>NC_092546.1:2025000-6912883 GCF_037038585.1 Patagioenas fasciata | reverse complement strand
CTAACCCTAACCCTAACCCTAACCCTAACCCTAACCCTAACCCTAACCCTAACCCTAACCCTAACCCTAACCCTAACCCTAACCCTAACCCTAACCCTAACCCTAACCCTAACCCTAACCCTAACCCTAACCCTAACCCTAACCCTAACCCTAACCCTAACCCTAACCCTAACCCTAACCCTAACCCTAACCCTAACCCTAACCCTAACCCTAACCCTAACCCTAACCCTAACCCTAACCCTAACCCTAACCCTAACCCTAACCCTAACCCTAACCCTAACCCTAACCCTAACCCTAACCCTAACCCTAACCCTAACCCTAACCCTAACCCTAACCCTAACCCTAACCCTAACCCTAACCCTAACCCTAACCCTAACCCTAACCCTAACCCTAACCCTAACCCTAACCCTAACCCTAACCCTAACCCTAACCCTAACCCTAACCCTAACCCTAACCCTAACCCTAACCCTAACCCTAACCCTAACCCTAACCCTAACCCTAACCCTAACCCTAACCCTAACCCTAACCCTAACCCTAACCCTAACCCTAACCCGTAACGGTGTTATGGACAGGAAGCACGTGACAGGAAGGAGGTGACAGGAAGCACGTGACAGGAAGGAGGTGACAGGAAGCACGTGACAGGAAGGAGGTGACAGGAAGCACGTGACAGGAAGGAGGTGACAGGAAGCACGTGACAGGAAGGAGGTGACAGGAAGCACGTGACAGGAAGGAGGTGACAGGAAGCACGTGACAGGAAGGAGGTGACAGGAAGCACGTGACAGGAAGGAGGTGACAGGAAGCACGTGACAGGAAGGAGGTGACAGGAAGCACGTGACAGGAAGGAGGTGACAGGAAGCACGTGACAGGAAGGAGGTGACAGGAAGCACGTGACAGGAAGGAGGTGACAGGAAGCACGTGACAGGAAGGAGGTGACAGGAAGCACGTGACAGGAAGGAGGTGACAGGAAGCACGTGACAGGAAGGAGGTGACAGGAAGCACGTGACAGGAAGGAGGTGACAGGAAGCACGTGACAGGAAGCACGTGAAAGGAAGCACGTGGCAGGAAGCACGTGGCAGGAAGCACGTGACAGGAAGCACGTGACAGGAAGCACGTGACAGGAAGCACGTGGCAGGAAGCACGTGACAGGAAGCACGTGACAGGAAGCACGTGGCAGGAAGCTCGTGGCAGGAAGCACGTGGCAGGAAGCACGTGACAGGAAGCACGTGGCAGGAAGCACGTGGCAGGAAGCTCGTGGCAGGAAGCACGTGGCAGGAAGCACGTGGCAGGAAGCTCGTGGCAGGAAGCACGTGGCAGGAAGCACGTGGCAGGAAGCACGTGGCAGGAAGCACGTGACAGGAAGCACGTGACAGGAAGCACGTGACAGGAAGCACGTGGCAGGAACCTCGTGGCAGGAACCACGTGGCAGGAAGTACTTGGCAGGAATTATATTTGTTTGTGTTTTAATTTTTGTGGGAGGAGTTGTGAATGGGTGGCATTAATTGTTAAGGGGGTGTGAGAGAGGTGTGAAAGGGGTGTGAAAGGGGTGTGAGTGAGGTGTGAATGGTGGTATTTCTGGTATGTAGTGTTTTGTTTTTTTATGGTTTTAGTCGCGGTGGTGGTGAAAAAAAAATTTTTGCCTAATTTGCATAATTAATTAGGTAATTTGCATAATTAATTAGTAAATTTCCTAATTAGTATTTGATCGTTATGGTTGTTTGGTTTTTTATTAGGTTTGATGTCAGGTGTGGTTGGGTTTTGTAGGTGGTTGTTGTGTATTGAGTAGCTGTTGATTTTTGATGTTTATTTTTGTATGAAAAAGAAGAAAAACTAAAAGTCCGGTGCAGCAGTAGGGGTTTGGGTGCTCTAGGGGAGTTCTGGAATTTATTTTTAATTTTTTTTTCAAAATCCCCTAGAGCACCCAAAGCCCTACTGCTGCACCTGAAAAAAATAGAGGAAGAAGCAATCCTTAGTTTATTTCTGAATTAAGACTGTATTTTATTTTATTTTTCTTTAGTTTATTGAAAATGACAAACTCATCTGATGTGACATCCAAAAGAAACCCATCTGGAACTTGGCGCTCGCTGCCGTTCGACCTCTCCGACCAGTCCGCTCGCTCGAAGTCCGTCGAACTGACGCTCCGACACGGACGACTCGGATGTGCCTACCGATGAAGTCCGACGCCCGGGCGTACGAAGTCCGGCACGGAAGGTTGACGCCGACTCCGGCGTGCCCGTAGATGGGGACCGAGTCCGACGTGCGTAGTGGCGAAGTCCGATGCGACCGTGGACACGGACGGACCGAGTCTGACCCTCGCGCCGCTCGGGACGGATCGCCGCGTCGACGCGCTCTCGAAGCCTCTCGCGCCGCTGAAACTTCTCCGACTGAAAATGATGCCGCACGATGACGAGGTACGGCTGCTTTACTGCCTGTGTGAAGGAGCTGACTCTGGTAGAGCTAGGTCCCTCAAACTCAATATTACCCAAGAAATTACAGGGAGTCGTAATAAATAGTAACATCACATACAAACGGCTTGTTATATCGTCCTTCCCTTATCGCTATGACCGTAACACGGAAAACTCCCCCGCGTTACTGCACTTTGTCGTGACCTGTCGCGGCGCCGAGGCTACGGGAAATATCGTGGCCTTCGTACGGAGCCGTCGCGAAGGTTCATTCCGGACCGCGGCGATTTACGGGCTGTTCGCGACCCCGTCCCTTTGACCGCGCCGCAGAAGGGACTCCTCCCTGCTCTGACTCTTTAACCGAGTATCCTCCGGACAGGTAACCGAAACTGCTAACACATGACTTGATAACATATTTTACCTATTTCCTTTACCACGCTAAGCAGAGAAGCCGACTCCTCTATCTCACGGCATCCCTGACGTGGCGTTACGGAGGACGACGCGCTCCCGTCGCGACCCTGACCGACTCGTGGGCCGTTTGGTTCGACCGCTGCCGGGGCGATCGCGACCGGCTTTCCGGGACCGTTCCCTAAACGAACCTCCCGGCCGCTACCGACCGAGACCGCGATCCGGAATGACCGTCACCCGAAAAGCTGCTCCCGGAGCCCGGACGATCCCCCCGCCTCCGAAACCGCCGTCCCGGTCGGACCCGAAACGAAACGCTGACCGTGAACTTCGCCTGGCGGCCGGGACCTGGGAAAAAACACCCTCCTGGGGGGGCGGAGCATGGGAATCCCCTGGCAGTGGCTTCTTTTCCTATTTCAACTTTTTTCTCCTTTTCAGGTAAATTTCAAAATAAACCTGCAAAGAAAACAACTACCCCAGAACACAATCCTACCAGACGTCACAGCTAAACGGCACCGCTCGCTCCGATACCGAACCCGCCGCCCTCTCGCACGGCGGCCGTTCTCCCGGCTCGAACCGTGGCCCCGTGCCCACGTCGCCCCTCGGGAACGTCATTCCCGGGAGCCTGAAAAATGGCCCTGCCTGCCAAAACCCCGGTCCTACGGCCGACCCCGTGCAAACCTTGGCGACGAACGTCGCCTCACGGAGCGGCCGGGACCGGGGAAAAAAAAACCCAGCCGGGGGAAAAAAAAAAAATCCCCCGGCTGGGGTTTTTTTATTCTATTTTAAAATTGAAATGTACCTGAAAAGGAAAAAACATTAACCTGCAAGGACAAAAGCCCACAACCCAGAAACACAAACACACCGAATCTCACAGCTCACCACACCGCTCATTCACCCGACAAAGCCACCTCCCGCATCACAGCCACTCTCACCTATGCACCATTGCCCCTCGGGAACGTTGTTCCCGGGAGCCTCGCATGGCCCTGCCTGCCAAAACCCCGGTCCTACGGCCGACCCCGTGCGAACCTTGGCGACGAACGTCGCCTCACGGAGCGGCCGGGACCGGGGAAAAAAAAACCCAGCCGGGGGAAAAAAAAAAAATCCCCCGGCTGGGGTTTTTTTATTCTATTTTAAAATTGAAATGTACCTGAAAAGGAAAAAACATTAACCTGCAAGGACAAAAGCCCACAACCCAGAAACACAAACGCACCGAATCTCACAGCTCACCACACCGCTCATTCACCCGACAAAGCCACCTCCCGCATCACAGCCACTCTCACCTATGCACCATTGCCCCTCGGGAACGTTGTTCCCGGGAGCCTCGCATGGCCCTGCCTGCCAAAACCCCGGTCCTACGGCCAACCCCGTGCGAACCTTGGCGACGAACGTCGCCTCACGGAGCGGCCAGGAGCGGGGAAAAAAAAACCCAGCCGGGGGAAAAAAAAAAAATCCCCCGGCTGGGGTTTTTTTATTCTATTTTAAAATTGAAATGTACCTGAAAAGGAAAAAACATTAACCTGCAAGGACAAAAGCCCACAACCCAGAAACACAAACGCACCGAATCTCACAGCTCACCACACCGCTCATTCACCCGACAAAGCCACCTCCCGCATCACAGCCACTCTCCCCTATGCACCATTGCCCCTCGGGAACGTTGTTCCCGGGAGCCTCAAATGGCCCTGCCTGCCAAAACCCCGGTCCTACGGCCGACCCCGTGCGAACCTTGGCGACGAACGTCGCCTCGCGGAGCGGCCGGGACCGGGGAAAAAAAAACCCAGCCGGGGGAAAAAAAAAAAATCCCCCGGCTGGGGTTTTTTTATTCTATTTTAAAATTGAAATGTACCTGAAAAGGAAAAAACATTAACCTGCAAGGACAAAAACCCACAACCCCAACTATACAAATGCATCACAATCACACGGCTCACCGCACCGCTCATTCACCTACCAAACCCACCCCACGCCGCACCCATCGTCGCCTCTATGCCGTCACCCCTCGGGAACGTTGTTCCCGGGAGCCTCGAATGGCCCTGCCTGCCGAAACCCCGGCCCGAGGGCCGCCCGCCTCCGAACCTTGGCGACGAACGTCGCCTCGCGGAGCGGCCGGGACCGGGGAAAAAAAAACCCAGCCGGGGGAAAAAAAAAAAATCCCCCAGCTGGGGTTTTTTTATTCTATTTTAAAATCTAAAAGAACCTGAAAAGGAAAAACCATTAACCTGCAAGGACAACAACCCACAACCCAGAAACACAAACGCACCAGATCACACAGCTCAGCACACCGCTCATTCACCCGACAAAGCCACCCCACGCATCACAGCCATCGTCCCCTCTGCGCCGTCGCCCCTCGGGAACGTTGTTCCCGGGAGCCTCGAATGGCCCTGCCTGCCAAAACCCCGGTCCTACGGCCTCCCGCCTCCGAACCTTGGCGACGAACGTCGCCTCGCGGAGCGGCCGGGACCGGGGAAAAAAAAACCCAGCCGGGGGAAAAAAAAAAAATCCCCCGGCTGGGGTTTTTTTATTCTATTTTAAAATTGAAATGTACCTGAAAAGGAAAAAACATTAACCTGCAAGGACAAAAACCCACAACCCCAACTATACAAATGCGCCGCAATCACACGGCTCACCGCACCGCTCATTCACCTACCAAACCCACCCCACCCTCACACGGGACCCGTCGTCCCCTCTGTGCCGTCGCTCCTCGGGAACGTCGTTCCCGACAGCCTCGGATGGCCCTGCCTGCCGAAACCCCGGTCCTACGGCCTCCCGCCTCCGAACCTCGGCGACGAACGTCGCCTCGCGGAGCGGCCGGGACCGGGGAAAAAAAAACCCAGCCGGGGGAAAAAAAAAAAAAACCCCCGGCTGGGGATTTTTTATTCTAATATAAATTCTAAAAGAACCTGAAAAGGTAAACCATTAACCTGCAAGGACAAAAACCCACAACCCCAAAATACAAACGCACCAGATCACACAGCTCAGCACAACTCTCATTCACCTACCAAACCCACACTCACACTGCAGCCCTCGTCCCCTCTGTGCCGTCGCCCCTCGGGAACCCGGCTCCCGGGAGCCTCCGAAACGGCCCTGCCTGCCGAAACCCGGCCCGAGGGCCGCCCGCGTCCGAACCTCGGCGACGAACGTCGCCTCGCGGAGCGGCCGGGACCGGGGGAAAAACCCGGTCGGGGGGATGGATCCCCCGGCTGGAGTTTTTTATTCTTTAACTTTGGAATTTACCTGAAAAGGAAAAAAAATTGAACCTCCAAGGACAAATAACTACAGCCCCGAGCCGCGTTCGCTCGAGGTTTCGCGCTATCCGAACGCTCTGCGCGTCGTCTACCCCGTCGACCGCTTGTTCCTCTCCCGAAGATTGGCTTGACACGGGGATTTCACGCTTGGCACTTATTTCCCTTGCCGTCCTTCGTATAGTTCTTGACCGCGGTGACCTATTCTCGCTCGGCTTCCCGATCCCGTCGATTACCGTGACCTCCTTCCTCTGAGATTCCGCGACTCAAACTCGCCCCGCGTCTCCGTCGCCGAACGCCGACGACGCCCGCAATCCCCCCGACGTCGCTCGGTCTCGCCGGACGGCTTGGGCTGAGGCAGAATGTAATGGCGAGGGACGCTAATGCTGACTAGGAGGACAGAACATGCTAAGCGAATTCGGCTGAAACTTGATGCGGAGCGATTTCGACGTGGACGGGAGATGCCGAAGGCTACGGGGAGGTCTTTCCGTCGAGACGTGAGGTTGGGATCGGACCCCCTCGTTTTCTAAACTCCTCTGCGGACGGGAGCCCGGGTGCGGCCGGATCCGAACTCGGCCCCGCGCTGGATCTACGGTCGGCCTCCCGGCCGTGCGGGGGACAGGGAAAACACCTAAGATATTATATTGACATATGGCTAAAGGACTGGATGTGCACACCTGACTCCTTATACCGCTCAGCCTGAATTTCAGAATGGCATCGCTCTACGCCTCGGCGTCCGTACCGCCCTTCCAGAGGCACGGGGACGGTTGATCGTGGTCTAAGTCCTCGGTCTATCGGGGCGACCTCTCGGGCAAAATCCGTGTAAATAACCGACCGAACAGAGCGGTACTGCGGGAAGGCTGACCGGAGCTGCCGCTTCTGCTGAGGTCCCGGCCGAGCGTGGAAATCCCTGGGTATTTATACCCTTACAAACTATTCACCCGCCCCTCTACGCTGCGATTCGGTCCGATAGCGATAGCCGAGTCTCCGGTCTTCTCGCTTCTGGGCGGATCCTTTGCGCCGACCTCGCGCCGGACGCGGCTCTGCGCGGCCGTAGATTCGGTTTACGGTCCGTGGGAGCGTCCCGACGGCCTCGAACGTGGCGTTTTCGGCGACGGAAGCCTATTCCTGCGGGAACGTGTAAAGCGCGCCTTACGGGATGGGTGACGATCGGAGTCTGTAGCTGCTTTTGTTACCGTGGAGTAAAGGCTATAATTATGAGTGCTACATAGCCTAATAAAACGCCTTGTTATAAGTGAGTCGTGTTCACAATGTAGTCCCCTGCAAAAAAAAAATACAAAAAGATTTCATTAAAACAGGCTTTGTCTATGAAATAACAGCACACCACAGAAAACACTAGTCAACAATGGTCTCTGTAACAACTGCAAAACACCACTAAAAGGACTTGCAACTCCCCTGCCCCCAGCTACTGCATCCCAGATGACTACTGGCTACACATTTTAACACGTCAACAGATTAACCGTGGACTCCTAGAGCTCACTCCACCCGCCCCTGACTCCACACCGCCGGGCAGAGCAGCTCCGAGCCGAACGTGCACGTGCGCAGACCAACACGCCACAGAACGTTCCAGACGACATCATGTCAACAACACCAACAACACCCAACGATGGGAACAACTCCCAAGCACAGAGGCATTGATCAAAAGAACCTGCAGGGGGGTAGTGGTGTGGCGAGGAGCCTCCACTGCAACCCCAGAAAACAAAGGAGCCAAACGTCACGGCCCCTTATGAGACGGCGGCACTGGAGCACACACACGCAGAGACGGCGGCACTGGCGCACACACACGCAGAGACGGCGGCACTGGCGCACACACACGCAGAGACGGCGGCACTGGTGCACACACACGCAGAGACGGCGGCGGCACTGGCACACACACACACAGAGGAGACGGCGGCACTGGCGCAGACACACGCAGAGGAGACGGCGGCGCTACTTAAAAACTTCAAGATGCTGGGAAGAAGTGCCAGTCCCTTAGACTGGAGTGGTACAGAGCAGAGCTGCTGATGCAGCCCAGAACTACACCATAAAACACAACTGAGCAGAAACATCCAAAATGCAAAAACCATTCACACTTTCAGCTACTGATACAATAAAACTGGGACCCAATTGGCGCTACGCCAATTGGCTCTGGCATTCAAAATCCCAGGACGGCGCCCGGGATCCCTGTCGGGTCCCTCAAACGCGATGAGACCCCGGGATCGTCTGACGGGCACGATGCAAGCCTCCCGACCTGCAATACAACACTGACACTGCTTAAAAACTTCAAGATGCTGGGAAGAAGTGCCAGTCCCTTAGACTGGAGGGGTACAGAGCAGAGCTGCTGATGCAGCCCAGAACTACACCTTAAAACGCAACTGAGCATAAACATCCAAAATGCAAAAACCATTCACACTTTCAGCTACTGATACAATAAAACTGGGACCCAATTGGCGCTACGCCAATTGGCTCTGGCGTTCAAAATCCCGGGATGGCGCCCGGGATCCCTGTCAAATCCCTCAAACGCGATGAGACCCCGGGATCGTCTGACAGGCACAACGCAAGCCTCCCGACCTGCAATACAACACTGACACTACTTAAAAACTTCAAGATGCTGGGAAGAAGTGCCAGTCCCTTAGACTGGAGGGGTACAGAGCAGAGCTGCTGATGCAGCCCAGAACTACACCATAAAACGCAACTGAGCAGAAACATCCAAAATGCAAAAACCATTCACACTTTCAACTACTGATACAAGAAAACCGGGACCCGATTGGCGCTACGCCAACTGGCACCGGCGTTCCGGATCCCGGGATGGCGCCCGGGATCCCTGTCGGGTCCCTCAAGCGCGACGAGACCCCGGGACCGCCTGACGGGCACGATGCGAGCCTCCCGACCTGCAATACAACACTGACACGAGGCTGGAGCTGCCCTGCCCGGGACACACTGGCATCGCACTGTGAAGTTCCCTGGACCCTTCGCCTGCCCAAAAGGGACTGTTCCTGGATCACCCTTGCCCCAAAGAGAACTTTACCCCCCTCCCTGCAGTTCCCAACCCCTTCCCAGCCCCCCAGCCTCCACTTATCTTTCAGAGGGCCAAGAGACTGAATCCATCTTCAACAGAGGAAAACACCACATGTGCTGATGGAGATCTTCCTGCATCGCCGGGTTCCTCCTCAACATCTGCAATAACACAAGAAAACACACGCTCACTAAGCAGAGCGAGCACACAATATAAAGGCACAAGGCACATCTTCGCTCTGACACCACGCACCCACCCACCTGCTTACGGCGCTCTGCTCGGCTCTTCCGTCGCTCTTTCGTGCCAGGTTGTCCCTCTGCATCTGAAATCAAGGTATTCAACAAGTCACCCAAATGCTCATCAACAGCTTGACCATTCCACAGGTCTGCTTTCTATTCAGGAATCCCACCCGACACACTAATTGAGTCCCTAAAACACTGGGGAAGGGACTGCCAGCTCCCCTGCCCACAGCTACTGCATCCCAGATGACCGCACAACCTTTGCCTACACAATTGAATCTGTCAACAGATTAACCCTGGACTCCTAGAGTTCTCTCCACCCGCCCCTGACTCCACACCGCCGGGCAGAGCAGCTCCGAGCCGAACGTGCACGTGCGCAGACAAACGCGCCACAGAACGCTACGGACGACACGACCGCAACGGCACCGAAAACGCTCCGCAACGACAGCGACGCCAAAACCAGAGACGGCATCAATCCAAATGCCCTGCAGGGAGGCAGTGATGAGGCAAGGAGCCTCTTCCGCAGCCCCACGAAAAAGGAGCCCAACGTCACGGCCCCTTATGAGACGGCGCCTCTGGCGCGCACGCACGCACGCAGAGACGGCGCCTCTGGCGCGCACGCACGCACGCAGAGACGGCGCCTCTGGCGCGCACGCACGCACGCAGAGACGGCGCCTCTGGCGCGCACGCACGCACGCAGAGACGGCGCCTCTGGCGCGCACGCACGCACGCAGAGACGGCGCCTCTGGCGCGCACGCACGCACGCAGAGACGGCGCCTCTGGCGCGCACGCACGCACGCAGAGACGGCGCCTCTGGCGCGCACGCACGCACGCAGAGACGGCGCCTCTGGCGCGCACGCACGCACGCAGAGACGGCGCCTCTGGCGCGCACGCACGCACGCAGAGACGGCGCCTCTGGCGCGCACGCACGCACGCAGAGACGGCGGCTCTGGCGCGCACGCACGCACGCAGAGACGGCGGCTCTGGCGCGCACGCACGCACGCAGAGACG
This sequence comes from Patagioenas fasciata, assembly GCF_037038585.1. Classification (NCBI taxonomy): domain Eukaryota; kingdom Metazoa; phylum Chordata; class Aves; order Columbiformes; family Columbidae; genus Patagioenas; species Patagioenas fasciata. The sequence goes on along the minus strand of NC_092546.1, from coordinate 6,902,574 downwards.
GCGGCTCTGGCGCGCACGCACGCACGCAGAGACGGCGGCTCTGGCGCGCACGCACGCACGCAGAGACGGCGGCTCTGGCGCGCACGCACGCACGCAGAGACGGCGGCTCTGGCGCGCACGCACGCACGCAGAGACGGCGGCTCTGGCGCGCACGCACGCACGCAGAGACGGCGGCTCTGGCGCGCACGCACGCACGCAGAGACGGCGGCTCTGGCGCGCACGCACGCACGCAGAGACGGCGGCTCTGGCGCGCACGCAGAGACGGCGGCTCTGGCGCGCACGCACGCACGCAGAGACGGCGGCTCTGGCGCGCACGCACGCAGAGACGGCGGCTCTGGCGCGCACGCACGCACGCAGAGACGGCGGCTCTGGCGCGCACGCACGCACGCAGAGACGGCGGCGCTACTTAAAAACTTCAAGATGCTGGGAAGAAGTGCCAGTCCCTTAGACTGGAGGGGTACAGAGCAGAGCTGCCGATGCAGTCCAGAATGACACCATAAAACACAACTGAGCAGAAACATCCAAAACGCAAAAACCATCCACGCTTTCAGCTGCTAATACAAGAAAACCGGGACCCGATTGGCGCTACGCCAACTGGCACCGGCGTTCCGGATCCCGGGATGGCGCCCGGGATCCCTGTCGGGTCCCTCAAGCGCGACGAGACCCCGGGATCCTCTGACAGGCACGATGCAAGCCTCCCGACCTGCAATACAACACTGACACGAGGCTGGAGCTGCCCTGCCCGGGACACGCTGGCATCGCACTGTGAAGTTCCCTGGACCCTTCACCTGCCCAAAAGGGACTGTTCCTGGAGCACCCTTGCCCCAAAGAGAACTTTACCCCCTCCCTGCAGTTCCCAACCCCTTCCCAGCCCCCCAGCCTCCACTTATCTTTCAGAGGGCCAAGAGACTGAATCCATCTTCAACAGAGGAAAACACCACATGTGCTGATGGAGATCTTCCTGCATCGCCGGGTTCCTCCTCGACATCTGCAATAACACAAGAAAACACGCGCTCACTAAGCAGAGCGAGCACACAATATAAAGGCACAAGGCACATCTTCGCTCTGACACCACGCACCCACCCACCTGCTTACGGCGCTCTGCTCGGCTCTTCCGTCGCTCTTTCGTGCCAGGTTGTCCCTCTGCATCTGAAATCAAGGTATTCAACAAGTCACCCAAATGCTCATCAACAGCTTGACCATTCCACAGGTCTGCTTTCTATTCAGGAATCCCACCCGACACTCTAATTGAGTCCCTAAAACACTGGGGAAGGGACTGCCAGCTCCCCTGCCCACAGCTACTGCATCCCAGATGACCGCACAACCTTTGCCTACACAATTGAATCTGTCAACAGATTAACCCTGGACTCCTAGAGCTCACTCCACCCACCCCTGACTCCACACCGCCGGGCAGAGCAGCTCCGAGCCGAACGTGCACGTGCGCAGACAAACGCGCCACGGAACGCTATGGACGACACGACCGCAATGGCACCGAAAACGCTCCGCAACGACAGCGACGCCAAAACCAGAGACGGCATCGATCAAAACGCCCTGCAGGGAGGCAGTGATGAGGCAAGGAGCCTCTTCCGCAGCCCCACGAAAAAGGAGCCCAACGTCACGGTCCCTTATGAGACGGCGGCACTGGTGTACACACACACGCAGAGACGGCGGCACTGGCGCACACACACAGAGGAGACGGCGGCACTGGCGCACACACACGCAGAGAGAGACGGCGGCACTGGCGCACACACACAGAGGAGACGGCGGCACTGGCGCACACACACGCAGAGGAGACGGCGGCACCGGCACACACACACGCAGAGGAGACGGCGGCACGACCTAAGAACTTCTTCCCAGCATCTTGAAGTGCCAGTCCCTGGGACTGGAGGGTAGAGAGCAGAGCTGCTGAAGCAGCCCACAATGACACCATAAATCACAACTGACCAGAAACGTCCAAAATGCAAGCACCGTCCACGCTTTTGGCTGATGATACAATAATCCAGCACCCGACTGGCACTACGCCAATTAACACCAGCATTCCGGATCCCGGGATGGCACCTGAGAGGCCCGTTGGGCCCCCGGAGCGCAGCGAGACCCCGGGATCGTCTCACAGGCGCTAGGCAGGCTTCCCGAACTACACGACAACGCAGACGCAGGCTGGAGCTGCCCTGCCCGGCACGTGCTGGCGTCGCGCTGTAAAGTTCCCTGGGCCCTTTATCCACCCAAAGGGGACTTTTCCTGGACAGCCCTTTCCCTAATCAGAACTTTACCTGCCTCCCTGCGATTCCCGGCCCCTTCCCGGCCCCCGTGCCTCCACTTATCTTTCAGAGGGCCGAGGGACCGAATCCACCTTCGACAGAGAAAACGCCACGTGCGCTAACGGAGATGTTCCTGCATCGCCGGGGTCCTCTTCAACATCTACGGTAACACGAGAAAACACACGCTCACTAAGCCGTGCCAGCACACGGTATTGCGGGGTAAACGCCGACTCCTCCCGCGACACCCACCTCCTAAGTTCCTCGGCGTTCCGTTCGGCGCGTTGTGTCACGGGTGCGGTCACAAACCCTCGTCGCTCGTAACGCCTAAGACAGCGAGAAACGAAAGAACTGTAGGGCTTGGAGCGAGTCCCCAGCCCCACGCTCCTCCTCGCCCATACCCCGGCTCACCAGAAACGTTCCTCCGAGTCCAAAGGGCCCAAAAGGAGCCTGCAAAACAAGAAGGAAACGCTGAACCGAGTCACCACGCGACACCGGGCTCCTCGACACCCGCCGCCGCCTCACCTTCTCGGCTGCTGGTCGGCGTGCGGCTTCGCCCCTCCGAGCCGGTCTGCGGCACCTGCGAAAACAAAGGCACCTGCTCAGACACTACCTGAAAACAGCCTGCCCGCAGACAATTCCATCTCCCGCTCCTTTACCTTGGCCGCTCGCCCGCCTGGCCGCCCTTGCTTTTGACTGCAACGCTGTTGACCACAGAGGTTCAGCTGCCGCCTGTAAAACACAACCAAAGGACGCTCACACCTGCACTGGCAACACGGGACCTGAAACGAGCTGCTGCTCTGGCCAAACACTCGTTCCTCACCTTGCCCGAGGAGCTGCGGTGCCGATACCCAGCTTTCCTCTTCGCTTCGCACCTGTAAAACAGACAAACAACCAAACTTAGATAAAGACAGAGGGCACATCTTCCCTCTGACACCACGCACCGACCCACCTGCTTACGGCGCTCTGCTCGGCTCTTCCGTCGCTCTTTCGTGCCAGGTTGTGCCTCTGCATCTGAAATCAAGGTATTCAACAAGTCACCCAGATGCTCATCAGCAGCTTGACCATTCCACAGGTCTGCTTTCTATTCAGGAATCCCACCTGAAGCTCTAATTGAGTCCCTAAAACACTGGGGAACAGACTGCCAGCTCCCCTGCCCACAGCTACTGCATCCCAGGTGACCGCACAACCTTTGCCTACACAATTTAACACGTCAACAGATTAACCCTGGACTCCTAGAGTTCTCTCCACCCGCCCCTGACTCCACACCGCCGGGCAGAGCAGCTCCGAGCCGAACGTGCACGTGCGCAGACAAACGCGTCACAGAACGCTATGGACGACACGACCGCAACGGCACCGAAAACGCTCTGCAACGACAGTGACCCGAAACCAGAGACGGCATCAATCCAAATGCCCTGCAGGGAGGCAGTGATGAGGCATTGAGCCTCTTCTGCAGCCCCACGAAAAAGAAAAGGGAGCCGAACGTCACGGCCCCTTACGAGACGGCGGCACTGGCGCACACACACGCAGAGGAGACGGCGGCACTGGCGCACACACGCAGAGGAGACGGCGGCACTGGCGCACACACGCAGAGGAGACGGCGGCACTGGCGCACACACGCAGAGGAGACGGCGGCACTGGCGCACACACGCAGAGGAGACGGCGGCACTGGCGCACACACGCAGAGGAGACGGCGGCACTGGCGCACACACGCAGAGGAGACGGCGGCACTGGCGCACACACACGCAGAGGAGACGGCGGCACTGGCGCACACACACGCAGAGGAGACGGCGGCACTGGCGCACACACACGCAGAGGAGACGGCGGCACGACCTAAGAACTTCTTCCCAGCATCTTGAAGTGCCAGTCCCTGGGACTGGAGGGGTAGAGAGCAGAGCTGCTGATGCAGCCCAGATTGACACCATAAATCACAACTGACCACAAACATCCAAAACGCAAGAACCACCCACGCTTTTGGCTGATGATACAATAATCCAGCACCCGATTGGCTCTACGCCAATTAACACCGGCATTCCGGATCCCGGGATGGCACCTGAGAGGCCCGTTGGGCCCCCGGAGCGCAGCGAGACCCCGGGATCGTCTGACAGACGCGAGGCAGGCTTCCCGAGCTACACGACAACGCAGACGCAGGCTGGAGCTGCCCTGCCCGGCACGTGCTGGCGTCGCGCTGTAAAGTTCCCTGGGCCCTTTACCCACCCAAAGGGGACTTTTCCTGGATGGCCCTTTCCCTTATCAGAACTTTACCCGCCTCCCTGCGATTCCCGGCCCCCGTGCCTCCACTTATCTTTCAGAGAGCCGAGGGACGGAATCCACCTTCCACAGAGGAAAACGCCACGTGCGCTAACAGGGATCTTCTCGCAGTTGTCGCTTTCTCCATCGTCGCCTACGGTAAGGAAAGCGAGGACACGCACGCTATAGAGCGCCCAAATAATATTTATCCGTAGTAGCCTACGGTTCGTTGCTCACCTTGGCTGAGTTCTGGGAGGTACATTTGAATGATCCACCGGGGATCGCCGCACGCTGCAAAGGTTCTGGAGACGAGATGCTTCTCCAGGAGAAGAGATTATATTAACAACTATTAATACAGCAATACAAACCAAAAAACAACACTCCATCTCCATCGTGGTCAGGAGTTTTGGGAAAATGCAAAGCACCTGGAAATGAATCAACAAATGAAACATAATGAGAAACAACTCTTCTACTACAGCTATTGTTAAACCTTCGCTGTCCCTGAAGCTCTTACGTCAAACAGGCACCTCTGCTTGTCCAAAGACATCTGCCCACTTCGATTAAACATCTCAAAAGCTGCTAGCTGCTGAAGGAGCAGCAGAGAACCACCACCGAAGAGGCTCTGGAGCAGAATGAGCTCCCTGCCCGGGGACCGGGGCTCAAATACCCAGGGCTCCGCCCACCCCTTCCCACAAACCCCTGGGAAAGGGGCGGGGTCATTCACCTCAGACCCCCTCACCACCCTTACCAAATTACCTGGAATCTCCCTGAAAATGACAGCGCCTGCACTTTATTGCTGCTATTGCAGCTACAATGAGATTGAGTATGGATTTCAACTTAGTTTTTCTAGGGAGCAAATAGAAAGTGAAATACCACCACCAGCACTCCAGCATCTTCATTGTAGTCAGGAATTTCAGGAAAACACAAAGGACCTGGAATTGAATCAACAAATGAAAAATAATGACAAACAACCTTTCTACTACAACTGCTACTGAACCTTTGCTGCTCCTGAAGCTCTTACGTCAAACAGACACCTCCGCTTGTCCAAAGACATCTGCCCATTTGGATTAAACAGCTCAAAAGCTGCTGGCTGCTGAAGGAGCAGCAGAGAACCACCACCCAAGAGGCTCTGGAGCAGAATGAGCTCCCTGCCCGGGGACCGGGGCTCAAATACCCAGGGCTCCGCCCACCCCTTCCCACAAACCCCTGGGAAAGGGGCGGGGTCATTCACCCCAGACCCCCTCACCACCCTTACCAAATTACCTGGAATCTCCCTGAAAATGACAGCACCTGCACTTTATTGCTGCTATTGTAGCTACAATGAGACCGAGTATGGATCTCAACTTAGTTTTTCTAGGGAGCAGATAGAAAGTGAAATACAACTGCCAGCACTCCATCTCCATTGTAGTCAGGAATTTTCGGAAAATGCAAAGCAGCTGGAACCGAATCAATGAATGAAACATAATGACAAACAACCTTTCTACTACAGCTGCTACTGAACCTTGGCTGCTCCTGGAGCTCGTACCTCGAACAGACACCTCCGCTTCTCCAAAGACGTCTGCCCACGTAGATTAAACGGCTCAAAAGCTGCCGAGGGGAGGGGTCGATCGTCCCAGGCCCCGCCCACCACCCTTATAAAATCACCTGGACCCTAACTACAAATGACAGCACCTGTGGGAGATTTAAGGGATGTTCTTAAGGTTGTTGTGCGGATGGGTTTCTGTTAGGTAGAGATTTATTTCTGACCTAGACAAAGCGACTCCGAGGCCGGCGCAAAGGCTGAAAAACACCACCTGTTATGAGGGTGAGGTAATTCTATAATAACGAGACCCGAACGTGGACGATATCCGATCAGCCGACGCGTGTTTGGAACGTGGACGCTTATCGGGAAATAACTGCGTATATAAGGAGGCTTGTCTCCGCAATAAATGGCTTCGCTTGAACTCGTGTTGAGTTGCGTGGAGTCCGTGAGTTTGCGCCCTCGCGAGCGGAGACCCCGACGTGATCCCTAAGGAGAATTTACGGAAGGCTTGCGACCGCTGCGGGGAGCGAGCCCCAGCTGGAACGGCTCGGCTGGACCGGGACCGGGACGCGGGCTGCGGGCTGCGTGACTCCCGATTGACGGCTAGGGAGCGACAGAGGAGGGATGAAGGATCCGATATCGTCGCAACGGACGCCCAAAGAGGAGCGAGAGGAGATGGGGCAGAATATTTTTAAAGAAGAAGAAGAAATACTGGGGGGTTCTCCCGCATATTCTCTGTAAGAGAGGGGTGAAGTATGAGGAGAGTAACCTCAAAACACTGTTCATTTGGTGCAGAGGCAGTGGGTTTCCTGCTGAACTGTTAGGAGTTTTTCAAATAGAGACCTGGGAAAAAGTGGGAACTGTGTTGTGGAAGGCGATTAGTCGCAGTGAAAAATATATTCTCGGCCTTGTAACCACCTGTAAACTGGTAATTACTACGGTGAAGCAATTAAAACCTGGAAAGACTGTTATGAGCATTAGTGACTCAAAACTTTAACTTGAACTTTGGGATGATAGCTAAAATCCTAACCCTAAACCCTAACCCGGTGTGAAGTGGCCGGGGGGGAGGTGTGTTTACCTCATTTGCATATTTAATGAGGTAGTTTTCATAATCGGGTTTAATTTCCATAATCAGGGTCTCATTTGTTTCGTGTGTGTTTGGTTGTTTATTGTTTGAGTATTTCCTAGGGGTACGGCAATGTCATGTAATGGATCGGAACGTGTAATTTAGTTTTTTCTTCTTTTTCCACACAAAATACCTACAAGTCTGGTGCAGCAGTAGGGCTGTGGAAGCTCTAGGGGAGGACTGGAATTATTAATTAATTAATCAATTAGTTAATAATTAATTACATGAATAATTCCAGTCCTTCGCCATCACAATCGCACAGCAGTGAACTCGTAAGAGCAAAGCAGCCGTCTGACAGACGCGCTCAGAACCAGGCGAGGCTGGGGTCACAAAAACGGACTCGCATTGTGGTAACATCACTTTATTTATTGCCCCCCCCCCACCCCCGTGCTTTAAGGTGGGTTGCGTGGGAGTGGGCGGAGTCTTCAGAGGCACCGACGAATCAGCTGAGAGCGATGGTCACCTGCGGGAGGAGCTCGGCCAGGCGGGCGCAGCGATCGGGGGCGGCGGCCAAGGGCGTGTCGGCCAATCGGATGCGGCGCAGCTGGGGGCAGGCGGCCAATGGGGTGAGGGCGGAGGCGTCGCCAATCGCTAAGGTCAGAGTCAAAGGGAAGAACCAATCAGAGCCTGACCCCAGCACCCCCAGTTCACCACAGTTCACCCCAGTTCACCCCAGTTCTCTTTGATCCCGTCGCACTGACCCCCATTGACCCCCACTGACCCCTCAGTGCCTCCCAGTCCCTCCAGTGTCCCCTTGGTTCTCACGGTTTCCATGGAGATCCAGTTCCTCCAGGTGGGGGAGGGGTGGGAAACCCTGCAGAGTTGTGACCTCGTTGAGTGACAAGTCCAGAACCTGCAGGGGAGGGGCAGCCGGATGCTTGGGTCCCTCCTGAACTCCTAGGTCCCCTCAGAACTCCTGGGTTATCCCCTGAACTCCTGGGTCCCCTCAGAACTCCTGGGTCCTTTGGGGCACTCCTGGGTCCTTTGGGGCACTCCTGGGTCCTTTGGGGCACTCCTGGGTGGTCCCCTCCTCATCTCTTGGGTCCCCCTCCTCATCTCTTGGGTCCCCCTCCTCATCTCTTGGGTCCCCCTCCTCATCTCTTGGGTCCCCCTCCTCATCTCTTGGGTCCCTCCCGAACTCTTGGGTCCTTTGGGGCACTCCTGGGTCCCCTCCTGAACTCTGGATCCTTTAAGGCACTCATGGGTCCCCTCCTGAACTCCTGGGGGGGTCCCCTCCTGAACTCCTGGGGGGGTCCCCTCCTGAACTCCTGGGGGGATCCCCTCCTGAACTCCTGGATCCCTCCTGAACTCTTAGGTCCCCTCTTGAAATCTTGGGTCCTTTGGGGCACTCCTGGGTCCTTTGGGGCACTCCTGGGTACCCTCCTGAACTCCTGGGTCCCCTCCTGAACTCTTGGGTCCTTTGGGGCACTCCTGGGTCCCCCCCTGAACTCCTGGGTCCCCCCCTGAACTCCTGGGTCCCCCCCTGAACTCCTGGGTCCTTTGGGGCACTGCTGGGTGCCCTCCTGAACTCCTGAGTCCCCTCAGAACTCCTGGGTCCGCTCCTAAACTCCTGGGTGGGTCCCCCCCTGAACTCTTGGGTCCCCCCCTGAACTCTTGGGTGCTTTGGGGCACTCCTGGGTCCCCCCTGAACTCCTGGGTCCCCTCCTGAACTCTTTGGTCCCCTTCTAAGCTCTCAGGTCTCGCCCTGAACTCCTGGGTCCCTCCTGAACTCCTGGGTGGGTCCCCCCCTTAACTCTTGGGTGCTTTGGGGCACTCCTGGGTCCCCTCCTGAACTCTTGGGTCCCCTCCTGAACTCTTGGGTCCTTTGGAGCATTCCTGGGTCCCCTCAGAACTCCTGGGTTCCCCCCTGAACTCTTGGGTCCCTCTTGAACTCTTGGATCCCCTCCTGAATTCCTGGGTCCCCCCCTGAACTCCTGGCTCTTGTCTTGAACTCTTGGGTCCCCTTCTAAGCTCTCGGGTCCCCCCTGAACTCTTGGGTCCCCTCCTGAACTCCTGAGTCCCCTCAGAACTCCTGTGTTCCCCCCTGAACTCCCGGGTCCTTTGGGGCACTCCTGGGTCCCCTCCTGAACTCTTGGGTCCCTTGGGGCACTCCTGGGTCCCTCCTGAACTCTGGATCCTTTGGGGCACTCCTGGGTCCCGCCCTGAACTCTTGGGTCCCCTTCTAAGCTCTTGGGTCCACTCCCGAACTCCTGGGTCCCCTCAGAACTCCTGGGTGGGTCCCCTCCCGAACTCCTGGGTGGGTCCCCTCTTGAACTCTTGGGTCCCTCTTGAACTCTTGGGTGCTTTGGGGCACTCCTGGGTCCCTCTTGAACTCTTGGGTGCTTTGGGGCACTCCTGAGTCCCCACGGAACTCCTGGCTCCCCTCCTGAACTCTTGGGTCCCCTTCTAAGCTCTCAGGTCCCCTCCTGAACTCTTGGGTCCCCTCCTGAACTCTTGGGTCCCCTCCTGAACTCTTGGGTCCCCTCCTGAACCCCTGGCTGGGTCCCCTCCTGAACTCTTGGGTCCCTCCTGAACTCTTGGGTGGTTTGGGGCACTCCTGGGTCCCCTCAGAACTCCTGGGTGGGTCCCTCCTGAACTCCTTGGTGGGTCCCTCCTGAACTCCTGGCTCCTGTCCTGAACTCTTGGGTCCCCTTCTAAGCTCTCGGCTCCCCCCTGAACTCTTGGGTCCCCTCCTGAACTCCTGGGTCCTTTGGGGCACTGCTGGGTCCCTCCTGAACTCTTTGGTCCCCCCTGAGCTCTTGGGGGCCCCCCTGAACTCCTGGGTCCCCTCCTGAACTCGTGGGTTACTCCCTGAACTCCTGGGTCCTTTGAGGCACTCCTGGGTCCCTCCTGAACTCCTGGGTCCCCCCTCCTGAACTCCTGGGTCCCCTCCCGAATTCCTGGGTCCCTCCCGAACTCCTGGGTCCTTTGGGGCACTGCTGGGTCCCCTCAGAACTCTCGGGTCCCCTCCTGAACTCCTGAGTCCCCTCAGAACTCCTGGGTCTGCTCCTAAACTCCTGGGTGGGTCCCCCCCTGAACTCTTGGGTCCCTCTTGAACTCTTGGATCCCCTCCTGAACTCCTGTGTTCCCCCATGAACTCCTGGGTCCTTTGGGGCACTGCTGGGTCCCCCCCTGAACTCTTGGGTCCCCTCCTGAACTCCTGAGTCCCCTCAGAACTCCTGGGTCCGCTCCTAAACTCCTGGGTGGGTCCCCCCCTGAACTCTTGGGTCCCTCTTGAACTCTTGGATCCCCTCCTGAACTCCTGTGTTCCCCCCTGAACTGCTGGGTCCTTTGGGGCACTGCTGGGTCCCCCCCTGAACTCTTGGGTCCCTCCTGAACTCTTGGGTGCTTTGGGGCACTCCTGGGTCCCCCCTGAACTCCTGGCTCCCCTCCTGAACTCTTGGGTCCCCTTCTAAGCTCTCAGGTCTGGCCCTGAACTCCTGGGTCCCTCCTGAACTCCTGGGTGGGTCCCCCCCTGAACTCTTGCGTCCCCCCCTGAACTCTTGGGTCCTTTGGAGCACTCCTGGGTTCCCTCCTGAACTCTTGGGTCCCTCTTGAACTCTTGGGTCCCCTCCTGAATTCCTGGGTCCCCCCTGAACTCCTGGCTCCCCTTCTGAACTCTTGGGTCCCCTTCTAAGCTCTCAGGTCCCCCCTGAACTCTTGGGTCCCCTCCTGAACTCCTCAGTCCCCTCAGAACTCCTGTGTTCCCCCCTGAACTCCCGGGTCCTTTGGGGCACTGCTGGGTCCCCTCCTGAACTCCTACGTCTCCCCCCTGAACTCCTGGGGGGTCCCCTCCAGAACCCTTAGGTCCCCTCTTGAACTCTTGGGTCCTTTGGGGCACTCTTGGGTCCCCTCAGAACTCCTGGGTTCCCCCCTGAACTCCTGGGTCCTTTGGGGCACTCCTGGGTCCTTTGGGGCACTCTTGGGTCCCCTCCTGAACTCCAGGGTCCCTCCTGAACTCCTGGGTCCTTTGGGGCATTGCTGGGTCCCCTCAGAACTCTCAGGTCCCCTCCTGAACTCCTGAGTCCCCTCAGAACTCCTGGGTCCACTCCTAAACTCCTGGGTGGGTCCCCCCCTGAACTCTTGGGTCCCCCCCTGAACTCTTGGGTCCCTCCTGAACTCTTGGGTGCTTTGGGGCACTCCTGGGTCCCCCCTGAACTCCTGGCTCCCCTCCTGAACTCTTTGGTCCCCTTCTAAGCTCTCAGATCTGGCCCTGAACTCCTGGGTCCCTCCTGAACTCTTGGGTGGGTCCCCTCCTGAACTCTTGGGTGGGTCCCCTCCTGAACTCTTGGGTCCCCTCCTGAACTCTTGGGTCCTTTGGAGCACTCTTGGGTCCCCCCTGAACTCTTGGGTCCCCCCTGAACTCTTGGGTCCCCCCTGAACTCTTGGGTCCCCCCTGAACTCTTGGGTCCCTCTTGAACTCTTGGGTCCCTCTTGAACTCCTGGGGCCCCTCCTGAACTCCTGGGTCCCCTCCTGAACTCTTGGGTCCTTTGGGGCACTCCTGGGTCCCCTCAGAACTCCTGGGTTCCCCCATGAACTCCTGGGTCCTTTGGGGCACTCCTGGGTCCCCTCCTGAACTCCTGGGTCCCTCGTGAACTCCTGGCTCCCGTCCTGAACTCTTGGGTCCCCTTCTAAGCTCTCAGGTCCCCCCTGAACTATTGGGTCCCCTCCTGAACTCCTGGGTCCCCTCAGAACTCCTGTGTTCCCCCCTGAACTCCCGGGTCCTTTGGGGCACTGCTGGGTCCCCTCCTGAACTCTTGGGTCCCTTGGGGCACTCCTGGGTCCCCCCCGAACTCCTGGGTCCCCCCCCTGAACTCCTGGGTCCCTCCTGAACTCTGGATCCGTTGGGGCACTCCTGGGTCCCGCCGTGAACTCCTGGGTCCCGCCCTGAACTCTTGGGTCCCCTTCTAAGCTCTTGGGTCCCCTCCTGAACTCTTGGGTCCCCTCCTGAACTCTTGGGTCCCCTCCTGAACTCTTGGGTCCCTCCTGAACTCTTGGGTCCCTCCTGAACTCTTGGGTCCCTCCTGAACTCTTGGGTGCTTTGGGGCACTCCTGGGTCCCCCTGGAACTCCTGGCTCCCCTCCTGAACTCCTGGGTGGGTCCCTCCTCATCTCTTGGGTCCCCCTCCTCATCTCTTGGGTCCCCCTCCTCATCTCTTGGGTCCCCCTCCTCATCTCTTTGGTCCCCTCCTGAACTCCTTGATCCTTTGGGGCACTCCTGGGTCCCTCCTGAACTCTTGGGTCCCTCCCGAACTCCTGGATCCTTTGGGGCACTCCTGGGTCCCTCCTGAACTCTTGGGTCCCTCCCGAACTCCTGGATCCTTTGGGGCACTCCTTGGTCCCGCCCTGAACTCCTGGGTCCCCTCCTGAACTCTGGATCCTTTAAGGTACTCCTGGGTCCCCCCCTGAACGCCTAGGTCTCCCCCCTGAACTCCTGGGGGGTCCCCTCCAGAACCCTTAGATCCCCTCTTGAACTCTTGGGTCCTTTGGGGCACTCTTGGGTCCCCTCAGAACTCCTGGGTTCCCCCCTGAACTCCTGGGTCCTTTGGGGCACTCCTGGGTCCTTTGGGGCACTCTTGGGTCCCCTCCTGAACTCCAGGGTCCCTCGTGAACTCCTGGGTCCTTTGGGGCACTGCTGGGTCCCCTCAGAACTCTCAGGTCCCCTCCTGAACTCCTGAGTCCCCTCAGAACTCCTGGGTCCGCTCCTAAACTCCTGGGTGGGTCCCCCCCTGAACTCTTGGGTCCCCCCCTGAACTCTTGGGTCCCTCCTGAACTCTTGGGTGCTTTGGGGCACTCCTGGGTCCCCCCTGAACTCCTGGCTCCCCTCCTGAACTCTTTGGTCCCCTTCTAAGCTCTCAGGTCTGGCCCTGAACTCCTGGGTCCCTCCTGAACTCCTGGGTGGGTCCCCTCCTGAACTCTTGGGTCCCCTCCTGAACTCTTGGGTCCTTTGGAGCACTCTTGGGTCCCCCCTGAACTCTTGGGTCCCCTCAGAACTCTTGGGTCCCCCTTGAACTCCTGGGGCCCCTCCTGAACTCCTGGGTCCCCTCCTGAACTATTGGGTCCCCTCCTGAACTCTTGGGTCCTTTGGGGCAGTCCTGGGTCCCCTCAGAACTCCTGGGTTCCCCCATGAACTCCTGGGTCCTTTGGGGCACTCCTGGGTCCCCTCCTGAACTCCTGGGTCCCTCGTGAACTCCTGGCTCCCGTCCTGAACTCTTGGGTCCCCTTCTAAGCTCTCAGGTCCCCCCTGAACTCTTGGGTCCCCTCCTGAACTCCTCGGTCCCCTCAGAACTCCTGTGTTCCCCCCTGAACTCCCGGGTCCTTTGGGGCACTGCTGGGTCCCCTCCTGAACTCTTGGGTCCCTTGGGGCACTCCTGGGTCCCCCCCGAAATCCTGGGTCCCCCCCGAACTCCTGGGTCCCCCCCCTGAACTCCTGGGTCCCTCCTGAACTCTGGATCCGTTGGGGCACTCCTGGGTCCTGCCGTGAACTCCTGGGTCCCGCCCTGAACTCTTGGGTCCCCTTCTAAGCTCTCGGGTCCCCTCCTGAACTCTTGGGTCCCCTCCTGAACTCTTGGGTCCCTCCTGAACTCTTGGGTGCTTTGGGGCACTCCTGGGTCCCCCTGGAACTCCTGGCTCGCCTCCTGAACTCTTGGGTCCCCTTCTAAGCTCTCAGGTCCCACCCTGAACTCCAGGGTCCCGCCTGAACTCCTGGGTGGGTCCCCTCCTGAACTCTTGGGTCCCCTCCTGAACTCTTGGGTCCTTTGGAGCACTCTTGGGTCCCCCCTGAACTCTTGGGTCCCCTCAGAACTCTTGGGTCCCCCTTGAACTCCTGGGGCCCCTCCTGAACTCCTGGGTCCCCTCCTGAACTATTGGGTCCCCTCCTGAACTCTTGGGTCCTTTGGGGCAGTCCTGGGTCCCCTCAGAACTCCTGGGTTCCCCCATGAACTCCTGGGTCCTTTGGGGCACTCCTGGGTCCCCTCCTGAACTCCGGGGTCCCTCGTGAACTCCTGGCTCCCGTCCTGAACTCTTGGGTCCCCTTCTAAGCTCTCAGGTCCCCCCTGAACTCTTGGGTCCCCTCCTGAACTCCTGGGTCCCCTCAGAACTCCTGTGTTCCCCCCTGAACTCCCGGATCCTTTGGGGCACTGCTGGGTCCCCTCCTGAACTCTTGGGTCCCTTGGGGCACTCCTGGGTCCCCCCCGAAATCCTGGGTCCCCCCCGAACTCCTGGGTCCCCCCCCTGAACTCCTGGGTCCCTCCTGAACTCTGGATCCGTTGGGGCACTCCTGGGTCCCGCCGTGAACTCCTGGGTCCCGCCCTGAACTCTTGGGTCCCCTTCCAAGCTCTCGGGTCCCCTCCTGAACTCTTGGGTCCCCTCCTGAACTCTTGGGTCCCTCCTGAACTCTTGGGTGCTTTGGGGCACTCCTGGGTCCCCCTGGAACTCCTGGCTCGCCTCCTGAACTCTTGGGTCCCCTTCTAAGCTCTCAGGTCCCACCCTGAACTCCAGGGTCCCGCCTGAACTCCTGGGTGGGTCCCCTCCTGAACTCTTGGGTCCCCTCCTGAACTCTTGGGTCCCTCCGGAACTCTTGGGTCCTTTGGGGCACTCCTGGGTCCCCCCCTGAACTCCTGGGTCCCCCCCTGAACTCCTGGCTGGGTCCCCCCCTGAACTCCTGGCTGGGTCCCCCCCTGAACTCTTGGGTCCCCTCCTGAACTCTTGGGTCCCTCCGGAACTCTTGGGTCCTTTGGGGCACTCCTGGGTTCCCCCCTGAACTCCTGGCTGGGTCCCCCCCTGAACTCCTGGCTCCCGTCCTGAACTCTTGGGTCCCCTTCTAAGCTCTCGGCTCCCCCCTGAACTCCTGAGTCCCCTCAGAACTCCTGGGTCCCGCCCTGAACTCGTGGGTTACTCCCTGAACTCCTGGGTTCCCCCCTGAACTCTTGGGTCCTTTGGGGCACTGCTGGGTCCCTCCTGAACTGCTGGGTCCCTCTTGAACACTTGGGTCCCCTCCCGAATTCCTGGGTCCCTCCCGAACTCCTGGGTCCTTTGGGGCACTGCTGGGTCCTTCCTGAAGTCTGGATCCTTTGGGGCTCTCCGGGGTCCCCTCCTGAACTCCTGGGTGCCCCCTGATCTCCTGGGTCCTTTGGGGCACTCTTGGGTCCCTCCCGTACTCTTGGGTCCGTCCCGAACGCCTGGGTCCCCTCCTGAACTCTTGGGTCCCTTGGGGCACTCCTGGGTCCCCTCAGAACTCCTGGGTCCCCCCCTGAACTGCTGGGTCCTTTGGGGCACTCCTGGGTCCCTCCTGAACTCATTGGTCCTCTCCTGAACTCCTGGGTCCCCTCCTGAACTATTGGGTCCCCTCCTGAACTATTGGGTCCTTTGGGGCACTCCTGGGTCCCCTCAGAACTCCTGGGTTCCCCCATGAATGCCTGGGTCCTTTGGGGCACTCCTGGGTCCCCTCCTGAACTCCTGGGTCCCCTCCTGAACTCCTGGGTCCCCTCCTGAACTCTTGGGTCCTTTGGGGCACTCCTGGGTCCCCTCAGAACTCCTGGGTTCCCCCCTGAACTCTTGGGTCCCTCTTGAACTCTTGGATCCCCTCCTGAACTCCTGGGTGGGTCCCCTCCTGAATTCCTGGGTCCCCCCCTGAACTCCTGGCTCTTGTCTTGAACTCTTGGGTCCCCTTCTAAGCTGTCGGGTCCCCTCCTGAACTCTTGGGTCCCCTCCTGAACTCCTGGGTCCCCTCAGAACTCCTGGGTCCCCTCCTGAACTCCTGGGTCCCCTCCTGAACTCTTGGGTCCCCTCCTGAACTCCTGAGTCGCCTCAGAACTCGTGGGTTACTCCCTGAACTCCCGGGTCCTTTGGGGCACTGCTGGGTCCCCTCCTGAACTCTTGGGTCCCCTCCTGAACTCTTGGGTCCCTCTTGAACTCTTGGGTCCCTCTTGAACTCTTGGGTCCCTCTTGAACTCTTGGGTCCCTCCTGAACTCTTGGGTGCTTTGGGGCACTCCTGGGTCCCCCTGGAACTCCTGGCTCCCCTCCTGAACTCCTGGGTGGGTCCCTCCTCATCTCTTGGGTCCCCCTCCTCATCTCTTGGGTCCCCCTCCTCATCTCTTGGGTCCCCTCCTGAACTCTTGGGTCCCCCTCCTCATCTCTTGGGTCCCCCTCCTCATCTCTTTGGTCCCCTCCTGAACTCCTGGATCCTTTGGGGCACTCCTGGGTCCCTCCTGAACTCTTGGGTCCCACCCGAAATCCTGGATCCTTTGGGGCACTCCTTGGTCCCGCCCTGAACTCCTGGGTCCCCTCCTGAACTCTGGATCCTTTAAGGTACTCCTGGGTCCCCCCCTGAACTCCTAGGTCTCCCCCCTGAACTCCTGGGGGGGTCCCCTCCAGAACCCTTAGGTCCCCTCTTGAACTCCTGGGTCCTTTGGGGCACTCCTGGGTCCTTTGGGGCACTCTTGGGTCCCCTCCTGAACTCCTGGGTCCTTTGGGGCACTGCTGGGTCCCCTCAGAACTCTCAGGTCCCCTCCTGAACTCCTGAGTCCCCTCAGAACTCCTGGGTCCCCTCCTAAACTCCTGGGTGGGTCCCCCCCTGAACTCTTGGGTCCCCCCCTGAACTCTTGGGTCCCTCCTGAACTCTTGGGTGCTTTGGGGCACTCCTGGGTCCCCCCTGAACTCCTGGCTCCCCTCCTGAACTCTTTGGTCCCCTTCTAAGCTCTCAGGTCTGGCCCTGAACTCCTGGGGCCCCTCCTGAACTCCTGGGTCCCCTCCTGAACTCCTGGGTCCCCTCCTGAACTCTTGGGTCCTTTGGGGCACTCCTGGGTCCCCTCAGAACTCCTGGGTTCCCCCATGAACTCCTGGGTCCTTTGGGGCACTCCTGGGTCCCCTCCTGAACTCCTGGGTCCCCTCCTGAACTCCTGGGTCCCTCCTGAACTCCTGGGTCCCTCGTGAACTCCTGGCTCCCGTCCTGAACTCTTGGGTCCCCTTCTAAGCTCTCAGGTCCCCCCTGAACTCTTGGGTCCCCTCCTGAACTCCTGGGTCCCCTCAGAACTCCTGTGTTCCCCCCTGAACTCCCGGGTCCTTTGGGGCACTGCTGGGTCCCCTCCTGAACTCTTGGGTCCCTTGGGGCACTCCTGGGTCCCCCCCGAACTCCTGGGTCCCCCCCCTGAACTCCTGGGTCCCTCCTGAACTCTGGATCCGTTGGGGCACTCCTGGGTCCCGCCGTGAACTCTTGGGTCCCCTCCTGAACTCTTGGGTCCCCTCCTGAACTCTTGGGTCCCCTCCTGAACTCTTGGGTCCCTCCTGAACTCTTGGGTCCCTCCTGAACTCTTGGGTGCTTTGGGGCACTCCTGGGTCCCCCTGGAACTCCTGGCTCGCCTCCTGAACTCTTGGGTCCCTTTCTAAGCTCTCAGGTCCCACCCTGAACTCCAGGGTCCCGCCTGAACTCCTCGGTGGGTCCCCTCCTGAACTCTTGGGTCCCCTCCTGAACTCTTGGGTCCCTCCGGAACTCTTGGGTCCTTTGGGGCACTCCTGGGTCCCCCCCTGAACTCCTGGCTGGGTCCCCCCCTGAACTCCTGGCTGGGTCCCCCCTGAACTCCTGGCTGGGTCCCCCCCTGAACTCCTGGCTCCCATCCTGAACTCTTGGGTCCCCTTCTAAGCTCTCGAGTCCCCCCTGAACTCCTGAGTCCCCTCAGAACTCCTGGGTCCCGCCCTGAACTCGTGGGTTACTCCCTGAACTCCTGGGTTCCCCCCTGAACTCCTGGGTCCTTTGGGGCACTGCTGGGTCCCTCCTGAACTGCTGGGTCCCTCTTGAACACTTGGGTCCCCTCCCGAATTCCTGGGTCCCTCCCGAACTCCTGGGTCCTTTGGGGCACTGCTGGGTCCCCTCAGAACTCTCGGGTTCCCTCCTGAACTCCTGAGTCCCCTCAGAACTCTTGGGTCCCCCCCTGAACTCTTGGGTCCCTCCTGAACTCTTGGGTGCTTTGGGGCACTGCTGGGTCCCCTCAGAACTCCTGGGTTCCCCCCTGAACTCTTGGGTCCCTCTTGAACTCTTGGATCCCCGCCTGAACTCCTGGGTGGGTCCCCTCCTGAATTCCTGGGTCCCCCCCTGAACTCCTGGCTCTTGTCTTGAACTCTTGGGTCCCCTTCTAAGCTCTCGGGTCCCCCCTGAACTCTTGGGTCCCCTCCTGAACTCTTGGGTCCCTCCTGAACTCTTGGGTCCCCTCCTGAACTCTTGGGTCCCCTCCTGAACTCCTGGGTCCCCTCAGAACTCCTGGGTCCCCTCAGAACTCCTGGGTCCCCTCCTGAACTCCTGGGTCCCCCCTGAACTCTTGGGTCCCCTTCTAAGCTCTCGGGTCCCCCCTGAACTCTTGGGTCCCCTCCTGAACTCTTGGGTCCCCTCAGAACTCCTGGGTCCCCTCAAAACTCCTGGGTCCCCTCCTGAACTCCTGGGTCCCCCCTGAACTCTTGGGTCCCCTCCTGAACTCCTGAGTCCCCTCAGAACTCCTGGGTCCGCTCCTAAACTCCTGGGTGGGTCCCCCCCTGAACTCTTGGGTCCCCCCCTGAACTCTTGGGTCCCTCCTGAACTCTTGGGTGCTTTGGGGCACTCCTGGGTCCCCCCTGAACTCCTGGCTCCCCTCCTGAACTCTTTGGTCCCCTTCTAAGCTCTCAGGTCTGGCCCTGAACTCCTGGGTCCCTCCTGAACTCCTGGGTGGGTCCCCTCCTGAACTCTTGGGTCCCCTCCTGAACTCTTGGGTCCTTTGGAGCACTCTTGGGTCCCCCCTGAACTCTTGGGTCCCCTCAGAACTCTTGGGTCCCCCTTGAACTCTTGGGTCCCCCTTGAACTCCTGGGGCCCCTCCTGAACTCCTGGGTCCCCTCCTGAACTATTGGGTCCCCTCCTGAACTCTTGGGTCCTTTGGGGCAGTCCTGGGTCCCCTCAGAACTCCTGGGTTCCCCCATGAACTCCTGGGTCCTTTGGGGCACTCCTGGGTCCCCTCCTGAACTCCTGGGTCCCTCGTGAACTCCTGGCTCCCGTCCTGAACTCTTGGGTCCCCTTCTAAGCTCTCAGGTCCCCCCTGAACTCTTGGGTCCCCTCCTGAACTCCTGGGTCCCCTCAGAACTCCTGTGTTCCCCCCTGAACTCCCGGGTCCTTTGGGGCACTGCTGGGTCCCCTCCTGAACTCTTGGGTCCCTCCTGAACTCTTGGGTCCCTCCTGAACTCTTGGGTGCTTAGGGGCACTCCTGGGTCCCCCTGGAACTCCTGGCTCCCCTCCTGAACTCCTGGGTGGGTCCCTCCTCATCTCTTGGGTCCCCTCCTCATCTCTTGGGTCCCTCCTGAACTCTTGGGTCCCTCCTGAACTCTTGGGTCCCTCCTGAACTCTGGATCCGTTGGGGCACTCCTGGGTCCCGCCGTGAACTCCTGGGTCCCGCCCTGAACTCTTGGGTCCCCTTCTAAACTCTCAGGTCCCCCCTGAACTCTTGGGTCCCCTCAGAACTCCTGGGTCCCCTCAGAACTCCTGGGTCCCCTCCTGAACTCCTGGGTCCCCCCTGAACTCCCGGGTCCTTTGGGGCACTGCTGGGTCCCCTCCTGAACTCTTGGGTCCCTTGGGGCACTCCTGGGTCCCCCCCGAAATCCTGGGTCCCCCCCGAACTCCTGGGTCCCCCCCCTGAACTCCTGGGTCCCTCCTGAACTCTGGATCCGTTGGGGCACTCCTGGGTCCCGCCGTGAACTCCTGGGTCCCGCCCTGAACTCTTGGGTCCCCTTCTAAGCTCTCAGGTCCCCCCTGAACTCCTGGGTCCCCTCAGAACTCCTGGGTCCCCTCCTGAACTCCTGGGTCCCCCCTGAACTCTTGGGTCCCCTCCTGAACTCCTGAGTCGCCTCAGAACTCGTGGGTTACTCCCTGAACTCCCGGGTCCTTTGGGGCACTGCTGGGTCCCCTCCTGAACTCTTGGGTCCCTCCTGAACTCTTGGGTGCTTAGGGGCACTCCTCGGTCCCCCTGGAACTCCTGGCTCCCCTCCTGAACTCCTGGGTGGGTCCCTCCTCATCTCTTGGGTCCCCTCCTCATCTCTTGGGTCCCTCCTGAACTCTTGGGTCCCTCCTGAACTCTTGGGTCCCTCCTGAACTCTTGGGTCATTCCTGAACTCTTGGGTCCCTCCTGAACTCTTGGGTGCTTTGGGGCACTCCTGGGTCCCCCTGGAACTCCTGGCTCGCCTCCTGAACTCTTGGGTCCCCTTCTAAGCTCTCAGGTCCCACCCTGAACTCCAGGGTCCCGCCTGAACTCCTGGGTGGGTCCCCTCCTGAACTCTTGGGTCCCCTCCTGATCTCTTGGGTCCCTCCTGAACTCTTGGGTGCTTTGGGGCACTCCTGGGTCCCCCTGTAACTCCTGGCTCCCCTCCTGAACTCCTGGGTGGGTCCCTCCTCATCTCTTGGGTCCCCCTCCTCATCTCTTGGGTCCCCCTCCTCATCTCTTGGGTCCCCTCCTGAACTCTTGGGTCCCCCTCCTCATCTCTTGGGTCCCCCTCCTCATCTCTTTGGTCCCCTCCTGAACTCCTGGATCCTTTGGGGCACTCCTGGGTCCCTCCTGAACTCTTGGGTCCCTCCCGAACTCCTGGATCCTTTGGGGCACTCCTTGGTCCCGCCCTGAACTCCTGGGTCCCCTCCTGAACTCTGGATCCTTTAAGGTACTCCTGGGTCCCCCCCTGAACTCCTAGGTCTCCCCCCTGAACTCCTGGGGGGGTCCCCTCCAGAACCCTTAGGTCCCCTCTTGAACTCTTGGGTCCTTTGCGGCACTCTTGGGTCCCCTCAGAACTCCTGGGTTCCCCCCTGAACTCCTGGGTCCTTTGGGGCACTCCTGGGTCCTTTGGGGCACTCTTGGGTCCCCTCCTGAACTCCAGGGTCCCTCCTGAACTCCTGGGTTCTTTGGGGCACTGCTGGGTCCCCTCAGAACTCTCAGGTCCCCTCCTGAACTCCTGAGTCCCCTCAGAACTCCTGGGTCCCCTCCTAAACTCCTGGGTGGGTCCCCCCCTGAACTCTTGGGTCCCCCCCTGAACTCTTGGGTCCCCCCCTGAACTCTTGGGTCTCTCCTGAACTCTTGGGTGCTTTGGGGCACTCCTGGGTCCCCCCTGAACTCCTGGCTCCCCTCCTGAACTCTTTGGTCCCCTTCTAAGCTCTCAGGTCTGGCCCTGAACTCCTGGGTCCCTCCTGAACTCCTGGGTGGGTCCCCTCCTGAACTCTTGGGTCCCCTCCTGAACTCTTGGGTCCCCCCTGAACTCTTGGGTCCCCTCAGAACTCTTGGGTCCCCCTTGAACTCCTGGGTCCCCCTTGAACTCCTGGGGCCCCTCCTGAACTCCTGGGTCCCCTCCTGAACTCCTGGGGCCCCTCCTGAACTCCTGGGTCCCCTCCTGAACTCCTGGGTCCCCTCCTGAACTCCTGGGTCCCCTCCTGAACTCTTGGGTCCTTTGGGGCACTCCTGGGTCCCCTCAGAACTCCTGGGTTCCCCCATGAACTCCTGGGTCCTTTTGGGCACTGCTGGGTCCCCTCCTGAACTCCTGGGTGGGTCCCCTCCTGAACTCCTGGGTGGGTCCCCTCCTGAACTCCTGGGTCCTTTGGGGCACTCCTGGGTCCCCTCCTGAACTCTTTGGTCCCCCCCTGAACTCCTGGGTCCCCTCCTGAATTCTTTGGTCCCCCCCTGAACTCCTGGGTCCCCTCCTGAATTCTTTGGTTCCCCCCTGAACTCCTGGGTCCCCTCCTGAACTCTGGATCCTTTAAGGTACTCCTGGGTCCCCCCCTGAACTCCTAGGTCTCCCCCATGAACTCCTGGGGGGGTCCCCTCCAGAACCCTTAGGTCCCCTCTTGAACTCTTGGGTCCTTTGGGGCACTCTTGGGTCCCCTCAGAACTCCTGGGTTCCCCCCTGAACTCCTGGGTCCTTTGGGGCACTCCTGGGTCCTTTGGGGCACTCTTGGGTCCCCTCCTGAACTCCTGGGTCCCCCCTGAACTCCTGGGTCCTTTGGGGCACTGCTGGGTCCCTCCTGAACTCTTTGGTCCCCCCTGAGCTCTTGGGGGCCCCCCTGAACTCCTGGGTCCCCTCCTGAACTCGTGGGTGACTCCCTGAACTCCTGGGTCCTTTGGGGCACTGCTGGGTCCCTCCTGAACTCCTGGGTCCCTCCTGAACTCCTGGGTCCCCCCTTGAACACTTGGGTCCCCTCCCGAATTCCTGGGTCCCTCCTGAACTCCTGGGTCCTTTGGGGCACTGCTGGGTCCCCTCAGAACTCTCGGGTCTCCTCCTGAACTCCTGAGTCCCCTCAGAACTCCTGGGTCCGCTCCTAAACTCCTGGGTGGGTCCCCCCCTGAACTCTTGGGTCCCCTCCTGAACTCCTGGGTCCCCTCCTGAACTCTTGGGTGGTTCCCCACCTGAACTCCTGGCTCCCGTCTTGAACTCTTGGGTCCCCTTCTAAGCTCTCGGGTCCCCCCTGAACTCTTGGGTCCCTTCCTGAACTCCTGAGTCCCCTCACAACTCCTGTGTTCCCCCCTGAACTCCCGGGTCCTTTGGGGCACTGCTGGGTCCCCTCCTGAACTCTTGGGTCCCCTCCTGAACTCTTGGGTTCCCTCCTGAACTCTTGGGTCCCTTGGGGCACTCCTGGGTCCCCCCCGAACTCCTGGGTCCCCTCAGAACTCCTGGGTCTGCTCCTAAACTCCTGGGTGGGTCCCCCCCGGAACTCTTGGGTCCCCCCCGGAACTCTTGGGTCCCCCCCTGGACTCTTGCGTCCCCCCCTGAACTCTTGGGTCCTTTGGAGCACTCCTGGGTTCCCTCCTGAACTCCTGGGTCCCTCTTGAACTCTTGGGTCCCCCCCTGAACTCCTGGGTGGGTCCCCTCCTGAACTCCTGGGTCCCCCCTGAACTCCTGGCTCCTGTCTTGAACTCTTGGGTCCCCTTCTAAGCTCTGGGGTCCCCCCTGAACTCTTGGGTCCCTCCTGAACTCTTGGGTGCTTTGGGGCACTCCTCGGTCCCCCCGGAACTCCTGGGTCCCCTCCTGAACTCTTGGGTCCTTTGGGGCACTCCTGGTCCCCCCTCTGCGTTCCTGGGTCCCCCTCTGCGTTCCTGGGTCCCCCCCTGAACTCTTGGGTGCTTTGGGGCACTCCTGGGTCCCCCCTGAACTCTTGAGTCCCCTTCTAAGCTCTCGGGTCCCGCCCTGAACTCCTGGGTCCCCTCCTGAACTCCTGGGTCCCTCCTGAACTCTGGATCATTTTGGGCACTCCTGGGTCCCCTCCTGAACTCCTGAGTGGGTCCCCCCCCGAACTCTTGGGTCCCCTGCTCATCTCTTGGGTCCCCTCCTGAACTCCTGGGTGGGTCCCGCCCTGAACTGCTGGGTGGGTCCCCTCCTGAACTCCTGGGTCCTTTGGGGCCCTCCCGGGTCCCCCACTGAACGCCTGGGTCCTTTGGGGCACTCCTGAGTCCCTCCTGAACTCTTAGGATCCCCCTGAACTCCTGGGTGCCCCCTGAACTCCTGGGTCCTTTGGGGTACTCCTGGGTCCCTCCTGAACTCCTGGGACCCCTCTGAACTCTTGGGTCCCTACTGAACTTTTGGGTCCTTTGGGGCTCTCCTGGGTCCCCTCCTGAACTCCTGGGTCCCCTCCTGAACTCCTGGGTCCTTTGGGGCACTCTTGGTTCCCTCCCGTACTCTTGGGGGCCCCCCTGAACTCCTGGGTCCCCTCCTGAACTCTTGGGTCCCTTGGGGCACTCCTGGGTCCCCTCAGAACTCCTGGGTCCCCCCCTGATCTCCTGGGTCCTTTGGGGCACTCCTGGGTCCCTCCTGAACTCATTGATCCCCTCCTGAACTCCTGGGTCCCCTCCTGAACTCCTGGGTGGGTCCCTCCTCATCTCTTGGCTCCCCTCCTGAACTCCTGGGTCCGCCCCTGAACTCCTGGATCGTTTGGGGCACTCCTGGGTCCCTCCTGAACTCTTGGGTCCCTCCTGAACTCTTGGGTCCTTTGGGGCACTCCTGGGTCCCCCCTGAACTCTTGGGTCCCCCTTGAACTCTTGGGTCCCCCTTGAACTCCTGGGGCCCCTCCTGAACTCCTGGGTCCCCTCCTGAACTATTGGGTCCCCTCCTGAACTCTTGGGTCCTTTGGGGCACTCCTGGGTCCCCTCAGAACTCCTGGGTTCCCCCATGAACTCCTGGGTCCTTTGGGGCACTCCTGGGTCCCCTCCTGAACTCCTGGGTCCCTCGTGAACTCCTGGCTCCCGTCCTGAACTCCTGGGTCCCCTTCTAAGCTCTCAGGTCCCCCCTGAACTCTTGGGTCCCCTCCTGAACTCCTGGGTCCCCTCAGAACTCCTGTGTTCCCCCCTGAACTCCCGGATCCTTTGGGGCACTGCTGGGTCCCCTCCTGAACTCTTGGGTCCCTTGGGGCACTCCTGGGTCCCCCCCGAACTCCTGGGTCCCCCCCGAACTCCTGGGTCCCCCCCCTGAACTCCTGGGTCCCTCCTGAACTCTGGATCTGTTGGGGCACTCCTGGGTCCCGCCGTGAACTCCTGGGTCCCGCCCTGAACTCTTGGGTCCCCTTCTAAGCTCTCGGGTCCCCTCCTGAACTCTTGGGTCCCCTCCTGAACTCTTGGGTCCCTCCTGAACTCTTGGGTGCTTTGGGGCACTCCTGGGTCCCCCCGGAACTCCTGGCTCGCCTCCTGAACTCTTGGGTCCCCTTCTAAGCTCTCAGGTCCCACCCTGAACTCCAGGGTCCCGCCTGAACTCCTGGGTGGGTCCCCTCCTGAACTCTTGGGTCCCTCCGGAACTCTTGGGTCCTTTGGGGCACTCCTGGGTCCCCCCCTGAACTCCTGGCTGGGTCCCCCCTGAACTCCTGGCTGGGTCCCCCCCTGAACTCCTGGCTGGGTCCCCCCCTGAACTCCTGGCTGGGTCCCCCCCTGAACTCCTGGCTCCCGTCCTGAACTCTTGGGTCCCCTTCTAAGCTCTCGGCTCCCCCCTGAACTCCTGAGTCCCCTCAGAACTCCTGGGTCCCGCCCTGAACTCGTGGGTTACTCCCTGAACTCCTGGGTTCCCCCCTGAACTCCTGGGTCCTTTGGGGCACTGCTGGGTCCCTCCTGAACTGCTGGGTCCCTCTTGAACACTTGGGTCCCCTCCCGAACTCCTGGGTCCCTCTTGAACACTTGGGTCCCCTCCCGAACTCCTGGGTCCCCCCTCCTGAACTCCTGAGTGGGTCCCCTCCTGAACTCTTGGGTCCTTTGGGGCACTCCTGGGTCCCCTCAGAACTCCTGGGTTCCCCCCTGAACTCCTGGATCCTTTAGGGCACTCCTGGGTCCCCCGCTGAACTCCTAGGTCCCCCCCCTGAACTCCTGGGTGCGTCCTTTTCTCAACTCCTGGGTGGGTCCCTCCTGAACTCCTGGTCCCCCTCCTGAACTCTTTGGTCCCCCCCTGAACTCCTGTGTCCCCTCTCGAACTCTTGGGTTACCCCCTGAACTGGGGTCCCCTTCTGAATTCTTCGGTCCCCTCCTGAACACCTGGGTCCCACCCTGAACTGCTGGGTGGGTCCCCTCCTGAACTCCTAGGTCCTTTGGGCAACTCCTGGGTTCCCCCCTGTACTCTTAGTTCAATCCTGAACTCCTGGGTCCCCTCCTGAACTTTTGGGTCCCCTTCTAAGCTCTTGGGTCCCCTCCTGAACTCCTGGGTCCCTCCTGAACTCTGGGTCCTTTGGGGCACTCCTGGGTCCCCTCCTGAACTCTTGGGTCCTTTGGGGTACTCCTGGGTCCCCTCAGAAGTCCTGGGTTCCCCCCTGAACTCCTGGATCCTTTGGGGCACTCCTGGGTCCCCTTCTAAGCCCTCGGTCCCCTCCTGAACTCTTAGGTCCCCTTCTAAGCTCTCGGGTCCCCTCCTGAACTCCTAGGTCCCCCCTGAACTCTTGGGTCCCTCCTGAATTCTTGGGTCCTTTGGGGAACTCCTGGCTCCCGCCCAAACTCTTGGGTCCTTTAGGGCACTCTTGGGTCCCCCCCTGAACTCCTGGATCTTTTAGGGCACTCTTGGGTCCCTCGGGGCCCTCCTGGGTCCCCTCCTGAGCTCCTGGGTCATTTGGGGCACTCTTAGGTCCCCCCCCTGAACTCCTGGGTAGGTCCCTTCTGAACTCCTGGGTAGGTCCCTCCTGAACTCCTGGTCCCCCTCCTGAACTCTTTGGTCCCCCCCTGAGCTCCTGTGTCCCCTCTTGAACTCTTGGGTTACCCCCTGAACTTGGGTCCCCTTCTGAATTATTCGGTCCCCTCCTGAACACCTGGGTCCTGCCATGAACTCTTGGGTGGGTCCCCTCCTGAACTCCTGGGTGGGTCCCACCCTGAACTCCTGGGCAGGTCCTACACTGAACTTCTGGGTCCCCCCCTAAACTCTTGGGTCCTTTGGGGCACTCCTGGGTCATTTGGGGCACTCCTAGGTCCCCCCCTGAACTCCTGGTTCCTTTGGGGCACTCCTGGGTCCCCCCCTGTACTCTTAGTTCAATCCTGAACTCCTGGGTCCCTCCTGAGCTCTGGATCCTTTGGGGCACTCCTAGGTCCCCCTCCTGACCTCCTGGGTGGGTCCCCTCCTGAACTCCTGGGTGGGTCCCACCCTGAACTCTTAGTTCAATCCTGAACTCCTGGGTCCCTCCTGAACTCTGCATCCTTTAGGGCACTCCTGGGTCCCCCGCTGAACTCCTAGGTCCCCCCCCTGAACTCCTGGGTGGGTCCCCTCCTGAACTCCTAGGTCCTTTGGGCAACTCCTGGGTTCCCCCCTGTACTCTTAGTTCAATCCTGAACTCCTGGGTCCCCTCCTGAACTTTTGGGTCCCCTTCTAAGCTCTTGGGTCCCCTCGTGAACTCCTGGGTCCCTCCTGAACTCTGGGTCCTTTGGGGCACTCCTGGTTCCCCTCCTGAACTCTTGGGTCCTTTGGGGCACTCTTGGGTCCTTTGGGGCACTCCTGGGTCCCCTCCTGAACTCTTGGGTCCTTTGGGGTACTCCTGGGTCCCCTCAGAAGTCCTGGGTTCCCCCCTGAACTCCTGGATCCTTTGGTGCACTCCTGGGTCCCCCCCTGAACTCTTGGGTCCTTTGGGGAACTCTTGCGTCCCCCCCCGAACTCTTGGATCCCCCCGGAACTCTTGGGTGCCTCCCAAACTCTTGGGTCCTTTGGGGCACTCTTGGGTCCCTCCCGAACGCTTGGGTCCCCTCCTGAACTCTTGGGTCCCTTGGGGCACTCCTGGGTCCCCTCAGAACTCTTGGGTCCCTTGGGGCACTCCTGTGTCCCCCCCTGAACTCTTGAGTCCTTTGGGGCACTCCTGGGTCCCCTCCTGAACTCTTGGGTCCCCTTCAAAGCTATCGGGTCCTGCCCTGAACTCCCGGGTGGGTCCGCTCCTCAACTCCTGGGTCCTTTGGGGCACTCTTAGGTCCCTCCCAAACTCTTGGGTCCTTTGGGGCACTCCTGGGTACCTCCTGAACTCTGAATACTTTGGGGCACTCCTGGGTCCCCTCCTGAACTCTTGGGTCCCTTGGGGCACTCCTGGGTCCCCTCAGAACTCTTGGGTCCCGCCCTGAACTCTTGGGTCCTTTGGGGCACTCCTGAGTCCCCTCTGAACTCCTGGGTCCCCCCCTCAACTCTTGAGTCCTTTGGGGCACTCCTGGCTCCCCTCCTGACCTCTTGGGTCCCCTTCAAAGCTCTCGGGTTCTGCCCTGAACTCCTGGGTCCTTTGGGGCACTCTTAGGTCCCTCCCAAACTCTTGGGTCCCTTGGGGCACTCCTGGGTCCCCTCAGAACTCTTGGGTCCCTTGGGGCACTCCTGGGTCCCCTCAGAACTCTTGGGTCCCCTTCAAAGCTCTCTGGTCCTGCCCTGAACTCCTGGGTGGGTCCGCTCCCAAACTCTTGGGTCCCTTGGGTCACTCCTGGGTCCCCTCAAAACTCTTGGGTCCTTTGGGGCACTCCTGGCTCCCCTCCTGAACTCTTGGGTCCCCTTCAAAGCTCTCAGGTTCCCTCCTACACTCCTGGTCCCTGCAAAACCCCGGCCCGAGGGCCGCCCGCGTCCGAACCTTGGTGATGAACGTCGCCTCGCGGAGCGGCCGGGACTGGGGGAAAAAAAAACCCGGTCGGGGGTAATGGATCCCCCGGCTGGAGTTTTTTATTCTTTAACTTTGGAATTTACCTGAAAAGGAAAAAAAATTTGAACCTCCAAGGACAAATAACTACAGTTTCACGCTATCCAAACGCTCTGCACGTCGTCTACCCCGCCGACCGCTTCTTCCTCTGCTGATGATTGGCTTGAGACGGGTACTTCACGCTTTGCACTTATTTCCTTTGTCATCCTTCATACAGTTCTTGACCACGGTGACCTATTCTCGCTCGGCTTCCCGAGCGTGGCAGTTACCGCGAGCTCGTTCCTCTGAGATTCCGGAACTCAAACTCGCCCCGCGTCTCCATCGCCAAATGCCGACGACACCCGCGATCCCGCCGACGTCGCTCGGTTTCGGGTGATCGACCGGGGCACAGCTGACCGAGAGCGGCGCTAGGTGGCTTGCGCTGCGGCGGAATGTAATGGCGAGGGACGGTATTGCTTACTAAGTGGACAGAATAAGCCAAGCAAATTCAGTTGAAACTTAATTCGGAGCGATTTCTACGTGGACAGGAGACGCCAAAGGCTACAGGGAAGTCTTTCCGTCGAGTCGTGAGGTTCGGTTCAGACTGGACCCCCTCGCTTTGTAAACTCCTCTGTGGACGGGAGCCCGGGTGTGGCTGGATCCGAACTTAGCCCCGCGCTGGATCTACGGTTGGTTTCCCAGACGCACAGGGGATAGGCGAAACGCCTAAGATACAGTCCTTTGACCATATATAAATATAGTATGTGCACACCTGATTACTTATATCGCTCAGCCTGAATTTCTGAATTGCATCGCTCTATACCTCAACATCTCTACCTCCCTTCCAGAGGCATGAGGATGCTTGGGTCGTGGTCTAGGTCCTCGGTCTATTGGGGCAAACTCCCAGGCAAAATCCATGTAAATAACTAACCGAATACAGCGGTACTGCGGGAAGGCTGACTGGAGCTGCCGCTTCTGCTGAGGTCCCAGCCGAGCGTAGAAATCCCTGGGTATTTATACCCTTACAAACTATTCACCCACCCCTCTACGCTGTGATTCGGTCCGATAGCGATAGCCGAGTCTCCGGTCTTCTCGCTTCTGGGCGGATCCTTTGCGCCGACCTCGCGCCGGACTCGGCTCTGCGCGGCCGTAGATTCGGTTTACGGTCCGTGGGAGCGTCCCGACGGCCTCGAACGTGGCGTTTTCGGCGACGGAAGCCTATTTCTGCGTGAACGTGTAAAGCGCGCCTTATGGGATGGGTGCGGATCGGAGTCTGTAGCTGCTTTTGTTACCGTCGAGTAAAGGCTATAATTATGAGTGCTACATAGCCTAACAGAACGTCTTTTTATCAGTGAGTCGTACTGACAATGTGGTCACCTGCAAAGATAAAAAACAAAGATTTCATTAAAACATGCTTTGTCTATGAAATAACAGCACACCACAGAAAACACTAGTCAACAATGGTCTCTGTAACAACTGCAAAACACCACTAAAAGGACTTGCAACTCCCCTGCCCAAGGCTACTGCATCCCAGATGACTTCTGGCTACACATTTTAACACATCAACAGATTAACCCTGGACTCCTAGAGCTCAGTCCACCCGCCCCTGACTCCACACCGCCGGGCAGACCAGCTCCGAGCCGAATGTGCACGTGCGCAGACACGCGCCACAGAACGTGACAGACAACATCATGTCAACAACACCAACAACACCCAACGATGGGAACAACTCCCAATCAGAGAGGCATCTATCCAAAGAACCTGCAGGGAGGCAGTGGTGTGGCGAGGAGCCTCCACTGCAACCCCAGAAAACAAAGGACTCGAACGTCACGGCCCCTTATGAGACGGCGGCACTGGCGCGCACACACGCGCAGAGGAGACGGCGGCACTGGCGCGCACGCACGCGCAGAGGAGACGGCGGCTCTGGCGCGCACGCACGCGCAGAGGAGACGGCGGCACTGGCGCGCACGCACGCACGCAGAGACGGCGGCTCTGGCGCGCACGCACGCAGAGACGGCGGCTCTGGCGCGCACGCACGCAGAGACGGCGCCTCTGGCGCGCACGCACGCACGCAGAGACGGCGCCTCTGGCGCGCACGCACGCACGCAGAGACGGCGCCTCTGGCGCGCACGCACGCACGCAGAGACGGCGCCTCTGGCGCGCACGCACGCACGCAGAGACGGCGCCTCTGGCGCGCACGCACGCACGCAGAGACGGCGCCTCTGGCGCGCACGCACGCACGCAGAGACGGCGGCTCTGGCGCGCACGCACGCACGCAGAGACGGCGGCGCTACTTAAAAACTTCAAGATGCTGGGAAGAAGTGCCAGTCCATTAGACTGGAGGGGTAGAGAGCAGAGCTGCCGATGCAGCCCAGAACTACACCGTAAAACACAACTGAGCAGAAACATCCAAAATGCAAAAACCATTCACACTTTCAGCTGCCGATACAATAAAACCGGGACCCGATTGGCGCTACGCCAATTGGCACCGGCGTTCCGAATCCCGGGATGGCACCTGGGATCCCTGTCGGGTCCCTCAAACGCGATGAGACCCCGGGATCGTCTGACAGGCACAACGCAAGCCTCCCGACCTACAACACAACACTGACACTGCTTAGAAACTTCAAGATGCTGGGAAGAAGTGCCAGTCCCTTAGACTGGAGGGGTACAGAGCAGAGCTGCCGATGCAGTCCAGAATGACACCATAAAACACAACTGAGCAGAAACATCCAAAACGCAAAAACCATCCACGCTTTCAGCTGCTGATACAAGAAAACTGGGACCCGATTGGCGCTACGCCAACTGGCACCGGCGTTCCGGATCCCGGGATGGCGCCCGGGATCCCTGTCGGGTCCCTCAAGCGCGACGAGACCCCGGGATCCTCTGACAGGCACAATGCAAGCCTCCCGACCTGCAATACAACACTGACACGAGGCTGGAGCTGCCCTGCCCGGGACACGCTGGCATCGCGCTGAAGCTCCCTGAACCCTTCGCCTACCCAAAAGGGACTGTTCCTGGATCACCCTTGCCCCAAAGAGAACTTTACCCCCCTCCCTGCAGTTCCCAACCCCTTCCCAGCCCCCCAGCCTCCACTTATCTTTCAGAGGGCCAAGAGACTGAATCCATCTTCAACAGAGGAAAACACCACATGTGCTGATGGAGATCTTCCTGCATCGCCGGGTTCCTCCTCGACATCTGCAATAACACAAGAAAACACGCGCTCACTAAGCAGAGCCAGCACACAATATAAAGGCACAAAGCACATCTTTGCTCTGACACCACGCACCGACCCACCTGCTTACGGGGCTCTGCTTGGCTCTTCCCTCGCTCTTTCGTGCCATGTTGTGCCTCTACATCTGAAATCAAGGTATTCAACAAGTCACCCAGACACTCATCAACAGCTTGACCATTCCAGAGGTCTGCTTTCTATTCAGGAATCCCACCCGACACTCTAATTGAGTCCCTAAAACACTGGGGAATGGATTGCCAGCTACCCTGCCCACAGCTACTGCATCCCAGATGACCGCACAACCTTTGCCCTGCCCGGCACGAGCTGGCATCGCTCTGTAAAGTTCCCTGAGCCCTTTACCCACCCAAAGGGGACTTTTCCTGGACAGCCCTTTCCCTAATCAGAACTTTACCTGCCTCCCTGCGATTCCCGGCCCCTTCCCGGCCCCCGTGCCTCCACTTATCTTTCAGAGGGCCGAGGGACCGAATCCACCTTCGACAGAGAAAACGCCACGTGCGCTAACGGAGATGTTCCTGCATTGCGGGGTTCCTCTTCAACATCTACAGTAACACGAGAAAACGCACGCTCACTAAGCCGTGCCAGCACACGGTATCGCGGGGTAAACGCCGACCCCTTCCGCAACACCCACCTCCTAAGTTCCTCATCGTTCCGTTCGGCGCGTCGTGTCATGGGTGCGGTCACAAACCCTCATCGCTCGTGGCACCTAAGACAGTGGGAAGCAAAAGAACTGTAGGGCTTGGAGCGAGTCCCCAGCCCCACGCTCCTCCTCGCCCCTACCCCGGCTCACCAGAAACGCTCCTCCGAGTCCAAAGGGCCCAAAAGGAGCCTGCAAAACAAGAAGGAAACGCTGAACCGAGTCACCGGGCGACACCGGGCTCCTCGACACCCGCCGCCGCCTCACCTTCTCGGCTGTTGTCCGGCGTGCGGCTTCGCCCCTCCGAGCCGATCCGCGGTACCTGCGAAAACAAAGGCACCTGCTCAGACGCTGCCCGAAAACAGCCTGCCCGCAGACAATTCCATCTCCCGCTCCTTTACCTTGGCCGCTCGCCCACCTGGCCGCCCTTGCTTTTGACTGCAACGCTGTTGACCACAGAGGTTCAGCGACCGCCTGTAAAACACAACCAAGGGACGCTCACACCTGCACCGGCAACACGGGACCTGAAACGAGCTGCTGCTTTGGCCAAGCACTCGTTCCTCACCTTGCCCGAGGAGCTGCGGTGCCGATACCCAGCTTTCCTCTTCGCTTCGCACCTGTAAAACAGACAAACAACCAAACTTAGATAGAGGCAGAGGGCATATCTTCCCTCTGACACCACACAGCGACCCACCTGCTTACGGCGCTCTGCTCGGCTCTTCCCTCACTCTTTCGTGCCATGTTGTCCCTCTGCATCTGAAATCAAGATATTGAACAAGTCACCCAGATGCTCATCAATAGCTTGACCATTGCACAGGTCTGCTTTCTATTCAGGAATCCCACCCGACACTCTAATTGAGTCCCTAAAACACTGGGGAACGGACTGTCAGCTCCCCCGCCCACAGCTACTGCATCCCAGATGACCGCACAACCTTTGCCTACCACAATTTAACACGTCAACAGATTAACCCTGGACTCCTAGAGCTCACTCCACCCGCCACTGACTCCACACCGCCGGGCAGAGCAGCTCCGACCCGAATGCGCACGTGCGCAGACAAACGCGCCACGGAACGCTATGGACGACACGACCGCAATGGCACCGAAAACGCTCTGCAACGACAGCGACGCCAAAACCAGAGACGGCATCAATCCAAATGCCCTGCAGGGAGGCAGTGATGAGGCAAGGAGCCTCTTCTGCAACCCCAGGAAAAAGGAGCTGAACATCACGGCCCCTTATGAGACGGCGGCACTGGCGCACTCACACGCAGAGACGGCAGCACTGGCGCACTCACACGCAGAGACGGCGGCACTGGCGCACTCACACGCAGAGACGGCGGCACTGGCGCACTCACACGCACCCGCAGAAAATCTGCGGCACGACCTAAGAACTTCTTCCCAGCATCTTGAAGTGCCAGTCCCTGGGACTGGAGGGGTAGAGAGCAGAGCTGCTGATGCAGCCCAGATCGACACCATAAATCACAACTGACCAGAAACATCCAAAATGCAAGAACCGTCCACGCTTTTGGTTGATGATACAAAAATCCAGCACCTGATTGGCTCTACGCCAATTGGCACCGGCATTCTGGATCCCAGGATGGCACCTGAGAGGCCCGTTGGGCCCCCGGAGTGCAGCGAGACCCCGGGATCATCTCACAGGCGCAAGGCAGGCTTCCCGAGCTACACGACAACGCAGACGCAGGTTAGAGCTGCCCTGCCCGGCACGTGCTGGCATCGCTCTGTAAAGTTGCCTGGGCCCTTTACCCACCCAAAGGGGACTTTTCCTGGACAGCCCTTTCCCTTATCAGAACTTCACCCCCATCCCTGCGATTCCCGGCCCCTTCCCAGCCCCCGTGCCTCCACTTATCTTTCAGAGGGCCGAGGGACCGAATCCACCTTCGACAGAGAAAACGCCACGTGTGCTAACGGAGATGTTCCCGCATCGTCAGGTTCCTCTTCAACATCTACGGTAACACGGGAAAACGCACGCTCACTAAGCCATGCCAGCACACGGTATCGCGGGGTAAACGCCGACCCCTTCCGCAACACCCACCTCCTAAGTTCCTCGGCGTTCCGTTCGGCACGTCGTGTCACGGGTGCGGTCACAAACTCTCATCGCTCGTGGCAGCTAAGACAGTGGGAAGCAAAAGAACTGTAGGGCTTGGAGCGAGTCCCCAGCCCCACGCTCCTCCTCGCCCCTACCCCGGCTCACCAGAAACGCTCCTCCGAGTCCAAAGGGCCCAAAAGGAGCCTGCAAAACAAGAAGGAAACGCTGAACCGAGTCACCGGGCGACACCGGGCTCCTCGACACCCGCCGCCGCCTCACCTTCTCGGCTGTTGTCCGGCGTGCGGCTTCGCCCCTCCGAGCCGATCCGCGGTACCTGCGAAAACAAAGGCACCTGCTCAGACGCTGCCCGAAAACAGCCTGCCCGCAGACAATTCCATCTCCCGCTCCTTTACCTTGGCCGCTCGCCCACCTGGCCGCCCTTGCTTTTGACTGCAACGCTGTTGACCACAGAGGTTCAGCGACCGCCTGTAAAACACAACCAAAGGATGCTCACACCTGCACCGGCAACACGGGACCTGAAACGAGCTGCTGCTTTGGCCAAACACTCGTTCCTCACCTTGCCTGAGGAGCTGCGGTGCCGATACCCAGCTTTCCTCTTCGCTTCGCACCTGTAAAACAGACAAACAACCAAACTTAGATAGAGGCAGAGGGCATATCTTCCCTCTGACACCACGCAGCGACCCACCTGCTTACGGCGCTCTGCTCGGCTCTTCCCTCGCTCTTTCGTGCCATGTTGTCCCTCTGCATCTGAAATCAAGATATTGAACAAGTCACCCAGATGCTCATCAATAGCTTGACCATTGCACAGGTCTGCTTTCTATTCAGGAATCCCACCTGACACTCTAATTGAGTCCCTAAAACACTGGGGAACGGACTGTCAGCTCCCCCGCCCACAGCTACTGCATCCCAGATGACCGCACAACCTTTGCCTACACAATTTAACACGTCAACAGATTAACCCTGGACTCCTAGAGCTCACTCCACCCGCCCCTGACTCCACACCGCCGGGCAGAGCAGCTCCGAACCGAACGTGCACGTGCGCAGACAAACGCGCCACGGAACGCTATGGACGACACGACCGTAACGGCACCGAAAACGCTCTGCAACGACAGCGACGCCAAAACCAGAGACTGCATCAATCCAAATGCCCTGCAGGGAGGCAGTGATGAGGCAAGGAACCTCTTCTGCAACCCCAGGAAAAAGGAGCTGAACATCACGGCCCCTTATGAGACGGCGGCTCTGGCGCGCACGCACGCACGCAGAGACGGCGGCTCTGGCGCGCACGCACGCACGCAGAGACGGCGGCTCTGGCGCGCACGCACGCACGCAGAGACGGCGGCTCTGGCGCGCACGCACGCACGCAGAGACGGCGGCTCTGGCGCGCACGCACGCACGCAGAGACGGCGGCTCTGGCGCGCACGCACGCACGCAGAGACGGCGGCTCTGGCGCGCACGCACGCACGCAGAGACGGCGGCTCTGGCGCGCACGCACGCACGCAGAGACGGCGGCTCTGGCGCGCACGCACGCACGCAGAGACGGCGGCTCTGGCGCGCACGCACGCACGCAGAGACGGCGGCTCTGGCGCGCACGCACGCACGCAGAGACGGCGGCTCTGGCGCGCACGCACGCACGCAGAGACGGCGGCTCTGGCGCGCACGCACGCACGCAGAGACGGCGGCTCTGGCGCGCACGCACGCACGCAGAGACGGCGGCTCTGGCGCGCACGCACGCACGCAGAGACGGCGGCTCTGGCGCGCACGCACGCACGCAGAGACGGCGGCTCTGGCGCGCACGCACGCACGCAGAGACGGCGGCTCTGGCGCGCACGCACGCACGCAGAGACGGCGGCTCTGGCGCGCACGCACGCACGCAGAGACGGCGGCTCTGGCGCGCACGCACGCACGCAGAGACGGCGGCTCTGGCGCGCACGCACGCACGCAGAGACGGCGGCTCTGGCGCGCACGCACGCACGCAGAGACGGCGGCGCTACTTAAAAACTTCAAGATGCTGGGAAGAAGTGCCAGTCCATTAGACTGGAGGGGTAGAGAGCAGAGCTGCCGATGCAGCCCAGAACTACACCGTAAAACACAACTGAGCAGAAACATCCAAAATGCAAAAACCATTCACACTTTCAGCTGCCGATACAATAAAACCGGGACCCGATTGGCGCTACGCCAATTGGCACCGGCGTTCCGAATCCCGGGATGGCACCTGGGATCCCTGTCGGGTCCCTCAAACGCGATGAGACCCCGGGATCGTCTGACAGGCACAACGCAAGCCTCCCGACCTACAACACAACACTGACACTGCTTAGAAACTTCAAGATGCTGGGAA
The DNA here is from genome assembly GCF_037038585.1 of Patagioenas fasciata. NCBI lineage: Eukaryota > Metazoa > Chordata > Aves > Columbiformes > Columbidae > Patagioenas > Patagioenas fasciata. Next base: position 6,866,062 of record NC_092546.1, on the reverse strand, counting down.
GAAGTGCCAGTCCCTTAGACTGGAGGGGTACAGAGCAGAGCTGCCGATGCAGTCCAGAATGACACCATAAAACACAACTGAGCAGAAACATCCAAAACGCAAAAACCATCCACGCTTTCAGCTGCTGATACAAGAAAACCGGGACCCGATTGGCGCTACGCCAACTGGCACCGGCGTTCCGGATCCCGGGATGGCGCCCGGGATCCCTGTCGGGTCCCTCAAGCGCGACGAGACCCCGGGATCCTCTGACAGGCACAATGCAAGCCTCCCGACCTGCAATACAACACTGACACGAGGCTGGAGCTGCCCTGCCCGGGACACGCTGGCATCGCGCTGAAGCTCCCTGAACCCTTCGCCTACCCAAAAGGGACTGTTCCTGGATCACCCTTGCCCCAAAGAGAACTTTACCCCCCTCCCTGCAGTTCCCAACCCCTTCCCAGCCCCCCAGCCTCCACTTATCTTTCAGAGGGCCAAGAGACTGAATCCATCTTCAACAGAGGAAAACACCACATGTGCTGATGGAGATCTTCCTGCATCGCCGGGTTCCTCCTCGACATCTGCAATAACACAAGAAAACACGCGCTCACTAAGCAGAGCCAGCACACAATATAAAGGCACAAAGCACATCTTTGCTCTGACACCACGCACCGACCCACCTGCTTACGGGGCTCTGCTTGGCTCTTCCCTCGCTCTTTCGTGCCATGTTGTGCCTCTACATCTGAAATCAAGGTATTCAACAAGTCACCCAGACACTCATCAACAGCTTGACCATTCCAGAGGTCTGCTTTCTATTCAGGAATCCCACCCGACACTCTAATTGAGTCCCTAAAACACTGGGGAATGGATTGCCAGCTACCCTGCCCACAGCTACTGCATCCCAGATGACCGCACAACCTTTGCCCTGCCCGGCACGAGCTGGCATCGCTCTGTAAAGTTCCCTGAGCCCTTTACCCACCCAAAGGGGACTTTTCCTGGACAGCCCTTTCCCTAATCAGAACTTTACCTGCCTCCCTGCGATTCCCGGCCCCTTCCCGGCCCCCGTGCCTCCACTTATCTTTCAGAGGGCCGAGGGACCGAATCCACCTTCGACAGAGAAAACGCCACGTGCGCTAACGGAGATGTTCCTGCATTGCGGGGTTCCTCTTCAACATCTACAGTAACACGAGAAAACGCACGCTCACTAAGCCGTGCCAGCACACGGTATCGCGGGGTAAACGCCGACCCCTTCCGCAACACCCACCTCCTAAGTTCCTCATCGTTCCGTTCGGCGCGTCGTGTCATGGGTGCGGTCACAAACCCTCATCGCTCGTGGCACCTAAGACAGTGGGAAGCAAAAGAACTGTAGGGCTTGGAGCGAGTCCCCAGCCCCACGCTCCTCCTCGCCCCTACCCCGGCTCACCAGAAACGCTCCTCCGAGTCCAAAGGACCCAAAAGGAGCCTGCAAAACAAGAAGGAAACGCTGAACCGAGTCACCGGGCGACACCGGGCTCCTCGACACCCGCCGCCGCCTCACCTTCTCGGCTGTTGTCCGGCGTGCGGCTTCGCCCCTCCGAGCCGATCCGCGGTACCTGCGAAAACAAAGGCACCTGCTCAGACGCTGCCCGAAAACAGCCTGCCCGCAGACAATTCCATCTCCCGCTCCTTTACCTTGGCCGCTCGCCCACCTGGCCGCCCTTGCTTTTGACTGCAACGCTGTTGACCACAGAGGTTCAGCGACTGCCTGTAAAACACAACCAAGGGACGCTCACACCTGCACCGGCAACACGGGACCTGAAACGAGCTGCTGCTTTGGCCAAACACTCGTTCCTCACCTTGCCCGAGGAGCTGCGGTGCCGATACCCAGCTTTCCTCTTCGCTTCGCACCTGTAAAACAGACAAACAACCAAACTTAGATAGAGGCAGAGGGCATATCTTCCCTCTGACACCACACAGCGACCCACCTGCTTACGGCGCTCTGCTCGGCTCTTCCCTCACTCTTTCGTGCCATGTTGTCCCTCTGCATCTGAAATCAAGATATTGAACAAGTCACCCAGATGCTCATCAATAGCTTGACCATTGCACAGGTCTGCTTTCTATTCAGGAATCCCACCCGACACTCTAATTGAGTCCCTAAAACACTGGGGAACGGACTGTCAGCTCCCCCGCCCACAGCTACTGCATCCCAGATGACCGCACAACCTTTGCCTACACAATTTAACACGTCAACAGATTAACCCTGGACTCCTAGAGCTCACTCCACCCGCCACTGACTCCACACCGCCGGGCAGAGCAGCTCCGACCCGAATGCGCACGTGCGCAGACAAACGCGCCACGGAACGCTATGGACGACACGACCGCAACGGCACCGAAAACGCTCTGCAACGACAGCGACGCCAAAACCAGAGACGGCATCAATCCAAATGCCCTGCAGGGAGGCAGTGATGAGGCAAGGAGCCTCTTCTGCAACCCCAGGAAAAAGGAGCTGAACATCACGGCCCCTTATGAGACGGCGGCACTGGCGCACTCACACGCAGAGACGGCGGCACTGGCGCACTCACACGCAGAGACGGCGGCACTGGCGCACTCACACGCAGAGACGGCGGCACTGGCGCACTCACACGCAGAGACGGCGGCACTGGCGCACTCACACGCAGAGACGGCGGCACTGGCGCACTCACACGCAGAGACGGCGGCACTGGCGCACTCACACGCAGAGACGGCGGCACTGGCGCACTCACACGCAGAGACGGCGGCACTGGCGCACTCACACGCAGAGACGGCGGCACTGGCGCACTCACACGCAGAGACGGCGGCACTGGCGCACTCACACGCAGAGACGGCGGCACTGGCGCACTCACACGCAGAGACGGCGGCACTGGCGCACTCACACGCAGAGACGGCGGCACTGGCGCACTCACACGCAGAGACGGCGGCACTGGCGCACTCACACGCAGAGACGGCGGCACTGGCGCACTCACACGCAGAGACGGCGGCACTGGCGCACTCACACGCAGAGACGGCGGCACTGGCGCACTCACACGCAGAGACGGCGGCACTGGCGCACTCACACGCAGAGACGGCGGCACTGGCGCACTCACACGCAGAGACGGCGGCACTGGCGCACTCACACGCAGAGACGGCGGCACTGGCGCACTCACACGCAGAGACGGCGGCACTGGCGCACTCACACGCACCCGCAGAAAATCTGCGGCACGACCTAAGAACTTCTTCCCAGCATCTTGAAGTGCCAGTCCCTGGGACTGGAGGGGTAGAGAGCAGAGCTGCTGATGCAGCCCAGATCGACACCATAAATCACAACTGACCAGAAACATCCAAAATGCAAGAACCGTCCACGCTTTTGGTTGATGATACAAAAATCCAGCACCTGATTGGCTCTACGCCAATTGGCACCGGCATTCCGGATCCCGGGATGGCACCTGAGAGGCCCGTTGGGCCCCCGGAGTGCAGCGAGACCCCGGGATCATCTCACAGGCGCGAGGCAGGCTTCCCGAGCTACACGACAACGCAGACGCAGGTTAGAGCTGCCCTGCCCGGCACGTGCTGGCATCGCTCTGTAAAGTTGCCTGGGCCCTTTACACACCCAAAGGGGACTTTTACTGGACAGCCCTTTCCCTTATCAGAACTTCACCCCCATCCCTGCGATTCCCGGCCCCTTCCCAGCCCCCGTGCCTCCACTTATCTTTCAGAGGGCCGAGGGACCGAATCCACCTTCGACAGAGAAAACGCCACGTGTGCTAACGGAGATGTTCCCGCATCGTCAGGTTCCTCTTCAACATCTACGGTAACACGGGAAAACGCACGCTCACTAAGCCATGCCAGCACATGGTATCGCGGGGTAAACGCCGACCCCTTCCGCAACACCCACCTCCTAAGTTCCTCGGCGTTCCGTTCGGCACGTCGTGTCACGGGTGCGGTCACAAACTCTCATCGCTCGTGGCAGTTAAGACAGTGGGAAGCAAAAGAACTGTAGAGTTTGGAGCGAGTCCCCAGCCCCACGCTCCTCCTCGCCCCTACCCCGGCTCACCAGAAACGCTCCTCCGAGTCCAAAGGGCCCAAAAGGAGCCTGCAAAACAAGAAGGAAACGCTGAACCTAGTCACCGGGCGACACCGGGCTCCTCGACACCCGGCACCGCCTCACCTTCTCGGCTGCTGGCCGGCGTGCGGCTTTGCCCCTCCGAGTCGGTCCGCTGTACCTGCGAAAACAAAGGCACCTGCTCGGACGCTGCCCGAAAACAGCCCGCCCGTAGACGGGCCCATCTCCCGCTCCTTTACCTTGGCCGCTCTCCCACCTGCCTCCCCACCCTTGCTTTTGACTGCAACGCTGTTGACCACAGAGGTTCAGCTGCTGCCTGTAAAACACAACCCAAGGACGCTCACACCTGCACTGGCAACACGGGACCCGAAACGAGCTGCTGCTTCGGCCCGACGCTCATTGTTCGCCTTGCCCGAGGAGCTGCGGTGCTAATACCCAGGTTTCCTCTTCGCTTCTATGAAAGAGACAAATGACCAAACTTGCATAGAGCCACACGGCACATCTTCCCGCTGGCACCACGCACCGACCCACCTGCTTATGGCGCTGTGCTCGCCTCTTCTGTTGCTCTTCCGTGCCAAGTCATCCCTCTGCCTATGAAATCAAGGTATTCAACAAGTCACCCAGACGCTCATCAACAGCTTGACCATTCCAGAGGTCTGCTTTCTATTCAGGAATCCCACCCGACACTCTAATTGAGTCCCTAAAACACTGGGGAACGGACTGCCAGCTCCCCTGCCCACAGCTACCGCATCCCAGATGACCGCACAACCTTTGCCTACACAATTGAATCTGTCAACTGATGAACCGTGGACTCCTAGAGCTCACTCCACCCGCCCCTGACTCCACACCGCCGGGCAGAGCAGCTCCGAGCCGAACGTGCACGTGCGCAGACAAACGCGTCACAGAACGCTATGGACGACACGACCGCAACGGCACCGAAAACGCTCCGCAACGACAGTAACCCAAAACCAGAGACGGCATCAATCCAAATGCCCTGCAGAGAGGCAGTGATGAGGCAAGGAGCCTCTTCTGCAACCCCAGGAAAAAGAAAAAGGAGCCGAACGTCACAGCCCCTTACGAGACGGCGGCACTGGCGCGCACACACGCAGAGGAGACGGCGGCACTGGCACGCACACACGCAGAGGAGACGGCGGCACTGGCGCGCACACACGCAGAGGAGACGGCGGCACAACCTAAGAACTTCTTCCCAGCATCTTGAAGTGCCAGTCCCTTAGACTGGAGGAGTAGAGAGCAGAGCTGCTGAAGCAGCCCAGATTGACACCATAAGTCACAGCTGACCAGAAACGTCCAAAATGCAAGCACCGTCCACGCTTTAGGCTGATGATACAAGAATCCAGCACCCAATTAGCTCTACGCCAATTAACACCGGCATTCCGGATACCAGGATGGCACCTGAGAGGCCCGTTGGGCCCCCGGAGCACAGAGAGACCCCGGGATCGTCTGACAGGCGCGAGGCAGGCTTCCTGAGCTACACGACAACGCAGACGCAGGCTAGAGCTGCCCTGCCCGGCACGTGCTGGCGTGGCTCTGTAAAGTTCCCTGGGCCCTTTACCCACCCAAAGGGGACTTTTCCTGGACAGCCCTTTCCCTTATCAGAACTTTACCCGCCTCCCTGCGATTCCCAGCCCCTTCCCGGCCCCCGTGCCTCCACTTATCTTTCAGAGGGCCGAGGGACCGAATCCACCTTCCACAGAGGAAAACGCCACCTGTGCTAACGGGGATATTCCCGCAGTTGTCGCTTTCTCCATCGTCGCCTACGGTAAGGAAAGCGCGGACACGCATGCTATCGAGCGCCCAAATAATATTTATCCGTAGTAGCCTACGGTTCGTTGCTCACCTTGGCTGAGTTCTGGGAGGTACATTTAAATGACCCACCGGGGGTCGCCGCACGCTGCAAACGTTCTGGAGACTAGATGCTTCTCCAGGAGAAGAGATTATATTAACAACTATTACTACAGCAATACAAACCAAAAAACAACACTCCATCTCCATTGTAGTCAGGAGTTTGGGAAAATGCAAAGCATCTGGAAACAAATCAACAAATGAAACATAATGACAAACAACCTTTCTACTACAGCTGCTACTGAACCTTTGCTGCTCCTGAAGCTCTTACGTCAAACAGACACCTCCGCTTGTCCAAAGACATCTGCCCGCTTGGATTAAAGATCTCAAAAGCTGCCAACTGCTGAAGGAGCAGCAGAGAACCACCACCCAAGCCGCCCTGCAGCAGAATGAGCTCCCTGCCCGGGGACCCGGGCTCAAATACCCAGGGCTCCGCCCACCCCTTCCCACAAGCCCCTGGGAAAGGGGCGGGGTCATTCACCCCAGACCCCCTCACCACCCTTACCAAATTACCTGGAATCTCACTGAAAATGACAGCGCCTGCACTTTATTGCTGCTATTGCAGCTACAATGAGATTGAGCATGGATTTCAACTTAGCTTTTCTAGGGAGCAGATAGAAAGTGAAATACAACCACCAGCACTCCAGCATCTTCATTGTAATCAGGAATTTCAGGAAAATGCAAAGCACCTGGAATTGAATCAACAAATGAAACATAATGACAAACAACCTTTCTACTACAACTGCTACTGAACCTTTGCTGCTCCTGAAGCTCTTACGTCAAACAGACACCTCCGCTTGTCCAAAGACATCTGCCCGCTTGGATTAAACATCTCAAAAGCTGCCGACTGCTGAAGGAGCAGCAGAGAACCACCACCCAAGCCAGCCTGGAGCAGAATGACCTCCCTACCTGGGGACCGGGGCTCAAATACCCAGGGCTCCGCCCACCCCTTCCCACAAGCCCCTGGGAAAGGGGAGGGGTCATTCACCCCAGACCCCCTCACCACCCTTATCAAATTACCTGGAATCTCACTGGAAATGACTGCACCTGCACTTTATTGCTGCTATTGCAGCTACAATGAGACCGAGTACGGATGTCAACTCAGTTTTACTACGGACCAGACAGAAAGTGAAATTCAACCACCAGCGCTCCATCTCCATTGTAGTCATGAATTTCGGGAAAATGCAAAGCACCTGGAATTGATTCAACAAATGAAACATAATGACAAACAACCTTTCTACTACAGCTGCTACTGAACCTATGCTGCTCCTGGAGCTCATACCTCAAACAGACACCTCCGCTTCTCCAAAGACGTCTGCCCATGTAGATTAAAAGGCTCAAAAGCTGCCGAGGGGAGGGGTCGATCGTCCCAGGCCCCGCCCACCACCCTTATAAAATCACCTGGACCCTAACTATAAATGACAGCACCTGTGGGAGATTTAAGGGATTTTCTTAAGGTTGTTGTGCGGATGGGTTTCTGTTACATAGATATTTATTTCTGAACTAGACAAAGCGACTCCGAGGCCGGCGCGAAGGCTGAAAAACAATACCTGTTATGAGAGTGAGGTAATTCTATAATAACAAGACCCGAACGTGGACGATATCCGATCAGCCGACGCGTGTTTGGAACGTGGACGCTTATCGGGAAATAACTGTGTATATAAGGAGGCTTGTCTCTGTAATAAATGGCTTCGCTTGAATTCTTATGGAATTGCGTGGAGTCCGTGAGTTTGCGCCCTCGCGAGCGGTGACCCTGACGTGATCCCTAAGGAGAATTTACGGAAGGCGCGCGACCCTGTTGGGTTTCCTCGGGCCCTGTCGGACTCCATCGAGCCCTGTCAGGCTCCGTCGGGCTCTTTCGAGTTTGCTCGGGCCCTATCAGGCTCCGTCGGGCCCTGTCAGGCTTTGTCAGGTCCTGTCAGGTTTGCTCGGGCCCTGTTGGGCCTTGTCGGGCGCTGTCGGGTTTGCTCGGGCTCTGTCGGGCTCCAGCGTGCCCTGTCGGGTTTGCTTGGGCCCTGTCCGGCTTTCTCAGGCCCTGTCGGGTTTGCTCGGGCCCTATCGGCCTCCGTCGGGCCCTGTCGGGTTTCCTCGGGCCCTGTCGGGCTCCATCGAGCCCTGTCAGACTCCGTCGGGCCCTTTCGGGTTTGCTCGGGCCCTGTCGGGCTCCGTCGGGCCCTGTCGGATTTGCTCAGGCCCTGTCGGGTTTGCTTGGGCCCTGTCGGGCTCTGTCGGGCCCTGTCGGGTTTCCTCGGGCCCTGTCGGGCTCCATCGAGCCCTGTCAGGCTTCGTCGGGCCCTGTCGGGTTTGCTCGGGCCTGTCGGGTTTGCTCGGGCCCTGTCAGGCTCCGTCATGCCCTGTCGAATTTGTTCAGGCCCTGTCGGGTTTCCTCGGGCCCTGTCGGGCTCCATCAGGCCCTGTCGTGTTTCCTCGGGCCCTGTCAGGCTCCGTCGGGCCCTGTCGGGTTTGCTCGGGCCCTGTCGGGTTTGCTGAAGCCCTGTCAGGCTTCGTCGGACCCTGTCGGGTTTGCTCGGGCCCTGTCGGGCTCCATCGAGCCCTGTCGGGTTTGCTCGGGCACTGTCGGGCTCCGTCGAGCCCTGTCGGGTTTGCTCGGGCCCTGTCGGGTTTGCTCGGGCCCTGTCGGGCTCCGTCGGGCCCTGTCGGGTTTGCTCGGGCCCTGTCACGCTCCGTCGAGCCCTGTCGGGTTTGCTCGGGCCCTGTCGGGTTTGCTGGGGCCCTGTCGGGTTTTCTGAGGCTCTATCGGGTTTGCTCGGGCCCTGTCGGGCTCCATCGGGCCCTCTCGGGTTTGATCGGGCCCTGTCGGGCTCTTTCAAGCCCTGTCAGGCTCCGTCGGTCCCTCTCGGGTTTGCTTCGGCCATGTTGGGCTCCATCGGGCCCTGTCAGGCTTTGTCAATCCCTGTCGGGTTTGCTCGGGCCCTGTCGGGTTTGCTCGGGCCCTGTCAGGCTCCGTCAAGTCCTGTCGGGTTTGCTCGGGCCCTGTCGGGTTTGCTCGGGCCCTGTCGGGTTTGCTCGGGCCCTGTCGGGCTTCGTCGGGCCCTGTCTGCTTTCCTCAGGCCCTATCGGGCTCCTTCGGGCCCTGTCTGCTTTCCTCAGGCCCTATCGGGCTCCTTCGGGCCCTGTCGGGTTTGCTCGTGCCCTGTCGGGTTTGCTGAAGCCCTGTCAGGCTCCGTCGAGCCCTGTCGGGTTTGCTGAAGCCCTGGCAGGCTTCGTCGGACCCTGTCAGGTTTGCTCGGGCCCTGTCGGGCCTTGCCGGGCCCTGTCGGGTTTGCTCGGGCTCTGTAGGGCCTTGCCAGGCCCCATCGGGCTCTGTTGGGCCTCGTCGGGCTCTATCGGGCCCTGTCGGGCCTTGTTGATCTCTGCCGAGCCTTGTCAAGCTCTGTCAGGCTTTGTCGAGCCTAATCAGGCCCTGTCGGGCCCTGTCAGACCTTGTGGAACTCTGTCGGGCTCTATCGGGCCTTGTCAGGTCCTGTTGGGCTCTGTCAGGCCTTGTTGTGCTCTGTTGGTCTCTGTCAGTACCTGTCAGGCCTTATCGGGCTCTCTTGGGCCTTGTTAAGCTCTGTCAGGCCCTGTCAGGCACCGTTAGGCCTTGTTGGGAAATGTCAGGCTCTCTCAGGCCTTGTCAAGCTCTGTCGGGCTCTGTCAAGCTCTGTCGGGCCCTGTCAGGCTCCATCAGGCCTTGTCGGGCTCTGTCGGGCCGTATTGGGCCTTGTCAGGTCCTGTCAGGCTCTCTCGGGCCTTGTCGGGCTCTGTCAGGCCTCGTTGGGCTCTGTAGTGCTCTGTCAGGCTCCGTCAGGCCTTGCCGGGCCCTGTCGGGCTCTGTTGGGCCCTGTCAGGCTCTGTCAAACTCTGCAGGGCCTTGTCGTGCTGTGTCAAGTCTTGTCGGGCTCTATTGGGCTTTGTCGGGCCTTTTCAGGCTCTGTCAGGTTCTGTCGGGCCCTGTCGGGTTCTGTCGGGCCCTTTCGGGCTCTGTCGGGCCTTGTCGGGCTCTGTCGTGCCCTATCAGGCCTCTCAACCTCTGTAGGGCTCTGGTGGGCCCTGTCAGACTCTGCTGGGCCTTGTCAAGGGCTGTCGGGCTCTGGCGGGTCCTGTCGGAGCCTGCTGGGCCTTGTCAAGCTCTGTCGGGACTTGTCGGGCTCTATTGGGCCCTATCAAGCACTGTAGGGCCTTGTTGGGCCCTGTTGAGTTCTGTCAGACTCTGTCAGGGCCTGTCGGTCCTTATCGGGCCCTGTCGGGCCTTGTCAAGCTCAGTCGGGCTTTGTCGAGCCTCGCTGGGCCCTGTCAGGCGCTGTTGGACCTTGTGTAACTCTGTCAAGCTCTGTCAGGCTCCGTCAGGCCTTGTCGTGCCCTGCCAGGCTCTGTCAGGCTCTACTGGGCCTTGTTGTACTCTATCAAGCTCTGTCGGGCCCTGTCAGGCACCGTTAGCCTTGTTGGGAAATGTCAGGCTCTGTCAGGCCCTGGTGGACTCTGTTGGGCATTGTCGGGGATCTGTCGGGCCTTGTTGTGCTCTGTTGGTCTCTGTCAGGCTCTGTCAGTACCTGTCAGGCCTTATCAGGCTCTCTCGGGCCTCGTCAAGCTCTGTCAGGCTCTGTCGGGCCTTGTCAAGCTCTGTCGAGCTGTGTTGGGCTCCGTCAGGCCTTGTCAGGCCCTTTCAGGTCTTGTCAAGCTCTGTAGGTGTTTATCGGGCCCTTTTGGGCGCTCTCGGGCCTTGTCAGGCCCTGTCAGGCTCTGTCGGGCCCCGTAGCATTCTATCGGTCTCTTTCAGTAGCTGTCAGGCCATGTCGGGCTCTATCAGGCTTTGTCTGGCTTTGTCAAGCTCTGTCAGTCTCTGATGGGAGTTGTCAAGCTCTTTCGAGCTCTATCAGGCCCTGTTGGGCTCTATCAGGTGTTGGTAGTTAGGGTCTTGTGTTCGGAAGATCTCGCGCTGTACGGGAAGATAGTGGCCCCTCCCCTGATAGGTGTAGTGTTTCGTGTGTTATCTGAGCAGGCGAATGTGACGTTGTAAAACTCAAGGTATATATTGCTTTATTACCTACCAATAAATGCCATTTGCCATCCACCACATTGGTGTCTGCGAGCTGATGGACCGAGTGACCTGAGGGTGGTTGCCGTGCCGTTCCTGAACCAGGACACCTATGTTGCAGGGTGAACCAAAACACCTAACCCTAACCCTAACCCTAATGACGCTAACCCTAATGACCCTAACCCTAACCCTAAACCCTAACCCTAACCTTAACCCTAACCCCTAACCCTAAACCTAACCCTAACCCTAAACCCTAACCCCTAACCCTAACCCATAACCCTAACCCCTAACTCCTAACCCTAACCCCTAACCCTAACCCCAACCCCTATACCCTAACCCTAACCCCTAAACCCTAACCCTAACCCCTAACCCTAACCCGAGGGGCCTATACAGGACACGCCCCTCCGAAAGGGCACAGACTGTCAGGGGCGGGGTTGGGGTGTGGTTTTTCTCAGGCCACGCCCTTAAAGGGAGAAACCAGCCTGGATATCACTCTATAAAAAGTTAAAATGAACTGCTATTAATCAGATGTATTTTGCTGTCTTTTTATTTTAACTCAGAGATAATTAATACCTGTCATGTTTTTGCACAACCCCAAAAAGCTGTGGTTAAATTTAGAGAGTCATCACTCACTGTTTTCTAAATTCATTTTACATCTATATCTTTTAATGCTATGTTGGGAATCATTACCGCCTGGGAACTGTTTCATACCTCCATTTATAAACAGCCACTATTTAGTGATTCCTTCTTATTTCTCTTTAAAAAACAAAAGAGTCTAAAGTTTTGACTCTATTCGGTTCAGAGCTTTGCTGCCTCCAATCTCACTCATGGCTCTGTTATAATTTAAGAACTCCCATTACTTTCCAATGCTATTTAAAAATCTAAAGCTTCTTTACTTTTTTCCTATACAGCCACTCATGTCTGTAGTTTACTTCATAGCGGTTGTTCAAATGTAGCTACTAATGACTCCTAATTAGTTTTCTGCCTTTATCATTTAAAAGGCATTACAAACTATGCGGTTTTTTTAAACTATGATACTGTTTGGGAATAATTACTCCCTAGTTCACCAAGTAATAGCTGAAATTAAATTTAGTTATTACTCATACCTAAATAATTTCATTTATTTACACTTCAACGCTTTTATAATTACCTTACTACCAAGTGGATTAATCTTGCACACATTTCTTATTATATATATATAAACGAGTTTTTTTTTCTCTACAGGTATTACTTCAAGTTAATGTTCCACTATTTATATTCCACTGTTTTTAGTTTTATTGTATAAATTGGTGGTGCCCCGTTTCATGGTAATCCCGGGTAATCTGGGCCAGGCTCTCACCACCTTCAGTGTAAAAATGAGTCACCTTACCACTGCAGGGGGCGTCTCCCCAGAGCGGAGCAGAGGGGCAGAACCCCCCCAAACCTGCTGCCCACGGGGCTGGGGATGCAACCCAAGATATTATTTCCAGGCTGCAAATGCACATTGACAGCTCGTTCTAATTTTCATCCCCCAGCATGCAGGGCTACTCTCCATCCCTCCACCCCAGCGTGGATTGATACGGGGGGGTTGTCCCAACCCAGGTGCAAGGCTGCCAAAAAGCCACCCCCCAGCAGAGAGACGGACAGGCAGACAGACAACCCAAAAGCAGAGCAGGGTGTCCGGTCCCAAGGACCGTGGAATGGGCAGCGAGAGGCTGCGGGGAGTGAGACACTGTAGGCAGCACACGAATTCATATATAGTAAAAAGTCTTTATTAAGAAGGCTTTGAAGTCAAAAAATAAAACTCTTGATACAATTTTCATAACCGTCAAGTCAGCTCAGCAAATATATAATCAGTACTCTAGCCATGTAAGGTTAAAGGTCCGTTATTTTCTTTTTAAAATAAAATATATTTTAGTTTTTAAAATTTATTCAATAAAGTACATATTTTCCTATAAATTCCCTACATATACATAAAGAGGTAAAAAATAAAAAAAAATAAAACCTAAAACAAACAAATCAAAACAAAAAAAAACAACCACAAAATAAAAAGAAGATGGAAATTTGTCTGGTTTTTGTGACATGGCGTGTTAACCTCGCCCCCTCCACCCCACGAGCTCCCCGGCCTGGCCCCTCCAGCCAGGACCCCAACCTCTCATTACGCATTTCTGGGCAGTTTTCACATTGGCAAAACAGAAGATAGACCTGCATTACAAAAAAAAAAATATATATATATATATATATATATTTATAGAACCATCGAGAATCATCCAAAAAAATAACTACGTACAAAAAGGACAACAACAAAAAATTATAATAATAATAGAATGATTTTAAAAAAATAAAAGACAACCCTTGCGTGTCCTAAAATAAAAAGTGCAACCGGACCTTTTCTTTCTGTTTATTTAACTTTGCAAACTGAATACTGTTATTTGGGAAGGACTGTTGAAGAACAGCTGGGCTTCCTCCCCCTGGCCGCCACAGCCAGGCGAAGAGTTAAAGCTATTCTGTAAACATCGGAGATGCCTCCTCTCTGCAGTTTCACACCCTCTTCCTCCTCATCTTCGTCAGCCCCCTCCCCCACCCCTCCCGACCCCCGATTTTTTGGCCACCCCCCCGCCCCGCCATCCTCTCCAGCCAGCACACAGCAGCCTCTCCATCCCGCCCCCCACCCCCTGCGCCCACTGGATCCGTTATTAAATAAAAAGGTTGATTTAAACAGTTTTCCGAGTCCTTAAAAATAAGTGTTGGGGTGGAAGGGGAGGGCTGGCAGCCCCGGCAAGCCGCGGCCTGGCTAAGAGAAGATGTGGATGGCTTGCGTGGCGGGAGTGTGGCATGCGGGGCACTCGGGCTCGGCTTTGCCGCAGATGCGCATGGCGCATTCCATGCAGAAGAGGTTGTGGCCACAGGGCACCAGGGCAGCAATCACCTCGCTCTCGAAACACACCATGCACTCCCGGGAGCTCTTGCGGGGCCCATCAGAACTGCTGGAATCGGTGGGCGAGCCCGAGGTGGCGGAGATGCTGCCAGGCAGGGAGGAGGAGGAGGAGTAGCCGGTGCTGTGGGAGAAGGAGGACAAGGAGCCCTGGGTGGGCAGCCAGGACAAGGTGCTGACAGGGTCGCTCTGGATGCGGCGAGCTAAGGGGTGCTCCAGGGCCCCCCCACCACCACTCTCAGGGAGGGTGGGCGAGTGGCGTGGCGTGGCTGTGCTGCTGTTGCGTCTCTGCGAGCCGTTGATGGAGGAGCAGCTGCTGAAGGCTTGCAAGGGGTTGCCCGAGCGTTCGAAGGGTGACCAGATGGTGGTAGTGGGTGTTGTGAGGTCGAGGGCCAAGAAGTCGAAGCCAAAGTCGCACTCCTCAGAGCCCAGTGGGGCTGGGGGCTCGCTGAAGGTGAAGCTGGAGCTGGTGCTGTAGGGGCTGGTGGGGCTGGCATCCGCCACCCGCCCGCTGTAGAAGGACTCAGTCGAGGTGCTGCCCAGGGAGCTGAGGCTGTCGTTGCGCAGGGCGGCCGAGGGGCGGCGGGCAGGGTGGGGGGCTTTGGCCCACAGGCCACCCGTGCTGCCCTGTAGGTCCAGGCAGACGTCGGTGCCGTTGGAGTGGAAGTCGTTGTCGGCGTTGACATCAATGAAGGAGCCTGTCCGCATGGTGATGTGCGCCTCGATCTCCTCCCTCGCCCGGTCCACGTTCTCGGGCATGCCCGTCACCTCAAAGACGGGCTCCTTGTCCCGGCTGGGTGTCACAATGTAGGTATGAGTCTGCTGCTGGATCCGCTTGATGGTGGCTCCTTTGGGCCCCACCACCAGCCCCACCACACGGTACGGGACCCTGACCTGGATGGTGGTCTGTCCCGGCAGGTTGGGCGGTCCCTGCATCGCTCCCGTCAGCCCGTTCACTTTGTTGCGTGTCGCCCGGATCACAGAGAAGTGCTCGGCGGCCGAGAGGATCTCCCTTTTCGCCATCTCCACATCCTCCTTCCTCCCAGTCACAATGAAAATGGGCTCCTCGCCCCTGACCGGCGTCTTGATGTAGGTGTTGGTCTTGGCACGAAGGGCTTTGATTTTGCAGCCTGCAGAGCAAGGAGAAAGAGAAAAAAAAATGACACATCAAAGCTGAGAGCTCGCGCGGTCGCCCTGTTTGCCCAGGATGGGGAGATGCGGGAGCAGCCGGAATCAGCTAGTCCCTTTTGTTCTGCACCCGCGGCACAGACACCCTTGCAGAGAGGGGTCCCTCCTGCCCCAAAGGCAGCTGGGGGGTCACAGCTTGGTGCTGGGGGCTGCACCAGCTCATCTGAGACATGTCAGGTTCCTGGCACCAGCCTGACCCTCTGCCATCACTTCCTCTGTGCTGCTGTGGGGACAAAGACCTGCGGAACACAGCCTGACCTGGCTCCCGAGGCCTCGGAAAGGCTGGGGCAGAGAGGGGACAGGGCAGGTAGCCATGAGGGCACTGCTGGGCCACTGAGGGGATGGGAAGCCAAGTTTACTCAAAAAGTGTTTGAGGTGCAAAGAAAAGAAAAGACACTGAAGATGGAAGGGAAGGAAAAGGCTCATTGGGGTCCTGCAGGTTTGTCAACACCTCTCAGCCAGCAGATGAACTCAAGAAACAGCCCTGGCTGTGCCCCCAACGGCAGCAGTGATGGCCCCAGAGGAACGGGGGATCCAGGGCTCCCTACAACCAGGCAGCACAGGCCCCCCAGCCCTGAGGGAGGAGACCCCAGGCAGAGGTTGCAGCATCCATCAGGGACAAAGGGGCTGCTGGGACATGATATAGCAGGAGACCAGGGCTTTGATACTAGCTCTGCCCTCACCTGGCACAACGCTGGGCTCAAAGAATGTCCTGAGTTGGGAGGGACCCACAGGGATCATCGAGTCCAACTCCTGTCCCTGCACAGGACACCCCACAGGTCACCCCGTGTGTCTGAGCACGGTGTCCAGTCTCTTCTTGAACACTGTCAGGTTGGGGCTGTGACGCCTCCCTGGGAGCCTGTTCAGTGTCCAGCACCTCTGGGTGAAGAACCTTTTCCTCATGTCCCACCGACCCTCCCTGGCACATCCTCTGCCATTCCCTTGGGTTCTGTCGCTGGTCACCGAATCCCTGCCCCTTCCCTTCCATGTGTGAGCTGGGTTCCAGCAGAGAGTCCCTGCAGCTCCCATCCCGCTCCTGCTCCACCCGGACTGGTCACTGTGGCTCTCGTCGAGGAGTCACCTGTGGCCACAAGCGCAGCATCGATCCCTGGCAACCCCAGTGCTGCTAATTGCACCCATTCCACCTGTGGTCCAGTGCACAGGCTTAATTAAATTCACATGAGTCAGGTGCAGTGGGAGCTCAGCCCAGCCGCCCTCTGCTCCGGTACACAAGGGCAAGGGATCCCCCATCTCCCACCCCCACGTATCCCCTGAGCTCTGTGGGACACCCAGAGCAAAGCTGTGAGCCTGCAAGGAATGAGGCTGCTCCATCAGAGGCCTGAGAAGGTCCCTGAATGCCGCAAACACCGCTGCTGCAGATCCACATCGACAAACAGCCACACACGGTGAGGGCTCAGCTCCGTGCACGCACGTGGTCAAGGTGCTGCAAGCGCACAGCTGGCTCCTCCACAAACAGCTCGCTCGGGCACTCCTCATCATCATCCTCCTCATCCTCCTCCCAGCGCGCCCTGAGGAAGGGCAGACAGCTCTTCCAGCTGCCGGGCTGAAGGGAGAGGCCTGAGGAGGATAAAGGGACTCAGGATGATCAGGCAGGTTTGTCCCAGTCAGGGAAATTGTCCCATGCTCGCAAGCAGCTGGATTAGCGAGCAGAGCTGTGACGGGGCCATGCTGCTCCTGGCAGACATGAGCATGGTGGATTTACCAGGGCACTGAGAATCATGAATAATCAGAAGTAAAAAGCTGTCAAAATAAGTGACTAGCATCTCTCCTGGGTGTCACAGCCCAGCTTTTTGGCAGCACTAACCCCTCCGATAGCCACACCCAGGGAGCCTCGGTGTGAGGACACCGTTTTCTCCAGACATTTCCTCCAAAATCCTCAAAAGCAGCTTGTACCAGCCAGCGTGGTCCCTGCCCGGCGCCCTGCTGCTCCGGGTTGCTGGCAGCTCCACATGTGCCCTGCAAAGGTCCCAGGTTGGGGAGGATCTGGGGGGGGAACCAGCAGATAAACAGCCAGACAGAGACCTGCTGAGATCTCCCTCCTAAGAGGAGAAACCCTCTGGATTTCATACAAGCCAGGCTGAAAGCATTTGGCAGCCACCTCCAAGCACTTGTTGCAAATCAATCCAGCGCTCCTCTCACCTTTCATTGCCCCAGGGATTCACTCCTGGCTTGAGGCAGCGGGACGAGCCCAAATTCAATCCAAATTCAACCATTTGTGCAACCAGCTGGGCTGCGGACAGCACAGAGCTGCCCTATTACCCAGAGCTGGGGAAGCCACTGAGGAGACACATGGAGGAATGTGGGTGGAGAAGGGTTTGTCCAGGCTTTTCCTAATTTAAGACAACAACTGGAAGGTGTATTTATGGCCTGGGGCATATGGTGGGGACAGCAATGTCCAGTGACTGGGGCAGGGCAGAACCAGCAGCCATCAAAAAGGTGAATTTTTTTTAAGCATGTCCCAGTTTCTGCGAGGCTGCCCAGAGTGAGGTGCCCACGACTCCCACATCTCCCTCCCCAATTTATTCTGGTACCTGCTATAAGTTCATACCCTGCTCGGCAAACAGGGACGCAAGCGCTGGCATCGGGACAGGGCGTCACCATGGGTTCTGCCGGTGCCTCCCACAGATACCAGCATCGCATCCGAGGTCCAAAAGTCACCCTTTGGAGCAGGAAGCAGCAATTTCAAGATCCAAAGGTATCAGGCAGCTGCCAGAAGCTGCTCAGGAGCCATGTCCCATGGGGGTACAGCACAGCAAATCTCTTCTCGCCCTGCTCCACTGGTGAGACGGAACTGATGCTACGGCAGCGCAAAATGGAGAAGTTGCTACTTGTGAGCCCTTCCTAGGGGCAAAGTCAGAAACCTGGGTTCAAAATTGAAGGGGTGCCTGGCTTGGGCAGTTCCGCCCTCCTCAAACAAGCAGAGCAGGAACAACACACACAACCCACGGTTGCTGGATGCTGCTGGAGCCACCGCAAGGTCAGAGCTGGTTTTATCAATCCTGGTATAAAAGGACAGTGACAGGTCTGGGGCAGTGAGGGAGCTTGGTCACTACCCCACCTCGGGGGAAACATCGGCCAGGGAAGCTGCTTGCCCCAGGCCATGTGTTGGTATCTGCAGCAGGAGCCTCAGCACAAGGAGCCTCCATCACCCTGACGCACCGGTGACAGCTCCGATGGGCACACTGGGGACAGAGCGACGACAGCACCAGGGTCTCCCCAGGGACCAACCTGTCCTGCTGCTGCCGCCGATCCCAAACTCCACCCAAGTCACCCCCCGGGCTGCAGGGACTCCCAGACAGCAGGTCTGAAATGTCCCCAGTGGGAAGGATAAGTATCCTCTGGCTGGGATTCAACCAGAAAAGCATCTAAACCCAGATGGGCCAGTGAGCTGCAGGTCTTCAATGCCAGAACTGGGGAGGAGATACAACCTCCTGGCAGCACAGCCCCTGTCCCCATCACACCCATGTCTCCTGGCCACAGCTGCTCCTGCCCATGCCCAGGGACACACTGACACCCCACGGCCAAGCTTCCCAAAAGCCAGACATACTCAAACGGCACAACACAGGTGGTTTAACCAGCAATCTGCAACTGGCGGAATGATCCACACCAGTAGGAGATATTTCAGGTGAGTCTCCACAAGCCCCCACCCGAGCATGCAGTGAAAACACCATCCCTGACAGCTGCCCCCCTCTGAAATTGGTGCCACACAACCTCGCTGGAACGAGACCATGGAGAGGACCAGGGGCCACCTGGCACTGCCGGTGACCCCACCACAGACGCGTCCTCACCCCAGCATCACCAGATCAAACACCGTATCCCAACCACACAGCAGAGGTCGGTATTCCCACGTTTTACCTTGCCAAGGGCCGGCGCACAGCATTTCAAGTCATAGAATCATTTAGGTTGGAAGAGACCCTTAAGATCATCTAATCCAAACATAACCTAAATCTAGCACTAAACTATGTCCCTAAGAACCTCATCTACATGTCTGTTCAACCCCTCCAGGGATGGTGACTCCATCGCTGCCCTGGGCAGCCTGTTCCACTGCTTTACAACCCTTTACATGAAGAAATGTTTTTTAATATCCAATCTAAACCTTCCATGGCACAACTAGAGGCCATTTCCTCTTGTCCTATCAAGAGAGGAGGAAAACAAGGGGTCAGACTTTGCTACAAGTCTATAAGCAAGGTGGCTTTAAAAACACTTTTCACATTCAAAACAAAACATCCCCAGAAGTGGGGGCAGACCCAGGGGTGCTGCAGCCCCAGCAGACCCATTCTCAACACCAGAGCCCAGGAGCGGCTCAGTCACCACGTTACAGCCTTTGTCACAGCTCCATGTCCCCACGGGCCCAGACGCATCAGGACAACCTGAACATGACAAAAAACAGAATCCCAGGGGATTCTCCCCAGGATGATGCGGTGATGGAGGCAGCAACTCTGGAAAAGTGGCTGCTCTCCCTGAATATCCTCTCTTGGTACCACCAGAGAGGACTTCACCCTCTGCCAAGAGCCCCGGTCAGACCAGGGCTGTGACCATTGCAAGAGCTGATGAAAACCAGCCCAGCACAGGCTGAGGCGGCGGGCAGGACGTGTCTCTCCATCCTCTGTGCCCCTGCTGCTCCCCAGGCAAGAGAAGAGCCCTGACATAGCTCAGCCCACTTGCTGATCCCCAGCACCTGCTCCGACATCAGGAGTTCTCCTCCATGTGAGGACAAAGGCAGCAGACCCGATCTCGGCCAGATCGCATCTCTCCCCAGGGAATTCTGTGCTTGCAGCGCCCAGCTCCGAGCTGTGAAAACCCAAGAAAGAGCAAACAGAGCTTTTCTGGAGAAGCCTTTGATGGCATCAACCAGAACTGTTCCCAGGACCCAGCTGATGCCTTGCACCCAGCCCTCTGGAGTGTGCTAAAAAGACGCGGAAAAGACGTTACCCTTCCTAAAAGGCTGCAGAGGAGACATTACCCTTTCGAAAAAGAAGCAGAAAAGATGTTACCCTTCCTCTTTCCCAGCTCTGCAGCATCTCCTGGCCTCAGATCCGGCGTTACGGTGCTCCCAGTCCCCTTTGTTCCAGGCAAATGGCACAAGACGCACCAGCACTGGAGCCAGCCGTGGAGAAGAACACGTCGCATCTCCATCGCATTCACTTCCCCTTTCGTGGAGTTCTTCTTCCCACCTCTCTGCAAACAGTAATTAATTCATCCTCACAACCACAATGTGGGAGAAAAAGCACATCGCAACTTTGTTTCTCCTGCAGACGCTGGGAGAAGCCAGGCAGCTCCCGGGCTCTGCGCCGCAGGCGGGAGAGGAGGGAAGAGACGTGAAGGCAGATACTCCAGCGATGCGATCGATCTGCGCCACTGACTTCAGGAGTTTCTGGCTCTGCTACGACTCGGAGGAGGGAGGAGGCAGCCAGGCTGTCCCCGAAGGACGCGGCGTGATGGGCAGAGGATGGCAGAGAGCAGCAGCCCGGAGCTCAGGAACACGAGCGGATTCATCACAGCGCCAGCCATCCACTGCAAGTTTACAGATGCTCGGACTGGCGCAGAAACCGAGGCCCGTGATCTCCCCGTGCATCCTCCAAGCACCAAAATGCTGAGCTCTGGATGGGATGAGCTGCCGTGTTTCATCCTGGATCTCCCCTTCAAGCATCCCAGCGTCTGCCACAATGGCAAATTTCCCGAATCCTTCGCAAAGCTGCCAACAGCACCTGTGTGCTGCAGATGGGGAAGCGGAGCCCGGGAGACGAGTCACGGTGGGTTCCATCCCACAAGAGCCTGGGGCTCTCGGCTGCACCGGCCGCCTGTCACCCTCTTGATCTCGTTTGGGCAGAAGCTGCTGGAAACACAGCTCCAAAGCCGGGACGCCGGGGAGCAACACCGGCACGGTGCCACCATGCACGAGTCACGGCGATTCTAACGTCCAGCCCGCCCCATCTCCCTTTTCCTCCATAATTTCCATCATCCCCACTGCTCTTTTTGCTGGTTACTGGTGCGGTGAGCCCACACCGTAACAATCGATGCCCACAGCACTTTTTGGGGAACACCCCTCCCACAGCAGGCGTCACAAACGGGCTTGCATGCAAAGACACGGCCATGCAACCCTGCCAGGCCACGCTGCCTCTGGGCTGCCGTGCAGGCAGGGAGGAGAAAAACCACAGATCCCAGCTGGCAGACATCGCTACACACCATGACCGGTGCTGATCCGGACGGGGGGGTCATGGCAACTGCCCCTCCAGCTCAGAAAACATAGATTTGCCTTACACAACAAAGATTTACCTGCTGAGCTGCTGCTGCTCCCTTTTGGAAAGGGTTAAATTAGTGGATCTGGAGGAGAGAAATTGGAAGAAAAAGGAGAAGCAGGAGAAATTGCGACTGACAGCATCTGTCCCACCTCAGCCCACGCAGGGCAAAGTGCATTGGTCTGATGGGCAAAGCACTGCCCCAACTGCCGGCACCTCCCAGCCATGGCCCCGTTCACCCCAATGGCTCTGGGGACAGCAGGACCTGTCACGAAGTGCCCCAAGAGCTGCTCTGCAGAACATGGTGGACGGGGAGAAGAAAAACAGCCTAGCTCCAGCTCAAGACCCTTCCAGGGCACCCAATATCCACATCTTCATCGCTCCCTGTGTTCCAAGCGCAGCGGCAGCACAAGCGCCCGCTTGGTCCTCAGGTCATTGTGTGGTTAAGCAGCGCAGGACGCACTAGAGTGACATGGTGGGGACATGGTCTGACCCAGCCCCGCAGTGTCACCAGCTGCACATGTCCCCACCGGGATGACGCCAGGCCCGATGAAGCACCCCCAGGGCTGGGCTCCATGCTGCTGCCACGGGGCTACTGAAGACCGAGGGACATTCACACAGGAGGACCTGGGGACCAGAAGGACCTGGGAACCAGCATGGGTGCAAGAGGGTGAGGCGATCAAGGAAGGCTCTGCTTGTTTTCGAGCTCAGCACCAGATCCTGAGGCAAGAGCTGTGAACGACCTCGGCATCACCCCTGCCCGGGCTGCATCGGCCTCACATGTCCCTGATTTGAAAAAGCTGCCGGTAGCACCCGAGAGCAGCCAGAGCACAAAGACACTCTGGTGATAGCCCTGTCCCGTTGGATGCTGCCCAACTGTACCCCCTGTTAGCGAGAAACAGGGGTGCCAAATGCCAAGCAGCCCTTCATGCCAAATGCCCAGCACAACAGGGCCACGGGACAGCATCTGAACAGGCCAGGAGCTGCAGAAAAGACAAGATCAGGAGAGGGGCAGGAACCACGTTGGGAAAAACCCCTGGGAGAGCTGATCCTGCCCGGGGCCGGAGCAGCAGCAAGTAACTCCAGCCCATCGCTGCCCCGAGTCCCCTTCAAGGCCACCGGCAGAACACGGTGCCCTCCCACGTCCCTCTTCTAGCTGGTACAATAATTTCTTTTGCAGCTCTTTTCCAGGAGCCAATGGAGCTCAGCAAACACCCAAACTGTGCACAAGGTGTCTGGGGCAGGCACCCGGGTGCACATTTAACTTGTCGGCGTGCAGGGGCACAGCACTGGGACCTCATCGCAACCCAAACACTCAGCCTCAGCTGCTGCGAGAATGGGTGCTGACCCAAACACAGCCATCCCTCCAACCTCCCAGAACTCGCGGAGCAGAGGCTTTTTCCGAAACACAATGGATGCATTTACGGGTTCACTTTCAAGTTGCCGGACCCCGGGCCTCTGCAGAACCTGCTGGCGAGGCCACTCAATCCAGGTCCCCATCCAGCCCAGGGAGAAGTGGGATTCCCCCCGAGCAGGGCCGGTGCTGTGCTCCCCTCCTCCAGTGACACAGCCGGTTGTGCCGCCCGGCTGCCCCAGCCGCGATCAGGAGCCCGGGGGGACCCTCAGCTGGGGCAGTAGGACCAGCCAGGGGTGTGCGGAAAGTTGGGAGCCGCGAAGCGGGGCCGGCTGGGAGGCAGCGCAGGCCAATGGGAAGCGCAGAGCATGATGTCACCGCGCTCATCACAGCATGGCTCTGGCTAACAAAGAGAACAATGAGGCTGCCCAGCTCCCTGCTTCCCCCCAAGAAAATAATGCCCCCTAAGCCCCCCAGCCCGCAGCCCCCGGGCCGGGGAGGGATGGGAACCCCAAAAGAGAGGGCACAGCTGGAGTGCCACAGCCCTGCATGCACAAAACACCCCCCAGCTCGGGCTCCCCGCAGCCGAACTGCCCCTTGCCGGTGGGATTCCTGTGGGTAGCAGCTCACCTTTTTTTTTTTCCTTTTTCCCTGTAAATCCTCTTCCCTGAGGTCTTTTTCTTTTTAAAGGTGAAAACTCTGGTGAAGGGGTTATTTCAGATCTCCTCCAGACAAAGCCCACGTCAGGCACACCCACCGGGGACAGCGCTGGGGTACGCCCGGGCGTCCTTTTGTGACAGCTGAGAGTGAGCAGGGCTTCAACCTCATCAACCAGCGGATTAATTACCATTTCGATAGGAACTCTGAGTTATCGAGGATCAATTACACGCCAAGAGCTGGAGGAAGGGGGGTGGGGAAGACTCAACTACAATAAAATTAAAGCTTTCGTGTCCCGCCTGTTCCCACGGACTTGCACGGCCGGGGAACTTCCCGCGTATCTCTCCCCCCCGCCCCGTGCCGTTTTGCTGGCTTATTAGAGTTTAATTAATATTTACGGAAAAGCACAAAGAGCTGCAGCTTCGGTGCTGAAACCCGCGGCGAGGGCGCGTCCGCGGGAGGAGTTCCAGGGCCGCGGGATTTGTCGCCGTTAAGTTTCCGCCTCCGAATGGAGACAAAGCCCCAAAACTGACCCAAATGCAGCGGGGCCGGGCGGGTGAGTCCCGCGAAAGGCGGCGCCGCAGCCCCGGGCCGGACAAAGCGGGGCGGGGGGGGCCCAGGGGTGTCCCCACGCGGGGCGGCGGTTACCTTGCCGGCCCACGATCTCGGCGACGTGCTCGGAGCTGGGCACGGGCACGCACTCGGTCATGTTCACGCTCTTCTTCCTGCTGCCCAGCGGCTCTGCCAGCAGCGCGGCGGGCGGCGCCAGGTGCGGGGCGAAGTTCCCGAAGGTGGCCGGGGGGGAGGCGGTGCCGGCAGCCGGGGGGGAGCCGCCGCCGCGCTCCCGCGTCTGCAGGCCGCCCGGCCCCGCTCCTCCTGCCGCCGCCTCCGGTTCCTCCGGCCCCGCGCCGCCCGCCTCCGCCGCCCTCAGCCCGCGCTCGCCCGCCTCCTCCAGCCCCAGCAGCGAGAACTGGTCCAGGGCGAACCTCAGGGCGGCGGCTTCATCCTGCGCCGGCGGCCCCTCCCGCTCGGGCTCCGGTGGTGGCGGCTCCTGGCCGGCGGGCGGTGGCGGGCTGAGCAGCGCCAGGCAGCGCGGCGGGCCGCGAGGGGGCTGTCCGCCCTCGGGCTGGTAGATGGAGCCGGGCATGGCGGCGGAGCGGCGGCCGCGGAGCGGAGCGGGCCGGGGCGGTGGCGGTGCCCGCCGCACGCCGCCTCACTGCGCGCGCCCCCCGCCGCGCCGCCCCCGCCCCGCCCCGCCCCGCCCCGCCCCGACGTCAGCCCGTCCCGACAATGGGCCGCGCCCCGCCGCGCGCCCCGCCGCGCGCGTGCGCCCGCCGCGGCCCCGCCCCCGCCGCAGGAAAGGGGCGGGGCCGGGCACGCCCCGCCCGGCAGCACGGCGAGAGCTCCGCGGGAGAGCTCGCGCTGCCCACGCGTGTCCCCCGGCACCGCCCCGCCCGGGGTTTAAGGCACAAGGTCAGCGGCCGGAGCCGGGCGGGCGGCACCGGGCGCGACAGCGGCCCGTACGGCCAGCACGGGAAGTCCCAAGTGGGGACACGGACTGTGCTCGGGTGGGGCAGGATGGGCACCCCGGAGGGTCACAGGACACGCAGGATGCTCCAGATATCGCGGTTGCACAGCCTTTCACTCCTTCCCTCCACAGCTCAACTACCACGTGTTTTCTACTGCAAAGATAGAGCCTGACTGCATTCGCAGAGATGCTTTAAAAACGATGCTGAAATCGAGAAAGTTTGGAGAGGCAGCAGGCTCAGGGCTGCTGTCATTTGGTTTTTTACACCCAGCTCTCAAGCCAAAGGAGCCCCATCTCTATGAATTTCCACCAGAGTCACAGATCGGATGAGGCACATGCTGCTTTGCACAATCCTTATTTCCCAGCAAGAAAGCAAAACCGGAGCAGCAAAGCACCCACTGAGGACAGAGCAGCTCTGCGCAGCACCCAGGGGGGCCCATTCCTGTCCCCCTGTTCCACGCATACCAGGACCACGAACTGTTTGTCAAGCAGTCAAGGGTGTGGAGCTACAGCACAGCTACACTTTGGGTGCCAAAGGATATTTTCTTCTTCCTGAGTTGCAAAAGTTAAGAAAGCATAAAATCTTTATCCTTTCTCCCACCTTTTCCCCTTGGTTCTTCAGTTACTGTCTTACAAGGGTTATTTGCTGCTCATTGAGCTCAGCAGGCAGCTGTTCCTGCTTCAGAGTTGTGACAACAGCAGCCTGGATGCCCCAAGCCCACAGGGATCTCAGCCACCTTCCCAAGCTTCCCTGGAGGGAAAGCCCTGGCAGGAGGTCCTGCTCGGGGGTTTCCCCCCCAAAAAAAGGCAGTTGCAAAACAATCTCCTCCAAACTACTCATTCCACCTGGGCCATCACTTTCCAGGGACCTGCTGCAGATGGTGCCGCAAGGAGCCCCTTCCGCAGCGACGGCACAGCGGCTAATTCACTGTAACCATATGGAAACCGACTGCTAGCTCACCCGCTACCTCCAATGGCCAGATGCTCAAATTCCACAGGTCCCATTCTCAAGCTTCTTTTTCTCCATTTTCACATAATTGTCTTTCCAAGTCACTGGTTTTGGGACTAATTCAACCATTTGGCTTGGGATTGGTTTTAGGTGCAAGAACCAGTAGTGTCTGGTCTAGTAAACCCCCACTTTAAAATGTCTACATTCTGTTCCCGTTTCACGGGCCCTGGAAAACATTGAACTCCTGCTGGTCAGTGGCCCTGACACACGAGCCACATGGCTGTCCTTGTGCTTCCAAGTTATTATCCTTCAGCTGGGGACTCTCCTATGGAGAAGGACTTTGACCTTCTGATAATGTGAATCATAGAATCGTAGAATGGTTTGTGTTGAAGGGACCTTCCCAGCCCCCCCAGTGCCCCCTGCCATGACAGGGACATCTTCACCAGCTCAGGTTGTTCAGAGCCCCGTCCAGCCTGGCCTGGGATGTCTCAGGGATGGTTCATCCACCACCTCTCTGGGAACCTGGGCCAGGCTCTCACCACCCTCAGTGTAAAAATGTGTCACCTTATCATCTATGTGATCCTTCCAAGCGAGGTAACAGCCGCCAGGAATCAGTTCCTTCCTTCTTTCCATTTCTTTTACCTGCCAACCAACCCTGACATCTTCCAGCTGCTGAAAAGTTTCATGAAAACAGGCAACAAGCTGCTTCTCCTCCTGTTCTACCTTCAGAGGTCCTGGCAGCGAGCTCCCACCCGCTCTTTCTCTGGATGGCTGCTGCAGACGACTGTAGCAACTTCTGGTTTTCCCCAAAGCATTCACAGCTCAATTTCACAGAGATCTGACCGCATCCATCCAGACTCCTCAGTGCTTACATGGATGCATCAGCATGAGTGCAGCTCTGGGAATCCTCCCACTTCGGACTTGTCTTCTCCATGTTGCAAGCTGTTCAGAGAATTGTTCTGCTCCAGGCAAGGCATAGAAAGTTCGCAGCTACTGAGGATCGAAGCTTCTCCTCCAGGCACAGACACAGCAAAACCAGACTTGAGCCACACAAGCTGGCTGTGAGACATTTCCCCTGCTCACTTCTCAAAATATTTAACCTACTAAGCTGAAACACCCCACCGAACTACTAAAAATAGTGGGTTTTCCATGACTTGAGACAGAACAGTACAACCCCTCCCTCATGAGTTTCTCTCATTTCCAGAAAATGTAGAAAATTCCCATCAATGACCAGCATTGCAAACTTCTCTGGCAACCTGCACCAACCCAGACGACACCTGTACCTGTGCCCATCTGAACGCTCCGGATGTTCCCACCGCAGCTCCAGTGTGACCAACACACTCCTTGTCACCACCAGCCACCATCTCTCAAGCCCCAAGAAAAGTGCTGGTTTCAAACTGACCTCAGGAATTGCAAAAATCTGTCTGCAAACACTGCCACTTCTGTCTGCTTCGCACGTGAGAGAGTTCTTTTGGAAATCACTGCATCGACTCCAACAACACCTGGAGAAACTGCCCGTTGTTATTTTAAGCGCTTTTGGCAAACTTGGTTTGTAGACACGAGGTTTTGTTCAATTTTCTGCAGAACTAGCTCACACTTTCTTCTCAGATTCTTAACTTCACTCAGGACACCAAGCTCCCTTTGCATTTTTTTAGCCTGAGTAATTAGCAGATCTTTAAGAGACAAAAATGGATTACACAACTTAGAGGAGATCTCCAGCAGAACTCCCTTTCTTTACCAAAACACAACCATACAGAAAATCTGATTTCCTTGAACACAACAGAAGACAGAAGGCACATGCTTTTGGTTTCCAAGCCCATCCCTCCAGGCAGCTCATTCACAATTACTCCTGTCTCTTTGTGCTGCATGTAATTGTTTGGTCTCTGATCCTCCATAGAAAAAAGATGTTCCATAAAGAGACCGAGACAATCCCCTGTACATATACCGGGAATTAAAGAACACTGTGCTAAAGCAAAGCTGAGGTGGAACAGCCCATTAAGCTGTTTTCCGTATGGAGGAACAGCAATGCAGCTACAGCAGATTCATTAGTGCCACCACAGCTGCATGAAACAAACTCCCCCAAGCACAATTCTGCAACAGCTGCTCTTATTCCAGGTCAAGTGTACAAAGGCACAAGTTCCAGCATCCTAACTAGATCTATTTGGCTATAAAGACCATTCTTTTGCAAACCAGTCCCTGAAGAGCGGATTACTGAGCACACTGGGGAAACCCTGTCTCCCCAACAAACAAAAAAAATCCCCAGTTATCCATCTGCCTAAATTAACCAAATGCTATAAATGTGATCCAAAGTTTAGGGGCAAAAATTACTGTTAGAGAACAATTGTAGTTGCTCCTCTCACTCTCCAGGAGATCAGACTCTGCTTCTTCAAGCACATGCAAGCATCATGCAGAAAAAGCCCGGCTTTGAGCACGGCACAGAAGGTGATGCGGCCTGGAGAACAATGATTTAAAACAAAAAAGGTCCTTCCTCTTCCTTGTGCGTGGGAAGGCTGAAGCGAGTATTTCAGCACATCAGGAGCTGAATCACTGCATGGAGGTGGAGCCAGACAGACTGACAAGATCTCCACGTTGAAAAGTGACCTAAGTCTGAGATCAATCAGCTCCCAAAGTAGCTGACAGAGGCAACAACTTCCTGAGGTGGCTCAAGGGGATGAGGTTCAGTGTCAGCATGACAGGCAAAAACTGAATGAAGGGCACATGCTACAACTGACCAACTGCTAAATAACTCAAAATGCGAACAACTGGGATCCTCTTGGCACCAACACACTGAGAAGGCTTTTTCTTGTTACCTCTTTATATCACCAGCACCACATTATATGTTAAAAAAAAAAAAAAAAAGGCACTTTGGGGGAAACCACTCGCAAACATCTCTTTCACGCTTTCAATTAATGAAGAATCCAGCTTTCAGGTAACAACTTCTGAGAAGTTGTGGAGCAGCCACTTGATGCAAAACTAAGAATTAACTGCAGATCAAACAAAAGCATGAAAAATATCAAAGATGGAGCACTAAGCTTTCAAGTTTTGCAGCCCTTCAGATCACTAAACCCCATAAAATGTGCTTGATGGGCTAATTCAGGACACACAACTGGACCCAAATTACAAAAAAAACCAATAACTTTTTGGTGTTCATCTCCTTCTGAAAGCTCAGCATTGTGGGTCTATGTGTCAGAGTGCATATGCAAATGACATCAGATTCCTACAGCTGAGCAGTTCCCAGTTCTTGCCACCAGAAACAAACCAGTTCAGAGGTTGCTCACTGCCCCGCTGTTCCAGCTCTGTGCGATCTCAGCTCCAGAAGGACAGGGAACTGCTGGAGAGAGTCCAGCGCAGCCCCCAAGATGTTGGAGGGAGTGGAGCATCTCCCGTGTGAGGAAAGGCTGAGGGAGCTGGGGCTCTGGAGCTGGAGAAGAGGAGACTGAGGGGGGACTCATTCCTGGTTACAGATATAGAAAGGGTGAGTGTCAGGAGGATGGAGCCAGGCTCTTCTCGGTGACAACCAGTGACAGGACAAGGGGCAATGGGTTCAAACTGGAACACAGGAGGTTCCACTTAAATTTGAGAAGAAACTTCTTCCTGGTGAGGGTGGCAGAGCCTGGCCCAGGCTGCCCAGGGAGGTTGTGGAGTCTCCTTCTCTGCAGACATTCAAACCCCCTGGACCCCTTCCTGTGGAACCTCAGCTGGGTGTTCCTGCTCCGGGGGGACTGCACTGGATGAGCTTTCCAGGGCCCTTCAACCCCTGACGTTCTGTGATCCCAAACTATCACCACTTTTGACTTTGCAAGGAAAGAAAAATCCACTAAGCAAGATATTTGTTTAATTAATTAAATAAATATTAATCTACTATTCTTGGTAAATGTTATTTACGACTAGCAGTCAGTACTAGACCAGTATTCCTCAATACTAAATTCAATTGCTAACCAGTAACTCTGACAATTTCAAGTACAATTTGTTGGGTCATTCTGAAGTCCAAAATGTTGGGTTTTTTTCCTCCTCATTCTCAAATGCTCTATCACTGTAAACGTCATCTGGCAAATGCTGTTCTGTGCTGTTCTCTCATAATACTCCAGCCAGTCGTGGGGTCGGGCTGAAGTGGAATGGTTTTCCCTCATTGGTTAAAGGACACAGGGTTGATCCTTGCTAATCCGAGTACAAATCCACATTTTTAGGTCCAGGCCATGATTTTCTGTGCTGCAGAATTAGCGCACCACCTTCTCACAGCTGTGTGCACACTTATTTAAATCAGGGTGCTAAAATACGCAGAACCAGGAACCTCAACCAACCACAAGACTTATTAAGATGTGGTTCCAGGACACACAGAAATTTCTGTTCAGAGGGACAACAGCTGAGAAGATGCATTTTATACTTTTATTAAATAAGTGTTATCACCCAAGGATTTGCACGGGCACCTGGATTCTTGGAGACTGTTCTTCTGGATGTAATCTTAAATAAATAGGATTGTTTGACTGGAGAATTAATCCTGAAAAACTTACTCTTTCTTCATTCAAAAAAACAAACACTCTCCTGTCTTCTCCCCCTTTAAACATGTTCTCCTACCTTCTTTTTGAGGATCAAGAGCATTGGTCTAGACAGAATGTGCTCTCCCTAAAGCCAGGCAAAAAGGACAGGACTCAGAAGTGTTCAAAGACCTGTCACCCTTTCGGATGCTCTGCTTCAGCTGCCTCCTGCAAAGCAGCAAAGAGAGGGAGCAGAGCAAAAACAAAACAGAAACCACTTGCAACAGTTGCCGTGAAGCCATCGGTTCTGCCGGGGAGCCTGGATGGAGTCACTGGGTAGGAATTCATCGGTAACTTGATAAAATGCATTCTCGAGTAAAAAAGCGTCACAGTTGCCACAGAGGTAACGTTCAACAGCAAACAGGAGGGAAGAAAGGCAAAAATATATTTCATCATGATCTTAAAAGAAGAATTTGAACTTGATAAGCAGGAGCCAAGACAAAGTTAGACAGGAATGAGTAATTTTAAGGATAGAATATTATAAGTAATATCCAATGACAGAAATAAGTCTGGGCAGAAAGCTCCAGGTGAACAGCTTGTCTGTTCTGAGGGATAAAATCTTAAACCAGAGAGACCGAAGCACAGAGCTACCCGGCACAGGGCAGGGTGACCCAGCAGCTCCACGCGGCAGCATCGGTGGATTTAATGTCTTTACAAATGCGTGGATGCGGCCTTGAGCTGTGCAACCCGGCCCCAGGCTGCCAACAGGAACCACACCAGCCCACCCCCATCTCTAGCCTGTCCCCCCAGAATTCGGCAGGCAGCCATTTTCTGATAAAACAAGAAAAGCCTGAATGAGCATGACACAGCAGAAGAAACGGTACTTTTGTGAGCACCCGCGGTGCTCAGCCAAAATTACACCACCTACAGAAAAAGATGCAAAACCTAGCTACACTGGATGAGATCCCACCCCTCAGAAAGCTGCACTAGGCCCATTAGAACACACTCACATATCGTCTCCAAAGAGGATTCAACTATCTCAAGATAACTATCTATCTACAGTTTGGTGCTACTGTTTTAGTAGAAAATAATCAAAATAATTTACCAGTGCAAGTAGGGCAAACCTATGGCTATTTCCTATTGTGGCTCCGTATTACATTTATGATATTTGAGTGCAACAAGAAGGTATCATTAACATTGACACAAAGAATTATTAGTTTCAAAATTATCCCCTCACTAGTACTCTTCAAGTATTGCACTTTATCTCAGACAGAACAGGCAACGCCACCGTTAAAATGTTTTCATGTGACAACTGCTGTATATTATAAACAGTGAGTTTTACCCCAATTCCACTCAATTACTTTTCTTAAATATGTTCTTTACCCATCATCTGCTCAACAAGATACCTCAAATATCACCTGCTGTCTCCATCCTGGGGATACATTCAGTGATGGCAAAGCACTATAACCCCATCGGTCACATCCATGGCAATAGGCTGTGATAAGACAAACTAATCCAGTTATTATTGCAGCAACATGAGCAAGATATCGGGGTCATTTAAATGGAATATTTTATTTACTCACCTGTCCTGATAAGCAGGTAGAGTTATTTAAGTTTCTTTCGATGTGATAGGAGCCTTGGGCACCATTTTGATACTTTGAACAATCAACTTTTCCATATGAAAGAAAACATTAATCAACTTTTTACAGGACTGAAGGAAATAAAGAGCTGGATGGGGACAGTAGGGTGGTGAAAACAAAAAAGCTGGTACACAAATTGGCAGTAATTTAAACCTGATATCAAATGCATCAAAATATCAGTATCAACATCTCAATTATCTAAGTTTTGGTGCTATTTATACTTATAATATATTCAAATTCAAGTAAAAGCAAATAAAAAAATCACTAGATAGTATAAAAATTCCAGAGTGTCTCCGCTGCAATAACTGGCAGGAGCAGAACGCACGACTGCAGGGGGGCACTTGACGCAGACCAGAGGAACCTCTGCCTTGTGAGAAACATTTAATTCAACATAAAGAATTACAAGAGGACAGATTTACAGAATAACCGTAACAGACTGTTCAAAAGGAAATCATTGTCACTGGCTGCAGCACCAGGTGAGGTTCCCCACAGCAAACCCTGGTAGAGCAGCACGAAGCACAACTCAGTCTTCTTGCAGTACTCTGAATGAGCAATACCAAAGAATTTTGCATTTTCGAATCTCTACAAAAAGAGTTAAAATACAGTATATCAATCACTTTGGCATGGGATATTTTTCAAGGAGCTTAAACCTATTCCAATCCTACACTGAACTACACCCAAAGGTGACGAACTGCTTCCTGGGCAGTTCCCTGCGTGTCACCACTAATTCCTACCTGATAACGGCTCTGGGAGCTACTTTCTTCCCCAAGTTTGGGGATACACAATATTCAATCCACCACTTTACACTGTACTCTCAGCCAAGACGTCCACGCACAAATTATGCAATGGATACCCTAAGACTAAAATAACTTTTGCAACCCAGTCGATGCATTCTCCAAGGTATAAACTCTCATCTTCCTCCCCTATCCCTATCCTCCCTCCCCAGATAAATCCATGCGTAGCCCCAAGTTACCCCAATATGCTCAAAGACGTACTAGAAGAGACCAAGGAATCAATCAAGGTACCCACGGTGAAGCCAAATACTTATAAAAACACATTAAGGCAGGTTTCGCACCATTTCATTTTGGACACAAAATCCTGGTCACTTCACTGCACATGCAAATAAGAAGGATTTCACACTTAATAAAAAGCTTTAAATTCATTCTTTTAGATATCAATTATAGAAAAATCAACCTTTTTTCCTTTCTTCTTTTAAAAGAGGTCAGAACATACTGCAGAAGAAAGCAGATGCATAGACACACCTAATGGAATGGATCCCCCTTCCCTCCACACGCACAGACACAGAGGTCAGGGTTCTTGGCACCAGAAGAGCACAGTTTTTCCTCACTGTCAGTCAGAAATGACTCATCCTTCCATTCTGAGTTGAGAAGGTCCTTCTGAGCAGACTTAAACCAAAGCAAAATATACCACGGAGCAGGAATACTTATCTTCGGAACTCTATTTGGATCAGAACCGCGCACCGCAGCGCGTTCGTGTGGCGCTGGAACTAACTAAAAATAATTATTGCCATTGATGTAAGATCAATTCCTCGAGTTAACTTCTTCTAGTAATCAAAACCTCAGGTGGAAGAGGCACCGGCAGTTCATCTCTGAGATGATGCTTCCAAGACCAATGTGGTCTTGCAAGGAAAAGGAAATTTGGTGACCCAAATTGACATGGGGAATGACAATCCACAACATAAAATGACCTCCCTACAGCCCGGTACAAACAAGGAGCCTACAGCAGAGTAGCCAAGGAGTGAAACAGCTCTCGCGTTGAAGATAAAATTGTTTCAATGGGTCATTGTTAAAGGTACTTCGATAGAAAAAGCTTAAAAAAAAAAAAATGTATCACCCATCACTGACCCACAATTAAAAAAAACAAAGGACAGGAAATTTGGTTCCTAGGATTTTCCCTCCCACCATTTTATATTCCTTTATTCCCTTCCACTTTTGCATTCCCGATTACCCTACCCCTTTAGAAAAAGGAAGGAGAGTAGAGCTTAGTCAAGTTCCATCCTCAAAACTACCCGGCAGTGAATTAACCATCAGCTTCTCGATGTTTCCTGAAGCGCACGTCAAAACGCTCGTAGGTTCAATTGGACTGTTGGTGCAATACACTTAGCAGACACTCTTGGCTTTGTAAATCGTTGTGCTGACCCTGCTGATAGGGTTTATTCTGGGAATTCTTACATGGAACTCCCTATAAAAGAAAAAAAACACTCTTGTAAGTCAAGAACAACTTTTTATTAATATATCTTTATAGCTAGTGAGCCCTTAAAAGA
Source organism: Patagioenas fasciata (assembly GCF_037038585.1). NCBI lineage: Eukaryota > Metazoa > Chordata > Aves > Columbiformes > Columbidae > Patagioenas > Patagioenas fasciata. Next base: position 6,831,879 of record NC_092546.1, on the reverse strand, counting down.
ATAAAGCACCATTGCCATAAAATATCTATTTCTTTATCTCGTGTTTTTCACTTTCAGCAGATGGTTTGTCCTGGTTCTTCGCTGTTGCCAGATCTTTGTCCAAATAAAGCTCCTGCTAGTGATGTGGTGAGACAGCTCAGATATAAGATGGTATCTCCCAAAAGCCAAACAGATCTCGTGTCATAAACCTTCCAATTTGGAGGATTGCTGAACAGAAATCACCCTTCTACCTGAAACACAGCTGCCGCTCCCTCCAAAGGGGCTTTTCTTCTGTTAGTCCTCCGAAAAATTCCTATTTTTTCCCCTCCGCATTCTTGGTTCTTGCCTCCCAGGCTCTGGACTCTACATAACAAAGCACTCAGGGTACTGGCCACCCTGTTTCCGTGACAGAACACTAATTGCTTTTCTTAGGCTAAAACTTCAAATGATCAAAAATTAAAATCAGCATGAGCTCCACCGATGACCCATATGGTGCTCGTGGCTGGGGTTACAGCAAAGGAACCAGCGAGGAAAAAACCCTGCTTCACAGCACAGTGCACTGTCCCCAAATGCAACATTGAACAGTTGCACTCCATGATCTTAAAGGTCTTTTTCAATTGGTGCCTCTTGACTTGGCCTTAGATATCTGCTTTTTTCTGCATTACTACACAGTAACAACTCATTATTAAGCGCTATTTTTGGTTTACATGACAATTAAAAAAAATTCTACTTGCGCCTTTGAAGAGTATCACAGCGTGTTTGGGACTGGAAGGGGCCTCAAAAGATCATCCAGTCCAATCCCCCTGCTGGAGCAGAGGCCCAGTGCACAAGTGGAAGGCAGAGATGTTCTCGAAAACAAGCCCTTTGCAATGTTTTTAAGGGACGCACAACGTAAAGGCACATTTCTGCGCATCCTGCAGTTACTACTATCTTCCACTTTTCAGATGTTTCCAGATGTCGAATACATACACTTTTCTGTTATTTTCAGTTTATAAATTCCCACCACACAGAAAGCTTTTAACAGCTTCCCTCTTCTGATAGTCAGGTTGCTTTTTTCTAACTTTCTACAAATATTATCTTAAAAAATTCCACAAATGTGCCCTCTAACACAACCTGCAAGAAAACACGAACTAAAAACGTGAAAGTGAAAGAAAAAGACAGGCAGGGGGAGAACCTGAGTCCATGAGCCGGCAGCTGCCCTGCCTGCTCAGGGTGTCCTCGTGCTTGTAATAAGAACAGATAAATAGGGGGAAAAATGACATTACAAGATAATTTTTGAAGAATTGATGCTCAAGATAGAATCCTTCAAGCACTTACATACATTCTGGTTACACATTTAGCCCACCTGACACAGGTATAAGGCTCGTGACAACGCGAGGACTCACCAGACACCACACACATCAAAATATTTTATTTTTTCCTGTAAGCATGGCTACTCCACAATTTAAAGTGCATACTAAAAAGCAAAGGTTTGTCAATATAGACTAAGACTCCTTCTGAAATTATTTCTGCCTTCAGTGAAGTCCAGTTTAAGGAGAGAAGAGATGCTGTCACGTTACCTGGACTATAAGTTCTCCATCTCCTGGTCAGGGTCCTGCTCCTCCTCCTCCTCTTCCTCTTCTCCTTCTTCCTCGCCTCCTTCTTTCTCTGAAGGAGCTTCCCCATCTCGCGCTATTTCCTCCACGTGGGCGAGCATGTCAGCCATCAGAGCTTCCTCCAGTCTCTTCCTCACCTGTTGCACCAGCTCCTCCTGCTTCCTGCCCCAAATCAACCAACACTGACATCAATCCTCAATCCCTCTTTCAAGGGCAAGGAATCTTCTTATAAATAAGGGATCTGGACTGGCTGGATCAATGGGCTGAGGCCAGCTGTCTGAGGTTCAACAAGGTCAAGTGCTGGGTCCTGCAACTGGGTCACAACAATCCCCTGAACACTTCAGGCTCGGGGAAGAGTGGCCGGAAAAGGACCTGGGTGTGTTGGTGACAGTGGCTGAACATGAGCCAGCGTGCGCCCAGGTGGCCAAAAAGGCCAACAGCATCCTGGCTTGTACCAGGAATAGTCTGGCCAGCAGAACTAGAGAAGTCATTGTGCCACCATACTCAGCACTGGTGAGACCACACCTTGAATCCTGTGTTCAGTTTTGAGCCCCTCATCATAAGAAGGACATTGAAATACTTAAGAGACTGCAGAGGAGGCAATGAAGCTGGTGAGGGGCTGGAGCACAAGTGTGATGGGAGTAGCTGAGGGAACCTGGGGGGTCCAGTTGGAGAACAGGAGCTGAGGGGAGACCTTCTGATCTCTGAACTGCCTGAAAGGAGCTTGGAGCATGGAGAGTGTTGGTCTCTTCTCCCAAGTAGCAAGTGACAGGACAAGAGGAAATGGCCTCAGGCTCTGCCAGGGGATGTTTAGATTGGATATTAGGAAAAAATTCTTCCTGGAAAGGCCTGTCGGGCATTGGAACAGGTTGCCCAGGGCAGTGGTAGAGTCACCACCCCTGGAGGGGTTTAAAAGGTGTTTATACAAGGTTCTTAGGGACATGGGTTAGTGCCAGAGTTGGTCTAGGTTATGGTTGGACGCAATGATCCTGAGGGTCTCTTCCAACTGAAATGATTCTGTGATTCTAATCCTTGTATGTGAGGCTGGGCAGACAAGCGCGGCTTTGAAAGAGCCCTCTGCAAGAACTGAACATGAGCCACCAGTGTCCCTGGCAGCCAAGAGGGCCAACCACGTCCTGGGTGCATCCAGCACAGCATTGCCAGCCAGCCAGGGAGGGGACTGTCCCGCTCTGCTCTGCACTATTGCGGCCTCACCTCGAGCACTGTGTGCAGTTCTGGGTGCCACAGGTTAAAAAAGACATTAAGCTGCTAGAGAGTGTCCAGAAGAGGTTATAAAGTTGGTGAAGGTTTGGAGGGGAAGCCATATGAGGAGTGGCTGAAGTCCCTGGGTTTGTTCAGCCTGGAGAAGAGGAGACTGAGGGCAGAGCTCATGGCAGCTGCAGTTTCCTCAGCAGGGAGCAGGAGGGGCAGGGCTGAGCTCTTCTCTGTGACAGTGACAGAGCCCAGGGAATGGCAGAAGATGTGCCAGGGAGGGTCAGTGGGACATGAGGAAAAGGTTCTTCACCCAGAGGCACTGGACACTGAACAGGCTCCCAGGGAGGCGTCACGGCCCCAACCTGACAGTGTTCAAGAAGAGACTGGAGACCGTGCTCAGACACACGGGGTGACCTGTGGGGTGTCCTGTGCAGGGACAGGAGTTGGACTCGATGATCCCTGTGGGTCCCTTCCAACTCAAGACATTCTATGGTTCTAACTGCACGGTAAAAAAATCCTGCCTGGTATTATATTAGAAATGAACGTGAAAGAAACACTTTAAAAAGTTGTCCAATGCCTTCTATTACAGGTCTTTAGCACTGATTGTACCATTTTTAATTCTGGCAGCTGACTCAAGACCTTATCTTTTTTTCTTTTTTATTTCCAGTACTAATATTAATTTAAACAAGAAAAAGCTACCCTGCTCAGATTTCCAAAAATGAGACTGGAGAAAATTAAGTTTCTGACCATTTCAATCTTTTTCGCTCATTCTCCTTTTGAGTCACAACTTTAAATTTCACAGCCCCTTTTCAGTCAAGTCATAGTAAAGAAGCAATAAACAATCCAGCTCTCGGTACTCCTATTTCATCTCAGCCACAGGAAATCATAAGGTTATAAACAGACCATTTTTCCTGGTCATTCATGTACAAATCAAGTATTAAAAAAGTCATCCTGTAACTCAAAAAGATTTAACAAACAGTCAAAGCAATTCCTACCTGCTTTCAGGTTAGCACCCTTGATATATTAAGTTCTCTATGAAGTGCTTAAAGCTGAATTTCTCCAGTCTTGATTTAGCAATATAACTAACTACAGAAAGCAAGGTACATCTAAATAAACTGCATCCTTGTTCACTGCCACAGCAGCAGTTAAATGCTTTTCTTTAGTCCTGTGTTGAGACAGTACGGTGACTAGAATCGAATGGCACTGTTCAGGATTTCTTCAATCCCTCCGTTACTTACAAGTGCCTTATCAAGGTTACTCAAATTCAGACATTTTTTTCAATAAAAGGAGAGGTACTCTGACATGAAAAACAAATACGAACCTGAAACCTCAGAGTAACTGAGCATGGGCAAAATAAAAACTAATGGGCTTTAAGTACACGCTTGTATGAAAGCAGCTTCATCTAACAATTCTTTTCTACTCTACCGATAAAGCAGTGTTCAAATAAATTCAGCAAGCCATAGTGCTCCACCAGACATCTAAACTTGTTGTTGAACAAAAAAAAAAAAAAAGGCAGGGGTTGAAACTTTTTTAGCACAAGAAACCTTGTTCCAAGACAGTAAGCGATATTTCCAGCAAATACCTAATATCTTCATCTGTCACCATGAACGCTTTGCAAAGGGGCTGGGAGGTGTTGAGCCAAACGCCTGGGTTTTTCTCCACGGCTGCAGAGAGCTGGCCGGTGATGGGCATGGTGCTGGTGTGCAGAGCACTGGCGATGGCAGAGAGAAGGGTCTCATCAGTGCAACCGGGTCCAACTCCTAAAAGTAAGAGGAGAAACGATAACTGACATTGCAGCAGACACAGAACAGCAAATCAAGACAACAAGCGTTATTTAAATTTGAATGGCAAGGCACGTACTGTCATTTAGAGAGCTAACACAACAGAAATCTTCAGGACAGATCTATAACAGCACCTGTACCACTCCCTGCAAGGTTATTTAAACCTAGATGAATTCTTCCTTCTGTTACATTAAAAAAAAGGGAATGGAAGCTGCTTGCATTCTGCTTCTGGAAAATGAACAAAAAGTCAAGAAGTTTTGCTCCAGCACCCCCTCGGCACGGAGGCTTTCATCCAAAGCAGGAACGGTCCACAGCACCAGGAGCACTGCAGAACACGGATGTCAAACACAATACCTTCCAATCACCACTGATCAGATCAAACGCCACCCCCGGGGTTAAGGGCAGACTCCAATTACCTTGTAAACCTTTTGGAAGGTCCATTGTTTTCACCAGCTCCTCTGCAATGTCAAAAGCATTCAGTCCACTTAATTTCTTCTCCCAGAAGAGCTGACAGCAAAGAAAGCGTTTAGTGGCACAAAACGAGAAACAGAACTGACAACTATACAGAGCACCTGCTTACTGTCAAAAAAAGAGAAGAACGCTGCTGCAGACAGTTTGATATTGGATTTACGGCAGAAGGGTCTGCGTGCCAGGGGACTGCCCCCATTACCAATAAACCCCATGACAACTCTGTCCTGATTTGCTGCCTTGAAAAATACATATTTTTTTTTTTTCATCCAGGGACTGGTACTGAATTGGAACAGCAAAAGTGCCCTCCTCCAAAGCACACTCCTTTTCCTCTTGCTGTCTCAGATCTACCATAGAAGTTAAGGAATATATGGATTTTCTCCAACCTTTTTCTAAGGTCAAACATTATTTTATTTATGAATCACGAGAACAAACACATCTGGTCGTTCTCCACGTTTTAAATCACAGATTCTCCTCAAGCTTAAGAACATGTAAATGTCTGGTTTGGTGTAAAGTCAGATACTACACCTAGATACACCTTCAACTCTCAATCTATATGTACAAGGATGAGCAATGAATATAGACGGAATACCATTTGTCTTGAAAGAAAGCAATGTAAATTTATAACCTTATTCATACAGGTAGAGTTAACTACTAATGAGATACGCATCTGAAAAACAAGGCCTGTGCAGTCAGTACAATCCCTTGCTCTACACGTATGTGGTCTGTACAGGAACAGGGATTTCTCGAAACACAGACTTCTTATACAATTGGAACACAAGATCTACGGGGAGAGGTTGAGGGAGCTGGGCTTGCTCAGTCTGGAGAAGAGGAGGCTTAGAGGTGAGCTCAGCACTCTCTAGAACTACCTGAAGGGCAGTTCTAGCCAGAGGGGGATTGGGCTCTTCTCCCAGGCAGTCAGCAATAGGACAAGGTGGCAGGGGTTGCAACTCTGCCAGGGGAAATTGAGGCTGGAGATTAGAAAGCAATTCTGTGCAGAGAGTGGTCAGGCATTGGAATGGCTGCCCAGGGAGGTGCTGGACTCACCGTCCTGGAGGTTTTTAAACTGAGATTGGCCATGGCACTTAGTGCCATGATCTGGTCAATGGACTGGTGTTGGACCAAGGGTTGGACTGGATGATCTCTGAGGTCTTTTCCAACCCAGTCCATGCTGTGATTCTGTGTGATTTGACAGTGATTCTAATTACAATGCAAATGTCCCCTGAAGTGGTTACACGTGTCTAAATTTGTAGATAATAAAACACAGTACAAACAGCATATTAATTACAGATTGGAAATAGGGTTCCCATTTTAAAAGCTGGGAGCACTGGAAGGTCTTGTTTCTGAAATACCAAGAGACTTCAAATCGCCATGGACCCTTTGTTCAGCACCACAAACTTCAAGTGGTTTATTCTGGGACCCTCCCAGCAGCAAAGCCTGGAGTTTTCTTAATTTCGGAGAAGCTGCTAAGCTGCCATCCTCACCTGCCTGGGCTGGTCCACGGCTTTCTGTGGATCGCTCTTCACCTTGTTGCTGGGATGGTTCGTGATCTTTGTGACGGGTTGTTTGAAGATAGACGCCGTCTGTCTGACAGGCAGCGCTGTGTTCAGATCAGGCTTCCCCTAAAGTTTTCAAACAAAAGGAGAGAAAAACAAAACAAAAATATGTTCAGTTTGCTAAAATGCTGCTGCAGCCATAAAGATGTACAGCAGGGAAACAAAGCGTTCGCGGACTTGAACGCTCAGCTGATCTCAAGCTGTACGAGTTAGACTGCTAAAAATGCGGAACTATGTTAAAATCTTGCCTTAAATCTATCAAAATTAAAATAAGTTTTCCACTCTTCCACATTTTACTTAACATCCTCTCACGCCAGTTTATACACACTGGTTTTATCCCAATTTTGACAGAATTTAGGAGTAAGAACACTGAGTTTTCACTTTGACAAGCCACCTGTAGATCACTAAACTGGAATATTTCGATACAATGTTTGTAATAATTAGAAATAATAACTAGAATCCAGAAGCCATTATCAATCATTCTGCTTAAATCCTGTCGTGGACACCAATAAACAGATCAATAGAGCTGGAACCTTGATCGCCTTGTTTTATTTTCAGTTAACAAAACTCAGGTTTTAAATGGAGCTCATAAAAATCAAGTTTTACTGCAAGACCGCATTTTATGCCAGTGGGAACACAGGAAAACTGTTCCACGCTCCCGAGATACAGCAGGCAAGTCTTGAAACAGCCTCAGGACGCACTTCGTTCTTGAGGATGCAGAGATCGCCTCTGCTTAACTTATTTATTCATGAGATGTCCTGAACAGATGTATTCAGGACAAATATCATTCTGAATCATGTGTGCTAATCCATTTATAAGGCAGTGGTAACTATTCGTACATTTATTGAAAGGTTTGGGCCGAATTTTTAGCCTGTGAGATGCACGTTAGTTGCTGCTCTCTGCAGCAAGGAACGTTTTCAGATCTCACAACAGCACCTAGTGCTGTAAGTAGATGTTCCGATTGCTCCGATGATGATGATTCCTTAATGGCTGACATAGCTAGAAAATAAGCACGATGCTGTTTCCCAAATTTAACATTTAGGTGCACAGACATAAGCTTTTGGATTCTGAAAAAGCTTTCAGCACCCGAAGAAGGCAATTCAGGAATGGCTTGAGCCAATCTCTGCAGACAGGCTGTATGCCAGTGTCACTGTAATCTGACTAAACCTTAACGACTGAAATCACCAGGTGCCAAACACAGACCCTTTCATTTCGTTCTAAAATCAGACCTTACCATCCTTCTGTCTCTTCAGCTTTTTGCCCAAAATGTATCCCCTCCTTAGACCAATTCCAAAGCCAAGATACCGGCACAGCCGAGGTCCCTGCTGTCCCCTTCCCACTCCCCAAAAGCAAATGTCAGAGCAGAGCTGCTGCCCAATCACCAGACCAGCTGGAGATGTGTGGCTCCAGAGGAGATCAGAAGACAATCTCACTCTCCAGGGAAGGGAAAAAAGAAAGATGCCAGCCCTCTCTTCACAGTTTTTCACAGTTATCACAATATTCTTCCATGGCATCGCTACCCTAGAAGAGTCAGGGAATTGCAGTATTTGTCCAACACCCCATAACAGAGATGTTCTTATTTCGTATAACCCTGAGTTTCAAGCATTAATTACAAAATGCTTAATTTTCACAGTGGGACATCATTCTGAGAGGCAGCCTGGCCACTCCGCCAGCAAATGGAAAAGTAAAAGCTGCCCATGCCTCTTGGTCTTACTTTGGTTTGGTTGGAACAGTCATAGCGCATCCTCTGCCTGTTCTTGTTCATTTTATTCATCAACATCTTCCCTGTGCGGAAGTCGAAAGTGCCCAGGTCCATGGAGCTGCCCAGGTAGCGTGCCAGCTGGGGCTTGCTTCGGAACTTCTTACCGCTTGGGCTGGAAAAAATACAGAAAAGAAACAAGGAGGGAAATTAAAACCCCCTGGACTTCAATTTCAGTTGAATAGGCAGGAGAGGCAAGTTTTATTTCCTTCTTAAAAAACATGTGCTGAACTCCCAAGAGTGAAGCTCACATTAAACTCTCAAAGGATATTATGGCTTTTGTATCAACTCCTTCTCACGATTACTGTGGAAGAGACAAGCACAGACCACGTTAAAATGCTTTTATATGTAAAGAGGAAGATTCGGACCAGGTATAAACGAACATAGCATAACTAACACAATAACTGACACGGGAGATATCAGCACAGATGTACTTATCACTCAGCTGTCTCAAATAATAAATGTCTATTTCCAACCATAATTTCTTCTCCCAGGAGCGTTACGTTTGACCAGCACCACAAACGTCTCCTCCGACTCCCTTTCCCCCTCCTTGAATAGCACTTTCAGGTTTGTTTAAATCATCGGTGGAATTCTGAACACTCCACTTCAGGATTACACAGCAGCAAGGAGCAAGAGCAGAAATTAAGTGCTGACAAGCCACAAAGCAAAGAATTACAAAGCTTAAGCGATGCAAAGATAAAGGTCAAAACCTTGGAAAACTTTCAATTAATAGGAAACAGAAGAGATTCTTTTTTAAACACCTGGTTTCTCCTGAGAGCCAAAGCCTGGCAAGTAGGCACAAATTACTCCAACTCCTCCTTGTTGTGTTTATTTTCTTTTTTAATATAACCTTTTCCACTACTACAAAAAGCAGTGCTAGGTTAAGCTCTCTTGTTTTTTATGCGTAAAGCAAAAAGCCGTCAATGTGTTATGACTAGAGCGTAGAACTGAACAGACCCTAAGCACAAAGGATTCTTCATGTTCCTACTTAGCATAATAACGATGCCTCTTTATTCCCTTAATTTCTCTCACTTCTGGTTTTCTGCATCTTGCAGTTTGCATGTTCAATCTTAGCACCCATCTGGTAGCAGGTCTTTCCATGTATGTCATGCTAAACACAAGTTAATTGGGTTAAAGACCAAAAATGCCAATTACCACCCTGCTCCTAATTATCCATTTTCTTATTTTAAAGAGCAGTTAGTGATAGAATATTTGTTTTTTTCTGCCAGATTGCACGATGCGGGGTGGTTTCTTCCCTAACCTGCAAACACCTTCCGTTCTCAATGCACCACGGGATCTCGTTTAGAAAACGTCAGGTCACATCCCAGCAAGACCTCAGGAACATCATCGTACACAACGGTGGCACCTGCAGGTTCAACTCAACTCAACGCAACTTCACAACGTCCAAACGGTGAACTTGAGACGTATAGAAGCGGTACCCAGATATCACCCTGAGCAGATCCTAACAGCCTCAACAGGGTCTTATCAAAGATTAAAAAACAGAAAAAAAGCCTCTTTACAACACATTATCTGCTTCCCTGAAGCTTTTAATAGGGGAAAGGTCTGAAAAAAACAACGTGAGAATAGAATTTCTAGTACGGGACAGCGGCAAACCAATTAGTCCGAGTCAGGCTGAGCATGCAAAAAAAATACATTAAAACAAAAACCAGAAAGAAATGAAGTATTAAAAGCTTGTATCTGCTCCCCACTACTGCTCAGGCATGAAAGCATCCATGCAAATGCAGAGTTAACCACCTGGGGAAAAATCATCCGTCTTTAGAGGGCAGAAAGAAGGGAAACACTTTATCACTGGTTATTCCTCAGCTGGACCATTTCACTACAGAACTGCACAGGCAAGAAGGCGACAGAGAGAGCAGGAATAAGTAGAGAGGAACAGAGACCGGGTCCAGACTCAAATTTGAAGCCAATTTTAAAAATATAAAGGGATTTTTATGCCTCAATCTATGAAGAGGAATAACCAGCTCCAGCAGCTTTTCGGCCAGAGCCACCTCTGCCGTGAGCAAAGCCAAGAAGAGAAAATCCGAATACATTAAGAATACAACATTGCTCCGCAGCTCCGGTTTACAGTTCAGTGCCTTAGTAATTTTCAAAATAATACATTATAGTGAATTCAAAACACAGTGTAACTTCCAGAACAGAGCCAGATACACTCGGAGACAGTATTTTAAATGAACATAACCCTTCGGCTTTTGTGTTTTGTACATGTTGTAGTGATTTTGCAATGGATTTGAAAAGCTGCTCGAAGTCCACATACATCTAAAAAAACCCACCTGAAATGACTCAGAGTCCTTTCTCTTCCTGGGGAAGCTTGGCCCAAAGGAAAAGCACTGAAATGTTCAGAAGAAAAACTTTTATTCTGATTATGTCTTGAAAAAGGTAATAACCGTCCCAAGCTTTTCTGGAGCAACAGCAGAATGGGGAACAAAGCTCAAACTCAAACTGACAGTGAACTTGCTCAGTAAATACAAACAGCTCTGGAGCTCCTGGGGTCCCTCTGGCAGGAGCATCCTTGGTATGACACAGCTGTTGAGGGCACCCATAGACACCTGAGAGGGTCAAAGTGGGGAGGGGAAAAAAGAAAAAGGCAGCCAAAACCCACCAAATTTGAGCAGTGGGATTGCTCACTGCACATCACTAGGCACAGAAACATTAAACCAGCAGTTATGAATTCTGAACGTCATTAAAATGCTTGTGTGCCATTTAAATGTCACAAAATATGAAATTTCCCTCCCTCCACTTGGAGTATAAGCTTTGTTCTGCACTCCTGGTTTTGATGTACAAAGACTTCGAAACGACTCGGAAGAAAGACATCTTGGTATGAAGCTGGAAAAAAACAACCTCTTCTAAATAATTCTGCAATACGCTGCGCTCAGGTACCGAATTCAAATCTTTCACACTTCACTGTGTTACAAACAAACAACGCAACTGCAAAGTTGCAACCGATTTGACACACTCGTCCATCAAAAGCTCCACAGTATTATGTGCCCGCACGGCATGAACAAAACGAGGAGCGAGGGCTGGGGTGATCCAAGCCCAGCCGCCCTCATTTGCTGTTCATGGACTTTCTGGCTGTGGATTGACACAAATTAGGCAACTGAAGGGCCGGGCGCTGCCAGGTGCCCGCTGCTCTCCATGTGCAGCTCAGCCTTTGTTTCCTGCCTTAGATTCTTAAGGAGAGACAGACTGCGAGCCCAGGCCCTCTCTCCTCCTCCTTCATTACACAAGTCTCCTCCCCTCCACTCTCCCCATTTAGCCTATGGAAGATCTGCACAACTTGGAAAGTGAGGGACAAAAGACAAAAAGAACCCCAAACAAACCCAGGCATCACCTGTGCCTTTTAAAGAAATGGAGACAGGAATCACCTGGGTGAAAACAGAAAGCAATGGTATATCCCTCATGCATCATTTCCTCGGTGGGAGGTGATGGGTATAATGAAAAAGGTTTCTCCTTCCCCATTTCAATCATGCTCCTTCCTGGCAGAGCTGGGGAGTCACAGCCCCTCCAGCTCTGCCCCAGGTAAAGGCTGATGCCAGGGGCCCCGTGGGTGCTGCACAACCCCCAACACCACATCCTAGGGAGGGACAGGCACCCTGGGACACCTCGCACCCTGTCACCGCCAGCATCCCACGTTATCCCTGGCTGCAGCACCTGCACCAGGTCCTGCCTCAGTGGCCCCAAACTGCAACAACTCGGTGACCCGGGGACGGGCTCGCACAAAGCACCAGTAGGAACAAGGTGACAACTCCAGCTGTCATAACCCACCCCACATCTTCACACGCCCCTCCAGAAATGGGTGTCCTCGGCTCTGTACCAAGCAGCCTCGGGGGATCAAGCTGTCCCCTGCCACTGCAGCTGTCCCCAGAAACATTTCTGTGCATGTGGCCCCGCACCACTGCCAGCAGCAGCAGGCAAGGGCTGCTCGAAGGGCAGTGTGGCTGTCTCTGTCCAGTAACCTGGGCTCTGACCACGAAAAAAACCAAAATCAAACAAACCAAACAAACACCACCACCACCCCCCCAAAAAAAAAGAAAAAAAAAAAAACAAAAACCAAACACCCCCAAAAACAACTTTGATACATATGATAAATACACCAAAACCTCTCAAATTCCCAGAGGCACCCCACTGCTAAAGAAAAGCCCGAGTGGCAGGAACAAGCACAAATATAATGAGCCATTTTTATAAGGCTCATCTCAAACATCATGAGAGTTTTCCTAGGGGAGCTGTAAGTAAAACAGAACAACTGAAAAACAGCAAAGTACGAGCTCAGTAAAAAAAAAAAAAAAAAAAGAATATAGACCAAAATATACTTGGGGGAGTGTTAAAAATGTTCTCTTCAACTTCTTACATAGGTGCTGCATAGGTAAGAAATTCACAACAAAATAAGCTTCACCCAAGAGATCCTTTAAGTTTTCCAGAGCAGCGATGCCACCAACTCCTTGCAGCAGAGGAACAGCAATCCCAGACTTCTTGGACAGTTGGTCACTGAACCTTCAGCAGAAAAATACTATGAGGAAAAGCATCACAAAGCAGCACTAAATTCTCCTTCCCCTCAGTGAGAACACAGAGTTCGAAAGGAGCCTTTGTAGCTACAACTCTCTCAAAAAACAACCCACCGCTTTCACAAAATCCTCGATACGCTCCTCAAAATCCTGCATCCCTGCCCCTTTCCTGTTCTCTCCGAAGCCAGCCCACAAGCCCCACATCAGCGAGACGCCCTCTTGGGTTTCCCAACTCTTAAGCCACAGTCAGATGAGAAAACAGAATCCAGTTAAAAAAAATTCTGCACAATCATCCACTGGTAAATGCAACATTGTAGAACTGCTGCTAAAAATCCAGCCAGGGACTTAGACCTCAGAGAGGGTTTAATTTCCAGCCAGCAACAGGCTCGCACACGAGCTGAACACACTTGGCACAACTCATTTGTCTTGTCGCCCAAAGCAGAACTTGTCTTCAACAGAAACCTTCCTGCAGAAAAATGTGCTGCAAGCACTCGGGGCTACAAAAGGAACTCTCCAAATAGAAAGCACAACAGCCCTAAAAAAAACAGTTTGGAAAGCGTTAACTGCCACCCCGCTGCTGGTTCCCTCAGCTCCGTATTAATTCTTAAGGCTGGTGGTTGCACAAGAGCGCCCATTCCCGAGCCGTGTATGAAATTTCCCACAAACACACACTGCATCTGTACATTCAGGGCAGCCGGATTTAAAAAAATCATCATCCAGGTAAACAACATGCAGAAATAGTAGAGGGATTAATCAATTGCCTGACATGTATTTTCCACTCTGAGGTAATGCAAAATGCAACAGTAACCAAAAATCAGTGCAGCGGGCCCTATTCTACCTTTGATCTCTGTCCAAATTGATATAAAAGAAAAATCCATTATAACTTGGGAATGAAAACATGCTACTGATCCTCTCTCCCCCTCTTTTTTAAGCTCAGCTCCAAGACCACAACTTTACAAATAAAATAAGTACATGGAAAACCAGGGTTGTTTCAAGCTTTCAGCCGCTGATCGTCTGCTCCTCCGGGATGAAGCCGTGGAGCCGGCACTTCCAGCTTTACGCTCTCGAGGATGTTTGCCGGTTCCGTCACTGCCCAGCACCGCACGCTTTTCTCCCAGCTGCAATCTGATTTCTTAAAAAAATGAAACCTAACACATGCAGAAAGTTGATTGCATGCATTCTGCTGACTAGAGAAGGTCGGATAAGAACACCTGGGTAAGTTCTGCTACACTCTTGCAGCTCCCAAGTTTCATCTGTCAGCCCGTGGGTGCGCTGGGCAGCCCTGGGTGGGTGCAGGAAGGATCCATATGGCCCACACCTACAGCCATAAGACATGCAGCAATATTTATAGAAATTTGTCAGGCAGAGTGAGCGGCTCCCCAGCCATATGTGCAGGATAAGGCACCCAGAGCCCTGGGCTCTTCACCTACAGCTACACCCAGCAAAGCAAATGCTTCTTTCTTTGCCTTGCCCCAAATTCCTTAATTTACAGAAAATGCAGCAGATAGAGCCCCAGGAAAGCAGGTGGCCGCTCTCACTAATACCCTGGCTACTTTGCAAACACCGCATTTATTTGACATTAAAAAACCAAAAAACTATTTGCAAGGTACAAACCCCTCTTGAGGGCCAAGCTGGGCTCCCGAAAGGCCATCGTCACGTTCCGTGGGGCTCATTCCCTCACGGTAGGTCGCTGGCAGCAAGAAGCGGGGTGGCAGAGCCCCCCCAGACCCCGCACGCACCCCTACAGAGCCGATTCCCATAGGTACCAACCGGTACCTACAGCCCTGCCGGCCCCCCCGCCACCTCCACCTGTAGCGCCAGGCGGGGCCGGGTCGGCCTCCCACCCACCGGGCGCCTTCTCCCAGCCCCCACCGCAGGGAAGCACAACCCAAGGCTCCCTCCCAGGCCCAGGGCAGCGGCGTCGCGGCCCGGCCGAGTGCTCCCACCTCTTCCGCTCCATGGCGGCCCGGCCCGCTCCCTCCGGCCGCCGGCTCTCCCCCGCCGCCGCGCTCTCCTCCCGCCGCCGGCCGGTCCACGCTCCGGCCGTTCACGCCAACCCCCGCCGGGCTCCTACCCCCCCTTCCCCGGCCCCGGGAGGCGGCGCTGAGGCCGCGGCTCGTCCCGCTTCCCAGTGCAGCGTCCGCCGCCGCCCGCCGGGCCCTGGCCCCGCTCGCCGCCGCGCCGCGGGCCTCCCGCCTCCTCCACGCCGTGAGGCGGCCGCTCCGCCCGCTCCCGCCCCTTCCACCGCTTCCCGCCTTCCCGCCGCGGCTGGATCCCTCCGCCCGCGCACGCCACGGAATATAGTCCCTCCCCGCCGCCCCGCTCGGCGGGCAAAGCTGGACCCACCGCCCTCTCCGCGGGTTCCCCACCTCACCTCAACGCCGGGCGCCGCGCCCCTCCCCGGGGTCCCGGCAGCGCCGCTTTGGGCATCTTCCCCCGAGCCCGCCCCGGCCAGACTGGCGGCCCCGCGCCCCCCGCCCGCGCCCCCTGCAGGCCCGGCCCCGCGCCGCAGCCCCCGCGCCACCGGGACTCCCGCCCTGCACCCCGGGACACGGCGCCGGCTCCCGAGCCGTGAGGTACGGACGGGCTACCCGGGCAGGGGCAGCCTGTGTCCCGGTGACACGGACTCTGCTCGGAGGAACCGGCCCGTCCTGCGACGGGGACCCTCCCCGCGGCGCTTTTTCTGAGGGGGCTCCTCCGGGTTCGTTTTGCGCGTTCAGCAGCAGCGCCCTGGGAGCGGCCGGAGCCGCCTGCGGAGACCACGGGCAAAAAGAGACCCATGAAAAACCAAACGACAACACGCCAGCACAAAACAAACCAACAAACACAAAACACACGCACAAAAACCCACCAAGAAACAAACAAAACACAAAACACACCAAACAAAAATCAAAATTAAAATAACCACAAACACCACTACCCCAACCCAAAACCCGAACAAAACCAACAACAACAGAAAAAAAAGAGGAAAAGAAAGGGGAAAATTGCCCAGGGAGGTTGTGCAGCTTCCTTCTCTGGAGATATTTAAAAAAAAAACCCTAAACCCTGGCTGCATTGCTGTGCAATTCGCTCTGGGCACCCTGGGCTGGAGGAGATGATCTCCAGAGGTCCCTTCCAATCCCAACCATTCTGCAGTTAAAACTTGCCTTGGAGAAGAGATGGTGTGAAGAGAAAGTCATGAAAAGGTTTTCAGGAACAAAACAACCTGAATGGCCAAGTCACCCACTGTGGTTCCCCCAGGGCAGCGGCATCACCTCCTGCAGCTGTTTGACCTCTGCTGGAAATCCTCTATTGGAAAATAACAAAAAAAATCACCCCCGGTCCGAGGACGCACAACCCAGCACCCCTATTTTGGCATTACGCACTGAAAAACACGCAGCTCCACGAGGCAGCCCACCTTCTGAAGCAAGTCAGAGTAATTCATTTTCCTTTGACAAACAAATGACATAGTGTGAAGGATTTTGCTCGGATCAGCTGACCTGAGCAATCACCATCAGATTCCAAAGCAGCAGCACCCATGGGAGCCCAACCAGATCTGTTGAGATCAAAATAAAGAAAAAATAAAATTATGAAAAAAAAACCCACACAAAGCCCAACCAATCAACAAAATATGAGTGCAGCTCTGGCCACCACTCAGTTCTTCTGCCACCAAACTTATTTAGTCTATTCGAGCTTCCAGTGCTTCCTTCAGCCCACATCTGTGCAACAAGCTGTCGGTAGTTTTACTTATTTTTTTAATATTTTTACTCATTTGTTTCAGACTCCCTTGTTTGGAAGCAGCAGGGAGCGCAAGACATGAGAGGAAACCCAGAGTCCCCTGTGCATGGGGCGTAAATTGTCCGGACTCAGGTAGAAATTGAAAAAAAAATTCAAAGAACCAGATGTGCCAGTAAGTGCTGGGTTGCATTTGCTTTGTACAGGAAGATTTTTACACTTAAGATACATGACGGTGGGGATTTGGTCTTCAATCTCATCAATACGGAGCTCTCCGTTGCCCTGAAGATGCTCCATCTCTTTAGGGACTGGTTTTGTTCATTTGTGTTTAACATTGTCTCCTTCTGGGCTCACACTTATGAAATATCTTGCTCTGTTATCGCTGTTATTTCCTGTGATCTGCAACATGCAGATCAGAAAAGTTTTAATTGCCAGTATTGATCAAAACCACGTTATTTTTCATAAGTGCACTTTCTGCAAACACCTTACAACCCAGCCAAAATCCTGCTACCCCTAACCAAAAACTTGTCGTGAAATACAAGTTCTTGATTAAAAATAAGTGCACAAAGGGAAACTGAGGCACGGTGCAATGCAGTTTGCTCTGGTTTAGCACAGCAAACAGGGAAACCGGCAGCAGAACTCAGTCGGGGTGACGCTGCAGCGCCATGCACCCGACAGCTGCGTTCTGAGGGAGACGTGGAGCAAGTGGAAGCCAAGAGGAGAGTGGTGAAAATCAGCAGCTGTCTGCAAAACGTCCTGTAAGGAAAGAGGAAAGAACTGGTGTTAATTAGTCTTGAAAAAATAGCCTAGATCTCTTAATAACCTTCAAATACGTAAAACGGAAAGAATTACTGAGCAGGAGGGGAGAGAATTTCTTTTTTACACACATGTAAACTGAGAAATTAAGCACAGAAACGGACTACGTGAACTCTTAATGGCATTTTTTAAGACTAAATTGGAAAAGATGGGGAGCGGATCCAGCTGCAGGGTGGGAATGGAGAAGGTTGACACTTAAAAATCCAGGGAACCTCGAACTCAGGCTGACAGGAGTTAGAAAATCAGTTTCCGCTGACAGCCGGCGCAGCAGCAGCTTACAGAAGGGAAGACGTTGCCAAGGACTGCATTAAATGTTTGGGTAGAAACCCTCTCTTGAGCCCAAGGGAAAAGATGCCTGTGTTCCTTCAGGAACACTGCCAAGGTGCAGAGGACGAGGCATTTGCAGATGTTGCCACCAGCTGAAAGCGTATTCAGTGGCCAGAGAGTCCATGTTGTTCCAGGACTAGCAGATAACTAAAAAAAAACCACCAAAAATCAGCCCTGGAAACAGGCAATGGGACATTCTGACAGAAAAAAACTCTCCAATTTTAGCCCTGAAGTCAAAAGCTTTCTGCTCGGCAGCCAAATATCCCAGCGCCGGCAGAGGAGCTTATTTCAGAGCAGAACTGGTCCAGGAGACAATGGCAGAAGCGACCAGCGCAGGCTGATCACAGCAGAGCGACAGTGCCGAGGTGGCTGCAGTAACAACGCTCTGTCCCATCTCCGCTCAAACCTTTCATGACAAAAATGAAGATCCCAGCATGGCCAAACTCTCTGAAGAGGCAGGTGGGAATCCAGACGAGCCTCCGTTTTTGCACAGATGGTTTTGAAATCACATCATAAACCCAGAGCTGAAGGCGCTTTTTGATTTCTGCAGCTCCAAAGCCCCGTGAGCTTGGCCATACCCTTTCCAGGTTTTTGCTCTGTCAGGTCGTTATCTTTTAACTAGTTTGTTCATATAATGGATGTGACATTGGGTTAGTCCACACTGAAAAATAACTAACTGTTAGAAAAGAGGCACTGCTCAAACACAGAGTCCTGGCAGCTACCAGCTGGTGCCCAAGAAAGCGGCATGAGAAGCCAACATGCAGCAGGATGTCCATAGGACACACATTTGAACAAGCTGACAACAGAACCCAAACCGGGAGTCTGGCCTAAAGAATGTGGACTAAGATGTTAATGCAAAAAAAAAAAACAACCCACCAAAACAAACCAACCAAACGACAACAAAACAACACCAAAACTATCATTCTCTTTGTTTATTTTGTACATCAGGTTTATAAATTATTCCCATGAGGACAAGATCTGCTGTGAAGGCGATCGGAAGATGAGTACAAGGCAGGCTGGTCAGTGAAGTCAAATTTTTTCCCAAATTTGTTCATGTTCACCTGTCACAGAATCTGTCCTGGGCATTGCAAGGTCACCTCAAAGCAGGGGCTCAGTGGACGGATGGCTCCAAAGCATGCTATCCAGCCATAAATTTCCTACAATAAATGCAAAGCAGTTATTCAGCAGCACTTTCCGCAATGTGCTACAGATTTCAAAATCCTCAAGTATCCAGGCATGAAATTTCCGGTTACAGAAGCAAATCAGGCGCAGAACACAGACGTGTGCCTGGAGTCTCTTTGGGAGGGATCAAAAGCCACCACAGAAACATCCTCTTTCTTCCCATAGAGAAATATGGTCTTTCAAGATGATTTATGCACAACGACACATCAAAGCTCTCGCTTCAAAACAGAAAACATATGCTGTGGTCTCAAGAAAGCATTTACATCCCTGCTACTGGCTAAGACCATTTTTAAGTTAAAAAAAAAAAAAAAAAAAGAAAAACCCATGGCCAGGTAATTTAATTAATTTAATCGCCTTTTCCACTGACTTGTCCAAAAACATCTACGGCCACCCGAGATGCTACGAGTGCCGCTGACTTTCATGAAAAGCTTCTTTCATCCTTTGGTTACACCAAGAATCTGTGTGATACATATATTGAAAACAGGGAAGGGACAGTAAATTATTCTAACTGCAACAACCACCTCTGGAAAAAGTGACTTACAAAAGTACAAACGATTCACTCTGCGACTTCGAGACTCTGTGATCTCCCTATAAAATACTGTGTAGCGTGAAGGCAAGTATCTCACTTTCATTTAACAACATTTAAATGTAACTGTTATTCTGACTGGAAGAAATTATTGAGATTTATGTAGTTTCCTCTGGACCTTCTCCTGCCAGCATCCTTTAATGCAATGCAAAAAAATAACAAAGTTCTAAGCCTGCCTACTACACAAATACACATTTAGAAGCCTAAGAGAAGGTCTTGTTTAACTGCTGCTCTACGTTTATGGATGGTCAGTCTTAGAGGAGATTCCGAGCAGCACATTTCATACGCTACTAAAGGAAAAAAATAAAATATTGAGAGAGCCAATCTGACAGTGAATTTGTGATATGCAGTAACCACCTCCAAACATTCAACTTACTTTTAGTAACAGTTACAAGGAACAGAAAGGAGTCTGAATTTGCCTTGCAACAAAACTAGTCACCAGCTTGAAGTCATTCTCCCTAGGAGTAGATGTAAAAAGATCTGTCAAACGTTCCAAATTACCACAAAACACTTGATTGGACTTTTCAGGAACCACATTACACTGTGAAAAATCCACTGCTTGCAAAATAATCTCTTGAAAAACACACTCTTATTAATATTTCACCCTCTGGGCACTCTGTGAAGTACTGTATTTAAAAAATAATAATAATTTTTAAAAGCCCTGAAGGATCAAATTGAGCAGTTCTGTTTTGGACCAACAACATGATTGTGCCCCAGACTGACCAGACACATCAACACAACGCTACTGCTTAAGCCAAGAGATGCACAAACAAAACTTACCATGAGAGGAAAGCTTAGTCTTCAGTTTTATACTTGCCACCGACGTAGGGAACATATTGAAGCACCAGCTTCCAATCTGTGACCCATATTACACCAACACCTGCTACACCACCCCATCTAGCGAGGGTGGGAATCCTAAAAAAAGACACACATACATGCAGGTAAACAACGTTAACCAGGGGAGGTTGAGGTTGGATCTGGGAACAATTCCTTCCCCAAAGGGCTGTGGGGCATTGAACAGGCTGCTCAGGGCAGTGCTGGAGTCACCATCCCTGGAGGGCTGGACAGACGGACATGAGGTTCTCAGGACATGGGTTAGTGCCGGGGGGTGGGTTAATGGGTGGACTCAATGGTCTTAATGGTCTGTTCCAACCAAAAGGATTCTGTAATTCTCCACGACAAAAGGTCTGACAAACGTTCATCACTAAAGCACCTGGGAAAGTAATTTCAGTGAGAAAAATGCTTGGCAGAAATCTTGAAAGAATCGCACATTCATAGATAACTATTAGTCCCCAGGGCAGTCAAGATATTTTACAGGAAAGCATAGACATGCTTTTTATTCAAAAAGAATGTTACCAAGTTAAGAAAAGCTGTGGTTAGTTGTTCAACTACTCCACTGCTATCACCCATGTCCCCGTTATACCCATTAGCTACTTCACATCCGCTCACACAACCCTGCAAACTGGCACCCACTGGTACCGTCACACGCATTTACAGCTCTGAAACACTTTGAAAATGGTCAGAACAACCCGGAGGCGAAACCCCCGCCAGGCAAACACCCCCTCAGTCCCAAACCCGCCCCCTCGGCGCCTCGAACCCAACCCGACCCCACACGGAACGCAGAGCAGCGGAACAAGCCCGAAGGAAACTGAAAGGGCCCGGGAAGCCCCTCAGGCGCCTGAAGCGCGCGGTGGGGGCTGCGGCCCGCCCCAGTGTCCGCGGTGAGGAGACCGGGACAGGCCGCGCATCCCCCACTGCGAACCCCGGGAGCAGCTGCCTCCCGCTCCGCACACCCAATGCCCACCGTGCAGGAGCCCGTAGCCGGGCAGGCAGCCCCGGGCAGGGCCTCACCAGTTCTGGAGCAGCTGGACATAACGCGGCCCCACCAGCTTGCTGAGCATCCCGCTCTCTCAAAGTCACCCCCACTGCGCAGGTGCGGGCCGCGGGGGCCTTTGCGACACTGCAGCGCTTCCGCATTGTGCGGAGCTGCCCTCGGCAGTGCCTGAGCCGAGCGGCGTTGACGTGGCAACACCCCTCCTGTGGCCATGGTCGTACACGGCCCCGGGCGCCCCCCGGTCCCGCCCGAGTGGGCACGCGATGCCCGAGGGGATCATCGAGTCACAGATGGTTTGGGTTGAAGGGGCCCTCCCCCGCTCCCCAGTGCCCCCCCTGCCATGACAGGGACATCTTCACCAGCTCAGGTTGCTCATGGCCCGCCCAGCCTGGCCTGGGATGTCTCAGGGATGGTTCATCCACCACCTCTCTGGGAACCTGGGCCAGGCCCTCAGCACCCTCAGGGCAGCAATTCCTTCCTCATGTCCAGCCTGAATCTCCCTCCTTTAGTTTAAACCATCACCCCTTGTCCTGTCTCAACAGGCCCTGCTCAAAAGTCTGTCCCCATCTTTCTTATCGGCTCCTTTAAAGTACGAAAAGTTCACAGTAAGGTCTCCCTGGAAACCTTCACCAGGGGAGGCGAAACACTCGGTGTGTGAGTCCAGGGCTCAGCGAATGGACCGTGTCTGAAAACCTCTTCTCTTGTCTTTTCTTTCAGTTTTTTGTTTGTTTGGGCTTTTTTGGTACAAGGTAAAGCTTTTATTACAACTTCTCTTTCATAGGTATACAACATCTGAATGACATATATGGGGGAAAAAAGTAATATTGTTATAAAAAGTGACATTTATTGCTACATTACTGTTATATACAGGACAGTTCTCAAAATCTACTTTAAAAAAGTTAGGATTATTTAAAAATTCCAAATAACCCAGCCAGCTGTTTTGACACTTGTATAAAATTATTTAAAAAAATGAAAACAATTCATATCTTGAGGCACTCAGAAACACAATTTCATCCCCCAATTGTGATTCATTTCAAAGAAGAATGCGTTTCCCCACCCCCAAATACTTTATTTTTTCTTTTCTTTTTTTCTTTTTTTGTCTTTTTTTTTTTCTCTGGGTTAGGCATATATATATATTTACTATATATATAGTTCAAAACTATAATGTGTATCTGATTTAAGAACAAGGATTTCAGCCACTTAAGTACATCTGGATTTACAGGTAGGCAGCATAAACATCAAAAGCAAGGACTTTTTTTGTTTTTAAAGGCCAAAAACCAATAAAACAACCCAAAACTTTCTACAGGGTTAAAAATAAACAACTTCCGCAGGCATCTCCCAGCTGTTCTCCCCCCACCCCTGCCCCTTCTACAAAAATATATGGAAAGAGAAACCCAGTAATGCTTCGTTTCCCCCCCGAGCTGGAGCCCTCCATGAAACACGGATTGCTCCCTGCAGCCCGTGGGGTCCCAGCCTGTGGTCGGGGCCACCCCTGCTCTGCTTCACCAGGTGCCTCTTTCTCCTCCCCAGCAAAGTAACCCCCTGGCAGGGAGGTGCACGGCTCCTGTCGTTCCCACGAGGCCCTAATCTACACATTTTGCTCAAAAACTGGTGGTTTTCAAGTGATTTGGGAGGATGTGAGGTCAGGAAGGGGGACCCATGCTGTCCCTGGTTCCCCAGGGATGCTGGGTACAGGGATGTTCTTTGGGTACCTGCGACACCACATTTTGGCGCACAAACCCCTTTGCTCTCCTGTACTGGTGCCCACAGCTGCACCAAGATTTAATAGGGCGCGACTTTTATTGTCTCCCAACGTGGTGGGTGCTTGGCTGGACCGGGGTGTGGTTCGGCAAGAGCTGAGGAGTGAGAGGCTCCAACAGCAGAGGAACCGAAACAACCAGCGCGGAGACCCCCGGCAGCTGAGACACGAGATGGACACGCAACTTTTGGTAGAAAGGACACTGGCGACCTGCGCTGTTCTAACCAGAGACCTCCTCCTTGCTCAAGTCCCACAAGCAAAGGCGCTGCAGCTGCCAGGGCTCCAAAACGGGTGAATCAGCCTCAAAACTTCCATGGAGAGCACCGGGTCCCTCCATACCTGTGCCAAGGGCTGTGGGACCAACCTCCCAGATCAGCTGGTGACACGGTCCTGCCCTACCGCGAGGAAACCTGCGGATGAAGGAAAACAGCTCGGGGGCGCTGGCTGGAGAGATCTGGGGTGCGCGGGAGCAGGGCAAGAGCACTTTCAGGCTTGAGGTGGTTGAGGGAAGACCAGCCAAGGCGAGCCTGAGGCTCAGGGCAGAGCCGAGCAGCAGCAAGGTGGGACACGATGTCCCTGTTCAGGGGCACTGCGAGATGGGGCGAGATAAAGTACACCAGCAGCAAGCTGCCCAGCATCGAGCAGAAGGCACGGAGGGGCGAAGGGTGCGCGGAGGAGCTCCAGGACCAGGCCTTGTCCCTCCAACTCAATGCTCAGCTCTTGCAGCGCCAGTTGAAAGGATGTTCCTGCCTTCTCACCCCTCGTCTACCCCCTCAGCTCCAGGGCACAGGTCTTGAAATGCTTTTGGAGCCGCTAGAAATGAACCTGGATCCAGAGAGCGGCAGGAGGAAGAAGAACTTGGCAGTCGTGGACAAGAGCACAGAGAACGGGCTGGGATCTGGAGAGTCCCGGAGAGAAGGAGGGGGTTGCATAGGATTTCACAGGGCAAAGACCTTGTGCAAGCCTGTAGGAGGGAAAAAAGGTCTTGCTATTGCTGGTGATGAGCAGGGACAGGGCATTCCAGTGGCCACAGTTTGCTCCAGGTGAGCCAACACGGCACCACGGGGGCTGGAGGCTTGTCCTGGCCCCAGCTTTGCCTCACTCCCCCATTCTCAGCTGTTCTCTAAAACTCCAGGCCAGGGCCTTGCTGGAACTGGAGCTGGCACAGGATCACCAGCACGGCACACAAACAGGACCATGGGCACTGATGTTGGCCACATCCCCACGGGAGCAAAGCTCAGGGACACTGGGGACGGGGGGTCCAAAAGCCTCTTTCACAAGTCTAAATTGCCCCAAGCCCGAAGGCTCTGCTGGCTTCAGCAGGCACATGTGTGAGACGTGAAGGACCTTTGAGAGCAACTTCTGCACTGAACCTGAAATCGCGGACTCTGGGGAAACCCCAGACTGATTCTGTCCTTCCTGTTCAATTGCTACAGAGCAGCAAGCGCAAAACCTCTAGGAACTCATCTCGCCATCGACCCACGGGCCAGGGGACAAAGCCGTTCACTGAAGTCACAGCTGGGGAGGTTTCACATCACATTTCTGCATTTCTCTGGTGGAGAGCGCAAAAACCCCAACTGCAAAGCAGCCAGGGCCCTGAGGCACACGGAAGGGGCAGCAAGTTGTCCCCACCGAATGGGGCTGACACGGACCCTCTCCCCATGGACAGATGCGGATTTAAGGGTTCCCAGCTAACTCGACTGCTCTGATTCCTGCAAACCACCTGCTTGGGCTCCCAGGCTGGAGGTCCATGCAGATTGGAGGGGCACAGACTGGGATCCAGACGTCCCAAGCCCTGTCTCTCTCACCAACATCCCTCCCTGTAAAAGCCGTGGAGCAGAGAGCCTGAGGAGATGCTGGCAAAGAGCTGAACTCCAGACAGGTTTGGCTAGCAGGGCGCAGGCAGGGGAATGGCTGCCAAACAGGGGTTTGCTGGAATTGTCCTTCCTGGGGTCCGAGTGGGCCGGCTGCCACGACCTCCCGCCGCCACCCTGGACCATCAAGTCTCTGGGAGGCTGCAGCTGTTTTGCTCTGGGGTGAAAAGCAGGTGAAAAGGGAGAAAGAACAAAAAAAATCTGCAATTTTATACTGTTAATAAACTGGATTCCAGCCACTCACCGGCGCCTGGCAGCAAATGGACTGGGATGTGCAGGGGCTGCTCGAGGGGCGAAACAGAGTAGGTCCCTTGGGTGAGGGACCTGAGGACGGCACCCCCACCACGCAACAAGTGTCCCATGGACCCCACTTCTGCTGTTCAACTGTGATGCGTCTCAGCTACTGTGCCCTGGACAGAAAAACCCAGAAAACGCACACGGGGAAAGCGGCTTCTCCTGATTCTGTCTGACGAAGGACCTTTGAGGGGGCCCTGTGACCCCCAATGATGAGGGACACACAGCCCGGGAGAACCAGCTCATGCAGGGCTGAGAGAAGGAGCAGAAAACCACGTGCCAGCCTGCAGTACATCGCCCACACATGGCACCTCTCTGTGCGGGACCGCCAGCACCAGCAACGCACAGAGAAGCAAATTTGGGGAGAAAAAGGATCTAGAGCTGAATGCCAGCAGCACTGTGGGCCAGAGAGTGCACAGACCCCATCTCTCTCTACTCATGAGACTTAAAGACCAGAGTTTCATCGTAACAGGCTGATATTTCAAGGCTGACCTGGTGGTATTTTGGGCACAGCACCTGGCAGCGCTCATTTTCAGAAAAGCCACTTTCCCTGCAGGTCACAGGCACCACGTTCATGCTGAGCCAAAACACTGGGTGACCCAAAATCTTTCTGTCCTTGCTCCTGGAGAGCACGATGGAATGTGAAGCACCCTGAGCCATCAAGGCAGCTCCAGGGCACAGCACGACCAGCCCCCAGCACATTTCCTGCTGGAGGAACCAAGATCTCCAAAGGTGGCAACAGGGGTTTGTGCTCAAGGACCAACATTCAAGCCTTGCCAAGGAAGTTCCCTGGTTTTCTGTCAAGAAAACAGCATCTAAACCACCTAAACGCAGATAAAAAGCCCCATCTCTCTTGCAGTGTTTGGTGAAGCTCTGTCCCACCATGACTTGGAGGGGATGAAGGACTTCAGCAAAATATTGGGACAAATCATAAATTTTGTCAAGTGTCTGGATTTTTCTTTACTACAATCTCTTTTTTCTTTAAATCCCGCTGTACATGACTGCCACCTCAAATTCTTGTTGCAAAACTAAAGTGTTGGGGAAGCACTTTCTCATTTTTTTTGTACCGTTTCACACTTGCCAGGGCTGGGACACCGCTCGATCCCTCCCCGGTCCTGTGGTGGTGACACTGAATCTGCAAAAAACCCCGAGCAGCGAGTGCCCTCCCAACCCAGCACCATCCTGAGGATGGGACAGAGATGCTGGTGGGATGAAACAGCCTCTCGCAGCCAGTGAGTCCCCAGATCCTACCTCAAACCACGAATAGGGGTTTTCCAAGCATCCGGACCCAGCCGATGGGGTACGGAGGGACACTGAGACCTTCCTGTGCATTTTACCACCCCCAGACTGAAACTCCAGTGTCTGAAGCACATGAAGATGCCTGAGGAAGACAAGGACCTGCCTCATGGGGACACAGCTGTCACACACGGAGGAAAACCTCATCCGTCTAAAGCTGCCAGGTGCTTAAGCAGGCAGAAGAACTCAAGGGAGGGAAGAGCATCATAACGTGACGAGCTAATTAGGCTGAAACTCCTGCTGACACAGGTGAGAAGAACATGTGTCCCTGGGTTGCAGGAACCTGGAACTGCTGCGGTCTCCGGCCTCACCCTGCAGAAGCACTGGTGGGAGCAGGGAAAGCCTGAAGCACCCCAAAGCCCCAGAGCTCGGCTGGACCTTGGTGAGTCCTGTGGCAGTGCCAGGGCCGCAGGGACAGATGGTCCCGTCTGTTCCCACACTTGTGAGCGGTTCCTTCTCGAGGTGCTACAGAGGCTGAGCCCGTGGGACTCGGGTGCAGGCAGGAGATGAGCAAAGTCCTGAGCATTTCCAACGGCTCTGCTGGAGGACAAAGCACAGCTATGAGCGCAGAGGAAGTTATGCCAAAGCCTGGGGCTGCTGGAAGTGCCACAGGACCTAACTCTATTCCAGTCGTTCCCCTTCTCTGTGCCAAAGCAATGCAGCTGCCTCAGGAGCACAGGCCAAAGAAGCAGAGGGTAGAGATGGACCCTGCTGCTGGGCTCCTGCAATACTCATTGTCCCCTCGACGCCCTCCGGCCACCAGCAGCCCCTGAGCCGTCCTGCCTGACACGGCTCTGCCGGGCAGCTCCGGGCAGCAGCCACCCCAGCTCGAGAGCGTCACAGACACTGAGCTGGGATTCACCATCTCTCGGGGAGCTGCCTCGCCTGCCTGCAGAGCTGGGAAAGAACCGGGCACAAAGCGTTTCAGAAAGGGAAGAAGCAAGAACACATTTCCCGGTGGACACTTTTCCATTGCCAACTCCAGAACGGCCGCAGCAGCTCAGCACCACCGAGCAGCTATTTGTTTGCTCCCTCACCTCGTGGCTAGGTTGTTGGGGACTTCCCTCCCGCTGAGCTGCTCTGGAGTGACACTGGGAAGCCCTTAGGGTGAAGGCCTTGATGGCCCAGCTTGGCTGCTGGAGCAGGACAGGCACTTGCTGCTCCCCTCCTTTCCAGCACCCACATGCAGGTGACAGTGGCCACTCTGTGTCCCCATGGCGAGCCAGGTGGCAATGCCGAGCTGCGTTTGCCTCCAAGGATGCTATGGAGATAAGGCAGTGGGCGAAGGTGCGGTGTGAAACCATCCCTCTCTTCCATGGTGCAGGGAGAAGCTGCGAGGAGACAGGGATCCTGCTGATGCTCGGCAATTGCTGAGTGCTGGAGTGAGCGCACGGGTTGGGGAGCTGCTCCGCATCCTGCCGCCACCTTGGACTCTGCTGCCTGTCACCACTGTCCACGGGTCCATCTGCTGCAACGCTGCTGTGTGTCCTTCCTCAGCCTTGTCCCTGTGCTCCGGCTTCGTTCCATCCGTCTTTGTTCAGCGCTGCTCTGGAAGTGTCTCTGCCAGTGGGCATTTGCTCAGACATGTGGGCAAGAGGCATTTTCCTGCACCCTGGGATTTCCTCTTGCATCTGTGGTGCTGCTTTGGCGATCCTGAAAGCGCCTCGGTGCCTCGATTCTCTTCCACCTCCTTGTCCTCCCCATCATGACGCCCTGGGACGACCGTGGGGCATCTCCTCCTCTGGCAGGACCATGTTCCCCAGGATTCTCAAAGAGTAAAGCAAATCTTGCAGTGCCTTGACGGGGCTCGGTCCCCTCCCAGGAGCACCGCTGAGGGACACAGCTGTGACTCACTTTGCTGTTTAACTTCTTTTTCCCATATCAGAAGTGTCCAAAGCAAAGAGATGGTGAATTCAGCATGAGTTTGGTTTTTTTTTGTAATGGAAGGTACAAGCCAGGTGAGGAAGAACATTCCCTCACTGCGGTTACATTCGCTTTTAGTGGCTTTCAGAGCCGAATCTGAGAATTCCTCTCTTTATATCCAGTCTCTCTTAATACAATTTTAATATTCTGGTTGATCCTAAAGATGCAACGTTAACTATAGAAACAGCAGCAGAAAAGCGTGGGGTACAAGACATTTTTTTATACAAAAAAAATTTCTTTTTGTTGCTTACAAAACATATGCAAAAGAAGCTAAAAAAAACCAAAAGGCATTGCTATTTGTTCTACATAAAAAATCTCATAACTAATGTTCTTTTTTTTAAAAAAAGAAATATCAAGCTTAGGCACAATTTTGCTGCTGGCTGCTTGTGAACAAGCCAAGAGAACACGCCACCCTCTCCTAACTGAGTGATATGTATTGACTGTTCCGCACTTTATACTTAAGGCAATATTTTGTTTTCGTTTTGTTTTTGACAAAGTGTTTTTTTCCACTCCTTACGTCACGCCAGGATCCGTCCATGTGTGTCAGTATTAGCAGTACTTCAGTTTATGGTTCGAGAAGGTTGCAGGTCACACCGAGGGTTTTCTTCCTACAGATCTCTGTATCCAGAGGAACAAAAAGATCTAGAAATAATAATAATCAAAAAAAAAAAAGCCTGAAGTGAGAGAAACGCAAATGAGAATAAAGCCCTGTTCCTTGCGCGGGAGGAGCACAAGTCTCGTCTCTGCAGAAAACAGCCCTGAGGGCCCAGCGTGAAGCGAGACGGGAGCTCGCGATTCTGCCAAGACGTCGGCTTTACCTTTTTTCAAATGTTTCATGGCAGCCCCAGGCACCCACTGGCGCAGGGGACACTGGGGACAACGGCCCCTCCATGTGCCCCAGGGCCCGCCCCCGCAGTGTTTGGTCCAAATGGCGCGGCTGCTCCTGGTCAAGCACGAGGTTTTGGGGTTTCTTTAAAAATCGAGAGAGCCCAGGAAAGCTTGCACTTGCCATGGCCTCACCCAGGGAATTTCACCTTTTGTGTCATTTCTGGCCTGTCTGGGCGCTGCCCATTCCCTCCCATAGGGCCACCAGGCAGAGTTGCTCGTTTCCCGTCACCAACTGGGGCAGGACTGGGAGGCGCAGAGCAGACCTGAGCTCACACAGGGTGGTGAGAGCCCTGAAACCTCCGTCCCAGAGACGGGGCTGCCCATGGACGAGCAAACAACGCACACATAGAAGTCATTTAATAAGGCTGGTGCCAAATGAGCCGGCGCCGAAGCAGAGCTGGGTGCCTCAGCTGGGACCTGCAGCCGGGTGCCGGGATCGCAGGGCGTGGGACGGTACCTTTACATGTGTCCAACAGGGTTGTGACCATCTCCTAGACCGGGATGTGAAGCTGAAAGCGTCATCTGGGGATCTCCCGCCACTCCGGACACTTTCTCCTCTTCCCGACGCTTCAAGCAGGCAGCTTTAGGGTTCAGATTGCGCTCTAGGCCAAAAAACAGCAAGGAAGTGATGTTGGTGTGGGCAACAGCGTCACGCAGCAGCCAAAAGAGAGAGCGAGGACAGAGTCCCAGGACAGACAGACGGACCATGCGAGGGAACAGCCCCAGTGAAGCAGCTCGTTACAGTGGCTGCAGTAACTTGGTGGGACCCCCTGCTCGAGCAAAACCCCACGCCCGGCTGGGCCAATTTAAACATGCGCTGGCTCAGAGCAAACCCCGAGAGCCTAAGCCGGCTCCCAGAGCTGAGGACTGAGTTTCCAAAGCTGATTAATGGGATCCAGGTGCCCAATTCTCATTAAGCGTTGAGGAAAAACGGAGAGAGCAGCCTCGAATCCACCCCTGGGCCGGGGCTTTGGAAAGCGTGGAGCACCCGAGGGTGCCACTGGTGATGCCGACACGCACCCTCACACCGAAAGCAGGAGTCACACTGGAGATACACACACAGAGACGATGGGGGAGGGAAATGCACCTGCCAGCTGGTACCATACCTCGTACTTGCTGCTCCAGGCCCAGAATGACCTGCACCGCTTGCTGTAGGATGATCAGTTTGGTCTGTGCTTTGTCCGTTTTTAAGTGCATCTGACACATGCGTCCCAGTTCTTTAAAGGCCTCGTTAATGTCCCGCACACGCACCCTTTCCCTGGCGTTATTGGCCATTCTCCTCTCCCGGTCCCTCAGATCTTTGTCCTCCAGTGACAAGGCCTCGTCTGTACTGCTGGGTTCATAGCACCATAGGGGTTAGTCAGGGGGGCGGTAGCGACTGGGGGGACTGTATGTTGCCGTGCTGGAAGTGCTGCTGGCGTCCTCTGGAAACGGCTCAAACAGCCTCATTTTGCAAAGCCAATTTGTCTTGGGCGATTCTCTCAAGCCCCAGGAAGGTGCTGCCAGCGCGGGGCCAGAAGGCCTGCCGGGGGCGAGAGCGGATTTGGTGATGGCCATCAATACCTTCTCCCCTTCGGCAAAATTTCGCCTTCCTGCTGATTTTTGGCCGCAAGCTAAAAGTTCAAGGTGGGGGTCTCAGCCAAAAACATTGGCTTTGTGCCCCAAGGAAAGACTTTTTGGCAGAATGCAAATCCCTCTTTTTAAGATTTCTTTCAAAAATGCCATCTGCAGCAAAATCCTCCCAGGGAAGGTGTTTTGGGCAGCCTGGCCCAGGAGCCTCTTACAGGTAGTGGCAGGAGCCAAGTGCCCCCGGCTGCTGCTGAGGGTCGGTCTCGGATGCAGACACGGAATCCGAGTCTTTCGACACAGCCAAAATCACACTGGAAAGGGGCAATTTTCTTTTCCAGACATGGTCAGAAGCTTTGGGACAACCTTTGGCAGCACCCTGGGGGTGCTAAACAGGCAGAGTTGGGGAGAAGGCAGAGTCATGCTGGCAGCACCTTGAACCGTGGTCTTGCCCGCAGTCCATCCCCTCCAAACCCCCAATTTTCTGTACAGACGACCTTTTCCCCCAGAGCAAAAATTCTTGCAAGAAAGACACCTATCTGAGGAGGATCCCTGGGTGAGAGCTGGCACTGGGACAGACTGTGGCCTTCAGCTCCAGGGGACACACGTGGGGACAAACCTTCACTGAATAGTGGCTGTGGAGTCAGAGCTGTGCTGGGGGGTCTGAGACCCCCCCAGATGCTGGCCGGCTGCATGAAGGGGTAGTGAGGGCTTCCCAGGCAATGTCTGCCCGCTGTCCCTGACTCGTCCTCTCCCCACTGCCTCGTCCCTTTCCATGTCCCCTCCTGCCTGCCACGGTGTCTCAGCCAGCACTGCCACCTTCTCCCCAGCACGTCAGGGGGCACACAAACCCACCCGTGGCACAACCCGGCTCATTCCTCTGACTCCTGCCAGCAGAGACATGGCTCTGGGAGCGCCTCGTATGGTACATGTGGGATCCTCCGTGTGACAAGGACACACGGTGCCTTAGCTGCCTTGTGCCTCACTCAAAGGGGACACTGACCTGTCTGCTGCGCCCCCTAACACCCCTAATCTTCTCCTTCCCTGTCAGCTGCTGATGGCAATGAGAGGATCCTCGGCTGGGCATGCGGGGACGCAATGGCCGCAGTCCTACCGCTGGAGGGGACATGGGGGTCGGCTTCTGTCCTGCGAAACGGCCTGAAGGCCAAGCCCCCCAAGAAGGGCCACCCTGCCTGCCTGCACTAACGCCTGCCAACAGCAGCACGCGGGACTTGGCTCACGGCCCTGGCTGCGTCCTGGAAGGGTTTAAAAAGGGACAAGCGTGGGAGACCAAAGTGAACACGGTGCCAACTCTGTCTAAGCCCCCGTCGCCCCTCAGCTCCTGCCTCCAGCCGTGAGCAGCAAGTACAAGGTAGAGAGTGGGACCACTGAGAGGTCACGGCTGGGGACTGTCTGTAGGAGATCGGAAAGAACAGAACTGAAAAATAAAAAACTCAAAATAAAAAAAATAAAATAAAAAGGAAGGGGAAATTAAAAAAGAGACAGGAAAAAATATACATGTTATGAAAGGCAAAAAATTACAAACTGAAGAGAGGCACAAAGGACTCCAACACCAATGCAACAGCAGAGGCCAGCAGAGAGGAGCAGAGCCAGGCACAAACCACCGATGTGTTACAACAGCCTCTGCAGAGAGAAAGGGGGTTAACCTGTGGCAGAGTCAGCCGGGAGCACATGCACTGCAGGACGGGGACAAGCGGAGCCCCTGCCTCCCCACACGGCGGGACGGGCACCGCGGCACACGCGCCTGAGACAGGAGTGAGCGGAGCCTGCGCACGCCTGCCCGCGGCTCCAGGCTCTGTGGGGATGCTCCGGTGCTCCCAGCTTCAACTGGGGACCAGTCTGGAGCAGCAGTGAGGGCTGCCCAGCACTGGGCTCAGCGTCTCCATCCCCTTGTACAGCTTCAGCCATCCCCAGGGGTTTGCCAGCTGCCCCCAAAACTGGGGGTGCAGCGGTGGGGACAGGAGCACAGAGAGGACGGGGCACTGCTCATGTCAGATCTGGACCCACTCAGAGAGATTTACTGGGTTTTTGTTTCTTTTTGTTTTCATTTTGCGTGTCAAGCAGCTGAGCAGAACACCTGGCTGCAGGAAAGAGAGGACGGCGCAGGTGTCCCTTGGGGACCAGCATGCAGCACACGCGGTGGCAGTGGGGGACAAAAGAGAGAACAGCAGGGATGCAAAAAAGGAAAAAAAAATTAAAAAATAAAAGAAAATTAAAAAAAATAAAAGGACAATCAACAGCCTTGGGAACCCAAGGCCACAGGGGAGAGAGACAGTGCGAGGCACCACAGCACATGTCACAGGAGACAGACAGACAGACAGCCCCGTGCCGATCAGATACATAAAATATCACCACTCCGGGACCCTCACTGACCTCTAACTTGTTGCTCCAGGTTCAGTATGACTGATACGGCCTGGTGTAGGATTAGCAGTTTGGTCTGCGGTTTTTCGCTGTTTAGGTGGAGTTGGCACATGCGTCCGAGCTCTTTAAAGGCCTCGTTGATGTCACGGACCCGCAGGCGCTCACGGGCATTATTGGCGACCCTCCTTTCTCTCTCTCTCTCGGCTTTTTGCTCTGGGGGAAGAAGATCGTCCTCCTCATCCTCATCTTGACTAATGGTTTAAAATAAGAACGAGACAGGGACATTCCTCGCGTGCACTCTCAGCACCAGTCAACTCACAGAAAAGAAACAGAGGTCGAGGCACCGAGAAGCCAAACCCCACGCATGTAACCACGTGTCCCTGCCGGCCCGGTGCCCTGCGCCCAGACACAGGGACACGCAGCGACTTTGGACAGAAGTAATTAAGGCTCTTCTTCTGCCTCTTTTTTGTTTTGTTTTGGTTTGGTTTTAAACAACAAAGAAGCAAATCACAATGCGATTAAGGCCTGAGCTGGTTTCTGGGAGGTTACTGATCTGCTGCCACATCCCTGGCTGAACGTGACAGAGGATACGGGAACCTGACGCAGACCACGAGGACGACCCAGAGCAGGGAGGAGGTTCAAACTTCTCCCTGCCCCTGAGCGCTCGTCCTTCCCACACACGGGCACAAACAACAGTCTGAGCGACCCCACAGGCAGGTGCAGCTTGTGTGGCCAAGGTGTGAGGCCTCTGCTTTCGAAGCAGAACGAAGCCCAGAGGCCAAGGGGACAGGAGCCAACAGGGACCGCTCCCCGGTATGGCCCACGGTGGACACGGGGAACAGCGGTAGAGCAGCCTGTGCGAGGCCAGACCAGGCTCTGTGGTGGGACACCACAGCCGTACCCCAGCCCAAACGCCCCCAGCCTGGTAACAAAGTGAAGGGAGAGACCTGTTCAAAGAGCACCTTGTTCTGTTCCGGGAGGGTTTCAGCTCCTTCTTCTCCTCTTCTGAGTTATCCGCCACCGACGTGTTCTCTTCGTCTTCCTTCTCTTCCCTCTTTATTTCGCTGTTTCCCGAGGAGATGTTGCTTCGCCCTAGTCCCCCCGACAAACCTGTTGAGGAAGCAGAACCACATACGGAGGTTGGAGGGGCCAGACCTGCATGGAGGGTGGGGGGTCCCCAGGCCCTGTTCCTGCTGCGCAGCATTGTCAGAGCATCCAGGACTCATCCTGCAACCACAGCTGCAGCAAGAGGAGCCACAGAAAGGATCCGAGGCTGGAACAGCTCTGCTGGGAGGGCAGGCTGAGACAGTTGGGGTGTTCAGCTGGAGAAGAGAAACTCAAGGGAGACCTCATTGCAGCCTTTCCAGACTTAAAAGTGGCCCAAAAGAAAGATGGGGACAGACTTTTGAACAGGGGCTGTTGCAATAGGACAAGGGGTGATGGGTTAAACTAAAGGAGGGAGATTCAGGCTGGACATGAGGAAGGAATTGCTGCCCTGAGGGTGCTGAGAGCTTGGCCCAGGTTCCCAGAGAGGTGGTGGATGAACCATCCCTGAGACATCCCAGGCCAGGCTGGATGGGCTCTGAGTAACCTGAGCTGGTGAAGATCTCCCTGTCATGGCAGGGGGGGCACTGGGGAGCTGGGAAGGTCCCTGCAACCCAAACCATTCTGTGATTCAATGATTCTATAAGGGACACTGGAAGGGCACCAGCTCTGCCCAGCCACCACTCCCCATTCTTGTCCCCCCACCTCCCAGACCCTCCAGAATCAGAGCCCAACCTCCCCCCCAGCAGACCAGGGCCCAGGGACATAGTGCACCCACAACTGGCAGGAAGGATGAGAACATACAGCTCAAACCTCTGCAAAAAGCTCAATGCAGACACTGCCCTGTGGCTGCTGCAAGGAAGCACCAGCCTTGCAAGAGCACCCACCTCCCCCCAGCTGCTCCTGGACCTGCGGGGTCATCCCAATCATGCCCCCAGCAAGGGAATCTCAAGTGTGCCGAGCTGCCTTACCGCTGAACGTGTCCTGCTGCCTGCTGAGGTCAGGGAGCGTGCTGGGCTGTGACGGAAGGGTGACGTGGTTGTGGAGCATGCTGGGGTTGCTGGACAGCCCATCTTCAGGGTGACCTCCTCCCACCTACAGCAAAACAAGCAGAGTGAGCCTTGAGAGAGGAAGTGTTACGGCTGTGGGTCTGGGTGGTGTCGCGCCCCCTGAGCACGGCCACAGGGCTCTGCAGACCAGACTGGGGTGGCAGCCACGTGCACTCCTCACACAGTGCCACCTCTTCGGGCACCGACATGCAGGAGGGAACAGCCAACCTGCTCCAGTACCAGCTCTGCTCTGGGGACAGCAGTGGGGACACCTCAGAAAGCAGCTCCATGCCCTGCACATCGGTAGGACAAGCAGAAAGCCCTGTCAGTGCTGTCACTCCCCACCATGGTGCAAGGCTGGCACAATGGAGAGAACACCCTGCCTGGGCTGCACGTGTGACGTGTCCATCAAGCACTAATGTTTCTGCCACTTCCCCAGTGCCACCAGAGCAAGGGACATCCCAGCAGCGTGAACATCACCCCAAAGGGCCTGGACACAAAGGGCAAGGATCAAGCAGCCTCTCTGTGCCTGCACCCCTGAGGCTGCACCCATGGACCGGCAGGACCGAGCCAGCTGCGCTGCAAACACCTGCGAGTCTGCTGCCAGCAGCAGTTTGCAACAGAGGACACGATTCATTGCTTCGCAGCAGAGTTTGGGGAGCTCAGAAGGGAAGTAGAGCTGGTTCTCCAGAGAGATCACAGCCCAGTTCTGCCAAAAATCTGCTCCTGGGGTCACCAGCCTCTGGATAAGTGGGGACCCTGGTGACCCAGCATGGGACCACAGCATCCACATGTTCGGGGCACCTCCCATCTGTATGGAGGATGCAGTGCCTACCCAAACAGTGCAAAGCAGAGAAATCCTGGTGATACCTGGCTCTCTAGAACCAGCACCAGATCCCTCTCCTTCTCCCTGCACACCCCAGGTATGGCTTAAAGCTGTTTTGATGGATTTCCATCCATGTTGCAGGGAAAGAACTGTCTTCACCACCTCTGCATGCAGGGCTCGTGCCTGAGCGTCCACCACTGTGCTGAGCACGATTCAAGCCCCCTGCACAAAGCCAGCAAACCACCGCACTTCTGTGCACATCACCCCTGCAAAGCTGCCAAGAGCTGTCCCAAGCTGCACCACACTGAGCTATTTTCACACCAAAAGCAATGCAATGTCCCTCTGGATGCCAGGGACACTTTGATGTGGGTCCTTTGAGTGTCTCCGCCAGCTGCCGTGATGTTCCGCGCTTACCAGGCTGGGGTGCCTGTTCCCCAAGGACATAACAGCAGCGGGGAAGGCCTGGCTCAGGCTGCCCACTGTGGCACTGTGCGCTGGCGCCGAGCCCAGGAGCCCGTGCATGTCCCCGTGGTTGCTGGGCATGGCAGCTGTCTGGCCCACGGCGTGATTCCGCAGCACATGGATGGCTTCGTCCAACCTGTCTTCCATTTTGTTTTGCTTGAAGGGCGGGAGAGAGAAATAGGTCTGTGTTAACACCTGTAAAGCCAGCAGGCAGCTGTCTGCACTAAAGAATGGTTGTTGGCAACCATACACCCAACTAATGCGGGGCAGGTACAGTGCCACTCCCTTAAGGCATGAGGGGTCACACAAGCAGAACCACCCTGGAAAGGGTAGCAAAAACTAGACAGAAATCTGGTGTCCAACCAAAAGTCCATCCACCAGCTGACAATCCTCCTTCAGGCCCCAGGTGTTTGGGGACAGGAAACAGCCTCAAGTTTTGCCAGGAAAGGTTCAGACTGGATCTTGGGAACAATTTCTTCCCCAAAGGGCTGTGGGGCATTGAACAGGCTGCCCAGGGCAGTGCTGGAGTCACCATCCCTGGAGGGCTGGACAGACGGACATGAGGTTCTCAGGGATGCGGGGTAGCGCCAGGGCTGGGACAACAGTTGGGGACTCATCGATCTTAAGCGTCCCTTCTAACCAAAATGATTCTGTGATTCTATGATTTACCCAAAGCCCTTTACCGCCCAGCGCACAGGGATGGAAAAGGAAAAAGACAGATCTTTAGTGACACTTACTAAAGTGTGGAGGCTCCCTTCATAGCTGGGAGATAAGGCACCCTGTCCACTCGCTCGTGACCACTGGGATGTGCCTGCAAACAAACAGGGACAGAGCTTAGGACCAGGTATGGCTGCCGCTAGATGGGGCTGGAAACTGGGCCACCATGCTGTGCACAGCACCACACGGGCCACCACGGCACTACATGGCACTGCACAGGCCACTGTGGCACAGGGACAGTGACACTGTGTGTACAAAGCCAGCCAGGGGTTTTTCCCCAGTTCCCCATCACCACTTGGCATTGCCTTATCTCACCACGATGCTGCGAGGGGACACGCTCTGACCCCACCTGCCTCCTGTGGAAATCTCTGCTCAGTCCCTGCTGTGGGCTCAGCCTCACTTTGCCTTAGCAGGGAACTGAGCTCAGGCCTTCAGACCTCAAGAAGTTTTTAAATTTGCAGCTTGGCAGCAAGCACCCCAACCTCCGGGGAGCAGCAGGCTGGAGCGTGACTGTCACTCTGCACCTCAGCACCAAGGAGCTGGGCAGAAACCAGAGCTCTCCCACCGACGGGAGCACAGACGGGTGTTCATTGGGTGCTGAAAATGGCTTTCAACTAGCCGGTTGCTTCTCAGTTCCCACTGTGCTGTTCCCACGGGTGACAGAACCAGGGACAGGCTCTCCAAACCGGGACACACAGGGACACGGTCTGAGCGGAAGGAGTGGGTCTCAGAAGTGGCAGCGATGCTTTGACTCAAGTGCACAGAGGTGCTACCGTGTGCACCAGGCTCGTGTCTCCAACTAAAACCCCTCTGCAGACAGAGCCAGGCGCAGGCAGAGCCATCACACCCGCGTACGCGGTGTCACCGTGTCCGGGCACTGCTCAGCTCCCAACGGGGGAAAAGCTACAACTGATTAAAGCAGACAGACACGCAGTTTCACAGGAGACATTTAAAAATTATCTTCAAGTTTGCTTGTCCTCCCTGCTTTTAACAATAAATGGGATTTGGTGAGATAGCCAAAAGCATCGCTAGTGAGGGTTTGGGAAGTTCAGTGCCTCAGATCTCCTGAAGTAAACCCGACACCCCCCTTCAGACAAAGAGCGTCATTTTTCACCTACCTGCAAGCCCCTGAGGGGAGCCAACCGGTGTAGAGGGGTTTGATGAGAAGTTATTGCTAGAGTGATCAGGGGAATAAATCTGAAGGGACAGAAGCAGGACACAGTCAGCAGAGCCCACCCCTGCGACGGTGTCCCCTGACCAGCAGCTCCACCGAGCCCAGGACCCCCCGCAGCACCTCCCTTCCCAACCAACACCAGCTCCCAGCCGGCGTGACGGGCCAGCCTCGTTCCCCTATCTGCCATAAGGTGCTTTTGCACAGTGCCAGGACTCCACGGCAGCACAGAGAATTAGGAAAACCCTCCCCCCAGAGGTTGCCGTGTTTTTGGGGTGCATTCACTCAAACTTCTCCATTTGCCCAGCCTCCCCACGGCCCAGAGGGTCCCTGTGACAGAGGGGAGGTCCCACGCTGTGACAGGACAGGGACCAGGTCAAGTATCCGCAGAAACTCTTACTGAAGCTAGTGCCTTCCCAAGCGCATCTCCCGAGCTTCCAGCTGTGGTTCCTCTGTTACCTGTCAAGAGAGGACACAGATGCCACTACCAGGGTGCCAGAAACCCACACAGCGTCCACACGAGACCTTCTCTGAAGACTGGAATTTCTCTCTCTTATTGCTTTGCTTGAAAATTCAACAGACACCCAGCTCAGAGCAGCCCGGACGAAAGGACACGTGGCCCAGCAGCTTTCCTGGGCTTGCACAAATGTCTCTATAAAGCTGCTGGTTTGAAGGTGTCACCACCAGCAGCAATCAAATGTCTGCTGCAGCACAGTCCTGTTTTCACAGGGCATCTTAAGCCCCTACAATCCCAAACTTGTTTCTCCTCCTCTGAACAAGGGTTTTTCTAAGAATAAAGGCCAGGATCCTCATTTTCAGGGGAACACAAGTTCATTTCAGTAACAGGTTTTGTAACAGGTTCAGCAGGGCTAGAGATTAAAGCACTCAGGGGTTTAACGTGGTATTCAAATACAGCACAAACATTTCTATTCCGGGTTCAGACAAACGGCTTCACACATACTCCGCCTTCCCGCAGTGCAGGTGCAAATCCCTCCTGCAACTCATTGAAGCCACAGCACCTCCAAGAGACAATGTCACAGGTCCTGGTCTCCTCCCAGAGCCACCAAGTGAGGTGTAAACCCCCCAAACCAGCCCCTGCTTCCCTGCTACAGCCTGCCCAGGTACCCATCAAGCAATAACCTCACTGCCTCTCTTCCTCATGCCATAAGTCCATGGTGGGTGACACACAAGGGACAAAAAGTGTCTGGGTAAACTGGACATTGATATCGCAGCCCCGGGTATCAGAAGTTTGCACAAGACTTTGATTTTCCAGTTGAGCCCCTGCGTGGCAGCGGAACAAGGCGGGTGACGCTGGGGACAACTGTGTGCCCATACGTACCCATCATAGTGTCCGTCCCACTGATGGGAGGTGTGTGGCTGGAGACCCCATACGGTGTGGAGGCGGAGGAGAAGCCGGACACAGAGGGGAGCCCGCCGTTCACCTCTCCTGAGTGCAGCTGGTAGTTCTGCGAGACAGGGGAGAGGGGTGAGACGTGTCCCCAAAAGTCTCCCCTGCCAGCAGCTGCCCCAAGCTGGGGTGAGGTGACACATTGTCACTGAGCCGAGCCCCTAGCCTGCCCACAGGGACAGGTGGGGACACGTAGGGACACATTACCATGCGTTCGTGCTGATGTAAACTGTTGAAGCCGCTGGCCTGCGGGAGCGGGGAGGAGGAGCTGCCCAGCATGGCACCATAACCCGACTGGCTCATGGCACCCGGGGAGCTCCACAGGTCAGGCGAGTTGTGGAGCCCGTCTGGAAGGAAAAGCAGAGCTGAGGGACCGTGTCTGTGCCCACCATGTACCGCCTACAGTGAGCATCACTGAGAAAATCAGAGCAGTTTGGGGGCTGGTTTGTGTTTCATGAGCTCCTGCCCTGAGCTCCCTGTTGCTGTGCAATTCCTCCTGTCACTGGTGCCAGGCCAGGTAGCCCCTGCACTACGCCGGGGATTGTTCATAACTCACCTGCCATATAAAAAGCCCCGGGATATACAGTGCTGGGAGGTTTCGAGGGCGTATATCCAGCTGGATCCCTGCTGTAGTCGTCACCTGAGTTGGATGGATACACCTGTGGGGCAGGAAAAAGGGGGTGAGAAGTGCTTGGCCCCCCCATTGCCCCACATGTCAGCCACCCCGTGCACAGAATTGTTTTGCTTGGTAAAGCCCCTTAAGATCAACGAGTCCAACTGTTTCCCCACCCCAGCACTAACCCATGTCCCGAGAACCTCCTGTCCGTCTGTCCAGCC
This sequence comes from Patagioenas fasciata, assembly GCF_037038585.1. NCBI lineage: Eukaryota > Metazoa > Chordata > Aves > Columbiformes > Columbidae > Patagioenas > Patagioenas fasciata. The sequence goes on along the minus strand of NC_092546.1, from coordinate 6,791,051 downwards.
CTCCAGGGACGGTGACTCCAGCACTGCCCTGGGCAGCCTGTTCAATGCCCCACAGCCCTTTGGGGGAGAAATTGTTCCCAGATCCAACCTCAACCTCCCCTGGTGCAACTTGAGGCCGCTTCCTCTCATCCTGTCGCTTGTCACTTGGCAGCAGAGACCAACACCCTCTATGCTGCAACCCCCTTTGCTTTCATCCACGGCACCAGATGCCAGAGTCACTCCCACAGCGAAGTCGGGGGAAGCAAAGCAGCTCAAAGTCACGGTGACAGCACCAAGCACGGGGAGCGGTGCAGAGGATGGGGCTGTCGCACAGACGTGTTCCCTCTGCCTTCCCGCAGCAGTGCAGATCCCACAGCCCCTCTGGCACCGGCAGGAATTTCAGCTCTCTGCTCTAGTTCCTTTTTCTGCAGTTACAACCTTTTCTGGGTAACCACAAAAGCCATTGTTCCCGTGTGCTGACCCCGCACCCACGGGCTGGGTGGTGGTGATGGGATCGGCCAAGATTTGGGACCTGCTCAAACCCTTCACAAAAATCAGTCCGTCCCGCTCGAGGGGAACCTGAGGAAAGGGATGTCACACGGGAGGGGGTGCTCTCAGACAGCTTTGGGCCAGATTGCTGTTAGCGACATTATTTAACAGCATAGCAAAAGAAAAGGCTTTTTTATTTTCTTCTTAAGTAACCAAACCCATCCTAGAAAGCTCTTACCAAAAATCACCCTGTGCCAGTGCAAAACCACACTTTTTTATCTTCAAGCAGAAATTCAACACGCAGAGAAATGGAAACACCACTCAAAATGACACGAGAACTTTGGTTACAGCTTATTTTCATCCCTCACCGATTCATTCTGAAACTTGTAATGATTTCTATTTTACACGCAGCCGCGAGCAGGGGCGGCTGCAGGGCTGGGTTGGCTCTGAGCACCCAGCTCCCTCTGGAAGGGAAACCTGCCCGAGTTTCCGTTTCCCCACACCCAGGGAGCTCCCTCCGACCCCTCGCCCTCACCCAGTGAGAAGAGCCAAAATTACTCTCTATTAATGCAACTGGCCAGAACACCAAGAATTACTTTTTTTTTTGTGGGGTGTAATAGAAAATAGGGGTCTTTTTGTTAAAAAAAATGCTCTGAAAAGTACCAGTGATTTCACTTAATATATTGCTCTATTTTCCCCAGGTTCCTGCTCTGAGAGCAGATCCTCTTGAAGCTGGGGGCGCTCAGAGCTCCCAGAGGCAGCTGGAACCTGAAGGGCAATGGGGAGCTGAAAGGAACTTGTGGGTATCAGTGCTACAGATTGGGTTTGGGGTCTCTGTAAAATGAAATAAATTTAAAAAATAAAGAGAAGGGGAACGGGAAACCCTGAAGATGCCAGCAGCTGCCGTTCGTCCCCTGCTCAAAACAGAGAATGCATGACACAGCACCGGGTGCCACAAGTGCCGGGAGCCACGCATGGGCAGCGCGTGTGGCTGGGGAGAGCGGGGGAGCAAACGGAGGAGGCTGCAAAGGACGAGGATCTGGTAAATTGACTTTTCCTCTAATTTGATTAAATAGCGGGAGCCGGGCTGGGGGAGCGCAGCGCAGAACGTCCAACAGCCCCGCGCCATCTGCCGGGGCTGGCGGCCGGCCAGCGCGCAGCTGCGCGGCAGCGACGGGGGCACCGCGAGCTGCAACGTCCAGTCCAGTAACCCCGACTGGAAACAAAAAGAATAGAATAGCGGGGATGAGTGGAGGGGAGTTGCAAAGTAGGGGGGAGTTTGCTCCGTTATCCCTGACCCCTACATCTCTTGTTGGGTCCTGAGGGGCAGGTTTCAACGCAGGGGTGCTCCTCGTCCCCCTAAATCTTCAATTCTTCTGCTCAGCGGCAGGGAGGCTGTGAAAAGCCAACTCTTCTTGCCGGTACCAGCCAAGCCGGGAGCATCCCAGCCCTGCGGTGTGGAGGGACCTGGCCGAGCCGCAGCCGCCAGCCAAGCGCCAGGAAGCGGTAAATCAGCGCCGGCCCCGCTCCCCCCGCGGCCCCAGCGCTCGGTGGCCCCGGGGACCTCCAGGTGAGGTAATTTCCTCCGACTGGAACTGCCAGCAGAGTCAGAGAGCAACTGCACAGTCCCATGCTGCAATTCGCAGGGCTTAGCGGGTGCCGGGGGTTTTTTATCCCCCTCTGCCTGTTTTCCTTGAGCTGGGGTGGGATGTGAGGCAGACTGGAGCCAAACAGAGCAGGGACCAGCCGGCAAATTCACAGGGTGAAACGGATCCCAGCCACAACGCTGGCTGCGGCAACTGATCCTGCAGGAACCAACTCGCACAAAATCCCTCCCCAGCATCCTCCAGTGCCTCATCCAGTCTGAGGTCCTGTGCCGGGACACGCCAGACCTGGGAGACGTGGCCACAAGCACAAAATCTGCTCCGTGTCACAGGGAGGGTGGAAGGAGCTCTGTGTCCCAGGGGCAGCCCTGGTGTGTGACACTGCCCCAGTACAGCACCTATTCCATAGAACCACAGAACCATTTTCATTGGAAAAGCCCCTCAAGATCATCACATCCAACTGTTCCCCCAGCCCTGTCCCTGTCCATGCCCTGAGAACCTCCTGTCCGTCTGTCCAGCCCTCCAGGGATGGTGACTCCAGCACTGCCCTGGGCAGCCTGTTCAATGCCCCACAGCCCTTTGGGGGAGAAATTGTTCCCAGATCCAACCTCAACCTCCCCTGGCGCAACCTGAGGCCGTTTGCTCTGCTCCTGGCGCTTGTTCCTGGGGAGCAGAGCCCGACCCCCCTGGCTCCAAGCTCCTTTCAGGCAGTTCAGAGATCAGAAGGTCTCCCCTCAGCTCCTGTTCTCCAGCTGAACCCCCAGGTCCCTCAGCCGCTCCCATCACACTTGTGCTCCAGCCCCTCATCAGCTCCGTTCCCTTCTCTCCACTCGCTCCAGCACTTCAAGGCCTTTCTTGGTGTGAAGGGCCCAGAACTGCCCCAGGATTTGAGGTTTGGGCTCCCCGGTGCCCAGTACAGGGATGGTCACTTTCACAAGAGCTCAACCCAAAAGGTCGTGGGTTTCAGCACAGGTTCCTCTGTGCCCGTCCACAGTCTAAGCTACTTGGTCCCTGCCCAGCATCACCCTCCACATCCCTCTTTATCCATCTCATGCTGTCAATGTCTCCTGGTGCCTTTGGTAGAATCACTCCCCTTTTAGCCACTAGTCCCATCACTGACCCCTCCGAGTTTCCCAAGCAGCTAGGAAATTCCTGATTAAAGCACTGTATTTCAATTAGATGCTGATTAACCTAGTTATTTTGCACGGGGTCCAGCAATAACATTGGGTGGGTTCCTGCACAAGCGAGTCAGACAAAAGAGCCTTTGATCCAGTGCCTTTGAGGCCGGCAACTCCTCTTGCTCCGCGCTTCTCTCGCTGCCTTGATGCTGATTTCTCTCCCCAGGTGTGGAAGTTCAAAACCAAACCAAGCTGGAAGTCACAACCAAAAGAGGGTGGCGGAAAGGGGCAGCACGGGCCCGTACAGCAAGAACTGGAGCTTTGTGGGCAAGGGGTAGCCAAGGTGGCAGCCAGAGGGAGGTTTCTGCGCTGGGACAGCCCATGTGCCAGGGTCGGCTCAGGCACAGGGATGGGGCTGAATTGGCAAACGCCGAGCGGTTCTTCCCGCGGGAACCGGGGCCCTTTGGGGCACCACGGCCTGTGACCTTTGAAATCCGAGGCCAATAAAGGGCCATTTGTTGGGACCGATGGTTTCCCCACATGTCAGCTCAGGTTTGAAAGCTCTGAATTTCACATATGTGACGCAGCAATATGGATCCTGCTTTGAGCAGTTTTTCCCTGTTAAAACACTGACTCCTGGAGCAACTCAGCACTGTTGACTGGACCTGGTTTCTGCATGATGTGGGTCTACAGGAACAGCCCTCGGTGTCTTCCTCCCCCTCCGTCCTCCCACATCAGCAGCTCAGGGTCCACCTCTGAAGGCAGAGCCCGTGGGGGAGACGACTGAGCGAGCTTTGCGCAAACGGTGGAGAAACATTAGAGCATGAGATTTCCCCCATAGGTGGATGCACACGGGGTTTGCCTGCAGAATCACAGAATCGTTTTGGTTGGAAAAGGCCTTTAAGATCATCAAATTCAACTGTAAAACCACCACTGCCAAGTCCACCACTAAACTGTGTCCCTAAGACCCTCATCTCCTTGTCTGTTCAGCCCCAGTTTCAGCTCCAGCACAGTCCCAGTTTCAGCTCCAGCACAGTCCCAGTTTCAGCTCCAGCACAGCCCCAGCCTGAGCTCCAGCACAGTCCCAGTTTCAGCTCCAGCACAGCCCCAGCCTGAGCTCCAGCACAGCCCCAGTTTCAGCTCCAGCACAGTCCCAGTTTCAGCTCCAGCACAGCCCCAGCCTGAGCTCCAGCACAGTCCCAGTTTCAGCTCCAGCACAGCCCCAGCCTGAGCTCCAGCACAGCCCCAGTTTCAGCTCCAGCACAGCCCCAGCCTGAGCTCCAGCACAGCCCCAGTTTCAGCTCCAGCACAGCCCCAGCCTGAGCTCCAGCACAGCCCCAGTTTCAGCTCCAGCACAGTCCCAGTTTCAGCTCCAGCACAGCCCCAGCCTGAGCTCCAGCACAGCCCCAGCCTGAGCTCCAGCACAGCCCCAGCCTGAGCTCCAGCACAGCCCCAGTTTCAGCTCCAGCACAGTCCCAGTTTCAGCTCCAGCCCACCTGCAAGACACAGCCTGCTCATCCCCCTGCAAACACGCAAACGCTCCAGCGAGGAATGCAGCCTCACGCAACCAGACAGCTCCCATATTCCTGCAGGAACCCTCCAGCCTGCTCCAATCAGCTTTCCCGGAGATCCCATTACTTCCAGCCACAAAGACATTGTTCAGTGTATTCCCCCAGACAGCTGCGGGAGCATGGCTCACGTATTCCTACAGCCTGCTTGGCTTTCTTATAAAGCAGCCCAGGCAGCGTGCACACCTGGAGCAGCCCCAGCTGCCCAACCGCGTTACAACTGCTTTGCTTTCCCTTCTGGAGTGAAACCCGATAACGCCGAATATTACATTTCACTGGGGTAACGGCGACATAACATCAAACATCAAACAGACGAGAGACAGCGAGGGCAGCGGCGCTGGGGCCGGGGAGCCGCCAGCTGCTCCACACGGGCAGGGTCACGGTTCCTTCTCCCCGATGGAGGAGAAGCTGAGAAAACCCTTCCTCATCCTCCTAAAATCCAAACCCTCCACGCTTGGGTGGTTGGACTCACAGGGCCAGCTGCGCTCGCGGCAGAGGGAGGAGGAACAGGCAGGGGACAGAGTACGGGGAGGGGAAAACGGGGAAAACGCTGCGGCCACTTACCGAGGAGGGGAGTCCAGGAGGCACCTTCCGAACCTTTTTGGGCTGCCCATCTGGTTTAATGAAAAAAAGAAAGGATGTAACTTCTGAAGGGGGTTAGCGGGATGGAAAACAACAAGCTACAGCTAAAAGTCTCCCATGACGGAAGATGCAGGTACAAACAGGGCTCAGATCCCAAACGTCCCATCACCAAAGTGTCAATAGTGAAAACGTCTGAACTTCTCATCTCATCTGTGCCCTTTGAGGGCAGGTTTATTTAAACAATTTGACTTTAAGTGGGTTTGCAGGGAGAGGATGCAGAAAGAGAACAAATGCAGGGATGGGGCTGTATTTCCATTTATTCCTTCTACAGTGACATACTTGGGGAAGCTTCGTGTGGGGGGAGGGGGGACGGTCCCTCCCCTAACGCTCTCTCCAGGTCCAGCTCCGAGCAGGGAGGACACGGAGTCCTGGGAAATGGAGAAAACTCCAGGAGGAAGTGGGGGAAACATCCCGAGCAGCAGCGCATGGGGAAGCACTGGTTACAAATTCACTTGGTTGGTTTGTCTGTTTGGTTTTAATTAAGGACAGGGGGTGCAGGGTGGTAACACAGCGAATCTGCCAAGCCAGGGACTCTGCTGGGCTTTAGCTCAGGAGAACAAATCATCGCACAGAATGACCTGATGCAAAAGAACAATTCTCCAGGCTGACAACGTAAACCAGCAACGTGTCAAAAAGGCAACAGCAAAGTGGATGGGCTTTTTTTCTGAAAAGCACTGGAAATAAAAGACATGTAACACTGGGTCACTTCTGGTTTCGTTTGTTGAGGAAAACCCAAAATAGCAGCAAGAAAGTGACTTTGGAGGGTGCGAGGGGGAACTGTGACAAGAAACACAGGTTCTGGAGAACTCAAAAGTGAAATTCACACCCAGCCTTAACCTCCGTTAAAAGCAAAACGGCTTATTCCTGGGTAGATCCAGGCACAGACGAGTCCTGGCCCAGAATGTTTTATACATATATATATATATATCTGTATGTATATATCCCTCCTCAGAAAAAGCAAATGGCCGATTCACACCTACCCTTTTCCCAAAAAAAATAAGACCTACCCCAAAAATAAGCCCTAGCAAGATTTTTGAGGATGCTTGAAATATAAGCCCTACTCCAAAAATAAGCCCTAGTTACAGTTCATTTAAAAAGTCAATTTAAATAATGTCCAGGCAGCTATACAAGAAATTCACGATGGAATTTAAGTTTGGAGAGTTATGATGATGTTCCAGATGATGATGACATGACTGTATTTGAATAAATGTTGATTTTTATTCAAGGATATATGCAGATTGTTGTTCATGGAAAAATAAGACATCCCGTGAAAATAAGACCTAATGTATCTTTCAGAGCAAAAATTAATATAAGACCCTGTTTTATTTTCGAGGAAACAGGGTATGTGCACACATGGCAACGCTGGTGCTCTCAGACCTGATGCGAGCGCCCGTCCAGTCTGCAGTTACTTGACCAAAGCACAGGACAAAGCGGAGCAGTGGCACCTGAGGGTGACACTCAGGGACTTACCCATGCCGCTCTCAGCACCTCTCCTGCGAGGATTGCTGGGGTAAGAAAAATACTGAGACCCCCCTTTGCCCCCGGTGGGGGAAAGCGTGCTGGGACTGGCGATCCCCATGTCGCTGGGCAGGAAACCGGTCTGCAAACAAGGAGACAGAGAAGCCCTTCCATGTAATTACGCTGCAAAATCCACCGCACTCGCTGGGAGAGAACAGAGCCGCCTTGAGCCACCTCTGCACTAATGCAGCCGCAGGAAAACAAACGGACAAGTCAAAGAGACAGAAGGAAAACCAAATATGTAAACATGGGGGGAGCGGTGGGAGAGTATGTCTGCAACTAGAAAAGGGTCTTTCAGGTGGTGTCTTCTGGCTGGATCCCAGTAAGGAACCTCTCTATCAACCGATAATGCGAAACAGCAGGTGCCACTGAGGGGAGCGTCACGGTCCCACGGTCCCCTTGAGAGCAGGACGGGACCTGGCCAGGGCAAGGCACAGACCCAGCACTCACCAACCAGCAAACCTGGGGTCCCCCCGGCTGTCACATCCCTCGACCGTGTCTAAACGGCAAGAGACAGGAGAGGTTTCACAGCCCGTCTGCCTGTGCCTGCCCAAGTTTCCCCAGCCATAACACCCAGCCCAGGGTGCTGGCACCAGTGGTTTCTCTCCCATCCCCAGCACCGCACAGCTGGACCCATCACAGATCATTGAATCATAGAATCATTTTGGTTGGAAAAGCCCCTCAAGATCAAGTCCAACTGTTTCCCCAGCCCTGTCCCTGCCCCATGTCCCGAGAACCTCATGTCTGTCTGTCCAGCCCTCCAGGGATGGTGACTCCAGCACTGCCCTGGGCAGCCTGTTCAATGCCCCACAGCCCTTTGGGGAAGGAATTGTTCCCAGATCCAACCTCAACCTCCCCTGGCGCAACTTGAGGCCGTTTGCTCTGCTCCTGGCACTTGCTCCTGGGGAGCAGAGCCCGACCCCCCTGGCTCCAAGCTCCTTTCAGGCAGTTCAGAGATCAGAAGGTCTCCCCTCAGCTCCTGTTCTCCAGCTGAACCCCCAGCTCCCTCAGCTGCTCCCATCACACTTGTGCTCCAGCCCCTCACCAGCTCCATTCCCTTCTCTCCACTCGCTCCAGCACCTTGTGTTTCACCACTGGAAAGTCAAATCCCTTTGTCTAAACAGAGGAAACTCCTCCCTCACATTTATTGCCTCTGACTTTGGACACGGAGCTGGCAGGAGTAGGAGCCCTGGGTGCTTGTCAGCTTCTGGCATGGAGCAAATGTCCCTTTCTTCTGAGAGACACCCACTGGCATTGCCCCTTCCACCGCTGGAGAGAGTTAAATGTATTTACGTGGAGTTTAAGAGAGCTGGCATAGAGCCTTTTAGTTAAAAAAGCTTAGCTTTGACCCATCGTCCGAGGGCAACACGTTGAAATAAAGGAGGATTTCAAGCTTTTGAGAAACTGGAAAGCAAAACCCACTGTTTTAAAATTCCACCTCCTCCAGAAAGGGGTCAGGGAGGGAAAGAGGAGCTCATGTATTCGCAGCTGGCGAGATTCCTGCAATCTGTTCCCCTGGTCAGGTTACCTTGCCGCACTGAATCCACCACGTGCTGCGGAGCAGCAGAGCCAAGAACAGCGTGGAGCACAGACCCAGGAGCGCATCCTGCGGGCTGAGCTGCTGCCGCCTCCGGAGAGGCACCGAGGCTGTAAGGCAACTTCTTAGAAAAAAGCATTTTCTTCCCCTTCCCTCTCCCTGGGGACAACTCCAGGGGCGGCGAAGGATTAAGCGAGGGGGCAGCCCCAGCTCTGCCCCGAGGACGGCGTTTTGGGAGGATCGTGCCCCTCACCCAGGGCCTCTGCCACTGGACCACTTTCCACAGCTCTCCAAAAAGAAAAAAATAAGTTCCGCCCCCCACCCCCCCAAAAAAACCAAAAAAACCCTGGAGCCAGAAGCAGCGACTGTTCCGGGCTGAGCCTCCCAGCGCCCGCACAAGAGGGGTTTTGTCTCCCGTGCACATCAAACGGGCTCCGTCTCCCATTCTGCCACCTGATCTGCGCCTGTGCGGGGCCTCCCCACCCCCGGCACTGCCTGCTCACCCTGTTTCTGTTACCTTATATCTCCCCCTCCTCCACGAAACCTCAGCAAAACCATAACATTAAAAAGCAAGGCTTGGCATCCGTCCCGTTTCTATTTTAGCAGCTTCAGTGGTAAATGAAATCCACTCTGGCACAGCCAGCCAGCACAGCTGTTCCAGCAAAGGAAACATCCTCAGTTCAGAGAAGAGGAAATTATGACAAATTTGTGTAAAATTAAAACATGTAGTATATGTGTGTGTGAATGTATAAAATAAAAAGCTGTCCAGCCAAAAGCTGCTCCCTTGAATAAAATGGTGGGGCTGTTTCCCTGGGGCCATGGTCAGGCACTGATGGGGCAGTTGCAGCAGCACATCAAAGCGGAGAGGTGCTCGCTCCTTCCCGAAAAACTATTTCTGGATGCCGGTGATATCAGACTGGACGATCCCAGGGCTGGTCACCGCGCTCCTGGGCTCTGATCTACACTTGCGGTGCTCCCCGCGGGAAGCAAATGCTGCCCCGTGGCACAGCCCCGGTCCTGCCGCCGTGGCTCACGTGGGCTGACCCGACAGCAGGGACGCTGCTGCAAGAGGCAGCTCCTCACACCATGTCCCTCCCCGACTGCAGCGCTGAGCGTCTGCTGCAGGTCCTGCACCAACACAATGGCCATAAAAGCAAAATACTGCCAGATATCACAATATCGTTTTGGTTGAAAAATACCCTCAAGATCATCATGTCCAACTATTCCCCCAGCCCTGTCCCTGCCCCGTGTACTGAGAACCTCCTGTCCATCTGTCCAGCCCTCCAGGGATGGTGACTCCAGCACTGCCCTGGGCAGCCTGTTCAATGCCCCACAGCCCTTTGGGGAAGGAATTGTTCCCAGATCCAACCTCAACCTCCCCTGGCGCAACTTGAGGCCGTTTGCTCTGCTCCTGGCGCTTGTTCCTGGGGAGCAGAGCCCGACCCCCCTGGCTCCAAGCTCCTTTCAGGCAGTTCAGAGATCAGAAGGTCTCCCCTCAGCTCCTGTTCTCCAGCTGAACCCCCAGCTCCCTCAGCCGCTCCCATCACACTTGTGCTCCAGCCCCTCGCCAGCTCCGTTCCCTTCTCTCCACTCGCTCCAGCACTTCAAGCCCTTTCTTGGCATCAGGGGCCCAAAACCCACCCCAGGATTCGAGGTTTGGCCTCATCAATGGCCAGCACAGGGGACGATCACTGCCCTGGTCCTGCTCACCACCAAAATGACGCTATAACAGCACAGAAACCACCTTGCAGACTCTCCATCCTGTTAACTGGCAAGTGGTGGCACACGGGGATGCCGGCCGGGGAGGGGAAACGTGCAGAGGCGGGCACGGCGAGAGCCCCACAGCCAGGGGCAGAAGGTCCCTCCTGCAGCCCCCATCACAGGAAAGGTGTTGCCTGGATCCCTCTGAGGGCAGCATGGGCGGGTCTGATCTGATTAAACGCAAATCAGCTAGAAACAGGATTGACAACAACAAAACAAGTGAGCCTGAGGGGGTTTTGAAGAGAACTTAGAACCGGATTTGCTAAACACTGACAGCTCTCCTGAGCCAGTACGGCAGACCCACGTAAACCCCGGCACTCCACAGAGGTTTCTGAGCAGTGCAGATGCTTTCCAGGACCTGGTGCAGAGGCGAGATGCAAACCCCCAGGTTGCTTTTCATTCCTGGGCTCTCACTCCTCACAGCTTAGCCAGCAAATGAGCCAAAAATGTCAAAGTATTTATCATTACCTGGTTTAGTCCCGGCATCCCTGTCTCTCTTCCAAACGTGGAGTATGAGGCTCTTTCACTGCTCTTCCCTACAGTGGAGAAAAGAGAAGGGCTTGTGTAAGGGGAAGGGGAGGTTCTGCCCCCCCGGGCGTCCCGCCGAGGTGCGAAGCCTGATCTCATCGCTCAGCGCCCTCCCTGCAGCACTGGCTGCCTCCACAGCAGCTTCTGCTGAAACAGAAGCTCTTTTCAAGTTCACAGACAGCAGGACTCAGCTGGTCCAGAAACGGCAAAACCCCAAAACGGCAGCGATGCAGGGAAGCGCTTGTGGCCATGGAAACCAGTTGTGTCAGCCCAGGCGAAAACTACCAAATAATCCCTCCAGACACGTTAAAAAAAGCCAGCGGAATCTGGCGCAGAGGCAGCGGCAGAGTGAACCGAAAGCCAGGCACAGGTGACCAGACTCTGCGAGTGCTTCCATACAGCAGGAAACGCCATTCCAGCGCACGCCGAGCATGCGGAGCCGAGCTCCTCACAGCACCGGGATCACCTTCTTCCCCTTTTCCCAGTGGAGATTTAACTTTCAAAACCCCCTCCAGCTGTAAAGAGCAGGAATTCAGCAGAAGAGCTTCTCCATCCTTTCAAAGCCCCCCTGGTTGGGTCCCCCCGCAGTCGGAGCATCCCCATGCGAGCCAAGCCCACGCGTCCCAGCGCTGCCCAGGGAACTTCATTACCCACCAACCGCTTCTATCAAACACGCTCAGCCTCACCCTGCCCACATGCTGCTGAACACAGTGATTTCAAGAAGGAGAATTTAAAAAAAATACAACGCACGTGGTGAAATGCTTCAATTTGGAAATGTCTTTGAGGCATCATCCTTTGTGGCTGCACCGTGGTCCCCGGCATGCAGCACCCATGGGTGCCAGGGCAGCGTGGCCACCCCGGGGAAGGGCCCCAGGGACAAAGGGGGCAGCCCCAGGGCAGGCAGCAGCACGAGCCTGCCTTCCCCACTGAGAGCAAAATCAGACATTTTTCTAGTGGAGAACAGGTGGTCTTTCATTAAAAAAACAAGAAAAACTGGACTTCAAATATATGAGGAACTTTCCCCTTCTGCTAATTACAGTCACCATGGAAAAAGAGAGGGCAGAGGGAAATGGAAGATGACGATCTAGAAGGGCTCTGAACCTGGGCAGGACGGCCCCCGCACAGGGGACTCTGCTCACGATGCCACCGCGGGTGTTGGGCTCTGCCAGCCCCCCCTGCAAAAACCCTTCCCCAAAAAGGGGCGGTCGCATCCAGCCGTTGGGCTGGCTTAGTGAGCAAAACTGAGAGAGGGAGGATTTTGCCCATCTGCTTAACCTAAAGCTAAAGCTCACCGATGAACGGTAAAATGCAGGTTAATGCACTGGGGCGACGTTCAGACTGATCCACACACGGTCAAGAGGTTTTGGGGAGCAGGTGAAGGGGAGGGAAGAATCCCAGACTTACAGGACAGCTTGGGCTGGAGGGACCGCCCCCGTTCCCCAGTCCCCCCTGCCATGACAGGGACATCTTCACCAGCTCAGGTTGCTCAGAGCCCGTCCAGCCTGGCCTGGGATGTCTCAGGGATGGTTCATCCACCACCTCTCTGGGAACCTGGGCCAGGCTCTCAGCACCCTCAGGGCAGCAATTCCTTCCTCATGTCCAGCCTGAATCCCCCTCCTTTAGTTTAACCCATCACCCCATGTCCTATCACAACAGGCCCTGCTCAGAAGTCTGTCCCCATCTTTCTTTTGGGCCCCTTTTAAGCACAGAAAGGCCGCACTCAGGTCTCCCTGGAGCTTCTCTTCTCCAGCTGAACACCCCAGCTCTCTCACCTGTCCCCAGCAGAGCTGTCCCAGCCTCGGGTCGCTCCTGGGGCTCCTCTGGCCCCTCTCCAGCAGGTCCGTGTGTGTCCTGTGCTGAGGACCCGGAGCTGGACCAGCACTGCAGGGGGCCTCACCACAGTGGAGCATCCATAAGCCTCAATTACCACATCTGTGCATCCCAGCTGAAAAGAAATCAGTACTTTTCCTTCCAAAGCACGCTACATCAATTCAAACCCATTTCTTCCTTTATCCAAACAGCTACTACACCCAGCAGTTCCCAAATCTCCCTGCCCACACCCCTGCTCTTGTTAGATCGGTTTGTGCGTGGTAAAACAGCCTCATTTAAAAACTCATCAGCTGTACTCAACTGGCCCATCAGCACGAGCGGGCCTGGTGCCCCCCAGGCCGCGCTAGAAACCAGGCCCGGCAGCTGAAGGACACAATCTCCGAAACCCGCCCTTCCCTCCCGCTTGGCCGCTGCTCCTGCACCGGTGTGTGCAAGAGCTTGTTTTATTCTGCTCTTTTTTCTCTCCCCTACCAATAACTGTTTTGCTACTTGAAAAGTTTTCAGAAGCAGCTTGGTAATGAGGAAGAGCAAATCCCACCCATGATCTTCCTCTGGTCCATCATCCTCCATAGACGCAGGCAAAATAAAACTTACGTATTTTGCAATCTGCCCCATGAGTTGATGTCTCCTGCTTTAATCCACACTCAGTTTTAGGAACAAAACCCCTCCTGGCTGCTCTCTCCCGGCCACCCCAGCTCCTGTTTTGGTGCTGGAGCCCCTGGTCCCACAGCCAAAACGACCAGGCCGGTGGCTGAGACCTCGTGCTGGCGGGAGGAGACGCAGCCCGGCTGGTGCTGAGCCTGAGGCACAGTGCGTGGCCACCATCCTGCGGCCACAGGGCCAGGCTCGTCCCCCACGGCAGAGAGGGTGGAAACCACCCGCTGGAGCAGCGCGGGCTCCGGCTCCACGTGCTGGAGACCGGCTGGGCTCGCAGCCTCGCCAGGGAGGGCCGCAGCACTTGCCAAAGCCTGGGAGCCCTGACTTTGAGAGGAAGCCAAACGTGTCTTCCTCGCACACATCAAAGGGGAAACCTCCATGTTCCTCCCCAGGCAGCTGCTCCATGGCTGGAAACTCTCAAGGTTGCCTTGGCCCCGGGCGTGGGGCGGGTCGGGATGGGTCCCCCCCACACACTCCCCCAAGAAACCTGGCTGAATTGCATCGAGGCGCCCCTGTCTGACTAAGAAATATCTCTTCTGCTCTGCTTACAACCTCCTGGGGCGGAAAACGCGAAGGAATAAGCACCCTTGCAGAAGGACAGTGGGAAGCTGCTCAGAAATGCTCTTCACGCCTGCACACAACCCGCAAGGGATGATTAAACATCATCCCCCGACAGCAAGAGGGGTGACAGCAGGACCCTTCCACGCTCACTGGGGGTTTAATCACCGCTGCGTGGGCAAAGGTGGGGAGGACTAACCCCAATTCCTGACCTAATGCCATTAGAGCTCTCTCTAAGCCCTTCTGGATGGATATTTTCTGCTCATAATCTCTCCTCCCACCCCTGAGCTGGGAGAGGTAACTGGGTGAATTGTCGCACGCATCTGGTCACGCACGGTCACCGTCCTGGCACTCACCGGTCCCCACCAGCTCCTCGTGCTGCCTGGTCGCAGCAGGAGATGGAGGAGCCAGACGGGGCTGCCGGAGCCGGGCAGGACACAAGAAGGACCCCCCAGGCGCCACTGCAGCAAAGTGGGGGCACCTCCAGCTCCCCGCAGAGACTGCACTGCCCAGGAGCGTGGGGCTGGAAAGCAAAGCAGCCATCAGCCTGTTGGAAAGGCCTAACAATGAGCTGGGGCTTTTCTTCCCCTCTCTTCTGGTTCTTTTCCTCCCTTGATTACCAGCTCCCAAAAGCAAACTCAGCCCATCCTGTGCCAGCACAGCAACAATCTCCACTATTGCCCCTGGGTGCTGCTGTAAAGTTGGGAAAAATCACAGAATCATTTTGGTTGGAAAAGACCCTCAAGGTCATCAAGTCCACCCATTTCCCCAGCTCTGTCCCTGCCCATGTCCTGAGAACCTCATGTCCGTCTGTCCAGCCCTCCAGGGACGGTGACTCCAGCACTGCCCTGGGCAGCCTGTTCCAATGCGCCACAGCCCTTTGGGGAAGAAATTGTTCCCAGATCCAACCTCAACCTCCCCTGGGCAACTTGAGGCCGTTTCCTCTGCTCCTGGCGCTTGTTCCTGGGGAGCAGAGCCCGACCCCCCCGGCTCCAAGCTCCTTTCAGGCAGTTCAGAGATCAGAAGGTCTCCCCTCAGCTCCTGTTCTCCAGCTGAACCCCCAGGTCCCTCAGCTGCTCCCCAGCACACTAATAAGATAAATAATCACAAATACAGCAGCTGTCATGCATGCCAGGCACTGACGAGACCCTCTGGACAGCAACTCCTCCAAGCACAGCCTTGAGAGCACCTTCTGGAGCAGGTCCAACACGCGGAACAGAACGCCAGCCGGTGCTCCCACCACCACACGCCATCTCCCCGGCTTTGGCCACTTACCCACCAGCCCAGCTCCCAGGAATGGCGATGACGAGATGCTGTTGTGGGACGGCAGGTCCCTGTGCTCGCCGTAGTGGGGGCCTTCACCATAGCTCTGCTGGAAAACACAGGAGAGTCATCATCGGGACGCTGAGCGGAACGCCAAGCAACACGAGCTCAGTTTCTGCCATCACAGGAAGGCTCGAAGCCAAAGGCTCCTCGTGCAAAGGGCACAGAAATGATCTTATCCTCACACAGGGGAGAGCAGGGCAGCACAGCCACAAGCCTGCAGCGCTGGGAGGGGATATGGCACCAAAACAGGGACATTCAGGGGACGGTGCCACACTGGCAGCGCTGGGGCTCGGGACCCTCCAGCCGAGCCAGGGGGGCAAAGGGGCGAGGAGAAGACCTATAAAAATGAGAAATGACTCCACAGTGCCTGCTCCGGCACTGACCTAATGGAAGGGAAAGATGTCATTGCAAAGATGAATCACACAAACCCATTAAAACACAAGCATCTGTCAAAATAACACCATTTCAATTAAGGTAATGTCTCTCCTCTCTTCCTCTCCTCAGGCCCCAGTCAGATGCTGCTGCGACCTCGACTCATAGAGCGACAGAATCACAGAACGTCCTGAGCTGGAAGGGACCCACAAGGACCAAGTCCAACTCCTGTCCCTGCACACGACAACCCCAAAACCTTTTCAAAACCTGTCCCATGCTCTCCATCTCCACCTTGGGCACCTTGGCCGGCCAGTGGGGTTGATTCTCCCCAAAACAAGCCCCAGTCGGTGCCTCGGGCTCCCAAAGCCCACAGTGGGGGCACAGCCCATTGGGTGACATCCCTCAACCTGCTCCCCCATTTGGGGACCCCACGGCCAGGAGTCCCCGCTTCCTACACCAACGCCAAGGGTGTGGGTCTGGGGGAGGTGTTTGGTGGAGAAGCCTCTCCAGGGGGGACCTCGAGGCAGCAAAACCCGGGGAGATGGGGATGGGTGGTCGCTCTCCCCGCTGTCACCCGCACAGGGCGTCAAAGGTCCAAAATGGGCAAGAAAAGCTGCTCCAGGGTTAGACCAGACCTGCGCACAAGCTCACGGTAAAGCCCCTGTTTATTTTGGTTGGAGCTCGGTGTTTGTGCTCTGTCCTTACCCTTCCTTGGTCAAACGTGGAGCTGTTTTGATCCCCCGTTCCCCAGGAACCTGATCCCGGTCTTTCATCCAAACCTGCCAAAAAACAGGAAGAACAAAGGTTACTCTTGCTTTATCAGCAAAGCCTCAAAGGTGTTCTCGCAAAATTAACTCTTCCTTCTACAAACAAAACAATATTTTCACTAATAAACCACTTCCATTTGGCGTGACTGATCCTCCCCTCTCCCTCCTCATCCTTCCCACTCCAGACGGGAGTTTATTCCACAAACTTCAAAGCAAATCCCACCACAGCCTGGAAACTCTTCAAAACACAGGGCAGCGGGAAGGGGAGAAATGAGTATTGCAGTTCGTTTTACTCCAGAAAGTGTCATTGAATCTCTTCTCCCCAGAGGCTGCTGGCGAAGAGCAGGACGAGTTAAAAACGCATCGCGTACATCCTGGTGCTCCAGCGGGATCTCATTTTTGCCCACAGTGCTGCTATATCATGGGCCAAACTCTGCCCTTCATCGCACCCCAGCAGATTAAACGAGTGCCCAGACCTGAAAGCCCCAGATGGAACTGCTGGGGGTACAACGTTACCTGTGGCTTAGCCACGCTCGTTCAAGCGCATTTGCTATTTAAGAGGAAGGTGCACTGCCAACACAGGGACCATCAGAGCAGACTCCTATCCGTCTCATTTTTAGCCCTCCAAGTGTACCCTCGGCAAAGCGGATTCGACCCAAAAATGGCAAAGGAACGAAACAGGAGGGTTTTGCAATGTGCGGTAGGAAATCATCTTCCATCCTCTGCCAGGTCTACCCAGGCTGCATCTTGGGCTGCAGGCACACAAGGGACCCAGAGGAGACAGTGAGCCAGGACAAAAGAACCCAGAGCCACATCGAGCAAAGCTCTCACAGGTGAAGCTGGTGCCACAACTGCACGGAAGAAACCTCTCCCGGCAGAGCCCCGACCGGCCCCGGGCTTCCCGACGGCGCTGGTCCGCGTCCTCTCGAGGAGGCATCTCCCCGTCCCAAGGCGCTGGCACGGCCCGACACGAGGTTTTCCGCCAGGAGCAGAGACCCGCGTGCAGCAGCGGCGACAGGGACAGCGACAGGGACGCGTGCAGGAGCAAGGACACAGGGCAGGGGCAGGGTTGCAGGGCGCACTCCAATTTAATTTTAGCAAAGCTGATTATTATGGCAAACACGCTCTGTATTTGTCTCCTCCGCTCCCCTTACTGTTCATTTAACCAGAAACTTCTTTCAAATTACATCCTTCTATTTCTGTGCCTTTGTGTTAATCATTTCCCCAGAGAATTGGTGTTTAATTGCTGTCTAATTTGCATAATTATGCATATTAATCTCAACACCTAATGAATATTCATAACTCTCATTTAGATTTTGTTTTCTAATCAAAAATTTCCAATGTGATTACTGTGCAGAGCAGGGATAAGCCTCTAATAATACCTTGGATACTAGGGAGAATTACTGCCAATTCTCCCACCTCCTACTTCCTAGAATAAACTTTTGCTTTGCTAATGTGTTTTTCTAAAGCGATTCATCTGCATACCCTGCAAACACCAGCGGAGAACAGGAGGCAAAAATGCTCCTCTCTATTCATTTTGCTTTCACGGGTGTTTTTAAAGTTTCCCAACGGTCACAGCGAAGACACGAGCAGGAACCGCAGCCTCAGCCACCCTCGGCAAACTCGCCCCTTCGCGCTGGAAGGGCGAGGACAGTGGCACCGGCCGGGCTGAGGCTGAGGCTGGCGGCCCCACGAGACGCCTCAGGAGCCCCAGAGCCAGCCGGGAAGCTGAGGCACAGGCGTCCTCATCCCTGCACTGGGCAGGACGTGCGTTCGCCGGCCCCGGATCACCCTGTCCTCCCGCAGAGCCACCCGCACCTGTCCCGGACCCATGGGTGGCAGAGGAGCATCCCCAGGCCGGGACGCACAGGGAGGGGCGCTCGGCAGGGCCGGGGGGCTCTGAGGAGATTCGGGTGCCTAGAAGCCCAAGATGAATTTTTTGCCAAAATTCCCGAAAAAAAATCAGTCACTGCCAGGCCTCCACAAAGGAGGGAAGAGGAGACAGCGGGTGGTACAGGAAACAAAAGCTGAGGCCAAGAGGCTCATGCAACCCCTGAACGTGGCAAAACCCTCTGCACAAGCGACCTCCACAGCGCGGCGCCACCAGAGGGGACAACACCACCTCGGGGGCTCCAACGGCACACAGCACGGCAGGCTGCGAGGGACGAGCCGCTTGCGCAGAGACGCTGCGGGCCCTGGGCGCTGCGGAGATGGCGTGAGCGGCCCCGACCCCCCGGGGAAACCCCCCCGGTGCCAGCGACCTGTGGTCCCGGCTGCCGCGGTGCAGTGAGGCTACTGCCCTCCCATGCCAGCAGCAAAGCAGCGGCACACAGCTCTGCAAGTCAACCCGAAGGCTCGGCCACCCCCAAACGTGCCCGTGACAGCAAACGCCTGAAACCTGCTACGAAAAAGGTCTCGTGCCTTCCCCAAGCTGCAGTCACCAGCATGAAAGGTGCCGGCAAAAACCAAGTCAGCCTGCAGGTGTTTGAAGGAGTTGGGGACTTCTGGGATGAAGCCAGGAAAAAACAGACTGCCCGCTTTCGACTTCTGGCATCTGTCCTACATTCAATCCCAACCTGCTCTTCCCTTTGTACGGGAGGAAGGATCTGAAATTTGGCAGCAAAACGCCCTCTGCCAACCCTGCAAAACCCCGCAGTTTGGCCAAGGGCAGGTGCTTCTGGAGAACCCCCCCAGCAGGGTTTTGCTCCACTTGCACCACAAGATCCCCACAGAGGTGGCAGCGCCGAACGCGGCCACACTTTCCAGGTCACGCTTTCCACCGGCAGAGCCCTTGGCCTTGACCTTCCCACAGGCATCGCCTGGCACCGAGGAGGAGGAGGAAGGAGAGAAGACAGGGAAGCCTGGTCACGGCCAGAGCCCCGACATGAGCTGGAGGCACCTTTGCTCCAATCTGTGTAACTGTTCCTATGCCTTTTTTGCCCTCTTGTATTAACTATTTTAAATCACTAGCTGTCTGGAACTGGGATCTTTGTGTATTTTTCATTCTAAAATGAGCAGAACTTGAGCTGTTTGGGGCATGCAGAAATCACTAGTTTGTTTTTGCTGGTTTAGTTTGGTTGTTGTTGGTTGGTTGGTTTTAACTTAGCCCGTTCATTTCTGTAGAGGAAATGGAGGCCTCTGCAGCCCTCCATAAGTGATCTAAGTGACCAAACCTGGGTTTTAGCTGACGTCTTAAGGGATGATAACGGGGTGAGGACCCGGCTCAGGTGGTCCCACAAAAGATCTGAAATCCGAGCCACAGATCGCGTCAACACTCGCGTGGCGCGGAGCTGAGCGACACTGCACAAGCGAGCTGAGCCCCGCGCACCCCGGTTCCTGCGCGCACGGCTCCACAGCGCCCGCAAGGCTCCGGCTGCACGGGGCACGCGCGCAGCTCCAGGGACGCCCCCGCGCGAACGCTGCTGTCGGGAGCCAACTGCATTGTAAAATAAACCCGTTTTCCAACCAACCAAGGTGAGGCACACTTTCCTACTCAGAAACAACAAAAATAGGAACAACCTCCTCTCTCCATTAATACAGTTATTAAAAAGCGTACAGATTAATTGTGCATTTTAATAAGCCTGATCATGAATATTCATAACATAGTTCTTGCTCATGTTCTAATTAAAACATACTAATAGAATAAGATGTAGCTGTCAGACCGTAATTCTTTTCCCTGACAGACAAAACCCTCCTAAGTTCTCAGTGCGGATCAAAATGATTTGTCCACATTTAGTCTCAGCAAAAACCCCTTCACCCAACAGAGAGACAAAGGCCACACACAAGCGACCAGTGACATCAGGCACTGGGAGCCGTTCCTCACCCAGGAGAAACCAAAAACCACTTTAAACACAGTATTCTTCAACAAGGAAAGGCACTAAGGAGGGTGGTGCAGGGTTCTCAGCACCATCCCCACACCACAGCAGCCATGTGTGGTCCCTCCTGCCCAGGTCCTGGGGTGCAGCTTCCAACCCCCACCCATGGGGGTCTCTGGAATCCAAAATGCTGCATCAAGAGATGCTGCTCTGCTTTCAACAACCAGAGCCCCCAAAGCCCCCCGGGCACAGTGCTGGTCTGGGGGTGGGCAGCTGTCCCTCCACACCCAGAGGACTCGCAGGGATGCAGAGCAGGACATTCTGCCCCCAAAACAGGTTTTTTTCCTTGGAAACTGTTTGTGCAGCAATATCCAGAGATTTTGCTCTTATATCCTGCACCAAGAACGCCCACAGGAGACCTGGCACTGCTGCAAAGCTGCCATCTGGTTCAAATACAATCACAGAATGATTTGGGTGCCTCCCCTGCCATGACAGGGAGATCTTCACCAGCTCAGGTTGCTCAGAGCCCGTCCAGCCTGGCCTGGGATGTCTCAGGGATGGTTCATCCACCACCTCTCTGGGAACCTGGGCCAGGCTCTCACCACCCTCAGGGCAACAATTCCTTCCTCATGTCCGCCCTGAATCTCCCTCCTTTAGTTTAAACCATCACCCCTTGTCCTGTCTCAACAGCCCTGCTCAAAAGTCTGTCCCCATCTTTCTTTTGGGCCCCTTTTAAGTCCCCAGCAGAGCTGCTCCAGCCTCGGGTCACTCCTGGGGCTCCTCTGGCCCCTCTCCAGCAGGTCCGTGTGTCCTGTGCTTGAAGGTGTGCAGTTCTCCACGTCAGGAGGATGCAGCAAGGGGAGCCCCACAGCAGCCCCACCGGTGACAGTGGGGGACACCCCAGGGATGCTGCTCAAGCTGCGGTTGAGCCCTTCCCTCCCCCAGTGCTGCCTCTGCAATCTGCCAGCACCAGAGCACCCTCCCTAATCTGATTCCCATGAAAATCACTAGGCTAGGCTTTTTTTTTTTAAAGTCTATTAAAAATATTTAGGCCAAGCCCCTGGTGTGGCTGGACAAGGCTCAGGAGCAGCCACAGCTGCCATGAACATGGACGGTATCTTCCATCCATGGCACTGGGGAGCCCAAACCTCAAATCTGGGGCCAGTTCTGGGCCCCTCACGCCAAGAAAGTCTTGAGGTGCTGGAGAGAGTGGAGAGGAGGGAACGGAGCTGGTGAGGGGCTGGAGCACAAGTGTGATGGGAGCAGCTGAGGGACCTGGGGGTTCAGCTGGAGAACAGGAGCTGAGGGGAGACCTTCTGATCTCTGAACTGCCTGAAAGGAGCTTGGAGCCAGGGGGGTCGGGCTCTGCTCCCCGGGAACAAGCGCCAGGAGCAGAGCAAACGGCCTCAGGTTGTGCCAGGGGAGGTTGAGGTTGGATCTGGGGAACAATTTCTCCCCAAAGGGCTGTGGGGCATTGAACAGGCTGCCCAGGGCAGTGCTGGAGTCACCGACCCTGGAGGGCTGGACAGACGGACAGGAGGTTCTCGGGACATGGGGCAGGGACAAGGGTGGGGGAACGGTTGGACTTGATCTTGAGGGGCTTTTCCAACCAAAATGACTCCGTGACCCTATGATCCTCACGGGTTTACTGATGATCGCACGGTGCCCACAGCGAGGCCTGGGAAGCCGGGCAGTGCTCTCAGCTCTGCAGTTGTGGGCTGGGATGTGGTGGCAACAGAAACCGTGCAGCCAGCAGCCTCCGAGCGTACCTGACGAACACGCTTAACCTCAGCTCGTCCTGAGCCGGAACGGGGAGACCCTGCTCCCCATCGGCCTCCGTCAGAGGTGGAACGGTACGAGGCCCCACGGATAGAGACACCGGTGTCACCATAATTTGATTTGAAACAGAGGTGACAGAAGGCTGCTTGATAAACACTTCCAAATTAAGCAGCTTTGTGTCCTAATCGTTCTGGCGATCAGCCTCACAGCAAAATCTCTGCTAAAAGGGATTTGAAATCAATAAAATTAGTCAACTAGTAATTAGCTTTAGTCCCAGTAAAACTAGCAAAGTTGTTTTTTCGCTGGCTCCCCAGGCCTGTGTGCCAGCCCTTGGCAAGGAAAAGCCCACAGATGCATCTCGGCATCCAGAGACCCCCCAGGAATGGCCCTTCAGTGCCGGCACAGCCCCTGCAAGGGGACAACTGGGTGCTGGGAGCAGCCACCACCTCTGCCTGCTTATCTTCCAGCCTCATCCACCCCCAATAGGAAAAAACAGCTGTGAATGGAAGGCAGCCGGTAGCTGTTTACAGGACATCAATTGTGGACAGGACTATACAATTTGTTCACTTCCCTTTCCCGGCGCACGACAAAACAATTTAAAAAAAAAAAAAAGAAAAAAGAAAAAGGGTCCAAAAATTCCCCCAAAAGCAAGTGGTGCCAAACACCTGGAGGGCAGGACAGGAGCCCTGGCGATGCCACCCTTGCAGCCCCTTCTCTTGCTTTGATTACTACTGGTTTTCACCATCACACCACCTGGAGGCCTTGCCCCAGGCAGGGGAGCTCCATCCCATCCCCTCCACCACCTCGAAAACGGAGGCTGGACCAAGGCTGCATGGCCAAGACAGCAAGGCCCAGCTTCTCTGCTGCCTGGGGAGAAATCAAGCATTTGGGTGGGTGCCACAGTGTCATGCGCCAAGAAGGGGACAGATGGAGCCACGCTGCTCTCCAGCTCGGTCCTGACCCCTGCCCCTCCGTGCTGTCGGCTTCCCGACCTGTCCAGGAGGAGCAAGGGGGCCAGGAGATGCTTTGGGCAGTGATCACAGAATCACAGAACGGTTCGGGCTGAAGGGCCCTTTCCCGCTCCCCAGTCCCCCCTGCCATGATGGGGACATCTTCACCAGCTCAGGTTGCTCAGAGCCCATCCAGCCTGGCCTGGGATGTCTCAGGGATGGTTCATCCACCACCTCTCTGGGAACCTGGGCCAGGCTCTCACCACCCTCAGGGCAGCAATTCCTTCCTCATGTCCAGCCTGAATCTCCCTCCTTTAGTTTAAACCATCACCCCTTGTCCTGTCTCAACAGGACCTGCTCAAAAGTCTGTCCCCATCTTTCTTTTGGGTCCCTTTTAAGTTCGGAAAGGCCACAATAAGGTCCCCGGAGCTTCTCTTCTCCAGCTGAACCCCCCAGTTCTCTCACCTGTCCCCAGCAGAGCTGTCCCAGCCTCGGGTCACTCCTGGGGTTCCTCGGGGTACAAAGAGTTTAACAAGAAAACCCAACAAGCAAATTCAACCACCTTTCCCTTTAGAAACAAGCTTTGTTTGCAGACCCTACAGAAAGGTCCCCGCTGTGTTTTGGGGAGTGGCTTTTTGGTAATCACCTGCTTAAAGTCATCATTAGGGAAACAAATCACCCAAACCAGCCCAAACCTCATCAAGGCCTTGTAAACCAACTGCACGTGGTGCCAATGGTGGGACCGATGGTGTCCACAGCGTGGCCAAGGACCAGACCCAGAGCCCTGCAGGGCACACCAGTGGCAAATTGCAGGGCTACCCTCTACCTGGAGGACAGGTCAAACCGGACAGGATTCATTAAACTATCAAGGCCACAGGGCCTCTGCAGGGCAGGGGAGAAGGCACAGGGAGCAGAGAGGGCCCAGCCCCTTGGAAAACCCGCGAGATGCCAGGGGAGAAGGAAAACAAACCTGTGACGACAACCAGAGGGAAGAAAATAAACTTTAAAGCTCAAAACACTTCCCCCAGCTGTAAAAACAAAGGCACAGCAATGACAAAACAAGAGCACAAAGGAGCAGCATGAAAAAGAGATGGAGGATAACACGGGGCTTGACCAGTTGGAGCTTTTGAAAGGTCAGCAGCCTGTGGGACAAACCCACCCTGTCCCTTGTCCCCAGCCTCTCCGGGACGGACATACCCATGTCCCTTGTCCCCAGCCTCCACCCGAGCCCAACAGCTCACCCACGCGCTGCAGGAAGCAGGACAGCAAGGATGGTCTAAGGAACAAAAGCGCAGGGAAATGGGCCAAGAACAACACGGGTTTGAATCAGACTGGTAACAGGTGAATTCCCTTTTTCCTTGCAAACGCCTTGGATCAACACGTAGTTTAGGGAGCAGCTCTGCTACCACCCTCCTCGTGGATGGAAACAGAGACCTGACATGAGGCGGCAGCAGGAACCACATTGCCACCAGCTGGCCCTGGGGTCCTCTGCACGGTGACACGGCAAAGCAGGGGCCGCAGGGACCGCTGGGCACGGCGGGAGCCCCAAGGGCCGCTCTGGGTGTCGGGGATGAGCCACCAAGCTGCTGGAAGCAGTTCATGGTGACACCAACCCCGCAGAAGAGCAAGACGCAGGCCCTCAGCGTCCACAGGAAGGATTCACCGTGCTGAGCACGCACGGCCCCCAGCGCCAGCGAGGACCGGAATCCGACGGCTGCGGGTCCCCCAGGATGCCCCGTATTGACCCTTCATATTTTGCAGGCGATTCTACATTTTGCACACAGGCACAGATGCACAGAACAGGCACCTACACCCCCGCTACTTTACTTAGACGCATACACCTCTATTTCCGCTCTGATTTGCATCTTTCCAGGTATTGTTTCATTTGCAATGTAAAATAAAATTACGGTATCAGAGACTTAACCAGACCACTGTCCTTTTGCTGGGGGATAGAAATCTCTTCCCACTTGGTTTCCATTACTCACCAAGCAAGAAAATAAGAGACAAAAGCCTGTTTACTTACACCTGGCCAAAAAAAACCACCCAAAACTTTGCAAGAGAGACATTTCAGACCAACCAAGGACATGAGTCCTCCCAGCTCACCCAACACCAGCAGGTAGGGAGCCCAGGGGCGGTTAAAAATTAGACAAATTAAAGACTGCTTCCAAATTACGTGGAAATTAAACAGGGAAACAGTCAAATGCACGAACACGCGACCACAATGGCCTTGGTAGTTTATCTGTGAGTCTCCTCTCACCGGGGAGAGCGATGGTGGTGAACGGCGGCTCTGCTCTATCGCTAACACATCCGCGCCCACTCCGCAGAGCTCCCTGGAGCCAGGGGGAGAAACAAATCCCGAAGGGGAGGTTGAAGCGAAGGCACCTCCCGGAGCCTTTATTGCGAGCCAGCTCGCAGGGTCTGCAATCCTGCAGGGTGCTGGACAGCCCAGCACCACCCAGCTCAGAATGCCCAGACTGTGCAGGATGTGACCGAACCACCGTGTTCCCCCAGACGATGATTCAGCCCACAGGAAGGATCATCTAAGAAGAATTGTTCAACACAATGAGACAAACTTTCCCAAACAGTGTCCTCCCCGCCACCTGCGTGGCTGCCCCCCCGGGCCCGCTGCTCCGGCTTCTGCTGGCAAACAGCTCCGAGACCGCGGTCGCCACAGCCAAGACCCCTCCTTTTGTGTTCTCGTTCCTCCCGGCGAGCACCGCGCAGTGGGACCGCGGCTGCCACCCGCCCGAGAGCAACTGGTGGGCAACACCGGCACCACCACCCCGCAGCCAAAACCCCCAGGACCGCAGACCTCCGCATATCCCCAGAATATGCAAGCCAGATTTACCAAGGCGCCTCCAAAGCAAACCCAAACCAGCAGTGTGCAAGGCACAAAGGCTGGGGGACAACTGCACCCACAACCATGGAGCCTTCCCTCCCAGGCAGCAGCTCGTACAGAATTTGGTGAATGTGACACAGCACAGGGAGATATTTACCTTAACAACAGTTTACGGACAGATGTGACCTATTTAGAGCTCTGCCAAATATTTGTGTAATTGAATATACCATCGATTATGTAAATTGCATTAAAAAGGGCTGCATTCGATCAACTTGCTACTAAGAGCACCATTTCCAAGAACCACAACTCTTTCCCCCCTCTTTAAATACAAACACTTCAAGATGCTCACTTGTCCCTTCCCCTGTGCAGAATCCACACCTTTGCATAACCACATTCTGTGCCTTGACTTCCCCGCGCACCCGCAGGGACAAGTCACGGGATTTGCTTACCTGAAAGAAAAACATAAAACCATCAGCTTTTTGTAAGCTTTCCAGAGGCTTCTGGTGTAGATGGAGCGGAGCCCACCAGGGAAGGTCTCAGTCGGCCTCCTGACCTCAGCAGGAATCAATGATGCATGGAGCCTGTTTCTAGTCACACGTCGGCCAAGGGACACCGGAAAGCTGCTCCAGTCCCTCGGCCCCTTTGTCCCTAAAACCAGATCACAACCCCTGTCCCGACACAGCGCATCAGTGCAGATGCTGGTAAAGAGACTGAGGGACCAGGGGATGGCGGCTTGGTTGCTTTTTAAAAAAATCCAGATCTTGCCCAGGGAAGTGGCTGAGCCGCCATCCCCGCAGGGTTTACCAGGTGTATAGACGAGGTTCTTAGGGACATGGTTAATGCCAGAATTAGGTTTGCTTGGACTTGATGATCTTAAGGGTCTCTTCCAACCAAAATGATAGCATGATTTTGTCACCTGATTTGGTTCAATGTGTAGATGAGAATTTGGGGCCAGTTCAAGGAAGGGGACAGGAATGGCTTCAGCCACCAGCAGCATGGACACATCCCACGTTACATCAGCCACAGAGGTGCATCCGGCGCAGGCTGGGACGTGTCACCCTCAGCAGACACCTCCTTCTGGGATCACAAACTGCTGGGACAATGAGGACATCGCCGAACAAGCAGAGGGGACCCATCACCACCAGGCAGCACAGCGCTGGCCCTGGTGACACCTCTCCCCGGGCACACACGTCAATGCCACGGGTGAGGTGCCAGTAGATGGCACTCAACATGTACCATGGCATTCAACGTGTACCACGGCTGCTCTGTTTTCTAGGATTAACCGACACTTTTTCCCTGTGTGTGCATTTTAAACCATTTCCCGGGTGCTACTCGAGCATCACGTCAGGACACTGAGCAGGAACTGATCCGAACAACAGCAAAAGACCCTGAAAAGCCCACTGCACAGTTCCCAGGAAGCCCATGAAGATCTCACGAAAGCAGCCTTTATTCTTCTGACCATTGCAACACCAGGGAGCAACATTTCACGGCACGCGCAGCCCCGCTGCTGCCGGGGAGGGGAATCGGCCGCCTGCCCCGCCTGAGCACCCAGCCCAGCTTCCCAGCGCTTCAAACACCCTTGGCACCAGCGCTGCGAGCTACCCAGGGCCACAGCTTGGAGACAAAAGGGGACCTATTAGATTATCTCGTCTGTCTCTCCTCTACATGATGTTTTCTCTTCTATTGCTTTTGTCTAGACGAGCGGTAACACTCCTTATCAGGAACACCAATATAACCGTCTAGAACAATTCACCATTTAGAAGTTTCTCTAATATTTTGTCTGAAGTTTGCTCTCTCTTACCTACAAGAAGCTTGAAGGATTTTTTTCCTCCGTGAAAACCCACAAGCACAGAAGCTTGTGGGGCTTTAAAGGGGCTTAAAACCTGGAATTCCACATTTTGTCAGGATGGTGAAAGCTGAGCAAAATGCTGAGAGAAACTGCTGCCTCGCAGAAAACCGGCTGCACGTTCAAACACAACTTTGGAAAGAATATACATGTATAAAAACGAGAAGAAGGAAAAAAACCAACAACCCTAGCTTGAGTACAGCGAGGAAAGCCTGTGAACGTGCAGGATGAAAGCCATCACCGAACAACTGGGCTGCTTCCAGCACAGGACCTCTGCTCCTGGGAGACCCCGGGACACCCTGGCCATGGCCCACGCTCCTGGCTGCACCGGGCCCATGGGGCGGTTTGAGGCATTGCTGCTCTGGAAGGAAAGGGCCCTTCCTGCTTTGCGTTTACCTTGAGAAAGCTCTGGGGCTCACCGAGATTTCCAGAGGCTGCTGAACGCATAAGACAGCAGGAAACCCAACGAAAAATCCGTTCCCCATTTGGAGCACAACGAGCCCCAGCAGCCCCCAGGACGGGGAAGGGGAGACCTGAGTGACCCTTGGCCTAGCTCTCTGCAAAACTGCAGCCCCCATCTCCCAGCGAAACAAGAGCCCCGTCTGCTCCTGCCACCGCGGCAGGGGGAGCAGGTCAGAGGCCGGAGGGGACAGCCACCTCCATGCAGCTAACGCACCGCACCCTCCTGACAAGCAGAATGAAGGCGAAAACCCTTGTAAAACCCCTCCAGTGCCTGAGATCCATCACACTCGAGGATCTGGCTGCTCAGCTCCTGCCCACGCTGCGCTGATCAGGACAAGGAGCACAGATCTACCTCTGGTGACCCCAGGCACGGAGGTTTAACTCTCGTGGGAAGCTAATTCTGGGTTTCCAGAGGTTTTGTCCACCCTGTCTGTTCCCCCTCATCTCCACAGCATCCCAAAGCCTCCATTGCCCCAGAGCGTCCCAAGGGAATTCTGTCCACTTCAAAGCACACAGCACACTCTTCACTTAAATACAAGCCCGTGTCTCTTTCAAACTAAGAGGTGGAGGTTTCTCAGCCAGAGCAAGAGCCCCTGTTGCCCACCTCATTTCAGCACCATTTGTAGCCATCCAGATAAACTGCTTTCTCTCAAGTTAAAACTAAATACGTATGAGCCACTCAAATCAAAGCAAGAGCATCTCCAGAGAGCTGGGCATCAGTTTGATTTGTTTCTAAAACCGGCTGCAACAAAAGCCATGCAACAAGCCCTCCGCAGGGGAAGGAAACCCCCCCAACCCAGGTCACGTCCCCCAGCTGGTACCGCAGTTAACAGGCACAGGGACCAGGGGTCCCTGCCTCACCCCCAAACCCTTGGCTCGCAATTCACTTCGTTTTGTGCTGCAGTTAAGCATCCTCCTCTGCTCGCCCTGCCGCGGCTTGCTTTAATGGGTTTTGAGGGACTTGCACGTTACGGGGAAGGCAGGGAAGCAGCAGAAGAAGCTGAGCTACCCTTGCAGAGGCACGCGTCCTGTTTCCAAAACAGGACCAAGTGTCCTCAAGCAGCGTTAACACTCTCCACTCCTGCCCAAGAGCTGAACAGCACCCAAAAGCAGGCACCCCTGTGGATTTCCAGCCTGCCTGCCTCCAGATCCCTCGAGAGCAGAATTCCCAAGCGAGCCACTCAAAATTACTCCTCTGCGCTCCATCCTCACACCCTCTGCCAGGAAAGCCCCAGACGTCTGGCAGGACACCTACCCCAATGCGGCTTCTTCGGGGATGCCATGTCCACGGAGCGGCTGGCGGCCGCGCAGCCCCAGTGCCGCGCAGTCCTGGCCCCGCGCGCTCCTCCCACCCGGGTCCTCGTCCCTGCCCGCCTTTGTTCGGGGGACTATAAAGGAGTTCACTCTAAGGACAAGCACAGGCAGTTAAAAGAAAGTTAACGAGGTTTATGGAGTGGATTAAGTTTACCAGGGGATTTTATGATGCGCTGCCCAGAGTGCAAAGAGCGATTTGGCAGCACCTCATCCGGACCCAGTTCACTCCCAGGACAGCCCAAGAGCACCGGGGGGAGAACTCACCCAGGAGCCTCAACCAGGCCCTCATCCACAGCTGCTACCTCCTCAACACAAGCTCTTTTAAACACCAGGGTCAGGCTCAGTTGCTGTTATAGGGGGTCCCAACCACGTCTGAAGCAGAGGCTCCCGGAGCGGTTGTTCGCCCTCTAACAAAAGGCATCTCCACCCAATCCTGCACGACTCTGTTGTGCTGATACAGGGTATTTCTTTGGCACAGCCCCAGTCGCTGTTTATTGTCTTGCTTTCCTTTATCTGCAGATCTCAAAGCATTTTATAAATGTTAAACCTCAAAGCCTCTCTAGGGAACAAAACTGTTTCTAGCTATTGTACGTATGGAGAGACTTGCCCCAAAAATGAGGGCAGAGCGGGAAATGCAGCAGCAGAGACGGAGCTGAGACAGCCTCTCCCGGCATAACATGAAGCGACACAGGTTATCCCTGAAGTACTTGCGTGGACAGACACAACTCCAGCTCTTAACCCACCTCCTGGAGCGAGCACTTGTGCTCACCAGGCCTGAAAGCCTAATGTGCCAGAGCGCGCTAAGATCCTTCCAACTGGGGACCCAAACCACAACGCCTCACTCATCTTTCAGTTTTCTTCTTTGGTTAAAAAAGCACCAGTCCTGCAGTTTCAACTCTTTAGAGAATTATTTAAAGAAAACAGAACAAAAAACCACAAGGCTTTTAAAACTACCAAGCGCGCTGGGGGAGGTCTGCTCTCTCCTCCCGCGCCGACCCAGGAGGCTGCCGCGGGAGGCGCTCGAGGCTGCCCCTGCCGCGCGGTGCGTGTCCTGCTGGCAGAGCCCCTGGGCTGCCCCGGTTCCACAGCAGGGAGCGAGAACGGCAGCTCCTCATCTTTTTCCTCGGCTTTATCTTCCACGCACTTCGGCTGAAAGGAACCTGAGGAGTAGTGGGAACTCAGTACCACCCAGGCTCGGCTCTCCCACCGCTCCAGGGAAACGCTGCGGTACAGGAACCATAGCGGCGCTTTACTTGGGAGATCGCTGCCTGCAGACTCCAGCAAGGGGATAAAACCAAATAACTGCGTGTCTGGGATGAGAAGGGTGCCCTAGGCAGGGGAACAGCAGCTCAAAAGCCTCACAGGAAGGAGAAGCACCAGCACAAGCATCATCTTGGATGCACGAGCTCCTGCGCAACCCTAAATGGCTCCACTGGGGCTCTACCGTCTTTGGGACCAACTCCGACAAGACACAAGTTCAGTGCCTGGTCCAAAAAACCTCCAGTCTGACTGCAACGAGCAACCCAGAGAACGGTCCAGGAGCCCGCAGCGAGCCACTGGCTCCAGACGCCAGTTTCCTGAGACGCCTCAGTTCCCAGGTCCTTCTTGGAGCACCACCCCGAGCCCAGGACCTCACTCGACACTCCAGTTTCTCACCCATATCCAGTGCCCTGCACCACAAGAAACCTGGAAAAGCAAAACCAGCTCTAAAGATTATGTAAAAACCCCACAGGACAGAATTCAGGACTCATTTTCCACTCCTGGCTGCTCACACCTGAGCAGCAGAGCTCTATTTGGCCCAACTTCACGTTTCCTTGCGGGTCCTGAGCCAGTGGGGCCACGAGGTACCTTCTACCACCAGCCAGAGGACAAGCAAGGATTTGCAGGCACCTCGGCTAGAAACAGGAGCTTAAAAATACACCAGCGCTAAGTTTTGAGTTCTGAACTAACAGAAACCGAGAGGACTTGTGCAGGATCTCTGCTGGTCACAAGGCAGCAAAGACTGGTTCCTCTTCAGCTGTTTCAGCCCTGGGTGGCTTTTGCAGGTCGTGGCTACAGCCGCATTACCTTAGCGGCTGCTCGTGGCATCACGGCCGAGAAGAAGCTAATGAAGCTAACGAAGGGAACGCAGCCAGGACGGGCACCACCTCAGAGCATCCTGCTCGGCCAGGAGAACTAGACTAAAGCAAACCCAAAACAGGTGTCTTGTGCCACAATTTCAAGCAAGAAGCTCCCAAGCAGACCTGGGCTGTACAAAGAGGAGCCGTGGACAGCAGCTGCCGGGGTCCGAGGTGTTGCTCCCTAAGGAAGCTCAACCTCCACATTCCTCCCAAAGGTTCAGATGGGCTGAGCAAACCAAACCACCCACGTGTCCTTTTTCTCCATTTTGCACACCTTTACCCCCCACACTAATTTCCAGAGAAGGGCTTAATTAAAATGGTGGTGACTCCTGGGTCTTGCAGTATCAGCAGTGAATTAACTGCAGGCAGATGGAAAAAGAGGAGGAGGACAAGAACCAGGAGACCTCCAGGACTGAGGGCGAACTCTGCCTGGATGGCATCATCGCCACTGGGCAAGTGGCTGTACACGCAATGACAGGAGCTCAGGACCCGCTTCATCCATCCCCACCATTGCCACGTCCCCAGGGCTGGATGTGCCATTCCACCAGCATGGAAATGGCTTTTCCCTGAGCAGGCTCAGGTGAGACCTTTGTATCTCAGCAGTTAACACCCTGAGCGGGGCAGTGATAAAGGGTAGAACCAGAGCACCGGGATGCAATCCTGTGCTGGCGGCTGGACTGGACCCACCCCGCAGCATCCGCGGCACAGGGCAACTCCTGCCCCACTCATGGCGGCGCCAGAGCCTCGTGCCGCGGTCCCCGGCACCTGTTGGGCAGGCGAGAGCCCCTGTGCCACCCCAAGGTGCCCCAGCCCTCCCGGGGCACAGACCCCGGTGTCTCCTGGGAGACTTTGCAGAGTTAAAGCAACACCGACAGTGGGATTGTCAGCGGCACAGACGCACGATCAGGAGGGGAAGATGTGGGGGGAAGAGCATCCAACTGGCGAATATAATACTTGGAAGGAAAAGCAGATTTAAAAAAAAAAAATGAGGGGGTGGTAAGAAAAAAAAAATCTCAGGAAGTCATCTAGTCATTCCTGCTCCCTGCCGAAACAATGGGCTCGGGATGCTGGCTAAGTTATAAATAATCCCACTGGCTACACAACACAAACACAAGGCAGGAGCAGGGTAACTATCGCTCGGTGGAACGGTGACTCACCACCTTTGTACAACATCCCCAAAGAAGGGCAAACGCCGCCGCCGGCTTGTGCGGCTGCGCCAGGACAGGGGCTCCACCGCGCGGTGCCCCGGCCCGGGGAACACGGTCCGTGTGCTACGGAGCCAAAGCCCGTGCGGCTCCGAGACACCAGCACCCTGCACCACAGCGCGCGCCGGCAGCGGTCACATTGTCCCCAGACCAAAGCCGACCATGCAGCCCGGCGCTGGGGACCGGCGGTGAGGAAGCGCTCGAAGTGGGGAAAATAATGGGAAGCCACGAACTCCACAACATCCTTCTCTTTTTAGAAAGGAAATTGGCGTTTGCGAGATGATTTGGCTGAGCTGTTTTCGAGATCAGTCCTCTGAAATCGGAGATGGGCAAAGCCAACGCACCTCGGGATGCTGGTGAAACCACTCCAAGGGACACATGCAAGGGTCTCTGCCCCAAATACGGCACTTGGGGGATGTATGCGGCCCCTCCAGACCATGAGGAAGGGCAGACCCATTCTTTTGGGCACCCAGGACAACCCCGTGGTTGCTCCGATCCTGGCGCACCGTACAGCGTGTGCCACACGCGCAGCCACGCGGCAGGGAGCCCTCGTGCCGAGAGCAACTGAGAAAGACCTTCCCAACGGACACTTGGAGAACTTGGAAGTGACATAAATTATCCTATTTTTTTCCTAGGAAAAAAAAAAAAAAAGAGCTTCCTGACTTGTTATTCCATTACCCCAATCTGGAAATGCAATCATATTAGTTCAGCTGCATTAACACAAAAAAAAACCCAACAAAAACTGTCTTAAAGGCTGAATTGATGTCCAAGGGGCTGAGCAAAGGAGAACAGAAGTCAGAAGCTGCGGCAAGCGGCTCCCCCGCGAGCACCGCAGCCACCCCGGCCCCGGCCACGCTCCGCACGGCGCGGGGAGCGGTCAGGACATCAAGTGATTTCTCATGAGATTCTTCGCCAGGTAGGTGAGGTAAAAGGTCCCTAAGAGCTGTGTGAGCAGACCCAGCTCAACAGCGTCATGCTGAGTTTGTTACAGAGCTTAAGCCAGTTTAAAAGTACCTCAGACGAGGAGAAAAGCCCAGCTTCGAGCCAAGTGCAAAGTCCAGGCAACAGGAAGATGCTGTGGGGATGCACTGCCCAGACCCAGCTCTAAACCAGCTCTTCTTGCAGCAGCCGATGCCACCCGGTCTGAGCGCACGTTGGAAACACAAAGGGCTTGAAAGAAAGAGTGGCTGCCGAGACCAAATCTCTTCTTAAAATCAGCAAAGGAGGTTACAGAGCTGCGAGGACGGAGCAGCCGCGGCTGAAAGCAGAAGCACAGGAGGTTAACAGGACTGTCTCCTTGGCCACGAGCGGAGCTGCCACCAAAACGTCGTTTAAAGGGAAATCGAGTAAATTCAATCCCTCTCCTTTGGGGCCTGGAGCGCCCATAGTCCAGAGCTCACAGGAATGGCCACCCAGCCAGACACGTCCACTCCAGACTCCAAAGGAAAGGTCTGAACAGCCTGAACCACGGTACAAGAAATCAAGGAAATTCGCTTCAACATTTTGTTCTTAAAAATAAAAGAACCCACCAAAGCAAACACCAAGCACATCCACCTTCCCACAGCCCCTCGGGCCATTCATCATCTGGATAAAATCCAGTTTCACATTGAAATTCAGCCGGACTTTCAAATGCAAATACAAGGAGAAGAGCAACATATGGTAGAGGTTAGTACGTATTTTTTCTAATTAAATGGCACGCTGCTGTTTTGTGTAACAATGTTAATGGGGCATTAAGGAGTCTTTGGAAGAGAGACCACCTCATTCTTTCTTATTTTTTTTTAAAAAAAGGTCCCAGAAAGCAGAAGGGCCCAGGGCCTCCCTGCAGCCGCACACTCACCACAGGACGGGTTTGGTCCCTTGTCACACGTCAAGTCACCTGTGTCCCCCCGGGTTCTGCAGGACACGGCAGAAAGGTAAGAGGGGACAGGCAACCCCAGTGTCCCCCTGGCTGGTCCCGCTGGGCCATCACGGGTTGTCCCTGGGACACTCCTGGGTGCCACCGTGTCTGTACCAGAGAGTGTCACGATGCAGACAGCAATGGCTTTTGGAGGGGGAAAACCCTCACTGATTCCTTATCCCCAGGGATGAAAGACGGGCAGAAGATGCTTCAAAACTTATCATCCACTTATTTTTGGTCCCTGTCTAACCATGAAGACTCTCCCTGCCAGAAGAACTTGTGCCACATTAACTTCACCTCCCTCCTGCTCCTCTACAGCTCCATTCAGAGGGAGACGCTGCCCCGGGTCCCTGCGGAAGGCAGGGAATGCTCCTTGGGTCAACAGAAGATGGACAATGTTTGTAATGTTTCTTCTCCCTGCTGGCTCTGGAGTTGTGCTAAGTGGATAATTAATTGAAAAATTCAAGATTAAAAAAAGGGCAGCTGTTCTGGACTGCGCTTTTCCCCCATTCAATGAACAACATCCTCCCACCACAATCGTTAACCATGGCAGCGAAAAGAGCCTCAAAACAACCCCTACAGAAATTCTCAACAGTCGAATCAAGAAATCTTCACCCCCAGTTCAGCTTTTTCCTCTTCTGATGTTCCCTCATGCCTATTTCCACCCTACAAGGCCACCCAGGACAGACAAAGCCAGAATCTCCACAGCCAGGTGACCAAACTGCCAAGCGCCCCCGGCTGAGCCGGACGCTGCCGCTGCGCCCCCAGCGCCGCCGGGCGCCAGGAGCGCTCCGCGCCCACCCCGGCCCTCCACGCACGCAGTGCCACAGTATATTTCACACTGTATCTCATGCCTCATTTGGCAACAAAATTAATTAAACATTAAGTCACCTCTGAAGGAGCACAGCACCTTTCTTCCCCCCGTGGCACACATAACTCGATTTGCCTGAGCTAATGTGCCCAGCAACACCTGCAAAGTATTTGGAAAACCTTCGGCAGACAGGTCCCCGAAGCCAGCAGCGAGACGCCCCCCACGCCATGGGCCTCTGCTCGTGGGACATCGCTGAGCGACAAACAGCTGTGCGCAGCCACCCCTGGAAAAACATCTTAAAATGCAATAATCACAGAATGGTTTGGGTTGCAGGGACCTTCGTGTCCCCCAGTGCGACACCAAGCAGGCCCCTGCCCGTCCTCGCCTCCCATGCTCATCGTGTCCAGGCAGCTGCAGGGATCCACGCAGCCTGCAGGTCGCCCCCTCCTTGCTGTGCTCCAGGCGTTTCTCAGCTATTTGGAGACCTGCAACAGGGCAGGACAATCCAACCCACAC
Organism: Patagioenas fasciata; assembly: GCF_037038585.1. Lineage (NCBI taxonomy): Eukaryota > Metazoa > Chordata > Aves > Columbiformes > Columbidae > Patagioenas > Patagioenas fasciata. The sequence continues at coordinate 6,755,243 of NC_092546.1, read as the reverse complement.
GGCTGGGAATCCCAGAGGCAGATGTGGGCAAACTTTTCGGCATAACTGATACAACTGCCTCGGCCACGTGTCCACCACCAGCCCATCGCTCGGCACCCTCCTCGTGATGGAAGGGGTGCCAGGAGCCACCGGCACGGGGCAAATCCCTCCAGAGCAGGTAAAACAGGCTGAGCAAAAGCTCCAGGAGCCTCCGGAGGGAGCAAGCACCAAAACAAAAGAGAAACCAGAGCCAGCAACCAGCGACCCGGGGTTTACCTGCAGTGATCCCCGCACCACGGGCAGAGGGACCAAACCCGCCTCCAGGAGCCCAGCGCGTTTTTCAGGTCCAGCCTGGTTAACTGAGCCCAGGCCAGGTTTCCAGCCAACGCAGGAGGATCAGCCCTGCTCCCGGCGTTCACCAGCCAGGCTGCCAAGGGTTTACACATCATCTCGCACCTCATCTGGGGTTGAGCACAAGTGTGATGGGAGCAGCTGAGGGACCTGGGGGCTCAGCTGGAGCACAGGAGCTGAGGGGAGACCTTCTGATCTCTGAGCTGCCTGAAAGGAGCTTGGAGCCAGGGGGGTCGGGCTCTGCTCCCCAGGAACAAGCGCCAGGAGCAGAGGAAACGGCCTCAAGTTGCACCAGGGGAGGTTGAGGTTGGATCTGGGAACAATTTCTCCCCAAAGGGCTGTGGGGCATTGGAACAGGCTGCCCAGGGCAGTGGTGGAGTCACCGTCCCCGGAGGGCTGGACAGACGGACAGGAGGTTCTCGGGACATGGGGCAGGGACAGGGCTGGGGGAACAGTTGGACACGATGATCTTGAGGGGCTTTTCCAAACAAAATGTTGCTGTGGTTCTGTCTATGAGGGGATGTGGTGTTTCCTGAGGGCCTCACCCGCCCATCAAGTTCAGACCACGGTCTCTCCTCGTGCTCTCGAATCTGCGGCTCAAAGCGCTCAGAAAGAGACGCTGATGACCTCAATGCCCAGGGGAGGCTGTGTCAACACTTCACTCTCCCATGTTAAGGAGCAGATCACCATCACTTTCCCACTCGGGAATAACATCGGTATCCAGAATCTGCTCTTGTATTAGAACAGCATCGGAAATATCAATTTGCCAAGTGACTTTGGGTGCTAGTGAGCAGAGAAGATGCCTTTACAGCATCCTCCAGCTTTAACACTGGAGAATGTAATGCCAGGTAGAGAAGAAGCCATCCAAGTTAACAAAATACACTTTGCATTAAATTCACCCCCTTAAGACACCCACTTGCTGTCTCAAACTGAAAAAAAAAATAAAACAATAACAATCCAACTTGAGTTTCACTGCACGCAAACGTTAACCAGGGAGACGCAGCAGGCAGAGCGACGGGCGACGCGGGACCCGCGCTGCACCAGGGCCCCGGGAGCAGGGACACAGAGACCCCAGACACAGCTGGGACGCGACGTGGGTTAAGGGAGGCGGCTGTGAAGACGCTCCCTGGCCGTTTGCTCCCCTGCACTCGCCATCTCCTGCGACCCGTGTTCCCTGCCCCAGCTTTTGGGCTCTTTTCTTCAAACCCCGTTTTCTGCATCCCAACCCAGCCCACGGGAAGAACAGGGAGCGGAAAGGGGAGGAAGGAGAACAGGAGAGGTGAAAACAAAGCAGAGAGCTGCTGAACGCACCTGACCAGCGTGTGGGAGACAAACTGCACTGAAAGCCCTCCAGGGTCTGTTACTGGAAAGGCTGCGGCACCCAGGGTGTTTCCCTGCAGAACCCTCCTGCTCCCGGCCCAGCTCCGCGGGACAAACGGCCCTGGGACAAACAGCCCCGGGGCTGCGGGGAGCCCAGCCCAACGAGACCTCTGCAAGCTTCACTTGTCCACGGCAAAGCTTTTTGATTTTAATTATTTTTCCTTCAATAACGGCTAACAAGCAATTTTTTTACTTTGGAGGAAAGTCACACCAATAGGTAGGCAAGTACATTATTCTGCTTTGCCTCTTCTCTGGTGCAGTGGCTTTGCGTTTAGTGACAGCTTTACAAGGCCGCTGCACGGGCACGCGTGCGACCGCGACATCGACAAGCGGCCTCACGTACGTACTTCACGGAAAGTGCCAGTTTTAAATATCAAGTCACATATTGTGCACCTCATGTCTGCCTTTCATCATCTATCAAAATAGCAAGCAAAGCCCATCATTCCCACTCCAGCATAAGCAAAACATGTGGGAACTAGAGGGACTTAGTAGGAAAACGTGATATATCCTTACTAATAAAAGCTCCTGCTTTCCTCACTGTGGTAAGCAGTTGCAAATGCGTTTCTGCAGCCCGAGACTCGACTGCTGACAGTTCGGATTGCTCAGCTCTTCCCGACCAACCGAGATGCGTTTACTGCGAGCACCAGGGCTGCTCCACAAGCTCCGGGCCCTCCCCACGCACAAAGTAATTGAACCTTCAAACAGCTCACCCCTAGCACCAATTAAAGAGACAACCCTCACCTTTCAGAGAATTTATTACTTTCAGTGCCGTTGCCACAGGTATCCAAGTTTGAATGTTGTTTAAAGCAGGTTTTCAAAGGGGATACAGACTCACCTACCTCCAGGGAAAACGCGTTTACTTTGTTCAGTAGACTATAACTTCAAATCTGTTACATGCACCAGCTTGCAACTCTTTGAAAAACCTCCCTGGTTAGCTGGCTTCAAATGTGCTTTCTGAGCTCGCCCCGATCAAAGCAATTCCCTCAACAAGGAGCCTCTCACCAGGAAAAGGCACCCAACGCACGCTGGGGGTGGAAATCACAGCGCAGGGCAGGAGGGGACTCTCCCTTCCCAAGCCGCCCCAGAGACCCCAAGCGCCGGGCTCCCTCACCACAAAGCGAGAAGGAAAAGACATTTAATGGTGAACACGCTTACTCGAAAGGAAAGGGAAAAAAAAGGGAAAAAAAAGCACTACTTTCTTTAGCAGAGTTTTTGTTTGCTGAGCAGAACTGCCCCTTCGGCGGAGAGCGCCGGGCGCCTGCTCCATCAGCACGCAGACCCGGCACGGCCAGCGCTGCCGCTGAGACGGGGGTGTTTGTGCCCCCCACGCAAAGCGCTGCTCCCGAGCCGTCCCTCGCACGCCCCTTCGCCCCAGCCTGATTTCCCTTGGTCATAAAAGCAAAGGCCCGCTGGGCAGCCACCAGGCGACCGCGCCGGGCCAGGCTGGGGAGGGACAGTGACCCCTCTCTGCCTCCTGCCACTCCCACTGCCTTCATGCCACTTAAAAACGGTGATTTCCATGTGAAATGCAGCACACGCGGTTTCCTGCTCGAGGTGCAGTTTAATTTAGCGCGCGAGGATGGAGCTTGTTTCTGACCAGATGAGTCACTTATGAACCGTGACATGGAGGGGGACACAGTTTTAAATACTTTGCTACTGCAAATAATAAACAACCAGTTTGGCGAGGGGACGAGGAAACCGCAGCCCCCAGGAGCAGGACAATAGGAATACAATGAGCACCCCAGCTAAAGTAAAATATGAGCAGCAAATGCCACGGCCTGGGTTGGAAAACACAAGTTGTAGCCCGAAGCCCCAGGAAGACCAACTTCCCCGCGGTGACCTATATGCGCTATAAATGCCGCAGACCCGGTCCGCGTGACGTAAGCTCCACCCGAGCGGCAATCGCTGGGTCTCGCCTCGCCAAGAAAAGGCAAAGCGGAGGTGTGGAATCATTGTCCGTGCGGCGGGGGAGCGAAACCAGTTCCTCCCTGGTGCATTTAAGGACAGAAAGGAGGGAAACGGTGGCAGAGCTTAAAATAAAACCGGGAGACAAATATAAAAGCCAAGGGACCTCAAAGCTGGAGGGCTTGTGTTGGAACGTTCCTGGCCTAGCACAGAGAAACAGGTTCCCCTTTGCAAAGGGGCCACCGGCACAGGCGCCAGGGCAGCTATTGGGATTTGGAAATTGGAATCTGGGGAAATTTTATCAGCGTGATTTGCTAGCAGCGCTGTTTCAAATGACTGCACTACCTTTATTCAGTGCTGGTTAGGTTAACCTATGGTTGGACTCAACGATCCCGAGGGTCTCTTCCAACTGAAATGATTCCATGATTTCCCGCTGGAAGCAAGAATCTGATCTTGGCAAGCGGGGCATTTCGGCTGGGGGTCCGCAGGTCGCTGCTCTGCCCTTCGCTCCCAGCCTCCCTGAGCAGGAGATCGCTCCTCCGGAGGGGAAAACAGAAAAGCTACATATTGCCCCAGGATCTCCCGAGAAGGACGGAGATCAAAAGTGGGATGCCAGGAATTCCCGTTTCCAAGGGTGGGCAGAAGCACAAAACACCAATTTCCCTGGCACACAAGACAGCATCTTGAGTTACTACAACTACCCCAAATAATGAGATCCTGACACTGTGGTGCATGTTACTGAATCAGCACTGAAGTCAATCACTATTTGCTTCCCCTTTCCAGGCAGCAGAGGGGAAACACTGCGCTACCTTTACTGGTGGATGGGACAGACACGAGGAAGGAATTGCTGCCCCGAGGGTGGTGAGAGCCTGGCCCAGGTTCCCAGAGAGGTGGTGGATGAACCATCCCTGAGACATCCCAGGCCAGGCTGGACGGGCTCTGAGCAACCTGAGCTGGTGAAGATGTCCCTGTCATGGCAGGGGGGCACTGGGGAGCGGGGAAGGGCCCTCCAACCCAAACCATTCTACGATACCAACTGAACAGGAGCGTTTGAAAACCATTAGGCACATAAAGACGAAGCCCAGTCCTTCCTGTAGGGCAAGAAGATTTAAGGAGGTAACCTCCAGGTGCAGATGAGGGCCTGGCTGCAAGGTGCTCTGCTCCCCCAGCAAGTCCAGGTCCCCAAACCCAAGGACTACCTGCTCTCCACCCCCCGACACTGCCGGGTTGGTAACAATTCAACTTCAAATCAAATGTGGAGCCAGACGGCTGGTTGTGCCTTTGGGGGTGAACCAGTATCTGATCGTACCTTGCTGCCAGTTAGTGAATTAAGCTAAACCAAACATTACGAAACTATAAAAGCAATCACTCCAGACTATTTAAGACCTAGCTTAGAGACTCTGGATCCTTCCAACAGACACAGCGCATCCTTGTGCTTAGCACATCTTGTTAAGGTCTCACCGCAGTTACTCATCCCACCAGCAAAACTCAATCGTCAAATATGCAGGACCAGAGAGAAATCACAAAGCTGACACACAAATTAAACATGGCCCTGCTCTCCAAAGGTGAGGCCCTAGGGATAACTCCACACCAGAGAAAAGACTTCCCCTCCACCCAACCCCGAGCTGCGTTTCAAACCCAGGATGCCCAGGGCAGGACGAAGCAGCAGCCGCAGAACGCGGCCGGCGGCGACTGCGCAACTGCCTGCAGCCGGAATACCCGGCCCTGTGCTCCATGGGCTGCTCGCAGCTGGACCCAGAACGCAGCAGCCCAGAGGAAGGGTGGTGTCAGCACTACCTTACACCCACCCGAAAGAAAAGGAGGAGCAGGGGGAAATCAAAGATTTTGGGTCATTTCGGCTGCTGTACAAGCAGAGGGGGTCCGGCCAGCGCTGTGAACTGGCAGCCGGTCGGGAAACCAACTAACACGAGCTAGCTCCGTTAGCATCCTCCCACCGGCACTTCTTCTGTGGATTATTTTAACAGCAAAATTCACACGCGGGAACGCTCGCTGGAGAGATCAGCCTCCACCTGCCTTAACCCAAGAGCCTTCTCCCCTTGAATTTCCTCCAGCGCCCACGCGACAGCTTCCCTGCGTGTAAAAACGTCTGCTCAAAACCACCTTGAGGTGCAGCCGAACAGCCCAATGTGAAAGCATCGGATTTCAGGGTACGCACCTCCCATCCTCGCTCCTGCAGGCTTTCCCAAGAGCCGCCCCACAGCTTGCTCCGGCATCAGCGCTGCAACCCAGAAATCCCACCCGGCCCCCCGAAAGCCACCCGGCGTCGGGGCACGGGCATTCCGCACGGCCAGGACCTCCCCGGACAGCTCGTGGTAGCTCAGGGCAGAGGAGGTCAAGTTTTAACTATCCACAAAGCAGCGGCGTGTTCCGGCAAGAAGGACAAATTACCCGAACTTCCCGGGGCCGCGCTGAACCCGGCACAAAGCGTCCTCCCCAGGCATCCAGCGCCCGCAGCCCGGGGTGAATTCTCCGCTTCAGCCTCAAATAAACCCGCGCCACGTTTCCCAGTCACACATCTAAAGCTCCATGCCCTTCAGATCGCCAGCCCGCTCCTCAAACCCTTCCATGTCCATACCCCCCGCCCCTCCTTGGCAAGGATGCAGCCACTTGGTCCTTCTGGGGACCAGGACCAGCTGATGGCTTCACAGACACCACAGCATGGAGGGGAAGGCAAGGTTGTGCTCACAGCACCCCAAAAACCACAGCGAGGTCCAGCTCGGTGGCTGGTGACACAGCTTCGGTGTCCCCGGGGCAGCCCGGCGGCATCTGGTCAGGGTGGCTTTGCGAAGGTCCCTTTGGGAACGCCAGGATCCACCATCGGCAGGGAGCTGCACAAAGCAGACACCCAAACCGCGCCAGGGCCTCCCTTTGGGCAGCCGAGCCCAGGAATTCACCACCACGTCTTCTCGCTCTCCCAGGGCACACATCTGCAGATGCTCATTCGAACAGCTCAAGAGATCACTGAGTGTCGGGTCCTGTGCTGCTTCAACCAGAGCAGCGAGACAACCACCTCCAGCCCAGGTAGTGGCTCCTTAATTGGAGACAGATTGGCAAGAGCAGCTCTGATTATCCAGAGACACGTGGAACAACAAGAAAATCATCTGGAGAAATAGTAGCAGACCACCACCAGAAAAATGCATAACACAAAATGACAGAAAGCCCTCCTTTTGGGTCGCTGGAAGCAAACACAAATTTACTGCAAGAAACATTACAGTTTCAAGAAAAATAAAATATATGTAAGATGACAGTACCTGATCCTCCAAACTGAGTGCTCGCTAGGGTCGTGGGTCTGTTCTTCCCATTAGCCACGGGCAGGGGAAACATCTACAAAACAAGATGAGAGAGAGGGGAGAAAAAGGAGATTTCAGTACGTTAGTTTCAGGGCACCGCTGCAAGGGGTCAGCCTGGGCAGGCGGGGGAGGAAAGGGGCAAGAAAAGCACTTTGTTGATGCAGAAAATGTTCCGTGTGTCCCTGCCGCAGAGATCGGGTGCAGGGGGAGCCCTGCTGCACACGCAGCGTGCACGGGTCCTATGGGCACCCGAAATCCACCCAAGAAGCACCATCGCTTGGGCACAAGCGACCGCTTCTTCCCCGATTTCTTCGCCAAGGCCCCGTGCAGGCGGTGCCCCCAGAGAAAGGCCGGTTCTGTTCACAAAACACAGCACCCACCGACACCACAGCACACGGAAAAGCCCAATTCATCCCTCAGCACTCGCAACGCCCCAGGTCTCAGCCAGACGTGATCGACCGGAGCGCAGGAAACCCCACGGCATCTCCCAGAGGTATTTAACTCGGGATCAGAAAGATTAACGTGTCTTTGGCATCGGTCACTCTGGCAACCCGTTTACTGCTCCGGCCGTGGTACCGCAACGGATCCTCTCCCTTCAGAAACACCGCACGGCTCGTCTGCTAACCCCTATAAATACTTTTAATATAAGTTGGGAGGGTTTCAGAAGCTGTTATTTAAAAATTTATATGCACTTGTGTGCGGCAGAAAACTAATTCTTCTCCACACAAATGGAGCTCCAGCCAATAAAACAACTGGTGGGAAAACGCTTAGTGAATTAACATTTTAATATCCTTTTACTACTCAACTCAAGACACTTTCACCACCGAGTCATTTGAATTTTTATTATTTTTAGCTTTGCAAGGTCTGAGCAACTCAGAAGTTTAATGCTTTGAAGATTAAACAATGCAATGGCACAAGAGCTTAAGAAACACAGCGTTTCATGCCCTGACAGAGCGGCCGTCTGGCTGTGGTCAGACTCCTCTGCACAAACCGGCTGCCCGCCTTTGGCTCTGCTTTGTTTTTACAAACGCTGGGGACAAGAAAGAGAAAAGGCAGTTAAATGTGGTAGAGATGCAAAGCGAGCAGTTGAGAAACCAACTGCCATTCAAAAAAAGAACACAAATTTGGGATCATATATAGGCACACGCACACCATGTATATGTAATATGTATATTTAAACTAAGGTGTGAGGAGCGTTTAGAGGCGCAGCGTGCGCGCAAACGACCGCTCGCCAGCAGCACCCGCCCTGCTGCGGCTTTGTCCCCCGGTATGGCCCTGCGCCCCCAGCCCCACCTGCAGCCTGGGAGGCGCTGCTGGGGGGGCACCAGCGCCACTCGGGGACACCGGCAGCCCCCACATCGCACGCACCTTCTTTCCTCGGGAAGTGGGGCTAGAGGACACAAGCAGCCCCGCGACAGCCCGGTCTGCAGCCAGCCCCCCCGCCCCCCTGCAGGGCAGCGCTGCCTTCTGCAAAGATCTCCAAAACCACTGAAAATGCATTTTACACGGCTGATCCCACCCGGCTTGTGCTCGCTACTGAGGCACGGAAGAGATTAAGTGAAGTGGTTTGAAAACCCTTTTCCGAGTTCTGCATATACGAGCTGCGAGGGGGAGATGGGATGCACGAACATAATGGTACCAAGCAGCAAAACGCAACAAAAACAATTAAAAAAAAGCACTGCTAGCTCTTTTTCACAAGCATTTCTGCTTATTAACTTGCTGATGCCGAAAAACCCAAGGTCTGAGCAGTAAACGTGAGTGGAGAAAATGAACGTCCTTGTTCCATTGTGCAACGAGCGTGGGTTTTTACTTCTGCAAACACGGGGTCCCCCCCGGTGCGTTCGGCGATTCCCGCCGCCCCCAGTGATCCCCACCACAATATCCCCCGCAATCCCCACCCCCCAGCCGCCCCACGGGGGTGCCCTCCCCACCCCCAGCCGCCCCACGGGGGTGCCCTCCCACCGCCTGCTTCCAGAGATTATTTCGAGACTGACGCAACAACACCTTCCTGCTCGGATTTCGGAGTCACCGACCCCCTCCCATGCCAGGATGCTCAAGCAGGGCAAGACAAGGGGAACCCCGGGTCACCCCTCACCTCAACGCAGCCTCCGAATTTATCTGTCATTTGCCAGCTCCAGTAAGCGTTCTGGGTTGGTTTGGGGTTTTTTCTGCCGTGCAGCGTGGGCTGAAGCCGCGCGGGGCGCTGCCCCGGGAGCCCCGGCTCCAGCCGCACGTGGGGCTGCCGGCCGGCTCCGCGGGCACCGGCAAAGTTCACCCACCCACTGCAAATCTCCTCTCTGCTGGGGGACGGAGGAGATGAACTGAACCCCAGGCATCAAGGAGGGACCCAGGCACAAGCTCTGAGGAGATGTAATTGGGTCATTACTTGGCCTTTGTTGAATTTGAATAATGTAGATTTAAACGGTTACGTAAAAATCTCCCATCTTAAGTCGCTGTGTTTGGTTTCTCGAGTCCTGTTCTCCAGCCTCCCTGACCGCTGACAACTTCTGCGTAACCTCGCAGCCCAATTTCCACCCCCCCCAATTCCTCTCCCTCTCTTTCTCACAGGTTAGAAGATGTAAATCCAGTGCCTGAAGATCCAAACACCCGCCCTCTTATAGCTCAGAGATCCCACAATTTCAACGGCAAACTCAAAAGCGAGAAAGGGAATTTGTCAGACCCAAGTGACAACACCAAGCAGCATTTCATGCGTTGTGCCCTTGTACCAGTGCTTCCCAGTTAAATGGCCGTTTTCACTTCCTCTGCTCTTCCACCTCGTGAACTCCAGGCTGAACCAACCTCAGGCCTGAACTCAAAACCTGAGATCTATTTTTCACCATGGAAAGCATCCAGCTGCTAATTCAGGGAGAAGAGGGAATTCAGCCCAATAAACGTTGCCAGCAGGATATTTCATACGTGTTCATTAAGAGAGACCTTCCTGACTGCAGCCCCAAACGTCCATGGAGGCGTAAAGTCAAATTTTACAACAGTTTCACTTCAGACAAAAGCGAGAGTTGCACCATGGAAGCGCGGGCTGTGCCGCGGCCGGGCTGGTCCAGCACCCTGGGCACCGGGCAGGGCAGGTCCAGCACCCTGGGCACCGGGCAGGGCAGGTCCAGCACCCTGGGCACCGGGCAGGGCAGGTCCAGCACCCTGGGCACCGGGCAGGGCAGGTCCAGCACCCTGGGCACCGGGCAGGGCAGAGGCTGCTCCAGCCCCGCTCGCTGGGAAGGGTTTGGCTCCCGCCCGGCTCAAGGGCAGAGCGCGGGAGCAGGTCCTGCCCGCCCCGCCGCGTCCCAGCGAGCTGGAAACCCACCCGACAACCAGCACCCCGCAGCATATGGTTAATACTCTGTAATAATCATGGTTGTTAACAGCATCTCACTTCTGCCAGAGACCCGGGCTGGCACACAGCCGCCCGCCCCTATCTCGCTTGGCAGGAACACTGCGACACAACAGACCCCAAAACCCATCCGTGTGCCGCTCCATCCCAGCTCCCCCACGCCACAGAGCGTTGCTGCCCCCCGCGCACCCCGGCCCGGATCCCTGCCCAAACCTTCCCACAACGCCGGGACGACCACGGCGAGTCCTCACGGCCGAGCGGCTCCCGACAGCCACCGGCCAAAAGACAACACCAAAACCCCAGCCTAATAAATGGGCTGAGACAGCAACTGGGATCTATGGGCAGGATGCTTTCCTGAAAGCTCTCCTCCAGATCTGCAAGCCCGGCCTGGATTACTGCCAGGGAGCGGTGGTGAAGGAAAGCTTACAAATTACCAGTACTTTGGGGCAATTATAAAAGGCAATTTGTCGGGAGGCAGAGGGAAGCGAGCGCCGTGCACAGCCCAGAGCAGCGACCAGACCACAGAGCTGGGGCTTTGGCTCCGGCTCACTTTGATCCACGTTTCAGATTCCTTTGATTTTTCGCCCTTATTGGCAAATTATATTGGCACAAAGCTTTGGGCGAGCACTTCGCAGCTCAACAACCTCCCAATCTATTTATCTATTAAAGAAGGCACAAGTCCTTCTCTTCAGGACTGCGAGCCTGACTCACAGCACCCCGCACAACCCTGCTACTTACTGACCCCAACAACTCACGTCTGACTATGCTGTGACCTTAAAATTCACTCACTGCACAGCAAAACACGGCAGAGCTGGACCACGGGCTGCTGGGGTTTAACATGTTTTCCCTAGAAAAAAAGGAGTTGAAATATTGACCTGAAGTAACCACTTCCAACTGCTGTGAGTCTCTCTGGTCTTCCATCTACTCTCGTGGAGAGGATCAGCAGAGCAATGCTCCACTCCTGCTTATTGAAAGAAAAACATAAATATGCTTGAAAGAGCAAGGTTTGTGGTCAGAAACGCTGCATCCCAGCAACACATGGAGAACAACCATGGAAGAGCCTCTTCAACAGACCCACATCGCACACAACACGCTCACAATGCCCAGGTCAAGATCATCTCCTCGCTAGGAAGCTTTCCATTTGACCTACTCATCCTCTGAGAGAGACGTTCACGTTCCCTTATGCGAACTCAGGAGAAGGGCGTGTGGAGCGGAGGGTTTGCGAACCAGACCTGGCTCAAACCCGGGCTGCACCAAAGCCCATCGGCCAACTTACCCTGGACGGAACGTCTTTGAATCGTGTGCTGGCAACTGACACCTGCGAGCCCTGACCCACAAGAGGCGCCCCTGGTGCCGCCACCGAATGCACGAGCCTTGCACCAACGAGTTCCGGGCATTCCCAGGTTTACACCAGTGTAAAAGTGCTGGAGTTGAACCCAAATTCAACCGTTAGGTGTAGATTAATCTCCAAGGACAGAAACATTATGCGCAGAGGGAACAGGTCAGGACCCCTCCATGCTCTGAGCATGCAAATGAGGATGGTTTGTTAAATTTGAAAATAAGGTCTTGGGTTTTTTTTAAAGCTCTAAACAGTGAGTGGGTTTTTATTTTTTTCTAAGGGGGAGAAAAAGTGAAGGGGGAACCACGGCAGCCCCGGCAGGGCCCGTTCACCGTCCACCGACCCGAGGGGCAGCTCGAAACCCGCAGCTCCGCGGTGCAGGAGACAGGCAGAGATGGACCTCGCGACAGAGAGAGGGACAAACGACCACGCACCGCTCACCAGCAAACCCTCAGCGTATTCCTGCTGTTAAACGCACACCGCCACTGCAACTGGAAAAATACAGCGCTGTTAACGTAACAGAACTGGCCCCCCAACAAAATCCTGAAACTGGGAGAACTGGGCCTGCAGGACCCCGCTCCAGCACAGAGTCCTGCTGGGACAGCTGCAAGCCCCAGCTGTACCAAAGTTCTGTTTTTCATTGCTAAACCTCGGTGCTCAGATGCGGAAAAGGGGCTGAGCCCCACCACCTCCCCGAGGTGTGACAGCTACCAGGTCACTGGGTGCCCTGAGCTCTGCCACCGCTCTTTCCCCTTTTATTCCCTCTTACAATCATAAAATGCCCTGAGTTGGAAGGGACCCACAAAGATTATCCAGTGCAACTCGTGTCCCTGCATAAAACAACCCCAAAATTCACACCCTGTGTCTGAGGGCCACTTGTGACTTGCTGACACTCTTGGCAGTAGCAGTTTGACCTGTTCTGAATCAGCATTTCTAAAAAGCTTTATGGACTTGAATCTCCAAGGGGCAAGAAAATCAGCCCCGCAGGACCACGGGCCAGGTGACCCGGGAGAGCGCGGGGCCACGCGGGTGACATCCGCGGCTACTCCTCCTCGCGGAGCTGGGGTTTCTATCTTCGCAGCACGTTTGCTTATCTAAAGGAGCAAGAAGCACGCGCCGGGTGCCGTGAGGGTGCAGCACACAACACAGGAACCCAACAGAAAGTCATTTTCTTTTGAACACAGTTCTCCTCTCCACAAGTCACCTGCCAATGACAGCCAGCACCGGCGTGGCACGGCACCAAGCCCGGACGGCAGGACAGACGGACGTGTCGGGTAATCACCCCCACCCTGCCACGACTAGAAGGGACTTCTCCTCCCCCCGAGCCGCACACACCCTTCTGGGGGAACGCTCGGGCCCTGTTCCTCTGGAAATACACAGCTCCTAAAGGCAACCAAAGGTTTCCAGGCTACAAAAGAGAAGAGCGCGGGGGACACAAGTGTCCAGCTCCTGCAAAATAATGCGCTGGAGAGCCTGGACACATTTCAAACTGTGACAACATAACCTGCGGGAGCAAAAGTTTAATAGGCTGGGTCTGGGGAGAGGAAAAAAAAAGCCTGATTAATCAGCTACTGAAGTTACATCTTTGAATGGCTTTAGAAACAGCCGCAGTTCAGGGTGAGTGTTTAAACAGAGAACACACGACTCGTTACATTTCCCCAGAACGTCCCATCCAACAAAACCCACCCCCGATGCACCTCTCTGTGCTCCTGCAGGAAACAGAAAACGATTGAGGGAAGGTGGGGGGAGGAGGGGCAGAGGCTTTGCTTTAACTTGAAAACAAACAAGTTGCAGCACATGTGCACGCACACAAACACGGGCACATCTGAAACCCATCACGGCCAATTTCCAGTCTCACGTTTCCTCCCTCCTGCGGCTCCGAAACACCGCGCAACCGGAGCCCCCGGGACCGCGATCCCCGGCCACGCTCGCTTACCATGCTGAAGTCCAGCAGGTCACTGAGCTCTTTGTCTGTCCCAACTGCGGCCATTCTCTGCTGCTGCTGATTCATACTCCCTGGGCCTCAGCAGCCCTGTGGAAAACCAGGGGGAGGGGAAAAAGAGATATTTTAATGACTCCAGCAAACTACCCACCCCATTGATGAATATTTTAAAAAGACAGAGCAAGGGGCGAGAAAAATCCTTTTTGCGGTCTCCAGCATCCGAGTCCTCGACACAGTCGGAGTCCTCACAGCGCGCCTGGAGGCAGAACAAGCGCTCTATTGACCAGACACACTTGTATGTTAGTTTTTTGCTGCCAGTTCCACTAGTTCGGGCCAATTCTGTTCCTGGCGTGTGGCGAATGAAGAGAGAAAAAAAAAGGGGAAAAAAAAAAAAGAGTCAACTCATTTATCAAAGGGCTCAGGCAAGTTATCACCCAGGCCTTGTCTGGCCCGGCCCCTCTCCTGCCCCCGCGGGAGGCTCCTTGTCCTTGCCGGGTTTTGTTTAAGAAGAGGGGAGCGCTGGTCCTGCGCCTCCTTCCTCGGGGCTGCGAGCACCTGCGGCGGCTGCTCCGGGGATGCCGGACCTGCTGGTTACGGACCCTCTCTGCTCCCAGAGCCACCGCAAAGAAATCGGTTTAAAAACTGGTTTTGGAGGGTTCTGCAGAAATAAAGCCCTTCAGGCAACTTTGCGAGATAGGTAAATATTATTTTTCCTAATTTTACAGATTATTATTTTTAAAGGGAGGTTGACCTTTCTGGCCAGCTCGCTATGATAGAAAAATATTTCTTTGGAAGGAAGAGAGGCCTGGGATGAGATAAAACATTTCTTTTTTTGTTGTTTTTTTTAGGAACTCATTCATGGTTACAAAGGGCCGCCGGCCAATGAATTTAACTCGTTCATCATCAGGTTAAAAGGAATAAAAAACCCAAGCAGACTCCCAAAGCGCCGCTGGGCTGCGCCGGCCTGGCCGCCGCGCTTCAGCGAAAAACAGAAAACAAACCCAACCAAACGCTGAAATCAGCCCAGCACCTGAACCCTTTGTGACGATAAAAAGCAAACAAACAAAAACAACCAAAGAAACCCAAAAACAACAGCCAGGAGATGTTTTTTCCTCCTTTCCTTCTCTTTAGAACGCCTTTCCTAAGTGTCATCGGAGCATCTGGCCAGCACTTCTAAAGCAACTTTCCCAACCTCCCACCTGGGCACCTTGACCGTAGGGGCTGGGACAACGTGTTCGCCCCCGTCACACCCCAAAGAAGCCCCTGGTGGAACCGGGGGGGCAGTTCCCTCCCCTGAGCAGCCCCCCCAAACGCCACATCCCGGAGACAACAACATCGTGGACAACTCGAACAACACACGCTCGCCACCCCAAGCTCAGCTCGGGTTTTTATTTTACCCCCCCCGCCCCAAACTGTCCTATTTTTAACTCCCAACCAGCCCCCCCGGGCACCCAGCGCGGGGCGGGCTTCACCCATCCCGAGAGCACAAAGGCCGAGGAAAACTTGACCCCGCCGGCAGACAGGGCGGCCGCGCCGGGCTAACGCGCAGCAGATGTCCGCCGCTCCCCCCGGCCCGCTCGGGTTTCCTCCGGCGGGCCCGGCGCTGGCGGCACCTTCTCTCCTCGGACAAAGGTTCCAGCACCCCCGGGCTCCGCTTCCCGCAACTCCCGGGGCGGCCGCAGCAGCGCGGCTGCTCCGGGACACGCGTGGGCCCGGCCTGGCTGGACCGGGCTGAGCTAGGCCGATCCGGGCTGCCCCCCCACGCAGGGGGAAGGGCGAAGGGGGTCCCTGCGCACCACTGGGTCTCCCGTGTCGTTGTGGGGGGAATCACAGCGGGCTGCCCTCCCCTAAAAGTAGAGCCCCCCCCCCCGGGCTAGACACCACGGGACGAGGCCGAACAATCCCCCACTGGCGTCGGGACCCCCAACTTTTGGAACGGCCGGAGCCGTGAGCCCCAAGCCGAAGAGAGGGACCCCCCGCCCGGGGCGCTGGAATTCGGGCCCCCAAACTTCGCAGCGGGACGGGGCAGTGCCCCCCCCACACAGACACACACTCACTCACTTCGAGGCGGCCCCGCACGCCTGGGGACCCCCCAGCACGGCCCGTCCGCTGCCCGCCCCCCTTCCTCCGGCCCCGGCAAACTTTGCTGGGGACAAAAGAGCCGAGCCCGCCCCGGGCAGCCCCGGCGAAGGGAGGCGGCCGGTGCCCCAAGTCCCGCAGATCACGGGGCGCTGCGCCGGGACCTCCAGCGCCCGCAGCACCGGGGGGGAGGGGGGGCGCCTGTTTTATTATTTTGTTTTATTATCATTATTTTTTACCTGTTCCGGGGCAGGCGCGCACCCCCTGCGTGCACAGGGGAGGGAAGCGCATGAAGGTCCCGCGGGCGCTGAGGGCCGGGGGCGGGCGGGCGGCGGCCGCGGCGCCCAGGGCCCGGCGGGCGGCGGCGGCGCCTATTGTTCTCGCGCCGCCGGCGGATACAATGTAGCGAAGCGGCGCGATCGCCCCGCACCGGGCGGCGCGTGCGCCCCGGCCGGCCCGCCCCCACCTCCCCCCGCCCCCCCGCAGCCGCTCCGGGTCCTAACGCTGCCGCCGCTCCGCCTCCCACCGCTGCTGCGCCCGCCGGCCCCGCTGCCTCCGCATGGTCCCCCCGCGGCGGCGGGGGCGTAGATGCGGCGCCCCCCCCGTCCCGCGCACACCTCCGCCTCCCCCCTCACGCCCCGCCCCCTGCGTGGCAGGGCACCTCCCCCCTCACCGTATCCCTCCGCCGACCGCGCGGATTCCCCGCGCGGCGCTCCCCACGGGCACCCCGCTACCGTTAGGAGGCAGTTGGGCAGAACCTGTTGCGGCGGAACGGGGCCCGACGGCAGCGCGCGGGCGGAGACGGGGAGGAGGCCCGTCCGGTTGGGGCACTATGTTTCATGGCGGAAGGGGATGGGTCATCGCACGCCGTATCGGGGGCGGGGCAGGAGGGCCGTGACGACACGGGAGCTCCGGGAGATGGACTGATAAGGCCGAGGAGCACCGTCCAACGGGAGAGCTCCGCTGCTCTGAGTGGCAGACGGCCAGGCCAACCAGAGTGCGCTTTGTCCCTGTCCCCGCCCACCGAGCGCGGTGGGCGGGGCGCGGAGGAGACCGGGGGCGGTCGCTGTCTCGTCACTGTCCACAGCTCCCCCCGCTTCGCCGACGGGGCACCCGGCGGGTTCGGGCGGGCAGGGCCGCGCAAGCCGCGGGCTGGTGCCGGGGCGGAGGTCCCGCTGCGGGGCTGGCGGCGCTCTGGGAGCAGCCGCCTCGCAGCTGGATGCCCCCTTGTTTCCCGCCGTGGGGCAGCTTCCCCCGGGGCAGCCCGCACTTGGGTCTGGAGGGGCCCGGTGGGCTGAGGGGACTGCGACCTGGCCCCACCGCCCCTCGGTGCTGGGGACATCGGGTCCCCGACCACAGGGCAGCCCCGAGTCACCCGGGCAGCGCTGCTGCCGACACCTGCCCACGCTGCCTGTGCTCCTGCCCACCCGCAGCCTCAGCGCATCCCCAGCAGCGCAGCGGGCATTGCGATGTGGAGTCCATGCTTTATATCCCCGTATTTACATCTTCCTGCCCGTTTACCCCCCTGGTTTAGCTCCACAGCTGGCTGCCGGCGCTCGGAAGCCCATCACGTGTGCTTTGTATCAAAGGTGCCGCCTGATGAGCCCTGGCACCTCCTGCAACGTGCGGCCCATCCACCCAGTTCACTGAGGGCCAGCAAAGCCGCCCCTCAGCTGGAGCTGTCCCTGGCACCCAGGGAGCTGCGTCCCCATGAGCATCCCTGGCGTTGCAGCTGGGGACCTGGGCCAGCTGGCACAGGGACCTTCGAGCCATTTGGCTTTTTGGAAAGAAGTGCCTGCCTTTAAATGGAGTTAGTGACCAAAGTCATCTGTCTTACAGTCACAGAAGAGTTTGGGTTGAAGGGCCCTTCCCCGCTCCCCAGTGCCCCCCTTGCCATGACAGGGACATCGTCACCAGCTCAGGTTGCTCAGAGCCCGTCCAGCCTGGCCTGGGATGTCTCAGGGATGGTTCATCCACCACCTCTCTGGGAACCTGGGCCAGGCTCTCACCACCCTCAGGGCAGCAATTCCTTCCTCATGTCCAGCCTGAATCTCCCTCCTTTAGTTTAACCCATCACCCCTTGTCCTGTCTCAACAGGCCCTGTTAACCCCCCTGCACGTGCTCCACACTCCCCCTGCTCCCGAAGGATGGGAGCTCAGATTGCGTCATAGTCCTACCACACCAGGAGCAGTGGTTAAATAATCTCCAGAAGCAGCAGTGCTGCCGGCAGCCAGAGTGGGTGGGGGGCAGTGGTGCCCTCGCCAGCCAGCACAGCACCGGCTCTTGTGCTTCCACTCCGGGGATTTCCCTGTCTTAAAACTTTTCGCAGAGGAACAACATCCCTGCATAGCCCGTGACTGCAGCCCAGGGCTCCGACCAGCTCAGGGCTCCGGCTGCAGCGAACTCCCTGCCCTGGGTCTCGCTCCCTGCGTGCGAAGCGGAGCCTCCGCGGCTGTGGTCGTGGCGCTCCTGGCGCAGCCACCCCCTCCTCGCCGCTGGGGCCCGGACAGGCCATGACACGAGTGGGGCAGCAGCCAGCAGAGGCCGTGAGCTCCGGCAGAGCCACGCGCCCTCTGCACGGGAAGACGAGCGGTTACTCCGCTTGGATCTTTCTGTTCGCCTGCGGCCCCCATCTCTGTGCCTCAGTTTCCCCCCCATGTGATGACAGCAGGGCCAAACTCTGCTCATGTGAAACCCTTGAAGCCCTTTGTAGGTGCTGCTGGGGATACGGCACTGATGTGTCAACCCACGGCAGAATACCCAGGCAGGGGAGCCCCGAACAAGCTCTGTGTCCAAAACCTCGCGACAGAAACCTGCGGGAACCCAGGGGGCTGCCCCGTGTCCCGGCGTCATCCCCAGAACCAAAAACCAGCCAAGACGTTTCATTTCTCACCAAGGAGACGCCAGACTCATCGCCATTCGCAGGGAACGGGCTGCTGGTGCGGAAGAAAAGGCTGAAACCTGAAGTGAGGTGGATGGAGGCGTGGGGCAGGTTGTTCTGCCTCTGAGCCCCCAGCCTGGCCTGTCACTGTCCCCATGTCACCTCCCAGTGGTTCAGGAGGGTCCAGGAAAGTCCTTGGCCAGGGGGGTTTGGGAGAACTGAGCTGCTCCAGCCAAAGTGTTGTGGCCACATCTGGGGCGGCTCCAGCCCCGGCGGGGTCTGCAGGAATAAGTAAATAAAATAAATTATGAAAATGAATAAAAATGTAGGTCAGTGCTGGCAACAAAACAGGCTTAAAAAAATAAGATACTCGGGAAGAATCCCCATTTCCCTGGAATTTCCTTCCAGTGGGGCTGTTTTCCCAGGGTGTCATGTGATTCCCAGGGTGCGACACAGTTTGCTGGGACCTGCCCCCCGTGTGGGACCCGGACTCGTACCCAACCAGGGACACCATGTGACAGCCTCCTGCGCCACAGGGGACCTGAGGAGATGGATGGGCTGGGACCACCCAGCAGGGCCAGCGGCTGTATGAAGTCCTTGTGCACAGCCCCATGCCCCTAAAAATCAGGGCAGCCCAAGGATGTCCCCTCGTCATTGGGGGCAACGAGGGACACGACCGGGTGAGCATCTCCCTCTCTCAGCCGAGGTCTGGGGGTGCCGTCCCCCCCCAGCTCCCCTTTTGGTCCCGTTTCAAGGAGGTGACACAACCCGGGAGGTGCGGACATCGCTGGGCGCTGTCACCGCAGAGCGCGCTGCTGCCGCTGGCGGCCCCCGAGCCGCCAGGCGCTGGCCGGTGGCAGCCAGGCTGGGGCCACCCCGCTGGGGCGAGGGGGCAGGGAGCGCGGGGCTTCGCGCTGGGTCCCAGCAACTTTAGGAGCAAGTTTGAGTTCATATTTGCATTTAGTCACAGTGTGAGTCAGACATTCCAGCCCCGGCTGCCGAAATGCCTCAGCTCTGACTTCTGATTTCCCACTGCAACCTTGGGCTTTTTTCCTTTTTTTTTTTCCGTTTTTTTTCCCTTTTTTTCCTCCTTCCCCCGCCTTCTCTTTCCCTTTCTCCTCTTTTCCTCCCTCTCCTGCCTGTCCTTTGTGAACAGCCCCATCGGACCGCGGCCGGGCTCCCGTGGGAGCACATTCGGCTCTGGGCGCGGACCAGCCACGATGCTCCGGGGCTGCTGCGGCGGAGACGCGGTCCTGGGCAGCCCAGAGAGTTCCGTTTTTCCCTGCAACACTGGGGAGGTGAGGGGAGGTTAAACCCTTCCAGATGGCCCAGCCACGGAGGGGATTGAGCCAGGGACACCCCCAAATCCCTCCAGCAATTGCAGGGGGACACGGAGGCATCAGGAGCTCTGCTGAAGCCACCAGCCAGGCTTACGCAGGTTTATCTGTCCTCAGCAAAGTGCTGTTTCTTGATTTGTAACACTAAAAAAGACTTGCAGCCCAGCCAGCCTCCCTCCTGCCCCCCAGCCCCTCTCCTGCCAGCCTCGGGCACCCCGAGCTCGTCCCATTGGGGACACCCAAGCCCGGGGCTGGCGGTGGGAGACGTGCTGAGTATTTGGCCAGAAAGCAGGTCTGTGTTTGGCTTCCTGGCTGATGGGTTCCACATGGTGTTGCATCACACACAGCTGTTACATCACTTTAGCCAGGAAATTTTAAACAAGTGGCCTCGGCTGGAAATGGAGGTTTAATTATTATTTATGGACAACAACAACAACAGGGAGAGGAGAAAAAAAGGCCTCAAAGCTCTTTTTTGTCTTTTCTTTTTCTGAACCCGCCCATATCTCACATTACAGTGACTTTGTCCTCAGCTCCCTCTTAGCCCACGTGGCCCACAGGGACTGGCCTTGGTCACAGCCATGGGGGACATCGGCGGCAGTGACAGGTCCACTTCTCTCACCTGTTTTCCTCCTTTTCTTCCAGCTGTGGGGACAGAAGTGATGCTGAGAGTGTGATCATCCTCCCTGCCTTCACTTGGGGCACCAGGGCCCCTCTTCTTCCCCCACCTCTCTTTCAGGCACAGCATGGAGCAGGGACATCAGTGACACCGGTCCCCCATTGCCAGCACCCCAGGGGTCCCTGTCACCGTCAGGCTCAGCTCCAGGCACCGTTTGCAGATGGGGAAACTGAGGCAGAGGGAAGGGCCGTGGCTCTTCTGCGGGAGCACGGCAGCTTGGGGTGGCCATCAAGTGTCTCCACTCAGCTCCCAGCGCGGGCAGAGTGGCAAAGAAACTTCTCAACCACACAGTGAAGAGCACTGAGGCAGCTTGTTGCCTGGGGGTGTTATCGTGCCTGGGGGAGCTCGGAAAAGCTGCCTTAAAATCGACCGAAACCAAACCAGAGTCGTGAGAGCGCCCTCGGAACGGAGCGCTGGAGGCAGTCACACGGGGTCCCCGTCCCGGGTGGAACCCTCCCCGCGCCGCTGCAGCCGCGGCCCAGGATGGCACCCGCCTACGAACAGGAAACCCCCTGTGCGCGCTCGCCGGGCGGGGGGGCCGGGGAATCTCCTCTGAATGGAAAGAAAAGTCGCCCCCGCAGCCAGAAGTGTGGGGGTGGATCTCCGGGGTGCCCTGCCGGGGTGCCCCAGGCGCCGGTGGGAGCTGTCTTCCCCAGCCAGGACGCAGGGGAGCCGGCTGCTGCCGGTGAGACAGCTCGTGGGTGGGAGAAGGTAAATGTGAGGGGAGAACCTGCCAGGAAAAGACTGAATCAGTCATGGAATCATTTTGGCTGGAAAAGCCCCTCAAGATCATTGAGTCCACCCGTTCCCCCACCCCTGTCCCTGCCCCATGTCCTGAGAACCTCCTGTCCGTCTGTCCAGTGCTCCAGGGACGGTGACTCCAGCACTGCCCTGGGCAGCCTGTTCAATGCCCCACAGCCCTTTGGGGGAGAAATTGTTCCCAGATCCAACCTCAACCTCCCCTGGCGCAACTTGAGGCCGTTTCCTCCGCTCCTAGAAATGCCTGTCCCGCAGCTCCTCACGCTGCCAACAGCAGGACGGGCAGCTGCTCAACCTCGGGGGTAAATATTCCCCATGGACAAGGAAGGCGGCAGAACCTGTCTGAAGAACTGCCCATGTGCCCCCTCCCAGCTGCAGAGATCCCCCACACCCACCCCAAAAGTCCTGGTGAGGAAGGGGCAGGAGGACACAGGGCAGGCTTTGTCTGGATTTGGGGGTTCGAATGCTGCTGGGATATAAATGTGTCATTAGCGGGGTGAACTTCCAGCTTCTTTGAGGTAAACAGGTTAATAAATACCCCATCATGGCGGGTGAGGCTCAGAAGGTGCCTTGTGCCCGGCGGCGGAGCTGCTCCAAGGGCCAGGACGCCGGGGAGCGCAGCGGTCCCTGTGCTGCGGGGAGGAGGGGAACGCGAGCGAGTGGGGCTTCTTGGGGACCGCTCTGGGGATTTCCCTTCCCTACCCAGATTTCTTCCCTTAGTGGGTTTCGTGATATAACGTCAAGTTTCAGCATCATTTGAAGAGTAACAGAAACCTCCCGGTGAGGTGAGTCCCTGCTCCGCGCTCTGTCCGCCACCGCGGGACACGGTCACGGCCGGGTCGCGGTGACGCTTCACACCACAGCAGAGTTTGCAGTGAGTCCCATCTCAGCCAGTTTTCCATCCTCCCTCTTCATGGTCTCTGCCCAGGGGATGGTTTAGGCACTGCCTGCCCCCCCAGTTTGCCCCCCCAGCTGCCAGATCCAGCCCCCCCAGCATGGGGAAATCCCTGTTTGGCTCCATCCTCTTCTATACCACCCGGTCCTTCACCTCTGTGTCTGCGCCGAGACCTTGTCCCTCTGCATGGGTCTGGTGTGGGTGGAAGATGCTGAAAACTCCCCCAAAACTCGGGCTTGGGCACAAGAGCAAAGACCAACCTGAACATGAGCGGGCACCTAAAAACTGACCCTGTTTCCTGGAGAAACTGGCCCTGAGTGACCTAAATTGGCCTCAGGATGCGCCAGGGGAGGTTGAGGTTGGATCTGGGAACAATTTCTTCCCCAAAGGGCTGTGGGGCATTGAACAGGCTGCCCAGGGCAGTGCTGGAGTCACCGTCCCTGGAGGGCTGGACAGACGGACAGGAGGTTCTCAGGGCGTGGGGACGCTGTGGCTCTGCCGTAGCTCTGCCAGCTCTGGCCCATCCTCTGCCGTGGCTCCAGCTGTGTCCCCCCCGTGTCCCCCACCCGGCCTGGCCCGTGGCACCGTGGCATCGCTTCCCTTTTGCTTCCCCGGGCCGACGGGGCGCGTGGGCGGGGGAGCCAACCACACGGACACGGGGTATAATTAGACACCAGCAATTTCGGGAGCTCACGTCACTTCGGCTGAGGGAAAGGAGAAGCAGAAACTCCTGGGGGGCTGAGCTGCCAGCGAGGGGCCTGGGGAGGCTGCACCTTGGTGGCCTGGGGATGCGGGAAAGGGCAGTGGAGGGGACCCATCCTTCCCCTGTCCCCGTGAGTATGACTGGGACAGAGGGTGCTGTGGGGAGCGTCACTGCGCGATGTCCCCGCACAGGCACCAGACGAAAGTCCTGCAGCCCGGCTGTGAGTGCGTGTTCTGCAGCTGAAGATGTTGGGTCCCCCCCCGGCATTTTGCAGGGTGGTCCCCATCCCTGACACCTGCGGCTTCACTCAGTGTTTGGGGAGCTGGGAGGCGCAGAGGGGAGAGGAAGGAAATCCCCTGGTGGGTTAAGGGAGAGGAGGAGGCTGGAGAGACACTGAACCCCGGGCATGTCAAAGGACCCAGCGGCAAAACCCATCTCCCCCCAGCCACGGCCAACAGACCACAGAGGGGTTTGCCTGTGGGACGGGGGGACAGGAGGGGACACGGGCACCCCAGGGCTGGGTTTCAGGCCATACCCGGCTGACAGGTGGCACTGAGGACGGAGCAGGGTGCTGTGGCTGTGGGTTCCCACAGCCCTGCCGAAGGCTGGGGACACCCGGTGACCCCCGTTGCACCCTGTGTCCCCGCGGGCCCCTGCCGCCCCCCCAGCAGTGGGGAGCCTGGGTGCATCCCCTGGCCGCGGGGGGTGGGCTGGGGGGCGGGGAGGGCGCAGGAAGCCAGATTAACGGCAACCAGTGTGAAATCTGGGGCAGCCCCATCTGTCAGGCGTCTCCCGTTCGGATAGGGCTGCGCTGCCTCCCCCCGCATCCCCCCCACCTCCTGCATCCCCCACCCCTTCCTGTGAACCCGCATCCGGGGGGGCTGCGGGGAGCATCCTTGGTGGGGGGAGGAGGCCTTGGGTTGGCAAAGGGACTTCTTACTCCTATTAAACCCTGGATGTGCCCTTTGTCCCCACCGGCAGCGCCCAGCCTGGGCTCCAGGCTCTGCTCCGACCCAGCTTTCAGACACCTGGGGGGCATTTCTCTTCTGTTTGAGGCCTCTGAAACGCTCCAGGTCAGGCAGTCAGGGGGGGTCATGATGGTTTTGTTTAAAATAAGGAGTTTTAGGGGGAAAAAACCAAAAAGACACATTTGGGGAGGGGAGAGGACAGGACAGAAAGGTGGCCGAACCGTTCAGACGTGTGGCTCGGCCCCAGCTCAGCGCTCTTGGGCATCCCGGGTTTTGAAGCTGCTTCCAAAGCTTTCAGTGGCGGGTGGTGTTGGAGCCCCCCCAGGAGTTGCTGGGGAGGGGGTGACAGACCTGGCAGCCCCAGGAGGTAACAGGGGTGTCACCAGCAGGACTGGGAGCCGGCAGGATTGTGCCCTGAGAGCTGAGCCCCACACCAGCCCCACGTTCACACCCCGGGGGGAGCCCCTGACACCTTGCTCAAACTGTGAAATAGAAAAAACCTCCCTGCCCAAGAACTTGTCCCTCTCCCACAGCGTGTTTTGCTCAGATTTGGGGCAAAACCAGGCTAAAAGTGGCTCAGAAGCCGCCAGCCGTGCCGTCAGCTCTGCTGGCCGCGTGGTGCTGCGGGAAACGGTGCCGTTTCACCAGGCTGGGCAGGAGAGCCCGGTGGAAGGACCCAAACCTGCCTGAAATGACCACGTACACCTGGCTGCGTGTGTGACCCGGGGGCACGTTCGCCCGCCGGGGTGTGCGGTGACCTCGGTTTAACTTGGCAGCGCCAGACGCTTTATCTTATCTCGCATCGCGCCGCGCTGCAGCTCGACGAGTGCCGAGCGCCTCGGCTTCCCCGGCCCCTGCGCTGGGGAGCGCGTCGTGCAGACACAGCACCCTGTGCTCAGCACCGCGGGGACCGGCTGCTCCGCGCGGCGCTTGGGGCTGGCACTACAGTGTCCCCATGGGAACGGGGACTGCTCCCATCCCCGCGTCCCTCTCCATCCCCACATCCCGGGGAGGGGAGGTTGAGGCACTGGGTATCATCCTGGTTGCTGTTTTCAGGAGCTGTGGTGCTAACACTGTCTGTGTTCTGGGTCTGGAGGTGCACAGGGGATGTGGGTGCTGTGGGTGCCCTGGGCTGTGGGCAGAGTCCCCATGTATCTCTAATCCTGCTCACACATGCTCCCCAAACAAAGCACCCACGCAAAACTCTTCACCTGCTGCTCAGCAGAGACAATGTCACCCTGATTTACAGCTTGCTATTTTCCTTTCCTGGTAGCTTATAAACCCAAATATTGGCATTTTTCCCCCCAGAACAGGAGTGGGGAGCTCAGGAAAGGAGCCTGTGAGCTCCTTGCCCGAGAATGTGTCCCCCATAAGGAGAATGAGGGGAGTCACTGTGCTTGACTCATCTCTGGTGCAGACATTTGCCATTTTTTGGGTGAAGCTGAAGCTGGACCGGGGGATGTGCCCCCCCAAGCCTGCCTCCGCTACCCCTGCGGTTTCCCTACCTGCTCCCAAGGCCCCGGGCTGGGGTGACAGTGAGGCGCACAGGCAGGATGTCACCTCAAACCTCAGAGGAGCTGCCGAGGGGGAGGGCGGCCGGGATGCCAAGGGGGGGATTTGCGAGTCACCGCGTGTAAACACGGGTGCTCCTCTCCCAGCCGTCCCCTCCCGCAGCCCCCCAGCCTCACCAGGGACCATGGGGCTTTCGTGTCCCCTCGGGGGACAGGGAACGGCCTCAGTGCACCGTGAGCTCCCAGGGCAGTGGGGACATGACCCCGCAGCCTGACTGGGGCATGAGCCCCCCAAAAGTTGGGAAACCCAGGACCCCTGATCGCATCAGGCTCTGCTGTCCTGGACATGGGGCTGGGACACAGCAAGGAGGTGTCTGACACCCCCTGTGCTCCCCTGCCAGCACCCACCGCCCTGAGGGGCCCAGGAGGGTGCCAGGGAGGGGGACACCCGGGTGTGACAGTGCCCACTGCAGCTCCACAGCTCTCATGCTGTCTGGTGGCGGTGTCACACGTGAACAGCACCCACTTGTGCACCCACAGAGCACCCAACACCCTTGTGCTCCCACAGAACACCCGTCACACCCACTCGTGCACACACAGAACACCCAATGCACCTGCTTGTGCACACACAGAGCACCCCCAGCACCCACGTTCAGGCACCCACTTGGTGTCCCACCTCCCCAGGGAAGGGGCATCGGGACTTCCAGCCCCCTGTCAGGAAAAGACAGCAATGTCCCCACTGCCTGACGGTGCGGGGTGAGCAGGAGCAGGGGAGATGGAGGCAGCCCCCTCCCCGGCCCCCGCGCCCCACTCCGGGCTCCGCTGGGGAGATGAAGGTTTCCGGCTTCGCAGGTGCGCTGGGGCTTGGCAGGGGGGGCTGGGGACACGGCGGGTGGGGGCCCCAGGGACCGCTGGGCTGCGTCTGCAGCACGGCCGTGAGACCCACACGGCACCCTGGGCACAGGCAGGGGCACGGAGCCTTCAGCCTCGCCGAGGGTGAGGAGGGTCCCGCTGGGTCCCTTTGCCCTGTGTCCCCAGCCAGCCCCGGTGACAGAGCAGGGATGTCCCTTCCCTCCGGGTGAACCCCGGGGATGCCCTGGGGCGGGACGAGCTCAGCTCTGCCTGCCCGGACACTCACACGGCAAAAGTGGCTTCGAGCTCTGGCCGCCAGCCATCAGCCGCCCCGGCCGCTGCGGCGTGGGGCAGGAGGGGCCACGGGAGGGGGAACGAGCCTGTGAGCAAGAACTTTGTGGTTTTGAAAGAAAGAAAAGCCCCCGTCCCCGAGGAGCAGCTGCTCCTGTTGCCCGTTTCCTTTCCTGCTTTTCTTTTCTTTTTTTTAAATTTTCTTTCACCTCGACCACAGCGGCTCTAAGATGGAGCCGGTTCCCCCACCTCACCCGTAAACGGCTCCTCCTGCCTCCCCCAACCCGCCGCCTCCACCGCAGGGATGGCAATGACAGCTGCAGGGTTGGGGGTCCCCTCCCCCTCTGCACCCCCTCCCACCCGCATCCCCCTGCCCGTCCCCAGCCCTCCCCAGCGCTGAGCCCCCGCGCTGGGCTGCCTCTTGCCTTGACATTTGAAGCATGCCAGGCCGAGCCGGGAGGCGGCAGCTGCAGGGTGGCACCCAGCCAAATATTTTGTTTTGGGTGGGTTTCGGTTTGTTTTCCGTGGCGGCCGCCACTGGCGGGAATGAAAGGGGAAGGCTGCACCCTCCGGGCTGGGGGCTGTGGTGGGGTCTACCGGGGGGAAGTGGCACCCACGGGTGGGTCAGTTTGACCTGCGGACGGGGATCGACCCCGTGCCCCAGGGCCCTTTGGCTGGCACATCGTGCTCTCAGCTCAACAGTCCAGCTGCCCCCACCACCCCAAACCCTGGGGGAACCCACGTGTCACCCCCCTGGTTTGGGGTCCCTACTGTAACGCATGGCCTGGTGTCCAAGGGACATGTCCAGCGCCAGCTTCTGTGGGGTCCTGTCCCCGTATGGACAGAGATGGACAAAGTGCTGCTCAGCATCCAGCTCTCTGGGAGTTTGGCCAGGAGTGGGATCCCAATGGGTTCAGAAACCGGGTCCCTGCGGTGCCACTGGGGGAGCATAACCACACAGGACCCCCCCCCGGCCTGGGTGTCCCCAGTCCCTCATTGTCCCTGGGGAGACGGAGAGCTGACACAGCTCTGGCACAGGGCTCAGCACTGGTGGGCACCACGGGGGACAACCAGTGCGCTGCTGGTTGGTTGTGGGTTTGCCAGGGAATGCGGCACAGAGCGGGGGGGGAGAGGCTGTTTAACTCCCCACTGCAGGTGCCCCAGTGCCCCAGCCGCTGCCTGGCCCTGGCGATGGGCAATGCCAGCTGGGATGGCACCAGAGACAGGGACATCGTGCCCTGTGCCCTCCTCTGTCCGAGGCGGGACTGCAGCAGCCCCGCGATACTCATATTTTATATTCATGTAAGCAACATAAATCCGCCTGGCTGCTCTTTCCCTGACAATAGAATTCATTATGATGGAAATATCCTCCGGAGGACTGCAGCTTAATTACCTCCTGATTTGCATTTTTGCATATTAATGACTGCAGAGCTGCTAATTTTGCTGCATTATTTTAAAGGCAAAGCAACCCCGCTCCTCTGCTGTCTCACCTGCCATTTTCCTTCCCCCTCACTCTCTCCCGTTCGGGCTGGAGGTGGCAGAAGCCTCGGGCTTCGCAGGCGCCACTCTGATCGTGACCCCAGCACCAATGCCCAGCGCTGTCCCAGTGCCACCCTCAAAATGTCAGGCCATCCTCATTGGCACAATATCCTCGCCACCCAGTGCCGTGGGATGTCCCTTGTGTGGGATGTCCCCAAGCCGGGTGCCCTTGGGGGGTGTCCCAGGGATGTCTTCAGCTCCTCAGCAAACGCTGGGGGAGCATGGCCGCCCGTGCTCTCCGCGCTCCCGACTGTTGTTCTGGTGGCAGCGCTTTCGGCAGTCGTGTCACCGCTTGTCACTTCCACTCCACAGCTCCAACCGCAACGGGCTGGGGAGGAGCGGGGGGGTTGTCACCCCCGTTCCCCGCTGGTCACACTCGCTCGCCAGCTCTGCACATCCTGCTCCTGCTGGCACCCAGGACAGGGCAGCAGGCTGGTGTCACCTCCCAAAATGGCTGATGGGAAAAGGATGCAGGGGCTGGGAGGGATGGCTGAGCCCCCTCTCCTGTCTCTTTACAGGACAGCGAGGCTGCAGGTGCTTTGCCCCTGGACCACGTCCCCTAGTGGCATTGAACCCCATCCCAGGTGTCGCTGTCCCAGGGTGATGTTCAGGGCTGTCAGGAACCTACTGCCTGGTCCCCAAATGTGTCCTGACAGAGCTGGTGTTCGCTCCCCGTCCACGTCTCAGCCCACATCGGAGGAGCAGAAGCAGAACCGAGGGTTTCCCGTCGCTGGCCGAGCCCGTGGTGTGGCCACCAGCCAGCTGGCCCAGGTGCCACCAGCCCGGGGCTGCCCAGGGTGACTCAGCCTGCCAGGTGCCACCAAGGGCTGGGCACAGGCAGAACCTTTGGGGTGTCACAAGCCCATGGGATGCTGAGCATCAGTCCAGCATCAGGCAGTAGACTGGGGAGTGCAGGCAGAGCAGGGGACAGGGACGGGGACAGGGCTGGGCTGGGGCTGGGGACAGGGACAGGAACGGGATCAGGCCTTAGGCAGCACTGGGCAGCGGGGGGGGCAGGTCAGGCGGAGCAGAGGGACGAGGACAGGGCTGGGGACAGGAGCGGGGACCGGGGCCGGGCACCTTTTCGTGGCGCCACCTGGCGGCCGAGAGATGCGCTGCGGGGGGCGGGGGGGCGGGGGCGCACTGGGTGCCAGGCAGGGGACACGGGGGGCAGTGGGAACTGCTGGGTGCCAGGGAGGGGACCCTGAGGGGGTGGAAGTTCAGTGGGACGCCCGGCAGTGGCCCGTGGGTGCGTGGGGCAGGACCCCGGCGGGTGCCCCCGCACCCGGACACAGCTCCGGCCGGAGCGGGAGGCCCGGGGGTCCCCCCGGAGGTGGGTTGGTGGTTTCACCCCCGGCCCCGCCCGCAGCTCCCGTCCGCGCTCCGTCCCCTTCACCCGCGGGACGTGTCCCCCCCGCGGGGGTCACCATGGCCCCACGCAGGACCCAGCCCGCCCGTCCCGCTCCGCCACCCGCCACGACACGCGAGACCCCGTGTCCCGTCACCAGCCCACGGGGACACGGGGCGGGAGCGGCAGCCGGGACCCCCGGCGGGGCAGCGGGAGGGGGGCCCGGGCGGGGCCGCAGTTGCCGCTAGAGGGCAGCGGGAGCCCAGGAATCAGGGCCCCCGGGCGGGACCCGCAACCTGAACCCCTCACCCCCCACCCCTCACCCTGCCCTGTACCCCTCCACCCTTCATCCTGCCCCCCGCCATCCCCACCCTGCCCTGCGCCCCTCCATCCTCACCCCCTCCACCCCACACCTCTCCACGAAAACCTCCAACCTCTGCTCTACACCCCCTCCCCTCCCACCCCTCTCCACTCCCCCCGTCCTTTCTTCCCTCTCCCTGCCAGCTCCCACCCGGGACCAGCACTCCTGGGTTCCTGCTGCGTCACCCAAGCATCCCTCCGTGCCTCAGTTTCCCCAGGCAATGCACTGCACCGACCCTCGCCTGCAAATTCTGGCACCCCCTTGCAGCCCGGTCCTGCTCCTCTTGGAAGGGACCTCCCCCTTGGGGTGCCACCTGGGCCAGGAATTTAACCCTCGCCCTCCCCAAGCCAGTAGCATCCCACCAGCGCACCAGCTCTGACACCAGCTGACCTGTCCCGGCACTCCCCTGCATCCTGGAGCCCCCCATCCACCCCTGGGGACCGCTGGTGTCACCGTGGCAACCGGTGATGGTCAGCAGCCGGTGACCTGGGCGCCCTGGAGGGAGCCCTGGCCCTGGCCGGGGTCACTGGGGTCAATCAATCTCATTGCTATGCAGAGAGCCCTTCGTTACCGCCAGCGCTGGTGACGAGTGCCAGGGCTGGCAAGGCACAGGAAAGGGAGAGAAGAAGGGACAAAACGGGGAAAACCGAGGCAAAAGCAACTCAAAGTATTTTGTTTCAAATGCCTGGCCCAGTCCCCCCTGTCCCCTGCCCCATTAGGGGACCCCTGAGATGGGTCCCTCTGGAGCTCCGCAAACACCTTTGGGCTGGGCAAGGTGGGTGTCCCCAGGCAGGGGGGGTCTGGGTGCCCCGGATGGTGCCAAGGTGGTGGGGCAGCTGTGCTGCCCGGTACAGCAGCATCTGGCAGCTGCCGGTTCCCGAAATCCCCTGCCCGGGGGGCTGAGCCCACTCCCCCCGCGTTACCACATCCTGCCGGAGAGCATCAGCCGGCGGCTGCGGGAACAGGCAGGGGACAGGGCGGCTCTGCTGCACCCCCGGCCTCCTCCCTGGGGTGGGACAGGCAGCCGTGTGCCCCCAGCAATGGGGAAACCATCCTGGGGAGGGCTCAGGGGTCCCTGCTTGCCCAGGGGGAGGGCAGCCTTCCTCCACCCCCTTGCTCTGAGTCTTCCTCACCCTCCTGCCAGCCCGCTCCGGCGCTGGGCTGGGAGCCAGGGCTGTGGGGCCTCCTGGCCTGGCTGAGGCCCAGCAGACTCCTCTCCCAGCGGGATCCCTGCCCGCAACTCCAGCCTGCGCTGCCCGGGCGCTGGCGGGGTTCGATCGGCCGCTGCCCGCCGGCCCCGGCTCCGGGCGGTGCTGGAGCGAGTCTGGGCAGCAGAGCCCTCACCCAGGCAGGGGGATGGGATGAGGCACCCAAATCTTCCCCAGAATGGGGTCCTGCCACCTGGGAGCTCATCAGCCTGGCAGGGCAGACAGGGACACCCCTGGATGTGTGGGGACCAGGTGGGAACTCAAACCTCTGGGCCACCTCCTGTCTTGAGATGCTCCACAGCACAGGGACACAGCCCCTCCTGGATGAGGTCTCAGGAGGGGCTGCTCAGGGTGGCCAGGGTGGCATTGCCGCCTCCTAACCCGCACACCAAACTCCAAGGTCCAGCCTAGAGCCAGGTCATGGCTCTGGAGACCAGGGGGGCAGCCATCCCCGCATCTCTGCCGCTGCCCGCCGCGGCCCTGCTGGCTCCCCCGCTGCTCCGGGCTGAGGCTGGAGGCTGCAGAGGACAGACATGGTGTCTCCAGCGCACAACCACACTCACCTCGGGGAGGGGGGCTGCTGGGAAAAGGCTCCCCTTGCTTCTGCCGGGGCGCCCGCGGGCAGGGGCTTGTCAGGATTTACCGGTACTGGGTTAACAGCACCGTCTCGGGGCCTTCCCGGTTCCTCCTGGGCCTCCCCAGGGAGGTCTGAGCCCATTTGGGGTCCCGTGTCCTAGGGGTGGTGACATCCCAGTCACTCAATGCTGTGGGGACCCCTTCCTCCTTCCGCCGAGGTGTGACGGACCAGCTGGCTGGGAGCTGGGTGCCATTCTTCCTTCCCCCTTAACATTGCCCCAAGCTCCCATTTTGGCTCCGGCCTCAGCAGGGACACCCTGGGACCAGCAGTGCTCCTGCGTCTGCCCCCAGCATCCCGCCCGGAGCCGCACGTGAACGGCGACGCAGGCAGATTGCAGCTGACGGCTGGAAGATGGATTTATTGCAATGATGCAAAAATTAGTTTATAGAATATATATAAATAAAGATTTCCTTCCTTGATGGGTGAACTCAGCACAGCAGCAGCTTCTCTGGCAGGATTTATTAATCACCCCAGCGCGCTGCTTGTGCAGCGGCAACTGCTTCCCTGGGTGAGCAGGGCTGGCGGCGCCCCGAGAGGGGGCAAAAAATCCCCAATCTTAGCTCTGTCTTCAGCCCGGTAGCGTTCACCAGCGCTGCGAAGAGGCCTGGCCACAAACCAGGGCAGCCTGGCAGAGCAGGCTCCCCTCACCGCGCAGCCCGCTGGGAGGCATCCTGCTAGTTCAGCACGGGGAAACTGAGGCGTGAAGGCAGCGTGGCTTGTCTGAAGCTGACGAGAACCACAGCGGGGAGGATATGACAAGGGGTGATGGGTTAAACTAAAGGAGGGAGATTCAGGCTGGACATGAGGAAGGAATTGCTGCCCTGAGGGTGCTGAGAGCCTGGCCCAGGTTCCCAGAGAGGTGGTGGATGAACCATCCCTGAGACATCCCAGGCCAGGCTGGATGGGCTCTGAGCAACCTGAGCTGGTGAAGATGTCCCTGTCATGGCAGGGGGGGCACTGGGGAGTGGGGAAGGGCCCTGCAACCCCAACTGTTCTACGATTCTATGATACAGGAGCCTGTGTTGTGTAAAGGGGGAGGTAAAAGAGTGAAAGGGGAGGTAGAGGCAGGTGTCCGGGTGGGAACGCTCCCCTGGCAGCCCCCCTGCTCCTACCCAAGGACACACGCTGCCTCCCAGTCCCCTCATCTTGTCAGAAAAGGGGGAAACCCCCCCAGGGCAGCTGCACCCTGACACCCCCATCTCCCGAGCACCGTCACCCCATCCCGCAGAGGACCGGGCTGAGGTGGGGTGGCAGCGGGGGCGGCAGGGGTGCAGCAGGGGGCGGCAGGGGGGTGGCAGCGGGGGCGGCAGGGGTGCAGCAGGGGGCGGCAGGGGGTGGCAGCGGGGGCGGCAGGGGTGCAGCAGGGGGCGGCAGGGGGTGGCAGCGGGGGCGGCAGGGGGCGGCAGGGGGCGGCAGGGGGGTGGCAGCGGGGGCGGCAGGGGTGCAGCAGGGGGCGGCAGGGGGCGGCAGGGGGCGGCAGGGGGCGGCAGGGGGTGGCAGCGGGGGCGGCAGGGGTGCAGCAGGGGGCGGCAGGGGGCGGCAGGGGGCAGCAGGGGGTCGGCGGGTCCCCTGGCCGCCCCGCGGGGCGCCGGGCGCAGGCAGGGTGCGGGCTCTGCTCTCTGTGTCTCCTTGTTGCGCGGTCGATCCCCAGACAGACTCCTCGCCTTGCTGCGTGTGCTCTTTCGAGCCCATTGATTTCCCTGAGTAAGTGGGTTTGTATGGATCCTGCAGGCCGGGCTGCCCAGCGGTGCAGCAGCCGGCGGGGGGGAGGGCGTGCGAGGGAGCGGGGGGAGCTGGGGAGAGAGCAGAACCGATCAATATGGACAGTGTGAAGTGAATTAATGGAAGACGTAGGGGCTGGCTGACAGCGCTGCCGAGGCCGCGCTGCCCTTCGGGGGCTGCTTGAAGGCAGCTGGTGATGCCGGGAGGGGTCCCCGGGGACCCGGCTGCAATCCTGCCTGGGGGCCGGGGGACACCCGCCGGTCGTAGGGACCTTGTGGCTTTAGAGCTTCTCCCAGACAAGAGATTTGGGATCTTCTGGTAGCTGAGACGGCCCTTGCGCCCGAGCCCCAGCTGCGCCACGCCAGGGTGCTGGAGGGGGCCCAGCTCTACAACAGTATCTGTGGCCACTTTCCCCTCAGCCAGGCATTTAAAAAATGATATTTTCTTCTGACAAACAAAAAGGGGAGGCTGCTTGGTCAGGATTTTCATGAAAACACCTGGTGGGGTGTGCTGAAAATTAAAGAAGGGGACAAAAATCCCCAGCTTCTGATAAAAATCTGTTGCCTTTTCTTTCATGAGGGCTCCGTGCACCCTGGGAAGCCGGGTGTAACCAGGACCTTGCCTACAACCAGCTCAGAGTAAGCCCTGGGGTTTCTAGCACCATATTTGCCTTTGCAGAATATTTGGTAGCGAGCTCACAAAAGCTCAAACGTCCCCCAGCAGCGTTTCCTGCGGTGCTGGGGGGCAGGAGCTGCGGGGCAGCAGCGTTTTTAACCCACAGGTGGTGCCCGTTTGCTGCTCCGCCCTGGGTGCAGGTGGGAGATTCCAGGTCCTTGTAATCTGAGTTAAATAGAATGCGAGTGTGAGCACGGGGAGGCTCTTGGGACGTCGTGGTTGTGCTGAGGAGGAGAAGCTGTGCCGATGGTGGAGCTGCAGAGGAGGGGAGGCGCTGCCGAGCGGTGAAGATGGAGGTGTGCGCCCACCTGTCGTCATGAGCGAAGCGACAGAGGCGTGGCACAAAGGGGATGTGATGGGTGAGGAACTGCATCACAGAACTGCAGAATCAGAACAGTTTGGGATTGAAGGGCCCTTCCCCGCTCCCCAGTCCCCCCTGCCATGATGGGGACATCTTCACCAGCTCAGGTTGCTCAGAGCCCATCCAGCCTGGCCTGGGATGTCTCAGGGATGGTTCATCCACCACCTCTCTGGGAACCTGGGCCAGGCTCTCACCACCCTCAGTCAACGATTCCTTCCTCATGTCCAGCCTGAATCTCCCTCCTTCAGTTTAAAACCATCACTCCTTGTCCTATTGCAACAAGTTCTGCTCAAAAGTCTGTCCCCATCTTTCTTTATGGGCCCCTTTTAAGTCTGGAAAGGCCACCATCACCACCAGCCCAGCATCATGTCCTGGCTGGCAGTGCTTGGCACGAGGACCTGAGGGCAAGCGGTGCCTCTGGACCTAGCACTGGGTGACACGCGGTAGATGGACCCAGGGAAGGGGAGGAAGAGGTGTGCTGGCCCTTTAAGAGAATAATTTCGGAGCTGGCCTACTGCGTTATTGATTGGCGCTATGGTAACGTATATTAGATTATGTATGGCTGGAAATGTGTTGTGGACTGGGAGGCTTGTTTGGGAAGCCAGCACTCTTCTTGTAAACCAGCTCCCCGCAGAGGGGTTGGCTTGGGAAGGGTCTGCAGCGCCTCAGCTCAGCTGCGGCTGAGGACGGGCAGCACTCGGCGCACGCGTGGGATCGGGCGCCCCAGGGCACGGCTCTGGGCAGCTCTGGGTCCACGGGATGGATGCTGAAGGGTTTGTGTTCAGAAGGGTGTTGTCAGATGGATGGGAGTGTCTGTGGAATTGGTCATAAGTGGGAAAACTCTCCTAGCTGTCCCTTTCCTTCCCAAACCAGCCACCAGCAGCTCCCATCACCCACCCTCCTTGGAAGAGCTGAAACACGTGGGGAAGGACCCAGCCCCGTTGAAACAGTTTAGGTGAGGCACCCGGGGTCACCCCGGCCCCTCTATTTCATCTGCCAGGCTTTGGCTTTGGTTTATTTTCATGAGCTGGCAAACCATAACGTTTTTTCCTGTTGTCATAGCACAGAGAGGTCAATGTGCTCTGAGGGAGGTGGGTTTACCAAAAATCCTCCCTTGCCAACCAATGGCTGCTTGCAGTCCAGGTCAGCTGGCGACTCCCAGCCCTGCAGCTCCACATCTCTGCTGGATTCTCGGCTTGCAGAGGGGGGGCCTTCAAGGCTTCACCCCACGAATTTGTGGAGACCTGTGTCACTCGATCACGGAATGGTTTGGGTTGAAGGACGTTCCCATCTCCCCCAGTGCCCCCCTGCCATGACAGGGACATCTTCACCAGCTCAGGTTGCTCAGAGCCCGTCCAGCCTGGCCTGGGATGTCTCAGGGATGGTTCATCCACCACCTCTCTGGGAACCTGGGCCAGGCTCTCACCACCCTCAGGGACAACAATTTCTTCCTCATTTCTTCCAGCCTGAATCTCCTTTAGCTTAAAACCATCACCTCCTGTCCTATCACCACCAGCCCCATGTCCCTCCCCAGGTAGCACAAGAAGAGCAGCTCCTGTTTGGGCCAATAAAGCTCCCAAATCCCAGCAAACGTTGATGGGACAGGACGTGGCTCGTCCTGCTGGTCGTCTCCATAAGAGGAGCCCAGAGGGGTGCAGACCATGATGCGCAGTGGGGCCGGGAGATGAAGGCGCTGTATTGATCCCGGCCTCTTGCTGTCGCCTCTCGGCGCTGACCGCGGGGCAGCTCGGGGAGGCAGCGGACCGTGCTGCCGTGCTTGGAGCGCAGTCGGGGGCATTGTGCCGGAGTAATTGGGCTTAGAAAATGAGAGGCTTTGCGATCGTTTGAAAGCAGAGAGGGAGGGGAAGTTGATGGGGAGAGGCAGCTGCTGGAGGAAGGAGGGGTCAGCCCAGGGGAGGGTCATGGAGCTGCTGGGTGGGGGGGTATATTTTGGGTGCTTGGGTGGGAACTTTGCCTGTGCCCCTCTTCTTCCATTCCCACTTGCCCTGAAGATGCCCTCTTGTCCTGAAGTCACCCAGGTGCCCCCCCAGTGTGGGGGTCCCCAACCATCCCCACCACAGCTCTGTGACTGACCCCTGCCATGTCTGGGGTCAGGCCAGCAAACCTGGGCAGGGACACAGTGGGGACAGTGAGCAGAGCAAAGGGGACGGGACCCTCGGGGCTGGGACGCAGAGACCAGCTGGAGATGGGACAAGCGAATTTCAGGAGGAAAACAAAGCTATGTCTTGCATCTTGCAGCGCCGCCTTTTGCGCCCAGCACCAGGGCTCACAGCTGGTGATTCGGCAAGAGATGGAGATCTCCGGGTCCCCCAGCCACCAGGTATTGAGGCATTTCCCTCCAGGCAGCTGTCAGCCACTGCTCCAGTAGTGCTAAATGCACTGGCATCTCCTCCCTTGCCCTTTTTTTTTCTTTATTTTAATTCTTCCTCCCAATGTAACATAAAAACCTATCGATCGCTCAGCTGGGCACTCGGAGCATGTGTGAGATGGGAAGGGGACAGATCCCACCACCTGTGCCACCTCCATCCCGGATGCCCAATGCATCTCCCAACTGTCAGGGGGACAGGCAGGGACGGGATTGTCACCTTGGGCTTGAGTCAGACCCATCGAGTCCAGTGTTGGTCCCACAGCTGTGGGGCTGGAGCTCCAGCCTGGTGCCGTGGCCGTGGGGAGCCCCGAGATGCTGTTCCTCTTCGGTAAGCAGATGCAAACATCTGGGGGTGCACACAGATGCTCTGTTCCAAATCCTGCGGGTCCTGGGGAACTGTGTGTGGTTTGGGGTGGGTGTTTTTTGGTCAGGGGGGTGTGTGTGTGTTGGTCCTCCCAGCCGGCTTGAGCTGCTGCCGGGAACGGTCCCTGGTGCCAGGGCCGGGAGCGAGTCTGGCAGTGCCCAATCTCCTCTTGGGCGGGGGAGAGCGGAGCCGAGGACCACGGGTGGAGACAGCCGGTGGCGCTTGCCCCCAGCACATCTCCGATTCACAACTTGGAGCAGCACTTGCCAATTAATTCAGCCAACACGCTCAGGCTTCCGCAGATCTGTTATTTTTATATTAATATTTTCTGTATTTGAAGAGTTGGACTGCCTGGCCCCAAAAGGGAGAAGCTGGTAATGACCCCCCTGCCTTCCCCTCGCTCCCCCAGGCGGGAGGGGATGATCCCCACCAGGGTCAGCTGTGGGGACATGCCAGCCTTTCCCTGATGTCCCCAAAGGTGTAACCCCGCTCAGTCCCTCCTAGACCGGTGACAACGGCCACATTGTCCTTAAGCTCCAGTCCCTGAACTGAGACAGGAAAGCGGAGCTGCTGGGGTGGCCTGTGTGACACCAGCCTGGATGTCACCTGCTTGCTGCGGTCACAGCTCTGGGAACTGGGAGAACCAGCTGCAGCTGATGGAGGGACAGGAGGGGTCCCTCTGGTGACCGTCTCCATGGGGTTAGTCCTGCCTGGGGGTCCTGTCTCGCTTGTGCCCCCTGGGGCGTGGGTACAAACGCCCACCTCCCAGGGGAGAAGGGCCAGCAGGGCCGTCATCCCACCACGTGCGGTTTGGGGACAAGCACCTCTGGGGACGGACAAGAGCAAAAGGGTGGTTAAATCCTTTATCTTTAAATGTTCCGTTTTGCCTGTGGAGCAGAAGAATCCTGCAGGGGGTACCCACAGGTGCATGGGTTTGATGTCCCCGGGGCACTGAGACCCGCACCCCTCAGCCTCCGGGGAGCCCTGTCCTCCTGTTGCTCCCAGCACCACACCCCAGCTCTCGTCCCCTCACCCCCTCATCGGCTGCAACAGGGAAAGTGTTTTGAAACCTTTGCAGAGGGGTCTCTTCCCCCCCAGGCCTTGGCCACTTTTCCCGTCAGGCTCATTAGAGCCCTGAGTATCAATCAGGCGGAGATGAAAGGCAGCTGGGGATCCAGCACAACACCTTGGAAAGGGATGAAAGGGCCTCTTTAGTCCTCGCAAACCTCTCCGAGCCGAGATGCACGGGCTCGCGCCTCACACGCTGCCTTTCATCTCCGCCCGCCCTTTGGGCTGCCTGGCTCTTTGCCCCCGCAAAACGGGCGTCCCAGCACCACTGCGTGTGTGACCAGCAAGGTGGCCCCGGGGTGCGGGGCAGGGGGTGCTGGACGCTCCGGGAAGGTATTAGGAGATTTTAGGGATTTTGCTTTGCCCGTCTGTCACCTGAGGACTGAGAGGATGACCCAAAATGTCACCGGCCAGCAGGAGCCACCGCGGCATCTGTGGGTGCAGCACTGACCCCGTCCCAGCCCCAGGGACGGGTCCCGCCGCGGGGGGGCAGGATGAGGCCCTCGCTGTGTCACGCTGTGCAACGGATTTTAAATTTAGAAATTGTTCAGTTTCCTACTTTGAAAAAAATGCGTGGGGCATTAAATATTTACAGAAAATCAGCAGCTGCGTAAATAATAGAAAAATCCAATATTCTGTGAGTGGACCGGTTTTCAATAAATTTGAAAATTTTATGATATTGTTATTATTATTTATTGCCTATTTTATTTGTCGGTGTCTCTTTTCACAGGCTGCATGGATCGGGTGTTTGACCACCTCGTGCGGTGCCCGGAGCCGTCGGGCTCTGCCGCGCTGTGCGCCCATGGGCGGCGTGGGCGCCAGGGCGAGGGCCCCTCTGCTCCCGGCCCCCGGTGCTTCCCATCCTGGTAAGGCCCTGTGGCAGCGGGATGCGGTGTCACGGGGGGCCCTGGGGGCACCGAGGGCGCAGGGAGTCCTAGGGGGGTGAAGGGCTGCGGAGGGCGATGGCGACACAGCACCTACTCTAATGGGATCCTCTCCACAAGTAATTAAGCCTCGGCTAATGCTAACCGTAATGTGATGTATGTATGCCTTTAACTAATCATTTATTAGCCTCGTTGATGGTTTGTCAATATTAATTCATTTATTTAAACAACTCCGAGCTGTAATGAAGATGTTTGCTTTAAGGGGGGAAAAAAGAGATGGAGCTGCCAGGATATTTTTTTGTTGACTCCATGGATGTTGCCCTGTCCTGGGTGACGGGGCCGCGGTGGGACGAGGAGCTGCTGCCACCACTCGTCCCCAGGGCTGGTGGCACCTCCTGCAGCCCCAGGGTGGGCGGGGAGCTGCCAGGGTGAACGTGGGTGGAACTGGGGGAGCAGGATCGGGCCCCACTCCTGTCCCTGGGGTGGCAGCAGCACCTGGGACACAGGGCTCTGGCACAGCCCCTGTGCCAACCTGCACTGCAGCAGCTCCAGTGCCAAGCGGCTCCGGCTCTGCCACCAGAGCAGCTTTGTCTGGAAGAATTTCATGGGGTTTGACCTTAAAGCGTTCCAGCTGCACCTCAATATCAGAACTCAAACTCAAACGTGCTGCCCGACCCAGAACAACCAGGTTTTGCCCGACTTTCGATTTGCTAATGATTTCAAACCAGTTTTCATTTCAAATCAAATCACTTCTATTTAATTTTTTTGAGGTGGGGAATGGGAAATTGCCAATACACTGAAAACAAAAGAAAATATGTATTTTTGGTCCTATTTGATAAACCAGGTTGGATCAGATCTAGTCCTCCTTTGGGTGTCCGAGCGGGTGGGACACACAAGAGGGGAGCAGCTTCTCCCAGGGCAGCCAGTCCTGAACCGGAGCCTTTGGCTGGACATGAGAGCCGCTGCTTCCAGCTCTCCCTGGCAGCTTCTTAATATCAACTAGATCACGGTATTAAAGTTAACTTTCTCTTAAACAGGCTTAATTAGCGTCCTTCAGACAAACATAAATTAATCTTGCATTGTGCTGGAGGATGTGGAGTTTCCCCTTGATGGATTATTGCCAGCCCTGGCTCCAGATAGAGTCCTTGGAAAAACAGGTCTTGCTTTTGGCCATCCAAGATGTCATTCCCAGGAACCAGCGGCATCCCCGTGTCCTTGGTGGCCGACCCTGCTCCCGGCTGTGGGCACAGGTATGTGGCTCTGGGTGTCATCACAGCTGCACCGTTCACCAAAATGCACAATTTCTCCCCAAAGGGCTGTGGGGCATTGAACAGGCTGCCCAGGGCAGTGCTGGAGTCACCGTCCCTGGAGGGCTGGACAGACGGACATGAGGTTCTCGGGACATGGGTTAGCGTCAGAGTTGGGGGAATGGTTGGACTCGGTCTTTTCCAGCCAAAATGATTCTATGGTTCTATGGCCTTTCTGGGGTGCAGCACCCATCCCCACCCCAAAATCCTTGAGCAAGGGGCTGAATAACCTCGAAACTCACCCAAGCCAGAGCAGGATTTCCCTTTGGGATTCACCCAGTGCTGTGCACACAGCAGCTTTGAGGCCGTATCCTGCTCAGCATCACCCAATAAAGCAGCCAGGGGGCCACGGGAGGACACAGCGTTGGGGTCCCCGTGGGGTGCCAGGGGGACAGGGAGCGAGGGGCCCCATCGCAGTGGCGGATACGAACCCGTGAGCGGGTGGGAGGAAGAGAGGGGCGGCCAGAGCCGGGGGGGCTGCCCAGCCTGACACCGGGTCACGGAGCCCGGAGCGGAGCGAGGTGCCGAAGGGATCAATAGCAATTCTAATATCATACGAGTCAATTTTGACCTGTCATGGGCAGCTCGGCAGGCTGACTCCAGAGCTGCAGGACCTGATAAATGGGCTCTCAAAACCATATTTATAGCAAGAAAAGGCTCATAAAATTGAAACAAGGGCAGAGCGCAGGGAGGAGGCTGCAGCCTGGCTGTGATGCTGACCACGGGAAGGAGGGAGGCGGGGTGCGAAGGGATGGATGCTGCCCTGGGTGGGCTGTTTAGGGGTTGGGGTTCAGTGCCAGAGGGGCTGTGGGGGGGAGACCCAGCACTCCAATGCCTGACAACCGTTTCCGGGAAGAAATTTTTCTTAATAGCCAATCTAAACCTCCCCTGATGGGGCGGAAGTTTTGCAGGTGGCACGGGTGCTGCTCTGATCGACTGGGGAAGGCTTCAGAGAAGAAACAAGAGGGCAAGGAGAGACGTTTTTCCCAAGGTCCCCGCCTGTAGCTGCTGGGAAAAGAGGCTTCCAGAAGGCAGACAAGAGCCTTTTGGGACGAAGCGATGCAGGAGCAAGTGGCAGGACTGGATGGGAGTGTCTGGTCCTGCCCAGGGTGTTTATCACCCTCTGCAGCCCTGCCTGGAGGAGACCTGGATGCACAGGAGAAAATAACAGAACCATGGAATCATTTTGGTTGGAAATACCCTCCAGATCATCGAGTCAAACATAACCTGACTCTTGCACTAAACCATGTCTCTAAGAACCTCATCTGTATGTCTTTTAAACACACGCCGTAGTCCCTTTTGCAGAGGGAGCCCTGGAGCTCTGGTTTTCCAGGATTTTGGGGAAGCATCTGAGCGAAGGCTGGGCCACCAGGACCTGCTTTCGCCCTCTCCTCTTGGTGGGTCCCCTGAGAGCCTGCCTGGCTGGGTGGGCCGTGGCGGATGGCACCCTCTGCCACCGGGCCTCGCGCGGAAACCGGAGTCACTCAAGAGCTGCCACCGTGCTGGTACCAGCACCCTGCCTTGTCCTGCCGTCCTCGCTTCCATGCCACTGCTGCAGACACAGCCCAGAGGCTCTCAACAGCCCCAGTCCCACCCTCACCGTGCCCCGCGTGCTCTCCTGATGTCAGGGGTTTGTTCTGGACAGGACAGAAAGAAGACAGGGAATACCAGTCTGGAGCTGGTGTCTGGAGAGCCACCACTGTGGTGGGAGAAGAGCCCGTGACCAGCACCTCCTGGTCCTGCATGGAGCAGAGCAGCTTCTGGGTGCCCCTTATTGCTGTGCTCATGGGGACTTCAGAGCATTCGTGTGGCGGTGGTGGGCAGCTCCCTGTCACCGATGACACTGTGTCCACCGTGAGCTGTACTTGCTTAAAGGGTCTTCACCAGAATCAGCCCAGTACCAACGGCCCAAGGACTCAGCACCACAGCAGCAGCAGCTCCTGTCCCCAGGGATGGACACAAAAAGCCCAAGGGAGACAAAGGTGAGGAAGAAACCACTTCCTGCAGTGGTGAGAAGCTGAGTCCAAGCTTGTGAGACGTGTTCCCACCAGTAGGTCATGGCACATTCTCTTGAGGATGAAGACAGACACGTCCCAGAGGTCCTGCCCCATCCCTTCTGCTCCTTGATGGCCTGGGAGAGCATTTCCTTAGCACAGACAAGCGTTCAAGCTTGGCCTGTTGGAGACAACCCAACTACTGACACCTCAGGCCTACATCCTCCACGTAGGCCCATTCTCCAGGTCTCCATCGCCTCCATCATGCGTTACCCTCGGGACCCACTATGCCAATGTGCCTCTGGAAGAAATGGCGGTGGCTGCATGGAGAACCCATGCGTGGCAAACAGCGGCGAGCGCCGGGTGAGGACACGCTCGCATCCAGCTGCTCTGCCCGTCTTATCTGGGGGAGGCGCATCCGGAGGAAACAAGGAAGAGCTAAAGGGGACATCTGGCTGCTTGGACCCTTGGCCCCCATCTCCACGTACCAGGTGAAGATCCTGGCGTCCTCTTGACTGAAGCTAGGCAGAACGGCCGCGTCCCCAGCCTTCCTATCTCCTTGCGAAGCGTGGCAGTTCCTGAATTGCCCGGCCGCGGCGGGCCCTAATGGCCCAGAGCTGATGTTTTATTGTCGGGTTTAAAAGTGTAATTAGTTCAAGTGTAAACAAAAAAACCTTGCTTAATTAAGAATTTTTAAACAGGGCAGAGAGAGATTCCGGAAACATTAATGAACCCCAGGCAAGCACCATAAAATTGATCGAGGGAAGAGAGACAGCGGGGGACGGGGGAGGGCTGGGATGGGATGCGCGATGAGAGGGTATTACCGCAGAAATCGCCTTCAGTTTACTTTGGCCGCTTAATGCCGGAGTGCATTTGGAAGCCTGTGTTTATGGCAATGGGTCTCCATAGAAATGCCTAATGATTTTTTATGCATTAATGGGAACAATGGACAGCAGTAATATATTGTTTAAGGAGATGGAGAGGATCCTTTTAAGACTGACATGTTATAGATCAAGAGTGACGGGCCGGGCCCTGGGTTGAGGTTCCCTGCACCATGGCCTGTTGGGCCCCATGCCTTAGCAAGGCTCAAATGCCATCCTGTACCTTTAAGAGTCCATAAAAAGAACAAACAA
The DNA here is from genome assembly GCF_037038585.1 of Patagioenas fasciata. Classification (NCBI taxonomy): domain Eukaryota; kingdom Metazoa; phylum Chordata; class Aves; order Columbiformes; family Columbidae; genus Patagioenas; species Patagioenas fasciata. The sequence continues at coordinate 6,711,751 of NC_092546.1, read as the reverse complement.
AATCAAAGTGCTGCTTTCCTACCACCCTGTCCCTCCCTTCAATGCCCTTTTTGGCTGCTGCCAACAGAAGCTAAATATATCAATCTTTCCCGTCTGCAGGCGAACACCTGTGTGGATGGGAAGAGGGTCTGAGTGTTGCCCACCCAGCCAGGTCCCAGGACTGAGCAGCAGGTGTGTCTCTCCAGGTCGGTATGTTCTCTGTACATTGAACCCCCCAGGAGCAGGGGTGCTCTTCTTCCCGTTGACTGGGAAGAAGGCAAAGGCTCCACTGGGTTCTGCCCAAGGCCAACTGGCCTCTCCCTACCTGGTCGGGTTGTTTGGTATGAGGTGCTGGTGAAGGTCAGCAGAAGGAAGAGCCTTGAAGACCTCGTGTGCGTGGGTGCCCTCCTGAAGGTGATGGACAGGAGAGCTCTAAGGGTCCAGAGCAAAAGGAGAGAGAAAGAAAAGTCAACTTCTGCCCCGGGAAAGGTCGTCCCTTTCGTTCTACAGATGGGCAGAGAGCCCTCTGCTCAAGAAAGGAGCCCTGCTGTGTCTCTCGGTCCAAGAACCCAGATCACTCAGAGAGAAGAGCAGCCCATGCTGTCGGCAGCTGGAGGACTTTGAAGGTCAAGGCATGTTTTAGTTTTTCCATTCCTGGCCCAGTAAAAGGCCCCAAGCACGTTTTGCCTGATCCTCTGGAGCAGCCAAGTCCTGGAGAAGTTCGGCAATCTTCTGTCCTTTTGGTTAAAGTTCCCTTTGCCAGATCTCCATACCACATGCAGTGACTCTGGAGTTCTGCAGGAGCATCTACCCTGCGGGCCCTGCTGAGCGCTCAGAACGAGCTCCTCACCTCGAGGGACAGAAATGGCCGGGGCCACCAGGTGACGCATCGGCCACCTCCGCAGCACGGCTTCACTGGGCAGACAGAGGACCCGAATGACCAACATGGGACAAAACAAGTTTTCACACAGTGACCCTCGCTCAGACTTATTCTCTAGCAGCTCTGGGTGGCATCATCTAGAGGTAGGAGAACTGAGGTGTGGGGAATTTAGACTGTATTTACTGCTTTGGTGGTCACACACCACCAGCCGTGTGGGACAGGCCAGGGACGGCTGGCCCTGCCAGCAGAAGGAGGTCCCGTTCCACCATGAGGTGCTGGCAGATGAGATTAGAGGCCAGCAGATAATTCCCTGCATGCTGTTTGGCTCTTGCTGGGGTATTTTTGGCATCGGAGCAATGTTCATGAGTTTTCATGCTCCTGGCCACAGTGGGCAAGAAGGGACGACTGAGCAAAGCTGGTCCGTGGCGTTCTGCCATTGCTGTGGTGCTGGGGATGCCCACGCACCTGCAGCAGCGACAGAGCCCGCACCCTGCATCCAAAGGAGGATTCAGATATGCACATTGGCAGCAGGCTGCCCCCGCCGTGCTGTCACCTCCCGTGTCCCGGGGGCGCCCCCGCCGTGCTGTCACCTCCCGTGTCCCGGGGGCGCCCCCGCCGTGCTGTCACCTCCCGTGTCCCGGGGGCGCCCCCGCCGTGCTGTCACCTCCCGTGTCCCGGGGGCGCCCCCGCCACGCTGTCACCTCCCGTGTCCCGTCAGACCTCGCGGGACACGCGGTGCCTGGGCCCACGTGCTGGCACAGCGCCCCCAGCAGGGCTCCCAGGGCGAGCCGGGCTTTGCCCGCCCGCCTCCTCTGCTGTCGTCTCTGCCTCTTCCTTCGCTATTTCCCCGCTCCTCCCACCCTCTCCCTGCCTCTCCTCCCCTCTCCTGGCTTTTGTTCCTTCTCTCCTCTTCCCCTCCCTCCTCCCAGCAGCCTCTCTCCATCTCCAATCCCTGCTCCGGCTGCCCAGCCTGTGTCAATTAAGTATCGATCCCCTGTTCTCTATCAGTGGTCAGCTGAGCTAACCAGTCCTGCTAGGTGCTTTTCACAGTGATGAATAATAACAATAATAATAAAGGGGTTGTGGGGGGAGAGGCAGCTGCACTTCGTGCCTACAGCCCTTCACCTCTCCCTACCCCGCGCCCGCCCGCTCTGCCCCCTCCACAGCTACAGGCAAAATCGATAGCGCACGGAGTCAGGAATGGAATATTTTTATCCTCTAATTGGGAAATGTGCTTTGACAAAGCCCGAGGAGCGGGGAGGGGGCCGGGAGATACTGTACCGGGAGCCAGGGAAGGCGGCAGAGCCCGGCCGAAGCGGGGACGCCAGGGACGCTCTGCTGCAGCTGGCAACAGCTGTGAGGAGGTGACAACAGTGGGGACGCTGGGTCCAGTGCATGGCTCTGGAGCACGGGGCAGCGGTGGGCCCACGGAGGAGCCCGTCTTGACCCCGGCGATGTCGGACAAAAAGGCAGACAAAAAAGCCCTTTCCCTACCTCAGCTCTCTGCGAGTGTTTTGCTATTGTGGTCGCAAGGCAGAAAGTGTGTGAGCTATTCCCTGCATCCCACGGCACGATGCGTGCCCAGGCTTGATGGTGCTCAGCAGTGTGGGACAGTTATACGTGCAACGCCATTGCAAGGTGTCCCAGGAAGCCACCCCCGCTTGGGAGGATCCTTGTCCTGCAGTGCCCAAGAGCAGCTGGCGCTGACTCCACCGCTGCCCTGGGAGGGCTTTGCCTTCTCCTGCGCGCACAGACTGACCACCAACCCCGCTGCTCCATCCTGCAGCTACAAACCTCCAGGCAGCAAGGAAAGGACAAAGACTTGTGCCAGGGCAGATGGGTCAGGTCTGAACCCCACATGCAAGGAGAGGCTGTCTCTGAGCACCTTTGCTGGGGGCAGTGTCCTGCTCTGTGCCCCAGCTGATCCAGTCCCTGGGATCTGGGCTCCATTGCCTCCACATGCTCCTGGAGATCACCAGCTCGAGAGCCCCTCAGACAACCCCAGGAGAAAACGCTCCTCTGCAGATTCCCAGGCCAGAACTGCTCCTGTGGGGATGGGTGAATCAGACTTCAGGATGGACGTGCCGATGTGGGACAGCAACGAGGACCTGAAGACAATATCTACACGGGATGAAGCCTTGTGCCTGGATGGAGGACCTTCCTCAGCGTTCCTGGTTATCTTACGGGATCTGCTGCTGCTCACTTCCATGTTCTCCAAAATTAACCCCCTTCTTAGTGTCCTCATGGAGGACTCCACAGGACCAGTGCTGGGACCTGGTCTGTCCACACGGGCAAATAATCTGGGAAAAAACGCAGAAAATACAACTATAAGGCTTGGTGGGGAGGCAGAAATGTCCAGGGTAGTTGACAAAGAATGACTGGGAAAGTTTGCAGAAGGATCTAAGGACAGGAGGAGACGGGGCAATAAAAGGGCAGATAAAATATGATGTTGATAAATGCAAAGTCATGCACAGGAGGAAAACAACCTTAACTGCCTATATCCTGCGATGGGCACCAAATTAGCTATTACTGCTCAGGGAAGAGCTCTTGGAGCTAATGTGGGTAGTTCTCTGGAAATGTCAGCTCAATGTTCGGCTGCAGTCAAAAAGGCAAATTGGATGTTAGCAATGATTAAGAGAGGAACGGAAGAGAAATCAGAAGGCGTCATTAGGGCCCTGTGTCAATCCATATTCGATACTCCCGTCCCCTCCTGCCGGGGAGCGGAGCAGGAGGGGCACCAAGGGCGGGCTGGGCTGGTACCCGCATGTGAGGACATTGAGGGGTTGATGAGGAGCCTGAAAGATCATGAGCAGCCTGGAGAAGAGAAATAGTTATTTTCTTGTTTTCCTAACAGAAAAATGATGCAAAGCCCCAAATTTCCCTGATGAGCAGGTTCTGTGCTCCCTTATGTTTAGGAACTCCCTGTCCCTGGACTGCTGAGACCCAAAGTATAAATGTGTTTGAAGGGACTGGAATAACCTTTTGAGGATGGTTATGTGGGAAGTCCAAATGCAGAAGGAACATCTGAGCAGGAGCCAGAGGCACATCCCTCCTTTCCCAGCTGTTTGGAGCATCATTTGGCTTCTCTCCTCACCTCGGTTTACTCATTTGCGTGGCAGGGAAGACCACAGGACACAGGGTAAAAGCCAGAGGAGAGACCCTGAGGGCTCCTTGGGAGAACTGGGATTTGGGGAGGGGGTGTTTGTGCTCCGGTTAATGCGTCCGCACTGCCACGTCTTTCAGTGGCAAACAATAAAGCTCAAGGTGAGCATCACCTCTGCCCTATCTCTTAGATTCGCCTCTCTCCTGTCCATCCATCACATGCTTGCTCTCCTGCAGCCGATTGCAGCCAACCTGCATCAGCTATTGATTTATTGACAGAGGCCGGGTCTGGAAGATTCAGGGAAGCAGCTCCCCACAGAAACGCTTTTCAGAAGTAGAGATTTGATTTTTTATTTATTCTTCTCTTCAATGTATGGATTTAACAAGCTCTAGGCAACAAAGAACTTACTCCTCCAGCACGCAGGCTCCTCTGTCTCCTCCCCTTCTCCGGCAGTAAAGTCATCTTCAAGGGATTACTCTGTAAGGGCAAACGCAGCCCTGCAGATGGAGGCAGCCCAGGGCGTCCCCAGGGCTCGGACGCTGCACAACCCCTGCACTGACCTTTGTCGAGGGGTAAATGTGTCCCTTGGTCTCCATGTTTGTTATGTGCATGTGATGGTGTCAGTGTGAGACCAAAATTCCCCTCTTTGTTTCTTTTCCCTATATCATGGTGATGAAATTCCAGCCCAAACAGGCGCTACAGACAAGAGGCACCCGGGGGTGTGGGGGTTTCACGGGCAAGACAGGGCACAGCTGGCAACATCTGCATCTTCCCTGTGGCTGGGGGGTGCTGATTGATTTACCTTTTCCTCCTCCCGTCTTTTCTAGAAGCTCACTGGCCATGGGCCTGGAGAGACCAGACCCCGGTACCTCTGGTTTGCTCCAAACACCCCAGCTGGACGTTGGTTCCCCAAAGCCGACCCCCTCCACGTGTTTTTCGGCGGGTGAAAACCTCGTGCTCAGAGCAGGGCCCTCGGCGCTCCCAGGCGCCCCGGTCGGCGTTGTCACCACCCCATGGCCCTGAGGAGGTGACTCCAGCCCCACGCTGGCCCCTCCTGCCCTCGCTCTGGGGGGATTCACTGGGCCAATCCTTTACAGACCTCTTGGTTTGAACAGTTAACGATGGGTGATTTCATTCGCGGCTGCATTAACCGTCTGATTACTCTCCTGTGGAGGATGATGGAGACAGATGCTTCCCAATCTATCAGCCAAAAGGCCTAATTCCTGCACAACCAACTTTTTAAATTTACTTCCTGGCTAATTAAAAAACAAACAAAACAAACTTTTCAGAGCAAAGCAGGGGCCAGGCTGGCGCTGCGGCCAACCTGTCAGAGCCGCTTGCGGGCGAGTGCTGTGGCTCCAAGGCTGGGATTTGCCTTCATGGAGGACAACTGCCCTGAAGATGTCCCTGCCATGGCAGGGGTGGAACTGGGGAGCTGGGAAGGTCCCTTCCACCCAAACCATTCTGTAATTCCTTGTTGCTGGAAGGACGTGACCACTCAAAGCACAGGTTGGCCGCGGTTGCCACCACAGGTCCTTTGACTCCTGTCTTGCAGCTGTCGCCTGTCCCCAAATTCGGAGGAGGTGGGGACCCAGCCCGGGGTGCCGCCTCGCCACGGCCAGCTGTGCTCCGCAAGGGCACTCGAGCAGCGCCTCCCTCGCTGTCTCCCCAGCTCTGCCCGAGCTCCATTGCTCATAAGGGCTTAATGATTACCCTTAGATAACTGTATTGGCTGAGAAGCACTGGCTGGCCCTGCAGCACAGGCAGCCTCCCGCCAGCCACGCGCGAAACCCAGCGCGGACAGTGGGTGAGGAAACCCCGGGAGCCCACGGCTTGGGGAAGCCCCAAAGGGGTGATTTTTGGGGCTTTGGGAGGATAGAATCATAAAATAGTTTGTGTTGAAGGGACCTTCCCCACTCCCCAGTGTCCCCCCTGCCATGACAGGGACATCTTCACCAGCTCAGGTTGCTCAGAGCCCGTCCAGCCTGGCCTGGGATGTCTCAGGGATGGTTCATCCACCACCTCTCTGGGAACCTGGGCCAGGCCCTCAGCACCCTCAGGGCAGCAATTCCTTCCTCATGTCCAGCCTGAATCTCCCTCCTTTAGTTTAAACCATCACCCCTTGTTCTATTGCAGCAGGCCCTGGATGTCTTTCCTTGCATGGAAACACAGCCGGGATGTCCATCCTTGGCTGGGCGACCTCTGGCTCTGTTAAGGTTTCTGGCCACTTTTCTCAAGTGCTTTTAATTTCCAGAGCACTTTAAGAACACAATCTAACTATTCCCCCGAGCCCCCAGGAAAGAGGCAGGTAGGGAGGTGGAGCCGGGGATCCTGCACAGGTGCTTGGGACCCACGATGGTGGCTCTGACCTGTCGGAAGGAGAGAAAACAGGATCAGGCTTTTCTCCGTTGCTGGCTGTACCGCGGTGACAACCTGCGTCACGTCATGCGAGGGGCCTCATCCAGCCTGTGGGCTGAGCCAACCAGGGGGCTGACCCCCATTGCTGTGGCCACGGGGACAGCTGGACCTCATCACCCCTCAGTGGAGACCCCAGCGGGATGGCTGCATCACCTTGGGGTGCTGAGCAGGGTCCCCAGCATCGCTGCAGAGGACGGGGTGGCGGGAGAGCAGCCCGTCGCCGTGGAAACCGTACATCCTGTGGCGCTGAGCATCCCGGCAGGATTTTTTTATTATTATTTTTCCCCCTCCCTTCCTCTCCTTCTGTGAGACCCCAGCATTGATCCGGGAACGTGCTCTTCGCATGTATGATCCATGCAAACACCGTGTTCCTATTGATCAGGCTCCTCTGCTGCTCGGGGTCCGCGCGGCAGCAGAAACAAAGGCCAAGGAAGGAGGGGAGAAAATTACCCAGCCCTGCACTGAGCAAATGGCATTGGCAGCACCTGCGGGGTATCTCGGAGCCACCTCCTCGTCCCTTCCCGCTCCTGCCATCTACCTTCCCTTGTCCCCTCATCCATCTCTTCTCCGTCTTCCCTTCTGCTCTTTCTCTCTCGCTCCTGCCCACTGAAAATGGCCAAATCCCTCCTGTTTGCTCCAGTGATGACTTCCTGGGGGCTGCTTCCAAGAAGCAGAGCTAACGTGTCCCTGTGTCGCACAGGGACCGGTGTCACTGCCCTCCCAGCGCTGTCTGACATGGGGGGACACGCTGTGTGTGTGGGGGGACCAAACCCACCTCCTTTGCCAGCTGAGCTCTGTGAGAGCCTTAATAATTACAGTGACGAGTCAATAACAATTAGGCCTAACAGCCACTCAGCAGAATTGACGCAAATTATTTCAATTTTATGTTTCTATCAATGAACTTTTCCAGGTTGGCACCTTCTCCCCCATTCCCATGCCTCCCGGTCCCCGCTCCCCAGGGGACACCGCACCGCGCCCCGGCTCAGGCGGTCGCTGATGGGGGCAACACGGGGCTCCACCAGCACCTTCTCGCATCCTTGCTCCAAAACCTGTACCCAAAGGCAGAGCTGCCTGCAGAGGAGGCTGTTTGTGCACAGGCAGGTTCCTCCACTCGGAGCAGCGCCTGTCTTTCCCCATAGGGCCATTCGCGGTGACCCGTCCTCCAGGCACCGCGGCAGGAAGAGCCTGGTTCTGGACTGGGTTTGCTGGGGAGAGGGGGCCACGCTTTGTGGCACAGAGCTGAGTGCAACCTCCTACAACATGATTTTCATGGTGTTTTACGCACATATCCTCTCATTCATTATGGGGTTATATCGCGTCAGGTATTGCTGGTATTGTTTTGTGTTTATTATTCTTGCTATTCTATACAATTGACCCATTTAATATGCTTGTGTTACATAGAAATTATAATGAATCTAACAAAAATGATGCTTCAAAAGGAATCGTTTACAAGATCCCACGTCCACAGCTGTCTGAAATGGCCTTGTTGGGGAAACACAACTACTCTGCTGCCCAGAGGCTGCAGCTCATCCCTCGGACTCAGGCTCTGGGGGTTTGCAACAGCTCCAGCCCTTCAGCAGCCTCAGAACCCCCCAGCCTGGGATGTGACCCCCCCAGCACAGGATGTGAACCCCCCAGCCTGGGATGTGAACCCCCCAGCACGGGCTGTAACCCCCGTGCGCAGCCATGCTTCGCAAGCAGAAAAGAAGCGTAGGTAATTTTTTTGTCTATGCTGGCTGATGATCAGGGAAAGACTCTTCGGATTATTTTCTTTCCTGTTTACAGCGCTGAGCAGTCGATGGCATGACCTACTGCACGTCCCCTGGGACGCTCGAGCTGCAGAGCATCACAAAACGAGAGGTGACCCCCGAGCTGTGGTCACCGGGTGTCCCACCCATCCCATGAGGGATCCCCAGGAGACTCCTCGTGGCTCCTTTCCCCTTCTGCCTCTCCGGGTGGATTTTTCCGCCCCCGTGGAGCCGGGAGCTGGCACCACGAAGCTGTAAATCGCCAGCATCCCCATCACTGCTGACCTGCATCTTTTCTCTGTTCCTGTCATTAGGGCGATGCAGCCCATTCAGTGGGTGACAGGTGCTCGATTGCTCTTAAGTGGCTCCCGGATAATTGGGGAGGTCTTTAACTACTTGTAACTTCCAATAATAAACAATAGAGAGGGGGGAAAATATCCAGGAGGAGCACTTAACCAATGGCCTTGTGTTCAAACCGCATTAGGGCTCTTCTTCCCACGGGCCGGCCCGAGGGCGCCGCTCGCGTGACAGCGTCCACCTGGACAAGCAAGAGCCACCTCCTTGCTGTCACTTTGGAGTGGGGGATGATGAAGGATGAGACCCTGGATTCGGCTCCACCGCTGCTGGTGTTGGGAGCTGGAGGGCTGCACAGCGCTTGGGAGATGTAATTATCGAATCACGGAGTCGTTTTGGTTGGAAGAGACCTTTAAGATCGAGTCCCACCGTTGATCCAACCCTGGCACTCACCCATGTAGGGTCCCTCAGTAGCGGGGACCCTCTACCATAAATCACCATCGATTCACCACGAGAAGAAAAGGGCAACAAATATTATTCCCGATGAATAATTCAAGCAGCTCGAAGCCATACCTTGCGCCTTCATTACCCTCCACGAGGACCTGGGGGATACAGCTTGAAAGGCCCTGTAAAAGGAAACCGGGGAAGATTTATCTGTAAGGTTGGGAAGCCCCGGCAGCGCTGCAGGAGCGGCCGCGCCTCGCGCCGGCGCAGGTTCGCTCGAGGCCGCTGTGCGCGCAGCCCGAGCCCCGTCCTCCCAGCGCACCGACGCTTTGTTAAAAAGAGAAAGCACTCACGGTGCTGTTGGGGATCATCCACTCGCCTTTCTTCCCTGCCAAAGCTTTCAGGGATGAAAGCGCTCTAAAGCGCTGGCTTTGGTGCTCGGAGCTGAGTAGTGAATAATCCGCCTCCTTCAGCCGCTGCCCGCGCAGGGTCACCACGCTCGAGCCAGGCACCGCGGCACAAGCCAGCGGCGGATCCTCACTGCTCGGCACAGCCGGTGCCAGGTGCACATTGGTGTCCAACAGGGGCTGTGTGACTTACTCAGTGCCACCAGGACTTGGGTACCAAGATGCGGAACACAGCCAGGCATGAGCATCCTTCTGCCTACCCCATCTTCCATCACACCCGCCAGGGTGGGGACCATGCTGCGGGACACAGGTTCATGGTGTCACCTTCTCTGCACAACCCCTTTAATCACCCTTAACCCCCTCGCTGGGGAAGCCAGGACACTTGGAAATTTGATTTTTGGACAGTGGTTCCTGTAGGACATGGAAAGGGAAGTACTTTTCCTGGAAAAGTTGGTTTTTCACTTGCAGGAAATGTGTGGGGTTTTGCTTTTTTATTTTAAGAAAAATGTACAAAAAGGCAGGATTGCAGAGTTTTGATGCACGTCTGGCACTGCTGTGATTTGGAGCCAGGTGTCAGCTCTGCAAGGAGTCACCAAGCATTCATCTGTCCGTGCTGCTGAGCGCCTTGGGGCAAGAACTGACAGTCCCTGGCTGTAGCCCCTTCTCAGGGTGCTCCTGAACAGAAATATCAGCTTCTGGTGATTCCATCTACCTGCTCGTTCACATGAGCAGAACTCGCTGGAGCTGGCGGCGCTGTGCCCAGATGGGCGGCCTGGGCCGGGACGGTTTCGCTCCCCTGACTCGTACCGCCCGCTCTCCTCTCGGTTTGCTCTGCCGATAAAACTTCATCTGAGACTGAGCCCTTGATCAATGGTGGCAGGATCCGCCTCCCATCACCTGGGTGGGCTGAGAGCGGGGTGGCCAGCATGGCTGGATGGGGCCTCCTCGAGAGGACAATTCATCCTGGCTATCGGACAGCAGCCGTCAGAGGGGACAAATGGCTCTCTGGAGGTGACGATCCTTCTCATCAATGTGATGCGGGTGACTGGTCTGGATTTAGCACCTTGTTGTTGGGCAGCCAAAGCCCAAGGCTCGGCTGGGGAAAGCTGCTGCTGACCTGAACTTGTGGAGGTCCCCTCTGCCACTGCTCCCATGATTCGAGGAGACAAGTGCCACCCAAGGGCTCAACTGGTGGGGTTTTGAGTCCCAACAGTCCTGGACCGGGAGTGGGACTCTGCCACGCTCCTCCATGTCTGCCCACCACCTTTGGCGTGTTTCACTAAGGCAGCAGATGTCTTGGGTCACTCACGCATGGTTTGATCCATCATCTGGTGAAGCAGAGGAGAGATTCCCCATCGTCACCGGGCTCAGGGCTGTGAAGGTCACAAGGACCGTAACGAGGGACCACTACAACTCCACCTCTCGCTCAAGCCGTAATTTCTGTCTGAGCCAGGACACACTCAAGAGGAAGGTGCCCAGTGGCAACTTAGACTTCAAGTGATGCAGAACCCATCTCTAGCCTAGATAACTGGCAATGATTAATTACCCGTGCTATTAAGAGCATCTGCCCTGTTCCCAGCTTGGCTCCCAGCAGCACGTCTCATAAGGCCTCTATCCCAGAGACGCCACGTCAGTATTTGCAGAACAAACCCATCTTCTAAGCTTCTCATGGACCTGCGAAGCAGCCTCGGGTCTGTGGTGTGGACGTCGGCCTTTGCTGAACGGTGGTCTGGTGGTGTCAGACAGAAGCCGAGGGGCGTGTGGCCATGGACCAGCTGGGAAGGGCACAGCAGGAGAGCATCCCCGTGCCATACATGTCCACGAGGGTGACTTTGCCATTACACGGGCCTGGAGGCTCTGTAGGGGTGACAGGGACACCTGTCCCTCCCCTAATCGGGCTGTTGGTGCCAAATCTGTCATCCACAAAGCAAACCCAGGCTCCTGTCCCCTCCCAAATGCAGGCACCACACGCCATGGGATGCTCATCAGGTCTGGACTCAATCACCGCCCCGCTAAACAGCGCGGCATGGACGGACCCATCAAGTGGAAGGTGGAAAAAGGTAATTAATCTACAGAGAAAAAAGTGTTAATACCTCTAAGACACCAGGGACACTGGCTGTCAGCTTCCACCAATTAGTCACCTAAAACCCTGCCTGTATGATCTCTGTGGTACAGCTGAGTTGATTACTCTAATTAATTTTGCATTGATCTGCATGGATCCGCAGCACCAGGGCCTATCACGGGCAAAGGAGGAGATGGATGCGGGAGCCCTGCTGGAGCGTGGAGGAGGGAGCGCGTCCCCTTCCCACAGCCCGGCTGGGACACTCGTCCTGCTCCCCCTGTCCCTGGGCTCCTGTGGGCAGAGGTGACAGATCTGTCCCCAGAGTGGGGCTGGGGGGAAGGAGCAGAGACCCGTTTTGGGAGCACCCTGCCAGGGGTGGGATATCCCAGCAGGGCTTCTCTCATCCTCTTCCGCCCCCAGGGCTGTCCCTACACACATTCCCACACCCTTTGCCATTTTCTCCATCTCCTAAAGTGGAACCTCGGGTGTTTGGTTTTGGTTGTGTTGTTGTGGGTTTGCCATCCCGCACCCAGCAGACACCGTGGGGCGCAGGTGCTGCTCACAACAGCCCTGGCGCTGCTGCCTTCCCTGCGCCTTGCCAGGGCCAGTGCCACCCCTCCTGCGACAGAGCCCGGCCCCGTCCACCGCGTCTTCGCGTCCTCTCCACACCACGAGGTTTATTCCACCCCAGGTGGGCTCAGACGCCCCTTTTGAGACCTGTCCCCCCGTGTTTAATTCGGAGGACATTTTGTGATAGTGGAAAGCCAAACATTTGTCATGTTCTAATATTGTTTTTCCTCACATTTTTCTCTCCCTTCCAGGTTAAAATTTGACCCAAATTCACAGATGTGCTCTGAGCGGCCTCCCCTGGCTGGACAGCTCTGGCAGGCCCTGCTCGGCGGGCACTCTTCTCCTATTTAGGCGTCATTTTCTCCCCTCTCCAGCAGCCTCTCGCCGCGCTGCAGCAGGAGGGGTTGCCGGCTGCGGTGCTGGAGGCTTCACAGCTTGTTTTGCCACCTCCCAGCGTTCTGAGCATCCCTGTTCCAGCTGGCCCTGGGTGCCGGTGCTCACCCTCCAGCGCTGCCCTGGCTCACAGCCGATGGGCTGCAGGAACCCGGCGTGGTTTGCTGGAGGAGCACGTCCCAGAAGCCAGGACAAACAGGTCTGCAACCGCCTTGTCCCCAAGCAGCTCGCCCTGTCCCAGGGAGCTCTTGCTGCCTTTGGAGTGGCTTTTCCTGGGGAGGCAGCAGCGGGTGTGCAGGGGCGCCGCTGCTCTCGGTAGCTCTTTGATCTGCTCTTAACACTTCAGGTGCAGCGCCTGCGTCCGTCTCCTGCCCACATGGAGCCTGGCACAGAGATGCACAAATCCCCACTCTGCGTCGTCCTGGAGCCACGGACCAGCAGCCGAAACCTCTCCTGGCGCAAACCCACCCCTGGGCCGAGGGCCGAGCCTGCTGCTCCGCCTTAGCCCGCTGCTCCCTCCGGTCACCCCAACCACCACCAGGGACCACCAGGGAGATCTCGCTGTAGGTTGAAAGTAGGTTGTATCGAGGGGGGTCGGGCTCTGCTCCCAAGTGACAAGTGCCAGGATGAGAGGAAATGGCCTCAAGTTGTGCCAGGGGATGTTTGTCAGGCACCCACCCTGCAGCACTAGGGCTGAGACACCACCTCGAGCACCCAAGCTGCTCTGGAGCCTTCCTCTTCCCTCCTCCTCCTCCCCCGGTCCTTCAGCAGCAGCTGCCTCCTGCACACCAGCCCGTGGTGCACAGTCTGAGCCCCCCCGGCAGGACGGCCTCGAGCTGCCCGCACCCCCGGGAAAACAAACCCTGCTCCCTTTGCCCTCGCACCCATCCGGCCCCGTCCCGCCCCACCGGTCCCACCGCTGCCACCGCTGCCACGTCCCCTCCTGCCCCGCTGCACCCGGGGACGCCGGGGAGGGCACGGCGAGACCCCGCCGACCCGCCCGAGCAACGAGCAGAGAAAGAGATGCAAGGATGGAAAATTCCCCTTCATAATTAATAAATGAAGAATATTGTTGTTAATCGATGTAGCTGTGAAGAGAATATCGATCCCAGCCGCATGCTATTTTTTGTGCGGCTTAGATTTTTACACCTCATTTAGAGGCAGGTCTCTCTGGGGACCTCTTAACACCAAAAGATATTTGCAAGAGTCCAAAGTGAAGGGAAGAAAAGGGGGGAAAAAGATTAATTATTACCAAGGCTGGAGAATTATGTGTGTGTCCCATTGTGGCCAACTGCAGTACTGATTTGAATATTTGATTAATAGCAAATTATAGCCACAGTTGATAACTTATCTCTATGCTGGCTATTTAGTAAACAAGTGGGAGCCATTAGAAACATTTTTAATATTAATCCCAGGAAATTATGTTTATGAAGGCAGCCGCTAACCCTTTGAGTGCTGCAGCCCTGCGAGGAGGATTCTCCGCTCACTCCTGATCCCCTCCCTGGGCACTTTAAATCTCTTCATGCCTCAGTTTTCCTTCTTCAAGACGAATAAATCCTGAATCGAAAGTGGTTAAAGCACCAGGTGAGGAGCTTTTGTTAGCACCAGACCTTTAACGAACTGCTGGGGAGACAGAACCACAGAATCATTTGGGTTGGAAAAGACCCTCAAGATCAAGTCCACCCATTTCCCCACCCCTGTCCCTGCCCCGTGTCCTGAGAACCTCGTGTCCGTCTGTCCAGCCCTCCAGGGACGGTGACTCCAGCCCTGCCCTGGGCAGCCTGTTCAATGCCCCACAGCCCTTTGGGGAAGGAATTGTTCCCAATATCCAGCCCTCCCCCAGCAGAGCCGCTCTGCGAGCAGTGATGGAGTTCATGTCACCATCTCTGCTTAAGGGCCTTATCAAGCCTTCCAAATAAAAATTTGCCCCAAACCCCTCCTTCGGACCATAAAAAGGAGCGAAATAATGGATGCAAATAGAAACTGCACTTGCAGAGTGCTGAGCACCGTCACTGGGGTCCTGCGGGAGGGGAGAGCAACCACGGGGGTGCTCGGTCCGGAGCCCGGGTGCACCTGGTACTGCAACGCGCGCAATCATTATTTAAAGTGAAAATTACCACTGAGCTCTATTAGACTTCAAAATAAAAATTAGAGATTTTAAAAATAGATTTTCCCTAACGAGGAGCGTGACGGATGAGCTTATTGGAGCCTGCGTGAGCAGAGAGCTGCTAAGTGAAATGAAATGGCACTAGAGAGCGTCCCTCGCCCTCCCCGCTGCTCTCCTCCCCCAAAAATCCATACGGGCACTGTCCCCCCGGCGCGGTGCTGGGACGGGGCCAGGACACGTCCTTCCCTCCAGGTTAAACCGAGTAAGAACATTCACTGCCGCTCCAGATAGAGACTTCTCCCTTCTCCTGAATCAAACGCAATGCCAGAGAGGCAAAGGGTCCATCACATCCCCTCTAAATGTATCTGCATCCCCCAGAGCAACACGTCCCCTCCACCATTCATTCCTAAACACCCCAAATTCTGGAGCAGAATTACGCTTAGATGGCAAATTTCTGTTAAAAGTTCAACGAGGTTAAAATACCTTTTTTTCCCCCCTAGGTGACCAAAATCGCAAAACTTGAGCTGTGTGAGAGCAACAAAGGCCAGACCCGGGGTGCGGAACAGCACTCAGATTCTGTTTGGTTTCTGCTGATTTTCTTGCTTAAAGCACGTTCTGCAAATCAACAGGAGGCCGTCCTATCTGTCCCAGCATTTTCATGACGAGCGTGGCAACCAAGCCTCTGCGATTCCAACAAAATACAATTGATGTTTTTCCCAGCTTCATTAAATGTGCTATTTTTACCTCGCAAGGTGCGAAATCTGCCCGCGTCTCAGCAGCGAAGGGGCTGGGACACGTTCGAAGCAGCAGCTCTGACCATGAAGTTCCGTTTCGTTTCTGTCTTATCTCTCCGAGCACCTTATCAGCTGCTCTGGTATCTGCCCTCCCCATCCCTCTCCTGTCAGCGAGCTGGAGGATGCCAGATGCAAAGATCCTTTTCCATCAAACCCTCCGCACGGGCAATGCCGATCCGGCCTGGCCAGGAGTCGGTCCCATGGGTTTCTCCTGGGGTCTGCGGCCCAGGGGCGCTCGGCCAGGGTGAGGGTCTCCAGAGGTCCCTTCAGCCCCATCTTGTGATGCCAGCAAGCACCAAGCAGGTCCTCGCTCTGTGCCCTGTGCCCTCTCCGTCTGCTGGCAAGGACAGGCTGCTCAGGGGTTCCCTGCTCCCACTGTCACCTTCGGCACAGCCACAGGAGCTGCAGACAGTTGTCCTCAGCCCTCCACCTCCCACCACCCGATGACCCCAGCCCGTCTATCCCTGTCCCTGGGAGTCTCACGGCTTGGTTGCATTTTTCCAAACCTCACAAGTTCATACTATTGTTGTATCTACTAATCCTCACAGAATCATCCTGGCTGGGAAAGACTCTCAAGCTCATGGAGTCCAACCATAACCCACCCCGGCACTGCCCCGTGTGCTGAGAACCTCGTGTCCGTCTGTCCAGCCCTCCAGGGACGGTGACTCCAGCACTGCCCTGGGCAGCCTGTTCAATGCCCCACAGCCCTTTGGGGGAGAAATTGTTCCCAGATCCAACCTCAGCCTCCCCTGGTGCAACTTGAAACCATTTCCTCTTGTCCAGAGCATCGTGGTGCCCAAGACCGGCATGAACCCACTGTGAAGAACCACCCCCAGGAGCTGCTAATGATTCCCTCTCCCTCCAGCTGAAATGTCACCCGTGACTCGAGCCTGCAAGGTCTCTGCTTCCTCCTGGGAGCAGCCTGGGTGCCCCTGCCAGCTCAGAGGGGGTGGCCGGGACATGTGCTGGAAGGGGACAGTGCAGCTGGTGGTGCGGCTGACGGTGCTGAGGGAGAGGAGGTAGCTTGGGGCTCCAGCATGAGGTTAGCACTGAATCCGCAAAAATCACCGTACCTTGAAAAGTGCTCAATACGCCTATTGATCAGTCCTTTCGCCTTGATCAGTTTGCTGGTGTGTGCTGCCGCAGTGCTGCTTTCGGGAAGGGAGGGAGCAGCAGAGGAGGGGGCAGGGAGGCAAGAGCACGCTTGCGCCAGAGATGCTCCAGCATCCCAAGCCCAACATTGTGTTCTCCTGCTCAGGGTCATCTGCCTGCTGCGAGGACAGGCTGGGCTCCAGCCTTGCACACTGGCTCAGGAGGTGTTTTTGAGGCAGGAGTGGAAGAGCACTCCAAAAGCCTCCTCTCTCCTGTCCATCAGCTGTCTTGCCAAAGCCTCCTTAGATGCCCAAAACTGGGTGTCCATCCAAAACCAAGACTAGAAGCCAAGAGCCAAAGGAGGGAGAGGCAGATGTGATCTCCGTCCTGCCTTGGAGCACACTGAGGGCACCCAAGTGAGTGTGGGGAGTTGTGGGGCACCCATTCCTGCTCCCTGGAGGGCCCTTGTCTCTCTAGGACAGTTGCCACACAGGAGCAGATATGGGTTGGAGTGTCCTATCCCACCCAAGAACCTGTGCATGGCAGGATCAAGCGCCAGTCGGATACCCAGAGGCATCAGAAATGTGTGGTGGGTCGGAGCAGAACAGGGAAGGTGCGCTGCCGTCTGAGATGCCCTTTGGCTCAGGTGTATGGGGGTGTGACCGTACACCCACAGGGTCAGGACAGCTTTGGGTGTCCAAATACACTGGGCTGGGCACCATCCCCATCACCTGAACTCCCTCAGCAGCCTTAGGGACATCTCCCGGGAGGCGTTTGCAGAGGCAGCTCCATTTTTGTTGAGAGGACTGGTAAAACTGGTCTGGAGAGTGGAGGGAAGTCAAAACCCACCCGCAGAGGTCGCGGAGTTAATTTCCAGCTCGTATCCCCCTCTCACACCCCGCTGATTAATAATTGAAGAAAATTTATTTCTTTTTTTTTTGGCTTGGCATAAATGAAAAACAACCAGAGCATCCACAGCCAGCCCCGGGGAGAGAGCAGCGTGCGGGCTGGAAGGTGCTGAGCTGGCTCTGCAGCAGGGTCCCCCCAGCCCCTCTGAGGTGCCCTGGAACAGAGGGACAATGGGACAGCGATGGGGCTCCTGGGGAGAGGCTGTTGTTGGCTTGGAGTTCCTCCCATTGATATCAGCACTAGAAGGCTTCTTGGGATGAGACCTGAGAGCAGCCAGAGAAGCTGGGCTGGGAGCTGCAGGGAAAGCCTGAGGTGCTCCCAGTGCCCAGGTCCCCACCCCTCCTGCTCCCAGGTCCCCTCCCCTCCTGCTCCCAGGTCTCCCTCCCCTCCTGCTCGCTGTGTGTGTAGGGGCACTGCTTTAAACATAAAAACACAATTGCGTTTTCTTTAATCTGAGCAACAGGGCCGTGGTCCAGGGAGGTTTAAAAATGCGATTGGCAGGGCGGAGTGCGGAGGATAAATCAGGATTGCTCCTGACCCGGCTGGATGGGGCCGCGCAGGTGCTGGGGCTGCTGCTGCCGTGATGGATGCTCCAGGAACGCCCAAGCGAGACGCAGGCGTCCCTGGCCACATCCAGCTTCTCCATATTCATCTCCCAGTTGTTGTGGGCGCGTGCATCTTGTCTGTAACCTCACATCTGGGGGCGAGTGGGGGGGGGGGGTGTGCGGCACTTCCACATGCACACGTAATTATGCAGATCCTCGTTAAGGTGGAGCTTAATTTTGCCCTTCCAGCATCAGCTGGAGCTCTTTGTTCAGAAGATGGAGTTGTGCAGGTGCAGCAAGGATGGGCTGGAGAGAGACCCTGAGGTGGAAGAGCTGCTGGAGAGCCCGATGCTGTCACCGACACCCCCAGCACCCTCCCATTGGGGCTGGGACCTGCAGGGCTGCGGGTGCATGGGCTCATCCCCCCAAAATACTCTGGGGAGCCTGTCCCGGAGCTGGGAGGGATCCAGAGGATGCAGCCATGCCCAGGCAGACCCTGGGGGCTGGGTTGCTCTGATTTCTGGCAGCTGCCTGCTATCTCCCTCCCCTTCTGGTTAAATAAAGCTTTGGGCTGTGATGAAGCCCATTAAAGTCAGAGGCAAAGGTGTGGGATTGAAATGTAGGACAGCAGCCGCTGCAGAATGTGGTTGCGTGGGATCGATGGGAAATCAATACCCAGCTCTGCTCCGCGGGTTTCCGCCCGGCTCTGCCGCCGCGTCCCCTGGGCGCTCCCAGCGTCCCCAGGACGGCCCCGGTGAGACCCCCGCCGGGCACCCCCTCCCACAGCCCCTCGGAAGGGAGAAAGGGGGGGGTTCCTGGCACGCTGGTTGGAACCAATGCTGAGCCGCTAGCGCAGGCTGAAGGCAAAGCCGCGCATGCTGGGGGGCTCGGATCATCCCACAGCCCGGGCGGGTACGGACTGGAGCTGACATGAGTCCAGCGCGCAGGGTGCATCACCTTTAGAAGGCAGCATAAAATTCTGAGGTCCCTCCATGCCCTGAATACGGACCCACATTCACAGACTCTTTTTCACTACCCTGTAGTCATAATAACAGAAGAGCATTTCAAAAAATAAAAACCTCAGCTTAGAGTCATAGAGCATTGGGGACCCACAAGAATCATCGAGTCCAACACCTCTCCCTGCATGTGACAACCCCAATATTCACTGATTCTCTGGATCACTATTGTACTGTTAGTGTGAAGTCTCTATTAGTCTCCTTTCTTTTACAATTTAATTCCAACTTGGATGTGGATAACTATAGTAGCTTCACCAATGCTGAAGTTCCTATTAATGAATATACTTGCTTCTAAATGTTCTCAGCATCATGAATTTAAAAGCAATTTAAATATTCTGCATAATAGGGGCTCTAAAATGTCATACTAGTGGACACGCAAGCATTGAATGTAAATTTTTGTGGAACGTTATTAAAAGATTTCCAGACAAAAGCCACCATTTTCTGTTGAGATCAGGCATTGTCCTTCTAGCAGATATATATCATGATTGTTAACGCCCGGACTCGATGATCTTAAAGGTCTTTTCCAACCAAAATGATTCTAGGGTTCTATGGTTCTGCGGCTGGGGCTGAGCCATGCGCTGGGTGCCTGATGTGACAGGGGACTGAGCCCCCACTGCGTGCCCACGGCTGATCTGGGCAGGGGGAACCAGCCCCAGCCTGCAAAGGGGGTTTGGAACCAGGTGGTCATAGAATCATTTTGGTTAGAAGAGCCCCTCAAGATCATGGAGTCCAACCATAACCCACCCCCGGCACTGCCCCATGTCCTGAGAACCTCATGTCCGTCTGTCCAGCCCTCCAGGGACGGTGACTCCAGCACTGCCCTGGGCAGCCTGTTCAATGCCCCACAGCCCTTTGGGGAAGAAATTGTTCTTAACATCCCCAGGACCCGTCCTGTCCCAGTCTGCCCAGCACAGCACCCGGTCTGCGTGGAAGGAAACTGCACATCCCTCCAACACTCCAGCGTCCACCCAGCTGTGACAGGAGAAGGGAGCATCCTCCGAGCCGTCGTCATCGGCCAGAGCAGCCCGACGGGAGACAGAGACACAAAGGGATCTATCAGAAATGATAGTTTAATTGGAGGGAGGTGAGCACAGCACTATTTAACCACCGCTGCGCATTGACGGATTGATCCACATCTAGTTACACTGTGTTTGTGACATTCAGAGGGCTCCCAGCCAGCGGCTGCCGCCCCCGTGGCTTTGGCTGGATGGGGACCGGCACAGCTGGGGCTGCTCCTGGGAGCAACGAGTTGGGGACAGGGCTACTGACCTCCCAGTGCCGCCTGCTGCACTCAGTGGTGACACCCACCCCGTGGTGACACCCACCCCGTGGTGACACCCACCCCAGGATGACACCCTCCGTCGTAGCAAGGGTGCCCACCCAGTGTACTGCTGTCACCCACCCTGTGCACAAACACCCTGCGATTACCTGACCCCCGAAGACCCCATCATGCAGTCCCCCTCCCCAGATGTCTCCTTAGGCCTCCTGAGGTGTCACCTGTGTCCCTCCTCAGGAGAGGGGACAGCCCTGGGCAGGGCTGGGCAGGGGAAGGGATCTGCAGAAGCACCACTAAACCATCAGTTTTATCATCCCAGCTCACGTGAACACAGTGAAACCATGACATGATCAATCAAGGCTGAACATTAATTATGATTACACCCTGGGATCTTGATTACGATTGATTAATTGATTCCTGGGCCCCTTGCAGCAGCAGCCCCTCCATAGGAATTGCACAGTGGTAAGAGGGCTGGGCTGGATGTGGGGGAGATTTGGGTATGGGGGCTCAGGGGGTGCTTGAGAGGAGAGAGAGGATGTTGCTTACAAGAAAAGAGGGGGAAAAGCGAATGTCCCCTCCCCGCCATGCCCATGTGCTGATGTCACAGCACTGGCTGCACAACGTCACCTCCCCTGTGCAGCAGAGAGGGGACAAAGCCACCGGGGACCCCAGGCACTGCGCAACAGCTGGGGACACGGATGGGATCTGAGAGTGGATCGCAGGGTGGGATCCTGCCGAGCCGTGGGCTGAGGACACCTCTTTGTCACAGGGTCTGTGCACCCCCCGTGCCCCCCACTGCTGATTCCCATTGACCCGTTATCAAAATCGATGCTGGCCGTACCGAGCCCCGCTGCAGCGGGGAGCAGGGACGCGTCTGCAGCGCGTTTTCCATCGTTCAGGCCCCGCAGGAGATGCCTCTGTGTTGCGCACGCCTGGCACGTCCAGCAGCGCTTCCCAACCCAGCCTGACTAGCAGAAAAAGATGCCACCAGTGCCGGGTCCGTACTGGGGGTGCTGGGACGAGGGACCCTGCTCCAGGTGTCAAGGGGACACCCCTGCAGGGCTGCGGACCAGCATCCTCCTCCTCACCTCGGCATCAGATCCAACCTTCCAGCTTGGCATAGCATCGAATCACCCGAAACGGTGGTTTGGCAGCTCCAGGCTGGCACTTCGCAGGGTTCCGATCCGCTCCCAGTGCACCGCCAGCCCCGGGCACGGCACGAGCACGGGTGGAAAGAGCAAGGCCACGAGCAAGCGCCCGCTGAGCTCCTGTTAGGGCTCTTCAGCCCAGACCATGGGCTGCGCCTGCCCCTGGGGGACCGGGTACCCGCTCAGCCGTCCCTCCCAGCGAAGCAGTGACACCGGGAGCGCCAGACACGGGTGCGGTGCCGAACTCGGCGCTGCTGGGGCAGCCGGGCTGCCCGAGTGCTGCGCAAACAGCGGATTTCAAATAAACTGTATTAATAGGATATTGATAAACAGAGCGGAGCCGTACTGAAGGGAAACAAACGGAAAAAGCTCCCGAGCGAATCTCCAGAGGAGACTTTTCCAAAGGTTAAAAAAAAAAAAAGGAAGAGGAAAACAACCCCGCACTGGACAATTAATTTATTTTGAGGGTAATTTTTCTGGCTGCCATTTAAGGCGGACACTCGGGAAGTGCTGGGTTATCGACTTACAGACCAAGGAGATGGCAGGACCCCCAGCCCCTGCCCCTCTGCAGCGGCTGTGAGTGCCGGGCTTGTGATTTATTTAGTATCCATGAATACTGAGTGAAATCAGAATAATGGGGCACTTAGCTGTGTTACTGAGAAATCACTATCGTGATGCAATTTACCTCAATTAATTAAGCCTTTTTTGTTACCATTATTCCTTGTTTTACATTTTGTTTTAAATTTTGAACGATTGGGCACGTTGTGGTGGAAGCTGATAGCTCCGGTCAGAGCCGCGCGGCGAGGGGCCGTAAATACCCGGCACGCTGTCCTCCCGCTGGCCCTGCCCGCACAGCCCGTGATCCCATCGCCCTTCCCAAAATTCAGCAAATACCACTTAGCCCCAACCCGCAGCTCCCCTGGCTGGTTTGATACTGCAATGGATTTAACGTGATGCTGAGTTTGCTCAGGGTTGTGGAGTCCCTGAGGTTTCTCTGGACTTGGCTTGCGCAGGAAAAGGCTGAGCTTTGGGTGCTCTGAGTGAAAAGGAGGGGTTTTCTGCCAGTGTCAGAGTTGTTTTGGTTGGAAAAGCCCCTCAGGATCATCGAATCCAAGCTTAACCCACCCTGTCCCTGCCCCGTGTCCTGAGAACCTCATGTCCGTCTGTCCAGCCCTCCAGGGATGGTGACTCCAGCACTGCCCTGGGCAGCCTGTTCAATGCCCCACAGCCCTTTGGGGAAGAAATTGTTCCCAGATCCAGTCTCGGCTCTGGTGTCTCTGTGGGCTCCTCCCCAGGGTGGGCACCTCAGGGCGAAGAGCTTGACGTTAAGCTTGGCCAGGACCTCCCCATGCACCCCACCAGCTCCAGCCCGGATCTGTGCGTGCGATGAGTCCCTTCTGCACTTCTGGACCCCATACAAAGGGAGCTGAGGCCCCACTATGGGACACCAGCGTAGGTGACTCTCAGGAGCATGGAGCTTACAGGTATTTCCATCCTCCCACATCTCCAGCTCAGCACCCCTGGGACCTGCTCAGCATCCCTGCGTCGTCCCTGGTCACCAGCCGCGCAGAGCCGAGGGACGCGACACCCGTTCGCAGATAAATGCATCGTTTTCTGCTGCGGACCGGTTGGGAGTTTTTCGTCTGACTCTCCAGGTGATACCATTTAACCACCCATGATTTTTATGCCCCATCATCATAGCCATTGCCACGGCATAACTCCTGCCCCAAACGTGTGTGGCCTCTGCATTGGGCTGGTGCTATCGCTTTAACAGAAGGGAGAGAAAATATTGGTGCCTTGGACCCCCCTGGGAATAAATTCATACTGCCGGATCGATTCGATTTTTTTCTCCTTTTGCCTGATACCTACAGCCTCCTGGGTAACGAAGATTAAGCTTCAAGCCCTTCTGATATTACTTTGAAATGCAGAAACCTTCAGAAAAAGAGACTGCATCTTCTCTCTTCTCGGAAAAAAGGCAAATATCTTTGGGGATGGGCCAGCGCTTGTCTGTTTTCTCCTTTGCCCGCCTCCGGAGCAACCAGGACACACGCGTGCACGCTCGCAAACACGCACACGTGCACCCGCACGCGTCCACCCGCACGCGTGTGCTCTGCGCGGGGCTGCCCGGCTCCCTCCCGCTCCCTCTTGCTGTGGATCGCATTAAAGATTCAAGGACTCACTTGATTTAACTGGTGTTAAACTGCGGCAGGGAGCTCGGGTGAGCGCCGAGCCAGCCACCTTAATATCAGACCAATTAATTATCAGCCCTGTTATGACGAAGGCTGCTGAAATGTGGGCTGAGAGATCTCAGAGTGCAAGCAAAGCGCTCTCATTTCCCCGGTCCGCAATCGCTGGAGGCAGGCCCGGCCTGTGATCTCGGTTACACAGGCATAAATCTGGAGCAGCTCCAGTTATTTAATTGGTGTCACTTGGGAATTGCTGGCAATGCTGGAGAGCAGCATCCAGCCCTTTGGATGGGACCCGTGTCCCTCCTGCCAGCGATTTAACCGCCCGAGCCCAGCTATTATTCAGTTGGGTGACAGCGGTGGCCGGAGGCTTCGCTGTGCGTGGAACTGGAGGCAGAAATTCAGGAAATCTGGGAGAGAACAGGTAAAACTGAGACATGGGGAACAACAGCTGGGGGGCCCTGAGCCCATAGGGAGGTCAGGGCTGGAGATGGAGGTGAGGAAGGGGGGATGAAGATGCTGCAGGAGGAGATGTTGGGATGGAGCGGCGCGTGAAACAGCCACATAGGGAGGTGGGGACAGGGACAGAGACAGTGCAGTGCGTTCTGACATGACCACAGGCTCTTATACTGTGATGGGTTGGTCCCTGTGTCCCCTGAGCAAAGGGCAGCTGGAAAATCCCGAGCAGTGGAGGTTTTTGCACAAGCCCTGGCTGTGTGTCTGGGACCCACCAAGTCAGGTCTTCATCACCTGCGCTTAGCTGGGCTCTTCCTTGGTCTCAGCTCCCCACAAAAGCAGGTCCTTCAAGCTTGGTTGTGTCCCCCAAATGCTACCTCGTGTCCCTTTCTTTGACATCAGGGTCCTGGCTCAGCCCAGACCCCTCCTTGCCCGGTTCCACTTGTAATCTTGGCATCTCTCCCCAGCAAACAAGGTCCCTCTCATAACCAAGGCTGCTCCTTTCATCTTCCCAAGCATCCTGTGGCTCTGGATGTGTCTTTAAACCCGGCTTTGCTGCCTGCCCCGGTAGGTACAAAGGGGGCACTTCCCGGCTCCTGGCCCCATCTGGAAGGCTGGCCTGGGTTCTGTGCTTCTCTTCCAGAGCGC
Organism: Patagioenas fasciata; assembly: GCF_037038585.1. NCBI lineage: Eukaryota > Metazoa > Chordata > Aves > Columbiformes > Columbidae > Patagioenas > Patagioenas fasciata. The sequence goes on along the minus strand of NC_092546.1, from coordinate 6,687,276 downwards.
TGGAGATCTGGAGGAGACTCATCACCTGAGCTCGAGTCTCTGAATGTGCCCACCTCCATGTCTGCTTCGAATGGGCAGCTCTGGACACCTCATGAGCCTGTCCTGGGCAAACCTCACTGTGGAGGACCTTGTCATTGAGTCTGGGATGCACCCAGCGAGGCCACGATCCCCACGTGTGGCCGTGGATCACCGCTCTGCAAAGCCAACCCGGATTTTGAAGCAGAGACTTTTCCTCTCCAAACCCTCCCGGGCTGCGAATGGAATGATATTCTGACTCTTTATTTTTCTATCAATAAACATTATTGTCCTTTTTTTTACAAACCCTTCAGCAATTAAAAACAAAACAACAACAACAACAAAAAAAAGAAGAAGAAGAGGAAGAAGAAGACAAAGGGAGTTGATGTTTGACTGCTGGGCTATCACTTAAGTCCTTGTTCCTGTTTACTCAGGACTTATTAGAGCTCATTCAATGCCTATAGCATGGCTGGATCAATACCTGCTGGGAGCAAGAGAGATTCCGCTTGGCCACTGTAGCCCATGTTGCAGAATTGATCTGCTTGGCTGCTGCAATCTGAAAATCCATCTTTTTTGCACTCTCTGCCTCTCTCTCGGCAGCGGGTTGCTAAGCAACGGGGGCTCCTTTGGGCGACCATTGGTCAGCACCGCGCCCGGCGCCGTGGTCCTCCCTGGTCACTTGGCCACTTTGGGCTGCGGTGCCTCCTCCAAGGATGCTCCGGGCAGCGGGAGGGGGGAAAGGGCAGGGAGGAGGGAAAGGGGCCGGGAGCGGCGAGAGGGGGACGGGGAGAAAAGGGAAATCGATATCACCTCACATTTAACCTTTCTTGGGGAAAAAAAAATCTTCGAGAAAACTATATTGACCCATTCCTTATCACTTTGCGCCACGGCAGCTGCTCCGGCGGGGCCGCGCTGCCTGCGCCCTGCACAGCGCTTCCCCTCGCGTCGTTTTAGGGGAGATCGCGGCGCCCTCTTCCCTTCTCCCTCTGTCTCTCACCTTGTCTGGACACAAAGTTATGCCAGTTTAGCTAAAGGTGTGTTTTTTAAACTGATTTCATTAAACTGGGGCAAAACCTTTGTGCGGATGTACTGAAATCAATGTAAACCCCATCTGCATCGATTTCGCTTCGCTTTGGTAAAGGAATCGAATTATACAAACCAATACCAACCTGCTTTAAAATGATTTAAGGGTGTCTACACAGGACCAATTTTGGCTTGCAATTTTGTGTGTAGACAAGGCCCATCCCTCCTCTCCCAAGCTCTTCGTTAGGCAAACCCCGCTGCCCCAAAGCCGCCGAGCTCTCACTCCTGTGGCCTCCCAGCAGCATCACCTGTGCGACCTCCAGCAGCTCATCCTGAAAGCGGTGCCCGGGCTTTGCTGCTCCTCCACCAGATGAAGATCAGGCACGGGGCAGTTGTTTCGCAGGTGCTGCAGAGTATTTACTGTACAGATATTGATCCTGCTCTCAATCCATCCCACTGCAGATCCATACATCTCGTGTGTGTGCGTGTGTGTGTGTGTGTGTGCGTCTTCTAATGATGCCTTTTACTACGGTCCCCAGATGATGTCGTATCTAGATCCCAAAGCCTTTGTATGAGAGCTTTACAACCGTTATTTTGTAATTATCTTCACACAGCCGAAGGACAGAGGGGTTAATCCTGGAGCAGAAGCGCTCACAAGTGGACACTTTCCCTTGTGAGACACCTGTGAACTGGCCTCATTTCCACAAGTGCAGGTTGGCTCCCTCCAAAGCCAGGAAAAGCCACTTTTCCCCAGGGTCATCAAAGCCAACCACTTTTATGAGCTATCACAAGGATAATTCACATGCAAAGATGCTTCCCAGACAGGAAACATGAGGCCTGTTCCTGCTCAGCGCCGGTGAACCCCTGGTCCCAACCCTCAGCCTGCTTGACTCCTGTTGCCCTCAGGGTCCCCCACACTGGTACATCCATACTACCACTGGGTCATGAGCCGCCTGGGTCAGCTCTTTGCCTAATTTTTGGGTTCAACACACAACTCTGGGGGTCTCTGTCATAAATCTCCAGTGGAGCAGCTCCCTAGCCCATTCCTGATGGAAAGGAGAGTCAACAAGTCCCTGTGCTGCACCTGGGTGGACTAACGCTCACCAATGGAGACAAGAAACCAGCCGACATGGGTCTGACCTTTGTGATATCATGTGCAGGTTGATGGACCCTCATCTGACCTTGCATCCTTCAGCTGAAGGAAGAATCATCACAGGATATGTATATTATTGTCCCATTTAAAATATATATGATTATAAAGATAAATTATTATATTAAAAGATAGATTATTATCTTTAAAGATATGTTATTGTCTTAATGCAAATGAACACTGCTGGTAGTTTCATCCCAGCTGGAAGAGCCAACCGTAACTCAGCCCAGGCAGGTGCAGCTCTCGCTCTGACTTCACACAGGGGTGTTCAGGTACGGCTGAGCTTCAGCTGTGGGCCCCATCCTGCCACAGGGTGACAAAAGGAGCCAGGTCCTCTGCCATGGAGAGCCCTCCTGACTCTGCTGTCACAATTTTCTCCTCCTCTGCAGTTGTCTTATTGAATTATTGCCCTGAGGGTGGTGAGAGCCTGGCCCAGGTTCCCAGAGAGGTGGTGGATGAACCATCCCTGAGACATCCCAGGCCAGGCTGGACGGGCTCTGAGCAACCTGAGCTGGTGAAGATGTCCCTGTCATGGCAGGGGGGCACTGGGGAGCTGGGGGGGTCCCTTCAACCCAAACCTGGGATGTCTCAGGGATGGTTCATCCACCACCTCTCTGGGAACCTGGGCCAGGCTCTCAGCACCCTCAGGGCAGCAATTCCTTCCTCATGTCCACCCTGAATCTCTCCTGGGGAATTTGGTTCATGCACTTGGATTTGCTCAAATGCCACACGCCGGGTACCGTGTGGGCTGAAGATGCGCGGCCAAACCGGCGCCCGGAGCCGGCGGGGAGGGTTCCCCCTCTCTGCAGAGATCGCGTGGCTGGGAGATGAACCCTGAGAGGCCATTAAACAGCTCAAGTCTGGAATTGTTGAGGATTATCTGTCTCTTTTTTCAGTCTCTGCTTGTTTTCAATCGAACAGCTTCTGCAGACAAGGAGAGGGAGGAAGAGGAGGGAAGTCGAACGGGAGGGAGGGAAAATGGGGAGGGGGAGAGAGTCCATTGACAAAGTGAGGTTATTAATTTTTCAGAAAATAAAATGCATTCTACATTTCAAGGAGAAATATTGATACGTGCTTTAATGTTCCTTTATTTCTTCCACTCTCTATCCTTTCTCGCTGTATTTTTTTTTCTGCAGGCCCTGTGTTTCCAGAAGCCCCCATCCCCTTGCAAGCCCCCAAACACCTGAAAGCCTCTTTTCAAATTCACTTTGAAGCTGCAGTTATTCAGGAGAGGAAACCGAAGCTCCCCCTTCCCAACCCGCTTAAATTGGTTGTATAATTACCATGAGACAAGTGGTGAGAGCAGAGCCCACAGCAAGAGATCTCCCCACCGAGACCTCGGAGCCAGCCTGGGCAGGTGGCAGATGCAGGAAGGGGATGACGACGCTGGGAGTTGCTCCCCAGGTCACGGCCGAGCCACCATCCGGGGACCAGGGGGACACGGGCTTCGCCGTGCTGGGAGCTGCGCGTCTGCATCAGGAGGTGTCTGGACTCCACCAGCCTCCCTCGCTGTCCCTGCTCAGGCCCCTGTGGACACTATGGCTGTTATTCTGTCTGTGATGCTTTTCCAGACCCTTTTTGCTCATCGTTCTCTTCTGCATCTTTTTCTGAGCACTCTCCATCTGCTCCTCTTCCAGTTTCCCTCTGCATCATTTAACTCACAGCCCCTGAGGGGGTTTTCTCCCACCACCACCAAAGCCTCCCTCGAATACCACATCAAGGCCTCTGGTGCCCAGAGGAGAAGGAAGAGCTACAGAATAATGTCCACGTCCAGGTGGCGCTGGGTCTGTTTGTGCACCGGCTGGATAAATCAGCCAGAAGCCTCGGTGTCCGGAGCACATGTGTGCGTTTAGCCCTTTATACACTAAATAAATGAAAGGCAGGAAACAAAAACTTCATCCATTTACATAATGACAGGTATTTCCCTGTTCTTAGGCCAGACCTAGTCGAGCAAAACACTTAAGTACATGATTGATTTGAAGTCTAAGAGACTTAAGCACATGCTTAAGTGTTCTGCAGCTCCGGACCTAACAACAGAGGTTTCTACTGAACAATCCATGCTCACAACATGTTACTGGTGCTTAGATGTATGGATTAAGGGTGCCATAAACAGTTGAGATATTCTGTTTAAACAATCATTTGTTGACAAGACTATTCTAAGCCCATCGAATCCCTACGTGATAGATGTATGTTGTCTTTCTGAGTCTCATGCTGTATCAGCCATTGATTTTTTCAGCCTGGATGCTAAGGTAACCTTTACCTGAGAGCTTGAGCAGAAAGCGATGGGTGGATGTCCCCGTGCCAGCCACTGTTTGCATTGCTGGCGGCAGGACAAAGCAAAGGCTCAGCTTTGCGCCCCTCCGCATAGCACAAGGCTGCGCGGGGCCGCTCCGAGGGCTGCGGATGAAGGTCGTGTCTGGCCAGTATCGCTCGGTGCTGCACAGGGGACAGCTGGGGACATCGGCTGACAGACACTTCCCCCTTCCCTGGATGCACGGGCTTTCGTTGGGTCTTGCTCCAGCCTGAATGGTGTCTCAGGGAGGTTTATCCTCAGTCCCCCATGGGCCACCCTGGGGAGCAGCAGCTTTGTCCTGCCATCCATCTCCCAACTCTGCACCCGCTTCAGGAGACATTGGTCTTCAGACACCCCCAGGTGCCCCCCCAGCTCTGTCCCTGTGTGGGTGCCATGTTGGGACACCCTTTTTGAGACCTGCTTTAATCACATTTATACAGTGTAACCAGGGGAAGGAATCTATTGACTGTCTGTCTTCACATTTCTGTCAATTCTTCCGCAGACATCATTAAATCCAAGAGTGGATCTTAATTTAACGTGTTAGCTAACGGGTTATTTAATTAGTTTTCAATACCACCCCCCCCAAAAAAAAAAAAAAAAAAAAAAAAGTGGTGGTGGGGTAATGGTCTGAGTGCTAAAGGGAGAAAAAACAAACACCGCGAAACAGAGAGAGAGCAAGGTGATGAACACCCCCCGGTTCCCGGATCTGCAGAGAAACCGTCTCCTCAGCCCCTTCACCCCGTCTCTCTCACAAGAAAGAGCCCTGTTGCGTTTCCCTTCTCCCCACTGTGTTCAATAATAAATGAAAATGGTAAAAAGCAATTCATACACAAGCTAAGCGTCTGGATTTATTATCAAGACAATTACACCGAGGAGAATTCCCGGAAAATTACTCTTCAAAGTCTTTCTCTGCCACCCCCCTCCTAGTTTGGATAAATACAGCAGCAATTACTGCTGCGGGAGAGAGGAGGGCACGGGGAAGAGGGGACACCACCTCGCGCCCCAGCCGGGCTGGCCCTGGGGTGACATCTGGCACGGGGTGGCTTTGTGCCCAGGAGAGCGGCAGAGTCTGCTAGGAGGGAGTGTGGGTTCGGGAACAGCCCGTGCGCTTGTTGCCCTTGGACAGGTCTGTGTGATGGGTGTTGACAGCGGCCGGACAGAACTCTGTGTGTCTGTCTGTGTGACTGTCTGTGTGTCCCTGTGTGTGTAAGAGCCCTGGGTGGGTATGAGCCACTTTGGATGGCGTTAGTGTCAAGCACACCGTGACCCAAGCAAGCCAGGCTGATTGAGGGACAGGCCTGGAACTCCCATCCCGTGGGGACCCGCTGCCCGTCCCCACTGAACTCGGGGCAGCTGCTCAGTCTGCTGGGGGGTCGGGAGGTCTCTGCCTTGTCCCCACATTGTCCCCTTCCACGCCTCAGTTCCTGTTTTACCTTGTCCCCTTCCCTGCCTTGTCCCTGTCTAAGCTTCAATTCCCAATTTCCCTCACCCTCATCCCTGTCTCATCCTTGTCCCTGCCTTGTCACTGTCCCCGCTTCATCCCTGTCCCTACCTCGGCCCCGTCCCCGTCTCACGTCCCCATCTCTGCCTGTCCCCTATCCCTGCCTGTCCCCACCGCTGCCTGCCCTGGCTCTTGCCCCGGGGACCTCAGGTACCTGTTGCGGGGACTGAGCTGCGGGGACCGGGGAGAACCCGGGCCGGGGAGCGCCCCCCGACACCCCCGCACCCCCTCCCGCGTCGCGGCGCGGTGCGGCCGAGCCGGAGCAGGGTCGGGCAGTGCGGGGGCGGGGGGGGCGGTCGTACCTTAGACCTGGGGAACAGAGTCTCCAAAATCGGGATCTTTTCGAAAAAAGCAGAGATGCTTCCCGAGCCGGGAGAAGGAACCCTGTGGCAGCAGGAAAATGCCTGCGAAAGAGAGAAACAGAGAACATGTGTATAGACACACACATATATATAGAATAATTATAAAATAAATATGGTATATTTATATATATTTATATAATGTATAAAATAACTCTATTGAATTCGTGTGCTTTCAGCGCACGGTGTGATACAGAAATGCGCTGCGGCGCGGTGGAAAGCGCCCGGTTCGTCTCGTTTCCCCGATATTTCACATCGCACCGGCGCCGGCTCCCGGTTCCCGGCCCCGCGGCGAGGCTGCGTTCACGGACCCCCGGGACCCCCCGGAGCCCTCGAGGAGCCTTTGGGGTGCTCAGAGACTCGGGTTTGGGGCTCCCCGAAATGCACGAGGAGAGAGAAGTAGAAGAGGGCAGAGGGAGTGGCGAGGGACATTTCGGAGGTTTAGGGGACACCCTTCTCTCTCTGCAGAGCACCGACAAAGTCGTTGCATGTCTCATGTTGGTGTTTATTAGATCCACCCGCACCTCAGTCCGGCTCGGGGGCGGCCGGGCCCGGCGGAGGAAAGGCGGGGAGGCGGCGGGAGCGGGGGGAAATGAACAATAATAATTTTAATATCCCACCTCGGAGCTGGGCGAAACCTCAGAGATTCTCACCGGTTTTCCCCCGAAAGCCCCGGCGGGGCCGAGCCCGCCCCGCGCCGCTGCGAGGGTGTAAAGTTCAGTGCTGCTCCACCGGGCAGTTTTGAAAACAAATTGCGATTGAAAGAGTCTCCCGGAGGGGCCGTTGGTTTTCCCGGAGGTGGGGGCAGCGGGAGGGGTCCAGCACAGCCCCCGGCCGCCGGTGGGTGCGGAGCCCCGGGGGCGCTCGGCCCCAGTCCGGGCTGCACCGGACCTCGGCGGGGCCGCTTCGTTCGGGTGAAAACTGCGGGATTTACATCGAAAAGAGAGACAGTCTTTCCTCAAACTGCCCCTCCGGGGCAAAATTGGATGGAACCAGCTCCCCCGCCCCTCTCCGCGCCGCCACCGCGGCCCCGCCGCTCCCGGCCGCCGAGTTTCGGGGCAGCCTAAAGTTTCGGGGTAAACGAGAAAAGTCTTCAGAAAGGCTGTGGAGAGGCCAATTCTCCCGCACTCTCGCCCCGCCGCCCCACCGCTTGATTCCCCTCCGTTGCTGCCGCTTTTCTCTGCTCCCAGCCCGGCCCGACCCACCGAGCCCGGGGGAAGGCGGGCGGCAGCGAAGGGGGGGCAGCTCCCGACGGCCCCACCGGCCTGTCCCTCTCCCTAAACGTCTCCGGGACCGATTCTGCAGAGACAGGACGTTTTTTCATCACGGAAGAAATGGAAAAAAAAAATTATATATATGTCCCGCAAAAAGGGGAAGAAAAAGAAGTCGGCAGCGGCGGGAAAGGGGCCTGATCGTGTAGCTAAAATTGTCTCGAAATTGAGAATAAAAAGAAGCAGTCAATGGCGCAGAGCAGTGGGCGGGGGGGCGGAGGGGGGAGAGCGGGACAGGATTTTTAGCAGAGGAAAATGTCGGTGGGGAAAGGGCCAGAGTTTTTTCCGGCTGGATTCCTGCCCGCAGCGCCGCAAACCCCGGCGCACCGTGCTGAGCGCCGCGGAGCCACCGGGAAAGGGTAAATCGCACCCGAAAATACAGGAGAGGCCGGGGGGGAGGAGGAGGGCGGAGGTGCGGGGATGCACCCGCTTGCGCGGCCCGGGGGTGCGCGGAGGTAACGCGGAGCCGCGCGGAGCCCCGGGGCGGGGTGCGCAACGGGACCGGCGGGACCGGGGCTTCGGTCCTGACGCTGCGCCCCTTGAAGCTACCTTCCCCATATTCCGCTTTAATAACCCCAAATCCGGGCGGAACTTTTCCGGTGTCGCTGTTTCTTCCTGCTTTGTTTTGTTTTGGAAGGGAAGGCGCTTGAATCCCCTTCAAGAACCGGTATCAAAGTCCCTCTTTAAAAAGCTATTGATTGCAAAAGTCTTATTTAAACCAACACATTTTAGTTTCTCACATTTTAAAACATCATCTGGGGCCCATTGTATGGAAAATCGATTAGCAGAAATTGCCACGCTCTTTGCCTTCCGCTTGATTGTTGTAAAATCGAGACATCCATAGGCAAAAGCTGGGCTGGGGAAGATTTGGAACCGAAATGAAAGGGTTTGCGAGGAATCTATAGGCACTAAATAATTCACCTGCCAGGCGATGGTGCTGTTATTTTGAAACCTTAAAGAACTTTAAGGAACTTGGGCTCCTATAGGGGCAGGGCTATGGCGGGATACGCGGGAGCCACGTTGCCGGCTCCTTCTTCCCTGCCCGACAAAACAAAGTGGTTTTGTCCCCTGCCTTGTACCTGGTCGCCGGCTGCAAGGAACAGTGAATAGTGCCCGCGGGTGCGCGCCCGCTCCTCTGGGGATGTTTCTGGCCGTGCCGTTTGGGCTTTCGAGCGGTTACTAAGTGGGGGGGTGGGAGAATAAATAAAAAACTATTTGAACGCAAACCAACCGGGGTGAAGCGCAGCGGCGGTGGCCGGGGTACGGGCAAGGAACGGGCAGCAATGCGCGCCCTGCCTCCCGCACACCGGTCCCGGGCTCCGGGGCTGCCCGGCCGGCCCCGCCGCTGCCGCCGCCCCCTGCCCGGACCGGCCGGGAGTGGGGCCGCCTCTTCGGTGAGGGCAGCCCCGCTTCCTCCGGGGGTCAGCGAGGCGCAGCCGGGGGCGGCTGAGCGGGCAGGGGATTTTGGGGGAAGGGGTGACTGGGTCCGTCTGGCTGCGCCTCCCCGCTCGTCCCGTGTAAGCGAAGCAGTCGATGCCTCTGGTGGGGTTGGGGGGGCGGGTGGAGGCTGCCCTGGGCCCGCGCTCCCCCTCCGCACTTACCGGGGTGCCGGCACTGCCCGGCTCCTCTCGGAGCGCTGCCCGAGCGGTTGCGGAGGAGCAGAGAGGATGGGAATTAAACAGGGAGAGGGAGCTCAGGAAGAAAGAGAGGCGAGGGAAGGGATCAATAGCATCCAGCTGGCGAATGGAGACCGGGCCTCTCCCCCGCGCTGCGCCCCGGCCGATCGTCAGCGCCTCTGGGCGCTCCGAGGGGCTTCCCCGGACTGGGGCCACCGCGGAGGCAGAAAACCCCGCCGGGCTCGCACACACTCGCGGCGGCTCGGGGCCGGGGCTGGACCCCGGGGCCCGTCCCGGGGAGCTGTTGCCGCCTCCCTGCTCCCCCGGCCCCGCGTGTCTCGGTGCCTCTCGCCTAATGATATTGCATCGATCGGGGAAGAACCGGGGGGCGGGGGGGACGCGGGGCGACCGCATTAGTCAATTATGTCGCACTAATTACTAAAAAGTCTCTCTCTTTTTTGTTGTTTGCTCGGTGCAGAGCTCGGCGGAGGGCAGGGTTCAGCGCCTGCCCCGGGGGGGCCCCGGTGCTGCGGGCCCGGCGGTGCCGGGAGGCGGGGGGGGCGGTGAGCCCGGCCTAGGGACGCGGTGCGGGACGGCGGGCGCGCTGGGCAGCTGCAGGGATAGAACTATCGATGGGCGGTCGATGGGCCGGTCGATGCACTATCGCCATTATTACACTCAATGAAACCCTTCCAGACGCGGCTGCTTCATCCTTGGTTTGTTCCCCACCTCCTACTCGCTGCGCACCTCGACACCCCCCGTCCCCAGCATCCTCTGGTGCTGTCCGGCTACAGGCAACCCCTGCCCGGCTCCCACCACCTCCTGCCCACCCCGTCCGGCTCCGGGACCCCCCTGCCCATCCCTGCCCGGCTCCGTGTCCCGTTACCTAGCTGGAAGCTCTCCCCCAAGCTCACCTGGATATCGGGGACCTCGCATCCCCTCCGGAGCCGCCGGGACGCGGCTGTCTCCCGGTTTCCGGGTCCCGTTCACGGCCTGCGGATCCTCCCGGCAGGGACGCACCGGGAGTGAGAGCTGGGAACGGGACACGGGCCGAGGGGGAACGGATTCCTCACACATCCCGGCTCGGCAGGGCCTGACCGCGGTATAAGGGGGTTACTGAAAAGCCGCTGAGGGGGGACCCTCGCCCTCCCCCCGGTTCATCCGCTGCTCCACGGGTGAACTCCCTGCACCCGCGCCCCGGGAACTTGTGGGGCTTTATTTTATTGGGCATTTAAGGGACTTCCCGGGGGCGGGGTGGGATGAGATGGGGTGGGATGGACGAGGTGGATGGGAAAGATGGGAAGACATGGGTTGGGATGGTTGAGATGGGATCGATGGAAGGGAATAGATGGGATGGGGTGGGATGGATGCGTTGGGATGGGTTCACTTACAGCGCACTAAGTTGGGAGAGACTGATAATTTTCGCTGCATTATTCACGGCGAAGCCCGGTGGCGGGTGGCACCCCGAGCACCGGCCCGCGGCTCCCGCCCCCGGGACAGCAGGGACCTGCTCCTGCGCCTCACCAGAGCTCCCGGGCCCCCCGGACGATCCCTGGAGCCCGGCAATGATCGGGAACCGAGCGGGGCTGGCTGGGCACACCCGCGAGAAACTACAGATTTTATTTTGAGGTTTTGTTTTTCGGTACGTTCAATAAAGCTTGGGAAACGGGCACGTCCCGGCCTGGAGGGCTGAGCACGGCCGGGATGCCAGCGCCACTGCAGTCGGAGTTCGCCCGGAGCCGCCGGCGCTGCCCGCAGCCGCTCGGGGGGTGAAGCCCGGCTCGTTGTGCGGGGCCGGCTGGAAACGTGCCGAGATGCAGCCCGTTCGGTGGCCTAAACTCGGCTCGTGTCGTCCCTTCTTCTCCTCTTCCTCCTTTTCCCTTTCCGTTTACCCTTTCTGTTTTCCATTCCCATTTTCCCTTTCTCTTTCCATTTTTCCTTTCCATTCGCCCTTTCTGTTTTTCCTTTCACTTTTCGCTTTCAATTTTCCTTTTCCCTTTCCTTCTTTCCTTTTTCCCGTTTCCTTTTCTCCACCACAGCTGCCCAGGGCCCTGCAGCACAGTGCCGTGTGCTGCCCCACGCGTGTCTCTGTCACCGCCCCCCCGTGCCAAGGCAACCCCCCCACCTCCCGGTAGCCCCGCTGCCCGGGAATGGGAGGCAGTGCCCGCCGGGGGGGCGGGAGAAAGGTGGCGATGCTGGGGACACGCGTGGGGAAACACGGATTTGCGGGGACATGCGTGTTTGGGGTAGTTGAGGGCCAAGCCCTTGGGAGAAGGGGCGGCCAAGTCCCCAGGGGTGGGGTCAACTAGATGTGTGCACGGGGGGGTGAGGGGTGTCAGCCAGATGTGCGGGGGGCGCAGGTGGGCACCCTCGTTCAGCACCGCCAGGTGCGCGCTGGGTGCTGCCTGTCACCTGGGGGGGAATCACTCTGTTGCAGGCGGAGCACCTGCTATGGGGAGGGTCATCCCGGTGCGGGGGTCACTACGGTGCGGGGGGAGTCACCTCGGCAGCGGTTGGGGGTGCAGGCGCGGTGCGGCCCCGCCGTGTGCCGGGTGCCGCCGGCTGCGCTCCGCGGTCCCCCCGTCCTGCCCCCCCCTCCTCACCGGGAAAGCTTGGGGGGGGGGGGCGGACTCGGTTCGGCGGGGGGGGCGGGGCGGCGCTGACGTCACGCCGCGGCCCAGAGCGAGGCTGCCGGGAGCCGGCGGCCGAGGCGCCGCAGCCGCCCCGAGCGCACGCACCGCGCCCCGCTCCGCTCCGCGCCCCGCTCCCCGCTCCGCGCCCGGCCGCAACCCCCGCGCCGCAGCGCACCGAGGCGGGCTGGGGCGGGCGGGCGCGGTGCATCATGCTGGCCTGACCGCGGGGCGCCGGAGATCGATCCCCCCGAGCGCGGAGTCTGAATTAATCCGGGCAGCCGGCGCGGGAGGGGACGGGGGGGGTGGCAGTGGAGGAGGAGGAGGCGACGGCGGGGGGGGGTGGGGGAGGAAGGCAGCGAGCGAGCGGGCGAGGCAGCGACAGAGCCCGGCGGCCACCATGGAGCTGGCGATGGAGAACCTGGGCAGCCTGCACGGCGTCCCGCACTCGCAGCCCGCCGAGCTGCTGAGCCCGGCGCACGGGCGACAGGGCTCGCACCGCAACCTGGTGCCGCACGGCCGGCCCGCCATGGTCTCGGGCATGGCCTCCATCCTGGAGGGGGGCGACTACCGCTCCGAGCACAGCCTGGCCACCCCGCTGCACCCCGCCATGAGCATGTCCTGCGAGTCACCCTCCGGCATGAGCCTGAGCAGCACCTACACTACGCTGACCCCCCTGCAGCACCTGCCGCCAATCTCCACCGTCTCGGAGAAGTTCCACCACCCGCACCACCACCACCACCACCACCACCCGCACCAGCGCCTGGCCGGCAACGTGAGCGGCAGCTTCACCCTCATGCGCGACGAACGGAGCCTGGCCTCCATGGGCAACCTCTACAGCCACTACCCCAAGGACATGCCGGCCATGGGGCAGCCCCTCTCGCCGCTGCCCAACGGGCTGGGCAGTCTGCACAACGCCCAGCAGCCGCTGGCCCCCTACGGTCCCGGGGGTCACCTGTCCAACGAGAAGATGCTCTCGCCCAACGGCTTCGACTCGCACGCCGCGATGCTGTCCCGGGGCGAGGAGCACCTGGCGCGGGGGCTGGCGGCGCCCAGCTCGGCCATGATGCCCCCGCTCAACGGGATGCACCCGCACGGCCACCCGCACCCCCAGCCCGGCGGCTCCCTCCTGGGCGAGCGGGAGCGCCAGGCCTCGGCCACCGGCTCCCAGCCCGGCGGCTCCGGGCAGGTGGAGGAGATCAACACCAAGGAGGTGGCTCAGCGGATCACGGCCGAGCTGAAGCGCTACAGCATCCCGCAGGCGATCTTCGCACAGAGGATCTTGTGCCGCTCCCAGGGGACTCTCTCGGACCTGCTGCGGAACCCCAAGCCCTGGAGTAAGCTCAAGTCGGGCCGGGAGACTTTCCGGAGGATGTGGAAATGGTTGCAGGAGCCGGAATTTCAGCGGATGTCGGCGCTCAGGCTGGCAGGTAGGGCACGGCACGGGCTGCACACACAACCGCCCGCCCCAAACCCCTGGGTGGGTGGGTGCTGCGAACACGCGTGGGGACCCCTCGCTCTCAAACTGTCATCTCGAGCTTCGGCTCGGCCGGGTGTTACCGACCCGATCTGAAGCCTTTAGGAGAAAGGGAAGGAAATTGTATTTCAGGCGAATTATATTTCAGACGAATCCCCCTCCCCGGGCCTGCTTCTGCCGGCGTGAAAGGAGGGATTCCGGGTGGGGGGAGCCGGGAGCTGCCTGGCGCTGCCCGCCGGCTCCCACCGCCCGTTCGGCAGCCTCGAGCCCCGGCGGTGATTTCCCGCTCGGTCCTGCCTGCCGAACCGGGTCCCCGGGCCGCGCTCCCTGCCGCCCGTGGGTGCGGGCTGAGCCGCGGCCCTGGCGCCGTTCGCGTTGCTCCTTCGCGCTCCGTTTGGCACCGCCGCTCGGTACCGGAGCCGCGCGCTGGGGAAGCTCCGGTCCGTCCCACCGCTCCCCGCCGGGAACCGGGCCCGGGCCGTGCTGGGGCTGCACTCCGCTCCCTCCAGGGCACTCGGGAGAAAGAAGGAACCCTCCCGTACCCCAGGTTCCCGGCCTGGGTGGGGGCCGGTTGCTGGCCCGAAGCACCGCGGGTGCGGAGCGCAGCGCGGCGTTGCGCCGTTCCCGCTGCCGCCCCCGGAGGGGTTCGTCCGGCCTCAGGGCCGAGGATTTGCCGGAGAAACACGGTTTTGCTGTGCGGCCGCGCTATGGCTGCGGGGGTCGGGCAGGGGTCGCGGCTCCACGCGGGCGGGGATGAGGAACATCCCCAACCCGCCATCCCCCGACACCCGAAGCCGCTCCGGCCCTTCCTCCCCCGGGCTCCTCCGCGCTGGGCTCCGTGGGGCCAAGGTGGGGTTGCCGTGGGGTAAAAAGCGCCCTTGTATGATTGTTTTTTATTTTGTAAATAAATGCAAGCTCTCCGTGGGGCCGGGCAGAGTCCGGGCGCTGCGCACGACGAGGACCCGCCGTTATTTATGGAGGAGAGCACCGCTCATATGTATTTAGTGTAATTCAGTTGCTCTTTAATTAGGGCAGGGTAGTGGCATCTTTTAGTTCCAGTCGATGCCCTATTGAAAAGCAGTTAATAGAATGCAAATTGTTCCTGGCTTTACAAGGTTCTGGTAAATAAAGATTTAAACACTGCCGCGATCGGCCGTTTAATGCCCACGTTGTTGGGGCTAATTGAGCAGCGGGTGGCTGGTTTCTGGCTCACTAAAATTTGAAATAATAACTATGATGGTGATGATAAAAATGCGGCTCGGGTGGGCTCGGGGAGGTCCCGGCCCGCCGGCCCCACTCGGGCTCTGTCCCCGCTCCCGTCGCTCCGCTCCCGCCGCGGCGTCGTGGGAGGTTTATTCTCCCCAAAATGGTTTTTATTCTCCAGCGCCGAGTTTTCCTCGGCCCGAGGGGCTCATTGGAGACATTATTTAGGGAAATTAACCCCCCAAAATTTTCTGAGGACAGGCTTTAATTGTTTGCTTTCTGTGAAGACAGGAAAAAAAAAGACACCAAAGCAACAGACCAAGCACCGCGCCATGAATTCGCCCGCGTTGAATCCCGCAGAACTGGGCCATGAATTCGCCCCCGTCGATCTCCACGCAGGACCGAGCTGCGGCCGCCCCGAGTGGCCCGTGGGGGGGATCGGCCGGGCCCCAGCTCGGGTTGGGGGCACCCACCCCGACCTCCCCACGGTCTCCCCGGTCCGGCCGCTTTGTTCTCGGCTCCCGGCCCCGCTCTCGCCCTGCTGGGATCCGCTTTCGTTTCGCTTCTCCCGCCGTTTCGTTCCTTCGGCCGTGGGACAGGTTTAAGCCCCGCAGGCTCAGCTCCGGTCCGGCTGCCCCGAGGAACAGGCTTATATGAGAGGGGGTCACGCTGTGGGGCTGCCGTGCCCGGCCTCCCCCATGGATGCAGCCGATTTCGCCCCAGCTCGACCCACCCCGGGGCCGCCGGTCGCGTCTGCTTGTCCTTCGCGGCCTGAGGGGCTGGGGGTCCGGAGGGCTGCGCCCCTTTCCCTGCCTAGGCAGCGATCGGCTTTTCTCAGTGCAAGCAAAAAAATCCCGAGTGTTAAACGGGGGGGAACGAGGACTGGGCTTCTCCTCGTATTCCCAGTCCTAGTTCTGGTCCTGATCTAGTCCCGGTTTCAGGAGCACATCTGATAGATTAGCCCGAGTCAGTAAATCGCGGATCAATAAACACGCCGGGCCCCTATAAATGGCAATTGCCGCTTTTCTCCTCTTTCCACTCCAGTTCCCTCTCTCGCCGCCCCGTCCGCAGATGAACCATTAATTATTCAGCCGGGACCTGGGCAGCGCCGCAGCCGGGGGGGTTGCAGTTCCCGCCGGCCCCACTCCATCCATGGGGCTTGGCAAAATAGGGGAGTCCCACGGGGAAACATCTGGGCAGCAGCTGGCGGTGCCCGTCCCGTCCCCTCGGGCCATCCATCTCTGCGACCCGTTGTCACGGCCTCAGCCCCCGCCTCCCCGTCCCAGATGGAGCTCTACAAACTTCGTGACCCTCCCCCGGCGAAGCCTTCGGGGGCCCATGGCTGCCGGGGAGCTCCCACCGTGTCACCATTGGGAGTCCCTGCACGGCAGAACGTGGCTCCGAGCCCCCACCCGTGACACCCCCCGTCGCCATCCCGGTCCAGGTATCCTGGAGGTGAAAAAGGTACCGGCTTCGTTTTCGTGGGATCATGCGGGAAGCGGCTGCGCTCCTGCGCTCCCATCCCTGCGTGTCCGCGGAGGGTGGTGGGTGCCCTCCCACTATGCGTGTCCCTGGGTGCCCTCCCACCACGCGTGTCTGTGGGGTGCGCTCCCACCCTGTGGGAATCCCCTCAGGTGAAAACCCGCTCCTCGTCACGGATTTATTCTGACACTCAGGACTAGGAAATTCATTCACGATTATTTCTTGGGAGGGTGACAACGTCGTTGTGTCCCTTTCGTGACAAGACGGCTCCCAGCTGCCCGCGTTCTTTCACCGTGAACTCGAGTGACCGCTCGGCTGATCCATCCTCCCGTGTTTTTTCCCCGAGACATGTGCTTGTGCGAGAAAACTCCCCCGCGTTTGGGCCAGGGGTGAGCTGTGAGGCCAGCCCGGGAGGGCAGCGCGGTCCCGAGTGGGCTCCGCGACACCCGGGCTCGGCTGTTTCTGCACCAAAGTGGTTCCCGTGGCGCGGAGCGAAGGGACCGCGGCCGGGAGGGACCCGCGGGCTGGGCCGGGGCTCCGGGCAGCGCTCCCGAGCCTGTTCGTTCCCTTCTTTTACATTTTCTTTATCCATCTCTCACCTTTCTTTTCAGTTTTCCTTTTGTCTTTCTCCTGGTTTTCGTTCTCTTTTTTTGTTTGTTTTGATTTCGCCTTCCTTTCCTTTCCTTTCCTTTCCTTTCCTTTCCTTTCCTTTCCTTTCCTTTCCTTTCCTTTCCTTTCCTTTCCTTTCCTTTCCTTTCCTTTCCTTTCCTTTCCTTTCCTTTCCTTTCCTTTCCTTTCCTTTCCTTTCCTTTCCTTTCCTTTCCTTTCCTCTCCTTTCCTCTCCTTTCCTTTCCTCTCCTTTCCTCTCCTTCTCTTTTCCTCTCCTTCTCTTTTCCTCTCCTTCTCTTTTCCTTTCCTTCTCTTTTCCTTTCCTTCCTTTCCCTTTTCATTTCCTTTTTCTTTTCCTTTTCTTTCCCTTCCCTTTCTCTTTTCCTTTCCTTTTCCTTTCCTCTCCTTCTTTCCTCCTTCTTCTATTTTTCTTTATTTTATTTAATTTTAATTTATTTTCCTTTCGTTTTCTTTCGTTTCCTTTCTTTAAAATGTTATTCCCCCTCCACCCTGGGCTTTCCCTTCCGAGCAAATCTCCGCTGCAGAACGAACCGTCGTTATACAAGAAAAAAACCACCAAAACCACCCCAAAACTGCGACCGCGGGACTGGGCCAACGCAAATGCCCGAGAACTTTGGCAAAGCAAATAATTAATGCCGCTAATTAATACTGCGAACTAAACCACAGAATTGCCAGAATCGGGGACAAGTTTGCGCCGCGTAAAAACTCGCGATTTTTCTTTTTTTTCACGAGTTATGTTTCAATTTCAGCCTCTTACAAACGACTTTGGGCAGCGACGGCTCCTCCCGCCCGCGGCCACCGGGCAGCGGGGCCACCGGGCAGCGAGGCCACTCGGCCCGGGCAGCGGCCGCGGCTCCGGCCCACGGGAGCGGCGGGAAATCACGGACGGTTTTGCTGCGTTCGATCCGCGGTCGTCCGAGGGGCGGCGGGGAAAACGCTGCTGGCCGGGGGAGGTTTGTAGGTTGGAGAGCGAATTATTTCTCCGCCATAAAAGGGGGGAAAAACGCGAGTTTGGGGCTCCAAGCGCCCAGCGCTCCCGGCTCGGCACGGGAAAGTACAAAGAGAAAGAGCGAGAAAGGACAGAAACCGCTTTTGGTCTTTGGAAAAAGAAATCTCAAATTTTTCTTAAATTATTATGATTGGTTTATTATATGTATGTATTTTTAGCACGTTAATGACAGGCAACTTTCTCCACCGGCGCGGAGCCGCCCGCCTGGAACAGGCACCGCCGGCTCCGCGCCCCGCACCCGGTCCCGCACCGCGCCCCGCACCGCACCCGGTCCCGCTCCGCGCCCCGCACCGCGCCCCGCACCACGCCCCGCACCGCACCCGGCTCCGCACCGCGCCCCGCACCGCACCCGGCTCCGCACCGCCCTTATCAGCGCGGCGGGGCCACCCCGCTCCGCCCGCGGCTGTTTCTCTGTTTGCTCCTAATCTGCGCGTCAGAAAGGGCCAATAAACCTCCCGTCGGTTAAATATTAAATCGCGTTTTTCCAGCCCCCTTCAGGAGGAAATAACCTCCCCTCTGTGCGGGGGCAGCTCGGGGTGCAGCCCACCCGTGTCCGTGGGGTCCGGCTCCCCCAGATTCCCCGCCGTGCTCCGTTCACCTGCTCGGACCCCCCAGCCCACAGCGGAGCCAGCGCCGGGGCCCGCTCATTTTTGGGCGCGGTTTTGTTGTTTGGGGGTATTTTCTTTCTTTCTGGTGTACAACGTGGGGTGATATTTTTTTTCCTCCGTCCTGTCAATTGCCACTGAAACCATAAGGGAGAGATAACAGAGAAGAGAAAACTCTCCGAGTGACCTTTGAATCAATTTGAAAAACCTCATTTAACTGATAAGTCTTGAAAGGCCCAGAACTAATTTGAAAATACATCTATTAAAATCTCATTGCCGCTGCCTGGGAGCTGCTGGGAAGGGTGTGCGAGGCGACTTCCCGGGGTCGGGGGAGCTAGGAGAGCAGGTTTGAGCCCTGGTCAACAAAGAGACTGCGGAGCTGCCCGCGAAATGATGGGGCTGAAACCGGCGGAAAAAATAGGAGTATTAAAAGAAAATCGGTCTTTCTTCTCTGACCGGTGGGGAAGGGGAGATTTACAGCATTTTCCTGCCACAACCAGGCACAGAGTCTGGAATCACAGACAGAATATTGGATTTTTTTTATTATTATTTTATTTTTTTTTTCTCCAGGAAACAAATCCAATATTTTCTCATTCTGCTCAGACGCGGTTGCAGGAAGAGGAGGGAGATGAAGGCGGGAGGAGGGCAGAGACAGGGCCCAGGCGCCTGATTCCGTGCCCTGGGCACGGCACCTCGCCTCCCCACATCCCCACGGCATCGCTCCGGCGCAGGGGAGCCAGAAATGCCCTGTGGGATGATCCTGGGTGCAGGGGCTCCCCATGGAGCCTCCGCAGGGCGCGGGGCAGAGGGGAACCAGAAATCCCCTATGGAATGATCCTGGGCGCGGGGGCTCCCTGTGGAGCCTCCGCAGGGCGCGGGGCAGGGTGGCGACGGCCGCTGTGCAACACCAACAAAAACGTAAGAGAAAAAATGAAAAAGCATTTAAAAAGCCCCACCAGAGCCGGGCTCAGAAGGGTTTGCAGCTCGGCGAGACCCGACCTGTCCCCCCGCTCCAGACCCTGGGGTGCGGTTTGGGATGCTGCCGCTTTGGGACAGGTTGTTTCTGTTGTACCAGGAATTGCTGCCGAACCTGTCACCTCCAGCCCCAGCGCTTTGCTGGTTGCAGGGGAAGTTTTCCCCACTTGCTGCCTGGTTCCCTGGGGTTTCTCGGCAAGCCTTGGGCAGAGGGAACCCAGCACCCTTAGATCCGGCATCACCCCACATCAACGCACCCACATGGTTCGGCCCCAGATCCCTTTTTGGAGCTGAGATGCACAAATCCTGTGGCTCAGCATCAAGCTGAGGCTTCAGACAAGCTGGGATGTGTCCCATCAATCAAGGTGGGATGTGTCCCATCAAGGTGGGATGTGCTCTTGGCCCTGCTCCTGCACAGCGCCCACAGCGGCGCAAAGGGCCACGCTGCCCCTGCCTTTGAAAACTGACCAAAAAAGGGAAGTTGGAGCAAAAATGTTCTTCTCCAGCTCACCCACCCACAGCCAAAAGCGCTGCCGGGTGGGTGCGACAGGAGCGATGCGGGGCCGTGCTGGAGCGCCGAGGAACCAGCAGAAGGGTTTGGCAGCCGAGTGCGCTTGTTAGTGGCCCCATGCGGGCCCATGGCCACCGAGCGGCAAGACTTCGCTGATTAACCAGAAATTCAAAAGTCTTGTTAATATCTCGAGTGGCAGAGAGCGTCTCCGGCAAGATTCAAACCGGGGCAGGTCAGACAGGGAAGGTGGAGGGTGGATTTTAAAACATTTGGGGTTGTTAAACAATAGCAAAACAAAAAGGCAACCTGGGTCCTCTGCTGCTGGAAACAGGGGCCAGGACATTTGAAAAATAAAGAGCCAATATTAAATGAGACACCTTTGCAATGGACATGGCTAGGATTTCAAGAATGGCCTTGATAACTCTACCTTAACACATATATATATATGTATATATATGTATTTTGTTAGGGATATGCACCGTTACTCTGAGTCCCAGTGGTTCCTGCACTTCAAGGCGAGGAGGTCCAGAAATTATTTAAAGCTGATTGAATGGGGCTCAAGGCAGTTCATAGGTGGTGAAGCTAGGGCAGGGAGAAGGCAATGCTCTGCTGGGGCAAAACTGGGTCTGGAGGTGCTGCGTGGGGAGAGGATGGACGCCCATGTACCCCCAGCGTGAACCCACGAGGGGCGGGATGCAGCAGACGTGATGCGCCCAGACGCGCAGCGATGCAGCGAGGACGCTGCCCTCGGCCGATAAGGAGCAGGTAACGAGCAAATGCTCTCCATTAGGGATAAATTTCAAATGCACCAGGAGCTGCTGACAGGTGATGGTATCGGGGGCTGACAGAGACATCAACAGCTCCGCTCTGCCGCCGGTGACGGCCGCTCCGTGCAGGGCGCTGCAGACCCTGATGCTCAGCACTTGCTGCAGGGCTGGGCAGCGCGGGCACGCGTGGTGACGACCCCGCCAGCAGTGCCCATCCGCCCATCCCCACCTGTGCCACTCATGATTTCCTCAGAAATCTGCCCATATTCGGTGTTTTTTCCCATCTTTTGAGGGATCTTGGTGTGGCCTGGGCCCAGCATCCCCCCAATGGTGGCTTGGTGGATGGGCCAGCAGGACCTGGGGCAGCATCTGGCCCAGTTTGGCTCAAATATGATGTTCCAAAAAGTGCTGGGGTTGGTGCCGCAGCGGTTTGCGCTTCCAAAGCCCTGCTGGGACTGGGGGGTCCCTTCCCCATCCCCATCCAGCTCCCGAGTTGCAGGGTGAGGGTGGGACGGTGGCACCGCAGTGCTGGGCTTCCGTGTCACCTGGGGGGACCCCCCAGAATTTAACTGTTTTCCTTTTCGTTCTCCTTTTCCTTTTCCTTTGAAATCTGGCCAAGAAAACCCACTCCCCACGCCTGAACCCCCAAACCCTTCCCCTCAAGGCGTTCCGTTACCTTTGGGGAGAAGCCCCAGGGAACCCGAGGGAACAACCCGGGGAGCAACCCAGCCCCGTGGGGATTAACCCCCACTCCTGCCGCCCCTTCCCCTTTATCCCCCACTGTGACCCAGCCCGCGAGCTCCCCGCCGGTCACGTAGCCATCAAACTGATGTGCCAGCAATATCCAACACGCAGTTAAAGCCACTCGTGGGAGTTTCAATAAAATCGACCCAGCAGGATCAATTGGCTGCACTGGCCCCAGCCCTGCACACGCGGGGGGGGCAGGGCAGGAGAAATACCCAGGGCTGGGAAATGGGGGTGGGGGAGCTGATTACAAATCCATCCCATACTTGCCGTGATTAATTGCTACTTTACCAAAAGGAACAGCTCTGCGTGGGGGTGATTTTTAAAGGTGGCGTTGTGGGGGAAGTTCCTCTGCTGTGTTCCGAAGCGACCAAGAAAAAGTCCTTTTCCTGCGGGAATTTCCCTCCTGGCTGGGCAGGGTTGGAGAGGCGCTGGGAGCAGGACCTGGGGGGAGCGACAGGGGGCACAGCATCCCCAGCAGTGATTTGGGTGCTGGGAGGGGCCTCCCCAGCTGCTCGGGAGCATCCTGGGGGAAGCTGGACCCCATCTGGGATCACTGGTGTCCCCATGCCAGGGGCCAAGCTCCAACCAGGGAATTGTTTGATGTACCATTGCCCAGCGTGGTTCAGGGTTCCATATACAGGCTTCGGGAAGAGTGGCTGGAAAGCTGCCTGTTGGAAAAGGACCTGGGGGTGTTGGTGACAGCGGCTGAACATGAGCCAGTGTGTGCCCAGGTGGCCATGGGGCCACCAGTATCCTGGCTGGTACCAGCACTGGGGTGGCCAGCAGGTCCAGGGCAGCGACCGAACCTGTGCTGGGACCTGGGGAGGACAAACTGCGAATCCTGGGTCGGTTCTGGGCCCCTCACACCAAGAAAGTCTTGAGGTGCTGGAGCAAGTGGAGAGAAGGGAACGGAGCTGGTGAGGGGCTGGAGCACAAGTGTGATGGGAGCGGCTGAGGGAGCTGGGGGTTCAGCTGGAGAACAGGAGCTGAGGGGAGACCTTCTGATCTCTGAACTGCCTGAAAGGAGCTTGGAGCCAGGGGGGTCGGGCTCTGCTCCCCAGGAACAAGCGCCAGGAGCAGAGCAAACGGCCTCAAGTTGCACCAGGGGAGGTTGAGGTTGGATCTGGGAACAATTTCTTCCCCAAAGGGCTGTGGGGCATTGAACAGGCTGCCCAGGGCAGTGCTGGAGTCACCATCCCTGGAGGGTTGGACAGACGGACAGGAGGTTCTCAGGACATGGGCAGGGACAGGGCTGGGGAATGGTTGGTCTCCATGATCTTAAAAGGTCTTTTCCAACCGAATTGTTTCTATGATTCTATGTCCCCCCTTCACCCGGGCAGCCCTTTCACCCCACTCCAGCAGCCGGGGTGTCTGTCTGGGCTCATGTGCCTGTGCTCGGGGGTCTCGGTCCCTGCTCTGCCCTCCCCAGAGGTGCCGGTTGGAATTAAAACATCATCCATCGTTGCAGCGGCAGCGCGTAATCCCTGGCAGATCAGTGCAATTACTGCGGGAAATGCCTTGGGAGCTGAACTAATAACGCCGTGCGGTGTATTAACAGCCACTGGCTTAGCGCCGGCCGCAGCCGCGCCAGCCCCACGCGTGTGGGGGACACAGAGCTCGGTCTGGGGGGGCAGTGGGTCCCTGGGGGGTGTGTAGTTGTGTGTGGGTCGATGGGGAGGGGGAAGCTGTGGGGTGAGTTGTGGGGTGGTGATGAGGTGGTGATGTGGCAACCGGTGGGGCAGCAATGGGGCATTGGTGGGGCACTATAGGGGTGACAGTGGGGCAGCCATGAGGTTGTTTGTGGGGCAGCGATGCGGCAGTGATGGGGCAGCCATGGGGCAGCGATGCAGAACTAGAGGGGGTGACAATGGGGTAGCCATGGGGCAAGCAGAGGTTCGCCCCTGCGATCCCCCCCGTCCCGGGATGCGGGTGGACCGCTCCAGCCCGTTGCGCCCCATATGTGCGGGGCGGCTGGAACGGCCCATCGCTCCGAGATGGGGGGGGAGAGGGTGGGAATGATCCGTCGTGGTGGGGGGCGGCCGCAACGAGTCATTGATTGGGCAGCGGCGAGGGGGCGGGGCGAGCTGTACCACTGCCCCGCCCCCCCGGGGGAGGGAAATGCGCCCGTCCCTCCGCGGGGAGGCGCCAGTGAGGCGGGGACGGCGCATCGTGGCTGCGGGCTGGGGGTGCTGGAACAAACCATTCGCCGCCGTGCGGGGGGCACCGGGCGGGCCCAGCGCTCCGAAATGGCGGCGGGGCGGGCTGGGCCTCGCCGGGGTGGGGGAGCGGTTGGACTCCATGATTTTGAGGGGCTTTTCCAACCAAAATGGTTGTGTGGTTCTGTGTCACGCGTGCTGGCTGCTGCCCGGTGACACAGGTGGCTTTGTGCTGGGTGTCAGCAGCCAGCAGCTGGGTTACACTCGGAGCCGAGCGGCAGCACCCGCGGCGCTGGACATTGGATTCGGGGCAGCGGGACCCTCCGGAGCGGGACCCAGCAGCCGGAAAGGGCTCGAATCTGGGAGGTTCCTCCTCGCTGTGGTGCCGGAGCTCGGGGTGACCGGGGTCCCTGCTCAGCTCTGCTGTCCGCACCCAAACCCTGGCGGAGCAGACCGGGACCACCCAGCTGGGGGGCTGCGTGCGGTCCCGATCGCGGCGCCGCGGGGCAGGGGGCAGCAGCCGCCCCCGAGCTGACTCCACGTCCAGCATTACTTGGTTCTGCTGTCGTTGTGGCACTAAATGAGCCCCAAACTCCCTTTTCCCCCCCTAGATTCCGCAGCGGGGGCTCTTGTGCCAAAGCTGAGGTCGAGCACGTGTCCAAGGAAAAGTTATCTCAGGGTCTGGGGGTTTCCAGCCGTGCCCCCCCCCCTTCCCCGCTTCCTCGTTCTCTCCCAGAAGGCGACGGCCGCCCCGTCCCCTGCCGCCGCCGTCCCTCGCGGCGCTGCCGGCTCCGGCACTTCATTAGCACCAATTTGCTCTCGTCAGGCTAAGTGACAGTGACCAGGGACAGGAGCGCGGAGCAGCCCGGCCAGCCGCTCCGGCCCCGGCAGCCTGAGCTCCGAGCAGCTCTGGACAGCGGTGGCGTCCACCGGGACACCACCAGACAGCTGAGTTTGGTCACAAAAAAGGGCGAGAAAGAGAAGAAATGGGGCAAATGGGAAAAGCGGCTTTGCCAGCGGATGTGATGAGCTGGGGCCGAGTCCGGTTCGCCCGGCTCCGGGGAGAGGGGAGCTGGGCACAACATCATTTATGAAAGTCTCTAGAAAAGTGGGTGAAAAATCAAACCTCTGCAGAAAGGAAATGCTCTCAACAACAAGCCCACATTTTTAAGTCATCTGAAGCTGTTTCCATGTCTGTGAGCAGCGTCTGATGCAGTTGGCTCAGCCCAGGTGGGACCTTACCTGGAAAGGAGAAGAATAAAAATAGGGCAAACATGGAGGGGATAGAGCCACCGCAGCCTCTTTGTGTCCCTTCGGCCGCCCTCAGACCAGACAGACTCATCTGCTTCAGCGCTGGAAAAGCTCAAAATGCTGCGCCATGAAAAACCAAAGCAGGAGAGTGCAGGAGAGGCGAAAGGAGGCGCCTCACGGGGCGGCCGGCTGCGTGTTCGGTGGCTCTGCCGGCGCCTCCAGCCTGTGCCGGTCCCGTTGTCACCGAGCAGAGGGCTGAGGCGTTGTGCTGTGTTTCCTGCCGCCCTGCTCTGACCTCCCCGGGCTGCTGGGGACGTCGCTGGGGACGTCGCTGCGGGCGGCTGGTGACACCGCGCAGCCCCGGACGGGGCACTCAGAGCCTCTCGCTCTCGAGTCACCCAAACCCTGCGCGAGGGAGGGAAAAAGCACCCAGCGACGCGGTGGCAGGCGCTTTGTCTCACCTCATCTCATCTCCTCATTTGCAATGTTCAGAGGAAGATTTAATTTCCTGGGCTCGGGAAGCGGCTCCGGCCGCGGCGCTGGCACCGTCCCAACGCCCAGGGCTGTCCCAGCCACTCTCGCTCGTCCTCCGGCCGCTCCCGGGGACCCCAGCGGGGACGCCCATCCCTGTGGGGTGGCACAGGGACACGTGCGGGACCGGGAGCTCTGGCTGCTGGCCCAGCAGGACCGCAAGGCCGCGGCTCTGAGAGCCGTCACAGCTCCCACCCGCGGCCCTTGGGCTCTGGTTGAACCGCGACGCTCGGTTTCCTGAGCTGCGGGTGCTCGAGCAGGGCGGTTTTGCTGCAGCGTGGCCCAGAGCTGTGGCAGGCACAGCGGGGTTTTGGGCCGGCTCTGCCTGGAGTGTGGGCGGCGCTGCGTCCCCGTTGCCCTTGCCCGTGTGTTTGTTGGTTTTCAGAACCAAATGGGGCTTTAGCTGGGGAGAAAAAAGAAGAAAAAAAAAGGCAAAAAGAAATGTAGCGTTTTGTTTTCGAGCGCTTGTTCTCCCCGCGCCGTGCTCCCCTGAAGACCCGAATTTCCACTGGATAAGCCTGTTTGTGCCAAACCTCTTAGGGCTCTTTTCCTCCTGGTAAGGAACAGTCGCACACCCTCCCGCAGGCCCCAGCTGCCCCAGCCCTGACGTCCCCAGCCCCGCTGCGGACCCAGCATTTCTGTTTTCCAGATGGAGCCCCTTGAGCTCTGGTCCGGACTCTTCTCCAGCGTTGAGGTAGCGGATGCTGTGAGGTTAACTCGACTCAGGCCCAGGCTCCGCTGTGGGAGGCACTGGGCTCATCCTGCTTTCCTCAGAGCCCCTGAAACATTCCAGACACCCCTTGGTCCCCTTGCGAGCTGATTTGACCAGGAGAGAAAGAGAAAAGCTGATCCCCCCCAGCCTCCCCTGCAGCAGCTCTGAAAGCCCCTGGCTGTCTTTTGTGATTTCAACAAATCACCAGCACTTAAGCAAAGTGGGCAGAAAATTACAGGTTGTATTGCAAGCGAATGGAGAGGGAGAGCACGCTGGGGCTGAGAAAACAGAGGCTTGCGGGTATAATGGAGAAGCCAGGGGCTGGCAGGCTGCAGAAGCCTGCGAAGCCATCAGGTATTAGTTAAACGCTTCGTGGAGTTCACGCTGCGAAGCATAATCGCAGCTTTGAGCAGTGGCCGTTTGATTGTCTCCATTATGCCCCTTTAGAAATTATTTGGGAGATATTTTGCTGGGAGCTGTCAAGGTTAAGTCGAGGAGAAGATGCTCCTGTGACACGAGGCTGCGGGAGGCAGAGCCCACGCAGGAGCCCGCGGGGACGTGGGCGCCGTGCCGCTGCTGTCACCGCGCTCCCCCTGCTTCCCCCGAGCTTCCTCCTTCCCTGTGCTCCCTGGGCTGCTTCTGCAGCCAGTTCAGTTACCGTAGGGAGGCGATGCCCGGAGGACCGCGTGCCGGTGTCCGAAGGAAGGGGCTCTGTGCCATCAGCCTGTCCCGCGGTGTCTGACGTTCCCTCTTGGTCACTCCTGCACTTGTTGGGTGGTTTTGCCTGAGCCCGGTTGAGCTGTGGAGGTCTTGGAGATGCAGGACTTGTGAATGAGGTGGGGAGAGATGGGGAGAGATGATGGGGAGAGATGGGGAGAGGAGAGGGGAGGGGAGGGGAGGGGAGGGGAGGGGAGGGGAGGGGAGGGGAGGGGAGGGGAGGGGAGGGGAGGGGAGGGGAGGGGAGGGGAGGGGAGGGGAGGGGAGGGGAGGGGAGGGGAGGGGAGGGGAGGGGAGGGGAGGGGAGGGGAGGGGAGGGGAGGGGAGGGGAGGGGAGGGGAGGGGAGGGGAGGGGAGGGGAGGGGAGGGGAGGGGAGGGGAGGGGAGGGGAGGAGAGGAGAGGAGAGGAGAGGAGAGGAGAGGAGAGGAGAGGAGAGGAGAGGAGAGGAGAGGAGAGGAGAGGAGAGGAGAGGAGAGGAGAGGAGAGGAGAGGAGAGGAGAGGAGAGGAGAGGAGAGGAGAGGAGAGGAGAGGAGAGGAGAGGAGAGGAGAGGAGAGGAGAGGAGAGGAGAGGAGAGGAGAGGAGAGGAGAGGAGAGGAGAGGAGAGGAGAGGAGAGGAGAGGAGAGGAGAGGAGAGGAGAGGAGAGGAGAGGAGAGGAGAGGAGAGGAGAGGAGAGGAGAGGAGAGGAGAGGAGAGGAGAGGAGAGGAGAGGAGAGGAGAGGAGAGGAGAGGAGAGGAGAGGCTCCATTGTGGGGGAGCTCAGCCATTTACTGGTGGTGGAGCATCCCCCCTGCCATGGGGACCCTGATCCATCTTCCCGGGGGTCTCCCGTGCCCCAGGAGCAGCATGAACCGGGAATAAGCCCCAAGCCTTGGGCATTTGCTGGGGAGATAACGCAGAGGCAGGGGGTCAGTGACCTTTCCCCAGGAGCAAGCGCCAGGAGCAGAGCAAACGGCCTCAGGTTGCGCCAGGGGAGGCTGAGGTTGGATCTGGGAACAATCCCTTCCCCAAAGGGCTGTGGGGCATTGAACAGGCTGCCCAGGGCAGTGCTGGAGTCACCGTCCCTGGAGGGCTGGACAGACGGACAGGAGGTTCTCAGGACATGGGCAGTGCTGGGGTGGGTTATGGCTGGACTCCATGAGCTTGAGGGGCTTTACCAAACAAAACAATTCTGTGATTAAATATTTGAGTCTGCTCATAGAGCTTAGTGATTGTTTTGGTGAACTATTTATCCACTAAAAATGCTGCTTTGGTGTGACTGAAACTATTCACAGCCAATCTAGCAAATGATTTTAATATAAAAATGGGAATATATATATTCATAGTTACATTTACACTTGAAGAAAAGCAGAAATATTGTCCTGGAAGAGGTCTTGTATTTGCCTATTTCCATCCAGACTGTGCAATTGCTGTTAAGTTCTAACATTGATTGGAGATCATCTGCATTACACACCTGATAAAGCCAGATCTTAAAATACTGCTTGGCATCTTCAAACAGGTTTGTCCTGATTGGAAAAGATCAAAAGCCACAACCAGGAGGTAACACAGAGATGTCCAGGGAGCATTTCCAATGTTCCCCCTCCTTCCAGAAGCAATGCTCCTGGTTTCTGGAGGTGCCCTGGAGCGTGTCCCCGTCCCCACGGACTGTGGCCAGCCCAGAGGCCCTGGAGGGACGTGGCACAGGAGCAGCGTCAGGCCAAGGATGAGTTGTTAGGGGTTTGGGACTGGGGGAAAAAAGGGATTTTGAAGCGCAAAGAAAAACCTGAGCCTGCGCTGGTGCGGGCGTGAGGCAGAGCTGTGCCCAGCGGCCCCGGCCACGGCTCCCCCGCCTGCGCGACATGGGGACGTGGGGACGTGGGGACGTGGGGACGTGGGGACGTGGGGACGTGGGGACGTGGGGACATGGGGACGTGGGGACGTGGGGACATGGGGACGTGGGGACGTGGGGACGTGGGGACGTGGGGACATGGGGACGTGGGGACGTGGGGACATGGGGACGTGGGGACGTGGGGACATGGGGACGTGGGGATGTGGGGACATGGGGACGTGGGGACGTGGGGACGTGGGGATGTGGGGACATGGGGACGTGGGGACGTGGGACATGAGGACGTGGGGATATGGGGACGTGGGGACGTGGGGACGTGGGACATGAGGACGTGGGGACATGGGGATGTGGGGACATGGGGACGTGGGGACGTGGGACATGAGGACGTGGGACATGAGGACGTGGGGACATGGGGACGCGGGGACGCGGGGACGTGGGGACAGCCACCACCAGCCCGCCCGGGACAGCAGCGCCCGGGGCATGAGGAGTGGGAACAAGATCATCCGTGGGGGTGGTGGCTGCTGTAAATAGATCCGAGCAGCATCACTATCGATTTCTGGTGTGCGGAGCTGTAATTGGATTGAGCTGGGGAAGAGGGGTGTCGGGCTGCGTCAGCAGAAAAACAAATTCATAAATAAACGCGCAACAGGAAATGTGGGACGCAGGCGCCACGGGCCAAAAATAACGGGGACTGGGGTGCGGAGCTGGGTGTCACCTCTGTCCGAGCGGTGCCGGCACCGGTTTGATGCCGGATGGGTTTTACCAGCAAGACCCTGATGGTTAACGTTTGCCTCGGAGCTTCGAGTTATTAACGGGTGGCTGGTTCGTGATAATTAATCCTAGAGCTGGAAGGGAGGTGGGGACCGTGAGGAGGAAGAGCTGGACACGGGTCCCGGGCCGGCCCTGCGGCACCGCCGGGTGCCAGCGGGGGGACAACGTGGACCCTGTGGCTTTGCCGGGGTTACAGCTGGGGCAGCGCGGCCCCCCACGCCCCCCGATGTCCCCCCGCATCCCCCTATGGGTACGGACGCATCTGCAGGCACCCACCGCGGTTACACGTACCTGGTAGGAGACAGAGTGCAGGTGCCCTCCACGCGTGGCAGGAGCTGTGCTCACAGGAGCGAGGGGGTGCCGCGCGGACACGGGGGCCCGCCCGTGTCACCAGCATGTTGGGGACACTGCGGGGCGAGGGGTCCGGTGGGGCAAGGACACGCTCTTCCCAATGTGCATGTGCGCTGGGGGGGACTTGTTCTGTTTGTTCTTTGGTTTGGGGGGAATCTGGGGGGGGTCTTTTAAATTTTTTGGTTTTAAATTCATGTCCAGAAAAAAGTCAAATTTTCTACAAAGGCTTTTTTTGTTTGTTCTTTTTGCAAGCATCTGATGGTCGTGGGGTAGGTTTCCACCGAACCGCTCTCTGAGGTTCCCTGGCGCAGCGCCCAGGGCCGGGCTGTCCCGTCCCCATGGCCGGCGGCTCGCAGCCGCGGGTGGGACGGGGGGAGGCTCCCGCTACCCAGCCGGACCAGGGATTGGGGTTTAGTTGGCTGTGCCTCCTGTCCCCGGCCCCGGCGGGAGCAGAGCCGGTGGCTCCATCACCCGCATGGGGACGGGACGAGCAACAAATGGGGAAATCAAGAAAACATTGTTGGATAAATTAATCCACTTTGCTGAGCTCTAAATCTTCCCAGCCTTGGGTGGAAGGGGTGGACATCACCCTCCTCTGTCAGTTCAGGGTGATGCAGAGGACATGGAGTGCAGGCCAGCTGAAGAAAAATCAGAGGAGAATCGGGAAAAATCCCCCTGCCTGTTCTCTAGCAAGAAAAGAGTTACTGCAGCCGCCCTGCTGCTCCCCTGGGCGGCACAGCTGCCCCCGCGCTCAGCCTGGCCGCGGAGGGGCCTTTGTGCAGCGGGCAGGGGTTACCCCACGGAGACCCCTGTCCCGCGGACCCCGGGTGCCGTCCCACCGCTGCGGCACGTCCGCCTCAGCCCCCCAGCTCTGTGCGCCGGGCTGACGCGGCTCCTGGAAGCGCCCGAGAGAACGAGTTGCAATCTGCCACCCCGCTAATGCCTCCAGGCACCTGTCGCGCTTCAGTCCCAGGCCCAGCTGGAGATGCTGAAACTTGGGCTTTCCTCAGGCATCTGAAGAGGCGATGGGCTTCACCCAGGCTTTTCCTGTGCTGGTGTCACGAGAGGCTGTTGTCCCACCTGAGCAGACGGGGGAAAAGGGGGGAGGTGGCTTAGGGAGCAGAGGGCAACGAGCCAGCAGGTTCCCTGGGGGGAAGAGCCTGGTTTTTGGGAGACAGCCGGGCAAACCTGCAAGCGGACCAGGGCGGCGAGCGCCAATTAATGGCCCTGTTCTCTCTTTTGAATGTCTAGCTTGCAAACGCAAAGAGCAGGAGCAGCAGAAAGACAGGAGCCTGCAGCCCAAGAAGCAGCGGCTGGTCTTCACGGACCTCCAGCGCCGCACTCTGATCGCCATCTTCAAGGAGAACAAGCGCCCGTCCAAGGAGATGCAGATGACCATCTCGCAGCAGCTGGGCTTGGAGCTCAACACTGTCAGCAACTTC
Source organism: Patagioenas fasciata (assembly GCF_037038585.1). NCBI lineage: Eukaryota > Metazoa > Chordata > Aves > Columbiformes > Columbidae > Patagioenas > Patagioenas fasciata. Next base: position 6,656,255 of record NC_092546.1, on the reverse strand, counting down.
TTCATGAACGCCCGCCGGCGGTGCATGAACCGCTGGCAGGAGGAGCCGGGCGCCAACCCTGGGGTCCCCTCTTCGTCTACAAGCACTTTCTCCAAAGCATGATGTCCCCTGGCCATCCCCGCCCCTTCCCAAACACCCTCCTCATGACAAAGCCAACCCCAGACTCACACACATGTCCCCAGCCCACCGGGGTGGGTGCTTTTGGATGCTGTGGGTCCATCAGCCTCTCGAACCCTCAGCTGGGCATCACCCCTGGACGTGGCCTCGTGTCACATCCTGCTGCCCCCTCCTGCTGCTCCAGGAGCGGGGACGGCGTTTGCGGCCAGGCCAGCTCTGTCCCTGGGGGGGTCGGAGGAAACCCGAGGGGTGACGTGGGATGGAGGGAGAGGACAAGGTGCTGTTTGGAAGTGTCCCTGGTCCTTGGGGACCACAGGACCTTGTCTTTACCACCCACCAGGGTCTCTGGGGAGAGGGGCACCCCGGCTCCCCCCCAACCTTGATCTCTGCCACAGCCACCCTAGTGGCTCCCACGTGGAGGGGTGAAGGTGGGGGAGACACAAGAAGTGGGGTCACGGGGCTGAGCTCTGGCACAGCCCCACCGAACCAGGGCCAAACCCCTGTGGTTCAGAGGGGGATGAGAGAGAAGATGGTCCCTGAGGTTTAGGGGGTCCCCACAGCAGGCAGCCCCCTCTGCCATGGACACACGGGTATTTCACCCCCACCAAGGTCTCCAAAACCTGACCAAGGACATTCCCGTAGCCCCATCTCCTCCATGGGCATCATCCTCTGACCCCCCTGCCCAGGACACCCCCAAGAGCACCCACACTCCCCCCCCCACACCCACGAGAGCCCCCCCCGTCCCCAGACCCGTCCCGGAGAAACTGGGCGGCGAAGGAGCCGTGTCGCCGTGCCCACCCGGCTCCGCGCCCCGAGCCCCGGGGCTGCACCGCGCTGCACCGCGCCGCCTGCCGCCCAAGCAGGTCAAAGAAGCACATTTTAGCTACAGAAATCGGGTATTTGAAAATTGAAGAACGGTTGGAAAGGAGACGGGAGGAGAGGCTCGCGGCGAAGGGTCCGATCTGCCCCGGCGACCGGTTCCGCCGCTCGCCAACGGATTTCTGGTTCGCTTGTCGGTCGAGGAATGGACTCGGACAAAGCAGATCTGTTGGCTTTGTGTCTCGCCCCATCCATCCTGTGACACCCACTGTCGGCCCCCCCCGTCCCCTCGCATCTTCATCTCTGCTACCAAAGAAATTACAAAACCAAAAACCCGACGACAACAAAATTCCCCCTGGGAACCGACATCGGTGTCTGGTGGGAAAAGAGGAATCCGAGGGGTCTGGTGGGGACGTCAGCCCTGGGGGCGGGACGGGGAGGGCTCCCCGGTGCGGCCGGAGGGGAAAACACCGAACAGCCTCCCCCAAAGGAATAACAACGGAAACCACGAGCAAACAAGCTCAACGCAAAGACCAACTTACCAAACTTACCAAGCTCAACTCACCAAACTTACCAACCTACCAAACTTACCACCTTACCAAGCTCAACTTACCAAAAAAGACGCCAGATTTTTTTTTTTTTTTGTGCCAATTAACAACCTGCCTTAAAACGCGATTTCCGGAGCGATGGTACTGGAGAGCGGTGGTGTCCTCCGAGCGCTCGGTGGTGACTCGTGCCATACAAAAAGCAATCAGGAGGCCACGGCCTCGCGCCCAGCCCTGGTCGGCGACGGCCCCGGCCGCCCGGTGTCCCCGGCGGGGCCGCGGGGATGGGGCAGGGCTGGGAGGGCCGTGGGGTGGGGGGGCCCGTCCCTTCTGCCCCCACCACCCGGGAAAAGAGAAAAAATCCTCCACAACCAACCATCAACCAGAAAAAAAAGGGACACTGTTGAATTTATGCGGGTAAATAGTGAAATAGTACCATCGGTGTTGTAGCGCTACGGTTTCTTCGATTCACTTTACTTTGAGAGCGATCTGCTGTGTAACTGGAAGGCACCTTGTTGAAAAGAAGGGAGGAAAACCAAAGTGTACGTGTTCACCAAAAAAGCACCCAAAAAAGAGAAAAGGACAAAAGAATGAGGGAGGGAAAGAAAGAAACGAAAACAAACGTGCGCACGGAGCGCCGCCGGCACCGGCGCTGTCACCGGCACGGTCACCGTCACTGGCACCGGCATCGTCACCGGCATCGTCACCGGCACGGTCACCGGCACCGGCATCGTCACCGGCACGGTCACCGGCACCGGCATCATCACCGGCATGGTCACCGGCACCGGCATCAGCACCGACACCGGCACCGACACCGGCACGGTCACCGGCACCGGCGTGGTCACCGGCACCAGCATCGTCACCGGCACGGTCACCGGCGCGGTCAGAGCGCCGCTCGCCCAGTCCGGGCCGGTGCGGAGCTGGAGGTGCCGGACTGGACGCAGCCGCACCAAATCAAACCGGTTTGTTACTGGGAGGAGAGGGCGGGAAGAGGGAAGGGGCAGGTGCCGCGACGTATTTTGCCAACACAACCCAAAAACGTAACAGGGAAGCGAATCCCACCCCCGGACCCAGCCCCCACCGACTGACCTTTTCTTTTCCCCTGGTGTTGTTTCTTGTCTTGTCGTGACGTGGTGACGATGGTGGTGGATTCCCGAACCCCACCGAGTGGTATTGAAGGGCTGCAAAGCCGGGAGGGGGGGCCTTGGTTTGGGACGGGAAAACACAGAAAAGAAAAAACATTAAAAAAAGGAAAAAAAGGAAAAGAATGAAAGAAAAAAAAAAGAAAACCAAGAATAAACGCCACAGGCCCTCAAGGATGCAAAGACATTTCTAGTGAGAACCCGAGAATAAAGGCTACCTCACTTGAGTTTTCAATTTTGTGATTTGAAAATCACGTCTGATACCAAAGATTTTGTTGCCTTGTCTGGTCTGTGCTGGAAACGCCACTTTCCCTGCCCCCCCGGCCGAGACCCCGTCCCCAGGCCCCGTCCGCCCGTCGCGTCCCCAGAGAGCGAGGGCGAGCGCGCCCGGGCGGCAGCGTGCGCGACGAGTGCCTTCTTCTTGTACCAAAGGTGTGCGGCCATTTCTCTGCTCCTCCTCGCTCCCCGTGCCCTCGGCTCTCTGGGGGGGACGAATCTGGGCGATTCTTTCAGTCCTTGGGTGCTGGGATGGAGAAAAATCAACCCCAACCCGTCCTAATGGAAGGGAAAACGGCTCCTGTGCCACACGCTGTGGGAAAGGTGCTGGTTCCCCGGCGTGTCCCCCCCCTCAGATGTCCCCAAGGTCCCTCTCACCCCGGGAGCGCTGACCTGGTGTCCGGGTCCCTTCCGGAGGGACATTGCTCCCAGGAGCCTCTGCTCCGCGTCCCGTGCTCGGCGCTGGGACCCTGCAGAAGCCCCTGGGATGAAGGTGCAGGTTCCATCCTGAGATGTTTCTTCCTGGCTCAGCTCAGCCTGGGCCCGAGTTTCCCTTTCCAGGGTTCGTGGCATTTCTGGCTGGAAAGACAGAGGTGGGAACAGCAGGAAACCTCACCCCGGGCCAACGCCGTCCTCTAGGGATCGGTTTGGGAACGCGAGGTCTCTCAGCAGGAGCAGTTCCCAAGTCCTTGAAGGGGCATTTTTGGCTTGTTGGGGCGGATGGGCACAACCGAGTCTTCTCCGCAGTTTGGCTTCAGCAGAAGTCAGCGGGAGGACCCCCAGAGAAGCTGCTTTCCCCCAGCAATCGCCAGGACGCCCCATTTCGGGCAGCACTAGGTGGGATCGTTCCTGCTTGGTTCAGGCTCCAGCCCAGGTGCTCCGAGCGGGACCGAGCGCGCCCGGCGCTGACCCCGCGGGGCCCCGTGCGCTGGGCAGCCCGGCGAGCGGGTCCCGGCGTCCCCGGCCCCCACACCGCTACCTTGGCCACATGGTCCCCACCCACACCCGATCCCCGATGGCTTGTGATACCAAAGACGCTCTCTATGCAGGAGAAAGCCTTCTTTCCACCCAGCACAGACCTTACAAGCCTTTGACAATGTTCTCTGAAATACCTCAAAATATTTAATGTATAGTTTATGTGATAAAAAAAAAATTACTTAGCTAGTTTTTGGAATTTGTGACTTGAAGCTTTATACTGTTAAATTATAATTTTGCAGAAGACGGCATGTTCTTATTTCTTTGACGCGTTCAATGGGAGACATATTGAATGTTAAGGAAATGAAAGCTGGGTAGTTTCACGATTTAAAAAAAGAGAGAAAGAGAGAGAGAAAGATAAAAAAGGACCCTTGGAGTTTACAGATTTCATATTTAAACAAGTCCTTTTAAAAAAAGAAAAAACCTAATAACGGTGGCGATACCTTTGCGTTGAGATGTGTTACTTTTCCGAGTCATGTCGTACAAGAGTATTTATTATATGTGTTCTGTGTTCAAATGTAATTTAAAGAAGAGAAAAAAAGACAAAAAAAAAAGACAAGATGAGAATTTGATTTATGCATGAAAAAATATACTCTTTCTTGAAGTAATGTAATGATTACTGGGGAGGGGCGGGCGGGCGGGAGGGGACGAGCTGTGCTTTTGTCCACGAGTTTTCGGTTGTGAGGGCTTCTCTGCATGGGTCACCTTTGGGTTTTACGTTACTCCTGCGTTATTTTCCAGCTCACGCCACCACGGGACAGTTGTCCATTATCCCCCCGCCCTCCTCCCTCACCTCTTCGCTTTCCTTCCTCACCCTGAGCTCGCCTGGGGGGGCCGGAGCTGCCCAGGACCCCCGGGAGGACGGGGCACTCGGCCCCGTGTCCCCAAACAGGGTCAGGGCATCTGGGACACGGGACCCCGGTGTGCGCCCCCTCCCCCGCCGTGGGGCTGGGCTCCTCGCCGTGCTTTGGGTTTGGTCTTTATATTTTTAGGGTTTTTTTCCTTTTTATGGGTCAAACCCCCACACAGATGAGAGGACAGACAACCGGCCGCCCCGACCTGCGCCAGCACAGCCGCGGGCTCCTCGTGTGCTCTGAGACAAGGGAACGCGCCCCCGGAGACTCCCCAAACCGCCCCCCAGGGCTGAAACCTTTCCGGACGATGCCCCCCCGCCCCGTCCCTCGGGGTGACCTCGCAGCCCTGCCTCTGGCCTTGCCCCGCACAGAAAGAGGCGCTGGAGATGGTGCTACCTCAACGCCCACCCGGACCCAGGGACGGACTCAAGTGACCCGTTTCCAAGGGATTTTTCCCCAAGGATGTGGCTCAGCTCAGAGGCAGCACCCAACACACAGGGTCTGTCCCCACCAGGCTTTCCCATGTCACCCAGCCCGGCGCTCAGCCTGCACGGGGACACCCGCTCTGATCGAAGGAGGAGGAAGAAGAAGAAGAAGAGTCCAACCAGTGGAAAAGGTCCTGGAGAAACCCAGCGCACCAGCAGGTCTCAGGGGACTTTGGGGTGTCACCTTGCCTGCCCAGACCGCCAGGGAGCTTTCTGCAAATGTCCAGAGACACCCCCAACAGCTGTGCAGCCCCCGCTCTTCCTCCCCTCTCCTCCTCCCCTCCTCCCTCCAGGACCGCGGGAGAGCAGCGGTGAGGAGTCCTTGGGGCTCAGGAGGGCGATGGGGGCCTGGAGGTGGCAGCAGCACCTGCTTCTTCCTGCTTCCTCACCGTGAGCAGAGCACTTACCTCCAACAGCTGATTCCTCAGCCCTCTCCAGCGTCTTCGTCGCTCCATCCTTCACCTCCGTCACCAGACGTGGTCCCAAAGCTGATCCCATGGCGAGGGAAGATCTCAGCCTCTTCGGGCCCCACCAGAGTGGCCGCCAAAGGTAGGGGTTTTAATCTGCATCTCTTCTCTGATCTCCGCAGCCTTCATGGCCAGTGCTGAGGTGCTCAGTACCAGGTGGTGGTGGGAGACACGGGACCCACTGATTGAGGACCTGGGTTTTAGGAAGAGGTGAGATTTATTGCAACAGCACTGTTCATCTACCAACCAGACCTCCTGTGCTCCAGGGACCTCTGCATCCCCCGTGTCCCACCTCCTCCTACGAGACCTTTTCCAGCTTTGGTGCTTGGAGCTGAGACCTCATTTCCAACTGCAAGAAGGTCTCTGCAGCCTTGGATGCCACCCGCGGTCACGAGTCCTCAGACCTCGCAGACACCAGCCGGTTTCCACCACAAAGCACGAACCGAGTGGCTTGGGAAGCCCGGAGAACCCAAGAGCAGAGTGCCCTGCCTTGTCCTGGCCCTGCGGACCCCCCTCGGGCCCTGCCTGCTGCCACGTCCACCAAAACACCTCGAGGAGCACCTTGCCGCGATACCAAAGATTTTTTTCCCACAGGTAATGACAATCCGAGCTCTGTCCTGAAGACAATTCTCTTGACCAAGGTTGCCCCAAAGGGCGTTTTTGTGCTGTGGGGAGCAGGAGGAAACCTGGGGCCCCGGGGGCACCTCAGGGGGCGATGGAGAGTGGATGGCTGGAGGGTGATGAAGAGGAGGGGACCCCGTGTGTCCCACGGGGACCTGCTGGTTCAGCCTGGCCACCGTGTCCTCCTGCGGCTGTGGAAGTTTCAGGAATTCAGGTCATTTCGCAACCCGTGACGCCCCCAGGCGCTTTGGTTCGACCTTGGGTGGATGTTTTCCACTGACGGCTTCTGTGCTTTGCAAACCCACTGCTGGCAGAGCTGTCCCTGGGCGAGCAGGAGCAGCGGGGCTCCTGGGGACGCCAGGATGGGCTTTAGCCATTGTCACCCTGCTGCGGCGCAGCCGGGCCGAGCTGGCCCCGCTCCGCTGACGGGACACGGAGCAGGAGCTCTGAGCACGACCCTTTTCCTGAGCATCCGAAGCCGGGGGGAAGACAATCGGCTCCTCGTTATCTCTCTTCTCAAGCTGCTTTGGACACGTGAAGGTGCCGGGCTGGGCTGGCGGCTCTCACCGCAGCGCCCGCCACGCTGTCCCCGGCACCAACCCGGCTCCTCTTCCCTTGTCTCAGAGGCGCCGGAGCCGCCGCGGCGCTGGCAGCCGGCGGTGGGGCTGGAACCGTGGGTGCTGCCACATAAGTGCTGGTTCCTTGTCTTTGTTGAGGGTTTTTAAAGAGAGGAAATTAAAAATGCAAAGAACAACATTCAGGTTTTAGGTTTGGGTTTGGGTTTGTCTGGTTTTTTTACTTATTTTATTTTACTTTTTTTTTTTTCTTTTTAGTTTTTAATTTCCCCCCTAAATTCTAAAGCAGAAGGAGCTCAGACAGAATCGGTCCCGGCCGGGGGAGCCCGCACCCGGGCTGGCCGCTCCAGCCCCCCGTGACCATCGCCATTTTCTGTACAGCAATAGCCCACGCTCGCCCTCGTCCTGCGTGGTCCGAGGGCCACATCTCTGAGTTTTTAAATGACTTTTTCCTCTTAATTAAACTGATTTGGGTTTCTTTTTGCTGCTGCTTCATTGTTGCTCTCATGGGATAGGTTTTACTCTACAGCGAAATGCAGTTGTTACTCCTCTGTGTCTTGCGACTCTATTTGTTTAAGCTACTTACAAACATTAAAAGAGAGAAAACCAAAACCCAAGCCCTGTGTGTCGGGCCCTTTATCCGAGCGCTGCGCCCTGGAGTTCGCTCCTTGCTCTTCCCAAGGACTCACGCGGGGAGCTCACCGGGAACCTGCACCCCGCCCGCCAGCGGGTTTCAAAGAGGAAACAGCAACAAGCGAATCCCTGTTTGTTCGTCCTCTACCAGCCATGGCCGCGTTGCGTTCCTGCAGCCTGCTGTTTCCTCAGTAAACCATTTTCTGGTCATTCGCCCGGTGTGTGTCCCGGTGATGCCCGTGGGCCGGAGGGGGACACGCGGGGAGCAGCCCCGGCTCAGCCATCGGCTCCTAAACCCAGCCTGAGAGCGTGGGGACGCCTGGGGACCCGCGGGCAGGGCCGTCCCCGCTCCCACCCGGCAGGGGGAGCGCTCCCAGGGGAAGCCCCGGGTGCCTCTGTTTCTTGGTGCCTCCGGCTCCCCCCTGGCCAGAGCCCAAAGAGAACGTTTGGAATTCTCAGATGAGGCCAAAGCCCTTGTTGAACAACCCATGGAGTCGCGTGGGCCGCGGGCCAGGCCCAGCCCCCGTTCAAGCTGATTTAATTATTTCTGTTTTACCTGAATAGCTTGTCCTCCCGTGCATTTTGTCACGGCAGGTGGCAAAGCCCCGTGGCACACGCCAAGAGCAGATTTCTCCCTTGGTGGCAGAGCAGAGATTGACAGGAGGGGAGAGAAAAGCTAAAATCCTTTTAATTAAAATATGAAAACAATAAAAAGGGTGACCTGGTCACCAGTCAGTTGTTCACACGGAACGGCTCCAGCAGCTGCTACCGCAAAGCGCTGCAGGACAGAGCTGGTCCCTGTCACCCCACCGCCCTGCAGGACAGAGCTGGTCCCTGTCACCCCACCGCCCTGCAGGACAGAGCTGGTCCCTGTCACCCCACCGCTCTGCAGGACAGAGCTGGTCCCTGTCACCCCACCGCCCTGCAGGACAGAGCTGGTCCCTGTCACCCCACTGCCCTGCAGGACAGAGCTGGTCCCTGTCACCCCACCGCCCTCCAGGACAGAGCTGGTCCCTGTCACCCCACCGCTCTGCAGGACAGAGCTGGTCCCTGTCACCCCACCGCTCTGCAGGACAGAGCTGGTCCCTGTCACCCCACCGCCCTGCAGGACAGAGCTGGTCCATGTCACCCCACCGCTCTGCAGGACAGAGCTGGTCCCTGTCACCCCACCGCCCTCCAGGACAGAGCTGGTCCCTGTCACCCCACCGCTCTGCAGGACAGAGCTGGTCCCTGTCACCCCACCGCTCTGCAGGACAGAGCTGGTCCCTGTCACCCCACCGCCCTGCAGGACAGAGCTGGTCCCTGTCACCCCACCGCTCTGCAGGACAGAGCTGGTCCCTGTCACCCCACCGCTCTGCAGGACAGAGCTGGTCCCTGTCACCCCACCGCCCTGCAGGACAGAGCTGGTCCCTGTCACCCCACCGCTCTGCAGGACAGAGCTGGTCCCTGTCACCCCACCGCCCTGCAGGACAGAGCTGGTCCCTGTCACCCCACCGCTCTGCAGGACAGAGCTGGTCCCTGTCACCCCACCGCCCTGCAGGACAGAGCTGGTCCATGTCACCCCACCGCTCTGCAGGACAGAGCTGGTCCATGTCACCCCACCGCTCTGCAGGACAGAGCTGGTCCATGTCACCCCACCGCTCTGCAGGACAGAGCTGGTCCCTGTCACCCCACCGCTCTGCAGGACAGAGCTGGTCCCTGTCACCCCACCGCTCTGCAGGACAGAGCTGGTCCCTGTCACCCCACTGCCCTGCAGGACAGAGCTGGTCCATGTCACCCCACCGCTCTGCAGGACAGAGCTGGTCCATGTCACCCCACCGCCCTGCAGGACAGAGCTGGTCCATGTCACCCCACCGCTCTGCAGGACAGAGCTGGTCCATGTCACCCCACCGCTCTGCAGGACAGAGCTGGTCCCTGTCACCCCACCGCTCTGCAGGACAGAGCTGGTCCCTGTCACCCCACTGCCCTGCAGGACAGAGCTGGTCCCTGTCACCCCACCGCTCTGCAGGACAGAGCTGGTCCCTGTCACCCCACCGCCCTGCAGGACAGAGCTGGTCCCTGTCACCCCACCGCTCTGCAGGACAGAGCTGGTCCCTGTCACCCCACTGCCCTGCAGGACAGAGCTGGTCCCTGTCACCCCACTGCTCTGCAGGACAGAGCTGGTCCATGTCACCCCACCGCCCTGCAGGACAGAGCTGGTCCCTGTCACCCCACTGCTCTGCAGGACAGAGCTGGTCCATGTCACCCCACTGCTCTGCAGGACAGAGCTGGTCCCTGTCACCCCACCGCTCTGCAGGACAGAGCTGGTCCCTGTCACCCCACTGCTCTGCCCTCCCGGTGAAAAGCACTTCTCGGGGCTCTGCAGTGTGGCCACAGCTGTCCCCAAAGCCGGGAGCATCGGTCCTGGGACGCGGCTGCTGTGGGGACGGGAATGGCACATTGCGGACACCATCGCCGCGTGCACCTCGAGCAGGGATGGCGGAGATGAGGAGGGGGAGGTGGCCGGGAGAGAGGAGGAGAGGCTGCAAGGACCTGGGCTGGGGTGGCTGGGGAAGCAAAACCTGCAGGATGCACCTGGGGCAGGAGGTGCAGGAGGCGGCGCCGGCTCCAGGGCTTGGCAGAGGGGAGGGGGCGGGGTGTCCGGGGGTGTCAGGGGCGAGGGGCCGAGCGTGCAGGCAGAGCCTGGTGGCTTTCACAGCTCGACAGGCTCCTGCCGAGCCCACGCATGCACGTGTGATGGAGATGGAGCTGCTGGTGGGACATGTCCCGGGCTCAGTGCCCCTGGGCCAGCTCAGCCCCTCTGCAGCCACGGAGCTGCCCACGCTCCAACACCATCCAAAGAGGATTAAAACAATACCCGTCAAAGGAGAAAGGAGCCAGTTCTGTGCCTCAACAGCACCTCCCCTGTCCCAGCACCATGGGCGGCTGATGGTGGCCAGGGCAGCTACGCCGAGGGGCTGGGCATGGGGGACGAGGGACCGGGGGACAAAGCTGGGGCCGTGTCTGGGTGCTGGATGGTGCTGCGGGTGCCCCTGGAGCGCAGGCTGTCCCCACGGGTGATGAGGCCGGCGTAGCCCTCCTGGTGTGAGAAGGCGTAGCTGGAGCGGTGGTGGAAGGAGCCGCGCAGGACGTGAGCACGCAGCTCCACCAAGGGCTCCGGCTCCCGCTGGGCCTTCAGGCGGATCTTCTGCAAGGTGACAAGGACATCATCGAATCAGAGATCAGTTTGTGCTGCAGGGACCTCCCCAGCTCCCCGGTGCCCCCCTGCCATGACAGGGACATCTTCACCAGCTCAGGTTGCTCAGAGCCCGTCCAGCCTGGCCTGGGATGTCTCAGGGATGGTTCATCCACCACCTCTCTGGGAACCTGGGCCAGGCTCTCAGCACCCTCGGGGCAGCAATTCCTTCCTCACCTGCTGGGTGGTGTTTTTGCCTGCGATGGCGCAGTACAAGCGAACGGTGAGTGAGGGGATGGTGTTGACCACCAGGGACAGCAGGACCACAAGCAGGACGTAGGGATCGGTCAGGGCGTTCCAGCTGGCATCTGTCAACGCAAGAAGTCAGTGGGTGATGTATAAGTAGGGAAGGTGGAGAGGACAGAGAGAACTGGAGAGATGGAGAGAGCTGTTGGGGGACAGGCCACCACCCGTGAAGGTGTTGAGGAGATGGCACCTAAATGGAGCCAAAAATCAAGACAGAAAAGTCAAGAAGTAGTGATGAAGAGATGATCTACAAGGTGGGAAACAGCTCATAGCACAAAGCCCAGGCTGGACTCCCCGGCTGGGGAAGGAAAGGACCATGGAGATCCCCAAGGCATCTCACCTGGGAAGCGGAAGATGGCAGGGGCTATCCTGAAGGCATCGATGCTTTGGGTCAGGAAGGAGAAGAGGCAGAAGAGCAGCAGGCTTGTTGTGACCGTCAGAAAGGACAACAACGTCCAGAACTTGGTGTCCAGGATGATCTGCAAGGGCAGAACACACAGCAGCTGCAGGGACCCTCTTTTGTACAGCCCCTAATTCCCCTCCTGCCCCAGGGGAGATCATCTCCCAGCCATGAGGCTGCTGGGGATTGTGCTGGAGAGCCCAGGGTTGAGCCTGGGCCCTGAACATCTGCCCTGGGGCCAGCATGGGGAAGGGCACGGGGCGCTCACCTCCATGAGGACTGACAGCAGCGCCGACGTGGCCACCGTGATGGCAAAGGACTCGTAGTCACCCACAGCCCGGCTGCCGACACGGTCCTCGAAGGCCCAGAGTGCGATGTAGAAGCTGGCGAGCGAGGTGCTGAGCCCGTGCAGGACGGTGATGCTGAAAACGCGGTAGTTGAAGAGCTCATCTTGCTGCCCGATCACGTAGAGCTCGGGGAACTCCAGGCTCTTCTTGGCACTCACGTCCTGCCAGGAGGGCACCAAGCATCACCCTCCCCACCCACACTGGGTGCAGGACTGGGTCACCCCACCCAACACTCCCTTTGGGAAAGCTGTGCTGGGTCCCTCCACCACTCGCTCTGGGGTGACGGGAAACAGAGGCACCCAGGACTGGTGGTGACCTGCAAATGCCCATCGAGCTGCTTGGTACCACATCCCAACACAAAGAGCCACGAGGATGGGGCGCAGCCAACACCGGACTGATTCACCCCGCCAAGGACGCAGCCTCCAGTACAAGGGCTGGATGCAGCCTGGTGCACTCCTACCTGCTCCAGGAGGCCCAGGGACAGGATGGGATAGGCGGTGTAGAAGATGTTGTAGAGCGCAAGGAACCAGCCCTCGTACAGAGGCTAGAGGGGAGAGGAAAGCAGCTGTGAGCTCAGGGGGCTTTGGAATGACTCAGAAAGAATGCTCAGGCACCAGGGGCGAGCCCAGCATCCAGACTGGGGAAGTGCCATGGTCCTGCCCCAGGCTCTGAGCCAGCCCTGCGCCGTCTGCAGCAACCCTGGTGTCTCTTCTCGTGAGCAGCAAGTGACAGGACAAGAGGAAATGGCCTCAAGTTGCGCCAGGGAAGGTTCAGATCTGATATTAGGAACAATTTATTCCCAGAAAGAGTTGTCAGGCATTGGAACAGGCTGCCCAGGGCAGTGGTGGAGTCACCATCCCTGGAGGGGTTTAAAAGACATATAGATAGGGTTCTTAAGGACATGGGTTGGTGCCAGTTTTAGGTTATGGTTGGACTCGATGATCTTGAGGGTCTCTTCCAACCCAAATGATCCTATGAGCTGCAGGGTGTGGGACTGTGCTGCTGAAGAGGCAGGGGCTGGGCCACATCGCACTGATGGCCCTCGGGATGAAAGCTCCTGTTCTGGGGGACACCTGCTTAGTGCAGGGGGATCTTTCCCTGCATCTGTCCACGGCTGAGCTGCAGCTCACAGGGACAACCCCGATCTCCCCGGGGTGCTTTTCCCGATCCAGGCAGGTGAAAAAGCACATAACCAGTTGCATCTCAGACAGGCAGCCCCAAAAATACAGCAACCCCATACCAGGGCAAGGAAGAAGGAAGAGCAGGGCAGCGATGTGGACACGTGCCCGTCAGGCACGAGACCCACGTGGGCTGACACCACCAGCGTGCAAACCTCCATGGGATGGACGTGATCTCTGCCAACAGCAGCATCTCTCACCTGAGCCGTGAATCCGCTGTGGAAAGCAAACCAGACCTGGGTCATGAGGCCAGCAAAGGTCTTGTAGAAGAAGCAGCGGAGGAACTTGCAGATGCGGAGATAGGCCCAGCGGCCGTGGACGAGCAGGAGGCGCTGGAGGTAGGAGAACTGGGCCAGGGCGTAGTCGCTGCACTGCACGGCCTGCAGCCCCTCCAGCCCGCTGATGCCCACCCCGATGTCGGCAGCTGCAGGGACAGGAGCGGTGAAACACAGGTGGGGAGGTTTTCAGAGCCAGGTGCTTGGCCACAGGGCCACCAGCATCCTGGCTGGTACCAGCACTGGGGTGGCCAGCAGGACCAGGGCAGCGACCGTCCCTGTGCTGGGACCTGGGGAGCCCAAACCTCGAACCCTGGGGCCAGTTCTGAGCCCCTCATGCCAAGAAAGAGCTTGAGGTGCTGGAGCGAGTGGAGAGAAGGGAATGGAGCTGGTGAGGGGCTGGAGCACAAGTGTGATGGGAGCGGCTGAGGGACCTGGGGGTTCAGCTGGAGAACAGGAGCTGAGGGGAGACCTTCTGATCTCTGAACTGCCTGAAAGGAGCTTGGAGCCAGGGGGGGTCGGGCTCTGCTCCCCAGGAACAAGCGCCAGGAGCAGAGGAAACGGCCCCAGGTTGCGCCAGGGGAGGTTGAGGTTGGATCTGGGAACAATTTCTCCCCAAAGGGCTGTGGGGCATTGAACAGGCTGCCCAGGGCAGGTGGAGGGTTGGGGGTGTGGAGAGCACAGCCCTGGGTCCGGGCTGCTGGAGAGGACCAGAGAGGTCTCAGTCAGCCCAGACTGGGGCTTGAAGCTTCGTCAAGATTCATTCTCTGCTGCCGAAGCAGGTTGTCCACCCTGCTCCCATCCTGAACCTGGTCCTGTGCCTCTCAGTCCCCTCCCAGCACAGCAACGTGGGAAACTGGACCTGGAGTTCTCCTCCCAGCTCCTCACCTCACAGGAGAGGGTGAGGTGGTGGAGATGGCAGATGGGGCACCACCCCCCCCTCAACTAAAACCCCATGTCCCTGTGCCCCAAACCTCACTTTTGATCATGTTGACATCATTGGCCCCATCCCCAATGGCCAGCGTGGTGGCTTTCTTGTGCTTCTTCACCAGCTGCACGATGAGGGCTTTCTGCCTGGGGGTCACCCTGCAGCAGAGCACCGCCTGGCAGCTGGCGGCCAGCTCCACAAACGCCTTCTCCGCCAGACCGGCCTCCTCCGGCGAGCCCGCGGCTCCGCGGCACGGCAGCCAGCGCCGCAGCCGCCCCTCCTCCTTCAGCGCCTCTCCCGTGTGCAGGATTTTGTCCTTAGGGGAGAGCACACACAGCTGGGACCTCACCCACAGCCTTCACAGCGTGAAGCTCCCCAATCATGCTCTTAAATCTTTGAGGTGCCGCAAAAAAGTGACCCAGTTTTCCCCGAGTTCATCGCGCAGCACTGTGACCATGAGACCAGTTTGTCCCAGTATGACCAGAAGAGCATGCGATGACCTACCAGGCTGCATCATCCCAGAAGACTGGTCAGGCAGGTGTGGTCAAAGCCCCCCAACACCAAGTGATGGGTGCGAGGTTGTCCCCCCCTCCACAGTTCATTCCGCAGCCCAACATGGACATTTCCCACCCCTTGGGCAGGAGAGGAGGGAAATGTGCTGGTGCCACCCAGGACTCCAACAGCACCAGGGCAGAAACAGAGCAGGCAGAAGCAGAGAAGAGCACCCAAGCGCCACCTCACCAGGAAGTCCCCGCTGATGACGAGCGCCCTCTTCTTGCATTGTGAAGCCTCCGGGCGCTGCTGGGAGAGGCGGCCGTGGCACAGGGGTCCTGCGCTGCCGGCGAGGCCGCTGCTGCTCGCCCGGAGAGCCCCGAGGATCTCACTGTGTGAGGAGGGGGTGGTTGGAGCTGAGCTGGGGACACGGGGCACACTGCCTGGCCTCAAGTGAGACCTACATTTGCCCTTTGCTGCCTCCAAGCCAGCTCCAGTGAGATGAGGCTGGTACCTAGGGGTGGGAACAGGGCGGACAGAGAGCTGGCCCCCAGGGCTCACTGATATTAGAAATTAGCCCCTGTTCCTGAGGCTTAGAAACTGCAGAAACATCTTAAGCACTTTCTGGTCAAAGCTGAATGAAGGTGATCCTGTAGGGGCAGAAACAGGTGGGGAGGCCTGGAAAAGCATCAGCAGATGAGAGCCACGGACATCCATGCTGGGACAGAGAAGCAGCACCTCCTGCAGAGTTGAGCTCTGCCCACCCTGGACCGGTTCCTGTGCCCTCAGGGGTCTTCAGCAGGGGCAACAGGAGGCGATGATTCCTCACCTGACCTTCTTCTCCTCCAGGACCTCCATGTCGTCCGTGAGCAGCTTGCAGGCGTAGCCGATGTTCATGGCGGTCTCTGCAAACATTCAGCTGCCAACAGCCTGTGGCCACACGGCGCTGCCCACCCCCTCCCCACCCGGGGCAGCCCCAGCCCTCAGGGCCAGCAGCGGCTGGGGCTCCGCTCCAGCTCCGTGCTTCCCCTGCTCAGTTTTCCCGGGGTGGCACGGTCTGTGGGACACGCTGTTATTTGATCTTAAAGGGAACAGCAGAAGCTGGTTGCTGCCCACTCCCAGGGTCTCACATCTCTCCTCTGGTGCTGGTTAAGGGAGAAGCTGGAATGCGTTGGTGGGATCTGGAGTTGCCTCCACTGACCTTGTTTGTCTCCTGTCAGCACCCACACTTTGATGTTGCCCAGTTTCAGCAGCTGGATGGTCTCAGGGACTCCGTCCTGCAACTTGTCCTCAATGGCTGTGGCCCCAAGCAGCTGGAAAGAGAGCGAGTGGATGCCGAGATGTGGGGCAGGACAAGGTGCTTAGGGACGGGGTTCAGTGGTGGATTTGGCACTGCTGGGTTAATAGTTGGACTTGATCTTGAAGGTTTTTTCCGACCAGAACTATTCTATGATTCTAAGACACGGTGGTGGGTCCAACCAAGCGTCCTTGCCCATGGGTTGACACGTCCTGACAGATCATCTAACCCGGTGTTTGCTGGCACGTCACAATGTCACCTCCGGGGGAAAAAATCCACCTGTCCTTCCACCCACGGGTGTGTGTTGGGTTGGACACTTCACCCCTTCACCCCAGAGAGCCAAAGCCCACAGTCCTGCCCAATGTTCCTCCTAAACCCTGGCCTCGTCCCACCTGCAGGTTCTGCTCCATCTCGTCGTACAGCCTGTCCAGCTCCCGTGCGCGGTCCTGCAGGAGGACGCTGGCCTCATGGTGCCTCCTGCTCCACGCGCCGTATTCGGCCTCGCTCACCTCCTTGCTGGCCAGGCACAAAGTCCTCAGCGTCTCCTCTGCAAAGCGCTGTGGAGACGACACATCAGGTCTCCCTTCCCTGGACCAGGATGACTCTATGGTGGACCAGGGCATCGTGCCAGCCACGGTGCTCCCATGGGCAGAGCCAGAGACCCTGCGGGATCTGGAGGTCTCCTTCTGGGCTCAGACTCCCTCCCCAATCCTACAGCATCCCCATGAGCACCCCTGCAATGCAACTGCTCCATGCAGAACACCGAAGGTGGATCTGATGCCCTCTTAGCCCCTGTCCCATATGCAGGTGAGGCTCCTAGAGCAGAAGAAAGAAATAAGGACCAAACTCCTGAAGCCAGAGAGGGAGGGAGCAGCAGGGGACTCCAGGACACCCAGCCCAAAGCCAGCAGCAGGGGACCAGCCCTTTCTGCCCCGGGCTGGCGTGGGACTCACATCCAGTGCCATTTCGGTGAAGGTCTCCCTGGGCCCTCGCCTCTGCAGTCTCTCCAGGATGACCGTGTCAGCGCCCTTGGTGTAGAGCCGGATCGTGCCCTGGGGGTCTCGCACTGGGGGTGGGGAAGGACAGCTCGGACACTCAAAGAGGTGGCTCCCACTCACCACTGTCCCCATGCAGTGGTCATGCCGGGGGAGGTGCGAGTGCTTTTCTGCTCGCGGTCATAGGAAGCACAGGAATGTCCCCAGATCTGCACCACCAGGGGGCAGGGGCAGGCCCCGGGGACCGTCAGCTCCTCACAGCTCCCTCTGAGCCCACATCTACTCGTTCTCTCTTGGCTGCTCAGACCCTGCTCAGCTGCCTTCACCAAGGGACCAGGGTGAGCAGAGCCGCAGGGATGAGCAGGATGACTCCTGTGACGCTGCGGTCAATCAGAGCCATCCCCGTGCCACTGCTTGTAGGCCTGAGTGTGGAAGGGACCCTCTGTGCTCCTGGGGGGACCCCTGAGACACCCTGTCCTGCTCACCCAGGACAGACATCCTCTTGCGATCGCTGTTGAAGTCCAGCATGGCCAGCACTTTGTACGTCCTCTTCATCCCCAGCTCGCTGATGGTGATGGTGTCTTGTGTTCGGGACAGAAAGATGTACCCCAGGCTCCTGGCTGCCAACACCAGAGCTTCTTCATCTGGTGAAGCTGCTTGATAAACCAGCTGGTCTGCAGGGGAGGAGTAGGGGTTAGACAAGGAGAATCCCAGCCAAGCACCTCCTGAACATCCTCATCCTCGCCCAGCATCAACATTATCCATGGAGACACTAAAGTCGAAGCCACCAGGCCAGGGGAACTCAGTCCTACTTGTCTCATCTCTTCTGCTCATTGCCCCAGGCAGGACAAGTGCCCAGATAGGGCTGAATTATCCCCTCTGTGCTTCTGTTCCAAACATACATGGCTGTGATGCTAAGACAGTGGCCCAAAAGCTCCCCAGGCTCTTACGCCACCTGCACTCCCGTGGCAGAGCTTTGCTGGGCAACCGAAGAAGCCATCACGGCCTCAACGCCGTGAACGTGAACTTGACCCCTTCTCTGAGCACGTCAGCCACGGTGCCAACCCACCGCCCCTCTCCTCCACCATGACGGTGTGGCAGAGGGCCAGCAGCCGCAGGAACTCCCTCAGCGCGGGGTCGCTGTCCCGCCGCGCGGCTTCCAGCAGCCTTGCGTCACAAAAGTCCGACTTCTGCTCCCCGTGGTGGCTCCGGGTCAGCCCCGACCCCTGCAGGAGGCACGGGCAGGCTGCAGGCACCCACGAAGAGCCCGAGCACGGGGCTCTGCAGCCGGGGATGGTGCTGGTCCTCCTGCCTGGTCGCCAGCACCCGCGGCGGCTCTGGCCCCGGTGGGGAACCGCGTCCAGCCCCACGCTGCACGGGGGGTTACGTACCGACGGGTGCTTGCTCCCGCGGCCCGCGCCTGCGCCTGCCGAAATAAAAACGGTTCCATTAATGGAGGGCTGGCCGGGGCACCGCTGCAGGGGCTCAGGGCAGTTCCTGTGGAAGGAACTGCTGCTTTTTCTGGCCAAAAGCCTGGCAAAAAGGGACAGGTTTCCAGCATCTGCTCTGCGTCGCTCACGAGCCAGGCTCTGTTAGGATGTCCAGATTTGGCTTATTTGGCTCTTGGACTGTTCTGGCTTTCAGCACTACTTTTTCACAGAAAATAAAAATCCATGGGCTTGACTGGCCCATCACCTTGGCCTTGTCCTGCCCGCCTGGACCAGCACCAGCTCATTGTTCCAGACGGGACCCACCTCACTCAGAACCGTGTGTTTGCCCTGTAGCTGTGCTGAGCTCCTAACCCCCGCTCCCCTCTGTGTGGGGGAAGACCCGGCTGATCTCAGCTGAGTTTGGGGCGCAATACATCTCCTGAGAGCTGGGGGGGCAGAGCACGCACGGCAGAACAAGACAAATGTGACCGCAGGCGTAATGGCCCCTGCAAAGCACCAGTGACATGGGAGATGAGAACAAGCTGAGCTCCTGCAGCTCCTGCCTACACACCGGACTACCAAGATCAACCCACGTGCCCCAAGCTTCCCAGAAAACCAGGGGAAACAGAGAGAAGCAAAGTGGTCTAAAGTCAAGTTCTGCCTTGCTCATGAGTCTCTACAAACTCGTGTCCACCAAGAGTTACCATAGATTGTCCCATTGATGCAGCATTTCTTGAAGCTCATCACGTTTTGTGTCAAGGTGCCCGTCTTGTCTGAGAAGATATACTCAATCTGGCCGAGCTGATCATTGAGGCTGGTGCTTCTGGCTTTGGCTGGGATGTCCTTGGCCGCGTGATACATTTCCAGGTCCCAGTTGATAAAAAAGCTGTTCACCAGATAGATGAATTCAAACCTAGAGAGCCCGATAGGAGGAAACTTACCCTGGGGAAGGAGATGGCATCGCTCACATCCCAGGGGTCTGGCACAGGAAGAACGGGCTGGGGGGACCTCCCCACCTAGTTCTGAGCTTGGGGTAAGCAAGAGCATTTTCATGGTTTGAGGTCAGCTCATCACACCAGCCCGAGCGCCCACAGGGCCCAGGCAGCTGCGCTCCCCTCTGGGAATCTGGCCCTTGATGACTAAATTAATAGATCTGGAGTTTCACTGAAGGACCTAAGCATTGGGAAACTGCTTCTTCCAGCACAAACTGTGGGCTGCGTCCTTCTCTTCCCCACCAGGCTGCTGCTTAGTGGGGAAATACAACCTTCACCAGTCTCATCCTCAGCCTGCATGCGATTTCCAGCATCAGTACGTGTCTTTGCATCTCTTGTCTGGCTTTCCTCTGGGAAGATCTCAAAGAACATCATCGATGTTTGTAAGATACACACTCCATCCACCCATCCATCCATCCATCCATCCATCCATCCCTCCCTCCCTCCCTCTTAGGGCTCATGGAACACAGGGGAATGGTTTGCTCAGGATCTTTTGTGCAGCCCCTTTTGTGGCCGCAAACCAAGGTGCCAGACAGTGGTCAAGGGCAATGAATGAAGCACTGATCTCCAATCACGTGCAAGCTCTGTTGTTCTTACGTTATATACATGGACATGGGAATGATGATGCTCAGGAGGATTGTGAAGCCCCAGAAGCTGAAGAAGGCCTGCTGGGCAGGGGTCGTGTGCTTGTAGAACACGGAGAGGTAGCCGTGCTTCTCCTGGAACGTCTTGGCCCAGAACCCAGAGGCAATGGCGAGGCACAGCGACGTGACCAACAGCGCCAGGAAGATCTGGGACGGGAAGCCAGGATGAGACCTCACATCACACAGAGCCCACCACACCCTTCCCATTGCCCCTTCCAGATCGTTTGTCTCATTTAGGTGTGAACCCACAGAAATGTGTCTGTGTTCCTGAAGGTGGTTCTCAGAGCTCATCCTGGGCCGAGATGAAGGGTCACAGCAGGTATTTCAGCTTGAAACACCCACACCACACACGCACAGCAAAACTCAGCTTTCCCACCCTCCTGATTGCCTCCTGTACCATCTCCAAGGAGAAGGGGTGTCCTGCACCTTCCTGCTGACGTTACCAGCAAGCAGAGGAACGCTAGCAGCCAGTCTGAGCAGGGATGACACTCAGTCGCCAGGAACCAGAATAAGAACCACCTACTGCAATTAACTGTCGTGACCACAGTGCTTTGCCTCCCACAGGGGTCTAGAGTTTAAGCAACACGACCACCGCTCCAGAGCCAGCAACTGCCGCTCCCTGGGAGCATCGTTTGCTATTTGCCCAGAACGTGTTAAACCAAAGACATTTCGAGCAAAATATTGAAGCTTAAGAAAAATCAGCATCACCCAAGCAAGCAGCCCCCGTGAGGAGACGCTGAGACCCCCAGCAGGGCAGCGGGCCACGGCGGAGGCGTGCGCGCCACACTCACCATGATCACCAGCCGGTCCATCATGCGGTCCAGCTTGGTTTTCTTCCGCTTGATCTTCCCACAGTTCCTCATAATTTTGGAATCAAATCCTGGACAAGAAACATTTTAGAAGTGAGAAAGCAAGTCCCCAGTCCCCGGAAGGCTGACCTGTTCCTCCTCAACAACGTCTCCCCACCTCTGAATACTTCAGAGGACCACGTCCCTTGGTCAGGGGCTTGGTGACAGTGGCAGGTCCTCCCCCTTTGTATCAGCTGGGAACAGGACCTGCTGATGCCAGAAGCTCCTGGGCAGCTTAAAATCCCCGGGAACGCTGCCCTGCCCGTCCCGCTCCCGGCCGGCACTCACCTGCGTAGATAACCAGGCCATAGCAGAGGTCGGTGTTGCGCAGCCTGCAGCCGCGCAGCAGGAGCCGCTCGCTGTCCAGCGCGTGGGTCTCGCCCCTCCAGGCCAGCGTGCCCGTGAAGCTGTGCATGCGGCTGTTGGGCTCCTCGCAGGTCACCCTCCCTTGAGCAGAGCGCAGGAGTCAGGTCACGGCCTCAGGGCCAACGCGAGGCCCTTCCTCTCCGCTCCCGCCCCCTGCAAAGCGCTGGTCTTCTATGGGGAAATGCAGACGTTGGCAGGGCCTCTCCAGACCCAGCTGGGACATGGGTGGCTCGAATTAAGCTCAGGCTGAGCTGCAGGGTCACCCTGCAGTCCTGGGAGGGTGCTCAGTCCAGGAACCACGCTGGGCGACACAACTGGACCAGGCACAACCACAACCCCGTCATCCCCAGCGGCTTTGAGAGGGGAGCCTGTGTCCTATGGGGGACCAAAGGGGAAAAAACGCAGGATCCAGGCTGAGGTTTGGGAGCCAAGCGCTTGTTTCCAGTGGGAAAGTCGAGATCCAGGGCAGGGGGAAGCACAAGCCACGAGCTGCTCTGCAGAAAGTGGTTTTGGACACCCATTTTCAAAATCTGGAGCTCTAGTGTCAGTTCTGGGGTGTCTGTCTGTCCGGATCCCCCTCATCCCCTGCACAGCCCCAAAGGACCCATCGCTCGGCTGGGGAAGGCCCTCCACACGCGGCCTGTGGCTCCTTGCAGGCAGGAGCAAGTGTGACCTCAAACAGGACCGGTGGCAGCGGTTCCGAGGGGACAGAGACTGCGGGGCCGACCCCGTCCCCCGGCGCCGCCGCCGCGTCCCCGCTCACTCACCGTCGAAGGCGGCCATGCTCTCCTCGCTCGCCAGCTCCCGGTGCGTGACCAGGAGGGCTTGTCTGAACTTCAGGTTTGTTTCCCTGTTGAGCAAGAGCCAGCGAGGGAAAAATAAAACAACGTGCAGGGTGGCAGAGCTGTTAATGCTGCTGTCAGCCCCGTGGGACCGGGACGGCCATTAATTACTGGGTGATTACATGAGTGATGGCGATGAAAGGTGAGATAGGGAGCTATCACGGCACGCATCGAGCACCCAGGCAGGGAGGGAGCCCTGGCCTGGGGACCCTGCCATTAAATCACCCTGCGGACGGGCGATGGATGGGCTGGGTGGAGCCAGGAGATGGAGATGCCCAAGCTGCTCTGTGGAAAATGTTTTTGTGCTCTCATTTTCAAAATTTGGGGCTCAAATCCCACTCCTGGGGTGTCTGTAGGTTCAGCTTTCAGGGGATCCCCTTGCAGCCCCGCCGGTCCCAGGGGTCCCTAGGAGCGGAGGCTCCCGCTGTTGGCTGGGGTGTCTCTGCCGCTCTCCCCCATGGCAGGAGGGGCCTCCCCCCCGTTCTCACCCGTCAATGTCAGCGGTCTCCAGGTAGCACAGGCTGCTGGGCTCCGAGCTGCGCAGCAGGAGCATGTCGGCCTGGAAGAGCAGGACGTGGGGGAGTGCCCGGCTGAGCCCCCCTGCCCCCCCCAGCCCGCGCGCCGCTCACCGGGACCAAGCTCTCCTTACGCAGACGGACGATGTCGCCCACGCAGATGTCGCGCCACTTCTGCCAGCGGAAGCTGCAAGAGAATCGGGGGGGAATTTTACCCTCGGGAGCAGTGGGAACAGGACCCGCGGCTGTCCCTGCCCTCCGGACCAGGCGGTGTCCCTCCCAGCCTCTCGCATGAGCGGCTTCTCCGGGGCGCTGGTTCCTCTGCCGCCATGGTGGCCTCCCAGCTGCACGACCAAAGGGTGGCTGGGCACCGAGGTGGCACAAGGACCTGTTTGTCACATCCCTGTCCCCCGTGCCTATGGGTGACAGGCACCTTCACCCCCCAGCCACAGGTGAGTGACGCTGGTCCTCCCGTGGCCTGGTGTTCGGCAGCGATCTGACTCTGCGGGTCAGACATTAGCATCTGGAGGAATTCTGTGGCCAAGGAAGCCCTCCTGCCAGAACAGGACAGCAAACGAGGGCTGGTTTAGACCTGCTGTGTGTGACTGGAATAGGGTGGTCCCTGCAGGGGAACAGCTGGGCCTGCGGTGGTTCGGGAGGTGGTGGACATGTGCAGGATCAGGGGTAGTCCCACCAAACCCCTTCTCAGCTGCTCTGCTCAAGGGTGCTCAGCACTTCGGATGATCCACCGCTCCACACAGGCTTGGAAAAGAACAGGTACGGCTTCCCCAAGCCTCTCACCTCTTCCCAGACAGGATTTCACACGGTCTGCTGTTGATGCTCCTGTCGCTCTGGTGACGGCCCTGCACGGAGGAGGGAAAGGAGAGGCCAAAGGAGAGGGATGTGCCGCGCCAGACTCCCCTGTCCCTGGAAACAACCCTCGTAGCGCCATCATCCGCCTCCTCAGCCCCAGAGCAAGGTCCGCTTTCTGAGGCAATTGGAAGGGGTATTCTAGTAAACAGAGGCAAAATTCCCCTGAGGTGTCTCTGGGGACAAACCTGGGAATGTGACCATTAGTTAAGGTATTAAAGATGAGGGAAATGGGGCTCCAGACCCCAGGGAGAGCAACCGGCTGGTTATGTCCTTCCCAAGGGAAAATACGAAGAGTTTTGGACATGGTGGAGTTGACAGTGGCTCAAGAATGACAAGTGACAGCAGGTCCCGAGCCTCTCAGTTCACCCGCAGCAAAGGGCCCCTCTCCGGCCATCTCCTCCAGGACCTGCACCCAACACCCAGGGCCTTTCTCTCCAGCCGCACTCACGATGTCGTCGATCAGGTCTCGCAGACCGCGGATGGCGAGGAGGCAGCTCAGGGGGAACAGCAGGGTGTACCAGGGCAGCGTGGAGATCTCCGGGAAGGCCTAGGGCAGAATTTCACACCACTGGCGCCGCTCGTCCTGCCTCGGGGCACTGCGACCCGCGACTCCTCGCTCCTAGCGCCTCCCAGCAAGGGCCCATCGCAGATGTCAAGGCATCGCCTCTGTCTGCACAGAACTGTTTTGTTCATTTTCCACCTCTTCTTAAACTGGATGCGTGAAATGCATGGGGGCCACTGAATTTGGAAGGTAGGCACGGTCTACATGAGCTTAGCTTACACCCAAACCCAGTCAGTTTAAACTAACCAAACGTAGGTTAAACCCCTCAAGGTTCATGGAAGGCGATGAACACCGCTGAAAAGCACAATCCTTGACACTATTTCAGACACAGTCCCCTGCTGGAAACACCAGACAGCGCCCTGTGGTAGGCGGCCCCTGGCACAGCCGCGCTCACCTGCAGGAGGATGACAAGGACGAAGTAGACGTTGGCCGCGCGGTGGAACTGCTCGTAGAGGTTCAGCGGCAGGAAGGTGAGGACGTTGTACTTGGCCGTGCTGATGGCGTTGCCCTGCGGGAGAGACGGGCGGCGCTCGCGGGAGCTCGGCCGCGGGAAACCCGGGACGCGTGTCAAGAGTGCCAAGAACTTCCTGATATCTTTAGGACTTCTCAACTTGTCCTAAGAGGTGACTTCAGACGTTCACAAAAGGCATAAGGAAAAGGAAGTTTTATTAGAGCAAAGGGCCATATGACTTAAAATTG
The DNA here is from genome assembly GCF_037038585.1 of Patagioenas fasciata. Classification (NCBI taxonomy): domain Eukaryota; kingdom Metazoa; phylum Chordata; class Aves; order Columbiformes; family Columbidae; genus Patagioenas; species Patagioenas fasciata. Next base: position 6,631,582 of record NC_092546.1, on the reverse strand, counting down.
AAACAAAAGAATTTGGTTTGGTTCATCTAAAGCACACCTCACCCCAAAAGGAGGTCATTGTTCAGCTGGAAAAAAAATATCTGGTTTTGTTCAATCAAGACATTTTCCAAAAATCTTCATTTTGATTTGCCCATCAGACTGAAAAGGCCCATTCGTACCGCGGTTGGTAAAGCACTGACCCGGGTTCCCGGAGGGGTGGTGGATGAACCATCCCTGAGACATCCCAGGCCAGGCTGGACGGGCTCTGAGCAACCTGAGCTGGTGAAGATGTCCCTGTCATGGCGGGGGCACTGGGGAGGTCCCTTTAACCCAAACTGCTCTGTAACACTGTGGTTCTGCTCCATGTCTGACAGCCTCAGAGGGCACCTGGGGCGCCAGGCAGGGATCAGCCCTTCCTCGTCACTGGGGATGAGGTACGTGGCTCTTCATCCACTGCAGATCCCTTTGCAGCACCTCTGTCCCACCCCGAGCACTGGCAGCCCAGGCGGCGGGGGCAGCACTCACCGCGTACTTCTTCTTGGTCAGACAGAAGGCAGATTTCTTCCTGAACTGCGTGTGGTAGTTGCGGTCGTTGGCCCTCACCTCCCAGGTGAAAGCTGTTAAAGCAAGCGAGTGTCCAGCAGCTGCCGTCACAGCCGAGCCCTGGCCAGCAGCCTCTGTGGTGGTGCCACGGGGCTCTTGGTGACCCGCTGCTGGCAAGAGGGACCTTCCATGGTGCACCTACACCCTGAGGGCAGCTGGAGCCTCAAGTGGGACAGAGGGACCTTTGGGGTCATCTGGGTCAGAGTGGGCAGGAGGCCAGAAGCTTCCAGAGATGCAGGGCTGCTGTGCATCCTCCTTCTCTGGGCCTCGGGCTGCCCGTTTGAGCTGGGGTCGTGGTTTAACCGCACAACCAGGCCAGGCGGAGGATGACTCCTCCGAGCACAGCCTTCGCTGCTCGGAAGACTGGCCATTCCTCTCCTGATTTCATTTTAGCTGTCCCACGCATGGGACATCCCAGCCATGTTCCCCAGCACCGGCTGATGGCCCATCCTTCCAGACCATCTCACCACAAATCCACTTCTCGTAAACCGTCTAAAACGAAGAAAAACCCCTAAAGACACCAATTCCACACTGACCTGGCCGGTGCCTCTTCCCGCGCGGGCGGCTTGAGGCCGGGTCTTGCTCAGCCATCCCAGCACCTCTGGCAGCGCCTGGGAACAAGGACAACAAAGACACCTGCGACGCTGAACAACGACCCCACCGGGACGCTCCAGCACAGAATCACGGAGCGTCCTGAGCTGGGAGGGACCCACGAGGGTCACTGAGTCCAGCGCCATCTCCCCCAGTCCCAGCTGCCCGGGACAACCTAAGGACATTTTTCCTCTCCGAGGAAGTTATGGGAAATCGTTTGTGGCCACCAGCGAGGAACAGAAGCGCCCCTCGCCCCGCCATCGCGCCCCGCACCCGTCGTGCTCGAGAGAGCCACTTCATCAGTGACAGCGTTTCCAGCGCTCCCAGTGGCTCCGTGACCTTCCCTGCAGGGGTGTTAGCGAAGATTAATTAATGTTTGTGAAGCGCTTTGTGATCCTTACATGAAAGAAGTCAGTGAGGTATAAAGCATTAATTACCTAATTATTAAACAATCCCACACAGAAGTCTGTCCCTGCCACTATTTTTTATCTCACTCCTTTGATCACTTCTTTCTTCCATTTCTCCGCTGAAACGTCTCCCTTTCTCCCTGTTGCGTCTCCCGGCACAGAGCAGATGCGGTGCCAGTTTGCCTGACACGCAGCGCAGCCCCGGGACACCCACGGGCGCTCCCGGCTGGGCCAGAGCCGTCCGCTCCTTGGGGCCGGCTGCCCCCAGCGCTCGGGAGGCAGACAGACCCCGGCTCTGCCCCGTTCAGGTCCTTCCTGTGCCCAGGGCTCCAGCCTATGCCCTGGTCTCCATCGTGTCCCCGCTGCACTCGGCACCTCTCAGCCCCATTGTACCCAGTAACGATCGCCACCGCCCCCCGGGCCGCTCATGGGTCCCGAAGCGCCCGTGTTCCCAGCGCCAGACCTAAGCGCAGCTCATTAAGCACCTGCGCTTGGCATTCGCGGGACCCTCTGAGGAGCGAGCGCTGTGCGGACGCAGCTGGACAACAGCGCTGGGCGGAGGCTCAGGAGCGGGGGGTAACCAGGAAACCTCGGCTCTGAGAAACCGCTCAGCAAACCCCACTTGTCGCTTCGAGAGTTGGAAAATAAACCGCACCTTGGGCAGGCGGGAACACCTGGCAGGGGGTGCCAACCCCACACACCCAGCCCGGGGCTGCCCGGGCCAGCGGTGGCCACAGGCGCCCGCCACCTCCGAGCGCGGCCCCGCAGCGCGCCCAGCGCTCCACTGACCCGCAGGACGCTCCTCCAGCTCCGCGCTGGAATGAACCGGCTGGGCCGGCCGGGCCGGGAACGTTCTGTCCCGCTGGTCCCCGAGGTCACCGGGTGACGAGCAGCGATGTGGAGCTGCTGTGGGCTAAAAGGACACAAAGCGCGGCTTTCGCACCCAAAAACCAGTTTGAGGCTGGCGGAGGTTTGCATGGCTGAGCACAAATAAAGCAGTTTTAAGCAGGAACGGGCACGGTGCCGCGAGGGTTTGGCCGGAGTTAGTGAAACACGGGGAGATCTGTGTTGTTGGCCGAGCTGACCCGTTTCTGCCGCGCTCCTGTGCCAGTTTTGTTTCTGAAATCCCCGGATAAATGTTGAATTGTTGCTCAGAATGGGAACTGGTCTGAGACCGTGGGGCTCCCTGGAGCCCCCAGCGGACCCGGCGCCCGCAGCCGGGGCTTCTCATTGACTTCCTGCCCCCCTGCTCCCCCCCAGACAAAAACAACGGGGGGACAGGACCAGCCCAACCCCCCCATCCCCTGCCCAGGGCTGGCAGCGCCGCCACAAGCAGCCGCTCTTGTTTACCTGGTTGCGACATCCCCGTGGGACCCCAACCAGTGTCCCCGCCACCCTGGGGACCCCCCCGCCTCCAACCCCGGCTGCCGCGGCTCCGGTAGCGCCACAGGCTCAGCCCCGTCACGACAGCCGTGGGTGACACTGGCCCCAGGATGGTGACACTGGCCCCCGGATGGTGACACCGGCCCCAGGACGGTGACACACCGTGGGTGGGTGCTCGTGCCTCCCGTGCCCTCGTCACGCCGGAAACGCCCCCGCGCCCGGCCGGGTGGATCGCGGCTCATTAAAGCCTCGCCGAGGTTTGTTCCCCGGCTCCCAGGACGTGCCCGGGCCGTGAGTTTCCCTCCGCTCGCCCTGTTTTTCCATCTGTTTTGATGCGATTCCAGGTGAAAAGGCGGCTCCTCCATCCCCATGCCCCAAATGTTCCTCCATGCCAAGCGCAGCGTTGCTGGGGGGCTGCCCTGGGCTCCCCCTCTCCCCAGGGGCTGCAGGGACAGACGCAGGGACAGACGAAGCAGTGACCCCCCCAGTGCACCCGCTCAGGTCCCAGTCCGCACCCATGAGCGACCCGAAGCGAGCAGGAGAACGGGACGGGACCCCCCCGGTGTTCACGCCACGGCCCCCCCGGGGTCCCGGTACCTGCTCCGATTCCGCCCACAGTCCCAGCAGCCGCCGAGCTGCTGCCGCCGCGGTGCGACAGGGACAATGCCACCCGTCCTGCCCCGCGGGCCGGGACAGCCCCGCCACACCTCCCGCGCGGGCCCGGCCCGCACCCCCGGGCTCCCCCGCGCTGCCCAGAAACTGCCCCGGTTTACCGTCTCGCACGACTTGGCTCAGAACAGCCCGGAGCTGCCGCTGCGGGAGCCGTTCCCGTGGGATCTGCCGGGGGACGCGGACGCGGTGTCACAGCCGGGGTGTCCCTGTCGCCCTCCCGGCGGGGCCCCCCCGGGTGCGAGGGCAGCGGCTGGGTACGAGCATCCCCGGGGGTGTTCAGGGCAGATTCGGGCAACCAACGCTGAACTGGCTTCACCGGGGAGCGCTCGGCCGGCCCGGAGCCCCCAGGTCCGGCAGCCGCTCGGGGGGCTCGGGTGCCTTGAACACGGGGGAAGGCGGCAGCCGGGTGCCCCGGCCGAGCAAGAGGAGACCAAAGGCAGAACGGACCGTGCGCCCCTGAGCAGCCCGAGGTGACGGCGCCGGGACCGCAGGCCCAGCTGGGACAGAAGCCGCCTCGTTAGTGACGGCAGCTGAGGAGACGAGAGCCAGCCCGGTGCCCCCAGCTGTCCCATCCCACACGCCCGCAGCCACGCTCCACCGCGGTGGTCCTGCATTAGCCATCAGCGAATTAATTGCTCGTTGCAATTAACCACAGAAACCTGGAGGCAATTAACCAAGTGCTGGCCCAACAGTTCATAAAGCATTTACTGCACAGTCATGAATAACTCGCTTCAGGTCCATAAACGACGCAGCTGCATCGTGTCCCTGTGCCCCTCCGGGCGCTGGGTGACACTGGGGGTGTGTTTGGTGCATCCCCGTCCTGGGGCTGCTCCTCACCCCTGAAACGGGAGGGGAAAAGCCACCCGAGCATTGCCCGGGGGCTGGGGCTGTGACCGGAGCCAAATGGAGTTGTCGGGAATTCTCACGACAGGGTGGTGAGGGGGGGCACGCGCTGGTTTGGAATCACAGGATCATTTGGCTGGAAAAGCACCTCAAGATCATGGAGTCCAACCACAACCCACCCCAGCACTGCCCCGTGTCCCAAGACCCTCCTGTCCGTCTGTCCAGCCCTCCAGGGACGGTGACTCCAGCACTGCCCTGGGCAGCCTGTTCAATGCCCCACAGCCCTTTGGGGAAGAAATTGTTCCCAGATCCAACCTCAACCTCCGTTTCCTCTGGTCTTGGCGCTTGTTCCTGGGAACATCCACCCGTGACCACTGTGGGGTCCTTCCCACCCAGCTGCAAGTGACTCTTTGCAATCACAGCAATTAACATTGAACCAGCCCCGTCCCCACATACAAGCAGTTTCTCCCATCCTGCTCCTCAAGCCTCTCACCTGCCTGTAGCTCCTGCTGTTCCCTGGCAGCTCCTCCAGCGCCACGGTGGCCCCGGCAGCTCCCGCGGGGCTGGTGCCAGGTCCTGGAGCAGCGTCCACAAGGAAGTTCGGTGTTTCGGGGCTCATTTGCTGTCTCCTACCTGTTGCCTCCTCCCTGCCCTGGTGGCACCTGCAGCACTGGAGCCCCAGGAAGATCCTGGGATGAAGGTGACACCAGCACCACCAGGAAGGGCCAAGAGCCGCTTGGTCATGGCAGGGACACCCCAGACCTCCACGTCCCCCGCTGTCTCGGCCGCTCGCTGCTCCCAGCAGCCGCGGGTGAGATCTGGAGGAAGGAAATGGGTTTCCACATCTGGCCCCAACGTCCCCCCAGGGCCACGCGGCGGGTGACTCCGGGCACCCGGGAACCGACAGCGCCGGTGGAGAACGGTCGAGGTCACCCCAGCAACCGCGGCTGGCAAAGATGACATTTTTACCAATCAATCACCCCCTGCAATCAGCTGAACCCCCCCATGCAATTAAGAGAGTGCCGGGAGGCTGCGCACAGCCCAGCGCCGGGGCGCAGGATGCCCTGCTGGGCACCGCGGTGACCGTCCCAGCGCGGCCCCTCTCCGGGGACACAGGGGACCCCAGCAGAGGCTGCTCCATGGCAGCGGTGGCCGGATCCTTGCACAGGGAAGAATTAAACCTTCGAGCCTGGTTTTTACCCCCGCAGCCCCAGCCGCCCGAGCCGCTGCAAAGCCCCATTTGTTCAGAGAAAATAACAATAATAACTTAGAAACAGCTCCCTGTGGTTCCGGGCTGATCCTCGCCCCATGCGCGGCCCCCGCCTCGAGCCAGCACCTCCTGGGCTCCCCTCAATGCCCCAGACTGGCCCTGGCTCAGCAGGTGATGATGGGGCTGTCACTGTGTGATGGATGATGGATGATGGATGGGTGGCGCTGCCACCCCAGGGGAAACTGAGGCACGGAGCAGCGCAGCCGAGGCGCCCGGCCCTGGGGCTGCACGGGGTCCTTGTCCCCAGTAACCGTGGCAGAAAGGGCCTGCAGAAGGGACACCACGGGGCCACCCTCGCAGGGGCAGGGACGCGCCAGGAGGTCAGTGCTGGAGCTCAGGGCACCCAGCAGCACCTCTAAGAGCCCTAAAGGTGCTGAGAACACAGGTCAGCCGCGACTTTGATAGCACCCTAAGTAACCAGCACCATCGCCAAGCCATCACCGTCACGTTAAATAAAACACATTGTCAGTGAGGTCATCTAATAGCCTATTATTTTTTTATTTGAACTTTTTACCTTCACCTCTTCCTCCGTGCTGACTCAGCTCCTTCACTTGGCACTTCAATTCCTGCCCCATTTGCGAGATTGATACGGGCTCCGGCGCAGCCTGGTCGGGCGGTGGGAGCGGAGGCGGGCGCTGGCGTTCCTGGGCTCGCGCCATCTCTGCTGCTCCTGGCGCTTGTTCCTGGGGAGCAGAGCCCGACCCCCCTGGCTCCAAGCTCCTTTCAGGCAGTTCAGAGATCAGAAGGTCTCCCCTCAGCTCCTGTTCTCCAGCTGAACCCCCAGCTCCCTCAGCCGCTCCATCACCCTTGTGCTCCAGCCCCTCACCAGTTCCGTTCCCTTCTCTCCACTCACTCCAGCTCCTCAAGCCCTTTACTTGGCCTGAGGGGCCCAAAACCAATCCCAGGATTTGGGGCACAACCTTGGTGAGGACACCGAGAAATCCCAGGGCTGCTCCAGGGGCACCTGCCAGGTCCTCCCGCCCGGGCCGCTCCAGCCCCCCCGCCCCGATCCGGCCACCGGCAGAGCCAGAGCCAGAGCCAGAGCCAGAGCCAGAGCCAGAGCCAGGAAGGTGCGTCTAGTCAACACCCTTTTATTAAAAACAATTACAAAAAAGTTACAGGTTACAATAATTACGTACAACCCAAAAACCTCTGACCAACCACAACCTCTGGTTTTGCAGCGTTACAGTGCCGCGCTCTGACGCTCGCTCTGCCCCACGCGGGGGACCTGGTCCCGCAGCCCCCACCCCCCCAGCCTCATTTCAGGGGCTCTCAGCTGAACCGTGGGAACAGACGGGGAGTGCCCGCGGTCCCCTGGGCTGGCGGGACCCGCTGACACGTCCGGCCCTCCCGACGCGGGCGGCAGATGGAGCCGAGCGCCCGGCTCCCGGCAGCACAGCGGCACCGCGGGGCTGCGCTGGACGCGCACCGGGGGCTGCCGCGGGTGCCGGGCGCTGCGACCACCCGTGGGGTAACCGTGGGACCCTGAAGCAAGAGCTGGATCCAGATCTCACAGGCTGCATGGGGAACGGGCGGAACGCTCCACGTTCGCTCTGCTGCTGCAGCCGGGTGAGGATAAACGGGAGATAAACGAGGGAGAGGCAGGAGCAGGAACAAACCTCACTCCCTGGGCAGGAAGCACTGAACTCCGGCTGCGTCTCCCCCTGGCCCACGAGCAGCAATGGCAGAGGGGACGGACAAGGTGTCCTGGGGCCGGGAGGGAGGCTGCGAGGACAGCGGGACGGACGAGCCCGGCGGAGCGGCGGGGAAGGCTCACAGCCCTAAATGTGGGTAACGAAGAGGCTGGGAGCCTGTGGCACCGCCCGCCAGAGGAATCACAGCAGGGCTCCGCAGTAACAAGAGCTTTTACGTCCCCGCTGCTCCTGGTGGCTCCAGGAGGGACTGGCAGGGGTCAGGAAGCCACATCGTCACCTCCGAGGACAGCGGGGCTGGGCAGTGACCCCGCTCGCGCTGGGGAGGACGCGGCGACCGCTGCTCCAACCACCGGCCGTGACGGGGCTGGGCTGCTGCTACGAGACCTCACCCGCCAGGGACGTTCGACCAGCTCTGCCGTCCCCAACAGCAGCGGGGCCGGGGCAGAGAGACCCCAGAACCACCCAGTCTGCCCCAGTCACCAAACCGTGACAGAGGTGCTCTCAACAGCCGCTCTTGTCCCGGGGGGGGAAACTGGGGCTTTTGCTCTTTTTCTTGAACCACCCAACACGTAAACCAGTTCAGAAGAACAACTTTCAACTATTGCTTTTGCTCTGGCCTGCACCGAGCGCCCGCTCCCAGGGACAGACCGGGGGGGAGTCCTGCGGACCGACAGGGGCCACCCTGAGGTGCCCCCCAAAACCTTGATCCCTGCAAATGAACTCGCTGGAGCCGTGATGGAAGCCCAGGGTCAGGGCAGCTGGTTCCAGCCCGCACAGACGCGACGCCGCTCGTACCGCTGGAAAGCTCCACGCTGCTGCTGGCTCAGGGAGCCCAGCTCGTCCCAGTCCCGCTGTCCCTTGTCACACTATGACGCCCTGAGGTCTGAACAAGGTCTGACCCTCTTGTTTCCCCCTTCGCAGCGATGGCGCAATGGGGACACCAGATGACATGGGTGGCAGCAGGCGGGAACTCCCCCGGCCCCATCTCACTCCTCACGGCTCCAGCGTCCTGCTCCGCTCCAGCACGTTCTCGGATCCTCAGCTCTCGCCACCCCCACGCATCAGCCATGCAATCCCTTCACTTTACAGCTCCCTGCCCAACTTCCTTCCGTTTCCCCCCATCTCCAAACACCGCAGGAACCCACCAGCTTTGGAGGACAGAGGCAATTTAAGTAACATTTGTAAAAAATGAAAAGAAAACGATCTACCTTTAACTGAACCAGAAAGATCTCTCTGTACGCATCTCTAAAAGCTTCTCCTAGGAACCAAGACGTTCTCTCTGGCCGCGCTACTCAAAACCACCTTGCCATGCGCCTACGAGGCAACCGTACCACAGAACATCCCTCGGGTGGAGCGAAGAGGATCCGAGAGCCGCTGGCTGGACGCGGCAGAGCCGGTGCCGCTGGCTGCGCCGGCAGCGGTCCTGGCGTCCCGTGGGTACCTGAGGTGCGCGGGGAGGCTGGCGTGGCATGCGGCTGCGTACGGTGGACAGTGTTACTCTGAGCGTTTATTGCACTGCTTCAAAGAGGTGGAGGAGGAACAGGAGAGAGAGAAAGCGCGAGTCATCGTTTCACTTTAGCGTCTTCTTTGATCTTCCAGACCATCAGCTCCATGCAAGCTCGGGCGTCCTCACTGGAGTCGTGTCCTTCCACTGGGGACAGAAAGACAAGGACGGCGGTGACCACCCGGCCGGGGCAGCCCCAGCACACAGCACGGCCGAAAATTCCCAGAACGAGCTCCTGCCCGGCACCGCTGGCCCAGCTGGCGTCACCCTGTGCCACAGCAACCGCAGGAGCATCCGCGATCACCGAGAACCACAGCGATGGGTTCAAAGTAGAAGAATTCCCACTAAACACATTTTTTGCCGGACTTCAGCCTGACACCATTCCCATTTAAATTAAGGGCTGAAGTTGTGCTAATCTGCAGGCCCTCAGGTCACAGAGCACCTGCTCGGAGGCCTCAATTTCCCCAGCAACCTGTTTGCAAAGTGCTCAAGGAAGGTGGAAAAAATATCACAGAACAGTTTGGATTGCAGGGACCATCCCAGCTCCCCAGTGCCCCCCCGGCCATGACAGGGACATCTTCACCAGCTCAGGTTGCTCAGAGCCCCATCCAGCCTGGCCTGGGATGTCTCAGGGATGGTTCATCCACCACCTCTCTGGGAACCTGGGCCAGGCTCTCACCACCCTCAGGACAACAATTCCTTCCTCCAGTCACTTCAAACAGAAAGATCAATCTGAGTTTGCCAGAGAGAGAAGGGCAGGCGTGACACGGCCTCGACAGAGCTGCCTCTGGCCTTCTCACGGCACTCTCTGGTCCCCAGGTGACACAGAGAGGGAAGCAGCAAGCGCCGCTGTTCCTCAGAACAGCGTTTAAACTCAAGCCTCACACGCTGGCCCGTTCACGGCTACTGCCAGGCACCATACAGGAAAAAGAAAAGATCAGGAGCAAGAGGATGTGGCTTGAGGAGAGCAGAGGAAGGCAGGAACAAGGCGCCCACATCCAGCTGGGCCGGGACACGAGACCCTCCCTCTCAGCTCCTCCTTGGCCTCACCGTTGTCCTGGATGATGCGCTTGAGGTAGTCTGCCATCAGCGTCCGGAGAGCCCGTTTGTACGGCAAGCCCAGCCGGTGAGGAAAGACGATGGCGGTATCCACCACTGTGCCATGGATAAGCTGCAGGGAGGAAGCACAAAAACAAACAACGGAGTTATTTTCCCTCTTCCGAAGGGACAGACACTCCTCGGGATTAGCCACGCTAAAGCAAATCTTCGGCCAGGCTCTGCGTAACGTTGTCGCCCGGCTCCGACCCAACCAGACCCGCGAGAGGCCCTGGCTGAACCAGCCGACTCCGGTCGAAGGACGCGTGCGCACGAGCTCCCCAGAGCCCTGCCGGGCAGCGCGCCCGCGCCAGCCCGACACCGCAGGGCCAGGGCGGCCGAGACTCAGGGCTGACTCAGCTTGCGCAACTCGAACGACAGGCCAGGCCAATCCTCGATACCCTGGAGAAGCTGGCGTAGCTCTGAGAGCGTCTTTCACAACAAACAACTGAGCTGAGGAACCAGCTGACTCCACAAAGCTTCTAAGAACCTTTCAACTGCTTCTCAAGATGTGGAGCGAAGCGGAAGGACGTGCAAGTCAAACCATGCCCACCCCGCTGTACATGGTGCTGCTGCCACACGAGAAGCCTGACCTCCCAGGGGAAACCACCCCGAAACCTCGGGCCGGCAGCAGTGAGTCAACAGGAAGTTTACAACAGCGCTGGCTTAGCAAGGATGAGATGGGACAAGGAGATCCTGAACTTCTGGGTGTAAGGATCTCCACGGGGGACGGGAGGGAGGCCCTGGCGGGTCCCATGACAAAGTGCCCGGGGACACAGGGAGGCCAGAGGTTTGCTGTCCTCTTGGTACAAACTGGCATCGCGCTGGAGGAACTGAGGATGCTGAACAGGTCACCACGTCACCTGCACTGTGCCAAGGGGCCCGGGGGGCACCAAAGGTCCAACAGAATCCATAACCATGGGGCAAGCTGGCTTATTTTAAATACTGATTTGTTAATCTCGTCTTAGCCTGAGAGTAATCTTCTGTCGCAGGAATACGCGTTCAGTGTGAGCTGAAGGAACGTAGATGAGGGCAGTCCCGTACCTCGAGCACAGGAGTAAAATGCCGGGTCTAAGAGATAAACCTGCGTGCCTGACCAAAAGACGACTCTGCAAGTCCCGGCACAGGATGACTCAGACAGGACCCAAATAATCCTGTCAGTAATAGTTCCACAGCCCAGCTCCGTGAGCGCCTGAGAACAGCTGTGGTTTAGCAGAAACAACCTGCTATGCTCTTTGGAGTATGAAACTGCCAACGTTATGGATAATCTGAGAGTGCAGCCAAGGTTGGCACCCGCCCAGGCACAATGATAATTACTTATGTAGATCAGGAAGACTGAGGAAACAGGATAATATAGCTTTAAATAAAAATTGAAATGCCATCAGCATTTGGAGCTTGCCGTGGCCATTAGCGAGATGTCGACTTTACTGCCACAGCCTTCAGACATTACGACTTGACGTGTCACCGCCTGTCACGCTCTGCTATATGGCTCTCGGGTTCGTTCTCTTGGCAGCATCTGCGACACTGAGAGAAAATCGTGCCTTTAAGAGGCCAACACAGTCATCTTGTGCTGATAAAACTGTAAATAACTTTTTGATGATGATGATGATGAACGCTCCGAGAGGCTGGGATGAAGGGTGCCACGGAGAGGTGAAGCGCTGTGCAGGCACTAAAAGCTCCCTCTTCCAAAGCACTGCCGGGGGTTGGCAGCCTCGGCTTCTCCATCGCAGAAGCTGCGCGATAAAGAACGGCTGGAGAAGTTCTGGCTCGGGAGCACAGGCTGAAGGCTCCGCTCCGCCTGCTGCACGCTGCCCTGGTGAGCGCGAACAGGCCCCTGGGGCTTCACGTTCCAAGTGGAGGGCAGAGGAGAGCAGAGACGGAAACAAACAGTTCCCAAACGCAAAACACACCAGGGCGGGAAAGAACCAGAGAGGGATGAAACACAAGACACACAAGTTACCTTTAGTGCAAATAAGTCGCTTTCCAAGCTGTGCCCTATCAATATGGTGTCTGCACTGAACATGTTCAGCAGGACGGCCTGCACGTCCCGCAGGGTGATGCTCGTGTTCTCCAGGTCCTCTTCTGTCACACCTGAGAACCTGCAGAGCAAGAGCAGAAAGGAAAGCATCCTTCACCGAGCCAACACCGCGAGACCCAAAGCATCTAATCTATTAGGAAGTGGTGGCCAGTGGAATTCACCAGCACTCCCAACCATTCCCCCAAATTCCTGATTCTGAGCACAAGACTGTTCCTACCTGGTGTTGTAGTCCACCACCTTGGTGTCGGGTTTGACAAACGTGTCGTAAACCACTTTCAGGTCCGAGTTGATCACAGTCACTCTTGTCAGTTCCAGTCCTTGCTTAGTGTAGCACTGCAAGGAACAGAGCAAACGTGAAAGTCAAGTACACGTCAACCACAGCATGGGATCGACAGAGCCGCTCATCCAACAGCTGCAGCTCCCAAAATGCAGCAGATCCAGGAGCTGGGGGCGGGGGTCGGGCTCTGCTCCCCAGGAACAAGCGCCAGGAGCAGAGGAAACGGCCTCAAGTTGCGCCAGGGGAGGTTGAGGTTGGATCTGGGGAACAATTTCTCCCCCAAAGGGCTGTGGGGCATTGAACAGGCTGCCCAGGGCAGTGCTGGAGTCACCGACCCTGGAGGGCTGGACAGACGGACATGAGGTTCTCAGGACATGGGGCAGTGCTGGGGTGGGTTATGGCTGGACTCCGTGATCCTGAGGGGCTTTTCCAGCCAAAATGATTCTGTGCTTCTAGTTTACATGTGTAAGACTAATACAATTTTGAGTCCCCAGCAGAAAGGAAGGATGATGGTGGGGAAACAGCTTTTCTTCAGCCACTGGAATCACACCCTGGTCTTCCCCACAAAGCTCCAGTGGGCTGTGCAGTGCCCGCCGCTCGGGACCCACCATTTCACAGTCCAGCGCGTAGATTCCAGGGTAGCCATCGGTCGTAGGCAGCTTCTCAAACGTCTTCACGAAGCCGTCCAGGCTCTCCTTCCGCCCATCGTGGACGTGTTGCTTAATGGGAAAACAAAACCAAAAATGAAACAATTGTTGATGGTAGGATCAGAAATCCAGTAAGTCTACATCAACAGAACCTCCTATCTAAACAAGACTAATTTTGCCATTTCTAAAGTCTAAAGAGGAGTTAGTTTTGCCTGTCAGACAGTCTGAGAAGCTCACTGGAAGGCACATCGCCAGGGGTGTGGAAGGAAAAGACACAGACAGGCTTTTCCAATGGGTTTCTTATCACATCTGCTGTTTCCAGTGCCCTCCTTCAAAGCTGAAAGACCCCGTGCTCCAGCCTCAGACCCACCACGGGATGCTGTGAAACTCCCACATCGGGGCGAAAAACTAAGAAATGCCCAGCACAGCCAGGGAGCAGCTGCGACAGGACGGCTGAGCCGGAGCCTGCTGACACGGACCCTGCTGAGCCGGAGCCTGCTGACACGGAGCCTGCTGACACGGAGCCTGCTGACACGCTCCATGGGGTAGGAGGCCATTAGAGAGATGCTGGTTCTTAAAAGGCCGTGAGGTTTTATGGTCCACAACAGTCACAAAAAACATGCAGAGAAGTCGTGTGTTTATAGCCCCATCAATTTCTCCTGACTTCCCCACTGGATGTTTTTTGGAACACTGATTGAAAAGAATTAAGAGACGCAGCAGCCCGATCCCATCCACGCTTCAGACTCGGACCGATTTCAGGGTGCCCACACAGCCCACTGTGCCCCAGAGCTCCCTCCCCAGCTCTGCCCTTTGTCCGGAACAGGAAGGGCACACACCCCTCCAGAACCCGCCAGCCTCGCTGGCCCCGCGTCGCCCCGGGCTCCGAGAGCAGGACCACAAGATGCCTCAGAATAAAAGCATTCTATGCCTTACTTCTCACTTACTCAATGTTTCCCTAAAGAACTCAGTATATGAGCCTTTGCTGGGCAGCTTAATCCACCGGCATTTGCTTAGAACAAATGAAACCACCTCACTCCAGAGGGATGAATCTCCTCTTTCCTGCCAAAAACCAAATGTTCCTACCTTTGCACAGCGAAAGTTATTTAAGAAGCACTTGTCTCCCCTCAGGAAGCAAGCCGCCATTCTTCTAGAAGCTTAAGCAATGATTACACAACCATCACATCTGTAAGCGAGGACAAACGTCACTGCGAATAAAAAGGTGTTGCTCAATGACTCACCTTAGCGACCTGGCAGCCCGGCGAGCCCACAGCTCCCGAGCAGCAGCTGTAGTGAGTTTCCCATCCGCCCGGCACTGAAAGACAGGAGAGAAAGAGTCAAAGAGAAGAGTCCTGTTAACAAGAGACCAGGTTCAGCTCTCGCATGCGGAGATATCCTGGATGAGTACAGCAACAATTATGCATCAAAGGTGAAAAATAAGTACGGATTCGCACGCAGCGATCTAAAGAGTTTAAGCCAGACAAACTCCAGAAGCCACCTGGGTGACGGAAAACTGGAGCAGAGCTCAAAGCAGGTCAGTGCCGTGCTGCACGTGAACTCGACCCAGAGCAGTAAACTCCACTGGGCAGGGACAGACACCCAGTGCCCCAGGTCAGCTCCTGAAAAGACCGATTTCTTCAAGAGGCACAGGACGGGGGTTTGGTTTGGTTTGGTTGCCTGTTTTTAAACACCGATGAACAGTCTCGCTCCAGCCCAGCGCCACATTCTCCCCAGCAGCTCTTGCAGGGCGATTTGAGCAGCAGCAGGGCCACCCAGTGACACAACCGGGAACTGTCACAGCCTGTGCGCAGGACCAGCCCAAACACACAAACGTTCCACAGCGACACAGCGGGGCAGACTGTCCGGAGCCCGGCTGGAGGGAGCAGAGGTATCGACACGCACCCCTCTGCTTGCGCAGCCGTCCCCAGTGGTGGACACACTCCTCCTTGCGGATGCAGCTCCCAGAGGCCGAGACCATGTACTCGGTGCCACAGCGACAGCAAACCCTGCAGGAGGCTTGAAGAGAGGAGAGAAGCAAGAGACAGGTCACTTGAAACCCTTCGCCTGCTAAACTTGGCCAAAGAACAAGTAAATCAGAATCGCCCAAGCCCCGAACACCGATGAAACAACTTTTCCTGTTAAAAAGGATTTCAACTGTTGTTTCAAACTCCCATAAAGATGCAGCAATCCCTCTGAAAATGCAGTTCGGTAGCATTTGCCCTTCAAATTTTGGTGCACAACTTCAGCCCCACCACAGTCCACATCAACGTTTGCTGCATAGTTTCTCCATCCACATCAAATTATGTTGCACTCTAACACAGTTATTTTAAGAAACAGGATAAATAAGTCATTCCTTGCCCACCAGAGCTAATGAAGCCTGGTTTCCAGGGGATCTGTGCCTTGTCACTTCTAAATGACACTCGAGTTCTTCCTGGGCACAGTGTTTCTGTGGGGATTCTCCAGGGGATGCTTACAGCACAGCCCCGCTCAGGGAGCTGCCCGCCCTGCCCCTGAGCTCCGTGCCGATCCCCGAGCTCCACTGCGAACACTGGAGCTGCCGGCACATCCCCAGCTCTGTTACACCAGTCTAGGCCACTTCTGTCCCCTGACCATGGTCACAGTATTAACAGACTAGTAATAGCTTTAGTTAAATAAAACCAAATTCAAAGAACCTGCAACATCTGCAGGAAACTGCAGAAACAGAGCAACGAACATGATCTCAGAACCATACAGAGGAGCTGGCCGGTCAGCTGGAGAAAAGGGCTCTGACAAATCCAGTGTTCGACAGTGTTAACGCAAGGGAGCTTTCCCAGGCTGCCTCAGCAAGCGTGGGACAAATGTAGACACAAGGTGTTAACACGGATGAGCACTTAACACACTTGAGTGAGGTCTCACAGAGAGACGCCCGGAGGAGCGCGGCACATCCGAGTGTGCGTCTGATCCTGCTGCACCACAGCCTGCCCTGACCAGCACCCCCGTGTGTGTCTGATCCTGCTGCACCACAGCCCGCCCTGACCAGCACCACCATGTGTGTCTGATCCTGCTGCACCACAGCCCGCCCTGACCAGCGCTTGGGAAACACGGGTCCTGCCACGGGAGTTCTAATTTCAGACAGCAGAGGACCCCAGCCCGTCCTGAGGAAACCTGGCGATCGTCTTGTCCAGCTGCCAAAGAGGCTTTAGGGAGCTGCCTGGCCCAGGGCTGTCTAGATCGAGCAGAAAACTGTGCGACCCAAGCCCATCGCAAAACCAGCCTGGCCCAACGTCGGTCCGGATCACACCGCGACAGCGGTTCATACAGAGACAAAAAACGCACAAAGACCATCGGCAAGCAGGCCGGGCGCCTCCGGCTGTAATGTATCCAGCAGACCCTGCAGAACGAAGGAGCCAGCAGAGCTTACAGTCGATCGTTTTCTTCTCCTCCGCAGTGAAGAGGACGGCGCGGCCGGGCCGCTCCGGGTGCGGCATCGGGTAACCGTTCTCCTTCAGCTGCTCCTCGGTCATGAGGTACTCCTTGAGTCGCCGGTACAGGGCAGCTCCTGCACACACAGACAGTAGGCGCTGGTTGTTTCACTGGTTTTGCTTTATCGAGCCTCCTGCCAGGGTCCCCACTGCTCTAAACTTGCTTCCCCTGCCTTTGTTCTGGGCCGACAGAGAAGGAGGTGCCAGGGCAGTATTTTTGGGTGCACAGGGTGATTTTTAACCTCTTTGACAACCTGCATTAATTCTGGAAAACGGCTGAAATGGGATTGCACCTGCAGGCCTTTCTGTTAGCGACCTGAGACTTCTCCCATTTTCATGTCTTAAATGCTAATGCTATTTTTTAACGCAGCCCAAAGATGACCCTCCAAGGCCACCCACAGCTAGCTGAAAAATTCATTATCGAGCCTTTCTTCCTGCTGCTGATCTCAGGCTGCTCGTTTCATTTCACAGAATAATTATAACTTCTCGCACTCTGCTCGATATCTCTTCTTTCGCTGCTCCGTTAAGCCCTTCCAATATTGCTGTGTACCCTTTGATGTTGCTTAGCTGAGCTATCCAGGCCCTTTTAAGCTTTCTCCATGTCAATTCATTCTGCTCTGCGGCCTCCCCGTCTCTTCTCTGATCTCCTCAACAATTTGCCTACATCTCTTGGCAACCAAAACACCCATAACCGATTTGAGCCAACATGAATAACGCTTGTGGCACAATCCGCTGGCTACGATATGACCTTCCTATGACATTTGCAAATGTGAAAATGAGCCCTGCGGAGCAGGTGGAGATATCTGTGAGTTCGCCTTTCGGTCTGACACGCAGCTGTGAAGTACCCGCAGGGCAGGAAAGTTACACTCGCACAGAAATAACAGCCCGAAAATCGGTAACACCCAAAACGCGAGGCAGCTCAGAACAGTTACTGACGCCACATCAGAGCCACGCGGACCCGCCAGCGAACAAAGCGGGCAGGTCGGGAAGGTGCTGATCAGAGAAGCGCCCAGGAGCGGGTCCGCAGCGGACGGCAGCCCCTGGGCTGCCCCCGGACACACGGCGGCCCCCGGTGCGCAGCGAGGCCTGCGCCGCCGGCCGCGGTGCCCCAGCCCCGTTTCACAGGTGACGGCCTCGCAGGAGCAGGGTCTCACCTGTTAAATCCTCGGCTCTCAGGCTCCCCGAGCGGTTCAGAGTAAAGCTCGTCTTAGCGGCAAGCTTCCCTCCCAGCACAGCTTCGTGGGACACCACCTTCTTGTTACTCGTCTCTGCAGCGAGAAGAGCAAAACAGGACGGACATCAGGTAAGATCTGAGCAACTAATTGCACTCCTAGAGTGTGGGCCACTACACATCGGCAAAAGGAGGACTCCACTTGTCCTCCTGAATTCTGGCACGTGTAAGGTGGTGGCCCAGCCTTTTCCCTCCAGTTGTGTGTTTACAACTTTTTGGCTTTTTAAGGGCAGAAAGGACATTTCCACAGCTCCGGAAGCTCTGGGAGCTCCACCTGCTCCCTGTGACCAAGAGCCAAGAGAGGACAGAGCACGGCAGAGCGCGACCCACGGTGCCTGCTGCGCCGGCCTCTGCAGGGAGCAGCTCTGCTCCGAGGGCCCTGCAGCCCAGGCTCCCACCCCGAATCTCTCAGCTTTTCAAAGGCAGCCTCAGAACCCCCGAACACGCTCAGCACCTCGGCTAATGGCACACGGGTGCTTTTTACTAATCATTAACTGGCAGTCCTCTCTAAAGGCCGGCCTCCCCGGTCCAGCCGCTCTGACTAATGGCCGTGAAGGTAATGAAGACGGAGGGGAGAAAAGGGAAGAGACTGGGGGAAAAAATTCACAAGAACAGCACAAATTGATTGTTTAATGTACCCTCTCGAGAGCCAATAATGAAATGTCTTAACCCTCTTCGTTTCTCTCTTGAAGCTTAATGTGTGTAACAGATTTCTGCGGTGATGGACGAGTCTATCACTTTGAAGGCATCATGTGAAAGTTACTCCATTAGCGGGGCTTTTCATTTTAAAGAACTTGTGCTAAAAAAAAAATCCATGTGGCATTATCTCCATTTAGGCTGAGCGAGCCAACAAAGCACTGCCGGACCTGCCTCTTGAAGGCCCATTAGAGCTTGCCAGGCTATAAAAAGCTAACTGGAGTTGTTTGCCTTTCAGCATAATGCTTCTGAGAAATGGGTCTGTCTTTTCAACAAGCCCCTCTCTCTGTGGCCTCTAACCCGAGCAGAGCTGCGGCCGTTAAACCAGGGACGCGGTACGTACTGTTCGCACTGGACGGGGAATTGGGCACCAGGCTCCGGAGCTTCTTCAGGGTGTTCACTGCCACGTTCAGGTAGATGTTGCGGCTGGTGCTGCGTTCATAAGCCACCTTCTCTTCCGATAGAGCCTGCAAACAACGCAATTCATCACTACACTCTCCTTCCACTACCGCTTGTGGAGAAAAGAAACGTTCGGCTCTTAAAACACAGAATCCAAGGGTGGCAGCTCCCCAGCAGCGAGTTTACCCGTTATATCCATACACTCACCTCTGCTCACACTTCAGATTCCAGGTGTTTGCTGCCATATCAGGGCAAAAGGCCCTTTTGTCCGGCTGCACCACAAGTCCCTCCTCTGGGGTTATGAAAACATCGCGCGCATCCCCGAATGCAGGGGAAGATGGAATTTCCTACTGGGAATCCCCACCGGTCTTACACTTTCTGTTGTATGGTCTGGAATTGTTTAACTTCAGTCTCCTCTACAGAATTCTACGTGGATAGGGCAGTTCTCCAGGTTTGCTACGATTTTAGCACGTTATTTCCTGACTATATACACAAGGAGCAAGCAGCAGCACAGACCTTGTCGAACGCTTCCTGGGACGAGGAGCAGAATTTCAGGCACTCGTCAATGAAGAGATTGAGATACCGCTGACGAATGTTTGTTGGGACTTTAGCACCAAACTCTGTGGGAATAACAGGCCTCTGTAAGGTGGTGCTCTAGAGGTGAGACAGAGAGAGAGAACGAGGCTGTTCAGGGTTATAGATGTTGCTTTGAGACCCCTACACTTCCTACAGCAACACTGGCATGATTTCCCTTCTGAAAATCTGCCCAAAGTAACCATAGCACGCCCCATTTCTGGTACTAAAAACGCCACTTGAAGCTTTTGTGCCACCTTCAGTATTCAGACTGCTTCAAAAAACAAGTGCGAGTCACCCAGCAGCCAAGGACTCCAGGGGCATGAGTCACCACGCGTTCACACGGCGGCATTCCAGAGCACGGCCACCACCACGCCCGCACCAAGAGCCAAGACGAGGACGGCACCGAGCACCACGCTTCGGACCGGAGACACCGCGACGCGACACCAGGTACGGCACACGGTCTGGAGGGACAACGGCCGCTCCGCACTCGCCAGCTGCAGAGCCGTGTTGTCTGGGGGATTCCTGTGACCTCCCCGCGCTGGGGTTTGTTCTTCCTTTTGTAATACAAATCATGATTCTCCTGAAACAACCTCCCCCTTAAATCGAAGGACATGTTCTTTATGCACAAAAGCCGCATCTTGGACCGAGTGACGCCCTACTACTGCAGCCCATTTAGCACCAGTGTGTCCACCAAATGATACCATTTGCCTCTTTTTCGGAGAGGAAACTCTCCGTTCACCACTAAAGCACCTGTTGTCCTGCCAGTCTCTCTCCAGGAGATACCCATGCACCAAACCACCGGCTGCGAACTGCACTAAAAACAGCTCCACGGAAGATACGAGCACGTTCAACAGGGAGCAACTGGTCCTGTCGCAATGGGAAGAGTGTTCACGTTCCTCACAAGACTTTGATGCTCGGTCCTTTTCATTAAATATTTTATCCTTTTGGTTGATTCTTTTATTTTCAATCAGCTTCAAGTTATATGTCACTACAGTGGCTTCTTGGGTGGGTAAGGAAGAAAATGCCCTTTTGCTCACAATCAGAGTATGTGACGACACAAGACACCATCATCAGAGACACCTCTAATCCAGTCCTGGCACCAACCACACTCCTTGCCACCAGCAAGCAGCTCCTCGTGCCATCCGCAGGGATGGGAGCTGCGCTCTGAGCGGTCCCAGCGAGCACCGCGTCCCCAGCGCCCACCGGAGGGGCCGCACGGCTCTGCTGGGAACTGGGAGCGGAGGCACCCAAAGGCAGGGCAGGAATCCCAGAAATAAAGCTTTTTCCCCAAATACTAACAGCAGTACGACTCTAAATGATCACAGGTGACTGTGCGACGTAACTCATAACCACCTTCCTCAGCACAGCCCACAGAGCCCAGGAAGGCCATTAATCCAGCCCCGTCCCCAGCACAAACAGCTGCACCCCGGCCAGAGCACAACAGAAGACGCAGAGTGGAGACGAGTGATCGATCTTCACACAAACGAGAGCAGCGCTTCAGTATTTCTACCTTTTTAAGCTCCTACCCCTCAGGTGTTTCATTTCTTCATACAATGCTATCGAGGAAAACCACAGGGAGAAACAAACACATCCAATCAACCTAATGAAAACACGGCTGTTCGGAGAGGGCGAAGTTCAGAGCAGCACAACTAAACACACCAGCCTGAGTGGGGAAGACCGGAGGGGTTTCAGATCTCTTACCTGCAGGGAGGGGACGTGCGCGATCCTCTTGGGCACGATGGTGCTGGTGGTTTTCGAAGCCATCCCAGCCAAGGTGCAAGTCTTCAGAGAGAGAGCGGCTGCTTCGGAGTCATTGGAGGGCGCGACGCTCCTGCCAGCAACGGTCGTCTTGGTGCTCGTGAGGCCTGCGAGAAACAAATCGTATTTAGGCAGAAATCATACCACTGGGCTTCACGCTGCCAGAACGAACTTACTATGAAAGGCCCATGCTGCAAGCTGTGGGGTGTTTTTCAAATGGAAGCCTCCAAAGGGATACAAATTGGGTGATTTTACCACCTTCCAGGCCAGGATGGAGGAACCTTCTGCCAGGAAATGTGTCTCATTGCTGTTTGCTTTGGGGTAACTGAGTCAGCAGAGCTCAGAGGCAAGGCCACAGGCACTAACTGCCCATCGCGTCAGCTCTGAGTCCTCCCAGCCAACTGGGGACAACAATGAGCGTTAATTAGCACTTCCCTCCTGTTTGTGCCGCCTCCCCGAAGGCTCGAATGGAAGAGCGAACGAGGAGCAAACACATTCCAAGGAAGAAAAAGAACAGGCTGAAGAGAGGGAGGAGAGACAGGGGAGCAAGGTCGCACATCTAATCTCTTGCTTTTCAGAACAAGATGGAATTTCTCAGGGAAAAGACCTTCCACTGGTCACTACCAGCAAAGATTCACGTCATGGCCAGCGCTAAATGTCTCCTGATAGTTCCACATCTGCTCGGGAGACACTTAAACAGAAGACAGCGTCTTTTAACAGGCGGGAGGACAGGACGGCGGCCACAACTAGCGCCGCTGGCTTACTCTGCTTGGCTGCCGCGGAAAGGGCAACGTTTGGCACGTGAGCAATCCTCTTCTTTTCTCCTGGCAAAGAGAGAGAGGCCTTTTGAACGGCCACGGCCAGCTGTGCCGCCTGCTGCTGCGCCAGCCGGATGCGCTGGTAACACACCTCCTGCGCCGTGGGGCGCCGCGCCGGCCGCGCCGAGGGCTTGCTCGGGACCTCCGCCTGCGGGGAAAACAGGGTCAGAGCCACACGCTCGCCCGCTCAGCCGCCCCCTCCGGGCTCCGCTCGCCCAAACACGTCTCCTTTCCTCGCCCCCTCTGCTAGCAAATGCGGGTTGTTGAGAGGAGATCCCAACCGGCTTCCAGAGCAAAGTATTTGCAAAACAAGGCATGAAGGGGTCCCCTCCGGCAGGGCCCCCAGCGCCGCGCTGTGGGTGTGCTCCCCAGCTGGAGCCCGAGCTGCTCGTTTCAGGGCACTGAGCTCCCCATCACTGCTCTAACCCACTTCTGGACCATGTCGATGCTCTCAGCCCTGCAGCCTTGCACTAGAAAATGAATCGAGCTTCTGCTGCCTCCTGCACGCTTCTTTATTCCATATCACAACGAAAATGTGAGCAACTCTTCTCCATTTCCCCCTGCCGCACCGCGGCGAGTCTCACAGCTCTGCCCCCGCTAAGAACCAGCGCATCTACACCCCCATCGCAGCCGCCCTGCTTCGGCTCTCTAGTTCCTCTAATGACTTAAAAGTCTCGCATATGTGTGCTTATGGGATCAGACCATTACAAAAACCGAGCTCTGAATTCCAAACAGGCTGTGCCTGCCTCTGGAGCCGTTTCACCGCTCCAGCCGTTACCGGCACAAACAAGTTACACACGCGTTTTCTTTGATGTCCAAATTTAGGCTGCAGGGAAGGTGCCAGAAATTATGTCAGCAAAGAGAGAAGTTTTCTAGCAACAGAAGTACGAGAGAAGCAGCTGCACAAACTTCTCCACACTACTTGAAAACCTTTGAAACCCAAGGACGGGCCTCCCTCCCGAGGGCTCTCCAGAGACGGGCGCGCTCGCACAGCCCAGCGTAACGCGGCGTTTCCGAGACCGCGGGCTGGGGACAAACCTGCCCCTGCTGCATTCCTGGGCGCTGATGGGGCCACCAGCTCACTGGATACCACACTGAGCGCGGTCAGACCTCAAACGATAATTACAGACTTCCGAGGGGGACAGAACACTCATTTTCTGCCTCACCTTCAATTCCTTTGGGCCACCATTTCCCCGACAACTGAACTCGAGCCCAGCTGCCCCCCTGTTGCGTGCCCGGTCCCGGAGCTATAAATCACGAGTTAGACTGAGCAAACACTCGAGGTGGAGGGACATGGCAAAGCCAACTGCAGCGGCTGGGGCTGGGGGCCGGGCCGGGGGTGCGGGGTCCGGCGCGTGCCCGCTCCAGCGCGGCCCCGGCTCGGGACGCCCACCCACGGAAGGCGTTTTGGGATCAGCTGTCGCATGAAGAAAATGTACTGAAAGATTTGTACACGTCTAAAAGGCACCTCGTTACGATAAATATTTGAGTTAATGAATTTCCAACCCATTTCCTTCGGTCTCTTATCTCTTCACTTGGGAAGAAAGGGCCCTTATCGAAACACACGAACCGGCTGAAGATACGTAGTTAAATAAAACACATTGTATTGACCTCAGGGCTTCGAATTATTAAAAGCAAAGAAACCTCTCCTAGGCAGAGAGGAAGGAAAGAACAATTAATTTGGCCTGCGCAGCTCAACCCGTGTGTAAGCCCGCACTCCTGTCCCGCTGGAACGTAACACCGGGTAATCTGTGCGCAGCACCCGCAGGGAAACACATTAAACCCTCAGAGAAAACACGAATTAAAACCCCAGTGAGAAAGGAAAAAATCAGAACATCCTCCTTGCCTTTTTTTATTATTATTCTCCTCTGTATTCAAAGTATTTTCACAGTTGTAAAAGAAGAGCATCGAACAAGATGCTGTTGATACCGTGGCTGATCCAGAACAGACATAAGGTGACGGTTTTAAACATCTGCCAAAACTCCTGTTAGGCCACAAGACAAAGGACAGCGCTGTCACACAGCCTGAGCCCGTGTCCAGCTCCCTTCTACCCAAGTGTTGCAACAGGACAGGAAATCCTCACTTCAAAGAATCCAAATTCTAAACGCTGCACTTACATTTCCTTGTTTGACAAGATGAGAAATCCTTCTTTTTTGGCCCGGAAACAAGGTAGTTAAATTATCTTCTGTCTTTTCTTCTTTTCCTCCTTCTCTGGATTGCTGGAAAACAAGAGAACAAGTTCTACACCTGAGCAGACTCGAAGGTGCCTCCCCAAGGAGGGATCTGAAGAGCAGAAAGCCCTGGGGGCGGGAGGCAAGACCAACACGTGGCAGCTGCTGACCCGCCAAACCAAGCCTGGTTCTGAACCCAAAAGCCACCAAAAAGCCACCGAAGAGCAGAGGCAGCTCCCCCCGCAGCCCGAACACCCCCGCAGCGCCCGCGCCCCCGCAGTCTGAAAACCCGGGGCTCTGGGGCTGTGTTTTGGTAACAACTTGGGGCCGATTCATTTCTGCCCCGTACAACGCGCTGCAAGAGCCGGCCCCGAAAGCCTGCTCAGCGCAAACCACGGTCCCGCGCTCCACGCTGAGGGGACGATTCCCTGCGCATCTGTCCACAGCCACATCTGCAGAGGTGACAAATCCCCCGGTGACGCTCCTGTACGGCCGGAAACGCGGGGTCAGCAATGAAGCCCTCAATGGATGAGTATTCCCACTGCAGCATCACCGCGGGCAGAAGTCCCGGTGTGGGTGGACAGCGGTGGCACAGCTGGAGCGTTCGCTCACTGCGCACCAGAAATGAAGGGGGGGTTTGTCTGCTCCAGCCCCTGTCCCACAGGCTCAGTGCCAGCAGCTGCTCTTTAGCCTTTCACACTTGCTCCATTGTTTCAGTCTTGGAAAACAAGGGTCTTGCATCCTCGGGACCCCTCGCAGCCCCTGGCAGAAGCCTTTTTCATGTAAATGCTGTTTTTTAAACTCCTTATTCTGAAACCCCTTGCACCCTTAGAAGAAATTTCACCCTCCATTTCTTACTTGCACCACCTATAAGATATCCAGAGATCCTCACTATGTATCTGCAGTATGCATTTAGAACAGGCAGCAGCAATGTGAGGAGCTCCAAAGTGTCCAGTGCCAACTACATCAACTTAACTTGCACCGACATCCTTCCAACATCTGGAGCCTCCCCCCGTGCCCCTTCAACACCACCAAACTGAACCCGAACCCTTTCCCATGTAAACGGGGGAGAACCAACCGAGCAGCCCAAACCAGCGTTACCTGTTTCCCCAGCCTTCCCTTGTCTTCAGTTTTCACATCTGTAGATTCATTAAAAATCCTGAGACACTCTTCCATGGGATCTGACTCCAAGTCCAACTCCTTCTCCAGGAGCGAATAATCAATGTCATCGGCTGCTGAGGAGGACGCTGACGACTTTGACAACTTAGAGCGTTTCGTTTTCTTTGTCCCTTCATTTTCGCTCTCAGAGTCCGAACCAGAACCGTCAGCATCCGAGTCCGAGCTCACGTCAGGCAACGTGGACGGCAAAGGCCGGACTTTGTCATCATCGTCCCCGCTCTCATCACCAAACAGGTCAACGTGACTCAAGCTCGGCTGCTTCCGACCCTTCTTCGAATCGCCTTTGTCTGTAGAACTGACCTGCTCTCTCTTTCCCTCCAGCGCTGGAGCCTTGGTCCCTTTCTCTCTGTGTTTATGGCCAGAGGTCTCCTTACCATTCTTCAAGTCAGCTGCCTTGGGTCTGGAGTCCTTCCTGCTGCTCCCCGGCCTTTCTGAGCCGGAGCCCCTGCTCGCGGCCTCGCTCCCGCTCTTCCCTGAGCCACTGCTGGCAGACTTGGACTTTTCTTTCTTAAGCCCATCCACCTTTTCTGACCTTTGTTTCTCAGGTTTCCTTACACTGCTGTCGGTTTTCACTTTGACACTTTTATCCTTACAGCTTTTATCTTCATGCTTGTTTTTTCCTTTTTCTTCTTTCTTAAGCACTTTGTCTTTTTCTATATTTTTACTCTTCTCCTTCTTACCAGCCTCGCTGACGCTGGGTGCTTTACTAACATCTGGTTTCTTCCTTTTGGTTTTGTCTTCTTTATTTTTATTTTCAATTTCCTGGTCGTTCTTACCAGAACACAGTTTTGCTCCTTTCACATTCTTGTCCGATGAGCCTTTGGCAAGACTCTTGTGTGAGCTCGGAAGGTCCTCCGTGCCACACGGCGCCGCTCCTTTGCTGTCCTGGGAAGCAAAATCATCCATTCTGGAGCTCCGCTCGTTGCTGGATAACCCATCGTTCGATTCACTTTCGGAACCAGCTCTGGATTGTGAACTAACAGAAGCTGGTTTACATTCTGCATCGGCCTCGTCTTCGGAGGAGGAGAACCTGGCGCACACGTCGTAGTCGTCGGGCTCTTCACAGAGCTTCTTCCGCAACGGAGAGCAGGACTCCTCGAAACCTGGCACCCTGCCCCTTTTAGACACCTTTGGCTCCTTCGTCGCGGCTTTGCTCAACAGCCTGGCTGAGTAATTCGACAGTGGGTCATATTCCAAGTCTGTAGAAGGCTTAGAGTCATCAATCACGTATTTATTGTTAGTGACAGTGCTACTGTACTTTTTATTCTGTGCTACAGCCTTGGGAACGTATTCCAGTGAGCTGCCTTTAGATCGGGAACTATCCAAAGTGTATTTACTTGAGCGGCTGGCAGCAGCGAGAGGCGTGGGGTTGTAGTCCGAGTTGTTATTGAAGTTATAGCTACCGGGATTATATTCTAAGGAGGTAAAGGAATCATTCTGTGTCCCGGCAGCTGACGTGGGCGCAGTTGAAATGAGCGAGGAGGCCTCTGAAGCGCCGAACTCCTTTGTGGTTTCCAGCAGCTCCTCATACTTCTTCTGCTCTCTCTCCACCTCGTTTTTAACGGCCTCGATGGCCTTGTTGACCAGCTCCAGCTCCAGAATACCGGGGGCCACATCTGTAACATCAGACAGGGCGTCATCCTCGGGCGAGGGCTGCGGCAGCTCTGGATTGTAGGGATCATAGCCCCGCTCTGGAAAAGAGAAGGGAAAGGTAACTTACTGACGGCAATTCAGTCCACATTTTGTCAAGGTTTCCTTAGACAAAAACATGTAAAAGGTATTTTTAAGGTCTGCTCTCATCAAAACCCAATACCGAAAACCAATACCAAAAGCTGTGCCTTGCGCCACAGAACAGATGTTTGACCCCTAAGCCCCGGTGACGTTCTCAGCAGCAGGTGCGTGGCCAGACCGGACCTGACGAGCTGCTCGCGGGTCTCATGAACTAGAGGTCTGGATGCTGCTGTTCCAGACGAACCGTCTGCTCTTTGCCTCAAAGACAGCGGTAAAGCCGCCTTTCCAACACCAACGGGAGAACAAAACCGCAAGCAGACGGATAAAAGTGAGGGAGAAAAAACTGACAAACTCTCAGGTCTAACATACATGGAGAGCCATACACATACAGGTCCCCAAAACCAGGGAAATTAAGCACGCCAGCTCAAATCCGCCTCATTCTGCTGCCAGGGGAAGGATGTGGGTTGCCCGAGCCCGTCCCACAGCACAGCCCCCGGCCGCACGCACACCCGACAGCAGGACCCGGAGGAGCCACCTCTGCTCCCGCAGCCGTCCCATCCGGCTCAGGCGCTCCCGGTGCACAGGCGGCTGAGGAGCACTCTGCTGGTTCTGCTGTTCTGATACACAGGATGGATCCCCGCTGAAGCAAAACGGGCGAAGTGAGGGCACCATGTACTCAAATAACTGTGGATGGTGGTAACATCGAGGGCTGACACTGTCCTTTGAGAATCACGAGATAACGAGCATCGAGATCACAATCCTACACGGAGCGGTCAACTAAAGCACTACCAGGACAGCCTTTAAAATACAAATATTTTAATAAATTAATGTACCTCAGACATATCAAATAATCCTTCTGACACACAAAAGGGTGAAGTTAATATCAACACTACACAAAACAAGCTATTAATAATTTACATGGGACCTCGGGGAACAATTCATTTAACCTAGAACTATTTTAGAATATACTCAAACGAACTGCACTTAAATCAGCCGTTTCGGCACAGAACGTGTAGGGGCGTAAAACAAGATTCTCCCAAAACCCCACGCTGGTTGTCTCTTTTCCGGTCTCGGCGGTGCCGGCTCTGGGCGGCCAGGCCGTGGTGGGGCGGCGGAGCTGCTCCCCGCAGCGCTTCCCCGCGCCCGGCCTTCCAGCCTGCGCAACAGCCGCGAACCAAGCTGACGTTACACGAGTGATGGGAGCACAAGGTCCCCGCTTTGATGTCAGAGCTCACGGAACACTGAATCATTCTGCAGAAAAATATGTCTGGTTGTTTTAAGCACCCTACCATACTCCGGATGCTTTAAATACAGAAAAGCCCAAACGTGTGACAGGTACCGGTCGCTGTGGTCCAGCAGGTTCTGGAAGAGGAGTCGAGCTCTTGCGCACCCGTGGGACAGGGACGACAACCACGTCCCGTCAGGTGTCAC
This sequence comes from Patagioenas fasciata, assembly GCF_037038585.1. Lineage (NCBI taxonomy): Eukaryota > Metazoa > Chordata > Aves > Columbiformes > Columbidae > Patagioenas > Patagioenas fasciata. Next base: position 6,603,170 of record NC_092546.1, on the reverse strand, counting down.
CCAGAGCAGCTGCTGCAGAAAGGGGAGGTGGAAATCAAACGTTCCAGTTTAGGGCAACGGGGAATCTCCACACAGAGGGGTTTGCTGGGCAGGCAGCAGAGGGACCAGCGCCGGCCCAGGGACACTTTCCTGGGTCACCTGGGGCTGGCACAAACGGCTGCCGGGTGACATCTTTGGAGGGGAAGGCTGCCGGGTGACACCTTTGGAGGGGAAGGCTGCCGGGTGACACCTTTGGAGGGGAAGGCTGCCGGGTGACACCTTTGGAGGGGAAGGCTGCCGGGTGACACCTTTGGAGGGGAAGGCTGCCGGGTGACACCTTTGGAGGGGAAGGCTGCCGGGTGACACCTTTGGAGGGGAAGGCTGCCGGGTGACACCTTTGGAGGGGAAGGCTGCCGGGTGACATCTTTGGAGGGGAAGGCTGCCAGGTGACATCTTTGCGGGGGAAGAACAAAAAAGGCGTTTTATTTCAACGTCATCAGAACGGCTTTGTTAGCAGCTTGCCTGTGTTTACAGCGCGGCACTCAGCAAATGGACAACCTTTGCGATTGCAGAAAAATTGTCACCATTGGAAAATTATTTCAAGCTTTTCGTTCAGTGCTGCGGGGAAGAGGCAGCGGCTCCGCAGGAACAAACGGTTCCAGAGGGTCCCACAGGCAGGCGGAGCTCTGCTGCTCTCCAGAAGGCAGCGGCAGGTTTGGCGCAGGCCTCGTGTGCCAGTGCCCAGCAATGAACGTAACAATGACATCCAGCCACTGGGAACAATTCATGCTGAGATGTAAAACAGTACATTTCAAATAACTATCCAGAGTAAATGGGTTAGGAGGGCAGGCAAGAGGAGCTAAGAAAACTGTTTTGTCCACCTCAAATATAACCCTAGTCCTCATGATTTCTTTTTTGTTCTTTCTCTTTTTAAATACAAATTTTAATTAATAAAATGAAGTATTAAAAGCATAGATAACCTCGTGGTTTAAGAACAAAGTGGCAGCAAGGTCTGAGGGGGTACTGCAGCCAGATGAGCCCACCTGGGCTCTCCCCACGCCCCCACTCTGCGTTTCTCACTCCAGCAGAGATATTATTGCCACGTACAGCACATCGTGAACCAACACGGCCACTTCTGCAGTGGAAAAAAGGAAGTAAATCTGAGAAAAGAAAGTCTCAAATTAGCAAAGCTGAAAACGCCTGAGCAGTGTGGAGCCTCCTCCGGTCTGCAGCGTTTCAACCTGCGGTGGCAAAGGGTTTCACCAGGTGCTGCTGCGCCTGGCGCCACCCAAGGACATCTGGGTGGGTTGAGGCGGTTGACCGGGGGCGTCACAACCAGCACAGGAGGGGTGGGCCGCACCGAGGGACACGAGCAGCCACGCGTCGTCCTCCTACGAGCCACAGGCCGCTTTCTCAGCTCAACCGCCCGCGATAGCTGTGACCAACCTGCCCGAGCGGGTTCAGCCCAGCAGGGGACCAGCTCCGGCGCGGGACACGGCACCCCGGCCCGGCCCACGGCGCCACCGGGGACCGACGCCTTCGAGGGGGAACCTCACTCTGCCCACGGGGTGTTCGGGCAAATCCTCCAAAGCAGCTCAGAAAGCAGCGTCCACGGACAGCACGCTCCTGACCGTGAGACAACGCAACCCGTGCAGTTCTGCCCCTGGCACAGCAGAAGAGGCGTCTAAGAGGTCCTCAAGCCCATTAGACACGGTGGCTGCACCCTCTGGGAACCCCGCAGTCCTGGAGCACGCCTGGGACCGTCACTGCCTCACACACAACACCCGTCAGACCTGGGGAGGCCAAAGGCAGAACGGGACAGTCCGGCCCCGGCAAAGCCGTCATTTGCATTCCTGTGTCGCCGCTGTCATTACAGTCCCCTCCGCTCCGGCGCTAAAGCAACAGCATTGGAAAAGAACATCAGACACGTGGGAAGATCTGTGATAAACGCCGTGTTTCCCTAGGAGGAAATCACACCACTGATGTGTTTCTGCCCTAACCTGGGAAGGAAGGTGAGAAACTGGCGTGTTCGGCAGGAGAGGGGCAGGGAGCGAGGGCCGGTACCCCAGACACCGCAACTGCGCCCCAGCCCCACATCCCGGCGCCGCACGGGCTGGGCGCGCCTCGCCGCTCGAAAATCAATGATACACTAACCTGGAGAGTAAATGTTTGGATTGTTTGGAGACCACTTTATTCCGTCTCTCATTTGAGCGTCCAAGTTATTCCTCAATATAGAAAAGCTGAAATTCAGCTTGCAAAACAGAAAAAAATAATACTTATTTTTTCTGTCTTAAAGAAAAAGACCAGAAAACACGTCCACATCTCCTGTACAAGTGCTTGGTAAAACTAAGGATCTGCTCCAAAACTGTATCAGCAGAGCAAGCTGTCATTTCAAAGGAGCAGAAGGAAGCAGACAGGAAACCCTTCACGCCTGCTGCTGCCTGCTTTGCTCTGCTGGGCTCAGCGCGAGCGCTCACTGCGAGCAGCACGGCCGCACGCGCTGACCCCCGCCCGCCAGCCTTGCCCCGGCTTGCTCCAGACCTCCCATCTATCTCCTCAACACCTCTCCCATCTGCTTCACCATTGCGGGGGGAGAATTCCCATTAAAAAAGTGTTTAAGTATTTCAATAGTCACAACTGGACATTTTGACAAACAAAATTTAAAACTTAAACTTTCAAGCTCTATTACATTTTAAAACTCCAGCTGTGACTTATGAATGACTAAAACAAAACTCAGAACTGGTTTTAAAACCTGTCTGGCTTCAGTTAACTCAGAAGCTGGAGTTAATACTTTGCCACTCAGACACCTGCAGCTCCACAGGCTCTGAACCAGCAAACCCCACACGGTCCCCAGTTCCCAGCATGGATCCTCATTAATGAAAACCCTTGTGCAACCGAGCCCTTCAAAGCGGAGCGGAGTTTCTGCACAGTCCGAGCACTTCAGAGACGGACACAGCCCTGCGGAGCAGAGCAGAGCGAAGGGCTGGCACGTGAAACCTCTCTGGAGCAGGCGCTTCCCTCCCTGCGCTGCAACCCACGCAAAACACAACTTCAAAGAATTACCTGAGCTCCCCGCGGTTAATAAATATTGCAGATATTTGTTCATGCTGTACTTGAGGCTTTGGAATATTTGCTTGGTAGAGCGAAGAGGCTCCGGCACAGGCTCATGGCACACGCTGACCGTGTGCTGACACAGCACTTTCTGGGCTGCACAGATAATTAGGGCAGGACTTAACCAACCCAAAGTCCCGCCTTCACCCTCATTTACTCCCGGGTTGGGTTTTACTCAAGTGCTTGCAGGGGCTTTTTGACTGTTTCATTCCTTCCTAGCGCTATTATAATCATCTTGGGGAGCTTTTTGACATCGCGCCTTCCTCACTCCAAGAGTAAAAGCTGCTTCTCAATTTGAGCCAACAGAACTTGGCAAGCACGGTGGTTTCCAAGCGGCAAACCTGGGTGTGCCAAGGGGTCCCGCCTGGCACCCCCAGCTCTGCAGCCCTCGCCGGGCTCCGTGAGCCCCAACGCCGCCCCGGCACCTCCAACCGCCCCACCCGGCCGGGGGCCAGCGGCTTGGGAAGCCAGGACTAGCGAGGTGTGCCTCGCTCCTCCAGCCAACGCAGCACCGCGGTGCCCAACTGCAGGGGAAAATCAGGGGAGTGTTTAAACATCACGTCAGATGCTCCACACCAGAGAGAAACTCATGAGAGCAAAGGGCTCCGGCGGCGGGGCAGGGAGCTCGCACGCCAGCACAAGGCAGCTGCTGCACCCTCCCGGCGTGGCAGACTGGCTCGCACCTCCTGCTGTAACCGGAGCAGGGAAGAGCCACGCGCGGGCTGTGCGCCCACAGCAAACCACAGAACCACCGCGCCATTCAGGCTGGAAAAGCCCCTCGAGCTCATCAAGTCCAACCAAAGCCCACCCCTGTCCCTGCCCCATGTCCTGAGAACCTCCTGTCCGTCTGTCCAGCCCTCCAGGGACGGTGACTCCAGCACTGCCCTGGGCAGCCTGTTCAATGCCCCACAGCCCTTTGGGGAAGAAATTGTTCCTAATATCCAATTGAACCTCCCCGGTGCAACCTGAGGCCGTCTGCTCTTGTCCCACCACCCGCAGAAAGGCCAGAAGGGGGAGGCGACCCGGCCGCCCACGCTGACAGCCCAGCAGACACGGGAAGAGCTGCACCTGCCCGCCCGCAGCGACCGCCCACGGACACCTCGGTGAGCGACAAATCCCCCGACGGCCGCAGAGCCCCACGCTGGTTTACGTGGGAGACACCTCCTGACCTCACCGTCAAGTGGGTTTTCTATTCTTCATTTCAAAACTCAGTTAAAAAAAGATCCACAGGCGAGACTTTGGTAATTACTGTCCTGAACACAAACATGGAAAATAAAAGAGCAACCTCAGCAACGTCCCCACGTGCCCTTGATGGACCAAAGCTCCTGACACCGAACCGCCCGATTTCCTCTCTCGGTGAAGAAACACTGAAGGCAGCTCAAAAGTCTCCACTTCTGCTCATTCCATTTCCCTGTAGCAAATACAGTAGTGAAAGCTCTTTCCTACAAGAAGTTACAGGAAAGGAAAACACAGCTGTTACAGACTTTCTTTCATCTTTTCTACGCACGGCGTGAACCTGCACTGCAATGTCATCCTACAAAGGCAGATCCCAAACAGTGGAGATGCTGCTCCCACAAGATACGGCTGAGTTCAATGCGCAATGTGCTGAAGGAGGAACCCGACCGGCGAGGACGACACCAGCCTCGATTTAACGGTGACACGTGGGCTGAGGATGATTCAGGTTGGTTTGAACATTTAAAGAACCGCTTTACATTTTACCAAATATCACTCTGCACAGCGCTTTCTATACAAGCCACAGCCATCCCATGTGGTCGCTTTCTGGTTGAAGATTTGCAGAAGGGAGAGGTGGTTTCCTGCATCAGCGACAGCATCAACCGAGGTGAAGCTGGGGAGATAAACCCGAGGGTTTATCTGCACCTGGGCTGGGCAAACAGGAGCCAAACAGCGTTACAGCCGCTTACTTTCAAAGATACAACTTAGATCTAATCTCTAAAGCCCTGTCTGTCCAAATAGAAAAGCCACACAGTGAGAAAACTGCTCCACAGGCTTTGGACCACGCTGGAGAACTGCCAAGAACCGCCCCAGGACGGAGTACTGGGGCTGACAGGCTTGTTCTTCCCAGCTCACACTAGAACCAGCAGACACAGAGGAGCTGAGGCCTCCAGACCCGGCCACGACTTTCTGCTCGGGGTTCAAAAAACATCCCCTCTCCAGCATCTCCTGACGGCGGCTGTCGACACCAGCAACCAGAGAGCTGCCTTCCCTAAGATATTTATGAAGAGATGTTTTATGCTTCTTTTATGTCTTTCAGCACACTCAAGACCCAGACTTTAAAGAGAGACCTACTTTTCTCCTCTCCAGCCCTTGAAGAGACGCTTTTAGGACTGAAGGCAGTCCTTCCCTCCCACTTACGCCGCGCGCTTTCAAAGCACTTCACACGCATTCAATAATCTTTTCATCCCGCTCCGAAGCGGGCGGGTTTGAGTCATTTTGTAGATGGAAAAGCACTTCAGCCGAGCCAGGATTAGAATTCATAATCTCCGAATTCCCAGTCGCGCACGGGCTCACGTCCCGTCCCTCGGCCCTCCAGCTCTGCCGTGGAAATGACCACATCAGCGCAAGGTACCACCCCGCAGGTACCACCCCGCAGGTACCACCCGCAGGTACCACCCCGCAGGTACCACCCCGCAGGTACCAGCCCGCAGGTACCAGCCCGCAGGTACCACCCGCAGGTACCACCCCGCAGGTACCAGCCCAACACCTCACTCGCCTCTCAGCCAGCGCCGATCTCCTCCAAGCCCCCAGGCTGCCACACTCTTTCACTCTTTCACCTTGTTTCCCTGAAAATAAGATGGGGTCAAACATGCCCTGCGGACCAGACACATCACACCGGTTCCCTCCTCACCCTAAAAGTTTGTATTTAATGAATTACCCTCAGAGAGGAAGAGAAGGGAATTCCAGGCACATGCAAACAGCGGCAAATGGAGGAAAACTCTGTTTTCCTGCCGCTGCTGATCCCCTAAGAGGCACCGAGACCTCTCATCACTGTCCCCCAGCCGCTGGGACCACGAGAGACTGTGTGAAAAATAAAACGCGTCTATGATGAGCACCCGAGGAAGCCTGGATGAGGGAATGGGGCTGCGTCTCACGGACCCCTCTCTTCCCTCCTCGCTGCCCCGCGTCCACGGCCTCTCCCCCCACTCCCCAGTTTGCAAAAGCTACTTTCAAGGCTACAGAAGAAGAATTTGGGGTTACTGCCAGTCCTACCATGACCCAAAAACATCAAAGCCAACATCAGCCTTGAATCAATATAATTAGCAAGCGGATTCTTCAGATGTTGTCCTGTTTTCTAGGCACTATCCCAAAATGCACAGATCTGCACTGCAGCTCTTGGTGTGGGACCCACCTGCTCCGGCAGAAAAAAAAAGCTTTTAAAACTTATTTATCGAGTGACGTGATTAAATAGGTCAAATACGGCCAAGCGCGCTGTTATGAGGCTACTTCAGAACGAGACAGGCAGCTCCACGGACAGGGAGGAGCTTGCGCTGGACTGAGAACCTGCGTTCAGGAAGACGGTTGCTAAACTACTGCACCCTCTAGTGTGAGTCTTGAATCCATCCTTGCTCAGCTTCGGACACAGGAACAGACAGGAGCGCTTCCACCTGGACCCTTCAGGTGAGACCAAGCCACAGCACAGCTTAAACAATAACTGCACAAGCATCTTCTGGTTTCTACAGAAATTAGAACCCCACTGAAGATCTTTCGAAAACTCAGCATTTTACAGCAGATTCATCTCTCATTTTCCATTTCTCAATTGAAATAATCATTAAAAAAAATAGCTGAAGCCCAACACCAAGCTGGAGCAGAATTCACAGATCCTTGGTTATGACGGTTGTGCCACGGCTTAGATGCCAAAAATTGGGGGAAGAGGTGGGGAGCAGGCGTGGAACCAGCTGGGGGCCAAGGGGCAGCACGACACGTTGTGCTTTGACAACTTCTGCTTCAGGTTAGAGATCACACAGCCCAGCAAGCACAGCCAAACTCAGCCTTCACAAAAAGAAAGCGAGTAGCATTCTACTTGGGAAAAGAACGAAGGCTTTTCTCTCCAAGTAAAATAAGCAGATCAGCAAATAACATAAGTAAAATGACAAGAGCTGCTGGGAGAATGGAGGACAATAGCTCCCTATCTGTTCTGTGGCCAAGCTTCATGTGAGAGCCCTGGCAGCGCTCCAGACCTTGCTCAAGTCCCTCCCGGGGAGGGAAGGCGTCACCTCCAGAACCAGGCACCTCCTGAAGGCTCTGATGGCTCAGCAGCTCTTAGCAGAGGTTCAAAAGACGCTCTGACACCTCACTGCACGTGAGCTGGGGTGCCCGGAGGGACAAAGAAAGGGATGAGAGCACAGCTGCCGGTCCACAGCCTCCGTATCGGACAATGACCGAGGGATCCAAACGATGGCACCAACGAGGAAACACCCGTCGAAAAGGCCCTTCAGACCCTGCTTTAGAGACAAGAGGTGACAACCAAGGGCCTGGAACCCAGGCAGGGCTGAGCACAAGCAAACACAAGAGCTCAGCGTGAGAAGGACCCACCTGCCCCACCTGGATGATGCCGATGATACCTAAAATCAGCAATTAACAACAAAATAATACAGATAAAGGTCATAGATTTTAGGCACATCACTGACAGCCCCTCTGGGGACATCCCCCTGCAGAGGGGCCGGGGGGCAACACCGGAGCCCTGGGAGCAACGGGATTTGGAGTCAGAAGCGCACCGGGGCCCTGAAGGGTGGGCAGGCGTGAGGAGGAGGAGGGACACGGGCCGGCCGAGCCGGGGAGGCCGCGGTGCCGCTGGGGGAGCGGGAACAGCCACACCCGGGGACGGAGAGAGCCGGGGAAGGGGAGGAGGCCCCGGGGCCGTACCTGCGCCGCGGCCGAGCGCGGCCCCCGCGCCGGGCCCGCCGGACGCTCCGCACCGCGCTGCCGCCGCCGCCGCCGCCGGGGGGTGCCGGAAGTGGCAGTAGGGCCTGCGGCAGGGCAGGCCCCCGCCCGGGCCCCCACCGGTGAGGAACGGGCAGTCGATGCCGCGGAAGTAACCGGTGGATCTCAGCATCCCGCCGGCTGCGGGGCGGGAGCGGGGCCGGGGACGCGGGGAAAGGGCAGAGGAGACGCGGGCGGCTCCCGCCTCACTCCGCCTCACTCCGCCTCACTCCGCCGGCGCCGGCCCCGCCGCCATCTTGGAACCGCCAGGCCCGGCGGCGAGGACCCCGCGCGACGCCGCTGCCCGCACAGGGCTGCCCGCCGCGCGCCTGAGCGGAGCGCGGGGCGGGGCGGAGGGCGGGGCGGGGCGGAGGGCGGGGTGGAGAGAGCGGGCGGTGGGTGGGGACATGGCGGCCGCACGGGGGCGCCCGCGGTCAGAGCGCCCGGCGGGGCCGCCCCGCTGCTCCCGCCCTCATCCCGCGGGCTGCGAACACGGGGCTGGGGGCGCGGGGCTGGGGGCGCGGGGCTGCGGACGCGGAGTTGGGGACGCGGGGCTGGGGACGCGGGGCTGCGGACGCGGGGCTGCGGACGCGGGACTGGGGACGCGGGGCTGCGGACGCGGGGCTGGGGGCGCGGGGCTGGGGACGCGGGGCTGGGGGCGCGGGGCTGGGGGCGCGGGGCTCTCCCTCAGCACGGACTGCGGCGGTGCCGGGGGTGGCGGCCGCAGGCTGACGAACCCTCGGGGCTGGCGGCCGGTCCCCCCCTGACAGAGACACAAGGGGCGTGTGATCAGTTCGTAGCAGAGGGAGTCGAGTGTCATACGAGCACAGAATCATGGAATCATTTTGGCTGGAAAAGCCTCTCAAGATCATGGAGTCCAACCATAACCCACCCCGGCACTGCCCCGTGTCCCGAGAACCTCATGTCCGTCTGTCCAGCCCTCCAGGGACGGTGACTCCAGCACTGCCCTGGGCAGCCTGTTCAATGCCCCACAGCCCTTTGGGGGAGAAATTGTTCCCAGATCCAACCTCAACCTCCCCTGGTGCAACTTGAGGCCGTTTCCTCTGCTCCTGGCGCTTGTTCCTGGGGAGCAGAGCCCGACCCCCCGGCTCCAAGCTCCCAAGCGCTTCAGGGAGAAACCTCATCAAATGGAGCCAGAAGCCCCAGCCCAGAGAGAAGAGCTGATCTGGGAAACCTCACGGCTTGTGAAAGGAGACGTGGAGAGCGCTGGGGCAGCGCGGGGAGCCAGCGAGATGGTGGAGCGCGAGAGAACCGTCCGTGTCCCCAAGGAAAGGTCACAAAGCCGCGTTTCACAGTAGTCTTAAAAAAACCACTTTATTTTCAGATAGGGCAGCAGAACAAGGCGGTGACCCCGCCCTCCCCGCCCGTCGCTCCGCGGTGCCCGGGGCCGTGGGTCGGGGACAGCGGTGCCCCAGCAGCCGCCGGCCCCGGGAACCCGGGAACCAGTGGAGAGCTGTAAAAAGCAGGAGGTACCGGGAAACCCTCACCCCGGCAGGAGGCACCGGGTGCTCCCGCGGGCGCCGGCAGCCTGAGCCGCTCCTTCCCCTCCTGGGAAAACAAAGCATCTTTATTTTCATTGTATAGATTAATCTATTTCATGTAACTTCAGCTGCAACAGAGCGAGCTCTGGAAACACAACACGTGCAGACACGTTGAACAACGTTATTTCCCTGCCTTGTGATTCTCACCCTACACCTACGAAACTCACAAGCTGGCAAAATAAAGTAATATCAAATAAACCATTTCTGTCCGCAGCTGGAGGACCCCGCATGGAAAATTGTCTGAAATTGACAGGTTTTGAGGGGAAATGCCAAAAATAAAAGAAGGAAGCCAGCCAGATGCTGGCGTGAGGAGCGCCCGGCCCTGCAGGCTCCTGCTGCCCGATTCACGCCGCTGTAAATGCCGCCCCGAGCCGGCTCCTGCCCCCACGGCGGAGTTCAGGTCCCCCCTGCGGCCACAGAGCGCCCCCGCTGTCCCCACGAGGCGCCAGCCGCGAGTTCGGGGTGGGAGAGCAGGGGCTCCCCCTGCGCTGCGGAGCATCCCGCGGGGTCCTCTCTTCGCCCGGGGGGCCCATGGTCCACGTCCCGTGGGAGGCTCCTCCGCACCCCTGCTGTCCCGCTCATCCCCGGCGCCCACGGCCAGGGGTGCTCCATGACCCCAAAACCCCTCCGACATCCTGGGGCGATGGCCTGGCCACTGCGTCCCAGCCCCAGCCTGCGGGTGTCAGCAGCCCGGGAGGATGCTCCAGTCCCCCAAAGGTGCTCCAGCCCCCCAAGGGTGCTCCCAGCCCCCCAGGATGCTCCCAGCCACCCAAGGGGATGCTCTGGCCCTCCGAGGGTGCCCACAGCCCCCAAAGGGGATGCTCCAGATCCCAAAGATGCTCCCAAACCCCCCAGGGTGGTCCAGCCCCCCGAGGATGCTCCAGCCCCCCCAGCCCCAGGTGCTGGTCCTGCAGGTGCTGTCCCGGCGCGGTGGCATCGGGGCTGTGGCAGCCCGTGGGCCTCCCTTCACCGTCCCAGCCTCGGCCATGGCTCAGGCATAGGATGACAAAGGGAAGCTCACAGGGGGCAGGGGCTGCGGGCCCTCTCCTCCCGCCGGGCGGCCTGTGGACAAGAGACGTGAGCCGGGGGGGAGGGGGCTGGGGGCCCAACCCAAGGTGAAAACCAGCCCAGGGACCCCGGGTGCGACCCCCGGTGCGACCCCCAGCCCCAGGACGGTTTGGGCGGCGGGTGCGAGCGGGGCCGCGCTCGGGCAGCTCCGGCTTCTTCCGGGTGTTGTACCTGATTCCCTGAAAATAAAACAGGGTCTGATACAAGTTTTGCTCCAGATGCTCACTTTTTCACACGTCTCGCTGCCTGGACACCATGCAAATCGACTTTTATAAGGAACTGTGGTAGGGCTTATTTTCGGAGCAGGGCTTATATTCCGAGCGTGCTCAGAAATCCTGAAAAATCTCGCCAGGCCTTATTTTCAGGGAACAGGGTCGGTGGGCGTGTGGGTTTGGGGGCGCAAAGCTGCAGCGTTCGGCACCGAAAAGGGGCACAGGTGTGTGCGCACATCCGCACTGTGCACATGGACACGCGTGTGCATGGCTGCGCCAGGCTGTGCACAGCACCCGTCCGGATGGGCCCATCCCGCCGCCCACCCTGCTCCTCCCGCTGTCCCCGTGTCCCCCGGCCCCATCCGGCCCCATCCGGCCCCCGGCGCCGCCCGCTCACCTGCTCCAGCGCATCCTCCGCTCTGCCCGGCCCGGCCCCTCCGTCTTTGCCCCCCACCCGCATCCCTCTCCCAGCCCCACCACCGACCGGCTCCTTCCCCTCTGCCCTTTTATACCATCTCTGTTCATATGACGAGCACGTGGAAAAACAGCGCAGAGCTCAGAAAAAAGCTCCTTAAGACAGTTTAATTCAACTTTCCTGGATCCCATGACTGAGCTCGGCCTGTGAACGGGGTCTCATGACTGCGGCACGCAGGCCCCGCTCATCAAAAGCCTCATTTATGCCCCAAAAGGGACTTAAACCCCTCTTGGCGGGTCACCCGGAGAGCTCAGCGTCCCCGGGCCCGGCCGGACCCACATCGCGGCTCTGCCGGTGTCCCCTCTGCAGTCCCTGATGTCCACTTGTCCCCTTGTGCTGCCTTTACACGCAGGCACACGCAGGCACACGCAGGCACACACAGGCACACACAGGCACACGCAGGCACACGCAGGCACACGCAGGCACACGCAGAAACATGCAGACATACACAGGTACACGTGAATACATACAAACACAGATACAGACACACGGGTGCACACGGAACAGACACGCAGATACACGCAGACACGCATGGACACACAGACGCACACAGGAACGCAGACGCGCTGGCAGTGGGGACACCAGTGCCATCCCGGTGGCTCACGGCCCAGTGTGGCCCCACCAATGGGAACCCAGGGGAAGGGCGATGGGGACCGACGGGGACACCGACTCCGTGCCCAGGCCCCCCGGGGCAGGGCTGGCTCGCGCGTTTTGGGGACCCTGCAGCTCTCGTCGGGGTCGGTGCTTCGTCCCCGCTCCAGGGGCTCACACGGTGCAAGGACGGAGCCTGAGCCCCCGGGCTGGGAGCAGCAAAGGATCCAGAACAGCCCCAGTCCCTGAGGGTGACGGGGCACAGCTCTTCAGGCACCGCTCCTGGCACGGGGCACCGTCCGGAGAGCCCAGCTCACACACCCGAGCTCGGTTTAAATTTTGGGGAGCAGGCTGAACTTCCCTGTCCTTTTACCTTTTTTTTCAAACCCAGGCCCAGCAAAACCAAACTGAAGCGGCCCCGCTGTTCCCTGAACCCAACCACCAGCTCCGAGACGTCCCGGCGACGCAGACAAAGCATCCGCAGCTCAACAGGAAACAGGCGGCAGTAAGAGGATAAAAATACCCCTCGGTGCAAACAAAACGTCTCTGTGCCGGGATTAGGGTGCTGGGGGCTGCTCCAGCCTCGCTCAGCCGGCCGGGGGAGCGGAGCTGGGTGACCGCGGTGACTTTCGGCTGCCAGCGCACGTGGGAGACAAAGGCTCTAAAATCACCCAAAAGCTCTAAAATCACCCGGGCGTTGGGGGGAGGGCTGGGGGAATGCTCAGGGAGAGGCCAGACCTCCAAACACCCCCCGGAAAACGGGGAGACCACCCAGAGCCCCCACACCCAAATCCTCCCCAAGGAAGGGTCCCTGCTCCCCAGCTGGAGCACCTGGGGGGACGTGAGGGGTGTGTGGGGAGCAGGGGTCCTGTGCCCCCACCTCAGCTCCCCCACAGCCCCAGCCCCAAACAACAGGCGTGTTGGAGGGTTCTGAGTGTGGGGCCGCAGCCAGACCCCAGCACGAGGCCCCTGAGCCACCCCGGAGCCGCCTAAGGAGATTATGGCTCCTCACATGAGCCACCGGGCCCCACGGCCTCCCGCCGGGGAGGAGGCGACACGGGGTGACAGGGACACAGAGCGGGGACCAGCGCCTGGGAGCTCCACGAGGGTCCCCATGGGCCTGGCCAGGGGCAGAGGGGGCTTTGCCACTCCGACTGGGAGGGACTGACCTTTGCAGCCGTGCCCCGGGGGACCAACAGCTCCTTCCCCCTCTGCTGGCGCCGCGGCTGCCCCGTCCCTGAGGGTGACAAGCGCTGGGGACCCGGCCAAGCGCAGCTCAGCTGAGGGGCCGGACGCCACCAGGGCTGGGGCTGGTCCCCCCGGGCTGGGGGCAGGGACAGGGCACACACGGGCAAAACGTTCAACCGCTGCTCTTTATTGGGTGCTCGGCTTCCTCGCCCCGTGTCCCGAGCGAGCGGCACGGAGACGTTTCCAGGGGCGACCTGAACATGGGGGCTCTGAGGATGTCGAGCAGGGCCGGCTGGGGGTGGGACGGGGGCAGCTCCTCCGCGTATCCCCAACCTCCCCTTGGGGACGCGGCTCTGCTCGAGCCACGGGACAACCACCAGGCACCCGCAGCCGCCAGAGCCGCTCCCGGGAAAGCTCCGTGCAGAGCAGGAACCGCCACCTCTGTCCTGCCCCACAGCGCTGCCAGGGAGGGGGCCGGACCCCCAGCCCCCTCCAACTCGCCTTATTGCTGTAGTCAGAGCAGCCAGGGGGAATTCCGGGCTTCGCTGGTTTAGGAGAGGGGACGAGGACACGTCCGAAGCCAAGGATTCGCCATCAAGAGGGTGGGCTCTCGTCTTTCTGGGGAGGGGGGAAGGAGGGAGCTGCCATCTCTCACCAGCCCGGCCGGTGGTGCCGGCAGCGCCAGGGCCGACACCGCGATCGGGGGGGACAGTTGTGCCGTGCCCAAGAGGAAACGCACCGGTCGCTCCACGGCCCCCTGCCCTCTGCTGAGCCTGGGGCTGAGGCTGCACAAACTCGCTGCACCTCCAGCAGCAGAGACCGGGGAGAGACACCGGGAGAAGCGGAGAGGTGAGCGGAAAGCCCCTGCCCGGCCCCCCGCTAGTTGCGTTGGCTGGCCAGCTCCTGGGAGATGAACTTCCGAAGGCGCTCGAGGTACTGGCTGTAGAGTTCAATGTCATTGTGCCCAGCCCCGTCCACCCACAGCGGCTCCACGGCCTTGGGGCAGCGTTCGAAGAGCGCCAGGCCGTGGGAGAAGTCGATGACTTCGTCCTCCGTGCCGTGGATGATGAGGACAGGAGAGGTGATTTTGGAGATCTTCTCGATGCTGCCAAGAAGGTGGGGGGGGAGAGAGGAGAGGGAGGGGTGAGTATAGGGACTGAGGCACCCCCATTCCTCCTGCCCCCCAAAACACAGCTCCTTGGGGAGAGGGACCAGGAATGCCCTTTGGTCACAGCAGAGCTTGGGGACAGGGAGCTTCGCCAATGACGAGCTCCAGGACAACATCTCCCCCAGCGTGACAGACGAGGACCAGCCAGCGGTGACAATGGCCCTGGGGAACCTCGGCAGGACAGCGTGAGCCCAGGCCCTCCCCGAGCCGGGATCAGCTGGGCCGGGCTTTGAGGAGTGGAAGCTCGGTTGTTCTCAGCCCGGCCCCAAAGGCCGCGCGAGGCCATCGGGACACAGAGCGTGGGCTGGTGGCTCCCAGCCACGGCTTCCGCCTCAGGGACCGTCCCTGGGGACTGTCCCTCAGGCCCCACTGGCCTGGCTGCAAGGAACAGGCGAAGCAAGAGCTCGTGCCCCCTCAGTGCTGCCCCTGGCCTCTGCAGAGGGGGAAAGAAGCCCAACAAATTTCCCTCTGGGGAAAAAGGGGTCCCAGGGACCCCCTGAGAAGAGGCTGGTGGCACAGCCCCAAAGCTAATGGGACACTGGGTCAGGATGGCGGGGAGGTGACACCACCAGGGGACATGGGGTACACACATGGCACAGACCTCAGGAGGGGACACAGTGACTCCGGTGGGATTTACGATTCCCCAGAGGGGACCAAACGCAAGGCAGGAGGATGCAGATGGGCACGTTTAAGCCTGTCATGGGCAACAGGTCTAGTTGTCCCACAGCCCCTCTTCGTGGCCAGGGCTGGCGTCCAGGGCAGGGCTGAGCTGGCGCTGCCCCTGCAGAGCCAAGCCCTGTCCCGCTCCCTTCGCAGGCCACTCACTTGGGGAAGGCATCGAACCAGTAGGTCTTCTTGGTCTCAGGGAAAGCGACTCTCATGCCGGAGGTGAGCGGGGAGTGGAGCACGATGGCAGCGCACTCGTAGCGGGAGGCCAGGTCAACCGTGGGCACTGTGCCGATGCTTTGTCCATATAAAATAATGTTCTCGGGGCTGATCCCGTACCTGGGGAAGGAGAAGGCAGCTCAGCACCCAAGCACCAGCGCCACATCGCCCAGGGGGGTCACCCTGCTCTGGCCACAGCGGGGGAACAGCCCGACCAGGAGCACAGCTTGTGCCAGCGTCCCCAAGCGGGTCACACCCCGCGGCTCCCCTGGCCCTCTGGGTCCCCCTGCTCCTCCTGCAGCTGCTTCCCGGCCGCCCATTCCCGCTCCGAGCGGCCCCAGGTTCCCTCTCTGGATATTTCCTGTTTGCCGGGGTTTTCCTGGACGCTCCCTCCCGCCGCCCCGCTCACCGCGTCCGCAGCGCCTGCCACGCGGCGTCGATGTCGGAGTAGAGGTTCCTCTCCGAGGGCTTGCCCGTGCTCACGCCGTAGCCCGAGTAGTCGTAGGAGAAGATGTTGCAGTTGATGCGGGTGCCCAGCCCGATGTAGAAGCTGCTCATCTGCCCCAGGTCCACGGCGTTGCCGTGCGAGAAGAGCACCGTGTACCTGCAGCACCGGGAGACGGGCACGGTGGGTTCACGGGGACTCGGCTGCGGTGCCACCAGCAGCTCGGGGACCAATGTGCCAGGGCAGGGCAGACAACCCTCTGGCCACCTCCCCACGACACCCCGGTCCAACCCCAGGGACAACCAGACCCCCGTCACCACCCAGGGCCAGGGCCTCGCACCCAGCAGATCCGGGCAGCCCAAGGGCTGGATGATTCTGTTCAAGGTTTTTAGTCTATTTTTGGTAAAAAGCTCAGGATTTGGGGCTGTTTGCCCAATGGGGATTTTAAGTAAGAATTCTGACAGCGGGTTTTTTTCTCCCCTGAGTCTGGCAAGACACCAGACGCTGGGAGAGAAGTGAATTGTGGGAGTGACAAGGCACAAGAAATTTCCACCATAAGGGGAAAAACAATGTTAATCATAAAAATTAACACTAATAGCGCATCAATGGCAGCTTGGCTCTATTCTGCCGGAGGGAGGGAGGAGCGACACAAACCCCCACACCGTGGCACCAGCTGAGGGAACAGCTGCGCAGTCCCCTCCTGTCCCCACACACCCAGACACAGGTCGGGGGTCTCTGTCCCACACCCCAGCGCCCTCCTCCTGTTTCCCAGTTTACGGACCCGCAGCAGCGACCAGCAGCGGGTTGTGCCTAAACTCCCCCTGGCTTTTGCTCCCATCGCTCTTGAGGAATCAAATGCGCCAGGAAATCACATTAAACATGCAGACCCAGTTCACCGCGGGTGTCTCCTGGCCAGCACAGGGCCATCCCCATGGTCACCATGGGACCGGGGACAAGGACAAGTGGCCAGCACAGAGCCCCAGTGCTCACCAAGCGCCTCACACAGATGTTTGGTTCACAACTGGGGCGTTACATCCTGGTGTGACATCGGGGGGATCTGTGGGACAGCCGGGGGAATCCCCACATCCCCACAGCCTTCGGCTTTGTCTCTGCTCCCTATTTAACCCAGTTCCCGGCTGCAGCCACAAGCCAGACCGGTCCTGGGAGCCGAGCTCGCCGTCCCACGGGATCCCTCCAAACCCCGCGGCACAGCCGCGGCTGCAGCGAGCGCCAGGTCAGGCCGGGACAGGGAGGTGGCACTCGGCTGAGGGAGGGGAGGGGACAGGACGGCACCGCGGCCGCCAGCCCAGCACGAGGGTCCACCCGCCCGCAGCAGCGCCGGGCCGGCACGTCCGCGGGCGACTCACCTGGCGCCGGGCACGCAGCGGACGTACATGCAGCCGACACGGTTCCCTCGGCTGCTTTTGGTGACGAACACCTCGATGTTGTCCAGCTCCCGCTGGGAGTACTGGAAATCCGCCCGGTCCTTCAAGTGCAGCTTCCAGCGGCCCGCGGCACCGCCGCGCAGGGAGCTGGTGCTGGTGCTGCCCACGGGCTCCGGCTCGGGCACCACGGCGTAGGTGGGCTCCGGCGGCAGGAAGGCCAGCTTGGCGGCGATGCGGCTGGGGCAGGGCGGGCAGCAGAAGAGGCAGCAGAGCTGGCTGACGGACAGCCCGTTCATGACGGCGGCGAGGCGGAACGCGGCCGTGCCCGGAGCGAGGGAGGGTCCGCGCGGCACAGGGCCCGTCCTCAGCCGGCCCTCGGCGCGGCCGCTGCCGGCACTTCACCGCGGGCCGGGGCTGGGCCGGCCGCCATCCGTCCGGCTGCGGGCGGCAGCGGGGGCCTGCGGGCAGGTCAGAGCTCTTCACAGCCGCCCCGACACGTGTGACCCACGGCTGGGGACAAACACACCCCCCAGAACACACACCCCAACCCCTGCGCCAAGGGGAGCATCATCCCCTTCTAACACACACACCCCCCCCCGCTCACAGCCCCCGCACCCCCAGAAACCGGCCCCCTTCAGCTCTTCCCACGCACCCCCACGCACAGCGCAGCCCCTGCGCCGGCCCACGCGGGGAGGTGGGGACACGGGCACAGAACCACACACACAACAGCCTCATGGTGGGGGGACAAAGGCCACAGCCCCCCAGAAGCCCCCAATGCCGGCACAGCCATGTGGCGGGAGCACCGAGCCCCGGAGGAGAAAGGGGAGGGGGAGAGAAAGGGGGAAAAAAAAAGCAACTATTTTCTGCAAGTTTGGGCACAGGCTCCTGAGGAACGGCACCCAGCCCACGGCCCCAGGAATGCGCTGCATCTGCGCGGAGGGCTGGGAAAGGGGAGGAAAGGGTGCAGGGGGAGAGGCCGCCCGCCCCGCTGGGAGGGGAAGGCAGGCACCGGAACCAGCCCAAATATTCGGCCGAAGGGGTGCCCGTGGCCCAGCCCCGCCGCAGGCCCTGGCGCTGGATATGGGTCTGAGGGCTGAGTTTGGGTGCCCTGGAGGTTGGTGACCACCCACAGCGGTGCCGGGGCCAGCGTCACACCGACGGCCTCGTCCTGCCCCAGGTTTGTCACCCCACGTGCCAGCGGGACCGCACGCGCTGCGGTGGACGAGGGCGAACGGCGGACGCACCGGCACCGGTACGCCCGGGCCTGGGGCTGAGCAGGCAGGGGCTGGCAGGGGACGGCAGGGGCCCGTGGCACTGGTGCCACAGGTCACGCTCGCCCCGTGTGTCACACCTGCCCCACGTGTCACGGCTTGTCCCATGTGTCACGGCTCAGCTCGCGGGCCACGCTTGCCCTGCGGGTCACAGCTCACCGCATGTGTCACCCCGACCCTGGCTGGGACACGCACCCCACGGGCAGCACCCCCACCACACAAACACCCACCCCGCAGCCAGAGCGGGGCACCCACCCTGCACCCACTCACTGGCCCCGTGGGACCCCCCACACCCAAAGGACCAGTGTGGCCCCCTCCCCGAGAGGCACAGGACCCCCACCCCACACACACTGACCGCGAGGGGCACCCCCACATTGGCTGGCCATGCACGCTGACCAGCGTGGGCCCCCCACACACTGGCCCACGCGGGACCCCCCCTCCACACACACCCGGATCCATGTGGGACTCCCAGTGGGTGCCCCCCTTCCCCACCACACACACTGACCCAGGTGGGATCCCCACACTGACCAGTGGGTGCCCCCCCCCACACACACACACTGTGTGGGCCCTGCCACCAGCGCGGGTCCCCCGTGATTGCTGTGAGACCCCCCCGCACTGACCCGTGTAGGGGCCCCAGCACACACTCACACACACACACTCACACACACACACTCACACACACACACTCACACACACACTCACACTCACACACACTCACACTCACACACAGGGCGCCCCCCCGCCCCGTGGGCCTCCCCACACACACTCGGACCGGCTCCTTCCCGCCACGGGCCCGTGTGTTCCCCCGCACCCTGACCCGTGTGGGCCGCCCCACGCACCCCCCCCACTCCGACCGGTGGAACCTTCCTACTCACCGGCGTGGGCGCCCCCCCCGTCACTCGCCCCCCGGCACCCACGGGTGTGTCTCTCCCCCCGCGGCCGGGACGGCCCCGTGTCCCCCCGTACCTGGACATGCTCGGCCGGGCCGGGTCCCCGCGCTCGGGCTGCCGAAGGGACGGAGCAGCCGCTGCGGCCTCCGGGGCGGGGGCGGCGCAACACGGCGGCCCCTTGGGCCCGCCCCCTCATCTCCAGGAAGTGACGACATCTCCCCGCCCCCCGTTGCCAGGGCAACGGCGCGGCCTGCTCGCCTCATGGCTGCCGGGCGCCCGCGGCGAGGGACGCGGGCTGAGCCCACGCGTGGCCGGGATATTTCCACCCACAGCCCTAAATCTATATGCCAAACTCAGACTGGATCCCCCAGAATGGACACGGGGTGGGGGGAAGCGTGGGCCTGGGCCGAGGGCCCGGGTGGGACCTAAGGTCACCGTGGGGTCCCACTCCAGCCCTACAAACACGGGTGGAGAAAGCAGCTCCGCCACCAAGCGGGGAACCTGGTCCCCCGGGGCCTGGGGCTGCTGGACGGGACCCCACAACACAGCCTGCGTATTGGGGTGGTAGGAAGAGAAACTGGGAGTGAGGTCCTTCAACCTCCCATGGGCACCACATGGCAGTGGGGGAGCTGCAGCACGGAGCCCCAGAGCAGCTGGTGCTGAGCCGGTGCTGGTGTGTGACGTCTGCACCCCTGCAGCATGGAGGGGTCAGGCTCTGCTCCCCAGGAACAAGCGCCAGGAGCAGAGCAAACGGCCTCAAGTTGCACCAGGGGAGGCTGAGGTTGGATCTGGGAACAATTTCTCCCCCAAAGGGCTGTGGGGCACTGAACAGGCTGCCCAGGGCAGTGCTGGAGTCACCGTCCCTGGAGGGCTGGACAGACGGACATGAGGTTCTCAGGACATGGGGCAGGGACAGGGCTGGGGAACGGTTGGACCTGATGTTCTTGAGGGGCTTTTCCAACCAAAATGATTCTATGATTCTATAACGAACTGTCCACAGCATCCAAGCAAACTAGACTGTATTAATATTTACACTTCCGAAGAAAGAAGGAAATCAAAGGGAAAAGGTATGTGGTGGGGAAGCAGGTGGCCGCCCTTCTGCCGCGTGGGCTTTCCGTCACGCCGTGGGAGCTGCTTCCCCTGCCAGGGGACCACGACCTTTGTGCCAAGGCGAGGGGTGGTCACAGCTTCTCACGGCTTCTCCCCGAGAGCGGCGGCTCACGCTCAGCGAAAACCTCCACCGCAAAACCCAGCCTTGCCAGGCACATTGGCACCGCGCTCACGGCCCCGGTGCATCCCGGCACTAAATGTATGTTCACTCACGTGCTCTGATGTGACACAGAAGGGAAAACCTGAGGAAAAGGCTGGTGAGAGCCAGACTCGCCTCTGCTTCGTGCTGGTGGGGGATTTGCATCATTTCTGGAAGTCCGAATCCTCCCGGCGCTGCGGTACGACAGCTCCTGCCGCAAGGCACACGGCTTTGGCTGAAATCGGGAAAAACTAAACCTCCGTGATGATCCCACACAATCACTGGGACAGAACGAGGGTGGAAACTGCACGTGGAAGGAGCTGCTGCGATTCCCCCGGCTGCTTGTTTAGCCCCTGCGGCTCCGCTCTCCAACGCCCTTTACCGAGGGCAGCTGAAGCGGGACAGAGGCCGCTGCTTCTCTCCCAGGATTTCTGTTTGTGAGATCTCCGGGAGCCCTGTGGCTGCCGGTGTTCCCAGGGAGGAGAAGAGAGCCCCGGGGTGGGCACGGACCCTGCGAACTGCAGAGGCGGCTTTTGGCACCCCAGGAGACCCCACCTGCCTTGTGCCACATGACTGAGCCCCACGTTTTCCTTCCTAACAGCCCCAGAGTCCTCCACGGGGTTTACCTGCAGTGCTACGGAGCCCAGCACTTGGCTTTCCCTGCACCCAGAGCCCTCCACGTGTGCCTCAGAGTCTTCCAGGTGCGTTTTGTGGTGCTCGAGTCCTCTGAGCACGTTCAGTACTCCCCAAAGCTCTCCTTTTGCCTTCCCTTGCACCTCAGAGCCCTCCTGAGAACGTCACGAGTCCTGCAGGACTCTCCCTTCTCCTCAGGACTCCCCAAGGGCTTTTCTGAAAGCCCCCACCTGTGCTTCTGGGCACCCCAGGACCCTCCTCGTGATTTTTGTGCCCCCTGCAACCTTCCACGTGCCTTTCCCTGTGCCCCAGGGCCCTGTATCCAGATTTCGGAGCATTTCCTGGGGATCTGGCCCACAGGTTGGGTGGGCTTCCTGAGCCCGCAGGCTCGTTAGGGGAGAAAGGTTCTCACCAAATATCAGGGACAGGAAAGGACGCGGAGGTTTGGCGAGCTGAGCTTTGTGCACAACCCTGATGAGAAGGAAGGGTGTAAGGCAGAAGGCAGGAGCGGAGAGGGGCCAACACCGCTGGGTTACACCAAACCTCGCCTGGGGAGCGGCCAGCGGTTGCTCGGGGGACAGTGAATCACAGGAGGGTGCTGCAGAGGTGACCCTGGGGACAGCAAGCCTGGCAGGCAGAGAGCGGTACCCTCCCAGTGTCCTGACCTGCGGCTGGAGCACATCTACGTCGCTTCAAGCCACAAAATAACTTTACTGTGCCGGTGCTGTGCTGCTTAACTAGACCGGTGCTTCAACAACAGCGTCTCAAAGGGAGGGGAGGGGTATTGGGGGCGTTAAAACTACAGAATCCCCTTTTCTGCATCTGAGAGCAAACAGCTCTCGGGGGGCAGAGAGCAGCCTTGCTGCCAGGACTCCCCAGCTCCGGTTTTACACCCGCCGCAAAGAGGGTGCAGCAGAGGGAACAGGTCCAGCAGCAGCTCATGGGCTGCAGCAGCAGCTCCGGAGCGGTTCACGGACTCGGAGCGGCCGGCGAAGGGAAAGGCTGCGCGGCAGAGCCCGGCTGCCCGAACCGCCCCAGCACAAGACAAGTCCCAAGGTCTCAACACGGCACGGCGGGGCAGGATGGTCCTTTTTCCCTTGGGAAGCTGGTGGAGATCAGATCAGCGGAGCTGTGGCTGTTGGACAGGCAGGAAGGGAGGGGAGGAACGACAACTGTCAGCCAAAGGGGTGCGAGGAGTCCCCACGTCCGGGCGCTGGTTTGTGTGTGTGCTGGAGTCCCCGTCACATCCCGACGGGGCTGGGAGGAAGAGGAGACAGCTGGGAGGAAGGAGAGGAGCACCAGGCGACCTGGCTGCAGTTCGAGCTGCTCAACCCCCTTCACAACTTCTGGATCTTCTCAGCGATAACGATGGGGTTTTCCTTACGGATCTTCTCGGCAGCTTCTGCCTTGTAGTCGTAGGGGCAGGCGTGCATGTCGGAGTACCGGTGGATGGCGCAGAACAGGTTCCCGCAGCGGCAGTCGAAGCCTGAAGGGAGGAAGAGCGGAGACAAAGCCGCGTTAGTCCCCGTCCAGCCGGATGGAAAGGCAGCAGGGCCCCCGCTCCTTCCTGCCGGGCCAGGAAACTCCATGAATGCAGAAAGAGGGTCAGCGGAGGGACTGAGCGGCCGAGGGCAGTCTCGGTGTGGGGGTGACACGGATGGCTCTTTCCCGTCTTGGCCGCTCCCATGAGCACGCGCGCGCTCTGGGCTGCCCCAGCTGTCACCGCAGTGGGAAACACTCCCAGGGCAGCTGCTCCCTGCGCTCCCCGGGGACAAGGGACATGCCGGGGAGCGCTGAGCACCAGATTGCTAATCCAGCCCAGGCTGCCCCGGCAGCGAGCAGAGCAGGCAGCCTGCGCTGAGCCGAGCCCTCTGAGCCAGCCCGGCATCATGCAGCGGCATCTGCACTGACCAGCAAGCAGCAAAACCTGCACCTTATTAGGATCACTTTCAAGCTATTTAGGCTTCAAAATTCATAATTTAGTCACTTCAGTTGGAGACAATGCTGTTCAGAAGTGCTACCGTTACCAACACCCTCTGGGAAACCAAGGCAGGAGAGGGTTCGCTGCAGGACAGCAGCTCTCTCCTTTCCCATCTTTCCAACTACAGGCTGTAAAGGCCACCAACATCTTATTACGAGCCCTCCAAACCCACGCAGCATCAGAGCACGAGATCTGTTCGCATGGCTGTGACAGCAGAGGATTTGTGCCACAGGCAGGCTCTCCCCGCAGCCCACGTCTCACCAGTCAGCCCTATCTTCTTCCGGCAAGTGAAACAGCGATTCTTCTTCTGTTTCGGTTTTTCTGAAGCTGTCTTGACCTCAGCTGTGTTCTGGGATATTTCAAGCAGGGCACCTTAAACAGAGGAAAGAGTTTTGTTACCCTTCTTGATAAACCGAGCAGCACGTTTGTTTTATTACAGCCGTTGCTTGAAGCCCTGCCGATTCTGGATGCGTGCAGACAGCTGTGTGCGCTGCCCGGCTGGCACGGCCCAGACTGTGAGACTCGCCTTGTTCCACAGAGATCGACACCTCACGCAGCCTCACGTGTCCTCTCTGTCTCAAATTTCTTAAGTCCAAGACTCAGAAACACAAAGGAAATGTTATGGTTTAGCTAAACCAGACGTAAGGTAACGTGATGCCGTTTAGCTCCTGCTGAGAAAAGGAATTACCTGGCGCTGGCCATAGGTTCAGCAAGCGTCTGGATAGTGACTGCGGCTTAGCTGACGTACAGTAACTCCACTGCACAGCTGAGCCCAGAGTTAATCTTTGCAGGAAAAAAAAGCCTAGTTAACCCCCTGTAAGTACTACTAATTATTTTTGCTGACTCTTACGTAAGTGTCCCTCATATGTAGGTCTCGGAATGCTTTGTACAGATACTCAGCACTGTCTCTAATCTACCAAAAGGAAAACCAGGCTCTGAAAGTCAGATTGTTAAAGGTCACTGATGCTCAGCAGGATTTGCGACAGTACCTAAGCAGGTTAGAGGAGCTGCAGCTGCCGGCAGACACGTACCTGAAAATAGGCTGAGGAGACAAAGGGGGCAGAGAAAGCTTCCTGGATCTGACCCTGAACAGCTTCCTAAAAATCCCACGATCAGAAGAAAGGGGCGGCTCTTCCAGGCCTCTCTTTCTCTGAATAGTCTCTCACTTGCCTGCTCTAAATGGTCTCCTGGGCTGCAAGGGATCACCAAACCCAAAATGCACGTGCATGTGCAGTGACTACAACCTCTTTTTTGGGTTTTGTTTCAGCTTTGAATGCAAAATGCGTGCTGACCTGCAGGAGGGTGTCACTGATGCAGCGTCACCTGGTTGCAGCTCCGCTGCAACACACCAGCTCACCCTGTAACTCATCAACCGGAGGAACGACACCCGTGCTCCTCCATCACTTCACAGAACCCACTTTGCAAGCCAGGCGACAGCATTAACGCTCCCTCCGAGGGGCAGGTCTGGCTCCTGTCACCCAGGGTGACAACAACCAGGCCGGCAGCTGCCCCCGCGCACCCTCACAAACACGGCTCCTCTCTCCCAGGACTCCGCTGGGTGCTGCTCTCCTCCCTCGAGACTGGCGGGGACCCGCGGCCGAGAGCCGCGCAGCAGCCCGTGGGACGCGCCGGGCCCGCTGCCATGCGCCAGGATGAGCGCCACGGCAGATGATCCTCCTGTCAGCGAGCGAGGGTGGCAGCTCCTCAGCCCACAGCGCAATCTCTGCCGGCCTGCCCGCAGGCACAGCGCTCCCTCTCCCCCGCTTCAGAGACACAAACTGTGCTCTGTCTACAACTGCCTCAAAGGAAGATGGAGCATGGAGGGGTTTGGTCTCCCAAGGAACAAGAGACAGGACAAGAGGAAATGGCCACAAGTTGCGCCAGGGAAGGTTCAGATTGAATATTAGGAACAGTTTCTTCCCCAAAGGGCTGTGGGGCATTGGAACAGGCTGCCCAGGGCAGTGGTGCCGTCACCATCCCTGCAGGTTTAAAAGGCGCACAGACGAGGTTCTCAGGACATGGGGCAGTGCTGGGGTGGGTTATGGTTGGACTCCGTGATCGTGAGGATCTGTTCCAACCCAAATGATTCTGTGATTCTGTGGTTCTCCTGCCAGGTGAGCCCTCAGTGCCAGAGGTGACAACCACCCCTGGAGTCACCAGCCAGTATTGTACTTGCTGCTCAAACCCATTTGTGGGATCGGTATCATTCAGACTCGTGCAAAGGCCAGATCATCTACCTGATGAGGAAGATGCTGATGAAGCTTCTTCAGTCTTGATCAATTCTTCTGTCTCGCCGCCGTTCTCATCTCTGGATATGCTCATGGCCGTCATCTGGTGAGTCACAGGGGTCTGGCCACTGGGAGCAAGCGCAACAAACAAACCAGAGAGCAAACACAAGTATTTTCTTTTCATCAGCAGCGATGTGGGAGAGATCTCCAGCCCATAAAGTTGATTTTGTTATACTCAGAGGTAACCCGGGAGTACAGCAGACCAATTCCCCTTGAGACTTGGGATCAACATTCTTCACAGACGTAAATGGAACAAATCTCTGATGACCTCAGCTTCCTTTTCCACCCAGTTATATCTCAAAGCCAAGTCAACAGCCCATCCAAAAAAGCCCAGGACAGGAAAACAGAGTTATGAGTCAGGACTGCAGAGCTCAAGGCAGCGCTGCCTTCCTTCCTATCAAACGTGACCAAGGTCCCTGGTCCCAGCGCTGCAGCTTCCAGACAGGATCATCGCCAGGTGCTTTCGCTCAGGACTGCGTTACAACCAGTTTAACGCAGCCGGTGACAGACGAGGTGCACCAGCTCCGAGAGAACCAGGGTACCACCTCGTTTACTACAGGTTTTAATTTACAATCGACCCTCTGGTACCTGACTCTACTCACCAGTCATCATCACCTCAGTCTTCCAGACAAGCCAGGCTCACAATCCAGCCCGCTTTACAGATCCCCTTGGCCATGTGAGGGGTGAGAGCCCACCCTTGTGTCCCAGGGCTGGTTTTTGGCACGGCTGTAGATCCACCCCACCCCGCAGACCCTGCCCCTACCTGGCCTTCGCATCCTCAGGCACAGCGTCTCCCTCGGCGCGCTGCCCCGCAACGGAATCCGAAGCCATGGGGCTGCTGCTGGGACCACTGGATGCTACAAAACAAGATGAAAGTCTCGGTAGACTGTTAAAAATATCAGCAAGTCCCTGGGGTGCTCGACAGGCAAGGAGAAAGCAGGGTGAGCACTTCCAGCAGGTTTTACTCTCCTGCTCCCTATCAGGAGCTGGGCAGGTAAAATCTGACTCCCGTCACCCATGACACCTCCACCATTCTTTGATTCCTCTTCTCTTCCTCAGCATTGCAAGGCAAACTGTGCATCAGCATAAATATTCTCCTATCAGTATAAATTAAAGTGCTGCAGTTACCTTGCACCCAACATTACTCTGCAGCCTCTCCAAGGTGTAACAACCAGATCCTCATCTGCTGAAAGGAACCGGCTTCAACAGAGACGTGTTGGCTTATGCCAGCCGAGGTTCTAAGTCAGGGTCTTTAGAAAAACCCTTTGTGTTCCCAATATATATTTGGCCATTATTACACTCAGGAACAAAACTGCAAAAGACCTCTAGGAGGAATTTCCCAGCAGTATTGCAAAGCCTGTACATGGGGCATCTGCACAAACTCTCAGCAAGAGAAAACCCTGCTAATGATGGCAAGAGCATCCTTTCTGTGCTCCGAGCTGCCTCCCGGCTCGGGGACTTGGCAGCTCTGCTCAGCTGCTAGAAACAAATCTTTTATTTAATTTAATTGCTTTGGATTGTCAGCCCTGTTAAGAAAATTATGCAAACCCAAAAGGCCAAATTCTTCCCAAATAAAGGTTTGTTTCAGGGATCTACCATGGAGCAGGTAATAGCTAAAAATTCAGGGCAGTCTCAGTGCAAGTGAAGCTTCACAGTTCCCTGGGAGGTGCTGAGTGGGACGGGGCTGCACAAGCGTCCGGGACTGAGAAGAGAACAAGTGACCCCTTTAGAGGGAACAGAAGTCTCAGGGGTTCCAGTCCTCAGTTTAGAGACCCAGGTCTGCACAAAGAGGGAAAAACGTGAGTTTTCCAGGAGGGAGTAAACCTGCCGGTGGCCAGTACCAGGACCACGCTCTGTCCCGGTCACTCAACACAGTCTGCAGCCAGGCACCCACGGAAGACAAGATTTCTCTACCTGGGGGACTTATCCGGTCGCTGCTCTGCTGCCTCTGCAGGAACTCCTTATAGCAAACGGAGCACATCCCGTTGGTGCGGGGGCTGCCGTAAAATCCACAGCCCGTGGTACACAGCAGAGGCACCTGCGTCTGGTTCGTCTCCTGAGCCATCCTCGCTGCTCCAAGGCCCCGGGCTACAAACAGGAACAGAAATGGCACAGCTGTTAGGGCCGGAGCGCCCGTTCATTGTGCCGCAGCTGACCAGGAAGGAGCACAAAGGATCCCGAGAGTCCGGTTCCTGCACGTGCACAACGCCATCCACGTCCCCTGAGCAAGCGGTGCCCAGGGCTTGTCAAGCAGCCCCGAGACGCAGGTCCTGGAGCCGCTCTGGGCTCAGCTGCCCAGAGCCGGCCCAGAACACCGACAGGAACGGCTCCCGCAGCCCCTCCTCGCACCACAGGAATCCCTAAATCCCAGGGAAAGACCTGAACGATCCGCTCCAGCGTAACAAGAAGTGCGATCGCAGCGTGGCGAGCGACTCCTGCAAACAGCGGAACAAAGAATGCCACTCAAGCGGCCAGCACAATTAGCTACGTTTCGCACTTAGCAGTGTTTGTTTTAATTTCAAGCCTGTTTTAGTTTTTTCTCAGGAAGGTGATATAAATGATGCAAAAAGCACCCTCTAAACCTCAGCTTTGACGCACAGGTATTTCCAACATATGCTGGTAGATAAGGGCAACATTAACATAGTCAGGCTGAAAATAAGAATAAGGTCTCTTTCCAGCAGTAGGATGCGATTCTGGAACACCTTCCCGGGCGAAGCAGCAGACACGGTGAAACCTACTTCTAAAATTAATCTTAATAATTTCTTTCTGGATCACATGCAGTTGCCTCCAGACCCAGGAACCGGCCCCTTCCAGCACTTACACAGCCAAGCTGCGCGGCACCCTTCACCCAGAACCATGAACAATACCTCCCAGCAACAAGCAGGCATTCAGATGCGTGTGGACGACGCGGTGGCGGCCCCGCCGTGGCGGGGGACAAGCGGTGGTGCTGGTGGCCCCGCCGTGGCGGGGGACAAGCGGCGGCGTTGGCGGCCCCGCCGTGGCGGGGGACAAGCGGCGGTGGCGGCCCCGCCGTGGCAGAGCCCGCAGCTCCAGCTCAGGCACAAAGCCCGGTGTCGCTCCCCGCAGAGCCCAGCAGCGATCCCCTTCTCCCAGCGCGGCAGCCGCACACAGTACCCACCGCTTTACAGCCGGCTCTGCAGCTTTCCTTCATGCTCCTACAAAACTGGCTCGGCCAAGGGAACAGAACAACAGGAACAAGCAATAATTACCCTCCCCGGAGCGCTCCTGCGGGATGGAAGTGGATCGGCTCTGGTTTACACTCCTTGTCCTCAGCTGGGCGACACAAATCGCTCCCGGCTCCCCTTGCAGAGCTCAGGCCAGCGCTCCCATCACCGGGCCGGGAACCCTCCCCGGACCGACCTCTCCTGCGCCGGATCAGACCCGGCGGCCGGACCCGCACGGACGAACCTCCACGAGCTGCCTCGAATTCCGAGCGTCCCTGGAGGGAAGGCGAAGACCGCGGTGACGGGGCGAGCCGGGCTCTCCGTCGGCCGCCAGCCCGGGGACAGCCGAGCAGCACACGGCCGCAAACCGGCTGAAATGGAGAACCGGGGGGAACCGACCCGCTCCCGCTGCTCTGCCCCCGCACCCGGAGCCGGCCCCCCCGGCCGGGGAAAGCGCCGGCCCCGCGCCCACCCCGCCACCCCCGGCCGAGCTGCCCCGGCCGCTTCCCGGTCGTAGGCCGCGTCTCCCCGTGCCCCCCCCCCGCGCCGCGGCCGGGCCCCGCGCCCCGCTCCCCGCCCGCGGAGGAAATCGAGGCCGAGGCTTTGCGGCCTGCGCGGCGGCGGGCGGGCCGGGCCGGGCCGGGCCGCTGGGCCGCGCCGGGCCCCACTCACCGGCGGCGGAGGCGGCCGGCGGGCCGGGCCGGGCCGGGCCGGCCGCCGGGAGCTCAGGCTGGCGGCGAGCAGGGCGGGCTGCCGGGAAACATGGCGGGCGCTGCCGGCGGGACCGCGGCCCCCGAGCGCCCTCCCCCGGGGAGGGCCCGGCCGGGCGGGTCGGGGCCGCCGCCCGCAGCCGCTGGTGGGGAGGCCGGTGTAGGGCTGGGGTGCAGCTGACCCGGCTATAGGGGAGGGGGCTGAGGCGCCCCCGCCACAGCGGCTGGGGTGTAGGGAAGCTCTGGCTATAGCGGTGGGGTTGTAAAGCCCCTTGACTGTAGAGGAAGGGGCTGAGACCCCCTTGGCTGTAGGTTCTGGGGTATAGGTGTGGGTATCTTTGTGATTCACCTGGCTATACAGGCAGAGGGGGCACCACTCTCCCCCCACCCCAGCTATAGGGGGCAGCTGGTGGTGCCGCTGTTCTCCCAGCCCCGCGTGATGGGGTTTGGCTTCTTTGTATAATCCCCCCAGGAACAAGCGCCAGGAGCAGAGCAAACGGCCTCAGGTTGTGCCAGGGGAGGCTGAGGTTGGATCTGGGAACAATTTCTCCCCAAAGGGCTGTGGGGCATTGAACAGGCTGCCCAGGGCAGTGCTGGAGTCACCGACCCTGGAGGGCTGGACAGACGGACAGGAGGTTCTCGGGACATGGGGAGGGACAGGGGTGGGCTTTGGTTGGACTCCATGAGCTTGAGGGGCTTTCCCAGCCAGGATGATTCTGTGATCGTATTTTCCCCAGCGTTGCCTGCTTTTAAGATGGTGCTGGGCCATCTTGTCCAGGCGGTGCTTTGCCAAGGAAGGTTGGACCAGAAGATCCTCGCGGTCCCTTCCAACCTGGGATTGCACAGTTCCACGATTCTCTGCTCTCGGGTGGGATTTTGGGGCGGCTCCCGCCGCGCAGAAGCACCGGTTGGTGCAGTTTGATTTATTTGTGGCAGCCAGCGTGGGAAATAAACTCAACCGAGGGGCTGCCCGGGCACCCCCGGCCCCCAGGCACCCCGGCTCCCGGAGCATCCCCAGCCACGCATTTCCCGTGGCCACCACCGGCGACAGCCGCCCAGCGCGGGCCGTGGCCACCAGGTGGCACCAGCCCCCCACGGAAGGTGCCACACGGGGGACCCCCCCCGCTCGAAGCCCCTTCACCCGGGCACCCCCCGGCAGCCCTGCAGACCCGAGCGGGTCCCACTGCAGCCCCACCTGGCTAACGAGGGTCACTTGGCGAACCCAGAGCAGGGGCCTTGAGGCCACCAGCCTGGGGTGCCCCTGTCCCCCTGGGGCTCTCCGCGTGTCCCCCAGTGCTATTGTCCTGTCCCCAAGCCCTGTGGCTTTACCGAGCCCAGCAGAGCGGGTGGGGGGGTCAGTGCAGCGGTTTTGGGGCCAGAGCCCCCCCAGCCGAGCTGCAGCGCAGGGGCTGCTCTGCCGGGGCGGCTGGAAGGAGCCCAGGAGGTACCTGACTTCACAGGCCCCCAGATCAGGAGCAGGGGACGCTGTGCCGGGGACAAGGACGGGGTGAGGGCGGTGGTGGGTGCGGGGCAGGCTGAGCTTCGGCGTTATTCACGCTCATTTTCCCGTGATGCTCTGATAACACTTCCAGACACAACCTGGGTTTGTCCCTTCCCTGCTCCGCTCTCCCTCGTCACCAGAGCTGCTGCTGTCACCCATCGCTGTCACTCCCACAGCACCAAGATGTGCTGCTGGAGCATCGTGTCCGTCTGTCCTTGAGCTGTGGCAGCGGAGGGGGAGCTGCCTCCACCTCTGCCCGCCTGCATCAGCCCCCTCAAGCGCCTTCTCTGCCTGGGTTGTCCGATGGCTGTGGCTGAGCATTCAAACGCCACCCCCCTAACGGGAGCAGTGCAGCGGGGAGGGCAGCGCTGGGGGACAAACGGGAGCAAACCAGTATTGATTTCCAGCCAATTATCGCTGCTATCAAAGCAGCGCAATTAAAGGATGAGGACACATTTCCAGTCCCCTGCCCGCCCCTGCCAGGCCAGGCTCCGGCTCGCACCTCTGTGCGCACGCAGGCGCCCCGCGGCTGCACACGCGTGTACATGCGGGGACACGCGCGCCGCTGCGCAGGCGTCGGCAGCGTCTGCTGGGCTTGTTTTCCCCCGGAGTTGATCCCCCGGCCCCGCCGCCTTGTTTTCCTGCGCAGCCGAGGTGCGCGTCCATCTGGCTGCGCTGCGCCGCCGGGGGTGGGGGTTCTGGGGCGGCTGGCAGCGCGCAGCCGGGGCTCGCACCCGGAGAGGAGATGGAGCCACGGGAACCTGGCCGGTTCCTCAGCCTCGGGATCGTCTGTGGACTGTGCTCTCCCCACATCGCCACCCCTCCTGCTGCCACTGCCCCAGCACGCAGGGCTGGGTCCGCCCCGCTGGCCCCGGCTCTCCCCGCACACCAGCTGGATGCGGGCCCGGCCGGTGTTTCATTTCCTATGCTGTGGCAGGACCAGCGCTGGGGTCACACAGCTCTGAGTTACACTTCACATCCCGTCACTGGCGAGTGACATTTTCTGAGCACCAAAGATGCCAGCGTTACCGGCCCCCTCCTCGAGCTGCGCATCGCGGCCCGGTGCGGTGATGTGGGTCACGCACAGGCAGTACCCTTGAGACGTGAGTGAGCTCTGCGTGTGGTTTCCAGCACTGGGAGGGTCGGACGCCTCCGCCCCAGAGAAAAACACAAAGCCAGGATGAATCCCTGGGTGAGCAGACCCCAGATCAGCCCCATGCTGTCCCCAGGGGCTCTGCCACCCTGGGTCCGCGCGGCAGCTCCAGGAGATTCTCCCAGGGCGGGGGGGGAGGAAGGAGAGTGTCTGGGCTCAGGTTGTATCGCCTGGGAAGGAGTTTAAGTGGAAAATCATGGAGGTTTAGCTTGGATATGAGGAAAAAATCCTTCACGGAGAGGGCGGTGAAGCTGTGGAACAGGCTGCCCAGGGAAGCCGGGGAGTCGCCATCCCTGGAGTGGTTTAAAAGACATAGACAAGGTTCTTAGGGAAGTGGTTTAGTGCCAGAGTCAGGTCACGGTTGGCCTCGATGATCCTGAGGGTCTCTTCCAACCAAAATGATTCTATTACTCCATGATTCTATGAATCTGGCAATGGCAGGAGCCTTGTGCCCCCCCAACCAGCCCCCCCTCCAGCAGCTCAGGAGCTCCTCACCCTGCCCAGCATCTCCTGTCCCCAGGGGAGGAGCAGGGCCCGAGACCCCACGCCCTGTCCCAGCCATCGTCCCCTCCCTGTCCCCAGCGCCGGCCGCTGCTCCGCTCCAGCCTTGCGCAGGTAACACATTAACCTAGTGCCGTGCCAGCCCCTGCCTGCGGCTCCTGCGCTGCCTGCCTGCGTGACACACATCTGGGGAAGGACAGAGGGCTGGGGGACATCAAATCCTTTTAATAGGCTCAGTGGGTTAGAAACCCCCTCGCAATTACCGCCCTCTCCTTGTCCGGTGCGCACAAAGGACCCTCCGGGGCGCTGGGCATGCTCCTGACAAACCCAACGCGGCTGCGGGAGCGGGAGGAAAGAGCAGACGCGGGAGCCCTTTCAGACACTGCGATTTGGTTGCAAACTGCTTAATTTCCTGCACAAAATGATATTTTTGTTGTTGTTGTTGTTTTGATGGAAGGACGGCACTTTTTTGGCATGGTACAATCCCAGGGCTATTCATCCGTCGCCACAGCAACGAGCTCCATCAATGGCCATCCGAGATTGCAGATGATTAGAGACAACATGTAAAAGGTGGAAGACGCTGGGCACCTCGCAAACCTCATCTTCCCAAATGGCTTGAATTATCCTCATTATTTCTCCCCGGACAATTCTCTCCCCAGTCTGCGGGAGACGTCGCTGTTATATAAACAGGGGAAGAGCGGAGTTACGAGAGCGGGTGGAGGAGAAGGGAACGATCCTTGCTGGTGGGGACTGACCTGGAAAGCTCATGACATGGAGGATGAAACCCTCTGAGTTGCTCAGGGACCTGCAAACCTCTCCCCATCCCCGGACGAGCATCGCTCAGGGCTGCGTAGGAGCTTTTGGGCTGGGATGGCCACGTCCCCTGCTTGTCCCCAGTCCCCCAGGACCCTGCGCCCTCCTGTGCCTTTGTCTCGAGCTGTGCCACTCCTTCTTGGGGACATGGTGGGGACCTTGGGGTCAGTTTGCTCTTGGAGTGCTTCAGGGACCCAGCCTATCAGCACCACCTGTTTTGGGGATAAACCGGAGGGAAAGGGGTCTGGAGCCTGGCGAAGTCATTCCGTGTCCCCGTGGAGGCGGCTCCCGCAGTGACGGTGTCCGCAGGCCGCGCGAGCGTGGCCGTGTGAAACTTTAATGCCCACCTGCAATATTGATGGTGCTGTTGATGGCACGGTGGGAACCGCACTGAATGGCCTGAATGTCTCACATGGGCTTTGGGGACCATTTCCTCCACTGCAGCCACGTCCCCACCCCTGAGCCGTCTGGTGTGGATAAAAGGGTGATTGATGACACCCCAATTTGCAGCCGAAGAGTCCCACAGGAATAATCTGGGGGGGAGGAGCAGAAGTGTCCTCCTGGGCGTCTCTCTGCTCCGGGGGGAACAGGAGACCCAGGTGAGGGGTGGGGGTCTCTAGCACCACTTCCCAAAGTGCTGTCGGTGGATGTCCCCACCCCGGGACCAAAGCACCATGTGGGTGGCCTGGAGTGTCCCACTGGGCTGTCCTGGGGACACCCCAAGGGAGGGGGACAGCAGCTGTCCCAGGCCTGTCCTCCCCGGCCATTGCGGGGCTGTCCCCACTGGAAATCCCTCTCCCAGGGACACAGAACCACAGAATGTCCTGAGTTGGGGGGACCCACAGGGACCATCGAGTCCAACTCCTGACCCCCAAGGGACCGACCCCAGCCCTGAGCGTGCTGCCAGGGGTGTCCAGGGGACACGCTCACGGCTCAGGGACAGGAGGGACAGCTCTGTCTGGGCACGGGATGGTGGCTGTCCTTGGGGCAGGGGGTGAACGAACCCTGCGCTGTGTTCTGACCGCAGGCCCCTCTGCTGCCGGCGCCAGCGCCGTCCCCGGCCACGGTGTCACATTGGATGTGAGATGCTGACACCTCCAAGCTGGGACATCCATGCCCTTGGGGGGACACATGCTGGCTCCTGGCCAGGGGTCACCCCCTGCCGTGGGTCCCCACCACGTTCCAGGTCCCCCCAGTTGGGATGGTCACCCCAAGCCCCTCCTGCCACCGGGTCCCCATGCTCACCCTTTGGGTCCCATTCACTCCAGCACTCCATGGGGACAATGGCCAAAACCCAGACAGGCCCTTTGCAGCGAGTGTGGCTCTGATCAGACTCAATTAGAGCCGATAATTAACAGTAGGAGAGGAGATCAATAAGGGAAGCGGCTGGCGCTGCAGCTGGGGCCGGGGATGGCAGGGCTGGGGTCCCTCCTGCCGCCCCAAGGGCTGGAGATCCCCCCTCAGACACCCCATGGCACAGCCGAGCTGGGTCCCTGCTCTCCTCCCGCATCCCCAGAGGAGAAGGAGGAGGAGGAGGAGGGTGGGAGATGCACGTGCAAAGGCAGAGCCGGGTGCCACTGAGCCCATCACCAGGCTGGGGGGTGATAACGAGGGGGAACCCCCCCATCCCATGGACCTCAGGCCGCACCAGTGATGGAGACAGAGCTGACGCTCTGGGTCGGGAGCTCCGGGGTGGGAGAAGGAGTTAATTCCTACACCGAAAAGCTCTTTGCCGGCGTCTCGTCTCTAATGGAAGAGTCATGTTGGATTAGCGGGCGGCAGCGCGAGTTGCGGAGCGAGCGCCCTGCCTGCCGGCGCCCGGCCCCGGGGACGGCGGGGAAGCCATGCGGAATGGCAGATCTGGGCCACTGTGCCAGCGCCGGCGGGGGACGCCGCGGTGGGGACCGCAGCCGAGGACGGGCGCGAGGAACCCGCTGCAGCCGGCTCTCGCGCTGGTTGTTGTCCCCATGGCGGTGGCTCAGCATCCAGCCATGATGCACCCGCGGTACCAGGGATGCTTTTCCTCTATTCCCAACCAGCCCGGGGAAAATCAGGTTCAGAAGCAAGGACACCCCAAATTTTCATGCTACAGTGGCTCCAGTGAGCTCCCTGCGCCTCCAGCACTGCAATCCAATAGCCGAGGGTGCATGATGCCCGGGCGGTGGAAAACTGAGTCGGGCACATTGGACACCATGTGCTCGGCCTCCCCTTTCGCGCTCCTTATCGCATCCCCGATGGTAAATAAACCACCCGTCGCCCCAGCAACCCCGCCAGGCGCGGGGCCGCGCCGGGAGCGGAGTCCAAGGTGACGCACGGTGCCGGCCATGGGAGCCAGTGCGGAGCGGCGCTCGCCCCGGCCCCTCGCCACGGCACGGGGACCCGGGCAGCGGGTGCTGGGGACGGCGAGTGAGACCCATTTCCTGGTGCGATGCCGCCCCTACAAGAGGCACCGAGCTCCCCAAAGCCGTTCACCAGTCCCAGCAGATGGGAAAAGTCTGGAAAAGGGGAATATTTGCCACCAAAAGTCACAGCAAGGTTCTAGAGGCACCTCCAGGGTGAGCGTGTGCCTGAGCCGGGCTCTCCGGTCCCCGGCAGCAGAGCAACGGCTGAAAGCATCAGAGCATCCCTGACCCACTGACCCACAAAAACGAGGCGCCCCGGAGCGGCCGCACCCTGTGTGCTCCGGCCGAGCACCCCTCTCCACAGGTCACCCCGCAGCGCCCCTGGGCAGGGCTGGGTCAGACTGGCCCCCCCAGCTGCTCGAATCAAGCAGAGCCCTTTGTTTTGTGCTTTCATGTTATTTAATTCTCCTCTCTCCTCACTTGCACTGCAGGGGCAGCAGCTAAGCCCAGGGCTTTGCTAAGCCAGGATCATATTAAAAGCACAGAGAGGAAGAGTTTCTGGTGCTAAGCTGCTTGCGGTAACAGAGATGGATTTAAGGAAACTGCTCCCAAAGCGATATTATTGCCCAAAAGCACCGGGCTGGGGGGGGAAGGCAGCCCAGGATGCGGGGAAAGGCCCTGGGCTGGTCCTTGGTGGGATGCACCAGCACCAGCATCGCCACCAGCACCGGTACCAGCGCTGGCACCACAGGGCTTGGGGGTTTTGCCCCATGAGGCCACAGCCAGGACCCACAACCAGGACTGGGACCCACAGCCGGGATCGGGACCCCCATCTGGGAGCGGGACCGGCCCGCCGGTGCCAGGCGGGCGGCGCGGGCGCGGGGGGAGGCTCACCTGAGCTTTGACTGTATTAAAAGCTAAGTCCTCCGGCACGGCTTTTTCCAGAGCCGCAGCCAAAAAGGTGCTTACGGGGCCAAGGCAGGAGCCTGCCAAGCCCTAATTAGAGATGCTCAGCGGTGCAGCGGTGCTAATTCCCAACCTTTCGCCTCTGGATGCTGGGATTTAAACCGCAGCAAAATCATCTCTGGGACACAAGCACTGGGGCTGGGATGTTGGGGTGAGAGGGGGATAAACGTCCCTTTTCCTTCCCAAACTGTGGTGGACTGGGAGCTGCTGAGACTCCCTGGCCTGCCATTGACGGGTGTCCCCAAAAGGTCCCCCTGGTGTGACACAGGGTGACCTGAGCCTGGGCAGGGGGAGAGGCCGGAGTGGCTCCCCAGGCGCTGTCCTCTCGTTCTCTCATCCTCTCTCACATTAATGTGTTAACTTTGGCCAAGAGCTTTTCCCACTGACCTACTGATCTTTCCTATTTCGGTCCCTGGAATTAAGAGATTGTTGGGATTAACTTGCGCTAAAGCCTCCAGATCAGCTCTGGAGCGGGACGCCCAGGTACGGGTGCTGCGGGCAGCCAGGGCCACCGGCTGGCGGGAGGAGGGACCCGCGCGAGGCCGAAGGCTCCAGCACGGGGGGGGAGAGGACGAGGGGGGCAGGACCCCACACTTGAGTGTCTTGGGTGCTCGCAGCTCCTGCTTCTCCCCTCCCCGGGGTTTTGGAGCGGCTGCTGTCAGGGCTGGGAACCCGGGTGATGGGAGGGTGAGGATGCCCAGAAGTCACCCAGCGGTGGGTGGGTGCTTTGGGGACACCCCATGCCCAGCCTGGCAGGTGACACCCAGCAGCAGGGATGTGATCAAAGGGGGATGTGATCAAGGGGGGGATGCGATCAAGGGGGGATGCGATCAAGGTGGGATGGGATCAAGGTGGGATGGGATCAAGGGGGATGCTCCCAGCCTCCCAGAGCTGCTGGGCAGCTGCCAGCACCCCGGGTCTTCTGCGGGTCCCTTGGGGTGACACCTCAGTGTCACTGGGCCACCAAACCTCCCACTGTTGGCAGCAGAGGGGGTCCGGCCACTGTCTTGGCTGAGCCAAGGTCTGGTTTTTTGCCGCATTTCATAGAACCATTTTGGTTGGAAAAGACCCTCAAAATCATCGGGTGCAACCGCTGACCCAGCACTGTCACCAGTCTGTGTCCCACGGCCCATTTCCACAGCATCCTACTTTGGGGGCAAAAAATAAAACCCCCAAATATCCCCTTTTCAGCCCGGTTTGGAAACTCCCCCGAAGGCAGGCTGCTTTTCCAGCCGGAGCGACCCAGGGAGCCCCCATCCCCTGTCCCTGCCCCAGCCCCAGGGACCGTGTCCCCCATGCCCCCATCTGCCCCAGGGTCCCCTCGCTCGCCGCTGGGCACAGGAGCAGCCGCATCACATGGAACTCGCAGTTTTGCGGCTGGGAAGTTCAAAAAGATGGAGGCAAAGGGGGGGGTGGGGGGCAGGAACAGCCCGGCTTTGAAGGTGCCTGGAGATTAACTCAAGGCCACGGCGGAGGCTCCGAGACTTTTACAGCAAAACCTCATTAAGGAGGGAGCGGGGGGGCGGGGGGGCAGGGAAATCTTCTAAGCAGGAGGAAAAATGTTTGATTCAGCAGAAACAAGTGGGAAAAAAGCCCCTTCGCATCCCCCCCGCTCCTCTTTTATCTGTCTCGGGGGATCGGGGCGGAATATGAAATCTGCCCCTCTCCTCTTTCCTGTTTATCTCCTAATTATCACGCTGGAGATTCGCGGGTGCCCGGGCCGGTGCTGAGCGGGGGCGGCGCTGCCCGAGCCGGGGGCGAGAGCCGGGGAGAACCGCCCGGGGACCCCTGCGCCCCCAGCGCCGGGACGAGCCCCGCGGCAGCGCGGAGGGAAGCGGGGCACGGGGTGCCAGCCCCCTCCTTCGGGCGCCGCTGTTCAGGCCTCACCCGTGCGGCCGCGCCCCCTCCCCGGGGACCCGCGGCCCGGCGGGCGCTGCGCTCGGTGCGGGGTGGGGCGGCCGCCGAGCTCCCCCGCAGAGAACCCCCCGGGGCGGATGCTGCGGCCGCCCGTGGTCGCCCGGCACCTTGGCCCACTGACCTACTTTGCACATCGCTGCGCCGTGGGCGTGTGGGGACGGGGATGGGGACGGGGACGGGGATGGGGACGGGGACGGGGACAGGGATGGCGATGGGAACGGGGACGGGGATGGGGACGGGGACGGGGACAGGGATGGGGATGGGGACGGGGACAGGGATGGCGATGGGGACAGGGATGAGGATGGAGATGGGGAGGAGATGGGTATGATAACGGGCACAGGGATAGGGACGGGGACGGGGACAGGGATGGGGACAGGGCTGCCATGGTCCAGCCAAGCAGCAGGGGATGCTCCAACTCACCCCGCAGAGCCCGGGGCACACGGAGGTTCAGCCCGGCCATGCCCCCCCCTCACCCCCAGCCCCTAACGAAGGCTCTGCAGCCACTAATTGCTTGGGACCCCCCTCGGGGTGCAGCATGAGACTGAATGTCCCTTCCCTGGCCAGCCACAGCTCCAATTAGCCTCGTTATCCTGCATCGCAGCTGATCAAGGGCCAGGTAATTGCTGCGATGTTGGATGTCCCTTATAGCCACAGGGCCAGGGGCTCTGGTTATACCTGGTCCTACCTGCCCCCACCCCCACACAGCCCTTGGCCCTGAGTGGGGACAGGGACCACCCCGCACAGGCTGTGGGACTCGGGTGTGCTCCCCACTGCTGCCTCAGTTTCCCCTTCTCCATGCTCTGCTTTGCACCCATCACCCACCCTGCTGTGTCCAAGCAGCACCCACGCTGTGCCACGGGCCACCGCCATGGTCCCACGCCACCGCCCCACGCCACAGCCCCATGCCACAGCCCCACACCACCACCCCACGCCACAGCCCCATGCCACAGCCCCTCGCCACCGCCCCACGCCACAGCCCCACGCCACAGCCCCACACCACCACCCCACGTCACAGCCCCACGCCACAGCCCCATGCCACAGCCCCTCGCCACAGCCCCACGCCACAGCCCCGTGCCAGCTTTGTGCCGTGGGGCGGTGACTCGTGCTGCTTTGGCAGAGCCACGTGCCCAGCACCACGCCAGAGCCGGCCGGCTGCCAGGGGCTGGCACAGGTGGCAAAGCCACATCTTGTCACCGTGGTCCGAGGGCACCGGACCCTTGTCCTGCACCGCCGGGGCCTTTCAGCAGCCAGGCGGGGACAAAAGGTGGCACCAATGCCACGGATGGGACAAAGCAGCGGGCACCCTGAGCACAGGTTCTCTGTGCTGTTAACCCCACATCAAGGCTGGGGGGTTGCAAATGCCCCCACATCCCCTGCAGTCACCCCATCCCTGTTGGCACTGCCCGCACCCCCTGAGCCTGGCACTGGGGACAGGACCCTGCGCTGGCACCGGGGCTGCCACAGGGCGCCCAAGGACGAGTTGTGGGTCTGATCTGCGGCCGCCAGCAGCGGGTTCACCCATGACCTGCTCCCCGCCGGGCAGGTTGGCCATTCCCAACGAGAAACTGAGTCACGGGGAGGTGAAGGGCCCTGGCTGTGCCACGGCAGGGACCCTACGGCAGGGACCCCTTGGCAGGGACCCCACGGCAGAGCCACCGCAGGGACAGCTCGGCACAGCCCGGGGCCCGGGGCTGGGTGAGGGGCTGTGAGCGCACGGTGGGGACGCCGGGCGGGAGGAGAGGTTCCCCTCTCGCTGGGTGCGGCACAGCGAGAGCAAACAGTGATTAAGGTGCGGTGGTGTCATCCCAAATTCCTGCTCGCCTCCAGGCCAGCAGCCGATTGGGACGCTCCCGGTGGCAGAGCCACGGCTGTGACACGGCCACGGGCTGGTGGTGTCCCAGCGTCTGTCCTGGCCCTGACCACAGAGGGTCGGCAGCGAGGCCAGGCCAGGGAGCAGGGGGAGGAGAAGGGCAGGACGGTGATGGGGTGGCAGAGGTTTTGTTTCTTATCCACCCCCGGTGCTGGTGCCACCGGTGATGGGCCGGATCCAGCCCCGCTGGACACGGCCCCCAGCATCGCCCAGGGGGTGCAGCTCCGGCACCCACCCGGGTTCTGGCAGCACTTTGGCAGCTCCGGCCCCGCTGCTTCCCCATCACTGGGATGTCACCAGGGTCGTGGTCTCTGCACTGAGCAGCTGAGAATGGAGCAGCACTGGGGTCCATGTCACCACACGACGGGGTGACAGCTTTTAAGGGAGGTTCAGTGGCTTCCAGAGCTGCCACATCCAGAACAGCCCTGGGCAAGGGTAGGAGAGGCTGTTCCTCTCCGAGGAGCAAAAGTTATGCCAGGGACTCAAGCGTCACCAGCAGCAAATTGGCTCCACCTCAGTTCTGGCTTTGCTGGGACCAGGTCCCCAGTTTAAATGCAGCCAAGTCTGGAAGGTGAGGCCCTGGTGAAGATAAAAGGGGGTCCTGGTGCCGTGTGACTTCTCCACCTGCCCCCCTGCAGCTCCAAAACCAAAGGGCTCCGTCCCAGACCTGCGAGAGGCCGTCCCGCTCGAGCAGCCCCCGCCATCCCCTTCTCCCCGGGCTTTCCCCGGGCCGTCCCAGCGCCGGCCGGCAGCAGAGGTTGGGCACCGTGTGCGAAGGGTTAAGGTGAGGGTGTCGGGGAGGGTGCGTGGATCCGGCGTTGCTCACGGCAGGTGTGGTGCCGCTTATGTAACCTCATACTTTTGGGTTGCGCCGGGGGCACTCGGGGAGTATTTTCGCTCTGGCTCTGGTGTGGTTTGGCCGTAACCGCTCCAATGGCGAGCCAGCGGCCGCCTCGCGGGAGGGGCGAGTTCGCCGGGGCCGGACCCCGCGTGCCCCAAAGAGTCACCGTGTTGTTCCCGGTCTCAGTTTCCCCATCTGCGAAACACGGCTAATGAGGCTGACCTCCTTCGGGCAGCGCCTGTGACCTCCAGGGACGGGCAGTGGCCTCGCGCCACGCGCGCTGCCAGCACGGGGGCCACCCCCACCCGAAATGTGTGCCGGGCCAGGATTCTGGGGGCTGCGCTTGCAGCAGCCCCGCCGGACGCGGAGCCTGTACAGACCGAGGCGAGACGTCGCCCCGCGTCCCGTCCGCATGCCCATCCATGTGGAGAGAGAGCAAAGCCGCGAGGAAGGAGCGAATCCGAGCGGCGAGAGCGGCGAACCCGTTCCCAATCGCCATCAGCAAAATCACGTCAGACAGCAGCACTGGAGCGCGGAGGCGGCTCGGGCCCCGCATCCCTGCCCCCCCGCCGCGGCAGAGCCAGGGCAGCTGGGCACAGGGTGGGAGCACTCGCAGCATCAGCGTGGCTTGGTGTGGGGACAGCGCTGGCGAGAGCCCCCCTGCCACCCCAGCAGCCTCCCTGCACCCCGGCTCGGGCCTGGGGACAGGTGGGGGTTTGAATCACCCTTTTCAGATCTGCTTAAATGGTTTAATTTAAGGGTTTGTGGGTCACGGTGCCCCTTGAAGAGCCCAACTGCAAGGGCGGGGGGAGTCTGGGGAGGAGGCAGCGATGCCACGTGTGTGTGGATGGTGGTGGCTACATCTGTGCCCGTGGCGAATGCCACCATGGCTGATATGGTGCCCATGCCTCAGCTGTGGCCGTGGTTGGGGGCTTGTTTGTGCCCATGGCAGAAGCCACATCCATGTCTATGGTGGGTGCCATGTCTGTGGCGGATGCCCATGCCCATGTCCATGGTGAGTGCTGTGCCCATGGAAGGTGCTGTGCCCATGGAAGGTGCTGTGCCCACGTCCATGGTGGGTGCTGTGCCCATGGAAGGTGCTGTGCCCACGTCCATGGTGGGTGCTGTGCCCATGGAAGGTGCTGTGCCCATGGAAGGTGCTGTGCCCACGTCCATGGTGGGTGCTGTGCCCATGGAAGGTGCTGTGCCCACGTCCATGGTGGGTGCTGTGCCCATGGAAGGTGCTGTGCCCACGTCCATGGTGGGTGCTGTGCCCATGGAAGGTGCTGTGCCCATGGAAGGTGCTGTGCCCACGTCCATGGTGGGTGCTGTGCCCAAGGAAGGTGCTGTGCCCACGTCCATGGTGGGTGCTGTGCCCAAGGAAGGTGCTGTGCCCACGTCCATGGTGGGTGCTGTGCCCATGGAAGGTGCTGTGCCCACGTCCATGGTGGGTGCCGTGTCCATGGAAGGTCCCATGCCCATGGTAGGTGCCACCTCTGCACACATCAGGTCCCCAGGCCAGTGCCACTGTCCCCAGGACCCAGACACCCCTGGGTGCTGCTGAGCACCATGTCCCCTGCACCCTGAGCCCTGGTCTGGCGGTGACACAGACCAACCGCCCCCACC
This sequence comes from Patagioenas fasciata, assembly GCF_037038585.1. Classification (NCBI taxonomy): domain Eukaryota; kingdom Metazoa; phylum Chordata; class Aves; order Columbiformes; family Columbidae; genus Patagioenas; species Patagioenas fasciata. Next base: position 6,560,426 of record NC_092546.1, on the reverse strand, counting down.
CCTGCAATGTGGCACCACCGCGACTCTGGTGACCGGGTGCAAGAATCACACCACAAACCCCAGCCAGGGGACTTTGCCTTGTGCTGTCACCCCAACAATGACCACGAGGTCTCGTTGCGTGGTCCAGAGCCACCATTTATCCTGTTTACATGGCCACGTGTTGCAGCGCCCCGTTATCCAGGACATCACCAGCCCCCAAAGCCCTCTGTGCGTGCCACATGACGAAGGACGGGGTGGCAATGGCTCCTGGCACCTCCCGAGCTTCCCCCTGCTCCCCCCCGCGCTCCGCACGCAGGTCCCCCAGCCGGGATGTCCCCTCACACCATGTCACCTGCACCGTGGTGTGGGGACACGACGTGTTGGAGGGTCCCCAAGTTTCCCCCACCCCCCAGCGCTGGGTGTCCGCAGCTTCTCCGGGGCCCGCACCCCGTCTGCCGGGGTCCCGGTGCCCGCGGGGGGCGGACACGGCGGAGCCGCCCGGGGCCCGGGGCGCTGATTCAGCGGGACACGCAGGCGGCCCCGTGCCTGGGCGAGCCGGGACAGCACGGGCCGGGCCGGCCCTCCCATGGGCGGGCGGCAGCCGGGGGTGCAGCGCCGAGCCCCCCGCTGCCAGAGCCCGGAGTGCCCAGCCCGGGGGTCCAGCAGCCACCGGCACCCCCAGCCTAGCGCCCGTGTGCAGCGCCGGGCACCGGCACGGCGGGAGCGGCGGGGACTGCGGAGATGATGGAGGAGGAGGAGGAGGAGGGAGGGCAGGAGGTGGGGCTGGAAGTGAAACCGATTTGGGGGGGCGGAGCGGGCTCGTCATGTGAACGGCCGCATGCTCGGGCAGAAGTGGGTCAGCGGTGCCGCGGAGGGGCCGGTGACAGAGCCGTCCCGTCCCTCCCGGTGCCTCCCAGTCCCTCCCGGTGACTCCCGGTGCCGCCGCTCCCCGCTCCGCCGCACGGACCCCCATGCACCCCCCGGCGCGCTCCTGACCGCCGCCGGCCACCATGCGAGGTGAGTTTTGGGGGGGCTGGGGACAGCGGGGGGACCGCCCGGCTGCGGGGGGGAGCGGCAAAAGTTGTCCCCGCTGGGGAACACGGGGGGACCCGGGTCAGCCCCGCTGGGGACACGGAGGGAGCCGCATCAGCCGCGGCGGGGGCCGTGTGCCTCCTCCAGCTCCCCCATTCGTTAGGAATAACATTCTTGTTTATTTTGCTTTGCTTTCCGACGCCGGCTTAGACCCACTCTTAAGCTTTTCCTCGCACTAAACCCCTTAATCTCCTCTTCAATATGTTGCTCCCACCAGTGCTGGCTTTATTGCGGTTCTTCCCCTCCCGGGCCGGTTCGGGGCCGGGTCGGCGCAGCCGGGGGGACCGGCGCGGTTTCGGGGTGCCCCTTATCCAGGGAAGGGGCTGAGTCTCTCCAGCCCCTGCCTGATTTTTATCCGTTATTAAAAGCGATTCCTACTTTTCACCCCTCCGCTTCGCAACGGAGGCAGTTGTGAGGAGGAGGAGGAGGAGGGAGGGAGGAAGGCTCCGGCGGGACGATGCACTGGGGCCGGTGATGGTGACGCAGCGGTGGCCAAACCCAGCGCTCCCCGTGCCCGTTCCTCATGGAGCTGCTGGGACCCAGCACCCTGGGGTGGGATTTTAATCCCCCGTCAAAGCCGTTTTCCATCGCCGCCTGAGCCCTCCGCCGCACCAGGGCTCGCTGGAAGTTGTGCTCTGCACATCTCTAGGTGTGGGGTTTGGGGTGCACATATTTAGGTGTGTTTTGGAGGTGAACATCTGGGTGTATTTTTGGGGATGTACATATTCAAGCTCCTGGAATCCGTTTTCCTCCCTCCCGGCGCAGACGCTGCGGCTCTGCCGCCCGCCGCACTCTTGTGTAATGGAGGAGCCAGGCAAGCCCCCCACGTTCCGTTCCCTTCCCACCCCATGACATCCCAGGATTTCACCTTTATTAGTACGGAGGGAAGCGTTAACACCTGCCTTAATTAATAACACCACCTGGCTCTTCTGTAGCGCTTGCACAGCCAGCACTGGCCTTAATTAGCAGCTGGGTGAACTTTTCCTTTTTTCGAAAAACAGGTTTTCTTCCCCCCTCCCCAACGACAGCGTTGGCCCCAACTAAGGGCCAAACCCCCCGATATCACATCGTTTTCCTTCAGTGGGCATTTTTCCTGCAGCGCCACCCAGCACAGGGTCCCCGTTTCTCGCCCAAGCCCAAGTGCTACATGGTGACACCGCATCGATTCAATCTCTGTTTTGTTCCCCAAAACTGCCTCCGCTCTGCCCGTTTCCCCAGGGCCGCAGCAGCTCCTCGCTCCTGCCCCTCCCGCGGCTGCGCCGAGGCTGGCCGAGAGGCTTTGCCTCCTCTAATCCTATAGAGTTTCCAGCCCTCCCGCTCGCTTGTTTTGCAAGTGGCGTGGCGAGGAGCGTGCGGTGGCTCGGCAGCCTCCCGACTTGTCCTAGTGACCTAGATCTGTCATTGGAAAAAATCAGAGAGGGTGGAGGAGGAGCATCCTGCCCGTTTCGGCAGCGTGCCCACGCGGGCAAGGACGGCCAGCACCCGTCGGTCCTCCCGCACCACTGTCTGTCCCGGGTACTGCGGGATGGAGATGGGGATGAGAATGGGGATGGGGATGTCTGTGCCCTTCGCCTCCCAAAAATAAAGATGGAGGAGAAGGTTGGCCACTGGCAATGTGGGGTCCAAAGGGATCCAGCCAGGAATTGGGATCCTTGACCCCCATAACCCCGAGGAGAAGCAGCAGGTGGAGGGGACAAGCGCAGTGATGGGGAGACGTGGGTCACGGTCCCCGCGGGTGGCAGCGGGTTAACCGTGCAGCCCGGCCGTGCTGGCAGCATCCCCTGCCCGTCCCTCCTCCCCGGCACGTTTAACTTTGAACTCGGCAGCGGCTGTATAAAGAGCGGCTAATGTCTAAATCACGCCCGCTTTATTGGATGTGCTGAGCGGAGCTGCTCTCGCTGCCTTTATTTAGCCCCATGGAGATAATTCCCCCCTGATTTAGCTGCAGGGCCTGAGGGATGGGGGTGTCTCCTGCTCCAGCCCGGTTTCTCCCCACCCCAGGCTGGTGGCAGGTCCCCTTCCCCGCCACCACACCTGTGCCACCCTGCTGCGCCAGCCAAAGTGCAAAGGGCTGTGTCCCGTGTGGCGAGGTGGCCTTGGAGCGGGGCCGGCGAGCCGCAGCGCCTGGGTGGCCCCGGGGGAGCCCGTCGCCCGCCGCTGCTCAGGGGTCACCAGTTTGTTGGGGCATCCAAGCCAGGGACGCACGCTGCACCACAGGATGGGGGAAAACGGCGCTGTGCTGAGGATCGAGGTGGCTGTGGAGCCACTGGTTGTGTGGCCTCAGGTGAAGGTGGCCGAGTGTCACCCTGGGGCAGGGGGTGAGCGGCTGAGCCCCGCTCTGGCCCCAAGTTTCCAGGAAATCTCTGCTGATCAGTTAAGAAACCAGGTCCCACCCCCAGCATCAGCCTGGCCCTGTTTCCCGGTTCGTTTCCCTGCTCTATTATTCTGCTGATCTGTTGCCCCCATGGCCCTGGAGCTGGTGCTTTGAACCCCAGGGCCGCACACTGCGAGCTCCGTCAGCCTCGCGTGGCCCCGGCGCACTCGGGGTCACCCACGGGGTGCACAGATGAGGATGGGACTTGGCGGTGGTGGCAGCTGAGGGACCAGGATGCCGGGGGACCCCGGGGTGCTGCAGTGTGGGAGCCTGTTCAAGGGCAAAACAAACAGCAGATGCAAAGGGGTGACCATTGCCTTTATTTACTTATTTATTCCTCTGCCGCCCCTGCCCCACAGCCACCTCCCCAAAACACCGCGGTGGCCGATTGCTGTGGGACGTGCGGCGGCTCCTGGGGACGGATGCAGGTGGAGCAGCGTGGGTCCTGGGGTCAGAGGTTCCTGCAGGGAATGAGGGAGCGGAGCCGGATTTGGGGCAGGGATGGGGAGGTGGGATGGCATTGTAGGTCCCTGGGTGTCCCCGCGGGTCCCTGTGTCCCCCTGTGTCCCCATCCTTCCCGTGCACTGGGGGTGCTGAGCCCCGCGGGGGCTGTGCTTGCACCCCTGTGTCACTGGGGGGAGAGGACAGTGGTGACAGAGCATCCCTGTGACCTTGGGGGGGCTGCTGCTAATTACCGGAGGCGCCCGTCCTGCGGCATCGATCGCGGCAGCAGGATGGGGCACAAACCTACTTTCCCAGCGGGGTCGCTGGTAATGAGCTGGGGCACCGGGGGAGCTGCTCCCCCGGCAGCCGGGGGGGCGTCTGGGGCAGGAGCAGGCGCGGAGCCGCCTCCGGAACACCCGGAGCGGGGCTGGTCCCACCCCGGCGAGGGGCACCCGGGGCCAGGGTGGATTTGCTCCCGTGGCCCCGTGTGCGCACCCAGGGGAGGGGGTGACAGGGAACCCAGGGGCTGTGCAGGGACAGCCCCGTGTCCCCCACAGGGAGCTGCAGCTCTCGAGCGGCAAACGGGCGTCCCCGGCCCGAGGTGTCTCCCCAAGGGCCCCGTCCTCGGGCGGTGGGGCGCACCCCGCCGTGGCCGTGGGAAGGGTTAACGGCAGCGGCCGCTGCGCTTCACCCCCGGGCAGAAAGTGTGTCAGTGGGACAGGATGGGACAGGATGGCTCCAGCGGGGCCACCGGGCAGGGACCGCCCGCCGGGCACGGCCGAGCCGGTGGCCAGTGGCCGCATGGTGCCACTTACATAAGGGCTGGCTGGGGGCAGCGGGCGGGAGTTGGGCAAGAGGTATTTACAGTGGGAGGGGAGCAAATACCGCGGCCGGGACATTTTAATTGCCAGCTGGAGATTGTTATTTATTTTTTCAAAGTTTTTGGTTTTACTGCCCCTTGTTTTAGCCCCACGGGCCCTGGGGGCAGTCTGGTGCCTGTCCCCCGCCAGGCAGGGAGGGGTTTGTCCCCACCTCAATAAGCCCCTTTTGCACGGCGTGGCCGGGCTGTGGCAGCAGGAGCGCGGTGGGGACGCTGGGGCACGGCGGGGTGGCCGTGCCCGGGGTGTGGGCTTTGCTGTGATGTTTCCCCTCTATTGCAGGTGGTTTGGGGGCTCTGGGCGGTGCCACCAGTACCCCAGTCCCTCCCTGTCCCGCTGAGTTTGTCCCGGGGGATGTGCAGCCACTGTGGGGGCTCTGGTGGGGACAAGGGGGCGCTGAGGGAGCCAGCGCGGTGATTCACCGGGGCTCGCGAACAGAGCCGCAATTAAATGCTGTTCTGGGCTGTAATTGCCATCGCGCCGGGGTTACAGCCGTGTACCCACGGCAGTTATTTGGAGCAAATGTCTTACGAGCGGGTCAGGTGCCAGCGGTGGGCACGGCCGTGTAATTAGCAGGATGTTAATTAGAACCCCAAGAGGCTATGGGCACACAGCAAGTGGTTGGGGCTTCTCCTTGGCAGCATCCAGGGTGACACTGGAGGAGCCGAGACAGCATCGTCCCCTTGGCTCTGGGTCTGGGGGTCCCCTGTGCCTGGCCCGGGGCTGCAGGGGCGGGTTTGGCCGTGGGTGTCACACGAAGCCATCGCTGCCACTGGGAGCCAGGGAACGGTTTTTGGGGCCCTGTGGGGTGCAGGGGCCACGCTCAGCCCAGCTGTTTTGTCAGTGAATGGGGGGGGCCAGGAATACTGGTAACTGGGGGGGCTGGGATTACCGGTTAATTGAGGGGGACCGGAGTATCGGCTGCGGGCGTGAGGGTGCGGTGCCCGGCGATGCATCACCCGCCGCTCCCGGCGGCTGCAATTAACGTTGCATAACGAACCAACGTGGCTTCTTGCCAGGGGTGGCATCACCTCCCTGTGCCCCCTGCGCTGCCACCACCTCCGTCCCATCCCCTGGTGCGGGGTGGGGAGGGGTCCCCGCGGTTTGCAGGTTGCCCCCCATCCCTGGCCCCGCGGGTGAAGGGGGTGGGTGGGCTGGGGAAGTGGGGGTGTCTCGGTTGCTGGAGCCCCCTGGCAAGATGGGGGTGGCCACATGTCACTGCCGTCCCCTGGCAAAGCGCTGAACCTGGGGCTGTGATCCCGGCACAGAGTCGGGGGGGCTGGGATGTGGCCCAGGGTGGGGACAGCAGGCGGCCATGGGAGATACCTGGCTCGGCAGCCCCGGGAAGGAGGGTGAACCCCAAAATTGCCTGGTGCGCTGGGCAGGAGCTGAGCAGCGAGTCAGTGGGTGGGGAGGGGAGCCAGGCCCCCGCTTGCACCCATGCTCAGGGCAGGTTCTTTCCCTGAATGGCTGGGAGCAAATCTGCCCCCGGAGGGGGACTGATAGCAGCCCTGGGGACGGGGGGGACCTGATGGCATCCCTGTGGGGGACCTGATGGCATCCCTTGGGGGGTACCAATAGCATCCCTTGGGGACCAATGGCATCCCTGGGGGGTGAGCAGTAGCATCCCTTGGGGACAGATGGCAGCCCAGACGCCCCCTGCACATCCGGGCTGCTGCTGACCCAGCCCAGCCTCCCCCAAAGGGAGGGACCCCGGGGCACCCCTGGGTGCTGGGGTGCAGGTGGCACTGCCGAGCGCGGGGATGTCACCCACAGGGGTGGCCTCCAGCAGCAGCACCTGCAGAATGTGTCCCTCAGCCAGCACCGCTCGCTCGCTCCCCGGGAGAAGCGAGGCAGAAGGGAATTACTGCAGCCGGATTTGCACCGTCCCGGGTGACTGGAAATAACCGTAATCTGGCCGGGGGGTTATTTTGGTGCGGCGGCGGCTGCCCAGCACCCTCGAGAGCGACGCCGGGGCTGGAGCGGGGATTAGCGGTGCAGAGATGCCGGGAGGCACGTACGAGCCCCGGGGGTGCCCGTGTCCCCCCCGGCGCGGGGCGGGCAGAGCCAGCGCGGATCTGGGGCAGCTGGAAAACGAGGAGGACGAAGCCTATTAGCAGCTCAGTGCCAGCCAAGCAGAAGCGGGGAGGGAAGCGGATTTGAGGGAGGAAGGGGGCCAGGACCTTGAGCTGGGGATGGTTATGTTGGTCCTGGGTTTCAAAGGAGCTGCCGGGGGGGGCACAAGGGTCCCCCAAACCCTCTGCTTGGGCCAGACCCCCAGCAGGAGAGAGCCCATGGCTGCGGGGTGGGGATGGTCCCTGTCCCGGGTGCCCCCTGTGCGCACACCAGCTGAAAACTGCAGGGAAAGCTTCCGAAAAAGGGTCCAGGGTGGGCTGGTGCACAAATGTGCTGCACCATCATAGCTCAAGGGGCTTTTCTCCCCATCTCTTGGTGCTGGAGAGGATGGGGGAGCAGACGGGGGTGTCTGTTCCCTGCGTGCACCTTTTTGGGGTCCTCTCTGCAGTGCTGGCGGGTCCAGCTCCCGTGCCTCAGTTTCCCAACTGCCCAGCAGAGGGGGGTGATCTCCACCTTCAGTTCAGCACCGACCATCGTTCACCACCACGGTTTCCCCTTTTTTCCCTCTGCCACAGCCCAAATCGAAGTGATCCCGTGCAAGATCTGCGGAGACAAGTCCTCGGGGATCCACTACGGCGTCATCACCTGCGAGGGCTGCAAGGTGAGCGAGGCCGCGCGGGGCCGGGTGCGGGGGGCTGGCAGCGCGTGTCCCAACCCCCCCGTGTCCCAACCCCCCCGTGTCCCAACCCCCCCGTGTCCCAACCCCCCGGTGCCGTGCAGGGATTCTTCCGGAGGAGCCAGCAGAACAACGCCAGCTACTCCTGCTCCCGGCAGAGGAACTGCCTGATCGACCGCACCAACCGCAACCGCTGCCAGCACTGCCGCCTGCAGAAATGCCTGGCGCTGGGCATGTCCCGCGACGGTGAGTCCGCCCGCGGCCCCGGTCTGTCCGCTCCCCCGGGCCCGAGCTGCTTCCCCGGGGGCCAAGAAAAGGAAAGGAGGGGACTGGGGAGCAAGGAATGCTTTGGCGTTTTCTGCAGGAAAATGTAAATACAGGATGTTTGTAAAAGATGGACTCGAGTTCAGATCGCAGTGACTTTGAAATGGGGCTCATCCTTTTGAGACACCCTGTGGTTTCTGTTCCGTTCGACCCAGGGTTGGTCTGGGGTGGGGTGCATCCAGTGAGGTCCCTGCCCTAAATCAGGGCTCAGACCCCCAAACCAGGCGCTCCCCAGGCCCCGTCCCAGGGCGGGAGGGTGGTCCCTGGAGGTGGGAGCTGCCCTGACGTGACCCCCGCTCCCCGAGCAGCGGTGAAGTTCGGCCGCATGTCGAAGAAGCAGCGGGACAGCCTGTACGCCGAGGTGCAGAAGCACCAGCAGAGCCAGGAGCAGAGCGGCGGCCCCAAGGATGAGCCCGAGTCCCTGAGCCGCGTCTACACCACCAGCGTCAGCAGCGGGCTCTCGGACCTGGACGACATCTCCACGCTGTCCGACGGGCTCCTCTTCGACTTCCCGCTCACCCCCGACGGCAGCAGCAGCTACTACAACCTGGACCTGCTCGCCTCGGCGCAGCCCTCGCCCGACCAGTCCAGCCTGGACGTGGCCGATGCGACGCTCATCAAGCAGGAGTCCATCTACGAGCTGATGCTGGAGCCGGCGCTGCTCGTGCACGGAGCGCTGGAGAGCGGGCAGCTGCCCGCCGACATCTCCGTCCTTGAGATCGGTGAGCGCTGCTGTGGTCCTGGCGCGGTGCTGGGTACACACGGGGTGTACGGCCCTGGGCGTGGTGTTCACGGAATCACAGAATGGTTTTGGTTGGAAAAGCCCCTCAAGATCATGGAGTGCAACCATAACCCACCCCAGCACTGCCCCGTGTCCTGAGACCCTCCTGTCCGTCTGTCCAGCCCTCCAGGGACGGTGACTCCAGCACTGCCCTGGGCAGCCTGTTCAGTGCCCCACAGCCCTTTGGGGGAGAAATTGTTCCCAGATCCAACCTCAACCTCCCCTGGCGCAACTTGAGGCCGTTTCCTCTGCTCCTGGCGCTTGTTCATCCAGCCCCAGGTGCCCTCGCAGTGAGGGACCAACCCGTCCCCGGCTCTTGGAGCAGCTGCAAGCCTGTCACTTCCTCCAGGCTGGGCACCGATGGAGCTCAGTGCACCTGAGGTCGTGTGGAGCGTCCCCCGCACCGTGGGGACAGCCCCTGATGCCTCGTCTGTCCTCACACCCCATGACACCACGTGTGAGCCCGTCTGCCCATCCAGCCCCCAACCACAGCAGCCCCCACGACACTCGAGACAGGACAGTGTTGGGGTGTGGGGACAGGAGCTTCAGGAGAGGAGATTCAGGTCGGACATGAGGAAGGAACTGATGCCCCTGAGGGTGCTGAGAGCCTGGCCCAGGTTCCCAGAGAGGTGGTGGATGAACCATCCCTGAGACATCCCAGGCCAGGCTGGACGGGGCTCTGAGTAACCTGAGCTGGTGAAGATGTCCCTGTCATGGCAGGGGGGGCACTGGGGAGGTCCCTCCAACCCAGACTATTCTATGAGTCTATGACGGGGGGCCAAGGGGTTCCCCAGGACTCACCACCCCCTGTCCCTTGCCTTGCAGACCGGGTGGCCCAGAACGTGGTGAAGTCGCACCTGGAGACGTGCCAGTACACGACGGAGGAGCTCAAGCGCCTGGCCTGGAGCCTCTACTCCCCCGAGGAGGTCCGTGCTCTGCAGAGCAAGGTGAGCGCCGCCGCCACGGCCCCCCCGCCCCCCCGGCACAGCCAGGGCCACCGCAGCCCTCGGCAGGGCCACCACTGTCCCCCTGTGCTGTGGTGAGGAAGGCGAGGAGGATGAGGAGGGTCTTGTGGTGCTTTGGGAGCTGCAAAAGCCCAGTTTGGCGGGGTATAGGGGTGTGGATGCCAGGTCACACCCTGGGTGTCCCTGTGCCACCACCCTCCACAGGTGGCATGGCACCTGGGTCACGTCCCTGCCCCGTGGAGCGGGGACGGGGGGACAGCAGAGTCCAGGTGACAGGGTAGCAGCAGAGCTGAGGTGGCAGGGGGCAGGGAGCCCTAAGGGACGTCCCGTGCCTGCAGAGCTGCGAGGCCATGTGGCAGCAGTGCTCGCTGCAGATCTCCAACGCCATCCAGTACGTGGTGGAGTTCGCCAAGCGCATCGACGGCTTCATGGAGCTCTGCCAGAACGACCAGATCATCCTCCTGAAAGCCGGTAAGAGAGGGTCCCCGATGTCCCCGTCACATCCCTGCCATCCCCTTTTGTCCCCGCCGTCCCCGTCGTGTCCTCGCCACCTCTCCCAAGCAGCAGCCGCAGTGCTGAAGGCAAATCCTGTCTCTCCTCTTGCCCAGCGTTTCCTTTCGGGATGTCCCCTCCCTCAGTTGTCCCTGGGCTCTGTGTCGCTGCTCGGGGAGCAGGGGGTGGCTGGAAGGGACGTGGGGAGCAAGCAGAAGCCAAACGTCACCCGGGAAGCGGGATGGAAAGGGGCGCGGGGGTTTCCGCAGGAGCAGGACGCTCACACCCGCGTCCCCCGGCCGCCCCTCTGCCCAGGCTGTGCTGCTGTGCCCAGGCAAGGGGACTGGATGTGCAAAAGCCCCAAAACGCCAAAAAAGTGGAAAAGCTGCTCAGTTTTGAAGCTTTTGGGGCCGGGGAGCTAAGAGCGTCACGGGGCTGCGTGCCAGCGTCGCGCTGGGTGCTGCAGCCGCCACGGAGCTGGCCGAGCCCGCCACGCGGGACTTTAACTTGTGCTTCCATCCATTCTGTTTTCTTTTCATTTGTTGCTTTCCCCCGCTCCTCCACAACCCCTGCGGCCGGCTGCGAACGGCTGGGTGCCGTCTCCCTTTGGTGCGATATCATCATCGAAACTGGAAACCTTACAAAAATTAAAATTGGATTTGTTGGAATTTCCGCTCTCGGGAACGAACAATCCGGGCTTTCCTCTCTGCTCCGCTTGGCCCGGGGTGACGAACCCCGCCTGCCCGGCTCTGTCTGCCGGCGCCAGGCTGCCTCGAGGTGCTCCTGCTCCGCATGGTCCGCGCGTTCAACCCCCTGAACAGCACCGTCCTCTTCGAGGGCAAGTTCGGCAGCGTGCAGATGTTCAAGTCGCTTGGTAAGAGCCGTTTTCCTGCACCTCTCTTAGGGTTCTCCTCCCATTTCGATGCTCAAATGGGGCTCGGTTTGCTGCTGGGTGAAAGGCGGTTGGGCTGAATCCCTGGGGGACAGGAGGGGTGAGACCCCCATTGCATTTGTCCCCAGTCCCGCTGGGATCAGGTTGTGTGCTGTGGTCTGGACCGGCTTTCTGCCCCAGCCCAAAGCCCAGCGACACGGAGCATCCCGTGCTGGACCCCGCTCCAGCGCCCGTCTCCTCTCCCCAAAGCTTTCTGAGGGCGCTGCTGGGCGGGGGGGGTCGGGTGCGCCGGGCAGCGCGGAGCTGTGACGTGCCCCTCTTCTCTTCGCGCTGTCCCCATCAGGCTGTGACGATCTCATCGGCGCCATCTTCGAGCTGGGGAGGACCCTGTGCCGCCTGCAGCTGTCGGAGGAGGAGCTGGCGCTGTTCACCGCCGCCGTCCTGCTGTCCCCGGGTGTGTGGGGACACTGCCTGCGGGATCGCAGACTGGTTTGGGTTGGAGGGACCTTCCCCGCTCCCCAGTGCCCCCCCGCCATGACAGGGACATCTTCACCAGCTCAGGTTACTCAGAGCCCGTCCAGCCTGGCCTGGGATGTCTCAGGGATGGTTCATCCACCACCTCTCTGGGAACCTGGGCCAGGCTCTCAGCACCCTCAGGGCAGCAATTCCTTCCTCATGTCCAGCCTGAATCTCCCTCCTTTAGTTTAACCCATCACCCCTGGTCCCATCACAACAGGCCCTGCTCAAAGGTCTGTCCCCACCTTTCTTCCAAGCACTGCAAGGTGAGGGGGTCTCATGCCAAACCTGGGAGAGCTGATCCATAAATCTCAGTGCTGCTCCCATGGTCTATGATTTCAGTTATGCCCAGGAAAGGAGGTTGGGGAAAAAAAATGCATCTGAAAAAGCACAAGATGCATCTGCCCAACTTGGTGAGAGGAGGAGCCGAGTCCCTCCAGGGGTGCAGAGGGGCCACCCGGCTCCGTCATCGTCCCCAGATCCACCCCAGGGAGCGGGGGGGTTAAGAGCAGGAGCAGAGCCCGCGCGGCGCTGACCGCCGTGCCCTGCAGATCGGCCCTGGCTGACCGAGACCAAGAAGGTGCAGAAGCTGCAGGACAAGATCTACGTGGCGCTGCAGCACGAGATCCAGAAGAAGCACGCGGCCGAGGACAAGCTCTCCAAGGTACGGCGCGGGGCCGGGGGAGCGGAGCTCGTGAGCCACGCGCGGGCCGGTTTTGGGGTGAGCCCGGGGAGCTGCTGAAGGACGATCTTGTTCCAAGGGCCGGGTGTCTCTGTCGCGGCGCCCTGTGCCGCTGCGCTGGGCAGTGGCGTTTTGGGGTGAACGCAGCTGGTTTGGGAATGCTTTGGGCAGGATGGAGCTGGGATGGGGACAGGGGACACTGGGAACTCCTCACACCCTCCCCGGTGCTGGTTGTCCCATGGAAAGACATGGGTTTGGAGACAAGGCTGCCCGGAGATGGGGAACCCATTTGGTGCTGGTGTGCCAGCGGTCCCCAAAGCCACCCGCTTGTCCCCAAGGGACGGGGAAGGTGGCATGAGGGATGCTGGCCAGGAAACCCCATGTCACCGGTTTCTTTCCCCACAGATGGTTTCCAAGCTGCCCTTGATGAAAACCATTTGCAACCTGCACTTGGACAAGCTGGAGTTTTTCCGTCTGCTGCACCCAGAGACGGCCATGAACTTCCCGCCCCTCTACAAAGAGGTTTTCAACTCGGAGCTGCAGTACAGCGACCCTCGGGAGAGCTAAGGCCGCGACCCCCGGCCCGCTTCGGCTTCCCCAAAATCTGGAGACGAACTGAACTTCAGAGGTTTGGGGCACTTTATTTAAATCAAATAATCAAACTCAAGAGAAGCGGGGGGCTGGGGATCCCCCGGCCCCGTTTCCTCGCTGTGGATTGCAATAGCTCTTGAATGTAAAGCACCTTGAAGGAAAAAGCAAACGGACTTTGCCATACCGTGAAATGAATGTGAAACCTCCGCGGGAGAGGAGGCGCTCCGGCGGTGGAAAGGGAGCGAGTGCCCCGCGGGGCCGGGCGGCGCACCCGCACACACGGCACCGCGGCCCTTCCCACCGCCCCGCCTGCACTCTCCGACTCTTATTTTTAATTATTATTATTTTTTAATTATTATTTTTATTTTATTTTTTACCCAAACACAAGGCATGGGATGAAGAAGGGGCAATGCACACTTGGCCAAATGGGGGTGAGCAGGCCGGTGGGGGCAGCCCTGGAGCCGAGGGGAGGGCGAAGGCAGCACCTGTGCTTTATCCCTTCTGCCCTGGGGGCAACCTCGTGAGCCCTCGGGGCGACCTCGTGAGCCCTGGGGGTGACCTCGTGAGCCCTCGCGGTGACCTCGTGAGCCCGGCTGAGGGACTGGGGAGGGACTGAGCGCAGGGTGTCCCCGGGAGGAGCCCGGTTCCAGAGAGAGGACGCCCGGCGCGGCAGCGTCTCCATGGGCTCCATCGCAGCAGGGACCTGCAGTCCGAGCTCGGGAGGCTCCGAAGGCGAAGGGATGGATTTGTGGGTGATGGCACGATAACCCGCAGCCGGCGGCGCCGCTCGAGGGGCCCTCCAGCCACGCTCTGCAGGGCTTTTCCGTCTCTATTCCTGCTCCTCCTGCAGCAAATGCCAAAAGCTACAAGGGAAACACCCGCTGCGAGGCAGCTCCCGTTTCTGCTGGCAAAGGGCTACAATCCCAAGACCCTTCATGCTTCATGTTGATTCCCCGCGTGTCCAACCCCGTCCCGTGGCTCAGATCATCCCCACGTGTGAACCGAGGGCTTTCAAGGCCGTGATTGCGTCCCTTGAACTAAAGGAGCAGCTTGCTTGGCGCTGGTAGGGGATACTCACGCTTCGGCTGCCAGGGAAGGGCACGGAGCAGCGCACCGGGGAGGCCTCGCCGGGCGGGCGATGGGGAACCAGGGCCCGTGCGGTTCCCCGTGCGCAGGGACGGCTCTGGCGCCGCCAACAGCGGGTGCCAGCGCGTCATTCTCCAGTGTCGCGCGTCCTTCCCGCCCTCTTGGATCCCAGAGCTGAGCCCGAAGTGAGAAGTCAGCACTGCCTTGTTCTCCCTTTTCTTTTCTAGAGGGTTGTGCCTTTTTTGTTGTAGTTGTTCAGAATAATTTCCAAGGGCACCGTTGACTCCCCGGGGCTCCGCGCGGGGTTCTGCGGGACAGCAGCGCTCCCGCCTCGGGAAACAGCGCGGGTGTTCTCAAATGAACGGGCAGAAAAACAAAAGCACAGACCCTTCTTCACACCTCCGGTGTTCGATGGTCAACGTCACCATTTTCATCTCATCCGGCAAAGAAACCAAGAAAGCACCTTAAATGGGGAAAGACTGAGCCCTCGCCACCGGCTGCGTTTTCTGGCGTGCAAGGGCGCGGCGTCCATCCGGCTCCGGCAGGGGATCGTGGTTCCCAGCAGCGAAAACCCCTGCGGGGATCTTGGGAAGACTGGAAGGGTCAAACACGTGCGGCTCAACCTGCCAGCCCGCGGGAACCTGCGCCTGGACGTTCCCTCTAAGGAGCCGACTCCTCAGTTTGGTGGTTTCTTGGGAGGGGATAAATGTTTAAATGTAGGTGAGGGGGGCGGCAAGGGACGAACCCCGCGGCACCGCTGCTTTCGGGTGGTCCCTCTGTGCCGCCCGGCCGGGCGTCGAGCTCGTGGGGAAAGGGCGGATGGACAACCTGGGTAGAAATGCCCGAGAAAGGGAGATTTCCACTCGAATGTGGCAGCGGGGGCCGTGGGAGCCCCGAGAGCCATTTGTGTTGGTGCTCGGGCCGCGGTTCGTGTTGGTGCTCGGGCTGTGGTTCATGTTGTGGTTCATGTTGGTGCTCGGGCTGTGGTTCGTGTGGCGGTTCATGCTGGTGCTTGGGTCGCGGTTCGTGCCGGTGTTTGTGCCACGGTTTGTGCCGCGGTTCGTGCCGGTGCTTGGGCCACGGTTCGTGCTGCGGTTCGTGCCGGTGCTTGGGCCGCGGTGTCTCCAGGCGTTTCCATCCCAACAGAGGTTTTGCCGCGTTACTTTCAGGGCTTGGCGTGGGGATCCCTCCTGTGCGCTGGACACGGACTGCGTGCGTTCGCTTGCTCTGGCAGCTTAGCTGAGTGTGCATTTCCACCTCCAGAACCCTCACACTGTGTATAAAAATGGATAAAATATATATATATAATATATATTCTTGTGAATGTTGGTGCAAAAGAGAAAAAAATATATAAAGTTCCAGTTGGTTTTATGTTCTTTTTTATCTATACGAATGAAAGGAAGAAATGGAAGGCGTTTGTTGTTTTTCCCGTTTACCCACCTGTAGATACCCACAGGTCCATGGAAATGTTTGACTTTCTAGACTTAGGAAAACGCTTCTGTTCTCACTGAATGTCCTGTCTTGTAAGATTGTAATTTCTATTTTTTTAAAGAAAAGAAAATAACTAAACCGTCCTCTTTCGGTCCGGCCAGCGAGGGAGGAGGGCAGGGGAAACCTTTATTTAAGGACAAAAGCTTTGTCTGAATTTTTCATGACATTAAATAAAAAGTAATATAATGTATGGACAAAAAGCTTTGTATTGCGGTGTATTCTATAGGTGTAGAGCTGTATGCTGCACACGATTTACAGGAAGAACAATAAAGTCTGTTTTGCAAGGTCAAAAAAAAAAAACGAATAATGTTGGCAATAGCGACTGTGGTTCCAAATTACAGCAAAGGGAGAGACGGGGGGAAAACCACTCGGGGCCGTGGGAAAAGCTTTGTCTGCTCCAGGCTCAGGACCCAGCGGTGCCGGCAGCCCCGACACAGAGCAGGATTGGGACCCCAGGTGAGGTTTTAGATGACGTGAAGTATTGACGGGGTCACTTACAGCCGGACGGGCCACGCGGAGCCCGGAGGGCGGATCTGACACCCCTGGGTCTGCACGGGGCAGAGCCCGTGTGAGCATTTCAGGAAAGAAAGGGCTTGAGGTGCTGGAGCGAGTGGAGAGAAGGGAATGGAGCTGGTGAGGGGCTGGAGCACAAGTGTGATGGGAGCAGCTGAGGGACCTGGGGGCTCAGCTGGAGCACAGGAGCTGAGGGGAGACCTTCTGATCTCTGAACTGCCTGAAAGGAGCTTGGAGCCAGGGGGGTCGGGCTCTGCTCCCCAGGAACAAGCGCCAGGAGCAGAGGAAACGGCCTCAAGTTGCACCAGGGGAGGTTGAGGTTGGATCTGGGAACAATTTCTTCCCCAAAGGGCTGTGGGGCATTGAACAGGCTGCCCAGGGCAGTGCTGGAGTCACCGTCCCTGGAGGGCTGGACAGACGGACATGAGGTTCCCGGGACACGGGGCAGTGCCGGGCTGGGTCAGGGTTGGACTCCATGATCTTGAGGGGCTTTTCAGCCGGAACGATTCCGTGATTGCAAGCCCTGGACACAAGATGGATGTCAGGACTCCTGCCAATGACGGAATCGCCCGACGGGCCCAGGGAGGCCCCGGCAGCCCGAACACCCGCACGAGGGGCCCGCACGGGGCAGCCCGAGCGCGCCTGTCCCGCACCGGCACCGCGCGGGCGGCCGGACGCGCCGACCCGGGAGCTCGGTGTCCCTGCCCCTGCTCTCCCTCGTACTGGGGCACCGGCACCTCCGGATTTGCTGGCGCCGAGTGACCTCTACCGGTTTACAGCTGAAACGCTCCCTGCGGGGCCGCGGAGCCGCTGCGCGCGCGGAGGAGGCGGCCTGCTCCCCCCACCAACTCCCGCCCCGCCCCCTCGGCCTGTCCCTCTCGGCCGCCGTAGCGGACCGGCCGCGCCTCACGTGACGAGCGGCGGGCGCGCCGCGGGGCACGCTGGGATGTGTAGTCCGGGACGCGCGCAGCCCCGCGGCGGCCGCCATTGGCGGGACTCGGTTTCCCAGTGCGCCCCGCGGCGGGGCCGGGAGCGGGGCTGCGGGGCCGCGGCGGGAGCGGTGAGCGGGGCCGGGCCGGGCTGCGGGGGGACCGGGGCGGGCCCGGGCAGAGCGGGAGGGGTGCGGGAGCAGCCGGTGCTTGGGGAAGTGTTGGGGACAGGCGGGGGGTTCAGCTGGAGAGCAGGAGCTGAGGGGAGACCTTCTGATCTCTGAGCTGCCTGAAAGGAGCTTGGAGCCAGGGGGGTCGGGCTCTGCTCCCCAGGAACAAGCGCCAGGAGCAGAGGAAACGGCCTCAAGTTGCACCAGGGGAGGCTGAGGTTGGATCTGGGAACAATTTCTTTCCCAAAGGGCTGTGGGGCATTGAACAGGCTGCCCAGGGCAGTGCTGGAGTCACCGTCCCTGGAGGGCTGGACAGACGGACAGGAGGTTCTCAGGACACGGGGCAGTGCCGGGGTGGGTTATGGTTGGACTCCGTCATCCTGAGGGGCTTTTCCAGCCAAAACGGTTCTGTGAATCGAGGGCAGCCGAGGCGGGGCGATGTGGGTCAGCCCCGGGGGAGCAGCGATCGGGGCAGCGGTGCGGGAGCTGCTCCTCCCTCGCTCTGCGGCTGGGAGGCACCGGCACTGAGTGCATGGACTACATAACCCTCTTCTGGAGGAGCACCGTACCCCTTTGCTCCTGCTTCGGTGAAAGGTTCTGTTCTCTTAGTGCTTTAGTGTAACAGGTGTCCGTGTGGCGCGTGTTCTTCCCCCATGTTGTTCTTCCCCCCACGTTTAGGGGTCTCGGCTGGGAGCAGCTGCAAACAGTGATGTTTTCATTCTGTTCTCAATTGTCTTCATACTTTATTTGCTATTCACACATTTGAAAACAGCAAAGCAAAATGCTTCTGTTTCTAAATTGTCTGTGTGGTGGGAAAACCCGGAGGCTTCGGCCCCGTGTGTGAGATTTGACCAGGGAGCCCCAGCCCTGAGCAGCTCCCGGGTGACACAGCAGCCCCGTCCACGCTCTGTTGCTTTCGTTAGACTGGTACAAGCAAAATAATACGTTTTCCTTTATGTAGACGTAGTTAAGCTCGTCTGTAACTGTGTTTGTATGTACAGGAAGAATAAGCTGTCTGTACAGGTCCCACTTGTCAGGGTGCCGTTGTCTCCACCAAGGGCTGTGCTAGAACAGCTCCATTAAAAAGGAAAGTAAACGCAACCCCAACAAAATAATTGTAGTGGTGTAAACTCTGCCGCCTCCAGACTGCACCCGGGCACAGAGGATGGCACAGAGGTGCAGAACAGGGAAGTGAGCTGCTGGAAATCGATGGGTTTGGGTTCAGCGCAGCGGTTCTGAGCGCGGTGCTGGCGGCAGTGTGCGGGTTGGCTGTGTTTTCACAGGGGCAGTTTTTGGTCCAAGTTTCCTTGGTTCTTGATAACTCTTGTCAGACCGCTCGGGGCTGGTGTAGAAGGTGGGTTTGTGGCATTCGGTGTTTCCAGTCTGGGATTTGGGGATGGGGGCACAGGGCTGTTTTATCCTTGAGAAAAAGGGGTCAGCACGGACCTCTCTGCGGCTTTGCCTGCGCGATCGGTTCTGCCAGGATCAGCAGTGCCCCTGACGCTGAGTAAACTGCAGGAGCTGAGTCTTCCAGAATTCAACAGTGGTGACAGGAAAAATGAATCTGTGTGTTTAGGAGTGCTGTGCAGAATTATTAAAACAATGAGGGCTGCTGGGCTTTGTGTACCAGCCGATTTGTTCATTTTTTGGGCAGCAGTTCACGCCCCAGCTCACAGTGATTTTCTGTTTGTTTCAGCGGTCGGGGAGGTCTGCAGGGACCAGGAAACCATCTCAGCACCTCAATGTGGCATTAGCTCTGGTGAGTTCGTGACCCCTGTAGGGCTCCAGCGAGACACGGGGTTTGTGCTGGAGGTTCTTCAGGTGCTGGCTGTGCCATGTGCTGACCTGAGCTTCTTTCTCCGATAGATCCGTTGTTGTCTGTCCGAAATTTCACCAGGGAACACTCCTCAGAGAAATGGCAGGTGAGAGCTCCTCAAAATGTGGCAATGTCGGGAGAAAAACAGTTTCCCAGAATGTTTTTCAGGTGCCTGACAGGTCCCTCCCTGACATCTTAGTGACCCCCAAAGCTCTGCAGCTGCTCCTCGTTTCTTACCTTGGTGTTCACTGTATGTTTGTCAGCTGAGGCTGCTGCTCTCGCCATAAGGCTCAGGCACAACTCCTCTGAAAGCTTCCTGAGGATGGAAGTTATTCACAGGAGAATGATTCCTTCCTTACAGAGGCTGAACAGCTTCCTGCAGCGCTCCCAGCTGTACCGTCAATGTTAATACAGCTTCATTTTACTTGTAGCAAAATCAGTGATGAAATTCCTCCTAACTTTTTCAAGGTAACGGGAGGTCTGGACTCGTGTGCAGCTGCTGTGAGGTTTTTATTCGGTTTCCTTTGGCTGTTCTGGAAGTAACGCAGAACAGCCGAAAACTGGAGGGTCTCTGGGTGGGCAGAAGTCACCCGGCTGCTTGCACCTGGGCAGCAACAGAGGCGAAACCCCGATGTCACGTACCCAGCAAACAAGCGGAAGCACGTGGAGCATTTTCTGAGCTTGCAAAAGGACAAAGTGCAGTGGCCGGTGCCCCGCAGGCTGCTCGGTTTGGCCCCACCATTCGGGGGCTTCTGCACTGGAGGCTGGTGCTGCAGGAGTAGGGAAATGGAAGAGGGCAGAACCAACGTGACCCGGTGCTGCGAGAGACACAGAAAACTTCCCCCATCCCTCGAGAGAAAAAACAGATTGTCTGGGAATCTGCTTTTGGTCTGTTCGGTTAATCTTGGTCTCTAGAGCTGCGTCTCTCGCTGTAAAAGCTGTGCCTCCTTCCTTTGCTTTGATCCGGGGTTCCTGTGTCCGTTTGTCGGCTGTGGAGACAGACTGCCCAGGAGAAAGCTCATTAGACGCTTGGACAGACAGAAAATTAGCGCTAAGACGTGCAGGTTCCTGGGACTTTGAATCAGCCGTGGGACATCGGCACATGGGTGACGGGGTCAGCGGGAGGCGTTAACCAGCGACTGAGCCCAGCTTTACAGGGCATCTGAACCAACCTACAATGCATTTGGAGGAGGTGGATGAGCAGGGGCAGAAGGTTTAATGTTTGTTTTCATACGGAAAAGTCAAGTTGGGCTGGTGACTGCAAACATTATTCCATATTTAACTCGGATGTATCACAGAGGGCGTTATCCTCATTTTCCGTGTGAAAATAGGCCTTTCCTTTGCACAAAGTGAAGCCTTTCCTTTCCTAAAGCTCGGCTTACAGCTTTAGACTCTCCCCTGCCAGCCTTCAGTGAAGTTCAGAAGCTGCGAGATGTCTCCTCGCGCTGGGATAATGGGCAGAGAGGGGAGATCTTGTGCTGACCGTTCTCGTTCAGACGTTTCCTCTCGCCTTCTGTGCCGTTTGGAGGTTTGCCCAGGATGTTCTTCATCTCTGGTGGGTTTAATTCTGTTTGCCGAGGCTGAAGGAGATGAGGAGACAATGGCTCGCAATGCCCTGGAACCAACCCCAGCGGCGCTGAGGGCACGAGCGCGCGCTCCCAAACGCGCAGGAGCGCACGGCCCGGCCTGGCCCGGCCCGCGCGGGGCTCTGCAGGCCCACGGCAGCGCAGGTGCAGAGATTTAGGCATTTAATTACTTGATTTTAAACAGAGTTTCTCCCCAAGGTCAGCGCTTCTCCACCGTGCTGCTTTTGTCAGCGTTTGATTTATTGTATCTGAGTGCAAAGCGAGTGTTTGTGTTCTGTGTTGCAGAAAAGGTGAATAACTTCCCTCCGCTCCCCAAGTTCATCCCTCTGAAACCGTGTTTCTACCAGAATTTCGCTGACGAAATCCCCATCGATTACCAGTCTCTGGTGAAGAGGATCTACCACGTATGGATCTGTAAGTTGTGCTGGGAAAATGTATATGCGTAGTAAAAAAAATGGGGATCTTAATGACTCCCGTGCCTTAAAGTCTTTGCAATAAGTTGATGAGAAACAATGATTCATCTTAGAGTAATTCCCACCTAAATTCACCTAAAATAGGATGAACAGAGAGTTTCAGGCAAGAAGATAAATGCGGCCCTTATGCTGCCACTTGTATCCCCACCTTGCTATGGGGAGGATGAAATTCCCCCGTGTTTGCGCCGTCTGCAGGTTGCCCTGCCCGGTCGGAGCCGTGTTTCCAGCCGTACGCTCTCTCCTTAGCCGCTCAGCACGCAAAACGTTCCCGTGGTATTTGCTGATATTCAGGATACACTGGATACTCTGGGCGTTCCTGGCTCTGAGCTTTTCGCTGTCTGGTTTAGCCATTCAGAAACCAGTAGCGAGGATCGGCCGTCCTGCAGGAGAAGGAATGGGATGAAGAAGGGCGCAGCAGGCCCGGAGAGCCACAGCACACGCTGGCAGATTAAACATCTTTTGGCCTTGATGATCCTTTTTCCCAAACACTCGTCATCCTATTTTCCCCTCTCGCTGCAGGAACGCTCGCTTTCTGCCGGCTGTGCGTTGGGCGCCGTGGCTTTTCTTCCCGGTGCACAGGGTGTGTGTACGAGCGAGGTTTGTGTGCGTTGATGACGGCATCGTCTGTCGCCCGTTGTGCCGCCGGTATTTCGAGATGCTGGAATGAGCTCTGTAATTTTCTTGCCTGAAGAAACCGCTTGTCCCTTCAGACCCCGCCGGTCAATGCTGCGCGTTGTGAGGCCGCCTTTGTCCGCGGCTCCTCCGAAACAAAGCGCCCCTCATTGCAGTTAATGGCGGCTGGAAAAGGGCCAAGTGTTTGGGCAACCGGCCATTTGGGCAACTGGTCCAGGCGCGGCCAAGGGGACCTGGTGTTGGCACCAGGAGTTCAACATTTCCACCCACAGCACCATTTCTTTTGGGGTCTCCTGGACTTTTTGGGGGTGGGATGGAGGGAGAGACACATGGAGGGAGGGTGGGAAGGGAAGGGAAGGGCAAGAAAAGGCCGGCGTTGAAAAGAGAAACGCCAGAGTTGTTGTTGGGAGGTTGCATGCTCATGATTTTAGTTGGATGTGAGCATTCAATTAAGGTGGATGGTGACTTGGAGAAACCTGCACCAGAGCTCCCGCTGCTGGAGAACAAACTCCGCGGCAGCTCAGCGCGGATGAGCCGCGGAGCCTCTGCGAGCAGTTACAGAGCGGATCACAGAGCAGATTGTGTCGCAGGACCCTTCCTCTCGCAGCACCGCGTCTGTTTCCTTTTCACCGGAAGAAACCGCACAACCTCATGTTCTGTCCTCTGCCCTCTCTACAGTTTACTGCATCACGCTGGCGGTGAACATAATCGCGTGCCTGGCGTGGTGGATCGGAGGAGGCTACGGGGCCAATTTTGGTTTGGCCATCCTCTGGCTGGTCCTCTTCAGCCCCTGCGGCTACGTCTGCTGGTTCCGACCCGCGTACAAAGCCTTCCGGTAAGGAGGAGCCGGGGAGGCGGCTCTGGTTCGGTTTCCTCGGGGGGCGACGCGTTACTGGGGCGCGTCCCGTGGAGACCCGGCTGCCTGGGGTAGAGACGAAGGACGTGGTGTCTGAGTGCCTTGTCGACGTGGAAATGAAGAACGTGGCCACTTTTAAACAGGAGATGCGGGACTGAGTTCAGCTGCCCCGGGTGGGCGGTGGGCGGCAGCGGGTGGTTTGCTACTTCCATGAGGATGAAGTTCATATTTTACTTAAATATCTCAAGCTTAGCAGCACGGTCATATAACACTAAGATAGGTACTAATTTGGTGAAGCTTGGCTGAGGCTTGTTTTGATGGAAGACTGTTAAGTTATTAGTTTTTGAGAACTCCTCTGTTTTTTGTCTCCAGACACTCGCAAGCTCGGCAGCTTTGCCTTTTAGATAAAAGCAGTTCCCTGGGGCGAGTCCTTCTGAAACCACACAAATATTTAAAGCCATCCTACATTTTCACTTTAATTAATCAACATTTGCATTTGCTGGTGCTCGCTGTGCATCACGAGGCACTAATCAGACATTAATAAATGATGTTTGTCAGAGCCCTGAGGTGCCGAGCGGTTCCCAGCCTGACGCGGGGGGGGACCTGCCCAGTGTCACCAGTGCACACCAGTCTGGGCTCTGGGCGCAAAGCTCTTCCTGGTTCCCCATTACCAGAGTGCTCTGGATTTTTGTTATTCACCAGATTCCGTGATGAGCTGGTGAAATGGGAGGTGGCAGGTGGGGTCCTGTCTGCTCAGCACACGCTAAATTAGTTGCTTGAACGCTCTTCCAAATGTCCGCTTTGTGTACTCACGAGCAGGCAGCCAGTGCGCTGGTGGCGCTTAGGACACCAGTGAGCGCATCGCAGGGCCCGGGGAGGGCGGTTTCTGACGGAGGCGGAGAGGCACTGCCTTGGTTCACCCGAAAGGTCTAAGAGAGGAAGACCCAGCTCTGGGCGTTTGTCCCCGTCCCCCGTTCGGCAGCCCCGGGGCTCCGTTCAAACAGCATTTGCCATTCTGAAGTCTGGGAAAAATGACTCCACCCACTGCCCTCCTCTGGGCTTCACAGGGACCATTTTAATGACTTCTTTTAATGCTGTTTGTATGTGTTTATGCAACTGAATCCCGAAAGGTCCCCGAGGTTACTCTGTGTAAAGATTTCTACAGTTTATAAAAAGAAGAAGCCCCAGGGACAGACCGAGGAGCCCCGGGATCGTTGGCTTCGCCATCTGTTGTGGGAGAGGCTTGGAAACCATGCAGCCGGCAGCGCGGTTCCGCGCGGGACTTGAGAGAGCGAGGCCAGAGCCGCTCGCCGGGCTCCTCTGGGCAGACAGCCCTTCGGCACCGGCACCGGCACTGGGGATGCCGAGGGTGCTGCCGTCAAACCCGCGTCAGCCGCCTGCATCCAGAATTAAATCAGCTGCAGAGCTTTGGCGCTCGGGCAGGGCTGTTACAAATCTGCGCCAGAAAGCTGGATCAGAAATCACCTTTTCTGTGCATCCTCACTAATTCCCGCAGATCCTTTCAAACGAAGACTCCTCCAGGCTGGCCGGGTCCGAGTGGCAGGCGGCTGTTTGCACGCTCAGCCTGGAGCCTGCTCCTCGTTAACTGGCTTACGACAGGCTCTGCTGTGAACAGCCTGTGTTCAGAGTGTCTCTGTCACACTGCTGTACTCTGGGGTGACATTTGAAGGGTGGGTTCATCCAGGATGCTCAGGATGGCAAGTGTCCTCCACAGCATCTCTGTGCCGTCCTTTGTAAGGTCACCGCGCCGTCACCCGCGGCTTCCCCGCCTGTGTCTGGGACCAGGGTGCGCACAGCGCGCTCTCCCGCAGGGGCCAGGCTCACTGGGAGGCGTCAGGAGCTGCTGGGTCACGGGTCTGCGTGGGGAAGAGGAGCAGCCTCCACAGTCTGTTCGGAGGTCCCACGTTTGGGGGTTTGTCCGCGATGGGGTCAAACATCAGTGTGAAGCAACGCGAGGTGCCGGTCCCTCCCTGACTGCTTCTCTTCCTTCACAGGTCGGACAGCTCGTTTAACTTTATGGCCTTTTTCTTCATCTTCGGCGCCCAGTTTCTCCTCACGGTGCTGCAGGCGATTGGGTTCTCCGGCTGGGGAGCTTGGTGAGCAGTTCTGTGTTCGTCGCTCTGGTGGCAGGAGCCACATCTCCTCACCTGCTCCTTCTCTTATCACCTCCCCACAATATCCTTTGGCCGTTTAACCAGCCAGTTTCTGGACTCAGCTGATGCCCTCTCAGCATCGCTCTCCAATTGCTCACAGCACATGGCGAGCAGCGCACGGTGACTCAGTGCTGGCCTGTAGAGCAAGTATTGTGAGAGCTGTCCTAAAATAAATGGGAGCATTTTAGTGTCTGTCCCTGGTTATAATTGTTTGGCATTTTAACTTCCTGTCTCTGGAGACTCGAGAGCAATTCCTGCTGAAATTACAAAGAACATCACGTCTTGGCGCTCTGTGTCGCATTTTGTTGTCTTAACCGCAGCTGCTCTCGTTGTCCTACCTGGTTATCGCCCCCAGAGGGCCGGAGGGGTGAATCACAGCACCCTCGTGTTCCCAGCCTGGTCTCCAGACACACGATCTCTGCACAACCAAGAGTGCCTTGGGAATAAACCTCCTGTTCCCGAGGCCCGTGCTTCGGCCGTCCCCTGGGGCTCGCAGCCCGAGTGAGTGGGGTTTGAGATCCTGGGAAACACCCGCCCGAGCCGCATTGAATTCTGGTCATTTTCTTCATTGTTCTTTTCATTTTCAAGAGCTTTACAGCTGCCTGGTGATTTCTGGGTACAAGTGCACAGTTTTTTCTGATAACAAGGAGATTAAGATGAGACCTATAATGATACTGCTCATTTCTCTCTGATTCTTCCAGCGGCTGGTTGGCAGCCATTACTTTCTTCAGCACCAACGTTGCGGCCGCTGTGTTCATGCTGTTCCCCGCCGTCATGTTTACGATGTCCGCGGTGGCGATGCTCATCTGCATTGTAAGGGTAGGTGCCTCAGAGGTTTTGTTGACTTGGAGCATCTCCATATCGCGATAACGTGAACTTGGCAGACACTGAAGCCGGCACAGCGTTCCAAGGTTCAGTAGTCGGTATTGTTACATTTGTAGTGCTTCTGTTGCTCGGGAGTGCAGGACTTTACAGGGAGAGAGAAACAAGTACCCGGTACGGTACCGAAGCGACCGTAGCTCTTCTCAGGGTGGGATGTGCGTGCGCGTTGCTGATTTTCCTCCTATTGGTCCCTTAGGTGCACAAAATCTACCGGGGGGCCGGCGGCAGCTTCCAGAAGGCTCAGGACGAGTGGCACAGCGGCGCCTGGCGGAACCCGCCCAGCAGGGAGGCCCAGTACAGCAATTTCTCGGGGAACAGCCTGCCAGAGTACCCCACGGTGCCCAGCTACCCCCCAGGAAGCCAGTGGCCTTGAGCGGCGACCGCTGCAACCTGCCCGGATTATCTGCTTTTGTTGGTCTTTTAATTATTATTTTTGAAAAGATCATTTGCACTCGCTCCCCGCAAGCCCCCAGTCATCGTGTGGACTGTTTGGTTTCATCTCCTCGTCACCGCGGAAGACGCGAGCCGTCAGCCCTCGCCCCCAGCCCTGCGCGGCCCTCCCAGAGCGGGGCTTTGCTCCTTGCATTGAGTGACCAGTATTTGCCTCGGTGCAGACTGAGGGACCAACAGCGCTGCCCCGTTGGAGGGACCCTCTCCTGGCCGTGTGACAAGGCCGATGTCCCCGCCATGGCCAACGCTGTAACCGCTCCTTCTCCCACCTCCCTGCTCTGTTTTCATCAAGCGCCGCGCACGGTTGGTGACGAATGCAGTCAGAGCATCAGTGGCAACGGTGTTTACTCTCCTGGATGAATAATCTGGAATTTTTTACCCTAAGGGAAACGCGACACCTAAATGATTCGGTACTAGTGACAGCAAAGGTATTTGTAAAACCTACAACCTCCCTTGCTTGTGCTCTCTGTGAAGAATCCTTTAGGCAGTGGTGCTCGCGGTGGGTGCGGGGTTCAGATGTGAAGTCCCCCAGAGTCCTCATGTGCCTGGCTGGGACTGTTGTTACCCCACAACTCGCGCTTTCCCCGCTGCCAAAGGCCTTTGTCAGATCTGTGTGCTTCAGAGGTGCAGATTCATCTCATTTGGTTAACGATCGCCCGCTAAAAGCCGGTTCCAAAGCTGGAGGCTCCGGAGAAGCTGGTGACACTGGGGACGTTCCGCCTGGCAGCGCGAGATCTTACACGGCATCCAGGTTCTGTGCTGCCCCAAGAAACGCTCGACCAGACGCAGCTCGTGCTGCCCCTTCCCTGGGCTCCGGCAGCGGGGTGCGGGTCGCTGTTGATCGCCGCCGGGGCCCCGCTGTGCTTCGGGAAGAATTCTAGCACAATGAATACTTTTAATTCTGCCGTTGAAATCCAAACACTATGGGGTCTGGTAGAGCAGGAAAGCTTGTGAGTCCTCAGAACCTGCGTAGCCAGCAGCACTTTCCCCGGTGCACGAGCAGCAGAGAGATTCTCCTGCCGTTCTCAAGAATCGGCTCACGAGAGGACAGAGCTGTCGGGAGGGGTTGTTCACATCCAGCTCGTCCATCTCCGTTCCTGCAGCCTGAGCCGTCCCGCTCCCGCGTCCCGCACCCACCCGCACAGCAGCTTTTCCTCTCCCCAAGAGCCCGCTGTGATTCTTTACTCTCAGAGCTGTTGAAACTGGGGGATCAGCTCCCAGTGTTTTCATAGGTGTGAGTGTTGGAAGGTTTTGGCCAATGATCCTGTGAAGACGTGGGAGGTGTTGGGCTCCCCATGGGACAGACCTGTCTGGCTGTCGGATGAGACGCCAGAGATGTTAGAGCATAGTGGAGTCACTCCGAATTCACACTGAGCAACTGGAAAAATAAAACTGGTTCCTGGAAAGGGGCAGGGAGCTTGTCCTAGCTAGGTGGAATTGATTTGCAAGTGATCTTTTGGAAACTTGTCTCTACATGTGCCTTATCTAATAAAACAATAGCTCACAAGGGAGAACTTTGCTTCCCCGTCGCTCCCGCAGCGCTTCCCGCTTGCTGTGTTACCCGTTCCATCCACGCTGTCAGCGCTCAGCACGCTCAGGACCGCAGGACGGCTTTGTCAGCGGCGCCAGAGTGAGCGCGCGTCGGAGGGCAGAGCGCCCGGGTTTCTGCTCTCAGCAGCTCTGCCGCCCCGCAGACCGCCCTGCTCCGCCGTGCTCCGCCCTGCTCTGCTCTGGGGTGTTCAGTGCGCTCCAACACGAGGGGTTCTTCTCTCGCGAGTGCGCAATGTGCTTGTAAGTACAATCGCTTGAAGCCTTCTTAACAGAACACAGCCCCATCGCATTGTCAAGCTTTTAGGTGCCTTTGTCATGTGTCAAGTGTAGTTGTAAGTGTCCTTTGCCACTCGCCATCAGAGAGGGATGAGAGAGCTGCCTGAGGGTTCACCCCCTGGCATACAGTACAGGACGGGGCAGCGAGGGAGGCTGGGCCGGACATGAGCTCGGCCGAACACGCGTGTACCCGCGGCCCCCGGCCCTGCCCGCACCGCCCTCAGCTCCTGCCAAAACCTGTCAGAAGCGATTGGTGTCTGCCCTTTGTTCTCATGTGCCAGGCCAGGGGCTGTGCGGGACTCGAGAGGAGAAGGGTTACAAGTGTCACTGGGACTCCCTGCCCTGTATTTTTTTATCCGGGGGGCTGTTTTGAAGCCCCCCCGTTGGAAATGCTCGATGCAGGAGAGGAGCCAGACACCAGAACCGCGCCTCGGCACCAGTCACTGCCTGAGACCGCTCCAGAGCTCAAACGAACCTCTCGGGGTGGGATCTGCCACTTCTCGTCCTCTCGGGTGCCAGAAACCGTAATTCCAGAACACTGAGTCCACGCGCTGCTGCGCTACCGTGGCTTTTTGGTTTGTGACTCCTCTGTATGTTTTTAATGTTTACATTGACTTCTAAGACTCGTTAACACCATTGACCTGGACCCGGCCCCCGGGTTGTTCAGCATCCCGTGGCGTGTACGTGTGCGATATTTTCATGTTACTCGTGGAGCTCTGGCTTTTGTTTGTGTTTTTTTCCTCCTGATGACAAGACAATAAATGCTCATCCTGTGCCTGATGAGAACTGGCCGTGCCGAGGAGTGTGTCTGTTCCTAGGTAACCGGAGTTATCTGGCGGAGGGAAATGGCAAAATCTCTCTTTTCCTCCAAAGTCTCCCACATGTTGTTTTCTTTCCTTAAAAGAACCGCACATTTACGGCTGGGGAGGCTGCGGTTTGTGCTCTCACAGGTGCCTGATAAGCGTTTACCGAAGCTGCTGCCGTTGTTTTCCGAGGAAGGGGGCAGAGGGCAGAGCTTGGGGGGGGGGATGTTGCAGCTCCCAAGCGACGGATCCGGCTCTTCCTGGCACCTCCTCGGCTCAGAGACCCGCGCCGGCCCATGCAGCGCTGGCTCTGCCTTCCCCGGTTTGTTGCCCAAAGGAGATCGTTATCCCCGGAGTAAAGGGCTGTCTGACAGCAACGGCCAGCTGAACCGCTCTGTTAGCACACAGCTGAATTTACCACCCCAAATTACCGTGCTGTGGCTTTATAGCCCTGTTCCAGGTAACCCTAAAAGAGACGTTTTGGTCCCGGGTGCTCGGTACACGCGCTGATCCCAGTGTCCGGTCTCCGGAGCCGCAGGCCGGGTACCCCTGCCCAGCAGCACCACCCGGCCCTGGTTTCCCGCAGCCCCGGCTGCTGTCCCAGTGTCTCCTCTGAAGTGAACGCCCGCGGGGGAAGAACCTGAGACAAACAGCGGGGAGAGCACTTCCAGCAACTGGGGGAGAATCCATTCAAGCAGCTGGAAATGCTGGAATGGGTTTTTGGGGTGATGCTGGTGGCTGAAGACGATTCTCCCCCGAACCCACATGAACTCATTTGCCCATTGCCTGAATACATTTTGGGGATGAATCTGTCCCGTGCCATGAAGGAGATGAGAGCAGGGGGATCGTCCAGCGGGGCCTCCTCCCCGTGTCACCCGAAAGGCCCAAACAGGGACGGCTCCTGCGCCACCAAGAAAAATGCCCTGGGGGCTCAGCTGGAGAACAGGAGCTGAAGGGAGACCTTCTGATCTCTGAGCTGCCTGGAAGGAGCTTGGAGCCAGGGGGGTCGGGCTCTGCTCCCCAGGAACAAGCGCCAGGAGCAGAGGAAACAGCCTCAAGTTGCACCAGGGGAGGTTGAGGTTAGATCTGGGAACCATTTCTCCCCCAAAGGGCTGTGGGGCATTGAACAGGCTGCCCAGGGCAGTGCTGGAGTCACCATCCCTGGAGGGCTGGACAGACGGACACGAGGTTCTCGGGACACGGGGTGGGTCAGGGTTGCACTCCATGATCCTGAGGGGCTTCTCCAGCCAAGTGACTCCGTGACTCTCCCCGCTGTGTCTCCTCCGCCAAGATAATTTGTTACGGTTGGTGCCCGATCCGAGTCACTCCAATTCCTCCCCCGAGATCGCCCCCAGGCCCTACTGCCAGCTGGGCACCACAGCGGGGTGCACACCGACCCCTCCGGGGCGCCCGCGGAGCTGCGCGCCGTCCGGGCAGCGCGGGGCTAACGGCCCCCCCGCCGGCAGCCGCCAAGCGCCGCGTTGCCGTAAAGTGCCCCTGCGATGCTGCAAAGTCGCCCTCTCGTCGCTCTCCTCAAGCCTCCTATTCTCGAACGCGCTTTGCGCCAACGCCGTTGCGCCACCACCCTGCCGCCGGCTGCGCTTGCGCCGAGCTCCGCCGGGCCTGTCCGCTTCGGACTTGCTATTCAGGAAAGGCGCTTACGCCGGCGGCGTGGCGGGGGGCGCATGGGCGCGAGGGGAGCCTACGCCGGTGGCGTAGCGCTGTCGCTGGCTGGCCGCTGCCCGCGGAGTGGTGAGAGGAGGCGAGAGGCGGCGTGAGGAGAGCGGGGCCGGGGGCGCCGCCATGGGGAGGCGGCCGCGGGGCAGCGGCAGCGCGGCCCGGCGCTGAGAGCCCGCGGAGGTAACCGCGCCGGGCTGCCCTGTTGCTGCGGTTCGCCCCGGCCGGGACCGGGCAGCGCCGGGGAGGTGGGGGGAGGCCGGGCCGGGCGTCGCCTCAGGCGGGGGCGGCGGGAGCCGGGGCGCTGGGGAGGCTGCGGGGCCGGGCCCGGAGGGGAGAACGGGCCGTGGGGCGAGACAGGTACCGGGGCTGGGCCTGGGGCTCGGCGGGGCACAGCTGGGGCCGGGGCGGGCTGGGGGGCCGGGGCCGCCTCGCTCCGGTCCCTCCGGCGATGCGGGTGTTGCAGCCCCGGGGAAGGGCTTCGGGCCCACCCGGGACCGCGCCCCCAGGCCCCTGTGCGAGCGGGGCCGCGGGGCTGGGGTCCCTGCCTGGCCGGCTCGGCGGGGCCGCCCCTCGCAGGATGTGGCTCCTTTGTGGGCGGCTTTCCTCCCCCCGGGGGCTGGGAAGTGTTGATCTGGGGAAAGGGACCGTGCTGAATCTGGTAGTTAAAATAGCTCTTTTTGGTTTGGTTTGGTGTTGGGGATTTTTTGTTGTTTCTTGTTTTGTTTCTTTAGCAGAGCTGGTGAGGATGAATGTGAGAAACAGGAAAAATGCCCTCCCCGTTCTGCCCCCGCCAGACAGGAGCTGACTGCAGCCGCTCCGAGGGGGAGCGGGGCCGCCGGGGCCTGCGCCTCCCGTCTGGCGGTGGCAGAAGGGAACTGAGCGACGCTCTTGGACCACGGGGGACGAATCGAAGCCGTGGGGATGGTTGGGAAGGTGTCTTTTCTTTTGAGGAACCGCCCGTGTTCTGGGCAGCGTGCGGACCTGCGGTCTTAGATGTATTTCTGAAGTTAAAAAATGAAGTTTGTTAAACATCTTTCAAGTTGCCGTGAAATTAGTCCGTTCTAAACAGGCTGGGGGTGACCAGGACCCGGGTCATGCCAGGTGTAAAGTGACCGTGAGCGGTTTGTACCAGCATGTTTAGAAGTTGCCTCCTTAACTAATGCATTTGTTTTCCCTTTGTCCAATAACTGTTGTGTATCTGGAGGTGAATTCCGAGGAGCCCGTGGGTTCCTCTGCCGGCGGGACAGTCCTGTCGGGCCGTGTGTCCCATTCCCCACCGCCAGCACGCAGGTTTAAAAATTGGGCCTTATATAACAAATTGGAGGGAACGTTTGGTGTTTGCCAGTGTGTCTGAAAGAGAATTGCTGTAAATTAGGGCAGGAGGCCTCCGTGGGGATCCATGGCGAGGCCTGCTCTGTGCCGGGGTAGGCCTGACTCCTGGGAGGAACTTGCCAGAGGTTTGTTGGGTTTGGTTTAATTCGGTGCGTTACAGATAGGCATGTTGTTCAGTGGTGATTCCATCGCTGCTGAGCACCTTTTGGGCCACTGGTGGGTTGTTGTCCGTGGTGCAGGTGACGATGGTCTAACGTGACTCTGCTACCTGGCTGGGGGCAGGTTCTCATTGTCCCCCCATGCCCGGGGACCCCCTGGGATTGCCTCATTAGCTTGTAGAGACAACTGCCCTGCTGCGTCAGTCTGCCTCGGGATGTCATCTCTTCTCGTTAGCTTCCCAGTCTGTAAGGCCTTATAAATCACTTGTGTAGTTTCTCTGTGAAAACAGCTGCCGCGCTGGTTCGCACCCGCACCACAGCGACTGGGGTGCAGTTGGTGGTGGTTTGCAGGGGAGACTGTTTATTCTGGGCAGTTTCCGTGGGCGCGCTGAATGGAGCTCTGTGTTCTGCCCTTGCAGCGTGCTCCGTGGTTGGTTTTCTGGTTGCAGCACTCTTCAGAGGAGCGAGTGGAGAGGAGGAAGTTGGCACTTGCAGTTCAGCAGGTTTCTGGATTCTGCCCTGCGAGTGCTCTCCGCGGTGTCAGGATGTACAGAGGCTCCTCCGTGCCTGGCCTCTCGTTTTGTATTCCGTTTCCGAGCTCCTGTGCAGCCCGAGCGTTGTCAAAACTGTTAATACGGGAGTGACTCAGCGGATCAATGGGAATGACATGAGGGTTGTGCTCGTGGACAATCAGTGTTTTTCCCCCCACCCCCTCCAGCCCCACTGGGCTGGAAGAGACGATGTCCGAGAGCAACTGCCAATAAACATGTTTACTGGACTCGGGCCTGATTGTGCTCTGGAGCCTTTTCTCCCCCCGGCGCTGTGGTTTTCCTGGCTAGGAGGAGCTCTGATGAGCTGGGCTGGACCAGCAACCCTGAGCTTTGGCTTGGCCATCCAGGTATGTGCCCGGCTGCTGGTCCGGGGGCGTTACAGGCCACTGGAAGGACCGGTCCTCACGTGAGCCGGGCTGGGCACGAGCTGGTTATCTCTGCCTCTGAAACAGGGGAACTGCAGCACTACGGGCACCAGCGGTTTGTCTGAGATGGTGAGGAAGCCTCGGGTGAGCAGCTGCCCCTGGGGATGCGCGGGAGGGCTGCGGAACAGCCGCTCTCCTTCCCCTTGGCCGGGCCTGGTTCGCCTTGCGCTGCTCCTGCGCCTTGGGCCGCAGCAGGAGTCAAACCCTCTTCCTTCATAGCGCTGCTGGGAG
Source organism: Patagioenas fasciata (assembly GCF_037038585.1). NCBI lineage: Eukaryota > Metazoa > Chordata > Aves > Columbiformes > Columbidae > Patagioenas > Patagioenas fasciata. Next base: position 6,527,598 of record NC_092546.1, on the reverse strand, counting down.
GGGGGACTCAGGTGGCAACGCAGGAGCTTCCTGCTTGTGTTTACCATGGCTTTTTGCTCAGAGCTTGTGGGAACAGCTCTGCCCGCAGCCCTGTAATTGGGCTTGGACTAGACAGACTTGGCTTGTCCCGGGCGCAGTGAGAAGCTGTGAAACTGGGGCTCCATCCTCAGACCCGGCCTTGGTGTGGCTTGGAGGCTGCTCCAGCGCTGCCGTACCCTGCGAGGCAGGAGAGAAAAGAGGGAGCAGAGTTCCCAGCAACTCTGCGACTCTGCCAGAGGATGAGTTATCTTCCCATTAGAAAAGCCGTGTGCTTATAAATAGTTCTGAGATTTTATTCCAGTGGATGTTTATACTTCCTCCTGGCAGTCTGCGTCTCCGATGGGTCCGTCGCTGTAGAGGAGAAACAGGGCTCAGTGCTGAGGAAGGTGTAAAAGTGGTGTTCTGCTGGGGCAGCTAACGTGGAGCGTTTGGGCTCTCCCTCTGGCTCCCAGATCCGCGCTGTTGCCCTCTGTTTCCTGGGGAATTGGAAATCCCTGCGCAGGCTGCAGCCCTGCAGCCCTTCCTGTTGGACAACCCCTCCCTTGCATGTTATGTTGATGCATTATTCTTAATAACTGGCTCAACAAAGAGCTTACTGCAGAGCATGCATCGAGCGGAGATGTTCCGAGATGCCTCCTTCCTTCTCTGACAGCGAAACCCGGATCTGCTCTCTCCAGGCTCGTCTCTCCCCGAGCTGCCCAGAGCTCTGGTGGCACGGCTGGTGGGGCCCGCCAGCCCCGCTGCCGTGGGGAGCGAGGGCAGGAACAGCGCGTGCTGGGGGCCAGCGCGGCGTGCGTGAAACCACAGAGCGTCTGTCTGTCTTCCGCTCGCTGCGATGGTAACGGTGCAGCAGATCGGTGCACTCGATAAGTGCTGAGGTGATCCCACGCTGTGCAATTTAGGAAATGGTTCTTCAGGTGAGCTGAAACCTGGAGGTGAGAATTTGCAGGGTGGTTCAAAATGCTCTTTGGAGCAGGATGTTCGTGATTTCTTTCACAGCTCACAGTAAGGAGAGTTTGCTCCTGGAGTAGAGGAAGTCAATTAGTTCTTGAAACACTTGAATTTGGCTGCTTTGTTTCCAAAAAGAGGATGGACAGAAGCTCGCCGTGTGTCCAGGAAGGCTTCCCTGTGCCCGTGAGGTCTGCACACTTCTGCTGGAAGGCTGGTGACAGTCACATTTTCCAGCAGTGTCCTGCTGCCGTCTGCCTTCTCCTGCGCTGTCAGACCGTGTCACTCACAACGCTGCAGCGTGAAGGTTCTCACGCAGGAAACGAAGGTCTCGATGTCTTGAGGCAAATTCACCTGTGACACTAAAACCGAGGCCTCTGCTTCCTCTCCAGCCTCAGCCCCGCTGCTCTCGGTGGGGACAGCGCTCTGACAAAGCGTCTGATTTGGTGTCCCTGGGCTGAGGTGGCGATCAGTTGAGTGTGAGAGCGTTGGAATGAGCCACGGTGCTGTTGCAACCATGTCTTGGGAATGAGGTGTTGGAAATAAGGCCCTCGTTGTGCTCCCAGGGTGTTTGAGACGCTGAGAGTCTGGAAGAAAGAAGTGTTAATTTTTTTATCATGCAATTTCACTTGTCCACCAACTAAAGCCTATCCTGTAGCCCTTTGTTATTTATCATTATGTAATGTTTTTTAATGAGGGAGGCCTGGCTTTTGCTTTGCAAATGGTGAATTAGGCAGTTGGCAGGTGACATGCGGGCTTTGTCAGCCTGAGAGGGATGTTCTTGAGCTAATAAACGGGGGCTAAGGCTGGTCTTGGACTCGGATTTAGCGAGGCATCCTCTGAGCAGCCGAGCAGCCCGCGTGGGGCGGCGGCGCTGGAGCTTTGTGGGTACCTGGGGAGCGCGGCCACGTCGCTGGGGTTCCTTCCCCTCCCAGTCTGGCGGCTGGAAAGCCTTGCTGAGAGTGGCGATGCCTGGTGCCGGGGGCTGGCTGACGGGCTCCGAAAGGTCAGCGGTAATCCAATTTAAACCCGAACGGAGCTGCGAGGGGTTTGTATGCCTCAGAAGCTCCGTTCGTACAGACTCTTGTTGCTCAATGTTTTCAGGTAGGAAAATCTCGCTGCTTTTTTGCTTTTGAGAGAGCACTGAGGTATAAACAACAAAACAAGAAGCCCTTTTTCTTTTCCTTTTTTCGCACGAGCTGTGGCAACGCTGGAGTTTGTACCCTGCCCAGTTTCCCCGGTTTGATGCGGGGAGAGGACGGTGCTTTCCAGCACCTTCTGTGCCTGCGTGTGGGCGAGGGCCGGGCTGAGGAATCCCCCACCCCCAACTACACCGATCCCTCTTATCCCAAAGGCGATGGCGGTTTGAGTTGAAGTAAAGCTTTAGTGTTCCCAAGTACAGAGAGCATTAAGGACGGTGCAGTTGGTGTGCCAAAGGGATTGCTCGCAGCGGTTGTCTCTGCGTGTGGGGTCAGCGTGCGATGGGACAAGGCACCAGAGGGCTCGGAGCCGACAGGTATGGACTAGTCCCTGCCTCAGGCCTTGGGAATTCCTGCACAAACGTGCTGGAGCTGGTTGCTCAGTGGGCTTCCGCGCTGGCGAAGGAATAGGAAGTGCTTGGAGGGATGGAGCTTGAACATTTCCTGCGAGGTAACTCGCAGCTGATTTTAGACCCGTGTTGTTTTCCTAGCAGTGTCTGCCTGATCAGGGGATCCCGAGAGGGGGTTGTCGGAGTCCCCAGCAGACTCTCCAGCCTGAAGCAGGAGGAGTTTCGGTACAGGAAAAGGAGTACAGAGAGGAATTCCAGCCCAGCAGACGTCGCGGCTCTGAGTCACAGCACAGCAGGGGATGTTGCCAGGGAGCAGCTCTCCACCGCTCAGGCCCCTTTTCTCCCCCCCCAGACCCACTCCTTGGAGCAGGGTGAGCCGAGCAGGGTGCTCCTCGAGCTTACCAGGTTTGGGAGAAACTCAGTTAACGCACCACGCTGAATTTAGCAGGATATGGAACAAACACGGGGAACAGGAGTTATCGTGCGGTGTGCTGTTCAGGCACACCTGTGCTATGCTGCAGTAACCGTTCTCTAGCTTGAAGCTCTCTGGGTAAATCTCTTGTGGCGTTTTGCCATGGAGGAATGGTGGGCAGATCCTTTGTGTTGGAGCAAACCCTGGTTTCAGGTGGTTTTGGCAGGAGCTCCCTTGCCTGGCTGCGAGGGAGGTGTGCGAGCAGGACAGTGACGCAGCGGCCCCGGCGGACTTGGCTCGGCAGTGACGGAGCATCGTGGGGCTGCTCCGGGGTGAAGCGAGGCCGCTCCGTGGGGGCTCTGGCCGCTCCGTGGGGGCTCTGGCCACTCGGGGCTGTTTGCAAAGCCACGTCAGGAGCTCTGCTCCCCTGTTCTGCGTGCAGACTGCCCACAGCCTCCCAGGGCCCGGCTGCAGCTGTGCTTCAGGTGTACTTTTTTTCCCCCTTCTCGCCCTCCCCTCTCCTTTTCCTGTGCTGACATCTCTCTGACTTCTTGGGCTCCTACTTTGCTGAGATGTTTTCTTGCAAGAGCTAGCATGTCTGTGGGGAAGCTGGGCTGCCTGCATAGCAGGAACAGCCTAGAGCGTCTTCCACACCGGAGAGGTGAGTTTGCCAGGCACAGCTGGATGGAAGGGTGGGCGCCTTTGGGGCGGTGGTGGTGCAGCCCGAGAGGGGAGGACAGCAGGTGCGGGTGCCCGCGCTGCAGTCTGGATGGCACCCAGGGCTCCCAGCAGGTCGTCCCTAATGTTTCTCTGAGTATATAAGCACAGACCTGGAGATGAAACTCAAAATCCTCCTGTTCGCAGCGCGAGGATGCATTGCAGCGGGCTTGGCTCGCTGACAGCGGACACCGGAGGTGTGATCGAGCACGAGCAGGGGATGGTTCCACTGCTGACTGTGGTCCTGGCAGGGGACAGGCAGAGCCTGAAATCCGACTTCTCCTGACACAAGAGTGTAGCACTTGCTGCTTTGCTCCTATTTTTGTTCAGAGCCAGAAATCAAAGTCCAGAGTGGTGCTTCTCCAGCCAGATTCATTTAAAGGCACTCGCTATTGTTTTAGGGCCAATATTTAACTCGTGCCTGTTAGGCTCTGTTTGCCTTAAGGAAGAAGTCTGAGTGAGGAACGTCCACTGCGGGGGGAAGCAAAGGGGATTTCAGGAAGCAGGTTTGTCTCCGTGTTTACAGGTCCGTGTTCCTCTCCTGGCAGGTACGGAGGCCGCTCTGGCCGGGAGGAAGTGTTTGTGCGCCCGGCGCTGGAGCCGCGGCTGTGCAGGGTGTGTCTGCTCGCGCAGCCCGGCCTGCGCCGCTGCTGCCAGCGGGGATTTAAAGGCACCGGTTTGGAGCTGCTTCCCAGCTGGGGCTGGCGTGGGCAGCCGGGCCGCAGCCTGCGTAAACTTCCTGATAAAAGCAGCTTATCGGGAAAACGCTCTGCTGCGTTTTGCCCTCTCTGTGGTCTCTGGTAGCAAGAGTTCATTAGCCGTGAAATCCTCTGCAGTGGATCCTGCTAATGGCAGGATTTCCCATTCCCTGCGCTTGTGGCTCCTCCTGTCCTCTGTCGCCGTTCTGTGTGGTCCTTCTCACAGTGTGACACGCGCACACCGTCACGCAGCCTGCAGTCGCCCCAGGAGGGTGTTTGCTGCTGCTGGTCCCGTGTTTGTAGGCAGGGCGGCTGCGTGGAGCTGTGTGCTGGTGCCGCCTGTCAAAATCCAGGTCAGGTGTTGCTGGCGTCTGCGTGGGCCGGTCGTGGTGTGCGAGGACGCGGCGATGGAGAGCAGCCTGGGCCTCTGTTCCTGCCTTCTTAGGGCAGTTCAGTAATTCTGAGTCTGAATGTGAATCACAGAATGGTTTGGGTTGCAGGGCCCTCCCCCGCTCCCCAGTGCCCCCCCTGCCATGACAGGGACATCTTCACCAGCTCAGGTTGCTCAGAGCCCCGTCCAGCCTGGCCTGGGATGTCTCAGGGATGGTTCATCCACCACCTCTCTGGGAACCTGGGCCAGGCCCTCAGCACCCTCAGGGCAGCAATTCCTTCCTCATGTCCAGCCTGAATCTCCCTCCTTTAGTTTAAACCATCACCCCTTGTCCTGTCTCAACAGCCCCTGCTCAAAAGTCTGTCCCCATCTTTCTTTTGGGCCCCTTTTAAGTCTGGAAAAGCCACAATGAGGTCTGCCCTGAGACCTCAGTGGAACCTGGGCTTCTTTAGCTACCTGGTAACCCTCTGCCCAGACTTCTGGTGCTCTGTGCTCTCGATTGGATGCTTCTGGCTGTGCTTGACTATTTTATGCTTAGATACAGAAAGAACATGTTTCCTGTTGAGGCAAAATCAAAGGCAGGTGGCGGTTTGCAGGCCAGCCCGAGGGGAAGGCTGGGCCTGTGTGCAGAGCTCAGCCCAGCTCTGAAGGGTTGAGAACTTCCCTCTCTGTGTAGCACAGGGCTCCTGAGCAGCCCTTGATCCCAGCTTAGGGGAGCCAGGCCCAGCCGGAGCTCAACTCTGGCTTTTAGTGACAGGTTTGGTGCTGGGCAAGTCAAGGCTTTGGTCAGAGCCCCGTCCAGCTCGGGTGGTGATCGGGGACTGTTTTAGAAGATGTCAGCTGACTTTTCCCCACCTCTGGATGCGCTGCAGGCACCTGGTACTGTCTGTGATGCTGGTGATGACTCCATGGTGACAACTGAGCTGTCCCTTCAACCCGAGGGCTCTGGCGGGAGCCCAACTGGCCCCTCTGTTGTTGTGTTCCCAGTTTGAAAGGCCGTAGAGGGGCTCGTGTTCCAGAATGGGGCTGGGAGCCCCTCTGAGCACCCGCCCACGGGGCACCCACCGGCTCGGGAAGACTTGACCCGTTTCCCTCATGAGCGTTGATGGGTTTAGGCCCACAAGCTGGCTGCGTAATGAATGAGGGAGCCAGGGGAGCTGTGTTCTGTCTGCAGGGGCTGGACGAGGTGATGGGAACCAGAAACATAAGTCATTAGCTCAAAAAAAAGAAGAGGTTTGGGTTTTGGATGGAGTTGTGTTCTAGAGAAGGATGAACGTGTGTTGGCTGGGTTTTCTGGGACAAATCGGAGAAGCGAGAGCCCAGAAATGAGGGAGAAGGGACAGTTTGTTCATGCAAATAATGTTCCAGGTATTAATAGCAGCAAGATGAAGTGGGTCCTCCTGGGGGGTGTATCCTGCGTGTTCCTTCATGTGAGTGATCCCTCTGACTTCATAAAGCAACCCTTTGTGTAGGGCCCAGAGACGCAGGTCTTGAGCAGGTGAGGTCGCGCTAGATCTCCCCATTTGAGAGTTTTGGATGAACCCCTTGAAAAGTTCCGTGTCCACCCACAGCACCTCTGTAACCACCTTTTGGCTGTAGCCGCTCCTGCGGTGTTCCTGTTTCATTCCTGGCCTCCTGATCCTGCACCAAACGCCTGCAGGTGGGGACTGAGGGAGGGTGAGAAATGACCTTTGGAATGTGCCTTTCTGCTCTGAAGGTTGGTGGCAAACCGGAGTCCTTAGTGCACGAAGCTGTCACGGTGCTTAATAAAGGGCTGGGAGTCTGACCCTCCGTGTGAGGGATGGGAAAGGAAAAGGATCCCGTGGCATGACTGGGAGTGGGACGTAGGTCTCTGTTGTGAGGCTTATCCCCCGCTGCAAGCCAGCAGATTGGGGTATTTATGTAGCTCTTGGGAATTTGTCCCAGTTAGTCTCCAGTTAGTTGGGAATTACCCTTCTCTGCCTGCCTTTTCTTCTCTGAAATCACAGGCACTTCCCCATCCGTAAGGTAAGCAGGTCGCTCCTGTACCTTCGGGAGGCTGCGAGGAAGGATGTGTAATGGATTGAGCTGTGAGGTCTTGTAATAGAGGGGGTGGGAAGACAAATGCCTGGTGGATTGCTCGTGGCTCCTCGGAAGATGCTGCTGGCGCTTGCGTGTAAGCTGATGGATGTTGCCGTGCCACGGCGCTTCCCTCCGCCCCGGTTACTCTGCAGGAGAGGTTATTGCATGGTGCTGCTGTTCCTGCCCCCAGTCTGGGCTGCGGGTCCTGCCGTGGCCATCTCCCCCATTTGCAGCAGGGAAGTGGTTCTGGCATCTCAGCGCAAGGGCTGTGACAGCTCTTTGGGAGAGGTTTCCGTGTGAACCCCCCGGAGCCTTCCCTTCCCTCCCCCTTTTCTTTCCCTCCCCAGTTCTTAAGGTTTGGCTGTAATTGGAGAGGAAATGTGTGGGGTTGGAGCAACCTGGGGAAAAAAAGCAGAGGGGGAAATGGTGTTGGCTTGAATGTGGGACAGCTCGAGTTGGCAGAGCTGCAGTTTGCAACCCAGAAATGGAAACAGCCCTTGTCACCGGTGGGAATGACGCCCCCTCCGCCACCCTGCTCCGGGCTCTCCAGGGCGTGGGCTCCACTCTGGACTGGGACAGAGCAGAGCTGGCCTCGTTCCCCCCTTCCTTGCCACCCTTGGGGGCTTGGGGAAGTTGCAGTGACCCATAGTTTGGTGATTGAAGAGATAATGGGACCCAGGTACCCCTTTTTTCCCTACCGTGTCTTGCGAAAGGCTACCCCAGATCTGCCAGCACAGCTGCTTCCTAACCTGGTTCTGTCAAGAGGATATGGGTTAAGGGGAAAAAAATACATCTACTATTAAAAGTGCTTATGCCAACCCAGATCCTGCTGACAGCAAAGGGTTTGGTAGCGATACACACGACAGGAGGCCAAGCAGATCTCTGCGGTGACGGTCCCCAGATGGGCTGAGGAGCAGGGAACCTGCTGTCACCCGTGTGTCACCGCGGCGGCGCACGAGCCGCTGACAGCCGGGCTGGGTGCGCGTCAGATCTGCCGGGCGGTGTCCCGTGGGTCTGCTCCCCGCTTCGAGCTGCGGCGGGTTGGAAACCCCCTGGAAAGCCCTTCTGGCCCTGGAGTGCTCACTTGTCCCCGTTCCCTGTGGGATGAGATCTCAGATCTTGGAGATGGGGATAAACAGGCTGTGCTTTATGTGGCTTCCATCTCTGCCACTTCCTCCCCTGCCCTGATTCCCAGGGTGGCGTTGGGACGAAGCTCTGTTATTTGAGGTCCTGGGCAAATTAATACAGCAATTCTCATGAGAAGTGTTGATGAAGGTGGAAGGCGGGAGCGAGTGGGAATTCTTGGGGTTGTTCAGTGATGCCAGGTCAGCTCCGGCCAGTTTGAAGCCGTTTGTGTTGTGGGGAGATCCGTGGGGTGAGTGGGAGCAGCAGCATGTTCCCAGTCTCCTGCTCCCGAGGTTGTTTGGGAGCCATGGGGACGAAAAGGTGCTGAGTGCATCACCTGGGCATCCTGCTCTGGAGGGAGCTGCTCTGCGGGAGGACCCTTCTCCAGGTGCATGAAAGGTTTGAGACTGTCACCCGCGTGGGCGAGGAGAGGAAGGGAGCCTTGCGCATCCGGGAATCTGCTTTTGTTAGAGGAAAGGGGTTGGGAAACGTCTCTTATCCTTTGGAGAGCAGATGTCGAGCCCCTCATCCCAGCTACAGCTGATCCCTCGCAGAGCCAGAAGGAAGCGCGTGTGGGATCTGAGGACGTCCTCAAAAGGGTCGCGTTCTCCCTCCGCTCTCGAACGCCTCCCGCCCCTGTCAGCGCTCCCCCGCACAGCGCTGCACGCGGCGTCCCCTGCTCCCTCCTGCCCCGCGGACGCGGTTCGTGCTCCGCAGGCAGAGCTGCGGGGACGCCTCGTCCCGCTGTGCGGTCGGGCCCTCTGCCTCATGCACACCTGACGTGAATGCAGCGAGTTCCTGCCTGGATCTGGAGCGTGGCCCAGCACGGGTACCTGATGATCCGGGTTGTGGTGGGTTCATGTGTTTGTGACAAATGTAGGATCGTCCCTTTCACAGAAAGGCTCTTGCGGGTGCCTGGAGTCCTCCTGCTGCCTCTTGCTGCTCAGCCAGCACCGTTACCTGGAGATAAACCCGTTCCGGAAAGTTCTGTGGTGGGGGGGAAGGCCAGAGAGGGCTCGGCGGTGCCTGTTCCAGACGTGCTTGTGCAGCTCCCGTTCAGCATCTGCAGGGACTGCTCAGCCTCCGTGAGTCAGGATCCCCGCGGTGCCGCAGCCGCTCGCAGCACGTCTGGATCCGTCGCTGTTCGGCCTCCTTTTCCTATCGCGTGCCAGCGCAGGGAAGGGGCGGCCAGGTTGTCAAGGTGGTTTTTTTTCCCCCACGACTGAAGCAGAAGTGGTTCAAAAGGCTCTGTGTCCAGCAGCAGAGGCTGAAATCTGGAACAGGGCTGTCCCTGGAGGTGCTTTGGCCTCTGGCTCTGTAACTGTTTCCAGAGGTCAGCGCTCAGTAGCTGTTGGAGCCGCAGCTCTCGGGCTGCTCCATTTCCCAGGACACGAACGTGACTCGGTGGTTCGGGATACCTGCATTCTTCATGTGGGGAATCCTCTGGGTACCTGTTTGCGGACAGAGCCCGCGTTGCCGGAGCCACCAGCGTGAGAGCAGCCCCGGGTTTTGCAGTGGGTGCGCTGGGGACCGGGCCTTTCCCCGTCAGCCGGGGCGGCCGGACCGTTCTGCTCCGGGGGCTCTTGGGCTCGGTGCCGCTGCACGGCTGGTTCCTGGCGCCCTATGCTTGGGGCGTGAGTGGAGTAAATAACAATATCGGGTCTTGACTCGAGAAGCGAAACCTTTACAGGCTCTCTGCCAAGATGAGTGTGCTTGTGACAATGAAATCAGTGCAAAAACTGGGCAGGATGGGACGGATTATGGGGGGAAAAAAAGCAGGTTCTGCTCTTACATCAACCTCGGTAGATGTGTGGAGGGGAGAGCAGGGGAAGGGGAGGGCACGGGGCTGGTAAACAGATTTTCCTGGCCAACTGCTGTGGACTTTTGGAAGGCAGCTGGTTCCTCTGCAGCTCTGCCTTCTAGCAGCAGCATGGATTTAATTAGTATCCGGTGTCGAACTGGAGCTTGCTGTGTTGTGGATCTATTGTCTGGTTTAAATAGAAAACCCGCCGGCCGAGCCGCAAAACTCGACGCATATGAGGGGCTTGACGGCTGAGACCACTTGTTGAAGTAAGTGACTCTGTGCCTGAGGCGCCTTATTGAATCCAGCTCTTGCGGGGCCGAGCAGGGGCTTGAAAGGCATCGACGTGTCTGTGTGTCCCTGTCTGTGTGTCCCGTGGAAACCGCTGCAGCCCCTGGGGCGCGGGGCCGGGGCCGGGGCCGGGCTCTGGTGCTGCCTCTCAGGGTCTCCCAGCCCGCGCCTGGGCTTTGTGTACGAGCTTCCTTCCTTTCTTCCAGCACGACTGACTCTGCGTTACTAAAACCGAAACCGCTTCAACATCCTAATTGGCTTTTCTTTCATGCTGAACTGTGAAGATGTGATAGATCGTACAGAATTTCAGCCTTGGTTAATGGACTTCATGCAGGGGCAGAAGGCGAGCTCGTGTCTTTCCTGTTGCGGTTCAGAAGCAGGTTTTACTGCTCTGGTTACCCATCTGTCACCTGTGATGTCCCTTTTACAGTAACAGCGGAGCAGGTTTCAGTTTCTCAGGCAGAAGTTGCCCGTCTGTGAGCAGGAGCAGCAGAGTGACACCGGTACAAGCAGCAGGGCCGCGGGCTGGAGCTGTAGGTGGGTTTCTTGCTGATCTTGACACCTTCCAACAGTAGAGCAGAACCTCTCCGGCCCCGCAGCCTTGGGAACGGCTGCTGCTGGCCCTGGAGCGGGGGACGGGAGCAGAGAGCAGGTACAAGATGCCGGTGACATCTGGAGGCGCGACGGCTGGATGGGAAGGTTGGTCTTGGCATCGTTTGCTACCCAGCTCCCTCCTGCAGCCGGGGGTCCTGCGTTCCCGCACCCCACGGTGCTTTGGCGTCGCGGGTGGCTCCGTGCAGCGTGGATCCAGCGTGGGGACCGCGGGAAGGGCTCGGGAGATGGACACGGCTTGAGAACCAGGAGGTGGCTGCCCGGGGCTCCATGGGCGCAGTCAGATGTCACGCGAGGGGGAAACGAAGGCGTGCAGCACAGACCCCCTTTGTGGGCTCTGTAAAGCCATCCAAACAGCTGTTTCCCTTCCAGGCTCTCCAATAAAGCTTCGCTGTGTTTTCTGGCAGACTTCATGAACTTAGAAGTTTAGATTTGTGGCTGATGAACCCAAACAGGTGAATGGATTCTCTCAGGCACTTGGTTCTCGGGTGGATTTGTCTGACTTGGGCTGCATTTCGTCTTTTCCAGTCTGCTTTTCAGATCTCGTCTTAGTTTAGCATATGTGTATTTACTATTATTATTTTTCCTAGAGAAACGTTTTTAGCGTTTTGCTTAGTTCCTGTGAGTTTTCCATCCTGGTATTTCCGGCTCCTCGGTAGAGCACAGTCAATATTTTCCATCCAGGTGTAGCTGCTTTGGCCAGGGATCCAAGGCCGGGCGCGCGGTTCAGCGTTTGCGGGGAGCAGACAGCGCAGCCGCTCGCAGCGCTGGGAAGGGCGTCAGGGAGTTCTTGTGGCTGCTTGTACCGAGAGGTTCAGGAGCTGCCCTGGAGGAGCTGTGCCTGTGCAAAAACACCGAGGATCTGGGTTGTTCTGAATCTGGACCGTCCAAGACACATTGATTTCCGTTTCTGCTTATGCAGGCAGGGAGCAAACGCGTCACAGCTCCTCTTGGTTGAAGAGGGACGTGTTTCTTTGCGAGATATTTTTGGGTGCAAAATGATTATTGCTGAGCTGCTGCCAGGCGGCTGCTTCTGGGTGAGGCTGGTGCTTTTCGGGTGGGTTTGTCCGGCTGCTGGTCCAGGGCCGTTCTCCACTGGCACGGCCCGTCCGTGCCCCCTCTCGAGGCTTTAAACCACAGCAGCGCGGGCGCTCGCGCCTGCACGTGTTCCTGTCGCGCCGTTCTGCACCGCCGCGCAGGGGGCGAAGAGCTGACCGGAGCGCACCGTGGTTGCCCTTGGTTTGGTGGTGGTTGTTATTATTGTTCGGCTTTTGCCTTGTTAATGGGTTTGGCGTTTGCTTGTTGTTCGGTTTTAGTTGGTTTTGGTTTTATTGTCGTTATTTCCTCTGCCAGTTGCTGGGTTCTCGTCCTTTCCCGCAGACACTGGTGGGGGCAGGGGGAGGGTTTGGGGCTCTCAGCACTGTTCCGAATCTGAGACGGAGCCAAGCGTCTCCCGGTTGTCCCGCGGGACAGGGGCCTGCCCGTGTCCCCCAGCCCCTCTCCCGCCTCCCGTGCGTCCCGGGGCTGTCCTGTGGCAGCCCAGTGCTGCTTTCCACGGCCGCTCATTTTGGGACCCTCGGGGTCCCGGCACAGCTTTCCCGGGTTGGCTCCTGGCGCTGAAATACATTTTAACTGCAGCCCTTCGGCGACGCCGTCTGGGACCGGCCGCAGCTCGCGTTAAAGATGTGGGAGCTTGCTTGGTTTAGGACTTTTGATCTCCTTGTGAGCCGAGACTTCATCTGCCTCTTCAACTTTTAAAGTTTCGTAGGTTTTGGTGTCAGCCGTGTGAGGCCACCGGTGTCTTTATGGTCTGGATTTGTGCACTGGGAGCCAGCTGATGGGCCGTCCTTCGGGACACCAGGGTGCTCGTGAGTATTTTTAGTGTTTAATTGGCAGTGATCTCCACTTGGAGCTGCACAGTGTCAAGGCTTTTCGCTTTCTGTGCTCTCAAGCAGCCTCCTTCTCTTTCATCCGGAGGCAGCCGTGTTTCTCCTTTGCTGGCAAAGCGCGGGGAAGCGGCTCCGAGGAGCCGTCCCAAAGGCCCGCAGGCCCGGCTCGTGCGCCCGCGGCCCCGCGCCCGGTGGCAGCGTCTGACCCGCCCGGGTGCCGGCTGGCCCAGGACAGCGGGTCCCGCTCCAGGCAGCGCCGCACACCCGCTCCCCGACCTTCACCTCCCGCCTCCCCGCTCCGGGCAGTTATTTTTTCCTCTTCTTCCCCGCTTTTGTTCTGCTCGGTTTAACCGTAACCTCCTTCGGGCAGGAACGCCGTGTGTGTATAAAGGCTGAGAACAATGTGCCCCAGATGGTATTGTACAGGTCCTTTCTCGGCAGCCACGAGGTTTCACTGCACAGGAAAGAAATTTTTAGAAATCTAATACAAGTTTTCAGCGTTTTGTATCTGCAGATGTGGCCGGGAACTTCCGAGCCTGGGTCTAAGTCCCGGGTTTCGGAGACAAGGGCCAGCGCTACCATTGCAGCTTTTCCTTCTTTGTCACCCCCACGCTCCCCTGCTCCTTTTTCTCGCCTCGGGACTGCAGGGAAGAGCTGGTAAATGTGGCTGGAGCCGACTGCTCAAAACAGAGAACCCAATGTTGAACAGAAGCAGCGCAGGCCCGTCCCTCGGGTTTCAGATGGCTGCTCAGGTGCGGGGTTTGCCCCCTCTCTGGTCCCTTCAGTGTTTTTGTGGTGGTGTGTTGGGGAGGCTGAAGTCACTGGTATTGCTGCAGTTCATTTCGCTTTCAGGCTCCCTGGCTCGCAGCACTTGCGCTGCACACCCTGCAGGGCACTGCTTATTTGCTTTAAGACCACAGCTTGCTTTGGAATTTCTTCTACCAAATGTCAGGCCAATGTATTTTTCTGTCTCATCCATCCCCTCCCTCCCTTTCCCCCTGAAGAAAGCCGTTCTCTTAGTCTCGTCTTGCATCAAATTTGACACCAGGCCAACAAACCCAGCCCAGAAGGTGCTTTTCTGGGGCTGCTTGCCTGGATACGGCCTCCTGGGAGAGGGTTCCTGTTCAAATGTGGCATCAGGGCATCTTCCTCGTGGTGCTGCTGCCCCGGGGCTGGGCCTGGGTCCCTGCTGCCCATCCAGGGGCTGCTGCGTTTTGTAAACCAGAGGCTTTTGCAGGGCTGTTTGCTCCAGAGCAGTGGGAGTGCTGGGATTTCACCAGTGGTTTCTGTTTCTAATTAGGTTGTTCTCAGTTTTAAAGGCCAGAGATCTCTTTATGGCACAGGGTGGAAAACCCGAGGGGTCGCGGACGCTGCGCAGAGGTGGGCGCTGCTGCCGTGCCCAGGTCCAGGGAGCCGTTGCCTCTAGGGATGTGAAACAGATTCCTCGCAGGCCTTGGGGAGGCCGGCGGGCAGAGCTGGGGCGGCACCGCTCGCCCGGGCTGACTCACAGCAACGCGGTTCGGCGGTGCGGGCTGCGCGGTCCGCCCGGCGCTGGGAAAGGGGAAACGCAGCCGGCGGGTCGGTGCCGCAGCCGTGCCGGTTGTTGCCTTGGCCCAGCTGTGTAACGGGCCCGGAGCCGGGCTGATTCGGGACGGCAGCCCCCGAGGCGCGCTCGCCGTGCGGGCAGGTCACACAGACGCGGCACCGGCTCCCGGTGCTTGCAGGAAGCAGTATTTACCAAGATGTATTTTGTCCCTTCTGTTTGGGCTCTGTCTCGCACCATTGTCTGAAATTCCCTTGCAGAGACTGGCCCATAACTCTCTTTAAAAAAATAATCCCAAGCAGGATGGCTGGAGCTCCCTTGGCTCCGGCTGTTGGCCGCCTGACTGTGCAAACAGTCTGGGCCTGAAATCCCCTGGGACCGAACATAAAGGCCTGGTTCAAAACGCCAGCGGGGTATGGAGCAGCCTGGCTGCAGGAGCCACGTCTGGGGAAGGTGGCTCCGAGATGCCCCGGGAGGGCCACGGGGAAGCGGCTCCGCGATGTGCGAGGCCGGCGGAGGTGGGAGACGGGCGGGAGGGCACCGCCGCGCGCCGAACCCCGAGCGGAAATTATCGGGGGAGCAAAGAATGAGCAGGATATCACGTGTCGGCCGTGCGCGCTGGGGCCGGGGCAGAACAAAGCGCAGGGAAGCCCCGCTCCGCCGCCGCTCCCACCCGCTTCCTGCTGGCGCGGGACGGACACCGACAGGGAGCGTCAGGGCCGGAGCCGGCCCACCGCTGCCCGTGCCGCCGGGGAGGGAGCTGGAAGGCCCCGCGTGCCTCCGTTTCCCTCAGCTGAGATGGCCCCTGGGTGTTGGTTTTTGCCGTGCTGCTCCACGCTGGGGCTGCTCCAGCAGCGTTGGCCTGGGAAGGCCTCGTTCCCCGCTCCTCAAACCGGCAGCTCCCGCAGATGGGGTCATGCACCCACAGCAGCCCCAGCGCCCAAGCCAGCACCCCGCAGTGTTTGGCCAGGAGGCCGCGGTCAGGGTGTGCTGGGCCTTGGTGAGGATTCGGATCCTTCCCCCGTGCTGAGCTCTGCCTTGGACGTCTCTCGATCGCTCTTAGACCCTCCCCTGTTTCCCCTGTGCACCCTTTAGCACAAGAAGGCTTTTTTTTTGTTATTAATAGCTATTGAGAGCCAATAATTTTTTTACGGCGCTTGGCCAAGCGTCAGGACGGGCCGTGCGCTCGTTTCCTGCAGCCGGAGTGCCGCGCGTTTGCTCCGTTACCCCGCAGGTGCTGAGGCCGCGGCAGCGAGGGCTCTGAGCGAGGCGGGGAGAGGGAAGATGGGGCTGGGGGACAGGTGGATACGGGGGGGCTGCCACCCAGCTCGGCTCCTTCAAAACACAGCAAGGGCCGAGCAGGGAGCAGAACCAGAGGTGCGGGGAAGGCGAGGCGTGCGTACGCGTGCCGGTCTGTCCGTCTGTCTCTCTGTGGCCTCGCTGTGCTCCTGGTGGCGCTGAAAGGTAGCAGGAGTTCCCTGTAACGTGGGGGGGGTGTTGGAGGGGCCCCGCAGAGCTGGGGACAGGAGTTTGGACCCACAACCGCCTCTTGTACCTTCCCTTCTCGTTTCTCGGTGCTGATTTTCTCCCTCTCGTTACCACAGCTGGGGGAGCCAGGAGCCGCGCTGGGAGGACCCTCTCCGCGGGATGTTCTCTCCACCAAAGAGCTCCCTGTGACGGGCAACGATGACAATCCCGGCGGGACCTTGGGAAGCACTAACATTTCAGTAACCCAGCACCCGTGGGTGGCCGCTCACCCCTCCTCCTCCGCACCCGCCCTCCCGCCGCTCACCGTGATGGTGTATTAACCGAGAAGGACTCTGCTTCTGTTCTCCTCACCCCTCAACTTTTGGCAGCTCTGGGATTTGTATGGCAGCAGCGTAACCGTGGAGAGGCCGGGGTATCACAAACTTATGGATTTTGATAAGAGAGGAGGGAAAGGGGAGCTGGAGGAAGGTAAAAGGATGTCCAAGACAGGTGGAGGAAGGAGCAGTCATGGAAGCCGGAGCGCTGGAACCAACTCGGGAGTCTTAATGGTGGGTCCCAACTTCCGGGTCGGCAAGAAGATTGGATGCGGCAATTTCGGGGAGCTCCGTCTAGGTGAGAAGGGCCTTCTTCTGTCCTCGCTATCACCGCTGTGCCGGGACTGCCCTGGCACCCCCTCCTGCCGCAGGAGGAGCAGGACGTGCCGGGACCCTCAGCACGGCGGCTCTTGTCTGGTGCTGGAGCCCTCGCCCCCTTCGCTGAGTTTCCTTTTCCTTGGCCCCTACACTGCGCTTCCTCTTTCAAAGCCCATCGCAGCCCAAAATACCTATTGCAGAGGTGTTTCCCATCTCTTCCCCAAGGGGTGTTCAGCGAGCTCTGAGCTCTTGGGTTGGCAGCTGGGAGGGCCGTGCCAGCTCCAGCAACGCGCGTCGGACGTGTTGATGGAGCCTCTCGCGGCCGGAGCGTTGGCCTGGGAAGAGGCGAGAGAGCCGGTCCCTGTGGCGGGTGGAGCCTGGGGCACCCTTGTACCTTGTTGCTCCGTGATATTTTAAGCAGCGCCTTTTAAAGCCAAGCTGTGAGCTAAACCTGCAGTAAACGCGGTGGTTGCGGGAGGTGGGAGGGTGGAGCGAGTTTACCCACCTCATCTGTGGGCAGTTAACGTTGGCTCTTCCCAGCACGGCAGACTGGCTGGTGCCGGGCTAAACCCTCCTGTTCTCAACTCCCCGATGGGATCGCGGCTTCATTGCAGAGCTTGGGAAAATGCTCTGTTTAAAACCCAAGCGGTTCCCGCGTTCGGCAGCGGAGGATCTGTCTGTTCTGGTGTCGTGAAGAGCTCCGCTCCTTCCTGCAGACCCAGATATCATGGAAGGGGAAGAATTTACAGGTTTTGCTGCACCAGCGGCTGCTTTTGCACCCCAGGTGGATCTGGACGCCCGCTGGGGATGCAACCGGGGGCTCAGAGCTGTGCAGCGTCTGCCTGTGTCCTCCCACCTCCTGTTCACACAGGAACTGTCCCGCCGTGGGTTTGTGTTTCGGGTGAGCCGCGTTCCAAGATCCTGCTGCGGGCAGGACTCTCAAACAGCCGGGCCGGGGCTGTTGCTCTGTCGGGCACACTCAGTGCTGAGGGTTGGCGTGACCCCTGTCCTGGCCCCCCCCTTGCTCTTCGGGGGCAGCACCGAGGTGGACGCGGTCTCACGCGGGTCTGAGGAGCATCTGTGGAACCCGCGGTCCGGGTCACTCGGAGCTGCGGGACTGGGAGCAGTTGGGCTCAGTTGGCTCCTGAGCTCTCGCTCGGGGGCTCTGCAGGGTCCCCGGGGCAGGCCGGCTGCAGGGCCGAAGCGTAGCTCAGCGTGTAAAAGCTCCCAAATCTTCTTTGGACTTTTTCCTTTCATAAAAAACAGCCAGGAGAGCTCACAAAACCCTGCCAGGAGGTGACTCCTCTGGCTCCCAGCCCTGGGGCATGGAGGAAGATGAAGTTGTCTTCCTCGAACAGGTAACACTTTGCCCAGTTTCACCGCTGTGCTGAGAGGCAGGTGCTGGTCTGTCCCTCCGGGTGCCGCAGCTGCCCCAGAGACAGACAAATGTCCCTCCAGGGGTGGCGGTGTCCAAAACCAAAAGTGGTTCAAAAATAAAATTTACAAAAAATTGGCACAAGGCATTTTTGGGAAGGCAGAAGGGGAACGACTCAGGCTGGAGTTCCTGGCTGCTGGAGCTGTGCTTGGATCCACCCTCCATGCTCACGCTGGTTTTGGCGGCCTGAGCAATACAGAGATTGTGACAGTCCGGTCGCACTCAGGCAGCGCTGCACACCAGTCCTTGACCGGCACGGGGGGGCTGGATCACCAGAGAGCCCGGATCACGGGTCGCGGTGCCGGGGCAGGGACTGCGCCGCCGCCGGGGCTGTGGGAGCCGGGGCCGTGGCTGAGCGTGGCGCAGAGCCCGGCGTCTCCCCGCGCACCGTGACGTGCAGGAGCAGGCGCCGGATCCCACCGCTGCCAAACGCGCCGTGGGGAAGGGACGGTTTGGGGTTAGCAGGGGGTTAAGAGAAAGCCACGTCTGGCCTGTGGAGGTGATGCAGACCCGGGCCTGGCCGCCTCCTCCCATGGGCGGCTTTGGCTCTGACGGACGCGCCGTGGCTTGTGGGTGCTGGCAGCTGGATTCGAGGCGCCGCCGGCGCTGAGCTGGGCAAAGGCCTCTGCAAATGCAAATATTTGCTTTCTGCCACCCTTCATGCTGCTTTTCTCCTGTGTTTTTTTCCTCTCTTTCAAAAGCACCTTTTCTTCTCTGAATCCTGTAGCAGTGCTGCCGTTGGAGTCAGAAGTTGGACTCAATGGTCCTTGTGGGTCCCTCCCAATTCAGGACACTCAGTGATTCCCACCAGCCCCACTGTGCAGGGGATGCCACAGACCTGCATCCCCAAAAAATAAACCTGAAGGGCAAACGGCCTCAAGTTGCGCCAGGGGAGGCTGAGGTTGGATCTGGGGAACAATTTCACCCCCAAAGGGCTGTGGGGCATTGAACAGGCTGCCCAGGGCAGTGCTGGAGTCACCATCCCTGGAGGGCTGGACAGACGGACAGGAGGTTCTCAGGACACGGGGCAGTGCTGGGGTGGGTTATGGTTGGACTCCATGAGCTTGAGGGGCTTTTCCAGCCAAAATAATTCTGTGGTTCTGTGACTGCTTGTGGCAGGGACAAGGGATCTGCGCTGGGATCCATCGGGATTTCAGTCCTTCCCTACCCCAGTCAAGCTCCAGTGAACTGGGGGCTCCCTGGAGCACTCTGGACCCGTGCAGGGGTCTGGGGAACATCCCACCACCTCTCCTGGGGACGTCGGTCCATGACGTGCCAGAAACCCCAGGTCTGGCATACGCTTGCGTCAGCCGGACGGTTTCTCCTCCCTAATTACGCTGTGAAAGGATTTGCTTTTGCAGAAGCAGGAGACAAGTGACTTGTCGGTGGTGCGAAGGGACGGGGCGCTCCTTGGCCGCACGGCCCGTCCCCGGGAGGAGCCGCTCCGTTCATACCTCCCATTCATCCCTGGTCCCGTAATCCTGCCGCCGACTGCGGCGCTCAGCAGCTGGCTCTGATGTCACCCGGCCAGGATTTATTGCTGCTTCAGGTGGAGAGCGCAGTCGGAGCAGATGAAATCTTATGCCAGGAGGAGCTTGTTCCCTGAGCAAATTGCTTGGAGAAAATCCGAGGAGACAGATGCAGCTCCATCGGATACGCGCGCGCCGGGCGGTGGGATCGCGTGTCTGCTGCTCCGCGGCCGCGCGGGACCCGCTGCGTTAATCCCGTCTGCCCGCTGTCCTGGGGGCTCTGGCAGAGGGGCAGACGGGTACTTCTGCAAAACTCTTCAACCTTTGCTGCCGTGGACCGGGGGCAGGGTTGCACTGCTGCTTCCCTGGGGTGAGCCCTTCCTCGTGGCCTCCTGGCGCTCTGGGGTGGTGTGCAGACACCGTGAGGTTGACCTCCGCTGCACATCGCTGCCTTCAGCTCCTCCCGCAGTCCAGGCCGTGCTGGGGGCTGCTCCGGGTGTCTCCTGCGCCCTCGGGCCATAGGAGTGTGCCCAAGGAGGAGGGTGAGCCACATGCGAGTACACACACACACTCACACACACACACACACACACACACACACACACACACACGTGTGCCATCCCCAAGAGCAGCCCCAGTCCTGGGGGAGGGGTTTGCACCCCCCTGCCCAGTGCTACTCCCTGCCACCCTCTGCCCACTCCCCAAAGCAGCGCCCCCCCACTCTGGGCAGCCCTCCCAGAGCAGGGCGAGGGGAACCAGTAAGTCCCAGTCTGGTTCCTGCCCTGGCCAGTCCCATCTGCACAGGGCTGGCCTGGGCACTGCCCCCTCCCAGCAGACTTGGACCTGGCCCCCTGGCCGTGCCCATCTGGGGGTAATTAACGGGCATGTTGCAACTCCCTGCTGCGGGTTCCTGCTCCTGCTCAGGCCTGGAGGTCTGTTTATGTGCTGTGGGAGCTGCCAAACCTGTTCTGGAACGTTCTGCAGCCCAGGAGCCCTCGGGGACTGTGGGGAGCAGTGATGTGGGGTTAATGCAGACTCACTTGCTTTCTGTTGCCTCCTTGCAGGAAAGAACCTCTACACGAATGAATACGTAGCTATCAAATTGGTGAGTCCCTCGGCACGGGGGCAGGGTGACGGGGCAGGGTGACGTTCAGGCCGCTGGAAGGAGGTTGTTCACCCCCGGGCTGTTTGAGCGGTCGGGTGGGCGGTGGATGGGGGGTGGATGGGGGCGCAGGGGCTGCACTCACTGCTGGGAGCTGAGGGCAGGCAGAGCAACAGGCGCCCTTGAAAGGGGGTGATCTGGGCCCAGAGAAAGGAGAGCTGGGTCTCCACTCCTCCAGGGCCTTGCTGGGGCAGAGGGACCTCAGGGAGAGGGTGGTCCCCACTGGTACCTGCTCCCATTAACGTCCCTGCCCCTGCAGCCGGCTCTCTGTGGAGGGGGTGGATCTCGCTCCCATGTGGGCTGATTTTCTCTCATCATCCCCTGGGGCTTCATCTCGATTTTATGCCATTTTTTTCTCAGCCCCAAATGCTCCCAGTCCAGCTGCTGCCAGCATGCGACGAAGGCGTCTGGCACCCAGACGTCCCTAGCGTCCCGCTCCCCTGACCGTTCTCCTTCTCTCCTTCAGGAACCCATAAAATCCCGGGCCCCCCAGCTCCACCTGGAGTATCGGTTCTACAAACAGCTCGGCAATGCAGGTACGGGTGAGCTGCCGCGGGGAGCCGGGCGGCGTGGCTGGGAGAGGGAGGCTTCCCGTAAACGTGGCTGCTGCTTCCCTCCCGGCCTGAGCGACTCCTGCCCATCTGCTCGGCTGGGAGAGGCCATTTTACACGGAGCCACGTCTGATCTTTGATCCCTTTTGATTTAGTTCTTCCCCCCCCAGCTCCCCTGCAGCAGAGTCAGGGCTGCAGATGGAGCTGCCTCCTTCACCCTCCTGCGAGAGCAGAGCTGGGCTGACTGCGGCGCGCAGGGCACTGCAGACACATCCCCAAACCTGCAGCCCCCTGTCCTGGCTCCGGCAATGACACAGCCGTGACAGCACAGCCACGTGCTGCTCAGCCCCGCTGCAGCCACTGCTCTGTCTCTTGCAGAAGGAATTCCTCAGGTTTACTACTTTGGCCCCTGCGGGAAGTACAACGCCATGGTGTTGGAGCTGCTGGGACCCAGCCTAGAAGATCTCTTTGACCTGTGTGATCGGACCTTCACGCTCAAGACCGTCCTGATGATCGCGATCCAGCTGGTGAGCACAGCAGCTCCAGCTCCCCTGGCCACAGCCTCTGGGGAGCAGGGGGTGCCTGGGGACCCTGTGGGGACAGGAAGGGGAAGGAGGGGTGAGCCAGCGCCTGGCATGTCCTGGATCATCCCCTCCATCCCTCACCCTCTCCTGATGGAGGAGAGCTCTCCCTCACCCCCATGCAGCCGCTCCCCAAGCACAGCTGAGCATCTTGAGTACATTGAGGTACTAGAGAGAGTTCGGAGGAGGGCAAAGAAGCTGGTGAGGGGTTGGAGCACAAGTGTGATGGGGGCGGCTGAGGGACCTGGGGGGTTCAGCTGGAGAACAGGAGCTGAGGGGAGACCTTCTGATCTCTGAACTGCCTGAAAGGAGCTTGGAGCCAGGGGGGTCGGGCTCTGCTCCCCAGGAACAAGCGCCAGGAGCAGAGGAAACGGCCTCAAGTTGCGCCAGGGGAGGTTGAGCTTGGATCTGGGAACAATTTCTCCCCAAAGGGCTGTGGGGCATTGAACAGGCTGCCCAGGGCAGTGCTGGAGTTACCGACCCTGGAGGGCTGGACAGACGGACAGGAGGTTCTCAGGACATGGGGCAGGGACAGGGGTGGGTTATGGTTGGACTCCATGATCTTGAGGGGCTTTTCCAACCAAAATGGTTCTGTGATCCTATGATCTGTCCCTGTGTGTCCGAGATGTGGCCGGGCTGAGGCTGTCCCCAGGGAGGGAGGACCTGTCACCCCTGCCCTTTCGACCCAGGGTGACATTGGGCTGAAGGGAGCGGGTTTGCTGCCTGGCGACAAGGCAGCTGGAGCCGAATCGGGCCCAGGGGAGGAGGGCGTGGGGAGGCTGCAGTCCGGAGCATCCGCCGTGGTGCTGACATCTCCTTCTGCCCCCAGATCACGCGGATGGAGTATGTCCACACCAAAAGCCTGATCTACAGAGATGTCAAGCCAGAGAACTTTCTGGTGGGGCGGCCAGGCAGCAAGCGGCAGCACACCATCCACATCATCGATTTTGGCCTGGCCAAAGAGTATATTGACCCCGAGACCAAAAAACACATCCCCTACCGAGAGCACAAGAGCCTGACAGGGACAGCACGCTACATGAGCATCAACACCCACCTCGGAAAAGGTGTGCGCGGCCGGCCCCGCCTCGGCCGAAAGGGACCGGGAGGGGAAAATTGGGTCTGGCAGGGACAGGGAAGGTGCCTCTAGTGGAAACATACCCGTCTCTTTTTTTCCTTCGTGCAGAACAAAGCCGCAGGGACGACCTGGAAGCGTTAGGGCACATGTTTATGTATTTCCTCCGTGGGAGCTTGCCTTGGCAAGGCCTCAAGGTAAGGGCCAGCGCCCGCTGTGCGTGGGCTCGGCTGGGCCGTGGGCTGGCTCTGCTCTGCCGTGGGCAGCATCGGGGGGTTGGGAGGGGAAAGCTTTGCTCCCCGGGGTGTTGGCACCTACCAGATGCAGGGGCTGTTGCTCTGAGCTCCGTGCCAGGTCCTTGCTGTGCTGAGGGGCTGTCGGTGTCCCTCTCACTGTGTCTCCCCACTTTGCGGGTGAGCCAGCTGCTCTCGCGGTGCCTGTCCCTGGCGTTTGTCCTCCAGACCTGCCCTGGGTGAGGGGCTTCCCTGGGAATGAGCTCTCGCTGTCACCTGGGAAAGGGGGACCAAGAAATCCTTTGTGGTCTGCTGGGCCCCCAGTGCCCTGCTCCCCAGGGACATGCCTGTCCCCTGCGCTGACCTGCTCCTTGTCTCTGCCAGGCTGACACGCTAAAGGAGAGGTACCAGAAGATTGGTGACACCAAAAGAGCCACTCCGGTTGAGGTGCTCTGTGAGAACTTCCCAGGTGAGGACACTCTGGGTGGCTCGTCCCTGTCCCCAGCCTGTCCCCAGAGCCCGCTGGCCTGGCACCTTGTCCCCCTGCCCCAACGGAGCCCGCTCTGTCCCCGCAGAGGAGATGGCCACCTACCTGCGCTACGTGCGGCGGCTGGATTTCTTCGAGAAGCCGGACTATGATTACCTGCGGAAGCTCTTCACAGACTTGTTCGAGAGGAACGGTTACGTGTTCGACTACGAATACGACTGGGCAGGGAAACCGCTGGTGAGTGACAAGGGGACCGGCGGGGGGTGCTGGGCCCCGGGGCGGTGGGCAGCGTGGGGGAGGATGCGGGTCGGCAGTTGTCCCTGCCCCAGAGACCGGTTCCACCCGTCCTCAGCAGACCCAGCAGCCCGCTCCGCGCTGGGGCGGTTGCAGGAATTGGAGGCTCCTGGAGCTGAGGGGAGCCCAGCCCAGTTGTCACCCCACTTTCTGCCGTGGGGCTCAAGCACCCAGCCTGGAGCTGCTGGGGTGCGGGCAGGGGCCCCAATTCCGAGGTGTTTCGCATGTTTGGCCAGCGGTTGGATGGGGAGGCGCGGGGTGGCGGGAGGGCGGCTGTGCCGTGGCTGACCTTGTCCTTGTCATGTCCCCAGCCCACCCCCATCGGCACGATGCACAGCGAGGTGCAGGTGCAGCCCCCGAACAGAGACAAAGCACAGCCACACACCAAACACCAGGTGAGCAGCGATGCCAGGGCACGGGGCTCCTGCTCCGCAGACTCACCGAGCCCAGCGGGGCCTCTGCGTGGGGACAGGGACTGGGGTGTCCCTTCTGACCCCGGTGCTGTCTGTGGGAGGGGCTGTGGCTGTGGCTGGCGGGGGCACCCTGGCGGTGTCCCCAGGGCCAGCTGGCCTGGCAGCAGCGGGGGAAGCAGCGGGGGAGGCTGCGTTACAGCGGGGAAGCACCAGACAAACTGCTGGTGGGTGTGGGCACAGCACAGGCTGAGCCGCTTTGTGCTGGGGACAATGTCCCCACAGGGGTAACTTGCTGCTCTGTTGGTGCTGCCATTTCCGTCGGTGAGACGGGGACATAGGACAAGGGAGGGGCTGCCTGGGTCTCGGGGGGATGCGTGGGGCGGCTTTGGCAGCACGTGGCCCCGTGCTGGTGGGGCCGGCTTTGCCGTGGGAGCTGTTGGGGCACCTGGGGCTGAGCTGGGAGCAGCCGGGGCAGGGACATGGGCAGAGCTGGGCGGGCAGCTCCCGCCTGTGTCACCGTGGGAAAGGGACCGGGCTGCCCCTTCTCCGCTGCCCTGGCCTCTGCTGCCCTGGTGCAGAAAATATGGTTCTGGGACTGCTGCTGTGGAGAGCAAACCTGGCCTTGCTCAGCGGGGATGCGGCTTCTGCACAGAGCCCACGGACTCCGCTCTGAGACCCCTGCAGTGCTGGTGCAGCTCGGGGTCCTCAGCACAGGACACACGGGGACGTTCGCGCTCAGTGTCTGAGCAGGACAGGCGAAGTACAAACTCCACAGCACTGGAGGTTCCAGCCGGGGGTGCAGGGGTCACCCCGCAGCCGTTGGGGCTGCGCCGTGCTCACCGTGGCGGGAGTTCGGCAGCGCGGTGCTCTCTGCCGTGGGACAGGTGGCAGCCCGGCGCCCTCGGCGTCCTCGCCATCACCCCCAGAGATCCGCGGTGGCCTGGGAACGTTGTGCTCGCAGGAGAGTGGCCGGTGGTGTCAGCTCGGCCCGGCTGCATCACCCGCGCAGCGAGCGGCTCTGCCACCCCCGCTGCGAAACGCAGCTCCCGCAGGTGCCGTGCCGGGTGTGGGGTGTGCGTGGACGTGCAGGGAGGAACAGACCCACAGCGGCACCGCCGGGGCTGCACCGGGAGCCGTCAGGACGGTGCTGCACGAGTGCCCTCCACAATCACAAACTCGAGCTGCTCCGGTCATGTTTTTGCTTTTGCATGTCTTATTTTCTCGATTCCCTTTGCCACTCTTCTCCCGCCCCTTCCCTCCTCCTCTCCCTTCTCCTCCCCATTCTTCCTCTTTTGTTTCTTTCCGTTCTGTTCCTCCCGCCTGTCGCGCAGCCGCCCGAGGGGACGGAGGTGTGGGATCCTCAGGCCGGTGGGCAGCCCGCCGAGGAGCCCGTGGGAGCTCACCTGGCGGCCGGCCGGCTCGGGGGGTCCGTGCAGGTACACGCAACCACGCGCCGAGGGCGGGGGGCGG
Source organism: Patagioenas fasciata (assembly GCF_037038585.1). Taxonomy (NCBI): domain Eukaryota; kingdom Metazoa; phylum Chordata; class Aves; order Columbiformes; family Columbidae; genus Patagioenas; species Patagioenas fasciata. Next base: position 6,502,235 of record NC_092546.1, on the reverse strand, counting down.
GGGGGGCAGAGCCAGCGCCGCGGCGCGGCTGACGCGTGTGCCGGGGCCAGCCCCGCTGCCCTGCCCTGCTCACGCCTGGGCCGCGGCACGTGGCCCCGGGGCTGCGCTGCCCTGTCCCCGTGGCGCGGGTGACACGGTTTGCAGGCGAGGCTGGCGCTGCTTCCCGGGGGCTGCCGGGCTCCTCCGCGCTCAGAGGGCGGTTAGAGACGGACGAAGCGCCGGCTCTGGGAAATCAGGCTCTGCTTGTCCCAGCAATGCTGGACAATGTGGCCTTGTCCCACATGGGGACGTCCCCATGCCTCCTTGACCGGAGCGACGGCTTCGAACCCTGCTGGTCCTCCCTGTCCCGGGCAGCCCTGAGCCTCGTCTCCCCGCCCCGGTCCTGCGCTCGCGCTGTTGGCCGTGTCCTTGCAGCCTGTGCCCTGCGCCGTGGGGATGCCGGGGCAGCCGTGGGGTCCCCCCGGCCGGCCCGCGCTGCTCCCCGTCTCTGCTCCCCATCTCTGCTCCCGTCCCCGCCGCTGCTGCTCACTCCCGCTGCTCCGTGGTGAACCTCGGCTGGCGCTCAGTCCCTGGCATGGGCCCGGCTCCCGTGGCGGGGCTGGGGCAGAGCGAGGGCCCAGCTCCTGCTCTGCTCCGCTCCCCTTCACGTCCCCTCCGTGTCCTGGTAGCTGCTCCCGCTCGCTCTGCAAATCAACCCCGTCCTGCGCCCGGCGCTGTGGGGGGTGCTGGTGACGCAAAGGGGTCTCGGGCTTGTTTTGGGGGGCTGTAGCTTGATGTAGCGCGGACAGGCTCTGTGGCTGTTGGATGGCGGCTCCTCCGCGCGTCCCGGTCGGGCTGAGCCTCCTCGCCGGGACCGAGCAGCTTGGTGACCCTGTGGCCGCGCTTCCCCTGGGAGCTCCTGTCTTGGCTGGGGGCAGTGGGCGCAGGACGGGGGTTCCAGGCAAGTCCCCGTTGCCGGTGCCAGCCCCGGCCTTGGTTTGGTGACTTGGATTTGCTCCTGGCGCTGCCCGCGCCTCGCTGCCCTGGCCAGCGGGCAGGACCGGGGGCACCTCGGGGCACCCCAGGGCGGGCGGGGGCTGAGCCCAGCGGGGCCGGTGGCGTTGGGGACCCGGAGCTGTGTCCATCGCTCGGCCGCGGCACCGTCTCCGTGGAGCCAGCAGCTCGCGGGGCCGTGTCTGCAGGAGCGCTGGAGCTGGCTGTCCCCAGCCCGTCCCCAGCCCGTCCCCACCGGGTGTGCCGGGGTCCCCAGGCCAAGATCCCCCTGAGACACCCAGGGAATCCGACCTCCGTGTGACGGGGCTGCTTGGGAGCGCTCAGCACCGAGCCCAAGGGCACCATCCTACTGCCCTGTGTGGCGACCTCGTACAGGGCCAGGGCTCCGTGTCCCCTCCTGGGGCTGCACCTCTCTGGGATGCAGCTGCCGTGGGGTGGGGAACAAGGACGAGAACCGGCCTGTGCCCCCTGGGCTGCCCCACACTGACGCTCGTCCTTCCGCAGGTGATGAGCTCCACCAATGGCGAGCTGAACACGGACGACCCGACGGCAGGACACTCGAACGCCCCCATCACCGCCCCCACCGAGGTGGAGGTGACAGACGATACAAAGTAAGGACACGGCCCCACCGTCCCCCTCGCCAGGGCCGGGGTGGACACGGGTTTGGGTGACACCTGGGCCCGGAACAGCCCAGAGTGAGCAGCTGCTGTTCTGCCCCTGCAGGGCCACCGCCACCCCGGCCCCTTCCCGGGACCCCACGGGCTGTCCCTGCAGGGCCACCGCCACCCCGGCCCCTTCCCGGGACCCCACGGGCTGTCCCTGCAGGGCCACCGCCACCCCGGCCCCTTCCCGGGACCCCACGGGCTGTCCCTGCAGGGCCACCGCCACCCCGGCCCCTTCCCCCTTGCTCTGCCCAGCCCTGGAGCTCACACGTCCCCCCAAATCCAGCGCCGAGGGACGTGCATGGATCCGGGGCTGTTCCTGCGCTGGAGCCCTGGCTGTGCCTGGCGCTGCGTGCGGTGCCCCGTGTCACTGTCTGGTGTCACTCTGTCTGGTGTCACTCTGCCCGGTGTCACCCTGATCAGTGCCACTTGCCGTGGCCACCGCAGTGCTCCCGGTCCAGCCCCTGCCATGCACTGGAGGCGCCTCCTGCAACACCTCTGTCCTGGGTCTCACCAAGGGGTTTGTGACCCCCCACCGGCTCTACCCTGCCCGTGGGGTGGCCGAGCCCGCCCCGGGCACTGACAGCGTCCCCTCTGTCCCCAGGTGCTGCTGTTTCTTCAAGAGAAGGAAGAGGAAAACCACCAAGCGTCGCAAGTGAGCCGCGGGCCGGGTGGAGCGGCGAGCCGTGGCTCCTCTCCCTCCGGCCGGGCTGGACCGTGAGCGCGGAGCCGCCGGCCCCTCGGTTTGGCCGGGGCCGGGGGGGCCGAGCCGGACGGCCGCCCCCAGCGCCCCACGCGCAGGCGGGGAGCGGGGCCTCCCCACACTGCTTGTCCTTCCCTCCGCCGCCCCCCCGGGCGGGGCCGTTCACGCGAACCGAGCCCGACTTCACGAGTCCTGCGTCCGTCAAAAAGAACCGAAACAAGAACCCGAACCAATCCCCAGCGTCACTCGCTCCGGGTCTGACCGGGCTGCACAGGGGATCAGCTCCACAGCCCCGGCGCCGCCGCTGCTGAAGGAGCGGAAACAGATTCACAGGAGCAGTGGGCTGAGGAGGAGTTTATTTTTCTGTTGCTTCTTTGTCTCTAAGTTAATTTAAAGTGAGTCTGGGTGCAGAGCCGAGTCCTCCGTCCTTGGCGCCATCCTCTGCACCGAGTCCGCTCTGCCTGTGGGCCCCGCCCCCGCTGCCCCACGGGGCGTGTCCCCCCCTTCATTAACACCTTCGGCTGCCCCACGGGGCGTGTCCCCCCCCTTCATTAACACCTTCGGCTGCCCCACGGGGCGTGTCCCCCCCTTCATTAACACCTTCGGCTGCCCCACGGGGCGTGTCCCCCCCCTTCATTAACACCTGCGGCTGCCCCACGGGGCGTGTCCCCCCCCCCTTCATTAACACCTTTGGCTGCCCCACAGGGTGTGTCCCCCCTTCATTAACACCTGCGGCTGCCCCACGGGGTGTGTCCCCCCACCTGTTAACACCTTCAGCTGCCCCACGGGGCGTGTCCCCCCCCTTCATTAACACCTGCGGCTGCCCCACGGGGCGTGTCCCCCCCCTTCATTAACACCTGCGGCTGCCCCACGGGGTGTGTCCCCCCCCTTCATTAACACCTTCGGCTGCCCCACGGGGTGTGTCCCCCCCTTCATTAACACCTTCGGCTGCCCCACGGGGTGTGTCCCCCCCCCTTCATTAACACCTGCGGCTGCCCCACGGGGCGTGTCCCCCCTTCATTAACACCTGCGGCTGCCCCACGGGGCGTGTCCCCCCTTCATTAACACCTTCGGCTGCCCCACGGGGCGTGTCCCCCCTTCATTAACACCTGCGGCTGCCCCACGGGGCGTGTCCCCCCTTCATTAACACCTTTGGCTGCCCCATGGGCTGTGTCCCCCCACCTGTTAACACCTTCGGCTGCCCCACGGGTGTGTGAGGGTGTGTCCCCTGCCCCGTTAACACCTTCACACTGCCCCACGGGTGTGTGTGGGTGTGTCCTGTCCCCCCCTCCCATCCCCCATTAACGCCTTCAATGCTGCCCCCCCTGGGTGTGTCCCCCAACTCGTTAACACCTTTGGTCTCCGGTGAGAAGTGCTGGGGGGGCTTGGGAGGAGACAACAGGACCCCCCCCCCATGTTTACAGCCATTTGATGATGCACTTTAGCAATATGGGCGATGTTGGGTCTGGCCAGGAGCAGCTGGGGGACGCTGGGGGACGGGGACGGGCTGAGCAGGGTCAACGCCGCCCCCTCCCGCTGGGAGTGGCGGGGCAGCCCGAGCGTCCACGGCAGCGTCAGGTGCGTGTGGGGCAGCGGGGGTTGGCCTCTGGTTTTACAGAGCGAGGCTGCGGGGGTCGGGGCTGGGGGGCAGGGGACATGGCGAAGGGCACTGGGACCGGAGCGGCCGTGGCGGCAGCGCTGGGCTGGGGAACTGGGTGTTCTGTGATTTACACACAAACGAACACCCGGACACAGACACAGTGACACACACACAGACACAGACACACAGACACCCCCCCCCACACCCCACCCCCCCCCCCCCCACCCCATCCTCACCCCCCGGGCACTGCAGCTTTCCCACCACTGAACCCCTGCGCTGGGTGTGTATTGACCATGACACATTTGGGGAGGGGGCGCACACATCGTTACCAAAACCATGTTGTTCTGCCCCAAGAGAGGGGCTGCGGCTCGGGGGGTGGGGGGTGGAAATGGGACCATCTGTGGCTGCTTTGAACCATTTGTCAAAGTGACAATCACGGGGGGGCTGTGCCGGCCTGGGGGAGTCCGGGGTGTCCCCGGCGCCTCATCCTCCTGAACGCGGGACCGACCCCGTGGGGCTGATGGGGAACAGCTGCCCATGTTTCCCCAACGAGACAACCAGATTCCTTTTCCTATCCCCTCGAGCGTGTCCCGGCAGCAGCGCTGGCCCAGCGGCCCAGCCAGTGCGGCATCGGCCCCGCGTCCGTCTGTCCCGCCGGCCGGCCTTCCAGCCAGGAGGCCAAACACCGCGATTGTACGTGAGGGCGTTTGTTCCATTGCGAGTTCAGTTGCCGCTTTCAAAACAAAGTGTACAGAAATGGCATTTAAATGTCTCTGATGCTTCCTGGAAGCCATAGAATTTAGGGGCTTTTTTTAATTAAAAAAAAAATAAAAAAAAATAAAAATCAAATCTTCACCCCCTCCCCGCGGCTCCGCGGCGGCTCCACGGCTGCGGGTGGGGGCGACGCAGCCGCTGTTCTCACCCTTCCAGAGACTCCCCGGCCTTTCCTGCTGCAAACTGCTCCCAGCTAAAAATAGGGCCCCTCGTTTCTTCCTCGCGGTGCAGGAGCGGCCGCGGAGCAGCGAGGTCGGTGGCTCCGGGGGCTCTGGCGGCTCCAGCCCGAGCGCCCAGGGCTTGCAAAGGGGGTTCCTGTAAGAAGCCAATGAGCAGGACTGGGGGCGCAGGGCGTTCGTTCTGGCCGGGGATCGCGCTCCCGGCCAGCGGGTTCTGGGGACACGGGGCCGGGCTGGGGAACGGTTGGACTCAATGAGCTCGAGGGTCTTTCCAACCAAAACGATTCTGCGATCCAGCCACCGCGCATCCTTGTGCCCCCGCGAGGGCGGCGCTGACGGGTTCGAGGGGCGAGAGCAGCGGGACAAGGGATCAGAAACCGCCGGCCAAAGTTAAATTCAGTCACAAAATGAAGGGCTAAATCCACCACCCACAGGGTAACACCCATTCCACCCCCTCCTGCTCCCCAGAGCAGCACGGGCTCCGCGGTGACTGCTCCCCAGACACCTGGGGTTCCCCAGACACCTGGGGTTCCCCAGCCGGGATCTCCGCCCACCCCACGCACAGGGAGGGAGAAGCCGAGGCCCCCAGGGCTGTTCCCGTGCCAATACCACCAGCTCTCTCCAAATCACGAGGCAACTTCTGTACAACCCGAATGTCTTTATTGATCCTATTTACAGATCACAAAGCTGGCCAAAAGCAGAGTGTGAACACGAACGAGAGCGTCGGATACATTCATCGTATAGCGCCGGGGTCGCCGGGCCAGCTCTGCTCGGGAGGTGACGCGGGACAACAGGACGTCTCAGACTCTTGGGAACAGGCATGTCCAACAATGAATTACATTCACCTATCTACAAAGCCAGAATCGCATCGAACTGCATCAAAGCCGTAAGGACAGAAGTTGCTCCGGTGTAGCGCAGGGGTTGGCTCCTTCCCCTCCCAGACTGCGGGAAGGGCAGGAGGGGCCGCAACCGCGTTAACGGAATCACAGAAAAGCAGACGGCTCCAGGGAAGAGCCCGAGGAGCCGCCTGAGCCCGGGCTGCCCCGGCCCGGCTCCTTCCGGCCGAGCGCACGCGTTGCCTCTGCCACACTCCGATCACCTCCATGGCTGCCACCGCTGCAGCCCGCGGCGCCGGGCCCGGCACAGACGCCCCGGGACGGGTGCAGCGAGGCTCCCACGGCCCCCGGGAAGGGGCAGCAGCGCAGCCGCGTCCACCCCGAGCGCCACCCGCGCCGGCTGCCAAACCCCCTCACAGCACTTTGCGTGGCACAGGGGGCTCCCGTAACTACATCGTGGACCCATCATTTTGTTTTTAATCTCCTTTTTTCTTCAGTACTGGCCATATTAACAACATCCTACCCTGAAGCAGGTTTACAATATACACATCTTACAATGTCTTCCTAGAGAACGTGACACACTATGGACATCGGGAGTAGCTCCTGGTTGGGGGCGCAGGGTGTTCTGGGGCGGTGGTGAGGAGGCACCTGCACAGAGGGGCCGTGGCCCCAGCCGGCGAGGGACAACCAGGCGCCGACTTCCAGCAGCCCAGCGCGGTGACCACGGCGGCCCCGCGTGCGGAGGGAGACGTCGGCACCTCCCGGCCAGCGAGTCCCACGCGACACGGAAGGCTCCGGTGCTGTAATCGCAGAGGAGGAGGAGGAATCCCGGTGGTACAGCGGGAGGCTGGGGGGGCAGCCGGGGACACAACAGCCCCGTCCCCTCGAGTCGCAGTCGCTGCGGGAACAGCAACCGGCCCCGAATGGGGGCAAAGAGGCGTCTTCAAGATAACGGAGCGAGAGCCCGGAGCAGGCGGGATCTGGGATGCTGCGTCCTTCCCGTGCCTGCCCCAACAGGCGGGTCGTGCAAACACAAAACCTTTAATGTTTTTCTTGAACTGCTCCACGAATCCTCGTCCATCTGCTGCACTCTGGGTAGCGGGCGGTCGCACTTCAAACCTCCTCCTATTTTACGCGGGGCTTCGCGATGCAGGAAACGCGGAGAAAACGCGTTGAGACGCGCGTGAAACAGCAGCGCCGCACAGGACGGGGCAGGCGAGGCGAGCGCTCCAACCGGCCAAGCGCAGCGCTACCTGCGAAGGGCTGATCAGCACGGTAACGGCCAGCGGGGCCCCTGCTGCCGAGCACGGGGCGTCCCGCGACCCCCAGGAGGAGCCGGGGAGGAAGCAGCGGCGCGGGGAGCGCAGCCGGGCCCCGCGGCCACCGAGGGCAGCACCAACGGCCGCAGCCGCTCAGCCGCTCCGGCTCCGAGCTCCCCAACGCCTCCCCGGCAGCGGGGACAGCGGAGCCGGGGGAAAAGGCCACTTCCCGTGACGCTGCGAGGGGTCAGGGCCGGGCTGGCCAAGCCCTGGAGCAGCAGGACGGGCCGCGCAGCCCCGACTGTGTCTTTCTGCAGGTTTATCTCCTCCCAGCAAGTCAAACCACAACCAGAGCCACTCGTTTCCATGCTTCTGACTGGTGGAAATGCATCTACATTCATTACAGTCCAAAAAAAAATTGCATGTTGTTAGATAGGATTAATTGGTAAAAGTGAAAGGACTAGCCACAGACAACCTACACACGGGGCTGGGACAGCAGTTGCTCTGGCACGTGACAGCAGCAGAATCACCAGCACAAGGCAGAACATGAGCTTTGAAATGATTTTACTGAGACCTTTGGCTAGTGCGGCTCCCATCGGTGTGGTCAACTCGGCCAGAGATTTAGTTGGGAAGGTGACGGGGACGAGAACGGAGCGCCCGGCGCAGCTCACTATGTGTAGAAGATGATCTCTGGGATCTGTCCGTCCTCCACCGACGTGCCGTTGTTGTTCCCGGCCGCGTAACAGAACGTGAAGCAGGTTTTGGCGCCCGTCGTCGGCGACTCGTGGATGACTTTGCGCAGTCCTTTGGTTCCGTAGTGCGAGTCGGGACCCTGCGGCGGCCACGGGGACGAGAACCGGTCAGGAGGGGACAGCGGCCCCAGCCCGGGGTCCCCGCACCTCCCTGCTCCTCGCGCCTCCGGTATCCGGAGCAAAGGTCTCGTTTCTATCACAACTGAATGTCACATTTAACCAGACCTCAACAGTTAAATATCAACGACCCGAGCAGCGGACAGGCTCTGGGTTACGCGCCGGCAGAACCGGCAGCTTATCTGTATACACCAAAAACCAATCCCATCCCTTCATCACTAATGCAGCCTGTTAATTGCTGTACGCTCGCAAGACAAGCTAAAGCCAACCCTGAACGCTGGTGGTGAACGGGCACAACGCACCAGCAGGGGAAGGACCACAGCACAAACCCTCACGATGACGCTACCGGCCTCGAAAACACAGACTGGACTCTCATTGCACCAAAGGGACCGCACAGAGGCCTTCGCCACCAGCACAGTCGCACGATCCCGCCCGCCGCCCCAGCCCCAGCGCGGTACCTTCAGAGTAGCGCAGGCCGTGTAGTTGACGTTGGGTAAAATCTCAACAGGCTCCTTGAACATGACGCGGAAGGTGTTTGATGAGCCGTCGCAGCTGAAGCCCGTGTCGTTCTGCCCCAGGACCGTGTTACTGTCCGTGTGGATGATCTGGAAGACACGTCTTGAATTGAACACGCGCGGCGAGCTGAGCGCCGCCCCACAGCAGGAGGGTCCCCGGGATGGGCTGAACCCGGGGGACACGGCAGCGCGACCAGGACGTTTTGAGGCCGTTTGCTCTGCTCCTGGCGCTTGTTCCTGGGGAGCAGAGCCCAACCCCCCTGGCTCCAAGCTCCTTTCAGGCAGTTCAGAGATCAGAAGGTCTCCCCTCAGCTCCTGTTCTCCAGCTGAACCCCCAGGTTCCTCAGCCGCTCCCATCACACTTGTGCTCCAGCCCCTCACCAGCTCCGCTCCCTTCTCTCCACTCACTTCAGTTCTCAAGGCCTTTCTTGGCGCGAGGGGCCCAAACCAGCGGACTGCAGGCTCCAAGAGCTCAGGGCACCAGGGGACCCTGACAGCTACGGGAGTCCCAGCAGAGCGTGCTCATCCCGTGAGCCGCGCTGTGCCGGGGTCACTTTCCTGGGGATGGTTCCAAGTGACCCAGACCAGCCTCACGTTCACCGCATTTCCATAAAGCACCTCGGTCTGCACAGGGTCACCAAGGGCTTCAGGCAACTGTGTCCCTCAGCCTCCTGGTCGTGTCACACGGGACAGCGGCCACACAGCACAGACACGGCAATCCCCCTCTGCCCTGCCCACGCTGAATCCCGCCTGCTCACGCACTTGTCCAGCTCGGAGCGCAGGACGCTGCAGAACGGAGCAGAGCGGCCGCCCCCGCCCCGGGATGCGTCCTCAGCGGCTCCGGGCCCGGAGATCGGCGGTGACGCGGCCAACGGGACGTTGCAGAAAATCGAGAGCAATAATCCCGCTTATCCCCAGCGCCCCATCTGGCCTGTGCCCCATCTGCCAGCCACCCTGCCCGTGAAACAAGCACAGTCCCTTCCCACCCAAGATTCTGTTGTGTATGTACCAAAAAGTGTAAGTTAGTCCCGACAGCAGCAAATATCTTTAACATAATAGAGAGAATTACCTGTATATTTACTTGGTAATCTGTGGGCCCATGTATGGATCCGTATAATCCAAACCCAACTACAAATATCCTTTTGTTTACTGAGAACCTGCAGGGACAGATCAGGAAAGTCAGACCCGCTCGCCGCTCCTGCGCTGGTTCAGTACACGGACGACACACAAACACCTTCACTCGCTTCCATTTTATACCCACGATTTAATCCAACAAATCACAGCTTTAAGTGCAACTCCTACTAATAACTGAAATCCTTTACAGAAATTATTTGCAAGCTTAAACCTTTGGCCGTCCTAAAGGGCAAGAACTTTGTCTGCCCACGTAAAACACAAAGCTGCACGATCCCATCGCGGAAAGCGCAGGGTCTGGGCTCAGAACGCGTCTCGAGGTTGCGAGTCAAACACGAGCTCCAAAAGCCTCTGAGCGTTACATCCAAGAGCAAAGAGCATTTGCTTCCAACCATGACCTGTAAGGGATGGCCCAGCACCGCCCCCCGACAGCTCTCGATATGCGAGAGCCGCCGACGAAGAGGCTCAAGGATTTTCAAGAAGTACGTAAAAGCAAGTCCCCCTTCCACCCAGGGCACGGATGGGATCAGGAAATAACCAGGGCTTTCCCGTGACCTCCCGTCTGCTCCGACCGCGTGGCCCCAGAGCTCGCAAACCCCACCTGCCCCCGCACCTCCGCGTTCCTGCCACCGTGACCGGCTTTGCTATTTCTGTGAGCTCAGGGCTGAACACACCAGATATCAGCAGAAAAGCAGGCGCAGCCAGCATTTTGTTCTAATCCCTGCCTCAAACAGGCAAGATTAAGGGGTTTCAGAGAGCCGCGTCCGCGCTCAGCGCAGGGGACCGGGCTGGTGCGCGGGGCTGGTCACAGGTCCGGGCAGCGGGGACGCCAGGAGCTCGCTCCCATCGCCCCGCGCCCGCAGAAGCTGCATGAAAGGAGGGGAATTACCCCCAAAAGGCCTGTGCTGCAGGGCCCCATTTGCTGGACACCTTTGCCAGCACAGAAGGCGGCTGGCAGCCTGCGGCTGCACGTGTGGGCCAGCGCACCGGGCGACGCTTCTGCCCAGCAGAGTTCACAGCAGGGGTTCTATGGTGGAAATCAGGGTCTGGCACGTAACCTCGCAGGTTTAGGTCTAGAGGAGGCTCAAAGCTCAGTAAACACGAATCTAGCGGCAGCAGAATTAGCAGAGGAGCTGACCTTATCCTGTCACTAGTCCCACTGTACCCCCAGCGGCTCTCCACCTGCTGGAAGCGGCTGATGCTGCACTCCTTCCCGCGCAGGCAGCACCGCGGTCGGTCGATGAACTCCACCCGCGGCTTGGGGTTCACGGTGAAGTGCAGGAACAGGCTGACCACCTCCCGGTCCGTCAGGATGCCCGACTGCGCGGGGCCTGCGCACGGGGACAAAAGCGGCAACGTCATCACAGCTCAGTCAGCAGAAGGGAGCTTTTCGGGTTACATGGGAAGCAGACTTGCAGCTAAGAGTGGCTCAAACCCACATCACACCGGTAAAGAAAGATGGGGACAGACCTCTGAGCAGGGGCTGTTGAGACAGGACAAGGGGTGATGGGTTAAACTAAAGGAGGGAGATTCAGGCTGGACATGAGGAAGGAATTGCTGCCCTGAGGGTGCTGAGAGCCTGGCCCAGGTTCCCAGAGAGGTGGCGGATGAACCATCCCTGAGACATCCCAGGCCAGGCTGGACGGGCTCTGAGCAACCTGAGCTGGTGAAGGTGTCCCTGTCATGGCAGGGGGGACTGGGGGATGGGGAAGGGCCCTCAGCCCAAGCTGTTCTGTTACCTCACTGGTGGGTCAGGAGGTCAAACCCCGGACAGAAAGGGGCGCGCAGCTCTGTACGGAGCCTGGTTACCGTCACCTTAGGAAACACAGGAGTGTTTTCTGTCCAGACAAAGGTTGTTCAGCTGCTTCAATTCCCCTCTTCTCTTGGGCATTTAACCCCTGATTTGCTTTGTTTGGTTTGGGGGCTTTGTTTACCTTGCTTGTGCTTTTTATCTGATTTTAATACCTTTATTACAGACCCAAGGGAAAAACAGCAGCAATCTTCACAAGAGTTGAAACACATTCCCATCTCCTTTTCCCCAGTAACTCGATAGTTTTTCCAAAGTGACACCAAACTCAAGTTTTGGAAACTACTTGGAATCCTTTTCAAAAGCGGAACTGGATAAGAACCAGTCTGTTAGCATAAGGGCCCAACGCTGCTCTGCGCCCCTGTTTGCAAGAGGTTCCGACAGAAACGAGACCACTTTGTGCTGGAGAAACAAGGGCATTAAGTGCTCTTTAACGTGGGAAGCGAACGCTGAGCTGCGTGTTGGCCCAAAACGACTTGTAGCTGGTTCAACTCAGCACCACGTTCTGCAGACACAGGGCGGTCCGAGGCTGCAACACGCAGAGACGGAAGCAGTCAGCTTCCCTAAATTCTAACAGATAAATATGCTCATGGATACTTTGCTCAGCAAAAATCAGTTGTCACTGATCATGTCTGAACTTATCCTGAGTTGCTGGAATTCAGTTCTCAAATTACTTGCTCTAAGGGGAGGGAGTGACATGATTGCCAGTTAAAACATCACACAAAACTCCGTGTTTGATCCCAGATCATACAACAAACTCACTGCAAAAATCAGCATCAGGGTCACTGAGGAAAAGCACAAAGCCAAGGCAACTCCAGGACAGACCCACGTTTGGGAACAGCTGAGGGTGCAGCCCCTCAGGCCCGGGGCTTCTGTTCGTCTTTTAGGCTAAAGGTGCAGCCCAGTGAGACGGGGGGACCCAAGATCTGAAGGAAGGGTTGAAAGAACCAGAAAGCGGGTCCCATGTTCACGCACAGATCTGCTCCTTCACCTCGCGGTACGTACGACAGCGGCTGTCGATACGCTGGCACCATCTCTGCCCTGAGAAGCGATTTGCAAAGGAAATGGTGTCAGTGGCTGGTTTTGCTGCTTTGCACACAGAACTGCAGCCTAGAACGAGTCTGACTTTTGAAAAGGGCTCCACAGTGTCTTCCAGCACAAAACCTTTCAGCAGATCGCCAGTTTTAATGCCTGGCGGGTCACCGCGCAGGGACTCGAAGACAACGGGCAATGGAGACAAAACTGAAAAAACCTTGAGTCAAAACTGGTGAATGATTTGGACAAATTCACAGATCAAAATCTTAACGTCAACTTGAAAAATGCTTTGAGACACAGACTGAACAACACCAACCCTCCAGCTCAAAGAGGACTGTGGAAGATTGTCTGGTTTGGGCTGTGCTCCGAACGGCCAACGCCAGCGCTGGGTTAGAGGACGGGGAGGCCCAGCCCCGTTCTCTTGGGGAGCAATCAGCACCGATTCTTTGCAACTCCGTTAGCTCTGTGCAGTTTAAGCGCTCAGAACGCTCAGACCGGAAAGCGTGAGCCCCGGGCTGGATGTGTGCTCTGAGCTGGGTGAGGAAACCGCCACCAGAACACGCCTGAGCACAACAACCCGCTACGAGCCCACCGGCTCCCGCCTGCCGCAGCCCGTAGTCCCCATCGCTCACCAAGAGCGAACGGCCAGGGACGGCAACGACGTTTATACAGCAGATCCGTACATCAGTGGGAACGGGGATAACCTTGACGTTCAATTACTATAGCATACACACAGAAAATCCATTTTCATGTACTTGATTCCCTGCAGTTCAGAGAAAGCAAAGAGCAGGGTTGCAGAAACGCCTTGTGTTCAGTTACCTGCTGCAAACTCCTCAATAGTCATCAACGGGAAGCGGATAAGAGAAAGCGCTTTGCCCAGAACTTTCCGCTTGTTCTCCGGAATCACCTGAAGCTGCTGCCGTTGACACTCGGCCTCCGACCAGCGAACCACCGCGTTAAACAAGCGAACCTCCCGGATCCCCAGCGTGTCCCTCTCCAGCACCGCCACCAGGGTGTCTGCAAGGCACGACAGACACGGACACAATCAGGCGCTGCCCCAAATCACCCCGTTTTACCTGCCCAGGAGTACCCTATGTACAGCCAACTAAAAGAGAAGCAGTTTTAAGAACAGCGTCTCCCAAAAGTGCCGCCTGCAGCCGCTGAGGAAGATAAATCTGCGTATTCCATAAGGAAATAACTCACTGGAGCAGCAAACGGTGCCCATTTAATTGGCGCGTTAATGGAAGCGCAGTAGGATGAACTGCGACCTACTTGACGTCAAATCTGGATGGAGCACGCAGTGTGAAAGCCAGAAGGCTACCCGTGCCTCACCTCCACGGCCCATCTCATGAGGAGAAGGCTGAAGTCTGAACGTGAACGTTTATTGACTGCAGACAGCAAGTTTGGAAACTGCATAGAATAATTAAAACAGCCAGTTCTTGCTTCCAAAAACGCAACACCTTTTTAACTGCAAAATCTGGCGGCCGGTGAATAATGCCAACTCCACAAAGGCAAGTTACACCCACCCCAACCTGCCAACAGCAACAGAGGAAACGGGCTTTGTGGCGTGCCCAGAAAAATCAAGTTGCACCAAATAAGCAGATTCCAGAGTATTTCTGCGAGCGAGCGTGCTCTCTGCTCACGCCAGAGACTGCTCGTGCAACGGCTCGTCCAGAACGCAAAGCCACGAGAGAGAAGAGCCAAGCGTTAACCTGCGACAGCCCTGCTATAAAGCAGGAGAGGGAGGAGGGGACGCAGCTCACCCAGGTCGATGTCTGTGAACCCCTCCGCGTTGATGGCGTCCGACGTGTTCTTGTCGATGTTCTCCAGGCACAGGCTGGCCAGCTGAGGCTCATCAAAAAGCCTCGCCTAGCAATGAAGCAGCAGTCATGAATACAAAAGGTACTTAGAAGTTTACACTACACAAAGACCCCCCCTTCTCTCCCAGAGCCCCTCTCCGTCAGCGACACCGCGCCTGAGCGCGCCCCGACCCCGCCGCGCTGCGCCCGCCTTCGCAGGCGGGTAAGCGGGACAAGAAACACGAGAACAACCCGCACCGGGCACCAGCCCTGGCTTCATTCTGTGTCTTCAGGCACATCTTTGTTTCACCGTCACACCACTGAACATGGTTATAGAGCTTTCTAGCACCATACTGACTATGTCCGCTGAGCATGGGTAGTTTTTACTACATCATGTCTACATCCAGAAGAAAGTTCTGTCCAATGACTCCGGGCCTGCTCACTCTAGGAACACGCAGAGCCAGCTTGCTCTGTAAGAACAGTCGCGCGGACCTCATGCATTAGCAACAGCGCCTTAGCTCGAGTCCCAGAGACGCGCGCAACCCGCAGGGTACGCGACCTGCTTAGTGCTTTGCATGTTTTGCAAAGAAACAGCTACTCTAATCTAGTTACCTCAAAGAATCCCCTCCAAACGAGGTTACTATTCCACACAAAGCTTGCCCGCAGCTTGGGAAGCTGCTCAGAATCTCTTCGTGCAGCTTAAGTGCAGTTTCATAACTATTTCTCTACCAATCCAGATCCCCCCGGACCACCAAGACATGTGAGCGTGAGCTTCCATTCCCGCCAAGGCTGCTGCTGCAGACGCTGCCAGCGACGCAGTAACTGCGACCAGAGCCTGACAGACGCTCGTGATCCCGCCAGGGAAGGAAACCCAGCAGACACATCCACCACAGGATGACCCCTCAGGGTCCGCACACCCGGGCGCGCTGGGTCCCTGCTCGTCATCCTGCGCTCCCGTAAGAGTTCAGAGTGACACAGAACTGCTCCACTTTGGACAATCAACTCTAACACTCAGAAACTTCCAGTTTGTTATTGGGACGGACCTTGCTCAAGGGACGTCACGCAAATGGCGGCAAGCTCACCTGCGTTAACAGCATGAACGCGTTGTCTGCTCGGAGGTTTTTTTTGAGAAACTCCACACAATGGGCTTCAAGGGCTGGAACTGCATATTTTTTAGCTGTGTAAAGCGTTGTCATAACAGTCTCTGGTCCAATCTGCACTTCGTCTGAGTAAAGAAATCTGAAAACACACAAACAAAACATTGCTCTGGTGCAGTCAGTAAGACCACGGGGTAAAAACCCTTGATCTTCATAAAAAACCATGTTTGTACTCCTGCCCATCATCCTGGCCCTGCTTCCTACACTGGAGAGATGATGGTTTTCACACCAGTAACGATGAATGAGAACAGGTGAGTATCGACAGAGCTACAAGGGTCAGCAGGTGCACGGTGTAACTATACACACCACCTATTTACAGAACTCTGAGCCGCACCGCTGGGTTTTGCCCATGCTGCCCATCAGCAGCAGGAGGGCACATTCATCTCACTACTGCTAAAGCAAACATGGAGGGAGTCGGAGATCGTCGCGCAGCAGCTCCAGCAGACTCCTCCCCAGGAACAGAGCGATTTAACAGCAGCATTTAAACGCCCTTGAACAGATCAACAAAAAGGCGTTTTATTTAGAAACTCAACGATCTCCACTCCGCAAAACGGTTCACCGCTGTCACTAAAATATCCTTCTCCACAATCAATGTGGGGTCACAGGGAACGTGAGAAGCCGCTTACTTGAGCAGGGCGAGGAAGGCAGCGGGCTCCACGTCGGGCAGCTCGATCTCTGTCGAAGTTGTGGCCATCCCACCATTGAACATCGCATCGAAGACTGCGCTGCCCACGGCCAGCACGAACCTAACGTTGAACAAAACAACAAGCAAAAAGAAAAGCTTACGTTAAACCATGTTCATTCTCTTAAAAAAACTCCCCAGGCTAATTGCTGTTCCCCAAGGGCACCCCCGGGGAAAGCAAATCCTTCCCGTGTTAAAGCAACAATGTTTTGCAACAGAAGGGAGTGTCGGGCTTTCTGTTCCTTCACTGCGAAAACACCAGGTTGTGAGCAATGTTCTTTGGAGCCCTGTCCCAGTACAGCACAGCAATGGCTCCCCAAGGGCTGCGTGCATCGCGAACAGAACACGCGGCTGCTCCGCAAAGTCCTCCCGGAGCCCGTGGATGATCTGTGAGGCTGAAAAGCCAAGGAACAGTGAAGTTAAAGAATCCAAGTTCTCCCAGCGAACAGAGCCCAAGTCTTGGTGCAATTCCCCACCACCATGCACTGAAAACTTAAGGAAAACTCGTTACTACGCACCACCTAGTTTAATTTGATACCCAGGCACTCTGGTAACACCAATAACAAGACAAAGCACTCAAGAACTATGACCACCCCACCGCTGCACACCGCCTCCCTCCTCCGGCTGCTCCGCTCTGCGGAAATCTTAAAACACCCGTTATTCCAGGAGAGCGGACACGGGCACAGAGCCACGCGTGCCGTGCTGGAGCTCGGTGACACCGCAGGTGACGAGCAGCCTCCGAACGATGACGCTTTGCTGGCTGCGTCCTCCCAGCGCGAGGAGCGGAGACAGCGGGTGAGACCAGCGGGAGGGGGTTCCAGAACCCCCAGGAGCTCTTCGTGTGCAACCCCCAAACACGAGCGGTGGGACCCCCGGCACACGATGCTGCGGGTGCTACGGGCTAATACGCACCCGAGGAAAGGCAGGATGAGCCCACAGGAGAAAGCTGGCAGCAGCAGCCAAAAACCTGCGAGCCTGTCCCCAGGCTGGAGTACACAGGGGGCTGCACCACATGCTTGTCCTGGTCCCTTCTGGGTCATGTTTTCTGGCCAATTAACAAGTTTAATTATCGCACCCACGCAGCGCCTGGCTGGTGAAGTTTAGATGTTTCTAATCTTGCTGTTGTGCTCCATGAAGAGGGTCTGGAAAAAGACAGAATAAAAAAGACCTTCTCCCCTATCGCTGGGGCCAGTCAAGGCCTTGGCCTTGGCCACGTTGGCGCTGCGGAGCCTGGAGGCGCAAATAACTTCAGGCCACTCCATCTTCTTCATGGCTGGCTCGGCAGCGAGGGGGACGAGCCCACAGTCCAGAGACCGAGGTTGCTCCAGGGTACAAAAGCAACTTCTGCAGGGCCTGGAGCTCCCTGAAGGTGGAAAATGTCTGATCTCGAGCCTGCGGGTGCGTCACAGGACGGATGCTTGGATAGACGCACCTTCAATCAGCCTTCCACACACAAAATGAACGGCTGCTCTTGGTTGCTATGTGAAATATCTCTTGTCTGCTTCTATGGCTTTATACAAACTGCTGAAGCTCTTAGAAACACACCCGAACCTACAGCTACATCACTCCAGGATCGTCCTCCCTGCACCACCACCGCGTGGGGACTTCACCTGCGATCGCTCAGCATACACGTCATTTATCGACCCGAACCTATGGCTAACACGACCCCTGCTCAGCATACACGTCATTTATCGACCCAAACCTATGGCTAACACGACCCCTGCTCAGCATACACGTCATTTATCGACCCGAACCTATGGCTAACACGACCCCTGCTCAGCATACACGTCATTTATCGACCCGAACCTATGGCTAACACGACCCCTGTTCAGCATACACATCATTTATCGACCCGAACCTATGGATAACACGACCCCTGTTCAGCATACACGTCATTTATCGACCCGAACCTATGGATAACACGACCCCTGCTCAGCATACACGTCATTTATCGACCCGAACCTATGGATAACACGACCCCTGCTCAGCATACACGTCATTTATCGACCTGAACCTATGGCTAACGCGACCCCTGCTCCGCTCCCTGCTGCGGAGCCCCAACGGGGAGCAGGGCCGCGACTCCCGGGTTTTTTGCGCTGAGCGGTTTGCTGCCCAAGTTGGCAATTTCTAACGCACCACAGACACATCGACACCAAAGACAGACCCTGCCGGGCGCTCCTCGAGCCACCACGGGCCAAAAACCCCATTGAGGACACGCTCGCACCGCAGCCACGCGTTACACCTGGCCCGGTCTGAGAATTAACACAATCAAACCAGCTGTGGCAATACCCGGTAACCGTGCGCTATTCCAGACACCAGCACCCCAGCTGAACATCTGCCCTTGGCTGCCGAAGCAACACGGTGCCTCTCAAGTCAGATTCATGGCTGCTTTGTGACTCAATTCCAGCGCCAAACTTCTTCTGCTGTGGCAGAACTGAGCGCAGAAGGGGTCTGGGTGGATTTATTTTAAGCTGTTTCTGAAATAACCACCGTGCTCCATGAATCATCAGGATATCCCAACTGTAATATCATAAGGCAAGTTTACTAAAATCTATATAATCCGAAGTGGGATGTCACGGCGTGACACGCTCTATTCTGTCTTTACCGCCCCGAGCACCAGATGGATTTCAGAGCAATTAAGTAGCATTTCACTTTGGGGCTATTTTTGTTTTTTAAGCTTCATTTATTTTCCATTTCTTTCTGGGCTGAACGCTGCCCCTCGCCAGCGAGCAAGCCCAGCTCTCGGGCAGGAGCAAGCTTACCCAAATAATAATTAAGCTTCGAATTATAAGAGAACTAACACCCTAAACGCTCACATCAGCCTAGGACAAGTGTGCTTCATTTGGAAAGCGAGAGGAAAAGGGAAATCTGAAGGGGAAGCCACCATGAGCGTGTGAGAGACGAGCGATCGCCAAAGCTGTCTGAGCGAGGCTCCCTTGCCAAGCGCTGGTTCTCAGTCAGCCTTCCCACCCCAGACTGAGCCGGGTCCAGTCCTGGAGCCCCAGGCTCTTTGCCGCCAGCGCTGCCCGCAGCTGTGAGCGGCACACGCGATCCAGCAAAGCCACCGAACGCCAACCAGCCCCGTTGGTTTCACGCTCGCTATCCAGGTGGAGGCGACTCCAGCTCCAGGGCGAGCGAGCGGCTCCAGCTGCCGACTCTCAAATGGCAGCGCGGCCTCCACCACCACCCCGGCTGCTCACCCGGGCCTGCGTCTCCTCAGTGCGGCGCCTCTAGAATCGGGGGTTTGTTTTAGAGCGGTGGATGACCCCCCCAAATATAGGCCTTCAGAAAAGAGTCAATAAAGGGCTTTTTAAAGGAAAACGTGGCAGACATTTGGGTTCTCAAATCACTGCTCCTTCCTTCCCATCCCCAGTGCTCCCTGTATCTGCCGCAGAGCCTCGGGCGCTACCCCTCCCCGACTCCCCAAGAAAACAGGGATTGCTTCTGGGCAAAATCCAGGGATTTGGGTGTTTTACCCCAGTCACACCCATCCCCGGGGACAACGCGGCCCAGAGCGGGACCTGGTGACCGCAGGAACACAAAATCCATCGAGTGCCGGGGGGGACGTGAGGTGACAGGGACCGGCCACGCAGCGGGCAGAGTCCCCACACACCAGAGTGTCACCTCCACACCAGAGTCCCCCCACACACCAGAGTGTCACCTCCACACCAGAGTCCCCCCACACACCAGTGTCACCTCCACACCAGAGTCCCCCCACACACCAGAGTGTCACCTCCACACCAGAGTCCCCCCACACACCAGAGTGTCACCTCCACACCAGAGTCCCCACACACCAGAGTGTCACCTCCACACCAGAGTCCCCCCACACACCAGAGTGTCACCTCCACACCAGAGTCCCCCCACACACCAGAGTGTCACCTCCACACCAGAGTCCCCCCACACACCAGAGTGTCACCTCCACACCAGAGTCCCCCCACACACCAGAGTGTCACCTCCACACCAGAGTCCCCCCCACACACCAGAGTGTCACCTCCACACCAGTCCCCCCCACACACCAGAGTGTCACCTCCACACCAGAGTCCCCCCACACACCAGAGTGTCACCTCCACACCAGAGTCCCCCCACACACCAGAGTGTCACCTCCACACCAGTCCCCCCCACACACCAGAGTGTCACCTCCACACCAGTCCCCCCACACACCAGAGTGTCACCTCCACACCAGTCCCCCCACACACCAGAGTGTCACCTCCACACCAGAGTCCCCCCACACACACACACCAGTCACCTCCACACCGGAGCCCCCGGCCCCGCCGCCCGGGTCTGTCCGTGCCGCCCGGGTCTGTCCGTGCCGCCCGGCGCCGGGCCTGGCTGGGGCCTGCGCGTCCCCCCGCGCTCCCCACGGCGGACAAGCCGCGGGGCGAAGCTTCCGACCCCCCTTCCTCCTCCATGAGCGACGCACGAAGCACGAGCTCCGCAGCCCCCTCGCCGGCGCACCCCCCCACAGCGGGACCCCCGCCACCCCCGCCAACCCGCACCCAGCCCACGGCCCGTCCGAGGCCCGGGACCCCCGCCACCCCGCACGGCCCCGGCAGCGCCCGCGGGCCGCCCCCCGCACCGCCCCGGCCGCCCCGAGGCCCCGGCACCCGCCCGGTGCCCCCGGGGCCCCGCTCCCACCTGTGCGCCGGGATGCGCTGCGAGCCGCGGCCCTTCCCCACCAGGAAGTGCACGTCGCTGAGCACCTCGTTGTTGAAGAGGAAGGCGAAACGCTCCTGCACCGTGGGTTTCGTCGCCTGCCAGTTATAGACCGGCTCCCGCTGCAGGGCCCCGCCGGGGCCGCCCGCCCCCGCGGCGGCCCCCGCCGCCCCCGCAGCCGCCGCCGCCGCCGGGCCCCCCGCGCCGCCGCCGCCCGCCGCCGGGTTGGCCGCGCCGCACTGGTTGTAGGTGAGGCCGGGCGGGGACGGCGGCGCCCCGTTGGTGCAGGCGGCGGCGGCCCCGTTGCCCGGCGGCGGCGGCGGCTGCGGGCAGGAGGAGGAGAGGCCCCCGGGGCCCCCGCCGCTCCCACCGGCCGCCATCTTGTGCGGCGGAGGCGCGGCAGCGGGCGGCGCGGGGCGGCGCTGCAGCAGCAGCAGCACCAGCAGCGGCGGGCGGGACACGGCGGCGGGCGGGAGCGGGGCGGCGATGGCGGCGGGCGGGAGCGGGAGCGGGGCGGCGATGGCGGCGGCGGCGGCGGGCGGGAGCGGGGCGGCGATGGCGGCGGCGGGCGGGAGCGGGGCGGCGATGGCGGCGGCGGCGCCGCGGCGGCCGCGGGTGCCGGGGGCGATGCAGAGAGCCGGGCAGCAGCGGCGCATGGGGCACCGCGCGGCGCCGCCGCCGGCCGGGCAGGGGAGCGGCGGGGCGGGGAGAGGAGAGGCGAGGAGAGGAGAGGACAGGGCGTGCGGCGGCGGGCGGGAGCGGGAGCGGGCGGGCGGGCGGGGCCGGGCGGGCGCGGGCAGCGGGGTGGGCCCTGGGGGCAAGGGACGGGCCCTGCGAGGGTGAGGGGAGTGAGGCCGCGATCCCCGAGGGCCTGGCTGCCGAGGGACAGCTCGGCGGGTCGGGGGCGGTTCTGGGGGATGAGGGGCGATCCCTGGGGGGCAGTTTGGGGGATGAGGGGCGATCCCTGAGGGGCAGTTTAGGGGATGAGGGGCGATACCTGAGGGGCGATACCTGAGGGGACGATCCCTGAGGGGCAGTTCGGGGTGTGAGGGGCCGACCTTGCCCTCAGGAACGAGGGAGTGATCCCTGAGGGGGTGAGGTGACCGTCCCCGAGAGGCGGTTCTGGGGGACAAAGGGGCAGTCCCGGGGGAGCAAGGTGGGGGCGCGGAGAGCGATCCCTGGGGGGCAGGTTTTGGTGGGTGGTCCCGCAGGGGCAGGTTTTGGGATGAGGGGATCATTCTGCGGAGGATGAGGGTCGGAGGGGTTGGAGTTCGTGGAGGGGCGGTCGTGGAGGGCGGTGCGGGCCGGCGATGAAGGGGCTGGTGCTGCGGGACGTGGGGAGGCAGCTGGGGGATGTGGGGGGCGCGGGGGTCGCTCCCTTCCAGCTCTCACAACCCGACCTTTGCTCCGAGCAGGGACCCAAGGCTCCGCCGTCCCCGTTCGCCGGGGTGTCCTTCGTGCCCAGCAGTTCCTCAGGACAATGAGCCCGGCTGACCCCAGGCCTGGAGCGCCGCGCTGGGGGAACCGCCGGGGACGTTCCCCTGCGTGCACCAGGAGCCGCAGCTCTCCGGGGGACGCGCTGTGCCCCCAACCATGCCCGCTGCAGGGGGACCCGCCGCCCGGCCCGCCCCGCCGCCCCCGGCCCCTCGCCACCCCCGGGAGGTGGAAAGTGGCACGGGGGAGTCTGAAAAGCAGAAGCTTAATTAAGAGGCTGTGCCACTGCCTTGCTGTGATCTCAGTAACTGAACCGTTAAAGTGATTTATTCTCCACAGGGTAATTACATTCCCCCTTTCTCTGTTATCCGTCCCCTGATCTGTGTTCGGCGCGTGGAGACGCATGCACATGCACTCAGGAGCAAGCGTGTGGTCCTGGATTCGCCGTGTTCCGTGAGGTGTCCTGTCTGCCCCTCCTGTTGTCTGCACCTCTGCGTTACGGTTCCTGTAACACACACAGACGTGCTTTGTGTTGATTCAAGGCTTCTAGGCCCTTGGACAGCTCAGGGATCTCCCGATAAACCACCAGAGCCACACACTGCTGGGCCACATCACAGCAGTGTTGTTACACTAAGTTTGATCAAGAGCTTCCAACCTGGTTTTGTGTCGTTATCAAATGCCTGGTTCTGCTGCCTCGTGTGCCGGCCGGCGTCTGCCGCGCTGTTTAAAGCTGTGTTGTTATTACAGCTCACGCGGGCGAGTTTGGGAGCCCTGTGGGAGCAGCCCCTGCTGGAGCGGGTCCGCGCACTCAGGAGCAAGCAGGAGCCCGTAGAGGGGCAGCTCTCTTTCCTCTTAAATCTTTCCTGTGTTAATAATAACCAGCTGTTAAAGATGTATTCTGTTCTGAAAACACTGCGTCCTGTTGTCTGCCGCACCATTTGCTGCGCACATCACACACTCGCACCCTTGATGGCCGAGCTCCTTCCATGCTTTTCGGTATTACAGTTCTTTCACTCACAAGTATGATAACTGGACATTTTCCCAGCCCCGGCTCAGTCCTGTTTGATTTTCGGATGCTTCGTTCGGGCCGTCAACATTAGAGGGAGCTAAAGACTGCTCTGCCCGCCTGGCTGGGCTGTGGGTGGTTGGGCGCTGGGGGTCCGGGGCAGGTTGGCACCGGGCGGTCGATCCCGCAGCCATTTGGCTGCCGGGAGGGTCAGCAGGAGCCGTACGAGCATCCGGTGCCGGTGGGGATGGAGCTGGGGGGGCTGAAGCGTTTCTGCAGCAGCGCTCCCTGCCCCCAAAGCCCAGCTGAGCCACCCTCGAGAAACACGGTCTGAGGGACCTGGGGGCTCAGCTGGAGCACAGGAGCTGAGGGGAGACCTTCTGATCTCTGAGCTGCCTGAAAGGAGCTTGGAGCCAGGGGGGTCGGGCTCTGCTCCCCAGGAACAAGCGCCAGGAGCAGAGCAAACGGCCTCAAGTTGCACCAGGGGAGGTTGAGGTTGGATCTGGGAACAATTTCTCCCCCAAAGGGCTGTGGGGCATTGAACAGGCTGCCCAGGGCAGTGCTGGAGTCACCGTCCCTGGAGGGCTGGACAGACGGACACGAGGTTCTCAGCACCGCTTTCCTTCTCCTCCTGCCCGTTGTTTCACCCGTCTGCTCCAGAAACCTTTCCTCTCCTGTCCCTTGTTCGCGGTCTGCCCTGCAGACGTTCTGCCTTCCGCGGTGCTGGGTGGATTCTGGGCAGGTAGCGGTTTAGGCTCCAATCTCTCTACATTTCTCACATGGTCCTTCGTTCCCCCACCCCGGTTCACCAGCCCCAGAAAGCGCTCGGTAGCTGGAAACCATCTCAGAGCACGTGCAGAGAAGGGCAGCTCTGAAAATAACCCCGCGCTGGGTTAAAATAACCTGCACCGCTGCTCGAGCATCGCCCAAAATAGGCTCTTCTGCTCAGCCAAGGGTGCCGTAAGTGCGGGAACAGCGCGGCGGGACGGGACACGCTCCTCCTCGTCCCGGTTCACGCTCCTCCTCGTCCCGGGACACGCTCCCCCTCGTCCCGGAGCACGCTCCCCCTCGTCCCGGTTCACGCTCCTCCTCGTCCCGGTTCACGCGCCCCCTCGTCCCGGGACCTCGGCTCTGGCCCCACCGCGGCCACCCCCGGGGGCACTGCCTGGCCAGCCCCGGATGCTGCAGGAAGAGCTGCAGCGTTCCCCGAGCAGCAAACACGGGTCTCTTGGCAGCGAGGGGCTGCGGGGCTCCCCCTGCCCCGAGCAGCAGCTGCTGGGCCCCTCAGAGCTTGGAGCGCCCTCCCAAAACACGGGGGTCTGGGGACCTCCCCACCCGCCACAGCAACGGCATCCAGAGGGCTCACAGCTCTGTCCCCCAGCGTGGCAGGAGGGCTGGAAAGCTTACTGACCAGGGCGGAAAATGCCTTCAAAATTAAAATACATTAAATAAATATATATATAGATTCAGCAAGTTCTTCCCTGCCCACAATAGCCCAGCAGGGCTCCTGCAGCCCTCCTCCCCATCCTCACCACAACCCTCCCTCAGGTTCCCCCTCCACAACCTGACAGGCTCGGGGGGGTGGGCAGGGGTCCCGGGGGGTCCGAGGGGTGGCGACGCAGCCTCTGTGCCGCTGTTTGGAGCTCGCAGTGAGCACCGTGACCCGTGGGGGACGCGGCCGATCACACCACCGCGCTGGGAACAGCGAGTCAGGAGCTGGGCCGCTGCCAGCCCATGGCCCTGTCACCCCAGCACGGTCTGTGTCCCTGTCACCCCAGCACGGTCCGTGTCCCTGTCACCCCATGGCCCTGTCACCCCAGTATGGCCCGTGTCCCTGTCACCCCAGCACGGTCCGTGTCCCTGTCACCCCATGGCCCTGTCACCCCAGTATGGCCCGTGTCCCTGTCACCCCAGCACGGTCCGTGTCCCTGTCACCCCATGGCCCTGTCACCTCAGGACCAGCATGGGGGGATGGAGCTGTGGGAAGGGGCTCAGCCCTGGGGGTCCCCCCACCCCCCAGCCCAACGCCGACCAGAGAAGGTCTCAATGCATTTTTATTAAATTCTTACAAAACAGAATACAAAATTCTGGCATCAACAATTGTTATAAAGGAAAACTTCAACTCAGCTGTATCAGTTCACCTGGTACATCCAGTAAAGTGCTTGTTTTTGTGTGGTTTTCTGTTTTTTTTGTTCTTTTTTGTGTTTTTTTGTTTTCCCACGGTTGTTTCCCAGCCCGGGCCGCGGCCGCTGCTGCACGAACCCAGGGAGCGACAGGGGACCCGGCCCTGGCGGCCGCCGCCGAGCGGGGGGCGCTGCTCCTGCGGGGGGGAGGGAGGGGGGTGGGAGGCTTCACAGTAAACGCCCCTGAGCAGCTCAGGCCGAGCCAGGCGGCGGGGGGGGGGGGCGGGGCGGGGGGGGAGGCCAAAACGCTTAAAATTTCCAGCTTTAAAAAAAAAAAAATACATTTTTTTGAAGTTGTTTTCCCAGCAGAGGCTCTGGGGGGAGAGAGGCCCGGAGGAGGAAGAGGAGGACGAAGGGCGCTGGCGAGAGGGCTGAGCCGGGCGCTGACCCGCGTGGCTGCGGGTCGGGAGCATCTGCCTGGGAACCCCCAGGAGCAGGGACCGAGAGTGGCACGAGCACCGCCCCGTGTCACCCGCGGGCGCCCACGCGGGGCTGGGGCATTCCAGAGCTCACCCCGCTCCGGAGCGCCTCGGGCTCCCCTGAAGCACTCAGCCCCGCTCCGGAGCGCCTCGGGCTCCCCTGAAGCACTCAGCCCCGCTCCGGAGCGCCTCGGGCTCCCCTGAAGCACCGAGCCCCGCTCCGGAGCGCCGTCCCATGGTCAAACCAAACCCCCCAAGCCGAAACGCAAAGCCAAGCCTGGGCAGAACACCCCGCAAAGAGCTCGGGTGGCACCTCCATCCCCCGGTACCGACACCCCCGGTGCCAACGTCCCGCCCAGCGCTGGCCGCACGCCAGCCTCCAGAACCGCGTGCTTTAGATGTATATAAAGATATAGGTCTCACGCACAGGAAAAGGGAGAAACTCCACTTGCCAACAAAAGCGCGGGGGGGCAAAAACAATTTCAGAGCCGTCCCTTCCCACGGGTCTGTTTGAACACAAGCGGCTGCGGCTGCGGTGTCAACAGCGTCCACACCAGCTCAAGGCATCGCGCACTGTACGTCATTCAAGTATTTCTTAATATAAGACAACAAGGAATTATCTACAACCCATAAAACAAAGTAAGCTCTAAAAAGTAAGGATGCACAATCAAGATGGAGTTGTTTGTCCTGTCCTCTGAAGGAGCCGTCCCCGGGGTGTGGAGGTGCCTGTGGGGGGGTCCCTGCTGCTGCTCCCCCTGCGCTGGGAGCAGGGGCCGGGAAGCGGGGAGGGCGGATCACGAGCGCAAGGGGGTTTTTGGGGGGAGCTGCCCTCCCCAACCCACCCACGAGCTCGGAAGGGCCGGGAAGGGGGAGAAAGCAGAGTCCCTGCCCCGAACTCCAACACCCGGGATCATCACCTCCGGGATCGCTCACACACAGCTCCCTGAAACAAAACCCAACACGTATTGCATAGTATTGCTGGCAGCAGTCGCGAGAAGAAAAGAGAACTTATTTTTCAGAGACAGCGACTCCTCAGCCTCAGGGCTCCAGAGCCTCCCTGCGCGCACCGCGTGCCGAGGCCGCTTTGTCCAACGAGAGCCACAGCACGGAGCTGGGAGGGACAGGAGGTCACCAACGAGGGGGACACGGGGACGGCAGCGGGTGGCACCGCCCGCAGCGGGGAGCGGAGGTTTGCGGGGTGCGGGGGGGGCTTTGGGGGGGCCAAGGCACCACTTGCCCAGATCCACGGCAGAAACCAGCCAAGGGCCTCATTGCAATTCAGCATCCCGGATCCTCCCCGCGCTCGCTCCCTTCCCAAAGCCGGCGCCGAGGAACGGGCAGGGGCACACGCGCGAACACGGAGGCACACGCGCGAACACTGAGGCACACGCGCGAACATCACACCCAGACACCTGTCACACTGCGCACTGCCTGTCCCCAGACCTTCACCCCCATGCCCAGGGTGCTCCCCGGGCCGTGTCCCTGGGTGCTGCCACCAGCCCGGCTGCTCGCTCCCCAGCACCCCCAAACTCTCCTGCCGCCAGCCCCGGGGCCAGCCCGAAGCCACCAACCACCCTCCTACAGCTCCCGACTCCTCACGGGGGCCGTTCCCTTTGCACGGAGCACCCCGCTATTCCCAAAGGAACTTTTTGGCTGCTCCGGCCACCCCGGAGACCTCGGCCCTCCCTGAGGGCGTGAGGGCACAGACACTGGTGGCCCCCCTGAGAAACAGGGGTGCAACACCCGGGCCGGTGCAAGCCCACGGCCCCCAGCGCTTGCGCACCCCCCGCTCTGACCTTACCCAGGAGCCGCCGGCCGGAGCGCGGGAGGACAGGAAGACGTTTCCCTGTGCCCTGGAGAGAAGCACAGCTGGCAGTTTAAAACCAACAGCAGTAGTTAAGAAAAAGGGTGAACAGCTTATTCTGGAGCAGGAGGCCGAGGGCAGAGGGTGGGACGGGGCGCTGCTCCTCGCCGGCACCCCCAGCCCAAGCAGCTCCCTGCACAGCGCCCCCCGTGCCCCCCAAAGCGCAGCCGGGAACACCCCCGAACGTGGGACCGAGGGGCTCCCCGCGCCCAGGAGGTGCCTCGGGACCCCCGGGAAGGGGCTTCTGCGGATCTACCCCAACCTCAGAGAAAGACCCGCGGCTCCAAGGGAGGGAGGAGGTTAAAACGCGGCTCCCGTTGCTGCAAACGCGAGCGAGGGTCCTTTGTTCACAGTATGAAATGAGCTGAAATCGTCAAAGCAGCCGCGGATACAAAGAGTCCTTTGGTGTCAGGGAGGGGGAAAATGTCAGAGCAGAAACCAAGAGTCAGGAAACAAAAGTCCGTGTGTCTGTCCGATGTCCTCGAGCGCGCCCTGGGTGAAGCGGCCTCATGCTCCATTTAATACCTTAAAAAAACTACCTTAAACAAACCCTCCCACCCCCAGACTACAAGATCAGCAAAACCTTGGAAACCAGCCACAGGGACGAGTCCTGATCTTGTCTGCAGCCAGGAACCGGGGGCGCTCGGGGACGGGGAAAGGGCAAAAGAAAGAGGAGGGGGCGGTGGGTACAGCGGGTCCCAGGGCACAGCTCAGGCTTGGTCGGCCACCAGGACCAGCGGGGCCACCAGGTGCTGCCCGGCGGCCACCGCCTTGGCCAGGCTGCTCTTCTGCCGCCGCTTGGCCAGCTTGGACTCGGAGGGGGGGGAGAGCTGCATGGCCCGTGAGGTAGCTTTGATGATGATGGGTCGTGCTTCCTCCTCCGCCTCCTCCTCCTCGTCCTCGTCGCGCTGCGTCAGCTGCCGGTTGACGGCGATGGCCTCGGCGGCGAAGGAGGTGAGCTCTTTGGCACTGCTGTTCCTGCGGGGGGAAAGGGGCTTGGTGTGGGGTGGGGGGCTGCAGGGAGGCTGGGGTCAGACGCCGGGGTGTCCCCCCCGCGCACGCCACGCCGGACCCGCCAGGCACCGAAACCACAGCTGGAGCCCGAACGTTGCGCTGCAGCTGCTGCGGCAGCAGAGTCCCTGAAAAGCAGCGAGAGGGATCAGGAGCGGGATTTCGGGGCGGTGGGATGCGTGCCCCTCTCCCAGAGCCCCCCTGCTCACCTCTGCAGGATGATGGGGGTCGGCAGGGTGTTATCCGGGGCGCACTGCAAGAAAGGCAGCGGTCGGAGCGGGCACCCCGCGGGGGGTGTCCCCACCCCGGTTTTGGAGCGGAGGGGCCAGCACTCACCCCCTGCACCCAGGGGTGCTCCAGGACCTGCGCCGCGCTCAGCCGCTTCTTGGCGTCTCTCACCAGCAGCTTGGAAATGAGGTCTTTGGCTCCGAAGGAGATGTGCGCCCAGTCCTTGTCGGGAAACTCGTACTTCCCCTCCTGGATGCTCTCGAACAGCATGTTCTGGGGAGAAATGAACGAAATAAGCGGGCTGGTCCGGGAGCGGCGGTGCCGCAGCAGCGGTGCCGGAGCAGCGGCGCGGCCGGGGTCCCGCGCACCTGGCAGGTGGGACACGCCTCGCCCCGGTCCCAGCCGCAGTCGGAGCCGCAGTGGCCCACGAAGGGGGGGTACCCGCTCAGCATGATGTACAGGATGACGCCCAGGCTCCACAGGTCGCAGCGCTTGTCGTAGATGGACGCCTCCTCGTTGAAGGCCTCCACCACCTCCGGGGCCATGTACTCGGCGGAGCCGCACTGCGGGGACAGGAGGGGTCAGCGTGGCGGGGGGACCCCAGGGCACGGGGGAAGAACCAGGGTCCTGCTGGAGACACAGAGCTGTGCCCCCAGAGCGAGGGCGCAGGCAGGGACGTGATGGCTGTGAATGCTGGGGTTCTGCTCTGCAGGGACAGAAGTTGGACTCGATGACCCTTGTGGGTCCCTCCCAGCTCTGCGATTCCCACCAGCCCCACTGTGCAGGGGATGCCACAGACCTGCTGCTCCCAAAATATAAACCTAAAGAGCAAACGGCCTCAAGTTGCGCCAGGGGAGGTTGAGGTTGGATCTGGGAACAATTTCTCCCCCAAAGGGCTGTGGGGCACTGAACAGGCTGCCCAGGGCAGTGCTGGAGTCACCATCCCTGGAGGGCTGGACAGACGGACAGGAGGTTCTCAGGACACGGGGCAGGGGTGGGTTATGGTTGGACTCCATGTTCTCCAGGGGCTCCTCCAACCAAAACGGTTCTGTGATTCTAAAGGGGCGCAAGCCCCTCCCAGGCAGCGCTGGGGAGGGCAGACCCGCACCCCACACCCATCACCCGACTGGTTCAGCGGGGCAGCGTCCGCCCCATCGCCTGGGAGCGGCCACGGAACAGCGCGGGCGCGGCGGGTGAGCCTGCCCTGCCGGATCCCTGCCCGATCCCTGCCCCATCCCTGCCGGATCCCTGCCCCATCCCTGCCCCATCCCTGCCCCATCCCTGCCGGATCCTTGCCCGATCCCTGCTGGATCCCCTGTCCGATCCCCTGCCCGATCCAGAGCTGGTGTCGGAGGAGCTCGGGCGTCCAAGCCCAGAGCCCTGTCCCCTCTGTCCCCAGCTCGGGGACTCCGGGCCTTTCCAGCGCACGTGACCCACGGCCACACGGGCCTCGTGACACGGGAGAGAAAGAATCTGCATGCAGCAGATAATCACCCCTAACGAGCAGAGGCCTCCTAACGAGCAGAGGCCTCCTAACGAGCAGAGGCCTCCTAACGAGCAGAGGCCTCCTAACGAGCAGAGGCCTCTCAGCTCCAGCAGCTGATGCCACAGCAGGAAAGAGAAAAAACCCCAACCGCCAAGCCAAGCCCAGCGCAGCCCCCCCCGGCGCTCGAACCCCGCGGGCAGCGCTGCAGGGCGCTCGGGGCCGCGCGGACACGGGCGCTGCCGCAGGATGGGGAGCGCGGGGCCCGGGTGATCCCCCCCAGGATGGGGGAACGCAGGGGAGGGGCCGGGTGATTCACCCCCCCCGCTGCTGTTCTGCACCCTGCGTTGGCCGGGCTCTGCGCTCCCCGGCACGTGAGCACCCCAAAAACCAGCGGGGTGCAGGGCAACACCCAGCGCGGGGGCCCTGCCGCTGCCGATAAGAAGCGTACGGCTTTTGGGGGGGTGGGGGGGGCAGGCTCAGCGTCCCCCGGAGGGTGGGACAAGCTCCCTGCAGCACGGGGGTCACCCCAGGAGCTCTTGGGGTGTCCACCCCGCAGGGTCTGCACCGCCAGCACCCCAGCCGGGGCCCAGCCCCCTCCCGCCCCCCCAGGGAGCCACAGCGCCCCCCGGCTCTCTCCTGACCCACTTTGCCCGCGCCGGGCTCCGCGCTGGCTGTTGCTAAGGCTCACGGCAGCCCGGGCGCCGCGCCAGCCCCGGCCCCCCGCGTTACGCAACCGCGCATCGCCCGCCGCCGCGGGACGTGCGGCATCGCGACGGGGGCGTCCACGCAGCCCTGCGTCCCAGAGCCCGCGGGGAACCAGGACGGCCCCCCACGAACAGAACAGCCCCCCAGCCCCTGGTCTGGACGCTTACCGGGGTGAGCAGCTCCGGGGTGGAAATGGGGGAGCAGTCGCCATTGAGTTTGATGCCACTTCCCAGGTCAAAATCGCAGATCTTCACCGGGGAGACCTGGAGGGGTGAGAAGGAGCGGCCAGTGACCCCCAGCAGCCCCAGGGACCCTCGGCCCGGCTTTCACCCCCCTCCCCGCTCATCATCCCACCTGCACAGCACCCCGCGTGCTGCAGCATCCCCGGGGGGACCTGCGCCCCGCCCACCCCGCTGCCCCCACTCGCCTGGTCCGGGCTCTCGCACAGGATATTTTCTGGTTTTAGATCCCTGTGTGCGATTCCTGCGGGGGGAGAAGAGACGATGGAGGCAAAAATCCCCCCCACAAGACCCCCATTCCATGGCAAAAGGTCTGGGGTGGCACAGGGGCCCCCTCCATGACCCAAATCACCGCCTGCGCTGGGGCAAAGAGCCTCCCGCTGGCCCCGGGTCCCGGTGGAACCGGAGGAACAGGCTCCGCACCACACAAACCCTCGTGATGCAGCCGGGCCTGACCCCACGGGGCTGGCAGGAGCAGGGGGGCAGCACCGGGTGGGGGGAGCACGGCAGCACCGGGGCGGGGGGGGGGCACGGCAGCACCGGGGCGGGGGGGGGCACGGCAGCACCGGGGCGGGGGGGGGCACGGCAGCACCGGGGCGGGGGGGGGGGCACGGCAGCACCGGGGGTCCCCGCTCACCTTTGTTGTGCAAGAAGTGCAGGGCGCTGGCGATGTCCCGCACCACCACGCTGGCCTCCAGCTCGTTGAAGTGGCGTCTGCGGTGGATGTGGGTCAGGATGGAGCCTGGGGTGGGCGAGAGCAGAGCGGGGGCTCGGGGGGGGCTCCAAACACCCCGACTCCCCCGTTTTCCGGCAGCGCACCCACCTCCTCTCATCTTCTCGAACACCAGGTAAAACCTCTCCTCCTCCTCAAAGAACTCGATCAGCTCCAGGACGTTCCTGCAGCGACAGGGGTGTCGGCCCAGCATCCCCCACAGGCCCGGGGTCCCCGCAGCCCCCGCGCCCCCAGCCAGCACAGGTCCCCGGGGGGCACGCGGACTGCAAAATAAGGTTTCCAGTGATTGAAACCACACGGCTGGGCCCCCCGGCCACATTCCAGGGGGCAGAAGGGACTTTAAGCACTCAGCTCTGCTCCCTAATTGCTCACAGACCCTCCTGGCTCACCCCCCCCCCTCCAGAAATCCCAGTGCTGGCTCGGCCCCCCCAGCACCCTCCAACTCAGCCTATGTTGCCATGGCAAAGGGTTTAACGGAGCCAAGAGATGCCCCGTGGGGCCAGGGGGAGGGCGGCCGGGCTGCAGCCAGGGGGGTCTCGAGCGCCAGCCCCGGTGCCGGGGGACACGGCGGCTGCCCCGCGGTACCTGTGTCCCTGGCACTGGTACAGCATCTCCACCTCCCGGAACACCCTGCTGCGGATGTGACCCAGGCGCTTCTCGATGATCTGCAACGCAAGGGGGACACTCGGGAGACGGCAGCGGGGCGGGGGCCAGGGCTGGCGGCCACCGCACCCGCCCAGGCAGCACCGGGAGCCCAGGCAGCACCGGGAGCCCAGGGCCGGGCCCCGAAGGGGTTAAGGCAGCAGAACAGGCTGTTCCCGCGGCCGTGCCAAACCGCTCCCGCGGCCGCTGCCAAGGCCGGCTCCATGTGACACCGGCACAGACGGGCCCGCGCGGCCTGCCGGACACACCGCGGGGTCCCCACCGCGGGGGTCCCCACCAGCACCTGTTGCCGAGCAGCCCTCCCCGCTGCCTCAGTTTCCCCACTGCAGCACCCAAAGGTCCCTCCAGGGTGACAGGAGGAGCCAAGTTCCCCTTGCATGTGGCTGCATTTCGACACAGCGCCTGTCCCAGCCCCTCGTGCCGTGGCTGGGAGCTCGCGGGGCTGCAGGACCACCAGCCCTGGCCCCAAAAGCAGCCGGTTCACCCTGACCCCCTCCAGCACCCACATGCTTGCCGGGGCACAGAGACCCCTCCGGGGTGAGCGGGACCGGCCACCCTGCTGGCTCCACACGCCCCTGCTTGCCCTGAGCCCCCAGATGCAGCCCAAGTGTTAATTTAACCTCGCCCCTGCCCTAATTGAGAGGGAGAGGAGCGTGGCTGAGGGGGCTGCCCGAGGTCCCGGCGCTGGGCGGTGGCAGTGACGGTGCCACACGCCCGGCCCTGCGCGCTCCTTCCCCTCCAGCCCATGGAACCGGCACCCTGGGCCGGCACCAGGTGGTCGTGGGAGCCAGGAGAGCCCGAGACGCAGAGGCCAGAAAGGGAAACTGAGGCGGGGTGGGCGGGAGCTGGGGCTGCAGCCCTGAGCGGCACCAGCTTTACCTTCACCGCGTACTCCTTGTTGGTGATGAGGTTCACGCAGGACTGGACTCTGGCGTGGGCCCCTTCTCCCAGCACCTCCTCCTGCAGCTGGTACACGTCTGGCAGGGAGAGGCGCCTGAGCTGCCGGCGGTGCCGCAGCAGGGGACACCGCGGCCGCCCCTCTGGGGCACCCAGCCCCGCCGCAGGCCAGGGGGCCCAGGCAGCCCCGCTCACCTTCAAACCTGCCCGAGAAGCTGTCGGTGGCTCTGCAGCGCTTCTTCTTCTTGTTTCTTTTCTTGGCGTCGGGGATATCGATGGGTTGACTTGAAGGCATGTCTGTGCCGGAGCAAAACCACCGGCACCAGTCAGCCCCTTCGCCCCACGGGACCAGCATCACCACCCCGGCACAGCCCCCCAAAGCCTTTGGGGAGCGCAAAGGGCCAGCATGCAGGGGTTGGGGCGGGAGGAGCCCCCCGGCGCAGCCCCCGGCACCCGCGGCTCACCGGGACGGGGCGGGCACTCGAAGTTGAAGACGGGCTCCAGGTGGCTGGACTGGTCGAACTCCAGGTCGAAGGGGTTTTGTCCCTGCGGGGGCCAAGAACGGGAGTGAGACGGCAGCTGCCGGATCAGCTGCCACCGGCCGCCCGGCGCGGACACAGAGCCCGGAACACTCGTGGTCTTGGCACAGGCTCCGCTCACCAGTCCCATCGGGACAAGACACCAGGTCCTGCGGCCGCCGGAGCGACACGCCGGAGGCCCAAGGGAGAGCCAGCAGGAGGAGGAGGAGGAGGAGGAGGAAGGGTTTGGCCATGTCACCCGATGGGGATGGTGCTGCGGGGTGATGCCTCCACGCCAGCAAACGGGATGATGAGAGGCTCTGGGGCCACCTGCACCAACCCAGCCCCACATCTCCACCCAGGCCTGAACTTCTGTGAGAGGGGCAGGAAGAAAAGCCAGAGGGCAGGACGGGCTCCAGAGCCACGGCACCGTGTCCTCCCGGCTCCCCCAAGGTCACCGCAGGCCCGAGCTGCTCAGCCCTGCTCTGCTGAGCACCGCGCCCACGGGACACCCGGACCTGGCAGGATTGAGCCCCACCCCAAACCCCCCCTGTGCCCTGGACCAGCAAAGGGTCTGGGATCCGCCACCTCCCCCACCCCAAAGCCCAGCGGCTCCAGTCCCAGCACCCCAGAGGGGACACAGGGACCCTCTGCCCCCGCTCCCCCACTGCAGGACAAGGGGGGGGTGCGGAAGGGCCCCGTCCTCGGTGGGGTTACGAAATCTGTTTGGGTGGCGGTGGCGGCTGCCAGCAGCGCTCCCAAACCCGCCCGGTGCCCGGGCCGGCTGCCAGCGCCACGCTCGGAGCGGCGAACCCCGGCCGCCGCCGCCAGAAAGAGCCAGAAAGCGCCTGTTCGCTGCCGGGGCGGCTCTGGGAGATCCCCGCGGTGCTGCGGGGGGGCCGCGCCAGGAGAACCCCCACCCAGCACCACTCAGATCCCTGGGGCCAGGACGCACTCCGGGCCAGGGCTTCGCCCTCCTCAAAACACAATCTGGATTTGCAGAGGCTGGGGCTGTCCGGCTGCCAGCGGCCCCCGAAGCCACGGCCCCGCGGCGGGGGGGCCCCCCCAGGACACGCAGCTCTGTCCGCAGTCCCTGTGCCGGGGGCAGCATGAGGCCCCTGGGGGACACACGGGGGACACACACAGGGGACACGGGCCCTGCCAGCTGCTGCAGCACCCGCACACAAAAGGTTTGGGGGATGGGAGGCGCAGGCGCTGTGCACCCGGCTCCATCAGCACATCCGAGGTGTCCCCGGCTCCTGTCCCCGTCCCCCCCGGGGGGGTGGAGGGGAGGGAGCCAAGCCCCGGCCAAAAAGCCTTAAAAGCAGGATTAGATGTCAGCTAAAATAAGCCGGGCAGGTTTCGGGTGAGCTCCCAGCGTCCCTCGGAGCGCCGGGAGCCAAACTAAACAAAGATCCCACGGAGCCGCCGGGCCGCGCGCCGGGACCAGAGCGGGGGCTCGGGGGAGCGGGACCCGGCAGGATCTGACCCCCGCACCCCCGCCCCGTGACAGTGGCCGGGATGGGCACTGTGTGACGGCCCACGGGCACCCCTGGGTGCAGCCGCAGCCCCACGACGAGAACGGGTGCTCGGTGCTGCCAGGATCTGGCCTCTACAAGCCGGTTGCACAATAGATCCTAGGGAGGCCCTGCCGCCCCCCACCCCGCGGGCAGCCCCCCACCCGCTGCACCCCAGCACCCCGCTCACAGGGCACGGGCAAATGGGAGCAGCTGGGCAGGGGTCGGTGCAGCCCACCCACCACCGCCGGGGCTCCCCGGGGAACTGCAGCGGGGGCAGCGCAGCCTTGCTGCAGCACCCCAGAGCCCCCCCGGGGGCTGATCTGTGCACCCGCCCCCCGAGAGCGCCCCGATCCGCGGGGCGGGGGGACAGGGGGGTCCCACTGCGCGGTTCGGGTGGCAGCACCCCCGGCGCTTCCCTGCTCCGCTGCCGGGGGCGGGGGGGCGGCCCGTGTCCCCTCCCCGGGCAGGGGCTGCGCAGCCGAGCGCACGATCCAGCGCAGGATCCGCGCGGGCCCGCACCGGCCCCCCCGCACCCCGCAGCGACCGGAGCCCCCGCGGCGCGGCCCCGGGGAGGGGGCAGCCCCTTACCTTGAAGGATCGGTGGAACCCGGGGATCTCTGATTTCTTCTGCACCATCTTGCTGCGGGGGGGGGCGGCGGGGGGCGACGTTGCGGGGAGAAACGGGGAGGCGGAAAAAACAACAAAAACAAAATAACAAAAAGCGGGTGGGGGAAGGGAGGCGGAGGGACGGGCAGAGCCGGGGGGAGTCCGGGGTGGCCGAGACCTGCGGGGAGAGGTGGGGAGCGGGTCAGCGGCCGCAGCCCGCACGGAGCACGGCGCCCCGGCCCCGGCCCCGGCCCCGCCCGGCGGCGCTCACCGGCGCGGCCCCGCGGAGCCGCCGCTGCTGGTGGAACCGCAGCCCGCACCACCGCCCGCTCCGCTCCGCTCCGCGCCGCCGGGAGGGGACGCGGCGCCGCCGCCCCCGCCGCCTTTATAGCGGCGGCCCCGGCCCGCCCCGCACCGCCCCGCACCGCCCCGCACCGCCCCCGCCACCCCCCGCGCTGCGCCCGGGCAGGGACACCCCCCCGAGCCCCCCCGAGAACACAAATACCCTCCTCGGGTCCCCACCGGGGACACGGACACCCTGCCCGGGCCCCCCCGAGCTGCACCGGGGACACGAACACCGCCCCGCTCACCCCCGGCCTGTGCCCTCTGTGCAGCCCCAGGGACTCGCCCCCCCCGCCCCGGACACTTTCCTGTGCTACGGACAGGGACAGGGACACCCCCCAGGGACTCCCTGCACCCCTGCTTCTGTCACCCCCTTGTGCTGCAGCCAGGGACAGGGACCCCCTTGTACTGCACCCAGAGACAGGACCACCCCCAGTCTTCCCCCCCACATTGCACCCAGAGACGGGGTCACCTCAGAGCCCCCTGCACCGCACCAGGGAACAAGGACACCCCCCCGGCACCCCAACCACCCCCACGTCACACCTGGACACAGGGACGGGGACCGCCCTGGGCAGCCCGTACTGCCCCCAGGGACAGGGACACCCCTTTGGGTCCCCCCTGCACTCTGGGACACCCCAGCTCCGTGTTCATGTTCTGCAGCCCCCAGGCCCTGCCCCCCAGCCCACACGTGCCACGAGTGGGACAGCGCTCAGCCCCACAGCCAGGCCTGTGCCGGGGGGGCAGGGCACGGGGTCACGTCCGTCTGTCCCTGCAGGCCACCCAGGCCCTGCTGGGCACAGCCAGCAGCGGGGGGACACTCAGGAGTGGGACCCCCCCCAGGCTCGGTGGCAGCGCGAGAGGCCGTCACCGCGGGGGTGTCCGTGTCCCCCCCATCTCGCGTGACGCCAGCCCGGGCTGAGAACAGACGCGCTCGTTGCGCCGAGCGGCAGCGCCGGGGCCAATGGCGGCGGCACCGCGGTGCATGACTTCACCGGCCGCGCCGCGCATTGGCTGCAACCCCGCTGCCGCCATTGCGCACCCAGCGGGGCCCCGCTCCGCCGCAGCCGCCTCCCCCGGGGCTCCCTGCGGCACCCCCAGCAGCGCAGCCCCGGCCCCGCTGCCACGCTCTGTCCCCCGGCCCTGCTGCCCCGCTCTGTCCCCCAGCCCCGCTCTGTCCCCCGGCCGCACTCTCATGCTCTGTCCCCCGACAGCTTCTCCTCCTCCCCCCCACACTGTTTGGGGACATTTTGCTGAGGACTTTGCAGCCCCCACAAAGCCATCAGTGCCAACCTGGTGTGCGGTCACTACAGTGTGGTCCTGGCCACCCCCACAAGCCCCCCATCCCCCCCCAAATCCACCCAGATTCCTGCTTTGGGGGACCCCGACAGCCACCCCCACATCCCCCTTGCAAACAGGACAGCCAGGGAAAACCAGGCACCACAAACCTTTCTTTACTAGTGCTGCTAATGAGGGCTCCCCAATTAACGCAGGCTGGCATGGGGGGCAGGTGTGGTGCTGCAGGGCAGGGGGACTTGCAGGGTCAGAGGAGGGACAGGGACAGGGATGGGGCCACGGGGCGTGCTGGACGCTGGCACCCGTCGGCAGCTCCGGCACGGGCGGAGGAGCCACATGCCTCCAAAATTGCGCACGCTACCATGTAGGTCACCGAGCCGGTAATGACAGGGCGGCCGCGCTGGTGCTCACAGCCCTGGGGGGGCAGCCAGGGGTGCCGGGCGCAGTGGGGACACCCAGGGCCAGCCAGAAGCTCGATGAGCCTCAGGGATCCCGCTGTCACACGGGTGCTGGAGCGCTTGCAGCCCCGCAGAGGCGTGTGTGCTGTGTACACGCCGCGTGTGTAATGCATGTTCTCCATGTGCTGGCTGCGTGTCGTGCCACATGCGTGGCTCCTGCTTGTCACCTGCGTGCTCTCCACGCGGTCACTGCATCCTCTCCGCACGT
This sequence comes from Patagioenas fasciata, assembly GCF_037038585.1. Taxonomy (NCBI): domain Eukaryota; kingdom Metazoa; phylum Chordata; class Aves; order Columbiformes; family Columbidae; genus Patagioenas; species Patagioenas fasciata. Next base: position 6,463,768 of record NC_092546.1, on the reverse strand, counting down.
CTGGTGTGTGCGCGCTGCACGCGCGCTGCCCCGCTGGCCGGGTAGCCCTTGGGCGACCTCCACGTGTCTGCGGCACGCCTGGCACACGCTCGCTCTGCGCTTGCTGTGCACTCGCACGCTCTTTGCACGCTCTGTCCACTCGCTCACCACACAGCTGCACGCTCACTGCACATCTGCATATTCATCGCACATCTGCACGCTCACTGCACATCTGCACGCTCACCGCACATCCGCACGCTCACTGCACATCTGCACACTCACTGCACATCTGCATATTCATCGCACATCTGCACGCTCACTGCACATCCGCACGCTCACTGCACATCTGCACACTCACTGCACATCTGCATATTCACTGCACATCTGCACACTCACTGCACATCTGCATATTCACTGCACATCTGCACACTCACTGCACACTCCCTCCACATTCACTGCTCATGCTCCACACTCACTATTCACTCTCTGCACGTTCCTGGCCTCTCTGCACACTCTGCACACTCTGCACACTGCACACTCCCTCTGTGCTCACCGCTCCTGTTCCTCACTCACCAGACGCTCCTGCCCTCCCTGCACACTCACCCCACACTCCTTGCACACTCACCCCACACTCCCACCACACTCCCTGCACACTCACCCCACACTCCTTGCACACTCACCCCACACTCCCTGCACACTCACCCCACACTCCTTGCACACTCACACCACACTCCCTGCACACTCACCCCACACTCCTTGCACACTCACACCACACTCCCTGCACACTCACCCCACACTCCTTGCACACTCACACCACACTCCCTGCACACTCTGCGCTGCCCCTGTCCCCAAAGGCTCCACGCCGGGAGGTGTCGGGGCGGTGCCGCTGACATTCAAACTGGGGCCGGGGGTGGCAAGAGGTGCGAGTGGCGCCTTCCTGCAGCTGCGGGGCCGTGGGCGAGCTGTGCAGCCGGGCGTGGCGAGCGCGCCGGCTCTGGGGCTGCCGGGAGCGGGCTGCGAGTGCCCCGTTTGCCTGGGGGCTCCCACTGGCGCAGGGCACTGGGACACAGCCCCTTCCCCGCCCCCCCTCCCTGCGCTGCACCCCGTCACAGCAGCGCTCACGAACCCGGGGTCCCTGCTCCGGTTGGCTCCGTGACCCCAGAAACCCCGCCGGGGCAGGGACCACGGGGGTGCCGGGCGAGAGGCTTCGGCAGCTCGTGGGCTGAGCTCCCAGCGCGCGGCTCCCAAACGTTTCTCGGGGAAACACGAATTTTGACGCATTTGATGCCACCCACGTGCTCGGTGGGTGCTGAGCACCCCCAGACCTCCAGCTTCGGGGGCTGCAAAGCTGGTGGCAGCAGAGCCCCCACAGCCCGTTTTTCATTGGCATCCGCGAGCAGCGAAACCCCCCAGGGCGGCCGTGTCCCCCCCGGTGCCGCGGGGCCAGGGCTCCCCGAGGGTCGGTGGAGCCCACGCGCCGAGATCGGCCGAGGGAAAACAGGAAAGCGCGGGGCCGTGCCGGAAAGCCGCTGGTGGTGGCGTGGGGCGCAGGGAGCGGAGCCGCTGGGGCCGCCCCCCCGCCCGCTGCCCCTCCCGGGCAGCTCGGCCGGCTGAGGACACGCGCGCTGCCCCGCGCCCCGTGGGATGGGCGCTCCGGGGAGGCAGCCGCGCGTGGGGAGCACGGGGCTTCCCCCGCCCCGGCCCTGCTGCTCCGCTTTGGAAGGGAAAAAGCAAAGTAAATCCGTTTTCCTGTGCTGTTTCCCGGCACGGCGGGGGCCGGGCGGGGGCACTGCAGCTCTGGCTCCGCTTCAACTGAAAAATCTTGCAAAAAAACCTGGAATTTCCTGCTGGGCAGAAACCCGGAGGTTTGGCTCGCCCAGAGCTGCTCGTGCTGCTGGGCTGGGACGGGAGGGACAGGGGACAGGGGGGACACAGGGGACATGCGCACGCCCAAGGCCGTGCTGCCCCGCACCAGCGGGTCTCCCGTGCAGGTCCCGCAGCCCTGAGCTCTTGGAGGAGCCCGAGCCGGAGGGCACAGGGCGAGCGACCGTTTCCTCGGGAGCAGCGGGCGGCACCACGCGCAGCCAAAACCAGAGCTGTTTCCTTTTGAACGCTCGGCCGCAGCGGAGCCCCCGCCCGGCCCAGAGCCCCCGCCCGCCCGGCGCTGGTGCCGCCGGTGTGTGGGGAAGGGGCGGCCCGAGCCCTGGGCACGTTACCGGCTCGGCCCGCGGCGCGGATCTGCAAACCCCTCCTGCTCTCACCCAGCCTGCGGGGGCCCGCGCACCCCACCAGCACCAGCGCAAAGTCACCAACAGGTCCGGGTGCAGCTAAACCCCGCTGCCAGGCCGGGCTCAGCTCTCGGCGCTCGCCCGCAGGTTCCGGCTCCCCTGCGAGGGGAGGCTGCGGCTCTGGGCCGCGAGCAGGAGGCTCCGCACGGGGACGAGGACGCAGGGGCTGCGGGGAACAGGCGGGGGCAGGAGCCGAGGAAGGGCGAGCGGCGGCTGCGGCGGCTCTGCAGGCCTGTCTGGGCAGCATCCTGCGCTGCCGCACGCGGGGGACGCGCTCGGCTGCTGCGGCAGCCCCGGCGGCTCTTCCCACCCAAAGGTGCTTTTCCTCCTCTTCTCCCTCGGCGGAGCTGGACCCGCACGGAAGCGGCCGGACCCTTCCCCCAAAAAAAGGGAGGGAGGGCAGGGTGGCGCCTCTCGGCCCCACGGGTGTCACACACCCCCGGACACAGCGCTTGTGGCATCCGGGGCCGGTGTGGACGGGAAAGCGGATGGAAAGGGACGTGAGCCGCGCAGCCCCCGCTCACAGCCCGGCACGCGTGTCCGCGGGTTTGTGCCCGTCCCCACTCGCACGCAGGATCCGGCCCCGCTCCCGGGGCCCAGCGCCCGTGCTGAGCTGGAACTCACCCCCTGCCCACGAGTTCCGGAGCCGGGAGAACCAGCCCGGGTGCAGGGACATTGCAGACGAGTCCGGACAAACGCCGGCTCTGCCCCACAGCCCAGAACGGGTGTGGGGCGCGGAGCAGCCGGACCCGGCGCCCGAGCAGTCGAACCGTGGGGCGGCAGCGCCAGAACACAACCCAGAGCTTTCGCAGCAGCGAGAACCAGCTCTCCAGAGCACTTCTGGGGAGCCCGAACACACCGCGTTTGCTCTGCTGACAGAAAAGCCTCTGACCAAGGCGCAATCACGAGACACCGGGCAATCGGAGCTTGCTATGTCAATACAACATAATTTATTGGTTCTGTTTCAGAGAACTATGGTGGTATCTGTACAAGTGTCCTAACGATAGCACAAGAAACAGAGTCACGTATGTACAGAGGTCCCAGCACACAGAGCAACCGTGCGAGGAGGAAGCGGTCGGCGGTGCAGTTTGGTCCTTTCTCTAAGCCCCGCTCCCCCAGCCCCGGGCAGACCCATCTACCCCCCTGGGGGCTCAAAGCCCCCGTCCCGCGGAGCCAGCGGCTCATGAGACACCGCGGTGCGAGACGTGAGCGGGAACGAGCTGCCGGGAAGGGGAGGGGGCTCCGTACCCTTGCGGGGAGCAGCAAACGGTCCACGCGGTGAGGCGGGTTGGACAGCCCGGTTCCTCCTCGGCGGGGCCACGTACCACGGGAGACGGGGAAGTGCAGGAGTCTAAGACCCCCCTCCCTGTCCCAGCGCCGTCCCTCTGCTCGGTCCCATCGGGAACGGGGCTGCTTGGCTCCGTACTGCCGGTGCGGATCCCCGTCCGTGGGGACAGCACCAGGGCTGGTCCTGGAGCAGCGCAGCTCAGCTCAGCGCTGCTGCAAGAGCCAAGAGCAGGTCCCCACCAGCACAGACCCCATCAGTGCTGGCCTAACCACGACAGAAACCCAAGTCCAAGTCTTTCAGAGGGAAACCAAGGAGGGCCAAGCCTTGGGGCCAGGAGGCCAAGCGGAGGGCGAGCAGAAATGCAGCTCTGTCCGAGAGCTGGGCTCGCAGCCAGGGGAAGAGGTGCCGGAACCAACCAGCACCCAGGGGACCCACGGACACCGGCACCTCTTCCCCAGACCCCACGTACCCTCCTTCGCAGGGGAACGGGTGTCCGGGGGCAGCACCGCGGCGGCCACGGCCCCGCGAGCCGCTCAGCTCCATCGGAGGCGCCCGGCTCGCTCAGCGGCTGCACTGAGGGACGGGGCCGAGCAGCCGGGGCGGCCCCCCCACCCCCAACAGCATCTCCGCCGAGCGGCCCACAATATTAGCTTTTTTTTATAGAAATTACTATAAAAAACTAGTTTATCTAGAGCATCTTTAAAAAAATATTCCTGCGATATCACAGTTTTACATTGAAACTCGTTAAAAATATATAGATTTCTTTAGCAAAACGTCTCTTGTTCTCCCCGTGAATCGCGTCTCTGGTGCAGGAGGGGGCTCGGAGACGCGCCGAGGTGGGAGCAGGAGGGTCCGGTCTCAGTGGCACATCCGAGAGGTCATTTCCTTCTGCCAAAGGGACAGACAAGACAAGGGACGATGAACCAAACCCAGAGCGCAGGCGAGGGTGCGGATGCGCACACCTCCCTGCGCTCAGCCCAAGCGCCCCCCCGAGGCGGTGACAGCGGGAGCTGCGCTTGGGCAGGCCCGTGTCCCCGCGGGACCCCCGGCCCACCCGGACACCCACCAGCGGCTCCAGCTCCTTGGTGTCGATGAGATTGAATTCTTTCACGAAGTAGTAAAAGTGCTTGTAGCAGGTGTTGACGTGGGCTTCCGAGCCCATCTGGGTGATGCGGTCGAAGTGGTGGATGTAGACGTGGACGAAGACGCGGAAGAGCCTGGAGAGAATCTTCTTCACCACCGGCAGAAAGTTCTTGGGGAAGGGAGTACCTGGGGGACACAACCACGAGAAACCTTCAGCAAACTTAAACGGGCTCCTTGGGGCTGGAATACATGGATAAAAGGGAGACTGAAACAAAAGGGCCTGCGCCCCGGGCCGTCTCCAGCTCCCCTCTGTCCGGGTGCGGTTTCTGAAGGCGCGGATCTCTCAAGCGACAGCGCTGCCGCCGTCGGTCGTGGCGCGAACGCGGGCTCAGGGACCCCCGGCAGCTGCTCCAGTCCCACCGAGTCTTCTGCTCCTGTTCGGCGCGTTTGTATAGACAGGGCCGGATGGGTACAACCAAGCCACTTCCCCAAAGAAACAGCCGGTGCTGTCAACTCCCCACAGTTACCTGGTGTTTTGATACGTCTGTAGCTCTTTGGTTAAAAATTAAAGGCACTAAGGTCCCCCTTAAAGACACCGGTTCTTGGGGACCTGTTCAGCCGGGGCCCAAGCAGCCACCTCGGTACAATATTGCAGTTCAGAGTTCACAGAGGCGGTTTCTGGAGGAACCGGGATTAGTTAAACCCTTTCAGGCCCTGCAAGCACCGCAGCTTCTCCCTCAGCGTTAAGTGAGGACTCCAGTAAAAGTTGAGCTGGAAATAACAGCGACAACCCCAACCCAACCCTGGTGCTGTCGGGAACTCGATTCCCCGAGCAGGACAGCAGGACGGACAGCAGGACAGCAGAACGGACAGCAGGACAGCAGGACGGACAGCAGGACAGCGGAACAGCAGGACGGACAGCAGGACAGCGGAACAGCAGGATGGACAGCAGGACAGCGGAACAGCGGAACAGCAGGACAGCAGGACAGCAGGACGGACAGCAGGACAGCAGGACAGCGCCGTTGCGCTGCGCAGGGCGCTCTGCAGCAGCCGGGACTGACGGCGGCGTCTGGGCGAGCGAGGAGCGGGGAGGATCCGAACCGGCTCTTGGCGCCCACTCCAGGTCCCAGCAGCGTCCCGGCCGGGGCGGAGCAGCCCGGGGACGTTTGTGTGGCCGACGTGTCCCACACGGACCAAGCGCGTCCAGGGCTCTGCCGGCGGGAGCGAGGGGGCTCGGCTGGTCCTGGCTCCTGCGCCCGGGAGCAGCTCTGCATGGATCCACCGCATTTCCCCAGCGCTTTTCACATCTTATTCAACACCAAATAGAGAAAAAACCCAACGATCTTTGCCCCAGCGCTGCATTTGGATACGCACACTGAGGAGTTTCAGGCCAAATTCTCATTTCCATCACCCTGGCGACAGATAAAGCGCCGCCCTCCCTCTGCACCGAGCCGGGTGTGAGCCGGGGCGCCGGGCTCCACGGGGCAGCGCCAGCCCACGCCGGCCCTAATAACAAAGAGGTTAATTAGGGAGATGTGGCCACCAGCGCCGCGCTGCCGCGGAGCTGGAATCAGCGCGGAAGAGCCGCGTCAGGAGGCCACGTCCCGCCTGAGCCGCTCCGGAGCGGGTCAGGGGCTGGTTGTGCCAGTCTGGGCTCAGCCTGGCTTTGCTCAAGGTACCAGGGCTCCCGGGGGACTCTGGCGCAGCTCCGGGTGCTGCAGCGCTCCAGGAGGGCTCCGCGGTTGCTCAGCTGAGGTCACCGCGATCCGCTGCCCGGAGCAGCACACGGGGATCCCGGCTCTGCTGCGAGGGCGAGCGTGCGACCGCACCTCCTGCGACGGGAGCGGGACCCGAGGGCCCAGGGAGCAGGCTCTGCCCCACTGCCCTCCTCCCAGCCCGAGCTGGACCCGAACTCACCGACGTTGGTGGGGAAGATGTCCTCGTTGTTGATCTGCACCTCGATCCAGTCCATCAGCAGGTTCATGTACTGCGGGGCAGACAGGGCCGTGGGCCTGCGGTACTTGTGCTCGTCCTGCCAGCGATACTCGTACTTGGGCCCCCCGGACATGACGGGGCAGGACTGCTCGGTGCAGTAGTCGCTGATGGTGCCGTAGATGAGGTTGATGCGGTTGAAGAAGTCCACCACGTGCACGGCCACCCAGTCGTTCTGCTCCTCGCCCGGCGGCAGCTGGACCGCGACTTTCAGGTCCAGGCCGGCGTTGAGCGAAGCTTGAGCCTTCTTGTGCAGCTCGAACCGCTGAGTCCCCGGCTCGAACTTGCGCTTGGGCCGGAAGGTTTTGTCTTTATTGAACACTTGCTTTAGCGCATGGGACATTTTTCCTCTCTCCCCTCTGCTCCAGGCCCCTGGCGACGGCAGACGCGGCTCCCCGGGGCGGCTCTGATCCTCAGAGAAACCGCCCCCCGCTCATCTGCTCCGATCTGCGAGGAGCACAGAAGGGCGGCGATTAGGAGCAGCTCCCTCAGCAGGAACCTCCCTAAACCCCGCAGGAAGGGGTCGGATGCCATCTGGGCCCGGCTGCGGGCGGGGGGACGCCCACCCCAGCTTGTTGTCCTCCCCCTTGGTCTGTCAGAGGGACCTGGGCAGGGGGCAGAGTCCCCGCAGGGTCTCCTGGCATGGGGAACCAGCTCTAGAGCCAAGAGACGCGACAGGAAGGGACAAAACGAGACGCCGAGGAGCCCCCGGTGCCACCCAGCATGGCCTTTGCAGGATCTGGCTCCGTCCACACCGAGAGCCCCAAACCCCACAGAAACGGGGAAAAACCTCCCCCCTGTTCAGCTCCAGCACAGCAAGGGATTAAGAAGGGCGGAACTTCCAGTTGTGCTCTACCCGGGTCGGATTCCTCACCCCCGCCTCCCCCGCTCTGGAAAGCGGGCACCTGAGCGCCGGGGCCGAACCAGCCGGGGCCGAACCAGCCGGGGCCGAACCAGCCGGGGCCGGAGCCGCCGGGGCCGCAGCGACAGACGAGACACGGAGGGGAAGGAGAAAAAGAAGAAGTTGCAGCTCAGGCGCCCGGAAAGAGAAGATCCCGAAATAACAGCGGCTCAAGCGCAGCCGCAGCCCCTCCTGCAGGTGCACACGGGAACGCGCTCTCACTTCCCCTTCAGCTCGCTGTGCGCCCAAGACGGGGGAAGCTGGAACACCGGGGGGAGCTGGAACACCGGGGGGAGCTGGAACACCGGGGGGAGCTGGAACACCGGGGGGAAGCTGGAACACCGGGGGGAGCTGGAACACCGGGGGGAGCTGGAACACCGGGGGGAGCTGGAACACCGGGGGGAAGCTGGAACACCGGGGGGAGCTGGAACACCGGGGGGAGCTGGAACACCGGGGGGAGCTGGAACACCGAGAAAGCTCGTCCTGCTCTGCCAGCCCATGGAAGGAATCGGCTCCGAGAGGCGAGCTGGGGCCCGAACGGGTGCGGAGGGCAGCACCGCGCCGGTTACCTGCGCTAATCACACCCCCTTTGCTCCCGCACCCAGCCCCTCGTGCAACTCCTGCCAGGCTGCTCTTTGCGGGAAGCTCAGGGCACAAAGCTGCGCGTACCAAAGGCACCATTTCACACGTGCTGCACAGGGAAACACACACCGTCACAGAAAGGCGCTGCGGCTGATGCCTCACCCGCCCGGCAGATAAAGAGTTCCCGCAATTTAGTAGGGAAGTGAGCAAACGAGTCCCTTTCACCAAGCAGAAACCTACTCAGATGTACCTCCAGCACTGTTCAAACAGGCAGGCAGTGCCCTCACAGGCTGGCCAGGAAACCCCGACCCACGGTCCAGCCTCCCCCGGCCGCACGGGGCACAGCGCTGAGCGGCTGCCTCCCGGCTGAGGGCGAGCGCTGGAACACAGAGCAGCAAACCCGCAGCAAACGCGGCTCTGGGAGGTGTTTGATGGCAGCACCGCCGTGGTTGGAGGACGGAGGCGGCAGCGCGTGTCACCCGGCTGTGTCACCCGGCTGTGTCACCCGGCTGTGTCACCCGGCTGTGTCACAGCCCGGCCACATCCTGCGGCACAGCGCGGCGGTGGCACCGGGGCAGCGCCGGCTGCAGAACCGGCCCTGTGGGCAGCGGGAAATGGGTCCCAGAGACACTGCAGGCGATGATCTCCCGGCGCTGGAGAGGGACAAGAAACGCCCTTTACCTGCAAGCAGCCGCGGAGCAGCACGAGCACCGCGCTCCGCGCAGCCCCGGCAGCGGCAGCCCCGGCGCCGTCCGGCTCCGCTCCTGTGCTGTGAGCTGAGTCTGACTCCAGCGACCCCACTCGTGTCCCAGCTGGCCCGGGGCCGGAGCCGCGCGCTGTCCCTCCAGGGGACGTGGCCGCGTGTCTGAGCGGGGGCCGGGAAAACTGGGGCAAAACCAGAGCAAAACGTCCCCTGGGGCTTGGCCGCGCACATCCAGAAGCAAACAGCCATCATCTTCTGGGAGACGTCGTCGTTTGAGCATCATGGAGAGACTCTGAACGCGGCTGATCGGGCACCGAGGCAGCGCCTGTCCCACAACAGCATCCGCGACCCCGTCCGTGTGACCGGGGAGCAATCGGCTGTCAGACCCCGCATCGGTCTGAAGGCGTCCGCGAAAGAGGGGCTGAGACTTCAGGCAGACGCAGCCTATGTAACGACGGCCTCTGAGCGCAGCCGAGCTGGGAAACGCTCAGCGCCGGGAAGAAACAGAATAAAAAGGCACAGAGAGCAACAGCGCCCCTGACATCGCTGGGACAGCAGCGCCCGACGCCTCCCGCCACGCGCTGAGCCACAGCCGGGCAGCAGGGGAGAGCAAGGAGAGGTCAGAAAAACCAGGACGCGGGACATGGAAGCACCTGGACAGCGTTTGCCGGCTTCAAAGAGGAGGAAAGCAAGGAATCCCCCACACAAACGTGCAGCACGTTGTGTTTGCTCTTCCCGTGCTGTGATCAGCACACGACAGCAGAGCCGCGACGGCCTCGGCCGCCCCGATCTCCAACCTCCGGCTCCTCTGCTGCCGGGGCTGAGAGCAGCGACCGCGCCGTGTGCCGGTCCCCGTGCCCCGTGTGCCCTCTGCGCCCTGTGCGTCCCGTGTGCCCTGTGCACTCTGTGCGTCCCGTGTGCCCCGTGTGCCCTGTGCACTCTGTGCGTCCCGTGTGCCCCGTGTGCCCTGTGCACTCTGTGTGTCCCGTGCGCCCCATGTGCCCTCTGCGCCCCGTGTGCCCCGTGTACTCTGTGTGTCCCGTGCGCCCCATGTGCCCTCTGCACCCTGTGCGCCCCGTGTGCCCCGTGTACTCTGTGTGTCCCGTGTGCCCCATGTGCCCTCTGCACCCTGTGCGCCCCGTGTGCCCCGTGTACTCTGTGTGTCCCGTGCGCCCCATGTGCCCTCTGCACCCTGTGCGCCCCGTGTGCCCCGTGTACTCTGTGTGTCCCGTGCGCCCCATGTGCCCTCTGCGCCCTGTGCGCCCCGTGTACTCTGTGTGTCCCGTGCGCCCCGTGTGCCCTCTGCGCCCCGTGTGCCCAGGGACCAGCCCCCTCCCCTCCCAAACCTGCTCCCCACGCCGCCCGCTGGCGCGTTCCCTCGGCAGGAGCAGCGGATGGCGCGGAGCTGCCCCACTGCAAACCAGGCTCCGGCGGCCGCTCAGCCCCGTCCCTCGGGTACGGAACGAGGAGAAAGTCTCGTCGTCCGGAACACGCGGGAACCAGCCCCTTTGCGCCCCCCCGGGTCTGCCCTCCCCGCACAGAGAGCGGCCCCAAACCTCTCCAGGCGCCCCGGGACTGCTCGGCAGCGCCGTGCGGCTGTGACGCAGCCAGGGGAGGAGTAGCAAGGAAAAGGAAAACAAAAAGCAAGCCAGCAAGCTCCTGCCTGCACCTCCAGCCACAGCACAGCCAGCTCCTGCCTGCACCTCCAGTCACAGCACAGCCAGCTCCTGCCTGCACCTCCAGCCACAGCACAGCCAGCTCCTGCCTGCACCTCCAGTCACAGCACAGCCAGCTCCTGCCTGCACCTCCAGCCACAGCACAGCGCTCTCACCATCTCGGCCCGGTCCCTGCGGCTGCTGCGGGTGCTCCAGGCAGCGGGGCAGAGCTTCCTCTTTCAGAAGAGGGTCAAATAAAAGATGTAAAAAAAAGGAATCGCCCTTTCGGAAGAAAAGCAGTTACTGTCTGGCGCTGAGAGCAGATGCGGGTGAGGTTTGCTCTTCCCCTCCACGAGGGGATATGGCAGGAATCCAACACGCTCGCGTGTCTCCAGGCGAGGAATGAGCCCACTGATGTGGAGCTGGAGATCACCTCGGCGCTAACCACATCACAGGGCCTCCCGCCGCACCGCGAGAGGAAGAGAAGAGAAGGAAAGGGCCCAGACAGCAGCCCCAAGAGCAGCCTGCAGCCAGGGGGGGCTGAAAGACTAATGGGCCTGGCTCGGCTCTTGCTTCCAACTGGACCAGGTTTTGGATGGATCTGTCTCACGTCCTGCGCCCCGGGTGCCCTCAGAGCCGGCACAGAGGGACGGAGCCGCAGCCGCAATTCACCGAACCCCCGGAGCAGCCGAGCGCGGCACCGAGCGGCACCGGCACCTCTGCCCCCGCCTGACACAACAGCAGAGCCCGGCGCCTCGGGACACCATCCACGGCTTCCCGGGCAGGTCCGAGCAGCTGCAGCGCAGCGCACGTTTCTGCTTTGCACACTTGCAAAGCTTCTTTTCCCAGCCTCTGCTGCCTCCGTTCCGTCCGCCCGCCCCGCGTTCCTGGAGCAGCCACCCGCCCCGGAGCGCGGGGCCGTCTCCCGAGCGCAGGACGCAGCCTGCGCGCAACCAGGGGGGCGAACGGCAGAGCAGGGCCCGCACGCCTCTGCCCGCCAGGGCATCTGGAGAAGGGAGGATAAAGACGCGGCCTAGGGTGCACTCTTTGCTGGAAGCATTAGGTGGATATTACGTATTTCTAAAGATAAGCCCCTAAACCTCCAGCAAAGCTGGTTATGGATCCACTTACAGCAGCGTTCATGGCCCAAGTTGCACAAAATGCTATTAGAACTCAGAAGTTGAAGGCAGCTCCTTCCCTCGTCTGATCGCGGCGTGCAGGGTGGGTGGGTTCTGTGCCCCCACACAGGAAGGGCCTTTCCCTCGTGAACCGTGGCCTGGAGACCCCCGGCCCATCCACGGAGTCACCAAACGCGGCACACGCCCAACGGCCCAACCGGGACTGGAGCGCAGGGTTTGGTTCAGCGATGCTCCACGTCCCCTCGGCGAACGGGCGGCGCTGGAGCCGCTGTGGACGAGGGCGCGTCTGCAAACAGCTCCGCCCGAAAGCCCAGATCCTGAGGGACTCCGCTCAAGAGGCCGAGTGCGCCCGGAGCGCCCAAAGCTCAGCCAGGGACGGGAGAGCCCGTCTGCGGCTCTGACAGCGGCACCAGTGACCGCACCACCCGCAGCGCATTCAGGAGCATCCCGAGAGCCGAGCAGGCTCTGGACCAGCTCCCCGCTCAGCGCCGGCCCCGCAGCCAGGGCAGGAGGTTTTGCGAACGCACCCCGGGCCGGCGGGGCCCCCGCGCCGCGCTCCCCCTGCCCGGGGATTCTCGAAGGTCACCAGCTCACCCTCCTGCCCGAATCCACTTCGCAAGTGCATGACTGAGACAGAAAGTGAATCTAAGGCGTGGAATACACAGCCCAAGAAACGGCGACCGACACACGCAGAGGTGATGGAGCCCAAAGCCTGGAGAGGAAGCAGAGGGCAAGGAGCAGGCCCCAGGGACCGTGAGAACAGGTGGCCGGGGAGGTTCCCCATCTCCCGGCAAAGCCCCTGCCCCGCCATCGGGCAGAAACTTCCGGCCCGGAACGGGGTTGAGACAAAGGACGATGGAAGGGGAGAAAGTGCGGGCGCGCTCAGCGCGGGGCCGAGGGACAAGGGGACCCCGCCGCCGAAACGCTTTTCCTAAACATCGCTGCCGCACGCTGGACAAATCCAAAGCCCTGGGTCGCCTCCCTCCAGAGAACCCCTTCCCTTCCCTTCCCTTCCCTTCCCTTCCCTTCCCTTCCCTTCCCTTCCCTTCCCTTCCCTTCCCTTCCCTTCCCCTCCCTCTGTCTGTCCGTCCTCTCCCCAGGAGCGGTTTCACCGAGGACCGCGCTGCCGCGCTCGGGCTCAGGGGCCGGAACGACCCTGCCCGGGGCCCCGCGGGTCCCCGCACGACGGCCGAGCCGCAGCTCGGAAAAGGGCGGAGAAAGGCCGTCCTGCCCGAGCACCGACAACACCGAGGAGCCCGAACCGCAGCGCTTCGCCTACAGCGGAAACGTTTATCAGAGACGGACGGGGGCGAGAGGCGGAATGAACCGCAAGAGCATCCACGGCGGCCAAGCCCCGACGCTCCGCGCTGCTCTTCCCCTTGATTCGGGGTTTTTGGGGGCTTCGGGGCGCTAACGGAGGCTGCAGCGGGTCCGAGCGGCCCCGGAGCCGCCGCCATCGGCCGCGTCTCTGCCGCAGCATCCCGCGGCTCTTCTGCTCCGGGACGCGGCACCACGGGCGGAACCGGGTTTTTAAGCCGGGCTTTTTTAAGCCCCGGGGGCTCTGGGGGCCCCTCCGTACGAACCGCAGCCCAGCGAGCGCGGAGCCACCGGCAAAGCCGCCACTGCCGGCCCCGGAGGACAGACACACCATCCACAAAGCAGCTGGAAGTCCCGGCTCAACAGGTCGCGGTTCCGCTCGGTGCGACCGCACGGCCCTGCCGCCCGGGAACGGGCGACCCGACATACCGGGGGCTGCGGACAGGGACCCCGCGCACGGCTGGGGACCCCCGGCCCGGCCCCGCCGCCTCCCGAGGCCGCCCCGGCCTCCCCTCCCGTCCCGCTGGCCCCTCAGCCCGTCCCGCTGGCCCCTCGCCCGTTCCCGGCCCCGCTCCCCGCACCTGGCCGGCCGCAGCTAATCCGTGTCGGCGCGGACGCAGCTCCCCTCGTGTGCCGCAGCACTCCGCCCCCCGCCCGGCGCCGCAGCACTGGCGCTCTCCCGCGCGGCCCCACTCCGCGCGCGACCGCCGGCCCTACTTCCTCTTAAAGGGCCCGCCCGCCCGCGCCTGGCGGCCGCCGGCTCCTCCCGCGGGCGGGACCGGGGCGCGGGCCGCGGTTCGTGTTCTCTTTTAGTTTAATCTGTTCTCTTTTACTATTTTCTATTTTACCCTAGATTATCTTCTTTTGCTCTATTTTATTTTCCTTTACTCTTTTATTGCATTTCATTCTATTTTTTTCATTTTACTGTGGTTTATGCATTTTCTTTTTAATTACTTTTATTCTGCTTTCCTTTCCTTTCCTTATTTTCTTCACAGCAGTTTCACTGGAGCCTCTGTCCTCGGAGGTTCTGCTGGGAGCACCAGCAACACCAACCGCCCCGGTTCCTGTTGCGACACCACCGGATCTCAGAAAAGGATGATTTACAAAGGCAAAAACGTCAGTTTGTTTTGAAAGTTTATTGGATCATCTCGACACAAAATCATTACAGCAGCTTCTGGGATGGTGGTTTCTTTTTTTTGGTTTTTTTTTTTTTATTTTAAGGGAATGTTGATAGCAAATAAATTTGTGAATGTAACACATCATACAGTTTCAAAATTCTAGAATCACTGCACAGGATTCCGTAAGAGAGGACTCTACATGCTAAGTGACAGTTGTCATCCATGACTTTAAAAAAAGCACTAATGGAGGAACATCATCCTTTCAGACAGTTCAACACGTTCAGTTTCTAACACACAAACCGGTAACCGGGGGGGTTGACCAACACCAAAGCCTCAGCAGCAGAGCAACGGCTGCAGCACCGAGCCGGCCCGGAGAACCAGGAGCCCCGGCGGGCCGAGCGCGGCTCCGCAGCCGGCAGGAGGATCACAGCCAGGCGAGCCGGCCGCGCGGGGCGCTGGGGACACACGGGGCCCGCCGCAGCCGGCCAGCCTGGGTCCCGCCTCGAGAAAACCGTTGATGCGGGCTCTGGGTTTGCTGGCTGTGGAACAGCAAGAGAACGGCGGTGGGAGAACAAAAAACGAAAAGCGAGAGATTGGGGAGAAGGACGTGAGCTCAGCACCTCCCAAGGACACGGCAACGCCCTTTGCAGCAGGATCTGGGCAGCGCAGAACGGGGTTGCTCCGCAGGGCCTGCGCGCGTTCCCCTGCCGGGACGCGTCTGGAGCTGCCGGCTGCACCCCCGGCACCACCAAACCTGCGGGGACACCGCGGGGACACCGCAGGGACACCATGGGGACACCGGAACGTCCGTGAGCGCACAGCACCGAGGGGCAGGGCTGAGCCTGCAAACCACGCAGAGCACAAGGGAGTGTGTGCGGGCGCTGCCCTAAGCTGGCCGTGGTCAACCTCCGCTGGTGAGCAAAATGATGGAAAAGCAGGAACAGACCCCTTTGGATTTCCAGTTTCTTGCTACACTGACTTTTCAGGAATGTGAAATAGAAGTGGACTCATAAAATACAGGAGCAGAGGCTGCTCCACGGGGAGAGGAGCGACAGGCTCCATGTGCAGGGGTGGGAAGAGGAGCAGAGAACCCAACAGTAACACCTTCCGCCCGCGCTGCGCTCGCTCGCCACTCTCGCGGTTAAGGCTCAAGGCAACTGCTATAAACACACACTCGAACCTCCCAGTTCTCACAGGGCTCATCTGGATTAGCTCGAGGAGATGGAGGATGTTTATATGCTGATCACAATAGATCTGAGATAATAATAACAATAATAATAATAAATCATATATAAAAAAAAAGAAAAAATAAAGAGGCCTTCAGGTCCAGCACCAGCCTCTGCTAAAAATGTACATCAACACAGCAGCCCCGGAGACGTCTTCCGCGGCTACAGACCACGCCAGCCTTCCTGGCAATAAGCACGAGCAACAGACTCTGTTACTGTTGACGAACTTTGCTTCGTCCACCAGCCCAGGCGGGCGGCAGAGCCCGCGGGATCAGCCGCCCGACACGCGGCGCCCGCCCGCCCGCAGTCGCCACCAGGATCTCTTTGGGCTAGAAAGGGTTAACACCACAGTTTGTAAAAAGTCTGGAAATGAAAAGGTAACATACAGCCTTAAAATGTCTAAACTGCAAACGATGGTGGAGTTAACTGAAAAGCACGTGCCCCAGGATAGTACATGCGTACGAGGGAGAAACTTAACACTTGGGTCTGCTCGTCTTTACACATTAGGTGTGTTTCTTGTCCTTGGAGTATTTTCTAAGGGATATTCAGCACTTGGACAATGTCTCTTTCATCTCATCCAACAAGTTGCTAAGCAGGGTGGAATCGCTGCATTTCCCGTCTATGGATACAGAGTTCTCTCCCTTGGAAAGAAGGAGAAAAAGAAACCCGTTAGTGCCCGTTCCCAGCAGGGAGCACAGGGATTGTCCCCGGCCAAACGGGACCCGGAGCAGCGGCCGCGAACGACACGGGCTGGGCGCTGGCGCTGCCACCCACCCTGCACAACCGGCACCCCCGGGAGGCACAGCCAAACATGGCTGCCGGCCAGAGGCACTGAATCGCCCCAGATGATGTGGACGGGACATTTCCCTCGCTCTGTTCAGACCGGGCAGGCTGCACACTCAGCTCCTCCCGGGTCTTACTTCAGGGTGTTAACAACGCTCTCACCTTTTTTACCAGTAGGCAGACGTGATGGCCCTGGATAGAACGACTGTACATGGATGCGCATGAATCAACGCGTTCCACAACTGAAAGAGAGGAGGAGTTTCCATTTAGTGGGACAACTTCCAGCAGGAGGCTGCATCCCGTGCGGAGGAGCAGCAGCTTTGCCTGGCCCCGGGGAGCAGTTCTGGCGAGCGAGGGGAGGAGGCAGCCAGCCAGAGCGGCCGTACGTGCCTGGCTCCTATCTGGCCTGTTTCACAATAGCAGGGTTAGTCACTGGCCTTTCAAGTGAGCTGCAACTGTTTTGTAGCGAAAAGCACTGATCAGGATGAAGATCTCTTCCCCAGAAATGCTTTCAGTGAGGCAACATCTACCACAGACACCAGAGCATGATGAAACTGCCATTTGTTTTGCTTCATCCAGTACTTGTGTGTTTGTTAATAAATCCAAACTTGGATAGCTCACGCTCTCCCTCACCGGAGCAACGCGCTGGGGAGAGGGGAGGCGGCAGCACCGCGGATCGCACACACTGCAGAGAGCAGCCCAGCGCTAATGACAAGCCAGCGAGTCCCGTGACACCCACCACGTGCCCTGCGGGGCTGAAGCAAAGCCGCAGGGACAGAGTTCACTTGGAAGAACATCGTACACTTTGAGGATACCAACGTATTCCCAAAAAAACTCCTCTCCCAAATGCATTTAATCTGGACACCACCTGCTGTCATTGCTGAGGCCACGGAGTGTTGCACTTGCCGAGCACAGCAGGAATTTTAGGATGTGGAATTTCGCAGAGAGCCCGGCATCAAAGACTCACCTGAAAAATGATGATGAAAACAGATCTTTGCCAGTAGATGTTGGAAAGAAATGCTGATTCCATCTACCTTAATAGAACTCATGTGCAGATCCCCAGACTCGAGCAGCTTGGCAAAAGCATCACTGCAAAACAAGGAGGAAAGTAAACGCTCGTACTCGAAATTCAAGTGTAATCTGCCACGGTAGCCCCCTGCAGACCTCGAGACATCTCAGGGTGCACAAAATGGATTTACAGCGAATATGTGAACGACACTCCGGACTCCACTAGTACCCAGGACCTCAACCAGAGCTACATGACCTCTGCCAGTCCACAGGGCACACAGCTCCTTCCCCATCACTCGAAACACAGTGCTGGACGTACTTTAACAGCCAGACACTGCACAAGATAACCGAACGGCACTCAAAGCAGTCACGAGCAGCCCAGGACGAACGCGCGCTGCGTGTCTCGCGCAGGCGGCTGCAGCCAAAGCTCAGCTCCGCATGGGCGGCAAAAGCATGGGCGCCGGGCCCCTGAACCGCACTTACCTATAGCAAGGCGTCGTGATCAAGTATGAAGCGCAACTGAAGTGCAATTTGAAATCTACTTTTTCATGGGTTGAACCTTCATCATTCTGCAACAGGTCAAAGGAAAGGAGATGAACGGGAGCCCCGAGGCAGCAAGAGGAGGCACCACCCCCACCTACAAAGAGGCACCGACAGCAACCGGAGGGCTCAGCTCCCCCAGCAGAGCCCGAGGAGCAGCCCGAGCACCCCAGGAGGAGAGCGGGCAGCCCGGCTGCTCCGTACGCCAGAGCACACACGGGACACGAGCGGAGGGACCTGGCTGCGTTTTTGATTGCGCTCTCCTGAAAATGTATTGAGCAGATAGAATTTAAACTAATGCTTGGAGATGTGGTTTTACAGTCCATTATTTCCCAGCAATATAAAAATTAATCTCCCAGATTCTCCGATACTGAAAATAGGACTAGGATGCTGTTTTTAAGAAACCCTTCTAACAGAGATAGCGGCTGACCCCGAAGTAGCCACATCTGTGCCCACTCACTTCCCTCGAGCTGGTCAGGCAGCTCCTTCTTTGATCGTTTTACTAAATTAAGATTGGAAACCCACAAAGTCTTACACGGGTTGGCACTTATTAAACAATGCCTTCAGCTCTTGTTCTGGCTTTCCATCCTTATTAACTGTGTCTAATAATTATTTTTCCAGCCCTGAATGAGGCGGCAGCATCCGACTGATCTTCGGGTAACTGAGATCAGAAGAGACAGACCCTGGGTCACATCTCATACCCGCTGGGGCTCCTCTCCCCGGCAGAAGCGCCAGGGCGCTGATTTTCCAGCTCACAATGTGGCACACGTTTCGGGCTGCGCTGCTTCCACACTGCCAGGAATGACAGTTTAGGGCATGCTTAACGCACTACAGGGGACACTCTTTGCACAACATGTCACGTAAAAATACTCCTCACGTCACAGAACGGGCTGGCGCAGCAGACATGAAGTGATGCCTAAAAAAACCAAGCTCGAAAGCGGTGCTTCCCACCCGGGTCAGGCTCCCTCACACGGTTCCAAAGGAAGCAGGAGCAGAGTTTAAAGCTGCACTTACTTTGACTATAAAGGACAGCGTTCCTTTCAACTTCTGAGCCATGACAATACTCTGAAGTGTAAACACAAATTGGGCTTCATTGGAGATTCCTGGCGTGGAGAGAGGAGAGGGAGAATTCCGGTCAGAAAACGGTTTCCGTATCTACATCGTGGTTAGAATAAACCCAGCAGCAGCAGCTAAGCTTGAGGCACTGACTATTTCTGAATCAAGTTTGAAGTTTTCCATGGAGCTGGAAGAGTCGCACACAGTTCCTGATGTGGATTTACAGCACTGAGCTCCTGGGCTCTGGAAGCAGCGGCGGTGGCTGGGATTTGGTGGCTATGGCGAGAGTGCCTGGGTGAGGGTGGCACAGTGGCAAGGTACCAACACTGTCTGGCTTTCCAAGTAGTTTTCAGAACTAATTACGATCCCAATGTTTCTATGTTTTTCTTCTAATACACAAGTCTGTGTCACAAACTGCCTTATATAGAATAAAAAACTGCCCCACAGCTACTCCTGGGGGATCAAAACGCACCCTGGAGTCGCTACACCCCAGACGGCTCCTGTGAGCCGTTTCGGTATTCAAATCAACTCTTTGGTGAAGGAAGTGAAATTCAAAGTTCAGCAATCTGTCTTATTGTACTACGTACGAAGCCACTGCCCTTCATGTTTAACATTTCTTAAGAGCTCAGCTCCCCATCTAAATCAGCACAAACACTCCCTGCACGTGGCCTCTGCCCGTTAGAACAGTGGGACAACAGCTCGAGAATAAATCCAGAGCGGGCTCTAACAGCTCACAGACCTACAGCTCTGTTTCACTTTGAGCCCCACAGCTCCTCAGGGAGCTGGGATTCCTGTGGGCGCTGCTGGCACGTTCACAGGACACGGAGCTCAGACGTGCGCTCCCAGCCCCACGCGCAGGCGGGGGGACAGAACCGCCGGGGGGGACAGAACCGCCGGGGGGGACAGAACCGCCGCGTCTGCGGCCGCGCTGCCAGGCTTATCCTCGGCAGGGAACGGGGACCGCGATGGCGGGCAGAGGGACACGTCTTCCTGAAAACGGGAAATGGCCACAAGTCCAACCGGCTCTTTCCACAGGAGGGCAGTGCAGGACCAGACTGTGCAAAGCTGGGCGTACCGGGGGGGAGCTGGAAGGGCACAGGGATCCCGTCGTGTACTGATGATCCTTCTGGTCGGAGCATTTTAGTGTTGAGAGAGTCCAGGACATTTAGTTCCATGCTCTTTAGGAAGCTAGTGCTTTTGTTCTCAAAGATAACAGAGACGGTAACCTGACTATCGTGCTGGAGGTTTCCTTGAATGTCATAGGTCTGCAAATGAAGGAAAAAATAAAAAAATCACAGAAAAGACTCAGAAACTTCAAAGAGCAAAGCACTAGAACAGAACACGGATGAGAACAGAGCAAGCTTCAAGAAGAAGGTCACTTGGTACAGCTACAGGATAACGAAAAGCACACTGGTGATCAGCTCCACAGAGCTGCCACGCAGCAGGAAAATACCAGCTTAAAAACTTGAGTGGGACATCCAAAGGAATGGGAGCGGAATGTTGTTGAATTTCTGCCTCCTGGGGTGTAAAGCGTTGCTCAGCTCAACGTTGGCTACATAAAGTCACTGTACTGGCCCAGAGCATCCCCCCGTCTCTCGGAGAACACAGAAAGAGAAACCTGAAACACTCACCATTTTAATGTATGGATTTTCAGCAAGAAGGCGGTAACTGGACATAGGCTGAAAAACAAGGAAGAGATCACGTTTGCAGTGTCGCTGATTTCTCTGACAAGAGCTGTCGCTCCTTGACCAAACCCGCTCACTGCCCGCCCAGGACACGGCTACTCACTGGTAGTGGCTCATCATCTAGTGTTCCGTTCTGCACCGACCCCGCCGGCTCCTCCTCGCTCTGACGACTCTTCTTTTTGGATTTCTTTTTATCCTTCGATTTCTCTTCTTTCTCTTTCTTGTGCTTTTTCTTCTTATGCTTGGAGGATTTCTACCAAGAAGAAGAAGAAGCTACAACAACAAACCCTTAAAGAAACTCTGTATTTCTGTTCATCACATCTTGACCCCTCTAACAATCTTCCCAGTTCGAGGCTTCTGGACTGAACAAAGTTCCTGCTACCACAGAAACCCGAAGCAGAGCTCCCACTCCCTAACCCCGGCTGCCATTCTGGGTTCAGTCCCAGTTCACTCATAGCCCAGGATCAGCAGGCAGCCAGATCTCACAGCTCAGTTTTAAAACTGCTCCGGAACAACCAAAGCTTGGGTGTTTAGAGCTCCTTGAGGAGGTAACGTTCCACTGCTGCCTATTTGCAGGGGGTCACTACACCGAACTGTTGGTAATTCCCGTGTGCTTCTTTTTAAGGAATGCAAGACACTAGGAGAATATGGCTAAGGGTGTTGGAAACTTAAACCGCTTACCTTGCCTTCATCCTCCTCCTCCTCCTCGTCTTGCTCTTCCCTTTCTTCCTTTTTGACCTCTGGAGGTTCGGCCACGACAGCAGCACCCACGTCGGGCTCGCTCTGCGTGGATCAGCAGGAGGGTTATGACACTAACGGAGCGCAGCTGAAACAACTGAACCCCTCACCCCCCAGTCTTAACAGTGACCCCCCCATCAACCGTTATTTCAAAATTTACATTAATAAGGTATCAAGCCTTCCATTTTATGCCTCTGAAACCTGGCAAATGTGATCACCCGAGGACAAGGTACAAAAGATTTCCTCCAAGGAATCCATCCCCCAATATTCCCTGTGTCTTCCTCTAAAATCTCCCATCAAAATTCACGAGACTTTTCCTGTCAGTCTCTCTCACGTCTATTAATATTGCTAGCGTCTAGCTCATACTAGGAAATAAAACCATACACTAACAATATAAGATTAAACGCCACCAATAATATTAAAATCCACCAAGCCTGCAGCTGCATCCATGTTTCTATGTACTGATCCGCACAGCAGGATGAGCCTGAAAGCCCCAGTGACGGTGCCCGCAAAGCGGGCAGATCATGTTGTTGCATCCCAGCAGAAGTCGAGGAGACGCCGCCCGTCCCCCCCGCTCTCCCGCAGCAGCACAAAGCACCCGCAGCGCACGGGAAAACCCTCCTGTGTGCCTGACCTGCGGCTGCGCGCTGGGCACGGCCGGCGCCGCGGCCGACAGCCAGAAATCCAGGTCTTCCCCCTGCGTTTCAGGGGAAAACAAAACCATTAGAGCTGTTTTGATCACATCAAACCCTCCAGTTTTCACGGCAACGCACTGCTCAGATAAAGGGGCTGCGACACACTTGAGAGCGAACAGTTTGAGCAGCTTAGCTTGAGCACACATCCAAACCCGGACACAACTGGCAGCACCTGCAAATTACCACCAATTCTCATGGTCGTTTCAGATATTCCAAGCACAGGGGCTGTGTCTTAGAGCAATAACTGCAGTTTCTAAAATAACACCAAGTCTTGGAGAATTACCTTTTTCTCTTCTTCCTCCTCTACCATCTTTTTCTCTTTCTCCTTCTTCTTTCCTTTGTCTCTCTCTTTTTCTTTGTGTTTCTTTTCTTTCTTTTTGGGTTTCTTGCTCTTCTTCTCTTCCAGGGGAGCTTCTGCATCCGGTGACTTCGGGGTCTCCACGTTCCTGTGCCTCTGCACCGGCAGCTTCTCACTGTCTGCCAAGGGTCTTAAAAACAGAGACACCTTTTCTTTAAAGAGTTTAGCCCCCAAAATCTTAAATCAGCACAGACTCTGTACCAGAAGTTTATTCACGTAACTGCAGACACTGCCCTTGCGGATCAGAAATTAACAGAAACGATTTAAAGGTGACTGAGAGCCAAGTTCTTGCTGACACCTTATCACTCTTCAGAGTGGTAACTACAGACTTGCAGGCTGAGTAACACCTACAAACACCTACACAGAGAGACACGGCGTTCCCGTACAACCGCTCTCAAAGGAGAGTAAAGATGTGCAACAGTAGGAAGGATCTGCACCGGGGTGGGAATTCCAGCAGAGGGAGGGCAGACCGGCCCAAACGGCCCTTGAACGGTGTCTTTATTGTTACTGATGAACACATCACTCCAACTGGAAATTGTTTTCAGCAAGAAATTAGCTCACTCTGGCAGTTTACGCTGTGAACCTGAGCTCACCATTACATGAAGAAACTTGCGTTTAACTTCAGATACCCCTTTCCACACAGCACGAGGAAGCAGCTCAGATTTACACTGTGTCCCTAATCCATGGATGGAAAAACAAACGACAAACTCCTCCATTCTTGTCAAACACTGTCCAGGAACCAGTGAAGCGTTCACCAATCGCTTCACTTTCTATTTCTACAGTTTTTACTTACATTAACTTTCATGTCTGTGCAGCAAACACCAGCTCGGGAAGGTTTCTATGGTTTCACCTGCTTAATTTTTGTGCCCATATCGCACAAAGAACACGTCTCAATTCACCTTTTACTTTAAAACAGACACTACAAAGGCAAGACAGACCCGGCCTGTGTGAACAGGAGCCAGATCTCAGCTTTGAGCTGTTCCACACGTACCTGCACAGGAACAGGCGGTGCCGAAAGCCAGTGACGGAACACACTCCAATGGAAGGGTCACTATCTCAACCGTTTCACCACCCTTCACGTATTTAGAGTGCCCCACTCAGCGGTACGTCCTTACCTGGAAGGCTTTCCTGACACCAGACTGCGTGTGAGCGTGACAGACAGAGCAGAGCAAGCACGGAGAGAGAGAGAGGACAGACGTGAGGACAGGTGACAGGACAGCACGCGACTCGTGTGACACGGGGATGGACAGAAACCACACAGAAACCCAGAGGTGCCTCCTGGGGCACAGCGCTCACAAACCTCCCTGCTCAGTGTTTTCTATGCTCTTGAGGCTTGTTGTGCAAATACAGGGTCTGTAGTCAGGAATTCACTTCCTTTTACGCATTTGTGAACACAACAAGCTCACGATGTTTTTCAGAAACCATTTTTCACTTTTCAAAAATGCTGCATTGATCTTTTTGCAAGCACCGAGGGGCCAAACCCGTCCAGCTTTGAGAACTGCAGGGAATGGCAAAGACTCCGGAGTTCAGTGTCAGAGATGCTATACGTGCCTGTACTGTGCTCAAACCTTACAGGAGGCATCCACGGACCATAAATCCACAATTATTTTTAGTGTGGCCATTTTGCAAAACAGCAGCCAAACCCCAAATCTCCACGTACAATACTTGTCAGTAAATTCTCAGGTGGCTCGCAGGGATCGTCTGTGGTGCTGCGGCCTGGGAGCTCTGTAAACTGCTCCGGCAGCTGAATGGGACCAGGCTCTGGTCACGTTATGACACACAGCTCACTCCATCACATTACAATATTTTTCAACAGTGGAACCACTCTGAACATCCACAGGGCAATGGGGATGCTACGAAATGGGTGTTACTGGTCAAATGGTCACAACGCAGAATGAACAGGCTTGGCGTGCGTACAGCGGTTCTGAGATGAGCTCAGATGAACACACGTCACGCTTGGAGCCAGCACGGGTTAGATCAGAGAGACGCTGGGACACCCAAAAGCTCAGACTAAGCCTCTCCCATCGGATCCCAGCTATGCTGTCTGTGCTTTCAGACCCCATTCAGTCACACACAATGATTCCCTGCCCAAACCCGGGTACTTCAGCAGCTCAGCGCGTATCATCTGTGCTGCAGCGGGAGCCCAAGCGCGGGTGATCAGAGAACCACAGAAAATCAAAGCCCCCCAGTGCCCCCCCCGCCATGACAGGGACATCTTCACCAGCTGAGGTTGCTCAGAGCCCGTCCAGCCTGGCCTGGGATGTCTCAGGGATGGTTCATCCGCCACCTCTCTGGGAACCTGGGCCAGGCTCTCAGCACCCTCAGCATAACAAAACTTCTTCGTGTCCAGCCACGCAGGGTCACAGCCAAGACGTGACAAGAGATTCAGTCTTTCACCTAGTGGACTGCAGATCACTCAGCCCCGGTTCTGCCCTCGCACATTCTGGCCAGCAATTGAGAAAATTCACATAGAAATCTGTCACTTACTTATCCAGATCTATATCAAGGGCCTTATACGGATCATTTGGATCTTTGTCATCCTCGTCGCTGGGCAAAGCGTTCTGCAGGAGAGATAAAGAGACCGTCCACTGAAGGAACAAACCACAGGCAACTTCTGAACTGAAGCTCTCCACCCCCCACACCAGTTTTTCGGACTGGGGCCGACACCAACAACGCACTTCAATGCAGCATTGGGTTACATGGTTAATTTAGAACAGAAAACCATTCTTCATAAACTGCAGGGTTTGAATTGCTGCCCTTCGGTTTTGATTAACGGGAATTTTAGGAACAAATACAGATGACATCATTAGCATGTGCAATTAATTATCATCAGCTGCAAACCTGCTGACTAGACAGCAAGTTAATGTCAAAGCGAGGCAGCAGAGCATAATAAATGAAGTGACTATTTGGACAGCGTTACTTTTATAGCAGTGATGCATATTGTTTGTTTTGTTGGGTTTTTTTAATAGCTTCAGTGGCAGTTTTGGTCTTTTTGTGCACAAAAAGAGAATAATTTCTTCTCCTGCAAAGAACAGCCTGGGACCATCTCAGTCAGCCACTTCTGAAACAGCTTTGCAAGAAATGAGAGCTCTTGAACGCAACAATAGCGACCGGAGGTCAGTTCTGGGGAAAAACAACAGAGCACACAGGTGAGCTCGGAGCAGCAACCACACAACTGACCTCCGGCATCTCCTCCGTTATGATATCGACGTGGTGAGCTGGAGCAATGTCCTCCTCGCTCTCCGTGTGCAGGGAGTTGTGCCGATGATGTTTACCTCTCTTCTCCTTTTTCTGCTTTTTCTTTTTCTTGTCTTTCTCCAGTTTCTGTTTGTGTCTTCGCTCCTCTTCCAGTTTCACGTACTGGTCAGACATGGGCATTCCTGCGGGGGAAGGCAAACTGCCGTCAGGCGGCGCGGACAGCGGTCGCTGAAACAGCGCGACAGGAGCGACCCTGTTCTGGCTTCTGGGATGCGAGGGACCAGAGCTCTGCGCCTCCACACCCCGCACACAGCAGCTCTGCGCCACACTCCTCCTCTCCCGACCAGCGCAGGGCTCCACCCTGCTCACTGAGTCTTGTCCATGTTAACTGGATTACAAAGAGCATCTAAACGACTATTTTCACACACATGGAAGTTAAGGAGATATTTAAGAGCCTAAGAATGCTCCTTGCCTCTAAAAACCTAAGGAGGAATTATTCCTTTTGCTTAACTGCATTTCCATAATGAATTTTCAACATTATTTGCACTTACCTGGAACTTTTAGGGGGACAGAAAGGTCGATCTGGACCACAGGTATATGTTCCACACCTGGAGTGTCTTGGTATCGCTGGGAAAACGAAAATCTATTATATTCTGAGCATTGCCAGATGCACATCTATAGAAATAGACACTTTTCAAAACACCAAGCAGTTTAACCCTTTAAGTGGACATTTTAAAGGCTAGGGACGGAACAGCGCAGCACCAAATCCTGTGCGGTACCAGGGTGTATGGTAGAGCCAGACGACAACTGTCAAACAGACCCCATTTCTAGCTGGGTTTTTAGCTCTGCTGCTGTTTTTCAACACAAGCAAGACTTACAAAACCAGTTGCAATATCCAGTCAATCGGCACACTAGGGAGCCATCAGAACTGCGCCGGAAACCAGAACGTCCCAGGGGGAAGCGGTAGCTCTGGCACTGAGCAAGAGCCTCAGCGCAACTGTCCCAGAGACCAGAAGTGGAAACTCACACCCACCTTCTGCGGGGAAGGAGAGCTCTTAATGTAGAACGGGTTGTTCGCCTGCTCTTGTTTCCGGGCCTCTCGACGCTGAAACCAAAGAGCATTTGCAGTTAGAACAGTAGCACAGCAGCTTGTGTATGATAAACCAGATCTGAGTTACAAGACGCACTAGAATATAACTACAAGTGCTCTTACTACTATAACTAATATTTCTCAGAACACTCTCCTTTTTAATTGTAGAGAGTTCCCAAACACCAGATTTTTATGGCAATCCAAATGATTCTATTTTCATTTTTGCAAAGAGAGGAAGTGAAAAGTCTTCTTCATGAAAACAAGGCCAGAAGTAGGAAAGGCGGAATAACTACTGAGAACGGCCACATTATAACAAAAACGAGCCTCTGCCTCTTTTCCTGCCAATGCAGAGCACATGGAATCAGAGGAGTGTACCGGGGAGGGTGCAAAAACCCCAGGAGCTGCAGAGCTCAGCACAGGACCCTGCACTTCACAGTGAGCTGCCCACACAGCATAGTTCATGGGTCAGACTCTTACAGCAGCCCAAACCTCCCAACAAGAGCCGTGTTGTTATATCATTGTGTTCCGGTGTGGACAACCTCAGCGAGACTTCCAGCAGTTAGACTGTCAAGAGAGCTCTACACTGGACGTGTTCCACAACCTAAAACGTTACCTGTGTTCAACTGTACGTGTTTCGTTCCCATCAAACGAGCAGCTTCCCGAGCTGCAGAGAGCAGAACGGCTCCCTGGCTACGCGGAGGATCCGCAACAGCTCCGACCGCTCTCGCAGCACTTACAACACGGCTACTGAATTACACAGGGAACAGCATTTCCACGTTCACTCACTCTGGCCAGTTCCTCTTCATCTATTTCTGGCTGTCTGTGTCTGGAATGCCTCTGTTCCTCATCATGAAAAATCGTTTTGGGCTTTTCCTCTTCAGACTCGCTGTCTGACGGAGGTTCATTGATCCAGGCATCGAGGTCCAAACTGGCAAGAATTGTGGTAAACAAACAGTTTAACTCAGTACCCCGTGTACTCCACTTTTTCTAATCATGTACTTAGCTTTGCTATTTAAGTTTAAATAAGGCTTTGGGAGAGAGAAGGAACCGTACCCCTCTGGAACCGGGACTTTCTTCTGCGCTTTGGGAGCCACGGGGTTCAGCTCGCCAGCAAACAGGGCGATGACTTCCTCAGCCACAGGTACTTCCTTTATTTGTAGCTTTTGAATATATTTTATTAGTTGCAAGATGCAAGATGCCTGAAAACAAATGCAGAAGCAACTTCAGAATTAATAACAAACTGAATCGAAAAGAAAACCCATGTCAACCCTCTCTTCTAGCTGCGCCCTTTTTCTGCCCTCACGTGCTTGTATGATTTTAAAATCAAACTGTTTTGGGTGAAATTGTTGCAAGCAGTCTTCAGAGACGGTAAAAGACAGAACAAGACCTGGGCTGCAGCACGAAATGTCACCACTCTTCCCACCCCAGTTCTAGAGCTTCTCTTCTACTGAGTGCGATACATGAAGTACAGAATAAACGCACCGCTCCACTGGCAGCAGCGGCTTTTATAAAACATGCGCGTCCACAAAAAGTGACACGCGTGCTCCACTACGAACAAGAGACTTTGTGTGGTAAACTCCAAAGTCATTTTGTTCTCTTACCCTCTCCTGAACCTCTAGATCTGCACTCTGTACAAACTGCGGCAAACGCTCAATCATCAGCTGTGTAATTTCCTGAGCTGCTTCCTTCTCCCCAGCCTGCTCCTTCTGCTGCAGGATGGAGGCGTAGAGCTTCACCATGTTCTGGACATAAACCGCCTGGATGTGGCCGGGTAGAGTCGTAACTTTAGGCCTCAACATTGCTTCTAAAGTTTGGTTCGCCTCCTCGAGGTGTCTGTAAAGACAGAGTGGACAGGTGCAAAACAACTGAGAAATTGCCACACTTCATCAGTCTTCACGGAGAAGAATTTTTCAAAAGAAGCCGCCCGAATCGCGTCAGGGTTTGTGCTCGCACTTACTCCGAGAACTCCCCGCAGATCCAGGCGGCAGCGTACAGCACCTCGCAGATGCCGTTCCGCTGGGTGTTGCTGGCGATGAGATGGGCGTTGTCCAGGAGCATGGCCATCTGGGAAACGGCAAACTTGCGAATCGCTTTAACTCTGATGGCTACGTCCAACATCTGCGCCGCTATGAGGTGCCCGTGCCGCGTGCCCTCCAGCCGGGTCAGCTCCACCAGGATGCTTATGTACCTGCAAGGGGCCAACGGGACGCAGCTTTATCAGCAATCACCTGTTACCGCTGCTGACGATCTCAAAGCTGACACACAAAAACACTGACCATTCGAAGTTTGTGATATATTGATAATTGGACTGACTGCAAATGTCTATGATTTTGGTCAGCAGCTCATCCCGGTACGTCGTCCCTTCTGCTTTATCCACGTGAATCATCAATTTCTTCACTATCTCCATCAAGTTCTTCTTCGATACCTGTTGAAGAGGTATTGGAGGGCTGAAGCACAACTGAGCCATCTCCCATACTGTCAAGTCCCTCTAACTCCATTCAAGCAGCAATTTGATGGACCTGTGTCATGTGTTAAGAAATCAGAACCAACTCTCCAGGCCCCAGCCTGGGTCACAATCGTAAAAGGAACCCATTTATTTCTTTTCAACATCATTATTAAAGCAGGGGCAGCACAAGTTTACAAGAGCAATGCTGCAGGAGAGCTGAGAGTCAGAATTCCTAACAGCAACACAGAAATCCTTATTATCACAAGGCTGCTGGGGAGAGAGGGAAGAGAAAGCTGCATGGTTTTGTGAGATCTCCTGCTACGGGGTCACAGGGGCTGGAGAGTAAGGGAAATCCGTGTAGAAACGCACCATGCCGTACAGGAGATCCAAAGCTCTGAGTCGGATTGACTCATCTTTGTCATCCAGACACTGGAGAATGAGATCCTTGTGAGACTGGACTGATTTGGGATGCGTTTTCAGGATTTTGGACATAGCCAACAGTCCCAGGTATTTCACTGCGAAAGACAAAATAAAACTTCTTTCCAAATATAGAAACGCTGGGTTTTGCTGAGCGTGAAATCTTAATTCCACATTAAAAACCTCAGCAATTGTTTACAACGTACCAGACACTACAACACTGAGCAAAGCGCCTGGGGAAACAGCTCATTGCTCTGAGGCTGCTGCGCTTTCTCCCCAGTGGCTGGTTGCTCAAAGCTTCCACGAAGACAAGCAACATACTTACAGTTCTGGTCAGAATCTTCTATCAATATCCTTAACTTCTGAACACAAAGCTGGAAGAAAAGACCATGGCGTGCTTACTGCGAGCCCTAAAGCCTTAAAGTTAGCTATGCAACCAACCCCGGCCAAGCCCCGCGCCGTACCTGGATGCTGGCGCTGTGGTTCGGCATCCCAGACGACAGGGAGATCAGCACTGAAACCAGAAGCAGAGATTCCTGTGAGTATTTCTGGGTTCCGAGCAAGGCGATAACACAACAGCTCAAGGTCAAGGCCAGCTCGGCTCACAAGGAAAGACCCCGGGTTATTCTTGTTTGGGGGTCCCGGGCCAGGAGAGACAGTTGTTACACAAACTGCAGTCTCATCTGCCTCAAGAGTAACGACAGCAGGCTGCAGTGACTCAGTGCCACCGACTGACAGCACAGGATTCCAGTTACACAGGAACACAAATCAAAGTCTGTCAGGCCCCTTATTTCAGTTATAGAATACATGAGGTTAAAAAAAAGTTTACAGATGGTGTTAATTGATGACAAAGTTCATTTTTTTCCCTAGGTCTCAAATTTCGGTTCTCACCTGCTATTACCGTGTTCACACATTCGTATAAGAGAGACATGGCTGAGGTGCTGAAACAGAAATCAAATATTTTAAATAAGGAATAAAACCGGCACATTTTGAAGAGTTGTCAGCAATATCTCAGTGCTAGTTAACACCTTTAATTACACAAGAAACTGGCAGTATTCTCTTCCATATAGCTTCAAACCAGATCACGTGGTTCTCGCTTAAGAACTGTCGGGGGGAGGAAGGACTACTGGATATTTAAAACCAATAATCTGGGAGGAGCAGCAAACACCAGCACCCTGGCACACGGGATGGGGACGGAAGCGGTGCCTCAGAACCCGTGTGTGGGCTGACACAGGCACCAGAGGGAATTCACTGCACTCCTTGTCGTGCTCTGGTGGCTGAGGGACTCAGAAAAGCCAAGAACAAATCTCTGCAGGTGAGCAGAAGGGGCGAATATACAGCTGAGCCTTTCTTCAGCCAGACTTTTTATATATTCTCCATAGCTATCTCTGGCTTCAAATGAAGTGAAGTGAAAGGAAAGCAAATTGCTCCAATTTTCCTGCCTGCTCTGGAGAAATTCATGCTGACAGGCACCCAGAGACTTCCCTTTAAGGTATTTTATCCCACTCGGGTTTTTCAGGAACAGTCCTGATGCGATTATCTTGTGACACCTGAAGCCAAGATACCGAGGCTCAAGAACACATTCAGAAACGCATCCACAGGCCCGACGCCTGAGCTCCCACAGGCACGTCCGCTACCACACGCCCTGGCCAGCCAAAGAACGCTTGTCGTACGAACCTATGGATGAGGTTGGTCAGAGGCTCAATCAGTTTCTTCCCCAGCCTTGGTTCTAATGGAGTAAGAGCACCAAACTATTAAAAAGAAGTGCAGACAAGAAAGGGATTTAACAGCTGCTTTTAAACAGTATAAAAACACTATTCAAGTTTCAGCTCATTATATTTCAAGCAAGCTATGTTAAAATATTTCTGTCTCATTGGTTATGTTCACAAACATTAGAAGATATTCCCGTTTTCTTTTTATTTGGATTTAATGGTAGTTACACCTCCACGCGAAAAATCTATTTTTGCACCTGAGGTAATTAGCAGGAACCCAAATCCTGCGAACACAGATCCAGAATACTTGCCAGTTTTATAATTTTAATGAGAACCCAATTATTGGTTGACGACGTCATCAACTTGAAGAAGAGCGGAGCCAGGGAAAGGTAGTTCTTGGGATTGCGTCGAGCCAGCTCGCAGATCACGTTCACTGCCGCAGACTGCACACCTGGGCAAAGCGGGCGGGAAGAGCAGAAACCTCATCAACGCCCTCACTGTAATGGAAGTTTCTGGTGCAGAACCCCCAGGACAACAGCAGCTGAACATTCAGCCTTGTGTGGTTCAGCCTCCTCACCAAACACGAGGCAGGGAACCAAACACAGGATTCTGGGTATTTTTTAAAACATCAGCAAGCTGGGGATCTGCTTTGGGTCCAGAATTAGAAACACCAGGACAGCGCCGGTGTCCTTCCCGCCTCACTGCGGGCAGCTTGGCTGTGGGACACGACAATAGAATAATCAATAATCCCTCCCACCAGCACGTTCCCAAACATTCCTGCTTCTTTATGGTGCATTAGTTAGACACATCTAGATACAACACAAAAATACTGAGTCCTTCAATCTGACTAGACAAGTTAACTCTCTTCTAATTGCTCATCCTCTACGTTGATCATTCTCAGTTTGGAATATCTGACTCTGGATAGTCTGGGTTTTCCAGTAGAGAGCAGCCCTTCCCTCCATAACAGGTATTTTCTTCCCTCCGTTTGCAGGTGCGGGTTGTGTGTGTCTTTGCCTTCTTCAAAACATTGTCCCTGGAAGACACGTCTTCCGTGTCCACTCCAAATTAGTCCCGCCCATGCAATAAGAGGTCTCTAAACCGACTGCAGAGCAGAGCACTGCATCGCACACCAAATTGTCTCAACAAGTTCATGGCCTTTGGTGCCAGGGAAGACCAAGTAGAAGTGTGAATGATACAGAGCGAGTGCGAATTCCCTGTGCTGCAACTGAACTGCACCGAGGCGGTGCTGAGGAGCCCGGACAGCAGGCCGGACTCGGAGCTGGAATTTAATAAATAGAAAACAATACAGAAGTGGTTTACTGAAATCCACTCACCGGGATCTGGATCTTCAAGTTTCTCTTTAAGGCGAGGAAACGCGGGACGGAGGGACTCCGGGTATTTCAGAAACACTTTGTACATGATTAACACGGCCTTCTTCCTGATGTAAGGCTTTGTGTGAGACATCTGCGAATGAAACCAACGCAACCGGGCTCTTAGGAAGCTTCTGATCCCAGAGCTCTTCTCTGGGTACAGATGTCCCCCCACCGTCTCAAAACGTCTTCACCTACTTTTGGAACACGCGGCTTTGAGGGGAGAGCTACATACTGCCACTTATCACTGAAACTAAGAGGAATACTCCGTGTCACCATCTTGAGCTAAGATCTGCAAAGGCTCCCCAAAAACCGCACAAACACAACCCATTGGTTTTCACGTGCAATACTTAAATTTATTGACCAGCTTTGAACCATTTAACATTCTGTGATTACAGGAAAAACGTGTTGTGTTTTGTCCCAGCCTCCACTCACCAGTGTCATGATGTCATTTGCCAAGTCCCTGGCAAGATCTGGAGTAACAAAACAGGACAAGCCAGTCAGTGCAACTCCAGTATCATACTGGTTAGGGCTACTCAGGTCCTAGAAAAGGAAAAGCACACTCAAACTTTTCAGATCACACAGAATGTCGAGAAACAATTTTCTCAGCCCAATTTCATTCCCTCAACAGATATGAAGCGGAACTTCTACTGCATGGGAATATTTATATCAGCTATGAACAGGAATGTTCTCTAACACCTGCTAAAATACAGCTGGCCTGGGGTCTAATGATGGCCATGAGGAATCTTTAAACACTTAAGAGCTTTACAAATATATCTGTAATCTGAAGATTAGGAAAATAATGCTGTACCCCAATAACTCCAACCATTCAAGTGCTAAACTCCGTGAAAATGAACACGGACACTTGGGCACATGAACACAGAACACAAGTCCACATGCAGTCAGCACTGTGCTACAAGCAATCGAGAGCCTGATCTGTTACTGACAGATGAAAACAGGCCTCACAAATGGAAGTTTTGTGGAGCCAGGTGACGGTTCCTTTTAATTCAGGAATGGGGACATTTTTCTTACCATTACATTTGGGAATAATCCAAATGGATTGGAAAATACAAGTAGGGAGACAGAGCAAGCAAAAATTAAGAACTGAAGTCAGAAGTTTTACCTTTCGGATCTGATTAGTAGTCAACATAATTACATCAGTCCCTTCATGAAAGCACTGGGAGGCAGCCAGGTAACCGATTCTCTAGACAGAGGCAAGGAGGAACACAGGAAAATTAAGTTCAGACAACATTTAGATGAACAACCACCAGGAGCTTCATGAGCAACACTAAAAAGCTGAGGCAGGAGGTTTGTATAACGTGACAAGGTTCTCTGTTCTTTGCTGGTATAAATCCCCTTTCCTGATCTCAGACAAGTAACATCTCCAGTGATAATAAACCTGTCTTCAGGATATTAAAACCAGCTTCACCTCCTCTACTTTTTTAATACACACAGGTCCAATTACCATGAAGATGTACAAATAAACCAGGATTGTCAGTAGGAGAAACAGAGAATCCTACATTTATTTTGTCTGTGTTGCATTTAGTACAAAGCAAGAATAATGTTCCACAACTCCTGACTTTCAGGTACTAAAGCCCAATTTGGAAACTATGGATCAATGTATTCATTAATTAGAGTAATGAAGCAGCTTGGCAAGTACAGCTGGAGTTACACCAAACACTCACTTTGAATGTAAACTTGGACGCACTCATGACCTCGATGATGTTGAAAGCAGCCCAGCTGATGTCGTAGCCCAGCATCTGTAACTGTGAGCAGAGCAGCCGCAATAAGAAACTTCGCAAATAAGAGACTCAAGGAAATGGGTCAAGATACCTCAGAACACTGAAGAAGGAACCAGAGTCTAAACATAACACTATAAGACATCTTGAGTTTATGAGTAATGTTCCATTCTACGCCACTCGCAGTATGTGAATGAAGTCTCCAGGTGCCACCAGAAGCAAGTTTGGAGCAGTCTGCGTTAATTCCAGGTAACACATCTGCAGTTATATAAGCACCATTGTGAAGGTTTCCCCCCCAGCCCAGATTTTGCTTTTAAATCAAAACCAGAACAGAACCACAAAAATGATTCTTCAGAGGTATTTCCCTCCTCTCCCTCTTGACAAAGGGCTGCGTAAAGAGAAATGAACAGCAGCTCCGAGCGCTCACGCCATGGTGTGATGAGAAACAACCCAGCTGAAAACAACTTCTTAAATGGGATTAGTTTGAAATCAGATTAGCTTCCTGACCCATCTCAATAAAAGAAAACTGTACCAATACTGACACCAGCACAAAGAGCGGAACGGGCACAGGGAACCCTTGATGTCAGACACATGTGGGAGCATCTTCACCTGCGCTCTGAGAGCAGCAGGCGGACCCAGGAGCAGCTCCGAGTCAGCCACAAGTTAAAGAGGAGTAAAGCTGGGACCACGCCGCGCCCCAGCAAAGCACTTACATAGGTGAGTTTGCAGACTGCGTTGGCTTTCACGGCAATGTTGTCCTGCTTCAGCTCCTGCTTGATCTCATCGATGCACTGGGAGATGTATTTTGCCTGAGGAAAAGAAACAATAATTTGTACTCATTCAGGAGCTTTGTGGATTTCTAGCATGTTAGTGGGGAGAAATAGCAGAACTCACCATGTGCAAGCACCAGATTTCACACACACGATTTAGGTGAGTGCGTAATTCTGACAAACATGTTACTGAACAAGAAACTTCACAACTCTCTTAAGAAGCCCAAAAGTCCATGGAGATGTTTCTGCAGTGGGTTCCACTCCTCATCACGGCTGGGGTGGATGGTGAGAACACCCCTCCCTGCTTCACAACACACTACAGTTGTTGTACTCATTTCTCGGTAACTCAGCAAGCGGAACCTCACAGTGTTCACAGTTCAACACTGGTCCCTCCTTCCTGTCCAATCAATCACATCTGTGCTTGTGGGAGGGAAGCAGGAGATTTGGATTCTAAACCCGTTGCCTGAGAGAGATTCATGTCCAGGTAACTCCCATGGGAAGTTTAAGCTCCTGAGTTTAAAGTAAAAAAAGAAAAAACAACAAAAAAACCCCCAAACCCAAGAGCTTCTGACAGCAGCAAACACACAGCTGATCAGAGCAGCAGACTGGCACGACACGCAACTCATCTCCCGGCACGTTGTACCCAGCCTTGAATATCTGATGCGCACCCAAGAATGGCCGGGACAGCGTCACAGAATCCTGCCCATGTCTGTCTCGCTGCCACGTCTTGCTCAGCACCAGTTCCTGTGTGGAATTCCAACGCGCAGCTTCTCAGTCTTCACATCCATCGCCACAAAGCATCGCTGGCATTTCCCAGAGCACCTATCCCCAAACCACTGAAACACTGGCTTAAGCTTCCTGCAAACCTCTTGGGAGCTGAACACAAACTACGGTGCGATCAGGAGGGGAAGGAGAAGCCAGCACAGGCAGATACGGGGTCCTGAGTCCCCAGCCCCCTGCCTACCAGGGACCCAACTAAACCAGCAACTGCCCCTCCGAAGAGTGGAAAAGCACATTACAGAGCTCAGATCTGACACCAGACTACGGGAACTGGAAGAGCAGAAGGAAGCCCCTCCAACATGGCTGGGCTTCAAATCCTAACAGACTCCAAGGAACGAAAGGCCCTATTTATAGAAAGCTTTAAAGGATCAGCAGGCATTAACTTTTTGTTAATCTGCAGAGTAGCGCTGCCAGCAATGAGCAATATGAAGAAAACTGATCCATTTAGTCTCCCACTCCAATGTGAAACCCAACGTGTCTCCAGTCTGATCACAGGATTTGTTAATTTAATTGCACGACAATTAAACGATCCGCAGGGGCCCGTGCTGTGTAAATCATACCTGAGCAGACAACCTTCAAGACCAGAGAGACGCTACTAAAGCTTCCACTAACCATGTTATTTTCTGCACCTTGTACCTCACTCAAATATCTTTACACCTCCTGCCACCTGGATTTCAGCAGACTGCCCTCTGGATTATGAGGCATTTCTGTTTTCCAGCATGAACCATCAGGTTTTTAATAACCCCAGGAACACAAATGCTTCTTTGTGAGTGGTCCCATGACTCAGTCTTTCTGATGAACATTGTTTAAAGGCTCCCTTGCTGCTCTTCACATCGCACCAGAAACAGGACGTGCTGCCATTCCAAGTGAAGAACCTAAGGGTACTCTTTGTACACTCAATATGTTCACAAACCCACATCGCAGAGGAAGAGGTTTTTCAGTCACTCTTGTGGACACTGACATGAGAGGAAATCACAAAAGGCCACATTTTCCGCACTCAGCACTGGGACAAAGAGCTGCATCAAATAAACAACTCTCTGAAGACGTCCACAGTGCAGAGAATTAGATAATATCTCCATTTTACTTTGATTTTTCTGTCCGTTCTTCCACCGACCTCGCAAGAAGTGCAGCGATGGGCCGCTCCATTGCTGAGGATGAGGCTCCAGAAGCTCTTTCTCCTCCTTGGACCTATTCAGGCAGAATTTTTACTTAAAGATGTGAGAAAAGCCACCTGGAGCGTTCCAAAGCCTCAGAAGGGACAGCTACTGAAGGATCTGCACCGGGAACAAGGCTTTTAGCCCCACTTACGCCACAGTCAATTAAGGAATATTTACCAGAGGAGAGAGCAAAAAGCTAATGAAAGGCAGCACTAATGCAAAGCCTCAGCTGCTCTCTGCTTGTAATCACACCAGAAAACCCACATCTTGGCTCGTGTTCCGCAGCTCCAGGCCCTTTATTTTCCGTGACACAGCAGATAAGGGACATTGTCACACAGGCCTGGCCACCTTGCGGGCCACCACTACTCTGCTTTTTTACCAGTTGAGGTCCTTATCCAACCCTCCTTTGTGTATTGTTTCAATTTCCGACTTTTCCAGCGATTCACACGCTCAGAGAATTAACAATAGCAACTGTAGATCCACTTGAAAGTGGGTGGAATAATGAGCTTCCTTCGAAGATATGAACACACAGACAAGAGAAACTGCCGGAGCACCGGTGACCTGTCACCGACGACCCGCACGCCGTCGGTCGGGCTGGGCTGATCGGTCTTGGGCACCAACAAGCTTTGGAGCGCTCCTCAAAATTCCTGTTAAGTTCCATCCCATAATCTCCACCATTCGATGGTAACAGTGCAATAGTGGCCAGAGGCCGAGCCACCAGACGGGCTTCGGCCTCGCTGACGACAGGTTGTGCCCAAAGGACTTTGCGATGTTAAAAGATTCCTCACAACTCCTTACGCCACGATTTCATCTGCAAATGTGTCAGCGAAGCAGCCGAGCGTGCAGCCAAGCACAGCAGCGCTGTATTTAGGGAAAAAGGGTTTTTTAACAATACAAGTCCACCGTCCTTAGGTAACAGTTACTAAGGAGCAAGAACGGTTTGGTGAGCCCTGTCTCTGAGCAGGGAAATACGTATTTCACAGCACGCACGCACTCAACATGCCTCTGCTTAGCATTTCATTATCAGCTGAAATTAATGTTTATTTTTTGCAATCTGGAACACCAACTGCTCCTTTTGCTCCTGTATAAAACATCTCAAACGTAAGCCAGCAAGGACATACTTATCACCAAACACTACACACAAGAAAGTGTTAACGTGTTTTTTCCTGAAAGCATCGATTCCCAAAGCAGTGAAGTGCTAATGGTGACGCACAAGCAGCGGATTCTCTGAAAGATGAGGGAGGCAGTTTTTTCCAGTTATGAGAAAAAAGCACAGACATTTCGGGCAGGACTCTTAAGCTCTTTCTCTCTCCTTAAGCATCCTCCAGTAAATCAAAGGCACTGAAACACAGAGGGCTATGGTCTGAACAGAACAAAGCAGCACTCATTTAATATCTGTGTTTCTGTTAGTTCATCATTTCAGTTTTATAAAAGAACCTCTCACCATAGCATCTGACAGTAGCCTCCCTGTTGGGACCAACAAACTTCTTAACTGCAAAACACTATACAAAAGTCAAACAGCATCAAAGGGTCATCCCTTCTTTTATTCACATTCAGGAGAACACTCCTGAACAGAAATATTTTATTAGTTTGGAATACCTAGGGAAAATCCGGTGTACTTTCACAGCCTATGGTACAAGCCCCTACCCCTTGGACCTGCTGTGTAGCACATCCATAAAAAGCAGACATGAAGTGCACGAAGTTACTCCTTAGGGTACAAAATCACCCAACACCAGATGAAAGACTTGCTGCTTTCACTACCAAAGGATTCATTTTCAAAATGAAAGAGAAGGAGATGCTGGAAGCGAAGGTCAGGGGAGAGGGAAATAGGATCAAGCCTTCTTTGCAGGTGTGGCTTTCCCTCCAACTTTGAACCAGCGCCGGGAAACACCGCAGGGATTAAAGCATTCATAGGGCTGCTGGAAAGTAAACACGACATGTCACTCCAGGAAAAGGTCTGACGCCTTACGCTGCCTCGCTCCCTCCACGCCAGCGCTCCCTCGCAGGAGGCTGCTGCAGCTCCAGCTCTCCCCAGAAGGCTGGAAAATGGGCAGAATGTCTGCACAGAACAGCGACTCCCACCTGAGCTCTCATCCTCACACGAGACCATCACTCCACTCTCAGTGTTTTAAACTCAAAAGAAATGGGTCAGCTTTGGATACAGACCACAAACTCCAATGCGAAGGGGCTCTGGCAGGCAGTTCAGCACTCTGCAGTGAGGACGGGAGCTACAGCGCCAGGCACCTCCAGTGCCCCTCAGTTCCTCCACAGAGCTGAGGACACTTAAAATCTGCTGCTGAAGAACTCATGGCGCTTCATTGACCTCCCAACAAGCCCCGGGGTGCGTGTTGAGGAGTCCAAGCGGTTCAGGATGAACACATCACCGCCAAGTAAGAACGCTGGAGGTCTGCTGAAAATGGAGAAACACGGGTCTGAACCGAGGTGACAACCGCCTGGCCCGTACAACGTGGGTCTGAGCGTGCTGTGGGACGTGCTCCACAGAAACACTGCCCACCTGTCCCAGCTTTGAGTACAACGCCTTACGTGTCCATATAGAGACGCTCTTTGCACTTCTCCATGTTTTCCACGTTTTGCTGGGCGACGCACACTTCACAGCAGCACCACCTCACCAAAACACCCATAAACTTAACGTATGTTAGAACAGAAGTATAAGTTTCCCAGGCATCACCACTAACAAACAGCACCTCGTCCTGCGCACAACAGGCTTAAAAGCCATCTGAACATTCAAGTGGCTTTGGAAGCTGTATTTGTATTTCAGTCCAACAGCACCAGTAGTGAAGATCACAGGTTTCCAAACTAAGTATTTCATTTGGTTACACGAGTACAACTTCCCCAGCTGACACCATTTGGCTATTGCACTCACATGAAGGGTCACTGTAGCTGACAAATACTGCTAGCCTGTCACCAGCTCCACAGCAGCTCACAGATATTCCAGCAAAGCACAACTTTGGGCCGCTCAACAGAAAGTTTCTAAGGCCATGACTCCTTACTGAGAGATGAACACAAATGATACCCTTGGCGTCCGTTACCTCCCAATTAACATCTGACACTCCAGCAGGGAAAGTCTCACGTAACTCGTCATCAAGAACGTGTTATTTCACCTGTACGAATGTTCTGATCCCGAGCCACTCACACAAGAGAGAATAACAGGCCAAGACATCCAGCTGCTTTCTGCCCACGGAAACTTAGAAACAAGGAGACCACGTTTAAGTCAGAAGGTATAAATGTGAATAATCTGAAAGCCAAATTATGACTGAACGCGGCTTTCCTATACACCAGCTTCACAATGAAGAACATTTAATCTACTACAGCAACGGACCGCAGTGCAAGAGGCAGGAATTCACTGTTCTGTCTACCAGGGACCTCAACACCACCACAGGGCACCCAAAGGGAAAGGGAGTGCAAGCGTGACCCCCCCTTAACACCTCCCTGCTCCCGAACGTTTCTTCCTCTCCCACAGCCCTTCCCTCCAGCCCAACACCCCAGTGCCATCTTCCTCCTTTTGACTCCTGCTCGCACCTTCCCCAAAACAACGACATCCCCTTTCCAGGGCCAGGACCGGGCCTGCGCAGGCTCCCGCGGGCAGGAGGCGGCTCCCCGGCCCGGAGCGGTGACAGCCCGGGAACCGCTTACCTCGTCCTCCTTGTGGTTGCGGATCCCGCGCACCAGGTCCTGCAGGTTCTTGTCAAACATGCGGTCGATGCTGCCCTTCACCATCTTCAGCGCCATGGCGGGGCCGGGCCGGGCCGCGGGGCCTGCGCTCGGGGCTCAGCCCGGCCGGGGGGCGGCCGCTGCTGCTGCTACCGCTAGAGGCGGGTGAAACCAGCGGGCCCGGGCCGCTCACATCCCGAGCAGCGAGGCGGGGGCGGGGGCGCGGCCGCTGTCCCCCGGCGCGGCGCAGGGCGGGCAGGGGCGGCCCCGGCGGCCACAGCTCCGCTCGGCTCCCAGCGCCGACAAAATGGCGGCCGGTCAGCTGAGGGCTCGGCCCCGCCCCCGCCCGTCTGGCCCCGCCCTCACCACGCAGCCACGCCCGCACCTGCATGACCACGCCCCGCCTGCCTAGCCACGTCCCCGTGCCCGCCCCGGCAGCGCCTGCCCACCTATCCGCTCTGCAACCCCGCCCACTCTGCCCTAGGCCCCGCCCATTCCCGCCTGTCTCGCACCGCCAGTGACAGCCACGTCACTGCCCTCGCCCACCTCTGGCCCCGCCCCCTTTCTGCCCCCGCCCCACCGCTGTGATCCCGCCCGTCCCACGTGGCGGGGGGGGAGCGGGCCCGGCGGGGACACGAGTGGGGCCGGACACGCGTGGGGCCGGGGTTTCTCCGTGGGCCTGACTGTGGCGGGAGCTCGTGCCGCCACTGTCCCTGCATTCGTCCCGTGCCCCCGCGGCGTGCGTCACCCACGGAACCACCCAAAACCTCGCAAACCCCTGGTTTTGTACGCAGGCCGTGTCGGTGGCTCGGCTGGAGCCCAGGCGCACCCTGTCACATCGTCACACCCGCGGGACAGGGCCAGGATGGGGAGCCCGGGCCGGGGGATGCAGCATCGTAAGGGACCAGCAGCGCTAGTGACCCAGCAGCGCTAACGAACCCGCGCTGAGGGTGGAGCCGGGCAGGACAGACGGAGCAGGAGCGTCTCCTGTGGGTGGATTCGGGCCCAGGACTCGACCCCCCAGACTGAGTTCCCACGGATTCTCCTCCTGGGGCGGCCTGACGTGGTTCAGCATCAAACATTTGAGGCAGCAAGAGCTTTTACACTCTTCTTCCCCCAAACCCTGCAGGGTTTGAAATCCTCTATGGTCACCCACAACGAAGAGCATGGCTCTCACCCTGATCATTGCCGTGGGGAATACCTGAAGCACTTACATTCCCAGCACCTTGTCTGTTCGGGCTTTTGCAGCTTTTTTTTTTTTAATAAATAACACCACCTCCTGTTCTTGCTGTTGTGATTTTACCAGCGGTTTTCTCAGCGGAGGAACGTGCCCGCTCGCAGCTGCGCCTCCTCCGCCCCGAGGAGGTGACCGTGCTGCCGAGGTGAGATTTGCTCTAGCGGTGGGGGCAACAGGCATTCTGATAGATCACAGGGAAATTTTGACGAAGAGCTTAATGAATGGTTCCTTTTCAAGAGGTAAACAGGATGCAGAGTTCTCTGACCAGTTCCGTTGCCAGAAATTGTCTTCTTAGCGCCTCTCCTTTTGCTCTCTCGTGGACAGTAAGCTCAGGTGAAGTGAACAGTTGTTGGAGGTTCAAGAAGCAGTTCTGTCTACACGTTTCATTAGATTCGAATGTGAAATGTGCTATTAAAAAAAAAGAAAGCAATGATCACTTACGTGTCACTCTGTTCCAGGGGATTCACTACAGTTAATGCTGGGACTGTACAATCAATTAGAAACCTTTATTTTGCAACGGACTTGCAAAAACAAACAAGATTTGAGTGCTGCTTTGTGTAAGGCAAGCGGCAGAGACCACATTGAGAATACGTCCTCGCACACTGAGTGAACTCCTCTCATATACTGATCAATGGAGCCTGAGTGCTCATATTCACCTTTTAAGTTACAAGGGTTTTTTTGTCATGTACAAAGTAGATCAGAGGTTCAAAAAGCACATTAAGAAGGCTCCACACTTCTGTTTTCCCAGTCTTGGAGGGAGCACCTCAGCCAGAAACTGTGTCAGAGAAGGGTGATGATCTATAAGGGCTGAGGAGACATAAAACACACGTTGCAGAGACTTCTGACAAAAGCAAAACAACAAAACCAAGAGCAATGATGTGTTTGAAAAGAAAATCTCACCTGAGGAAATCTGGAGCTCGTATTATCATGTGCTGAAAGTCCTCCAAAGACAGCTTGCCGTCGTTGTCCACATCCGCTTCATAAATCACCTTGTCACACACCAGGTTAACTTCTTCTGGGGTCAGTTCATTTCGGGTTAATTTGTTAACAGTTTTCTCTAGATCTGATTTGCATATGTAATCATCATTGTTAAAATCTGTCCAAGGAAACAAAATTAATTCAAAGTGACATAAGTCAGCATTTTACATGGTTGAGTGACAAGACCTCACAGGAAAGCTTTGGTTTCCAGGCCATATTTATGTAAATAGAATTTTCAAATCAGAAATGAAGTCCTGCAGTTATCCACGTTTGCTTGTATAAAAATTTGGTAACAAAAATCACAGAATCCCAGAATGTCAGGGGTTGAAGGGCCCTGGAAAGCTCATCCAGTGCAATCCCCCCATGGAGCAGGAACACCCAGCTGAGGTTCCACAAGAAGGTGTCCAGGCGGGTTTGAATGTCTGCAGAGAAGGAGACTCCACAACCTCCCTGGGCAGCCTGGGCCAGGCTCTGACACCCTCACCGGGAACAAGTTTCTTCTCATATTTAAGTGGAACCTCCTGTGTTCCAGTTTGAACCCATTGCCCCTTGTCCTGTCACTGGTTGTCACCGAGAAGAGCCTGGCTCCATCCTCCTGACACTGCCCCTTTCTATATCTGTAAACATGAATGAGTCCCCCCTCAGTCTCCTCTTCTCCAGCTCCAGAGCCCCAGCTCCCTCAGCCTTTCCTCACACGGGAGATGCTCCACTCCCTTCAGCATCTTGGTGGCTGCGCTGGACTCTCTCCAGCAGTTCCCTGTCCTTCTGGAGCTGAGGGGCCACAACTGGACACAATATTCCAGGTGTGGTCTCCCCAGGGCAGAGCAGAGGGGCAGGAGAACCTCTCTGACCCACTGACCACCCCCTTCTAACCCACCCCAGGTCCCATTGGCTTCCTGGCCACAAGGGCCCAGTGCTGGCTCATGCTCACCCTGCTGTCCCCAGGACCCCCAGCTCCCTTTCCCCTATGCTGCTCTCTAATAGGTCATTCCCCAGCTTACACTGGAACCTGGGGTTGTTCCCCAAAGTTCACTTTTTATGCATGTCTCACTCACCGTAAATTTTAAAAGCATAATAAGCTTTCAAGTCTCTGGGAGCCATTTCACTCAGCACTGAAAACATGTCCAAGAAATCATCTAAAGTCATGTTGCCGTCCCCGTTCTCGGAGAAAACCTCTGCAATGCGCTGGCGGAATGGGTTGTCCTGAGACACAGAACAGAGTGGGGCAAGGGAAACTCATCTTTACTGCCTTTATTTCAGTGCAGATAAGGCACAATTGGAGCGACATTATTTTTGTTGTATCCCCTTTTTGGCAAATACTCCCCTTTCTGCTACTATGCTCTTGTCTAACGCATCAGAGGGAGGCACAGCCGCAATTTCAGGCTGTTTTTGCGGAATCACCAGAAGCTTCCAGAAAATACTTCAATAGCCAAATGTTATTTGTATTTCAGCCTCCCAGCAATT
Organism: Patagioenas fasciata; assembly: GCF_037038585.1. NCBI lineage: Eukaryota > Metazoa > Chordata > Aves > Columbiformes > Columbidae > Patagioenas > Patagioenas fasciata. Next base: position 6,419,604 of record NC_092546.1, on the reverse strand, counting down.
AGTATGGGATAAATTATTTAAAAAGAGGAGATTAAAGCGAGACGTGTCACTTGATTCTAGTTGTGCTCCTTGCTTGGTACCTTCAGCTCGGGCATGCTGCCAATGAGCTCGTAGGGAAGTGTCACGGCTGGTTTGCCGGTGTAGTCGAGTGGCACCAGCTGTGGGGCCAGGTCTCGGTATCTGTCAAAGAGTCTGAAACAGAAAGAAGAGCTTGTTTAGGGAACAAGATATTTAGACCACTGAGAACAATGCGTTTGCCTTTTCCAGATGGTTCTTCATATTTTGCATCATTTACCAGATGAATGATATCAGTCACTAAATAACATGTGGTATGGTCTATAGTCGGTGGTGGAAGAGATAGTATTAAGAAGTGAAACTGGTGGAAGAGAAAAAGCTTTCATGCTTACAGAACAAAGAGGTGAAAATGCTCACTGGGTCAGGCAGCCAAACTACTGGATACTGTGTATCTGCAAACGGATTTTCACTAAGTTTCAGATTCACTTCTACATCGCCAGCAGTTGTATTTCCACATGTAGTGTAGTTATGATTTATACATTTGTAATAACAAGGCACAAGCCCTTCAACCTGCAGGTCCACCCAAGCAGCTTCCAAACACACAGACACCTGTTTTCTACATCCACAATGAACAGGACCAAAAAGAATGGATTTCAACTGGAAGCATGAGAGGATTCAGTTTAAATGTCAGAATAAAACCCTGAATGTCTAAAGCCATGGGCAGGAAAAGAGAGATCTAGGATCTGATCTACTGGGTTTTTATTCACCCCAGGTATCTTCCTATTTTTCCATAGAACTCAGGTCCAAGAGACAGAAAATGTGTAAAAAATTTGGACATATTCACCCCTTTTTCAGTGTCCTATTTGCTTTATTTCTTGTGCTAGAGAAAGATCCCATTCACAGCTGATATGCACAAAACAATAGGGCAGAATTTTAAAAGGGATCCTTATAAATAATAAATGTTTTATTCATGACACAGGTATGGTTCTGGCCTCTATTTACTACGTGGAAAGGCAGATGGCTTTAGATAATTATTACAGAGCCATTCATATTTTATCCTGCATATAGAATTCATACACAGAGATCAAGGTTCTGAAGAAATAATCCCAGAATGTTGGGGTTGAAGGGCCCTGGAAAGCTCATCCAGTGCAATCCCCCCGGAGCAGGAACACCCAGCTGAGGTTCCACAGGAAATAATAGAAAATGTAGAATTCTGGCCCGGTTTAGCATAGATAACATAAGAAAATGCTCAGATTGTCCAAAGGGGTCGCTTAAAATTTGTGTAATTCCATTTTAAAGTTCTTTTTAAATACCTCACCCTGCGTGTAACCTGCGCTTCAGCAATCTCTGTCCTTTGCCCACAAAATGGGTACACAAGACTCACCTCAGAATTTCCTTCCTTGTAAAGAACGTGCAGTCCTGTGAAATAAGACATAACATGTAATGACAGTTTCTTAGGATGCATTGGCCCAAACTTTTCCTATACAGTGACTTCAATGGAGTTATATCGTACGTGGTCAATCATTAAAGCTCACTCTTTCTAGTATATGGAGTATTTTATAGCCCTACTTCTTGATGTAAGTACCAAACCATGTTACTAAGACCTTTGCTGTAATTTAATACTCCTACTTAATATTTTTAAGAGATTGCTTTAAGAAAAAAACTCTGCCATTTTTCAATGTTCTACCCACACAGCAATTTAGGCATTTTTGTACCTGATAAGCATCTAGTTGCGCCTGGGTGAAAATGGTCTGTTTGTTGCCCATTTCTACCTCTGGCTGCTGATTCTTGTCCCAACATCCTTTCCCCAAAGGCACCTTTATAGGCAGCCCGGATATTCATTCAGTTATTAAACGCTGCAACAATGAGGTTCAGGTGTAGCGGGGGATCAAGTAACCAGGCTGCAAAGTATAATAACAGGAGCATTGCTCCGAATCCTTAGCGTGGCTGCTCGAGGCTCTTACCCAGCGCCACTCACCTGGCTCCTGTGTGCACAGCAAGACCCAGGTTACAGGACTCACCAAGCAACTCGTGGCTGCTTGTTCGTGTCTTCGTGAACAGGTAAACCTTGCAGATCGGACCTTTCATTGTTTCAGATATGGTAAATCACCTGAAACGCGTCAGTAATGCGGCAGGGTGTCCTATTTCTTGATCACGGGCAGGCTGCAAACCCTTCGTTTCTCGGTCTTTCCGACCGCCCGGCTGGGCGCCGTGCAAACCATTTCCCTCAGCGATCAACGCCGGCCTCGCCCCCTCGGCGCGCCTTCGGATAAGCGCAAATCACCCAGAATTGTTCTCCTCGGCGTGGAAAAACACGCGTGGGGAGGGCCGGGGCTGTTTTGGTTTTTTTTTTCCGGATTTTTCGGTTTCCCTGTCAGAGAAGTTTCGGCGGGAAGCGGCTTCTCCCCGTCACGGCGGGAGGGAGGGGCACGAGCGGTTGCCACGGCAACGCCGCCGGATGTCGGCGGCCGCCGCCAGGGGGCGCCCGCGGCGGGGCGGAAGTGCCATGGCGGAGGCGTCATGGCGGACTACGAGGCCGTGCAGCGGGGGCCGCTGCGGCTGAAGGGCAGCGGGGGCGCCCTGGGGGCCGGCAAGCGGTGAGAGGACGCGTATACACACACACATAGACACACACACACACAGACACACACACACAGCGGGAGGGCCCCGGGAGCGGCCGGGGCGGGGGGCTGACCGCTGGCCCTCCTTTGCTCGCAGGAAGAAGAAGAAGGCGAAGGAGAAGGCGCAGATGCTGGAGCAGATTGTGAGCAGCAAGAAGCAGGAGGAGGAGAAGAAACGCGGGCTGGACAAGCGGACCCCGGCGCAGGTGGCCTACGAGAAGATGCAGGAGAAGCGGGTAGGGCTGCCCTGCGTGGGCTAAACCCTCTGGGATTTGAAACCTTCGGAGCATCCCCCGGGAGTAACCGGCCTCTTGTGTTTTTCCGCCAGCAAATGGAGCGGATCCTGAAGAAAGCGTCGAAAACCCATAAGCAGCGAGTGGAGGTGAGGCAAATAACCCCATGTCCCTACACCAGTGTGCGCTTCCCGGGATGGTTGGGCTGGAGGAGCCGTTTCGCTTTTGTGAAACACGGAAGAGGGGGCCAGGGGGGCTGGTGGTTCAGTGGTGGCGATGGCGGCACCAAACGTTAAATGTTTTCTGTCTCTTTCTCGCCCCCAGGACTTCAACAGGCACCTGGACACCCTGACCGAGCATTACGACATCCCCAAAGTCAGCTGGACCAAGTGAACGCGCCACTTTCCCAGACCCTGCGTCCCCAGCCGCGCTGTGTTCGTCTTGAACGGGGCTGGCGCGTACATCTGTGTGTTCCCCACACGTGATATTTAATATATCTTCTGAACCTTTATGACTTTGTACTGTCTCGTTTCGTTGGTTTGATTTTTTAAAACCGAATATTCCGCAAAGTCTCTTCTTGGCTGACGAGCTCTGGTTTATATGGGTGCAGAGGGCTACATTTTTAGTGCTTGAAATGAGATCAAGGCCAAAATCCATTGCTATGAGCCAGCTGGAAAATGTTCCTTTTTTTTTACATATATTGTTATTTTTGGAAGCGAAAAGTCTGACATTCCATATACCGTAAGCTTCTGTTGTAAGAGGGTTTGTGTGATTTCTTTCTGTCTGGAGTTCTTTCGGGGCTCTGCTGTCATTTGTAGCTCTTGTGGAACTGATGAAAGCGCTGCGTCCATCCTGTGGGTGCTGACCCGCCTGTGAACCAGGGGCGCTGCACTGACCAAACCGCTCGTGGGTGCAGTTTTTCAAGTGCCTTTCCCTTCACATCTCTCTCTCCCTTTGAGAGATGCCACGTATCTTGATGTTTACAGTCCTGTGGTGCCTTTTAGACCCAAATATTGCTTCTAAATCCAAACATTCTCCCTCTCCTGTCACTGGTTGGGCTCAGGGCGTGCCCGGGGCTCCCACTTCCCCGCCGTTATTACCCAGCGGGGAAAAATATACCCCGGGACTATTTAACGTGAGTTGCCCTGTTCCTCCGCTCCCGCGGCGGAGCCCTGCGCGTATCCCTCCCCCGCTCCGGCAGCCGGGTCTCGTTTCGCCGCTTCCTGCCGGAAGTGGAGCGGAGGAAGCGGAAGTGCGGGTGTCTGCGGCCGGGGACACGGCGGCCCGGGCGGGAGGCGCGATGTCGGCCAGCGCGGTCTACGTGCTGGACCTCAAGGGGAAGGTGAGGCCCGGGGAGGCTCTGCGGGGCCGGAGGGGCCTCCCTCGGCCCCGGCTGCGGAAGGGGGTCGGGCGCGCCCCGCTCCCTGAGGGGCCCCGGGTTAGCGGGTTCCCCGCTGCGGCTGCGGAGCCGCTTTCCCGCTCCCCGCCCCGCGGTGACAGCGTGGCCTGTGTCCCCTGTTCGCCGTTGCAGCCGCTGGGGGAGGCGGCTGCTGGTAGGGGAGGTGGCGGCAGGGCCCGTGGGCATCCCCCCGGGGTAATTAACCGCTGCCGAAATTGGGGGAAGGTTGTTTCAGAGTTGTGTGTTTTCCAGTCTCAAAAACGTCATTAAAACGTGCAGCAAGAGGCGGACAATAACTCCTGAAAGTATTAACGCTTGACTTTGCAGTGAAATCTTAGGCTCTGCGTTCCAATCAGCAGGTGGTTTTGCACCGGGATTCGCGTCGTTGTGTCCACGGGGGCTGGAGCGGCGCTTGGTGACGTCCGTAGTTACCCAAGGGCTCTTCCGGACACCGGGTGTTGGCCGTGCGCGGCAACGGCGTCTCAGGAAGGATACAAATACAGCTGTTCTGTTGCGCTCCCTAGGTTCTCATCTGTCGGAATTACCGCGGGGATGTGGACATGTCGGAGGTGGAGCATTTCATGCCGATCCTTATGGAAAAGGAAGAAGAGGGGACGCTCTCTCCTATTCTAGCACACGGGGGAGTTCGTTTTATGTGGATTAAACATAACAACTTATATCGTATCCTTTATACTGTAGATAGCTTGTGTGTGACAAGCGCTGCAGTTTTATCTCCAACATCTGTGTCTAAATGCAAAACTAGAGAATGGGTGAAGCGTTTACGTTAATTCTACCCTAATAAATGATTTCCTGAATGTTTCTTTTCGTGTCTCTTTAGGCCAGAAATACATTAAGTTAATTGAGTAACTCTTAATTTTTTGACCACCACTAGTTGCCAAAAGGCTTTTAAAAATGCACTTAGTAAACTTCTTTTTGCAATGCCGGCTTGGAATGTGTATTCCTGAACGTCCTTTGTCAGTTGTTGCAACGTCTAAGAAAAATGCTTGTGTGTCACTGGTGTTTTCGTTTTTATATAAAGTAGTCCAGGTGAGTGAGAAATTCCAAGTGTAACCTCCATCTTCCTTTCCGTTCTATATAAATCTGATCTAAATAGAATTGCGTAGAGCTCTTGCATGTCTAAAGAACTCCACGGTAATAGCGTTTTTACTTTATATCTGATTATTTTCTAGAACTCTCTTCCTAACCGCTAATAATGTGCTGCTGTTCCTCGTTCACGTTCTTCCTCTTCCCCTCCCTCCTGTCATTTTGTTTCAGGTTTTTTCTGAATATTTCAAGGAGCTGGAAGAAGAGAGCATTAGGGATAATTTTGTTATTATTTATGAGTTGTTAGATGAGCTTATGGATTTTGGTTATCCGCAAACCACCGACAGCAAAATTTTACAAGAGTAAGTATCAAATCCCATCGCTTACAGTGACAAACTCCTTGGAAAGTTTTGTTTTGGCTCGGTGTAGTTATAAAAACCAGATGCTTGATACAGCGCAGCTCTGTAGCGTCAAACTTCTGTTATTGCTGATATGAAGGGCAAAGAATGACAAGGTATAACTTTGATTTCTCTGTGGTGTAAAGGTACATCACTCAGGAAGGTCACAAACTTGAAACTGGAGCTCCCCGCCCGCCTGCCACCGTTACGAATGCTGTTTCGTGGAGATCAGAAGGGATAAAATACAGGAAAAATGAAGTTTTCCTGGACGTTATAGAGTCTGTTAACCTGCTGGTGAGCACCTGAGAATCGTAATACATGTTGAAAAGGGCTTATTGTCTGAAAACCTGCCAGGGTCCGCTAAAACGTCGGTCTGACTGTCAGACTGGGTGCCCATGGGTGCATCCAGTAGACAGATAATTCCTGACATGTCCTTTCCTGCTCCATCTTTGCCCCTCACCTTCCTGACCTAACTCTGCTCTCCTGAATTAATCGCTGGGGACAAGGACGTGCAGGAGAACTGGGGGATGGGGCGGGGGTATCATTTGGCGCCGTGCCGTGTCACATCACAGCAATCTGGCCTCCCTGTGGTGTTTTTTCAGGTCAGTGCCAACGGAAACGTGTTACGGAGTGAGATCGTGGGGTCCATTAAGATGCGAGTCTTCCTGTCGGGAATGCCAGAGCTGCGCCTGGGTTTGAACGACAAAGTTCTCTTTGACAACACGGGCCGTGAGTATTGCGGCGGTACCCTGGGAACCCTGAAAGCTGTTACCTCAGGGCTTTGGTTGTGGGATGCTTGAGCTTCAGCTGGAAGGATTTTTTCTAAGATGATAGAAACGCTCCCTTTATCGGCATAGAAAAGCACTTTAGGTTTTGTGTGAGGATAACCACGCAGAGGTGGGATATCGTGATAATGCACAGTGACCATCTCAGCTTCATCTCTTCTTCAGTGGGACTTCTGGAGTCCTGAGAAGCCCTGCAAGCTAAGGAAGTGCTGGCTGAAAGGGAGGGCTGTCAGCAGCCAGCTGCTTTGCGCTGCTGGAGCTCTGGTCTTCGCTTGTGTAGCCCCATGAAATGTGTATTTTCTGCTAGGTGGCAAAAGTAAATCGGTAGAACTGGAAGATGTAAAGTTTCACCAGTGTGTCCGTCTCTCTCGCTTTGAAAACGACAGGACAATTTCCTTCATTCCGCCTGACGGGGAGTTTGAGCTCATGTCCTATCGTCTTAATACCCACGTAAGTCTGCGTTATTTTATATGATAATGCTTTAAATTGTAGGCAAAATCACTAATGGCTTTCCCTTAAGGTTTTATTTCTTAAAGTAAGGGCAGCAGCGTAGTTTTCAAGTTAAGCATTAACAGCAAAGCTTTGTGGTCGCTCTTTTTGGAGGAAGTGAGAATGAGTTTTGAAATAACTTGGCAATAAGGCTCCGTCTTGCCAGCTACTATTGAGACTCATTAATCATCTTCATCCTGGGGACAGCAGGGTGAGCATGAGCCAGCACTGGCCCTTGTGGCCAGGAAGCCAATGGGACCTGGGGTGGGTTAGAAGGGGGTGGTCAGTAGGTCAGAGAGGTTCTCCTGCCCCTCTGCTCTGCCCTGATGGGACCAATTGGACTGGATGAGCTTTCCAGGTCCTTTCCAACCCCTGACGTTCTGTGATAAATTATCAAATATTCTGGAGTGCAAGTGTTTGTTATTGGGGATTAGGCTGAGATGCCTTTTGAGGCCTAGAATTCTGTAACCCTTGGAGGTTGGTGTATCAGTGTTTGCTCATTTGTATAATTATTTGAGCTTTTAAATAAAAACACAACTCATTTGTCGTTTTGAACAGCACAGGCTTGCTGGTTTTTCTGTGGGGTTCACATTTTGAGTGTAGCAAGATTTTCATGACTCTCAAAGTAAAACCTCCAGCTATGAGCGTGTTTTCCCCCACCAGGTAAAACCACTGATCTGGATTGAATCTGTGATTGAAAAACATTCCCACAGCCGCATCGAGTACATGATCAAGGTCAGAAAACTGCAGTGGTTCAGTTCAGTCTTCTCCTTCGTTTGTTTTCAGAGCTGGAGCAGCAGTGTGTGCGTTTTTGTACAAGTATTTAGTATTTCTGTGGGACTTTGTTTTGGATCTGGGTGGATGGGGGCGGAGGGGAACCGCGTGTCTCGCAGCTCTCTGAGCTCACATCATGGAAACACTGAGAGACTTTTCTGATTTGTCTTTAGGCAAAAAGTCAGTTTAAGCGGAGATCGACCGCCAACAACGTGGAGATTCACATCCCGGTTCCAAACGACGCGGACTCGCCAAAGTTTAAAACCACTGTTGGAAGTGTCAAATGGGTTCCAGAGAACAGTGAAATTGTCTGGTCCATTAAATCTTTTCCAGTAAGTGGTATTTTTACTCTTACCGCTTAACACCATAATAATTACTAAAAGTTAATACTTCATGAACATTCAGACTCTGCCTAAATCGAATTCTAGTGGTGTCAGGTAGTACCGGCCTCTTCCTCGTTCCCTTAAATGGAGGCTCATAAGTTCCTAATAGACGTTTCAGATACTGTCTGTGTTTTGTTTAACTGCGATCCTTTTCAGAACAGGGGAGAGAGCGGATTTTGGAGCGCTGGCTCGGATGCTGTAATCCCTTGGCCTGGACCGAGCAGCAGCTGGTTTAGTTTTTAGGATTGTGCTTCTTGGGTGGTTCCACGAGCCTGAGCTCTGCCAAATGCAGATGGCGTGGTTACTGCTTCAGCAGAATGGTCAGCAGCACCACAGAAATAATGCTCTTTTCTCCCCTTTGCTGTGAGGCTGGGAGAAAATGAGTTATGCGTCAGGCTTGTCCTCATTGCACTGGATGAGCTTTCGAGGTCCCGTCCAACCCCTGACACCCTGGGATTGTGTGGAGAGTCTGTCTCTCTTTGCGCAGGGTGGGAAGGAATACCTGATGAGAGCGCACTTTGGACTGCCGAGTGTGGAAGCTGAGGATAAGGAAGGAAAACCTCCCATCAGTGTAAAGTTCGAGATTCCCTATTTCACCACTTCAGGAATCCAGGTTAGTAGCTGAACACAGAAATACTGGCTTAACACACACATTTGTGTCATCCTCATGACGACTCCCGTTCAGTTTTATCCATACGTTACATTTTTACCCCCTCAAATGTGTGGATTTTATTCCCTAAACGCCGCTCGGCTGGCACGGCAGACGTTGTTCCTTCACGTCTTTCTTTGCAGGTTCGCTACCTAAAGATCATTGAGAAGAGTGGCTACCAGGCCCTGCCGTGGGTTCGTTACATCACCCAGAATGGAGGTAAGTGGAAAGCAGTAAATAAACTTCAGACACCTCCAGCTTGTCGGTTTTGTTTCTCCAGCAAACCCCTACAAACCCAAGCACACACGAAGACACTTTGTTCTTCAGCATTAAACTGTGTGCTTTAGATACGAGGTAGATGGAGGTCTGCTGCTTTCTCCAGTCGCCTTTTTCGGTGTCTTAGCGAAACGCACTTTGGAACAGCTCAGTGGTGCTGGTCAAGTATTTTGTAGTTAGGCTGGGATTTGGGGAATATAAATTGTAAAAGAAGTTGTTCACACATGTGGTTATGGCAGCTTTAAGTTGCAGAAGACACCGTTTGCTAAAACATACTACATCATGTGCAAGTAAAAGCTGCGTGCAGTAATCACTTCAGAGCTCATTTTCATGGCTGTTCACACGAAGATCTGGTTTTATTTTATATTGCTGCTCTGCGTTGATACCTCCAGTGGGACAGCTCGCTAACGCTTGGGTCTGGTGGTTTCTGTTCCTGCAGACTACCAGCTCCGAACGCAGTAAAACGTCGCGCGGGCGCCACAGACAGAGCTCCGGGCCTGGAATTTGTTGCGGACGCTTCTGTGGTACCGAGAGCCGCGAACGTTGTTGCCAAGGGTCTCTGCAGTCCTGGGCTTGGCAGGAGGAAGATGGGAAAATCGCTCTTTTCAATGATGTGTTGAGCATTCGAACCATTAGTATTGATTGTGTGAATATTTATTTCATTGTTAGACCGTGCTGATCTTGCTGCTGAATGCTGATTACGTTAGGAGTAGCCAGGAGTACAGAGTGAACCCTGGGAATGTCTCGTCAATGCCTGTCGTTGCATTCGCAAAGTTTCTGGTGGTTTAGGGTCTCGAAAGACATTGGCAGCGTTTGCTACAAATTGGGAGACAATTGTGCAATTAACTGACTGCTGAACACTTGGTTGTATTTAGCCCAAGGTATTTATTTGTTTCTCGGGCATGTTGGTGCCTTAAATCATTCAGAGCCCTCGTAACTTCTGAAAACTCACGGAATATGAGGTTAGAACTACCTGAAGTCCAAAATATTGTTTGCTCGGTTTGCGTGGTTCCAAACCAGTTAACGTGACAGAACAAGTTCAAGCGGAGGGTTTGGAGGCAAACTGGGGGTGCGTTACAGACCAGTAAGAGGCCAAAACCATTCTGGAGACGATGAAATTTGGTAGGAAGATTGGCTCTTTTCATTATTACTTTCCAGATAGCAGTGATACACCCCGACCTCTTCCTGGAACGGCCTGCGGCTCGCGAGGAGGCCGCTCCGAACACGGTTGCCATGTTTCTTGCAGCTTGCCTTTGTTCGTTAGCGCAGGTCTTGCCCTTTTTGCGCTGCTTGGCTGGGATTGTTGAGCTGTATTTGCCCTGAGCGGGGCGTTTGCGTTCTCAGGCTTCTCCCCTTGTACACAGCTGTCGCTGCCGCTTCCTGGCAGAACGGAGAGGCCTTCAGAATGCTGTGCTTCAAGGGGTTATTTTTTTTTACAAGCAGTTTCATGTATTTTTCTGAGAAGCTCGACTGGCATGGCTGTACATATTCTGATTTTTCAGGAGAATTTTGACAGTTATCAGTATTTTCTTTAAGCAATTTTTAGGGTGTTTTGGTCTGAGCTCAGTACTCCTGACGTGCTGCAGTTAAACCATGAAAAATCTAAACAGAGATGTCCAGAAACGTGATTTAATAAACACAGCGTGTGCAGGGTTCCCCGCACCATTAGGAGTCTTGCGCTCTCCCACCAGATTGACGAGATATTTCAGTCCTGTAGACCGTATAGAGAGATGTATGTGTGTATACATATGGAGAGATGTATGTGTGTGTACGTTGGTGTGACCAGCGCAGGATGGGCTCCTCCCCCGAGGTGCGGCGGCTGTGCCACCACCGGCCCGGCTGACGCGGCAGGGCGGCTGCGCACGGGTGTTCCCCGGTCAGCCGCCTGTCTTTGTCACCCGCATCTCCACACCGAAGCGAATCAAACCACCTTGTTCCAGATCCGGTTCCACTGCTCGTTCTCATTTGAACAATTAAGCTCATGACTGGACTGAACATTTTCATATGGAAACTGTAACTGGTTGACGCTTTCCGATGACTCTGTTCTTCAAACTGCTTTAATTATTTGCCTGTAAAATGTGACTCGATGCTTGTTTTCCTTTTGAAGGTTGTATCTCGTGGACCACAACAGTGTTTTTTCTCATATTTTGTCACAGTTTGACTGTTAATGATGGGGCATCAGCCGCGCTTGTCCAGGAACTAATAAAGGGCAGAAAATCCTCTTGGAATCAGTTGCGTGTTGCTCGCTCATGGTTGCAGCCTCTGCTCATACAGGACCTGGAGTGTCGGGCTGGGATGGGTGGAGCTGAACTTCGTAAAGGCTCAAAGTCTTCGTATTTCTGATTCGCTTACCAAGTGCTGACAAAACATTTGCTTTTCTCTTGTTTTCTGCAAGATTTGCCTGCGCGCCATGGAATCAGCGTGGCTGCGGGCGGCCTCTGTTTCAGACAATTAAAAACCACCACTTCATTCCTTTGTGCTACATCACAGATCCCAGAGTGTCAGGGGTTGGAGGGCCCTGGAAAGCTCATCCAGTGCAATCCCCCATGGAGCAGGAACACCCAGCTGAGGTTCCACAGGAAGGGGTCCAGGCGGGTTTGAATGTCTGCAGAGAAGGAGACTCCACAACCTCCCTGGGCAGCCTGGGCCAGGCTCTGACACCCTCACCAGGAACAAGTTTCTTCTCAAATTTAAGTGGAACCTCCTGTGTTCCAGTTTGCACCCATTGCCCCTTGTGCTGTCACCGGACACCGCAGCGCACTCCGTGGCCAGTTCTGCCGGCAGGTGGCGGCCCGAGCGCGCTGTTCGCCGCAGACCCTCCCGCACTCAGACACCGCAGAACGTGCAGTTTGGTTTGGGACGTGCAGCTCTTTCAGTGCCTCTGGGCTCGGTTACCAAATAAAAGGGTTTTTTAGTATTATGTTATTTTTTTGAGTTCAGGGCCTTTCTCCTCCGTTTAGTTTGACGGTTTCTCTTACCTGTGTTTCTTTCTGGCTGCTGGTTCGATAACCACGACATGGAGCAGAGCAGGTGGATGAGCCGCAGGAGCAGCTGTGCCCAGCTGTGCACTGGTGGGGCTGGACAGCATCACTGGTGGGGCTGCACATCACTGGTGGGACTGGACATCACTGGTGGGGCTGGACAGCGTCACTGGTGGGGCTGCACATCACTGGTGGGGCTGGACAGCATCAGTGGTGGGGCTGGACAGCATCACTGGTGGGGCTGGACAGCATCACTGGTGGGGCTGCACATCACTGGGCATCACTGGACATCACTGGGGCAGCAAATTAGCACTCAGTGAGTGCTCTGCAAGCTCCTGTTTGAACAACGTGTGAGTTGTTCGGTTTGGTTTGAGGTTTGGTTCGGTTTAATTTCCCCCCCTCCCCCCGATTACCTGCTTTTGTCTCAAGAAAAGAAGCCAGAACCTCCCTCCTGATGAATGAATCGGAGGTGTTAGAGAAGCTTCATTCCAGCCGGGGAGATGTTCACTGGCTTTCCTCTGCGTGTTTTCACTCTTCTTCCCCGTTGCCATCATTTTATACCCATTTATTCCCGCTCCTTAGATGTGGGTCCTGACTCCAATCGGAGCAGCTCCGCTCTGTGAAACGTTCTCACTCATCGAGAGAGACAACAGGGCTTCATCCTCGTGTCTGTTCATTTCTGGCGCGCGTTCTGTGCCGAGGAGGGGGCTGAACCGGCGCCCCGCTCTGCGCCCGCTGCCACGCGCCCCGCTCTGCGGCTCCAATGGCGCTGGCGCAGCCAGGGCGGGCTGTGGCAATTGTGGCAATTGATTCTACAACAATGTTGTTCGTGCTGCGGTGGCGCTGAAATCGTGAATGATCATAAAGGTTATTTTTCTTTCTCCCGCACGGGGCGTTGCTGTTCAGCCCCCGCTGTCCCTGCTGCAGGTGGAACTCGTTTCTCCCGCGGTCGCCGCGCGCTGTCTGGACGCGGTGCCCGTGGCAGCCCAGCCGGCCGGGCCGCTCGCCGTGCCCAGGCGCAGGGGCTCATTGCTGCCCTTGGTTCGCTTTGTCGTGAGCGCACGCCGGGTTCTTCTGTGTTTCTTCCCTTCCCCGGGCTGGCAAACGGGGCTGTAACTTTGATTTGGGTTTTTCGGAGCTGTAACCCTGATTTTTGGCTTTGGCAGCGCAGGGCGTGTGTGACCGTGGCCAGTTCGGGTGTGGGCTCGTCACGGCGCGACCATCGCGACACCCCGAGCACAGACACGGCTGCGCGGAGCTGTGGAGCTCGGCTCCGCTCGTTCTCCTGAAAATGAAAGACTCCTGGTTTATTGGGCCGCGCTCTGGGCTAAATTCCCAGGAACTTGGTGCAAACCAGCGTCTGAAATGGAGGTCATCGATAGCCTTGCAAAACCAACGGCATCACACAGGAGTATTAGAGCCACTTTGCCCGCTCCAGCCGTCCCGGCGCTCCGTGGCTGTTGGCAGGCTGGTCCAGCCCGGGGATTCGGATAATTTGGAGTTTAATATCAGAAATTGTGCCCAGCTTAACCTCATGACGTCCCTGTCCTCCCTCTCCTCCCGTGTGAGGTACCCGGGTCTCCTGGCGCCGTTCCGGCCTCGTTGCCGCCCCGGCAGCGCCGCGCTGGTGCCACCGCTGTGCTGGAGGTGGAGCCGATCTGGGTTACTCTCAACAAACCACAGCCCAGAACCGGAGCCTCCAAGTTCGTGTGCAGGCCGCTGGTCGGATAAACACGCAGAAACAGGCCCGACTCAAACAACGGGCAACGAGGAGAACGAGACGCTCCCCAAGCCGGCGCGCTGGGCTCCGGCTCTGGGAAAGTTTTGTAGGCTTAGTTCAAACCTTGGCCGTGGATTTGTACCTTGGATCAAAGTTTTGCTGCGGGCCCTTCTCCAATATAAAGCGGAGAAACGTAAAACAACAAATATCGAGTGAAATCCAAACACAATCTGCTCTATGTTATGCTACAGGAACGGATGAACCCTGCCTCCCACCCTGTCCCGCTGTGAGTGCTGGGACAAGCGCGGCTCCAGGAAGCGGTCACGGAGCTCCGTGCTTTCCACGGGCACAGCGACGGAGCGGGAAGCGCCGCGGGGCTCGTCCCTGCCCGTCCGCGCGGGGGCAGGGGGACTGGCGGGGTGCTCAGCCTCAGCGTGCAGCTAAAGCCCACATGTTCGGTTACGAGGCTTTAAAGATGTTTTTCGCTAAGTTAAGAACAGTTCTGTGTTTCCTAAGGAGTGTCCGGTGCCTCATTCGAGACTTTCTTAGGCCATCCGAAGCAACATGGTTGTTGTGCCACAGATTTTGAAGGGCAGAATAAGATTTAGGGAACTCAGGCAGGCCCAGGCTGGATCCATCCGGCTGCTATTCAGGAATCCTTTCATCTTTAAGCCTTGGATAAGGAGCTTGTAGAAGCTTCCAGTTCCTCCCCATGTCCTGGTGAGGTGGGTGAGGGATTCGAGAACCCGACCAAGCCCAGGAGCCCAGGGGGTTCCGAGTTCCTTGTAGAGGTACCGGGTTCCTTGTAGAGGTCCTGGGTTCTTTGTACAGGTACCGGGTTTCTTGTAGAGGTCCTGGGTTCCTTGTGGAGGTACCGGGTTTCTTGTAGAGGTACCAGGTTCCTTGTAGAGGCACCGGCTTCCTTGTACAGGTACTGGGTTCCTTGTAAAGGTACCGGGTTTCTTGTAGAGGTACCGGGTTCCTTGTGGTACTGAGGCTGAGGAGATTGAGCCATTGGGGCCTGCGAGCGGGTCGGCGAACCCCCGCTGGGTGCCAGGGAGGTCTCGACGGTACTTTAGAGATAGACGAGCAGTAATTCAACACCCAAATCCAGCTCTGGGCTTCCACCTCCAGTCAGTCGCTCCTCGCAGCTCCGCGTGCCGCGCTGCCCGGCCTGGCCGAGGAGACGGGGCAGAGCAGGAGAGACACGGAGAACTGGAAGAGACTTCGGTGTAGAAGTTGGAGCAAAGGCGTGGGGGATATGAACGCTTGGGCATGCCCGCCTTGAAAACGAACGAGATCTGCCTTCAAACAGAAAAAAAAAGCCTATGAGGTTGAAAAGGGAACATGTTTGAAGCGGACAACAGCCGATATTGCGGTGCAAATTCGGCCTTGTCACCGTGCTTGTGCAGGAAAGGGCTCCTGGGCCGCCCTTGCTGGGCCGAGCCCCCGCGCCCACCCCAGCGGCTCCGCGACCGGCGCGCGAGCGTTTGTTTGCCTTCTGGCTCATTTATTAAAACAAACGCGCAAGGCAGAGCCGCTTCTACGTGTTGGGAGCTCGGCGATTGTTCGGGTTTCCGAGAGGTCACGAGGGTCCCCGATAACCCGAGCCGCTGGGCGCTGCGTTGTCCTCCTGCGCTATCAACAGGAAACATCTTTACCCGCACAGGAACCCCGGCTTTGTCATTGGCCTGGGGCAGGAACATGACGGCGCTTTCTCATCCTATCGGGACTCGGATATTTTGGGAGCTGGTATATAAAGCTGGCGGCACACGGTGTCTCTTGGCCATTCGAGCAGGTTCATGGCAGGAGTCAGCGTGCTTTGCTATTTCAGCAGTTGCTATAGTTGCAGCGCGAATGATTTCCTCGCCCCGCGCGCTCCGGGGTGGTATTTCATTACGCTTCAGATGTATATTTTTACTATTTGAGTGCAGATGGACATATTTAAAGTAATTAATGTGGTGATACAAGCCTTGTAAAGAAGGCTTTAGCAAATAAACAGCGAGTCCATAAATCATACCAATGCAGGCCCTGTTCAGCTTTCGTTAGGCGCCCTCGGGCTCACGCGGCGCAGGACTGGGCTCTGTCCCAGCCAGTCCCAGATTCGCTAGATGATAAAACGCTGTTTGGGCTCTGCAGTAAGAACCGTTCGAGCGCTGGGCGCTCCGTGTGCTGGAGGGAACAGCCCAGCCCTTCCGCATCATGCAGCCGATGGCAAACGTCCGGTAACGTCCATAACCAGCATTAGATCAGAGCAAACAGCATTGAGACGGAGCCATAAAGAGCTGAGCTGGGCGGGGGCCAGTGCTGCAATTAATATTCTGTGCGGAGCTACACCATCGCCCATTAGCAAACCCCATTCGGGCCACGCGATTAAACCGGAGTGGTTTTTCCAACGCTGCGTCGCTGTTTTGATCCGGAGTGACTGTAACTACTGAGGAGAAACCAGAGCAACCACCCTGGCACGATGGGCGCCCAGATTTGCCCTGAAAGTGCAGACAGAAATTCTAATAACGGGGTTTGCTTGGTCCTTCGGAACACACCGTTCTGCACGGTCCTGCTGCGTTCATCCACGGCTGCTTCCATTGTTTCCTTCATCATCACACTTTCTAACTTTCACCCTTCTTACAATTTTCCTTAAAGATCCTTTGACTTCAGGAATCTGTTATTTCTCTATAGCGAATTATTTGGGAGATCCGGCAAAAGGATCATTTTGGTATCGATCTGCAGGACCAACACAGATGGGGCCTTGCCAGGGGTTGGTTGGTTTAGAACTGGTTTTAATCCCTCGTGCTCTGCAGCACCTTGGGGAGGTGGAGGGAAGGGAAGGGAAGGGAAGGGAAGGGAAGGGAAGGGAAGGGAAGGGAAGGGAAGGGAAGGGAAGGGAAGGGAAGGGAAGGGAAGGGAAGGTGGAGGGACGAGGGGACATTCACTGCTCCTGGTTGGAGCGCTGGGGTAACCGAGCTCTCCCCAGCAGCGCTGTTGAAGCAGCTCTCTTGCTTCCAGCAACGTTCGGTGACAGAACAGCCAGAGGGGCTCAGATTAACAACGTGAATTTCTTTTGGTAGCAAACACTAGGTTTGTATCTTAGTTATGTATTTATTAATTGTTATTGGGGTGGGACGTGAATTCAGCAGAGGACAGAACCAGCAGCTGCGGTTGCTGGAAGTCGAAGCCAAGCGAAGTCAGGTTAGAAGAGAAGAGTCTGGGCCCAGCAGAGCGTGTGCGCACGGAGCTGCTGCTGGAAAAGCTGCTGCTGGGGAGGGCTGAGACGTCCGCGCACGAAGGTGGGGGTGGCTCTTCAGAAGATGCACCTTCCAACAGCTGCAGCTCACAGATGGGGGTTCTGTGCGTTACAGGAGATGATACACGCGGTGCATTACGTGAAAGGTGATGCTGTAAAGGACCACGGTGGTCTCTTGGCTCCAACACTTCACAGTAATCCCTCCTCGAGGTTTTGCTTTTCCCCCACCGAGCTCACCAAAGCTCTTGCCCTCACTCCCTCGCACTCTTCCACGCCCAGCGGGAATTTACTGTGGGTGCCATGGGGTGTCCCCAGCCAAGAACAGGTGCCATGGGGTGTCCCCGGCCGAGAATGGGTGCCATGGGGCCCCCCTGGCTGAGAAGGGGTGCCATGGGGTGTCCCCAGCTGAGAATGGGCACCATGGGGCCCCCCTGGATGAGACGGGGTGCCATGGGGTGTCCCCAGCCGAGAATGGGCACCATGGGGTGTCCCCAGCCGAGAACGGGCGCTGTCGCTGAGTCAGGGCGCCCGTGGGCAGGATGGCGCTGCTCTCAGGGAAACCTCTCAGAACCTCTCACCCCCGTTTCCTGCAGGGATCGCGGTCTCGTGAGGGCACGGGGCAGCCGCTGGCGTGGGACGGCACGAGGGCGCCGGGGTGCCCCATCCCACCTTGCTGGGCAGCTGGTGACAAAACGTCCCATTTTGTGCCCTCCCTGCACAGGCACAGCCCGTTGCTGCCTCTTCTTGGGACTGAGAATCAGGTACGGCCCCCTCTCCCCCCTGGGACGCTGGGTAACCCGTCCTCTGCCCTATGGGGTAGAAGCTGCATGGGGGACGCGGCCCCGTGTCTCCTGGCTCCATCACCTGTCCCCGTACCCACGCACTGAGAGGGAACACAAACATTGCAGCTGCCTTTTCCCGTGTCCGTCCGTCGGTCCACCCGCCGTGTGTTTCCAAAGGAGGCTCTCACGTGCCTTTTGAGGTCCAGCATTCAGTCGAGCCCCGCGCTGGATCCCGGCAGCACTCCAGAGCCGTTCGAAAGCTCTGGGCAGAGGGAAGGTTTCCAGACCACGTTGCAGATAGGAGGGCACAGGTGGAATTCGCAGGTGTTAATCACCACCGATTCCCCACCCAGGTGCTGCAGATGAGGTTGATTGCACTATCCTATAAAACCGAGCTTAAAGCAGCTGGGAGGAAGCTGCTGGAGCTCTGGGAAGGGGCAGAGCTGGGCTAAGTGAGGGTCTGTGCTGGTGGGACCTGGCGAGGGCGGTGAACCGGAGCCGCCGGCTGCGCTGGTGCTTCCTGCGAGGAACCGTGAGCGCAGCTGCCCCTGCTCGTGGGGAGGGTGGGGTGAGGCATCCTACTTAGATTCAGCAAACCAAACCTTCTGCAGAGCTTGGGGAGGCTGCAGAGCACAGGGCTTGCAGCACCCTCGGGCTGGTGAAGCTGCAGTTCTGCGCTGTTGCTTTCTCTTTTGGGTGGTTCGGTGGCTGTTTTTATCTCGGTCTGTGACAGGGGAAGGGCGCCCGTGGCCGATTCCCACGGGCCCGCAGCACAGCAGCGAAGAACATTGGAAAAGCTCTCTAGAGAAAGGCCGAGAACTGTTGTTGTTGGTGTGGCTGAAAGTGAAAAGGCTGAAGGAGCCCTTGGCCCACACGGGGAGGAGGTTCCCTTGTTTTTGTGAGACTCCTGAAAAGAAACGAGCACCTGCTGCTTGTTTTCCGCATTAACCAGCGCTGCGGATGGGCCACGGGGCTGCTGTCGTGGCCAGTGCTGGCAGGGAGCCCGTGGCCATTCCGCTGGGAAAACAGCCTGAATATTAGTTTTTATTTAAAAAAACTAATTTGCTTTGAAGCCGGGGTGACTCTTGTAGCCATCACTAGAACAGTTCGTCCCCATTCGCACACCGGGGCATCGAAGCTCTATCTGCCCCAGCAAAGACCGACGCTGAGCACGGCGTGAAGGATGAACGAGCACTTTCTGCTATTCTGTAGGAAAAAATACACTCTTACAGTCTCCTGAGCCTTGCCCGGAGGTATTTCTGCAGGTTACTGTGACTTTGTTGGGCAGCATCATTCACGAAACGCTGCGCCACAAGTTGGTCTGAAGGAAACCACAGGCGATTTGAGTCTTTTATCTCGTATCAGCTCGGTGCGGTTACAGTTCTCATTTCTGAGAAGAGAGCATCGCGTTTAATCATTGTGTCAGTTGGCACAAACACCGTGTTTGTAGTGAAACGCTAGAAAACAGCACGTTTATCTTTCCCTTGATCAAGATTTGTGCGATAGAAACTCTTAACGTTAAAACCCATCGGTAATGAAGCGTTCGAAGGGCTCGGCTCCCCGGCTTGTTTACTGCCATGTGTTTTGAAGAACGCTCCGGCCCCTCTTGCCTGATACAACCAATTCAATATCAGCCATCTCGGCCCGAGGGCGTTTGTTCCTTGGCAGCCTTCGCTTTGGCTGGGAGACGTTATTCCTGGACTTTCTTTTGGGGGAGCGATGACACCAGCTGGCCCCGAGCGGCGTGTTTCAGAACATAAAGCGCCTATAGGGGCTGCCGGGGAGCACGAGAAGCCAAGAGCCACCTGGAGAGGACAGGGGGGTTTTGGAGGCCTGGGGACACGGCTGGGACGCCCCATGGGACGGCAGCGGGGAGCCCGTCCCGCCCGCCCGGCACAGCGGGCTCAGCGCGCTGTTGCGCACGGGGGTATCGCGGGGTATTGCGTCACCCGCTGCCCGAACAGCCCGCTATTGGTGGTGCTGATTCATATGGCTTTATTGGTGTGGTATCAAGAGATCCCAAGGACAGAGAAGCCTCCCTGGAGCCGCAAAGTGAATAAGCGCTGAAAAGTCAACCCAAAGAGCTCACTTATCGCTTTGCTTCTAAATGTAACCAGGTTTTAATCTCGTTCGTGGGGCCAGCGTCTGTACAACGCCCACCCCGCACAGGAACGTCAGCGACAGCGAAGGCCGAGAGCTCAGGGGTGTGAGATGTAATGAGTTTTGTGTGGGCTCAGACCAGGGCTTCAAACAAGGAGCAAAGAGCTGCTTTTCTGAGGAAAGGCTCTTTGTGCTTGTACACACTGAGCAGGAGGAGGCAACAGCACCAGGGGCTCACCTGGCCACAGCAGCACCCTCCAGATTGGCTCCAGAGCCAACAAGGAGCGGTGCTGTGTCAGCTCAGCCCTGCGCTGGGTGCCGTGCGGTTTCTGAGCCCAATGCTTTCGTGGAGCTGAGTTTCAGTGGTTTCGAACGCCCTGTTCGGTTGATGTGAAATTGTGGAGGAGTTGAAAACTCCGCTGTGCTTTTGGTAAAACCCGAGGCAAGCAGACAATGCTGAGCTAATGCACGGGGCAGCGCCCGCGCGTGCCCGGCTCTCCCACCTTTGTAAGGCTCCAGCCTTGGGCGGTCTTTCCTGGGACGAAGTTGCTTTGTGCCGTTTGTTTCTGCTGTATGCGTACATACGTGGTGTGTGTTTATACACGCAATGGGGTTCTCTGTGGGTGTTTTCCCCCCAGAAAATATATTGAAACATTGGATTCCAGAAACCTGCGCTACAGCCGTATGTCCTTTTGCACAGACATCTCTGCCTATAGAGTCAAGAGCCCTTGTCCTCCTGTAGCCCCCTCAGTGCACCTCCCAGCTGAAATCCTTAGGGTTATGTATGCGTGTTTGTGCCCACGCATGCGTGTAAATACAGGTTATGTAAACCTGTTTTATATAGTTTATATATACATAAATATATCTAATTTAATCAGGAAGTGAAAGCTCAACTAACCTTGCTCTAAAAATGAAGTAGCAATAAAAGGTAATTATGTGATAAATGTCTATCAGTCAGGACGCTGGACCTTGGCTGGCGTTAACTGCAGCTCTTGGGGTTCTTCTGCAGGTGGCCTCAGTTTTGCAGCCACTCGTGTCCCCCTCCAGCGAGCGCCTGCCTGTGCACAGCCCCGGGTTCAGTGCCCGGCTGAGCACCCCCGGGACTGAGCAGGATGGGCAAAGCTGAGCCGAGGGCACTGCAGAACAGCCTGGGTGGGTTCTGCTGCGGCTTCAGGATGAGCAAGTGCAGCAACAGCAAAGGCCAGCAGCTTCAGCCGGGGAAATGCCAGCTTACAGCCCGAAAAAGAATACGGAGTTAACTTCTTGTTTAGGAAAAGCACAGCAGAACACTTCCTTTAATGACACATTGGCTGCCAGTGGTGCTTTATGACTGTTCCGCAGCCACCGATGAATCACGGGAGGGAAGTGCAGGGACAGACTGTTCTATCTAAAGGTTGCCAGTCCCAGGGGTTCATGGTCACCCAAAACAAGGTGCTGCTCTTGCTTTTGCTCTCTGACGTCACCACCATCAGCCGATCGCTGCCATTGTCACGGCTATGTCACTGCCATTGTCACTGCCACGCGGCTTGTGTGTCCAACCATGTCAAGCCAAGGTGTCTCTGGAGCTTATCACGCTGCTCTTCCATGCATCCCCTCCTAACGCAGTTCATATGTTTCCACACTCTCCTTCGCAGGCATCCGGTCTCTCCAAATTCTTGCGTTTCGCATTATGTGTCCTCGGGTTTGATCTCTTGCATTAAAAAAATGCTTCCATTTGAAGCCGAATAGTGAGGGCTCAGTGCATCTGCCAGAGCTGCTGGCACAGCCGGCTCCTGCAGGAGCAATTACTTTCCAGTGAGTCTCTAAAATTGCTTATTTACTTTCGCTTGTATGCCAAAAATACTTTAAAATCAGGACAGTTTTTTCCAGTTACACAATCATCAGAAATATCTTGAATCCATACGCTTCCACTGCGGTTCAATAGCCAATCTGAAAATAGTCACAACGGTTTGGGAAGTACGTAAAAAGCGTTCTCTCCAGAACTAAGGCCAATTTCGGACAAGCCCCGAGACTGAGGATACTTTCCCACTAGAGCTTTTCAATTAGTGGTAGTTAATTTACAGCGCTGGTGTGGGCAGCAGCTGCTCCTGCCCCTTGGGATTCCTCACTGATAAAACCCAAGCCCAGTTTCAGTGCCGGATCCTCAACCCCCCCTGGCTCCAGGGCACAGGTAACAAAACGTACAACGATCTACAAGGATCTGAAGATCTCAGAGCCTTTGCAAAGGGAGGGCTGGTTTGTGCTCCTTACGAATGGAGGGCTCACTTGTGCTCCTTACGCATGCATGGTTTAAATTCCCTTTTAAGTTGCAAGGCTTTGCACGGGTGTAATTCAGCAGAGCGGGGCCTTGCATATCCTGGGTACCAACAAGTTAATGTGAGCCCAATGTCTGAAAAATATACATCGTACGGGCATTATGATGCAGCTGGAAAAATACAACAAACCCAGCAAGCTTGACTTTGTCATTTTAAGCGCGTGTTCGCAAATGAAATGAGGATTGTGCCCATCAACAACAACCGGAGCGGAGCCGGTGCTTCTCAGCCTACTGAAGAGCCGTGGTCTTCATTTATAGCTTTAAGTTACTGGCACTCCTTGTTTTCTTTTTTTAATGTATATATATAAGGCATCTCGACTTGAAGTGATACTGCAAAAGTAGAAATAGCATGATAAACCTTCAAAGCTGAAGTCAAAGGGAACCTGTGTTTTGACTTGGTGCTGGTATTTGTACAGCCGGCACCGTTTAGTCCCGAGCCCGAGCGAGCGCGAGCCTGTGGTCGCAGCTGTGCACAAAAATACTGCAGCCCGCTCCCGCTTTAGGACTGAACTCCGCTTCCCAACGGCTCCCTCTGTAATTCTCTTTCCAAATAAAAGGAAGAACTATTCCTGGCTCGTAACGGTGTATTTCTGTGGCTTCTCGAACTATAATGAAGGCAGTCTGGAATGTCAGAAATTACACACTCCATGCCAGGTCTTAACCCAGGGTAATTTAGGCTTTAAATGTTTTGGAGTTTACATTTTGAGTCTGTTATTGTACAACTTTTTAATTAAAACGTCGCTGCAGTCCAGATCACTAATGCTTCTTGCTCAAAGATCCATTAACATCTATCTGAAAACCACTACTTAGGGCGTTTGATCATCTTGCTATTGAGGGCTAAGGCCATCTGCTTGGAAAGTTATTTGGTTTTTATTTGGCTCCTTCTAATTGTGGAAATTCAAAGACATCTTTGCTATCCCCTGGACTCCGAGAGGGGAGAGGTCGGTTCCCTTTCTGCAGGCGCTGCGGTGTCTCTGCTGGGGCCCCGGTCCTGGTTCAGCTCTGGAATGACCCCCCGGGCTCGTCGCTGGAGGACGGGGCTGGATTTCCCTGTGCGCTGCCCAGAGAGCGCATCCCGCTGATGCTCGTTACCGTCGCTGTTTGCCCGTTGAAATACTACTGAATAAATCAGACGAATACAGCAAGGCCACTTGGGCTCCCAGATGCCATCAGAACCCGATAACAGCTGCCCTCGGGATTCTCGCACCACCGGCCGCTCTTGCCATGATCTGCAGCAGAGCCTGTGGACGTGTACACTCTGAAATATTACTCCAGATTTACATCCTATGTACAAAGAGAGGCTTTCACTTGGCTTTTGCTCTCAGCCTGATGGAATTACATTCAGCCCAGGTTTATCCTCCTCTTTGGGCTGAGGCACTGGTGTACATGCCCTGTGTGTGTGAGTGTGTGAGCGTGTCAATGTGTACGCAGCTCCCTATGGGACGCTGCTTCAGCCCCAGGACGCGGGCCAGCCCGCGGTGGTGCTCCCTGATGTCCTCAACCTGCAGCAGCTCTGCTTCGTCTCATCGAAACCCACAGGACCCCATAGCAGAAAGACCCCAAAAATGAGCCAAGACTCAACCGCTGCCTTCCAGGAAAGCAGCTTTCTGATGGCACAAAGCACCCTGTCCACCCTCAGCCTGTATAAGGTACAATTATACAGCGATTACTCTATTTACATTTATTAATTATTGTACAATAATAACAATTTCCAGTGTAGCATTGTGGGATTCTTACGCCGATCCCTCCATGCACTGCAATGGCCCCAAAGTGCTTAGAGCAACCTCTGGGCTCCTCTAAACAAGGCAAAAACGTCCTTTCTGATCTCAACCCCAACCCCAGAGCTGGTCATCCAAAAACGACACTGGGAAACACAGTGGAGCTCGTTGGTCTCTGACCGCGTTGCCTGTGGAGGCGCCAGACCTTGATTGCAATCACCTTGTGCCCTGGTTTTAGGTACCAAAAGGCGCAAACCCCTCCGAGCGGGTTCTCTTTGCACCATCTGCGTGCGTTACCCATCGCCTGGCACGGCCCCGTGTTCTTGCACCACACCTTATTTTCAGCTCCGCGTTTTGTTTTTCGGGTGCAGGTAGAACAAGGCGTTATTATTTCCACATAATCAGGGCAAAACCAGTTTCACTTTCTTTGAAGCTTTTTATCTCCCTACAACTGGATTTGAATCTCTGACTTCACCACCACAACCCCAGAGCCATAACCACAAGGCCACATGGTCCCAGGGCTGTTTTTGGAGGTGGTGGTGATGTGAGTTATTTTAGACGCTGCTAGCTATAAATTTCAGTTGTGTTTGAAGGAGGGGAGCGGGCTCTGAGAGCCCTCGGTGCGTCCGTCCTCGGCCCTGTGGGCAATGCCTGCGGGCGCTGGGACGGGAGCTTGTCCTGCAGGCTCTACCATGAACCACCCAGCACAAACAAGCAGCAATTGCGAAGGGCGGTTGAGCTGATTGTCCTCGCTGGTATTGCCATCCCAAGACGGGCTGTGACGCAGAAAGTCAACCTGCACAAGGGCGGTTTTTCATTGCGGTGCGCCCCAAATAGCATCCAAACAAGTCCATTTTAGACCACTTGTGTGTGTGTGATAAACGCAGCCCGGCCACCCTGAGCCTCTTAAAAAGGCTTCGCCCTGACCCTTCGGTTCACGGTGCGTTTTTGCACTCTTGGTTTCTTGCTTGAAAATAAAGGTGAGTTTGCTGCTGCGTAGCCCTTGTTCCATAAGCTACCCAGGCAAATGCTGTGAGCTATGATTGCAACTACAGAACTTAACTGGCATTTCAAAAGAAGGTTTATTTCCCAAAACGACACCCTGAATTTAAACGCCTTGCTCAGCTGGTTCATCCAAAGGAGGGTGTCCCCGCACAGCCAAAGCTCAGTTTGGGTATAAGGTAAAAGCCTTAAACGAGCATCGAATGAGCAGCAGAAAGAGCCGCTGGGAACTACAGAACGTGAGCTTCACCGCCTTTACATCTAGAAACTATTTACGTTTGCCTTTTCTCATAAGAGTAACTTTCAGCTGCAGAAGTCAACCACATCTGTGTGAAGCGCAGAGAACTTTGGGAGTGAAGTGATTTCAATCCGAATGAGGGTCTGAGAGCCGGCGGTAGCTGCTGATCCGAGACGGTGCCCGACAGGCCCAGCTCCCCTTCGGTTCTGGTTGTCGGTGCCAGCAAAGTGCAGCTGCCTGGGCACCGGTGTTGGGACCAGTGAACAACAGTGATCCCACTCTCCTCCTCGTGATATAGGTGGTCCTTCCCGTTGTAGATGGCCACACGCGATAGCCAACGCAATAAATAACCCTTGCAGCAACAGTGACCCAGCCAAGGGTGATACTACTGGAAACACCCCTAGAAAACCCAGTAAGTCTCGTGTTCTGGAGTCCCCATCTGTGACTCCAGGTCATTGTCATGGACAGACATGAGAAGCTGCTTCATGGGAGGGTTTCTTAGCCTATTGTGAAACGCCAGCCCCAGAGAAAACAGCGTTCACAGCATGGAGGTCAGGTTTGTTCCGACACTTGAAAGCGGGTTTGGGAGGCAGGGGTCCCTTTGGAACTGCAGTGGAGAGTCACTCAGAAGAAATAAAGCACAAAGGACTAAGGTCACGTGTAGAAGGCACCGATCAAGCACAGCTGACCCCTCCGGAAATCAGGAGCCGTGCCCGTTGTAGCTGTTACTGAAACGGCGGCGCTTGGAGGCTGGTGCTGGGTGCTGGGCTCCGTTCGCCGAGGGGCTCGCAGCAGCCATCTTGTGCGGCTCCAGGGAGGAAACGGAGCCCAGAAAACGGTCGCAAAAATCTCGAATGAAAAGAAAAAAGGAACACAACAAACAAGGAAAGCGTTTCACTAGAACCCATCTTTGGAAAAACAGAACAAGGTTTCCACGCGGAGAAATAACTATAAATAACGTTTGAGCTATTAAAAGGGCGAGCGCAGAAAAAAGGGGCTATTTACATAGGAGCGTTTTGTGCTGTTTCAGCCTAATTTGTCACCGACGTAGGAGCCCCGTACGCTGGCTGGAGGGGATCCAGCGCTTTCAAAGGTTTTCTGTCAGGGCCTGGAAGGCCGCCAGGTTTCTTTAATGGAGCCGAGCAGTCTCAGGGCTGTTGTTGGAGATCTGGCGAGCCAGGGCCGCGTGTTAGCAGGAAGCAGAGCCAAGCGGGCTTCCTGAGCGGCTGGGAGAGGAAACTCGGTAATAAGCATGGAGGCTGTGGTTAAAAATAACCCCGGTATATAAAGGCTGCGCAGGATCCCCTCTCGCTCATACGCGCCGCTGCCTCTTGGCCGGCTGCGTGGTGCTGATTTCATGCGAACGGACGCTCTGCCATCTCGGCGGAGCAGGTGGTTTTTAAGCCGGGGAGGAGGGAAAGCGCCGGTGGGGAAGCGGAGCCGCAGGACGGCGCTCGGTCCGCGAGCCGGGCTCCGTTCTCCGAGCGCGGTGGGGCCGAGCTGAGCCGCGACGGGCACGGCTGCGGTGCCCGGCTTTGGGCTGAAGTAAAAGTTGTGTTGAAAAATAACTCTGTTTTCTGCGATGTGAAACCTAGGAAGGGGAAAAAAAGGGAACGTGGTGAATCATGCAAGCGCTTGAGCAACAAGAGAAAGGGCCCCTCGATTGTCACCGCCGGGCCCGTGCGGCTCGAACCACTTCTGCTCCGGCAGATTCAATCCCGCCCGTGCCCCCTCGCCCGGCGTTGGCCAACTGGAGGGGTGAGTGTGGCAACCGGCGGCCGGAGGGCCGGGCCGCCCTCAATCAGGGCCCCGCAGTCCCCGCGCGTCGCCCGGCGCGAGGCCGCTGCTCCTCGCCGCGTTCGCCCTGCACACAGGCAAACCCGGCTCTTCTCCTTCAAAGGCGGCGATTTTCCTTGCAGATGTGGGGTGAGACAGCGCACGGGTCATTTGGCAAACGAGGGCGCCCTTTTCCCCGCGGTAACCGACGCTGACACCCATACCCGACCGCGTTCTGAACGCTTCTTCGCAGCCCACGTTTTGCTGTAATTGGCAAAACGCGTTCTTCGCAGGCCTGTATTTTTACTGCAAACATTTGTTTGGCGCTTTGTGTGGCGAATGAAAAGAAAATTTCACAACGCGTTCGACGAAGTTGCGTTGCAGGAGGCTGCCCCTTGAACAGCATCTTATTGCTCAAGAATAGCTGTAACCGTTCGGGGGATTTCAACAGCCTTATCCTCCTAAGCTCGAGTTGCTGTGCACACCGTGTGCGCTATAGCACCCAATATTAATAATTTTGATGAAGCCAACCCTGGTTCCTTGGCATTTAATCCTCCCCAGAGCTCGCCGTTGGCACCAAGTGTGACCGATGTTCCTGGAAGGCACAGCAGCCAAGCGATCCGGAGTGTTCAGGTGCGTGGGGACAAAGCTGAAGCTTTGTTTCGGAACAAAATACGTTTTGTACACGGCAGAAAGCACCATTCCCAAGCTCAGATGTGCCCAGGGATTTAAATATATAAATATCCTCAAAGGTAGGAATTAATAGCTCAAGAAAATAATAAAAAATTGACACAACAATGGACATAAGCGTCTGGAAAAACGTCTGTCCCAAAATATCCTGCTGGAGGTTCGAAGCTGAATCATAGTGATGTAACTAATAATGATCATGGAAAAAAAAATGAATATGTATATATATATATACCATTCTGAATAGTTCAGTGATCTAAGTCTGAGCAGGATTTAGAGCCCGGGAGGACAAGCGAGCTGAGCTGCCCCGTGTGTCCGTGGGTCCCCGCGCGGGGCCGCGCTGCCCAGCTCTGATTCACACTTCCATGTATTCAGACAGGGAAAGCAACCCCAGGCAGCCGGCAACGCCAACGAACAGCGTCCCGGTTAACGGAGGGCTTGCTGCAGTGCTTCCCATTACTCAGCGGCAGGACAGATGACTAACACACGGTACAGGTGCGGTACAAGGGTGCTTTATAAGCGAGAAGTAAGCCCCACATGTTCATCGTGTTAAACAAGGTTTTCCACCTTGTACTCTGTGCGAACTCCTGCTTTGTATATTGGGTGAATAAACCTCCACCTATCAGGTAAAACCACAACCTGTAAAGATATTCCACGTGTCAACAGGGGGAAAAAACCCCAAATCTTCCTCATTTTGAAGCAGTTCTCTGCTCGTGGCTGCTTTTCGGCTTTGTCCAGTCTTCTTCCTCCCTCCCCAATGAAAACCCCTGCACCTCACAGCGATAACAGCCCTGCAGGGGGGGGCGTGCGCACGGGCCCAGCCGGCAGAGCCCAACGGACCCCGAATCGGAGGGGAAAGTGCACCCCACCCGCTCCCTCAGGCCGGATTCCCCTGGCTGGTTACCCCACGCAGCCCCCAGCTCCGGCCCCGCCGCGGCGCGCGGAGACAGGACAGCGCTTCTCCCCGTCACCTCCAGCGCTGTGTCCGTGTGAGTTTCCTCCTAAAGTGCAAACCAGGGGAGACGTGACCGGTGTGGAATCTCAGGGTGTAACACCCGTTGGATCCCTGAATTAAATCCATCTCACCGTATTGAGCTTCCAAAGCCCTGGAGACTGCTGCATGTTTGGGAACAGTGACAGCGATTTTTCTGAATGAACCCGCACCGGTCCCTCCCGAGCTGTGCTGCCGTCAGCCCGCACCCTGGCCGCCTGTTCCTTCACCAGCTATTTCACCCGTAATAAAAGGTGTTTGGCAACAACCGAGAGCTGCTGCTCAGGACCACGAGCGGCGTTCTGAGCGGTTTCAGCAGCTCCAAGCTGGCGTGCTCAGACACCCTGCGGAGTTTTTGAAGCCGAGGTATCAGTTCACAGCTCTGTACAAACAAAAGGTCTGTGGGCTGCGTTTGGGGGGCTGAGGGGCATTGCCCCCGACACGCGTGTCCCGCACACGCGGCAGCGCAGCCGCGGGAGCACAACCCCCGCCTGCCAAAGCCGCCGTCCAAAGTGACCCAAAAATCACTCACAGCCGAAAGCTACCGCTCCTCACACAGCAAATTCAAGTAACAATACAGAATTACCGTGATTAAATTAATTAGCTGATTTTTTGCACGGTTTACTGGACATACTTTAATGATGGGGACAGTCTTTTCTTGCCTATTTCTTGGAAAGGCTTTCTTTACGTAATTCGACTTATTTATTGAAATGGAGTTTAGTCTTCGTTTGCTCTGCGTGGATGAGGTCTGGGAAGTATCAGCGCCCGACTTCTGCTGATCTTTGTGAACCGTTAATGAGGCTTTCACCAAAATTAATGAAGATTGCCGTGAGGACGAATGGGCATTGCGGAGCTGTCAGTAACCACGCCGGGAACGTGGAAGTGCTGAAAAATCTTTCTGTTCTCCCTTTGGGCAAGAGCCAGATGCTGAATTCAGATCAGACAATACCGATGTTGAAATACTTTCCATTCCAGTAACTAAGGAGGATGTTAAAACAACTGCTACTCATCTCAAACAATATTAAGTTGCCAGGTCTGGGTAACTTGTAAGCGAGTGTTTCGAAAGACCGTGCTGAGGACATTTCCAGATGGTTCGTGTTTGTTATCAATCGGTTTGGGAGCGGGGGGAGCCCCAGGTGACCTGAAGAAGGTGAATATTGTGTCGCTATTTTAACACGGTAAACAGAACGACCCAGCCGGGCCCGTCGCTGTCACAGAAACCGGGGCAAGAGACTGGGAGGACCTGCTGCACAAAGAGAGCCACAAATAAAGGCGGTTTAGTTAACGACAAGGGTGCTCCACACAGGGCAGGCGCTGCTGGAACACCCGAATCTCCGCGTTTGTCTGCTCCAGGATGATTTTCACAGCAAGAAACAAGAACATGACAAATCAACGTGGTGTGCACACGCAAACGGGTCCAAACACAAGCTGATACATCTTGAAATCTAATTTCAATTTTAATCAAGCGGGTTTATTAGCTCTTAATCTTTTTTATCATCAGTTACCATTCAACGCTGCTAACAATGACCTGGAAGAGAACAGAAACTGTTGCTGATAAAGTCCCAGATGACAAAGATCAAGGAAGCACGACATAATTTGAAGAACACGCCATTGTTAAGGAACGATGGCGACTGCTTCACCCTCCAGGCAGAGAACAGCACGCACGGCCGCTCGGCCCAGCCTGTGGCCGTGTGTCCGGGGAGAAGGGTCCAAACAGCTCTGCTTTCTGGCATAGAACACCAGGTTCCGACCAGGCCAACGGGAACAAGGGGAGTGGTGACTGTCCCATGGCACTGGAGGTGCAGGCAGGGGAGTGGTGACTGTCCCATGGCACTGGAGGTGCAGGCAGGGGAGTGGTGACTGTCCCATGGCACTGGAGGTGCAGGCAGGGGAGAGGTGACTGTCCCATGGCACTGGAGGTGCAGGCAGGGGAGAGGTGACTGTCCCATGGCACTGGAGGTGCAGGCAGGGAAGTGGTGACTGTCCCATGGCACTGGAGGTGCAGGCAGGGAAGTGGTGACTGTCCCATGGCATTGGAGGTGCAGGCAGGGGAGTGGTGACTGTCCCATGGCACTGGAGGTGCAGGCAGGGGAGTGGTGACTGTCCCATGGCACTGGAGGTGCAGGCAGGGAAGTGGTGACTGTCCCATGGCACTGGAGGTGCAGGCAGGGGAGAGGTGACTGTCCCATGGCATTGGAGGTGCAGGCAGGGGAGTGGTGACTGTCCCATGGCACTGGAGGTGCAGGCAGGGAAGTGGTGACTGTCCCATGGCACTGGAGGTGCAGGCAGGGGAGTGGTGACTGTCCCATGGCACTGGAGGTGCAGGCAGGGGAGAGGTGACTGTCCCATGGCATTGGAGGTGCAGGCAGGGGAGTGGTGACTGTCCCATGGCATTGGAGGTGCAGGCAGGGGAGTGGTGACTGTCCCATGGCACTGGAGGTGCAGGCAGGGGAGTGGTGACTGTCCCATGGCACTGGAGGTGCAGGCAGGGGAGTGGTGACTGTCCCATGGCACTGGAGGTGCAGGCAGGGGAGTGGTGACTGTCCCATGGCACTGGAGGTGCAGGCAGGGGAGTGGTGACTGTCCCATGGCACTGGAGGTGCAGGCAGGGGAGTGGTGACTGTCCCATGGCACTGGAGGTGCAGGCAGGGGAGTGGTGACTGTCCCATGGCACTGGAGGTGCAGGCAGGGGAGTGGTGACTGTCCCATGGCACTGGAGGTGCAG
The DNA here is from genome assembly GCF_037038585.1 of Patagioenas fasciata. Classification (NCBI taxonomy): domain Eukaryota; kingdom Metazoa; phylum Chordata; class Aves; order Columbiformes; family Columbidae; genus Patagioenas; species Patagioenas fasciata. The sequence goes on along the minus strand of NC_092546.1, from coordinate 6,388,260 downwards.
GCAGGGGAGTGGTGACTGTCCCATTCCAATCCAGATGGGTCACAGCGGTTGCTCGGGGGTTCCTGGGGTTTTGAACCGCTGTGCTGAGAGGTCCCATTCGCAGCTCGTTCGCCCCTCGTTATTGTGCTTGCTCTGAGCAGGCAGGACTTTCTGAGGACAATCCCAAGAGAAAGGAGCCGGGCTGCAATCAGAGTGCAATCCCTTCAAAGCTGCCCTTGGTGTAAGAGAACACCAGAGACGGGCAGCGACACCCAGGGAAGTCAGCTTTGCTGTGGAAAGCTGTGTTTGCTTTGGCTGGCAGACCAGTCCCACACCGTTTAGCTCCCCGCTACCCCCGTTAACAAACACTTTCTCATCTCACATTCTTCACGTTTACACACCAGTGGCATCTCCAGTCTGCGCTGCCCTGGGCGAGCGCGCTGCCGGGGTCCTGGGTATGGATCTTTAAAACAAGTGCTGCGTGCAGCACGGAGCCAGGAAATGTCAGCACGGCGCTCGGGGCCGAGTGGAAGGTCACGGCAAAGTTGGACTCGGTTCGTACAGAACTGGTGACTCACAGTGTAAATAAATTCTCGCATTCGTCTCACCAGGTTTAGGATATCTATAGTTTTTTTAGCTTCGCTGCTTTACTTGAAAACGAAAAGAACCGAGAGGCAGGGGGTCGATGGCTTGTGCGCCTGGCTCCCCCGCTCTCTGCCCGCTGAACGTTTCCTCCGTGCGGAGAAAGGAGTTGGGTGACGGGATCGGCGGAGAGCTGTGAAAAACGTCCTTCCAGTGCCTACTGGAAGAGCAGGGGCTGGAGCTGAGCCGGGAACGTACAGCGCGCTGTATAGCCTAGAAACAAAATATTTTGTTATAGCTGTTGCTGCAATCACGAGCACATAAACTGACACAGACATCGGGCGTGTTATCAGGGGAACGTTCGCATTCGTTCTGAATTCATCAGAGTGTATTTTCTTGGCTGACTCACAGCGCCGTATATACGTATTGTACACTTACTAACATTTTATTAGAGGAAAAGAGTTTACATTGACAGATTACACAAGTGTGACATTGCAGAGCTGTGAGTCACACATCTTTGTGTACCTCGTTACCATGCATTCAGTGGATTGATTCTGCTCCAGTCACAGGAGTCTGGCTGCTCCTCCTGGCCATCCTGTGAACTTTTAGAATAAAAACTATAGAAAGTTAAACAAGAGATATTGGTGATTTTAAAACACGTGTAGCTATTGAAAGAGATCGTTCAGTCCCCTAGCAACGGCGCTTTCCTGATGGGCTGCGCGTGGCCTCGAGCCGCCGGGGCTCCCGCGGACGCGCTCGGGTGTTTCTGAGCAGCGGAGCCCATCGGGGCCATCGCCCCTTCCCCTCCTGGGCCACGGGCACGGAGCGAGCGCTGCTCTCCTGCACCCCTCTGATCCCCAGCTCGCTCAGCACTCCCCTTAGGGCGACTGCAGAGGAAATGTGGAGGAGGCAAGGGGAAAGCAGAGCTCGCTCTCGAAGAATCAGCCCGACCTGCAATAGATCATCGTTTTTCCTCCTTTAAGAATTGCCACTTTTGCTCTTTCGCTCCTGGGTGGCTGCCAAGCAGCCGCGATCCTCGAAAACCAGGACTCTGGAGCACGTTATCACAATTTGCTGGAGAATGGCTCCTTCAGACTGGGCACTGGAGCCAGAGGCCAAGGTGAGGGAGAACAGCTTCCCCTCTGATAGAGTCAGCCCAGGACCATAAATTGGCTACAGCCAGAGGAGATCACAGGAGCTACTTGCATTATTTCTCTTCGTGTCATAGGGAAAGGTTGATCTTGGCAACCTTTGTGCAGCAAATGGAAACTCTGCTAGAGCTCTGGCCTCCCATCCCATGCAAGTCTCCAGCGTTTTCCTTGCAGGGAGACTGTGCAGGCCCGGCTCTGAGCGCCCTCCGCCAGGACCGAGATGGGGCTGCGAGCCCCGAGGGTGACCAGGGCTGGACGTCACCAGCTCACGAGGCCCGAGCAGAGCGCTGGATCTGCTGCCCTTGCCGTGCTCGTTACACCTCCCGCTCCCACCCCCGTGTGCTGGGTCTGGTCCCGTCGTGTGTCCCAAAGACGGGGTCAGGTCACAGGGCAACTGCTGTGAGGGGTGGGGGGATCAACCCCCTTATTCATGGTGTCTTCCCCAGTGTCCCCAGGACAGGGACCCAGCCACGCGCCCCATCCCACAGCAGGTCCCTGTTGGGACTCGGCCGGTCAGTGTCCCCTCACGTCACGGACAGACTTTTGGTGTTTCCAGGGCAGGGACCCCTCTACGTGCCCCACGCCACAGCTGGTCTGTCACGGTGTCTCTCAGCGCACGGTCCCCTCATCACAAAGAGGGTCCTTCCGTGTCCCCTCTGTGGTCCCTCAGCATCCCTAGGGCAGGCAGAGACCCCACAGTGTCCCCTCAGCTCATGAGGGGGTCCCTGGGGCAGGGACCCTTCAGTTTCCCCTCAAAACCCGGGGGTGGCAGCACCCTACAGCTGCCCCCAAACCCGGCAGTAAGGGGAAGGATGAGGGGGGTCTGGACCCAAACCCTGGACTAAGGGGAAGGATGAGAGGGGTCTGGACCCAAACCCTGCAGTAAGGGGAAGGCTGAGAGGGGTCTGGACCCAAACCTTGGACTAAGGGGAAGGATGAGAGGGGTCTGGACCCAAACCCCACACTAAGGAGAAGGATGAGAGGGGTCTGGACCCAAACCCCACATTAAGGGGAAGGATGAGAGGGGTCTGGACCCAAACCTTGGACTAAGGGGAAGGATGAGAGGGGTCTGGACCCAAACCCCACACTAAGGAGAAGGATGAGAGGGGTCTGGACCCAAACCCTGGAATAAGGGGAAGTCTGAGAGGGGTTTGGACCCAAACCCCAGACTAAGGAAAAGGCTGAGAGGGGTCTGGACCCAAACTCCGGACTAAGGGAAAGGCTGAGAGGGGTCTGGACCCAAACCCCGCAGTAAGGGGAAGGCTGAGAGGGGTCTGGACCCAAACCCCGCAGTAAGGGGAAGGCTGAGAGGGGTCTGGACCCAAACCCCGCAGTAAGGGGAAGGCTGAGAGGGGTCTGGACCCAAACCCCACACTAAGGAGAAGGCTGAGAGGGGTCTGGACCCAAACCCCAGACTAAGGGGAAGGCTGAGAGGGGTCTGGACCCAAACCCCGCAGTAAGGGGAAGGCTGAGAGGGGTCCGGCCCCAAACCCCGCAGTGGGGAAGAGGCAGTGAGGGGGCCCGGCCCCGAACCCCGCGCTGCGGGGAAAGCTGCGAGGGGACCCGCCGGCCGGTCCGGCCCGGCCCCGCTCCGCTCCGCCCCGCTCGGGCTGGGACCGCCGCGCCGCGTCCTTTTATACCGGGGCTAAATTTAGGCTGCGCCCGAGCCGCTGCCTCCCGCCCGCCCCGTCCGGGACGCGTTTCCTCCGCTCCCTGCAATTGGCTTGAGGGCGCCCGCGCCCGCGTTATAAGGTGGGGAGGGCGGCTCGCCGCGCCGTCCGCCGTCCCGCCCGGCCGCACCATGGCGCTCAGCGACACCATCCTGCCCTCCTTCGCCACCTTCGCCAGCCCCTGCCGCGAGAAAGCCCTCCACGAAGTGAGTGCCTCCCCCTCCCCGCGCGGCTCCTCGCACGGGTGGGCGGCGGCCCCGCGTCTCCCGCATCTGCCCCCCCTCAAACGGCACCGCTAACCCTCTCCCTTTTCTCTCCCCCAGAGGTGGAAGTGCGACCAGGAGGCCAAGACCCCCGCGGGCACCTGGGGCGGCCTCTCCCCGCGCAAGGAGGACGAAGATCTCAACAACGTGCTGGATTTTATCCTTTCCATGGGCAGTGACAGCTACGGCCAAGGCGCAGCCGGGGGGGAATATCCCCCTGCCCAAGGGGACAGCGCTGCCTTCTACCAGACAAACCCGTCCCCGGGATGCTACAGTGCCCTGGAGCAGGGCAGCCCCCCGCCCTACAGCGCCGGCATGGTGCCGGAGATGATCCGCTCCGAGATGGACTCCAGCTACTGCCCTCCCAGCAGCGTCCAGGGCCGGTTCTTCGTGACCCCCAGCTTCGGGAGCCCGCAGTTCGTTGAGAGCATTAAGCCCGAACCCGACATGGACAATTACGGACCGGTCTTGGGGCTGGTGCCCCAGGCTTGCCCGAAGATCAAGCAGGAGGGCAACGCAACCTGCATGATGGCCTACGAGCAGCCCCGGGTGGCCAGCTCCCCCCAGATCCCCGGGGCAGAGACCCCCCCTCTGAGCCCCGACGACCTCGTGGTGAACGACTGCCACACGCAGATGCTGTGCCCCTCGTCCGTGTCCTTCCAGCAAACCTACCACCCGGGCTCCGGCTTCCACCACCCGCAGACCCACCTCCAGTACCAGAACACCTCCCAGTTTGGGCTTTTCGAGGACAACCTGCCCCTGCAGCCCTCGGCTCCCAGGGGCATGCTCACCCCTCCCTCCTCCCCCCTGGAGCTGCTGGACTCCAAACCAAAGCGGGGACGCCGGTCCTGGCCGCGCAAGAGGACGGCGACCCACACCTGCACCTACGCGGGCTGCGGGAAGACGTACACCAAGAGCTCGCACCTGAAGGCCCACCTGAGGACGCACACAGGTAAACGCCGCCGGGCGCCGGAGACGCGCTGCTGCTGCCTGTGACAGCCGCCGGTATAGAAGAGTTTGTAGCCTGAGCTTTAACCCCGTGGTCTCTCAAATTCCAGGATACCCACGGTTGAGCTATGGCAGGTGATCAGACCTATAATGTCTGAGCGTTTTCCTATGCCTATATAGGTCAGAGCTTTTCTAAGGGCTTCTGACACCCTTTCTCAAAGGGTTTTCACTGCAGGCATGGATGAGTAAAGGAATTACTGAGCAGCCTCGTTGGGCTTGAAAGCCCTTGGCTGCGATTGTGGGAGGGCTGGGTAGCAAATAGGAGCCATGGGTCACGCTCTGTGCCGTCTCTCCGCAGGTGAGAAGCCCTACCACTGCAACTGGGACGGCTGCGGGTGGAAGTTCGCCCGCTCCGACGAGCTCACCCGCCACTACCGCAAGCACACGGGCCACCGGCCCTTCCAGTGCCACCTGTGCGACCGCGCGTTCTCCCGCTCCGACCACCTGGCGCTGCACATGAAGCGGCACATGTAGCCCCGCGCCCGCCGGCCGGGGCGCGGTTACCGAACTGCTCAGGTGCAGAGCGTGGAAAGCTGTAGCTGGTACTACGCAGGGAGGCAGCGACGCGCCAGCCGTGGACGCGGAGGAGGATTCGACACAAGGAGGCTCAGCCGGGCTCCTCCTGCAGAGAACTTTGGGGACTCGTGGCCGCGAACCTGCCCAGCCTGGAGAACAGGGGTTATTTATGCAGCTTCCAGAAGGGTGAACTCCGTAAGACTCCACACAGATTGTACAGAAGAAGCTGTAATGATGTTTGTTTTTTCTAACTGCCCCGTCCCAAGCTTTACCAGACAATGTTCGTATGGAAACTGCCTGAAGTTGACCCTAGAAGAGAGAAATGAATGTTACTGTAGCTCCCGATGTTATTTTAGGTCTCCTATGGTCAGACTGGTCGTCCCACAGGTGCAATAATACTCGTGTCTGCCATGATCTACACTAGAAGTACAGGGCTTGACGTCTTGTAAGAAAATAACCTATTTTACTGTAATTTTTTTATATATTGTAAATAATTTTATACAATGAGAAATATTGTATATGTAAATAGAAGACAAATGGGTATTTTGCCTATTTCTGTTTTTATAAAAACGTAATTTTTCAATGTTTGAAAGCATTTCATCTTTTTAATAAAATCAGTTCTAAAGTGCTGTGATTTCCCAGATGTCGCTGTCGGCCCCCCCGCCCCCCCGGCCGCGCTTCAGGCGCCGGCGCCTGCGCCAAGGGCTCGAAAACTGCGAGCCCTGGGTGTCTCCGAAACAGATAAGAGATGACAACAGACGGCCCGTCCGCGCCACCCGGGTACAACGCCGTGTTTCTGCCGAAAAACAAGCAGCAAAGTAAATCACGTCCAAAATACACTTCCTAAAAATGGTTAAGAAAGCAACACTGTAATTTCAGTCTCATTTCTAGTTTGCGCTGGGCTATTTTAATAGCATCCTTAATGTTTTCCAGATGCAGTTACAGTTTTGCCAGCAGCGTGTGGGTTTTTACTATAAATTTAAACACTGCATTTTTGTAATTACGGAGGCTTATTTTAAGGCATTCTTGTCCATAAATTACCCGCTCGGCGCAGAATTCCGATGGAACAGTAGTGGAATTCAAACACATTCACAGCGCAGGTTAGGTACCTTCATAACTCACTCCCCTAACTTACATTCACTCCATAATGTGGAATCCCACCCGGATTTTGGGAGCCAAGGAAGATATTTACTGGTCTGAAGGAAAATAAGGTAGGAACCCCCGTTCTGAAAAGCGATTTCAGATGCAGCGGAGGCTGCGATAGGCGCAGGGTGAACGAAGCGCTGCAGTAAGTCAAACGGGCCCCCCCTCCCTGCACAGCTGTAAATGAGATCACCAGCGTATCCAGGCAATTACTCCGGGACTCTTAATGAGGATGCTCTGTTGTTGCAGCCGTGGCTCGGTGTCGAGCCTCGGGATGTCAAACTCAATCACCGTTAATTAACTATGCAGAGTCAGCTTAATAGCGGAGCGCTTTCCTCAACATCTGGATACTTGGGACTTGGTTTTACTCGAGGTTGTGACATTTTCTCTGACTTCACAAGCGCGAATACGAGAACGAAATCAGCGGGGACGCGCTGGGAGTCACTGCAAATATAGCTGTTTTTCTGTGAAAGCAAATCTGCAGTTGTTCATGTGGAACAGATGTATTTCGGGCTCCTAATCATTGACATGGAAGAATGAGTTCCACATTTCACTTTTATAGCTCTTTCAAAGTGAAATATAAGCGAGATTAAACATCTCTTCATTAAAAACAAAGCTCATTTATTTGCTAGAATAAAATTGCACAATCTCGTTCCAGAAAGCGAGGATGACTTAACGAGGCTCTAAAATTAGCACACCCGTTGTCGCAACCGTTCTAGGTGTTTCCTTCTCTGTCCTCACGGCCCAAGGCTTCCGCGTTTCCGCGCGTCCCTCGGTGTCCCGCGCGGGTCCCGGTCCCGGTGCCACCGCCCCCGCCGCGCGGTGCAGAACCCGCGGGCCCGGCCGCTCCCAGCCCGGCGGGCGCTGCCGAGCGGCTCCCTCTCTCGTCCAAAGAGACGCGGAGCTTGGACGCGGAACAGCGAGAGCAGCCCGTGACCGGCTGTGCTTCAGTTCCTAACGGGAGGGCACGCATGGCGGCTCCTGCGTGGTCTTACAGGAAACTGCAGGTTCTTGGATCTCGAGATAATAATCTCGTAGCAGAAGGAGAGGTGCTGATCTCACTCTTCTCACACTCTATTATGAGTAATTTTTGACGCTCTTTTCCATTCTTTTTTTTTTAAGTTGTCTTAAAGCAGCACATCCCAAGGTGCATCCCGGTGATCGACCCGACCCCCCGGCCAGGGAGCCCCCGGCGCTCCGCACAACGCACCAGCTCAGCACCTTGGGGTCGATGGTTCTCATTAACACAGAGACCCAGGCTCGGGCGCACACGGCGCCTGCCTGCCCCGATCCCCGGCTTCATCGGGCACGCTGGGGAAAGAAACGGAAAAAACCGTGAAGAAGTGGTAGTTGAACCCCACAGGAGGAAACAGAGAGTCTGCTGTAAACAAGATTTTCACACGTATTCTTATAAGACACCGCAGTTTTGGGCTCAGCGTGCTCGAGAGATTGATCGGCAGATTAGATAGAGCGCGTTAGCACAGAAAGGCACAGATCCTGCTCGCTGCTCCCAGTGAAAGTTGTAGCAAGGTTGCTGAGCTTGAGCCCCGTCCGGAGCCGTTTCTGTGCGGAGCCGGTTCGCCCCGCGCCGGGCTCCGGGCCCCGGGCTCCGCTGGGAACCGTTGTCCCCCCCCCGCTGACCGCAGAGCAGCCGGGTCAGTGGGCACCCCGGGACCGCATCTCCAGCAAACACGGACACGGATGCTCCCAAACCACCCGTGTTTCCAACCCCGGAGCCGAAAGCCGGCCCAGGAATGCTCCATCTCTTCTGGGCGCTCATTCTAGACACGCAGTTGTGCAGATGGGGACGGCGGGGGCAGTTTGAGCTTGGTTCTGGCCTTTGCTCACCGTGCGCGGGGATGGGGTTCAGTCCCTGGTTCTCAAAGTGCCCGAAAACACCGACTGGCTCTGAACTGCGGTCCCGTCCGCCAGAGGTGCCCAAAGACGTCCGTCCGTCCGTCCTTCCAACGACAGGGCCGCGCGGTCCTGCGGTTTGCGGCGCTGGGAGCTCTGCGGTTTCTAAAGCTGTTTTGTGCATCTGCCGAAGCCAGAATCCCAGGCTCTAGCAATTTCTTTTGCTATATTTAAATAAAACAGCTATAGGAAAGCCATGTAGCCGTCGCTATGGTAACCAGCAGTGTTGGGGGGAAACACAAAGAGGAAAATTCAAGCCAAACCCCGCGTAATTTAATAGGGAGAAGCCTCTCCCCATGGCGGACAGCTGAACCATGCTGGGTGGGACCAACGAGCCTGAAAGCTCCTGCTCTGAGCCGGGTCTGGCACAGCCCCGTCCGGGCCCATCCTGTGCCGGAGCAGCTGCCGAGCTCCGGGGTTCACGAGGGGCTTCCCAGGGATGGGGAGAGGGAGCAGATTTAAAAGCCGAACACCAGGAACATAAAGCACGCAGCCACAAACCCACAGGCCGGCATTGACGGCCTCGACCTATCAGTTCCCAGAGACCCCTTAATGCTCCGGCCTACTTGATCCCAAAAGCCGGTTCCCCAGCCCTTAGGCTGAGCTTAGGACTGGGCTGCACCGCCAAGCCGCGCTCAGAGCTCCCAGCGAGCAGGGGAGGCTGGGATTATCCCGAGCTCGGCGGGCAGAGAATGCTGCTTGATTTCAGCTTTTGAGGTCTGACTTTTCAGCCACAATTATTTGATCTTATAATATTTGCTGTAGACACAAAACGTGAGCCATGGGCGCTGCTTTACGTGAGGAAGATCAACAGAAGCACCTTTCCAAGCACCAGGAGAGCAGGAGCGACCAAGTTTTCATTCGCTCCGTGACCACAGTGAGCACCGGTTACCGGATTATTCGCCTGCTTCGACTCCAGCGCCTCCGGCAAATCACAAGCGTTGTGTCCTTTGCCGTAAGCGCAAACTCGGCACCACAGGAGCTGCAGATGCATGTACAGGTCTATGAGCAGATGTGGTGTCCCTTCCCATCACTTTTCCTTGGCTTTCTCGCACTTCTCACGGCTCGGGGCGCTCCCGGGGTCCTGAGCTATCGCTGTGTCGCCAGGAAACATCTGGAATATCACACTGGACATTCCCTGTGACATTTAACAGATCGGGGGAGAAGCTACCGAGCCTGAGGCTCAAACACAACCCAAAACGCACACAAAACCCTCAAATCCCAACAACCCATTTCTAACGGCCTGTGCGCGATGACGGTGCTGGTGGGTTCTGATCCATCAGTGATTTTATAGCAGAGGCACCTGCAAAAGGGGGACAGAGGATGTTTGGTGCATGGGGCGGGCAGAGAGCACAGGGCTTTGTTCTTTGCACGGAAAAGCTGTGATTGGGGTTTATGGGAGGCTGAACCGCAGAATTATACGATGTTTGCAGCTGGCAGAGAGCGTTACGAGCGTTCGTCAGCAGGGAAGGCCGGAGCGGCTGTAAGGGTGCTGCATCAGCACCAATAAAAGGTTTAATTGTGGTCATGACGTTAAGAAAATGCTAATCAGACAGGAGGTCAGAGATACTCAGGGTGACTGAATCGATAGTCACGTACACACAGGACATCCAGCAATTTTCCCCTGGCAACGCCTCCCTTGTGGCCAGGAAGCCAATGGTACCTGGGGTGGGTTAGAAGGGGGGGTCAGTGGGTCAGAGAGGTTCTCCTGCCCCTCTGCTCTGCCCTGGGGAGGCCACACCTGGAATATTGTGTCCAGTTGTGGCCCCTCAGCTCCAGAAGGACAGGGAACTGCTGGAGAGAGTCCAGCGCAGCCACCAAGATGCTGGAGGGAGTGGAGCATCTCCCGTGTGAGGAAAGGCTGAGGGAGCTGGGGCTCTGGGTGTCAGAGCCTGGCCCAGGCTGCCCAGGGAGGCTGTGGAGTCTCCTTCTCTGCAGACATTCAAACCCGCCTGGACCCCTTCCTGTGGAACCTCAGCTGGGTGTTCCTGCTCCATGGGGGATTGCACTGGATGAGCTTTCCAGGGCCCTCCAACCCCTGACATTCTGGACCCTGTGGTTCTTGCCCAGCACACCCACACAGTTCTTACCTTCCCATCAGGACCCTCTTGGCCTCCATGCGCCGCCTGGTGCGGAGCGGCCTTTGGGATTTGGCACCAGAGATCACACAGATATTTGGGAAAGTGTCTGGGTGAACACCTTGTCAGGCTCCAAATGTTGCAACGGGAGCAAAACATGAAGCTGTGGCTCAAGTTTTTGTAAGCGAAGGAGCATCACGCAGAGGGGACTCGGAGGGAAGCCGGGCCCGTCCCCACACCGCAGCCAAACCCGGACCCGAAACGTCAAGGTACTGAATTGCCAGAGCAATTTCAGGAGAAACCTTCGGGCAATCTGTCCTGACCCGTGCCCGTGTGTGCAGAGCGAGCAGGACTAACAGACGGGAGAACAACGAAGAGGGCGAGCAACGGCGAACAGCGGGACAGGGAGGTTGTCCTGGGGGTCCCTCCGAGCGCTCCCAACACAACCGCAGCTCACAAGTTGTTCTGGAACGGGGGCGGCGCTGGGTTTTCCGATGGGTCTGAACGGACCGAACGCGGCCGGGACGCGAAGACGGGAACGAGAAAAGGAAAAGCCCCGTGGAGGGCGCGGGCTGAAGGCAAAGGGTCCCGGCCCAGAGACCGAGCGGGTGGGCGAGGGGATCCCCTAATCTGACACAAAACTCCTGAAACCACGGACCAGAACGAAGAAAGAAAGAGCGCCGAAGTCTCAGAGCTCCAAAAAGTAACTTCTCATTTATTATATTAAACAATAACATTTCTCTTATAATATTAAACAATGAACACATGAGATGGGTTAAAATTAAAATACCTTTCAATGTGTTATGATGCTTGAAAGATAAATATAACTACAGTCATGTACATACTGGGGGACACCGGTCAGGTTCGGGTCAGCGTCAGTTCCCACTTGGTTTGCCGCATTCCAGGTCGCGCTGCAGCACGAGGGCGGCGGGAGAGGCGCCGCGGTCAGCACAGGACCCACAGCGCAGGGGTCCCTGCGGGGATCAACTCAAACGGGAAGGAAAAATGACATTTTCACTTCATAACAAATGAGCCTTTATTATAAAACTTTCAAGTAAAAAGAGCAGTATATCAGCTGATAAAACAGGCGTGTCGATGAATAAAACTAACGTATGGACTCCAAGCCTACGGGGAGATGCAGCGGCTGGCACCCAACAGAGGTCACGCTGTTCAGCGGTGTCGGAGGTTTGAACGGGACCGCTACCAGCACAGCATCAATCTGCGTGAACAGAGTCGCGACTCTAGACGAGCATCAAACAGGAACGAAATTCCTGAGCCGGAGGAATAAAACACCCAAGAGAGGAGAAATGAACTGGGGGAAAGCGGCAGCTCCGCTCGGACCAGAGCTCCGGGCTCTGCGGAACAGACCCTTCCACGGAGGAACACGGAGGGAGAAATCGCAACCCCGGAGGGTTAGAAGAAGAATCCCAAAAAAAGTGCATTATCTCTGAGCGCGGGATGGCAAAACAAGGCCTACACGGTTTCTGACGACAGGTTGCACAGACACGAACGTAAAGAGAGGAAAATGCAGGGGGAGCCGCAGTTTGGAATTTGCCGTGCAACGAGAGGCGGAGGGGACTGAGGACCCTCCCGGGCAGCGTGCAAGGACAAGTGTGCAATATAAACCATCCACACGGCGTCAGCGCAGCAGCCGCGCTTTATGAGATCTGCTTTATTGCAGAACGACTGGGGTGGTTCACAATGTGACTCGGGGAAAGCACTGGAGGCAAACGGGGACGTACGGGTCCATAAAGGATAATGCGGGTCATTCAATACCTGTTTCCCTGCGTGGGTTCCATGCGAGTGATTGCCCGTCTCTCCTGGTTTAACTGCTGTGTGCAATTCAGGGCTGCCCGTGAGTCACCGGCAGTGACAACACGCGGCACAACACACGTGTGCGGCTGTAAAAACCTCCTCAGCGATTGCTCAACGCACCGGGGCCTCATAACCCATCCCAGTCAGAGCAGGATCAGCCCCGTTCCTTCCCCGAAGCCAAGAATGCAACGGCCACTCATTCCTGCCAAAGCCAAGTGGAGGTGGAAAGGGAGGAAAACCAGAGCTGCAATCCAGATGACAACTCTGCACAACCTATAGAGCTGGAATGAAGCAAGAAAACCATGTTTTCCGCCCTAGCGTGCGGCTGTTCGGGTGCGTGCGCATGGGAATCGCTTCTTGAAAATCAGTTTTAAAGAGAAGTTAAACTGCAAGCAAATGTAGGAGAAAAATCATCGCCTCAGCCTAGAGAAAAGAAGGTGAAGGTGACACGAGTGCCACGTGCAGGGAGATCAGCAACGGAGCCTCCCTTCCAAAAGCCACTTTAAAACCAAGAGAAGGTGGGACCAGGCAGGCGAGGGCAGCGGCCGCTCCGGCGCTGGCTCCCTGCAGGGCCCTGTCACCGCTCTCCTCTCCTTCTCTCACCAGAACCTTGGAATCCCAAGAGCCAAGATCGACCTGCACCTCCGCAAAAACGCCATTCCCCTACCCACCTCTGCTTAGAGAGTACATACATACACATGAGCTCTAACATATAGAATATATGTGCATATTCTACATATTCACTGTATATACACATTTATGTACAGCACAAGTAATTATATACTAGACATAGTATGTGGGCGTATGTAGTATATACACAATTATTACATTATACAATACACTATATATATATACATACACATAGACACAGATAATATGGATCTCAATGTACACTGTATATGCATTGTGTATACTCACATTTTATATATCGCGCACTGTACATATTTTCTCCGCCCAAACAGCGAGAGGCCCATTTGTGCTTTAATGTCATCGCTCTGGAGGAAGAAGCCGATCAACGCCTCGCGATAGAGTTTGGTGTTAGAAGAACAAGTGCGGGTTTATACAAACACTGAGCTGCAGGCAAAGGGGAGAGCGCCCGCCTCCGCCTTCGGACACGGACAACGGTCTGAAACACGGCGGGGAGAAACCCAGCGGCGCCTGCTTCTGCTGCAGCGCCTAAAGTTGTGAATCCAGGCTGCTTCAGTAAAACTAAGCTTAGCAAAGCTAATGCACTGTGCAGAGAGGACACCTTCTGTCCTCCCCCATTTGCTCCATCCTTTGTTACTGTCCAAGCGAATATGAAGTACGAGTCAATAAGGAAACTGGAAAATGAGCAATTAGCTCTAACACTATATGGAATGCTGGATTAACTCACATTTCTGATGGACATCTCACACCCACCGCCCCATCGCCCCAGCAGGGTGATGGAGCACCGTGCTCCGGAGCACCCACAAAGCAGCGGGAAGTGCTGTTCTGGCACATAACTCAGCACATGAAGCCGTTCAGCTCATCCGCCCCGTCCCACCGGAGACGGCACCGGAGCAGCAGCCCAGAAAAGCGGCTTTGCTCCCTAAAATGGCACCGCACGCGAACGGGGTGTTCGCAGAGCTTAAGAGACGCCACGGAGACTCAGCCCAAAGGAAAAGCAGAAGGAGAATCTTACACATGGTGCCACTGGTTTAACTTCACTGAGAAGCCTGCAGCAAGTTTTGGAAATTGCGCTTTCATAGCAAAAGTTTTGCCTCGTGATACCTGCAGGCAGACTCCAGAGCCTCCAAGTCCTGTGCACCAACAGAAACGAGAATTCATTGACGTTTTAGTGTTTGATCATTTAATCTAACGTATTTAAGAGAAAAAGAAGAAAGGATTTCCAATCAGGTTCTGTAATGGGTGCAAACTGGAACACAAGAGGTTCCACTTAAATATGAGAAGAAACTTGTTCCCGGTGAGGGTGGCAGAGCCTGGCCCAGGCTGCCCAGGGAGGTTGTGGAGTCTCCTTCTCTGCAGACATTCAAACCCGCCTGGACCCCTTCCTGTGGAACCTCAGCTGGGTGTTCCTGCTCCATGGGGGATTGCACTGGATGAGCTTTCCAGGGCCCTCCAACCCCTGACACTCTGGGATGCTGGGATCACCCCAGGATGGGGACAGGTTGTTGTCTTTCATGAACAGGCACTAACTTTGTACTATGCAAAATAAAAGCAGAGTAGAAATGCATTAGAGATGAGGAAGGAATGCCACATTTTCAAAACAAACGGAGCAAATGCTATAAGGGCTGCACCAGTCAAACCAGACTGTTAAGCTCTGTACCCCTACGGAACCAAGGTTAGGAAAGCAGATTTACATTAAGGATGTTTTAAAAACTTTGTGCTAGATGCCTGTTCTATTTAGACATAAAAGTTCAAGGCAAAGACAACTGAAGTTTTAGAATTCCTGTAATCAGAAAAAGGCATTTTTAGTAAGTAAATAATTCACAGACTTATCATAAGGACTTATATATGACATGTAAACCACACTCTGCGCCATCCTTACCAGGTGGAAGTACGGAGTTCTACAGGTGGATATAAAATCTGTTCCTAACTGGACTTAATCCTGCAGGTTGTATTTTACAGTCACTCCGGTCTACCGGTACTTCTGGAACTCACGCAAGAACACCCATTTGGCAAATAAAATCAGTCGCAGCTTGGCCTTATTTCAGCTCATTATATCTGATCTGTAACCCTGTGCTAGAAGATGGGTGGAATTCAAGAACCAGAGGTAACGACTGCCACGCTGGGTGGGTGACACCAGTAACGCGCTGAGTCTGGAGCTGGAGCCAAAGAGGGTCAATGAGCTGTAGGGGTGAATGTGGCTCAATCTTGTTACGGCTTCCATCGCTTGGTTTGACACAAAAGAGCACTCGAGCTTGTACCGCAATCCTGCAGCTGCATTTGCTTGTAAGATCAAGCAAGATTTTACCTACTGATTTCATTGCCAAATTATTTACCCATTTACTACAACTGAATTAGCTCCCTCTTCTACGCCACCACATGCAGTTCAACCGGTCATTCACAGAGGTTTCAAACCTGTAACGTTTCATACACATGGCTATGGCTGTATTCATGACATATCAACGGCCAGATTCTCTTGTAAAAGCCACATCTCCCGCATAAAAGGGACCATCTAATACTGAATTTATGCTGGAGACTTTGACACAGATGATGCAGCTGCCATACTGATCAGCCTACCACGAATTATTGAATAAATGTAACAAGTGAAAGCTAATTCTATAAATATTTTCCTTTTATGACATTTTCTTTGAAATTCATACTGCAGCCTCAAAAACCCCACTGGAACTCAGGTACTAAAATGCCAGATTCCAAGTCGCGGTTGACTATGTGCAACGTTGTCTTCCAGATGGAGAACCCTTGCCTCCAGTATCTTCGCATCATATGCTCGATTTCTTACAAGCAGTAACTTTTCTCTAGAACGTGACAGTACAGCTCAGACGGCGTTTCCCGCGTGCTGAGCGCGGTTGGACGTAACCAGTCTTGCTCAGAGCTGAAGGTGACTCCGATGATTTTCACGACATACCCCACGAGTTCAGTATTTTGCCGGAGCCACGTTCAGGGCTCCACGGCGGGCGGCGCCGCGCAGCTCTTTAGGAGCTGGGCATGTCGGCCTTGCTGAGCGCGATGGCCAGCTCCAGGTCCTCCTGCTCCTGCCTCCGCAGCCGCGCCAGCCGCTCCTGCTCCGCTCGCTCGCTCTCGCGCTTGGCCCACGCCAGCTGCTGCTCCTCGTTGCCAAACTGCAAACGGAAACGGAAAACCCATCAGCACACTGACAAAGAGCCAGAGCTTATGTGATACATACAATGAATCGGGCCAACTAAACACACGGATCAAGCACACCACGCTGCCCCAGGGTAGCTCTGGATGAAGGTAAAAATGCACGCACTGATCTCCTCACTTCATCCTTTAACTCACGTCCTCATCTCTTCCTCCTCCCACCAGGAACTGGCCCGTGGGGGCTGCACGGCCCCATCTCCGCTGTGTGGTAATGGAGCCAAACGAGAGCTCCACAAGTGAAAGGCAGCGAGGCCGCAGTTTGGGAGCAGAGCAACCTACGGTCATTTCTAACAGGAGTAAACACTTGGTAAATGCACCAAGAGTCAGTGGCTCCTGTGCGGTCCCGGCGCAGGGCTCCCTCGCCGGGTCTCCCGCGGAGGGGTTAACGCTGGCTCTGGAGCCCGCGCGTCTGTGGAACTTTCATCAGCAAAGCAAAAATTACAGAAAGCGCTTCTGTCCCTGTTCATAAAACACTGAGAGCTCGTTCCAGTGCAAAACGACCCAATCTACTTCAGAAAAAAACACTACGGAAACAGAACACGTTCTGACATTGAGCTCCTAAGCCTGTTTGAGCTCCCCACACCACCTCAGCGCTCTGCAGCAAAACCAGTCCACAATTCATTCCAGTATTTGCCAATGAAGTCTGTGAAAGTTGGCTCATTTGAACTTGTTGCCCAAAATATTTAAATATTTGATTGAAATCATAACAATTTCAAACTCAGATGTGATCTCACAGCATCCCAGAGCATCAGGGGTTGAAGGGCCCTGGAAAGCTCATCCAGTGCAATCCCCCCCAACATGGAGCAGGAACACCCAGCTGAGGTTCCACAGGAAGGGGTCCAGGCGGGTTTGAATGTCTGCAGAGAAGGAGACTCCACAACCCCCCTGGGCAGCCTGGGCCAGGCTCTGCCACCCTCACCCCCAACAAGTTTCTTCTCATATTCAAGTGGAACCTCCTGTGTTCCAGTTTGCACCCATTGCCCCTTGTCCTGTCACTGGTTGTCACCCAGAAGAGCCTGGCTCCATCCTCCTGACACTGCCCCTTTCCATATTGATCCCCAGGAATGAGTCCCCCCTCAGTCTCCTCTTCTCCAGCTCCAGAGCCCCAGCTCCCTCAGCCTTTCCTCACACGGGAGATGCTCCACTCCCTCCAGCATCTTGGTGGCTGCGCTGGACTCTCTCCAGCAGTTCCCTGTCCTTCTGGAGCTGATGGGCCACAACTGGACACAATATTCCAGGGGTGGTCTCCCCAGGGCAGAGCAGAGGGGCAGGAGAACCTCTCTGACCTACTGACCACCCCCTTCTAACCCACCCCAGGTACCATTGGCTTCCTGGCCACAAGGGCCCAGTGCTGGCTCATGCTCACCCTGCTGTCCCCAGGACCCCAGCTCCCTTTCCCCTACACTGCTCTCTAACAGCTCATTCCCCAGCTTACACTGGACATCTTATGATAAGTCTATTGACATCTTATGGCAAGTGTTCCAATTGACTGGTTAATGGTACACAAGTTATATTTTTGTGGTTAAAGTAGCGAGTGAGGACAAAAAAAGGGAAAAATAGGCAAATGATTGATTGGAAAGAAATGAGGATGTGCCTGATTAGAAATGGTTCCATAAATCAAACACCCGAAAACTGAGAACAACAGGGATCAGGCTCCTTTCGGTCAATTTACTTAACACTTATTTTTCGTCCTTACAGTCGTGGAAAGTAATTCACAAAATCGATTAAAAGCTGAAGCAATCCAGGCTACGAGAAAGACGACAAGAGCTGGCAATACCCATCCCGTGCATCATTCGTCCTTCAGGCAAGGGAGAAACTGGAGGTTGGTCAAGAAATTCCAGATAAAGCGAGTTTTGCGTCTTGTTTTTATTAGGAAAGTCACCATTGTGTGTACAATCACAGAGCGTAACTGCAGATCCAGCGGGGCAGCGCCGGCTGCGGCGGAGCGCGCAGGACGAGAGCTCAACCGGGTAAACTGAAGCACGGGGGCAGCTAAAGGCACCCACGCATGGCTCGGCCACCGACATCACACAGGACAGCGACACACCCTCGCTGTTCACTAACAACTAGGGGACAAAACCATGTCAAATAGGCAACCTGAAGGATTCGGCTTCAAGATCTCCGCTTGCTGAACACGGATTTGTGTCCATCAGCGCGAAATCGGGGGTTAAATCGGCCACTTTCCTGCGTGGCGACGTGAGAACAAAACCACGTGCGAGGAGGGAGGAGGTGGGGATGCACAGATTCCTACCTGCTCGCAGAAGCAATAGGAACCACACTGGTGCTACATTTCCAGTCACTGCCAGTCCAACAATGCACCTGCCAGGACTAGAAGCAAAGCCAGGCCTTCGGAAACCTGGACAGTGTTTAATGACCGGGCACTTGGCTTTGCTTTCAGACTGCCTGATGCTCTCCCTTGGAGGGCAGTATGGACCATTCTAGGTCGGTTCTACAGAACAGATTTGTGTTCTTGGTCTAACAAGGGCTCTTCTACAATATCAGAACTTGGAACAAAATCCAACAGCTAAATTCTCAATCTCTGTCCCCTGGACGTATCTGAGCACGTCCCACCGCACAGCAAACATCGCGACAACGTCACCAGAACTGTTTCACAAACCGTTACAAATACTCCATGGATCCTTCCCTTCAAGGATTTGCTTCTCAGGATATGGTGAAATCGCTAGAGAAATGTTTTTAACAATTTTTTATGAATCTTTACATCATCGGCTCCCAAAAATCGCTTTACAAAATCACCTCCATGCAACAAAAACAATACACAGATTCCGCTACAAAGAACTTGGGAGTCAAGGCACACTGCACTAAAATAACTTAAAATGCAAGTAAACCCTTTAAAATTCGGTATGAAACTCCTTGGTTTTTATTGAAACAACGCCTTTTTATTACAGCAATATTAATACAAAACCAACGAGGACAGCGTGGAGTTACTGAGAGACAGAAGGCAGCGAACAGCAGGTTTGCGGTGAAAAGGAAAACCCAAGGGTGCTGCAAGCAGAGCAGAAAGTGGTTTGCTCAGAGACAATGAACTTAACTTACAGAGCTGAAGTCTGCAAACCCCAAGGAAGAGTCTTTAGCAGTTTTACTCGAAGAGGAGGGAGCAAACGGATCTTTTCCACTAAACGGGTCCCCAAAGCCCTTTTTACTCTGGAACGGGTCGCTGCCGTCGGCCCCGAACGGCTGGAACGGGTCGTGGGGCTTGGGGAAGTCTGCAGGGCCCAGGTGGCCTACGGGAGTGCTTTTACCTGGAAGGGCAGGGAAAGAGAGAAGGTGACGTTACTTGCCATGGACAACACAAACCCCTCGACAGGAAACTGCTGGCGCACTTCAGCACCACCCGCTCCTCTGGGCTGGCTGAAAATTCAACTACAGCGGTTCTCACTTCTCATCAGCATCGCCAACGGCCTTAGGCACACGGACTGACTACCTCAGTTACACATACTGCAGTGTTAATAGCATCCAGACTTCAAATGGTAAAACCCAATATAAAGACAACCCAGTCAGAAACGTTGACAAGTATGACTATATTTCATTTTCCAGGGTCGGAGACATTTCAAGGTTAAGTTCGCCACGTTCTTCAGGTTTTTGTAGGTTAAAGAAGAAAAGAGGGTTTAAATGGGCTATTTTGAAGAAAAGCCGAAAGAGGGAAACCCTTCTAAAATGAGGCTGATGTTTTGCAGAGCGATTTTAAGGGCCGTGCCCATGCTGAACACACTCAGTCTCCCGAGCCCCCTTCCCTGCCCTGCGTGCGTTGCTGCTGGTTTGTTCCATCCTGCCGCACTCCAAGGCGGTTCTGAGGCCAAGCAGAAGCTTGTTTGGTTCAGTTAGAGGTTCAAATGTGCTCATTTATTAGCCACAAACTACTCATAACACCACCAGAAGGATCTCTGGCATCCTCACGCTCGCACCAAGCGGGGCTCTCCCAGCACAGTTCAGCACGTGCTGAGGTACACAGAGGTTTCTGTATTCCCATGTTCACTACGTTAGGAGGTGGGTACAGTATTTCTGTAACGTAAAGCAAAAATACCCAAACCGCATGAAAAAGTCACCAATTGAACTGCAGGACATGGCTAACGTAGTAATATTGCAAAATATATGCGTTAGTAGCAACTGAGACTGTAAATTCAGTGGAAAATGTTCCATCTGCAGGTGACGCTGCAGTGGGCCTGGGGCAGGGCAGGGCCAAGCGCAGGCAACACTTGTAACCCTCGCTGTTCGATAGTTCTGCTAATAGGTTTCAGGGGAAAAAAAGCTCAGAAAAAAGCACAGCAGGTCCTGCTCTGAAACCGCAGCAGTTTCAGCAGTTACCCGAGCGGTGCACCCAAACCACACCAGGACTCACTGCAGCTAAAAGGGACGCCGAGCAAACTGGTTTACCACAGCAAATGCTGTTAACTCGGCATGAACTCCACCCATGCAAAGGGTTTATCTCGTTTCATACCCACAGCAAACTGCAAGGGCCACATCTCTAGCTGACAGCAAATAGAGCCTCACCGGTAGGATGCGATTACAGAACCTCTCTCACCGAATTACAAGATATTGACAACGAAACAATGAAGTGAAACACTCACAGTTCTCTCTCCATTCTCTGTTCCAACAACGGTCCTAACTTTGTGTTTAGAGAAATATCGCAGAATCCCAGAGTGTCAGGGGTTGGAGGGCCCTGGAAAGCTCATCCAGTGCAATCCCCCCGGAGCAGGAACACCCAGCTGAGGTTCCACAGGAAGGGGTCCAGGCGGGTTTGAATGTCTGCAGAGAAGGAGACTCCACAACCTCCCTGGGCAGCCTGGGCCAGGCTCTGCCACCCAACTTTCCCTACACGAGTGCTCCTGTCCAGGAAAACTTTCTGAAGTGAAAAATATGCTTTAAGAAGTCAGTCGTGCTATATAGGATGAGTAGTGATAGTGTGAGTCCATACCTGTGATTATAATGAACGTATAACCCCCGGGTTCCCACCTCTAACATCCTCTCTATGGCGGAGGAAGCTCTGCTCTAGAAGCCCCCGGGCAGGGTGCACAACACCAGATCCTGCAGCACATCTCTCCTGGCACTTCACCCAGTCTGCGCGTCCTCCCTCAGTTACTCAGCGTGTCTTCCACCACCCTGTTCAACCACCCAGCGCCTCCACTGACGCAGAACAGAACTTTCAGAAACTGTGAACGTTGGGAACTTAAAAAGACATTACCACCAGTTTTTAAAGTTGCTTCAAGGTCATATTAAAACTGATTTTCTACAGAATATTCAGAGGCATTTGTCTCCAACAGGGCTGTTTCTGCACTGCACTTCCAACTCGACTGCTGGGTGATGATACTCTTTGCATGAAATAAAAACAGATATTTTTAGTAACAGGGAGAATTTTCCTATGCAAACCCCCCTTGAAACTGTTTTTGCTCAATATTTGCAGAATCTGCACCTTGAGTCCGCCCGTAACTCCGCAAACCTCAGCTGAAGGGAAACATCTGAAAACACAAACTGCTCGCGAGGCGAGAAATCGTTAGCGCTCAGCCTAACGACCTGTTCCCAAACAGGTTCTGAACAGCCTCTTTTCAGCAATCAGTACTGAAATCTCTTCACAACAGCAACACCACAATCAAAGCGCGAAGGGAATGTTGAGTTTGTGGCCCGGCAGGTGCTCCACCTATGAGTCACTGTCACACTCAACACGGACGCCGTGTCCAACGTCACTGTCCCACTCAACACTGTGTCCAACTCAGCTCTTCTGGAGGCACGAGAAAGGAAACAGAAGAGTTTTCCTGTCAAGTCACACATTTTGAGGTTGAACTCTTCACTCCCTGCTGCAGATGAGGGCAAAACCTAAAGGCAAACAGGCAGCGTGGTGCTGGGGAACGACCGCGGTGCTCGAAAAGCGCGAAGGAAACGGGTGCGCGGTGCCCCCAACCACCCCACTCGTGACTCCTGCAATGAGCAACCAGCACAGCGCCCCCTCCTCTCCTCCCCTGGCCACCAGACGACCGATGCCCACCACTCCAATATGCCCACCACTCCAATATGCCCATATAAATAAACGCAAGAGGTATTTTTTTCCTCGTTGCTTAATACAATTCTTTCTTCTGTTCCTGATCACATCTATTATACCTAACGTGGCTTCTTTCTTCTTCCTAAATACACAGAGCAAGTTTCTGTGCAGATTCGTGCACTGGGGCCATGGCACAGGGCGCAGGTCAAAAAGAACGGCCACAAACCCACGGTGCATTTAAACACAAAGTGTTCATAAGACATCATCTTCTCTCAAGAACTGACGTCAGTCAATGCAGCAACAAAGCCCTGAGGCTTTGGTTTGTGTGTTTTTAAGCACGACGCTGAAAACACTGTGAAATCCCAGTTTTAGTCTAGTGGAGACACTGAAGACACAAACGGGACTAAAACCATTTATGTGTCCAAGTCAAAAAGCAGCAGAGAGCTTTGCTCTTCCTTCCTCACTGACAACTGCCAGTCCAAGGGCAGCGTAAACCAAGTGTTCTTGCACTGATGAAAAATAAGTCTAAAATAGTAAGAGAGCCAAACCAGCCTTACATTTAGAGAAGTGGCACACATGAAAAACCTATATTTATCGGTGACATGACGGAGGAGGAAGCACCAAATACAAAGGAAGGCAGCAGCAGAACAGGGCTGGGCAAGCACGGCCCCTCTGGTGCTGAGCAGCCGGTTCTGCACAGGACCAGCTAAAATGCATCTGAAATGGCTCAGGGGGTGCAGAAGACACCCCCAAGAGTTATTGGGGCTGCAAAGCTTCTGTAGACAACCCTGGTCCGGGTAAGCCTGGAACGTGCGTGCACTCCCACCCGGGATCCACTCACCAGAGCTCTCCAGGCAAACTGCCCGCGGGGCATTTCCAGCACACACCGAAGGGGGCAAACCTGCCTTACACTGACCTCCGAGGTCCAGAACAGAATAAAACGCTGCTCTGGGGGTCGGCTGTTAACTTTTCTTGCATTTTAGCTCCTCTAGGGGTGTTGATCTTCTGCAACCACACAGAAAGCAAAGGATCCTCACCCCACGCTGTGGAATTCTGATTCTGCAGACGACGGGTTGCAGCGTGCACCACAGCTAAAAGGAGTCTGCAGACTAATTCTACAAAATATTAACATCCTGACGATCTTGATAAATCTTCAGATATCTGAAAGCCCTGACCCCTTTTCATTTTTGAGCCATCGCGGGTTTACCTATCGTTTCTCTTCATCTGCCAACTGGCAAGATGAAAAAAATAGGACTCGATCAGTCAGATTTTGCCCCAGTCAGCAGAGGCCTCTTCTGATCACACTGGTGGGACAGAAAACACATCGAGCAGCTTTGCAGCTTGTGGTTTGGTAAAAACACTGAGCCCTAACAGCAAGGCTGGTTACACTTATCATCAGTAGCATCATTACTGTTGTTTAGCACCAATTCCTAGTCCCTCACATCAAATGCTGTGCAAAGCTTTGTGCTTGTCCTGAGGTCTCCGGGCACCTTGCACCGATGAGAATCACACCTCAATTCAAGTGCTGCCTGCTGCTCCCCTGTTCTGTCTTCTCAAGACTTTTCCCAGTACTCTGACATAGAAAAACCACAACGTGAGAACGGAATCGATATCCGTAACCCAAAGGCAGAGCCGTTAACCACCGGCCTCTGAAATGGCCACGTATAAATTGAGTTGCCATCATACGCCAGAGCTACAAAGAACAACTGTATCAGAAAACAAAGTCAAAGTTCTTTGACAAACTCACTGAGTGCGGTCTGGAAGAACAACTTCCCACTATCACTTATTTTAATGCCTGTATTTCAAATAGCAGCTACACAAATCAACTGATGGGACGAATTCAACACGCAGTCCTTTGAATTCCACGTTCCATGATATTTTTCTGCTGTTTACGTATTCGTATGCAAAAGAATCCCAGAATCCCAGAGTGTCAGGGGTTGGAGGGCCCTGGAAAGCTCATCCAGTGCAATCCCCCATGGAGCAGGAACACCCAGCTGAGGTTCCACAGGAAGGGGTCCAGGCGGGTTTGAATGTCTGCAGAGAAGGAGACTCCACAACCCCCCTGGGCAGCCTGGGCCAGGCCCTGCCACCCAGAGCCCCAGCTCCCTCAGCCTTTCCTCACACGGGAGATGCTCCACTCCCTTCAGCATCTTGGTGGCTGCGCTGGACTCTCTCCAGCAGTTCCCTGTCCTTCTGGAACTGAGGGGCCACAACTGGACACAATATTCCCGCTCATCCGGACCGCACTCCCTGGGTTCAGCTGTGAGGATGCTGTGCAGATGGTGTCCAATGCCTCACTCAAGTCAAGGGAGATCACGTCCACCGCTCTGCCGTCATCCATCCATCTTGTGATGTCCTCATAACAGTCAATGGGGTTGGTCAAGCACCACTTCCCCTCGGTGAAGCCACACTGACTGCCCCTAATGCCCCTCTTATCCCTGATGTGCCTTGAGACGGCACCAAGGAGAAGCCGTTCCATCAGTTTCCCGGGGATGGAGGTGAGGCTGACCGGTCTATACTGAACTTTTCCAAGTACATTAGCACTGAAGTTCACTGCTAATACAACACCCACCACCTCCACTAGTCACTAATATACAATATATTTAATATCAATTACAGCACTTACACAGCTAGAGTAAAACCAATCATTGGGTGTGTTCAATAACCACTGCAAGAAGCAAGCACACTGAAATTGGAAAGTGTTTTTTTCTCCCTGCGTTTTCATGGCTTTAATGCTCTTCCAAGGTTAAAAAGGTCAAAACCACTATAAGCGAGCAATAAATATTTCGCAGAGGTTGAAGGTTATGGGCTGGTTAGTGGTGAAGGTTCCTCCGCTAATATCTCTGGTTAACGGCGCTGCTGTAACCGCAATGTGGAGTGGCTGGGGCTGCGCTCAAAGGAAGTGGTGAGGGTGGGGCAGAGCAGCAGGTCCCACGATCAAAGCACCAGAGCATTGAATTTACTTATAACCCAATCACTGACACCCACACAGCGACTTCCTGCACTTTAAAAAAAATAAAGAGAAAGATAAAAAAATCTGTTTCTCTCTTTTTGTAATCAACAACTTTTACCTAGAAACTAGTTAGCGGTGAACTCGGGCTGATTTCAATCTGCAGCTCATAGTAGAAAACAGAATTGTTCAGCTGTGAGAACCTACAAAACCCATTTAACTGACAGGTTTCAGTGTATCGGCTATTTCAGACTCTTTTTATTCTTAATTACACAACAGTTCTTGAAAACCCAAACGCTATAAAGCAAGCAGAAGTCCAGCAGCGCTGAACGCGGCAGGTAATGCCCTCTGACAAAACAAAACGTACTTATCAATCTAAAAACGCAGCCGTCTCAGCCCCTGCTCCAGCTCCAGGCAGACCGCAGCCTTCCCCACGATGAGGGCCCGCTCCGCAGGGCCCTCCGTCCCGCTCTGAAGGGAATTCCCTACCACAATTACCCTCCTTTCTTTCATATCTGAGCCGGTCTTGACGCCTGGGGTCAACTGCCTCTTTCTGTGTGACCTCGTAGCTGGGCCTTGCACCACATCCTCAGCTCCCTCCTCTTCAAGACCCAGGGCCTCAAACCTATTGCAGGTGGCACCTGGGGAAGCAAAGCAGGTAGGGAGGGGGGTTGCCCACGCCCCGAACTGGAAGTCGCTTCCAACCCTCGTCATCTTTTCTGTCCCCGACCTCTGCCCGACAGCGACAGGCAGGGGCTGTCTCAGGGCTTCTCCCTCTGCCCGACAGGGCAAGGGGTTCGTCACCTTTTGGGGGGTGTCCCCCGGAGCCTCTCTGAGCGGTGCCAGGGAGTGACTCCACCAGCCGGTTTCCTTTGCACACTCCCTGATGGTCCTCAGGGCCTCGATCTCCTCCTTGAGCTTTGCAGCCATGTAGAGCAGACCTTGCACCTGCTCACAGCTCATCTTGGAAGACTCTGGTTCAAAAGGGAGCGAGAACGAAGGAAAACGATTTCTGAAGAACAGAACAACGTAAGCCTGAGATTCAGCTGTAAGGAAATAAAGCCATGACTGTCATTCCCTCTCTTAACCGTAGGTTTTGCGAAGGGGAGGATGCAGATCTCTGGGTGTCTGATCCACGTCACACCGTGTTCGCCCGTCCTTACAGTCAGCAACAACCACACACGTGGGTCCAGGACACCCCACAACACCTCACTGGATTGCTGAGACAGTGTTTGGATGTCACCCAACTCCTAAAAAACTTTACATGCAGAAAAGTACCGAATCAGGAAGGATTCCTGCTGGATTTTGCTAGTTTCCCCATCAACAACTACTTGGAAAGTTCTAGATCAGATCTTCATTGCACCTGCTAACAAAATGCAGGCAAACCACACAAGTGCTTCCCAATACCGAAAATCCCCCCTCAACAGAAAGAACAGTTTTACTAAAACAAGTATGAACCGGGCACAGAGAAGTAAACTGCAGATTCGGCTGGCAAGAACGAGATTTATCCATCTTTCAGCAAGATCTTTATCACCTACTTGTTTTTTAATTAAACAGACCAATAGAAAGGTAAGAAACAGCGGAAGTTTCTTGTCTGTTGTTTGTTTTCTGAGCAACGTTCCCATTTCTGACACACACTTGCTCGCCTGTATCTCTTGCTAGAATCACAGGCTATTACTATATAATTTCTCATGCTTTAAGTAACCACCGAAGAGCGTCTCAGTTGTGGAAGGAAGGGAGGGGTATAACTGCACAAGCACATGAGGCCCATTTGCTTTAAAAAACCCTGCTTTGTTTCCTCCTCAGTCTATTTTATCATAACAACATTTGCTTTTGGCAGAGCAGCGGAACCTCACAAACACCGCGTCTCCCAAGAAGAGGGGAAGGTGCACGCTGAAACGGGTTTTGAGAAGCCTGATTAAAGGCTGAGTGCACACGTCTGACTTCAAAACAAAGTATTAAAGCTGAACGATCTCCAAAATTCCTCGCTGTGTGCAGAAGAGGGAAGATACACAAACAAAAAGCATACAAACCATGTAGGTGAGTCAATCCCAGGGCATGTGTTTCCCACCTGTGCTACTGTTGCACTTGATTTGCCAGGAATAATCACGTTTTGGACAAGAAACAGAAAGAAACCACATGAAAGAGATAATGCAGGTGCATTTAGTATTTGTTTGACTCATTCAACTTTATATAGGCCCCTTAAACACTAAATTATTTTATGTAGACATTTCTTATAAAGGAAAAGGTGACCACTCTCCATGAAAACCAAATTAAGATGAAGAACATCATTCACGATTGCAAATAAGTACCTTCAGCTTTTCTATCTCTGCTCCTGTTGGTGTCCTATTAGCTGCTATCTGTCCACACTCCATACGACGGGGTTTCTGGACTGCTGAAGGCTCTCGGTACCCCCAGAGCAGACCAGATTTGCACAGAGCGAGCACAGAACAGAGCGTTTCACAAACCTTTCCCCAACCCTGGGGCGCTCCTGGCAAACGTTCATCAATACTCACCCGGACAAAACCTCATCACCCCATTCCAGGGCCTCACTGTGCATCGTGACCTCTTAAACAATAAAATCATAGCAATAAGAACAAGCTAATGCTGCTGCGATGCCCTGCTCATCAGCCTACTGTACTAACCGGTGTTTTCCAAACCCTGGATCAGTCTGTGGGATGGTTAAGGACATTTCCAGGACACCCCGGGAACAGAGCGAACGCCTCGGGTTACCCAAGGAGCAGGTTCTAGCAGGACTGGTGTGCACAAGCAGCCAGATCTACAGCAGCTGCTGTAAACAGGATGGGCGCAGGGCGCACGCTCCGCTCCAAACGCAGCACCACAAACACAGCCAAGCCACATATTTACACGTGGAGATACTGAGAGTGGATCTGCCTTCTTCGTACTGTGCTCCCTAGCACTGTCAGTGCATACACCAGAATACGAGATGCTGACCCACATATTTGTACACAGCGATGTGCCTGTTCATAAGCAGAATCCAGCTTTTTGGATTATTTTTGAGCCAACTAGATGTTTGTTGCTCGTTTTAACTGAACTACACAACAAGACTTGAAACAGACAGCTCTATGGGGCTTCGGTTCTTAAAACAGTTTCACTGGTATCTGAACAGTCTGAAAATCTACTCTAGGGAGGGCGAACAAGTTGAGCCTCTATTCAAAGAGACCTTATTTTCAATTTGGGACATTATACACCTCTAAGTATTTCCACAAGTAATAGACCCAAAGCAGGAAAAGCCTTTTTTGCATTCACCATATTCTCTGGTTAAAAAACCCAATACTCCTATATTCAGAATATTGTAAAACACAAACCCCTGTGGTTACTTTGAAGGTGTCAAGTACTCATCACTTTTGTTGCCTACTTGGAAAAGAAAGAATGCTTTTCCCCATTTCCCTGCCACAAACGCTTTCACAGATCTGCTGTGCCACCCCCAGTCACCCCATTTCCAGTCTGAACAGTCCGGTCTGGTTTATTGACAAGTTCTGCCATTTGCTGATAATCTCATCTCCCTCCATGGTTCAAACACAAGATAACGGGATAGCAGACTGTCAGTTTGTCCTTATGTCAAATAACATACAGAAAATCGGGGGACTGGTTATTAAAACAAAGAAAACCTCCTTACCGCTGGGTGGCTTGGGGCGCGGAGGGACATTTTTCTTCGGCGGTAACGCTGGGGTGTCGGATTTGCTTTTGAAAGGGTCATCGGAGAAGCCCATCCCTCCAAAGGAGGAGGCGAAGGGGTCTGGAGCTACTGACTACACGAGAAAAGGGAAAAGAATAAGAACGTCAGCACATTGTGGACCGTCTCCTGTCTCATGAAGGCTACAAGCTCACACAAGTAAGAGCGCTGACTTCAAAAAACAAGGGGAGATTCACAGCAATATGTCGGTGTGCAAGACACCAACACCCACTGACAGAGGTGCCAGCATTTCATGAACATTCAGAAGTACGTACGCTCTGAATCACTTAAACACTTTGAGAACTTTGAGTCCCAGCAAAAAGCTGATGAGAAAAAGAAAAGGAAGTAAAACACTGTTTTTCTGGTTTTTTACTGTTTAGCAATGAATGGTCAGAGTACAGTCTGGGCTTCGCTCTGATAAACAGAGCCACAGGATCCCAGAGTGTCAGGGGCTGAAGGGCCCTGGAAAGCTCATCCAGTGCAATCCCCCCATGGAGCAGGAACACCCAGCTGAGGTTCCACAGGAAGGGGTCCAGGCAGGTTTGAATGTCTGCAGAGAAGGAGACTCCACAACCCCCCTGGGCAGCCTGGGCCAGTGTTGGGGAATGAGCTGTTAGAGAGCAACGGAGGGGAAAGGGAGCTGGGGGTCCTGGGGACAGCAGGGTGAGCATGAGCCAGCACTGGGCCCTTGTGGCCAGGAAGCCAATGGTACCTGGGGTGGGTTAGAAGGGGGTGGTCAGTAGGTCAGAGAGGTTCTCCTGCCCCTCTACTGGGCAGTGGGTTCAAACTGGAACACAAAGGTTCCACTTAAATTTGAGAAGAAACTTGTTCCCAGTGAGGGTGTCAGAGCCTGGCCCAGGCTGCCCAGGGGGGTTGTGGAGTCTCCTCTGCAGACATTCAAACCCGCCTGGACCCCTTCCTGTGGAACCTCAGCTGGGTGTTCCTGCTCCATGGGGGATTGCACTGGATGAGCTTTCCAGGGCCCTCCAACCCCTGACACTCTGGGATTCTGTGAAATAAGGCACGAAAAATTCTGCCACGCAGGGAAATTTATCAAGCTGTAATGAAGAAAGAGGAATTTTGCCCAGACCATTGCTAAAACTTCTCAACAAGCCAAACCCATCGATACTGTAAAGACTGTCGCCACCTAGGGGAGAGCTAAACCCAGCGAAAACAGTAAGAACAACTCGAGAAAAATCAAAGGTTAATTAGTCACAGTGATACGATGATCTATGTTCTAGTCAACATTTACTCTACGATTTTCAAGCATTACCGTCGAACTACGTGTAAAATTCGGGCACTTGATGCCAACTGTAAATCCCAAACCCCACCTCAGGATGTTGAAGAACAAGTCAGGACACAGATGAAGTATCAGACTTCAGAACTTACAGGAACGTTGAACACTAAAATATATTAATATCTGGAACAACCACCTTTTCTTATAAGGAAAAACCAGAAGTTGTTTCTCTTGTGCCTCTGGTATTTGAAAGTTCTTCTGAAAAGCTGATTTATCCCTGCTGAATCTACGAAAATATTGGTAAGACTCTGCCACATCAGGAATGGAAAATGCTTTGCTAAGTAACTTGATCGGAAAAAAATTAACAGAAGTGGGTTGTCAGCTAAAAAGCTGTGATCACAGCACACCCTTAACGGACCTGCACAGAGGATTCTTTAAAAGGGCAGGTGCTTCCCTTGGGACCTTTACCTTCGACATCTGACTGAAGTCTGCGAATCCTTCACCGCTACTGAAAGCGCCGCTTCCAAACGGGTCCAGAGTTCCAAACGGATCTGGAACACATACAGGGGAAAAAAAGCTATTTAAAATACTACTGAAGAATTATGAGGAATGCTTGGTGCCAACGAAATACAAAGCTACGCGGGTGGTTAAACAACACTTGTTTTCGACCTGGCATGAGATGTTAAAAACGAATTCCATAAAACAACATGAGAGAATATTGGAGGAGACTGAGGGGGGACTCATTCATGTTTACAGATATAGAAAAGGGCAGTGTCAGGAGGATGGAGCCAGGCTCTTCTGGGTGACAACCAGTGACAGGACAAGGGGCAATGGGTGCAAACTGGAACACAGGAGGTTCCACTTAAATATGAGAAGAAACTTGTTGGGGGTAAGGGTGACAGAGCCTGGCCCAGGCTGCCCAGGGAGGCTGTGGAGTCTCCTTCTCTGCAGACATTCAAACCCGCCTGGACCCCTTCCTGTGGAACCTCAGCTGGGTGTTCCTGCTCCATGGGGGATTGCACTGGATGAGCTTTCCAGGGCCCTTCAACCCCTGACACTCTGGGATATGAGAAAATGTTTTCTTCTTACCTGGGCCTTTAGAAGAGACGCTGGAAGACGTAAAGGGATCACTGCTTTCAAAAGGGTCGGGCTAGATAAGAACAGATATACAGAATTATTGTCCTGCTGTGCACTTGTTTCTTAATTCACATTAAAATCGCTCGCTTTGACATCACTATCACAGAACTGGAAAGAACAGACTGCTGATTGCCTTAACAATCAATACTGAAATGTTAAGAATAAAATTAATGATATTTCATCAGGTAGGAGAAAAGTATTTAGTGGTATTTCCTTTTAGCTTTCAGACAATAAGCTTGGCAATAGTACAGAAATCCATTTAAAAGTTACTGACCTTGGAGGGTAAAGCAGGGGGCTTTGTGAATGGATCTGAGGTGAACGGGTCACTCTTCACCTGTTTCTTGAAGAAATCCTCAGGGGCAGAACTACGAAATGGGTCACTTTCCTTAAACGGATCTCCTCCAAATGGATCTAGAAGGAGTGTTCAAAGGTAAACAGAATGTTGCCTCTCGTGTGTCCACAGTGAACCATTCGCTATTTGGCCTCATACTCGGGGATGTCATTTTTCTTATAAAAACACACGACGATTTGGTCAATCCGATACACTTCCAGATACGTCTCTAAACAGGGTTCTACGTTTGGACAAGTACGTGTTGATATTAAGGTTATGGACTTAATAAAGAGTCACATGCATGTTATTAACGTATTGATCCTGAATGCACAACCTGTCACGTTCCCACATGCAAAACAAAAACCTGAAGCCATGGAAAACCTGGAAACCTTTGCGTTTGGCTACAAACAGTTTATATCCCATCTGTCCTGCCATGGAGAGGGCTATTACCTGCTGGAGCAGGTGGCTGTTCTGCAAAAGGGTCATGCTGGAATGGGTCACCTATGCAGAATAGAAAAATCATTTGGTTTATCCACTATTTAGCAAGATGATGAAAGTTTGAGAAAACATCATTTACTGGACAAGTGGCGGCCCAGGCGTGAGGTGAGCCACTGGTCACTTACTGCCTTTGAACGGGTCTGCTCCCTTAAACGGATCCGATTTGAAAGGATCTTCTGACTGGAAGGGGTCCGTGTGCAGCTCTTGGGTGTTATTGGTAAACATCAAAGCTTTATTCTTAAATGGATCATCCTAAAAATTGAGAGGAGAAACATTACAGCAACTTACGATTCAAATGCTCAGTTACCCATTTAGCAGAAGCTCTACGGTATCTTCATTCCTGTTCCATGAGTTTAAAAGTTACCTCCTAAAGAACTTTCGGAGCAAGTGGCTTCTAAACAGAAGTAATTACGCCGTAGAAAGATATGTAGCCTGAGACTACACAGAACATCAGAAGCATATACAGAGAAGGTTAAACTGTTTCTCACATTAATATATTCAGTTCCCAAAGATGTCGATGAGAGCAGTCCTGTCACTGCAGCCGCGTGCACAGAGCACCTGCATGACAGGGCTCCACCTAGAAACACCCAGTACCTACACACTTACACAGCCGCCAGCACCAGAGACAGGGATTGCTTTCATCCCTTCACAAGATGCAAACGAAGAAGTCTTAATCAATACTTCTCAGAACAGCACGGGGGGAGGCGGGGAGAGGAAGAAGAGGAAGGAAGAATTAAGAAACAGGAAAGGGACAAACTGGTTTAGAAAATTCACTATGACCGTGTACTGGAGTTATCTTCCAGTAAGTGATTCTTGGGTTTTGCAAATAAGAGAAACATCTGGAAGCTTCCCCTGGAAATCTAACATCATGTTTGTGTAAGACATCTAAGCGGAGAAACTAACCACTAAGGCATTTTAAGATCATGTTTCTGAATCTATTGTTGCTTTTAATCTACGCTTTTCTTCTTTGGTGCATTTTGTTTTTACCCAGATGGTGGCCTTGCAGCGATCACCGTATGTGTGACCATACCAAGAGCCACCTAGACACAGAACCACGGAATGTCGGGGGCTGGGAGGGACTCAAGTCAAGGTAGATCACGTCTGCTTGCTATCCTGCTCCTGCACAGGAGATCCTGAACATCTTAACCACAGTGCAAATCACAAACCTCATTATTGTACAAACAACAATACTGTTAAACAGTATTTTTTTTTACCATAGCTCCGTAGCTGTTTCTTTCCGTCTGCCCAAGGCCTTCGCTTATGTCCGCTAAATTCGTCAAGCTACCACCGTGAATCCCGTTGAGAGCTTCGTTATATTCTTCTATACTCTTATTGACCTCTTGGTGACTCTCCTGAAGCTGAGAGAGTTTACTTCTTGCCTGGGCAACGAGAAACGCTTTAGTGTGTTAGGTGTTCAATAACGCTGTCGCTCTCCTTAACCGCGGGCGCATTCCCCCACTGGAGCTGAGCTTTTCCTGACTCAAACTGGGAATTCACCTGCTCAGCACCACTCAAAAAGGCTGATTTCACGAACCAGCATCTTTTCTCTCTTCTGGAAAATAACCTTTCCAGTTCATGTTCAAGAAGCAAACCAGAAGCCGTATAAGCTACAGTGAATACCTGGTTTATCTCTTCCTGTGTTGATTTTAAAGACTTGATGATTGTTTCGAGCTGCACCTTCCCAGCCTGGATGCTCTGCTCCAGCTGCGTCTCCTCCTGCTGCAGGCGGTTCAGCTCTGCTTTGGCTCGGTTCAGGTCATCCTCCTGTGATTTCAGATCCGATTCCTGAGACTGAATCTGCATTTTTAGTGATGAAATCTGAAACAAAATGTCACCAAAAATCAGAGTGAAATTTGAAGTAAATGTAAATTAATAAATCAGGAATTTATAACAAATCAAGTTGTAAAGTAACCTATAAACTGCCAAGGAAGATAACAACAACCTAATGTGAAGAACTGCGTGCATCTTAGTATGTTACACAAAATCCTTGATAAAAGCACATAGGACACTCAATAAAACCAAGAAATATTGATATTTTAAACGACAGAAATACCACACTAATTACAAAGATCATTAAAAGGTGTTTTGCAGACGGTTACCCTGTAGTGTTCAGAACTTGGCTCCTTTTGAATTCAAACATTTATCAAGTATCATAAAGCTGAATTTTAACTCTGGTAAGCGTTAAAATCACACAGTAGCGTAGGACTCTGCTTGTCCACTTCATTCCATGACCTCGTCCACCAAGTGTCCACATGGAGACACACCAGCTATACTGGCAAAACACCACTTTCACCTCGGAATACTGCTGAGATCCACAGTGATGGAAACGCGCACGACGCCCGGACCGTCTCACGGGCCAGGAATAACGCTTCACAACCTCCCCATGGTGGGAATAAGTGTTTCACATACTCACTGAACAATCACAATTTATGTAGAAAGGGCCCACTGGAGAACGTCTGGTTCAACCCCCATTTATGACCATTTGGAAAGGTATTTATGTTGGCAAAAATCCTTTCTCGGACCTCTGTATTTGTGTAGAAATTGCTATTTATGGGAAAAATTAATCAACAAAGCAAGCCTATCTGTTAAATAAATAGAATTTCCTTCAGCAAAAGCCACAGGCTCTGGAGCAGGTCCAGGTGAACGTACACTCACCACCTGTGTTTCTTCCTGGCACTTCTGCCGGACGTCGCTCAGCATGTCCTTCAGCTTGGCTTTCTGCTGGTCCATCTCGTCCAGGCGGTCCTGGGCGTCTTGTTTCTGAGCCTCTAACTCTTGCAGGTTACTGGTCTCCCTGTCTAAATCGTTTTGCAGTTCCTGAGGAAAATTCCAGAGTTTGGAGCTTACATTGAGCTGTTGTCTTACAGGAACAACCAACCACAGGCAAACAGGCCAGAAAATCCACAAGACTCTCTATGCCACGCGGGTTCTCATCTCCTGCATGTGCGTGTCCATCAACACCCCAGATCCCTCTCTGCCAGGCACTTTCCGGTCGCTCTTCCCTGACCCTACAGCACTGCCTGGGGTTGTTGTGACCCAAGTGCAGGACCCGGCACTTGGCCTTGGTGAACCTTACAGTGCTCGTCAGGCATGCACAAAAAGGACATTTCAAACTGTTCACTTATCTCCTATTGATATTAACCAGCATCAGAAGGAAACATTTCCCATGCAGAACGGGAAAATAAAAGAGGAAAATCCCACATGACGCCCAAAAGCAACACAAGGAAAGACAGAAGAAAGAACGCTTAATTGCCTGTGTATTATTTTAGGTTAAAATGAAAACTAATAATGATAATCAAGAGTTTTCACCTGAACTTCATTGGTTTTCTGTCTGATTGATTCTTCCTTTTCCCTAATGTCCTGCTCTAGCGAGTATTTTTCTCTGCAAGGCAAAGAAAGGTGCTCATGATTAGTTAACTAATACAACACACAGATGAGCGCACACAAAAATCAATTAAACACTATTCTGGAAACACCACACAAGCAAAAACGCCAGCCCCCAGTCTGATGTATTCTTTAAAGGAGTAAATGTGGATACATATGAATGATCTAACAGTCCACAACCATTACCTCTGCAGCTGTGCAATTTCTTGACTAATATCATCCAGTTCCTTCACCCCTGTAAATTCTCCTGATCCAACGGAACTTGAACTATCCTGTTAAGAACGAAACAGTCTATTAAAACACCGAGTTGTAACAGAAAACCTTCCTGTGCAAGGGCTGAGGACAGAGGTGGGACACAATCCTATCATACGCATCTGCAAAATTCTGCGGGACGCATGGAGCTCCAGATTCTGATGCAGCAACCACTGAGCGTGCCACACGATTCCACCAAGAGTCTCCTCTGTGCCCACAGTTAACAGATGGGAGAGACAGAACACACAGCGGCCAAAGGACATGCACGAGCTCAACCAACAGACTGCAGGCAACGGCAGAAGTAAAATGACTGAACTAAAACTCCAGCTCTGCTACAGTCAATTGCAAAGCTTCCAGGGAATGTCGTAAGTCAGACGGTAATACTGGTCTTCTTGAGGCCTGCCACTAATTAATGCTAATTGCACCCAATTTCCTGCAGGGCGGGTCATTTCTCCAGCCATTCAGGTGTAGATCAGGGGAGGTGCAGAGGGTACCCCCAGCCTCCCCTGATGTTTCTGGAAGGACTGCTCGGCTCCTCCAGGGCCTTGACGAGAACTTTGTGATGCAAAGGGTGGAGGAGCCGACCAGGAGAGGTGCCCTGCTGGGCCTCATCCTCACTGACAAGGAGGGGCTGGGTGAAGCGGTAAAGGTTGGGGGCTGCCTTGGCTGCAGCGACCATGAGATGGTGGAGCTGAGGATCTGCAGTGGCAGGAGCAGGACAGCAAGCAGAATTGCAACCCTGGACTTCAGCAGGGCAAACTTTGGCCTTTTCAGGCAATTGCTGGGGGAAATCCCATGGGCAAGGCTGCTCGAAGGATAACACAGTTCACTGTTCCACACGAACAGCGAAACAGTCCACGTTCACCATAGCACACAGTTTATTAAACCACAGCAGATGAGAAAAACTTCATGATTGGTGACATTCCCATCATGCCAAAAGCAAGCGGCACAGAACACAGAGCCAAGAGGCGGGAGAGGGTATAGAAATGAAACAAAACTCAAGTTACAAGTGGTGTAGATAAACAAATCTGCATTCTTTCAGGCATCACAATTACTCACACGACGCATTTCTGTCAGTGCTGAGATCTCGGTTCCTACAGGGGTCAAGTAACCTGACAGAGTCTATAGGAAAAGGATAGAGGAAAGACCTTAAAAGGACCAGAGCAACAGCAACTGAACTGTATTGAGAGGTTCAAAAGCTTCTGGGTTAGGCAAAGTAAAAACGTAAAGGAAAATTCTATATAAGTTATAGAAAAGATGGATGCATTGACATCAGTATGGGTTCATTAAAGCTTCAGAAATGCACTAACACAGCACTGAGGAAAGGAATGGAACAAAACAGAGTTCAGCAAAGGATAGATGCTCCAGGAAAATGGAATGAGCAGCGAGGGATACAGGGACTGTCACGCTACACGGGACGAATCAAGCACTGGTTCCCAGAAACTCGGACGTCATCAGTCTTCACTTATTCATTTAAAAAATCTGCGTTTCCAAGAGAGGAGTTTGGTACTCAAAGCACATAAGCTCAGTGTTATCAATGGCTCACCTGTATGGGAGTGCTCCTCTCCGAGGGAGGGATCATCTCTGGGGACAGCACTTGTGGAGGGTCAACGCCTTTACTGACCTTCTGCTGAATGAGATACATGGCCAGCGCAAACTGATCTTTGCTCAGCTTCCCCACCTGCCTCGTGTCAGCCAAAGCCCTGCAAAAGAGACCACGCTTAGAAACCCAGAAAGCGTCTCTCTCCTCCACCAAGAAGCCTGAAACACAGATATACACGTCATTTTCTTTTGACTCAGCCTTATCAGAGTTTGCTTATTCTAGCAAAAGATTTCCATAAACAGGGCAGTATTTTATTAGCCACGTTTCACTAAATAAGAGAGTGTTACTCTGAGAAAATCTTTAGAGTGCTAGAACTTCAGAAAACTATCACAATTCACGGACTGACCTACACCCCCATTCTAGAAAAACAAAGTGTTTATTTTTCCCTTGTTTTTCCATATAGCCCACATATCATAGCATGGGAACAGGACAAGTAAAAGAGGTGGGTTTGCTTTGGTTTGGTTTTTTCCTCTTAACGTTGGGTTCCCAGAATCCCAGGATGTCAGGGACTGGAAGGGACCTCGAAAGCTCATCCAGTCCAATCGGTAACTCTGCCTTCTCTCTATCTCCTGTCAGCAGGGCACCCACCTGGTTCATCAGCGGCCTGCATTGCCTCTGCTCTTAGTTTTATCTGCCACGGATTGGAAAAAGCTCTTCCTGTTGTCCTTGACCCCTCTCGCCAGGTTGAATTCTAAGGAGGCCTCAGCTTTCCCAGTTGCCCCCCTACACCCTCTGACAACAGCCCTATGACTTCCCAGATCAGCAAGTTACAAAAATACAGCTACCAGGGAATTCTTACCATATATGTGCTAGGAGGTTCTGAGACAGACCTGAATGCATAAAAATGTCCTTTACTTCTTGGCCACTCACAAACCCATCCATGTCTGTGTCTGTTTTTAGGAAAATCTCATCGTATCGCACTTTTTCGGACATTGGTACCACCCAGTTCACAGCGGGCTGTAAAACACGATGTTCCATTTCAACAGAAGATAAGCAGTCTGTATGGACACACTGAGGATATACGGCATTACCCGGAGTCGGATGTGCTGAACATTTTGCACAATCAAATCTGATAGGTAAATTGGCATTTCCCCTTTTCCAATGAGTATTTGAGCTTAATACTTTTCATCTGAATTTTAAATACTGATCGACAGCTATTCATCAGTTGAAAAGCCTTTGGAAACACAGACTCAACTAGGCACACTGAGTCCTCATGCTAATAACAGAGGAGCTTTACAAGATAGATTAACAACTTCTTTGGTATTAAAGCAGATAGATGAATAAATCTTTCTGTGGTTCCACTTTCTACAGAAAGTGAAAACTCCCCATGAGAGTTGCTACCTCCTGGTCACTCGGACTAAAATTCACCTGCTTTTCCAAGTCTTGCCATTCTCATTTCATTCCCTCCACCCAACAACAAACACATTTTCAGAAAAGTGCTCACAAGCGGCAGGACTCAAAAAGAAGGGGTTTTTCCTGCTGTTTACTGATCTATGTGTATATAAGATGCGTACCTGTGCTTGTTTGATGCTGTGCTTGGGAGACAAGCTCCCTGTGCTGTTGAGGCTGTTGACGCTCCCGTGCGACGGGGTGGAACGCAGGCTGTCTTTGGGCGGAGGGCTGGCAGGGAGAACAGGGACCGCGCCAGGGAAAACCGCCGTCTTCTTTCTTTTGGAAGGTGGTATGAGAGAAGGGGGTAACAGGGAAGGAACCGGCTCTTTCTCAAGAGCTCTATAAACCAAATGCATTGCCTGCAAAGGCAAAAAGGTCAGATAACGTGAACAATTATAAGAAAAAGCAACATGATCTTCCAGTGTCAGTCATTTACATATTAGTAAAACAGGCGGTAAGATTAGCGATGTAAGCCAGAGCAGATCACTTTGAATGTAATGCCAAAACGTTTAACCTTGATGACAGAGGCAAGGGTCAATAGATGCATTTGAGAAAGATCATTTAATAGCTCCTTGTGAACAATTTAGATCAGAACCGTCAACTGAAGCAGAGAAAGCTGCAAAACTGAGACATAACACAGAGCGATTTGCTCTGGCGGACACACTGAACCGAGAAGGTAAAGTAACCTACCACAGCAAATTCATCCTTGTCCAGGTGCCCATCCTTATCAATGTCACTGAGATCCCACACCTACAGCAACCACGGTAAAAACAATGATTTAGAGAACAAGTTCCACTCTGTGCTTTTGATGTTAATCATCACGGATCAAGCATGCCCTCTACAGACTCCTGACAGATTTTTGTGAAGATATTACTGAGATCAGGCCCAGCTAAACATTCTCTGATGAAACAGACTGAATTTGTTTTCTGGCACTGTGAATCAACACTGGCTCTAAAAATCCAGTGAGACCTGGACAGGCTGGAGAGCTGGGCAGGGAAAAATGTAATGAAATACAACATGGGCAAGTGCAGAGTCTTGAATCTGGGCAGGAACAACCCCAGGTTCCAGTGTAAGCTGGGGAATGACCTATTAGAGAGCAGCGTAGGGGAAAGGGAGCTGGGGGTCCTGGGGACAGCAGGGTGACCATGAGCCAGCTCTGGGCCCTTGTGGCCAGGAAGCCAATGGTACCTGGGGTGGGTTAGAAGGGGGTGGTCAGTAGGTCAGAGAGGTTCTCCTGCCCCTCTACTACTGAGATAATGAAGCCAATCTACTCCAGGGCCCAAATTACTACTATTATTCTTACATTTAAGTGGAAGACTTCAGAGCCTACTTAATGTTTTTGCTTTAGAGCAGGCACTCGCTGTAAAATCTCAGCCAAAACCTGATCCATGTTGAGAAGTTACATTTAAATATTTAACACTGCAACTATGAGAAGCTCAAGAGAGAACAGCTGAAAGCTAAACAGCATACTCACCCTTCCTAGGATATCGAGAGGTAGCTTTGAATTCATCAGTACTGGTTTTACTTTGTCTCCTGAAAGTAAACCATTTACTGGCAAAAGGCTTTCAAAAATACCATCAAACTTTGCTTTTTCTTCCACCTAGTTGGTAAGAAATAGCCTGAATAAGTAAAAAAGTGTGCCTGTGTGAGTGTTGAAAATGAGATCTTGCAAGAAATTAAGACTGGTCAGTAATCTATTCGTTCCAATCTCCAAGCTCTCCTGCAAGCGCCGCCGTGCTGTACTGCAATGGAAACCCCAGGAAGCAGGATTTAGGAGCTTAATTTCAAAGCTAAAGCTACGATAGCTGAGAGATTTCAGCACGCAGCACACAAGATGTGTTTCTGTAGTGTTCTAAAGGGACAAGGCTGCCCACCACATTTCAAACAAACCTTGACAAACTCTGCAGAACTAAAAACTATTCCTCTCACATTATTTGCTTCCCGCTTCAAAGAAAAAAAAAAATCAGCATTATAAGTTTTTATTAAATTTCTACCTTTTGGAAAATGCTTGTACTTGATTCTGTGAAACTCTCTCACTGGGAAAATTACAGCCAAGGAAAATATTTACTTCTAAAGAATGGATGGAATGTGCTGTGTTTTACACTTACCCTAACAGCCCAGTGCGTCTCTGTGGAAGGTGGGGTGATCAGCAAAGGACTGCTAGTGTCATGCTAAAATTAAAGAAGTTTTTATTTATATGTATATATATATATAACAATACACAATTCATTTCTGATCCTTGCTAATTAAGACATAGTTATAGACATGAAGCTTAACTACACTGCAAAACAAGAAACAAGGATGTATGAGTACCCAGAAAAATACCCAAGTCACACTGATTTATCCTACTGCAGAACCACAACTGCAGTTGTTTTGAAGAACAGACTGGCAGCAGCCTGAACTCTCAGAACCACGGCATCAATGAAAGAGAAGATTGTTCCAGTGTTCCAGCTAAAGCCTCAGTTCTCATATAATGCATATAAACATTTTCCAGTATAAGCTGGGGAATGACCTATTAGAGAGCAGTGTAGGGGAAAGGGAGCTGGGGGTCCTGGGGACAGCAGGGTGAGCATGAGCCAGCACTGGGCCCTTGTGGCCAGGAAGCCAATGGGACCTGGGGTGGGTTAGAAGGGGGTGGTCAGTAGGTCAGAGAGGTTCTCCTGCCCCTCTGCTCTGCCCTGGGGAGACCACACCTGGAATATTGTGTCCAGTTGTGGCCCCTCAGCTCCAGAAGGACAGGGAACTGCTGGAGAGAGTCCAGCGCAGCCACCAAGATGCTGGAGGGAGTGGACATTCTGAGATTCTGTGATTTAGGTATGTATTACTTACATGTTATTTAGGTATGTACTACTTACATGTTATTTAGGTACGTATTACTTACATATTATTCAGGTACGTATTACTTACAAATTTAGGAGGCGGCACAGTCAAGTTCAGGCTGCTCAGGTTGACATCGTGCCCATTCTGTGCACACGCCACAAGGCGCAACGCGACATAGAAACCCTACAAACAATACCGTTTTCTATTAAAAAGAGCAACCAGTCTAAACCAGTCTCCCATAACTTGGTATTTCACATTCTAAGCCATTTTTAGACACGTTTAGTTATAACTTTTCATGCAAGTAACACTCCTAAATGAATCTTACAAATCATAGTTTATCTTTGTGAAAAACTTGGTGACTATGTATCTTGATATCCCACACACAGGTTATTTATAAAACAAAAGAGGAACAGAGAATCAGATCCAAACTTCTCCAGCAGCCCCAACAAGTGATCTACTTGGGTGTGAGCAGCACCAGGAAAAATCCTTATGTTGTAAATGAAAAGTCTAAAAAAAAGGCTAAGGACAAGTACTACGGGCATCAGGGTTTTCTTAAAACAAGGCTGATCTGTGGAAGAGAACATTCAATTTACCTGTTTATCCAAGTAACCTTTACCCTCTGGATCAGCCAAATCCCATATCTGTGGAGATACAAAATCAAAGGCATTGTGATTTTAAAATAAATCTTAGCTCCACAGTTCACACCGTATGCCTCCTCGAACTGTTCATTGCAGCTTGCAAATTATGACATACGACGTTATTTAATTCTCCAGTTAACAACAAAAATGTCACACAAAAGGCTGTTTTTCCTTTCAGATGCCTGTGAAACTCAGAACAACACCTGGGAGGTACCACCTGCCCGCGGCTGATCTCACGTTCAAAGGATCTGGTTTGCATTCCACTGAATCCCCTTTCGCAAACCTCCCCTGCTCAACGTTAGCTGCACTACAGCCGTCTACAAAGCGTTACTGCCTCAGCAAATTCTTTCAACTTACTTTTCCAAGGATAATATCAGAGAGACCGGATTTTTTAAGAAACAGCGCAGCTTCGCTCGCCCCAACTCTCCCCGTGTATGTTGGATCTACCTGAAAGAGAAAAATACCCCATTCAACTAGGGATCTGTTGTGAAAGCAGAGCTGAGGAACGCAACGCCTCTTGTCTCGGGCTCAGAAGGAGCTGGACGAGCACGCGTTACCCGTCAGCAGAGAATTTACAGCAGCTTAGCGCTGCGAGGGGGAATAGAGAGGGGAATCCTGGCAAAGAGGAAACTGCGCTTTATTTTTAGAATTTCTTTTAAGAACCTACCTGTTTGTAATAAGTTTCGTACAATGGATTCCCAGTGGAAAACTGAAAAACAAGAGAGATGTTAGAAAACCAAGGCAGACCTGCAATCAGACAGCCCGCTTTCAGGGACTGGCGGAAAATAAAATACTATAGGACTCTGCACGTTGCTCCTATCAAAAATACAAAACCATACGTTAACTCGCTCTGCTCCAAACTCCATACTTGAAATCTCAGTGTGGATTAACAGTAATTCCCCCAAACTTGCAGCCAACAGACTCCTGTCACCTCTTAAAACTTATTATTCATCGGCACCCATGCTCACATTCACACTTGTAATTAACACTGCTATATGGTAGTAAGGGTGTGTAGAACAGCTTTGAACTGTTTGCCAAGGTATTTTTCAGGCCCCGGTTGCAGAACCACGGACCCCAAAGCAGAGTTCTCAGCGCAGTGCTGACTCGGGCACCTCTTGCACTGTACAGATATCTTTGGAATATTTTCTGCAGACAATTACATACACACGGAGCCCTGGTCTCTAAATACGCCTGTGCTTACGAGTTTTCAGGAGTCTTAAACGGAAACAGTTAATAAAAAGCATGGCATGGTTAATGTCCTGATTCCCTGACGATGCTGTTGGAGGATTTCGCCCTGGTGTTACCGGCGCGTTCCACATGCAGGGGCTGGTCCTGCCTTCCCCAGAGCCCAAACAACCAGATTCCTCTTCCCTCCTGCTGACATCCCGAGCCAACGGGAACCGAAATGCCGGAAGAGGCAGAAGTCCCCAGATCCATCTCCTCCCTCACCTCCTACGACCTCCACGCCGTTCTCAGCCACAACGTCGAGAGCAAAAACCAGTACAATGCGGTCACAAACAGCCACCCCTCAGAGCACCCACAGGCCTTGAAAAACAAACCAACCAAACGCAGTTTAACGAGGGA
Source organism: Patagioenas fasciata (assembly GCF_037038585.1). NCBI lineage: Eukaryota > Metazoa > Chordata > Aves > Columbiformes > Columbidae > Patagioenas > Patagioenas fasciata. The sequence goes on along the minus strand of NC_092546.1, from coordinate 6,344,801 downwards.
GATAAGGGATGGCGAGACACCCCAAAGGCTGCGTGGGACACCCGCTCTCCACCTGCGGGGAAGTCAGACTCCTGCCCAACGATTGTCTCACACTAACTCGGACCCCTGGCACGCCACCTCCAAGTGCCACCTGCCACCTTCCTCCTGTCATCCACCTGCATTTCGCACGTTCTGCCTGCACCGAGGGGAAGGGAGAGGGAAATATGACGAAAAAGAGCACTGAAGAGCACGACATTTTATTTTACACAAAGAGAATCTTCCCGTAGGTTTACAATAAACACACGAAATCTTACTATAAGGAGCTGTCCAAAATAACCCTATTAACCAAACGCAAACAGACTGGATGAGCTTTCGAGGTCCCTTCCAAGCCCTGACATTCTGGGACCTGTGAAGCTCTTTGCAGATCAATAGTTGTACTTAGCTAGAAAAACCACGTGTTTTCAGAAGAGTTTCCTAAACACTTTATGTGTACTTCACTTATATCCATCGACACAATCGGCCACTGCATTCTCCAGCATCAGCACACTCTAAAAGCTCTTGCTCTTCCAGAAAGTGGACAGCAGTTCAATAGAAACAACCCATGACTACAACTCATAAATTTGCCTCGTCTCTTCTGCTGGCATAGATAAGCACTGTGCTCCTGTCCAAAGCGGGAAACAGAACATTCAGAGAAAAGGTGGAACTAAGAAATAGCCTGTCCAATTCTGAATAAAATGTAGTATGTTTTAGCCAACTATCACCCAACTGTACAGCTCTCATTTCTCAGAAAGCTCGGAGGAGCCAGCCAAGGAGCAACGACAAGCTCCTCTATTTGGCAGAGATCCTAGAGCACGCAGCCTGGATCCACACCAAGATACAGGGCAAAGCGCTCCAGCAGCAGCGCGGAGTGATCTCATCCCATCCCCAGGCATTCTTGTCGTCCTCGTTTGGTACCGTCAGCCACGACATCCAGCTGATTACCTGACGAGGGGGCAGGAAGCCGGGGTGACGTGCTGAAACGCCGACAAGTTTCTGCTACGGCGATATGCTCCCACAAGCGCTGCCGGAAAGCCCTTCATCACCCGATGAAGGCTGGAAAGCCCTTCATCACCCGATGAAGGCTGGAAAGCCCTTCATCACCCGATGAAGGCTGGAAAGCCCTTCATCACTTGCAGAATCTGACAAAGATGAAGCCTCTCTGACCGATTTACCTGGATGACTGCATCTCTGGGATGAAGCAGAGCAGACAAAATGGGCTCAAGGGATAAAAATAGCAGAGCTGCCTGTCTACCCCTCACGTGACCACACCGTGATAATTCAAGATGATTCTGTAAATTTGGTGACATCTGCTGACGAAGAACCTACACAAGAGTGTGCCAGCGCTGGCAGCGCAGAAAAGCGTTTTGAAGAGTTTGAAGCCGATGGGTGGTCAAAGGATAGAACCTGTTACACAGCGGTCCAGTTTGTCTTGGAGTTTAACAAGCCCCTGGTTTCTATGCCTACTCCATATTCCCCAAACGTCACCTACAACCAACACTTCACACCGTGTCCCGAACACACACTGCAGAACCTTGGCTTTCGGTCTCAAAGCTGATTTCCTGTAAAAAACTGAGGTTCACGTCCCGAACTCGCGCTGTGACAGCAGATCTGGAACGCTGCCTCGTTGTACGCCTGCACGCAGACACGGCTCCACGGCCCTTCACGCCGGGCTGGGAAAACAGCACGGAACAACCCATAAACCCGGCTCCTCGCAGCCTCTGTCCTGAGATCATCTCAGGGCCACAGAGAACTCTGCAGCAGTGACTCATTTTCCTTGGTGTCCTCCTGTTTCACAAGACTGAGCCACAAAGCGATGCACGCCGTCTCCAGATCTCTACCGTAACTCTCCGTGACCTCCAGAACTGGAGGCTGAGCGCCTGGCGCAGTGGAGAGCCTGCTGATAAGGTGACCAAATACTCGAGAAAATAAAGCTAAAGGTAAATAAGATCCAGTTTCAGCTGTTGAACGCCACAAACTGATTTTACCTGCTTGCTCTTCACCTGTTTTCATGCACAGCCAGTTGAGAGAGCTGAGCTGTCGAACAGCTTGCACACTCTAAGTTAGACTCCTACACTCACTTTCATAACGTATTAAAAACACAGAACAACAGAACTATAATGAAATTAATTAATGAGAACAAATATGATTAAACTTTCACATTCTTGAGTTACTGTGAGATATAAAGAATATCCGTAAGTCAATATTTTTATTCTGGATCTTTCTGAGCGAACATGCTTCAACATGACAGCACATGTAACCCCTCCTGTTCCTTTTAACACCATGTCTAGTTTTTTATGGCCAGCACATATCTCTGTAGTAATCATGAAGCTGAGGTTATTAACAGGGGACGTTCATTAACTTCCAGGGAAATTCTGTTCGCTGCCCTGATGACAGGGAGATGGCTCCTGACAGCCCCATACAGAAAATAACGTTTGAAAACTAGAATGCTTCCAATGAATTAGCTGGAAAACAACACATCAAAGGAGCCCATGCGCGCACAGAAGGTGGCCCTGTTTCCAAAAGGCAATATGCTATATACAATACCACTGATGTCAGCCTCCCAAATACCAACGGAATTTAAACACAGAGGCAGGATTTCTAGTATAACAAATACGACATATTCTTTCCAATGTAAATTCCACAACAACCTTCAAGTCTGGAGTTTATTCCATATTTATTTTTTGCACCACATCACTTGAAAACTTTCGATAAGTTTGGATGCGCGCGGATGCTTTCAGATGTTTACTCAGTTAAACAGATGTTAAACAGGGCTCCTACTGCTGTTCGGAGCTGAAAAGCAGCGCGCACTCTTAATAAGACGCACAGCAAATTACATATTACCCAAATACCACGCAGCTCCACCGAGAGATGATTTTTCAGATCACCACAAATAGAAGCCCATTATTAAAAGGAAAGCGATATGTTTAAATAATTTGAACGATCAGCAGCAGTTGTTCCGAATTCCTGACCGGCCTAGGCACAGCGCAGAAAGGAGCTTTAATTCCAAGGCATTTCTGGGGCAGGGGGTGTTGCTTTTGTTTTAAAGGAAATAAGCGAGCTGACTCTTCACAGAAGCATGGAAGAGAATAAACAGTGATCAGCTGTTCAGGTTTAAGTTATTTGGGTGAAAAAATAATCCAAAAAACTTGTAACAAGAGCCCAAATCTACCCAAGGATCCCAGCCACTAAACCAGAGCTCGGACAGCCTGTCCCCAAGGAGCGCCACCCTCCCGGTGCCAGACAGGCCCCAAGGTCCAGGCTCTGCGCGGAAGCCCCGCTCTCCACTGACGGGCGGAAACCTCCTTTCATTCCTCCACCCTGAGCCCTTTATTGATTCCCCGAGCCTGCGCTGCTCACGCACCTCCCCAATATTCAGCACAGTCACGACACCCCAACACCCGAAGGTGACATCAACCCCGCGCTACAAGCAGGAAAAGGTGACGTGACCGAAGTGTCCCGAGCAGGGGACGAGCCCCATCCGGACCCCGCACCGCCGGAGCGCGCTGAGCCCCGCGGCCCCGGGGCAGGAGCGGCAGCTCGGGGGGGAAGCGCTCCCAAGCCTCGGGGCTGCCCTGCCCCTCCCCGGGGGAGCAGCCTCGGGGCCTCCAGGAGGGGAGGGCGCCGGCGCCTTTTGTGCCCCCACACAGGCGGCCGAACCCCAGGGGACAAGCGGGGGCTGCTCGGCCCCTCACCCCGCCCGGGCCCCGCTCCCCCCGGGCCGCGGGGAGAGGCCCCAGCGCCGGCCCCGGATGGACCCGCCCGCCCGAGCGGGACCCGCAGCGGGGAGCGCCCGGCTCCCCTTCCCCGATCGGCGCTCGCCCGCCGGCCCCGAAGGGCCGCGTGTCCCCCCAGCCGCCCCCCGCCCGGCAGAGCGCGGCGGCCGGCGGGCCGGTTACCTGCTGGCTGAGGGGGATGAGCGCCGCCATCTTCCTCCCACTGATTCGGGCAGCGCCGGGGCGGGGAAGGCGGGCGGGGAGGGCGGGGCGAGCGGCGGAGGCCCCGGCAGCGCCTGGCACCGCGCGGGCCGGGCTGGGCCTGCTGGGCCGCCGCCTCCCGGGGCTTCGCGGGGCGGCTGAGGGGAGAACGCGAGGCGGGAACAGAGCGGCCGCGGCTTATCTGTGCGCGGCAGCCGGTGCCGAGCCGCCCGCCTCCGGCGGGGCTGCGCTGCCCTGCCCACGGCACGGACACAGCGGCCCTGGGGAGCGTTCGTCGGGTGACTGAGGGAAGGTGCTCATGGACCTTTTAGTTCGGTGACCTGCGTTCAACTTTGTCCTGGGCAAACCTCGTTGTATTACTTCATTACGCTAAACCTTGCCAAAACGGACCACGGCAAATTAAGCTACAATGGGATATTCAACATTAAATAACAAAGTTAACAAATCCTTGCCTAAAATGTGTTTTAAAGGAAATAAGTAAGCAGACTGTCTTCACTAAAGTATGGGAAAGAATAAAGGGAGAGCAAGCAGTGGGAAGCAAGCTGAACGAGACACGGTCACCGCAGCCATAGAAAAGCTAAATGAACAGCACTGCATTTAGGAGAAAAGGTAAAGGGTCACTGGCATTAGCTTGTATTTCAATAGATCCCAAAGATCTTCAGCCCCACTGGAGCTGTTTCGGAAGGGACACCCCTCAAACGAGAAGTGAAAGAATTTGACCTCAGCCGCTGCCGGGCTGGAACCTGGAAACCGGCCAAGCTGGGGCTTCCACAGCCCCCCCGCTCCCTTGCTCCTCTGGCTCCAGTTTTTGCTGAGTTTATAGCACGAGTTCCTGGAGGGGGGGGAGGAAACGCGGAGGAGCGGGAGCGGAGAAGGGATGAGGGAAGCGACCGAACAAGTTACGAGTGAGGCACCGGGGAGGTCCGACAGAAAAACAGGCACATTGTTCACTCTGCAAAACCCTCCCCCCGCCACCCTATTCAGAAAAAAACTAAAGCACCGTGCGTGTGCATTTCAGATTTTTGAAGGGCAAAGAATGGCCTGGATACATTTAAACCTCTCAGGGCAGGTTTGCAGAGGGTAACTGGGGCAGAAGGAGCGGGGCCGGGGCAGGGACGGCGCTGGGGGACCCCCGGACCCTGACAGGTGCGCCATCAGCACAGAGCTCATCTCCCCCTTGCTGTGAAACACGCTGTGAAACACTCTGCACACATCTGACACGCGCAACCCTTTAATGGAGTATCATTAAAAGCTTATGACATTTCCTCAATGAAAATGAGCATGAATTTTACATTTAATATTAAACCCTGAGAGTGTAGAACACTCCCAAGACCTAGTGCTGTATAACAAGTGATTTTAATACATTTATCAGTGTCAAGATACAGTTAATTAGAAAAATTAACCTTTTCAACAGAGAGTTTAACTATGTTACGGTATTTTTTACAAACAACTACCACCGGTCACAAAATTCAATGCTGAATTTTAAAGAAATCCTGTTTTACTACAGCTCCATTGGTGCGGATTTCAACAAGCTGTTAACAAAACATCAAAATCCTGATGTGAAAAATGTGAACTTCTTTGAAATAACAGTTAAAACTCCTCCTTGTCCGCAGTCTGCCCCACTGCTCCGTCCTTCCCAGAGCTGCTTCTCTCCAGCTTTTTCTTAAACCGCTCCTCAAAGTATTTTTCTTCCATGACCCTTTCCCTCTCCTGCTCTTCCTCCGTCTGCTTCAGATTCATTTCCTCTTCAGGACCCTAATGTTAAGATTTCATGTTTATGCACCGAGAGGTTCTTTGTCAGATTAGACAGGAGATTTTTAAAATGGGGTAAAAGAAGAACCAAGACAGACATAAGAATTTCACCTTACCTTTGTTTCTCCCCATGTTTCATCTCCAAAGTCTTCTGCATAAACCTCATCATCTGTTATCAAGAAGTTGTCAAAAATTGTGCCAGCTCTCACCTTTGAAGAAAGGGGGAAAAAGACCCAAACGCACAGGTCCCTAAGATCCCAAACCAATATATAATGTTTACATGCGAAGGGGAAAGAGGTTGCTATTCACACGGTGAGAAAAAAGGTTCAGGAATTTCCAATAAGGGCATCTCACCTGCCAGATATCCAGTCCAATGACACTAATATTTTCGTAGCTGTAGATACTGGAGTCTGGCCAGTAATCTGGATTGTCGATCTGCGGATGAGGCCAAACCCCTCTATAATTTGGGTTATCAATCTGCCTCGGTTTCCATTCCCCCTAGGGAAAAATGCATGTTCTGAGTAGTCAGGCAAAGAAATCTTGCTTAAAGTGCTACAGATAACTAGGATTTGTCTCTGCTCTGCCGGACGCTGTCCTGAGGATCCCTTATCGCTGAGGCCCCAGAGGAGGGCAGGACAATGGAGGAGTTTGCCTGGGTTGATGAGGCCTGGGTTAGGGAGCAGTTGGGCAATCTGGACACCCATAAATCCATGGGTCCGGATGGGATGCACCCACGGGTGCTGAGGGAGCTGGCTGAGGTCATTGCTGGACTGCTCTCCATCATCTTGGCCAAGTCTTGGGGGCCCGTATTTAGTGCAGGGCCTCAGGGGTCAGTACTGGGGCCTGTATTATTCAACAAAGATGCTGAAGGGAGCGGAGCATCTCCCGTGTGAGGAAAGGCTGAGGGAGCTGGGGCTCTGGAGCTGGAGGAGACTGAGGGGGGACTCATTCATGGGGATCAGTATGGAAAGGGGCAGTGTCAGGAGGATGGAGCCAGGCTCTTCTCAGTGACAGCCAGTGACAGGACAAGGGGCAATGGGTGCAAACTGGAACACAGGAGGTTCCACTGAAAGAGGAGAAGAAACTTCTTCCTGGTGAGGGTGTCAGAGCCTGGCCCAGGCTGCCCAGGGAGGTTGTGGAGTCTCCTTCTCTGCAGACATTCAAACCCGCCTGGACCCCTTCCTGTGGAACCTCAGCTGGGTGTTCCTGCTCCATGGGGGATTGCACTGGATGAGCTTTCCAGGGCCCTCCAACCCCTGACACTCTGGGATTCTGTGAAATTATTTATACCCTGTATAGAGGATTCTTGACCATAGGATAATGCCATTCTCCATTCACAGCGTCATCCCAGCCTTCAGGTTTCTCAACACTGGTGTCCATGATGTATTCAGGTTCATCCCAATCCTTTAAAAAGATTTGGAAAGCAAAAGTAGTGCGGAGTTCAACCAGATCAAATGTGTACTCAGTAGAAGTGAAATAATCCAGTCATGCAGAATCAGGAGAGCACGTTACCTCAGGTTTGGTGTCATTTGGATCATCAATCTGGATTCGATCATCCCAGTCAGTGGGTTTCCTCACTGTGGGATCATTAATTTTCTTTGGTGGCAAAAAGTCAAAATCATCTTCCAAGTTGCCAGATGTGACCATTTGGTTATCAATTTTTACTTCATAAGTCTGATCTGGCCTTATAATCAAAGTATATAGGTGTGTATATCCATCAACCTGGGTGTGGAAAACGCAAGGACATTTAAGAATCTTAAACACGGCTCTCAGGAACTGCCTCGCACCAGAGCTATGAACCAAGTTCTAATGGATTTTTCATAAGCCCCAGTAAGAAAAAAAAATTCCCAAGTCTCCTAGAGGCAGAAAATTAATGACATTTTTGACATCTATTTTCCAGTCCTCCCATCGGTTCTGAACAAGTGGAATTCAGGTTACAGTTAAGAAACACAAAGACATACATTTCTTAATCACATACAGCACCCTTGCAGCTTTATTGTGTCCTGTGTCAGCATATGATGAATGAAGAAATACCTGAAGTCCCCAAATTAACATGATTTTTAAGATACAATGAAAAATAGAAAGGTGTTACATGTTTGGAATGGTTCTTCAGGGTTTTTGTTGTGTTTGTTTGGTTTAGTTTTATTTTATTTTCCCTAATATCCCTGTAACTTGTGTATTTTCAAGCTTATGTCTCTTTGAAATGTGTATTTACCTTACATCTGATTGGTTTCTTGATCGGATGGGGTTTATTCTTGTAACTTAAAATAACATGGACTTTCTTTGTCTCAGATCCACAGATATCTGGCCCTACAACAAAGAGATTATATGCTTTGTATCTTTAACTTCTCTGCAGAAAAATACAGGCAGTTTACGTCTTCCTTCTAACACTGCTAGGCACCTCTCCCATTCCATTTGTAATGGAACTTTTAATGGACTTTTACTGTAAATCTACCTTAGAATTAGATTTTGTGTAGCTTGGGGTGCAGTTCTGTAACAGAACTAAACCCAGAAAACAGAAATCCATGCAAAATAAAAGCCATATCCAGCACAAGGCAAATAACGATATCAGATACATAACGACAAACTTCACTTTGACAGACAAGTGTACAAATCCCACTAAATCACTGGGCACTAAGACAAGTCTATCAGGGCAGATAATGGCCCACAGTATGCAGTTACAGTTAAAGGTTTTCAAAACCCATAAATCCTGCCGAACAACCACCCTTATTATAACAACACTCTGATCATTTTCTGTTACAGCCTTCAAATCAGCTCAGAATGTTTGCATAAATGCGTGTTTTGTTATTATGTAGAGATCTCTCAAGTGTGGAAGAACTAACTCCTTGCAGTCACAACATCCTTATTTTTTTAAGACAGCCTTCCTTTATGCTCTTTCAACCATTTTCACAACCACCTTAGAACTGCCCAACAGCAGTGTTAGTGTTCTAGTAATGAGGAAATAACTCTGCACTCACCAAACATGATGTAATAATGCGAATCTCCAGTTAGGTTCTTCTGGTCCAAATTTGAGGGAAAAATTTTAACATATCCCCCCCCACAATCTATCTTCTGCTCGTGTTTCACAGTATACTGAATGACCAGAGTCTTCCCTTTGTTACTGAATGGTTTAAATCGTGAGGAGATGGCATAAAATTTAGAATTTTCACTAGTTTGTAAACCTGCAAAGATATTAGTGCAATAGTCAAACTTACATTTGTCTCCATTTGCAATTAAAAAATACTTTTATTGCCACACACAGCACATCTATAAAGGCAAATTCCCAACTCTCGAGGTGGCTCCCATAGCAAAGTTTGAATGAAACGCACGCACCTTTATCTCGCTCTGGATCTCCATAAAACCTCCCAGCAGTGAGTTTAAACTTCCCAAGGCCCGGGTTGTACTCAGAATACATCCACCTCTTCTGCCAGTTGTCTGTCCCGCAGTGCCGGCACCACAACACAAGAGGGAGTCACTAAACACGGTACAATAAGGGGGGGGATCCCTCCCCACCATCTCGCACCCTCACTGCCCCGCTGCCCTCGCCAAACCTCCGTCCAGAAACTGCTCCTGGAAATACACCGTAGCCCTGGCGGGGCCCAGGGCGGCCCCGAGGAGCAGCAGCAGCCTCAGCGCCACAGCGGTCGGGGCGCTTCCACCACGGCCTCCGGGTCCCGGCGCCGCCATCGCCTTCACACCACGAGGTCCCCTCATCTTCGCGCCTTCGGGGTCCCGCCCTTGATCTGCGGGCTCTGATTGGCTGCGCTTTCCTAATTATTATGCAGCGGGATCAGATTGGCTTAGCGCCCCCGGGGTGCGGAGCATCGCCGCCACGTGACCGCGCGGCGAGATGCATGCTGGGGCGTGTAGTCGGCGCGCTCACGTGACGGCGGCAGTGTGGTTTGTTGGGATTGGCTGGTCACGCCCAGGGGTCCGCGCGGGAGCCAATGAGCGGCGGGGCGCTGGGGGCGGTGTCTGGGTCACGGTCTCCCCTGCCCCGGCCTGAGGAGCCGCGGCTGCCGCCGCCTCGGGGCGCTCCGGTCGGGCCGGTTGCGATCGCTGCGGCGCAGATGGCGCCCGCGGGCGGAGGGCAGGTGAGGCGCCAGCTCCCGTCCCGGCCGCCGTGCTGTACCTGGGCAGCCGCGGGCCCCGGGCCGGTGCTTCGGCCGGCACAGGCGGGGCTGAGGGCAGGGCCTGGGGGGGCGCGGGGAGCTGAACTGGCCGCCCGCCTCCGCCGCTGAGGGCTCTTTGCATCCTCTTGTCAGCAGGGCCACAGCGATGCTCCCCGCAGAACCATCACCGCCGGGCTCAGCGGCCTTCCCCGGCCCGGCGGAGAGCGGCCGGCGGGTGGCGCAGGGCTCGGGAACACCGGGATCGCTCCCTTCCACGGCAGCAGGGCTCTAACGGCGCACAACGGGAACGGCAGCCCCTGGTGCCCGGCGCCGGGGAGCGCTGCGTGGGCATCGAGCGGGCGCAGAGCGCGGAGCAACCCGGGCAGCGCTGCCCACGCGCGGTCCAGCGCAGCGCTGAGGAAAGTGGCGCAGCTGGAGGGCAGAATCACGGACCGAAAGAAGCAGATGGAGCTGCAGAGCGCTGCGGGCCAGAAGCCTTGGGATGAGGAGTCGTCCTCGTCCGCTGCCAGTCCCGAACACAGCGCGAGGGGCAAGAAGTACCTGAAGAAATCTGCTGCCACCGGTGGAAATAAAACCCCCGGTAGTGCCGGTTTGAAGGAGGAGGAAAACATCCAAAGGCCTAAAAAGAGTGTTATGGTTAAACAGCACCTTCGTTTGGACAGTGGTGAAGAGGACATGAGAGAACGGACGGAGAGCTCTTTGGAGTTCTCCAGCAGCAATGACAATCGGAGGGTTGTTGGGAGTGATTCTAAATGGGGTAGAAAGGTAAATACAGACTTTGCTGGATTATGGTTTTTTATTTACACTTTTACAAAATTGTGCTAAGTTGGTAAATTGCTTTTATTTAGATAAAGCCAGAAACTAAATTTTAAATTTGCATTTGTGCCTTGTTCATGCTATGATTTAGCTTCAATCCACATTTTTTTACCCATTGTAATTTGTTTTCTTTTTTAGTGGTCTACAGATAATAAATGAAGTAACATATAAATCTCTGTTTTATGTCCTTCAGAAGAGTAAGACTCCCGTTCCATCAGGAATGCCGCCTCCATCCCATAAAGAAGTTTCCCTGGCAGAGGCATCTCAAACATCTTTGGTTCGTAGCAAAGACCCAGAGAAAAGTGCTTTTGGTAGAGTTAATTCCCCACCACCCGCAGCAGGCAGTGGAGAGCTGTCAGTACAACGGAAAATGAGCTCTGAATCGCCACCGACTCCTGTAGAGGTGACTCTGCCTGGAACACGCAGCACCAAGCAAAGCCAAGCGTCACTTCAGAGCGATACAAGTGAAATAAAATCATTAGATGAATTGTTTTCAAAAGCAGCTGATGGAGGAGATGCAATCAGCAGCAGCTCAGATGGTACGTTTTCTAAAATGTCGTCTCAGTAGACTTGGCATAAATTGTGCTAATAATCTACTGACAAATGTACTAATGGCAAATACTCACTTGGAAAGGGATCACTAGTGTAGTTTTACATAAATGGAGGCTTTAGCAAAGGAATTGTGTTGATCGGTTTCTTTTTTTTCTAGTGTAATATATTTGTATTTTTCTCGTCTTTGCATTTAATGGGTTCAGTTTGATTATGCTTCCCTGGGCGGCACTTAATTATGGGGTCAAAACAACAACAGCATTTAGAGCAGTTTTCATGCATCAGTGGGACAAGGTACTAAGGGGTCTGCGTTAGTGCAAGTGGGGCAGCAGGGACGTCGTGAGCTTGGGTTTGCAGACCCACAGGCCCAGGAGGAAACGGCTAAATCAAGGGTCTAGAGACACTGGCTGCCAGTCATTCTTGGTTTTTGACTTTTCTCTCTGAAGGGAAAGTGTGCTTTAATTTTCATGCCAGTTCTCCTGAGAATATGTCATTTCATTGCAGACTTCAGACTGAATATCCTGAGCCTTGATGATTTGGCACCAAATGTCACCAGTGAGGCAGCGGAATTAAAGCAGAAAGTAAGCAGAAGTTCCCTAGCAGCGCGTGTTTCCATTCTGCGTGGATGTTAGAAAACGAATACTTCCAGCTCCCCAGCTCTAAGGGCGAGATCAGGGTTGTTACAGTCCAATGAAACCTGACCTAATGATTTTTTTCATGTCAGTATTTCCTTACTAAATACAACAGCGCTGCACAGGTTGGGAGGTGACACAGGAACACAACGGTTTCATTTCCCGATGATCCACTCTCGGTGATGTGCAGCAGAACAGATGGAGGCACAGTCTGGGTTGTAATCTGCTGGTTCTCCTAACACAGCTGTTTTGTGTTACAGGAGACAGACATTCAAATTACCCACGAATCGAACAGAAATTCAAAAGAAGATTCATTCCTGGTGGTGAAGGACCAAGTTTCTCTTAAAATGAGAAGTGCAGTACCTGGTGTGAACGATGCGTCCGAACGGGACGCTGGAAAAACTGTGACCGAAGCTGAAATCTCTGAGCACTTAAGTGGAGTTTCTGCAGATTTCCCAGGACACAAACGGGATGATCTTGATCACGATGAGAGAACCATTAATTCAGAATATTCTGAAGACTTTGAGAGGTCTGAGCCTCCAGCAGACAGGGGACGTGTATCACAGAGAGGGCAGCGTTCCGAGAGCCGCTCGTGTTCCGGAGAACGCCTGTCTCCAGCACCACCTCCGTGTACCGGAGAACAGCATCAGCGGGTGCACAGAGTGACTGTCAAAGAAACCGCGGTCCAGACGGTGGATTTGCCGTTCGCCTATTGCTGGGCAAAGAGTAAGTTCACGAGACGCTGCCCCATGCGATTGCTCATCGCAGAGTTCTTTTTGGTGCGCTGTAGTTATTTTTTGGGGAAGCGCTAGGGCTCCACGTACAGAGGCAGAGGTGAGCTTTGTTTCTGAGGGGAAGAAAATAGAAACTGGGGTGTGCCTCTGTTTTTACTCTGTCTAGGGTTAGAAAAGTCGCCTTGCACGTGGCACGTGTTGTAAACTAAGCATAAAGAAACCTTTCCCCCCTCCCGACCCCATAATTCCACCTTTGTCCTCACCACAGCAACCCCAGCGGCGCTGCTTGACCCACCTGTAGGGAACAGCTACGTCGACCCCGTGCCTGTTGCCAGTCACGTCATCAGCACGGATGCTGTAGAAGGTACTGGAAAACGTTTCCTACTCTTCAGTTTTACTCTGTTTTCTGTGTCTGAGCCCTGCTGGGACTGCTGGGCCCTTCCCGTCTGGCTGTGACTGGTCCCCAGCGTGTTCCCCTCGGTTCTTGCAGCCCTGACAGCGTACAGCCCGGCAGCGCTCGTTCTAAACGCCATGTTGAAGCAGCACTTGATGTTGACTCAGCAGTTTGTTGAGAACATTCATCACCTTCACTTATCCGTCGTGGAGTCGCTAGAGAAGGAGAAATTCCACTACCACACCCTGGAAGAGGCCAAGGAGGTATTTATGGTAGAGACAGCAGCCTAGAGAGAGGAGGGGTAAATTCCTTCTGGTATTTGCAGCAAACTGATTTTCTTTGTGTGTTATTCATTAGTCATAATAGTCATAAAGTTCATAATAGCATTGAATAAAGGATTTCATAGAATACTCTGTTGCTTAGGCCCATAACAATAACATGTCAGGAGTTTGGTCAGGAGACCAAAGTCTTACTGGAGGCCCCAGTTTGGAGAGAGGAAGGTTTCTGCTGGGCCCTTTAGCCAGGAACAGAAGGGTCGGGTTCTGTTGCTGGTACAGAAAAGTGCAGGTACCTTGACATGAAGATTTGTTATATATTAAATACTAAAAAGTATTTCTCTATATGGCAGAGGTATTTGTATATTGACTCTTTTTTTTTTTTTTTTTAGTACATCAAGACTCACAAATCCCCACCTTTAACAACTGAGAAAGCACGGGAAGGAATTCAGAAAGCACGGGAGGAAAAAATGGTTTGATTATTTGAATTTTAAGTCAATTTTACATTTACAGATCTCCAAGCGGAACAAGAAACTCTTCCAAAGCGTACAGATACCAAGTTACAAACTATGTACTGGAAGGATTTGTTCGAACTGCTACCTGTCTTATTATACATAACTTATTTTCCTATAGCTGAACGTTTTACTCAGGTACATGATAGAGGGATGGGCAGGAACCTTTAGTCAGATTATGTCAAGTGTTCGGCAAAAAAGAAACCGAGAAACCCCTTTTCTCCCCAGGGAGGGTGTAGGAAATCACGGTGTGTACGTCTGCGCTACAGCGCCCCCGGAACCTGTTCACAGGAGGAAACACTGTATCCTGACTTACAGCCATATTTAAGCAGTGTTTATGTATAACAAGCCTAGATGAATAAACTCAATACAAGGAAGCTTACAGCCAACCTCCTGGAATCCATTTACTCTGAAACACGAGCCGCCATTTTCTTGTTTCTTTAAAAAAAAGTGTTTATTGGAAGGCAAAACAATAAAACTCACAAGGTGGTAACGTACAGGTGGTAACGTACAGGTGGTGTATGCCGCTCACAGACAGGTACAGCTCCACAACTACAGCAGATCTAAACAACGGGGATTTCACCATGGGAACTGAAGGGGTTCGGGAGGGTTTCTGCGACACGGGGACGCGGAGGTGCCCACGCGCCCCTCGGGGCTGCAGTGCAGTGCGGGGGCCTCGCAGCGCTCAGGTGGCTCTGGGAACACTTACAAAAGGGCTTTTTTTCTTATTTAGATAAAGGAAGTTTCCAAGAACGTTTCATCATTAGAAACTTGCAATGCAGAGAAAATGGATTCTCTTCTAGTGAACTAATTAGCTTTTATTAAAGGGTATATACAAAAATATAAAAAGCTTAAAGAATGTCTTCCGTTACAAAGCATTGAACGCCCCCCAGAGCGCTGGACAAGCTGCGCCAGGGACCCCTGGTGTTGTGAGCAGAGCGGGGCTGCGGCAGCTGGTGTGGAGGGGCGTTAGTTGGCTCGTTAGGGTGGGTCCTAACGAGCTCGCCCAGCGCTCGTAGGTCACCTGTACTGGAACTAGATGCGTCATTCCCCATTTAGACATTAGGATACACTGCTCAGCATCAGTGTGACTTGATCCCAAGGCAGCACCCCTCCACTTCAAATAGAATTAACCTTTTGAGAGAAATAAACATACATTATGGAACTAGAGAACACACAACCGGTCAGATAACGTCTGTATTCCACAGGAATGAATGAGGCACAATCCTACACCAGGGAGAGTTGGCTGGGGTGTCATTCTAGTATAAAATGGGTAACTAATTAAAAAATTTTGCAAAATAAATGGAAATCCTTAAACTTGCTAGACATGTCATAGTTACGACTGGCCTTTTTAAAACACTAAACGACAAGTGTTGAAGTGCATGTCCTAGCTTTCCATTTGTCACCATAGTTTTAAAAGTAATTCATTTGTCACTTCCTCCAGACTTTAATCCGGATTTATACAAGTTTAATGTTTTGTAGAAGATGCAAGACATCTTTCTTCAGAGAGTCTTATTCGGGTGGTGGAGGGTCTTGCGTTTCACGCTTCACTGAAACAATAAGGAAAAGAGTTCTTACACATTCTGCAGTTACCTACGCTGGCTGAAATGTGTCATGGAATGGGGGCTCTACTCATGAGGAACTTTTTCTTTTGGGCTTTAATTAACCCATTTAATTACACAGATCTACTGCAGCCATTGGCAGAAGTGACTTCATTAGCATGCCAATTTCTTTCCTTTAATCATTGGCAAGCGCGGTTGTTGTACGGTTGTTGTACGTAACACAGACTCTCTGCAAAAAGAAAGGATCGTTTGGAGCATTGTGCTCGTGTCCTGGGCAGCACCTCCACTCCCTGAACCTTCCTGGGATTTCCTGTTTCGCAGGGGGACGTTCTGGGACACGGGCTCTCGGGATCGCAGGCCAATTAATCAGTGTTTCAGAAATGAGAATACAACACAACCCCTGCGAAGATGCTGAGTAATCAGAGTATATGTCTACTTACCTGGTTTTTTAATTGTATCCATTAAGTCAGAAAGCATTAAGAGTAACTAATATTTTGATGTGGGTTTACAGTCTACAGTAAATGGCACAAAACCACTGTCAAGTCTACAAAGTTGTTCAAACTGCTTAGAAACATTCACTTACATTCTTCTCTGGCCTTCATGCGTGCGATGAACGAGTAACTCTTGTTTCTTCGGTAGTTTTCGTAGGGGTCATCTAGCGCAACTCCCACTCCTTTGTACTGATCCCATTTGTCCCGGATATCCCCTCCTTTAATCGGATCCTGAATCCCTTGTTCCTTGGCTCCCAGCCCACCAGATCCGCTCCACCCTGCAGAAAGGACCCAACACTGTAATTCTGACACTATTTTTCAATTTCTAGAATTCTGAAGACAAACACAGACATTTTGGGAACAACCAAAGCAAGCACCAGTTTGATACAGCAGGATGGTAACAGCCACCCTGAAGCAACGTATGAACCGTCCCATTTATTTCAACAGCATTCATGGACAGGTGCTGCAAGCTGACAAACATCAGCTCTGGCCCGAAAAACTCATGTCCCCATGTTCCACATCCTTCCCAGAAAGGCGACCGCCACACCGCTCCGTGTTCTGCATACGTATGGCTCTGAATATCCTATTGCTGCCCTCGGAATACCGAGGGAAAATTGCTCATGAACGTGCTTTAAGCCACCGTATCCAAGAGCTGGGTCCCCAGTTTAGTCTCCTGACTTGCGTAAGATTCCAGAACAGCACCTTACCCATTTTCACCAGCATTTGATGGCCTTTGTTTTCTTCTCCAAGTCTGGATTCTGGTATAGGAGGCCCAGAGCTGGAGCCCAAACCAGCAGAAGAACTAAGGAGATCAAAAGAACAAATTAAGAACAAGTGAAAAAGAACAAATTAAGAGCAAGCGATCCTGTTCTGACACAATGTAAGGTTATTTATATTCTAGTAACACCCCGTACGACCCCATCCGCTCTCCTGAACTCTTCTTTCATCAAGCTGCTGGCTATGGAGTTCAAAAGGGCCCAGAACACCCCACTGCTCCTCAGCAGCCGGGAAATCAAACACTACGGTCTTCCTGCCACAGAGACGACGCGGAGGAGTCCTCAGCAGGCACAGGAGGCCGTCCAAGCTGCACAAGGTTTTGTTATAACAAAAAGCCACCATGATAGAGTAATGTTCTCTCTATAAGCACATCTAGCATATAAATCCTTTCTAAATCTGAAGTATTTAATATACCCAACATACGAGAAAGCACCCGCATTGGTACTTGTCCAAAACAACCCAGGTGGAAAGAGGAATAACCAAAGAAAAGCTTACGGAGGAGTGGGGCTGCGAGACTGGGACCGGCGCCGCCTCCCCGGGGAGTACGATTTGGATCTCGATCGCGATCGCGACCGCGAGCGGCTGTGAGAGGAGCGGGACCTGCTCCGGCTTCTGCGGGGGAGAACCAGACGAATCACGCGAGATCAGGCGCACGAGCTCCCAAAGCAACACCCGGGGCTCCTCATGCGACCCTCGGGGTGGATTCTTTCCCACTCCCCCCGTTCCTGTGATTCAGCCACCTGCGTTTTACCTGGACTGAGAGCGCGAATAGGATCGTGATCGAGAGCAAGAGCGAGACCGTGACCTCGAATAGGAGCCAGATGATTTTGAAGATCGTGAATTGGAGCGGGAGGATGAGCGACCTCGGCTTTTAGACCGACTGCGAGACCGGGAAGGGCCACTGTACAGACAGAGGAACTGCAGTGAAACCCCCGGGAGCAGCACGAGAAATGCAAATATACTTGTGATTAAATTCAAATTACACGCAAGCCCTGGATTTTGCAGACAATCCAGTGAAAACCTGAGCGTGGCAAAAACTATTTTCTGCAGATGAGACAGAAATTCCAGCAAGTTGAAACTCAGTGATCCCATCAGCGGGTTGCTGAACATCCCTCTGCACCTACCCCCGGCACTCCCAGCACCTTCCAGACAAACACAGCTCATCGGCAGCAGCACACGGGACCTCTCACCTGTTCCTCTTCTCCTGACCTTTCCTCCGCCTCGCTCGCATTTTAGCTCTGAAGAACTCGTACAGTCCGTTCTGCTCCCAGCCTTCACTGCAACAGATCAACCACACACAGAACCGCACCTGTGACATCCTGCTCTGGTTAACAGAGACCTCCGGGATTTCCACCAGATTTCGTAGGGAACAAAGGGTCTGGGCAAAGATGGCTCACACATCCCAGTCTAAGATCAAACCGGGTGCAGTTTACAGTACAAGAGCATCATTTCAGCAAAGGAACAGGGAGGCACTTGGTGGTCTGAGACAGCTTCTCAGGGCATTTTCCTTACCATATTATTCACTATACCCACTCTTACCTGTTTCTAGGCCTGTCATGAGATGGTGGACTATAAAATGCCTCAACCGCAGCCAGGAGTCTCTCACTGGGGGGCATTGGGGGTGGAAGACGTATATCTTTAGGATCTAAAGGTTTATACTCATGATCTTCAAGCTGCCGGAAACAAAACAAATGACATTGGTGTCACGTGTCACGGGGTGGCTCCCGAAGGGAGAAACAGAGATTTGACTGCGTAGGGACCTCGCATTTCACTCCGGGATTACAAAATGGGCCAGGAACAAGGATCCTGCAGGTGACCCCACGCTCTCCATGCTATCGCTACCGTTTTGAGTTCTATGAGAAAAGCCAGCGCTATACGCATGGCAGCATTAACGGGATCGTCAGGTAGGTTAAACGCAGACCTCATCTGCCCGCCTCAGCCTGGCGACAGCCGGGGTGTGCTCAGCTACAAGCTCAAACGGCTTTCACCAGGACATAACGCTTGAAAACTTCACCATTTTCACTGCCTCCTCCCCCCACTCCTGCCCACGCCTGCCCCACAACAACTCTGGCAAACGGCTGCTGGATGGAAAGATTTGAAATCACAAATGTCCACGTTAAACTGTCCCTCACATTGTGCAGGGCATTTTGATCTTTTAATCCCAGCAGGCGGACTCTCAAGTCAGCACTTACTTTAACGAGCGGAGCCATCAGTCCGGCAGGAAGATCAAAGTAGGGAACGTTTGGCACCAGGCTGGGATCATCGTGATTCATGTGAGGGGGCCCTTGGCGCCGCATGTGGGGGGGCTGCCCGTTAAATCCGTGCGGGGGAGGCCCAAAATCAGGGTGCTGCGGCCCTCCCCAGGGAGGATGCTCGCTGATTCCAGGATGAGGCAATCTGTGACCAGGGTGATGGTGAGGAGGTCCAATTTCTGCAGAACGGGAAAGTTAAAACATATTATTTAGCTATAGAGACAGGAAAGCGATCACAGAGATTTGCTTCAATTAGTGCGTTTATCCCAAAATACAATCTTGGCACCCAGAGCCTTGTGGATCCAGAAAAGCAGCGGAACTGCAGATCCAGAGAGTGGCTACGGGTCCCCGTCCGGGAACATCTGCAGTGCATCTCCCTCCCTGGCCACAGCAGCCGCTCTTGAGACAACAGGATCCCTGATTCCTGGTTATCTATCGGGGAAGGAAGACTCAAAAAGCAAGGAAGACTCCAACTCCGCAATGTGTTCCCTACTGCGCTGTTAGCAGCGGTTTCCCAAACCCCCAGCTCAGCGTTCCTCGGGAAACCCACGACAGTCCACCGAGAACAAACCAAATCATTTTGTAATGGCAATCAGCATCGCGACGTAAGAAAACCTGGCCTGGCGCGCACTTTACCTTGAGGAAAATCCCCCTGGGGGTAATCAAAACGATGAGGATAAGGAGGCCTTTCAAAGGGATGGCGAGGTGGAAAATCATCCTGCATGAAGCGAGGTGGAAAGCGGTTGAAATTATGCGGATGCGGGGGCTGGTTGAATTGGGGATGTTGCTGATGTGGAGGAAATGGGCCTCTGAAGTGAGGTGGCCGTTGCATTCGAAATGGAGGTTCCCTCTGACCCCCACCCCATGGAGGTTGTTCGTGCTGGTTGTTCCACGGCGCTTCAAACTGGTTGTTCCAAGAAGGATCGGGCTGGTTGTTCCAGGGTGTCTCGCGCTGATTATTCCAACCTTGATCTCTCTGTTCATTCCACATTCCTTCATGGTTGTTATTCCACGGAGGACAATGAGGTGGTCCCTGGTGGCGAAGAAAAGAAACCTGGGCATTAGGCTCAAAAATAAAGAACGCAATAAAAACAACCTGCCTTTGAAAGCAAACACAGCCTGTAGGCAACACGTGCAGGTGAAGAACCTTCCGAGGTCTGAACAACTGCAGCTTCAGCGAAAGGACAGGAAAAGAGCAAACTGTTCCTGAACCAAACAGCTCCGTGGTACTGCTGCTTGTTCACAGGGAACGTGTGATGGCTGACAAACCAAAATGCAACTTATCCTTTGCCTTTAACTGGGCTCAGAATGAGAAAGCTCAGCACATGAATCTGGATTTACAACCTTCCGAGCTTTTCACCGCACTTCCACCACGAAACGGTCGTTCTGAGCTGCACCTCCCTCTGTGTCTTGTTGCAGAATCGTGGTTCTCACCTGTTGTTGACCCCACGGTGCAACAGGGTGAGGTTGGTCAAACCAGGGCGGTTTATTTGGAGGAATCTGATCGTGAGATCCAGGGCCGCGTGGTCCACCAGAGGCAGGGTCCTGCACGCCAGACCCTGTTGTGTCGTATTCTGTAGAACCAGCCAGAGGTAGCTGGGATTTACCATCATCTGCAACAAACGGGAGGCTGTTAGGAGCATCCACGTCACACACAGTTAATACAACACCCACACACCTCCGGCAGCTCCATTGGGATTTTGTTGGATGCGTGAACATCCTGCAGAAATTTATTACTGGGAGAGAGGATCCCTCAACCTTTTAAAATCGTTCTCTTTGGTTCTTTTTATATTCGAGCATCAGACCACACCAGCTGCAAGCCTCCAGTTTCAGGCTTTTGCCTGAACTGAACGAGCACAGCACCTCGCTACTGAAAAAGGAGCAAAAACCCCCAAATTTCACAATGCCACCCCCGATTTGCGCCCAGGTCCCAGGCCGGGTCAGCACCTGCTTGCGTGACGGGAGCGGCCGGGGGGGCCGAGGCGGGCGCTGCGCTGGGCGCCTGGGGCGGGGGCGTTGATTTCACCTCGTTCTCCAGCGGGGGGATTTGGATCTGCTGTTGCTGCTGCTGCGTCAAACTGTTCACAAACTCTTCGTGCTGAGTTTTCAGGTTCTGCATCTGCTGCTGGAAGGCGACCTGCACGGGCTGCACTACCGTGGCGTATTCAGTGATCAGATTTGCCTGATCAAAGGAGAGAAATTGAGAACAAGTTACCACCCCAGCTAGAGCAGTTACCTCATCTGCTTATCCAGTCTCCAGTATTGCTCTGCACCCCATCCCAGGAAAAGCAGAACGCGATAACCTGCTCAGAGGAACCGGTCACACTGGGAAGCCCTGAAGACTTTCAATATATTCTGTGCAAGCTGAAACCCGCTGTCTCTATTAATGCCTCACTTCCAAATAGAGCTAAAATCAACAGCATCCATTATTCATGCTAAAAATGAATAGCTCCTGCTGCCACAATCAATTTAATGCTTTCTGTATACAATTTAAAGCTACGGTTTCTTTAGTTTCCGTTTTACCAAACCCTGATTTCCACAGAAGAGAACACACCGTCAAATATACACAAAACTGCAGCAATTAAAAATGCAAATGGACTTTCTGGGATCGTGTCAGCAGCCGGACTATTGAACATTTGAAACAACAAGGTTATGTTTTACATTATTTTTTGTAATACCTTGCAAACAACTTCAAGGGCAGGATTTAATATTTGCTTTCCAAAAAAAGGGAAAACATTTCCTATATTTGTTTTGAAAATATTTACTCAGAAAAGCGTTACTGTCGCCGCTAACCTGGTACTGGCCGAGTCCGAGAGCCGGGCTCTGCAACTGCTGAATTATTGACTCATCAAAGTAACCATTTTTCTCCCATAGCTGAAGAAGCTGCAAAAATTCAAGAATGAAAGGGGTTTAGAAATGATGAACAATAAAAGAAAAACGGAGGCACAGCATTTTCACGGCTCTAGATTTGCGAAAAGACCTCGGATTTCGACACCTGTCTTTGAGCCATCGAAGATTTAGCTGCATTCGTCATTACGATAACTTTTCATTAAAGCCTAGTATTTGTAAGTTCTAGTTAAACATGAACTGAAGCACATCCTGTATGTGATTTTATTTACATTGACTCTACGAGGACAATCACACTGGAAGAATCTCAGCGATCCTCTTGCATCCTCGTGTTCGTGCATTTGCCTGAGCTGACCTGACAAAGCCAAGGGGAAGAGTTAAACCCAACCCAGACACTCACTCTGGCAATTTTCTGTTGCTTGTCCTCCTCCACTGCCAGGAAACTCGTACAATAAATGGGCACAACCACCTTCTGCAAAGCAGCCAGAAGATCTCGCGCTTGCTTTCGCTGGCTTCAAAAAAGGAATGGGAAGAGTTACTGCCTTTCTTTCTCATACTAAGAACATTGTAATATTCAATTTCTCCCAACTTCTCTGCACTAAAAGTAGGGGATTCATAAAGGAATTCCCTTCTTTACATTTGTACTGTAAATTCTTGACTGGAGAAAAACCACACAAAGTGGACTTTGTGCCAGCTGTGGACACCTTAAGACAGCTGCCAAAAAGAATATGTTAAAAACGAACTAGTCAAATTAACCATATATCTGGTGGAGAGAGACTTCATCAAATTAATCAAGACATCCAACTGAAACCCACAATTGAATTCTTACCAGTGATGCAAAACATCATTGATTAAGTAGATGAGATGCAAGCGGAGCTCAAAGTGAGCCCCTTCGGCCGTGATGCGATTGCGCAGGTGCCCGGCCATCAGCTCGCAGTGCGCGGGAGACTTCGCGTTGCTAAACATCCAGTTCTTGCCAGCCTTAGGAAAGCAAATGTACAGTGTCTTTAGTTAGTCTGATGTGTTCACATCATACGGCTTTCCCGGAATTCCAGAATATCTTCAAGAAGGGGAGATTTCAAGTAGCAGCCATCACCTCACCCACTACACAACAAAACAATAAAGCTGCTCTTGACTATAGAGACAATCTCACAATTCTCATTATACTCAGTCCACACCACCACCACATAACGGTTCAGACTTCGATCACTTACTGAGATTGCATCTTTTGTACAAGTGTCAATTATTGGCTGCAGCAAGTTGTCAAATTCGTTCATGTCTAACTGGGTTTCCTCCAACACTTTCTGCATCTGTTGCTCAATTGCAAGGGCCACTGCTGACGTGACTTGTTCCTGAAAAAGAGAAAAACGATCATTCTGTTACATCCAGGATTATCTTAAAGAACTAAGCTGCTGTATCTCTGTCCTCGTGGCTGTAAATAGCTGTCTCCAACACCAAGATGGTTTACAAGCTATGTGACCACACATAATGTTTCAGTTATCTGGGGTTTTTTTGAGAAGAAAAGACTCTTCTCATTCTTCAGGAAAAGCCCAGTTCATTTCCACCAATCTCACCATCATGAGAAACAAATAATTGCAGGAAACTCCTCAATGTATAGAACACACTCTGAGCATTCTGCTTTCCTCCAGGAACTTCTCGGCCTGGTTCCTTACAGCTTTAACAGCAAAACGTTGCCTACGAAAACCAACTAGCTCAAAGCACGAGGTTCCTTCCCACCCCAATCCGATTCCACTTTAAATGCTACAAGCAGGAACGTCCTGCGGATCCCAAAAACCTGCAGCATTAACCAAAGATTAAAGCAATAACGATTTATTCCACTCTGCAAACCAACAAGGTTTTTCATATAGTAAATAAACTGTTTAATCAAAGGTCAATCTTGCCAGCACATCAGATACATCTCTTCTCTGGACACGACGGCAGTTGCCACAGAACAAAAATAGGCAAATATTCCCTGTCCTCACCGACAGGCGCTGCCGCCACCAGTCCGAAGGAAACCTTCCTCTCCCACTTCGCTCCTCATTTTTACAGCCACCGGCTTATCTTAAACCAACCTGTCTCATAGCGAGGAGATGCTGCTCCTGCTGCTGCAGGTTCCACTGACTCTGCTGGATCAGCTCCTCCACGGACGGGGTGCCCTGAGGAGCCGGGAGAGGCGCAGCCGGGGGGAGCGACGGTTGTGGCAGCGGCTGGATCTGGGCGGTAGCTTCGATATCTTGACTTTGCTTGCACAACACTACCAGACAAAATACAATTTTACAATAAAGCCCAAAGAAATCTGCTACCACCAGCCTGCATGCAAAAACCACAGTGGTTCCAAACCAGACCCTTGCTCTTTATGTCATTGCTTCAGGCAAAAGGAAACCCTGGCTGGATGGTGCACAAGAGCAGTGCCAGCAGCTCCTTGTGCACTCTGAGAGGAGCGATGCCAACACAGAGCCTGGCCCAGGCTGCCCAGGGAGGCTGTGGAGTCTCCTTCTCTGCAGACATTCAAACCCGCCTGGACCCCTTCCTGTGGAACCTCAGCTGGGTGTTCCTGCTCCGGGGGGATTGCACTGGATGAGCTTTCCAGGGCCCTTCAACCCCTGACGTTCTGTGATCCTGTGTGCCAGGACCAGCCCCCGGAGCTGCGGGGCTGAACCACCGTGTTCTTGGGGCGCGGAGCTCGGTGTCCCGGCCCCGCAGCCCGGCCGAGCTCCAAACCCGCCGCCGGGGGGGGCGTGAAGAGCCGCGGGCGGGGCTCAGAGGGCAGGACGAGGCCGCAAACCGGTCCTGGCCGGGCAGAGCGAGGCCGGGACGGAGGAACCCGCTCCGGCAGCCGGGGCCGAGCGGGGCCGCGAACCGGCGGCCGGGGGGGGGCAGCGCCCGGCGCGGCCCCGGGCCCCGCACAACCCGCGGGCCGCACTCACGCTGCTGCTGCTCCAGGGCCAGCTTGTACTTGTAGTAGCCGTAGAAGTCGCCCCCGAAGAGGAAGGAGAATTTGGGGTTCTCCTTCTGCTTCTCCATCGTCATCTTCTCGAACTCGGGCCCGTTCCGCGCCACGAACTGCGCCAGCTTGTCGATGACATTCCGCAGCTCCTGGTCTGTGGGGAAGGCAGCGCCGTCAAGCTCCCGCCGGCCCCGCCGCCGCCTCCCCGCTCTCCCCTGCGCCCTCCCGGGCCCTCCCCGGCCCGGCGGGGCCGCGCTCACCGTCGGGCGGCAGCAGCATCTCCATGGCTGCGGGACAACGGGGGCGCCGCCGCCGCTAGGCCGCACCGGCCGGAAGTGCCGCGAGAGGCCAGGCGGCACGCGCAGCCGCGCTTTACGGCCCGGTCGCTATGGAGACGGCGCAGGGCACGCGCGGCCGTTCCTCTCCGCACCTTCCCGCCCTCGGCGCCCTGAGGGGAGAAACGGGCCCGGTGGGGACAGGAGCGGGGACAGGAGCGGGGACAGCAGCGGGGACAGCAGCGGGGACAGCAGCGGGGACAGCAGCGGGGACACGCCGGTCCCACAGCCGATCTGCCGGCGCCGCAGGAGCCAGCACGGCCCGTCCTTGGCACACGTCGCCCTCACCGGCCTCCGAGATCCAACTTAGGAATGTTCAACTTGTCTCTGGTTCTTACCTTAACTTTCCTTTTGCACCCGATACTCCATTATTTTTCCAAGTGGGATTAAAATGACATCATACTTACCTACCTGCTGGATTCAGGAAAACCTTCCTTGAAAAGCGAAGTCCTGATGGGATTGGCTTCGCACAAGAGGCACAATGGGAATCAAATCATTCCTAAGGACAACAGCCAGCAGCGTCCCAACACCAGTTACGGCAGCCGAATCATCGCAGTTTCTGTCTGCGTGACCATCCGGTAACGTATGGCACCTACAAATCAATCTGACTTCTCACAAGTGGCCATTGCTACCAACGCATGGCGCTCCCAAAGCTCCCTGCACCAAAACCGCCCCAAACCAGCCCCCTCCACACGGATGTAATAACAGGGTCACCATACACCATTGTCTAGATATGCCCTTTTTATTCCAGTGTTTCCGTACTTTCTACAGACCTATGTACATCGTTAAATACGTCATTAATTTACAAACCATGTTAAAACAAGTGTTTCGCCTTGCCAAACAAAATCTCGCAGCGGTCCGAGGTTAAAATATATATATTACAACAGAATCAGAAACTTCCTTTACCTGAACGTGGGCGATATTGCTTAAGGACTTGGATTCAGGTACTCAGCAAAGCCGATTCACGTAACCGTTTTAATTACATGTTCTACCACACCAAATGATCCCTGCCAACCACAGACCTGCACTGAAGAGCCCGGGCGCTGGCTGGCGGCCTCCAAGGGAACACATTCGCTCTCCAGGCCCGAAATGGACGATATTCTCATTGGGGCCGGTCCCTTTTTGCTCTCCAATCTGGTGGTTTTGTTGCAGGGACACAGCGAGGCCACGAGCCCAGACCAGGATTTGGGACACGGGATTTTCAACAGAAAGCCCTCACCTGCTACCGTACCCTTGACAGAAAAAGCTGAGTGTTAACGCACAGAAATATTGGGAAGCGAGCCTTAGACATACACATTTTGCACTTTCCCATATTAAAAAAGAAATAATTAGACATAATTTAATACTGGAACAGGCAAAAGCAATTTCATCTGGAAAAATACTTTTGCTCATTTTCTTGTTAACCAGGGATAGGGAATGATTTCTTTAGATTTTCTCAACCAAAAGCCCCAGCTCGAAGCCAACGGGAGCCGATTCCACGCCCGTCCACTCAAGGAAGTCCTGCTCACAAACATTAGCAGCGTATTTAACCATCTCTGAAGCTTCCAAAGGAGCATTTCCTCTTTGGTTCTGTCCAATCTGCAGAGCTGCCTCCATGCTCAGCCAAAAGAATAAGATCAGGTTGACTTTGCACTCAAAAATAAATTTTCTTACCCAGAAAGGAGCCAAATCATCTCGCAATTGGGGAAATGGTCATTTTTCAAGCAATAAATAAGTGGAGGGAGCGTTCTGTATCACACCCTAAATTTTGTTGCTGGTATCTAATACCTCTCTAGTAAAAAAGTAACACTTATGCTATCAAAAATGTCACCGTACAACAGCTTTTCTGTTAAAGAAGGCCCCTAAAATCTTTTACTGAAGGAATAACAGTAACGCTCTGATTCAGTGAAACCCAAGTTCAGCTGGTTTCCTTCCTTTCATACACAAACATGGTATCTGACACACAACAACCAACTTGTCTGGAAAGAAGTATTTATACTAACGGAACCAGTTCTTTTTAAACATTAAAAAAAAAAAATCCATATTATTCCAAACACTTTATTTGTGAAGGTGTTTTCTGTATTGCCAAGAAGGGCAATGTCTGGAGTTACAGGACTGCATTATTCAGAAAACAATGACGATCTTCAGCGCTTTTTGTTTGTTATCTATAGTGACTGGGACAACAGTGATTTTAGAGAACTGTGTTTCTCTAGGCCTGGAGGAGGCTTCTGGAAGAGATCGATCTTTCTACCGTCTGCTCTTTCAGAAACGCTCCTGGTCAGTCATCAAGAACTGACGGCGTAGGCACAAAGTCACGAATACCCACAGGAAGTTTCGCAGTTGCTCGAGGTGAACTCAGGTCACCTGTCTGCAACTGACAGACACAAGTCAAACCTCCTCAGATGGACAAATCCTGATGACCAGAAGCACGCCTTGGTTTCACTGCTTTCTGAAAGTTTCATTAAAAGAAAGTATCATTAAAACGTATCAGAGAACAAATTAAAGGTGATGTTACCAGCGTGGAAACAAAATACTGGCCAGAATTCAGCTGCCAAAAGAAGAATCAGTTGACAGACTCTGAAAAGGAGTGAGAGCAGAGATTTTACTCTGAACTTCTGCACGTGCATTTCTC
Source organism: Patagioenas fasciata (assembly GCF_037038585.1). Lineage (NCBI taxonomy): Eukaryota > Metazoa > Chordata > Aves > Columbiformes > Columbidae > Patagioenas > Patagioenas fasciata. Next base: position 6,317,229 of record NC_092546.1, on the reverse strand, counting down.
CAGAATCTCCGTACAAGAGCTACACTCCACATTTGGTTCCAGTGCCAGATCTGGGCTGTTTCACGTTTCAAGGTCTGCTGAGCAGAAGGTGAAGGTCGGTACCGCTTTCCCTACACATGCATCTCCCCTTCTGCAAAACCTGGACAAGAAAATGGCTTTACATTCACAGATGTACTAAAAGTTTCTGATAATGTTGGGGACACTTCGATATCACAGTCTGTACCTGTTTGCCAGGACTCTATATATCAAAACGATTTAAGTTGTAGGTAGTTGGGTAGTTTTGCCGATTATATTGGAAGTGGTCTGTTAAGATATTTGTTCGACCGTACTGATAGTCTCCATGCTGTGCAAATGCCGTCAGTCCGTTCGGAGACTTTTCAGGAGTGTTTCGATGCCGGTCCAAATTCACAAGGTCTGCAGTTGTAACTGGAAGTAGCTGCTTCTTTGCTTCTTGGTTTGCATCATATTTTGTCTAGGAAAGAAAGAGATTTGAGCAAGTTATTTCCCACCTCACAGAATCCCAGAATGCAAACATTAATGAGGTCGCCCCTCAGTCTCCTCTTGTCCAGCTCCAGAGCCCCAGCTCCCTCAGCCTTTCCTCACACGGGAGATGCTCCACTCCCTTCAGCATCTTGGTGGCTGCGCTGGACTCTCTCCAGCAGTTCCCTGTCCTTCTGGAGCTGAGGGGCCACAACTGGACACAAGATTCCAGGTGTGGTCTCCCCAGGGCAGAGCAGAGGGGCAGGAGAACCTCTCTGACCTACTGACCACCCCCTTCTAACCCACCCCAGGTCCCATTGGCTTCCTGGCCACAAGGGCCCAGTGCTGGCTCATGCTCACCCTGCTGTCCCCAGGACCCCCAGGTCCCTTTTCCCTACGCTGCTCATTGTTCAAGAGAATATTAAGATCAAAATTGAAGTCTGTGAGACCCTGGGCCTGGCCCAAGCACCGGAGCACTTTGCTTGGGTGACACACGGCCCTTCTCTGCAGTGAAGTTTTATGCCACGCGTTGTACATTTTTGCTCTGCTAGCTGTGTGAACTTGCACAAAAAAAGAATTCAAAGCTACTGAGCTGTTTCAAGTGAGTTTCCTGAATCAATAAACCAACAGAGCCCTTACCTTGTTATATAAGAAGACCCCTAGAATAGCTGTCATCATGCCCAGGACGTTGGTGCTCGTGACCGGATTGCGAAGCATTATAAGGGACACCGTGATGACCATGATTCTTTTTGTGGCATTTGCGACAGAGTAACTGAGTGGGCTGATCAGGTTAAGAATACTGAAGGCAATGACATTCTGGGCAAAATTGCAGAATCCACTGATTATAAGCAGCATCAAGGTCCAGGGCCAGTGAGACATCGTGCTCTGTCATAGAGATAAAGATTACCAAAAACCCCCTGAATTATCTCAGGTTTCAGATAAGAAGCAAAGAAACACAAATACAACTCGAGTCACTTCTTACCTGCCTTTGATAGGAAGAATATCTGCAACTTAACTCTAAAAAAGCACCCAAATATGTTACATTATGCAACTACCAGCTGAAAAAACATCTCTCTCCATATATGTAGCACACATCCTGGGTGTGTTTGTTCCTGTCTCCAGCTGTTAATCACGGAGATTCACGCTGTCAAGTCAGCTCCCTCTCCCAACCCTGATGGCAATTCTCACGGAAGACACTACGCTTGTTTTTTAATATTGTTCTGTGAAACAATTTGCAGGTATTTCACAACAGTTCCTTCCCCGCTGAAGGGGAACTACACTGAAACACTAAAGTGCACTTTTTTGGTACGGCTGCTGGTGTGTGCTTGTTGTTTCATTATTTTTTTCTCTTTTCTTTCTTAATAGTGAACAGTTTCCCCAATACAACACTTACCAAGTCGTTCTCTACTAAGAAGGAAGAAAGATCTACCAGAACCCATGTGGGAATCATGAAGAACACGGCATGGCAACCGAGTATGTTTAGCAACCGAAGATGATGTATTCGGGAATCTCGTAACACCTGACAAAAACATGATTAAACAGCCTTTCTTCAGCAACTGCCAACGTTATCAGCAGAGACTCAGCAGCCACGTAACAATTACAGCTTCAGATAACAGATAAATTAGGAAAATAAGTAAATACTGTTATAGTATGAATTTCCAATGGGGATAACCAAAGAAAAACAGAAGTCCATGTGAAAACCAACAGTTTCTTGAGTAAAGAAAAGGCTCAGGAAGAACTCTAAGTTCTGCCCAATTTTCAGTGTAACAACTTTGACAGGTAGGAAGAGCTGTAGAAAACAAGCGTACAAACCAGCCAGCCATTAATTTGGGCTCCTTTGACTACAAGGTTAACTAAAACCAAAACTAAACAAAAAAAACCCCAAATGTACTGGAAAATCCATCCTGTCCAGCTAAAGGATCATGCTACTGACCAACTTTCTGAGCAGCAAAACTGTTACCTTCTTTGAGAAGATGTTCTGAAGTGAAAAACACAGGGTAGCAGCAAGGGCACTGACGAGTCCCCACATGTCAAAGGAAAGCTCCGTGACGGTGGCCAACAGGACACCGGTTATGATGGGGATCAGAGACAAGTACACCTGGAACAGAACAGAGAGGAGTAGCTTACATCTTTCAGGAATGGTCATTTCAGCTGAGCTTACACGTACCGCCGGTTTAAGAATGAAAAAACAAATCAAGGGGTCAACTTTTCTAGTATTGCACTACGACGAAGTTAAGCGACTACAGCACACACAATAACAAGTCCGCTGTATCAGAGCATCACCTCGCTCAACATTTGGACGTGTTTTCTTTACATTCACAATAAAAGGAAAAAGGAGCTTGTAAAATCTGCGTGATCCGATTTCAATCACAAAGGCGGAGCTTTCTGGACCCCAGCCAGCAGAGCACACCGCGGCCACCACCAAGAGAAGAAACCTCAGCAAACCTGCCCGCACCTTTGTCGTCTGCTTTTCCTTCATAATGATCCGCGAAAGAAGAACCACCCATATCGGCATCGTCGCTTTGACTGAGAACGGAAAGAAAATGTCGGTGCGGACACAAAGCTTGGGCTGACTCCGTTAGCCACCATCAGCAGAGGGTGAGCGCTGGGGATGGAGGGGGCGGTCAGGTCTGGTCCCACCAAAGCCCACATTGGGTGTCACAGCGTTGGGCACTTGTACAAACACGGGCTGGTTCTGGGTGCTCTGGGACACCGCATGGGACGCTGCGCTGGGCACCCACGGGGACACGGGACGCTGCGCTGGGCACCCACGGGGACACGGGACGCTGCACTGGGCACCCACGGGGACATGTGCTGCGCCTCAGGTCACTGCACCAGGCACCAATACAAGCATGGACTGGGACATGGCACCGGGGATGGGGACACAGCACCGAGGACGTGGACACTGCACTGGGGACCTGTACGAGCACACACTGGGTTGCAGGTTGCCCCAGTGGGCACCAGTACAAGCAAACGCTGGCCCCAGAACACCCCACCAGGCACCCGTACGAGCACACACCGCGCTCCAGGTCACCCCACCGGGCCCCCCATACGAACACAATCGGTGCTGGGACATCCAACGGGACGCGCGGACACCCCACCGGGCACCCCCCCACGCCCCGGGCCTCACCTGTGTGCGCGTAGGAGACCGGGACCCGCCAGAGCGAGACGTGCGCGGACACGGAGGCGAAGTACTTGCCGAAGGCGAGCGGGAGGATGTAGCGGGGGTAGGCGCGGGGCGGCAGCTGGGCCGGGCCGGCGGGCGGGACCCGCCAGGCGCGCAGCAGCGGCGGCAGGAGCCCGCACAGCCCCAGGATGTGGAACAGCGACACGGTGACGGGCCGCGGGAAGCTGCCGAGCAGCAGCTTGTTCACCACGTTCCCGCCGGCGCTCAGCCCGTACCAGGCCAGGCACAGCGCCGACACGCGCGCCCCCTCCCGCAGCGCCGGCCCGCGGCCCCCCCTCCCCGCCGCTGCCGCCGCCGCCGTCCCCCCGCCGCCCGCCGCCGCCAGCGGGGCCGCCATGGCTCCTGCAACCCCCCGGCCGCCGCGGAGACGTCACGGCCGCCAACGCGTCGCTTCCTGGGGCGGGGCCGGCGCGGCGCCTCCGCCACCGCCTCAGCGGCTACGGGTGCCGGGAGGGGCCGCCGCGCCGCTCCCGCGCGTCACTTCCGGCGCGGCCGGGCCCCCTTCCCCGCTGGGGAAGCGCCGCGGAGGGGCCCGCGGGCCCCGCGCCCCCGCCCCGCCGAGCCCGGCCCGGCCCGGCCTCCCCGCGGCTGCGGGACCGGGAGCAGGGGCCGCTGCCAGCCCGGCGCCCACCGCGGGCCGGGAGGAGCTAAGGCCCGGAGCCCGGTGTCCCCTCAGCTCAAGCCCCGCACAGCGCTGCTGCCTGACGGGGCTTCAGCCTCGGCCCGAGGGGTTAAAAACCCCACAGAAAGGCAAAAACCCCTCTTTTCTGATCGAGCCTTAATGGCAGGGGAGCCACTGAAGCTGCCCCAGTGACTGAGCAAAGGTCACAGGCTCCGAGACAGCGAGACAATTGCTCCTGACCTTTAAAACCAACTCGGGCATAGGTAAGGGCTGTGCTAAGGGATGGGTGAGGACCTGTCGGGCAGGAGGGGATTCTAGATCCTGTTTCAGCCATGCACTGCGTCAAAAGCTGTTTCTACATCATTAATGTACCTATAAGAACATGGCAATTCCCAAAAGATGTGCAGCTGAGCCGTTTCATGTCACGCATTGACAAGAAAGAGCTGGCAGGATATTAAAGATTTTAGAAGAATAAATTTTGTAAGGCAGTCAGGGGAAACCTGCAGCAGAGAAACGGAGTTCATGCAAAAATGAGAGTACACAGCAGATATGCACACGGTAAACTTCATTTGAACTTGTTTACAAAATTGACAAAAAAAATATCACCTTGTAAACTTATTCACATTTGTTGGAGCTCACAGAACTGGTTATACTTGCATGCTGAAATAAAGATTGTCAAGCCTCATCTCACCCTGGATGCCATCCAGGTGAGGTGACCCTTACAGCAGAAACGAACTCGGCATGGAACAAAATTTAAAGCTTGCACTGAGTGAACTTCCCCAGCGATTCTGCAGCACCAGGGCCAGGGCTGGCTCTGACTCCTGGCGCTCCTCGGGCGCAGCGAGCGGCAGGTCAGGCTGCCCAGAGCTGGACGGCGTTTGAAAGCGGCAACAAACTTGGGGCATCGCCTCGCGGAGCTGGGGCCGAGAGGGCCGGCGCTGGCATCGGAAATGAAAGCGGTGGAGGAAAGAGGTGGGGTTTAGAAAGTGTTTGTCGGTTCCTGAAATACGCCCCACGTTCAAAGGCCTCAAAAGAGCACGGACCCTGTTCCTAAGTAAGACCGTTCAGGGAAAGAGGGACAAGGGGCAGGGGAAGATGCACAGTACTTTTTACATAAAACCCAAGCATTTTCCAAAATTACCAGCTTTTTCGCCCTCTACCATCAAATCTACCTTTCTGAATTGCCAGACAGTAGTTTTCCGCAGCTCTAGGACACACTGCTTGACCTCAGCAACTTCAGGAGGACAGAATGGAAGTAAACTGAAAACACACTTGGAAACATTGGTTTTTGGTAAGCACTTTCTCTGCTTTCACTCTCAGACCTCAGATTTCAGAAATGGAAGCAAACAGACATCAGTGAAGATTTCTGAGACACCCACACATTTCAATACCGGTCAGATCACAAAAGCAGGAGGTTTGAACAAAGAATGACGTAAAAAATAAACCAAACTTTATCAGTTGTATTCCAGGGAATGAAGCAACTTAGTGTACACCTGGTGCGGAACACGCGTTTGGAGTCGCGCAGGGGCCCGACGCCGCGCCCGGGGCAGGAGAGCTCTGCCAAGGCTGCTCTCCAGAGAGGCGAAATCCAGCACCAACGGGTTAACAGACTTAACAGCACTAAACCTAGAAACAGTTTTTGGTATCGTGTCCCCTGGACAGAAACCCAACACCGGGGACTGCGGAAAACAACTCGTCCCAAACGTTAAAGCCATTACAATTAATAGAAATTCCGAGCTTTCTATACTGAACCAGGCTGCTTTAGAAAGCACTTTAACAATTCGGAATAATATATTACAAAGTTACTGAGAAAAACGATGAACTGGGATCTTTTTGAGGTACATTAACAGCAATCGTTATCAGTCTGCGGACCCTGGATGCAACCAGAGCATAAAAAAACCAACAAAACTCCAACCTGTGCGACTGCGTTACCACCGAGGGGCTTGGAAGACGCGGCGCAGGGAGGGCACTCGGCTTCGCCGGCTGCTCGACGGGCTCTCGGTGGCGCCGATCGCTCAGAGTTGGTCTGAACTGAGCAAACTTTAAAAAACAAATGTGTCTGAGTATAAATAATTCACAAACTGGTTTGTGCAAATTTTTTTTTTATTTCCACATTTATATCACAATGTGTCCACTTAAAGGACCAAATAGCAAAGTTGCTCCCTTCTGCGTCCCGAGAACACAGAAGTCTAGTTACTGTACATTCACTAAGGCTCTTTGTTTTTGCAAATTGCGTTTATGATGGATATCCATAAGGCAAACAATATCTAAAGGAATGGTAACAAGTATATTTCCAGCATACAAACAGGCGTCCTTTTTCCCTCTCACAGTACAGTTACAAACTCGTAGCACCCTCATTACATTTAGACTCTAGAAAAGGTGATTTTTCTTTTTTTTTTTTTCTTTTTTCTTTTTTTTTTTTTCTTTTCCTAGAAGTTTGCAGGAAGGGAAAAGGAGGAAAGAGATTTGGCTGGTGGTGGTGGGATCAAAAATATCGTTTAACATCTACTTTTTGCAGCATTTCTCAGAGACTGGATTGAAACTGAAACCAGAGTAAAGGATGCGATGCCTGTGGAACGCGGAGCTGCAGGCGGCCCAGCCCGCAGCGCAACCCCTGCTCCTTAAACCCGACCTCCGTACCACGTGGCGTCAAAAAACCCAACGCAACCATGTTCAGAGATGTGATACAAATGAAACTACAGGTTTTGCACGTTGTCTCTCCAATACCTCACTGCCAAATAAAAACCCAAATCAAGTCAAATAAATAGATGCATATTTTGTTAAGGTAACTTCCACAATTTTCTCTGTACCTGCCTGTAATAAGATTCCGGCATTCAGAAAGTGCTGGAAATCCTCTTCACTTCTTGGGGACTAACACTTTTTTATAGCTGGCTCGCTAGAGTTTTGAACTCAATTGTATCAACCTTCGTATGCCTTCCTTTGCAATTGTTAGTAAACTGGTAGCAGCATTTCACAAAAGGAGAATCGAAAGGGAAGAGCTGTCACCCCCAGCTCCCTCCCACCCTCTGCTCGTTGGGCCTGTTTGTCCAGGACAAGAGGTTTTTCTCCCTCTTTAAGTGGCATCGTGTCTGCCATTTTTGCTAACTGCAGATGTCAAAAGCCTTTGTATTGTATTGTATTGTATTTTTTAGCCAAACTGGACTCAGTCTAGGCAGACGTAAGGCAGGATGTTCAATCTACCGTCATCCCCGTGCGGATCTAACGATATGCACTGCGTCCAATCATACCAGTTACCCTGTGTGTCGTAACAACCGTTCACGCCTGGCCAGTTGTGTTCACGTATTCTGTCGAGGTCATCGCTCGTGACCTCTCGCGTGACCCCAGGCAAGTCCGTGGGTTTGCTGTTAGGAGCTAGAACGTGAGTCTTTCTAGCCTCTTTTCTAGTGCTTTCCTCCTGCTTTAAATATTCAGACATGAAGTAGTGAGCTCCTGGAGTCTGTACTCCTGACGAGGACAGCAAGCTACTCTGTCTGTTTAAATATGACTGAATGATTTCGTTTCTGGACAACTCTTTCCAGTTCGTTTGTTCAAAAGGGCTTTGCAGGTTGGGTTTTTGCTCCTGCTTTTCCGTTTCTGTCCTGTGCTGCTCAGCCAGTGCAGGGATTTCTACCTGCAAAGGATCTTTCTGTGTTAGAGGTTTTATCTGTCCTGTCATGGGATCAAAAGTGAGTTTTCTCTCTTTTAACCTCACGGGTTTCACACCCCCTTCTATCACGTGCCCATCCAGGTTGACTGTATAGTCTCTGGGTCGGTACCTTTTCTTCTTTTTGCTATCGGAACCTGAAGCAGCATCATCACTGTCCATTTTCGAGGCGTCCTGCGGAAAGCCCGTGTGCGGCGGGAGCGACTCGCTGGGGTGGGAGCCGGTTTTGCAGCCCGGAGCCGTGTGCGGTTGCAGGGTCCCCGCTGGGTGCCTGTGCTGGGTGTCCGCAGGTACCTGCTGCTCCTGCCAGGGCTGCGGCGCCTCCGGGGCCGATTGCTGAGGGAACTCCAGTCTTTTCGCTGGCATGGGAGGTGTGGATGGTTGCATCAAGGATGGTGGCGGCGATGGCACCTGTGCAGTGTCTAAAAACTGAGACCTTTGAGATGGACTAGGCATCGAATCCTTTGGTGAGTACGTGGTATGCTGCCGAGCAAAAGTGTCATGCCTGACGCTTCTAGGGCTGAACGAGGAACAGCGAGGACTCTTCGGCTGGTGCGGTCCTGTGGTTTCTTCCGATTTATCATGCTGCTGAAGCACCGCAGTCTTTAATAGCGAGGAAGTGCTCGAAGGTTTTACAAGTCCTGGAGAACTGGTGTGAGGTTTTACAGCGTTTACTGGGATCTTATTGTGTTTGTCGTTTTCACTGAGTTCTGTCCTGCTGCCTTCAGGCCCTGCATGTACATTTACATCTACAGGACTAGGGAAGTTCTCAGGACTGCCTCCAATCCCGTTCGTTGGAGGGGGCGAAGAGTTCTGTAATACTTCATGACTAGCTTTGGAGACTTTCGGGGGAGGAGGGCCCTGATGCCCATCCCTGTGTTCACCTTTCCTTTTCCGATTTCCCAGTTTCTCCGTTTTGGGAGAATTTAGTTTCTGTATATCATTCCTGCTTTTCAACTCGCTGATCGGCTTCGCAGCAGCCACAGCGGAAAGCTGCGCTTCTGCTTTGCAGTTGTGAGCGCCACCGTTCGCTGACCCCGGTGGATTTGGCAACCCTCTTGGCACCGCTTCACTCTGCGTTACAGGTTCTATCAACTTTTGCCAATTCCGCAACAATTTCTTGGCACGTTTGGCAAGTTCCTCATTGGATGTCTTCTTCCTCACCTCATTGATAAGCCTCCCAAGTCTCGTTTCCTAGAAAGAAAGAAAAGTTGGGTTACAAACAGGTACCACTCGCACAGAATTCTTCAGCTAAGTTTCTGCCCCGTAATGCTGACCCTAAGGAACACCTGGTTAAAACCACTAAAGATGGAAGGCTCGAGTCAATCTTTTGGTAAAGGATTAGTCCCGTTCACCCGGTGCTCTGCCACACAACGTGAAACCCACTGAAGGCTGAGTCGCCCTGTTTTATTCCCCGGCTACAGCACCAGAGCCACTCGCTGCGAAATTCATCAGAAAGGGATTCTTCAAGCAGCAAGAATATTGAGAATAAAGGCGCAAGTTCAGATTGGAGGGGAAACGCAGCACCCAGGGCAGCAAAAGCGCACGTTTATCACAACGGAAGTGTAAGATCTGCAGAAAGGGGCAAGAGAAAAACTCCAGGATCTGTGCCTTTCCCAGCACCGCGCTGACAGCAGAGGTGTCCATCTCGCAAACCCGGCCAGGGTGCAGCTCCTGCCCACCCTCGTCCTCCAGCTCGCCCTTCACTCCCCGCTATCTCCAAAGGGCACGAGGGGCCGATTTAAACGAGCATTCCTAGGCTGTCCCAAGCGGTTCCGTAAGCGGAAGGAAGCGTTTGATTGTTCCCAAAGCACGTTTGAAAACAGAGAATTGTTCTGCGGGTCAGATGACTGAAGAAAAGCTCTTCAAAGGAAAACAGACCGGACTGCGAGAGAAACGCGCACCGTGTTGTGATACGTATGTTGAAACACAGCGGGAGTTATGGTTAAGCAATAGTAAGAGGCAAGTAACACCAACAATTTCAATATCGAGATAGAAGAACTGTAAATTACCCATGAAAGCCCCTTTGGGCTGCAGCTGCTCTCTCACCTGATACTTCAGCTTTTAATACACCACATCTCACCAACTACATCAGGCACTGCTTATCTGATTACCCGATTAATTTTATAGACACAGAGGAACTTTATTCCTATGCGAGATTCTTTGCTGCTTGCTCGCCGAACATCTAAAAAGGTGACCAGGACTTGAGCGAGCACGGCGATGCTGCTGAACGCAACAGAATTCATCAGTAGTAACGATTAATTTAGTGCCCTACACAAACAAGAACCGTGCTGTGCAGAACACTGATCTGGACCCAGAAAGAATCACTGTGCGGGCATTGAGACGTCAGGAACAGCACGAGAGAGACAAAGAATATCTTAATTGTCAATCCTTCGCAATCAACCTATTGTTTCAAGCAAAGCTCTTATGGAAATTAGACCGGCAGAGAAAGTCCTTTTATCCGCACCCAACTGAAGTCATGTTTGGTGACTCACCTCAAGTGCCTCTTTGGTAATGGGATATTTCTCCAGGCTGGAGATCACTTCCAGGACTGCCACCATGTTATGGATCTGCAACAGGGAAGACAAAGTCACTCCATGTTTCCGGTACAGTTACCTTAGTTATCGAATGTCATTTAAGACCTTCCACTTCGTAATTGCTGGAAGCATTAATCACAAAATTGCTATCGCACCGTCTGGCTTCAGGGAGCTGATTGTTCGAGGAACAGGGACAAGGACAGTCTAGTGACCCAGTTGGAAACTGCGGGAGCTCTGACAAACGCGCTCTTATGTAAAACTAACGGAAACATCAGCAATAAAACCAGCGAGACTTACTAGCGAAGTCCTGAGCGCCGCCAGCCAAGGCATCAGTTAACTGTCCCACAAACTAACCGGAACCGTAAGTGCCAAGTGGACCGAGCAGAGCCAAAGCAGAAGTCTTGCATTTATTCCTTTAGGATTTACACGAGCCGCCGTTGTACAATGTTGTTCAAAATGCTGATGTTTCCTGTCGCTACAGAGCAAGAGCCTAAAACGCGGGTTTGAGTTCCAGAGCAGAGCTGAACCAAAGGCTGTGCCCAGTAGGTGTCCTCAGCCCATCGCCCGCCAGCCCGGCCCGGCTCCTCCAGCACCCTGCGGCCTCCGGAGCCCCCGACGCCCCCCGTCCCGCTGGAGCCCCCCAGTCCTTCTGGAACCCCTGACATCCCTGGTCCTGCTGGAGCCCCCCAGTCCTTCTGGAACCCCCGACACCCTGGGTCCCGCTGGAGCCCCCGACACCCCTAGTCCTCCTGGAACCCCCCAGTCCTTTTGGAACCCCCAACACCCCCAGTCCTCCTGGAACCCCCCAGTCCTCCTGGAACCCCCGACACCCCCGGTCCTCCTGGAACCCCCCAGTCCTTCTGGAGCCCCCGACACCCCCAGTCCCACTGGAGCCCCCCGGTCCCTCTGGAGCCGGATTGTGAGAGGCTGAGGAGTAACGGCAGAAACCATGTTACACTAACAAAGCGCCCACTGGGTTTTCTGATGGGTTTCTCTGCAACATTTCCACACAAAAGCAGCTGCCACCACCCACAGACGTCAAACACAAGTGCGATTTTAATAACATCTACGAGCTGCAGACGGCACGGAGATCTGCATTTCCAACACCTGATGTCAAGAGCACCTAAAGCTGGAATTTCTAATTCACCTTGGTAGATAGATTTACGAGATAAGCAAAGGGAAACCTGAATCACAGTGTCATTTACTGCTTAACTGCATTTGTGACTCAGCTGGACGCGAACGGCATCCCCGGCAAACCTGGCAGCCGGAGCCCCTGCGGAGCCCCCGCTGTCCCGGCGCCCAGCGGGAGACAGGGAGGCAGCGCTGCCGCCCGGCCCCACGCTCCGCTGCGCGATTCGCCGTGGAAAAAGACTGCAGGTTTGAGAGAATTTGCTTTCTCAAGCCAATCCTACCCTTCTGCTCAGATACAACAGGAGAATCAGGAGCTGGAGCCTCTTCCTTTCAGAAAATCTTGTGCATGGACGATGTTTTTTCCACCACAGCAGGATCGCTTTATGTGGGAGATACTTGGATGAAGCTGTCAGCAATTAAACACTTGGCTTGACTTTCACATTTACTTTTATCCAACTTATTTTTCAAGTCTATACAGGCTTTGACTGATTGTGACTCTTACAGGTTGTAAAACCAACTGCAGAGCAGAGATGAGTTCATTTGTCATGAACTACAGCGCCTCTGCAGATACTCAAGCCCCAACCCACCACTTGGTCCGGTCCAGTAAAACTCCGCTTAAGCACATATTTTGATATTTTAGTTCTCACTATTTCAGGTCAGTGCACTTCCTTCTGTGTTCTGGTCCTTGCCCTGCTCTCAGTGCCCGGGCAGGATGGTTTAGCACCCCGGTTTCAAGAACACATAACAGCATTTCCCACCCCCCGGTTCTAGAACCAGAGCCCTTAGAACAGCAAATGCTCAATTGCCGGGAGTTTCCAGACAAACTTTTACATTACACTTGCAGAACACGACACTCTCCTTCCTGACACACACGACTGTGAATTACCAGGCTGCAAGAAGGCTGTGCATCACACCCCCCCGTTATCGGTACAATGATTTTTGCAGTTACTGGTAATCCCCAATTATTCGTTATCTAAATGACAAGCTGAGGGCAAAAAAGGCTCATTGTCTATCAGAAGGTGGAGATGCGGAAAGCGATACGCTCAGTGCACCCGCACCTGCGGGAAGATGAAACTCGTCAGGGAATTTCCAGTGACAGCTTTGCCTTGTCTCAATCACCCGAACCTGCGGCTCCGAGTGCCCCCGATGCTCAACCCCCCGGAGCCCCGGCACCGGGACTCTCAGACTGCGCTTCACCCCCTGTCCGAGGGGCACGCGGTGCCAGTTCAGGCAGCAAAAGCTGCTTCAGACGCTGAGCGGTGCCAGTCGCTCCCGCTGAAACACAAACACCCGTGTGGTTCCGCACACGTCCGCAGCGGTTGAGAACGCGCCGCTGCGCTGGAGCAGGCGCTGGACACCCCGTGCGGCTCCGCACACATCTGCAGCGGTTGAGAACGCGCCGCTGCGCTGGAGCAGGCGCTGGACACCCCGTGCGGCTCCGCACACATCTGCAGCGGTTGAGAACGCGCCGCTGCGCTGGAGCGGGTGCTGGACACCCCGTGCGGCTCTGCACACGTCCGCAGCAGTTGAGAACGCGCCGCTGTGCTGGAGCAGGCGCTGGACACCCCGTGCGGCTCCACACACGTCCGCAGTGGTTGGGAACGCGCCGCTGCGCTGGAGCGGGTGCTGGACACCCCGTGCGGCTCCGCACACGTCCGCAGCGGTTGGGAACGCGCCGCTGCGCTGGAGCGGGCGCTGCGAGGAGCCGGAGGGTGCTGCTCCGGAGCAGCTGCGGGAAGCTCCTCTCAGTTTTCTGCTTTTTGACCTGCAGGAAAGCGCCGTTCTTCAAAAACTCTGACATCCCTGCAGGTTCAACACCGTCCCCAGCCCTCCCCAGGAGTTTTGTGCAGTTTTCTGGGAACGCTCCAAACTGCCATAAAGAGAAGTTTATAATAAAATTGTATTCACCTATTTCAAAACAGCACAGACTACGAAATTCCTTGTGGTACAGTTCAACACAACCAAAACGAAACCCATCAGGACACTCTGAGCGGCACCAGAAGCGATCATTATTAACACCAACTGCCACTAAAACCGCTCCTGGGCACAGAGCGGATAAGTCCCCTGGAGCAGAGGGGGACGAGGGGGCCGGCAGCCACCGGGTAAGAGAACAACTGCGTACGGCGGCGCCTCAGGACCCTGCGCATCGCTGTAGTTTGTTTGCCTTTGTTCACTTGCACTGCGACCCCTACCGCCCCCCCCCACCAACTGCCACGGAGCGACCCCAGGGCCTCGCACCGAGGAGCCTGCGGCAAACAGCAAGCGACGGCACTTCCAACGCCCCCACGCGATCCCCGTGCTGTGCAGACCGACCGGCACGCAGGCGAAGTCACTCGAAAGCTGACTGGAGAACATCTGCTTTGAGTCATCTCCCGTAATCGTTTCCAGCGCTAATGACAGTCACAGAAAACAAATCTTATTTATTCCGTGCAAGCCTCCTTACGCGATCCAGCCGTACTCCAGAATCACTACTGGTACCCGAGATCACTTCCAAGTCGAGCACTGCATGATTTCACTACAGCCTCAAACACAGGGCTTGCTGGGCTCTCAGGAAAAGATGAAGTAGCTTAATTGCCTTTACTTAACTGCCATCTTAATCCTATTTTAGCCTTTATAAATCAAGAACAACTCGGTAACTAACTCAAGTTCAAAAGGACACCAAGCGTGTGGAGCTGGGGACGTTTCACGCACAGCTGGTCCCCGACACCTCCGATTTTCTCCCTTTTTTTGTCCACGTTTCACAGCGATGTTTCTAAAGATCTTGGCACGCGTGTCCAGACCGCGACAGACAAAGCAGGCTCGAGCCGGCCAGGACGCCGTTGCTGAGACGGTTACACCCGCCTAGACCAGGAGAAGGAACAGGTATCTCCCTGGAACATGAGAACCCGAGAGCTCGGTGCGCAATTACAAAACCCAAAGCCGCGGTCCAACTGCGAATGGGGATTCCTCTCCTGGACTCCGCCTAGGAAAGCTCTTTTAAATCACTTGCATAAAGGTCCATAACAGCACCAAAAGGCACCTTTTGACACAGCATCATCACCCATATGGGTCACACCAGAGCCTTTTAAAGTCTCTAAAGGGTATTTAAACTCAGCCTAGAATGTCTAGAGTCCCTAATCGCTTAAACCTTCCTAAAAACAACGTGCAATGTTATTATGCCCCTGAAATGGCAGGTTATAATGATCAATAATCTGGCGCCACTGTAGGCATCTGGAACAGACTCTACAGAGAGATCAGGAGACACCGGCCTTGAGAACCTGCACTTGTCATCACACCCAGCTCAGCCCCTCAGAATACGCCATAAACACCCCACGTTCTGCTGGTTTCAAAGCAAGCACTTCTGTAACCCTTTCCCATCTATAGCATCAAAGCAATGCTACAAAACAAGTAGAGAAGTGCGCTCGCCGTGGAAGACTGAACCCATCTTCCTATCTTTCCTACAGATCCAGATCTCTATGGCCAAGTTTGTGTTTTCCGTTTGGAGTCAAGATGAGAAACACAGTGTGGTCTATGCAGAAGTTCACAGCAGCATTTGTACCTGTTTTTTGCCTTCCCTGCTCCTAGAGAGAGCAGCAGTTTATCGGGCACTTGTAGAAGCTCAGCGTATCTCTGGGCCACGTAAATCCTTAGGCAGCACAGAATAACGCCCAAGGAGAGCCCGGTTCGAGGTCACTGTCCCGGAACGGCCAGGAGGGCAGAGCTGGTTCAGAGGGGCAGCAACGCCGTGACCCCAGTGCCGGGGGCTCCGAGCAGCGCCGGCTCCCGGCCCCGCAGTGTGGAAAAGCTGCTCCGCCGCACCATCACCTGAAACGCGGGGTAACAAGTAAAGAGAGAAGAGCTGCTATTCATTGTAGGCTTTATTTACATGCAGCAATGCAAATACAGCAGTATAGTGTTTATTTAGCACTTGGTACGCGGCGCGGGAGGCACCAGACACTGACAACGCATAGGATGAACAGTGAACCGTAATGTCGTTTTTCAAAGATACAGACCGAACACCCAAAGTCAGAATCCAGGTTACAACCTGCTGGTATTTAGTTCAGTTCCCTTGCAACTGATCTATTAACAGGTTCCCCTACCCCCAATGCGACACGACGGTGTCGAAAGACGGGACACGAGGTGCTGTTCACAAAGTGACACACGGGAAACATCGCCGTGCACTACTTTGTTCAGCATTACCGAAATGTTTCCAAGTCCGTTTGCTACGCAGAGTTCAGATACTCACCAGTACACAAAAGGTATTTTTCAAGGTGGAGCTGAGATTTTTAAGGGCATTTCGTACAGCGGATCTTTTGACATGAAGGGATCAAACACTTGGGTGGAAAGTCATCCACTGCGAGCATCTTCTATGCCAGAAATTCATCTGGAGCCCACGCTTTGAAAACTGATCAGAAATGTGTGCTGCAAAGCAACAGGCACAAGAAAAGCTCCTGGACCACCAAGAACAGCCCGAAAAGCGGTGAGACACAGCAAACCCTTCCTACCTCTGCATTTCACATTGCCAGGCCTAATTTAAACAGTCAAAACAACGTGCAGATACTTCCTTTATGCTTAGGCTTTATTTAATGGTAAAGGAACATCTCCCAGATACCCTCCCATATACACCTCACAAAGCCAGAGTAAGGTCAGACTCCAACAAGACGCCGCATCGCAAAGAAATCAGCAGACCTGCGCTATTTCACTTGAGCAGGACACCAGCAGCGCCCCGTGTCACCTCTCGGCAGCACGTACGCGGGTGAACAAGGTGCAGAGACCGCAACAGCCGAGCGATGAAGAGGAGTTTGCCCTGGCAGGGACAAACAGCCTCGAGTCGCAGATCCACAGCGGTGGGTGAGTGTGCTCACCGCCCCGGCTCCTCTCGGCCAAAGCAGACGTCCAGCCCCGGCAGGAAAACACCCCGCACCGCGGCAAAGCAGGGAAAGCAGCCCAAGAAAGGAGCATCTGTCAGCGGAGTGGTGCAGAATGTAGAGAAACACAGATTACGGAGGTGCCACACACGCCCAGAACAGAACCAGTTCAGTGGGGGAGCCTCCCGCTCTGCAGGAAGAGGTTCAGCAAGGCCAACAGGAACCAGCCCGCAGCGTCACACTTCTGTCCATTCGGATTTATTAGCCAATAACTGGAAGACGTTCTTGTTACTCCAGAGAGGAATCATTGTCTGCCAGCTCCAGCATTCGCTGAACGTCCCGCGTGACACCCTCAGAGCCGTGCCCGCGGTGCCTGCCCCTCGCTTTGGCATGGAGCAGACTCGCTGCAACACGACCCCACAGACCAACAAACCTTGAGGGCGGGCAAAACCTTTGCAGGGAACAAGTTTATCAGCCTAATTTTAATAGCCCAGCAGTTGAAGTGAAGGTTTGTTAGAGGAAATACTACGAGACTGGAAAGACACGTGGCACAAATCCAGGTGAAGGTCTCGGGGTGCCCACCACAGCGCGCTGCCAGCAGAGGGGCACCCACAGCTGCACCCACAGCTGCACCGGGTGCGCATAAGGGTTCAGGAGAGTTGAAATATGGCAGATTTGTTCACAGAAACTGAGAAAAATAGCCTCACCGATTGAGAAAGTTTTAAACATTAAGTCTGAAGTCACTGTACCCTTTCAACAGCAATCATTGACACAGGATTTCCATCAGCACGTGCCATGCAGAAGTTTTATGGATATGCACAAAAAGTTTACCCATCTCCTAGAACTATTGCTCACCAAGGTTTAAATAAAACCACTGCTGCCAGTCACCCATTTCCAAACTCCCCTGTTCTGTGCAGACCATGGGAGAAAATGAGCGCTGATAATCAGTGGGGAATGCCGGCCCATTCCGTTCAGCAGCACAATCATTGGCAGGTACTCAGAAACAAAACGGGTCTGCTACCTTGGGCTGGAAAGCCCAGAGCCCCACAGCACCTTCCACCTCAGTCACCGTGAAACCAGCTCCGCTCCAACCAGCTCCGCTCGGGATCACCCAGCGCCAGGAGACAAAAGAACCCAGAACCCCAGCAGCATCTGATTTGTAGTTAACACCGAACGCTCCGGGAGCTGCAAACCTGGCACCAGCTACTTCTCATCTGGTAGCAAAAACCTGCGTGATTTCCACCTAAGAAAGCCCCACTGACACTTAAGCCCCTGGGCAGCCCGTTTTGAAAAGTCCAGTGGAGAAAACGCTGCACAGTGTCTCAAAGCAACGGCTCCAGTTTGGACAGCCTGGAACTCTCACACACACCAGGGACGGGTTCTTCATGGTGCAGTGAGACCCTTAACCAGGCTGCTCAGCCCATGTGCACACCCGTTGCACTTTGCAAATACATTTATTTAAACGTCTCACTACGGTCAGCTCCAAGAACCAACTGTGGTTTCTCCAAGGATAACCTGTAATACTGAGCCATTCGTTCTTCTGGAACTTTCAGGATGATAACTTGTATACAGATTCAATTCCATGCGATCCATCGACCCAGCGCGAGGAGCGTTTGTTCCACACTGACCGTGCTACCCAGCTCCAGGAGCTGCGCTTACACCACAGCTCAAGTTACAAAAACTCAGGATACGCTGCAAGTTTGTTTGCTAAAGAGAAGCTCTGAACGTGCACCAACACCCCCGGAAAAGCACCGCTCTCCTCCGCCCTCAGGATTTCTACACTCCTTAGAAAAACCATTCATCGATGCAGACGTGCAGTGTAATGATGGTACTCGACAAGCTGACTGTCACCAGCGTGTGAGGAACAGCTCCACACAGCGCAGGCTGTCAGCCTCAGACGAGCCTCCCACCTCTGCACGGTCACCGTCACAGCACAACGCTCCGAGTACACCCGCTGTTGCGCTGCTGACTACGACAGACGGACGGACAGAGGACGGACGGGGGATCCTCTCCTCCCCAGCTGCTGCGCCAGAAAACCGCTCTGTCAGTAAAACACAACTCGGTACCTTTTACTTCCAGTGATTCCTCAATAGAAACTTCTACCACCGACTGTTCGGACAGGCCGGAAACGGTGTAGTCTGACATTAACCATCACACCGAAGCATGCGCCGCTGCCCCATGCCCCAGAAAACACCCACACGCTGGTAAGTTTAGCAGATTGCACCTCAAATTAAAGCAATTTGCTAGCACTTAAATATTGTTGCAAACACCGAAAGCATGAATTACCTGCAGAAAGAATAATTTAGCTGTGGGTATACTGACTAAACTAACCTGCGATTGCATTAAACTGAATGCAACGTACTTACATTTACCTCCAATGTTTCTTTAAGGCCCGAGCGTGTCAGCGGGGCCGCCCCACACTGAGTGTTACACAGACCGGAGAAAGTTCATCGAAGTTATCACCACGCACCGAGCGGGTGAGACGCGATAGCGGGAAAGCCTTATCAGCCAAAACAGACACTTTCTGTTTATAAAAAACTATACTGACGCTAATTTTAACTCCAAATCTAATATACTGGAGTAACTGTGCCTGAAAAGAAGCGCTTCTTGATTAGCACCACATCTCCCCGGTGGGCAGAATCAATTCCTCTTCCTATCCCGAAACTGCCGTGGTTCCTGAACACGACAACGCCGCTCTCGGCTGCCGGCGGGCGAAGGGGCCGGACCAGGCCCTGCCCTGGCGGGCACCGGCACAGAACGCTTCAGCTGCTCCGGAAACACTTTGATCAGGAGCCAAAGGAGCCGGGATGACAGCGCTGCTGTGTCACGGCCGAGCCAAACCCCACACCTCCCGCACGGCGGCACCGGGCTCACCCACCGTTCGTCACCCACAACCCTGACAACTGACCAGCCCGAGTCCCTGTGCTCCATCCAGAGCTCTGAACACGGGCGAAGCTGAAGGGTCTCGTGTTTTCAAGACAGACGGGGGCCTGGCTGGGTTTAGGACGCACACCAGCTGTCTCTTCCACGCTGCGGTTCGTGGCGACTGTCAGAGATTATTCCTGATGTTTATTCTACCTACGTAAAGTTGGTTTTTCCCTTCAGTCAACGGCTTCACGGCCACATCCACGGATTCTCCGTCATTCCCCTCAGCTACAGCGGTGAGAAAACTTCTAAAAACTCTGCTCCCAAACCAGGGGCCTGGTATTCGGACACTCAGGCCCCAGACCAACCTGCTAAGGCGGAAGGGAAGCGTGAGGAAGCAAATCACACTTAATTTTTCAGGTTCTGTACTTATTCAAACACTTTTCTACTCAGTTCTACTGCCACACCTGCTCCAGTAGCACTTGTAATGCACCGAAGTTGTATCAGGTAATTGAGAGACGTCAAAAATTACCTAAGGAATTTCTTTTTTTAATTTTATAAAGCCTGGTCAGTCCCCCAGTTCAATTCCCTACGTGATCCTGCACGTAGGTGCACGGGCACACAAGCTGGGTGTGTGGAGCAGGAATAAGAGGTGGGTGTTATTTAAATTGTCACTGCTGCCGAAACAAACACCCCAATTACAGCTCAGAGCAAGCGACTCCTGCCCCGCGCCGCGCCTGAGTTTCAAGGAATTCCCAGCACCAAAGCAACCTGCGCTCCCGGCTCCGACCCCTCGGCCCAAGTCCTCGCTTTTGTTTGCCCGGATTCTGTCTCACCGGCCGCACACCCCATAACGGCCTCGCTGCTGCCGGGGTGCCGCGCAAACCACAACACGACAAGTTTCTAACCCCTCAAAAGGTAACGACAAAGCGGCCAGGACTACGCAGACAACCGATCAGCCACGCGTGGACTGGGCCGGGGTGAAGCCGGTACCGCTGTCCGCGCGGCGGCACTGGTGGTGTCGAACAGGTCACTGAGAAAGAGGTGGACGGGAGAGCCACACAGTGAGGCCACGAAACCAGCTGCACCAATACCTGCTACCAATTGAACTGAAGCACAGTCAGAGCATCGGGAAAAGCAGTCGCCCTCATTTAAGGTTATTTAAAATCATAAAGAAACAGATTCAGTGGCACGTAGTGCAACAGGCCCAAATCTTTATCTGGAAGCCAGGACTGATGGGATAACAACGCTTCAGACCCAACATCAGGAAAGGCCACAACCAGCCCCACGTTTCACTACACACAACACGTGATGCTGCTTGGAACAAGGGGAGCCACGAGAACAAACCCCAACGGGGAAGGCACAGCAGGTCCCAGCCTCTCTGCAGCTTCCTCAGAGTCCTGAGCTCACGAAGACCACACAGAAACGGATGAAGCTGAAGGCAAAGCCAAGCCCCGGCCACTGACGCCACGTGTAACACTTCCCCGCATGCAACAAAATCCCCAAGGGCCTCCCGAAGGGAACCAGCGTCCTCCTCCACTCTCCCTATCGATATTATCACAGCAGCGCCTTGTACCTTCTCTCCCGCTTTTCCAGCCCAAGTCTGGAAGGCGTTTTTATCACCGATGATCGAGGATTTGCTCGTGGGACTTGGGTAAAGCAACGGGCACACAACAGACACAGAAGCACCTTCAACGATGCGACTCATGCGTCAACTGGAAGATCACGCCAGACCAAGGCACAGCTTAACACGTTACAACACACAGACCCATTTATTATTAATAATTCAGACCCCGGAGCTCTCCTGAAGATCTGAGCAGCAAGGAAACTGAGATGAGCAGCAGCCCGATTTACAATCAGCTCCCACCACACGGTGAGCACATCACGGGCTGGTACCAAACCAGAGCTGGGTTCGCATCCCAGAGAGGTGTTAACGGCAAAGAATTATCGTCTAACATTTAAAATCGGGAAACGATCGCTACGTATTCAGGATGAGGAACCATTTAACTGCAAGCCGAATTCTAACAGCCAGCTGGAAACAACAGGCTCTGCCACAGAGCAAAACCGAACTGATCTCATTACTCCTGCCATCAGGTGACAAATTCCCCGGAGCACAGAGCGCAGTTTAACAAGGCGAAGGTGTTCGGTGCGAACCGGCGGCTTCTGCGCACGCCGAGCCCAAAGGGAAACGCGCCGCTTCTACCAGAACCAGGGAATATCTCCCTGTGCAACTGCCTCAACACGGGTTCGGGTGCTCTGCTCCGGTTACCGATCCTACGCGGTTCTCCCAAGAAAATCCCACCTCCCATCGTTGTGGGCGACTCCACGGAACTCGTGAGCTTTGGTGCATTCTCGCTAAGGCGCAAGCTTTGGAAGGAAATGGATGTCGACACTCAGTGTTTAAGTCGCACAGCACAAGTAGTTTCCCCACGTGTTTTTTCAAGGGGAAAAGGCTGAAGAAATGAAGATGTAACACCAGACATCCCGGGCGGCTTCCAAGATGATGTAATTTTTTTTAAAAATAGCTTAGTTCTTATAGGTCTCCTTCGAAATAGAGGTTACCCATGTAAACTCTGAACTAAGCGTGTGAAACGCAGTTATAAATACATTCTGCAGCAATTACTAGAAGAGGTCTCGAGTGCTACACGCGTGTGTACAATTAAACATGGCTCCTGAGTCAGCAGCGCTCGGCGTCGCAGCGAAAACAAGGACGAGCGGCTGATGCAGGTGCCTTCTCAAAACAAGGAGTTTCGGGGAAGTTGGGGAAAAGATTCTTTTGAGTGCTTCAACTCAACGTAAGTAGAGAAATTTGCTTCTCTCTCTTTTTTTATTAATTCAAGGCAGGATCTCAGAGTTAAGCAAGATTGCTGTGTACCACAAAGAGCTCCCCAGCTACACTGGAATGAACACCCCCAACGGAGCAACAGCTCCTGTTAGAGCTTCCAGCTCTCTAGAGAACCCCGTCCCTTTCGCAGCCCCTCGGGACGGGACCGGGCTTCGCACCCCTGGCAGGCCCGGTGCAGCTTCTCCCCTCTCCTCTCCAGGAACGCGCACGGACAATTACAGTGAAAAGTCTGAATGAAGCCCGGGTCTCAACGCTTGACTTTCTTGGGAAACAAGGAAGTCGATCACAATAATGAATACCCTAAGTTTGAATGCAACCACTTCTTTTAGAAGATCCTAAAAGCCAGAAGAAAGTCGCCACAGTTTTCCATGAGTATCAGCGACCGACTTCTTCCTGTGGGAAAACATCAGAAGCGTTCCTTGTACTTTCATGCTGGCGCTCAAGTGCAATTAAGTTCCGAATCTCCTTTGAGGCACGTGCACACCTTTGCTTTCCCATCACGACAACGGCGTGACAGGTGGTTTGATCCACCGCTTCCCACGGATTCCACCCGCTTTGGAGAAAACCGCCCGAGATCAGGGCCTGGACAATGAATCGCGACCGCAGCACCTCTGCTTCCCTTGGAAGAGGTTAAAATGGAAGACAGCCCCCTGCCTACAGGCGTTTCTAAACAATGGGCCGATTTTTCCGCCACCAATTATTGCCCTGGATAAGTATCAAGTATGTAGAATTCCAATTGAACATACATTGCTGCTCAGCTTATGGAGCTGCTGACCTGCTGGAAGCTCCGCAGAGCTCTTGGCTGATGCCCCGACTGCCCTTTGCCTGCTCAGTTCTGGTCCCCTCACCAGCGCCCAACCGCGACCACGGCTGCAGCACAACGCAGCGTTCACGTATGGAGAGGGGGAAAGCATCCACCACAAAAATATATTCCCTCGTTGCTTAATTCCAGCCAGCCACAGTGCTTTAGAAAGCAACACCAGGAGCAGGGCGACCAGTGCTACCCACAGTTTGGAACTTAAAAGAAACCATCGATCTGTTAGAATTTTATTAAAGTAGATTGACACTCGGTCTAATGTGAAAAATCTGCAGCCACAAAAAAGAACTCAGAGCAAACAAAATTCATGGAGTGTACTAACTGACATTTCAGTACGATCCACGGTAAGGACTGCAAACTCAAACAACTCTGACATTTGAAAGCCCACAATTACCATTATAATTCATTACTGTTACTCGAACATGTAATATTGCAGCTCGTGACAAATGCACCTCACAGGGGGTTACTACAGAAGAGACGAGGTCAGGGCCATTTCTCTCCAGTTCTCATGTCACACACAGGCCATTCCAGAATGGTTCTAAATGGCAATAACTGTATTAGCTGCTTTAAGACTTCGACGCAGGTCCATTACAAGACAGACACTTGTTCAGACAGAAGCAGGTACGACTTTAATAGAACCAAAGCACCTTTTCAGGTCCCCGGTCTCCTGGAGTAAAACACACGCGCATTCAGCGCGATGCGCCCACAGCTGCCCCACAACTGCAGGGTCCAGACGAACCCACCTGCGCATCCCGTGTGGTGCTGTTGATCTAAGATTCGCGAGTCTGACAGATTGAGGGCTCTGCAGTCCTCTCACAGCAACAAACACCTAAGCGGGGAACTCCCTTAATGTGCCAAAAAGACCTTAAAAGGAGCGAAGGATACTGTGGATAACCGTCACTCAAACCTTAAGGCCACTTATAGGTAAAATACACACCGACTTCGGTGCTTACAGCACATCCCAGAAGGAGCAGATAAGCTCATTAGCGCGCTGCAGGAACGGATAACAGCGAAGACCGGGGCTGCTCGGTGCTGGAGCCGCTCCAGAGCCCCGCAGCCACCGGCCAAGCCCCACCGGTGTCCCCGGAGCCCGGGACACCCCCCGGCCCCGCTGGAGGCGGCCGCAGGGCCCGGGGAACAGGTGGGAGCCCCGGAAGGTCCCGGGGCCGCGGCGGAGCCCGGCCCAGAGCCCCCTGCAGGCCGCAGCCGAGCCGCGGCCTGGCGTGGGGAGGCCGCCGGGCCGCACGCCGCATGGCCGGGCAGCGCCGGCCGGGCCCCGGGGGGTGCGGGGGGGTGGCGGCGGGAGGCGGTGCGGCGGGGAGCGGAGGCGGCCCCCCGGGAGGAGGGGAGAGGCCTCCGGTGGCACCGGCGGGGCGGCCCCGCGGTCCCGGCTTAGGGGAGCGAGCGGCGGTGGCGCCGCTGGCCGCGGGACCCCGGGCGGGCAACGCGCTGAGGAGCTTCCCCGCTACCGCCCGCAGCGGAGGCTTCCGGTGCCCGGGGAGGAGCCCGGCGGCAGCCACGGTCCCGGCGGGCGGACGCGCGGCCCCGGCGCCCCCTCGGACAGCGGCGCGGGAGCCGCGGGAGCCCCGGGGGCCGCGGGGGAGGCCCGGGAGCGGCGTCCCCGCGCTGCCGGCACGGGAGCGGCGGAGCCCAGCGGGCCGTACTCACGTTGCTCTGCGGGTCGATGGCCTGCAGCAGCCGGTCCCTGATCTGCTGCGGGGAGGGGGCCGGAGCCGCTGTCATTGCCTGGGCGAAGCGGGGCGGCTGCGGCCGGGGCGGGCGGGCGGCGGGTGCCAGGCCGGGCCGGGGCGGCGGCTCCTCACTCGCCGGCGGCGGCCTCCTCGGGGAGCCGGAGTCGCATGTTCGCTCCCCGCGAGGCGGGGGAAGCGGCGCTGGGAGCGGAGCGCGGGGGGAACCGCGACCGGGCCGGGCCCGACTGTTCCGCTCGGGGCCAAACTCAACTGTGGGCAGGAGCCAGCCCCGCGCAGGGCACCCTGGGACACGCCCGACGCCGTAACGCACGGCGCGCCCCTGACGCCCCGCCGCACGCACCGGCGGGCACGGAGCGCGCCTGCGCACTGCGGCTCGGCGGGGAGCGCGCATGCGCGGAGCGCGCCCGGCGGAACTCGGCGGCCGCGCTGAGGGGAGCGGAGAGGAGCGGGAGAGCCCGGGACGGAACCCGGGACGGAACCCGGGACAACCCGCGTCCCCCGGGCGCTCCGGGTGTCCCGGCCGGGCGGGCACGGGCGGGGCGGCCCCGTGGATACGTATCGGCGGCGCACCGCCGCTGCTCGGTATCGCAGGCCTCCCGCGACCGGAGCGCTCACTGCAGAGCCAGGAGCAGGTAACACGGACCTTGCAGCAGCGAGAGGTTCAGCGCGCTCCGGAAAACGTATCACAAGTGTTTTCGCCAAGCGGTAGAACTTCGTGTTTTCGTTATTTTCACAATCACCAGCTTCCTGCGGTTACTTGGACAGAGCCGCCTGCACAGGCTGAGCAGGCAGTTCCTCGTGCGACGCACCGACCTTCGCACTTGTCTCAACTCGAGAAAGCACCATGCAGAAAGCAAGTTCAGGTTTTCAGAAGCTTATAATACAAGCCCGTTTTTGTGTTATAAATTGTATTTTGTATTTATGCACTCGGTACAAAAGCAGCTGTACAATAAAACCTCCAGCGAAGCGCATCCTGCAGCCCCCGGCGAGCGAGCGGCCCGGCCGTCGAACCCCCGCAGCGTTCACCCGGAACTGTCCCCTGGTGCTGCAGGAACCGCTCCCGCTCAAAGGGGCCAACTCGAAATAAACAACACAGAACCAGACCAAGACTCGCTAAAATGTCCCAGAACACATCCACCCTGAATCATTTCTCTTGTAACACAACAAACACAACATCAAATATACATTTTACCCTTAAATAGAACAACTTTATTCAACCAAATCCAGGATTATTCCAAAACCAGTCCTTAGGATTGGCTTATAGAATTATTGTTTCTATTCGAAATACTGATTAAAAAAAAAAATTAATTAAAAAAACATTTTGTTGGAAAAACGGTGAGAAGATGAGAATCCAATTTTTCTTAAGCATCCTTTTCTACTTCTCCACCACAACAGCGCGGTGAGAATTTGCACCAGAACTTGGCTCAACTTCATAAAAATGAGAACGAAAGTGCGATTTGCAGGTGCCCTGGCAGCGGTGACAGCAGCGACGCAGCGCGGGCCGGAGGGGCCGACCGCAGCGGTTGGACCGCGCTCCGCATCACGCTGCGGTTCCCCCTGCGCCCCGGCGCTGCCCCCAGCCCAGCAAAGCCACCGAAACTTCTCTTTATTTCAGTAAAGATCAAATCGTTTAACTTTGGAGATTTTTGGCACGGGGCAGTGAGAACCAACGTGCGCCGAGTCGTTGCATGACTGCCTGAGGACGAATGTGTCCCGACCCTGGGCGCGGAGGAGCTGGTGCCGCCATCCCAGGGCTGCATTCTGAACGCGTTAGAATCTTTGACCTTATAGAAAATGGAGGTTTCCAGCCAAAAGTTCACAGATGTATTTGCGGACGACTCTCAGGACCCAAACAACCTAGTGGGTGCAACAAAAAGAAAAGCAGATGAGAAGGGGCACAGCTGTCCCCAGCGGTGTCAATGCCCTTGCGGCTCACAGCACACCTGGCCAGCGGTTTTGCCCCCGTATATCAGACCGCAGAGCTCCAGCAGTGAGAGCCCGGCCCCGCCAGGCTGTTCTCAAGGCTGATTCCATTCTGTGGGTTTTTTTTTTACCCCCCAAAATGAAAAACATCCCCCAGATGACACCGAAACGCTGCCCCAAATGATGTTTTACCGGAGCAACCCACAGGAGCGCTGTATCTAAAGCTACGTGACTTACACGCCGGCAAATAAGGTTTTGAGGCACTACAGGTGCGCACGTCACCCAAGAACTCTGAGGCCAACCAAGGTCTCTTTGAAGATTAAAATAACCAGTGAAATGAAATTATGAATTCATAGAGTGGGAGAGAAAGAGAGATGAAAAGAAATATATGTGCAAGAACAGCCCAATGTGTATGGCTTCCCATGAACAAACGACAAGGCGCTGCACGGCGCTACTTACACGATCATGCAGAACATCATGAAGACGTTCCACAAGGCAATGAAGATCCGAAAATACCTGAGACTCAGCAGGAACTCTCTGATATTGTCACCTACAAATCAAAAGAGTCCTTGAGGTGAAAAACACCCAATATGCTGACACGTCACCTTTTAAACTATGCTGAGAAACAGAAGCAACTCAGGAAAAAATACACAGGAAAGGTCGGACAATAAAAAGCTGGAAGTTGGAGTTTTGGGTCAGCGAAGCACAGCAGGTTCGGGGCATCGCTGGGACGGCACACGGCTAAATAAACTATAAATGATAAAAAGGGGTCACACTACTAAACGAGGGAGGACAGCCCGTGCTGTGCTTCACAGAGAACGCGTGTGTGGGCGCTGAAGGGGCGACCGGGCTGCGAGCGGCGCGGCCTCTGTGCCCAGCACCCCCGCCCCGACCGCACAGAACCGCGTTCCGCGTTCCCAAACCGCCCGCGGCAGCACCGGGGTCGGTGGCGCCCGGGCGCAAACACCGCGGAGCCAGAGTTTACGTTGTGATTTACGAGCTCCGGGCAAAGAGTCGCTCAGAACCACACCAAGTAGGGTTAAACTCGGACTCTGGTGCCTTGAAAAAATGCTCGGATTGAGGTTTTTCTTCAGAAAACGCCCGTTTCTGGAGGTATTTAGCAGAGCGGGCGGCGGTGAGGCCGCGATCCCCCGTTACCGGTGCTGGGCTCCCGGGACTCCTCGCCGAACCCCTCCGTGTCTCTCCTCCTCCTGCGGGACAACGAGAGGCCGGGTCGGTATCTCGGAGGGTGAACGTTCCCCCCCAAACCGGCGCCTCCTCCCCCCCGTCACTCACAGCCTGAAGTTCAGGACGGCGCCCGCGTTGAGCAGCAGCGTCCTGGGGAAAGAGAGAAACAGACACCGTGAGGCACCGAGGCGCCGCCACCCGGGCGGCCCCGGCCCCGGCCCCGGTACCCGCAGAGCAGCAGGTCCCCGATCATGGCGGCGGAAACGGCGGCGGAAGCGGAAGGGGCGGGCGCTGCGCTCCCGGGGGCGGCTCCGGCCCGGACAGCGTCGCACGGGAGACGGGAGCGGGACCGCCCCCGGGCCGGGCTGCGCCGCCCCGCCTGCCGCCGCTGCCACAGCCCGTGCGGCCGGAGCGCGGGCGGCGCTGCCCCTGCCGCGCCAACATGGAGGTGGCGGAGACGCTGCAGCTCGGGGAGCTGGCGGCCGCGTTCGCCGCCCTGCCCGTCTTCCCGCTGTTCGACACGGCCTATTTCATCGTGTCCGTCCTCTACCTCAAGTACGAGCCGGGTGAGTGCGGCCCCGCGCCCTTGGCCGCGGCGCCGTCAGTCAGGGCCGGGGGCGGGCCCGGGAGTGACGCGGGGCCGGTGCGCGGGGACCCGCGGGAGCGCTGCTGCCGTGCGCTCGGAGGCACAAACCCGGTGTTTCCGTGTCCTGGCCGCCCCGTCCCTCAGCGGGGCCGGGTTCACGTTCAAAGCTCCGCTGCGCTGCTTTGTGGGAGGTTCTGACATACATGTCCAAGTATAAAGCAGAAAAAGCCCCAAGAACTAGTCACTCTGATCTTGAAAATTGATGTTGCGTTCTATTTAAGATTGGGTTCCAACCACGCTGCAGTACTGAAGTGCGGCCGTCTCTCTGCCGCTGTCCCAGGACTCGGCGTTACATTCCTGTCCAGCTGTCCGGTTTTTCTGTTTGTGTGGTAACGCTCCCCCCATTCATACACGAAAAGACCGCCAGTAAACCTGTTTATTCCCACCTTCCAGACCACGCTGCCACCTGTCCTTAGGCGCCCAAACAGATGTTGCTGTGTTTGCTCTCTTGGGTTTATCATGTAAAGATCGATAGATTGCAGCTTGGCCTTCGCTCTCTGCACCGCTGCAGCCTGGCCGTGCCTCGGGCTTTTCCAAATGCCATCTTCTATAGTTATTTTTGGTAGCGTGTGCACTTTCCATGCTCCGCTCTGAATGGTTTCAGTGTGAGTGCCCGATGGCTGAGGAGAAAAAATGTTAACCAACAGAAAACCAAGCCCCACGCTGGCGTGGTTGTTAAATGCTCCCGCTGTGAGATCTCTGCGCTGTACGATCTACGCTCTGCTGTGCTGAAACTCCATCTAAACAGGCGTGCTGGGCTTCCAAGGCCCGATCGCTTACAGCTGCTCCCAGCGTGAAGTCCTGAACAGTTAACGGGCCACCCTCATGAAAACAGCTTTGGAAAACACGTGAACCCCGTAATCCACTTGGACTGGAGAGGGCTGGTGTGTTTCCACTGGATTCCTCTGCTGCCGCATCCTGCAGCTCCGGTGCTGGAGATCGGGGTCAGCACAGTCCTGTCCATGTCCTCCTTGGAGACCGCATGGCTACGGAGCCAAAGAAAAACAAGTGGTACTAAATTTAAACCTCAGGCTAAACCTCGGGTCCCTGCAGGAGCGGGTGCGTGTGGCGTGCTGCAGCTGTCTCGCCTCCACGGGGCGTTCAGCTGGTTCAAATGTCTCTGAGCACGGAGAGTCTGAGCAGTCCGAGTTTCAGCAAATGCTGATTCACTTATTGCTATTTAAGGTAAGGCCGCTCTTAGCAGGGTTGACATAACGTTTTAGCGCTCCCTCTTTTGACCGCCTGTTAGTGCTTACTGAACACAGTTCAGTACCTGAAACGCTGCACAAGGGACTCTGGAGCAGTTTAAGCTGATGAAACAATCTTACAGAATCGATGTTCCCGAGAGACTTCCTTGAAGAAGTACAGAGGTGGATGAAAATGGCTCCAGGAATTGCAAAAAGGCTGTGGGAAGAGACCATAACATATTACCAAATAGTTACACTGGTTTAATATCTAGTTTTATCTTCAGAGGGCATTTCCAAACTAGTACAGGAGCAGGGAAGAACCCTCGAATCCTCTTCTTTCTAATAAAGGTTATGAATTCCCGTTCTATTTTTGCAGGTTATCTTATGAATGAAAGAGCTGAACAGCTTGTTCGTGAGTTCTAGAGGGCACCTAGGTTGAAGCAATGGACAGAATGGTACTAGTATGCATTTTATTTTTAGACTGTAAAAAAGATATTGATTTCAAGGGAAAAATTGTTGCTTCCGATTGCAGGAAATAGCAGCAAATACAAGAGGGAAACTCTCAACCAAGTCACAAACTTGTAAAGCTTACGGGGGCCTGCAGGCTGAGATCACACGCACCATTGCACAATCAATATCTGTTCTCATTCAGGCTTCACAGGGTACACATTTTTTTGTTTTACAAGCAATTTCTTTGACTTATTTTGCTGGAGAACATGCACCACAAGCCTCTTAGAGGGTCGTGGAGTTTCTGCTCATTTGCTGAATCCACCTCCTCATTTAGAATTCGCTTCACAGGAGCCGTGGAGATGTCTCGTAAGAGCCCCTTTGCCTCCTGGCTTTGCGCTATGCTCCACTGCTTCGGGAGTTACATCCTCGCTGATCTGCTGCTTGGAGAATCACCTATTGACTACTTCAGTAATAACTCCAGTGTCGTCCTGGCCACGGCGGTCTGGTGAGTCTTTCGCGTTTCACCTGATTCATGAAGCACGAGATGCCGCTTGTGTGAAATATTTCATCTGGTGTGAAGTATTCTGTCTGTGTGACACGCATCTATTATCTTGCTTGGACTACCTGGGGAAGGAAAAGGTGGGGTGAAGTCGTTTTGGAGGCTTTCGTATTCCTAGATGTAGTTTCCAGTTTCTCTGACCAGTTGTCCTGTGTTTGATGATACGGGCTGGGCCCGGTCCAGTCGCCCGGTGTTTCTATTCATAGCGGCTGCAGCTGAACCGCGGCCAAACCGCAAAAGCAGCGTTCACCGCACCGATCCCACGTATAGTAGGAGCGGCACACACTGAAGATTTGGGGGCATTTTCTTCCTCGTGTTAGTGAAATGTGCACAAACGTGCAGTTACTCCAGGTTTAAGTTCCTCGGTGTGTTTGGGTTGTATGTGCTTTTGCATGACAGAACGAGCGTTTCCTTCTCCCCGACGTAACTCAGGCCAACGCCACAGTACTCCTAATCCTCTCGATACGTCGCAGATCAGTTAAGCTGTGTGGTTTGTGTTTCAGGTATTTGATATTCTTCTGCCCCATGAACCTCTTCTACAAGTGCGTGAGCTTTCTGCCCGTGAAGCTCATCTTCGTGGCCATGAAGGAGGTGGTCAGAGTTCGCAAGATTGCAGCTGGGGTGCACCACGCTCACCATCGGTACCACCACGGGTGGTTCATTATGATGGCTACCGGATGGGTCAAAGGTGAAACGCGAGATGTTCGCAATGCGGCAGGGAGGACCCAGCCCTGTGGGAGGGACGGGGGTGAAGTTCAAGGTGACCACATCCCAGCAGCGGGCTGGTTAGTGCTGTGGTCAGCTGGCTGCAATCAATCAGGGCCCCTACAACACAGGTATTCAGTCAGACTTGCAGAATGGTTGTCAGTTGAGTCAGCATCCAGCTTTAATAGAGGCACGAAGAACTGGAGGCACTATCAGATACGGGGGTGGAATTCAGGGATTCTTTATCCGTTCTCCTGTGTCCTCTCTCTGGCCTCGCCTGTATCTTTTTAGGGAGTTTCTCTCAGTGTTGAACCAGCCCAGACAGTTTTGCTTTAGCTTTTGTTTGGGCATTTGAGCATCAGTAAATGGACCAGAGGCAAATGCTCTTCCCCTGCACCAGGAAATGCTTTATAGAGAGTCTACAAAGCGTTTGCCCTGCTCTGTTGTTTTAGGCAAATTTCTTTTAAATTTGGGAAGAACGTCATGAACCTTTTGTTCCCTCAAACAGAACGGAGGGGAACTGTTCGCTTGCCCTGTTTCACAGGTTCTGGTGTTGCCTTGATGTCTAACTTGGAGCAACTGCTGCGTGGGGTTTGGAAGCCAGAAACAAATGAAATTCTTCATATGTCCTTGTAAGTAGGTAGACTGTAAATTCCCTTGTCTGACTAAAAACGGAATTTAAAGGACCATTCAAATGATGCAGACCTCCTAGAAAAGCTCTTTATTTCTCTTCCAGCCCCACAAAGGCTAGTCTGTATGGCACAGTCCTCTTCACTCTGCAACAAACTCACTGGCTCCCTGTCTCTGAAGCCAACCTCATCTTCTTTTTCACCATGTTCATGATCATTTGCAAGGTGAGTTTACAGCAGGCTCGCTGCTAACAAATCTACAGAACCAGAGAGGGGGTGCAGGATTAAAGTGGGGGTGTTCACCTTCCCAAGCCACAACTGAAGGTCTGCTCAGGAAATTACAGCCTAGGTTCTCCATCGCATAGGCGGTGTGGCCAAAGATCCTTGTGATACAGCCCTGAGTCTTGTAGCAATAGGGACTTGTCCTTGGGGTAAGTGGAATGTTCCTGACCAGTCAGTGTTTCACGGCTGGCGTACGCGATCTTTAACTTGCAGTATTTGCTGTTGCATGGCAGGTTTTCATGACGGCAACCCACTCTCACGCCTCACCGTTTGCTCCCGTGGAGAGCTTCGTCTGCCCGGTGTTCTTCGGCTCTGTTTCCAGTGGACACACGAGTCACCACCACAATGAGCACGGGGCCTCCCATGAGGTTTCCCATCCTCCGCCTCCTCCGGCAAAGTCAAAAGAGGAGCTAAATGAAGGCACGAGGAAACGGAAAGCAAAAAAAGCTGAATAAAAAAGTAACTACAGAGTAAATAGGCCAAGAATATTCTTCCAGAGCCGAGTCTCAAAGCCAGCCGTGACCTCCTTTATCCTCCGGTCCTTCTCTCAGACTCCAGAGGAGAGGTGGAATCCAGGACACTGCCAGGCGGGTCCCTGAATCCCATTGTGCTCTCTGTGCTGCTGCTTGCCGCTTGCTCTCTGTCTCTGTTCTGATCATATTTTCAGGGATCTGTAAATGTGTGCCAGGGTGATAACTGGGTGCCAGTTCCCAAGCTGTCAGCAATTATGATGCAGCATTTTCAATGGATGCAAAATCTTGCAGTGTGTTTATTTATGAATGTGGGTAACGGTTTGTGCTCCTGCAGTTCCCGAGTTCCTTTGAGTTTTCATTGACCTTTTTGACGTCTACCCAAATAACAAACTGTTTAGACACGATCCATGTGGAAATTGTATTTCATACTCAAGGAAATTAAATGGTCTCATGTGAGCCTGATCTAATCTTTCCTAGCTCCCACATCTGCCGTATCTGCAGTTAATGTGACATTTTATGTGCAATAAGGACATTGATTCTGGTGTCCTAGCCAAACCCTCTCACCTAAATTCCCTCTGATTGTTAATGGATAGAACATTGTCGCTTTCTTACCCAAGTCTGTATTTGCAAGAGCATTGAAGCTGTGAAATGCTCCCCGCGCTCCGTGCTGGGGCTGTTATTATTCTGAACTGTTGTGTGGCGTCGCTGCACGTTGTTACCAGTCGCGTGTCCCACCTCCAGCCCGATCATAGTTAACTAGGGAAGAGCATGGTTCTGGTTTGTTTGTAATCTTGTGGGATAGAGAAGGGTGTGTGAGTGTAAATAAGTATTTATTACTATTTATTTATAATTGCTAAGGCACCTAATTAATGGACGTGAAATTGGCCTTTTTTTTGAACTTCGCATCTTTATGTAGAGAATTGGATAGTTCTAAGCATGGTCCTCCAGCCACGGCCAGGCGCTGGTTGGCACGTGAAGCTGTGATTTCGGTGTGCTACAGGACACGCCATGCAGGAAGGAACGTTTCCTACACTCTCAAATTAAGATACGAGGCTAAAGAAGTGGATTTCACACCAGCCGATTAAAACGATATTAAAGGACTGATAAAAGCACAGCAGCTGAAGGTGCCGATCATCCTCCGTAGGTCCCTTTTGGCCAAACTCGTGGTCTGCGAAAGCAGGTTGTGCCCAGCAAGTGAAGCGTCTGAAATGCCTCGCGTGGCTCAGGGAGGAGTCTGGCAGCTCGGTCATGTTGTGCTTAGTGAGTACCGGCTTTTAGGCTCGTTCGAAGCTGCTCCTATAGCTGATTTTGTTATTCAAAGTGCCATCATCCAAGGGCTGGCGTCACCATGGTGAAAATGGGGAGGGAGCACTGGGCTTCCAGTTAAGCAGCGTATTGGCATCCCCAGCACCGAGGTTTGCTGCTGT
Source organism: Patagioenas fasciata (assembly GCF_037038585.1). Classification (NCBI taxonomy): domain Eukaryota; kingdom Metazoa; phylum Chordata; class Aves; order Columbiformes; family Columbidae; genus Patagioenas; species Patagioenas fasciata. The sequence goes on along the minus strand of NC_092546.1, from coordinate 6,283,053 downwards.
CATCTTGCAGCCGGGAATATAAATAGGAAGAGTTCAGAAACGTGTTTCTATTTCTGTGTGTGTGTCCCTGTCCAAAATGGAACTCGACGGTTAATTCAAAATAAATTTAAAAAATCCTGTACAGAACCAGGTGAAAGTCGGTACAAAGGTGAGATGATTTGTGGTTTGGGGTTTTGACAGTGCCTTAATTCTGTGAGTTTCCCTTCCCTTCAGTAGACAACAGGAACTCTGCCTGACAGTTCAACTGTCTGGTTTTGCAGCTACTGGTCTACTGAAACCTGATGTATCACTTGCATGCACAAGTAAAAATGGTTTATGGGATGTCTGATTCAAGGGGAGTTTTGTTTTATAAAAGCTGTCAACAAATAAAACTTGTGAAGTGACACAATCCGTGTGTCTCTTTTACTCTCACCGGTCTCAGAAACCAAACACTCCTTAATCTGTTCAAAGTCTCCTTGACCTGATGACAAAAGGATTCTAACTGAAGAGAGAGCTCAAACTTTGTTATGTCCTCCAAGTATGTCTGAGCATGTTCTAAATGGAAATAACGTGGTAAAAGGTACAAATATTCCAAGATGTGTTAAAATTAAAGCTCTGTTCGCCTTCCAAGTACCTTATCTGGAATGGATTAGTACTGAGAAGACAACAGCCATAAAGTTTAATTTAGGGAAGCCTTTCGTAGCGAGAGATATGGAACCTGTCTCAAATTTCCATGGCTCAGCGCTGGGAGTCTTTGGTCCAATTCCAGACACACGTCCTTCATCCCAAGAAGCAAAGATGGATCTTTGAACTGTTGCTGCAGGGACACAGGGTTCTACAGAGCTGCTTCTACAAAGCCCTGACTTACCTGGACATACACTTATGTCTTGATACTCTGCTCCATCCCGAATGGAAACGGTAGCTGGGCATTGCCCAGGGGGATGGAGTGGTTTAACCATTCTCCTCTCCCACGCCATCCATTTCAGTGTTAGCGATCCACTTTGCTCAGGACCTGGATGGAACAACAAACGAGCAGGCTGACTGACGAAGGAGATATTTCAAGTGCTTTGAGAAATCCTCCGATGTCTCGAGCGTCCCAGGCTCTGCTGGCTCTGCAGAACATCCCGCTCGGCACAGGGCAGGAGAGGAGCAAACCAGGGCTTAGACTTCCCTGGGACAGACGTCATTCCCTCCAAAGATGTTCTGATCTGATAACTCCTGATACCAACTCTAGTGAGACGCAGCTAAATTTAGCACTAGGTTTAATCCTCCAAGAGGCCCTGGTTGCCTGATGGAAAAAGCAAAGTGTTTGAGTTGCTGGCCTCAGCGTTCTTGGTGACTGACAGGTTTCCCTTTTCTGTCACACCGAGCGAGCCAAACCCAGGGCCTGCAGCTTTTTCATCACTGCAGATCAGCTTCACAGACAGGGAAAGCCCTACAGCTCTACTGTGTTTGAGGAGAAAGAACAAACCCGTGGGATAATTTTACAGAAAACATTAATAATTCTTTGCAGTAAGTGAACTGAAGAAAAATGGGAAGCCAAATGAAAGAATTTCTATACTGAAGAGCTTATGTGAGAAAGGGCAAAGCCAATAAACCTGAGCACCAAGCCAGAGCAACCAGGGTTCTTGTTTCCCCTTTTCCTTTTATTATTAATGACAGTATGTGCGTTCTTCCACATTTTGTCTGAAGAGTAACCAAACTATAGAATCCAGCCAAGTGGAAGGACCCAGAAGATAAAGAGGGATGTTACGGCCACCTCCTGAGCAAGAGAAGTTGTTCCTTTCAACACTTGCCAGGTGATGGAGCTGCCAAACGCCTGGTGCCTCTTTCTGCAGCCTATTTCATGGCTGGAGGGCGCTTTAAAATCTGAAGCACTAGATCAGTGCTGATGGTGTCAGCCCAGATAGCACATAGGACACATAGAAGCATTAAAAATTACAGCTTTATGCAGCAGCACATCTTTATTTGGGCCCTTAGCTATAACTGTGCTTTACAGTTCTTGTGCTGTTCTTCAAAGGAACCAACTGGTTCCCATAAGACACGAGACCGAGGATGACAGGGCAGGTCAGGCTGGTGTAGCACGGCTGTTCCTACGACCTCGCTGCCATTGCTGCCACCGCGACTCGCAGCTGCTACTCGCTCCACCTGTGGTGACATTTCTGACAAAAAGGAGATGGCGGCGGCGCTAAGATCAACACTCACGAATAACTCTGGTCTCTCTTTTACACTTGTGCATTTGCATCTTTCACAAGCTACCCCTAGAAAAAGTACCACATGTAATGTTTTCTGTCTTGACCCTTATTTGCGTCCTTCATGTTCCAAAAGAGAATTTGGGGAGGAATTATTTTAGAAAGCTTGCGAATGGAACCTTTTAGGAATAATCAGCATGAGATAGCGATTTCATCTTAGCTTCAGGGTACAGGTAGGCTGTAGACACGGAATGCAGGAAAACAGGTCTGATATATTTAAGAGGCTTGAACATTTTTATAGCCTGAGGAAATCCGGAATGTCCCTGAAAAAGATTTGCTTGGCTGATTTTGTTTGGTTTTGATCTGCAAATTACAGAAAGCTCACCAGAAACCATAACACGTGCTGCATTCCTGTGGAAGGCAAGCTGCTGCTTTTCCAATTCTCCCGACCCCTCCTGCGTCTCCATTGAGCTGGCAGATCTCGACTTTCCAAACAAAAATCTGCTGGTTGAGGGCTTCTGGTCCCACTGCAACCCACTGCTTGAGCTAAGGTTCTTTGATTCGTTAGTGACATGGATTGGTGCAATCAGTAATAATGACGGGTATATGCAGTGTGAGATGCATAAAGCACATCACAGGTTGCAGTGACTTGAAGTACAGTCTAAAAATCCATTAGTTCTAATGTTGGTTTAGTATTAGATTTAGACTAATGTAGGCTAAACCCTAACGCAGGCTCTCTGTAATGTTTGTCTCTTAAGGTAAGACAGGTCATCTCCCTGCCTTTTTGATTTATGATAGATTAGGATGTCGGTTAATCTCTTCTTATTTGGCTAGATGATTGCAGAGATTAATCAAGTATTGTCTGCAAAAGGAGCCCACAGACCCAGATTACTAATTTTTTCTTTAATTATTCCTCTGTATGCCAGAGGGATACAGAGGGAGTACAGACATGGCTACACATCAGCCTCTTAAATCTCATTTCATGAGAGAAACAGAGAAACCACAGGAGCTGCTCTGGCTGATACAGGTCTGCTCTGGCTGGCACTGGTCTGCTCTGGCTGATACAGGTCTGCTCTGGCTGGCACTGGTCTGCTCTGACATGCTCGGTTCAGTCTCCTGAAAAAGGCAAAAGGCCACAAAAATAATAGACGACGGTCTCCTGTGAGAAAGTGGGGAAGCAGAAAGTGGTTCTGAGTGAGTGAATCTGCTTGGCTGGTACAGCACCACCTCTGTTTCCACAGGATATGAAAAGAGCAGCATCTCTTCTGGGAAAAGCTCTACAGAACAAATACAAAAACACGTATCGAAACAAACTGAAGTAGCAACATGCTGTGAATATTGGGAATGAGAACGGCACAGAAAAGACACGGCAAAGCGTGTTCTCTGAGCATGAGGTGGAACAGTCATGTGCTGCTCTTTTGGGGATGGTACCCCCGTCCAAACGTAGCCAGAAAGTAGTAAATATTTATTGTGCACAGTTGAAATGCCTTTTAGTAAATTAACTCTTGCAAAACTTGCCAGCTTTGCCTTTGTGCTCAGTCACGCACCAGTGTCACTCACCACTGCTCCAACAAATGAGGATAAAGTGGGTCATTCAGTCGCCAGGACAACAAAAGCACACACTGACCTAGATATGGCTGAGGAACCTAATCTGGCTCTTAGTGCAGCCTGTGGGGTTCAGACAGAATCGGGGGGTTCCGGTCAGGGAAACACAGTGCATTAACAACCTCCAAATGTCTCTGCTGTCTGTGGCATCAAGAACAGCCTCTCCTCTTTGTGATTCATGACAGGTGTCACAGTGACAGCAATGAGATTTAGGAAAATATGCTTCAGGCTTTAATCTCCTCTCTAAAGTTTTGGTCTAGAATAGCTTATTATTATGACACGGGAAAACTGGCAATATGAATATTTCCTCTGGATATATTTCCTCTGGAAGGTCACAGAAGCCAGATCTGTTTGGAGAGCGGCCAGGGAGAGCAGCGGGCACTCGGCGGAGGGCCTCTGGGACTTGGAGTTCTGTCAGCAGGAACATGAGATGTGCTATTATTATAAGGTCCTAGAGCGGTAAGGCAGTGTCAATAGTTGATTGAGCTAGCGAAATGCTAGCAACTACGAGAAAGTCTGTACTCCTGCCTGTATTAAATAAGCTTGTGGCACCCTTTGTGTTGTAAGAAGGGAAACATGGATACAGCAACAGTTTGGGCAACTATCGTAACAGAGGCTGAACTACTGAAATCCAGATGTCGTGTATTGGTGTCATGACTGAAGCTCTAATTGCAAGACCAGAGTCAGAATGTTCCAGCACATGGTAGAATCATGGAATTATTTTGGTTCGAAAAGCCCCTCAAGACCGTTGAGTCCAACCGTTATCCCACCCCAGCACTGCCCTGTGTCCTGAGAACCTCACGTCCGTCTGTCCAACCCTCCAGGGACGGTGACTCCAGCACTGCCCTGGGCAGCCTGTTCAGTGCCCCACAGCCCTTTGGGGAAGAAATTGTTCCCAGATCCAACCTCAACCTCCCCAGCACAATTGTAGAGAAAAAAAAAAAAAAAACTAGAGAAAAATCTCCTGGATTCAAATAGCAGCAGCGAGTTTAAGTGAAAAGCAAGAAAGGTCTCTGCAAGTTCTGTTATGCAAATCATCCACAATGCTCTAAGGAGAAACAAGCAGCGTGGCTTTCCCCCCCTTCCCTCCTCCTTGTTCTTCATGTGACCCAGTTTTACTGAGTTTTACTGAATTCAAACTGCCTGGTGACAAGGGACCATTTGAGGAAAGTGGCATATTTGAAGTCCGCAGTAAACCCTTTATTGTGACTTGGTTTCTGCAGGTGCCCAGCTGGCTGTGTGGTGCGTATACACAACCGCTACCACAACCGAACCGGCTGTAGATGTTTTTGTTGCAATAAGAAGAGTTGGTTCTATAATCCGCGAGAGATTTCACTGTCCCAAGACCACCCTCCTCAGCACAACCCGCTCCAGAACATCGTGGCAATGTGTACCATAAAATCCAGAAAGAAAGACATGAAAACACAAAAGAGCAACAGGAAAACCAAATAAATTCTTCTGGGAGGCTGATTCGTACCAGCAAGTTCTCTCAAATCTGTTCCGTGGTGTAAAAAGCAAAGATGAAGAGGACAAACCCGTATAAACCCCCAGGATTAAGCTCCTGAGATTCTGTTTTTATTCTTTTGCCTCAGTGCCTCAGAAGTACAATATTCAACATCACTGATAACTCCCTTGCTGCGGCTGCTTAGAGTCTATCGATACCTTGGCACAACGCTACTGCTGTCATATCCCACAGTAATAAACAACTCAAAAAAGTAAAATAAGGAAAAACACAACCCTAAACCAACGCTTTACCCAACCAGACCCAAGCAGGCACGGGAGCTCAGTGCACATCCCCACCACAGCCCGGGGGGCGCTCCCCTGCCCGCCAGAGCCCCCGGCTCCCACCACAGAGGCACCAGGGCCTTGGCACCACCAGCCCGGAGATCACAGAATTCCAGAATGTCAGGGGTTGAAGGGCCCTGGAAAGCTCATCCAGTACAATCCCCCCATGGAGCAGGAACACCCAGCTGAGGTTCCACAGGAAGGGGTCCAGGCGGGTTTGAATGTCTGCAGAGAAGGAGACTCCACAACCCCCCTGGGCAGCCTGGGCCAGGCTCTGACACCCTCACCATGAACAAATTTCTTCTCAAATTTCAGTGGAACCTCCTGTGTTCCAGTTTGCACCCATTGCCCCTTGTCCTGTCACTGGTTGTCACCCAGAAGAGCCTGGCTCCATCCTCCTGACACTCCCCCTTTCCATATTGATCCCCAGGAATGAGGTCACCCCTCAGTTTCCTCTTCTCCAGCTCCAGAGCCCCAGCTCCCTCAGCCTTTCCTCACAGGGGAGATGCTCCACTCCCTTCAGCATCTTGGTGGCTGCGCTGGACTCTCTGCAGCAGTTCCCTGTCCTTCTGGAGCTGAGGGGCCACAACTGGACACAATATTCCAGGGGTGGTCTCCCCAGGGCAGAGCAGAGGGGCAGGAGAACCCCTCTGGACGAGAGAACCTCACTCACCCCGGGGCTCCGTCCCGTCCCGTTCCGTTCCTCAGGCCGCTCCCGCCATGACGGTTGAACGGCCGGAAGCCGCGCGCGCTCCCGGCGGCCGCGAAGGTTCCGGGCCGGGCGGGCTCGTGCGCGCTGACGCAACGCTCCGCACGCGCTGACGGCGGGGGAGGCGGGGGGGGGGGGGGGGGCGCGGCGCGGCGCGCGCGCTGCTGCCCGACTCCCAACATGGCGGCGGGGGGCGGCGGCGGCCGCGGGGGCAGCACCCCACGGTGGGGCGGAGGAGGCGGCCGGGCCGCGGCGCAGGAGAAGCTGCCGGTGCATGTGAGTGCGGCGAGCGGGGCCGCCGGGATTCCTACCCTGTCCCCCCTCCCACCCCGCCAAGGGCCACCCCCCGGGACGGCGCCGCCGGGAGCTGTCCCGCCCGGTCCCCCGCGGGTGTCCCCGGGCCGTCTCCCCGCGGTGCCCCCGCCCTCCTCTCCCCCCCGGTACCGCGGGGTCCCCTGGGGCCTGCGCCCTCCTCCCGCGGTACCGTCAGCCCCCCCAGGCCTGTTCCCCGGTTCCTGTGCCGTGTGCCCCCCTCCCCGGTACCGCGGGCATCCTCCCGGGGTCTTTTCTGCTCTCCCCGGTGCCGGCCCCGCCCTCCCCACGACCCGCCCGGTACCGTGCGCCCCTCCCCGGGCTGCTGCCCCTTCCCGCTGCCGTGGGGCTCCGCCCGGTCTGTCCCTCCGTGCCCGGGGGACCCGCTGTCCGCACACCGGGGTCCCCGGGGCCTCACCCGCGCTCTGGCCCCGCAGGTGGAGGATGCGCTTTCCTACCTGGACCAGGTGAAGATTCGCTTCGGCAGCGACCCCGCCACCTACAACGGCTTCCTGGAGATCATGAAGGAGTTCAAGAGCCAGAGGTGAGAACCAGGGCGGCTTTGGGGGGGTCCCAGGTTCACCCCGTCGTCCCACCTCCTCCAGCACGTTGCAGGGGCTCTGGCCAGCCCGTCGTTGTCCACACGCGAAATCCACAGGAAAAGACAGGTGTATTTTTAGTTGCCGCTCAGCCTGGCAGCTCTGGGGCGATGCCAGCGTGCCCATTTCGGGTGACACGCACACTCGCATCCCCTGGCTGTGGGTGACGCTCCCAGCACGGGGCTGCAGCGTTCGCTCCATCTCCTTGGGCTAATATTTAGGTCCAAGGTTCCTAAACTTGCTTGTTAAAAAATGGCATTGCTAAGAAGCCAGATGCTTCACGTACCTCTGTCATTTTCCAGGCGTAACTCGTGTTTCTGATTTGGACGCAAGTAACAAACACTTCTCCATTTCAGCATCGACACACCTGGGGTGATCCGACGTGTCTCGCAGCTTTTCCACGAGCATCCCGACCTCATCGTGGGATTCAATGCTTTCCTTCCTCTGGGCTACAGGATTGAAATTCCAAAGAACGGGAAGTTAAGTATCCAGTCACCTTTGAATAGTCAGGTAGGTTATAGAGCTCACGTTCTGTAAATCAGTTCTGTTACCTGTGTCACTCTTCACATCTCTTGCACACGTTAGGCTCTGTAGATTTACTTGTATTGCATGTTGCTAAAGTTTTTACACGGTTTTTGAAGTGTATTATGAGTGTAATATAAATTTAACTATTAATTCTCAAACCAGATGTTAGTTCAGCTTACACAAGAATGATATTCTTGCGTGAAGTGTCACTTCAGTCACATCGGAAGTTGTAATTGGCTTGACATATCTCTGTAATTTCGTAATACGGGGTGTGTGTAGTGACAAACTTCCAGGAGAAATCCTGGCAGAACCACATTGCCAGCCCTCCACGGAGGAACTGGGAACTGCGTTTAGGTCACAGGCAAAACATCCATGTCAGGTATTGCCATGCGATTGCAAACATCCCGCAGTGAAACACGCTGTTATAATACAGGTGGGTACATACCGGCCTCAGCTTCTCTTTTGTTGTTGTCGTGTGGTTGTGGAGGCTGAATTCTACTGATAAACTTGTGGTTTAACTCTAATTAGTAGCAGTAAATATCTTTCAGATCTCGGTTCCCTTAGATCTCTCTGTTGCTTAGAAATTCAGCGTCTTTCAGAGCCTTACGTTGTAATACGGTTCTTAAAACTGCTGGTTCCTCTGGAATAAACCAGCAGCAACGGGAATCGCGGTGCGTGGTGTTTGGGTAATGGATGGTGGATAAAGGCAGAAATGAGGCAGATGCTTCATAAGCCAGATACAACTTAGGGGATTTTTTAAACTGATGGTGCTAATAAACCAGGCAGGGAAATGTATTGGCTAATTAAATACTTTTTCCCCTTCGTGTGGTGATCTGTTTGTAGCTCAGCAGCGTGAAAACCCCGCTGCGGGTGGGTGTTGAACGCGCAGCTCTGTTTGTGCCCGCAGGCGCCCGCGGAGCCGCCCGGCGCCGTCCCCGGCAGCGGCCTCGTGCTGCATTACTCCCAGGAGAACTCGCACAACCACAGCGACTGCGCCGAGGAGCTCAGGCCGCAGCTCCCATACAAAGACGACAAGTCCCAAATTCCTCTGGAGTCCGACTCCGTGGAGTTCAATAACGCCATCAGTTACGTGAATAAGATCAAAACGCGTTTCCTCGACCATCCGGAAATTTACAGATCCTTCTTAGAAATTCTTCATACTTACCAGGTAAGAAGTCTGCCGTTGAGGAGATTTGGGTCTTGTGCTGTAGCTGTTTGAGCGGTTGTTGTCGATTGAAGCGTCTCCCTGTTGAACAGGCTCACACAGCTCCCAGCCCTTTGTCCAGCAATTGCCTCAGATACTCACACAAAATGACCAAAGCGTGAGAACTGAAGAGCTCTGAGGTGTGAAGGGGTTGTCTGTGGCTCTGTCTTCACCAACTTTCAGTTGATTTAGCGATACTTTGTGCGAGAGGATTCACTGGAAGAACCCCGGGCTATCCGGTCGTTAGTTCAAGTTGCATAGCATATATTTTTTGGCCAAGTTGATGAGTTTTCTTGTGGAACGAGGTATGGTTTTGACTCTGTTTAACATCTGTGCGTCTCTGTTTTTCAGAAGGAACAGCTGAACACGAAGGGCCGGCCTTTCCGAGGCATGTCGGAGGAAGAAGTGTTCACGGAAGTGGCGAATCTGTTCAGGGGACAGGAGGATCTGCTTTCGGAGTTCGGGCAGTTCCTCCCGGAGGCCAAAAGGTCCTTGGTATGTGTGTGTAAAACAAGGCAGAATATTGAACATTCTCTGTATGCAGAATGCGTAAAGAAGCTTTAGGGATGCAAAATATTATGGAAAAACAGCCAGTACGTGAACTTTGCTCCTTTTCATTGTTTGGAATGTCACAGAACAGGTGACTTAGCTACACGTTCTCTCTCCTGTTCTGATGCATTGGGTTCTTTGTTTGCACCAGTCGAGAAGAGAACACTGAAAACGTTCTTCATTTACCTCAGTTCACAGGAAATGGGCCGTGTGAGGTGAACAGTGTCCAGAAAACCGAGCATGAGAAGAATCTGGAACACAGCAAGAAGCGATCCAGACCGCTGCTGCTGCGGCCCGTGTCCGGCCCCGCCAAGGTACACGCATTGTGTTCAGTAATTGCTGGGGGAAAGTTGTCATGAGGAGCATCTTTGAGGTCTGTAGGTGTTATCTTAAAAATAATAATTACTGTAGAAAAAGGGAATTTTTAAAGAACGCTTACATGTGGGTGGTAACATTGAATACAAAAATACCACCTTCTGGAAGGGGCCGGTTTGTTGCTTCTGCAGGTAAATCTTCATTTGGAATTCTTTCTCTAGTGATCCTTGTATTTGTTCTCCTGAGCATCGTGGAGGCCTCGACACAGCACGGCCTGGGGAACAGCGCGTTTCAGCCTTTGCGGAGTTGTTCCGTGTCAGCCAAGGGGAATCTGATCGGTTTGAGTCACAACGTTTTAACTGCTTGTTCTCTTAACAGAAGAAAATGAAACTGCGAGGTACCAAAGACCTGTCGGTAGCCACGGTGGGCAAGTACGGCACGCTGCAGGAGTTCTCCTTCTTCGACAAGGTCGGTGCTGGGCCTCTGCTAACGTTCCGGGGCCTGATTTTCAACCATTTATATGGTTCTTAATTGCTTGCTTCTCTGTGCAATCTGTGTGCCAGCACTTGGCAATTCCCTGATTTGTCAAGTGATAGAGAGAGAAAATAGATGGGTTTGGAAGACGAATAGAAACCAATAATTAACCTTTTCCTGAACGCTTGTCTCTTACAAACCCGTTTTTGTCTACCTTTCAGTGATGTTTCCTCATGGTACCATCTGCAGTTACCAGATTATTCTTTGAAACTGGGCGTTTTTGTGCAATTTTTACTAATATGTCGCAGTGTAGACAGGGGTTTGTCGCTGTGCCCACGGTTCAGGCCACTTGGAACATGAACACTGAACAAATGTGTTCAGGCGGCGTGACCATTTCTCTCCCACCCGTGCTGTAGGTGCGGAGGGTGCTGAAGAGCCAGGAGGTGTATGAGAACTTCCTCCGTTGCATCGCTCTCTTCAACCAGGAGCTGGTCTCCGGCTCCGAGCTGCTCCAGCTGGTCACACCGTTTTTAGGGTGAGTTCCTGACTGTCTTCTCTGCTTTGTTGGACTTCTGATGGCTTAGTCTGTCACTTTTCAGTAGACTTTGTGAACTTTGTTACTTTAGATTTAACTTCAGAACTATCTCCTAGGTAGTGTGCAGGACATTGAAGGCTTATCCAAAAAGAGGAGTAATAAAATCGGAATGTTTTAACATATCTACGCAGCTTTTACAGAGCGTTTTGGGGAGGATATTTTCCTCTCTGCGTCCAGTCGACAGCCTCACAAGCAGCAGAATACCCAACATTACACTAAATCATTGGGGACGGAGAATCTCGTGGGTTCTGGGGGGTGATCTCTGTTCACGCTCCCCGTGCCAATCTCTCTGAATATAACCCAGGGTGAATGTGCAGTTCAGAGCTGTGGGAAGGATGACTGGGTCTGGCTCTGCTGCGAGCCGCTCGCGCTCTTTTCTTCCAGTGAAAGGGGAGAAAATCAGGGAGAAATAACAAAATCCGCTTCCTTGTGTTTTTGAAGGAAATTCCCAGAACTCTTTGCGCAGTTCAAGTCTTTTCTTGGTGTGAAGGAGCTTTCATTCGCTTCTCCGCTGAGCGACCGCTCTGGGGACGGAATGAGCCGGGAAATCGATTACGCTTCCTGCAAACGCATCGGCTCGAGCTACCGGGCCCTGCCGAAAACTTACCAGCAGCCCAAGTGCAGCGGGAGAACAGCCATCTGCAAGGAGGTACCGCGGGATCCACCTTTTGTGCATTCTCTGCTTTTCTGCTGCTGAGCCAGCTTCTCAGAGCAGTTATTCGTCCCATTTATTGAAATGAGTATTCCCAGGCATTTCATTAGTTTTATCTAAACCCATCTCAAATGATATCTTTGGCTTTAATGTCTTTCGAGTCTGTGTGCATACAGAAACGTGTTCCTATAGACAGACTAGAACATGAAATAGGCTGAAACGAAGAGAACGGCGCTGGGCCCGTGCGGCTCTGCTCAGTGTCGCGTCTCTGCGCTGTTGCAGGTGTTAAACGACACCTGGGTTTCATTTCCATCCTGGTCTGAAGATTCCACTTTCGTCAGCTCCAAGAAGACGCCGTACGAGGAGCAGCTGCACCGCTGTGAAGACGAGCGGTTCGAGGTACCTCCGCCTCCCCGGGGAGGAAAACCTCTCGCTGGGAGGATTTTGACTCAATTCATTCTGCTTCTCTTCGCTGGTTTGAGCTAGAGTTTTGTTTTGTACTTGCTTGGAGTCTAACCTTTCTAGGCGTGAGTCCAGTTCTAAAAAGCACGTTACCTTTGGGAGAACGGGTATATCTTCCTGTAGGAAACCTTTGCTGATGCTTCTTAGCTCCACCCAGTGGGGCCGGAACGCACAGCACAGCCCTGAACGCCGCCGCTCTTCGTTTTCCTTCGCATCTGTGCTTACCCAGTGTCTCTTGTGGACTCTCCGCAGCTCGATGTTGTCCTGGAGACCAATTTGGCCACCATCCGCGTCCTGGAGAGCGTGCAGAAAAAGCTGTCCCGCCTGACTCAGGAGGATCAGGAGAAGTTCCGCCTGGACGACTGCTTGGGAGGAACGTCGGAGGTGATCCAGCGCCGGGCCATCTACCGCATCTACGGGGACAAGGCACCAGAGATCATCGAAAGTCTAAAGAAAAACCCTGTTACTGCGGTTCCTGTTGTTCTGAAGAGGTAATTCCCCTTCTCCTGGGTTCACTGGGGTCTTTAAGAAGCTGATCTGGGATGGTAAAGCCTGATTTTCGCCAAAATTAAGCGGCTTTGTTTTCACTTCTGTAGATTTTAATGCAGAAGTAGGAAATAGAGTAGGTTTTTGTTAATTGTAAAGCAACAGATGTTTTAGCAGATGTTTAGAAATACCTAGAAAGATTTCAGGAGCTTATTGAAAATGCTTCTTTCTGTGTTTAAAGTTCTCGGGCCTGTGCTTGAAGCAAACCCACGATTTTTGGTTAGATTTGGAACTGAGCCGTTTTGGAGTTTGAAGTCCATCGTGTTTCTCTGCCTTTCTGGTGGGTGGTTGTGGTGCTTCAGTTGCCATAAAAACCAAACCAAACCAAACCAAACCAAACCAAACCAAACCAAACCAAACCAAAGGAGCTCTTTGCGATTCCGTGGAGGAGCTCTGGGAGAAGGCGCGAGTGCTGGAAGCCGTTGTGGATTTCTGCCCCCGAGCATGTTTAAACACTGTTGTCTGTAGACGCTGTTTCAAAGGATAACTCATCTTTGGTGGTGGTGCTGTATTGATTGATTGATTACTGCCAGGAACACTGGGAGAGTTTGGTGCAGGACAGTTGGCTACACTAAAGAGGCTTTTGCGTGTATTTCTGCGCTTGTCTCTTTGAACTGAAGTGGATTCTACGCTTCCGCAGGTTGAAAGCGAAGGAGGAGGAATGGCGAGAGGCCCAGCAGGGCTTCAACAAGATCTGGCGGGAGCAGTACGAGAAAGCCTACCTGAAGTCCCTCGACCACCAGGCTGTCAACTTCAAACAGAACGACACCAAAGCCTTGCGCTCCAAGAGCCTGCTGAACGAGATCGAGAGCGTCTACGATGAGGTGCGTGCGCTGGTAACTCATCCGTCCTGTTTGCCCTTTGTTTGGTGTTATCCAGACGGTTGCGTGGCACCCGGGGCCTTGTTGGTGTGGAGCGCTCTGGGGAGTTCTCGGGCGAAAAGGCCCGAGCACAGCGTTAATCCTGGCTTATTTCTTCTGGCAGGAATGGCTCTTGAGCATGGAGTGGAAGGATCTTTATCTGTTTGTCTCTTGATTACAGCATCAGGAGCAGCATTCGGAGGGGAGAAGTTCGTCCACCAACGAGCCTCATCTTATCTTTATCTACGAAGACAAGCAGATTTTGGAAGACGCGGCGTCTCTCGTCAGCTATTATGTCAAACGGCAGCCTACGATCCAGAAGGAGGATCAAGCCACCATCCGGCAGATAGTGCATCACTTCATCCCGGAGCTTTTTTTCTCTCAGCCCCCTGAGCACAATATTTCTGAAGAATCGACAGACGAGGACAGAGAAAACCATCAGGGGCAGAGCCTGGAGACGCCCGAGCTGCGGAAGAAGCACGTGCCTGGGCCTCCGAGCAGTCCCGTGGAGGCCAAAGCCGCCTTCTGCGATGTGACGGCGGCTGAGCCCCACAACGCCCTGGATGACGTTTACAGCCTCTTCTTTGTCAATAACAATTGGTATTTCTTCCTCCGCCTTCACCAGACTCTGTGCTCGAGGCTGCTAAAGATTTATCGTCAGGCTCAGAAGCAGCTTCTAGAATATCGGACTGAAAAAGAGAGAGAGAAACTCCTTTGTGAGGGAAGAAAAGAGAAAACCAATGATCCAGCCATGGAACTAAGGCTGAAGCAACCAAGTAAGAATAACCTGGGACATAGTTGGTTCTTCATGCTCTGGTTGTTAGCGTTCGATTTGTAGATCTGAGTCACTGAGCCCAGCAGGCAAGTCTGCGAGGAGCACAGAGGCGCAGACCTCTGCTGTCGTCGTGGTTTGTGGACACAGCAAATTGAACAGGATAGCGTGTTTGTCATTTATCTTCTGAGGGCTCTCGTGCATAGTTCATGGAGCCTTCGTGCACACCCGCTGTTGGCAGCTGTTCTGAAGGGTCTCGCGTTAATCTGTTGCTTAGATCTCAAAGCTGACCACACAAAGTGGTCACAGAAGCACATGAGATCAAACTGTTCCAGTCTCAGCGCTCCTTACCATGATCTGTCCGTGAACACGTTAGTGGTACTGAATGTCCCGGTGATGTCCCTCGTATCTTTTGGCTTCTCTTTGCCTCTTACCTCCACTTTTCCCCTCCGCAGGTGAGGTGGAGCTGGAGGAATACTACCCCGCCTTCCTGGACATGGTGCGGAGCCTGCTGGACGGGAACATCGACCCCACGCAGTACGAGGACACGCTGAGGGAGATGTTCACCATCCACGCCTACATCGGCTTCACTATGGACAAGCTGGTGCAGAATATTGTCCGCCAGGTAGCTGAGTGTTTATGGGCCGCACTTCTCCCTTCAATAGCCAGGCGGGTTTCTGACACCCCTGTAGTGCAAGGACGCACTAAACTTAAACAAATCCATAGAAAAGTGATATATATGTGTAGGGGAAACACGCTAACAGAAGTTCGGTGAGATAATTCAGCTTCAATACGGGGACCATCTTAAGGGATTTACTCTTCCTGGCCTTTTCCAACATTTGTTAAGTTCTAGGCTTTCCAAAATTCTTCAGTTCCCAAAATACACCTAAGACAAAGAGGGCCAGCCCTTTTAATTCAGATCTAGCTGTAGTTTTGTTACAGCCCCTCACTCTTCTCTGCTTCTTTTATTGCAAAGTAATGAAACAGGCGAAGTCTCCGGGGGGAAAACTTTGTTACTTCATGCGAGGCGTGGTGCTGTGCTGAGCTTTGCGCTCCTTCTGTGAGCTGCTGACTGAATCCCCGTTTTCGTGGCAGCTTCACCACCTGGTGAGCGACGACATCTGCCTGAAGGTGGTGGAGCTGTACCTGAGCGAGAGGAAGCGCGGAGCCGCCGGGGGGAACCTGTCCTCCCGCTGCGTGCGCGCCGCCAAGGAGACCAGCTACCAGTGGAAGGCTGAGCGCTGCATGGCCGATGAGAACTGTTTCAAGGTGAGAACTGGCTTGGGAAAAATGGGTTTGGAAGCGACGTGGAGAGAGGGCACCAAAGCGGGAGCACAGGCAGGAAAGCGGGGTGCTGTATTGGCTCACTGAAAAGCCCCGCTGCTTACTCCTCTTCTAGCTTGGACTGGTTGTCCAAATGATTCATGGATATCCAGCATTTTATTGGGAACCCACGTGGCCAATATCTTGTGCCTGTACCTTTACGACAGGTGATGTTCCTTCAGCGGAAAGGACAGGTGATCATGACCATTGAGCTGCTGGATACGGAAGAAACGCAGACAGAGGATCCTGTGGAGGTCCAGGTGAGATCACAGTGACTGGAGTCTGCTGTACCACAGACAAAGCAGGTGCTTGAGAACGCTCTCCCGCTTCCCTGTTCCAAAATGTGAGACTTGGCCAGGAGGAGCGGTTTGCCTGGGAGGGGGGAGATTCCACGTGGGGCTGTGGGCGCTGACAGCAATGGGAGTGTTAACAAAAGACTTCAAACGTAAACCAGCTCGGAGTTGAGTGTGGTATCGGCAGCTGCTTAAAAAACAGCTTGGAAATGAACCAGTTCTTTGCAGTGATGAGAACGAAATCCGACTTGAAATTTGTGTGTCTTGTGTAGCACCTGGCGAACTACATGGAGCAGTACGTTGGGGTGGAAGGAGCTCCCAACAACCAGAACGACGGCTTCCTATTGAAACCCGTCTTTCTGCAAAGGTGAGCGGGTTCTCCCTCCCGAGCCGCCCCCGCAGCAGCTGCTGCGGCCTCCTCTGCACGCGTGGCCGTGGCTTTAGGGGATTTTAGGTGATGACACAAGCATCTCTCGGGAAACACACGCACCTTCGAGGTCCGGAGGGGCTGCTGGAGCCCAGCGCACCACGTTTAGAGTGCTGAAGGAAAAATGTATGACCGCTGAGATTGGAAATACAAATGTTATAGTTGTGCTGGCAGCTCTGCTAGCCGAAGATACGGATAACCAAGCGTGGTATCCGCTCCCTAACCCTCCTTTTCTTCTAGAAACCTCAAGAAGTTCCGCAAGTGGCAGTGCAAGCAGGTGAGGGCTCTGCGCAGCGAGGTGAAGAGCTCCTGGAAGCGGCTGATCGGGGTGGAAAGCGCCTGCAACGTGGACTGTCGGTTCAAGCTCAACACCCACAAGATGATGTTCATCATGAACTCGGAGGATTACATGTACCGGCGGGGAGCGCTGTGCCGCGCCAAGCAGGTGCGCGGGACGGCTGTCGCTCTCTGCAGCTCGGGCAGCCCCAGGGGTTGAGGCTGGGGGCCAAAAGTTGGGTCTTGGGGCTGAATTCTTGCAAACTACACCCAGAAGTTGCTGCTTTGTGTTGGACGGAGGGCTGGTAAACGCTCTGTGCTTTGGTTTAGTCCAGCAGCCTTTACTGTGCAAATTTTAAGGGGGAGTGGCAAAGTTTAGGGAATAGAGATCTTTAAATGCGGGTATGTGGTCTGGTCTTCTTTCGGTTGTGTTGTGTTGGAGAGCGGCCGCGTCTCAGACCTACAGAGAGGCGACGGGTTTGGCTTTCCCAGACACCTCTCGGTGATCCTCACTGTCCCGTTCTCAGGTCCAGCCCATGGTGCTGCTGAAGCATCACCAGCAGTTTGAAGAGTGGCACAGCCGGTGGCTGGAGGAGAACGTGACCATGGAGGCGGTTGATGTTGTTCAAGACTGGCTGATGGGAGACGAAGACGAGGAGATGGTGCCGTGCAAAACAACGTGTGAGACGGTGAACGTCCACGGGGTCCCGGTGAACAGGTACAGGGTTCAGTACAGTCGCCGGCCAGCGTCACCCTGAGCACAGACTTGTTCCTGCGACCACGCCGAGTAGGAGCGTTGCTGGTGAAACACATTTACTCTGAGAATAGCGGTGGGAATGCAATGTATGTATTCATGATATTTATCCAAACAGCATTTTACTTTGGATTATGATGTATTTTCCATATGGCGTAGACTTGTCTCCTTGCAGTGTAATCCTCCAGCCGTCACGGAGAGACTTTTAACAGCTTTGTGGGACGAGGGCTCCCGGCATCGCCGCGCACTTTTTGGTAGTTTCCTGGTGTTCCTTCCAGTGCGTACTGGAAGGCTGAGTGAGGCAAACTGGGCAAACTGCCGCTCGTGGCTTGGCCGGAGGTGGAGCTGGGCTGGTGTTGGAGCAGATGTTGGCAGCTGCTTCCACTCCGAAGGGTTTAACGTTCCCTATCTTCCTGAATTTGTGGCGTCTTGGAGCCTGCAGAACTCTTCAGTGTAACCTCCAAGTGCCGGGGGGCTGAGAGCACCTCGGCACAGCCGCTTCGTTATCTACGTGTACTAATGAGGCAACAGGTGCAGTATCTGTTACTGGTGCTCTGGGGAGAGATGCCAAAACTGAGAGGAGGGTGAGTGGCATACGAAACGCTCCGACTCTCAGCAATTTCAGTATTTTGGAGCACGAGCCAAGGGGAAGGAACTTTGAGCCGCAGCGATTTGCAGCGCGAGGCGCCGAGGCCCATCAGCTCCCGCCTCCGTGCTCCGTGAGCTCACCGCCTGCTGTGGACCCTGCTGGATCTGGAGCTGCATGGAGCGCGTGCCCGGGGAGGAACGTCCGTCGTGAGGTCTGGCCTGTTTTACTTTAAATCTCCTTTATTTTGCATGTTGATGGCAGCCTCCGCAGACTCAGGCACTTCGTGTTCCTTGCGCACTCTGGACTCCGTGGTTCTGCTGGGTTGTGCCGCGCAGAGAACAGCAGCAGATGGAGCTCTTGCCGCGCGGTTTGCGCCGGGCTGGAGGTTTGTCCCGGATTGCTGGCCGTTTCTGCTGGGTCAGCACAGCTGCTGTGTTCGCAGCGACACATGGAAATCTGTAAGGGGCAGAGCTGGATGCAGCCACAGCGTGCTCGACGCTTTTCCGCTGAACAGCTACTCTTGAAGCTTTTTATGAAACGAAACCTAGCAAAAAAACTACCCTGAACCGTGCAGAACACTACGCTGTTAATTGTCTGACTTCAGTCTATTAAGAAATCAAGAGAATGGAGTCATGTCTGTCCTGCAGCCCCGCCGCAGCTTCGCTGGGCTGTCAGGGGCCACACTCCGTGTGTCGCACACGTCGCGTCTCGAGGCAGGTCCGGCCTCCGCTCCGCTCCGCTCCCAACTCTTTCCAGGCTTTTGGGGCAATAACCCCCTCAACCCCGTGATGTTTTGTGGTTTTGATTTTTAGGTTGTAATTTCTGCCAGACAAAGCAGCAGCAGCCTGTAGGATCTGTCCTGGGTTGTTTCCACTGTACAGCGTTTGGTTTTGCAATTGTCTCACTTGACAGTAGAAAACTTGGCCTCGGGGGTACGTTTAATAGAAAACTGTACTGACTCTTTGTCTTTTTTTTTTTTGCAAACTAATGGGTAGGAAGGGAGGCGGGAGGCCTTGGTTCCTGCCCTTGCACAACCGCTGCCAGCGAGGGCTGTTCATCCACAACTCATGTTCTCGTTGTCTGGGTCTGTTCAAGTGTTGGTTACTGAAAGGATCTGAAGGTTCTTCCCCTGCCCTGCAGGGAGGGGTGAGGACGCCGAGCGCGTCGTCTCGCCAGGGCCCCGGAGCACAGAATATTCCCCTCTTTGCTTCCAGACAGCTCCACGAACCCACCTCTCCGCTGCCTTGGGTGGAGATGACAACCGTGCCAAATTTTATGGTTTTATGATACAGAAAAATGTTTACTAGAAAATAGGTTGCAACTCGTGGCTTAAAACGCGTTTGATTCCAAGTGTGCCGCGGCGCACGAGGGCGACGCGCCCGCGCGCCATCGTCGTCCATCTCCCCATTTTTAAGTGTACTTCAGGTATTTTTAAGCATCCTTATTTTGTAAACCTTAATTTATAATGCGAAGGGATGGAGTGAGGCTTGGGCCCTGCACAGCGCCGTTGTCTCCAGAGGAGGGCGGGCACACAGGAGGGGGATGCAGCGCTGGTTGGGAGCAGCTTTGCTGGGCTCCGGGGTTCAGCTCCACGCTGGGCATCCACCCGCGCCACCTGCATTCAAGAGTTTGTTCTTCCATTTTTTTTGAAGGATCTTTGCTTTTGGGCTTGTAATTGCTTTGCCAGCTCTTTGAATGTAGTTTTTTTAATATTTATTTGCACATTCGAGTCAAATAAAATATTGATTTTAAAAGTCTAGCGGCTCTCGCTGTTTGAAGTTTGCTGTAGATCAGTTTAAACTTTGTGACGGTCCCAGGGAGTTGCCTTGCACCTGAAGCTGATTCGGTAGAACAGTGCAGAGGTGCAGCCGGAGGGGCTTCCCTTGGAGCAGCCGCAGGGCGATGGAGCAGGCAAAGCTTCGACCTACGCGCACGGGGACGTTCACCTGCAGGGAGGACACCAAGCTGCTGCCGGCGGGATTCCACGTGTGCTGCCAGGACCTGCGCACCCGTGGGGGGGCAGAACTGCTCTGTGCAGAAGCCGTGGTTCGCTTTGAAAGCCCAGCGGTGCCAGCGCAGCACATCTTCTAGCAGATGGGTTTATTTGCAGCAGCACCTTTTGCCATGAGAGGTGTGGTGCAACAACAAGGTCCAGGCCTGGCCCCCCATTACTCGCACGCTAAAAACCAGGCGTTCAAGGAAAGTGACTGATTACAGTCCCGAAATCTATAAGCACATCTGCTCCAGGTTAAGACAATACAACTGCAACCATGAAAAGAACCCTCCGCCCGCCTTTCGCTCAACCTCCCAAATTCCTGGGTAATAACATGTGGAGCTGTTCCCCGCGAGCTCTGCGCAACAAATGGACGTGTAGATTCTGCAGATGAAGCCTGCGGTGATGTGACCCAGATCTGATAGGAGTTTCCTTTACATCACCCTCAACACTTCCGTTGCCATAACAAAAGGCGACTCCGCTTTCTGGGCAGCGCGTTGCTCGCTCGCAGGGAAACAGAACTGTTGTTCTCCTAAGAACAATCCTCCGATGCATCGGTTGCTTGGGATGGTTTGATTTAAGCGCTGGTGGTGTCCTGGAGGACATGGGCCGCCTTACCCCAGGCTCTCTGTGGAGATCTGGACTTGTCCTGTGCTGGGGAGGAACGATCGGAACCAACAGCACCCGAGAGCAGCCGGAGCGAGACCCCGAGAGCTTGGGACTGGGTTCTGATGAGAACAGCGCTCAAAGTTCAAGGCAATGGCAAAGAAAAGTAGCTTTAAAAAGATCTTCCAGGTTTGCAGGATGGAATAAGAACCAATGGTTTTCTAAATTAAATTGAAATTCCTAAAGGAAGTGCTTGAATTCAATATTTAGCACTTCAGGGCTTTTTTGTTAAACCGTTTTTTCCGTATCACAGCGATGCACAAAGACAACATGTGTGTGAGCATTTGTGCTTTTCTTCCTGCTTTAGCCGGGGACTAGAATTAACTCGGCCTCACTGAAACCAAAGGCACGGACCAGAAACAGCAAAGCCCATTATTTGCCCACTAAGTTTTGCTCTTCCACACCTTAAAAGACGCATGGGACAGACCAGGTGGTGTTTGTGCCCTCCCTCCCAGCTTTCCAACCCCGGCCTGTTCTCCAGCGTGACAGCGTTTGGGTTCAGAGCCACGGAATCAAAGCGCCTTGTCCCAGGAGATGAGCTATTGCACAATGAATGACTTCTCAAACCAAACCGTTACCCCACAGGGCAGGGATCACACGACTTAAAGAGAAGTTAACAGGCCGTGACAAACCTCTGGCAACAGGACCTTCAAGCAAGCTGTTCTGCATCTAAAACAGTCACTAAAGATCACACAGCATCTGAAAAATGAAGGACACGGCAATGAGTAACCCCGCTCTGCTCCCCTCCAGAGACCTGGCCATAGGAAGCAGGGCTGTGATTTGCACACTATCTGAACCTGATTGTGTCTCATTTCTTGCATGCAGAGCATGGAAAGGATCCTGGTTGAGGCATGGAAAATACGTGGCCGCGTGAGTCATTCTGTAATGGTTCATAAATCCTGAGAGAATCACAAAAGCAAAACATCTAAGGTTGCATCTTCCCCGTCCCTGCCAGCGGAACTCCACCTCAACACGCCCGGCACGGGGATGGGGGAATATGGTGAAAGCAAAGGAAATAGGATCATTTTCTCCTTGGAATAGAAGAATCTCATCAAACAGCAGCCAGGCTCAGATTCGCAGCCTTCACAGAAGAGGCCATTCATAAAGCGGGGAGAAAGAAATGAGCTGCTCCTTGGGTTGCCAAACCAAATTCACAGCTCCTGCTGCCCGGCTCCAGCTTCTGTCCTCGCTGCCGCACAGAGCCGGGCAGGGACTGCAGAGCAGAGCCCCAAAAAGCAGCAACCTCGCCAGCTCCGGCCTCCTGCCCCGCCGGGACTGCTCACACCGCGGCGACGGGAGAGGATTTGGGACTTTCCCAGCAGAGCACGGAAGGGATTTACACTCCCAAGGAGTTTGAGTAGTGGGGACCAAGCAGCAAATGATGCTATAGGTAACATCTGCCAGTGCCTCCTGCAATGGTACAGAATCATGGAACAGTTTGGGTTGAAGGACCTTCCCAGCTCCCCCAGTCCCCCCTGCCATGACAGGGACATCTTCACCAGCTCAGGTT
This sequence comes from Patagioenas fasciata, assembly GCF_037038585.1. Taxonomy (NCBI): domain Eukaryota; kingdom Metazoa; phylum Chordata; class Aves; order Columbiformes; family Columbidae; genus Patagioenas; species Patagioenas fasciata. The sequence continues at coordinate 6,261,087 of NC_092546.1, read as the reverse complement.
GCTCAGAGCCCGTCCAGCCTGGCCTGGGATGTCTCAGGGATGGTTCATCCGCCACCTCTCTGGGAACCTGGGCCAGGCTCTCACCACCCTCAGAGCAACAATTTCTCCCTCATGTCCAACTTGAATCTCCCTCCTTCAGTTTAAACCATCACCCCGTGTCCTGTCACAACTCACTACGTGAGTCGTTTTCCCCGCACAACCAGCAGGTCCGGGGCAGCAGCTCTGAGCGAACGCGGAGCGCTCAGCCCTCGCGGGGCTTTGTTGGGTGGAGGCTGCACATCTCTGGAAAAACACAGCTCCTCTAGGCTAAGAGTGACAGAAACTCACCGTTATCTGCCCAAAAGCAGAGGCTTCCTGTGCACCCTTGTCAGGCCCCGGGGGTTTGTCAGCGGAAGCGCCGTGTTTCTGCCAAGCCGGGAGACCCGTCACTTTGTACATGATGGCACTTCAGGATGGGGCTGGTTCTTTGGAATGCAAATAGCTCCGAACCACAAGACTTTTGGCCAACCTCTGCAATGACATCGAGGAAGAAGGCGCAGGAGCTTTGTCCCCTGTTCAGCCAGGGAGCAGAGGCAGAAATAAAGAAACAAGAGAACTCTGAAGGCTCAGCCTGATCTGGGGACTGCAAGACGGCCACTAAAAACCTTTAACTGCCGCAACACGAGCCCTGGGCAGTCCCTGGGAGGTTTGTCTGGATGTGCAGCCCCCCCTGCGCTTCGTTTGTGTTTCTGTGAGGGGGTGATGCCCTCTCAGTTTGCGTTACCAGACAGCATTTGAATCAGGGCAGGGGGAAAGTCCTCGAATCTCCCACAGAGCTGCTCGGTCTCTCTTGGGTGGAAGGAGTCTTGACACGGGAGGTCAGGAGTTCAGTTTACACTCCAAACCAAATTCAAACAGCATCAAATCTGACCACGCTTGTTATTTCCAGGAATATCTGGAGCAGGAAGGAGGCCCAAATGAGTCACTTGAGCCACTGGCTAGCTCTGACGTGACTTACAGCCCCAATGTACGCGGGATCCGGACACGTCCGTCCCTCCCCGTCCCTTGGGCAGCGGGTGTTGTGACAGCCCCCCGGACTCCGCATCCTTCGCCTGGTGCTTCCGCGAGTTAAGGGCTGGAGAAGGAAACGCGTGAGCAGGGTGAGCGCTGCTGCCCGTCCATCGCGCGTCCCACACCGCCATGGCCATGGGGACCCTCGGGCCGGGGCGGCTGCCGCGTGGGCTCCTGCTCTGCTGCGCCTTCTGGGGACTTTGCACGGCCTCTCCAGACTACGACGGTGAGTGCGCATCTTGGGGTGAAAAATTGCTGGTTCAGAAAGCACTGGGTACTTAGTACCTTTTTAACATCCCTGAAAACTCAATTTTTAAAGCCATCCCATGGGAGCACACTCTAATTGAGATTTGCACGTGCTGTAGTTGGAGCAGGAGGTGACAGAAGGTGATATGGAAGAGAACGAAACCAGGGTGGAAAAAGCTGGGAACAGAAAGAAATTTTAGATGAGGAGTAACGCAGAGAGCACTTGAACACAACATCCGTAGCTAAAGGTCAGACTCCCACAGCCTTGACTTTACCTGGAGCAGCCCCAGATCTCAGGGGTCCTGTGAACGCTGGGCAGAGGAATTGGGTTCTGGTTCCCCAGGCCCCCTGATCATCGCCCAACATTCACAATCAGCTGTGGGATGTGGGGAACCACACGCCAGAGAAATGGGGTGAGTTTCCAGTAAGGCTGCTGTTGGTTACTCCTGCACACCTCATTCTGTTCACCAGCTTTTTCTACTCATCACACAACAGCATTTTACAGAATACGCCCATTTCTAGGGATCCCAACCTAAAATGCAAGCCGTAGTGTATGGGGTGTTACATGTGTAGCCTGTTCTGCAGAGTACAAGGGTAGCAGCATGTAAGAGATTGTTTTCTGTCAGATTACTCCCAGAACAGCACCAACGAGCAGGTCACGACACCGGAGATCACGCCGTGTCCCCGAGCCATCCCTGGAGAAAAGGCCACCATCAACAACGTCACGTACCTGCTGCTCCCCGAGGCCACGCGCTCGCAGCTGGGCAGCGCGGTCACCGTGCGGCTCATCCCCTGCCTCTACACGCTGGTGTTCCTGCTGGGGCTGCCCTCCAACGCGCTGGCGCTCTGGGTGCTGGCCACCCGCTCCGAGAAGCTCACCTCCACCATCTTCCTGCTGAACCTGGCTGCCGCGGACCTGCTGCTCACCCTGGTGCTGCCCTTCAAGATTTTCTACTATTTCCTGGGGAACAACTGGCCCTTCGGGGAGGGCCTGTGCCGGCTCAGCACCGCGTTCTTCTACGGCAACATGTACTGCTCGGTGCTGCTGCTCACGTGCATCAGCGTCGACCGGTACCTGGCGGTGGTGCACCCGTTCTTCTCGCGCTCTTTCCGCACCCCTGCGTTCGCCGCCGGCGCCTGCGCTGCCATCTGGCTCTGCGCCGCCGTCCTCACGCTGCCCCTGACGCTGCAGCAGCAGTCGTACCCCCTGTACGGCGCGGACGTCACCCTCTGCCACGACGTGCTCCCCCGGCACGAGGACGAGGGGTTTTACTTCTACTACTTCACCTGCCTGATCGCCTGCGCTTTCCTCGCTCCGCTGCTGGTGATGCTGTTCAGCTACTGCTCCGTGCTGCGAGCCCTCCTGGGCAGCGGCAGGAAATACTCCTACTCTATCAAGCTCACGGCTCTCGTGCTGTTCATGCTGGTGGCCTTCTACACGCCCAGCAACGTCCTCCTCCTCGTTCACTACTCCAGCTATAACTCCAAGCTGTACGGCAACCTGTACGTCGGCTACATGGTGAGCCTGGCCGTCAGCACCTTCAACAGCTGCGCCGATCCCTTTGTCTACTACTACGTGTCTGAAGATTTCCGCGAGAAGGTGAGGAGGAGGCTCTTCAGGCACAGCAAACAAAACGCCGCGTCCCTCAAAACCTCCAAGGAAACACTCCCTCCAAAGAGCTCCAAAGATTCCCTGGTGTGAGGCTGCAGCCCAGCTCCCCGGGCACTCACAACGTACCGTGGGGATGAGACGAAGACAACACCGGCATCCCTCGAGCTTCATCCAGAGCAGTGAGTGATATTTCCCAGGAAACAAATCCTTTCTCCTGCCTGCACAGCTAAAATGGAATAAACCTCGGCCACATGGTTCCTCGCGAGGTGCGGGGTCCAGACAAGACGTGGAGTTCTGAACACAGATACATCTGCAGCTTCTCGCCCGTCACGTATTGCCAGGGACACTCTTACCTAGCTCTGGTTTTCCTAACGCGCTTTGCAGATCAATTGCTACGCGTGTTCTAATTTCCTTTCTGTGCTACCGACTTGCTCGCTGTCCTTTGCCTTCACCTAAAACTGAAAAAGAACAGGCACTTGCAAAACCAGATTTCTAAACATCTCAAAAGTACCAGGAGGTACCTATGTGAAAGGTGCTGTCCTGAACCCAAATATTCTGTCAAGAGAATGGAGAGCACCAGCTTTTCTAACAAATCCATTCCTGGCTTTGATGAGTAAGCAAGGCCATAGTAATGTCAGTCGGGTTTTGGTAACAAACATAAAAATCCTACTCACCAATCCCTCTATTTGCAAGTGGCTCTCGGCAGCCACAATTTCTTTGATGCAAAGATTGTATTAATGGAGGTTTTATTTTAAAAAATTATGTCTCTTGAAGGGAAACATTAAAGAAGGAATTGAGAAACCCCTTGCTCTAGAACTCCATGCTTCGTTTACTGGGGCATGCTGCAAACTGGACAACACGCAGCCGGCCCACCTCCTGGACACAAGTAGGGCACATCCAGCAAGGCAGACACTGAGCAACAAACCTCCTCAGAGCTCCGGGATTCCTTAGTCTTACTGGTACAGACACTACTGTCCTCACCATAGCGAACTTGCAGCCTACGATATGAACAAGAAGAGGCAGACAAGATTGTCTTAAAACCAGTTTTTAATAAAATATTTATCATAATCTAAACCAAACCCTTTTCCGGACTCAGACTTGCTAAGATTTGCGTGAACCAAACAAAGACGGTGACAGAACCTGGCGCGTCCATGCACGCGCGGAGCGAAACGCGGGTGGAACGCGAGGCCGTGTCCTTGGGTGCGGCCCTGCACACCTGGACGCGCCAGGGCAGAAACAGCAAGTATTATACTAAAAAAACCACATCCCAGCTGAGCTGAGGTTTTCTAAATAGATGATCTATACTCACAATAATGAAAACCAGGTTATTGCGCATTAAATGTCGATAGTTGATGTCAGCAAAGCAAGTGCTGTTGTTTCAATCATGTTCTTCGAGCAAAATGAACGTTCTTCTGGTATTTGTTTTCTAACGAGGCTGATTAAGAAAGAGGGAAAGAGGCAAGACCAAAACACTTGGACAACAAAGAACAAGGGAACTGTTGCTTTAAAATAAATACCATGGCAATGATTACTCTGCATAATGTACAGTTACAAATTATATATAAATAGTAATTTCCTTGAAAGGATTGCAAGCAAAAATCACTGATAACTACACTGCCGCAGCTATTCAGTAACATAAATCGATGGTAAGGAGGAATCTCTGTGTCTTACAACCCCACTGGCACTTTTCTCCTTTGCAATGAGGGACCATCAGAAAAATTCCTTAAATAAAATGACTTTTTAAAAAAAACAACTACGGAAAGGAGTTAGTTTGGTGTGGCAAGACCGGGGGAGGCGGAGGCTGCCAAGAGCAGCCGGACCAGTGACCTCTCTGACAGTGCCCAAGCTGTGAAGAAGCGCCCAAGGTGATGTCGGCTCTAGAACCCAACACACACACAGACGGTCCTGTCTCTGCTCTAGAACCCATCTCACACACATGGTCCTGTCTCTGCTCTAGAACCCATCACACACACATGGTCCTGTCTCTGCTCTAGAACCCATCACACACACACGGTCCTGTCTCTGCTCAAGGACACTGAGGCTGCTCTGCCTTTACTTGCTGAGGTTCCAGGTCTCTCTGGCTTTTCTTCTAGTGGTAAAACAGGAGCAAAACTCCTCTGTCTCACAGAGACCCACCCAGAACAAGGCCGTGACTGATGGGCTGGCACCAGCGGGAGGAATTACTGAGCTGGCAGCAATGGGGAGATGCCTGCGCCGTGAATTAGTGCGTTACATGTACCAGAGCTTGAGGAAAGTGAATTAAGTCAGGTTTAACACTTGGCTGAAACCCCCTACTTTCATCGCCTGGTCCCTGGCGGTGATGCTGTCTGACTGCCCAAGGAGCTGCGAGAGGACCACGCAATATAAAATCCAAATATCTATCCAGAAGTATGCAACGGATGAGACAAGGAAACTAGAGCAGAAAGGGACAGAGGACAGGAGGCTGAAGAAGCCAGAACACAGGCTCCATCTTCTGTGGAAAGCCGGTCACACTGACATGACCAGGGTGACTAAAGGTCTCATTCTCCCTGACTCAAAGCATTAAATAGCTGAAGCTGGAACCAGCAACCAGCAGGGTTTGTATTGTGCAGCTTGGATATTTAGAAAAGAATAAAACCCACCGCTTGTTGCAGCTCACACCAGGTCTGTTATTTACCCAGGGGATAAATATTGACTCAGTCCTGTGTGTACACAATAGCCAGTGTCTGCCAGGCCGGTCGCTTGCAGGAGATGGAATTTAGTTCAAAGGCATCTATGTACCTGCCAGACAGGAACGCGGCTGCCAGCGCTTCCCCTGCGCGCGTGGAGGCCGTGAGGACACGGTCAGCCCGCGCACGCCGGAGGGACGTGGCAAACCCTCTCCCGAGCAGCGGTGGGTACGTACGGGCAGCACGGCCACGTCCAGATCCGGCCGGGAGAGCTCGGAGCAGCCGCAGGAAGGGCTGGAAACGCGCCAGCAGAGCAGCTCGGAAACTTCTGGGAACTCAAGACCCAGACCCTCACCATGTCAACTACATTCTGCAAATATCTGGGCCCAGACAAAAAGCACTGGAAACTACACATGCCCAGCTCCTGGGATACCTCCTGTTTTGTCCCCATGCGGACATTTTTCTGGAACAAAACTGCCTTGATTCTGGAATGGAATGTCTATACTGGGGTATATTCTTGTCAAGGTTCCTGTGTAAATAAGCCCCAAAAATGAATGGAGCTGGGCTTTTTCCTGTTTCCATTCACCAATAAACACCCTCAAAAGGAGTTTCCACCCTACTCTGGGTCCTGGTAACAATAGAAGTGGGAAGATAAAATATTAACACTATTTTGCAACAGGCAATTGCATGTAACTCCTCCAAAGAGAACAATGCTGCTCCAGGCAGGAAGGGAAACCAAAAACTCTTGGCTCCTGTGCTTTTGGAAACAGAAAGCTTTTGTGTTTTAGTTTTTACCACGTTGCTTGGGGCAGGTTGGTCTGAGGGAGTCCGGCCTCTGCCACACCAGGGATTTGCACAGCCCCGCAGAGCCTACGTACAGATTCCACACCCAGAACAGCCATTGCACAGGGACCCTAGCGGGAGCAGAACAAGAGCCAGCGGTGGGGTCAGGGAAGCATTTCAAAGGGCTGCACCTCGGCTCCAGCTTTATTTTGATGTCACCAAGGAAGAAAGGGGCTGAGAAGGCTCAAGTGGCCTTATCAGCACACAGCGCAGCGTGAAGAAGGCTCCCCCACCTCACCCTCGGCACGGGCGGGGTTGGCAAAGCCCCCAGCTCAAGCCTCAGCCACACGGTGGACAATGAAACCTTCCAGCCCTGGCAGTGGATTTCAGTTTTCTCTTGTAAACTGTACCTCCCAACAACCTTCCTGAACAAGGACTCACGAGGGAAGCTTTTCTCTTGTGAGACGGTGTTGTGGGTGCTGTAGATTTGTGAGCTGGGGAAGGTGATTAACCTCTTGCTGTGTCATAATTGGCAAAACACACTGACTTTTATTATTATAATTGGAGAGAAAACTTCTCAGCCATCTTTCCTCAAACAGCAGTTCAGCTAAGCACAAGGCCTGGACTTAGCTTCTAAATGTAGCTAGGAAATGGCGTGTGCGGTATCCTGATAGCAGAGAGAACACTTGGAAATGGTCTATAGGTTTGAATTCCAGCCCCTGTTTGCTCACCTAGGGGGCACAGCACACTGCCCTCCCATCCCTGGCAGTTCTCCCGAGAGGATGCACAAAAGGCAGGAAAATGGACAGAAAAAGAACGCTGAGTGTCCCCCTTAGCGCTCCAGATCCCCCACGGGGTAGCAAAGCCTACAGTTCTGAGTGCGTCGGGAAGTAGTCATCATTCGGTTTCTGTTCTGCAGCAGGTCATCTGTAGGAACAAACTCATACAGGACTTGATTCGGAGCCTCTTCTCTTCCTTTAAATTACGTATTTCTGTTGAAGAGAGAACAGAATGAAGAAAAGTCACTTTCCCATCCTTGTTAGAGAGTAAGCCTGTTGGAAGAGTTTTGAGGAATGTAATACATTTGACCTGAGTTAATCCACGATACGTTGACTCTCAAATCAGATTTATGATCCCCTGCTCACCATTCTACTGTGGTCACTACCTCCCGAATCTTGTCCTCTTCTTTCAATGTGCTTGCTGTTGTCAGTTCTGCCACAACCTCAAAAACGTCGCCTTCTGCCGCGTAGGGGTCTGGGTCGTATTCGTAGGAGTAGTACGCCAGGTCTGTCTGCGGCGGAGGACCTTCCTCTGCTGGAAAGGGAACCGCAGAACCTCAGCTTGTGGTTTAGCCATAAAACCTGCATTTCAGCATCATATACTGCATGACGGAGGAGGAGAATGACACCAGAGGAAAGATCTGCTTCAGCAGTCACGCACCGCTGAGAAACCTCCATCATTTAAGACAGGAACAGACAGATCACAGGCAGAACAGCTGTTTGTCCTCCCTGCACTGCCTGCAGTCCACAGCAGACACGGCAGTCGGTCACCCCGCACGCATCCCTCAAAACCTCGCTGTGGGGGGCGCTTGCTCACTGTCCGGAGGCTACGACTGCAAGATAAAACTTCGAGGAATTTCAATAGGTTCCTATTTTCTAAACTGTTCCTCGAGCCAGCCCAGCTGTCCACCTTTCCTGTTGCCTTTCTGCACACACTAATCCAAAGCAAAGCGATCACTGAAACACAGTTGTTGCAGGGAGGAAAATTCCTCCTTCTCCTGCCCTGCAAAGTTGGCTTTATTTACAGAGAACACTCATCAAGGCCTTTGAAAATGTTTGTTCTCTAGAAAGAAAATATCTGCAGGCTCTTCCCTGTTGCCTCCCACATCCTCCCAGCAACGGGCTCAGCCCCCGGCAAGGGGACGCCTGCCCAAAGCGGAGTCAGGCTCTGCTTTCGCTTCTTCTTGGCCTCCTCCGTGCGAGAACCTGCCAGCTCATGAGCTCGCGCTATGAATGGCTGATTGCTATCCACCAGGGATGGAATCAACATCACAGACCTCGCTCTTCCCAGGAATGCAGCGCTGGAGTCGAAGCAAAGATGAAAAGCCGACATTTCCCGCTGCATACAAACCACTCCCCCACCTCCAAATGTCTGTGCTTGGGCCAATGTTTGCTGAACGCCGATGGGGTGAAAGGAAAGATGGCCCGTGGCCAGTTCAATCAATCCTCAAAGAACCGCGGCCCTGGGAATAACGCGCCTGCCAGGGCTGTTGTGAGATGAGCCCACCTGGAAGCAGAGTTCACTCTGATGTTCCTGCTACGAGCGAGTGATGGGCCATGGTATTTAATTGGTTTTTTTAATAATACCACCACCCAATACCACAGTTCCACCAAGAATTCTCTTCCAGCTGCTGGCACTTCTGACTGCTAGAACAGAAGTGTACAAGTGACGCAGCGTCAGCACCGCAGCAGCTCTGAGACCCCCAGCTCTGCCGCCCCACGCTCAGGCACCGCTTTTCCAAGCCCACAGAGGATCAGAGCATCACCATGGTATCAACCTGCCGCCTTCCAGCAGAGCCAGCTACACGTTCAGCACTTCCTGCAGGGATTCAGGCAATTTCAGGAGAGTGTTAATGACCTATGGAAGTGATCGAAGCACCACTTCAGAGAGCTACCGAGGATTCCTGAGGCTCTGAAATCCACCCAGGCTTTTGGAAGGTGTTCTGAAATGCTTCGACAATGCTGCAAGCAGCGCTGCATCCAAATTTTGCCCATCTCCGTGCACCAGTTTATGTTCAACAGCGCGACTCAAGAGCTGCTGTTTGTTCTTAGCAGACTCACTGGTGTCTGGAGAGCTACACTGAGTGCGTGTGCCAGTGAGCCCCAACACGTCCTGAAGCTGGAAAGAAGCTGCTCCTCGCTGTTTCCATTGCTGGGGTAACACGGACAAGAACCAATGAAAGCATCGAGCGAACCACGCTGAGCCTGCACAAGTCATACGGCAAATCCAGAAGGATTTCAGACAATATAAACACCACGAGGTTCTCCAAGAAAATGGTATTTCCTGCAGATTAACACACTGAGATGGTTTCACCAACCTGCCCCCTGAGCTTGATTTGGCTCCTGCACCCCTCTAGGAAACAGCAGATTTAGACACGGCTCATCAGAACTCGCACTAGAAACCCAGAGCACCTGAGCCGACTTAAACCAATCACATGCTTCAATGCTAACGAACCAGTGAGTCCAAACGAGCCCCGTGTCTGAGGAGGGATTCATTCATTTGTTAAGCTTTGATTCCTGTACCGTGTGGTTGACCTGAGAGGAGGCCAGAGGATTAATGAAAATCACATGCTGGGCGCTCTTCCTGACGCAGGATTTAGGCAGCTGGATTTCTGAATGCTCACTCTGCCATGGCTGCGCCCTTCAGAGGAGCATCTGGCTCAACTCGAACGCTCACCCACCCTGGAACAAACCAGCTCTAAACGCTCGTGCTTTGACACAAGGATCCCCGCGGCACACAGGTTTGTTGGCCTGGCATCTGTACAAAATAGACCAGAATTTCCACTTTTGCTCTTATTGGTAGCCCACTGAGCCACCATTGCTATTGTCTGCTTAGAACGGAAAGCACCATTTTTTTCCCCAGGTAACCGTAATTTTACTACCAAAGCTTCATTATTTATTATTGAAAATACTAAATAATTAATAAACAGGAGAGACATTAAGCACTAAGATTGAATGAGCTACAGGAATAGTCATAATGGATTATTCACTATGCCTTTACACCTTAATAAGGAAACTGTCCCTCAGTTTCTGTAGAGCAAAGGCAGAGAGCGGGCCGGTGTCCCTCAGGTCGGACACGCTCGAGGCCGAGCGCCGGTGCCAAGGAGGACAAGAGGAGGCACAGAGTCTTCTCTTGAAGAATCGACTTGTTTTACCGATTTGTTAGGAGAGTTAGAGGCCAGGGGAAAATTAATGAGTGGAAAGCAGCCAGGAAAAATGTAGTCCAGTTTATTTACTAGAAACAGCATGAAACAAACTATCCTATTGACCCTCCGCCGCTGCTTGGTGAGATTTATTGTGAGCCACGAGCGAGTTCGACATGAGTCTTGGAAAAAAAGTGTAGGAATATAAGCACCAAATAAAACGAGCAGCCAAATTCCTGGCTACCCCATCCACTGACCTTCGCATTTTTGCTCACTAAGGCCCTTTATTCCAAATAGCAGCTCTAAGAGAATCAGGACTGCCAGCTCAATTTTTGCACAGAACTGCCAGAGCCCAAGTTAATGCACCTGGACTCCAGTCCTCGCCGTGGTTCGGTCTGTTGTCACATCCTGTTTGGTTGTTTGTTTACCGTGTTACATCAGCCTGGTTTTAAATGTGATCTTCCCAGCTTAATATCAAAGAAAAGACCCCAGAGCATGCACTGCCCACACAGGCCAAGGCTGGGAAAGAGGAGGCGACCTGCCCACTCCCATGAAGATCTAAAAGACGAAGAAATTCAGCAGCTTTCTTAAGAGCCGTCTCTACTATACGGTGCTAGGATAAGCTCTATTCTTGCTAAAGAAACAGGCCTTGGCCAACCGCGAAGGTGCGACAGTACCTGCTGGAGTCTGTTGAGCACTGGGCTCGGCCGGGCAGGAGCGCGTCTCCCCTTCCTCTGGCAACTTCTTAGCTGGAAAGAAAATAAAAATCAATGCACTGGTCATGGAATTTGTGAATGAACCTGTAGAAAACGTTGGTATTTCCAGGAGCGGGATACCCTGCTCGCTGAGCTGGTCCACTGCCCATTGAAAGCCCAAGCAGAATCTCCAAAGAATGTTACATTTAAAGGATGTCATTTTTATCTAGGATAATTCACTTCAGATGAAACGGTATCACTGATTTTCTCTGAGTTCATTCTGATTGGTAAAACATATTCATAAGAAGAGAAAACCAGTTATTCTGATCTGAGTGGGAAAAGCAGCTGCTCTTATAACTCAATCCCCTGTAGTACATGTAGCAAAATAATACATAAGAGGTTTTGAATTCTCTTTTCCCTACTCCATGCATGTAATTATCATTTGCTTAGATGAGGATTTGTAGTGTTCTGCAAATAGATTGTGACAGAAAAGGGAACTGAATGAAACCTACAGGCAGAGCATTGAGCCATGGGCATCTGTTCTATCCTGGTGTTGTTCCTGCACGATGCCACCTCCATCTGGCAGTGGTTGGGGTAGACCTGGCCGTCCGACCCGCACACGGGCTCCCCGTCGTAGCCGCAGTCTCGCGAACACAGGCACTGCTCGAAATACTCGTCCTCCAAGCAGCCGAAGATGTTATTGCACGGTCCGGAGTGAACAAAGCCTGGAAAGCAAACAAAGCCATCCAAAGTGATGTTTTTGCACAGCACGGGGAAGGGGAGGACGGGGCGGCAATTTTCTTCTCGTTCTCTGATGTAAGTTTTCATGCTGAATTCCCTAAGACTGCGCACAGGAATTTACAAACTTGGTAGAATAAAAAGCTCTGGGAATAAAGCTGTCTTTCTGAAAGAACGGCATTGCAACGGATTACAGATATAGGATAAAACAACCATTTTGTAGGACACAGAAGACAGAAAGGAACGCATAGTTTCTGGGGAAAGCTATTCCTTTCACTGATGCGTGAAATTGTTCCATCTTCCCAGAGTTAATGGTGGAATCTATTGCAAGATATCTTAGAGAAAGAAAATGAAACTGCATTTTAAATACACTTTACCTTTCTGTTTATTGACACATCTCATCTTGCGCAGGTTCTTCCAGAACTGTCTATTACATTTTGCCTCTGAAGCAAATCACAGCTGCTTTGGTGACATTGGTCTGCTACCCCACAAACCTTTGTAAAACTTCCACTAACACAGACACTGAAATAGAGCGTTGCTCCGAATATAATTTTGAGTTCTGAACTCCTGGAAAGTTTGTCTGTGGGTTCCCTTTTCCAAAAAAACCCCAAATAAACCTGCTCGGCATTGGTGCAACTTACCAACCCACTGGCTGGCCGAGCTCTCCACCTCGTTGCACGTGGGCCCGTCGCAGAGCTCCCGGGCCAAGGGGCTGTTCTCGCTCACGTTGTAGAAACGAGTGGCTTCGAAAGCTGCAGGTCGGCGAGAGCAGGGATCCCAGCTGAGCCTCGCGCCGAGAGCCCCCGCGCTGGCAAAAGCCGAGGTAAACGGGCACCTACCTGGCTCGTAGTAATCGTACACTTTGATAGGAACGGGAGCTGTTTTCCCGACTATGTGCTCTCTGAAAGCCTGAAACTTCACACAGGTCATGCACTGGCTGGGAATCTGTAGGAATGATGGAAAAGACTCATTGTAGCGAAAGCTGCATTTGAAGTGAAGAGAGAGAAGTAAGCGGAGTGTGTGTCCCTCAGTTAACACCTGGGGACAATGGAGGTTCCCCAGCACTGTGTAGGCACAGAGAGTGATCAGATCTCAGATCCAAGTTACACTGCATGTTCACTCCAGCCCCTTAGCGATGCTCGTTGTACCCGAGGGTGAGACCATTTTGAGACAGAAACTAAAGAAACAAAAAAGACTTTACCTCATCAAAATAAAAAAGGACTTTTCTTCCATCCACTTCATATCTTTTTAACCCAATTTGCTTGTTCATCAGTAACTGGGAAAAAAAGAAAACACAACAGAACAAAAACAAAACAACAAACAAAAACCAGGTTTAGTTTCATCTCATTTTATAGGAGACAGGTTGAAATTAGAGATTAAGAAAGGTTGTAGACTGTTTAGAAAACGGATCAGACGCTAAACCCCAGGGGTTTCTTCTGCTGGAAAAGGCCATCAGTCAATCAATCGTTACCGTTCTGATCAATTGCATTCAGAACACACCTATCACATGAGAAATGTTTAATCCAAGAACTGGGGAGAACCATGGTGTGTGGAAGAGGACTCCTGTGCTTTAATCCCACTTTGGGGAGCGAGGGAAGGGCCAGAGCAGTAACTTCTGTTCTCCAAAGTGTCCTGTCCCTTTATCTTCTCCGGCAGACAATTTTTAAAGTAATTCTGAGATCTTAGAATGAAAACTTCGTGGACAGGAGAACAAAGCATAATTATCATTATGCATTGGTAAGAATGACGTAAAGCAATAAGCATTTCTACTGAAATTTGCCCAAACCTGCTACCAACAGCTCTAACTGTGAATTTCTTCAGCATGGTGCTCCTAGTTGTAAAACCCTGCACGCAGATTCCTGCAATTGCTGTAACAAGCACAGGAACATGTGTTTAAGTCCCACACAATATGGAAAGGGCCAATTTAATTTGTCCTTATAATTTTAGGGGCCTGATGGTGGCTGTTATTACTCAGCAGCAGAGGGCTGCAGACAGTCCTTTTATGAGGGCTCGGAGAGGCTGGCGCCACCGCGAAATGCTCAGCTCAGCTAAAGCTGCATTTTTCTGGTGAAGTTTGATATACAGCAGCCCGGGGTGACCTCCCGACCCTGTCGACACCCGGCGTTATTAGGAGGATTTGTGGCTGCGCAGCCGGGGGCTGCCCCGGACGCGCAGCGCAGCGTTCGTTACCCGGCCCCGCTGCACGTGGGTCCGGCTGGGGACGCGGCTCCCCTGGGAGGGCAAAGAGCCAGAGAGGAAACGTGATTTACAGCCCTGCCCCTTCTCGCCAGGAGAGGGGAACGGGAAACGCAGCGGTGGGAAGCACAGGGCTTCGCTGAAGGTGGTGTCCGAAATACAAAGGTGGCACCAGGTCTTCAGCGGAAGAATTTCGTTTTTGTCAGCGTGATTTGACAGCCAGGAGTAAACCACAGGGTTGTATCCACATCTTCACTGCCTACCTATACATGTGCTTGAGCTTTGTCCCCACGTTTTTACACATGCAAAGGGTTTCTGCGATAAGAAAAATGGAGTTCAGCTCTTCAAGGGGAACTTTCCCCTGTGAAGATGCAAGAACCTTCCCAATTTAGCTACATCTCCTACTGCCCAAAGGAAGTAATTCAGTTCTGGTTATGGAAGTAGAAGGCCCAGCACTGACTCCCAAGTGCCAAATCCTCTCTCCAAATCGAGGCACCAACTACAGAGTCTTTTACCCAAAGAACTTTCAAACCAGTGGGGTTTGAAGCAGCTTTTTTGTATGTTAAGGACTGAAGAAGCGTGTGCTGCGTGGAGTACCCGACAACCCTCTGGGATCTGCAAGGACTTAGCTCAACTCTGCGCTGCAGGAGCTCAGCCTTCCCGGTTCAGAGAGAACCAGCCCCTTCGCCCATTAGGGCAGGGGGAGGAAGGAAAGACCAAACCCCACACCTGCTCTCTGTGCCCTGAGGGATGGGGCGACGCTGGACTTTGCTGCTCCTCCGCCCACCGCGGCAGGAACGCGAGATCCCGGCAGGGGAAAGCACAACCCTGCTGAGCGCTCCCTCCAGCCTAACGAAGATAAAGTGATTAACGAAGAGATCTTCTGGAAGCAAAATACTTTTTAGCTCTTTACCAGTTCTCAAGCATGGAAGAATTTGACACCTCTTTAATTACATAATCCTTAAAACCCACCAGTGAATACGCTGTAATGCTTCCACAGAACAGAAAGGAAAGCTGAGGACTCTGGTTATCTCCCCTAGGGGGCTGGCTGGGCAAGAGGCACATTCTGTCCACCTCGCTCTGGCTGCAATAAACGGGATGTTCTCCCAAAAGGGAAGAGAGGAAAAAAAAGGGCAACAAATTCCAAGACACGGAGCCTCCAAAGAAATGGGATCCAGATGTTGGAGATAACACAGCCCACTAAGAAGCCATAAACAGCTCCTGGTAGAGCACATTTGCACTTCAGCATTTGCAAATGGGTTTCGTTTAATTACTGTGCACTGTGCTCAGTAATAAACCTTCCTTTGGCCAAGTTCAGTAAATTAGTTAATCTCGCTCAGAACATCTGTTTACTCATTTCAGATCAACATCTTTTGACAAATGAAATCTCCCACCCCCCTAATTTTAATTGCACCTTTTTGGACAGTTCTCAGCATTCAACAGCATTTGCTTCTTATTCCCCCCAAAGGGAATCCCTGACAATTAGAGCCAGGCCCTGGTCCAAGAGCGTGTCTTGCAGTTCATGACAACGTCTCACCTGCTCCAGGCTCTCAAGATCTGCCCGAAACCCTGAGAACAAGGGCACTTCCAAGACAGCCATGTTGGAAGATCCAGAGTGCAGCCACCTTCCCAGGAGAGGAAAACAGAGAAAAAGAATGAGATCCAAAGATCCAAGAGATTATAGCAAATGGTTACATGGACAACTCAAGCTGGAAAGCAACTGGAACAAACTTCAGAGGAAAAGCAATTAAAAGGGTCTACTCTTCTTGGAAGGACTTGTCAAAAGCCACAGCCTATCTGGCTTCACAAAAATCCTCTTTTCTCTTTTGTAAATGCTGTTCTTCTTTCTCTGCCTTTGACATAAACTTAGCACTAAAATGACCAATGCCAGCAGATGATGCTCGTGAATGTCCACGCAATAACTCTGTCCTGCAACCCACGATTGCGGCTGACATTCTGTACGTGAGGTGTTTTACACCATTTGAGATATGGACAGTGCAACAAGAAAGAATTTGCATCTTATTTTACAGGTACTTTTCCTGCATCAGTGAATATATTGCTATGGATGTGCTGATCAGCAACTAGACGGTGTCTGGAAACAGGCAGGACATGACGCAAACTGGCATTTCCTACCTCGTGCACGTCTCCAGTATGACTTTGTATTCCTGATGGTCCTGATCTGACGCTGGGTCATCGTCATCCCCCCGTGCCCTCTCTCTGTGCAAGGCTTCAGAGTGATTCTCATCTGGAGAGACAGACCGCAGGAGATTTGGAGCCTGAAGATGCTGCTCTGACTTGGGCTCCTTCAGGTTAACCAGGAGCTGGAAAGCTGGTTTGGCAATAGGATCAGGTACATTGTAAGTGACATCAATCTGCAGCAGAAAGGAGGGGAAAAAATGAAACAAATCAGTGTAATTTATTAGACCCCAGCATTTTATAACATCTACAAGTGTTCTCCAAAGGCCAACATGAACAGCAGATCCCTTCAGAAAGAGGTAACGGCAGGCACAGAGGCACCAGGGGCTTTGCGGCACAGTTACATACGGGGAAAGCTCTGCCAGGGCAGATTCGCCCCAGGACAATCACACTGACTTCTACAAATTAAAGAAACACCACCTTATAAAATTACTTTGAGAAAAATTCAAAGTGTCACTCATAGCAAACTGGGCTTAAAAAGCAGCAAACAGACTGGGAGTTCAGAGATCACCTGCTCAGACCCTTTCTCCAGCCCATGGCAACCTTACCTGCATCAGGCAGCAGCCTTCACCTTTGGCACTCACAAACAGCCCCGTTGGGATACTGGGGATCTGGGGAGAATCCACAGTTAAGACACGGACAAGACATGGCACTCAGAATGGAAACGAATATGATTTTAGCTTTATTCTGTACAAAATGTTATAAAGGAGACTGCGGAAATGAAGAGAGTACGGTTTACTCTTTTTAGCCACCTGCATTTATAATGATAGAAACAAACAGCAGCACAAAATAAGCATCAGGTATTAGTTACAGAGAAAAATGCCTTTAAGTTGGAGCGCTGCCTCCTCCACATCAGAATCCAGCCATAAAACCCCAGAAAGTCCCAAGATCTCAGCGTTTAACTTGTGCTTTTACCATTACTGAACCCACCTGAGCTGTCATTGAGAACCCAGCTCAGATGGATCGCCTCAAAAATCTGGTTGCATAAACACAAAACCACCTACCACTGCAGTCTGGAGGACTTTTTTATTCATCTTGTTAAGCTCAAAGGTTTCCTGGTAGTCCAGATTAGTAGAAGCCAAGGAAATGGTGAGGTTGACTCCTCCAACGTAAGACAGGATAGCGTACTCAGCCAGAGCCTGCAGGGCTACACATGTGTCCTAAGGATCAGAAGAGGGGGAGATTTGTAAACTTGTGCCGTAGTCACCAGCTTCCAGTAGCAGAATCTTCCTTATTAATCCAGATAGCAGAAGAAAAATCGGTTTTGTTCACTTCTGCTGTCAAAGGCATCTATAAGGACTAAGTCTAGGTTCCTTTCAAGTTATCGGTCTGAGAAGAAAGCAGTACAGAGCTTTTCTTCTTATCAGGACACAGTTTCTGTCTAGACTCTAGATAGAAACTCCGCCTCGACCATTCCTGAATCGATTGATTTCTACAGGTGATGGTGCTCTGAAGCTCCTGGTCTGGGGGCAGCCCACCTGAGTCGATGAGAATCCTCCCAGCGCGTTCCTCTGCTGTGAAAGCCATTTCACCACGGGGAGCGCGGAGGCCACGTCTCCCAGGAGTGTGTACGTCAAAAGGGCATAGGATGTCATTTCCACTTCTGCAGAAACAACTGAAAGAGGGGGGAGAAAAAGAACTAAGAAATCAAAATGCCACCTAGAAGTGAGAATCTGGGCAGGTCTAGTGATACGTTCTATGAAGATTCATTAACTGAAAAAAAGAAAGTTAAGAGAGAAGTAAATGCAGGAAGAGAAAAAAGAATTTAAAAGATGTCTGCACCCAAGATGCATCATCTTCCAAAAATATCTGTGCTTCCTACATAAGCACTGGAACACATGCAGTCAGCAGCCTGCTGCTGCAGCCCCCTCCCTTATCTCTGTCTTTCAGTACAGGTACCTGATTGAGCGAGACCGTCATTAAATCCCATGAAGGTGTCTTCGTCGGTAACGAGAGTTCCCGTCAGGCTCCAGTGTGTAAAGCCATCTAGAAAGAGGACAGTGGGATACGGGTGATATCACAGCAGAACTGCAGCTGAGCCTCTGGATATGGGAATAATCACATTCTGCTGTTGTACTGATGCCAAGAACAGATTCAGGCCCTGAACTGCACTGTCCCTCCATTTAGACAAGCGTCCCATGGGCAAGAGGCTCCCTTTGCAATTACAATGTGACAAATTAGGTAATTCTTGCGTTTTGGATTAAAATATGCCATCAGGGAATGGGATGTTTTCCAAGGCAAACTGTCGTATTGACAGGAAAGTCATCGCAGAGCCAGGGTTTCACTTGCCTTCCTTCAGCACCAGCTGTGCACGTGGAACTAAGATGCTCGGCCCTCTCCACAGAGAATCAAGAAAATTCTTGCCTTGCAAAATCAGATTGTGCTATAAAGACCTCATCTCACAGGCTCTGTGCTCGCCAGTAACCCAAACAGATCATTCGAGATGCGAGGGCTGTTTCCTTGTGCCAGTGCAGGGACTTGCCAGGCTGGGTCCAGAGCACGGGACGTACCTCGTGTAATGGCCATGCTGTTCATTTTCCGCAGCGCCACGGCAGCAGCGGGACTGTGCAGCAGTGTCAGGGCGTACGCCACCAAGGCGGTAGTGTAGGGGTCTTCTGCTGAATACAAGTTGGACTCTAAGAAGTGTTTTGCTTTGTCAACAGCTGTTCTTTCTTCCTATATTTAGGGGAAAGAGCCCAGACATGTTACCAGCCTCTGTGTCTCCAAAGTGAGAATCACTTTATTTCTCATTAAGTTGTGTCCATTAAAAAAAAACATCTAGGAAAGATGCATTTTGCTGTCTGCAGAACGACACTAACGCTTTCCCTAAGAAAAGCCATGCATCACAAATTCAAGGAGCAAATAGCATAGTAAGAAAGGTCTAGGCTAACACTGAGACACATTTATTCCCCCCTAAAGCTGAAAACAAGTCCTGCCCCTGCAAGGCAGCAGATGAGCAGAGCAGAAGCGAGTTCTCCACTGTGTGTTCGATTGTGCTCCTGACACTCCGGAGCGTCTAGCAGACGCCAGAGGATAATAAAGGCCAAGGTTCCCAGGGGTCCCTGCAGCCAACAAACATGTTTTATTAACTCCCTCAATGACCTCACCATGCAGGAACGTGGCTCTGATAATTTATAGAAACAATTTAATTGGACTTGATGTAATTTGGTTTCCTTTGATTTCCCTGTGGCACTAACCTTCCCCTTCCTCATTTCCTAGCTAAGATCATTAGTAACACTTGCAAATCTCCTCTAGGAAAAGCATTAGATCCACATAAACTGCACTTCCAGCAAATAAAACCGCTAGGGCTGTCTTGACACAGGGCAGCCCAGAGAGAGCATCACCACATCACTTCTCCGAGGGGACGTGCTCGAAGACAGGCAGAAAGTTTCTTTGTGAGCACTGCAGGATCTGCTAGTGTTGTTATTTTTTAAAATAAGGTTAAGGGCCTTCCACTCCAAGAGCCGGGGCCAGGGGGATCTGCTTGCGGCAGCAGCGTGGTCTCGCTCCTCAAGCTCTACAGCAATGCCCTCCCAAGCGCTGAGGTTATCACAGCGTTTCTCAACAGACACCGCTCCTGCACTGGCTGGTTCAAAGTCTCCATAAACGCCCTCCTTGTGTCTGAGTACAGATCACCAAGACGTGCTGCAGCATCCACTGCTCCTCCTGTTGTCGTCCCCCAGCTCTACCTGCACAGACCTACTCGCCCCCCACCATTCCTTACCCCGGCTGTTGAAGGAGGAATCTCTAAAATACCAGTTGGCCTAGAAGCGATTTTTCTTTCCTGTCTCCAAAATCACACAGGGTAATTTCACACTCATATGCAGCTATATTTTTTTCTGTCTCATCACAAAGACGAGAAACCTGTTTCTGCAGAGCCATCAGTCCAGCGCGCTGCAGGAGCACAGCTCGCCAAAGGCACCGTCAGCGAATGGCAGCTGGCTTTTTTAAAAGAATTCTTAGAATATGCAGAACACAAGAGCTATTTTAACTGAGTTTTTGTTACCTCAGAAGTCACACCTGTTTCCAGAAGAGATGCAACCACATAAGCTGTCAGGGAGATCTTGCCGTGGATTCCACCCTGGAGGGCAACGAACACAAAGCACTGGATGAGAACTGGAGGAAAGGCCAGTGGGTAAGAAAGCCTAACTGTAATACCAGCTGGGGCAGCTCCGAATTGATCTTCCTTTGCACATAAGGGGTACAAAATTCAGGAACCAGACCTAACACTGTACGCTCTGATAGACTTTTAACTGAAATTCTCCTGGTTCCGGCCTTTCAAGTGCAACATTCTTATCAGGCATAATTGAAACTGCTTTGATGAGAACACTTCTGCAACGTTACCTGAATGTCCTTATTCAGTATCCTGCCCATGGCAGGAAAAGAACCATCGTCTTTCTGATGCTGGATGATCCAGTCTTTGGCAGCTGTTAGCTCCTTCGGGTCAATGAAAATAAACCCACGAGACTGCGCAAAGGACTTGAGGACAAAAGCTGTTAGCCTGGAAATACAAATGTATCCTCTTTACTGAGAAAACCAACTCGGAATAATGCATAAGGGGAAAAGAAACATTCTTAGAAAGCACAAATTTCAAAAATCTTGTTGGGGAAATGCTGAATATTTTGAAAATTAATGGTATATAACAGCACCTGAAGGCTGTCCAGACTTCTGCATTAAGCATCAACAAATTAAATTGAAAAGTATAACTGGAAGATACATTCAACTTAGTTATGACACACTCTGCAGTTCAATTCCCTTTTATACGTGTTCATCTGCTACCAAAATTATTAAAGCTTTTAAACTAAGAATCGTTATCCTTATAAGTATGGAATTATTTGTTAATAAAAGGGCGAAGCAGATTTTCCAGTTCTGGTACTGTCTTAACTAAAGAAAGAAAACAGACACGCAGAGCCATTGCCGAAGTGTGAGGCTGCGCTGGGTTTTATACAGAATTAAGACTTAAAAACCAACAGAAGTGTTTTTAGAATTCTAAAGCTCTGACACGCAGCGAGAGTGAACTCTGGCCAGCTCTGGGAGATGGAATCATCCCGTTTACGGGCCTCGCAGGAATGGGAGGGTAGAAAGCCTGCGCCTGGCAAGGGATTTGTCAAGCGTTAAGTAATTCTGTGTCACCATATTTTACATCGAGGGACTGGGAGATGCCAAATCTGAGATAAAAGTTGACGATCTCAGACACAGTGAGGCAGCAGCATCGGGAAGTGGCACTTCCCCTCACGATGAGTTCACGGAATAACATCGCTTTAAAGCTAAACACAGAGCAGATGGAGAGGCCAAATGACAGCACGAGCAAATGAATGAAGATAAGAATCTACTATTACATCTGAGACATTATAGTCAACTAACACGCTCATGTGGTGTAACGTGCAACCTTAAAGGCCACGGTTTCCTAAGGGGGACATCACCGAGATGAGCTGATTTCTCGTTTCATCATTTCTGGTTCTCGTCGTCCTTCAGCTCTGAAACATCCTGCCCTTCAATTCCCAGGGCATAAATCCATACCATTCCGCTTCATCCGAGAGGGCATATAAAGCACTTCGGCAAAATCCACTGGGGTTTTGGTGGTGTTTTGTTGCTCTGGTTTGTTCGTAGTTCTTTTTCCCCCACCATCTCAGGAGAAGCCACTGCCATTTCTAGAGAAAGCACATTTCCCTTTGCAAGCTTCGGGTGAACCTCCATTCTCCAGAGGAATGAGGTGCTTAAATGCCCCACACATTGATACCCTAATTCCAAGTAGATCAAAAATGATCCTTAACTATAGTTCCTGTGCCCAAAGCCTGAACATATGAGTAGATGTGACTGTCTAACTGCCCCCAAGTCTTAAAATGATGATAGTACACCTGGTATGAACACTCAACAGTAAGTCTATAGTCAGTGAGGATTATTTCTATTCTCCACTGCGTGCAATACTGCGATGGAAGCTGGAAAATTACTCTTCTTTCCTTGCCAATTGTGTATTTTTCCCATTTAGCAAACACTGGATTTTCTAACTCTGTTTTAAATAGCAACTCACCACATACTCCCCGAGGAGTCCCTCTCGCCAAACGCGCTGTACGAACCATCTTGTCTCTTGTAGGTCAGCTGGCGCTGGTAGCCTGGAAGTCACAAAAGAATCGAGGGAGTCCAAAATCCTCACACAGAGCAAACCAAGGACTTCAAGTGAATGAAGACTCAGCCCATCTGGCACTGGCACAAGGGATTCTGCTGCCCGAGGCAACAGCTTATTTTGCTGTGAGTGACAGAGCCAGCTCTGTGTCCGTGTGCTGCAGCTTATTCAGAAATGCACTCATGCAAACATCTGCAAGCCTACAGCTGCTGCATTTGGGCCAGCAGAAACATCAAGATTGTGATACCACTCTGAAAAGATCCAGTATTGCTCTTACATCTATTCTTTTTGGTTGCTAGGTTGATAGTGGCACAGACTCTATGTCTCACTTGCTCTTCTGGTATCTTCTAAATGCTCCTCTAGATGCTGGGACTCAGTGGAGAAGTTCACCTTTCTAGTTTGCACCTGTTCACCTGGTGTAGCTGGGCTTGCATCAGTGGGGCAGCACTCTAGAGGTGCTGAAGGCTGGGAGGCCCCCCCATGCCCCTGGGGTGAAATGGGTGTGCTCAGCTCGCTCTCTGAAATGCCTGCACACCAATGCACAGCATGGGGAATAAGCAGGAGGAGCCAGAAACCTGTGTTAGGGCAGGAGATGATGACCTGGTGGCAATTCCAGAGACATGGTGGGACAGCACACGACTGGAATGTGCTCATGGGTGGCTGTGTCCTGGTCAGGAGAGACAGGCCAGCCAGGCCTGGTGGTGGAGTTGCTCTTTACATGAGAGAGCAACTACAATGTATTGAGTATTGGAGATCATATAATTAGAAGGTATCATTATCATCACCTGTTCAGACCACTTCTGACATAAATGAGAGGGGGCTGGCCACTTGGGGAGAACATCAGGCTGTTGTCAGAGGGTGTATGGGGGCAACTGGGAAAGCTGAGGCCTCCTTAGAATTCAGCCTGGCGAGAGGGGTCAAGGACAACAGGAAGAGCTTTTTCCAATCCGTGGCAGATAAAACTAAGAGCAGAGGCAATGCAGGCCGCTGATGAACCAGGTGGGTGCCCTGCTGACAGGAGATCAGCAAGCACAAAAAATAACAAGTGAAACGACTGCAGCCAGGCAGAGGAAGCAGCACTGGGCTTTTGCTGTTGAATACAAGAAATATATCACATATTACATTTTCTGTTTATATTTTCAGAGGAGAACCACCTCACCCTGTCACCTCTGATTTCATGACATGGCTATTGTCTGACTCACACACAAGGCAGCTTTGTCCTGTCGGGTCATTCTTGTTTTTAATGATCTCCAAATCCTTATTCGTCCTGAAAACTGCATAAACTATTTTGCACGTGGCTCTTCTCAAACAAATTCTGAGAAAAACCATGCATAAAAAGATAGATTGCTTTGAGCTGTTTAGGGAGATAGGGAAATATAAATCAATAAGCACGTAAACAAGGAGTTATTTATGGGAATTACAGGCTATATATCAGGGGAAAACATCTTGCTGTCAAAATCTGTTATCGTTGAGATTACCCTACAAGAAACAACGAATCCTCCTCACTTGAGATACTCTTGATTAGAAAGGACAATGTGATACTAGTAAAACTCTCTTTTAACTTACAATTTATAGGAGAAAAGGCTTGTAAGTGTCATAGGTTACCTTGAACAAGGTAATCGGTGGCTTCACTCTCCACCTCATGACTGAGTTGTTTGGTTTTCTGCAGATATTTCAGGACAAACACATTAGGAGCAAAATGGATCATGTTCTGCTCCCCACATCCAAATGGTAATCGCAAGAGATTGTCCAAGTTGTTCAATGTAGGACCCATCACATCTCCTGTTTGGAAAAGAAGCGACATGTTCAGTATCAAGGAATTACACTTTACTTACTTTGATGTCTTATGATTAAAACTCACCTGACTACATTAATTTCTACTAGTTACACAGTCAGCTTGAATCACCCGTACCGTAAGCTGGAAGTCCTTTGAATTTTAAGTTTTAGCCCTTTAGCTCTTGCTGCAATAAGGAAATGTCACATTTCAGAGTCTGATTGTCCATGACTCCCCCATTTAGATCACTAGTTTAGACCATTTGTGATTAGGATGATTATGAAATGCATGCTATGAATTCTAGCAGACAGAGGCTCTGCAAAGCCCTCGGACGGTATCAGCTTTAAGTCACTGTCAACTCAAACAGGGTTTAAGCAGATGACAAAAGCCATATTAATTATTCTCCCAGAATTAAGCAGCATACACTTTGTAAGTGCCTGAGACTGCCTTCTCTGGTCTGCATTACTCAAACACTGCTCAGAGGCAAGCAACAGCTGGAGAATCTCTCCATATTTGATAAGTGGTACCTATTGATACCTCCTCATAATTGATACCTATTATTGAAGCCGTAGCTCTTTCTGATCCTGGAATTATGTTGTGGGGAACTCCAAGAGTAAATGCTTCATTGTGATTTTCATCAGTCTCTTCTTTTCTCCAAATTTTAAACTCTCCCATTGACCCCCAGCCTGTGGAAAAGCCAATGTACTTCACCTCAAGCTGTTTGGGGACTGTCCACTCCACAATAATAGACTCATTTAGCACCCGAGTACCATGGCCAACCTGAAAGGGACAAAAAAACATGCAGTTCCAAGAACGCACACATACGAAATCAGTCTGTCCTGTGTCCTTGGACCTGGGAACTCGTGTGCACCAGAGAACACTGCAGATGTCCCAGGATCTTTCTCTTTCCCACCCACAAAGCGACCCAAGGAAGTTGCAGGAGAATTCCACAGGCTTGACCTGCAAGGCTTTCAGCACACTGAGCACTAAAACATCAAAGCTTGAGGTTCTGAGAACATGATGTGGCAAGCAGACATGTCCTGATTAACACAGCCTCATTGAGACTTAAGAGAGAAAAAGCACTAGGAATGAAGCTCTAGTCTTCCACAAGGTGCTGTTTCTGTGCTCAAACTCTTTACGAAAGCACAAGACTTCCAGGCCATTACAAAGATAAATTCACTACCTGGATAATTCCATTTTTCCAGCTGATCCAGAAGCTGCGGAATTCATCCCAGGAGAGGATGCCGGCCGTGTCCCTGCTCACCACCGGCTCACCCATTTTGCTGATGGAAATCCAGGTTTTCGTGTTTTGATGGCCACCAATAACAATCTCGGCCATCTCCGCCACGTCGTGCGGCCCGGAGGACAAGGCCAGGTGAGCATCGTTGTGCGCTTTCACAGCGATGTCGAAGTGCGTCATCTGGGCAGGTTTCTGCATGTATTGGTACTCGTATTTGTTAGGTGTAGAAATGTGTATTTTCTCTAGTCAGAAAAAGAACGGAATGTTGTAAGAGTTAGAGCTTAGCTCACATACTTCAAAAATAACCTATAGCTACCTACTAAAACCTAAACAGACTTTCCCAAGTACACGTTCTTTTTACCAGCTTCTCTTAAACTATAAAGGTATATGGGGATGTTTCTTCCCATCTTCTATTTATACGCCCTGCAATATAGAAGATCCTTCAATTCAAACTGCTCGGCGGGATTTCTTACGAAGTCTGTGATTTTTCAGTTCTGATCTAGCGGTCAAAAGCATCCCTGTTTAGCTGGAGCAGCCAGCTTTGAGCCTTCCAAATCTCAGGCAGAACAGACATTGATTCCAGCTGAATTTTAAAACATCAGCTGAAAATGAAGTACAGTCACAGTTTCTGTCCACAGTGCTGAATACTTAAACTGTTTCAGAAAGTAAAGGAATTTAATTGCTATTTCCAGAAATCACTTGGGCAGTTACAGCAAATTCATAATTAGCCAGCCAGGTCAGAAAGTCTCTTTATTCAAAGTTCCTCCTGCCCGCCATAACTCATCAATCACGGACAAATGGAAACAAAGACTCGTTAAGGTTTTTTTTCCACATGTTTCTATTTATAACTAAATCAAACAAACTTAATGGCTCATTCAAATCATGAACTCACCATTCGGGCAGAAGAACACGCTATAGGTGTATTCTCTGGCCAGTCCCTCTGGCTGTATAAAGACAGAAATCCACACATAAAAACACAGCACTTGGATTAGCAGACACAGCCGTTCAGTTTTACTTGTGGGATTTGCCCTCCCTTTATTTTTTCTGAATTATTACAAATGCGTATTTTCTTACCTCAATAATAACACTACTGCGAACATAATCCACGGCCACCGGGGTCCTCTTGTCCGCGGAACTGTCCTCCGAGTGCTTGCCGCTCTTGGGGGTCTGCAGCCCTTCCTGGCAACAGCCAGCTCCACCATAAGCAAAAGCTTTTGCTAAGAAACAGAAGGGAAAAGCAGCAGAGACTTTGAGAGAGGAAGATCTGCAGGAGCTTAAGTGAAGATCTAAATTAATTAAACAGTTGATTAACAATACATCAAGTGTTTTGCAATGACAGCTCTCTTCTATCACCTTTATTCTGTATTTGAACAGTCACATCTAAAAGAGGACGATATTTGCACAGCCACGGGGCAACAGGGAAACTCTTACGTAGTTTCCAGTGCTGCACAGTTTTTACTGTGATTATTTGCTTGAAAGGTGTAAAGAATTTGTTGTTATTCTCCTAAATAAGTCTAATCTTTAAGTCTTTGTAGCTGTAACAGATCCAAACCTTACAGGACCATGTAACAGGAAAACTGATGACCAGGGAATCTTGCAAAATTTGTTCATACAGACTGTTCAGCTATAGAATCTGCTTCTAAGAAACAAATGAAGATGGTTGTATTTCTGCCCTACCAGTGATGTTGCTCAGGCCAAGCTCATTGAAGGACAGAACGACAGAGGTGGGTTTCGCTTCCCCGGGGGCAACGCACTTCTTCCTTGTCAGATGCTGCTTCCCAGGGTGCCCAACAAACTTTATGCCTTTTGGAACAGAAATATTCACGTGGACCTGTGAAAATGTTTGAAAGCCATTTATTGGAAATGTCACCTGCAAAACCAACCCGCCTAAGTGAAGAATCTGAAACCCACAAAATGCTTCAGAAAATCTTGGCATGCACAGAAGATTCACCCTTCAAACCTTTGAGTTAATATATTTAACTGAGAGTGCTGCTTTCAGCTCAGCAAGGCTCAGTAGTTCAGAATCAAACTACTGGAGCTGGACAGATCACAGGATCCCAGAATGTCAGGGGTTGGAGGGCCCTGGAAAGCTCATCCAGTGCAATCCCCCATGGAGCAGGAACACCCAGCTGAGGTTCCACAGGAAGGGGTCCAGGCGGGTTTGAATGTCTGCAGAGAAGGAGACTCCACAACCTCCCTGGGCAGCCTGGGCCAGGCTCTGCCACCCTTACCTTATTTATTTATACCTTACCTTAACCCTATACCTTATTTACTATAACTTGTACATAACTTCGGAGATTTTAATGCTAAAAGAGAATTTAGTGACTCAGCAACAGGAACAAAGAGGGTCAGTACCTCCACACAGACGGCTAAGTAATTGTAGACGGTCAGTGGGATTTTGGTCTGCTCCCCACGGATGACGTGGTACGGCAGGGTGAAATCGATGAAGAAGGGTTTAAACGTCTTCAGCTCTGTCCGCGTGGCGATGCCCAAGCCCTTCTCTTCAGACAGAGCCACGGCCTCGGTTATCCAGGTCGTGATGGAGTCCGGCACCTCCACGCGCAGCTGCGCCTCTCCCGATAGATCACTGCCAAAGAGAGCCGGGAGCAACAGGGGTTGGATGGTCAGATTGACCAATCCATGAAACGGAACATACGCATTCTTAGTGGATTAAAAGCTTTACAAGCATTTGCACCTTGGTTACAGAGTCACTTTTCCTACAGGCAAGCATCTCAAAAAAGTCGTTTTTGTTGGAAGCCTTTGCCCTTGTAGACATTGCAGGCTCTGCTTGAACATAAGGGCCAAGGAGAAACTTTCCAGCCACCACGTTCAGCAGCTGCTTGTCCAGGGCCGAATCCTTTGACTCAGAACCATTTTGCTCGGTCGGTTTTTGGAATGCCTGACTCAGAAAATTTCCAAACCCAGCGTTTTCTTCCAATGACGATTGAAAGTAATCATTAAAAATCAAATTCCTATTCTGAGTATTTAGCTTTACTGTGCATACCATGACACTCTATCATAAGCCTGGTATCCTCTTCCATGCTTTATAATAACAGAAATTCAATTTTGTTCCGTAGACTTTGCTATTTCCCTCCTGCAAAGCAGCTTTGGCCTTGCCTGGAACAGCAAACATTTCCTCTAAAGCAAGAACAAAAGCTGTTTCATGGCTCACCTGGCAGGATGATTGGTGCAGTTATGAGTACACCCTAAGGTTGTTTTCTCTCCAGTTCTTATTTATTCCCAGAGCCTGATACACGTGCTGCTAGCTCTGGAATCTGCTGAGAGCAACGTGCACCTCAGTTGGCATGGAAAATGAGAAAGCAAGGTCTTCAGAACAAGCTCTGGGACTCTATAGCATAACACGCTGTCTTTCAACGCTGCAACGCGCTTGATTCAAATCCAGGAGCAAATGAAGAACCGCGCTTTCACTGCTTCTCAGCTGAAGGTTATTCACATTTTAGGCACCAAGGAAGTATGTTTAATTCAACTGTTTGCAGTTTCCAATGAGCCTAAGCTGTTCACGTGTCAGGTACTGGTCTGTGTGTCTCTATTACAGCAGGAAAAGGATTAAAATAAGTAGTTCAATAAGAAACTGGAAACCCCTCTGCCTTTGAGCAGGCATACTGGGGTCGGGCAGTCTGCAAGCACCCTGCCCAGGAAACATGGTTCCCCAGCTCAAACTGCAGAGTGCAGAGCCTGGGAAATGCACCTGGCCTGACAGCACCAACTTATTTTAACTTCTTTTAAGTCCATTAGTTTCTGACTGTTTAGGTGTTCATCCCGCCTGGAGCTCGGTGGCTGGCACCTGCGCTAAAGCTCAGCCCCGCGCAGAGAGCAGAGGCGTCCCAGCTCCACCGCTGGCAGCATTCCCGCCTGCTTAACCGGACAATTTGTTGCAGCTGATGTTCTTTCCACTGGGATTTCAGCCCATAAGCAGCATTAACATTATTTTCACACATGAGGGCACTTACTCTTCTGGGCAGGAGGCCAAAGTACACACACATTTGCAGCCATTAGACCCTCCGGCCAGGCTCGAGGAATTTTTCGAATTGGTTTGGGAAGTTGACATTGGGCTTTTGTTTCTTTTTTTTTTGTTTCTTTTGGGTTTTCTTGAGGCTTGTATATTATAATTATATTGTATATTGTAATTATAAATGGTAGAAGAAAAAGATAATCAAATTCTTCCTGTTCAAGAGAGTGGAAATGAAGGAACGCTCAGCTCAGTCGTTTCTAATGAAACGAAGTGGAGAAAATGCAATCTGCAGCGTTTTATTCCAAACTCTCCCGCTTACAATTAACCGCCCCAGCTTGCTGAGGCCCAAACGGGCACTTCTGGAATCCTTTGTGTATTTCTACAAAGCACATTTCACGCTCAATTGAACAGATTTGAATACACTTGCTGCAAGTTCCTGTCAAATTTAATTTATGATCACTTATTGAGAATGAAGTTTACTTGCAAACCTGGAGAAGCCTTTAAAAATTGTTTCAAATTGTCCTAGACGGGCGGTTCCTGGGAGAGATGAGTTACCTGGTTATTCAGTTTTTCAGTTCCAGTTGTACCGGGGGAAATCCTGATTTATTAGACAGTAAATTACGGTTTGTGGGACATGCTCGTGTCAGAGGTTTTAAAGAGCTTTGTTTTCTGCAGCTGAAGAGAACACGACCCCCCAGATATAATTACGGGAACTCCCCATCGATACCTGACGTTGAGGCAGTGCCAGATCCAGGTCTCGGGAAAGAAGGTTCTTTTTCTCTTCTCTGCTCTGCTAGAACAAGAAATAAGTCAATGAATCCCTTTAATATGATGGTTTTAATGGTAACTGATAAAGAAATGTTCTCACCTGAATGCAGCTCACATGACCAGCCCAGACTCTAGCTAGCATAGGATTATAAAAAAATGGAGTTCAGGATCTCGTGTGGTAGGAGCAGGACAGCAAGCAGAATTGCAGCCCTGGACTTCAGCAGGGCAAACTTTGGCCTTTTCAGGCAATTGCTGGGGGAAATCCCATGGGCAAGGCTGCTCGAAGGTAAGGGGGCCCAAGATGGTTGGTTGGTGTTCAGGGGCTGTTTCTAGCGGGCACAAGATCAGAGCATCCCACACGTAGGAAATCAAGTAAGGGAGCCAGGAGACCCGCGTGGTTAAACAGGGAACGGCTGGAGAGAGTCCAGCGCATGGCAACAAAGATGCTGAAGGGAGCGGAGCATCTCCCGTGTGAGGAAAGGCTGAGGGAGCTGGGGCTCTGGAGCTGGAGAAGAGGAGACTGAGGGGGGACTCATTCCTGGGGATCAATATGGAAAGGGGCAGTGTCAGGAGGATGGAGCCAGGCTCTTCTGGGTGACAACCAGTGACAGGACAAGGGGTAATGGGTTCAAACTGGAACACAAGAGGTTCCATTAAATTTGAGAAGAAACTTGTTCATGGTGAGGGTGGCAGAGCCTGGCCCAGGCTGCCCAGGGGGGTTGTGGAGTCTCCTTCTCTGCAGACATTCAAACCCGCCTGGACCCCTTCCTGTGGAACCTCAGCTGGGTGTTCCTGCTCCGGGGGGATTGCACTGGATGAGCTTTCCAGGGCCCTCCAACCCCTGACACTCTGGGATTCTGTGATCGTTTATGACACTAATTACATAGTCTTTCCACATGATCCCATCGTGCACACACACATCAGTCTGGGACATGAATAAGAATCACAGGAAACTGAGACAGGCAAATAGTTTGAAATGATCCTTTTGGGCAATATTAATTTTCCAGAAATGATTTAAATTTAACGAAGTAGCGTCAGTTATATTTTTTGTTATATTTATGAAGACAACAGAAGAGTTTCCCCAACACCACCTTGTCTAAACTCAGCAATTTCCTGGGGCGTGGAGGTGGGAAACAGCTGAGAATACAGAAAAAAGTGCTAAGAGTATAACAGACAACATGCATTACAACAACAACGTTACCTTGGCGCTAGTTTCGAATGCATTGATGCCACCAGCGTCCCCGTGTGCGGCTGGAAGGCTGGGACGGCCTCATCCGTGTACATGCCGCCGTTCTGCCTGTGGTTCAAGCTGACTATGTCGGTCATTACCACCAAGCCAGTTTCCTGGACGTCAAACGCGACGACCACAAAAAGGAGAGCAAGGGAAAAAAATATTAAACATGTACCAACAAAAACTTTTCTGAATATAATCCCCCAACCCTACCCCACCATTTATGGGGTACATTTCAATTGAAACTTGAGGACTTTTAGAAGTTCGTATAAAAATGACTGTTAATGTGAAACAGCTCCCACATGAAAAAACGATTTGCCTACAGAGCTGAAAATCATCCTGCAAACATCAAAGTAAAAAAGACACTCCATAGAGAAGCGAGGTTTGATTCTTCCTACTGTAAACGCGAAGCGAGCATCCTTGGTGATGTCCCAGTGCCAGGGAAAGACAGAAGATCTACGGCGTCTACGCGAGGACATGCCTGGCCACCAGAAGTGCCCTTCTTCCTTTGGAGCTCCAAAAGCATCAGATACATCGTATTCTGCAAGCTCTTGAAAAACCTGGGGGGAAAGGGGAGAGACTGTTGTCCTTGGGGATGAAGGCTGCTTACTGAAGGGAATGTGCAGACAGCAGGACTGAGAGAAAGATCTCAGTGCTTTAAATGTCCTTTTACCTGACTGGCTGTCAGTTGAAAACCTGTCTTCAGCAGGTAGACGCTCTTATCCACCGTGGCAACGCAGACACAGCTCGATTTTGCAGCTCTGACCCTGATGTTCACAATGTCACCAGGTCTGGTCTCATTTGCTGAGAGAGCCACCGCAACCTAGGAGTTTAACATAAAATCCCATTATCCCAACTCATCAGCAGCAGACGAAGAGCAACAAGACGCTGCTCCCTCCTCTCCAGCAGCTCCGTTGCCAGTACCTGGTTTTCAAAGGAGGACTTGACGGTGAACTGCAGGCTGTCCGTGACGCCCTCGCCGTTCTCCCTGACATAATACACCAGCAGACGGCCCAAGGGAGCCATGCTGGGACCCACGGAGAACCGCAGGAACGTCATGCAGACTTCAACCTCTGCTGCAGGGGTGCTGGGAGGTGCTAAAAAAAGAAAGATACAATTCAGTCATCAAGCCATTTAAAATAAACAAAAAAAAAGGTATTTATTGATGCAGAACACTGCTAAGAAAAGTATAAATGGGTCTGAAAAAGGATTATGCAGCTTATGGGATGGGGTTGTAGCTGGGCTTGCATCAGTAGGGCATCACTCTAGAGTTGATGAAGGCTGGGAGGCCTCCCATACCCCTGGGGGGTCACTCAGCTGATCCCAAGCCAAGCACATTAAGGAAAACTAGAGTTTTCTTAGCAAAGAGAGAGAATACAGGAAGACTAGAGAAAACTCTCCAACAGTTATCTCTCTTGGAATTTTTTTTATATATATTAATTATGTGTGCAATGGATATCACTGTTTTTCTTGCAGAAAACTATTCTATGCCCTTTAAGAAGCATCAGCTTCAAGCCAAAGGATACTTAGGTTTGTGGGAGGGTTGTTTTTCCAAAAAAACTAGGGGGAAGTGTGCATTTCTGATGCTGGCTACCTGTTCCTGGGAAGTGTGTGATATCCATGTTCTTCTCCAAGGGAAAGGCGGCTCTTTTGCTCCTCTGCTGGGTGACGTTACTGGGCTGCAGGCCTGAAAGAACGATGTTGCCTCGCGATGCCACTTCATAATGCAGAGTGAAGTTGCAAGGACAGGTGGACTTCACTGCAATCCAAGCCTCCTCTCCTACCTGCACCCAGGGGCAGAAAAGCAAGAGATCTGGTCTGTTACAACGCATGCTTTTTATCGATAAAGCACGGAGATCTGTGTGGGTTTCGGTCCACAAGAGCTGGGTCCCCTCCTTCTCAGAAATGTACATTCCAATAGCGCTGTTTCCATGGGTTTTCTCCACAGGCCAAAGGGGCCTGCGTTCAGCTCTGCACTCCCTGCAAGTCTACCAGGAGAATGGGCCGGGGGGCTGTGTGCATTAATGAAAACAATGAAGGAATCTCTGGAATCCTGAAAGTTAAGCCTTTTGGCACAGAGCAGCTGTCAGAATTGGTTGAATTTTAGACACCCATTCAGTAGCCCAGCCCAAAAAGAAAGAGATGGGTTAAGAGCAGGAAGAGATGTGTGTTTGGTAGTCTTTGCAGTTCAATTGAGATTATACATGGTGATTACTTTCATATGGCAAATATTAATTCAAACATAACCAATGTGGCACGAAACTACTGGGAATAGATCTGAGGGAAAATGCTTTCAAATTACACAAGTCGTGATACTAATTTGCAACTCTGGCACTCGAGGAGCTCTCGGACACACAAATGAATGAGAAGAGAGCGGGTTTTTTCTGGGTAAAGTCATCCGATGCCTGAAATAGGTTTCAGAGCAGCACACTGACGTCCTGAGGTCCCGTACCCAGAGGTACTTGCTCAGTATCGAATACCCAGGGGATCAACTCCCCAGTCCCAACGGGACAGGCATCAGGACAGGGACTGGGGCAGTCTGGCTGAGTCACGGACCTTCTGCAGACTGAACAGCAGCGTTAAATCCCAACAAAATCCTCTGAAAACCCTCTTTCTTGGGCACTAACAGTGTTATCTTTCCAGAATGTACACATGGTACAAACCAAATCAGCAAAGACTTGAATACAAGGAGCTGCTAAAGGTTAAATACAGCGAAAATGCCACGGAGTCCAAGAAGTGCCTCGTGACATTAAATATTTGAAGTATTAAGAATTCCCCAGTGCAAACGATGAAACAATTCATTAAAAAATGAATGTAGCTAATTGGAACACCCAGTAAGAGTTGGCAAAGCAGGCAAACAGTTCCCACATCAGCTGGTCATCCAATTCCTAACTTTCCCACACAAGAATTAGTTCTAATCAGGTTATAATAAGAACAATGTGTTCAGATTAGCAGTGTATAATCCCCTTTCCATACCTCAGGAAACTTGTAAAAGATTAATTAGCCATTAAACTTCCATGAAATGCAACGATAAAAAAAATTCTCTTATTTGGCTACAAAGAGTCAGAAAGCAGCCTGACAGCCCTGCTGACCATGGCGATCTAGGGGTGGATATTGCCAAGAGCCACATATCTTTTTTCCACAAAGCAACATGCAGACCCTCAGAGTTTCCTCTTGGGTAGAGAATAAACCCTGAACAGCTCTCAGCAAAGCGACATGCAACAGGAATCCCGGTTACGTCAGATCTCTCCTTTAAGAGAGAGGTTGTGACGGCTTTGATATGGAAGGAGCACATTTTTAGAGAGGCTTCTACAAAAACTACAAGAGAAGATGAGATAACTATGTTCACAGTTCAATAACTGGAAGACCAAACAGATCCAGCTGAGATTTAAACTGAAGTTCTAGTGAGACTACATAGCCCTAATTTGGATCTTTAGTCATTAAGCCACTCCCACTAACATCACTTCCAATCTTTAGCATTTGTTGACTTGGATTAAAGTAATTTTCACCAAGTAATTCCTACGTGACTGTTATTAGAGGTGCACAGAACACACATTCCAATCTGAAATCTCCGATGTTGTCAGTGCCTATGTCCACCGTCTGCCCCTGCTCCCACAGCACAACGGAGGGTGAGATGCTGCACAAAGCATCAAAAGCACTTTGCTCAGAACCCTGTGCAGCCCACATGGAACAAATATTTGGTGGCTGAATTGCAGCTACTTCAACCTTTGTAGTGGAAACAGTAACAGTCCCGGACCTCAGAAACAGCAATGGCTAGAAACACTTGACAAAGTACTTTACGCCAAGAAATGCAGTTATTGCCATGATGAAATATGAAGCCAACATACCTGGAAAGGTTTGTCTGGGGCCTGGAGCTGGATGTGACACTTGCTGGGCGAGTACCAGCTACTGATGGACAAGTAGTTTGGCAGATATTGATCCCCAGCTGGTTTCCCATCAATCGCCGTCACTTTGGTCTTAACAAAAGTTACATCTGAATGTTATGCAGGTATAGAAAGCCTGGTTTGTATTCTCTTCATGCACTGTATCCCCATCTCCCATTTTACACTTTCCAGCTTTACAGCAAGAGCACTCTCCAAATACTGCACACTTACTACTGTGAGTAGCTGTGTCTGGAGAGTCATCTTTTCATGATGCTTTTCAACATCAGTTGTAGTGGCAGCAAGAAACAAAGCAAGCGTTTGCTGCATTTAAATCATGACGTTGAAGCTAAAAGGCACTGATTCCCTGTTTGTAGCACTGATTTACAAAGTGCAGGTTTGACAAGATTAGTTACATTAAAGCCCGCTAATCCTATAAAGAGCTTTCACCCACCTCCAGCCAGACGTATTGGGCAGCTGTAGGGATGGAGGGGATTTCAAACTCCACCAGGCCATTCCTTGAGACCAGTTCACTTGTGTAAACGTTGTCCTTTGGTGTGAGTTCAGCTTTAATTCGGATAGTGACTCTGTCAGCTGGACTTCCATCAGGGTAAGCGACTTCTACCTACAAAGTGTTAGATTTATAGAACAACACGGTTCATACTATAGGCAATTCCAGCCAATGCCAGAAACAGCAGGTGGGGAAAATCACACCAGAACATGGTGTGACATCCTGGGATCAAGTCAGTATGACCTTCTATCAGCCACGTGTCAGCGTCTCTAATTCTAACCTTACCTTTCCTTTGTAAGGCAGCCCAGGTTTGAACTGTTTCCTGGTATCCTTGGAGTACTTGATATCAATCAGCTGCTTCTGAACAGGTGTCGAGTCATCAAACGTAACCTGTTTGCTCCCATCAGAGCTGATCACCGTGGCCCAGATGTTGACTGTCCCTCGGAAGTGTTCCGGAACATCAGCTGGCATCATGTCTTTCACACACACATCGAAAGCAGCCGAGCCATCGATCTACACAGTGTGTGGGGGAACAGCAACCTAAGTTTGCATTCACAGAATCTCAGAATCCCAGAATGTCAGGGGTTGGAGGGCCCTGGAAAGCTCATCCAGTGCAATCCCCCATGGAGCAGGAACACCCAGCTGAGGTTCCACAGGAAGGTGTCCAGGCGGGTTTGAATGTCTGCAGAGAAGGAGACTCCACAACCCCCCTGGGCAGCCTGGGCCAGGCTCTGACACCCTCACCAGGA
Organism: Patagioenas fasciata; assembly: GCF_037038585.1. Taxonomy (NCBI): domain Eukaryota; kingdom Metazoa; phylum Chordata; class Aves; order Columbiformes; family Columbidae; genus Patagioenas; species Patagioenas fasciata. The sequence goes on along the minus strand of NC_092546.1, from coordinate 6,224,750 downwards.
ACAAGTTTCTTCTCCTCTTTCAGTGGGACCTCCTGTGTTCCAGTTTGCACCCATTGCCCCTTGTCCTGTCACTGGCTGTCACTGAGAAGAGCCTGGCTCCATCCTCCTGACACTCCCTCAGTTCAGCTGTGAGGATGCTGTGGGAGACTGTGTCAAATGCCTCACTCAAGCATTCAAAAAGTGTCTAGAAGCCAAATCTAAAGCATAGGCACTTGAGAGGAGTTTGCAACAGTATTTTTAAAGGATTTGGAGTGGAGGAAATTAATGAGGGGAATGGGTGAAGGAAGGAGGAAAGAAAGCAAGTTTCATTTTCCTTCCTTATCCCCAGTCTGGAGCAGCTGTGTCACAGTCCCTCATTCTCATGTTCTCTTCAGCTCTAGATGATCTAAAGCCAGATCAATACTACGCCAACAAATTCTCATTCCTCCAAATCATAAACATACCATGTCAAAACATACAATATTTTTATAATTCTGGATCAAATTATCGCATTTATTCATTTATTTTCTGATCTCCCATCAGTAACATGAAACAGAGCTGTGGTATCAACTTCAAAGAGCACAGATAAAGCGTTTTACTGCAGCTGAGTCCATGGTCTCCCTCACCTGGGTGGTCCTGAGGACAGGGTGTCCCACCTCATGTCTGTAGTACCCTACGCCATTTATGGTCATATTGACAATTAACTTCCCTGTCACCGGCTTTCCAAACGTATATCTGCAATGGAAAGAGGATAACGGTTAACTTCCAGATGGCTTCTTGCCTTCCCGATTATATCAAGGCCAGTACCGCGTGACCTGTGCATCTAGAAAACAGAAAACAATGTCACAGCAAGTTCTCCAGCTTGTTACTGTCAACATGTTTGATGAAGGCTTTTATATACAGAAGCTTCTGATGATGACCAGAAATCATCCGAAAAGTCTGCAGCAGGTGAGATCCAGCGGCTGCCCCATCCCGTGGCGGTACGACAGCTCATATAATGAAACGTTATCCGGGACACGTTCCTACCTGGCGTGGACAGTTCCCTTTTCACACAGCGAGAGGTCGCGGATGTAGCGAGGGGGGTCAATCAGCAGCTCAAACTTTGGTAATACTACAATGAAAAGAAACACAAGAGCTTTTCAGAGGGGCTTTGAGACTGAAAAGCGGGGTAGCAAAAAAAAAAATTCATAATTGCAGGGAGGGCTCTGGGAAAGGAAGGAAAACACTGACAGACTGGAAAACACTGAGGAGTTTCCCAGAAAATTAAATCTTTGTTACATTAATTGATTGTGCAATATGACACTCCATTTTGGGTCCTTTACTTTATGAAGTGTTGAGGAAAGGAAGGGTTTGGTTAATCTGCAAGTGTCTGTATCCCTAGGGCCTCCAGAGAATGTTTTGCCATGACATATTAAATGTATTATTTCTCAGGTGTTTCATCTCAAGTAAAAATATTTCATAACATTTTGTTCTTCCAAATGTGCTTGGGTTATGGTCAAAGTTAATTTGGATCCAACTCACCGTATTTCTGGACTTCAAAGGATTTGTTGTATGTGTGCCCCTGCATTTCAGCAAAGATGAGCCACTCACCAAACACCGGCTGATCGGACAAGGGAAAAGTCACATTGACAATACCTGCAAAAGGAAACAACGCAGTGTGAGCCGCACCACTCAGCAGCCCTGGGCAAGGCTGACTGAACACAGCTCGGGGTAACACAAGCAAAGGCAAGCATCACTGAGAAAAACAAGTCTGAAACTCACCACAACAAATTGGCGTCAAATTACTCCACTCTATCATACGAGACCCCCGAGGATCCTGCGTAGCGGTTTAGGAATGAGAAACATCACAGTGAAAATGAACATCACTAATACATTTAATTCCGTTTGCAACAAAGAATTTCATTTTGTAAAATACACATTTCATTGGTAGCTCAAGCGTAACTAACGTCAAAAATCTTCTGAAGACACTTGACCAGGGGCATTTTCTGTCTAAAACTCATTTAAGGACGCTGCCTCTACAACCAACGCACACAAGCAAGCGCTGCCAGCGGCAGATCTTCCACCTATCTTAAGACACCTGTTTGGGGGAGATGACCTGGCCTCTGAAGACGCTTTCTTTCTATTCACAACGGCAGCTGTACACCTAGCAAGACAACTTTTAGATGACAAAGTCAGATGAACTTAATCCCGCTGGTTTTGTCAGCATTAGGTCTGTGATAGAAAGCAAACATGAAGGTGAATTCTTCTGCTTGCTGACAGCTAAAGAAAACACGTGGTTTAGAAAGGAAAAAAAGACTACACACAGAAGGAACCTCTCATTCACCTCAGAAGGAAGAAGCTAGGAGCACCCTTTCCTTGTCATGAATTTCTAGCGTCCACTATCATAACGTTTGGGTGCAGAGGTGAGACTGGCCCTGCCGCAGCAGCCCAGGCAGGCGAAGGATGGGAGCGTGTTTGCATGGGAAAGGGAGACACTGAGTGGGACTGGCACATTTAGACAGTGAAGTCAGCCAGTTCTTCTCAGGCTGAAAAATGGGAACAGATTTCTGAAACTGAAGTAGAAAACAAGGATATTTGCTGGTGATAACAAAAAAAGGCACACAGATCAGTTAAAGAGAAAGGGATAGAGGTAACGGCAGGGGTTACAGTTGGGAATGGCCATAATGGGCTTGAAGAAGCACAGAGGTGTGACTCGTTCCTCATAAGGCTACAGGAATCTCGTGCCTCTACGGGACACGCTGGGTGACTGGCAGACAGGTACTCACCACCACGTAAGCTTCGATCTGAAAGACAAAAATAATAAAAAGCTTTATGAAGCAAAGCTACTTCTCTGCTTCTTGTGACGAACCGCTGAGTCGACATAAGCAAGGCAGGATGAACGAAGTGACCAAGTTTAAACATCTCTTCTTTGGTAAGAGCAACCTGAGAAACATCCATTTCATTCACACATCTAATGGGAAACATAACGCGTTGTGCATCACCTCAATAGAGTGCAAGTCTCTGACAAACTCTAACTGCTTTGCCATAGTCACATTCTATTTGCTAGCACTACAAACTGCCTGCTCTCCTTCAACAGTGAGGTGACCAAATGAAAAATTTGGTTGTAAAAAACAAGCAATCGCAAGACATGCCTAAATAGATTAAGAAATCCAATTACATTTCTGCATAAATGTACATTAGAATAAAATACAGGTTGCCAAGCATTCCATCATATTTTACAGTGCGAAGGAAAACAGTTTTCTTTACCCTGTCATTGACTGGTCTCAAGTCAGAAGTCACCATATAGAGGTTTATCAACACTGCAAAAAGGAAAAGAGGAAAAGCATCAGTCAGCACAGCCGACACAACAGAATTTCTCACCCTAGAATCTACAAGTTTTGCTTGAAAGCAGCCCAAGCATCTGGCAAGTTCTGCAAGGTCACTTTACCTTTCTGCTTGGGTTTGTAGACAGGTTTATCCGTCTGGATGAACACTGACGACCCTTTGCTGTCGATGGTCACGGTGGTGTAGTTGTGAAAGATGTAGCCGTCCCCTGCCAGGTGCCGGTTGCCCCAGACTTTCAGATGCGCTTGTCCACGGAGTCCTGGGGGCACCTGGAAAACCACCACGAGGTGAGGAAGACACAGAAAAAGCCTCCGAGCTTTCTGGGGAACGTAACTGACACTGAGTGAGTAAAGAGCAGCCACCTGCTGCATTTCAGCATAACTATGTGTGAGCAATAAAAAGAAAATGAAGAACATACTGGATCTTTTACAATGTATAAACTTCAAAGGAGGAAAAGTCATGCTAAAAGCACAGCAGGAAATTCTCTTCTACCCTTTATCACTCAAGCAAAGTGATATTTGATCTACATGTGCAGCTTTCACTGAAGAACGTGTGTTACATGGGGAAATCGACCATGCTACGGAAGAAAGAGCTCTGCTGAGAGAGAGGGGAAAAAACCAAGACATACGTGCTTGCACCAGTTCTTGAGAGAAATAAGACTTAAAATCACACTACATTCAAAATTACAAATTAAAGAAATCTGATAATACAGAAATGATAATAGGTCATAGTTTGAGAGCGGGAAAAAAACCCAAACAAATCAGCAGGGACACTACGGATTTTACTGAACAGTGAGTTACAGTCTTTGGATAAATAAATCTATGGCATTTGGTATAACTGCTGTCTATATTTCACTTTCTTGACATGAATAGGGACTTACATATTTGCCTATTACCCCAGTAAAGGAGCGGGGAGTATCGAAGCCTTTCTAGAACCTCATTCCCTGGTACAGTTTAATTACTGGCAGGACAGGGCAGCAGCATCAGCCAAACGGTAATTACATAAAAGGCAAAGCGAACTCTGCCGTTTGCCACCAAGGCAGGGAGATCCCATCGGTCACACCAGACCGGCACCGAGCTCCTCAGACCTCTGTACATCAACGGCTTTAACTTACTGATAGGTCAATGACAATGGAGATGATGCAGTAGCTGCACTGCAAAGAAAAACATCTTAAAACTAATGGACACTCACCTTCAGTTTAATTGTTCCTTTATCTAAAAAGAGAGAAAGACAGAGTTATTACTCTCAAATTAAGGTAATAAGGTTTTAGACCTTTGCAGCTGAGTGAAAGGAGGTTGCATGTCACAGAGCTTCTAACTGCCACACTCCTCCGTTATGATTTCACCCGAAGTCATTTTCCTGCATTGAGTAAAACAATCAGCAGGGTGAGCAAATCGGACCTGGCAGAGTTCGCCAAGATAAACCTGGTCCACATTTCTTTAACATTTTTGCCCAAGGTGAACTGCAAGTTTCCCACCAAGGCTGAGGTTGCAGCAAGGGCATCCTATGCTCACAGAAGGGTTTTGATGTGAAAAGGACCTGGCCTCTTTTGGGACTTGAATCTTGAGGAGCTGGAAGCCATCGTGCAGCAGGAAAGCTATGGAAAGCAGTCTAGGAATTTCCTAGAGTGTACAGAGGACAACTTCCTTCATCAGCTGGTAAATGAGCCTACCGGGGTAAGGCTAGCAGAAGCTCACCAAGGCCAAGTGCCAGGTCCTGACCTTTGGCCACAAGAACCCCCTGCAGCGCTCCAGGCTGGCACAGAGTGGCTGGAGAGCAGTCAGGCAGAAAGGGACCTGGGGGGACTCATGGACAGGAAGCTCAACAGGAGCCAGCAGTGTGCCCAGGTGGCCAAGAAGGCCAATGGTGTCCTGTCCTGTATCCAAACCAGCGTGGTCAGCAGGACAAGGGCAGTGATCCTTCCCCTGTGCTCTGCAGTGGGGAGGCCACACCTGGAGTGTTGTGTTCAGTTCTGGGCCCCTCAGCTCAGGAAAGAGATTGAAGTGCTGGAGCGGGTCCAGAGAAGAGCAACAAGACTGGGGAAGGGACTTGAGCACAAGCCCTATGGGGAGAGGCTGAGGGAGCTGGGCTTGTTCAGTCTGGAGAAGAGGAGGCTTAGAGCTGAGCTCAGCACTCTCTAGAACGACCTGAAGGGCAGTTCTAGCCAGGGGGGATTGGGCTCTTCTCCCAGGCACTCAGCAATAGGACAAGGGGCCATGGGCTTCAACTCTGCCAGGGGAAATTGAGGCTGGAGATGATAAAGCAATTCTGTGCAGAGAGAGTGGTCAGCATTGGAATGGCTGCCCAGGGAGGTGCTGGACTCACCGGCCTGGAGGTTTGTAAACTGAGATTGGCCATGGCACTTAGTGCCATGATCTGGTCAATGGGTTGGAGTTGGACCAAGGCTTGGACTGGATGAGCTCTGAGGGCTTTTCCAACCCAGTCCATTCTGCGAATAGTTCGCAAAAACAAACACTCACAGAATCTATTTTGATTGCTGGATACAGCCATACCTAAGATTTCTCTTTAGCATATGTTGCCCATATGTGTAAGCATCCCTCCCTTTGAATTACTTAGCAATTGTCAGCCAATTTCAAAGACAAGAGGAGGATAAAACCAGAGACAATGGGGAGACAGCAATTCCAGCACTCATTTTAAACTAAGGGTAGAAAACGATGATGATGTTGTAGACTTGGCATTTTTCTTTTTATTGAAATTATCACCTTATTCCTTATACAGCTTCCCAGTGTCAAACATTCCAGTTTCAAAAGGAAAGTTATTCATTATAAAATTCTGAAGTATCAATTATCCGGAGCCTCTGTATGTCTTGCTGTTCCAAAATTATGGGCCTTGGATATTTGAGATGGCATATATCAAAACCACAATAGCACAATCATCCGAGAACATTTAGCAGTAGTCAACAAATTAGATATTAGTTTGATTCCAGTTCCGTTATCACCTCGACTTATAAAGTAGTTCTCGAAGTCAGAATAACAAGAACTTACCCAGAACTGTTCCATGGCCCCAGGACACAGTTTCTCCTTTGACTACCAACTGAATCTGGACCGTTGTCTCCTTGACAGCATTAAAGATGGTTACACTTATAGCTTCTTCAACACCCGATCGGAAAACAGAAGGTGCTGCAATTAAATAGCCCCTGGGGAGCATAAAAGGAACACAGAATGCACACAGAGCTTACAAATCCTTCATATTTAAATAAAGACACTAATATTGATGTTTACTGCATATATCTTATAAACAAGCTAAATATACAAAAAGCTCATCATAAAAAAGCTGAAGTTCATGAAAGAATAAAGAGGTACCTGAGCCTCCAGCAGAGCTCTGTAGATAATGCTTTGTTTTGAAACAATTTAGATACTTCTAACATTTTTGCCTCAATTGTTTTTCACGGGTCCGTTTTCTCACACAGAAGTGACTCTCAGAGCTGGTACTCGGCACTTCCCACAGGTCAGACTCGCATACACGTAACACGTCTAAACTTCCAACTCACACAGGAGCAGCCCGGAAACTGCAGTTACAAGACTGGGCTCAAATTCTCAGTTCTGCTGCCACCTTTTTCTTCAAATGATTGTACCATGCACGTTGAAAACCCCGGCAGAAAGCAATCACTTGGGCAGCGCACCGAGTCCTAAAGGCAGCCCAGACCTCCCGTACACACCGTGTGTCTGAAAGGAACCCGTCCCACACTTGCACCCAGTGGCATTGTGCCAGCAACTTGTCAGCTACAGGCATTACAGACTGCTCTGACGCGCTGGGCTGTAAGCAACACGGTTACATTCTCTTCGTCACACACCTTTCGAGGGTGTTTGCTTCCCAAAAGGATTTTTTTTTAAACGAGGCGATTTCATGTATGTCTCTTTAAGCCCGATGGCTCAGCTCATGCCTTTCTGCAGTTCCATGAGCCAGGTTGCTTTAGTTCATGATTAATTATCACTCGGGGATGAGGATGATTGTGTTTTACAGCCCCCAAGTCATCTTTTATCAAATTCCAAGCCCTGTTTCTCTCTCAGCAGGCCTCATCGCCATGGAGATCCCATTACCCCCAAAGGAAGTTCAGATCTCTGTGGCATTTGAGCTAAATTGCATGGGGTCCTTGGAGATTCAAACCCTTATGGTTTCCAGGTTTGAAAACTCATCAGAACAACAATAAATAACAATAAAAAGTTACTACTTAGCCTGCAAAATTCTTGGTAAGACAGACATAGCCCACGTTGTTGCAGAGGGAGAGCGAGTACCATCTGCATCCAGTACGGAATGATTAGAGCCCAAGCATCACACAGCACAGTGCTACGGAGCCAGATGTGAAGCACATGTATTCACATTGTTCTACATCGCTGCAACTCTTCCCCAAGTATCAGTCCGCTGATAAGGCTATTTAAGTCACTTAATAAGTGGTATTTTAGCATCAAATATTTAGCTTGGCAATTAAACAGCTAAACTGACAGTGACTGGACAGCACATTTGAGTAACAGCTCTGTCAGGTTACACCAAAACTTGGCAGGACGTGAAATATTTTCTAGTAAGCAAGTGAAAATAAGTTTTCCGTGGCACTCAGTTAACGCAGCTATTCACGGTGTTGACGGACTATAATAAACCAGGGATAAAGAACAAAGCAAACCTTAATCAAAGTTAAACCGAACACACTGCAACGAGCAGTGGATTCAATTTCTAACAGCCAGAGAACTTTCCCCCCGGTGAAATGTTTCTCCCTGGATGCTTTTCCCCCACAAGAATGTTTCACACGCTCTTCGGGCGCAAACAGCGCTACCTTCAACCATCCCCAGCACAACAGCAGCCCCGGCGCAACACCCCGGATTCCTTAAATAATTGTTGGCAGATAAAAGCTCTGCAGCCGCTCGCCAGAGGCAGGTATTTTTAAGGAGACTTTCTTAGATTTTTTCTTTTCGCTGTGCTATGCACTTTTACAGCGGCGAGTACAAACGTGCTGCCGGGCTGGGAACCGCGCCGCTCGCCTCCCCAGCCCCCGGAGGGGAAACTTCTCACGGGCTTTGTTAAGCGCCTGGTGCAGCCACCCCGGAGCCCCGTGCAGACAGACCAGAAGGGTCCATCCTCCCTCCCCACCGCCCCTCCCGGGGGTCCCGGTACTCACTGCCGCTCCCGGGGCTGGGCAGCAAGCAGGCTGCACAGGCTCAGCAGGACCCCCCAGGCACAGCAGCTGCGGGCCATGGTGCTCGGACCCCGGCCCACAGCCGCTCTCTCGGCGGGCTGGAGGAGCCTTTTGTTCCCAGCGAAGCGCAGCCCGAGCTTCCCCCGCCGCCCCGCTCCCGGGCTCGGCTCCCCGGTGCCTCTGGCCGCCGCCTCCGCCGCGTCCCCGCCCCCGGGCCGCCCCCTCCTGGCCCCGGTGCCCGCTCGGCTCCGGCCCCGGCTCTTTGTCTGCGGTCCCCGCCTGCTCCTGACAGCGTGCACCGGGGGAGGGGGCCGGGCTGCAGCCCGGGGCGGAGGGGCGGAGGTGCGGGCCCGGTCCTGCCCACCCGCCCGCTCCAGGTGCGCTGCCGGCTGCAGCAGCCGCTCCTCACCTTCCTCATCCTCCCGCAGCCCCGAGGGCTCCTCTCAGCCCGGAGAGCCCCTGCCTGAGCTCCTCCAGTGCCTGCCCGGCTCAGGCAGATGCACAAGTGAAGGTTCCCACAGGTCCCATCAACTTGGAGCATCCCCTGCATGGGCCGGTCCCATCCACCGAGCCTCTATAGTCCGAGGCGCTCCACTGAGCCCTGCCAAAGAACCGCTTTTCAACCCCCAAATCCTTTTCAAGCCCTGCTCTGTCCTCCTCCATCCCCAGGCCCTCATCTGTCCACCTCCATCCCTCTGCCCAGCCGCTGGAGACAGGAGGGGGAGCTCTCAGCACGCTGCTCTGGACAAGTTCGCACAAACCGGGGAAGAGCAGATCCGAGGCAACAGCAGAGATTCGAGACCACAGAATAAACGCCATGTCTCACCGTGATGCACTACACGCTGCACACAGGAATGATTCCTGCAACCCTTGCTGGGACTCTGAATCACATTTTCCCCCAACACCACACACCTGGTGTAAGGTAAGCTGCTAGGAAAAGAGGAACCACAAATCACAAAATACCATTCCCCCCCCAGGTCAGCTCTGCTACTTGAACCTCCATTCTATTTCTTCTAAAAATTCCTGATACGGAGCCTAGTATTTTACTCTGCAAAAACCAGAGATTTGTATCCAAAAGTCAACTCAATAGTTTAGTAAAGGCCCTTTTTTCCTTCTAGCTTCTGACAAAAAAGCAGCAAAGCTTAAAAATTCTTTTTGGATTCATCACTTTCCCAGATACGTGCACAGAACCCTCCATGCCGCAGTATTTTCCTGTCTGCAACGCAGCAATACCAACACCTGCCTCCTTCCTAAGGGCAACGCTTAAGAGCATGTTGGAATTCTTTGATTAAAGATGATTAGCAGGCAAAACAAAAATGAAGCACCTCTGCTGTTCTGATGGTCCGGCAGCCTGTAACTGATGCACAACATCTCACCACTCAAAACAATGACTTTGGTAACAGTCCTGCAAAAATCAGGTGTGTTTTGGGTACATTTCACCTTGGAAAAAGCTGCTTTGGTGATGGACTCCAAGGAAGCACCAGGATTCAGCGCTGAATGGAGGGATGCAGCACAGCGCACTTCTCAAGCGCAGCTCCATCATCCTCAGCTGGAATGGTTTTCAGCACAAACCAGCGCATTTCTGCATTTCGGAAATCACAGCTAGAAATTATCATCATGTGGATTACAGCCCTTTTAAATCACAGCTAACTTTTTCAAAAGGAAACATTTTTTCCAAATTGAAGATTTTCTACTTGATATTTACTGACTACAAGAAATATCAGGCAATTACAGTCTCTAAGGACTGCAAACCATCTTCTAATTATGAAAGTATGCGCAATCCTGTAAATAAGGCTAGACTCAGCTTGGTCTGAAAAAAAAGGAGGCTTTAGATATCATTTCAAACTATTTAGTTACTGAAATGGAATTTTCTGTGCCTGCCAAAATGAATCCTATTCAGTGTGATGCAACAGGTGTTGGAATTCCAGCAGCCGCCTGCAACCCACATCTGGTAACCGTTAGGAGTTTAAAGGAAGTTCTGTAAGAACTGCTTATGTATAAAAACTATTCATCAGTCAAATCTATGGGCCATATTCACCCACCCGCTTGCACTGTGCATAGTTCAGATTTTTATTCCGTTTACAAAAAACGTAATTCTGCTTCTCATGAAATGTCAGGAATCTGAGGCGCTTGTCCAGGTTGGAAGCGTGGGGGGACCGGAACGGCCGTGTTGGTGTGTTGGAAAGGTGAGAGAGGGACTGCAGTTTGTAGAGGAAGGCATGAGTACATCTATATTTGTTCTGACTAAATCTAATTTATACCCTGACCGCTTGTACATTCTCATCATCACTCTGCAGAAGAATTCCCCCCCACCAAGAATAAGGTCTTAGTTATTTTTTACATCATTATATTCATGGTAATAAAACCCACACCCATTTCTTCACCTCTCAGTTTTGTTCTCCCTTTGTGTTTCTGTGACAGCCTTTCTGTCAATCAAACACGGATTTCTAACATAGAAACTGCAAGTGCAAAACAAGCGTCCTGCTGCCTTTGCCACACCACTGCAAGCTTACCCGCCGTGAGGAGAGCATCGCTTCCCAGAAACTACAGCCTCGCTCCAGATACAGGTGGTAGAAACAAGACTGATCCTGCCTCCTGGGAACACAAGTATCTCTAGAACAAAATTACAAGGGAAGGATAATTAAAGAGCACCTCCAAAATAATACAATCTGTGTAGCATATAACAACAGGATAATGATATTGAGAATATACTCATTACACAGTTCTGTTAAAAATGCTTATTAATCATCTCTGGAAAAGGAGGCTGACATTCCAGAGTAGTACATTTTAATTCCTGAAATAGCACTAAGAAATCATTCATATGGGCAGATGCTGATTTAGAACAGGGACAGAGCCCCGTGCTTAATCAGAGCGGCTGTCCTTAGGGCTGTCAGTTCTCCACATTTAACAATTGATAGGTCTTGCATATACATTATCACAGAAATATGTTAAAGGGAACCAATCGGAGGCACTTGAGACTGCTCCGCGAGCCTAGTCCTCCACCCCGCGCTTGCTTTACAGACCACACACAAATGCAGTGGAAGAAACAACCTAAAATAATTTCTGTGAGTTGAACAGGAATGCTCACGAAATCACTGGAAATGCTCTTAATTGGTGTGGCTCAGTGGTGCATTTCAGGGCCGTTAGATCCTCTGCCGCTCTGGAACTCTTTTCATGTCCTGGCAATCACAGTCCAGCCAGCAGTTTGTTTATCGTATTCAGTATGAGTTTCCGGATCTCCAACAAAGCGGTATTTACTCCGAGGCAGGGAAGACTGCAGTAATCCAATAAGTTCTCATTAGCCTAAAATGCAGAAACATCTGCTGGGGTCACGAGCTGCGTACTTGCTGTTGATGAGCAAAGAATCAGCTCCGTTCCAAGCGAGTGTGAACAAAGAATTGTGGGGCTGGGGGTGGCGGTGAAGAGACAAACGGGCCTCGATCATCTCCTGGGCTGCGGCTCCGCTCTCGTGCACCATAGGGATGCTCCCTCACCTCGACCCCTGGTGACCCTATCGCTGAGAACACAGGAATTACAGCAAAAAATGCTTTGACTCAGCCCTCCTGCGCTGGTGGTTGTAACAGTCGGGCAACAGCAGCGTAACTGAAGGGAATGTGGTCAGAGCTACTCAAGAAACAGCCGGCTCTGGACAGGGCAATCCGTGCAGAGCAGAACCTTGTTTAAAATGATCTTTGCCAATCATTTTTAGACAACTAAGAATTTTGCAGAGGATGAGTAGTTACATTTCTGTGCTCCCTCCTCTCCACCCAGGCTCTCAGACCTAGCTGCCTCATTTCACAATTGAGTTCAGTTTTTAGAAGAGAAAAAATGCCTTTGCTTCCTCAAAAAAACGTACCTTAGGACACAGTAATGTTAACAATTGGTCAATAAGATATTCTGGACTAAAAGATGAATACATAGGTAGTAAGAATAATGCAAGTTCAGGTAGAACACAACTAAATCTACACTGATACAACTTACAGAAGGAAGAACACAATTATAGGTTAAAAGAAGAGAGGGAGATTGATAACTTGAATAAAAAGCGCCCTTAAGTTGTTTAGAATTCCAGATTCAAAGCGCTGTCGGAAAATAAGCCAAAAATACAAACAAAGTGGTGTCACATCTGTTTAGCTCCCGCTCCAGTGATTCTGCTGTTCTTTGTTGTTGATTTGTTTGTGCAGTGCAGCATCTAATTCTGTGGCTATTGCAAGGTGGAGGAGCGTAAAATCCTTCTGCAAAGAGACCAACTAGAACCACTTACAAAGACCATTCGGAAAAATTCAGATGTAAAAGTCTCAGTTCAAAATAGTTTAAGACTCTTTCCTGGAGGGGCTGAGCTGCTTTATCTATTAATAACACTTGTTCTACCATTTGTACAAAGAATCACACAAGTGTTTAATTGAAGGAAAAGAATGGTCAGAATGCTCAAATCAATGCCTGTGATTCTTCTGGAACAATGAACACACATCCCCAAGCACTTCATTGTTTTGTACACGCAGTTGGCCTTTAGCTCCAGGACTCCCCCTTCCCTGCAGCCTGTGGGACAGACAGCGGCTGCCGCCTGCAGCTGCAGGGCTGAACTGCTGGCCCAACAGATTCCGAGCCTTTCCTCGGGATCGCCGCGAGCAAACCGTCCTCCTCCGCCCTTCCGCAGGGAAGAGAGAGAAGAGCGTTCCACTTCAGCGCAAAATTCATATTGCTGTCTGTTGCTTAAGTAACATTTGGAGATACATATGTACACACGAGTATCTCAGCGGCAGAAAGTCACTCAACTGAAAAGGGTGGGTTTAATTTAAAAAGTATTTCTTAAAACAAAAAAATAGAGGTCTACCACCAAGAAATCCCGGGAAAGACATTCTGACCCCTGTCTGCACAGAGACAAAGTTACCAAGGCACTAGATACTCGATTTTCATTTCATCCCTCTCCCCTCATATTTAAGATGACCTCTTAACTTCTGAAGTCTCAGAGTGACACACTTATTGCGAACAGGTTAAAGGCACGAGGACACACATCCGAGCAGTCATCCAAACCTAGGAAGAATGCTTGTTTGACCAGCAGTTTCATCATATAGGAGCCTTTCTACTGAGATCTCCATCCACCAAAACTAAACGACCACCAGTTTGCAGCCATGACTCCACTGCTTAGCAGAGTTCTCCATCCAGTGGCCAACCTTGTAGGCGCAGCTCATGTTCCTGACCCAAAACATGGTCCTGTGCACAGCACCCGCAACTGGTGGGCTGAACAGCAGCAAGTACAGGTGAACTATGAGGTGCAGTTCACTTAACACGTTTGAGGAAGCAGAAATAACAGATGAATAACATAACTCATTGCCCTCCCACTGGCTCATGGACAAGATGCATAAAAAAAAAAAAAAGAGACCGATATTAGATACAAGGTGGCTCTTAATAGTTTGGTATATATTGACTTCTCATCCAGCATTGCACATCTTACTGATCCAGTTACCATATCTTAATTTACTTCTAATTTTTAATAAAAGGAGCCGAGGATCTAGTTAGACCCTTAGTAATATCAGGAGGAAAGCCTGAATAACTCTTCAAGGAGTACAAGGAAAATGCTCCCAGTATTTTCTGAGCAGGCCAAAAAGCTTTCTAGCCACAAGCCAGAACCGGACCACTGAGCAGACAACGCAAAACAGAGCTTTTGAAAAACCACCACAGAAAGTGGTTCCACAGGTAAAAAACCACAGGATACAGCATGGCTTTCAGAGAGAAATGCATTCCATGTACAAAAACGGAACGCACGTTGGAAAAACCTGCCACATCTGGTACGTATGTTCATAACAGAACACACTCTCAGGCACTTACTCAGTAGTTACGTTGGAGGTTTCTCTCCACATTTACGCTCTTCTGGCCTCAGTATGTGGGTACCAGGAGGTCAGGGCTTGCCAGTGGGACTGGCCAGATCCTCTAAGGCCATCACTTATTGCATATACTGTGTAGTATCAGACCTGTGTAAGCCCAGATGGAAACAAAAGCTTCTGCAGGAGATCAGTGAAGATATTAAAACGTGAAGGGTCTTGATATAACACTGGAAAATAAGTCTTTATTATTAAAGAGAATAAATAAAATCTTTAAAAGAAAGTGTCAGTTTAATACAAAAGCATTTCCGATTTTAATTAATTGTTTCCAAGACCATTAGGCAACAAGTTACCAAAACTTTTCACTTGTTACAAGTGACCAGGCTCCTTCCAATCATCAGCCCTCATTATTTACTCCCCTTGCAGGTTTTCCTCCCAGCAAATCCAGAAATAAGGGACAATTAGAGTTCCTCCAGAAGCTCTTCACTGAGTGACCAGTGATCCTACAGATCGTCCCGATGAGATCGGCACAGGCACAGTCCCACCTACACAATTCCACACCTACGTCGTGATGCGCTGCCCTCTAAGGAACACTACTTTAGAAAGAGATACAGAGCAGTGTGCTTGAAGCCAGTTCCAAGAAAGTAAATTAATAAATTTAAGAATACAGGTGTCCCATTTGCTAAGAACGTTTCCTCTGATTTACCTTTCAGTATTGTCTAGGCAGAAGGTGATGAGAAAGGTGTCACAGTTCATGTTAAAATGTCTCCTTATGGGACAGCACACAGGAGAAAACCGCGTTTCTCACGTTAGTAAGTACAGGCTGCTGGTTTCGTATTCCGGTATAACTGAAAATTTGGACAAGTTCTATGTCCATCCAGGAAGTATGCTGGCATTGATTTAGCACCCACTCGTCAGCAAAACAATACACAAACTCAGTCGAAGTACCAGTGTTTCACAACATCTAGCCCATGTTTCTCTTCGCATATTCTTTGGTTATGCAGAGAAACTTCTTTACTAACTTCAAATGACAGGTTCTGCACTTCTTTGAAGCTCCTGGAACAAAAGAAGCAAGCTAAATCAGTTACTCCGGAGGATAATAACCTCTGCTTAACTCCAAAGGTTCTGCACCTGGACTTTGACATCATTCTCCTACCATGGAGCCATCAAAATAAGTAAAATGTGAATTTTCACAGAATTCCAGAATGGGAATGCAGGAAGGTGGGGGCAAATTTAAGATGCTTTATCTCTTCCTCACGCTCTCAGCAATATTTCATATTCGTTCACACACTACTGAAGGAAAAAAAAAAACTCTTCTGTGCTCCTTGTACCTTCTTAAGCATAATATCTTTGCGTGGTTATTAATTAAGACGTAAATGCTTCCCCGTTAACTTTTCTGTTTCCTGGAGTTCTCCACTCTCCTACATATTTGCACTTCCCCAGGGCTATTCTTGCTCATCGAAACTCTCAGCTAAAGTCTCATGGCACACTGAAGCAGTTCACTTAGAATACACACAAATAACCCCCTCAAATGTCTTTACTTTGACTGTTGGTGGGGTAGGAACAGAAATACAGATGTCTGCTACAAATAGAATAATTTTAGTGCTACTATCCCCTCAATTAATTATCTTCCAATGTACATTCTGGGTATATTCTGGTGAGACTATAGATTTTTCTCTGAATATTCAGCCAACAAATCTTTTCACCTGATTGTTGTAAATACCTTTGAAGCTTTTTATCCAGTTTCTGAGAAACTTCTTTAAGGTCTTCCAGCACACTAAATGTTTCTGCACCATCTCCGGCGCAGCTTGGCATAACTTCTGACACAAGTTCCTGTGTGATGGTTAACTGCTTCCGCACTTCATCTACAATATGAGTTGTTAAAGATATTATTTAAGAATACAGGCAATGGTATCAGTTAATACAAGATCAGTCAATAGCTGGAGTAACAGCAGAAACAGATGGACTAGATGAGGAGAAACTACAGTTTGTTCAGCTTTCACACACTATGAGAAAGCTGTGAAAACCAAATTCTTTTTAGCTCTGAAGACTAACACCAGACCAGGCCATTAAAATTGCTAACCGAGCTCTCATTTAGAGTATGTCAAAGATTTTGACAAGACAGAAATGGAATAATAAAACCAAGTTTAAAACATCAAAAATTCCCTGGCATGTTACATATATTGGTATTGGCACGTATCCCAACATGAAATTTTTCCAGTCACTTCCTTTAGCTGACACAAACGAAAAATATGTACTTATTTCCTTTCAAACCTTCTTACAAGAATTCTAAGTTCTTCAATAAACCTTTTCCATTTGTTTTAAAGTGCTAACAAGATTCTTGTAAATGGTTTAAGAATCTCATTTCTTGCAGACCAGCAGCTCAAAAATGTAACTTTGCGTCCAGACTTCAATACAAAACACAAGTACTAATTTATTAGACATTCTTCAAGACATCACACAATATATTTAAGGTCTAGTTCTACAGGAAATGTGAGCGAGTCTGCCCATGTGACTTCATCCCTCAGACACAGAAACAAGAAGAGATCAAGTATTTCTACAACTCTACAACTTGCTTAACCGTTTGGAACAGGAGAGGAGGAGGAGTACCATGAGTACAAGTAAAAGATATAGAAACTTGTTAAAGAAAGTGTGCATGAAGACTGCCTTAGCAAAAGACATGACTAATATTGCAGCCCAGTGTCTGTACAAGCACTAAGAGCACACGCTGTTCCTCCAGTGGCCACAGATAGATCTGGCAATAACAACGGAAGAACTTCAGCATACCAAAAAACACTTTCTGAAAGTAAATTTAGTGAATCAAACTTTCATACCAAGGTACGTTAGCATATCTCCTTCTATGTGAATATTCTTTATGGGTAATTCATGCCTAGTGGCATCCAGGGAAACCGCAAAGCTTTTATATTGCTCTTTAAACTGCTCACAAACAGGAACAAGGGGAGAAAGTACTTCCATCTGAAAAAGACACAGGATGAACCAACACTTGTTCAAAAGCAGACGTTTTGTTAGTACAGACCTGGCTCAAGACAGAAAAATAATTTATAAAAACCCCAAATGCTTGTCAACACAGGAATGCAAGAATCACAGAATTCCAGAGTGTTAGGGGCTGAAGAGTCCTGGAAAGCTCATCCAGTGCAATCCCCCATGGAGCAGGAACACCCAGCTGAGGTTCCACAGGAAGGGGTCCAGGCGGGTTTGAATGTCTGCAGAGAAGGAGACTCCACAACCCCCCTGGGCAGCCTGGGCCAGGCTCTGCCACCCTCACCAGGAAGAAGTTTCTTCTCCTCTTTCAGTGGAACCGCCTGTGTTCCAGTTTGCACCCATTGCCCCTTGTCCTGTCACTGATTGTCACCGAGAAGAGCCTGGCTCCATCCTCCTGACACTCCCCCTTTCCATATTGATCCCCATGAATGAGGTCATCCCTCAGTTTCCTCTTCTCCAGTTCCAGAGCCCCAGCTCCCCCAGCCTTTCCTCACACGGGAGATGCTCCACTCCACTCACGTACGAGCACATTTCTCTATTTCTATATATGTTACTGTCTAACATATAAAAATGAGACAAAGAACAGAAAAAAATTGTACCCCAGCAACAGAAAACTGTACTGCAGCAGGCCGCAGAAGCAGAGAAACCTCTGGATAAAGGACTGCTTCATAAATGAGCTTGTTTAAATACAGAAGCATAAATTGTAATAAAGCCTACCTGTTTATCCAACGCCTCGTCAAGTTTCTGCTCTCTCTCTGTGAGGAGAATTTCACGCTTTAACTCGCAGAGCTTCTCCTGTTGTCTCTCCTTTTCTTCACACAACATTATTAAGTTTTCTTCTGTTTTCTTCTCCAGCTTGGCAAGATTTTTTTCTGCCTATTACATCCAAAAATATTCACAACTCAATTCATGCTACATTTAAATCATTAACATATTCTGAATAGCTTAATTAAACTGGCACCAAATTCAGTCTGAATTTTCAGAGCAGGTCACAGTTTTACTACCATAAACATATTAAGTCACAAAAATCTAACTTTTATGGATCAGAAAGCATAGAATTAAACAATTCCTCAAAATCAACTTATTCTATCTGAAACACCAAACTCTTGACTGAGTCTCACCTTTAGTCTTAGATAAGTTAAAAGCAGTGTCTGCGATTCCAGCTCTTTCATCAGAGAATCACAATCCTCTCCCTTCAGAACAGAAAAGAATATTTTGGTATCTAAACAATCATTTTTTCAACCTTCAAATAAATAACAAAGTCCAATTCACCCCTGGAATCATCATCAACAGCCTGATGGAAAAAGTCTGGGTTCTTAAACAACACGTTAATTGAATATACTTCCTTGTTCTACCACTTTTTGTAACGTTACCAGCAGAGTTTTGTAACACTGGTAGAGAACCTGAAGTTTCAGTGCTACATTGAATGAAATCTGTAAACGAGGCACTTCAAATTAAGTTGGATGAATGTTAGTTTTCTGGGAAAAAATGCCAGAAAATATACAGGCTGTTTCAAAAAGATGGACCCAGTTTCAAAGCAGTATATTTCACAATGGCAACACGTTACAATTTGTGCGCTGTGGGAGGCATCTGGCAGTAACCATTGGAAATTCTGTGCCCCACACTTTTAAAGTGGGGTGAAATGAAAGCAGTGAGACTCACCTCTTCTTTGGGTTTTCGTTGTGGGCTTGTATTTCTTTTGCAAGCAGATTTTGAAGCAGGAGCCTTTCTGCGGACGCTTTTATCTGCATCACAACAGAAAAGTTACTGCTCTCTTCCACCAAAGCATATAGGCTGGGTCAACATGACATCAGTTTCTTCAAAGGCAAAGATAACTTCAAAATCATTCTGTGTACCAGTAAGGAAGCCTTGTGCTCTCTTTCTGGCTCTGATGCTACTCACAAGAAGTTGTGGATCACATGAGCCTTAAGTAACACTTATAAATAGATGTGAGATAATTTTCAGAAGGGCTGATAATCTGACACCCATCTACTATGGGACCAAAGACCTGAGAGTACTTTGGATGATCGGGTAGTGAGGTGGACTGCGAACTGACTGAAGGGAAGAAGCCAGAGAGTTGTGGTCAATGGGGCAGAGTCCAGTAGAGGCCTGGATCCAGTGCAGTGCCTCAGGGGTCAGTGCTGGGGCCGGTATTATTCAATATATTAATCAATGATTTGGATGAGGGAATAGAGTGACTGTCAGCAAGTTTGCTGGTGACACCAAGCTGGGAGGAGTGGGTGACACTGGAAGCTGTGCTGCGATCAGAGACCTGGACAGGCTGGAGAGCTGGGCAGGGAAAAATGTAATGAAATAGAACAAGGGCAAGTGTAGAGTCTTGAATTTGGGCAGGAACAACCCCAGGTTCCAGTGTAAGTTGGGGAATGACCTATTAGAGAGCAGCGTAGGGGAAAGGGAGCTGGGGGTCCTGGGGACAGCAGGGTGAGCATGAGCCAGCACTGGGCCCTTGTGGCCAGGAAGCCAATGGTACCTGGGGTGGGTTAGAAGGGGGTGGTCAGTAGGTCAGAGAGGTTCTCCTGCCCCTCTGCTCTGCCCTGGGGAGACCACACCTGGAATATTGTGTCCAGTTGTGGCCCCTCGGTTCCAGAAGGACAGGGAACTACTGGAGAGAGTCCAGCGCAGGGCAGCTTTCGAGGTCCCTTCCAATCCCTGACATTCTGGGATTCTGTTCTTTAGTATTTGAACTTAAACAAAAATAATAGTGCACCCAAAAGACACTAAAAATCAAGAGGTTAATTTAAACCCTGAAAGTCTCAATACCTCTGCTTAAAGACATTGAAATAACATTCACCTTATTTAACAAAATCCCTTTGTGAATATAGTAGAATACAAGGGTTACTTACACGTTAAAAGTAATAAAATATGAAATTGAGTATGAGTGTGAGCTTACCGCTAATGGCTGAAATATCAAGGTCTGGTCGACCAGTTTTGTCTTCATCTAATAAAGTGGACTGCAAGTCACCTTTCTCAAAACTACTCTGACTCGATGAGCGAGAGGCAACATCTGTACAAAGAAGTTGTTATTAAACTAAAAGAATGAGGACAGATTCTGCACAAGTTCACAATCATTTATGCTCTCACTAATACGTGGCAATCTTACACAAACTTTTACACACTTATTTCACATACACCGTTTGTATACTCCCTAACTTAACTAGAGATCAAGCAGTTCAGAGCGTTATCCTCTTAAACACTTCACAGTTCAACAACAACCCTCATATATGAAAAGGGAATAATGTTATTTCCCCGGAATTTTCAAGTCAGGGTCTTACCAGAAAATTCTTTCGCAATTATTGTAAAAGAAATAAAAAATGGACTGTTTCGCAGAGAGGGATTTTCAGTCACATACTTCGGGTTTATAAAAAGGATTAAATTAACAAGCAGGGCAATTGCAAGGGCACAGTAACAGAATGTTCAAAGTCTTATGCAGAAAGCAAGAGATTTTCTTATTTTACACTTCTTAATGCCACATCAAGTTTCTTAATGCCCTCTGTATACAGATAATAACTGGCAGTGACCTAAGTAGTACAAAATAGCATCTCTTAATAACATTTTAGAGTCGTTAAGAGTTCCGCAGGTCAGAAATACAAATTCACAAAGGAATAGCTTTTAAATTCTGGTAAAACCTACCAGCAGGCGTTTTACATTCCTGAGGAAGAGCTGATCTTGGTTTAGTTCCAGAAGATGGTTTAACAATGGACTTTGAAAAGGAACTTGCAGAATTATCCTGACAGTCAAGAAACAGAAAAGACTGAACATAAGCGTAATTATGATCAGAAATATAACTTAACTCCAACTCCAATGCTGACAATAAGCAACTACAGTCCAAATGTGTCTTCGGTGCTTTGCAAGTCACCTGAGTACAGTCCCAAGTTTCCATCCCAGTCTGCATCTAGTGATTCACCATAACGCATTCATAATGCCAGTTAAGTCATTCTTTACTTAGTTCTCACGGCCACACACCCGAGCCGCCCTCAGACCGCTTCTGTCCTTCACTGAGCAACCCCTGAGCCCAACAGCGTGGGTCCAAGTACCTTCTCGGCATCTTTCTTATCGTAGTCCAGGTAGCGAGACTTGACGACTCTTCCTCCTACAGAAGGAGCACAGGGAGCTCAGCCGGGCCCGGCCCGTGCTTCCCGCCTCGGGTTCCCCCCTCAGCCCACAACCACCTTTCCGTCTGTTCTTCGACGCTTCTCCGCCCGCCTCCGCAGCACCGCGGTCGTCCGCCAGCGCAGACATCCTGCAAAGGCAAGAGCGGGAGATGACAACGGCCGCGAACGATGAGGGAGGAGGCGGGCGGGGAGTGGCTGCCCTCCCGCTCTTACCCTGCCGCCGCCTCAGCCGCCATCCCGTTCGAACCGCCGTGCGTGCGCAGCCCCGCCCCCGCCCTTCAGGGGAGGGAGCGGCCGCGCGCGCCCCCTAGCGGCGCGGAGGAACGAGAGCAACCCCCTCAGAACGGGCGCCACACGGGCACCGGGCCCCCCCGCGGGCGACGCCTCCCACCCGGGCTGCGCCTGCAGAGCAGGGTTAATCGAGCAATGAGAGCCTGACAACGCCAGCAGCATGACTGACCGCAAGCGCTCTTCTTTCGTTTGGTGGGAGGGAGGTGGCCGATCTCTATGGTGAACCCCACGAAGGCCACGCGAGGGAACTTCTGCCCCGGCGAGCACCAGCAGGACCGCCGCCTCCGCAGCAGGGGCCCTCACAGCGCCGGGAGGCGACGCTCCCAGCTGAGGACCGCACTGCGTTTCCTTGGTGTGTACGAGAATACACCCATTCCTGCTTCTCGCCGCAGGGCCCTGCCTCAGAAAGCACCTGGCTCCCGCCGAGCACCCGCTCCCGAGCCGCTGGGAGCCGCGGGCGTGGGCGAGGCGGCTGGGCCGGGCCGGGCCGGGCCGAGCAGCGGCCGCCACAACCCCGGGCGACGCTTCGCGCCTCCCGCCCCGGCGCGTCGCGCGGTCCCGCCGCGGGGCGTGGCGCATGCGCAGTGCGCGCGCGGCGCTGAATGGGCACCGCCCTGCCTCCCGCTACCCGGAAGTGGCGAGCGGCGCCTCGGCGGGGCCTGTGGCGGGCGGCGGTGCTGGCACCAGCGCTTCACACACCGGCTGAGGTAAAACGGCGGCGAAGCGCGGCCCTGCGCCCCCTGTGGGCACTCTCTTGCCTTTCTTCCTTTCCCCCCCTCTCTCTCCTCCTTCCCAACGGGTGACAGAACTCTGTGGTTGTGCCTCCTCAGAGTGAGTGATTTCACACCCACCCGAGCTCCGGTGTGGTGGGGACCTGTGGGTGGGCGAGCGGGAGCTGGGAGGCTCCACCGCTCCCCTCAGGAGCCCGGGGCCGTTCCTCGGGGCGGTGGTGCGCTGCCCCGGGGCCGCGGTGAGGAGCGGGGTGAAGCCGTGGGGTGTCTGGTTCCCTGCGTGGGCTCGTAACGGGCGGGATGATGGAGGCGTTGCCGCCGACTCGTTTTGCATCTGGAAAGCTGGACGTGCCCTGAGGGAAGGAGCGAACCTCAGCTGCACCTCCCGGCTCCCCAGGGCTCACACAGCGACACCGGGCAGGGCGCGATGTTCGCAACTTCCACCTCCAGCTTTACCAACAGCCTGTAAACTTTTGTGCAAATATCTCAGCATCTTTCGAAAAGCTCGTTCAAGCTCTGTTTTGTTTGTTTCTTTGTTTTATTTTTGGGCGACTCTTTGTATCAGTGCTGCTGTGTTGATTCGTGCTTTCTCACGGGGACCATCGCTACCTAGTACACGCTTCTTGCTGTTTGTATCTTGGTAGTGCTGTGTCTTTTTGCTAAGTTTGCATTTGTGGTCTCTGGAAAGTAAAACTTTTTCAAGCTGTGAACTTCTTTTTGTTACGTGTTTGTAGACTCAGCACAGCAGAGTTCCATCCCCATTTGTGACTATTGTGGCTGTATGGTTGATGTAGATATGTTCAATCCTAATGTGAGATGGCTTATCAATAGAACTTTTAGCCTTGTTTTCTATTACTCTGTAAGTGTTTTAGCAAAATTCTTGCCCAACTTTATTTTCAGGTCCTGTTTGTGAAAAGTGAGAAGTACTTTGGATGCAAATGCATTCAGTTTTCTTTGATTTTGACTTCTGGAAATGGGTGGCAGTGCAGCAAAGGACTGGAGATGATCTCAGGCTTCTGGCAGATGCAATTAGCCTTTCGAAGATGTCATCAGCGCCCTCCGCATTTGTAGTGGTATTTCTGATACATTTGCGTTGTGCTGATGAGCCCCCTTTTTTCTTAATTCACACAAGTTCAACCTGAAGTTTCATAAAAATATTTCTTATCGGTGTAAATGCAGCACTAGACCAATGAGATTTTTTTTTTACTTCCTTTGTTGATAGCTGTGATGTTATTGAGGATAAAATGAAGACTGCGAAAGGTGATAGAATAGCCTCCAAGGTTCTTTTGGCTTATGCTCTTTGCCTCTAACTGTCAGGTTTTTAGCCCTCATTCCTTGTTTTCTCAACAAGGCCACATTTTCATTTCCTCTGAATCACACTCGAGCGCATCTCTCACTCTGACATCACGCTGTTTGTAAGGTAATGACATGGTGTAGAGCTCCAGTGTCGCTGGCAGCCTGATAAGGGATCCTGGGCTGGAGGTGAAACGCTGGGTCTGAGTCACCGAGAGGAAGCCGAGATCTGAGCTCAGGTGCTTTGGGGACGGAGGTTGGGATCACGCTCAGGGGCTGCAGGGGGCAGAGAGAAGCTAGAACTGCCTGTAACAAAGGTAATTGCTTTGATTTTTTTCCTCTATTTCACTGCATTACTTGCATTGCAATCTCACTTCTACTTTGTGAGGCAGTCTGTGGCAGTAACTTCTCTGGCAGGGTTGATTACAAAGAAATATCTTGTGAATTTGCATTCTCTGCTGAGAACTATGCCTTTTGGAGCAGAAAGGGCCAAGAGCTTGTAATTAAATAGAACCAGGGCTCTAAAGTTGTTTAGTCCAGAAGAATTGTTGATGACCAGTAAAATTATTGAAGTGTTACTGGGTTGCTAAGCAATATTCAGGTAATCTACGGATGTCGGGATTACCGGGAAAAAAATTAAAATTAATTAAGCTGAACTAATGGCAACTGAGTGTCCTTCTGACATAAGGTAAGGCAAAGGTTGAGACCTTTGTGTCACCTGTAACACACAGTTAATTGTGGAAATTTTGGGGTGTATCTATAGCCTATTATCTTGCTGGAAATTCCTTGCTTTGGAAACCAAGGGTAAGTAATAGGTGACTATGTTTGAAATTGCTGAATGTTTTCAATTTGGTCAGACAGAGGGGTCTCTCTCGGGGATGGTCATTGGCAACTCTGGTGTTCAAGAATATTAGAGGTCAAGGATTCATGTTTCCACTTTTGTGTTGAAAATGACTTGATGAACAATGGGAGAAGCTTGAGTCTCTCAGTTTGAGGAATGCAGCACTGGAAACGTACATGAAAATATGAAGAACTGGGATATTATAAAGTTCATCCTCAACAATTTTGCTGTAATGGTAGCTTTCCTTTTTTAGCTTCACTATGATTCATGGACTAAATATGTGGCTTCAAATTATGGCCTTATTTAAACTAAACAGATATCCTGCGCTGATTGGGGCAAAGTTCTCTTCTAGAATTTTACTACACTATTATGTGGGCAATGTTGCCTTTAATGTGTATTAAAAAATTAATTGATGTAATGGAGACTTGAAAACACTTAGAAAATACTGTGAGTTTACCACATAAAATTGGAATTTTTGGTTTTCTATTTTTATTAACGTCTGAGCAAAAAGTAGAATTACAAATTTATGATAAATTGCGTAGCCTACTACATTCCCTCTACAAAGGACTGAAGTAGTTACCTGAAGTGTTGCCCTACTTGGTGATTTAAGTGATGAGTATTGGATGATTCTACAAAATTTGTCTGGCACTATTCCAGATTTACTCCTCTTCCATCTCATTTGAAATAGGTCCTGTTAAATTACATTTTACTGGCACAATGAAACCACTGTCACAAGGGTGCAAATCATATATCACTATATCTATCCTTGGAACACTGCAGCTGTTGTCCCGCAGAATTAATGCAGCCTAATGTTCGGGACAAAAGGTTAGAATCAGAAGCTTTGCATGTCTGACTCTTTTGGACTTTTTTTGTCTTACCCAGCTTGCCCAGCTCTGTGTTTGCATCTGTAAAACAGGCCTATGGTGAGAAATGATGCTTTACTGTGTTCTGTAGGTGCTGATGACTGAACTTTGTAAGTTCTAATTGCTGTGAAGATGTATACTTTTGTGTTACAAAAGGCTTGTGCAAAGTAAAACATTTTAAGGAAAACAGGAAAGAGTCTGAATGTGAAGCCTAAAATTAGTTGATGTGCACCTAGTGTCAGCTTCTGCCTCCCACTTATGAAATTCTCTAACACACAGCTTTGTTTTTTTCCCACGTGTTGGAAAGGAGCTGCTTATGAGAAAGGATATTGAAAGAAATTGAGGTAACTTTGCAGAATTTCCATCATCAGAAAGAACCCAAGGGTGGTGGCTGGGCTGCTGTTCTCCTGTTCTCCTTATAATTTGTTCAATGTATGCTCCTTTGCTTTTATGTTCCAATTTGTGGGTTCAAATATTGTTTAGTATGAAGTCAGAGGTATACCAAAGCCTGTCTCTTTTAGAGCGGTATTATCGGCAAAGAAATTTGATGTCCTTTCTAAGAAAATAACAAGTAATTGGAGACCAGGAAGTTTTCCTCAAACCTCTGTAGTGACTAGATATTCTTATTCTGATTCTTGGATAGAAGAATTTAAGCATCATGTTATTTCTTCTTGCACTCATGTAGTGCATTTTCAGGTAGATAAACTGCATGACAAAAGCAGAATTGATTAAAAGGCATTAGCAGTAATTGAGCGCTACCCTACTTTGAATCATTTAATACTGATCTTGAGACTTTAAGAAGAAAAACATTAAATTCTAAAAGTCATTTAAGGGAGAGTATCTATTTTGAGTTGTTGGATGCAAGAGCAGTCTTAAAGCTCCGTGCCATTGACAGCAAGCAAGTAGTGTCTGGATTTCATATCTGGTTAAAATGGGCACTGTTGTGCGGGCTGCCTTTCTGTTTCCTGCTGATGTGACTGTGCACTGAAATAATGTTTCAGCAAGTTCTTTTACTGTAGATTATCTTCCAAATAATTCCTACAGGGTGATGGGTGCCTACTTGAGCTTCCATTGAGTCATATGACTGCACAGTTTAGACATCTGTATGTAGCATAAATACATTAAGGTTGATGTTTGCATGTTACTTTGTCAGAAATCTGTCATCTTCAGGATGAGAGGGCTTTTCCTTTCCAGATTTTCAGTCATACACACCTGAGCAGACGCTACCAGCTATCGCATTGCTGCTTACTGTAACTGGCCTGGGTTTTTCACCGGTAGAGAAGAGGCCGTTTGTGTTCTGGTTTCCTCTTTGGAAAGTCTGCTCTGGGAGTCTTGAGCAACACAGCAGATCTTGGTAGAACACGAGGTGAAGTTAGGAAACGTGTGTTTGCGAAGCCAGAGGTCAGCACCTGGGCTCAGCTCTTCTGCGGGGGCAGAAAGCCAGTGCCATGTTTCTTAGGGTGCTGTTTTGGTGACAGTGCTCCGAGGGGACTTCCTCTATCGTACCAGACTGTGTGTCTGAAACTAATTGCTGAGGGGAGAACAAAAAAGGAAGTTTGCCCTGGCCTGTCTGCCTTGGGCTGGCTGGGGGCTGGAAGGAAGGCGGTCACTGTTCTTTTTGTCTGTGCTCTGGAGTGACCTTCCCCATAAGCAGCAGTCTGCTGTAGGTTCTACTGTACGTTAAAGTGCTCGAGCTTCTATAGGTTACGAGTTCTTTACACTTACATAATTGCTTCAGACTTATTAGCTAGTGGCCAATGATAATTATAGGAAGTGGAGAGGGGACTTTGAGCTCACTGGTCCATCCTTCTGTGTGACCAAGTTCTTGCAATAAGCTCTCCTTAATGAATGAAGGATGAAATTTAGTGGGGAAAAAAACCCCAACCGTTCTTGGAGGGATCATAGTGCTTGACCAGAGATGTGCTGTGGTTCGCCTTGCTGTCTGTGGCTTGCTCAGCCTTCCTTTTGATGAGTAGCCACTAAAAATTATCCCGCTTGCATAACAATGTCTTCTGTAAGCTTGCTATTCAGAGTTCCCTTAAAGCATGGTTCTCTACTTTGAGGTTGTTCATGAGGCAGAACTATGTCATAAGTTTCTGTGAAGTGATTCATTCCTTGCAGTGGAAGTGGCAGCTAAATGCTTCCCACTCTACTGATTTTAATTTGAAATGATTGCTCTCTGTGGCCTTATGCAAGTTCCTGTGCAGTTGCTTAGTGGCAAAAAGCAACTTCACTGGCATTTCTCTGCCTTTTTTTGTTTTATATATTCAGCATGTAACTGTATAATTGGAAGACTTTGTTCTTGAAACAGAAATGGAACTGATATTCTGGGTATGAAGTTCGACAGACTGTTGAAACAAAGAGGGTACTTCATTATCCATCTCCTTTTACTTCTCCTTTACCCAGTGAACTAGAGCAGTGTAAGCAAACCTGGTCCTGGTGATCTGGGTGTACTGAGTCACGGCCGAGAGAATCACTGGCAAAGGCACAGGGTGTTACTGAGTGTAGAGACTTTTAACTTGGCGGTAAGGAGGAGGTTGAGTTCCGTGAGGTCGATGTTAGGTTGAAATTAGATTGCTGGCCTGCATCAGGAATGAAAGGAGGAAAAAACCGTCAGAAGGAATGATTTTTGGAGCCTCTGTGATAGATATAAAGGCTTGCAAATGAAGTGGGTTATTTGGGATCTTGTTAACTGAACTGATAAGTAGTTGCAATAAGATTAATTTTACTTCGTTGCCTAAAATGGAAGATAAAGCATGTTCAAACCTTTCTGTAACAAGGATGTGGTTCACTGCAGTGAAATGAGCAGTCTGTCTGGGTACCTTTTGTGTGTTCAAGAAATCACCGGTGTGCAGGGGTGGAAGGAGGGAGCTGGCAGCAGGATCTGCACGGGGTAAATACTGTACCTGGCTTGTGCCTTTCGTGAAAAGAAGTCAGTGGGGGAGATGAAAAACCGAGTGTGGATCTCGGTGCTGTACCCATCCTCCTCCTTGCAGCTGTGCTCTGCTTCTCCTGCCGCGTTCCTGCCTGCTCTGAACCTGCGCTGCTGATCTCAGTACCGGTCAAACCCCGTTTCCACCTCAAGTCGCTTGTGCAGCTTTAAGGGAGGGTTTATGTGGGAGTCTGAATAAATGTGCAGCCATACAGTGAACCAGGTCAGGGAGATGATCTGGGTTAAAACTAACCTTGGGGAAAGGAGGAGGTTTTAATTTGGGCATTTATCCCAGTTCATTTTGCTTTGTGGCTGGATGAATGCTTGTGTTGCCATAACAGGGAGGAAGGGGTGGCAGGGGAATAGAAGGGAGAGTGAGAAGAGGACAGGTGTTGTGACAGCTATCCACTGCATGAGACGGGCTGAGCAGGCTTAATAATAGCACTAATGTGCATGAATAGTGCATTTGTTCTTTGATAATTTGACTATCTACTTTATTCTCATCCTTCAGAAAACAGTACCATGCCCTAAGACCTCTTGTACGCATTTTTTTTTAACTCCTGACATTTTTATTTCTCTTTTTTTTAGACAATGGGCACTGCATATTAAGCAGAGGTGGAAGACTGAAGCCCATTTGGGGGCAGAATGAGTTTGAAAGATGCTGAAAGTGCAGTTTGCCAGGCAAAGGCAGCCTATAATCTTCATATTTACCCCCAGCTCTCGACAGAAAGTGCTCCCTGCTGCAAAGTGACAGCAACCAAGGACAGCACGGCTTCAGATGTCATCAAGGACGTGATTAATATCTTAAACCTGGATGTCTCGAAACATTATGTGCTGGTGGAGGTGAAAGAAACGGGTGGTGAAGAATGGGTACTTGATGTAAATGATTCTCCTGTTCATAGGGTTCTACTTTGGCCTCGTCGCGCTCAGGATGAGCATCCCCAAAAGGATGGGTACTACTTTCTTTTACAAGAGAGGAACACTGATGGGACCATCAAATATGTCCAGATGCAATTGCTTTCCAAGGAGACAGATGCTCGGCGGTTGGTTGAAAGGGGTTTTCTTCCATGGCATCAGGAGGACTTCGATGACTTGTGCAATCTGCCCAACTTAACGGAGACAACGCTCCTGGAGAATCTCAAATGCCGCTTTCTAAAACACAAAATTTATACTTACGCAGGAAGTATTCTGATTGCAATTAACCCCTTCAAGTTCCTGCCCATTTATAATCCTAAATATGTCAAGATGTATGAGAATCATCAGCTTGGGAAGCTGGAACCTCATATTTTTGCCATTGCTGACGTGGCTTATCACACAATGCTTAAAAAACATGTGAATCAGTGCATAGTTATATCAGGGGAAAGTGGGTCTGGGAAAACTCAAAGCACAAACTTCTTAATTCACTGCCTCACGGCTCTGAGCCAGAAAGGGTACGCAAGTGGTGTGGAGAGAACTATTCTAGGAGCCGGACCAGTTCTGGAGGTAAATTGATGTTGAAATTGCCTTCTCTGAAAATTGTTTCTTGCAAACATCAAACAGCTGCTGTTGAATGCTACTTTGGAGAGTCGCCTACTTGGTTTAGGCTTTAAATATCGCTGGGCTGTGCTGGTGCTTGGCTGTGTTGTCCAACTGCTTCTAATTGATTTTCCTTAATTCATCCTTCCATTCAGTTGACTTCCTGTTGCTTTTAATTTATATTTGACTTAACTTTCCACCACTAAACACTAGCGTTCTGGGACAGAGGTTACCTGTGTTTTCCAGCTGAGAGTTTTGATGGCTTTTCAATCAAACCGTAAGTAAATGTTTTCATAAGAAGAGTGTTCCGCTGAAACATTAACTGCTTAGTGTAACCATGCCTCTGTGTGTGAGCATGTCCTGCAGCATTTTTATGAACTCGCTCTTTGAGGGAGTTATTTCCTTTCTACAATTGTTTGTGAAGAGGTCGACATTGTTAGTTGGGGAGAAAGTGTGAGGTGGTTTCGGCTTTTGATTGCTACAGCATTTCTAACAGAAAGCAAAACTAAACGTGCGGGAAGGGGCACAGCGGATCTTGCTTTAGGTATCAGCAGGACAGACTTGACCTGATCTTTTAGGCTTCAGCCTCTCCTTATTGCTTCCATCTGAAAGAAAAAACGCTGAAAATTTGGATGCATGTGATGGTCACCCGTAGTAAAATCTTCAACAGCAAGGAGCCCAAACACAGCTTTAAATATTTTCAGCTTTAAATATTTTCAAATGTAACAACAGTTTCATTTGGAAAAAAGCAAGCTTTTTAGATAAAATGTGAAAAAGCAATGAAGTTAAACTTTAAAATGTGTTACATTTATAACTGTGATTTGGAAGCTTTTCTGTAAAGAATGAGGAAAAGACGCAAGTTCTTTTTTGCCTTCCTTTCTGCTGCTTGAAAGAAGAAGTAAAATAGTTTGAGGTTTGTTGGTTGCTGGAGTTCAAGTTTGCAGCTCTAAACAGAAAACAGGAAGGGGTCACTGTGGAAAGCGCTGGTTGATCAGCTGATCTCTCTGCCTTTGGTACAATTAACTGTTTCACATCCTTCTTTACCGGCCATGGTACAGCTGTGTCGAACCAGGTAGAGACATAAAACCTGGCGTCGCGGTTTGCTTGGTGGATGAGAAATGCACATAGCTTCAAAATTCAAATTCGTAACTTTGCTGGGGTCACAGGTGGATATTGTGTATGTCTGGGAACGTGGCAGCAGTGGGATAGCAAGCAGAATTGCAGCCCTGGACTTCAGCAGGGCAAACTTTGGCCTTTTCAAGCAATTGCTGGGGGAAATCCCATGGGCAAGGCTGCTCGAAGGTAAAGGGGCCCAAGATGACCGAGGGAGTGGAGCCTCTCCTGTGTGAGGAAAGGCTGAGGGAGCTGGGGCTCTGGAGCTGGAGAAGAGGAGACTGAGGGGGGACTCATTCCTGGGGATCAATATGGAAAGGGGCAGTGTCAGGAGGATGGAGCCAGGCTCTTCTGGGTGACAACCAGTGACAGGACAAGGGGCAATGGGTTCAAACTGGAACACAGGAGGTTCCACTTAAATTTGAGAAGAAACTTGTTCCCAGTGAGGGTGTCAGAGCCTGGCCCAGGCTGCCCAGGGAGGCTGTGGAGTCTCCTTCTCTGCAGACATTCAAACCCGCCTGGACCCCTTCCTGTGGAACCTCAGCTGGGTGTTCCTGCTCCGGGGGGATTGCACTGCATGAGCTTTCCAGGGCCCTCCAACCCCTGACATTCTGGGATCTGTGATAGAGACACTGGTGATTTTTCTGCAGTAAGATTCGCTGTCATAAGTACTACAACTTTGTCAGACTTCTACTGAGCATTTCGTAATTCATTTCATGAGAAAACAGTCATGCTAGCTGGAAATACAATGTCTGATTGAAAGCTTAGCTTGCAAACCCGCCAGAAGGATTCTAACATGGCTGTTAGAGCACATATTGTCTAAAATGTGAGGCTTTTTCTGAAAATCTGAGACAATTCTCACTTTCCTGCTCTGAGGGTGTCTGTCAGTCACAAACTGATTCGTTTGGCTGACACTGAACTTTCCACGTTTCCTGATATGCATGGATGCTCTTGTGCAATTCCAGTCACTAAGCGTGATTTTGAAAAACCAAATAAAGTCTGCTCTTGGGGAGGAATGCACGAAAAGTTGACTCTGCTTTGTGGAAGTCAAAGTGATGACAAACTATTCTGTTCGAGTTGGTCACTTCTAAATCCAACTGCGGTGACTCATTTGGGTTTTTTCTTAAGGGAACTAAAGTCGTACGAGGGAATTTTTCTGCAATGGATGTTTCGGGGGATTTCTTTGCATGAACGGTTTTTAGTGTGCCTGGACTAGTTGAGAATGGCCTGTTTAATTTTGAAATTTTATTTTGAGTCCTCATGAAAGCTGAAAATGTGCTCTTAACTGAAGTCTGTTTCCCCGACTCTAATGGTGTAGAAGTTGGTTGCATTTTGGCTCAGAGCTTCCCCTTTTTAGTGACCTCTTATGCTTCTGACACCCAAGTAAAACGTGTGTTTAGAGACTGAACTTTTGTAAAAGTTCAAGGAGCAGTTGGGCAATGTGGACATCCATCAGTCCATGGGTCCGGATGGGATGCACCCGCGGGTGCTGAGGGAGCTGGCTGAGGTCATTGCTGGACCGCTCTCCATCATCTTTGCCAAGTCTTGGGAAACGGGAGAGGTGCCTGAGGACTGGAGGAAAGCAAATGGCACTGCAGCCTTCAAAAAGGGCAAGGAGGAGGACCCGGGGAACCATAGACCAGTCAATGTCACCTCCACCCCTGGGAAACTGATGGAGCGGCTTCTCCTTGGTGCCATCTCAAGGCACATCAGGGATACATAAAGAAAGAATCCCAGAATGTCAGAGATTGGAAGGGATTAATTAATTAATTAATATTGACAGCACAGTCAGGGCAGGGGGATGAGATTTTCTAGCACCCAGCATATTAAAAAGCTTGTTCAATATCATTGTAGAAAGTAAACTTTCGTGCTTGACAGTTCTATGGAAAACAGAGTAAAGCAGTTTACTGTCAGCTCTGTTTTCTTTATTCCAGTCCCATTGTGCTTGTGGTTTTGGTGTAAGCTGGACTGAAGCTGAGTGGTGCTGCAGCTCTGGTTTTCATTTGATTTGCCCTAGAAGTCTGCATATATATTTAGTGGGTGTAGTCTGTTCTATTTAAGGGAAAGTAGTTGTTTTGAGGCTATTATCTGCGTGTGTTTGTTTTAAGAATCACAATCAGAGGAGGAATGGAACTTCCTTTTTCCATTTGGTTGGATGTTCCTGGGTTTCTTTGGTAGAAATGTGCTGTTGTGTGCTTTTCCCTGCTGCACACACCTCCGGGGAGATCACCTTGTCCTTTATACAGCCTTATCGTGTGGGCTGCTGGGCCTCCCCAGGACTTCGGAAAACGTCCCGAGTTGCAAAACTGTCCTGAATGTTGCAACGCTGGCGTTAATGAGTGGAGATTTTGCAGCATGTTTGTTATGACCACTACGAAACCGAGTTCAGCTCTCAAGTCCTCGTTTCCTCCTCCAGGGTGTGTGATTTGAGTCTTCAGAGTCATTTGGCACACGAAAGGACAGGTCTGTGCAGCGATGGCTCTGCCGGGGGGTGCAGTGGTTTGCGTAGAAGATTTGGGCAATTCTTACAAAAGAATTCAATGTGATGTTCAGTTGTGCTCCTGAGGTAGGCGGTAGATCTGTGTGGTTTGGGGTTGTCTTCTTACAGCAAATAAAAGATTTGGCTTTTTTTCCCCCTAATACTTGTAAAGCTGTCAGTGTCGTGGGAGTTTGGAGCAGCAGGCTCCAGTTCATCCTCTGGCATTCCGAGGTAAGAGGACGGGTTGGATGAGTTTCCTGCCGGCCTTGGGCTATTTTTGACTCGCTCTCTTTATGTAGCTACTGTTCTGCACTGGAGAGGGTTCCGTGTGGTTGTTCCTTTTCATCTTTCTCCTCATGGACTGGTCAGGGAAAACATTTAATGGGTTTGGTTATAGAAATGATGATTTCTCTTTAACTGAGATTGTCTCTTGTCCCCTCACACCTTCCGAATTGATTTTGTGAAGCAAAGGGAAGACAAACTAGGGTGATATTTCAGTTGAATTTGAGCTGCGTATGGAGTAGCTGGCTAGAACCGTCTGTGAAGGCTGCTTGCCATGCAGAGCAGTGGCTGGATAACAAGGGAACTTAATTCTTACCTGTAATCTGTTTTTTTGTAGGGTAAAGCTACAGCAGATGGAAGATACCTAACTACCAAATAGCAAGATAGTTAACATTTCAAGTTTTTGCACCGTTCTGATTTTAGGTGGGAATGTCACTTACACAGTTAATTCGTCCAAGTGTATTGAAGGACGTGGTAGCAGTGATTAGCGTTTAATATTGAAAATTCCCCACCCAGAATGTCAGGGGGCTTGGAATACTCTTTAAAAAGTTGTAGATGTTAAAGACTCTTCTGAGAAAACCATTCAGTACATGAAAACTTTCCTAAAAACTGATAATGTTAAATCAGCTTTTAAGAATTTGCTGTATGCTTTGACTAAATACCAGACACATGAGGTCATAAGAGCCTTTAGTTTTAAACTGTATTCATTGCTTACATGAGTAATCAGTGAGAGAAGTTCTTCAGGAAGCCTGGGCTATGGGATTTCTTAACTCCCTAATGCCAAAAATATTTCTGGTTAAAAAGCCATGTGGCAAATGTAGCTACACTGTGTTTCTTGAATCAAGTAAACTGATGGTTAACTGGGGGCTTAAATTAAAGAACTTTTTAGAGAAGAAGTTTTTCCAGAATCAATTTGCAAGTCCAAATTGTTCACCCCAAGGGCTTCCGGCCGAGTTGGCCGGTGTTGCACAGAGAGGAAGATGTTTGGGATTTATGAAGCAGACAACTTGCTGTGCTGACCCTTCTGGGCTCCCACTTAGGTGTTGGTGTTTGGAAGGAGTTGACCTGGATTCCCTGCAGCCATTAACATGCATGTGTATGCAAAACGAGCTCTAAGAAAATACATTTGGGTGATAACTTGGACACAAATCCTCTTTTCAGAAACCCATTGACTTTTCTGAAGTTACAGCAGAAAATCACCCAGTAGGTTCTCACCCATCTTCCTTTAGGTCAGAAATAGCAGCTCTCTGGAGAATGATGGGGATTCTCCCAGTTGATGAGAAGTTTCTTGGACTCTGAGTGCTCGGCTGCTGACAGAGAAATCTGCTTGTAAGAGAACTCGGAGAGCCTGTTCTGGAAACAGTGATCCAGGAGAGAGGAGGAACCAGAGGGAGAGCAGAATTTCAATATACAGACAGCATGACTGTTGTGGAAACCGTTCTCCCCTGGGATCTACACCATACCTGGGCCGTTTGATCTGTAACCAGTTCAGTTCTGGTTGTGTGCAGTATTCACGTGTCCATCGCTCTCCGGGTGTGTGGAGGAAGAGGGTGGCACTTGTGTGAAATCATTCCACGAACGTTCTATATTAGGGGAGGCGGATTTCCTAGGGGAGGCCCTCGTTGCTTGGAGCTCCGAGAGGAAACGTCTGCGGCGGGAGGCGCTGGTGACCGTTGGCACCGCGCCGTGGGCTGTGCCAAACAGCTGCGTTTTGCGCAGGGTTTCTTCTGAGGGTGCTGGGTGCCTCCTGCATGCGTTAAGGATGAGAAATTTCTCCTGACTTGAGAAGACAATAGTTAAGAGTTGATAAAATTCAAGATATTCCCAATAACTAAGTCTACTGTACTTCTAGATGTAGTAAGTTATCTTTATAGCTCTAAAGCGTGGCGAGCGCCGAGGATATTTTGTGTTACGTGTGTACTAGCAACTATCAGAGGGCTTATGATGCAGGCGGAAGAGTTGAAGATGCACAGTCAGGATTTGTGCCATTCCTGCTGTTTCCCCTCTCCTACCACCTCTTGGTAAACCCCGTTTGTCCGTGTTGGCAGCCGAGTTCGCTGCCCAGTGGCTGTGACCCGGCTCTGTAAACCAAAGGTTTTCTGTTTGTCTTTTTCCTGTTCCTTGAATACACAATTTGCAAATTCACGGGCTAACTTTATAAATAAGATCTTGATGTTCTGTTCTCATTTAAAGAAAAACTGTGCTCATTGTGAAATGTTGGAGTGGGAGCAATACATTGGGGAACAGACATAGTTTGCAGCTTTTCCATGGGAGAGGCAATTCCATGATAATTGTGCTGTCCTACCTAATATCCTTGCTAAGGTCATAATTGTTAATGAGTGAGGCTGATTTGCCCTCCAAAATATTAGTGCATGGGACAAATAATAAGTATATTTAGTTCTGTGAGGACCAGAGGAGGCTTCTTCAGTTGCCATTTGCTGTCTGTGCTGCCACCCCGTCGTGTTCGGAGTTCACCTGCGAGCTGATGGGCCTGAACAGTGAGCAGAAGAGCTTGGGAAGCTCTGTGGTGGCGTGTTTAGTTTAATTGAAAATTAACCTATGTTGCTTTATTACAGGCATTTGGAAATGCAAAAACAGCACATAACAATAACTCCAGTCGCTTTGGAAAATTTATTCAAGTCAACTATTTAGAGAACGGTGTTGTCCGAGGGTAAGTACGGTCTGAGGTGCCTCTGGGGTTGATCTCTGTGCTTGTAGGGGTTGGTGAAGGCTCTGTTGTACGCAGAATTCTGCCTTGTTGAGACTCTGCTCCTGTGAGAACATCTGAGCTCTGCAGAATAACCAGGAGATACGTGACATTCTTACCCTGCTGTACAACCAGATCAGGTTAAGAATTTGACCGTTGCTGCATCTTGTACCTTCACGCTAAACAAAGGATTTTCTCATAACGCTGTTGTCCTCGCCCTTTTGCTATTAAAACCAGAAGATGTGAATTTTTAAGAGGCGATGGAGAGAAGTGAAATAGATATGAGGAAGCCATTTTAGATGCTGTAATATTATATTACACCAGTGTGCGCAGCATGGGGAATAAGCAGGAGGAGCCAGAAACCTGTGTTAGGGCAGGAGATTATGACCTGGTGGCAATTCCAGAGACATGGTGGGACAGCACACGACTGGAATGTGCTCATGGGTGGCTGTGTCCTGGTCAGGCCAGACAGGCCAGCCAGACATGGTGGTGGAGTTGGTCTTTACGTGAGAGAGCAACTACAATGTATTGAGTATTGTCCAGACACGGCTGAGGAGCGAGCGGAGAGTCTGTGGGTGCAAGTGAAGGGGCAGGCTGGCAAGGGTGATATGCAGCTTAAATTTTTAATCTTGTGTCTACGCAAATTGCAGCAGTCGCACGTTGTCAGGATGGGCCTGTGCTGGTGCAGGCGCGATGCTGCGACCCGGCGCTGGTGCAGAGTTCTGCCCCGTACCACCAGCAGAATCTTGCTGCACTGTGGAGCACCCCTAACAACCCTGACTTTGTTCTCTTTCCTTTGGATCATCGTCGTGTTTGCACTTCAACGTGAACAGCGGGGAACTCTGTCCCACCTGTGCTTGGAGTGTTCTGCACACAACTGGTGTCTTTGCAGATCGTGGCGCACCGGCTCACGAGGTTGCTGCCGTTTGAATGTGCTTGTTTTGTCTTCAGCATGAGAGAAAGCCGCTCAAACTTTGGCCTCGTTCGTTATATCCTACGTCAAGGAATTTATATAATTATGTAGGAGATTTTGTCAAAATGTAGGGGGTTTTCTGGCTGGCTACGTTCTGGTTTTGGCTGCTGTATATATTGTCATAAATTTCAGCAAATTTTTCGGATTGGCAATCGGGCGGTTGCCCGATATATTTTGGGGCTCCTGTAGGCTGTGCATTCCTTGTCAGATAACTGTTAATCTCGGGGTAGAGAACACATTGTTAGTGCTCTGCAGACCTTGTTTCTGCTTAGAGTTCTTCATCAGCACTTTTCTAGCTTC
Source organism: Patagioenas fasciata (assembly GCF_037038585.1). Lineage (NCBI taxonomy): Eukaryota > Metazoa > Chordata > Aves > Columbiformes > Columbidae > Patagioenas > Patagioenas fasciata. Next base: position 6,187,023 of record NC_092546.1, on the reverse strand, counting down.
ATCTCCCTCTTTCCAGTTATGTCTACCACAACCAAGCACTGAACGCAGGTGTTTTGGGGGCATTTCTCTTTGCTCCAGTTACAATATAGTGCACGCTGAAATTTTTGGTCCGGGTGTAAGACGGTGACTACGCTATTCTGTATGCTTTAGCGCAGGTTTGTTATTGGAACTCTCTTGGCAGTTGCTGGCTGATGTTTTGTGGCAGCTTCTCTTTTGCCCTCATGGTTTTTTTCCCGTTTTGCGTCTCTTCAGGGCTGTTGTCGAGAAATACCTGCTTGAAAAATCTCGGCTGGTTTCTCAAGAGAAAGATGAAAGGTAAGAGATGAATATAGCCTACTAACACAGTTATAGTAGTGCAAGAGTTTAAAAGCATCTCAAGTATATAGAATAAAAGAAAAATCATTATATTTTCATGAAAGAGAAATACGTTGACTTTGTAGGAACTACCACGTCTTTTATTATTTGCTACTTGGGGTCAACGAGGAAGAGCGTAAAGAATTTCACCTCAAGCAACCTGAAGATTATTTCTACCTCAATCAGGTAATCTAGGACCAGGATTTACAAATGTGTCAGATGTGTTGTCTGGCTTGTGTTAAAAGAAAGCAGAAGAGATTACACTTGTTTTCTTGTGATGTTTGTGCTTTGTTCTTTGCCTTTAATTATGGGTGGCTCTCCACAGCATAACTTGAAAATTGAAGATGGGGAAGATTTGCGCCATGACTTCGAAAGGTTAAAACAAGCCATGGAGATGGTTGGCTTCCTTTCAGCAACAAAAAAACAGTGAGTAGAACCCTTGAAGCTCTTGTTACTGATAGCTGGTTAATGTTCTTGAAGTGCAATAAACCGTGGATGTGTGGGGATCACGTTTAGTTGAATGGGAAGCAAGGAGAGCGTAGCATTTGAGGCCTATGGACAAGTTGTTGAAGCAGAATTAAGTCCGCTAGCCTGTTACAATGAACTCATAAGAAAAATTCTTCTAAAGTTCCATTTTTCTTCCGTAGGATTTTTTCAATACTCTCAGCTATTCTTTATTTGGGCAACATCACGTACAAGAAGAAAGCAACAGGTCGTGAAGAAGGGTTGGAAGTGGGACCTCCCGAAGTGCTGGACATTCTTTCCCAGCTTTTGAAAGTAGAGTATTGCTCTTCAGCTCTGTTTGATCGTATTGTCACGGGTGAGAGTGAGGGGGCAGGCTGGCAGGGGTGAGACTGCTGTGGGCGTCTATTACAGGCCACCAGATCAGGGTGAGGAGGTTGATGAGGCCTCTACAGACAGCTGAGAGCAGCCTCACAGACACAGGCCCTGGTTGTGCTGCGGCATTTGAACTCCCCTGATGTTTGCTGGAAGGACGACTCGGCCGGGCAGCCCCAGTGCAGGAGGCTCCTGCTCCATGGGGGGGTTGCACTGGATGAGCTTTCCAGGTCCCTTCCAACCCCTGACACTCTGGGATTCTGTGATTCTGCTTCCGCATTTTACTTGAATATCTTGTTGCCTCATTTGCTGTATCTAGATCCACAGCATTTATCTTGTGAGAGGCAAAATGGATGAAATCAGTGCAATTATTTGGGTTAGAGATGGAATCTAGCCCATAGCGTGGAAGTGGAATTTGTTTAGTCAGTAATCATAGAGCCAAGCAGGAGTTAATTTGTTGGATTTGTGTTCTTGGCCACCACAAGGAAACATCTGAGTGCATCTAAGCTGAGAATAATTTAAAGAAGTTGAGGACTAAAGAGTTTGAGTTGTAAAGCTATTGATAAAATGTCGCTGTTGTGGAAGAACTTACATTTCTCTGAGGAAGCTGCTGTTGCCATCGGGTCACTCATTGGCGAGTTTGGGGGTGACAATAACTCTTGTTCTTGTTTTGAAGGTGAAACGAGAAATTCTGGTAGAAGTGCTAACAAAAAGAAAAACTGTGACTGCCAATGATAAGCTTATTTTGCCATATAGTCTCAATGAGGTGAGTAAAAGAACACTAGCAGTGTCATTTTAAATGCTTAAACTTGCTCTCCAGGCTACAAAAGGCTAATACGGCACGCTTTCACGGTTAGAAGTTAGCGCTAAAGGAAAATCGTAGTTTTATTGATCTCGGCTGGGATTGCAACCTTTGGGTGACACTGGTCTGGAATAGAAACGCTCTTTTTAAACCAAGTTGTTTCGTCTCCAGGCAATAACAGCTCGTGATTCGATGGCCAAGTCCTTATACAGTGCCCTGTTTGATTGGATTGTGCTGCGAATTAATCATGCGCTCCTTAATAAGAAGGACATGGAGGAATCTGTTACAGTAAGTTTCTCACAAAGATGGGTCCCTGTAGCCAGCTGTGTATTCGGAGCTCTCGGAGAATCCTGTAGATGACGTGGTCAGGTATCTGGGACGGGTTTTGATTCTTCTGAAGTCCGTGGTAAATTTCTTGATAGCACTTAATTATCTCTGTTTTCACAATAGACAAAACCATTAAATATTAAAAATGTCTTAGTGAAACCACAGTGCTTTTTGTGCTGTGAAGTCACTATGACAGGTTGCTTAACTGCATTTCCACATCTTCTTTCAGTGTTTGTCCATTGGTGTACTTGATATTTTTGGATTTGAAGACTTCGAAACCAACAGCTTTGAACAGTTCTGTATAAATTATGCAAATGAGCAGCTTCAGTATTATTTCAATCAGCATATTTTCAAATTGGAACAGGTAAGAAATGAGAGTTGCTGAAACAAAAGGTTTTTATCAAGTGCTGATACGCTATGCAAACTCAGCCGCTATTCTGCCAAAGCCCATGGCTGACTTGAGTATATTGCCCGGAGTCTGAGTTGTGGATGTGTGGTCTCCCCAGGGCAGGGCAGAGGGGCAGCAGAACCTCTCTGACCTACTGACCACCCCTTCGAACCCACCCCAGGTACCATTGCCGCGTGTGGTATTTCATCAACAGTATGGAAAGAACTCTAAACCAGCATTTTAAAGAAAAGAAAATTACCAAATCTACAACTTTTGTATGTAAACATAGTGCTGATGTCCCTGTTCTGTAACTTGTGAGGGAAGGCCAGCCAGGCTAACTAGAGTAAATAGTTACATTGTTTTCTTTTTTCTAATGCCATTTTTCCAAATAAGCTTAATCCTGGAATGACCCATTTCCTGTGTCTCTGCGGCATGAGGGCCCTCGGGGGGATCTCTATATCTTTTTAAAGAAAGGCGGTTTTGTGTGTGGAAAATGGCGTTGCACTCTGTGCTGTGGCGAGCACACTGAGCACTCTGTCGCTGGGCAGACTGAATTCTACCTATTCAAAAATAATCCTTTTCTTGTCGTCATCAAGAACAGTGAGAGGTGCCCTTTGTTAAACATAACTTTTTTGTTAAATTCCTGTGCAATATCTTTTTTTACATTAGCAACTTAGCATCGCTGGGCTTATTTCTCCCGTAGGCATTTACAGCGTTAAGGAAAACTGATTTTTTGGTTCCATATTTCAATGGGCAGCTTGGCCTGTGGAGCGTTCGCATTGTCATTTCAGCAGAAGAGCTTTGTGTTCTCAAAGAGCGCTCCACGTTCTCTGAACCGAATGATACACATTGCTTCCTGAGGGAGGTTCTGCTCTTGATTTGTGGGGCTTAACTGCCTGTCCTGAAACTTCTGCTATTTTGTTTGACAATGGGATTTGGAAATTCTGTGACTTAATGCTAAATATTTGTCGCTTTTTCATAATACAAGAACTATGGAAGAGAAAAATAGACTTAAATTCCTACAGTAAATGTTTCCCTAGGATTTTAATGACGTGGATGTCCTGTCTAACCCCAGGTTTACAGACTGTCAGGGGATGGGAAGGCACAGCAAAACATTCTTTTGCCTGTTCTGGTTTTTAAATAGATTTACCCCAAGCATCCGCTGTTGGATGACTTGTCTAGATAGACCTCTGATCTGCCCCAGTATGCCTGCTGTTCTGGTCTTATTTAGATACCTCTTATTTTTGTTTCTGCCGCCTGTACTAACAAACTGAACTTGCCGTAGCTGTTCAAGGCTATTTTTTAAGTGCTTAGACCGCAGGACATGAAAGATCAGGGCACTGTACTGATGAGGGGCTTTTCTTGAGCTACACAGGAGGAATACAAGAGTGAAGGCATCACTTGGCACAATATTGACTACACTGATAATGTGGCCTGCATTCACTTAATCAGCAAGAAGCCCACTGGCCTCTTCTATCTTCTGGATGAAGAAAGCAAGTAAGCGACAAACATCTTGTGGAACAAAGTGTGTGGCAGGGAGGAGGGAAGGACTGTGGGAGGGGACAGACATGCGGCACTTGGCCGAGGAGAGGGATGGTGTGGGAAGCAAAGGGTCGCCTTGAATGATAATCTACCCTTGAGTTTGCTCCCAATGACTCCAGTGTGGTGCTGATATAAATCAACGCTAAAATCGAACGTTGGCTTAAGCACGCTTGAAAACTTCGACTTCTGTATTTTACCATGCAATTACAATTAAGGTAAAATGCATGTATGTAAGTCTTTGGAACATCAAGTAGCAAATGTGTTACATCGTTAATGTGGTGCTAATTAAGGTGAAGTGGGAGGAAGCACTGACGTACGCTGGAAACCTCAGAATATTCTTCTACTTGTGAGTTTGGTCCAGAAATTAAGCCCAGCTCTAGGGTTCAAAGCAGTGTGTAAGTCTGGCATAGTGTAGAGGTCTCAGACAATAAAATACTTTCAGCCAGGATCAGTAGGCTCTGTAGTCTGTGGCCTTTGCACCTCAGTGAATGTACCATATTTGAAAGACAGCTGACCGCTTTTGTTTTGTATTCCTAGCTTTCCACATGCCACCAACCAGACTCTACTTGCAAAATTCAAACAGCAGCACGAAGACAACAAGTTCTTTGTTGGAACGCCGGTGATGGAGCCTGCTTTTATTATTCGACACTTTGCTGGGAAAGTTAAATACCAGATAAAAGTAGGTGATAGATCTGATGGCCACAAAAAAGAAGAAATTCTTACCTTTCTGATAGTTTTGTCAGAGTGTGGAAAATGTGCTGGGAATGGGCTGGGTCAGTTGTGTCCTCAGATGTAGGGTTTTTTGGTGGTGGTCTAGACTTGAGGATAATGCCTCCTATAGTTAGAATTATGTAGAATAACGAATCATTCTGAATAGTGATTACCACCTTGAGTCAAGATGCAGCGTTCTTGAGAGCTCGTGGTTCGATGTTCCTGTTTTGCAGGATTTCAGAGAGAAAAATATGGATTACATGAGGCCAGATATCGTCGCTTTGCTCCGAAGTAGCGACAGCGCTTACGTGCGGGAGCTGATCGGGATGGACCCCGTGGCCGTGTTCCGCTGGGCCGTGCTGCGCGCGGCCATTCGCGCCATGGCTGTCTTTGCAGAGGCTGGGCGCCAGAGAGCTCAGAAGACCGCAGGTATGGTGTGAAACACCAGGAACGCTTTCAAACACCGGGCAGTTGCTTTGTGCTTGGTGACAGAACCGGTTTACGGCAAAACCGTATTGTCCAGGCGTGGTCTTGCTTTGGTACTACTTGTGAAAATGGCTCAATGTTCGCGCACCAAAGACGCTGTCGCTGTTTTACTGGAGACAATTCGGATGTGCTCCTCCAATAAGTGCACTGTTTCCAGCAGGCTGGCCAGATTTGAAGTAGTATTTGTAAAAGCTGGGCAAAACATTTCTAGTTCTACTGTGCACACTCATCACTGGTCTTGATCTTCTCAGAGCTCCCTGAAGTTTCAAATGAATATTCAGGATTAAATACTAATTCTGAAAAGCTTTTCCGAGCAGCTGCAATTTGTTATCTGGCAGTTGGGAGTTTGAGAAACAAAGTGCTCTGGCTTGATAACTGAAGTACTAGACACAAACTCCAGGGCCTTGGATGGGCATTTTGCTTGTTATACTCAGTGTTTTGTGGTTGTTCTTAATGTGTTATGCTCATGTCTTTGTCAGAATTCAACCTGTTGATTATTTCACAACAGGAGTGGTACGTCAAGGACCCAGAGTTCCTCTTGGAGAACTCCAGAGATCAAATACACCAGTAGAAAAAGTTTATCGGTGAGAAACGCATATTTAACCCATGTCAGGGAAAAGTCTGAGTCACATTTTCATATATCAAGTGTCAACTAGGTCTTTCCATAGCAAGTTTTATTTCTTCTGTCTTGTTTTGTTTGGCCCTTTTTAATATTATCAAAACAATAGCTTATTTTCGGCAAGACCCGGTACTACCAAATGTCAGTGACTGCCTCGCTTCACTTACCCCTGACTTTCTGGCCTCTCTGTCTGTCCTTTGTTGCTGTGTGTTCCTCTGCAACCAGCCCGTGTCCCTGGGGGATTTCTAGGAGCCCTCATGTTTTTTGCAGCCCCATGACATGATTAGGAGGCAGGACAAGCCCTATAGAGCTGCCTCCACGCGTTTACCTTTCGATGGGTCATTCAGGTTTTATACGTGTTCCTTTTGCAGCTGCTCAGTGCTTGATTTCTCATTTGATTGTTCTGAGGATTTCGATATAAATGCTTTTGAAGACATCATTTCTTTTTATGAAAACAAGAAGTAAGTAGCACTAGGCTGGCGCTTAGAGGCCAGGGAGGCACACGCCTGGACAGATTGACCTTCTGAGCGTGCTCTGTGTAAAAGTGACGCACACACGAAGCAGTGACTTCTGCTTCGTCATGATTACTTCATCACAGACAGTCTCTGTCACCTCTGACAGCTCAGAACTAGAGATACAATTGGGCTGAAAGGATTGGTCACGGCACAACGCATTTATTTCCTTGCCATATCTTAAACCAAAGTCTCGATGTTCAAAAATGTTCAGAGGTACCAAGGGGAGGAAGCAACTGTCTGTAATGATGTTGCTGCCTCAGCGAGCGGCTCAGGGTGGCGACAGCACCTGACAGCCAGAAGTGATTCTTACGCTTCTGTTATTTTTGGTTTGTGCCTCTCTGGAGAGTAAAGCAGGTAAGTGCTGTGCAGACACACTTCACAAGCACGGTGCATGCTGAAAGTAACGGAGTCTGCCACAAATTAGGGACCATCCCAGGCTTACTTGGAAAAGCTAAGCATGTGAATAAATTTGAAATGGAAATGAAAAACAAAATGCCATCAAACATTCCTGTGATGAGTAGTTTTTAACTTTTCCGGCAGTCAAATCTCTATATAAAACCATTTACTGCTTGATTATAAAGAAGCTTACGTTATCTGAAAAGGCTATTTAGCTTAAAATGTTCCTTGTGTATTAAGTACATTCTGCTAAATTTCTGTTTTCTGAGTTGGTGGCTCAAGAATTTACACAAAAAGGCAAAATTAGAGAATAAGTTTAGTATGAGACCCTGGTAATTAAATTTGAGGGCACTAACAGAATAGAGAGTGCTGATCTGCCATCAGAATCATTCATGCTTAGGAAGAAGTAGCCTGGGATTGACCTGCTGCTGTTTGGCGCACACTTGGTGATGGGATCTCTGGGGTTTCAACTCCTTTCCCCCCCCACCGTCTCCTGGCTGTGTATCCGTTTGCCATCTCTGTTTTGCTGTGACTCATTTTAGAGACATGCATGAACAAATCATCGCAAGTATCAAAGGACTTCCCTGGCAGGGTGGGGATCCCTGCAAGCTGCTTCGGTCACTCAGTCGACTCCAACACCGCTCCCACTTCATGTGAGTTCTGGTGCTCGAGGTATTGCTTTGAAAGTGCAGCAACAACCAAGCAGTTACTCCAGTCCGTTGAAAAGATACTTGCACCACGCTTGTCTTCTGCAAAAAAAAGCTAAATAAGACAAGAATAAAATAAGTCCTTCTAAAAAAATATAAAGGCTTTGAGAGCACTTTATCGCTTCATTGTATTAGCGGCAAGCCAAACCTACTTTTCATGTAAACTTGCTTTAAAACCCAAGTGTGTAGTATGGGCTTGTTGCAAAACATTTGACAATGAAATTGCTCACAAGCTATGATTAATGGTTTCCTGAAACCCAGGATGCCGATGCTGTGTATATTCCTGGGTTAAGTCTCTTTACGTGTGTACACCTATAGATGTGTAAGAAAATCATTCTGGTCCCTGATGTTTCTGGAAGGACTGCTCGGTTCCTCCAGGGCCTTGACGAGAACTTTGTGATGCAAAGGGTGGAGGAGCCGACCAGGAGAGGTGCCCTGCTGGGCCTCATCCTCACTGACAAGGAGGGGCTGGGTGAAGCGGTAAAGGTTGGGGGCTGCCTTGGCTGCAGCGACCGTGAGATGGTGGAGCTGAGGATCTGCAGTGACAGGAGCAGGACAGCAAGCAGAATTGCAGCCCTGGACTTCAGCAGGGCAAACTTTGGCCTTTTCAGGCAGTTGCTGGGGGAAATCCCATGGGCAAGGCTGCTCCAAGGTAAAGGGGCCCAAGATAGTTGTTTGGTGTTCAGGGGCTGTTTCTAGCGGGCACAAGATCAGAGCATCCCACACGTAGGAAGCCAAGGAAGGGAGCCAGGAGACCTGCGTGGTTAAACAGGGAACTGCTGGGTGTGCTCAAGTGGAAGAGGAGAGTTTATAGATCATGGAAGGAGAGGCTGGCCACTTGGGGAGAACATCAGGCTGTTGTTGGAGGGTGTAGGGATATATAATAAATAAACGTGAAGTGAGCGGCGTGGAGCCGGAAGGTGCCTCACGTTATGGAGTTCACAGGTTCACGGTGTGGGGTGTGAACTCCAGGCTGTTCCTGCCAGCCTGGGGTTTGCTGTGGGGCGAGGGCTGTGCCCAGGGCTGTGTGGTGTGGGGTGATCTCAGACCCATCAGTTCCCGAGCAGGATGCTGGCCGTGGGTTGTCCTTCTGTGAGCAGTTGAGGGCTTTCCCAGCAGTTCTGGTGCAGCGATAACTTCTGCGTTTCGATGCGATAGTGCCTGAGTATCGTGATAAGAATTCAGTGGCTGTTGAGTTGGCCAAACAGCAAAGCTTCCACAAGAGCACTCTAGGCAACAGTGTGGTTTTTAATAGCTTTACCTTTAGAGAAAACGTTTCACTTGTGAAAGCTTCCAATACCTACAGAATTAATTTAAAAATGAGATCCTGTCACGAAGCAGTTTGCATCTCTGGCATCGGTCACTTGTGAGAGATGTGCACGAACACACCCGCTGCTCCTGTGCTGATTTCCTGCTGTCCTTATCTTGCCTCAGGAATTGCACCAAATTATTGCTTGCTGAAATCACCAAAAATTGTGTGTGTTTTTTTCTTAAATGATCTTTAATGTTTTAACAGGAAAAGTAGAGGTACCAAGCAGAAGCAGATCATTCCCAAGGTAAGCTTATTCAGTGAATTTAGTTTTCTTTTGTTTGTTTCTTTCACTTTGAACTTTCATTTTGATTGGTAGAACTCATTTCAGAAAATATTGTTTCAAAGTGTAGGGAAGTTGTATCCTTTAACCTCCAGAACTTCCTTTTTGACAATCTAAAAGGTAAGTGATTGTTCGCCTTTGTAAGGAGAGCTGAACAGGAAAAAATGGTGGATTGGTATCTGTTTAACTGGACTGAAGATGCCGTTTCTAATCAAGGCAAACAGTGTGTACGTCATTCACCTCGTTCACCTTACGCTCTTGGGACGGGACAACGTAAAAGTCTCGCTCTTAAGAAGATTCTTTTGTCCAAAATAGAAGCAGTCAGGAAGTGTAGCGTCGTTTAACGTGGAACTCTAGGCAGTCGATTTGGTTTCTTCCTCACTTTGATGCAGATGGAAATATTTCCCCTTCAGTTAAGAGACTTTGTTGATTATGAAAACTTTCTTGTAGAACTTGCTGGATTCCAAGTCTCTGAAGCTCATCATGAGCATGACCCTGCATGACCGAACCACGAAATCCCTCCTGCACCTACACAAGAAGAAGAAACCCCCCAGCATCAGCGCGCAGTTCCAGGTGGGTGCACCCTGACCTCGTGGGAACAGACCTTCTTGGTCTGGTCTAGGCTGAGCTTGCTTGAAAAACAAGCTGGTTTTTATTCCTCGGATTCGTTTAAAGCAGGGTTGTTACTTGATTAAGATTAGACCGCGTTTAGAGATCACTGTTATGCTATGAAATGTTAGTTTGCTTGTACGATCAGCCTCATCCTTACATGCGGATGGAGCGCTATTGTAACATCATATGTAAACCCCGCTTCTCGTTATCTTGAGAAAAGGGAAAACCATTACAAGGATCCGCTGTGCAATATGGGAGAAGCTCCATGTTGGATGAAATAGGATTGTATAGCAACCACACACATGGAAGAACCTGATTTCTGAGGAAGAAGCTGTACTGCTGCCAAATGCAAAACGAGGATATCTGAAGGCAAAGTAAACGGTTCTGCCTATTTCGTTTCAGACTTCACTTAGCAAGTTACTGGAGACCCTGGGTAAAGCTGAGCCCTTCTTCATCCGCTGCATCCGCTCCAACGCCGAGAAGGTAACAGAGCCGAGTGCTGAGGATCTCGCTCTCCCAGCCCTGTGATCTCTTGGATTTGTTCACTGTCATTCTGTACAGAAGTGAAGGGCAACCAGGGTCCAAAACCAGAATGTGCTTTTTCTGCTGGACAGAAATAGGACTCTTCAGGCACTCACGAGCTGTTCACTGCTGATCTTTTTCAGAAAGAGATGCTTTTTGATGAAAACTTGGTGCTTCAACAGTTAAGATACACTGGCATGCTAGAAACTGTGCGGATCAGAAGATCTGGCTACAGTGCCAAATATACATTCCAGGTACGTGGAAGTGGATTACGCGTTCAGAAATAGCTGCGCTTTTTGGAAAAGCACTCATTGCCTTGGAGTCCTTCGTGTCTCTCTTTGTATGAAGCTCATGACCACTTGGAATGAACTGTGAAAATTGACGGTAGTTTTGACAGAGGTGACATGGTGTAGTATAAACTGTTGTGAGAGTCATCTACTAGTAAATTGTTCACTTGTTGCGTGGAGGAGAAGCATTCCGAGGATTGTGCTGCAGGTACGAGCACCAGTGCTGACGCTGCTGTCTCCGTATGTGACCTGGTTGTCTAGAAAACACTCTATGTGTAGCTTTATAGATCACATAGAGGTGATCTTTACTGTTAGAGGTTGAGTGAAGACTGTGTTTTACAAAGTAGGAAAAAATAGCTCGATTTGGAGTGAGAAATAGGTACTTTCAAACCCTTGTAACACAGCTTAATTTGAGAAATCCAGTTAAAATATCTGAACTTGCAAATTGCCTTCTAACCTTGATCTCTTGCTGCCTTTGCTTTTGCAGGAATTCATAGACCAATTTCAGGTGTTACTGCCCAAAAATGCCAAAGCCTCGAAGGAAGACATTTGTGTTTATTTGCATAAACTAAAACTGGATGAGAACTACTATCAAATAGGAACGACCAAGGTCTGTGAAACTTTCCGTAAGCCACTAAGAAATACTGATGTACACTGCAAAATTGAGGGCAGTTCATTTACACCTTACTCTTTTCTGCGTTTTGTATTTAAATTAGCAGGTTTTAGCTCTTGTCAATGTTGACACAGGTGTCAGTAGTTGCCTCATTGGTTTTTTGTCAGCTGGTGAGGTTTGGTTCAGTTGTAAGTGTTGCTATGCTCATCTTTTAGCTCATGGAGATATTATTGATGAACTTATTGATGATCTTCTCTTTAACTGAGCAGGTCTTTATGAAAGAGGCTGAACGGCAGGTGCTACAGGATACACTACACAAAGAAGTGATCAGGAAAATCATCCTCCTTCAGAGCTGGCTCAGGATGGTTTTAGAACGGAGGCGCTTCCTCAGGACACGGCAGGCAGCCATCGCTTTACAGGTATCGTCAAGAACCGCCGGTCTCGTCTTCCTAAAACCAAACAAGGCTGGTTTGGAAGTAGTTTTGAGGTTTTGCCGTATCTTCCATTGTAGCTGTTCATATTGCAAACAGCTGCAAAAAATGTTGGTTCTTAAATATGGTGACTTTACATTCATATAAAGGAGACTAGAAATCTTTGTAGTGGGATTTGTTGCTCCCTGAATCCAGAATTTAGTGATAAGTTAACCATGGATATCGGGCAGATTCCACAGAATCCCAGAATGTCAGGGCTTGGAAGGGACCTGGAAAGCTCATCCAGTCTTCTTTTTTAAAGACCAAATCCTGTTGGTTTTAATTTTGATGCTGCTTGGCCGAACCGATAGCATCACATCTTCCAAAATGAATTCTGAGTTACTGCAGCTTCTTTTAATAAGACCTTTGGGTTACTGAACGCTTGCTGACAGATCAGGTTGCATGGAAGTGAGACAGTTTGCTTTTCATTGCTGTCTGAAACTGTTTATACAAAAAGACACAGGTGTAGCTGCACAAACTGTGAATCCATTTTGTATGATGTAGTCAGCTCAAAGAACGCTCCCCACTGCGAAGTCCCCCCTCTCTTATTGTAGAATCTCCCCTCTTAGGCTTGCTGGCGTTCCCGCTGCGTTAGGATGGCGCTGCAGAGGAACAACGCTGCCGTCGAGATTCAGTCGGCGTGGCGAAGGCACAGGGAGCGCAAACGCTACCTCGAGCGGAGGAGGAGGATTTGTCTCCTGCAAGCCATGATCAGAGGGCATCTCCAGCGCAAGAGGTGAGGGAAGAGCAGCCATATGATATCAAAACATGCATTTTAACCACTTGGCTTCATGGCTTCACTTGCCAGGCTCAGCTTCTGTGTGATATGTTGACTTAGTAAGCCACTTAAAGATCGTTATTGCCACGTGAGACTGCAGCTGGTATCAAATGGCTGCTGGTGTGTGGAGAGTGATTGAGCACTTAGTGCTGGTGCGTTATTCAGCTGGGCCACACCGGTGTGTGCCAGGTTGAGGAAGCAGCCGTCCCTGTGGCCATACTGGGATTGGGAGTGTATTTGCACTTTGTGGCCGTACTGCCATTTAACCTGCTGCATTTAAACAGTTGGGTACATTTCTTGACTGCTGTGCGTTAAACGTTTGTGTTTTCGTCTTACAAATTCTTAACAGGTTTCAGAAAATGGTCATGGAAAAGCGGAAAGCTGAAGAAAAACAGAGAGAAATGCAGGAAGGTCAAGACAGAGGGAATGATGGGGGCCAGGATGAGCTCAGTGAGGCAGCCACAGCTCCGCTGCCTGTGGAACACAAGTCAGGGCTGGATGAAGCTGTCGGGGACAGAAACGAGGCTCCAAATGAGGAAGCTGAGAACACGAGCTCATGTGAAAACGCCGCGTTTCCCCAGAAGAATGTGACAGAGGCTTCGGAGAAAGTAGCAAACAACCGAGAGAAACGCGAATCTCGCCGGCAGAGGGGGCTGGAACACAACGAGTTACAGAACAAGCACGTCCTGTTTTCCTTCAAAGGACCATGTTTGCCGTGCCACGAGGAACAAACCTCTTCTGAAGAGGCTCTGGAAACTGTTCCAGGGCTAGAGAAGTCCACAGAACAAGATACTGTCCCCCAAGAAAGCAACCAGGGAGGGCAAAGTCCCAGTGAAGAAAAAGCTCTTTCAGACACCCCAGCGTCAAGCGAGACAAAAGAAAGCGGCTCTATTCCTGAGCAAGCACCTGGATCAGAAGGGGAGAACGTAGATGAGGAGGCAGTTGGTGGAATGAAAACACAAGGGAATCAAAATAACCAGATAAAAGGCAGCCAAAGCTTCACCTGCCCTGAAAGGGCGACGAATCTTGCACTGAATCTCCATCACACGCTGTCTGCTGCTGGGAGCCTTCAAAATTCAGCTGAATGCTGGGCAGAGAAAAACAAGCGTCTTGTTCAGAAGACAACCAAAGATCTGGATAGTCCCACTTCTTCCCAGATCCAGAGATACGTGGATGACCCAGGGAAACTGAAGTACAAGAGAGAGAAGTGGAAAGGGAAGAGACAGGCCGATGCTGGCCAGAACGAGATGCTGAGCCAGTCCCTGGACGAAAGGATGCGAGCGGATAAGTCTCCTCAGGATCAGCTGGAGTAAGGGCAGCTTCCGACTTATTTTGACTTTTTTCACAAAACAGGTATCTGTAATATTTAAAAATAGATGGAGGGCTCCTGGGAGAAAATAGAGCTGCGAACAACCGCTGCTTTCTCTTGGCTGCCAGTCCCCGGTCTTGCTGTTGAATTGGGGTCGAATGTTTTCAGAAGCGAACAAAAGATACAGAGCCTGCCGCCCTGGATTAAAATGGAGAGTCGGGGCTTCAGTTAAAGTAGCGGCTGGAGTTTATTTTCATGTCTCGTTTGACCATTGAAAACAAGATGTTCTTGGCCTGCAGTTTGCAAGCATCATCCTTCTGATATGGCAGGAAATCTGGCGTACCCAGTTTTTTACTTCTCCAGTACATTTTGCGTTCAAAAGGGAGTTGCGGGAGATGATCAGGATTCTCTCGCAGATGTAACATTGTTATGTGGGGTATTTAAAAAGTGGTAAATACTGAGAGGCTACAGACTTCTAGAAAATACATATTCTGAAACTAATCTTGTAACATTGCAGGAAGAAGGGGAGTTCGTCTTCGTTAAGTGATCTCTCAGCACTGGCCCAGTCTCTTGCCATGAATCAGGTACTGGTGCAAATCATTAGCAAATACTGTACAATTTGAAAAGTTAATTTTTAATAAATGGACCCTTAATCAAAACATTAAATATATTTGGATCATATGTTAGTAAGCTAATATCTATTGAATAAAGTGTTACGTCCTCAAGTAAACATTTTTCCACCATTCTAGTTTTTAAAACCATTTAAAGAATCTATTTCACTTAATATTTAGTTATTTTGACTGCTCCTCCTCTGCTGCAGCAATCACCAGATACGATAGAAGAAGAAAAAGGCAGCAAGAAATATCCCGTGCAAAAGAAGCCCGGTGACCTCTTACCTACCTCAGATGCAGTGGTTTCCACGCAGTCAGCAAGTCAGCAAATAGACACCAAGTGCGTATCCCGCGTGTGCCTGACCTGCCTTGAGAGAACGAAAAGAAAAGGGGGGGAGATCTTCCACTGGTGCATAACACTTGTCTTTCTAGTGGTTCTTTTAACTGAAGAACCACCATCCAGGCTCAGATCAAAGATCCGTGTAGTGCATGGTCATCCAGACTGAGAAATAGGACACCACGAGAACAATTTAAGAACCCAGCAAGCGTATAATAATGTGATGCCATTGCCTTCCCTGCTCCTCCAGCTTTGACTCCCTGAGCCAGAGAGGTGTCCTGGGTCTGTGATGTGTTGTCTCCGTGTATGTTCAAGGTGGTTAGTGCTCTAATCTAGCAGATACAGGAGCGTCCAGAAGTGTGTTCAGACTGTCCTGCCTTTTCCCTGCTGCTCAGCTGTTCTGCAGGCTGGGCCCTAGGGATGTGTGTGCGGTGGGGGTTAATCCCGTCCTGGGTGCAGCTGGACTGTTAGAAGAGCCTCTTGTCCTGGAGCCAACTTCCATTACTCATCTGGCAAACTTGCATCTGCTTTTATGTTCAGGTCTGCTTTTAAAAGTCCTTTGCGTAGACTTTTGGGGAAAAAGCCGGATAAGAAGGTTCCAAGGGAGAGTCCCGATGTGATTGATGAAGGAGACGGCCTCTCCCTTGTGTCTTGTATTCTCTTTCCAGAACCAGGAGGAAGCCAGAAGGTTTCAGAAAGTGAGTTTCTTTGACTTAATCCCCAGCTTACTAATAACCATCTTTTCCGTAAAGTTTTGCATGGCTCCTGAGGAAATAAATGCTGTGAAACTCTGTCATCCTGCTTTAATATCCAAACTAATTGCTTTTGCAGCTTCTTCTGGCCAGCAAAGTCGCCTCCAGGCAGGGGAGCGCCCTGCGAAAGAGAGCGGCAAAGCAAAGAAGAACCGGACCATAAAGATCAGCAAGATCTCGAGCGTGTCTCAGAACTGGAGAGCTTCCATGGTCCGGGAGATCGCCAACGCCAACGAGCTGAAACACCTTGATGAGTTCCTCCTAAACAAGGTAAAAGGCACTACGGTAGAATTCAGGTGTACGTTCACTGTTTGTGTGGAGTTTTAGAGACTGCTTTTCTGGGTGCGAGTTTGTGATGATTTAAAGCCAAGGGGAATTGATTTGGTAGCTCAATCAAATTAGGTCTGTATTAAGATGCTTCCTATTCCTTCCTTTATGTCTGTGAGTCCATTGTATTCTATTTAATCCTGGTGGCATTTGTGTTAGCTCAACCTTTGTTCAGAGCAGCAAAAGTATTTATAAAAAAGAAGCATGAGTTGTAAGGGAATCGAGTTCTTTAGAGCCTACCTACCTGACTCCTATTTTTGTACCATCACAATGCATTAAGAAGTGTTATTTTAAGTAACTGGCGTGGTCATAGGTGACTAAGCCCAGCAACTGAAGCTCAACACTGCTTGGATGGCCTTGTTTTAGTGAAATTTGATGCAGATGTGTTTCCCCTCTAGATCAACGACTTACGCTCCCAGAAGTCTGGTGTTGAATGCTTGTTTTTTGAAGCCACAGAGAAGTTTAGAGGAAACATCAAGACCATGTACTCTGCTCCTGTAAGTAGTGAGTTGGTAGGTGATGAATGAATCGTCTGCAGTTGAAACGCTTGGCCTACAGCTCTTTAACCAAGCAATTCTCAGCTTAAATTCACAGCTGATTGTTAGACTTAAAAGAGAACGTTCTCCAGTTCCACTGTAGTCTCAAGCAGGCTGGTTTGTTTCCCGTTTCTCATTCACTCAGCCATAACGTATTTTTAGAAATGGATGGATTTTGCTGTCTTCAGCCTCTTCACGGTGCTGTGTTCAAACACCAGGGAGGAGCCGACAGCTTTTCCAGCCTCCTGACACGGCCCTTCCCCAGTGTAATGGGAACTGTGCTCGTTTGTGTTGTCAAGTGCTGCTCTTGCATTGCGAGCACTCTTTCTCACCTCTGAACTTAAACACGTAACAATACAAAACTGTCTCAACGTTATCTGGAAATAATATCTTCTGAATGATATTTTTTTTTCTTTCTCTAGAATGGGCAAATCCACGTTGGCTACAAAGATCTGGTGGAAAATTACCAGCTTCTAGTTACAAATCTGGCCAAAAAAAGGGAAGAGAAAGAAGTCAAGCTGGTTTTGAATCTCTTCCAGTCCCTTCTGGATGAATTCATCAGAGGATATACGAAAAAAGAGGAATCTGAGCAGCCCAAGGTATAGAACACACTGACACTGGCTGATGGGCTGACTGAACAATGTTACTCTTATAGGATAAGGAACCTGTGTTGCCTCAGAAACCTTTTCTATGGTGTTCTTCATTACGTGTGAAACGCTTTCCACATGTGAATCACGCATAGAACAAATTCCGAGTGCTGGTGCACCTTGTTGGAATTGCTCATTATTTAACTCGCTCTTAATATGTTCAGAATCGTAAAGTGTTTGTGCGTTTTCTTTGGTGAAAGCTTAGTTCTCCAAAGGCGTTGGAGACGGAACTGCTTTGTCCTCAGGCAGGGAGCACAGGGATTTTTAGGAGGTTGCCGGTGTGAGCTCAGACAACCCTGTACTGAGCTGAGGCTGCACTGTAGGGGCTTGAATGTCTGGAGGTGAAAGGGTTGGGGAAACTGAATAGGAAAAAAAGGGAATAGAATGTCTGAATGTCAAAGACTAACGCTGGTTCTGTGCTCTGCAGCAAACCAAAGCCCAGAAGAAGAAACGGAAACAAGACCGTGCAGTAAGTACTTTTCTTTTTGCAATAATCAAAGTTCACAGCTGCACTCACAGAACACGGAGAAAATGTTGGAAGAACTTGGTTTTCTACTGAACTTCTGTTTTATTTCATTTATTTCTTCCTTTCTCCTACCAGATTGAAGAACACAATGGCCACGTGTTCACCAACTACCAAGTGAGCATCCGGCAGTCGTGCGAGCACTGCTCGTCCTACATCTGGCCCATGGAGAAGGCCTGTCTGTGCAGCGGTGAGTGCAGTCGCCTCCTTCCCGCTCCGTTTACAACACGTGCAAGTCGCTTGTAACCTGGGCCGGGGTGGCTTAGTGAGTAGTACATGCGGGTTATGTAGTGAGTGAGTGAGACAAGATGCTCGGCGTCTTCGTGTGATTTGGAATGTTTGTAACAATTGCTTCTCTCTCTAGTTTGCAAGTTGACTTGTCACAAGAAATGCATGTCCAAGATACAGAGCAGCTGTACGTCCTGCGGAAAAAAGGTAAGAACTGTACATCTGGGCTGCAGTGCTGCGATACGAGTCGCGTACTAAATGCTGCTTTTTCTTGGCAGAAGTTCAAATCCCCCAGCACAACCAGGGCCTGTGTCTGTGAGGCTGCCCTCAGCTGTCTGTAGAGGCCTCATCAACCTCCTCACCCTGATCTGGTGGCCTAGAATAGATGCCCACAGCAGTATCACCCCTGCCAGCCTGCCCCTTCCCTTTCACCCACAGACTCTCAACTCACTCTTCAAGACCCAGGGCCTCAAACCTATTACGGGTGGCACCTGGGGAAGCAAAGCAGGTAGGGAGGGGGGTTGCCCACGCCCCGAACTGGAAGTCGCTTCCAACCCTCGTCATCTTTTCTGTCCCCGACCTCTGCCCAACAGCGACAGGCAGGGGCTGTCTCAGGGCTTCTCCCTCTGCCCGACAGGGCAAGGGGTTCGTCACCTTTTGGGGGGTGTCCCCTGGACCCTCTCTGAGTGGTGCCAGGGAGTGACTCCACCAGCCGGTTTCCTTTGCACACACCCTGATGGTCCTCAGCATCTCAATCTCCTCCTTAAGCTTTGCAACCATGTAGAGCAGACCTTGCACCTGCTCACAGCTCACCCAGGTGGGACGCTGCCATCGTCACCCGGCAGCAGCAGCGGGCTCTGGCACTCCCTGCAGCCGGAAACCTGAACCCACGGTTTGGGGCAGACTGTCTGAGTTGCTACAGTCAAATGAGGCAATTTGCTACAGGCAAATGAGCAGTGGACTGAATAAAAATAGCTGGAAAGTTGAAGTTTGCTTCTCTGCCTGTGTATAGTTGGAGCCAGGCCCTGCAGTCGCAGAAACAGAAAATTATTATAAAAGGTGAAACTCCAGCTAATTTGGGAACTTCTCCTTAAGAGTACGTGTGCTGTGTTAGACAAACTGTTGAAGAAATCCTCCCCTGTGTGCCCTAAAGTTTCTTCATTGCTGCACCTCCAAAAACCTACCTTATGATCCAAGGCTTGTAGCAAGCTAGAATAAAACACTCGGCTTTTGTTCTGGAAGCATAAGCTATTGCAGCATGAAACAATGGAATTTTCTCGCTTGGGACCTGGTTTTCATCGTGCTTGGCCTGTTTCAATTCCAGAACGAACAGGACGCAGAACCACGTCATTTTGGGGTGTGTGTGAGTTCCCTGACCAGTGAGAGAAATTCGGTGCCCGTTGTCCTGGAGAAGCTGCTGGAGTACGTGGAGATGCACGGGCTCTACACCGAGGGCATTTACAGGAAGTCGGGGTCAGCAAATCGAATGAAGGAGCTGAAACAGTTGCTGCAAGCAGGTCAGGCAATGTTGTGCACCCTTGTGTGACACCAGTTTTCCTCGCAATTCTCTTCCGTCTGGAAGTGTCTGCCACTCTGGAGTGTTTTAAAAACAGCTGTTTGGCGGCCGTGTGGGCTCTGTTGTTTTTGTTGGCTGGAAAAAGCTCCTCAGTACATAAAGTGACTATCAGCACACTCCTCTTTTTCCGAATTGCTGCTTTGATGCAGTGAACAGGAGACTTTAATATTTCCAATCTTATTTCTTTGAGGTCCTGCTCAGTACGTGGAAAGAACAAACCACTCAAAAGAGAACATTTCTTTTCAGATCCCAGCTCGGTGAAACTGGAGAATTACCCCATTCACACTATTACGGGGATCCTTAAGCAATGGCTGCGGGAATTACCAGATCCGCTCATGACGTCTGCGCAGTACAACGATTTTCTGCGAGCTGTAGGTAGGTTTTGGAGGTGTTTGAAGGTTTCCCTTCGTCCCGTGTTTTCTTCTCCTCGATGTCCTGGACCAGATCTCGCTGGCCAGATGGTTTCCAGTTAGTGTTGCACATCGGTTCTCGTCTTGTGCTCTCTCCCCTTGTGCAGAACTACCCGAGAAACAGGAGCAGCTCTGTGCCATTTACAGCGTCCTCGAACAGCTTCCGCAAGCAAATCATAACACCTTGGAGCGACTCATCTTCCATCTGGTCAAGTAATGAGCTTAATTACTTCATTTGGAGAGGACTTCTTGGGATAAATGGCACTGGTAAAGGGGCCGCTCTTAGCCAAGGAACTTGGTCATTTTCATTAACACAGGGAAAAGGGATTTCTAAAGAGGAGGCACTGAGTCACCAGACGTATTGGAGAGACTGCCAGACCAGCTTAGCCTGGGTGGCTTCCTGCTCCTTTATCTGACGCATCAAACTTTTCCTACTTTAGTATGTGTAAAAGAATTTAAAAACGCTTCTTTGAACTGCTGTGTGTACTTCATACCCTGGAGGCTTCCTTTTGTGTTAGTTGTTTGGCCAGACTGCTTGTATTCTAGGAAAGTTTGCTTTAAAAACCTTTGTTTTTTGTTCTGAACATGGCATTTCAGAGTGGCGTTGATCGAAGACGTCAACCGCATGTCGCCCAACGCCTTGGCCATTGTTTTCGCTCCGTGCCTCTTGCGTTGTCCTGATACCTCTGACCCCTTAACCAGCATGAAGGACGTCTCGAAAACAACCATGTAAGTCCAAGCAGTCAAAGCAGGACTTTGAAATGCGATGGCGGGGCAGCGCTGCTCCCTGCGCTTGTTACAGCCTTGTTCATATCAACCTGAAACTGAGGGTCAAGAGCTGAGAAGCTCTGGCTCTGGTGCTGCCCTTCTCTGACCCCTTCCACCTCCGAAATTTGAAAACATGAAGTAGGATGATTTATAAACCTTCAATATCAAGTTTGCATTTTACATCAAGATCATATTTTGGTGGCATTGTACACTAATGTTATATATTTTGCTGACATCCGAGCCGTAATAAACAGTAGGGTATAAAATTAAACTGTCCCCTGCATGTTTGAAAACCCCCGATAATTTCAGAGACGATTCTGCCCTCGATCCTGTTGGTTCTCCTCGCTCTCCGAATGTCCCTCGCCATCCCCCTGCGTGACTGGCCTCGCGTCTGTCCCCCTGAAAACGTCATGAAGCTGCTCAATAAACTCTTGCACTTTTGTCCAGGTGTATCGAGATGCTCATAAAGGAACAGATAAGGAAGTACAAGGTAAAAATGGATGAAATAAATCAGCTGGAAGCAGCTGAGAGCATCGCTTTTCGACGACTCTCGTTGCTGCGGCAGAATACGGTAAGCGTTGAAATAAAGCACAGAACCACAGCGCTGGGCAGAAAGCGTCCCCTCAGTTTCTTGGGAAGGGCTGTGCTATTGTTTATCCTGTCCTGTCCATTCAGTAAGCCAAAGACCAGGTGCAGGATAAGAAGAAAAGGGAGTTACGCTTGCCCAAAGCTGTAGGTAGGAGCTCTAAGTAAATATCCAGCCTCACTGGAGTCTGCTCAGTGAGGGTGCAGGGGTGGGATCTGCTCTCGCAGTGCTGAAGATCTGTGTCCATGTAATTCAGTCAGAGCTGAGGCTGCTCAGTCTCTACGTGGGGAAGGTTCCTTCACTCCAGAGGCGGGCAAAACTCTGCAAAAATACATTTGTTCTTTTGTTTTTGTTGTGCTGATTGAAACAAACCGAACTGTCTGCTCGGAAGCTGATATAGTGAATGTGGTCTCCATCTCTCTCTAGCTCTGGCCTGTAAAACTTGGGTTTTCTTCCCCGTATGAGGGGATGCTGGTATGTACCTTCGGCATGCACGTGGGTTTTCTTGTTGCATGACTAAAATACTCACTATGCGCATTTTAACGTGGTTTTAAATACTCCTCTGAACAATCGAGGCTGCATGTCTTGGTGCAACTTTCTCCCCAGACTGCAAGCAGGGCTGGTTCTGTCGTCACCTGGTGTTTTACAGAAGTTCTGAATGTAACTTGTGTTGGATGTAATACTGTTATTTGTAAGTGACTACTAAAACTAAGCTGAGGCTGGTAAATCAAATTACTGTGCTTCGAAAAAAGAAAAGGTAACAAACCCATAGAAATCAGGTGAATAGAAGCATTTCTGTTACTTTTGGAAACGTCTGTGTGGGTAACTAACAGCTCCTCATCCATCCTGTCATGAGTTTGACCTACTCATGGGTCTTCCACCTTGCAAATAGTAGACACTCAGGACTTGTGTGGCTTCTTAGGCCTGAGCTGAGTTACGCGCACGCTTGTCTTGCAGAGTAAAAGCTCGCAGGCCAAAGGAGGTGACAGTGGCAGCTCAGAACTGGACTTGCTGCGCGAAGAGGAGGAGGTTTCTGAAGCCGATAGCCGCGAGAAGGAGATTCTCATTGACCGCATACAGTCCATAAAGGAAGAAAAGTACGTCACCCTTTACCTCCGTAGGTTGTGCTCTTGGCGGCTGGAGGTGACACAGGCAGTAAAGCAGTGTGCCTTCTGTCCAGAGTCCTCTAGTTAATTGTGTTCTGTGGGCTTTTATGAAAGTGAAAAGGAAAATGCAAAGAACTAACTGAGAGAAAACACCATGAGAATCAACATGTAATGACTACACACAGGAAGGTTTACCTCTGAAATAGCTGCTGAATGAAGCTGCTCGTGTCAGAGGTACCGTCCTAGAGTGCTCCAATCTCTGTTCTGCTACAGGGAGGACATAACTTACCGGTTACCTGAGCTCGATCAGCGCGGCTCTGATGAGGAAAACGTGGACTCGGAGACGTCAGCGAGCACCGAGAGCCTGCTCGAGGATCGGCCGGGCCGGGTGGATACCGAAGGTCAGTATTAAGGTAGTGTGTGTTTTTTTTATTCTCCATCTTTCGGGACGTTCAGCCAGGTGACCAGATGTTATCTGGTCGCAGTCGCTTGTATCAAGTTACATTTTTATGCATGCCTTCAGTATCTAAGTATCTTGTTTCTTTAAAGCGATTCTTGGGTTTCACTGCCGCGCTCAGAGCTCCAGTGTGCCTGCCAAAGACATTTGCAAAGTGCCTTCTCTTTTGCAAACCTCTTCAAATTCTTCCACTGCATCCCTGCCTTCGAGACACAGATCGTCCCTAACGCTGTCCAGGATTAAAGTGCCCCGTCGAACCCCGGTGATGCCAACAGCAAATATAAAACTTCCTCCTGGCATTTTCAAATGTACGGAAAGCCAGGGCGGGATCTCGGCTAACGAGGAGCCTCACGTGGCCGTGAGACGAAGGGAGCAGCCGGCGAGGCGAACTGATAAGATCCACTCTGTATACATTGCACAAGGGTCTGCGACGGCCCACGCTCAGGAACTCTTGGATGAATACGAACCAACAGCAAAGGTAAAACGGAGGTTTTCGGACCCTTACTCTCACATTCCCTGTGTAGAGGAGTGAAATACATCAGCTGTCTGGACTGGTTTTTGAAGTTGACCGCAGCTTTGGCGTTAACCCTTTGAGGCTGTGGAGTGCACAGTGCTATAAGGGTCGAGCAAGGTTGTCTAAAACAAATATACTTCACTTTAAATTAAAACCCTGCAACGAAAGTAGAGCGTAAAACTTACGTGGAGTGAAACCCATGGGTTAAGTGTACAGGAGGAAAACAAATCCCTTGATTCTGCTGTCGTGCCTTTTTCCATTCGCCTTACAATGGACTCTAACGGGACCAACAGTGAGTTTGCGTCAGTGTGTGTTGCCTTAATTTTTATGTTTGTATGACAACTTTCTGTGTGGTTTACAGAGCTGTTAATGTTGTAATAGCCTTAACTGAGACCAAAATATATAAAAACGTTTAATAATACATTGCACTTTTTAAAAATACACGTGTTAGTTCGTCAATGTCTGCCTTGTCCAGTGCGCGGTTTCTTTGGCTGGAAGCCTTGGATCGGAACCGTGTATCTTTGTGCAACACTTCATAAAGCACTGGGAGTAGCTTTATGGAATGGAAGCTCTGACGTGAAGCCTGGGGTGGCACCTGGGGGTGCTTTTGTGCTGTGGCGCTGCAGGGAGGTGGCCCCTGTGAGGTGAAGCCCTGAGCAGGAGGTGCCGGTGGCCATGAAACGCTTTGGAGCAGCAGCAGCCGCAGCCCCATGGACCTGATCTGCAGCCCCTGGGTGTGGAGCTGGGATGGTGACAGCTCCGCGGCTCAGGTGCTGCCTCAGGACTGTGGCGATGCCACCACCGCCCGGAGCAGCAGCTGCCTCTGTTGACATGTAGAGGGGCCTTGGGGGGCTTTTGAGGGGATGGTGTGGTTTCGTTTTATTTTGGGGGGTTTTTTGTTGTTCGGTTGCTTTGTGCTTTGGGTCGGGGGGTTGTTTTGTCTTTATTTTTTAATAAAACCCGGCGCCCCGCCCTAAGATGGCGCCTCGCCCCGCCCTGCGCCCCGCCCCAAGATGGCGCCCGCCTCCCGGAAGTGGCGGCTGAGGCAGCTTCCGCCGCCGCCCACCCGCCATGGCGGCGACGCGGCTGGAGCTCAACCTGATGCGGCTGCTGAGCCGCTGCGAGGCCCTGGCGGCGGAGCGGCGGGACCCCGAGGAGTGGCGGCTGGAGAAGGTGAGGCCCGGCCCGGCCTCCCGGGGGGAGAGCGGCCGGGAGAAGCGCGGGAACCTCCCGCCCCTCAGTCCCCGCAGCAGCGCGGGAGCCTCCTCCAGAGGAACTGGGGCCAGTGAGCGCCTTGGAGCGCTCAGACCCGGACCTCGCCCTCAGCCGGGCTTTTGCCACACAGTATTTCCACTTACAAGCTGTTTTCTCCTCAGTACGTGGCGGCTCTGGAGGACATGCTGCGGGAGCTGAAACTGCAGTCCTGGTGAGTCCCTGGGCTGGGCCTTGGGGCTTTCTCAGCCTCCTGCCCGCAATGTACACCTTGAAGAACCATGTGTTGGGTTCTCTCAGTTTTTTTGGGGGGTTTTGTGTGGTTCGTTGGTTGTTTTCTTAAATTATTGTTGTTTGGAAAATCACCTGAACGATAGAAAATACAGATGACTTCTGGGTTTTGTGTTATTGCTTTTCCATTCCAATAGCAAGCCCGCCCCGGAGCTGCTGAACGAATACTCCCGCAAAGTGGACTTCCTAAAGGGACTTTTGGAAGCCGAGAAATTGGTAAGATCTGCTACTACAGCCTGACAAGGCTTAAATAGTCCCTGCCTCTATTCACCGTTTTGCCTGGTTCCTACGTTCGCCTTTATCTCTTCTCTGTTACTCAATCCTTATAAAAACATGAATAAACCCATTGGGGTTTTGCGTTATTTGTGTCTTTTCATTGCTTTTTCCCCACTCGCAGCCTTCATCGAGTGAAAAGGCTCTGGCTAATCAGTTCTTGGCCCCCGGCCGCACGCCCACGACGACCAAGGAGAGAACCCCGGCCACTAAAACCGTGCACCTGCAGACGAAGGCTCGCTGCACGGGCAGGATGAGGAGCGAGCTGCTTGGTACAGTATGTCCTGGTGCTGGCGGTTCTTCGGTGCTGGTTTCTGGGTGGACGGTGGTTGTTCAGCCGCCGTTGGTGGTTGTACCTCAAACGCGGCCCAGGCTGGGTGGGGAGCCGCCTGTTTCTGGTTTGGACAGTAAATGGTGGGTGTAGGTGCTCGGCTGGGTCTGGGGGGTGTCTCTTATCACTGGCCCTTTGTCATTTCTGTTCTGTTTCTCTTTCTGCCCCCCAGGACCCCTTGGCTGTGGATGGTAAGTTTAATCTTTTGTTTCCTCTAATCTTAGTTAACCTGGGACTTACAGAGAGAGGAGGAGGAAGGTCAGTGTTAGAGACTGGCCAAATGCACTTAAATTGAGTAGCTCACTTCTTTTCAAGATAGCAGATTTTCAAAACAAACCCAAACACCCCTTGCAGTTACAGCCCCAGTGTTGTTATCAGTGTGGCAGCGGGGACATGCAGGAACCTATTTTCCTAGAATCCATAGAGAAACAGACATTCTAATTATAGAATTAGCAAGGACAATTTACCTTTATTGTGGCTTCTGTTCCCTCCTGCCCTGAGCAGATCGTGTGAGTAGGCGTTGTTCGATTCCTCTGAAATACCAGCCGTGGAGGGACTGGTAGGAATTAATGTGCAGTTTCCATAGCTACTATTGGAGTGCTTGGATCTGGGCCAATGTAACGTGTCCTGAAAGAGAACACCAAGGCACAGCGGCTTAAACGGTGCCCTCAGGGATGTGATTCATCTGTTTGTTCTCTCCACCGTGCATTCGTGTTACGCTTACGCGTTCTCTTTTCCCTGTGGGAAGCAGGGGGTGTTTGAAATCCATATTCCCTGGGGTCGGGGGCCAAATAGGATGCAGACGTCTGAAAATCCCTTAGAGAAAACTTCTTCAGCTTCTGATTGCGTGGCAATTTATAATGTGCTAAACCACAAATTTAACTCATTTTCTTTCCAGATTCTGAGGAGTTAAACATAAGGAAGCGCAAGTAAGTCAACATTTCTTACTTTGATGCTCTGTTTTTTGGGAACTGCTGTCCCGCTGCCCTTTACATCACAGGTGTGCTTCCATTTGGGTGAAGTTCCTCCTGGTGCAAACCGAAATGTGGGCTCAGTTGATTTAACTGTCAGAGCTGCGGAGTCTGGGGAGCCCTTGGGAGATCGGCCCGCCAGGAAGTACAAACCCCCCCCATGTTTTCCCCTCGTGCTCTTGCAGAGGCCTCGCGGCCGACGAGAAGCAGTCGGCGGTGGAGCTGGAGGCCGTGCTGCAGCACCACCAGGACGTGCAGGAGAAGCTGGCCGAAGAAATGCTCAGTCTGGCCCGCAGTCTCAAAAACAACACTCTGGCCGCGCAGAATGTGATCAAACAAGATAACCAGGTAGCGCGTGTTCAAGTTCTAGCCTCTCCGTTTTGCAACTGAGAAGGCTGAAGTGCTAGTGTGTTAAATGCTGTACATATAACTTGGTTCCCGGTGGGATTAGAGTGGGGAGGCTTGGATGCGTGTCTGTATGCTGTTGAACCTTTTCTTTGTTGGAAGAAACAGCGTCAGAAGGTCCAAATCTGAGTGCGAACTCTGTTCCCTTTGCCCCGCAGACGCTCTCGCACTCTCTGCGGATGGCAGACCAGAACTTCGAGAAGCTCAAGGATGAGTCTGACCGCCTCGAGCAGCACGCGAAGAAATCGGTCAACTGGCTGCTGTGGATAATGTTAATTGTAGTTTGTTTTATATTCATCAGCATGATCCTCTTTATCAGAATTTTCCCCAAACTAAAATGACTCGGGTTTTCTAGACTGCCAGAGAGCAGCTGGATGGCTCAGCTGGGGTGACACCTGTCAGCAGTCGAGTTCTTTGCCGCCTTTCATGTCCC
This sequence comes from Patagioenas fasciata, assembly GCF_037038585.1. NCBI lineage: Eukaryota > Metazoa > Chordata > Aves > Columbiformes > Columbidae > Patagioenas > Patagioenas fasciata. The sequence goes on along the minus strand of NC_092546.1, from coordinate 6,159,862 downwards.
CAAATCCAGTGCAAATTCAGTGGTTTCACACAGAAGGCTTTCCACACTTGGATATTTGGTTGCTTTCTTTAACCTGGTGAATATTGTTGCTTATTGAGGGGAGAACTGGGTTCAAGACAGCAATTCATGGTGAGCTGCTAACGAGTTCCTTAGTGGGCAGACACAGTCCTGTTGAAAATGTCACGACTCCTAAAAGGCGTTGAATCCGTATGAATATAAGTAACAGTCCAAGTCTTAAAATTGTCCCTGTCTTTACGGCTTTACTGATCCAGGACGTTGCTGCCAACAGGATATTTAATTACAAGGCTGTGTACGTACCCAGGTGTGGGAGGAGAATGCTGCCATTGAGTTGCTGGCCTGGCTCGGGTTCAGAGCGGATCAGCAGGTAAAACTAATCCCAGGTCACCTTTCTCCAGGCTTCGCTAGGGAGTCTGAGCTGAGACGACTGCGAAGGGCTGAAGCCGCTTGATGGTGCGATGTTCGCTTCCCTCGTGTGCCAGTGTTCTCATTGTCTGGCATGTTGATGCTTTTGCATCAAGAAATCACCGTAACCCCGGTATTAACACATGGTATTAACGCTCTGTGGTGCAGACCTCGCCTGTACAAACGCGTGCTCAGTGTAAGATGGGAGTGAAGGAAATGCGTCTTTAAAAAGAAGTGATCACCAATCAGCCTTAACCGTTTGAGCTGAGTTACTCTGTTCAAGAGCTCGGTGTGAAACTTGTATTCCTAAGAGGTCACTACAATAAAGCAGAGATGAACTGAACCAGAATGAACATTTTAAAGCGCTGTACAAATGAGAACCTGCAGTACAGCGCGGCTCGTTGTGACGGAGTAAGAGCCATTTTTAAGTGCTCTTAAGCTAAAAGCAAACCGTTCCGCGTCTGTGCTGCTGTTTCCCGAGTCCCGTGGCCGGTGTCGTGCTGAGGTGTGCGCAGCGTTTCACGCAACCCTCCGTGTTCTTTTGCCGTTTCTGGGGCTGTTTTCCCCGTGATGGGTGTTTGAGGCCTGGGAGGAGCCGCCGGTCACAACTGAGTTCTGTGACAACCCGCGTCCCGGAGCCACGGGCTCTGGGTCAGGATTGTTCTTTGTTCTCCACTAAACCAGCTGTGTTAATGGAGACCGTTCACTTTTTTTTCCATAGAGTATTTTTGTTCATTGAACAGGATGTTTGTAATTCCGCGTGCCATTCACTTACGGGTTATCAAATGAGTGATTATACTACAGTACAGTTTTTCTTGCAGCTGTGCATCTTTGTGATACGCTGCTTCTCTTCAGGCAAACTCGTTACTTACCTTGAACTTCATGGAAATCCGTAGCTGTAGTGATCTATTTAAGGACCTTTCTTCTTTTCCCAGCGGTTTCTCTTCAGCTGTAGCGCTTGGTGTCACACTGGGCTGAATGCTGCCTCACCAAATTATCTTTACATTCTCATTGTTTCCTACTTTCCTGCAGGCATTTCAGTGCTCGTAGAGCAGAGGTTGAATGTAGCGCTGGAACGGTCTTTGTGTGACAAGATATTGGAATGACACAGACGATGAAGCGTTAATGTTGTAGCATTCTTCCCCTTTATTCCTTGAAATATCTTCTGTGAGAGCTGCAAACATTGGCAAGTGAGAATTGCTTCACCGTCCCAAAGCTTGGGAAGCCCAGGTGCAGAGATGCTTATCCAGGCTGGGCCTTGCTGGGCCTTGCTGGGCCTTGCTGGGCCTTGCTGGGCTTCTGGGCAGGTTACCTGCTTCCAGACTGCAAACTAAAATACATACGTAGTCTTTTGGAGACTTGGGTCACATCAGGCTAGTGAATGCACTTTTCCCATTGATGCTGCTGGAAGCCTGAGAATAAAAATATGACGATGAATAGCCACAGGTGTAAAAAAAAAGATCAAAAACGATAATACAGCAGAGGGGAGCAGAAAACGATCATCGGATTTCCGGTGGTCCAGGCACCACCCTGCGTCCTGTGGCCCAGAGCCGGCCCGGAGCCCTTGTCCTGATCTGCTCCATGTGCACCCACCGAGCGAGAGTGATATTAAAACCCCGCTTAGCTAAACCAATACCGCCTGCCACATGACACCGCCGTGACATTTCTGGCGGGAGCGCTACCTCCAAATAGAGATGGAAGTGGGAAGCAGCAGCAGCCAGTGCATAGTGGATTAGATACGCCTGATTTGTAAGGTTTACACAGAAAGGGTGTGTCTCCTGGTTACAGAACAAACTGCTTATCAAGACGGGAACTGGAAGTTCTGTCTCATCCAAAATGCGAAAACGTGAGCTAAAGCCACGTGGAACATACGGTTACGGTTCACCGAGCTCCCCCGTCCCTCCAGATTGGAGTCTGGATCAGCCAAAACGTGCGTTGGCGTAAAGAAATCGTAAAAAAGAGACGAGGAAAGGGGGGTTGGGGTGGCGAGGTGCAGATTTGAGCTGGTGCAGTGAGGATCCTCATCCTCTGAGCGTTCTCCTGGTGAGAAAAGAGCGGTCGCTTATTGCGTCTGCTGCGGACGGAAGGGCGGGCGAGAAAGGAACTTTGCCAGTCTGTGACGCGAAATATTTTATAGTAAGAGATCTGGCAAACAGTTCTGTGCGACTCCCACCAGGATGAGGTGAATGTTCCGGGGTCCGCTCTGCTGCAGCCTCAGCGCCAGGTTTGGTCCTGCCCAACCCACCCAAGCCGCAACCCCTGCACGCGCCTTGGGTTCCATGAGAGAAATTAATACATTTAACTTGCTATTTCTCTGGCTCTTAATGCCCCTTTAGTCCGTCCTGTGATTCTTGGCAGCTCTTTTTTGGTGTTCAAAAGGCTTTCGATGGGGCCCGTACGTTTACCGCGTGATCTGTGCTGTGCGGCTTTCAGGTCGCATTCATCCAACAGCGCTTTCACGGGGGGTGACAGCCGAAACGCCCAAGATGACAAAACCCACGCGTGTTTCTGCGCACACCCCCCAGCACGGAACACGCCTGGGTTCCAGCTCTCAGAGTGCAATCACCCTTCTGTCACACTGATTTTCTAGTTAGTCCGAAAAGCAGAAGATCGCGGCCCTCCACACACACCAAGGATTCCAGAGGCACAAACGGGAACCAAGCCGATGATTCTTGTCCGTTTTTATCAATTTTGTCCTCCGCAGAACACCCTTTACCTGCTGGAAGTGCACGCTGTTCGGGTCTATGATAATAGATCATTTTCTACATCAAAAACATTAAAGGTCATAAAAGATAATATTATTTCTTAGCTCAGTACCTGTTTTCTTCGCAGTGCTGACAGTTGTTACTTCAGGAGATGCATTCAGTGAGGAAGTGTGGGGGTGAGCAGGTAGAACCTTCTGTTTCAAGTCTCTGTATTAACGTTCTTGGGAGGATTCAGGAGTGAACCCCAGCAGTTCGTAAGGACACCATCACTGCTCCCTTCTCGGGCATCTTCAATAGTCCACGAAGCATCTGCAGAGGGGAGAAACCATTGTGAATGAAGAAAGGGATTATATTTCGTGTATAAAACTCGTGAGTTTAGTAGTTGCCTGAATCAGAAAACAAGAAGCAAGCCGGTTCTGGGTGATTTTCCCAGCGCCCGCATCGGTGCCGCTGGTTTATCTGATCGCGCACCCATGTCCCCCAGCAGCCAGCGGATGGGGAAGATGCTGCAGAGATTGCGCCCTGGTGCTCGTCATCGGTAATTAGAAACTAAAAATAGTGGTTTAGGGAATGATAATAAACCTGTAGCCTTTAATCCTCCGGTGCCAATCTGTAAGCTGATATCATTAGTACATGAAAGGCAAGGAGAACAGAAGTGAGTGAGCGAAAGCAGGTTGCTATTACAGCCGGGTTATGAATTCCACGGAGCCCGAGCCGTCTGGGTGATGTTTGGCTCTGGTTTATGCAAAGTCTGTAGTTACAAAGCAGGGTAATTTGCAGAGAACGCTGGGCTTGTTGTTTGTTTCCATTCCTTGACTGTCCTCGCTTCCTGAATTCTGAGAGGAGGGACGTTCTGAGTCTCCTCTGCCGTCGGAGGCAGGGGGTAGGAGCAAATGGCCATCGAGCAAGGAAAGTAACGCAAAAGGGAGATCTGTTGTGAGCTGAGGATGGCGGGGAAAGGTTTGAAATGAGAATGGCCGTTTACAAGCGGTTTTGAATGAAAAGAAAAGCTTTATTCTAGCAGTGTATATAACTCAGTATCGTGCAGGAAAGGGCGAGAGCAAGGGGCAGGTACAAGCGCCAGAGCTGCCAGGAAAGGTCCTGTCCTGGCTCAGCACTGCACTGCAGGGACGATTGAAAACAGAAAAAACCACCAAATGGTGAAAACCATGAGAAAACGACAACCAGAAGTTTGAAATGGCTGTTTGGGCTGGGCTCTCTGTCAGTGAAATGGAAATGTGGGAGATGCCCCTGAAGGGAGTCTGGGCAACTCACCTCCCCAAATGGCCTGACTGAGGGAGGGGGTCACAGGTTGGGACCAGGTCACAGAATCCAGAGTGTCAGGGGTTGAAGGGCCCTGGAAAGCTCATCCAGTGCAATCCCCCCTGGAGCAGGAACACCCAGCTGAGGTTCCACAGGAAGGGGTCCAGGCGGGTTTGAATGTCTGCAGAGAAGGAGACTCCACAACCTCCCTGGGCAGCCTGGGCCAGGCTCTGACACCCTCACCAGGAACAAGTTTCTTCTCAAATTTCAGTGGAACCTCCTGTGTTCCAGTTTGCACCCATTGCCCCTTGTCCTGTCACTGGTTGTCACCCAGAAGAGCCTGGCTCCATCCTCCTGGCACTGCCCCTTTCCATATTGATCCCCAGGAATGAGTCCCCCCTCAGTCTCCTCTTCTCCAGCTCCAGAGCCCCAGCTCCCTCAGCCTTTCCTCACACGGGAGATGCTCCACTCCCTTCAGCATCTTTGTTGCCCTGCGCGGGACCCTCTCCAGCGGTTCTCTGCCCTTCCTGAGCTGCTCTCCGCGGTCTCCAGGCCGTGAGGAGGAATCCGAAAGCTCCACCGTTTTCCTCCAAGCTCCCGAGGCCAAAGATCCCCCGGCCCCAGCCCGGCCCTCCCGCCGCGCCCCGGCCTCCGCGGGCCCGGAGCCGCCCGAGCGGGGGCGGCCCCGGCAGGTGCTGATGCGGCCGCTCCTCCCCCGGCCCGGCCCGGCCCGTCCCGTCCCGTCCCCTGCCCGCTCCGCGCCGCCTCTTGCCGCCGCCCCGCTCCCAGCTGACGGGGGCAGCCCCTTGTTTACTGGCCAGGGAAGCGGCCGCCAGCCCGGCCTGCGCTGGAAGGGGCCGCCGGGGCCGCCGCCGAGCAGCAAGGGAGGGGCCGGGCGCTATAAAGCGGACCCCGCGGCGCTTTCTCCGGGTCTCTTCCCCACCATGCGAAGCCGGGCCCGGCCCCCGCGCCCGCCCCGCAGCCTCTGATTCGCCCCCGCCGGGCCGCGCCGGAGCCGCGGCGGCTCCCAGCGAACGCGGGCATGGGACCCCGAGCGGCGGCGGCGCTGGCCGTGGCCGTGGTGCTGGCGGCCTGGTGCGGCCGGAGCCGCGCCGAGAGTGAGTAGGGGCCCGGGGGCGCGGCCGGGGCGGGCGGCGGGGCCCGGGCCGGGGCGAGGCGGGCGGCGTGGCCCCGCCGCTCGTACCCTTTGTACCTGCTGGGGGGGGCGGGCAGGCCAGGCCGCGCCGCGGGGCTGGGCGGCGGTGGCGGCGGCTCGGCCGGGCCTGCGGAGCGGGGAGCGGAGCGGAGCGCCCCGGGTCACCTTCATCCCTGGGGTCGGGGGTTTTGGGCCCCGCACGCTGAGCGGGCCGGGAGGGAGGGCCCGGCGGAGGCCGAGATTGGAGCGGGGCCGGGAGGGGCCGGAGCTCCCCCGGTTCGCCTGAGGATTCGCGCAGCCGCTCGTCCTGGTCGCTCGCCCGGGGCAGCGGGGAGGCGGCGGCCGCTCCGCGGGGCTCAGGTGCGGGGACGGCAGGGTCGCTGGGGCTGCTCCCCCGGGCCGGCGTCCGAACCGCTCGGGGAGGGCTTGGGATGAGCGGTTGGGAGGTTTTGTCTTTAACTCTTATACTTCCACCTGGGCTCCCAAACTCACAGGTGCTAAGGGGGTGGGGATCTGTGTTTAAACGGGGTCTTGCGAACACACGTTTGGGGTTGGGAGACGTTGTGGTGGAGGTGGCGGGTGTGTTTCATCCACTGGCACAAGGTCAAGCCTTACGAGCCCTTTTGATGGCTTACATCAAATAACCTTTCTTAGCAAATTCTTCTAGTGAGAGGTTTCCATTTTGAATTATCGGTACAGATGTTTAGCAATAAAAGGGAAGTGTTTATTTAAAGAGAGCTGACTGGTTAACTGAGGACTGTGCCGCAGACGGTGCTTTGCTCGACCTGCTGCTTTCCCATCAGGAAAAGCGCTGACGAGAGAACTGGTTCGAGTGGTGCAAGCGCAGCGATGGGCGCTTTGAGACGCCTCCGATATTCGGGAAATAAAGCAGCTCGTGCCCTTCAGTCAGCCCCTTCTTTCCAAGCAATCGCACAAGTTACGTGTTTTAAAAACACCCGGGTTCTTCCTCGTGTTTTTAGCGTAGACCAGCGGTGTGGTTTGAACTCCACTCCAGCTGGCAGACGTGTGCAAACCTGCCCGTCACCCATAGAGACGCGGGAAAGGTAGCTGACATATAGCACTGATGATAAATGTGTGTACAGCTTTAGTCCGGCGGTTCCTAATTTGACAACGTTATTATTGCTGCCACACTGGAGCTTCTTATTTATTGATTTAATGTGTGCTTTGTGGGTTGCGAGTGTGTTTATGGTCCTGGCTCCCCGGTCTGTGCCGTATCGCTGCACGTGAGGAAGATCACGCCGTCCGACGCGTGCATGGAGGAACAGGAGCGATGCGCAGGACATCGAAGCAGAGCCTAGGGAGGAACATTTTCATGCCATTCGGCGCGAACGCTTTGCAAAGTGTTTTGCGGACAATTTGGGTGATAAGGCCCCTCATTCGAAAGGTTCTCAGCCGCTCTGGTGCCTGACTCGGTGCCTGGGGATGCTGGGGCCCTGTGGCACGGGCAGGGCTGCGTGAGCAAACACCTCGTTCCCCGAGCAACGGAGCGAGCGCAGGCAGCTTTCCTGGAGACTCGGGCCCTGCGTCCCCGCCGGCGCGCCCGCGGGAGCGCTGCCCGCCCGTGGCGGTGTCCCCGGCGCTGAGCCCACCCGGGTGGGGGGGTTCGTGCGCTGTGTCTTTCTTTTCCCTTTACTCCTTTTGGACAACATCTGTTAGGAAGCTGAGCGGCGTAGCGTGTTCGTACATCTGTAGGTGGCTCAGGCGGCAGCTGGGTGGGTGGTTGGAGCTCACGTTCAAACCACCCTTAGGATGGAGACGCTGGGTTTTTCCTCCTTAGCCCATCCCCGGTTTTCTTAAGTCTTTTAGGATAAGATGCTGAGAACTCCCCCTTGGTCCGTGGCTGACGTTACTGAGTTTGGTAGCTACTGAGAGGAGTAGGAGCAAGGGTGAAGGGGAGGGACCTGCCCTGCACGTAGAATGAAGATACATTTATCTTGTTTTGTGAGGAAAAACAGGTCTGTGTGTTCTTTGAATCGCTGTGTAAACATAATGCAACTTCTTGAAATAAATCTCCCACATGACTCACGCACGTCAATTCATTAGCCGTGCTATTTAGGGTCAGGTTTAGCTCACCTCGCTTTAGGCGTCTGCTCACCGAGCAGCTTACTTGGGGCTCCTTTTGTGAGCAGTGGGACACCGATCGATACAATTACTGTAATAAAGCGTAGGGTACGTTTCCTCCCTTTCTAACTTCACCTGAATGTGGGCGCTGCGCGTCTGCTCCATTGCTGCTGGTGGGCTCAGAAATCCAGCTGAGCTCCACCTAAACCACCACCTGCCGCAAACTTCGCCTTTTATGTCCCTAGTAACAGCCTTTTAGAATAACTTGCTGCTTAATCAGTATTTCTGGCTCGTACGGAAACTCGTTAAGAAGCCCTGTGTTGATTTTTGCTGTTGAAAGACTCGGTGTAGAGCGAAGCTCGGTCGTGGGGGCGCGCAGGAGAAGGAGCGAGGCGGGGGCGGCCGCCAGCCGTCCCCATGTGCCCTCCGCTGTTTTGAGGGGCGCAGCACCACGGTGCAAACCCCGGAGGAAGAACCGCGGTGATGCTGGCGACGCGCGGAAGCTGCCGGCGCTGCCTGCGGGGTCGGGACCGTCGGGTTGACTTCTGCCCCTTCCCCTGCCTCACCTCCCATGCGATGCTGTCGCTTCGCTGCTTTTTGGTTTTGCCGATTCCTAAAAGCCGACCGTATCCAGAGTGGCAAAGCTTTTCACTTGGCCAAAGTAACTTTTTCAAACTATTCTTTATTCCATTAGGCAGCAAACACTATAAAAAGCAGCATTACCCCGTAGTTCTCTTGAATGGGCTGTGGTCTCTCTGCGATGCTGCGCTATCCAGGGCTGGAGCACAGTGAACTATTGAGCTTCGGGATCCACAGGGTTCACTGTAAACCAGGTTTAAGTTCCAGATTTCCCCTGGTTAGACCCTGTTGTGAGAGCTCAACTCTGCCTGGTCTCTTCATTCTGCACTTTAAGCTCGATACCAAAGCGCTTTAGTCGAAGAGGCTTTGGCGTTGGGGATTTCTGCAGGAACCGAGGCGTTTGGTGAAGATTTGGGCGGTGTTTTGTGCAGGAGCGGCTCTGGACCTGCTGCTGCAGAACCCATTGCAGGTTTTCCTTTTCCTGCAAGCCGCTTTCTGTGCCGTTTGAAACCAGGTCGTCCGTATCGTGATTGAGCGCTCGGCTTTGCCCTGCCGGGATCAGACCTGCCCAGCCTTCCTACGGAATTATTGACAAATCCTCCTGTCTCCCAGTACACGTGGGAAAAGGCTTCTTGCTTCGCTTCGAGCTGCTTCTTGTTGTCTTGGTAACACTACGGTTATGGTCGGCTCAGGCAGCTGCCGCGTGAACAGGAGGTGAACAGAATCCAGAAACGTGAGGAGATCGAGAGTCCTCCAGGAGAACAAAGCAGATTTGGGGTTGGCTGCTCTGGACTCCCCGTTGTTCTCCTTGATCCCTCGAGGTGGTAAAAAGCAATAGGAGTTCAGATACCGTGGTTGTATTCATCACTTAAAAACTAAACTGAAGTAGAGCGTGAGAAGCGTGGGAACAATCTGGATAAACCCCGTTAATATTTCTGAGTTTATAATTATCTGGGCCTTTTGTTCAGTTGTTTATTTCAGAAATAACCCTCTAATTTGTTTGAAATTCCCCCGAAGTTTCCATACCAGGACAATGTTGGTGTTGGCTGTGTCCGTCCGCCCCTCTGGCTGTGTCCGTCCGCCCCTCTGGCTGTGTCCGTCCGCCCCTCTGGCTGTGTCCGTCCGCCCCTCTGGCTGTGTCCGTCCGCCCCTCTGGCTGTGTCTGTCCGTCCCTCTGGCTGTTCGGCCCAGGAGCAGCACCACTTGTGTCAGTGGTGACCTCAGAAACCTCGACTGATACCGTCAGGTCCACAGGCAGCGTAATTTGACTTATTTTGAGTATCGATTAATCTACAGGGAAGCGGTGAGTGCTGTGAGCTCAGGAGTGCAGAGGGTTCCAAGGGACTTACCTAATCCGCTCAAAGTGATGAAAGACCGAGGCAATTACGCTTGGTGTATCTGTGCGTTTTGTTGCCGTGAGCCACACTAAACCTGGAGCTTTTACTCTTCAAGGCGATTCCCGGCCTGCAGATCTGAGCTGGGTTCTTTGCCCTTTTCTTAGGGCCAGCTCTGTACATTGAAATCACTCCGAGAAGCACCTGAGATGGGGAGCGCAGCGGCTGGTCGTGGTGTCACCCCGGTGTGCTCGGTAAACGAGGACCAAGGTGCCCAGTTCTGAGTTTATGGGGTGGTTTCAGCTGCGCTGGGGCTCGTAACTGGAATTTGTGTTTGAATCCTGTCCTTTTGGTGTTTCTCCTTTCACGAGGAAAGCCCCCGTCACACACGCTCGCCTCCGTGGACATCCCTGTCTCCTATTTCTCACAGCCATGTAGAGCACGCTGTTGCTGTCCCCGTTGCTTCAGCCCGTGGTTGGGATGTGGTTTCTGCTTTGCCTCCAGTTCGGCTGCAGGTTTCCCCGGCTCAAGGACATTGTTGGCTCTTTGAATGCCTTTTCCCATTTCAGAAGGTGCGTCCTCGATCCTCGAGCACTGTGTGCGTTCGCTTCTCTTCCAGAAGGCAATTTATGAAACGACTTGGATATAGTGCCAAAAAATCCCGTTGGGCAATAACGTTGCTCCAAGTCCTGTATTAGCGTTGCCAAATTGATTCCTTTTTTTTACTATTGCGGTGGAGCAGATTTTTGAATCATCGTGAAGACGTTTGCGTGGGGTTGATTTTTAACCCGCGCAGCAGCGTCTGCGTCGAACCACGAGGACTCCGACTCTTGGCACCACTGAACCTCTGTCTCTGCGGCAGTTGTGATTATCGCTCTGTGACTTCTCGGAGCTGCGACCTGATCATTTTATGGTCAAACCTTTTACTTTCCTCCTTTTGCTGGCGCCTGGGTTCGTGTTGTTCTGTTGAATTTCTGCTTCGCGTGGTTGTTCACTCTGGCAGTGCTGGGGTTACCGGTTCCAATGAGGGAAGTGCCCAGGTAGTCGTGGCCGGGAGATTTGCAACCCTGAGAAAATAATCACAGTCATGAAAAAGCCTGAACGCCTGATGTGAACAGAACGCTCAGGGCCAGGATTGCCGTGGCCGTAAATCACTCTGTCGGCAGCGTCTGGGCCGGAGCGCGGGCCGAGCTCTGGCATGGGAGCGGTTCAGGCGCTTTCTGCTCTGCTCGAAGCGTTCCCGTTTCCTTGCTGTTATCCTTTTCCTGTCCTCCCTCCCTGCAGAAGCTCTGAACGGTTCCCTCTGATCCGCGGGCGCTCATTGCACAATCGGGGCGAGGAGGGCGTGTGGCTGGCCATTATCTAAAGAAAACAGCTGCGCCGACTTTCCTCACCTTGGGGAGCCCAAGTGGTGCCTGAGACCGTGGTGGGGGAGCGTCCAGAAACCCAAGGTGGCAGAAAAAGTGATGAAACCCTCTTTGTCGTGTTTTGTAACCATGTACCAGGGAATGTTCCCCGCGGTATATCTGTTAACCCTTGAAGCAGGTTTTACTGCGAAGGGCCTAGCGGTGAATTCTGAGCGCGCAGGGACAAAACTGGGCCTTTAGGACACTCAGACTGTGACCTTTTCCAAAATAAATGACGTCGTTCTCTGCCTTCCAGTTTGCAGGAGCATGGACATTCGCAACAACCTGACCCGGCTGAGCATGCTGGAGAACTGCACCGTGATCGAGGGCCACCTGCAGATCTTGCTCATGTTCAAGACCAAGCCGGAGGATTTCCGCGAGCTCAGCTTTCCTAAGCTGACCATGATCACGGACTACTTGCTGCTTTTTCGCGTGTACGGCCTGGAGAGTTTAAAGGGGCTCTTCCCAAACCTCACTGTGATTCGAGGGACTCATCTGTTCTTTAATTACGCGCTCGTCATTTTCGAGATGGTTCACCTGAAGGAGATCGGCCTCTATAACCTCATGAACATCACCCGAGGCGCCGTGCGCATCGAGAAGAACAACGAGCTGTGTTACTTGTCCACCATCGACTGGTCGAGGATTTTGGATTCTGTAGAGGACAATTACATCGTGGCCAACAAGGACGACAAGGAGGAGTGCGGAGACGTGTGTCCGGGCACCGTGAAAGGGAAAAGCAGCTGCCCGCCCACGGTGATAAACGGCATCTTCATCGAGCGCTGCTGGACCCACGACCGCTGCCAGAGGGGTGAGTCCGCAGGGTTTTTAACCCATCAGACCTATTGGAGGGCTGAGAGGTACCTATCAATTGCTACCTTTAAGCCCAGGTTCCTAAAAGCCAGGCTCAAAATCGATCTTAGGCCAAGACAGGACCTTTGGGATGGGGATGGTTTAGTGTTTAGTTCACTGATGTGAATAAGGTATCAAAAATTTGTGTTTGGTTTCTTAGGGAGCGCGTAGAGCTCGCGGGTTTAACGAAGGGAGCGCGGTCTGGGTGAGCGGGGGGGAGGCGACCGTGAGCTGGTGAAGGGGAGAACCAGGGAGCCGTGGTCGGTGGGGGGAATCCAGTCAATGCCTGGATCCAGTGCAGAGCCCCGGGGGTAATCGTATCTCCGGTAGCGCTTGGGTAGGGGGTTAAAAGTCCAGGTTGAGGGAAAGGCTGCGGCAGATAGGAACAGAACGGCGGAAAAACTCTTTATGGAATAAACCCCGCTCCGGAAAGGTGCAGTCACAGTTTTACTGATCCTGCCATAAAAAGATGTGAGAGATGTGGATGAGCGAACAACTCTTGCGCAGAGTAAGAAGCTGGCAGGCGAGTCAGACCTGAGGGGTGAAGGAGAGAGGACCTAGCCAGCGCTGGCCGTGGCAGGACTCAAAACGGCGCTTCTGGCTCAGGTTGGCTCAGAAATTCAGCTGCTCCTGCCACCCCTGCACTCGCGTTTTTAAACCGTGTTACAGTTGGGTTTAATTCCATACAGATTTGTTTTCTCCAAACTTGGAACCAGCCTGAAATGGCGATGACGTATTGACTGTGCGGGATGTGAAATCTGACAGGGGCAGCAGAGCCAGCCGAGGTGGGACTGCGGCGCTCGGGGCCGCGTTCCTGGAGGGGCCGCATCCCGCCGAGCAGCGCGGACGGGACGGGACGGGACGGGACGGGGAAACCTGCGGGCTGCCCGGGGTTTCTTGCCAAGCTGTAAAGGGCAGTTCTGAGTCCAAGTGCCAGATTTGAGCAGGAATTCCTCCCAGCATGCACAAACTAATGGAATTAATGTGGTTTCCCCTCTGCCGCTCCTCGCCCCAAAACCGTCCGGCTTCCTTTTAAAGACAGTGGTTATTTTTTCTCGCCAGAATAACAGGGTGCGAGCAAGAAGATGCAAACGCCTGCGTTCTTTTTTTAAAAGCGAAAAATAACGTTATAAAGCTCTTTAGTTCGTGAACTCGATACACAGCAGTGCTGAAGCCTGGTTTCTCGTGTGTTCGTATTTGGTGTTTTCTGCTGTTTCACCAGGTTAAAGATGTAACTGAAACGTTTTCTGTGGCTAAGCCGTTGGTGATGTCCCTCACTCCTGGGGCCGATGGAATGCGGGGTTTTCTCTGTTCTGTGACAGCCTATTGCCAGCAAACCTATAGGAAGGGCATACGTTACCATTGGGGCAGGAATCTCAGCTCCTGAGCCTCTCACACAAATTCATCTGCATTTGTTGGATGGCACCCATAGGATATCACACACCATTTTAGTTCATTACCTGACAAATCCGACCTAGCAAGTCCGTTTGGTTTGGATTGGAAATCTGAATTTGAAAATGGTTTGGGAAGCCGCTCTCTGCCGATGCTCCCGTCGGTTGTTCCGTGGTCGTTCAGAGCAGCAAAGCTCCTGCGTGTTTTGGCTGGAGCTGCTATGTGTTTTCAAAACCACTTCACAAGCCGCGCTTATCTTTGTTTGGAATACTGAGATTTGTGCTTTTCTTTATTGGGGGCTGCTGTTCTCAACAAGCTGGCGTCTGGATTGTGTTGTGCCTTGTGACACCTGCTTCAGAAGTGATCTTAACAGCTTGAGTGGTCTTTGAAGCTTCTTTAGTAGCCTTTAGACTTTCAACACACACACACGTGCTGGCAACTGCGCTCGAGATAAGTGACGTTTATTGATCCCATCGGTGGAATCGCCGTGTTCTCTCTTCTCGTGCCAACCCTAACGTGTCCTCAGCGCGTGTAATTGTTTCGTCCAGATTAAGAGCTGGTGTGAATCGTACGTTGCTTTCCTTTGCCCGAAGAGCCTCGCAGAAACTCGCAGGACCGAGGGGATTAACGTCAGGACCTTTGCGGCTTAGCTGGGAATCTCCAGCAGCTCCCGTCTCTCTGCTTCGAAGACTTATTTCTGCTCTTTGGATTTTAAGCAATACTGGAATGAGAAGTAGCGATTTCAGCGTAACTCTCGGGTGAGGTTTGGTTCTGCGTGGTGTGGGTTTGTGTCCCTGGGCTGGTTTGTAAGGCCGGGTGCACAGTCGGGCGCTGGCGGGTGTCTCGGTTTGTCCCTGGCTGGGAAGCCGTTGTTGTGTGAAGCGGCACCGCGGGCCGGGATGCAGTGTTTGCTGCAGTGTTTGCTGCAGTGTTTGCTGCAGTGTTTGCTGCAGTGTTTGCTGCAGTGTTTGCTGCAGTGTTTGCTGCAGTGTTTGCTGCAGTGTTTGCTGCTTTATCTGCCGGAAAAAAACTCCTTAAGGAATATGTAAATATTGATTTACAAAAACAACGAAACAAATGCAGAGAGCGTGTGTCCATTGACAAAACCCACTTCCACGCTGGTGAGCTCTTCCAGCCCGCTGAGCTCCGGGAACACGTGGAGATGGGTAAGAAGTTGGAGGGAGCCCATGTGGGCAGGATGGGTGGAAAAGGGGTTTGTGCCACCGGGGAGGGAGATGGTGACACTGGGGTCCCTGGGTGTCCCCATCGCTGCACCCTGACCCCTGCGTCACCTCCGTCCCGTTATCCCCCCACATCTCACGTCGATCCTGCCACTGGTATCTGCGTGTTAAGCTCCGGGTTCGCTCCCGCTCGGAGCTGCAGCGCGCGATTATCTCCGGGGCGCGCGGCCAAGCCTGAGTCATCCCCGCAGCTTTCGCTCCGGCCCAGAAATGGTGGGGGTTGTTTTCTTTCAGTTGGTGATAACACTTTCAAAACAACAAAGGATCTTCTTACGGACGTTCGGATGAAACCGCCGGGGAGGAACCGAAATGATTTGTGGGCAGCTGGGAAAGAACCGGTTGTGATGTTGGACGCGCGTGTGAGCGCGGAGGCGGATGCGCCATCCATTGGGATCCGCCTGCTTCCTCAACGTTTTCTTTCTTTTTTTTCCTCCCCTAAATTCCTCGTGTTGGTGTGAAAAGCAAGTCGGTTCAGTTAAGGCCAACTCATGTTATATGTTGAGTAGGAAGGGGGGGAATATGTCGTTTGTTTGGAATTTGGGCCTAGCCCTGTGCTGTTCATGGCAGGCAAACGCTGTTCCTGTTCTGGAGGTTTTGTACCTTTTCAGCCCACATTTTTATAAGGCGCTTTTTTACGTCCATGCTGGCTTCTATTGCCACACAAACATGGTGTGGTGCAGCGCGTCCATGCAGAGTGTCTTTGCTGAAGAATGCAGACAACAAAAATGCTGGAAACGCCACGTCCTAGACCTCGGTCTGGATCTGCCAAACATGATTTTCATATTTTGCATTTTTTCCACTTTTTTTTTTAATGTAATAAAATGCTATATGTCTGTCGCTCCACTTGCTGGAGAAACAGTTCCCTTTGGAACGGGATTTTCTGCCAGTTCTCTTGGCATTGGGTCTGCTCTGTCCACACGTACTCTGGGTAGTAGGAAGGGACAGTGGGAATCTCGTTCATGCGCGTCACTAATTAGATGACGAGGCATTTGGCCACCTTAGAGAGTCACAGTTCCTCCCGCCGCTGCCCGCGCTCCACTGAGTTTCTTCACTTTGGCATTCAGAGCGCTGGGCAGAGATCACATCGCGTCAACACCGCGGCCTTCGCGATGCTTTGTTTTAATTAAACACTCGGATTCCCCTGGTCCGCACCGGTTCTAAGCTGCTAGGGGCTGGCCGAGTAGGGGTGCTGGCCCAGGGACCCCCCAGGAAGCTGCTCCCGCGGGTGTGCGCCGACGCCGGCTGCAGGAGCTCCAGACCGGTCAATGTCACCTCCATCCCCGGGAAACTGATGGAACGGCTTCTCCTTGGTGCCGTCTCAAGGCACATCAGGGATGAGAGGGGCATTAGGGGCAGTCAGTGTGGCTTCACCAAGGGGAAGTGGTGCTTGACCAACCCCATTGACCGTTATGAGGACATCACAAGATGGATGGATGATGGCAGAGCGGTGGACGTGATCTACCTTGACTTGAGTGAGGGATTTGACACCATCTGCACAGCATCCTCACAGCTGCACCCAGGGAGTGCGGTCTGGATGGGCGGGCAGTGAGGTGACTGCGACCTGGCTGAAGGGAAGAAGCCAGAGAGTCGTGGTCAATGGGGCAGAGTCCAGTTGAGGCCTGGATCCAGTGCAGAGCCTCAGGGGTCAGTGCTGGGTCTGGGATTATTCAATATATTCATCAATGATTTGGACGAGGGAATAGGGTGCGCTATCAGCAAGTTTCTGGGATTCTGTGGTAATCTGAAGCAGCCCGATGGTTTTGACGGACCAATTCTAAAGGCTGGTTTAGCCTTTTACCTACATATCAGATCATTTGCAGGTGGAGTAAAGAAGGAAAAGTGGAATGGCCACATAAAAACGAGCAGGAAAATCTGTGATATCAGGCGGTCCCTTGGTGAAGGTTGGAGGGACGCATTCCTGGAATACAGGACGAATATCTGGAATACGGGCTCGTTCCTTGGAGAACACGCTGCAATTCCGGTTCTGTTCATCCTGAATGAAACCTCTGTAGGCGCCCGTTATCTTCTCCATCTCGGGACTTCACGCTACCAGGAAATTCGAGTTCCTAAGAGCGTGGGCCGTTTCAGGTTTGTAGATAGAATCTTTCTGCAAACTCTTATCTCTATGCGATAAACCCCAAAGTTGTCTCTCTCCATTAGCGCAACTGCGAATTTTTTGTAAGCTCTTGACCTCAGGAGGGTACATAAAACATTTGGGTCAATAGGAGCAGAGCTGATGGAAGGGACGACAGTCTGGAGTAACCGCCATGCTAGGGAAAGGTACTGTATGAAAATAACGACGTTTATCCACATTTTTATGGTGTTGGGGAAGCAGGTCTGGAGGCTCCGGGTACAACAGCATCTCTCTCATTTCCTGTGACTCATCCAGGGAGGGTTCTGAGCAGGTGGGACACAGGTAAGGGATTCAGGAGTAGCTCCAGTAGCTCGGTTTGTTTCCTGGTACAAGCGACACAACAAAGCTCCCGGGAGAACGTTGCTCAGCCCAAAATGTTTCTCAGCGTCTGTGAAATGGCACCGAGAGCTTTTTAAAGAGGTGGTGCCGGGAGAGATTCCGCAGCTACGAGCGTCTTCAGGGCAGCTTTGAATAACAAAGTTCAGAGGTGTGTGTGGGAAACGCTTTGTGCTGTTTGCTTAGGTAGAAATATTACTTAGCAACAGCTTCCTGTAATTTTTATGTGCTGGGAATTTCTGTAACCATGAGCTTAGTTTTATTACCTTTGCATGGGAAAGGGGTCTCAGAGCGCCGAGCAGACTCAGACAACCTCAAGGGCAAGATATTTATAAAGCCTCGAACACAAAAGAAATGTTTCCAGCTGCTCCCACACGAGGTGGAAGTGCTCGTTCTGGTGGAGATCTGATAAGAACCGCCTTGTATTTATTTTATGTATTTTTCCTTGTCTCCCAGCTCTGACAGATGCCGGCTGGAAGCTGGCACCGATAATCCCCGGGGGCGGCTGTCCCGGCCCTGCCGAGCGCCGCTTCATTGAGCGCGCGTCGCTATCGTGGTGCTTGCGAGCGGTCCCACATCCTGAACTAGTTCAATTTAGCTTATTAAGAGCGGTTAGGAGATTTATGGCTCTTGGTGACGTGGTACAGCTCAGAATTGGGGGAAAAGGGGTGGCACAGCTGCTGAACAGTTTGCCGTGAAGAAATCCCTGTGTGGTCTCACCGCGCTTGCGTTTCCTGGGCTGAACCTTCGGTTACGTGTCCATCACCACCCAGCCCTCCAGACGGCCCCATCCGTTCCATCTTTGGAGCGTTTGGACAAGAACCGATTGCTGGCTCGTCCAACAGTGAATGAACAGTAAATATAGGAAGTCCTCATGAAAGTTAAGGTGTCTTAGATAATTGCTTTACTGATCTTGTTGTGGCAAACGTATTTGATTAGTTAAAAAGGAAATGAGGCCTTTTGCCGCCGATATGGTGAAAACTGGAAGAGTTTTCACCCAAGTTGCCATTTAAATTCTTTGATCCTCATTCCCCATCCCCAAAACACTTGTTATTGAAGCTGGTGGCGGCTGGGGAGGCTGAGAGGGGTTTAACCCTTCGCGTGCAGAGGTTCAGCACCAGCGGTACTGGAGGTGTTTGACCATCTCCGTCTGATCTCCCACAGTGACGGTGGCTGCTCGAGAGACCCGAGGGCACTGCAGGCAGGGTGCGCGTGTTTCCCCCTTACAGACCAGCTCCAGGTTACCTTATTTGCTTAAACAAGGGAACCCGCACTACCCCTTGTTGGCTAAAATGCAGCAGACTGAGTGGACTTGGCAGGCCTGTTGGAAAACGCTGTTGGCCGGGCGCGGAGGTAAAGCAGGAAATGGCAAAATGCGGAAAAAAGATCAAATTGCGAGCAAGAGAGCGAACGTGTGATAGCGATAGTGATAGGGATGTGAGAACGGGAGAGCCGCGGGCGCTCACCTGCGCCGCGTTCGCTCGGGGGGCGGCAGCCGCGCCTCGTTCAGGGCGAACCCGCCCGGCGTCACCAGGGATTTGGTGCCATCGGAACAGATAAGGAACCGGGCGCTTCTGTATCCGGTGTGTGGTCCTCCCTTCAGCCTCCTGAATGAAGGCAGAACAGCTGTCCTGTATTTTAAACCTTAACAATTGGGATTAATTGTAAAAGTATTCCACATCAAATGCAGTTCTGCTGCCGCTTCCCAGATTCGGGCAAAGAGCAGACAAGTGAGAGCTGTGTATGGTGGTGCAGCGTTCGCAGTGTCCGGATGGGAGGGACCCTGAGGGTCATCAGTGTTGTGTCGCGGTGTGGTGAAGGAGCGGGAGATCTGTGCTGTGAAGGCCCTGGAGGGACTGTGACCCGATGGTCTGCACAAGGATGTGTGTGAGGGGACCGGCTGAAATGTGTCACTGCGCAAACGTTCGGGAAGATCTTGAGCTGTCGGGAACTGGGTTTGACAGGGGTTGTGTCTGAAAATAAAATCTGTGTAAAAAACCAAACCCGAACCAAAACCCCCAAAAAACCCCAAAACCAACCAAACAAAAAACCCAAAGCACCCAACCAACCCAAACCACCCACAGCAGAGCGGTGAAAAAGCCCCAGGCGTGAGCAGCGCACAGGTCGTTTCTAACGAAAGGCCGAGGATTCCGGGACGTTTTGATTAATCACCGAGCTGGTGCAAAACCCCATAGAGGAAGCAGCTCGGCCCCGTCCCTGGGTTTGGAACAATAGCTGGTGACGAGTTCGACCATCGCGCTTCCCAATTATATCCTATCATTGTCTGCCGGTTCCTATTGGAGGGGTGTGAATGAACCTGCTGGGATGTTTATGCCGCTTAATTAGAGCTGTTGGTTTGCTGTCAAAAAATAAAATAATGAAATGGGGCCGGGGAGGTGGGGGATCGGGATGTGCCCGGGGTTATTTTGGGGCTGCTCTGATCCCCGGGTTGGTCACCGAATGCTGTGGATTGCAGGCGGGTGCGTTCATCGCCTGGATCTGGACCGTGGGGCCGCGGGCACGGTCCTGGCTGGGCTGACATTGTTTGAGAGCCGGCAGCGGTGCTTTTATTTTGGCGTGTGACATTTAAAACAAACGGAGAATTAACTTGGGCTCTGTCTGGCGCTGGGATGTTGGCTGGGCCAGGGCGATGTTTTCGTTTGTCTGGCTTCCTCCTGAATCCCTATTTAAATGAACTGAAAAACGGGGCCGGGCGCTCGGCACCTGTTAAACGGCCAAGAAGTTTGGTAACGTGGGATTTCTCGTTCTGTTCCTCAAAGCAGGTTCAGAATCGCTGTGGAGAAGGGCAGGAGGATGCTCTGTGCTAACTGTTCCGTGAATCTCTCACGCGAAAATCAGGCGTCGTGTTGGGAATTTGTTACGATTGGGAAAGCACGCGGAGGCGGGTGTGGGTGCTGCTGCGCCGGTGAGGGCGCGGGCAGAGGCGCAGGACGGCGCAGGAGGCCCCGCGGCCGGTCGGGTTTCCCGGGGCTCGGCACGCGCGGCTCCGCGGGCGCTGGGCGCAGCCCTGTGCTCCTCTGGTGCCGTTTTAGGCTCCGTCAGGCGTCCACGTTGTGTCACGGCACTGAACGCTCTCTGAGCAATGTTCATTAAAACCTATAATTGCTAAATTAGCAAAAGAAAACGTCTCGTGAAGACACCTTTTCCTTAGGCTGCTCTTCCCCTCTCCACTAACATCATCTCCAGGGCTGCCTCAATAATTTGTATAGTGTTCAACTGCTCTTTCGGCGCTTGGATATCGGGTTTCTGTGGCTTTGTATGAAACTCATCTACAAGTCTGTTAGAACTAGGTGGTACCTTCATCAAGCACCAGGGTTTTGTTGCTCAGTGGGATGTAAAATGTCCTCCTTGGAGGGCGTGCGGCGCGGGGTGTGATAAGGAGCCGTGCTGCTGTTCTGCGTGGCTCTGTGCGGAAGGAGGAGTCGCTGCGGGACGGCTCCTGTTGGTCGGCGCTGGGGAAGAGCGGGTTGTTTTTCCACATGCTCTAATCCGTGATAACAAGACGAGCTCCAGATTGTGTTTTTCAAACACGCCTGTGTCTCTGGGTGCTCAGATTCGCCAGCGACCGTCGGCTGCGGTGGCGCATCCAGCCGCCCAGAGCCTCTTGAAGTGGCGTGGTTTCAATACGAGCCTTGCTCTGGCGCTAAGGAGCCGGAGCAGAACTCAGCCATAAACTGTCAAGTGTTTCGCTTTATTTTGGGTATTTTACAGAGGATTTTGCGCTGGATGTGGACTCGGTATCACTGAGCTGCCTTGTCTTGTTCTATGCCCCTCTGCACCTCGGTGGTTGTAACGTGGAGTGATCAGAGCCAGATCTCAAAGACCTTCAGATGGTGAATGCAGGAAGAGCACTGAGACAGAGTTTAACTTTAAGACGGGTTTAGACAAGGAGCTGTCAGAAGTTCTTAGGTGAAGTGTTTGATCTGGCCGTGGCCCGGTGGATGGGCTGGGCAGCATCTCCAGCACTTGCAGGGTCCCCTCTGGTCCAAGGTTCCGGTGGCAGCAGCTCCGTGCTGATGTTGGGAACGGCTGCAGTTTGCTTGAGAAAAGACTCTTTGTGTCTGAAGAAGCCGATAGGGCTTTCGGTATCTTGCTGAGCAGTCCCAGCCCCTCTTCTTGCTACGTACCGCTTGTTTATGGATTCTCTTTTTCCCCAGAGGAAGGTTATTTCCAGGAGTTTCCCCACACGTGGTACTTGAACCAAGTGACTTCAGTGGCAGTTTTGAGAGTTTATTGTGACAGAGGCGTAAAACAACACAAATGTTGTGGCAGTGGACGCTTGGAGCCATTAACTGTTGTGGAAGGAAGACTGAGAGCCCAAGACGTCCCCTGGGTTTATTGTAACTTCACACGGTTCAGTTCCCTTGTTGTTGGCCTCTCCTTGTTGGGATGGCCCAACTAATTAGGGATTAATTTCCTTCAGATGACAGCATTCTCTCGCATAATTTACAAGGAGAAATAGATGAATAGGCTCTGAGGGTGGCTTGTGCGCTGGAGTTCGTGGGTTTTGTACTTATCTATAGCCGTTTGTTTTTCCTGATCCACTTGTTGTTATCCCCTGAATGACGGGAGCGTGGGCCTTGCTGGCGTGCCAGAGATGACAAGGGCAAGTAGTAAATAAAAATACATTTCATAGAGAGGTCTCAACTGCCTGGCTCGGGGACAGCAAGCAAGCAGGATCTATTTCAGTGCTGCTCAGTAAATTCTTATACCTAGAAATAAACTGTGCAGAGCGTGCTTGCGGCTTGGGGCAAAGAGAGAGGGGTGTACGGACGAGTGGGCACGAGCTGGTGAGGCCAAAGTGACCAGAGTAGGCGAGAGAACGTTATGTGGATGCATGTAATCAATGTATCTGGATCTGGAACAGGTTGTGTTCCTTCCTTCTCTCCAGCTTCGTTTCAGTATCTTCGTCCACACACACAGATTGAACTCCAGTGTCCGTGTTTATGATTCATAACCATGCCGTGCAATCTCCAGATTAAGATCTTAACCTCTGTCTGACATTTCGGTGCAGATCATTAGTTATCAGCTTCATCTTGTGGTTAATCTTATGCTTCCGCCCGTTTCATTACCTTTCCCTGTTACAGGCAGCTCTGCGTTCCTGTTTGCTGTAAACCCTATGGCCTTTGGATTGTAGGTTTGCTCTTATTTTGTGTGTCCAGGTCACGTTTGACACATCCCCCTCCATGCCATATCCAAATGCAATCCTCCCTGTGCCTGTAGAGCCGAATGTGTCAACTTCGCTTTCATTCTTTCGTGCCTTGTTTGCTACAACGTCCTTCTACGTGCCTTGAGAAAAGGGCTCTCTTGTGTCTGCAGAAAGCAGAGGTTGTACCTGTCCCAGAAAACAGAATCCCAGAGCGTCAGGGGTTGGAGGGCCCTGGAAAGCTCATCCAGTGCAATCCCCCATGGAGCAGGAACACCCAGCTGAGGTTCCACAGGAAGGGGTCCAGGCGGGTTTGAATGTCTGCAGAGAAGGAGACTCCACAACCCCCCTGGGCAGCCTGGGCCAGGCTCTGCCACCCTCACCAGGAAGAAGTTTCTTCTCCTCTTTCAGTGGAACCTCCTGTGTTCCAGTTTGCACCCATTGCCCCTTGTCCTGTCACTGGTTGTCACCCAGAAGAGCCTGGCTCCATCCTCCTGACACTGCCCCTTTCCATATTGATCCCCAGGAATGAGTCCCCCCTCAGTCTCCTCTTCTCCAGCTCCAGAGCCCCAGCTCCCCCAGCCTTTCCTCACACGGGAGATGCTCCACTCCACTCCACTCCACTCCACTCCACTCCACTCCACTCCACTCCACTCCACTCCACTCCACTCCACTCCACTCCACTCACGTACGAGTACATTTCTCTGTTTCCAGAGAAAAGCTCCCCCGGTGGTTGTAGTGCAGAAGATAATAGATGAGTCCCTGGTCTAAACAGCAGAAGGTTGGCATGGAAGAGGCTGCATTTCTCAAGAGATCTCCCTTTATCTGCTCTTTTCCTCTATCAACACCACAACTCCACCTTTTCCCCCATTATCTCCATTCAACAACTTCTCCCACAGGCCTCCGGATCCTGCGTTATCGCCGCAGGACAAGGTGCCA
Source organism: Patagioenas fasciata (assembly GCF_037038585.1). Lineage (NCBI taxonomy): Eukaryota > Metazoa > Chordata > Aves > Columbiformes > Columbidae > Patagioenas > Patagioenas fasciata. The sequence goes on along the minus strand of NC_092546.1, from coordinate 6,136,856 downwards.
CGCAACTCCCAACCCTTTTATCTTTTCTGAACTCCCCTTTGCTGATCCCAAGAGGTCCAGAGGACAGCGCCAGCATCTCTGCCGCTCTGAGCCGTGTTAGACCAGGAGGATGCGGCCAAACCCACGGGGGCTTGCAGGTACCACCCGTCCCATTTTGGAATATTGGAGATGTTCCCGTAGCTCCAAAGGAGCACGAAAGGCTGGGGAGGCAAAACAAGGCTTTTTGTTCTTTACTGATAGATGAGATAAGAGAAACGCTGTCCTGAGAAATGTCAGTGGGAAGAGCTTCCTTGACGTGTTGTTTTTGGAAGTCACTGTCCATGGGAAGGGAGGCACCTGCAGTTAATTTTATCTGTTCCTGTGTAAATACGAACCTCCTCGCGTTCCCACCTCGCAGTTCCGTGGGGTCGTGGCATTATGTACCGTCATATCTTATTTTATACAAAACACTTTAATTTTAGTGCTGATTGTAAAGCCTTGAATTTCTTTGGCACTCGGTTCTTCCTGACTTGGTGCTAAGGGCCCAGATCCTGTTGGAGTCAACGTGTTTTGGGCGACTTGTTGGATGGCGTTGGGGAAGAGGCAGCGATAACCGTTGGAGCAGCTGAGCACCAGGAATAAGCGACATCCAGCTTGCTTCAATGTAATGTGATATTTCCTGAGTTTTGCTTGATAACGACAGCCAGTATCAGGCGTTGCTGACAGCCTGTTTGTTAAATTCTGATTTTCTGTCCAAGTTTCCCCACTGGTTTTGTAGATTCAGGGTGAGAGCTGCTGTTGGACCCCTGGAGCCTTACACCGAACCTCCCCTGGACAGAGTTTTATTTGATTTTTGATGGTTCTTTTCCGCCTTACGATGCAGTGATGCGCTCGGCTTGGGTGCCGTCCTCACCTGTTCAGTCCTACAAACGATTGTGAGCAAAAAAAGGACAAATTGTTTTACAGATAACAGTTTTATTCCAGAACTCTAAGAAACGCTGCTTGACAAATTACTGAATTTGGAGTCTTTGTGGCTGGAAGAGAATAAGTGAGTGTTGAGGAAAAGCGCTCAAGTGCAGAACGCTATGTACGTGTACCATGATTTCAGATATAATTCCATACGGAGCCGAGTTCTGTGTGGATTTCCATGGCAGCAACGCCGCTCGGCACTTGCAGAAGCTCGGGAGAGCGGCTCGGAGCCTCGGGGCTAAATTGGGATCACACGCTTGCGACACGCGGCCGGCGCTGCAGCCCGGGCCTCGCTCCTCTGGCCTCCCCCCCTTGCTGGTTCGCTTGTTGTTTGGAACCTTGAGAGCCCATTTCCACAGAGGTCACTATCGCTGCCGCACAGTTAGGAAACCAAATTACAGCTCCCACCGCAACCGTAACCCGAGCGTGATCAGATACGCGCGAGACTCTTCGTGAATACATTTATATGACAGATGCCGCAGCCATTTACAGTAAGGGGGGGGGGAAAAAAGCGCAGAGCTCTCCGATACTGTTTCCGTGGGACTCTGGCTTTGAATTCTACGCGTGTGCACGTCGTATAGCGTTACACGAACCTGAGCTCTGGCAGCGAGCGGCGCGTACCGCGGCCAAACCAGCCCGTCCTGCGCCGCCTCCGTGCCAGCTCCGCGCTGCCTTCCCCCTGCGTTTTTTTTCTCCCCGTTATAAATAGGCATCGTGAGCTGAACTCTCGCCGTGAGGAGGAAAAACCGCCGCTAATAGCCCGTTAAACTGCGTGAGCCCCGCGTGTTTGCGTGGGGCTGCTGGGGAGCGTTGGGCGGCCGAGGGGTTAAGGGTGGTTTGATAGCGGGGCCGAGCCTCCCTGCGCAGCATTGGCTGAGCCCGAGGGCGGCTCTGCTGCCGCTGCTGTTTTCCGTCCTGGACTCCCTGGGATCCGGAGCCTCTTAATGACCCTCGTCTCTAATCAAAACGCAGCTTCGTGCCTCTCCTAACGAGGCGCCCGGTGGGTTTGCTCCGTGCCGGTGGCCGCGGGGTGGCCCGAACCAACCCGCGTTACACAGGACGGGGATTGTGTTGATTCGTGATGAACCGGTCCCAAACCCCGCTGGGGTCGGCTGTCCCTGTGCGGTGTATAACGCAGCGTCTCAACGTTCCTACATACGGTGTACAATTCCTTCCTAAGGAGCCGCGTCCTCTCGCCGCACCCCCGTCCTTTGGAGCGCTCATCTCACCCAGCTCGTTGCTGTTGAACCCATCCCGTGGCTGCGAACCCCGAAGGAAAAGCAAAACCGAGCGATTTACGTTTCTTTTGTCCTTTTTCGAGCCGTTCGCTGCTGCTGGTTTCTAGCAGAAAGCAAGAAACAGGACTTAATGTTTTCAGCCGTCCTCCCGAATCCAGACTGTTCGCCAGCTTAACGCTGAATTGACTTGCCTGTTCAATATGGATCTCCCGGTTGCCCATGTTGGGTCGGGAACGTGTTTACAGGATCCGTGTGCTCTGTTTTCACCTGGAGCGCAGGGACGTGGCGAAACGGAGCGATCCAGAGGTGGAAATTCCTTGGCGCTGACTCCGTTGCCTTTTGTCCCCCAAGCGGGGCCTCAGCGGCGCGGAGAACCGGCGCTTGGAATCTGTGATCGGCAAGGTTCCTGAAAACGCGTTGTTTCCAGCTCTCTGGAGCCGCGCTCGCGAGCTGGTTAAATATTTATTCACCCCTGGGATGAGAAGTTCGAACCGCAGCGTGGGCTCCGATTCTGCCCCGTCCGGGGGGGTGAGTTAAGTGTTAGGTGTTGTGTCACCTTAGGGACAGCGCCGGCCTGCAATAGAAGTGTAATGTGGCACAGAGAACCACAACCAACCCCCCACCTCCAAACCAAACCAAACCAAGACAAAAAACCCGCAAACACAAAGCCAGAACCAAATACGCATGGAGTCACCCAACCTGGACGCTGCAGAAAGAACTGCAAGAAGTGGTAGCGGAGAGACCCTGGAGAGGTTTCTGTGCGACTTCCAGGTGCTCGTTTGGGAAAAACGCAATAGTTCTAGCACACGTGCTTTGGTGACGTTGGGACAGCCCCTCTTCGGGATCTTGGGTAACGAGGATGTGCACAAAATAACGATCGACACTTTCTGGTCTTTGCTTGATGGAAAGAGACGTTGCCTCGGCTGCTTCGCTTCCTTCGAGCTCTGTGTCAGACACCAAAAGCTCGTAGAACCGGAAAAAGAGAAACATAAGCACAGTTCAGAAATAGTTTAATGGTATCCTCCCAAAACCTTTAGAGTTGAGAGTTTATACGTGGTCAGGCTGTGCGAAGGGGGATGTTCTGCCCTACACACCATACGGGTCACACGCTGCTCGTTGAGCTGAATGGCACCGGCCAGCATTCCTCGCTCAGCCCCGTCCAGGTGTTTGCTCGGAGCTACGCTGCTCCTCGGGTTCCATTTCAAAGCCCAAACTGCTCATTAAAAGTATTGTGAGGCGCTAAGTGATGCGTAATTAAGAAGTAAACCGTGAGAACCTTGAGCAATAACACTCGTGGGTGCTCTTCTTGTGGGACTCGCAGGGACGGTCACCGAGAGCTCACGTTGGGTGCCTGGGCAGCAGCGTCCTCGGGGAAACGGGTGACGGGTGGGTAAGTAATGGGAAGCAAATCCTGATGAACCCGGAGGGTTGGTGAAAGTGTTGGACGCGCGTTATTTGCAGCATAAACCGAAACGGGCTGTCCCAGGCTCTTGCTCTGGAGTCCCATCGCTTCTGGGCCTCAGAATGCTGGGGTCACCAGAGCTTGTCACACCGGACCCAGAGAAAAGAAGAGAAAAACTCGGGGGTTTATTTTTCTTTTGAAGACGAGCATTAATGAACGGTGAGAGCAAATGATAACACACTTCAAAAAGATGATTAACATTTGGAATTCACACTAAAAAGTGAAAATGAGGCAGCTCGCGGGTGCCTCTTTGAAAAGCCAGTTGCCAAAGCGAGCCGGCCGAGGGGGTGTTGCTCGTGCTTCCCGGCCGTGCACCACGAGCTCGTCCTGCGCTGCTCAGTCGCCTCTTATCTTTTCTCTCCGCAGTTTGCCCGCCTGCCTGCAAGTCCCAGGGCTGCACATCGGACGGTCAGTGCTGTCACAGCGAGTGTCTCGGGGACTGCACGGAGCCCAACGACCCCGAGAAGTGCGTGGCTTGCCGCAACTTCTACCTGGAAGGCAGATGCGTGGACACCTGCCCGCCCGGGTACTATCGCTTCGAGGGCTGGCGCTGCGTCACCTTCGGCTTCTGCCAGGAGCTGCACAACAAGTGCAAAAACGCGCGGGAGTCGGGGTGTCACGTAATCCACAACAACGAGTGTGTTCACGAGTGCCCCTCGGGGTACATCATGAACTCCAGCAAGTAAGTGCGCGCGTCTGCAGGCGGGGAAAGCGTTGGCGTGCTGCGCTTTTCTCTCGCTCCAACAGCGAATTTGTGTCTCGTGTCAAGACTAAGAGAGGTTTCTGGTGTTGGAGTGGCTGTGATAATTACCTGGTCGACTTTAATATGATTTGCAAAGTAACACCTCGCTAATTCAAAGCTGTTAAAAGCAGCCAGGTCTACCTACTGGGTTATTATCTGCTTCCCTTGTTTCCGCTAAGTTTGGAAGAAGTGGGAGTGGGAAAGTGGAGGGAGAGGATGAGGAAGAGGAGGGTGCTGGAGCTGGGAGGATCTTCCTGTGATCGAGTGGGACGAGGGAGACGGGCAGTGGCGAGGCTTTGGTGACCCCGCGTCCCTTCCCGCCAGAGCAGAACTCAGACCCGAAAGCCCGGCCGTTAAGCAGAAAAGTGCAGAGTGGTTTCTAATGAAAAGAGCGGAGCGTGGTTGGAGTGGATGGTTCTCAGAACGCCCGTCCTCATCTCCCTAATAACGTTAATTGAGCGGGTTCACGCTGTGCCAGACGCGAACGGACCGGGTAACAAACAACGGCGGCGCAGCCAAGGCAGGGAACGGCCGTTCTGCCCATTCCCAGGGCTTCCCGACAAAGGAATGAAATAATTTATGCTGCCAAGCTGTTTATCACTGCAAACTTTGCTGTTTGTTCCCACAATAACATTGTATATCGCGATGAGTCAGGTTTCCTATGAATATTGATAGCTTTGCGCTCGCCCGCCTTTGCCGCTGCCATCAGAATTTCGGGGAATTCGCTCTAACGGGACTTTTTATTCCGTTTCCTGTTTTGCTGTTCGAAAGAATGAACCAGCAGTAGACTCGCTGCTTGTGCGGCACCGGCCGTCGCTGGCTCGGGCTGCGGGGCGGACCGCAGCGTTCACTCCTCTGCAGTAGTCGGGAGCCTGTTCTTAGGTGGTGCGAGCAGGGCAAGCAGCTGAGTGCTGCCCTTGGATCATTCTTTCCCCACAGCACAGGGTTGCTTGTGTTTTCTTAAAGCAGCTTTATGAGCGGAGGATTCCCAGTGAGCGGCCGGCTCTCCGCTCGTTAAATACGTGTTTGATTAATGATCTTGGGATGGATGGAGACTGGGCCGGGGTTTCTTGATCGCGAACCCCCTGGTGTGTGTAGCACTGAGCAGCCTCGGTGCGGACGGACTGTTCCAAACAGTCAGAGTCATTCTGGTTGCGGTTACATAGGAAGGGACTCAGCGATTAGCGTTCAAAATGTAGAAACGACAGTTGAAATTATTATCAGCAGTTATTTGGAGTTCCCAAGGGCCGGCCAGTGAACCCCATGCTGTGTTGTCACTTTGACTCGATCACCCTGCTTGTAAGAGTTGCAGGGGCTGCCCCGGGTGATGTTCTGCCTCTCGCTGATTGTGTCGTTGCGCAGCTTGCACTGCACGCCCTGCGCGGGGCCCTGCCCCAAGGTCTGCGACTACGGCAAGGAGAAGACCATCGACTCGGTGACGTCGGCCCAGGAGCTGCGCGGCTGCACCGTGGTGAACGGCAGCTTGGTTATCAACATCCGCGGAGGAAGTGAGTTCTCAGGACACCGCGCCGGGGCTGCGGCGCTGCTCCCCGGATCGGGTGGGAGAAGTACCGGCAAAGGAAAGGCCCTCGTGATCTTCCTTTGGGGCTTTTTGCTGGTTTTTTAAGGTCTTACAAATCTATGTGAAGCAGTTCTATTTATCTGTGCAGTTGGGCTCCTATATCGGTGTTTCTGTCTGTGATATCAAAAAACTAAAGCCGATGTTTCCTCTCCGTAGATAACATAGCAGCGGAGCTAGAAGCGAATCTTGGCTTGATAGAAGAAATCTCGGGTTACCTGAAAATTCGCCGCTCTTACGCCTTGGTTTCTCTTTCTTTCTTTCGTAAACTCCATCTGATCAGAGGAGAAACCCTGGAGGCAGGGTGAGTTCTTCCAAAAGCCATTTTGTGTTAGCACTTGGAAGTCTGAGGTGTGCCAGAGCTGTCAGGCCTGCTGGTATTTGTATTGGTGCACAATTCCTGAGTTGTTTTCAAGTGTTCCTACGGGGAAGATAGTTCGCATTCAGTTTGCCGTGGTGTCTGGATTAGTGCATAAGAAAACAAACAAAAAAGGAGTTTTCAGTGGGTCCTCCCCCAACCCACATTTCCATTCTCTGCTTTCAGGAATTACTCATTTTACGCCTTGGACAACCAGAATCTCCGCCAGCTCTGGGACTGGAGCAAGCACAACCTCACCATCGCGCGGGGGAAACTCTTCTTCCATTACAACCCCAAGCTGTGCCTGTCGGAGATCCACAAGATGGAGGAGATCTCGGGGACGAAGGGGCGGCAGGAGAGGAACGACATTGCCCTGAAGACCAACGGCGACCAAGCCTCGTGTAAGAGACTCGCGATGCAGCGAGACGCGTCGTTCGCCTTCCCCTCTGCCTTGCTAGCCTTGTTCTCCTATTAATACATTACAATATTTCTCTTGGCCTGCTCCTTGGTTTTCCAGGGACCGGCTTTGTCCGTTTGGTAAGGCCCCGGTGCGTGGTTTGTTTCTCCATCAGCCAGCACCATCCTTTGGTCTTCAGAATTTTGCTCTCTGAGTTTTTCAGGGCCGAGTTTATCGTTGCGTCTTCCTGAAGAGTTCGGCGCAACTTAAGCTCAGGCCAGGCAGCGACTTTGTGCTCAGAACCTGATTAACAGTCATGATCTTCTTTTCCCATGTCATGAGGTGACAGTGCGCACGGAACGAGCACCGCAGAGAAGCAGGATTTGCGCCGTCTCTGGGGCCGTGCGAAGGAGTCGCTATGACAGCAGAGAGGTTTTTGCAGCTTTTTGTTGCCCCTCGCGGAGGTTTTTGAGCTCCGTGCGGGCGGTTGGGTGCCGAGGCAGCCGGAGGTGGCCGCGTTTCTAACTCCGCGCTGCTGAGCTGTGCGCGGGGCCGCCCCAAACCGCGGTTTGCCAACGTGTGCGCCTTTTTGTTTGGTTTGACGTTTCAAGACCAGTTTTTCACGAGCGGTTTTTCACGAGCCCGTGTTTGTTGTGGCTGTGGGGCCGGAGAATGAGCGCTCTGCCTCCCTCTGCTGCAGAGGGGCAGACCCCATCGGAGCTCCGTCTGTCCAGCCCTTGCCTTAAAGCAGGAGTAGCATCGAAGGGAAGGTTTTAATGAACAGCTCCTCTCGCGTTTATCCATGGAGAAAATAAACCAAAAGAATCAGAGATAGAAACCTTCCTTTTTTAGCGCTAACAAAGCTGTTGTTGCATTCGTTACAGGCGAAAATGAATTGCTGAAGTTTTCTTCTATCAGAACTTCCCACGACAAGATCCTGCTGAAGTGGGAGCCGTACTGGCCGCCCGATTTCCGGGACCTGCTGGGGTTCATGCTGTTCTACAAAGAAGCGTAAGTGATCCCCGCTGGGATTGCCAGGCTCCCACACCCCGCTTTCCACTGTCACCCTCTATAAAGTGTCCACTGAGGTTCCCGTGTACGGTCAAAATTCCTCATTTAGCAGCAATCCAAACGTTGGTTATTCCGACTGTTCTAGACATACATAATCCAGCCATGGAGTTTATCACCTTCCCGCTATCTCCACGGGATGTTGAGGTATTTCTGCTTGTTGAGGTGGGAAACTTCCTTTTAGAATCAAGGTTACCAAGCTGATTTTTGTAAAGCTGAGCATAATGAGCCTGGATTGAGCTGCTGGGATCAGTACCCGATCTGGGTTGAGAAGCACGTTGTTTTCAGAATACGCACAAGGAGGTAGTTTTGCTTTCTCCAAAGGGTAAATTACAACTTTCAGTGAGGTCTTCAGATACGTTTTTAAAAGCTTGAATTATGTTAATTTGAGGCTTTTCTTTCCCTCAAGTCCCTACCAAAACGTGACGGAGTTTGATGGGCAGGATGCGTGTGGGTCGAACAGCTGGACGGTTGTGGACGTGGATCCGCCGCCGCGCTCCAACGAGCCCAAGGCCCAGGCCCAGCCCGGGTGGCTTCTGAGGGGCCTGAAGCCGTGGACGCAGTACGCCGTGTTCGTCAAAACGCTCGTCACCTTCTCGGATGAACGGAGAACCTACGGTGCAAAGAGTGAAATCATCTACGTTCAGACCAACGCTACGGGTCAGTGTCATTAAATTAATGTTGCTTGGCGGGCGGAAAAGAAAAATAGATGTAAATTGTCTTCTGTTTGAGAGTCCTGAGAGTCCCGTGTCTGTGAAACTTTTTGCTGCTCTGCTTAGGTTGGGAGATATTCCTACAAATGGAATAATGTGCTTTGCCACATGGGGAGGCGGTGCCAGCGCGCAGCTCTTGCTCCAGGGTTCTGTGGCACTCTGGTGTGTCCTGTTGGGTGTCCCGGTGTCCTCTGCCCGTCCCTGGCTCCATGCAGCGCCGCGGTGCGGCTGACGTGGCTCTGTCTCTTCTCCTCCCCCGCAGTTCCATCCGTCCCCTTGGATCCCATCTCCGTTTCCAACTCTTCATCTCAAATCATCCTCAAGTGGAAACCGCCCTCCGAGCCCAACGGCAACATCACGCACTACCTGGTGTTCTGGCAGCAGCAGGCAGAAGACAGCGAGCTCTATGAGCTCGATTACTGCTTAAAAGGTGCGTGTTTCTCCTTCAGCCTTTCTCAGGATCGCCTGGAGGTTTTTCACACGTGTTGGGCGCGCTCTGGGTGCCCAGTTTGGCTGTTCTCAAGATTGTTGTTCAGCAGGCAGGCTGAGGCGCAGCTGTGTCCTCCCAGTGCTCAGTTACATTAGGTGGCTCTGCCAAAGGCTCTCCAAAAACATTTATTTACAAAGTAATGGGGTATTTTTTTGCCTTTGGGGATCTCCCTGCTGCACTTGTTCCTTTTAAACCAAGTAGTAAGTTTAATAGCAGCCGTGGAGATAGTAAGGGAAGAGATCAGTGATTCTGGAGGTCAGCGGCCAGGTTGCTTTTGCACGACATCCTGTGCCCGGTTTGGGATTCTCTGGGAACGCGGTTCTGCTGAGCACGCCCAGAATCTCACCCGCAGCCCCGTGTTACCTGAACTGAGCTGGACTGGGTGGAACTCTGAGCTCCCTTTCAGAAACAGCACAGTTTGGAATCAAAGGCCTGTCAGAAAAACAGGAACTCTGCTTCGCCCTGGGTGCAGAAGCTCAGGATGCACCAGGAATCTTGTGTACTCTTGGCTTGGATCTTCGTAGGATCCAACATCTGCTGCTGTGTCAGCTGTGAGTGACACCAAAATGGTTCTGTCCACAGGATTAAAACTGCCCTCAAGGACGTGGTCTCCTCCTTTTGAATCCGAAGACCCTCAGAAGTATAATCAGAGTGAAAGCGAGGATGTCAGCGGGGAGTGTTGTTCCTGTCCTAAGACAGATTCTCAAATACAAAAGGAGCTGGAAGAGTCCGCTTTCCGCAAGACGTTTGAGAACTATCTTCACAATGAGGTTTTTGTCCCCAGGTATGGATAGCGAACAGTACTGCCCAGACGGTCAGGGCAGGGGAATGTAATTGGTTATTAAAGCAGAGCACGGGGCTGGACGTGGCCGTACTGCCCATCTCTGTGGGCTCTGCTGAGCCCGTCTGGTCCAGCTGAGTGTGCAGGTTGGAGACTGGGAACTGAGCACCTACCGCTGGTGTTATTGCAGCTTTGGAAGATTCTGCTCTTATTCTCTGACGCTGAATTCTCCTCAGCTTGAGAGTGAAGTGAGAGAACCCTTAGCAAACAGCTCCAGGCCCGCAGCCCCTTTAAACTCGGGTGGTGCCAAAAGTACCTGTTTTCTTTTCTTTCCTCAAACGTTGTGGTCTGGTTTGCAAAGAAAAGAAGGAAGGGAGGTTGGCCGTGGCGCAGCTTGTCCGCAGCGGGCTGTGTGCGCTCTTCCCTGGGCTCAGCTGGGAAACGCCTCCGATGCAGGAGGAGCGCGGGTGCTGCGGGTGCTTTGTCCTGTCCTGAGCATCCCCACGCCTCGTGCGCACCCACGCGGGGGGCGCTGGAGCCTCCAGGGAGTCACCCTCACCGCCGGCACGCGTTTGTTCTCTCCGTTCATTCTCTGCTTACTGCCCTTACCTAACCAACATTTATTTTCAGGTGCTTCACAAAAGCCACATTAATGCGCTGGGTGTCTTTGCCTAGGGGGTGCATTAATAGCCGGTGTGCCCCCCGCCAGCCTGATCTGCTGCCTGCAGCCCTCACCTCGCGCACATCCTCTCCTTTTGCCGTTTCTTTGCTGCTGGTGCCCATCAGGATGAGTTTCGGCGTGCAGAGCGGTGCCAGGACACGTGTTCAGAGCAGCGGAGAACCAAACCGCGTATGAGCGCCAAACACCTCTTGACTTAGGCAGCAAACTGTGACAATCTCATTGCTTTTTTGTTCTCTTTCTTCAATGTTACTGCGCAGCCAGCCCGGGATGCTTCTCAGGCCGGTTTCTGGGGTATGTATTTTAGGAAGAAAGCAATCACCAGGATGTGCCACCTTGTCAGTCTGCTAAGGAAGAAACCTCCTCTTCCCCTGGGCTAATCCTTTCCGTACCGTCCCTCTCGCCGTTATCGGTCAGCACTAAAGATACTTTCCTGCCGACTCTTGTCCTGCGTGTCGTTTCTGACGGGCTCCAGGCTGTGACAGCGTAGACCAGAATGGATTTTCCTGGCAACGCTGTGCCTTTGCCTGCTCAGGAACCTCCGAGCTGAGCTTCAGAGGTGCTGAGAAGGAACCTCTGAGCTGAGCTTCAGAGGTGCTGAGAAGGAACCTCCGAGCTGAGGCCGGTGCGGAACAGGAGAGGGCAGAGGTGCAGAGGACAGAGCGGCTGAGAAGTTATTCCCCTTAGGTCGTGTCTCCTCCTTTTCCACTCTTCTCCTCTCGTGCTGTTCACAACTCTCCCATCCCTGTGTGCTTTCCCATCCGGACGAGGTTTTGCCGCAGATGGGCCTCAGTCCAGCTCCCATCTCACCCAACGCGCTGAGAAACCCCCGCTGGGAACCACAGCAGCGGTTCCTTCCCCATCTACACGGTCCAGTAGCTTCTCCGGGAGACACCATCGCAAGTCTCGGGGATTAACTTGCTCTGGCAAAGCAAACTAGAAGTTTCTAAATCCTCGCCGTAGCCAGGCGGAGCTCAGGGCTGGCTTTGCGCCTCGTCACCTCCCTGCGCGGCTGAACAAAGTGGCCATCGGAAGCTGATGCTTTGTTTCTCCTCTCCTGTGTTACCTGCTCGTGCCTCGGAGCGGGTTCCGCGCAGGTTGGAGCAGGCGGGTGGTTGCGCGTTGCCCGGGAGGTTGTGGAGTCTCCATCGCTGGAGGTGGCTCGTGCAGCCTCCAGAGGTGCCTCCCGAGCTCAGCCAGCCCGGGATTCTGTGCGAACCATGGAGGGATGTCCAGAAAAGTCCTGAGGGGCAGAAAGGAGCTAAATGGCTGCTCTTCGGGGTGTGTGGAGCCTCCACCACTGCTGCAGAAGAAGCAGTTCCTCATCTGTCTGTCTGTACGCACGCTTGTGCCCTGGCAGTATTAGTGGGCTACAGAGCGGACAGGATCTGGGAAATGACTCCCGTTAAAAGCGACTTTGTTGATTCTTAGTTCCCAGTTAACCCAGTTAACTGTGCGCAGATATACAGGGGCTCTTACCAGGGGAGATGGGCCGGCTGCTCCTCTGCTCTTGGCAGGGGTGTGGAAAAGCTCGGCTTAAACTGGGTGAGCCGTGTCTGAAATCCCCGCGCGGGCCGTGCTGCGTGTCATGAGTTCTCACGTTGTCACGGGAGAAGGGACCGGAACCTGGGAATCCCGCAGGAGTTCCTGAAGTGCCCGTAAGGAAAGTTGCACTGGAACAGCTACGGGAAGTATTTGAAAGTACAGAGAATTTGGCAAGAATATTGCTGCAAGTCCAGGGTAATAAATCCATGAAGATCGGGATTTACAGCTTCAAAAGCTTTTTCTTGCTCACTGTTACTCGAGAGGGGAGAAGTTATTCCTGCGTTTCACTCTGTTGCATCAGTGGTCAAATCACTGTTTTAATTGTGAAGCACAGATTTCCCCGAAGGCCGAGGAGCCCACACTTTGCAAACGGTGGCGCGTAACTGAAGCCCAAAAAAGGCCCTGGTTGACTGTCAAGATTCCTCCCAACCTGGGACCTGGGTCTCTGAACTCTGCCCCATTGTTGGGGACACTGTTCACAACAATGCTCCGTCAGAGATAACGAGTTAATTAGTAATTAGAGACAACTAAAGTCAGGAATGTGCTCTGCTGAACCCGCCGCTTTGCGTGCCGTTGATCTTTTCATCAGGTGGATGGCAAAAACGTCCACGATTGCATTCAACCTGAGTTGAGGAAACCTTAAAATGGGCTTTTCTGCCTCGTTGCGTTGGCTGTGGGAGGAGCAGTAATGACAGGGCAGGGCGCTGGGGCGGCAGACGGGACCCGAGCTGCGCAGTGCCCGTTGGAGCCACGTTTGGCCGATGATTTGCCCGGCGGGGGCGGCAGCGGAAAGTTCAGCTCGGATCTGCTCCAGCAGCACGGGACATTTTTAGAGGCTGGAGACGCCTCAAGCAGGGGTTCAGCTCAGGTCGCTCTTTGTACCCTTGAATAGCTCCGCATCATCCCCTTGAAATACACGGCCCGCTTTTAAAACGACGGTAATTCCTCTAGCGTAACAAAGCGCTGCTGCCGATTCACCGCGCCGGTCGGTTCCCAACCTGGGGCTCTCTGTGGCAAATGTGCGGCAGGACACGAAGCGCTAGAGCAAGGAGTTTGGGTTTGATACCGCTGCTTTCTTTTTCCCACCCATGAAAATGACGTTTGCGAATGGCTCTTAATTGGGCTGAATTGATTGTGTTTCTTTACTGACAAAACTGGATTTAAGGTTGGCTGATGGCACCAGGGCTGGTTTTACAACTGCAAGAACCTGACTGTTCAGACTGAAGCGCGATAATTTCAGAGGTGCTATTTGGTTACTAAAACCACCCCACGAATAATCCGGATCCGTGAGTTTTCAATGCATCTGTTGCAAAGAGCGCAACAGTTTTGGTCTCTCGGGAGAAGGTTCAAACCACCTGGTTATCCGTTTAGACTCAGCCTTAGGGTTCCGAGCGGCAGAGGGGCGCTGGGCACTGGCCTCGTGCTTTGCAGACGTGGGTTTGTGGCGCTGGGGACACGCGGCACGGCGAAGGTCACCGGCCCGGGGGCTGCGACGCGACGTCGTTTGCTCCCATTAAACCAACACAGGGCAGCACCGGCCGGGGAACCCGAGAGGGAACCCGAGGGGGTCTGGAATAGCTCAAATTCTCAAGCAAATACTTCAGACTTTGATTTATTTTCGTGTTTTTCCCTGTATGAAGTTGTGCAGAGAAGGAGCCTCAGGGTGTATAATTTTCTAAGCATTACAGGGGTGAGGCAGATTGCGCATTTTGGGTTTTTTTTTTTAATCCAGAATTTCTTTATTGCATTGAATTTGAATTTTCCGGGGCGCTCTGAGCCCTCCCGTTTGACCTCTCCCTTTGCAGCTGGGCACCTTCATATTGAACACAGCAAATAAAACCCTAACCCGTGTTGCTTAACAGGCCGTCAAGAAAGCGCAGGGACCTCGGCTCGGTGGCAAACGCCACCGTGGTGATTCCCACCGTCCCCTCCTCCCCGAACAACTCGGCAGCGTCTGAGAACGCGGAGGAGCACAAACCGTTTGAAAAGGTCAAGTCCAAGGAGTCGCTGGTGATCTCGGGGCTGCGCCATTTCACCGGGTACCGCATCGAGCTCCACGCCTGCAACCACGACGCCCAGGAGTCGCGGTGCAGCGTGGCAGCCTACGTCAGCGCCAGGACCATGCCCGAAGGTACTCAGTCATCCTCCTGAGCGCGGGGTTAACGGCTCTTTGTAAAGCGCCGCTTTTCCTATGGCAGCGAGTGGGAATACGGACGCGTCGTGCGGGGCGGCGCTCTCCTTGTGTCCGGGTAGAAAAGGGTGATAGGTGAATTCTTTAATTTGGCCCAAGACATGAAATAAAGTAATGAATCCTCGGTTCCAGCCAAGGCTGATGACATCGTCGGGCCGGTTACGCATGAAGTGGTTGAAAAGAACAGCGTGCACTTGAAGTGGCAGGAGCCGAAGGAGCCCAACGGCCTCATTGTGCTGTACGAGGTGAATTACGGGCGTCTTGGGGAGACGGAGGTGAGAGTTTGTGCTTGTCCCTTAACTCCGCCTGGAGCTCAGCCTTTAATCGTCCTTGGGCGTGTGGTTTTCTGTCCCGGCTGCTTTCTTGTGTACGCACCGACGTGACAGAAACCTCTGCTGGTGGATTTGTGTCCCCTGGAGGTTTGTGGCAACATGGAGAAATAAAAATCTGCCTCTGCGGCGCCTGTTTGCCAAACAAGTGAATCTAATTTGCCAGCTCCCCACATGCAGTTTTTGCAGGAGCTTTATTTCGCAGCAAGCACGCGTCTCAATTTGGGTTGCGCAGAGAAGCTGCGGAAGGGGCGAGCTCGTGGGCAGAACGCGGAGCCGCGCGGCCTTGCCAGGCCCAGCTCCGGTTTCAGGGCTGAGCTCCGGTGTAAAACACAAATCCAGGGCAAACCGCTCCATTGGAAAAGACCCGAGCACCCGAAAACCCAATTTGGGTGCATTTACAGCCCGATCGGTGTGCGTTTTGCAGACCGGGGGGCGAGGTGGGGATCCCGGGTGCTGTCGGAGCCGCTGTCGCGGCGGTGCCGTGACGCAGCCTTCCTCTGTGCTCCCTCCTCCTCCTCCTCCCGCAGGAAGCTCATTTCTGCGTGTCCCGCAAGCACTTTGCCAGCGAGCAGGGCTGCAGGCTGCGGGGGCTGCAGCCGGGAAACTACAGCGTCCGCATCCGCGCGACCTCCCTGGCCGGGAACGGCTCCTGGACAGAGCCCACCTATTTTTACGTGGCCGATTACCGTGAGTTCATTTTGTTTCCGATGCTTATTTCCTGATAGAGGCCCAGGTTACTTTTGGGAGGTGGGGGTTTAGCAAGGAGCACACAGGGAGCCATAGGGGCTCATAAAGTATTTAGCAATACATCTGCTTTCAAGGAACTGCAATGGCGTGGAAATGTGTGACTTCTCTTCCAGAGCTGCAGCCCCACGTTCTGTGTCTGAAATGGCCTCCAGTTTCGTGTTTGTTCGGTTTATTCAGGGGGGCGATTTTAGTGACTTGGGTTTTGGACCTGGATGACACCTCCTTCTCTCTCTCTCTCTCTCTCAGTGAATGCTCAGCCTAATATTGCTGTTATCATTGTTCCGATTATTTTTGCCATAATAATTGCTGGAATTATTGGAGCTGCTTACGTGCTCGTGAAAAAGAGGTGAGTGCCATTTTCTGTTTCCGCCAGAACAAGCAAAGCTTGTGTTCAAAGATCTGATTTCATTTGTCGGAATTAACTCTGTGTTGATTTTCTAATTGACATAACGGTTGCGACATCAGTTTGGGAAATGTTTTGTGCTTTTGGAAGCGGGGACTGTGTGTTTGCTGGTGCTTTGGGAGTTAACAGAACCACCTGCGGTTCTCAAGCGTCAAAGGCTGCAAACCTGCTGAAGAATTTGTTGGCTTTTCTTTTCCAGGCAAACCGAAGGACCAACTGGACCACTCTACGCATCCTCCAACCCCGAATATCTCAGCGCCAGCGATGGTGAGCGCTTCATCCGCTGCTTCGTTCCTCGTGTCGCCATCCAGGCAGCGCAGGCTGGGGCTGGCATTGTCTTTACGGAGTTTTCTAGTCTTTTTGTTTCAATTTCTACCCGTGGCTGCGCTGAAATGTCTCTCAAAAGGTCCTTGCTCGACTCAGAAACGTCTCCTTTTGCTCCACAGTGTACGTCCCCGACGAGTGGGAGGTTCCGCGGGACAAGATCACGCTGCTGCGGGAGCTGGGCCAGGGCTCCTTCGGGATGGTCTACGAGGGCATCGCCAAGGACATCGTCAAGGGGGAGCCCGAGACCCGCGTGGCCGTGAAAACCGTCAACGAGTCGGCCAGCCTGCGCGAGCGCATCGAGTTCCTCAACGAGGCGTCCGTCATGAAAGGCTTCAGCTGCCATCACGTGGTAATGAGCGAGCGCCATGGCATAGCTAATAGGTCCTCGGTGCTTTTAAAGCTTGGCGTTCGCCTTGCAAAAGCACTTGATCAAAAAGAGCCTTGGGTGGGTGCTTTGGTAGTGTAAGCATCAAGATTTAAGGCCGGGGTGGGGTATCTAATCCCAGTTTGTGTCCTGGCTTTCGCGGAACTGAAATGATTGGGGTTGAATTTTGTGGAATTGAATTGGATTCTGTTCATGGAATGGAATTGAATCGATCGTATGGGTTAAGGTCATCTTTAGGGTGGCCTTAAATGCATCTTAGGCTTACGACAGCTCAGTTGCATTTCATATTTTACAAAAAGCATCTTACAGAAGTTCTCGGCGTGTCAGGGCTCTGCGGTGCTGTCCTGAGCTCCGGGTCGGGGGTGTTGGCTTTGCCATGTCCCCCTTTTCCCATGGTCCAGTGTGGTTGGACACAACCTTGAGGGGATTTCTTGCTTGTTTTCCAGGTTCGCCTCCTCGGGGTGGTCTCCAAAGGGCAACCGACTCTGGTGGTCATGGAGTTAATGGCACATGGAGATTTGAAGAGTTACCTTCGCTCTCTGAGACCTGACGCCGAGGTAGGGACAGGAGACAGAGCCCGTTGTGCCGCGGAGTCCCTCGATGCGGCTTCTAACCTTCTGTATTCCTTGCAGAACAACCCCGGCCGTCCCCCGCCCACGCTGCGCGAGATGATCCAGATGGCCGCGGAGATCGCCGACGGCATGGCCTACCTGAACGCCAAGAAGTTCGTCCACAGGGACCTGGCGGCGCGCAACTGCATGGTCGCGGAGGACTTCACCGTGAAAATCGGAGGTGCGTAGGTGCGGTCAGAAGAGGATCCCGGGGGTCGTGTTGGCTGCAAAGGCCAAGACGGGTGCAGCAAACACGGGGGATTTTCAGTGGCTCCCTTTGGAAACGCAGCAAACTTTGCTCTCTTTCTCCCTTGTGAAATAATTGTATGGATTTTAGTAAGAAAATCATCTCCCTTAGAGGCGGAGCAGCTTCTTCTCACCCTCTCCATTCTCAAACCTCATTCCAAAACGTTTATTGCCTTTCCAGCCTGAGCTGCCTGGGGTTACATCACTGTTGTTTAATTTCATGAGAATTACGATAAAGAAAGTGTTGGGTACAACAAACCAGGGGCTGATAATCCTGTTGTTAGGTCAGGTGCCTTTTAAGAGCCGTTTATCTTCCACAAGATCTAGTTTTGAAGCCAGACCCTTTTAGAAATAAGCAAATACAACGTGTAAAAATAAACCCAAACCCCACAGCCGGGTGGTTTTTCACACCTCCTTGGACTCCAAGCCAAGGCAGCGGCATTTCAGGGCAAAGAGAGCTCTGTTTCACGTAGAAGGGATGAATAGAAATAATGTTTGGAAGAGAAGCTGTTACTAAAAAACGTAATGTACCTCTATCACAGCTCTGTAGGAAAAACGTAGAGAAAAGGGAAGTGTTTAGAGTCCTCCTCACAAGGTGGCAGATCGCTGCGCGCCGGGCACGGGAAACCCGGGGGCGTGAAAATACCCTGAGGTCGAGGGAAGGGAACGTTCATCTGGAGATGATGCGCGGTGGAGTTAGCGAAGGAGAGACGTGTAACGCATCCCCATTGCTTCCCTCAGACTTCGGCATGACCAGAGACATCTACGAGACGGATTATTACCGCAAAGGGGGCAAGGGGCTGCTGCCGGTGCGGTGGATGGCGCCCGAGTCGCTGAAGGACGGGGTGTTCACTACGTATTCCGACGTGTGGTAAGTCAGACTCTGCGATCCCAGACGGATTTGAGCTCAGTTTTAACACACCTGGTCTAAACTGTGAGTTGCTGGCTTAGAGTACAGACAGAAGTGCTCCAGCTCCATGGGGGGATTGCACTGGATGAGCTTTCCAGGTCCCTTCCAACCCCTGACACTCTGGGTTTCTGTGACTGTTTGGAAATCCTCTTCTTAACAATATAGTGCTCATCTTTAGTGTATATTCTCCAAAATACTGTCGCTTGTAGCTCTCCAGGATGTTTTCTTCTCTGTTTCTTAGGTCATTCGGTGTTGTCCTCTGGGAAATAAGCAGTTTAGCGGAGCAGCCGTACCAGGGGCTCTCCAACGAGCAGGTGCTGAAGTTCGTGATGGACGGAGGGTACCTGGACCAGCCAGACAACTGCCCCGAGAGGCTGTAAGTGACACGGGGACAACTGCCCCGAGGGGCTGTAAGTGACACGGGGACAACTGCCCCGAGAGGCTGTAAGTGACACGGGAACAACTGCCCCGAG
Organism: Patagioenas fasciata; assembly: GCF_037038585.1. Lineage (NCBI taxonomy): Eukaryota > Metazoa > Chordata > Aves > Columbiformes > Columbidae > Patagioenas > Patagioenas fasciata. The sequence continues at coordinate 6,118,231 of NC_092546.1, read as the reverse complement.
GGGCTGTAAGTGACACGGGGACAACTGCCCCGAGAGGCTGTAAGTGACACGGGGACAACTGCCCCGAGGGGCTGTAAGTGACACGGGGACAACTGCCCCGAGAGGCTGTAAGTGACACGGGGACAACTGCCCCGAGGGGCTGTAAGTGACACGGGGACAACTGCCCCGAGAGGCTGTAAGTGACACGGGGACAACTGCCCCGAGGGGCTGTAAGTGACACGGGGACAACTGCCCCGAGGGGCTGTAAGTGACACGGGGACAACTGACCCGAGGGGCTGTAAGTGACACGGGGACAACTGCCCCGAGGGGCTGTAGGTGACACGGGGACAACTGCCCCGGCCACGCTCCTCAGCTGGTGACACAAGGCACCTCTCCACCCCTTCTCTGCTGGGGAGGAGCTAAACTGATTTTAGTTGAGCCTCCTCACCAGCACATCCATAGTGATCCAGGAATTGAAGACCTGAGCTAGCCTGTTGCACTAGAAGGGAAATTAAACCACGTTTTAAGCACAGGCAAAGCTTAAACAAACCCCCAAGCGCTGTACCAGTTGCCCAAAGATCGTGTTTTTCCTCCGCTCCGCACTACGGGGTGGCAGTTGGCTGGTGTGACGTGGCAAGGCTTGGCCAGGAGCCACGGCCGCGTGGCTGCGGAGCCTGGAGAGCGGCTCGTTAATCCCGGCTCTCTGAGGGCTTCTGCCATTCATCTCTCCGCGCCGCGTAAACAGCCCTGAGAATCACAGCCACTTTTTCCCGCTGGTTTTCAGAAATGCCGCTTGTGGCTGATGAGGAGGGAGAGCAGGAGGAGGGAGAGCAGGAGGAGGGAGAGCAGGAGGAGGGAGAGCAGGAGGAGGGAGAGCAGGAGGAGGGAGAGCAGGAGGACACCGCGCTGGGCCGAGAGCTGCTTCAAGTGGCTGAGGCCTTGTTGCTTCTGTTGCAGACGTGTTACCTCAGTTAAAGTACAAGGCCAGGCAGGGTCAGGGAGAGAGACAAGAGGGCCAAGAGTGAAAAACCCCTTGTGGCGATGGCAAAAGGAGCCTGATGCTCTCCTGCGCTGGGCTGAAGGGTTATTAAACTGGTGAGGTTTAGTGCCTGGGGGTGACCGTGTCCCCAGCTCTGCCAGCACCGCAGCTTCCCAGGTGCTCCCTGAGCTGCTTCTGCCAGAGTAATTAAACAGAACCCCATTAGGAAGCGTTTAAGCTGAGCTGGGGCGTTGGGATGGGCAAACGCAGGTGGTGGGGGGTTCTGGGAACCCCGGCCTGCGTCTGCCCAGAGCGGCTCTGCAGGGCCCGAGGGCAGAGCTGTTCTGTGAGCGCCCCTCTGGAGCAGCTGCTGCCCTGGGCGCTTGGCTCCCAGACTCCGGTTTGGAACTCTGCTTGTGGGTGGATTTCTTTCTCCCCGCTGTCCGATAGCGCGCGACCTCGTGCGCAGCCGCTCTGCGGGGCGGGTGTTGGCGGGACCTCTGTCCTCCGCACGGCCTCCTGTTTTCCTCGAGTCTGAGGAGCTTTGTTATCTCCCAGGCCGAGTTAAAATTAAAATCAGATGAGTTAAGGGATCGTGCCCCGGCTGTAAGAGCGTGCGCACACACGGGGCGTGTGAACCGCAGCCCCGCTTCCTTCAGGAGCCGAGTTAAGAACAATTGAAGGAATTGGAAGGGATTCTTGATCTAGGCAGAAATAGGGAAAAAGGAGTGTCAGGATCCACGGGCAGATACGGAGGCTGGAAGGAGAACAAACAGCTCGGAGTATCGGAGGAGCAGTGTGGGCGGGGGTTGCAGATACCGATCGCGGATTGTGCGAAACCCTCTTCTTCCTCCCCTGAGCCTGGTTTGTCCGATTTAGGCACAGCCTGATGCAGATGTGCTGGCAGTACAACCCCAAGATGCGCCCCACCTTCATCGAGATCATCGAGATGCTGAAGGACGACTTGCACCCCAGCTTCCACGAGGTCTCCTTCTTCTACAGCGAGGAGAACAAACCTCTGGAGACCGAGGAGTACGAGATGGACTTTGAGAACATGGAGAGCATTCCCCTCGACCCCTCCTCGTACTCGCAGAGGGACAAAGCCCTGGGCAGGGACAACGGCCCCTCCATGGCTCTCAAGGGGAACTACGAGGAGCACATCCCGTACACTCACATGAACGGTGGCAAGAAGAACGGGCGCATTCTCTCCATGCCCAGGTCAAGCCCTTCCTAACGCCCCCTGTCCAGCCCAAGGGTTGTTTCTGCTTTTCCCCCCTCCACAAATCTCAGGACTCTCGGTATTGCTGCCGCCGTGTATGACACACATCTACAGACTCTGCAGAGTTTTAATCATCTTATGATTAATACCTTTTTTGGTTTTTTGCCAAGTTGACTGGTTGTCAGTGGATTATCTGTGAACACAAATGGAAGAGGTTTCCATGGCTGCTGTCCCTCTGTAACCATGGTTTCAAAACAGGATGCGACCGTGTTGAGTTCGACTGAAGGAGGCGCATCCACGTTTGCCAACAACAAGAAAACCAAACGGACGTGAAATCCGCTGGTATCTGAGCTACAGCGTAACGGTGCGGAACAAACCTGCGTTCCCAGGAGAACTCCGGCCTCTGGGCATCCTCTTCACCACGGCAAAAGGGTTCAACACCTGGCTCGGACGCGCCAGATCCTCAGATTGACCAATAGCTGCTGCTTTTGTACTTTTTCAAGGGTTAAATCCCGGGGGTGCGTGCGTGTGTGTGTGTGCGCGCGCGTGTGTGCGCTATCTATAAGTGGGGTGTATATGTATGGCGAAATATGCACCTCTCTGGTGTTTGTACATAGGTTTTGTACGTTCTCACAGGAGCTTTCCTCTTCTCGGAAGTGTGTCCTTATCTTTGTTTCCCGTTTCCCTGGAGTGACTGAATCCTAAACAGATTATTTTTGTACTAAGGACTCTTGAGTAGGTTTTCTCTCATTAACAAACGAGGGAAACGTGCCAGGAGCCAAAAGGAGCAGAAATCTGAGATTTGTGGGTACTTTCAAGACCAAACGGAGTAGGAGTCCCCTGACCTGAGATACGGAGTGTTCTGTCCTTACAGCATTGAGTATATATATTGTTTGTTGTAACATATTTAAAAATGTCTTTAGTTTAAATTTTAACTTCATATAAATTATTGACTGTTTATGATCCTTTCGGGGAGGGGAGAATTTGTGGGATTGTTTGGTCTTAAAGTGGTCCAAAGATTTCAGAATGAACTAATTTTAGCCCCATTACCCTTTTAGGAGCTCTGAAGCACACGTTAAGTTTATATTTGACAAGGCTCTGTGATCCAGTTTCATGATTTATCCGGTGGGGTCCGCTGGCTCCAGCCGAGGCCCCGAGATCAAGTAATTGGGATTTGGCTGGGTTTGAGGGGCTGAAAGACACCAGAACATCCCGGTCCCGAGCCCCTTCGCTCCCGCATCGCAGACACAGCCGGCGGGGACGGGCGAGAACTTCGGACCGAAAAAGAGACGCTAGAGCCGATGTGAAGGAGGGAGAGCATGGGAGCGGAGCTCTGGGCTCTGCCTAGGGGGCAGGAAACGACCGTGACCGTGTTACCCCCCTGCTGCTGCTCCGGCCGTGCTGCTCCCGAAATTCCCGTGAATTTCCCAGGACCTGTCAGGACGTCAACTTTGCGTCTCCTGGACTGCGCCTCGTTGTGCTGCTGTTCGCGAAGATGACGGAGCCGATCCGCGCCAGATGCTGGAGAAAAGCTGCGAAACGTCCAACGCGTCCTGTGGCGATGGAGCGCACTGGTGGGGAGAAATGGTGATATAACCCATGTAGCGGGCCCGTGTCCTACGGGAGTGGTGTTAAAAGGGAAGGGGATGCTCAGTCCTCCTCCGGGAGGAGCCCGAGGGCTCTTTTGTGCTCTACAACAGCAGAAAAGGAGCTTCTGCCCTGCCGGGGGTGAGGACGTCGGGCTGCGTGTGGTGCTGATTCCGGCCCGGGCGATGCTGCCAGTTCCTCCCTGGAACCCATGGATGGCGTGGAATGGGCCGGGAGCTCGAGCTGGAGGACGAGGGCTCGGCGGTGGGGACGGAAGCGGAGGGCACGGGCTGCTCGCAGAGCTACCGGAGAACAGCCCCGACGTGCGTGAGAACCTGCGGTTCCTAACGGCCTCGTTTACACTTCTTCTGCTTTACGAAGCAGTGACTGTTGAGCAGCTCTGTCCTGCGCTGCGGGAGAGGAGACGCGTTCTCACGCTTTTCTAAGGAAGACAAGGTTTTCTTAGTAGAATTTTTATTTATTTTAATATATAAAACACTGTAAAAAGAAAAAAACAGCAAACCGTTTGTGTTCTTAAACACGCAGAACGCGTACGTTTGTACCCGTCAAACCCTGGCAGGTGGATGCGGTGGGGTTGTTCTCGTCCTGTTCTGGTGCAGTCTACCTCAGTGTTTCTTAAGGATGTTTTTAATACTACGCACCCCTAAACCTGCTTCAATGTTCTGGTCTGGACCTGTTGTGGATCGGGGGGCAATCGATATCGGCCGATTCCAATGCTGGGGACCATTCATGGAAGGGAATGGGCAGAGAGCGGCTCGTCACCGATCATCGCCCGTCACTGATCATCGCCCGTCTGAGCGGTAACGACCAAGGGAATCAATCACACGTTGGGCTCCGATGTTCTGGTATTGGCCTCTTAATTTAAAAAAAATAACAAAAGAGCCATTGAAACGTTGGGACTTTAGTGAAGCGCTGACCGAAGAGGAGCAGCAATGGCAGCGGGCACCTGCACGGCCCAAGTTGGGGTTGGGTTGGGGCGTTTTGGTCGCGTTTTGGTCTCACAGGTAACCCTGAGTCCTGCCGGGAGGATGAGACCTCCCAGAATAAACCCTTCCCAGCACGTCCTCGCTCTGATGACGTTTGAAATCGCAGTGACCACAGCTGTGGGAATAGAAGATCTTTTCTATAGACGTCGGCCCCTCGTCTGGGTCTGGCTGTCAAGGCCGTTGGTATTGGTTGGCCCTGAGTCCGCTGGATTTGCCACACTCGGCTCACTGAACGAGGGAAGGTTCATGGAGCCGTTCCTTACACCCAGTACCATGTGTGAAGATATTCCGCTCATCCTTCCTCCATCGGGCCAAGGGCGAGGGACGGTACTGGTGCTGAGGACGTCGTTTTACGTCAGGTTTAACTTTCTCAACACAGTTGAAGACACTCGCTAAACCAGAGAATACAGAAAAGTCGTGAAGGTCACTCAGGAAGCCCAGCTCTTGCTCCTGGAGAATCCTTCACGCTCAGCCCGCGGCCAGCGCTTCGGTCTCTGCTGCCCGAGGTCTTCGCCATGGGGACGCCAGGATCCCTCGCTTGGGTGTCACTGGTGCCTGTTTGGAGACGCCGGGTTGGGCTGGAGCTGGAAGGGGAGGACGGGAAGCTCCTTTCCCGGAGGGATCGTTCGTCGTAGGGTTGGATCAACGTTAATTCAGTGGCCTCCTGCGCATCTGGTACTTCTCTCGGCCGCTGGGTCGGAAACGCGTCTCTTCTTGGCTGCTTGTAAATGCTCCGTTGTGTTGTAAAATAGAAGAATCGTAACGTGACCTCTGGTGGGGACGGCGCTGGGGACGGCGCTGGGAAGCAGGCGGCGCTGCGAGGAGGGCGTTGGCTGTGGGTCACAAAGCGTTGGGCTGGAAGAGGCTGCTCTTAGGTTGCTCAAGGGTACTCTTAATTTACGGGCAGCGTATGCCTTTCCGCCTACATTTGTATTATAGCGATGGGACTGCTGCTTGATTTTAGTACATTGTGTATAGCGTTGGGATCTCTTTGGAAGAATCTCAAGGTCACTTATTGTGTTATTGAGCTACCATGATGGAGGCAAACAGGAGAAAACCAGGAGCGGGGGCTGGGTGGTTATTCTTGAGCCTTTTGGAGGAGGGAGAGAGACGGTCGAGTTCCCCTTCACGTCCCCGTGACACGAGGCCGGACCCTGAGCCTCTCGGGGCCGTGTGCTGCGGGCAGTGATCACTGATCCTGAGACTGGAACCGCGTTTCACAGCTTCAGGAAAGTTCAGATACCTTTGTGCCATAAAAACCTCGCTCTGCGGGCTGCGCCGAGCCCGGAGAGAGCAGGAAACTGCGGATAAACCCCGATCCCCCGACCGTGTCCCAGCTGCCCGGGGACGGGCGACACCGAGCGCAGCAGGGACACCGTCCCTCCGCAAACAAAGACCCAGTGCCGCTTGTTTGTCCCGCGCGTGGCCGGGGGAAAGGAGCTGCTGGGTTGGAATCACGACACAGTTACATCGGAAATACCTGAGATTCAGAATTAGTTTGGTATTTGTATGAAGTCGATTGAATTGGGGCTTTTTATTCCCTTCTGCTTGGCTCCGCGTGGCCTCGCTGGGCTCTGTGCGCGGGTGTTGGTGTCGGGGTGTTCACCGCCTGTTCTGTTTGGCTCCACGTCACGACGGCGACGCCGATCGCACGGTGGCTTTGGAGTAAGCGATGCTAAGGCTGCCGGTTTTAGCAAATCTGCTGTCGTTCAATGTGCTGCTTGTTTTTCAAATGAAATGGCTTGTCCTTCTGGAACGTAAGCACTTATTGCGGTTTCAGCAAATCAGCTGCAGCACAATGCAAGCTACAAGGGGACAGGTGGAGAAATGACTTTTTTAAATATTGTATAATAAAGTTAGTATCAACTCCTAAAGCCTTGGTATTTTGTTTTTTCGCCAACAGGTTTGCGATCGGCAGGAAATCACGATTCTGGTGGTTGTTTCATCCCGAGTCCGCTGTTCGAGGGCTGGGATGACACTAAAGTCCAATAAAGTCCCCGAGCGAGCCGGGTCCAGCCAGGGGGACCAAGTTTAGGAGCTAAAGCGGAGCTTAAATGTGGCACCGATGTGCTTGCTGGGCTGAGTCCTGGTGTCGCCAGTAAAGCTTGAGCTCAGGACTGATCAGCAGAGAGACCTGAGCTGGGCTTGATCCCCAAGCGCGTCTGTTCCCCTGGGTGCTGCCGGCACCCCGTGGGAGCCGCCCGGCGGGGGATGTTCCGAAGGTTCTCAATGGGAAAAGGAGAACGTTACCAAGGAAAAGCGTTTCCTTTGGCTTCGCTTTGGGGGTGATGTTTTTGTCCTTGAAGTATCAGAAGGGTTTGTGTTTGAGGGGCGCACGGGTGGGGCTGCGGGACGTTTCCTCTCATTCTGTCACTTGGGAAAGAGCCCAACGCCTGCTCCACTGACACCGCATCCCCGACAAACCCCAGGAGCCGTTTCCTCAGCGCGGGGCTGGATGGTGCTGCTGGTCCAGGATTCGCGTGCGGTGCTGATGCCACCTAGTGCCTCCCAGCGTGGGATGGCGGGGCCGGCCCCCTCTGCTGTCCCTGCTGCTGGGGACACCCGTGGAGCTCAGCGGGACTCCGGCTCTTTGCTGGAGGCCTCTTACCACGAGAGCGATGAGAAACAAACCTGTCCTTCCAAACGTTTCGGCGTGGCCTCTCCCGGCACGGGCTCGTTTCTCGGGGGATGCCGAGATGCCAAATTGAGCAAAGGCACAAAACTGGCGCTGGGTGTCGCGGAGGGGTTGCTGTGTCTCCGGGTGCCGTGGAGAGGCTGCCGAGGCTCGGCCAGACCTCGCACTGCTATTCCTCATTGCTTTTCCAGGGTGTCTGAGCCTCCTTGGTGACCCCCAAACCGCGTCAGACGCTGCGCAGGAGGAGAGAATCTCCTTTAGCTGAGGACAACTCACCGTCCGCCAGCTGGAGCAGCTGCCCAGGGCTGAGGAGCAGCTGTCTCTGATACCAACCGAGCTCTTGTGGACTTCAGAGAAATCAAACCCTAATTCCTCTTTGCCCCCGCGGTTTCCTGGAGCGAGGGGTGATGGCTATTGCCAGGGGTGATCGCTATTGCAAGGGGTGATCGCTATTGCCAGGGGTGATCGCTATTGCCAGGGGTGATCGCTATTGCCAGGGGTGATGGCTATTGCCAGGGGTGATCGCTATTGCCAGGGGTGATCGCTATTGCAAGGGGAGATCGCTATTGCCAGGGGTGATCGCTATTGCAAGGGGAGATCGCTATTGCCAGGGGTGATCGCTATTGCAAGGGGTGATCGCTATTGCCAGGGGTGATCGCTATTGCCAGGGGTGATCGCTATTGCAAGGGGTGATCGCTATTGCCAGGGGTGATCGCTATTGCCAGGGGTGATCGCTATTGCAAGGGGAGATCGCTATTGCCAGGGGTGATCGCTATTGCCAGGGGTGATCGCTATTGCCAGGGGTGATCGCTATTGCAAGGGGAGATCGCTATTGCCAGGGGTGATCGCTATTGCAAGGGGAGATCGCTATTGCCAGGGGTGATCGCTATTGCAAGGGGTGATCGCTATTGCCAGGGGTGATCGCTATTGCAAGGGGTGATCGCTATTGCAAGGGGTGATCGCTATTGCCAGGGGTGATCGCTATTGCAAGGGGTGATCGCTATTGCAAGAGCTGCCAAAGCTGCGATCCCTGAGTATGGGGGGTGTGAGCGGGTCGGGGGCTGCTCGGGGCCGGCAGGACGAGGAGCGAAGGGCCGTGCCGGGGACAGGAGCCGACCGAGCCGTGTGCCGAGCCCCGCGCGTGCCGGGCTCTCGGGGCGCACACGCGGTTTTTCTCCGAACGGAACAGGAAGCTTTTGCAGCAATCGCCGTCCTCGCAGCCAGCGCTGCTCTCAGCAGCTCTCCAGGCCCCCAAAACCGGGTGCTCTGGGGTGCACGACCCCCCTGGGTGATTCTGCTGGACCCTCGCAGAGCCCTGAATCCTACGAGCATCGTGGCAGCAGCGGGGCCGCCGTCGGAGGAGCCGCAGCATGGGAGCGGCGGGTTTGTTGGTGCCGTCGGAAAGGGGAAGCGGTGAGGCGGTTGAGCCACAGGCCCCCGTGAGCAAACCGGCCGCACGGCTCCGGCTTCCCTGATGAGTCTCCGCTCCTCGCTTTGCTCCGGCAGCCGGAGAAGAGGCCGGAGCTGTGGGGCGCGCGGGGTCTCGCCAGGGAGGCGCCTCCAGCCCTCGGGGTAAGTCGCTCTCTGCACGAGCTCCATCCCGCGACGATGGGGCTGTCGCTCGTCTTCCTCAAGGCCTTGTGAGGAAGCAGCTTGTCCTGAAGCCAAAAGCCCCAGCACTGGTTTTGTTCGGCTTCCCCCTTGCGTGTGTGCGAAGGCAAAACGTGGGCTGGGGAGCCTCGGCCTGCAAGGAGCTTTGCTGGGAGCGAAGAAGAGGAGATTAAGCCAGGTTTAACCCACGTGTGTCCGGGGTGGCTGAACAGGCTCCGGCTGCCGCTCTCAGCTCCCGCGGGGCCACAGCTGAAGGTCGTGAGGACACCGCAGCGCTGGCAAAGCTGGGTTCGCTCCTGGGACCCCCAAACCCCGCTCCAAACTCCCCACCCCAGGGCTGGGCGCCCGCGTTACCGGGGAGACCGAAGCCGAGGGGATGTGGGGAGGGTTGTGCTGGGCAGATGACGCTTTTGGGGTTTGCGGCCGGGTGAGGGAAACGTTCTTCGCCACTTTTGCACAACGCTGGCCCCGTTCTGTGCCCTGGAGGTGCCCATGGCCACTCCCAAACTGCCCGAGCTCCGCTCAGCGAGGCTGAACAGCAGGGAGCGGGTTTGGTCTGGCCTGGGATCCCAGCAGCCGCACAGGGGTAAAACTCAGCTTACTTCAGCCCGACTGAGGGACCAGGAGCAAAGTTTGGAGCCGCTCTGGGCTGAGGGCAGTGGGGAGCGCTGGGCTTGGGGAGCTCAGGGTGGGGAATTTGGTCTCTTGGGGCAGTTTGGAGATGCATGAGATCGTCCCTGCTTGGGAGGGCTGGGAAGGGCTTGGAGAAACGTCCTTGCCGGGCACGGGGACTTGCTGCGGGATGGCACTGATGCTGCAGACAGACAGGTCTCATCCTTTCCCCTGCAGAGGCTTTGCCACAGCTTGGAAACAACGCCAGAGGGGCAAATACCAGGCTTGTGGCCTTAACTATCACTGCATTGAGGGTGAAGGTGACTCTGCCCAGGTGGAGGTTCTTCCCCTGCAGAACCGCGTTCAAGGTGGTGGTGACCAGGCTGATTGGCAGTTGTGAGCAGAGCAGGGGGCCTCTGGCAGAAAGGGGAAGGGGGTTACAGCGAGTTAACCGCTCATTTGCTGTTTCTGTCCACAACCCTCCAGCAGCATTTGGGGTCTGTGTGTCCTCCGGGGTCACGACTCCCCGGGCCGGGCTGTGTGAAGTCACCGCCCCGCCGCACAGGTGGGAACGCCAGGGCCCAGGAATTCCTGCCTGGCCACGGCTTCCATCAGCTGATGCTTCTGACAAAACACTTGGCTTCTCCACTCCCCCCTTGGCAGCCCCTGGGCTGCAGCCGGCAGCGCTGCCTTAGACCGCGCTGGGCTCCGCCGCGCTCGCTGCCGCCGGCTCCCGCTCGGGCTCGGAACCTCGCACGGGGCTCCCCAATGTCAGACTCGCTGCTCAACCACTCCTGGCCGTCGTTCTCCAAGCGCTGGAAGAAGAGATGGTCCTTTAAGCGAGGTAACGGCCTCGCGCGCAGGGAGAGGGGTCTGAGCCGCGCGTCGGGAGAGCCCCTGCGAGCGGCGGGCGCTGGGGTCCCCGTGTTGCGCGCACCCCGCTCCTCGCTGCGGAGAGCACTGCGTAAGCGTTGCTTTTATTTGTAACGCTTTTCCATCCGTTTCGTCCTCTTTTTGAGGCACGTTCGTGCTTTTCGGAGCTGGGTAATGGGTTAAACATCAGCCTTCTGGTTTTGCAATAGCTGTGTTGGGTTGCTGGCAGCGAGCGGGAGGTGCGGTGTCTGCAGGCAGGGCTCTGCACGGCGAGCGCTCGGCCCCGTGTCGCGAGTTCGGTGGTGGAGCAGATGCTGTGGAGGAGGCTCCTCTGGTCTTTCGGAGGGGGCTGAGGAGCAGACCCCTCGTGTTTGGTCTTCACGGTGTCCAGCAGCTGCAAGGGGAAGTGCCAGTGATGGTGTGAACTGGGCTCATCCCTGCATGCGGTGTGAAAAGGGGATGTGAGGGCCCCGGGACGGGGGACATTTGCAGTCCCGGAGGCGCCGGACGCTGCCGTCCCTGCCTGCAAACCTGCCTGCTGCTTTTGGGTGCCTGTATCTGCCACGTTAGAGCTCTCGATACGTGCCAGCGCCTTCTCCTTTGCTGTTTTCCCCTCTACCCCCAGTTCTTTCCTGATGTGGGTGTGCAGGGGACCAGGATCCAGACTGAGCGCTCAAAGGGAGGTTGATTCAGAGCAGGGTCGTGCGAGATCTGATCCGGGGCGAGCCCTGGGGCTCCGTGGGGACCTTCCCTCTGCGGGGTCACTGCAGGAGCCTGCACCGCGGCTCTTCCTTGTGACTTCGGGAGCATCACAGGGGCTGCAGATCCCCCGAGCCCCACCGAGACCCCTCAGCTGAGCTCTGCGCTGGCTCCCCTGGCCCCGGTGCCCAAACCCCAGGCCCCAGAGGCGGTGATAAGGCAGCAGCTCGCTGTACAGTACGTTACAGTGTCGGGCGGCTTATCTGCTCCCCTCCTCCAGCCCGGCTCGCTGAGCCAACCCAGCGCTGCCAGCGGCCGCCGATGTGGGGCCCAGACCAGGCGCGGGACGGCGCTTCAGCCGAGTTTTGGCACCGCAGCTCAGCGCTCGCTTTACGGAGGTTTCACCCCCCAGCTCCGCGCTGCAGGCCGGTACGTAAGGGGCAGCTGGTGCGGGGCAGCAGAGCCTGGAGGAGACGGAATAATTCTTATTTCTTGTTCATGACACTTTCCTTGGTTTCCCAACACTCTCTACTCCCGATTGCTGGGAAATGCCTGCTCTGTCCTTCCTCCCGGGACTGTTTTGCGTACAGAACTACCCAGTGCCCTTTTTCCCACCGTTTGGTGCGGCCTTTTCCCGGGGGAGATGCAGAGAGCGTTTGATGCTCAGAGGATGTGATGGCGAGAGCTCACGTCCGTGTTTCCTCTGATGTTTCCTCCGATGTTTCCTCCACCGGCCGCGGGGTCGCTGGGGGGCCTGGCGCGTCCTGAGCCGCGTCCTGAGCCGCGTCCTGAGCCGCGTCCTGGGCCGGGAGCGGGCAGGTGGGTCCTGTCCCAGCGCTGGCTGCTCTGCCGCTGCCACCCGCTGTGGCACTTGTGGGGACATCTCCAGCGACTGGCCCACCCGAGGGAACCAGTGCAGGAGCGAGGTGTCACTACAAATCTGAAATGGGAATACTTAAATATTTCGTTGGGCTCCCTTGCATGTGGTTACGGCAGCACGGTGTTTCGCTTTCCTTGAGACAAACCGGCTCAGCTGGCTCATCCCACCGTCCCCAGGGCATCAAAACCCCTGGGAACGTCCCAGACTGTCCCTATGCCCTTCCTCTCCGTGCAGGAGGTCGGAATTGTCACGTTTTGCTGCCGGAAGCCCTGGCAAAGCACAGCAGAGCCCCGCTCGTGCGCAGGACCCGCGGGCTCAGCCGGCGCCGCTTCCTCGCCGGCTCTGCGCTGGGAATTCCTCCGCGCTGCTCCCTCCAGCAATAACCTTTTATGGTCCCTGGCCAGAGGCGAGTTAAGCAACGGCAATACCTAATCTGCTTAATGTTCTCCTAAAGCAAACAGTGTTGTGTTCTTCAAAGCATTGTTTTGCCATCCCGTCTGAGGAAAGGTGGACGCCGCTGTGTGCCGGTGCCCGGAGCCGGGATGCCCCGTCCCTTTGTCACCGCGCCGCAGCCGGACGGAGCGTCGGTCCTTCCAAACGGGCTGGAGCGCAGGGTCTCAGGGACCTGAGGGGCTCCGGAGTTTGCTGATATATGGGTCACCACCTGGATTGTGGCTATGGGGCTGTCGGCAGCCCCCCAGGCCTGTGTGTCTCCTGTGCATCCTCCACGTGGCCCCTTCCTTGCTCATCACACCAGAACCTGATGCCTGAAAACACTTTTCATGCGCTGTCAGCCCCGCGTTGCCCAAACGGTCGGCACAGCGCGGCTCTACGCACGGTGCCAGCCCAGCATCAACCCACCGAGGCGTCAGATACAGGGAGCCTGAATCGTCGCGTCTGCTGCTCGCACATTGCCTAAAATGGTCTCTCCCCATGGCCGCGGCCCCGTGTGCTGCCGCCGCGCTCACCGGGGCCTGCCTGCAAACCTGATTTATCGCGTGTTCAAACGGGACCGTCTGAAGCCTCCGAGGACGATATATCCGTCGTTCGGTGGGCCCCGAGGGGGTCTGTTGACTGTAGCCCATGTCGTGGCCAAATCCTGAGCCCTGCAAGGCACAGCCAGAGCACGGGGAATGTTCTCCAGGCCTCGGAGGAGCTGACTCTGTTCCAGGGATGCACTTCGGAGCTGCAGGCCCAGCGTGGGGCAGGCGGGGTGGTCAGAGGAGCAGAAACACCTCCTTGTTTCAGCTGAACCCGCAGCCAGGGCTCTGGGCTCTGTCAGCCCTGCGTGGCAGCTCCTGCGCCTCCGCGGCTCGGCTGCTCTTCCCGCGGGCCGTTGGCTGCTGCAGGGGCCGGCCAGGGCAGGGAACCTCAGTTTTCCCCCTTCCTTGCATGTTCCACTTCGTCCTGGCCCCCTGGGACCCTCCCCACCGCCTGGTTCCTGCAGGCTTTCATCCCCAGTTTTGGGGATTCACTGACATCTTTGACCGCTGTCTCCTACGACCTCAGGCCAAAACCTGCAGGGGTTCAAACGCATATTCACTTCAAAATGCTGATTGTTGTTTACAAGCTGATTAGAGGCGATCCAGGTGCATCTGAGCAAAGCAAAGTGTTCAATAGCTCGGTAAAGCCGGTTTTACAGACAGAGCGTTACAGATGTGGCTCTAGGACAACCTGGGCAGGAATTTGCCTATTAATTAAAAATGCCTTGTGAGGTAAATTCCACAGCCTTGCTGCAAAGCCTGTTTCAGATTTCCCCTGCTCTTATAGTTAAAAAACCCTTAATCAAAATAGTGCCTTCAAAGAGTGCTTGCTTTCCACGTTATTTATAGATCCCCACTTGAAATGACCGCGCACGGTTCAACGCGCCAGGCGCTCCCTCACACAGAAAACCTGGCACGGGCCGCGGGACCCGCGGAACAAAAACCTCCAACCCCCCCTCACGTTTTGCCTTTTCTAGTTGGCTGCGTTTCACAGCATCGAACCCACAGCAGGACGCGAGGTGTCCAGGAGTGTGGTTTGCAACAATTCTTTTTTACACCTGGATTTCCTGCAGTATGATGAGTTCCTAGCCGTTTCTTGCTGTTTTTTCCCCGTTGGGTGGAATATTCTCTTATGTTCTCTTGCTGTTGTTCTGTGCATCTTCAGAGATCCACGGCGGGGCTCCGGCCAAGAGCGCCGGTTTTGCTCCGCTCGGCCCAGCTCTGTGTACCTCGAAGGGACCAAAGGGCTCTTCACGAGCCACGCGATGCTTTGGAGACCGTGGCGAGCGCCCACAGCGCGTCTGGTTACATAAGAATGTGCTTCGGTCAGCCGGACCGTCTGTTGTGCCGCAAAGCGCGTCCTGACCCTGGGTTTGTTTCTCAGTGAGCTCCGGGGAGGTGTGGACGCATTCAGGTTCACATCCTGCCCGGGAAAATCCACACAACAGCACCCGCACCGGGGAATTCCATTTTCACTCTGCGCACTCGGTGCTGCTGGAGTCACTAATGCGCCTCCAGTTTGGCCTCCCAGTGCCATCCTTTATTGCTTGTGGATAAGAATAAAACCAGTCAGGGTTTATTTATTTTTCCCCACAGATTTCTGGTTAAAGGTCCAAAATGCCAATGCCGAGGGGGAGGCTGGGAGGGTGCAATCCTGCTCTCTGCCCTGCACACACCGTGGCTCAAGGGATGAGCTTTCTGCTGATCCCCGCACCAGGTTCCACAGGATCAGGGCTGCCGAGGTCCCCAAACCGCCTGTCCGCGAGGGCCGGGGAGCAGGGGGCCACGCGGGGCGTTTGGGTGATGCCTGATGTCACCTCTCTGTCACTTACATCCCTCCTGCCCGCCCGCTGTGACCTCCTCTGTCTCGCAGGGTCCGACTGCAAGCCATGCCTACGGGAGTTCGCCGACCACAGCAACCCTGCCCTGGAGTATCCCAGCCCCAAGACCTTCCTCCCGTCCCTGATTGCTGAGGATGACGCCTTCTGCAGCGGCATGGCCGAGGAAAAGGCAGGTGTCCCCTTTCCCTCCGCTGCCACCGCGCGAGGCAGGAGCCAGGGTCAGCGCGTTCGGAGGGCTGCGGTGGAATAAGGACGGGGCGAAGGGCTGCCGATCCAGACTGGCAAGGAACACGAGGTTATATTGCTTCTGCTGCTGGGAAAAATCACACAGATGTGATTTTGGTATTGGAGTTGGGAGGAATAAGGTACAGAGAGAGGTGGGGGCTGGAGGGAGCTGAGCTGGTGGGGCTGGGGCAGCTCTGGCGAGGCACAGCAGGAGACTGTTAGGCTATTTCTACTATCAGATTATATCTACTGTTAGAAAGTCTGGTTGGATAAGCTGAGCTGCAGGTGCAGGCCTGACCCCGCTAGCCGCAGGTGGGCTGTTTGCCATGAGAAAGCAAAGCAAAGCAGCTCCAGCTCCGCACCGGAGGCGCCCCCTTCGCAGGGTGGGTGCAAATCCCCCTCGGATGGGGTTTGTGAGCTCAGCTGTCGCTGCCTTTGCAGGAGGACTCCTCTTCCACAGAGCTGGACGTCCCAGCAGCAGACCTGCACAGCAGCACGGAGGATCTCCTCTCGGACTCCGCTCTCCATGGCACGGAGTATTACCGAGACCTGGGGCTCCCGAGCCCGCCGGTTGCCAAAACGGAGCCAGAAACGGCAGCGCAGCCAGAACAAGCGACCCAGGCCGTGTCTGCCATTCGTTTGTTGGAAGAGAGACCGGGGGCTTTGAGCAAAATATCCGTGGATGTTGCTTTTTCCAACCCCGTTTCCTGCTCGGTGCGTTACGGCGAGGCCGACTGCCGCTTTCTGAACAAAGGCCACGTTTGCTCCTGTGCGGCGGTGCCAGAAGATGGTACCAGCACTTCGGAGTGTCCTGCAGAGGCAGACGAAGAGCCGGACCCGCAGGAGGCCACGGAGTCCTTCCCCACGCTGGTGAGATCCATGTCGACCTCTCGGAGGCACAGCTGGGAAAGCCCTTTGTCACCCGTGGACTGCAAGCGCAGGTACAGCAGGACTGCGAGCGATATTTGGTGTCTATGGTCCAGCGATGCTGCGTGAGGCCGGAGCCACCACGCTGCCCTGGGCTCCTGGGTGGCCTCGCTCTCTCGTCAGCATCTGCCAAAGCAGCTGGACACCTACTGCTCGTGTTGGGTGGGATGCAGAGGAACAGATGTTGAGGTTTAACAGCTCCTTGGAGCCTCCCTTGGTCTCCAGGTTCCTACATCCCCACTTTCCCTGCTGACAAATGTATTGATCTCCCCGGTGACAGGGAGCGAGGTGCAAGCCAGCAAGGACTATTTTTATCTCCCCTCCTTATAAGGTACCCGAAAATTATCTCAGCCTGAAATCTTGGCAGTTCTTTATCAAGCTCAGGCTTTGGTTCTCAGACCTATTGTTCCATGTGCCGCGGATCACTCACAGTTTATTCAGTGTAACGGGCACACGAGCGGCGGCACAGAGCGGCTGCCGGCGTCGGGGACTCCTCGGGTCCCCTCGCTGGGTGATTAATCACGATTAATCACGGATCCAGGGAAGGGGCACCCACCCGCTGTCCCCTAAGCAAATGCTTCCTGACGCCTGTCTCTGGCGGGAGAACGAAGTGACAGCGATCTGCAGACAGAACCCGTGCGGAGAGTAAGATTTTCCACTGAGCCCTATCCATCATTTTGCTCCTATGCTGTTGGCACCGCAACAGCACTCGCTGTTCGGGAAACCGTGGGGCACTGGGGGAGCTGAGCTGCCCCTCATTTCCCAGAAGATTAGTGCTGTTTCCTTCCTCAAAGCTGGGCCCCGGGGGACAGGATTTATGACACGATGCCACAGTGGGGATTTGATAAATGACAACTTCTGCCATTTCTAAACGCCCGGAGGGGCTTTGCTGGCAGGGCAGCGAGCGGAGCCGCAGCTCTCACGCAGGCCAGGCAGGGTGGCTGCTCAGTCTCAGGGGTTGCTAAGAGATCAGCGAGAGCCGGCGGGCACCAAACACCCGGGTGACCAAGGAGCTCGTGGACTAGCGGATGGCAGCCAGAGAAGCTGTTTTGAACAGGCTCAGGACTTGGTGTCCAGGCTGACACTCCCTGGCATCTCCTTTGCCACGTGCCTGCTGTGGTGACCCCTCCGTGTCCCAGAGCCTCCGTGTCCCAGAGCCTCCGTGTCCCAGTTGCAGGAGCTCTTCAGGACTGTCCACCCCAGGGTAGGACATTGCAGGGGCTCTGCCACGCAATGGGACGGGTCTACTCAACTGGCTTGTTCCTCCTCCTCGAATTAGGTTCAGCCTGGGTGCCACGGAGATGGGCAGCGACCCAGAGCAGGAGGACGTGGAGAAGGGGAGCCAGGCCTGCCCGCAGCCTCGGGTGTCCCTTCAGCTGCCCAAAGGGGAGCGGGAAACCTGGAGCAGCGGCGGGGGCGGCGTGGTGATCAAGGTGGAGATAGAACCATTACGACCGACCCTCACGGTCAGCCCTGGCTTGGAGGAGGCGGTGAGTGTGCGAGGGCAGGCGGGGGTGCAGAAGGTGACACAGGCGGGTGGCAGCTGCAGGCTGGACCCCTTTGATGCCAGCGCCGAACCGGCTATGCCGGGAGGTCCGCAGCAACCTCAGTGAGGACAGGCTTTATCTGCTTTGGGACAAACAGCCTCTTCTTGCAGGACAGAGGCCCTGGGAGATGGTTTATCACAGCCTGCTTTTCCTGTGTGTCTAGTTGGAATCTCACTTGCTGTAGCCTCTGCCTGTTGCCCCTTGTCCTCTCGCTGTGCACCTCTAGGAAGAATCTAGCTCCATCCTTTCTATAATCCTCTGCTAGGCAGTTGAAGACAGTAGCGTGATCTCCCCCCTTTCACACTGCTTTCATTCGGGGAAGTTCTTTAGAGTCAATTAATATTAAAAGGACAATTGCATCGCAGCGGTACGTGTCCTCTAAAAGTGAGAAGTACTTGGGAAGGCTTCGGTCACAAGTGTCACTTGCTCCAGGCTCCTTGGAGCCCGCAGCTGAAGCCAACGAGCGTCTGGGCCTTATGCCGTCCCATCCTCATAACCCCAACAAAACGAGAGGGAAGGGGAGCGGAGTCAGCCTGTTCCCAGTGATATCTTGAGCCTGGACCTAATCCTGTGCTCCGATACACCAAAGATGTCTATGACTTTTGACTTCTCCAGGAATGTGGCAGCAACGGGAAGAGGCTGAGGTCGAAGTCTGTCCCACCAGCCTGCGAGACAGTGGCCTCCCCTCAGACACCGTCCAGCTCCGGCACTCCTGTGCCAGCCGTGCGAGGTTGGTACAGCCTATCTATACAGTAGGATGTTATTTCAAGGTGTTTGTGATGAAGCAGGTTAAAAACCGGAGATGTAGGCTCTGCAAGCCTAGATGTCCTCTGCCCTTCCCTCCTGCATGGTCCCAGGCTGTGGGACAAGGCCGCCATGTTCTGGTTTCTGCACTGAAGAGCTGTAGAAAAACACCTGTAGACTTGATTTCAGCCTTCTCCCTGCTGCTGGGCTGATGAACCTCTCCCACCTGTGAGGGCTCTGGAGGACGATATAGAGATTCGTTAAGAGCTGGGGAAGTGGCCTGGCTGTCATGGGGAGAGTCTCGGGGTGGTGGCAGCTCCTGCTCCATAGCTGCAAGCACGATCCTCAGACGTTAACGTAATATTCACTGGAGAACAGAGGGTAACACAGAAAAGCGAGGTGGCTTCTCCCTCCCCATTAAAGGCAGAGTGGTAGCCCAGCAAGATTAATCTCACCCAGTTGTGCAGCTCGCAACGCGGTGCCCTGCAAAAGGCCAAGCAGGATCCCTACTGAGAGCATCTTGTGTTGCAGGTGTTGAACCCCCTGCTCTGGAGATGCTGGAGAAGGACCACGTGTCCCCAGACCACGTGTAGGTATTGTCAGTCCTGCCTGTTTGGAGGTTCTTGGGTACATCTGGGCTCCTGGAGATGAAACAGCTGAGGAGCTCCCACGCCACGCTGGGACACCGCTCAGCGTTGGTCGCAGACCAGCGCCCCGTGCTTTGTAGGGTGCAGAATGTCTTCACAAGGATGTGTTCTAACCTCTCGCTTTTCCTTTGCCCCATCCCTGGTAGGTTAATTGTCCAGCAGGTGCTTCAGGAGCTGAAACAATATCACGGGTAAGTGTGTGGGAGAGGGATGAGGGTGGGGAGGTCACGGCTCTGCCTGGGACCCATGGGGCAAGGGACACTTGGGCCCGTGAAGGAAAAATCCCCGGGGTACCAGAACGGCTGCATTTTCCCAGCAAAACTCGGGTAAAATCACAAGCAGAAGTAGCATTTTGTGTGCCTCTTCCGTAACTCTGAACACGTTCCCGCCCCATCTTCAAAAAGAAGCCTTGCTGCCGTGTGTCTGACGCCTTCTCCCCGCGCAGGGCGAAGCAGAGAGCTCGTGTGCAAGAGGGCAGCGATTCCTCCCAGCAGAACCTCACCTGGTTTGAGTTCCTGTCTAACGAGTAAGTGACACAGGTGGCAACCCACACACATTTATCCCAGGACAGCTGATTTCAAGCCCCGCTCTGTCTCGGCTCCACTGCCCTGCCAATACCATGCGCAGGACGCCACTATCTGCAGCAGTCCAGCCAGGATGAAGGCCGGATTGTACGTGGCACCGCATAAAAACAGAGACAGCCAGAAATGGCACAAATAATTTGAAAGTTCAGCTCCTTATTTGCAGAGATTTCCTATCTCCAAACCCTTCCTGGCAATAGTTTATGCTCGTTTTCTTTGACCATGACGTGACGTGACTGACACCGACTCAGATCCTCTAGGGGATGGAAAGCTCGGGGGTGAGGTCCTAAAATAAATGCTTCAGATAAACCTCATCAGTGACCTCCCCGCACCAGGCTTGGGCAGTTAACTTCCCCTTAATTCAGCTGGTTTTGGTTTTGTTTCAGAAATGAGGACAGTGGGAAGAGCGATAAAGCGGAGAAAGGCACGAAGGTGATGCGGCGCCTGAGTTCCCTGCGGAGCCGGGTCACTGGGTCCTGGCAGAAGGATAAGGTGAGGGAGACGCGTGGAAGCTGCAGGAGGAATTGTTGAATTCTTCAGGCAAAAAAGGGGCTCTGAGCCCCAGAGAGCAGGCAGTTGGAGCTGGATTCCTCCTGGCTGGCTGAGGGTGCTTTGGCCCGGTGACAGCCTGGCTGCCCCGCTGGGACAAGGGCAGCCTGCTGCGGCACAGATGTGTCCCCTTGTCACACACAGCCCTGTCCTAGAGGGACTGTCCTGAGCCTTAGGAAGGCGTGTGGGAAAAGCACAACCATCCCAAAGGCTGGGGGGCAAGGGCGCCCGCTGTGTTTCCTGCGCACCAGTTAATTATCAGCGGGTAAAGGAACGCGTGGGGCAGCGCGAGGTCTGTAACGCAGCTGTGGTTTTCTCTCCTTCCAGGGTAAGAACAAAGAGCAACCAAAAGAGAGGGAGAAGGAGAAAGAGGCGAAGGACCCAAAAGAGAGGTGGAAAGAGATCAATGGGCACCAGCTTGTGCCGGGGGTTTTCTCCAGTTGCACCAGTTGCTCCCTGTGTGCCAAACCCCTTGTGAATAAAAGTGGTCTGCAGTGCCTGAGTGAGTACGGCTGTCACCGCTCAGCCCCCGCCTCCCCGGCCGTTCCTCTGCTGAAATCGCCTTCTGGATTGCTTCCCTCTTCTTCTGGCTTGGCCGTACCCACCGCCCTGCTCGGCCTGGCTTGCTTCTTTCTCCAGATACTCTAAACTATCTCTAAATCCTTCCTGGCAATAGTTTATCCTCGTTTTCTTTGGCCACTTGACCATTTCCTGCCTCTTTCCCCCAAGGAAAGTTCCAGGTCAACTTTTAGTGGTTCTTTTTACAACACTCTGCAAATGTCCCTGCTGCCTGCATGTGGCTGGATCTTTTAGCCCGTTTTTCACAGACGCAGCGTGTCTCAGCTCAGCATCCACCCTCTGCGCCGGCACAAGGATTTCCAGAGCATCCCAAACGTCATTAACTAACGCAAAAGTCAAATGGTGCCTCCCAGAACTTGCACGGGTGAGATCGTTGCTTTTCAGATGTAAGTTTGCACAGGAATGGCAGCGGCTCCTTTGCTGGCACACGTGGGGCTCTGTCCTGTGCTTTCCCTGTGGCACCACTGCATGGCTTGGGCTGAGGGACAAACCCCATCCCTCTGCTTTCGGGCAGGTCCTCAGGGCACTGACGAGCATTTTAATTCCCAAGGGATTGCCTGTGGGAAGAGAGAACCTGCTGGAAATGGGAGAATTGCTCTCTTTCTCTACCCTGTGCCCTCAAGCAATGCTCACTCTCCAGTGAGGGCCTCTCAGAGGCTCCTAAGGTCAGTAACACTTTCCTGGGGCACGAACAACCTGGCTGCCCTTGGACATGTGCTGCAAGAAGCACATTTTCCCTTCAGGGCAGCTGGAAGGAAACTGAAAAGGACCACAGGTCCTGTTATTGAACATCTTTCATGTGTCACAGCAACAAGTAGAAAGCAAGGAGCTGAACGAGCAAGTGCTCTGTGGATATTGAGAGCCCAAATATTACAAGGGGAGGCAGAGTTATACCTCGTTGTTCCTTTCTGAGGAGCCTCCTTGCAGAGGCTCTGTGTGCAGTCTTAGCTTGTTTCTCAGCCCTTCCATGAGGAATTTGCGTTCTCGAGTCTTGCTAAGGCTGAGGAACCAGGATGTGCTCGGGACCCTGCGACATCTTCTCTGGGTTCTGAGCTGGCTGGGCTAATGTGGGCGGCAGAGCTCGTTTTCGCGTGTTCCCTTTGTGGCAGCTGCATAATTGGGCAGGATTCTGAGATGTTCATTAAAATTAACGGCCTGTCTGTGGTCAGATCTGGGACTTGCTGTGTGGCAGCTGTTGGCCCGACAGTGCCTATATTTGGATTCCACTGGGCTGAAACCTTTGCAA
The DNA here is from genome assembly GCF_037038585.1 of Patagioenas fasciata. Classification (NCBI taxonomy): domain Eukaryota; kingdom Metazoa; phylum Chordata; class Aves; order Columbiformes; family Columbidae; genus Patagioenas; species Patagioenas fasciata. The sequence goes on along the minus strand of NC_092546.1, from coordinate 6,096,281 downwards.
GCCGTTTCTGGGCAGCGCGGCTGGCAGTTGATATCGCTCACTCGCATTATTGCCCTGGGAGCAGCGCTGGTCTCCTCGCAGGTCACTGATGGGGCTCTGGAAAAGCAACTTTCGGGGCCACCGTGGAGCCAGTGGCACTTCCCATCCTTCAGGAGTGGGAGCTGCTCAGCCTGAGCTGCAGTTGCTGTGAGGATCTGAGGATATTTTGGCCGCTCCTCTTGTTTGCTCATCACGAACTCACGGTCGCCACCCCCGCGCCCCGGGCCTGGGCCGGCTCTCGCTCCATCTTCTGCTCAGGTGCCGTTGTTTGTTATCGCCGTGGTATTTTTAACTGCAGCACCACCACGCGGTAGAAGACAAAGCAGGCTCAGAATGAGGAAAGAAAGTACGGTGGTTAAAGAAAGGGACGAGCTGAAAGCAGAGGGAGGATGGATGGGGCAATGGCTGGGAGGCATGAGATCTTTTCAGAGTCCAGTAGACACAAGAAGTCTGGTGGCTTCCATGGCTGTGATGAAAGAGAAGAGGGAGAGCTCTTCATATTAGAGAAAGTGTAATAGCAGCGGGAGGGATTCTGTTTTTAATTCAGAATAAGGAGCTGTTGTTCTGCTAGAAGCACACACGAGCAGTGAGGAGGGCAGGCAGCCGGGTGGCCCTGTGCGTGGGCTCTTGTTTCCCTCTCCCACCCGATTCCTCTGATTTAGCCCCACACCGCACAGCACCAGGTTTCCCAGGGAAGGGAAGGAGGCCATGGTGTGTGTCAGCACATGCAGGAGAGCTTCTGCAGCTCCAGAGTCTCCCAGAGGTGACGTTCGGAGTCTGGCAGGGATGGAAAACAAAGAGGAATGATTGCGGTCGCTTGCGATCTCAACAACAGCGGCCACCCAAACTTCACCGTTACATAAACCTAGAGACTCACAGCTCAGAGTTTATTGTCCACCTGGAAATAAAGCAAGCTCCTCTTGAGCCTTTGTTGTCAAGGGTGGAGAAGGTTCTGTGCCTAAATTAATCCTCTCTTATAAACATGCTTGCAGAGTTTATGCAACAGGAGTGAGATGAGTCCCAGGAAAGCCCTGACAGGAGCAGAGCTCTCCAAGAGGTGCTGGCGAGCCAAGGACCTGCCCTGAAATACAGATGGCAGGCGGATCGCCTCCCTCCGGGAGACTCGGGCACCGGGCTAGAGCTGGGCCTTCTACATCTTTGTGAGCTGAGAGTTACGTCTCTATTTTCACCTTCTTTTCATACCTGTAATCTACCTGAAGCTCGTTCAATAAGGAATCCTTTGTTATTCTAGAATTACGCAGGATTAGAAAGTCGGTGCGACTCTCTTTTTAGCTCTAAGCTACGGAGTCTCTGAGCTGGTTGCTGCGCCAGATTTCGCTCTGGTTTTCGCGGAGATGCCCCAGGGCCGGCAGCACAAGCACAGCACGTCCTCTGCGCAGCAGCTGCGCTTGGGCAGCATTAGTGCTTTATTTTATATTATGGCAAAGCACAAAGTCTGAAGTGTCTAAGGATTAATCGGTCACAAAGTGACAGTTTATCCCCAAACTGCTTTATTTAGCGATTATTTCTCTGTAGTGCTGCGAGGCGCTAATAAACGACTGGGATCTTATTGTGCTTAGTCCTGTATAGAAGTAGCACAAAAGGGAACATTTCTAAAAAGCTTGAAACGATAAGATGAAGAGAAAAAGAAATAATCAATTAAACGGGTCACGGTATGGAAACCAGAGACAATATTGGCCCCATGGTAGTCAGGATTTCAGCACATTTCCAGCCCAAAGGGTGCCAGGTTCTTTCAAAGCTGTGGGAAAGCCGTAGGGTGGATTTGGAGAGGGAAGGTTGTTCTGTAATTGCGTGTGTTGCATTTTCAACAGGCGACTTGGATGTGCGTGACTTAAAATATCACGAACTTGTGATGGAGATGGGTATCGTGGATTCCCAGAGTGAATCACAGCTCAGGAGGTCAGGTTAGATCACAAGCTCTTCTGGTTTTCTCCCCTGTACTTCAGCGGCCTGGTTCACAGGAAAAAAGGGGTTTTTTTCCAGCAAGCAATGTAGTCGTACAAGTCCATACATGAAACTGCTGATAGCAAAAAGAAACTCCCCTTTGCTTTTGCTGTTTGTCTGTGCAGGGGTCATTGCGAAGGCTCAGGCAGGAGCAGCTGTAAACGCTTCAGCACATTTTGAATGGCAAATCCCACCCGGCTTTTCATAACGAATGGCATATTTAGAGAAAGTCCCAGGCACTGCGCAAACACGTTAAAGCTGTCCCTCGGGATGCTACATCCCAGCCTCTAAGGGCCTGTTGTCTTTGTTCTGGTGCTGATGGAGGGCAGGTCCCCAGGAGATCCCCTGTGCTGTGGGTGCTCTCAGGGGGAAAGAGGCCGGAGCGGTTCTCATGCCCCGGTGGGTGGCCTGGGACCCTCGCTGGGGTGAAGCCGGGTGGCTCTTGGCTGAGGGGAAAACATGAGCTGGGGTTGGACGGGCCCTCCCTTACAATGTGCGTGACGGGGGTGGATGTGCCCTCCCTGAGGGGAATGTGCAGAACGGGGGTGGATGTGCCCTCCCTGAGGGAAATGCATGGACTTTGGGTAGATGTGCCCTCCCTGAGGGGATGTGCGGGATGGGTAGATGTGTGCTCCCTGAGGGGACGTGCGGGACAGGGGTAGATATGCCCTCCCTGAGTGAAATGAGTGGATTTTGGGTGGACGTGCACTCACTGACGGGAATGTGTGGCACAGGGGTAGATGTGCCCTCCCCGAGGGGAATGTGCAGAACGGGGGTAGATGTGCCCTCCCTGAAGGGAATGTGCGGGACAGGGTAGATGTGCCCTCCCTGAGGGAATGTGTGGCACAGGGGTAGATGTGCCCTCCCCGAGGGGAACGTGCGGAACGGGGGTAGATGTGCCCTCCTTGAGAATGTGCAGGACACGGGTAGATGTGCCCTCCCTGAGAACGTGCGGAACGGGGGTAGATGTGCCCTCCCTGAGAGGAACGTGCAGGACAGGGGTAGATGTGCCCTCCCTGAGGGAAAAGCGCGGGCTGCGGGTGCTCCCACCGTCCCTGAACAAGGCGCGGGCCGCGGGTAGACGTGCCCTCCTTGAGAAGCGTGCGGGCGCGGGTAGATGTGCCCTCCCCGAGGACAAAGCGCGGGCCGGGGGTGGCCGTGCCCTCCCTGAGGGAACAAGGCCGAGGACACCGACCCCGGCCGGGCCGCGGTGCGCAGGCGCGCAGCCCCATCCATCTCCCTTTTCCTTCCGGGACACCGGGTGTTTCCTGTTGCTGTGGCGGCGGCTCCCGGGACCAAGAGTGCAACCGGCGGCTCCCCGGGGAGTCCGGTAAGAGAGCGGGGTGTCAGCGGGCCCGCCGGCTTCCCCGAGCCCCGGCACCCCGCGCCGCCACCCCCTCCCGGCACCGGGACCCCCCCTTCCCCGGGCCGCGGCCCCTTCCTCAGGGTCCCGGGGCTTCGCGGTGCCCGCGGTGAGGGGGTTTCCCTGGGGAGCTCTGGAGGAACCAGCAGCGTCGGGTACCGAGGAGACCCGGAGCTCGGCCGGGGCAGCGGGTTTATCTTCCCTCTCATGGCAAATCCCGCCGGGTTTATTGCCGGCCCCAGGTTACCGGCTCGGGGATTAAACTGGGGCACAGCTTGTGGAGATCCTGGTTTTATCTTTTAGGGAGTGAAGAAGGAGGTAACGTGTTGCTGTTGGCGTTAGGGAAGCGAACTGATGTAGCCGGTGTGAAACTGGTTCACCTGATGCCTCAGCTCGTGTCTGAGCATCCTTGTGTTTGTGATAATTAAACTCTGTGTCTTGTGTTCTGGGTCACTTACGCACACGCTGTAGTGCTGGGGCTGCAGGAGGGAGAAAAGCCCGGGATGGACGTGAAAAGAGCTTGAATGCCTTAGAGAAAAACATGGTAAAAACTTCTCCTTACTCGCGATTGTGATAACTGACCTATTTAAAATATTCCACCGTCCTGGCATATTAGGGAGATAATATCAGCTTGTAGGCTTAGCCTGTGTGTGCTGGAAAGGAAACCGTGGTAGGAGGAGATGATGGGAAACAGGGAGTGATTCCCAACTGGAACAGCTTTGTGAATGTTTCTGGTACCGCATTTGGGGGTTTTGCTCTAATAAATAAACAAAATGACTGTTGTTTGAAGATGTTGTGCTGTGGTTTTGTTGCTGTAGTATGTGTGTCCTCTATATATAACCAAGAGGAGAAATGGCTGCTTCTCAGCTCCTTCTTGCTCCCTTTTTAGCAGAGATGGGGGCTTTTTTCAGTTGATAAAGTTGTGAGGTAATAGTTTCTCTTTGGTAGGGTTAAGAAAACAAACCTGTGAAACATGGCTCTCAAACAGGAGCCATCAGACACGGTGTGTTGGAGTTCCACCTAATGTTTACCTATGAAATATTTTAAATACCTTTTATGATTGTCATAGTTGCTGCTTCAGTCCCGTAGCGTTCCTGTAGAATGGGGGAAGGGTTGAGCGTGAGAGAATTAAAATGGTACTCGGATTTCTTCTCGAATAATGTGCTAATTTTACTCCGCATTGTTTTAAGAAAAGAAACATCAGTTGTTTGTTTGTTCTGGTTTGGGTTTCTCTGTTTAAAGAAAACTCCAAGCCCACTGGGACTTGCGGTGTTGGGAATGACACAACCCTATCCCCCGTTTGTCTGATATTTTGACAATAAAACCAGATACAGGGGGTAATTATAGGTTGTTTCTGGAGACAAAGAGGAATGCTGTAACAGGGACAGCGAGACTCGGTGATTTAGTGCTGTTGCTCTCTCGCAGAGCCTGTCTCTGCTTCAGAATGTGAAGTATCTCATCACCCTGCGCCCTTCCAGTTTTTGGCTTCTGCCTCTACACAATTAGGCAATTAGCAAAACAAGTACACATGGGTCACCAGAGCCATTAGGACAAAGTTAGATCCCGAGTTCCTGAAGATACTTGACCTGGATTTACCGAATACAGAAACTTCTCCACGTTGCACTGAAGTCCTGCTCTTTCCTGGGAGGTTGATCACACAGGCACTTTGTAGTTGTTGTGTAAAGTTCCTCAGCTGGTGTCCATCTCTGTGTATAAAGTCAGATGTTATATTTTGCATTAATCATTCATATGCAAGTTGTTTGTCGGCTTGAGGAAGGAATTGCCTTGTATGGGTGAGGAGAAAGGGGAGAGATTCTCTTTGATCCCTGAAGCATCGGACATTTGAGAGCAGAAAGATTAGTTTCACAAGAAAACCATTTTGTCCGTGTCTCTCTTCAGCTGGTTGGATTTAATAGGTGGTGAATGTGACCCTGGCATTAAAACAGTGCTTGAGCTCCTTGTATCATTAGAGTCACTGTTAAAAGGAGTCCCTGTCTGAACTTCACTGTTTTAAAGGGTTTTTTTAACCCATCATTTAAAAAACATCAAAAAGCCATATGCTTGAGGGGAAAAGAAAGAGCCAGTAATTCAATTTTAGATCCATGCCAGCATATCTGTCTGTTAGATCTGGCCGTTCGCAAATGCCCTTTAAAGAGTGGTTTTATTGGGCAGTGCCTTTCCAGACCAAAGGTCAGGGTCATAATACTCATAATATCTGGTGAGTCATAGATTTGTCCTGGAATCCAATTCTGGAAGACATTTATAGGACATGACCAGTGTCTGATCCACTGGAAGGTATTCGGCTGGGGGAGAAAATGTGTTCGCCTGCCCATTTTCAGCAAAGTTCGTTGCCCTCGTGCATCCTGTGAATCGGGCGATGCTTTTGGGTGTCGTAACGCCATGGCCGATGTAATTCACTTAAGCTGTAAACTGCTTTCCGTGAGACTTTGGGAAAGCATCTCGTTAATAAGGGAAGGTGTTTTATTACACCAGGTACTAATTTCATTATCCTCAGTTGTGAATAGGATCTTTTATGATGTTTACGAGCCGCTTGGTCTTAAATATTTCTTTGCTGGACGAGGCCCCTGTGCCAGTCGGTTGCTGAGCAATAGTTCCTCGCTGGCCCATGCAGAGCAATTCAGCGACAGTCCCCTGGTAAGCAGATGTGGGGTGATGTGATGCTCCCAAAATTCTCAGTCTTCATCCCAAAACCTGTAGGTTTAATCCCAGAAACACAACTGTGGTGTGTGTTTGCTTGGCATCCCATGCTATCGACCGCTGTCGCAGCTTTGGCTCCAGCAGCCGCGTCCGAGGCAGCTCAACTGGGGTTCTCAGCAGTCAGATTCACTCGTATTCAAATGCTTGTTTTCATCCCTAATTGGAGTGGACTTGGTTCAGCGCTGGCTGCAAAAGTGTGCTGAAGAGGGAAAGCTGGAGCGTGTTTTATACAGTTAAGGGTGCTTGTAAAACAGTCTGATTCTTCTGTCACTTGTCAAAATTCACTTCTGTTACGTGGGCAAAAATAATGCCGCCGGGAAATCATCAGGTTAATTGCTTTTCAAATAGTCTCTAAGAGAACAGAGTCCTTGGATTCACCTGCAGTTTTCTGAGGCTGTTCTGTAGCATTTTCATGTTTTCTAGTATGTTCCCTCCTGCTGTGTGAAGAGTCCTCCAGCAGCACAGGAAACACCCAGAACTATTAGATACATCAGCCAACACCGATACAAGCGATTATCTTCAACAGAGCGAGCGCATGATGTTAACATTGAAATACGTTGATATCCCTTTCACAATTAGCTTAACAAAGTACCCAGGCTTTTGAAGTAGAATCGCTCCTAATGATCATTAATAGGGAAAGAATTATCGACTGCAATCACTGAAGATACGCAAGTGTGTTTTACGTTATTGATCAGGGAATGTGTTCCCCCTTCCCGCTGCCCGTCTGTGAGCAGCTGGACCCCAATCCAGCCCCGCTCGACGTCATGGAGAATTTATTCTCTGTTTCCTTTTGTGCGGTGATTTTTGTCCCACAGTTGGCCCCTTTGTCTCAGGGGAAAGGGGCTGCCTTTGTGTGCAAGTCGGTTGTTGTTGTGGCACGTCTTGGGACAAAATCCTCGTTTGCTGGTGACAGGCAGAGGCCTTATTGAAGCCGAAGGAGCGAATACATCTGTTATCCTCTACGTAGCATTAGCAAGTGAATAATTTGGGTACATTTTAATCACACATCTGCAGAGGCACATGTGTTGGAAATTAGATATAGTGCCTTTTCTTTTGTACAGTATTGGTAGAAATATCACAAATAAGCAAGCAGTTATGGGAGGGAGTTGTTTTGTGGAGGTTCTGTGTGTGGCAGGTACTCCAAGTGCAAATTCTCCTCTTATTTCCCACACTTGGAGAAGTTGCGTACCTTTTGGGGCTGTGCACTCAGTCTTTCTGTGTCTTGTTTTACGTCTTTGTTAATTTATTTGTGTCTAAGGCCAAGGAAGCGTTTTGCTCCCGTTCTGACTTTTACTGGAGTTATGGAAAACATTAAAAGTGAGTGTTTCTCTGCATCAGCCAGGAGCCCTAGAGCAGATCAGCAGCCCTGGCGCCAGGCACGGCCCAGGGTTCTGTTTGGAGGAAGAGTCCTTAAGTAGTTTTTCCGCTGTTCTTTAAACATAAACAAGATTTGCTCTAGAAAGCACAGTGTTCATCTTCCCAGTTTTGTTCTATTTCTCTTTTCACAGACATGCCTGAAATACAGTGTAGAGTCTTGCATCTGCAGACATTCAAACCCGCCTGGACCCCTTCCTGTGGAACCTCAGCTGGGTGTTCCTGCTCCATGGGTGTTGCACTGGATGAGCTTTCCAGGGCCCTTCAACCCCTCACGTTCTGGGATTCTGTGAGATGGGAAGAAAGAAACCCTGGTTTCCTTTACTGTCTGAGTTACTGGTGTCCTGCTTCTGCCTTTACCGATGGATCTTATTTTGTAGATGGGCAGAAAGCCTGCAGAAAATATTTGACGCTACCAGTTGTCATCCTGTTTTCTCAAGCAGTAGTTATTATAAGGAAAAAAAGAAAGAGAGATTGGATTTTACTATCCTGTTAATGGTTTGATGCCTTTTGGGTGAGAGGGAACTACTTTAGTTGCTTTATGTGGAAACAGTTCCTTTGTGAAGCTAGAAAAGAGGTCACACTGAGTCTGTGGCGTGTTCTGAATTATTTGTATGGAGCCCAATGGATCGGTGCCTTCTTGAACGGTATCAATTTTGAATTGTGATGCAGGGCAGGAAGCAGCACTCTGGCTTAAAGGGGATGAAGCAGAACACTCTTAATACATTCAATAGTGTCTCCTTGTGCCTGTTTGTGTGAATTGCATTGTCAGTGATTCTGAGTCGTACTGGAAAACCTGGAGTATTTGGTGTAAAAGAACAAAACGCACACAAGGGTGCTCTCTGAACACTGAAGCTTACTCTGCATCTCTTCCAAACTAGGATGTCTTTCGTATCCCGCTCTTTCTCCCCCTAGATGGGAATGGCAAGAATAATTTCAGACTTTCTCGGTGTGTGTTTCAGATTGTGCAGTGAATGTCCATAAGAACTGCAAGAGTTTGCTGGCTGAATGCAGCAGCATCAGACCCAAGGTGGGTTTTGTAAGTTGTTCTTCTTTTATAATAACAGTGCTTGACATAGTATGTTTAATTTAGTGCCAGTGTTTTAATTTACACGGGTACAGAATATTGCCCTACATCTTCAGGACATCGAATAGTTATTAACTTGTCATTATAGTAATTTATGACAATTTATGCAGGGAAAATAAAGTGGCACGTTTAATACTGAAAATTACCCTTGCTTGCGTCTGTCAGAACCATGACTCACCCTTAGAAGAATGCTCAAGCCCATCACTTTTTTGGGGAGCATAACTGAATTATGTGGTACCTCTGAATTTTATGCTACTGTATTTTAGTAGACTGTGCCATCTCAGAGCTGGTGGAAGGGTGTGAAGGGAGATGTGTTTATAACAGTTAGTTTATAGTTTACAAGCTGAGTAATGCAGAATAAGCAATTTGATTTTTGAACTGTGATGAACTTTGTATCTTGCTAAGCTGTTCATGTTTTATCTCTGTCACAGTGGCGCCTGCGATAGCTGCCGTTCTTTTTTTATTATTATTCTGGTGTTGGTTTTGAAAAGCACTTCCTCCTCCTTAAAACTAATTACACTTGAGGGAGTTTCAGTTATTTTAACCTACAAGTGTTGATGATGTCGTGGTCAATGGGGCAGAGTCCAGTAGAGGCCTGGATCCAGTGCAGTGCCTCAGGGTCAGTCCTGGGGCCGGTATTATTCAATATATTCATCAATGATTTGGACGAGGGAACAGAGTGACCGTCAGCAAGTTTGCTGGTGACACCAAGCTGGGAGGAGTGGCTGACACTGGAAGCTGTGCTGCCATCAGAGACCTGGACAGGCTGGAGAGCTGGGCAGGGAAGCATTTAATGAAATAGAACAAGGGCAAGTGTAGAGTCTTGAATCTGGGCAGGAACAACCCCAGGTTCTAGTGTAAGCTGGGGAATGACCTATTAGAGAGCAGCGTAGGGGAAAGGGAGCTGGGGGTCCTGGGGACAGCAGGGTGAGCATGAGCCAGCACTGGGCCCTTGTGGCCAGGAAGCCAATGGGACCTGGGGTGGGTTAGAAGGGGGTGGTCAGTAGGTCAGAGAGGTTCTCCTGCCCCTCTGCTCTGCCCTGGGGAGACCACACCTGGAATATTGTGTCCAGTTGTGGCCCCTCAGCTCCAGAAGGACAGGGAACTGCTGGAGAGAGTCCAGCGCAGCCACCAAGATGCTGAAGGGAGTGGAGCATCTCCCGTGTGAGGAAAGGCTGAGGGAGCTGGGGCTCTGGAGCTGGAGAAGAGGAGACTGCGGGGGGACTCATTCATGTTTACAGATATATAAAGGAGGAGTGTCAGGAGGATGGAGCCAGGCTCTTCTGGGTGACAACCAGTGACAGGACAAGGGGCAATGGGTGCAAACTGGAACACAAGAAGAAACTTCTTCATGGTGAGGGTGGCAGAGCCTGGCCCAGGCTGCCCAGGGGGGTTGTGGAGTCTCCTTCTCTGCAGACATTCAAACCCGCCTGGACCCCTTCCTGTGGAACCTCAGCTGGGTGTTCCTGCTCCATGGGGGGATTGCACTGGATGAGCTTTCCAGGGCCCTCCAACCCCTGACACTCTGGGATTCTTTGATTTCAGGGACTGTAGCAGATGAGGGAGCAGCATGAGGGGGAGAGCGAGCAGAACAGCTCCAACCTGGGCAGTCAGAGGTTAGAGGAAGTGCTTTCAGCTGTTGGTGATTTAGAATGTGACTCTTTGGAGGGCAGAAATGTTCTTATGGGCTTTTTGATATATACTCTTAAACTTCTCAGGGCATTGTGCCTTTTCCTTTCAAACCAAACTTTGACTTGCTCTGGTGTTTAATTTCCACTCCTGGCTGTCCCCTGGACTTCCATGGTTGTGTCAGCCCAGACAAACCACTCCAGGAGAGAGCACGGAGGGAACGGTAGCACAAAGTGAGCAATGAAGGCAGGAATTAGATGCTCAAAATGAAGTGCAACACCCAGAAAGCCATTTCTTATAGACTGTGTTATTTAATTAGTTTGCATTTAGATAAATTGTATGTCAATAAGAACGAGAGAGTTGTACAGATTACCAAAGGTGCAATTTCAAATGGGCAGTCTGAACTTGGGTTGAAATTGGCTGGGTTGCTTTAGTTAGTATTGCTGTGAACATCAGCAGAGCATAGGTGAAGAGTCTCTGCACAAAGGGTTTGCTTTCATGTAGTAAATTGTTTATGATCATAGCTTTGATTTGGCTGTTAATATCAGTTTTGGTTCTATTTCAGTCTGGGGCTTGATGGGCTTTTTATACAAAGTGTTAATGCCTATATGCTGTTCTTCTGGAAACCGAAAATAAATCAAAACGGTTGCTCTGTCAACTCTTTTATGGTGTCAGTATACAGCTTCACTTACAGGTAGTGCTCTGTGGTAGGAAAAATACGCTTCCATTTGGACTGAAAGTTTGCTCTGTATGTGTAAGAACATTGTCTTTTTTCCTGCAGCAGAAAGACTCGCAGCACAGACCTTCTGGATCTCCACAGAGTTCGCCCCGGTGCATTTCCCCAGGTTTGTACTAAAGAATGATTTCTGTGCTCAAGGCTTATCTGTTCGATTGTATTTTTTTCTTTAATATGTTTTAAAGGCTATACACAGGGTGTTATTGAAGTACAGAAAAGGTCTCTTTTAATAAGACGGCTTCACTTTTTTTCTATTGGGAATGGCTTGGAGGCTCGTAGCAATCTCCTGTGTGCTTTTATCTCTTTATCTTTTTATTTTTCTTTATACCTTCTTGCTGTGTAACCTCAAAATATCATGGTGAAAAGGGATCAATAAGCTCGTTTTTCATTGATTGTCTATTCTCTGGCCTCTGAAAAGACTAGAACTGTGAACCTTGTTTTACATCAGATTTCCATAATTGTCTATTTAAAACTTGCCTGCAGCTAGTGGTTGCTAGAAATCTCTAAGACAAGCTAGCACTAATGGTCTGCACATAAATCTTGGTTGAACCAAAGTGGGAGCAGGGACGTGGGAGAAAAAGGCAAGAAGAAGGAGCAGCTCCATTGCAGCACAGGCTTTGAAACTTTGAAATAGCTTTTTGCTGCTGGAAAAGGCCATTGTGGCCACAGGTGGATGATTTAAATGGCATTTTAATTGGTAGACGTTACAAGGTCTGCACTAACAGAGCAGGCTTCTGGGCTTTCAGATGATTCACGGTGCTTAGAGCTGAAGGGAGTGGAGCATCTCCCGTGTGGGGAAAGGCTGGGGGAGCTGGGGCTCTGGAGCTGGAGGAGAGGAGACTGAGGGGGGACCTCATCGATGTTTAGGGATTCTGTGATATGCCTTTGTTAAAGTATCATTTGACTTGCATTGCAAGGTCTATTTCTTCATGAAAGGATCCTTATCAAAAAGGAGCGCAAAGGTAATAATTGTTAGAAGATAAGCAGCTGTTTGCGTTACCAAGAATGTTTCTGTGCATTTAAGGGAAAGCGCAGGGGCTAAAATAGGAAACAATAAGGGATAATGAAAATAGGAAAAGTTGGCTGTAGGGCTTGTGGTTGGAACAGCTCTGCGGTACGCAGTCTGGTCTGGTGCGACAGGTTAACAGGGATCGATGGGGGCTCTCAGCAGTGTGCAGACAGTGCTAATTGAACTCAGAAAATGGCTTGGTGGTGCTGCAGGCTCTGCCAGGCAGCCAGGGCTTGTTTTCCCTCGTCAAAAGCAGAAGCTGGAAGTTCAAGGAACAGCTAATAGCACAGCCACTGTGGGTCCTTACCCACAGTATAACGCTGCGGACTGCAGTGCCCAGCCGAAAATGAGCTGTATTGTGTCAACATAAAAGAGAAATACCTTTTAAGAAAGGTACAGGCTGTGTCGGTTGTGTCCCCCCGTTCCTTTCCCCATGCTTTACCTCTGGAGGCCTTTAGATTTGTGAAAAAGAACTTCATGTTCTTGGCTCGTGGAGCACAGAAAGACAACTTGATGGCTGGTGATTGCAATACTTCCCCAAATGGAAACTGGGGGGGCATTTATTATTAAGGCTTTGTTTAAGAATTCTGCATCTTGCTGATGTCTGTTTAGTCTCCTCTCTTGGAGCTCGTCACTTGGAGGTGATGGAGGGGGACTCAGTTTACCCGGTTTGGTGTGGACTGGGAATGCGCCCTACGTGTAGCCAAGAGATCTCAGCCCCAAACAGGTGTCAGGAGAGGTATTTCCAGCGGGAGAAGATGCGGTGATATAACTTTTATTAAATGTCGTCGATAAAACCTCCCCTGCAGCACTAATACGATTCTAGTCGACTCTTTCAGGGAAGATTAAATGAGACACAAGCACATGTGGAGTATGGGATACCAAGAAATGTGGAAAAACCTGTTTTCTGGGAAGAAACACGGATGCCTTGGTGTAGCTGAGTCTGGCTGAGCCAGGCGGAAGCCGAGGGGAGGGGTGGCTGTCGGGGGGGTGCAGATGGGGAGAGGGGACGTGTGGGGCTGGGAGACACCCGTGTTTCTACAGGAAAACTGTGAGCTGGTGATGCATAAACCTTGGCTGGGAGCTGCAGACCCTGGCGCAGCCTCAGGGCACATCAAGGGAAAGGGGAGTTTAGCTGGGTGTAGGACGACCCTGCCCTTTGTGGATCCCCGAGATTTCTTCCACCCCATGTCCTTAAAAGCACTCTGAGAGCCGGGCAGCCGCGGACCTGGCCGCCCATCGCTTTACAGATTGCCTGCCTGGTTCTTCATCTTTGCTTTCCTTGAAGTTCATTTCATATTTTGTCTCCTGTTCCTTATCATTCATTACAGACATTAGCGCTAAATAATTGTATCCATTTTTTGTAAGTCTATTCCAGGCTTCCACGAATTGTGTAATAGTGATTAAAGTTTTAAATACCTTTCCAGTTCGCAGTCTGTCTAGATTTAAAAAGCGTCAAAGAGCTGCAGTATTAAAATTAAATTTAGCTCTGGTGTCTGTTACGTTCAGTGTGTGCGCTTGCAGATATAAATCATCGGGTAGCAATAAGCATTGCAAAGAACTTGTGGTTTTTACGTGATCTCAGATTTTTCTCGTTTGCCATGAAATGTTCTGTGCCCTTATACGGGAGGGTGTGAATAATTGTGTGTAGGTTCTGGTGTTTTACTAAAGGAGAAGATACTTTGCAATTTCCACACTAAATAGGCACAGTAGGGACCAATTTCCTGCACTTCAGACCTGCTGATTTAGCCAATACAGTAAGTTAAGTGGCAGCTTTACATTTCTAGAAGGATCACAGGTGGTATAAAAACACCGCATCTCTGGGGCCACTTTACTGTGCCGGGTCTGAGGGCAGCCAGTGCCGAGCATGGGGAATACAAATTCAAAAAGCAGCGGCAGAAGCAACACAATTCCAGCTCACCCCGAGCTGTCTTTTTGTGGTTCCTTCTCGAGAAAATGGAACGAGAATGTATTTTTGGACAACGAGCTCCTGACGTCCAGGATCCTGTCTGTCCTCCGTCCCCATTCCGAGCGAGGTTTGAGAGCAGGCGACCTGCAGTGTGCGCCTCACTTTCTGAGCACCAATTCCATTTTTGCCTCTCTAGCCGCTTCCCTGAAGGAGCAGCCCCGCAGTCTCCTCCTGGGGCCGGATGGCACCCCAGTGCTGCCGCGGAACCTCGGCATGACTATCGCCCAAAGGGGAAACTCTGCGTCTCCGCTGAATGCTGCTGCAGCTGTGAATAAACTCGGGTAAGTCAACCGCTGCTTGTCTAACTCGCTGCGTTCTGCTGCCCACCCCGTGTGCAAAGAAAAACAGTCACAGAACTAAAGCAAGGGTTCCTGTTTGCTTTCAAGCACAGAAGAGATTTGTCGTGCTTTTTAATGCTGAAAACTTACAGTACCGGGAAGTGGATGTCAGTTGTCTGTTTAAATCGCCTTTAGTCTCTCTGTACTATGTGAGAAAGATGTATCTTATAAAATTGGGCAGTAGCTGGGTGTATCTGTCTAGATGATGGTTTCTGTGGGTATATTTGTCCTCAGACCGGCTGAAATTCAGTGATCTCTTCTGCGCTCAGTTATTCCGGGCTGTGCAGCAGACAGCGTTGGTGTGAACGGCAGGATGCCGGGGTTGAGTAGTGGACCAGTTCAAAGCTCTGTGCTGTTGAAGTAGCCGTTTGCTTTCTCTGTGCCACAGTCCCCCCCTCCGCGCCAGCGCCCTTTGTACTCTGAACGGGCCGTGCCGTGTCGCCGGGTGATGCCGGTTCCAGTGTCACACCAGGAGCCACATACTTGCTCGTGCTGCTCCAATTAAAACCGGAACATTTAAGTGATGGAGTTGCTGAATTGATTTGCCTGCTGGAGTACAAGGATAGCTTTTGTGTATTTATCTTAAGTTAATTGCACTATAGTTAAGGAAAGATGCTTATCATAGTAGGTGGATTTTTAGCATTTTTTTGTCAAGCCACTTAAAAAATTGTTGATATTCTGTTTTGGTCCCTTGATCTAATTTCTTTGGCTATTTAGACTAATTGCAGGAGACATGGATGAAGGTGATTCAGGCTTTGTAAAATTTAAGCAGACTTCCGAGGACGTTGTGTCGCTTGCGCCGTCAACAGCAGACTCCATTTTTCTGGAAGGTATGGAATTGCCGTGCTCTTCAGGATTCTGATGTGCTTTCTTACACCGTCTTAAATCAGCACTGAAGCGTTTCCACTCTTGTTAATGATGTTAATGAGGCATGTGGTGAGAAACAATTTAATAATGGTAGAAATTGAATGTGCTTTTGGTCTAGATGCATATTCTGTGTCCCTCCGAAGTGAAATAGAAACAGACGCTCATGAGTTTGAGGCAGAGTCCTGGAGTGTTGCCGTGGAGCAGCCTTATGTAAAAAGGCAAAAGAGAGACGTTATAAAAAGGCAAGATGTCATTTATGGTAAGAGTCTTTATTATTCTTATAACTTTCTTATTATTTTAGAGTGCCACTGTTTAGAAACAAAGCATTAATGGTGATTTTTATTGGCTCCCGTTTTGACCTGTGCTCGAAAACTAAAACTGAGTGAAGATTTTCAAGTCTGGTTTCAAGTCTGTTACCTTTCTTACGGAATCACAGAATGTCAGGGATTGGAAGGGACCTCAAAAGGTCACCCAGTCCAATCCCCCAATTCTCAGTGTGCTGAAGTCCTCCTGTTAATGGTTTTGTGCAGCCCATGGTTTCAGTGTGCCTGTGGGTGCAGCAAAACCCAGCTGTACAACCAGGGAACAGCTCAGCTGCGACCGGGAGATGTCGTTAAATGGGTGGGTTTAGTCACCAGCTGGGGGATTACCAGGGCAAATTCTCGAACTTCCCATCAGTGATGCAAAGATTGTGGTGAGGACAAGGGTAGTGCAAAGACGGTGGCTTTCGAAGCCCTCTGGTTGCTATCCCTCTGGTCACTGCGCAGCGTGTTAATGGTTTGTTTTATTCCCCTTGCCCAGAACTGATGCAGACTGAAATGCACCATGTGAGGACGCTGAAGATCATGCTGAAGGTGTACTCCAGAGCCATGAGGGAGGAGCTGCAGTTCCCGCACGCGGTCATCAACAAGCTGTTCCCCTGCGTGGACGAGCTGCTGGAGATGCACGGGCAGTTCCTGCTGCAGCTGAAGGAGCGCCGCAAGGAGTCTTTGGAAGAAGGCAGCGACCGGAATTATATAATCCAGAACATTGGAGACCTCTTGGTTAAACAGGTGTGAATTGAATTCTACCAACGTTGTCGACACTATTACATTTCTAAAAGCTCACTATAAGGTTAAAGTTACGTTATGTAAAGATTGATTTAATACTGGGTTTAAGATTATCTTCCCAGTGTGACGTGTGAATAAGACTCAAGGAACATATCTGGTCACAAATAACATGAAATATTCATTAAATGTTCTTCGGGCGAGTGTGTGTGCATGTTGTGGGGTGTGTAACTGCACATGGTTTGGTTCTGGTTTTCGTCTCTTTCCAGATTCAAGTGACACATTCTTGGTGTCCATCCCATACCTGGCTCTCCTGCCTTTAATGCTGAGCTTTGTGGTTCTGACCTTTTAAAAATGCAATAAAGATCCTTTGAACTCATTGCCGCTTTAGCACCCTTTCCGCTATGGAGCGGACACAATGACTTCTTTCATATACCGTGACCATTTCTTGCCCTTCACGGTTTACTGTCCTCAGTATTTTTAAATGCAGAGCCCCATAAATGTTTTTTTACATTCTCATAATGGTGCTATCATGTAATACTGGGTTATCTTGTGGTATTCCACGCTCTCAGGTGTCACACAGAATAAATTTCTCATTGCTGGTACAGTAGAAATTGAAATATTGAAGAAATGTCTCAACACCAGTTACCAGCAAACCGTGTTACACCTGGGGCTTGTGGAGGGGGCAGGTTTGCTCTCCATGATTCACGTCTGTCACTCTTCTGTTTCCAATTAGTTTTCAGGTGAAAATGGGGAGAGAATGAAAGAGAAATACGGCGTGTTCTGCTGCGGACACAATGAAGCTGTTGGTCACTATAAGGACCTGCTCCAAAGCAATAAGAAGTTCCAGAACTTAATAAAGGTAAACAACAACCAGAAATCTGTTCTGACTGTGCAAAATACACTTGACCGCTTTGGGTTTTTTGTACTTGAAGATCTCTTAAATTTGAATGAGCAGGGTACAAAGCATATTCTTGTTATTTGATGAGTTGTTGGCTTCTTGTGTTTTGGATCTTTTGAGCTGTTTGGACACAAAGCCGCAATTAACAGGTGATAAATTGGAGGCTGGGGAACAGAGTATTTGTTCTGTTATGACTCTGTCGCTGTGGCCACCTTTGGAAATTGGCTCGATAATAAATGAAATCAAGTATAGATGTTGTTTATGAACTACTATAGAAGAAGCAGGTACTCCTAGTCAGGTTTTGCCCATTACACCATCTGTCCGGATGGGATGCACCCGCGGGTGCTGAGGGAGCTGGCTGAGGTCATTGCTGGACTGCTCTCCATCATCTTTGCCAAGTCTTGATAGTAGTTAAAAATAATACCCAAAATATTTTTCTAGTAATAAAATCCGTTTTTTGATGTCACCAGGAATTTTGCCTTCGTAAAAGAATGCAGATGATTTTGTAGAAAAATGTTTTGAGACAGAAAAATGTGTGAATGGAGAGGTGAGGAAGTTAGAAGAGCAAATATATGCAATGGGTGTGATGGGTCTGTCTTGTGTTCTAGAAAATCGGCAACTGTTCCATCGTGAGGAGACTCGGTGTTCAGGAGTGCATCCTTCTCGTTACCCAGCGCATCACCAAGTACCCGGTCTTGGTGGAACGGATTATTCAGAATACAGAAGGTAGGTTGCTTGATCTTTTCTAGAAGCCTCACAGTTGCCTGCTGATCCTTTTTCTCCTGTGTTTTGCGTGTTCTTTCCTTTTCGTGTTCAGATGTGTTTGGGTGGCTCATATCTTGCATTCCAGAGTTGAAAATGTGACTGACTGCTACTCTTTCTCGCAGCTGGAACTAGAGATTACGAGGAGCTCACCCAAGCCCTTAGTCTAATTAAGGACACGATCACTCATGTAGACGCCATGGTAAATGAGTGCGAGAAGGGGCAGCGCCTGAAAGAGATTATGCACAAAATGGAGCTCAAATCTTCTGGGAAATGCAAGAATGGGCTTTTCTTCCGGAAGGATGACATGGGGCGGAGGCGGCTTCTGCTGGATGGGATGCTGTACTGGAAGGCTGCATCAGGGCGGCTCAAAGGTAAAGGGACAGGATGGGCGAAAGTACAACTGGGAAACAAGATTTCAACCAAAAAAAGAGATATTTTTTTTTTAGTAGCTGTTTATTACTTGATCGATTGAGTATAAAATAAGATGCCAATAACCTGCTTGTTTAATAGGATATTGGAGGAAATAGCACTTGTTCTATTCTTGGCTTGTCCAATAAGCATCTTTATAATGGTGCATGATAAGTTCCTTATGCTGTTTGCTTATTATCTGCCTGATCTGCTTTCCAATTCAAGAGGGAGGTCTTCAGATGACAAGGCTTGAGTCATCCTGACTTAGTCTCCTGTGGGAAGGATTATCTTGTGCGAGCTCTGCTTCACACTTCGAAAAGCTGTGTCATGTCAACCCCATGGCCCCTTCGTTCTCCAAAATGTCTGTTTTGCCAGAAAAATCAAATCAGCGTCCATCTGAATATTTTAACAGCTTCATTGCTCAGGTGTTCAAGGAGAAGCTTCAACGGCCCATAAGGTGCAGCCAGGAGTAGGTGGTACTGTGAACGCGGGCAGTTCCAGAAGGTTCTGCTGTTGAGGGAGACACGTTCACTCGTGAGCGTTTGAGTCGATATGGAGGATGCCTAGGGAGGTGTTTTCAGGCTTTAAATCAGCTCGATTTGCATTGTGCTGGTTCTGCACAACCACAGGCTGTGGACAACCCAAGTGGAAGGCAGCAGCAGACCCAGTATTGCAAATGTTGACAAGCTGTTCTCTGACCCACAGGAAATTCAAGTTTAAATCAAGGGGGTTTGGAGTCTGGACCAGTTTTCCTGCTTTAAAAATCTGCCTTTGTGGTTTTTTTCTGTGTCACTGCAGATATTCTGGCAGTCCTGCTGACTGATGTACTGCTGCTCTTACAAGAAAAGGACCAAAAATACACATTTGCATCAGTGGTAGGTATTGTTCTCCTTATTTAATACATTCACTCGGAGTATTTTATGCAAGTGACAGTAACTACAGAAGAAATACAATTAGAAATGTTAGCGACTTGTTACGGTAGGTTCAGAAAAGTAAATAAACCAGCCTGCTATCATAGAGTCACTTCTTCTGAAGCAATTCTGGTGCTTGTTGCACTCTAGAACATTCAGTGGATTCACTCGCTTTTCGAGGGCGTTTCCACAGGTGTCCTCAGAGCAGTGCATTGTGAACATTTTGTCCTGATCTAGTTCAGTTGTGGCTCTAATAGAACCAGTAACGGAAACTAGGGTTTTCTTGGGTGTATTTTTTTGTTCAAGATGTGAACATTAGAGCCGCGTTCTAATGGCAGAAGCTATTTTGGTGACCTCAGGGCTGTAAAATCAACCGCTTTCCACATTAACCGTCTTCTAATGCACAGTGGGGATACTTTCACAAATCAGGATCACTTCTCGGTGACAACCAGTGATAGCACAAGGGGCAATGGGTTCAAACTGGAACACAAGAGGTTCCACTTGAATTTGAGAAGAAACTTGTTCCCGGTGAGGGTGTCAGAGCCTGGCCCAGGCTGCCCAGGGGGGTTGTGGAGTCTCCTTCTCTGCAGACATTCAAACCCGCCTGGACCCCTTCCTGTGGAACCTCAGCTGGGTGTTCCTGCTCCATGGGGGATTGCACTGGATGAGCTTTCCAGGGCCCTCCAACCCCTGACATTCTGGGATGCTGTGAACTTGTTTCCCCTTGAGCAGCATTAGGTGGATCTTTGAACTGTAGTTTATTTGATGACATTGTTTTCATTGCAAAGACTGTGGTTGATGAGTAGAAAAATGACAATGTCAGAAGTGTCATGTGAAGAGGCCATAGCAATAAGGTTATAGCGTTTGAATGTTATGGCTCTGTATGAGGAAGCACAAACCCTAAAGAATGTACATAATGTAGTGCAATAAATTATATTTTGTTTTACAGGACGCGAAACCACCGGTTATCTCACTGCAAAAGCTGATTGTGAGAGAGGTAGCTAATGAGGAAAAAGCAATGTTCTTAATTAGTGCTTCCCTAAAAGGACCAGAAATGTATGAAATTCACACGAGTTCGAAAGAGGAGAGGAATTCCTGGATGGCACACATCCGCAGGGCTGTCGAGAGGTGAGTGATGAGTGAAGGCAGGAGGGTCTCATTTCTTGCTCCTCTGTCTTCTCTGCACAGGACTCAGAGCTGAAGATTGACATACAAGATAAACCACATCCTGGACAAAAGCTCCAGGTTGAATCCTGAGATGGTTTTAAGTCATCTTATGTGTGAAACATATATCTTTCTCCCCCTTTTTACAGCTGTCCTGATGAAGAAGGAGGAGCGTTCAATGAACCCGAAGCAGAGAGGAGACTGGCTGAAGCAAGAGCTGCTAAGTTAAAAGATTTTCAAGGTAATGACTTAATTACATATTCCACAAACTGCTTCTCGGCATCATTTGTGATTCATGACCATCTTATTCTTTTATCACATGATCTGATCAAGTTTCTCCTTCACAAGTCTTTCAAGGTAGTGCAAGAAATAGTTAAGTTAAATAAGTTCAATGAGCCTTGTATGCTCCATGAGTTAACTGTTAATATATCTCTGCATTTGATGCATGAAATGAATAATGGTCTTCCAAATTGAACGTTGTACTCTGACTGTGCTCAGGAAGGCAGAGCTGAGTTTGTTTCTTCCTTTAGAGCGTTTGAACATGAAAGATGACCTGATTCTGCAAAGTCTAACTGAGAAGCAACAGATTTATCTAGAGATGTCTGAATTGAACGGGTTTGAAGACCATTCGCAAGGATCCCGATCTCGGCTGCTTCTTCGGGCGGATATCTCGGAAAATCTGCAGGGAGAGGCTCTTCTGAAGTCCGCAGTGACGGAAGGTAAGCGCAACGTGGGACTGTGTGCGCGCTCACTGCAGTGCAAGGGTGAGAATAAGCACGTACAGTCCAAGTGCAGCCCCTGCAAATCATCCTGTAGTAACGTAATACTTGTATGTAACCCTGTTCAGACATCCCTGTTCTCAGAAGCAATCTGTGAGACAGGTGATGCGCACCTGTGGTTTTAGGCAGAGGAGCCGCCTTCACAGGATTTCTGAGCATCAGCCAGTGGAGTCTTAGGATGAGTCTGTTCAGATGGGTAACTGGGTGCTCTAATAATACACCAGTCCTGAAATATAATATTATAGGAGGGTTATAGATTGAAATAGCCCATCTAAATATAGTATATTTAGAAAGCAAATAGGCACAAATATAATTTTTATTTTGGGGTTAAATAAAAAAGAAAAATCAAAGACTTGAGGCAATCATCTCTGTATGTGCGATACAAAGAGCCTGTTGTAAAGAGCTGCTCACAAAGGAAAATTCGTCTGCACTGCAGGAAATCTCAAGCTACCCCATCTTAAGGTACTTGATGGTTGAATGTTTTCTTTTTTAACTTGTTACCGTGATGCATTAGTCTCGCTGCACAGACACGGCTGTTTACATGACGTGTTCTCCTCTTTCCTAGCTGAAAATCTCCAGAACCTTATCTTCACTCACTTAGGCAATGGTTCCTGTCAGCCTGAAGACGTCTCGGGGTCAGGACTTCCCAGGAGAGCAGAGACCTTTGGAGGATACGACAGTAGTCCCTCCATTTCAAATAAAAGTAAGAAAGGGACCGTTCAGCGTTCTTCTAAGCCTCGTGCTCTTTACGGTGTTTTCTCTGTGCAGAGAGTGAGATAAAACAAGGAGTCAAGTGAGGCTCTGCTGTAAGGAAGCTTCACCAGGCTCTAAAAGGAAGAGAAGAGCAAATTTCCAGCGTGTGCTGTTACCACGTTGTGGCTTTTGCTTCCAATACCAACACTAGAGGGCAGAGTGTTATACTAAGGGCATTGCCTTAACCCACGCGTTCTGATCACCACAAGTCCACACAGGACTTAATTTTATGGAAAAAAATTAACTTGAAAACCTAGACAATCTGAATCCAGCTGGCTGCTTTGGCTTTTGAGGCATGGAAGCTTTTTTCCGCTTTCATATCCGCATAATCACTAAAGGGTCACCGAATCCTTAGATAGTATCAATTGCTCTTTGGCACAGATGCTTAATCAGTTAATTATCAGTGGAAGTAATAGATACTATTCATCTCCATTTTTGCTTCATGCATTTATTGGAAAAATGCTTACAGTGGTGCTGCTTTGAAGGGAATTTTTTACTAGCGAGTGTTCTGAGCTGGCAATTCTGGCAGCCACAGACGATCGTTCTCATGCACACATTGTGGCTGCGGCACTTAAAATAGCGTAATGTAACTTGAACTTACTCCCCATATTTATCTCAACCCACTCTCCTCAAGTTTTTATGCTTTTCTGAGCAGTCCTGTTGTCTCCTCCTGCACTTTGAGTCAGCGTGGAGAAGCCGTGCAGTTGCATGTTGGTTCTGATTCTTCGAAGTCACTTGTTTTGTTGCTCGCTCTGCGGTACACTGAGTTTTCACAGCCCCTGTGCTGCTGTGAGCTGCCCGTACTCTGCTCTTCCTGCAGGTGCTCACTTCAGGAAGAACAGCGGTGGTGACCAGAGGCCGTGGGACTGGAGGGGTCCTGCAGTAGGTCCAGAAGTGCAGCTCCATGATCTCCCTTCTGATGCAGAAGAAGGATCTCAAACTGTACGTTGGGCTCATGAATGATTTAAATTCATTTCCTCATGTTCCTCCTTGTAGTAGTGGTGCAAAACTGATCTTGCACAGAATCACAGCATGGACTGGGTTGGAAAAGACCTCAGAGATCATCCAGTCCAACCCTTGGTCCAACTCCAGTCCATTGACCAGATCATGGCACTAAGTGCCATGGCCAATCTCAGTTTACAAACCTCCAGGCCGGTGAGTCCAGCACCTCCCTGGGCAGCCATTCCAATGCTGACCACTCTCTCTGCACAGAATTGCTTTCTAATCTCCAGCCTCAATTTCCCCTGGCAGAGTTGAAGCCCATGCCCCCTTGTCCTATTGCTGACTGCCTGGGAGAAGAGCCCAATCCCCCCTGGCTAGAACTGCCCTTCAGGTCGTTCTAGAGAGTGCTGAGCTCAGCTCTAAGCCTCCTCTGCTCCAGACTGAACAAGCCCAGCTCCCTCAGCCTCTCCCCATAGGGCTTGTGTTCAAGTCCCTTCCCCAGTCTTGTTGCTCTTCTCTGGACCTTCCAGCAGCTCGACACTCCCTCCCAGCTTGGTGTCATCAGCAAATTTGCTGATGATGGTCTCAATCCCCTCATCTAAATCATCAATAAAGATGTTAAACAGGACTGGACCCCACACCGACCCTGGGGACACCACTAGTGAGTGGCCAGCTGGGTGCAGCCCCGTTCACCAGCACTCTGGGCCCGGCCCTCCAGCCGGTTCTTAACCCAGCAGAGAGTGCGCTTGTCCAAGCCATGGGCTCCCAGCTCTTGCAGGAGGATATGATGGGAGACAGTGTCAAAGGCTTTGCTGCAGTCTAGACAGACCACACCTACAGCTCTCCCCTCATCCACCAGGTGGGTCACCCGATCATAAAAGGAGACCAGGTTGGTCAGACAGGACCTGCCCCTCCTAAACCCACGCTGGCTGGGGCTGACCCAAAGTTTAAAGTCCTTGACAAGATGAACCGTTGTAGCTTGTAGCAGCACCACTGCTGCCAAACGACTGTTCTAGCGCATATGTTGCCTTTGTCTTTTTGACAGAGTGACGGAACGAGGCTGGATGACAGCAGTGGTGTTCAGCCCACCATAGAATCTCAGGTACGTTCCTTCTGCTGTTAGGAAATCTCATGGGAAATAGCCAGATAATCATAACAACATGCAAACCCAAACCAAACAAACAAAAAAACCCACCAAAAACCTCGGTATTTCTAATGTCTGTGGAACCACAAGCACATTAACAGCCTGGACCTTATGACTCTAGCGCGTAATGAATGCAGAGATGAAAGTCCTGTTAGAAAACAAAGATGGGTTCTGGCTATATAGACGCGCATTTCGAAGCGCTGGCTGACTGCTTTTCCTGCCTCCGTGGAGGAATTGCTGTTCTCAGCTCACTGACAAACCTCGTCAGAAAGAAAACTGAGGATGAGGTTTGCTCTCTGGAACCCCAGTGAGATTTGCTGGATGCTTATTTACATCTGCACAAGCACTAATAGACTGAAATTTGTCAAGCCTGCTTGTTGCTCTTTTGGCTGTTACTGTGTTAGAGAACGCTTGTAGCCAGGCTTCCATTGCGGTTTTGTACAGATATTGTTGATCGTGTTCACTGTTTAAAAAAAATGTCTAATGCATCCCAACAGAACTCTATTCGTGCGTCTAATGTCTTTTTCTCCTCCCCTTCTCTTCAGCTTGTTCAAAGGATACAAACGCTGTTACAGCTGCTCTTCAGTCTTCAGGTAAATCACTATTTACTATCCAAGAGGCTTGTTAGGCACTAAATGTAGTAAAATTTATGCAGGTGTGGAGAAAATATCCCCTAAAGCTAGGGTGAAGTGCGGAATTTAGGACCCAAGACTCAAGGAAACAAGCACTGTGGTATTTTGAAGAAGGAAGCATTGTCTTAAGCAATTGTTTCCTTTTTCCTGCTCACTTAAGTGCGGTTCTTTTGCTCCTTTGAGCTCCAGCTGCTCTCCATGCTCATTTCTTCTTAAAATTCTTGTTGATATACATGTGCATGTTTTAGTTCTTTTTACTGTAAGCTTGGAATCAGCAATACAGTGACTGATTCAACTCAGCATAATAATTCTAGTGCAATAATTGTTAATTTTGACACACATAATCGTCACTTCCTTGCTTCGCCGTCCCCAGTAGCACATGGGCTGTACAACTTAGAGCTGCTCTTGATGACAAAAAAGTCTCTGCGGTCTGATCTGGTAGATGCTGTTGTCTTTGGTTTAGATGTGCGTGGTTTTTGAACCCGCGTGGCTTACACTGAGCTGATTTCCCCTCCAGGCGGTGATATCTCAACAGGACAGCTACATTGAGATGCAACGAGCCACCATGATAGACCGGGAGAAGCAATACCGGCTGCAGTCTACACGGGGCAACCTGCTGCTGGAGCAGGAGAAACAGCGGAACTTCGAGAAGCAGAGGGAAGAGCTGATGAACGTGCAGAAGCTCCAGAGCCAGCTGAAGCTGGAGCAGCAGCGCCTGGAGCGGGAGAGGAGTCGGCAGCAGAGGGAGTTTGAGATCACGGAGGCTCGGCTGCAGGAGCGCGAAGAGGGGACTCGGCAGCTGCGGGAGAAGCTGAACCAGGAGAGGGAAGAGCTCGAGCGGCAGCGCGAGGCCTATCAGCACGACCTGGAGAGGCTGCGGGAGGCGCAGAGAGCGGTCGAGAAGGAGAAGGAGCGTCTGGATCAGCTGCGGAAGCTGAAGAAGCAGAACACTGTGTCGGGCACGTTTTCCCCAGAAATGGGACAGGTGAGGAGTTCGTTTTCGTGGGCTTTTATTTCTGTTAACTCGCTTGCTTTTGGGCTTCATCTAATCGGTTCTGTTTTGCGCTAGAAGGTGCTTTATGTTCCCAGGCCTGAGGGTGGCCTCTCCTTGTTGTATCTGAGAGGCTGAAAATACCCGTTTGACTGAAAATGCCATTTTCCTCACGTAGAACCAGCTGGTCAGTCATTCCGTCAGCTTCAACGGAGAAGGGGTGGAACCCTCTCTGCCTGTCTTGAAAACCTCGGTGAGAGTGAGCGTCTCGGGGATGGATTACCTGGAGCGGCCGGACCTGGTTCGTAGGGACAGTACCACTCTGGAAAACCGTCCGGCTCTCGCGTTGAAAAACGAAGTGCCGATCCATCTCCTGAGCGCGACCAATCAGATACAGAAACCGGCTGCCGTCCAGCAGCAGATTCCTACTAAACTGGCCGCTTTTACAAAAGGTAGCAAAGAGAAAAGTGGGAAGAACAAAGCATCTCATAGGACAGACAGTTCAGGTGAGTGTGTCCAAATGCATTTCTGACCTGTGCCAGCATCACTGGGAGACAGAGCACCGTGGTTTCAACCTCTGTCTACCCACACGGAGCCCAGAAATGAATATATTACAAATTGTTAGTGTGCTTACTGCAGTTAGTAGGCTCTTAAAATCCTTAAGTTGCGAGTTACGTGTGTATACTATTTAAATTGGAAATATAGCCCAAAGGAATAACGTTGAAAATGGAGTTCTGTGATCCACCAGGACAGAGTGATGGGGAGAGTTTGTAAACCTGGATGTAGAATCTTCTTGCCCAGCTGTCGTGTCAAAGGAAAAGAGCAAATGTTTTGCTTGTTCTGCATGAGTGAGATGATTTGAAGCTGGCTTAACCTTTTCTGTGAAGCTGTTTGAAGCTGGCTTAACCTTCTGGCTGTGCAGAGCTGGAACAACACTGAGTGCAATGCCGTTCTTAGCACCAGCCAGTCATTAAATACAGATTTACAGGCCAGAACTGAGATGCTGTGTGTGTTGTAGAGTTGAAAGGGGCTCATTTTGTTAGAAATAGAAGCAAGTAAAAATACACTTGCCTTGTCCCGGTGTAATTTCTGCTGATAACTGCTAGGTACCGAAGTAGTGATCCTTGCCAATGACAGACACAGTAAAAACCACTTTCATTCTACTGCTGAAAATAGCCTTACTGCCAGCTTAGGAGCATGGCCTGTCATTTTAAGTTACAAAATTCTCTTTTTAGCCTTGTGTAGGGTCCAGACTTGGCGAGTTTACCTGTCTCTGGGGCCTACACTGCCATAGCAGGCTCGGGGCCAGACCTTCTGGTGAGGGGAGGTGAAGGGCTTGTGCACGTTCTAGAAACATCTGTCTCCCTTGTGCCTGAAGTGTAGTACAATTACAAACTTACTTATGTTCCTGCAGAGGAATGAAGGCTAATGTCCTCTTATCCTGAATACCAAATGCTGGTAAATGGGAAAATAAAGCTCTAATACCGCATCTCCCTAAGTTTATTTTTAATTGTTCTTACGTAATGATCTCTGCAGTGGAAATGTACTTAATGGTGTTTTTCTGGAATTTATATGGAAGGTAGAAAACACAAATGCACTGGTCTGCTCTCTCATGAGCATTGGTGGGATGCATGCCTGTGTGTAAAAATGGAACAAGACTTTCTGTACCAGAGACAAAATGCCATGTATTGAATTTGGGTTTTGTGGCGCGTAAGGAACGTGCACTGAGAGAGTTCTTTGGATCCAGAGGAACCGTGTCATGAATGGCTTTTGTTGTTGAAGCTGAGGGACTGCCAGGCCGTGACAGCAGAGTCCGTGTGCTCCGCGGCTGAGCAGCTGTGAGACAGATGGAGAGCGGAGACTAAAGCTGATCGCAGCTCTGCCTGTTGAAAGTAGTGCAAAGAGCCATTGCTGTTTGAATGCGAAGCACAAAGGGTTGTGGTTTTTTTTTCTACTGTGCTTTATAATACCAGGGTTTAAATCTGTAGTTGTCAGGGGCTGCTAGTAACTGAACTAGAGGTCTTCAGGAAAGAGGAGAGGGCAAGTACTCAGGGTCCAAACAGCTGAAGAGAAAATGTAAGTTACTTGCAAGAGAAGCACCAGCTCTTTGTGTGTAGCAGCTTCCTTGGATATGCAAAGGTGTCATTACGTGAAACAGTGACGTTGTGAAGTACTGCTAGCCTCAAATACTAATGTGTAAAATATTTCCTTTAGCATCTGTTGATCAGAAGCAGCTGCTTCCCCCCAGGCTTGCGGGGCGAGAGGAGGGCGTCCTGAGAGGCAGGCGCTCCGCCAGTCCGGTCCTCCCGAGCAGCCAGAGCCCCGCGTTCCAGCCAGGTACGGCCCGGGCAGCTTGCGTGTCCGCAGAAACGCGCCAGGCTCTCCGTGCAGTGCGCTCAATCTGTCGTCTTCCTTTTGTTTTGTCTACAGAATTGTACGGCCCTACAGATGCTCAGCCAGAAGCACTTTCCTCTGCCCCACCAAACCTAGTGAAGCCCAATAACGTTCACCTTCAGACCTTGGTGACCTCTCAGCCGAGTCTGTTAAATGCGCAAGATGATACCAGCAAAGAAGATGTAATTTTCTTCTAATTGTTCCCCTTTGATCTTCTGACATACTGTTCCAAGAACTCAGGCCGCAGCCTGCAACGTGACAAAGACCCGACATGGATGTCTGTCTGTCCCAGCTCTGTTACTGGTAGCAAGGACCAGACCAGGATTCCTGTTGTGCTTTGTTGGCTTCTCTGCCGCCAGCTCAGAATGAGGACACAACTTGCTTTTAAATTCTCCAAACATGGAAATGTATTGACACATGGTATAGAAAGTCAGAGTGTATTAAAGTGGCGCCATTTACCGTAATTTGCTTTTTTTGGAGAATGTATGCTCTTTGTGGGCACCATCTTGTAAATGTTAATGTTGAACTGCCCAGATTTTTAGGTTTAAAAAAAAATTAGTAGTAGGCCTCCAAATGGCTGCAAACTTTGAAAGCCATTGTCAGAGGTGGGTGTAGTGGATGATGCTCACGGTGCGTTGGTGACCGGGCGACTGGCAGGCCGGCCTCCCCACGGCCAGGCGTGACAGACGCGGCCATACCCGCTCCCAGGAGCCGCTCTCTGCTTCCTGAGTTGAATTCATGGCCAGGTGCAGCGGAGAACAGAAGGTAAGAGCTTCTTAAGAGTCTTCGTGGATCAGGAGCTGCACCTGCTCGTGAATGAGAAAGGCTGGACGTGGGAGATCGTACAACAGTAATGAAGAGCTGGACTGAACGCACATTTCCTTGGCCATCAGCTTGCGCTGGGACACCCGTCTCCGTGTTAGTGAGAGCGATACAAGTTCCCAAACAGAACTCCTGAGCTGGTTCAGAATGAGCTTAGAGACTTGGATTTTGTTCCTTGCTGAAGATGTGTAAGAAGCCTTTGAACGCAGTAATTTATTGTCTTGTTTAATCCTCAGCTTTCTGCATCTTTTGTTTGTCTGTTCACTTGTTGGAACTTTACTCCAAATACCAGAAGATATCAAAGCTGCTGTTACTGCGGAGACTTCTCTGCAGCACCGTGTTAGCAATGAAGGGAATAAGAACTGCTTGGTTTTAAAATCAAAACCAAAATACTCTTAACTGAACCTGCGCTGGTTTGGCTGCTCTCAGCTCAACCCGCTTTGATACCTCTTGTTAAATGGGTCAGTTCTTAATCATGGAGCGGTGATGACATTAAGTGTTCTGCTCAAAAGGCATTATTTCCTTTGTAGTAATTTGCACAGTCGTTGTGTTCTGTTCCTTCACTCTGTGTCTCAGTTCTTTATTCCACCCGTTACCGAAGGATGTGTATTCCGACACGTGTTGAATGTGATCGGTCAGATCTGTTGTGCACAGGAGAGGTTGTTTAGAGGGTAGTATTCCACAATTAAAGAAATCAGTATCTCAGAGCTTACAAACTTGGGTGGTGCCTTTCAGAACAGGACTGATAAGAGCTTTTTTCATATTTTAACCCTGGTTTGAAGTGATTTTAGCACCGATGGAAGGAACACCTGGTCCGTTCTCCATCGGGTCGTGTGGCAGTGGCACCAAATGGCAATTTCTCAGTCTCTTCAAATCGTTTCTTTTCAAGTGGTGATCGTTTGTGCTGTTGTCTCCGGACAAGAAATGGCAAAAGCCCAATTTACTGGTCAGTGTGAGAGGGCAAAGCCAAGTTACAAAGTACTGAACCAGTCTTAGGGAGCAAGTGGTCCTTGCTGTAACACTTCTGGGATTTAAGGGTCTGTTTCTTTGCTAAGTGATGCTGGTAAAAGCCTGAAGCGATGGCACAGAGATCGGCGATTGGGACGTTACCAGTGAGAGGAAACCCAAACCATCTGCCTCTTTACCAGCCTGCTGATACTCGCCCATGCCCTGGCAAATCATTGCAATTAAATTAATGTGGAGACACTTAATTGTAGCAGCAAAGGACTGCTTGGTAAATCACGGAATTGCAGAGCTTACAGGTTGTCAGTGGCTGGATTTGCAGAAGCCAGCGTGATTTTTTGCATCGTTGCGATACGATGACGATGGTTAGAACACAGCTCTACTTCCATTTTTTTTTTGCATTCCTAGAAGCTGGGTTGGAACGGAGGGGAATTCTTCAGATTACGGTCACTTTTGGTCAGGCCAGCGTGAGATCCAGCGGCTCTATCGGACCGAATCCTCCATCGGGCGCTGTGGAGATCCAGAGGAAACACACAAGTCCTGAAAACGCAGCAAAGCACGAGGTGTTCTCTGTGCTGTGGTTCGAGCCGCTCCCGGTGAAAACTCTTTGCCCCCATCGCCTGTTAGGAGTTTGAGCCCAAAGCCAGGAGGGATGTCTCTGAGTATTTGAAAACAATTTGGGGAAACAGTTATTCAGTTTAATTTTGTGCCCATCCTAAGGTATTGCAGAGAGTGTTCTGTGGGCTGAAGGGTTTATTTGGCTGCTTCTGTGCAATGGATGAGCTCAGATGCAGAACAGTAACGTCTGGAAAATGAAGTCTGCAGTGAGGTCTCATTTTCTTTTGATGTTTTAAGGCAAACAGAACTGTTTTAGTGCTCATTGTCAGTGCTGCACGGGCCAGCCTGTTGGTTCAGCACCCCAAAAGCTCCTTAGAATACGGGTCTTCAATCTAACTGAGAAATGACCTTTAAAGTCATTATCTGTCCTCGGTGCGTGTGTCTGGCTGCGGTTGGCTTTGGGAAAAGGGTTTGCACTTGGACAGAAACTGTCTCCTTTTCTTTGGGGCAAAATCGTGTCAGCGCCGCACGAGGTGTTCTGGTCGGTACCGTTCCACTGTGCAGAAGGTTTGAGAGCTGGGAAATGCTGTAAAGTGTCCTTGCTAATGCGGAGCTGACCGGACCAGAATATGGGAAAATGACCTGGAGAGGCTGAGGGAAGCAGAAGATTTTCTTTCGGTGAATAACGGGTCATCTCTTCCCTTCTGCAGGGCAGAATCTGGGAAATTGCCATCGCATTGCTCTAGTTGAGTGAATCAGTTTGGGACTCGTATCTCACTCCCAAGAAAAATAACTTTTCTAGGCAAATCGGATTGCAAAATGTGGCTGCGTCCTGGGCTGTCACCCGCCCTTGGTTCCCAGTAACCTCCTTTCCCTTTGGCCTTTCGATTGCTTCGGATCGAAGTTTCCTTTGGCGCGATACCCAAGGGTCAGGGAGTGGAGCGTTCTGTGCCTCCCGGTGCCTTTCTGCTCCTTTCCGAGCTGGGCGGGAGGGAATTCCAGCGCGAGCTTTGAGCTGCCGCCTTCGCTCTGTGTCACAGCCTTAAAATCACCGCCACCCTGGCTCCTGATACCGTGATGTTGCAACAGGGAGGCTGCTCCTGCAGCTCCGATTTTCAGTTTTAACTCTGCTGCAAAGGATTTTCCCTCTTTCCCTTCCTTTCCCACGGGCATTTTGTATTTCAGACTGAGAACCCCTCCGTGTTCAGCACCGGCCGCATCCCCCGTGTCTGTTTTAAGTGTTTTCCTCGTGTTTTAACTGTGCTTTCTGTGGGTTGTAGTTGTGGCGCGTCCCGCAAACTGATCGCTGATCATTCCCAACGTGAGGCGGAAGAATCGGTGTTTTAGAGGCGCTTGCTCATGGGGTAATTGCGTTCCTGCAAAGGTAGGAGCGGTTTAAATAGTTCCCGGACAGCTGTGTTGTTCTGAGTGATAGCCAGATGACCCCGCATACATGGAGCTTGCTGTTCATTACTTGTGTTTGCGATGAGACTTGAAACTTAAACTAGGAAAGGGTTAAGAATATCTAGATTGTGTTTCACTTCTGCTTTGAACCCTGCAGAGAGGAGCTCGGGCTCCCGGTGCTGCGCAGCGTGTCCTGTGTCTCGTACCCCACGCGAGGGAGTTTGGAGCGTTTCGTTGTCTTCCCCAGCACTTCTCACACTTACAAGAAGTCCAAGAAGTCTTTTGGCAGCAGGTGACGCTTGTGCTGTCCCTGCCCGGCCCTCTGAATGCATTCAACAAGAGCCTTTTCCCACGCTCTTTTTCGAGGCCGGACCGACATCGCTGTAACAACTGGTGGCTCTTGACCATTTACCCTCAGCACACGATTCCTCAAAGACCGTTTGTGTGGGCTCTGGTTCAGACCGTTGTGCCATGTCTATAAATCGGTGTTTAAATGGTTTTGTACTGAAAGCAATTGGAGCACTTTGGTAAAAGTTCCTTGCAAATCTGTTCCTGTTGGTAGCGGGAAGGAAAGCTGTGTTGGCGATGGATCCCGCTGGCGTGACTGCGCCTCACTCGGAGCTGTGGATGCTCTTTTAGTCTTAGGTCTGGTTTCTAGGCCCACCTTGCACTGCAAAGACTTAAACGATCATGGTCCACGGTTCAATCGCCCATTTTGTTGGGGAAGAGTTTGGTTTTGTTTCTTCGTTAGGCTGTAAACATTGTAAATAATTCCTTTCCTGTTGATACCGCGGTAGCAACATCTCTGTAGTCCTTATTTTATTTGTAAAGTCGATGGTTAAATGTTAATATTCTGTTGAATTGTGCACTCTCGGTTGATTGTAAACTTGATCTTGGCGCACACCAAATGATGATTTTTACAATGATTGCAATGTTTCTCCACTGAAGGATTTTCGGAGCTGCAATAGGACTGAAACCAACTTCCAGCAATAAAAAGGAAAAAAAACCCCAACTTGGTTGCCTTATATATATATAAAAAATATATTATTTATTATTTTCCATTTGAATCAAAGGTTAAAGCAGCAGCCGCTTGTCATGTTCTCATTTTCTACCCCGGACAGAAAGAACGTGCCGTATGAACAAAGCTCGCTGGTGTTCGGAGGGAGAGGCCGGAGCGGGACGTGGAGGATCCCGGAGCCCCCGCCGCCGGGAGCACCTGGGGAGGATCCAGCTGCTCTGCACAGGTGAAGGAGCCAGTTTAACCCAACCGCTTCCATTCCAGCACGTGGGCGCTCGCGTAGCGCAGCGGAGCCGCGCCTGGCCCCGGCGCTATCGCTTCCCCTTTGGAACGGCGAGAATACAACCAAAATAGAAACTTTCCCCGGTGCTCGTGCCAGTTTGGTGCTCCCAGCGCCATCCCATCGCCTCCGGCTGGCGCTTCCCCGCCGGGTTTCCTGGTCAAAAATCCCCGCTTGTGCCGTCCTGGCAAGCAAAGCACAAGCGCCGTAACCTCAAAGAATTGAAGATGAGAGCAGCTGGAAAATGGGGAGGGAGGGGAAGAACTGGGACTGCTCTCAAAAGGGTGATTTTTAGCAGCGTTGAGGGGACCCCCCGGCCGGTGTGGGATGTGCGGCGGTGCGGGCGAGGAATCGCTGTGCACACGATGAGTCTGTGAGCGTCTCCGGCGGCCGCGGGTTCTTTGTGCGCAGCAGGACACAGGGACACGGGCTGCGCTTTGCGCCCTCCAAAGCGCCGCCGGAATCTGGGTTGTGGCCCCAAATCAGAAAAACACAAGTTTTTCTACTTTTCCGCTGTATGTAAAATCCTGTGTTTAAATACGGCTTGATCTTTACGGGAACTAACAGACGATGTGTTAGCGAGGGAGATCTAAAGCGTGCGGGTGAGCTTTTGCCGGCGCTCCAGGCCGGAACTCACATCTGCTCAATGCAGGTTCCAGGGAGCGGAGCCGCAGCAGCCGCTGGAGGTCACTGCGTCCGCGTGTCCCCGTCCCACCCCGGGGGAGCTTCGTGGCCACTGCTGGACATTGTTCAACAGCAAGAAATGGAACCAAAGGGACAGTCTAGGACAGAAGTTACAAGGAGCTGCTTGCAGAGCAGTGAGTTGAACTTTTATTTTCTAACTGCGCTGTGTTCTCCTGCAGCCGCGGTTGTGTTGGAGCAGTCGGAATTGTTCCTAGAAAAAATAAGAGCCCGGATCAGGGAGATGCAGGGTTAACGAGGCCAGGAGGGATCCCTGCAGCAGATTCCCACTGGGAGCTGCAGCAGCTGGGTAGGGGAAGATCTCCATCTCCAATTTGCATCTGTTAGAAGGCGGGTGCTGCCGTCCTGTTCAAAGGAGCGTGGGCGTTTCCGTGTTACGCTTCAGTTCTTGCCGCAAGAGCAGGGCCGACATTCCTTCGGTGGTTATAAACACCTTGACTGACAGCATCATTGATAACGCCGGCGCTCGTCTGCGAGACGCGGCCTCCATTTCGCAGGGAGGGTGTGATTTCGGGAGAGGGTGTGATTTTGGGAGAGGAGAGGGTGTGATTTCGGGACGGACGGCGGTGCCTTCAGAGCTCTCGATGTGCTCATACCAACATCGCAGCAGCTCCGCCCTGCCTTGTCTGTCTTTAAAATCTGCAGCTAATTAACCCGAAACCCAAACCGCATTCTTTCTGTGCGGATGAATCATTCCGAGGCCATAGGCGATGACCAGCTTTATGCTAAACCTTCCCCTTTCATGTGGCTGAGACGGGGCCGATGGTTCCCATACGCGCAGCCGGGATTCGTTGGCAAACCAGATGCTTGAGGACAAACGTGCACAAAGGATGTTGGCTCCATCGTGCGCTCCGACAGTGGGAATGGGCTGGTTTCTGCCTTTCCTCGCCCTGTGATTCAAACCCGGTTTCATTTCTCACCCCGCAACGGGGCCAGCGGGCCCCTCCGTGTGCGGAGCCCGCGGCGTTCGCCGCTCTGGCCCCGCGGCATCTGGCAGAGGATCAAAGCCAAACCCCTCCTGGAGCTGGCGGGGCTGGAGCCAGCGATGCGGGTCCCTGGCGCTGGGACAGGAGGCTCAAATGGGGCAGGAATCGCTTTGTTTCGGGGCTCCGTGTATGCAGGAGCCTGAAAAACCCCCATTGTAAATCGTCAGCAGCACCTGGTGCCTTCTTACCGTGCAGGGCAGACCCGAAGCCATCCCAGGCTGGGATACGTGCGTTTTCAGAGGATCTCAGACAGGTAGATGTGTGTAATGTCCTGTTTTCCCTTCTAGAACGTTTAAAGTCATGGACAAAATCACACTGGGTGTAGTTAGTGCTTCGTTTTCCCTGGGCTGCCATGGTTCGTTGTTATAGTAGCAGCGTGGACTCCATTTCCCCGCTAGGTGCATGGCGGGTGCTCTGCAGGACATCTGAATGATCCATGGATGATCTTGGCCAGAAAAGGGAATTTCTCAGTTACAC
Source organism: Patagioenas fasciata (assembly GCF_037038585.1). NCBI lineage: Eukaryota > Metazoa > Chordata > Aves > Columbiformes > Columbidae > Patagioenas > Patagioenas fasciata. The sequence continues at coordinate 6,061,147 of NC_092546.1, read as the reverse complement.
TTGTGGCACATATTGATCCCCATGAATGAGTCCCCCCTCAGTCTCCTCTTCTCCAGCTCCAGAGCCCCAGCTCCCTCAGCCTTTCCTCGCACGGGAGATGCTCCACTCCCTCCAGCATCTTGGTGGCTGCGCTGGACTCTCTGCAGCAGTTCCCTGTCCTTCTGGAGCTGAGGGGCCACAACTGGACACAATATTCCAGGGGTGGTCTCCCCAGGGCAGAGCAGAGGGGCAGGAGAACCTCTCTGACCCACTGACCACCCCCTTCTAACCCACCCCGGGTACCATTGGCTTCCTGGCCACAAGGGCCCAGTGCTGGCTCATGGTCACCCTGCTGTCCCCAGGACCCCCAGGTCCCTTTCCTCTACGCTGCTCTCTAATAGGTCATTCCCCAGCTTACACTGGAACCTGGGATTGTTCCTGCCCGGATACAAGACTCTACCCTTGATCAATGCATGGAAACATCGAACTGGGAGAACAGGTCTGCCGGGCGCAGGAGCGTCTGCTTTCCCCGGGGTGCTCCCCGGTGCGCTGGGGCCGGCGCGGGGCTCCGTGCCAGCTGCGGGGGGATGAAGGCAGCGCAGCGCAGCTCTGGCTGTTGCTGCCGCAGCCGAGCCCAGGTGTGCTCGAAGTGCCGGTTTCCCCAGAGAGGTGGTTAAGCTGTTAATTTGAAACGACGAAACAATTCAAAAAAGCAAAAGCTCCAGCAGCGGGGCCGCTCGCTCCCCGAGCTGAAAATACCCTGAGCAGGGCTCAGATAACACCCCAGCGCCAGGGGCTGGGGCAGACAGAGCCCCGCGTTGCTGCGAGCAGCTTTGTCCCCGGTGCAGAAGGCGGATGTGGCCGGGAGCCAACCTTTATTGCCTGGCAGCATAAAGAAAACAGCTGCTGTGAGTGAAAGATCTGCTGCTCTGACTTGCTGAGTGAAGTCGGACTTTGTCCGACCCTCGGGAATAGCTGTAGATATTAGTGATAAAGGTGAAGCGGCTCCCTGCTCGCCAACAGGAACGGAGATGCTCCATGCTGGCTTCTGTTCCCAGCCGTGTCCAGCAAAGCCGGGCGCTGCCCCACGCTCCAGCTGCTTGAACCCGGTGATCTCAAAGGGCTTTTCCAGCCTAAACGGTTTCACTCCGGTGCTGCCGGTGGGGTTCGCAGGGCAGGGTTCGCCTCGTCTCCCTGCAGCCCGGTGCAGGGCGAGCCATGGAGAGGCTGCAATGGCAAGGGCATGAGAAACCAGGATGGGAACGTGCAGTCGGTTCATCCGCTCCAGCCCGCAGCGGCGGGGCCGCTTTCCTCCTTCCAGTCGTGCCAGTTCTTGCCTATCCCAGCAGCTCGGAAGGGCCGTGACATTGATTGATTGAACTGAGTAACGGATCACACCCAAACCGTGCCGCTGCGGCGAGACGGTCGCTCGCAGCTCCGTTGCATGGTTGCTCTGGCCACGCTGTCTCACACCTCCCAACCCCAATGGAGCTTTTCCTGCAGCCACCGTCACCCGGAGCGGGCGGCGAGGAAACCAAACCCCACCAGGGACGAGGAGCGCAGCTTCATCTTGGGAGTTTCAGAGATTTGTGTGTCCTTCAAGGCTGGAAGACAAAACAGGACCTGAACTTTCCCAAGTCCCATCTTATGAAGACACAGGATGAAGGTAAAAAATGCTCTTTGCTATATTTCTCAACATTATCCCAAGCATGGGCTGGGAAAACCTGCACCTCAAGCACACAGAACAGACAGGAGCCATGGTGGGTTTAATTCAGATTTATTGAAGCAGCTCCAGGCTGAATAACAAACACACACAACTGCTGTATTAAAAAAAAGGAGGAAAAAGGAAAGTACAGAACCAGCCCATAGGCAAATCAGTCACGTGTTGAGACGTTTCAGGCAGCTGCCTCTGGTGCTGCCCGTGTTCTGAGCCGCCGCCTTCGCCATTTCCGGTCAATAGCACTTAAAATATTCAATGAAAGAAGTAAAAAATATTCCTCTGGTTCCTGCTCTGAGGCCACAGAGTTATGAGAAACCTTGGAACCTTTGGCCGAGCCGCCGGGTGCTGTGAAACCAGCGAGCAGCAAAGCTGAGGACAGGCCCCAGAAACCTCGTGTGTTACCGTGGGGTGACGGCTGCTCGCTTCCCTCGACGTCCAGGGTTCTCTACACGGTATTTATGACATTAAACAAGTCCGTGTGGGCCGTACATCTCCCGCAAGGGGAAGAGAAAAGTCCTGCAGGGATCTGTGATTCACTGGCACCTTTTCTGCCAGGAGCTTTAGGAAGGTTCCATTCCAGTTGCAAATTTTTGAAGAGTTAATGGCTGCATAGCAGGAAAGAAATGGCATGAAAGGGACACCAGAGTGTAATTAGAAGCGGAGAAACCCTGTGTTTATAAGCAGACAGGGCTTGTCTTACAAACACAGTTACCAGCCGTTCTGGGACCAGATCCCAGCTCTGCTGTCCTGGCAGCCGCTCGCGGCCCCGGCGTCTCCCGCGCCGCGTGGTGCCACCGCCAGATTAACCGCGGCCCCGGGAGGAGGCGGCCGCGCTAAAAGCAGCAGCCGGTCCCCTGGCACCGCGCGGTCTGTCCCGGCCCCGCCGCCCAAACGAGCCTTCTGCACCAGCAGCGACACCCAATCCTCGCGGGGCGCATTCCCCAAGATCCTTGCATAGGCCAAGACTCAGTGGAAGGGCTAAGATGCCAGGTTAAGCGTCTTGTTATTTATACTGATCTCCCCGCAGCGTTTCAGCACCTAAAGAGACGTGTTTTCTCCCTCTCGCGCAGGGTTTAGGTCTCAAACTGCCCTGGAAGCGCGTTTCTGCAGCTGACGCTCACACAACGCGGTTCTCCAGAACAACCCCAGTCCGGATCCACGTGCGTCCGCCCCTTCGGGGCTTCAGCGCAAAGTTACACAGGGAGCTTTGGGTTGATGTGCAACTATTTACCGTCCGGGTTCTCGGCCGCCCCGTGCCTCAGGCAGACAGGTACTTCCAGGTGCTGACGAAGGCGGTGGGGATGAGGGAATACGGCACCGTCGTGACGCTGCTCCAGGTGTCGGACGAGGGGTCGTAGCAGTCCAGCGTTTTGCAGCGCTGCGCCCCACAGTAGCCGCCCACCACGTACAGCCTGTTCCCCGACGTGACGGCGCGGCAGCTGATGCGCTTGGCGGTGACGTCCCCGAACTTGGACCACTGGAAGGTGTCGGTGTGGAAGCGATAAGCGGAGCTGGCGGAGAACTCGGTGTCCCCGCCGATGACGATGATGTGGCTGCCCACCACGGCGGCCGCCGTGTACCTCCAGGGCTGGGGGCAGCTGGTGGGCACCGTCCAGCGGTTCTGGCAGGGGTCGAAGCATTGCACCTTGGGCAGCTTCTCCTGGTTGGCGCTGGTGCCGCCGAAAACAAAGAGCTTCATCTTGGCTCCCACCACGGCGGCGTTGCTCACGCCTTCTCGTAGAGGGGCCACCAAGGACCACTTGTCCAGCTGCGGGTCGTAATGTTCGACCTGCTTGAGAGAGACGGAGGGAGAGGCGGGGAAGGCGCCGCTCACCGCCGTGTGACCCCCGACCACGTACAGACAGTGGTCCAGCTCAGCCGAGCCGTGGCCAAACCGCGCCACCAGCATGGGGGCGGCTTTGGCCCACTCGTCGTGGAGGGTGTCGTAAACCCAGACGTCTTTGGAGGCGCCGTTCTCGGAGCCCTTGCCGCCGGTGATGTACACTTTGCACCCGATGGCGCAGGCGCTGCACTCTTTACGAGGGCTCGGGATGTCGGCGCGAGGAATGATCTCCCTGGTTTTATGGTCCAGCATGTAAATCTTGTCGCACATGAAGGTCTGGCCGCCGAGCAGCAGCAGGGCCTGGCTGACCTTGCGGGGGCGGGCGCAGCACCCCGTCACCAGGCCGTCGTTCTGCAGGATCTTCATTTTGCACCGCACGGCGTCGGCCACAATCTCCTCGCCCAGCTTGTGGCTGGTCACCAGCTTCTCGCAGGCCACTTGTTTCCGCAGGTAGGACTCGGGCAGAAGCGCCAGGCGCACGGAGCGCAGCAGCTCGGGCAGATCTTCGTGGCGCCGGGGTAAATCGTAGCGGATCCAGCCTATAACGGCTTCATAGACCAGCGTCTCGTCCTCCACCTCCAGCTCCTCGCTCTGCACCAGCTCCAGCAGCTTGTCTTTGGGCAGCCGGAGGAAATCCTCGGTCTTGCAGAGCGAGGTGAAGTTGGCCAGCGCCATCCTCCAGGACAGCTCCAGCAGCCGCTCGCAGCAGTGGGCGTCGGACAGCAGCAGCATGTTCAGGCAGTTCCCGGGGTAGAGGTTCTTCTCCAAAAAATCAGCAGAAGCATCCCGAATGTCCTGAAACTGCAACATGTCCCCGGCCTCCAGCAAGGACTCGGCGTTCTCCTCATTAATCAGCACCCGGGCCGAGTAGGCGTAATCCAGGAGCAGCTCCAGCACCTCGGGGTGGAGGGAATCGTGGAAGTTGACCTCGGCGTCCCTGCTCTCCTTGAGTCCCCCGCTGAACATGGCGTCGAAGTACCGGCTGCAGGCGGCCAGCACGGCGCGGTGGCAGTGGAACGTTTGGTTCCCCGCCCGCAGCACCACGTCGGTGAAGAGGTGCCGCTTGCGGAGCAGGTTCAGGTGGGTGAGGAGGCTGTCGGCGTGGCCCGGTTTGTGGAACAGGTGGATGTTCACGGAGCCGGAGCTCGAACGGGACTTGCGGTTCTCGTGGCTGCTGACGGACATGGTGCCGAAGCTGCTCTGCAACGGAAAACCGGGGAGTCAGCACGGGGAGGAGCGCTCACCAGGGACCAGGACCGGCGAGGCTGCAGCGGGAGCACGGTGCCCAGTCGGTAAGGGGAGTTCGGGTGTCCCGCAGCGGCGGCGATCACCCAGTGGTACCGGAAAGTCCCGTACCAAACGCCGGTGCAGGGCCGAGCCCCGCGTAGTCCCGGAGCGGGGTGCGCTGTGCCCCCTCGGTCCCGTACCCCCAGTCCCGTAGTCCCGGAGCAGGGTGCGCTGTGCCCCCCTGGTCCCGTAGTCCCGGAGCGGGGTGCGATGTGCCCTCCCGGAGCTGCTCCCCCCGGCCCCGTTCCCCCAGGCCCCGCGTAGTCCCGGAGCGGGGTGCGATGTGCCCTCCCGGAGCTGCCCCCCCCGGCCCCGTTCCCCCGGGTCTCACGTTGTCCCGGAGCGGGGTGCGATGCGCCCTCTCGGTCCCGCAGTCCCGGAGCGGGTGCGTTGTTCCCCGGTCCGTCCCCGCACTCGCCGCCGCCGCTCCCGCTCTGCCGCCGCGCCCCGCCGCGTGGCCGCCCCGCCGCTAGCCCCGCCCCGGCCCCGCCCCTCTCCCCAACCGGTGCAGCGGAACAGCCAATCAGCGCCCGCAGCGCCCTGCGCTCGCTCTTTTTGTGAATGGGAACTGGGGCCGCGCATGCGCATGCGCCACTCGTTAACCCATTCACGCCCGGTGGCGGGTCCCCGTGTGTGCCCCCGGCGCCTCCTCCGCCGCTCCCCCCGGGCAGGAGCAGCGATCCCGGGGCTGGAGCAGCGCTCACCCCGCAGCGAGGCTTAGGAAGCCGAAAAAGGGACGAGGCGGCAGATTCGACGCTCGTAAACCCGGCCGCAGCTCCGGCCATGGCGTCACCCGGCCATAAAGAGCCATAAAAGCCGGAGTCAGGGTTCTGAGCTGGAATCAGCGGCTCATTTGTTAACGGCTTTTAAATCTGGGCTTGCTGACAAAGGGAGGTCACGGCCGGAACAAACCATCCCTGCTCAGCAAATGTTTTCCAGCACGGGGCAAAGCGGGAGCTGAATTGGGCTGATGGGCCGTGGCAGAAAAAGGGAAAACCAGCAGGTTTTGGGAGGGCTGAAAAAGAGCAAGTGCTGCCCTGGGCTGTCAGCAGCACCCACCAGGGGCACTTAAATGTTATGTGGGGGTCCCAGTGTGGACCGAAACCAAAAAAATACAACTAACAACAAACCCTCTGAATTTCAGAAATTCTGAATTACCGAATTTTGCTTGATCTTTGCATGTTTCGGTTTGTCCTGCGCTGCACCGGCTGCAATTCAAAATTGCTTGGTGAGGAAGTGGATGAAGCAAACACACTCAGACCAGTCTACAGGATCCTTTTGCTGTTAATTTGGTGTCGGAGGTGGGTGTAGTTGGGGGTTTGTTAATGGTTTAAGAACACAAAAAGATAGAACCTGATTTCTAATTAACACCCACTAAATTACAGCAGGAGCCGCTGCAGCTGGTGACAACTACAGCTGTCCCCAAGCAGCAGAACCCGGGTGCTCTGCTTGTTCAGGCACAAGACCTGCAGTGTGATCAGAGGAACAAACCAAGGGTCTCTTCCAGATAACGCTTTGCTGAGCTGTCCCGAAACCTGGAAATCTGACACCAAATTCTTAGTGCAGTGAGGAAGGCCCTGGGACACTTGGTGGGGTGAAGGTCCAGATAAACGAGAGGACGGGGCGAAGGATAAAGAGCACTGAGACCTCGCTCTGCTCTTTGACCACGGGCAGGAGATCGTTCTCCATGTCAGTGCCAAAAGAAAACCAACAAGAGAAGAGGTTAAACCTCGTGGAAAGGCGCTCTGTGCCGTGCTGGCTGCAGGGAGCAGCAGCAGCGTGCGGACGAAGCAGAAACGTTTGCAAAAGGCGCCTTTCCACGAGTTAGTCAGGTGCTCTGAGTTATTTTGGCAGGAGGAGGGCTGGTAACAGATGGGGAGCTGCAGCTAACGCAGCACAAATGTTTTCTGTTGCCTGGGCACTTGCTGGAGCTTTCTAGAACCAGATAACGAACGTTTGCCCAGTTATCAGAGCGAAAGATCACTCAAGGCCACCTTTGAAGCATTCATCTCGTTTATTACCGGCACCGCCTAGAAATATAACTGTGAAACTCATCTTGGCACAGGTGTAATCGGTCCTCTGTAAGGCAATTAATAAATTTGCTGCTTTTTTAAAAGAAAAAGCGACCGTTTGGCTTCTGGTGCAGTCCGGTGGAAGAGCTCCACCCGCTGGCAGTCTGCAAAGGCACTGCTGCCGGCTCAGGGTGCTGCTGCTTCAACGGGAAGGCTCCATTTCCAGATTTCTCCCTAGTACCAGAGCGCGGCAGAACGCTCGGCGCGCACCGCGCACAGCTGCTGCCTCTTTCCCCTCTCGCCTCTAAAGTGGCAGAACCGCCACAAACAAAAGCAGCGCTTGCTGCTGTTGGTGCTCTGGGCTCAGACACCAAATGATCTGCCGGAGGAGCTCCCAGGGTACGAGTCCCTGACGCAGGGGAGGTGCTGAGCGCTGAGCCCACAGCTCCAGCTCACGGCGTCCGTCCCTTAGAAGTTTTGTGCAACAGTACGGTGGCCGTTTCTCCGCAAAACACTGACTTTGTGCTCTTTTAAATGACAGTGAAGACTGCAGGGTTGCATTTGTCTCTTAAGACATAGGAAGGAAAGATTAAAGTGACTTTTTTCCCCATCTTAGATTTCTTGATTTTCATAGGATTCACCTGAAAGATTTCTCTGATGAAGAGTGATAAAAATTGTTCAGTGCAATCAATCTTCTCCACAACAGGTATCTCAACTACAGTTCCAGGATGTGTGGAATTACAATCATCAACACCCAGGAGAGTTAAATTCCCCCTGCCTCCATACAGGTATTTTTACCATGTAAAAACTGAGCTCTTGATGCTTCATTACAGTTTATGCAGATTCAGAATTTCCGCTTCTAGACGCTTGGTAGATCCCAATCAGGGAAGATACGGTCCCCAGGAGACCCACTAACCAGGGAGGGAAGCGTCCGGCCCAGAGGAAGCCCGGGGGCAGCCAGTGGATCGCGTTGGACAGATCCGCCGCACTCGCCAGGATGCTCAGAACTTCAGCCTTCACTTGTGCTTTCATTTCCTCCTGACTCGGAGGCGAAGACGTGCTGCTGGAAGTGTGATATTAGTGACAACCCGTCGTGTAACAATAATTAGTGATAGCTCATAAACGCCACCAGAAATATGTGGGTTAATGAGCTGTATAGCCAAGGAAAGGAATCATACCCCTTGTGCTGCCTCAGCTTTCGTCTTAACTGGAACAAGATTCTCAGGGACCTGAAAAGAACAGAGTTATTCCTGTTGTAGCATGGAAGGGGGGTTCTCTACCATTACCCACATCGGTGAGGCAGAGCGCCCTTCTGCAGCAAAGAGAAGCTGCTACGTTAATGCACAGTGTTCGTTTCAAGAGGGTTCCTCCTTTCAGATTCCGGGGTTCAGCCCCACCCCTGTCCTTACCGCAGGATGCCCAGCAGCAGCGCCCAGGCCCAGAGCCCCGTGCTCAGCGCCCACCACTTCTGGGAGCCCACGCGGACGACGCCGGCGTCGGCCGCCCACGCCACGTGCTCGCAGGGGTAGTAGAGCTGGTTGGCCAGGTTGCTGAGCACCGACAGCCCCCGCACCAGCGGGTCTTCATCCTGTGGGGATCAAACAGCAGAGTTATTTCTACTGGTAAGTGGTATTCTTTATTTTAACAGCACAGGGGGGCTCTGGGGATCATCCTCCATCAGTGCTCCAAAGACTGGGTGTTCTTGCGTTGCTTATATTAACCTATTTATTACATATTTTTCTTACAATTTTGTTGTGTATTTTTATTACTAATTTTGACGTACATCTATACTGAGAAAGAATTGATGACATTAGCTAGGACTGATTAATTTCTTACTTACAATACATCTATTAATTATTAGTTAAATATAAACTAAGCACTCTGCTTCTAAGCAATGCATCACTTCACCTTCTGTCTCCTTGTTGTCACGCAGAAGGATCTAAAACTTGAACAATATCCCCTCGTTGTGCGGGGTGTCAGAAAGCATTGATCACATCAATTGGTTAATGATGGGTGCGTCTTTCATAACTTAATCACAGTGCATATTAATTTGGCGGCTTCTCTTCAGGGACCTGCGGGTGGCCTGGGGGGGCTGCCGGGGTACCCCGCGCTCACCTTGGGGCCCAGCCCGTAGCTGCAGCTGTAGCTGAGCATGGCGAGGTCATCGAAGAGGCGCAGGGCCGTGCGACAGGCGCTCAGCTGGGCCGACACGGCCAGGAGGCTCCCGGGGAGCCCGGCCGGCGCGGGCTGCGGCCCGGCCAGCGCCCCGCCCGCCAGCTGGCAGCCGTAACACAGAGCGCGGACCTGCGGGGGCACAGCCCGGTGAGCGCCCGGCCGCACGGGCAGCGCCCGCCGGGCCGCTCCCGCCACTCACCACCCGGTCGCGGCCCCGGTGCGACTCCAGAGCGGCGACCAGGCCGCTGAGCGCTCCCGCCGCCATGGCAACACTTTCCGGGGCGCGGCGCGGTGCACGCCGGGAAGGCGGCGGAACCGTCGCCATAGCAACGCGGCCCAGCGGCTGCCGCGCTCCAGCCCGCCCGGCGATGGCGGCCCAGGCGGTCCCCGCGGTCCCCGCGCCCCTCACGGGCGTTCCCTTCATGAAGGCGTCTCACTTCCAGCTGGGGGATGAGCGCCAGGCGCCGGCCGCTGCCCGCCAGTCGTTCTCTCACAGCCAGTTCCCCCCTCACTGGGGTGTCTCCAGGCCGCCCCCGGCCCCCTTGCCGTGCAGCGGGCAAGTGCTGGGCCCGCCCGGCGGTGACGGCGGGGCAGCCCGCTCGGAAACCCGCCTGGCGTTCCCAGAGAAGCCCCTGCAGCCGGTGGCACCGTTTGTCCCCCCGGAGTCGTGTGTCCGCATGCACTCGGATCCCCGCATCCGCGTCCTCACCTCAGAGACCAGGGACAGCTTCCCCTGTCCCCAGCCACAGCTGCCGCCCCCCCTGCCCGCCGCCCGGCTGCAGAAGGACAACGTCCCTTGTGGGGACAGGGAGAAAATCAGGCTCCCCGCCTCCATCTACAGCACCTCGTACCCGGCACACGAGGTGCAGCCGGCCAGAGCGCGGCCATCGCGCTGGGGTGAGCGCGGTCACGAGCTGGCTGTCCCCAGCACACCTGCCCCAAAGCCCCCAGCAGGGCTTGCTGGGTCTCTGTGGTTTGGAGAACAGGAGACCAAGGGGTGACCTCCCTAATGGTTATAAATATATAAAGGGTGAGTGTCAGGAGGATGGAGCCAGGCTCTTCTCAGTGACAACCAGTGACAGGACAAGGGGTAAGGGGTTCAAACTGGAACACAGGAGGTTCCACTTAAATATGAGAAGAAACTTGTTCCCGGTGAGGGTGGCAGAGCCTGGCCCAGGCTGCCCAGGGGGGTTGTGGAGTCTCCTTCTCTGCAGACATTCAAACCCGCCTGGACCCCTTCCTGTGGAACCTCAGCTGGGTGTTCCTGCTCCATGGGGGGATTGTACTGGGTGAGCTTTCCAGGGCCCTTCAACCCCTGACACTCTGGGATTCCCCAAAGTCCCCAAAGCTCCATGGGAGTCCTGGGCACCGAGGGGATTGGGTGGCTTGGCTCGTAGCAATTCAAGCTGTTCTAGCTATTTGGATATTTTACTTATCACTGAGCAAATCAATCTGATGCTTATAGAAGAGGTCAGTAGCACGCACTAGAGCTGCTCACCAGCTGAGCTTTATCTGCACGGCTTTTCCAGCTGTTTCCAACGTTTGCTGAGCCCTCCGATGCTGCAGTTTTCCCACCAGAGCTGGGTCAGTTCTGCTGCACCACATCCACATCCTGCGGTGTTGTAGCTCACCCGGCGTTAATTCCTTTTGCCCTTTCATTATATGAAATGGATTCAGCAGTACTAAAACACTAAAACAGCAGCTGTCTTGAGACTGCAGCTTCAAGATCATGAATATTTCCTTGCCAGGGCGAACAGAGCGTGTTTAGAAATATTAATGACGCTGTTCGTTTTCCCTCCCGGGTGTCTGGCAGGGAGTGTTCCCACCATCAGAGGGGATGGACAGTCCTACTACAACACTTCCTACCAAGCACAGTTTAAAGGTGAATGGAGTCCACCCGCCAAGCCAAGTGGAAAGGTAACAGCACGATTTTTTGGGGTGGCGGGAGAGGCGCTGTTAAAAGGCAGCACGTTTGCATGTTGAATTCTCTCCTGAAAGGGGTGGGATCTGCACAAGTAAAAATCACATGGATGGGAAGACAGGAAACAGAGGGACTGTGCTTTAATGGCTGTTCTGTGCCTCTCTTGGCTTCCCTTCAGCACATTTCTTCGATTAAATTTGGGGATCCCACAAGCAGTGGATTTACAAGCGAGCAGAAATACGCCTACAGTGCCCCGGACAAGAAGGGACACAGGTATGAGCAGGAGAACCAACAGGCGTCCCCTGGAACTGCTCTTTCTGGTGGACGTTGCTGTTTAAGCACCCGATATCTCGCAGGGTCTACGACAAGGAAGGTGCTGTGTCCCAGACCCACCAGACGAGCGTGCGGCTGGGGGACGGCTGCAGCAGGTTCTCCACCTCCACATCAGAGCTCTTCCCGGCCCACGAGCCAGGTGGGACACAGCGACAACGTGTACGGACCGCTGCTGAGGTTTAGAACCGGCCCAACGGGAGGCTTTATCGCTTGGTTTTAGTGGTGTAGTTGTAGAAAAGGATATCATGCATTCATATAATAGGTATATAATTTTAGATTTTTAAGGATTTATAGTTTTTATGTACTCAGTGTCATCGCTGTGAGGCTCAGTGCCATCCTCACTCCGCTGCCCTGGCTGGTTAAATACCTGTATTCCTTCCTGCGCTTTACTGCATGAGCAGAAGCTGCTCTGGCTATAAATTGTTGAGAAACCAGAATGCTCTGACGTCCTTCCCTCTCACTTCTGCCAGAGCCTGTGACGGCTGTCCGTCCGAACAAAAACGCCTCCTCCATCCTCAGAGGTGACGAAGACCCCGAGAGAAATCGAGCATTGACAGCAACTACTACTACACGGCTCTCCTACCCAGAGGTCTGTTCCCAGCTTTGCCGAGCAGGTGTTGCCCTGCTGGAGACTCTCTCTTTTTTGACAGACGTTATTCTGGCACCTAAAACTGACGCTGCTGTCCCTTCTCCCCTTCCCGCTCTGGGCTGTGCAGGGTATAACATGCAATAAGGTGCCCTCCCCAGCCTGTTTCTATTAACGCAGCTCTTGTGTTCCCCAGACTGGCAGGTGGAGCTTCGCCCCAAAGCCCGACTTGCTGCTGCAGAAACACCGAAGCAACATCTGCTTGGGAGACGAGCGTTCGGGCTCCCGCTTCTTCACCACGACGCAGCAGGCAGACTACCAGCCGCCCCGCCAGGGCCAGAGGGTGACGGCAGATGGCAAGAGCCACCGCGAGAGCCACATCCCCTTCGACTACCACAGTAAGGCCACATTGCTCCGGCTGTTGTGGTGCTGGATGGAGTTTGCTGAGGTTCTGGCTCCGTGCGAGGGGCGACAGCAGCTGGTGCTCTGGGAAAGGAGGCGGGTTGGAGATGGTTTGGTTTTTAGAAGTTGTTTTGCATTTATATTTGGGAGGAAGGAGATTTTGATCAAAAGCTGTGCTTACACAACCTCAGGAAGGGATGTGGTTACAGCTGGTCCTGGAGGACATTAAGAAAATCCTCCTCTGACGTTGCCTCCTGTTTCTGATGGCCAGTGCGCTGCAACTAAGAGGTCCCTTCATGCCACGTGTCTGGGTTTAAGCCATTTATTTTACTAAATCTGGAACAGATCATAGCTGAATTGATCTTCTCCTTGGCCCCAAACTTCTGGAGCAGCTCTATAACTAGCAAACGGAGCGATATTCCTGTAAGTGCCATGTGAATGTCTTCATTTAGCTCCTCACCTCGAGAATTGTCTTCTGTCTGAGCAAAGGTTTTCAGCCAAGCATGACGGCAAAGCCCATCGTTTCCTCTCGTTAATGGAAATGCACGCAGATCTGGGACTGCTAGTCAAACTGCAGAGCTTTTCTCATGTTGCCTCCTAATTTACTGGCTTGGCTTTAATTTCTCTTCCAACTCCATCTGTCAGCAGATGGGAGTTGTGTCACAACCACGCAGGCCATGCTGGTCCCACACAGACAGCAGAAACAGCGGCTCTCTGAAGACACGCTACAGCAGGTACGGCCTTAATAGGCTGGGATTAACCACAGGGTGGCTTAGGCAGGCGGGATTATACCAAGCAAAGCTGTAACCTCCCCATTAACCACCAGCTTTGGTGTGTACTCTTGGGGCACCCGAGCATCAAATCCCAGCTGCCTCCTGTCTCATGTAAACGCTCTGGGGGAGCAGAGTTTGGGCTGAGAAAAACCTCTGAAGGGAGAGGAAGGACAGGGAGCCAGGCTCCTGAGCCAGGGAACACTGGAGGGAGGGCGAAGGGGATTCTGGTTCCCCAGATGTAGGAGCCGCCAGGTGCCACGTTACCTCCTGCCTCTTCCCCAGCCCTGTCCTCACACACTGAAAGCTTTTCTCCCTCCTCAGGTGAAATCCTCACCCCTGGCGCTACCCTGGAAGGCGCCGGATCCCTTCAGGACTGAGCAGCGAGATGCGTTCACACCCAAGTCCGGAGGCCCGGCAGGAATCCCAAATGCGAACGGCCAAGTGAGCTCCGTCCCCCTGGGGACCCTGAAGAAATACCGTCCCAAGAGGAGGGTGCACTTCGCGCCGTGATGTTCTCCCCTCTTCAGCGAGCGCCCGGAACTCGCTGCGCCGCGGCTGCCTCCACGTCGCGTTACCTGTTAGCGGTCCCGCTGTCCTGCTCTGGCCCCTCTGGGTGCGATTACAGGGAACTTTTATTTCTCAAATTGAAAGAGGACACAGGAAGGTGTTGTGACAAGAAGAATAAACACTGGGAGATTAACCAAAAGACACGGGTGACACATTTTCTTTGGATTGTGAGACCCAGCGAGTGCCTGGGGGCAGGAGGAAACAGCTGGGGTGGGGGGAAACTCCGAGAAAGGGCAAAGAGAGCAGAAGCAAAGCAAGAGGCACCGTCAGGGGTGTGTGTGGGCTGGAATATTCCCTTGTTGTCTGTTTGGATTTTGATGTCAAGGCCTTGAAACCAAAGGTCAGTGAACAGCAGGGCAGAGAGGCAGCCCTCCCCAGCTCGGGACGTTTTCCTGGAGGTGTATTTCTGTTGAGTCCATAACTCCCCCTGAATGCTGAGCTTGCACTAACTCTGCTCGGGATGTGGGTGTTTTAAAGAGGGAGCAGCACGGGCTGCTCAGCCCCCCGTGGTTATCCACCTTCTCTTGCATCTGGATTTTGATGCGACTTCAGACACAGGGAGTACAATCGGCTTTCGGGGTGAGGGTCTTGGCTTTCTAACCCCCTCTCCAGCAGCACCCCAGGAACGTCTGAGCCAACCAGGGAGGCCAAGCAGCTTTTCTTTGATTCCCTCAGCGCTGTGAATCCTGCCAGCACGGCTGGGGGTGCGTGACCCCCCTCCCTGCCGACGGAGCCGCCAGCACGTTCCCGTCACACGTCAACAGTGTCTGTGACTCGGAGATAAGGTGAAGTCACGTTATTTCTCGACGGGTTTAAAAACACGTCACTCGTCTCCCTGGCCCCATCCTCAGCACAACAACGTGAGGTCAACACTAAAGCACCGCTGCAAAACAGGGTCTCAGTCCAACCATGTCGATGATTAGGCCTGTGGGGTTGGGCCAGTTTGGGGCAGGGATAAATTAGGGGATCTTAGTGTAGCCTTTGCTCTCCCCTCCCCTCCCCGGAGGGCTGCAGAGCTGCTTGTCCCGCTCGCCCCAGCCCAGGCGGGGACTGGAGACATGGGGACGGCAGCGATGCAGCCCCTGGGCTGTGTGCGGAGCTTGTCGGTGGAGCTGGACGCCAACAGAGCGTGGGGCGCGTACACCAGCGGGGAGCTGCTGCGCGGCCGCGTGCGGCTGGAGCTGCGCGGCACGCTGCGGCTGCGGGCGCTGGAGGTGCAGGCTCGCGGCCGCGCCACCGTGCACTGGCTGGAGAGCCACAGCGTGGGGCTCAACACCGTCTACCGGGACTACACCGCCTACCAGACCTTCCTGCACCGCCGCTGCCAGCTCGTCCTCGGTAAGGCTGCGGCACAGGGTGCTTCTCTGCCTCAGGACCCCCTTGGGCTGCTGCAATCCCCCCTGGGTGACCCTCTGCCCTGATGGGTGCTCGTCCACCCAAGCAGGGTTGTCCCTCTTGGACACCTTCTCCTCTTCTGCTGGTTTCTAGGAGGTTGCTTGCAAATTCGAGGCCAGTAGAGCACGAAAGAGTTGTGGCTTTTGTTCTGTTTGCATGGGGAAGCGCAAATAGAAGCATCTGTTCGCAAGTGTGGAAAGAGCACTTAGTAGGTCAGTAAATATTGGTTTTCGGTTTCCTGGTGCTGGGACCGCATGCCCTGCTGGCATGCTGCTTAGATCCACTGCGAGAGGACAAGGCGCTTGAGTTCTTTGTGTGGCTGGGATGAAATGATCCAGAGCCGAGGGTTATTGGACATCTCAGCTGCCCATCCTCTCATTAACTCCGTTTGGTCTCATGAAAGCGTGCCTTTTATCCTCCTTTCCAGTGATTACAGTCGTGGCTCTGTGGCTTTTCTTCTCCTGGTGGCCTTGTTCTCGCCTGTGACACAGTGCTCAGCCCCCGAGGTGGCCCAAGGACTTCACTGATGCTGAGCGCATTTAACAGTGTCAGTGCCTGAGAGCCCTCCTGGTATCAGCCAGCTGAAAACGTGCTGTCCTCCCAAAGTCCCTGCGCCTGCTTCCCTCTTGTTGCTTCTTGATGAGCCGAACCGAACCGTGCCTGCGTGGGGTTTAAAAACTGCAGGTTTTGTCATGGTAACGAGGCAGTGCAGAGGAGGGAAGCCAGGCGAGATAACCGCCCTCCCTCTGCTCTCCCCGCCGCCGGAGCCGGAGCCGGCGCTTTATCTGCAGCTTCCTGGCAGGGCGGTGAGCGCTGGCACTGGGGTGCTGCCCCGCCAGACAAGAAAAAGGGGGAAAGAAGGATGTGTGGCATATTTAAACACATATTGTGTAACCACGTTAGATAGGGGGCGGGAAGAGAGGAAAGGATGGAGGTTTACTGAGCAGGGGCGAGGAAGACCCCGGATTGTTCAGCACAAGGTGATCCAAGAGAGCCCGAGGGAACAGAAACACTTTTGGTGCCACGTTTCCTTCTGTCCCAAGGTGTCCTACCCTGGGGACAGCCCAGCGTCTAGAAACCATTTTATCCTGATGGATAGGTATGGCACGTGGGCTCCGAGCACTGTGGGTCGGCCCTCGATCGGCTCCATAATCCCCGTACGCAGGCAACGCTCCCAGGCCTGGCAGGGATGGAACTTATTCCTCAAGCCGGGAGCGCGCGCTTGTGCGAGGCTCCGTGTTGTCCCGTCTCGTCCCCACGCCGGCTCGGGGCAGAGCTGCTGGCTCCTTTTCACCTGCTGTGTCCCCCTCTTTCTGGTTTTCCAGGGACACTCATGTGGCTGCAGGGTCAGTGGGGAGAAGCCACCAGGTCCCAGCAAGCGCGGCAGGGAAGGAGAAGCCCCTTCTGGGCTGGGCTGGATGTTCAGCTCCTGTTAGGACTGGCTTAAGCCTGGCCAGACTCTAGGTGGGGCTGAAGAGTTGGAGATCTTTCCTGCGCTGAGCCTGGCCTGGGTTTTAGCTGGGTCTGGGCTCCAGGAGTGTTCTTGAATGAAGAAACCCTTGGCTGTGGTCGCACAGCTGTGGTGTCTGGAGGAGGGACCCCCGCCCGGCGTTGGGGTCCCAAAAGAGGTCACAGAGGGGCTTCCCACCCACACGGAGGCACCGAGGGGTGGCTGGGGACACCTGAGATACGGGAGGAAGGTTTGCAGAGATCCTCATCCGTGGGCGACGGCTGAGTCGCGGGCTGGGTGCTGACCCGCGGGAGGAGGAGGAAGATGCCAAGCTCGGGATGGAGCTGCCCCAACCCAGCCAAGGCTCCAGCCCCTCTCGAGACCCCCACTGCCTCTAATGTCACCGTGCACCGCAGTGGGGACACCGGGCACCTTCCCAGCACCGCTGTCACCCATTCACTGTGACGTGCCTCCCTTCCTTCTTTCCCTTCTTGTTGTCAGGCTCCCTTTGCAGGCTTTGCGATGATTCATATTTGCTTGTGGCTGCAAATAGTCGTGCACAGAAAATAAACCACGGCTCCCTTCCCTTGGGGAAGGAGGCAGACAATTCCAGTCGGCCTTTGGAGACGCCGAAAGCTCCTCAAGGCTCCAACCCAGCTCGTTTTTGGTGGCCGAGATCAACCCAGCTCGGCACAGCAGGTCCTGCCCAGCACGGCTGGGAGCAACTTGCAAAAATGCTCAGAAATTTTGGCTGAGCAACATTTTTAATGCCTGTTTTGTGTTATCCCCAGCCCGTGCCTGCGGTGCTGAGCTCTGGTGCCCTGCAAATGTGACAATCGTGATTAAACTGGGAGTTTCCAAAGCCGTATTAACTCTTTCAGAGGGGTCCTAGACGCCTTTCTCCTCTGTTCTATGACATCTCAGGGTGCTGCTAACACCGATGTCCGTGCCGGGAATCACCACTTCCCAGTGTTCGTGCTTTTAACCCGGCTGATGCTGCTGCCATGGAGGTGCAACTGGTTGCTGGGTGTCAGAGCAGCACCACACGCACCCCAGTATGAGCTGGTGGAAAACCAGTGCTCTTCTGGTTAACGAGGCGGAGGGAAGATGTGTTGCTCACTCCACAATCGCACAAAGCTGAACCGGAGCCAGTTCTTGGTTTCTTAGAAATAAGTGAAGCCGCGTCCCAGACCGCTTTCCCTCGTCACCACTTGGCCCAGCCGCGCCGTGCGAGAGCCCAGATCCAGCCACCGCTCGTACCGACCCCTGGGAACGCGTCTTGGGACGGGAGGGACGCGGCTCCGTGTGCGCCGCAGCCCTCGCCCCTCGCCCACGGGGGCTGGAACAAACGGGGCTGCGGCTCCGGGGGAGAAACCCCGAGATTTCACCCCGTGAACGTGGATTTTGGCCGGTGCCAGAATCCCAAGGGTGGGACGGGCGCTGGAAGGGGGTTTTGCGGGGTGCTGAGCAACACACAGCGGGTTCTCCATGGCAGCGCTCGCCTCTGTCACCCGTGTGCTCCGCGACACGGCCCCGTGGGCACCCGCGCTCCGGGGCGCCTGGGGACCCACGCGGGGCGGTGACCCGCGCGGGGCTGGGACACACACCCCCACACACCCCCCGGGCAGCCCCGCAGAGGCGGGGACCGGCCCGCACATGCTCCCTGCCTTGTTTTCCAGCTCCCGCTGAGGCCGCCCCGTCCCGTCCCGTCCCGCCCCCCCGGGGCCGCCCCCGGGCGCGCCGACCACTTAAAGCGGGGGCGGGCGGCGGCGGCGGCTCCGTGCGCGTTCCCACCATGATCTTCGATCGCGTTAAACGCTTCTTGCTGATGCTGGAGGGTGCGGAGAGGGACGGACCGGTGGCTTTCAGCCCCGGGCAGGCGGTGACGGGCCGAGTGGTGCTGGAGCTGGCGGCCCCGACGCGACTCGGCGCCCTGAGCCTGCGGGCGATGGGCGCTGCCTGCGTGCACTGGACCGAGTCCCGCAGCGCCGGCTCCAGCACCGCCTACACCCAGAGCTACAGCGACCAGGTGGAGTTTCTCAACCACCGAGACACGTTGCTGGCACCCCCAGGTACCGTAACCCCGCCGGGGGGCACCCCCGGGCAGGGCAACCCGCTCGGGGTGGCACACGGGGGGGGCTCCGGTTGGCTCCAAGAGTGGGGATAGGGGTGCACTGGAGACCCCAGGAGGTGAAATAATGGTGTATGGTGCTCCAGACACCCCAACCAGTTGAAATCTGGGTGCATGAGACACCCTGGCTGAAATCTGGGTGTGTGGGACACCCCAACCAGCTGAAATCTGGGTGCCTGGGACACCCCAGTTGCTGGGTGCATGATGCCCCAACCAGCTAAAATCTGGGTGCGTGGGACCCCAACCAGCTAAAATCTGGGTGCATGATGCCCCAACCAGCTAAAATCTGGGTGCGTGGGACCCCAACCAGCTGAAATCTGGGTGCCAAGGACACCCCAACCAGCTGAAATGCGGGGGTGTGTGACACCCCGGTTGTTGGGTGTGTGCCACCCCAACCAGCTGAAATCTGGGTGCGTGGGACACCCCAGTTGCTGGGTGTGTAGGACACTCCAACCAGCTGAAATCTGGGTATGTGGGACACCCCAACCAGCTGAAATCTGGGTGCATGTGGTGCCTGAGGGTCTGGGCACTCTGGGGTTGGGGTGCATAGGTCCCCTGCAGACACCCCAAATGCTGAGTGCACCCTGGGGTGCTCAGCCAGGCCTTCTCCCTCTGCAGGGCACCCCGATTAGGAACTGGGCTCCCCTTTTGCTGTGGGTGCTCCGGGGCCGGGAAGCAGCATTAGAGAACTCCTGCAGAGGTTCAGGACTTCACTTGGAGTGGGGGTCAGGCTGTGTGACCCCCAGGTGTCCCCTCTAGCCCCAGCTGCTCTGTGCAGGGGCGCAGACCTTGGGGGCCCGGGGGGCTCGTCGGCTCCTGGCTTGGCCGGGCATCTCTGGGCTCTTGTTGCTGGGTGGCTGCAGGGTGACATGGAGCCCGCCCAGGGACGCTTTTCGGCTCTGCGAGGGGTGTCACAGGGTCATGCGTGCCCAGGGACACGTGGAGAGCACCCGCCGGACGTGCCCGGCTCTCATGTTGCAGCTGTATTAGTGCTGCTGCAGCTTAACCCGTGCAGAAATATCCCGGTGCCGTCCTGCTGCTCGTTTGCTGTGTCCCCACCGCCGATCTGTTCTGCAGGAGAGAGATAATAATCCTAAATCCGTTTTGCCCACAGACAACGGCGAGGTCACTGTCCTGCAGGCGGGAAGGCACGAGTTCCCCTTCACCTTCCAGCTCCCTGAGTAAGTCGATGCTTTTTTGTTGTCTTAATGCAAAGGGGAGGGCACAGGGCGCCTCAAAAACGAGATCGGTTCAGCAGAGCCCTTCTAAACTGCTCCTTGCTCCTGGCACAGGACCCTGGCCACCTCCTTCGAGGGCAAGCACGGCAACGTGCGCTACTGGGTGAAGGCCAAACTGCGCAGGCCCTGGGCGACGGTGAAGAAGGTGAAGAAGGAGTTCACGGTGATCGAGCCCATTGACATCAACACGCCGGCGCTGCTGGTGAGCTCCCCGAAGTTTTGCAAACTTGAATGCATTGCGACAACATCTTGCGTCACATACCTGAGAAGCTGCCGATGCTCCCTGGGCAGGTTCTCAGTGCCAGGGAGGCGCTTGCTTTGAGTTTCATCCGTTCTTAACTAAATGGCTTAGGTATGTCCCTTTCTTTCAGGCTCCCCAGGCAGGCGCTAAGGAGAAACTTGCTCGTGCCTGGTACTGCAATCGCGGCCAGGTTTCTGTCACTGCCAAGATTGACCGAAAAGGCTACACCCCAGGTGAGACGACGCGCTGGTGCCCTTGAGCCTCTGCGGGCCCCGGAGTCAACACCAGCGGGAGGGATCTGGGGTCACTGCGAGCCGAGCTCTTCATTTCTGGCATTAGATCCACTCTGAGAGCTTGAGTGTGCACAGCTGATGCGACCGGGCCCCTCGGGACACGCTCCTGGGGATTAAACCGTGTGCCCTGGGTGATATTATGCAGGAATTCCTTGAGGCAGGACCAGGCTCCGTCTCCTCCTCCTCCAACACACGTCTGTTTCGGTAGGTGAGGTCATCCCTATCTTTGCGGAGATCGACAACTGCACCAGCCGAGCGGTGGTGCCCAAGGCGGCCATCATCCAGACTCAGACCTTCATCGCGCGCGGCACCAAGAAGCAGAAGAAGTCGGTGGTGACCAGCATGGTCGGGGACTCCATCGCGGCGGGGAAGCGGGAGGTGTGGCACGGGCGGGCGCTGAAGATCCCGCCGGTGGGTCCCTCCATCCTCCAGTGCCGCATCATCCAGGTGGAATATTCCCTGAAGGTGAGTGACTGCACGGGGCTCAGCTCAGCGTTTCCCTTCCCACCTCTACTCGTTCTGCTTGCTTTGGGCTGGCACAGAGGTTTTTTGGGGCTGGTTAATTGTAGGAGGTGTTGCGTTTTCCCCGTTGCTGCTCACGCAGGAGCATTTCCCTCTGTTTGCATCCCGCTGTGAGTTCCCTCCCGGCCAGCTCTGGGGTGATACCCACCCCTGCAGGCTGGGAAGGCACCAACAGCTGAGCTTCCCTGCTCGTTTCCTGTCTCTGAAGGTTTGTGTGGATATTCCTGGGATGTCCAAGCTGCTCCTCGAGCTGCCGCTGGTCATCGGAACCATCCCGCTGCACCCGTTCGGGAGCCGCACGTCCAGCGTCAGCAGCCAGTACAGCGTCAACCTGGAGTGGCTGAGCAGCATCCCGGAGCAGCCGGAGGGTGAGTGGCTCCCCGGGTGCTACAAAACCCCCTGGCCACCCCGCTCTACTTGGAGCAAGTTCTCAACCCTCTCGCTCCAGCACCAGCATTTGCTTTTCTTACTCATTTTCTCGTTGTGGTGCTGCACCTCCCTCGCTGGGAACTGGGGAGATTTGGGAATTAATGGATTTTTACCCTCTTTGCTTGTGTGTCTCCCATTAGTGGAGGGTGTTTCCTGTTCCCTAAAGCCTCTCTTCTCCCTCCAGCTCCCCCTGAATACTCGGCGGTGGTGTCCGGCTCGGATGCCGAGCAGAGCCTGGCTCCGCCGTGCCGCAGCGACCTCGGCAGCATCCTGGAAGGACCTTTCTTTGCCTACATCCAGGAGTTTCGCTTCCGACCACCTCCCCTGTATTCAGAGGTAAAAAATCCCCCTGAGCTGGGAGAGCTGGTGGAAAGGGCTGGGGTGCTCCCGCCGCCGGGGTTTTTAACTCTGAACTTGGCTTTGCAGGTTGATCCAAACCCCACTTCAGATCACATCCGTCCACGCTGCATGACCTGTTGAGAGAGGCGCACGGGATGTGGTTGACGGCATGGAGATCCCTTGGGATGGAAACCGGCACCCTGGCAGCGCTTCGGGCTGGAAACGGGGCCGTGGTGGCCGTGACGCCGGCTCCGCTCGCTGTCCCCAGCCGCTCCCTCGTGACCGTCCCACGCGCCGACACCGAGCGCTGGGGCGGACTCGTGCGTGGCAGGAGAACACGTGGAGTGGCTCCGCGTGGGGATGGACAGGACGTGGAAGGTTAATAACCCCAGGATTTTGGGGTTAGAACAGGGGAGATTGAGCACGAGCCGGGATTGCTCTCCCCTCGCCTCCCGTCGTGGGAAACAGGAGCTTGGAGGTGTTCTCAGGGGTTCTGGAGAACGTTTTGCTCTGGCTCGGTGCGCGTCCGTGGCGCTGCGGGCGCAGCTCTTCTGCAGCCGCTCACCGGGGCTGCTGGTCCCTCAGACACTAAGGGGCCTTTTTCCTGGCCAGATGAAGCAAAGACTTTGTCCATTGCTGATGAGCCTGGTGATGCCCGTGTGGGGAATGGTTCGAGCTGCCCTACCCGAACTGTGAAGGCTTCCACGGGCTGCTACCAGAGCAGAGGACTCGGGGGACGGATTTACCATCTGTGGTGGCGTTTTGGTGCCGTTTACAAAGAACAGGAAAGCTGGTTCCTGGGCGTCAGCACCAAACTGACCAATATTCTAATTCCTCCCCTGCGATGGGGCTGAAACCATCCCAAAAACCACGGTACCGCCGCGGGGTGTTGGAGCCGCGGCTCCGGCATCGCCGTGGTGGCCAAGAAGATAAGAAGGAAGCCAGATCTGAGGCTGGTGGCAACCGTGGGAGGTTGGAGTTTAAACGAGTCCTTCGTGGCCAAGGTTCCTGCTCAGGATGGGCTCCCGTTGGGGCCTGAGCAGAGTGTGGGTGCTGAGGACCTTTGCATTCCCTCGCTGAGTCAATCCCTCCCCGCTCGCCGGGATTGCTCAGGTGACTTTTCTATCTGTGAACACTTTTGTAGCGACCACTCTTGTCTCTGATTATTCTTTTTGTACGGAGAATTTTGGTTGAAATAAATTCTTTAAACCCAGACGTTGCCTGGATATTTTATTTATCTGTTATTACTCTCATTCTGCTGGATCTGCTGGCGGCTCTGCCATCGCTCGGCCCGTGCAGCCCTTGGGGTGTCACAGCAGGTCCCCTCCCCTCGCCTTGTCACCCTGGGGACACCCCGCTCCATCCCGCGCCGCGTCCCGCTCTGCGCTGGGATTGACTGGGGGGCTCAGCCGCAGGGTCAGTCCCTGGCACCGGGATGCGCGATGCTCCGTGTCCCCAGCTCCACCACCACGGGGCGGGTTTGGCCTTTATCCCGTCACAAACCTCGCGGGGCCGTGAGCCATCGCTGCCACCGCTCCTGGGGTGTTTTTTCCACCCTCGTTTCCCATGTCGGGGCTGTTGGAGGATGAACTCGCTCCTCTCCATCCCCAGGTCCCAGTGGGGATCCGGCTGCTCCCCAGAAGGGTCAGGAGGAGCAGGGAGGCTCCTTCACCTGCTCCTCGGGCTGCGATTTGGGGTTTCAAGGCAATTTCTGTGCTCCATGTCTGCTGAGCACAGCAGATTTCGGCACGTGCAAAGCCAGGCTTGAGTCAGGTTTATGTCTTCCACAGTCTGTGCTCTTTAAAAATGTTGCCGCTGGCATGTGAGACTCTTTTTCAGTTCCCCCCCTTTAATTTGATTGTTTCCCGAGCCGCTCGGCGCGGCGGCCGCCCCGGCACACACGTGTTCCACAGCCCAGCGGGATCGCTCATCCCCGTGTTCCGCAAGAGCCTCCTGCTCCCGCAGCCTTCATCCAAACCGGCTCTCCGCTCCGCGTCCCGCCCGTACCCAGGGATCTTCCTCGGAAGAGGATTAACCGGCCTCGCAGCGGGTTCATTTGCATCCCCATTCGGGAAATGCGTGCCCGGATCTGCTCTCCGTAGCCGTGCTACGTGACTTTTCGGTGACATCAAAGGGCACAAAGATGCCTCCCAAGGAAACCCTGTGATCAGCCACCCCGCCGTGGCACAAGGAGCCGTTCTGTGCCGGCAAACGCCCAGCGGCAGCCACGGCCGGGGGCTGCCGGTCAGACCCCGATCATCTGCCCCGACCGCACAAGGGGACGCTTATTCCCAGGCACGGAGGGGGGAAAAGGCCACCGAGCCGCCCCCTCCATCCCAATGAGCCTTTTTGGGAAACCATGTCACGCCGGGCCGGTGACAGCCGTGGGGACAGGCCATGCCGGGCCGGGGAACCCGATGCCGGTGGGCGCCGCTCCCACCCCCCACGTGGAACGGATCTTTCCACCAGGAATATCAGGTTTTTCTCGTCCAGACGGACAGTAGCACAACCCGGGGGGGCACAGCGGGGCTGGGGCTCCTGCCAGCGATTGGCTGCGCTCCTGAACCCCCAGGGGCTAAAAATACCCTGTCTGGATATTCGGAGCCGGGGCGAGGCGCAGACCCCCCCGCAGCGCTTGCACAACCGCTGCTGCTCCCTCCAGCCTCCCGCTGTTTATCTCCCCCGCTCAAAGTCCGTATCGAGCGGCCCGTGCTGTTGCCCTGGTTATCGGCACAGGATGGGTTCGGGGGTCCCTGGGTCCGCTGAGCCGGGACGGCCCCGCGCCACGTGCGGCGGTGCCGGCGGCACGGGGTCCGGTGCTGGGCAGGAGCCGGGTTATGCAATTACAGTGCGGGGTATTTATAGCTCCTGGCCCCACGCCTTGCAAAATGCTTCCCAGACCCTCCGGTAAAAATCTGCTCCGTGCCGGGGGGGTGCGGAAACACCAACCCCCTCCCAGCTCTGCTCCGCTCTCTTGGTCTTTTTGTGTTCAGTCCCTAAAATGTGGGACCCCTCTGCCCCGGGTGCTGGGGTGCTGGGACCCCACCCCAGCAGCTCTTGGTTCTGCAGGGTGCTGGGACCGCCCCTGCAGCTCACGGCCCCGCAGCCCCTTTCTGCAGCACTTAGGGGGCTGCTGCTTCCCCCCATGTCCCTCTGTCCCCATCGGATGCTGGGTCCTGGCACAGTGGCTGTGTTACCCCCGGCGGGGGTCACTGACGGGGGGCCAGCACGGTGGGAGGGGTGACACACGAAACTCGCGCCGTCCCGGCGCTGGCGGGGACAGAATGTGCCGGTGCCGGTGCAGCCCCGCGATGGCCGAGGATCAGCTGCTGCCACCCAGCCGGGCACCCATCCAGCTCCCAAAACAAGCGCTGCCGCCCCCCAGCCCAGCTGGGCTGAGCCCCATGGGGTGCAGCTCACCCCAAAACCCACGGCAGGGGCACCCAGGGCTGCTCTGTTTGCAGGCGGGGGTGCTCGGTAATGATAAACCTGAATTTTTTGCACAAATAAGGAT
The DNA here is from genome assembly GCF_037038585.1 of Patagioenas fasciata. Classification (NCBI taxonomy): domain Eukaryota; kingdom Metazoa; phylum Chordata; class Aves; order Columbiformes; family Columbidae; genus Patagioenas; species Patagioenas fasciata. Next base: position 6,035,997 of record NC_092546.1, on the reverse strand, counting down.
GCCCTGCTCTGTCGACGGGGTCGGTCCGCTCCCCAAATTCGGCATCTTCGCAGCGGGTCTGAAGCTGGGGAGCAATGAGTTGGCTCTGATGGGTGCTGGGGAGCACCAGCTACGGGTCCCTGTGCACGCCGGGGACACACGTGCTGTCCCCAGAGCACGAGGCCTTGCTTTGGTCCCTGCAGCATCCCAGGGGTCCCCCTCCACGGAGCTGTACCAGGGTACCGGGAATGAGCCGCACACCCCGGCATGCCCGGGCGGCACCGCGGCCCGTCCTCCGCCCGCTGACTCAGCCACCGTTTGCCGGAGCCGCTGCCGCCCACGGAAACCACAGGCAAAGTCCCCACATCCCTGTGCCGGGGCTTTCCCCGACGGCACAACAGGAATCGCAGCTTTTCCCGGAGCCGTGGCCAAGCCGGTGTGGGCGGTGAGCCCCTCCGGTTGTGGGGGACACTGGTGAAACCGGGGTCGGTTTACACTGCACAACGGGGTCTGGAGCTGGCGGCTGGGTGTGTTGGATGTGCCATGTGTCGTGCCCCCTGCGAGCATCACGCCAGCGCAAACGGGCATCGCGGTGCTCACCGGGACACCCCATGAGCCCCAACGGGCGTGGTGCTGCCGGTGCCGGCTTTGCCATGGGACCTTTATTCACTATATCAAACCCAACCCCTTGTTTATTCCCCGAGGCTGACCCCCCCATCTGGGTCGGTGGCTGTGGGGCTGCGCGGTCACCGCTCCCTCCCTCGGGCAATGGAAAGTTTTTATGACTTTTTGCCTTTTCTCTGGTTGTTTGGCAGCGGGAAGGGGCCGGGCGCCGCGCACAAACATGTCTATGGATAAACAGTGGAGCCGGCGCAGGGGGCCGGAGCTGCCGGCACCGGGTGCCAGCAGGGCCCGTCCCCACCGAGCCGGGTGTCCCCGCACCCGCTGGGACCCCGGTGCCACGAGGCTTGGCAGCCCGCAGCCGTCACCCCGGGGACACAAATATTTTGGCTTTGTTGAGAAAAACAACACCACTTTCAAAACAATCCCCCCTCCCAGGTCAGCCGGCGGCAGCACGTGATGCTCTGCTGCACAAACAGGGTGCGTGGGGACAGTGCTGGGGACACGGCACGGCTCCCGCGATGGCACCCGGGGACGGGCTGGGACCTGTGGGTGACATGGGTGTGCAAAGGAGCACGGTGCGATGGGACTTTGTCCCCAGTGCCGCTCCCCACCCCGGCTGTGTTTGCTGCCCGCACGCCAGCGTTGGGGGACACACACGGTGGCATCGCGCACGCTGTCACCGCACCTCAAACCTCGGCACCGGGGAGGGGACGAGCAGCACCCCCACCCTCAGCAGTGGCTGCCCAGGTGACAGTGGGGACACAGCTGGGCTGTCACTGCTCCCCGTCCTCCGACACCCCAGGGCAGCTCCTGCACTGGGTCAACCCTGCAGCTCCGCTCCCCCATCTGCTCCTCAATCTCAAAGTATCCCCAGGAGTTCTCAATTAACCCCCTCCCACTGCCAACCTCGTTAGCAAACCTGCACCCAAGTACTTTTAAATGCAAGGGTTTGTGTGGGGCAGGGAGAAGGCTTTTCCTGCCGAGCAGCTGTGTAAATGCCAGCACATCCCTGCACGGCGATGGAGGCAGCGATAGCCGGGGGGTTCCAGCTGGTTGGAGGTGGCTGCGGTGGGGACAACGGTCACAGCTGGGGACCCTGAGCTGGTTTGCTCTGCCTCACTGGCAGGTTTGTGTGTGAGAAAATGAGGGAGAGTCAATGTGTTTGCAAAGAGCCGGTGAACACCGGGGGAGCGGGGCTGGGTGGGGGGGGTTTGCTGTTGCTCCCGTATTTATTGCTGCAGAGCTGGGCTGGTTGTTTGCTCCAGGATTGGTGTGCACAGGTGGGGGTTTGCTGCAAGAAGTCAGGTTTTTTTGGGGATATGAGGGGTGTTTCTGGTTGCCGCTGAGCCAGTTGTCCTCAGCTCAACCCTGGCCGCCCACACCAGCAAAATATGTTTACACCGCAAAGCTCTGGCCGCTCCGCTGCCAAGCGCGCTGATAAGGAGCCGCGTCCGTCCTTCCACATCACCCGATAGCCGGGGGGGGCGGCCGCCCCTTCCCAACGCCCTCGCTTTATGATTTCTTTTATTATCATTACAAGGTTTTGGTTGGAAAACAACAAAACCCACCAGCAGCTGCGGCTTTGCTGCTGCCAAAGCCTGGAAAGCCTTGGCCGTGCCAGCGGCTGAGCCGCCCCGGGGCGGTCGGCCTTGAGCGCAGCGTCCCAACATTAACACCGCACAAAGAAAACGTTTCCTGGGTGTTCCGTGCAGGGCGGAGGGAGAAGAGGTTTCTAACACAGCATCCCGGTGGCTTTCTGCAGGGAGGGGAAAAGTAATACAATGAAATATTCCTTTTTTTTTTGCTGCTTTGAGGCATTTTCCATCCTGGGCTGTGGAAGAGACGCTGGCCCGGGTGAGGCTGCCGCAGGGCGCTCCGCCTGGCGCCAGCAGGAAGGAGCTGGAGCGCGGGGCGGCCGCGGCCCCGCTTGCGGAGCCGGGCTGTTGTTGTGGTTGTTGGGACACCCCACGGTTGCGAAATGTCGGTGCTGAAACCCCCGTGACTCTGGAAAACAAGCGAGCCCAGCTGCAGCCAGCTGGGGGGGTCCGTCTGTCCAGCTGGGGGGGTCTATCCAGCTGTGGCACTTGCAGCCCCTTCCCCACTTTGATGCCCGTGTCAGGGATTTTGGGGGGAAGAGCCCCAAAACCTCTTTTTAGCGAGGAAAATGAAAACTTCTCTGAGATTTTTCCACCCTGAGGCCCTGCCGGGCACCCTGGCCAGGGGGGTTTGGAATGCGGGGGGGGATGCACCTCCTGCATTGGGTGAGATGTAGCTTTTAAATTCTGCTTAAATAATAATAATGAAATCCTGCCGATTGGCTCAGTTTGCTTAGAGATTAAGCGAAAGCAGCTCCTGAATGGTCGCCTAAGCTCCCCAGGAGCTGCTGGCACTGGGTGGGAGGCGGCAGCAGCGGCTTTTTGCCCAGCAAATAATCTTCCTCCTTTGTGTTTGGGCTGAGCTTAAACCTCTGCCTGGCATAGGCTGTGCTCTAGGCTGGGGTTTGGGGCGGGAGAAAGGGGGCTGCAAAGGGACAGACAGGCAAGGGAAGGGGTTGGGAGAGGGACAGACAGACGAGGGAAGCGATCGCAGCGTTGCGCCTTCTCCGCTGCCCGTGCCAAACCCAGGCTCTCACTCGGCAGGTCTGTGCTTCCCCGGGGCTGAAAAACAGGTTAAACTCCTTAATTTAGGAGCAAAACCCCAACCCAGACCCACAGGGCAGGACCTCAGCTCAGCCCTCCCAGCAGCTGATGGTTATGGGGCCGTAGCAAACCCCTCTGGCTGCTTTATGGTTTTCCTCTGGTGCCTGAGCTCATATCCCCCGAAATCCAGGAGGCCAAAGCCCAAGCTCTGAGCATCCTTCCGCTGCACTACTTGTTTTATCGGGATGTGGCGCTGAGTTTCCAGTAGTGGGGGATAAATCCACCCCTGCGAGTCCCTGGGGCTCTTTGATTTTGGGGACACGGCACCAAGACCCCGTGGGAATAAATAGGGAGGGAATAGGGGGAGGTTTCTCCCTTTGGAGCAGGGGTGCTCAGCACCCCCCGCAGCCCCCGGCACCTCCACCCCTGGCATTCGGGCAGCGCTGGCACCGGTGGGTGTAAACAGCCGGCTGGAAATAGTTGGCGTATCAGGCAATACAAAAAAACCATTGCAGGACAAAATGAGATGTCCTCTGCTAAAAATAAGAGGCAGTGGGGTCTTAAATTAGCTGCTCGGGAAGGTGTCGGGGTATGCGTGCGGGCGGCTGCTCTGCTGGCCTGGGGGGACCCCAAAGTTGGGGGGACCCCACGGCTTGGGGTGTCTCGGAGATCCTGTTGTCCCCCTGTGCTGGGACGGGTTTTTCCCCCATTGTGATTTTTGCTCCTTACCCCGAGCTGTCCCACGAAGGGTCCCCCGATGGGTGTGAGGAGTTGCCCGTTCTCAGCGATGGTGTCACCGATGCGACGCGTCTGGGTCCGCCGGAGCAGCGGGGACGGTCACGTCCTGGCTGTGAATGTCACCCAGCTCGGGTCACTGGGCTGAGCGCGGCTCCCGCAGACTCATTTGGAAAACAGTCCTGTAAAATTTAAACTAATTAGCAAGTCCTAAGCTGCTCGCTCATACTAATTGGCAAGGCAAACTTGATTAGTTTTCCCCAGCGCGTTGCCCGTGGGCTCTGCAGCGTTCCCAGCAGAGCACCGAGCAACTCGGGACACGCGTGGGGATGGGGCTGTCACTGGGGACAGGGGCGTCCCTGGAGGCAGCTGGGGGGACACGAGCAGCACCACGAGTGGAACGGATCCCTGGAGGGTGACGGTTCTCCCATCCCCCGTCCCCCTGGGGTGTTTTTCGGGACGGGCTGTCCCGGTTTGACCCCGTTCCGTGCGCGGGGGTGATTCACCCCGCCGGCGCTGGCCCCGGGCCGGACAATGTGTTTACCACAGCCCGCGCCGAGCGGTGAACCCGGTGCCGCTTCATTTGCCAAACGAATTCACCCCCAAAATGGGCTGTAAACAGGAGCCGGTGCTGAAACCTGAGTGCACGCTCGCGCCGGTAACCGAATATTTCCTCCGCACGTGACCGGCCTGGTGAGCCCGGAATCACCCAAATCCCAGCAAAACCCCTCAATACAATCCCTCCAGCTGGGATTCTGGCGCCAGGAGGATGTGGGATCCCCGACCTCCAGCAGACCCCCGGGGATCTGGGGAGCGGGGATGGAGCTGCGGCGATGCAGGGGGTTTAGGGCTGGGGCTTTGATCACAACGCTGCCGTATAAACCCGTTGATTCATGGTCGAGACGCTGCCGGCGGCGTGGGGGGGTCTGTGGGGAGGGAGCGACGGGTTTGCTGTGGCGGGAGGTGGGGACAACGCCGTGGGGACGCGGGGTTGGTGCCACCTCGTGGCTCCACCAGCAACCGGGACACCCCGGGCGCGCGGTGCCGGACACCGGTGGCGCGATGGCGATGGGGTCGCCGCCATCAGGGACCCCCCGCCACGGGAACGGCGCCATCGCAGCCGTTCCTGATCACTGGGAGGAGCCATGAATCCCAACCCAGCCACAGTCGGGGGGGGACATGGGGGTCAAAACGGACTCCGGTGCTTTATCTCCGGTCGCATCCACGCGGTCTCCGCTGCGCACGCCGGCGCTGCGAGCGTCGTTTTGGTCGAATACTCGCAAAACACAAACCGGGGCTAAAAGCGGCAGCGGGGAGGCCGCGCCGGGGGCTGCGCCGGTGCTGCCTTTGCCGGGACTTCCCCGCGCTGCTAACCTCATTTCGCTCTTTTTTTTTCCCCTTTTTAAGTTTTTTGCAGTCTCAGCAGTGAGCGCTGCCGCCGCCGGGCCCTGCGCAGGCACCCAGACCGCAAACCGCCCTGCGTCTCCAGCAGCGTCTCCAGCTCTGCCTCAGATAAGGTCAGAGGTGCCGGGGCGGCCCCATAGGGGGGTGCAGGGGGGGCCCTGCCACCCGGGTCATCCCCAGTCCCATGGGCTGCAGATCAGAGCAGGGAGCCACCTCTGCCCCGCTGCCGCGTGCATTTCACTTCTGGGATTGTTGCGTTTGTTTTTAATTTTGCTTATTATTGAATTTTTGCATTTGTCTTTTTATTTTTGCATTTATCTTTATTTTTTGCATATTTTAACAAGTTATTTTTTGCACATATTATTATTTTTTGCACATTCTAAATCTTTCGGCGAGCCCGCGTCTGGGCTGTTTGTGCCCCACCTCGGCGGGGCGGGGGCGATGGCGATGCCGGCCCTGGCTGTGGCAGGAGGCTGGGGACAATTCCTCCTTCTCCTCCCCGTTCAGCCGGACCCCACAACCACCTTCCCGCGTTATTTATCACAGATAAAACTCTGAGGCTGGGAAGTGCGGGGCCAGATGCAGCTCCTGTGCAATGCCGAGGCTGAACGCATCGCCTTCACGTCCTGGGAACCAGGAAACCCCCGGAAAGTGCTGGTGTGACCGTGAACATGTGGGGTGGGTGCTCCACGTCCCCTGTGGTGTTTGGCATCCGCGGGACCCCCTCTTGCTGTCCATCCCGGCGCTGGCTACAGCACCAGCTCCTCCGGTGCGGGGTCCCATCCTGCCTGGTCCCGGATGATGACGGGTTTGTCGGAGATGAGCAGGGCGATGGGGACCAGCGGCTGCCGCACCACTTGCCTTCCCTCTTCCTCCTCCTCCTCTTCCTCAGCGCTGTCATGAGGTTCAAATCCAGGCGGGCTCAGCGTGTCCTGCCTGCGGTAGGTGAACGGCAGCTCCGGCGGAGACACCGTCACCGGTTCTTGTGCCGCGGTGGGGCTGGGTTGCGGCGTGCCGGACCGCGTGCCGGCATCGTTCACCTCCTGGCCGGGATTCGGCTCTGTCAGCAGCAGCTCGGCCAGGCTGAACTTCTCCGATGGCTCCACGAAACCGGGACGGGGGTGGCACTAAGGGACAGATGTGTGTGGAGTGGGGCGTCCCCTGCCAGCACCACGCACAGGGCGCAGGATCCGTCCCTCCCACATCTCACCTGGCTCGCAGTTTCACTGATGGTGAACTCAATGGCTTTGCTGCCCACCGGCTCGGGCAGTGGGGGGAAGAGGAGGCGGCGAGCCCTGGGGAGGGGGTGCTGGTGAGGGGGGGAACTGGGGGAACAGGGGGGTGAGGGTGCTGCTGTCACCTCTTTTTGCTCAGCTGGTAGATGGCAGCCACGGTGGGGACACAGAGCAGGATGCCCAGGTACTTCAGGTTGGATTTCCACGCTGCTCCCTGGGGACCTGGGGACAGGCACGGCTGGGTGGTGGAGTTAGTCCCCAGCATCCCTCAGATCCCCTGGGAGCTGTTTTGGAGCAAGGGTGAGCACCCCGTGAGGACTGGGGAGGGGATGGGGTCTCCAACCATTACCCAGCGCCTTGGTCTGGAAGTGCCACCAAGTCCCACAGGTCCCTTTGCTCTCTGCTGTCACCTCCTGAACGCTCACCCTGTGCACCGTGCCGGGCAGGAGGTTTTGGAGGGTGAAGTGTGACGCTGCGGCATCTGCTTCGGCATCTGGGGAAACGATAACGAGCAGGCGGTAGCCCGGTGGTATCCCCCCCTCCTCCTGCCCCATGGGGACAGTGGGTCCCACTCACACGTCACATTGTCCCCCTCAGCCACGTGGCAGATGAGGTACTTGGCCAGCACGCCGGGACAGGTGGCACGAGGGGACGGACTCCACTGGAGAACAACGGTGGCATCGCTGGTGCTGGTGTTGATGCGGATGGGCACAGCGGGTGACGCTGCACGTGGTGACGGGAGGGGGTGACAAAGGAGGGGTGTTTTAGGAACCCTGTTTTGCAGTAATCCGGGCGCGGGGTTGCTCCGTCTTTACGTACCATTGCCGGCGTAATGATGGTGCAGGGCGAAGGTGGCCCAGCCCCGCGCCGGGGACCAGCCGTGCACGGCCAGGCGGTGACACGCTGGTGTGTCCAGTGCTCCTGCGGCAGGAACCGGTGACACCGGTTAAACCCTCACCAGGACCCATCCCTGGGACAGGTGGGTGCTCCTTTACCTCTCTCCACGTGGATGCTCTTGGCAGGGAACCCCCGTTGGGTGCAAACGCCCCGTTTAGCGGCTCCCTGCAGCAGTTGCTGCTCGAAGCAGGACGCCAAACCGGCGCTGGGCGCTTCCCACTGCACCATCACGGCGCTGCCGACCACGCTGACGTTCTTGAAGCCAAGATCTGGATGAAATGAGGGGTACAAGGGCTGGCTGGCATCCCGCTGGGTGGAAAATAACCCCCCAGGCTGCAGGGCAGGTACCTGAGCGCCGCGCTGCCGGTACAAGGAGCTGCCGCGGTGGCCCTGTCCCTGCAGCGTTGGCCGCTGTCAGCAGGATTTGGTACTCAGCGCCGGAGAGGGTGAGGTTGTGGGCTGTCACCTCTGTCCCCAGCTCCACTGTGTCCTCCTTGGTGCAGCTGCACGCTGGCATGTGGGAGCGCAGCGTGTAGGTGACGTTCCCCTGCTCCTCGGGGGCTCGCTGCGGGGTGGGTAAGGGGCAGTTTGGTGGGTGAAATTCGTGAGTGGACACCCAGGAGGGTCCCTGGGGTTGTGACAGTACCTGCCAGCCCAGCTGCAGCACCCGCTGCCCAGCGGGCCCCAGTTCTCCCAGTTGGTAGCTCAGTGCCGGGCTCTCCAGGATTTCTGCAAGAGGAAGGAGCCCGGGCTGGACTCATGGTGTTTTGGGATCTGCTGGGACCCCACCCACTCCCCCTCCTCTTCCTCACCCTTGGGGACGAAGATGGAGCCACTCCAGTCACTCCAGTAGCTGCTCCAGTGGGGGGGCTTGTGCCGGAGCTGGACCTCGAAGGCACCGTCCCCCCCCAGGGCACAGGTCACTGCAGAGGGGTGACAGGGTCAGATCAGGGGGGACACCACCTTTTCCCCAGCTTTTGGCCATTGCAGGATGCTGAGGGGTGTTGGGGGGCACAGGGCAGAGCCCCCCATCAGGACCTGGGACCACCCCCAGGAGATGCTCATCCCTATGGACTAAACTGACCTGTGTCATCCTCATCCGTCACTGCCTCGCATGTCACCTGTGAAGAGAAGCAGGGACAGAGGCCCAGTAAAACCAGTATGTTACTGGGACAGAAAAGCAGATGCTGCCCTGTGTCTCCTGGGCACCCCTGGGGGTGGGAGAGCTAAACTGGATGCGGGGGACACAGTAGCCAGGAGGGTCCCTTTGGCCTTGAGACCCTCCTGGTGGCACTGGACAGGGGTGGGGGGCCCCCAGCTTGGGGGGCTATCAGTGGAGAGAAGCGGCCAGATTGCATCCGCTGTCGTCATTAGTCTAATCCAGGGTTTTGCCTGTGTAATCCCCATGAACTGATCCCGTTACGGGCAGCAGCGGGATCCCGTGGCCGGGAGGATGGGGCAGAGCTGATAACACCACAAAACAGATGGGACATGCATAGGTTTGGGGGGGACAGTGGCGTCACCGCATCCCTGGGATGCCATGATGCTACTGAGCATCCCGCTGGTCACCACCAGCTCTGGCAAACGGTGTTTTTCACCTGTGTCCAGCCATGGTCGCCTGTCCTCCGGAATCGAGCCTCCCGCTGGAGTGGCTGTGCCCTGGGGTGGCACGGTGGCCGTGGCACCTGCAGCCGTAGCCGCCCGCCGCTCCTGGTGAAGGGCACCGCGGCGGGCGGTGGGTTTGGTTTCACTGTAAGGATGAGAATGTCTCGTGGTTATCGGTGCCGGTGCTGGCACGCAGCCCAGCCCGCGGGCACTTACAGGCCTTGTCGAGGTACAGGGTGATGTTGGGGGTCCGGTGGACGTGGCCCCCCCAGCGTGCCTCCACCCAGGCTGTGACATTGGTGAGGACGTAAATGCGCCGATGATTCAGGGGGTACATTGTCCTCGCCCCCGCCTCGAACTCCTGGCACAACCTGGGCGACGTGTAGCTGCGGGGGGCAGGTTCAAGTTCAGAACTGGATGGGGCTTGGGAGGCAGAGGGCGCGTGTCCCCATGTGTCCCCACGTGTCCCCGCGTGTCAGGACACATCCCACAGGCTCCCCGGGACACAGTGCCCGACTCACCAGAGTGTCAGGAGGTAGGAGGTGTTGCCGGGGGGGCCGTGGGGCGGCCAGGAGCAGCGGAACCCAAGGGGGCTGCATTGCTTCCAGCAGGAGAAGCCGGGGGCCGTGGCACTGCCTGTGGGAGAGGGTGGTGGCTGCGGGGGTCCTGCACCCCAAAACCCATCAGACTGGGCAAGGCTGGGATGGAGCATCAGCGTAACCATCACTGTATTACTCGCCAGGGGACCGGAGCAGCCATGGGGGTGATTCCCACCCAAAAAACACTATTTCCCCCCTCCCCATGGATGCGGATCTGGCTGGTGCCCCTCACCCTGCCACCGACAGGGATTCACCCGGTTTTACTGTGTCCCCGTGGTTCTAGGCGAGCGTCTCCATGTCAGCGCCAGCTCCCCGAGCCTTATCACCCCCAGAATCATTCATTGAAAGTTCTCTGAAGTTATCTCTCATCTCCCGGCGCCGCAGCAGCACTTACCGCCCCGCGCCAGCGCTGCCAGCGCCGCCAGCAGCCACCCCAGCATTGGGCGCTCGGGGTGTCCCCCACTGCATCCAGGGCTCCGGAGCCCTCCCCGCCTGCCTGATCCCCCGGCACCCAGTGGGTGCCTCTCCCCGGCTCGGCGCTCGGCACAGCTCCCCGCACCCGGCGTTTCCTCTTCTGCTAAAAACTGGCCCAAAGGCGGCCGTTCCCATGCAGGGCAGAGCGCGGGGCGCGATTGCATGCCTCGCTTTTACCAAAAGCAAAAGAGAAAGCAACCAAAATATTCCCCTTTTTTTCTGCAAGCACGCCTGCCGGGACCTGGCCAAACCCTGCCCTGGTTGCACCGCGTGCCCCGGCCACGCCGCGCGCCCCGGCCCGGCGAGAAGCGCAAGGTAAGCAAAAGAGGCGGCTTGGGGTTTTGAGGGTTTTGGGCTTTCTACTTTTTTTAATGCGAACTTCACCAGCGTGTTTTCAATCCCCTGCCCTTAACAGGGTGGATCTTGAGTGGCTGCTCCAAGGTTGAGGGGGTTGTTCAGCCTTTTGGCGGCGTGTGCGTGTGGTTGTTCCCAAAACTGGGCTACTTGTGCCCATCCCCGGCACAACTTGTCCCCTGCAGCCGCAAACAAAGCCCCAGTGAGGCGTGAGAGCGCGGTGTCACCGGGACAGCGGCAGCCACATGATGGGGTGGGTGACCTCGGGACAGCGGAGCCGGGTGGCACTGAGGGCCGTGCACAGAGTCTCCTTGTTCCCGCAGAAAGTGTCCCCTTGTGAGGCTTTTGCTCGGGCCGGATGGTGGTGGGAATGTCCCTGTGCCGGGGCAGCGCTGCCGGGACCCCTCTGTCCCATTGCCACGGCCATTGCCAAGGTGCGGCCACAGAGGGTCCCCTGGCACCTCCTGCCTCACTCTGTGTCCCCTCCCAGCTTAGGGTACACACCATACTGGGCCAAACTGGGCCACACTGTGCTTTACCGTGCCAAAACATACAGCAGGACCATGCTGTACACAGCTGTGCTGTGCCAGGCTAAACCAGGCCAGGCTGTGCTGTGCTGTACCACATCAGGCTGTGCCATGCTGGGCTGTGCTGGCTGCAGGACACATCTTGGCTGGACCACAACAAGCTGGGGGGGCTGTAGCCAGGTTGTACAGCCAGGCTGTGCCGTGCCAGGCGCACTGTGCCAGTGCCGTGCCAGACTCTGTCACTCTGGGCTGCTCAAAACCGGGCATAATGTGCCAGCCCCGTGCCATGCGGTGCCAGCCCCGTACCGTGCCAGCCCCGGGCTCGATGCTGATGCGCGTCCGGTGACGCGGCGGTGCCGCTGGGCGGCGCCCCGGGCGCACCGGGCGGACCGGGAGGGGCGGACCGGGCGGAGCGGGAGCAGCGGGAGGCGGCGGCGGGATGGACGAGTCCAGCATCCTGCGGCGGCGGGGCCTCCAGGTGAGCACCGGGAACGGGGCAGCGGGGCCCGGCGGGGGCGGGAGGGAAGCGGGGGGAGCGCAGCGCCCGTGAGGCTGCGGGGAGGGGGGTGCTCTGGGTGCGGGTGTGCAAGGGGTGGGTGCGGGAGGTGGGTGCTGTGCGTGCAAGAAGTGGGTGCTGCGTGTAGGAGTTAGGTGCTCTGTGTGTGCGTGGGCAAGAAGTGGGTGCTGTGAGTGAGAGGTGGGAGTTGGGGTCTCTGGGTGCTGCATGCAAGAGGTGGAGGTGCTGGGGGGGGGACACCTGCCCGTGCGGGTGCTGAGGGCTCCTTGAGAGCATTGTGGTCCCTCCTGCCCACCTGTGTGCCAAACCGCTGTGCCAGCGCCGGTTTACTCCTCCGAGCAGCCGCCCCCTCCATCACCCTGTGCTCCTGCTCCTGGCAGTCCAAGGGGCACCAATCCCGCTCCTGCTCCCCAGCACCCGCTGCCATGCTCAGAGGGGTGACAACCACAGACCCCAGTTCGCAGGGCTGAGCGCTCAGCCTGATTTTCCAGGTGACCTCCCACCTCCGTCTGCATCTGCAGAGCGGGGCTGCAGTAACCGGGGGGGCCCAGCCCGAGCTGTCGGGGCGGTTGGAGGATGGCACGGCGCTGCCTTCATCCGAGCTGGCAGCTCCGCGGGGCGGCTGCGCTCCACTGCACGCTCCCCCGCGGGAAAGAGCTCTCGCTGGAGCTGCCTCCCCACCAACGCAGCCGCTCGCAGCCACAGCCATGGAGTTCAGGGCTCTTGGCCCTGGGTGTCACTCCCTGGGGACAGGAGAGCCTTGGGGCCGTGGCTGCGTGCTGGCAGCCCTGTGGTGGGAGGGGTGGGAAGGGGATGATAATCCCGAAATGCTGGGCTGATACTGTCCCTGATGGCATCCCTGATGTTGTCACCGCAGGGATCAGCTGATGGTTAATCCCGGATGGTGGGAGATGCGCTGTGCTGGATGGGTGTATTGGGCACCCTGTGTGTGCTGGCCCTATGGCACTGCCACACACAGGTCCCCAGGGCTCTCAGGGGACACTCTGGTTGTTCCCTGGGATGCAACGTGGCCAGGGAGCCCTCAGCAATGATGGGTGTTGGGTGCCACAGGGCCACTCTGCACCCTCATTGCACCCACAGGTGGGTGGGGAGCCTGTGCTGTGGGACAGGAATGAGTATGTGGGACAAGGCTCAGGTCACCCAGTGATGCTGGGTGGTGCTTGGACACCCACATTCACCCCAGGCACCCACTCCATGCACCCGCACCACCCCCGGGGGCAAATACACACTCGAGTCCCTGTGCGCCCAGGCGTGATGTCACCCGTTGCCATGGCGATGCTGCTGCATCACTGCGTTGCAGCGTGTCCCAACCCCGGGATTTCCGCAGGGGCTGTGCAGCGTGGGCTGTGGGATGGGGCGGGGGTACCCCGAGGGGTGTGGGGTACGTGGGTGCTGCCATGTGTCCCCTGGTGGGTGGCAGCAGCCTGGCCCACGGGGAGCTCCCTGCCCGTGTCAGGAGTGCGGTTAAGCTGTTTTGGGGTATGGGACTGGTGGGCGCAGGGTCAGAGCGATGATGGGGCATTAGCACCCGCCGCATGTGCCACCACCCCATGGAGTGCCAGGGCTCACACTGGTCCCTTCACACTGTGCCCCTCGCAGCGTGCCCGTGGGATCGGTGCCATGCCCTGTGACATGCCCGGTGGCACACGGGTGGGCACGGGGGCTGTGGCAGAACCAGCTGCTGCCCACCACAGTGGGAGGATGGCGTGGGCCAGGGCTCCTGCCCACACAACCGCCCTTTGTCCCATTGCAGCACCTGCGAGCAAACAGCTCTGGCAAGAAATATTCCCAGCGGCTGGAAAAATAAACAGCGCGGGGGCTGTCGGCTGCTCCCCACAGCCGGGGACAGTGTGGGGGACAGGGCACAGCCACCACCCCAGGGCTACGCTCCAGCCCTGCAGCTCGGTGCTGCTCCTGCTCCACCACCCACGAGCCCTCAGGCCTGGGGCCACCAGCCTTGGAACTTTGGAAGGAGGTGTCCCCTTGCGCTGAGCATGGGTGGGTGATTTGTCACCCCCATCCAGCACAGCAGAGCTGGGGCACCCTGGGCACAGTGAGGGGGGAGCGATGCTGCAGTGACACCCGGGTGCCAATGGCAGCGGGGGTGCTGCCAGGCACTGGTGGGAAGTGGGGTTCCCACATGGGGACACCCCCCGACACCTGTGGCCACGCTCTGACTCTGCTTCTCGCTTTTCTCCTTGCAGAAGGAGCTGAGCCTGCCACGCCGCGGAAGAGCGTAAGTCCCCAAGCTGGGCCACTCGGGGTGTGGGCCGGGGTGTCACTGGGAGGGACACACCCGGGATGTGGCACTGGCACCGCAGGGCACAGAGGGAACGGGTATTGGATGGCACTGGGGCTTGTGGTGCCCAAATCCAGGGTGGCATCGCCATATTTTCTGATAGTGGAGGGACCTGATTGTGCATGTGCTGGGGTGTACTGGGACGTACTGGGGTGTGCTGCGCTCTGCTGCAGGTGTATTGGGGTGTGTTGGGCTGTACTGGGGTGTTCTAAGTGGTACTGGGGTGTCCTGGGCTGTGCTGTGATCCGCTGCACATGTATCAGGGTGTTCTGGGATGTTCTAAGCAGTACTGGGGTGTACTGGGGTGTGGTAGGAGGCTGTTGTGAAGCTGTGCTGAGGTTTTGTATTGGGCTGTACTGGGGCTGTTACTCAATTTGCGTGGGGGGCTGTACTGGGGCAGTTCCAGGGTGTTTTGGGGTGTTGTGGAGGTAACACAGGGGGCTCTCAGCGCTGGGTTGGTCACTGGGCTGTTCTGCGAAAGCACCAGAGGGATGTTGGTGCCATACTGGGGCTATGTTGGGGTGCACTGGAGCCGTACTGGGGCTGTACTGGAGCTGTGTTGGTGGAGCTGTGGTGTCTCAGCACCGGCACATCCCGGGGCCGATCGGGATCAGGGCTGCCGCTGGACCAGGTCGGGGCTCCGGGGGCTGCCGAGCCTTGCCGAGCCGAGCCCTGCCGAGCCGAGCCCTGCCGAGCCGAGCCCTGCCGAGCCGCAGGGGCGGGCCCGGGCCCGGCGGGCCGAGCACGGAGCCCCGGCGGGGCCGCCGCTGCCGCCCGCCCGCGGGAGCCGCCCAGCGCGGGGGCAGCCGGGGCGGCGGCGGCGCGGGGAGCGGAGCGGGGCGGCGGCGGCATGAAGTCGCGGCGGGACAGGCTGAAGATCCCCTCGCTGACCTTGGAGTGAGTCAGGACTGGGGCAGGGAGCGCCGGTACCGGCCCCTGGGGGCGGGCGGCGGGGCCCCGGGGTATCCTCGTCCTGCTGCGTCCCCATCCCTGTCCGTCCCCATCCCAGCGCATCCGCACCCTGGTCCATCTCCATCCCAGCGCATTCCCACCCCCAGGCTCCAGGTCCCAACCCTTTCTCCTGCACCCGCAGCACTGGAGACCCCCAGTGATGCCCCCCCGACAGCACCAGACCACCCGCTGTCTTCCCCTTCGCAGCCTTAGACCCGCCAGTGTCCCTGCTGTCCCTTGTGCTCCCCCTTCAGCTCTGCCCCGCTCCCCTCTCCCTGCCCTGCCTGCCCCTCAGCCCTTGTCCCCTCTCCAGCCCTTTCTGCCTCTGCTCTTGGGCCCCTCCGGATCCCCCAGCCTGGCTGGGGGCTGTGCCACGGGGGTGCCCACCGGCACCGCTGACGCCATGCCGGCACGTCTTGCCTTGCAGCTTGTCTCCGTGCAGCCAGAGCCCGACGCTGCTGAGCCCCTGCAGCCCCTGCAGCCCCTTACTAACCCTGCACCCCTGGAGGTAAGACACCCCCAGACCATCCCCAGGCACCGTGGCCACCAGCGCTGGGGCAGAAGGGACCGCGCAGGGAAGGGGAAGAGGTGGAGATGGGGGCAGAGAGGTGGGTCCCCCCCACCAGGGATGCCTTGGGGGGCCCCAAAAGCAGCACTGTCTTCTGGGGAAAACATGAGGTAATGTGGCCAGGGTCTGTCCCCAGCCCTGTGCACCCCAAAAGTGGCCTGACCACTTGGGAGCAGGGTGGGAGCGGGTATGATACCTCCATCCCACCCAGGAATCCTCCCTCACTGCCTTTTCTGTTTTGCCATGTGGGAAGGGGAGGGAGGGCTGCCCTAGGGTATGGGTGCTCCCCACCCAAAATGCCACTTTGTGGTGCCCCACTGGGTGTTCCCATCGCAGAAGCAGGTGCCCAGACCCTGCCGCATGTGCCGGCTGAGCTCTGCCCCGGGGACAAGGTGCAGCAGGTGTGCTGGCACCTGGCTGTCACACCCCACCCCTGTGTCCCGAGGTGCCCACAGGGCAAAGCCACGGCCTGCCTGGCACCCATGGGTGACACCGGGTGCCTCCATCCATCCTCCAGCTGGCACTGGGTGGGGAGGGACCCGGTGGGGAGCTCTGCCACTGCTCGGCAACCGGCAGAGCCATTTGTTGCAGGCAGGAGCCAGGGTGCTGCCTGCACTCTGCCTGCACAGGGGCCCTGCCCGCTGCGCTCCCCCTGCCAGCCCTGGCTGGCTGCCCCTTGCCCACAGTGACTCCTGCACATGGGAAGACACGCGCGGCCACACAATTGCTCAGCTAATGCCTCGGGGAGGGCGTTTTTGGGATGCTTGCGATGGGGATGAGGACGGGCAGCCTGGCAGCACCCATGGGTGCCTCCACGTGCTGGGCAGGAGGTGCTGCCGCTCTCGGTGCTGCCGCTCTCGGTGCTGCCCTTTCGCCAGGCTGAACCCCCACCTGAACCCCCATTGTGGTGACTTGTGGCTGTGGCACTGGCTGGCGGTGCCCGGTGAGTGCGGCGATGCTGTGCTGTGCGGCTCGGGTGGCTTCGCTGCCGCGCCGCGTTTTGTCACCGGTGTGGTGGGGGATGGATGTCACTGGGTCTCCCTGATTAAGTGTGACAGCCGGCGTGGAAGGGGGGTTGCGGGGTGTCTACCGGGATGCTACCGGAGAGGTGCCCTGTGAGCACGGTGTCCCGGGGGTGCCAGGGTGCTGCTGGGGGAGTGCTCCTCCCAAGGGACTCCCAGGCTGTAGGGCCACCCTCGCTGATTTGGGGAGGGGGCGATTCGTGCCCCTCAAATGCATCAGCAGCAGAGGCTGCATCTCCATGGTAACCCTGACCCCATTTTGGGGTGCCGCCCTGTCTCTATGGTAACCTCAAGCCTCCATTTTGGGGGTGCTGCCCTATCTCTATGGTAACCCTGACCCCAACTTTGGGGTGCAGCCCCATCTCTCCGATAACCCCAACCCCGTCTCTCCCGCTCCCCTTATTCTCCCCCCACCCTTTTGGGGTGCTGTCATGGAAACCCCGGGCCCGTTTCGGGGCGCTGCCCGTCTCCATGGTAACCCGGGCGGGAAGGGGCGGGCGGCGGCGGGAGGCGGCGGCGGCGGGAGCCCGGCCCCGGTCCCCGGTCCCAGCCCCCGGCGCCGATCCCGGCCCCGCGCGTCCCCGCCGGCTCCTCCCGGCCGTCCCGGTGGGTGCGACCGGGCCCCGGCGGGGCCGAGCGCTCCCGGGATGTCGGACCCGAGCTGCTGGGGAGCCGCCCCGCCCGGTTACCGGGGCCAGCGTGCGGCCGGCGCTCTGCTCCAGCGCTCCAAGAGGTACCGGGGGCGCACCACGGAGGGTGTGGGTTTGGGGGGGGCCGTGTACCCCCGGGCATGGCGGCTGTGCACCGGGGTGCGTGGTTTGGGGGGGCTTTGCACCGGAGGTGCACCCCGGCGTGCGTGGGTTGCAGGGGAGGGAACATGCATTGGGGGGGCGCACTGGAGTGTATGGTTTGGGGGGGCTGTGCACTGGGGTGCATGGGGTGGGAGGGGGGCTTTGTACCAGGGAGCACACCGAGGTGTGTGGGTGCAGGGGGGAGTGTTTGCACCAAGAGGGCACACGGGAGTGCGTGAGTTTGGGGGGGTATTTGTGGCGGGAGGGGGAACCGGAGGTGCATGGTTTGGGTGGACTTTGCACCGGGGGTGCACCCTGGGGTGCACAGTTTTTGGGGGGGGTGGTCTGTGCACTGGGGGGTGCGCACCGAGGTTGGGAGGACTGTGCACCATGGCTGCACCTTTTTGGAGGATTTTGGTCACTGGATGGGGGGAGAGTGCATCCCCAGAGCCCCCAGGTTGCTGGGGTGGGCTGGGCTGTGCATCGGGGCGGGTGCATTGTTTGAGAGCTCAGGGCCATGGGGGTGCGTATTTTAGGATCCTGAGGCATTAGGGGATACATTAGGTGTGTAGTGAACACCTGCTGAGCCCCCCAGGTGCAGGCAGTGGGGGCTGGCACCTCCATCCAGCAGATTTGGGGTGCGTGCTGTAGCCAGCCGAGGCATCAAACCCTTCCCTGGCTTGATATAAAGAAAAGGTGTTTGAAGACAGCGCGGAGGCAGAGTGGAGATATTCCCATTGTCAATGCCTTTAATATTACCGTGGGCTGGCACAAAGCGACACGGTTGCTTAGCAAATGAATCCACTCAGCACTGATCCCAGCCCCGTAAGGCACCTGCTTCCCCCAGGCTGCGGGAATTAGTGCTGACAGCACCTGGGGGTGGGCCAGGGGGTGCTTGATAAACGAGAAAAGGTGTTGGATGGGGTTTTCCAACCTGGGGTGGCTGAACCAGAGGGGCCCTGGGAGAGATGTGTAATTGGAGAGATGATCCAGGCAGTCATCTGTGTCCAGCTGAGTGTGATGAGGCTGTAATTCTCATGAAGGGCAGAAGGATTTGCTCTTCTTTCATTGGTATTCCTAGAATCCACGGCGAGAACCGGTCTGGCCTATTTTGCAGTGGGCAGAAAGCAGATGATGTTATTTAAGTGGGATTAAGAGGTCTGAGGGATCCTAATTTCCCACGGGGGGATGCTGAGCTGGCTGGTGCAGGGCAGGACGGTCGGCGGCTCAGTGGTCGACGGGGCTCTTCTCCTCCGTGGATGCTGCCCGTGGCTGTTCACACCTTGTACACCGCAGGAAAACATGCCGGCAGAGGTAGCAGGTACCATTTCCTACCCGCTGATGGGAAACTGTGGCACGGGGACGTGCGGGGATGTGTCCTGAGGAGCAGGGCAGCTTCTTTAGGTTGTTCTCTTGCAGCACAAAGAGATAAATAAGTCTCGACGCAACTTGGTACCCTGTGATTCCCTGTGAGGATTTGGGACCTTGCTCGGTGCTCTGGGGTGGGTTAATAGGAGCATCTGCAGTGCCAGGGTTTTGGCTGGGGTGGGTTAATAGGAGCATCTGCAGTGCCAGGGTTTTGGCTGGGGTGGGTTGAGGGGCCAGGGTGGCTCCGCAGAGCGGTGCTGGGTGCCTGGTGAGGGGGTTGTGAAGATGTGGTGGGGTTGTTGTGAGGATGTGCTGGGGTCATCTGTGGCCTGTACCAGGCAGCGTGGTGCACTTCCCCATCCAGACCCTGGTCCCCATCCAGACTGTGGTCCCCAGCCTCCCCCATCCCAGCCTCCGTCCCAAGTCACAGAGAAGAAATCTCATGGAGGAACTTAGTGATGCAGCTGCTTGGTTCGGCGCACTTCAACGTTAAACACAAGCTTATCCCGCTGGAAAATGATTTTTCCGGGATGTGGTGATCTGTGGCCCTTCCCTACATCTCTAGGCATTTCAGTGCCGTGCGCCCGTTTTGGGGGGATACGGAGGAAAAGTGTTCTCTGCAGCCACGTGAAGAAGGGAGCCGGGAGCAGAATCTCGTGCTCTGAATCACGTAGCTGGGAGCGGAGCCACCCGCCTGCCCTTTGAGACTGCACCCGCTCCCTTATCGCCCCGACCCTGCCCTCGCTGCCACGCTGCTCCCACCACCCTGCACCCGTTTTGCTCCGAAACGATGGCTTTTTGCCTGATTTTTCCCTCCAACGCCAGGCCCACGGTGCTCGGTCGTCCTGGGAGGTTTGCGGGGTGGGATGCTGCGGGAGAGATGCGGATTGCTGCAGCCCCTCCGTCATTTTCCCGGTGACGTTGGCATGACCCTCGGTATCGCACGGTGCTGACTCTTTGCCACCCAAAACCACTCGTCCAGATCCATGCACCGGTACAGGTTGGGGAGGAACAACCCCTGGCACCAGCACAGGTTGGGGTTGACCTGCTGGAAAGCAGCTCTGCGGAAAAGGACCTGGGAGCTCTGAGGGACACCAGGGTGACCACGAGCCACCAACAGGTCCTTGTGGCCACAAAGGCCGATGGTATGTGGGGTGCGTGAGGAAGAGTGTGGGCAGCAGGCCCGGGGAGGTTGTTCTTCCCCTTCTGCTCTGGTGAGGCCCCATCTGCAGAACTGGGACCAGTGCTGGGCTCCCCAGTTTAAGAAGGACAAGGAATTACTGGAGAGAGCCCAGCACAGGGACACAAAGATACTGAGGGGTCTGGAGCATCTTTGTGATGAGGAGACACTGAGAGAGCTGGGGCTGTTGAGCTGGAGAAGAGAAGCTCAGAGGGATCTGATCAATGATCAGTAGCTCAGGGTGGGTGTCAGAGGATGGAGCAGACTCTGTGCAGTGGTGCCCAGCGCCAGGGTGAGGGGCAACGGGCACAGACTGAAACACAGGAGGCTCCATCAGAACATGGGGAGAAACGTCTGTGCTTTGAGGTGCCAGAGCCTGGCCCAGGCTGCCCAGAGCGGGTGTGGAGTCTCCTTCTCGGAGCCATTCAAACCCCCTGGGATCCTGTGTGATCTGCTCTGGGACCCTGCGTGAGCAGGGGGTTGGATGGGGGATCTCCAGAGGTCTCTCCAACCACAACCGCTCTGTGTGATTCTGTCACACACTTTCCACATCCTTTGAAATAAACGCTGGATGGCAACGGCAGCGCCGAGGCGGCCTCAGCATGAGCAGCGCGGGAGATGCTGACAGCGATTTTTCCACTCCATTTTTGGTACCAAATGTGCAATTCGGTGATGGAGGCAGAGGGCAGCAGCCCCAGCTCCTGCCTTCGGGGCTCCGCAGCTCCTCTCTACCCCGGGGCTTGTTTCCAGCCCGAGGTTTCCATGCGCGAAGGATGGGAACCAGCTGGGGATGATGCATCGGGCGAAGCGGGGGGGTGAGTGGCGCAAGATGGTTGCGGAGCCGAGGGTGGAGCGCACGGAAACAGGAAACGTCGGCCTCTCTCTGTGTCACCACGGCTGGAACTTGCTTCGTTAAAGATATATTTTCACTTCCAAAATGAAACCTCCCGTGCAGGGACTGAGCCCCTGGTCCTTGGGGTGTCCCCCGCGCTGCAAGACGGGGACACATGTGCACAATGGAACGGCGAAGCTGGTGCTTTCTGCTTTGCTTGGGGCAGGTTTGCTTGCTGTGCCTCGGTTTCCCATCCGGCGGCGCGGAGCTGCGGTTTTGCTCTTGCTCCGGCGGTGGGTGCTGGGCTGTGAGTCTGCGGGTGCTGCAATGGGTGCTCAAGCTGGTGTTTAAGCAAGAAGGTTCTCAAGCAGAAGAGCTGGGGCTCCCAGTTTTGGATACGGGGAGAATCCCTTTGCCTCGGGTTAATCCTTTTGATTTTGTGGGCATATCTGATGGTAAACGATGTCCTTTAATTAGAGGTGCCCGTGCGGGTTCCTGTTACCGACCCAGCGAGGAAATTTAGCGTCATCTGTGCAGAATTTGCAGCCCGAGGAAGCGCAGATAGAGGAAGGGGAAGGTCGCATGCTGGAAATATCTGCAGTTCCCTCTTGGCAGAGGGAAAGAACTTAAATGAGCTGGTCATGTTTTAAACAGGGTTAAAACGGGCTGCGGGTGGTGGTTAGTGACACAGGGGTTGGGGACCTACCGCTCTCCCCGCCGTGCCATGGGGGCTGCCCGGTATAAGGAGATTCACCAGAACTGGGGGCGTTTTCCAGGCGGTGGAGCAGGTCGCGTTGTGGCCTGAAGCCGCCTGGCATTTCCATCGCTTCCCCCTTTTACATCCCTTTTTCTATTCCTGCCCTCGGCGATGTGCCCAGGGGCTGCTGCTCTGTTCCCCCCCAGCGAGACAAAACCAGAAGTGGGACCTTGACGGGATGGTTTGTCATTAAAAATAACCCCGTTGTCCCCTCTCCGGCAGCGCTGAACCAGGGACAGACCTCCCCTGCAGCTGGAGAGCCCTAATTGATGGGGTGACAACAGCCGTGTCCCCTGGCACAGGGCACCATGGACCCGCTCGTGCCCAAACCTGCCCTTTCCTTCCGCACGTTGATTGCCTCTCTTTCTCCCCTAGTTGCCGAAGCAGCAATAGGAAGAGCTTAGTGGTGGGGACCCCCTCTCCGACCCTCTCCCGGCCTCTGTCCCCCCTCTCCGTGCCGACAGGTAAAGGGACGTCCCAGGGGGTGGGTTGAGCGTCTCTCAAAATTACCCCAATATTTTGGGGGAGTGGGGGACGCGGCCTTCTACTTCTTCAGCATCTTGTTAGCAGCAGTGGGCTCTCTCCTGGCCTTGGGTGCCTTTTCCAGGAGGCAATAGCTTGGGAAATGATTTATCCCCTTTTTCCCCTCACGGAGCAGCTGGGGTGATTATTGGGGTGGCTCCCTGATAGGAGCTTGGAGCCGGGGGGGTCGGGCTCTGCTCCCCAGGAACAAGCGCCAGGAGCAGAGCAAACGGCCTCAAGTTGCACCAGGGGAGGTTGAGGTTGGATCTGGGAACAATTTCTCCCCCAAAGGGCTGTGGGGCATTGAACAGGCTGCCCAGGGCAGTGCTGGAGTCACCATCCCTGGAGGGCTGGACAGACGGACATGAGGTTCTCAGGACACGGGGCAGTGCTGGGGTGGGTTATGGTTGGACTCGATGGTCTCGAGGGGCTTTTCCAACCACAGTGATTCTGTGACTTTCCCCTTCCCTCCCCACAGCCGGGAGCAGCCCCTTGGACAGCCCGCGCAACTTCTCCGCCAGCACCTCCGTCAACTTCCCCTTCGCTCGCAGGTGAGCCCCCAGCCCTCGTCCCGCACCGTTACTATGCCCTAATAATTCTAATCCAACAGCTGGGATATGTTTTCATTCTCTTTTTGCTTTTGTTTCTTCTCCCCAGCCATGCTCCTCGGACTGACAGGTGAGGACCAGGGACCCGCGGGGGCTGCGCTGGGGGAGATGTCTGCCCCACGTCACCATGGCCCTTCGTTAAGTGCATCCCCAGGTGGTAGAGTTTGCACTTAGACTGGGTCCCCTGCAGCTCCAGGGACAGAAATGTCCCCGTTCCCATCACACTGTCCCTATTCCCAGCTCAGACGGGTGCTTGGCCAGGTCCCCATGGACGCAGATCTTGCTGCATCCCCTCCCCATCCCGCACAGCTGCCAAAATCCTGTTTCACTAATTAATTAATTGCACACATGGGGAGGGCGGACAGCTGATTTTAACCCATCGATCATCCCATGGAAAAAAGCTGGAGGCTCGCGGATGCTTTTCACGCTTGTAACAGAGCAGAAAGCCAAAGTCGGGGGCTGCGAGCCGGTGGCGGTGGGGGCACGTGGTGGTGCGGTGCCAAACCCGGCACCCGTCCAGCTCGTGAAGGTCCTCGTCTTGACCTGGACATTGCCCCGTCCCTTAGAAACGTCTCCGGGAGGAAACATTCGCCTACGTGCGAGCGGTCGCCTTCCTGTTTATAACCGGGCTCAGCTCCGCGGCGCCTGTTGTCTTGGGATGGGGCTTTAGGAATCCCCATTTCTCCTAGAAAAAAGCCCCCGGAGGCTGAAGTTTAGTCCCATTGAAAACCAGATTCCACTGTTCCTTTTCTCTTCTGCAGAACAACCCCCCTGCTCGCCTGCAAACCCCTCTTATTTCACCCAGTTTCAGTCCGTGCTGAAAAGAGATTTCAGGGTTTATTATTCCAGCCAAACCTGGATCCTCCTCCCCATCCTTATTGCTCTGATATTATTTGTATTTAGATGTTGTTTTTTTCCCTGTATATGACGGGCGCGTTTGCACTCACAGGGCTGATGGCAGAAGGTGGTCACTGGCTTCGCTCCCCTCCTCTGGCTACGGGACCAACACCCCCAGCTCCACTGTCTCGGTAACGTTTGCTTTCTCATGGCAGCGGGCAAGAAGAACCCAAAACCTTTGATTTTTCATGAAATGCCTCCTCAGACCCCGTCAGTTCCTAGGCAGCCCCTCCGTTTTGAGAGGACCATGCGCTTTAGCCACATCGTGCTTTCCAAATGTGCTTTTAAGAAAGTCATAGAGTTTGGTGACTGGCTTTGCAGCATCCCCGGGTGTTATGGCATCCCTGGGCGTTGTGGCATCCCTGGTGCTGCCCATTGGTGTTTCGAGCCTCCTAAGAAGCTCTGAGGACTTTTCCCCTCGTGGTCATCTCCACCTCCTGATGCCCAGCATCCCTCTTCTTTTCCAGTCGTCCTCATCCTCCCAGGAGCGCCTGCACCAGCTGCCGTACCAGCCCACCCCCGACGAGCTGCATTTCCTTTCTAAGCATTTCCGCAGTACGGAGAGCGTCACGGACGAGGAGGGCCGGCACTCGCCCTGCCTGCGCCCGCGGTCCCGGAGCCTCAGGTACAGCACCCACCGTGGGGAGCATCCATGGTGCTGCTGGGATGATGCACTGGGTGCTGGGACGTCCAGCGCGTCCTCTGCTCCTCTCAGGAGCTGTTCCTGGGATTTAATACATTTTTGACACCAAGGGTGGGGAGAGCCTGGCCAAAGTTACCCAGAGGGGTGGTGGATGAACCATCCCTGGAGACATCCCAGGCCAGGCTGGACAGGGCTCTGAGCAACCTGAGCAGGTGAAGATGTCCCTGTCATGGTAGATGAGCCAATGGCTCCACTCAGATGAGCTTTAACGCTTGGGATCGGGAGTTGAGAGGAGGGAACTGATCAGTCTCCAGGAGCAGCAGCTATTTGCGTAGATGGAAAGGACTTGGACCTTGTAATGCAGCTGGTTTCCTCACTCCACAGCCCTGGACGGACGAGTGGAACATTTGATAATGAGGTTGTGATGATGAACCATGTCTACAAGGAGCGGTTCCCCAAGGTAACTGCTGGGACCAGGGAGGACAAGCGTGTTAGTGCCTCCTTAGCCTCCTGACAGCATGTGCTCCAGAATGCATGGGTAGATACACCAGTCTCTGGAGACTTTGGTGGAGCTCTTCCAGCCTGCTGGAGGCTGGGTTCCAGGTGGGGCCAGGATGTCCACATGGATGTTGGAGCTGTGGGAGGTGGTAGCATGAGATTTCAGTTGACCAAACCCAAAGCAAGAGGTGGTAGAATGAGATCCTGGCCGGCCAAACCCAACACGTGTTATGGGGGTACATGTTCCTGGGCATCACCATCCATTCTGCCTTGCAGGCCACCGCCCAAATGGAAGAACGTCTGCAGGACACCATCACAAACTTCTCCCCGAGCAGCACTCTGCCGCTGGCAGACGGGGTCTTGGGCTTCATCCACCACCAGATCATCGAGCTGGCCCGCGACTGCCTGGCCAAGTCCCAGGGAGCTCTCATCACCTCCCGCTACTTCATGGAGCTGCAGGAGAAGCTTGAGAAGATGCTCCGAGATGTGAGTACGAGGCAGTTCCCTGCCCGGTGTCATCATCTGAGGCCACCGGTAGACACCTGGTTTCTGTCTCCTCTCCAACAGGCCCAGGAGCGTTCGGAGAGCGAGGAGGTGAAGTTCATTGACCAGCTGGTGAGGAAGCTGCTGATCATCATCTCCCGTCCCGCTCGCCTTCTGGAGTGCCTGGTAAGACATGGCAGCTCCCGATGTGTCTTGTCTTGCATGGACCATGACAGACAAAGCATCTTCTCACCACTTTGCGTGGTCCACAGTTTCCATGGGAACCACTGCTCCTCACCATCCTGGCCAGGCTGTAGCAAGGAGCTAAGACCACTCCTAGCATCAAAGCCATTTCTTGGAGAGGAGAAGCTGGTTTTTCCTAGCAGTGTAGGGAGATGTGAACTTCTCAGCAAGCTTTCTCATCCATTTTCAGGATTTTTCAGTTGTTGCACTGAATTTCTAAAGCACTCACCGTTGTGCTGTGGTTCCTGCAGCTGGAGGAAGGAGCTCTCGGGGCTTTGTGTTTTTCCCATCAACCCTTCATGTGGGGAAAGGTCTTGCTCCTCAACTCTGCTTGGTTTTCCCCATCCAGGAGTTTGACCCGGAGGAGTTTTACCACCTCCTGGAAGCTGCGGAAGGACACGCGAAAGTTGGCCAGGGAATAAAGACCGATATTCCCCGCTACATCATCAGCCAACTGGGGCTCGTCAAGGACCCGCTGGAGGGTAGGGAAGCGCTCGGCTTGGTGGCTTTGAGGTCTGCGGTGGGGTGTGGACTCCCAGTTTGGCCGCTGGTGTGCGTGAGTGAGCACTGGGAGGTGGCAGAGGGACCAGCAGGGCTGAGCTGGTGTCATGGGGTGGGTCACAGCAGGACCAGGACAACGTCCAGGTCTCCCAGCCCACCCCACCCCACATCCCTGGTTATTGCTCCCAAAGTTCAGCAAAGCAGATTAAGCTCAAGAGCACTTAATCTATAGGGAACCACAGCCTTGGGAGGGGAACCGTAATTCCTGAAGAACGTGGGGATGACTATGGACAAAAGAGAATTATATAAAATAAGTGTTTAGCCTTGTGTTGAACCTCTTAATGACACAGCCTGGATTTCTCCATCCGATAGCTTGGGCAAAGTATGTGGCTAAATCTCCAAGTTTGGAGGGAAAGTAGTTGGTGGGGGGTTATTTTGGTGAGGGCTGAGGATGAAGAAGGTGAAAACCATCCCTGTCTTCTGCAGAAATGGTGCAACTGGATCACTTTGACAGTGGGAACACCATCACACCGGAGAACGATGACACCTGTGAGGTGAGTCTGGTCCTACCTGCCCGTCCCACCTGCTGCCTCCAGCCTTGTCCTGTGTCACCCCACACCAAAGCAGCTCCTCTGCTCCCTTAGGCTGCGAGATGTTAATTCGGGTTGTCCCCAAGGGTGGCCGCTCTATTCAGGTGTCACATCTCACGGTCCCTCCTCTGGCTTCTGGGCTCTTGACCTGCAGAGCACCTTCGTCTCCTGGTTTGGGGATGGTGAGGGGTCAGGGAGGGGTGTTCTCTGGTAGTGAGGAGCACTCGGAGGTGACACCTGATGGTGCTTGGTGAAGTCCTGCTGGCACTCAGAGCTCTGGCACGCTGGGATACATTAAAAACCTTTCGTGTCTTCTTCAGAGCCGACCTTCGGCCACCGCTCCTCGGAGGAAGCCCTGCGAGGGCGACTTTGAGACCATCAAGCTGATCAGCAATGGGGCTTACGGGTGAGTTGGGAAGTTCCTAACACTTGTCTCCATCTCTAAACATCTCCAAAGTCCTCCCCGGCTGAGCCTTGTGGTGCGGCGTGGCCAGTCCTGGCGTTGGAGGACGTGTTTTGAGGTCCAGCGTTGTGCCCTCTCCTAGGGCCGTGTACCTGGTGAGGCACCGGGAGACGCGGCAGCGCTTCGCCTTGAAGAAGATCAACAAGCAGAACCTCATCCTGAGGAACCAGATCCAGCAGGTGTTTGTGGAGAGGGACATCCTCACCTTTGCGGAGAACCCCTTTGTGGTCAGCATGTTCTGCTCCTTCGAGACGAAGCGGCACCTCTGCATGGTGATGGAGTACGTGGAAGGTGAGAACCGGATTCAGGGCTGGAATGGGGAATATCAATGTCTGAGCATTGAAGACACCACCTGGGCATCTCCTGCCGTGCTTTGCTTCAAGAGTGGAGGGAAACATGAGGAGATCCTGCGTCTCACCTTGATGGAGGTGGTGGTGCTCACCTAGGGGAGAGTTTGTTCCCCATGCCTGGGGATCAACGCTGCTCCAAGGGAGGACAGGAGAGTCTGGTTGGGATCTTGCTTGGCAGAAGAGTCAATGTCACCATTCCCGGTGACCTCCCTGCCTTCTCTGAGCCCCCCATGCTCAGGAGGACCCATGTCCCCACAGGGGGTGATTGTGCCACATTGCTGAAGAACATGGGCCCGCTGCCTGTGGACATGGCGAAGATGTACTTCGCTGAGACCGTGCTCGCGCTGGAGTATCTGCACAACTACGGCATCGTCCACCGCGACCTCAAACCTGACAAGTGAGGATGTGGATCAGGGCTGAGTGAGGACGGGGTTGGGTTGGAGTGAGGATGGGAGAGGGACTGATCCAAGCCAAGAGGATAAGGCAGGATGAGGTGATGGGCTTTTGGTGCCCAAAGACCTGTTTTCCTGTTGTTGCAGCAGGACCAGAGGCCTGGCGGTCCACCTGGTCCTGCACAGGTCTCCTCAGAAGCAAACAGCATCATCGTGGGCTGTCTGTCTTCTCTTGCAGTTTGCTCATCACCTCCATGGGCCACATAAAGCTGACAGACTTCGGTCTGTCAAAGATCGGCTTGATGAACATGACCACAAACCTCTACGAAGGGCACATGGAGAAGGACACTCGGGAGTTCATGGACAAGCAGGTACGAGGTCCTGCTCCGCTCGGCCTGTCTGGTGTCACCAGGGACTGGGATGGCCTCAGGACCTGCTGCAAAGGTCCGTGCAGAGGTACCAGCTGCTGCTCCCCATGCAGGTGTGTGGCACCCCGGAGTACATCGCCCCGGAAGTCATCCTCATCCAGGGCTACGGGAAGCCCGTCGACTGGTGGGCCATGGGCATCATCCTCTACGAGTTCCTGGTGGGCTGCGTCCCCTTCTTCGGGGACACCCCCGAGGAGCTCTTTGGGCAGGTCATCAGCGGTGAGTGTTGGTGGCAGCGCTGCTGCTCGCATCGCTCTTCCCAGTGGTCGTGGCTCATCCTCAACACCTGGAGAGCTCCGTTCCTCCATTTCACACCTACATTTTCACCCTCCTTGCAGCACTTTGTTGCATCCCCTTGAGCGCGAGTGTTGAACAGCGAGGAGGCTCCTCAAGCTTTGATTTTCCACTTTGGGCAGAAGTTTTCATCTCCTGGGGGACTCCTCTCTTGCCCAGAAGTGTCTTCTCCACCAACCTTGCATCATCACAGCCCCCATCATGTCCAAATTCTTCCAGCCGCCCCAAACTCGTTTTCCTTTCTCCATGCAGATGAAATTATGTGGCCGGAAGGGGACGAGGCTCTTCCCGCAGACGCCCAGGACCTGATCATGAGGTTGCTGAGACAGTGTCCCCTCGAGCGCCTGGGCACCGGTACGCGTGGACTAGACGAGCTTTGAAGTTCCCTTCCAACCCAAACTGTTCCATGATTTGCTCTGCATGGAGGAGGGGCCATGGCGT
Organism: Patagioenas fasciata; assembly: GCF_037038585.1. Taxonomy (NCBI): domain Eukaryota; kingdom Metazoa; phylum Chordata; class Aves; order Columbiformes; family Columbidae; genus Patagioenas; species Patagioenas fasciata. The sequence goes on along the minus strand of NC_092546.1, from coordinate 6,007,266 downwards.
TTGGGATGGGAACGGGAGCACCCCGGGTCCGCCCATCCCCTGACGGGGTGTCCCTCCTGGCAGGGGGTGCGCACGAGGTGAAGCACCATTCCTTCTTCCTGCACCTGGACTGGAACGGGCTGCTGCGGCAGAAAGCCGAGTTCATCCCGCAGCTGGAGTCAGAGGAGGACACCAGCTACTTCGACAGTGAGGCCAAATCCACCCCCTTTTCCCCTTCCTGCCCCCCCCCCCCATTCCGTTATCCCAGCCACAGGTTGGATGCTCCCACAGGAGGTGAAAATTGGTCCCTTTACAACCCAAGTTGCAAAACAGATGCAATCCTGTTGCTGCACTGCTCAGCTTTACCAAACGCCTTATTTTCTCCCCCAAAAACTTCCCTGGGGTTTGGGACCAGGCTTAGTACTGGGACCAGCTCTGGGCTCCTCAGTTTAAGAAAGACAAGGAATTACTGGAGAGAGCCCAGCACAGGGACACAAAGATACTGAGGGGTCTGGAGGGGTCTGGAAAGACTGAGAGAGCTGGGGCTGTTGAGCTGGAGAAGAGAAGCTGAGAGGGATGTGATCAATGATCAGTAGCTCAGGGTGGGTGTCAGAGGATGGAGCAGACTCTGTGCAGTGGTGCCCAGCGCCAGGGTGAGGGGCAACGGGCACAGACTGAAACACAGGAGGCTCCATCTGAACATGGGGAGAAACATCTGTGCTTTGAGGTGCCAGAGCCTGGCCCAGGCTGCCCAGAGCGGGTGTGGAGTCTCCTTCTCTGAGCCATTCAAACCCCCTGGGATCCTGTGTGATCTGCTCTGGGACCCTGCGTGAGCAGGGGGTTGGATGGGGGATCTCCAGAGGTCCCTCCAACCCCAGCCACCCTGTGACTCTGTGACTCCGCTCTGCCCCTTGCTCTCAGCTCGCTCCGAGCGGTATCGCCACTTGGATTCGGAGGATGAAGAAACCAACGATGAGGAATCGTCCGTGGAGATCGGGCAGTTCTCCTCCTGCTCCCATCGCTTCAGCAAGGTGCTCCCATCCTCCCTCCAGCAGCTGAAACGCCGGGCGCTGCGCTCGTGCAGAGCATCCGTGTCCCTGGGGATTCCCAAATTTGTGCTCTTGGCTGACGTCTCATCTCCTCCTCAGGTGTACAGCAGCTCCGAATTCCTGGCGGCCAACTCCAACCTCAGCCTCTCCTCCTCCTCCGACCGGAGTCACAGTGAGGACAAAGAGGAGCGATGGGACCGGCACTCGGGAGACGAGGACAGGAGCCGGCTGGCGGGCACGGAGCCCCGGTGCGTGCCGAGACGGGGGATGCGCCAAGGGTTTGTGCCGGCATTGAGGGTTTGTGCTGGCACCCCTTGTTTGCATGAGCATCGAGGGTTTGTGCTGGCACCCCTTGTTTGCACAAGCATCGAAGGTTTGCGCTGGCATCAAAGATTTGTGCCAGCTCCGAGGGTTTCTAGAAGCACTGAGGGTTTGTGTTGGCACCAAGGGTTTAGGCTGGCATTGAGGGTTTGTGCCAGGACTGTGCGTGTGTGCACATTGTCAGCGCTGAGCGTTTGTGCTGGCATTGAAGGTTTGTGCCAGCATTGAGGATTTGTGCCAGCATCGAGAGTCTGTGCCAGCATCAAGGGTTTGTACCAGCATCAAGGGTTTGTACCAGCATCAAGGGTTTGTACCAGCATCAATGGTTTGTGCTGCACTGGGGGTTTTCACCAGCCCTGAGGGTTTGCAGAGGTGTTGGTGGGACACCTCCTGGGGTCCTGCGCGGTTCAGTGTCACCCCCCTCACCCCGGCTGGGTTGCCCTGAGCCCTGCGCTGTCCCCACAGCCTGCGCTCCTGGACGTCCAGCAGCTCCACGCCGTACAGCTCCCGGCACGAGCGCAGCCGCAGCCCCGCCGCGCTGCCCAGCACCTACAGCCTGGACACCATGCCCAAGTTCGCCTTCTCCTCGGAGGACGAAAGCCCTTGCATGGCGTCCTCCAAGCCGGAGAGACCCAAATTTGTGCTGGGAGACCCCGACATGGGGACCGGCAGCGTGGTGAAGCCGTCGGCGTTATCCGGTATGTAGGTGCCGGTGCGGGATGCTCTGGGGGCAGCTGGGGTGGTGTGGGGTGGCTTCTCCATGTCCCCAAATTCTCCTTCGTCACCTCTGCGCAGCTGATCTCGCCAGCCTGAACCGCATCCGCCTCCGGAGCAACAGCACCGGCACCAAAAACTCGGCTCCTCGGGGTCTGGAGCCGGGCGGGAGCCGTCGGCTGGGCAGCCAGAAGGACATCCCGGACAGACAGAGATCCTCGCCGGGCGGCCGTGTCCCCAAATCCGCCTCCGTCTCGGCCCTGTCCCTCATCATCACCTCAGGTCCGTGTGCCGTGTGGTCTGTCCCGCCGCGTGGCGGTTGCCGCGTGTTTTTCCCGAGCTGAGCCGGCTTTTCCTGCTCACAGATGACTTCGGCGGCGGTGCCTTGATGAGCCCCATCTCCCCACACTCCCTCTCGTCCAACCCCTCTTCCCGCGACTCCTCCCCAAGCCGGGATTCATCCCTGGCCATCGCCAGCCTGCGGCCCCCCATCATCATCCACAGCTCGGGCAAGAAGTACGGCTTCACCCTGCGCGCCATCCGCGTCTACATGGGGGACAGTGACATCTACACTGTCCACCATATGGTCTGGGTAGGTGGCCTGGGCTCTGCGTGGGGTGACGCCGGTCACGTTTCCCGATGGGAAAACCCCAGGAGGAAACTGCGGCTTCATCCATTAAAATCTCGGTGTTTCGACTGCAGAGCGTGGAAGAGGGGAGCCCGGCGCAGGAAGCGGGGCTGAGGGCGGGCGATCTCATCACACACGTGAACGGCGAGTCCGTGCTGGGTTTGGTGCACCGGGACGTCGTGGAGCTGCTGCTGAAGGTGGGTGAGCGGTGCCGCTCCGTTCAGCGGCACCGGCGCGTCCGTCCGGCGGCTCCGCAGCCTCTCACCTGGTTCTTGAGCTACAGTGATGTCTTTTTGTTCCCCTCAGAGTGGGAATAAAGTGGCCCTGCGCACAACCGCCCTGGAAAACACTTCCATCAAAATCGGCCCCGCGCGGAAAAACAGCTCCAAGACGCGGATGGCGCGGAGGAGTAAGAAGAGCAGGAAAAGGGACGGCCAGGACAGGTGGGGACAACCCGGTGGGGTAAAATGGCATTTGTCCTAGGGGGGATGCTCTGCCTCTTGCGTATTGGGGTGTTTGTTGAGGTCCAGTTCTGCGTGGCAGATTGCGGGTCCCCGGCTTTAAGGAGAAACCAGGGCTCTTCCTTTCCCCACCACCATTGTGTCCTCCCCCCAAGCAGGAGAAAAACCCTTTTCAAGAAGATCTCCAAGCAGTCGTCGGTCCTGCACACCAGCCGCAGCTTCTCCTCCGGTCTCCACCACTCTCTGTCCTCCAGCGAAAGCCTCCCGGAGTCCCCAACGCACAGTGTGTCCCCCGGCCCCGCCACCCCCTGCCGCAGCCCCGCTCCCGACCTGCCCCCAGGTACCCGTGGCGAGGGGGGGATATTTGCTCTGGGCAAGGCGGGGGTGCCGCGTGTCCCGCTGTCCCTCACCATGCCCTGTTTCTCTTCGTCCCCCAGACGCTGTGTCCCCACAGAGCACCTCTCCCTCCTCCAGCACCCCGACGTCCCCCGCCGGCCACGTGCGCCCCAGCTCCCTGCACGGGCTGGCGCCCAAGCTGGGGGGGCAACGCTACAAAGTGGGACGGCGCAAATCCACCAGCAGCATCCCCCCCTCGCCCCTGGCCTGCACCCCTTCCTCCGCCCAGCGCCCGCCTTCTCCCCAACGCTCCCCGTCCCCGCTCCCTGGTTACCCCAAAGCCCCCCATCATTCCTTCCAGGGCAAGACCCTGTCCCCCCCCACCATCATCCGGCAGAGCTCGCGGCCCCGCAGCACCGACTGCCCCCGCTCCCCCCTCCTCAAGCGCGTCCAGTCGGCCGAGAAGATCGTCACCATCAAGGCGGAGAAGAAAACCGGCGGCACCCGCAAACTGGGGCTGGAGATGCCACCGATGGACGGCGAGGCCATTGGGGAGGGCGAAGCGCCGGCGTACCCCGGGGAACACGGTTACCACCCCCCCGGCTCCCGGCACGACCGGGACCAGGAGATGGTGGTCATGCGGCGCTTGAACCTCTCGGAGCGTCGGGACTCCTTCAAGAAGCAAGAAGCGGTTCAAGAAGTGAGTTTTGATGAACCGGAGCCGGTACCAGCAAGCGGAGACGGTGACAAAAGCGAAGCCGCGCAGGGCGCTGCTCTCCGCTGTGGCGGCACCAAGCCCGGCGCGGTGCCGCAGATCGCGGTGCAGGGCTCCGAGAGCGACGAGCAGGACCCGCCGGCGGCCGAGTGGGAATGTCGCGGCTCCTACCCCATCGGCGGCACCGCGCAGCCGGACGGCAGCGTCCCCTCGCCACGCTGGGACAGGTGCGAGCAGTGGGACCGCGGCTCCCGGCAGCACCGGGACTGCGGGGAGAGAACAACTGGCCTCCAGCACCCGCCACCGGTACGGGGCCGGGAGCCGCTGGGTGCTCAGCTCCCGGCGCCCCGGGGTGCTGTGTGGAATGGGGCCAAGCACCCCTGAGCCCCACACCGGCACCCGGGGGTGCCCCGTGACATCCACCACCTCCCAAAACAACCTTCCCGTGTGGCGTATCTGAGATAAACCATCCCTGGAGCCGTTTTGGACGCCGGTGCCCCAGCGTTTCACCTCCCCCCCCCCAAAAAGGCTTTTTGTACTCCCCGAAAGATGCTGATATTTTTATAGAGACACGGGAGCTTTTCCGGTGGCGGCGTTTCCACGGCACGGCCCCGACCCTTTGTGTATAGAAAGGACTCGATGCAAATATTCGTTAATTAATTTATTACTTTTATAAGCTAAAGGGGCAGTGCAGGATGGTCGCAGGGTCCCAGCCGGACCCGGGGGGTCCCCAGGCTTTTCCATGCAGTCCCCAGCCGGATTACACGATGTTTTCTAACCTTGCAAAGACCCACTTGCTTTTCCCCACTTTTTAACTTTAGTCTTAGCTGGAAGCACCCTAAATCTCCTCAAAAATGCCCATCAGGTGCGGTAATTGTAATATTTAAAATAATAATTCAAAATAAACAAGGCACAGCAACAGCCCCCCAGGCACTTGCAGCCCGAGCTGGGATGCATATGCCTGATTATATATACCTATGGGTCATTCTAGGATGATGCATATGGTTCATTTTATAAGCGTATAGCAGATGTAAAGGTTTTGATTCTTTTATTCGGAGCCTTTTGGAGCCGCTCGTCTCCAATGGCTCAGGAAAAGCAAAGACGGCCCCATGGGGTCAGCAAGCGGATGTGAATATAAATGGGATTTTGGGGTTGGTTTTCGCTCTTTGCGCCTCTTCTGCCACCGCATCCCACGGTGTCCGTCGGTCGGTGCAGACAGACACCCCTCAAAAGCCAATATTTCTTTAAAAAAAACCAACAAGCAAACAACCACCCCCCACCCAGCGAGAGCCTGTGCTGCTGCTTCATCCGTAATTCGGAAATTTCAACCCCTCTTGTCACTTTTTATCCAACAAACTGGGGCTCAACCCAGCATTTCCCCCCCATTTCTACTGTTTTCTAGGATATAAATGTTTCCATTTGATAACGCATGTACTGGCTTGGCCCCCCACGGCCACATTTTACCGCCCCGGTGCTTTGGGCACCGTCCTGGCAATGGGGGGGGACTGTCCCCAATTCGCCGACCCCCCGGTGCCATCGGGCGTCACCGCGCAGCCGCCAACAGGCGCGTTTTCAACCCCAAGGCAGCCGGTGGCTTTTTCAGTTGCGTGTTGGGTTATTTTGTGCGCGTGCGGTTTGTGCCAGGCTCCGGATCCCGCTTCTTCCCCTGTTAAACCGGTGTTGTTGAACCCCCCAAAATGAGCGGCCGGAGCCACTCGGTGTTCCCTTTGCTTCTTCCTCCGTTTTCTGTATGAAGGTCTCAGGAGGGCAGTGGGATTTGAGGGGGACGCTGGGCACCCCCTGCCCGCCCGGAGCTCGGCCGCGCTCCGGCAGCATGGATACGGCAGGAAAAGTTATTTTTTTAATGGAAAACGTCTTATAAACCAAGGGGACCGCGTCTTCCCGCGCAGCGCCAGCTTCGTTCTGCCTCCGGGATGTTTGATGTTGTATTAAAATTGTTCCATTGGCTGAGCCCTGATGTGGTGTCTGCAGCCCGGGGGGGTTTGGGGCGGGTGGGGGGATGGCGAGGGGTGATGGGGCCGGGGCTGGGCTGGGGGTGCCCGGTGCGGTACCCGGTGCGGTACCCGGTGCGGTGCCCGCTGTCTGCAGTGCTCGGTGCAGCCCCGGTGTCCAGTGCAATGCCCGGTGCAGCCCTGGTACCCGATGGAGTCCCGGTGCCCGGTAGAATGCCCAGTGCAGTCCCGGTGCCCGGCGCAATGCCCGGTGCAGTTCCGGTACCAGATGCAATGCCCGATGCAGTCCCGGTACAATGCCCGTTGCAGTCCCCGTTCCCGGTACAATGCCCGGTGCCGTCCCGGTGCCCGGTGCAGTCCCGGTGCCCGGTGCAATCCCGGTGCCCGCTCCGCGGTCCCGTCCCGCCGCCAGGAGGCGCCGCCGCGCTCTCCCACAGCATCGAGCGCCCGTTGGCTCCGCCAAGCACTCGGCTCCTTCCGGAGCGGCTCGGGCGAGGGGCGTGGTCCCGAGCGCAGCCGGCGGCCGGGGGAAGGGGCGGGGCCAACGAGCCTTCGGAGAGATTCGTTCCTCTCCGGCATCTGTCGGGTATTTCCGGGGCGGGCTCGGGCCGTTCCGGCGGTGTTCGGGCCCTTTCCCAGGCTGCCGCCGGGCTGGGAGGTCGGAGCGGGCTGGAGCTGAGCGGCGGCGGATGGGGCCGGAGCAGAGGTGGGACGGGACCGGCACCGGGACCGGGGGAGAGGGGAGGCCGGGGTGGGAGCCAGACCCAGGGCCTGGCGCCGGGACTCGCGGTGAGCGCGGCCCCTCAGCGTGAGGCGCCCCCTCAACGTGAGGCGCCCCAGGGGCCCTACCCAGGCTGTGCCTCGGCCCCGGGGGCTGCACCGGGACTGTCCCCGTGTCTCTCCCGGTGCTGCCAGCGCAGTGTCACCCCCCCAGGGCTGTGCCACCCCAGGACTGGCCCTGTCCCCCTCTCCCCGAAGCACCAGGGCAGGTTCCCCGTGTCCCCCCCCATGGTGGGGACCTCAGTGCCATTCCCCATGCAATGGTGCCAGTGCAGGGACCTCCCCCTTGGTAGGGTCCCCCCTTCATTGTTGAGGTCCCGGGCACCCCCTGGGGGTGACAAAGCCCCTGTCAGGGCTCCATCCTGGGCTGGGGACTTGTCCCCACCACGGTTCTGCCCCAGCAGGCGGGGGCCGGGTGACCCAGGGATGCTCCTGCCCAGCCAGGGTGGCTGTGGCTTTGTGGGCTCCAGTTGTCCCCAAACCCTGGCTCTGGGACAGTGAGCAGCCCCTCCTTGTGCCCCGCGTCCCTTCCAGTCCTGAGGATGCTTCCCGACCCCTTTGAAGAGGGAGCTTCCCGTGGTCACGTACACCCACTTTGAGGCTCCGTGTTCAATAGGAAATAAAACTGGGGGGCGGAAACCTGTTTAAAATGAGAGCTGCAAAGGGTGCCACCAGGATCGCGCCTTTCGGCACCCGGCGTGGTGGGGGAACAGCCGCCTCTCCTCCCCGGTAAAGCCAGGCTTTTATTTCCCAAGCCACTCTCTGAGCCACTGGGGAACTGGCCCTGTGACTTTCTCTGTGAGAGCGAGAGAATGGAGACAGCTGAGTAAATATAGCCTAAATCACTGCTTTCCTGGCCATTCCCCCGCCCTGCGGAGGGCTGGCGTGTCCCCGAGGCTGGGTTGGCCTCTGCTCTACTCATCGGCTTCTCCGTGATGTGGGAAAGTCCAAGCGATGGTTTGGTTTTCTTTGGTGACTCTTTTCTCTGACGTGGGCAGGTCGTGCTTCGATCTGCCCCTGCGGTTCGCGGCGAGGCTCCGGTCTCCCAGAGCTCATCGCTGCCCCCAAAAATCTCTGTTTTTAACTCGCTGGAACGTGGTTTTCGGCACAGCGGGGAAATCCTTTTCTGCCCGCAATCGGGTCTCGCCGGACAAAAGCGCCGGGTTGGAAGAGGAGCCGCAGCCGAGCTGGAACGCGGCGAGGAGCAGAGCGGTTCGCGGAGCCAGTTTGGAGCCGCGTCAGAGCGCCGGCGCTGCGCTCCCAGCGCTGCGGTGTGTTTACAATGAAAAAAAAGAGTATTTATAATATCAAGAGCTCTTCTAATTCCTCTGGGAATATGTGGAGCCGCAGCTTGGAGCTGAAGTAGCCAAGAAATGGAAGATAAAAAGCAAACAGAGGAAGGGACAGCGGGTTTCTCAAGTTGGAAGGTCTTGCCTCTCTCAACCAATACCGAAATGTGTTGGCCTGCGAATGTGATTGCTGTGCAGAGCTGCTAAAAAATCGGCGTAGAAATCCCAAATACCCCAGGGAATGTGATTCTAAGCAGATAAGTTAGCAACAGCATTTGGATTTTTTTATGTACTCAGGGCTTTTTTAAACTATAGTTTTTGAGGGAAGTAGCTAGAACATTGGGGTTATTTCTGATAAAAAAGTCCCTAAACCCAGCCCTGCGAATGCTCTGAAATGGAAGTAGTTCTCTCTCAGAAATGAGGAAGGTATTGGTTATCCCGAGGGAGAGGATTTATGAGGCTCCTCAGGTCCCTGCTCACCATAACATTTACTTCTTGAGTGGAAATGTTGGAGATGCTCCTTCATTTCCTTTGGCTTCAGTGAATAAAGTGAAATATTTAATGGAATTGAAGGCTGGGCAGTCAGCGCTCCGTGTCCCTGGCAGGGGTGCTTGCATGGGGAGTGTATCTTGGTGAGACAAGAGGTAAAACCAGCCTAGTCCGTCCCAAATTGTACACTGGGGTTCCCAAGCTGTCACCCCAGCTGTGCGGAGCGGGAGGACCCAGTGCAGCAGCCGTTGTCCCCACAGGGCACGACGTGGCAGGCGGTTCCGTGTCCATTTTAATTTCCGTGCCCAGTTGCATTGTCCCATTTTCTCTCCCTTTTTAATCAAAGGATAAGTTTGTTCTCATTGCAGCCCATTAATGTGTAGCGTTTTACAGCTCAAAACTTGATTTGGTGGGGTTTTGTTCGCTAAGGGTTTGATGTAACTTGGGAAGATTTGAGCTGTTTAGATGGTTGCAAGCGTGTTCTTCTTTAAAAATATTTGTATGCGTTCTTTCGCCTCACTGGAGGGAAAGTAATTCTCAGTCTGGCTTCGAACTTTGAACTGCACTTGGAACTGGGTTAAAAAGCGCAGGAACCACATTTAAAATGTTAAGATGCTTTTATTTATGCGCTGGGCGCACACTAAAAAAGACTTGTAATGTGTTTTTTGTTTCAGACCCATGTATTAAACAAAGCAAGTATTGACAGCAGTTAATGAATCGAGGGATTGTTCCTGGGCGCTGAGATAGATTTACCGAAGGTATTTAGATGTCTGATGCATGGGGTTTTTCTTGCGGACACACCAGGTTCTGCTCCGAGAGCGGAGCTGGAGCCTGGCCCGGCTGGAATCGTTTGGCAACGTGCGCGCAGAGCCCCCGCTCGCGCTCCGCTTCCCGCCGACACGCTCCGGCCTGTCCCCGGCTCTCCCTCTGCCTTTCCCGACTTGCCTTCCCTGCAGAAAGCTGGTTTGTAGGGGTTTGGGAGGCGTCTGTTCTCTCCCCAAAGACGCGCGGATTCGCTCGGCTGCTTTTCGGGGGGTGCGGAGCTTTCCTGCCGTCCCACATGCACAGATGGGTCTGGGAAACCACTGACTGGGTCTGTGGCGGGACAGAGGGACGAGTGTTTCCTCAGGAGGGGACAGTGGATTTTGCCATGTGGATTTGGCTTTCGCAGGGGGCTCCTCACCCATGTTCTGGCTTTAAATTCTCTATTTTTTCATTTTCCCAGTGACCCGCTGGGCCCTGGAGAGCAGAGGGGGCACAGAGCTGCGTCTGTGTTCCCACCGCAGGGGAGGAAGCTGGAAAGAGTCATAGAACCGTTGAATAGACCTTAGAGATCATCTTATCCCACCACTGCCATGACAGGGACATCTTCACCAGCTCAGGTTGCTCAGAACCCCGTCCAGCCTGGCCTGGGATGTCTCCAGGGATGGTTCATCCACCACCTCTCTGGGTACCTCGGCCAGGCTCTCACCACCCTCGGTGCCAAAAATGTCTTATGTCCAGCCTGAATCGCAGAGCAGAAGCTGCAGGACCTGCTCTTTGGAGAGACTCGCTGCTCCAGGGCAACTCTCTCCTTCTTCCCATGCAGGTTTTAAAGAAGCTACTGAACAAGTTTGCCAGGGCTCAGTGCTTTGTCCTTCCAGCCTCGTTGGAGGCACCGGGGAGCACCGGCTGCGCTGGGTTTGGGCTCTGGGTTTGGGCTCTGGGTGCAATTACAGGGTCTGTTGGACCCTGACAAGCAGCGTTTAGAGGGGTGAGGAGCCTGCTTGTAAATCTCTCTTTATATTCTGGATGATGAAGTAATATTTTCCTGGATGGAGCTGGTTGGGTTGGGGAAACGCCGTCCCCGGCTCCGTGGGGATGTGCCGCTCCTCTTGAAAATACCCCATCCCCAGGGTCTCCCCATGAGTCCTGCAGCCTCATGTCGCTCCTGGAGCTCCAGGAAAACCCTCCAGCGACCCAAATCAAGCTCAGTCCTGTTCCTCACCCGCCAAATCCTGCCTGCGAGCGTCCTACATCCCCGAGGGCAGCGCCTGCTCCTTCGTGGCAAAGCAAACCCAGCCAGGATGCTTGCCTGAGCAACAAGCACAGGCCCTGGCTGCTGCACGGGTTTTATTCGCCATGGCCTCTTTTGTGCCTTTTTTTGTCAAGAGAAGGAGCCTGCAGCATGGCGAGCTGGCTGCGGAGAGGCAAAATTGGCTCCTCATGGCAGATTTGCACCAATTTGAGGCTTTCTGGCAGCGCACGGGGGTAGGAACATCCCGGAGGGGTGAGGGGCTTTGGAGCCCATGTGAACTCTTAACGTCTCGCTGGCCCGGGAGGTTTTATTTTGAAATAGCGCAGATCCCGGTGTTAGTGCCTCTCGCGGAGTCCAGCCAGCGGTCGGAGCGGCTTTGGCTTTGGCCCCGCTGGGAAAGGTGCCCGGGCTCCCCGCGCCTCCCTCCCGCAGCCCTGAAAAGCTCCTTCCTGCTCGCTAATAGTTTGCAGATGAGACTCAAAAGTTTGAGCCGGGTTGGGTGGGTTTGGGGCCAAAACGACTCAAAGCGTTAAGGCGACCCGCGGAGTTTCTCGGGGTGTCCCTGGGGTTTGGCTCCACCAGTTCCCCCCGGCCCGGGTTGGCTGGGAGCACTGGGGTTTGCCTGGGGGAAGTGGAAAACTGGCCGGTGCAACCGGGAGGGGATGGGAAAAAAGGCCGTGCCTGGCTGGTGGGAATGCCCCAACTCATCCATCCCTTCGACAACATGTTATAACCCAGGTTTGGGGTTTTTTTGGTGGATTTTTGGGCAGGGCAGGCAGCTTATTCTTCAATTTCTCTCCGAATAGCTGAAAGGCAGTTAGCAGCTTTAAGCAGACTTGAAGGCTTCTTGAAGGTTATTTGCGCTCGTCTTGCCTCCGTTCCTGCGAGCAGAGCCCGTGCCCGCACTTGATGCTGCTGCTGCCTTTGAAAGGTTCAAAAATGCACTTTGCTCAGAGCGAAGCTTTGAAGTGCTGCTCTGTGGGAATGGCAGAGGCACCTCGAAAGCCGTGTGCCCAAAGCTCCGTGAACCCGCGTTTGCGGGCAGCTGCCTTCAGAAGATGACTTAGCGCACGGGGGAGATGTAAAGGTGAATTGTGAAATCGAATCGATGTAGCAAGAAAAGGTTAAATCTGTTTGTTTTGCTGCTATTCATGCCCTCCAGCTGGTGGTTGCGGGGGTCACCCTTTTCTCTATGCAGAAGTTCCTGCATAAAAAGGGTTTTTTGTCCAGTTTGTTGTCTTGTTTGCATAAGCGCTGCGAGGAGGGCGAGCTGGAGGAGGAGTGGAAGCTCTTTAGGCTGCAGAGCCGGTGCTGGGTTGGAGCGGGGAGGAGGTGACATTCCTGCACGCGGCTCCTCGCTCGTTTTTTTGGGAGCGTAAATTGGAATTAAGCATCTCCTGGTTGGATCCACGGCCCAGCAGCAGCTGCTGGGGAGGAGAGAAGCGCTTCCCGCCTCTCCCAGCTGCTCAGATGAACCCCTGGTTCAGACCTCGGCGTCCTGGGGGGGTTTGGGTGTCTGACTGTGCAGTGACAGGTGGTTCTTCTCTTTGCAGGCGCTGGGAAGGGAGACGGAGCACATCACGCTGTTCCAGGCTGGAATTGCACCGTGGTTTTAGCCCCCAGACTCCAAGAAACCTGCTGCTTTTTCAGCGAAGCGGACCCTGATCTCCCGTTTCTCTGCTGCATGCCCGCTCACAAGTGCTGGATTATGTTTGTCTCCTTCTCCCTTTGCTCCATAATTTGGCTGAATCGCGGTTTCAAGCTCAGGAAAAGGGGCTGCACCTAAGCGTGCCGGGACACCCAGACCAAGCTCCTGCGGTGCTGGTTCACGTCGAGACGTTCGAAGCGCCGATGGGGGAGAGGTGCCTCTGAAATCCCTCCTTTCCCACCCAAAACCACACCACCTCGCCGTTCAGAGCCTGTCTCCCCGCCGCAGAGAGGATGGGCAGCACCGATGGGTTCCAGTACCGCGCGCTCTACCCCTACCGCAAGGAACGCGAGGAGGACATCGATCTGCTGCCCGGGGACATCCTGGTGGTCAGCAAGGGGGCCCTGCAAGCCATGGGCTTCAAAGACGGGGATGAGCAGACCCCTAATCAGATCGGGTGGATCTTGGGCGTTAACGAGCGGACCAAGCAGAAGGGGGACTTTCCCGGCACATATGTGGAGTACGTGGGGCCTGTGAAGATCTCAGTCCCTTCCCACCGGCCACGGGTGCAGAGACCCCTCCCTGCCACGCCGGGGGCTGGCGGGGGCCGCTTGCCGGAGGCTCTGGAGCAAGGTAAGCGCTGCCGTGGGCCGAGTTGCTCCAAGACATCCCTACTCACAGCGTGTGGCCGGTGAGGGGGTGTTGGTGGCTTTGCAGGATGGCCGTGAAGCCCTTGGCTTGGCAGCAGCCTGGGGGTCAGAATCACAGAATAGTTTGGGTTGAAGGGACCTTCCAAGCTCATCTCGTCCAGCCCATGAGCAGGGACATCTTCACCAGCTCAGGTTGCTCAGAGCCCCGTCCAGCCTGGCCTGGGATGTCTCCAGGGATGGTTCATCCACCACCTCTCTGGCCAACCTGGGCCAGGCTCTCACCACCCTCAGGGCCAACACTTCCTTCCTCATGTCTCAGTTTTGGGCTCACGCTTAGAGAAAAAAGCACATTGTCCCTCCAGCTTCTTGGAGCAAGCCTTGTCCTGCTCCTTGTTACCGCTCCAGGATCCTTCTCCGTCTCTGGTCTGTGACCAGCCAGGATCCCTGCGGTCCTTGGACCCTCTCCCTGCTCTGCTGAGGGTTTTGCTCCTCTCCCTCCCTTTAGGAACAACTCCTGACCTCTCCCAACCACCTCCCTGCCTCCGGAGCGCCCGGGGCATCGCTCCCTGCCAAGAGCCGCTCGGCCCCGCTGAGACACGCAATTAACTTGTCTCTGGGCAAAGAGGAGAAGAGTCAGGCTCTAAAAGAGAACTTCTGAGAACTGGAGCTAATTGCTTCTCTGCCTGGCACCCGGCCCTTCCCGCGGATCGCAGAGCTCTCGGCTGATCCCGGCCGGCGCTGGGCTTGGGACCGACCTTCTTTTTTCCTGTGTTTTTATATATTTAAATTTTACAGGCCCTGTGGCGTGGGCTCAGCAGGCTCTGTGTGCCCTGAACAGGGGCGTTTCGCTGCCTTTGCTCCTCCCGTGCCTTGCAGAACACCTCGAACTGGTGTGTACTGGGGGAGCAGGGTCAGCGGAGGAGCTGGCGGGGATCAGAACACACTCCCGCTCCTACCCGTCCCATCAGATGCTTCAGGCTCTGTGGAGCATCTCTGGGGTCTTAAGGCACGGAAAGGAGACCCCATCTGTGAACTTGGGGTGCCGGGGCTGTGTCTGCAGCTCCCTAGAGCTGCCCCCCATCCTCCCGCTCCCACAGCCGGAGGGGCGGCCCTGGGAAATGTGTCCGCAGGGTGGGAAGGCGGCTGGGCCGTGGGTTTGGGTTGGCAGCGAGAGCTGCTGCCCTGAGTCATCCCGCTCGCAACCTGCCTTTCCAAGAAAGCCGCTTCTCCTGGGAGCCGGGGGCATGCTCTGTGGTGGGTGATGCGCCGGCCGTGCCCACGTCCAGCCCCGCGCTCCCTCGGGGGCTGCGTTTACTGGGTTGTGCCTTCATGGGCTCCCTCCTCCTCCTCATCTTGAGCGGAGTTTGGCGGGGGTGTGTTTGGGTGGTCAGAGCCGTCGCCCCGAGCAGGGGTGGGGATCTCAGGGATGTGGAAGGAGGTACGTGCCGAAGCGCCCGACACGCACAAAATACAAGGTTGGGAAAGAAACCCAAACCCGGCCACTCTGCGCCCTGCGCGGGGATGGAGCAGAGAGGGGATCCTGTAGCAGGACACCCCAGGGGGGTGTCAGCCCTGTCCCCATCCCTCATGGGTCCATCCCCACAGCTGGGGCCTCAGGGTGACAATTCATACCCCAAAGGCCATTTTAGCGCTGGGATGCTGGTGGGGAGATGCATTTTTGCGACTGAAAAACTATATTTAAGCCAAGCCTGTGTTATTTCTTCGCGGTCTGCGCTTTGGGAGGTGCAGGGATGTCTCCTGGCTGCCCTGCGGAGCTCGGAACTGGTGGCATTTCTGCCCTGTTGTCCCATCCTAGCTGACGGGGGCCATGAGCTCCCCGGTGTCACACACGGAGCGGGGACAATGCTACGATTGCCACCCAGCCCTGGAGCGGCACAGTCCCCGCAGAGCAGCCAGAACCCAGCGCTTTCTGCCCGCGGATTTACGAGCTGCCGGGCTTTGCCTTCCGTCGAGAACGCGAGCGGAAAATGCGGCTGGGAACTATTTCCGCAGCTGCCCCGGCCGTGCTGTGAGCAGCCTTGTTCACAGCGGCCTGGCCGGCTCCGCCACAGCCTCTCTCCTTTTCTTTTATATATATTTTTTTACAAAAAGGCGAGCTGCTGCCTGCTGAAGCAGCACATTCCCGGCCAGGCCACGTGTGCAGCACCACTATTTATTCTCCTTTCAGCCCTTCCCCAAGGGGTCAGGCCCGGAGCTGCCAGCTTGGCACCTCGCCTGCAGCTTCCCCAGCCTGACCAGCACCATGCCGGGTCCCTTCCCGTGCCCAGGGGCTCTTTCTGCTGGCAATTTTACCCCCCTCCAAACAACACAAGACCTGCAGAACCGCCCCTCTGCCCCTCAGCACCCACATGAGCTGCTGTGTTTCCCTGTGGGTGCGGGAGGAGTTCCAGAATTGCTGTGAGACCACACCGGGCGCCTTGGGGTCAGATCTGTGACAACAGAGCCGCGTTTCGCAACGGGGAGCAGCCTTTTTGTGCGTGTGGAGCGTCCTGGGTGTCCTCGCCCACCGTGGGCTCCCCGGGGTCTGCCTGGCCCTGCGGACGAGCCCAGAGGAGCCTCCTGCACCGGCTGGTGCTTAATTAGAAGAGAAATGGGGCTCTGGCACGGCTCATCCTTTGGCAAACCTCCTGCTGGCAGCTGCTCGCCCGGGCCTGCGTGTTCCTGCCCTGGCATGTGTCACCCTCCGGCACAACGTGCCCGGCGCTGGGACATCGCGATCTCCTGGAGGTGACAGCAAAATGCCTGACGGAGCTGTGGATCCCCCGGGAATAGTGGGGGGGACCCCAGTCCCATATCTGTGCCCCGTAACGGCGGGGGAGGCCGAGGGCTGGCTTCCATGTTAAACGAGCAATCGAGGGCAGGAATTTGCTGACACGGCGTTCTGCTGGATTAATCGCGGCGCAGCGCCGCCAGCGAGCTCCCTGGCCCCGCTCCACCAGCCCCGGGCAGGGACCGAACCCAGGGACACAGCAGCAGGGATCCCCAAACCCACCCCATCAGGGGCTCAGACCAAAGCCGGGCTTAACCAGTGCCATACTGGTTTCGGAGCCGGTTTACGGGTTCCCCGCAGCCTCCATGCGGTGTTTGCATGGGCTGTGGCCTCGTGGCCATGGTTTTTCTTCACTCTGGGACACCAGCATTGGGAGTGGCATTGGTTGGTTGTACCCCAGCCCATCTTGGGGGCCTGAGCAGGGTCTGACCCCCTTCTCTCCCTCTTTCTCCCCCCTCCAGCGTCTCCTCTCCCGGATTTGCAGGACCAGTTCAGCCCTCCGGAGCTTGCGCCGCCGCTGCTGGTGAAACTGGTGGAAGCTATTGAGAAGAAAGGTAAGGGGAGATGCTGAGCACCCCCAAAGTGAGCACTGAGAGGCTGAGAGCACCCCAAAGCCCCCAGCGAGGGCAGAAGGGGAGGCAGCTGTCTTTAAAAGCTGTTGGCTTTGGATGGAGCTCTGTGGGGGACACTGGATGCAGCTGCTTGCAGGAATGGAGGGGGAGAGGTCTCTGCTTCCCCCTTGAATTGAGTTGCTGTTCCCCAAGATTGGGCTCAACCCCTCCTGCAGAGACGTGGGGGTGCTGGGTTTGCACCCTGGCTGGGCGCTGGGCTTTGGAAAACACTTCCAGGAGAAACGGGGCCACTAACCCAGGTGTGCTGGGTGCTACGGGCGGTCGGTTCGGACCCTGGTTAGCTGTGCCATAGCCCTTGCCCGGCCGGCACAGGCCCAGCACCAAAGCAGTACGTGCGCTGGGAGCCGCAGGGCTCGCCGCTAACAGCAGCGTCCTCCCTCCCGCAGGGTTAGACAGCGAGATGTTGTACAGGACATCTGGCTCCGAGCTGCGGCAGGCGCTGCGAACCGGTAAGAACCAGCTCAGCGCGGGGAGGAGGCGAATCGGCTCAGATGGAGGAGATTAGGGGACGTGACAGCGCCAGCGCTAATGCAATCCAGGCAGTTCCTGGCTCCCGGCACCGCTGCCGTGGGGCTGGGACGGCCCCACAGGTCCCCCTCTTGTGTGGAGGGGACGAGATGAAACGGCCTCAAGTTGCGCCAGGGGAGGTTGAGGTTGGATCTGGGGAACAATTTCTCCCCCAAAGGGCTGTGGGGCGTTGAACAGGCTGCCCAGGGCAGTGCTGGAGTCACCATCCCTGGAGGGTTGGACAGACGGACATGAGGTTCTCGGGACATGGGGCTGGGACAGGGGTGGGTTATGGTTGGACTCCATGATCCTGAGGGTCTTCTCCAACCAAAATGACTCTGTGAAAGGGACGTGGCACCAGCTCAGAGACTCGCAGCCCAACAAGCGAAGCCCTGCGCTTGTGTCCGGCTGCTCTCGGGGTGCCGATGGGCTGGCGGAGGTTTCTCTTCCTCTGTCACACCACAAATGAGCAGGGGAGGATCTTTCAGCTCAGCTTGTTGGCTGGAGTTGCAGCTCCACTCTGCCAGGAGCCTCATGTCTGGGGTGCAGGGGGGCACTTCCAGGCGTCCTCCGTGTCCCCTGGTGGTGTGTGACGGTCACCGGGACTGGTGCTGGCAGCACCGAAACTGCTGTTTGGTGCCCAGTGCAGGCCCCACCACCCATGGGACATCTCTGTCCCCACAGATTGGACCCTGGGCGACCTGGAGCCCTTCGACGTGCACTCCCTGGGCGAAGCGCTGCGGGGTTACCTGCAGGACCTGCCATCCCCTGTGGTGCCAGTGGCCGTGCACGGGGACATCCTGCGTGTCCTGCAGGGTAAGAGCTTCGGGAACCGGCGGCTGGGTGGGACAGACACATTTGGGGTGTTACAGTAATTCCTGCGGCTGTGGGGTCTGTGTGACACAGCGAATGGTGCCGGCTCCTCC
Source organism: Patagioenas fasciata (assembly GCF_037038585.1). Classification (NCBI taxonomy): domain Eukaryota; kingdom Metazoa; phylum Chordata; class Aves; order Columbiformes; family Columbidae; genus Patagioenas; species Patagioenas fasciata. The sequence goes on along the minus strand of NC_092546.1, from coordinate 5,989,361 downwards.
ATCGTGTCTTCTTCTCTCCCCAGAGATCCCCCAGCCCGAGAATTGCCGGAAGCAGCTGATGCTGGCCCTGGAGTCGCCTGCGGTCCCGCTGCAGAACACGCTCACCCTGCAGTTCCTGCTCCGGCATCTGGGGAAGGTATCGCAGCAAGCCGAGAGCAACAGCCTCCACCCTCGGGCCCTGGGCGAGATTTTCGGGCCCCTGCTCCTCCGGCTGCCCGGCGCCAGGTACGGCAGGCTCTGGGCTGGGATGGAGCAGGCGACACAGGGGTCAGGCATGGGAGGAATTCCCAGTTCTCCCCAACAACCACTGATCTCGGCTCCTCTCTCCCTGCAGCCCGGAGCTGAGCCCTGACTTCTCCGTGCTCTTCCTGGAGATACTTCTGCAGACGAAGGAGTTGGAGCCAGAGCAGTTACCTCCAGGTATTGATATCACAGAATGGTTTGGGTTGGAGGGGCCTTCCCAGTGCCACCCCTGCCATGACAGGGACATCTTCACCAGCTCAGGTTGCTCAGAGCCCGTCCAGCCTGGCCTGGGATGTCTCCAGGGATGGTTCATCCACCACCTCTCTGGGTACCTGGGCCAGGCTCTCACCACCCTCAGGGGCAAAAAGACGCCCCTTCCTTGGGGCCTGAGGCGCTGGCGTTTGTGCTCCGTGGGTGTGGAGTCTCTGCCCCCACAAGCGGGTTGCAGAGAGCGTTTCTGTGCCTGGGGGCAGCTCAGAGTGTTCAGCTGCTGCTGTAGATGTGCCTGGAGCAGCTCCTGGCAGCGTGGTGGCCAAGGGGGCTTCCCAGGACAGTCACTGCAGGGAGGGTGACGCTGAGGGAGCTGGGATGTGAGGTCAACCTCTTCCTCCCCTCCTTCTCTTCCAGCTTTGCCTCCAAAACCTCCTAAGCCAAAGCCCAGCGCAGCCAGTTTGGCCAACGGGAACAGCGTGCCTTTGCAGGACGCCGAGTGGTACTGGGGGGACATTTCTCGGTAAGGGGGTGTCTGGCAGGTGACATCTTGTGTGCCTCGTCCTTCCTGTTACCCCGGGGAGCTCTGCTGGCACCTCACAGGCCATGACAATGACGTTCCTTGCAGGGAGGAGGTCAACGAGAAGCTCCGGGACACGCCAGATGGTACCTTCTTGGTGCGCGACGCCTCCAGCAAGATCCAGGGAGAGTACACGCTCACACTCAGGTGGGCCCTGGGGTCCCCGAGAGCCTCCGCTGCTCTGGGAGGGAGTTGTCACCGCGTGTCCCACGCGTCAGGGTGCTGATCGGTGCCCTCTGTCCCCTCCCCGCTGCAGGAAGGGCGGCAATAACAAGCTGATCAAGATCTTTCACCGGGAAGGGAAGTACGGCTTCTCTGAGCCCCTGACTTTCGGCTCGGTGGTGGAGCTCATCACCCATTACCGGCACGAGTCGCTTGCCCAGTATAACGCCAAACTGGACACCAGGCTGCTCTACCCCATCTCCAAGTACCAGCAGGTGAGGCCTGAGCTGCTGGGACACAACTGGGAGCGCAGCCCCAACCAGGGGCCATTGCGCATCCATCCTTGGCAAGTAGCATCCCAGTGCTCGCCCCGTGCTGGGACGTTGCTTTTTCGGGTGCTGGGAGGGGATTTTGTGGGAGCAGCTGCCTTGCCGAGGGGCAGGAGCAGGTCCTGAGTGACGCTGCGTGTGCGGCAGGACCAAGTGGTGAAAGAAGACAGCGTGGAGGCCGTCGGGGAGCAGCTCAAGGTCTATCACCAGCAGTACCAGGACAAGAGCTGGGAGTACGACCTGCTGTACGAGGAGTACACGCGCACTTCGCAGGTACCGGCACCCCCGGGCTGCCCCCACGCCCCCTGATCACTGGGCCGGGGGGAGAAGGGATGAGAATGAGCAAAAACCTGCCCAAGTCCTCCCCCTTCCTCAACCCTCCCCTCCTTTTCCAGGAGCTGCAGATGAAGAGGACGGCGATTGAGGCTTTCAACGAGACCATCAAGATCTTTGAGGAGCAGTGCCAGACGCAGGAGAAGTGCAGCAAGGAGTACATCGAGCGCTTCCGACGGGAGGGCAACGAGAAGGAGGTGCAACGGTGAGCGCCGGGGGTGCCGTGACCGGTCCTGGAAGGGGATGGGGGCTGGAAGGGACCGTCCTCGGCCCAGGCGTGCGCAATCCTCGCCTCTGCAGCAGCGTGCTGTGTGCTGAGCTGGCAGGCCGCCTCCTCTGCCGCCTCCACGCTGGCTTGCAGCCTAAACCCCGCTTCTTTCCCCCCGCAAGGATCCTCATGAACTCGGAGAAACTCAAATCTCGCATCACGGAAATCCACGACAGCAAGATGAAGCTGGAGCAGGACCTGAAGAAACAAGCCTCGGAGAACCGGGAGATCGACAAACGCATGAACAGCCTCAAGCCAGACCTCATGCAGCTGCGCAAGCTCCGGGACCAGTATTTGGTGTAAGCAATTCCTGCCCCCGCGCAGGGCTGGGAATGGGGCCCTGCTGCCCCTCCAGCCCAGCCCGGGAGCCATTCAGCTGCTTCCTGGAGGGTTTTGGGGTTTGTAAAACCGGCTGATGAGCTGCTGAGCCCTGCAGCGCGTGGCCTCGGGGCATGGCAGCCCCTCAAAGGGGACGGCTGCTGCCCTCTGGTGATGGCAGAGCAAGCGTCGGGGAGCCGGGCGCATTGTGGAGCCGGGCACGGTGCCCGCGCTGAGCTCTGCCTGTCCCTCCCCAGGTGGCTGACGCAGAAAGGAGCCCGGCAGAAGAAAATCAATGAGTGGTTGGGCATCAAGAACGAGACGGAGGAGTGAGTGTCCCTGCTGACGCGGTGTGGGGTGGAATCAGAGAATCGTTTGGGTTGGGAAAGACCCTCGAGATGAGTCCAACTGTTACCCCAGCCCCAGGAATACCCCATGTCCTGAGAACGTCATGTCCGTCTGTCCAGCCCTCCAGGGATGGTGACTCCAGCACTGCCCTGGGCAGCCTGTTCCAATGCCCCACAGCCCTTTGGGGAAGAAATTGTTCCCAATATCCAATCTAAACCTCCACTGGTGTAACTTAAGGCCACTTCCTTTCGTCCTCTCGGGATGTGGGGGGCTGTGGGACCATGGGCAAGTCCCATCTCCCCACTAGGGAGCTGGGGATACCACCCCTGCTGGAAGGGGTGACAGCACGTGGCAGAGGAGAGATGTGGGGGCCGTGTCCCCATACCAAGGGGTCCTGACCCTCCGTGTGCTCTGTTGCAGCCAATACTCCATGATGGATGACGAGGAGGAGCTGCCGCACCACGAGGAGCGGACATGGTACGTGGGGAAGATCAACCGCTTGCAGGCGGAGGAGATGCTGTGCGGCAAACGAGACGGCACCTTCCTGATCCGCGAGAGCAGCCAGAAGGGATGTTACGCCTGCTCCGTGGTGTGAGTAACCCCGCGCAGACCTGCCGGGACGCGCCGGGCACGGGCCGAGCTCCCACAGCGCTCTCCCGGTGCCGGTAACAGCCTGGGGGTGAAGGGATGGAGAGGAGGAGGAATTGGAGGTGCTGGAGGATTAAAGGTTGACCATGAGCTGACAATGTGGGCTCGTAGCTCAGAAATCACGTTGTATCTTGGGCTGCATGTGAAGGGAGGGGATTCTGTCCCCCTCTGGTGGGATCCCCCTTCCAGCTCTGGGTCCTCAGCACAGGACACACATGGAGCTGCTGGAGAGGGGCCAGAGGAGCCCCAGGAATGACCCGAGGCTGGAACAGCTCTGCTGGGAGGACAGGCTGAGAGAGCTGGGGGGTTCTGCTGTCCCTGTTCCCCCCTGCGCTGACCCTTGCTCCCTTATCTCCCCGCAGGGTGGACGGTGACACCAAGCACTGCGTGATCTACAAAACGGCCACCGGCTACGGGTTCGCCGAACCCTACAACCTCTACGCCTCCCTCAAGGACCTGGTCTTGCACTACAAGCACACGTCCCTGGTGCAGCACAATGACTCCCTGAATGTCACCCTGGCTCACCCCGTCCTGTCCCAGCCGCCGGCCAGATGAGCAGCCCGTGCGCCACGCAAGAGCTGCCTCCAGCTTCTCCCCAGGGCGCTGCTTTCTGGCTCTGGACTCTCGCACCCTGTATAGTTCGAGTCTCTGTGCTCCTGCCCCTCCAGAGCCTCTGAGATGTCTGTGACCGTTCCTGGTGTCCCTTTTGGTCAGTAGCTTGAAACCCGTGTTGGCTGGTGGGACAAAAAGAACAGGCTGAGCTGTGGATTCTTCCAGCCTTTAGGAGGTGGGATCCAGTTGGGATTTGAGTCGCCGGGAGCACACGCAGCCCACTCCTCTTCCCGACCCGCCGGTCAGATCCTTTCTTGCAGACAGGTCGTCCCGCTCTGCGGCGCCTTCCCGATTCCTCGGCGCGTGTCACCGTCCCCGTGTCACTGCGGGGTCCCTGCCTGGTGCCGGAGGAGGAGGAGGCTCAGCTGAGCGTGTGCATCCTCCGCTCTCACTCCCCTCGGGGGTTTTGGTGGTGTTCGGTACAAGGGGTGCTGCTCCTCCGACTCATTTAGGAGGGAGAATCCCCATCCTCCACGGGGCTCCTGGGCCGAGGTCTCTGCTCGTGTCACGCTCCACCTCGCCGTCTTGTCCCCTGGTGTCACCGCCCCCGGAGCGTTGCTGTCTGGATGTGGTTAAGCGACGAATCTTTCGTCCCAGTTGTGCCAACTAAGCTGTGAACCCCCCGTCGGTACCCGTGATTTTCCCGGCAGAGTCCAGGGGATGCGCAGCTGGTCTTTTCCTGCTTGTCTTCTGGTGAATCTTCGCAACCTTAACCTGTTGTAGCTCTGTAAATACGGTTCGGTTCCTAATCGGCTGCTTCCCTAGTCCTGGTTTTTGCTGAACTCCCGCAGGCGCCCGGCCGGGCTGTTCCAGACTCAGCTCCGAGGGGCCGGAGGCGACACACACGACGAGCCCCCCCGGAATGAAGGACCTGTCTGCTGCGGGAGGACGGCATCTCCTGAGCGCCTAGAAATGTATATGCATGACGTGGAATTATGTATGCAAAGCACTTATAATCGTCAGTACTGTACGGGGAGGCGGGGTGACGGAGCCGCGGGTCGCTGGCGCGGGTTTGTTGTGGCGTTTTGGATAACGCCGAGGTCAGAGCACCCAGGGGCAGCCGGGGGGCCCTGGAGGAGCTTCACGAGTTGAGGCCGCGGTGGCGTTTGCTCTGCTGGGTTATTTTGCCCACCTGGTTGGGAGAAAATGTCCACGATCCTCTTGATTTGCCGGAGAGGCTCTTCCTTCTCGGTGCTGCTGCTGGTGGATGCCGGAGCCTCTGCCGCTTCTGCTCGGTGTCACCGCACCGGGGACCGCGCTGTCCCTTGTCCCCGCTCAGCTGTGCCGCGGGGCACTCCCCGGGTCCTTTTGGAGCTGCGATTGCTGGAGCAAAACATCTTATTCGTGTCACTCGCGGCGGCTTCTCGGCTGCGCAGACCCCGCTCCGCGCTGTGGTTTTGGCTCCGGTTTCCCGGTGTTCGGTGCCGTGAGGCCGCGTTTGGCTTTGGGGATCGCTTGGGAAAAGCCGTCGGGGATGATTAAGGGAATGGTTTGGGCTGGGCCGCGTGAGAGGCGAGCGCACGTGTGCTGGGCAGGGCGGCCGGTGCTCAGCCCTGCAGGACCCCCAGGGCTGGGGGGCCCTTCCCGCACCCCAAATCCTGCTGGGGGTTTCCAGCCTCTGCTGCTTCTGCCCCACGTCCCAGCTTCTCCTCACAGTGGGTTTTTTACCCTTTCTGCTGAATTTTCCCCCCACGCTGTCCCTTCCCGCCCAGCGCCTCTTGCACCCTAGGAGCACCGGCGGGTGACGGTCCCCCCCGCGCATCGTCCCGGCCCCACCGGGGTGACACCGCTCGCGAGTCCCGTGCACAACGAGGAGGAAAACGCCCTTTCCAGGGCCTCATTCCCCGACTTGCCCCCCAAAACCCACCTCACCCCCCACGCTCCCAACCCGCGCAGCCCCCCCGCAGTCAGCTCCGTGTCATTGTCCCTTTGCTGCTTTCGCTCGTGCTGACCCGGAGGTGCCGTGTTTCCAACGCTCCGCTTGCTGCTTCGTGATCCCCGCCCCGTGTCCCCAAACCCGTGTCCTGTGGGTACAACGTGGCCGTTCCTGCTCCCCGGGGCACAACCTGGGGCTTCGTCCCTTCGTGTCCCCCGTGTCACCGGTGGCTTTGTGCTCGGAGGGGACGTGGTGGCCGCGCGGTTTTTAGTCCCTAAGTACCCGCAATAATCGATAACTCGCCACTTGGGTTGTTCGTTGCCAGCAGTAGTTCTCTCTGCTCTTCCTGTTGGTGTTTACTAACGTGAAGCGCTCTTTGTTTCGGTCAGGATTTGGTTTTGTACGGTACTTCAGAAGAAAAAGACAAAAAACCACAAAAACGACCAAAAAAAACCAAAAAAAAAAAAAAAGAGAAGAAATAAACAGAATTAATAAAGGGGCCGTGAGGATTCCTGTGGGTGTTGCGCCAATGGGGCTCGTCCTGTGTCCTGGGCTGGGCGCAGGATGTGACCTATCGCCTGGGGACCTGGGACAGGTGGGGGTTGTCCCCGTGCAGGGAGGTGGCAGCACAAGGAGGTGGCACCGAACCCCCAGGGGCGAGAAACAGCCGGAAACGGTGGCTGAACCCAACGGGGAAGTACAAGGTTCAGTGTTCAGCCCCAGAAATGAGCACAGGGGGATTTTGGGCAGCACCGAAGCCCCTGGGGGTTCCATAGGGTCCTGGGGGGGTCCCACACAGAGCCACCCCCTGCCCGTTCGGAGCTGCTGCACACGGTGTTGGGTTTCTGTCCCCAACGTGTCGCAACCTGCGGGGAAGCGGCAGCCGCCGGCGGGGCTGAGCGGCTGTGACCCCAAACCCCCTTCGGGGCTTGGCTCCCGAGGGGCCAGGGGGACGGGGCGTCCAGAGCCGGGGGGACAGCGGGGACAGGGTGACCCACGCCGGCCGTCCCCACGTGAGTCAGCAGCGTTGGCGTCACAGGAGGCCGGTTGATCCGGGCAGGACGGGTGCGCGGGGGCGGGCGCAGCTGGGCTTTAAAACCCCCGGCAGGGCCGGGCTCGGCTCCCTGCCACCCCACAGCGTCCCCATGGCCCCCGCGGTGACACTGGTGCTGCTGGTGGCCCTGCTGGCCCCCGGGCTCGCGGTGGTGGCCGCCACCCCCGGCTGTGACGCCCCAGCCCCGCTATGGTGCAGCTCGCCGGAGATCGCCGCCGCTTGCCAGGTCAGAGCCACCGCGGCCACCGGGCACAAGGGGACGCGTCCCGCCGGGACAGTGTGGGGACACCGCCCGCGGTACCGGTGCTGGCATCCCTGCGGCACAGGCTGGTACCTCGCGGGGGTGCCCGGGGGTCCTGTGCCGTGCTGGGGACGCGCCGACCCCCAACCCATCCCCAGCTGCTTTTTCAGCATAAAACCCCCTTTTTGGCTTATTCCACCCTGCGACAGTGGCTCCGGCAGCGCCCTGGGGGTGCAGCCGCAAACGGGCGGTGGACGCTGGGCTGCGCCCCCACCCAGACCCATCCCGACCGCACCAGATCTGTTTTCCCCAAAAATATTTTGAGGAAGTTCCCTCGGAAAGCCCCAGCGCCGCGCCGGCATCGCACCGGACCCGCGGCCGCCGCAGCCGCTCTCACTTCCCTCCCCAGCCCTGCGCACCCCGGTCCCACATCCCAGGAGCTTCACCCCCCATCCCCTGCAAATATTGGGGTCGCTGAGCCCCCCCAAACCCTCCCGCAGGCCGAGCGCCGCTGCGCCAACCGCTCGCAGCCAGCGGCGGCCCCCGTGGAGCTGAGCCTGTTCTACGAGAGCCTGTGCCCCGCGTGCCGCGCGTTCCTGGTGCAGGAGCTCTTCACCGCGTGGCTGGTGCTGCCCGACGACGTCTTCAACGTCACCCTGGTCCCCTACGGCAATGCGCAGGTAGGAGCCGCTGCCACCGGTGCTTGTCCCCTGTGCCACCGGTGCCTGTCCCCTGTGCCACCGGTGCCTGTCCCCTGTGCCACCGGTGCTTGTCCCCGGCGCTCATCCCCTGCTCAGACCCGTGTGTCCCCCAGGAGAGGAACGTCAGCGGGAAGTGGCGCTTCCAGTGCCAGCACGGCCCTGAGGAGTGTTTGGGCAACATGATCGAGGTGACGGTGACAATCCCCGTCCCCAGGGTGGTGGCACAGGGGGGTCTGGCCCCTCACCGTCCGCCCTGTCCCCGTAGACCTGCCTGATGCACGAGGCCAAGGACTTCAGCACCTACTTCCCCGTCATCTTCTGCCTGGAGTCGGGCAGCTCTGTCACCAAGAACCTGGAGGCCGTATGTCCCTGTCCCCCTGACCTCCCTCTGTGTGTGTGTGTGTGTGTGTGTGTGTGTCCCTGTCCTGGTCCCCCTGACCTCTTGGTGTGTGTGTCCCTGTCCCCTGCTCACCACCACAGGGACATCCCTGTCCCTGTGATCTCATGTGTGTGGCCCCTGTCCCCTCCTCACCACTGCAACGATGTCCCCATCGCCCTGACCTCCCGGTGTGTGTCCCCATTCCCATGTGTCCCCCTGATATTCCCACATGTCCCCCTGATGTCCCCATGTATCCCCCGACATTCCCACGTGTCCCCCTGTTCCCCTGACATCCCCATGTGTCCCCCTGACATTCCAATGTGTCCCCGTGTCCCCCTGACGTCCCCATGTGTCCCCCTGATGTTCCCATGTGTCCCTCTGTCCCCCTGATGTCCCCTTGTGTCCCCCTAACATCCCCATGTGTTCTCCTGACATTCCCATGTGTCACTCTGTCCCCCTGACATCCCCATGTGTCCCCCTGACATCCCCATGTGTCCCCCACGTCCCCATGTGTCCCCCTGTCCTCCTGATGTCCCCTTGTGTCCCCCTAACATCCCCATGTGTTCTCCTGACATTCCCATGTGTCACTCTGTCCCCCTGACATCCCCATGTGTCCCCCTGACGTCCCCGTGTGTCCCCCACGTCCCCGTGTCCCCCTGTCGTCCCCATGTGTCCCCCTGAGGTCCCCGTGTCCCCCTGTCCCCCTGTCATCCCCACGTGTTCCCCTGACATCCCCCGTCCCCGATGTCCCCCTGTCCCCCAGACATCCCCGTGTCCCCCTGACGCCCCCGTGTCCCCGTCCCCGCAGTGCCTGCAGGTCTACGCCCCAGAGCTGGACAGCGGCCGCGTCACCGCCTGCGTGCAGGGGGACGTGGGGGCCGCCCTCATGCACCGCAACGCACAACTGACCGAGGCGCTCGACCCCCCGCACCAATACGTGCCCTGGATCCTCGTCAACGGGGTACGGCGGGGAGGGGACCGGGAGGGGACACAACGGGGGGACGAGGGCGCAGCGGGGACCCCCTGAGCGCCCTGTGTCCCCCATAGAAACACACGGACGAGCTGCAGGAGCAGGCACAGGCTTCGCTGCTGGGGCTGATCTGCCGCCTCTACCAGGTGGGATGGGGGTCCAGGGGGGCTCCCTGTCCCCGTCCCAGTCCCCATCCCTGTCCCCATCCCTGTCCCTGTCCCCGTCCCTGCTGGGGCTCTACCAGCCGCTCTCTGGCAGGGGGAGAAGCCCAAGGCCTGTGGGGGCTTAGGGGCCCCGAAGGTCCCGGTCGGCTGCAGGCGCTGAGGGGCGGCGTGGGAGCACGGAGCGAGCGGCGAATAAAAAGGACGATTTTGTGGAAAAATCAGAGGCTCTGGAGCGTTGTGTTTGGGGGGGGGGGCGCGCTGGGAACGTTGCTGCCTCGGTAGGTGTCATGGCGGTCGCTTGTGCCTCGGTAAATGTCATGGCGGCCGCTTGTGCCCCGGTAGGTGTCATGGCGGCCTCCTGCGCCTCGGTAGGCGTCATGCGGTAACTGTCATGGCGGCCTCCTGCGCCTCGGTAAGTGTCATGGCGGCCGGCGGAAGCGGAAGACGCTCGGTTACGGGGCACGCCCCGCTGGTGCCGGTGGCGGAAGCGCGCGGCGGTGAGCGGGGGGGGAAAACACGGGGGTCCGGCAGGGGAACGGGGGTCACAGCGCGGGTAACGGGGAGAACCGGGGAGACGGGGCGGCCCAGCGGGGTTAACCGGGGGGCACTGGGGAGTACGGCAGCGCTAACGGGGGGACTGGGAGGCACGGCAGGGATAACGGGGGGCACGGGGGGAACTGGAGGGTGCGGCAGAACTAACCGGGGAGCACAGCATGGATAACTGGGGGAACTGGGAGTGTACAGGAGCAGTAACTGGGGGGCACAGCATGGATGGCGGGGAACTGGGGAGCACAAGAGGAACTGGAGGGGTATGGCAGCACTAACTGGGGAGCACAGCACAGGTAACTGGGGGCACAGCATGGATAACTGGGGGAACTAGAGGGGCACAGTATGGAGAACTGGGAGAACTGGGGAGCACAAGAGGAACTGGAGGGGTATGGCAGCACTAACTGGGGAGCACAGCATGGGTAACTGGGGGGCGCAGTATGGATGACTGGGGGAACTGGGAGTGTACAGGAGCAGTAGTTGGGGGGCACAGCATGGATAACTGGGGAGCACAAGAGGAACTGGAGGGGTACGGCAGCACTAACTGGGGAGCACAGCACAGGTAACTGGGGGGCACGGTATGGATAACAGGGAACTGGGGAGCACAAGAGGAACTGGAGGGGTACGGCAGCACTCACTGGGGAGCAGTGCACGGGTAACGGGGGCACAGAGTGACTGTGTGTGTGTGTCTGGGGGTGTCTGTCCCCGCTGACCCTCGGCGGGGGCCCCAGGGGGCTCTGTTCCTCAGGATGCTGTCGCGGGGCCGGCGGCTGCTGCGGCCGCTGTTCCACGGGCGCCTGCTGCTGCTGACCAACACGGCGAGCTGCGGCGCGCTGCTGGCGGCCGGCGACACGCTGCAGCAGGCCTGGCACCGCCGCCACCACCCCGACACGCAGCCCCAGCTGGCACGCACAGGTGACAACCGGGGCACACATACACATATGTATACGTACGCGGGCAAATGTAGGGTCTTACATCTGGGCAGGAACAACCCCAGGTTCCAGTGTAAGCTGGGGAATGACCTATTAGAGAGCGGTGAAGAGGGAGCTGGGGGTCCTGGGGGCAGCAGGGTGAGCATGAGCCAGCACTGGCCCTTGTGGCCAGGAAGCCAATGGGACCTGGGGTGGGTTAGAAGGGGGTGGTCAGTAGGTCAGAGAGGTTCTCCTGCCCCTCTGCTCTGCCCTGGGGAGACCACCCCTGGAATCTTGTGTCCAGTTGTGGCCCCTCAGTTCCAGAAGGACAGGGAACTTGGTTTGCGTTGGGTTCGAGATCAGGAGGTAACGCCCCAGCAGGGTTCATGTTGTTGGTCGCTCTGGTCTGAGCTCTGCCTGCAGGTGTGAGGCCGCGAGGAAGGGGGATGGATGGACAGACCTTGACGGACACCCAGACTGATCAATAGGAGTACTCCATCCCATTAGCACCATGCTAATTGTTTGAGGAAAGCGGGATCCTCCGCTTGCTCTCTTGGGCGTTACTGCTCTTGCTCTCAGGTGCAGTTTCCTTGGCTCTTTTTCGCTGGAACCAGGACAGTTTTGGTTCGGGACGTTGCGTTCGGCCTTTGCCCATTTTGCAGGGGCCTCTGGGCTTTTTGCCTTTTTCCTATTTTTGCCTTTTTCCCTCCTTTTGGGAGCGGGTGCGGCTCCCCGGGCCCGGCTGCTCGCTGTGGGCACAATTCACGGGGAGCTGCCTCGAGTATCTTTTATTTCTATTTTTATATATGTTTACTGGCCGTGTATTAGTATTTTGTTATTTTATCAAACTGTGCTTATCTCAGCCCAAGTTTCTCCCTCCTCTTTCCCATTTTCTCCCCTATTTGAGGGGCACTGAGCACCCGTCGCGGTCGCATCGCCGGCTCGGGTTGCACCACAGCGCTCGTTTAATCGCGTCGTTAGCAGAATCGGGGTCACGTTTGCAAAGCCGCGCTCCCTTTGTGGCTTCCCCGCAGCTGGCTCCGCTTCCGGGGGCGTCCCCAGGGGGTGACCTCAATGACTGAGGGCTCGGGGGTGCTGTGTTGCAGGACGCATGTTCGCCGTGGGCTGCAGCCTGGGCCCCCCCTTGCACTACTGGTACGTCTGGCTGGACGCGGCGTTCCCGGCGCGGGGCGTGAGAACCGTCCTGAAGAAAGTCCTGATCGACCAGCTGGTGGCATCGCCCGTGCTGGGCTCCTGGTACTTCCTCGGTGTGTGGTGGTGGCACTGGGGATTGAGCGCGGCACCCGGCAGCCCCCGTTAATGGAGAAAACTGGGGGGTTTTGGGGGGCATTTTTCAGCCTCTGGCGCAGCTGAGATGCTGATTCACATCCCTGCTCCCCGGAGCTGGAGCCTTGGCGGCACCGCTGTCCCCACTGACACCCGTCTGTCCCCAGTCTGTCCCAGATCTGTCCCCTGTCCCCAGTCTGTCCCCTGTCCCCAGTCTGTCCCCTGTCCCGGGTCTGTCCCCGATCCCCAGTCTGTCCCCACTGACACCCGTCTGTCCTCAGTCTGTCCCAGGTCTGTCCCCTGTCCCCAGTCTGTCCCCACTGACACCCGTCTGTCCCCAGTCTGTCCCCTGTCCCCAGTCTGTCCCCACTGACACCCGTCTGTCCCCTGTCCCAGGTCTGTCCCCTGTCCCCAGTCTGTCCCCTATTCTCAGTCTGTCCACGCTGACACTGATCTGTCCCTGTCCCCAGTCTGTCCCCACTGACACCCGTCTGTCTCTGTCCCGTCTGTCCCCGCTGACACCCATCTGTCCCCTGTCCCCAGTCTGTCCCTGCTGACACCCATCTGTCTCTGTCCCTGTCCACAGTCTGTCCTTGCTGACACCCGTCTGTCCCCGCAGGCATGGGTGCACTGGAGGGCCAGTCGCTCGAGGAGAGCTGGGGGGAGCTGAAGGAGAAATTTTGGGAGTTCTACAAGGTAAATTCATCCCCCTGAGCTCCCCATCCCATCCCATCCCGTCCCTGGTGGGGAGATGATGGAATCACAGGATCACGTTGGTTGGAAACACCTCTTAAGATCGAGTCCAACCATAACCCACCCCGGCACTGCCCCGTGTCCTGAGAACCTCCTGTCCGTCTGTCCAGCCCTCCAGGGATGGTGACTCCAGCACTGCCCTGGGCAGCCTGTTCAATGCCCCACAGCCCTTTGGGGGAGAAATTGTTCCCAGATCCAACCCCAACCTCCCCTGGTGCAACTTGAGGCCGTTTCCTCTTTAAACTCTCCCCGCTGTCCCCCCCAGGCTGACTGGTGCATCTGGCCGGCTGCTCAGCTCCTCAATTTCCTCTTCGTGCCCCCCAGACTCCGGGTGGTTTACGTCAATGTGGTGACGCTGGGCTGGGACATCTACCTCTCCTACCTCAAGCACCGGGTGAGCGCCGGCACCGCCGTTTCTCGCCGCCGCCAGCCCCGCTCGCACCGAATTTGCCTTCATTTTCCTCTCTATTTTCCAGCCCAGCCGCCCCGATGGCCCCGAGAACCAGCGCGACGTTGGGACATAGAGCCCGCTGCTCCCAACCACGCCGTTTGTTGCCCACGGCGAGTGGTTTTCTGGGCGTTTTGGCTCAACCCGCCCCGAAAACAACAGCCAGACCCCCACCGCAACCTGATTAACTCCCTCCCTAATTGCCACAATGGCTTGGGGTTGCGTTTACAACCCATCTCGTGTCACGGATGAACCTGGAAAGCTGATTTATTTGGATGTGTTTCTCCACGGAGCCCACGCTTTGCCCGACCCCCCCAGGGATGGTCTGTGCTCTCCCCTTACCCAAAAATGGCTTTTTTCCCCCCTTTTTCCAGCGTTCCCCCACTTTTCCACATCAGGACATCACCCCCTCGGCTCCCCAGCCCTTTCCCCTGCTCATTTCTCACGTTCGAGCTGGATCAAGGAGCCGCTCGCCCCGTTCCCCCCACACCTCTGGGTTGATGTAAACAGGGGTGCGATGGCTGCCGCCCGTTTCCCAGCGGCCGAACCAACGTGGAGGCGGCAGGGGGAGGGTTTAAGGCGAATTTTGCAGGATTTGGGACCAAAACACCCTTCTGATCCCAGCCAGACCTCCCCCCCATAACCTGAGCGCTTCATTCATTTCCAGCAGCGAGGAACGCTGCCTAAATGGGATCTTTTTAAAATATATATGTATTTTTTAAAGCTGTGCCTTATTGGTGCCTCGTCCCCCCAGGGTGACGCCCCCCCCCCACTGCCGAGCCACCACGTGGCAAATATTAATTAAGCAACCAGCTAATTTTTGCTTCTACCCAGCAACAGGAGGAGCGAAGACCCCGAGGAACAGGTGGTCAGCATCGATTTATTTCTTCACAACATTTCTTTTAATACAGTGATTTTTAGGAAATTGTACTCTTTTTTATCTTTTTTTTCTCGTTTTTTGACACTTTTGACATTTGTACAGTACAGAGTTAACGTCACAAAAATAGGAAAGGGGGAAGAGGCGGGGAGAGGGGGGGGGTAAATCTGTTAAAATAAAGACACAGCGCTCCGAGAAAAACATAAATAGGGGGGCGGCAGGATCTCGGGTCCATCATCGCTACGGAAATAGCCACTTATTCACAGCACGACAGGAACACACGGAGCCCAACGCCCTGCGGCAAATTAGCGACTGCTCCTTCAAGCCCCGCACACCCCCCTGGCCAAAAAGAGCCAAAAACGAGCCCAAAATGCCACCTCTTCAAAGGTCCCCAAGCCGGGCTAATTTGCTCCAGGGCCTGGCTGGCCTTGCTCATGTATGATTATCTTGTTAAACCTTTAAATAATAGATTGATTTCTTTTTTAAAGTGAGGTTCACAAGCAAGGTTGCCACACCGAGAAAACGAAACGAACCGAACTAAAACATAGAATTAAACGTAAAAAGTAACGGCACCAGCACGGCCACGGCACGGCAGCTCACACCTATTTACAAGGGGAGTTTCTTCTGTACAAGGAGGAAGACGGCGGGAGCATAAATTAGCGTCTATTTATACAAATAAACAAGAGTTTTAGGAAATATCCATCCAGCCAGGGGGAGAAATGGGCGCCAAGAGCCTCCGGGGGCCCTTTGGGTGTGGGGGACACGTGAGGTTTTGGGGGTGCGGTGGAGAAAATAATGGTTTTGGGGGTGATTTAAAGCAGAATGGGGGGGGAATCTACCAGCCCAGGCTTAAAAATAAATTAAGGGAGGGGAAAAAGGGGGGCACAGCCTAAATGAATGGGGGCTCCTAGGTAGGCCGCAGCCCTTCGGGAGGTACCAGCAGCAAATGTTTCGCCCCATAAATGAGGGTTTTTTGGGGGGTGTGGGTGCGCTGAGGGGTGTGGGGTGCGCTGAGGGGTGTGGGGTGCGCTGAGGGGTGCGGGGGGTGCCCCTAGCAGGCGCAGTCCTGGTGCGGGGGGGCCTGCTGGTCGCTGAGCTGCGGGCCCTGCTTGGCGCCGGTGACGGCCGGGTCGGCCGCGTCCAGCGACTCCGACATCTTCTCGCAGATGATGTCCACCAGCCGCTCGAACGTCTGCTTCACGTTGATGTTGTCCTTGGCGCTGGCCTCGAAGAACTCGAAACCTGCGGGGGGAGAGGTGATGCTAAGGGGGGGTATCGGGGGTAAACCCCCCCAGCGATGCCATGGGCCTCCCCTCCTTAAACAGTGAACGTGGTCATCAATAGTGAATAAAACTGGAATATTGGGGAATATTGAACAATATTGAACCGTATTGAAATATTGAACAAGAATATTGAGGGATATTGGAGAAGAATATTGAACAATATTAAACGATACTGAACAATATCGAAGAACAATATCGAAGAACAATATTGAGCAAGAATGTTGAACAATGTTGAATAAGAATGGTGAATATTGAACAATTTTGAATAAGAACACTGAATAGGGAAGAATACTGAAAACCAGTATTGAACAAGAATGTTGAACAATATTGAACAATATCGAACAAGAACAATATTGAACAAGAACGTTCAATATTGAACAATATTGAAAACCAATACTGAACAAGAACATTGAACAATATTGAACAAGAACATTGAATATTGAACAATATTGAAAACCAATATTGAACAAGAATGTTGAACAATATTGAACAATATTGAATAAGAACATTGAATATTGAACAATACTGGAAACCAATATTGAACAAGAACGTTGAATAATATTGAACAATATTGAATAAGAATGTTGAATATTGAAGAAGAATATTGAACAACATTGGAGAAGAATATTAAACAATACTGAACCCTTTAAACAATATTGAACACTATTGAACAATATGGAACTAAACTGACCAAGAACATTAAACGATACTGCAGAAGAATGTTGAATATTGAACAATATTGGAGAAAAATCCTGGAGAATAGTGGAGAACACTGAAGGGCTGCGTGTGCTGCACGCCCAGATCCCCCCCAGCCCCGGGAACACCCAACTCCCCCCCCAGCACTTCCCGGCAGGTTTACAGCACCGTAACCGAACACTCCATCACGCCCTGGCGCTCGCGGCTTAATTATACCTCATTTTTCCTCCCTAACTGACGAGTCACCGCCGCTATTGAGGCAGAAGAGTTACAGCCAGGGAATTAAGCCCCTAATTAAATTATTTGTGGGAAGACAGCAGCCCCCCCGGCTCACCCAAGTGCTCGGCGAGCTGGCGGCCCTTCTCCGAGGAGACGACGCGCTCGTCCTCCATGTCACACTTGTTCCCCACCAGCAGGACCTGGGCGTTGTCCCACGAGTAGGTCTTGATCTGGGTGGACCTTTGGGGGACAAAGAAAGAGGGAGGATGGTGGGGGGGGGAAGAGCGCGGGGGTGGTTTTGGGGAGGTCCCCCAGGGCTCCGTGAGCGCTCACCAGTCCTGCACGGCGTTGAAGGACTCCTCGTTGGTGATGTCGTACATCAGGATGAAGCCCATGGCGCCGCGGTAATACGCCGTGGTAATGGTGCGGTACCGCTCCTGCCCGGCCGTGTCCTGCCGAGGGGACAAGGGTGTCACCCCCGTGGGCACAATGTCACCCCTGGGGACACAGCGTCACCCCCGGGGACACAGCGTCACCCCCGGGGTGATGGATGCAGCCACTCCAGGTGGACAGCAAGGTCCCCAGGGCACACGACATCAGCCCCATGCCAACCCCAAGACATCACACCAGCCCCACAGAGACCAGCGGGGGGTGCGGGGGCCTCACCCAAATCTGCAGCTTGATGCGCTTGTCGTTGCGGTAGATGGTCTTGACCTTGAAGTCGATGCCGACGGTGCTGACGAAGGCGGGGGTGAAGGAGTCGTCGGCGTAGCGGAACAGGAAGGAGGTTTTCCCCACGCTGCTGTTGCCGATGATCAGGATCTTGAACATGTAGTCGAAGTTCTGGTCCGAGGATTCTTTCTGCCCATAGCGGGAATCGGTCGCCGACGCCATCTGCAAGGCGGGGGGGAGGCCATGACGGCGGCGGCGGTGACAAACCCGCACAGCATCGGGCTCCGGGCGGCACCGGAGCCACCATCCGGAGCTGTTTTCCCACCAACGCGGTGGCAATTATGTCCTATTTTAATGTGAGATGATGGGGGGGGTATCACCCAGGGTGAGGCGTGGTGCTGTCAGCGCTGGGGGGGCTCTGCTGTCACCCCCAATGGTGACACCAAGAAGGTGCCACAGCGAAGTTGGGGTGCACAGACGGGGGGGCTGTGACCCCGGTAGCGGTTGGGGCGCTGCAGCCAACCCTGCATCTCCCCTGCAAAATGGCACCTGCAGCGGTGCTGCGGGGGGGGGAGGGTCCTGGGGATGGGGGCACGGAGCTGGGGGCGCAGGGCGGAGCGGGGAGCGCTGCGGGGGGGGATGCAATGTAGGGTGCTGCAGGGTGCTGCGGGGAGGGGGCGCTGGGTGCTGCAAGAAGGCGGCTCAGCCCCTGCCCCCCCCGCGCAGGCCCGAGCCCGCCGCACCCCGGTGCACCGGCAGAGTGACCGGGGGGGACCCGCGGCCCCCTCGCTGCAACCCGCCCCCCCCCCCGCCCGGTGCAGCCGCCAGCTGGCGGACGCCCCCTCCCCGAGCAGCTCCCGCCCGCCCCTCCCACCCCCCGGTGCGATGCAGCCGCCGGTACCGGTTCCGGGGGGTGCCCGGGGGGCGGGGGGGGGGAACACACCGGGGGGGGCGCGGGGGCGCGCGCTCACCTCCAGCCCGCGCTCGCGCCGCCGCCTCCTCCTGCAGCAACTGCAGCAGCGGCGCGCGCCGCCCCGCCGGTTGCAGAGCCCGGATGACGTCGGCGAGAGAGGGGGGAGAGGCGGGGCGAAGTATGTAAATCAGCGTGACGTCAAGGCTCGGCCCCTGGTGGGGAGCGCTGATTGGCCGGCGGCGCGCTGTGATTGACAGGCGGCGGGCGGCACGCTGGGCGGGGCGCGGAGGGGAGGGGTGACGCCCCTCTTGGCGCGGTGGTGGGCGCCGCTTTCCCCCTCGCGGCGCGCAGTGGTGCGGTCCGGCGGCGCGGCGGTGGCCGGGGGGGCTGAACCATCCCCTCCCCGGGCGGGGGGGGCATGGGGCGGACCATTCCCGCTCGGAGGGTGGGTGACCAGCCATCTCACAGCCTCCCCTGTCACGACATGACCCCCCTATCGCGACGGCCAACGCTTCCCTGCAGCCACGAGCAGCCTGACCCTATAGCCTTCCAGGGGCACCTGGCCCCGCGGCGGGGCCTGATGCTCCCAGTGCCCCGCGCAGCTGGGGCGGGGGGCGCAGGTGGGCGTCGTGTCCTGCCTGAACCCCTGCGTCCTCCGTCGCCCTGTGGCAACCGGCGGGGATTAGGGGGAGGCAGCATATGGCTCCACAGCCCTGATGCTCCCCAGCCTGCGGCCTCAGCCTCACCCAGGCCGGCCCAGCCATGCTCGGCAGCGCCTTGCGCAGAGATCGGGGCTCTCCGGGGAGGGGGTCGGGCTCTGCTCCCCAGGAACAAGCGCCAGGAGCAGAGGAAACGGCCTCAAGTTGCACCAGGGGAGGCTGAGGTTGGATCTGGGAACAATTTCTCCCCCAAAGGGCTGTGGGGCATTGAACAGGCTGCCCAGGGCAGTGCTGGAGTCACCGTCCCTGGAGGGCTGGACAGACGGACATGAGGTTCTCAGGACATAAGGCAGTGCTGGGGTGGGTTAATGATCTTGAGGGTCTTTTCCAACCCAGTTATTCTCTGATTCTACAGATGCTGCAGCCCCTCAGCCAAGCAAGTGGTGAAAAAGGCTTTTCCAACAAGCTCCTGCCCCACTGGAGATCACAGAGCCTCGTCTGGTCCCTATCAACCCGCTGGCTCATTGGGAGAGACGTGGTGATGCTGAGCACCCGCTGGCCAGGCAGGGACGGCACGGAGCCCCCGGTGGTGCTGGAGAAGGGGCACCCAGCTCCCAAGGCCCCGTAGCCGATGGGCGAGCGCCGGCGGGGCCCCGCGTGCCAGGGCAGTGCCACGGGTGGGGACGTGTTTGCAGACATAAATCACCATGGGGAGCAATGCGGAAGAGGCGGGGGGTGGTAGGGACAGCGGTCCCTGCGCCGCGCCAAGCCGGCGATTAAATATTTACCTTAGCCGGTTGTGTTTGCCAGTGATGGATCGAGGTTTCCAGGGAGGAGCTCGGCTTTTGTTCAGACACCCAGCAGGGCCACCAGCAACGCCAGTCCCTGGGGACGGTGGCGCGAGCACGGCACCGCGGCAACAGCGCGGCAAAGAGGCACTGAAGGGATCAGAATTAGTGAGGAACAAACCAGGTTTAATCTCTGGTAGGTGAAGGAGGAAACCCAAAGGACCCCGGGGGCTGCGCCGGCCCCTGCGGAGATGTGGGGGGGGTCGTGGCACCCGCCATGACCCAAAGTGCAAAGTACGAACGCAGCATTTTGAGGATCGGTCTTGGAGCAGAAACGTCTGCTCCTGCCGCAGGGACGCGTGCGGGCGCGCCGAGGGGAGGCTCGGATTAAAAAGTGAGCTACAAAAAAAGGCTTGAAAAAGGGAATTTGCCCCCAAATAAATAAAAAGCGCTGGCTTGCGCCCCAGTCCCTTGTGCTGGGGGATGGCACCAGCTCCCTTCGCCGTCCCGCCGTGGGATTGCGGTTCTGCCAGGGGACACTTTGGGGACACCAAAATGCTTCTGGGTGTGCCTGGCCCCATGGGGGACCGTGTCCCCAAAGATGTGGCAGGAGCAGTGTCCCCAAGCCCTGTCTGAAGGGGACAGGGACCTTCCCCAGCGGCTGTACACAGGGACACCGGGTGGGAGCAGGGGACAGTCGCTGGGACAGGGCGAGCGGTGTCCTCGTGCCTCTCGGGACCTGCCCAGCTCCCATGCAGCACAGGCGGCGTGTCCCCTTGTGTCCCCGCGGTGCCGGTCACTCGCCGGGGCAGGGCCCTGTCCCATGTCCCCGCGGTAGCGAGGGGACCCACCAGCCAGTGCCGCTACCTGCCCAGGGACAGGAATGTGACGTTGCCCTCCGTGTCCAGGCACAGCCCCTGGCTGCCCTCGGCGCCCGGCACCGAGCACCCGCCGCCACCATCCTTCGGCAACGTTCCCTCCAGTGCCCGCCGGTTGTCCACATCCCTGGGGTGGGTGACAGGCGAGTCCCGCTCCCCAGGGCCGGGCGACAGGCGCTCGGTGTCAGCCGACCCTGAGTCATCTGTTCCTGGTGTCTTGGAGCCACTGTTGTCCTCATCCAAGGGGCTCTCGGCCCCCTCGGGCTCCGTGTCCAGCTCACCCTCCTCCTCCTCCTCCTCCAGTGTCAGCTCGAACTGGAACTTGTCGGTGGCAGCAGGGGACTTGCCGGGTCCCTCGGGCGGTGGGGACGGGCTGCGTGGGATCATGCTCTGGTACCATTCCCGGTTGTCCTCCAACGTGTCCAAGATCTCCTGGGCGTCGGGATGCACCAGGTCGGCCCACGTCTCCCACAGCGGATGGGCGATGAAGTCGATGAAGCCCACCTGGGGGGGGAAGCAGAGCTGAGCCCCCCTATTAACCCAGCCCTGTGCCCTCCCAGCCCCACAGCGCTGCCCCACCTGGGACTTCTCCACGGAGGCCGTGAGCTTGTCGCACATGGGGCTGATCTCCATCCCCTTCTCCCGCTCGCGGTCGCCCTGGTGGAAGAACTCCACCATGATGCGGTCGGTCCACTGCCGGTACAGCTCCAGCGGCTTGGTGGGGTTGCTGAGGTCGGCGCAGTGCACCATGTTCTGCAGGACCTGCGGAGTCACAGAGTCACGGGGTGGTTGGGGTTGGAGGGACCTCTGGAGATCCCCCATCCAACCCCCTGCTCACGCAGGGTCCCAGAGCAGATCACACAGGATCCCAGGGGGTTTGAATGGCTCGGAGAAGGAGACTCCACACCCGCTCTGGGCAGCCTGGGCCAGGCTCTGGCACCTCAAAGCACAGACGTTTCTCCCCATGTTCTGATGGAGCCTCCTGTGTTTCAGTCTGTGCCCGTTGCCCCTCACCCTGGCGCTGGGCACCACTGAACAGAGTCTGCTCCATCCTCTGACACCCACCCTGAGCTACTGATCATTGATCACATCCCTCTCAGCTTCTCTTCTCCAGCTCAACAGCCCCAGCTCTCTCAGTGTCTCCTCATCACAAAGATGCTCCAGACCCCTCAGTATCTTTGTGTCCCTGTGCTGGGCTCTCTCCAGTAATTCCTTGTCCTTCTTAAACTGGGGAGCCCAGAACTGGTCCCAGTTCTGCAGATGGGGCCTCACCAGAGCAGAGCAGAGCAGAGCAGAGGGGGAGGAACAGCCTCCCTCAATGTGCTGCCCACACTCTTCCTTCATGCACCCCAGTACCACCGGTCTTTGTGGCCACCAGGACACGTTGGTGGCTCGTGGGACACTGACAGAGACCTACCCAAAGTCCCTTGTCCACCACCCCTGTGCCAGGAACCCCCTTGGCCATGGTCGGGCCACCAAACATGGTGGCACCAAACAGGACTTCCCAGCAGCCCTGGCTGGAGCCACAACCAACACCTGGAGCACCAGGAAGGTTCCCCACCTTGTCCTGGCGCTCACCTGGATCCGATCAGAGTAGTTGTCCAGCAGCAGCACCCCGAGGCTCGTCACCTTCTTGGTCTCCACCATGGTTTTCAAATCCGCCAGCAGATTCATGTGCTTGGACATGTCCGTGGCCAACACCTGGGCAAGGTGGAGTGGGAACGGGGCTCAGCCTGGACCCCCCCACAAGGCCCCCCCACCCTGGGGTGCTCTGGGCCCCCCTGTACCATGTCGATGGCCATTTTGCGCAGCGACTGTCTCTGCTTCTTGCTCAGGTTCTGGAAGATGTCGCAGTTCTCCTCCTGGAGAAGCTTGAAGCCCACGGCCAAGTGGTGGTTCTCCAGCACTGAGGCGTCATTGTACATCAGCGCCAGCTCCGAGTCTGCGAGGTGACACCAGTCACCCCGGGTGACCCAGGAGGACACCGGGGTCCCCCACACCCCCCCCCAGCTCCATCCCTCCGCCCTGGCTCACTGGTGTTGATGAGGAACTGGTTGGAGACACCAGGGTGGTCAACATCATGGATGGCGCTGGCGAAGATGGCGGCCATGATCTCCAGGTCTGTGAAGACAGCCTGGGGTGGGGGGAAAAAAGCCATTGTTGGTGTGTCACAACCTGCTCAGATGCATTTGGTGGCCTCGTGGGGACCAGGACCGACCTCCAGTGCAGGCGTGGAAAGGAGGACGTGGGTGGACTGAGCCACGTCGGCGGCGTGGATGCTGTTGTGGTAGGCCACGTCGGCGTGGTAGTGGTCCTCCAGCGTCAGCATGTAGGTGATGAAGGTGTCGGCGGGGATGCGGAAGGTCTTCATCAGGTCACGCTCCTGCGGGGAGGTGGCTTGTCCCCATCTGGCCACAGCGGCAGGGACGGGGACATCCCACGAGAGGCTCACCTGGAAGATGCTGTACATGATGACGGTCAGCGGGCGGTTGCCCGAGTACTCAGCGACTTTAAACACGTTGAGACCCCACTTGTTGGTGTCCTCCAGCTCCTGGGGACCAAAGGGACAAAGATCCAGCACAGGGGACCCTGCCACCGGTTGGGTCACCCCCGCTGGGACCCACCTTGGCCAGCAGCCCCTCCTGGTCCGTGCGGACCCCGAAGCGGGGGATGGTGGTGGCCGCGAGGCTGGAGCCGTGCGGGAGCTTCCTGACGCCACTGATCTGCGACATGGGACGTTTCCTCCGCTCCTTGTCCTTGTCCTTGTCCTTGGCTGGGGGGATCTCGACCTCCTGCTGCTTGTCTGGGCCAGCACAGGGGGTCATGAGTCGGGGGGAGCCTCATGTGTCCCCCAGCATCCCCTCGGTGACGCGCGGATGACACCGTGATGCCACGGCAACGGGGGGATGCCCAGTGCTGCTTCTTACCCCCCCTGCATGGGGCCACCCACCTCGGACCCTGGGCACCCCCCTGTGGCCACAGGGACGTCCCCACCAGTATGCACCAGTATACATCAGCGACTGTGACACCCCCCAAGGCAGCAAATCCCGCAGGGACACACGGAACCCCCTCCCACCCCCAGCTCCATACATTGAATTGTTTTTGCAAAAGCCAAGTGGCACCGTCCCCGTGGGTGCCACAGGATCCGCGCCCAGAGGTGCATCCCACCCAGCTGCCAGCCGAGAGGTGACACCCAGGTGGGGGTGTCCCAAGGGGGTCCCCAGAGGGGGCTCCTCACCCAGGAAGGTGCTGGAGATGTACTCGGAGACCTGGTTCCCCGAGCGGCTGGTCTCCGAGAGGTGCGTCAGCTCCCGGTTCAGCATCCTCTTGAACTGCGGGGAGCGGGAAGGGGCTCAGCAATGGGCAGAGCGGGCAGGACCCCCAGTTTCCCATCCTGGGGGTCTCCGCCCCCCCCAGGGCGATGTGGGGTCCGTCCCAGGGTTCCTCACCTTGTTGGAGGCCATCTCGCTGACCGAGTGCCGGGTCCGCAGGGTCTCCAGCTGCTCCAGGCACCAGTCCAGCTCCTCCAGCGTCTCCCGCGAGAGCTTCTGCTGGGCATCCTCTGCCGGGGGGGACACCGGCTTGGCAAGGGACCTGCCCCCGCCGCGGGGACACGCACAGGGTCCCCACACCCCGAGCCCCCATGGGTGGCTGTGCCCCCGGAGCTGGGGACACGGGGGGATGCGGGGGACTGGACTGGGGTCAAGCATCCCCGGGCAGCGGGGCGTCACACTGTCCCCATGGCCTGGCGTGTCACGCTGTCCCCGGGGGGGTGACAGCTCCCGCGGGGCCCCGCCGGCCGCCGGGGTTTTATTAATGGAAGGTTTGACGTCAACGGGAGCTTTTCCACCGCGCTGAGAGCGGCCGGAGCTGCCGAAAACCAGACATGGAGCCCAAAGGGCAAAGCCGCGACTCTGCCCTGGTTTGGGGGTGGCCTTGTGCACCCCCCAGGGCCACATGGGACCTGTCCCTCACCCCCAAATTGTCCCACATTGCCCCCCCACACTCACCGGCCAGGCTGGCCTTGCTCCCGGAGGGGAGGCTGCTGCTCGATGCTCGCCTGCGAAACACAGGGGGGCTGAGAACGGGTGTCCCCCCCTTGCCGTGGGTCACAGTTTCCCCCCCCAGGTGACATCCTCATGCTCCCCGTCCCACAGACACTCACTTGATGGCGGCGCGGTCCTGGAGATGGGTCAGGTTGCTCCGGACGGTGCGGAGGCTGGCCAGGACCTGGCGGGGGGAAAAGGGGCTGGGGCCACGCAGACCCCCCCGGACACCCCCCCCAGTGACGGGCAGTGTCCCCTCCTCGCTGGGACGCGGGGACAGCACCTACCTGGGCGAACGGGGTGACGATCATGTCTTCTCCATGCCTGCGGGAGCAAGGGGGGCGTGAGGCGCAGGGTGGGGGGGTCAGGGTGGGGGTGGGTGCGGGGGGACACTCACAGGTCGCTGGCGATGGAGGAGTTGCGGGACATGGCTTTTGGGGACAGGTCGTAGTCGCTGTCGGAGCGGTAGAGGAAGGACTCGCGGCGCTGGCCGTGGGGGAGCGTCCCTTGCAGGACCAGCCCTGCGCTGGCCTGGGGGTCCAGCGCCCCCCGCCCGGGGGGGCCATGCTCCAGGTCGAAGCTGCGAGGGGACAGGGGACAAGGCTGGCACGGGGCAGGTGGCCCGGGGACCGCTGCGGTGACACCGGCCACCGCCCAGCATGGCCAGAGCGGCTCCATCGTCCCGCTGCTGGGAACCAGCACAGCTCAGTGCACACAGACCTCACGGGTGCTGGGGACACCGGCCAGCCAAGGCGGGTTGTCCTGTGTCACCCAGGTGGGACAGGACCCCCGCCCTCAAGCCACCTCCTCTCCTGTCCCCTCCTCATGGTCCCTGTTTGTCCCAAGTCCTCGAAAGCCCCAAAACCTCCATCGGCCTCAGCTCCAGGCGCTGTGTCCCATGGGGGGTGACAGTGTCCCAGCCATGGCATGGAGCCAGAGGACACCAAAGGACAGAAGCCACCAAGGAAGCCAAGGCTTGACCCTCAGGGACAGGTTGGTGGTGGCTTGGGGACACCCCAGCCAGAACCACCAGCAGCCGTGCGGGTCTGTGGCAGGACAGGGGACAAGGATGGTGACCCTGCGGTGTCCCCATGGTGGCGGTGACCGCCTCACCCCCCCATCCTGCTCTGGGGTCATGGGAAAGGCTGCATGCCCCCATGCCCGCCCCAGCTGTGGGGACAGGGATGAGCCACCCCAGAGCACTGGGTGAACCGGGAAAGCGGAGGGGTCGCTGGGGCCACCCTGTCTCCATCTCGCTGTCACCTACCCAATGCACGAGTGCCTCCGGGACGGGCACCGGCCGCCCGGCATCATCTCCCCGCTCCGGCGGTGCCGCGGCTCCCCGCGCTGCGCCCGTCCCTGGCAGCGGCACCGTGTTGTGCCACCCGCAGCCCTGTGCTGTCCCTGCCTCTGCCTCGCGTCCCCGATGGTACCGGGGACACAAAGCTGCATTGTGGCTCTGATGGCCCCGCGGTGACAGCCGCGGCTGCTCCCGGCCCCGTGCCACCACCTCTGACCCCTCCGTCACCCTACGGGACAGCCCTGAGCCCCCAGGGTGGGAAAGGGGGACACGAGCCCCCATGGGGGGGTCGTGATTAATTAAACCCCCTCGTTGGGGTGGCGGGCTGTCTGCGTTAATAACCGCCGGGCGGCGGGGGGGCCGGGGGCTGCTATAAATAGGTGCTGTTGTGGCTGAGGAGGGACCTGCTGATCCCCACAGCACCCACCAGCACCCCGGGGTGTGGGCAGGGGGGCACCCAAAACCAAATCCTCTATAGCTCCAAGGTGGGGGGGCTCAGAGGGGTGCCCAGCTGTGCCAGGGTGGGTGCTTTGGTGCTTTGCGGTGCCAGGAAAAGCCCCTTGGCCCTCCCCACCACCCCACTTTCCCCCCATGGCACCTGCACATCCCCGCCTGCCCATCAGTGCACTGATGGTGTTTGTGCTCAGCTCCCCCCTGCTCGGCTCAGCCCCCGGCTGTGGGTGACCCCCGCTGTTCCCTGCTTGTCCCCCATGGCCCTGGGGACGTGCCACAGCACGGGGGGCTCCACGCTGACCCTGTGCCCGGTGCCTCCTCCCGCCTGCCCAGGGCTGAGCGTGTCCCCTCGCCGGGGACCCTCCAGCGTCCCCCCCCCTTACCAGAGGGGATGCGCCACGGTGAAGCGCCGCTGCAGGCGGATGCTCTGGTTCATCAGGAGCTTCCGGAAGAGGACGGGGGAATTGCGGGGGGAATTACAGGGAGAACTGCAGGGGGACGCCGCCGGCGAAGCCCCCGGCGAGCGGTACGTGGTGGGCAGCATGGCCCAGCCCAGGGACCCCCGGCACGGCGGTGACAGTGACGGGGAGGCCAGGCTGCCCGCCGGTGCAGAGCAGGAAGCGTGTGGCCGTCCCAGCCCCGGCCCCAGCGGCCCCGGGAAAGTTTCCATCCCCCTCCCGCCCGCGCCTGGGAAATTAAACAACTGTCTGGCTCCGGCACATGGAGCGGGTCCCCCCCGGCTGCGCCGGCCCGGTGCGCACCCAGCTGCCTGGGCACGTGGCCCCTTGCTGGCCCTGTGCCACTGGCCACTGTGCTGTCCCCAAGGCGGCAGCTGCTCCCGCAAGGACAGGGGTGCTCTGCTCGGACACGCGGCAAAATGCCCCAAGTGACTCCGATGTGTGGGGTGGCCGTGCCATGGTGCCACCAAGGGACGCAGCCAAGTCTCGCGCATCCTGGGCGTGCAGCGTGGATGTGCCGCGGTGTCTGAGTCTGGAGCATCCCGGACACACTCGCTTTCAAGGGACTGCAAGCCTGATGCATGGGGACATCAGGGCAGAGGAATGCCGTGACAGAGGGACATCAGGCGACATTGAGGTGGGGGCAAAGCCGGGCCCCCCTGGGCTACCTGGCAGCCAACGCGCCCTAGGACACTGGCAACAGGACAGTCAGTTCTGCCCCCCCAGGCTGTGGCTGTCCCCGCCGGACACGTGTCTGTGCAGGGGGTGGACAGCAAGTGACACCGGAGCCAGGTCCCTCCGCTGTGCCAGGCCCATGCTGTCCCCACAAGCCAGGCTGGGACAGGCACGGGGGTGGGGAATGGCCCAAAAATAACCCTGCAGCAGCACAGCCGGGACTGAGGTCACCTCCGGACAGGGACAGGCCAGCCCTGTGGTGACACCGGGCTGGGACAAGGGATGGGGACAAGGAGGGGATGAGGAGGATGAGAACAGGGGATGGGGACAGGGATGGGTGATGGGAACGGAGGTGGCAAGGATGGAGGTGATGGGCACAGGGGTGGTGGGGACGGGAACAGGATGGGGGAGACAGGGGTGACAGGGACAGTGACAGCCGGTGCACAGGATGGACATCCCGCAGCCACAGCAGCGGGGATGGTGACAGAGGGGTCTGTCCCGCAGCAGCCGCTGGCACCGGGCGCTCTCCCGGTGCCGGTACCGGTGCCCCGGGGCCGCTCTCCGGTGCCGCTGTCCGCCCCGCCGGTGCTGAAACCGGGGGCGGCACTGCCCTGCCCGGTAACCCCATCCCGGTGCCACCACGGCGAGCAAACACCCCGTCCCGCTCTTACCGGGGGGGCTCGGACTCGTCGCCGCTGCTGGGGCCGCTCTCCTCGATGGTGAAAACCACCCGGTTGCCTTCGGGCTCGGGGCCGCGGGCCTCCGCCAACCGGCAGCCCAGCGGCGGCAGTAACGGGCTACCGGAGAAACGCCGGCGGACGGCGCCCACCGCCGCTCCCGGGCCCGACGGGGCGGGCTCGGTGGCGTCGCGGCAGCGCTGCGGGGAGACGGGGCGGCGGTGAGGGGCGGCGGCACCGGTACCGGGGAGCTCTGCAGGGTGCTGCTGCTCCCGGTGTCCGTGTGTGTCCCCACCCGCGGTACCGGGGGGTCCCTCCCGCGGGACAGCTCCCCCCACCCACCTCCCCGTTACCGGGCGTCGGTAGCGCGCGGGCGCCCCCTGCCGGACACGGTGCGGCGTTGCACCCCGGGGATACCGGGGAAGTGGTGGGGCACGAAGCCAAGGGCACAGCCGGTATACCGGAGCGGCTGAGCCCGCAGCGCACGGAGCCGCCGGGACACCCCATTCCCCCCGCCGCCGCCGCGCTCGCCCCGTCCCTGGGGACCCCGCCGGAAAAACCCCCGGAGCCGACGCGCAATTACGCAGAGGTGAATAATAATTAACCACCCATTAAAAGGATAATTAACTCCCGCTCAGCGCCTCCATCCCGGTTATTGCTGCCCTGGGGCCCGGCGCGGGGACGCTCGTACCGGGAACACCCCCGCCCTGGGGACACCCCCGCGGTCCCCGGTGTCCATCCCGGTCTCACCTCCGCGCCGAAGAAGGGCAGCGCCGTCCGGCTCCGTCTCATCGCCGTCCCTGCGTGGGGAGCTCCGGGAGTCGCGGTCGTGGGGTTCAGCGGCGGGACCCCCCCCCTTTCCGGTGCCCTGGACGCGCGGGATCCTCCCGCCCGTGATTTATGGGCGCCGGGTCTCGGCCGTGGCAGCTGCCCCAGGCTCAGCCCCGCCTCGGGTTTCAGGGCCACACAGCTGCCCCCCCTCAGCACAGTCCCCCCTGTCTCGCTGCCCCCGAGGTCTGATGAGGACCGGTCACCCAGGCCTGTGGCCACGGGGATGGTCTCTGGTCCCAGCACCCACCAAGCCATGAACCCCCCGTGCCAGGGGCACCTGTTACCACCATCCCTGGGGACCCGTGGTGCACCGGTTGCGAGCACACAGCTCCCCCTGCTCCCTGGGGCTGAGCCCCCTGCACCCCAACCAGAACCAGCAGCAGCCTCACCCAAGCTGGGGGGATTCTGAGCCCTGGCACGGGGTCCCTGCCGCCACCAGCGCCCACGCTCACCCACAGCCCCTTACCAGCGCCCAGTCCTTGCGGTGTGCCGCTGTCCCCGCAGCGTGCCGCGGCCCCGGCCGAGTGCAGCGGAGCAGAAGGAAGGCGACGTGCGTGCCTGGCTGCTCGCTCCCTCCCATCCCACCCCGCCGGGGGGGCCTGCACGGCCCCCACCACCTTGTGCGCCACCGTACCGCACCCCGCACCCACCCTGGGGGCACCCCGGGGCCTCCCGCCTGGTGTGGGGGGGACCCCGAAAGCAGTTGTGGCCTCCCCCAGGACTAGGGGGGTTTTCCCTGGACTGGGTGCAGAGCAGACAGAAAACCAAAGCCAAGGCAGCAGCTTCTTTATTCAGCAGCGTGGGCAGCCCCGGGGGGGGCCACGGAGGGAGGGTCACCTGAGTCCGTAGTGGGTGATGGGGGACCCCTCTGTCACCTTGCTCTAGGGAAGAGAGAGAAAGTGGGGTGAGCACCCCCAGCTTTGCCCCACTGCCCCCCCGCCACCCCTCAAGTCCCCCCCACGCACCATGGGCACCTCGTCCAGGTGGTGGAATCCTGGGGTCCTGCGCCGGCACAGCCGCACCAGCAGCACCGCTGCCGCCCCCACCAGCACGCAGACGAAGAGGCAGATGATGACGACCACGCCAGGGCTGGGTTTGGCGGGGGACTGCGCTGCAAGAGGGGGAGACGGGCACCCCGTTACCCCCCGGCACCGCCAAGCCGTGTGCCTGGTCTCTGAGCACCGCGGCTGCTCTCGAGGTGAGAGGGAGCTCAAGACCAGCTCCAGGCCTCCCTAATCCCCCTATCCCACCCCTCACAGACCCAGCACCTGGCTCTGGCGTCACCTCCACCTGGGGGGGCCCAGCCTGGGCTCTGGGGTCACCCAGGGACCTGCACCCCTGAGCCTCCCACCCCATCCTGTGGGTGCAGCCCCTGAGTGGGGGGTCTAGGGGAAACTTGGGGCTCTGCTGAGCCCATGGCCATGAGCAGGTCTGGGGGTTCCCTTCCTGCACGGTGCCCCCGGGCTGGCTCTCACCCGAGCTGCCGGCTGCGGTGCCGGTGCTGATGGCTGCTGTCGTTCTGGAGCTGGTGGACAAGGTGTTGGCACTGGGGGTCACGGTGGGCGCAGAAGAACTGGGTGCAGGAGAACTGGGGGCAGAACTGGGTGCAGGAGAACTGGGGGCAGAACTGGGTGCAGGAGAACTGGGGGCAGAACTGGGTGCAGGAGAACTGGGGGCAGAACTGGGTGCAGGAGAACTCGATGCAGAACTGGGTGCAGGAGAACTGGACGCAGAACTGGGTGCAGGAGAACTCGATGCAGAACTGGGTGCAGGAGAACTCGACGCAGGAGAACTGGGCGCCGGAGTGGACCCGGAGGCTCCAGGTGAGGATGGGGTCAGCGTTGCTGTCGAGCTTGGTAGATGCTCGGTGGCCAGGGAGTTGGGCACGGTTGGCTGGGACAATGACGGTGCTGCCGTCCTGTTGAATAGAGATGTCGTAGATGCTGCTGAGCCTGGTGTTGTGGTGGAAGGTGATGCTGTGGCTGGGTTGGATGAAGATGTAGGTGCTTCTGAAGCCAATGTGGTGGATGAGTCAGGTAGAGATAATGTAGGCAGCGGTGTGGGCGATGCACTGGACAGAGACGCTGAGGTGGGTGAGGTGGGTGGAGGTGTAGGTGTTGTTGAGGCCAATGTGCTCACAGACACTGTGCTGCTGCCATCTGTGGTACCGTGTCCTGTTTCTAGAGCATGGAGGAGAGCGAGCTGGTCAGCAAGGACGCGGCAGGACCGTGGGGCAGGCAGAGCCCTGGGGGGACAGTGGCATCTGCCCCAGCTCCTGGCCTCACGATGCTCACTTCCCAGCTGGTTTCACCATACACAGAGAACCAGAAAACTGGGATTAAGCCAATATCACATCCCAGAACTCCAGGGTCAGGAAGAGCCTCCCGAGCCGTCATGGCACGGGCGCAGTGCCAGGGGACGAGCAGAGCAGCGCGGCAGCGGTGGGCATGGCACGGGGACACGTGCCAGCCCAGCCCCGGTGGCACCCACCGGGCAGCCCCGCGCCGCCCTGCGCTGGGGACTCCGCTGTGGCCTCGTGGGACGCGGCAGCGATTGCCGCGCAGCGCCAGCACCGCGGTGCCCTTATCGGCCCAAGTCCTGTTTGCACAAGAGGAGGAGCAGGTCCAACCCGGCCCCACCGGAGCAAAATGCCACACGGCAGAGCCAGCACCCAGCGCCAGCACCCAGGGGGGACTGTGTGAGTGGCTGCTGGGGGTCCCCACAACCACCGGGCCCACGGGATGGGCCGTTCCCACCCAGCTGCCACCCTGTGCCAGGCTGGTAGCGAGCCCAGGGCTGAGCACCCAGGGTTGGGTGCCAGCTCCCGCGCCAGGTCGGGCAAGTCAAGGCACCCTGGGGTGCAGGGGAGCGGTCGGGGGCCCCAGGTTGGAAATGGGGGGACCACGGCACAGCACGGCCCACAGTCTGAGGGCCCTTTGCCCCCAAAGTGCCAAGGCGGTGCCGGAGCACCCACGCCACCACAAGCACCAGCCGGCCCAGCCGGTTTGGCAGCGCTGGGGCCGCATCCTGCCCTGCGGTGCTGCCAGCTGAGGGAGGGGCAGGGTGCTCTCCTCCCACCTGGGGAGCCCCCGGGGGGAACAGCCTCCCCAGGACCCCCAGGGACCGAGTGCAGCCCCCCTGCCTTCCCACAGAACCCTGGCTGCCCCGGGCAGGGCTGGATCCGGCCCCGCTGCACCCCAAGAGCTGGGTTAGCAGGCAGAGCCCCCCCCAGTGCTCCCCAGGCTTGAGGGGGGCATATGGACCCCAGAACACGCTGAGCCCGGCAGAGCAGAGTGCGAGGGAGCCCACGGGAAGCCCCTCCCGAACCCCCCCGGTGCCCGGTGCTGCCGGGCTGGGCGGCGGGAGCCCACGGGGAAGCACACGGCCCTCCCGGTACCGCGGCGCGCACGGACCCCGAGCGCCCCCAGGACCGCACGGAGACCCCCGGGGTGCACGGACCCGCGCCGGTGCCCCCCACCCCAGTCCCCCGGTACCTGCGAGGAGCACGGCAGCGGCGCAGCAGAGCAGCAGGCGGAGCGCGCCCCGGGCCATCCCGCCGCCCCGGGCCACGCCGCCGCCCCGGGCCCGCTCTGCCGCCGCCTCCGCCGCCGCCGCCGCCTTTATCCGCCCCGGGGGAGGCGGGGGCGACCCCGCCCGCGGCGCCCCCTGCCGGCCCCGGGCCGCAGCACCGGCACCCCGCGAGCATCCCGTGTACCCCACCCCGTGCCTCGGTCTCCCCTCGAACCGTGAGATCACCCCGGGCAGCAGGAGCCACCCCTGCCGGCGGCACCTCGGGGACGGGAAGGGTCGAGTGGGGGCGTGGGGATGAAGTGATCTGGGGACATGGTGACATTGGGATGGTTGGACTTGGGGATGTGGGGACACGGGGATCTGAGGACAGAGGGATGTGGGGACACGAGGATGATGGAATTTGGGAACACAGGGACTTGGGAGATGTGGGGACACAGGGATCTGAGGACAGGGGGATGTGGGGACACAGTGACCTGGTAACATGGGCATGGGGACACAGGGATGAGGGAATTTGGGAACACAGGGAGATGCGGGGATCTGGGGATGTAAGGATGTGGTGACAAAGGGATCTGGGGGCATGGAGACTTCGGGATGTGGGGACACAGGGACTTGAGCACAAAGGGATCTGAGGACACAGGAATGCGGTGACATGGAGACCTGGGAACACGGGCATGTAGGGACACAGGGACACAAGACCCACAGGCACGGGGCTGCGCTGGCTCTGCCGCAGGGACAGACAGACATCCCGTCCGTCCCAGTGGCGCAGCAGCACATCTGGGGCGCAGCATGGCCGCGCCGGGGCCGCTTCCGCACGGCGGGGAACGGCGCTTCCTCCCGGCAAACCGCAGCTGCCCCGGCACCGCGCCGGGTCCCCAGGGAGGCCACGCTCCCCCCGCCGCCACCACCCAGGGCAGGGCCCAGCGTGCCGGGCTCCCCGCCAGCAGGGCCATCCTCGCTGTTGGCACAGTATGGCACAGCTCGGCATGCCGCGGCGGGAACCGGCCAGAGCGACTGAGCCAAGCTTCCTGCTGCTGGTGCCACTGTCCCCAAATGCTCCCAGGACTGAGGGTCTGTCCCTTGGGTGCTGCTCCATGGGCTGGATTGGGGAACCAGCCCTCGCAGGTGGGGGCCATGGAGGAGGAGCCATGGCAGTGCCGGGAAGCCAAGGCCGGGTGCTGGAGCCCAGGGAGGAGCCCTGGACGCCCAGACTCCCTGTTTGCCTTGAGGGGGCCCGGCGAGGAGCCGTGGGGTGACCCCAGGGTGCCAGAGTGCTGTGTGTAGGGGGGTGTTGGGGACCCTCCCATGGAGGCTCAGGATCACACCACAGCCAGGATCAGCAGCCCCACAAGCAGCCAGGTTCCCCCCAACACCTCCCCACCCATAGGGAACCCCCAGATGCCCCCGAGGGAGCCCTTTTAACCCCTGAACATCCCCCTTTACCCAAGGGAGCCCTTGTAACCCCCAAAACTTCCACTATTGCCTGAAGAGATCACCACGAACACCCCCCACCATACACAGCACCCCCCCAACACCCCCTACAAGCGACCCCCAGAGCCCCCATCCCCGGGGGTAACCCCCCAGTCCTCCCAGCACCCCAACATCCCTCCCCTCCGACCCCTATTCCCGCCGGTACCCCCCCGCCTGCCCTCTCCCCCCCCGCCCCAAGATGGCAGCCGGCCGCGCCGCTTCCTGCCCGCGCCGCCGCGCCAGGTCCCATCCGTTCCCCCCCCCACCCCGTTCTCCCCCGGCGCAGCAAACACCGACAAGCCGGTCACCGTTGTCGCGGGGGGAGTTTTACTGGGGCCTGACTGGAATGTCTCGGGCACGGGGGCCCGTGAGTCCCGGCGCGGGCTGGGGGGGGCGGCCCGGGCTCCCCGTCTAAGTCCGTTTGCAGCGCGGGAAGCGAACGGTGCCCCCCCCACACCTCGAAAAGAAAATGTCCTCTCCCTCCCCTCACACCCTCAAGTCCCGCGGGGCCCCTCAGTCCGTGTCCGGGCCCCCTCGGTGGTGCAGGGGGGATCCCCCGGGGTGGGGGGGTCAGTACGCCGGCACCTGGTGCTGGTGCTGGGGCAGGAGCTGGCAGCCGCTGTTGACGTGGCTCAGGACCTTCTGCTTGAGCTGAGCGACCTGCTCCCGGAGGAGGCTGGCGGTGGACGCCAGCTCCGTGTTCTGGCTCTTGAGGCTCTTCACCTTCTCCTCCAGCCGGGAGATCCGCTCCAGCTTCCTCTTGCGGCACTTGGAGGCGGCGATGCGGTTCCTCAGCCGCTTGCGTTCCGCCTTGATGCGCTCCTGCGTGTCCATGTCGATGGGGGAGAGCGGCGGGCTCTCCCCGAAACTCGGCACCTCCGGGACGATCTGAGGCTCGTCCTTTAACGGGGGTGGCGGGGGTGGCGGCGGCGGGGGGAGCCGCGGGGGCGGCGCCGCGAAGGGGCCGGGGTCGGCGGCGTAGCTGACCGCCGGGTAGCTGCTGAGGTTGGCGTAAACCGGCGGCTCCGGGGCCAGCCCGGCGGCGGGCAGCTCGCCCGCTCCGCCGCTTCCTCCTGCACCGCCGCCGCCTCCTCCCGCTCCGCCGCCGCTCCCCGCCGCGCCGCCGCCCAGCTGGTTCTGCTTGTGCAA
The DNA here is from genome assembly GCF_037038585.1 of Patagioenas fasciata. NCBI lineage: Eukaryota > Metazoa > Chordata > Aves > Columbiformes > Columbidae > Patagioenas > Patagioenas fasciata. Next base: position 5,954,408 of record NC_092546.1, on the reverse strand, counting down.
GTCCTCCAGCGCTTTAACGAAACCCTCGGCGAACTCCTGCTCCTCGGAGGCGGCCGCTTTGGGGTAGAGGAACTGGCCGCTGGTCGGTGTGGTGGTCACCAGCCCGTTGGACTGGATGATGAGCCGCTCCAGCTCCGGGGACGCCAGTTTAAGCAAACCCAGCTCGGCCGAGCCCAGCAAACCCGCCGCTTCGCCGCTCGTCGTCGCGCCCGGTGCTTTCAACGCTGCCGCCACCTGCTCCGGTAAGGCCATCCCGAGCGCGTCTTTCTTCATCATGCTGCCGCCGGGGAAGGGCAGGAGGAGCCCGCTGCTACCGGAGGACGGGGCGAAGCCGCTGCCGAGGCCGCTCAACACATCATCATGGTAGAAGGGTGTTTCCATCCTCCTCCCCCGCCCGGCTGCGGGGAACGGGGGGCCGGGGCGGGGGGAAGGGAAAGGAACGGGGTGAACGCTGCGCCGGGGGGGAGGGGAGGGCGGGGGAGGCGCCGGTAAAACCGGCGGCGGCCCAGCTCCTGCGCGCGCGCACACACGCGTCTGCCGCGGCCGCGGCCCCCGCGGGGCTTTAAATACGCGGCGGCGCGGCGGTGACCTCACCGCGCCGAGCGCTGATTGGCTGCAGATGACGTCCTCGCCCGCCGTCGTTTGCATAAAGGGGCGTGGCCTCCGCCCCGGGAGAGGCGGCGCCACGCCCACTCCTGGCTCCCGCCGTCGCCGGGGAGACCGGGCGGGTAAACGGGACAACAGCGCGAGGGCCCCTGGGCTGACGTCAGCGCGGGGGAAGGGGCGGTCACGTGGCCCTCCCCGGCGCCGCGCGCGCCCCCGCCGGGGCTGATGGGGCACAAAGGGAGGGGCGGGACCGGGGAGCGGGGACCGGGCACCGGCTGTGAAACGGTGCGGGCAATAAACAAACACGCTGGGAACAGCCGGGCCGTGAGGGCCACACCGGGCCGGTGGCTGCCCCCGGTGGATACTTGGCCCTGCCCCGGTGGCACGGAGCCACCGTGTCGTGTGTGCCCGCGGTGGTATCGAAAGGTCGCCCCGGCACTGCCTCCCCGGTGGTACCGGGAACGGTGGGGTTTGCCCAGCGAGCACCAGCGTGCACAGCCACAATGGGGGGGGGTCACGGCCAACCGCGCGGTCACGCCACCCCGGTGCCGTGACACGTTGGGTGAACCGGGCCAGGCTCCCCCCGGGCCACCCCCGTTCAACCGGCAGCGGGGAAGGAGTTAAGCGGTGGAGGCGCGCGCGTCACGGCCGCCGGAGCCGCGGGCGGCTGAGGGGGCGGACCGGCGTCAGAGCTGACGTCACCGGCCCCGGCCCCGCGTGCAGCCGCCGCGCGGGGGGGCGGCGCCGATGGCCGCCGATAGCGCACGTGCTGGCGGGAGGCGGCGCAGCCCGAGGGGCCCGGGGCCGCGGGGACACCGGGACCGTGGGGAGGCTGAGCCGCCCCGGGATGCACCCGGATGGTCCCGGGGCTGCGCGACCGGGGGCGATAAATGAGCTGTGGGACGGTGTGGGGACAGCGCCGGCCATGGGGACAGTGTGGCACTGGCCATGGGGACAGTGTGGCACATTGTGGGGCACAGCGTGACATGGCACCAGGTGTGGGGACAGTGTGGCACTGGCCATGGGGACAGTGTGGCACATCGTGGGGCACAGAGTGACATGGCACTGGCCGCGGGGACAGTGTGCCACTGGGCATGGGGACAGCGCCGGCCATGGGCACAGGCTGGCACAGCGTGACATGGCACCAGGTGTGGGGACAGTGTGGCACTGGCCATGGGGACAGGCTGGCACAGTGTGGGGCACAGCGTGGCATGGCACTGGCCATGGGAACAGTGTGGCACTGGCCATGGGGACAGTGTGGCACAACATGGGGTGACATGGCACCGGCCACGGGGACAGTGTGCCACTGGGCATGGGGACAGCGCCAGCCATGGGGACAGGCTGGGACAACGTGGGGCACAGCGTGCCATGGCACTGGCCATGGGGACAGTGTGGCACAGCGTGCCATGGCACTGGCCATGGGGACAGTGTGGCACAGCGTGGGGCACAGCGTGCCATGGCACTGGCCATGGGGACAGTGTGGCACTGGCCATGGGGACAGGCTGGGACAATGTGGGGCACAGCGTGCCATGGCACTGGCCATGGGGACAGTGTGGCACTGGCCATGGGGACAGTGTGGCACAGGGCACTGCTCAGCCCTGGCTGCAAGGAGGTCACAGGGGACATAGGTGACATCCAGGACAGCGCTGGGACAGCCCCTGGTGCTGGCACTGGGGAAACTGAGGCAGGAGGCGGCTGGGACAGGGACCTCCCCTCCCCCCACGCCTGCAGTTAATTAGATCCCAAATCAACTCAGTTGCTTAACCCGAATAAACCAGAACGGGACCGAGGTCCTGCTGGCCCACCAGCCCGTGGCCTTCGCCACCCCCGGTGTCCTGACCCGCGGAGGTGGCAGAGGTGGCGGTGCCGGTGTCCCCGGGGCTCGGTGGTGCCCGCGTCCCCGGGGCTCGGTGGTGCCGCCCCGCCGCGCAGCTCCCAGGTGAAGCCGCCATCTGCGTTTCCGCTGCAAACCCGTCATTAGGGGCGCGGCGGCGGCCGGACCGGCAGGTTCAGACTTTCCGTCCTGACGAAACCCGCCTGGCGAGGGACGGGGACCGGGGAGGGGACAGGGACCGGGGCTTGGGGGTGGCTCCCCTGCCCTGACACCGCACAGGGACCCCCCGGCCAGGGTTCTCCCCGCGGGCATCGCGCATCCATCCGTGCCGCTGCGTCCCCCCCGTCGCCATCGAAATGAGAACCAGCTTCGGCTGAAGGTGCTTTAATTAGTTGCAGGGAGGAACGAACTGGCCCCAGGGCCCCCCTGGAAGCGCGGCTGGCCGGTGGCCAGGGCTACGAGCCACAAGCCACGCTCCAGCTCGGCCCAGCCGGCGCCCCCCGGCAAAACCCGGCCACCCCCAGCATCCCCCCCAATGGTCGCAGCACCCCGGGGCTCGTCCTGCCACGTCCCCCACCCCATCGCTACTGCTGCTCGTCCCACGTGCCTCTTGTCCCCAAACCGAGGCACCACGGGACGTCTTGCCGGTGACAGCCTGATGCCCATGGCGAGCTGGCAGCTTCATTTTCTTAATGAGCGTTTAATGAGGGTCATGATTCAGCTGCCCCTTCCGCCTGCAGACCCGTGGGGAACACGAGTGGGGCAGCCCACGGAGCCGGTGGCAGCGCCGGTGTCACTTTGGCTGGGGGCTGGTGGCCGAAGCTGCTGCTCCCGGAGGCGTCGGAGCCCCCGCCGAGTCCCGCTGTCCCTCGCCACCTGCCAGGGGGTTATATTTACCGCGGAGCAGGATTTCGGATGAACCCATGTCCGAGGCACAATGAGCCTCGAGCCATGTTTGCCGGATCATCCCCTGCCTCTCCTGCTCTTCCCATTTCCCCCATAACGGGGCCGTTCCCTGGTGTGTAACCGGCTCCATCACACCGGTCAGGCCTGATCCTGCTCCGGACGAGAGCCACAACGTGCCATGGTGACGCTCAGCAAACCAGGGACACGGGCTGGACCCAAAGATGCCGCGATGCCCACAAGCAACCATGGATGCGCTTGGATCTCCCTGTCCCCCCCGAAAAGGGAACAAGCAGGAGAGGGTTTACACCCCGGGATTTGCACCATGGGCACAGGGGAAGCCGCCTCTTAGTCACGGAGAGGAACCGAGCCGGGAGGACACGAAGCCACCGGCTGCCGGTCCCCAAAGCCACACCGGGCCCCAAGGAAGTGCCGAGGGGCTGCGCTGTCAACAATCCAAACTAAGGATTGAAAAACAAAATTAGGAAGAAAGAAAGAAAACACATTTTAAAAGGAAAAAAAGGAGGAGGAGGGTTTGACGTGTATTTTTAGTTGCTTAGCGCAGCCCTGAAATATTTCGGCAGCCACTCCCTCCGCGTCGCAGGCGGCTGGTGTGTAACTATTCCTGTGCTGCTCCCTGGCGCAGCACCGAGCCGTGAGTCACCGCGGGGCACCGGCACCGGGGACACAGCCCCGCCGAGGTGCCACCAGCCCCGGTGACACCGCGGTGTCCCAGGGAGGCTTTCCAGTGGCCTTTGCCGTGTCCCCGTCTGTCCAGCCGGGACGCGTTGGTCCTGCGGCACCCACCCTGCCGGCAGCGCGGCTCAGGCCTTGGTGCTTTTATCTCGCTCCTCATTGTTCTGTTGTTGAAGTTCTCTTTGTTTATTGCTTCCCAGGCTCCCCGTGCTGCCGTGGGGCACACGACAGCCCCAGACGCCCGGTTTGGGGGTAAAAAGGCCCAAAGCCACAGCCGTGCCACTGTCACACGGAGCCACCGTCACCCAACCTGCTGCTGCGCCCGGGGACAAAAATACTCCGTCAGGGCTGGGAAAAGGAAGGGGGGAGGCGAGCAGGGCAGGCGGCTAAAGCCTGGGGTTGTAATTAAATGAAAGCAGAGCTTAATGAGCTCACACGCCCGACCCCAGAGATAAGGCGCACACGGAGGACTCTGAGCCCAAGCCAAAGGTCCCATTGTTGCGGTGAAGGTTTATCTGGCCAGAACAGCCCTGAAACCCCGGCTGCGCTGCGGCCGCTTCCCCTTTTCCAGCGGGGCAGCTGGAGTTTCTGCGCTCGGAGGGACCCGAGAGGGAGGGAGCAGCTTGGGAAGGGAAAGTCTGACACAAAGCTCGGGCTGGGCTTTGTTCAAATGCCACACGGGTGTTTATGTCGAGTTTCCAGGAGGGAGGACGCTCTGCCTGTTCCCATCGCCTGGAACCGGCTCCTTGGCACCACAAACTGAAAGTTTAGCTCGGGGATTTATTACTTAGACCAGAGCGAGGGTTTAGGCGAAGCCGGGCTCAGCGCCTTCGTGGAGAAGAGAGAGAGGGAGTCGTTCTGTGGAGGCTGGCGGTTTATTCCTGCTCACCACTGCACGCGAGTTACAGAAACATTAAAAAAATAAGTATGTATAAAAGCGTGTTCTTCACTCATTTTCACACAGTGGCGATGGCAGAGAGTAGGCTCCAATATGGGAATTGCTTGTAGAAAACCAACAAAACAACAAACAAAACCTGTTCGGGACAAGTCACAATATCAGCTTTTCCCCTAAAATTAAACTCGGATTAATTTAAAGCTCGGTTGCTTTTCAGAACAAACCAAACACGTGAGGATGAAGGGGCAGACCAGCCCTCCACAAAAAACACAGAGAACTCTGCCCTTTAAAGGAAACTTCTAATCTCAAGTCAAATTAGTAATCAGCTAATTGGGAAACTCTCATTTATCACAAAGCGCTCTGGGAAAAAACCCTTGATGGCCGACGCAACGTTCACCCCACGTTTCCTTCGAGCCGCAGGAAGGAGACAGAACTGACCGGCCAGAAATAGAAGATAAACCACAGCTTAAAGGTTTGGTGTTTTTTCTTAACAAAACCCCCAAACCCTTCAGACTACTCAGGTACAGATCCAACATCCTCAGGTTCAGCGTTTTAAACCGAAACACTCGCACCTGTTCCAAATGCAATGAGTTTCCCACCTTTCAATACATACAAGAAATCCAAACAATCCAGAAAGTGTTTTTGCCTCCGTTCTGGCGCACGTGGTTCATCTTCCAAATGAAACCCGGCGACCCTGAGAGATGAAACGGTGCTTTCCCCCTCAGGAGGAGGCAGAACTTAAGTCCTTAAAGATGATTTTTTAAACATTTCCAATGACTTGCTGACTAGAAGGAGCGAACAACTCCGCTTTCCCGGGTTAAACGGCGAGGGGCTTTCCAAAACGACGCGGTTCGGGCACGGACCGGCTGGTGGAGCGGGAAGGTAACGGGTTTGGAACAAACGGCGATCCTGAGGTGCTAAAACCCAAACGGGGTGCAAACAGCCTCTCATTGCTTCGCCGACTGCCTGCCCGGCTTCTTCTCCTGCTGGCCCCTTCCGCTGCCTGGGATCCCCCGGCCACGGCCGCCGAACACACCTGCGGGGCACAAAGAACGAGCGCGGATGGGAGGGCGTCCCACAGCTTTACACCGATTTGAGCTTCACCCAAACTCGCGCCTACTTTCTAGGCTTAGCAGCAGAAACGGGACTTTTAGACGAGCTGCGCTATGGGCGTAAAGCGAAGTTTAACTTCCGAAAAACAGAACGGAGGAGGCGATCCTGTGTTTTAAATCCTGTGGGGTGAGCGGGTTATACTGCGTCCCCCCAAAGCAAAATGGCAAATAAAAGCAACGGGGCGACAAAACAGAAAACAAAGACATCTGAGCGTCCTCAGAGCCGAGAGCATCCGAGCCCCCTCGTCCTTCCCTCACCGCTCAGATTCACCTCAAATACACAGAACAGCAGGAATTTGATCTGGGTGTGCGAAAGTGGTAAAGGGGCTGCGGATCTACTGTCACCTCCCTACAAAGGGCAGAACCCAGAGCAGACCAGGCTGGGCAATGGGCAGAAAAGCTGCTCTGGAGCGCTCGGCTCTGGCGGCTTCACCTTGGAGATGTGACTGAGGCAGAGGGAAAAGAAAAATAGAGTAAAAATAGTAATAATGAAAATATCACTCTTAACCCTGCAGTTGCAGAGAAGCTGAGCAGAAACTGTCTGAATTTGGCAAGCCGAGAAGTAAAAGGCAAAAGATTTAGCAGTGTCAGAAACAATAATCCTTTCAACCCTCTGCACAATTACAGCTTTGGTTCTGCCTGCTGGCCTCGCAACAGAATCGGCCTGCTTTTTTATTTTCTCCCTCCTCCCTTCGTGTCTCGGTAATGAGAGCCAAACGTTTGAGCTAATTAGCAAATGCCGAAGCTTCCCTTTAAAATATTCCATCAGCGAATTGAAGTTGCACATCAAAACAGCGGGGAACTCCGCCTCAAGCCGAGCTCGGCTCTGCTCCCCACGAGGGGGTTATTTCCACAGCTGAAATGTTTGTCCAAAGAACCATCTTCCAAAAAATAAAAGAGAAACCTGTTATGCCAAGTGCTTTGGCCACTGAAAAAGGGGAAGGAGGAAAAAGAAAAGGCGCCTTCAGATTTGTAAAGGTCACTTCTGTGCGTTGGGAGGAGAAGAAGTCGTGGGGTTTTTCCTCCAGAAGTCCCTGCGAGTCGCAGACGTCGCGCGATGGCCCTGGGTACGTCCCGCCGGGTTTCCTCGTGTAATCTAAATGAGGGCAGCTCGTTAAGGCTGCCCCGCAATCAGATGTCGCCCCTTCGGTGTCACGGTGACTTTTAGAACCTCCGATTTCCTGCGCCAAACCCGGGTTTGTTGGGAGCGAGCGCGCTCGGGATCTCAAAGCTCACGCTGCAGGATGGGTCTGGACTGGGAGCAACAACCCCAGGGCTGAGCAAGGTGACCACAAACTGCAAATACACGGCGGGAGGGATGAGCAGGAAAGGAGAGGAATGGCTCTCGGCTTCCAGCAGGACACTTTGGGGAGAAAAAAGCAAATCTATCCCCCAGCTGAAGCGCTCCAAGGTCCCCTGACCACACTGGGCAGGAAGGAAGAGCTGGTTTGGTGACTTAGTTCTTCCTAAGTGGCAACCTGTCCTTCTATCAGAAACATGAATTATTCAGTGGAGCAGGAGGAACACAAACCCTCCGGTATTTTTTGGTTTTTTAAAACATAAATAAGTGAATAAGTCAGGAGAGCAAAAGCCCCATTTTCCTGGGAGAAAAGCTGATGTTTTTCTATCAGTGCCACGGTGTATTTCCAACCAGAACAGCCAGTTGTTTCCCTCCCAGACTTGCTGAGCCAAGAGACACCAGTTTTGTTAGGCCACGCTCCCGGATTAGCCAGGAGGGGTAGAAGCAGTCAGGCTCAGACTCTCTGAAGCTCCTGCCCAACCCCAGAAGGAGGGAGGCACAACCCTGGCAATCATCTGCCCGACTCTTTGGCAGAGGCAACACGCTCGCTCGGCTGCACCTCACCCAGAAGCAGCTCCAGCTTCTCCCAGACACACAGTTTTGGGTCTAAAGCTGAGAAAAATGAGCCATTCCTCGCACAAGAGGTGAAATTTAAAAGCAAAGATCCCGCTCAGCCCCTCTCCGAGCTGAAAAACAAACCAGGATCATTACCTCGTCCAGCACCTCCGATGCCGCGGCCCTTCTGCTGCTTCTGCTGCTGCATCCCACCGCGGCCCCGGCCCTTGGACACCACCTCTTCCTTCACCATATCGATTATTTCGTCTGGGATACGCAGGTATTTAATGGTGCTGCCACGAATGTAGCACTCGGGCATCCTCCAGAACTTGTCTCCATCCTAGCAGGGAGGAAGGCGTTAGGCTATGAACAACACCAGGTGCTTTTTGTGTTACTTTGGGGGCATTTGAATATTTCCCATCACTTCTGGAGAGCGTGATGGCTCCACCAGTCTTTTCTGAAAGCGCTATCTGTAACTAACTGCAAAAAAAAGGGGTTTTGTTCCTGTAAAACGTGCAGCCCTATAACTTTGGGGGGAAGAGCGTTCAGCCACAAGCAACCGTAGCTTTAATTTGTTCCACAACCGCAGGAAACGAAGGACGAGGAGGCTGAGGAAACCAGCACCTTCTCGTACGAGAAGGGAATCGAAAGCGGGAGCGGAGAGCGTGGTAAGTCACACACAACAGCTAAAAGAACTGGATTATTTTGGCAAGAAAAGTGCAGCAAAAGGCGTCGTCGTGGAGTCACCTCGCTCCTTCCCTCCTCTGGGCTGGGGAGGGAACAGCGAGGCAGGTCCGGAGCCAGCTGGCATGTGCCAAAATAAAGAGCTTACAGAGATATATATGTATATAAAAATAAACGTTTCAGGTGTGTGGTTATGCAGCAGCCACCTCTATACGTCGTTTAACGCAGTTTTGGGGCTTTCCTACGATGTAAATTCTCGGGGGTTTCACCTCCGAGGGCGGTTGGGGGAAGAGGAATCGAGCGTCGAAGCTGAAACAACAACCGGGCTGCCCATGATGTCAGCGGGAGGGGGGCCGGGACCCGCCTCGCCCCAGCACCGCGGCTCCGCCAGGGTTTGGCCGCGGACGACGGGTTTGGCTCCAGCCCAGCGATTCTCACGTGGCCGAGGCGCCTGTAACGCCCCAGAAGAGCGAGCGAGACGAGAACGCCTCATTCCTCCTCTCCGGGGAGAAAATAAATCGCTTCCCTCCCCACCTCCCCGCCCCACGAGGAGTTATTTGGGGCGACTCTGCCTGTACAGGCAAGTTCTTTGTGCACAAGACGAGACACAGAGAACCAGTCGTGTTCCAAACACCGCCCAGGGAACCCCACCCTGCCCTGGATGCTGCTCCTTGGCTGGGGAGGGAGGACGGAGCCAGACGCTGCTTCGCTTCCTCGTTCCGGCCTCTCCCCTGGAGTAAACACCCCCCCGGGGGCCGGGGCCGCGTTCCGCCGCCTCTCCGTGCCATCTAGCGGCCAGTGAAACCAGTGCCACCAGTACAGCCCCGGCAGAGCCTCCAGTTCCGTTGTCACTGGGTTTGGGAGGTGGTTTGGGTGTTTTACTGAGCCCGGTGGCTCTGGATCTCACTAGAGCAGAAAATTACAGAATCTTCTGGGTTGGAAAAGCCCCTCGAAATCAGAGTCCAACCATAACCCACCCAGGTCCCCAAGAACCTCATCCAAATGCTTTTTAAACCCCTCCAGGGATGGTGACTCCAGCACTGCCCTGGGCAGCCTGTTCCAATGCCCCACAGACCTTTGGGGAAGAAATTGTTCCCCACATCCAACCCCAACCTCCCCTGGCGCAATTATAGGCCGTTTCCTCTCATTTTAACTGTATTAAATTTACATTTGCATTGAATTTACATTTCAGGCAGAAATCGCCCTTTCACAGCAGTGACGGCCTCTGAGCTGCCCCAGGGATGCTCCCCAAGGGCTCCCCGGGACATGGAGGGTGAGAAACCCCGACTGGTTCCCGGTACCGGGGGCTCCAGCCTTACCCGGGATGTGCAGATGACCTCCCGCAGGTTGATGTTCATCCAGTTGTCGCAGCTCACCAGGTGCCCGTTGTACGTCTCCCCGTTTTTCAGCTCCACCAGCTGAAAGAGACGGGAGTCACGGGGGCGGGGGGGCGTCGGGTCAGCTCCGGTACCGGGAACCTGTCCCGGTGTCACCGGCGAGGCCGGGGGTGGGGGCCGGTACTCACCATGGGGTGGTTCTGGGCCGTCTTCAGCAGGGACAGGGGCAGCTGTGGGGGGAACAGAGAAGCCTCAGGCACCGGGACGGTGACCGGGACATCAGGCAGCGGGGAGAGGCGAGTCAGGCCCCCCCGGCACGGCCCCGGGCCCTCCCCGCGGCTCCAGCCCCCCGAGTCCCGGCCCCGCCGTCACTCACCATCGTGCCGGAGCCGCGGAGCCGCCGCCGCGCCGAGCGCTGCCGCTCAAACCGCCCCCGGCTCTGCGCGGAGCCAATGAGCGCCCGGCACGGCACCGGCGGAGCCAATCAGCGCCCGGCGCGGTCCCGGCGGAGCCAATCAGAGCGCGGAACCCGGGCTCGGCCGTAAAGCGTCGCCGCGGCAACTCGATCCGCGCTTTTACGACAGCAGAAGAGCAGGGCGGGAAGCGGCCCCGGTTTGTGGTCTCCACAGGCTCCCCGGGGGAAAGAGAGTCCCGTGCGCGGATTAGTCTGAACGTTTTGTAACCGTTTAACCAACTGCCACCCGGGTCCCTTACAGACGCCGGCGGACACCTCTCAACGGTGCAGCGGCTCCAGCCCCTCCCGCTCAGCCATTTCCGCCCCGTCGGCGGAAGCGGTGGGTATGGGGCCGCTCTAGGCGGCTGGGCGGAGCGCTCTCGGTGGTTGCGGGGGGGGCCGCTCTAGGCGGCGGGGCGGAGCCAGCTCGGTGGCGGGGCGGGGTCGTGCGCTCAGTGCGGGGCGGCGGCGGCGGGACCGGGGACGGGACGGGACGGGACGGGACGGGACGGGACGGAGCCGCGATGGAGAAACCGCGGCGGGCGGTGGTGGTGACAGGTACGGAGCTGTCCTGGGGCGGGAAGGGGAGCTGAGCGGCGGCTGTGATGGGAGGGGGCGGTGAGGCGGGAGAAGAGGGGGGAGATGGGGAACCCCTTCCCTGAGGTAAATTTGGCGGGGGGGTGCTGTCCCCTCAGGGGCTGAGTAAGGAGGTGCCTTGGGGGAGGTGTCTGGGGGGGGGTCTGTCCCCTGTGTGGGGCGATAAGCAGATGACTGAGGCGGGGTTTGGGAGATTTTGGGGGGGCTGCTGTGCGGAGGTGGGTGTCAGGAGCTGGGGGGTGTCAGGAGCTGTGGGGGTGTCAGAAGCTGGGGGGGTTCATTGTTTGCTGAGGGGCTTTTCATTGACTTTCCAAACACTTGGCCAGGCACGGTGAGGGGGGGTTGGCACCCTCCTGACCCCCCCAGTGGTCTCCTGGTTGGGGACAGATGGGGACAGAGTCTCCCAAGGAGCAAGAAAACCAATCAGAGCAGTGGAGCAGGGGGGATTTTCTCACTGACCACCCCGTCAAGGTGTCGGGACCGTTCCCAAAAATCACCCGCATAGGACGGCAGAAGGAAGAACAACCACAACCCGGGGGGCGAAGGGCCCCGGCATCGCAGGCGAGAGCTCGTCAGGCCCCTTTCCCCCCACGTACAAAGGACCGGGCGGCTTGATTTGTGGGGCAGGCAGTTCTGTGACAAATGGGGAACCCGGGGAAACTATTCAGGTCTCCCCCCGCCTCCACCACCCGCCTCCGGCAGCTGAAGTTGAGACCGTTTGAATAGCGGGGGCGAGGGGATCGTTGCGGTCGAGGCGCTGGAGCGGTTTTAATTGGAGGCAAAGTGTCTTTGCAGAGAACGGGCGCAGAGAGCGGAGAAGCAGGTGGCAAAGTCTGGCTTCCCCAAACCCGGATCTAACGCTGAGCAGCCACGCTCGGCAGTGACTAAACAGAAAACACACGTCAGTAAATAGTCTGCCGCTTGCAAAGATGCTCTGAGCTCTTTTCTCCCTGTTTTCAGTGAAATCTGTTTCTAAAACGCAGTGGTTACCTTGTCAGGTCTACCCATATTTGATAATTTGCCATTGATATCGTGCTAAATTCCTTTTCAAAATCAGCAGCGGCGTTGTGTTCCCGTTCAGTTAGAAGCATGTGCTCGCCGAGGATGAGCGTTATTTGTGCACGGTTTCTTTTTTAGAACTCTTTAAGGAGATAATCCCATAAAGATCCCTGCAGCTGGTTTACTGCTAATGAGCCTCGCAGGGGCCCGTTGTGGATGCGGAGGAGCTCGGTGGAGTCGGATGCTGCTGCCAAAGTTGCTTATCTTCCGTGAAACAGATAACGCGAGGGATCTCTATCGGGGATGAGTCAGAGGAGCAGCAGCCCCCAGTTGTTTTTGTGCCAGTTTGCCTTTGGTTTCAGAGGGAGAGGATTAGGTTACGTGCGTGGGCACCTGTAGCATTTCACCGTTCCGGTGGGTGAATTGTTAAAAAGAAATATGTGTATTATGTTTTATTTCTTTTGTAAGACTGTTACGGTTTCTTTAGGAATGAAGCAGCAGGTTGTGATTGTTTCCAGAGAGTTGTAGGACCTTTTTGACTTGCAGAAGCACCTGAAAAAACATTTGATTATTCGCCTTATTGGCCTGTGCTGCGGTCGTAGGTTGTCTTAGTAATGTTGGAGGTTTTCTCCCAGGAAAATACACCTACATTTTGATTTTGTGGAAACCTTCGGAAGGTTTATGGCAGGGAGATATCGACTTTGGTTGGATTGTGAGAGATCCATCAGTGCGGACGAGCCCACGCTGTGCAAATTCCTGACGTCCTCGTGCGCAGCGTAACCTCAGACTCACTGCGGCCAGCAAGTAGAAGGTTTCCATTAGCGTGTCACGTAATATTTGTGGCCCCTCTCAAGTCCTTTCACGAGTTAGACAGAATTTATGCCTCCTAATTGCATTAGGCTCACAGGGTAACTCTGACATTTTAAATTAAAGCATATTGACATTGCACCCAGATAAATTGCCTAACCTTTGTGTGCTTGCTCAGGAAAAGATGTTATGGATTACTAGTTAACTCTAAGTTACTCATTAGGAAATTTAGATGTGGTGAATAAGTATTTTTGATAACACTATCAGAAACTTTGCTGCTCGGAGCAGGTGAGTTGTCAGCAGCATTTTGTTTTTTCCTCCGAAGGTAGAACCGATGGTAACAAAGATCTTGGTGAAGGGCTGAGTAGAGAAAAACATTCGAGATGGGTTTGTCCACGTTTGTGGAAGCATCTGCTGCGGGCTAAAACAATCAGGGACAGCAAATCCAATAATGATTCTCATTCCGTGACATTGGTCAACTTATATGCTCATAACAAGTTTTTCTAACCCGGTCAGGAAGGAAAAAAACGTGTTTCCCTGGTGTCTCTTGGGGGAAAAGAGTTTCTTTTCAGGTGAGTTATTGTTTTCCTTCGCAGTAAAAGGTGCAGAGTTCAACCATTTCTGTGAAGGTCTCATTTAGAGCTTGGATGTAAAGGAGACAAGGACTGGGCAATAGAAGAAGTGAGTTTTCTTTCAGGATATATAAACCAGGGATCGCTTTACAACGTTAAGCTCAGCCCAATGTGTGAGGGTGACTTCATCACTGTGGATTTTTGCTTCTCTTGCAGGGTTTGGGCCGTTCGGAGAGCACGCCGTCAACGCCAGCTGGATCGCAGTGCAGGTAACGCTGCTCCTAACAAGTTCAAACACAGCGCCCTGCTCATGACGTAGCCCTAAAAATCTTAGTTTGCAGCTCTTTTTATAGCTTGTCTGCTCAGTCTGTTAACCGAGACCGGCTCGCTGGTCAGCTGGATAATGTTTTATTCGCTTCTCGGAAAACAATCCCTTAGCTGGTGGAATTTAATGAGATTTGGTTAATGTAGCTAAGGCAAGTGAGGAATTCATAACTCCCTGGGTTTGGAGGATGTTAAATGGGGCAGGGAGCCTGGAATCTTCCTCTGCAGGAGGTAATTCCAAATCAACAAACAAACCCGGAGGAATTGGAATGTTTTCTCTCAGAGAGGATCCTCGCTCGAGCAGATCGGACGTGCTCGAGCAAATCGTGCTGATGCCACTTGTAGCTGCGCGTCTGCTCGAGCGCGTCCCTCCGCGTGACGCCGATACATTCACAAACAAGGCAAGAAGAGGGAATCAGACTCTTGCGAGATGTCCGGCTAAACCAAGGATTTGAGGTTCCTTGCTGTAAAAACATCATCCAGGCACAGCGCTGCCGCATTATCCCGCTTCTTATTTGTCACTTCTGGCTGTGGTTTATGACAAAGCTACTGGGAATTCCAGGGTACCTTTTAGTACAGTTGCTCAGGGAATTAAATCTATTTTTCTCCCCAACACGTCTCTATTCCCTTCAGAGCCCTGAGATTAATATCTTCTCTAGAATGCTTTTAAATTAAATCACAAACTCTAATCAATTACAGTCAACTAATGTCCAGATGTCTAATGTGTTGGCTGGTTCGAGAAGACGAAACCTTTGCCTCCAAGAGCTTTTTGAAAATGAGTGTTTGAGTGAGGGTTTGCTCAGCTCCAGTTTGGGGAAAAAGGCACGTTGTGTATATGGAAAAAAATGACACGTTACTGAAATTATTAGTGAGACTAATTGATTTGGCTTTTTCTTACTTGTGTAATGTCAGTTATTGTAAAGAAACTCCTTTTATTCTAGAGGAGACAGATATAAGAGTATTTTGCTCCCAGGGCAGGAAGAGTGCCTTATAAAAACAAATATATATATGTATAAAAAGAGCAATTGTGTGTCATTCCTTCAGCCCGGTGGCTCGAGGCACCGTGTGGCTCATGGATGAAGTAATCAAGTGCATTTTAAATTAATTTTACAGGTCTGCGGGTGTTTTGAGAGTCTGAAACTGCAGTTGCTGGGGTGGGCTCTGCCGCGCTGCAGCCGTCGTCCTCCCGGTCCTGTTCAACAGCTCGCTTTGCTTCCACTGAAACCAAAAAAGCAACTTTAGGCAGGATTTTTGCCTTTCCTTCCCCCGCCTCGGCCCCGAGAGGCCCAGACAAAAAGGAACAGCGTGTCTTTGAGCACATGCGAGTTGGGCATTGTGCGGGTTTCAGACAGGGGACTTCATGGAGCTGAGTGGACACAAAGACGTGTCTGAGTTCCTGAGTCCCAGACGGTGTGATCTGCATTTTAATAGAAGAAAAAATCAATTAAACAATCTTTGTAAATCCTTCCTAGCTCTAGGGCTAAGCTAGTTCTGGTTTATTACGCCTTTTATTATCCTGCATCCTGAGGATAAAATTCTCTGCTTTTCTTTCCCGACCGCTTTTTGGTTTTATTTGGCTGCTTCTCCAGAGCAGGTCCGGTGTGACTTTTGCCTGGGACTGCAGTGATTTTCTGGTACCGCTGCATGTTTTTGAAAGCTAAATGACTTTTACACGTAGTTAACACATAGGGTACCCTAAATAGCAGTGGTAACAATCTCATAAAGTGAAGATGAAATGTTTGGAGATTTTTACACATAGGGGAGAGATTTCCTATAAATTCAGAGGGAAGAAAAACTTCTTTTTGCTTTCTTTCCCGAGGCATCCAGCAAAAATACTCCCTGTGAATGTAGCTTTGCTGCTCGGTGTTTTCATCTGTTTAATATTTCGTTGGAGGGATTTTTTCTTTTTCCAGCTGCGATTTTTGCTTTTTAAAGATGAAGTTCTATGGCACGGGCTTTCTGTTCAGTGCGTTTCCTGCCCTTCGCGATGCGACTCCAGGCGTACGCACAGGTGCGTCCCGTGGGCTGCGAAGCTGATGGGCTCCTGCCTTCATCCCCCAAAGTGCTTCTGGCAAGGAGGAGGAGGAGGAGAGAGGTCAGAGCGCGTTTTGACATGGCGAAGGACAATTGCTGTCAGGGTGTCTAGACAGACCTGATAAGGATATTAAAGGCTGACAAAGGCGACCATTGTTGAGGGGTCAGGGAATCGGTCAAACACGTTCGTTTTTCTGTGTTTGTCAGGTATACAAGGCTGGGGGCAATCAGTTGTCTGGGGGCCCGCGGACATCTTTATATGTCTTTATTATTGAGCGGCAGCGCGCCAACGCCGTGTTTGGTTAAAAACAAACGTTGTGAATATGTAAAGCAGAGGTTTAATGTCCCAAGAAGGTGGTTGTCACCGGGATGTGCGGCCCGAGGTTTCCCCTCCATTATAGATGCTCGTTCTGCGCGACCGGTAAAACTTCCCACGATCAGATTCATCTTTAGGAGCCGCTTCACACTCTGCAAAGAAGCGATGATGAATTCCCACCAATTAACACTGTGCAGATCTTGCTAAAGAGGTTTGACTTGTATTTGAATACTCTCATTTGCAAACTACTTTATTAACGCACCGCGTAAAGCAGCTAACGTTTGGAAGGCCCGTTCGTGTAAAGAAGATGTGATGAGACATCGCTGAGCATCCATCTCCGGTAATGAATGTCTGTGTGCGCCAGACGCTAATCAATACTTTAATGCTTTAATATCAGACTCGCCCTCCGAGCCAGAGCAAGTGATTTATCATTGTTGTTGCTCAGATCTGCTGGGCCGTGAAAGCCTCACTCTTGCTTTTGCTGCGTGTTTTAGGTTGTTTTAAATCTCTTTGCGCTCTCTGTGGTCTGGACAAGTGTGAAAGGTGACTTGTCCTCTCCTTTGAGCTGTCTTTACTTTGTCAGAATTTTAAACCTAGGGAAATTCAAGGTTTGGAATTGGGTAGGCTCTGTTTAAACAGCCCATCTGCACTCCTTAGCCTCAAGTTTGCGAGGCTGCTCTCCGCACACAAGAAAATAAAGCCGAATCGTTGCATGAAAGCGCAGCTCTTGGCTCTGATCACAGAATCCGAACCTGAAACGGAGGCACTTTAATAATTCAAACATATTTTAAAATGTCCTTTGATAGTTTGATGGCTTCTTTCATCGCTGCTTCTACCTCAGATCCATGAGAACAACGATACTGGCGTGGGGACATGGGAGTCGCAGGTTATTTTCTTGCTGTACATGCAGCCCCTTTGATGTTAGCACAAGCAGTCATTTCAAGCTCTTGGCACGAGTAAGTTTGCATTTTTCAACCAGTATATATCTCAGGAGAAGAGCAACATCAGACAACAAACTTCTGCTGCCTATTAACGTGTGAAAAGCTGGAGTTGGTTCTTCTGAGTGACGCCTGAGCCTGGCGATGGAGATGCAAGAAGGAAAAGGATGCGCTTGCAGCTCCTTTCCAACGGAGATGGGGCTGCACGAGGACTCTGCCCGAGGCTGCTGGCTCTGTGGCACGTAGGGTCACTTATCACTCTTGAAAAGCAGCCGTGAAGTTTTCAGAGTGCCGAAAAATGTCGTTTTCATCAGAGGGGAACTTGATCCACGTTAGACACTGTTGGAATTCGTCAAACACAACAGCTAAAGTCGCTTCAGTCGCTGGGAAAGGGTCGACTTGCACAGGGCTCCTGGGCTTGAGCTCAGCTGATGATTTTGTTTAGGATCATGACATTTTTCAGCAGCTTTAGACCATGGGGGTGTATCCTCTCCTTGAGTTCTTCACAGTTTGGGTTTGGTGGCCCTGGAATGTTTCAGTTCTAATAAAGTGCTGTTCTGGTACTTAACTGCCACTTCGTGCTTATAAAGGTTTGAGGAAATTGGGTAAGTTTATTGCCTGGATATTTGGGATGTTTTCACGGCGTGGCTTTAGTTACCGTTATAGAGGGAGAAATAATTTATTGCGTTAGTTGAATCACTACAATGGTAACATGTTGCAAAATTAAGTACCACATATTAGGTGTAGGTAAAGCTAGTGATGGGAACCCGTTTTTTGGAAATGGACTGTGTTGTATTCCAGGTTCTGCCAAAATAAAACAGATGCGTTGAGGAGAGCGTGCCAATGGTGCTCTGGTTTCTCATCCCAGGAGTGTTTGTTAGTATTTGTGGGGACACAGACACCAAATCACAGCCTGGGAGCACCGGCCCCGCACCCCGAGAGCTCTCGCTCCTCCAACAAATGCGAGTTTGCTGCCCAGGCCAACACACCCGAGAGAAGACAAATTATGTGATGAATATAACCTTCTCAATTCTACTTTCTCTACAAAATACCTGGTTCTTTCAAGAAGGGAGTGCGACTATCTGCTTCTATAAATAATTTAGCCAACCTCTCTGTTGAGCGTGGGTGCTGCTGATGACTGTTGTCGGTTAAATGTTGGTTTCTTTGTTGATAACTGTTGTCAGTTAAACGTTGATTTCTTTGTTATACACACATCAGAGCAAAACAAACGGGCCTGTCAGGGGAGACTGTTAACGCAGGTGGAGAGACGCCTTTCTTGTTCCCTGTTATGGGTTTTTTTCTTCCATTCTTGCTCTTTTTGCTGCTGCTTCTGTCTTAGCTCTCAAGAGACTCTCTCTTTGAGGCAGTGCAGGGTATGAGCTAGAAAACCACTTGAATATCCTGAATATCCTGATATCCTGTGCCTGACCATCCTGGGTTTCTTCCCTTGTGTTTGTAGGAACTGGAGAAGCTGGGACTGCGAGATGATGTGGATCTGCACGTCTATGAAGTCCCAGTTGAATACCAGACGGTGCAAAGACTCATTCCTGCGTTGTGGAAAAAACACAGTCCCCAGGTGAGTGAGTGGAGGAGAAAAGGCAGAGCAAATGGTTAAAATCTGCCATTCTAACAGCAACCAGCTTGTTACTGTGATACCCGCACAAGAACCCTATAACAACTCCATCGGTCTTTGATTGGGAAGAGCAGGCTGTTGCTTTTCCACCGGTTGTTTTTTGGTTGATTTAACTCGTTTCTTCTCTTCTTGTAGCTGGTGGTTCACGTGGGTGTTTCGGGGATGGCCACGACCGTGACTCTGGAGAAGTGCGGCCATAACGTCGGTTATAAAGGTTTGGACAACTGCCGTTTCTGCCCGGGCTCTCAGTGTTGTGTCGAAGGTGGCCCCGAGTGCATCGATTCCATTATCGACATGGACACGGTTTGCAGGAGGGTCTCAGCGCTGGGGCTGGATGTCACCGTCACCATATCCAAGGACGCCGGCAGGTACGAGATGCTGGCGATCGGCGGGGGAAATAAGACTCATCCCGCAACACGCGTTCCCTTCACACTCAATTTATGAAGCCTATACAATTCATGCCCTTTTCCCATCTCATGGAGCTGCAATACCACCAATTTTTCAGTGGTTACGCCATCGTCAGGGGGAAAAAGATAAAACTTGTCCTAAATTTGGTTAAAGCGACCACACACTCACAGTACCTGTCTTCTATTCTGCTCTTTATCACAGGACTTTGCCGCAATGCCAAATGATAAGATGGGTCACCCTGCCCTGCACTTTGCACGCTGTGTTTATCACTTGTTGCTAAATAAACTCTATTTTTGTATTTCAGATACCTCTGTGACTTCACTTACTACACGTCTCTATACCAGAGCCGCGGGAGGTCGGCTTTTGTCCACGTGCCTCCTTTGGGAAAGCCCTACAGCGCCGAACAGCTGGGCCGGGCGCTCCAGGCCATCATAGAGGAAATGCTGGATGTTTTGGAGCACTCTGAAGACAAAATCAATTGTCAGCACGAACACTGAACGCGGGCAGAAGCTCTCCTAGTATTGCACTTCCACAATTTTTTTCCCTGCTACTGAAGTTTTGGGGAAAACGGTCTGAAACGTGCAGACCCAGAATGGGAGACTTCAAAAAAGAAACAAGGAAAAAATTCCACTGCTAGAAATTTACTCTTTTTTTGGTCAAATGTGAGCATTTCAGCCCAGGCAACCAAGGATTCAGAATCTCTTTTAAGACACCTGCGACTGCTGCTTCTCTGAAGCGACCGATGTGTTTGTGCTGTGTTGTGTTGTCTGGCAGCCAAGCGGCTCCCGACCCGTCTCACGCAGCGCGGACGGGGACTTTCCCACCTGCACTTGCCGTTCAGGTGCAGGGAATCAATAACCCCATCTTCTCATACCTAGTTCTTAAATCAGAAGGTTTGCTTCTGGTTTGGTGTGATTTATTATTTTCCTCCCCCCACTTTGGCCCGGATTATAGGTTTTGATGTAAAGAGTTGGAGCGGTGTGGGTTTGTTACAAACAGCGCTTGGTAGGGACGGGGAGTCTTCAAAACCACTTTGCTGAAATGGAAAAATACTTTAGGCACTGATTTTTCACCCCCAGTATTTGTCGGATCCTCTGTAATGCACTGGTAGCTGCAGCTGGAAGGGATGGTTTGGGTTCCTGTTGTTATGGAGCAGGAAATCTCTCTCCTTTTATTTTTCTATGAGCCCAACTTGCGCCAGATATTCCCAAATGTCTTTATTTGTTATTACGCTCTCAACGCCACCTTCCTCGCTCAAGTCAACCGTATACCTCCTGTACAAAACACATGCTTTCATACGTGTATAAAGCGAATCGTTAGCGGTTAAATAGCTTCGCTAAAGGCCACTTTCTCCACAGGAGATCTTTATCCAGACTCTTGGTGCTAGCTGTTATTTTTAAGGTGAAGGTTGAGTCATTTATAACTTCCTTCGTTATACATTTTCATTCTCGCTAAAGGTTAGAAGAATAATGTTTAACTTCCAAGTTGCCACGTTAATTTGTAATAGGCATAAATACGCGAACGTGCGGATTCAGAGACATTCTGCCAAACCTAAAAATCTTCAACCTGTTCCCGCTGTCTGTAAACCAGAGGGGGTTGTTAGAAAAATAGGAATGAGGATTCTGGGGAGTTTTAGTGTCCCCCTCCCAATGGGAGGGTACGAGGTGCTGCTTCTTGTGTGAACTTTCCCAGGAGTTCGTTTGGGGAAGGGTGCACGCAGGTTCCAAGTAGGACGTTAAAAGTGAATCGTACGTGTCGCTTTTTGCTTCCAAATTACAACACTCCAGCAAAAACCAGATGGTTTTACAGTGGGAACGGACACAAGATTGGTGATGGGTGACCAGTGTGTCTCGTTGAGGGACCATTTAAATGAAGAGGTCTGTGGTTTGATTCTAATGCTTTTACAGATATATATGTATATATAAAAAATAACATTTTAGGAACATTTCAGAATACCGTTATTTTAATTTTTCTAATCACGAGTGATTCTGCTATAGTATCTCTCAGTGAGAGCTGCCGTTAACTTGCTGTTTTCCAGTAGAAATCTAGTGAAAAGGAAGTAGCGCTTCTCGTAGCCCTCGGGAGGGGACGGAGGCTCCTGCAGCTGTGGGGACTTTGCCAAGAGGACCAGTGTCGAAGGCTTTTTTGGGACAGATTCCTGGCTTAGCGAGGAAATGACCGCGGTGTTTCCAGGCTTTCCCGATCTAAAGAGTTTTGCCTTCAAAACCAATATTCTCTTTTGCGTTCAAATCCGAAGTAGCACTTGTCAGATCGTCGGCGGGCGGGCAGACTTTCTGATTAGTAATTTATTCTATTTAATATTTTGTTGAAGTATTCATGGTTTGACACTTTTCTTTTTGCAAATAGTTGAGCTACTTATCTTGTAGGTCGATTCCTTTGCCTGGTAAGAAGTTATTGTCGGTGTACCTTAGCTGCTAAACTTATAAAAGAGGAATAAATTGCGTATTCTGAGTCAGCAATTGATTTAAGTGATTGTCAGTAACGTTATTTAATTTGCTCATAGTTGGGAATCAAACGGGAGCAGAAAATCGACAGTTTAGTGAGGCGATAACGGAAAAAAGACGCGGCGGCTCCAAATTCAGCGGCGACCGGTGGGGTGAGGAGCTTCCCACGCTGCTTTATTCCATATGTCGCATCCCACACCTATGGATTTTCCTTCTTGGGTCCACTCGGCTGCTCTGGGGGAAAATCTGGAGCCGATTGCTGTGACAGAAAGTTTTTGGAGACTATTTTCGGGAATATTTTGAGCGTCGCCGCGAGCCGCGCGTTCCCTCGTAGCCTGGTTTGGTGAAGCTTCCATTTTCTTAGAAAACCTAATTTATTTTATAATCTTTTCTTTTGTTGGGGGTGAGAATTAGTCCTCAGAGGTTGTATTTGTAAAGGGTGTCTTTGTGGTAGAGGAGTTTTGTATAGTGAAACATTAAACTAATTTTATTTAATCTGACCTAAATTAAATACTTTTGGGTTTTTTTGGAAGCTTTTCGTTAAACCCATTGATTCCTAATGCCTTTCCTGTAGGTATTTTCTTTGGAAACACGACATAAAAACGGTTCAGAGCTTCAAAAAGCTGATGTTTTGTGTAACACTTCCTATCTCCTTTCTCTTCCAGATCATCAATCAATAGAATTTGCTCGTTTGCACTGACCTGGGAGACCTGTTGCCAACCACAAAAAAAGAGATAGTGCTCGTAAGCGTAGCAAGTTCAGATTTAGTGTTAATCATGGCTAATTTTGGAATCCTGTGATTGCAGAAAGGTCTCGGGGGATATCGGGGAGAAGCGGGGTGAGAATATTGAGTGTGGAAGAGAGAATTCGGGAGGTTCCGCCGCGTGGGCTCCGGTGTCGTTGGGATCTGCACCGGAGCTCGGAGCAGGAGCTGCTTGAGCTGGTGGAGTTTGGTGGTGACAGTTTAATTGGTTCGGTTATTAAATGCTGCGGAGGATTTTGAGGAGCTCCAGATAACTCGTAAACTCCATAATTTGGTGACGCTGGTGTCGGGAGGCATCGATTCAAATTTCCTTTGGATTAAACCTGATAATCTGCTTTATAAAACAAAGAGCAACTATGGGCTGAAAATTACCTTAAAGACATGTGAGGGACTTGATCTGTATGGGCTGCTTCCAATTGGAGATATTTGATGATTCTGTGATATAGATGAAGGTAAACACCCGTTGTACCTTGGTTTTTGAAAGCACATCCAAAATCTATAAGATTTCGAGCAGTTCACGCTTATCTGGAGCATTCCCCAACCTGATTGCTTCTCCTAAACGTGCTGGTAGTGGGAAAGGAGGAAGAAAAAAGGTCTTGAGGATGGTTCGAGGTGTTGAGTGTGGTTGGGACACGCGGCTGCAGCTGAATGAGCTTCCAGAGTCCTTCAAGTTTCCGACTCGGTGACAACTCACGGGTCGCTCAGCTCTCACCGCAGAGAGGAGGGAAACGCAAAGGCAAAAGGAGTCGAGAGTAAATAGGAGATGTTAACAAACGCTGCCTGGCCGGCTCCTTGCGGCGGCAGAACAGCCCCGTCGAGCAGGGCTCTGATCTAACGCACCCATTTCTCTCTATTTATCTCCGTAGGGTTTGTACATGCGTACAGGTAGGAAACTCCGAGTTGTGTTTTCGCGCCCAGGCGGTCACTGGGAGCTGCAGCGTTCAAACTCCGGCGCCTCTCCCGTCGTTCTGCTGGTTGTACGGGCAATGTTTCACCTTTGAGTGCCTCGCTGGGCTGGCAGAAGGGGATCGTTCCAGGCCATGTCACACCTGGGATAAACCCCAGAGCTCCCAGGCCTGCACACCCGTGCTCCCCCAGCACAGCCTCCGCTCCTGGTGGTTTTGTTAATGAAAAGGCTAAAAAAGTTAAAATACGCCGAAATTTCTCCTGATCCTCAATCTGCATTTGAGCGTCCCATCTGTTGCCCGCTTGCTTATGAAAGGCGTACAAGGAACCGCAGTAGGAGGAGTTTCTCCACACCAAAAATGGGGAAAAACCCCGCGGAAATGAGCTGGGTGGGTAATTCCGCACAAAGGGCTGAGTCCGTGCTGGTTCGCGGTTTAACTCCTCGCGTCTCTGTTTTGAACTCGGGGCATTTTCCTGATGCTCAGACACCGAGCGGCTCCAGACACCGAGCGGCTCCACGAGGGAGCCGGAGCGTCTGCGAGCGAGCGGAACCGGGATGTTGAACCGTGGGAACTCCACTTACCTGGGGGTTTTAATTCTGATTTTCAGATCTCTTCCCGCAGTGCAGCTGAGAGTTGTCTGCAATTCGTATGTACTTCCACAATGTATCTTCCTTTTGTCTCCTTTGCTTACTTTAATATATTCTCCGATAATATTTCAATGAATTTTCAGAATTGCGAGGGCTTTCTTACAAGCTTTGTCTTGGATAGAACAGTTGATACCGTAACTACGCATCCCGCCAGAGATGGGTTTAGTGTTTCTGCACCAGAAACCCTCATGTTTTGCAGTATAAAGTGCAATTTTTGTTAAAAACCCCTGATGTTTGTGTCTGATCAGTGTCTTAGGTGATTAAAGCGATATTCTGCCAAACCTCCAAAGCAGAAACGAAGCCGAGGAGATTAATTCCTTGTCGTATTAATTGAACGCTGCGATCCGCTTCTGCTTGGTGTATTTTAAGACGAAGTAGAGAAGAAAACGCCTCCCCGTAGGTAGGAATTAGATATAGGAAATGAAACTACGCGCTGCCCTTAAATAAAACTCTTGTGCTGCTTAAATACACCTTCAGGTTTTCTATTACACCAGCTTCTGGAATCACAGGTGTTTACTTGGATGCAACAGGGAGTGCCTTGTAATGGGGAGCGAGGAGCCGCTTGCTGGGAGGTGGGTGTTAAAACGGGGTGTTCGGTGTCCCCGTTATCCCAGGACACTCTTCAGAAACCACCCCGAATCGCCTTCTTGAGGTTTTTCTCACAAAAAGAGGAAGAAAAAGAATATTTGCTGCGCTTCGTTTGGCCAGATTCATGAGGGTTTATCCGTCGCTTTAAAACTGCATTTTGTTGGGACTGGGTTCTGCACGTAGGTCGCTCCTCTGGGCTCCTCAGTTCGTTAATTGTGAGTTAATCAGCAGTCTGGGTGCCTCAGGTGTTGCTGGTCTCATGCTTATCGGACAATTCTCGGTCTGTTTTCTCAGTGTTCCCGCAGTGCCTTGTAAACCCAAACAACCCCACGTGTCACAAAGGGCTGTGTCGCCAAGATCCGGTAACGAACCGTTAATGAACCCCGCGGCCAAGCTGGACTTTGTCACTGGAAACTTCAACCCGTGTTTCAAAGTAAATAAAGAGTTTGACTCTGATGTTGGATGGAGCGGTTTTTAAAAGGGTTCTGTAGGGCCGGTCATGGTGTCGCGGTGCGCAGGTAACAGCGGATTTGGTTTTAGCCCGTTCCTTAAGCGCGTCTTTGGGTTTGTATCATTCCCTAAGGACCGGCTGTGGATCCCCTGCCCTGTCCCACGTGGCTGTTTGTTTTTTAATGTTAACAAGATATTCCTGTCATTTTACTCAAAAGAGTCTTTGCAAATCTTATCTTGCCGTTATCTATTATGTAGGCGTGTTTCTTTTATCTGTTCTGTTCTTTCTTTGTGCTCTGAGGTCCATTTCCCAGCTCCAGCTCGGAGCACACACCGCCCTTCTGAACAAAGTTCCGCACCAAAATATTGACGCAAAAATTACCGATTTATGCAAAAAACACCCCATGACTGATACTAAGATGCAGAAGCCCGGGGAGCAAAAGCTACTTCACCGTTTTCCTTCACAAATTTGAGACTCCAAACTGGGTAATTCCAGGAGGCAGCTGAAAGGATCTGATTAGTATCTGATTAATTATCAGAAAACACTGGTTAAACTCAGATTTGTTGTTATTATTATTCATGGGGCAGGTTTGGCAGAAGCTCTCCCTGCGCCTGGAGGTGTGGAGCCACGTTCTGGAGTCGTCTCTTTGCACCCCATGCTTGAATTTGGACAAAACTCACTCGGGTTTTGCAGAATTTAAATAAAAAAGGGCAATTTGGTCTTAAACGAGGGGTCTGTACAGCTTGGCCTGAGGATGCCGCTCCCGTTCCCTGCTGCCACCCGTCCTGGCTGGGGACAAACCGGGACGGCCGGTGCCACCAGATGGTGCTGCCATCCAGGGACGGCCTGGAGGTACCAACGGCTTCCATTTGATCCTGGGGGGTGTCCTGTGGTCCCACCGCCCCTATGGTGCAGAGCTGGAGCAGCGGCGGTGTCACCGCTGAAGGGACAACATCAGGTCCCCACGGCACAATGACAACGCTGGTAACTCAGCGTTTACCTCTCCCCGAGCAGACTGGGGGTTGGATTATATTCACTAGTGCAAGGCGCAGCTTTGCGAAGCCTGCGGGTTAAAGCCTGGCCTGGGTAGAGCCCAGAGCCAGCCCAGCGTCCCCATGCAGGACGGGGCTCGGGGGGTGACACACACATCCTGGCCCAAGTTGGGGACTCTGGTGAGGTCGCGGTGCTTTGCGACTGCAGGGGGGCAGAAAGCAACACTTCACTATTCTTGCTGAATCTCCGCTATTTCTTATTTATTGTCCTCTCTCCGGGAACGTTTTCCCCCAGGTTTCCTTAATAACCAGCGTGCGATGGGCGCCAGAGCTTCGAGACCCCCGAACGCAGCCGGGGCGCGAGGTCCCCGCGGAGCCCGCGGTCCCCGCCGGCCAAGCCCTGATGAAACGGCTCTCGTTTCAGTTTGCGTTAGGAGGTGATGAGCTCTTCCTGCGCGGCGTTTCCAGGTGATGTCATGCTGCTGGCTCAGCTCGGGAGCCCGTTTTGCAACCCAAACTCTCCGGGGGCGGGGGGAAGATCGCAGCTTTTCCTCATGGGTGGTGAGGAAGCTCATCGTGGAGCATCCCGCTGGGGTTTCTTGGCTGTAGATCCCGGGATCTCTTTGCTGGGCTGGCTCCTCATAGATCTTCGTTTTGTTTTTGTAGCAACCCGGCCTATTCCCTCCTTTCCTCCTCCTCAAACCCCCGGTAAACGAGGTGGGATTTTTGGGCAGCGTCCATCTGGTGGGGCCGCTCGCCTCCCCGCGTTTTCCCAGCTCGCAAATCAAAGCCGAGCTCAAGCGAAGGTGCTGGAGAAACCCCCCCCAAAAACCCCTTCATGCTTTTGCAGCCGCTGCCCAAGGGCTCCCCAGAGCTCCCCCCAGAAATCCGCAGCTGTGGGGCTGGAGCAGGGAATGGCTGGAATTTCCTGCCTGCTCCGAGCAGCCCTTGCATGTTCGGGCAGGTCCCAGGTAGGGTTTGCTGCCTCTCGCACCCTCGCTGGGGATGAACGGGCTCCCAGTACACCGGGAAATCCCCGGTCTGAGCTTCCCACGGCAGCGGGGATGCTCTGGCAAAGATTTCCGCATCTCGGGGCTCCTCATTGTGGCGTTTCAACCGCGGTTCTTTCCCTGCTGCCTGGAGGTGCCTCATCGTCTGCTCCAGCTTCTCAGGAGCTTCACCCCAAACCCCGGGCTCAGTTTTGGGCCCCTCGCACCAAGAGATGAGTTTCTCAGGGCCACGGGTCAGTGCCAGGGGTGGGCTAACGGTTGGACTCCACGATCCTGAGGGGCTTTTCCAGCCCAAACCATCCCGTGATTTAGTATAGATGGGTCATCACCGACCTCTGCCGCAGCCCGGGGTTTTCCTGGCTGCTTCCCAACCAACGTCAGAGTTCAGACCTGGGCGAAAACCACTTTTCGCTGCTCCTGGCCGGCGGTGGGTGCTCCGTACACAGCTCTGCCCGAGTCACGTTCCTCTGACTAATTCCCTGCTGACGGGCACGTGGAGCCCACTCCATGCCGGTATGCAAATAAATACATGTATTACATGTGTTTCTGGTGGAGGTCAGGCTGGCAGCAACCTCACCTTGTTCTTCAGCAGCTTCCACCGCGTGCCCCATCCAAAGAAAAACATCCAGACTTAAAATCCTGTGGTTTTAAGGAGCTTTCTAGGTTTTCCTTCCCTTGCAGCACCTCCTGAGGCTTCCCTTGGTAGAGGAGATGATGCTCTGGGATGTACTGAGGTTGGATTTTATTTCCTTCACCTGTTCTCCCCCCGGGGCTCTAATGCTGCTTTTTAAAGCTGCTTCTCTCAGTAACCATCGCTTTGATCCTGTGCAGGCTGAACTTGCCTCCCGCTCCTTGTGCGGACGATGCTCCAGAGGCATTTTACCATATACCATTACACCATATATCATATTTATGTTTGCTGAAGGGGGAATCACATTTGTAAAGCCTCAT
Organism: Patagioenas fasciata; assembly: GCF_037038585.1. Taxonomy (NCBI): domain Eukaryota; kingdom Metazoa; phylum Chordata; class Aves; order Columbiformes; family Columbidae; genus Patagioenas; species Patagioenas fasciata. Next base: position 5,926,629 of record NC_092546.1, on the reverse strand, counting down.
GGCTGAGGGACAGACCTTACCTGGAAATCTGTCCGTCCGCGGCGTCTGTCCCGGGAAAGGTGCTCATGGCCAGCGAAGAACACCCTCGTGCCCTGAGGACGGCGTTTTGGGGCAGAAAGGACCTCTCACGCGATATTTCCATTTTTGGGGGGCATCGCCTGCACTGTCCGGGCAGAGGGTGTTGGGATTCAAGTTAACCATTGACCACAGGTGCAATCAAGGCAGAAATGGTGTAGAAAACACATTTTTGTCAGATGCTGTAATCTTGCAGCAAAGGCAGAATAGCGTGATTCCCACTGTGACAGGGCAAAAGCTGCTTTTCTGCACTCACCTGACGCACCCTGTTTATTTGTCCTTTATTTAGAAACGTCTAAAGGTCGGGACAATGACCACTCTGCAAATTCATCATGACCGCAGTCGAGTGCTGGGAAAACATGGGCTGTGGCTTCCCGACCATGCCGGGCTGGTGGCGGAGGGAGATTCCTCATCTCCATCCCCAAAACCAGCCGGGATGGACCAAACCTCATCCCCGAGGTGACCGACGGAGCGCGACAGAGCCCGGTTGGGTTCGCCCTCTCCACCAGGGGTTGTTCACCCCAAGCTGCTCCTGGAAATGCTGAAGCTGCTTCCAGCCACCAACTTCCCCAGAGACCGAGAGCCCCGGGGGCCGCTCGGAGCTTCACGTGGTGGCGGCCGCTATGGGAAGCTCTGCTGCTCTTCCCTCCCCAGCTTTCGGCTGAAAGTACGCCGTGGGAAAGAACTATTGACCTTGTTTGCAGGAAGTATCCCTCCTCCGGCATCCGATTTGCTCAAGCTGAGTGGTTGTGGGGAGCACGTGAGGTCCTGGAGGCTGTGGGGAGCAGCCCCAGCCTGATGCTGTTTGCAGAGGGATGCTCTGGATATGGGGTGCTCTGGATGTGGGATGCTCTGGATGTGGGATGCTCTGTATTTGGGATGCTCTGGATGCGGGATGCTCTGGGTGATGGGATGCTCTGGGTGATGGGATGCTCTGGATGCGGGATGCTCTGGATGCGGGATGCTCTGGGTGATGGGATGCTCTGGATGCGGGATGCTCTGGGTGATGGGATGCTCTGTATTTGGGATGCTCTGGATGCGGGATGCTCTGGACAAAGCGATGCTGTAAGTCACTCTGTCCTGGGGCCACTGTGTGCCCACTCCTGGGGGGCTCTGGCTTTTGTTGGAGGCTCTCAACACCTTTATGGGAGCTCAACAGCCGTGAGGAACTAACAGACCTAAAATCTGGAAGGCAGCACTTCCCCTCCTGCTGCTGAGATAACGAATGAATTTTTGCTGATAGCTGCAAAAATACCCGGGGTTCCTGCAAACACACACAGGCGGGCGACTGCAGGGGGTTTTCACACTTTTTGGGGAATAGGAACTCTCCGGAACCCCCTTGCCTGCGCCCACCCCCATCAACCCATCCCACTGCGAGCCCTACACGAGCTGGCTCAAGCCGGAGGCTGCAGCCGGCGTGCATCGCATGCGGAAGTGACCAAAGTTCATGTTCCCCTTCTTGTTTCTTTCGGTGTTTGATTTCAGCATTTCCAACATGACTTCTTCCCCCGGTGCTGGCTCAGCTGGGAGCCGCAGGTGGCTCTGGGGACCTTCTGCCGTGTCCCCTCCTGGCGGTCCCCGCCGCCCACCTCACCTCTGGAGGTGCAGAGAGATTGAAAGCGCCATTTCCACCTTTTCCAGGCTCAGCTCTGAGCTTTCCTTGGGTTTTTTGGCCGTCCCATCCGCAGGTCTCCCCATGATGGGAGGGATGCGCACAGGGTGTGTTAACGGGAGAGGAACCCGCGTCCCGCCGGGAAACAGGCGATGGATCCATCTGACTTCCTGCTGCAAAGAGGTGATGCGGTACCAGCCCAGCGAGGGCCGGAGGAGCCGTGCGGTGCCGCGGCCACACGGGGTGGAGGCTTCGCAATCGCATCTCGCGGCCTGGTGGGGACACGCGGGGACGTTTCACAACCGGCCGCTCCGCACTCACGACCGCTGCTCTTCAAACACGAGTTTAACGGCTGCTGCTGGACCGTAAATCTCGGACTTCCATGGCTGGCGTCTTATGGGGGAAAAACATCCGGCTTCGGTGAACTTTGATGCTGTGAGGCCCCATGCGTCACTTGCGGATGGGACTCGGACCACGCAACACGCCTACAGTTCGAAAATTCATTGCAAAAGCAGAAATTTCAGGATTTGGGGGTTTGGCCGGTATTGCTCAAGGGGCAAAGAGATTGCTGGTGGGTCAAGGCCAATTTCTGCTCCTGGTCACGCTATGAGGCCCCGATTTGGCTTTGGATGAGCATCTTTGGCACCTCGCAGAGGGTGGAGGGGGCTGGTGGCCAGGCTGCCACCCGCTGGGGACCCGGAGGCGCTCCTGGTGCTCCCAGGAACTCCCCAAGGATCCCGCAGCTCTGGTTGGAATAGAAGTTTGGGTTGGAGGGCCCTTCCAGCCCCCCAGTGCCACCCCTGCCATGAGCAGGGACATCTTCACCAGCTCAGGGTGCTCAGAGCCCGTCCAGCCTGGCCTGGGATGTCTCCAGGGATGGTTCATCCACCACCTCTCCGGGCGACCTGTTCATGATGCTGCTTGTGCTGCCAAACTTCTCCTTTCATATGTTTTAAGGGGAAGAATTTGGTCTTGGTTTGGCTCAGGCAAACCCTGGAGAAGCCGGGTGAGAAAGGCAGGAATAAGGCTGGAGCGGGGGATAAACAGCCGTAAAACCCAGGATTATGCAGCGGAAGCGCAAGACCAGGTGCTTGGCTCAACTTCAGGACATTTGGGAACAGCCCTGTCAGCGCCGGGGGGGATCTGCCCCGTCACCTTGTCCCGCTGCGCGGTTTCTGGTCGCTCTGGTTGCGTTGTTTGGTCAAAGCATCCCTTGGAGAAGGCAAGAGGTGGCTGAGCCCATCCTGGCGTTGGCCCCTTGTTCCCACCGTGGGTTTTCTCTGCTTCCTGCTGGCCCCGTGCCACCCCGGAGCACCCAGCTCCATCCCGAAACGGCTTCGGGCTGGTGCCCGGGGTGATGTAACCGCGGCCGTCGTTGCTTCAGAAGGGACCGAACCCAGGGCAGGGCCGCGGAGGAGCCGCTGCCGCAAAGCCGGGCTGCGGTGTCATCAGCCGGTTTGGTAGGACAAGGTCTAACCTTAATCCTCTCCCACCTGCCTGCATTGCCGGGGTGCCCGGATGCCGCTTCAGGGGGGTTTTAGGGTAAACTGCATGTGTGGCTCAGCCCCACGCAATGCTGGGGACCTGTGTGGCAATGGGGACCTGTGTGACAGTGGGGACCTGTGTGACAGTGGGGACCGGCACAAGGAGAAGGATGGAGGCGGCCACTGAGGATGTAGGGATGGACGCACCGTGCCCGCAGCGCTCCCCACCTGCACATCGCCCTCCGTCCATCGCCCCCTGCCACCTCCGAGGCCATCACTTGTCACCTGCGGCCACTTGTCCCTCACCGATGGAGCGAGTGGGATCCCCTCATCCACGAGCCAGCTGGGGAGAACAGGAGGTGGAAGGGAAATACTGGTGTCTGAGAAAAGCCATGATGTATTTCTCATCTCCGCGGCTGCAAATTGCCTGATCCTGGCACCACCGGGGTGCGAAATCCCAGGCGGAGCAGGAGAGATTCCTGCTGGGCGTTTATTCCGGCGTCACCCGCCGGCAGCCTGGGACGGGGAGGGGGGGACGGAGGGCGGGCAAAGTTCGGCTCCTATAAAACTCCGATCTGGTCCACTTCATTCATCCCCTGGGCAGCAGCGCCGGGAGCTGCACCTCCAGCGTGGGGTTGTTTTTGCGCAAGAAGTTTTGCAAACCGATCGCTCCCCTGCGTGATGCCGAGGGCACTGCGGGACGTCGGGGCTGCCGTCACCTGCCTCCAGCTCCTGCTGCTCGTCAGCAGCGCGGAGCCGAGGCCGCACGGGTGGGACGGGGACAGGACCCAGCTGGAAGCCGTCAAGAAGGGGATCCTGGAGCGGCTGGGGATGTCGGCTCCCCCCGTCGTCCGGCAGCGGCTGGACCAGGAGAGCATCCGCCGGGCGCAGCGCTTGTACCGGCAGAAAGTGGCTGAGGTGATGCGGAACCAGAGCCGGGAGGAGGAGGAGGAGGAAGGATCCGTGTCCCGGAGCAGGCGCCTGCACCGCCTGACGCCCACCCGTGAGTGCCCGCGGCCCCGCGGCCGTTCTGTCACCCTCATCCTGCGTGTGTCCCCTGCCGTGTCCCCACCCGGGCGTGTCAGCGTGTGCCAGGACATGACTGGGCATGAACCACACGTGTCCCCGTCACCCTTACCCAGGTGGCTTCTCCCGCCCCGGTGGTGGCAGGAGCTGCTGTTTGAGCTGTTTTGCTTAAAAACACCAAAAATTTGGGATGAAGGTTTTGCCCAGTGGCAGCTGTGGGTGCTTGGAACCGGGGCTGAGCCAGCCTGGGGACAAACGGAGGGGACATGGGGAGGTGCCATTCCTAAAGCCCCAGTTTGGGGTTTCATCTGGACCTGGGGTGATTTAGGGAAATATTCAGCTCCTTGGGCTGTGGGGGGAACTGGGGTGGGGGGGTCACGACGCTGCAGTTGGGGGGTCCCTGGGGATGGTGTGTCCTGGGTGGTCCAGGGAGGAGGATGGGGCTGAATGTCCCCGTGTCCCCAGCCTCGGCATCTCCTTGGGATCCGGGTGACTCCACGTTGGCGGCGGTTTGGCTGCGGGACAGGAGCCGGTCACGAGCCTGGGCTGGCGGGGGGGTGGATTGCCAGCTCTTACATCAGCTGTCCTTGTTGTCCCCACAGTGCTGCGCTGGCCAGATGTCCCCCAGGGACACCAGGACCCCCGCGGTCCCTACCGCTACCGCCTCGTCCTGCCCCACACCGAGACTTTCCACCGGCAGCTCCGGGTGGCGCGGGCGGAGCTGAAGCTCTTCAAGAAGTCCTTGGCATCCCACGCCACGTCCCCTCTGGCCACCTCGCTGTCCCCGCGGGTCAGTATCTACGTGCTGGGGGGCGCCCACGAGACCCCCAAGCTCCTGCGGAGCCAAGAGCTGGACCGTGACACCCTGAGCCTGGACATCACGGCGGCCGTGCAGCCCTGGGCCGCGGGTGCCGAGGACACGCTGCGCCTGGAGCTGGCGTTCACGGCCAACATCACCGCCTCGCTGGCCACCTCGGCGGGGGAGACGCTGCTCCTGGAGGTGGAAACCCACGAGCCAACGGTTCGGAGAGCCCGGCGAGCCCGGGGGCTGGAGGAGGAGTGCGGGAAGAGCGATGGGAAGTGCTGCCTCAAGTCCCTCAAGGTCTCCTTCCAGGACATCGGGTGGTCGGACTGGGTCATCGCCCCCAACAGCTACTACATGAGGTTCTGCGAAGGCTCCTGCCCCCACAACTACAAGCCGGCCAGCATGCACGCCCAGATCAAAGCCCGCATGCACTCCCTGTCCAAAGCCACCCCCCCGCCCTGCTGCGTCCCCGCCGCCTACGACCCCATGGTGCTGATGCACTATGACGGGCAGGGCCGGCTGGTGTCCACCGTCTTCGAGGACATGCTGGTCACCAAGTGCCACTGCGCCTGACGCCGTCGCCTTGGACCCAAACACATCCTGGCAGCTCCAGCATCCCAAAACCCAGCCCCCTGTGGCACAAACCCCCCCTGGGCTCTCCGGTTGTGACCCCCCTCCCTCCGCAAGCCACAGTAACTTATTCCCCCCTCCCGCTTTTCCAGATTTAAAACCTTCTTTTATTTTGTAGGTGGGTCCTTTCCAGCCCAAAGGGGCCGGGGGTGGGTCTGAGCATCATTTTTTTCTCCGCTTAGAGCCTTATTTATACAACCTTCTTATTTATTGCTAACTTATTGCATTTTATAGCAGAACAGGGGTTTTTTGGGGAAAGGTTTTTTGTGTGTATTATTATTTTATATATTTCTATAAAACAGAAACGATGCCATAACGTAAATGAATAAAGCGATGGGAACGGGCATGCTGGCGGCTCCTCTTGCCCATTTTGGGGGGTGTCCAAGGGCACGGGGTGAGCAGGGACCTTCAGCTGGGGGGTCCCACAGCTCGGCCCCTCAGCCGAACCTGCTCCACGTGCATTCTCGGGTAAATCCTTACGGTTTCCAGGGCTGGAGCAGCTCCATCCCTGCCCCGGGGGGTGAGTAACACCCAGGTGATGCTCCCAGAGACCTTTGAGTTGTTTGTGTCCTCCAGATGGGCGCTGAGCGCAGCCTTGACCCCCCAGGCACGTCCAGCTGGGATGTGGGTGATGCCCAATTTCCAGGTATCTCAGCTGTTTTGGGGGAAAACCCTCACTCTCCCACCCCGGTTCTGCCAGCACAGAGGTTGGTGGCACACGCCATTGTCCCCAAGGGACTCGCCACAGGATGGGGTGGCTCTGCTGGTCACAGTTCCTCTCTGTCCTGCCCCCTCTTCCAGCACATCCCGGGGTGTCCTGGGCTGCTCGGTCCCTTGGCAGCTCCTGGTGGGGACCTGGGCTTGGGGAACATGGGATATGGGGACCCCCAGTCTGGGGACGTGGGCTTTGGGGACCAGGACTTGAGGGACAGGGGATATGGGGACCTCCATCCTAGGGATGGGGTCTTTGGGGACCAGGATTTGAGGGACAGGGGATACAGGGACCTCCACTCTGGGAATGGGGTCTTTGGGGACCAGGACTTGAGGGCGATGGGACACAGGGACCTCCAGTGTGGGGACATGGGCTTTGGGGACCAGGACTTGAGGGACACAAGCTGTGATGTCCTGCACTCTGGGGACATGGACTTGAGGGACTTGGGCTTCAGTGACCTCTACTCAGGACCTGGGCCAAAGTGATACGGGCTCTGGGGACCTGTCCTTGAGGGTCCTGGTCCCTTGGGACCCCCGCTCTGGGGACTTGGGTTCTGGGGGCTCAGGGACTTTCTCCAGCTTTGGGACAACCACCCCATGTCCTGCGCGGGGCTCCCAGCAGACCATGAGCTACACAGGTAATTTAAGGTAATTAAACCATTTAATAGGGCGTCACGAGGGCTGGAGCTCAGGGGACCCAGGCAGAGCTGTGGGGACACCAGGACAAGCCCTGGGGGTCCCCATGTCCCCAGGCTGCGACCCCCTTGGGCTGCACAGCCCAACAGCGCCGGGCTCAGGGATTTTACCAAGAGCATTAAAAAGTAAAACGATGTTTTGTTCTGTTCCCAAAACTGGCAGATTTAGCAGGAAAAGGGGAGGGGTGCAGGTGACCCGGTGCCCGGATGTCCCCAACCGCCAAGATGTCCCCAAGTGCACGTGCGCCGTGCAACTCGCCATCAGCAGCCGAAAGGGGAAGAGGAACCGGGGCCGCGGTCACCCCACACACCCCCACTTTCCGGGGTGGCCCCACGCGTGTCCCCAGCGAGACGGCTCTGGTAGATGCTGTGACAAGGTGACCCTGCGGTCGGTGGCCACCAGCCCCGGGAGGACACGCTCCCTATGGTGGGAACTGGGGCAAAAGGGGGGGTTGATTAAAATACCCCCCCCGAGAGAGGCGTCCCTGGCAGGATGAGTGTGTGGGGACACACGTGTCCCAGTCCCAGCCATGGGGAGTGCCCATCCCCATCCCCTCTGGGCTGGGGGGACACCAGGGCAGAGTCAGGGGGAGTCAAAGTGTCACCCCCACAGTCCCCCCCAGCTCCTCTGGCCCCTCACTGGTCGGGGACAATGTAGACGTCCTCGGGGGGTCTCTGCATGTTGGCGTAGATGGGCTGGTCCCTGGGGAATGACTCGCTCTCCAGGAAATAGTCATCGTCCACCGGGACCTGGGACCTGGGGAGGGGGCAGAGGGGTGACACTGTGCCTGGGTGATGGGGGGTCAGGGGTGGCCGGTCCCCGATGGGGGACCAAAAGTCATGGGGTGGCTCTGGGGATGTGGGTGGGGAAAAGGACTCAGCCCCAGCAAGTGGCCGGATCTTGGGGAGGGGACAGCATGGGATGGGTGGCACTGGGGGGGGGTGGCGCTGGAGGTGGTATGGAACAGCGCAGCACGGGATAGGGTGGATGGGTTGGGGTGGGGGGGATGGGATGGGATGGGATGGGATGGATGGGATGGGATGGCATGGGATGGGATGGGATGGCATGGGATGGGGTGGGATGGATGGGATGGGATGGGATGGGATGGGGTGGGATGGGATGGGATGGGATGGGATGGGATGGGATGGGATGGGATGGGATGGATGGGACGGCCCAACACGAGGTGGCTGGGTTGGGACACCGCAGCACTGTTCAGCCCAGATGAGGCCGGGCCGGGCCCTGTCCCGCAGCCGGTCCCTCACCTCTACAGTCCCTCACCTGCACGGTCCCTCACCTGTACGGCTCCTCCTGCCACCGCGGGCTCCTGCCCTGGCCAGCGCACCGGCTCACAAACACGTTCTCGTACTCCGGCGCGGTGCCGGTGTCGCTGCCGCCGACCTCATCGCTCCGGCTGATGTAGTGGGGCTGCCCCAGGGCCGCGGGGGGGTCCTGCTTCCCCCACTCCGTGCCGGCAGAAGCCGCTTTCCTCCTCCGGCAGCAAACCACGGCGGTGACCGCCAGCAGCACGGCCACCCCGCCGGCCGCCCCGGCCACCCCGGCCACCAGCCCCACGCTGCCCCCGCACTCCCGGGCGTGAAAATCGGTGACATTGAGGAGGTGGCCCTGGGCTGTGAGGCAGTGGCAGGGGGACACGGTGCAGTTGTGGGGGGCGCAGGAGCAGGGGGCCGGGACGCTGCTCAGCGCATCGCAGCCCCACAGCAAAGCCAAGGGCTGCAGTAGCAGCAGCAGCAGCAGCAGAGGGGACGTGGGGTGACGCATGGGGGCTGCAGGGCGACCCATGGCCCCTCCACCCTGCCAGGCGCCTGGGGGAGAAACAGGGGGGTCAGCAACACCCGCCCGCACGGGTCCCCAACTCCCCCCCCCAGTGCAAACCAGCGCAGCCCAGTCTGGCACCCGCCCGCTCCCTCTCGCCCCCCCGGGGTGCAGGGGGTGGTTTGCTGCCCCCAGCCCGAGCACCCCAACTTGCCTGCGCTCCGGCCGCCTCTCTGGCGCAGGCGGGGGTGCGGGAAGAGGAACAGGCGGGTCCCAATGTCCCGTGTCACCCTGCCAGGGCGTCACCGGCCCCGGGGGGGGCAGGGGGCAGTACCCCCCTCCCCAGCACCCTTCCGGCCCCCCGGCCCTCTCCGGGGTGCTGCTCCGAGCCCCCGAGCCGCGCCGGGGCTGCTCCCGGTCCGGGCTCCGCGCGGGGGGGTGTCCGTGGCCCCTGGGTGTCCCCACCCCGCTGTTCTCCATGGCCGCATCCCCCCGTGTCCGCCACTCCTGTCGGTGTCCCCCAAGGCCACCACGTTCGTGTCCCTCGTGCCGTGCCCGTGTCCCTCCGTGCCCACCCTCTCACGTCCCTGTGACCACGCTGTCCACGTCCGCCCCCTGGTGTCCGTGTCCCCCCCCTCACATCCACGGCCGCGTCCCCATCGTGTCCGTGTCCATCCCCTCGTGTTCGTGTCCACGCACGTCCACCCCTCCACATCCGTGTCCCTCCGTGTCCCGCCTCGTGTCCGTGTCCTCCTTGTGTCCACCCCCTCGTGTCTGTGTCCCTCCATGTCCACGCCCTCGTGTCCGTGTCCCTCTGTGACCACCGTGTCCATATCCACCCCCTACCTCCTCTCCATGTCCCCCCGTGTCCCCCATCTCCATGCCCGCTTCCCCCAGCCCCCGTGTATCTCCATGTCCCTCCCTCGCCTCCGTGTCCCCCCTCTCGTGTCCGTGTCCCACTGTGTCCATATCCATCCCCTCGCGTCACTGTCTCTCCGCGCGCCCCCTTTCTCCTCCATCCCCGGGTGTCCCCACCACCGCGGGCCCCACTGCCATCGCCCTTTTAAGAGCGGCAGGCGCGGGCGGGGGGGGGCGGGCAGTGTTGCTGGAACAGCCGCGCGGGGGGAGGCGGCGGCGCGCGGGGACCCCCGGCCCGGCGCGGCGGTTTCAAGCTCCCCCGCGGGTGCGCGGCCGGAGCCGCCGGGGCCGGGGCCGGGGCCGGGGCCGGGATGGCGGCGGGGGGGAACCGGGAGCGGGACCGGGGCCGCTGACAGCCGGGACCGCGCCGCCGCCCCAGCATGTACGCCAAGGGCAAGGGCTCCGGCGTGCCCTCGGACGGCCAGGCCCGCGAGAAGTGAGTGCGGCGGCGGCGGGGGGCGGGAGCGGGGCCGGGGGGCGCGGAAGTTTGCCGGGGCGGCCGCCGGGGGAGCGGGGACGGGACGGCAGGTTGGGGGGGTCGGAGGGGCGGGCGGACCCCCCCGCGGCCCCGCCCCGCCGGGAAGCACCGGCAGCCGCCGCGGGGCAGCGGGAGTCGGCGGGTTCGGCCGGACAGCGGGGCCGCCGGGAGACGCGGTGTCCCCGGGGCAGCGGGGGCGGTGATGTCTACCCGGGCAGTTCCCCGGGGCAGCGGGGGCGGTGATGTCTACCCGGGCAGTTCCCCGGGCAGCGGGGGCGGTGATGTCTACCCGGGCAGTTGCATCCCCGGGGCACGGCGGGCGGTGATGGTCCCCCCGGCCGTTCCATCCCGCTGGGCACCGGGAGCGTGACCCCGCATCCCGGCGCTGTCCCCGTCCCCACCGGGGCTTGGGGCCACCGGTGTCCCCGGCGGGGGCTTTATCCATCCCGGAGCCGGGAGGCTGCAGCCCCCCATGGACCCCCAGGCCCGGCCACCCCCGCGGGTTCTGTTTGCCGCTGCCAGGGGGTGATGGAGCACCGGGAGCAGGGTCCCCAACCAGGGGACACCCAGGCTGTCACTCACCCCTCGGCCACATCGCGCGTGGGATGTGTCACCCGTCCCTGACTCATCCCGGCGATGAGAACCGGGGTGGCCCGCCCGGGCATGGGGCCGCTTGCTGTGGGCTGGTGTCACCCGTGGGACTCAGTGTCATCGTGATGCCCGTGGGGGGTCCCTTGCCGGGAGGTGACGTCGAATCCCCCTTGTTAATTCTGCACTTATTTAACGGGGGTTCCATCCTGACCGTCCCCCAGTGTCACTCGGGGTCCCCCCCTTTTTGGGGTCTGTGGGATGGGGTGTCACTGTCCCGCTCTGCTGCGGGGATGCTGTCACTGCAGCGGGGACACCCTGGGGACAGTGGGTCCCTGGGGGTGGCCGTGACACCCCGTCCCTGTCCCCGTGTCCCCGCAGGCTGGCTCTGTATGTCTACGAGTACCTGCTGCACGTGGGGGCCCAGAAATCAGCGCAGACCTTCCTGTCGGAGGTAAGCGGGGGGGGGACAGCACCTCCCGGCCCCCCAGCCCATGGATTTGGGGCTCTGCAGTCCCCCCAGAGCCCATCCCCGGGGTGCCAGGCCTGGGAAGGCGATGCCTGACCCCCCCGTGCCCCCTCTCCGCAGATCCGATGGGAGAAGAACATCACGCTGGGGGAGCCCCCCGGCTTCCTGCATTCCTGGTGGTGGTGAGTTGGGGTGGGGGGGTTGCTGGGAGCAGGGTTGGGCCCTCCCTCACCTCCCCATAGCTCTGGGGCTGGGATTGGGACCCCCCCCCATCCCCACGCTGCTGCCACATCACTTTGTACCCCATAAACCTGCCGCTCTGCTTTTCCCATCAGTGATTTCGGGGGGGCACATCCCCACCCCCCGCCCGGCCCCTCCAGATGGATCCAATTTGGCACCAAGCGTGGGGCGAGGGGGGGGGTCCCAGCCCACGACTGGACCCCCCGCACTGGGGGGGCCCCAACAGAGCACCCTGAGGGGAGGATGTTGATGCTGGGGGGGGGTCATGGGGGTCAAACTGGGGGTGTCACCGCAGCTGGTGGGTGCAGGATGTGGCCGTGCTGGGCGCCGCGGTGCCGCCGCATGTGGTCATTTCCAATAAATTATTAGTTGGTGATTTATTGGGGGGGGGGACACACACGGTGCTTTCCAGGCCTTTAACCCTCCCACTGCCAGTGCCCGGCTGCTGCACCCCAAATCCGGGGGGGCACCCAGAGATAGTGCTGGGACACACACACACCCCCCACTGGCCCCTCCTCTGTCCCATTCCCACCTCAACACCCCGGGGGGGCGCGCGGGCGGCCGGACCCCCCCATCCCGCCCCGGGGATGCTGCAGCCTGATGTAAAGTCCCAGGAATTTGGGCTCCGGCCGTAGCGACCGTTTCCAGGGAAAACAGGCGGCAGCGCCGGAGCCGGGAGGCCCCGCCACACCGGGGTGGGGGGGACACACGGACAGACAGACAGACATCGCTGTTCCCCCCAGACATCACTGCCCCCACCCCTCCAGCCATCACTGGAACGAGTGTGAGCGGGCTCAGCGACAGCGGGGGGTGCGCTGGGGGGCACAGAGGGGGATGGCGGTGGGGGGGAAACACAGGGATGGGTGTTGGGGGGTCCTGACCTGTTGTCCCCCCTCTCCAGCGTCTTCTGGGACCTGTACTGTGCTGCTCCCGACCGCCGGGAAACCTGTGAGCACTCCAGCGAGGCCAAAGCCTTCCATGACTACGTGAGTACTGGGGGGCGGGGGGCTCTGCACCCCCCCGGTGCTGCCCCCTATCACTGAGACCCCCCCGTGCCGAGGCCCCGATGGGGGGGGTTAATGCTATGCTGCCAGCCCTGGCCTCGCCGGCACGGCCTGACCTATTTTGCAGGGCAGTGTGGGGGGGGTAATCCCTGCGGCCCTGGCTCAGCCCCCCCACCCGGGGACCCCGGCTTGCCCCTGTGTGCCCGTCCCCCCCACGGGGACAGGGGCCACCCCCCCCATCCAACCCCATCCCGCAGCATGGGCAAAGTAACAGGCTCTCGCTTGCCAAGCGGGGGCACGCTGGTGGGGTTGGGGTCTCCCCCTGCCTCACCCTGTGCCCCAGGGGTCACCATGGTCCTAGGACTTGGTGACACCCCCCTCACCAGTGTGACCCCCCCCGCCCCGACCAGCGGCTCCGCTGCTGATGGCTGCCTTGGGCGAGTTAATCATTGGCACAGAGTCAACAGCCAGTGGGGCTGCGGGTGGGTGGGGGGGCACGGGGGGTGGCAGGAGGGGAACCGGGTCCTGGGGCAGCAGGGTCCAGTGGTGGGGGGGACTGGGGGACATGGTGCTCTGGGATAGGGGGTGCTGCAGGGGCCCAGGGATGCAGGATGCGGTGGGGTCCACAGGGATGCGGGATGCTGTGGGATGCAGGGATGCAGGATGTTGTGGGATGCGGGATGATGCAGGATGCTGTGGGATGCAGGGTTGCAGGATGCTGTGGGATGCAGGATGCTGTGGGATGCAGGGATGCAGGATGTTGTGGGATGCGGGATGATGCAGGATGCTGTGGGATGCAGGGTTGCAGGATGCTGTGGGATGCAGGATGCTGCGGGATGCTGTGGGATGTTGTGGGATGCAGGATGTTGCGGGATGTTGTGGGATGCAGGATGCTGCGGGATGCTGTGGGATGTTGCGGATGCTGTGGGATGTTGTGGGATGCTGTGGGATGTTGCGGGATGCAGGATGTTGCGGATGTTGTGGGATGCAGGATGTTGCGGGATGCTGTGGGGCAAACGGTGCTGTGCCTTGGGGGATGCTGCGGGGGCTGCAGGATGCTGCGGTTTCCATGGTACCGGGGGATGCCGGATGCTGCGGGGTCCCCACTGTTGGGGGACATGGGGTGCTGGGGACACGCGGTGCCCTGGGGCTCGGGCTGCTGGGGGACATGAGAGGCCCTGGGGGACACGGTGCCCCCCACCCCCTCCCCATCCCACTGCAGCGAGGCCAGAGCTGCTCCCACCCGCACCCTCCCAGGGTGCTCAGCACCCCCAGGCGCACCAGTCCGGGGGGGTTGACCAGGCCACCTGTCACCACGGCGGGGACAGTGGGTCCACATGGGCGCGAGTGGGCACGCATGTGCCTGCGCCAGCAGCGCGGGGGCTGCCGGGGCTGCAGCAGGGCCCCCCCCGCCACCCCCGGCCCCCGGCGCGGCACAGAGCTGATTTCCATGCTGGAATTAATGAGGCTGCCGGTGCGGTGACGCCGGGGACGTGGCGCGGGTCAGGCCGCGTTGCCATGGCAGTGCTGCCTGGCAGGCAGAGCGGGGACCGCTGGGGGGGGAACCGCAGCTCCCACCCCCCCATTGCACCCCATGGCACAGCCGTGTCCCCATCCCGGTGCCAAACCCGTCCCCACGGCCTCCCTGGTGTGGGGCGGGTGGCCCTCGCCACCCCCATGGCTGCTGTTTAGCCACCCCCACTCGAGGTGCGTGGGGACCCCCCCACAAGCATCGTTGGGACAGTGACGCCCCCATCACTGGGGGGTCTGGGCTGTGCATGGCAGCAGGGAGAGCAGTGACAGCAGCATTTTGGGGTCCCCCCCACGGTACAGAGATGTGGGGACCCCCCAGCCTGCATCCACCTTGTCCCCCCCATCCTGTTTTCTTCCTCCTGACCTTGAGGCTGCAGGAGGAGCCGAAACTCCCCCACCTGTTGCCATGGCAACTCTGCATTGCTGAGTGGCGGGGGGGGCCCCAATTCAGTCCCCACCATGTGGGGGGGCAGCAGGTTGCCTGTGCTCCCCACCCCAGGCAAAGCTGTGACCCATGTGCATGGTGTGATGCGTGACCCATGGGACCCTCCCCTTCCCCCTCAGCCCCATTTCCACCCCAGCAGCACCCATGGGTGCCCCCCCCCGTCCCCCATCACTGGGTGATGCCCCTTTCAAACGCAGCCAGGGCCTCTTATCCCTGCAGGGCTGGGGGGGCCGTGGGGCAGCGGGGGGCCCCCCGGGTGGAGGGGGCAGTGCGAGGTCCCCCCCCTTTCTCCTCCCCTCCAAATTGAAACCAGTTGTGGCGGAGGGGCCGAGCCGGAAAACCGGCACATTCCTTCCCTTAACAGCTCCCCCCGGACGGGGCCGGCAGGCGAGGGGGGGCTGGGGCCCCCTGCCTGCACCCCCCAACCCCCACGGGGTCCCCCCAGGCCTGGCCTCACCCCCCAGCCCCCCCGGTTTGTTTAGGAGGGGCTGGCACTGGGTTCTCCCCGCGCTGCCCTCTTGCTCGCACAGGGTTTGCTCGGGGTCACCGCGGTGGTTTCGGGGCTGGTTGGGGACATGGGAACGAGGTGGCCCCGGGGCTGTGGGGGGGCTGTGGTGACCACCCCCCCACCCCCGGTGCTGAGCTCCCCTCTCCCCACAGAGCGCGGCGGCGGCGCCCAGCCCGGTGATGGGGAACCTGCCCCCCGGTGAGGGGATGCCGGGGGGGCCCATGCCCCCCGCCTTCTTTCAGGTACCTGCCCGCACCGTGTGTGGGGTCTGGGGGGAGCTCGGTGCTCACGGGGGTGTCCTCGTGCTTGTGCACGTGTGTGTGGGGCTGTCCATGTGTGAGCTGGCGTGTGCACGTGTGTGTGTGTGTGCAGCTATGTGCACGTGTGTGTGCATGTGTACGTGTGCAGGTATGTGCACATGTGTGTGCATGTGTGTGCACGTGTACGTGTGCAGGTATGTGCACGTGTGTGTGTGTGCACATGTGTGTGCATGTGTGTGCACGTGTACGTGTGCAGGTATGTGCACGTGTGTGTGTGTGCACATGTGTGTGCATGTGTACATGTGCAGGTATGTGTGCGTGCACCCACGTGAGCACGGCGTGTTGGGGTGTGGGGTCCGAGTGTGCACGCGTGTCCCCGCAGAGCTCTGCGTGATACAGGCGCGTGCACGGGCACCACGAGTGTGCAAAAACGTGAGTGTGAGCGCAAACGTGTGTGTGTAGATGTATAGGTCTGAGCGCACACACGTACGTATATGTGCAAACGCACGTATGTGAGAGCGCACATGTGTGTGCGTGCAAACTTGTGTGTGTGAGAGCACACGTGTGCAAACACGTGAGCACGTGTGTGCCAGCCCACATGCGTGCCAGGCTCCATTGTGCCCCAGTTGTTCCCCCCCCGCCCCCCGTTTGCATGACCTTACCATGTGCACACGCCCGTGCCCCATATGTGTGCAGCCGGGCGGGGGGGGGGATTACACAAGCCAGACCCCCCCAGCACAGCCAGACACCCCCAACCCCTGGTGCTGCCCCCTCCAGCCCCATGTGCCCCCCAACACCCCCCACTGGGGTGCTCCCGCCGGGGGCCGCTGCACCCCCTCCCCAGGCCCCCCCGCCCATAACCGTGTTTTATTTCTCTTGAAGGGACCCGCGGGCTCTCAGCCATCGCCCCACGCCCAACCTCCGCCCCACAACCCCCCCCCCATGCTGGGGCCGCACAGCCAGGTAAGGCCGGGCACAGCCTGGCTGCCCCCCCCAGTGCCCACAGGAGAGCCCCGCACCCCCCAGCCCCCCCAGGGTGACACCGCAGCCCCCCCAGCCCCGGTTCCCCCCCGCTAATGCTCCCTCTCTTGCAGCCCTTCATGTCCCCCCGCTACCCCGGTGGCCCCCGGGGTCCCCTCCGGATGCCGAACCAGGTGAGGATCTGACCGCCCCCCCTTCACCCAATGCTAAAATGGGTGCAGACCCCTCTGGGTGGGGGTCCAGCAGCATCCTGACCTGTGTCCCCCCCGCCCGCAGCCCCCCGTGGGTGTCCCCGGCTCCCAGCCGCTGCTGCCCAACGCCATGGATCCTGCACGGTCACAGGGTGAGTCGGGGGGGTCCCTGTCCCCGTGTCCCTGTCCCCCCACACTTCCCAGGTTGGGGGGGGTGGTACTGAGGGGTCTCACGCCTCCCCCCCAACTCCTGTGCACAGGGCATCCCGGCATGGGGGGCCCGATGCAGCGCATGAACCCCCCGCGAGGCATGGCCGGCATGGCCCCCCAGGTGAGGGGACAGGGGTGTGGGGACAGGGATACGGGATGGGAATGGGGCTGGGGACAGGGATACGGTGATGGGAGTGGGATTTGGGACAGGGATACGGGGACAGGAATGGGGTTGGGGATGAGGACGGGGACAGGGAGACAAGATGGGAATGAGGATATGGGATGGGAATGGGATTTGGGACAGGGATATGGAATGGGAGTGGGATTGGGGACAGGGATACAGGGATGGGGACAGGGATACAAGATGGGAATGGGATTTGGGACAGGAACACGGGGTGGGAGTGGGATTTGGGACAGGGAGACAGGATGAGAATGAGGATACGGGATGGGAATGGGATTGGGGACAGGGATACAGGGTGGGAATGAGGATACGGGATGGGAGTGGGATTTGGGACAGGGAGGGGGACAGGAACACAAGGTTTGAATGGGATTTGGGACAGGGATACAGGGCGGGAATGGAGTTGGGGACAGGGATACAGGGATGTGGTTGGGAACAAGGAGACAGGGTGACAGGGGTGTCAGTGACCCCCCCGCTCTCCTGCAGACCTATGGCAGCGGGATGCGTCCCCCCCCCAGCTCGCTGGCCGGCCCCGGCATCCCCGCCATGAACATGTAAGGAACCAGCGCCCCCATGTCCCCCAGCCCCAGTGCTGGGCAGGGGGAGCTGGGTGGCTGTGCAGGGTGGGGGGGACACCAGCGGGACCCCCCCTTCCATCCTCAACTGTCCCCATTGCCTTGCAGGGGCCCCGGTGGCCGCGGGCCCTGGCCGAACCCCAACGCCAACTCTGTAAGTCACGGGGGGGACACCTGGAGGTGGAGGGACTGGGGACATGGGGGTGCTGGCGCTGTGCCCCCCCATGCTGACCCCCTCCTTGTGTCCCCACAGATTGCCTACTCCTCCTCGTCCCCTGGGAACTATGTGGTGAGTATCGGGGTGTGCGACGGGGGGGGTCTGTGCTGCGGCAAACCCGCTGTGGCCCCCCCAAAACCCACCTCTTTCCTCTCCCCACCCAGGGCCCTCCCGGGGGTGGTGGCCCCCCCGGCACCCCCATACTGCCCAGCCCGGGAGGTGAGTGTGCGCGGGGACCAGGTGCAGAGGTGGGGGGCATTGAGGGGGGCGGAGGGAATTTGGGGTGCCACACTCACCCCCCCCAACGTGTGTCCCCCCCCAGACTCCACCAACTCCAGTGAGAACATGTACACCATGATGAACCCCATCGGGCCCGGGGGGAACCGGCCGAACGTGAGTGACGGGGATGGGGGGATATACGGGGGGTTGTGGGAGGGGTTTGACCCCCCCAATCCATTTTTCACCCCACCCCTTTCTTCCAGTTCCCGATGGGGCCCGGACCGGAGGGGCCCATGGGTGCCATGAGTGCGATGGAGCCGCATCACATGAACGGATCATTAGGTGGGTGCCCCCCCGCACCCAAAACCCCGGTCTGGCCGTGGCGGGGCGGGGGGGGAGGTCCTTCTGCCCACCCCCCCGCGCCTGGGGGTGTCCCCAGCCCCATGTGGCCTCGTCCCACGGCCCGTGAGCTCCATCTGCGGGCGGCCGCGCTGCGTGCAGGGCCCGCCATGGCGGGGGGGGCACTAACGCGCTGCTGTCACCCCCGCAGGCTCCGGGGACATGGACGGGCTGCCAAAGGTGGGTGTGGGGACCCTGATCCCCGTGGGTGGGGACCCCCCTGCACTGAGATCCCCCCCTCCCTGCACTGGGACCCCCCCCCGCACTGGGACACCATTTATTGAGACCCCATGTACACTGAGACCACCTCCCATTTACTGGGCTCCCCCCGCCCCGTTGATTGGGTCACACCCCTCCCTATTTATTGGGACACACCCATTGATTGGGACACACCCCTCCCCATTGATTGGGACCCCCCCATTGATTGGGACACATCCCCTCCCTATTTACTGGGACACACCCATTGATTGGGACGCCTCCCTATTTATTGGGACCTCATTTACTGGGACACCGCCCCCCCCCCCCCCACCCCCTGCACTGGGACCCCCTGCTATTTACAGGGACCCCCCCCCATTTACCAGGACCCCATTTACTGGGAACCCCCCCCAATGCACTGGGACCCCCTCCTATTTCTTGGGACCCCCCTGAATACTGGGACCCCCCCAGATTACTGGGACCCCATTTACTGCCCCCTCATGCACTGAGCGCCCCCGCCCCACTCACCAGGATTCCATGCACCAGTCCCACCCCCCCCTACCCCAGGACACCCCCCCCACCATTCCCCTCCCCCACTAACATTTGTTTTTCCTCCCCCCCCACCCAGAGCTCCCCCAGTAACCTGGGGGCCCTGAGCAACCCCCCCGGCACCCCCCGGGACGACGCCGAACTGAGCAGCAATTTCTTAAACCCCTTCCAAAGCGACAGCGTAAGGGACCCCAGGGGGGGCCGGCGGCGAGGGCGGGGGGCCCGGGGGGGGCGCGGCAGCCGGGGCCGGGGGGGGTCGACACCCAAATCCCTATGGCAAAACGACCCCCCCACCCCCATTCCAGCGGGGGGCTCTTCGCCTTGGCCGAGCGGCCGGGAGGCGTGAGGTGGGGGGGGCAGTGGTGTGCGTGCCCCCCCCCGTGTGCCCCCCCGTCCCGTTAACCCTCCGGTGTCTCCGCTCTCTCTAGTACTCGCCCAGCATGACAATGAGCGTGTGAGCCCAGCGCCGAGGCCGCCGACAGCCAGACGAGAGAAAACAATTAATAATAATTACCGACACCCCCCCGCAGCCCCCCCCCCAAACACTAAACCAGAAGACAAAAATTAATAATAATTATAAATAAGTCACGTGACTTATTTACTGCCCACCCCCCGACTCCGGGGAGGGACCCCCCCCAAGCACTGGGACCGCTCCCCAGCACTGGGATACCCCCCCACCCCCCCAAACAGATTTCCCCCCCCCCCCGAGTGTGGGGGCAGGTGCTGGAGTGGGGGGCATAGATTGGGGGGTTTTGACCACCCCCCATTTCTGTATGGGGGAGGTGATTTTTGGGGGGGGGGGGGGGGGCATTCATGGCACTGTGCCCTGCCCCCCCATGGCAGGTAATGCTAGGAGGATTTTGGGGGACGGGGGGGTGTCCATGGCATTGTGCCCCACCCGGCCTGGCCTGCTGCCCAGCTGGGGCACATGCACTTAATTACAATTAGCTGAAATGCTAATGAGCGATGCCCCCCCGCCCCATCATCTGTGTGGGGCGCTCAGCCCCTCCCAGTTCTCCCAGTGCCCTACTGGGCATCCACCCCCCCACCCCCCCCCTCCCATCCCACAAGGGGGGGGTCCATAGCCACCCCCCCAGCGCTGCCAAAGCCCCAGGCAGTGGGGGGGGGGGGGGCTGTCCTGCCAGCACAGCCCCCCCCAAAGTTAGGGGCACCCCAGGTTGTGCTGGGGGGGGGGGCCCAAGCCATACCCCCCCGTGGAGCACTCACCCCCCGCTGTATAGGGCAGGCCCCAGTGCAGAGAGCAGCCCCCCCCCGCCACGGGGGGTTCCCGGCCCCCCCACCCCGTCTGTGTGCTCAGCCAGCACTGTGATCCCCGGCCCCCCCTCCCCGAGCGCCAGACCGGGGCCCCCCCACCCCCCCATAGGGACCACTTGTAAAACTTTAATATGAAGGAATTTTTTGTGTGTTTTTCTTTCTTTTTTGTTTTTCCTCTTTTATAACAGAAAGGACCTCAGACCCCCCACCCCCCCCCCCACCCCAAAACCGCCGCGGCGCACCCCCCCCTTCCCACACCCTGTACAGCCCCCATAGTCGTTCTGTGTAGGGACCCCCCCCCATTTCTAGTCCCTTTAGAGCCCTTGTTGCTTCTCAAACAAAACGCGGGACCCCCCCCAAAAAAAAAAAAAGAAAGAAAAAAAGAAAAAAAAAGAAAAAAAACTTTAAAAACTCTCCCAAAACAACAAAAATACCCCCCCCCGCCCCCCCCATCAATAAATGTAAGTTGATTTTTTTCAGAAGGCGCCGGCGTTCGGCTCTCGCTTCACCCGGGGCTGGGGGGGCACAAGGAACCAGGCGAGACGGGGGGGCACGTGGTGTGTTCTGGGTTTATTTGCGGGTACAAAGCTTCACAGTTTCGAGTTCGGAGCCGGGGGCACCCGAGTGCTGGGGGGCGGGGGGGGGCACGGGTCGCGGATGTGTTTCCCCCCAGCCCCTAAATCCACCCCCCCACCCCCTAAAAAGCTGCTATGAAATACAAACAGGTGCCCGCCCTTAGTCGGCCCCGTCGACATGCAGGGGGGGGCCCGGCCGGGGGGGGGCGCTGGGGCTGGGGTGCCCGTTGAGCTGGGTGGCCCCCGGTGTCTTTTTATGGGCGAGGGGGCAGGCGGCCCCCCCGGGACAGAAGCGCTTGGGGCTGGGGACCGGCCGCTGCATCTTGTGCTCCAGCAGCATGTGGTTCTGGGGGGGCAGCCCCAGACAGGCCCTGGTGGGGGGGAAAAAAGGGGGGGTGAGGGATGGGCACCCCAGCACTGGGGATGGAACTGGGCACCCTGTGTGCTGGGAGACACTGGGACACACGGGGAACCCCAGGCATGTGACACTGGGACCCACTGGGAGCCCCGTGTATCAGGCACTGGGACCCACTGGTGTTGGGGAGTCCCCTGGGCACTGGGACCCACTGGGAAGCCCAAGCATGGGCACTGGGACACACAGGTGGCACAGGCACCGAGCACCAGTACCCACCGGTACTGGGCACCAGGATCTACTGGTGCTGAGCACCCACAGGCACTGGGACCCACTGGTGACGGGCGCTGGACATGCCAGTGGCACAGGCACCAAGCACCAGTACCCAACAGTATTGGGCACCCAGAGGTACTGGGACCCACTGGTGCGGGGCACCCATGGGCACTGGAAGCTACTGATGTTGGGCACTGGGACCCACTGGTGCTGGCCACCCACAGGCACTGGGACCCACTGGTGTTGGGCACCCATGGGCACTGGGACCCACTGGTGCTGGGCACTGGGACCCACGGGTGTTGGGCACCCATGCGCACTGGGACCCACTGGTGTTGGGCACCGGGACCCCCTGGTGTTGGGCACCCATGGGCACCGGGACCTGCTGGTGTTGGGCACCAGGACCCACTGGCCCTGGCACCTGCCTGTCAAGCACAGGGACACCTCCACAAGCCCCGGGTGCCAGCAGGGGCAAGGGGTGGGTGGGAGGTGACCCCCCCCAGGGCTGGGACCCCCTTCCGTGGTACCTGAGGATGTTCTCGATGCAGCTGCGCTGGCGGAAGAGCGCGTTGACCACGGGGGTGCCCTCGGGGACCAGCGGGGCCTTGCAGAGGAAGGCGACGATGGAGAGGACGCTGTGGAAGCCCTGGAACTCGGGGTCCTCCTCGGTGCAGAAGCTGATGCGCTGGCACAGCTCGGTCAGGATGGCCAGGTCCAGGATGATGGGGCTGGCCAGCAGCGAGTCCTGCGAGGGGCAGACGGGGGTGAGTGACCCACCAGGGACGTGCCACCCCCCGGGGACACCCACGCACCTCACAGGTGTTGTGGATGACGATGGTGTTGGTGCCGCCCATCATGATCTCCGACGTGTACTCGTCCAGCGCGCGCTTGCTGTCCCCCACGTAGGGCACGTACTTGATCACCACCTGCCAAGCGACCCCTCGTCACCGCCCTGTCCCCCCCCTCCCATTGTCATCGTGTGTCCCCAACCTGGCCCCTGACTCACGCAGTGGTCGGGTTTGTCCTCGGGGCCGTAGAGGATGGGGTTGGCCTGGACCGTGTCGTCCACCACGTTGCTCTTGGAGATCTCCTTGGAGCGAAACTGCTGTGGGGCCGAGAGGTTCTTCCCATCGTTGTTCCCCAGGTGGTTGTAGCTCACGATGGATGTTGTCTGGGCGGGGGGGGGGGGGGGTGCACACAGGTCACCCCATGTCACAAGCAGGTCCCCCACCTTAGGCCACCCTGTCCCCACGTACCTTGAGTCCGGCGCCCACCAAGAAGTCCACCAGCACCGACTTGAGCTTGGTCTGACCCGACTTGAAGTCGTCGCCACAGATGAAGACGCGGCGCTGGGCGGCCAGTTCCACGGCCCCCGGCACGAACGTGTTCTGGGGGGAGCCGTTGATGTAGGCGCAGCCCTCCAGGATGCTGGCCACCGCGAAGAGCGTGGATGGGGACACCTCCAGGCCTTGCTGTGGGGACACAAGGAGGCTCAGCACCCCCAGGGTGGCCGTGTCACCGTCCCCACTCCCCTGCCCGTCCCTTGACCTCGATGGCCCGCAGCAGGTTGTCGGCGGTGTCGTTGAGCCCCGGTGTGACATCGCAGAAGCGCTCCGTGTTGGCCGTCCAGAGGACGATGACTTTGTCCACCCCGCTGGTCTCCTTGAAGTCCTGGATGTCCCTGCGGATCTGCTGCACCTGGGATGCCATCAAAAGGGGACATGTCAGCGCGCTGGCGTCCCCCCCATTGCCTGTGTCCCCCCTCCAGCACCATCCCCCCGCCAGGACCTGCTCAGCCATGGACCCGCGCAGGACGTTGTCTGCTCGCTCCTCCTGGTTGGCGGCGATGAACTCGGGGATGTAGATGGAGGGTCGGGGCTTCATCTTCTCCAGGTAGGGCCAGAGCTGCTCCTGCAGCGGCCAGTCCAGCACCTCCGCCCGCCGCATGGCCTCGGCCAGGTTCAGCGAGGAGATGTCCCAGCCTGGGGACACAGGGTGACCAACCACTCAGGGTCCCCCCATGCCAGCGCCAGGTCCCCCCGGAGTCTGACCTACCGTCAAAGACGATGTCGTTGGGGTGCACCATGGGCAACAGGTCCCGGAAAGGCACGTAGACGTCACCGGTGGGGCCGGTGCCCAGGCAGACGGTGGAGGCTTGGAGCAGGGACCCGTAGTAGTTGGCTTTCTGCCATGGAGAACGTGAGGATGAAGCCACCAGCACAAGAGG
Organism: Patagioenas fasciata; assembly: GCF_037038585.1. Lineage (NCBI taxonomy): Eukaryota > Metazoa > Chordata > Aves > Columbiformes > Columbidae > Patagioenas > Patagioenas fasciata. The sequence goes on along the minus strand of NC_092546.1, from coordinate 5,902,961 downwards.
GTCCCCAGCTCCCCCAAAACGGGGCTGGAGTTGCAGACCACCTCCATAGGAGCAGGGAAAAATTGGGGTGCAGGACCCAGGTGGAGATGGGAGCAGCCGAGCTCCGTGTCACCATCCCCATCCCCATCCCCGCCACGGGACACCCACCTTGCGCCCCGTCTTGGTCATCCAGGACAACCCCAGCTTGTTGGCCAGCACGGCCGCCGTCACCGTCGTCCCGTTGTTGCCCCCCCAGCCCACCAGCATCACCCCCAGGCGAGGGACCTGCCGCCCCGTCCGGAAGGTGAAGCGGGTGGAGCACGGCCGCACCTGCAGAGCCACAAGGGTGACAGAGAAGAGGGGACACGTGGGGACGAGCAGAACCGCGCCGAGCCCCCCCCCGCCAACACCTCGTCCCCACCTTGGTGACGCCGTTCTCGGTGCAGACGTGCACGGTGCTGTACGTGTACTTGGCCTCGATGAAGTCCTTGCTGTACGTGACGTCGGGGCTCTCCACAAGGAATGTCTCTGCCATTGTTCCCGGAGCTGGAATAGAAGGAAATGGGTGTCAGCCCCGCAGGCCTGGCACGCCGGGCCCCGGCCCCCCCGCCCCGCCGGGCCGCCGCTCGCTGCCAGGCTGTGCCGCCGGTGGGGACCGCTGGCTCCGCGCCCCGCGGCCTCCCAGCGCGGTGGCGGCGGTGGGGCGGCCACTGTGTCCCCTTCCCACGGGGGGGTGATCGTCCCCGCCCTGGACCCCCCCCCGAGCCCGGGAACTTACTGAGAGCCCAGCGAGCCGGGAGGGTGCAGGCTCCCCGTCCTGCTCGGGGACTGTCCCTGCTGTCCCCTCCCCGGAGGTGGCAGGGCATAGGGGACCAGGGATGTACCCAGGGGATATGGGGTGTTCCTGTACCCAGGGTGGCAGGGGGGACATGGGGACAAGGGCTGTCCCCACTCACAGGGGTGCAGGGGATTTGGGGAAGGGGCTGCCCTACACCCTGGGGCGACAGAGGATGCGGGGGACCTGGTGACACGGGCTGTTCCCGCTCCCCGGAGTGGCACAAGGGACATGGGGATAAGGGCTGTCCCTGCACCCTGGGGTGGCAACGGGCACAGGGGACACGGCTGTCCCAGAGCTCTGAGGTGGCAGAGCACGCAGGGGACACGGGGACACGGGATGGCCCTGCACGCTGGGGTGACAGAGGGGACACGGGGACAAGCGCTGACCCCGCCGTGCCCGGGGCCACACGATCTCGCGGGCGGCCCCGCTCCCCAAGGACCAAATCCCATCGGGACCGCCCCCGCCCTCCCCGTGGGCACCAAGCGGACACCTACCGGACACTCACGGGACACCCACCGGGCACCAAGCGGACACCTACCGGACACTCACGGGACTCCCACCGGGCACTAAGCGGACACCTACCGGACACTCACGGGACACCCACGGGACACCCACCGGGCACCAACAGGACACTCACGGGACACCCACCAGGCACGACTCACCGGACACTCACCGGGCCGCGCTGGAGCCGCTGCCGGTGCCGCTGCTGCCCCGCAGGGGATGATGCGATCGTGGCTGCGGCCGCCCCGGCTCCCGCCGCTTAATCGGCTCCCAGGACCCGCCCCCCTCGCCGGCCCCGCCCACCCCAACCGCCCCCGCCCGCACGTGCCCCGCCGCCCCCGCGCCCCCCCGCGCGCTCCCGGTTGTCCCGCGGCAGGTGCGGGGCGGCCCCGGGTCCCGGCGGCGGCTGCTGCCGGGGGGTCCGGGAGGTGAAGGCGGCGGGAGCGGCCGCTAACCCGGGAAGGGGAAGTGGCGCCGGGCCCGGGGCCCGGGACGGGACCGGGGGGTCCCGCCGCCGCCTTCCGGCCATTGAGTGTCCCCGGCCGGCGGCTTCCTGCACCCTGCGCCTTCCCACGGGCACCGGCCCACGGGCACCGGCCCGCGGCGCTGCTCCCACGGTGCTGCCAGACCCGCCCCGCCACCGGCATCGCGGCACCGCTGTCCTGCGGTCCCCGGCACCCCAAAGCCACCAGCGCCCCGGAGCCCCTGGCACCCCGAAGCCGCCGGGGTGGGCATCCTTGCACCGGTGTCCTGCGGCACCCAGCACCGGTGTCCCGCAGCCAAGGGCACCAGCATCCCAGGGCCCCCAGCACCCCAAAGTCCCCGGCACCCTGCTGCTGTCAGCATGAGCATCTCAGCCCCGGCACCCTGCAGCCCCTGGCATGGACACCCCAAAAACCACGGCACCAGTGCCCTGGCACCCCAGAGCCGCTGGCACCCTGCAGCCCCCCACATGAGCACCCCAGAACCCCTGGCATCCGCACCCCAGTATCCTGCAGCCCCCAGTGTGGGCACCCCAAAAACCACCTTGGCACCCCAGAGCCCCCGGCACCCTGCAGCCCCTGGCATGGGCACCCCAAAGGCGGTGGCAGTGGCAGCCTGCAGCCCCCCGTGTGCACCCCACATTGCCCCGCAGCCCCCACCCCGCTGCACCCCACATCTCAGCCATGGGAGCGGGGAGAAAAAGCAGCGAGGGGCCGGGGCTGGCACCCCGCTCCGCCACCCCCCCGCGGCTCCGGCCGCCTTTCAATGGGCAGGACCCGCTTCAAAGGAGCCCCCGGAGCAGGAGCAACGCCCGGGCGGGTCCCGGCCCCTTCCCCACCCTCGCTCCCCGCAGACGTGGCGCGGACAGCTCGGCTCCGCGCACCGCCACCCACCGCCCGCCCGCGGCCCCGGCTCCGCGGGGGACGTTGGCATCGCCACCCGCCCTCCTGGCACCCGGCGGGACGGGACCCACCGGGGACAACGCCGGGGGCACCTGCCGGGAGCGGGGGGCGGCGGTGGGGAGAGGCGGCGGTGGGCACGGGGGTGCCGGGGGGGCCGCGTCCGGCCCCTTTGGCCATGGAGGAACAATGATCCCTTGGTGCCGGGCTGGAGGACAAAACGAGCCCCGCGCTGGAATGCCAGTGCCTCAGCAAATTATTGAAACAAAAATAACATTTCTTTGTACAATAATCCTGGGGCGGGGAGGGTCCGGGCGGCGCTGCCAGGGGCCCAGAACTGGTATTTTTCCACTGCTTTTCCTTTTTTTTTCTCTCTCTGCCCCCCTCCCATAACTCCCACCATTGTTCCTTCCCCCACTCCCTTCCCACTCCTCCCACGCTCGGCACCGCATGAGCGGGGGCTCCCTCGTTCCCCCCCCGCTCGCCCAACGCGCTCATGGGCCGCGAGCCCGGGCCGGCCGCCCAAAGCGCCTTCGCTCCCCAGCTGCCGGGGGCTGGCGGGGGGCCAGGGCAGCCGCAGAGCCACAGCGACCGGCCCGCTCCCCCGGCGATGGTGCCCGCGCCGCTCCTGCAGACCCCCCCTCCACCCCCGGGAACGGGCATCCCAGCCACAAACCCCCCAGGAGCTGCCATCGCCGCACAAACTCCCCCCGCGGTTCATTCTAAGCAGGTTCAGGGCCGGATTCTGCGTGAATTTGGGACGCTGGGAAGGGCTCGGGTGGGGGGGACACAGGACCCTCCTTTGCCCCCCAGCAGGTCAAGGGCAACACTCGCAACCCCAGATTTCTGCAGCACGAACACCCACGGCCGCGTTTTCCTCCGTTCACAACTGGGTTTTTTCCCTGTTCCTGACCCCTCCTTAGCTCGCAGCTCCTTGTCCCCCCCGTCCCTGTGCTGTCACCCTCTGGGTGCCGTGTCCCCAAGGACAGACCCACGCAGGGAAAGGGACAAACGGCCGATTCGGGATGGTGGTGCTCGGCCGTGCAGCAGCTGCTCTGCAAGAGGGACCAGCACCATCAGACCGTGTCAAGGACAAATTATTCTAATGAGCTTCCTCCTCTAAACGAGCAAAGGGTGCGCAGGAAAATCCCGAGGGGCTTTCGCTGCGTTTTGAGCATCCCGGGACAGCCAGGACCCCGCGGGGTCACCTCTGCCCTCCTGCATCCGCGTGACCCCAATTTAAGGGCATCTTGTACTTGATCCGGCGCAAAGTGACGCTTTTCCTCGGGATGACCCGAATTATCAGAGCCCGGGGACCCTCCTGAGCCGGCACGGGAGGGACAGACGGACACGGCCTGAAATAGCTCCTTGTCCCCGGGGAGGGCCGGCGGCCCTGGCTGGGTGAGGATGAGGAGGCAGCGGCAGAGCCGGGCTGGCGCTGGCACCGCCGACCCAGCCAGTAAATTTCCACTGGGGCAGCTCCCAGTTAACGAGCTCAGTGCGTGACCCCGGAGCTGCCAGCGGTTGGGAACAATTTCCCCAGGAAAGCTGGGACAGGAGGGGACGGGGACCCTTCCCGCGCCAGCGTCCCCACGCACGTCCCCAGCCTCCAGCGGCCAAACCCCCCGGGGGTGCAGCTGACACAAGGGAGGAATTAAAGACAGCAAAGGGGGGGCTCGGGGGGTGCAGCTTGGCTCTGAGGTGGCGTTTGGAAGCAAAAACCTGAGGATTTGGGGATTTGCGAGCATCAGCCCGGCTCTGGCTCCGTGACCGTGTGAACGAGCCCTCGGCCGTGGGAGCATCGCGCTGCTGTGTCAGCTCCAAGGTCGGCGCTGGCGAGGCAGGAGCGAGCAGAACCCTCCTTGCTCCCCCCACCTTAAAAATATACATAATAAGGTATTTGTAAGATGTTATTTGATTGCTGGATTATCTTCCCTTTCTGTGTATTTTGCCATTTTGGAGGTAGAATCCACTGCAGGCTGGAGCCGGACACGGTGGATCAAGAGTTACCGCCAGCACCTGGGGAGCTGTCACTGTCACCTGCTGCTGGAGGGGGGACCCCAAAGCAGCGCGGGAGGAAAACAGAGGCTCTTTAGTGCCCGTTACGTTTCTCCCCTGGTTTATCCTGCCCCAGGGATGCTGCAGGAGCCCCAGGACCAGGGCAAAGGGACAGAAACGCCGCTCCAGCTGCTGTCTGCGTCCCGCGCTGGGTGACTCAGCGCCGGGGGTGGGAGAGCAGCAGCATCGCCGGCCCCTCCGTGACTCAGCCCCGCGAGCTCCGACGTCAAACCCAGCTCAGCTCAGCCCCTTCTGAGCCGCCGCGAGGCCCAGACCCACGTGTTGTCACCAAACGTCACCACAACCTGGGTCGTCACGCTCCTGGGAGCCTCCCGACCGCCACCAGCGATGGGCGCTTCAAAAGCGGCTTTTCCCCCCAAAAAAACCCGGCAGGGGAGGGGGGAACCCCAGCTGATCCCAGTGGAAAAATCCTCCCCAAAGAGACTCATCAAGCAGTTTGGGTTGGGACCTGCACAGCCCATCGAGTCCAACCCCCCGCCACGCGTGGGGACACCGGTGACACGATCACCTGTAATCAGTGTCTCACAGTGGAGGGGCCCATGGGGATCATCGAGCCCGAGTTTTGCAGATGTGGTGGGGATGCTCCGATGGGCGTCGGCTCGGTCTCCGCTCTCCCATTTCCATCACTTTTCACACCTTTTCCTTCTCCAAAGAGCGAAAAAGCGACAGAACCGGACAACCCGCACCCAGCGCCTTTTCCTGCTGCTCCGTCCCTACCCAAACCCCCTCGAGCAGCTCAATTCCTGCTCCGTTCCTCGCACTGCAAAGGACCGCACGACCTGCTGCTCTGCGCCTTTTCCAATACAGTGAATTTATTATATGTTGCAAAATCAGCATTCAGCTTTTTTTTAGTGTACAAAAAAAGACACTAGCTCTTAAGAAAAAAGATCAGGAAAGCTGAAGACTATGCTGCCTTTAAATTGTAACATTTTGGCAAAGTGAAAAGCTCTTTTTGTAAACTCCAACTCCATGGCTCAATATAGTTTTATCCACAGTACAATATTACAAAGTAAAACACAGTATCAATAAGTTAAGATCATACTTAATCACCTAGAACTGGTTTCTATTAACCCAAAAAGCACAAAATTTGCCTAAGCTTCATAATCTCTAAAGGAAAACAACAAAAAAAAGGCAGATTCAACTACAGTTCTTTAACACAGTCCAAAAGAAAAGTGAAGCGGAAGGTTGTTGAATGCTAATTGGGTCTCACAGTTTGGATATTCATTAAATATTTTCAGGGTTTTTTTTTTTTATATTCAAATTTTTAGAAGTTCCAGAATATACATGTAAATGTACACAATACATCTTTGTATACAACTCTGTTTGCAAAAATATCTTATAGCAGATGTATAAAGATCGAGATCCGTCTCTATCCCCTCCCTCCCCAAAGCAACGACAACAACAAAAATACCCCCATTCCAAGTAGGAAGGATCAGAAGCGTTTCTGTGGAGGAACCGGCCCGTCCGGGGCCTCAGCCGCCGCCTCCCCCGCGCTCCGGGCTCCTCGTGCGCCGTGGGTCGCGAAACCCGGCTTTCGCCACAATAAACGCCTGGCCCCCATTGGTGACAAATCCACCGAACGCTTTGGGACGGAGCGCGAGGGGCTCGGATGGTGCTCGGGGACCTGCTGCACCCACCGGGAAATGGGACACGAACGCCTCCGGACACCCCGGCGCCTCCGGCTCCCGATCACGGAGCCCCGGTGCGCGTCCCCGAGCTCTCGTCCTCGCTCGGACAGGAGATGGGACCGAGCGACACGAAGCGGCAAGCGAAGCGGTGGCCCCGGCCAGACGACGCAGCAGAACCAATCTGGCCAGAATGGAATTATTATTATTATTATTATTATTATTTTAAATACAGCAGATGGACCCATTTTTTTGTGTTGGGCGGAAAGAAAACACAATACTCCTTGTGAAAGGGCTCCTTCCCTCCTCAACCGCGCCATTCTCTCCTCGGGGGGCTCTTCGGGGGAGGAGACGCCACCGAAAGGAATAAGGAACCCTCTGCTTGGGGTAACGGAAGCGAGAAGTCAAACCACAGGCTGGCAGGGTTGAAAGGGGAGAGAAAGAAACAGCCGAGTTAAAGGACACCTTTGTGCTTTCTGGCGTGATTCTCACCCCTGGCCACACTGAACGTGTTCCCTTCGAGTCCAAATTAAACACAGAAAAAGAATCAAGAAGAAAGGCTGGAGAAGCTGGCGAGATAAAGCACAAGGGGGGAAAGACCCGCATGGGAAAGCGGCCCCTCGCTCCTCTCACGCTCGGCGCCCCTTCCGAGAGCCATTTGCTGCTGCTGCTTCTTTGGAAATACACAAAAGAACCCCCAAAATAAAACACAAAACCAGAAGAAAAGCATCACATCCCCCTCCCCTCCGCTCCTCTGGGTCAGTACGGGTCACAAAGCGACCTTTCGGGGTGCCTGTCCCCCCAGTAATACTGCGGTGACGAGACAGGACAGGTTCTGCAACACTTGGCCTGAAGGAAAAGGGAAAAGGGAGGCACAGCTCTAGAAAACGATGCTCTTTCCCCCCCCCCCTCTTTTTAAATACAAAAATAGACCATAGTCCCATTAGCGATTAATAAAAGTGTCTGCCCTGGTGTGTGTGTATATATATATATGTATATATAAAATTATAAAAGTCACAGACAGGCAGGTCGCGCCCTCCCCAGCGCCGGCGGGTGAAGGATTCAGAGGGTGCGGGACCGGGAGAGGCCGCTGCCAAACCTTGACTCAAACCAAACCAAAACAGGGGGTTTCTATCTTCTTCTGCTTTCTCTTTAATGTATTTCTCCAGGAAGGCTCCATTCCTGCCACCACCACCTGCGGGAAAGCGAACGCGGGGACCAGGGGAGGCCAAGCAGCAGAGCAGGCGCGGGGACGGGGGCGTCGGAGCCGCACGCGAGCGGCGCAGGCACCGGAGCAGGTGACCGAGCAGCATTCCAGTTCCTCACCATTTGAAGGGCAATTTGTAACCTGGGCCAGGGGCAATTACGCTTCATGCCAAACTTTAATCCATGAAAAAACTACCGATTCTTAACCTTTGGGAGCTTCGTTTCGCTTTAGGTGAGTTTTCCCTTAAGTGTCAAACGCTGGCTTCAAATAAGCAAGATTTTTTTGTGTGTTTTAGTCTTTTTTTGTTTGGTTGGTGGTTTTTTTTTTGTCTTTTTTCTCTTATTTGTTACATTCCGACATTCAGAGAGGCTCTAACTTGAGAGGGCCGCGCCAGGCGCCGCGCTCGCCACCCGGCTCACACGATTCGGCATCATAAATAATCCCCAAGCTCTTCCACCGCGAGGAATTAACGTTCGTCTCTGAAAGGGGTTTGGTTGTATAAAAGGGAACGTAACGTCCAGGTGATTTTAATTGTTTTCCTCCCTACCCAGTCCGCCCGGCGCCAGCTAGAACTGCTGCTGGTCGTACTCTGCTATCAGTTTTTTGATGTGAGCCAGTTTGTTGTGGAGGTATTCGCAGCGGTTCTTCTCTTGGCTGTAATTGGGGTTCGTCTGCAAAGAGAAGAAATGGAAAGGCGGTGACGGGAGGTGGCTCAGGACGGGGTGACACCGACGCTGAACCCAGCCCAGGCTGCTGGAGCACAGAGCATCAACACACGGCCAAGGAGTCACAAACAGACCCACTCGGCTCGAACAAAACGACTTCTTGTCAATACAAGATTCGTCCCAGGGAAATGAATGCACCTGGAGTAAAGCTCAGCCTAACCAGGCACAGCTGGGTCAGCCTTGGCCTCCAATGAGCGTCAAACTGCGCAGGTGTGGGAGCTTTGAAACAAAAGATGAACTCGTAACAGACAGGGAATGTTCGAAAAGCTCCTACACCTCTCCGGGCCAGACCGCAGGTTTAAATAATAAACCCCAACTCTAGCCCTGGTGTGTGGGTGCCCCAGCATTCCCACCTCATCCAGCAGAGATGTAAATCCCCCCCAGCCAGCAGCTGCTCCTTTATGTGTACACACAGACAGGTCAAACATTCTGCACACCCCACACAGCCCCACAGGGCACGATGTGCTCGAAACTGCACCCAAATCACCCCAAATACACCCGCAGACCCCACAACCTGGAGTGTCCCGTCATCACTCAGCCCGTGTAGCTAAAACACCAACTCTTCTGTCACTTGAGGGGATAAAGGTGCCAATTTAAGACATTCTAAGCTCCCCAGGATCCAAGGGGCGGTTTTTCAACCCCGCTCTGATGCGGGCAGGGATCGTTTTTTGGCCGAGCTCGAGCTGAACAAAGATCTGCTGGAAAGCTTCAGAGCCTGGGTTTGTCACTTGGCACGGCCCCATTCCTTTCAGTCACTAGGGGAACCCACCCAAAAGCCTTTTTTTGTGGCCAGCCATTGTTACTTACCTTTTTAATTTTCCGATATTCCTGTAAAATTTGATCATGGATGGTCTAAAAAGGAAAAGATAGCTTATTATTTTCAGAAGAAGCAAGAGTCTCGCGCCCCGCCACAGCAGGCAAGTGCTCACCCATGGCTCAATATACACATCTCCTTCAAACACTGACCAAAATCTACTCTCTCCATGACATCTGATGGCTCCAACCCCCACCGGTTCCACAGCTTCACTGGTGACACCAGAAGCACCGGGATCAGGCCCAGTTCCCCAGCAGGATCAGACTGATTTCCCCCCCGTGATATCAAATAATTCAGCAAGGAATAGCTGGATTTCTCAGAGAGAGGGGAAGGATGTTTGAGGAAGGAAACAGTGCTTTGTACAATAGGTGCTCTGTAAAAATCTCTTTATTACGCTCAGTGAGACTTTCTCGAGATAATGAATAGTTAAAGCTCTTCTAAAATCAGTCCGACAAGCTGAATAATGCTACATTATTAAGATCAAAGATTGCAGAGGAACAGATGACCCCGTACTAACTCCCCTTCCAGCCCTGATACACAACCATATGTGCAAATATGAGTTTTCTGGCTGGGATACACTAATAGCTTCCAGCAGCTTTTGGCTCAAGACGCCAATTGTCTCACTGAGGCCTTTCCTTGTCAACAAGTCCCATGATGTGCGCTGCGGCTCGAAAACGAAACGACACGGAGCTGTTTTAAGAACAGCCTACGAGGCCGGCAGCTCCGCGGCCGTTCCCGCGGCCCCAGCGCCGGGCAGCGCGGTTTAGACGCCAACCCCGTCCCATTAAAGCAACGGGTCGCAGCGTTGCGACCCGCACAAGCGGCTTTGCAACGAAAATAAGAGATCTGTGTCTGTTTCTACCTTATATTCTTCAGAGCCCTGCAAAAGCTGCTTCAGCTTGGCGTCTAACTGCGTAAACCGTCGGGTTATCCTCTCTATCCGGGCGTGCAAGTCTCTGTACTCGTTGTATTCGGCGTTGAAGTCGTTTTTGTAACTCTGACGCTGCTCCGAAGAGGAAATGGCTGCATATTTTCTGGAGGGAGAACAATTCAGTTAATGGGTTTAGTAAGGCTTCTCCCCAGAGAGCAGAACGCCGCAACGCCAAACCCAGACTGGTGAGTCTACCAGGTGACTGCATTTGAGAGCAAACCCAGGCTCTGATGGTTCGAGCTCTAGTAACACAGAGTTAACAGGGCTGTTGCCTTGACCTCTGTGTAAAACAGGACAGGGTTTGCTCCCAAAACTTCCTATCTGCACCAGATAGGGCGGAACGCGCAGGTCCCGGGAGCAGCGCGGGGCGGAGGGGACGCTCAGATAGTGCGGCTGCGGCTTCTGACTCCCGCTGGCCCACGGAACACCGAGTTCTGCGCCCGTGCCAGGCCCTGGAGCAGCAGGAATCCGCCGCTCGCAGCCTTTGAGAGCCCTTAAAGGCACACGAGGAGCGTTCGGCTATCGCTGCACAACCATGTGGCAAACACACAAGAAACCACGTTGAACGGGCTCCGACTGTATCTCCACGAGACACCCGGCGTGAACCCAATGCGAAGAGCTCACGTTTAACAGATGCGCCTTCCAGGCTGTTCCAAAGCGACTCGGCTCACCACGGAGCCCTTAAACCCGGCGTTCTGCAGAACTGACAGCAAAACTCATCTCTCTGGAGGTGATGACTCTACTTTGCCAGCTCGTTCTGGCTGCAGCAGCGCCAGCTCAACACACAGAAGCTAATTTAGGTATCAAATTAATGGAAAAGCTTTCCCTCTGTTAACCAAAACGTGCTCCAGCCTTCAAGAACCGAGTCTCTGCTCGGGGTCAGTATAAATAAGCACCTACTGTGAGATAAAGAAGCGTCCTCCCTGGTATGGAATGTGTGCCTACGATCCATATGGCAGCAATGGTTCTTAGAATTTAAGGAGCTGACCATCTAAAACAGTCTGATCACACCAAAAACGGGGACGACAGACCTGGCAGGAGCTCATAAATCTTACAGGAGTTCATAAACCTTGCAGGATTCCTCTGGAGATGGACCAAGGAGCTGCAGGATCCCTCTATAGGAGGGATCAGCGTCCATTGTAAGGAAATGAAAAGAGAATCCCTCTCCATCCGCATTCTTCTGCGCGGCGCTGGGAACGCCAAGGGGAAGCGGTTTGTGTGGTTCGCGCAGCCCAGCAAACCGCAGTTCTGGAACTACGCGAACCCTGCGTATCCTGCAGTCAACTCCCGCGGAGCACAGAGCCGAGGCCCCTTCCTCCTCATCTTCCTCTTCCCTCGACCGCAGCCAAACCCGACCCCACGGCACCGGCCCCAGGCTGGGACGTCACCCCGGCCACGCTGCTTCGCCATCGCGGAGCTCTGTTTCACAGCAGCTCCGGCTTTATGCAGATCCTTGGCTTTCTGTGATTCCACAGACGAGCCTATTGCTTAATTAACCTCAAGGGGATCTGATTAAAAAGTCAAGAGGTGAAACTCCTCACATCCTAACCCACGGGTTATAACCTCCCCACCGAGAGCGTTTGGCTGGTTTATGCAGATATCGTGGCTGTGAGCGGGAGGAATCAGCCAACCTCTCACAATCCTTTCTTGCCCTGCCTTCCACAGCACTAAAGCAGATAATTTCTTCTCCAGGTTTCCAACGGTAACACGGAGACGTTTAATCCTTTCAACCCCCCAAGATACGCCGTGTTTCTTGAAGTGCTTTAAGAACTGGTTTATAGGAAGATAACCTTGAGGCCCAGAAGGAAGAACAGACCTCAGTTTGGTATCAGGAACTACCTACAAAGCTGGATTTACTCTCTTTTTTAAACCCACCTCACAAGTTTACACCGAGTAACAAAGCCCAACAAAAATCCCCAGCACATTGTGATTTTTAGCTCGCAACACGATCCCAAAGTGATGAAGGAACCGATAAATATACTTACAATAAATAATCTGGCATTTCTGAAGTTGATGTTGGTACACTAGAGTTATTGCATGTTCCGTTTAAACCTGAAAAAATAAAGACTGGTTTACAGACATCCTGCAGCTTTAAGGCTCTATGCAATTAAACTTCATGAACTTATCTGCAATATACGGTTTATCGAATTCTAAAGGGTTTGGCTTTGAACTGACGGAGATAGAACAGCCACAATATGGTGGGTGAAACTTCAAGGCTTCTCTAATATTTGTCTGTCAGCAAAACGGTATCAACACGAACCAACGTACAGAGCAGCAAAAAATCTCTATTTATCTGCTTTATAACACCGCCTGCAGGGAGGGTAACACTGGGATCACCACCACCAAACTGCACAACAGACAGAGTCCCGATGAGCAGAACAGAGCTGAGCAAGGCGTCTTTATCCCTGATTCTACACCATATAGACCTTACTGGCAATGCTCTGGACTCCGCAGGGCACAGGGGAGAGGTTGGTAGGGAGCTCAGCTGTCTCCCTGCAGAAAAGCCAAGCGCCCCGGCTCCGGGAGGCTGGAGGAACGCGAATCGAGCTCAGCTGAGAACGCTGAGGAGTTTGAAGCGAAGGGACCAAAGACCTTGGGCGGAATGAGATTCTGAACACGAGTCTGAAACAGCCCAGAACAAACCTAAACCAGCCTCGCGTTGTTAGCTGGGATGGAGAAAGCGGCTGGATGCATGTTTGGAAAGGGATATTTCTTATAAACCGTGTATTAAAGCTCTAATCAAAGCCGAGTGCATCCACGAGAAGGCAGCAAAATAAGAGCAGAGCGAAGGCGGCTGCAAAGTCTTAATGGATCTGCTTTGCAAAACTGTGTTTCTGCTTCCCGAGCGTGTTCCTGAGCGCGAGCAGAACCCGGTGGCCCTCGGCCATGGGCAGGGTTTGTCCCCACTCACCTGTTTACAGGTACTGCCCCAGACAAACTGCTGGGAGCATGAAATGCCCAAGTAATAAACAGAGGGATGTAAAAGCAATAAGCTAATTATATATATTTATATTTTTAAACTGCTTTTTCCCTGAATTTTCACAGAAAGCGGAATGGCAGAAAACCCAGTGTCGTTACAAACCCCCCCAGCCCCAGCTCCCCGTGCAGATGTTCAGACAATTCTGCTTTCACCCTTATCTGAGCACCAGCGCGAAGGACGCGGAACGAGGGGAGCGAGATCGGGGAAGGAAAAAGGAGGAAAAATACATAAAAGGTTTATTTTGCCTACGAGTGCCACCTACTGACCGCTGAGGATCCCCAAATCCTTCCCGAATTGACTTCGAGGGGAGAACTGTTTCCCTCAGCCCAAGGGGTTTACTGGGACAACGGAGCAGGATTAGGCCCACGTTACCCACACGGAGGGAAGGAAAGGATCCCGATGGAGCTGCGAGCTGCACCGGCCGCGTCCCGGTGTCACTACTGCCGAGCCTGCTCGCATTCGTTACCTCGCACACCCAGCAGAGCCGCAGGAACTGAACCCGGCTCCGACTAATGAACTAAAAGCCAGCCATTCAAACTGCTTGTGAAGCAAAGCAGGAAAGGCAGTAAAGGGTCAGCGGCTTCTCAATGAAAGAATTCGGGGTGTTTTGGTTTAAGAAACACTGGCAAAACGCACCTCTAGATGAAGAACGCGTGTATCTATCCGCTGCCGCTCAAGGCAAACGACATGGGGAAGAAAAGTGACATTTGCAGAAGCGAAGATTGACACGAAGGATGAAGGAGAAGACCTGGAGAGCGCGGTTCTGCAGTGCCACACAGTGACCAGCACGGACTGGCACGGAACATCACGGCCGAGCGACCAAATGCATTTTGTAGGCGCTACGAGAAGCGCAGGGAAGGTGAGAACTAATACCACATTGACCCCAACGCCCAGTGAACCTCTCCAGGAACTCCGCTCATCAGCTTCCATTTCAAGTTACTGCCCTTTTTGAGCCAAAACTGGATGATTTACACGAAGAGGAGCTCAGAAAACAGCAAGAGGGCAAAGGAAAACAAGACGGATGCAGAAAGAACTTTAACAATACAACTGCAATATTCCCGGAGGCGGCCGGGGGCTGCGACGAACCCGCAGAAAACGTGAAGGCACCAGGTAAGGGAACGGAGGGGACCATCCAATGCACGTTCTCTGCTCTAACTTCTAAGAGTACGTAGAACTGACTTAGAAATACATTGGTTTAATGGAAAAGATTTTAATCGCATCTCAACGGGTACCAGATTCGCTGTTGTCAGTCCTTAAGGAAATTGGGAGGAACAGTGGGATACAACAAGGAAGGTCTTTCAGCCTGAAGAAGAAGAGCTCAGCCTCAAAGAGCCGGCTTTGTGCTGCCCTAACAACGTTTATCACAGGACTTATCGTTCCTTTTGTATCCGATATCAAAAAGCTTTTGTGAGTAACTTTTCATTACCCAGTTCCAAATCAATACAGCGGTCACCACACCACCAAACACCAGCACAAGAGCGGGAAGTAATCAAGCAGCGCTGCTTTCCCCAACACATCTTGATGTCCGCCTTTCATCCCCATGTATTAATCCGGCTTTTAATTTAACAAGGAGAAACACGACACGGTCTGCGCAGCTCCCGACAGCGCGAAAGGTTCAACAGGAAAAACCCCATATCCTCCGAGAGGAAGCGCGGTTGTGGATTTGGAGGTAGGGACAGCGATATTATTTCGTGAACCACACGGTCTCCGCAAGCGGACACGCAACCTCTTCCCCCACATGGATTTAGAACAGAAACCTTAGAGCCGATAACACTATCTCCATAGAGGAGGACGTGTGGGGCCGTACGTACCTGTGACCTGCTCCTGGGGAACACTAACTAAGTCAGCATTTTTTATTACTTCACAGTCCTGCTTCTCCTCTTTGCACTTCTCCTCACTTTTCTTCTCCTTCCTCTCCTTCTCCTTGTCTTTGTGCTTTTTGGACTTCTTCTTGGTTTTGACGTAGGAGCCGCAGTTGTGCTTGCTGGTCTGCGGACAGTCTGTGGGCGCGGGGGGGCCCAGCCTGTCGGCCGGCTCCGCGCTCTCAGAGTCTCTGCCGTTGTGCGTCAGGTCGTTGCTGACGTCGCACAGGGGATCGTGCGGCCGCGGCAGCTCCAGCGCCGGCAGGTTGGAGCTGGAACTCACCGACTCCGGCGCCGGCGGCAGCGCGGGGGCAGGAGCATCCTTCCCGTTGGAGGAGCTGAACTTCCCGTTGAACGTGGGTTGAGTTCTGTGAGCCAAGTGAGAAATCCTGGGCTTTTTGTTGGCCAGGGGATCGATGAACTCCAGAGGTTGCGATCGTTTCTAGAGGAGGAAAGAGGAAAATAAACCAATTTAATAATCTCGAGGGCAGAGTTTTGGAGGCTGTTACCACTAGGTGGGGGTGCGATACCAAAGAACGAGGGAATACCCCCAGAAAACGAGCTTTGCTGCCCAGGAGAGCTGCCAGCGAGTGTCCCAGCTCAGAGGACACGACCACCAGGTCCTACAGAAGCTGCTCCATCCCAAATCGCTTCCCGACAATCCCAAGAGCCGCTCGGGGCCCGCGGTGTGGTGGGAGAGGTCGGAGAAACCCACCATCCCACCACCAAGCCTTGATCTCCTGTGCTGTCCATCCCCAGGCCACACAACCTGCTCCCACTGCCTCTTATCCCAAATCCAGCCCTTTTGGAGCAAAACCTTCGCCCTTCCCCGCTCACAGGCACTTGTCAGGGAACAGAAAC
This sequence comes from Patagioenas fasciata, assembly GCF_037038585.1. Classification (NCBI taxonomy): domain Eukaryota; kingdom Metazoa; phylum Chordata; class Aves; order Columbiformes; family Columbidae; genus Patagioenas; species Patagioenas fasciata. Next base: position 5,887,177 of record NC_092546.1, on the reverse strand, counting down.
AACCATCGAAGCATCTGTTCTCTCTTCTGGTCGTGGTGTGAGGTTTAGAGCCCCTCCAAGCCCCTGAAAGGAGAGATGCGGATCCCTCCCCGTTCCAGACAGCCCAGCACAAGTTCTGCATTTTATTCCCAACTCATTTTTTACCAACTCTGCGGTCGGCAGCTTCACCCTGCAGCGCCAGCCCTTCCTCTTCTCCAGAAACAGGCATTTCCCAGAACGTGTTAACTGTTAAGGTTCTCAGAATTTAAGGTAAAAAGAGGACATTCGCAGCAGTTTTAGAAGCCACGTCACACAGGCCAACACGACCTCAATGCCCCTTCTTTAAATAAGTGTAGGGATTCCCAGATGTCCCCACCAGCCCTCCCTGGATGGTCATGGGCAGAGCCTGGAGATGCAAAGAAGAGCTCAAGGTAGAGTCAGGTTTAGGCTCAGCCCAGCCTGAGCTGGCCCAAATTCTCCTGGCGCCCGCAGAAACTCTGAGCAGAGATTATTTAGCGCCCAGAGCAAACCAAGTGACATCTCCGGTTGTTTCTTTTGGATACTTTCTCCTTTTCTTCATGTCTCTGGCAGGACCATGATGCACGTGCCAATGGAAATCTCGGGCAGCTGGATGCACGCTGCTTTTCTAGAGACCCACCAATTCGTCCCTTTTCCCCCAAAGTGATACATTTCTTGCTAACCCCAGGGGTCTCAAGGCCAGGAATGCTTTGAGCTGTCAGCGTTGTTAGGAAGAGGAGCAGCCCGCAGAGCTCAAGGGGCAAGGCCAGCACGTCGAACCGGCTCCACAACATCCCCGCTGCCTCCTCAGCACCACGCGGCCGTGTCCATCTCCCGAGAGGAGGAGCCGCATCGGCTTCGGGTCTCAAACCAGCACTGCCACCTCCTCCTCACCTCTTAAACCGAACAGCAGCTTCACCACCATCACCTCTGTGACCACGCGGTACCTGCGCTGCCTCAGGATTCCCACACCAACCTTATTCTTTTCTTTCCCAAAATATCTGGCGTCCCAGCCTACCGAAGCCCGACCATCAGCAGGCATCCCCTTCTCCAAACAGAAACTACAGCTATAAAGTATCAAAAACATGATGGTTTACAAGAAAAAGCCGCCTGTGGCTTGCTGTCTGTCACAACCCACGTTAGACATTCATATTCCACGTCTGGTTGCCCCTGTTGCTTTCTAGATTCAAATGAATCAAATCTTCGATGGGATCATCTCAAGAGACGAGAAATGTCCCCTACAGACCTTTGTGACTTTCAAAATACGTACAGCCAGAGGCAAAATGACTTTTCAACCTATTTCCAGAACCAGGTTAAGACAGAACACAAGACCAGCCTCTTAGCAGCACGGAGCCTCTCCAAGCGAACCCCAGCGCAGGGGATCGCTCGTTATTCACCAGGATCACGCTCACAGCAGAGCAGGAGAGGATTTGGAACGAGTTACCTGGCAAACGAGTTGCACGGTTCTTGTTCTCAATAGCGAATCGCCTCCCTCTCCCTACCAGAAAGCACATAATTTCTTTACCTGCTAATATTCTTTGCCACTAATCCCCAGTGCGTCTGTCCAGACAAGCAGGCATTACACATTCCATTGGCAGGAGGAGAATAAATACCCAACTTGTCTGGGCTGACCCACGGCGGAGAAACGAAGCCGCGTTTCACAACACGAGCAAGAAACGTGTGTGCTCAGAGATCCCGAGAGGCGTGGGACACGCTCTGCTCAACCACCCGCAAAGCGGCTCCCGCGCGCTTTATTGGCACGGAAAACCAGCCAAAACGTGCTCTTCGCGGCTCCGCGCGCCGGCGTCTCGACAAAGCCAAGAGCAGCCCAACCTGCCCCTGATCTGTCACGGCAATTAGGTTGCAAAAGGTCAAGGTTTTTAATAACTCGGCCGTGTTTGGGAGCTGCTTATTACTGCTTCGTTCCAGTCAATTATTAGTAATGAGTAAAACACAAGCTCGTTCTCCCAGGAACTCCAAGAGGGATTGGAGGCACTGCGGGAAAAAATCCAGCCCTTAAGACCAAACGTGAGACGCTGTCAGGGATCCTCCCATAGGCCCTCGCTGAACCACGTCCAGAGGAGAAACAGATGCTGAGGAAACCCGGAATTAGACTCTAACTTAATAAAATGGGAAAAAATAGTAAACCAAACAACCTATTGACCTAAGAGCCTCCAGCAGCAGGCGATTACAGCGTGCGGACAGGCTGGGCGGCTCAGCCCCACTCCGCGGTGAGCAGATGGAGCCGATTTGGGGCTGTGAGCCCCCCGGGTGCTCGGAGCGGGGTGACCCACCTGGGGAGGAGAGCTGGAGTTCACGCTGTCCTTGGGGGGGCTCAGGGAAGGCGCCTCTCCCTGGAAGCCGCTGCTGTTCTGGGGCTGGCAGAGCTTCCTGAAAGACAGAATGGGGATGTTCAGCCCCGGTGCTCCGCAAGCCCACGGGTGCTACTTCACACCTCCCGCAGAGCAAGGAGCCTTTTCTGGGCTCCGATTCGTACTGCTTGGAGGTGCCGTCAAAGCGGGTCCTTCGGGCACTTCTTACGGCTTCGATCTCGGGCAAAATCTACAAGAAAGAATTTACTGCAGGAAAACATCAATGGCAATTTCTTCTCTTTCTTGCCTCCCCCTGGTTTCTGTGGGGGTGACACTCGCACCGATGCTGCTCGCGGTGGGCTGAGCTACCAGACAGGACAGAACTCATCTTCTGGCAGTTTTACCTCTTTTCTCTTGACCTCAAATAAATCACAACCTTGGAAAAACCATCCATACCCAGACTAGTAAAAACTGGCATTGAACTTTCAAGTGTATGGAGTGTATATATAGAGATTCTAGCTACCGCTTGAAATACAGCTTAATAAGCAAGGCAGCATTTAAACTAATCTCTGCTGAGTTTGTCTCAACCCCGTTAAAACCAACTTAATGAGAAAATTCCGAAAGCGAGCGCACTGAAAAGGGGCCCAACTCAAGCTCAGAAGTTGAGGAATAAGTTCTCCCACTCATCAGCACCATTAAACACCATGAGACAGGAGCAGCCGCCTCCATTCAGCAGCAAGGCCCTTCGGGTCCAGGAAAACGAGGATGAGAACAGGAACTGGCACTATTATTGGTCCACCAGGATTTACATTTAGGTCCTCATAATAATACTTTTAAGTTGCATCATGCAAACCAGCGCTGCCCCGGTGTGTATTCGCGGTATTCGACAAACAATAGGAAGCTCCTGCAGCATAAAAAAGGTGCAAAGAGAGTCATTCTGATCACATACGTGAGTTCATCGCGTTCACACTGGGTGTTTCCACTCCCCAGATCTTGGGGTGAAGTCTCCAAGGCACCGGCTTTGCGCTACTGATTAATCACCCTGGAAAAACGACCGGTGCACCGAGCTGCAGCCGAACAACTGAACACCATACAACTTCAGGGCTAAAGGCTTTAACAGAGCAGCTCAGCAGTCGCTGTCACCAGCTGCACAGCCTCAGTAACAGCGTCCGAATTCCTCTACAACCGGCTGTAATCAGCTTTAAAGTGCACATGTAGTTTTCAAACATCAGGAAGATTATTTCAGCGACTGAGCCCACACTTCACCAGATTCCTCTTGCAACCTGAGTTGGAGTTTTCGGCCACACTGCAGCTGCTTTTGCACGCCCGCAGCTGCATTTGCACGCCCGCAGCTTCGCCGCCATTCTGGTTTGGGTCGCTGCTCTGTTTAATTTGATTTAGTGCGATCCCCCCAGCCGAGGATCAGCTCAAGGAAAGCACTTGGAGACTGAAAACAGGAAGGGCAAGAGCGCTGTTCAATAAACACCCCGGTGAAAGCGGCTTTTTGGACGTCGTTTGACTGGACCGAGCAACCTCGTCACATCTAACGCCTTAATTACAGATTTAAAAGAAGCGATCGAAAGCCAACAGCTTCCAATTCTTGTGAGAGCGGAAAAAACATTTCACTACAACGGTGAAAGGATCGAAAACACAACCAGCACCAGGAAAAACAAGTCGGTCCAACACGGCCACTGTCACATATCGTATTAATAGCAGCAGATGCGCTAATTATTGCGGCTGATGAACCATGGAGCGGCGACCGGACCCGACACCCGAGGTCCGTGCCCTTTGGTGCCTGTTTGTCCACCCTCCGCAGCCCTGTGTGTTTTTCCCATTCTGCAGCCTCGTTACCTGCGCCGCCCGAGCGGGGCTTTGTTTGTGCAGTTGAACACATCCTTGCCAAGCTCTATTTTTAGGCCTCCGCATAACTGAACGCCACAATTCTAGAAAACGCAGTAAACATCGCCGGCTACAGGGAGAAATTCACTTCTTTTTATTTTTGAAAGCCATAAAGTTTGCACGGCAGTTGTATTTTTCCATTTAATTATAATTCGACATGAAGGCCGTTTAAACGAGTTGGATTGTTTTGCTTTAGCAGGCCAAAGCACTCGAAGTGCAGGTTTCTGTTGGTTTAACAAAGTCTCATCTCAAGCCAATCGCGCTTTCAAATCATGGGAACGGCTCAAACAGAGCGCGCTCTGCTTCATCCTCACTAAAAGTGCAAGGAAATAAACCTCAAAAGCAAGTAAAAATCGCTCTGTGCGTTACAAAAACCTGTACCAAGTCGGTACAAATACACTGAAAAAATAGCGGGGGAAATAAAAATACTTGGTGTGGAATTGTGCTTTAGAAATGTGGGAGATATATCTACTGCCCAGCCAGCCAAGAGCTTCCAAACCTGGAGGCTTCACCTATAGAAAAATATCCATAGAGGGGGAAAAATCCTTTAGGAACCAATGGGACAAAACCACCACCTCAACTAAAGGTTCTTTTCAGGATCAGGTGTCCCTTGGGATCACGACGTGTGTGCAGCAGGGCTTGGATGCTCAAGTTTAGGCAACTACAGCTGCCCGGACGATGAGCAGATTTGTTTTATTTAACTCACCGCAGCCCTGCTGCCTTTGGCCACCCCGATTTACAGCACCTGGCCCGGTGTTCTCAACCTCCAGATGATTATTACACAGAAGATGGGATAATTACCGAACGAGTATCCTCTTCAGCAACTGCTGATCTCCTTCTGAGTAGCCGGGCCAGTCCTTCTGCACCTCTTTGTACACACAGTCTTTGAGCGTGAAGGTGCTGTCCTTGGCACTCAGGTTTGCCACCTGCAACAAGAGTAACACGCAAAAAACCCGCCCCATGTTAGGGTTTCATCTTCTCACTTGGTCTAAGATACAGACAAAAATCTCAGACTCAGTGGCAGCGTCACAGAACAAGGAGAGACTTTATACTTGCTGCCTATTCAGATGGCTCGGTCTGTGCCTTTCCTTTTGCCCGGTCATTGCAATGGTTTGAGGAGTTTCCAAAGCATATCCTGGGAAACAAGTCATATCTAAACAGATTATTCAGCTTGGATAGCCTGCAACAGTTCATGGAAAAAGCTGGAATAAACCCTAAAGGGAACGGGCAGTTCACTTATCACACCTGTCCCATAGCTAAAACAGGGCGGTTTGGGAGCTGATAGGGGAGCTCTCTGATAGCTTAGTTAACAATTGCCAGAAGATAATTTCTCACTAACGAGCCAGTAAAACAGGGGACGGAAAGCTCCTTTCTTAAGGAGAACACTGGGCAGACCTATTGTCCTGTCCAGTTCAGTGCTTCGGGCTCATCTGCTGGGTTGAACGGAGAAAAGCAGGGCAGGAACACAACCTGCGACGAGCAGCGCGTAAGGCAGGGTTTCACAAGCCAGACTTTGCCTGACCCACGTGCTGGGCTCGGCTCAGGACACCGCACCAGCCGCCTGCTGATGTTTCATGGGCTGCAGTCCCCTCGCAAAGCTCTGCACGGGTAGGAAACGCTGCTGGGGCCGGCAGAGCCGCGTCAGAGTGGAAACCGCTTGGTAGTTACCCCGCTCTCATCAGCCTTTCCGCAGCCCAACTGCGAACTTCACTTCTTACTGCTGGTTACGGCAGCTGAAAAATAGCCGGGTAACACAGCCCAAAACGCCTCAGCTGGGTTTGTACAGATGCTGATGGCGAACCCTCTTCAGGTGATGAAATTTGGAAAGGAAACAAACCCTTACATTTGTTTTTATAAAGGGATAGGGAGGTGCCACGTGCTGGCAAAGGCTCCCGAATTCACCAGCGTGGTGACCGTGTTACACCTGGAGCTGGAGGATGCTTTGAGTCGGTGGAGCTATCGTGCACCTGCTCAAGGACCAGCGCTCCCTCCATCGCCCGCTCTGCTCATGAATTTCTATCACTCCTGCAGCAGTGAGATGCCCCAGAAAAGCAAGCGAAGGAGTCAAAGCCTTGAATTAACTAAAGATGCCGCTAATTCCTCTGCTTTTGCTTTAGGGAGACTACGGCCTAATATCAAAAGTCTGCAAATTTAAAAAGCTGCAGAGCTAATACAGCAAAGCTCTCCCGATAAGCAAAAAATAGAAAGCAGAGTTATCAGTTTACATGACAAACACTTTGTTTTTCCTTTTGGTTCTGTCAGCTTTCCAAAACCCGGAGCCAAAACACAAGGAGACTTTGAGCCGTGTTTTACACTGAGATGTCCCAGTAAACAGCCCAAGAGACAAAAGCAAAGCCCAGGTTATGGTTCAAAACCCCTCTCCGAGGCTCCCTGGTCAGCGCTGCCTTACGCCCGCTGCTCAGCAGGGCCTGGAGCAGGACGATCACCGCGATTTCCTCTGCCGGGAGCTGCTCCCTCCTTGTTTTGCTGGTGTGGGGCTCCGCAAGCTCCGCCTCGCGCCTCCCAAAAATAGAAACCTTGCAAAATGAGGCAAAAAGGCCAACGGGAACACGGAGTCCTGGGAGAGATGCAAGAGCACAATGAAACCCACACCTCGACGTATTTAGTTTTAACGCGGGCTGTAATTTTCAGCTTATCCAAGCCCGCTTGTGGATGGGAGCCCTGAAAGGAGATTAATTACGGGCAATACATTTGCAGCCAATTCAGCATTTAGCCCCATCGGGCTGGTGCCGCGGACGGAACCGAACGCAGCGCTCGCCTGCAGGGGTTTGTGCGAGCATCAGCGAAAGGTGGGGATCAGAAACAGCATTGCTAGTGCGAAATCTATTTCTAGCATTCGAAAGAATTCTAGCGTTGCTGGGAAATTAAGGACTACAGGATTAATATCGAGGAGCAACAAGGAGCAAGTTGCGCCAGCAATAATGTTGTTTTCAATACAACCCGCCCCGTGTCCTCGGGCAAACTAACTCCTCACTGTCTGCTGCTTCTCAGCTATGGAAAGGAGTCAAAATAAAATAAGATAAAAACAATACAGCAAAGGGCAGCTGCGGCATTTAAATAAACAGCCGCTTTGCACTGTGAGAGCAACAGAGGTATTTACTGCGACTCCTGAAATGGCACCCTCGACATGGCTCAAGGTGTCGAGAACTGATTCAGCTCTTGCCACACAATAAGATGCTTTGCGAGAAGCTGCATGATCCTCACACCGAACCAGTTGCATTTCTGGGCAGGAAAGGCACAGCTCTGGTGACACGGAGCAGATGTGGAGCTCAGTGGGGAGGGACATGTTCTTACCTCCGCAGAGGAAACACGGATGGATACAGAAAGTGTTCCTCTACGTCCACGTTAATAAAATTATACAGATTTATAGGTTCTAACAAATCAAACAGATGCTCTGTTAGATAATTCTCCCCACAACCAATAGTGTTGCTCTAAAGATTGAGCTGGTGAGACCAAATCACACAGCTTAGCAGCAAACACCCCCATCAGGGCCTATAAACAAGAGGCTTCCGTCTATAAAAGAACAGCAAATTCTGTTGGACAGGCCTTTAAAGAAACATTCAGCTGCAGGGTACACAGGTTACGTTCAGACCAATACCGACGTTATCATCGTTCTGAGAAAACATTTCCCTTTGCCTTCATCAGAGTACAAACCTGTTGCAGAAGGTTGTCCAGCAAATCCTTGTCCTGCTGAGAAAGTCCATCCTTCTGCAATCTGAGAATAAGTTCAGGTTTCTTATAAGGCTTTAGTGCCAGCAAGTGCACAACCCTATCTTTGAAGGGTCTCTGAGAAATGGCACTATTGCCCCTCTTTATTGCACTGGCAAGGTTGACCGGCGTTGGGCGCTTCCTGGAGGGAACAGCATCGGAAGCTCCTGGTGCAGGTTTACGCACCTGAACCTTTTTGCCTAAAATGAGACGAGAACAGTGAGGTGCAGCGGTCACCGTGCAGAGGCCGGGGGGCGGTCAGCGCGTCCGGAGCCCGTGACGCCGGCCCGAGCGCCGGGAGGTGACGAGGACGGACAAACACAACCAGCGCGCCCCGTCCGTCCCCATGCGCCGCCGGAATGGGCAGCCCGCGAGTTCTATGATCTATGACAAGCTCGTAACGAGTAAACAGCAACACCAAGCTCTGGAAACCTGAGTATTGTAGGCCACAAGCTTCAATAAAGCTCTCTTTGTTTGCCAGCTTCTCATTTATCCCAAGTGTATGCATCCCCATGGTTAACCTAACCATTTTTCCCCCTCCCTGTGAGAAGAAAATTCTGCATTATTATGTAGAAGAGTCGAAATATGGAGTGGAAAGAGCGGAACTGGTCAAGGAGCGGCTCCCTGCTGCTGATCTCAGCAAAAAACGCTCCTCCAGCAGATGTTTCTGCTTTTAGAACAATGGGAACTTTATGGGGCTGCGTCCACCTCCCTTCCCCCCGCCAAACGCGGCCACACCAACGGGGCCCAACGTGCTACATCGGCCTACTCATTAGTGCCTGCTCTGATAAAATAATCCCTTCCGCACTGCAGAAGGCACCTCAGCTACGTTTACAGATAGGTGAGGACGTGAAGCTGTCTCAGTTCACCTCAAGCTCCCCCAGCTCCATCCCAACCGCGGTTCTTGGGTTCTGACAGCATTACACGAGAATCCAGTTCCCCGTTCCTATTGCAAGCCAGCTTGAACTAGAACCCGCATCGCTCGCTAACGCTGCATCGCTCGCTAACGCGCCAAACAAAGGATCCTGCTCTTTTGAACACAAAACCAGGCTCCCGCTCCTAAAGGCGAAAGCAGCAAATCCGTAGCTTCCAAGGTCTAAAAGCAGGGAGATGCGATCGATAACCACTGTGGTTCAAGAAAGTGACCTTCGCTGGGACAAACGCCACCCAGCATTTCCTGCAGGAGCCGCGGGGGCTGATCCGGCGTGGTGGTTCGGCACTGCTAGGAAGCGATGTTTGCAACTGAGTCATCTGCAGACACTGGCGATCTCCGCACTGTTTATTGTACTGAGACGCGGATTGCGTAACCGAGGCCCCATTTCCTGGCTTTTTATTACGCACCGTGCTGATGCAAACAAGCGCGACCCATCGTTGCGGGGCCGAGTTGAGGCGAGAGGGGGAAAAACAACAATTCACATGGCCAAACATCCCAAAATTCAGCGGTCAACTGGACTGCATTTCCAGAAGTGGGATAAGAGAAGATTCGTCAGCTTTCTAGAGCTCCCTTAACTCTTGTCAGGTCAGGGACAGCAAAACCACCCTGGGATGCTCTCACTTGGGGCCGGAGCCAAGATGAGCAATGACAGGAGGAGGAAAAAACCCCTAAGCTGAGCCAGAACACAAAGTGTTTTAAAATATTTATAGATGTGCATATATATAAATGTATACACACACACACTTAGTGCGTATATAAGCACACATCGCCCTGCAGACTCATCAGCCGCCTATTTCCACGTATTTTCCTCCAAGTGCCTGTTCTGTTGATCTCCAATTTCAACGTTTCAGAGGAATTCTCCGCCACCTGAGCTGCCTGGAATGGCTGTGGGTCTGGTGCGGCGCTGAGCTCCATGTTCTCAGGAGACGTGAGAGCCCTGTCCCTGCGGAGCAGCGCTGGGAATTGGCTGATGGCACTGGCACCAATGTCCTGTGGCTCCCACCACGGGACTGTCCTTGCGAGGTTCCTCCTCCGCTGCTTTCCTCCCGTTTAAACACCGACACCTACGTGCATCGGGGACTCCGTTCCACTGCTTTTCACACGCTCCTCCCTCCACCTCAGAGCAGTTCATGTTTCAACAGCAGTATTTTTAAAACCCAAACTTTTGCTGCATCTTTCCGGGAAGCAATTTGCTCTGGGAATCTTCTCCCTCACCACCTCATCCACTTACTGTAATGTTCTCGAATGTAAGCTAAACAAAATAATCTTCTAGTCTACAGGAAATCAATGCATTTCCTTCCTGATTACTATCTGACTTCTCAGCTTCGAGCACTTCGCTGATAGAACAATGAGTCAGGGTCAGCTCTGCATTTTGCAGCTCACCATTCTCACCCCAGACATCCTGAGGAGAGGAGAGCGCAGCTGCAGAAAAACCAGCTGCCTCAAAGCACACAAAACTACCCCAAAACTCTGCTTTCTGTTTCGTATTCGTGCCCGGCCTGCGGTTGAGCAGGGAGCCGAGCCCTAAGCTGGGTCTCTGCAGGCTCCCTCTGCAGCCTGCTCATTTTTGCCGCAGTTTTATTTCCTCTCCTAAGGTTCTCTTATCACTGTTCAAGGCTGTGGTGCTGCTTGAGGCTCTGGGTTTATTACCACAAGCGCTCTCCCATCTGCATTTGAGACATCGCATGTTCTGGCACACACCAGATGTGCGAGCCAGTGGTGGTGGCGCTGGAGCTGACACTTGTGGTGGTTCAGCACGGCGCTCCCAGCATCCCAAATACGAAATAACGCCAGGGGACGGCGCGACTGCACACGGGCAACCCTCAGAAACCACGCGAGAAACCCACCCAGCCGCGTGGGGGGGTGCAGGTGGAAGTCACGGAGAAGTCACAACACAGGGAGAGCAGCGCCCTAACACATCAGACACCCAGACAGAACGACAAGGCTCCTATTATAGATCTGTGTGTCAGCGTTTGAGTTCAGACGCTACCGAGGACGCCCCAAATCAAGGGGCTGCTTACCCACGTATCTGCCGCCGGGTTTGATGACGATAGCGCTGCGGCTGCGCGTCTCCTCCTCGGCCTGGGCCATGCTCTGCCTCGCCTTCTGGTACGAGTCGTCAGTAGCACACACGGTGATTTTGTCCTGGATGCTTCCAAGGCAATCCAAGTGGATATTGCCATTGCTGCAAGAGAAATGCAATGGGAAAACGATACTCCCGACACCGCGGACGGGGACGTCTGTACCGGTGAACAGCGGAGGCTGCGTTATCTGACTAACTGGGGGGGACAGAAGCTGAGAGGTGAACTGATTCTGCTGTGAGCGCCTCCTTACCCAGACACACACGCGCAAACGCATTAGAAAGGCTCTAAAAAGCAAGAACACATATTACATTTTGTTCAGGTTGGTTAGGGAAAAGATTCTACAGGAGATATATTAAAAATAAAATTAAAAAAAGGCTAGATTCGTGCTGTAGCTCACCTGGACACATACTGCTGGATGCAGTCAAAGCTCCCCTGGGGGCTGTCCTTGCCGATGTTGGAAAGATAAAACGTGAAGGTGCGCACCTCGGCCGGTCGATCGGGCCTCGGGATGGCGATGTGCTGCGGGAGGGAGACAGACAGCGGTCACTCGGGTGGCCCAGCTAACACACCATTCAGTGTTGCTGCCGTCTGTGTTTTGAGCCATTTACCCCATCCCAGTAAAGCACACGGGCGACTGTGGAGAGCGAGAAGGATCCAAATGAGCCAAACTACCTTACCAAAAGGTAAAGTAACATAGGTAAAGAGGTAAAGAGCAGTTAAAAGACAGTGTGTGTGTGATAGAACAGACCAGCTCGCTGCCTCGCAAAGCGGAGCCCGCAATCATCTTCCTCCAGGAATCTGACCCAGTTCTATTGATTCAGGCTCAGAACAGACGTGCCACCGCTGTTTATATCCAATGCAAAGCACTTGAGGCTCGTTTCTTTAGAATTAGTAATCCAGCACTAAACACGGGACACGCCAGGTCACTAGGTAGCATGCTTATTCTTTTTTAAGATATTATAATTCCATAAAGAGATTTCGTGGCTCACAGTCGAGTGTGACGCCGCTGCTAAATTAAATATTTAATCAAGCATTAAGCGTGCTCCGCAGCCAGCGATCCGCATTGTTTCTCTCCCCTCCAGCCATTCATTTTTCAACAGGGAAACTGCTTCCCCTCCACACTCGAGACCCGACATCAATCTCAGCGTCTGAGCTCTACTATCGCATCAATATTTGATAATTAAGACGGTTTCCAGACAACCAGGCAGAAGGAACACCGCCTTCGACCTATTTTAGGCTACGCTCTACCGCACGGATTTATATTTACCCAGATTGCCACATTTATGCGGGAAATACGCAGGGCCAGCAGAGCAGCTGGCGGGTTCCATGCCCCCAAAGAGCAGCGCGGGTACAAAGGTGTTTTCCCCTCCATCTCGGATGCAGAGCGGCCTGGACGCCCAGCACAGCTGGGTTAAACCGCAGGGGCGTTCTCAGAAGCGGCGAGAAACGCAACCTGTGCTGGTGCAGCTTCTTCCATTTCCCCTCCATACAAACCAGTTGTCCTCTGGCCAAACCTCCCCTTCTTTTGGAACGGTAAACCCAGAAACAGCGTGAGCAAGATGGGAGGATGAGCGACCCCCGCGCAGCCCTGCGATTCGGACCTGAAGGTATCTGGAGCGGATTTGGTGGCGATGTGGGTGTCGCTGAACCCCGTTATCACCCCGGCCAAACCTGCACCGCGGCCCCAAGCCCTTAATCAGCCCCAGCACCCTCTGCCCCCACCCATCCAGAGGGAATCAGCTTCTGCTCCCCAAGCGGCCGAGAACACACACGAAGTTCTGCGAACAGCAGACTGTGGGTACTCCGCACTTGGCACTGCTCACCCTGCAGTTCATGCGCTGGGGGAAACACAGCGGGTCTGTCCGCCTGTGGGTTTGTAAAATAAAGCCTGGAGGATGTCACCAAATCACAGATTCACATACGGGAACAACTTGTTTCTAGCTCCTCGTTTACCGTTGTAAAACAGCTGCTCCCGCAGCCCCGACTTCGGTGCTTTTTGGAGATCTCTGCGGCTTCTTCAAAGGACGTAAAAAGGAGCGAGAGAATCACTCGAGCGTGAAACGCCGCCCGGTCCCGTACTGAAAAGTGTAGCGCACGCAAACTGCCCGTTATCTAGGAATTATTTTTAGCTGAAACAGAAGGTTTCTCAAGCCACCAAATCAGCATGGTAACTGCTCCCAGGGAGCCCTAATTTTGGTGCCGAGTAACACACCAGTAACCATAGACACTTAAAAATAGCTCCGGACAGATGTGACTTCTGTTTTTGCTTCTTTCAAGTAACATTCATCTGCGGACGAGTCATTCTGAACGGCAATTTCACCTTCCTCTATTAATGCCCACACAAGTTCATCCCGAGAAAAAGGGGAAAACGTCACATTTTCCAATAACGTCAAGCTAAGACGTTTTTGTTCCTAAGAGTTGGGTTTATTAAAGCCGCGGGAACACGTGCATTAGGCAGCTGGAGGTCTTCTCCCCCAGCTCAGTTCTTCCTTTACTCCCCGGTCTCAGGTCCCCCCAGTGAACACCTGCAAATCTGACCCAAACTCATTCCCAACTCTGCAGAACTGTACAGAACCAGAAGCGCCTCCAGCCCTTCTCACAGAGTTACGCACGTCACCAACCAGCACCACTGTAACGCTTCAGTGCTCAAGCTCTTAAACTGATTTACATGCTATTTAAAACAGGCAAAACGCTCAAGACTCCACAGCAACTTACACGAGTATCCGTGAAAATCCAATTCGTGAGGAAAAACTAACAAACAGGTGCTAATAAACATCTAGATAGTCCCACTGCAGCAGCACAAAGCACGTTAATACTCTCTTAATTTTGACCTGGTTACTGATTATTACACAAATTATTGCGCTGAAAAAGGAATGAACAAAAGCAGCATCAGAGAATCCCAGAGTGTCAGGGGTTGAAGGGCCCTGGAAAGCTCATCCAGTGCAATCCCCGCATGGAGCAGGAACACCCAGCTGAGGTTCCACAGGAAGGGGTCCAGGCGGGTTTGAATGTCTGCAGAGAAGGAGACTCCACAACCCCCCTGGGCAGCCTGGGCCAGGCTCTGACACCCTCACCCCCAACAAGTTGCTTCTCCTCTTTCAGTGGAACCTCCTGTGTTCCAGTTTGCACCCATTGCCCCTTGTCCTGTCACTGGTTGTCACCGAGAAGAGCCTGGCTCCATCCTCCTGACACTGCCCCTTTCCATATTGATCCCCATGAATGAGTCCCCCCTCAGTCTCCTCTTCTCCAGCTCCAGAGCCCCAGCTCCCTCAGCCTTTCCTCACACGGGAGATGCTCCACTCCCTTCAGCATCTTGGTGGCTGCGCTGGGCTCTCTCCAGCAGTTCCCTGTCCTTCTGGAACTGAGGGGCCACAACTGGACACAAGATTCCAGGGGTGGTCTCCCCAGGGCAGAGCAGAGGGGCAGGAGAACCTCTCTGACCTACTGACCACCCCCTTCTAACCCACCCCAGGTCCCATTGGCTTCCTGGCCACAAGGGCCCAGTGCTGGCTCATGGTCACCCTGCTGTCCCCAGGACCCCCAGCTCCCTTTCCCCTACACTGCTCTCTAATAGGTCATTCCCCAGCTTACGCTGGAACCTGGGGTTGTTCCTGCCCAGATTCAAGACTCCACACTTGCCCTTGTTCTATTTCATTACATTTTTCCCTGCCCAGCTCTCCAGCCTGTCCAGGTCTCTGATGGCAGCACAGCTTCCAGTGTCACCCACTCCTCCCAGCTTGGTGCCACCAGCAAACTTGCTGACAGTCACTCTACTCCCTCACCCAAATCATTGATGAATATCTCTTGTTATGTCCTCATGTTTCCACCAAGCGCTGTGCCCATCACTGAACTTTCTGTGTCCTCGCTCTCCACAACAGCCTGGCCTTAAAAACCTGAATTTCCCCCCTGTGCATCGCTATGGATTGAGCGAGGTTAGAAAATAAAGAGAGGGAAAAGTTTTAACAGAGAGATAATCCACGCGATCAATGAGCAAACGCTCTTTCCTGGACCACGTGAGCTGCGTTATCTCTCGCTTTCGAGAAACCAGAGCATCGTTCTTTGAACAGGACAGACGTACAGAACAAACAGCTCATTCAGAGAGAGAACCTCCCAAGGAACCCACAGCCGAACTTACCCCTTGGCTTCCTTGGAACTGGATGACTGGCTTGGACGTCACAGCATCCTACAGAAAACGAGAAGCAGAAAAAGAAATAGATTAAAGAAATGGAAAGCGCCAACATTCACTGCAAAAAACCCTCAGCTTGATTCTTCACTTAGACTGTGTTTTGTAAAGGTTCAGGGAAATATATGTAATTTTGGAGAAAACACAAAACCTCTTGGAGTGCTGATTTCTACCTAGAAAAGGGAGAAAACTGTAACGCCACCAGAGGTTTGACAACTTTGCTCTAAAAAGCCATTAACCCTTGCTTTAGAAGGTCTGAGATAATCCCCAATGGGCCACATTCAGCTCTTCCTGAGCCCCAGACCCCATCCCAGGCTTCGCGGCGTCTCCGCAGCGCTTGGCAAGTCCTGAGTTAAACCGCGGATATTCCAGGGGAAAATTTATTGCAGTTCTAGGCCTGAGAACGCACTAAGCACATTTTTTCCAATAGAAAGCTGGCAACCCATTGGAAAAGCAAACGGCGACTTTATTGCAAAACCCTGTTACGTTGCCCATTTCAACAATTGCTCTCTTCCTCCTGCAAACTGAAAAAGCCCTGGAACGCGCTCAGGACAGAACCGCCGCTGAATTTCGGCCCTTTTGCTCCTGCACAGGTCGCAAAAGCTTCGGAACCCAAACTCGAGGGTTCAGCTGTAGGGAAAGAAGTAACGCACGCAATTTGAGCCACGCTAGAGAAGATTTTAGCTCTTAAATTTCAGGTGAACTGCGGCTGTGTTGGGTTTGTTTCCCGAGTCACGTAAAACACTAAAACACACCAAAAGCGCCCTCCTGCAGCAGCTGCGGCACCACACGATCCCACCGGGAACAACCTGCAACCGGGGAGAAACGGCGTTCAGAGCCAACACGAATACACGCGAGACGCTTTGCATGGGAAAAGCGCCAACAGGAGGTCCAAAGTGCACAGGGTGCGTTGTACCGGGCTCTTTGTGCGATGATTCTCGCACCCCCGGCTTTCCCGAGATCCCATTGCTCTCCCGGGATCACACACAAGAGTTAACAGCTTGAGAGCCCATTGAGTTTATCATCTCCCATAAAAGCTTTCAGCCCAGAAGTGAAGGATCTGAGCCGCAACAAACCAACGTTAACAACAAAAAACTCACTAGCAAGAACACATCGCTCTAGCACAGATGAATAAGCTCATACCGAGCCACGGAGGATTTTAAAAGCCAATGTGATTTAACCTAAATTATTAGGAGATATTCAGCAAAAATACGCTTGGAGCTGGCAGCACTCGCTGTGCGTTACAGAGCGAGTTTTACAGACCCGGAACAACCTTTATAAAGAAGCAATGGGCAGCATCTCGCCCTCCGCGCGGCGATCGGTGGATTCCTTGAGTGCCACGACACCGCATACCACAGCGCGATGCTCATGGCGTGTCAGCGTGTACCGCACAGCCCGGCCAACAACCCACCCCGCAGGCTCCAGCGAACAAGCATTCGAAACATTAAAAAAATTTGGATTGAAGAAATAAAAGAATAAGATCCGAATGTGGATCTTTGACGGCTTGCGGGAAGCGTGCTGGAAAATGACTTCAGTGGAATAAGAAGGTAATGTGGAGAATGCAGGGAGAACAGGGAGGTGGTAACAATACAAAAGCACTGCTACACGGATCAGGACAAGTTTAATGACGATTTATAAATTCCCTCATCCAAACGGTTTGGAGGCAGATGTGCAATCGCAAGCTTAGAAAGGAGCGTTTGTGTGAGCTCAGTGGCAAAGTCCAGCTCCGTCTCCCCGGATCTCCACGTGTGCCGGGGGTGTGACCGGGGTCGGGCAGCGGGACCGCGGGGACACGCGGGTACCGGGGTTCCCTGTGTGGGGAGAGGGTCCCCCCATGGCCCCCCCTGCTGAGACCCAGCTCCTCAGCACAGGGCACTGGGGAAGGAGCAACACGCACACCCCGACCTAATTAAGGACAGGAATTAAAGCACTTTTACTACACAAAATTAAATTTCTTTGTGGACACCTTCATTCAGAATAAAAGCAAGCGGATGAATTAAGCTGCACCAAATTAAAACCTTATTGCGATTTGTATCTTCAGTTTATTTGGATTAAGTTTCCTGGGGCGGATAAACCTCAATTTTAAAGAGTTCTTGTTGCCATTTCCAAAAATCCCTCTGTCATCTAAAAACTCACACGACTCTTCTTCCTTAGGGATGTCCAGACAGTGAAATCCCTCCACTACTGCTCCCTAGAAATGCCATCCCACCACCTTTCCTGGGAACAAGGTCTCTTCCTTTTTCCCCCTTTCCTTCTAATTAAAGCCCTCATTTCCTAGGCCAGGACTGAGGTGCTGCTGCAGGTCCAGCTCTGCCCTCCCCAGAGCACAAAACCCCCAGGGCTCAGTCAGTTTTGGTGTATTAAGGGTGTTGATGAAGTTTCACCTTCGTGATCAATTAAGAAGCAAAACAAGACGGATCCATATGAGACTCCCCGTGTTTAACAACAGCTACTGGAAGCTGCTTAAGGACAAAGACAAAAACCTGAGCGAGAAAACAACGGTTCGAGTATTTCCAAGCAGGCACCCGTGAGCTGCGCAGGTTTCCTGCTGCTGGGTACCAGATGTTCAGCTCTGCCGAGGATGCTCGTCCGGAACGGGGACAGCGCGGGTGACGAGGTCCGAGCACAACGAGCAGCGTGGGGCCGAGAGTAATTGATTTCAGAGCTCTGCGGATGCTAGGAGCGAGCAAAGGCGCTTTAAACACACCTAAAGCGTGTGAGTTATGTCTGCCTGGTGCTCGCTATTGTTTCAACTAAAGGTTTCCTGACGCAGGGTGAGCGGTTGGCAAACGGTCACGATGGCCTCGCTGTCTGCCAGGTCCTGCAAAGGAGCTCTAAGAGAACGCGTCAAGCTTCCTCCGTCTTACCGTAAGAGAAAACGGAGCGTCTGCAAGTGGAAAGTCCTTCCTGCAGTCGGACCGAGCGTGCCCCAGAGCTCTGCGGGAGTCACCTCCGCAGCAACAGCCAAACTGCACATCCGCGGAACAGTCAACGGGGTTGGTCAAGCACCACTTCCCCTTGGTGAAGCCACACTCACTGCCCCTAAGGCCCCTCTTATCCCTGATGGGTCTTGAGACGGCACCAAGGAGAAGCCATTCCACCGCTTTCCCAGGGATGGAGGTGACGCTGACCGGTTTATGGTCCCCGAGTCCTCCTTCTTGGCCTTTTTGAAGACTGGAGTGACACAGGACCAGAAAGGACACTTGAAACCCTTCAGTTCAATAAGCAGTTGGAAACCTCCCCGTTTCTTCAGGGAAAGACAGATAATTAGAGAATACGTGGTTTCGAGAAGTTCTGTTATGCATTTACTGGAATTCAGACTAGAGGCAGCGTTATACGGAAAATATTTGCTTATGCTCGGGCTCGGTGTATTTGTCCGTTTTCTTGAATGTTCGGAGTCACAAACGCCGAGCAAACAGAGCAAATGAAAGCTTCCCCTTATTTATGTTGGAACAAGGGGATTCTTTTCAGAATTGAAAACCTTCTTGCAAACATTTAAAATTAGCAGCAAGAATCCCAATAAACAGACAGGGAAACTCTCACACGGGGCCAACCCCCCCGGCGGTGCCGAGCGGATGTTCCCGACCGTCACGTGCAATCCCGGCCAGGTAAAGCTCTTAAATACAGTGAGAACAAACAAACGGCTTCAAAGCCATCAAGCTCAGACTCGCTAAGACCCCAAACTCAACGTTCTTCTTTCATTCTTTGGTTGGATCCCAATCCGTGGGCACTCAGTTCAAGCAGAGAAAACGCGTCCTGCACACCCGCACAGAACCAAGAGAACCTATCTCCGCTTATATTGTTATTTTAAAAGCGCCACGCAGACTGAGGAGTAAAACGGAGCAGATTTACCCAGCGTCTCGTTGTGACAGACTCACAAGAGACAGCTCAGAGTCCCAAAGTTCATTAGCGGCAAGAGGTATAAATCCTGGGGGAAATAAACACCGCTGGATATACCCACAACAGCTCCAGCGACGCGGGGTGAAGGTTCCTGGCCGTCAATTAACCAGAGAACCACTCCACAAAGAGCTCTCCCGGGACACCCCACTTTTCCAAGGCCTGTATTTACCTCTTACCAGAAACACAGCACCAAAGCCTCCTGAATATTCTCTTTTATGTCCCGTCTATGACTTAGGGAAATAAAACACAATCTCCACCCGCGATTGAAGGCCCTGCAATAACGCCGTTTGAAGTCGAGGACACCGAGAGGCTGCAGGGACTGGGAAATTACAGATCCTGTATAATTTCTGTGGACCTCCCAGACCTTTTTCTGCTACATCAGCCCCAGAGTCAAGCTGCTGGTTCTGCTGCTCCAACACAACGTTCTCAGCGTCTAAATCCAGAACTTTGAAGGAAAAGCTTAAGTTTCTGCTTAAGAGAGGTGCCAGTGGCCTCTGGGACAACACTAACAGAAATATCTGTTTGGGGCAGGAGCTTTTAATACAACTAATCTTTGAAAAAATGTGGGTTTTATGAAGCTTTAAGAGCTGGCGATTCACCAATTACTCTGCGAACTATAGTTTGTATTTATTATAATCTACCATTTCCCTACTATGCATTAATGGACGCGTATTATCGCTGTAGTATTAAGGTGCCCACAAATCCCAGACATGACACAGTACAAGCGGCGATAGAAAGGCAGAAAGCTTGTACATAGGTCTGAATGCTAAGCTGTACATTGGAAACTTTTAAACTGCAAAACATCTTGGCTCCCTGGGTTGGAATTGCTCCATTTTAAGTGGGTTATTACAGCACAAACGTCACTTCCTCGGAGTTTAACCCTCCAGGGTCAAAACCCAAGAGTGTCCCTATAGGACGGAAAACAGGTTTTATGAAAAGCGTTGGCTTAAAAACACCCAAACCCGACATCGGTGAAACTGCGGCCAAGCTACAGAATTTCAACATCCGCAGCTCCTCGTTAAGAAGCATCAAAATTTTCCATCGTTTCACAATCTGAGCATCAAACCCACTGGAAATACAGAAAACGCCGCCTTTGAGTAAGTTCAGAGAGCAAGACACACCATTCCAGCTGAAAAAAAAGCAGCGTAGCCTAATTCGAACGCTTTGTGCCTGCAACGTAAAGCACAAACCTCGGTCCCCAGGCAGACAATAGCTTGTATCAGCAGAGCGGGACGCAATTAAACGCCACCGTCATCAAGATGTCAGCGCAGGGCAGGAGCGCTGAGCCTGCTCCTCACGCACCGTGGGCCCCGAGCGCCCTAATCCACGCCAAACACACCTTCCCAGTCAAACGCAACAGGGCTGGTCGTGTATTAACTTGGAAACGTAGAGCGAAGGGACTGAGCAGCGCCCAGGTGCCAGAAACGTCTGATTTAAGAGAGGAGGTGTGAGAGCGGTCCCAGCTTTCCAAGCCCCCCCGTCCTCCTGTCCGTCCTGAGGATGAAGCCCCCCGGTGGGCCTTTGAAACCCCCCCCCAGCACCAGCCACCCGACCCCAACCCAACTCACCCCGGGGATGTTTTACCCACCGGGTGTGTTCAGTTTTACACCCAGCAAAATTTCTGCATTTCAACTTGGTTTCTGGATGCACCTCAAAAGAGCCTTCGCTTCCCAGCGCGGAACCAAACGGTGTTTGTTCCCGACCGTGTGCTTACAAAAATAAACCTTTCCATTCCAAAAAGAACAGATGCGTCTGACACAAAATGCGGTGCTCTGATCACCTCCAACAGCAGAGCACAAACCTTGCAAAAGGTGGCTGAAAAACCCCGGGCAAAGTGCACACCGCTCGCCATCCCCAAGCTGAGGGATGGGAGGTTTCCACTAAAGTCGCACACACATGCAATTCAGGCAATGCCTGCAGGAGGACAATTAAAAGGATGCTCAATTCTGTAGAGAAAAGTGTTGTCACTTGGTTTCGAGTTTGCTCTGATTGCTGTAGAGCGGGTGACCTTGTTTGGCCAGCAAACCCATCGCATCCATCCTTCCCACCAGCAGGAACCACCAAGCGACTCCTCACAACCCCTATTCCTAAGTGTCCACCGCAATGCAAACAGGGGAACGCTTTTGAGAGCGCCGAGACGGAGACAGCGTGTTTCTGCAGTAAACAGGAACAAGGCCACGACCCGAAGCGGCAGCAGGAGAGGCTGCGAGGACGCCCCGGCCCATCCGCGGGGAGGACGCGCGGTTTGTTGTTGCAGACAAGGGCTCTGGGGCTTCCGGAGGACACGGAGCAGCGAACCCAAGGCGTCTCCAGAGAAGGGCTCACCTGGCAGGGACGGCTCCGCAGAACTCGGCCTCACCGGGGAATCCACCCCCGGGACCGCTTCCCAACGGCGCAACGCTCCTTTTCTTATCCGGTGTTTTTTATCTTCGCTTTTGCGGGAGTCCAGGGAGATCCACTCATTAAGCCAGCAAGAGAAGCAATAAAGTCTCAACCCTTTACACCAGACTGCCGGGAGAGCTGAAGGACCGTTAGCTGGAGTTTCATCATCAAACTCCCACCAATTTTACTATGAACAAGACAGAGCTACTCTGGGAGGATTTACTGTCCAACCCCCACAATTTCCAAAGGCTTTTTGGGGGAAAAAAGGCACTTTTGCATCCCTGTGTCCAGTACAGCCGTCCAAAGCAGCCTGGTCGTCAACTGAAAATACATCTATCATGAAAGAATTAGCACAACACAAGACATCGTGACCATTTTCTCGTGCAAAACCCACAGCAGGTCTCCTTCGCTCCACGCAAAACGCCGAGTGGTTTGATACAATTATTGGATGTCTGAGAAGGAAGTTTCGTTTTCTTGCTGTTGGATTTCCCGCGTTCGTCACTCGTCGCAAAAGGGCCTTCCAGCCCCTCAATGAAACTGAGAAGCGGGAGCCCTCCAAGCTATTTTCGTTAATTAGTGCTGCGTTCCTGAAGCAGAGCTGCGCACACAGCTGAACATCCTCACCTTCCTCCCCGGGTCTCATCCTCCTCAACCCAACGCTCACGACAGAGGCTCAAGAACCAGAGATCAGCAAAACCCCGCACAAACGGTTCTTTTACTACCGTTTTCCTGAAGGGGTTTTTCCTCCGTAACTCGGGCTAAAAGCATTAGAAGGTAAAACATAAAACAAGTTGAAACAACACTTCCCAAAGCGCTCACACAGGTAACGCCGCGCTGGCAAATCCACCGCAACGACTTCAGCGCAAACCTCGAAACAAGCTCCGTTGTTTCATTATTCATAAGGAACTGAACGGAGTTTGGGCAGAAGTCATTTTATGCGAAATTAACACATCCCAAAGCCCGCCCCTTTGCAAAAACAGCACCCCTACAGCCATGGGCTTAAACGGGAGGAAAAAGTGGTTTAAATGTAAACCAATCAGTTGGAATTCCGGTCTATTCGTATGGGCTGAGGCTGTTCCTGTGTCCCGGAGCAGCGCCGCGGATCCTTCAGCGCGGATAAACCTGGGAGCAGCGCCAACCACCGCACTGCACCTTACAGACAGGGGGAAAAGGAAGGGCAATACCGGTATTGCTGAGGTGCAGGCGAAGGAAAGCAAACCCGCTCAGATTAGTTTTCTGAACACGCGGATCTGCTTTGAAATGGTTTTCAACAAGAAACACGATTCCAAAGACATTTCCTGTTCTGCCTCCATACGCTGGAAACACCAATAAGTGCGATAATTACTAAATATTCTCTTCAGAGAAGTTCAGTAGAGCAGCTTCAACATCACATTTGCATTACAAGACAATTTAGAGGGACCTCAGCCTGGCAAGAATCCCATTTAGCCTCCAAACTCCCAGGATAAGCATCTCCTGCATGCAGCGCTGCCTGTTTTGCAGCGGGGTTTTATTGCAGCGGGGTTTTATTGCAGATCTCAGCTGATCTTGTTACATTGGGAAAGGACTGAAAAAAAAAACCCACCCAAACAAACCAAACAAAAACTGGCAGAAGGAAACTGAATCATCCGAAATTCCCAACTCTGCGAAAGGTGAACAGCAGTTCTGGTTTTCCCTAAAGGCTTTACTTAACAGATTTACGAGCCAAGAATCATTAAGGGGTTTTAGATTTGCTCAGATTAATATTTTAAGAGCCATTCCTCTAGTACAAGGTGCCTTGAACGAAGGTTTCTGTGCTGCCTCTGAAGGAACATCCAGCGAGACCTGGAGAGCTGGGCAGGGAAACATTGAATGAAATAGAACAAGGGCAAGTGTGGAGTCTTGAATCTGGGCAGGAACAACCCCAGGTTCCAGTGTAAGTCAGGGAATGAGCTATTAGAGAGCAGTGTAGGGGAAAGGGAGCTGGGGGTCCTGGGGACAGCAGGGTGAGCATGAGCCAGCACTGGGCCCTTGTGGGCAGGAAGGCCAATGGTACCTGGGGTGGGTTAGAAGGGGTGGTCAGTAGGTCAGAGAGGTTCTCCTGCCCCTCTGCTCTGCCCTGGGGAGACCACACCTGGAATCTTGTGTCCAGTTGTGGCCCCTCAGCTCCAGAAGGACAGGGAACTGCTGGAGAGAGTCCAGCGCAGCCACCAAGATGCTGAAGGGAGAGGAGCATCTCCCTTATGAAGAAAGGCTTGGCTTTCTTGGCTCGCCCTCATCTGTCTTAGAAACGTGTGCCATGAGAGCACATCTCAGACAACTCCCCCTTCTATCACAAATAAGATTTCCATAACTGATTCAAACAGCCAAGCGCTCCCATTCGAGGCCAAGAGCCGTGCTCGAAGTGATGCAAAGTGACAACAGGACCCGATTCAGAGTCCACACTTGTCCCATTTGCCCCACCAGAATTTTTCCTTGTGTGACCTTATATCAAGAATTTCACCTCTGGGTTGAAACTCCTCTTATCTGTGAAACGCAACTCGTATTTCCGGGGTGGTACATGGAGACGTGGCCACTTCATCCGGTATTTTCTGGGGATGGCTCAGGTCTGTGAGCAAAATCTGGCACCCAAAACCCACGGGTGTCCAACCCAGGAGTCCTCCCATCCTAGAATGGGTTCAAGAGCAGCAGGGACACCCAAGGAAAGAAAATATAGTGTATTAAGAACAGCTGAATAAAACAACTTGCCATGCTGGAAGACTTTTGAGATGACAGCTCAGGCAGAATGTAAAACCCACAACCTTCAAGCTATATTGAAAAGTAAGAATTCATTTAAACCCCACTTATGCCGGAATGTGTGAGTATTCCAATACTGCTAGCTAGCTCCAAGTCTGCCTAAAAGGAGTGAGGATGCTCTTAAATTACACCAGGTGGATTTCAATGAATGCTGAGGCACTTGGTGCCTTCAAGCACCATTCCAGCAATGGTCTTATAAAACGCTGAATGGTACAGTCAGCCAGAACGCTCGGTTGAAATCAATAGCTTAAATGACTTCCACCATACCCACTTTACTGGGCCCCTCACCAGTCTGCGCCTTTCCAATTACTTTAATTTTTTATATATGTTTTTAAGCTATTTTTCTTTCACCCATCAGGTTAAAGAGACACTCGAGACAAAGAGAAGCTAAAAAAACTGCCAGCAAACGTACAGATAGGATTTGGGGGGGGAAATAACCTGTCAGCTTGGCATCTTAGCATTATATGTAACAAATGGAGAATTCACCTTTTCGGACCCAATCGAGGTAGCCAAGATGCTCTCTGGAGCAGTTCTACCAGCTCTCCTATGCCAGGTTGCTCGTGAAGAGCAAGGCGAGACATTTAATACATTAAAAATTAAAGCAAGCGATTGAATGCGGAGCAACACGGGGTTACAACTTATAAAACAGGAACAGTGAAATATCAGGAGCTGACGGTGGTTTCTGACCTAGTTTTGACTGGAGAGCAGTCAAAGGCCGGGCAGACTGAGCGAGGCTGAAGGGGCTGAAATTCCAGTACTGGGGAACGGGCCGGCGCTGGGAACCCTCAGACATTCAAACGACCAGCGAAGCCTCCCAGAGAACGAGCAATTCAAGATTCAAGAGCTTTAGAGCAACATCAAGTGACATCCAGGGATGGGAGGTTTCAGTAGGACGGTGCCGAAATAAGAGCGTTGAGGACCTTGCTGAGCGGTGGCTACAGGGCGGGGAGAACAAGGCTGGGAGATCATCTCAACAGGGGAAGAAATCGCTTTAAAAACCAGCACGTGCGTATCTTCTGAAGACGCTTTAGTGGCTTTTCTTCTGGGAGCTGTCAGACACCTGTTTGTATAACGAGAAAAATCAAAAGCCAAGTGAAACCGGCAAGGATTCGGGTACCATGGGCTACACGGAGACACAGGGGGGTCGGTGCGGAAAAGAAGAGCGACCCCATCCCAATAATCTGGTCGTGTCTCTCCCTCCTGCCCTAGAGCCGAACGTATTTCAGCCAGCAGCTCCGCGCAGGTTTTAAGCCTCATTAAGAAGCTGTAAGTTGCTGGCTTGACGTGTCAGATTTTTTAAATGACCTTTGTACCGAGAGCAGCGTTACCAAGCTGCTAAGAACAGGGGGAAAAAAGAAATCGGTTTCCATGATTAGGAGAGGTACGTTCGGGCTGTTTGCATTTATTTCGGTTCAAAAAACCCCACCTGTCAGCAAGGCGAGCCATAACGAGCCAGCAGCTCTCTCTGAAGGGCAGCGGTGACGCAGCGGCACTGTTGGCCGTTCCTAACGTCGCACTTATCACACAAAGTAAACAGGAGCCACTATCAGTTAATGAACAACACAACCCCGAGGCTGAATTTTAAAGAGCGTTTTCCCCACTGCAATCTTTTAATGAAAACACAGCGGCTCTAACTCACCCAATTTGCTTACAAAAGTCTGATTTATTTTAGGACACATGAAGACACCGGGGCTGATTCACTTGCTTTTGTGCTTATACGATGGCTTAAACGAGCTGCTGAAACATCAGCGTGATCCTTATCTTCCGCACAGCTCTACCACTTTTCTTGCAAGAGAGAAATATAGAAAGGCGATTTAGAGATGGGATTGACTAACTTGTTCAACCATCCCCGCACAATCTCATCCAACACACACCGGGAGCCCAGGAAAACAAGCCTGGACCAGTTTGCTCCGTGTGCCCGGCTCTGTCCTATTGGCACTTGAAGCGTAATTACCAGTCTGCTGAAGTTCTACTTAAGACAATCTTCAGATGTTCTTCATGGAGCCACAGCCAGCCCTGCTGGAAAAGGTGACAATAAAACACAGGCAGATGCTAAAGCCAGGATGGGACAGGACAGCCAGGATGCTGAAGGAACCACAAAGAAATCCAAGCACCAACACCTCCGAGCCAGAGCGGCCTCCAAGGCTAAAGGAAGATGCTCATACAGCTTTTTTGGCTTTCAGGTAACCAGAGGTGCTCCAATGCTCAGTGGGACTCTGGGGACACAACCCAACAGAAATTCAATAGTCAAGACAGATATCACTGATGTTTCCTCCCATCTCCCAGCGATCATCACCAGCATCAGGTTTTTCCACCTCCCTTATGAAGAAAGGCTGAGGGAGCTGGGTCTCTTTAGTTTGGAAAAGAGGAGACTGAGGGGTGACCTTATTAATGTTTATAGATATATAAAGGGTGAGTGTCAGGAGGATGGAGCCAGGCTCTTCTGGGTGGCAAACAATGATAGGACAAGGGGCAATGGGTTCAAACTGGAACACAGGAGGTTGCACTGAAACAGGAGAAGAAACTTGTTCATGGTGAGGGTGTCAGAGCCTGGCCCGGGCTGCCCAGGGAGGCTGTGGAGTCTCCTTCTCTGCAGACATTCAAACCCGCCTGGACCCCTTCCTGTGGAACCTCAGCTGGGTGTTCCTGCTCCGGGGGGATTGCACTGGATGAGCTTTCCAGGTCCCTTCCAATCCCAAACATCCTGCGATACTGTGGGAAGCTGCCCATGAAAAAACCCATCTGAAAGCATCAAATGAGACAATCCCACTGGGTCTTGTACCCCAGCGTGTTACGTACCCCTGCTCACACACCATTTTCCAGGGCACTCGCCCGAAGAAGCCACCACCGCGTTAAACCAGGTGCTCCCTCCGCTCAGCGCGCAGCACAGACCCCGCACTGTTCCCGCGGCGGCTGTGTTTGCTCTGCTGGTAACAAACCCGCTCCAAAAATACAGCGACAAACAGCAGAAGAAAGAACGCACTCTTCTGAACTGGCAAAATTTACCTCAAAAATTAAAAAAAAAAAAAAAGCAAAGCAGATATTTCTTTGCTCCCTGCAAGGCCACCTGTGAAAGTTCAGGTCACAATGGGTTCCAAAAATGAACACGACAATTTTTCAGATAAGAACAGTAAAAACAAACCACCTCTGCTGAGTAAATAGAGACTGACCACAGAGCTGCAAAAAGCCTCCTGGGGTCGGGCCTGAAAGCCCCAAGAGACTTCATACATTGAGTTTGAGAATCGCTCTCCCGCCGGTGCGTCGAGGCAGCCCAGCTAACTCACACATGCGAAAGCGGCGGTGTGGTCGCTTCACTGTCTGACCGGAATTTTGGGGCTAAATATAACAATCCGCCCAACTTGTAGTTCGCCAAAGTGTTTTGCTTCCTTAGCTGGGCCCATCTGAGGTTGGACTAGAATACAAGTGCGTCTCTTCCTGCTCTCAGCGTTCATAAATTCAGTCTTAATGACACGTGAAAGGCCTTTATATTGAGTTAAATGGCCTTAATTGTATGAGAGCACTAAAAGTCGCAGCAAGATGCAGGCAGCACCTACATCAGACCCAACTCCAGCGCAAACGACTGCAGAGGTTCAGCAGAAAGGTCGGGAAAAGGCACCTGACACTATCCCCTCAAACCTTCTAGGTAATAAATCTATTTTTCCCCCTTCATGGTGAAAAACCCCAGAAGAGAGCGTTCTAGATTTTAATGCAGCAACCGCCGCTGCACCGTTTTAATGCATCAAGAACAAAGTCCTAAAAATGTTTGCCATCCGCTTTAATCACCGCTACGCTCCACGTCAACTAAAGTGCCCATTTCAAACAGGTCTAAGATATCCCATTCATGCTCACAAAGGTTAAGTGTGTTTTACTTTATCCTTTATCCGTTACCACCTCCCCCTTCCCATTTCCACGTCTCTAAAGATTAAACAACAAGCCGCTTCCTTAGCAAAGCTGCGTGTTTCAGGGTCTCCATCAGCTCGGGTCGGCTCCTCCGCTCCAAGCTGGGGGAGCTGCTTTCGTACATACACCTGCTCATTATTCTTTTAGAAAAAACATGGGTTTATTTCTGGAATAAGGGGGAGAATTGGCAGCTATTCGTTATATACATCAAGACCACCTCCGAGGTGCACAGGACCCATCCTCACCTCTTCAATGGCATCAGGGAACACGGACCCACTAACACCGGGAGCATTTCGGGTCTTAGAGCAGGAAAAGCAAACAGGGCACATCCAGCAACTTCTCTATTGAAAACTGCTGACTGCCAAGAGCACATCACCTTTAGTTACCTGTGTGCTTGTTTTTAGTATTGAGCATCTATGGGGAGCTCACGGACAGGACCCCCGCGCCCCCATCAAAGCACAGCTGCTTCGGCGAGCCCGCCGCGGGCAAACGGGGAGCAAGGTCATTGTCACAGGTGTCACCAAGAGCACTCTGCAAAAGAAATTGGCCAGCAGAGCTCCTACGCACTTCTTAAGAGACTATTTATGGGAGCAGAAGTGGTTCTTAATTCTGCGAGAAGCAGCGGCGGAGGTCACGGTGTGAGCTGAACACCCCGTGAAGAGCAAGCAGGTGCTGTCGGTGTTTTCAAAAATTAGTCTGTTTTAATGACACGGGAGCCGTCACTTCAGAGCCGAGTCCCGCTCGGCCCAGTCTGCCGACAGACGAGGTGAAGAAACCCGGTGCCACGGCTCCCGACCGGCCTCACCTCCTCCCCGGCTCCAGTCGGTTTTATAGCAGTTTCACCCTGATTCATGAGCTCACGCCTTCGTTTTGGGCCGGCGTGCTAAAGCCCCACGAGTCAGGGACTTAATGAGTTGCTGCGACTTAATCAGGCCTGCCACACCACACCCCCGGCCAGCGGCCGCGCAGGGAACGACTTCAAAGGGCCAGGAGAGCTCGCTGTCCCTGCCAGCCAGGGCTGCTCCCTCCTCCCGCTCCCGGAGGAAAGGTGAGCCCGGCGAGAGCCGACTCACTCGCCTTATACGGCTTCCAAGGCACAATTTCCGCTTGCCCAAGCTCAGGCAGGGTGGAAAAATTCGCTTCCTTGCTACTCCGCCCATCGCGGGGCTCTGAAAAGCGTCCACTGAGTCCTGGAGCTGAAAGGGATGGAAGAATTTAGAGCGATGTTTGCACGGAGCTCGGCTCGCTGGAAGAGGCAGAGCCAGGGTTTTGGCAATGAGCTGGATCACCTCAAACACCGCGGGGAAACGGGAGCCGGGGAGCCGGTACACGGGCACAGATACATAGCGAGGTTCTAACCACAGCCTTGATTCTCCGTGTGCCATATGACCAATTTTTCTTGCTATTCAGATGCACTTAAGCCTTTTAAATTTCATGGTAGCAAGCTTTACGAGTTAATTAGGAGGTGGGAACATTATCTCCTTTTGCCGATTTATCCGTAATACACTTTACTATAAACCAGGAGTTTTGTTTTCAGAATCAAATGGATCCAGTCCCAGCTCAGGTCTACACTATTTTCTGCTACTTCTTCTGGTTGCTGTTGGTGTTACTGGGGCCTGTTCTACCTCCTGGTCCCAGTGAGTTGATGTGATCCAGGTCTGTGTCTCCATCAGCTTCTCCGAGCATCACGGAGAAACCCTCAGACTCACCAAACACGAGCAAACCCCTGTTCATTGAACAGAAATGGCTCGTCTGTGCTTCCGTCCGCAAGTCACCAAATGGTAGAGCCCAGCTCATCCCCACGCAGACTCGCTCAGAGGAGAGAAAAAGTGGTGGTAAAAGAGCTCAAAAAACCCAAGTTCTGCCAGTTCCCTTGTTCCTGTCTTTTTGGGGACTGGGAAAGACAGAAACACAGCCCATTTGACTTTCTCATAGAACCCAGGAGCCAAAAACAACTTAAATCAGCGCCGGAGCTGGAAAGGTACAACAAAACTCACACAAACATAAAGTCTAGACACTGAAATGTGGAAATATGATTCAAATAACCACAACTGGCACATAACGTATTGATTGCAGCCCATCACAGAACAGGCCTTCAGTGGGTAAGAATATAGAAGGACGATTAAATTAGCATCTTTCACCTCAGTTTTAGAAAATACAGCTCCTTTGGGCACAGCGGTGTGGATTGAGCTCGTGTTTCTTCCATCCTGCTGGGCTTTTAAGCGACACGTCTGGCCTTGCTAAATAATGACAATGAGCTCAGAGCATCCTCGCAGCGCCGACGCGGCGCGCGAGCGGAACCGCCGCTCTTACCAAAGCGCGGCCTATCAGCCAAACTACGCGGGGCTCGGAAACACCCGAGCCAAGCAGTCAAGAGGATGTTTGTCCTGATGAAATCTAAATACTACAAAGGTCTGGGCGACTGGGTGCTTCCAGGAAGCTCCATAGGGTG
Organism: Patagioenas fasciata; assembly: GCF_037038585.1. Taxonomy (NCBI): domain Eukaryota; kingdom Metazoa; phylum Chordata; class Aves; order Columbiformes; family Columbidae; genus Patagioenas; species Patagioenas fasciata. The sequence goes on along the minus strand of NC_092546.1, from coordinate 5,856,633 downwards.
TCGTTAACCCCTGTTGGTGTGGTTTGGGATGGGGGCCGAAGTCAGCGGTACATCTCAAGCCTTTCCTTGCGGTGTTATGCACAGATCCATCCTTCACGACGCTGGATCCATCACTGTCCCCGCGCTGAGCTGCTTTCCTGCAGAGCTGACACCCCAGGACTGTGCCCACAGCCTCCCTGGACGGCTGCACGTTCTGCACATGAGAAAGAGCAACTGGTGGTGGCCACTGGCCTGAATATACCCTGGAAACTAAACCAGCTTGGTTTTCCACGAACGCCTTGGGCTAAAGTCTTCTCTCCTGCCTAACACAAGCCAAGAGAAGCTCTGCGGAGACAGAGAGCGGAGGGTTAACAGCGGCGGGATGGCACCGGCTCAGGGGACACTGGGGGGGCAGTGAAGTCACCTCACGCTCACAAGCGCGACCTCCTTTTGAGTTAAACAAATGCCGGTTTCTTTAAATTAAAAAAAGGCACTAGTCCAATGTAAAGAAAGGAGAGACCAAGTGCATGGAGAAGTGTTTTTTCTAGGCTGGCTCTCTGCTGGAGCAGTGCAGAAAGGATTAGGTTCTGGAAGCAGGGACACACATGCTGCAAAGCATGCTGAGGGGTTATCACGCTCTTTATTACAGCGATTCTTCGGAAAAAAACCACAACAACAAAACCCTAAACAGCCAAAAGGCAACACCAGGTTACCATGGTGTGCAAAAGTTGCCTTATGTACATGGGATGTTTCTAAGCAACACATGAGCTACTACAGAAAACTCTTCTTATCGGCAAATCCAAGCTCCTTTCCTGGATAATGCATCTAGGTCAAGCTAAGACACGCTGGAGGTAGAAGCCTGGTTTTGGTGATGTCTCCTCTGTACCCACCCTGTACAAAATATTAACATAGTTCAGCTTATCAGGCTTTTTTTAATGATTATTATTTCGTTAGTGTCGAGTTCACTCCAGATAATGGCTCCTCCAGAAACAGCATTAACCTTCATTATTCAGAGGTAACTCGATCTCAAGCTCCCTGACACGATGATACCGAGCTGATGACCACTTCTCCTCCCCCAACCTCGCCTCTCACACCCCAAAACTCAAATAAACCAGGAAATCCCAGGAGCGTGTTCACAAATCGGGGTTATCTGGCACAGGATCCCAGCCACACGGTGCCTCCCCAAAGCCTGCGCGAACCAGCCCCTCCATCCATTCAAACGCATTCTCCTGTGCATTAGCAGCAAAACCCCTAAGTCAGCCAAAACGTATTCTTCTCCCATGGATTAGCTGGCACAAATCAGCGCAAGACTGACGCATGCAGTCTGTCCCTTCCCTTTTTTCAGCGTGCACAAACACCAGGGATTTGGAGACGCTTGACAAGTTTACAAGTCACAGGCAGAAGCGGCGTTTAAACTGTTTGAGATGCGCAAACCGGTCGGGAGATAACGCGTTCATTTATCAGCGAGACCTCAAATGCTTTTTCAAACAAAACCTCCCCTCCCTCACCAAGTCACCGCGGCTCTCCTGCCATCCCAGCCGTCGGCACCGTGCGAGTGAACTATTTCAACAGCCGCCGTCCCTCTGCCAAGCAGCACGATGACAAAAACCAACTCGACAGGACCGAGCACTTCAGAGAAAACTGATGAATATGTTGGAGGATGAGGCGCGGGGCTCCTTGAGCTGCCCGGTGCACTCGAGGTGGGGCCTGCTGGCCAGGGAAGAGGTAAAAATGAAATTAAGATAGTTTTTCTTTCTCCCTTTGCTGCTGTTTAAGTGGAATAAGAAACCAAGCGTTGAATGTGCTGAAAGGGAGCAAAGGTAATGAGCACAACTGCCAGGATCCAGCTGCTAGAGCTGCTGACACAAGGGCCAAAACTCCACTTGCGCAGCTTAAAATAATAGAACCCAGCCTCAGAAATGTTATCTAAGGGGTTAATCTTCAAGCTTGCTTGCCCTGGTATTGCTAACGAGCAAAACCTTCATAATGCCCAAATTAAACTTCTCCAATTAATGGTGGTGTATGATTTGTTGATAAAAAGCAGATCACGTTGGCCATGAGGATCCTGTGACAAACTTTCTGTTCTCCCCGGCACGCCGATGATGGGACCCACTTCTGCACTCCGCTACCACCAGCGTAAAAAACAGGCATAATGGGTTTATAATTTGCCACCGAATCCCATAGCAACTGTACGTCACTTTAGATGTAAATTACAGACGATTCTTTCCCGTGCAATTTGAAAACTATAGAGATGAATCTATAATTTGAGCAGATCCAAATGGTATATGGTCGGGAGAAAAAGCTACCCTAAATAATTGAAAGGGAACTGCCACAGGCCAAACCATTCCTCGCGCAGGACGTGAAACGTCTCTTTGTCCCCTTCCTCCGAATGGGAGGCGCCACGTTCGGGTCAGCGAGGAGCACGGAGAAGGAGCCGAGCGGTTCAGCGTGTTCTGCATATCCTGTCCCATTTCTGCTGATCACACGGGGCCGTACGTGTACAGCGAGTTTCCTCTGCAGCCACCCTCCTCCGAGACTCATTGAGTCATGTCCCCGACTCATGCTCCCGATGTCGTAAGAGCTTCAATTTTGACAGGCTACAGCATCAGTGAATTAATAGGACAGGAAAAAACAGGTTACGGGAAAGGAGGAATGATGCAAAAAGCTCTAAGATAATTCGATGAATTTTGATTCGAAAGCCGGATTGTTCTTTCTGCTCCTGACACCTGCAAGCAGCTTTCAATTCCCAGCTCAGCACGAATACGCATTACCCTAAAGACCCTGTAATGACAGCAGGAGCCTTCATTTTGTATTTCGTGCTTTAAACACAGCAAGATGAAGGCACCTACAACAACCTGCTCCAAAGCCCAAGTCTGAATAAGTTCTTTCAATAAGCAGCAGCTCCAAGTGGGGGGTTTGACCCCAACCTCTGAGAAAGAACTTCTGTCACGGTCCGTTTAAGCACAGAAGGATGACTTGGGAAGCCACGTCTGTCAGACCACGGTTCCAAAACTCAGTTGAGCCCGTGGAGCACAGGGGAAACGTGCTTCGGTTATCTCGGCTTAGCCCCCAATAAATATTTGTGCATCTGCCAAAGTTCACCGGTGAATCAACCGGTGGCTTTGGTTCAAAATACCCCGGGTAGGGGGACAAGGGGAGCGGAGGCACCGTCCGGCCGCTGCACCGCACGCTGAGCGAAGCGGGGATGCTACAAACCTCTTCATGTCCTCCTAAAATCACCAGGCTCCCAGGCAAGCCAGGCCTAGGGCTGGCACTACAGTTAGGCCAGCGTTTAACCCACAAATCACAGGAAAAGGTGTGCAACCGCAGTCGCGCTGTTCGTTATCAAATGACAATCCATCATTCGAGCTCACCAGCACCGTTCCTCAAGCCACAAAGAGTTTTTAAATAAATACACGAAAGTTGGGAAATTCCCAGGTAGGAGTTCCAGGAACAGCCCTAACGCCGTGCACGGTGTACGTGCCATGGGCACCAACGCCACGTTAGCGGGAGGAGAGGGACCAACAGCCCCGCGACACCTGGGTCTGCCACGGGGTGTTTTAAATCCTGCATTCAGACTTCTGTGGACCCAAAAACCCTCATGATGTTGCTAAAAACAAACCCCAAAACAAGGGTGTGAAAAGAAAAGGATGAATGGCATGCATGGAGATGTATTAGCGAGGATGGATACAACGTCTTGATAAAGAACGAAAGAGGAAAATAAGGCAGGTGCATGAGTTCCCTCGTACCTCGACACAGACCAGAAGAGATGGGGAAAAGCCATAACTTGCCTTTTTTTGGGGGTGGGAGGCCTGAAGAGTGTGTACACACACCCGAAGGGAACACAGTGAACTGCAAGCTAATAGGGAATTAACCTCCTTGGAGAAGCAGGAGTTGTTTTGGGCTGACACACCGGCCCGGCTCCATTTCATCAGCGGACAAACTGACTCGGGCCACATTTTCCAGCGCTCGGCCTTTGGCTGCGGAGCTCGGCGCCCGGGGTTTCACAACCCAGGGAAGCGGCTTCGGGGGCAGCAAGTTTCACAAGGAGCTGCTGGGTGACATCTTAAAGCATCCCCTACAAAGCCGGTGTTACTTTTAAGGCTCTTATTTCTTTCAGGTGAGTGCAGAGGAGAAATAAATCCTTGTAAGGACTGCGTGCCCTGTGCTTCTTCAGCAGCAGCTCCACGTTCTCCATGCACAATGCAGCAGTTGGACACCAACGTGCAGACACCCAACCATAATCTTCACCAGAACGCAGACAATTTAGCAGAGACTCAAGCGGGAGAGACCCGAGAAGACAAATATCTTGTTTCTCCACAGTCCTGCTGCCCGATGCGCACATGGTTCAGCTCCACAGCGCGAACGCAACTGCTCTGGCACAGGGGACACTCAAAACAAATGGCAGCTTGCCCGGCTGGGTGATCATTTTTGGATTATGTAATCCCAATACATTATTATTAGACCAAGAACAAACTCCAGCGAGCAACTGAAGACATTACCCGGCCTGTTCTGGCAAAGGGACAAGGGACTTGTCGCAGGAATCGCACCGACGTGCCGTCCCGGTGCATAAAACAGGTCAGACTGCACACATGTCAGACTTCAGGTAACACAAACAACAGTATTGGATTCCAAGCCATTATACATATTACACAACGCTGCCGTCAGTTATACCGCATTTAAAAACCAAACCGAGCAGAAGAAGCCTTAGCAAGTTTTTTCCATTTACCTACTGCAGCCCCAAATTAAATCAGAGCCGGGACTGGACAAACACAGCTCCGAAGGTGTGTTATAAAGTCGCTTCTTGGCATGGCCGCGGCCGAGCGCTTCAGAGGAAGCTGAGACGTTCAACAAGCTGGAGAAACTGTTTATAGAACAAATGCAGAATGAGCATATGTGTTTAATAGCCCACTAATTGTTGCGTTATTCACTGTACAAACAAGCGAGCTCTTCTGCCCTTATCCCTTCCTGCCCATTTAATCACCAGTAGCCTTTGACTATTTCTCTTTTGGGTGGCGGTGAAGGAAGCAAAGTTCATTAGTGGCCGTTGGCCACCAAACAATCCAGAGACCAGACTTCATTTAGAAAATAAACATCACTATTCATGTGTGACACGGACTCAGAATAGCTTCCCAAAATATTTAACACAGCTGCCTGTAGTCTTCCTACTCTCCCAACTCCAAAAGAAAAGACTTTCCTAATATACAGAACAGCATTTACTCGGATTTTTTGCTTTTTCTTTGGAGAAAAAGCCACTCTGTCTACCCAAGGCACTTATTGCTACTGACTTCTCATAATGCTGATAAACACTCATTAAAATACAAGTTGATAAACCCTGGTACAGTAATTACCTTCGTCCTCACACAGAGCTTGCCCAATTCAGTGATGTGATGTAACCAACACCCTAAATTAAAAATAGTGTTGTGACAACATATGGTTTATCCTACAGAAGCTGGCAGGCAGGACGCTCCTAATGACAAACGGGTTGGGTTCCCAGCTTCCCCAGCTCCCTGGCAAGGTGAGGAGACAGATACGCTGGGGATCAGAGGCGGAAAGAAGAGAAAAGAAAATGAAATTACAATAAACAGGCCAGCTTTGGACCCCGCGCCGGGCCACCCTGCGGACAGACGCCGAGCGCTGCCATTATTCTTTATTTTCGTGACTATTCAAGCTCTCTGGACGCATTTCAAGGAAATATCTCGGAAAAGACAATCTGGAAATTTCAAATTACAGCCCAGCCCGAACCTGCCCCCCCCCACCTAAGGGAGCCGAGCACCGGACCGGGGCGGGGGGGACACAAGAGGTGCCCCGGTGGGGGTGGCAGCGGGGAAGGGACCCCCCCCGTGCGCGATGGCAGCACCGGGGGTGGGACCCCCCCCCAGCGGGACACGGCCCCGCGATGAGCCCGGCCCCCCGGGCCCTGGGAACCCACGTCACGCACACGGGGGGGACCGCACCCGCTCACACGGTCACCGTGGGGGGAGGGGGGACACCGACGTCCCTTGTACCCCTCCCCAGCCACCCCCCGCTGTCTCCCAGACCCCTATCGGTGGGGCACCGAGAGCCCTTCCCCCCCCGGCATCTACCGGGGGGCGGCACCGAGATCTCGGCTCCCCGGTCACCCACCGGGGGGGACACTGGGGTCCCCCCAACAGCTACCGAGGGGTTCACCGACACCCCCCGACCCCCCTCAGGCACTTAGCGGGGAATCACGACCCCTCCCCAGTCACACACCGCGGGGGGGCCCTCAAACACCCCCGGGGGGAACACGGGGCGTTCCCGGGGGGGCACAGCGGGAGCCCTCCCGTGTCCCTCAGGCACCCAACAGCGCGATCGGCGCCCGCCCCGGTTCCCTCACGCAGAAAGGGGGGCCGGGAACCCCCACATCCCCTCGCCGGGGAGGGCCTCACACCGACCGACCCCTCTCCCCATTTCCCCGCCACACACCCGGCAGCGGCAGGACCGGGTTCCCCAGCCCCGCTCCGCCCTTCCCCCGGTGCCAACCCCGCCAGTGCTGCCCGCGGGGCTCCGGCCGGGGCCTCGTGGCGGCCACCCCCCTCCCGCCGCGGGGCCGTGCCCACCGCCCCACGCCCCTACCTTACAGGCCTGGTAGCTCTCGAAGGCGCGCAGGGCGCTCTCCGTGAGCTTGACGTGGAAGACGGAGACGCGGGTGCCGCGGCCGAGGCGGCCGCAGGACAGCCCGTACCCGCGCTCCGCCTGCAGCGCCGCCATCTTGGGACCGTCTCCCCCTCCGCGCCTGGGCCGCCGGGGCCTCCCGCCGCCGCCACGCCCCCTTATACATTATTCATGAGCCGCCCGCCTGTCGCTCCGCCAACCCCGCCCACCCGGGGCGCCTGTTGCTGGGGCGAGGAGGTGGGCAACGCGCGCTCCCATTGGCCAGGCCACGCCGGCCGCCGCGGCGGATTGGGAGATGTGTGGAGGAGGCGGGGATATGCAAATAAGCGCCGCGGGGCATGGCGGGGAGGGTGGTTTGGTGCAGCCTGGAGCACCCGCGGAGGGGGCGGCGGGGCAACCCCGGTCCCCGGGCACAACCCCCGGGCACGGCCTGGGGGACCCTGGAGTCCTCCCCGGGCTGGGCCTGCAGGCTCCTCCCGCAAGCAGGGGTTGTAGGCCCAGGGCTCCCTCCGCCCCAAGCAGGGCCCAGATGCCCCCGGTTCTGTCCCCCACGGGGGGCTGCAGGCACCCAAGGGCACAGCTCCGTGTCATCGGGTCCCCCCCGAGCCAATAACTTTGGCTGTGGAGGCTGCTCCCTCCCGCCACAGAGCTGTAAGAATTCCCCTTTTGCCCCTCAAATTAAGCAGCTCCTGCTGCAGCCACGTGTGTGTGACAAGAGGGGGGACAGCCCAGGAGAGCACGCCCCCCCTCTGGGAATGAAGAGGCCCCGAGCATGAAGGAATTGTCCTTTATTTGGGAAGTTCACAGTCAGTTTGGGGTAGGAGGAAAGTGCTACCCCCCCAGCCCGCGAGCAGAGCTGAGACCGGGGCGCAGGGACAGCCCCGGCTGGAGGGAGCGGAGGGCAGAGGGACCCCGAGCGCTGGGACCTGCACGGGACAGCCCGCAGAGGAGGGTTCTTTGGCTTCCTTTGGACATCGCACGCTCTGGGGAAGCGCTGAGGAGGAGAGAGGGTGCCTGCGGGGTTGCTGAACCCCCAGGACACGGGGGATCACACTGCGCATGCCCCTGGTTGCATCCACATCCCTTTGCGCCAGAAACCACCATGTCCATTCGTACCCTCGCAGCTTCCTTCCACGTGCACCCTCCTCTGCCCCTCACGCCTTGTCGGCAGGACCACGGCACCCACCGGGGCTCACCGGGCTGGGGACAGCCACAGTGTACCCGTGTGCAGGGTCTCACGCTCCCCCCAACGTGCTCGGGGCTGGGGGCTGATTGCAGGGAGGGTGCTGGGGGGGTCCCTGCTCTGCCTGCAGCTCCATCCCTGCAGCTGCGCTTGGAGAGATACAGGGGGACGTCGGGAGGGGGATCCGGCGCCTCCAGCAGAGAAAGCATCAGTGTTTCTGCAAATGCGAGTCCGTGGGGAGCGGGCGGCGGAGCCCCGAGGAAGCCCCTTGGCAGGAGAGATGCAGGTCCCGGCGCAGGTGCTGTGCCGCGGGTGCTGTGCCGCGGGGCCGCCCCGCCGCCATCCTTAGTTCCTTGCTGCGATGACCACGGACAAGGCCACGCCGCCCAGCGCGATGGCTGTCGCACCAAAGAGCCACTTCCAGGGGATGGACTAAAGGAGGAGAGACCGGCGAGGTGACTGGCTGTCCCCGGTGTGCCACCAGCGGGGACACGCAGCCCTGCCTGCGCTGGCGTGGTGCCGTGGGGCAGCACCGAGCTCCCGACACGCATCCGAGATAACACAGCCCAAAAATGGCAAGTGCTGCGTCGGCTCTGCCCAGCGCGTCCCTCCGCGGGGACAACGTGTGCCGCCGGCAGCCCAGCTGACAGCGCTTTCCACCGGCACAGCCAGCGGGCCCCTGAGCACGGCGGCAGCTGGGAGCAAAGTCCGGAGCTTCCAGCTGGCATCGCCGGCGGACAGAGCCGGGAGCGCAGCCGCAGCGATTGGTGCGTTCCTGGCAAGGCTGCCCCCCAGCTCCCCAACACAGCGACCCTGTGGGTCACATCAGCGTTCCCCCCGCCCAGGAGCAGGACTGCATCAACCCCCAGGGACTCAGGGGACAATAACCCCTCCCTTGTGCCCTCACCAGTGATCCCCAGCCCAGGGGTGACCCCCACCCGCTCTGTCACCCCCCCCTTACCCAGGGCAGCTTGTCTTTGCACTTCCCCGGGGCGCCAGCAGCGCTGGGATTTCCCAGCATCTTCCTGTACATCTCCGTCTCCACATTCTTCTGGTCCGCGTGCTTCTTCACCAGCTTGGAGAGCTCAGCGTGGATGGTCTGGGGAGGAGAGCAAGGCGCTGCAGTTATCAGTTATCAGCCCCACGCTGTCCCCTGGGGTGGGGACAGGGACCACAGCAGGTCCCATCAGCCCAGGGCAGTGCAAGAGTTCTGTGAAACAGCCCAGAATCACCTGGGAGGTGATGGCCTGATCCTGCCCCACTCCCCAGTGCCCAGGGGCTGCACCAGGCTGGCATTGACACCCAGGGTGGGTGACGCTCTGAGAGTCCCTCTGGCCTTCCTGGCCACCCAAGCTGCTCCCCATTCCCTGGCAGTGAGGAGCAGAGCCCAGGGCTGATGCCAGACATCGGGAAAAGGATTTTTATCCTTTAATCGAGACGGAAAAGTGTCTGCCTCGGGGACAGACGTGCCCAAGCTCTCCCACTGCTCTGTCTGGAAGCAGGCTGGGAAAGCGGCCTTGACTCAGCCTGCGCTGAAGTGGGATTGCAGCAAGACCTGGGAGCGTGTCGGCACCTGCCCAGCTGTGCCGAGCGGCAGCGACGGCTGCAGCTGGAGGAGGGCGGCAGGGGAAAGCTCCAGGTCCTGTGCAGAGCTTGCAGGCTCCCAAAAAGCAGCAATGGGCACCGGAGAGCCGAGCACGGCACTGCCAGTCGTTCCCCGAGCCTGCAGTGGCAAGGAAGGACATGGCGTTGGTGCAGCCGCCTGGTGCCACGGCCGTGCTGTGCCCTCTGCTGGGGACACCTCCCTGAAACACCAGCACTGCCACCGGCAACCACATCGGCTCCAGACGACATCGGCTCACTTGGAGACCGACAACAGCTTCACCAGGCTGTGCCGCGCTCAGAAACGCTGCCTCAGCGTGAGACCTCAGATGTCTGGAGGGTGCAAGGCAGCAAAGGGCTCACAGACACCCCCAAGCTGGCACATTGGCCAAATGTTGGCATCTCCTCCTGCTCCCAGAACGTGCGTTTCTGAGGGCTCAGGAGGAAACCCAGTTGCTTATGGGCTGTAACACCTGAAAAGTTCCAACAGCCCCAGAGAACCAGTTTCTTCATCTGAGGCAGGTGGAGCCGAGCATTTCTCGAGTCTTGTTTTCACCACCGGTAGCTGCAGCCCGTGACTCAGCGACGCGTGTTTAACGCTGCCGTCTGGAGCGGCACCGCCACTTCCCTGGGAGTCCCGGCAGCCAGCCGGAGAGGCCGGTAATTTGCTGTACTTGTGGTTTCACTGGTAACGTCACTGCTGGGCATTTTGATTTTTTTTTTCACCCCCCTCCAATTAAAAGCTTCGTCCGAATGGGCGGCAAGCAGCCGCCCCACCAGCAGCAACGTGACGGAGACGCTCCCGGTGCTGCCCGTGTCGCTTGCGCTGCTCCCTCCCCACGGCTGCCCACCCTGACTTTGCTGGGAGGGTGGGTGCTCAGACCACAAGCTCTGTGGGTGCTGCGGGACCACCGAGCACCTGCTCGCAGTGCCCCGTCCTGCACCAGATCGTGACACAAATCAGATCCAACAGATCCAGTCCGAGGACTAGAGGACTAGAGCCCCCCACCTTGATCCCTCGCAGGCAGCACCTCCTGCCTCTCCCCCAGTTTGCCCAGGCTCGCTCCTGCTGGGGCCACTTCCTAGCACTGGTTTTTGACTTCTCCTCAGGCTCCAGTCCTGCAGCTGATCATTAACCAACAGGAAATTCCTGACCCAGAGCTCGCCCTGGCCCAGGCACTGGACCAAGGTCTGGGCTGCTCCCACCGCCCAGTGAATCACAGGCCAGGCTGCTGAGCGAGTCTTCGGGGACTCAGCTCTGCTCCACCTCCCGCAGCCATGGCACGAGCTGCAGGAGCCACCCCGGAGAGCTGGGACGCGCAGGATTGGTGCAGGAGGGATGGGCTGGCAGGGATTCCTGCCACCGCCAGGACCAAAGGGCAGAGGGAGTCTCGCAACATGGAGATAAGGGACCCACCAGCCAAGCTCAGATATTGCACCATGGGGTACATCACACCACGGCTGCCCGGGTCCTGAAGGGCTATTTCCAGCCTCCCTTTGTGGGGGAGGCTGGGAACAGCTCCAGGGGGGGCTTCTGCCTTTCATGGGGGACACAGACAAGAAGAGCGTCCTGCAGATGCCCAGCTCAGTAGCCTACCTTGTTTGAAGGCTCCAGCTTCAATGCTGCTTTTAAGATGGGGATGGCGTCTCTGTATTCGCCCTGCTGAGCCAGGACCTGGAAAGCAAAATACAGACTGAGCAGAACGGCTGAGGTCCATCCCTTGTCCCTGCTCTCTGTCATGCCATGGAGAAGGGACAGCAGCACCCAGCGCACGTCCAGCCTCACCTTGCCCTTGCGGAAGAGAGCCTTGATGTTCCCCGGCTGGTGCTCCAGGACAAGATTACAGGACTTGAGAGCTGCCTCATAATGGTCCAATTTAAGCTGAGACGCTGCCAAGTTGTTGAGACATTTCACCTTCACGTCCAGCAGCTCAGCCTCCTCCTCCGGGCTGAAGTCGACTGCAAAGACCCCAGAGTTGGGTTACGGGGGAAAGGGACCCCAGGCGGTCCTCACCCAGGGCGGGAGCAGGTACCTTTTGAGCTGGAGCCGATGACCTTGAGGGCGATGTCGTAGGAGTTGATGGCCAGCACGTAATCCGCCTGCTGGTAGAAGAAGTTGCCACGCTCCCGCTTGCGGTTGGCCAACTCTATCTTCTCCTTCCCACTCAGCAGCTCCAGGTCCGGCGCGTCCTGAGCCGCCAGCAGCTCCACCTCCAGGGTGAGGGTCGCGTTGGGTGGGATGTCAGGGCTCCTGCGCAAAGAAGGGGACAAACCCCCAGCATCTTTATCGCCTCTGCAGGTCCCACCACCCACGAGGCTACACAGATTTAGGCCCAGAAATTGGGGAAGCTCCCCAGGACAGGGTGTGACTCAAATCATTCTCCCCAGGCAGGACACGCTGCTGTTCCCTGCACGTAGCAAGCGAGCCAGGTCTCCCAGCCCATAGAAGCTGTGGGTTGCTGGCTGGGCTGTTACTGGGAGCACAGAGCTTTCATAGCCCTGTTTGGGGCCATTCTGCTCCACCCCGTGCCCTCCCCACTCACCTGCCCTGAGCACCATAGCAGTACTTTGCATCTGACACGATCAAAGCCGTCTCCCCCATTTCCAGGAGCTGCACACACAAGTCCAGCGCCTGCAGGAAACAACATCATGGAGAAGGAGCATGAACAAAGGCAGACGGGCCACTTCTGATCCGCAAACGGGGACACCACAGACCCCAAACCCTCCCCACGCTCCCCAAGGCGAGGTCTTGCCCTGCAAGGCAGCGATAAAGGCCAGCACGCTTCCTCCCGGCCCAGACCTGCAGGACATCGCAGTCCCCCAGTGTGAAGGTGAGGGCTGGGTTCTCCTCCACCACGCTGCCATCCTCCAGCGTGGCCTTCAGGCGAATGGTCACGTTCTGGCCCTTGTTGGGACGGGTGTCCACTCCCTGGCCTGGCACCAGCGTCTTCTTCTTGAGCAAGCCATTCCCTGGGCAAGGAGAAGCCAGAGGCACATCAGCCCATGGCTGGGAGGGAAAAACCTCACTCCCGCTGTCCCGCTCTGACTCCTGGCCGGCCTTCCAGGTGCAAGGAGCACCAGCGGAGCCGCAGGGAAGCCTGTGAGGCCGCACAAGCCAAGCGCCCTCCCGCCCAGGTTCTCACCCAAAACATCGAGCCACTCCTGAGGGTCCTCAGCCGCTTCCCCTCGGCCCTGCTCCGAGGTCTGGGCATCCTCTCGCGGTGGGACCGGCGGCCTGCTCACATCCTCCAGCGGGGGCAGCTCGCTCAGGTCCTCCTCCTCCTCTTCTTCCTCTTCCAGGACCTCGAAATCCTCCCCCGTATCCAGGTGAGCGGCGTCACCCGTCGGCGACAGCTCAGTGCCGGTGCCTGCCCGGCCCGGGGAGCCGCTCCTCGGCTCCTCCCCGCTGGAGGCCATCGCGGCGGAGCAACCTGGAGGAGGAGGGAGGACGTGGGTCAGGCCTGCGCTCAACAGGAGGGGACGCGGCCGACAGCCCGCGCAGCGCCGGGACCCTTCGGGGAGGATGAGCGGCTCGGGCAGGGGGGATCCCGGCAGCCCCGGGGGAGGGAACGGGCTCCGCGGGGTGGGACGGGACTGGGGTGACGCGGCCCCGGTACCGGGAGGGGCCGCCCCGCGCGCGCCTCCCGCCGCCACGTGCATTCCCGCCCGCGGGGACCCCCCCGTCAACGTCACCGTCACGCGCCGGGACTCCCCCTAGCAACGGCCCCGCGCGCCCCCCGCCGCTCCCACCTGGTCCGCGAACCCGCGGCCGCCGGCCCCGCCCCCCGCTCCTATTGGGCAGGCACCGCCCACCGCGCTGACGCCATTGGGTGGTGAGAACGCTCGTCAGCGAGGCGCTGAACGGGGCTCGGCGCCGTCTTAAAGGGGCCGCCGCGAGATGTTGGGGGAACCGGGTGGTGCCCGCCGCTGGGCCATGGCGCGGGGCCCCGTGCGTGCCCGGTGTGCGGCGCGGGGGTCCCGCTACTGGCACCTGGGGGCTCCCCTCCGCCGATCACCACTACTTCCGGCTTGGCGCCGTGACGCAACGGCGCGCTGACGCTGCGGGGTCGCGCTCGACGTGACCCCGCACCAGGAAGCGAGGCGCGGCCGCCGGTGCCGCCCCCGGTGCTGCTCCCGCTCCGGTCATGTGAAGCGGCGGGACGGGCTCCCCCAGGTGCGCGGGCACTGCCGGCGGGAGGCCCCGGGGTCACCGGGAGGGGCCCAGGTCTGCGTCACCCCGAGAGGCGCTACCGGGGCCGGGAGGCGGCGGGCGGGCTGGGAGACTCCGTTACCGGCGGTGGGATCGTGTGGGGCGCCCCAGGACCGGGCACGGCGACGGGGAGGGGGGGTGGCTGCGGAATCGGCGGCACGGCAGGGTGGAGGGGACCCTGTTACCGGGAAGGTGGGAGGGGCGTGTCCCCGGTACCGGGGAGGTGCGTGGGGGCGCGTCCCCGGTACCGGGAGGCTCGCACCCCCAGGCTGAGCCGCCCCCACCGCCCCGCAGGCCGCGATGGAGCCCACGGCCTCCCAGGTGTTCTGCGGGCGGGTGCTGGGCATGGTGAACGCCGAGGACGTCAACGCCATCATCCTGGCGCAGAAAAACATGTGAGTCCCGGGGGAAACCGGCCCGCGGGGACCTCGTACCGGCACCGGGAGCCTCCCGGGGATCGTTACCGAGCTCCGGCTGCTTCCCCCGCACAGGTTGGATCGATTTGAGAAGACCAACGAGATGCTGCTCAACTTCAACAACCTGTCCAGCATCCGCATGCAGCAGATGAACGAGCGTTTCCTCCACCACACCAAGACGCTGGTGGAGATGAAGAAGGACCTGGACAGCGTGTTCCGCAGGATCCGGTGGGCAGCGGCAACGGGAACGGGGCTGCCGGTGGGGAGGGAGACGGCGTGGGGAGCGCAGGGCGGCTGGCTAGGGTCTGGGGTCTGGGTGGGCTGTGGGGGGTTCAAAGTGGGGGGCAAGGAGGAGATTTCAGAAGGAAAAATAGTCAGAGAGGGGAAAACGTGTGGCCAAGTGACGCCTGGAGGGGGCAGGAGAGGAGCTGGAGCTTTGGGATTCCTCGATTCTGCTCCAGCCCAAGGGAGGGATGGGCCCAAAACTGGGCTGGGGGGAGCCCCACGGCGCAAGGGACCCCCCGGGATCCATTTATTGTCCTGGGAATCTTGGCTCCGGATCTTGCGTGCACTGAGCTCGCTGTCTCCTCCGCAGGACGCTGAAAGGGAAGCTGGCCAAGCAGTACCCGGAGGCGTTCAGCAGTGAGTGGTTCCCTCCCGCGCGCGCAGTCTCCGTCGCTTCTCTTCCCGCGTGAACAGCCCCTTTTTCTCAGCGCGCGTGAGGCGGCTCTCGGGTGTCGGGAGAAGCCGACGAGACGTCCAGCGCCTGGAAAGCTCCTTGGTTATGAAAAATGCGGTTGCAAGAGGTCACAAGTGGCCGCTAATTTACGTGGTGTTGGTTTTGTATCGATCACTGGTACAAGATGACAAAATTCAGAATTAGAGGAGCAAGGAGTTTGGCCAGGGCGCCTGTGTCGCGGCACCAAAACTAACAATTGCGGCTTCCCTTCCAGACATCCACGAATCTCCCATCCTTGAAGACGACGATGACTTCGACCCCGTCCCGAAAAGCACCACAACCACCATCGCTACCTCGGAGCAGAGCACGGAGTCCTGCGACACCAGCCCCGACATCATCTCACCCACCACCAGCCAGGATTTTGAGGATTTATCCCAAGGCCAGTACGATTTACCGGCCGTGAACGGACAGAGTCTCACAGACGAAGACACGACCAATGACCTGGACTGAACGCACAGGCCGGCGCCGCTCCTGGAGGACTTTCTATCCTGTATTTATATTTGTGTGTTTATTTTTTGGGGGAAGCAAAGGCTGAGAGAAGCGATGGCCGAGTGAAGGCCCTTGTGCATCTAAACTGCCACGGTGTGTACACCCCGCCACTCGCCTCGGGGTGAATCAGTAAAACGTGGGTTTGAAACGCCTCTTGTCCTTAATCATTTGTGTCAGGAGAGCTGCAAAACTCCAACGTAGACTTTGATGCTGGTTTGGGGTTGCAGGTGGGTTTTTTCTTATAGAATGTTGTCTTTGAGGCTCACGCGTGTGCCCACGAGCGCTGTCTGTGCTGCTCACGGCTTCCTGCCGCCTTTCCCCTTGGTCCTGGCCTGCTCCGTATCGCCCCTCGCCCCGTGTTCTCGTGGCCTGTTCCCTCCTTGGCTCCTCACGGTGTCCCGGGAGCGGCCGGGGCCTGCGAGGGGCTGAGGGGAGGGTGTGAGGCCGCAGGCAGGGGCTGTGGGGGCACTGTGAGCCCGCTCCCGGGGCCGCGGGGCGGGTTTGAGCCCGTTCCCGGGGCCGCGGGTCCGGTTCTGGGCCCGGTCCCGCCCTGTGGCACCGGAGCGGGCGGGCGGCGCATGAACGGCTGCGCGAAGAAGGGGGGGCACGCATGCGCCGGTTGTGACGTCACGACGGGCGGGTTCCGGTTCCGGCCGTCCCTTTTCTCAGCGGCGAGGCGGCGGGTGCGTGCGTGCGGGCGGCGCCTCCGGGAGCGGGGCCGGGGCCGGGGGCGGGTGCTGATCCACGCGGGGGGGAAGTCGGCCCCGGGAACGCAGGGTCGGGGAAGCGCGTCCCGCCGGGCGGGGGGAGCGGGGACACGGGGGGTTCTCCTCAGGGCCCCGCCGCGGTTGACGTGGTCGCCGCTCTCCGCAGACTCCCCCGGTGCCAAGATGCAGATCTTCGTGAAGACGCTGACGGGTAAAACCATCACCCTGGAGGTGGAGCCCAACGACACCATCGAGAACGTTAAGGCCAAGATCCAGGATAAAGAAGGTACCGGGGGGAAGCGGCGGGGGCGGCCCCGGGCCCAGGCACCGCCCCCCAGGCTGATGGTTTCTCTCCCTCAGGGATCCCCCCTGACCAGCAGCGCTTGATCTTCGCGGGCAAACAGCTGGAGGATGGGCGCACCCTCGCAGACTACAACATCCAGAAAGGTGCCGCAGATTTTGGGGTGGTTTTTTTGGGGGGTACCGGCTGCTCCCCAGCAGCGCCTGACCCCGCCGTGCCGCTCTATTCTCTGTTTCAGAGTCCACCCTGCACCTGGTGCTGCGCCTGCGCGGGGGCATCATCGAGCCCTCCCTGCGCCAGCTGGCGCAGAAGTACAACTGTGACAAAATGATCTGCCGCAAGTACGACCCTGTCCCCACCGCCCCCCGAGTGGGGTGGGGACCCAGACCCCGTCCCCTGCCGCCCCCCAGCGGGGTGGGGACCCAAACCCCGTCCCCGGTGAGATGGAGACGTCCCCCTCATGCTGTGCTTTCCCCCCTCCCCAGGTGCTATGCCCGCCTGCACCCCCGCGCCGTCAACTGCCGCAAGAAGAAGTGCGGCCACACCAACAATCTCCGCCCCAAGAAGAAGCTCAAGTAGAGCGGGGGCGGCCCTGCCCGCGCCCCGCAGCGCCCTCTCAATAAAGCATCGCAGCACCCAAAAACGTCCCTTTGTGTTGTTTTTTTTTTTTTTTGCTCAAATTGGCGCGGTTTTCAATAAAAAGCGCGTTGCGGGGGCCGGCGGTACCGGCCGGTAGCGGCAGGGGGCGGTGGAGCCGCGTTCCGCGCTCCGCCCCGTCGGGCCTGCGCCGTCCGACCGGGACCGGGACATGGTGAGCGGGGCCGGGCGGCCGCGGGGACGGGCTGGGGTGGTCCCGGTGCTGGTCCGCTTCGCGCAAACGTGGCCCGGGGGAATCCCGGGGCCGGTCCCGTTCGTGCATGGGGGATCCCGGTACCGGTCCGGTTCGCGCAAACGTGGCGACGGGTGGGGTTCCCCGTACCGTTCCGGATCGTGCACGGGTGGCCCGGGCGGGGTCCCGGGATCGGTCCCGTGCGTGCATACATTGCCGGTGGGAGTCCCGGTACCGTTGCGGTTCTGGGTGAGGGGTCCCGGTCCCGTTCGCGCAAACGTGGCCGGGACGGGGGGGTCCCGGTACCGGTCCGGTTCGTGCACGCGTGGCCGTGGGGAGGTCTCGGAGCCCGTTTGTTTTGTGTCCACGTGGTTGGGGGGGTGGGGGTCCTGGTGCGCGCACACGGGGCCGGGGAGCGTTCCGGATCACGGGTGGGGGTGATTCACGGGGCCGGTCCGTTCACACGTGGCTGGGGGGGGTCCCGGGTTCCCCCAGAACCGGCACCGAGGGGGATAACGGGGACTCGAGGCTTTGGCACCGTGGCGAGACCCCCGGGCGATACCGGCTCTGCCCGGAGCCCGTTAACGGGAGCAGAGCCAGCATCCCGGTGCCACCGTTGTCCCGTGTCCCCGGCAGACCGGCGAGCCCGTCACCGTGCTGCTGCGGCGGCTGCAGGCGCTGCAGGGCGAGCGCGCCGAGGCGTACCGGCTGCTGGAGGAGTGAGTACCGCACCGGGGACGCGGGGCACCGAGTCCACAGCCCCGGTTTATTTTGGTTTGACGTCTGATGGGAAGAGGCTGCCGGGGCGGCTGAGGAGCTGCAGCTGCCAGGGGGACACCTGTGTCCTATGGGAGCACCCGACAGGAGATGGTGGCCTTCCCGGGACACGGGCTGGCGACTGGAAAGAGAATGAAACAAATCCCCCTCCCAAAAAGCAGCTGCCAAGCTCCCGTGCGAGGGGTGAAGCTGCCTGGGCAGGGGGGGCAAAAGCTGCCAAATCTGGGTGGGGGGAAACTGGAAAGTGCTGCTGTAACTGCGAGTGTCATGCTGGAGGTTGTGCTTTCATACTGTATTTTTGTACCACTTTTTGGGAACTATTGGTTAAGGATTTGGATGGACAGATAGATAGATGGATAGATAAAGGGATGGATGGATAGATAGATGGATAGATGGATGGCTGGATGGATAGATGGATAGGTAGATGGATGGATAGATAGATAAATAGATGGATGGATGGATAGATGGATGGATGGATGGATAGATGGATGGATGGATAGATGGATGGATAGATAGATGGATGGATAAATAGATAGATAAATAGATAGACCGACCTCCCTGGTGCTCCACAGCGGGGTGGCAAAGGGGACTCAGTCCCCCGACCGCGTTGATGGTGTCTCACCCCCCAAACCTGTCCCCAGGGGCCACCAGGCGTACCTGAGCAGCGCACCCCACTACGATTTCCCCCGTTACCGGCAGCTGGTCCATGAGATCACCCTGACGTTCAGCGGCATCTCCCGGGAGGTGCTGAGCATCACTGGGCGCCTGCGGGACGAGCTCGCCCGCCCCGACCTGGCCCAGCACCTCACCCGCCTCCAGGAACGGGAGCAGGAGAAGCTGCAGCTGGTGAGCAGTGGGCTCTGGGGGGAGAATCCCAGGGCTGTTTTTGGGGAGGGGGGGTCCCATCTCTTGCCGTGTCCCCCCCGCAGACAGCGCAGCTCCAGCTGGCCCGGCAGCGGGCACAGGATGAACCCGACGTGGACGCCCATCAGCAGGAGGTGCGGGAGCTCAAGCACAAGTAGGTGGTGGCCCCGTTGTGGTCTGCCCCTCAATTCTGGGACGGCGGCATCGCCCCCCTTGCCAAGCTGGGAGCCCCTTCCCCGCCTTTCCCCTCCCTCCATCCCGGGGGGGCCCCAGATGGTGCCTTCAAACGCGCTTTTCGGCCGCGGCCCCGGGGAGGGTTTGGCGATGCCGCGTGGCCGCGGTCCCCTCGGCCTCCCCGGGCTGAGTGTTTCATAAACAGCGCGGGGAAGGCGAGGCGGCCCAGATAATACGCTCCATATG
The DNA here is from genome assembly GCF_037038585.1 of Patagioenas fasciata. NCBI lineage: Eukaryota > Metazoa > Chordata > Aves > Columbiformes > Columbidae > Patagioenas > Patagioenas fasciata. The sequence continues at coordinate 5,837,481 of NC_092546.1, read as the reverse complement.
GGCTTTATTTATAGTTTCCATCCGCTCTCGTAGGCTAATTAAAACCATTGAGGCAATCAGCGAAATTCTCCAGGACCTCAAGTACGATTCGGAAGAAGTTGAGTGATGGGTGTCCCCGTGGGAACGGCTGGAGGGGCCGGCGGGTGGAATGGGGGCCCCGCTTGGCCCCCCGGCCCACCCCACACTACCTTGGCAAGGTGGGCACCTTCCCCCCGGCCCCTTTTCTTGGCCGTGGGCTGGAAGGGGTGCGGAAGGCCCCCCAGGAGCAGTGGGGTCCCCCCAAATCCTGAGCATCCCTCAGCAGAGGGGGCCGGTGTGGGGCTGGTTCCCCCTCCCCAGCTCTGCTGGGGCTTTTCCCAAGGAAAACCAGTGCCTGTGGAGCCTTGTTTTGACCACCCCATTGGGATGGGCACGGCCTTTGCTGCCGGCTGGAGCCCCCCCAAACCCACCTCCCCAGCCCCACACCAGCTCTGGCACCCCCCGAGTGCCCTTTCTCTGGTCACCCCATAATAAACCCGTCCCCACGGAGCTGGCTTGAGTCGTGCGATCTAAAAGGTTTGCGTCCCCCCAGTGCCACCCCCTCCCCCTTGGCCGGGTCCCCGGGCGGGGGGTGACGAGCGCCACGGGTCCCGTTTGGCTGCCCGCTGCATCCCCGTCCCCGCGCGCTGCTGACGCACACCCCGGGGGGGTTTCAGAGGTTTATTGGCATTAAGCTTAAATCTGTTCCTAATTGACTGAAATGGAACCAAAATAAGGCTGGTTTGAATCAAAATTGGAGCAGGCACTGGGGGCAAACCCCAGCAGCCTCAAACCAGCCCGCGTGGCTCCCCGGGGACGGACCCCCCCACCACGCGCTCGCACGTGGGTCCCCAGGGAGAAAAACCAGCCAAAACTGCTTCCCCGGGGGGCTGCGCCGAGAGGGGGGGACACCCGGGAAGCCCCCGCCGCCCCTTTCATCCCAGAGGCTGCTCCGGCTGGTGGGGAAGGAGCAAAACCTCCGTGCCCCCCCCAGCCGGGTGGCGCTGGGGGGTCCCCTCGGTGCTGCGGGGCTGCAGCGCCGCGGGGCCAGCGGCACGGGACGGGCTCCCGGGGCCGGCCCCCCCCACCTCACGCCATCCCGTGTCCCGGGGGGGCCGCGGGGCCGCGCTTCGCCCCGCCCGCCTTCCTGCTCCGCGCCGGCGGGGCCGGGGTGGGCGCGGGTGGTCCCGGGTGGGCGCCGGGCGCCCCGTGTCGTGCTGCTGGCGCTGGGTCCCCCGGGGGCTACAACTTATCGCCGGGAAGAACCTGCAGAGAGGAGCAGAGCCCCGCGTCGCCGCCGGCCGCAGCGTCACCCTGCGTCCCCCCCACCGGGGCCACCCCGAAAAAAAAAAGTGCGAAAGGCTCCTTACCTACCTGGTTGCGTGTTTTGTGCGATTTCTGCAGCCACGCGCGCCACTGGTCGTAGAGCTTGATGCCGAGGTTGGAGCAGCCGTAGGCGTGCTTCTTCACCCACCCGAAAAACTGCTTCAGCTCCCGCCGCAGCGTCGTGTTCTGCTCCCCCCCTTTGGGGTCGCAGCCCCCGGCCGCTCGCTCTGCGGGGACAACAGGGTCAGCGCCACGGGGGGGACATGCGGCCCGACCCCCCCCCCCCGTCACCGCCGCGCTGTGAATAATGGTGGGCGAGAGGGAAACGAGCGGATTTTTGGCTTCCTGCTGGGAAAGCCGAGCTCGGAATTGGCTCCTTTGCAAGAAATCCAGGTGCTGGGCACGGAGCGGGGACGGGACCCCCCCGCACATCCCGTTTGTGCAGGGGGGGTGCGCAGCGGCACTCACCGCTGCGCGGGGTGGAGGCGGCCGTGGGGTTGCTCCAGTCGCTCCAGATCCCGGCTTTCTTGGAGCCGTAGATGCCGAAGGGATTACAGCGCACCTGGACGAAGTAGACGGTGCCGGGACGCAGCCCGGCCAGGCGGCAGGAGGTCTGGTTGCCCACGTCATCCACCACCTGGGGAGGGAGGAGACGGTAACGCTGGCACCGTCGAGCGTCCTGTGACATCCCGTGGCACCCACGGGTGACACCGACCCACCTTCCACTCCGAGCTGTCCTCCACGCGGTACTGGATCTGGTACTTGGCTTGGAAGAGGAAATCCTTGAGGGCCGGGGGGGAGCTCCAGCGCACGCTCAGCTGGTCCTCCAGGTCCCCCACGCGGCTGACGTGCACGTCGGCCGGCGGGTCGGTGGTGACTGCGGGGAAAGGGTTAACGAGCCGCAAATGCAAAAAAAAACCTTGGGGAAAACAGCCTGATTGGATTAGGAGCAGTTCTGCTCACGTATGGCAATGTCACCGACGCGGTGGTGACACCGGGGCTGCATCACTCACCCACGTCGAGGATGTCCAGCATGACGACGTCGGACACGGCCACCCCCAGCCGGTTGGACGCCTCCACCCAGATCTCGTAGGGCGTGAAGAGCGCCAGGTCCTTGGGGATGTGGCAGGAGTAGGGCCCGGCCGTGTGGTACTCCTGGCACGTGTTGTCCCGGCCGTACCACCTGCGGACGGGTGCTGAGTGCCGGCCACGGTCCAGCGAGGCTGCTCACCCATCCTCGAGCAAACGCGGACCCGCCGGCTCGGTTATCCACCGCTCAACACCGCCGGTGTCAAACCAGTGAGGTGTTGGGTCGCCGGTTCTCACCCTCCTCCCCGGCATGCACGGTGTGGCTCAGACCCGGGGAAGCTCATCACACCGGGAGGCATCACAGACCCCGCCAGCCCTGAGCCTTAAATCCCGTCATTTTAAAGAATAACAGGAATTACAGCAAGCGCCCACCTGAGCTTGTACTTGAGGGTGTAGTTGGTGTGCAGGAACGTCTCCCCTTCCGTCCCCGGCGCCCACGTGCACGTGAGGTCCTTCATGTTCTTGGACCAGCAGGTGATGTTGATGGGTTTTTCTGGGGGTACTGGGGAAGGAAAACAATATAAAATAAGAGTGGGGATGAAATGGCAGAGCAGTGAAATTCAGCCCGTGGTCACGGCGGGCAGCGACACCTCGGTCCCCAGGTTCCTGTGCTGCAAATGTGTTTGCCGGGGGGGTTTAAGCTCCTGCGCCCAGCCCTGCCTGCGCCCTGGAGCTGTTTTCTTCCAGCAACAGCAACCCAAAAAAGCAAATCCAAGCCGCGTTCCCAGCTGAGCCTCTGTATTCCTGGGACGTAGCATCGTCCCTAAAATAGCCCGAGATAAAAATCTTACGGTTATTGATTCGGACAAGCGTAATTTTGCGGAGGCTTTGCCAAAAACGCGCCTCGCTCTGCCGCGCGCTCCCGCCAGCCGGGACGAGGAGCCGCGGGGTGGAATCAAAACTAAAGCAAATAAAGGAGCAGCCGCCAGCGAAGCGTTGCGAGCCCACGGCACGTCCTTTGGCAGCGCCCCTAGGCACCAGTCCCCGCGGGGATCCCCCCAAAAATCATCCTGCCGGCGAGGAGGGGCAACCCGAGCGGGCACACGCGGCCGCCCCGACGTACGTCCAACGTAAAGGCAGGAGCCGGCCAAGATGCCGCCGTCTCTGCTGTGGCACACCAGGTTGTCCCCGGACTGCTGCTTGGAGCCGTTGAGGCGGGCGAGGGACACGCCGAGGGTGCTGGGGCCCAGGGCGCTGTACGAGGCCGGGGGCAAGCGCCGCCCGTTCAGCGTCCAGTACAGGTCCTGGGCGCGCAGCCGGGAGCCGGGGCTGACGGTGCACGTGGCCACCAGCGAGGAGCCGATCAGCAGCGTGGGGTCCTGGGGGGAGATCACGGCGGGGTCTGCACCGGAGACAAGAGGGGGGGTTTCAAACAATAATTATATAGGCCTATTTTTTCTGTCTTTACATCTATTTTATATCTATTTTTCCATCTTTAAATCTATTTTATATCTATTTTTTCTCTATCTAAATCTATTATATATCTATTTTTTCTCTATTTATATCTACATTCCGTTTCCTTTCCTCTGATTAAATCTATTTTCTATCTCCTTTTTCTCTATTTAAATCTATTATGTATCTATTTTTTCTGTATTTATATCTATTTTCCATCTCTTTTTCTCTACTTAAATCTATTTTCTATCTACTTTTTCTCTATTTAAATCTATTTTAAACCTCTTCTTCAATATTTAAATCTATTTTAAACCTCCTTTTTCAATATTTAAATCTATTATACTTGATTTTTCCCTATTTAAGTCTATTTCCCATCTCCTTTTTCCTCCATCTGAGTCTATTTTCTCCCTCTTTTCCTCCATTTGAATCTATTTTCTCCCTCCTCTTTCTCCATTTAAATCTATTTTAAAACTCCTCGTCCTATATTTAAATCTATTTTCTCCCTCCTCTTTCTCTAATCAGATCTATTTTCTGTCTTTTTTTCTATATCTAAATATTTCATGGCCACTTTGCTTTATTAACTGTATTTTGCCTCTGTTTTTCTCCATATCTAAATATATTTTATAGCCATCTTTCTATATGAACTGTATTTTATGTCTTTTTTCTATATCTAAATATATTTTATAGCCATTTTTCTATATTTAACTTAGAGCCATTGTCTGTATTTAACTATATTTTATATCCATATTTTCTGTATTTAACTGTATTTTATAGCCGTTTTTCTATATTTAGCCTTATATCATTTTTTCTATATTTAAATCTATTTCATATCTATTTGATCTATTTAAATATCTCTATGTGTATCTGTATCACAGGAGCTCAGGAGGTGCTGGGGGCTCCTTGGTTGATGCAGGCGGGGGGTTCAAGAGCCTTTGGGGGGCTCTCGGTGACAACGGGGGGCTCTCGGTGACAATGGGGGGCTCTCGGTGACAACGGGGGGCTCTCGGTGACACTCTGGTTTAACCAGGGCCGGCTCGTGGCTCTGCAGATTTTGCACAATGATTCCAAAAGCCACTACGGAAAGTTTGGGGGGGCGTTTCCCCCCCCATCGGCGACACCAACAACGCCAGCGCTTCCCGGCACCGGCCGATCCAACCGCGCGCCAAAACCCACCCGCGGGCCCCCCGGTGACGGGACCCCCCCACGCTGCTCTGTTCCACGTCCATCAGCCTTATCGGCTCCGGCCGCACGCGCCGGGCTCATTTCCCCAAATTACCTCCCGGAAAGTGCCGCGACCTCCTCTCCCCTCCGACCCCTCTCGGCTTTCAGCGCCCACCTCCGCTCCGGCTCCCCCGGAGTAATTAACCCTCCAAAACCCTCGTTACCCAGGGGGGGTCTTAATTAGCGGTGGCCGCTGTGGCTTGGGGGACGCTCGGGGGGTAAAGGCGCCCGGGTGCGGAAGCGTTTGGGACGCATTGGGGTCCTGAGCATCCCTGGGTGACAACACAGATCCATCCCCCCCCAAGCCACAAATCAAACCCATCCCTGGGGAAGGGGGTCAGACCCCCGATTCCCGCATCATCCAGGCCCCCCCCCCCAAAAAACCTCCACCCCCCGCCGTGCGCCGATACCCGACCCGGCGCTCCGGGCCCTAATTCTCCTAAATCTTAATCTAAACAGCACCAGAAACACACACGAGCGCCGTAAACCAGACATTTCCCGTCCCCCGAGCGGGACCCTCTGAAGGGGCCAATTTAGTATATTTTTATTATTTTTATTTTAATTTTTCCCTGCGATTTCCCCCCCTCTCCGCAGCCACAGCGGCCAACATGTGTTTTAAAAGGGAAAAGTGTGAAGTTTTCAGATTGGATTGGAAGGAGACGCAGGAGCCTGTGGAATGCGCGAGCTGCAACCAAAATACCTGCTCGGGGCTTTATGGCTTTCCTATTCGAAAAAAAACTGCTGATCAGGTGCTAAGTAACGCTATAAAGTAAAACCACATTTCCAAGGTGTTGGGAACGCTTGTGCTTTTCTTCCGAAGGGCCGGATTTCATTTTAGTTTTATATCGGGGCTGGGAAAGAAAAGGAAGAACCTTCCGATAAGTGTCAGGGACCGCGCGGTTAAAACAGATTTATTGAGATGTGTTAAGGGAAAATGATAGAAATAATTGCCCTGGAGAACAAAAGGGAATTTGGGCAGCCCTGAATTATGCAAGAAAAATACGTTTTAAAAAAATATGTATACATTTAGAGCTCTTCTAAAGCTCGGGCAACAAGGTTTGCAGGCGGACACGGTGCCCAAAATCGCTTTATTTCTCCTTTTGGTTGGTTTTTTCCCCATCTTTTTCCCTTTCTCTTCCCCGAGTGGCATTGCTGGTGCCCACCCCTCGGCGCAAGGAGGGGTTTATAAAAAGCCCAGGCATTCCAGACAGCGACCGAGCTGAACCGAGGGGAAACATTCGCTCTCTAAAAGGAGATTTGGCTTTGCCTTCCCCAGCGCCGCACGTCGAGGGGCCGGGGGGCGAGCGCTCCCCTGCTGGACCCCAGTGTAGGGAGGAAAATGGGGGTCCCGGTGGTGGGAAATGGGCTGCGAGTGGCACCGGGTGCCCCCAAACCACGGTGCGCCAAAAGGAGACTCTTGTTAACGGCTCCTCAAGGGACTTCTGGAGCGTTTTTTCTCCCCTTTCCGCTGCTTCTGCAACTCCTGCTGTAATTACTGCCCTGCGATCCATCCCCGCGAACGACACAAATGGGTCAGGGGGTGCCGGGGCCCGGTGGCATCGCCGGCGCTGGGGACACGGGAGGTGCCAAGCGGTGGCTTTTCCTTGGCGGGAGCTGCCGAGGCGTCGGAGCGAACGTCCACGGATCGCCCTGAGAAATTCCCATCGGCGGGAGGAAGCCGAACTTCCTGCGGCGGAGCGGGGTCTCAACTCCCCTCGCTCGGCCCGGGGGAAAGGGATGAGGTGCTGGGATAGGACAAAGGCTGATTGGGGTTGGGGGCTCTGCGGGGATGGGGGGGACCCTCCCATGTCCCCCCCAGCAATGGGGGATCTCGATCCCCCAGGGGCTGAGCCCACAGGTGGCACCTCCCGGACCTGCCACCGCCGGTGGGACCCCCAGATGAGCATCATTGTGAAGCACCCCCCGAGGGGATTTTTTTTGGGGGGGGGTAAGGGGGGGGAATTCATTGTTCTCTGTGGGGGAGGGAGCTCCCTGTTGTTCTGGGTGGGGAAAAGGGGGATTCATTGTTCTCTGGGATGGAGGGGGGGGCACGGCTCTCCGGTGGGGAACGGGGGGGTCCCCGTTGTTTTTAGCAGGAGGAGGGGGGTCTCAGAGGCTCGGGGGGGGGCAAAGGGGGCTCATCGCTCCCGGGGGTGGGAGGGGTCGGTTGGGGAAGGGGTTCGCTATTGTTCTCCGGACACAGGACGGGGGTTTCCATTGTCCTGGGTGGGGAATGGAGCCGCATTGTTCTCCGGGAGGGGGTTCTGCGGGGCGGGGGGGGCAAAGGGGGTCCCACCCTTCTCGGGGAGGGGGGGGTCCCCTCTTCTCTACGGGGACAGAGCGCACTCGCTGCTCCCAGGGGAGGCGGGGGGATCCCTGCTGCTCTCGGGGATGGGGGAAACAAAAAAGTTTCCTCTATTGTTCTCTGCGGGGAGAGAGGGGGGGTCCCGGCTGGGCTGCGGGGACAAGGAGGGAGGGGGATCCCGCCTGCCTGCCGGGGGGAGATGGGGGGTCCCGGCTGCCCTTGGCAGGGGGGGTCCCTGGTTTCCCGCAACGCGCAGCCCCAAGGTGCGCCCGGCGATGCCCCCGGCGATGCCCCCGCCGCTCCCGGGGCCGCTCCGCATCTCCGGGGGGTGGGGAGGGGGACACAGACACCGCCCGGCCCGAAATGAACGGCGGAATCTCCGGGGAGAGATCCGCGCAGCGCCCGCCCCGGCCCCGACGGGACCCCCCGGCATCGCCCCCCCCACCTCCCCGCTCCCACCTTGCGGGCGCCGCCCGGTGCTCCCGGTACTCACAGGCGAGCGGCTCGGCACGGAGGAGGCGGATGCAGAGCAGGAGCACCGGGGGGAGCAGCGGTAAGGGCGGCATGGCCGGCTCCGGTGCCCGTCGGTGCCCGGGGCGGCGGAGCGCACCGGCACGTCCGGGGAAGTCCCGAGCAAGTCTGAGCAACCCCCCGGTTACCAAAGCCCTAAATGCCGCCCTGGCCCCGCCCCGCCCGGGCCCGGACCCGCCCCCGGGGGGGCAGAAAGGCACCGACCCCGGGGCCCCGCCACCGCGCTCCGCTCCCGGTCCCGCTCCCGACAAGCGGTGCCAGCCCGGCCGCGCCCGGCGCTGCCGCGGGATGCTGCACCCCCGGTGCCCCCGGGGCCGCTGTCCCGCTCCGCCGCTCCCCCCGGCCCCGCGGTAGGTGAGGAAGAGCCGCCCCGGGGCCGCCTTCCCACGGTGACTCATGCGCGGCCGCCGCGGACCCTCCCGCGCCCCCGGGGCCGCTCCCGGCGCTGCACCCGCCGCCCCGCCGGTCTCCCCGGGATCTTCCCGCCCCCCCCAAGTGGCTTTAGGAAACCAAAATCCACCCCTTTTTTCTGTTTTCTGGTGAGGGGTGAAAATGGGAAAATCTTCCCGTAAATCCCGATGTTTTCTATCAAACCCAACATCTTTGTTTTTCACCAACCTCCGCCCACACACACACAAAAAGGTGGGAAAAAAGCCCCCAATGGCTTCACACCCCCTCTGGGACGGGTTGTCCCCCGGGCAGCCTGGCAGCGCTGGCGTGTCCGCTTGTGCCACCAGCTCCATGGTGAAGCCATCTGTCCATGTCCCTGTGCCTCCTCCTGTCCCACCACCCAGGATTTGGTGGCACCAAGAGCTTTGCAGACCCCCAGGCAGGTGGCAGAGCCCCGGGACAGCAGGTTCCAGCTGTGACAAGGCCACGGTCCCCAAGCGTGGGTGGGACTGGGAGCTCTGAATCTGTGGACCGTGGCCACGGTTGAGGTTTGCGGGTGACTCTGGGGGCTCAGAGCTAGAGGGGGACATTTCCAGCCCGTGGGGACATTGTCTGGTGGCCTTCACTGTCCTTTTGCTCCCTGTCCCAGCTCCCTGCATCCCCTGGGCTACAAGGACAGGGACATCGCTCCCTGCAGGGCACGGAGCGTGGGGGGACAGAGCCAGGGTGGCACGGGACACCTCGGTGACCCAGGACGTCCCTCCCAAAGGGGTGACACTGTGAGTCAGCCCCTGTCCCAAAGCACCCGGGGGGATCTGAGTCCTGTGGCCATGTGGGGACAGTGGGGACACTGTGTGGGAGCCATCGCATGGCTCGGAGGTGTTGGCACCAGCCGAAGGGACCGCACAGATTAAAAATCCAATAAAAAAGAGGGCGGGAGAGAGGCAAAACAATGCCTTTTCCCATCGTGCTGCTTTTTGGAAGCTTCTGAACTGTTTTTGTTGAAATTTCCCAAAAATGTCAGGCTCCGGGAGCCACCCAGCCTGAGAAACTTCAGCCCCAGTGTCCGCAGTCTGGCCGAGTGAATCACGGCCCCCCCGGGGCTGGCGGCCGCCCCCGCTCCCGACCCACCGCCCGCATCCCCCCGGAGCCCCCAGGCTGGGAGCCAGCGCTGGGTGCTGGGGGGGCGGGAGGAGGAGAAATCACCCCCCCCGGAGCTGGGGACCAGCAGCTGCCCACCTGCATGGGGGGTCTCACCGGCAGAGGGGACGTGGATGGCTCCAGCATCAGAAGGTAGCTTGAGGCTTTGCTGGGGGGTCAGGGGGAAGGTGGGGGGACAGTGGCATAGGGACCATCGGTCCCCACTGGTGTCATCTGGGATATACCCAGGGTGTCACCTCAGGTGGCTCAGGGATGTTTGCCCTCCCTGACCCCCGGCAGCATCCGGACCCCATGCTATGGGGTGGGGACAGCATGTGAGGACAGAGCTGGCCCTGCCATGCCCGCGGTCCCCAAACCTGCGCAGCACCGAGGTGGTGGCAGGATCCGGCCAGGGCAGGGAGCAGCGGGGGTGACAGAGCCGCTGACCTGCGCTCTGAGTCAGCGCGTCCCTCGCTCCGCAGGCAGATGTGGGCAGATGTGGTCAGCGCTGCCCTTTGACAGTGACCTTTAAAGGGCTGCTCCCTCCTGCTCATGAGCCACTGCACTCGCAGGCACCGGCTGGGAGGCAGGATCCGGCCTGAGAGCCCCCCCGACCCCCGGGCCGGGCTGTCGGCGTCAGCGCGATGGTCCCGCGGGGCTGGCACGGTCCGGCTGCCCCCCCGCCGTGGCTCCGTTCCCAGGGCCTCTTCGCCCTGTTGTGGTGCAGGATCTGGCCGTGGGGCCCAGCTCCCCGACAGCCACGGGCTCCCCCTCTGTGACCCCCCCGGATGGATCCAGGACCCCAGGGTGGCCCTGGTGACGACTCCAAACCCAGGCTGAGCATCCTCGGTCCGGCTTCCCACCAACCATCACCTTCCTGCCAACCCTCCATCATGTGTCACCGGGGCTGGGCCCAGCACATCTACCCTGAATTAATCTAATTACTTGATTTCCCAGCCAGAGCTCACTTCATAAAACCCTTGGACAGAGACAGCATCTGGCTCAAGGGCCAGGGTGTAAAAAACAAACAGCAAAAAGAACCCAAAGCCCAGCAAACCGGGAGGAGAGGCGCAGCGGAGCTGCCTCGGACTGCCTGCATCCTTTTAAAGTGACCTGGGGGAAAAATAAAGAGGCTAGAAATGCAAAGAATCCAGCAGTCAGAGTTTTCTTTATATTCCTCTCAGTCACATTTCCACATCCACGGGTAATTTATAACCCGCTTAACCCTTTCCCTGCCACCCCCCCGGCACAGCCCTTTCCCTCTAGAGCATCCTCGCAGCCGCAGCCGCACCTTCCCGCCTTTGTTTGCCTTGGGAAGCACAAAAAGTCCCGCGATGGAGTTTGCTGATCTCTAGAGGGGGGGAAAAATGCGTTTGATGTCAAGGGGGTGCTTGAGCACATGGGATGGGCTCTGCGGGTTCAGGCCATGGGGTGACAGGTTCCCTGACGGTGGGGACACCCCAGGCAGCGTGGGGGGAGCCTGCGGCTTCAGGAAAGGCTCCAGAAAATAGCAAAGCAAAGCAAACCAAAAAAAGTAGGTCAGTAGTGATAAATGCAAAAGGCATCGAGTGCTTCTGGAGAGGGGTGGGAAGAGGAGGGAGGGCCGGGAATTACCCGACTGTAAATATTTGCCAACTTGAATATTATTGCCTGGGAAAGGGCATTTTTTCTGTTAAAAGGTGGATGGAGCGCGGGCTGGCGCCGGGCGCAGCGCAGGCAGGTGCAGGAGCAGCACTGCCCACCGGCTGCTCTGCCCACGGTGCTCCGGGCACTCGATCCGGTGGGTTTTGGTCCTTCTGGGGGTGGGGGCTCCGGCTCTGTCCCTCCTGGCCGCTGGAAACCTCACCTGCGGCGCGGCGCCGTGATTTACGGTGACGGCCCCCAATCTATCCCATTTACTTGGCCATTCGTCACTGGTGCCGGACACGAAGCTGAGGGGCTGGACGGGCTCCAGGAGGGGGAAGGGGGGAGCAAAGCCGACCTGGCAGCCCCGCCAGCCCGGCCGGAGCACATTTTCTCCCGGCCCTGGTTTGATTAACAAGATGAATAAGCTGGCGGAGCACAGCGGGGCGAGGAGAGGCCCCAGTCCCTGCTCCCAGGGGGGGCACAGGGCTGCGGTCCCCCGATCATCCCCGTGGGGATCCAGCCACCCCCATCCTGCTCCCCCTTCCCCAGGGTGTGGAGCACCCCTCAACCCTGAGCTGGGACCAGGAGAGCCCCCCTTCCCTGTTACGGGGTCCTGCCATGTGTTCCCCATTAGGGCTGGAGGTTAGTGAAGTCCCCAGCCCTCCTCCTCCTCCTCCCCCCAGGCCCAATTTGGGGTGCTGCCATAAATAAGGCGAAGGGGCAGGGCAGCGGTGAGCGTGGGGCCAAGTCTGCGCCTTTTATGTCTTTTAAACTCTGCGAAATCAAAGCTGTAAATCTGGGGTGTCGGGGAGCGCCCAGCGCCCTGGCTGGGATAGGGCCCTGCAGAGTGGGGTGCGGGTGGGATGCGGTGCCTGCGCTGTACCCCTGGTACCCGGCCCCTGCCTGTCCTCCTGCACCCCCCGTCCTCCTGCACCCCCCGGTCTCCATGCACCCCATGTCCTCCTGCACCCCCCGGTCCCCGTGCACCGCCGTCCTCCTGCATCCCGTGCTACCCCTGCATCCCCCTGTGTCTGAGCATCCCCCTGTGTCTGAGCATCCCCCGGTGTCTGAGCATCCCCCGTCCTCCCGCATCCCCCGCTGCATCTCCCGGTGCCCGTTCACCCCCCATCCTCCCGCTTCCCCCGCCGCTCCCGGCATCCCCGCTCCTCGCCGCCCGCCGGTACCGCGGGCGGGGGCTGCCGGTGCCGGTGCCGGCGGAGCTGCGGCAGGATGCGGCGGCTCCCCCCGCCCCCGGCTCCCCCCGCCCGCCGCACGGCGCGTCACGGCGGGGCCGGCAGCGGCGGCGGCGGCGGCGGCGGCGGTGGGTGCGCTCCGCTCCGCGCCGCTCCGCGCCCCGCGCCCGCCATGGCCGCCCGCCGCCCCCGGGCCCTGCTCGCCCTCGGCCTGGCCCTGCTCGCCACCGCCGCCGCCGCCGCCGCCACCGACCCCTTCTTGTCCCAGCTCGGGGACACCGCGGGCTGCCGCGGGCAGTGCGGCCGCAGCCTCCCCCGCCGAGCCGCCGCTGTGAGTCCGGGGACACCGGGCACGGGGGACGGGTATCGGGGACACCGGGAGCACCGGGGGTACCGGGAGCACCGGGGGGTACCGGGAGCATCAGGGGTACGAGAAGCACCGGGGGTACTGGGGGCACCGGGAGCACCGGGGGTAGGGGGAGCACCGGGGTTACTGGGGGCATCGGGGCTATCAGGAGCACGGGGAACATCAGTAGCATCGGGAGTACCAGGAGCATCGGGGGCACCAGGGGGACCGGGCACATCGGGGGTACCAGGAGCACCATCCCCCCCCAGCATGGGCATCGCCACTGCATGGCCTCACACTGGGCCCCCCCTGTGGGCAGCACCGGGGGGGCACTGGGAGCACTGTGGGGGGCAGCAGGGGAGCCCCAGTGTTCTCCTCCACCTCAGCTTTGGGGTGCCTCCAGTGAGGGCATCCACCCCGGTTTGGGGTGCCTACAGCAATTTTGCACACCTCAGTGCCCCCCAGTCTCACCCACATCAGGTTTGGGGTTCCCTCCTGCACCCCATCACTGATGCTGTGGCACAGGGACAGCCAGGGCGAGCGGGTGACGCCGTGGCAGTGGCGTGGGCCACGGCAGCAGGGATTGAGATGGAGCTGGATGCTGGTTGCTGACCTGGAGCATCACGGAAAGCGCCGGATCGGAGCTGCCATCGCCGTGCTCCGCTGGGGACCACAGAGGGGTCGCGTGGTGGCACCCGGGACTGTCCCCAAGCCCCCGTGGTGGCAGGGCTGTATCTGGGCCAGCGCCTTGGCAGGAGCCCGCGTGGCCCCCGCTGCTGGAGGATGGAGCTGTTTTCCCATCTGGCTCCCTTCCCAGCAGCACCCAGCCCTGCCCACGCTCCCCGTGGGGCCACACAGCCCTGCGCCCCCCAGTCCTGTGTATGCAGCGACCCCCACGTGCACGCCTCTGCTGTGTTCCCAGCCCCCTCGATGCATGCACCCCATGCACACGAGCCCCCGAGCAGCCGCCACCCCCAGCCCATGGCCACGCGCCCCAGCAGAGATGTGGGGGCCTCGATGGGGACGAGGCCACGTGCAAACCCCACCACTGGCTGCAACCCGGGGTGCGAAGGCAGCTCTCCCCCCCAGGGATGCCGTTGGCCCGGGTTCGGGGTGCCAGCCCCGGCCGTGGTCCTGCAGGAGGGTGGGGGTGCCCAGTGCCCCCCAGCCGGGTGCAGGGGGGTTGCAGTGGGGGTCCAGTGCGGCCACCAGGCTGAGCCTGGTGCCAGCTCTTCGTCCTCCTCCTCCTCCTCGCTGCAGGATGCTGTTCTCAACGCCTGTTACCGGGGCTGCCGGCTGTTCTCCATCTGTCACTTCGTGGATGCGAGCACCGAGCTGAACACAACCAGAGCCGAGTGTGAAGCAGGTGAGGAACTGGCAGCCAAGTGTCCCCCACATCCCGGGGGGGCCCCCCACATCCTGCTGGCACCACCGTGACGCCTCAACCCTCCCGAGCATCCTGCCCTGGGGCTGCATCCTAACCCCACAGCAAACCCAGTGGGGTGCAGGATTAGAGTCGCTGGGTGTAAACTGGGAGGGGTGCGGGGGTTTTGGGGACTCAGCAGAGGGACTGAGCATCCCCTAATTCTGCCCCCTTCCTGCCCCAGCCTGCGCCGAAGCCTACAGCAGCGCGGAGGAGCAGTTTGGCTGCGTGACCGGGTGTCGCAAGCAGCTGCCCGAGGTGGAGAGCAGGAGGGAAAAGGTGAGAGGCCGGGAGATGCGGATGGGGACCCCCTGTCCCCCCCTTCACCCACCCAGCCTGTCCCTGGTGCCACGGGCCGTGGCTCCACCGCTGTCCTATCGCACTTTGTTCAAAGCATAAACCCCAGATTAACTGAGCTCAGCCTGGGCTGCCGGAGCCTTGGGTCAGGGACAGCGGTTGCACCCAATTCCCAGGGTGAGAAGCTCTGCCCGGTGATTGTGGCAGATTCCCCCAGTTTTGATCTGTTATCCTTCCCAGCAATTAGCAGTGCTTTTTCCTCCTACATTTAATTAATTCAGCTTTTGTCCAATTAATTAAATCAGACTTTGGCCCAAGGTAGAAGCTTTTGGCTTTGTACACGTGCAGATGAAGATGAATTTGTGCAGTAGGAAGCTGAGGCTCCTTCAAAAACCACTTTGCAGCCTGTTTCTGAGACCCTGCCGGTGCCTGATCCTGTTTGCCGGCCCCGCTCCGGGGTCGGGATGAGCACGGGGGGCAACCGGCTGGCGGGCAGGGCCCTCACCCCCTTCACCCACCCAAAGCGTTTTTCCTTCAGCTTCCCAGACGAGCAGGCAAAGCAGATTTAGTATAATAATTAGATACAGAATCTGACCTATTTATTTCCTGTTTGCTGCTCTGACCGTGCAAGGGGCTGTCGGAAAATGTTCGAAGCCAGTGGCAGGGAGCAGCCAAGCGGATTCCAGCAGGGATGCTTTAAAAATAACAAACCGCCGCGACGGCCAAGAATCCAGGGCACGGGGAGGCTGCCAGGAGAGAAAACGCCCTCGGCATCTCGGGGCCGCTCTGCTCCTATTGTTTAAAGAGCTGGTGTGAGCGCGGGGCTGCCGAGGGGTGGGTGACAGCCCTGGCACTGGGTGACAGCCCTGAGGACACAGCCCCAGGCTCGGTGACCCCCCTGGGGCCAGACCACGGTCCTGCACATCCCCGGCCCTGAGCATCCAGCTCAACCCGGTGGCATCCTCAGCGTGGGACGTTGTCCCCTGGATTGGGTGACAAGGGGACAGCGGTGACATGATGTCCCTGCTCCTTTGCAGAGCCTGGAGCTGAAGGAGCCATCGTTCTCCATGTTGGATTTGGTCTCCACCTTCTGCAATGACATTGTGAGCTCTGCCCAGAGCTTCATCTCCTCCACCTGGACCTTCTACCTGCAGGCGGACGATGGCAAAGTCGTGGTGTTTCAGGTGGGGGTGTCCTGTGTCCCCTCCCTGCTGGGTGCCGAGCGGTGGGGACCCCCTTGCTTATCGCTTTCTCCCTCTTTCGGTGCCACCAGTCCCAGCCCGAGATGGAATATCCTGTACCCGAGGTGCACGAGACCCAACCGGAGCGGCCGGGACGGAGGCCCAGCCCCCGCATCCCCCAGCCCCACACAGGTACGGGGGAGCCTGGGCTGTTGGGGGGTGGGCTGGGATCTTCCGAGCCCTCTTGGTTCTCATCTGATTTCTGCAGAGCTAAACAAATGTCCCGCTTCTCGGGTCTGATTCGCATCCCACACCCCACACCCACACCGCGGGGTGAGTCCAGACTCGGGAGCCCCTCCAAAAAACTTCTGGGATCCTCAGCAAGCAGAGGGTCCCTGGAGGGGGGAGAGGGGACCCCCTGGCACCCCCACAGCCCATCATGTGCCCATGGGGGGTGCCCGGGCTCAGCATCACCTGTCCCCTGCCAGGCCCCCGGGCGAAGGGGGAGAAGCCCCTTGGGAAGGAGCCGCGGGGCAAAGCCAAGGGGCAGCACACGGACCCCCCCCCGCCGGAGCACGACTTCCTCGGCTGCATGTCCAAGTAGGTGCAATGCGGGGGCCGAGGGGAGCTGGGGCCCACCGGACACGCTGGAGGATGCTCCAGCTCCCCCAACAAATCCCCAGCCCGTGCTCTGCCATAAGCTCGTTCCGTTTTCTTTGGCGGGGGGTGGTGGGGTGTTACAGGCGCTCGGGCCTTCCTCGCTGGATCCTGGCCGCCTGCCTCTTCCTCTCCATCATGGTGATGCTGTGGCTGAGCTGTGCCAGTTTGGTGACGGCCCCCGAGCAGCACATCAAGACCCAGGTACCAGGAGGGGTCCTACAAGGGTTCCCCGACACCCTGGGTCTCCCCATCCCTGCTGGGTGGGATGTAGCCAGGGTGTTCGTGGTCCCCATGTGTCCATGCTGTGTGTCCCCAGCCAGTCCCGCAGTCTGGGGACAAAGGGGGTCGTGTCCCCTGCTCCCTCTACCATCCCCTCTGTCTGTTTTCCAGCCTCTGAGCATCAATGGGGACAAGGAGTACCTGGAGGACCTGGATGGCCCTGGCACCTTCCCCCTGCCACCCATCATCGCTGTCACCCTGTGCCCCACGCATGGCAGCGAGGACGCGGGGCCACTGCCCCTCAAAGTCGACCTAGACAAGACCATCCTGTAGCGCTGCCACCCCTTCTTGTCACCTCCACGCCACCCTGCCTGTTACCATCCATGTGGCATCATCCCCAGCTCTATTCCTCTGGCTGCCCCATGTCCCCAGCTCCCAGAGGGACATCTCTGGCTCTGGCTCAGTCCCACTGTCCTCCCTGGGGACGGCCGCTGCGGAGGAGGCTCCTGGGAGCCGGCAGTGGCTTTGCTTCCTCCGTAGTTGTGCTGTTTGCTGGGATCCTGGTTTCCAGAAGAGCTGCCAGAGCTGGGGGAGCCCGTCCTTGCCGTGGGGCTGTCCATCCCCTCCCGACCAGAGCCCCTGGGGTGGCACAGCCCTCCGGGCATGGGTCCAGCACCGGGCAGGAGGGAGCCGGCTGCCGCGGGGGATGGAGACAGTGTCTGCAGCGCTCGGCGCTTGGGCTTGGCACATCCCCGGCCTCCCACCTTGGGCTGAGCCCCCGAGGCGCCGGCTCCGGCCCTGGGAACTCCCTTCCGCCGGCCGGAGCCGATTGCCTCGGGGACCCGAAACGTGGCGAATGGATTTGGCGTTGGCAGCCGCAGAGAGGAGCGGATCTCGCCCATCTTGCCGCCTCCATGCCCACGCGAAGACCCAGCCGGCTCCTTCCCGGAGCTGCAGAGGGGCCCCGGGATGGCCATGTCCCCTCCCTCCTCTGCGATGTCCTTGGGGTGATGCCAACAGGTCGCCAGTGGGACCGAGCAGGGAACGAGGTGGCAATTCTGTGTCTCGTGCTCCTGGCTCGTGCCCGAGCTCAGGCGGGAGCTGCTGGGATGCTTCACCCTGGTGCAGCATCCCTGCCCGATGCCGGCGCTGGAGCTGATGTTGGACCGAGCAGCAGCTGGCAGGACACACAGGGACAGCCCTGGGGTCTCAAGCCAAGCGGGGACCCCCGGGCTCACCCCAACACGGCCCCTCGGCGTGGAGGGGTCCCCTCCCTGCCCTGCTCCGCAGGGCTCTGCTCCCCCTCTCCCCGCCATTCTCCATCACTTGACTTCGTGTGTCGTTTTGTGGTTTGATTCGCACCGGCATGTGGTTCCTCGCCCCCCCGCATGGGGACACCCCTGCGTTTGGGAGGGACAGCTCAGTGGCAGCGGTCCCTGCTGTCCCCACGGTCACCTAACACATCTGTACAGATTAACTTATTACCTGCGACTCCCTGCCTTGGGTTTTTTGGGTGCCAGCCGCTCCCCGGCGCTGAGCGGTCTTGGGGGGGCCCTGGCATGGTGGGGCGGGGGGGTCTCATCCCCAGCCTCCACCGGTTTTGTGCTGCTCCATGTCACTGTCACCCGTGCAACATATCTGGGTTTGGGGAACCGGGTTTAGGGGGGGGTGGCAGTGGGAAGGGGGTGTCATGTCCATTTTGGGGTACATTGTCGCTTTTTGGCCGCTCGGCTCGATGTAAAGCTCAGTGGAGTCTGTGGTGCTGTCCTGGTCACGGTGGCTCTCAGGGTCCCCGAGAGGTGGTCACAGAGCCCCCCTGGCATCACTTCCAAAGGGCAAACCCAGCCCCAGGCTGGCTGGGCAGCACGGGCGGCGGGGAAATAAAAGGTTTGTACCAGAACCGGGCGAGTCGGTGGCTTCACGGGGTGCCCTTCGCTGGCTGGGGAGGGCACAGGTCCATTCCCAGCTCACCGTCCCATCTTTACAAGCTGAACCAGGACTAAACCTGTGGCAAACCGCAGAGAAATCCCCCGCGCAGGCTTTTGCAGGGACACGGAGCCATGCTCGTCTCTGCGGAGCCGGCAGGGACACCAGATCGAGAGATTCATCAGGTTTGAGACGAGATGCTGCGTTCCCAGGGGAGCTGGTACCAGCCCATGGGCTTTGGGGTCGGTGGGTGCTGGGAGTGCATGGGGTGGGGAGGGGGCTGTGCACCCCAACATATACAATCATTTTGGCCTGAAGAGATGCTCAAGATGGAGTCCAACCATTAACGCAACACTGGCACTAACCCATGGACTTTGCCAGCTGTGACTTGCACTGAACCCCCAGCACCCCGCAGCCCCCCAGGTCAGGCAGCACCTCCCCGTCCTGGCTCCGCATCCCGGAGAAAACCAGCAGCCGGGCCCAGAACAGCCCCAGCCCCTCGGGGCCCCGCGCCGCTGCTGGCTCCGGGGCCGGGACCCCGCTGAGCTACTGAAGTGCTAAGAACGAGGCGGCTCCAGGACTTTGCGTGAGCTTTTGTGTCGTGCTTGGCATGGGGAGAGCTCGGCTGTGGTGTGGATGCGGGCGCCGGGCCAGGACAAATACGCACAAACACACGGCTCGGGGGAAAGGTGGGTGCGTGCACGTGCGAGCGTGTCCCAGCCCTCCGGCCCAGGCAGCCCCAGCGTGTCCCGCTGACGTGCACAACCTGATTTACTCTTTCCCTCCTCAAAATGGGTGCTGGGGTGTTGGCGGGGGGTTTTCAGTGGGAAAAACCCTCGTTTCCCCTCTTCTTCCTATGCACGCATGGGCTCATGCGTGCAGCTCAGTTTCCTCCTCACAGCTGATGGGTGCAGGAGAGGAAACGGCCTCAAGTTGCGCCAGGGGAGGTTGAGGTTGGATCTGGGGAACAATTTCTTCCCCAAAGGGCTGTGGGGCATTGGAACAGGCTGCCCAGGGCAGTGCTGGAGTCACCATCCCTGGAGGGCTGGACAGACGGACATGAGGTTCTCAGGACATGGGGCAGGGACAGGCGTGGGTTATGGTTTGGCTCGATGATCTTTCAACCAAGAGTCTCTTTCAACCAAAAGCAGGAGCAGAGAAACCCCAGGATGGTGCTGCCCTGGGGGTGAGACTCCCAACGCGGGGCTCTCTGCATCCCCCCACTACGGGCTGGTGCGGGGGGGCCAGGGGGCGAGATGGGTGCAGACAGCTGGTCACCCCTGCCCGCCGCGGGCAGCGGCTCCGAGCGGGTCCCCTCCTGGGACAGGAGCCGGGCTGCAAACCGTGGGACAAGCTCCTCGCCTTTAAACTGGAGTCAGATTCCTTGTTGCTGGCTCGGGGTGCAGGAAACTGTGCCCAGGAGCAGGTGAGGAGGGACCCCACTCCAACGAAAAGGAGACGCATGAAATTAGCTGGTTCCACTCCCCCCAGCAGGCAGCCGGGGCTTTTCCATCCAACGCCTTTTCCTTCTCATTCCCTGTTTTATTTTTGTTTCACAGGGGAAGTGAAATTCATGCTGTGTGGCCCTGTCGGGCAAGAGAAGAGCAGCGGGCAAGCCAGCCGGCCATGGAATCGCACCCTCCATCCCATGGCTGGCGGAGAGGACCTGGGGGACCACGAGCCCGTGGTGGGTCACGTCCTCACGGCGAGCATCTGTGCACCCGCGCTCACCTCCCACGCGGGGAGAAATGGCCTCCAAAAGTGGGGGAGCCCAGCAAGCTGTCCCCCATGCCTCCGCCATGGGCCACCTGCTTGTGTGATGCCACAGCTCCATCTTTCTCGGGTCTTGAGGGTTTTGGGGGTTTTGCTGGCCGGGGTTTGGTTGGGTGGCCCCATGGCTGCGTTGGGCTGCTGTTCTCGCCTCCGGAAAATGTCCCTTTTTTCCCCCCGCCCAGCAAATCTCAGCTGCCGGGAGCTGGCCTGGCTCCACCGCCGCTCACACGCTCCAGCTGAGGAGCTGGACCATGCAGCAAACGCATTTGTGCACGGATTTCCCTCCCCTCTCGCTGTCTGTGTCGTTCTCCTGCCAGGGATGACTTGGGGAGCGCTCACAGCTCATTGTCCCACTGTTGGATGCCCGGAGCCCTGTGCTGTGTCCCCCCAGGACATCTCTGCTGGGGGTCCGTGGTGCAGGGATGCTGCAAGGAGTGGGACAGCAAGGTGGCGAATGACTCCAAGAAGCCCCTGCCTTGCACGCACGCGTGCCAACCCCCAGTTTTATGATTTGTGACCCATTCTCCCACTTTGGAGTGGCCGTGGTGTTGAATCATCCGGGTCTGTACCCATCGCTTCCCTTTGCTCCTTCCCGCGCACATCCTGGGGAGATGCTGCCGGACACAAAGCAGCCGGGGGAGGTTCCTTGTTCTCATCTCATGTTGGAGAAATGAGGGTCTTCCGTGAGAAAGCATAATCGGGAGGAAACAGAGGGTCTGGGCCTTGCCAGAGCAGAGCTTTTGAAGATGAAGCAAAAAGAGCCTGGGCTCCTATCTCAGCTGGGGAAGGATATTTTCTGGCTGCTCCAGCTGCCTCTCGCTGCCCCTGGCCTGGCTCCTGCAAGCACATGGCTGCAATCCGGCGCTGTCCTGACCGACACGCAGGGCTGTAAATTCAGCTTTAACCCCCAGGGAGGTGAGTCTCCATCCGGAGATGGAGCGATGGGGATGAGGATGGAGGGTGGGGAGTTGGACGGGGTTCAAAGCGACCTCCGGCAGCGCCGCTGGTCCTGGCACCATCCCGGCCCCGCATGTGAGAGCTGAGCCCTTGTCTTTAAAAATGCTCTTTCGAATGGTGCCGGGCACCATCCTGGAGCCGGCAGCGGAGTTCACGTGGCCTTCCGGGATGGAAACCTCGTGGTGCTGCTGAAATCAGGCTGGCAGGGCAGCGCCGTGGCCTAAAACACGGCCGTGGGTTTCCTCTCCCCGTCCTCCTTCCTATGACCTGCCCCAGAGAAGCAGAGCCACGGGTGATTCAACGTCCACAAAACCAAACGAAAAACAATCTCCTCGTGCTAATGGGATTGGTTCTGTCCCTACCACGCACATTCCAGCCCGGCTCGAGGGACCGCTCAGGGCCGGTGGCGGGGGGAGAAGGGGGAGGCTTAATGAAGCCAAATTATTCTCCGTCTTCAAATGTCAGAGTTCAGCGCGGTGCCGCTGGCTGGACCTGGCGCAGCTGCTGTGCCGCGGCGATGCCGTGTGGAGGCGAAGCGCCCGGCTCGGCAGCCGGCACGGCGCGCCTGCGCGCAGCCAGCCCCGCCGCCAAGTGACATGCATTTTCCATTCCCTGGGCTTCATTACTTCTTGGAACGCAGACCTCGCTCGCCGGGCCGCGAGGGGCTTTCGCTTCCCTCCGTGTTTATTTTCGCTGCCGTGTGTTCTTTTGCCAGGTGAGGAGCGCAGCCAAGGCTGGTCCGGGGAAGCGGGGATGTGTGGTTGTGGTTTGGCCGGGTGGATGGGAATCGGGCTCCCTCAAGCGCCGCGGCGGCGGCACCTGCTCACCTTCGGGCGCTGGAGCCGTCCCCCCCGATTTCACAGGGACGACACGTGTGCTTTACACCGCAGCATGTGCGGAGGGGATTTGCTGGATCGCGGCCTCGCGCCGGTGCCGAACGGCGCCGGTGCCGGCCAACACCTCCAGCCGGCGTGGGAGCCGGCTCCCGCGGGTGCCGCGTGCGTCAGCTCGCCCCGCCGTGCGTGGGAGTGGAAGGAGCCCAAGGCTCGTAAAAGAAGGTGTTGAGCTTTCCCCAAACCAGATCCCCGGCGGCTTTGCCGTCAGCTGCCCGCTCACTCCTCACCGCAGGGCACGGCGATGCCAGTGCCGGCCAGCAGGTAACGCTGCCCGGGGGTGGGAGCCGGGTCATAGAATCATAGAATTATAGAATGGTTTGGGTTGAAGGGACCTTCCAAGCTCATCTCATCCAGCCCATGACAGGGACATCTTCACCAGCTCAGGTTGCTCAGAGCCCCGTCCAGCCTGGCCTGGGATGTCTCCAGGGATGGTTCATCCACCACCTCTCTGGCCAACCTGGGCCAGGCTCTCACCACCCTCAGAGCCAACAATTTCATTATATCCAGCCTGAATCTCCCCTCTTTTAGTTTAAAACCATCACCCCTTGCCCTGTTGTTACAGGCCCTCCTAAAAAGTCTGTCCCTGTCAATGGGTCGTCTCTGACATCCCCCCCATGTCCCCAGGGCTGGTGGCCGGTCTCAGCCGCGGAGTTTTTATATCTGTGTTGACAACTGGCAGACTGATGCTCAGGGGGAAAAAGAGAGAGCATCTCACCTTCACCAGCCTCCCAGGAGACACCGAGAACGTCTCAGCGAGCTCGAACACCTCTCAATCTGAACACGACCATGGGGAGATGCAGGCGGGTAAAATGAGGTAAAAATGGGGTAAAATAAAAGGGAGGGAGAAGGATCAGCTCAGGCGACGCCGTGGCGCATCTTCACATGGAGGTCGCCAGCACACGCGGCCACATCCCAGCCTGTGTGCTCAACCCCTCCCTGGGATTACACGGGGATTAGCAGAGAGCGGTTGAGAGAAACCGAGAGGGATTAACACCGGTCAGAAGTGCAGGCACCGAAAAAGCCCCGCGACACCCTCCAGACACGCGTGACGCGGAGACAGAGCTGTGTCGGTGGCTGGCGCTGCGCGAGGGGCTCCTGCATAACCATCGCAAATAAAGGAATGGAGAGGCTTCGTGCTGGGGAAAATCTAGCAAGAATGGAGGAGAAAATAAGAAAAGGCTCGTTGTGGCCAGCTGTCCTCCTCCTCCACCCAACGCAACCCGCGCGAGCGACCGCGCCGCGAGGAATTCCTGTTGCTGAGCGCCCGCGGGATGAGACGCAAAGGTCGGAGGAAAAGGCAGCGCTGCCAGCTCATGATTTTGTCATTAGTCTCACAGTGCTGGACGCAGATTTTAAAGCCCCAGCTGTGGGAGTCGTGGGATACGCGAGAGCTTGGCTTGCAGCGAAAGGTACATTGCTAGACCTCGTGTTTTGTAGCGGAGGAAAAAAAAAAGAAGGCGAAAATATGACTCAAATACATCCTGATGGCTTAAAATGAAGATCAGAAAGAAGAAGAATGTAAATAGTTTGGAGTTTATGATATTCTTTTTAACCCAGTCAGTTAGATTTGTGGTTTTACAGCAGAGCGCCGCTCCCCACAGTAGGAATACCAGGGCTGCCTTGATATACTGTGTGTGAGGGATAAATATATTAAAGTTGTGCGAGTGGCTCAGACGCTGCACTAACACTGGTCGTAAAAATCACCTTAGATATAAGGCAGGCTCCTTGGGGAAGGGGCTAAGTGCACTCAACAAATAATGAATAGAAATAAAAATAAATATCAAATGGCCCATAAAATCAAACAATAACGGTAACTAAAAAGTTCCTGGATTTGCTGTGAGAGATAAAATCCCATCAGCGGTATGAAATAACGAGAAATACCCCCTTTTGGTTCCTTCTCCACATGACCCAAGTCAGCACGCCTGGTCACCAGAGTAGTTATGGAATACATCTTCCTTCCAGCGTCTTATAAATGCATTTTTCATGCTTTGAGAGACCTTCTGGGGTTCGATTTAACCGGGATCTGGGGAACATGTGAAAGGCATTTACAGCACGCGGCACAGCCTGGTTTTTCCTGCGGGGAAGCAGAGGTGTAACGTTCGCAGCTCGAGCGGGCAGCGCGGCGGGGCCGCTGCGCGTTCACCGAACCCAAATAATGCGCTCAAAATATCTATATGGGCCTAAAAAAAATAAAGGGAAAGCATTTCTTTCAAAGATTTTAAAGGTGGGGTGTGCTGCAAAGCCAAAGCTACAGGAATCAGCCACAGGAGAGAGGGGAAAGTATCAAATGAAGCAGAGCTGGTGTCTGAGGAAGCAGGAGGAGCACAAGGGGTTGGTAAGGAGGGGCAGGAGCCCCCCCAAATGCCAGCGAAATGTGCGGAGGTGTGGGGAGCCACATTGGCTCCTGCAGCCCCGGCTCGTGGGCAGCACTGCCCGGTGGAAGGGGCGAAACCCTGGGGATGAGCTGCTGCGGGCTCCGCCGAGAACTGTGCGGCGTCAACTTCCATCCGCTGCCTCTCCTCCCGCTGACATCTCCTCTTCTGTGTAGGTCAGGTCTAAAATAACAGGGCCCCGAGGTCCTGGCCGGGGTCTCCGTGCGCCGCAGCAATACAAATAGCAAATTAATAAGTCCTGCTCCCCTTTCTCCCAAAGGTTTTACGAGGCTTAATTAATGAAGGTCTGTAAAACGCATTTGGAGCTGGGAATGAAATGTGCTGTGGAAATGCCAAATATTTTTAATGCTCCAGCAGATTTAGAAGGTTTAAATAAGAAAAATACACAGCTTTGCCTCTGAAACAGATTGCTCTCCTTGAAGCGAAGGGCTCCAGAACATGAAGTTTTCATCAGGCTGACTTGAAAGAGTATTTTCACGGCTTTCCAAGCGCGTTTATTCTCATGTACGCATTCCCTCTTTCCCTTATACAGATGTGGACGCCGAGGCATGGTAAATCAAAGAAATTCACCCCCGGACGTTGGCAGAGCCACCGCTATGAATAATTTCCTGATTTCCACCGAAGACTGGAATGCCCTCTAGACCGGCCGCTCTCTCCAGATGCGCGCCAGCTTTAGGAATTACACGGACCCCGCGATGCTTTGGCCTCGGCTCCGCCGGTCGCTTTGGGGAGAGCCGGGAGCGACTCCGACGCCGACCGCGAGCGGGGACACAGCGAAGGCATCTTTGGCATGGAGAGGGTGCAGCCGGAGGACTGACGACAAGACTGCACCCTCTGGAGGGTACTGCTGCTCTTGCACAAAGTGTTTGTGGCAATAAAACCTGGTTCATAATGGTCTGGATGGTGTGGCAGGAGCCGTTGTCCCCAGGGTGATGAGGAGCAGGGTTGTCCCCACAGTCCTGGGCTGGCTGCACACATGGTGGTCCCTGCAGGAGACAATTAATGAGTTGCATGTGGAATCCTGAGGGGAAAATGAAGTGTTCGGGTGTGGGACACGGGCAGCGGCCATCGGCTGGTGCTGGATGGTGGTCAGCTGGAGAGTGATGGCGTCAAGAGGCCCATGGTGGCCTGTGGGGTGGTGACAGCCCCCAGGACCCCTCAGCTGAGGGATGGGGCCAGATCTCAAATCCTCTCAGCCATGGGGCAGTGACAGCCCTCAGCGACCCTGTGGCCGTGGGGAGGTGACAGACCCCAGGGCTCTACGCCAGATGGTGACAACCCCCTGGACCCCTCAGCCGTGGGGCAGTCACAGCCGTGGGGAGGTGACAGACCCCGGGGACCTCTGAGCCATGAGGCAGTGACAGACCTGCCCAGATCCCCTCAGCCATGGGGAGGTGGCAGCCCTGGGGTCCCCTCAGCTGGGTGATGACACCCCCCAGGTCCCCTCCACCATGGGGAGGTTACAGCCCCCGGGATCCCTCAGCCAAGGGATGGGGGCAGACCCCAAATCCTCTCAGCCACGGGGCAGTGACAACCCTCAGCGACCCTGCGGCCGTGGGGAGGTGACAGATTCCGGGGCTCCACATCTATCAGATGGTGACATCCCCGGGGTCCCCTCCGCCGCGGGAGGTGACAGACGCCTCAGCGCCCCCGGGGCCGTTGGGCAGCGGCAGCCGCCGTGCCCGGGGCGGTGACCGGGTGAGGGCTCCGGTGGCGGCGGGGCGGCGCCAGGCCCGGCGCGGAGCAGCTCCCCGGTTCCCGCCGCGGGCCCCGCTCGCTCCTGCGCCTTTAACGCGGCGGCTGCCGCCGCCTCCCAGCTCAGCGAACATGGCGGAGTCCGGCGGGGCCGAGTTCGCCGCGGAGCGGCCGAGCAGGTGAGCGGGGCCCGGGCGCGGGCTGGGCCGGGGGCCGAGGGCGGGCGGCGGCGGGCGGGAGCGGGGCCCGGCCCGGCACGGCACGGCTGGGCCGCGGCGGCGGGCGGGGGCCGGGTGGGCCCGGTGGCGGCCGGGGCGCTTCGCCGCCGTCCTCCGGCCCCTGTATTCATTTATTTTCCCTTTAGTTTCGCCATTGCTGCTCCCCGGCGAGGCGGGGAGCCCGGCCCGGTGTCCTGGGCGGGCTGGTCCTGAGGCCCAGCGGCTGCAGGTCCTCTGAAAGATAACGATAATAATTAATAACAGTTCCTTCCCTGGTAGAATTTATGAGGAGGAAGACTGAGGTTTGGGTTGGGTTTGTAGAGCCGGCAGCTCTGTGGGTTTATAGACACCAGGTTTACAGAGCTATGAGGTTTATAGAGACACCAAGTTTTTGGTATTTCAGGCCCGTTCTGTCCCCTCTGCCATCCCCCAGGCGCAGAACCCCTGGCCGGGTCACTGGGTTTGGTCCCTGGGGGGTCACTCAGCAGCACAGAACCGGTGCCTGGGGGCTGTGGTGGGAGATGGATCCTGTGTGCGGGGAGCTGCTGCGCCCAGGGCTTTTCTGTCCCTCGCCGTCCCTGAGCGCCCGTGTTGGCCGGAGTTCAGAGGCTGTGTGTCCGTCTGCGGGATGTTCCGCCGTCAGCCTGTCACTTCGCTCCTGAGCATCGTCTGTTCACAGCTTCACTCCCTGCGCGTCCTGGAATAACCACCCTGCATCTCACGCCATGGACAGGGAAGCTCTCACGGTCATTGAAGCCTGAGTTCTCACCTTATATACATACATAGTATTTTCTCTTTTCCTAACGACCTGCGTGTGCAAACGATATGCTGTGCTGCCTGAGGCATTTCGTTTTGTTTTATCTCTGTGCACCTCCTTTCCTTTCCCTTCCCGTCCCTCTCCGAACAGGACCAGCAGCCCGGCTTTCACACAGGGGTTGGTGGGGCCGCACACCCGGGAGTTTCTTGTTGCGGGGTGTGGAGCGGTGAGAAATGGAAGTAATTTGTTTCGGAGCCGTGATAAATCACCCAGGCTGAAGCTGCAGCAGTTTTGTTCCCTGAGCTGGAGCTCTGTTGTGTTCCCTATCGCTACGTGTTGATTTTCTTTGTTAATTTTAAAGTAAAGCCCGGTGAAGTTTGGATACTGCTTCTTGTTGCTTCTGTTTTAAAGGATGGATCTATTGGAGTATACAGGGGAAAAACCTGATGGGGGACATTAGACACGTCGCATCATCTCAGCAGAGCGAGAGGAGAGTTTCAAGGGCATTCCCTATCAGCAGTGATTCCTTGTTAGGTGCTTCCACTTGGGACTTTTCTGCACTTACCGAGGATTTACTCTCTAAGGCGAAAGGACAAAGTCCTCCCTTGCTGTACGCACATGCCATTTCGGTGGTGCACTGTTGCTCAAACAGAATTTCCATCTTTGGAATTGCTACCGCGTGGCTGTTGCTCGTTACCCGTTAAGTACGCTGGCTTCCCCAAGCAAGAAAATTCACTTGTGTGCTGGGGATCCTGTGCTTTCCTTCGGTAAGGAACACACTGTGCCAGGTGGGATGGAGAAAGGCTTCTGACACACTGGTGGCGTGAGATAAGGCCATCGCTGTGCATTGAAAAGCGAACAGCCCAAATCTATTTTGAAATAAACTTGGCTTTTTTTCTTTTTAATGAGTTACAACTGGGTTTCATATTTTACTCCAAGCCCTCTGTATGAGGTGGAGGGCATTCACTTCAGCACTGTGCTGCTCCTGAAGATACGCTTGGAGATTGGGGAGCAAGTGAGTAGAGAGGAAACAGTGAATTCCATGGGTACCCTCGGTAAAAGAAGCTCTTGGTGCTTTAGACAGCGAGGCAGTGTTGGTACAGCAGAGTTGTACAATGCAGGGTGACAAAGATCTAGGCAAAACTTCTTTCCAGGTGCTGGTGGGGATGTTATTGTGCAGGCCTTTGAACAGGAATTAGCTGCGGTGTCCAGACAGCGTGTTGAGGAGAGCTGTGTGTCCCCCAAATCAGGAATAACCCCTTGAAAAAAGGCAGGTTGTGCAAACCTTCCCCCAAACCTCCCTGAAATTGCGTGTCCCAGCGGCTGGGACCAGAAGGAATGGGTGAGATAGACCTGCAGGGCTTCCTGAGCTAAAAATCCCTCTGTCTGGGGTCACACCGGGACAGAGTCGACCTGAACGCCCCTCACCTTGTTCCCTCTTCAGAAAGCAGTGGGAGAGTTAGCAAATGTACAGGAGGATGGAGTAAAACCGTGGCGGGGGAAGATAACGATGAGGGCTGAGTCTGCCTGCATTTTGTGCTCCTGTAATCTTATATAGCTCCAGTCTTCAATTAGACTTTTAAATTCATTTTGAAACTGTTCGAAGTTCAGTTTTGTGTGGTTTCTACGTTCCGTGCTCTGCCACATGGCAATTTTAAAACAGATTTAGTTGTTAGATCTGGTAGACGTGGTGTAAATGTTTACACTCTAATTGAATCACTGTAAAAATAGTTGCTGCTTTCTTTTTCAACACTGGGAGACTTCTGAGCTGGAGGTTTTATTGAGACCAAGAGTAAACTTCAGTGATTCTTTAAAGGTTTGTGTCTTACTCCAAGTGTTGCGTAGCGTGAACTGCTTTGTAAGGAAGAGCCTGGCACCACGGGATGACGGCTGAGCCGTCTTTTCCTGTTTCTCGTTTATATGGGAGATAAATGCTGAACTTGCACAGAAATCAGTGACCTCTAGGAAAAGCTGTTGCTGCAGTTCTGGTGGTCTCGCGTTGTTCTGTGAGGGCGATACAGAGCCTGTGTGAACTGAATTGCCCGAGGAGCTGAGAAACGTGGTGTTTAGAACGGGCACAAACCTGTCAGAAGGTAAGTGGGGAACAAGGGAAACGGGTGACGAACAGCTGCCATGGCGGGAGGTTCGACCCTGGAATGGAACTGGAATTGATGTTACGGTGCCAAGTGCCGGGGCAGCTGCTCACATCTGCTGGAAAACGTGATTTCTTCAGTTTGCCTTAGAGGGATGCTGGGTTTTCCTCGTGTTGCCTGCTGTTTCATCACTTTATATTGAGTTTGCATCCCCAGCTGCTCACAGGCAACAATCAGGAGGGTGGAGGTGTAGGGAGAGGTCACTGCTGGTCACTGCAGCCTGTAGTACCTACTCCATGTGTAACCAGTCCTGTCGTTTTGGTTGCAACACTGCCCAGGGGATGCAATCAAGTGCTGCAGAAGCAGGCCGAGACTTGACTTGACTTCTCCGGGTACCTCGCCGTCTGATTTGGAAGGTTTTTCTGAGCTCTTTCCGAGGCGCGGAGCAGAGGGCCCGGTATGGCTGTGCGGTGAGGGTCGCCGAGCTGTTTGCCGGGTGGGGGGAACTCTGTGCCCTGCCAGGAGCTGCTGACAGAGCTGAGGGGTCTGTCCCAGCAGGAGTGTGACCCAGACGTTGCTGACAAGCAGGGAAGCTCAGACAGGTCCCGGCGAATGTTTTCCCCTAACGCAGCGGTAGCCGTGCCATGGATGGGCTTTGCTCCGTTCCCCGAGGTGCAAAGGCAATGCTGGGGTGCAGTGATGGACTAGAAGAGCAGGGTGTTGAGGGCCGGCAGCACTCTGAGCTGCGCTGGATGTCACTTTGGGGTGGCCTTGGTGGCTCTGCTGTGCTTCCCGACACCACTAGGTGCCTCTCGGCCTTTGCAGAGCGGCTGCCACGGATGCTGCTGGGAGAGGGGACAGCGGGCGCAGAAAAATCCCCATTGCCTGCTGCTAAAAACCACCGTGGCGGTGCGCTGGAAAAGGATGGCTCTGCGTTTTGCAATCTTTTGGGTTTTCTTGAGCCGGTATCGCTGTAACTTTCCTTTTTCTAGAGCTGGACTTGGCAGCGTTTGAGCAGATGGTGGGGAAACGTGGAACTGTTTAAGGCAGCGCTGTCAGCAGGAGTATCGGGTGTATGAGGAGCCTGTACTCAGCCGTGTGCTCTGGATACACGGGCAGGTTTTACATGGTGTAAAATCCCCCGTCCTTCTGAGGGTCTTTGTGTGCTGGCTGAGCTCCCAGCTCCCTTTCCCATTGCTGTGATACTCCCTGTGCCTGCCAGAGTCATTTATCTGCTCCGGGTGATTTTTCTATTTGCTCAGTTTGTCCCTGTCTCAGCGGGATTGGGTTTGGGGCTGACGAGAATATAATCACGGTACATTTTGGGGGGTGGGATAGTATCTTCAAGTACAGGCTGAGTTGTGGAAGGCAGGGTGGTGTTAGCGATGGGCGATGTGCTCTGTGACAGAAACGTTTTGAAGAATCATATTAATTCTTTTCTTCCCCTCCCAGCAGTTGTCCTGGGTCCAGCACGTATTGACCCGTCCCTCCCATTGAAACTCCGCAAGGTGCCACGGAGTTTGACGTGTTCAGATATTTCACTCTCCGCTTTTCTTTGTCGCACCAGCGCTCCATTCAGCCCGGCCAGCCAGCTCCTGACACACATCCAGCTTTATTAGTTCTGTAGCAGAAACCAAAATCCCACCTCCTTTGGCTTGCGAACAACCCACCGATTGAGGCCTGGGAGCGGAATGTGTTTGTGTGTGTGTGTCTGATGGGGCCCGGGTGAGTCCAGCTCAGGAAAAAAGACAAACACAGATTTGGAAATGTGTCTGGGACTTCCCAGGGGACAAACAAAACAAGATTAACAGCAGAAATTAAATTAAAAAGCCCCTTGCTTCAATTTGCTGGTTTACCTTTGGGTTGAAGGGTGTCCTTGGTTCCAGATTGGGAGAAGGAGGATATGGGTGAGGAAATAAGGGGATCAGTAGGATCTGATTCAGAAAGCACTTGAAAATGCCCCATGAAAGCACCTCCTGGCCTCTGTGGAGTATTCGTTAATTGCTGTCATTAAGCGCAGGGTTGAAGCAGGTGTGGGGTGTCCGGTCCCAGCATCAGACCGTCCGTCCTTCCAGACCTTGGTCCCCTTCGGGAGAGGGACGAGCCGGTTGGGTCCCTGTCATACAAATGAAAAAGCTTGGGTTGTTAGGCTTTGTTCTTTTAGTGTTTTAAAATGGTGAATGTTGCTTGTTCTTCCTTTACCAAGCGTTAACTTCCCTTACATTTTGCGACTCAAAGTGTAAAAGAGAAAAGCTGAGACTTTCCGGACTTCACTGTTCAACTTCAGGCGTTTTACAGAAACCCTTTTTTTCACACAAACTATTACTCATAAAACTCAGAGCGATCTCTGATCTATTTGAGCCCTGCTCGTTGTTTCTATCTAGAGGCGTTAGTCTCGGGCTTTCTAGTTGTGTTTATTGCCTTTGGTGAAAAAGGGGTTGTCAGGGGAGGAAAATGAGTGGAGGCAGAGGAGAGAAATGAAGGGAAGGAGGTGGGAAAGGGAACAAAGAAACCGATTACATTATTTTGCCTGCATATCTTGGCTAAGGATGATGACGTTTCTCTGGAAAACATCCCCCTCATTCCATGTGTTAATATTTCGTTAGTTGCTGATCATTAAGCGCTCGCTGTTGTTGCTGATTTGGAGAGGGAAGCGCTGGTAGACGTTGGCTCTGGTGGGTGCTGGGACAGCCTAAGTAGGTTACCAGGGCAGGTATTTTTAATTCTCATTGCATCTGATCTCCTGTGAACCCGAACTCCAAGGAAAGCGCTTGGTGCCTGTTTGCAGGGAGCGCGAAGGCCACGGGAGCCTCGGCAAGAGCCCGCGAAGCAGCAAATCCACAGCCAGGGTTGAGCCTTTTCGCCCGAATGTCGCATTTGTTAGTGTGAGGTGCTCCAAACTCATTTTCATCATTGGGCATGTGATCTAAAGCCTCAGGATCTGAAATATTACAGTAACCATGGCTACCGGTGACTTATCTGAGGGAGTTTGACTTTTGTTTTGATTTTAAGTGTCTTAATTGTAGTTTAAAAATCAGAATCTGAATGTGTTTTTTTACTTAGGCTTGAAACTAAAGGCATTAAATGATTTGCATTATTAAAATACCTACAATGCCGCCTTTCAAAGGTTCTTTAAGAAGATCCTTAATATTCATACCCCACGTTCTAAATAAAGTTACTCCTCAGCTCTGTTAGTTCTGCTCTCGCCGTGCGGATTCTCTTGCAGGCTCGAGCTCTCAGAAGGTGCCTCGCTGGCTCTTCTGCAATCCCAAATCTTTTGTGCCGTGCACCCGGTGCATGTGAACACTCAGACGCTGCTTGTCCTCCCTCCTCTCCTGTGCCCCGGCCGTGCCCCGCGGGTCCAGCCTCCGCGCTCGTGCTGCCGGGATCGCTCGGCTGCTGGACGTTTGCCCTGGTACAGATCTTGCCAACCCCCTCCGGTTGCTCTTGGATTAAAACATTAGCGAGCAGCACCTGCCTGCAAGACGTGGGTGGATTTTGGGAAGGATGCTCAACGGTGCTGCGGAGCCAGCCCTGCTCACACCAAACTGTCCCTCCTGCCAAGCAGGACTGTGGTATAAAAGGAGGAAGACAACAAGCAGTTGTGCAGCAAAACCATTTCTCTTATTTAATTTCAGTCACTGAAATGTTCTAATCTGGCCTGCTGTAATTCTCTCTATTTGTGCTCATGCAGCAGTTGCAAACACGCTGAAATATGAACTCGCGCTTGGTTAAGCCTTTAATTCCAGCTTTGATGTTTTTAATCATCGGGATGGATTTGGTAAAAATGATTCATTAGCTTGAAACGCGTCTTGGATTGCACACGATGTGGAGAATCGGGGAGGCAGAGACGGGACGGTCGTTCTTTGGGATGTTCTTTGTGCCTCATCTGAACCAATTCTTGAAGTATGACCCTCACTATAACGTTTTCACAAGCCTGCAACTTGCTATATGTAGAAATATATCATGTTTATAATATATAATAAGTATAAAAATCCGGTTTGGGGGTTGGTTTTCCCCAAGCTATGGCTGTATACGGCACGCTGAGCTCCATCCGGCAGCGACCGCAGAGGATTGAAATCAATCTGGCTCCAGAGCAGCGACTTGGAGCCAAATCCTCAGTCCCATCACTTGCTCCCTGCCAGTCCCTTGGTGAAAATCGGCCCCAGTGATGCTGTTGGAGCCTCGGAGGGTGCTGCCCAGGATGGACCCACGTGTCTGTTAAACTCCAGCTGCCCCACCATTCATGCGATGGATGCTGGTGTGTGAATATAAAGATGCCTTTCACTGCTACAGCTATTTCCACATGTCAAGTGGGATTTCTGTTCCAGTAAAGTCACCTTTATACCAATCAATTCACGCTGTTGGCCCCGATTGTGTAAACATTTTCAGGTCCCCTTGCAGCCGACTCCTGAAGGCTCTGAGGTGTGCAGTGGGTGCTGCTCCACGTGAAGGTGATTTTTTATCTGACATTTTTGGGGTAAATGTGACCCGGCTCCGAGCAGCCGTGTTTGGGCCCTTGCCGAACTTTGCTCCATCCACAGCAACCTCCACAATGCTCCTTTTGGACAAAGGCGCAAACCCGAGGAAGGATCCAGAAGCTCTGCAGCCCCCTCTGCAGCAGAGAGGGACAGGGAAGGAGGGGAATAAACACGTTCTCACCATTGTGTGCTGAAAGGCTTTTATCTCCAAGGCATGTTCTGAACCGCTGAGATGCGGCTCTTCCCAAGTTCGTCTGCAAGGCTGTTTCTTCCCTAACGAATTGTTAAGCAACAAGTACACGGCATATTCAGATCTCCAGCGAGATAGGGCCAGCCTCACAAAGGCACTTTCAGATGTTCAAGGCTTCCTTTTGTGCCTTTTATTTGATTTTTCCGCAGTCTCTGACATGCAGCTGCTGCCCCTCGTGTTCCTCTGCTTCTCCGACTCTCAGGTTTTGTTTTGTCCTTTTATTTTATTTTCTCCCCTGGATGGTTGTGTAATCATTGGAGCCTTCTCTACCTGCACATAGACACGGGGACCAGTACAGGGAGTTTTTCCGGGGTCACACTGTTCACAATTACCCACTGAAACAAACCGCACGTGCAGATGCGTTTATGCCAGCACAGAAATACCTGCCTGCCCAGGTTTGGTCCTCCATCTACTTTAAACTCACACTCTGGTTGGTAGCAGTGCCTGTAAAAGTTAATTGAGAAAAGGGAAAACGAGCAATGTTTGTTCAGGTAGAGCTTGTTGTTGGAAGAGGGTTGTGGATATGGTGGAAGCAAGTGTAAGTGGGTAAGCCCTTCGGCTGGGAAAAGGAATATTTAAAACTGGTCTGACGAAAACACTGAAGGAAATTCCCATGGGAGAATCCTGCAGGAGATGGAGTCAAACAAAGTTACAGCGATCTCAGGAGTTCCAGCCGGAGCTGGGGGTGTTTTACCTGTCCAGTGTGAAGCAAAATGGGTTTGCTCAGCGAAAAATAAGCGTTTGGAGGAGAGACCGTTTACTTGCTGTTGGATGTTCCCTGTGTTGGGCTCCAGCGAATCAAAACCGTTGTTCCAGCAGGAGAGTCAAATGAGTTGGGAGTGATGAGTATTCATGCGCTTGCTCCCTCCAGTCTCCTTCCTCTTTTGCTATGGGAAGAGCTGGAGTGGATGGACGGTTCTTGGATAAAGCTCTTGTCAGCAACCAACGTTTTCTAATCCTTTTTATTATAGGTAGGATGTTGTAGCGCAACTCCGCTCTCTGAACTGAGACGTTTTAGTGTGCTTTGACTTTGAGGTAGGACTTTCAGATCTGTGGGACAAGGAGCAGAGCTGACCACCATCAGTCAGCCCAGTAGGAGCTTGGATGAATTTTGGGGCACATTCCCAAGCCTGCACAGATTTGCTATCTGCATCCTGCAGCATCCCAGAGAGCTCCAGAGCAGATCTTTGCAATCTGCATCCTGCAGCATCCCAGGGAGCTCCAGCGCTGCTCAGAGCAAATCTTTGCTATCTGCATCCTGCAGCATCCCAGGGAGCTCCAGAGCAGATCTTTGCTATCTGCATCCTGCAGCATCCCAGGGAGCTCCAGAGCAGATCTTTACTATCTGCATCCTGCAGCATCCCAGGGAGCTCCAGCGCTGCTCGCACAAAGCGGCTGCTCTCGGGGCTCTGATGAGCATCCCAGATTTCCCCTCTTCTCTAAAGCTTGCAGGAAATTGCAATGCGATAAGTTGGGCAAGTAGCAAGTCCCGTCCATTGTTCCTTATTGTTTGAGGATTGTTTACACCCCCCTTTTTGTTATCCCATCTCCCTGACTCTTCCCTGACCTTGCCGACTTGTTTCGTCCATTGTGTGTGGCTTGTGCTGTTGTTTAGGTAGTGAACTCTTAGCAAACGGGATTATACAGCTCCAAGCACACTGGGACCTGGGCTCTGCTATAGCTTTGTTGGTTTATTTTACCTAAATAATAATAATAATAATACCCTTTAAGCACAGTACTAAGTGCACTCTCCCACTGTAGACTTGGAAGCAAGTAATGCAGCTTTCCAGGTTGGGTATGGTCTGCTGGGGGTTCTTTATGTCGCGCTTCCATCCTGTATTGCTTAAAATGCAGAGACCAACCAGCAGGATGCTTCTCAAAACATAAAACCCATCACGAGTTCTAGTCCTGTGGCATGTTTCCTTCCCAGAACGATCTCGAGCCTGGAAAGTAGTTCAGAGTTGGATTAGATTTGCAACTGACTTTAGGATTTCGTGGGCCCCGTTAGGCGGGCAGGGTGTGCAGACCCTGAGCCACCTGAGCCACTTGAGCCACCGTCGCCCCGCTCGGAAAATCCACAGCGTGATCGTCGTTGTTTTCAGAGGAACAGCGAGGATCTGATGGACGTTTCCACTCGTGCAGATCCCGCTGCGTTCACCTCCATAAGCAGCGTCCTCGCTGACAAGTGCATCTGAGGCCAAACGAGTCTCCGAATGATGCTCCCCGCACCGGGGAACGTGTGCGAGAGGCGCTGGGAAAACCAAGGAAATATTTACCCTGGGAGGGACTGTTTACCGTGCTGTTCAAACAGCTGATGTTATTTAGAGCAGTCCATGCTTTGCATTATTTTGCTTTTTCGCCCTTCTGGCGAGGGTCAGGCATAAGGAAGGGATCAAACAGGGCCGGGCTTGGCCGCTGCGGAGTCTCCGGCAGCTGCGCTCGGGATAGGTGCTGAGAGGAATAAGCAACCGTGATTCAGTCTCGTGGTTGAAGTCAAGGTCAGGGCGGACTCGGGGTAGCTGGAGCGTGGGGACAGCAACGTCCGCTGGAGGTTTTGGCCCCGCTCGCCGATGTTCGGATGGTCCCCGGCGCCCATTTGCGCGGCGCTGGGACGGCTTGTCAGTAATTCGAAAGTGTAATTGAAAAATCTGGAAGTCTCGTTTGTGCTGGAAGAAGGGAACACAACGGAGGTGCTGATGTCATGGTGTTCTGTGTGGCTGCCGAGCTGGGAATTTGCGGTCAAACTGCTTCGTGTTACAGTATCCTCCCCAGCATGCTTTGTAGGTGTACCACATATTGTTTTAATTTCAAACCAGCCTGTCTCTCTTGTTCTGTTTTTAGCATGGCTGACAAGAACAGCACCCTGAAATGCACGTTCTCAGCTCCTGGCCACAGCACCACTCTGCTGCAGGGACTGGCCTCGCTCCGAGCTCAGGCTCAGCTGCTTGATGTCATCCTCACTATAAATAATGAAGTGTTTCAGGTTCATAAAGTTGTCTTGGCTGCCTGCAGTGACTATTTCAGGTGAGAATCCGATAGGGTAGCAGGCATTTTTTTTCCCTTTCCCATTGGTTTGTCTGTTTTCCCCATCCTCCCCCACCCCAATCTCCCCACTGCACCCCACAATCGCACCCACGCCTGGCCCTTTGGAGGTGTGGGCTGCCCCACGGATGCCGCTGGGATCACCTGAGGCTCGGCCTTGGTCTCTCTGCACCCACATGAGGTTGTTTTGACTACAAGTTCAGGCCCAGGTCTTGAACCCACCTGGGCAGCATGGGTAGGTGCTCTGCCTCATAAAGGAAACAGAGTTTGGCCCTGGAGCTACTTGAGCTGGTTTCCAAGTGGCAGCGAGGGCTCTGGAATGAGTCATCGCATCGAACGGATGGTGCCCATTGTAAATACGCTCATGTTGTCTTTAAATACCACTGATGTGTCTCCAGTGCTCGCTGTTCACGGGCTGCAGAGCATGAAGCATCTTCGTGTCGCGTGTGTGTTCCCCAGGCCCTGGGAGATGGGAAAACTGTCCCATCTCGTGTGGGTAGAAAACTGAAGCACGGAGACGAGTTTTCTCAATCAAATCAATGCAGAGCAAACCAGCTGCAGAGCCAGCAGATCAGTCTTAAGCAAAAATACGTATTCAGATTCCTTTGTAATGGTTCTCTGACTGGGAATGACTCTCTTTGGCTTAGGGGTCCTCCCCGGCAGCACCAGTAGCAGCGTTGTGTGGGACATACTGGAGGCCATGGGTGTAGGGAAGGTTCAAAACAGCGGAGAACCCAACTTGGGTGATTTCTAGAGCAGAGAAGGGCTGTCCAGCGGGGTTTACAATCCCTCGACACATAGGGTCCCTTCCTGACCCGAGCAGACTGCTTTGCTGAGCAGGTAACTGAGAGCAAGGGACTTCAGTGTCCCTTGGTACATCGCTCGGATCCCTCCACCCATCTCTTCAGCTGCTCCGATCGTGTCTGTCTTATGTACGCGCGTATTTTCTAGGCTGTTCCCTTCTCTCTCCCTTTGGTAACATAAACCTTCCAAGCTTATCACTCTCCTTAACAGGCAGGCAGTTAATGATGGAGCTGATCTCCCACCAAATGCTAATAGCGCTATTTGTATTCATAAATGCTGGATGCAGTGCCACTGCTAGTGTGTTTGCACTGTCGAAATATAATTGCCGAGTAGGTTTCTTGTTATAACTTCTGTGGTGCTGAAGAAGGTTGTCCTGGGGAACAATGGCAGAATAATGGAGCTTTTGAAAATACTCCGTTTTTATGCAGGAAGGGGGAGGGAGGAGAGTGAACTTGTGGCATTTATATAATCAGCATTTTAGAACTGTAGCGCTTTTTAAAGGAGTTGCATTCTATTTGACAAGTTGTCTTCATCGTGGCAGCGATAGCGCTTTTGGAACGCACGTCCAGCTCCGTGTAGCTGATGCACGAGCACACACCCGTCTGCGGATTTCAACAGGGCTTTCAGTACCATGCAGACAAATCATTGCAAACAGGATTCCTGCTCACCAGGTTACAGAAAGCTGATTTTAGATGCAGGTATTTCCTTATTTAGGTCATTTAGGATTCCTTGGGTTTCTGCTGGGCGGCAGCAGGTTCTCTCGCCTGGCTCGGACGGGGAACTTGCAGCTCCTGTCCTTTGAGAGCGTTCCCGAGATATTCCTTTATTTCTGTGTCGATGCAGAAGAAAAGGGTCTGCTCAGCGTTTTTTCCTGACTAACTCGCGCTGCAGAGTCACCGCGGCTTCCTAAGGCAGCGCTGAGGACACCGTGAATTCGCCTTTCCCGTGGAAGAGTGTAGTTTGTCAATGGTGGAAAAAGAACCAGCCCAGAATGTGCAGGCGGCTGCCAGGAATTGAAAAAGTCTCTGGTCTGCTGGTGCGCGCATCGCCGGGATGCGTGTGCAACGGCAGCGAGCGGTGGAACCGCGTGTCGCGGTGCTGCCGGTAACCTGCTGCGGCTCGGGCTGCCCCACACCTCGCTGAGCGCAACACAGAGCGCAGGCCTTTGCCCCCGAGCTTCCCGTATGTAACAAAACCAGCTGGAATTTGATGTAAATGCCTAAAACCTCCAATGCGCGGTGAGGTCCCCGTCACGCTCGCAGGCCCTGGAGCCGGGAATGCGGCGCGGCTCTGGCCGGGCGGTTTGCGAGAGGGCTGATGGCGGCCCCCGGCGGGTTTGTGCTTCCTGTGGAACGTCGGAGCCTCCCGGGAGGTGATCCAGGGCCTAATCTCTGCCTGGCCTGCTCAGTGATGTGCTCGCAGCTGTGCTGTAACAGAACCTTGGTTTTGTTTGTTTGAATGGCCTGCTAGCCCCCTGCCGTCGCACTGCAACATGACAGACGTTTGCTGGAGCGGCTGCAACTCCTGTTTTCTTAAAGCTTTGGGAATGAGCCTTGGAGGGGAGGTTCTGTTGGGATGATCGAGGCTGTTCAGACCATGCGTTGTATCTGCAATATTTAAGCCATTTCGTAGCCAGCCTGCGCTATCACGGGCTAATGGGCAGCGCTGCAGGCAGGTGCAGAGGATCGCAGAGCCACATGCAGGTGTCTTACAACGCGTATTCTCTCTTAGTGCTCACAGATCCTGCACACTTAAAAATGAAATGCGGTAGGGCCTGGTTCCCAGTCTCTGCTGGTGCAGACGCTGTGTGTTTTCTCCTTTGGTTGGTGAACATCACGGGGTTGTTGGTGTCCAGGGTACCACGTTCCCTGCTCCGGTAGCTCTGTCTACATCTTGAAGCTTTGTCCTGTGCTCCGCTCTTATTTGTGCTGCCAGCGGGACTGGAAAACTTAACTTTCTGATAGCTGAATATTACTTTTCAGTGCACGGTTCATGCAAGCTTTCTGTAAGTAATTGCAGACTCTCTCCTGGCTTTTAGAGATTTAGCCTTGATTTATTCCCCCCCTTCCCCATCCTCCCTAAGAAAATCAATATGTTTAAAATAATAAAATCAAATTCTGAAGGGTTACGTCGTTTTACCTGCATTTAAAAGGGGAAAACTTGTTTGTGTTCTTGACCTCCAGAGCAATGTTCACGGGCGGGATGAGAGAAGCCAGCCAAGATGTGATCGAACTGAAAGGCGTATCTGCTAAAGGCCTGAAGCACATCATAGACTTTGCGTACAGCGCTGAAGTGACTCTTGATCTCGACTGCATTCAGGATGTGCTGGGAGCTGCTGTTTTCCTCCAGATGGTGCCTGTCGTGGAGCTCTGCGAAGAATTCCTGAAATCCGCCATGAGCGTCGAAACGTGCCTCAATATCGGGCAGATGGCCACCACCTTCAGCCTCGCGTCCCTGAAGGAGTCGGTAGATGCCTTCACTTTCAGGCATTTCCTCCAGATCTCCGAGGAGGAGGATTTCCTTCACCTCCCGCTCGAGCGCCTCGTTTTCTTCTTGCAGAGCAATAAGCTGAAGAGCTGCAGCGAGATCGATCTCTTCCGCGCCGCCGTGCGCTGGCTGCAGTACGACCAGACGCGCCGCGCCAGCGCCAGCCAGGTCCTCTGCCACATCCGCTTCCCGCTCATGAAATCCTCGGAGCTGGTGGACAGCGTCCAGACCTTGGACATCATGGTTGAAGACGTCCTGTGCCGGCAGTACCTGCTGGAGGCCTTCAACTACCAGATCCTGCCCTTCCGGCAGCACGAGATGCAATCCCCTCGCACCACCATCCGCTCGGACGTGCTGTCCCTCGTCACCTTCGGCGGCACCCCCTACACCGACAACGACCGCACCGTGAGCTGCAAAGTTTACTGCCTGCCCGACGCCGGCGGGCGCCAGTTCAAGGAGCTGACGGAGATGGAGGTGGGGAGCAGCCACTCCTGCGTGGCCGTGCTCGACAACTTCGTCTACATCGTGGGCGGGCAGCACCTGCAGTACCGCAGCGGCGAGGGAGCCGTCGACATCTGCTACCGCTACGACCCGCACCTCAACCAGTGGCTGCGCATCCAGGCCATGCAGGAGAGCAGGATCCAGTTCCAGCTCAACGTCCTGCGCGGCATGGTGTACGCCACCGGCGGGAGGAACCGCTCGGGCAGCCTGGCTTCCGTGGAGAAATACTGCCCCAAAACCAACGAGTGGACCTACGTGTGCTCCCTGAAACGCAGGACGTGGGGGCACGCCGGAGCCACGGTGGGGGACAAGTTGTACATATCGGGTGGGTACGGCATTTCGGTGGAAGACAAAAAAGCCTTGCACTGTTACGACCCCGCCGTGGATCAGTGGGAGTTTAAAACCCCCATGAACGAACCCAGAGTTCTACACGCCATGGTCAGCGCCAATAAGAAGATTTATGCTCTGGGAGGCCGCATGGACCACGTTGACCGTTGTTTCGATGTTTTGGCCGTGGAATATTACGTGCCTGAGACAGACCAATGGACAACGGTGAGCCCGATGCGCGCAGGTCAGTCAGAAGCTGGCTGTTGTTTACTAGAAAAAAAGATTTATATCGTAGGAGGGTACAACTGGCATCTGAACAACGTCACCAGCATCGTGCAGGTGTATAACACAGAAACCGATGAGTGGGAAAGGGACCTGCATTTCCCAGAGTCTTTTGCTGGGATAGCATGCGCTCCGGTGATACTGCCGCAGGTAACGAGCCAGAGATAACCGCGAGACGGCGCCGGCCCGCGGGGCCGCCCCGCGTTGCATGTGAGCAGGATGCGGTGTTGTTTCCCTGGTGTTTGCAAACGGTCATTGTGCATCTTGTGGGCGAGGGAAGGAGAAAAACGGCTTGTGTTCCCTCCTCCGTGAAGTCCCTCCTCCTCCTCTTCTTCCTCCTCTTCCTCCTCCTCCTCCTCCTGGGTCGTGTTCTGGCAGGCGTTTCAGCAAAGCGCCTGTCAGCTCGTTAGACTGAGCAGATGTTACAGCTGGAAAAAGCTTTTCTCTTTTTTATGTCTTTTTTTTTGATTGGGGGGGGGTGCGTTTTGCCAACTTTTCATCATTTTTAACAAGATTACACATCGCAAACGTCGACGGGCTCAGGAGCGACTGGTCCTGTGGTGTGTTCCAAAGCGTTCAGGTGTGGTTTTGTATTAACATCTCAACAATCACTGTATGTCGCTTTCTTGGGTTAGTTTGGTTTTTTTTAGCAAACAAACAAAGAAACCAAAACCTGTAGAACACACTGACCTCCAAAAGCAATAAAGGGACAGTGGGAGCTGGAAGAGCTCAGGTGCTTGGGTTAGAAAAGCATATTCTTGCTTTCCAAAGGTGACTTTTTGTTTCCTCCCTCCTGAAAGGGGGAACGCTTATCCCTGCACCTCCAGTCTCCTTCGGTTCATCTTCACCTGATCACGCTGCAGTTCCCCGTCCCCTCCTCACCCTCTGCGCAGCAGTTCCAGAAGTTCTCCCTTCACCGGTGCATCCAGAGCCTGCAGCACTAAAGCCATGGTGATAGCTCGATTGCATACACACAGGAGTGATTCTTTTTCCTAACAACTGCCAAACCCAGGTTTGGCTTCCCTGGCAATAAAGCTCCGCGGCTGTTTGTCCGAGGCGCTGAAGCACAGAGCGCCCGGAGTTGCCGCTTTAGGACCCGGCGCCTTTTCCGTTCCCGTCGCTCCAGCAACAGCCGCTCACCCAAACGCTGTGTGCAGTAAAGGAGGTGGGTGCTACTCGTTCATAAGCTCAAAGGTTTTCTCCCTTGGCTCGTAAATAAGATACTTGGCATCATAATACGATGGAATTCTGAGTGGAACGGGGTGTGTTTTTGTTGTTGCCAGTGGGTATTTCAAATGAAGAGATTCATTTTAAGCTGACTCTGTCATTTTGGTAAAATCTGTGTTTACTGCACAGAATACCGTTACTTCCTGAACTTCCCTTTCCTCCAAGCCATTTTTTCTAATTAATTTGAGTGATTAACAAATTGGAAGTTTCTCCTTTGATCAGGTTCTTCTGCTTCAAGGGCTTTGTTTTGTACGGGTTTGATTTGATGTGTGCAATCTTCTTTTTAGAGAAACTGTTGCATTCTGCTGTTCAATAAACACTGCGCTGTAACCTTTGGAGACAATAGATGTCTGTTTTGCTAATGACTCACCGAGCAGGTCTGTGTACAGCA
Organism: Patagioenas fasciata; assembly: GCF_037038585.1. Lineage (NCBI taxonomy): Eukaryota > Metazoa > Chordata > Aves > Columbiformes > Columbidae > Patagioenas > Patagioenas fasciata. The sequence goes on along the minus strand of NC_092546.1, from coordinate 5,794,624 downwards.
TGAACCCCACGAATCCCTTGCCTTCACTTAAAGGTATTTTTCTCCAATAATGAAATCACAGCACCTTGGATGTGATCGGTGAGGGCGCGTGCTCCTCAGCTCAGCTCTGCATCCCAGATTTGTGCTAAAATGATGCACGGTTTTATCCCTTCCTATCTATTTGCTGGTTTGCCAATAATAAATGAATGAAAAGCACTTGTTGTTGCATAATGCGCTGGAGTCGGTGGGCCAGCTCCGCTGCGTCGCTCTCGGGCAGTTAATCTGCTCCATTCTCTGCTCATTTGCTCTGGCACCGACGCCAGGAATGCTGCGAAAGTCTTGGCAGATAACAAGCAAATTGTGAAAGGATGAAATGTAACCCAATACCAGCTTCAAAGTTACCAAATAATGCATTTTCTTTCTTTTTTTTTAATGCTTCCATATGTTTATGACCAGGGCGCTTTGCTGGGTTAGCAGCAAACGCGAGTTTACTCGCTTTCCCATTTGCGGGACGTGGTTAATCCTCCTGAGCGTGTGTCATTGCTCCATCCCTGCCTTCCTAAAGCGCTGCCCTATTTTAGTGATGTTTTCCTCCCCAAAGCGTTTCTCCGGCAGCCATTGATGGTTCGGGTGTTCTGCAATAACCGCGTTGTCCAAAGGTGCGGCCGCAGCGCTCAGGGGTGGCCGGAGAACCCACGCGGTGACCGTCGGTGGGAGCTCATCACCGGGAAAACGAGCTTTATTCTTCACTTCTCAGGTACGTGTTTGTGTGCGTCAGGGTGGAAAATAGAGAAAGATCTTTGGGAAAAAGAATGCAAAAGTTTGCTGTTGCTTTGAACACAAACTGAAGCTCTGGATGAGCTCCTTGGAACGGCGGCTTTGCGGAGAAGAGGTTGCACAAAGCTGTTCTGTGATTGTTGAATGAACCGGCCTGGTGTCTGCGTTCCCATCGCCTCTCCTTGTTACCAGAATGCTCTTTTTATAGCAATACAAATAGCTATTTTTCATAACGTTAGCTAGAAATATTCTGGCTGTTCTAAACTTAGCAGAGACTGGCTAAAATATTTGTGGAAGCGCAGAACATCCGTCTTGATAATAAAGTTTGTTTTACCCCCGTGAAGCTTGCAGTCGTGGCTGCCCTGCGCATAACCTGTTATCTGGGAGATAAATGGGTTTGATTCTTCTGCTCTGTTGCAACAACTCAACAGGGTCTTCGCATAAACATCGGAGCGATCGTGGAGCTGATACTTCGCGGGATGCCCTGTGCGAAAAGCGAGTGGACCGGGCTCTTCTCCCCTTCAAGAGTGAGCAAAGCCAGGGAAATGTTCGCTTGCACTCGCCGTCATTTATTAGTCTCAGAGCAGCAGTAAACGTTACGGGGTAAACCTGATTTGGTACATTTTAAAATACCCTTGACCAGATGGGGAGCAGTAAAAGCCCAGCGTCGGTAGTCGTGGGTATTTGCAGAGCGCGTGTCCCGTCGGGGACGCCTGTCATGGCTGGGATAATAGCTTCTGTCTTCTCTGATGTTTTATGGGCCTGAAATTGCGCTTGAAACTACAGAGAAAGCACCAGGGCTCTTGGCAGGGCGCAGAACAGCTCGAGATGGGAACGTCTGCATCCCATTACCGGTGTCGCTGACCCTCGTCCGGGGGGCTGTCGGCTCCACGATCCCGCTGCCATTCCTCCCTAGCCCAGAGCCTCGCTAATTCCTACCGACGTGGCCGAGCGTTCCTACCGAGCTCTCGGAAGTCGAACAGCAGCGGGAAAATGTCATTTCTTGTGATTTACGGCGAAGGGCGGCGCTCCCGCTGGTCCTGAGCGCCCGGTGCTGATTGAAGATGGTGCTGCGCAGCAGAACCGCTCGGGACCTCGCGGGAGCCGCATCAAACCCCGTCTGACGTTTCCACCTCACGGCTGCGATAAGGTCTGGAGCTGCTGAAACTCTGCAAACTTTGGGGGCTGTTTATCATGGGAGGATTATTGAAGCCAGACTACTGTCAGGATAAATAAAACATGTTTCCCAGTGCAACTCTAATTATGATTTTTAGCCAGTTGTGTAATGGGCGCAACTTGATTTACAATAAATCTTCCAGTTGCATAAATGAATGAGATTTCATCACTTGCGACTTAAGGACCAGGAGAAGTGAATGTGGCTGAATGGGTTTCCCGTCCAGCCGGGTTCACTGGTGCGTCGGGGGAGCGGAGCCGCCTGGTCCTGCCTTCCGAAGAGCGCTCAGATACCTGGAATTTCAGTGGGATATATCACGGATATATCACAGATACATCACACAGACATCGCTCCCCTCCAGTGATTGCTTACAGAGACAGCTTGGATTCCACTCTGCATTTTAATAGTGAGTAGGCACAGAATCATCCCACAGCCTCTTGTTTCTCGTTCCAAACTAATAACTCGAGTTGTGGTAACACAAGTTTGGCACTTTTCAGTTTAATATTTCAGCTTTAAGAGAAGTTTCGCAGAGTTTTCAAATCAATTTGTGGGGTGGGTACGACTTCGGCTGCTCCGACGTGGAACGTTCCATCAAATGAATGCAAAATGTGCTTTTCTGCTTGGAAACAGCTGCTGCTTTAGCAGTGCAGCCTGAAATCAGCCTCGGATTGCAAGAGGACGGTGGAGATTGAGCAGAGCGCAGCGGCGGGGGCCTGCGGGCGGAGATGGGAGCAGAAAAGCTGTCAGAGCGAAAGTTTTCCCAATGTTTTATAAGCTGTGGAGAGCAAATCAAAGGTTCTTGGCTCCATCTCCGAGGCTTTGCCGTTGCTCTTCACACCCAGGCCATGGCGCGTAATGAGCTGGAGCTGTTCTATGTGGCTTCTTCAAAACCGAACATCATTTTGCGGGTTGGCGCAGGGGCCGGCCCGTCCGCTGCTCCCAGCCCCGAGCACCTGGAGCAGAATCCAGCTCTTCCTTGGGTATTTTTGACCCATCTCCCGGTCACAATGCTTCGAAACATCCTGAAAAGTGTTTTCCATGCGGTTATCTGGTGTGTTTGCTAAGGTGTGTCTTTGTAGAAAGTTTGTAATTGTTTGCTTTAATTGCGTCCCCGTTGTGTTTCTCCCCTCGCCGTGGCCTGGGGTCTTGTTTTAACACGATCCTCTTTATGATGCAGATTTTATTCCTTAGCAGTGTTGATACTTGCACTCAGTGCCTTCAGGACAGCAGTTTACAACTGGATTTAGAAGGAATGTGTGAGTTTCACTGAGGTTTAGAGGAGAGAAATTTGCCCTGTGGTGCTGTTAGGTGGCTGGACCTTAGTTTTGCAGCTTTGTGCTTCTCAGGAGCTGGAAGTTTCCTTATGCCAGGAGTGTGGCCTTGCTGCTTCTGAGGAGCAAAATGGGCGCGTACGCCATGGAAAGGGGGTCAGGTTTAGTTCAGTCCCTGGATGAGCAGAGACCCAAGCACGTGTGTGTTTGCCCATGAGTTTTGCAGGCTTGCAACAGCTTTTCTCTGTTTTCCATGGGGCTGCTCTGTGCTCGAGGCTTTTCGGAGCCTTTTGGAGAGCCCGGTGTGTTCTGTTGTGCACCCGCTGGTGTGATTACGCTGGGAAGAAGAGGGTGAAGGAAGAGGGACCCTGTTCTTCCCACTTCTGTTGGGAATATTAACCTAGGAACGCCTCCACCCGTTGGTACCGTAAGTGTAAGAACCAGCCTTGATCCCGGGCCGGACGTTGAGCAGGTTCCCAGCTGAGGGTTTGGAGTTTGCAGGGGGGAACCTCCCATCTCGCAGTGAAAAACAAGTTGTTATGTTCCTCCTGAGGGTTTTTCAGGACAGCAATTAGAGTTCAGTGAACAGCTCAACTTGCTGCTAAGAGGCCCAAAAGGCAATTCTTAGAAATGCACATTTTTGGAGGCACAAATCCTTCCTCCGCAAAGCCCAGCGGCTGCTGAGAAGCACAAGACACCCTGTTCTGTGAGGCCCTTAGGATGGTGTTTTGTTATTTCAGTCCAGCGTAGAGTTTGCTTTTAAATGTGTGCATAGTTATTTTGCTGAAATAGGGTATAACCACGTGTTTAAAGCTCTGAACTGCAGCCTTAAAATGGCTCCAGCGGCGACCAGGTCTGCACTACAGACCATGCAAGAGAAACCCACCACCAGCCCTGGAAACCAAAATTCATTTCCCCTGGTTGAATCCTCCCATTCAGCCGCTTTATCGGGGCAGCTTGTTTTGCTTCAGCAGCAGGAAGAGGGAGGGAGAGAGGAGACGCTTTTGCTTCTGCGGCTACAGAACGGTTTGCAAGCGCGCAGATGTTTTGCTGCTCCCGTCCCCCAAAGCCCTCGCAGGGACGGCCCTGGCGTCGCTTCGGCACAGGGCGCAACGGGAGTCGCTGTGCGGAGGGCGAAGGGAACAGCTCAGCCCCAGAAAGCCAGGAACATGGGGCTCCTGTGGCGGTTGCTGCGTCTCCTGCTGAGGAATCACCGACTTCGTGTAACTCTTGCTTTACCAAAGCGGTTGAAACTGAGGTGCCCGAGTTGGGCTGGTGTGTTTGTCCAACCGGTTGTCAGGTTTTCATGCAAAAATTACCTGTACCTGCATAAACCATGCTGAATCCTCCTTCATGCTCAGATTTTAATGCTTTCAGCGTAAAAACAGGGCCTTTAACTTGTAGGTGAACACCTGTCCCAGGGCAGGGAAGCGGCCGAGGTTGGTTTTGCGCTGGGGTATGAACCTGAGGAGCAGGCAGGTGTTGCCTGTTTTATGATACTTAAGGTAAAAAATAACTTGGGATTTTCAGTGTGCCCCTTGCAGCACACGTCTCAAGCTGAACCATGAGCTTTAAAAGCATTTCCTGCTACTTTACATACGGAATATCAGCAAATTCTCTGAAGGCTGGTTTGACAGGCGGCCATGGAAGGAAACGTCTTGCTCCCTGATACGCTCCTCTGATCTACAACTTGATTTACAATGGTGTAATCTTAGCGGTAAAAACGCTCTTTTCCCGGTTTCCTGTTTGCTTCAAGAAGGCGCAGGGTTCTTGCGGGTGCCTCACTTAGCGCTGGGTGAATGCACCCGCATAGAATCCTGTGCCTCCCATCCAGGTGTTACCTTTGGAAGGACGCGAAGCGGCTGCCGCTCCCCACGTCATCTCAGCACCTCTGGAAACCTCCTGGCCTCAGGTGGTGTGAAGCCGAGCGTCGATTCTGGGAAAAGAACCCAAACACGATCCTCTGGTTGCCAAATGATTTCAGAGCACCAGAAGGCACAGCTTGTAGAAGTGAGATGAGGATCTTTTAGCGGTCAGGGTTTGCGTGCTTTCTGTAATTTTAGGATTTACAGGGAGTGGTAAAGAAGCGAAACGGGCAGGATGACAAGGGGGTGTTGGTACAGAGAGCAGAACCAAGTGTGCCGGGGGATGCTTTGCCTCGGCAGATTTGGTGAGTGGTGTGGAAAGGGAATTCAGGAGCTTTTATGTGCCCTCGGGAAAGAAGGGTCTCTTGAATTAAGGAAATGGTCACAAATTCCAAGCGAAACAAGAGAACGTTTTCCCACCAGAAGCACAATTTGGAGCGGAGTTCAAAACAGCGTTGGAACCAGGGACTCTGTGGGCTCGCCGGGATATTCTTCTCTGAGGATAATGGGAACGGCAACAGGAACATTAAGTAGGAAGTGTGAGAGATCAAAATCTTTGTGTCTGTAGGCAACGCAGTGTCAGTTTACTCAGCGACCCAGGCACGATCTCACGATCTCACGCTGTCTGCCGTTGCGTAAGCCGCTCGACCTCACACCTTCCTCCGAAGCCTCCAGGGGAGAACAAGGGAGCTGGATCTCATCTACCAGAGCAGTTCCAGGGGAGCCGGAGGAGTGAACACAACCTCTTCCCCACAACCCGCTCGCTGGCGGCTGCATCTGCTCCGAGGAGCCGCAGGTTGCTCAGTAAGGAGGGGTTTTTTCAAGAAAAGCAGATGTGAGCACCCCAGCCGGCTTCTCCAAGGACTCTTTGTTTGCTTCTTGATTCTCAGTTACAAGAAACTTTCTCAGAACACGGCTCAAGGCTGGGGGAGACAGAGCTGCTGTCCCGGGGGATCCCATCGCAGCTTGCTGCTGAGATCGAGTTGTTCTCACGTGGCCCCATATGTGCTCGAGGTGAAGATGGCAGGAGACATAAATAACAGTGATGGTGTGAGCTCACCATTTGGTCAAATGCATGGCGTATCTCCTTCGGTGGAGGAAGAAGGAAACCTGGCACCCGTCTGAAACGTCTCCTTGCCTTAATGCACTCAGGATTTACATTTTCGGCTGGGTCACGCACTTCACAGCCATTCAGATCCACCCACACCCCAGAACGTGGAGTGCTGAGTGGGTGAGAAATTCCAGAAGCAACTCTGGCAAACGCAAACACATTGAAGAGAAGGTTTGTTAAGCAAACTGCTTTAAAACCGGAGCATTGAAGAACAGAAGCGGGGTCCAGGCTGCACGCTGGAATCCAATCTGATAAAGAAACAATAAGAACAGGGAGTCTTGTACCGGGGGGAAGTTGTAACCCCCCCACCTCCCTGGCCATCTGCGTTCCCTCCCTGCAAACCGCAGCCAACAGGGGAGATTTCACTCCCTTCCATCTTGGGAGATCCGAGAGGGGAACATTTATCAAGTTTCATCTCAGGCACTTAATCTTCTGGTGCTACAGAAGAGGCAGAGTGGCAGCTGGGTCTGAAGATGGTTGATATTACCACCTATGGTATTAAATCCGGGATAACTCAGCAAATTATTTATCATTGTCTCGCTTCTCAAGCAAAAACACTGTGGGTAATCGGTATCTTACTGTTAAATCTTTATGATTTATATGCTTTTAGCATGACAGGCCAATTTTGCAGGTCATGTGCTGTTCCTGTACGCAGCCAGAGGGTATTTAACTGAACGTGTGTGCTGGTTGTTTATTCCTGGTGAAAAATGCAAGAAGTGATTCGACTCACATCTGTCAGGAGCTACAGGGGAATGGCTGAGCCTGCGGGGCCTGGATGGGCTTTACGTCCCAGCTCTGTTTCCTGTGATGGTATCTCAGCTTGTGCTAGAGACCCTAAGTGCAAATTGGCAGCTGGAATTCAGGGTGGGACGTGACTTTGTGGCTGACACTAATCCTGACGGTTTGAGCTGAGTCTCAGCCGTCCGTCTCCAATGGCCTTGCAGCGGCGGATAATTATAACATCTGATTTTTACGTGGGCAGGAAATGCTTATAAATGACCGGCGAACTGCCTGAACCAAGGCCGCCAAGGTGAAGTGAGAGCAGAGTCTGATTTCTTTGACCTGATAACTCAACCATGACAGGATTTGGTTGCTGGAGTAAGGGCTGCTCAGGGGCAGAGATGCCCCCCAAAAAAAGGAAAGTGTCCGCTTTATAGCTTTGTAAAAAAGAAAGTGCAAAGGGCAACGTGTGGGTGTTGGGAAACAGTACTGTGAGGATTTATTTATGAGTGCTCGGTGCGTGCGTCCCGCGTGTCGCGGCGCTTTGCACCCATCGGATGTTAACACAGCTGGAATCAATGGCTCGGCAGCCTGAGCTGGTGTTTCCAAACGTCTCGTGTCCCAGCTGGGTCGGCTCTGTCCGCCATCCCCTCCTCGGGACAGATCCGCTGCTCCCACACACGCACCGGAGGGGGAATAACCCGCCGGTGGTGTTGACAAAGAGCTGGGGCTCACCGGGACACGCGCGACGCCGCAGGAGTGGGAGAAGGAGGAGCTGGAGGTGCTCGCAGGATCCGGCAGCGGAGATGCGCTCGCGTGGGGAGACCGCACCGGTTTGTTCTGCGCAGAACGGAGCTGCTGTAGCATCTTCTGCTTTGCTGGACTACAGGGGACCAGGAAAACTGGAGAGTTTCCCAATTACTAAAGCTTGCCTAGAAATAATGCTTTTACTTGCTGTCTTATAGAATCAGGGAATCACGTTGGTTGGAAAAGACCCTCGAGATCATGGTGTCCAACCATAACCCACCCTGTCCCAGCCCCATGTCCTGAGAACCTCCTGTCCGTCTGTCCAGCCCTCCAGGGACGGTGACTCCAGCACTGCCCTGGGCAGCCTGTTCAATGCCCCACAGCCCTTTGGGGGAGAAATTGTTCCCAGATCCAACCTCAGCCTCCCCTGGTGCAACTTGAGGCCATTTGCTCTGCTCCTGGCGCTTGTTCCTGGGGAGCAGAGCCCGACCCCCCTGGCTCCAAGCTCCTTTCAGCCAGTTCAGAGATCAGAAGGTCTCCCCTCAGCTCCTGTTCTCCAGCTGAACCCCCAGGTCCCTCAGATTTTTATTAAATAATTAAAATAGATACTTTATATGTGCCGGTTAAAAAAATACTTGGCTTTATATAGATTTGGGATTTAGGTCTCCCCTTCAGGGTAAGGAGTTTGCTGTTTGAGCACCCCGTGGGCACACACAAACGCACCCCCCATCTTTTTTCTGGGCGGCATCGCCCATTCGACCCCGTGTGCACCGGAGCCCACAGAAGCCAGCGGGAAGCGCCCTCCGCCGCGACGCGCGGGACCTGCGCGAATCCCGGGGACGCGCCACTGCGGCGGGGATGTCCGCGGGCTTCGGAGGAGGACGCTGTGGTCCCCAGCGAGCCGCACCCCGGGAGGGGACAGCGACAGGGCTGGGGGGGAGCGGCGGAACCGCCCCCGTACCGGCACCGGCACCCACCCCGCGCCACTTCGGGGCGCCCGCCCGGCAGCGCGCACGCGCCCCGCGCACGTGACGCCCCCTCAGCAGCGCAGGCGCGTAGCCGGCCAGCGCCCCCACCTCCCCGCGCACGCCGCCGGCCGCCCCGCGCATGCGCCCCTCCGCCCCCTCACCGCCCCCTGCCGCCCCGCGCAGGCGCCCTGCGTTCCCCCGCCCGGCCCGCCCGGCGCATGCGCGTCGCCCCCTCCGGCGCGGGGAGGGGGATGCGGACGGGGGAAGATGGCGGCCTCGAACAACCCGCGGAAATTCAGCGAGAAGATCGCGCTGCACAACCAGAAGCAGGCGGAGGAGACGGCGGCTTTCGAGGAGGTCATGAAGGACCTGAGCCTGACCCGCGCCCACCGGGTGAGCCGGCGCCTTCCCTCCCGCCTTCCATCCCGCCCGCGCCCGCGCGCCCCCGCCGCAGCCCGGCCGCGCGCGCCCCCGGTGGAGGCGCTGGGGGGGGGGGGGGAGGAGGGGCGGCGTCCCCCGCGGCGCCCCCGGCCCCGGGATCAGCGGCGGCGGGCGGGGCGGCGGGCAGCGCCCCCTGGCGGGGCGGGAGGCGCCCCCGGCGCGGGGCGGGTGGCCGCGCGCCGCCCCCTCACCCCCCCCTCTCCCCCCCGCCCCCGTTCCCCGTTTCCCCGGCGCCGGGGCCGCCGCGAACGGAGCATCCTCCCGGGCGGCGGGAACAGGTGCGCTCCGCGGAGCCCCGGGGCACGGCCTGGCTCTGGGGGAGCCCCGGTCCTCCCGGTGCAGGCGGGGATGTGCGCCCGGGCCCGGCTGGATGGGGCTCCCCTGGGATGGGTCTGAGGGGGCGACCCGGCTCCTCACCCGGGATAGGCTCCGGTTCTGAGTGGGGGGACCGGCTTCCTCACCCCAGGACAGGCCCGGGCTGAGGGAGGGGTCCCCGGCTCCTCACACAGGACGGGGCCCGGCCTGAGGAGAGACATCCAGGTTCCTTCACCCGGTTCTGTGAGGGGATCCCGGTTCCTTCACCCGGTTCTGTGAGGGGATCCCGCTTCCTTCACCCGGTTCTGTGAGGGGATCCCGCTTCCTTCACCCGGTTCTGTGAGGGGATCCCGCTTCCTTCACCCGGTTCTGTGAGGGGATCCCGCTTCCTTCACCCGGTTCTGTGAGGGGATCCCGCTTCCTTCACCCGGTTCTGTGAGGGGATCCCGCTTCCTTCACCCGGTTCTGTGAGGGGATCCCGCTTCCTTCACCCGGTTCTGTGAGGGGATCCCGGTTCGTTCACCCGGTTCTGTGAGGGGATCCCGGTTCCTTCATTTGGGTCTGAGGGGGGATCCTGGTTCCTCACCCAGCACAGACCCAGATTGGGGTCCCATCCTCCCCCCGCTGGCCCCAGGAGCCCTTTTCCCTCAGGGCCCTGTGGAGCATCCCCAGAGCACCCATGGGTGCGTGGGGACCCGGCGGGCGCTGCCGGACTCGGTGTCACTCCAGTTGTTCCTGTCACACTCCAGTTGCTGTAGGTGCAAATCGCTGCACTTCAAACCCTCCCAAGCTTCTGATGCCTCTGCAAAGCCCGTTGGTGGTAATTAACAGCGTAATGAAGGTGCTTTTCGAACATCAGATGCCTTTTCTGGTTCACGTATAGCGGTGTCAGAGCTTTTCTGCGTGGTGCTTGTCTCACCTGTTTGTGTCAACATTTTTCGTTTTAATGGTTTAAGGAAAATTTACCGTCTTCTTTGTGGCCAAACCTTGGTGGGAATGGGAACAAGAGAACCTACAGTTGAGTTTGCAGTCAGATGTTGCCTTTTATTCCTCTGTGTCAAGGCAGGGTAAATGTTTGTTCTGAATTGGTGCTGCTGCTGGTCAGGTGTAAAAGCAAGTCGTGCTGCTTCTGGCGGCTCCTGCTCGGGAAGGTGCGAAGCCAAAGCTTCGCTCGTGATAAACTATTTGTTGCTGCTTCGTAGGGTATGCGGTTCAAGTTACTGTTCATTGAGAGCAGAGTGAGGACAATTTCGAGATGTTTGCAGTCACAGGAGTCGTTTCTTGCACCTCTGTCATGCCTGTGTAGCTCAGTCCCACTTAAGCGCCAATTACTCTTAAAAAGAGTTCCTCAAGTCTGCAATTACAGGTTGGCCTCCAATTAACTCTTACAGTTAGCATTCACCTTGCGCAAGATTAAGTCGGAATCCTAGTTCAATTTCTCACAAATCCGGGTGTTCCTAACCCAGGTTTTGCAGAAGGAAACTCATCTTATTTTCAAGAACAGGGTATGGAGAGAAGGACCCAAGATGAATGAGGTATCTGAGGATTCTGGGTACTGAAGTGATGGAAACACTGACCAAATAGCTGAGTAAAATGTCTCCTTTGTAGAGTTTTTCTTCTAAATTCCATGATTTCATCTGTCTCTAAAAGGCAGTAGAAAAGCAAAAAGGGGTTAAGCACGACTTTGCTGTTTGCTCTCATTTTCATTTGGCAACCAACACTTTGCTGTCAGTTTGGAAATGCGTTACTCAGTTTGTGGAAGCAGCCCAAAATTTCTGTTGCCTTTTCATTATTAGTAATTGTCTTTTTTGCAATGTTTACCGTCTTGTCTGTTGTATTGTTCGTTCCTGGTCCTACAGAGGCACACAACTACTGTTCCACCATTTCTTGTGCGTACAAACGCTGTTTCTGAGCTTGCTTTCTGCACTGGGAGTCTTCCACCTATGCTGTTCAGACCATCTGAGATTTTTAAGTTACGATGCATCTTTCTTGCCTAGGAAAAAACCAAAATATGATATTAACTCCTCCTTTATCACCCTCACCATTCAGCTGGAAAAAAAAAAAGCTTTAGAGAAATAAATGGCTTTGGTTTCAGAAGTGTCCCCCCGTTCCCAGGAGCAACAAAGTCCTGTCTTTGAGCTGGCACATTCAAGAATGCATTTTAGCTTTCCTGGGAGACGCAGACCTTGCGAAGAGTTGTGGAGGTGGGTGGCCGACAGGCACTGGAGCTGCTTAATTGTCTGTTGAGTGGGACCTTTGTGTTTATAATGCAGAGATTTCTGCGAGTCCCATAGTAACAAAGTGGGTGAGAAGAGGAGGAGGGTTTTTTCTGTGTGGCATTGACTCTTCTATTTTGCTCGTGGCTCTTTTTTAAATTGTAGAACCACACTGATTTTTGTGTTTTAAGGACGGGTTGTTTACCAGGACCTACTCTCAATTTCTGTGGTGCTTGCTGCCTTACGTGTATTTACTCATACAAGGCTGTTGCTGCCCTTTAATATTGTAATTAACAAAACATTAACATGCAGGATGATGCAGGTAGTGCTGAGCTCTTCAACGTGCGGCTCTTCGAATGCAGGAGAATGTAAGATTTTAAAGAAAAATTGGGCGCAGCTTGTGACCTGCGTTTTGAAGGGGGTTCTTTTTCATTTGGAGATATTCTCAGGCTGCCAGGATTGGGGTTTTTTTTGATATATATTGTTAAAGTGACTTAGTTTTGAGGGATTTCAACCAGAGCTGTGTTCGAGCTCCCTCTTGGTCTTTTCCTGCACATAAAGCCCTCCCACATTTGAAAAAACTCAAGTAAAACCCCCTTAGTTTGTATTTGGATGTGTGTAAAACACAGGCACAGGCACACACCTCCCCGTAACAAAATTTGTGCTTACGTATGACACAATCACTGGCTTACTCGTTCCTACTGGCTGTGGAATAGATCAAAACGCCTCTTTGTACGTTCACAGATCATCGTTTGATGTCGATAGTATGCAAAATAGTATTTAAAAGCTTAGTTAAATCAGGAATGCTAATCTGTGGTTTTAAAAATGAGAAACGCTAATGATGATGACAGCGTCACAATGTTTCCCAATGTCTTCAGCATGTTTTTATTGAATAATTCGATAAAAAAGAAAATCCTGACTACGCAATAGTATTTTTGAATGTCTGAACGATATTAAAGAAATGCATCAAAATCAGGACTGAGCCTTCCAAGCACAGAGATTAATCCTTTCAGCTGGAAGTGGTTTTGTTCAAGTTAATAGTACCATGAGTTTCTCTCAAAACACAAATGTTAATTTTCCAAGCTCTAGATGGTGGTTTTTTCTTTGTCACTTTTACACATACAGGGTTTGGACCCTATATTTGCACATTTCCAGGCCAAGAAATAGGTCGTTTAGGCTCCATCCGTGATCTTGCTCCAACTTCTCTGCTGAAGGGGATAGAACCGCCACCCAACCCGCTCCCCGCATCGCGTCTCCATCCGTGAGCACCATCACTCTTTGACAGTCCCCGGCTGGGCGAGGAGCTTCGTGGAACGCGCTGCAATAATGGTGCAGCGTCGGTCATTCTTTGACAGAATTCCTGCGGACGGGAGGGGAAGGCGCGGAGGTGAGGCTGCCGCAGGGGCACAAAGAACCCCTGTTCTTGTGCAGCTCTCGCCTTGGCTGAGCGCGGCTGAGCTGTCCAAGGTAAACACGCCGCCGGCTGCTGATATGCCGTGCTGGAGAACGCGCGTTCCTCCGGCAGCAGCATAACGCTGCTTCTGCGAAACCCACTCAGGGCCTTGTTGTAACGTTATTTATTTTTTTTTTTCAAGGAGACAATGACTTTTTTTATGATTCTTCCATCCTTACCCCGTGTTACAGCTGCTTGCTTCAGCTCTCAGACAAAGGCTTTTTCTGTGCGGTGGCCAAGTCTGTCTGGTTTAATGATGTAGCAAAGCTATGAAGGATCTGCGGGCGCGTGAAACTGTGATTGTACAGCCGCTTTATTTCAATGTATTAATTGTAATTCGCGGGACGAACGTGTGGAACTCAAAGTTTTCTTTAGCTTCAGCAGCGGAGAATGTTCGCAGTAATGTGCGTTTATAGCAGCTACTCATTTAGTAACAGATACGTTGTGCAGGTTATGTACAGTCAGCTCTTCCTACTCTTTGAAGGGTGATTTGGGGTTTTCCCTTGAAGCAAATTTCCGAGCTGCAAAGCAGTTCGGGCAGAGCTTCGCTTCGCCTGGCGTGCAGGTCCTGCAAAGTTTTAGGTCTGGATACACATTTTCTTGGTCTTGTGTTTACCAATTGAAGTTGGTGGTTTTGATGGGTTTGAGTCGTAGTTGTGAATGTGGGAGCTGCAAACCCACCAAAGTTACGGACGTGGCAAAACCATCGATCTGCAGGAGCTGGCACTGTGTCCATCTGATGGGTGGAAGGACAGAGGTAAACGAGCGTTCTCTGCGGAAATAAAGCATTAGACCACAAAAAGGTCCAACAGGGGTTGTTCCTTAAAGTAGTTTTCAAGAATATATTATATTGAAAAATGATTTTTAGTAGCCGTGTGACCTAGGCACAAACTTTCTTCAGCACCTGTTAGATGAAAGAGGAAAGAGCTGTTCTCTACACAGCGCAAAGAACAAGGGAGGGGAAAGCCCCAAGGCCAGGTACACTGCAGGGCACTTCTCAGCAAATGTAATACTCTATCTTAAAAAGATAAAGGAAATAAGCTTTTCTTTTTTAAACTAACATTTCTGCTTGCGGTGGCTGGAGCTTTGCTCTGGGGTTTTTGGAGATGTGCTGGAGTGGCTGTTGCTTTGCAGCTGACAGGATTGGAATGAGTGAAAAGAAGCAAACTCTCCAAATCTGGAGGGTTTTTTCGGAACACCAGCTTGTGACGGTGTTTGTTTGGTGACAGTGACCGGTGACGATCTCGGTGCTGCTTCCCTTTTATTCTTTTGGTCTCAACTGCTTCCATTTTGATAAACAAATGTGGTCCCGAGGGCTTTGGTCTAATCTTGGGGTGGTACCCAAATGTGAGTCTGCATTAACTCACCAGCTAAGACCAGCCTATCTGATCATGCGTAGGAGTTAATATTGAAAATGCTGCTTTGATCTGGTTTAAATGGTTTTCTGTGGCGTGTTTAGTGCTGTGTAAGTGATATCCAGGAGTGAGATTTCTGTCAAGATCTCCAGTTGTGCTTGTCGAGCCAAACCAGCATTGCAAAAGCGCATATTTGTCAACCGGGGATGTTTGTGTATGATCTCATTGGTACTTTATAAATTATGAAGTTGTAACCAAGTGTTGATAATAGTCCTGCTTTGCAAATTATTTCTTGGGAAGTGAAAATTCTTCCCCTTGTACCAGAACAATCCTTTGCAATAACACAACAACAACACACGCCCACAAAAGTGGGTTTTAAATAATGAGGCAGAGGAGGATGAAATGATGCATTCTGGCTTGGGGCTTCAGTAATAATTCTACAGCACTTCATGATCCTTGTCTAAGAGTCTGGGTTTTACAGGCAGTTTTCTCCGTGTGTGTTTGACTCTCTTGCCTGCTTGGTCTATCACTTTTCTTGATGACTGGGAAAATGTTCTCTGCAATGTCCCCGCTGGGCTACTCGCTCGTGGTTTTTAGTACGGTTACTTATCACTACATAGTAGTAAGATGTGTTAATGGCAGACTGCAGGTCTGTTAGATGAATTTCAATTAATTTTGATACCCAGCTATTACTATTTATGTTAGTAATATTTTCCTTGGACGGCTGCGGTCTCAAAGGGGAGGGAATTTGGGTTCATTTTCTAAAATATATGTATATTCAGGCAGATGGTGATAGTTCTCAACTTGGAAAGCATATCAGTTACTTGTGACCGGCCTTTCTGTACATCGGTGCCTCTTTAGCTTGTTGTAGAAGCAGCATCTTGGCGTGATGTGGGGCTTTGTAGAAGGATTTTCTAGCTCTGGGGTCCTTGAGTGGTGTTTTGACATCAATAAACTGGATTAAGGGAAAAGAAATCCACCTCAGTGGCAAAAGGGAAGACAGCGATTGTTTAATATACTGACTTTTCACCTTTTTCTCTCCTTGTGAAGTCTTACACCAGTTATTGCAGTGGTGTTACTGGGCTTCTCCTTGTCCTGTCTGCACACGCAGTGGACAAGTCTTGTCTTTGCAGGTTTTTAATTGCAATTTGTCCGATAGCGAGGGAAGCGCAACACTAATACCTTAAATATTGTGCAAGTTTCCACCAGCCTACTCAGCTTCTAATGTCTTATTGACCTCCTCGTTGTAATTAGATTTTTCTGTTGTGCGGTGAAATGGTGATATTGTACGGACCTTTTGCATTCGGAGAATTGTGGCTCTAATGGGAGGCATTTTTAATACCTGGAGAATTGTCTGGTGCTTTAAGAGCTACAAACAGTTTCCTGAGCTGCAGGGGAGGGAAGAACACGCTGCAGGGACCGTGCTGGATCTGGGGACAGGTGACGGGTTATCGTGGAGTCGTGGGCTGAAGGTAAATCACCCATTTCTTCTGGACCGGTCGGTTTTTACTCTCAGGTGCTCTCGTGCTCGCTGATGAACTCCAAAGAGTGCAAACACACCCGGCTCGTCTCCTCATTTACGAAACTTGTAGGGTTACGTAACTGAATTTTCATTCTTTAGCTAAAAATAAAAAATGGAACATAAAAGCTATTTTTATCTTGCTTAATGAGGGCATCTCTGCTTTTATTTGATCTTTTCTGAGACACTTCGATGGGAGGAATGAAGATGGTTTAGGAACTTTTTTCTGAGCCTGGACCCTCATTCTCTCTTGTTCTCTCGAGTGTTGTCCATCAACCAGCAAACAGATATGTTGGCCTGCTCAGAATATTTCCTATAGAAGTACATTGTTAGCTAATAATGATCATTAAATCGATTTTGAGAACGTTGTGCTGGATGTAAACATATCAGGGAGGCAAAGAGTTCTTTTTGCTATCAAATAATCAACGAGCTTCCAATCAGAGTCCTCCCTCTCCGCTGTATTATATTGAATTATCAGCAACATACATGCCTTTCTCTTTTTGAAACCCTTTCAGAAAAGAAGGGTGGCGTTTGCAGAGCTACCACGGGATCTGGTTTGTTTTTAAAAGCAGTTTGGTTCATATTGTAGCTCCGCTTGGCGCTCTGCCCGGCGATAGAGCAGAGCTCTGAAGAATAGGCACTATTTTAAGTCTCTCGTTGTGCTGTATCCTGTTTTTACTTGCTACTCAGTTGTGACTGTTAAGTTTTAAACAGTAAACCTTTGTTCACCAGAAATAGCAAAGTGTTTTTAAACACAGAGTGACAGCCTGTGCATTAAATTTTACTATTTATTATTATTTATTTATTCCCGTTCTGCAAGGTATGTTCTTCACGATTCTTTGCCCTCAAACCCCCAAACATCAAATAGTTCATAGCAGTTTATTTTTAGGAGGAAGTGAAATGCAGCTAATATGTACAGAAGTGCCGCTGTTCAAATTTCTGCTGGTGTAAAACAGAAATAACTAATAATATGTAAAATACAGCATGAAATGCTGCTGCTTTCTTCCCTCCCCTCTCCGGCTTTCTCTGCAAAAGTTGAACATTGTGGTTCGGGTTCACAAGAAGAAGGATTTTCGATCTGGGGTGCAAGGCGCGTTTGGGGTGGTTTATAAATAGCAAGTGTCTGCTAGGGGCTGAGATTTTTCACTTTCACATGAATCTAGAAGGCACTTGGGGGTAGAGGCCCGAGGACGCGTGTAATTTTTATAACCCCGTTTCCTCGCAGTTTTATAGCTGAGGAATCTGGGGAGTTGGTTGCAGCTCCTGAAGGAGAATCTAATGGTGCCTTGGAATTTGTAGATGACTCATAACAGGACAAAACAATCCAGTTAAGTGATTTGAGGTCTTAAATAATCTCTTCAACAGGAAGGTGAAGAAAACATCATGAACTCATGAGGAATAATTGGCTCTCTTGGAGTGCTAAAAGTGCAGCGCTGGCGGGTTGGCAGCGATTCAGGCCATTCCTGGTTCAGCCTTGCTGATCAATATGGATCTCAGCTCTCGTGAATGAAGTTTATTTGACCACACTATAGTGTTTTTAGCAAAGCCGTGTTGCAGTTACCAGGTGGGAGAAGTTGATCTGGGCTGTGTCTCGTCTTCCCAGGTCTGCGTTTTTGCCTGTTCTCTGCTCTTTCCCCCATGAATCGACCAGGTGACCAAGATGGTTTTTGGATGAGGAAAAACCTACAATAACAGCTGCACGTGCTGAAACGGAGAGAAACCCGTCTTTGTGCTCCTTTGCTCTGTGGACGTCCTAGCTGCAAAAATCAAATGGTTTTAGATAGTCCCCAAAATAACCCATTAGAAATACCTTCCTCAGATGACTTACATTGTCATAGACAGTAGGAAAAAGAATTTACTCCATCATCTCCTTTCTCCTCTTCGAAGCACAGAGTCATTCAGGACTGCCTTCATTTTGTAGAGGCTTTAATGCAGCTGGGGGGGTCCCAGGCGGGTGTTCCAGTCAATGCAAACCCTTGGAACCTCCCGGTTTTACTGGTAAACAACTGGAAGTGCAGCATAGATGTCACACTAACAGGTAACCTTTAAGCTTAATCAGCTTTAGGAAGTCTTAAGTTAGCTATATTGCTGTTCCCTTTCCTCTGACAAGCAGATTTTGTTAGTTTATTGATGGAAAGTGCTTCTTCTGATGCCCAGTTTGTTTGTTGTTTGTGCTATCTGGCTGAGCTCCTCTGTCCTTTCAAGCTCTGGCTCCATGGGGCAGAGGCTGAGGCTTCAGATCCCCTTCCCCTCCTGCAGCCCCTCGGCCTCGCTTTGTTTGACCTGGGACGCTCACGGGCTTTGCTTCTGCTCCTTGAACTTGGTGTTAATTTCTGAAGTCTTAGAGCTTATTTGCGTGTGTTAGAGCATCGGTAGAGCCATCAAACAGTGTATTTGGTAACGTACTCTAGGTCTCCACAGGTAGAAATCAAGCGCAGTGCTGGGCTTGTGTTCGCAGCTCTGCTGTGAGTTCAGAGTTGGTTGTGAAATGTCTCCGTGTGGCAGAGACAAAGCTGTTGTTCTTCTGTGGCTGCAAAATTCCAATAGATTACAACAGATTCCTTCTGCGTTTCTTTTTCTTTTCTTGAATTTTGGTTCTTAATGACTGTGTTTGGCTGGCCCGCCGAGTTTTTCTGTTTGTGTCCTGACATGTGGATGCGCTAATGGAACAAATACTTGAAAATGACTTAAATGACAGTTATGGTGATGGAAGAGTAAACAATGATGTAGCAGTTCTAAAAGCAGGGGTTCAAATCCAGTTCATACCATATGTCTGGATCTTTTCGTGGTAATTTTCACTTAGTTTGTAGTAGACATTTGGCTTCCTGGCTTGGCTTGGTAGTACTTTGCTCTGCAATATCTATTGCGCTGGGATGCTAATAACATTAGAAGGCCAGCTATGATTGGCAGAGGTAACAAGGGAGGCTTTTTCTCGGCTTGTCTGCACTTGTCTGTCTCCAGCCAGCGCTACAATCTTCACTTCTATGAAAATAAAAACATACTAAAATTGAAAAAAAAAAAAAGAGGCCCAAACATTGCAAAACAATTTGTTACAAAGCTGCTGATGGAATGTTTGAAATCCCGAGTGGCCCAGGCGGAGCAGCTGCTATCAGTGCGGATTATACCTTTCCTCTAAACTTCAGCCCTCATTTCCTTGAGCAGCCTTCCTGCAGGAACAGCTGCGCGCGGAGCCTCGGCCGCCCTTGGATCCGCGCTCCAAACCGCAGGAAATCGGTTACTTTAACAATCTGGCTTGATGGCGTTTCTTCCTGATTGTGACAGCCCAAATGAGAGCGAAATGCAAGGGATTCTCTTTTTTTTGCTGTGATAAATGAGGCTGTGTAGTCCGTCTCCATTAGCCAAAAGAGCTGTGAAGCAGCAAGCTGCGCTTTTTCTATCCCGGCGTCGCTCTGGGTGCCGTGTTCATTGGCGGTGTTGCCACGAACCGTTGGTTATTCAGAAAGAAAAGAACAGTGTCACTTACTTTGCAGCAGGCACATTTAAATGTGTTCTGAGATGCTCCACTCCCTTCAGCATCTTTGTTGTCCTGCACTGGACTCTCTCCAGCAGTTCCCTGTCCTTCTGGAGCTGAGGGGCCACAACTGGACACAATATTCCAGGGGTGGTCTCCCCAGGGCAGAGCAGAGGGGCAGGAGAACCTCTCTGACCTACTGACCACCCCCTTCTAACCCACCCCAGCTACCAGTGACCTTCTGGCCACAAGGGCCCAGTGCTGGCTCATGGTCACCCTGCTGTCCCCAGGACCCCCAGCTCCCTTTCCCCTCCGCTGCTCTCTAATAGGTCATTCCCCAACTTACACTGGAACCTGGGGTTGTTCCTGCCCAGATTCAAGACTCTACACTTGCCCTTGTTCTATTTCATTACATTTTTCCCTGCCCAGCTCTCCAGCCTGTCCAGGTCTCTGGATGGCAACACAGCTTCCAGTGTCACCCACTCCTGCCAGCTTGGTGTCACCAGCAAACTTGCTGACAGTCACTCTATTCCCTCACCCAAATAATTGATGAATATATTGAATAATACCGGCCCCAGCACTGACCCCTGAGGCTCTGCACTGGATCCAGGCCTCAACTGGACTCTGCCCCATTGACCACGACTCTCTGGCTTCTTCCCTTCAGCCAGGTCGCAGTCACCTCACTGCCCGCTCATCCAGACCGCACTCCCTGGGTTCAGCTGTGAGGATGCTGTGGGACACCGCTTGTTTCCTGATACTGCGCCTTTTTCTTTCTATTAGGCACAGTAGCATTAGGTGCTCGGAAAGTTTAAAAGAAGTGGGTTTACATCATAAGATTTATTTCTCCTGTCTATCAGGACAGACTTTGGATTGAAAAGAAACATCTGTCATATACACCCTTGTGCGGGTGCATGCTCAGATGTGAGGGGAAGGATTGACGTTATTAGATTTCATCATCTAGTTTTTAATGACTTGGCAAATGAAAGTAAAGGGCTGAAGTTGCAAATAGGCGTCCATCTCTTTAGCCACCTATTCAGCTATTAGAGAACGTGCGTGGGTGGATTTTAATTGGTAACATCTAAATAATTGAAGTCTTTTTAATTGTTTGCAATAAATTGTCAAAGCTGATAGCACTATAAAAACAGTCACTGTTAACTTATCAGTGGTACCCAAACTATGAAAGCATTATATAAATTAAAAAGTCAACCATTCCAAACCTCTTTCCAATCTTCATTTATCTCCTTCTGTGCAAGCAGGATGATAGTGTTTAATTAATTTATCGTATATTCCCCACTGCCCTGGTGAGACTGAGCCCCCTCCCTCTTCCAGCACTAAAATAGATATTGGTGCCTTACTGGGAGGCCCTGGCATATCTGGATGTACACACGTTGTTCAGTGTATTGCTCTGGGCCTCCGGGTACACCAGGCAGACTTTGGGTTGTTAGAAGAGAACTGAACCCCTGGGGCTGTGCTCTGGGCCTTACGCTGTCGAGGAGTCTGAGCACTTCAAAAACAACCTTTACAATATTCTTCTGGTGTGATTATTCTCATTTTATAGGAGGATAACTGAGGCGCAAGCAGTAAAATAGAAGCAATTGGTGCTTTGAATGTCCAATTTGATACACTTGGTACTCTGGGGACGGGGGGAACCCAGCAGTGGGTTTTCAGTTTTTAAAGTGCTTTATACACTCCCAGTGCAGGTCCAGGTGCTGCAGAAGCTCCTTAGACCCCACGTGGTAATTTTGACAGACTCCTGACATTTTGTGTTGAGTAACCTGAAATTCAGCATTTGCCTCTGCAAAAGGCCTGAATTGCTCACATAGTGTCCTGAGGAGCTTGGGTGGCAGAAGGAAACAGAAACGCCAGGTTGCTGGTGCTGTGCTCTTGTTTGACTCATTCTTTAATATTTTCCGGCTTCTGGAGAGGAGGTTTGCTCAGCCCTCAGCTCCGAGACACAACGTGAGGTTGGGCCGTTCAGCCGAGTTAGGCTGGGTGGTGCAGAATTCATCCTCTCCTTGGCTCCCGCCGGCCTCTCCTGTTTCCCCTCTGCTGCCAAACGCTCATCTGGTGGTGGGGTGAGTGAGTGAAGGAAACCAAGCTGACCCGCAAAGTGTTTCTGCTGCTTCAGCTGCTTTCACCAGATTTCTCTCAGGTCGTAAGAGTTCTAGGGCAAGGTTATTCCAGCCTTCCTGGGAAAGCGAGAGCAGCCGGAGCGCTGGGACCGCGCTCTCCACGCTGGGATATAAAACCACCTCTGCCGTCGCTCCTGAAACTTTGCTGCTGCTAATAACTTTCTGTGCCTTCTCATTAGTGATAGTAATTTTTGGTTCTCGGCTTTAATGAGATTGCATCTGTGTCTGCTGGTGTAGAGAGGGACTGGCAGTCGAATACCTGCTATAATTAATGAAATTGTGGCTAACATTTACGTTTTCTTTTCCTTGACTTACCAGGATTCTGTTTTATTGATTTGTCAACACTTTCTCATCTAATTAAATAAATTCTAGACAGCTTTCAGGGGGCTGATTTAGTAAGTGAGCAGTTATTTCTTTCTTCATATAAATTCATTTTAGAAAGTGGGTAGCAAATGTGGAGTTTGAAATTCGATAACGTACAGGCCTCCAGCTGCACTCCGCCCCATCATTAAACCCGTGTTAACTTATCTTTCTTTTTAAGACTCTGTTTACTTTTCTTATCAACACGAGGATTGTGAATGGGAAGCAAACCTTTCCGCTGGGATTCCACCGTGGGACTGCCTTGTCGTGGTGGGACTGCCTTGTCTCGCGGGTTTGTTTGACGTGGTGGGACTGCCTTGTCTCGAGGGTTTGTTTGACGTGGTGGGACTGCCTTGTCTCGAGGGTTTGTTTGACGTGGTGGTTGATTTCCCGCTGCAGAAAGACGCCAGGTCTGTAGTTCGGGAGATGTTCTGCCTTCTGCTCGCTCCCACACAGGCAGAGCCGAGCACACCTGACCTGCAGAGTCTCTCCCTGCCCTACGTAACGTGAAAAGTCCAGTTCTGCGGATCGAAGCGCTTGGTCTCTACTGTCTGTCTTTGATTCTTCAGCAGCAAGGCCAAAAATAGTCCGATAAGTGTCTTTTTATCGAGGCAGAGCTTTCTACCAACCCTGTATTCCTAGGGAGAGCTCAGAAAATAGCATGTTATTGAGGATGCCAAGTGTAGATTCTCTTTCTGCGGCACGTCCTGATTCTTTAGGAGAAAAGCTTCCTGGGAAACCTCCGACCCATCCAACTGGGAAACTTTGAACGGATTTGAAGGCCAAGATTTACCTATAATGCAGTCTCTAAAACTCTCAGTTAATCCTTTAAACAGAATTTGATTTCCAATTAAGCTTTAATAATACATTTCTAATTTTAATCTGCACTTGTTTTGCTGCTTATTAGCCTGAAACAGGCTAAAGAGAGAGCTTTCTGAACAGCTAAAATGTGTAAAAAAGCTTGTTATGGAAACTGCAGGCTGGCGAAAGAGCAGTTATCGCGAAATCTGACTTCCTGTATTCATCAGATAGCTTAGCTTTTAGTTTTTCATCAGCAGGACACTCCACCCTTTTATTACAGTTATGGGTATCAAATTTTTATATGTTAAAAAGGGCATTTAAAAAGAAGCAGTTCTAGTGGGTTTTGCTGGCCTGAATTCCAGTGTCGGATTTGGTGCTTGATGGCAGATGAGTTCTGACCGCTTTCAGAGCGCGTTCCCTTGTGCGCAGGTCCCCTTGGTCGGACTGGAGACTCCCGCGTTCCCTTGTGTGCAGGTCCCCTTGGTCGGGCTGGAGACTCCTGCGTTCCCTTGTGCGCAGGTCCCCTTGGTCAGACTGGAGACTCCCGCGTTCCCTTGTGTGCAGGTCCCCTTGGTCGGACTGGAGACTCCCGCGTTCCCTTGTGCGCAGGTCCCCTTGGTCGGGCTGGAGACTCCCGCGTTCCCTTGTGCGCAGGTCCCCTTGGTCGGGCTGGAGACTCCCGCGTTCCCTTGTGTGCAGGTCCCCTTGGTCGGGCTGGAGACTCCAACGTTCCCTTGTGTGCAGGTCCCCTTGGTCGGGCTGGAGACTCCCGCGTTCCCTTGTGTGCAGGTCCCCTTGGTCAGGCTCGAGACCCCCGTGTTATCTCACCACACAAAGTGAAGATTGCAGGTTTTTTTTCTGCCGATCCTCTTTGAAAGCCTTGAGCTGGTTTTGCTTGAGCTTGCCCATCAAAATGACGGTCAGGGCTGACTTTGCAGCCTTTAAAAATGCTTTTTTAACAGCTAAAAAGCCAGAGGTTGGAGGCGCTGAGCAGACCGGCCTGTTCTGCTTACGCCTGATCTCCCCAGATTGCCAGTGGCAGTTGTTGACGGTCTCCTGTAAACCGCGGAGTCTGGGGGCCACTCGCTCTTACACGGCTGGAGAGAGGAGCAAGCACAGCTCTGCGTGCTGGTGCGGTGATATATGATGGCAATAATGAGCAATCAGTTTTCTTATTTCTGGCACGCATCTCCACAAGCGTTTATCGAAGGTAGTGTTCCTGAAATTAATGGCACGGCAAAGCCGTTTAACAAGCTCGTTTTTGCGTTTCCTCGTTTCTACATTTAAGCGGGGTGGAAAGACAAATGGTCGTGACCTCCCTGTTACATTGGGCTTTGGGGTAGGTACATACAGGGGAAGGCCAAAGCGTTATAAAAACATAAAGCAACACCCCCACCTCCCTGGGTGCCTTATAGTAGGTTCTTTAGAAGAAACCAACACCTGTTGAAACAGTTACTCCAATGTTTGGCACAAATCCCAAGCAAGCCTTTTTTTAACAACGAAAACATATGTAGGGGCCAGGCGAAAAGCACAGCGAGTTCTGATATTGTGCTTTTAGTGCTCGGAGGTAGCGGGGCTGTGACTCATTAAATGATTCTCTAATTTCATGTATTGCTTCAAGAGCGCCGGGTTGTAATTGCGTGTCAGCAGATGGCGAAAGAGAAGCGGGAGGGACTTTTTCCTGCCTTTTAGGTGGGATATTTTGGAACGGTTTGATACGGCACACTGTGAATGTTTTATAAGTCTTGGGGCTGAGGGGATTTTTCTGCCCTTTGATTAAGGAAAAAGAAACCATCAGGCACTTTGTGAGTGGTATCCTGGCGAACAGTGGAGGCTTTTGAGAGCGCCCGTTCCACAGAGCATCTTGTAAGTTTGGGATTAATTCAATCCCTCCGGTAAAGCATAAAGATTTTGACTGTATATTTGGAAATCGGTGGCTTCTAGGGGAGATTCTATGAATAAAGAGTGTTTGAGTTGCTTCCCCAGGGATAGTTTTAAAGTTGGAAGAATGCAGGCAGTGTTTTCCTTGGGGTGATCTCATTTTCTGCTCTGTTTGGGGACTGTTTTAATGTACATACACCCCTAAGTGTCGGCATGTTGCAGTCAGCCCGCTCTCTTTCTCTCGGTCCTTGGTGCAGCATGGTGGCGTCACCATCAACGTGGCTCAGCACCCCCGCTCCTGCTGTTGCTGCTTGATCACAGGACCCTCCATCGATCGCCCTTTTCGCCCCGGAACACATAAACACCCGGTTTTGGGGATGCTGCATTTCCTAGTACTTTTGCAAACTCTTCCAAATCCCGGCGTCGCAAGGCAAAGGCTTTGGGATCCGTTTGAATGAAACTAGAGCGGGTTTGTTGATGTACACACGGCGGTACCTTAGCAACCAACCTGCAGCCCGTCCAAGAGCAGAACACTTAGTCTTTAAACAATTCTTTGCTACCGATCGAGGAATGTTCTTGCATTTCAGAGTGCAAAGCAGCCAGTTGACATGTAGTGAGGAGCAGCACCCATTCTGAAATCGGTACACCATGGGGGGAGAGGGAGCTTATAGAGGCTCATTGCTTCGCTACGTTCATTGTAGTTTCTTGAGTCCTCGGAAGACGCAGCCGGGGAGCAGGCCTGTTGTCTTCAGACCACTGCAAATTGTGCTTGCTCAGGGTAAACCAGGGCTTTGGTGGCAGCGCGGTGGTCAGGCTGGGTGTGTTGAATGGGAACATTGCAGAACTGAACGAGAAATCTTTTTAATATTTGTAGTACTAAACTAAAAAATTGAGGAAGGTCACTAACAAGATATTAATCAAAAATTGTAGCTCTTATTAATGAGCTGTTGAGATGCTATCGCCTTCTGAATGTTGCAATGAACATAAGTGGGCTTTGAGTAGAAAAGCTTTTCCCGCTGCGAGAAGCAAGAACACTTATCGATGGTGTCTGTCCTCGGCGATGACGGCCGTTAGTTAAAACAGCTGGAAAATAAATGAGTTGCCCTTACAATTTCTTCCTCCTTTTCTTGTAGCTACAGCTGCAGAAAACCCAATATTTGCAACTGGGCCAGAGCCGTGGGCAGTACTACGGCGGGTCGCTGCCCAACGTCAACCAGATCGGGAACAGTGCCATGGATCTGCCCTTCCAGGTGAGCGTCACTGCGTGTTTCTTGCTTTTTGGTCATTAATGCTGTGCCTGGATGATATTTCTTTCTGTAAGAGAGTCCTTGAAAGTGAGTATTCGAAAAGTTATGAATGACTAGAGGAAGATACAGCAAGCAGTTGTTCTTAAACTCCAGGTTTTTATATATTTTTTACACACACACAAAATTCCCAAGTTGATGCTGTTACACATAAAAAATGGTGACAAGCAACACAATTCAAACCATGTGTTTGTATCAGTGACGAGCGCTTTCCAGGTTTCCCAGTTTGAAGCTGACATAGGATGAAATTGCCGTAGGATATTTATTGGATGCGCTGCAGCCTGTCCGGGCGTCTCTGCGGAGAGCGGCAGTGTCTGAGGATGTTGGTTCTTTGCATTTACAGCACAACGGAGCTCTGGCAGAAACCTTTGGAGCAGTTCCTGTCTCTTTGGTAAACAAGTATTTAGGTTTGTGCAAATACGTATTTAGGACTGGCGTGCTGTTTGCCCAGGTAGATACGTATTCCAGCACACGTTACACTTCTTCTGGTATGCACAGTATTTATTTGATTCACCGGCCCAGCTCCGAAGGAGTTCTGGTCTGTCACATAAATACAGGTTTTGCCATGCATCCCAGTTTGGAACATGCATCATAATTCCTGTCCAGACTCCCTGGACTTGCCATGGTCTGTCGTGTGATTACGTATGATTTACGGGGGATTAATTTGATGCAGGCGGCGGTTTCTTTGGCGCTGTCTTGGCCTGTGGTTTAAGCCATCTCTGAGCATGTGCACTTGGCCTGCATGTTCAGCTCCAGCTGCAAAGGCAGAATTATTCCCTAATGCTGCTTGTCTCCAGGAGGCACCAAGGTCTGACCTGGCAGTGGGTACCGCTCCTCGCTTTCCCCTCGTCCACCTTGCTCGTTTTAATTCCTAAATCAATGCCTTGATAAATCTTAAAGGGACACTGTTGCTTTAGAGCACTGAGCTTTTTCCTTCCTGTCTGTATTTTGCTGCCTTTTTTCTTTTTAACGTTCTGTGGAGTTTTGGTTCTGATCTCAAATCCTGGAACGTTTTTCGGATGCTCAGGTCTGTCGTGGGTGTTTTGTGTTGTGTTGTGTTTTTTCAAATCACAGTCATTGACTCCAGTTAAAGATCTGCAGGGATGGGGGTGTTGGTTGCCTGGTGTTTGGTCCCGAGCAGCTTTCCTGGGGTGGCTGCTGAGAGCGCCAGACCCGTGGGAGGTGATACCTGCTTTTTCAGGTGGTTGGATTATACTCTGATTTCCATCAGCGAGTTAGGGATCCACTTGGGATCTCTGTTCCTGGAAAGCCGATGAACAACACTGACTACAAACTCCTCTCTCAGTGAATTGCAGCCCTGTGAAGGGGCATGGTCTGGGTTTCCTTGTGCCGCTGTTGCACTCAAGTTACATTTTTGTTGTGTTTTTACATGGAAGTTATGCCAAGAAAGGGGAAAACTTAAACATAACTATTTTTGGATTCAACCTTTTGTCTGTTTACTAATATGCACTGGCTTCCTTCTACATCCCAGGTGAGGTCTGCGTTCTGTGGCCATCAGACTGGCTTCTTTTTTAGCACCATTGTGGCTGAGACCACAATTGCTTCTCCTGTTGGCCTTCCAAGCACACATGTACTTGCAAATTTTGCTGCCTCTTGGGGTAGAATTGCTGTAAGAACAGTACAAAGAAGGAGTTGGAGGCCTTTTGTTAAATATTCCCAGTCCTGTGTGGTACCCGGTTGGGTGGAACTCAATTTTTGTTTAGTGTTTGCAGCAGAGATTAAACCCACGTGTTTTAATTTCGATTGCTTGAAATTGAGACACTATGACCTGAGGTTGCCAAGTCTTCACACGAGAAATTCACACCTGCTAAGGAGCTGAAGCAAAACACGGATCTTAATGGTAAAAAGTCACTGTGCTCTGGCTGGTCCCTTGGTGACTTGAGCAATATTCTGCTGCATATAAAGTGTTGGCCCTGGAATGAGAAACTAAACACCCCTTTGCATCCGTTTCTATTACCACAGGTTGTGTGCGAGAAGGAGAGGAGACTAATATTTGAAAAGAGTTTAGAATGGTAGAAAGACTCTTTAAAAAGTTATCGCGAAGAAAACATTGAAAAATAATTGTAAAATCTTTTAGAAATAATCATTAAAGCGGCCAAAGCTGGACACTTGAAAAAAGAGAAGGAAAGATGAATGTGGGAGCCAGATGGCTTCCTGGCTTGGCAGCCAGGACAGCGCTTTCGCCACGTGCAGCAGCACCTGAATGGAGGAGGAAATTTTGGATTTCCAAGCAGATGGTGTTGAGGGACTCGGCAAAGCTGTTCGCATTGGCAGGGACTGCAAGACTCTGGCTTTTTTCTTTCCTTTTCCTCCCCCCAGAGACCCATATATTGCTGTTAAAGTATGAGCAGGGGTTGAGCGTTCGGTGCTTCCTTCCCCCCACCCATCGGTACATGCTGAGATGGGCTTTTGAAAATGTTGGATGAGTTCTCCAGTTTAGCCTGGGAATTTATCCCCCCCGTCTTTTCTCTGCCATCCTCATTCTCTGCAATCACTTGCTGACAAGTAAACGCTTTCAAGATATCGGCACCGATAAGATTCAAGGTGGAATCAGCCCACCTGGGTTCAGCACGCAACCCGAAGCACTTCAGAAATATTGGCTGCCGTAACTTTTTGTGGACAGAGGAGGAAGGAAACTGCTTTTCTTTCAGTTCTATCAGTGTCCCCTTAAAATAACGCTGCTGGGAGGAGGGCTGAGCGGCAGGCTGGAGGGAGCGTGGCGGTGAATGTCGGGCTCACTGTGCATCCTCCTGCCCTGGGAGCTGGAGCTCTGGTTGCTCAGCATGTTCCTCTGGATGCATGCTGCATGCTGCACCGGGGAGTGGCAGCAACCCGCGGCCGGAGCCTCCGACCACGCTCACGGGGGACCTTGAGAGGCACAGAGGTTGGAGGGCAGCGCTGGTGTACGAAAGGGCATGGTCTGCCTCCGCTTGTCTCTAATCTCGGTCGGAAGAGCCAGCCTTGGGAATTGCTTTCCATGGCTACAGCGAAAATATTGTCAGAGGAAGAATTTACATGGTTATGCTTGTCCATATCCAATACGTACAACCTGAGTAGGTTCTGGGCAGACTGCTCATGCTTGTGTCTTTGTGCTTATGACTTCACGTGTCTCTCTCAGACTCCTTTTCAGTCGTCGGGGCTGGACACGAGCAGAACGACTCGGCACCACGGGCTGGTGGACAGGGTGTATCGTGACAGAAACCGTCTCGGCTCCCCGCATCGGCGCCCTCTCTCTGTGGATAAACACGGAAGACAAATATCCTTTGGTTCATGGCTGGCAGCAAACACCGACCTTTTGAACAATATCACAGTTTTCTGTTGTTCCGGCTCCCTTCTCCCTCCCCTGCTCGCCCATCAGCGGAGCTCCTTCCCATCTCCGCACAGTTCTGAACTGTCATCTAGTCTAGCAATACCTTCTATTTTGTAAAGTAAGCGTTTACCTTTCTGTTTCCTCAGCTCTAAGTGGGGATAATGATCCACACAGAGCTGAGGGGGTTTGAGATCCTTTGGTGGAAAAGGCAAGGCAGTCTTGGTGGAACTGTTTCCCTTCAGGACTGAGTAAATCCAACCCAGAATAATTCTTTGCTCTTCGTTGTGCATTTTATTACAAGTTGATTCATCAGTTTAGCGTTTGCCAAGCGCTATTTCTTGCCATTTTGTGAAAATGAATTAGCTTGTTATTTCTGACTGGCTTAAAATGTGCTGCAGTCAGACTGGATGGGCGAAAGGGGACGTGCGAGTGGGAGAGTGGGGAGACGATGGCTTCTCGGGTGGGAGCTGATGCTCAGAAAGGGAGAAGGAGGATGGTTGTCCTGGTGCTCAAACATCGCGACAATCCAGGTGCTATTTTGCTCTGAGTGTCCTTTTAAAGTCAGTGTGTTCCCCACAGGGGTTCTGCTGCCTTTCTCGTGTGAACTTCGTGGTTCCGACAGGGTCGTTTGGAGTATTCCTTAGAAAAACATTTCAAATAGGACTCCAGGTTAACTGATCAAGTGGTGTTCTTGCCTTAACTGCCGGCCTCACGTGGACAGCTGTCCGTACGGCACCGTGTACCTGTCGCCCCCGTCGGACACGAGCTGGAGAAGGTGGGCAGCGCGTGTGGATTTGCACTGTGTTCTCTGATCCTACACCTGCATTATGGTTTTGTTTTGTTTCCCCTCCCTGTGAAATAGGGATGCTTGCTTTTCAAAAACTGGTATAACCAAGGTATGTACAAGCAGCTTTCAACTCAAAAATTGCATTATTTATCTTAACAAAGTGTACAACATTATTTTTCTAACTACAGCAACCAGTTTATCCTGTATTCCTCTCAATCCCATTATTGAAACAATTGCTTCTTCAAACTTGTTCTGCAAACTGATTGTTTCACAAGGAAACTGTGCCAGGTGTATGCCATAGCCAGATTTTGGGTTTTTGATGCAGAGTAATTAGGTTTTGCTGAGTTGGTTACATCTGCCTGAGATGAAGCATTTGTTTCTTTAGAGAAACTGGCAGTAAAGATGTTGGGTTTGCCTTCCTTTCAGGACAAATTCCGATTCTGCCTTGCACCAGAGTACTATGACTCCAGCTCAACAAGAATCCTTTTCAGGAGGCTCACAGGACATGCAGCAGAAAAGAGGTAAACAGCAAAAAAAAACCCAAAAACCAGCATCGCACTTCCACTTATATCACATGTATTGGCGTTGATCTATTTCTGTGAACACATGTGCCCATAACACTTTCTAGATTGAGTGGAACTGGAACAAAGCGCCACATTTACTCTTCTGGGTACTGAAATCCAGACAACATTATCCAGAGCCAATAGAACGTTTTCCGTACAGACAATACTCTCGAGTAACGGTTCTGCTGAGAAGCTGCAGCTCCACACCAACAATTCTGGTGCCCTCTGCTGGCCCTTGTTCTGCTGTCAGTTCCCTAATCCAGTCCTCATCAACCCAGGCAAACTCCTCCATGGTCCTGCCTTCCTCTGGGGCCTCAGCGGTCCGGGATCCTCAGCACAGCCTCCGGCAGAGCAGACAGAGACAAAGAAGGCATTCGGTGACTCTGCCTTCTCTGTATCTTCTGTCACCAGGGCACCCACCTGGTTCATCAGTGGCCTGCATTGCCTCTGCTGTTAGTTTTACCTGCCACGGATTGGAAAAAGCTCTTCCTGTCGTCCTTGACCCCTCTCACCAGGTTTAATTCTAAGGAGCCCTTAGCTTTCCGAGTTGCCTCCCAACACCCTCTGCCAACAGCCTGATGTTCTCCCCAAGTGGCCAGCCCCTCCTTCCATGATCTGTAAACTCTCCTCTTCCACTGGAGCACACCCAGCAGTTCCCTGTTTAACCACGCAGGTCTCCTGGCTCCCTTCCTTGGCTTCCTACGTGTGGGATGCTCTGATCTTGTGCCCGCTAGAAACAGTCCCTGAACACCAACCAACCCTTTACCTTCAAGCAGCCTTGCCTGTGGAAAAACCAGGGCCCAATAGATACTCTTCCATTTAGAACTAAGCAAACTAAAAGCCAAATTTTTTAAAGTATGATCTGGTTTTGAATTTTGCTCTCATAACAGTGGAGTGCCACTGTTTCGTAGTCATTGTTAATAGGTTATTTAAATTTTCAAATGGTTAAACTTCCAGTCTGAACATTTGTTACTGAGAAGCTTAATATTGTGATCTGATTCCTTCTGTTCTCATGTTTTAGTTTTGTTACTGGCGGTCCCTGGGATGGAGGAGAGCACCTCTGAGGCAGACAAGGCCCTCTCCAAGCAAGGCTGGGACACTAAGAAGGTAGGAATCTCACACTGTGAAGTGGAGAGATTTTAGTTTCTAAACATATTTAGGTAAATTAGTGCTCTAAATACTGTCAACCAAAACAAACTACTTGCGGAGATTAGAGATTAAATGCTATATGTAGCAACAAATCACTAAACATTAGATCAGAAAGGCGCTTCATATGTATGTGTGCATGCACGTTGGATTTAAACTCTTTACATTTGAGCACCGTTGGGCCAATAATGCAAAAAAGGTGCCAGGTGTCTTCTAAGAGCCTCACAGAGCTGTTGTGTAGAAGAACAGAAATAGATGAGATGAGACTAATTGAAATCGATCCTAATCATGAATCTCTAGCAGTGTCTTTGCCTTGAAAAACCCCTTCCTTCTCTTTCAGACTGGCTCATCGAGACCTAAATCATGTGAAGTTCCAGGAATCAAGTAAGTTTGGAGCAATTTTGTTTTTAAAGAGCATTGAGATCCTTAAGAAAGAATATTGTATATTGACTGTCCTCTTGTGAGTTTTCCGATTGCTTTATCAGAAAAACTATATATAATTCTATAGAGGGCACTTTCCTTTTTCAAAAAGGCTGAAATTTAAACTGAGATGTATCCGTTTTCTTTTTTCTCTCCCTCATTTAGCATCTTCCCATCAGCCGACCAGGAGAACACTACGACGCTGATTCCTGCCACGCACAACACGGGCGGCTCGCTGCCCGACCTGACCAACATCCACTTCCCGTCCCCGCTGCCCACCCCGCTGGACCCCGAGGAGTCCACCTTCCCGGCCCTGAGCAGCTCCAACAGCACCGGGAACCTCGCTGCCAACCTCACCCACCTGGGCCTCGGCACCGCCACTCAGGGTAGGGCAGAACCCGCGCTCCTCGTGCAGATTGGCTGTGATGTGGCACTTACCTCCAGCTAATTTGGCTGAGAGGTAACTGCACCTCACTGTTGCTTGACGTTTTGTTGTGAACAGGTTTCATTTACTTATCTGACTTACAAATTGTCTTTCATTTTTCTCATCTTGGTGCCCAAATCTGCTTTTTTTTCCATTGTTTATTGGTTTTAAAAATAAACCAAACAAAAACCCCACACAAACAAGCGTTCTTTGCCATGCCGGCACTATTCATGCTGATCACCCGATCGTTTCAGGATTTAATTGAACCTCATAGGTAAGTAGCCTACCCTGGTGATTGTTACTTTTTCAATCACTTCTCTGGGTCAGATTGAGGATGGTTGTGAAGAGGTTTGCATTTTTTTCTTGTCAATGACAATTGCAGTCAGTTGATTCCTAGAATAGCAATAGGGTCCTGTATCTAAAAATACAAGTATATTTCCTGTGTTAGGCAGAATTCCCTTACCCACTTAAAAATCCTTTCCTATACTGGGAAAAGGAAATAATTGTAATCAGGTTAACGTCGTGTTGTGACTGAGCAGTTGTATTTAAGAATGGAGCAAGAAGGCACTTTAACCATTTGAGCACAGAGCAGGTCAGCAGTTTCAGCAGCTTTAACCAATTGTCTGCTCTCAAAAGGGACTGTACAGACTTTTGGAGAAAGGACTTGGGCTGTCGCTTGAGCAGAATTGAGCGAGTTTGTGCAAAGAGAGCAATTTTGCGTAGAAAAAGAAAGAAGCCACTTGCACCAACTTAGGCCGGATTGGGTCGCTGCGTTTTTTGCCGTACCCGCAATTAGCAAAGTAAGTGGTGAAAAAACCCATTTCCTGATCTATCAAAGACATAACAAACTAAAAACATGCACTCATTGCTGATTTTCCTGCTTCTCTTTGGACACCATCCCGTAGTTTAGCCATTGGCACAGTCAGTGTTTGATGCTTTTTGAACTGATTTTTCCCAGCCCTTCCCCGCCTCTCTTTAGCAGAAAACAGAAACACTTTGGAACCTTTTGCCGGAGCTCTGTGCGTTGCCCGAGAAAAGGTAGAGAAACAAGCACCTGGCAGGTCACAAAAGAACCGCCGGTGGTTTCGCAGCGCGCGTTTGTGCGTTTGAGTTTGTCCCTTTGCTGCCACGTTCCGCGAGACGCCGCTGGTTTGGAAACATGGCGGAGCAGCCTGCGGAAGCTGCGCCGCTTCGGCCGATCTGCCTGCCGGCTCCTTGGCAGCCCGGCCTTCCTGGCTCGCTGGCCGTTTGCCTGGAGCCCCGCGCGTTTGCCAAGTGCCGAGGAGCTCGCGGGCTCCTGTGAATTCCTCCTCTCTGGCGGCTCGAGAAGAGCAGCTCGCTGGCTGCCTTGTCCCAGAATCACTTCCCAGGGTGTCTCTGCGCCTCTAGGGTGAGGCAGAAAATAAGGAGAGGTTTCAAAGCTTGGAGTGTTTTGTCTTGAATTTGAAGAAGATGACAATACTTGAGTTGTTTATCCCTGCCCCCTGCCAGGTCGTGGCTCTTTGGAGTGTGAAGGGTATTTCCTGCCTTCCTGCGCGCTGCTATGCTGTTAAAAACGGAGCACTTCCTGTGCAACCAGTTTTTCTTCTGCATTTTCCATTAAACACCTAGTTTGCTTTCATAAGATCGCAAGTGCCCTTCTGATTAATCTTGTTATATGATCTGTTATCTTCTTCCTGAAGTTTGAGCCCTTGCAAACAGAGCAGAACGTGCTTCTCCTGCGTCTGATGTGCGTGAGAGCGATACCAGTGGTTTCAGTGAACCCCCAAAACTTCTCTGCATGTCTCAATGTTGAGTCAGTATCTGTGCACGAACCTGCACAGCCATGACTGGCTTTTATCTGCGATAAACCACAGGGATCCTCCTCTCATCCCGGCGCTCTTCAGTTAATTGCAGATTACTTTCAGCTTGATAGGCTGAGGCGCATTCAGCACTTTGCATTGAGTGGTTGTCCGCTTAATGCCGTTCGTTTCTCATTGCTTGGGTCGTTACCTCCGTACACGTATCCCTAAAGGGTTCCTCTTGTCCGTTGCAGGGATGACGCCGGCAGCGCCGTCGCAGCAGCACCGCCCGCCGGCCGTGAGCCCGCTGTCCCTGAGCGCCGACTCCAGGCGGACGCAGTCGCAGCAGATGTCTCCTACGCTCTCCCCTCTGTCACCGATCACTCAGGTAGGAACTTACTCGGAGAATCACGTTTTTTAAGTCACAGAGGAATTGTTTTACTCCACCCTCCATCCCTCTTGTTCTCTAGTTTTCTTTAAACATGTTCATTAATTC
Source organism: Patagioenas fasciata (assembly GCF_037038585.1). NCBI lineage: Eukaryota > Metazoa > Chordata > Aves > Columbiformes > Columbidae > Patagioenas > Patagioenas fasciata. The sequence goes on along the minus strand of NC_092546.1, from coordinate 5,759,815 downwards.
AACACCTCAAGAAGAGAGTTTGTAGAGGGGGCAGATTCTACTTTTGCTTTTCTAGACCCATAATAAAAAACATGTATTGGGGTACTTTTCTGTGACAGTATCATCTCAAAGTTAATAGTGAAATTTGAAGATGTCTCTAATTCATGAGAGAAGCTCAATTAGTTTTATAAATGGATTTGCTAAGTGTGACTCCTTGACTGCCTGGGCTGTCGCTCCTGACCTGCTGGGCTGGTAGAGTATTTGTTTAGTGTACGCTGGAGGTGATAACACATCTTTTAAGACATGTTCTTGATTGCTTCTTAACCTCTAGGTAACATTTTTAAACGCATTAGGAGATTGACTGTGCAGAGTTCACTTGATGTGCTTGAAAATGAAGGGAACGTCCCCACCAGCGTGGATGATTCTGGTTGTTCTTTTTAAGGCCGTGGCTATGGATGCGTTGTCTCTGGAGCAGCAGCTTCCCCCGTACCCGTTTTTCACCCAGACAACCTCCCAGCAGCAGCAGCAGCCGCAGGTGGCGAGTACCCTGCCGCAGAACACTCCTTTAATGCAGAGCTCCGCTCTGCAGCGAGGAACGCAGCTCCCCCCGCTCTCCGTCACGGTACCGTCCACCATCCCGCAGTCCCCCCCGGGCAGCCAGACCCAGCCCTCCATGGGAATCGACATCAACTCGGTAAGCGAGAAGAGTTTTCCTTTGGGAAATCTGGAGCGCACGGCGCGGAGTGGGAGACCGGCCCTTGTCATAGAGAGAATTGGAGGCAGAGCCTGAAATAGACTTAAAATGGTTTGGGTTGAATCCGCATTTAAACGTTTTACAGAGGAAAACTTGGGTTTAACGTGCGCTTAGACCTAAAGTGGTGTCCTCTATGACTCCTGTGGTTTATTAGACCAGCTTAAGTATATGGGCATTGATTTCATACCTCGCTGCTGCCGTTGGATTGATACATTTTCAGGCACCCCCAACACGTTGTGTGCTATACAATGTGTTATAGACTGGAGGAAGTAACAGAACTTTGCCAAAGAAACCGACTAACAAGCGTTTTCCAAAAACTGAAGAGAACCAGGTATTTCCTATACTTTCTATATTTAGAACCCCCTCGTTTTAAGGGATTTTAGGACATACATTATTATCCTCAAAAACTGGATTTGTGGCTGCCTCCAGGTGCCCAGCAGGAATGGAATGTGTACCACATACAGCAATGAATTCTGGACAGATTTCTCGCTTGTTTTAAGGGGCTCTGTTACCAAACGGTGTCTCTGCATACGAAAATCCCGAATGCGGAGCAAGGCCAGGATTTCCCACCAGCGAGGGAAGGGTTTCCCGGCTCGTGTAGAGCTCGGCTGGGGAGGAACAGCTTTGAGAATGAGAAGAAACCGTTGTCTGTTGATCCAGCACTTGGTTGCAGATGAAATTAACAGTTGCCGCTGATAAATCAGCGCTGCTGGAAAGAAGCTGCTTCCCTCTCAGGATTGGAAGGGGAAGGACAGATGGAAAGGATACGACCCGCTCTAAATGGGTCTGAATGGTTGAATTCTAATCCGTAGCTACCAGGACAGATGATTCTGATTTTCATTCTTTGCTTTCTATGTTGCTTTCCCCATCCTAAACTTCTTTATAACCTTAACTTTTAGGGTGCTGTGCTTATCTTTTAAAGCAACTGAAAGACTCGTAAATAAATTTAAAGCTAGTTTACCGAAAAGCCATTTAGGCTGCGTTACAGTCTCACTGATGGCGTTTATGCAGTTTTTGTGAAGCAATATTGAAATTAATTTTGCTGTAATTTGGATGGCTGCTTAAAGTGCATAAGCAACAATGCAGAGCAAAAAGATTTAAGACCTATTTTCTTGAGATTTAAAGAATTTGGAGTCAGAAAGCATTGGTAGGCCGGCGTTCTCCACACTGCACAGCCGTCTGATCAGTTACTCCTTTGCTTAGAGCTACTGGATTGCAGGTTTTCCTCAGTCCTCTGTCAGTCTCTGAAGGAATAATGGGGAGAGTTGCACTTACTGTTTACCTTAATTAGTGCAACATTCTGTTTAAAGACCATTAAGATGAATTTGTTCAAATCCAGGGTTCTTTCTGACTAAAAAAAGGTAAATCTTTGAAGCTGTGTTCTCAAGACGGCTGAGAACACTGGAAATATAACTGATATGAACCTGGAGAAGGTAGCGTGAGTGCTCAGACACTGTCAGTTCCGTGTCCCGGGGTCGGACGCAGCTTTGAGCAGGATTCCAGTCCTCTCGATTCTCCGCCTCGGTCGCTGTAACGCACCCAGGCCATTTCAGACCCAAATATGTAAGTGGTTTTGCTTGTACAACAGCACAGCCGTTCGGTCAGCCCAGACCATGTCTTAGCCAAGAATTGCTGAAGAGGGTGATTTCTCGCAGCTTCCTCGAGAAGTCGATGATTTTCCGACCTTCCGTGGTGCCGTGGTCTTTAACTCTGTGTTGTTCTGTAGGCGTCACTCCAGCAGTACCGCAGTAATGCTGGCTCCCCAGCCAACCAGTCTCCCACCTCTCCTGTCTCCAATCAAGGCTTCTCTCCCGGCAGCTCCCCTCAAGTAAGGGCCTCTGTGCTTCCCAGGCCTCGCTTCTCGTGTTCGTTTGTAGTCGAGTCTCCATCACCGACCCATAGTTGTCTCACCGTACTGTGTGTGCCTCATGCGTTACCGATGTCTCATCCTGTTTGCAGTCTCCATGCGGTGCCAGAGTTTTTCAATAGCTGGGGAATTGCCTTTTTATTGAGCGAAGCTGCTATTTGAACGCTGTTAAAACGCAGCGATTTTTGGGGTGTACCATGGACAGAACCTGCGGGTGGACCCCTTTAATTAGCAATATCACCCAGGAGCTGACAGCTGAGGGAGAGAGACAGAAACTCCAGTGTCCGCTGCAGCAGGATGGCTCCTGTGGCACTAAATACCCCTTGTGTGCACTTTGAAAGAAAACACTGGAGAAAATGCTCTTAACGTTAGAGCTGTATCCTGTGGCTTGCAAGTGCTGGGTTAGTAAACACGCTTCCTCGCATGCTGGCTGGTTTTCCTTCCTGCGTATGTGTATCCTTGTACATCCACACATCCCACATGCAAGTGTGTGCAATCCTACGAAGGGCAATTTTTATCTGCCAGCAGCCAGCCCATTAGAACCGGGGTTGCCCCTAACGTGAGGGAGCGAGCGCATTTTCAATACAGAAATAACCTGCCGCTCAGATAGCTCCATATGGTTGCGCTTTTCCGAAATCCCACCTGGAGAAGCGCAGGGAGATTCTCAGAGAGCATCACAGCAAAGTCTGAAAATACATTTTCCATTTCATCGTTGAAGGCTGTAAGGAGGACCCTATCTAAATAAGTGGCTCCAAAGCAGAAGCTTCGTCTCTCCTTCCATTAGGCAGAGCCAGGGCGCTGGTGAGCTCAGTACTAGGGCCGAGTGGCAGGGCTGTCTGGATTTTCTTAACCCTTGCTTAATTGCTTCCTAACTGCTCCCTTCGTTGCGCTCCCGCCGGTTCTGCCATGTCCTGTGTGTGGCTCAGAGATGAAAGCAAATTGTTCCCCAGCTGTCAGGTAGAGCGAACTGCTGCCAGTCTCGCTGCACCATGCGCCCTCAGCTCCCCTTCTCGGCTGGGCGGCGCATCCAGTTTGGATTTTTGCGTTGATTTGCTTTCCTCCTGACTTCTCTTTCTCGGTGTTGCCCGCTGCTCAGTGCCGGGCTGCAGCAAACACTCCTGGTGCAGCACACGGTTGCTAAATTAAAAATGAGAGGGCTTTCCTGGCTCCAGCAGTGAACTGAGATGTGGTGGTGAGCAAGCTGCGGTGGTTGCAAATATTACAAGTGGAGAGAAGCAACAGAGGAAGAAAACACAGTTCAGAAGGAAAAAATTGGGGTTGGTTGTGGTTATGGGGGCAGCCCCCATAAAGATGTTAAACAGGACTGGACCCCACACTGACCCTGGGGACACCACTAGTGAGTGGCCAGCTGGGTGCAGCCCCGTTCACCAGCACTCTGGGCCCGGCCCTCCAGCCGGTTCTTAACCCAGCAGAGAGTGCGCTTGTCCAACCCATGGGCTCCCAGCTCTTGCAGGAGGATATGATGGGAGACAGTGTCAAAGGCTTTGCTGCAGTCTAGACAGACCACACCTACAGCTCTCCCCTCATCCACCAGGTGGGTCACCCGATCATAAAAGGAGGCCAGGTTGGTCAGACAGGACCTGCCCCTCCTAAACCCACGCTGGCTGGGGCTGATCCCTTGTCCATCCTGAAGGTGCTGTGTGATTGCGTTCAGGATGATCTGCTCCATAGGCACTGAGCTCAGGCTGACAGGCCTGGAGTTGCCAGGGTCAGCTTTGCAGCCTTTTTTGTGGATTGGGGTAACATTCGCCAGTTTCCAATCGTATGGGACCCCCCCAGTGAGCCAGGACTGTTGGAAGATGATGGAGAGCAGCTGCTCGATGTGACCGGGTAGGCGTCCTCCACTCGCTCCTGTTGCTCTGATGAATTTTAGGTGCAATCACTCGGCAGCGCATCCGTGCGACGAGTGACTCGCTCTAACCCAGGAATCTGCCGCTGGATTTTTGCCCCGCACACGGCTCATTCGGCACAAGTGATTTCTCTCACCTTCGCGCATCTCCAGCTCTCTGTTCCCGTGGTTGAGATGCGGTTTTCCGAGGTGTTCTGCTCGGACACGGATTGAAAAGCTCTGCTGTAGTTTCGCTTGGTGTTTGCATGGCTTTTCATCCACAGCGCCTCGTTTATTCCTCCCGCGCTTTCCTCCTCTAGCACCTGCCATGCTGTTCCAATTAGATAGAAATCCGCTTTGGTTTTTTCAGTCGAATGGCTGTATACTGCATAATATGGTATGTATTTTTAGATTAATAATTCAAGCCAGGGGTTTTGTGGTTTGGGTGTGTTTTTTTCTTGCAGTCACCACATCATTAACCCAAGAAGATGTACTGTTGACAAAACAGACCTCGGCTCGTGTTTCTGGAGGAGACGGTGTTAGCAAGATGTTTTGCACAGAGTTGTCAATAAATTACTCTAGGACTCGGAAGTGTTGAAGTAATGACATTCCCAGTTGATTTCCTTTGGGAGTTTCAGTGCTTACAGATGTAATAACCGGGATGCTTCAGAGCTGAGGAATAAATATGGCTCGTATGTTTTGTTAGGAGTTCCTAATGTGGAACCGCACAAATAGATTTTGGTCTCCTGTTGATTATTTTTAAGGTTGCCCAGACATTTTAGGGTGGGGTTGATGCTTAGAGGAATACACAGATTTTAGGGTTTGCGCTACTGCTGAAAAACTCCTGGAGAAATGAAATGTCAGAAGTTAAAGGAACAAAACCACCTTGGTTCTCTTTGGAGCTTTCAGGTAGTCATTGTGTTTCTAGTGCTGGTGCGAACTGGATTTGATTCATGTTGAGTGTTAGAAATCAGAAAACCACCCCCAGGTGTGGAGCTGTGCCAACCACTTCGCATGGGACGGGTTTTCCGTGAGTTAAGCTGGGCCGGTCCTGATCTGCGTGCTTGGCTTTGCTCCACCTTTTCCCTTCCTTTTAAAGCACAAAATTAACACCTGGAGCAGGTTGAACAATGTGGAGTTTGAGTAGGGGATGCAAATGTGACAGCGCAGCACAGCAGCCATCAGCGGTCTGAGGAAAAACGGGGTTTTGTGGAAGTAGCGCTTTGCTTTTCCTCTTGTCGGGGGTAACGTGGCTCTTGGGGTGTTTGGGAACTCCCTTGTAACCCCAGCACATCCAAGGGACAGAGCAGGTGCCTGAGCTTCGGGGCCCAGGTGATTAATTAGAAGACCAGTTCCAATCAGAACCATCTTCCATGTGTACCCACTTCTGAGGAGACATCGAGCAGGGGCTTCAGCTGCCAAGATCACAGAATCAGTCTCTGATGCCATTATTGTTGTGTGCTCATTGCTGTGACAGGTCATAAATGCCCGGGAAAGTGAATCAAAACCTTCTTTTTGTCCATAAAACGCTGTTCTTGGTCGGGCTCTATTTAATCAGCCTTGAGGATCAGGCTTCATTTACTTAAATGGGGAAGTTACCGGTGCGATCGTCTCTTAACGCGATTTGGAGCCGGTTTTCCCGCACCTTCCCGCCCCTGCCGGTGCCGAGGATTCCGGTTGAATCGGAAGGTTTTTGTTCACTTTAAAAAGAACATATTGCTTGAAGAGGAATATATTGTTGCTTCTCCCCTGACCGTCCCCTCTCGTGGAGGTTGTGGGCAATCCAGGTGTTTTTAGACAAGATTGCCATTCTTTTCCTTGCGAGCAACCTGCAAAGAGGCTGCAGCGAGGTGTCCCCTGATAGCGGAGGGAGAGTGTTCAAAACGGGGTGTTTGCTGGGTTCTGATGCTCACTCTTGCGGACACCCCGTGTTTCCTGAGCGCCTCCATCTCCGGCTGCGTTCAGTAACTCTGGTGTCTGCTCTGACTCTTCCGCTGTTTCCCAGGCTTAATTCCATATATCGTTAGGTTTTTAAAGGAGAAAATGTGTAGCCTTCCTCTTTGAATGCGTAGACAAAACAGCTGGAAGATCCTACGCGAGGTATTGCAGTTTTTTCAGGACGGATACCAGCTCTCCATGCCAATTGTCTTTTGCAGACGCTTTGGCACTAGAGGTTTATTTTTCATTTCAGCTGGAGTATCAGAATTTGGGACAGTTCTAAACAAGACGCAATCTCGCTGTGCGGGGTTTCTCACAAGAGCCGAAGCTGCACACTGATTTTATTCCCCGTGTTCCGTAGCGCACTCGTCTGTTTCCATAAATCCAAAGTTCTCCATGTTGTGTGTCCTCCGTCAGGACGTTTGTTGGGTTGACTTGACCGTGTTTTTGTGCTCCAAAGGCCGCGTGGCGCGGAAGGGTTTGTGTCTGGAGGGAAATACCCAACGTTCATGAGCTCGCTGCTGGTTAGTGGTTGGTAACAATAAAGGGCGCTGCTAATTGCCGCGGAGGAGAAGCGGTCGGAGGCTGGAGTCGCTCGCACGCCGTGGTACGTCTGTTGTGAGATCTTTGCACCATAAAGACTCTGTTTTGTTTTCAGCATTCTTCCATTCTGGGGAGTGTATTTGGTGACTCCTATTATGATCAGCAGATGACAGCTAGGCAGGCTAATGCCCTATCCCACCAGGTGAGCAAATTCATCTCGGATTTTCAGCTCTATTTCGGCCACTTTCAGCTTAAAATAAATATAGATCGACTTCTGATTATTTTATGTAAGATCACGTTTTGTCCATGTAGTTTTACTCCTGTTATTTTGTAGTTTTACTTCTGTTATTTTGAGTTTGTGAGACGCAGGGATTCCATTTTCTTATGGTTTCTTTGGGTTGTTTCCCCCACTCTTCCATGCCCTCGTCCCTCTAGCCATGGTAGCGGGTGTTTTCAAAGGTGTTCCGCCGATTAGATTGGATTAAAAATAACGCAAGGAAACTTAAAAACCCCACACCTCTGGCCGTAGTTGCATTTGGGAAGGATTCACTTGGAGGTGGTACCAATATTTACCCCTGAATTTGGCAAACAACTCATGCCCAGTGCCCCAGTGGAGCAGGCAGACCCAGGCCTTCATGCATTGCTCCATTCACCTGCGAAACACGCTCTGGTAGCAGGAAAACGTGGGCTGCTCTTGGAGGGGCAGATCCCTGGGTTAGCAGCATGAATTACGGGCTTTTTGATTTTGTTTTAAACCTACTTTTTCTTTTCTTCTTTACGATATCAACAGCAATAATTTTCTTTTCGCATCCACCCTCTCCTCATTCTCCTGCGCTCTGAAATTTGGCAGTAAACTCTTCCGGAGAGTTCCATGAAAACAGACCATATTTTGATGGACAAAACCTAAAGATGAATTTGTTTGCCTGTCTCTTTCCACGCGACTTCCCGGCCTTGAGCTTTGTGAGTTGTTTGGCCGTGTTTCCTGACGATCAGAGGTAACGTAATTCCCTTGTGCCTTGGTCTCCAGCTTGAACAGTTCAACATGATCGAGAACGCCATCAGTTCCAACAGCCTGTACAGCCCGTGTTCCACCCTCAACTACTCGCAGGCCGCGATGATGGGGCTGACCGGCAGCCACGGCAGCTTGCAGGACTCGCAGCAGCTCAACTACTCCAGCCATGGAAACATCCCCAACATCATTCTTACAGGTAACACGACGCCTTGAACCCGCGAGTATTAATATTTTATTAATATAATATTAGTATATTATATTAACATTATAATACAACCATCATGGTGTCGGCGTTTCTCTTTGTTTTGCGATCACTCGCTCCGAGACGAGAAAGGAAAAGGGGATTGTTGCCTTTGAAGGTGTTGTTTAAATGCGTAAATGTTGGTGTCACCCATCTGGTGGCTCCTGGTTTCATCCCAGCGCAGCGGTAGAGCTGCAGCGCTGATTGTCTTACAAACTTCCCCATCCCTGAACTCGCCGGATCCTCCGCCGTGGTGCGATCCCAACTCGTCCCCGTGCCGCTCCGGCCGTGCTTGCCAACAAAGGCTTGTTAGTAGTGTCGCATATGGTGGTGAATCTGGTCACAGTTGGACGTTTGGAAACGATTTCTGCACAGGCCGCTGAGAAAACAGGAGTTGGGTCCATATTTTAGCTGAGGGCTCTTGCTGATTGCAGTCACATAAAACAAGGTTATTGCTTCTAAACCTAAGAGGGAGAAAAGAGACCAAAGTGACACCACTTTGTGGCTCCCAAATATATATATTATATGGGTGCAAACTTTGTTTCAGGCCATTGCAATGATTTTGGGGTGCTCTGACAGATCTGTAACTCATCCTGCTGGAAACCAGGGGAGATGCTTCTCATCTGAACTTCAGCCGTAGTCCAAGAAGTTATTCCCAAAACTTTGCAAGCTGTTTGATGCTGCGTTTGCCTGGCGCTCGTGTATTTGCCAAGTCCTACCGACACCTTTCTCTTCCTCTTCCCTGCAGTGACGGGAGAATCTCCCCCCAGCTTATCAAAAGAACTGACCAGCTCTTTGGCAGGGGTGGGCGACGTCAGCTTCGATGCGGATTCCCAATTCCCCCTGGATGAACTCAAAATTGACCCTTTAACCTTGGATGGACTCCACATGCTGAACGACCCCGACATGGTCCTCACCGACCCCGCCACAGAGGACACGTTCAGGATGGACCGGCTGTGAGGGACGCGGGGAGCCCCACTCGAGAGCCGCGCCGGGCCGGCGGTGCCGGAGCGGGAGCTGCCGACAGCAGCGGCTCCATCCCGCACGACGTGTCCCATGAGTAACGCTTGTCGTTCTGAGCTTGCCGTGCTGCAGACCCCCCACTCCCCGGATTTCACCCCTTTTTCCACTCGTTGCCATGAATGAGTAAGGAGTTTCCATCGGCCTTTTCCTCTCCAGAGCCCCCTCCCACCAAAGCTCCGGCGTTAAGTTGTTAATTTATCCTTTGCACTAGAAAAAGGGGTTTTTTTCGGGTAGGAGAGGAAGGTTCAGAGCCGAGGGTAGAGAGATTGGAATGCACCAAGTAGTTGGCTGCTGTTTGAGCCGGGGAGGGGGAAACACCGACCGCGTCCCCCGTCCCCTCCGCGCTGCGGTTCCACTCTGCTTTGTGACGGCTGCTTTTCCGGTTAAACGCTCCCTCCTTTCCCGCTGTGCCGCCCTCGGCTGCGCTCCCCGTGTCCTCCGCTCCTGTCCCGCACCCGCTTGCCTCTTCTCGTGCCCCGAGCAAACCCGCCCGCTTGGGGAGCAGCCCAAGAAAGGCAACCTTAAACACTAGTTACAAAGCTTTTCTTTTTCTTTTTTAATATATATGTCATATATATATTTATAAATATATGTATACATATATATCTAGCATTTCTGAGCACACAAAAAAGTACTATAATTCATTACTTGATTAGCACGGAGGAAGGACCAGGCATTCTAAAGCAGCTAAAAGGACACAGGAGACGGAAGGTGCAGAGCGAGTCGCTGTTACTGTGCGAGGTTCCTGGGCAGCGGGAGGCGCGTTCACAGCAGCGCCTGCCGCAAGTAGCGTGAGGATTTTCTAGTTTTCATTCTTATTCATTACCTGGCTCAAATATGACGACTTTTTTTATTTTTTATTCTTATTCGTTACTTATTCTGTTACCATTATTTATATTTTTTATTTAAGTATTTGGGTATTAGGACAGTAGCTAAACTACATACAGCCAGTTGAAGCACTCTACATAATACTTGTACAGTACTTTTTTTTTGTGTGTTTTTATTCCAGAAATTTATTATATATATTATATATATAGAGGTATTTTTAACTAACTGGAATTTTAGCAGGTGTAGAGCAGAAGTGAGGAAGCCCAAGGCGAGTCGAGCTGTTTTCCTTTTATATGGTCAAAACAGGGCGGCAGGAACTTCACATTCCTTGGTTCGCCCTGGGGACACCCGGTGTGACCAACTGGGTGTCCTGGAGCACGTGGAGGTGCTGGTGAAGTTACAACAGCCGATCTGTTCAGTGCTCGTTCACGTCCTGTGCTGCAGGAGAAGGGGCTGGTGAATCACATTGATCTATAACAGATTAAAAAGAGAACCAAACAAACCAGCCGTTGCCTCTGAATGGGAGACGATCCCAGATCTCCACGCTTGGGGCTCTCACCACGTTTTAAAAATGCATTTAAAGATGCATGGAGAGCCCGACAAGCTGATGGGAATGGCCAGGGACACGACCCTTCTCTGCAGCACAAGTTACGAATTAACATTCTTTTAAGTCTTATTAACAAATTAACAATGACTTTGCGCCCAACGCCCCGAGGTGAGCAAATACCGCCAGTGGAAAGCGTTTCCACGCGCTACGGCTGCACATCCCCATCCGTTTTGTTAAATACGGCCTCCATAAAAGAGCCGGTGTAGCTTTCATTTCGAGAGAAGTTGTGGCTTCTCCATTTTTAATTTGTTTTTAATTCTTTTGCCCTGGTGGTTCCACATCTGCTTTTCCCACTCGTGTTTTGCTCTTTGTCCAAACCCCATCCGTTCTTTCTCAGCTCTCACGGCTTTCATGACCCCCCTCGTTTATTTCCCCCCGTCCCGTCCCCTCGAGCGGGATTTTTGGGGCTGTTTTTGGCCAGCGCTAACAAAGGAGCCCTTAATGAGTTATATTAGGTTTCTGTGTGCTTCCAGAAATGGGCGTGAGGCCGCCACGAGATCCACCAGACGCTGCTGAGCAGAATCGCGGGATCTCTCTAATGTGGCTGCGTGTTTGCTCACGTTCGTGCCATTAGTTGACCATTTGCACTAAAATGTTGCTTTATTTTTAACTTTAGTTCTCGCTTCCCTCTGTCTTCTTTGTCCTCCCCGCGCCATTGAACGTTCCTCCCGCATCTTCGTTGCAAATGTTTCCGGTCGGGATTGAAACCCAGCAGCACACGTTAACTCCCAGTGTCTGCTTGGTTCAGATTGCTAATGCTTTTTCCATTTAAGGAGGAGGAAATTTGTAAAAAAAAAAGGTAGTTCTGACCAGGACGATACCCCCAAAACCAGGAGGATTTGGGCACAGGTGACTCGGAATCCTTTGCTTCGCAGCAGCTGCAGGTAGAGCGTGAGTTGCGAACGCTTCTCGCCGTCCGTGTTGTTCCTGGGGGGGTTGTGTCCGTCGCTCTCGCTCCGGTGACTCCTCTGCATGTAAATTCCCCTTGTGATCTATTTTTTTAAATCCGGAGTCACTTCGGAGCGAAGCGGCGGCGGAGGAGCCGAGATTCCTCCCGGAGCCCTCGCTAGATCGCTACCTTCTCATTTTTTTTAAACGACGTGTGTATATAAGAGATCTTGTTTATCAGACTTGTAAGTAGACATTTAAAATGGCCTTAATTTAAAAACAAAACAAACCAACACGTCTGGATGCAACTGTCAAAATTAGGGACCATCTAGTGGAGAGAAAATCCAGGTTTTTGTTCCTTTTGTGCGGGGCAAACGGAGAAAAGGTGCTTTGGGAGTGGGAAGGAGGACGGTGATGTCACGGTGGGATGCTGATGGTGTCATCGCAGGAAGCCGGTGACGTCACAGCGGGATGGTGATGACGTCATCGCGGGAAGCCGGTGACGCCGTGTGGGACAGGATGTCGCTTCATCTCGTACGCCCGCTCGCGGGCGGGAAACAAAAGCTGCTTTTAGTCCCGACCCTTTGAGACCCGGAGGAGCTGCCCCCGAACCTCACGGTTTGTAACGGCTGGAGCCACAAAGCTGATTTATAAAGCAAAACCAAACCTGTTCGCTTCTCAAATAGAAACGTGGGGCGTTTTCAGAGCAAGTGATTGGATTTTAGTGGAAAATCAGTGCCGTTTTCATGGCAAATTGTGTGTAAGGGTGAGCGGCTGCCTCCTCCCGGCCAGGGATGGCTGAGAGCAGCGCAGACAATGATTCTTTAGAACTTGTTTGGTTAAATGATGCTCAAACTGTCTGGCGTCTCAAAGGGTTCCTGTCCAAACACACCTGCTGAGTGCCCCCCACCCCTCCCTACAAAGTGTTTTTATATATAAATATATCTATAGATATTAAAAAGTTCCTGAGCTAGACTGTTGCGTTTGCCGATACAACGGGGAAAATGATAGGAATAAACCTTCGGTGTATGAAATACTGTGATTTTTCAGAAGCGACCCACGACTCGTGCTGCCGGCGGGCGGCCCCGCGCTGTCCGTAGCGCCCTGCGCCCGGACATCCACGCGTTTCTTCTTCGTTTGAAGAGGGGAAAAGGTTTCCAGAAAGAGGCTGCAAATTAACGGAAGAAATCATGAGTTATTTGTACGCTTTCTAACCTTCTTTTCAATTTAATTGTATTTTTCTTTCCTTAACGAACGTGCCTGACGACCAACTCCCGCGACAAGAACACTCGTGGATGAGGAAGAAGAGCTGTTTGTATAAAAGCCGCGTCCGCTGTCACGGAATCCTTTGACTCCCCTCAGAACAATAAGGTCTTGTTTATCAACGCTTGGATTTCTGTAGAAAAAACTAATTAAGGCTTGAGATCCGTCCCTTAACGAGCACCGTCCTGGAACCCCCTGTGTGTGTGTGTGGGGAGCGGAGAAGCCCCCAGACCCTTTAGGTCACCGCGTGCGCCCCAAAGCTGGTTCACTCCTCCCCGGGCGGCCCCTGTCACTGTGAGGGCGGCGTGGAGCGCAGGCGGCCTCCGTTACCCGTGTCCGTTCTTTTTAGAAAAAGAAAAAAGGCAAAAAAAATATAAGAGAAACCCATTTGTAGTGTTCCTGTTCTTTGTATTTTCAGTTGCGTATTATTTATACGGCGCAGTGTGGGCATGGATTGCATGTCGGTTTTCTACGCGGGCACCATGACGACATTCTAACTGTGTATTATAAATCATTTTTACCTTTTTAAACAGAACCATTGTGCGGGATTTCTATACTGCGAAACGAAACACTACATGACGTACTTCTATTCATTGTGTTATTTATTTTATTATCTCGGGGGGGTGGGTTTAACCCCGGTGTATATTGCCTTATGTGGGCTTGACCAATTTTCTCAAAATAAAGGCCTGAAGGGGTAAAATACCGTTTGCTGTTTTCTTCAGTAAGCTGCCTGCAGGACAAGCGCTGTAGTGGAGCGGTGGGGACGGAGAGAGCGCGGCCGCGCCGTGTGGTGCCGACAGCTCGGCGGGAGCGCGATTCGGGTCTTAACGAGGCCGTTTGAGGTCAGTGATTGCGACGCGAGAACGAGGGGCCGTGGCCGGTCCCCTCGCCCCCCCGTGTCCCTGTTTTTGGGAAGGAAACTCAGAATGGGCTTTATTTTGGACCAGCGGTGAAAAATCTCTTCTCCCCCCACCCAAACCCCGACGAGTCCGGGATGGCGGCGTTGCCGCCAACGAGCGGCGCAGCCGCTTGGCTTTGGTTTGTGTTTTTTTTGAGGAAGATCCCGCTGCTCTTTGTGTCCTGCAGCTTTTCCGCTTCTGAAATACGGGGATTTCTGAAGGTCGCAGGTAACACAACCAAAGGGAAAAGAGCAGGGACCTGCGCCCCATTTTCAGGTTCATTCGGGGGAATGGGCCCCGCTCTGGTTGTCCCGGTAGCTCGAGCTCCCTCCCGCGGGTCTGGTTTTGGTGCAGACGCGGACCCTTCGAGCCCAGCGAACCTCTTGGCTCTCGCTGTGTTTCTCAGGAGCGGCGCTGCCGCCGTTTGCAGGCACGGAAGTTTTGGGCTGAATTCCGGAGAAATCGGTGCCGCCGCAGTGGCTTTTCCTGCTCGTTTTTGCCTCCGCGTAACCAGCTTGACCTGCTGCTTCCTTCGGGTCGTGTGTGTCGTAACTGAATAGGCAGGTAAACACCCAAATAACATTCGTTTTGTTTTCTCGTGCTTCTTTTTACTCTAAGTCGCTATAAGAGAATAAAGAGATTAAAGTCAATTGCACACGTTGAATTTTCTGCTGGCTGGAGGATCCCAGGGGTGAACGTTGGAATCGCTGGCTCTGGAGTGAGCGGCTTTTAGGGACCGGGCACACACGGCAGCGCTTTGGTTTGACCTGGATGTGGTGCCGTTGAAGTTGTTGCTGGTTTTAGTCCCCCTTAGTGAGCTCTACGCAAAAAATACTCATTAGAGCAGCCGCTCTGCTCCGTGGGAACATTAATTACCTATTTCTAATAGTTCATTGCTAAACTAACAGTTTAATCCGCGTGCAGCAGGGCCGGTGTTTTCCAAGCTGGTGTGAGGATTCAGTATGACAGAGGCTTTGCTGCCATGGTGTAAACCCGAGCTTGAGCTTTGCTTTAATTCCCGTTTTAATGAGACCTGAGCTTAGTTTGCTGATCAGGAACCTCCGGGAGGGGGCTTAACGCGGGTTAACGACTGCGGGCGAGCAGCGCGTTCCTGTTTGCGGGGCTCAGTTAATCTCGGCTCATCTGCGCTGGCCAGGCTGAGTTTGGGTGCGGAGGAGCCGGAGCTGGTTCCAACACACCGTCCCGTGGCCGTGGGTTGTTTGGTGCAACCCGTTCATACTGTGGCTTAGGGAAAAAGGATGAAAGTTTTGCATTTATCAACCTAATTTAAGACCTGGTTTGTGCAGCCGGAGTCGCAGAGTTGTCAGTTTTGCCCTCAAAAATCTTACCTAGAAATGGAACTGAATTGCCCACACCGAGGGCGGGTTTTTATTGCACAGAATCTGCTCTGGCTCTATCGCTCAAGAGCCACGAGCGCCTCTCCGCTGCCCTCACGCATCGTGTCCTGTTGGAAAAGATTAAGCTTGCCTTAATGTTTGAATATCTAGAATTTCTAAGCCGTTACGTATAGAAAAAACAAATAGGCAAAGCTTCTGTTCCCGCAGAGTAGGTGATGAATACAAGGTCCACGTGGGGGACGGCGCCGGGGGTAGCGGGTTTGCTTCAACACAAGGGCCTGTCTCTATTTCCCGGCTCCCGAGCGCTCGGGAGCTCAAACTGCGCAGAAACGCAGGTGTCGTATCTCAGCCGTTCGCTCGCACCGCGGGACATCCCGAGGTTGGATTTGCGGGGAGGAATTAGGACTTTAGGTGCTTTTTCTTACCTCCGGGAGCCCCGTGGGGCGGTTCCGTGGGTCCCAGCTCAGCCGGGGCGGTTGATGTGAATGGAATTGAACTGGGCTGCGTGGGCAGCTCCTCTCACAGACTGGCAGCTAAAACCAACTTCATGGCGTTCATTGAGCTTGGGGAAAAACCGTCAGATTTATGCATTTTCAGAGGACAGTGTAATATACTGTGCTTTACAAGCTAAACTTTTTCTATTAAGATGATTTGTGGATTATTTCACTGATATATGCAATCCTACATTCAGCTACGGCGTTGGTGGCACAGGAACTCTGGAAAAGTTGTCCCTGCGACATACAAGTTTTATTTATTGTGTTTTTCTAGAGGTAAAGTGGAAAACTGAGGTTGGCTTTAAGTGTTTGCAATCTGAGAAATGATGTGAAAAAGCAGCTCAACTAAATGTACATTCTTTTCAATCTTTTTTTTTTTTGTGTGGAGGCTTTTGTCTTTGTATCCTGGCATTATTTGTACATGAAATGTAATAAAAGCTCAAATGTTTTTGTCTCTGGCCGCTTTGCCTTTTCTTAGCTTTGCTTGTGGTGCGTTTGCTTTTCCAGGGAAGGTTTTAAATGTTGGTGTTTAGAAAGAACCAGGAAAACGGTTCCAGAGGAAACTGGCGGCACCGTCGCTTCGGCTTTTGGGGGTTTCTGTTCCTCGTTCGTGTCGTTTCAGAAAGAAAATCAACACGCACGCCAGCAAGGAGCAGTCTGTTTATTACCCAACATCCCAGAGTATTTATTATCCAACCTTCCAGAACAAAGATACTCTCCTTAAAGTGCTTTTTTTCAATTTGTAAGTGTTTTTGTGAGCAGCTTTGTACAGAGGCCGCTCTCCGGGTCCCTTTCAGCCTAGTGCTGGGTTTGCTGGGCAGGTCTTGAAAAGGCGCAGAACGTTCACCCTTGGAGTAGGGAAGGGATTCCTGAACTCGGCCAACACTAAACTTACTCAATCCCAGCTACCGCAGGTAACTCCTCAGCACATCTGTATCCACGCAGCGTAGAGAACGAGCGTTGACAGCAGCACAGGCCCCTGTCCACACTTGCTGTCTACGCCTCTGCCCTTCCAACGGGTTCGCGTAGCGTTTTAAAGGGAGTTGCTGTTGTAGAGAAGACGCCGGTAACCGCAGCGAGCGTTACTCACAGCTCTCGCACCAGAGCGACGGGCAGGGCAGCTGAGCACGGATTGGAAAGCGAGTCTGGCTGGACAGACGCTGGGACGGGACGTTAGTCCTGCTGGACTCGGAACGTTTCGTAGTCTTCTGGAATGGTGTCTGAGGAGGGGGAGATGAAAGGAAATAGAGGTTAGAACTAGGAGTTGAAAATAGAATAAGCTACTGCGTGACATCCCGTTACAGACGCAAGAACAAGTTGTAATTGCAACTTGAAAGCAAAATGGCAATTTGCTTGTATTTGACTTTGTATGTACTTGACTTTGCAAACGAACTCACCATTGCAGCGGTAACGCAGGTTTGACCAAATAATGTTCTCCTGGGAGAAGCAGAAGACGCCGAGCCGTCCCCCTCGCATGGTCGTGTCGAGGACAACTCCAGTGTCCGCTACGACTTCAGGGCCTTCGTAGAACCGAGCTCTAGAAGAGAACAAGCACATGTAGGACACAGACAGGAGCCTGGCACGCCCGTGTGGACACGGCTCCTCGGACACTCTCCCTCCTCTTCACCACGGGGACCAGAGACGCCTGTTTTGTGTGTCAAACTGATCTCAGCCACGCAAAGGGAACCAAACCCCTCACCTGATGTACCCGACCTGAGGCCGGTGCTGCAGGAACCAGCGGTAGGACGTCTTGTCCTTCCAGCCGGAGTTGCGAGGGTCTTTCCAGAGCAGCTTCACCTGGTCCGTGGTGTCCCCCGTGTGCCACAGGGAATTGCGCAGATACTCGCCAGGGCCCGTTTTAGACTTCACTGCCTAACGCGGAGAACAGAGGGGTCAAACGTGCGGATAAAGGTCCGAGCGAGCGCAGCTGCCGGTCCCCAGCGGCACAGCAAAGAGAAAGGCAAAAACGCACTACCCAAAGCTCTTTTTTCAGTGACTTTTTTACCTTCAGCTGAATTCCAGGTTCTGCTACTGCCCGGAATGGGTTCGCCTGCCAGTACGTCTGTTCCATCTGCTTCCACATCACCACGTAGAAGCTGGAACTGTCCTGGTAGCCGAAAATGAAACCGGCGTAATCGTCGTCGGTGGCGGTGTTGACGTGGAACGTGCCCTCGAAGTCCACTCCGTTGAACGCCGTGTAACCTGGAGCCGGCAGCAAAACAAATACTCTGTTCTACAACGATATGCAGACCTATTTCTTGCCAGATTCGGCTGGGGCTGGTGGGTTTTGCTAAGCCAAATCTGAAGATTCTGCCTGCTACAGAAAATGTTTTCCCAGGAGGTGGATGGAATCGTAAAGTGGTGTCTGAAATACTTATAAAAGCTGGACTGAGAAGTGTGCAGTTTATCAGAGAGAATTTTTCAATAGGATAAAATAAAGGGCCTCACCTACAGCCAGGCCGGGATCACTGTTCATGGTCTGGACAATCTCCATGCCCTGAGAAAGATGAATGTTGACTCGTTAGCGCAGCTCCAAACGAACTAACTTGACTCTCATTATGTGATCAGGAGAGGTACAGCAAGGGTGAGACTCAGGTTAAGCCTGCCAAGTCTTTCAGTTAAAACTGCGCCCAGTTTGGTCCAGGCTGGTTCTGGAGCAGGGTCCTACCTGGTTGAGGACAATCCAGTTGGGGTCGATCTGCGCGTCACCCTCGGGGTCCAACACGACGGTCTGGAAAGCCCTGAAGTCGGTGAGCGTCACCTCGGCGTTCTCGGGGCACACGTCGATTCTGTCGATCACCATGTCTCTGTCAAAGTCGTCCTCGCAGAGGTTCCCCACCCCATCGCCTGCGGGCGGGACACGAGAACAGGAGTAACGAGGTTTCGTGAGTTAATTTCTCCTACCCCTGGCACCTGGGGTTTGCTCAGCGAGCTCTTGGCTCGCACAGTTAAAGGCGGCCGCATGTGTGTGACGTTAAGACATGGTCAGAGCTCCGCTAAACTCGGCCTGTGTCAGTTGTAAAGAAACCCTGAGGTGTCCGCTCGCAGAGATGCTGTGAACAGAAGAAACACCTCAAGTTGTGTAGATACTTCTGGAAGGGAACTTCTCCCAAATCTCATCCTGATCTCGGGGTAAGTGGAGATGTGAAATGCTGTAAGACCGTCTCAAGTCAGGACCAAGGAGAATTTGCTTCCTGCCTGTCTCTAGAGCCGAAGTGATGAGCGTTTGGCACCAGGAACGGGATCCCTCCCGCAGAGCGGACGCGCAGCCGCTTCTCTTACCGTCCGAGTCCTCCTGGGCAGGGTTAGGGACGAGCCGGCAGTTGTCAGGGCCTGGAGGTTTCTCGTCTGGGATCCCATCATCGTCGTCGTCATCGTCACATTCATCCCCCAGCCCGTCGTTGTCCGTGTCCACCTGGGAGCTGTTGGGCACCGTCGGGCAGTTGTCCCGCGTGTCTTGGTGGCCGTCGCCGTCGCTGGCGGACAAAACAGCAGGTCAGGGTTGAAAATCAACACGCAGTGCTTTTCTAGGAGCTGGGATCCGCAGCAAGGACAGCACTTGGGGATTTCAGCCTGGGGAAGGCTTAAAGCTGATAGTGACACAAATAATAGATGAGAAATGCTCCGGTCAAACTGCCACTGGCAGGCTTTTCTGGGATCTGAAGAAAATCCCACTTCCCTTAAGCTCTGTCTGTTATGGGCTAAGGCCAAGCCAGGTTGCCAGGACACTGCCAACATGCACCTTTCCCCCTCCATCCCCAGGATTTCATGGATCCTAAGGGTAATTTTTGCAGCAAGCTCTCACCTGTCCTGGTTGGTGTCACAGACATCTCCCACTAGATCGTGATCAGTATCTTTCTAGAAAAATAAAGGCATAATAATTTAAACTTTCCATAGATCAAGAGGCAACAAAGCGAACGGTGGGAGAGCTCCTGTGGTCCAATTTACAAGCCACCCTGTTGAATGTGAGCAGCGTTCTCTCTAAACACAGATGAGTGGGGTAGGAAGAGAGAAGCCCAGAGTGCAACGCGTCCTCTCTGGATTGTTCTCTACCCAGGATGTGTGATTGAGGGACCGCGTTCTGTTCTGCGCATGGTGAGGTGAGTGACCTCGGGCAGGTGACACCGCGTCGTCTCGAGTGAGAGAAACGAACCCGTAAGATGGCAAAACCGGGAGCGTTTCCTGACCTGATCTGGGTTGCTGACGGTTGGGCAGCTGTCACACACGTCTCCTACGCCATCGCCATCGCTGTCCTTTTGGTCCGGGTTGGGGACTCTCTGGCAGTTGTCCGTCGGGTTTTTGATCCCTGTAAAACACACAGAGTCGACCCATCAGGGCAGCACAGCCACTGAGGTCCAGGCAGCAAAATCTCTTGGATGTAAGATGTGGCAGAAATCTAGGACGGCTGAGTTCACGTAGCATCAACAATTTCCATTTTTGTGTACATTTTATGCACTTTAAATTACATCGTAGCAGCTATGGAGGGAGAGATCAGCAGCAACTATCTTAAAATGTACCCCAGACATCTATATGATTATAAAATAAGTCAGGGTTAATGTTAGCTATTTGACCTGGAAGATTTAGGCAGGGCTGTTTCAAAGCCCGAGCAAGGACAGGACCAATCGAATTGGCAACCTCTGTGACTTCATTTCCCACTTCTCCACATTTACCCACCCACCCGCGCATCCTGCCAGGGGGGAGCTCCAGACCCAAACAGCCCTGGATGCGCTGGAAATACTCTGTAAATAAACATGTGCATCTCAGGCCAGCAGCACTTGTGAGCTCTGGCTCTGTGCCCATCCAAAATTGAATCAGAGAGTCACACGATTGGGTTCTGCTCCTGGAAGCTGGGCCCTGCCGGGAGGGCCTCCAGCTGCGCGCTGAAGTTTTCCCCTCGCTGAGGCTGCTCTTACCGTCTCCGTCCATGTCATCGTCGCACTCATCTCCCCTCCCGTCGCCGTCGATGTCCCGTTGGTCGTTGTTCTTCACTTGGCGGCAGTTGTCACACGCGTCACCGAAGTTGTCCTTGTCGGCGTTGCGCTGGTCGGCGTTGCGCGTGTACACGCAGTTGTCCTGCGGGAGAGAGGGACGGGTTAAGGGGGACCACTGCACGCTGTGACCTCCAAGTTCACGTGACAGGCGGAGGCAGCTGCTCTGCAGGACCCCTGGGTACGTTTAGGTACATCAGGGTAAAAATCAGAATGCAAACCTCAGCGTTTAAGATCCCATCTCCGTCAGCGTCGTCATCACAAGCATCTCCAATCCCATCCCTGTCTGCGTCCTCCTGGCCGGAGTTGGGGACAGTCATGCAGTTGTCCTGGAAGAGAAGCAGCGAAGGGGCTGTTGCAAAGCTCGGCGTGTTGTTCTGCCGGAGTCCTGAAGGTTGAGCCAAGGCCTCAAATCCGAATTGCCTAATTCTCCTTGGGCGTCCCTCCGGGAGACGGTTCCCAGCAAAACGGGGCAACGGCCCCTCACCTTGCGGCACTTTTTGTCAGAGCAGCGTTGCTTCTCATCGGGGACTCCGTCGATGTCCGTGTCCTTCCCGCAGACGTAGCCGTTCCCTGCCCAGCCCACGAGGCACTGCAAGACAGCACATCCCCAAAATGAGGCTGCCAGGGCATCCCCGGTGGCCGCTCTGCCTCCAAAAGCGAAGGCTTTACAGGAGAACCAGCGCAAAGCACTGCAAATCCAGGTGCACAACGCTCTACAGGAAAAATACTGTCTGGAAAAAACAGGCTCTAAAAGGTATTTTAAATAGCTCAGATACAAACTCTGCTTGTTCCTGAGATTATAAAAGATGCAGCAGCAGAATAGTTTGGCTGCAGCAAGCTGCGGAACAGCGCTTGTCCTCGCTCAGCTGCGCGCAGCGTTCCGTGATCACACACTTGTAGCGCTTCAGGCCAAAAAAACCCAACCCAAACAACCAAACAACAGCGGATCTGGGGTGCCTGGAGCAGCACAGCTCTCCAGAGAGCACCCAAAGAGACCCCGCGGCAGCTCGGCTGTCGGGAGCGAGGAGGCGCGATCTCCAGGAGAGGGCAGTGGCAGACCCAGGAGAGCCAGCGCAGCGCCGGGGAACGCGGAGCCAGCGCCGGGGAACGCGGAGCCAGCGCCGGGGAACGCGGAGCCAGCGCCGGGGAACGCGGAGCCAGCGCCGGGACGGCGGCTGGTGGGGGTTTGGCCCTTACCGCGCAGGAGATGGACCCGTCGCGCTCCACCACACACTCGGCTTTCTCGTGGCACGGGCTGATCTCGCCGTTGGGGCAGCGTCTCACCGACTGGCTCTTGCAGCCGGTGATTTGATCCCCGACAAAGCCGGGTTTACAAGCCCCGCACTTGTAGGATCCCTGCAAGAAAAAGGAAGAGGGAGTTGATTGTAACGTGAGTCCTGGATTGCCACAGCGAACAAAGGCCCCAGAGCCTGAGGAAGAGAGACCCACATGCGCTTTCCGGTAATATTTACCCTTGTATTGATGCAGATGGAGTTTGGGACACAATTTCTGGCAGCACCTGTCTCGCATTCGTTGATGTCAGTACAAACCTGCCCAGGAAAACCAAAGCAGACGTTAACTTTGCTCCTGGGCAGATACCACACCAGGTTACGGGCTCAGGGCATCACTGGGTGTAAAGCAAAGCCCCTGACACACCTCACTAGGACCCCACAGCTCAAAGTTTCCCCCAGACAAGCTCGACCCAGATCCCAGCACTAGTCCTGAGCCCAGACGAGCTGCTCACCTCTGCACCCGGAGCTCTGAGCCCAGCACCAGAGCTCAGCGCTGCGCTGAGAGCAGCTCCGCACTCAAATGGGCAGAACAGAGCTCTCTACATAACACAAGCCACATGCCTGCCCTGCTGTGGGCAATATATTCTTATAAACCATGCTCAGACTACATGGTTTTTAGTTGTTTTCACTTGAATCTCTCTGTAGCTGTGGGGGCCGCAGGCAGAGGCAGCAGCTCTGCTGTGTCCTAGCAATGAAGGGCGCCCCAGGCTGGCTTCACAGCCACAAAGGCAGCTGAGATGTAACGTCTTGTCCAGCCTAAACTCAGCAGAGGTGCGGGCTTGGCCGGAGGGTCCTTTGCTGTGATGTGCCAGGACACCCGTGGCGAGTCCCTCGCTGCACCCCACCGCTAAACCCAGGAACCTGGGACTTCCCTCCCATTTCTATGAGGGCTCCAAGAGCTCTGAGTGACGATTACAGAGGGGAAAGAGTTAACGCTTCTGAAGGAGACAGAAACATTAGTGGGCCTTACCTGTTTGTTGGCCCTGGCGTAGGCCAGTCCGACCCCTTCGACTGTTTGGCCGGTGAAGCCGGGCGGGCAGGGGTCGCAGCGGAACCCGGGGCTGGTGTTGATGCACTGGACCTTGGGGAAGCAGGGGTTGGCGTTGCACTGTGGACAAGAGAGGTTTCTGTGCGGCGGCTCGCGCGGGGCGGCCGCTCGCAGAGCTGGGCGAGACCCAGCCGTTGCGCTTTTATTTTGAAAGAATCAACCAGAAACGCATAGAAGTTCCTGGCTTTCCTCGCAAGTGGAAAATGCAGCTTCCCCAGCTCAGTTGTTCTCCCAAGTTCCAGTATGTGCAGACAAGTAAAACAAATCATCTTTCAGGACTAATTCTTCCTAGGTGACATCAATTGCCCAGGCAAGGAGCTGGCGTCGCTTCCACCTCCCTTCCCTGAAGCCAGAGAACTGGATCATTTCTGACACTGGTTTTGAAAGGCAAGAACAGTTGTTTGTTTACTACTCTGGGAAGCGATTGTCTTTCCAAAACTGCTATTAATGTTTGATGCATTTCCTCCAACACTTATTTG
Organism: Patagioenas fasciata; assembly: GCF_037038585.1. Classification (NCBI taxonomy): domain Eukaryota; kingdom Metazoa; phylum Chordata; class Aves; order Columbiformes; family Columbidae; genus Patagioenas; species Patagioenas fasciata. The sequence continues at coordinate 5,736,462 of NC_092546.1, read as the reverse complement.
CACTGAATTCTTCTGCTCCGTCCTGGCAGATGCGTTACAGAACCGAGCGGTTCCCACGTTTGGGTGACTAATGGATTATGGTCAATCTCAAGATCTCTCATCAATCCTCTTAACTCCAGCGGGTTTTTAAACCGAAACGCCATAGAGGTGACAAGAGCTGCTGGGTGGACTCATCAGTGAGCACAGGACTATGGGTTGGAAACCACAGAACTGGGGAGTCTCAGGGACGTGCAAAATTAATGGTTGAGCAAAGATCTGATCCGCACAGAGAGGAAACTTGATGGGATGCCACACTTTCCAAAACCAAAATTAAATTAAAGAGTATCTGCCTAGCAAGGTTTGATTTAAAGGCAGAAGTAAAGCCATACGAGTAGTGTGGTAAGATTTATTGTATTAAGGACTATTCGGGAAGCATTTGATTCTGTTCCACACATAATAAATCTTATCTCTAACAACTCAGCAGCCTAAAAGCAGCTCAAAAGATCACAGGACCAAAAGGGGCTGTTCTGGTCTCCCAAACTCACCTTCCTGTGTGGTACAAACCCGGAGATTTATTAGTTGGAGCCTGTGTGTCTTTCAGAAAGAACTGCCAGCCAGGGTGATGGAAACCCAGCCCAGAGCAGAGCTTAAGGGAGGCTGAGATTTACATTTCCTTCCCGCAAAATGATGTTTCTGTTGAATTTCAGCCCCTGGGGGAATCGCGAGGCTTTTCTTTACAACCACGGCACAAACCCACAGCACTCCCAGAGAAGTGAGCCAGCTTCATGACTTCCAGCCCGTCCCGCTGGGTTCTCACCTCGTTGATGTCTGTGCAGTGGGTCCCGTTGCCCGAATAGCCCGGGGGGCAGGGTCCGCAGCGGAACCCGGTGCCGGTCTCGGTGCAGGTCACGCCGGGGAAGCAGGAGTTGGGGAGGCACCTGTTGAACTGCGTCACGGTGATGACGGGGCCCGTGGCCTCGGTGTGCATGCCTGGGGACCAGAGGGACGTGAAACGCAGGGCTGTCGCTGCCCGGCCCCACACCGGGTTCTTGGCCTTGTCCCCATGGCCTGACCCACAGCACAAGGGAGTTCACAAAGTGAATCCGTATGGGATGAAGAACTTCACCGAAGGCCAATTCAAAACTGGGAATGAACTCTCCCAGGATCTAGAATCGTCACGAGTCTCCCATGCCCACTACTGCAAGTGGCAAGGACACGTTTTCCTCCCAGTTTCTCCAGCTTAAAAGCCCCACATAAAAATGTGGAACAAGACAAAACAAAACCCAACACTCTACCACCACCAGCAACAAAACCCTCACTAAAACAAGGCCTCCTCTATTCACTGTTCTCTCTCTGAGAAATAATTGGAGAAGCACACGAGTGCTGTGAGTCACGTTGTTCAGCGCCCGACTGAAGGAGGCTCGAAATTCTACAGTAAGGAATATGGGAGAAGAACTCGTATAGCACAGAATAGCAGGCAGGGAGGGCAGAAATCAAGTGCCAGAACGTTCAGGACAGCTTTATGAGCCAGTTATTAAAACAATTGCGGTGGACTAATGCGTTTCTGTGCTGTGGCTCCCCAAAGCTCAGGCTGATCTCTTTTCCAGCAGAGCTACAATCTCTCCAAATGCAGAAATGGTTACTGCTCCACCCTTGGAGCGCACTGGCAAATCATAGAGCATCTCCAAGAACCACGCTTGCTGAAATAGGAGCGTTTTAAGGCTACTTCTTCACCCCATAACAGCTTCAGCTGCCACGGAACCATGAGAAAGAACAGCATGAACAGCAGTGCACGTGTGCAGAATGTCCTGTTAAAGAACCCCACACTTTGCTAATATTGAGTATTCCTCTGCGACACTCAGGTTAGTCGTGAAACACTCAGGTTAATTGTGAAACACTCAGGTTAGTTGTGAAACACTCAGGTTAATTGTGAAACAAGCTCACAGGTGGCATTTCACTACTTGTTTGGACACGGGGGTGTGAGGGACGTGGAGGAGGCAGCTGAACACAGGACTGGGCTCCGTTACTCACCACAGGCATCGCACTCCATGACTGTGTTCTTCAGGAATGTTATCTCCTTAATCTATAAGAAAATAAGAATCACCACTTAGCCAAAGGCCGAGTTCTGCTCCCACGCAAACCAACAGCCCCACTGCCAGAAACCGGGGTGGCTGAGACCGCACGGCTGCTCGCACACAAATCCGCTCTTGCCCCAAAGTCCGCGTTCTGGGTTTTCTGCAAGCTGAGGGGGTTTGCATTCCCTGCTCTCATTCACCCCCCACTGCAGGGTTTCCATAGGCTGACTTGATAATATTGTCCTTTTGCAGATGCAAGAAACACTTGAATACACAGAAACAAGCGTCATAAAGAAAGGGGAATCTGCTTTCTTTGGGGTTTGTGCTGTGGAAGAGGCTGAGCAGCAGTCCCAGGGTCCTGCTCCACCGGCAGCCCGGGCACTGCGGGCCAGGGCAGGAGGAGGCTCCTCTCGGAGCCATTTCTGCAGGTACAGGAATGATCCCTGAGGGTGCTGATGCCACTCGAGCCCTAACACCCTGGAAATGTAGAATCTATTCAGGAAAGCCGCTCCCTCCAGCCTTTGTCTGACCTTCTCTAGGCTCCTGTTCTTCAAGCTTGCTTCAGCAAGGAGAGAATCAGTGCAAAGCTGCTGTTCTTTGGTGAAGAGAGGAATACGGGCAAGCCCAGGGAAGCACGTCAGTCCCAAGCCAACATTTGCACAGCTCTCCAGCACCTCAGCAACCCCAGCAGAGTCTTCCTGGCCATCTACAGCCGCTGCTCAGGACCGCGCTCCCGCGCCCTGCGGACCGCTATTGGGTCATTTCACTTTGACAGAAGCTCCTACCGCGTCTCAGTGCCAGCTCCCAGGTAGGAGAGCACGTTTCCATTCTGTGTTAGATTCCCTCCTCTCTCCACCACAGCCTGGGGTGGTGGATTTTGAACAGTTGATACACAGACAGATCTAATCCCCACAACATCTGCCGTTACAGGGGGGTGACAGAGCAGAGGGGAGAGCTGGGAGCGTGGCTGACGAGCATCAGCGATCCCTTTGTGTCAAGAAGCCTTCAGCCTTTGGCTCGGGAGGGCAGATCTGGCCTCTTATTGTCAAGCCTTTGCCATCCTCATTGCCAACACCCCGAGGTGCTGAACCGAGGAAAAGTAAATTTTAGGAAGAAATGATGAACTGCCGCCTTGGCTCTGCAGTGGGATTGCAGGTTTGGGTTTTGAGTTTTCTTGAAAGCGCCGTTGAGAAAAAGGCCACGGATTGAAAAAAAAAAACATGAGGTGGCAAGAAAGAAGAACAAACTAAAAAGCTGTGAGGAGAAGCAGTGCTGAGCTGGAAGGGAACGCTGGAAATCATCGCGCGGGGCTGCCAGGAACCATGTCTGACCCGATTCCTAGTAAACACTGGGTATTTATGCAGCAGCCCGAAATGCGAGAGTAGCTCAGCGCAGCAGATGTTTTTGCAGATAGAGGCCGCCCAGTTTGCTCTGGCACCGAGGCCCGTCTGCCATTCAATGGTCTGGCAGGCAGAGGCTGCCGCCCTCAGCTCCCGCAGCGGGCGAAGGGAGAACAGGACCCTTTCTATACTTTAGAACATTGAGCAGACAAACCAGCATCTCCTCGTTCAAACGGGAGAAGATCTAAGCTCCACATTCCCCCAGAAACGACCGGAGCCAGAAAGGCTTAGGATTAAAACAACAAGAGGAAAGAGTGAATGCAGAGCTTGTTTAGGCTCCGTGCGACTTCCCTTTCCAGGACCCTAATGGACGGCTGAAAGGTCTCTGCCATCTTCCAAGTTTGGACTCTCTACTGATTTCACGCTCCCATAAAACCGAGGAAAAAGTGACTTGTTTTTCCACTTCAATGTATACCCACCCCGTGCGCGTGCCTTTTATTTTGGAGTTCATTATGTACGCTGGTTTTCAGCAGCCGTGGTTCTAAGCAGCAAGTTTTGGAATTCAAAGGAATCCACTTCGTGCCAGAATTCCGGATCAGATTGTGAGACCACCTCTTGATCCTGGTTTCCAGAGCAGTAATTCCAGTGCTCCCTTCACCTGAAGTGCCCCTGAACTCCAGAACTCGGCAGGCAGGGCAGGGGACCCAGCGCTCTCCCTTGTGCAGCATAATGGAAGGAATCAGATCCCTTCTCACCTACCTGCTGCTTCAACAAGTCCCGAACTTCCATTAGCACACGGTTGGTTTCTCTCATCTCTTCCAGCATTTCCGGCCCAACTTCACCTCCTAAAAAAGCCAAAGTGGTTGGGAAAAAAAAACCCAGAAGAGCCATTAGCAGCACAAACCAACTGATATTATTAACTTCAGCTTAATATTCACCATCCAGACCCCTCCACACCAGTGCCTGGCTGTTCCTAACTAGAAGCTTGCTCGAATTAATGGAGATTTGCACGTGGGGTAGAATTTGCCCTGGGCAGGACAGTGATAATCAGCTTTGCCTGTCCAGTAGGGACCAGTTACCCTCAGCAACCCAGCCGGCCGGGCAGTCTGGCACCGCGGCCGCTCTTCACACACAGGAAGGTTTTGCTGCCAAAAGAAGCCAATGAATAATTCAGCGCTGGGGAAGCTGCTGTGCGGGGCGGCGCTGGGGAAGCTCCGCGCCGGGTCTCTGGCAAACGTGCTGCCGAGCACCCACCGTGGCAAACCGGCACATCAACCGTCGCCTGGTCGCGTGGCACCGGGGTTTTCTTGCCGGAGATGGGTTGGTTTTGGGGGGTGGGAGTTTCAAACTGATGTGTGGTGGCTTTGGGACACAAAGGACACATCTGCTCATCCACGCAACACTGCAAATCCCATTTAAGCTACGCTCAACAGAGGATATAAATCACCTCACAATGTCATCTAGGGCAGATTAACATGACTTTTCCCTCCCGTCTGCAGAGCCCAGGCTTGCCTGGTCCTCTGAGACGCGCTCAAATCTGGTCTACACTCCAGCTTCGCTCAACAGGAATGAATGGAAGCAGCTCTGTAAGTTTTAAGGAAACCTGAGCCATTTAAAACCAATTGGACACCGAGTCCAAGCCTCGTGTCCTCCTGTCTGCCCTGAGAAAGTCCAAGTTCATTCCTCTAATTTTCTCCAGGTTAATCAATCCTCTCACAGGGGTCACAGCCGGCCTAGAGTGCAAGTGAACCTTTGTGAAGAAAGGGGAAACGAGCTGGAATTTGGGCTCTGCCCCCTAAACATGAGGAATTTGCCGGTGCCACGGGTGGGGTGGGAACCCAGGCTACTGATTTAGGACAACTTGGGCATTCTTGTGTGGCAAATGAGCCCGAAAGCCTCGCGGGTCGTCCCCACCCAGAACCAAGAGGACTTTGTGAATGTTTGTAAGCTCTCCAAAACATTTTGGTTTGGGAACTGAATTGCAAGTACCACAAATGTGTCGTTCGAAGACAGAAAGACTGAATTAAGTGATGTTTCTTATTTTCTTGAAAACAAGGAGCTTGCACATGGTTTCTGGCTTCAAAGGGAGGTTTGGAATAAGCTCTGCACAAAGGCTTCGGGCAGCTCCTATTCCTGGGGAAAATTTTCCATCCCTAATAGCATGATGTAATTTCAAATAAAAGTTTGGGGTATTTTTATTAATATTCAGATTCACAATAAGGATCTGACCACTCAGGAGCGATTTCCAGAGGAAATCTGTGCACTCGCACCATTCCCGTGACCCCTCCTGCACTGGCTCTGTCTCCACCAGCAGACACCGGGATCTGGGACACTCGGAGCTCCCAGATCCTCTTGGAGCTGAGGATCCAGAGAACGGGAACTTTGGTAATGAATTCAGCACGACCACGCTCCTAAAGGTCAGGATTGCCCGGCTCTGTGTGCACAGCAGAGGGAACATCCGCAGGACATGCTGTGTGACCTGGGTTTTAACCTCCATCACATGCAAAATGCAGATTCACGTGAAGCGTCTCTCGTAGGTCATCACAGAACACAACTCGGTTTCCAGCTGCCCCAGAATAAATGGGTTTCTTTAAAAAACTTCACTGCTCAGGAGGGGAAGTGGGGAGAAAATCTGAGGCTGAACACTGAGTTCAGCTTCGGGTTTCACATGAAACTCCCAAACCCCTCAGCACTGGGATTCAGCAGGCGCAGTTCACTGTTACCTCCTGCCTCACTCCCTCCAGCAAAATGGAATTTTCATAGGAGTCTAGAAAGCACACGAGCCCAGAAAATATAGAGATAATTAAGATTACTTACCTATCCTTCTCTGCTGACATGATGCAAAAGGACAGGCGAGGCAGAGGAGGAAAGCGAGGGCTAGAGCTGCCATCATCTTGCGCTCCCCGGGCGCTGTGGACGTCCCGGCGTCTCCTGCAGCGGGTTTTAACCTGCAGGTTCGCCTCTGCTCCCCATTAGTGTCTGTGGTTTGCTATTTATGAAGTCGCATTCCTTCCTCTGAAGTTCCCATTCTCTGATGCTGCCCGGGTGGACGTCATTGCTGGCGGCTGCTCCGGCGAGCGCTACAAGAGTAAACAATATGAGAAACTCATCAGGAGAATACTTGCATTTTTTTTTTTTTAGACCAGCTTGCACCAAAATAGGTCAGAAAATTCCAGAATTAAATGGATTCTTTGGGGATTGTTTTTTCTTCTTCATGGACACAGGCTCGGCAGATGATTCATAGCCCCGTCCCGCATAGATTTTCCTTCTAAAACTGCTCACACGATCACAAAAGCAACATCTGGACTTCGCTGGGGCTTCAGGAAAGGCTCTTGAAACTCCCAAAAGACAGTTTGACCACTCATGCTCGGGGCAGAGTTATTGAATCACCTTCCAGCTCCAAAGAGGAGCTACCGCATCCTATTTGAGAGAGGGATGGGGCAAAGGTACCGATGTTCTCCTTCCCCCCCAGGCCGTGGGAAGGAAGGACGCGGTGCGGCAGCGACGGCACGACAAGGACGGTAGAACCTTTAGTCTCCCCGTAGCATTTTCCACCAGTCAGTCTCCATCCAGCACTTTCCACCAGCAGACACAGCGCGGATTGAGAAATCCACCTGGAACAGCCAAAGGAAACCCGCCCAAAGAAAACCTGCGAGCTGCTGCATCCAGGAAATGGGAGTGAAACGGTGAACAAGGTCGGTCTGCAAACGAGCGAAATTCTCCATCACACGTTCACACTGTTTGGTTGTGAAATCCGTCAGTCACACAACACCCCTGGGGACACTGACAGGAAAGCCCCAGGAAACAGTAGCTCAGTCTTCAAAGTGTCAGAGCAGCAGGATCTCTGCCCATTTCATACAGCTTTTCTTTCTTCTTTCTCGTTTTGACCTCAGACCTCCCGTGTGCAGGAAAACTTCCCACCCTGCGGCCGTGCACGGTTCCTGAGGCAGCGGGTGCCGTCTCGCAGGCGCTGGTGAGCAAGCATGTTCGCTAAAGTAAGCAAATACATCCTATTAGCTTTCTGTTACGAGGATGTGGCAGCAGACAGATTTTACACTTTTCTTGCACCAAGCAAATTTATACTGAAAATTAATTTCCATGTGTTAGCTGGGTACCAGCACCAACTGGCAGTTCTGCAGTAGTTGGAACGGGTAGTTCCAGCAACAGCTGGTAGCGTGGGGACAGAATAGTGCTTATTATTGCTCACTGATTCTATCAGTAAATGAAATGAACCGAGGCGTGTTAAATCTGTATGACACCAATTTTCAATATCTGAACAAACTGAGGCAGCAATCAATGTATCTTTACATTCTTCTAGAAAGCCAATGCCATTTCTCTTTAGCCTGAGACAGCCTCTGGGATCATTGCTGTTCATTGACGGCAGCACAATAACTGTACAAATTAAAATGTAGCTGGTTTCGGCAGCGCTTTCTGGAGTTGAGCAAGACACGGTGAGGTCATTCCCACCTTTATTTTCCTTGGACTCACCTTATACCTTTCTATATTCAGATCTGAGGCTTGGAAATCCCTGTAAATCACTGCTCTAACGCAGAGCAGCAGATCAGTGTTTGGTCACCGCTCGGTTATTTCTGGGTGCCTGTGACTGTTTAAAAAGGCCAAATTCAAAAGTAGCTGGTATATCTGAACTTCTTCATATTAAGTCTGATGGGAGCCATCCTCCAGATTTGTCAATATGTTATTTGTAAGCATTAGTGAGCAAGAGATCGTGTTGATTTGGGCTTCAGGGTCCACGTGCTCTGCATTCTGCGCAGTGCCAGGTTGGTGACACCTTTTTTACGACTGCAGTTGGCATCACAGATGACAGCGGCACACAAACAAACTGCAAAGAAGAAAAGCTCATGCTAGTTTAAAGTTTAAATGTTTTTCCAGCTCTGCGTTGTTAACTCATCTTCGCCAAGAGAAGGGCAAAAGTCAGAAGGAAAAACTTATTTTTCAGTCTTGTAAGGTCAAGTTCTAAAAATAAGTGAAAAACACCTACACCCTCTGCAATGGTATGCTAAGTGTTTTACAATGTTTCTTATATATTGATCGTGGTAAGATTCCTAATTATATAAAAGGTGACCAGCAAGGATTTCACAAAACCATCTCCTTTTCCTCCCAGCAGAGGATCAATGGTACCAGTGCCACTCTTCACAGGATCCCAGAGTGTCAGGGGTTGGAGGGCCCTGGAAAGCTCATCCAGTGCAATCCCCCCATGGAGCAGGAACACCCAGCTGAGGTTCCACAGGAAGGGGTCCAGGCGGGTTTGAATGTCTGCAGAGAAGGAGACTCCACAACCTCCCTGGGCAGCCTGGGCCAGGCTCTGACACCCTCACCATGAAGAAGTTTCTTCTCAAATTTAAGTGGAACCTCCTGTGTTCCAGTTTGAACCCATTGCCCCTTGTCCTGTCACTGGTTGTCACCCAGAAGAGCCTGGCTCCATCCTCCTGACACTGCCCCTTTCCATATCTGTAAACATGAATGAGTCCCCCCTCAGTCTCCTCTTCCCCAGCTCCAGAGCCCCAGCTCCCTCAGCCTTTCCTCACACGGGAGATGCTCCACTCCCTTCAGCATCTTGGTGGCTGCGCTGGACTCTCTGCAGCAGTTCCCTGTCCTTCTGGAACTGAGGGGCCACAACTGGACACAATATTCCAGGTGTGGTCTCCCCAGGGCAGAGCAGAGGGGCAGGAGAACCTCTCTGACCTACTGACCACCCCCTTCTAACCCACCCCAGGTACCATTGGCTTCCTGGCCACAAGGGCCCAGTGCTGGCTCATGGTCACCCTGCTGTCCCCAGGACCCCCAGGTCCCTTTCCCCTACACTGCTCTCTAATAGCTCATTCCCCAACTTACACTGGAACCTGGGGTTGTTCCTGCCCAGATTCAAGACTCTACACTTGCCGTTGTTATATTTCATTAAATTCTTCCCTGCCCAACTCTCCATCCTTCATAAAACCTTCTCTACCCTGTTCTTAAATGGTTTATACTCCCACTTCAGTCTTGTCCCACCTTTCTACCGTGTGCCCCCAGACAAAACGAAAACCTGCTTTCAAAATTTTGCAAAACATCATTTTACAGCTTGATTATATACAAATACTTATTTCATCCGTTGCTAAAACACAATCTCAACAAACAGGATTCCTAAATGATCTGTACTTAGAGTTATTTGCAGTCCAGAGGTAACAAAGTTTAGATATTAACAGATTTATGTAAAGAATAGCACTGATGCTTTATAGAAGACAGATTCATTATTTGGAATAAACACCTGAATTGATGCGAATATTGCACACAAAATCCATCAGTCAATACCTGAAAACATCCCCATCCCCTCTCCATGTGCCTCATGCCTTGCAAGATGGAATAATCTATTACAGGTCATGGTTTGTTACGTGTCTGAAGAGTTACAGCTTGCCGCAGTCTGGTTTATGTCTCTGACTCCGAATTCCCGGGGATTCAAGGCACTGCAGCTCACCCAAGACCTTTTACAAGTACTTTTAATGGTTTTTTTCATTAAATCAATGACAATCTGCAATGACAGAGAATCAAGCCTGCAAAATATAATACATTGACATGGCTCCGTGTGTGCTTTTAAATTTATCATCCATTCATCTTGTTGTTTTCTACCCTGCTAATGGAATTTGACTAATGGCAGCAAAGCCCTTTACACGAGCTAAAAAACAAGTCCCACAAGTCGCCGTGACAATAGGCAGAGTAACAAACGGCTGGGCCCCAGCCGGAGCGCTGAAACCAGCCGCAGAACGCCTTCTAAGAAAGGTGTGGAGCTGCTTTCCAACGTGCGAGGGAGACACCCACAACACGAGAGCCATGAGCTGAGCACACAGCCGCACTCTGTTTTCCCCTCAGCTCCGAACCCCCAACCAGCAGCGGGAACAGAACCAGCACGACCTGAGGAGGGGGGCTCCGATATTTTTGCTGTCGAACACGCATTTTGTAAGGAGACATCTGTAAGCCAGCAAACATATATTGACAAATTGCTGCCTTTAATGCCTGCCTCCTCTCTTTTAAAAAATGTTTTAAATTCAGCAAAAAGAGGGCAAAGAAAGGTGCTGGTCTGAACATTTCTACGTGTGTCATCAGGACAGACGCCCTGAGCCTCTGGACATGACCCAGGAAGCCACCAGCACAATGCACAAGCAGCTCTGCTCCCACAAGCTTTTGTTTCTCGATCTCCCCGATGAGATTCCCGACAAGATAACCCACTGCTAGCAACCAAAGAGCTACGTGGTCTGAGTTTTGATTGCCCAGACTCTTCTGCGGAAGAATCCTGCCCCGCGGATGCGGAACAGAACCGCTCGGAAGCGAAGCAGCTCGTGCTGGGTCACCATGTGAGTAAATGGGACCTGGAAGGCCAAGCTCACGCCAGCATTGAAATAACGAACCCGCCTTTCTGCGCTGGAGAAGGCGAATCCTCATCCACGGATTCTGGCTGGGAAAGATACTAAGAAAAATGCGCATTCATGTAAAATAAGTGATCCTACACATTGCCTGGGCAGCCTCACCCGCGCTGGACGTGGCCGATGTTCCTGAGGTGACGTGTCCTGCCCGCACCGGCTGAGATGACGCACAATGACACAGGAACCCGAGAAACTTCTGCAAGAGAAGAAAATATCAAATAACTAAAGGCCCTGGACAGTCTGGGTGGTCTGGGCTACCAGACGACTTAGTAGCTCCATCGAGGGAGGCTCCTCAGGACTGGTGACAAAGCCACATTATATGTGCAAGGTCTACGCATCTATGCAGAGATGGGGCTATAAAATCACCCTGAGTATTGTCCTTCATTTAAAATGCGGTCCAGAACCTCCCAGCGTCTTGCTGGGTCTCCATCAGCTCATTTGTTCTCTAGAAAGGTCGCAGCGCTGTCAAGTGTTCCGCGCTCCCGGGTCCCACACCGACAATCCCACCCCTTCCAAAATGCCTGAGCTATTGCGTCAACATCGCCCTGTCTGAAGAGAACTAAGACACCTGGAACTAAGATGAGGTTTTTTACAAGACCGAGGGCAGGAGGCCAATCGAAGAGCCCACAAGTTTCCTACCGGCCCCGGTTCAGCTCTGCTCTGCCTCTCCTTTAACCCCGCCAGAGGCAAACGGGAAGGCCAGGGGGCCGGGAAGCGGTGACACGTTCGGATGCAGACGAGCAGTGTCCCATCCTGCCCGTCCCCTCGCGGTAACGAGCCTCCCAGATGGGGCGCAGAGCGCTGCCAGAGCTCCTGCTCCCCGCACCACCCCGCTCCAAACCCTTCCCCGCGTGTGTCGTAATCGCACACCCAAGAGGGCTGTTCAGACCTTACAGGAAACAGCTCACATTTTTTCCTTTACTATTCATGCCATTTTCTATTAGGGACAATAAAGACAACTAACACTGGATTAAGCTCATTTGCAACAATGAGCTACTATTGCTCCAGGAGCCAGCGGGAGCTCAGATTTGTTGAGGGAACTGGGAATAATTATCTGAATTGTACTGGAAAAAAAGAAGACTGAAGGCTGTTTTGACCAAGAGAGATGCAAACTGATGCGATGGTTAAGCCATCACTTCTCGCTGGGAATTATTGTTGGGAGTATCATTAATGCTCAGAGTATGCGGCTTTTGCAGTCAAACTGCTTTGGCCCTGGTCTCCCTTTTTGGGTTTTGCTACTAAAAGACACCTCCCAGAGTCATAATGACAATAACAGCTTTACCCATTGCTTCCACTCGCTGCTCAGTGCTCACTAAGAAAGACACTTCCCAAAACTCCTGGGGATGGCAAACCTTAAAAACAAGAGCTCTCCTCAGCGGTCTGTTCTTTCTTTCCCTTTAGATTATGTCTATAATTCGTCTCCGTGGTCAAACCTTCGCGTCGTGTAATCCGGGGGTCTTTGGCAAGGGTGTGAACAGGAACTGCCTCACCGCGGAGGGACTGGACGTGCTCGGTGCTCTGAGGTCACACGTGTAGGTGGGCAGACAGCACGTACACGCTGAACAGCCTCGGGGTCCCCTGGGGAGCGCTGATTGGTTTTGGTCATGTCCCAGCACTTCTCACCTCAAAAAGGAACTTCTGGAATTGACCTCTTCATAGGCAGAAAACCAAACCTGAGGGACCCTGGGAAACCACTCCGGTATCTTGCTGGAGCTGTCTGCACATGGTTAGTCCGGTAGCTATACATAAATGCACATATTATGTATGAATAACGCTATTTCTGTATCATATATACAAGCACTACATAGATGAGCATTTGCTGTCCTCAGATTGCTGCCTCCTGCCCGCAGTTTGGCACACGCCGTAAGCCTTTTGCCCTGCGGCTTCGCAAAGAATTCAGGTTTCCATTGCGCCTTTCAGCGAGGAAGATCCCCAGGAACTCGACAATCTATTCATACCTAATACCACCAGAACACAGACACCTTCGGGACAGAGAGCGCAGCCAAGTACATCACAGAACAGCAGGAAAAAGAAGGGAAACGTTTGGCTCGGGACTCCAAAGAAAACCTTGCTGTTTGTAGAGAGCCAAGGAATGGCTCGGCGTCCGCTCGCAGGAGACAACCGCGCTGTCTACGGTCGCATCCCAAACCCAGGGAAGATCTGAACGCCGCAGTTGTTCGGCCTCACCAGTGTGAAGTGGTTAAGCTGGAGCCCCCGTTCTGATGGCCGCGTCCGCAGACCACAAGGCTCGTTCGTCCTTCCTGCGGGCATCTCGAGGGAACAGCGAGACATTTTCCAGGCCAGAAGTTCTATTAAGCAAACCTGCTCAGGTCTCCTGGATATACGCAGCAAAAAGCTGCAGCTCTTTAATAACTGTTGATTCAAGAGTAACGATCGCTCTCTTGACATTTCCTCTCTTACTGACTGCAACAGGGGCTGTTTTTTCCCTTCCCATTTGATCCTTTTCACATAACCTCTCCATAGCAATTAGCGCTACTCGCTTGCATTAAAAATATCCAGAAGGAAGATACCTAGTGGGATTGAACAGCTGGAAATAAGCAAAACCAGCCCCAGGAAATCAGGTCTTTTCAGGACACGGGCGATCAAAAGAGCAGTGTTGAGGTAACTCTGGGAAAGCGTAACGTGGAGTCAGCTGTTCGCAGGAGACAGAAAGCTCTTCACTGCTGGAAAGCAGGGTTAACTTTCCCGAAGATGAAGAAAGGATCGCTCTGTACTAATTCCCGTCGCATCTTCCCAGGCTGCGGGGATGCTGGGAGCATTGGGTCGAAGCCTGACCAGCGCTTTTGCTAAATACAGCCCCTCAAAAACCCCGGGTGGGACAGAGAAAGAGGGACAAGGAGGCGATAACTGAACACAACGCTCTTTGTCTCATCTCAGGAGCAGGGTACACACTTCGGTTCAGTTCTGATGTGAGCAGTTTCACTCTTGCATGCAGAAATACGACTTCTTCTTGCAGAAGGGAAAAGCCTTTATGAATCAGAAGGAAAATTCTTCAAGCGTAGATGCTTGTGTTGATTGCAGTGAATGGGGACGGCGAGGACACCATGGAGGGCACAAAGAATAGCGGGATTGAGGAAGCACCAAATTGTCACGGCTGTTCTCTAAAGCGGTCTCATTATCCATACGGAAAATGAGAACCGATAGGTTTGTTATTCTAGCAGAGCCTCAGTATTCCACAAAAAGCATTCCTCCTCCTGTGCTGGGGTGAAGCAGGGTATCGTCTCCATCTGTTTCGCTTACACCCTGCCCCAACTGACCACTAACTTCTGTCAGGTTTCAAGCAAACAAGAATGATTCTTCTTGGAAAGCGCCTTTATGCCTGCGATTAATTGTTCCCAAAATCCTGACCACAAAAGGACGCCAGCTCCTCGAGGACGGGCAGAGAACGACAAACCCCGTGTCTTTTAGACATGGTATCAGCAGCTACGCGGTCCACACTACTACACAGTGGTACTATTGAACAGGTACAAGTCAAAAGAATCTATTCAAGAGGCCTATTAGCCTGAAAAATCACCATTTGCATTTGTGGAACTGCTCATTTCACCAGCACCACGGACTGTGGGAACAGAGCAGCCGCTGGCTGCCCAATGCGTGCTTCCCCTGGCGCCAGTGCTGCCAGGCCACCTTATCACACAGCTCTTCTCACACGCACATTTGATTTTCCTGAGCTTTGAGACATTACAGATTACTGGCTCTATCCGAAAATGGTGCTTCTTTGTGCATCATTTATAAACTGAGAGGAAAATTCAGCATCATCCAGACCGTGGTTTGGGATTTCTGTTCACCCCCAGAGGAATGGAAAAGTGGCAGCACAGGGGCTCGTGGGCGGGGGCGAGCGCTCCAGGGCGACGGAGCCTGGAGACGAAGCCAAACCTCCTGAGTTCTCAAGAAAATATCGGTCCAGAAATCTCCCAGGAATGAACTGGCTCTGGAGAGCTCTGGCACTTCCTTCTCCTGACCCACCCAAAGCAGAAAAACAGCCACAAAACCAAATGTATATCTGTTTTTTTCACACTATTTTTCAGTATCAGGCTCTGCGTAAAGACTCAGAGTAAGCCCTTGCTCCATCTAAACTGCTCTTCCCATCCAAAGGTTGCAAAGACACTTATTAACCTCATTGTGACGGCCACAGAGTCACTGATTTTAATTCCACATGGAAACTACAAGTTGGATCCTCTGTATTTTTGCAACGCTGCCCTCAATAAAGGCCAATGGCTTTTGGCCAGCGCAGCGCTCGTTTCTTCCCTTAACCTTTATTCAAGCCAAAACAATTCGGGTGCAAACGACACTGAAAACAAGAGGCAGAGCAATCCCCATCCCGAGAGCGGAACCCAGAGCTCTCCCTCAGCCCCAGTGCCTCCCTGACATCTCTTTCGGCCCCTGAATGCTCTGCACAAGCCATCACCCCCGACGCTGCTTCCAGGAAAGCGCACACAATTCCAGGAACCCCGCGCCTCAGGTGGAGAAACAGCAACGACAAAACCAACTCTCTGCCGGAGAATAACGTTGCAACTTGGAGTCTCTAGACACAGACGCAGTAAAAGGCCAATATTCCCCAAGGAAATCAAATATTGATGCATGGTTTGGCCAGGAGAACTTCTGGAAAGAGTCAGGAACATGTCTAACCCTGTACACTCAGCAAAATCTGATCTCCCAGCCTGAGATCACTTGCTGGCCTCGAGTCACATCTGGGAGTTACTCCTAACGCAGCAGGAGAAGTTGTTTCTAGGGAGATCCAAGTTCCAGTTCTAAATCTCCCTATAAAACAGGAGCTTTTGCCATTTAGCGCTGCAGGTGCCCCCTCCCTTGCTCTCTTCGGGGTGAGGTTTGTGGTGGCCGCTGGTGGGACACAGAACAAATGGTATGAGAAGGAAAAGAGCTGAGCGGGCCCTCAGCTGTTCACTTGAGCTCACTGGGAGCTTCTTCAGGACTGTTAGTGCTCATTATTAAGGGCTGATCTCCATCCACCAGCCCGAGAGTGCTCCGTCAGTTCAGACCATTTGCAGCACCATAATGGATCAGCCTCTAAAGAAAAAAACCTGAACCAACAGTTTTTAAATGATACTTTTGATATTTCCTGATGCTCATTGAGTTGTCAAGTCCACAAGAATAACATCCCTTGTTTTGTTTCAGCCTTTCTGCTTCCTCAGCAGAGGAGGCAGGTGTGGATTATCACTGGGTTTAGTTTGAGCCCCAAGAGAACAGCTCAAGATCCTTCAGCAACCACTCCCGGTGTTCCGGTGCCCCAGCTCCCCCAAGATTTGGATCCTGACCTCAAGACACACAGGCTGATCACAAGTGGATACACTGCTCACAGAAAATACTGGATTATTTATCCTGCCCCTCCTCAGGATTGTTCTAACACGGCTCTGCCATCATGACCTTGCGTGCTTTGGACTTGCCACAAGCAGCAGCTTCTGCTCTACAAGTCCTTCTGCCTCTTGGCCAGCGGCCCTGTGCTGCTCCCAATCCAAAGGAGTTCATTGCTCAATGTTTAACATTACTTTTTTTGTTTAAATGACATCATTCCTAAGGCGCTATTTAGAATTATTGCTCTCCAGACCTCCTCCATAACCTTTTTGCGATCACCTCTTCCAGCAGTCACACGCTCGGCTGCTGCCAGAAAGGTGGCTCAGTGCTAGGACCTTGTCTGAGGCTGGAACACCACTTACTCACCAGAAAGCTTCCCATAGCACCTTTGCTCTGTCTTCATACTATAGCTGAAATAAAGGCCATAGGATCTAGTTCAACACTTCACTTTCTCAATAACATTTACTAACAACGACAGAAAGAAAAAGTCTGTGTTTTGGGTTTCCTCCACATGACATAAGGCTGATGGATTTCTGGACCAGAGTCGAGAAGCCATTTGAAAACTTCTGTTTGATCATAAATCAAGCCCGGTAATTGCTTTTTTAGGAAAAACAAGCCCAGTTCACAGTTTCCAGACTGCAAAATGGGTTCGTAGTGTTGCTGTGAGCCTTGCTCAGGGTCCAGGAATTTCAGCAGGCTCCACTTCCACTACAGCAGCTTCTGCAACGTGAGTCCCCGATGGCACCGCTGGGTAATTGCTGCTCTGCGTGACACCGGGGGAGCAGCGGGGAAGGACTCCCTATCTCTCCATCTCTTCATAGCTCTTCCAGCACCTTTCCATTTATTTACTCGCTGTCTCACTGGCTGCCTTCCACAGTGGGAGCTCCAAAGAACTCCATGAAACACTCCTTAACATCAATCTGGTGGTGGAAAACCTTGTTTTGAGCGAGCAGGGGCAAATCCACTGTATGTTAAGCCCGCAGTGTTCAGAAAGCAGGGGGTGTCATCAACTGAAACGTTCACTCTCGGGAGCACGGTGAAATCTGGGACCCCACCGTCCTCTTGATCTTTTCCTGTGCTGCTCCATGAAATTCCACCAGTGGCCTGGGTACATTGCCAAGGAACTCACCACTTCTGGGAAGGCATTACAAAGCTTCACTGTAACCATTCATGACCTGTGCTCAGTGCTGGCTTGGTTCCTCCTCAAATCCACAGCTTTCTGCTAAGAAAACATTCTTTCCACTCCAAGTAAGCTTCTCCCTTCTGAAACCAGTCTGGTTCAGGCACCCAACCTCTCCTTGCCCTGCACTCACCCCCAGAGATCAGAAATAAGGGGCTTCCATGATGGCAAAACAACTGCGCCACCCAACACAGCTGGTCTTCCTCAACTCTGGATCTGTTTTCTTTTATTCAGGCAAGAAATAAAGGAAAAGAAGCTGTTAAGTCTTAACTTCCAGTCTTACCTATAGCTGCTACTACAATATGAAAGTTCTCACAAGGATTGTTTTCTGAACCTTTAATACTTACAATGAACAGATAAGGCCTGGCTGGTGAATTCTGCATTTCGCATCGAAAGGAACTGAAATCACAGAATCCCAGCATGTCAGGGGTTGAAGGGCCCTGGAAAGCTCATCCAGTGCAATCCCCCCATGGAGCAGGAACACCCAGCTGAGGTTCCACAGGAAGGGGTCCAGGCGGGTTTGAATGTCTGCAGAGAAGGAGACTCCACAACCCCCCTGGGCAGCCTGGGCCAGGCTCTGCCACCCTCACCATGAAGAAATTGCTTCTCAAATTTAAGTGGAACCTTTTGTGTTCCAGTTTGAACCCATTGCCCCTTGTCCTGTCACTGATTGTCACCGAGAAGAGCCTGGCTCCATCCTCCTGACACTCACCCTTTATATATCTGGAAACATGAATGAGTCACCCCTCAGTCTCCTCCAGCTCCAGAGCCCCAGCTCCCTCAGCCTTTCCTCACACGGGAGATGCTCCACTCCCTTCAGCATCTTGGTGGCTGCGCTGGACTCTCTCCAGCAGTTCCCTGTCCTTTGGAACTGAGGGGCCACAACTGGACACAATATTCCAGGTGTGGTCTCCCCAGGGCAGAGCAGAGGGGCAGGAGAACCTCTCTGACCTACTGACCACCCCCTTCTAACCCACCCCAGGTACCATTGGCTTCCTGGCCACAAGGGCCCAGTGCTGGCTCATGCTCACCCTGCTGTCCCCAGGACCCCCAGGTCACATGTGCTGTCCCACCATGTCTCTGGAATTGCCACCAGGTCATCATCTCCTGCCCTAACACAGGTTTCTGGCTCCTCCTGCTTATTCCCCATGCTGTGCATTGGCGTGCAGGCATTTCAGAGAGCGAGCTGAGCACACCCATTTCACCCCAGGGGCATGGGGGGGCCTCCCAGCCTTCAGCACCTCTAGAGTGCTGCCCTGCCGATGCAAGCCCAGCTACAACCCCATTCCCCTTCAAGTCCAGTTTAAATCTCTCCAAACGAGCCCTGCTAATTCCTGCCCAGCATCCTTTTGCCCCACCAGACAAACCTTTCCCACCTATCACTGTTTGGACTGTTGGAACAGAAATATTGCACAATGCCCGTTCGATCTAGTCCCACTTGACAGAGATCTTTTAATGCAATGTTAGAATACCCTTTGGATAAATTCGGGCATTAAGACTGAAGTCCATAAAGCTATAATTAAAAAAGCCTTTATTTCCACCTTACTCCGCACCCTCCTTTCCTGCAGTACGGTTGTTCGGATCCCATACAGGAACGTGCCCAACAAGCGACGCCCCCGTCTCATCACGGCTGGAAATAAAGCTCTGCTGACATCGGGAATTAATAAGCTGCGTATCCTTAAACACACACGCTGCATTACTTCCAATCTAGTGCATATTAAGACTGTGCTTTTTAATGCCACAAGAGCCCAATAAACCCTTCAATATTTACTTAAGTGGGTTTTATGGTCCTCTTGTTTCGTGAAGGCATTTATACGAGTCCTGATCTTACGACATCTGCATCGTCAGCCATTAATTTGCAAAAATTAAACAGAAATGAACAAAAAGAGCTCCATAAGCACCTTCTCGCACACCTACTAAATGCTGCAACATTTGTTGGTCCAATAGCTGGAGACGGAACAAAACCACAGCCAGCCCGACCGCTCCCTGTCCCGACACCGCTGCAGATGTTCCAATAGGAAAAAGCCGAGGAGAGACTGCAAAGTTCTGGGAAAAGATCCATTTTAGCTCTTAACGCTTATTATCACATTTTCTAAGGTCTAGAAAGCTTTTTAAAGATTATATGGGCTGAAGGAAGCTATAGGAATGTTATGATCCCAGAAGATCTTCCTAAACAAGACGTTGCTATGAACCTGCGTCAAGCTGTTGCTCTGATTTCTTTTACCAGCCCTGCCTTAACTTTCCTTCTATGTCCCTCTTGTGGTAACTGAGCAGAACTGTAACATCTGCAATGGAACAGCGAATTCGCAGCCTTCTACAGCGTTTGCTTTGTTGCTGCATTAGAAAAAACCAAAAATATTGAATTTTCATCAGTTTGCAGGGGAATAGTTTTTCTTAAAAATAAAAAGCACAGCAGGTGTTCTCTGCTGTTCCATTTGCTAACGCTCGGGCTGGGTAAGCTAGGTAACATTGTACGGAATTTTCATTTGAATCTTTCTTCTGGGGGAGAGGCGACCCAAAGGCAAACAGAAAATTCAGAACAATATGAGTGATCTCAACATTAAACAAAAAAGAAGAAATCAAGAGATGTTAAAATGCAGATGCAAAGTGACAGAGCAGATAAGGAGCTAAAGTGATTAAATATGCATAATAAATGTGTCAATTGCATTTATTCTGTAATATATCAATCTATTGCTAAGCACAGCACTCGTTACACAGACACATCACGTGTGAGCACTCCCTCAGCGTTCTTTGTCGAGAACATCCAGTCTGCACTTCACACTCATATTCCCCCAACCTGAATTGTTTTATCCTAGGATAAAAATACACATTTTTTTCTTTTCAAATCCAAGCCCGTCATCTGAAGCGGTGGTTTTGCAAAGCTGCCTCGCACTCGGCTCGATTGGCTCTGAAGCCCTCACGTCACCATGACACTTCCCAGCTCTATCTCCAGGGCTGGGATTTTGCAGAGACCAATCAGTTCGTTCCTTTCCGCAGCAGCTTGTTCTCAGTCCCCTCTCGTTATCAAATCCCAGCGCTGGTTTGTCTTGGAATTGAAATGAATTTCAAGGAAAATCCTCTGGCAAAGCCAATTATTTTGAGTCAGGACTGTTATTTCTACCAACACCCAAACTGCTGCATGCGTCAGTTTTACACTTGTAATCATCAGGAACCTTTACTAGCACCTCCTCAAGATAATCACCTTAAACATTTTAGCTTATGGAAGCAAGGAGAAAGCATCTCTTTAAAAGTTAAATTCACCCACATTTGTTCTCTTGGGTAGCTTCTTGTGGCTAAGTATGTCCTGCAAATTCTAGCTTCTAAATATGCATGAAAATGCTAAAGCAGCAACATTTCCAGAGAACGTGTTCCAGTTTTCTGAAGTGTTACCTCTTGAAATTTCAGATTGGATGCACAACAGCGAAGAGCAATGAGTCAGAGCGCCATTGCTCTGCACAGCCCAGATTTAAGAGAGAAAACTTTCACAAAACGTGGCTTACACAAAAAAATAGCCTTTGGGAGCTCTGTAGCGTAGCCTGCATACGCACCTCCATGATTATCTTTAAAAGCACCAACGGACTCCGCAGTTTCCAGCATGCAGTGAACTACAATTAAGCAATAATGTCATTAAATTCAAATGTACCCTCTCCACACACCATGCTTCTGCATCGGTATAAACACCAATCGCAGTCTCTGTTTTTAAACACAACCAGGAGCCCAACGGCCACAACTAATTGCCAGTTTGGTCCCTCATTAAACCATCTCCAAGTGAACTGCAGGCTTTCCACCCCCAACTCACTCAGGGTTCATTTTTGCCTCGTGTGCTGGGGAATCAGCGTTTTGGGTGAGGGAATCAGCCCCTCGCCACCCTCCAGCCTCAGCACCGCAGGCAGCAGCGGCACCTTCCCCCGGAACGCAGCCAACCGGCCCTGGTGCCTCCACATCAGACACCAAATTCACCTCCTGATGGCACAGCGAGTGAAGGACCTGAAATCTTCAGAGAGTTTTCCTAACAACCTCTCTTTAAAAGTTTGTTTTAAGAAAGCAGCAGTTTAGTTCATCCATGGATGCTTTCCAACCAAACTTTCAAGGGGTTTTAATTCAGCCACATTTCAGCTTTAGGAATCGAGAGCCTCAACATTCAACCTGCCGTGTAATACTGATGAACTGACTTATCTTGGTGTCACCATGTTCAACTGTAGCTGTAACTGTAGTTTAACTGATATGACAGTCATAACTCAACAGGCAATTTACTGTTCTGCCTTTTTAGCGGCTTGTTGGATGAACCTATTCCAATTTGAATGCTGAATTATATATGATATTATAGCATGATAAACTACTGGTACAGTCTATTCCTTCACAGAGGCTTAAAGCTAAAGATTAATTCAAACAGTCTGTGTGCAGAAGTGACGTCTCCTGTATTCTCTCTGCTCATTCTCTCCCCTCCCGTACTTGGTGCACAATATTCCTAGGACAAGGATGCTTTTCAGTCTTCATTTAGATCTTTTCAGCCTAACAGCTGTAAATCTGGTACGTGCTGTTTCAGTTCCAGGCTTTACCCTACACAAAAAGCAAAAATAAAATTAAAATCACTTTTTAAATAAGATACGTATTTGCATCTTACAGTTGAAGGCTTTAGTAGGGAAAGGGGACTGAGTATCTGGCCTTCATATCAATGCTTTCCACAACACAGACATTACCTTGAAAGAGATTCATTTTGTGTCAATAAAAGGATGTTAAAGTGAGGGCACCCAAATGCAAACTTTCTGTTTATTTATGAGCAGAAACACGTGCTGCTCCCTCTCTTTTCACAAGCCCATCACTCACTTTCCTCGACCTCAGGGGACTTCCACAGCCAGCTCCACCAGCCTCACCTCACAGCAGCTCAGCTTTCTGACTATCACGCTGCTATATCAGGTATTACAGGTGTAAGAGACATTACAGACAGAGCAGGTATTACCGTAATACCAAATCCTTCTTAATTTACCATGTCTGTCTCAAAACACAGAAAGCCCTTGCACAGCTCCTGTCTGCCAGCCCTGGCCCTCAGCACTCATTTCAAACATGGACGTGGGGCAGCCAGGCCACAAAACCAGCACGACAGCTCCAGGCCCAGGGGGACCTCACCAGGGGAACCACACATCCCCTCACACAAACAGGTACCACCAGAGGCTCCCCTCACCGCCACAGCCCTGGAACCCACCGGACCCCCCCGACCCGAGAGGTCCCCTCATCATCTCCACACAACCACCACGAGCCTCGCAGCCCTTCATCGCCTCAGGGCCCGGCTACCCGCACAGCCCGCTCTTCTTCCTCATCTCGAAGACCGATTGGCTGGCAGAACAGTCAGTCAACTCTTCCTCCTCATCGCGAGGATCGATTGGCTAGAAGAGCAGTCAGTCAACACCAGGCCACGCCTTCCCCCCCGCGGCGCGAATCCCCCTTCGCGCCTTTCACCGAGGCCACGCCCCCTCCGCCTGCCCTCCCCAGGTGTGTGCGTGCTACGTCACCCCTCCCACGCGTACGGGGCGTGCTGGCGTCGCCGTCCCTCCGTGCGCTCCGCGTCACCGCTCCTGGCCTGGCGCGCGGCGGCAGCAGCGGCCGGACGGTTCCGCTCGCAGCGCCTCGGGGCTCCGCTTCTCCGGCGGCGCCCGCCCGCCGCCTACGGCCGCTTCCCTCCGCCGTTGGCTCCGGCCGCGTGGGGCCGCCCGAGCGGGGGCGGCTGGCGGGCTGGTTGGTGGCCGGTTAGGCGCGCGCGGCCTGGTGCGCACGGCGGATCCCGCCGCTCGCGTAGTGCGGCACCCGGGCTCCCTGAGGTGAGGCCCGGCCGGCTCGGGTGTGCGGAGAAGCACCGCTTCTCCTCCTCGCCGCCGCCGCCATGAGCGTGGAGGCGTACGGCCCCAGCTCGCAGACCCTCACCTTCCTGGACACCGAGGAGGCCGAGCTGCTCGGCGCCGACACGCAGGGCTCCGAGTTCGAGTTCACCGACTTTACTCTGCCCAGCCAGACCCAAACCCCGCCCGGGCCCGGGCAGGCGGGACCGGGACAGGGCCAAGGGCCCCCCGGAGCGGGGCAGGGACCTCCAGGACCGATCGAAACACAGGTGAGCCAGGACGCACGGTGTGCGTGTGGCGGGGGTGTGGGGGGGTCAGGGCGGCTCCGCCACCGGGGGGCGGGGGGGTCCGGAAGGGGCGGGCGGGCCGGGCCGTGGGGCCGCCGAGGGGAAGCCCTGGGCGTGCTGCGGGGTTTGGCGCTCTGTCCCCGGTTCTTCCACCCCCCCCGGATGGGGAAGTGGAAGCCGCGTGTGGCTGCTGGGCTGTCCCGTGGAGCGGGGAGGCCGCGGGCCGCGGAGCGGGGCGGGCGCAGCCCCGGGAACGCGGGGAGAAGGTAGAACTTGCAGCCGGTTGTCGGCCGGGGAAGCCGGCGGGCCCCGCGGTTGTACCGTGACAGTTGTGTGACGCTGAAATAAGAAATCAGAAAAGTGTATGGGTGTCATTTCGGTTTCCCTTTTCAAAACAGCTGTGGCTTTAGGTAGCCTTTGGTTATCAGAAGTTGAGTACTGTGGAAATCCAACGTTACCTCCTTTAATTTTTTCCCAGGACTAAAAGCAAAATATGCTTTTTATTTATTTCTTTTCCCACCTTTTTCTGCTCCACGGTTGCTGGGCTGATTTGTTTTGAGTTTGTATGGGAGTGACAGGCGATACGGCCTGAGCCTTCAGTTCAGAGGTCTGGTTCCTCATAACTTAAGAACAGGTGATTTGTTGGGGTTTTTTTGCTATAGTCCGTTGCTGGTTGCTACATAAAGGGCACTTAGATTGTGTTTGTTTACCAATTCACGGAAGTGGAAGGAAAGGAGGAGCTGGGGTTGTTTGCTCCCAAGTGAAGTGTTGCAAATGAAGATACTGCTTGTCACCGCGCTGCATCTTGACGGGCTGCAGTGAAAACAAAACTGAAGAACTCCGTCAGGTTTCTGTTTTAAAGTCAAACTTTTCTCCATTTAAAGATCACTGAATATTCTGCTGAGTTTCATTACATGTAGATAAATACCTATGTAGTTGCATTATTAAGTATTTCTACGTTATTAGTTTAAAGAGGAGTTGAAATGCTTTACATAAGTTTTTAATCCTGAACCAAACAGTTTGGGTGGGCTTGATTTTTTTCCTTTTACTTGTAAAACCTGATGTGTCGGGGTCTGTAAATGTGGAATCAGAAGCGAGTGAAGTGCAAACAGGCCGATGTGGCTGGGCGCTGAGGATCCACGGGCGTGTGGTGCAGGACTCGGGGGGTGTTGTCCCAGCTGGGCCGTATCTGGTGTATCCCAGGACAAATGAAATGAGTTTGTGGTGTTTGGAAGCACCCGGTGCACAGGCTGTGCAGGGACCTGCTGCAGGTCGCTGTGTTTCTAGGACAGAATCAGAGATGTGACCACCCCGTGGGCCGTTTGTTTATTTCCTGTTTGCTTATCACTTTTGACTTTGGGTTTGGCAGACTTTTTCCAGTTGGAGTGTTGAGATACCAGAATCGTTAAGCAGTAAAATAGTGTCTGTGTACAGTCAGGCTATATATTAATTGATTAAAAGACGGGTTTAAAAAAATCTTAGTTTTTAAAGCTTCAATGGGTTGTGTTCATTCCAGAACTCAGAGTAGAGAACATGTGGCTAGAAGAACCGCCACCTCAAAATAAGCCTCATAAGCTAAAAAAACAGATGAGAGGATAAATTTGCCTTTTTTTTTTTTGTCTAAACATGTTGGAAAAGCCTTTGAAGTACAAAGAAAAAAAGTGCCTGGAGAGCACATTCAGGTATTGGTTCGTTTATGATCAACTGCCTGGCAAGAAGGGATTCATTGTTTTTTCTTTAATGGAGGGTGTTTATGGTGTTTCCACAAGCTCTTGTGGTTGTCTTGGTCCTCCTCCTGCCTCTGGAAATGTTGGGTTTGGGTAGGGAGTGGACCTGTTGCAACGAGAACGCTCACAAGTGGAATAAGTGCCGTGTCCTCCTGAGCTGGAGCGCAGCAAACCCCAAATCCCTGGCTCTGTTCAGACTTGTGCGTCTCAACGGTCTCATGGGTGATAAGATCAGAAATCATGCGGTTCTTAAAGATTCGGGGGAGAATTTTGCTGCCTTCGACAAATAATTTAAACTTGTTATGTGCTTTGGCAGGGAGCATACTAAATAACAGCTTCTAGGGACCCAAAATTGATCACATACATTTTACTTAGTTAAAGGTGGTTGTTGTGATTCTAATTAAAACTACTTGAATTAAAAATATATTTATTTGCTGCTGGTAAACATTGGCGGTATATACTCTGCTGTTCATGTTCTGGTATCTTTTTAGTGTCCTGGTGTTTGAAAAGATGAGTTGAGCAGTACGGAGCACCCAGATTGTTAAGAAAATGTGATTGCTCTATAAGAGCTTCATCTCCCAATGTATATTTAACTAATAGTTTAAGAGGATGTTGTTACAGTTGATTAGTGTCTTACATCTGGGCAGGAACAACCCCAGGTTGGAAATGACCTGTTGGAGAGCAGCGTAGGGGAAAGGGAGCTGGGGGTCCTGGGGACAGCAGGGTGAGCATGAGCCAGCACTGGGCCCTTGTGGCCAGGAAGCCAATGGTACCTGGGGTGGGTTAGAAGGGGGTGGTCAGTAGGTCAGAGAGGTTCTCCTGCCCCTCTGCTCTGCCCTGGGGAGACCACCCCTGGAATATTGTGTCCAGTTGTGGCCCCTCAGCTCCAGAAGGACAGGGAACTGCTGGAGAGAGTCCAGCGCAGCCACCAAGATGCTGAAGGGAGTGGAGCATCTCCCGTGTGAGGAAAGGCTGAGGGAGCTGGGGCTCTGGAGCTGGACAAGAGGAGACTGAGGGGGGACTCATTCCTGGGGATCAATATGGAAAGGGTGAGTGTCAGGAGGATGGAGCCAGGCTCTTCTGGGTGACAACCAGTGACAGGACAAGGGGCAATGGGTTCAAACTGGAACACAGGAGGTTCCACTTAAATTTGAGAAGAAACTTCTTCATGGTGAGGGTGTCAGAGCCTGGCCCAGGCTGCCCAGGGGGGTTGTGGAGTCTCCTTCTCTGCAGACATTCAAACCCGCCTGGACACCTTCCTGTGGAACCTCAGCTGGGTGTTCCTGCTCCATGGGGGATTGCACTGGATGAGCTTTCCAGGGCCCTCCAACCCCTGACACTCTGGGATTCTGTGGGATTCTGTGACAAAAGTTAATGAAGCGCTGGTAGCGCAGGAGCAATGTCTGCTGTTTTCAGAAAACTATGTTTGCATTGTTTACATATAATTAAAATCAAACATAGGAATAGTTTTTTTAAAGATATTTTCAGATAAATTCCGATGTTTTGCCTTTATTTTTCACTTTTCCAGCCAAGGACTTAGTTTGGATGGTGGGAAACAGTCACACGCCCAAGGAGGCTGTGGTGGCCAAGGCACATGGTGTTAATGTGTTCGGGTCAGCCATGAGAGTTTTTTGGTCTAGACTATGGGAGCTGGATTTAATTTCCAGTTCTTCCAAAGACAAAAAGTTGCTCATGTCCCCATCTGGAAATTCAGCCTGAGGCGGTGTGGGGGTGAACGTTCTCACTAATACCTCCTTCCCTATTTTGAAATGGAGAACAGAGATGATCATAAGGTATGGTAAATACTCTATAGCTTTAATGTAAAGAATCTATAAACAACAAATAGTTGGGTTATCCATGCAAGTCCAAAAGTGTGTGTATATATATATTTTCTTTTCCTAAAGCAAGAGGGAAAATGCCCTGAATCGGGCCAGCGTGACGGGTGCTCCCGAGGCTGCTGTGCGGTGTCGAAGTGCATCGCCACGGCTGATGGGACTGCGGTCTTGTAACGAGAATGTTCTTCTAGCAAAATACCTACTTAAACTCAATTATTTTTCTTGTTCCAGCTTGAAATGGAGCGCTTTAATGTCAAACTCCATTAAGTGGATGTAGCTGCGTTCACCTGATGTGGGTGGGGGGTGTTGGCCAGAAGTGCTCTAAGAAAATGAGACGATGATGTTCTGTTCTCACCTATTTGGGGACTCTCTTCCATGGTTGGTAGAAGCCATTACAAAAATTGTATCATCTGATTGACTGTTCTGTAACTCACTTCCTAGACCTTTAGTGTTGTCTCTCGACCAGTATTTTAGAGACCAAAAAAAGAGCGAGGGAGGGACCGGGACCTTGGTGGTGGTTTCGGAGCGGTTCAAACTGCTGTAGCTGTTAAACTGGCTGTGCCAGAAGTTTCAGCCAACACTTTGAAAACGGAGAAGCCCCCCCCCTCCCTTATACAACACTTGACAGTGCCAGATTTTTAATAATATGCACATAGGCTTAACATCACAGTGGGTTTTTAGAACAATGGTTGAGTCACTTCCTCGCTGTGTGCCTGCCAAGGCCTGGCCTCGCCGCTGGATTCCGGAGTCACAGGTGACCTCATTCCTGCCCAGCTCCGGGTAGGAGCTCCCCGGGGTGTAGTAACACTCACCTGGTGCACAAGTACTAATAGCTTGCAGTTGTTGTAGTTTCTTGGTTTTCTGCCTTTAGAAGAAAGCTTTGCAATTCTATTAATGTTCAGCAATCCTGGTTTTTTATGACGACCCAAAGAATTTGATTGAACTTGTCAGCTCCTGCGCATAATCATGTATTACTGCTCTCTGGAACAGACTGATCAAAATGCGCCTGTCAGTGCCTGATATTCCTGCTTTTAGGAAATGCAGTTTAACCTAAGGCTTTGAAATTCCACCTCTTCCATGATGAGTTGAGAAGTCACCTGTTTTGGTTGTGTCACTTAAGCACTGAGCTTGTGTTTCAGGTGAACGGACCCGATGGCATTTTGCAGAACGGAGCTGTGGATGACAACGTGGCGAAAACCAGCCAGCTCCTGGCAGAGCTCAATTTTGAAGAGGATGAAGAAGACACCTATTACACAAAGGATCTTCCTGTGCATGCTTGCAGGTACGACCTAATCTTAGCCACAGGCTCATTTCCAGAGGGCAGGAGCGCTTTGTGTGAGTGAAAGGTGTGTGATTAGAGGACTTTTGGAATTTGAGAGCCGCTTCCTTGGAGACAGACACTACTGGTAGGAAAATGGTGCCCTCTGGTGAGCTCTTGTGTGTTGTTACAGCTGCCACGTCCAGTAGGTCTGCGACCTTCCTTTGGGAATCGAAGGCTGAGCCAGCCCAGGGATGGGAATGCTGGGAAGCATTAAAATACTTGTGACTCAAACAGAAGTTTAGCTCACGTTTGCTACTTCCACCAACACTTGTGTTCCCTGATTTTCACTTCCCCTTCTTTTTGTGCGCTACTGGGTAGTTTAAATCTTGTATTTGAATTTTCCTATAAGCACAAACCCAATCACTTCCTGTTTTTTTCATGTTTAATTCCAGTTACTGTGGTATCCATGACCCTGCTTGTGTGGTTTACTGTAACACCAGCAAAAAGTGGTTCTGTAACGGGCGTGGAAATACATCTGGAAGGTAAAGAGTCAAATGATGGAAATGAATGGTTTAGAGTGTTTGTTTTGAAGCGATATAATGGCTGTGACTTACGTTTTGGTGATAGCTTTTCCACTGTTACTAACTCAGACCTTACCAAGAAAGACTTAGACCTTGATCTCAGCAAAACTTGAAACTTAAAACACTTCAATGAAGTGAGCTTGCTGCTTCTTCTTGCATCCTTTGTTCCTGCAAGGCACAGCAGAACTGATGCTTTTGACCTATGGAGCTTTGAGAGGCTTCTTTCAATTACCAGTAACGTAAAATCAAGGATTTTTTTACACATTTCTTATTCCTTCTCACTCATCTACCTGAAAGCATTTCTGCACTGAGAAACCATTGAAGCTGCATTAGCAGTATCTTTGATGAAAAGACCAAGATCTTACTGATATCTGCCACAACGTAAATAGATTTTGTTTGTGTCTTTTAATAAGTGAGTTGATATATTAAGTTAGGTCTAAATCTGATTTTCCTATTAACTTCATGTAAATGCGTGTCCTCTCTGGTTTCAGCCACATCGTTAATCATCTTGTGAGAGCCAAGTGCAAAGAGGTGACTCTCCATAAAGACGGACCGCTGGGAGAAACCGTCTTGGAATGTTATAACTGTGGATGCCGTAACGTGTTTCTCCTTGGCTTTATCCCAGCCAAGGCAGACTCTGTGGTGGTGTTGCTGTGCAGGTGAGAGAATGCCTTTGTCGGCACGTTCGTGTCAAGTCTGTTGCGTAACCTTCTTTCTAAAGGGCAAGGCTTGCTTTCATGTTGGACCAAAATATATTTTATACTCTGATTTGCCACCATTTTTCCTTTATGTGATCGTATAGTGTTTTGTGAATTGCATACAAGTAGATAATGCGACAAAGAACCATTCTGTTATGCTGGGCAGATGTCTGAGATCTGTAGGAAAGTATTTCTCCCGAAGGAGGCAGTACTTAATGGAAGCACTGCCCAGGTACCCAGGTACCATTGGCTTCCTGGCCACAGGGGCCCAGTGCTGGCTCATGGTCACCCTGCTGTCCCCAGGACCCCAGGTCCCTTTCCCCTACGCTGCTCTCTAATACTTACCATGTATTTGACAGCAGGAGCTGTGTTTCTACGAAGTGAGTTCTATTTGTTTAAACAGATGGGAAGTAATCCCGAGTGTTTTCTGATGTGTGTGTGTAATCTTAATGGACTGTGACCACTTTCAAGTATGTCATAGTTAAGATTTTGGATGCTGGAACTTTCAATTCTAGAAACATCCAATAAATGCTACTTCTGATACTGAGCCTTCCTAGTGTTGAAATAGCAAGTAATAGGAACTGAAAAATTACTTGGCCCAGCGGTCTCGGGTTGTTCTGTTTTTTCCTTTTAGCAGAGATACTCGAGTCATTTCAAGAGCACGATAAACCTATTTTTACACTTCACACAGTAGACGTTTTCTTACACTTGTCTAATTTAATAATATTTTTCAATATTTTGGTTGTGCAGGCAGCCATGTGCCAGTCAGAGCAGTTTAAAGGATATTAATTGGGACAGTTCGCAGTGGCAGCCCCTCATCCAAGATCGCTGTTTCCTTTCGTGGCTGGTAAAGATTCCATCTGAGCAGGAGCAGCTGAGAGCACGTCAGATTACAGCTCAGCAGATTAACAAACTGGAAGAGCTTTGGAAGGTATGTGCTGCTTTTGAAGTAGTGGTTATATTTTACCAAGTGCTAATTTTGTGTTTTTATGAAGGAGGAACAAGACTGGTTTTAGCAACTCTGTAAGGCAGGGAGTGTATTGAAATCACTTGCAGTTCAAATCTGCCAGATTTGACACGTAGTGCAAGTGGGTGTTGATCGAAGGATTCAGGAGATGGTTTATTGATGTAGGACAGTTTCATCCTTAGATTCTTTAGCTTTGGTCAAGTTAATATAACATCCTGTAGTAGTGAAACGTGGTATTATCAGTCCTGTCGCACAGTGATTGTCACTTGGTTATGCTCAACACTTCGAAACAAAACGTTTGTGCTTGAAATTCCAGGAAAATCCATCTGCAACCCTTGAGGACTTGGAAAAGCCTGGTGTTGATGAAGAGCCACAGCATGTCCTGCTGAGATATGAAGATGCTTATCAATACCAAAATATATTTGGTCCTCTAGTGAAGCTTGAGGCAGACTATGACAAGAAACTCAAGGAGTCTCAGGTAGTATGCTTGAAACGTGCCCGTTTGAGGGGACTGTTTTTCAGTATCAAACCGATGGTGACTGGGGAGTTGACAAAGAGCTTTTTAAGAAGGTAATAGATGCCTTTTTTTCTTTGCTTGCTTTTGCCATTAGACCCAGGACAACATCACTGTCAGATGGGACCTGGGCTTGAACAAGAAGAGAATTGCTTATTTCACTCTGCCAAAGACTGATTCAGGTAATGATGGCTTGATCGTCTGTTTTGTCTGATTTTTTTAAATAGTTATTATTCTTGTCCTTCTGGTGAATAACATCGGTGTTTAAAGAGTTGTGAGCCTGGGATATAAGATAGTACTACATATTTTCTGTGGTGGTGGTTGTTTGGTGAATATTCAGAGAGCATTTTTTCCTTCCTTTGTAGATATGCGTCTTATGCAAGGAGATGAGATCTGCTTGAGGTATAAAGGAGACCTGGCCCCTTTATGGAAAGGAATAGGTCATGTTATCAAAGTTCCTGATAGTATCCTTTACTTAGCGAGCCTTCGGGAAGGCTTGATTCAAGGTTGAAATATTTCTGAAAAGTCACTAAATGTGTGTAGAAGTAATTTAGAGATAATTTTAATTTGTCATGGGGATCTGCTAAAAAAAAAAAAAATTGGGAAAAATAAAATTCAAATTTTTGCTATAGATTACTACTTAACGAGGTTCTGCAGATTATGGTGATGAGATCGCCATTGAGCTGAGGAGCAGCGTTGGAGCGCCTGTGGAAGTTACTCACAACTTCCAAGTGGATTTTGTCTGGAAATCTACTTCATTCGACAGGTATTGGGAAGCACGCTGAAACTCGCCAGTTGGTGATTTTTCTGGCCCTAATACTCTGTAGTGTTGATGCTGGGGAAAAACAAGATCTGTTATTCTTGGAGTCGAATTTTTGTCTCGGTTCTGTTAGTATTCCCAAAATATACTTGAATTTGTACCTGGTGTCTGATTAACCTTTGTGTAGGACACTTGTGGCTAATTATATTTGAGGTCATACTGCTACATCGGGGTTTTTTCCTGGCCTTCCCTCATTTCAGGATGCAGAGTGCTCTGAAAACATTTGCTGTGGATGAGACCTCGGTGTCTGGGTACATCTATCACAAACTGTTAGGTCATGAGGTAGAAGATGTCATTATTAAATGCCAGTTGCCAAAGCGCTTTACAGCACAAGGACTTCCTGATCTCAACCATTCTCAGGTAACCTCTTCTCCTTTTTACTGCATGCGAAGAATACGATAAAGGACTTACGAACGGAGGTTGAACTTCCTGTGCATTGAATGCTAAATAGAAATTGAAAAAATGTTGTAGGTTTATGCTGTGAAGACCGTTCTACAGCGTCCTCTGAGCCTTATTCAGGGTCCCCCGGGTACTGGAAAAACAGTGACATCAGCCACCATCGTCTATCATCTGGCTAGACAGGGCAACGGGTAAGAACCGGTCTCTCTACATCTCAATGACGTTACTGTATTAATGGTCAAAGAATCAGCTTGATTTAAATTAAAATCATTTGTGTCTTTGAACTAAAGAGGCTTTCTAGATGTATATGTATATCATTCTGGAAAGACTTGTGCTTATTTCAGAAAATATTCTTCCCCAGTGTATTTTTTAGGGGACGTGTCTTGACACAATTCTGATTTTGTTACAAGTCGAGTGGGAAAAAGTTGACAACTGGTTGAGCCTGACTTTGTTTCTTTCAAGGCCGGTGTTGGTCTGTGCTCCCAGTAACATAGCAGTGGATCAGCTGACCGAGAAGATCCACCAGACCGGACTGAAAGTGGTTCGGCTGTGCGCTAAAAGTCGTGAGGCAATTGACTCTCCCGTGTCCTTCTTGGCTTTGCATAACCAGATCAGAAACATGGATAGGTAAGAAATTGGGGGGCTGACAAGGAAACGGAAAAAACAGCTTGAACGTTGTGGTGGACACAACTGTGTCCACACACTGTGGAATGACAACAGCATGTATTTGCTTGATGTGCTGACCTTTTTTTGGTTCTGTACATACGTAGTTTTACAGATGGGTTCCACTGTAATCCTCAACAGTTGTTGGTTATGCTGTAAAGCAAAATTCTCTTTTTTTCTAGCATGCCAGAGCTTCAGAAATTGCAGCAGCTTAAAGATGAAACTGGAGAACTGTCATCTGCTGATGAAAAACGTTACCGTGCGCTGAAACGAACAGCGGAGCGGGAGTTACTGATGGTAAAGTCCCGTTGGTAGTAGCAGATTTAATAGTTGCCTTCTCCCACTTGAGGCTCAGTTGCACCTTGCTGGTGCAGATCACAGTACATTTTAACTTCCAGGGGGGGTCTGAATACTCTTCCTTGTAAAGATGCTGTCTGTTGATATCCTGCCAAACTTCCATTGCACTTCTGTCTCAGAACGCAGATGTGATCTGTTGTACGTGTGTGGGAGCCGGTGATCCGAGACTTGCAAAAATGCAGTTCCGCTCCATCCTGATCGATGAAAGCACACAGGCCACCGAGCCGGAGTGCATGGTGCCCGTCGTCCTGGGAGCAAAGCAGGTGAGAGCCAAGGGATTCCTTAAAGAAAATGGAATTTATCCACAGAGGAAGTGGCGTCAAGCAGTAACATTCACAGTGTAGGCACATAGGGATACGAAATCCTTTCATTTCATGGAAGATGCTTCCATAATATAGACCTAATGACTGCATTTTGTGATAGTCCTGTTAGTGTTCTGTTTCTATGGCATACACTTCGACTGGAACATGTTGGTCCTGTTGGAACTATCTGGAGGCTGAAGATTTTACTCAAAATCAGCTGAATATGTAGTTGATGCTAAAGGTTTATAAGCCTTAGGTTAGACAAATCAGACTGGTTAGTTCCAAATACATATTAAAATAGGATATTGCTGTAATTTCCAGCTATTGAGCAAGTTTCAACAAATACCAACTGGGACCAAACTTTGTTTTCCACAGCTGATTCTCGTCGGTGACCACTGCCAGCTGGGCCCCGTCGTGATGTGCAAAAAAGCCGCCAAGGCCGGGCTGTCGCAGTCGCTCTTCGAGAGGCTGGTGGTGCTGGGGATCCGGCCCATCCGCCTGCAGGTGCAGTACCGCATGCACCCTGCGCTCAGCGCCTTCCCCTCCAACATCTTCTACGAGGGGTCGCTCCAGAACGGTGTCACTGCCGGTGAGCAGCAATATTACTTCTGCTAATTGCTTTTTTTTTTGATTCATTATGCATCAAAGGAAGGATTCTTTAATCTAGATGAATTTTTTTAAAACATTAACTTAAAAGAGAGTTGCTACTGCACTTTGGAGTGAGTGTTGTTGCTAGTAAAGCAGCACTAACTGTGTTCATCCTGGTTTTGTGCTCCTCAGCGGACCGTGTGAAGAAAGGCTTCGATTTCCAGTGGCCACAGCCAGATAAGCCGATGTTTTTCTATGTTACACAAGGACAAGAAGAAATTGCCAGCTCAGGCACCTCTTACTTGAACAGGTAAACAAAACTCAATGCCGAGATATACACCGGCTTAAAAATACTTGTGTTGCAGCGTATCTCACGTGTAAGGGAGGTTGTTAAATGGGTCTGTCAATAACCCTGTGGCCTTTTGGAGACAGTCACAGGTAGTGAAGTCAGGGGAAAGCGAAGTGCACAGTTCCTCTATGGGAATTTCATTTGCTTTTTTCCATCCCTTTTTTACCTGCACATTCCAACTGTTTTTTCAGAGAGTGAGCTTAAAACGTTTTGCTCCTCTTGGTCACGTGCATTTGTTCGTGTTCCTGGAAGGGAAACCAGACCAACTTAGGAAAAATACCTGCGGGGATAATTTTAATCTCGGCCTGTTTGGTGAACAGCATGTGCGAGGCCACTGAACGCCACCAGCCGGATTGCGCACACACGAGTGGCACAATAGCTGGCTGACAGGGAGGCTGGCATTACAAACATTCTATATTTAAAACTTTAAGATAAAGCAACTGAAGGATCTGTTTGCACGGCAGGCTGGAACATTTGTGGTGATCTCACTCAAAGTAAATGTGTCCATTTAACCCTGCTGAGAAGTTCCATTTCAGAGTGGTGGCCACCATGAATTCTATTGCTCCAGGAAGCATAGCTGTGTAGTTCTGGGTATGTTGGATGTGTGTATTAAGGAGAAACTTCTGTTGTTCTGAGACATTGTTTTGAGGTGCTGGCTTTTGCCCATATTCTTCTTGTTGAGAACACCTGTGCATGGCCCAGCTCAGGAGGTGGTGGGGAATGTTCCTGCAAAGCTTAAGCCAAATTAATGGGAGCACTTGAGCAACGCAGTGTAAAATTGGTCTTTTTCTTGAAGTCGCCTGACAGAATAGAGCTTCAGGTTTTTCAAACTAACTCGCAAAACGTTCGACCTAATGCCTTGGTTCTCCGTAGATAAATGCGTCTCTCTTCCCAGGACGGAAGCTGCCAATGTGGAGAAGATAACCACAAAGCTCCTGAAGGCTGGTGCCAAGCCAGATCAGATTGGCATCATTACTCCTTACGAAGGTCAACGATCCTATCTGGTGCAGTACATGCAGTTCAGTGGTTCCTTGCACACGAAGCTCTACCAGGTAGAGTCATGGCACAAACGAGCAGCATTTGGATGCGAAGCTGCTAGAAAAGTCGGATATTGTGAAACTTTGCCATTTTTTCATTTTTAGTCTGCCGCCTTAGGCGTTGGTCTGTGCTTTAGATTATTTTAGTTAAAATAGACCAGGAAAAAGAGTTCAGAAGGTACTTAATGCCAGTAAGCGTCAGGGGAGCAGTTGGCCAGATAAAGGAGAAAACCCTGTAAAGGTCTTTGAAAGGAAGATTTGAGTCCATCCTCTGAGGACTCATTGAGGCTCAGAAGGGAAAGGTCGTTAGTGCTTCAGCTGTGGAAAAGCTTCAGTCAGCTCGGGGCTTCAATAAAAACACCAAGCCAAGAGACACGCAGGAAACCAAGCTCCATAAATTCTTATGGTCATACTATTTATTTGCTTGGGCATATGTCCTCCCATCAGTGGAACTGCTCTGCCAAACATCAAAATTTGTTGCTACAAACAAGGCAGTTGTATGTTTAATATAGTCTGTTTTGCAATATTGAGAATTTGGGCAGTGTTTGCACTGAAGGAGGACTTGGTGGAAATAGTTTTAGTTCTGCCAGGAATGATCTGTCCCTGTGATTCAGGTTTCTCGGTAGCGCAGAGCAGCAGAGCTCACTTGGATCGCTCCCACTACGAGTTGTTGGAACAGTCAGAAGCCTTTTTGGCAACATAGCTAGAAAAGGGATGATTTCCATAGTGCAAATGCCAGGTTGGGGGAAATAGGAGAACCATAAAACAGTGAACATAAAAGTAATTTGTCCTAAACCGAGACTGTCTGTTCTCCTTTAGGGAAATTATTTAGCGACCAGTGGAATTATCAAATCATTCTTGGTTACAAAAATAACATTTTTCTCAAATGATGGGAGCTGCAAGCGCAGAGCCAAGGCATTTTGTAATGCCTGTTGGTGGCACAACTGTTCTGCACTGTGCTTCCGTGATTTACGTGTTTTCCTCCGTTTCAGGAAGTGGAAATTGCGAGTGTGGATGCCTTCCAGGGGCGAGAGAAGGACTTCATTATCCTTTCTTGTGTGAGGGCCAACGAACACCAAGGAATAGGGTTTCTGAATGACCCCAGGCGTCTTAACGTAGCTCTCACAAGAGCAAGGTAAAGTAAAATTGGGCAAATTTGTATCTGTTCCAGGGTACTAATTTGGTGTGATAAAGCGTTGATAGACTTTTTCTTAGTCAGACACTGTTTGGTGGGTAGCAGGGCCATTCCCACCCGGTTTGAGGGAGCCTCGAATCATGTAATTTACAGGAACAATTCCAACTGAATCGCTGTTACCATTTGTCATCAGGAGTTTGTAGAAGCCACTGTGGTGTTCCCCCATGTTTGCAGGCCAGAACTCTTCCCCTCAGCTGCCTCTTTATCCCTTCCAGCAACCATTTTTTACCGTTTTGCTTCTCTCAGTGGGTGTGATGACTGGGAAGGGCGATGCGGAGTCCACGCTGTGTTGGTTGGCCTCCGTGGGTTCAGGCGTTCACAGCAGCGTGGTGTGGCAGTGGGTTGAGTGCCGATGCGGTTGGCAAGCCCGCAGAAGGAAGCTTGTGATTATTGAGAAACTCGCTGCAGCAATCTCCTTGCAGGTGTTTTGTCATACTGCAGAAACCACCTGCTGCAAACAGAACAGTTGCATCAGGGTCTCCTCCACCACGTGGGCTTAACTACCTTGATTTACTGTGAAAGAGATTGACTTAAAGCCTGTTCTGATGCTAATGCATAAGACGGCTTGATTTTTAGCCAAAGTTCATTTTGCTGTCTCTGCTGTCGTCCAGGTATGGTGTAATTATTGTTGGGAACCCAAAAGCGCTGTCTAAACAGCCCCTGTGGAATCACCTGCTGAATTACTACAAGGAGCAGAAGGTTCTGGTGGAGGGACCACTGAACAACCTCCGGGAAAGCCTCATGCAGTTCAGCAAGCCCCGCAAGCTCGTCAACACCATCAACCCCGTAAGCCGGCCTCTCCTGTCTCTCAGATGCTTGTGGCGTGGAGCAGTTGGGGTTTGATTGATCAGTTATACATGGACGGAATAAACAGTCACCCACGTACCCTCACACACCCATAACTTTCCATTTTTGTTGCCAGCTTAATACAGCGTGATCCAAGTATGATGCTTCTCCAGCTGTTTCTAAGCTGAGCATTTGTAGAAAAGCCTTTCCGGTGCTTTATTGTTTGGGCTTTATTTACTGCAGAATTGGCTCACAGTTTGAGAGAGGCTGCCTGTAGAATCTTATCTCTTTTCTTGTTGTCCTGATGTAGTTGAAATGATAGTTGGATGTTTCCCATCTATTAAAACGAGGTATTTGCCTCAGCCCTTGTGATCTTGCATGATCTGTGGAGTTTTACTGGATTTTTACCCAGAATAACTTAGACTGAAACTGCAATGCAGAGTTTTCTGTGCAAAGGCTTTGTCTAACTCCTCTCATGTTTCCAGGGGGCCCGTTTCATGACTACTGCCATGTATGATGCACGGGAGGCGATTATTCCGGGGTCCGTCTATGACCGGAGCAGCCAAGGTAAAGGAGCTGTCAAAATTCACGCCTCCATAGAGCTGTTTCCATCCCGCCCAGTCCTTGGGCTTTGGGGTCTCACAGACCTCAAACTTTTAAATGCTTGAAGAGCCACTACAGAAAAAATATGGAATTTAAGAACTGAAAGTGTTCCTGTTGTGTCTGGATTTTGCTCTTTGCCCCTGTGGTCTGACTCCATGTATGCAGAGCAAGCGAAAAATGGGGGTAAAGGGAGTGTATGTGAGCACTTCAGGAATCTTAGGTGGTGCTGTAAACCAGTAACTGAGCGGGGATGAACCTGTTGGGTGAATCTCTGAAATCTTCGAGCGTGGAATAAACTGTGAACTAGAAATATTGGTGGCTCTTGGCAGCCGTAGCATCGTCCTTTCAATTTCTGGCTCTGATTTATCCTGTTCACGAGTCCTCTCGTTACTGCTAAAAGCAGGAATATGAATTGGGTTTTAAATATTCAGGATGTCTGAAGTCTCTGTGGCTCTTCCTCCCCAGGGCGCCCGTCCAACATGTACTTTCAAACGCACGACCAGATCGGGATGATCAGCGCCGGCCCCAGCCACGTCACCGCCATGAACATTCCCATCCCCTTCAACCTCGTCATGCCGCCCATGCCGCCGCCGGGGTACTTCGGCCAGGCTAACGGACCAGCCGCAGGTATGGGGGCAAAACGGTAGAGAAACCCCACATTTTGAGGTCTGAAGTGGGAAAATGGTTTTTGCTACTCCTCCAGCAGTGCTGGTGGGTGCAGCGCTCAGGTCTTTATAGAAACGGTTATTTCTCATGTTTGCACGTGTAAAATTGCTCACTGTTGGTTGGAATAAACGCTTTTCTAGGACGCGGGGCGCCAAAAGGAAAGACTGGCCGTGGTGGGCGCCAGAAAAATCGTTTTGGGATTCCTGGAACGAGTCAGTCGAACCTTCCCAACAGCCAAGCGAGCCAGGACGTGGTGTCCCAGCCCTTCTCGCAGGGCCCCCTGACCCAGGGCTACATCTCCATGAGTCAGCCCTCGCAGATGAGCCAGCCCGGGCTCTCCCAACCAGAATTATCACAGGTGAGCTGTGTGCGATGTGCAGGCTGCTCTTTTTCCTGGATTGTATATCAGTGATCTGTGTGCGGGCACATCCTTGTTTCCTAGTACTAAGGAAAATGGAAACTAAAACCATTTCCAGTGACTCAGCCGCAGCATTTCATCCTCCTCCACTTGGTGGACTCGAAGTACACTCAGGGATCTTAGTTTAGGTGAAATGCTGCATGTTTGGACTCAACTCGAGCCTCAACTTTGGGCTGCTTGCCTGTTGAGCAGCCAGCTGTGGCTGAAACCTTTGTGTGTGTGGAAATTCTGCAACAAAACAGTAGATTTAAAAAAATGAATGGCAAAAAACAACCCCACAAAACATTTTGTCATTAACCTTGGCTGCCAGGTGTTCCGCTTGAGCTCGATAATGAGTTAGAGGTTTAACACCCACTTTCATTTTCAGGACAGTTACCTTGGTGATGAGTTTAAGTCTCAGATTGACGTGGCGCTGTCACAGGACTCTACTTACCAGGGTGAACGTGCGTATCAACACGGCGGAGTGACGGGACTGTCACAGTATTAGAGTGTAAGGCACCGAGGGTCACTCCTCTGCTCCCCATTCCCCGCTTTAAGTTCATAAACACGGGATTTGTCTTAAAAGCGATGTCGCTAACCCACCTGTCGCTTTGCTTTCAGGTTGAGGAAGAAGAGCTAAGCTTGCGTGGAGCTTAGTTCATCAGCATTTTATTCTGGGTAATAAAAAAAATAAAATAAAATGGATACCTGTTTTCCACTGCTAAAACTGAAGCACCACTGTGTGAGAGCAACAGGAGAAAGAAACCAACCAACGGAGAGGAGAGAGAGAGAGAAAGGAGCGCGCGAGAGAGCCCACTGCTAGCTCACTGAGACAAGGAGACTGACCGAGAGGAGAGAGAGCCCCGCCGGACTGGCTGGCGCCTCCCGGGACGCACCTCACCCCGACTGAGTGGTCAGCGAGTCCCTGCTCCCCCAGTCCAGCCAGCTCGAGAGAAGGGCCTTAAGCAGGTTTCACTTCATTCCACACTTCTCTTTTTGCGAGCAGGGCATTACCTTTCAGAGCAGATGGGGAGAGGAAAACCCTCATCTCAGAGTTGTTCTCGTTCTCAAGGGGTACTATATTTTAGCAGTAACCGTTTACACTTTAGAAGCAGAGTATCTGAGAGAGAGGGAGAGTGCGGAAGCGACCGCGAGCCAAGCAGAAATCCAGCGGCACGTAGCTGATGCTCAACTCTGAGATGCAGGTTTTGTTGTCCAACACTGGCTCTGAAATCCTAGTGTCATCGTGTCGCCCACATTCTGAACGGGTCTTTCGTGACAAGGTGGTTTTAAAGAGATTCTTTCGAAAGAGCGCTGAATTTTTTAGAAGTTTGTCTCTGAATTGTTAGTGGTGGACCTGGGAGATCCTTGTTCTGAGAAAAAAAAAGTTTAAAACTAAACTAAATTAGAGCAACCAACCTTGAGAACTTTCAGTGTGATTTAAAAGTTGCAGCAATCAGCCTCTTCTTCCTACATTGGATAGCAGTTAGAGCGGAAGGAGCCTGCGCGCTCGAGCAGGAGGGTTTCCAAGTGTTTTCTGTATGCTTTAATTGGCGACTGTCTGGACTCTACTCTGTGAAAAACAAGCCTTTCTGTAAGATGAACTTTGCGCTTGAAAAGGGGATGGGTTCCTGTGCCCTTCGGCCCTGGAGGAAAATGATGCTTAACAGGCCTGCTTTACTCGTTCCCGCAGATCGGGGAAGAAGTAGCGGAAAC
Organism: Patagioenas fasciata; assembly: GCF_037038585.1. Classification (NCBI taxonomy): domain Eukaryota; kingdom Metazoa; phylum Chordata; class Aves; order Columbiformes; family Columbidae; genus Patagioenas; species Patagioenas fasciata. Next base: position 5,695,560 of record NC_092546.1, on the reverse strand, counting down.
TGGGGATTATATTGGTTTTGAAGTAAAAGATTCTACAACGTTACTGAAGCAGGTTGGAAAACAAACCCATATGGACAAAGCAGGCAGTTGGTGGAAGGTGGCCTCTGAGAGCTGGGTCTAATTAGAGATAACGGGTCAGGCTTTGGTGTGGCTTCTTCGGTGACACCGCAGAGCTGAGAGGTTCGGGTGTGGAAGCGCGAACCGGAGCCGATGTTTGAGGCGGTGGCCGCGCCATGGACGCTGGAGGTGAGAGCTGAACGCAGCACGGCAGAGAAGCCGTCCGCTTGCTGAGCTGTACCCATGTCTTAACCGTCGTGTGGGAACACTGGGAGCATTTTATTTCTGTCGAAACCTTTTTAGAAACAGCGCGGAGAACTTAGAATTCCTACAGACCCATTTTTATCAGATCCCTAAATTAGACTTAACCTCTACCTCCTAATTGGCAAAGATCAGTAGAGTGTGATTCACTAACCTGGGTGTTTTTAAGCTGGAATTAAGTTTAGCTTTATACTCAAAGGGCTCCAAGTGTTTCTAGTCTTTTTTTTGGGGGGGGGGGGGGAACTCAAAAATACCTCTCATATGAATGTACTTAGATGACATAAACCCCACTTTTTGTAAGCGGGGGGGCAGCCCTTTCATTCCTGTCCTTTCTGTATTGCTGACCCGCTTTCATGACCTGTATTTGCTGTAGTTTTCCAGAGCGTCTCTCCCCGGTGCAGCGGTACCCGGGTAACCCGCACCCACCGAACGGGCGCTGGACACTGCGGTCGGTCCTGCAGCAAACGTAGCTCGAGAAACTGCAAAAAGAAACTTTGCCAGAAACGAAACCCATTCTTTTCTCATTGAAAAAGCCTCCAGAGTTTAGACTTCTAAAACGTGAAAGAATGGAGACACAGGCCACCTTCCTTCCTCGTGAGATGGACTGTTTTATTTATTAACATTGCCGAAGGGCTTTTTAATTTTGTTTTCCTGCGTAGGCTGCGTAGTTCGTAGACGTTTCGCTAGGTTGAGCTGTACCCTCTGTGCCCCGCGACCCACGGCGCGCCCCTCCTCTCCCCGGCCCCTCACCGCGCAATGCTTGCTCTGCTTCGCGCTGGGTTTTCCTTTGTAGCAGTTAACTCTGAGTTTTACAAATCCAGACATCAGTGCTAGCACGGTGTTGACTCTTTTTTGATTTTTTTTTTTTGTCTCAGTTTGTTTTAAACCTGTTTGTCATCAATAAAATATTAATAAACAGCTCTTGCATTCAAGGTGGCCCCTACTGTTCAATGACGAAACCATGCAACGTTCATTAAAACTTAGTCTGATTGTATAAACTTCAAGTTTATTACCTTTTCTTTTAAACACAGCCTAGTACAAAAGTGGGGGGTGTGCATAGCGGACAGGGGGGAGCAAGTGAACCCCCCGATGGGGACGATGCTGAAGTGGCAGGAGGGACCGCGCCGGGAGGCTCCCACTGCAGGAACCACAGAAGTGGCTTTTACCTGGTACAGGCGCTGGCTCAGCAAAGCCGAGACCGCCCCAGGCGTGGCTTAGTGCCTGCTGCACACTTTAGGCCTGGTCTTACTACCCCCGTGTCCATTAGAACGTGTCCCCGTGTCCGGTCATGGCGGTCCCCCACCTCCCCTTGGTGCCTGCAGGGGGACAGCTGCCCCCAACATAATACTTGAAATTTGAAATAAGCAGCTCCTGCTTTAGTTAAATCCTACACTAAGCCCTTTAAAACACTGAAGTGCTTCAAGTGGGTTTTGCGGAGCCCAGGTTTACCCGCAGGGCTTTGCGGAGCCCAGGTTTACCCGCAGGGCTTTGCGGAGCCCAGGTTTACCCGCAGGGGTTTGCGGAGCTTGGGTTTATCCCTAGGGCTTTGCAGAGCTCGGGTTTACCCGCAGGGCTTTGCAGAGCTCGGTTTACCCGCAGGGCTTTGCGGAGCTCACTGCGTGTCCCCACCGGGAGATGGAAACATTTCAGTGCACGACCGCTGTCCCTCGGGCTCCTCCAGTCCTGGTTCCTACACAGGGGCAGCACCAACCCATCCCGGGGACGGGGAGACACTGGTGCTGCAAACCCAGCAGTGGTTAAGCCCTCAGTGCTCGGTAACGCTTCATCAGACCGCGACGACAACACAACATCAGCGTAAAGAAAAATAACAACAACAAAATAATCCACACCATGGTGTTGGGTTCACAGTTGGGAAAAAAAATTAAACACAAAAACAAAACACACCAAGAAAACCAGAAAAAATTCAAGTCTAACATGGATTCCTTTTCTGTTCCCCCCCCAAAAAAAAACCAAAACCAAACCAAAACAGGAAAGCCAAAAATGCCTTCGGGAGCTTCAGCTGCTTTACCCAGGGCCAGCGCACACCTGGAAGGGCCGAGCGGCTCGGAAGGTGGGAGCACAGCAGCGATTCCTCCGCTGGGATCACCTGCGACGGCACAAATTGGGGTCCGCTCGGCACCACGCGGCTACAGCTCCGTTGAGTGGCATTAACCACTTGCTCCATGCACGGCTGGGCCGGGTACCCAGCACAACAGCAAACACAGGAAGAAAATAACAAATAAAAACCAAACACACAACGACTTAATAAAAATAAACCCCCTAACCTGCACAAGCACATGAAGGTGTTGGGCGGTGGAGCTGCCATCCAGCTCCAGCCCTGTCCTGCAGCTGCGGGGAGGGGCCCTGCTCTCATCAATTTGCAAACGAGGTAAATTAATTACTGACTCCCAGGAAGAAGATGCCGCTGACCCCGCCCTGTCCCCACCTCTGCATCGGGGCACCGCAGCCCCTCCGCTTCACCCAAACCACCCACCAGCAGCGCCGTCCCCTCGACCCGGGGTTCCCAGCACCTCCACGTCACCCACCCTGCAATAAAACCAGCAAACCAACCATGGTGAGAAGGGACAAAGTCACACGGAGCCACGGCTGCGGCTCTTCCCGTGCCACCATCAGCTCTTCCCGCAGCGGGACCGGAGCCACCGCGTCACCTCCTGCAGCAGGACCCTGTGCCCGGGAACCACCAGCGCGTCACCACAAGAAAAATGCATTATTTTTGCACCGAGAAAGCTGCAGCCAAGACAAAGCCAGAGCGCACAAGCCCTGCCGCTGCTCTCTGGAGCAGCACACAGGGTCTGGGATTCACAACCTGCTGCCCCCGCTCCCCGTGGAGAACGGGACAGAAAACCAGCATCAGGCTCGATCATAATCCCAGAACAGGACACCTGCAGCGCCGAGCACGCAGCCACCGCTAAATCACAGCTCCAATGACCATCCCTTCCTGCCCTCACCTGCACGGGGGGGACTCCAACACCGCACCACCGCGAACCTCCCCGAACACCAGCACAGAGCGGATTTAACACACTCACATTTATTCCATCGACCCCCCCAGCGCACGCAACCCCCGGCAGCTCCGCTACCTGCAGCCACACTCGTCCACCACCATGTCCTCGTAGTGCCGCAGCACCACGTTGTCGTTGTTGTCGTAGTAGAGGATGGAGATGGGGGACAGCCTGACGGGGACGCAGCAGGGCTGGGGGGTCCCCTCGGGGTCCAGCGAGTGCACCATGGTCTGCAGGATGGCGTGGTTGGTGCTGTTGAGCTCGGCGGTCAGCGGGAAGGGACACTCGCCCAGGCAGTAGTTGGCCATGTAGCCCTGCGGGGCGATGATCCAGTTCTCCCAGCCCACGTCGCTGAAGCTGATGTAAAGCCGCCGCGCTTTGCAGAGGTTGCTCGGCGTCACGGGGGGGTGCTGAGCGCTCCTCCTGCTCCGGGCGGCCCCGCACTGCCGCGGGTCGAGGGTCACCACCAGCAGAGACGCAGCCAGGAAGGAGTCCGTGCTGGCGCACACGTTCCGCAGCGCCTTGCTCGGCGGGGCCGACGCGGCGTCTCCACCGCTCACCGAGATCTCCAGGATCAAGCCCAGGTTCCTGCTGTGCGTTCTCCACTCCTTCGCCACCCCGGTGAGGTTGAAGAGGAGCGACTGGTGCAGCTGGGCGAAGGACTGTTCCAGCAGGAGCCTCCGGCCGCGCTCCGGGGAGGGCACTCCCCGCAGAGACAGCTGGGAGCTGCGGTAGAGCCGCAGCTCAAGCACCGGCCGCTGGCTGGAGGCGTGGTAGGAGTTGTGGCTGAACTTGATCTCCAGCTGAGCCATCGTCAAGCTCTCGCTCTCCTCCAGCACCGAGAGGTTAAAGTACAGACGCTTCTGCAGACACAGCAGCGGCTGGGGCTGTGTGCTGTGGATGAAGTGGCCTGGCAAAGAAGGAGAGATAGAGGTGGTGGTGGTGGGAGCCTGTGGCACTGAGCAGGATCAGCTTCTCAGGGCTCCAGCTTCAGCTCTTGGCTGCACAGCAAGAGGAAGATGGGACTGGTAGAGCCGAGGATGCCCATGCTTGAGGTGACAACGATGCAGGAAGGTCTATCGGCCTGATGGCGCGGCCTTCAGAGAGGCACCAGCACCAGCCTGGGCTCCAGCATCTCCTCTACTCAACATCTTGGCAAGTTATTTTGCCCCCAGTTGCACCCCCTAGTATGGGGGTGTTGGGGGTGCTGGCCGTTTGGGGTGGAGGGGAAAGGAGGGCAAATAGCAGCGAATTTTCAGAGCTGGGCAGCTGCGGGTTGAATCCAGCTCTAGGTTTCCATTGGAAACCTGGAATGATGAGAGGAGTGAGCTGCGGTGTTTCGGGATGGAGAGGACACCGACCAAACAGCTCCCGCGTAACCGAGAACGGCTCAGAGAGGCCAGAGGCAGCCAGATGTGCCGTGGGGGCAGCCAGAGGCGAGGGGACAAACAGCATGGGGGGGGCACGGCCACACGGGCGCCATCCCGTCCCACCCGGAGCTGCGCGCCCAGGGGACGGAGGAGCCGCCACCGCGAGCCCAAGGGCTCAAACCAGCACCTCCCAACTGCTCTGGGCGACTCCAGGACAGACCCGGCCGCAGCTCCGCACCCTCCCCGCCACCTCGATCACCGACTCATTCTGAACCGTAAAAAGTCAGCAACAACATCGAAAGGGACCAGAGCTCACGCAGCAGCGACCTGGACACCGGTGCTGGCTGCTGCCCCCCCAGCCCGTCCCACCTGCACCCCAGAGACAGAAAGGGAAGAACTGCAGCCAAGTCTCCCAGCCCGGAGAGCAGAGGGGCTCCCAAAGACAGAACCAAACCACAGCCTCCCTGTACCTTGGTCAGCGAAGACGCGGATGATGTTCCCAGGGACATTAAACTCCTCCACCCTACAAGCATCCGCCGGGTCTTTGTTTGGAGCAGGCAGCGCTTTTCTCTTCTGGAAGATCCGCCAGAGCACCGAGGGCACAGGAATGGGGCTTTTCGGGCTGGGCTTGGCACTTAAACCCAAGGATTTTAAGAGTAAACTTTCCTGCAGGCTTAACTCCATCCCCAGAACGGCGCTCAGGAGAGCCCAGGCAAGCCCGGCTCTAAAGCTGGGGAGCAGCCGCATCTCTGCTCTCCTTCCCCAGACAAAGAGCAGCCTGGGCCGGGGACTAAGACAAGGGGCCAGGGGGGTGTTGATTGCCTGATTGGAGCCTTTGATCTGGTTAGTGCTCAATTAGCACAGAGGGATTCCCAGGATTGGGCAGAGGGTGTGAAGGTCCCTCCAGGACCTGTTAACCCTTTGAGGCAGCTGCCCCTTCCCGCATCTCCGCAGCATCCAGGTCCAACAAAGTCCTCGGTGGCTGGAAGGACATGAGATGGATCTCCCCGACATCAAGACGCCAGCCGGTCAAGCGCTGCTCCCACCTGCTGTGGACGTCCCACCCAGAGCAGGGTCCCTCCTCCAAATCACTTGTTTTTCTTCCTTTTCCAATCACAGCATCCAACATCTCTCTCCCAAGCTCATCAAAACCCAGCTCAACGAACCCTCGGACCTCGTTCAGCTCCCGGCCGCACACGCCACCCTGCCCATGGGACAGGAAAAGCCACCAGCACGACCGCGGCCAAACCGCGGGCGCCACAGCCACGTCCCGCACGCACAGCTGAGCGGAAACCCTGGCCAGGCCGGGGCCGTAAAACCGAGTTTACCCACGCGGGCTCCGCGCCGCTGTCACCAAACTCGGCACCGTCGCTGCCCCAGCCGAGCTGAAAGACGCCTGGGATGGTGGTTCCTGCAAATCCCGCTCAAAAGCCGAGGAACTAAAGCACCGAGACGCCCCCTCTGAACGCGCCCGGGTGACGGATCCTGCCACAGCTCCAGTTCCCATCAGCCCAAGTCACATTTTGCGTTCTGTTCAGCGAGGCAATTTGCCTGTGGCTGACACAACGAGCCTGGAGATGAGTCAGTAGGACAGACACGAAAATAAGAGGAAAAAACAAAACAAAATCAAACCCCAACAATTAACCAGCCTCTGATGGCTGCAATGAATGCCCTGGATCCCCCTGTGCTGCCTGGTGTCCCTGGCTGGGCAGAAGCTCCGCTCCCCAGGAGGACTCAGGAGCGGAGGCTCCCAGCCCTGTGAGAGGAGAGCGACGGGACGCTCCTGGTCTGGGACGCTCCTGGTCTGGGACGCTCTTGGTCTGGGACGCTGGAAAACCCACAGGGATTCCCCGCAGAGACACCCGGCCCAGCCTCGGTGACCCGGCCAGGCCGGTGCTGCCTGGAAAACCAACCCGGGGAGCACAAACTATTTGTTATTTGCTTGGACGAGCAGCCACGGCTGGGGCAAGAGCCTCGAGGCCCCTCAGCGGGGGAGCCTGCAGCACTGCCGCTGGATTTGGAAGCAACTAGAAGGCTTAAATAGGCTTTTTAAGCAAATTACATCTCCTGGCCATCCTCTGGCAGGACAGCAGGCTGCAATAACACTCCAGGGCTGGGTTTCCAGGCAGAGCTGCAATGGGAGCCGTGCTGTGTCCCCAGGTGTGTGGCAGCCCCGTTCCCGAGAGGGCTCGGGGTGCTCGGTGTCACCGCTGCAGTCCCGGACCTGGGGTTCCATTGGTTCCGATGTTGAGAGGACGTTTCCCTCCCCAGTTTGGTGCTGTGTCGGAGGACAGGAACCTCCACTGATGCTGAGGAAGGGTCGGTGGGGGGTCCAACAATAACGACGGGAGAAATCACAAAGGGACCGAGAAGAGCCGAGGGATGGAGTGACAGAGGGACCTAAAGCCAGCTCCAAATCCTACCTGGACCAGCAAAGCCTCCCAGCTGACCCAGCACAGACCGGCTACAGCAAAAGCACCAGGTCCCAGGCGAACCCCGGCAGGGGCCTGATCCTGTCAGTGGCATCTCCCCCAGCGCCGGGCGGGGGTGAGGGGGTGTCGGGTGAATTTCCTTCTCCGTGTGCCGTTTGTTCGCTGGGTGTGAGCGCAGGGTCCCGGGTCAGTCCCCAGGTCCAGCCAGGCTGCGGCGTCCCTTATAACCGCTTGTCTTTGATAAGTCCATTCTTCAGGTGCAGCCTGCGAAACAGAGCACAGCACACAGTGAGCTTTGGTCTCTGTATCCTCCTGAGGCTCACAGCGATGCTCTACACTCTGTGCCAAGGAATCCTGCAGCAACTCCAGAGCCCTGGGGTCACCAGGCCCTGTCCCCCAGCCCGCGGTGCTGTGCATGTGTCACCCCCAGCACGTACCCTTCCTTCAGAGCGCTGGGCAGCTGCAGTCCAGCCTCTTTCTTCTTGGCCGTGGCGGTTTTCTTGCTGACCTCCACGTCGTACTCGCGCACGTCGTTCACCTCCTTCATCTGCCCCATCAGCACCTTGGCCACGAACAGGACGATGTACTGCGGGGGGAGAGACACCGTCAGCCACAAACCCCAAAGCCTTGAGCTGTTCCACCCAACCCCAGTTGCCAACTGGGACCTTCCTGCACTGTCCCGCACCCCCAGAAGGGCGGAGCAGATCCCGGCGGGACACCCAAGATCTCGATGACCTGCAGCACTGCCATTAACTGATTTAATCCCCGCTGGATGATGAACTCAGACAGCACCCAGCTCTGCCCAGGGCTGAGACAAGTCCACCCTTGACACCCCCGCCCATCCAGGGGATGCCAGAACATTTACACCCACAGCCCCTCCCAGCTGCTGTTATCACCCCCCTGGTCCCCAGGGTGTGAGATGTTCTGAATTCCAGCACAGAGAAACCCCCCCGGGCACTGACAGGGGTTTCCCTCCTCCCCTCCAAGCCACCCCTGTGTCACCAGAGCCACCTCCATCCCCAGGGCAGCAGAGGAGGGAGAAGTCAAGCATAGGGGTTGCTGAGCTCCCCCTACTCACCAGAAACCAGTAGATGTTCATCAGAGTGAGGACAAGGAGCAGAGCATTGAAGAAGAAGTAGAAGGGGATATTAGGGACCGACTGGAGGCTGGAGTAGCAAGTGGCGTAGAGCACCTTGAGGGGGAACCAGTAGAGACGGAACCAGAACCTGCGGGGGCAGAGGGAGCAGGGTGGGCTGAACAGCCCCACGGGGCAGAGGGAGCAGGGTGGGCTGAACAGCCCCACGGGGCAGAGGGAGCAGGGTGGGCTGAACAGCCCCACGGGGATCCCCGGAGAAGCGCCAGACCCAGCGCGGCTTCCCCCAGGGCGACCTCCTGCTCCGGGCAGCCCTCCCACCCGCCAGACCCGGCTCTCGCATCTGGCTTGGGTTTAGAAGCCTGGCTCTAGGCGGGACTGCACACACGCAGCTGCTGGAGCGAGAATGCAGTTTCTGTGAGCTGAAAGGCTTGGCAAAGAAAGGGCTTTCTCGGGGCAGAGACGCAGGTCTGCGCTGCAGATCCTCTCAGCTGGATGGGGCACGGGAGGGGGACACAGCTGGAAGGTTTTCTAAGTCCTGTGCATCCCTATTTGATCACTAAAAACCTCCCTTGCTCTCCCATCCCTCAAAGTGAGGGCTCTTGTTGCCACCCCTGCTCTTCAGAGCACCCTGTGCAGAGGAGACAAAGGGACAAATGAGGAGTGACAACCTGCGAGTTACCCATCTCTATTCTCCATCTTCTTTTTCTCCTGTCTTGCCCCAGGAGGAAAAGGCAAAGCTGGAATCTGGGACAGCCCCACGTCCCTCTGCTCCTTGCAAAAAGCACTTCTCAACTGCTAAAGCTCAGCGAGTGGGAAAATGGAAGCAGCTCCTCCTCCCCTGGGGTCATTTGCAAGGAGATTTCACAGGCACTTTGGTGGTGACAGACGCAAAGTGACTACAGAGGGATTCCAAACCCAGCATGGGGCCAGCTCTGCGGGAACCTCTTCCCAAACAGTGTTTTGAATAAAGGGCTGGTTCCCATGCAGACAAACGTACCCTGGGGCACCGGGGGGGTTGCAAAAGCTGGCGGGGAGGGTTGGAAACGGGATCAGGGCTGGACAGACGGACGAACTCACCAGCTGACGCTGAAGGTGAGGCAGCCGATGTTGGAGATGACGTCGTTGAGGCGGTGATAGACTCCCCCGCGGTGCTTGAAGTAGACGTTGAGCTTGGTGAACTCCAGCTGGATGTCGTTGACGTCGTGCAGGAACAGCACGAGGATGCCCACGTTGTGGTACCTGCGGGAAAGGGCAGCGGGGAGGGAGACGTGTGGGGCAGCGGGTTGATTTTGGCCTCCAGCACCCACGGCCCATCCCGCCGGGAGCAGACAGACCCCCTGAATAACCCCCTGAATAACCCAGATGAGTGGGGCTGGCACCAGGCGATGGCTCCTGAGCACTGGGATCACTGGGAGGCAGAGGAGAATCCACACGCCCCCATTCAAAGCCCTGCTACGCGCCCGCGGGACGCACACGAGCACAGAATCGCTGCAGTTCTCCTGTGTCGTGGCCCAAAACCGCCCCAGGGGGGTGGTGGAGGGACAGGGTCACAGCCCGGGGCCTCACCTGAACGCGTACGAGAAGGCGATGAGGGTCAGCGTGACCACGTGGTGCAGGAGCATGACGACCGAGTCCTTGCGCCACGTGTCCATGTAGGCGGTGGCGTAGATGGAGTGTCCGTAGAAGCTGCACTGCAACAGGTAGGCGATGGCGATGTCCGTGGGGACGTCCATGCCCTTCTTCCAGTCTGGGGAGGGACAAAGACACCGGGTGACCCCAGAGCTCCAGCAGCAGCAGAGAGGGGAAGCGCAAAGAGCAGCCAGAGCTGCCCCAGCACATCCTCAGGGATGGGAAGGAGTCCCAGGTGTCCCGGCTCCCAAACTCTGCCTTGAGCATTAGACCCTCTCCTAAATCTCAGGGAGATGCCTTGATTTACTTCTCTCCAGCATTAATTACTCAATCCCACTCCCCTCTGACACATCCCAGCCTGCAACAGCCACTGGGCGACTCTCTCTGTAACAAAATGAACAGAGACCGTGCCCTTTGGTACCCACAGCACCATAAAAAAAAGCAATTTAGGGGTTCAGTCTTCTCTTTCACTCACCCCAACTCCCATTCCCTTGTTCAACCCACACATCCTAATCCACACCCACTTCTCCCCGGTTCTCACTGTACCATAAAAGACAGACGGTGGGTCATAGAAGAAGGGGTAGTCGGTGAAGAAGAGCAGGTAGATGCCATACGACCAGGATAAGGTGTAGAAAAGCAGCTTCCAGGCACTCTCGGGCATCTTGGCAGCATCTTTCGGCTGCAGGTTGCACCACTCAGCAAAGGGCTGCGAGGAGAAGGGGAAAATATCATCACACAGGGCAAAAAGAGCTGGGGAAGCCAGGGTAGAGCACGCGGATCCTCCGAGAGAGGCGAGCACAGCGTGCACCACCAGACACGGCAAAGCTGGGGCCACAAACCCCGTTTTCTGGCCTTTAGGCTCCGAGAAGGCAGCGCATCCCGCGCTCTGGGCACCGCTCCATCCCCCGGCTCCGGCGCGGGGCTGCCCACAGCTGCCCTGTGCAGAACACGGTCGATAACTAACAGAATAAAAATAGAGCCCTATCTGCACAAGGAAAGCCAGCAGAGGAAGCCGTAATGACATTATCCTGCACACAGACCTCGCGGTGCTGCCAGCTCCCAGAAAACTGAGAAAGCAAAGTCTGTGCAGAGCCCTAAACCCACAGCAGCTGCTGTTCCCCAACCCAGCCGGCACAATCTCCCCTATGTGGGCAACTGGAGAGGGGCAGATTTGCAGGTGACGCGGCAGCAAAGGCTCTGGCACTGGGTTCTCTTGCACCTACCCATGCTCACCCCCCTTCCCCACAGCTTTTCTAGCTGAGCAGCATCAAAACGCTGCTGGTTTTCCCCTCCCTGTGGTTTGCAACACCCCTCCTCACCCGTCAGGACTCCAAAATAGGAGGCAAAGCCACCGCAAATAGGGGCGAAGCAAGGGGAGGGAGGCGAGCAGCTGCGGGTTGCTCGCGCTAACCAGAATGAAACTTTCTCACACTGAGCTCCCCACGTTCGCAAGGACGCTGAGAACCGCCCAGCGCTCCAGCTCGGGCTCTGCAACAGCGAGAGCGCTGGGCCACAGCTTCGAATCACAGGATCATTTTGGCTGGAAAAGACCCTCAAGATCATGGAGTCCAACCATTCCCCACCCCCGGCACTGCTCCATGTCCTGAGAACCTCATGTCCGTCTGTCCAGCCCTCCAGGGATGGTGACTCCAGCACTGCCCTGGGCAGCCTGTTCCAATGCCCCACAGCCCTTTGGGGAAGGAATTGTTCCCCAGATCCAACCTCAACCTCCCCCGGTGCAACTTGAGGCCGTTTCCTCTTATTGCTGGTTACTTGGGAGCAGAGACCAAACCCCCTGGCTCCAAGCTCCTTTTGGGCAGTTGTAGAGAACCCGGAGAGTTGTAGAGAACTTGGAAATCACAGTTAAAGCAAAACCGCAGTGTTAAGCAGCCTCGTCTTCCCAGGAGTAAATTTCACTCCAGGAGTAAAACGGGGCAGGCAGTGCTCCCTTGCTCTCACCACACGAGCGATGCTGAGTGCGCCCTCAGCGCCGCCGCACCCCGGGCAGGGACTGATCCCTCCCGAGCAACCCCAGGCACCATCTCTGCTTCTCATCACCAGCGACAGAGCCACATCAGCCCAGCCGCAGCTGCAGGGGAGCAGTCAACCGCACAATAAACAAAATGCCTGCAAAGTAACCGAACCCTGCCCCAGCTCAGCACTTTCTGCACCTCCTGGATGCTCAAAGCTATATTAAGGTCCCAGCTGTCCCCAGGCAGCGGCTGGTCTGGCTCTAACCCCTCTCCACATCAGATTTTTCAAAGGATTCCACTCCAAGCATTGTCCCGGCCTAAAAGTGTTTTGTTCGAAGCTCTGAATTTCCCAGAGCTGGAAGCGCCAGCCCCACGAACTCTTGCCAAGCTGTCCATCCCCCCCTGCAGCCCCGGCCTCGCCGACGCATCCCGCATTCGCACATCATCTCGCATTCGCAGCACGGCCGTGCCCGCGAGGGCAGGAACCCGCGGCTGCCAAGGCCCCTTCCAACAGGAGCCGCGGCAGGAAAGAGAGGAAGAAGCTTGAAGGGTGAATAAATAATGCAGAGACAGAAAGTCCCGAGCCCAGAAAGCATAAATTATTTGCGTCTCCATAGAGCGGAGCGGAGCAGCAGCTCAGATATGGGCCGGCTCGCCCCTGCCCTCCTCAGCCAGGCTGGATTGAGGCTGCCGAGCTCAGCCGCAAATCCTGGCCGCAGCTTTGCCGCCCGTCGCCAGCCAAGTCACTTTGCTGCTCCTCTGCGCCTCAGCTCCCTTCTAAGGGGGAAAGACACCACATTTCTACCCCCGGCAGGCAGAGCTGATGACAAGGAGCATCACCCGCAGCGCTGGCACATTGCACCGAGAAAAACCCGTGGTTTACGGACACTTGGAGCCCCTGCAGAAATGGCAGCAGCGCAGTACATTGTCTGATGGACGGGCCATGGCAGCAGCGCCCGGTCTGGAGCAAAAGCAAAGCTTCCAAAAGGGAAGGGCTACTCCGCTCCAGCTGCTGGTGGCCACCACTCCAGGAGGTTTTAAGCCCTAGGGAAACCCTCCTCCTCTCTTAAACATCTCAGGCTGGAGCCTGCAAAGGGAGCCGGCGCTGGAGCAGACGCTGGGAAGAACTGGGAGGGAACCAGCATCTCCCAGAGCCCTGACCGGCACAGGGGCTGGGGGAACAAATCACTGTCCCCGGGGAGGCCCCACCGGAGCGTGGGCTGCTCCCATGGGAAGGATGAGCCAAGGAGAGCACGTCTGCCCTCGCCCCAGGGGCGGGAGATGCACAAGGTGGGGGATGTCCTCCTGCTACCCCGCCGTTCCCATGGCAACGGCAGAGAGATGCCTGTTGCTACGGGTGACGGGAGCAGCGGATCTGGCTCTGGCTGAAAGAGCCCAAGGCTCTTGGCAAGTGATGTAATGAGGCTTCATTTAAAGGGCGACCGGCTCTTCCTCCTCCTCCTCGCCACCCCCACGCAAACCACCAGGCACCTTCTGATTCATGTGTAAAATTACGCAGTGGGAGGGCTGTGACTGCTCCCCCGCAGCATCGCGGGGCCGGGGAAGGAGCGAAGCGCTGGTGGGAGCGCTTAGAGCTGCAAGGAGAAACCAAATGGAAACTGTCGCTGCCCACAGCTCTGCTGAGGTGTCAAATAAAATACTCTTAGCAAAAAAGCAAACACACGCTCGCTCCCTTTTTACAGCCTCTAGCACTAGAGGAAAGCAGCCGGTCCCCTTCGATCTACAACTGGCTAAAGCAGCAGGACACGAGTCCTTCCAGTTACAGATGGCAGCTTTTTACAGGGGAATTGTGTCCCCATCTCTCCTGGAGACGCGGGTCCAGCCAAACCCCAGCCACGTCGCATCTGGTTTCTGGGCACGCCGAGTTCCCCAGAGGAGCACAAAGGAACGGCTGGCACGACGCGCCCGCGGCCCGGGGAGCTGGCAGCTCTGCATCAGCTTTTACTCAACGCAGATGATAAGGATGAGCCAGCAGAGCTCCGCGTCAAAACCTGCCCGCAACCGACAGCTACCGCCCGCTCCACGGTGCCAGCGTCTTCCCAGGGCTGTGACGGTGTCTTTGCACCCGAGGGACCACGTCCCTCCCGTTCCCAGCCGGGATGTCACTCCTGGACCAGCTGCCAGCCCTTGGCACATCAGGGTGAGCCACCGAGCCTGCAGAAGAAAAGACCCAGTAAAACGTCACTGTTCTCTGAACATCAATAAATGAGTCTCCTGGGGGCTGTGGGCCCAAGGGCAGCGGCTGTCACCCCAAAGTGCTGACTTTGGGGTCTTTCCCTACCCAATCCACATTTGCTCAGCAAACTGAGATCGTTCCTACACCAAAACAACTCCTTTCCCTATTCACGCCAAGTGAGGATTCTGTAAAGAGGCAGCAACGGGCTAAAAGTTTCTTTGCTCCAAGAATGATGGGAAAACCACATCTAATGCACAGGCACCGGCCTGGCCGTTGTAACGGGTGAAAATCCGCATTTTCAAACCCTTCCCAGCACAGGCACGACCTTTACCGCTTCCTCAACCCAACTGCGAGACCTTTCGTGGCAAAGATGCTGCAGGATAAATGCTGCTGTGGTTCTAGAAGAGGGCGAGGAGCCTCCCGCGCCTGCAAACGGGGACATGCGGAGAGCGCGGGACGAGGCGCCTGGCTCCGGCGCCCGCGGTTCTCGGAGGAGCTGTCGTGGCCATTGCGACGGTGCCGCTTCAAGGCCTCGTGGTACGAGTCTCTTCCTCTTCAGATGCAGAGGATCACAATCCCAGCAGCAAGATTTATTGTTTACAGCCAACACGCAGGAAGGCAGCGCTCTCCGGACCCCAGCGGATTCGCTTTTATAATTGCGTTTCAGTTCTTGCAGGGAACGTGGAAAGATTCAAAATGAGGAAGGATGCTCTTCGAGCCTGCATGGGAAGTGAAGTCCGGAGCATGGGAGGCATTTCCTCCCAGCGTTAAACAGGAATCATACAACGACCTGAGCCAGAAGAGACCCGCGAGGATAACCAAGCGTCCTTTCTCTCCCTGGCTTTGCTGCCCTCCACGCGATGAAACCTTTCCCTGCTGCTGAATGATCCGCTCCGGTACCACCTGTACAGAGGCCACGCAATACAAACCGATTGCCTAAATACTGCCAGAGGTTCTAGAGGAAAGCCCGACCTCCAGCTTCCCTACAGCACGTGCAGCAGAAAGAAACAGAAAAAAGAAAAAAAGAATAAAATCAAACAGAGAAAACCTTCCCATTATTTAAAAATATAGAGTTGTCTCTCTCTGCTACCCTTCCACTTATCTGCTGGGAGAAAACTGATGCTGTGACCGCTTCTCTCAGCATCTCATCACTACAACACATGCAGATGCGGCCACAGGACCCGGCTCCGATCAACCCCCCTCGCTCTTCTGCGGTTACAAGCGTGACCCATTTCTCCGCGGCAGCGACGCCCCCGCTCGCACGAGCCGCCGAGCACCCTCCGACAGCCCCGAGCGGGCCGGGCGGCACAAGGAGCTGGTTTCGTGCTCCGATCACCGCTCGCTCTGTAAAAATGAGCCTTACACCAGGGGAAACCAGAGCGCAAGTTATGTCTGATTTGTTAGGACAGACTTAGAGCCCAGTCCCCGGACGCTGCCCGTCAGTACCCACAGGAGACGGGTGCGAGTCACAAGGAGAAATTCGGTCCTATGTAAAACGCCAGCACGTTACCTCACCTATGTGCCACTTTAGCAGCTTCAGATGGCTCCAGAGGACTTAAACTGGAACCTTGTGTTACCAGATAAGCAAAGGAAGAGCTGCTTTAAAGGCTCTTGCAGCTACTTGAGGCCTCGTGCCACGGTATTCATGAGAAAAGGGTCGTCTCTGCACCCCCGAGAGCTGAGGACTGCTCCCTGAGCCAAAATACTGCGTCTCCATCACTTCTGCCTTTCAAGGCCGGGTGAACGCAAAGTGCACAGCGTCTCGCTAGAAAAGCGTCGTGGAAGAAATCACCCCGGCTGGGACCGAGCCATCGGAAAGAGAGGGGAGGTCTCATCTCATTCCACACGCTTTTCACCGCCAGAAATAAACCAGAGCCGATCTTCACTCTCGGGGACATCCGGCTCATCCCGTCCCTTACCAAGTACCGTACGAGCGAGGAGGGGACGACGGCTGCGCGGGTGGGCTGCTGGCAGCCCTGCATCCCTGCGCTCGGAAGGTCAGCCCAGCACTGCAGCACGCAGCCAGCCCCGCGCCGTCCTCTCCACCGCCGCACCGGCGACGGACGGATGCGTTTTGTCACGCAAACCACAGATGACAAGCAGAAACGTGGGTCCTTCTCCTCCCGCCATGCAAGAAATAACCCCCAACCGATTTCGGGACGCAGCTAAGGGAACGTGGTGGGGTGGGGGGAGAGCGCGCTGGTGCAGCGCGATGCTCCGGGATGCAGCTCCAGGGGAAGCGGGGGCTTTCTCATTGCCATATCCTCCAAAAAACATGCAGCCCCGAGGGAAGGGGGCTCTCTCCTGCTACACCCCCCCAGCACGAAGCCCTGTGGAAAGGGGGGGGGTCTCTCCTGCCATGTCTTCCCCCAGAACGTCTTTTTCTGCACAACCAGCCTCTGAGATGTGGGCACGGATAGCGGAGAAATGACTCCTCCGGTGCAACGGGCGCCACATCCCGGTCCCCGGTGCCTCCATCCCGCACCCCGCCGCTCCCCGGTCTCCCCCTCCCGCATCCCGCCGGTCCCGGTGCCCCGTTCCCCCGCGGGGGTCCCGCACTGACCCGAAACACCCATCGTGCGGCGGTTCTGCGCAGCGCGGTCCAGCCCAGGGCGCAGAGCCCGCAGAGCAGCAGCTCGGCCCAGCCCAGGTGCGCGTTCTCGGCCCAGCTCCGGCGGGCCAGCTCCCAGCCGCAGTCCCCGCAGCCCCGCACGGCCCCGGCCAGGCTGCCGTAGCCCCGCCGGAGCAGCTGCCCGTAGCCGGGCATGGGCTCGGGCACCGGCATGGCCGCTCCCGCCGCTCACCGCCCGCCCATGGCCCCGCCGGCTCCGCGCAGGCTCCGCGAGGGGCGGGACGGGGCCGGGATTCCCCTCCCCTCCCCACCGGTACCGGGGCTCGAGAGCCGCCCCCCCGGCCGAAGTGAGGGCGGGAGAAGCCGCTTCCCCCCCCGCCCCCGGAGCGGCGGGTCATTAGGTGCTGGTTAATCACCATGGAGCTGAGCAGCAGCTCATTAGGTGCCCGTTAATCAGCAGGGACAGTCGGTGAATTAAATTATGTTGCTATTTCTTGCAAACACGCACAGAACACCCCCCAAAACCAACCAAACAACAACAAGATCAACAAACAAGCCACCACCACCCCCCAAAAAAACGCCAGCAAGCAAAAAAACCCCAAACAAAAGCAACGACCAGGGTGGCTGCTCTCTTGAAGGATGCGCCGCTGGAGGCAAGAAGCAAATACCAATATTTCAGGATCAAGAGATGACACCTGAGCAGGTAACAGTGGAAAAGCGCCGTCCCGCCAAGGGCCACCCTTCGGCAGGCACCCACAGCCCCTCCAGTTCTCACTCACCCTTGCATATTTTTTCCATCTGATATGCAAAGGGAAACGTTTCTCCAGCTCTTTTTCCCCATGCCGCTCAGCAAAAGCCTCCCAGGAGCAGAATTGTCCATTCCTCACAAAGCTTTTTGGTGGAAGCAACCAGGTGTTTCCACCCTGCTCAAAGAGCTGAATGTCATCACCTGTTGCAGCACAGGCGGCTCTGGAATAACAAGATGCACCTGAACAAGGCAAAGGCACATTCCACAAGTCAGCCCTGAGCAAGAACTTGGCTGGACGCCTCCTCCACCGGGCAGGCAGCTCATTGCTGATTCATGAAGCAAATCTCATTATGTGTATGTTTAAAATTAAAAGAGATACATCCAGAGTCAGACACAGCCAGGCTTTGGGCTCGCTAGGAGAAGCATGAGTTCAAGATGAAGATTCTCCTAAAATGCCAATATTTATGTTGTAAGGAACAA
The DNA here is from genome assembly GCF_037038585.1 of Patagioenas fasciata. Taxonomy (NCBI): domain Eukaryota; kingdom Metazoa; phylum Chordata; class Aves; order Columbiformes; family Columbidae; genus Patagioenas; species Patagioenas fasciata. The sequence goes on along the minus strand of NC_092546.1, from coordinate 5,677,725 downwards.
TGGGAACCTCAGCCCAAAGGCGCTGGAGCAGCACGGGGGTGTTTGGTTTCAGCCATGGAGGAGCAAATTGAGTTCAGTTGTGTCCTAATGCACCCAAACTCTCTCTTAATTGCAGCTGTAGGATCTTACTACTAGAGATTGAGAATAATCATCATCATCACAGGCACTCATGGAACTGCACCTGGAACCAGCTTGATAGGGAAAGAAAAAGACTATAAATGAGTTTTATGTCATTTAAAGTCATCCCTTCGACCACAGCCTTCGAGCAATGAGAAAACACAAACTCACTCCTCCCCGAGGCCTGAACAACGTGTTCCCCTATTCCCACACTGACAGCGCTGGCTCCTGCTATGCCACTTGCTTTTATTGTTTATATTTTTTAAGTCAATTTATCATGGCCCATCAAGTGGGGAATGGCTGCCCCGCGCACACAAGCCCCTTTCAGGGCTCCCTCAGACAGCTCCACAAAGGCCACATTCATTCCACACTGGACCATGAATAACCCCTCATTGAAAAGAGCTGCTCGCTAAACAAGCCAAGGAACAAGACAATGAGCCCTTTGAGAGCAATCGCGGCCGAGGGGGCACAAGGGAAACGCCAGTTTGAGACATTTACAGCGCAGTATAAACCCCTCATCTCCCCCTCCCCAAACACAACCCCAAAATAATTCAAATATTTGAGTCTGGGAGGTCCAAGCTGAGGGTTCCATTCGGACATCTGCTCTTTGCCACCTCTGATATAGCACGATCGTTCCACACGTCCCGCGGTCTGAAACGCTACAGAAAGGCGTCATCACGCGGTGCTGGATCGCGTTATTACGTTCCACGACACGACGGGTTCAACAACCACCAGTGTCGGAGGAACTGGTGACAAACGCACTTACACGCACATGGCAGGATGGACTTTGTCAAGCAGAGACCTAAAGCTCTCCTGGCTCCGGGACATAAGCTACTGCATTTTACCAACTTAAGATTAAGGCTGAGCTTATTACAATCGAATTATTTTTATTTCGGGGAAGCCCTTCCCTCTCAGCAGCAGTGACCCCTGCGCTGTGTGTGTTTCTTCCAGAGGATGCTGGAGTTAATGGAGGAGCCTCAGTCACACTGAAAGAAGATCCATAACTCAGGATTCATCCACATACCGAATAAAGATGCTTAAAATTAACCTTCACACAAGCACACCCTCGGTACAGATGGCAGGGCTTATTCCTAGAGTGGAATTACTTGAATTCCCGAAATTGAGGGCCACGCAGATCCAGAAAAGGCTTTATTAAGAATGTTTAAGGTACAGTGTTGTATTCTCTGGATTCACACTGTATTTTAAACAGAGTTCAGGACCCAGGTAAGTCAGAATGCAGGCTTTTCAGATACCAAAAATCAAGCAGCTTTTCAGCCACCAAAACTCAAGTAGCTATGTGTTATATACAGGTGCAGCAGGAGCTTCCTGGCCCCCAAAACCCTGCCACAGCAAGTTAAGCCAGACCGACTTGCAAAGGGTGTTTTTCCCCGTTACCAGAGAGGCTTTGAGCATCAGCCCCGGTTGCTGGGGTTCCAGAGAGCAGGGCCAAGGTTGGCTCCGCTCTCCTCAGGCGCTGGGCGCGTACTGCATGGCGAGCCGCTCAAAGTCATTCTCCTGCAAATCAAACACAAACGAAGTGAACAACCCTTGAACTTCACTGAAAATCTAATAAAATCTGAATTAACTGAAAAGAACACTAATAATCACAGCTCGGTAAAGCAAAAGGACTAAGCAGCAAGATCTGTATCAGTTCTCAGTTTTTTTCCAATCTGTTCCATTTTCCTTGCGCTGTTATCTTTATCCTTTGCTCATCCCCAAATCCTCTCTTCCAGAAGGATGTTTCCCCTATTTGAGCATGATGATAGTAACAAACTTCAGACTCAGATTAAGAACCTGTATCTCAGAGCTATTCTTTTGAGATGTTACCAGGTTCAGGTGCATCATTCCTTTGTTTAACACCCAGCATCTCTCACCAGGCCAGAAAATCTGCCAGCAAGTGATGTGACAGTACAAACACAGACCTGACCCCTCCAAACTGCAGTTATGTTTGTCGGTAAAGAATCCACTCACCCCATCAGACACTGGTATGAGAAATAATATATTCAGTTTTACGAGAAAGTAATTAATACCTTTGCTTGATACTCCTTTATGAACGGATGATTTTTATGCGCATCTTTCAACTGTGACAAATAGCGATTTGTAACCTGAGGGGATGAGAGACATAAATACTGAGATAACATGAAGAGAAGCCAAGAGTTTAAAACACCACACTCCAATGTATTTCTCGGCAGCAAGCGAAGACCATTTTCTCAGTGTCTTGATTGTTTTACTGAACCCACTATTTAAGGTCTGATTTTTAAGTGCAGGGAATGCACAGGTCTTACTGGTTTTAACTGGGAACAGACAAGGACACGAGACCAATGGAAGCAGCCTCACCTCTGGTGGTTTCCCCAAGTGCTGCGACAGGACAACGAAGTTGATGAGGGTCTCAGGGTGGCCGCTGTCCTGAAAACAAGAACACACGCATCAGCTGCCCGACCTCCTCTGCCTCAACCGGCCGAGCTCTGCCCGAACTCGGAGCTCACTTCACCAGAAAAGGCACAGTAGAAGACAAAGCGGGTCTGACAGCGACCACCCTTAGCGGTATATATCAATACAGCGGTATTTTCACCAAGTTTACCACTGAAAGTCCTTGCTGTTTTACTCTATACCCCCAGGAGAGCAAATATCTGCCCGAAAACACCAGCGAGCACCTTGTCCAAGGCCTCCTGCAGCACTCCCTCCGCGTCGTCCCACTTGCCCTGCGCCATGTAGCAGGCGGCCTGGCCATTGAGCAGGAGGAGGGTGGAGGAGCACTTGTCTGCCATCTCTTGGAAGATGTAATAGGCATCTTGTAACTTCTCACCGCCCTGGAGGAGACAAACACCCACAGGTTGACCACAGATGGCAAAGAAGCCCGTACGCTCCTGCCAGGGTTGGAGGACTCGGCACTAAGTTCATTTCTAGGGTTATAAAGCGCAGGTAGAGAATGTTTAAGAACCAACGCTAACAGCTGTTGGCACACGTGTGATCTTCTGTACCACAACAGATCACCCTCAGGCTGTAGATGAAAGAAATGCAAAAATATTAAATATTAAGAACCACTTAAGTGATCAAAAGATTCAGGTTTCCATTCAGAAAACAAAACAAACTTCAAAAGAACCACTTCAGATGTCTGATGTAATAAGGGATTATGAAATGAGATTTTTAAATTAAACCCAGGTATGAGCTCCTGGCCTTTCAAAATGTTCCAGCTTCAGCAAGGTGGTTTCCAACAAGCAGAGGTGGGATCCTTAGTGGAAACGGAGATCTTAGGGAAAATCCAGCCACACACTATTGTAAGGCAAGGGCTACACATGAGAGATTTCATCACAAAACCACGTGAATACTGATAAAAGAAATATTCATAGCGTAAGAGATGATTGTGCATAACCTTGGACTCCACTTATTTTCAACCACCTGATTAACTGGGCTGCAAAACTGTTTGGTTTTGCTTGATTTACAAATCAATTTAAAGACAGTCCGGATGCCAGTAACGCTGCAGCTTTCTATTTTACATTACAATGGTTTGTGAATTATTTAGGCGTGGTTTAACCCTTCTGTGTGTGAGCTGAAGGCTGAGGAGCACAGATGAAAGGCCAGCAATCACAGCCAGGTAGTTTGCGCAGCCAGATCCTGGTATTTTCTGTGTACTTGAAGGAAGGGGAAAAAGAAAACCCAAAAAACTGCATGTTTTTCTGGAAAGCACAATGTGAAGAGAGCGATGAGGAGCGGTGTTCCTCAGACGTTGTGGGTGAGGGATCTCCGTCTGAGATACTCACCACGGCCAGGTTCACCCAGGCAGTCGCCAGCTGAGTAAGAGTCGCGTCCTCATCCTGCTCCTGCATCTTCTTGAGTTCCTTGCTGGGGAAGCAAAACCAGGAGTCACACAACAGGGAAAAAAAAGGGAATTTTCTGCACTTCTTTAAGACAGAAACAGAAGGTTGGAGTTGCCTCTCTCAGCTCCTCCATCGTCACAGCACAACAGCCACAGCAAGGTGGTAACGTGGCACAAACACCTTTTAATGTTCTACTGAAAGCACCTGTGGAAGATCTCCCTGTGGGAAGGCAGAAAGCCAGGACTAGAGATTCCAACCACATCCTGCTACAAGCAAGATCAGACCTAAATGTCCATCCCTAACTGTATCCAGCTCTATTATCTCCACAGCTTTTGCAGCTTAAAAGAATAAAAGCATTTTGCAGCGCACCCATACCCACACACACGTTCTTCTGTGTTAAAATGCTGTGCCCTGGGGAGGCTGGATGAGGAAAACTCTGATCGAGGCCCAAGCAAAGGGACACGACTCACCGAGCCAGATCGAGCCTGTCGAGCTTCAGCAGAATCTGTATCATCATGGCCATGCTGCAAAGAACGAGAGCAAAGGGATTTTCACAGCTGCAGCCTTTACGCTTCGCTTGGAAGCTGCAGCTCAGTGGGAGACGTTCCTGCCTGAACCTGCAGATGCAGGCGGCAGAACAGGGAAGGTTCTTCCCAGCTCCCAAGTGCTCCCTCACTGAATTAAAATAACGATTGTTTCAGCAATTCCGAAATCGATAAATCAGGTTCTTAAGTTTCACAATGGAGCAATGAACTCCATATTGTAGGACGAGCAGCAAATCACTTCCTACTTCGAAGGGAGACAAAACTCAGAGCAGCTACTCAATGGTTTTGAGGCTTTTTAGAGACAAGGCAGAGCTCAGTCGTTCTCTCCTTACACAAGAGGCTTTGCCAGCACCCCAATACACTCACCATTCCAAGCTTTCCCCTTGGTGCAGAGCACGCAGAGCCGCATCAGGATTTTTGTCATGGAAATAGATGGAAGCAGCCATCAGCAAGAACGTCGTATTGGCTATATCGACACTTTTTGCCATTTTCTTGTCCAAATCAGCAACGATTGCATCCCTATGAAGAGCAAGGGTGAGAATTTGGGCATGTTTCATTACTACGTAATAAAAAAGATCTTGACCCCACAGGAGATTCACTGCAAAGCCACACAAAATTACAGTAGAGACCACACTTCTGCAAGAGAGTTTCCACAAGGAAAAATATTCCCCATTAGGCAGGGCTTGAGTTCCAACTTATTGTCAGACATACCTTTGATTCTCATTTGAAAGATATTCTGCAAACATCCTCACTGCCTGGAGCTCAGGACAGGCATTGGCTTTAATCTCATCCAGGACAACACCATATTTTCTCTATTGAAGGCAAAAAAAAGAATCTAGAATTTAACTATTTTAGGAATCCAGAACACAATTGTTTACTTTCTAAAACCTTTTTTCACAACAACAGCAACTTTACATCTTCCATCGTGCTCCAAACACGCAGCCAAACTTCATAACTGAGAACTATTTCATAGAATCACTTTGGTTGGAAAAGAGTCAAGACCATCGGGTCCAACCATAACCCACCCCCGGCACTGCCCGTGTCCCTGAGAACCTCCTGTCCGTCTGTCCAGCCCTCCAGGGATGGTGACTCCAGCACTGCCCTGGGCAGCCTGTTCAATGCCCCACAGCCCTTTGGGGAAGAAATTGTTCCCCACATCCAACCTCAACCTCCGCTGGCGCAACTTGAGGCCGTTTCCTCTGCTCCTGGCGCTTGTTCCTGGGGAGCAGAGCCCGACCCCCCATGGCTCCAAGCTCCTTTCAGCAGCTGCAGAGCACGAGAAGGTCTCCACACATGTACAGTTTCCCCATACACTATTTTAAAGATAAAAAAAGCACCTCTCAAAAAGGTCACAGCAAGTCATCCTGACCCTACATTAACACGCTGCATTCACAATTGTGTGGCTGTCAGGGAATGTATTGTGCTCCAGCACTGAAGGAGGAATTTTAACCCAGCTGTGTCACACTGAACTCCGACCCACAACCACCCCAGCTCCGCCCCGCGCTCACATTCACCTCACCTGGGCGATGTAGGCTCGGAACAAGAAAACATCCCGCTCCACCTCCTTCTCCGGGCTGGAAGGCTGAAGGGACGGCAGGAAACAAGAACTGCTCTCAGGGACCCGTGCAGTCATAACCCAACCAGGCATCCACCCGGCCCCACAACAACCACCCCAACCCGCACCGACCCAGACTCACAGACGAGACCCCCTAACGAAACGACGCCCCGGTTCCCGGGCCCACAGGGTCCCCCTACCTCCCTCCCCAGCGTTCCCCTGTTAGACCAGGGACGTTATAGCACCGAAAACCGCTCGGAACGAGGCGGGTGGGGACAAAAGACGCTCGGGGAGCCCCAGACTCGCCCCTTGAGCCACTGAGGCGCCCGAGAGCCGGCAGGCCCCGGGGAGAGGCCCTAGTCCCCTCCGAGCCGCCCTCACCTTGACCCGCTGCGCCTCGTTGATGGCGGCCTGGTAGGCCCCGATGTAGAAGCTGTTCTTCACGTCGAACAGCTCGTCGGCATCGCCGCCCTGCCCGGCCGAGCCCGCCCCGGCCGCCATCTCCCCGCCTCAGACACGTCTCCGGAAGCAGCTGAGCGGCGGGTGCTGCTGGGAGCCGCAGTCTCCATGGAAACCCCCGGCGCCAGCCAATGGGTGTGCGAGAAGCTGTAAACATCACCAAAGCGCCGGAAAAAGATGCGGAAAATAAGACCGGATGGGCGGGGCTAGCAGCAAGCAGCCAATGAGAGAAGAGGGTGCGCCCGCCGACGCGCTAGCGGGAGCGCCACGTGGGGGAAGCGGCCGGCGCGGTCATGGCGGAGTTCCGGGCGCTGGGGCTGGCGCCGTGGCTGGCGGAGCAGGCGCGGCAGGTGGGGCTGAGCCGGCCCACGCCCGTGCAGGCCGCCTGCATCCCGCCCGTGCTGCAGGGTGAGTGCGCCTGGGTCCGGTCCCCGTCCCCGTCCCACCGGTACCGGCCGCTCACGGCCCTTCTGTTCCCCCCTCGCAGGTCGCGACTGCCTGGGCTGCGCCAAGACGGGCAGCGGGAAGACGGCGGCGTTCGTGCTGCCGGTGCTGCAGGTGCTGTCCGAGGATCCCTACGGCATCTTCTGCCTTGTGCTGACCCCCACCAGGTACCGGGCGGCCCCGCTCCGCGCTCCGCCGGGCCCGGGAGACCCCGCCGTTAGCGGCCGGGCCCGGTTCAGCCCCGTCCTCCCCGCAGGGAGCTGGCGTACCAGATCGCCGAGCAATTCCGCGTCCTGGGGAAGCCGCTGGGGCTGAAGGACTGCGTGGTGGTGGGCGGCCTGGGTGAGTGTGACGGGGGAACCGGAGCCCTTCCTGGGGGGAACCGGAGCTCTTCCCGGGGGGCTGGGGGAGTCTCCCAGCACAGGGAGAACCTCCATCGCACTGAGGAGCTGGTGCCCAGCACCCAGGGCTGGGGGGAATAAGGAGAGTGATGTTTTCCAGCCTCACAGAGCAGCTGTTTTTGGGGTCTGTGTCCAGTTGCTGGTAACTTGCCCGTGTTTTTGGCGCAGACATGGTGGCGCAGGCGCTGGAGCTCTCCCGCAAACCCCACGTTGTCATCGCTACGCCCGGCAGACTGGCGGATCACCTCCGCAGTTCCAACACTTTCAGCCTTAAAAAGCTCCGGTTCTTGGTAAGGCAGTTTTCCAGATTTATTTTAAATATAGACTTCGAAGAGTTTTAGCTTTTCACGCGCAGCTGAGCCCAGCGTTTCCGCCGTGCGCAGGTTTTGGACGAAGCTGACCGGCTGTTGGAGCAGGGCTGCGCTGACTTCACCGCGGACCTGGAGGTGATCCTGGACGCCGTTCCGCCGCGCAGACAGACGCTGCTGTTCAGCGCCACGTTAACAGACACGCTGAACGAGCTGAAGACCCTGACGGCCAACAGACCCTTCTTCTGGGAGGCCGCGTCTGAGTGAGTCTCCCCCTGCTGCCGAGCGGGTCAGGAATCCCATTTCCTCCTTATCTCCCTTTTCTTCCATCTTCGCTTCCCAAACTGATGTTTCTTGGTGCTTTTCTTCCCCTCCGGACAGGGTGCGGACGGTGGATGAGCTGGACCAGCGCTACTTGCTTGTCCCCGAAGCGATCAAGGACGCGTACCTCGTCCATTTAATCCAGACCTTCCAGGACGAGCATGAAGACTGGTCCATCATTATCTTTACCAAAACCTGCAAGTGAGTGGCCTTGTTCCTCCTGATCCCTCTTAACACACGTGCGGCTTTGCATTTCTAGTGGAGATCTTCAATTCCCACTTTATTGGGTGTTAGGCCAGGTTTGTATTTGCTTTGTTTGTCTATTTTGAAATTGGGTAGAGAAAAAACCTTTTCCTCTCAGCAATCTGGGGCTGAGGGACCGCCCAGAGATGTCGAATGCCAAAGGTTGAGCTGATTTCCCTCCCCACCTCTGTCAGGCGGTAACTGATTGTGGTGTGAGAGCTGCCTGAGGAAGCCCAGCTCTGTCCTGATCCATGGGCTTTACGTTTTCTTGTTATATTTCAATTTTTTAATATTTTTTCCTTGCAGGGACTGCCAGGTGCTGAACATGATGCTGAGGAGATACAGCTTCCCCTCCGTCGCTCTGCATTCCATGATGAAGCAGGTGGGTGCAGGACGGACCTGGTAGATCCCTCCAGCTCATCCCTGAGCTGTCCCGGAGTCCTCCAGCTCCTCCGGTCACAATGTCCCTCACACAGACTTTGCTCTTTACAGCGACAACGCTTTGCAGCTTTAGCCAAGTTCAAGTCCAGCATCTTTAAGATCCTTATTGCCACCGATGTTGCTGCCAGGTAAGGGAAAAGCATCATCTGTGTTGCTAAAGGGCTTAAGCCGCTTTTTAAGCATCAGAACCACTGCGGAGATTAGACTGGGCTTAGCAAGACCTTTAAATTCCCTGCCTTGGGTAGGCCAGGCTTGTTCATTCCCTTGTAGAACATCTCTGAGCCGTGGTTTGGCGCCCGCTCCCGTGGGCTGTAGCTCTGATCCTGGCTGGTTTTGCTGCAGTGGGTGTTTTAGCAGGAGAACAATTTCCGCGAGGCTCCGCGTGTTCTCTGGGTGTAGGAGGGAACGGGTGACGTTGCATTTTGTGGCTGTTGGAGAGTTGCATGAGGAGTTTGTCCTAGAATCAGCTCAAGCCAGTGAAGACTTTAGTCATGAGAATATGGGGCTTTTGGAGAAAGCAGAGGACAGGGAACTTAAACTGTGAATATTAAAACCTTGTTTCTCACCTTCCCTTTTGTTCCCCTGCATTCCAGAGGTTTGGACATTCCCGCGGTACAAGTTGTCATCAATCACAACACTCCCGGCCTGCCAAAAATCTACATTCACCGCGTTGGCCGGACAGCCCGTGCGGGTGAGCGGGGAAAACCGCCTGTGGTTTGCTGGCCAGAACTGGGATCCTGGCCTGGGAATGGGCGCGAGGAGATGTCACAGCAGATCTGCTCATATCACCGGCTCAGAATCCTGCCTCAGGATTGCAGCTTTGGCTCGCCCTGACCCATTAACTGAATTTTCAGAGCAAATAAGGACCCCACTGAGCACTTTGTCAGCGTAACGTGCCAGGCTGGCTCAGGGATGGGTGGAATTTGGCACAGATTAGGCTTCATCTCCCTCTGCTTGTCAAGATTCTGATACCGCCGTGTTTTCCTCGCCCAGGTCGGAAAGGAATGGCCATTACACTGGTGACGCAGTACGACATCCACCTCGTCCACGCTATTGAGGAGGAAATCAGTAAGAGCACCGTTAATGCTGCTAAAATGTGAGATTGTGCGTGCTCCTTTGTGCTTGTGGTGCCTGCAGCCCTGATTTCATCGCTGCAGAACCTAAAAATGGTTTCCCTGTGTGGCTAAAGCTTGGGAAAGAGCGGGAGCCCTTGAATCTCTGTCGGCTTTGATTCCGCTCCTGAGTGTGTCAGGCGTGTGTTTGTCTCCCTGCTGCTTCATATCAAGTAGAAACTGTGTTGAACTTTCTCCATAACCTTTTTATTGAAGCAGCCGGTGCCCTCCTTCCTTCCTTGCTGATGTGGACAAAAAGAACAGGTTGCTTTGCACAGGTTGGGGAATTGTAGGCAGAGGGAAGGATTTAATCCTTTGTAGGTTGAAGAAGTGAGAGCGATCATAGCACATGCAGCAATTTCACTGATTATCGGTGGAACTATTATTTTTTTTAACGAGCTGAGAATTTTCCCCCCGGATGTTGTCACCAACCGTGGTCTGTCCACATCTCGCCCGGTTTAGAGCTGAAGCTGCAGGAGTTCTCCGTGGAGGAGCAGCGTGTGCTCGACATCGTCACCCAAGTGAACGTCACCAGGCGGCAGTGTGAAATCGTACGTGTGCAAACGCGAAGCCCCGTGGTGCGGAGGACGGGAGATGTGCTGGGTGCAACCAGGAGATCCGCTGCTGTCTAACGTGCAGCTCTGGATACACAGCCTTGCTCTTGAGCACAGAAATAAGGATTTTTGTTCCTTTTTCTAGCAGAAGCCCTTGGATGGGTGTGTGGGGAGGGTCATTTCAGTTATATTCCCCAGGTTTGCTTAATTATTGCCCATATTTTGCAGCATTTTTCTGCTGGTGAGCATTGAGAGTGGTGCGCTGGGGGGAAGGTCTGCAGGTTGCCAAATGCGTGCACGCTGCTGGCCCTGAGGAGCCACGCAGCTTTTCTGTGTGTCCGACTCAGCGCTCGGTTACTGATGGCCCTGCTGTATTTTTGCTTTGACAGGAACTGGAGGGAACGGATTTTGATGAGAAGAAAGAAATAAATAAGCGGAAGCAACTGATCCTCGAAGGGAAGGTGAGAGTTGCTGCTCTATAAACTATGATCAGTAGCTGGTCTGATGTGGAAAAGGAGTGACAGCTCCTCCCTGTCTTTCAGGGTGGTGAAGTTGTATCTTAAAGGGTGATATTTCAAAGTGTAGGAAAGGTAAAGGGGCTGGCACTGTCCCTAGGTGTGTCACTCATGTCCTTGCCATTCCAGGATCCAGATCTGGAGGCGAAAAGGAAGGCAGAGCTGGCCAAGATCAAGAAGAAAAACAAGCAGTGCCGGGAGAAGGTCCAGCAGACGCTGCAGAGGAGAAAGGAGCTGCAGCTGAAGAGGAAACTGCGGAAGAAGATGGAGCGGCGGAACAAACTGAGCGCTAAGGAAGAGAGTTAAGATCCTTTGGGCTGACACGCTGCACTCGGACTGTCCTGACGTTGCTGCTTTGGAAATACTGGGATCTAACACTTAACACAGACGCTTCTGACCTGAAATCAGTCTTGGACAGTCTGGGGAACATGGGGTGAGGGAAAAAGGACACTTTGATAAACATCTCTGTTATTTTTCCTTCCTGGTGGGCTGGAGGGCGCTGAGCTCTCCTAAGAAATGGTTTTATTTCCCTACAGAGCTTAAAATCCCCGTGTAGCTCAGGCTGGAGTCTGGCCAGCTCTCTTCTGATGTCAGGTTTGATCCTCGGTGCCTTTTTAATGGGCAGAGCTTTCTATGACTTGAGACCGAAGATGTGCTATTTCTGTCCTCTGGCTTACAAAAATAGTTTCTATTTCCAGTGCCCAAGTAAATATTTATTGCAACAAGTGATGTTTGGCCTTCAGCACGTGGGGGAGTTGTGGGATCTTATGGGCGGGGAGCAGTAGTTGTGTGGGCAAGCAGCTCGGAGATAAAATCGGGGGGGTTTTGAGAGATAAGGATGGAGTTTACAGGTGTTATATCCCAGTCCCTTCATGTGAGCCAAGCCCAGCTCCTTCCCTGGGAGCGTGCGGTCTGTGCACAGTTGGATCTTGCAAAGAAAAGCTGGTGTTTCCTCAGGGAAACTCCTCTAGCCACAGGATCCTGGGCTTGGGACACACGCGGGTCCATCTCGTGGGATGGGTGTGGAACCATCGGGAGATGCCTCAACACGCTCCTCCTCACTTTGTCCTCTCGGGTGCCCTCCAGGAAGGAAGAAGCACTTGATTGCTGGCCTGGCAGCTCAGCTCGTCGTCCTCACCTCTGGCAGCTGCTGCAGCAGCAGCAAATGGGTTTGGATCAGCTCAATGCTTTCTGAATACTAAACGCTCCCCGGTCTCATGCATGCTAATTTGTGGAGCAGGGCTGTTAGCTGCAGATTAAAAAAGACATCGTCTCTGGGACAAGCTGCTCCCACCCGCTTGGGGAAGATGCTGATGCCATGTCAGTTCATCCCCTCCCTCTCACAGACACTTCCTAACCCGCTGTCTGAAGTCTCTGCTTCAGCCTGGTGGGGGTTTCTCAGTTCGTCTCCTTCCACGTGTGACGCGTGGGGTTTGATCAAGGCTCTTGTCTTGAAGCTTTATTCAAAATTCCCTTTAATACAGCCCTTGTCTTTCTTGAGCAGCCTTCTCTGTGAGGGTAGGACACGTGCTAGAAATAAGAGCTCTCTGTCGAGCTACCTACATATTCTTGCTTCAGATAATCAGGCTTGGGAGTGGAAAAAGAGGTTGCTGTGCTAGTTGGGATGTAGAAAGATGCCTTAAATTCCCAGATTAGGAATTTACACCTTGCTCAGGGCCAAAGGACATCTGGTGACGTTTCTGTACATGCCCCATGAGTAGGATATTCCATTCTGGGGTGTCTATGTGTTGTCAGAAACCTTTGAGATCCCCTAGGAGTAGAGCATCTCCTCCTCGTCACAGCCCAGATTGCATCTCTGCTGTAAAACCATGTTCTGCTGCGTGCGGCTCTGCCCGCCCATCCCCCCAGCAGGTGCTCGCACGCTTCCCAGCCTGTGCTGGGCAAGAACCGGCCTGAATGTGGCTGCTTTTCTGCGCCCCAGCACGTCCATTGCCCTGTGCCTTCCTGCCCTCCTTCAGCCTCAGCGCTGGGGTTCCCTGCCTGTGTTGCCATGGCAACTCCTCAATGCAGCATCTCCCATCACTGCTTCGCTCACCGGGACCCTGCGCGGCTGCTGAATGCAGCACTGGCACGGGGGCTGTGCAGGAGGGACAGTCCTGCATCCTGCCAGCCGTCCCCATCTTCATCCCCATCCACATCTGCATCCTCATCCTCCTGGGTGTGAAACCATCACCTGGCCCTGCAGCTCCAAGAGGCTCAGCAGGAAGATGCTCCCCGACCTTGTAGGGCAGTTCCCTCTGGCTTTGACACCCATGGGTCTGTAGGCACGTACCGAGGCTTTGGGTGTGCTTAAGGAAGTATTTTTCCAGTTCCTGGAGTGTTTCCCCCCATCTCTGCCCACCTTAAAGAGGAACAAACATCTCTGAGGAGCACTTCCCAGAAGTTTTGCAGGGAGAGGCTGGGATCCTCTAGGTGAGATACACAGTACTTGATAAACTGGGGTTCTGCTGAGCAAAGAAATGTGGCAAGTGGGGACAGGTTTGGTAACACAGCGGTCACCTTTGGGTCTGGCTCCCTCTTCATCTCTGAGTGCTGCTCTGGATCTCTACACTGAAGAAAAGGCGGCTGCAATGAAATAGTCTGGGATATTTGGGCTGGGCTTTCGATTTGTCTCTGCTGAGACAGCGGTGCTGCACTGGAGCTCAGGTTTTTGTTGAATCTTCACCTTCCCTGCTGCACCTTAAAGCTCTTCCCTGCCAGCTTTTGCTGATTAAACTCCTCATCCATGACACACCCTCATTTAGGGCTTGACTGCAGCTGCCCAGACGTGTTTTCACTCTTGGTACGACGTGCTTGACACCATAACTCCCCCAGTTCCTCCCAGGACTCCGAAAATGGGACAGAGCAAAGGAATACCTGGATATTATTTTCCCTCCATGCTAACAAAACCTCCTTGCTGGCTGTTTCATACCCATCCCCGCTCCCTGCAGCAGCTGTGTCTCCTGGGAACGCATCCCTGCGTGACTCGCTTTGGATTCCCGTCACCCTGGCAGGGAGAGCAGTTGTCAGGGAGCAGAAGACTCTGCTTCAGCCTTGAAACAGCAGCTGTGAGCGCAGCACCCGCCTGTTGCAGCAGCTCGTCCCCATCCCTTCATCTCTGCTCCATACTTCCCAGCATCATTATTGAATTCCCGAGCCCATGTTGAGACTGCAGGAGAGGTGGCACTCATGTCACCCATCTCCAGGCTCAGACTGTTTTCATCTACCCATAACAAGGTCTGGACTTTAATATCTCCAGTGAGTAAGGCCAGAGTGAAATATTCTCTCTTGCCTGCTGCGATTTGAAACCCTGTTAGCCCAGCATGGGTGGAAACAGAAGGCAGAGATGATATTCAGCATTGACTCTTGCTTGTTGTCTACCAGCCCTTGGGAAAAATAAGCCAGCAACAGGGTGAGGAGGAGTGCTGGGGTGACAATTCCCATTTGGGGCAGGCTGTGCAAGTCCCGGTGACCTACAAAGTGGACAGAACCCGTGGAACAGCCAGTGCTGCCGCCTGCAGAGCCCTTCCCTGCACACCACGGGGACAGAGGTGATGCCATGGGGACAGTGGCACCCGAGGAAACTGAATTTGGTACCTTTGACTGTCACTTCCCCGGTTTGTGCTCAGCAGAGGGGCTGCAAATGATGCAGCAAATGCTGCTCCCGCACGTTACCTGTTGCTGCGGCTGCTCTTGTGTCCAGAATGTCGTTTGTTCTTACCACAGATGTCTCATTTCCAGCACTATTCCAGCTGCTGCTTTTTTGGTAGGATGGAGAGAAGCTGATGGAGGGGGCAGGACCTTGTGCGGAGATGATTAGTGCTGTAGCTCCCGTTCTTTTCCCTCAGAGCAGAAGCTGCCTTTACACACTAAAATCTAATAACGATAATAATTATAAATTACTCTGGGAAAGGGGACTGCGAACCTCATTGGATTTGGGGGGCTTTATTATGTGTTCATGGCCGTTTTCCAAAACACACATTTAATTGCCTTCTCTGGTGCACGCGGAAATTGTCTTCCAGCGTGTGCATGTGTGGGGGGTGTTGTGCTCCCAGAGTACGTTTGCCTGTGCTGTCAAGTGTAAACAGACCATTTCGGAACTAAAAATAACTGATCCTCTGAGTAACAGAGCAGCTGATCTCTGCAGCCCAGATGCAGGAGCTCAAAAGGGTTAGGTCACCTATTTTTCATTAATGGTGCTATTTAATTACAGATTCCCCTAGGTTGGATGCTTTGGAGATGTAAAACAAAGTGCCTGGCTGCTTTCCCTCCATCAAGAACTTGCTTCAGTGTGTTCTCCCAACTATACAGATATCAAGGACAATCTGTTAAGTAACTTTGATGTGAGGCTGCCTAACAACAAATTACATATTACCAGGGGGCTCTGCAGCAGCTTTCTGAGAAGAGAATGATTTTTACCTCCTGTTTTAAATCACTCAGTGGAGTCAGGGCATTAACCAGCCTGGGCTGTGCTGGTCTTTTCTTCTCCCGGCTCTCCAGGCACCTTGGAGATGTTGGTAATTTCAGTCCAACAGTCCTTCAGGGAGGGTAATTCTGTGCTTTGTGGAGGAGGAATCGCAGGCCAGAGAGGTGCGGGGGTTTGCTGCCAGGTCAGCTCCGGGTCTGGCCTGGATTTGCGTTCCTGCTCAGCCTGGAGGGCTGGGATTGGCATCTGTTGGATGAGGTTTGCATTAAACACATCCTATTTCTCTGAGGCTCTATTATCGGCACGTCCTGTAAAAGCGAAGCTCCGTTTCCTCTTGCTGAGCTGGTCAGAAGGACGTTGTCTCAGGTCTGGATGCAGAGCAGAGAACCCCACCTTGCATCAGAACATTGTGCAAAGAGGGGAAGGTCACAAGATTTTTTATTTGTTCCTCCTGATCTCATACATGAGCCATTTTCCTCATGTTCCCTTTATTAATGTTCTGTCTGGGTTGTCTATGAATAATTAAGATCCTCATTTGCCAAAAGAACTAGGTCTCTCAAGGTACCTGCAATCAGTAGCATTTCTCCTCCGGCAAGGAAGCTGCTGTTACTTCGCTGCTGACAGTAATTGTTATTATGAGACAGCCACAAACATAAAACTGCAGCCTGGCTTTTGTAACACAAGATTTGCTCCTTTTGAAGCACAAGAAGCATAAACAGGGAAGGGGCGAGGGTTGGAAAGTGGATGGTGGGGATGTGTTAGAGCTGCTGTTCCGAGACACAACTGAAGTCCTTTCAAAACGCTCGCTAGAGTGGGGCGGAGGGAATTAGTCCTTTGCTGCTATCCCCTCTACAGGAGAGTTGTCTCATTGCTAACTGCACATTTAGGGTATTTGTGGAAATAGCTGGTGATGAATGAATTTTCATTAGTTTAGAAGAGGGGAAGACGGCAATGGCAAGTGCCCCGCGGAACCATCCATCACACTGCCCTCAATAAAAGACTTGGAACAAATGCCGAGCACAGGACAGATCTAATCAAAAAGCCGCTATTCAGACTATTCTGGCAAGGAAGAGTATTGCGACCAGCACCCGCGGGGAAAAGTGTAAAGGAAAATGGCTTCTGTTCCCGATTCCTGACAATGGAAGAGCAAAGCTGTGCAGCAGGTTTCCTTATATTTGTGACTTGTTGCATAACTCACAGTCCTCCTTGCATGACTCACAGTTCTTCTTGCATGACTCGCAGACCTTGCACTCAACCTAAACTGTCAATGGGCCAATTGTCTTTGCTGCAGGTCTAAGCGAAGCTCTCCAGTGATGCCAGGTTGTGCTTTGAGGATATAAAATGCATAAGTGACGAGAAGAGGCTTCAATAGCGTAAGAGTTGGGTCTGACGCTCTCCTGCTGCCTGGCACAGGTCAGGGCCGGTCCTGGGCAGCACCGTGAGCCATCACAGCTGCCGTCTCCGCTGAGCGCCGCGCTGCAGCTTGCATCTGCCCTGCTGGGATGTGCAGCAGCCTGACCCAAGTCCTCCCTCTCCGTTTTTGGGAACGGTCCGAACGTGGCCTCTCAGGGGAGGGATGATTCACGCAGGCGCGGCGCACACAGCTCTGGTCAGCCCCCAGCAAGGAGCAACACAACACGGGCGCTGGCCAAAACACGCGGCTCCAAAATGGTCTGAACTGCCAGAATTTATAGATCCAAACCCATCTCTGCCTTGTGGGTCACAGCCACAGAAGTGTGAGAAAGGACTGGTACAGAACATCAGAAATATTCGTTCAGTTTCTCCCGTAGTCCCAAATCCCACCCTCCTCCCTCCATATTACAGTGACGGAGATGCAAACCAAACACACCTTTCTTGGAGCTGATTTCTATTTCAAAAGAAGGCTGCTCCTGTAGGAATCAAATATGGACACTGGCATGGGGTGGTAAACAAGTCCCTAGAAATTTTTGCCACCCAATTACTTCCTTCCCTTCTTAAATACCCTGAAACAAATATTACTACAGTAGCTCCAGGCTCATACAGTCGTGAGAACACTTCATGCAAAAAAAAAAAAAAAGAAGTAAAAACCAACAAAAAAACCCCACCCAACCCTCAAACAGCAAAGTCCTTCCCTGGCTATGCAGGTCTGGAAATCTCGATGCTTCCTCCTCAGCCCTGGGAGAGCGAAGGGCTTTGCCCAGACAAGAACAGTCACCAGCAGGTTCCCGAGGTGCCGGAGCTCATCCTGCTCGGACTCGCAGGCAGTGCGTGGAACGGTGGGCTCCTCCTGTGGTCACTGGGCGAGGGGGAGAAGAGGCGGCCCCGAGGAGCCGCACCACGTCCCACAGCTCTGCCAAGAGCCGGTGGCATGCGGAGAGCTTGGTACTTGGCACACGGCGCTTAGTAAGTGCCGGAGTTTCCACAGACCTGCAAGGCATTCCTGTCTTTGCCTAACTTACAGTGGCAAAGAGGGCAAAAATAAAAATAACAAACCAACAAAATCCAAATCCATCGACACTCCTGTAAGGTGACTAACTACTTCTACACAGACACTGCTCGTCATTCAGCACGGGGCTAAGCATGCTCCTAGGTAACTACGGGGGTGCAGCGGGTGCTGCGGGGGGACGCAGCTTTTCAGGTCTCTGCGGTGCCTCCCTCAGGTCCTGTTCAATTCCTGGTACTAGACAACATCTACGACAACTCAACAAACTTCCCACAGGCCCTGCAGGGCACTGGTCCCAGCGTGCTCCAAACGCCTCCGGTTCTCGTTTAATCCGGCCAAGCACGGCAAGCTGGGACCCATCCCCTCCTCTGGGAACGCTGCTCGGCTGACACAGAGCAGGACACCTCTGTGGGCTGTTTCCCAATTAACAAAATAAAAGAAAGAAGGAAAAAAAAAAAAGAGAAACCAAGAGCAACTGCTATTTGCTCCATTTAATTTCAATTAACTGCAGCCCTCAGAGGCCAGGAGAGACGCCAATCTAGCAGTTTGTTGGCCATCCCCTTAGGTATGGCCCATTTCTCAAATGCCCCTTTCCCAACCAAGCCTCTACTCTTCTCAGCTTAAAGTTTTAACAAGTCATTAATTCCCACTGGGTTACACTAGTAAGAGCTTTAAAACCTGCAGTTCTGTTCTCTCTGGAGGACGTGACTGAACAGTGAAAGGACATGTGGGCAGACAAGCGCCCTCTCTGCAGCGGGGACGTTGCTGCCTCTGGAAGCTCCTGACAGTGACCAGTGCTAATGGATCCTGTTGGAAAGACACGATGTCATTAGGGTTGGGAAGAGGAAAAGGAGGAACTGTTGTCCTTGGTGCGCTAGAACGTCTCCCTCCCTCCCTAGGTGGGGAAACAGGCAGCTTATTTGCAAAAGGCAAGTGGTTTCCTAAAAAACTACTGAAAAACCACAAAGGCTGCTCAGCCCCTTCCCCTAGAAAACCGTAAAAATAGTGGAGACACAGTGTGGCGGGAAGGCTGGGACGGCAGCGCAGGGACAGCTGCTGCCTGGACCGTGCCACAGCCATGGCAGGGTCCAGAGAGGTCTGACTGTGACGTGTAGATGCTCCCTGTGGAGGATTTGGGAACTCAGGCCCCCTCTGCCCGCTGTCTGGGCGCTCAGCGGGCAGCACGTGGCTGCGGCTGGTCTCACACCGTCCAGGCAGCTGCTGGTATGTTGGCGTAACCTGCCCAAACGGGCCTCGAGGCTGCTCTGTGACTGTAATCGCTGTCAGTGACCAGTCCCAGCTTGGGTCCCTTCCTCCGGAGGTGTCTCCTTGGAACGTGCTGCTGCTCAGTTGCTCTCCACCAGCTTGGCTAGTCCTTGCCGGATCTCACTGAGCTCAAATATCTTCACATCCATTATCTCTGCCACCTTGGTGACCTCGTTCTGGATCTTCTCCCTCTCAGCCAGGGTCTCTGCCAGTGTCTGCTCGGCCAGGTGAAGGCGCCGCTCCAGCTCTGTGTTGCGTGTCTCCAGCTCCTGCCAAAGGACACAAGGACAGTGAGGTGGCTCCCCCAGCACTAACAGACGCTGCTTACACCATCCTTATCTCCAAAAACCAGCCCTGGGCCAGGCTGCCCACACCCAGCTAGCCCAGGCCTCTAACCGTTCTTTCACCGAGGGACACCCCTATCTCCAGCTGCAGCTCTCCAGCACACATGTATAAGCTATAAATGCAGATCTCCTCGCACGCCTGTCATCTCCAGGTCTGACAGTGCTTGGAGATGTTATTCTGCCATGAAAGGTGGTGCGTGTGTATGGGATGAGCCCCACAGCACATCCCCTCGTTCAGCAGCTCAGAGGTAAACACAGGCAATGCCCCCAGAGACTGCACAACAGACTGTGCCTCCATCTGTGTCCTCGCCCTGTGGTGCAGAGCAGCTTGCATCCCCCTCCCAGCCAGACCGAGCCAGAGCTCTGCTCCCCGGTCACCCAGCCACCCACACGAGACCTCGGAGGGACCAGGGACACTACCGGTCCTGCCACAGTCCCACATCATGGGCTACTGTGAGCGCTGGAGGAGAGCACGTGAAGGCTGAGTTTGCTATTGCCAGCTAATTATGCCTCATGTCGTGTATCTGATGGATATGGGGAGCGTGGAAGAAGGCAGAGATACAGGCAAGGACCTGTTCCCATCATCCACGGGCAGAGACAGGCACGGCAGCTCTGCAGCATTCACTCTTTGGTTTGAAGGAGAAACAGGGATGGATCCATCTAGTCCGAATGCTGAGGTGTCCCAGATCTGCCATCCTTACCTGAAGCTTCTGCAGCATCTCCTCACGCTCGCCCTCTGCTTCCCATCGGCCACATTTCTGGCTCTTTAGCATCTGAATCTCCTAAAACACCGGGAGTAAGAACATCATGTCAGGGTCACCCCGTCCCATCGGGGCCAGCTCCCACCACAGACCCCAACCAAGGCCCCTTCTCTCTCTCCAAAGATCACATAACCACACTCAGCTCCAAATTTTAAAACCTCCATTTCTAACCTTCTAATTCTGTTGTACCTGCTGCTTCTCTCTAAGCCCTTAGTCCCTATCCTGGTTTTTACTGGGACAGAGTTTCCGGCTGGGATTAAACCACAATAGTCCCTAATCACGATGACCACCTGAGTGTCCTCTGCTCCCTGCTGTGTCCCTGCTCCAGATCAGATCCCACCCAGGCTCCTGGGGCCAGGGTCCCTGCTCAGCTGCTGGGCAAAAGCCCCTGCACACCCTTGTTCCAGTGGTTTTCCTCTAGCCTGGGTGGGCTGGGGAGCGGGAGGAGAGATCTCATTAAGGATCAGGAACCCCAGAACACCTGCCAACCCCCACACACCTCTGCTCTCCAATCCTCACTTCATGGCTCCAACCTTAAGGCTCCATCCACACCCCCACTGAAGCACGGCCACCAGAGCCTGCAGACGTGCAAGTCAGAGAGACTCCCCACACCTCCCCTCCTTCACTGCCTCTGTAATTAAAGCTCTGCTTTAAATCACTCATTTAAATGCAGTGGAAGTGAGAAGCAATTACTGCACTAGAAGCTGACTGCAGCTGCCAACGGCTGAGCGGGGAAGGGGTGAGACACAGCCCTGACGTTTGTGCCGTGGCTGAGATTTTCCACTCAAGGCTATTTGCACGGGAAACTCCCAGCACTTTACTCTCAGCTTTGCTTCTCTGGGGCAGGAGAGTCCTGAGAGGGCTGCGCTCGCTCACAGAGGTTGCTGGCTCGCCCAGCAGCCTGCACAACAGCACAGGGTGCTATCTGATCACATACAAGCTGGAATGACAGACAGCATGTTGGTGATTGACAGGCCACCCAGCTGCAGGCTTTATTCTGCTTCGTGGGGTATTACCTCGTCTTTAGCCTTTATCAGTAGTTCCAGCTCCTCCAGGGTTTGGCTTAGCTCTTCCTTGTTGTTCTCACTGGAGGAATCGTGAGCACCCTGTGACTCCAGCTCTGCTACCTACATGGAAGGAAGCACAGAGATACAGGAATGTCCTGACACCTTATCACCC
The DNA here is from genome assembly GCF_037038585.1 of Patagioenas fasciata. Classification (NCBI taxonomy): domain Eukaryota; kingdom Metazoa; phylum Chordata; class Aves; order Columbiformes; family Columbidae; genus Patagioenas; species Patagioenas fasciata. The sequence continues at coordinate 5,656,494 of NC_092546.1, read as the reverse complement.
CCAGTCATTCTCTGTCACATTTCAGGTTCCTTGCAAACCCAACCAGGCTTACAACAGGGTAGCAGCTCCCACCCTGGGGCTGTTAGGAAAAAATTCTCTCCTTCTGCTCTGCCTAGATCATGCTGCAGCAAAACTCAGTCTAGAGACTCTGTCTCTGCTTTCTCTGCAGGATTTCACTACCAGAAAGCTCTACTGACTGATACCAAGCACATGAGCCTTCAGCCCACAGTGATGGCCGGACCCAGCTCCATTTACATCCCCGGGCAGAGATTGCCACTCCTCTGCGTAGATGCCCGCAGGCCTCCTCAGTTGATCTGTGGCCTCTCTGACATTATGTAGGTCAAAAGATCCCATTATTCCAACCAAACAAGGGCTTGTTTGTACCACGCCACCCGGGTTTCATGATGTTGCAGCTTGGATTTGAGCTAATTATAGCATAAAGAGCAATCTTCATCATTCCTGTCAGTGGTCAGAAGACTGCCCAGCTCAGGGAGGGCACAGACCTTTCTCAGTATTGCTGGCAGCTGGGAATTACCCCAGAAAATCTGAAGGGAAGCTGGTATTTGACTTTGTGCTTTGGTTTCCTCCCTTTATCCACAGCGTCTCAGCACACCCTCAACTTGCTCTGCAGAAAACAGGAGCTCATGTGAGAGCTCCCTAGTTACATGGCCTTATTCCTCAACATGTTTCCTCTGCCAGGCCCATGCAGGATGGGAAAATAGGGTCAAGGGCAGCGCGTGGCTCTGGGACGGGGCTTCCTCTGACCTGCTCTGTATGGGCCCCTGTGCTCACCCGCTGCCGCAGCGTTTCCGTCTCCTCCTGATAAGCAGCCAGCTGCTTCTTCCACTGGTCCACGTTGGCGTTGGCTTCATGGAGAGCAGCCACCAGCTTGTTGTTGTTGTCCTGGAGGCTGAAGAATTCAGCCTCCCACTGGACCTCACTCACCGAGCTGTGTGAGAGAACAGGGGAGGTGCACAGGAGAGTGTAAGAGCGTGAAGGTTTCTCCCCCGCCATGCTAAAATGTGCCAAAACCACGCTTTTGGAAGTGCTGGGCAGCTCCCTGCTTTCTGTTTGGCTTTCATGTCACTTCCCAAATTCAAATGTTTCTTCCAGCCCTGAATCTGCATCTCTTTCCTCTGTCCCTGGATAACATTTGACTTTGAGGCCACGTGTGCTTGAAACTGCAGAAACCACACTGTGAGATTAATGGGGTGGGGAACATACAGCTACTATAAAGAAGCTTTGCAATACAGACTGTGAATCCAATAAAAAAGTCCTTATTACATCTGAGTTTGCTTTGAATAAAACCCTACCACTCCAGATTCAGGAGAGGGTAGCAAAGGACACTTGCTTTTGATTTAAAAATATTCTAAGTGTTCAGCTGGGAGCTCAACAGGAGCCACACAGCAGAATCCAGCCCAGAGTCTTTTGAACAGACAAAGAGTGGAAGCAGCAGGGACTTTGCTGGAATCAGGGGAATTAACACAAACGCAGCCCTGGGCCAGCTGGAAAAGTGTGAACATCTTCTGGTCTCACCAACTACTGATCTGCAGATAACTGGCATCGACTCATCCCCGCTGCGGGCACAAAGAATTCTCCTTCCCACGCTGCCTGAACAGCAATTTCACCTTCAAGCTGGAATAACTTTTTACTGGGGAGGAGGGTTTGAGCAGCAGCACACAGGGGGCACTACTTGGCTACCTAAAGAAGTAGCTTTGGGTCAAAAGCATTTGGAATGACAGTAACATGCACCAAATCCTGGCAGAAGAGATAGCTGAGGAGTCAGAGCACAGAGCACTTGTGGCAGCCTCACCCTTCTGAAAGCATCTTCTTCAGCCGCTCCTTCTCTGTTGTTATCTCAACATCGGCACTTTGGCTCCGGAACAGCTTATCTTCTCCTGGCCCATTGGAGCTGATGATGGGGCTGGGAAGTACCTGGGGGATGAGGAAAAGGTGGTTTGTGATAACACTGTGATCCTTGTGGCCAACAGGTCTCTGCAAACTCGGGGGCTAATTCTCAGTCCCTGAACTCCGGTGAGAAACTCCAGCTTTCAGTCCCAGCTCCCAGGTAGTGCTGGGCTTGTCTACACAAAGAGGGTAGGCAAAGATCCTCATGTATGACTCAGCAGCACCAGTCATGGCACAGCGAGGACTTTTGTGCGGACACGGGCCTTTCTCTTGGGTCAGGGGGTTAGTGCTTAGCTCTTCCAGTAGCTGCCCTGCTCCTTTTTCCCGTCTTCGTGCTGGGGCAGCGATCCCAGCGCACAGACACCCCAAGCAGGTGGGCTCACAGCTCGCACGCACCCTCTTTACTGGAGGTACCGAATTCTTTGGCCCTCAGCTTCGCCTTGAGAAATGCCAGCGATGTCCCAGCCGGTAACCCGAGTCCCGCGGCCGCGCTCAACACCCCGAGCCGCTCAAGCCGGCCGTTTCTGGGTTTTGCTGAATTCTTAATAGGATTTTCTTGCTGGTTATCAGAGCAGTGGAAAGACTTAATAAACTCTAAACACAGACCTGCCAGGTCACCTGGGTTCAGTCACACGTCCAGCTTTTCCACCTTGAATTTAGACACCAGGTGCCATCAGGACAGTGTGTTTTAGTGTCAAGGGAGGGAAAGGCGTGAGAGGAAACTCACAGACCCTGCACCAACATATATCCTTCCCTATGGCTCCATATTCCCATGCACAGAGCTAGCAGAGACAAACAACGCGTCCTCTTGGGCTGGAGGGGACGGACAGCGGAGCAGAGCTAATATACATATTGTACATCCCCTGGCGGCTCCCAGAACACCCCGTCTGTACGGTCTCCTCACTCAGCAGGGAAGCAGCTTGGCACCGACAGGGCAAACTGAGCTATAAAAAGATTCTCTGAGTGATGAGTCTCTGGCATCCCAAGTTGGGGGCTGTGACCAGGTGGCTGGAGTTCATAGGTAGCACTCAAACAACCACCTGCCTTCGGAGTTGGCTGACATCTATAAATAGAGCCAGGAGATGTGCTGACCACCAGCTTCATGATGCCTTCCAGAGAGTGACTGAGAAGTGAGATCTGCAAAACAACCCTGTCTTGCCTCTGCCACAAGCTGGGGAAACTGAGGGAGGGAAGGGGCAGAAGTTTCCTCTTCTGGTGTGTTGAGCTACTGTGAGTCCAACTGAAACTGTTAACAGCTGAAGATGTTCCACACTGTTTTGTTGCTTATGTTATCCACAGTGATGTACTCTGCGATGGGGATGCTAAATGGGATGGACATTGGCCTAAAAGGTCCTAGAGGACAGAAGAGAGCTGCTACCCTGGGATTTCCCCAGCTCTGAAAATCCGCAGTCTAAGTAAACTGGTGCAAATGCAGAAAATGAGGGAGCCTTGATTTAATTTCAGGAGACAGATCTGCTCTCTGCTCACTTGCAAACAGAAACACAATCAATTATTCAAGGATGAAACTCATTTTTGAAGCTCTGTTAATGCAGAGACTGCGAGTGGGACAGCGGGAGAAGGGATGATGGCCTGATGTATGCACCGGCTGGGGAAGGCAGGACAAGATCTGCGTGTCCACATGGCAGGGGACACGGCACGTGTCACCACGCTGGCTGCCAGATGGCTGCAGGCAGGGGCTGTGCATACTCCAACTCCATACTGTCCAACCAAGAGATAAGGCTGAATGGGAAAAGTGAGCGTGTGTTCCCATTGTGGCAGTTTTAATGCTGCTGAGTCAGGTAAGAAAGGAGGACCAGAACCTTAGGCCATTTCTCTGATGTGTTTTCATGTCCTGTTGTACACCTGATGAGTTCTCCCTGGTGTAAAGAGGATAAGAGGAGTATCTCTCCTCCCAGCCTCCACCTCCTGGCCAGGAGAGCTCTCGTGGCTGCAGCTGGCCACAAATCTCTGCCTCAGGCAACTATAAATGACCAGAGTCTTCTACCTAAAACTTGGGTTCTGCAATGAATTCTCTACCCTACTCCCTTCTCCATTTGCCACTCATTAGGATGGGGCTTAGAGTCAGCAGGAACCAGAAGCCGGGCAGATTTTCCCCATTTCTGCACCCCACATGACATTTCCAGTCTCTGCAGAGCCACCGCCTCCACCTCCCCCTCTCTTCCCTGCAGGCCAAGGTACCGTTCGCACTCCCTCCTCCTCCTCTGCTGCTGCTCCATCTGTACTCAACCCGGAGAACGCAGCGTCCTCCATCCCACAGCTCCTCTCCTCCTGCCAGGAGCTCTGGGAAACGCAGAGTCACCTCTGGAGTGAACTATTTGGGAGCACAACTTTGCCAGCAGCACTGAACTGCTCCACCAGGGGAAAAAGCAGGGTTAGAGTTCTCCATGGCTTATCTGCTCCCCTGCATCCCGCTGCTGCTGGGGTTGGTGCTACACAGGGAGAAAGGTAAAAATTGCAAGTGCAAGGCATGTGAGAATGATCTGTGATGGGCTTAAGCTTTCTGGCTTGGTCTCCTGGGGGAAAGAAAATTGAATGACTGGCAGTCATGCACACAGTTCTACCATAGGGGACAGTTCCTAGGGGAACAGCACAGCTTCTCTTCCACGTTGGAAATATGGCAGAAAAAAGTCTGGCCAGGGCTCCTCAGTCACCAGCTCTAAGAAATCAGTTTGTCTTTTCATGGACCTCCATGGTCAGAACCATCACCTATCAGACACACCTGGAGAAGAACCTTCTGCAGTCCCTGAAAAGGAAGAAAAATGGCTGGAAATGCCACACATCTTCCCTGCTGCGATCTTCAACCAGGTGACGCGCACTCCCACGTGCTGTTTGCCCGTGACTGTCACACTGAGCGTTACCTGGTGAGATGTGATATTCAGGGCAGGATTGGTCAGCTCTGTTTTATCCTGGGACTTCTCCCTCGCCAAACGAGCCGCTTCTTTCACCTCCTGGAACTTCTCTGCAAACTAGAGGAGAGTGGAAAAGTCACTCTGGTGCTACACCAGAATGCAGAACAAACTATAATTAAGGTCCGCATTACTCCTCCTCCCTTTGCTGCTTCATTCAACATGTTTTTAATTCTCTTCAATAATAAAATTCAGGGAATAGCCCATTCCTGCCCCTGCCCATGATTCTGGCACTTGGGGCTGTGGAGTTCGCTAAGTTGCAATGACAGAAATTGAGCCCAAAGCCCTAAGTCCATTTGTGATGCTCAAAACACTCTGCCAATATTATTTTAAAGTTCTTCCTAGCAGGTTGCGTTAGATTTTAGCACAGTGGTAGCAGCACTGGTAGGTTTCTGAAGTCTTTTCTCCAGGGTTTCAGGGCCATTCCCCCTGCTCGGAGCAGGTTCCTGCCAGCAGCTTCAGCGTTACCTGGGAGAGATGTTGCTCTGATGCAAAGCCCAAGCCATACACGGTGTTGGCTCGGCTGTCTGCCCATTGTCCAAACTTCTGGGACGTCTTTGTGAAGGTCATGTTGGGGGTGATAGTGCTGTTGATGATCGCCTGCAGAGAGAGGCAACAACCAGAGTCAGAGAAAGCTCCAGCCTGGAGTGGTGGGGTGGGATTGATCCCTCTAATCCCTGTGCATTTAGGAACTAGGGGTAGAAAGCTCTGGCTTTTAATCTCTAAGACAACAGTTTAGGCTTCTGATGACCAAAAGTCTTTCTAGTATGGCTTTATGACAATAAAAATCTAAATCATGGTGTCTGCTGAAAAAGAAACAAAAAAAAAGGCTTAGTATCATCAGCTTCCTCCATTGCTGGAAGAGAAGAGGCAGCGTTGTCTCTGGGGACAGAACAACTTTCTAATGTTCTCCATTTTCATGGTAAGTAAGAAAAAAATGGCTTAAACAGCAGTCAGGACTAGGTATTACGAAACACTCTCTGCTAGGCAGGGAAACAAAATAAACTGCCTGGGAAGACTGCTGAATCTCTGCCATCAGAAGGCTCCAAGAACAAGCCAGTCTATCAAGAACGGTTTAGGGAGGGTTAATAGTTTTTTGTGGAAGTGACCGAACTGACTGCCTGAGACTCCTGCACCCTCCATGTGTGACTTCATTACAGCTACAGGGGATGGTTTAGCACAGGCTCTCAAAAAACACTTGTATTTTGGATGCTGAAGTTGAGAATAGAGTGGAATGGGATGACACCAGACCCTGGGGCACATTTTTCATCAGCAGGGATTCCAGTGTCTAACACTAAACACACCTGAGCGCGGCAGCAGTTTTACCTTCTATTCTCCGCAGGGAAGATGCTACAGTGCCCACGCTGGGGAACTGACCAACCTGACACCAAAAACATCAGCTCCACAACAGATTTTGGCTGGAAAAAAAACTCGCTGTCAAGCTGTGCGATGCTGTCAGCATTTGTCCCCTACCTTGGTGCCCCCCACGCTGATGATCCGGTACACGTTGCGCGTGGCATCGTAGAAATAGGAGACGGTCAGGGCGTGCTTGCTGGCTGGGATCCAGTTCCGTTTGGTGGCAGGGTCGATCTGGAAAACGTGGGCCCTGGTGCTGAAGATCGGCTGCTCCCTGCAAGAGAAACAAAGGGGGCTGTGAGGGCAGAGGGGAACTGAGCAACGGGGGAACTGCACCATTTCCTGGCACTGGGGTTGCATTATGCACCACCAGCAGCACTTCTGCTATTCGCCTGCTCTCCAGGAAACTGAGACACTGGGTGCAAAGTGCTGCAGCTCGCAAGGACACAGCATCTCTGCTCCCCCCGTACCATCTACTGTCCCTTCTTATTAGGAGAGTCACAACCCAAATTCTCCTGCATTCCTGCGAGTTGCTTTTCCAAGATCTCTGGGCTTCTCTGTGCTCTCCCCAGGAGCCCTGCACATCCCTGGCCCTCTTCTTCACCAGTACACAATTTCTCTGGTTGCTGTATTATTTGTACTTCATAGGATATCTCCAAGCTGGAGCTCTAGGGAAATGGATGGATGGAGGACGTGTCTGGGATGTGAGCACAAAAAAGCGTCTTCCCCTCAGCACAGCTCTTCCTCCCTTGACTCACGCTTGGGAAGCGCATCCTGCAGCGAGAGGTCACATCACAGGACTAAAAGCAAGTCACTTAACAATGAATTAAAGGAAACACTTCACCACACAATGTGCAGCTGCTGCAAGAAAGCACTGAACCAAGCACTGCCTTGGTTTTGTAAGCAGTAATATCTGAGCTGAAATAAGGAGCTGAATCTCGGGCATCAGGATGTAACGTGAGCGGGTCAGGAGGCAGGAAGGAATGTTTCCGTGACACAACAGCCCAGGTGCATCAGGGCTTGGGGTCTTCCCTTGCCATACTCTGTACCCAAACCTACTGAAACCTGATCTGACTGGAAACACCCCACACCCCCACGACAGCTGCAAACAAGGCGCACTCACAATCCTGCCACATGCAAGCCCCCAAATCCAGACATCTCTGTTTCTTCCCCATTTCAAGCCATCGCAGCTGCAATGAGCAGACCTTCCCATCAATCCAAAGACAACTGTACCTGGTGCTTTCTGAATCCATTACCAGAACTTAGGAAGGAAATAAAAGGCTCCCTGCTACCTCCTGGTTTCAAGCCTGTTCCCAGGTTACAGTGCTGACTTGGCTCTCCTGTCCAGAGGCAAACTGCACCAGGGTCTGAACCAGCCCTGTCTCAGCATCCTCTCCAACTGGTTTTACTCATCCACAGTCTGTTTTCTAAACGAAATTCAAATTTTCCAGGCTGCAGTAAGAGAGATACTAATTTTTACATGGATTACAGCTTATCCTTTGAGACACAGTACCTACACAGCAGGGAGAAACTGATGGTTTTGTACCTTAAGCCCCAATTTTGGGCTCGTGTCAGAAAGAACAGAGGAAGGACATTACCTAGTCGTTGACATTTGTTAGTAAAGGTAAGACAGACTAGAGGCCACTGGAGTTAGTACACGTCTCTCCTCCAACAGCTTCTTTCTCAGGTCTCCTAGCCGGACTGAGCCTCCTTTTTGGTTTTCCCTCCACAGTGATTCATTTCCTAGCGATGGAAAAGTCAGCTGTTATTTATCACGCAGAGCACAGACAGAGCGATCAACCGGGCAACATTTAGGAGCTTTGTCTGTCCCAAACTCGCAAAGCTTGTGATTTGTAACGATTTCTCATCGCTGAACAAGTTTTCTTCCCTGTCATGGGAGATAAATGGATGGATGAGCTGTGTAACTGGAGTAAATCCCTTTGGCAGCAGGGGCTGGCTGTTGGGAGAGGGCCACGGAGGAGCCGGGAAGGCTCTAGGGTTTCCAGTCAACACGTGATGCTGGTTGCATGACGGAAAACCCTCCTCTGAGATCAGCCCTCACACCGGGCAGCTATTCCTGTGCTCAGCAGCGAGCTCTGCACCCAGAGTCAATGGAAACCATCCTGTTGACGGCAGCAGGTTTTGGACCAAGTGATGTTTCAACAGCCCCCCGACCGAGCACCACCTTCCTTCTGAGCACCGGCAGCGGGAAATAAAACGCCACTGGAAGGCCTGTCAGACAGGAGAAAACCCATCATCACGAGGATTAGCTGATGCTTTTTCTGCTCCCCCGAGGCTGCTTTGGCTGCTCCCTCGCCCCACACAGCCCCTGGGCTCACGTGCTCTTTTCCATGTCTTGGGTACACTGAAACATTAACCGCTGACAGCATAGATGGAGAAGGTTGCTCTACTTTTTGTGCCTTCACGTTATCGCTTGCTGTCTCAACACTCTTCATGCATTTGTTCGTGCCTTATGGTCTTCCCCGGAGCAAGAAAACTTCACGCTGTCTACAAGAGACCTATCCCTACCAGTTATGCATGCAAAAGCCTCGCAGATTCTCCGAGCGGGCCCGCTGCCAGTCACACCAGATGTGCTTTGCTTCCAACAGACAGCAAACAGCAGCAGGGCACGTCAGCAACCCCACCTGCCTGCTGCCGAGGAGGGAAACCCTGCACCCGCCTCCCTCCCAGGGAAGCAAAATATGCAGAATCTCCTGAAATCATTTTTCGCGTCTCCCCTTTCCTCACTGCAAACGGGAACAGTTGCTGCCAACTTGTTTTGTCTCTAATCACAGTGACTGGAGATTGTTTTATGAGGCCAGCACGTTATTGCCTTCTCACAACCACCTGAGCATCGTGCCAGGCTGGCACGGGGACAGGGCTTTCTAGGAAGTGGTTGCTTAAGCTCTGGAGGTAAAGCTGAACAACAGCTCTATGCTCAGCTTGGGAACAGCACAGAGATATTAATGCGCTCCTTTTGCAGTGGTTGTGTAAAGAAAAAAAGCATTTTGTTTGTTTAAAATCCATCAAACAACACAAATTGTACCCAGCTAGTAGAATTTCATTGTCGAGGATGCTGGGCAGCCTGGAAACCTGCCCTTCAGTACTCACTTGTCTGACAAGGTTAAAGCAAATGCTACAAAAGCTCTCCTAGAGCCTAAGTGGTGGAGCACAACAAAACAACAGACAGAAAGAGGAGGCAGAAATGCAAACCAAGAGAGAAAAAAAGCAAGAAAGTCTGCAAATCTCCAGGCACATCTCTAAGAACACACGAAAGGCTTATTAAATGGAAAATGGCTCTACCTCACCCTTTCCACCGTTCCTTTGGCAGCAAAGAACCACGGCAGGGTTTGTCACAGCGGAGTGGATCAGCAAGGTGGGGACACAGGCAGGACAACACCACTGCCAGGCAATCAAAAATAGTCCTGAAAGTGCCTCAGATTCAAACTGTTCTCTCTCCCGTTACAGCCCTCTTTTCCCCTGTGCTTTAAGCGTATACACTGGATACACCACACATCCCTAAATGCTGACACTTCTCTTCCTGCTCCCAGCTGGGAGTTCCCATAACAATGCAAACATAGCAGTGAAAAGGGCATGTGTAAATAAAACCACTTACATCCCCCCAGGGTTGTCCTTCGCAGATAATTAAGAAAAACCAAAGCAAATGACTAAAAGGACAAAGATCTGGCTGAGACAGAGACATGATCAGCAAGTGCCTGATGGCAACTGGACAGGATCCAGGTCAGCATTTGTTCCCAGCCCAGGGGAAAGGGCAAAATTCAATATCCCACATCCCACTGCTAGCTTAAAAATGACTTGTCCCCAGCGAATATGCCTTAATATCCCAGCAGCAGGCTGCCAGCAAAACCAAACAGCTGAAAATGAAATGATGATTGAACTGATCGAACTATTCTAATGTGTTCTCCACATCAGCAAAGCACCTGGCTCCAGGATGCTGGCTCAGTAAAGACCCACCTGCCTCCCCTCCTGGCTTCTCCTTACAGAGATGCTGAAGAAGGTCACTGTTTGAGGAGGACATGTGAATACAGAGTTTGGATCAATCGTTTCCGATTTGCTCACTGCCCGGACTCTCTGACTCAGTGGTCATTAAGACGACATGTAAAAGCGCATGCTGCTCTCATTTCCACCTTGGTTCTTACATTATTCCCATCTCTACAGCATCCAGATTGATTTCCTAATGAATAGCTGCTTATTTCCACCGTTGCCAGGAAAGCAAATCATTATTTGTCCTCTTAATTTATGGTCTCAGCAGAGTAGCAATGGACCGAACAGGCCAAAGGGACCGAGTTCGCTAAGGCTGGACGAGGGACCTCGGCAGGTCAGGACGCACGGACGCGATGCCAAGACCCTGGAGAAGCATTGCCCCGTGCCAAGGAGCACAGATGGCATCAATTCAGTCCCTTGCAGCTCGTTTTACCTACCCCAACTTCAGCTGCCTGTTGGGGCCCTCAGACCACAGAGTGTCCTCAGAGAAACTGTATTTTATTGCTTTTATCTTCTCGAGGTATTTCCAATGCAAATAGCACCTCTTTGGGAAGATCCTGTTCGACAGTTACAGGCTCGCTCTCTCTTCAGCAGGTTCCTAAACCTAAGGGCAGCTGCTAAAACCCAGCCCTCCTGTCAGACCTCTTTGAAAAGAGAGAGGGAGAGGAAGAAATCAGGGGTTCATTGTTTGCTTTGGATCTTTTCTTGCAGCCAGCGATGTCTTTGCTCAATAGCCTCTACACTGGCTTGGGGAGGGGTCTCTTTCTGACCACACAGCTGCTTTGACTCATGCTTTTTCCTTGTTCTTCTCAGATTTTCTGTGCAATCCAGAAGATTTTTCCCACTGAGATGCTCTTATTTTTCTGTTCTCAGTAATTCTCTCCTCACAGCCCTTTCTGCCTGGCTGTGACATGCCCATTTAGTTAACTGAATTGCTTATCACATCCTGCTCACCTGCCCCCACCCTTTGCTGCATGACCAGAGAGACAAAACCTTCTGTTTGCTCTGGAGGGGGAAGCTTCTAGAGTCACCATTCTCCAAATTTATACTAACGTTTCCACCCGTTTTCAGTTCCAAAGCTACAAAAGAACAGGATTCAAACCTAGACACAAGTACAGAGTTTTAAGAGAGATTCAGTGGGTGAGTTCAAGTTCAAAGCACTCCAGGGACACAAACGGTGAATAGGTCTGAGGTTTTAAATAAAGTATTTTAGCCACTTAAGGCAGCAGCTGGAAGGTGCTGGGGAGGCTGAGCGGGGCCCACGTTAACTGCATTTGCCTTGGTGCTGCTGGATGGGGTTCAGCCAAGGGCACCTCTGTGAAGTCCACACACTGCTCCCCAGCCTGCACCTCCTCTCGCTCACTGCAGCTCCTCTTTGCAGGGATATTCATTTACTTGTCAGAGAAAGGAGCATCTCTGCACTTGGCAGCAGAGAGAATAATCACTTCAAATACTTTGCTCTGCATCGAGGCAGTGATCCCCCTTCATCTAAAAACCACACCGAAAAACGCCTTGCAAGGAATCACAAAGTACCAGATCAGCAGAATCACTTGTTTCTGTGGGCCACAGGCACACCAGCTCCGCCACAAGGGCAGGGCAGGGCTTTGGGGTGCAATGTTCCTGTTGATAGCAGCAGGATCCCTTCAGAGCGCAGAGATCTACAAACATTATTTTTGCACAGTGTCCTGTGGCTGGGCTCAATATGCAGCCACAATGAGCAAGCACCCCAAAAAAGAGGCCATCCTCTGATATAAGGCCCATTGCCAGCCCCAGCAGGACTTCCCAGGTCTCACTGCAACCTTCCCAAAAAGCCCTTTCTCTTGGCAATGTCTGGTTTGCTGGCTGGGTGTTCGCAGAGCGGCTTGTGCAGAGCAGAAAGGGGCAGGTGAGAGTCCCCAAGAGCTGGTGCTCGGCGCTGGCGCCCAGCCCAGCCCCACGCTGAGTCAGCGGGAAGGCTGAGCGGCTGCGTCAGGGCTCTGCTCCTGCCAAAACCCCCAGAGCAGCACGGTCTGGATCATCTGAGCGAGGATGGATAGGGGGTAATATGTGTTTTAGACAGACAGAGCCCCGGATTTCAAAAGGCAGAACTGGAGCACAGAGAGGGCACGAGAACCCATCTCCTCCTCCTCCTCCACTGCTGTCTTTGTTTCCTTTTATCTTCCCTCAGCAGCTTCAATAGCTGCTGCCTGTGTGTCAGTGCTGTTTGGGGAAGAAGTGTTGGGTTAATGAGAGGCAAAGCTCATCTCTTTCCCTTTGCGTTTCTCCCCAAAGTCTAACCCTTCCCCTGAGCCAGGGACTGGGTCTAAGTCCCTGCAGAACCTATGGAAACTCCTGCTTCACTGGAAATAGGTGCAGAGAGCGCACTTTGATATTGCCTATCTAGAATTTGGGCGCAAGCCCCCAGGACACTGAGTGTTAGACATGGAACTGCAAAACTGCTTTGGGAACAAAGTTTGGGAAGACGGATTCCCAGCCCTTTGTTGTAACCGCCAGGCAGGTTTTCAAGCCCTCTTAACTGCAGCTTTGCTTTTATTCTCCGCTGCGTAATGTCACCTTGGGGAAAATGCAGAGATGCTTTCAGTGTCCAGATGGGACTGCAGGAGGCCAGACTTGTACCCTAGAGCCACAAAGGTGGAACAGTGCAGCCCCAGCACTGCTGCCCTCCCCTTCTGCCTCCCCCAGCTCCCAAGAGATTACCCGGCAGGGCTTAGCACAGGAATGAAAAGCAGCTGCTCATGGCCTGTCTGTAGATAAAGGGCAGCAAAGGAATCCTGGCTGAATCTGCTCCTGTTGGATCAGCGTGGGGAACAGCGACAGGCATGCAAGGTCAGGCACAGAGTCGGGGGACCAAGGGCATTTAAAGACACAAAACAGCTGAGAGAGGGTTTTTTTTTTCCTTTTCGAAACCAGTCCCCATCTACGGAGCATCCTGGCTGCTGAACACTGTGCTACTGGGTGTCTACAACACAATCTGTGCATTCACCTTCCTGGGACAACTGTTACTTCTGCTACTAAGCTGCAGCAGCTCTTTGAGACACAGAGCACTGCTGGAAGTCTGTACAGCAATTAAAGTTAAAAAACCCAGCCGAGCCAGACTGCAGCTAAGTCATTCCTTACACATTCCAGAAAATATGTCTGGTAATAATTAGAACCAGAGAAGCGGAGATAACACGCACATTTCAAAATGCTCCATGCCTCCAACACATTCTGCATCTTCAGTACAAGCTCCAGGACCCGCAGCACCTCCAGCCATGGGTTCCTGCTCAGCATCGCTAGAGCAAGTCCCCAAAATCTGCTGCTATTTTTGACCTGCCCTTGCCAGAGCTCCAAAAGCAGAACCAGCAGCCGCTCCGACAAGGCCAGCTCAAATCGCCTGTTCAGCAGAGAGGTCAGTGCATGACAGTCTAAATAAGAGTGGGTGAATTAATTTGCTTGATACACATGACAAGTGGGTAAACTTTATACTGTTCAAATGAGAAGCCAGTAAGTTGCATCTACCTGTACATCCATTTGACAATGCAACCAGCAGAGTCACAGAAATATAAGCATCTGTTGAAGACTCAGCTAGCACCTAAATCCACTTCCCTCAGAATCAAGCACCATTTACAACTGTCCTCTTCAGAAAGAAAGTGCTAATGCATTAATATCTACAGCCACATGGTTCCAAAGGAGTCCACAGAGAATTTATCCATGAAAAATAGAACATGATGTTAAATAGAAGGCTAATATGGAGAAATGAGACCAGAATCCCTGCTTTAAAAATAAGTTAACTAAAACCAACTGCCAAAAAGTGATGTAAGAGTTGATGTGCTTTCCATGTCTTTTGTATCCAGAGTCATCTAAATACCACTGAAAGCTACTCAATATCCCCACGTGATCAACATACAAGCAAAAAGACACTTTTATCTCAGGAGTTAAGTGGAAATAAGGAATTTGGGGTGGAAATGTCATCTCTGGCTTAAAAATAGTTTTGCTACTACACCACTATAATTATACAGTGAAATCTAAGCAGACCGAGATAGTGACACGGTCTCAACATTTTCCATGGGAGCTGGTGACCCTCCAAAGAAACCACACAGCTGCCGGGTGTCGCTGCGGTCGCTCCAAGGGTTCATCCACCAACTCTAATAAAGTGCTAGTCCCGAGTTATCTGCTTGTTAAACCCCTCCTGGCAGTTTTAGAAGTTTTACAGTAACTTTGTAGACCGCAGGGGAACGGGGATACTGTCTGACCCAACCTGGATCAGCACACACTCTGCCAGATCCACGCTGCTGTCACTTCTGATTCTTTGCTTGTACTTTTTCTGCCTCTTGAATCTGTGTTGGGCTGTTCTATCACTTTATCTAGATAGACCATGAGGAAAATTAGCAATAGGAAAACAAGCCCTGAAGAATGTTACTTATTTCTCTTGCATTGCCAAACCCGCAGGTTTGGAGGGAGCTGATCAGACAGGCTTCTTACAGACCCACTGTGCTTGCAAACAGCCGGAGTTTATTGCACAAGAAACTCAAAACACGCCAGGTCCCTGAAGTTACATGATTGAGACTTATAACTAGGGCATAAATTAAATACCAGACTAAGCTCCTCTTTCCATGCCAAAATTCACTGCCGCATCCATGCAGCATTATTTCACTCTTGGAAAATCTGAGGGGGAACATAAGCTAAATCATCAGGGATTTTCAATCAGCTACTTATCCATTTAGAAATGCAAACAGGATCCATTTTACTGAATGCCCGAGTCACAACAGCCAAACAAATCCCTTATTTCTAAGTTGTGGAAAAGTTTGTGAACACATCCCAGCTCCAGTCCTCCCACCCAGCCTCCCAGTGTGGATTCACACAACGTACAGATCACTAGAGGCTTCCCTTACATATTTAAAGTTTATTTAAAGAAGTTGCAGAGACTTGCAATTACCTACTTTCTAACCCATGAAATAAAAGGCAAGTCTAAACTTTAAAGCTTGCAATGTGTAAAAAATGCTATTGAAAACCTTCAATTTCTTTTGCCATTACCTTAAAAATAGCTGAGCGGCCATGAATAATAAAAGCAATTCAAGAATAATAAACTGCCAGCCTTACCCCATCTCTGCCTGGGTGTCAGCTTCTTTCTCTCCCGTCCTTCCTTCTGCAGCCTCAAGATCCTCTCCACGTTGTGATTTATTTCTCCCTTCCTCTTTCTTTCTGTCTTTCTCCGGATCCGGATGCTCTTTAAATTTCCTCCGGAATTTCACTTTGAAATCTTGCTAGTTTTGCTGGTGGCTCGACAGGTTCAGTAAACCCCGGGTGTGCGGGGGCAGCGCGGGCAGGGGCCGCTGGAACCCCCGGAACCCCGAACCCCCGCTCCGCGGCCGCCCAGCCCCGCGGTTTCCCCGCTCCGGCTCCCAGGATCCCGCCTTCCCTCCAGCATGGGAGGGGAGCCGCGGATTAGGTGGTGCTTTTGCAAGCCCTGGTAGACAAAGCCCAAAACTACAGAGTGCAGCCACCTTCTGGAGCGCGATTTCTTTGTTCTCTCTTTCTCCAGCCCCCCCTTTCCCTATCCGTTTCCTCCCTACACCAACTGCCCCATCTCGGTCACATTTCTCCGCTTCTTCTCCCGACTTTATTCCCGGGGCCGGGGCCGGCTCGGCGGCACCATCTGCCGGGAAGAGCCGGGAAGGGCCGGGCAGAACCGGGCAGGGCCGACCCGCCGCACCCGGGGGATTCCGGGGGGCCGGACGACAGAGATTTAACGGGCGCTGGTTACCCCTGAAAACAAAAAATTGTGTTCTTTAATCTCAGCCTAGACATCTCCTATCAGAAACAGGGCGCTTTTTGTTCTTCTTTCATGAAGTCATTTCTACAAGTGGAAAATTAACATAGGCCACGAAGACATTTTTATGAAATGGGAAAATACCCTAGGAAGAAGGGAGGCTGGAAAGGATTGGGGAGCAGAGCTGCTCCCAGCGTGTGGCTGTGGCCAGAGGAGCTACTGCAGTCACTGAGTCACAGAAGGGTCTGGGTTGGAGGGACCTTCCAGCTCCCCCAGTGCCACCCCTGCCATGAGCAGGGACACCTTCACCAGCTCAGGTTGCTCAGAGCCCCGTCCAGCCTGGCCTGGGATGTCTCCAGGGACGGTTCATCCACCACCTCTTTGGCCAACCTGGGCCAGGCTTTCACCGCCCTCAGGGCCAACAATTCCTTCCTCATGTCCAGCCTGAATCTCCCTTCTTTAGTTTAAAACCATCACCCCTTGTTCCGCTAAGTCTGTCCTCAGCTGTGACTTCAGTACTTGCATTTACCTCCACTCTTTTCTGTAACGTATTTAGAAGTGAGATTTACTAATTCCTTGTCCCCCATGTCCCCACTACTATCATCCCTGTGTCTGAGGTTACGGTTTGCTGCAGTTACTTAAGCACGATGTATTCTGAGCGCACTGAGGTAACACTGTTTGAAACAACGGCAGGAGCTGGCAGCACACCAGATTTTTGGCACCGAGAGAGCCCACGCCAGGTTAGCAGCAGTGTTTTCCCAGCGTGTTGGTGTACGCTCAGCAAGGCCGTTGCGGGGTGCAGGTTGGAGCTGTGCGGTATGACTGTTCTGAGCTGGCAGCTGAACCGGGAGCTCAAGGACAACTCGCTCTGCGCAGCGCTGAGCACCAGCACTTCTGCCCCAAATCTGCCGTCCTTCCTACGTGTGACATGGTGACCAATGACAAAAGGACTAAAACTGCGCCAAAGACACTAATGAAAGTAGGGCACGGTATCTTTTATATCGACCTGTTAACTGCAACTTATCTATGACTTCTCTTAGGAGCTAATTATTTTACACCTTTAAATTAGGGTAATTAGATCAGCAGGAATTGAACTAAACCCAAATGCTGGTAGCCTTGTGAGGATTTTCTGAGATGGGGTTTTATATTCCATCTGCACTTTCTTCACTAAGGGAAGAGAGTGAGTGTCCCCTAAGGAAAGAATGGAAATCTCAATCACTTCCTTCATTATTAGTCACATACCACTATCCAGCCTGTATCTTGAATTTCCATATAGTCCTTTGCATATAAGGAGTAGGATTATAGCTAAAGGAGCCCTGCAAGGTTCCCTTTCAAACCGAAACAAGATAACTCACCGCAGATCATCTTCTGCATTGCACTGACACAATCACCGAAACACAGCCCGGCAGGTCCTGGGGTAATGGTTTGCCAGCAGCTCTCCAGTCTTCCGATTTTCAGATGTCCATTTTCTATAGTTCTCTTGTCCACACTTCGTGCCTATGGCTTGACCTTGCTGGAAATGCTGCTGCTTCTCGCACCTTTACGTCCTCCCATTGCAAGGGCAAACGTCACTGTGTTGGTAAGCAGCTGCGCGACAGACACGGTAATCTGTGAATTTGCTTCTTCCAAGTTCAACGACTGCCCTCATCTCCCTTCCATGGTATTTGCACGATACACAAGAACCTGTTGTGATGAAGTGTAACAGAAGAATCACTTGATCCCGGGAGAAAGAAGAGGCTGTGAGTTTGTTCCAATGGAAAGAAGCTTCACCAATTGATGTTTTAAGGGAGAACGAACACGGAATAGCTGCTTATCTGGCCTTTCTTCCTCTCCAGGTTATTTCTGTTGTACACATCGTCTTCATTTCCAAGCCTTCCTGTTGAACTCAAAAGCAGGTGTCTTGCTACAGCTGGTAAAACTTCCACACAGGAGAACCCATTTCCAAGCAGGTTTCACCTTCCATAGCTATGTGAAAACTGGAAAAAAGAAATGAGCTGCCCATGTCTAGAAGAGCATCAACCTTGTATTTCACGCATGTCTGGCAAGAGACAGAGTGAGGCAGCAGAGCCTGCTCAGGGATTTTCGTGACCAAGACCCCATGGTATTTTCCATACAAGAAAACGTACGAGAACATTTACTCGAAGAAAAAAATTGTCTCAGAAAAAATGCTCAACTTTCAATAGCCTTTAAAAAGAGGAGCTACAAATGTGACTTTTGACCACACCTCAGAAACAAATTCGGAACAATGATGCAGTACCTAAGTTGATTTTTGACATTTTTGGACAGAGGAAGATGTCACTAAAACTCATTAGAAAAATAAATGTGTGGAAAGTGTTTAGAAAACTTAAATAAAGGGAAAGAAGAGGAAAATAGAGAAATATAAAATATAGGAAGATGACTCAGGAACTTCAAACAAAGCAGCAGATCTGACACAAATACTCACTGTGGTCAGTGACAAGTAATTTAACCTCACATGTAAAATGAGGATAGTAGCAACCTCTTGGGGCACTGGGAGACTTAATTAGTTGCTATTCGTAGATTAAACAGAAAGTCTGAAGGTGAAAGCACTAAATGGTAAGTATTATTAGATTCTGAAGTATTAACTTCTGTAATTGGGCAACCCCCAGCATTACAAAAAAATGGATCAGTGTCAATTTTTGAAAGAAATTTATTCTTATGGTTCTATCATGTCCAAAAGGCACCCAGACAAAGAATTTTGCTTTTAAAAAGTAACAACTGCTAACGCATCTATGTAATACACAATGCAGCTTATCATCTTCCATTCAGAGCTACTGACTCCTGCCCAAATTCACATTCCACATTCCTTACCAGGAAACATCACGTCACCTCCATCCAACAGCTCCGTGAGCTGCCAGTGCCCAGAGCACCCTGTGAGATGTGCACTGTGCCGGGCACCGGCGCTGCGCTCCTTCTGAAAAGCTGACAAGCGTTGATTCTTTAACACAAGATGTTCATTTGTGGGGTTGAACAATTCTTCGCACTGCCTGACCCCTCCGTAGCCAGGGCTGGACTTACCAAGCCAGCCGTACCGGTGGGTTTGGAGCCGACTTCTCTCCTCTTCCAAGGCAGAGAGATATGACCCTTGTAGAAGTTCCAAAACAACAAGAAAAAGAAAAGAAGAGCAAACCCAGTTCCCAAGAGTTTTAAAAGAAGGTTCTCGCTTTGGCTGTTCGCAGGTTTCTGGTTTGCTGCCTCATCCAGTACAGAAGGTTGTTCTGAAGACTGCAAAGCTTCAGCTCCTGCTTTGCTATGCTTATTCATTGTTGGGATAACATGTGCTTCCCGTGTCTTTTCTTGGGCATAAAGGGCATAGCGGGCCATAGTGATACGGAATTCCTTCCCTTTGGATTTCTCTACCGACAGACAATCATAGAATCCAGCCGCATCCACTGTCACATTCAATATTGCTATTCCTCCATCATAGAGGAGATATTTAGAGTCCTCGGCCTGAAGTCTCCTCCCGTTAAACGTCCACACTACGCTTGCCAGATTCGACAGGGGAGCACATTTAAGATGAACATTGTTTCCAAGGGTAAAGAGACATTTTTTGACACTATTTTCTGAAATGATGGAGATAATTTTTTTTAAGTAAGAACACTGGGGGTTTTACTTGAACTTACAAAACCAAATATGTATTCAAATAAATATAAAATTTAATTCACCAGCCTGACAATGGGTATTGAACAGGTAAGGGGTAAAAACAAAGAAATCCCACTACTAACAGGTCTGGCTACCTGTCAGCGACACCTTGCTGGCCTTATTTCCACTGATGTGTAACAGAACGAATATGTGAAAGTGCTAATCAACATAATTTTAATTCTCTGGTTTTCTATATGGCACAACTTTCAGTGAGCATTTTGATCGCACAAAGTTAAGATGTATTATTTCTTAAAACAAACATTTACATACCTACACTATGGCAGCTGGAAGCATCTCCATATTTCACACTTTGAATTAAATTCCTAAAAAACAAAACAAAACACAGACAAGAAGTTTTCCAGCTTGAGTAATTCCATTTCTAGGAATCCCCCCCTGTTTTGTGTTACGGACATTAGGAGTGTGCAGATAAGTCAATCTTTGGACTATGAACTGGCTGAAGGGAAGAAGCCAGAGAGTCACGGTCAATGGGGCAGAGTTCAGTAGAGGCCTGGATCTAGTGCAGAGCCTCAGGGGTCAGTGCTGGGGCCGATATTATTCAATATATTCATAAATGATTTGGGTGAGGGAATAGAGTGACTGTCAGCAAGTTTGCTGATGACACCAAGCTGGGAGGAGTGGGTGACACTGGAAGCTGTGTTGCCATCCAGAGACATGGACAGGCTGGAGAGCTGGGCACGGAAACATTGAATGAAATAGAACAAGGGCAAGTGTAGAGTCTTGAATCTGGGCAGGAACAACCCCAGGTTCCAGTGTAAGCTGGGGAATGACCTATTAGAGAGCAGTGTAGGGGAAAGGGAGCTGGGGGTCCTGGGGACAGCAGGGTGACCATGAGCCAGCACTGGGCCCTTGTGGGCAGGAAGGCCAGTGATAGCTGGGGTGGATTAGAGGGTGTGTACCTGAAACAACAGCACTTTTACTTACTTGGTATGATCGGTTTGATTTGCCAGTAAAACACATTTATTTGCGGACTGAGACCAGGCGCAGTACGGATCCCTCGCCAAGACGCAATCCACGCAGGATGCGTAGCGGCCGCACTGCGCGATCGGGAGCTGCACCACTGCAGACAGGGACCCCACGTAGAGCATCCCCTAGAAACACAGCAAGGAGGTTTTTTACAATAGTAAGAGAGATTTTCAGCTGTTATTTTCTGATACGGATTGTAAGATTTTCTGGTATTTATTTAAAATGTCAGTAAACTAAAAATCTTGTAGAATAGATGGTGATATGAACAAGAAAAACTTAGCTTCCCATGCATGCAAAATGACAGAGTTCCTTCTTTAATTTTTTAATGAACATAAAGGCTTGTTTCAGTTATATTTTGACCCACACAAATTATTCCTCTACAGAAAAAAGATGTTTTGTGCTTCTGTTATTAACAAATACGATAGAAGCAGAATTATTAGCCATTTACGGGTTATTTAAAAGCCAGAAGAATAACAATGCCTGAGGCAAGGTGTAGCAGCAGCCACTTGCCGTATGGGGGGACAGAAGCTGTACCTTTGCAGAAGACAGCTGGAGCGATCGTACGGGCTCGGGAGACGCAAACAGCTGCAGCGCTTCCACAATGAACATTTCCTCGTCACAATTGAAAGCTTTATGCAAATATCCATCATCTACATCAAATGAAATGTATTTCTAAAGATAAACTTGTTTAAACATAGCGTAACATCTTAACCTGATAATTCCTGTTGAAATTAGAGATTTAGAAGACATTCCTGGGCACAGGGAATTTTTGAAATTCTTCAAAGCAATTCTTATTTTTTCTTTCAATAAAAGAGAAGCAATGATTTTTTTCAGGGGGAAGAAGACCTTAAACAATTCCTGAATTTGCAAATATTACTATGCCAGGTCTCCTTTGATATGGAAAGTTTCTAAGGAAAGCCTTTTAAAGTCCAACACACAAAACTTCAAACAGAGCTGATGAACACTTCTATTTTTTTGAAGGCTCTGGAACAAAATACATAAAATAGTATCTTTTCCTAAAATAAAAGCACTTACCTGTTCCTAGAAACATAACATCGTATGTGTGTTGATCTAGGCCAGTGACTCTGTCTACGACAATCCTGGTGTAGTTTGAACCTCGCTTCAGCAGCACCGGTCGATTCCCAATGGGATTTACAGCATCATCCATTAGAGGGTGATCTCTAACAAACTGCAGGACTTTGTCAGGCAAGTCAGAAGAAGCATTATACCCAATACTCCGGGCAAAATTATCAATGCACTAGAAACAAAACATAATGAACACGATTACAGTTGCTTTTACATATCACCAAGGTACACATAAAGGTGTGTTTCCTTCTAAACATGCAGTTATTTCTACTTCAAAAGATAAAAATCATTACTCCCCTCACACTTTACGAACTAGCTAATAACCCCACATCTGTGGAGCAGAACTGTAACTTCCATATGATGGAATGAGAGAGCAGGGATCTCTTTCCTGATTATAAAACCTACATTTATATTGGTAAAACATGAGCTAAGGATTTGCTATCAAAAAAAGATAATCCACAGGCTGTTCTTTAATTAGAGCAAGTAAATTAATATTTACAGCACCAGGACGTGGAACTGGCACTTCTCCCCTATATACCATCCACTTAACAGGGGAATGTTCTACAGTTACTGGTCCTTTGTAGTTTCCTTTGGAGAAGACTTGCTGAATATTTTCCATACTGTATGCACAAACAGCTGATATGTCTAATCTTCCCCTTAGAAGAAAAAACAAAACAACACACAAAATAAAAGCAGGTTTGATTGGCTTCTATACAGAAATGTTATCAAATAACCCAATCTCCACAGTGCACACAGCTGTCTCTTCTTCACTAAAAATGCTTTTAGGAGCGTCTGGATCAGCCACTGGTGTGATTTCAGTTCTACCAGTGAATGCCAAGTCTGACTCTCTTTGCCACACCCAAAGGAATAAATGTTGTACAAACTCCTGTTTTAGGAGACTTTGAACCCAACCTGCCATTACCAGAAACAAAACTCATCTAAAAGCTCCAGTGGGTATAAACTGACAGGAAAATAGGTGGCAGCAGGTTAAGCTGGACAGTGCTGACTGTGCTGCATTCCGAGAATTCTAGGGCTTTTATAATACATGAGAATTACCCACTCGGCTACTTTGTTCTTGGTATTTTTTGACATGCAAAGTGTTGATACACTTTGTCTTGTTTTTCTTCATTAGTCGGGGTATTAAGGAAAAGCTGGTTAACCCTAAAACCTGCAGGAATTTGTTTGGAGCTCTGTCTGCGTTTTCACAGAACATTAGACAAGGAGCCCATGACAGATACTTATTTTGGAACAGGAGACTAATTCTGCACCTTGCAACGTCAGCTATTTCCTTTAGTGCAATAGAGATCAGAAGAATCCAGGGCTTTGTGTATGTAATTATGTAAATTTATATGTAATTAGTTTTAATTGTCCCACCATCCGAGTAGAAAAAACGTAACTCTAAAAACCTGGCTTAGGAGAAGCTTTTGGTTAGGCTTTAATTGAAGGTTTTGGCCCAGGAACCAAAACCATCTTGTTTCAGATGTTTGCTCAGTTGGATCAAGCTGTAAGAAAAACAAATGTGGCCCATTAAAACGTGCAGTGTAAGAAGGTGGTAGCTTCTCGTTCTGACTTAAAGCCAGGAGGCCGTACTCAGGTTACTAACGCTGAAGTGGGAACCCTTGCTCGGTTCATTACAAACTTCAGTACAATATGTGGCCCTCTATCTCACCATTGCTGGGAAAAAATTCCATAAAATACGCTGTCCTGCCACCTTCTTCTCCGAAGTAAAAAGACGTCCTGAACAATATTGAAATCGAAGTTTAATTCTGGCACGGAACAGGAAAGGCGGGATTTTAAAAATGACGTCCATCTTCTCTGCAATACGCGTTTTCCACCAAGATCGCTCTAAAGGGAGGAATAACAGCAACACTGTAGAATGCATAAGAATTAGATGTAATTTTCACATAATAGCGTTGCTGTGGGGAAAAATACAGTTGGGCTTTCAACACAAATCTGAATTCAAAGGCAAAGAAAAAAGGTTTAAATGTCAAATGCAACCTGAACAGCTGGTTCTGTTCTAGCAGGAAAAAGGAGAAGCTAGTTCAGAAATACAATATGTATCACAGAATTTTGTTTGGTTAGCCAGTGTAGATACCATTGTTAATCAACTATGAAACTTCATCTGCAATACACTGAACAAAATCTTTATACTACAAACACTAACTCTGCACACACGGGCAATTCTGGAGACCAGCAGCTTGTCATAGAATTCAAATTCAACAGCTGTTTCTGTGAAGAACACATAAATTTTATCATCATCTCCATTTGGATTAGATTCACTTTCATGCACTATTTCCATGTTGACAAAGCTTGGTTCTGAAACACATAAATACATGAAACATTTTAAGTTTATTAAAAAATCCCAAACATAAATCACAGAATCCCAGGATGTCAGGGATTGGAAGGGACCTCGAAAGCTCGAAATCAATATATAACATACTACTATATTCTAGAGATAATTCTTACACCAAATTAAAGTTCAAGAGACTGAAAGAGATGAAAAACTTTCTTACCATTTAGCCAGGATGTTTGAAACTCTGTTCTTACAGGATTTCTCATACTGCGAAGTATTATGGGTTCTGTTCCCAAGAAGTTATTTGAAGTAGCCGAATAAAATTCCCCGTCTGTAGAGATTTGGAAGAAACAAAACAGCAGGAACTCCTTATTTTTAAAATGCAATGATGTATCGTAAGGAAAAAATTGGGCTGACATGCAAAACCAGAATTAGGATAACAGCATCCAACAGCTTATTTCAGGTTCAGTCTGCACATACCTACAAAAACCGATGCATATTTCAGAGTTGGTTCAAACGGACACTTTCCTCTGCTCTCTTCAGCTTTTCCTCGCAAGCTGATGTTTGCCCCATGGATAACCTACGGCAAACATTTAAATAGGATGAAAACAATAATATTTAGTAAGTACTCTTCTGCTCTTTCATACTTTTATAAAACAATGAGGAAAGTTTCTAATTTTCAACAGGAATATTTTGAGAAAGGTGTTCAAAGATGTGCCATACTACTCAAGTACCTTCAGTACAACCTCTATTCAAACACAGTTACCATATGATCACAAGCTGGGTGATACGCGTTGGTTCCACAGACATACAGGTCAGAGTCATTTATCTTATGGAGGAAGAGGATGTAGTTCTGGCATCTCATCTAAAATAGAAAATAAAAAGAAAATTTACATAGTGTAGGGGGTTGCATCTAAAAATTCCCTGGTGTCTTAGCAGCAAGCAAACCAACCCAACTGATTAAAATCGACTTGCTTTTACTTCTTTATTAAAAAGAAGCCTGATACTGTAGCATTTGCATTTTAGTTAATAACTTGGAGGGGGAAACAGAAGTTCCTACCTCGTCCTTTCCTCTACGAATACACTCCAGTTGTCTTTCCTGTGTAGGGAACCAGTACTCCTGAAAGCCAAAAATACTTGTAAGGTGGTTGTGTTGTGGGTTTTTTTCTTTCTTTCCCACAAAATTATCACAGAATCCCAGAATGTGAGGGCTTGGAAGGGACCTGGAAAGCTCATCCAGTGCAATCCCCCCATGGAGCAGGAACACCCAGCTGAGGTTCCACAGGAAGGGGTCCAGGCGGGTTTGAATGTCTGCAGAGAAGGAGACTCCACAACCTCCCTGGGCAGCCTGGGCCAGGCTCTGTCACCCAGAGCCCCAGCTCCCTCAGCCTTTCCTCACACGGGAGATGCTCCACTCCTTTCAGCATCTTGGTGGCTGCGCTGGGCTCTCTCCAGCAGTTCCCTGTCCTTCTGGAACTGAGGGGCCACAACTGGACACAATATTCCAGGTGTGGTCTCCCCAGGGCAGAGCAGAGGGGCAGGAGAACCTCTCTGACCTACTGACCACCCCCTTCTAACCCACCCCAGGTACCATTGGCCTTCCTGGCCACACGGGCCCAGTGCTGGCTCATGGTCACCCTGCTGTCCCCAGGACCCCCAGCTCCCTTTCCCCTACGCTGCTCTCTAATAGGCCATTCCCCAACTTATACTGGAACCTGGGGCTGTTCCTACCCAGATGCTGCCTGGCCAAGTCATCCTTCCAACAAACATCAGGGAAGTTAGAACCCCCCACCACAACCAGGGCCTGTGACTGTGAGGCTGCTCTCAGCTGTCTGTAGAGGCCTCATCAACTTCCTCACCCTGATGTGGTGGCCTGTAATAGACGCCCACAATAGTATCACCCTTGCCAGCCTGCCCCTTCCCTTTCACCCACAGACTCTCAACTCGCTCCTCATCCGTGCCTGGACACATCCTGTGGTTCTATGATGTTCCAATCAGAAAAACCACAGGCAAAGTACTTTTTTTTTTTTTTTCAAGAGGTATAAAATAGAAAAGTGTTTCATTTACCCTGGCTATTTCTCTGGAAATATTATTCAAGTCAAGAGCAAACACCACATCTCTGCCTCCAACAAACAAGGTGTCGGTTTCTTCACTCACAAGGAGAGTGGTAACATGGGATAATCCTTCTCTCATAAAAGTGTTGAGATTTCCAGCTGTAAAACATAGAAGACAAGTGATTTTTAAAATATTTATCACTAGAATCACAGTGTTGTGTAATTTTTAAAAAATCCAGATTGAAAACAAATTGTAACAGATCAAAAGTAAAAGCTAAAACGCATTTCCACGTTTTCTACATAATATGGAAGTATTTTAATAACTGCATGGTTTTTTTTTCCCCCCAATTTATTACATGAAAATAAATTATTGCCCAGAAGTCAGAACCTGCAGCTACAACAATGATTTTTCAGGCATTCCTCACCATCATTTGGGTGAACGCATCCACAACACTGGAGGTGAAACAGCCTGTGGCATTCTTTCCATGCCTACTAAAAAATAAACTCCCAACACTGTGCTGGGTCTCTTTCTGCTTGTGAAATTATTACTTTTCACTTACTGTGGTATTTTACTGTTTTTCTAGGAATGCAGTTCCCCAAAGATGCTTCGGTCCCTTGCATTAATTGCAGGACAAGATAAAGGACAACAGCGGCGCCACCCATTTTCAGAGCTCCAACTACAAGGAAATTCTTCCCGGTTTTAATTCCTTGTCATTAAATAATTACAGGCAGTAATTTCTTCATGGTTCGTGAAAATGTCCTGCAGAAGGACTCCAAACTATCTGTGGTCTTCAAATATTTTCTCAAACTTGTCAAAAACTCCAGATAACGACTTCCAGATGTCCTAAAATGAAAAGCAGTTGAAGTTCACTATAATATTTGGTTACCTTCATGGACAACCATTCCCTTTCACAAGATTTTGGGGCTATTACCTGCACTTACACTAATCAGAACTAGACACTACTCGGACGGCTATTTCAAGCCA
This sequence comes from Patagioenas fasciata, assembly GCF_037038585.1. Lineage (NCBI taxonomy): Eukaryota > Metazoa > Chordata > Aves > Columbiformes > Columbidae > Patagioenas > Patagioenas fasciata. The sequence continues at coordinate 5,629,487 of NC_092546.1, read as the reverse complement.
TTCCTAGCAAACAATGCATTCATTTATTAACTTCGTGCCAAGTCAGTGATTCTTACTTGCAGGATGCAATGTTCCAGATTTTCTGCACGACATCCAAGTATTATTGCACAAAGAGTAACAAGTGAGAACATTTTGCAGCAGTCAGCTACTTTAAGTATCTACGATAAATCGTAGCTAAAACTGCTTTATTTACAGTATTTCACCAGGTGTTATATGTGTTATATAAAACCAATATATATACATAGCCATTTCTAATCTGCTTTCATAGAGAAGGGAATCTCGGCTCTTTCTGCACTTTGATCTGCAGGCAAACACCAGCAGCTGAGGAATCTGCCCTCACATAAGCCAAATGAAATATTGTTTGGGTTCCAATACTTCTAAATCAGTAAGTCAGGTTGGAAACTTCAAAAAACTACTAAATAACTCCTGTCAGCCTTTGTGTTATAACCCGGGGTGTGAATGCGCAGATCAGTGTTGCCCATGCACCACTTCCCAGGGTGCGAACATCGTATTTGAGACCAAACCTTTTGCAGTGTCTTGTTTTAACCTTTCCTGTGCTTTGTTCACAGCACCTGGGACAGCTGGTCCTCAATAACACGCACCAGGAGTTCGCAGACGTTTTGTGCCATCGTATCTTTGTTTCAGTGACGAAGCTTGATCCCCACAGCACATTGTGCTTTAGACCCTTCCCTGACCGGCACAGGTGGTGCCACAGAGGTGGCCCAAAGCTGAAGGACAGCTCTGTGATCACGCATGGCCCACAAGCTACACCCCAACCCCACACTACTGAGCCCTGTCACCCCTCAGGGGACACCCCTCACACCCCACACGGCCCCCTCAGCCGAGGCGGCCGCTCCTGAGGGGACACACCCGGCCCACTCCCCTCCGCCCACACACCCCAAAATGGCGCCGCCTCCCTCAGCGCTGAGGAGCGACCGTTGGCACCACGCAGTCACGTGACGCCGCCCACCACGTGGCACCGCCCGGCGGGACACGTGGCCTCGGGATCAACCGGGGACAAACCGGGATCAACCGGGGACAAACCGGGATCGACCCGGGACAGACCGGGAGCGGCGGGACAGGGCAGCCCCGGCCCCGCCTCCCCCCGCCAGGAGCCTCCCGGGGGAAGGACCGGGCAGCGCCGGAAACAGGCAGGAGGGGGGCGCTGGGAAACGGAGGCACCGACCGCACCCGGGCCGGGTACTGGTCTGAGAAATGAGGGGAATCGGGACAAAAACGTGCTCGTCACCTCAAGGTAGAGCGTGGCCCGGCGTTTGGTGCCTTGCTCTGTGACCATGGTGTGCGGAAGCTGCTGCTCAGCAGAAGCATTTGGTGTTGTCTGTGTCAGATTATTGTATTTAGTATTTATATACCTTTTTGTATTTTTATATATCCATATGTATTTTTACTATGATATTTTACTATCTATATTTTGACATAGTATTTATAGCATCTTTTGAGTTACAGAAACACATAAATTCCATGTGCACATGGGTGAAAACCGATCTGCGTCCTCTTGGGGACTTAACTCCCAGTCAACTGATTTTCCTGTGCTCAGTGAACGCACCAAAGGAACTTTGCACCACTCCCTGGGCCAACCGTCCTCCTGCGGACACGGGGACACAACCCCAGCAAGGAACAAGGCATTGAATGAAGCCCGCGCTTACGGATCCTCTCCTCACGTTCACGTTGTGTGACCTCGTAACGAGCTCTTGTTTTCAGATGGTTTTTCAAAATTCCCATTTCCCATCCAACGCAGTCTCCGGTTTCTGAAATCGGCCTTGTAAACTGTTCAAAGATGGAAGTTTTGTTAACCCCATGAATCAATCTGCAATGAACTTCTGCTGAACAGGCAGCTGTTTTAAAAATTAATTGCTTTGTATTTGCTGCTTTGCTATCAATTTATTACCTAGTGGTGGGATAATGAATTATGACTTCCCCTTCAAAGCAAAAGTCTTGCCTAGGAAATAACCTTCTAATGACAATTAGGCACAAAAAGCTGAAGAGAACACACCGCGTGCTGGCGCTTTATTGAACAGCAGTAACTTTATTGCCCACAGATAACGCAAACATTTTCCACAACTTGCTGCGATTCAGCAAGTTACCTACTTAACAAGGTTCACAAAAACTCCGTATTTCAGAAGCACCCTATTGTTCTTTGAGCATCTTCTCATCTAAGGTGTTTATTATTGCTCAGATCTACAGTCTGGTTGTGATTGGCCACTCAGTCACGAGATATGCAGAGTGAAGGACGATAAAGGACTTCCAGGAATTCATTTTTAATTAGAAAATGTGCCTGCTTGTAGGATAAAACACAACCCAAAGGAACAATGTTTGGATTTCTGAGGCCAGACTCTCTCTGGGCGCAATACATCAGGATTAACTTTAAAGCAGAATGGAATATCAATAGAAAAAAATACCGTACATGGATTTGGAGCAATCCCATCTCAGCGCAGATTACGCGTTCACACTAAGGATGCTGTAGTGACTTCAGAAGAAAACAAAGGGAAAAATAAATAGGAAAAATGTAGTTTGTATTAGACCCAAGAAAAGCTTTGAAGGAAAAAAGAAGGAAACCATCACTATTAGTCCAACAAAACGACTCCAAAGAGTATTAGTGACTGGTTCTCTTACCCAAAATGGGGATCTCCTTTCTCTCCAATGAGAGCAAATGTCCTTTCTTCTAGAACCAGGTCCTTACGTGTAAAAGGAGGAAAAAGGTGTAACCAGGGCTTGGCCTTGGCTCTGCAAAGACCTTCCTGGCTGTCCCAAAAGGGACAAGGTGGCTTTTGCAAATGAGCACTCTGGCTTTACCTCCTGATTGAAAGCAACTGCACAAGGGTTAAATTTCCCCCCTCACATTCTGTCTAAAAAAGGAATCTGAATTTAAAGGCAAAGGTAAACCACACACAGGCATAAAGAGGAAGTTTTGCTGTTTTCAGGTCAGTACACTAAGAAAATCAGAGCGACAACTCATTCCTGGATATGGGAATAAAGTGTAAAACTCTCGAGTCCTGAATGGGGCACGATGGTTTTGGCGTTCACGTGGAGAGAAATGCTGCTCTGTATGGATTTAATGCACTAGAAGCCACATGAAAAAGTAACTAAGAAATTATTTCGTGGGTATCCTCAACATTTAGCAGCACAGAAACAGAGGGACCTTCCTTCCTTCCCTCGTACACCAGAAAATCCTGCTTTACACTAATAGCACACATCTCGATTCCACTCGTTAATACCAAAGTGATGCATATCTCTTACAAATGGCCAAATTCACAAGCAAAACATTTAAACCAGAAATCGTTCAGTTCCACATTTATTGCAGATATTAAAAGGTTAACAATGCTAACATGTTTACTTACACTAAAAAGAAATGTCAGTTATCCAATAACATAAGCGTCTAATTGTTACTAGCTTAGCACTACTGCCAGTTTGCACAGAACAGAAACCAGCAAATTGCTCTGCAAGAATAATGGCAAAAAACCAACCAAAAAGACAGTAGACACAGCACTGAAGTTAGTTAAAATGTTCACTGAAGCTTGCAGTCTTCATGGAAGAGAGCCTGGAACTAAAATAACAGAAAAGAAGCTAGTAAGCTTTAACCAAGGCAACGGATCCGCACAACAAACGTTTCACATGTACAAGTATTGCAAATTTTCAAATCAGAGCTGCCTGCAAAAGCAGGTCAAAACGAAAAGGAAACTCCTTCTGCAAAAGGAGTGTAAGGTCATCTCTTGGTAAAACGAGATAAAAGTGGCAAACGGTAACCCACGCGAGAGCAGGGCCGGGATCCCAGCACAGCGCTGCTCTGCTGGTATCTTGTCCAAAATTCAAGGTTGGCACAAGAAAGACAGAGCACACGAGAGTGGGCCAGGGTGGCAGACTCAGATTTCCTCAACGCTCACCGTTATTCTCAAGACAGCATCACACTCTGAACTGCACTGCACTGCACTCAGCAAGGACGGCACCATTTCCAATCTGGATGCCAACAGTTCTCCCAGATTGGGGAAGGAGGTGAACTGGAAGTTGGCGGGGAAATACAAATTGTGACCAGCAACACTGGCAGCTTCATCACTAAAGGAAAAGCCAAACCCGTTTGAGCGGGCCGGAGGAATAAATCAGATGCCAACAATACTGGTTGCAGAGTGTCATTCTAAACCAGACGGTGACCCATAGAAAATTAGGCACAGGAGAGGAGGGGCAGCGAAGAACACACCCAAATAGAACTTCACAGGGAAGCACACGCTGCCAAATACTGTAACTGATGATCTTTTGAGTGGCCTGTGGTGCCAAACATTTAAGGATTTTAACCATCTCCAAGTAAAGTCTGTGAGAAATGTCTGGGCTATCAAACATCCTTAAATTTGACAAGCAGGTGAACTTACTTGTATTTATAGCCTTTATGCTTCAGTTTCTTATAATGTCAAGGTGAAGACACATGTGATGTTCATGGAAAAACAGAACTACCAGTGTATTTTTCTGTACCTGCCATCATGGTTTCATTTGGTGATTACGTGCTTCAAGGCACCTAAACCCAAGTGATTGGAAAATTACACTGCGACATGATTTTGTTTCTCATGGTTTCAAAGACTTGTACAGTAAAGGAGAAAAAAAATCCTGCATTCATCATCTAAAACTGGTTGTTACCAGCAAGGAAAAGCTTGTTGCTACAGAATGAAAATGAAGACACTCCCTTTCAGCCAGCGGGGTTTCTAACGGAGAAAGAATACCGTTTTGTTCTTGAAACAGCAGGCACAGGCAAGCGAGTAACTGAGGAGCACATTTTCTTACGTTTTTGTCAGTGAGGAACTTGAGATGCTGCCACATTTTTGTGGGCTGTTATGAGCGGGTACCACAAGCGCTCGGCTCTGCAAGAAGCGCGGTGCAGGATGGAAACAGCGGCAAGACAGCGCTCACTCCTGCTCAGCAAAACATGCGCCAGCTCAAGAGAAAACTCTTCAGAGAAGGAGATTCTGGCAGTTTAACATTCCAGGGGAGACTTTGGACTGGTTTTAGAAAGGTAATGATGGAGAATGAGTACACTAAAAAGCATGCTATTGAATGCTGTCACGGTCAGTTAGCCAGTCCCGGATCCCTTATTGATGTGCAAGGTGGAAGAAGATGAATGATCAGACCTTGAATGATTATTTGTGGTAATACTGCTAAAGCTTTCGTGTCTGCAGAACTGCTTCGCCAAGCAGCTACATAATGCTTTTTGTTGATTAATCCGCTCTTCGCTTTCAGTAAATTCTGGCACGGTCCCTTAGAAGTACCAGCTGGTTGTCTTATTTCTTGGCGTTTTTTTCAATACAAGAACTTCTGCAAAGCAAATATTTAATAGAAAACAGAAATGACTCTCTAAACTGATGGTCTTACAACACTGGTGATCCAGTTCCAGGTGACTTCCAAGTATCTGACTTCCAAGCGTTTTCTTCGGTATTTTCTGCAGACACGTGAATTGCACCTGCTCATGGCTTAAACTTCGAGAGGGAAAGAAATTATGCAAGAATGTGTTGGAGAAGAGCTGCAAATTTGTGTAAAAACAAAAAGTACACTTCAAATATGCACTACTTGCTCATGACAATGCAAAGCCTTAGCAGCTGAGGTTTTCAAGGAAGAGTTTAGTGTTACCACACTCAGATGAACTCAGTTGTTCATCCTATGCTTCAAAGTCTAGACTCCTATACAAAACAAGCAGGCAGGCAGACTTCTTGTATGGAAGAAAGGAAACTGCTTTATGCAGGCTCCAGAAGTAGAGCAGATGAAGCCATCGATAAAAATGTAGTAAACCAAAATCTGAGCTGCCTTGCAAGAAGATCTGAACTTGAGAAGATTGTTGGCTTCAGCAAGGATCAGAGCCAAACCAGGCCAGGCGGATTTTTCATGTCGCTTATTCCATTTATCATCACAAAACGGGCAAACTCGGCCAAAGAGAGAGGTAAACAGGCACTTCCGAGAACAAAAGCAGTTGTTTCTTCCTCAGAAGATGACATTCAAGTTGTTAGCTTGCACAATTAAATACAAGACTAACTTTAATCTTGGAAAATGTTATAATACTTTAGTGTTCAAGTCCACTACTATAGAACCAAGTGTTCTTCACACTGGCAGACTCTGCCGAGGGTCTTGCACACAGCAGCCTCTGCATGTCCGTGCTCTTTCTAGCGAGCGAGTTTCTTATGTCAAACCTAGGAAGTAACATCGGGGGTAATTCAGCAGTTAAAGCAGTTCATCAGAGCTCTGGATTTTCATTCAATGTTAAGAAGCCAGATATACCCATGGAAACAGCAATATTTGCTTGGTAAAGGAAGACTTAAAAACCCTGGTATTTTAATGTTTGCAGGAATTCATAAACCAGACGTGTCCATTGCACATACCTATTTACTTGCTCTTTTCTGCCTGTACATTTGTATCATTCTTTGACGGAAAACATCAAATGCATCTTCTTTATTTTCTTCCCCTGCAACACCCAAGCCCTCCCCTGCAGAGGTAGCACCCCTAGGGAGCAAAATGAAGAGTTAGAACACTCCGTTCCCGTTACATTTCACAACGTGCAGAAGAGATCTAAACAACAGCTTCCAACACAGACACAATTCAAGTGGAGAGTTGGGGGAGAAGGGGAGCGGAGCCTTGGTACCTGGCACACCAGGTCAACTAGAAACAACTCTAGAGTGATGCCCTACTGATGCAAGCCCAGCTACAAGCAAGGCTCTAACACGGGTGAACACAAGAGAGCTACAGGTGAAATAAACTGCTCTCTTGCTGTTCGTTTGCTGCTGAAGAATGAAATATAGAAAATAAAGTGATGGCCACTGGACCACTAAGGCAAAAAGAAAACAAACCACCACAAGTATCCACCAACTAAAATGACCAGTGCCATCCAAGGCATGAAGAGACAACAGAAATCCCCGGAGAAAGAAGAGTGTTAAACCACAGACTATGTGTGTGGACTAGAAAGCTTGTCATGTGGGTTTAGAGAGAACTAAAGAGTTTCTGGCTCATTATTCAGCCAGGGAGGTGAAGGAGAAGGATTTCTGTCTCCTTATTCAGTCAGGGAGCTGAAGGAGGTGTTACCCATTCTCTACGCTGGCAGCAGTGGACCCTGGATACAGCAACTTTAAAAGACAAAATGAAGATTCAGATCCAAAAGTGTATTTTAAAAGAAAAAGCAGACTTACCTTCTGGCAGATGTACTTACCTCATTCAGCATGCAGTGGAATGAATCACATAATTAGAGTGAAAATAAATCTGCTGCCTAAGCCTAGGAGTATTGTATAGGATATTCCTAAAGTCTATGTATGTATTATGTACCTGGTGTGCTAGTGAGAAGATTCCCAGGATACTACTATGTGTTAAAGGATCTAAATACACTAAGTAATAAAAAACACCTCCTGAAGAACAGGGGCACCCACATAATCTTTAGGAAGTGTCCGCACACTGCAGCATTCAGGCCGCAGCCTCCAGTCACGTCAAACTGGACGGCAAGGAACGGCCAAGACCAGACTTCGCCCAAACGGGCCAGAAAAACACATGAAGTCTCCACGCTCAACTGTGCTGAGGCCAGAGGCCAATGTCAAGAAGGGAACAAAACACTGATCTGGCCACATCTAGGTGTGTTAGAGAAATCGAGTTACTATTAGAATCCCAGCCTTTGCCAGAGCTGTCAGATTTCTGTATCGTGTTCCCATTACATACACTTTTACAGGCTCTCGGATTCCTTTTCCCCGTGTCCCAAGGCCGTGTCCTTCTTGCCAGCCCATCTTCTGAAGCATCTGGAACCCCACGTTCCTGTTTGTCAGTTTCTTGTGTGAAAATTCCAAATCTTTTGGTTTCTACAAAGGAGAAAAAAAACCCAGAGAAACAAAGGTTCTTTTGTTATACAGGGAGATCATGTACCAAAAATCCCTCACTCCCGCAATAAATTGGCGTGTTCCCCCCAGGCTTATCTCTGTTGAGTCTGGTTTTATCCCTTTGCCCCTTCAAATATAGTTTGGAGCTCTTTCAACGAGCAAAGATCCTTTTTCCCCATGAAGACAGGTCACAAGGACGGAGCCAGGCTCTTCTCAGTGACAACTAACGATAAGACAAGTGGTAATGGGTTCAAACTGGAAAACAGGAGGTTCCACTTAAATTTGAGAAGAAACTTGTTCCCGGTGAGGGTGTCAGAGCCTGGCCCAGGCTGCCCAGGGAGGTTGTGGAGTCTCCTTCTCTGCAGACATTCAAACCCGCCTGGACACCTTCCTGTGGAACCTCAGCTGGGTGTTCCTGCTCCATGGGGGGATTGCACTGGATGAGCTTCCCAGGCCCCTTCCAACCCCTGACATTCTGGGATTCTGTGTTCTTTACCTTCTTCTTCTTTGTAACTGGGCAACCACGAGGCCTATCATAAGCAATTCGGACAGGTTCATGCACTGCAAATCAAATCAATGACAAAATTCAGCTGTAAAGAGAAACAATTTTAATACAGAACTCCAAAAGTACATCTCAAGTGGGACTAACTCAATGTTTTGGCCTAAAATCAGAACCCTTAAGAAAGATCTGAATTAAAAAACAAAACAAAACCCAAAATCAACCAACCAACACACACAGGGTTTTTTTCCTCCTCCACCACAAAACTGGTAATTAGTACATGTATGCATTTAGTTTTGGACACATCTTGCCAGCAATACACTGATGGATATTATATTATAAGGACTGTCGATCTTTCCTTTCCCTGAGCATCTGTAATACTCTGACAGAAAACTCAAACTGGGCTTACATGAGCTTATCATACGTCATTTTCATATCACAAATGAGAGCCTTCACCAACAGAAATCATTACGTAAAGACATTTGTTAAACAATGCATTCATTTTTATATTAAATAAATGTAATTCTTTTAGCCATTGACAATCTGTACTGATACCTCCACAATCTCCTTTAAGTAACACTCACCTTTTGGTTCTTCTATGAGGCAAATCCTTTTAGATGCAGGAATCATACCAACTTTCAGAGACTTGCTGCTGATGCGTTTGCGAGGAAATAGGGTACCAGGAGCAGGAGCGGATGCCTGTGTCGACAGATTGGGTACAGCACTGTCAGATGAGGTGGCTAGCTGCATTTCACCTGTCGAAATCTCCTCTCCTGTTTTGGAACACATCTCTTCCGCTAGGTTTTCCACACTTCTACCTGCTGATGTGTCATCCTCTTCCTCCTCCTCTGCTTGCTCCATTTCTTCCAAAGGCTGGGAGATATCCTCCTCAAACTCAGCTTCCTCCTCATTATCTTCTTCCTCTTCTTCTTCATCCTCTTCCTCTTCTGAAATATCCACATTTCTCTCTTCAGGTTTAGCACTGTCCCCAGCATCAGTTCCTTCTGACACAGCACTGAAGTTAATAGATGGACATAACTCATAGACTTTCATTCGGTAAAATTTGAAAGCAGAACTGTTTCGATCCTGTAAAAACCTGAGCAAAAATTAGTGAAAACAATATCAGAAAGAGATTTGCTTTAGCCAGCATGAAGTAAGACATCAGAAATAAATCTCTTATTATTTTTTTGAATTCTCATGCCAGGTGGTTTTGTAGAAATGTAGAATTCCCCAACACCACGTACCAAGAAGAACGACCGTTCTCCTCAGTTCTTACAGACTGCTTTTTATCAGCACTTCCAAAACTGTGTTGTAAAGACTTCAGTACAGTTATCTTAATGATATAGATGGAGAAACTAAGAAAGACACCAGCTTTGGATGACCCAGAAGGCAAAGAGCAGACCCCAGAAGAGAATTCAGGCTTCCAAATTTCAGTCACGTGGTCTATATGGAAATAAGAGTATTGGCTCAGAGACAGAAGAGATTATAGGGCTCCATTTTTATTGGCACAGTATGAGTAGAAGAGAAAAACCTGTGCTGATTTACACTAGAGCACTTAGGCCAGTTTAATCAAAGCCTCGCTTAAAAAACCAAACCAAACCACGACAAAAGCAAAACCCCAAGAGTGAAAATACTTTGGCAGAACCCTGTTTCAAGATGCAAGCTGATTACTTAGGATAGAAAAGCAAAAATAACAAATCAGTGCATGTACGTGTTTGGGAGAGGTGTTTTTCTTTCTTAGGTAATGCAGATATTCACCATTAATGGAGGTGCTGAGCAGGACAACAGGGAGTGTTGCTCAAAATCCTCTGTTCCTAAACATATTGAATAAAAGCATACATCTCAACAAACAATAAAAGGAAATAGCTCCTTAGTAATTGTTTAGATGCATTTTGATTTTTCTTATCAGTGCATTTACACAGATAAATGTGGGACTCACCAAAGGTCCGGGTTATCTGCACTGTTGTCTATGCTGAACTGCTCAATTTCTGGTCCTACCTGAGCGACAAACTTGGCAAGTTTCTCAGCAGTTTCCATTGTTTTAGCATCCACTGCAAGAAACAGAACGCTCGTTATCTACAGCTTCCCACAAAATCTGCACCACTGGAGGGTTAATAGTTGAGAACTATCTACTTGAGCAAAATAAATTATTTTTAGAATTTCCAGCAGAACAACCTATGTGATTCTTTTCTCCTACAATTTACCATTTTAAAATCTTATCTTGAATCTTCACTTACCGTCAGGAAACTGAGAGGACAATGGTGGGAAAAGTTCAGGTGGTGCTAATACTTCCTCCACATCTGCCCTTTCTTCTGTTGGCAGAGCGAGCTCTGAAGTGGCGGCACATTGTGAGGATGAGGTGGTGTCGAGGGGAGAATTCTCAGACGGGCTGGTTTCTGACACAGAAGTTTTTGACTGGACGGAACCCTGAAGATGTTTGTCTTGGTGCTTCAGCACCGTACCTGCCGAAAGCACAGTCTGCGTCCCTGTGGTTGCTCTCCTCACCTTCCTTCCTCGCACACCGTGTTGGGCGACAATTCCAAGCCTTTTCCTTTTAAATAGCTTCCTCTTAATACTTGCGACTTTCCTGGCATATAACATGGCTCTGACTGATTCTGTTGCAGATTCTTCCAGTGTTCTGCCCTCGCCACCCGCTTCCTTTCCAGCCGATGTCCGCCTCTGCACCTCCGACAACTTCAGTCTGTAATACTTGTATTCTAGACTATCTTCATCAGACAAGAACCTAAAGAAAATCAGAAACACAAGGAAAGCCCAAGCTAAAAGCACAGCTAATCTCAAATTCTCAGACCAAAAACTCAGTAGCAAGTTGATCCTTTCTTCCAGGGTTATACATCAGTTCTTCCGTTAACGTTAGCCTGCATCAGTTCTTCTCAGAGTAACAGCCAACTCCACTTCTAAAGCAGTAAGTGAAGGATGCCAAGCAAATAAATGATGGAGGGTTTTGACGTAAATAATTTATAAGTAATTAATCACCCATGCTGCAATTCATACATGAGGAGGTATGCCATTATTATGCCATTATTGACAGATCAAAAGGAACGTGATCTACTAGACAAAACAGAAGCAACAGGACAACTTCCAGGGATATCAAGAAGTGTAATTAGCTGAGGAAACATCTTCCTAAAGTCTGATTAAATATATGGTAGGCTTTGATCTTATACCCATTGAATGAAATACTGAGTTCAATTACATGTATTCCAAATATCTTCAGCAGAGAGTACTCTTATGACATATTGTTCAAACACACCTACCAATATTCAGGACAGTTCTTCTGAGCATTTCTCTCTTTGGCAGACAAAGTGCCTGAAACAATGCTGTTCACCAGCTGTTCGATTATCTCCACGACTTTCCGATCAGCTCGCTGGGGGGCTATGGGGAGAAATAAAATGCAGCTATTGTATTATTCTCATCACTGGAGTATCAATATTGTCATCTTAGTTATTCTTTGACACACTGACATATGCAATTTTTCAACGTGTTAACACAAAAAAGGCTGCACTTAATACTAGAACAAATTAAGGAAACCTCAGAAACATTCTGACTGTCTTCTCAATGCAAGAGAGATTCTAGAGCAGTTTATTATGAGACTCACTGTGGTTTACAAAACCTATCCTCAGCCATCCTGGGCAAGTCAAGCCATCCTTTAAATGGAAATGACTTACAGCACCAAAAGGATTTTGTGCAAAATAAGGGAATTATATACTGTAAAGTATCTTACAACAGTTCACTCACTTTTAGCTTTTGTGTCAGGAGAGGGTTTTTTAAGCTGTGCTGTGGACTCTGGTTCAGCCTTCTTCATCTGAATTGGATATCCACTCTTCTCCAACCAAGCCTTCAAGTTTTCAATGTACTCTCTTCCAAACAACGTTGAATCGTCAAAGTTTGGGAATAGTGTTGGCGCTGGAGCCATTTCCTGGAGTCCTACAGCTTCAAGTATTTTCTCTTGCCTAAAAACAGATGCTAGCGCGAAGGTCTGACCCAGAAGGGCTAAAGACTTACGGCAAAGAGAGACTGTGGTCTCAAAAGCACTTGCCATTTCTCTTGGATTACCAAAACCGCTTGTCTTAATGCTCAATTCATAAGCATTGCAGGCCATAAGCAGCGGTGTAACACCTTTTAGGAGGCGGTCTTGAAGCCTCATTATGTATTTATCAAAAGGTTTGATTATTTCAAAGAAGCAGTTCTTTGTTTTCACAGCACCTTTGTCCAATAGCATATTTAAAAACTCATTGTCCACTTTGGGAGTTTTCAGAGCAGCATGTTGTAAGCTCTTGATAGTAAAGAAACAATAATCTCTGTGTTCTGGCTTTAAGGAGCATTTGAATGAAGCGAGCATTTTTGCACAGGTTTCTGTCTCCAGCTCGAAGAGAGCTCCAAAGAGCCGGGAAAATTCTGCATCATTTTTTATTGCATGAAACCCAGCCCATTTGATAATTTCTATTCCAAATGTTGAAAAAATGTCTGATTTGTCCACAAGGTCAAAACTGAGATTTCTGAAAACATGTGCAGGCTTTGGGAGCCTGAGAATAGGTCTCTGGGTTGTTAAAGTCGGCCTCTGATTAGGTCGTGGAGGCAATTTTTGATTAGGGCGTGGGACGGGCACCGGCCTCTGGTTGGGTTGTTCAGCGGCTTCAGGCGTTTGATCAGGTTGCAGAGTTGGTTGCTGATCAGAGCCTGGTGGCAGTTTTTTAGTGTTCCATTTCTTCAGGGGAGGTTTGATATCTCCTTTGAAGACTTTAGTTTTAACAGTGCCCCTCGTAAGGCGCTTTCCTCGCAGAACTCTTCCCCTGCCGATGTTGCCCCTCCGTAGCGGGGGTCGGAACTCACTGTCGGATTGAATTCCAAAGTCCACATCATACTCCTGATTCTCCATGTTGCCATATTCATCTTCCATGAGTCCTGGTGATCTAAAATCACCTAAAATATCTGAAGAACTAAAATCAGTTTCATGTGGTCCAGTGGATTCCCAAGAGTCAGGAGGGCCGTAGTCTTGGTCATGCGAAACCAGGCCCCCGTACTCCCGGTCATGGGATGTCGGGCGCCCGTATTCCCGATCGTGAGATGCTGGGTGCCCGTACTCCCGGTCGTGTGAAGCCGGACGCCCAAATTGCCGGTCCCGAGATGCCAAGTGGCCAAAGTCCCGGTCCCGAGATGCCGGACGGCCGTACTGTTCATGGTAATAGTTCTCTTTCCTGATGAGAGGACTAGCGGAGCGATAAGAAGGTCCTGGATAGTCATCTCGAGGGTCTTCATTCCAGTCATCGTGTGGATGGTGCTGGGCATTGTCATGAGCGTATCTTCCATCGTCATGAAAACTGTCTTCGAATCTTGGTCTTGGGAGAGGCCTTGAATGAGCTGGAATGATAAAAACATAAATACACCAATACACTGCAAGTAGTACTCAGAAAAAGAAATAATAAACACATTTACACACTTAGTAACTGAGCCCACATACCAAAACTTCTGAAAAACAGTGCACTGGAATTCCACAGCTGAACAGAAGCCCATATTTTCTATGAACTCATACACAATTATCTCAGATAACATTAAAGTCAGAAATACTAGAATTACCTGCAAAGCATCCAAGAATTCCTATTCCTTAATTCCAGCAAACTCAAAAGGTAAAGAATACTTGAACAAATTAAGTATTGAAAATAAATTATTTCACTGAAGCTTATACAACTTTAAGGAAACAGATCTCATTTTAAAACTCTCAATTTCGTATGAATAAAATACAAGTTATTTTTCTGCACATTTTAAGCACCAAAATCAGAAGATAAAAGCACTTGCAGGTCATGTTTTGTATACTTTCACTAGATTAATGTCCCGCTTTTAGCGTTTTCTCTAAAAATAACACGAAATACAAAGACCCAGAGATATCAAGTGCACTCCTACATTTATTTAACTTATCAGTCATCAACAGAATTCCATCCTGCAGTGATGTCTCTGGAGTCCTCCCTGAAACTGGACCCACTCTCTGATGCAGCCTAAACAGAATTCCTTTGTTTGAAATTCGCTTTTTTTGCCTGGAATTTGCCTCCCACATTGAAACAGTGGCAATCATACCAAGCTATTAGCCTCTTAAAAATGGAAGTGGAAAAACACCAGCACAAGTCCAGGTTTTAGGCAAATATGTATAAACGGAAGGCAAGAAATCGAACGAAGCTGTTACCAGAACAGCTCTTATAATCCACAACACCGCTCTCATTACCTTTGAAATGATGGATTGTGTTCTCCAGAGCATCACCCCGGTCCATGCGATACCTTTTAACTTTGTCCTGCACCACAGCATCAAACGTCTCCCGTGTGATCCGCCGAGAGGCCATTTTTATCCTGGAGCAAAACAGCACAAAGCCGGCCCTGACCGGGGCAGCTCCTCCCGCCGCCGAACCGCTAACGCCGCCGGTACCTCCCCGCTGACCCGGCCCCCCCCGCTGAGCTGGGCCCGGGCGGATTCTCCTCAGCGGGGTGCGGAGCTCCCTCCCCCAGCTCCCCTCACAGGCCTGAGGTGAATGGCAGCGTGACGAGGGAGCCGCTGCCGCCTCCCGCCTGCCCACCCCTCACCGGGTGACTCCCCCGGCAGCCTGTCCGCCCGCTGCCACACGCGCAGACACCCGCAGGAGAAGGAGCCGCCCCCGGCCCGCCCCGCCGGGAGCCGGCCCTGCCCTCCCCGCCCCCGCGCGGTCCCGCCGCCTCCCCGCCACACACGAATCTCCCAGCAGCCCCCGCGGAACGCCGCTCGCTCCCCCCTCCCCGCTCCTGCGCCTGCGCACTGCGGACCCCGCCGCGCCGCAGGCACCGCCTCCTCATCCCCTCAAGGCGGGTGGTTTCGGGCCGGTACCGACGGAGAGGGCGCCGTTTCGAGCCGCACGGCGCGGTAAGCAGAAGGGGAGTGAGCGTGGGCGACCCGCAGCCTCCCGCTCCGCCAGCGGGGCCCTGGGACACCCGCTGCCGTGCAGGCCCGCCTCAGCGAGTTCCCGCATACAGCGCATGCGCAAACGGCGACTGACCGCATGTGTGTGGCGAGGGAGCACGTTACGGGTGGGCGCAGGCGCACTTGGACGCACCGGGCTCTTTTCCGCGCCGCCTGAGGGGCATCGGCGTGACTTTTTGCCTTGGTGCATGCGCACTGAGGGGCTGAGCCGGCGGTGGGCGGAGCCAGCTGCGCACGGCGGCCCCGCAGAGCCGGTGCTGTCAGCCCGCTGCTCTTTGTCAGGCGGGAGGAGCCCGTCACGGAGCGACGAGGGACGGAGGTGGGCGGTGGTGAGGAGAACCGGGGCTCCTTGTGCGCCTGGGAGCTCCCCCGGTACCTGCGCCCCGTTCCTGGGTCCTGTCCGGTGGAGGCCTCGCTAAGGGACTGAGGGGCGGGATGCGCTGGGCCTGCTGAGGGGGTGCGCGGTAAAGCGGGCCCTGCTGCGGGCCGAGGGGCTCCGCCTGCGATGGGCCTCGAGTGTGAGGGGTTTCGGGGCTCTGTGTGCCCGGGCAGGCTGCCCGCTGTGCCCTGTCAACGTAACACCCATCATCAGCAGCGTGTTCCCCATCCAAATCCCTGGCCTCTGAGTTCTTCCCTTTTTCTTTTAATTCCTCTATTTCTAACCGTTAAAAAAAGCCCAGAGAAACCAAAATAACCCATAACCAAACATCCCTTTTACCATATATTTTTGATTTTGGGTTCTGTGCTTTTGTTTTTAGAAAGAACAAACCACGCCCTTTATTTCTGATTAACTTTAGAAGGTTTTGCACGAAAAACTAATTGTGAACTGTGTTAATGACAGGACAAGGAGGTAGTTTATCCCGTTTGAGGAAAATGGGATCGAAACAGATTGCACAGGAAACATTTGATGATGCAGTGCAAGAAAATATTACAGAATTTGAAATGGATCCAGAAGAGGCTGTGAGAGAAGCTGTGCAGCAGTTTGAGTCCCAAGGTATTATAAGTCCATTTATTTTTGCAGTTTGGGTTATTACAGGCTGAGGTTTTACATATCTTAAAATTTAAGAGAACCTGCATGCAAAGATTGAGCATCTGGTATTGAAAAGACGCCTTTGTGAAGTGGAACATAGACACTATTAATGCTAACCTAGTTTCATTGAGTAATTATGACTGAAAAACTGCTTTAGGTCAAACTGCAGGGTGCAGTTTGGTGAAGGAAATGTAACTCTTTTTTTATTTCTTTTTTCTTCCCCAGTTTAGACGTTTAGCTGGAATCAGTGCTTTGTTCCAGGACATATTTGACCGTTATAGTTAGCCAGAACTTTGTCAGCCTTTGATCCATGCTTTACAATAAGTTTATCATTGTTCAGTGTGGTTAACTTGACAGATCTTAGCCAAGCTGCTGTAACTAATATTAATCTTGTTTCTGTTTGTCCTTTTAGGTGTTGACTTAAGCAACATTGTGAAAGCTGTGCGGCAGCCTGCCTCTGAAAATGGTCAAAAGCACCAAATTTTGCTGGTAGGAGCACAAATATTCATTGTCTTCTAAGGATCAGGGTTAACTAGTAGACTGAGATTTATCTTCAACATCTGCCTCTGTCCCATTTCTTTGTGAGCTCTTTGACAAAACAAACAGTGGTGGCAGACGTACAGAGGAGCCCCCATTCCTCCAGGGGTTCTATGCATTCTTTGATACATTTGTTTCTTAGCTGTTTCAAACTAATTTTAAATTTAAAAGAAGACTATTATTATAAATAAACAAATTTGACTGCCTGTGAAGAACTGTCCTTGTTCCTTCGCAGTTCAGATTGAGAAATGACTCTTATTCTCTTCTTTAGACTTTAGATTCCCTTGGGAGAGCCGTTGCTGACTCTGATCTTGCTGAGATGGCCGAGCAGCTCGTGGTCTTCACCGATCAGTGCAAAGAACAGCTGGCTTTCCGCTACCTGGCTGGGCAGAACGGTGCCTATTCTGTGGTATTCTCTGCCTGCCAGCTGGCCTCAGGAGACAGAAATTTAATGCTGAAAGCCTTTTCTACTTTATCTGCCGTCTTGGATGGGCAGCCAGACCTGCTTGACTCTGCTGGCCAGGACCTACTGCTCCAAACTCTGAAAGAATACAGAGAGGATGCGGAGATGACGCTGGCCGGGATCCGGTGCATTCGGCACGCCTGCCTGAAACACGAGCAGAACCGCCAGGACTTTGTCAAAGGTGGGGTTCTGCCGCTGCTGACCGGAGCCATAGTCCAGCACGGAGACAGCGCCGACGTCGTCCGAACGGCCTCCTCGACGCTCAGGGTCATGACATTTGACGACGACATCCGCGTGCCCTTTGGTCACGCTCACGATCACGCCAAAATGATTGTGTTAGAAAATGATGGGTTGAGAGTCCTCATCGAAGCTGCAAAAGGTAAAATTAACCCTGTGGCTGTTCATCCTAATCTTGAATCATCCACGCTTTCTTACCTGAAAGCTCTGCTTTGTTGTAACTTGAAACTCCTTAGAGATTATTCAGAAATTTGCCACTAAAATGTTTAATTCTTTTGATGAAATGTGCCCCAAGAGAGAAAAATCACATGGCTGCTCCAGAGACCAGCAGCAGCACCGAGGTGACCATTATCAGAACTGCTTGTCAGTCTGTCTAGGAAGTATTTAACAGCCCAGAGCAGCTTTACGGGTGCGTTATCCTTGCTGAGGTGCTGCATTCTTGCCTAGAAAAGGTGTTCTGTCTCTGTCTAGATACAGAGTGAACAGGATGTCATCTGTGTGCTGATGTGTTTTAATACCTAAAGTGAAATTCGCTGTTTCCTTTTTCTTTTTTTTTAAAATGAAGCGAAGTAAAACACCTTAATTCTGCTCACCCCTCCTTCCTTGTAGTTACTCCATTTGTCACCTCTCCGCAGCATTCACAGATAACTCCAGCGTTCTCAGTGAACTGTGTGCCACCCTTTCTCGCCTCTCTGTCCGGAACGAATTCTGTCAAGAGATTGTGGACCTTGGCGGCTTAAATTTTATGGTGTCTCTCCTGGCTGACTCCATTGACCATCCGGTGAGCGATATAAAATGTACTTTGGAGTTGAGGTAATGGAGCAGGGTGTGCTCCTCAGTTTAAAGTCCTTCTGTGAACGGGCCTTAGACCGTGCATTATTTTAGGTGCAATTAGTGTTGAAACCCAACCACTGATCCCTATTTACAGCTTTATATACAGAACTAGGTTACCTGTGCTCTGCTGGGTAAGAATGCAGGAATTCTGAGCCCCTTGTGTGTAGTTCTGTCATCCACACTCCAAGAGCAGAACTCTACTTGCTTCCAGCAAAGCTGAGCTGCTGGTTTTTCACCATTCTAGCTACAAGATGTTCAGGAGGATTTAGATGCTGGAGTCCCAGAGGGCTGATGTTTGATTCTTTAAGCTTCTTTGAAAACCTCTGCCACTAACAAGGTTCATTATTACTCTGTGTAGAACAAAATTGTGGCTGGGATGTCAGTGACTGAGAATAATATTGCCGTTCATAACTGGGAATGACAACTGTTTGAATGGGATGCTCTGGTTGGCTTTCAAAAATCTGTAAAACTTTCTGCAGCTTTCTAAGTTTTTGTTTGTTTTTTTGATGAATGGAGGACGTGGTAAAGCAGGTGCTCAGTGCCATCCGAGCAGTTGCGGGTAACGACGACGTGAAAGATGCCATCGTTAATGCTGGGACAACGGACCTCATTGTGCTGGCCATAAGCCATCACCTTGCCAACCCTCAGGTACGTGCTGGAGTGGGTGATGAAGTCCCAGAAGGGCTGGGAACCCAGAGCAGGTTCGGGTTGTGTAACACAGCTGTGTTATCTTGGCTGGTGTGGGGGACTTGTGATAATGAACAGCTTGTGCTAAGAGCAGATACATTCTACATATGGTTGTTAAATGGTTGCAGCTGAGCAGTGTATTAAACCTTTAACTGCAGTGTTGTAGCATGGATAAGCACATGCTTTGGCAAGTATTTGCGTAAATGTAAAGGTATGTCCACTTTATTAGGGTTTTTTCTTGTTCCTGAATCAGATGAATACCAGATACAATGTTTTACAGCTCTGGGGTGTAAAATTTGGTTTACATGCCAGAGAAGCAGGATGTTTCAGCGGAAGATACTTAGGAAAAAAAAAAAAAAGTTAAAAATTGCCTAAAAAAGCAGCAAACTCCAAATACTTTTCTTTTTCTCCCCTTAAATCAACATTTTCAGGCAATGAGGGTCTCCTCTCCTTTGCCTTGCAGATCTGCGAGCAAGGCTGTGCAGCCTTGTGCATGTTGGCTTTGCGCAAACCCGAGAACTGTAACGTCATCATGGAAGGCGGAGGGGCGTTGGCAGCTCTTCAGGCCATGAAAGCACACCCACGAGAAGTGGCTGTACAGGTATTTGCCTCGGAGCACTAGCTTATTTATTCGGGATTGGTGCTGGCTGAGTTCACAGCTTCATTGGGATTTTGTCCTGTGCTTGACAAATACCAAAAGGTTCTGAGCGTGTTGGGAATGTGGCGTCTAAATGCAGGACTCCCTGTGTCTGTCACCCTGGTGTGATCAGAACAAAATTTAGCATGGATTTCAAACCCACCTGAATTCAGGTTCAAGCAAGTGT
This sequence comes from Patagioenas fasciata, assembly GCF_037038585.1. NCBI lineage: Eukaryota > Metazoa > Chordata > Aves > Columbiformes > Columbidae > Patagioenas > Patagioenas fasciata. The sequence goes on along the minus strand of NC_092546.1, from coordinate 5,609,577 downwards.
GGAATCTCATGCTTCTCTTGCAGGACGAGGACAGGCTCTTTCAGACTCTGCCTGTGTTACGATGTTATCTGTCTTATAGGAGACATATAGATTGCCATCTGTTCTCCAGAGTCAAATAAAACACCTGCATGGCAAGAAGTTGCCCTCTAGTTTCTCACGCGAGTCTCAGTAGGGCCTGTGTCCGCTTTTGTGTTCTCTAGAGTACTAAAATACTGTAGAAAGTATTTTCTGAAAGAATATTGTAAGCTAAGTGCCAGGGAAGGTGGAAAAGGGGGGTGTCCTGGCATCATTTAAAGAAGTACTTGGTATTGCTTGGCAGGTGTTTGAGATGTGCTGGTGTTCTGACAGAAGCAGGAGGTTTAGTTGTATAAACCTTCATGGAAAATAGCAGCCATGCTTTTGTCCATGGATTTATTCTTTGTTGCTGTCTACTGTACATTGGTTGTGCAGGAAGGGTTCTTCAGTTGGAGCCAGGTCTGGGTTGTGCGTGCCAGCATCCTCCACGGGTGGGATTTCCCTACAAAAGGCGCTAAAACCTCTCATTTGCCTCTCTCCTCAGAAACAGGCTTGCATGCTGATCCGCAACCTGGTCTCCCGGAGCCGGGACTTTTCTCAGCCCATCTTAGAGATGGGAGCTGAGAACCTGATAACAGAAGCTCGTGCGACGCACAAGGACTGCGATGACGTGGCCAAAGCTGCTCTGAGGGATCTGGGCTGCAAAGTGGAGCTCCGCGAGCTGTGGACAGGCCAGAAGGGCAGCCTGGCTCAGTGAATCAGCCACCACTGAGCTGCAGAGCTTCAAGACATCCGTGCACGTCAAGTCTTAAGGGGGGAAACAAAGTGGCATGGATTAATTTGCAGTTCCATCCAACTGGAATATCTGAAGCAAATGCCTGGCTTGTGAGGCTGCGGTGAACTTTTTTTGGGAGCTACAGCTGAAATGGCTTTATGCATTCACAGGCTGCAAGTCAACTCTGTGTAGTAATTATTCACCAAATCATCTAATGCCTGAAGATGATCTGCTCCCTCCATTGTTATGTCTATTCCTTGTGTACAGAACGGGGCCATTCCTGTGTGCTCTGTTCTGTACAGCAAGAGCAAAAGTGGCTCTTTTTTGGTAGAGTTTGGTACGTACTGCGGCAGCTGGTTCTGATTTGTTCCTCTGCTCTCCGCAAGCAGCCCGATCTGGTAACGGGATGGATGAGGAGGAACCCCATCATTTGTGAATGTGTTCTGTCCTGTTGTACTGTTCTACTAACTGTTCTTTTACTGCTGACCATATTCTGCGCTGCTGCTTTGTTTTGGATTTTCAGCCAACATAACATTTTAAACAAAAGCAAAGTAAGGATTTTGAATAGTGTGGCCCAAAGCAACATAACTTTGATGTTGCCCTTTGCATATAGGAGGAAGGTTCATGTTCTCTTTCAGTGAGGTGAGCAAGTCAGGGACTGGTAGCGAGTTACAAAGCGGTGATGGTATCATGGAGCAGGAAACCAGCCCTGGGGAGCCCAGGTTTTGGTTGTATCTTAGCAGGGTGACGCTTCCCTGGATCCAGGAGTGTTGTGATAGCGATGAAGAGGCTGTGCGCCTGGTGGACTGAAGACAGCTGTGGACTTGGGGGCAGAAAGGGAGACCTGAAACATCCAGAAATGTTCTGGAATCTCCGCTCAAGGCATCTGCCTGGCTGTGATGTTACCAGCTCTGCTCTGGGTGCTGAACCTTCCTCCTGCGCTGCTAATGATGTTGTACTTGAATGGATGTTTTCTAATGTGATACTCTCTGTAGAAATGTTGATTCTATAAAATATAAAAAAAGTGCAAGGGTGGATAGCTCTTTCTGGAGCCTTTTTGAGACAGAAAAAGAAAGGTGGTGGCAGTGTCTCGGTGCCTCCTCCAGCCCCGTGCTGTTTGCCAGCAGATAGCAAGGGTCATTGTGTTCTGAGGCTCCTAACCCTGTGTGAGCATTCATAGGAGGAAAGGCTGCCCGGCTCTGCTTTCTGCTGTGTGCCAAGCACCCTGTGCTTCTCTAACCCCCTCCCTGCCATCCTCCCGTGCAGGGTCCAGGCTCCTTTGTGGCAGAGCCAGCAAGAAGAGCTGATGAAGAAACCCTGAGGGCCAAGTCCTGTGGTGCAGCCTGGTGCTGTTGGGTGAGGAGCAGCACCAAAGCTGAACAGGGTGCTGGGGGAGAATCAGACGTGGGGTTCCCCAACAGGAGCAGGATAGCTTGGATTCATTTTCCCTTTGCTTTAAACAAGAGTTGGTGTATGGTTGAGCTTCTTGTACCTACTGTCTCTTGGTTTTAACCCAAGACAAGGGGAAGGGACAGGTTTGGGGAGACGGGGCTGTCTGGTGAAGCCCTGTTGGGATGCAGCTGCAGGCCGGGCATGGCACGGTGCCCTGCGGGACAGCGGGGCCGGGCCTGGCACACGGCCGCGCAGGACGGGGCTCGGGGCCGGGTCGGTGGAGCGGGGCCGGTGGCGCCGGGCAGGGCCCGCTGCGGGCGGCAGAGCGCGGGCGCTGCGCAGGGCTCTTGCGCGGGATCTGCGCGCACCCGCCGCGCCCCGCCCCCGGCCGCGCCCCCCGCCTCTTCCCGGCACCGGTTGGCTGCCGCCACCGCCTGTCTGCGCCCGCGCAGCCACTCCCCACGCTCGGTACTGCCCCCGTCGCGGGGATTGGTCGTCCATCAGCACAAGCCCCGCCTCCTCGGGGGCGCAGCGGGGGAGAGGGAGGCCTGGCGGCCGCGGGGAGACAGCGGCTGAGGCGGCGCCGAGCGCGGAGCGAAGCCGGTAAGTGCGGGCCAGCCCTGGGCCCCTCCGCCCCGCGGCAGGCGCTGACACGATCCCGGGCGCCCGTCCCCGTGACTTCGAGCCTGAGGGCTGGGCGCTCCCGGGCCGTGTCGCGGTGTAGCGGGGCCGGGTGACATTGCCGCGGCCTCCCGCGGGGTCACCGCCGCTTCGTCCCCCGTCTCCCTCCGTCCTGTCGCGGCGATGTGGCCGGGGCCGGTGGGATTCTGGCTTCGCCGCCGCCTCCGGGAGTTCGGGGGGGAGCGGTGCTGGCCTTTGCCATGCTCACCGCCGGGCTGCGGCACCGCGCCGGAGGCCCAGCCCGGCCCCGGGTCGCGCTGCCCGGTTGTTGCTCCGTGTCTTGCCCGCCTGCCCGGCCCGTGCCCGCCTGTCCCGCGGCTCCTCTTGCCCGCTTCTGTCAACCCCTTACCCCCGTCCCCGCTGTCTCCCCTCGTCCCCCGTCCCCACTGTCACCTGCCTTGCCAGCGTCTCAGATGCGAAGCAACTGTCTGTATGAAACGCGATGGGCTCCTCTTCCCCTTCAAAGTCTATTGATCAGAGCTGAACGTGTGTCTCCAGGTGTGTGCTTTGGTGTGATTTGTTTATTTTTCGATTGTTTTTAAGTTGATGTGAACCTGAGTGTGAGGCGAGCTCGTGTTTCTCTGCTGATGGGTGAATAGCAGAGGGTGTGGAAGGCATTAAATGTGTCTTCTGCTTCTCTCCTACTTCGACGTAGGCAAAAAGTCATAGAGCAGGGGTGACTTTCATCCTTTGCCTTCAAGTGTGAAATGGAAGAAGTGTCTTGGTTTAAGTTGTAACATGAAAAGACACGTGGCAAGTGCTGGAAATGATTGTGCAGGGTTAATAAACGCTGTTCTGTCTCCTCTAACTCGCGGTACCGCAGGCGAAGCAGTTGCTGCTGCAGTTGTTTTGTTGACCTTAAACCTGTGTTCTCCTGAAGTCGGGAGGAGCTGGAGATGTGTTTGCATTTGTCGACTCTCTTTTTCCTGCTGGCTGTTAGGCTGTCAAACCGCGCAGCGTAGGTTCAGACTCTGCCATCACTTGGCTCTTTTTTTGTGCTGGGTTCTCCTGCTTCACGGTCGTGTAAGCTACAAAGCTTTTTTTGGAGGTTGCGTGCTCATCCAGTGTTTTCCTGTGGTTTGATGAATTTAGAGTGTTTTGGAAACATTCTGGTTTTTAAATGACTCTATTTGGGGGAAGGGGGTGTGTGCAAAGGAACAGAAGAGATGTCTGTGGGTGTTAGAAAACAGCTGAGGGAAGAGAGACTGTGGAATAAGGTACTGGAGGGTCAGTGTCATACCAACAACCTGTGGGTGAATGTATTTATAAATAATCATGTGTTTGGGTGTCTAAAACACCAGGGCTGGGTTCCAGGTAACTCTGAGCATCTTTACATTCTACTAGACCTGTGGATACTCAACACTTACTTTTCTTTCCCTCAGCAAGTGAAAATCGTTGTTTAGAACCTCTGGATGCTGGTCCCGAGAGCTCCTGCGGAGGGGGACGGGGCCCGTCCTTGGTGTTGGATTTCAGCAGGAACCCTCTGGCCCCAGTGGTTGCTTCGGGCGGGGGAATTTTAGCCCTTGATAGCGCAGCAGTATGAGTCAGGAGCTGCAATCGTTTCTTTTTGCTTGACCCGCAGCTAGTGCACTGACTCAGTCCCGTCGTGAGTGCACGCTTCAGAAATATCTGATGTTTCAAACCGGACTTGGAGAGGTTGCATAAAACACAAGGTGAGCACCAACGTGTGGTTTCCTGGTGAAGCAGAGGGGCTGGGTACAGGTCAGACAGGTTTGCTGTTAGAAAAAAGCTCAGGAACCAGCAATCATTTTATTCTAGTCACTTTGCTGCTAATTGTAGGAAGATGATTTGTACCTTCCTTGTATGAAACTGGTACCAATACTTCATGCTGCAGGGCTGTTCTCTTTTCCAGGTGATAGATAACTATTCCTGGTGGCTGTCTTACAAACGGAGATTACTTTTCGTGCTGTATGGAGAGGTGAACTGGAATGCACAGCTGACCCAGGTCACACAATAAATGAGCGTTGCAGGAATTCTTTGCTCTCTAGTTGCACTTTAAATCCGCTACTCCTGCAGCTGTGCAGTTAGTGATGAAGGGGTGTCTTTCTCATGTGTTAATGCTGCTCGTAATCAAACTTAATTGGCATCTTTGGCCAAACTGGGTTGATGTTTAACTTTGCGTTAATTTTTGTATGATACAGAGTGATACAGACAGCGGGGTGGGTAAATCGTGGTCTGGTACAACTCTGGCCAATGTGGAAAGCATGAAGAAATTATACTGCTCGGCACACTTGTGGATCATTCTGCTTAGTGATGGAAGATTTTAATTCTTTCTTTTCCTTTTTATTTTTTCATAGGCAATTTAAACTGCTGGGGTTTTAGAACTGAGGTCCTAATGATCCATTGTTGTGTTGAAATAGCTCCTGGCAAAGATTACTGGTGTATTGACTGGGGTTTACCTGTATTCCAAAGAATCGCCTGTACTGGGATGTGTCACTTTGGGACCTCGTGTGTGACATTCAGGTGACTGTATCTGCCATGTAGACCTGTGGGAAAACTTGCATTTGAGTGGCCTGCAAGGAGGCCTGCGAACCAGGCACCCAGATATGATATTTTATTGTATTTTATGCCATTACCTTTGAGAAATAGCTTTTGAGAGGAGTAGTGAAGCTGTTCAGGATGCTTGGGCCGTCGTGTGTGTGGTTATTGATTTGTTTCTGTGCTCCCGAAGGACGGGGATCGCAGCCGGGCGGCTGGAGCGGGTTCAGCAGAGGACCCTGTGATCCCACCTGCTGTTTAAACGCTGTTTTCCCCCAGATAAACCCGTTAGCTGCCCTCCAGATAAGAGCCGCTCTTCGTTTGTTGGCTGTGGGAAGCAGAGCTGAGGTGTCCCAGCAAGAGTTTTCTTTCAGCAACCGAAGAATGAAGCGCTGTGTTTTCTTGCCAAGATTTGCTCTGTTCGTGGCTCCTGCCTTCCTTCCCAGCTTGGTTCCAAATGCGAGTCTCCTGGACTCCTCTGAATAATAATACAGCAGAGGTTTAGATTTAACCATTTCTCAGTGTTCACCAGCGGGCTTAATTCAAGCCAGATTATCTAAAACCACGCAAAGAGTTTGTATCTTTATCCTCAGTTTTATTGGCAGGCTTAGGGAGGCAGGAGGAACGTTTGTTTTGTTTGTTGGAGCTGAGAAGGCCCGTAAAGAACCAAACTCTTCCAGATATTGTGATTTAGTGAGTCTTTTAGTCAATGATTCTTTATAAAATGATGCTAACGGTTTCTGTGTGGACTGCTAAAGGAAGAAACGCGATGGGCTGTTTATAGCTAATGTTTTGGGATCAGATTTATATGCAACCCAGAGATGAATGTGACTGAAGAGAGCTGGATCTTCAGGGCATATCTGGTTTTGATTTTTAAGGGCTTAATCAAACTGGAAGGCACAGACAGACCTCAAGGGGCCATCTAGTTGAGTTCATCCCCTATTCTGAGTGTTTCAGCCCTTTCTTCTGTGATTTTCTGTGATGCTTTTGCTCCAAGGCTGGATTTAAGGCTGCGGTAATCTCAGCTCTTACCACATCGCTTTCTCTGTCAGGCTCAATTGCTCGGTTTAACAATAATAATTGAAGGAAACCTAATTGAGCAACTTCCCTGGGTACCGCTTAACTTGAGCATGGGAAAACGGGTGAACATTTCTGCACGAACTCCCTTGGTTTTCTTTTTTCCTAATTTAATTGTAGGCTTTCATTAGCGATGATAATGACACGACAACAACAAAGAATTAGGAACCGGAGAGCTGAGTAACGAGGGAAGCTCGTACATATGGAGTCATATGGAGTCATACAAGTGGTACAAGTCATACAAGGTACATACGGAGTCATACAAGTGGTACAAGTCATACAAGGTACATACGGAGTCATACCAGTGACTTTACCTGAATGAAATGGAAATTTTGCCCCAGAGATGAACTGTGATCCCAGTTTGTGTAACTGATGCCTGGGAGCTGTATGTGTGGTACAACTCCCAGTTATTGAATCAAAAAGCCTCGGTTTCTGTATGTACCTCGTTTTACCTCCTCAGCAGCAGTTACCTCTGTTTGGTGGTGATCAGAGGCAAGCGGAGATCCGGACCAAGTTTCTCCTGCCCGTTTTACGAATATGGTGCATTTTATGGGCATCAAGTCCTGGCAGCTCTAACCCACTTTTGTAATTACTGCTGTTGTCGTCCAAGGAAAAAACCAAACCTTTCTTTAGCCAATTCAGAGAGCCGATGGTGCTGTTCGCTTTGTGGTGCCTCTGCTGCTCTTGCCCGATAAATTGTGGTATTCCCCAAATCATCGTGTCGTGTGACAGGTCTAAATTCCACAGGAGAACATCAGGCAAACGTGGGTTTGGGTCATGACACATTTGCACGCCCGTCTCTGGGCCGGGTGCCCAGGTTGCTCCTGTGTTCTGACTGCGTGATAACGCGAAATCGGCGCTGGCCGGCTCTGCTCTGGTAGTTTTGAAGGTATTTTTGTGTGAACAGGTGATTTTGGACCTGGGAGGGGTTTGCATGGGCGGTGGGATTTCTGCTTCTGTCCCCTGGGAATTTGGTGTAAAAACCCAGATTTCCTCCCTCCCGCTGCTCCCAGGAGCTGGTGGGATCCTGAAGGAGGGATTTTGGGGCAGGTTGGCTACAATGAGGTGAAGCCAAACCTTTAAATAAGGTCTAATTTTGAAATATGGAGCTGTATAATTATCTGCAAGCCTTTATTTAGTAATGCGATTTTAATTATGCACACCCTCACCGGCCAATTTGTGCGCATTTCTTAGTTGCGTTGCTCATCCCCGACTCTCCTGCTAAGGAACTAATTATCCTCAGACCGTGTAATTTAAAGTGTGTTCGACTGAAATAGCTGAAACGCAGCGTGGTGGGTTCATGAGCGGCTCGGACGGCTGGAACTGGTTTTAATCCGAACCCCAACCCCGCCTTGGGCAATAAACTGGCACCTGCCTGTAGGACGTTCTTCCAAGTAGGTTGCTTTTAGCATCCGAATAACTCGATTCTGTCTCGCCTGTCCTTTTAATCAGAATCACCACCAAGAGGAGCAGAATGTCTCGCTTGTCAGAGACTCAATTTGACAGCTTGATTGAACCGGCTCAGGTATTCGTTAAGCACCACCAGAGAGAGCTGGGGGAACGTGGAGGAGGAAAACAGCGGCGCTCCAGTTTTTCACGCGTGTTCTGCGCGGGGAACGGAGCTTGTTTAGCGCACAGATGTTTCTGCGGCTGTTGGAAGGTGCCTAGAAAGCGGCTCAGAGGACCAGCACAAATCAGTTCGTCGGTCTGAGACGCCACAGCCAGAAACGAGGGGCCTGAGCTCCCCTGCTTTGCAATTTGGTGACTGATCTTTAATCCGTGACCGAATTAGCGTGGCTGGGCGGCGTTTTCTGACGGGCTTGAAACTGGACGCCGGAGTTAAGTGCTTTGTACTTTCAGTGCACCGCCATGGGTTTTGTTGTAGAAGCACAGCGTGTGTTACTCATTAAACCCCTCTAACTTTTGAACTCGCCTTCGCCAGCAGTTTTGCTTTCTGATTATCTGCCCTCTTAGGGTTCCCTCTGCACCGCGTCGTACTGGGGGGCTGGATCCAGGTGTGTGCCAAGGGCTCATGTAGCTACAATATAAATCACTCAGAAGCGCTTTATTAAAAACAAAAAGCTAATCTGCAGCGATCTTTTTCTTGTTTTCTGTGGCTTTGTAAACACAACTAATGGCTGTCTATGGAGCGCTACAAAATACATGGATTTAACAAATATCCAGCTGCTCCGTGTTGGGTTTCAGCGATTATTTAATGAGGAAGTCAGATGGCAGTGCATGCAGAATGATGTCGGGCTTCTCGTGGGCAGGCGCTCCAAATTCAGCCCAAATCTGAAAGCAAAACGCTGTTCCCTGTGGCTCCGGCGTCCACCATTGGGCAAAACAGCCTGAATTCAATGAATAACTCAGCGGCGTCAGAGTCCAGCCCGACGCCAAAGTAGAATAAACCTGCATTGCTTTGCAGTGAGCAAGTGCGAATTAAAATAATAAATGCTATTTTTGCATTTCAGCCTCTGTTTATGTAGAGCATGTGGGCAGTTTTAATGCGTAAAACTGAGCGTACAAACAGGTGTTTGTGAGAGCAGGGCACTAAAAATAAAAGTGGAGAATGTGGCTGAATAGGATGAAAGAGAATATTGTTGAGTAAATGGATATCATCTTTATGCATGTACATGTCCTAAAATAAGTCTGGGCTTAATAACATTGGCTGAGTGTTTAAGATTTCCGTTTGGTGATCATTCTCAATCATCTTTCAAAAGGATGTTATAAAATAAAGTTGCATATTGCATTCCTAAGCTCTTTAGCATGATTTCTATTTTCGTGGGCTTATTTTGGGGAGGGAGAAATCTGCTGCTGTGACCTACATTTCTGTATTTGCGGCAGCTGGGGTAATATCTCCACCTGTGATCTCTTCCATGCTTTTGCTGAAAGGTGTTTTACAATACATTTCCCAGGTTCCTGAGATAAGAAGGGAAGGAAGTAACTGCAGGTGGTAATTAGAAATAATCAATAGTCTGTATTCTTCAAAATAACGTAATGAAGTGCTCCGCTCTGTAGTGTTATGGATCATTTTTAGGTCTGATCCTTACGGGACTTTTTCTTCGCGTGGTCTGATGCGACAGAACTCTCGAAGTGCCCCCGCTTAGGTCGGATTTTGGACCATCAGATGTTCTCTTTCATTGCAATTTGAAGTTATTACCCCCCGAGCAACACCCTGCGGTCTCCTCTTTCCAAACGGGAGCTGTAAGCACCTCGCTATGCGTCTCCCCAAAGCTCCAGCGAGCGGTGTCTGGCATTAGGGACACCCAGGGGCGTTTGTCCTCTCCGGGACTGGGCACACGGGTCGCGCGGAGCTTTGTCCTCACAAATCGGTCACGCACGGGTACCAGCAGAGCTGCTCCGGCCCCACGCCAGCGTCTCTGCTGCAGCCCAGGGGCTTGCAAAGTGATGTCTGGCATATGAGAGCGATGTGGGGGGGGAATAGGTCGGCAAGTATGAAAGGTGCTGACAAGCATGTGCTGTCTAGAGATTGTTAGAAAGGGAAATAAATAGTCATAAGATGGGCATTCCAGGTTGGCAAGAGGTTGTGCCCAGGGTGTCCTGGGCATCGGAGGGGACAAGGGTGAAGTGACTTGCTGGAGGACGCGTGAGAAGGACGCGGCAGAACTGGGGAGCGATTTGGGTGTCCTCATCCCGCGTTCCTCGGAAGGAAGCTATCAAAGGAGAGAGGTGAGATCCGAGCAGCCTTGTGGCTTAGAAAACTGATCTTTGTGGCTCCACAGCCCGCTTGGGAAGAGGCTCAGAACTCGGGGGGGCGCCTTTCTGTTCCAGGTTTGTCGGACTCAAGCTCTTTAATTTCTGCATATTTAAGGATGAAAAAATTGCATGACAAAAAGCACAAATATTAGAAAGGTGCTGGAGTGATATCTTCTATTTAAACCATTATCTCTGCAGCTGAGGTTAGGCTGACCTTGCCTTTCGCGGAGCAAATTCGTGTCACAGCGAGAGGTACCTGCGCAAACTGCACCGGTTCGGCAGCCGCGAGCACGCGTGCATTGGGACTGGGGGGAGAGGGAGTTCCGAAATCACCGCCGTGCTGCTTGCAGTCGAATCGCTGGCGTCATCAAAATAGCCTTTATGGCACGTGTGAGGCATCGGATTTATCCGCTTCCTAAAATAACCTCCCGTTGCTCATGACGGGCTTGCGGGACTTAGTGCTGTGACTATTTTTTTCCACTTTCCAAGGCTGGGTTTTAAATTTCTCTATGCCTTCTCCGATATCTAGATGCTCAGAGCGAATAGCAACCCAAATCCTCACTGTGGGAGATGGAAGAGGGCAGAGGAGAATCTGATTCTTCTCTCTAGAAATGGTGGATATTTTGGTGGTGTAGCTTGGAGCTGAGTTCCTTGTAGGTTGAAAAGAGTAAATATGATGGAAATGCACCCAAGCATCCCCACACATACACTTGCACATTAAAGGAAGGGAATAATGCTGGGAACCTGGAAATGCTCCTCAGCCTGGGTGCTTGGGATGCAGGTTTTCCTCCTGAAAGTGGCCCTGGGAGTAGGTCGCTATTCCTTCCTCTACAAGCTTTTTACTACTTGCGTATTTTCTACTTTTGACGCTAATTCTTGCTTCCTCCTTGTTTTCAATTCAGGAGCCGTAGCTCTTCTGCCCACTTGCAAGCGCGACTGGTATGGGTAATGGTGTGAGAGAAGGTCAAGTGGATTTCAAACGGCAGGATGCGGAGCCAGCTACGCCAACCCACCTCCCGCCGGAGGTGAGACCTTCTTGGGTCCGGGCGATGGGTGGGCGAGAAGCTGTTGGGGCCGGGCGATGGGTGGGCGAGAAGCTGTTGGGTCTGGGCGATGGGTGGGCGAGAAGCTGTTGGGTCCGGGCGATGGGTGGGCGAGAAGCTGTTGGGTCCGTGCGATGGGTGGGCGAGAAGCTGTTGGGTCCGTGCGATGGGTGGGCGAGAAGCTGTTGGGTCCGTGCGATGGGTGGGCGAGAAGCTGTTGGGTCCGTGCGATGGGTGGGCGAGAAGCTGTTGGGTCCGTGCACTGGGTGGGCGAGAAGCTGTTGGGTCCGTGCGATGGGTGGGCGAGAAGCTGTTGGGTCCGTGCGATGGGTGGGCGAGAAGCTGTTGGGTCCGTGCGATGGGTGGGCGAGAAGCTGTTGGGTCCGGGCGATGGGTGGGCGAGAAGCTGTTGGGTCCGGGCGATGGGTGGGCGAGAAGCTGTTGGGTCTGGGCGATGGGTGGGCGAGAAGCTGTTGGGTCCGTGCACTGGGTGGGCGAGAAGCTGTTGGGTCCATGCAATGGGTTGCAGAGAAACGCTGTGTGGCTGCTCTAGAAAACAAGTAGCTCCATGGGATTCGAGCTGTGGATCCTCCAAGAGCTGTAGTGTATGTGAAGGCTGCATAAAGTGTAATTTTTGCTTCCTCTGATGGTAGCTGAGCGGTTTCAGCCCGCTGGGAAGCGTCTGGGCATCGCTCAGAGCTGACGGGCAGGCAGGGCTGCGTTCCACGGTCAAGGTTGTGCCTTGTTATGGCTTCGGTGGCGGTGCTGGGAAGAAAGCCACACGGCTCGGCCTCCCCGCTCCTGTTGCTGTCACTGGGCGCCTGCTAGAAACACGAAAAGAGATGCTGAACCTTGGTCTGGTTTAGAGCAGAGCTCAGGCTGAAGTTCACGCTTTGCAGGGCTACTCTTGTGTTTAGCATCAGCCAGGCAAAGATTGGAGTGGAAAATGGGACTGAACCACGTATTTTGGTAATAAACATGAACTTCTGAGCTGGGAGGCAGTCTGAGAAAAAGAGAAACGTTGGCTCCTCCATGAAAACACAAAGCGTATCAAAAGTTATGATTCCCGAGCCGTGTCTTGGCTCGTCTTGCAGTCTGTAACCTTCGTGGGTTAGACTTCAAGTCGTTCACTTGCCTTCTGCCCGTGTGTTACCAGATGATAGCTGCTTTATAAACACGAGCTGTGGCAGGAATGTCAATAACAAAAACACTCCCACTCCGTTTATCACAGCGGGAAACCTGTCTTGGTTTATTCTTAGAATCTTGGGAACATGTGGAAATAGGGCTTGTGTGTTAGTGGGAAGGCAGGAAAGAAACTTCTGTACGTGGGGCAGTGGCTTGGCTCTGGGAATGCGGACAGACAGAAAACGTCTGAGAGGGGCAGACCTTGGAACTTTGCATTTTGGCAGACGAGTCTAATTATTCTTCATGGTCTGACCAGGAATTTCCTGCGCTTAAGATCTTGAAGATAATTTTGACCCCGAGACGGGGTAGATGCTGCAGCAAAGGTCAAATATGACAATTTTGCTTAGGATTGGCCATGTTATACTGAACACTGCTTTCTTTTAGGGCAACCAGGAGAACAAGAAGGTGCTCAACTCCCTGATGTCTGGTGCGTTGGCCGGTGCTGTTGCTAAAACCGCAGTAGCCCCACTGGACAGAACAAAAATCATGTTTCAAGGTGAGTCCCGTTGGCTTTTGCAAAATGCTTTTACTTTATCATTAGCAGCAACGAGAAAGGGGAAAGGAGCGATATAAGGCGAGGTGGTGGTGCTGGAAGGAGGTAATTGAGCTGTCTGGGTTTTTGTTAGGGACCGGATGCCAGGCCGTGCCCACTCCAGTGTCTTTTTCTACTGAGAGCTCCATTGTATTCCAGCCGAATTGTTTTGGTTGGAGTTAATTATGAAAAGTACTGCGAGATGCATTGAAGCTGGCGTACCCAGCTCTGTATCATACAGCCCCTGCGTAACTGAAAATGAAATTCAGCCAATTGAAATGGAAAATTGTGGGATTTGGGGTTCAGCCCCATGGTGGGCTCTGCTCCGTTCCTGTCCTGCCGGTCACACTAATGCTCTGGAGGGGAAAGCACGGACAGTTCATACAGCAAACATTTGGTGAGGCCGAGGATTTGAAATCTGGTTGACGTCCCAGCTGAAGCGAATTGGGCAGGTTTAATCTAATCCCTGCGTGAGATTTAATTTTAAATTGACTTTCATTTGACATGATTTCCGTTCTCGGCGTGGCGGAGGCTGAGGCCTGGGATATGGACGGGGGGGTCGGAGGGAGCTGACCCCTGGGCTGGGCTCACGTCTGTGAGCAGCTGCCGGTGCTTTTCCACCACAACAAACCAGGTCGACATTTATAACAAGACCTGTTTGGTTTGGCCCATTGAACTGGCTGCAGAGGAGATGATTCAAGCTTGCCCGTTCTGACCAATTTCTTGGTATCTAATGGATTTCTTAGCCTCTTGCTCTCCTAAAGGTTTTTCCTGCTTCATAAACAGGCACCAGAGTGAAGCATCTTTGCTGTAGGAGCTGAGAAGGTTGTTTCTTGAACTGGAGAGAGAAGGATTTTGCTGTGGGAGCGGAACAAGAGCCCTTTGCCATTGCAGATCCGTCTGCAGTTGCTTATGGAGGTGTTTTTATTTGTTAAAAAAGACAAAAGCAAAGCGTTGAATTGCATAAAGGAGCAGCGTGGCGAAAATATATTTGCATGCCATAGTTTGATACACTTGAGAGGTTCCAAGTCTCAAAGGAGTTTGAAAGAAACGGCAATACACGCTTAATTGGAACCACGTTTCATTAGCGTTGCTGCTCAGGTCTTAGCCTGGGTTTCCCTCCCGAGGAACGGTACAAACAGAGCTGCTGTGTGCCAAGCAAATCCCGCTTCCCAACGCCTCGTGCATTGCACAGTTAGGGAGACGCTGTCAGTCCGGGGCAGGCAGGGATTGAAGCCCAGCGCTCATTTTCAGGTTTGCTGGGCTGGAACCGTTCTTGCGTGGAGCCCTCGCTGAGCAGCCCTGTTCTGTGCTGCTTCTGGCATTGGTCTGGAACCCGCGTATGGAAATGCACAAATAAGTGGTCGCTGCAGTTTTGTTTGGGGTTTTTTTTTTTTGCATTTTTTAATTTATTCATTTATTTTTAGTGCTTTAAAGAAAAGTGTGACAGAAGCCAAGCATTTTCATAACTAGATGGAAGAATGGATTTATGTGCTGAAGAGAGCTGGGGAGCGCTCACCTGTGGAAAGCCTTTGTTTATTGCAAAGAATCATCATTTTCTCTTGCATTAATTCTTTTGCCTCTATTTTCATCCCTTAGATAAAATGCCTGTAAGGTTTATTTAATCCATCTAAATGTATTGCAAGACCTAACGCTCGTTTTTTCTTTTTAGTGTCTTCCAAAAGATTCTCTGCCAAGGTGAGGTGCTGTGTCTGTCTCCTGTTGACCTCAAGTGTTTGATTAATGGTACTAACAGCCCCAACAGCATCTTTTACTTGTATTTATTTAACGTTCTTGCTGGGGTTTTAGTAGCAGCACTCACAGCGTAGAGGGGAAGGCTGGAAACAGCGCTGTTTATAACACTCCTTAGGAAAGCGCTCTTTCTTCTTCCAGTGCATAGGATGGAAGGGCCTTGGTCCTTTTTCACGCTCCAGGCCCTAGGAAATGTGGTGGCATCACCAGGGCCTTGTTTTGTTAGAGCTTCTCCTTTAGCGCCTGTTTTCCTCCCCCACACACCATTGGAGTTGTCTCAGGGTATCTAGGAAATCTGAATTTGGGAGCTGATGGCTCGCTGAACATTTTGTTGTGTGCATTCCATGTGTTCTGTGCTAATATGCGTAATCCAAATGTTTCTGTCTTACGCTAAGAAGATTAATTTGAGTTGAGATGAATGGTTTGCAAACAGCAGCCCAGCCCTGCCCATGGAGGGAAAATGAAGATGTCTTGAATCTAAAACTCTCCCTTCCTGACTCGGGTTCTTTTTCACGCTCATGTATCTGATTTAGTCTCCCCAGAGAAGAGGTTTTAGTCGCCTTACTCTGAAGTCAGCGTGGCGAGCGTGAACAGCTGATACCAGCTTTGCTGCGGTCGGGGTGGGAAGGAGGATTTGGAGAGGTTAAGCCATAGGGTCACCTTTTCCCCCTCCTCTATTGTTTGGACTCCCTCTTATCATGATCTCCATGTCTGACCTTTGCTCTGCTGCCCGCAGGAGGCTTACAGGCTGATTTATCGCACCTACCTCAACGAAGGCCTCTGGAGCCTGTGGCGAGGGAACTCCGCCACCATGGTCCGCGTCATCCCTTACGCCGCCATCCAGTTCTGCGCGCACGAGGAGTACAAGCAGCTCCTGGGGAGTTACTACGGCTTCCAGGGAAAGTAAGACACAGCTTCCATCCCCGCAGGGCAGGACGGAGCGCTTTGTGGGGCCGTGGGTTGCAGGGAGGGAGCGCGGTTCTCCGCGTTGCGCAGAGAAATTCTGAGTGGAAAGCTCTGTGGGTGCCGAGTTCTGGCAGCCCCTCTCATTGTGGTGTTGCAGAACAGGGTGTGAGGGGGTTAAGCAAAGGGCTGGGCTTCTTGTCTTGCACGGGGGAGATCTTTGGGAGGAGACCCCGTCTTCTAGAGGCGTGAGCAAGAAGTGGCCTAGACATTGAGTTAGCGCTTCCCCGTGCTGAGAGCGGGCAGGCAAAACAAAGAGCTGTTCTGTGCAGGAGAAGCAGGGAGATCCAGCCTTGCGCTGTTATCTGAGCCGTGCGTGTGGCCCGAGCCTCCTGCTCTTGGCCACATAGCATCTGAGACACCTCAGGTCAGGCTCGCTGTCCTCAAAAGACATTTCCTAATAATATTTCTCTGTGTCTGGACTGGCTGTGGCAAAGCACAGCCGCTTCAACCCCCGCCCGCCCACCTCTTTGAGTCCACAGGCAGGGAAGGGATTCAGGAGCTGATAGAGTAGAGCCATCCTCAAAAGCCACGGAGCGTTTCCATCTCCAGGTGATCTGTTTGGTCTCTTCTCTCACCTTACTTTAGAGCGCTGACACCCTTTCCTCGATTCATTGCTGGCTCTCTGGCAGGCACAACGGCTGCCATGTTAACCTACCCCTTGGATATGGTCCGTGCTCGAATGGCTGTCACGCCGAAGGAGATGTAAGTGCCTAACGAAAGCAAGTACAAGCACCACGAACAAACGCAGAACTTTCTTTTAAGGTCAGATGACTTTATTCCCGTTTTCTGGGTCACTTCTTGCTCAGAGCCTTTGGTGTAATAAACCTCTTAATGGCTGGGGTCTGAGCGCTGATTAAATGAGCCGATTCCTGGTTAGTCCAGGGGCTGGGAGGAGATCGGTACTGAAGGAACTCGGTGGTAAAAGCCTGGGTGCTGGTTCTTGAGGAGGGCAGCTGGCACGATGCCTCCTGACAGTCAGGACAGCGTGTCGCGACAGGGCTGTGGCAGAGCCACCAACCGGCTTCTCCACGTACAGACAGGCCCCTGAGCCCCCTTCTGAGCTGTTTGATGAGCTCAGAGCCGAGTTAATTCATTGTTGATCCTTCAGAAAGTCCTCTTGGAAATGTTACTGGTGCGTGCAGTCACTAACCAGCGCAGATTTGGTTTTCCTGTGTCCCCGCGCCAGGTACAGCAACATTGTTCATGTCTTCGTCCGAATATCCCGAGAGGAAGGACTGAAGACGTTGTACAGGGGATTTACGCCAACCATCCTCGGGGTGATTCCGTACGCTGGGCTTAGCTTCTTCACCTACGAGACGCTGAAGAAACTGCATGCAGGTAAAGGCAACTCGGTTTGCTTTCCAGTGAGATGGTGCAGACATTTGGCCGGTTTGGGGTATCTGAATTCAGTAGTGTGAGTCCTTTTGCTGGCCTTGGAGCCACTTGCACAGTTCTGTGTTTGTGGAGGATGCCTTGTACCTTCGTCTCTCCAATTCCAGATGGTGGAGAAGTCAAGCTGCAGAAAAGCAGCATCTCTGCCTTGCAGAGGAACGAGGAAACGCAAGTCCTGGGCGCAGGAGGACTTGGTGATAGAGCAAGTCAGCTGCCAGCCGAGTCGGGAACAAACTCTGGGGAGCTCTGTGCTCTCCTTGGCTCTCAGCCCACTTGACCTTGATCGTGCGTTCGTTACAAGAAGCTTTCTACACTCAGCTCCTTTCTCTTTCCCAGATCACAGTGGGAAATCGCAGCCATCCCCTCCGGAGCGGCTTTTGTTCGGTGCCTGTGCCGGTTTGATCGGTCAGTCGGCCTCGTACCCCCTGGACGTGGTTCGCCGACGGATGCAGACGGCGGGGGTCATGGGACACACGTACAGTTCCATCCTTCTCACCATGCAGGAGATTATCAGAGAAGAGGGACTAATCCGTGGCTTGTACAAAGGACTCAGCATGAACTGGGTCAAAGGGCCGATTGCAGTGGGAATAAGCTTCACAACCTTTGACCTGACGCAGATCCTTCTCCGTAAATTACAGCACAGCACTAACGTTGAAAGGTAGTAGCTTAATCCCCACAGCTCCTTGCTGGGGAAAAGTACAACACGTGTAGAAAGAGCAATGCTAGCGTTCCCTCGCTGCGTACGTGCTGTCCTGCAGCTGACAACTTACCTTTCTCATTTGGTTGGGGTTTTTTTCTGTTATTGTTGGATTTTTTGTTTCTCCTTTTTAACGAGCCTCTGAGTTATTTGGAAACCTCCACCTGAAAATAACCCTTTCCTAAACAAAACTCTCCTTTTACCATTCTGCAGAACCGAGTCCCTCTAAAGTAGCTGCCTCACCCTTGTGGTTTGCTCCTCGATGCCGGGAGCGGAGCCTCTCACAGGAACACGTGCTGCTGCCGGCTCCCCACCGGCTCTGGGGGCAGACAAAGCGGACGATGGATGATGGGAAGGAGGACTCGGTGCTGCCAGGATGATCCCCTGAATTTGGGAAGTGGCCACTGCTCCCGGCCGGAACCCGTGTTAGCTGGAGGCAGTCTGCCAAGTGCAATATTCCAGTTAATCTGCAGGGAATTCCACATTTCCCCTGGCCTGTAAGCGTCGGTCTCCATAAAACAGGACACAGCAGGATTTAACAGGTCCGGTTCTTTTGTTCTGGGTGAGCTCTGGCTGGAAACGCTGCCCTTTTTTTCAAGTGTTCTTTTCACTTCCAAGTTTTATTGTGTAAAGTTGCAGTGTCGCTCTGGGATTACCAAAGACTGTAGGCAGCAGGGGAGGAAAGTTCCGAGCGGTTCCGTAAATCAACTCCTCACGTTTGTTGTCAGTGTTGTTGAGTAGGTGCTGTGCCTGGGTTCACAAACTGGACCGAGCTTTCAGGCCACCCAAACCCTTCCGTTATTCTCATGGTCTTCAAGGCAGCGCTTTTCTTCTAAGGATTTGGCAGACTGTAGTGTTGGTACGCTGGAAAAGTGTTACATGCTTCACATTTAAAGCAGTTTTATCCTTCAGTATTGTTGCTGCGGCTTTATGCACGATGCAAGAACAAACATCTCGAAGACGCGTGTGACGCAGACTGAGCTTTTCCCAAAGGCTGTTCGTGCCCGTCGAGTGCAGCCCCAGAGCTGGCTCTGCTTCCGAACAGCCTCGTCTCCTGGTACCTGCTGCGTCGGTCGTGTCGCCTCCGCTCTTCAATCCACACCTCAACCCACTCGCTTTGATTCCTAGAGCTCTTCTGGGGTCCGTGTGCTCCACAGCCAGTATTGCCCCTCAGAAGCTGGATACAGCCCAGTCATTTCCAGTTGCCATTTGCAAGTGAACGGTAAAGTACCTTCCAGTGCTTCTATTTCAAATTGGTCTTCAGGGAAATCAAGATTTGGGGTGGTTTCTGTTACGTTCCATTCCCGTATTAAATTTGGAGTGCAAGAGAGGTCAGAGCGAACTTCAGACTTCTCGGAGGATCAGATGACATAAAGCAAGATTAAAAATCCCTTTCCAGCTGATAGAGTCTAAGGTATAGAAGAAAAATAAGGCATCATTTAAGATCTGTCCTTTTCTGACGCATGCATTGTAGCCATTGTAGGCTGAGCCTCGTGTCATGGCTTTATTAATGAGAATGGAGGTAATTGCACAACCGGTAGAAATAGCTTTCTCCTTCCTTTTGCCTTTGCACTTGTTCTTTGGAGCGTAATTTGCTTCTGATGCCAAATATTTCCCTAGGAATTGAGCACCTTCACTTCCATGTCGCGGCCGTGGCAAGAGGCAGCGTACTGAGGTATCAGTTGTTTCCAGAACACGTGGTATCGATCGTACTGCAGTGGTTGTGGATGGGCGGGGTGCTAACCTCAGTAATTTCTGCCTCCAAGCCCACAAATGACTATTTCCGTCGTGAAACTTGACTGCAGCCACTGATTTACCTTGTAATTAAAGCAACATTAGGTGTTGTTTGAAGTCTTTAGAGATGACAGCCATGAATTCTGTGTATGTTTTGCTCCCATCGCCGGTGGAAGATGCTCAGCCGTATTCTTCGTTCGGGTGACGTTTCTGTTCGGTCCTTCGCAAGAGCTCTGATTTCTTTTCTCCAATGGAGAAGCCGATTAACTGCTGCTCTTGTCTTTGCCCTGTGTGGCCCGGTGGGGAAATACTAAAGCATTTGCATCCTACCACGAGAAATGAGGTGTAAACCAGCAACCCGGTGCGTCAGCAGTCGAGCGTGCGTACGTGCGCGTCCGTGTGTCTGTCTGGGTGTGCGCTCTGCCCAGGGTCGGTACAGCCGGTCATCTCGGGGGCGAGCACAGCAGATCTTGTGAGATTTGAGCATCACCAAACCCGCGTGGCTTAATCCCCGCCGGGTCCTGCCTGAGGAAGGAGCGTTCGGCTCAGATAAGTTCTTCCTTAATTAGCAACTGCACCTGATTTTAATTCAATGGAATTGTAGCCAAACGTGGGGTTTTTCCCAAGTTTTGCAGGCTGAGTGTTTGTTCAGAGACGGATCTTTGAATTCAGTCTGTAATGGTTTCGGTGCTTTTGTTTCTTGGGCAAAAAGTGTTCCGAGTGACTGTGTGTTAGTGCTTTGGGTTGGTTAAATAGCTTTGTTGTCTTCTTCTCTGATTTGAATGTAGAGAAGGAGAAGCAGAGTGTTCTCTTCCCATCTCTTAACGCTTGTGTGCACTGAGATGTGTTCCAGGTCTCTGTGCTGCCCGGAGCGGGTGCCGAGGAGTCCTGGGTGTGCTGCTTTGTGCTGGCCAGGAGGGTCCTTTGCCTTGAGCTCTGGGAAGGGAGGCAAATCTAACAGGAATATTCTCCAGTCCTCCTTTCTTCAGAGCTTCTTTCCCACCGCAAACCCCCTGATCTTTCATTTTTGTTCTCTTCTCAAGTCGTGTTTCTCGTTGTTCCTTAACACGTTACCGCCAAACATCCGATTGTGCTTTTCTTTTCTTGTCTGCTCTGCACCTTCAGTCCCGCACCAGCACTTCGAGAAAATCAGGTCCGATGAAACGCATCCAAAATGACAAAATCGCGGCTTTTGATGCCCAAACTTGGCTCCCCGCTCCCAGCCAGGGCTGCTCGGGGGCATGGCGCAGGAATTAAAGGCACTAGATGACGGGACACGAGGGGTTTTAAAACATTCTTGACCTCCTTGTCCATCCTGGCGCTTTTCCTTCTCTGGCAGCTCTCCAAACCGGTTTATAGCTTTTGTGGAAATACAGCAGCACTTGTGTTCACTTCTTGCCTTCCGACTAGAACCTGAGCTCCATCACCTCACCCTCCGGTGTCTTTAACTTCAAACAGAAGAGCCGGGGCAACCCAGAGCCTGGTGCCCGTGCCGGGATGTGCTGGGACACGTCCACCTGTGTCTGTGAGTCTGGTACAAAACAGCCTTCTGTCTATTGTAGGGGCTGCTCCCCCGAACGGCCGCGTGGCGCGGGGTTTCCCAGCGCCGCTGGCCGCCCGTCTGGTCTATGCATCCATCAGCACAGAGTGTTCCATGCCTTTTGTGGGGACGTGTCCTCGCCACCCGCGTGTGCGTGTACGCGTGCGTGTCGGTTTCTGACCGCTTTTTCTTGGATCTGGAGTTCTATTTTATTGCAGTGAAGACACTTTGTTATATGATGTTTATATATTTTAAGATTTGTGCCAAGAGAGGATGTATATTTAATAAAAAACTATAATTGACTTTGTAGGCTTTCTTAGGGTGTCTCCTGCTATACGTTGGTTGTAAGAGAGAGCAGCCTGGTGCGTCTGGGTGGAATTATTGAGGGATTAAATACTGGGGGAGCGCTGTGGCTGGGGGCACCTTGTGTGACGGTGGGGTACATTATATGACTGGCTGTGTCCCCAACCCCGCAGGTGTCCTGTGCACGGAGCCCCCCACAAAGCGCAGGGCTCGGTGCTTTGGGCTTTGCAGGGAAGTTCGGAAAAGCTCAATAGAAGGCAAGCGGCTCTGGAGGTGGTTCAGCAGCAGCAGAGCCCTGTGCTGTCCCTGTCCCCAGCTCCGCAGCCTGGGACGGGTGTGCAGTGGCAGCAGGTGGCACTGTCGGCTTAGGCATGGTCCCCGAAGTTGGGGACCCCCGGCTGCTGCTTGGCTTTTGGGGCTTTCATCTGATTTCGTGTCTAGTTGGGGATGTGACATGGATGCTTTGTGAGGCCAAACCTTGAATCCTGGGCTCCTCACACCAAGAAAGCCCTTGAGGTGCTGGAGCGAGTTCAGAGAAAGGAAAGGGCTGGAGCACAAGTGTGAGGGGAGCGGCTGAGGGACCTGGGGGTTCAGCTGGAGAACAGGAGCTGAGGGGAGACCTTCTGATCTCTGAACTGCCTGAAAGGAGCTTGGAGCCAGGGGGGTCGGGCTCTGCTCCCCAGGAACAAGCGCCAGGAGCAGAGGAAACGGCCTCAAGTTGCACCAGGGGAGGTTGAGGTTGGATCTGGGGAGCAATTCCTTCCCCAAAGGGCTGTGGGGCATTGAACAGGCTGCCCAGGGCAGTGCTGGAGTCACCGTCCCTGGAGGGCTGGACAGACGGACAGGAGGTTCTCAGGACATGGGGCAGTGCCAGGGTGGGTTATGGTTGGACCCCATGATCTTAAAGGTCTTTTCCAACCACAATGATTCTGTGATTCTAAGGCAGGAAGGTCTCAGCAGTGAGGACGGGTCCAGCACTACCCCAGTAACCTCTCTGCACTGGTTTCTTGCCAAGTGTGGCTCGGTGGCCACCGAAGGTGGGTATGGAGGGGACCAGGGGCCACACGAGGCCACAGCTGGGTCATTGGCTCCCAGTCCGAATCCTGGTGCCAGCAGAACCTCTGCAGCAACAAACCCTCTTGGTCCAAGCTGCACCCTGAGCATGGCGCTTTGCAAAACCCAGCCTGCACCTCATTCTAGACAAAACAAAGATACAAAGAGTAAAAAAACCTGGATTCTGGGGCAAGGAAGATGGGGGGGGTTTATCACTGTATTTGATGTGGCCCAATTTCAGTGCCTGTGGATCTGTCTCCTGCTCTTGGCTGGTCCATCAGTCATTGTCCTCGCCTGAGAGGGTCACGTCTGGGCAGATCTCCGGGGAGGAACTGTCTGCATGTCTGAATGCGGCACAACCCCCGGCCTTAGCAACCGTCCTGCCGCGAACGCTTCCCCCGGCTCAGCCCCCGGCTGCTTCCTCCGCGTGCTCCGGGAAAATTAGATAAATGAGCCATCAAGGCAGTCGGACTGGCTTTTAATGGGACAGCGCAGGATGGAACGAGTCCCTTCTGCATCCCGGCCCTGGGGGAGATCGCTTCTCCATCGCACCTTCCCACCCGTGGCTCAGTGACAGCCTAACTCCTCCTGGCCCTGGGCTGCTGGTGCTGGTCTCTCCAGCTCTTTGCTAAAGGGGAATTTCCCCATTTCTCTTTTTCTTGGTTCTTTTTTAGCAAAAGGGTTTTTAGTGTGACCACAGCTCGGGTGAGCGGGGGCCAGGCGGAGCGGGGCTGTCTGGATTAGCCCCGTTAACACCGGGCGCAGGGCTGCTTCTCATCTCGGCCCTTAGCAAGAGGGAATTAAGCCCATTACAAGGCTATCAAATAGGATCAGAGCCCCTCTCCCTTTCTCTGAGCAGCCCAGACCTGCTAATCCCTTTTCATGCAGCCGGACCAGCACCCACCGTGCGCTGGGGGAGAGCTCGGCCGAGCTGGACAAGGGGCTGCAACGCGCAAAGGAAACCAGCAGCTTTCAGCACAGCAAACAGACTCTGGGGTACTTATTTATTTCTAAAACAACCACCAGCTGAGGCTGCCGGGCCTGAGGATTCCACACGAAGCAGAGGGATGACCCCGAGGAGCTCCAACCCAGCTGGCCAGAGCAGGGACCCTACAAAAATACCCTCGCCCTTGGCTGGCGGAGCAAGCACGGGGCAGAGCACACCCCAGAGTCTGTGCTGACTCCTCAAACTGCTGCTCCAACCCAGCCGTGAAGTCCCCACTGAGCCCTCGGCCCAGGGGCTGGCAGGAGCCCTCGAGGACAACAGAGTCCCCATGGAGTGTCCCCAGGGTGGGAACAACCCAGCAAACCTGGCTGTGGCTCTTTGCGGAGCTTCGGCTCCTCCGTCACCACGCAGGGCTGGGAGGGGAAGAAGGGACACTGGGCAAGAAGAGCAGGCACGGCGGTGATGGGCGGCAGGAGCAGGGGGTGCCCACGCCAGCCCGGATGCATAAAACCCATCATGCCAAGAGCTGGTGGCAGAAATGTCCCCAAGTGGGTGTCCTCATGTGCCCACGTGCAAAGCGGGAAACCAGCCATGGCGGGAGCGAGGGGACCCACAGCTGGGCACCGACTGCGCCCCGGGGCACGTCCCAGCTCCCCCGGTCAGGAGGCTGCAAGGTACTGGTGGAAATAGAGGCCAAAGAGGCTGGTGACGACCTGGCAGGCGGCCACCCACCAGGTGAGGAAGGCAAAGAGTCCACGGAAGAAGAGGGGGGTGAAGATGCCGCCCAAGATGCCCGTGATCTGCTCCACCGCGGCATGCACGTCCTCCCCGTCCTCGCCGCCGTGGTGCGGAGGTGCTGCCGGTGCCGCCGGAGGGAGGGGAGGGGGCTCTGGGTACAGCCCCCAGGAGTGGTGCCCTGTGTGACAGAGGGGACAGGGCTGAGGGGGTCGGTCCCCACACCGCAGATGTGCTGGTGGCTGATGCCCAACGTGCTCACTGCGTGCGCTGGGTTCAGGCCAACTGCAAATCACACAATCCCTGTGGTTGGAAAAGACCTTTAAGATCATGGAGTCCAACCATAACCCACCCTGGCACTGCCCCACGTCCTGAGAACCTCCTGTCCGTCTGTCCAGCCCTCCAGCACTGCCCTGGGCAGCCTGTTCAATGCCCCACAGCCCTTTGGGGGAGAAATTGTTCCCCACATCCAACCTCAACCTCCCCTGGCGCAACTTGAGGCCGTTTCCTCTGCTCCTGGCGCTTGTTCCTGGGGAGCAGAGCCCGACCCCCCTGGCTCCAAGCTCCTTTCAGGCAGTTCAGAGATCAGAAGGTCTCCCCTCAGCTCCTGTTCTCCAGCTGAACCCCCAGGTCCCTCAGCCGCTCCCATCACACTTGTGCTCCAGCCCCTCACCAGCTCCATCACCCTTAATCATGTCCCAAGAACCTGGGGACACTTTGGATGCCAATGGCTCAACAGTGACCTGCAGGTCCCATCCTGCCCCTCCCAAGCCCCCATGTCCCCCCTGCCACCTCCTCACCCAGCGTCTTGAGGAGCAGCGTGCAGTGGAGGGTGAGCACCACGGGTCCCAGGTACTGCAGACTGACCACGGCCACGTAGCAGTAAATCCTGGTGATCTGGAGGTGATGGGGATCAGCAGGACCCACACCCGGACCCCCCGGCTCCCATCCCAGCTCCCGCATCCCCACCTTGCGCTGGATCTCCAGCCCGGTGATGCGCCCGGCTTCCCTCCGCATCTGCTCCACCCAGCGCTCGGCCAGGCCCAGGTACGCCTGGAGGTGACAGCGGGTGACAGCCAGGCGCAGCAGGCAGAGCCCCACGATGGTCCAGAGCCGCGCGGTGTTGTAGGCGGAGTCCGACATGCTGGGCAAGAGGAGGGGGCTCTCAGGGAGGTCCCCAGGGTCCAGAAACACCCCCACTGTGTCCCAGGGAGGGTGTCTGGTGGGCGAGGCGGTGGTGGTGGGGAGGATGGAGGGGCTGTTGGTGTTGGAGGAGGTGGAGTGGTGCCTCAGTTTCCCCTCGGAGCAAGGACCCACTTACAGCTGCACCGTCTGCTTGCCCATGGGTGCGTGGAGAAGGAAATCCCGCGAGATGGGCTTGATCCACATCACCAGCACCAGGACGGGCGCCAGGAAACTCAGGTGGAGCAGGACCCTGCGGAGGAGCTGTCAGAGACCCCCACAAAGGTCTGGTGCCCCCCGCTCCCTCCATCCCTGCTCCATGGGCAGGGACTGCTCCTCACCCACGCCCCCTCCACCCTCTCCCACCACCAAACCTCTTTGCCACTGGGTCCCAAACTCCCCAAGGTGCCATCACCTGCCCCATTGCCCCCTTCCCCACCCACAGATGTCACCCAACTGGGTCAGGGGCTTGTCGGCCGCCATCCGCAGAGCGTCGAGGTGCGTCTGGGCCAGGCGCAGCCCCGGGAAGGTCAGGCAGGCACCCAGGAAGGAGCACAGGGCCACCAGCGCCAGCTTGAAAGTCAACTTGGCAATGGGCAACCTGCGGAAAGAGAAGGTAGCGCTGGGCAGGGGGAACCGGTTGGCCCCATCCCCAATGGGGTTCCTACTCTCAACTTCCAAAAACCCTCCCCAAATCCCTCCCTACCCAACCAACTCACGTCCACTCCCAGCCCCGCTGCTTCAGGATGTTCTCCAGGTTGCTGGTGACACTGGCCAGCCCTGTGGGGAGGGAAACCCCGTAAGTGGGGCTCCCGCAGCCCCCCAGGGACCACCCGTCCCCCCTTCACCCACCGGGCTCAAGCCCGAACTCCAGGTAGTCCTCGCGGATCACCAGGGCCACCATGGCCAGGAGGAGGAAGAAGAAGGCGAAGGTGAGGCAGACGGAGCGCTCGCCCCCCTCCTCTGAGCGGAAGTAATGGCGCATCACCGTGAAGAAGACCTTGCTGCGAGCCGGGGCGGCCGTCAAGGAAATCACCGGCTCTGGGGACCCCCCAAGGCCGGTGGGACCCCCCTGGTCATTAGGATGTCGTAAAGCACGCGCATCGTTAGGCCACTGCCGCCTTCTTTGCGGGAAAGGGTCTCATCAGGCACCTTTATGGCTCAGCAGTGAGTGGTTTAAAAAGCCATACATTTTAATTTTCCACCTCAACTGGCTTTTAATGGGAAAAAAAAACCCAAAGGATGGTGGGTTCTGTCTCCTGCCCATCGCGCCCCGAATGCCGGCGGGAGGATACATGGAGAAGACGACGGTCAGCAGGCACCAGAGCACCCCCATGTTCGTCTCCTTTTCAGGGTCCGCCAGGCAGTAGTAGCCCTCGGTGAAGATGTACACGGCGGTGGAGTAGACGGCAAAATCCACGAACCACTGGTACTCCAGGAAATAACGCAGCACTGGTGTGACAGAGGGACAGGTCACCACGCGCTGGGGACACGGGCATGGCCGAGGGTCCCAGTCCAGCGCGATGGGTGCACGGTACCCAGAGCATCCACGGCGGTGATGGGGCTGGTGTCCAGGCGGAGGTCGATGTCCCGGGGCACGGAGAGGGGCTTCTCATCCGTCACGCCATTCACCCTCCTGCAATTGAAACTCTGGCTCGGGATGGCAGGCACAGAGCTGGCTCTGTCCCTTGTGTCCCACGGTGCCCAGAGCCCCTCGCGTGGTGACACAACCCTCGCTTGGGGCTCCTTGTCACCAGCACCTCCCCGGGGGAATCCCGCAGCACGCCGGGATGACTCCCATGAGCACCAAACCCAAATATTGATGGTTCCAGGTCCGTCCAGCCTGCAGCTGACCTGTCGCGCTTGGTCTTGGGGCGCTGCTTGCCCGCCAGGGCGCAGAGCTCCTCGTCCGACGGGTGCTTGTAGCGGTGCAGGCTGGAAGGGAGCAGCCGGGTGTCAGCGGTGACAGTGTCCCCGAGCCCCCACGGGGACGAGCGAGGAGGGATGGGCGACATACCTGCCGTTGCACAGCAGCCAGCGAGCGAAGGAGCAGTGCGGGGCCATCTTCTGCATGACGCTGGCTGCCAGCAGGGTCACCACCACCTGCACCCCCATCACCGCCTGCACCGGGGGCACCCGCGGGGGTCAACACCGCCACCCGACCCCCCCAGAGCCGGGGGGAGCTGGGGAACCCCCAACAATGCCGGGGCTGTTGCTTCCCCCGGCCCCTGTCCCTGTCATGGGACAACCTGGGCGTGCAACCCCCCGGAACACCCCGGGTATGCACGCCCCGAGCATGCACCCCCCGGGACAGCCTCCGTGCATGCACCCCTGAGCGTGTACCCCCCGGATGTGCAACCACCCGGGACGGCCTGAGCCTCCACCCTCTTTCCATGCACCCCTGAACATGCACCCCCGGCGCGAACGCCCCCCGCCCGCGCTCACCATGCCGAGGTCAGCGCAAAGGCGGCCGCAGGAAGCCTGTCCGCAGCCACCGCTCCCCCGCCGCCCAATCCGCTGCTGCTCTGCTGCTGATTGGCAGCTGCTCGACCAGTGAAAAGGCGGCTCTGGGAGAGGGCGGGCTCTTCGCGGCGCCAGGTTCCGCGGGAGCTGCCTGCTGGGAGCTGTGGTCCCTGCGCAGCCCCTGAGTCCCGGGTTCGAGTCCCGGCCGCGCTGTGCGGGGCGGTGGCACAGCCCCAGCAGCGGCTGCAGGGATATGTACGTAATAAATGGTACACATGTATGTGCCTGCACCCCCTATGTGTATATGTGCACACATGTAGGTGTGTATTTGCACCTGAAGGGTGCCCTCAGGCTGAGGCTGTGTGATACCCATCACCGCACACAGTCCCCAGGCACTGGATTTTGGGGGAAAAGGAGAGCACAGGGGTTTGGGCAGTAGCGTTCTTGATCCCCATGACCTCCCCATCCTCCTCCACCCTGGACCCGGGGCTGACTGAGCTGGGACCTTCACCTCCCCGGTGCCTCCCTGGAGCAATGATGCCACGGGACAGGCTGTGACCATCTCAGCGCCCACCACGGTGCCAGCACCTGTGCCACAGTGGGGGTCTGCAGGCATTTCGGTTGAGCCCGGTGTTATTTAGGGCTGTGACAGCCCTGACGGGGGCTCTGCGGGCGCGGGCGGGTGACCCTGGTCCAGGCAGGGTGTTGGTGGCCCCGGGGGGTTGCCATGGATATCGATCTCCCAGGCGACGGGATGCGCTTCCCGCTAGATGTCGCTTCCGCCCGTGCCCCGAGCATCCCCCGCCGGTTGGGGTACCCAGGACTGGGGGGTGTCACATCCTCCCTGTCCCCCCCAAACACACCCAGGGCATGCAGCCCCCACTGTGCTACCCATGCTGGCTTTGCCCAGGAGCTGAGCAGCCCTTCCACTGGTGGTGGGGAGAACTCGGGGGCTGTGATTCCAAAAAATCCCCCCAACCCCCTGGTCCTGGTTGCCAGGTGTCCCTGGCTACGAGCCAAGCCAGGGGCTGGGGAAGTAGCACCTTTGCTGGGTGGGCACAGCCTGTGTTCTGGCCCCCCCCCCCAGAGCCCCCAGACCCCTCCAGCACTTGCACTGGGATGCAGCACCGGCCGTGGGGTTTGCACAAACCTCTGGAACAAATACAGGGCCCCAGTATCCTCACAGCCCCGCCACGGCATCAGCTTTCAGCTCCGCCGAGACACAAAAAGAAGGAGGGAAAGGTGGGAAGATGGATGCTCGGAGCACCCCCAGCCTGGCTGCCCTCCCCCAGGACACAAAAGCCCCTTTGAGGGCTGATTTTACACCGCTCCTGCCGGGATGCTCGAATTAGCATCAGCAAAGGGAACTGCCGAGACAGACGGTTGTCGGTGCTGCTGTAAAGTCGGTGAATTAACCAATTAACAGGGGTCCCCAGTCCCATGCGCGGCAAGGGGGTGCCAGGCCCAGCATGGTCCCCGTATGCACATTTCCTCAAAGGGCTGGATTCTCAACAGAGGATCCACTGGTCCCGCAGCCAGGGGACCCCATGGGCAGCACGGGTGGGGACATCCCACCTCTGGGTGACGCTGGGGGCAGCTGGCGTTGCCAGGACCCTCTCCGTGCCCATTCCCCCCGCAGAAGTTTCCCCATTTTGCACAAAGCCGGCGGCGGGCGGGCATTGTCCGGGCTGCATCGCATTACCCAGGGCTCCCGGAGAAATCGCTTGTATTTCACGCTCCATTGAGCAGCTGCCTGTATATATTTTCTGTGTTGCACTTTTAGCATGACAAAAGGAGAGGGCCTGTGAACTCCTTGCTCTTCAGACCTCTCCGACACGTCCCCTGAGCGGAGCCCCCCTCGGTTAGCATAACAAACTGCCACACTCCCTCCGGCGTGCTCCGACTCCTTCCCAGCCCTTTTCCCCAGGGGGAATTTAATGGATAAGCTCAATATTTGGGCGTCTGGGTCGCCGGCGACGGGCGGGCGAGCGCGTGCTGGGGGGGTTCGGAGGGATTTCGGCGAGGACGTCCTTCCGACGCATCCGTAGGGGAGATGGTGTGGCCCCATGTCACCCACACTGTGTCTAACTGGTCACCAGTAAAACGCTGGCGGGACCTCGCATCCCTCCCTGGGCATGGGATTGAGCCGGACCCGGCACCAGCTCCGCGGCTCCAACATCCCGATGCCGAGTGAGCAACAGGAGTCACCAAGCTCTGCGCTGGCGCTGTGCATGGTCCCCTGCCTGCTCCAGGAGCTGTGGGTCTCCAGGCTCTGGGTTTTGCTTTGAAATTTGACTTAAAAGACAGAAAAATAGGGGCTGCGGGGCTGGAGTGAGGTTCAGGACCAACAGCACCAGCTGCGCTGGGAGCTGATGGTGTTGGTGGGGGTTTGTCCCTCCGCGTCCCCATTTGCACAGCCTGTCCCATCTGTCCTCCAACAGGGGGACCAGCAAAGTGGGGCCAGACCCAGTTCCCAGGGCTGGGGTGGAAATGAGGAGAGGAAGAAGGAGCAAAGTGGAGGTGAGACACGGGCGTCCCCACTCCAGCCGAGCCCAGAGGTGGGCTGCTCCGCCTCCCCCCAGCCCAAAAGGGACAGGACATTGTCCCCATTGTGGGGAGGGACAGGGCTGGTGGGGTAAAACTCGACCTACTGGGAAGGAAACACACCCTGGACACCGGCTCGTGTAGGGATTTGGGGTGTCCTGCAAGAAAAAAGGGGTAAAATCCTGCTCAGACACCAGACGAGGCTGCGACACAGCGGGGGCTTCCAACACCTTTAATGCACTTGAGGGTTTTTTCCCTTCTGCCTCGTTGATCTTGTTCTCCCGATGCCTGGGGCTCGGTGGCAGTGGCTCCGTGTCCCTCCGGCTCCCCAGGATGTCACCTCCTGGTCCGTGCACCTCACTCGGCACCGCTCACGTCACCTGTTAATGGGATAAACTGGTGTGAGCCCAGCCGCAGCTTGGTGAGGGCTGGGGCCACGTCCGCCCTCCCTCCTCCCCGGCTGCCCGGCCCTCGCCAGGCTGGGAACAGCTTGAGTGTCCAGGCAGGGAATTAATTTGAATACATTTCCATAAGGATTAATTTCTGCCCCTTTCCCATGTGTGCGTGAGAAAAACTGAGCCTGGTTTGGGGGTCTGAGGAGGATGGGGGGACCTTAATCTGCCCACAGCCTCATCCGCCCTCGCTGCCCTTCATGTCCAGCTTTGGGAAGGATTTAAGCCCAGCCTAGTGAGTGCTCAGTGCCAGAGAGGCTGGTCCTAAGCCGGGGGAACATCCAGTACCCCCAAAATTTCAAAGCTTTCCAACACAGAGGTACAGAGAGCCAAGAACAGCGTTAGGTGCCCTGAAATCCCATTGGGGAGGGAGATTTGGGCTGTGCAAGCCAGCAGGGAAAAAATCCACAGGGTTTGCCAGGATCGAAAGCCCACGGATGTCCCCTGTGCACCAGGAGCCTCATCCTTCTGGCCCCAAAATCTGCATTTTGTTTTTCCCCCACTGCAAACAGGGACGTTGAGAACTGTGAAAATATTCCTGGAGGAGCCGCATGGTTCTGATGCTTGGAAACCCCAATAATGGGCTCTTGGCTCTTCCAGCCCTGCCCAGGACCCCAGCGCACAGGGGACACTTTTGGTGAGAAGAAATGATAATCCTACCTCCTTAAACCAGCGCAAAAGCATCTAAACAACACAGGCAGGTTTGGTTGGTTGGTTGTTTTCCCATTCTGCTTAGGATTTGGGGTTAAAAGCGTGTGATGGATTCAAAGAACCGGGATAAATAAATCAGGGCTAGTGAACACCTGGAAACGAGCGGAGCAATAGCTGGTTTGGGCTGTCAAATTTGGGAGGTTTTTAAGGCACCAAGCACAGCACAGGATGTCACTGGGATTTTTGCAAACTAAAAAGAACAAGAAAATCTCTTTCCCATGCAGGAACCCTGACCGTCCAGCGACTCACGTGTCCCTTTGGGAAAGCCGGGCTGATGGAAGGGCAGAGCCCACCCGCCGCGGCTCTTTTGGGGTGCACAGTGTGCCCCCAAACCCCATTTTTGCAAAGCTCCTGTTCCCAGGTAAACCCAACTTGATTTGTGCCCCCAGCCCATCCCAGAGACCAGAACGGGCACCCATGGCCCACCCCAGGGTGGGCAGCACCTATGGGTGCTGAGGACCTGACCCATGGGGCAGCACCCAAATAAAAAGAAGCCGAATTATAATTTAAGGCAAAGCTCAGCATCAGTGCGGAGGTTTCTCTGCTCCTCGCCATGGAAACAAGCGTTGCTAAGGGATTGCTTAATAGGGAGTAAAATATTCTTAAAAACCCAAGTTTGTGTGGTAGCGGGTTGAGCCCTGGGGGCAGATGGGGCCAAAACCACCAGTTCTCCATCCAGCTGGAGAAACCCCCGGCACTGGGAGAACTGGGCACGGGGTGCCGGTGGCATGTGGGGGGACCGGCACGTCCCATCTGAAACTCTTTAGGGATCTATGGTATGAAGCAGACTCATAAAAAGGGTCCCTGGGGACAACGACACCAGCACCGTCCCCTCGGTGCAACACTGCCTCAGTTTGCCCTCCCGCCATCAGCACCCGTGTCCCCCATGGGCACGTTGGCTTTATTAATTTTATGGGCATGAGGAAAGGGGCTTGGACCCCTCGTATTGCCAAAAATAACCCGAGCAGGGCCCACCTCTGACCTTGACCCCCGTCCCGGCTCCCGCGGCAGCTGGGCCGGCGCGCCGGCGGCTCAATGGGCGCTTTGTCTGCGCCCGCCGGCCCCGTCGGCCCCGCTAATATTTATGGAGTCGGCGGTCACCTTCTCCCCCTGTTCCCTGCATCTCAATAACAGCCGGGCCGGGGACATCCAGGGAATTTGGGAATTTATAGTCCAGAGGGTTGCTGCTCTTTAGCCCTGGGGGTGCGGAGCGGCGGGTCCTGCCCCTCGGGTCTCCCGTGTCAATAACACACCCTGGCTCACTTTTGGGCCCAGTACACAGCCCAAAAATAACGTGTTGAGCTCCTGCTGGAGATGCTGTGGGTGGTGCAGCCCTGGTACCCAAAGTGGGATGCAGGGCTGCCCTGAGCCCATTGATGTCTCGAGGGAGCATCCCAGGCTCCAAAGCAGATGATTTAAAAAAGGAAAGAGATCAAGCAGGGAAAACTTCACATCTGGGGCATAAAGAGGACGGCTGAAGGTGCAGGATTTGTAAAATCCCGATAGAGGGTAAACTTTTCCTTGATGGGGGATTTGGGGCAAGAAGGGACTGGGCACGAACACGAATTCCTGCGGAGTTATTTCAAACGCTGCTGAAATAAGGGGCTGAAGCGGCGGATCTCTGCAGGTGGGAAATGAGCCCAATACGGGCTGTTTCGGTTATTCCCACATGTTTCAGAAACTGGTTGATTGAATCCGATGCTGCTGCCGCTGTTCCCCCCTGGCCAAGAGCAGGAACCGCTCCACACAGATCGGATGGCGAGTGATGGGGAGTTGCTGATGTTCACATCTCCCTCGCTTCTTGGGGAAAAAACAGCATAAAACGGATCCAGCAAATCCCCCAAACAACTCACCAGACACCTGGGCATGGACACCAGCGGCTCTCCAGGGCCCCTCAATCCCCCGGGACGTGGAGCTGCTCCCACACACCAGCCCCAAAGGCACGCGCTGCCCCGTCCTGCAGAAACCGCATTTTGGGGCTGATTCACTGGACTCTGAGAAATGCCCCAGGATAAATGGACCGAACTGGTCCTTTCCCAGCTTTGCCGCCATCTGCTGATAAATCCTCTTAATTCGGAGCAAACCAGCCCCTAGTTGATCCCGGTGCAGAGCAGATCAATCCCCTGGTGCCGATGGGTGTTTCTGTGCTGGTTCGGTGCTTAATTGGGCTGGGAGGTAATGAGCAGAAAGGTGCTGGGATGCCAGGTGTGTCCAGAAACTGCCCTGCATGGAAAAGAAATCCTCTTTGGGGGCTGTTTAAGCCCAGAGCTGTGCTTCATGCAGGGTTTTCTCTGGGGCTGTGCCTACCCTGACCCCCAAATATCGCATGGGAGAGAGGAGGAGGAGGGATGCTGGGGAAAGCGGAGCTGGGCTTTTTGTGCACGCTGAGCTCCTTTCTAGGGGAACAGCCACAACCTCAGTCCCTCTGTCCCCACTGCACTGGGACACCCTGGGGAAACAGGAGCTTCCCCCAGCACCAACCCTGACCTGGCTTGAGCTGGAGCAGCTTCCAGCCTGTTTAAAAGTCATTTATTTTCCTCCTGCGTTGCTGGACGCGGGTTGGAAGGCGCCACGGAGCATCCTGCCCGACGCTCAGCGCTGAGCCGTGTCTGCGCAGCCCGGAGCTGCCGTTTCCCGCAGCTGGTCCTCGCGGAGCATCTCCCGTCATCCCTGCGCATCCCTGTGCCGCTTCTCCTTCCCCTTCCCCAGGGCTGGGTCAGGGAAATGCTGCGTGACACGGGTCCCTCGAGCGCTGGCGGCTGGAGACGAATCTGGAGTGTCACCTCCTGCCACCACCCTCGTCCCCAGCCTGCGGAGGGGGACGCGTGGGGGATAACGTGCCCTGCAAATGGTGGGGTGAGCAGAGGAGGATGGGAAAGTCCCGGGAGGCAAAAATAAACCAATTTTTGTGAAGCTGGAGCTCCAGAGCTGCTTTATGCAAAGGGTTTGTGTTGCTCTCTGTGCAGGGCAAGAGCTGACGGGGCTGGGGGATGATGATTTTTGGAGATGCCTTCAGCACGCTGGGTTTAATCCAAGCGGGAAACAGGGGTTTTGCTGCCAAGAGAAGGTTGTGGGGAGGTGGCTGGGGCACAGGGGCGGTTTGCCAGGGGATGCCCAAGCAAGAGCTTCCACCAAACCACAAACCAGCTTGCAAACAGCTCGGCCAACGGGGACAGGACCCAACGGTGGCACGATGAGGACCGAGCCCAGCACGGCCCTCCTGGGAGCGAAGCGCCGGCGGGTGACGGAGGGTGGTTGTAACGAGCATCATTGCCGGCTTGCTGAGCTCGGCATAATTGTTGCAAAAACCGCTGCGCACATGCTGAGCTTCATAATTATCAGCCTTGTCTGCCAGGCTCTCCCCTTCCCCCAACACAACGGCACACTTGATTATGATTATGGTGGCTAATTTTGTCTGGTGCATCTTAGGCATATGGGCCCCCACCTGCTCTGAATATGCAAACGCCGCTGATTTGCTCCTCGGTGGCCGGGGGGGCCGCGGAGCAGGCGGGGAGGGGGGACCCTGCCCAGCGCCGCGAACAAAGAAACCCAATGCGGCGGCGCGGGCACAAAGAGCCGCCGGCACCGGCGCTGCCCGCGGACGGCACGGCACGGCACGGCGTGGCACGACCTGCCTGGTGTCGTTCCCCGTGGGCGAGACGGAGCATCCGTGAGCAGCTGGAGGGTGCTGTGCATGTATAGCGTGGCGCGAACGTGCGCACACATCCCAATTTGTGCACGTGTACCGTGACATGCGCGTATACACATATACCAACTCGTACATGTGTACTGTGGCGTGCACATATACATGCAGAGCGAATTGTGCATGTATACTGTGATGTGCACATACACACGTATGCCAGTTTGTGCACACATATCGTGCTGTGCACATATACATGCATAGCAAATTGTGCATGTATACTGTGATGTGCACATATACACATATGCCAGTTTGTGCACACATATCGTGCTGTGCACATATACATGCATAGCAAATTGTGCACGTATACTGTGATGTGCACGTATACACGTATGCCAGTTTGTGCACACACATCGTGCTGTGCACATATACGTGCAGAGCAAATTGTGCACGTATACTGTGATGTGCACGTATACACGTATGCCAGTTTGTGCACACATACCGCGCTGTGCACGCACACACATATCCCAATTTGTGCACAGACACCGCGGCGTGACTTACACATATCTGCCAATTTGTGCACGTATACCATGGCATGGCGTGCACAGACACACATAGGCCAATTTGTGCACGTATACACCGCATCATGCACGTGCACCATTGCATGCACACACACCTCCTTACACAATCCACACCCTCCGGACCCCCCCCACAACACAACCCCCGTATTTCCCCGCTCCAGCCCTGCTTTCCCGCATCCCCCTTGGCTGCGCCCACGTCCCGCAGCCTTGCAGCCCCTCCCGTGCTGTTTTTGCTGGCGGGGCAGCCGCGCCATGGCGAGGGGCAGCAGAGGTGGGCTCGCGGCTGGGGCCGCTGCCGGGGGGGGCTTTGCCATGCTAATGGATAATTAGATGGGCAGACAGACTGACAAGGATCCAGATGGATGGATAGATGCCACGAGGATCTGGTCACAGATAAATAGGCAGATGCTAATGGGCAGCGCAAACAACAGCTTAGGCTCCTGCTAATTCCCACTGTAATTTTTAAGCTCTCTCCATCCCCCCGCTTTTCCCCCGCCTCTCTCCCCCAATGAGCTCTCACCAGCACATCCATCACTTGTTATTTTTATATATGTATATATATTATTTTTGCACAGAAGTGGCAGAAATGGCTTGTAAGGGCTCTAAGGAATAACAAGTCACAGTGAGCTGGGGTGGCCGTCATAAGGGGGGCTTGGGGAGGAAACCCCTGGGGTTACCCTGGGATGGTCGGAACCTGGCTCAGCTGTTGGGGCATCTCCATCCCTCCTTCCCCAACACTATTTATCAATTTAAAAAAATAATAATAATTTAAAAAATAATAATAAAAAAAGAGGTTTGCCCATTTACTTCTACCGCAGGGACAGGGAGCAAATTGGGAATGGAGGGGAGGCCGAGGTGGATAGAGGCAGAGAGCCGAGCGGCGTGCAGACAAAAGAAAGCATCTTCGCTTGTTTTCCCTTGCCGGGGGGAATCCACGTGGCGGCCACGGGAAGGCGGGGAAAGCGGGAAGGGCAGGAAAATCCCTCTGGAAGAGCTTTTGGAGATTTATCACCCCGCACAGCGCAGCCGCCCGCCTGCCATGGGTGCTGCTCACGGGACCCCCGGTTAATGAGCTCTGGGCTCCGGGGGTGCTCAGGGGGTTGCAGAACTTGGAGCCTTCCCAGTTTGGTGCCACCAGTGCTGTCACCCCCAGCCTGGAGGGGCTGAGCTTTGGTGCCAACTGCAGCCCAGAGCATCCTCGGTGGGTACCAACCCCATGTCTGGGGTGCTCTCCATCCTACCTGCCCATCCCCTACCATGTCACCTCGTCCTGACTTGTCTCTCAACCCCCAAAACCTTCTACCAACACCATATATCCATATCCACCATATCACCGTGTACACACACACCATACACGTGTGTATACAGAACATACATGTATAACCTCAGCCTTTTTCCTGTTTCCAGTGGAAGCAGCCGCTGGTACAATGCAAAGCTCCACCAGAAGCGACCCTCTTGCAGATATTCTGGGGCTGTTTTGGTTTTTTGTTGTGTTTAAGAAGCCGACGCGAGTTCTCAGCGCCTCGCTGAGAGAGCGCCCGGGGGCTTTTCTGATGAGCTCCCGCAGGTATTCCCAATTTCCTCCCTTTGCTTCGCAAGGTGAGTGGGAAGAAAAATAAGAAAGGTAAATATTTCCCTTATAAATATAAATATATGTATAAAATGTATTCCAGGGATTTTTTTCTCCATGCAGATCCCTCTTTCCAAGAGTTTTCCAGTCTCTGCAGCATCACCGCACCCAGTGGTTATGGGCCAAGGTGACGAGATGGGCCCTATTAAGTAATGTGGAAATGGCAAAAGCTTTAATTCCTGGTTTAAAGAAAATCCCTTTTCTAGGCACAGATGTTGAAAGCACCTTCAGTTCTTGATTATTTTCCTTCCTGTCACAAAATACCTTGGGAGAAATGCCCAAAAGCAGCTTCACCCATCCCCAAGGGCAGCACCTGGGTGACACCAGGACGTGGATCCATCACTAAACGTGAAGGCTCAGAGAGGCTCAAAGTACAGCCCAGCCTTTGGGGAACTCATTTTTGACCAACTTCTTGCCAAAATCCCACTTCTTCTTCTGGGTGTCGCCCTCATCCCTCTACAAGCATGTGGTTATTTTGGAGGAGGGATAATGGGGGTGAGGACACGGCCATTGACCAGGACAGACGGGCGACAGCCCCAGGACGGACGGAATCTGGCGCAGCGAGCGGGGTCGCGGTGGCATCGCCCAGACACGGCGTTTCATTAAGATGCAGGAGCGGTATTTTGGGTGCAAAAAGCGGAGGGGGAAGGGTTAAGGGGCGGCGGGAGAGAGGGGTGAGAAGAAAGCCCCGAAGAAAAGAAGGGACCTCGTAGCGCCCAGCGGCGGGGTTTGATGGCTTAATTACCATATTCAAATCTAATTAATTCCCCTTTGCATAAAAAGGCCACGGCTGGGCGTGGGACCAGCCTTGCAGATGGCGTCTCATGCTCAGCACCATTTTGGGGCCGCCGGCCATCTTAGAGCAACGAGGAGGAGGAGGAGAAGGAGGAGGAGGAAGGCGGCTTTGCCCACAGCGCTGAGCGCCTGCTTGGGGCACCCGTCGGGCACAGGGCTGTGCCGGGCACCAGCACCAGCAAACCCCATCAACCAGTGTTAACATCACTCTGAGGAAGAGGAGGCTGTTTAAAAGGAGGAAGGAAGAAGCAATGAAGCAAAAATAGATGGGGAGGGGGAGCTCAAAGTGATGGAGCATCCTAATTTTGGGGGTATTAATGTGTCCCTTGCCCTTGGTTGCGGATCCCCGCTCCATCGCGGCACCTCGGGGCCTCCAGGTGGGACGGCACCGGTTTCCGTGCAGATGGATGATGCGGGAATCGGCATCCCAGAGTGGGTGGGCAATGAGGAGCAAGGCACTGCGGGGGGCTCAGGGAGACGTGCGTCTTGCTCCCCAAAAAATCGGCATCAACATGGCCATGGGAGCATCCCAGCCCCATCTCTAGAGGATCCTGCATCACCCTTGGAGTGCTGACCAGCAGGAAAACCAGCAAGAAAACATCCAACCTCAATAAGCAGATACCCACAACCACTTGTGCAGAGGCATTTTTGGGGGAAAATAGGGGATAATACTCTTTATCTTTATTCCTTATCTCCCCATCGTGCATCTGGGGGTGAACCAGCCCCGAGACCACGGGCACGGCGGCAGCGCCGGCTGCCAGGCTCACCCTGGGAAAGCGAATGTGATGTTTAAATCGGTTTTGCTAATGTTTCGGACAGCTTCGCTGTCACGTGAAAACTCGGAGGAGCGAGGACCGCGGGGGATGTCGGGTTCTTTTCTCCCTTCACTGACTCCCAAGGATGCGACGCTGCTGCTGCCGTGGGGCTGCGCTTCTCTCCACCCCCTTCCCAGCGCCGCTGGGGCTGGGATCCAACTGCTACCCCAAAACGGGAGAGGGAACCGCTTGTGGGGCTAAATCCACCAGGAAAAATGGGACTGGGGGGGGTTGGATGGGGCAGAGCAGGAGGATCTGGGGGTGGTGGGGGAGGCTGCGCACCCAGCCGGGGGCAAAACGAGAGGTGGGGGAGGAAGATTGTCCCTTGTGCCATTTAGTCACAGAAAAGGGTGGTTTTGAGTCACAGAGGGAAGATTTTTAGATGTACATTAAAAAGGAAATAGGGGGGAAATATCAATTATTTGGCAACCAGAAGCTGTTACAAAGAGTCTTCCACTAGACTTGAGAGGGCAAACTAAATGTTTGCAAAGAGGAATAGAAATAAAAGGGGGACAAAAGCTGAGATTTTTTCCCCTGAAAACAATAAGAAAAACCCACCCATTGCGGGCACCCCCTCCCCGGTGCTGCTCCCCCCAATCCCCCGCTGGTGGGAGCCCGGGGGAGGATTCACAGGGAAAACCCAGCGCTGGGTTTGCAAAAGAGCGAGGAAAATGAAAAGAAGTCCAAACTTACCCCGTCCGGGAGAGACGAGGGGGTCTCGAGCATCCCTGGGGGAGGACGTCCCTCACCAGGCTCCGCAGATGCGAAGGGATGTGACCAAATCAGCCCGTCCCCGATGGTCACGTATCACTTTGTCACTGCAAACCCATGCCAGGCAGGCAGGAAAGTGCGTTCCAAGGCACCCACAGGGCTCCTCCGGCCTTTGGTGTCCAGGGCGAGGGTGCTGTAGGGTTTGGGGTCTCCCCACGCTGGCCTGGCTGCTCCCCTGGGCTCTGGATGCTGCGCCCCATCCCCAGCCCGGTGAGAGGTGCTGCTGGAGCACATTGGTCAAAGCCAAGTGAGGGTTTCTCCTCTGCAAAAAAGAAAATGAGCAATACTGTCATATCCAAAACCACAGTGATCGCCTGCAAACACACACAGATCACCTTCTTCGTCCCACATCCTGCATCCTGCATCCTGCATCCTAGATCCCACATCCAGCATCCTGCATCCCGCATCCCGCATCCTGTATCCCGCATCCTGCATCCTCTGTCCCTCATCCCGCATCCTGTATCCCGCATCCTGCATCCTCTATCCCTCATCCTTCATCCTGCATCCCATTCTGCAGTCCCGCATCCCAAAAACTCTACCCCTCGGGTGTGCAATGGGGAGTGGGGACCCCCAAACCACCAGAGACATGGGGGGGATTGTCGGCGCTGCCCCAGACGGGTGGTTGGAAATGGAGGCGGGGGGACACCAAGAGGACACCCAAGGGGACGGGGGGGTTCAGACACAATGCTGCCATTGAGGGGGCCACGCCGGGGGTCCCGGCCCTTCCTGCCCAGACACAATAGGGGCGGCCCCGCGCGCCACTTGTGCGCATTGTGCGGTGACGAGCCCCCCCCCGGCCCCTCCTTTCTGTCCCCCATCGGATAATGGATCCGCTTTGTGTGCTTGGCTGGACAAGGACTTTGTGACGGAGAAAGAGCCGGTGTTTGTCTGTCAGAAGAGATCGGCCAAGAAAGGGACGGGGAGGAGCGGTGGCCGGAGCCGGGCAGCGTCCCTCACCGCAGCATTGGACTTGCACGGTCCCTGTGCCACCGGGGCGGGAGGACAAGTCCTTGCTGGGAACTTGGGGACATGCAGCCTGGTGACCACGGCGCTGCCGGACCTGCCGCTCAAACCCCGTCCCCAGTCCTGGCGAGCATCCCCGTGAGCATCCCACCAAACGCCAGCTCCTCTCCCCAAGCCCAACCCAAATCTGCGGTGGCAGAGGGTCCGTGTCCCCCTGTCCGGCTCCAACCCCAACAGCTCCCCCCCGCCAGCCACCGTTCCCGGGGATGGGATCAGCAAAACCTGTGGGCAATTAATCCTCCATCCGCCTTGCTCTCGCTGTACTGGCGTGCGGGAAGGCGGATGGGATAATCCCCAGCTCCAGCCTAGCCAGAGCTGCAAAGAGCGGGATTAATAAGAACCAGGCTTTAATTTCTGCAGGTCTCTTTTCCTGCGGTGTCCCCAATTCCAGCACATCAGGCAATTAAGGGACATGGGAGCTCTGCCATGTCCTGGCTGCTCTGGGAGGGCACGGCCAGCCCTGGCACCATCCGGCTGGGAGAACTGGCATTTCAGCGGTCGTTGCGTGTTCAGGGACACGTGTGTGCTCACGGGGACACGTGTGTGCTCACGGGGACACGTGTGTGCTCACGGGGACACGCTAACGCCACGCGGCCACACGCGCTCTGCAGGAGCAAGCGCGGGGTCCCTCCAGCAGCAAACCCCGCACAACGCGGGGCTGAAAACCAGGATTGTTTCCTGTTAAACCAATGGAGAAAACTCCTCACATTTCTCCTATAGGTTGGGGAAGGTTTCTTAGTTGCTGAAATTCTGGTTTTCTTTTTTAAATCGGCTCTGTGCAAGTGCTGGTATTTAATTAAAAACGTAGAGTTTTATTTCCCCAAATTCTAGCCTGGTAATTGGTTTCTTGATTTGTTGACGGGTCTGTGCTCACTGCCGGGTGCTCGGGGGACATCTGCCAGCCCTGACCCTTCCCAGCGAGGCCACGACGGGGACATAACTCCAGGAAACACCCAAACCCCACTGCACCAGGTGCGGGTTCATTCATCAGTGGCATTACCAGCCCAGGCTCCGCGTCCCAGGACACCCCCCACATGGGTGGCATTTTGAGGTGACAACAACCATGGGGCTGGAGGTGGCGTCTCAGCAGCACGTCCCCCTCCCCCAGTATAATTTAGTGTTTGTTTTGGGGGTATCCACATAGGGTGAGCGTCTCCGGCAGCATCACCCCGGGGGACCCTGAACCCGCATCCCGGGTGCTGTGGGCGGCTTGTGCCCATCAGGGAAAGCGGCTGGAGAGAGGGGGATGATTAGGGTGGCCTGTGGAGTAATTAT
This sequence comes from Patagioenas fasciata, assembly GCF_037038585.1. Lineage (NCBI taxonomy): Eukaryota > Metazoa > Chordata > Aves > Columbiformes > Columbidae > Patagioenas > Patagioenas fasciata. The sequence goes on along the minus strand of NC_092546.1, from coordinate 5,567,661 downwards.
CTCATTGGGCAAGTAATACCCTTTCAGCAGGAGCGGGGTGGGGAAGTATTGTTCGGGTTTAGGGATTACATCAACCCGGCTGGAGCAGACAATGTGCTCCCCCTGGGAAGAGGCAGCTCAGCCCCGGGGGGAGAGGAGGGAGGCAGGGGCTGGAGCTGTCTCAATTAGCGAGTGTCCCAGCCTGGAAAAGGATGGTGGGGGCTCATGAGGGGTATATGGGGGGGAGAAAAGCATCCTTAACCCTTCGTGTTCCTCCCGGGAGGAAATTGGGTCCTTCACCCCTGCACTAAGCCCTGAAGGGACAAGGAGATGCTGAGAGGGCTGGATGTGTCTCCTCCTCCCCGTGATGCTGGGGAAAGCAAAGCACAGCCCGTTTCCTCCTGTTTTGCTTCCTTTTCAGTTTATGACAACCCAACACCAGCCCCTACCAACCTCCCTGCACATCAGTTGGCCACTGCCTCCCCATATTGGGGACAGACAACAATTTGGGACCGTGCTCCGGGTCACTGGAGGGTCCAGGCAGGTGGCGAGGAGAGCACATCCCCACCCCGACCCCAAAAAGCCATCCTGGGGACAGAGGGGACAACAACGCCATGCACCTACACCCCGCAATCCACAACAGGGGGCACGGCGGGTCCTTGGCACCCCCCAAAACACCAGCTTTGGGCATGGCCGCCCCGCTCTGCCCGGCGTGGGCTCGGGGTTGGCTTTGGGCTGGATTCGTGGTAAATCAGGCGTGAGGCTGGCGAGGCGGCGCAGCCACGGCGCCAGGTTAGCGGCGGAGCGAGGGGCCGGCTCCACCTGGCCCTCGCCATCCGCGGGGTGATTAAACACGGGGCTCCCAGCTGCCATACATTTTTAAATAAATGAATAATACATAGCGGGGTGATAAATAAATAACGGCCATACATTTGAACTTAGCCTCTGAGAAAATCCTTTTAGTTCAAAAGGACCGGGGCTCTTGGAAAGAGGGAGCCCATGCATTTTGAATGGGCTGCCATCAAGTGTCAGGGCTTGGCAAGGGAGACGAGGAGGGGGAGGGATAAAACCACCTCTGCCACAAACCAGGGGGACAGGGACAAGGTCCTTGGGCATTGTCCAGGGCGGCTTTGGTGGGAACAGCAGTGATGGCACCAAGGGCTGCAGGTACCCCGATGCTGGGCACCGAGAGCACCGTGTGCCCTGAATCCCTGCGAAGGAAGAGGATGAGGATGGAGGGTGCCGTGTCTAGAGGCGAAGGGCAGGCCCAGAGAATGGCGAGCGGCACATGAAAGGTCCGGTCCTGCTAAGCCCGGCTTGGCTGAGGAGGAGTCCCCGTTTAACAGAGCAAAGGCAGCGTTTACTTAAGCAGTGGCCCCATAAAGAGGTGGGTGGCCCTGGAAGGCGGCCCAGGCAAATACAAGGGGATTAGACAAGTGAAAGGTGTGAGCGGAGGGACGGAGGGAGGAGGATGCTCAGGGAAAACCCTTAGTGGGGGCACAACGAAGCGCCCGGAGAGGCAGAGGCGGGTGGGCACTGGATGGGGGGAACCGTATTGTCAATTTGTAGAGAGAAATCCCACGTCAGAGGAGCTGGGGGGGAATGGGATTAACTTGTGGCTGCTCTGAGCCCCTGAGCGGGGCAGCTGACGGCGCACACCTGCCCGAAGACGTGTCCCTGACACACACACACACGCATGTTCTGACTGTGCACACGCATGTTCCAGCCACGCATAACATGTTCCCACCACCCACAGCCGTGCACACTTGTGTTTTGGCCATGCACATGCATGTTCCAGTGACGCACAGCCATGCACACATATGTCCCAGCCACGCACAAGTGTGTTCCAGCCATGCACAGCCATGCACCTACATGTCTAGGCCGTGCACAACCATGCGCACGTATGTCCTGGCCATGCACATGCATGTTTCAGTAAAGCACACCCATGCACACACATGTCCCAGCCATGAACACGTTCTGGCCGTGCACACGCGTGTTCTGGCCATGCACACGCGTGTTCCAGCCGTGCACACGTGTCCCAGGACACGCTCCTGCTGGGACTCACTCCCTCACCCTTCGTGGAGCTCAAGACCCATGGAGGCAACTTTAATTCTTTGTGCAAACTGCTCCCGCTCGCTTGCATCGCTAAGTGGGTATTGATTTATTAGGCTGTAATTTAAGGCAGAACATTTTCAAATGAACTCACACACCAAGCCCAGGCACGAGAATAAACAAGACCTGATTTATTCGCTGCCCGTCTCTCGGCAGATGCCTGGCTGGGCCGGCAGCACCGCGGGCGAGGGGGACGGGACCAGCTGCGGCTGAACCTGGCATGGGACAGCCAGGAGGGGACAATGCCCTTCACGTCCCCCGTATGCAGCCTCTCACGCATCCCGCACCCCCCGGCAGCCCTGTGCAATGTCCCCCAGAGCCACCACCAGTGCTGGGGTGCAGGGGATGGGGGCAGTAGCAGCGGGGACAACCTGGACCCAGGTTCACCATCCCAAGGGACAGCAGAGTCCGCCTGGCACTGGGACATTGCCCCTGTGCCCCTTGCTGCCAGGACCACCAAGACTCCCCCCAGCAGCACCGAATCATTCCCCAATCTCTGGAAACTGCAGCCTGGGGGGTTTGGACCAAACCCTTTAACTTGTCCCCAGCACAAACCCACAGCCTCATCCTCCCAACGCGCAGCCAGGAGGCCAAACCTCTACTGGCATCACTGGATGCACAGAGACAGGATTGGGGAGGAAAGGGGGGGCGTCATTTCACACACACCCCCCCAACATCTCAGCATCCCCCATCCGCCTCCACCAGCTGAGTCCCCGGTGTCAAACCCCCGCCAGGTCCCATCTGCAGGACCCGGTGGCCGCGGCGCATTCCTGCGAGCCGGCCCCGGCGCAGCAGCTGCCGGCCAGAGCCCATCGCGCGGCGCGGGCGGCTCGTCTTGACCTTGCCGGTCAGGTGTTGGGAGAAAGAACGGGGGGGGGAATAAAAAATACAACAACCCCTCGGTGCCGCCAGCCGTCATCGGGGCACGGGGAGGGTTTAATGCAGCGGGGACCATAATGGGGCCGGCTGGGGGAGCGAGGGCGAGGAGAAATTAGTGTCAATGTGTGTGTGCCTTAAACAAACCTGCGCCGGGGTGACGTGAATGAGGGCACAGCCTTGTGTATATATTAGTGATGGGATCTGACCTCGCTGGGAGGGCTCCTTCCCTCGCTCCGCTCCTCTGGGCGTGGGAAAAAGGCCTGGGCTCTTTTCACAGCTGTTCTCGCTGCTGCACTGAGCTAATGGAGGGGCTGCCCGGCTCCCCCCCCCCGCCGCCTTTTCAGTCCTTCAGCGAAAAAAAATCCCTTTCACAGTCCCTTAAAAACACACCTCATTGTTCGCCTGCGCTGCATTGAAATGCCACTCGCGCCCCCCGTCTCCCGGAGCAGCCGGCCCCCAACACCGGCTTCGGCTGCGTCGTGCACACGCGTGTGCAAGCCCGGGCGTGCGGGTGTGCCCGCCTAGAAGCTGATATATTGCAGCTGGCGGGGGGTTTCGTCCCTTTTTGCGTCTCCCTTTTATCCAGATGCTTTAATTTTGATATAAGAAATTAGCCAAAAGGTACCAGCACCATCTCTTATTTGCAAACCCAGAGGCTCGGCGAGAGGAGGGGACACGTGGCCGTCCCCCATTTGCAACCCAGCCGTGTGGACCCCAAATGCTCCGGCACCACCCTGAGCTCCTCTGTCCCTGTTTCACAACCAGCATTTGGTGCTCCCGGAGCAAATATTCCACATTAAATCCCCGTCTGCCACACGAAGCCATGGGATTCCCCGCAGACGGGGCGGTTGGGGCGCATCACACCTTGATGTCCCCCAACACCCAGTATGTGGCTTTCCCCCCCAAAATCCTCTCCGAGCTCTGGAGAAATCCAAGGTCTCTAGAAAACAATAAACAGCCGCGCAAGGATCAGCCCTCGCCTGGTTTCCCAGGGAATTAGGGCAGAGAAAGTCTGGGCTCAGCCTCCCGGGGAGCCGCCGGGGCCCCGCGCGCTGCGCAGCCGCTCGAGAAGGGGGGGCTGCTCCTTGAAGCCGGTGGCACAGGCACAGCCCCCCCGCCAGCCCCAGCATCTTCCCTTGTCTGCCAGGGCCCAGCCCCAGAATAGCACCGGGATTGTGCTTTTCATTAAAAATAAATAAATACATTCCTGGTGGCGGCGGAGGAAGGCACGAAAACACCATCCGCAAAGGCTGCGGAACCAGAAGACGAAGGCGGCGGAACCTGGAGTTGTTATTTTTTTTGAAGCATCTGGAATTTTTCAAGCTTATCTCCCGCTACCCTTGGGGGCGGGAGGGGGACGTCGCTGCCTGGCGTTAGCAGCAGGACAGACGGACAGGACAGCATCCTCGGGGCCCGCTCATGCCTCCCCACGTGCTTTTCCCGCTGACCTTTCCCCGCTGCTCTGATAGATACTTTCTGACAAAAGCGGGGACATCACACACCTTCCATCCTCCCTCCGCGCCCGACGCAGGGACATCGCCACTAGCAAGTCCCTGTCACCGGCTATTAGGGGGACAAGGTCTCTGCTGCCACCCTGCTCTTTCCGCATGATCACCAGCCCCAGTGCCAGGCAGGAGGGGTCTCCCAACCCCCCCGGTCCATAACGCATATGCCCCACGTTCGCCGTTTCCAAACGCAGATCTGTTTAACCGCCACACGCGGGTTTGTTAGCGGCGAGGACGAGCTCTGGCTCTTTGAAGTCACCATATGGATGTGATGCTGCATGTATGTGTGTGACCTACATTTGGGGTTGGAACAGTTTTTCCCCGGGGTGGGCGATGCCCACGTGTGCCCGTAGTGAGGGGACTCGAAAAAAGCCTCGTCCACCACCAAAGAGCCATCAGTCCCTGGGGGATTTTCCCTGCGCAGGGAGGATTCCGGCTGTGGGGAGAGGGAAAGGCTTCGGCACACACTGCTGGGTTGGAGCATCCTGAAAAATCGCTCGCCAAGGAGCCTGAGCAAAGGGTTTGGCTTTGGCAGGAGTGACACAGTGACAAAGGCCACAACCTCAGCACCCTGAGCATCACCAACACATGGCAGGTCCCCCTGTATCCCTCCCTGGGTCCCCAGTGAGCACCCGCCCCGCTCCTCTGGCTTTCAAATCTTGCCATTTTCCCGGCTGGTTCTGCGTTCTCCACCCAGCGCGGCCATGGAGTTTCCATAGAAACATGAAGATATTCAACTGTAAATTATAATTTCTCCATTTAACAAAAAAGAGAGAGAAAGCAAAGCTCCAGCCCATCGCGTGGGGCTGGGAGCAGAGAACGGAGCCGGTGCCTGGGGCAGCTGGGCCTGCGCGCAGGGGCTCCCTCCACCACCAGCACCTGGTTTATCCAGGTTGGAGCCTTTTCCTGATGTCTATGAAAATGAGCAGCTAAAGAGCCAGCCGGGCCATCCCCCACCAGCTTTGGGTGAATAAACGGGAGCTCCGCCACCGCAACGACACACACCTGATGGGAAGGAATGGTTATTTACCATTGCCTGTTCAATGGTTATTCTTAAATGGCCTGAAGTTAAACACATCAGTGTTTTTCATTTTCTCCTGCTCGTGGATGTGTTTTTGTCTGGGGTTTTTACCCTTTCTGTCTATTTATGTGATACTTTTTATCATAAATGACTTTTTTCTTTCCCTCCCTGCTAGCAAGTTAGAAAATCACCGGTTTGCAGTGGGAGGAAGGGGTCAGCAAAGGGACCCCCTCACCCAGGGAATTTGGGTTTAATCCCAACATCCTGCCAGCCACCAACTCTCTATGGACAGGACAGGGTTTTGGGGAGCACCCCATTGCCGCCAACTTGCTCTACAGTGCCAGCACCGGGGTGCTCAGCCCAGCTCCTCTCCCCATGTCAGTGACAAGGACCAGAGAGCCCCCAACTCATGCCCGACCCCTTAAGCCACCCCCTGTCCCAAAGTAGCTGGGCCGAGCACCCCGGTACCGCCTGGGATTATCCTCAGCGTAACATCCCCCGGGGGAACAAGATTGCAGCTTAGGGCCTAATGGAAAAGAGGAAAGAGATGGGATTAAAAGGAAAATAATGACTATTTCTTTAGCGAGGCCGGGGAAATGAGATGGGGATTAGTGTCCTCTTTACCAGCAGCCTCCAATCCCACTGGGCAGTCCCGAATCCAGAGATGCCCACGCTCGGCATCGCTCCCAAGGGTGACACAGGGGCTGGTGGCACCAACCCCGGAGGGACAAGCGCGGCTGCCCCGAGCGTGAGGGTGAATGCCGCATCCATCCCAAGCGCCCGCCGCCTCCCTCTGCCACCGCCTCTGCCCACGAACCGCACGGAACGAAGGCGATTTTGCAAATATTTGCCAACACAGGGGTTTTCCTCTCCCGGCAGATTTGCCAGGAGAATTTATAAAATATTCTGCGAGGAATAAAACACTGAAAATTAAAACTTCACTTGCAAAGGCACAAGCCCAAGAATAAACCTGAAAGGCTCCTTTCTCTCGCCTTCGGTTGCACATACCGCCCGGTGCAATTGGCTGCTTCCCTGGAATAGATTCAGTTGCTATGATACCAAGTTTGCTTTTAACGAACCCCAGAAAATTAATGGTATTCAGCAGATATGTCTTTAAAGTGGAACCTATTTTAAGAAATTCTCACTGAATGGTTTACAAGTAGTCAGGAGGGAGGAGAAGGTTTCCCAAGTGCAGCAGAGGCTGCACCGGTTCCCCCTCCGCTCCCAGCTGGGATTTTGGGGTGCGTGCTGTTGTGTTTTGGGGTATGTGATGCTGACGTGCAGCACCAGCCCTGGGTGCTGTGTGCTCTGCATCCCTCCCACTGCTGCTCGGTCGTCGCTTTGCATCTTCCCGGCTGTCTCCACATGGCCCCGATGCTGCTCAAACGCTTCTCCCACTGCCCAAACCCATACGCAAAGCTACAGGATTCAAGGCTGGTCCAGATCTCGAGGTGCCCAAAGGGGTGGAAGTGGGCCCAGCAGGGAAATCCTGCTCCGACAGAACCCTGCTGTCCCTCGGAGGAGCTCAGGGCAAATAACAGGGAGCCGGGGAAGGTTTTTCAACTGGCACAATGTCCCATCCATCCGGCCCCGTGAGCAGAGCACAGGGTGACATCGGCCATCGGATGGGGCACATTTCCCCAGGGACCTGTGTCCCCACCAAGGAGACAAGCGCTTGGCTCTGGACGCCTCAGCCCCCGCGTTGTGCTTCAGCAAAAGCTCTTTCCCATCTCAGCACCCGCACGCCTGTCCCCGTCCTCAATCCAAAGGGGATACAAGGGATCATCTCCGCTTTTTCCCACACCATATTTTGGGGTGTACGGGGGCTGTCACTGCTTTATCCCACACTATATATAAGGTCCACATCCTCCCTGTCCAGAAAAAGGCCCAAACGGGGCAAGCCCAGGCTGTTGGAGCAGACTGGGGGTGTCGAATCAGTGCCAGGGATCAAAGAGATCTGGGACGAGAAATCTGCCCCTCTCTTTCCTGAACAAAGCAAGACCTGTTGAGATGGAGGAAAGCACCCCCCTGCCTCCTGCACCCCAAATTCCTCCTCTGCTGCAGACTCCAGCAATATCAGCTGGAGCCACAACCACAGGGAGCAGTGGAACCCCGGCCAAAGCGGGGCAGGGACAGGCTGATGGGCCGAGGGATCGGGGCATCGAGCCTTTGATATGTGGAGCTGATGCTCCCTCCCTTGTCATTTCTCAGCACCAACCCAGCCAGGGAGCTGATGCACTGAAGAACTGAGCAGCAAGGTGGGGAACTGGATGTGCCCCGGTGCTACCGCCCTGCTTGGGCTGAGCCGCGCGGGTCCCCATAGGAGACCGGCGGGTGGTCCGATGTGACCAGGACCTGATCCTGCAGTGGTTTAAGCACGAGTCCCTCTGTGGAACCTCCCCGCTGCCCGCTGTTGAATGCCTGAGAGCGGGGGGCTGGATGCGGCGCCCCAAAACACGCACCTGAAAATCCCTTCCCTGCTCTTCCCAGGAAAAAGTGAGGACCGCTCAGCCTTTGGGGTCAGCACTTCCAGCCTTTCCCCTCTTCCAGAATCAACCATCGGGGCTGGATGTGGCCCTCCCCGTCCTGCACGGCTCCCGCAGCCCCCAGGCAGCCCAGGCTCAGCCTCGCATCCCTCGCACCAAAAATGCTCGCCAGGCACCACAAGGACCAAGAGGAGCTGAAGGAAGCAGGAGGGGATCAGGGAGCTGTCTGCAACCAACACCCCAACCCACGGGCAGCAAAGCAGAAGCACGGGGGGATCCTGGAGGGACTGTGGGGAGGCTGAGACTGGAGGAGCATGGGTACCCTCAGAGTGGTGCTCCCAAATCCTCCTCTCTGAAGAACAAAGCTGCAATCTCTCTGCAGATGCAGAACAACCAACGAGCGATGATGATTTATTTCTCTTCCCCAGAAGATAAACTGGCCTCGGAAACGGGTTTATGCTAAATTACAATTTGCATGCAGTAATATATTTAAGCATCTTTCCTTCTACTTCGTTATAAACAGGGTTTCTCTGGGGGTTATTTCTGAGCTGGCCCCGTTTCCTTTATCTCCGGCACACCCAGCGCAAACGAGCTTAATTGTCAACGCGGAAATTAAAACCACAGCGGGGAAAAAATCAAAAATCATAAAATAAAGATTCTGGGTTTGCAGATAGCCTGAGGAACCCCAGGTTGGAAGCAAAATAATCACCCAGGCACAGGCACCAGATCTGGGCCTCAACGATTACAGACAAAACCCCACTGAAATTTCCACCCCACGTTTGGCTTCCAGCCGCTCTCCCCCTTCAGGCACCGGGGCCGGCGTTTGGGGGAGGCCGGTGGCCGCCGAGCCCCTCTCCTGCGGGAGGGCAGGGCTTTTCTCCCGGAGAACAGCGAGTGGGTTTTTACATTCGGTTCTCTAGCTTTATGATATCACATACACTCATACAGCTAGATAACCAAAGAGAAAAACCAACCCAGGTCTTTATAAAATGGGCCTCGGCTGTGCCGCGCACCCGGGGGTGTTTTGCTCCCACGTTGGAGCCCCCAAGGCAGCCGTGATCTGTGTCTCCTTGCCACCAATAATGAAGAAACCCCAACGGTTTGGGTGGGAGAGCAGGAATCTGCCTCGGCACATGACACACGACCCCAGCGCTCCCCAAAGCCCACCCGAGCACCCCAACTTCTGCACCCCAAAGGGGACCCACACCCCGAAGCAAGTTCAGCCCCATGCAACCCCCCATAGCCTGGGGCCCATCACGAGTCTGGATGCTCCCCCAGGATCAATCCTTGCTGCCTGTGGCCCAGGGATCTGCTACCTTCCCAGCCCCGAATTCACCCCCAGACCCACTCCGGAGCCCACTCCCACATTATAATTACTGTAAATTACTGGCACGGAACTGCTGAGTCATGAGAGTGGTCGGAGAAGGGAGAGAGCCAGCCGAAAGGGCCCCCCCGGGGGCTTCCACCGCGCCCCCGCTCTCCTCTGCCTCCTGCCTCCCCTTCCTCCCGCACCCACTCCCTGCAGCCGGGCCCTGCAAACCCGGGAGGGACCTCGCATATTCTGGGGAGTCTGGGCTGTGAATTTCCCGGGGACAGACACCCTGCACCCCCGGGGGGGGCCGGTCCTTGCCCGTAGGAACCCCACACCCCGACCGGGAGGCTCCGGGCACCGGTCGGGTCGCGGCGGGGGATGCTCCCGGCTGCTCGGAGGGAAACTCGGTGGAGCGGCTGCCCCTGGCCCGCAGCGGAGCAAAGCTCCCCGGGCAGGGAGGGGGAGGACAGGGGGAACCCCGTAGAGGGGACACAGGGAGAGGACCCGAAGAAGGGTCCCGGGAAAGGGGTACCTGCTCGCCCCGCTGGGGCCGGTGCTGCCCGAGGTGGCCGTCGGCTCCGAGTCGCCACATCCTTCCCAGGCTGACAGGGTGGGGAGGAGGCTCGGCCCGGGACGGAGGCTGGATGTCTCCACCCGCTGCCGGTGCGGGTCCCGCTCCCTCTCCCCGGAGCCTCCGGGACCTGCCTCTAAAGTTGAGGCAGAGCCGGCGGCGGAGGGATGGCGAGAGGGCGGGGGAGGGCGGGAGGAGGGACGGGGCGGCCGACGGGGACAAAGCCCGAGCGGCAGGGCTGGGACAGACCGGGCGTGGGGCCGGGGCAGGGGTCACCCCCCCGGGGGGCAGCGCCATTCGCCACGGCCGCCGTAGTCCCCGGGGACTGGCCCGTCTGCTCAGCCCGGGGCCCCCCCGGGCCCAGCCTCCCGCAGCAGCCGGCCCGCCCCGTCGGGGAGGCGACGGTGCCCCGGGGGTAACCCCGCTCGGGCAGGTCTGTGGCGGAGCCGCCCCCTCGGCCAAGCCTAGGATTAAAGCCGACATGCCCGGGGAGGAGGAGTGACCTGGGCGGCGGGCGCAACCGGACCCTCCCGTCGAGGCTGCGCTCACGGGCCCCGCTTGCAAAAGGGAAAAGGCTGCTCTTGAGTAAAACCGAGCGGTGAAAGGGTCTCTCGACCGCCTCGGCCTCGACTCTGCCACCTGGACGGAGAGCGACCACCTCGGGCCCGGGACAAAGCGGGGCCGCAGCTCGGAGGGGCGGCGGGACAGAGCCCGGGGCGCGGTGCTGAGGTCCGGCTCCACGTCCCCCCCGTGCGGCCGCCCGGGGCCGGTCCCGACCGGCCGTGCCCCGGTGCGAGGGACCCGCTCCGCTTTCCCGGTACGGCGGGGCAGCCTAGGCAAGGGGCGAGGAGAGCAGCGGCCTTTCCCCAGCACTCCCGCCGCCTCACGCCGGGAGCGCACCGGCGGGCACAGCCGTGACCCACGTGTGCACACACCCATCCAGGAGTGCCCGGGTACCAGTGCACACACCCGGGAGTACACGCAGGTGCATCCTCCCGCTGCCCATCGCACACCCAGGAGCGCTCACACCGATGCGCGCACACGCCCCGGTGCGCGCTCACTGATGCTCACACTCGTCCCGGTGCGCGCCCGGCCCCGCACACGCACCCGTGAACCCCCGTGAACCCCCGCAGGACACCCTGGCCCTCCTCAGCCTCTTCCGTGCCCCCGGCTCTCACAGCCTTGCTCCAACCCGGCGGGCTCCGCGGCCATCCCGGGGTCGCCTCATCTCACCTCCCTCCGGTAAAACGGCAGTAAACGAAACTAATCGGCGGCCTGGGCATAGCACCGGCCCCGACCCCGGGTACAGCGCTGTGACGGTGCCCTGGCTCCGGGGAGCCCCGGGAGGGCTCCGCTTCCAGCGGGAACCGGGAGCAGCGGGTGGGGGAGGATGGCGGGGCCCGGTTTCGTCTCACAGTGCTCCCGGTTTCAGAGAGAAGGCAGGGATACGTCCTGGTCCCCGCTGTCCTCACCCGCCCTTTTATATATACGCACTTATATATCTAAATATAGATTTAACATATATAATATAAAAGAACATCGGTGTTTGAAGGAGCTGGGAGCGATGCACGGCGGCGCTTGCAGAGATGCCAACCCGCAAGCACCGGGAGTTCCCCGGGAGCAGCGAGGCTTTGTGCCCCACACCGGGCACCCTCAGAATGGGCGAGACCTTGGCAGGAGCCCCATACGCAAGCGGCGGCCGCAGCATCACGGGGAACGGGCGGAAAACGCTCCCGCCGGCACCGGGCACCGGCGACCGGGCACCGGTCCCGGCCCCGCCGCTCTCCGTGGTGCTGAACCGCCGCCGCCGCCGCTCCCCGGGGCCGTGCGGGGTCGTGCCTCCTCTGTCTCTCTCTTTCCAAGCCGCCCCTAATTAATTATTGTTATTGCTATTAATTATTATCGTTATCATCCCTGCGGTTCCCGCCGCTCCGATGCACCGCGGCACGGCCAACCGTTCCCAGCGGGAAGATGGTGCCAGCGAGGCAGACGGTTGCCAAATGAACGGATCGTCGCCCCACACACCCCCGGTAGCTGCCGCCCGCGGTCCCCTCCGTGGGTCCGCACTGCCCGTGGGCCGAACCCGTGCCGTTACCTCCGCAGCCAGGCTCCGAAATCCTTGTCCTGCCCGGCCCCGGGTGGCGGCGGCCCCGGCGGGCTCGGCCCCGCTGCCGTCCACACCGGCCGGGGCATGGCCGGTCCCGGCCCCGCTCCGCCGCCCTGGTGGGTTCCGCTACCGAACCGCTCGTTCCCCGGGCGGGCCTGGTCGCTGTCCTTCCCCAAAAGATAAAATCTCAGCAGCGACCTCGGCTCCAAACCCACGCCGAAGGAACCAACGAAGGAACGAAAGAAGGAACGAACGGGACCGGTGGAGCTTCTCCGCCGCCCCGAGAGCACAATCGGGTCCATGGCAGGCTCAAGGAAGGGCCACTTCGGGCACCGGAGGGGTCGAGGAGCAGCATCCGCGCCGGTACCGTTCCTCCGCAGCCCGCGGGCCCGGTAGCCGCCGCTCAGGGCCCGGGCGGGCCGCAGCAGCCCGGTTCGTGCCCGCCGGTTGCCGATTCCCGCTCCCAACGGCCCCCCTGCCCCCGAGAGGCTTGATAATTCCCGACACGGACACCCCACGCGTGTCCACGGCGGAGGCTCCACGGGGCCCGCCCGGCCCCATTCCTTCCTGGCACTTACCGAGTCGTCGCCCGCCTGTACCCTCGTCCCGGCGGCTGCGGGCGCTGGCTCCGGCCCCGGTGCCTCTCGTTCCCGCTTCTTCCCCTCCCCTACACCCTCGTGTGAATCAAATACCTTCACTACAGCAGCCATGTTGGGCTCCGGTGCGAGCACGGCGGTCGCCGCAGGAACCGCCGGCCGCCTCGGCAGGAGGCAGCGCGGCTCGGAACGGCGCAGGGGCCCCGGTTCTCACCGGAGAACCGGATACCGAGCAGCCCGCCGGGTGCCAGCCCCTGTCTCCCATCGCACCGAGGGATGCCGCGGTGTGCCACTCCACGCCAGCCCGGTAACTTCCCACCGTTAGCGGTGACACCACTAACTGCGGGTCCCGTCATCTGCCCTGCAACCCTCCGGTCGAACCGGCCGCATCCCGGGGCTGCCTTTGGAAAAGAGGTGGGGGGGAAGCCGCGGTTACCTCCGCCTCGCCCGGTGTGCCAGTTTCCGGCGCCGCCGCTCGGACGAGCCCACCTGGGGAGGGAAAGAGAGAGAAGAGGCGTCAGGAGGAGCCGCCGCCATCGCTCCAACTTGGAGCAACTTTCCCGGCGAGGCTGCCAGCGGGGGCGGGGGGGTGGGCGGCGCTGGAGCCCCTGCCCGGCCAGCCGGGGCCGGTCCCACCGGCGGGCAGGGCGTGGGATGCCCTAAAACGGTGCTCTTCCACCCGTGGAGTGTGGACACCCACCCGGAGCCCCGGCCCTGCCCGAGGGGGCCACGTCGGGACACGGCCTCTGCTGCCAGGGAAATACAGGAGACCCTCGCGTAGGGGCTGCCCCACACCCAGCGTCTGTCTGTCTGTCTGTCTTTACCGGGCGGGGGCGGCCCAGCTTCGCCACACGGTGGGCACCGGAGCGTTCCCGGGCACCGAAGCATCGCAACGGGCAACCGCCGCCGCTCCCCGGGCAGCGGAGCCTCTCGCCCGCCCGGCCCGGTGCCCCTCGAAAGCAGATTTTTCAGCTGATTTTTTTTGGAGGGGGTTGGTTTTTTTTTCCTTTTTTCTCCCACTGAGATTTTTTTCCCCCTTTTTCCCTTTCTCCTTTTCCCGCCCCATTTTTATTTTTGTCGTTCGATTCCTACGTTGTCGCTGGAGATTATTTGCATTTAAAATACAACGACTCGTTCTCTTGCACATCGCTTTGCAGCTCAATTCAACCAGCACCGGAGTGGGGGGGACCAACCCCGAGGAAAAGCGGTCCCCAAATCCCCGGCCAAATCCACCCAAATTCCTGCCTGGCTGGAAATATCGATGTGGGTGAAAACGAAAGATTTAACAGCTTTTAATGATATTCTTTCTGCAGCCGCTCTCACCCAAAGGTGTTGTGGCAACAAAGAGCGGGAGGCAATTTGACGCTCATATTTTTGGCCTGTTCCCATACAGAAATATTCCCTAAAAGCCACGAACTCTGCAAAGATTGATCTCTCTAAAAACAATCCTATTCTGCCCTGCAAAAGAAAATGTGATTTTATATTTTCCCCCTCCTCGCTGCTAAGCCCGTCGGAGGATCCACACACGCAGCACCCGCTGAAACTGATAGCGAAGAGGGTGACTGGAAATCAAACAGCTACCCCCCCAGTCCAAACCGGGAGCAAGCGTTTTCCCCCCGCGCACGGCAGAGATTTCCCCGCTCGGGAAACAACGGCGTGGAAATCCCCGCCGTGCCCGCTCGGGCAGAGCCAGGCGCTTCAGCACAGGAAAAACACCAGTTACTTTTTTAGAGGGCAAAAATAAGAATAAAACAAGCTAATATATCTATTTTTTTCATTTCTCCAGAAATGCCGTGTTCAGCCCCAACCCTTTGCACAGGAAATATTTTTCCGTCCTGATTTTTTGGTTTTTGGTGGCTGGGATAGAGCCTCGTCCCAACGCAAGGTGGGGGACGGCAGGGGATGCCCACACAACACACCACCCCGGCACAGCACCCCCAGGCTCCCGCGTCCCTGCTCTCCCCCTTTTCCCCCCAAACATCCCCCCAAAATAGCTTCACACACCGAAACTTCGCTCCGGCAGCCCCTTACCTCGGGCACCGGGCAGGGCAGGGCTGTCGGTCCGACCGGCCCGGGGCTATAAACCCCGGGGGTGGCTTTTGTGAGTTTGCCGGAGTTTCCCCGGGCTGTCCCCTTTTGTGTCCCATTGCCATCTAGAGGCCCTGATTAATTAATTTCACACCGGAGCTCGAGAGAAAATTTTCCCACAAAACAAGTGGCCGAGGAGATGTGAAACCCCAAAGAAAAGGAGTCAACATCAAGTTCAACAGCATGCGGGGAAAGGGCCTTAATTTCCATCACAATCGCGTCTGAGCGGGGGCCGGGCGGGGGGCGGCGGGCGGCGGCCCCCGCGCCCCCTCCGCGCGTTCCCAGGCTCGGAACAATCGCGCTCTGTTTGCCTCGCACATGCCGGCGTTTGGGCACGGAGGCTGCCTTGGGATAACAGGAATAATGAGGGGAGGGAGGTTTAAGGGAAAGGGGGAGTGTGGGGGAGTGATGGAGGGTTGGGAAAAGCGGGGTGTTGGGGGGGGTGTGAAGCGGAGGAGCGCGCACCTGGGGACCGGCCGGTACCGACCTGTTGAGCCCCCCCGCCCCGGTCGGGAGCAGCCGGTGGAGTTTGCGGCAAGAGTCGGGATGGGCAAGAGGGAACCGTGGGCCTCCGTGGGGCAGGGGGGTCCCCAAAGCCGGGAGAGGACGGAGCCGGACTCCGGGGCTGGGGGGACGACGACTTTTCCCCAAGTTTGGTGCTTCACCTGCCGCTCCTCCCCGCTCCCATCCCTGGCCACTCGTTTTCCCACAGCCCCTGGGGAGCGGGGGGTGCCTGTCCCGGGGGAGCAGGGGGTGCCTGCCCCGGGGGGGCGGGGGGCCGGGGCCCGGGGTGGCCGAGGCGGTGGCGGACGTGTCCTGCAACCCAAGCAGCTCGGCTCCGCCGGGCATTGTCCCCACGGAGCCCGTGGCCATTGTTCCCAGCGCTGCGGGAGCCAGAGGGAGGGCAGCTTTCCACGCCTCGTCCCCCCCCACCTCGCCCCCACCGCAACACTCGCACCGGCACCCGCAGCCCTTAATCCAGAGGGGGGGAGAAAAGGCAAAAAACACCCCAACCCACAAAAAATAAAAGGCCCGGGGTGGGAGGGAGGGGAGCACGGGGTCCCCCCTCGCAGACTTCCTCCAAGTTGGGAGAAGCGGGAGAGGGAGCGGGGGGGCTGCCGGTGCCCGCACAGCCCTGCCCCTCCGGCGGGCAGCACCGGCAGCTGCCCCGGCCCGGCCCGGGGAGCTCAGTGCTGGGCAGGGAGAGGGAAAACCAGCGACGAAAAACAGGGGAGTTGGGGGGGGATTATTTACCTCCCTCCGCACATCTGCATCCATTAATGACTTAGCGACAGCGTGAGCCGAGAACCACCGGGACACCGGCAGCCTCCGGGGCGGGGACTGGGGGGGACGCGGCACCGGCCCCGGGCAGGACGCGGAGCCCGGAGCCATCCAGGCGATGCGAAGCGCGGCGAAGCCGGTTGCGGCTCTCGGAGCGGAGTGGCAGGAGCAGAAGGGCTGCGGGAAGCGGAGCCCCCCGCGATCACGTTGCCTTTACGTGGGGTTAAACAGATAACGTCTGCCCGGGGCTTTAACGCCGGGAACCTCCGACCGGGCCCGGGCAGCCCCGGCCCGCAGCCACCGGGCCTTCGGGAGGGGCGAGGGGAGCGGATTCCGCCCAAACATCCATTTTGTCCCTTTTGGAAATGGAGAGAGGAGGGAAAAATGCGCTGCCTTTTTTTTTTAATCTGCTTTCTCCATATTTTACTACGTAAGGCATGACGTCCTCACGTCGGGAGCGGGATAGGTTAGCCCTGCGCTGGGGGGGCGTGGGGGGTGGCTCTGGCTGCAGAACCTAAAAATAACGAGGATTTTATTATTTAAAAAAAAATCACCATAATAATCCCGGTGACCCCGCGGATACGGTCCCGCACGGGCAGCGGGAGGAAGGACCGGAGCGGATCCCATCCCTCCGGGTACCGCGGGACCGCCAGAGCTCGGGGTGCCCCACAGGGTGCGGAGGGGAAGGTGTGGGGGTGTCCTCCTGCCTCCCCGGCCCGGCTGGGGCAGCGGGAGCAGGCGGCGGGCGGGCAGGGTCACCCGGCTCCCCGGCCGGTGCAGGATTATTCCGTGTAAAGAAAGCAGAAATCGACTATTTTTTAATTAAACCAAAAATCCCTCCGCCCCGGCCGTTAATACCTCTAAGCTCCGAAGTATCCGGGAACGGACCGCCCCCCCTCGCCCCTCTCTCCCCCAGTATACCGGGATTTTCAGAGTGCGTAAGAAAAATCAGTGACTGCAAAGGCGGCTCAGCTCGGAGCCCGGCGGGGTTTGCACCCCAAATTCGGCCCTGAAGATGGGGGGGGACAAACCCCTGCAGACACCGAGCTGCGGAGCGGGGCTGGCTCAGCCACCGGAGAGATAGGGGTGCACGTCCCCCGCCACGGAGCCGGGACCGGGTCGGTGCCGTGTTCCGCCCCGGTGCCCCCCCAGTCCCGCCCACCCCCGGTACGGGCAGCCCCCGGCTCGGCGCTACCGGGGAGGCCGCCGGCTCCGTGCTCTTCCCTAATGAACTCCACTTATGTATTTTCACTTTAACGAATATTTCTATCGGCGGTGCTGGGGGGGAACCGGGACGCGCTGCCCCGGCCGCCCACCGCCCGTTCTGTCGAACCGGGGCTTCGCGGAGACCCGGCCCGTTCCTCCCGGCTCCGTCCGATCCAGGAGCAGCAGGAGGCCGGGCCTGCGCTTCGGACACCCCAAATCTTGCCGCCGGCCCCGGAATAACCATTCCCGGCTGTGAGGTGCGACCCCCGGGCTGCTCGGCCCCACCGCCGGGGCCACCCCGGCAAAAGGCCCTCGGGGCCCTGCCCGGCTCTTCCAGCCCCCGGTACCGGTGGGCTCGGTCCCAGTCCCCCGAGGGCGGGGGTTTGGATGGGGGCGGCGGCGTATTTTGGCTTCCTGATAACGTTTTGATCAAAAATTCATTAAGAGGCGCTCGGCGCAGTGCCATGAATATTTCAGGGATTTTGCAAAACAACAAAGTGGGTGTTTGGGGGAGGATACACGGGGAGCGGGGGGAAGAAGCGGGGAGACAGCCCCGGGTGACCGGCTCGGCCCCGGTTTGCTGCGGCGGGGCGGTGAGAAGCGACCGAGCACCCCCGGCCCGGGGCTCGTTCCGACCCCGTTATGAGCCGTTGAACGGCCCCGGGTAACCCGGGAGCCGGCGGCCCGTCCCGGACCATCGGTTCGCTGCAGTGACAGGCAGCGCCCAGCCCCGGGGGCCACCGCGACAGCCCCGAGCCGTACCGACCCTGCCCGTCCTCCCGGGGCTGCTCCGCGGTCACGCGTGGCCGTGGGGATCCGAGAGGCTGCACCTCTCCCGGTTCCCGCAGCCGGGACGGGCCCGGAGCTCTCCCGGAGAAGGAGCCGCCTGGGTGGGGGCAGTGAGGAGACCCCATCTCCACCCAAGATGTCCCCCCAGTAGCATCACAACCCCGCGGGATACAGACAATCAGCCCACACCCACCCAGGCTGCGATCCTGTGACAAGAGGTTGCTCCCCAACTCTGGGGAGGGGATGGTCCCCCAAAGACAACCTGCCTGCGTTTTTCCCAGCAAGGGAGCACCATGGCTGCAACGTCCACAACCCCCCATAATCAGGGAGCAGAGCCCCAACAGCAAATCCAAGACTTGGCAAAGGCGAGGTACCGGCACCGACCGGGAGACAAAGCCCCACCATTTCACAGCCCCCCGCCCTGCCGGAGCAGCACGGCTCCCTGCCCTCCTGGGCCTGCAGGTAACTGGGCTTTACTGGGGCAGCTTCCCCAGCCAGCTGGGAAAGGGACACAAGGACACAGAGGTGGGGACATGGTCCAGATTGCCCCACCATGGACCAGGACCCCATAGGATGGACGGATGGGGGGCACAGAGCAGGTGCAAATGCTCTGTCTCTTCTCAGTGTCATCCCAAGCACTGTCCCCCCACTGAAGCCGAGTGTCCCTGGGTGCAATGTCCTGCTGCACTGGAGGGATGCTCGCTGGGTGGACAGGGGCATGAGGCTGGGGGTAGAGGGCAGAGGGACTTCTCTGCAAGGCCAAAGTGGGACCAGGGACACCCCAGAGCACCCTCCACCCAGGTTTAGGACCTGTCGCAATGGGGTATTACTGGACCTGCAGGCAGCCGGGGGGATGCGCGGCTCCGGTCGGCTCGGGGTCTCCTACCGCTGCCCTCCGGGTCCCACCGGCCACTCCCGTGTCCCCGCGGTGGGATGCAGCAAGTCACCCCCTGGCAGCCCCAGCCCGTCCCCAGGGCTCACCTCACCCTGACATTTCCTGGCGCTCCTTCCATGCCAGCGGGTTGCCATAGCAAATCTAAATCTTACAAACAAAACCAGGAGAAAAGCCTTATTAGCATATATTCAAATGAGCCATGCAATAATGCAAACCATAAATCATGCAGTCATTGCTATTCAATCAGTGTCTCTTACCCCAGCCCCCACACTTTCCCCGGGTGTCTCGCCTCCTCCTTGCTTGCAGAAGCCCCTTCCTTAGCCCCAAGGGCGGCCTGGGAGGGGACGCACCAGCTGGGGGGGACCTGGGCCAAGGCTGGATCCAGCCCTGGGCTCTCAAGGCTCCGTGCAGCCCCTAATCCCAGCTGGTATTTATGTCACTCGTTGGGCTCTGTTAAACAGGGCAAACTCTTCCCAGGATTAATCTGCCACCCATGTTTTAATCTCAAGGCTCGCCCACCGGTATTCCCGCCCCCCCCCACAATAAAGGGACAAGCTCAGCGCTGGCGAGTAGCTGGTGTGGAGAGAATCCCCATTCCCACCCAATCCCAGCCTGTGAGTGCCCAGGTAGTACTGGGGGAAACCCATGCGCCCCCTAAAACCAGAGGATGGATGATGGGCACTGCAAAACCCTGGTCCCGCCCATGCCTTGCTCACCTCTCAGCAGCATGGCCACGGTCACTGCCATACCCAGCACACTGCAGGCCCCACAGATGCTCCCCCGCCCCAGGGAGCAGCAGACCCCCCCCACCCCAGCCCTGAGCTGTAAGAGACACAGTGAAGAGACACAATTAACCCCCCACTTGCTCCCACCGATGCCGATCTTAAGAGCACAGAAAGGGTTTTTCCCCCTCCCGCCTGCTCCCAGCGCCAGGTTGTGGTGCTGAGACCTTCCAAGCAGCTTTTTGGGGTCTCCCAGGGAGCCAAAAAGCGGGGAGCAGCACGGCTGGACGCCAGGAACCCAGCCAAAGCCGGGGGTGACCCAGTTGTTACCCACATCACTGAGTCAGTGATCCTGGAGAAGCAACGCTGAGCGTGGAGGACATGGGGGACAGCAGCACTGAGCCAAAGGGGGTCAGGGTGTGGGCTGCTTCTTCCCTTGGGGACACTAATGACCTGCTACCTTGTTAGCCACCCCGAGTCATGCTGCTGACCCCAAGAAGCTCACGCCAGACACCCCGGCGCTCCCAGCTCTTTATTGGTGAGAAGACAATAAATAGAAAAGAGTCCCTGGGCTGGGGGAGCAGCACCCACCGCCCTCCCCCCGCCGCCTCCCTCCATCCCTCGCACCATGGGAGCCCTGGCAGCCCCCCGAGCCGGGGGCAGGATTGGGCCCGGGCTGTGCAGGGCTGGACCCGCCGCTGGTGCTCTCAGCCCTGCTGCCACCGCGTGGCACTTCTCAGGCATTCCCGCCGGCTGGGGACACGCAGGGACAGACGGACGGACTGGGCTGGACAGGGTCCGGCACCGGACATGGGGCGGGGTTGCGCTCTTTGCTCCGGGGGGGTCCTGGCCTGGCAGGGGCTGGGGTGCAGAGCTGCAGGGAGCGGGGGCTGGCGGCGTGTGGGGGACACCGGCATGGAGAGGGGATTTGCTGGGAGCTGCAGCCCCAGGATGAGGGACCAGAACCCCGCGGGAAGCCCCACGGCACTGCCGCCCCCCCGACAGCATCGCAAAGGGCACAGGGGGGGCTCAGGATGGGGGCAAAGCGGGGGGTTCCCCCCACCCTGCACCCCATCGGCCTCGCTATCTCTGCCAAGTGTCCATGGCCTGCGCCCGCCGTGCAGGGACAGGGACCCGCTGCTCCTCCGCCAGCGGCCGGGGGGTCCCCATGGGGTAAGGGTACCCCTTGGTGTAGTCATCCCGTTGCTGGAGGTCTCCGGGGCCTCGGGAGGCTTCGCTCAGGGAGACCAGGCTGGCCAGGGGGGGCTGGGGGGTGCCCAGCCCTGGGGACACCCGCTCTGACTTGATGCTGATGGTTTGGTGCTGCGGGGAGGTGCCGGGGGCCAGGGACGGCTCTTCGGTGGGGACGTTCCGGCTGCTGACCCTGGGGTGTGAGGGGGGCAGGAGTGAGGCCGGGCCTCCCTGCACCCCTCGCCGAAGTGCACAGGGTGGGGAGAGGCTGAGCTGACCCCCCTTCTTCTCCCAGGTGGGGCTGAGACCCCCAAACTCACCTCACACCCCAGCTCTGACCCAGCCGGGCACTGGGCAGCTGCCCACCCGGCTGCTGTGTGACGGGGGGGACACTGGGGACAGGTCCCCTGTGAAATGTGGTTTGAAATAGGCTCTGCCAACAGCAGAGGGTGGGAGGGGGTGACTGTGCACCCTGGTTTTGGGGTGAAGCTGGACAGACTCCAGCATAGCTGGTAGCAGGGGGGTTGCACTTTGGGTGACAGTTGTACCAGGGCTGGGAGGTGGCACCCATGGGTGCTGCAGCTCCTCACGAACAGGCTCATTCTCAGCCCATGCCCCCACCCCCTAGAGCTCCCCCCATCCTTACCCCAGCGCTGCCATGTCCCGCGGGTGCTGCCATGCCGTGGGGCCAGGCTGCAGGAATCCAGGGGGCGGCGGGGGCTCGCCAGCCCCAAACTCTGCCAAACAGGGGGCCAAGAGTGAGCAGGAGCTGGGGGGTTTCATGGTGGGTGGGGGGCTCATGCTGTCCCAGGGCCAAGGGGCCAGCACTTACCTGCTTGGGCTGGGGTGAGGAAGGTGAAGCCGTGGACGCCAGAGCTGCCTGGGGTGAGCACGGGGCTCAGGGTCTGCAGAGTGGGATACAGTGGCCGCTGTGGGAAATTGGGGTGTCCCCCCATCAGGCTTCATGCTGCTGACCTCCTGGGGGGCTTGTTACATTCACCCCATCCCTTCCCATGCCCCTCAGCAAAGCCCCGGTGTGGGGCTGAGGAAGAGGAGGTGTGAGTGGATCAGAGGAGCTCCTTGTTGAATTTGGGGAGGGGACCCCTGCGTGGCCCAAGGCCAAAGAGCTTCCTGCTGCCACCGACCCGCATGGGAACCCCATGATGAGGGGGTCCCAGGCACCTGGGGGACCCTGGGGCAGGGGGCTGCAGAACTGGGGGGCTGCCAGCAAGCCAGCCCAAGTGGTGGGTGCTACAAGCTCAGTGTCCCCCCCGTTTCACTCACCGCAGTGCTGCCGCTGCTCCGGCCGTGGGCTTCAGCACGCCGGCCCTCTGCCCCCAGGTACAGCGGTGGCGGGGTTTTGGTGGCCAGGGCTCTGGTCAGGTTGCCAGAAGGGAAGAGGGGGTAGCCAATACCTGGGTGGGCAGAGGGACAGGAGGATGAACAGAGGGGCCCTGAGGGATGCAGGGTCCTGGGGGCTCTTGTCCTCAGGGGGATCCCTGTAGCTGTGGCTGGTGGTGGCCTCGGTGGCCTTGTCACCGCGGGCGGCCATGTGTGCACGCACAGCGTCACGCTCCAGCAAACCCACATCCTGCACGAGGCCGTCAGCGCACCTGGGCTGCGGTGGCCGCCCCCGGCATTGATGCGGCCACACGCTGCAAGCGGAAACGATGTGCGAAGGCGGTGGCCGGATCTGGCCCCGGGGCCGACTGGCTGCAAACCTCCCTGGCCAGACCCTGCCATGGGCAGCACCCTCGCCCCAGCTCCCCATGGAGCATCCAGGACCTCCTGCAGCAACGCCCGGTGTTCCTGGGGCCACCACACTCCCCCCATTCAAGGAGACAGGGACGCTGCATTGCGCAATGGGAATATCGCCCAGCTGTCCCCATGCTACCAACCACCCATCCACCCGGGGGATTGCACTGGGTCAAGCGCCAGCATCATTTTTTTCAGGCCTCTTTTCTGTTGTGTGGCCCTGGAGGCACCCACGTCCCCATTGCCCACGCTGATGCCACCCCACTGGGCAGGATGAGCCCCTCATATCCATCTCCTGTGGGCACAGGGTGCCCGGGGTGCCAGGGCCAGTTGGGTGCTGGGAGGGTGAAGGATGCAGCTGGAAGGAACAGCGGACGGTGTTGCTACAGCTGTGGCAGCGCCACCTGCCCACGCACCCACCCCAGCCCCGGCAAGTCCCCAGGAGATGCTGCGAGAGGAGCTTTGCATGTGGTACCCGGCCGGGAAAATCCCCATGGGGCCAGCAAGGATGGGTGCTCATGGCGGGGAGAGAGTGCCCATCACGGGGACCTTCTCCGCGCAGCATCCCTGAGTGACTTGTCCAAGCCTACCTGGGGGCAGCGGTCCCGGCGAGCGTCCCGGTGGCTTCGGTGCTGCCGGTTTGAAGGCGGGTGGGCGGCCCTGGCCCTGTGGGGACCCACTGGTGCTGCCCAGGGACGTGTCGGTGGCCGGCGGGGAGCTGCCGTAGGCGGCCTCGGGCAGCGGCACCGGGCTCTGCGGGGCAAAGTGGGGGTGAGGGACGGGGCCAGGACCCTTGGGGACCATTGGGGTGGCAGCGACTCACATAAAACCTGGGCCGTGCCACGGACAGGTCCATGCCCTCGCTCAGCCTTCGTCCCTTCTCCCCGGGCTCCGGCCCCTCGTCCAGCTCCAGCTCGTGGCTCTCCAGCCCCAGCCCCTTGCGCTTCAGCGTCTGCGGGAGCCGGGGGGTGAGGAGGGTCCCCCAACCATCCCGAAGCCCCCCTGGCCACCTCCGGCCGCTACCTCGAGGATGTCAGAGTTGGTGCGGCTCTCATGGGGCTCGCTGTACTCCGTGTACTTGAGCAGCACCTTGTCCATGTCGGTGCTGGCGTACTGGAAGAGGCGGTTGGTGCTGTTGAAGATGATGAGGGCGATCTCGCAGTCGCACAGGACGCTCAGCTCGTACGCCTTCTTCATCAGCCCGAATTTCCGCTTGGTGAAAGTCACCTGCGGAGCAGGGAAAGGGGACGGGATGCTGCACCCTGGACCCCTGCACTCAGCCCCAAATTCCCCTCCTGGGGCCCCAAGCCCTGTCCGATTCATCTGAAGGTGGGAGCAGAGCGGCTTTGCCCCCCTCCATGGGTCCCTATCCCCCTTGTCCCTCCCTGTCCCCAGGCGGTTCCTACCTGCCGGTTCCGCTGATCCAGTATTCGGCTGATCTGTATTTTTTTGCGGCCCATTTTCGTCTCTTACTTGTGTCGGGGAGCTGGAAAAGAGCACAAAGCCACTGAGCCCCCTTTGGCCGAGCGAGCAGCCACCCCGGCACCGCCTGCGCCTCCTTCAACCACCAAAACCAAGTTTTGCCGAAAGAAAAGTTTTTGGAGGAAGTTCCGGCATTTTTTTCTTTTTTTTTTTTTTTTCAGCAAAGATGGTGGCAAATTGAAAAATTAAAACAAAATTGGGAAATTCTGCTGTGGCAAGAGGGAAAAATCCCCTTTAGCTCTGTGCAGCTGGTTCCGCCGCCCCAGCTCCATCACCCCAACCCCGGGACCCCAGTACCTGCGTGTCCAGCCGGACAGTGGCTGCGCCGCGATGCCGGGAGCTCAGGATCAGCATCAGCATCCCCGGGAGCTCAGGATCAGCATCGGCATCCCCGGCACCCCCTGAGTGCGCGGGGGCTGCTCCCACCCTGCCCGCGCTGGGTGCTGCTCCGGGGATGGGAGGGCGGTTATAAGGGAGGCCGGGCTGGCCGTGGGGAGGGTCCAGCGAACCGAAGGGCTGGTCTTAGGTTCAAGTTGTGTTTTTTAAATTGTTTTTAATGCGAACAGACTAAATTTGCCCTCCGCCATTCGCAGGTCAGGAAGTGGCTGCACGAGGAGACAGCAAAGCGAAACCACCCACCTCCGTGGGCCGTGTGAGCCGGCGGTGGGGTGCACAAGGGGTCAGGGGACCCCATGTCCCGTCCCGTCGCAGGGTGCCAGCACCCATGGCACTGGGCTAGGACACCCCTGTGATCTCCCGTTGTCACCTCAAGGACCCACATCTTGCTCCTGTTGTCATCCCCCAGCACCGCTCACCCCCAAACCCCCCCAGGATGCCCCGGTGCAGAGCCATGGGTGGCACCAAGACGCTCCCAACAGGACCCTCACACCCAGCCCCTCCACCCCAGTTTGGGCGCAGAGCTCGGTCCCCGCTGTCCCCAAGCCACGGCCATGGGGCAAGAGCCAAACAGGGAGGTTGGTGGGACTGGGAGGTCTGTGCTGTGACTCCCCAGGGATGACAGGCACCCTGGGAACCCCTGAATCCTTCCAGCAGTCCCCCATGACGGGGATGCACCCCAGGGGCACAGGTTGGGGACCGGCCAACCCTTCGCTCCCCAATGCCCCGGCTTGTCCCGCTTCCCCCTCTCGAGCACGTTGCCATTTACCATCTTGCTCAGCTGCTATATTTAGCTGATCAAAACTAATTTTAATTTATGGAAGGAAATTGCGCTGCCGTTCCCACGACCCCTGCTGCCACCCTGTGTCCCAGAGCCCACGCACCACACCAAGGTACAGGGGGTGCCAAGACCACCCCGTCCCCCCGCCCCGGAAAAAGCCAACGGTTCCCTGGTGAAAACCAGAGTTTTTCCCAAGAAGTTCTGCTGCCGGTGCAGGGCTGGGGCTGCTCCTGCCCTCCCAGCACTGATACCTGTGGCACAGCATTGGGCCAGGGCTGGCCGGGGGGGTTCAGCTCTTACCTGCCCATCCTATCCCATCACCTTGAACCTGGAGTGTAGGAACCAGAACTGTTCCCCAGGGAGTTCTGACTTGTCACTGAGTTTGGGTTGGGGGATGTTCACCCAGCTGTGAGTCCCCGTGTCCCTGCACAGTGTCACCCCAGCAGGGGGGGTTAAAGGCTCCGGGCTGCTGGGGACAGAAGGACATGGGCCCCTGTCTGCAGCAAGGACATAAAATGCTGCCAAGGGTCCCCTCAGCTGGGGCCACCACCCCCAGCTCCTCAGCACCCTGGTTTCCAGCTGCATGGGAAGCACAGAGGGAGATGGTCCCTGCACTGGGACTGATCCTGCAAAGCCCCAGCTTGGCAGTGTCCCCTCTGTGCTGCTCTATGGGAGGGGACAGGGGACAACAGCCACCCCCAGGGTACCAGCATCTGCCCATCTGCCCAGGCAGGGTCCTCTGGGAGTGGGATCTGGGGGTACCAGTGCCCATGGGGTGATGCTGCGGGGGTGCCAGGAGGCACCAGCACCCATGGGGTGATGCTGCAGGGGCCCCAACCCAGAATAGCAGGTGGAGGTGGGAAGCAAGAGGAAGCAGCAGCTGCAGCACCATGGGGCTGGGGGACTTGGGGACCCACCGTGGCCGGACTCACGCCATGTTCACCACGTCTGGGGCTGGGGCCGGGGCGGCTCGTCCCCGACACTGGGGAAACCCTTGGAGGCCTCGTGCAACATGTGGGGCGGTTTCATCAGCCGCCTCCCTGGGCAGCTCATTACGGCTCCGTGACTCCTGGGGCATCGCCTCGGCCGCTTGGCCACCGCCACCACACGGGACACCCATGGGGACACGTGCAGCCCCAGGTCATCCCCGCCACCAGCACCACGGCCACGCACCAGGGTCTTGCAGGATGGTCTGGGGTTCAGTGTGGCCACAGGGCAGGGGAGGAATGAACCCCGGGAGTGGGTACAAAGCACCTGGGCTTGCTGTCACCACGGACCCCGGCGCGTTGGTCACCGCAGTGCGGCAGGGCACCGGCGCTCGGGTCCCCCTGGACAAGTATTAAGGGCTGGGAGGGGAGGGGGGGCACTCTCACTCTGGATTTTAATTGCTGTGCCGCTTAATAAGGCGATAAAGCAGCATTAAGGCTGCAGGCGATTATCGCAGCCGGCAGCGACGGGCACAACGAGGTGGCTCTGCCACCTCCATCCCACGGTCCAGCGAGGTGGCATCCTCCAGCCTCGTCCCCATGGCTGGGCACAGCAGCCTGCGTCCCATCAGGAGCCGAGGGCTCGCAGCTGGGGACCCCCGAGCAGGAGGGAGCGGGCTTGGGGTGCCAGCCCCACAGGAAACCCCATTGCATCAATCTCCAGCAGGACCCACCTCGCGCAAACAGCTCCTCATTAGCGTGGCCGTGACGGGGACTCACACCACGGCGCAGGTGCGGGGATGAAGCACCCACCACCATCATCATCACAGACAAAACCCAAGCCCTGGAGCCCTCAAAACCTGGCGGAGAGGAGCCGCCGCGGCGGGCAGCGCTGCCTGGCGTCCCGCCGGCCTCCGCTCCCTCCCACGCGAGATTATCTTTAGTCCGGGCTCGCTGCTCGCTCGCACGCACCGGGCTCGCTTCCACACCCTCGTCCCCCCCGTCCCTCCGCCAGCGCCCGCAGCGAGGTGCCACCCCGACCCCCGGCCGCAACGAGCTTTATAATTAACTCCCCGTATCCTCTGCATCTTTAGGGGTCATTTGTGTGTAAACGTCCTATCCCAGTTCCTAATTAATGCACTGAGACGAAGCAAACCCCTTGAGAACGACGTGTTTTTCCATGTCCTGGTGTGGTGTGGGATGCTCGTGGCCGTACCACGGGGGCCCCAGCGCTACCTTTTACACCTTTACATCCTTCTCCATCCCTGAATGATCCCAGAAATGTTAAATACAATAAGTTTATTCTAAAGTCAAAGTGGGGGGGTTATTAGAGGGGCACTTGGACCCCAGCTCCGGGTCTCCAAGCTCCCCAACCTTCATCCTTCCAGCCCTATGGGATGAAGCAGCAGCAATGTAGAAATTGGGGAAAAAAGACCGTTTTCACCAAATTATGGGGATTTTGTTGCAAATCTGAAAGCTGGAAGTGGCTGGGTGGAAATGGAGGGGAAAGAGAGCAGCCAGCAAGTAGGCGCTGTTGGCATTTGGCAGCTTCCAAAAAGTGTTTTGTCAGAGAAAAAAACATTGATTAAAGTGGGAGAAAGAGTTTCCATCCCATCTTTTCCATGGAGAAGCACCGAGCTTGGCTGGGGAGGGAAAAACCTGAGCCAATGGTGGTGAAGTCCTTGGGGGGTGGCAAATCAGAGGCTGTTTTACCAGGGCTGGGAGGGCAATGGGTTTGAAATGGGGCTTTAAGGACCTCCCATCACTGATGGACACATGGTACCGGGGCCACTGTGGGCCACATCCAGCCCTGGCGGGTGCTGCGCTGCTCCCCGCCGGGGACGTGGCCCCGGTTCTCACCCATCCCCGGGGAGCGGCAGCGCTGGGGCCTCGGGTGCGAGCAGCACCCCCAGCCCGGCGCAGGGAGACGTCAGAGCTGACCAGGGTTTCTGCCAGGGGTTCTGCTTTTTATAGGCTGTTTAGACAAGTAACCAGTACAGACCAGAGCGGGGCCGGCGGCGCGGGGAGGAGGAAGGAGCCTGCTGGGAAGCAGGGGAAAGGAGAGCCTGGTGGTGCTGTGGGGGTTTGGGGACCACCAGGGCACCACGGACATGTCAGGGTGCTGGGGCTAAGGGGTTTGCCTCCACTAAGCACCTTCCCCCATCTCCCAAGTGTCACCCCAGCAAAGTCCCTGGGGGTGATTTAATTTATCTATCCACCCCCATGGCGTTGCCGTGTGCCTCTCCAGAGCCAAATCCAGATCGCGGTTGGGCTCGGTGGGACTCGGCTCCCATCCGGCCCCAGCTGGGTGACACAGACCGAAAGTCCCACCAGCACCCGGCACCGCCGCAGTGCGGTGCCATCAGGTGACACGCGGTGATGGGTGGAGGCTTTTCAGTTCCAAAATGACTGTGTGGAAGAAGGAAGGATCGAAATGTCCCCAAAAAACGAGGCAGCTCTTTCCCTTGGAAAGACAGACAGACATATGGATCCCCTCTAGGGCCCAGTTCACCTTTTTTACTCAGTGTCAGCACCAGCCAAGGGAACACACACACTGTTCTCGCAGGGCTGGGCCATCCCATGCTGCAGCTGGGCGTTCATCTGGGAAATGATGCTGGTTTGCTGCTGGGGGGGTTGCTGGGGGCAGCCAGAAGTCGCTGGCCTTAGGGCTGCATGGTGTACAAACCTGGTTTGCTCCTGACAACCCTGCTGCAGTTATCACGAACAGGAGGGAAATCCAATGGTCTTAAATGCACTCAAATTCCCCTGCTCCTTTTGAGCACCCCCTGTTCCTTTTGAGCACCCCCATGGCAGTGCAGCCCCCATCCTGAGCTATGTGGGTCTCCTACACATGTCACCTGTGTGTGACATGTCCAGCTGGCAGTCAATGACATGGAAAAGGGCCAGGATCTGGCTCCCCAACTGGGTCACCCACACTCCTGTCCCGACTGGTACCCGATACCCCAAGGGATGCTCAGGGACCAAGGGGACACAACCCATTGTCCACCTGGCACAGGTCCCTGACTTCCAGCTCAACCATCAGGTGCCACGTTAATTCATGACCTGTGAAATCCCATGTCCAGGGCCAGAAGCTCTGGGAAACTTTCTCTCATTAGAAGAGTAAAGCCCCGGGGATGGGAACTCGTTGGCAATCGGCTGCAGCGGGCGGGAGGATCCGGCAGAGGATCCACCTCGCTGTCCCCATGGGGATTCATGTGCACTGGGACACGCTGGAGATGCCACATGTTAGTGAGAGCCATGAATGGGTCACATCCCCACCCAGGAGCAGTGAGGAACCGCTCTAAACTGCCGGAGCAGTGTGACACCCCAGAGAAGCTACGGTGACATCAGGCCTTGACCGTACATGGGGCCGTCCCGGTGCTGCGTCACCAGTGGCGTTACAACTTATTCCGCGCCGAGCCAACAGCCCGGCAGTGCCGTGCCTCAGTTTCCCCTCTGTGCAGTGGGTTCAGCCCCAGCGCCCGAAGGCCTTGGCGAGCCCGGGGGTGGCGGGGAGGCGGCTGGCGGGCCTGGGGCAGGACCGCTGCCATCCAGGCTGCACTTTTGGGTTAAACCCGGGCGTTCCTCCCTGCACAGACACGAGTAAAAATAACCGCCCCGAGCGCAGCACAAACCACAGGCTTTTTATAGCCCGCCATCCCTAGACGGCGGGGCGGGGGCCGGGGCTCCGCCGTGCCCAGACCAGCCCGCGGGGCGCCGGACCGGCCGCACCGACACCTCCCCGGGGCTGGTAGCGCTCCCCCAGCCCGTGCGCCCCGACGGGGCGGCCGCTGCGATGCGCGGGGCCTCCCGCCGGGGAGAGGAGCCCCGTCGGGGCAGACGGACGGGCATGGGGGTGGGCGGCCGCCACTTTCCTCCTCCCCGGTACCGGCAACACCGGAGTGCGGCCGCGTCCCGGTGCGCCCGGGATCCCGCTCCGCACCCCGGGATACGCACCTGGACAGCGGCTCTTCCTCCTCGGTAACTCCCGCCGGCTCGGCCGCAGGTGCCCGGTGCTGCAGCGGAGCCGGCCCGGCCCCGGTGCGGCTCCCGCTCCCTGTCCCGGTCCCGGTCCCTGTCCCGGTCCCGGTGCTGTCCCCGGAGCAGCGCGCTGCCCGCCGCCTGCCCGAGCCGCGCCGGCAATATTTGCATAACCCCGCCCCACAGACCAAATATTTGCATAACACCACCCATCCATAGGTTTGATTTGCATATCAACCGCCCATTCCACCATAAAATTTGTATATCCCCGCCCCCTTCCACATGAATATTTGCATAGCGCTGCCGGGGTCGCTCGCCATTGGTGAACGCTGAGGGTCTGATTTGCATAGCTCCGCCTCTGACGGGAAACGGGGCGGGGCGGAGGTGGAGGGGCGGGGCGAGCTGGGGCGACCGGGAGACCCGGGGGTTGGGATGGGAGTGAGGCTGCTGGGATCCGGGGGGCTGGAATAGGGGATGTGACAGGGGAGGACGTTGGGTGAGCTTGTGGGAATTTGGGGGCTGGGATCACCCCGGAAGTTTAGGGGTTCCCGGGGGTTACTGTGTCCCCGCTGACGGGTTCAGGCTCGGGCTGAGATGGAGGGTCCTGGGCGCTCTGCCCCGGATCCCCCGAGCCCGCGATCTGCCGGGCAGCCCCGGGTGACCACGCCGGGGGTCTCGCTCCCCCTGGGTGCGGCGTGGATGCTCAGGGCTGTCCGGGAGCTGCTGGGTGTGGGGTTCCCCCGGGAGCACCCGTGTTTACAGCAGCCAGGGGGAACTGATGCAATTCCCAAGCTCCCGTTACGTGAGCGAAGCCGCCCGGGAAGCGGTTGGGAAGGGCTGGAAATCAGCTCCCACACCAGCCCTGCGGTGGGGACACCTCCACCGCGGCCATGCTGGGGGTCCCTTCCCATCCCGGGGAGCTCGGGAATAGGGGCTGGAGAGATGGGGACTCTCTGGATGAGGATTTTGGTGCAGGCTGCGCTGGCAGAATGGACACGACAGCTTGCTTAGATCTGCTTTTAAAGCTCATGATTTATAGAGGGCTTCAGAGTGCGATTAGCAGACCGTTAATTAGCCCTGCTCATAATCTTAATTGATCCTGAAGAGGAGGTGGGAGTGAGAACAGAAGTGCGAGAGCATCGCAGAGCAGCACCCCGGCTGCCACTGAGTCCGAGACGACACATCCAGATGCCCTGTGCTGCCTGGGCCGGGCTTTGGGGACACACGGGGTGTCCCTTTGCCTGTCCCGTCCCCCTGCCTTCCCCTGGGGCTGGCGAAGAACCGCGCAGCAGCCGAACCCCTGCTTTGGGTGCAGGGGCTGCCTGAACCACCTGTTCAGGGGGTTCCCAGTCTGGGCTCTTCCCCGGGTGCTCCCTGCAGCATCTTGAAAGCTTTGAGCTCCCTCTTGAGGCCCTCCCTGCCCCAAAATCCTGGGGTCTTGGGGAGCCCGGGCTGCTGGATGTCCCAGGTGCACCCCTCTGAACACAGTTGAGCCCCCTCGCTCCCTGCACCACGGGGAAAGGACAGAGACACCATCACCAGGAGCTGGTTTGGGGATTTTGAGCCAAGTGCCAGTGACACAGGACCAGGGGCTGACATCCTCCCCAACCAAAAATGCAAGCGGGGTTGGAAATGAGCCGGGAGCCAAACCTGTGCTGCCTGCCAAGGCCAACACACCAGCTTCCAAAATAGCCCGTGTCCCACGCGGCTCCGACCGGAGCAGAGGGTGCCAGCGGGAACCACCCACGCGGGACGGGAAGGCCGGCAGCGCCGCGACAGGCAGCGCTCCGCCGCCAGACGGAAAGGTCACCCCGTCCGGATCCCACAGCCAGGCCTGGGCACGGACCCAGGCGCTGATGACACCAGGCTGGAGGAGTCAGTGTCGCAGCCGGTGCCCTGGCCTTGGCCCTGGCAGGGTGCCCGGGACGTGCACAGAAAGGCCCGATCCCCATGTCCCCTTGTCCCATGTGCCAGGGAAGCTGCTGTGGCGGAGAGCCTGGGTTTGAGCAGGGAAACCCTGCCTCAGTTTCCTCCCCGCTCCCGAGGCGCAGGGTCTTTCCCAAGGCAACAGATGACCTGTAGAGCGAACTTTCCTGAATTAATCCTCCTCAAATCCTCCCCGGTTCCCAGGGGGAGCCCACTGGCAGGGCAGATCCCAGGGGAAAAGGCGCTTCTGCTTCTCAGGATATTTATAAGACACGGGAAACTTGTGCCGGCCCCAAGGGCTGGTGGCTGCCGGCAGGGCCTTGCGGGACTGAGAACATTCTGGGTGCTCATTCCTGACCCAGCGAGGGTGCCCCCCCCGTCCACCTGTCCCTCTGTCCATACACCCACTCATCCGTTCATCCCTCTGTCCATCCATCCGAGCCCACACGGGCTCCTCAGACCTCCCCGGTCCTGCTCCTTCCATCACTCCCCGAGCCTCCACCGGCCCCGAAGAGGCTCCTGGGGCCCCGTCAGGGGGAGGATCCCGGGCGGAGCCGCCCTGTGCTGCCCGGGGAGGGGGGGCCCGGCCCGGGGGAGCCGCTCGGCTGCAGCCCCCGCGGCGAGGGGCCGGACCGGGAGGCAGGACCGACCCGCCCCGGCCGGGCAGCGGCGCAGGGAGGGAGGCGAACTCCCGGCGGGGCCGCAGCTCCGAGCGGCGCTTCCGAGCCGGTGCCGGTTCCAGGTGCCGGTTCCCGCTTCCCCATCCCGGTCGCACCGGACGGAGACGGGAGCGCACGCAACTTTGTCGGGGCGGATCAAACCTGCCAGCCCGGTGACCCCCTCCCTTACCGGTGTTCCCCCGGTTGCCGGTGCCGGTACCGACCCCGCCATGCCCGCCGCTTACCGGCAGCGGGCCCTGACGGTGCTGCTGCTGTTCGGTACGCTGGCCGCCGCCATGGCCCTGCTCGCCTCCAGCCTCATCTTCCAGCTGCCGTCGGGGCGGGTCGGTCCCGGTGCCGGTGCCGGTCGAGGGGCTTTACCGGAGCCGGCGGCCGCGGTGCTGCTGCCGGTGTCGGCCGTGCTGGCCGCGCTCTGCCTGGTGCTCAACGTGAGCTGCTTGCTGCTCTGCCTCCTCCACGGCTACTTCAGCACCGAGCTGTGCCGGGGGCAGCCCGGGCCCGAGCGGTGAGAGCTGCGGGGGCACCGGGGATTGGGGGTGCAGGGGGATGTGAGGAGCACCGGGGATTGGGGGTGCCGGGGGATGTGGGAGGCACTGGGGATTGGGGGTGCCAGGGGATGTGTGGGCACCAGGATGCTCTGGAGGTGCAGGGGGTGGCTCAGAGGAGTTTGGGAGGAGGAGGTCTGCAGGTAGGGAGGGTGCTGGGGGATGCAGAAGGGATTGAGGGGTACAGGAGAGCACCGCTGTGCCTCTTCCCACACTGTGGGCTCACACACAGCCCTGCAGACCCCTCCTGCACCCCAAGATCTGGCCTTTGCCAGGGCCCCCCCAGTCCCTGCAAAAGGGGGTTGTGGGGAGCAAACGATGCTGCTGTGAGCACCTGGATATCACAAAATTCGCCTCTGCTGTAAATGTGCTGCTTAATTTGGGGTGCTTTGCAGCAGCAGAGCTGAGCTCTCTGGGTCTCTACCAAGGTGGTTGCACAGGCAGCACCAAAATGACCACAGGCCTGGGATCATTAACCATAAACACGTGTTGACTTAATTATTACCAGCACATTTACACTTGCAAAACTGTTTCTGAAGCAATTCCCCTCTCCTTCCTTGGCAGACACCTGGGCTGGGTTGGTAGTTCCTCTGCCCGCACTGGCCCAGCACCAGCTCCTGGGTTAAAACCAACAAACAACTCGTGAATAATGAGATTTAAAAGCATCTTGGTGGTGGAAACTGGTCTGTATATGGAGGTCCCTCCATGTAGCTCATGCAATGGTCCCCAGGGGATCATTTTGGGACCGCTCGGACTTCAGCAAGTCAAGATTCATTTAAAGGAAATCAGAATGTTCCTTTTGTCCCTAATTAGACAAACCCACCAATGCCTCATGCTCTGCACCCCAGCAAGCGGCAGCGTCTCCTCTCAGCGTCTTCCAAGCGAAGCTGATGCTTAGCGAGCTCGTTAGCAATGAGAGCAAAAGATTTCTGCAAAACACAGTTCCTGTAGCAAACTTTGCTTTGTGTAGGAGCTCAGTTTCTGCTGGAAAACTCTTACTGCAGAAAAACCCCCATCAGCTGCAAATTTGTCTGAGATCTGGGCTTCATTTGGGCTGTAAACCGCTCAGTTGCAAAGTCGGGAGGTTCAACTTTGAAAATCCTGAGCGTGACACGGGAGCAGCGCTAATCAGGCAGCCAGATGCAAAGGCACAGGGACAGCCCGTGCTCAGACAGCAGCGACTTGCTCAAGGACTTAAGAGGGCAGAGCGACCACTGTCCCGCGGTGCGGTGATTTTAAATGGTATTTCTGTGCCCTGCCCCACGGCCCCAGCAAAGCCAGAGGCTGCTTTTGGCTTTGCTGCAGGTGACATGAGGCGTCGGGAGCCCTGGTCTGGCGTCCCTTTGCCTGGTATCTCAAGGACGTCACTTAGTCTGGTAGTGCCTCAGTTTCCCCAGCTGCCACCTGAAGGTTCCGCTCATCTTTGGGAGGAAAAGGGCAGGTTCTTGGGATGCGGGGGTGCTGTCCCTGGGCAGAAGGTCTCCCCCACGATGTGGGATGCCATTAGTTGCCGTCTCCTTGTGGCCGAGGCGCCGGTTTCATTAGGGGACCCGCTCACGTCCCAGGGACCTTTCCCACGTTGGGCTTGTCACACTGAATTACCGCTCGGCTTCTCAGCGCTGCGCTCAATAGTCTGAGCCAGCTCCAAACAAAGTCCTTCTCCTCCCCGCTAATCCTCCCCCTGACTCAGGTAATTAATGAAACAAAGCGGCTGCTCTTCCCCAGAGCGAGTCCAGGGTCTATTAACAGCTCCCGGCTGCGGGTGGCAACGGCCAAGAGGCTACAAGAAGCCTGGGATGGGCCAGGCCATGCTGGGGGAGCCTGGGCCAGGGCACAGCATCCCCGGGGGCCAAATTCACCCCACGGGTGCAAAGAACTGGGCTTATCCTGCCCCTCTGGTGGGTCCTTCCCAGCCAGGGCACATTTCCAACCACCTCCCTGGGATTTTTGGAGGTTGTCAGCGGGACCTGGTGCACGGTTGGTTGTTGCAAGGGACCGTTTGCATCTTCTCAGCATCCCTTTGCTGTTCCGCTCCCCCTGAGTCGCCTGGCACCCGTCTGCCTCGCTATGCCACATCCCCTAATGACCTCTCCCAATTAGCGCAGGCATCCTCTGGTGACAGCAGCCTCCAAATCCCAGCAAGAACTGGGGTTTGCCAGGTCAACCTGGCTCTGGAGATGCCCAAACAGAGAGCGTGTTCTGGAAAACAGAGGCAGCAGACACTGGGGTGGGTGCTGGGTGGGAAACAAAGGCTCTGTTGGAATCAAACTGGTCTTTTCATGTGTTTCTTAAGCACAATTCAAGTACCAAGCCCACTCCAGACAAAAGGTTTGCAATCAGAGCTGAGCACAGAAATCCAACCCCAAGGGTGAAGAGAGACCCCGGCCTTGCTTTAATGCGCAAGCACTTTTCTTGTCATTCTTTAAGGGCTTGACACACCCCAGATTTGTTCCTTTCTTGCACTTCAGGGTTTGCTGAACAGGGGCAAATCACCTGAAACAAAAGCCTCCAGCCATTTCTCTCTCCTGAGCCCCTGTCCCCAGCCGCTTTTTGAACACACCAGGCAGGAGAAGTTGGAAATGTCAAGAGATTTCACAAATCTTCTGTTCCAGAGAGGGAAGAACACAGCGCGGGGGAAACCCCAACTCAGCACCGGTCCCTGGGCTCATGACCCAGCTCTGAACCTCTTCTCTACGCAAAAAACACTTTCAGTTTCTCAGCCAGGGCCAGAGCATCAGCTTTTTCTTCTCCTGTGCTGAGAGCAGGGCCAGGGGATGACACAGCCCCGTGGGTTTTGTCACCTGTTTTGCAGGGCGGATTGGTTCCTTCTGGACAGCCGGAGGGTTCGCCACGCTGCCATCGGCTTGTTCTGCTGCGGGGTCTCCGTCTACCTCACAGGCAAGTGCCCATTTCTCACCAGTCCAGCCCAGCAGAGAGGAGCATTTCCAGCCCAGTGCGCTGGTCACTGGGTGCCCGTGAGCTTCCGAGTTTCTCCTACAGCGTCGGGTTTGTTTTACAGATGGCTTTGCCAGCTCATTCCTATAGTACGAACTTTCTGCTCTGGGTGACAAACCTGAAGTTTGCAGGTCAGGTGCATCATCGCTTTAGTGCTTCTGCTTCCTCAAGCTGTTCTGCGCTCTCCTTGCAGCTCTCGCCATCTACATGCTGCTGCTGTTTGAACTGGAGGCCGGAATCGCCAGCGCCTGCATCCTCTCCTCCGGCATCATCGTCCTGCTGATCACGGTGACGCATGCCCTGGTCCGGGCTTCCCAAGTTTCACGCCGCAGCCGCTCCGAGGTCTCTCACACCCTGTACGAGAACGACTCTGCCCAGCATGGCGAATCCTCCACCAGCGATTTGAACAACAAGAACACAGCTTTACCCCGGCCCCAGCCCGAGATCCACAGGGAATTTTCCTTCCCTCCTTTCCTGGAGCACAAATCCCAGCTGGGATCTGCAGCCAGCAGCAACCTCACCTCCTCAGGCAGCCCCAGGCTTTGCTCCGAGAGCTACAACCCGCCCCGAACGCACCGGACACTGTCGGTGGAGTCGGGGCTGCTGCAGGCGCAGGGAAAGCCCTGGAACGGCGTGGCGCGGGAGATGAGGGACGTGCTGGCACGCAAACCCGCAGCCTCGGGCAAGGACTCGACTCTGGTGTGAGCCAAGTGGGAACTTTTCACCCCTGCAGGCACCAGGGCCAAGATTTGCGTTTCTGTTTAAAGCTTAATTATAGGTCACGACTCACCAGAGCTGAGTAGCAGCTGCTTTTCCACCTTTTGCTTGGGGTCTGTGCGGCCACTGCCCGATGGGGATGAAGAAACTCATTTTTTTGGTGGTTATTGTTGTTTGAAGCACAGGACAGTTTCTTTCTTCACTTGGAAGGCTCCAACTCTGCATGTCTTTGCTTTATCTGGTGCCCTTTGGGACATGCAGAGCCGCCGGGCTGCAAGACCCCCCGGCCCCAGTGAGCAACAGGGGAAGGTTCAGACAAAACTTTTTATTATTGTTCTCATTTAAACCAAATTCAGCAACTCCCTGGCACACACATGAAAAACTCTCCTCGCAGAACGCCTCCCATCAAAGCTGAAGTGTGCCTACATTTGCACAGCCATCCACAAAATCCTGAAAGCAAGACCTGCTTTTTATGAGATATTTCTGTGGCCGAGAGGTAGAGAGAAAAATGCCTCACTGGAGTCTGGAAAGGACAAAAGCAGAACCAGCCCGTGTCCCTGTGGAATGGGACACAAGTGCTCCCTGAAACACCCCCCCCAGAACGACAGTCCTGACCCCAGCGGCAGGATTTGCAGCACCTTGTTCCTGGGAACAGAGGCAGAGGCCTCTGCGCAGGTTCAGAGATCCAGCGGGTGTTTCTCACTCCTCCCCGGGGCTGGAGAAGGCAGCAGAGGATGGTTGGTCCTGGCCGAAATCACGAACTGGCTGGAGGATTCTTGCTTTGGGGGGCCACGGTGCTGTAGAAAGAAAAGAGAGTCACGTCCAGCAGACAGGTAGGACGGCACAGCCGTAAGAATGTGACGAACTAGGGGTTCCCTCAGATAAAAGCTCCCTGCTCGCAGCACACGCCAGCCCCCGTGGGTGTCCAGGGCCATCTTTGCAGCCACACTGCTGCAAAAACCACTCTGGGCTGCACAGAGCGAGACCCTGACGTGCAGGAAACTGGGAACATACGGAACCTGGAGCAGAACGGTCAAAGGCAGAGTCATTCTGCAGAGCTGGGGCTCTCTGTTCTGCCAGGGAGGGTATTGGGGAATTTTTCTCACTCCCACCCAGACTCCGACACCAACACCGTTCTCAGGAGAGACGCGTACACCAGACTCAGACGATCTGCCAACTGATATTTTAGGAGCTGTGGTTCAACTGCAAACCTACAAAAATGCATCATCATTCTGCTACCACTCATCTCCGTGGGATTCTGCCCCAAAAGAGCCACAAACACAAGAGAGAACAGCCCCAAACGCAGCTCTCACCTCCTCCACCCCAGCAGCATCATCTCACTCCAAACTCCTTTGACACAAAGATTTAATGTATTACACAACCAAACCCTTTATAAATAAGGAAATAAATTATTTTCCAGTTATTCTTTTGTTAAAAAAAGATTATTTGTTTCCCAGTAAACAAAGCCAGAAGATCGCTGGAAGGCAAGCAGCGTGCTCTTTCAAACAATCATCTAGAATCGTGTGAGTGAGGTATTATAACCACTGGGCGTATTTGTGTGAGCTGCATCACATCAGCAAAGCCTCTGCCAGCCAGAACAGTCACCGCACACCCAGGCACTCACATCCCCGCGCTACCTGCGGCCCTGCGCGGCGTTCAGCTGCTCCTTCATGGCAATGGCGTGCTTGAGCAGACTGTCGATGCTCTTGAAGTACACACTGCTGTCAGTCATGTTCTTGATGGCACTGAAAGGAGAAAACCAGGGGATGCATTAGTATTTCCTAAAGCATCGCGGTTTTAGAGCAAAGCCTGTAGTGAAAGGACCAGGGGTGATGGTTTTAAATTAAAATGGGAGTTTCAGGCTGGACATGAGGAAGGAATTGTTGGCCCTGCAGGTGGTGAGAGCCTGGCCCAGGTTGGCCAGAGAGGTGGTGGATGAACCGTCCCTGGAGACATCCCAGGCCAGGCTGGACAGGGCTCTGAGCAACCTGAGCTGGTGAAGATGTCCCTGTCATGGCAAGGGTGGCACTGGGGGAGCTGGAACCCAAACTGTTCTGATTCTATGATTCACACACTGTGCTCTCACCCTGGTTTACACCAAGCAGCTTCTGCTTGGTTTTTAGCACCTCTGCCTGCAAACACAACCCTCCTGCTCGGGGGAGTCTCTCATACCTGCAGGCGTACTCCACTGTGTAGATGGCTCCTTGGCTTTGCTCCTCCCAGCTCTGCATGTCACTCTGGAAGAGAAGGGAAAGCGGCATCGTTAGGCACACACTGCACAGACGCAGTGATCCCCTCTGCATCCTTGTCCTCCCATCTGCTCTGAAATCCTGGTGTCTGACCCTGAGCAGCAGCCAGCACTGAGCCCTTCAGTGCTGGGGAGGTCAAACCTCAAATCCTGGGGGCAGTTTTGGGCCCCTTGTGCCAAGTAAGAGCTTGAGGTGCTGGAGCGAGTTGAGAGAAGGGAACGGAGCTGGGGAAGGGGCTGGAGCACAAGGGTGATGGAAGCAGCTGAGGGACCTGGGGGGTTTAGTGAGGAAATGACCAGGGGAGGTTGAGGTTGGATGTGGCGAACAATTTCTTCCCCAAAGGGCTGTGGGGCCTTGGAACAGGCTGCCCAGGGCAGTGCTGGAGTCACCATCCCTGGAGGGTTGGACAGACGGACATGAGGTTCTCAGGACATGGGGCAGTGCCGGGGTGGGTTATGGTTGGACTCCATGATCTTGAGGGGCTTTTCCAACCAAAATGACTCTATGATTCCTTTCAGGAGCTGGAAGGAGCCCTAGAAATGTCAACCGCCACATGCAGCCACTCCTGGCTTGGAACAGAATTCTACACTGTAGCTCCAAGGAAAAGAAAAAACCAAACAAACACACAAATCACCATGAAAACGAAGCTGAATTCAGAGGCGTAGCTCAATAGATAACTGCTTCCAAAGTCCTTAAGTAGTTCGGGCGCTCTTTAAAATGTATTCTCATGGGAGCTAATTTTCCAGTCTATTCTGCTGGGTCTTGTTAGGAGCCAGAGGCGATCCAAGGGCCCCTTTCTGTGAGCGAAGGAGGTCGGGCAGGAGCTTGGACCATGTCCAGCGTCACTTCTGCTGCTCAAAGCCTGCCCTCCACCAGGGCACTCGACCGCGCGGCTTTAAACAACAAAAGAAACAAGCCTCTGCATGCAAGTTCTCTGCGGGAGAGGGTCCTTCGACCCCGGACTCACAGCCTCACAGCGATCACGCTCGTCCCAGAGTCCGGTCACGTTTCACACGCCTGTATCTGTTGCTGGGAACACACTTTGAGTGCAGAGGCAGCTGCGAAAGACGCAGAAACTTCCCCGCAGCTCCCCACCCCGATTTGTCCGAGGTGCCGGATGATCTTTAACAACCGTTTAGACCCTGATGTGGTACCAGCTCAGCCATATGCGTCCCAGCCACTTTTCTGTGGCGCTGATGCTTCCGGGCACCATCAGATTATAATCACTTCCCTTTATCACAGCCAGGGATGGCTGTTCCCCGTATTCATGCTGCTTCCTGGGATTTTCATGTTGTTAAGTAGGAACAAGAGCCTTTCCCTAGAGCTCCTCCCTTCTTAATCTTCGATTGATGTCCTTTCTTAAAATTCCCAGGACGCACCCCTTGGATACAGTCTAAGAATGAAAGCCAGTGATTAATACAGAATATTATCAGTAAATTAACGAGGAGATGTAAGTTCTCAACGGCCCAGGCGAAATCCAGCACGGATCCTGTGCGGGGCTCAGCAGCACAGTGAGGGCCGGGCTCTTATCAGGGAGGCGCTAAATCCGCTTGGAGACAGGGAAGAAGGTATTAAGATTATTGTATTATCCAAGTTTTCATTGTAAAGCCCTGGAGGTGACCTTCTCTTTGCAGAAACTTTTCTCCCAGCCCCTTCCTGCCCAGTCTTGCCCAGGTTTAATCCCCCTGGGAATTTTAAATGCTGAATTCTGTTGCTGCGTGCGTGAAGGAAAGCTGGAAACCACCAATAAATCCTTTCTACATTACCTCCACCTTGGGACTAAATTAGCTGAGAACGGAGCCGCACAGAACATTCCTTTTTCTTCTTTTCTGTTCTGAAGAATTCAAGCCATCTCACCTTAATGCTTTTGCCTGATTTAGATAGAACCTGACAGCGTTTTCACGGTGTGCAGCCTGGCTGACACCCTCCTGTTCCAGTCTCCAGCCACAAAGCCGCAGAGCAACCCAAAATATCCAGCCCTGTCTAACTGAACACGCTGTTGAGTGAATCCGTCTCTCCCAGGGTTTCATCCTCCCAGGTCCTCGCAGGGACTGGTTACAGCAGGGAGGAGAAGATGCTCCCAAACATGATGCCACAGCCTTGGGGCAAAAATGAACTCAAGAGCTGACAAGGCTGGAGGAAAAGTCACTAAGCAGCAGCTCTGGATCTGCAGTTGTTCCAGCGGCCACAAATTGTTTTCTTTCCATTCTTCTCCCAGCTCTTCCCACAGCAGCGCGGTGTTAAACACAGCCGAGAAGCAGGAAAGGAGTGAAGATGGTGGAAGTGCCCGTGCAGTGGGCAAAAAGGAACGAAAATAACCTGCTGGGGCAGTTCCCCGGGGCGAAGGGCTCTGTCCTGACACGCAGCATTACCACAGGGAGCACCGAGCTCTTCCTCATGTACACGAGTGGCCAGGGCAGGAGGGAGGCAGCGAAGTGAACGAAAAGACGGAAAGTATCTGGTGGTTGTGACACGAGGGGACACAGGGTCCTCGTCTTCGCTGCTGGTGTCCACAGGACAGCAGGAGCTCCTTTCTCGCAGGAAGAAAGTGGAAAACGGCAGCAATTTTGGCTATAAAAGAGAATTATCTGGGACGGCTGCAGCTGGGAAATGAACTTCGATGATCAGCGAGGTCACAGGACGCTGCGGAAACTGCAACGAGCACAGCGAGCCAGGAAAATGAGAGAACCAAAGGTTTTCAGAGATCTCTACCCAGCACAACCCCCCCCCGCCAACATCACACTCCGTGTCGCTTCCATCAGCGCTTCTGTGCTGTCCCTCATCCCCATTCCGCACCATTCGGTGACAGGAACTGATCTCTTTCCTCTGTGTGACTTGTCAGACCATTTGCTCCATTTCCTTTTGTTCAGGACACATCCCCCGAAATCGGGACTATCTTGATTAAACGAAAGCGAGTGACAGCTCAGGAATAATCTTACAGACCTGTCTCCCGTGTGCCAGCGACGCGGCGGCATCCGCATGTGCTATACACACATATACGTCTCTATATCCCTGCATGCAGACACGTATATAAAATGCTAATAAATAATTGAATAATGAAGTGTCACAAAGCAGGTTAATTTGGAAAGCAGGGCTGTAAAGCAAAGGTGAAAAATGGGGCCTGACAGCGCATTAGCATGGCCACGAGGCAGCGAGCGATTCGCGAGACATCGCTCCTAATGAATCACGACTGGCAGAAGAGGGAGAAGACAACAAGGCGGCGTTAACGTGTCTGCGCTCCGTGCTCTGGAGGGAAGGAGGAACACAGCTGCCAGACGCGATTCATTATCCCGCTTTCCCTCATGTGGGCTCTTCGCACTTGTTTCTTCACGCTCCCCTTTCCCTCCCCTTATTTTATAGGGGAAATAAAAAAATCTCCCAGCGCAGGCAGAGGTAATAAGATTTAACATCTCCCTCCTTTACGAGACAGACTCCTCATTCTTCTTTGTCTCCATGCACAAATCCAGCCACGTGAGCATGAGGTTGGACTCTCAAGCTTTTCTTCCCCCGAGGTAAATTTGCAACACTTCTTCATCTGCAGCTCAGACTGAGTCGGGGTCCCGCAGCCCCTCCATGGCTGATCCACTCTCTCCTTCCCAGGAGGTGACACAGGGACGATGCGCCGAGTCAGGAGAACAGCTTGTGCTGGGTTTTGTCGCAGTTCGGGAGCCTGAAGCGAAGCGCCAACTCACCTTGTGCTGCGCGAGCTCCGGGAGGGACCTGCGCACATGCTCCTGCAGCCGGTACAGAGCCACCGAGGGCTCGTTGGCCAGGACGTACATGCTCTCCGTGAATTTGTCCGTAACTGCAACAAAATAAACCCCACAGTAGTTATGGAAAGTGGGGAACAACGGGGAGAAGAGGGGGTTGGAAAAGGTCTCGTGGTCCTGTCTCCAACACAACAAAGAGATGAGAGCAAAATTCAACATTTATTATGTTTACTATACTTGGGTTATGACCATCGCTGGGCCCTTTCTGAGCAATTTGGAGGGGGCAGATGCGTCCCACTGGTCCCCTCCAGACGCTTCCCCCAGGTGACATCCTAAAAATGTCCCAGAGGAGACGCTTTCCCCCTTATACCCCCCAGTCCTGGCCACAGAAATCCCTTTTCAGCCGGTGATTTTCCCAGCTCCGATCGCTCCTTCCCCGCAGCTTCTCCAAGCGAACACCAAGAGCTCCCCAGAATGAAGAGGTACAAACATTAAGAGATTATTCTTTGTTCATGGCTGGGGGGGAGTGAATCAGGGAGGGTTTCCCCCAGGCTGAAGGAAACACCTCTGGGTTTCTGCACAATGTTTTAGGGAAAATTACTTTCTGCTCCTCCCTCCAGAGCTGTTGGTTCAGTGACAAGCGCTCGGGGCTGTGACACCCATCTTATGAATAAAAATGAGAATAAATACTAAACTTTACAGGAATAATTATCCCCAGCCAGGACAGATGCAGGTGCTGTGGGTCTGTCCATCCATCTGTCTGTCCAGACATCTCTACTGACAGGTGTCACTCATCAGCCCCTTGCAAAGAGGGGACAAGGCTGGGGAGGGGGACACCGGGGTCCCGCCCGCCCCGCCGCTCCCTGCCCTATCACGACACATCGCGACCAACCCCCCGTGCCTTTCCGGGCCCTGCTGTGCCGCAAGGCCCCGTCGCCACCTGCGCCACCCCGTCACAACGTGCCCTGCCCAGGCGTATCTTTCTCCCTCAAGACCCGCAAGGCCCTGCCGCGACTTCTCCCCGGCACTGAGTCGCTCTGTCGCGACCCGCGGGGTCCTGTCGCGACCGGCCTATTCAGACCCGCAGACCGTTGCAGCGACGGCCCCGCGGCTCCCGGGGGTCCCCAGAGGCTCCCGGGGTCCCCGGTCTCTCCCACCTTTCTTCACCTTCAGCTGCATCTCCGGCTCCTCCATCCCGCCCCGGCCGCCGCTTCCGCTTCCGCCGGTGC
Organism: Patagioenas fasciata; assembly: GCF_037038585.1. Taxonomy (NCBI): domain Eukaryota; kingdom Metazoa; phylum Chordata; class Aves; order Columbiformes; family Columbidae; genus Patagioenas; species Patagioenas fasciata. Next base: position 5,523,589 of record NC_092546.1, on the reverse strand, counting down.
CCCCCTTAAATGGCCCCGGCCGGAACCCCCGCGGCGCCGCCCCCTTTGCGCAAACCGCCGCGACGGGAAACACTGACCCAGCACGATCGTTCCGCCTCGTCCCCCCCCCCCCCGCCGGGTGCTCCCCCCGGACTGTCCTCCCGGCCGCACGGGGACCCCCCCGGTGTCCCCCGCTCCCCTCGGGCACCTCACAGCCCGGCGCGGCCGCCCCAGCCCGGCCGAAGGAAGGGGAAGTACCGGGGCGGGACGCGGAACTCCCCCGTTCCCGGCTGTGGCGGGGGATGCCGGGGGTGAGCCCGGGCTCCGCACCGGGGACCGGCGGCCTGGGACAGCCCGGGGTGACCGGGGCCAAGGGGGGGTGTCTGGGGAGAAGGGGGTTCCCTTTGCTGGGGACCAGCGGTCCGGGGGCGGCCCCGGTGGCAGCTCCGGTGACCGGAGGTTTTGTCCCCTGGTGCCATGGGGACAAGGGCAGGGGGACCCCAAACAGGCACCCAGGAGCTTGGGGACCGCGAGTTCTTGGTGCTGGGGGACCCAGCAGCCTCCCCCCTATCCCTGGAGATGTCCCCACGACTTGTCCCCGTCCTAATGCGTTGTGTCGCGGCAGGTGTCCCATGGAAGGGGAAGAAGCCGCCGCTCGCCTTGCGGAGACCCCCCCGAACAACAGGGACCCCCCCCCGAACAACAGGGACCCCCAGGAGCTCCCGAAGGAGGAGGAAAATGGAGCTGAGGGAGCGGCAGCCGCAGAGGAGCTGGTTGGGGCTGGGGACACGGGGGACAGCGGTGTCCCCACGGGGTGCCCGCGGCTGGAGCAGGACGTGCCACGCGTGGAGCACACGGACGGTGAGTCCTGGGGGCGTTCGGAGCTGAGACCCGGGCTCCTGCAGCCTCTGTCCCATTATAAACCAGGATCAACGAGCCCTGGGGTCACTTGGGGCTCATTGGGCCACGTCTGGAGCCCAGCCTGGTCCCCAAGGAGCGGAACCGAGGTCCCTAACAGCCATCCTTGTTTTGCAGGTGGAGCAGACGTCCTCCCAAAGCCCTCGGACAGGCAGAGGAGCCCCGAGCTCGCAGCCCTTGACAGTGAGTGTTCCCGGTGCTCGGAGCCGCTCAGGCGCAGCCCGATGATGGGCAGGCATGGGAGAGGCCGTGTGGGTCTCTCAGCCCACAAAAGCAGCTAGAAAAGAGTCTTTTATTGCTGCCAGTCCCTCCCACAACACAGCAAGACAACGTTCAAATCCGGACCTTGCAGGGAGAGGCCGCTGCGGTTCCATGAAGCGGAACCAGAGGTGGCAAACTCTTTCCATGGACTTCCCTAATGAAACTACAGATCTCTTCTTTGGAAACACATTGAGGTTTCCAAGTGGAGCTCTTCAAGGGTAGGAAATACGAGGATCCCCCGGTGCTGTATCTCGTGTACAATTATGTCATTAATGCTGGATCTCCGTGCCCCACACAGACCCTGCCCCTCCTCGGGAGCCTGTTCGGGCTGTTTCATCTTCCCTACTCCACTGTTGGTCAAACCTCAGTCTCCAGGCTCTTTACTTGCAAGGGAATAATTCCAGTTTTTGCAGGACTTAAGTTTTTGCTGGGGACGGGAGGGAACAGCTGCAGATAAGGCGCGTGAGACCTGAGATTCCACGACGCTCTCAGCCTCGGGTCAGGAGGAGGAGACGCGCCCTGAGTCTTTGCTCTCTCCGGAACAGGCTTCCCCCTGAAGCACTCAAACACGCTGACGAACAGACAACGAGGCAACGAGGTCTCAGCCCTCCCGGCCACGCTGGACAGTGAGTATCGCCGCGCAGAGCAGCTCCGTGATGGAGGGGCAGAGGGACAGCAGGACAGGAGCCTTGCTCCATCTCCACGCCATTCTGTGGCCACCAGGATGGTCTCAGGCTGCTCCCAGCTCTGCCTGTGGTGGCTGTTCCTTACCCATCAGAATTTTTGGGGTTCAGAAAGGGCCTGTCCAGTCACCACCCCCCCCAGATTTGCGGAGATGCTGGGTGCTGAGCTGGGGAAGGTTTGTCCTGACGGGTGAATTCTGTCTGTCCCCAGCACTGTCCATCCACCAGCTTGCGGCCCAGGGAGAGCTCAGCCAGCTGAAAGAGCACCTGCGGAAAGGTTCGTGCCTCTTCTCTTGGCTTCTTACCCCAGATTGCAGCACACCCTTCCATAACCATTTAGTTTTGTGGGTTTCCTGGGGGAACAGGGAGCAGATGGGGTTTTACCTTTCCCGTTTATGATGTCTCATCCGCATTTGTGCAGGTGAGAACTTGGTCAATAAACCCGACGAGCGAGGTTTCACGCCGCTGATCTGGGCTGCAGCCTTCGGAGAGATCGAGACGGTCCGTCACCTGCTGGAATGGGTAAGGCCACGCTCCCACAGCACCTCAGTGATAGAATTCCCACCCCCAGCCCCTCTGGCTGCCAAATTGTCCAGCACCATCCCGGTACCATCGCACAGCACCGAACAGGACACGTTTGCAGTGCTAATGGCTCAGACGCCAGCAGATGCTGCTCCCTGTTGGGCTGTGAGCTAAGTCAGGAGCATGAAGAGCCTTATCTCACCGCCAGCAATAACTGTTTGTAATTAAATATCTGCTTATTGGTAATTTGAGATCAGGTTTATCGCTGGGGCCCCATAATCTGCCAGCGAATGTGCTCGCTGAGGTATCGCTGCAGTTAATGAACTCATTGCCGCGTCGTCCTTGAGCGCTGGGCTTGCGGTTGAGGGGTGAGCAGGACCAGACCCTGCTGCGCCCCGGATTGAGCTGCTCCCCAAAGCTCCGTCCCACATCCAGCGATGAATGAGCTCTCATCCCTCATCAGCACTGCCCAAAATCTCTGTTACTGTATTAGTGGCAAAACTGAAATGCGTTACCAGAGAGACAAACAGAACGCCAAATACACGAGGTGATACATGGATAAAGGGTGTAATGAAGTCCAGGAGAGGTCTGTGGCTGGCAGGGCATGGAGGACAGGGAGGTTTTCTAGATAAATTGGTAGAAAAAGAGATGGTGGGTGCTGTATGCATTGCTAGACGGGCGGGCAATACTGCCGCTAGTGATGAGAAACAGGGCTGAGTAACAGGAGCCATCAGCCTTGCTCCACTGACACTGGAGAAGGGCTTTTCAGTCCTCACCTGAGAGGTTTGATGATGATTAAAACACAACTTTGGCAAGGAGAGGTCACTGTGACCGTATGAGCTGTGTCTGCCCCCCTGCTGGGACCATGATCAACCTCCTGGGGTCTCAGCAGGGTCCCTGTGTCCCCTCGGGATTCACACCCCTGCTGTCCCCAGGGCGCTGACCCCCACGCGCTGGCCAAGGAGCGGGAGAGCGCCCTGTCCCTGGCCAGCATGGGCGGCTACACCGACATCGTCACCATGCTGCTGGAGCGGAACGTGGACATCAACATCTACGACTGGGTGAGTCGGGGGCTTCACAAAGCTCCTTTTAAAAAGCAGCAGCGAATTCGCGGCTTCGGGGGCCGAATTTGCAGCAGCGCTGTTCCCCGAGCTCGCAGCGCTCGTTTGCCTGCTCAGGCGGGTGTTTCAAGAAATTAAGCTGGATAATGATTTTAAATGGTTTCCTTGGGCGCTCACACTGGTGATGTTACCAGCCACAAGGAAGCGGCACTCGGAACTTAAGGTCGTCTTTAAAATGATGCAGTTTCAAAGTTATTGTGGTGTACCAAGAATAAAACCTGCGCAGTGCTGCTCTGAAAGGAAACACCCAGCGAGGAGCTGGGTGAGGGGATCCTGGTGGGTTGGGGACCTGCCCTGCACGAGGCTCACGGTGACGCTTTCCATTTCCCCACAGAACGGCGGCACCCCCCTGCTCTACGCCGTGCGTGGAAACCACGCCAAGTGTGTCGAGGCCCTTTTAGGTAACGGGGAAAATCCACACTTAGTCCTTGGCCTTCAATCAGCTCGGGGGGTAGAACCCGCGCAGCCTGGGGGTGTCACAGGGGGCTGCCCTGCCAGGATGGGCACTTTTTGGGGGTCCCCTTGCCCCGGTCCGGACCTGGAGGGCGCCGTGCCCTGATCTCTGCTGCCCGCTTGCAGCTCGCGGCGCCGACCTGACGACGGAGGCGGATTCCGGCTACACCCCCATGGATCTGGCGGTGGCCCTGGGACACAAGAAAGGCAAGTGTCCCCCCATCCTGGCAGGGAGCCCCCGCCTTCCCTCCTGGAAGAGCCTCCAGGCAATTCCCAGCTTCCAGCCTCACTCGGGGCTTTTTTTGGCCATCCGCTCCAGCTCCCTGCTCTGCCAAGCAGAGAAAACAAGCCGGAGAAATCAAGATGGGTCCTGTTCCCCTTCCCCCCCGGCTCCAAACCAGAGCTGTGCTGGGACAGGGAACATGGGGACAGGGTTTTTCCAACCTCCCACTGGAAAACAGCAGTAAAACAGTGCCCAGTTCCTGCCTGCACGGGCTTGGCTTCCCTGGGTTTCACTTCTTCCCTCCATTAGTCCAACAGGTGATTGAGAATCACATCCTCAAGCTGTTCCAGAACAAGGAGCTGCCGTGACGCCTCTCCAGCCCCACGCGGGGTTTTCCTCCGGGACCACCGCGGCTTCACCTCCCCGTCCCAAAACGGGCAGCGGGACGATGCTCCGAGCAGGGAGCGCGTGGAGGATGCCGGGATCTGCCTGTCCCTGCGGATCTGTGCCTGTCCCCGAGGGCAGCACGGCCGCGCTCACACCCGGGGACACCTCATTCCTCAGAGCAGCTGCGTTTTCACTCTGTCTGGGCTCGGCTGCTTCGTGCGTGTCTGCATTCAGGTGTTTCATTGTTAGAAATAAACACTATGGCAGCTGTGTGGAGCCCTCTTCGTTGTCTCATTTTCCAGTTCCCAATCTCAGCACCAGTGAGGGGAACTGGGCCACCCAGCCACCAGGTGCACCGGTATTTCTCTCTGGAGCCATCTCTTTGAAGAGAGAAACTCCTTCGTAACATCATAAACTTGCCAAGCCCTCCCTGCACGTAGCACAGCCCTGGGTGACACCAGCACCAAACCAGAGCCCTGCGAGGCCAAAAACAGCCACTCCAAGATATTTGGGGGTTATTAGAGGCAGGCAGAGCCCCCAGACATGGCAGGAACATCTGTCCTGCTCCAGCCATGCACCTGCATGGCCACGGCAAACCCCACAGGCTCGGTGCCGGGTTGCCACTTGCCCAAGGAGCAGCCGGGAAGGAGAGGGGACGTTGTTTATTTGCCTGGTGACACAGGCTGTGTCCCGTCAAAGTCCAGCAAATGGATCCCTGCACTAGTGTCCCTCTGTCACTGCCATCCCGAGGGGTTGGGGTCTCCTCTCCACACCTCGGGGTGCAGCTGGAGCTGCTGGCGGGGTTTGCTGTCCCTTGTCGCTGCCCTAGAGCCGCTGGCCCAGCACACCGAGGTGGTACACCACGATCCTCCCAAAGAAATCCGTGCTGTTCTCAAAGGTGATCTTCAGCTTGTCCAGCTCTGTCTCCTCCACCTGGAACCTGTGCAGGGCTTGTAAAGGACAAAAAACAGGCAGGGGGACACCACAACTCATGGGTGACAGCTCCAAGGGGTCCCCGTGGGGCTCGCACCCCACTGTACCATACCCGGCCATGTCGTGATTTGCTCCAGCGCTGCTGAGTTGTGGTAGCAAAGCGCCCAAAACAGGCACCCACATGTCTGGTGTTTAAATGGCAGCTCTGCTGTCACCCCCTGCCCTGCCCCGCAGCCACGGGTGGCTCTGAATGCCCCCCAACACCGTCCCACCCGGCCCGCGGCACCGCGAAGGATATCTGCATGGCGTTGGTGTCCTCGGGGTACAGGTCGGATATCTTCACCGGTTCTTCGCCTGCTCTGCAGCCTGCGGAGGACGAAGGGAGCCGGTGGGAGGCTCAGGAGCTGGGGGAGCCCCCCCGGCTACCCCCAGCCTCGGTTGCTCCATCCCATCTGCACCCAAAGTGTCCCAGAGAACCCCAGCTCCTCGCTGTTCACCCCCTCTGCTCCAGCCCATGGCCTCAGCCCCTCTCTGGTTATAGGCTAAAGTACCTCTGGGACTCACAATAAACAGCTGTGGGATCCAGGTGTGGGTAAACTGAGGCAGAAGGACCCCCCCCATATCCCCACACCCAGCTCCTCACCTTCCAGTGTGCAGAGCCGGCTGGAGAATCCCCCCTGGAACTGGATGTGGAGCTGTGAGATCCTGACGGTGCCGGGGAAATCCAGGGTGACCCACTGGGACGAGCCCTGAAGGAACAACACCAGGGTGGTCGCACGGCTCGTGTCCCCGCGCGTGGCTCCTGTCCCACCCCTCCGGCTTCCCCTGTCCTTGTCCCCACCTGGTCCGAGTTCCAGCAGGTCTCCTCGCTCGCATCGAACATGTGCTTCTTCCCAAACTGCTTCACGTCCCGGTTCAGCACAGAGCTCACCCTGCAGGGACACCGCGGGGACAGTGTCAGGCTGGGACACGAGTCCCTCGCAGGGACAGGGACCCAGGAGGGACCTGCCCTGGGGGAGTGGTGGCCGCAGCACCCCGCTGTTCCCCCCTGTCCCCCTGGGGACCGGGACTCACCGTGTGGCCGTGTCGGCACAGATCAGGGACTCCACGGGCATCGCTGCCTGCGGAGAGAGGGGGGCAAAAATGGGGACAACCAGCAGCACTGGGGACACCCCGAGCAGTACTGGGGACCCCTGGACAGCATTGGGGACCCCTAAGCGGCACTGGGGACCCGCGGACAGCATTGGGGACAGCTAAGTGGCACTGGGGACCCTTGGACAGCATTGGGGACCCTTGAGCAGCATCCGGCCAACGATGGAAACATCCTAGCAGCATTGGGGACCCCCGGGCAGCACTGGGGACCCCTGAGCAACACCGGGGCACCCCGGGGACCCCCCGCACCCATCCCCGTCCCCTCCGGCCGCCGCACACTCACCTCCCGCCCAGCGCAGGAAGCGGCGGAGCTACTTCCCCGGGACCCAGGCGTCCGGGAACGCCCTTTCCCCCACCCCCCCGCCGCCGCGCTCCGCCCTCCCCGCCGCGGGGACCCAGGCGTGCGGGAGCGCCCTGCCCCCCTGCAACCCCCCCAGTGGGGTTTCAGGCAGCACCCCGGGCCCTGCGCTGGGGGGGTTTGGGGAGTGGGTGCCGTCCTGCGCCAGCTCTGTAGGTGGCACTGGCGGAGCGCGGCTGGGAAAGGCGGCGGGGGGGCGAGCCCAGTGCGGGGGGTGCGGGAGCCCTTGTGCATCCCAGCATCCCGCACATCCCAGCATCCTGCACATCCCAGCATCTTGTCCATCCCAGTATCTTGCACATCCCAGCATCCTGCACATCCCAACATCTTGCATATCCCAGGGTCCTGCACATCCCAGGATCCCTTTACATCCCGGTATCCTGCACATCCCTGCACATCCTAGCATCCCCACACGCTCCAGCATCCCTGCACTGGATCATCCCCACAAGCTGGAGCACCTTTGTGCTGGAGCATCCCTGCACACCCCAGAATCCCTACACTGGAGCATCTCCGCGTGGACAGCATCCCTGCACATTCCGGCATCCCTGCACATTGCAGCATCCCCGCACATTCCAGCATCCCTGCCTGCGCCAGCATGCCTACATGCTGGAGCATCTCTGCACGTCCCAGCATCCCCCCGATGCAAAGCACCAGGAAATCCAAGCCCCCTCCGCCTCCCCATCACTGCTGCCCCTTGGCCACCCTGGCCAGGCAGGGCTGAGCTCCCCCCGCAGCCTGCGAGGGAGGCGGGGTGGACCCTGGAGCTGTGACAAATTTGCAGGGACATATCACCCCCCACACACATATAACGTGGCAACTGCTTGAAACGATCCTTCTCAGGCATATGGTGCTGCTGAGCCTGCCCACAACCCGGGTCATTGCCGATGTGCCCCGGTGCGTGGTGAGGGCACCAAACCTTGACCCCGCCATGGTCCCACATCCCCAGCCGGTCCCCTTGCTGGGGGAGGCAACACGAAGAAACAGCCCAGCGGTGCAATGCAGCCCCCCCAAAGCTCCCCGGGTGCTGCATGAGTCACGGCGGCCGCGCTGAGGCTGCCTGTGCTCAGCCACAAGCAAAAATAAACCAGGCGAGTGCTGCAAAGCCATCACCTCCCCCTCGCAGAGCAGCTCTGGGGGGGCTCGGCCCCCAGCTGGGGCTGCGCACACGTGCGTCAACGAGCGCACACGCGTGTGCACACACGCGCGGTGACACACACCGGTACACGCGTGCCAGGCTCCGTCTTCCTCCTCCTCCCTCCCCGTCTGCCCCCCGCTGAGCTTCGCCTGAGAAATTGGGTCAAAAAACGCAGGAGCCTTAATTGCCCCTGGGCTCATCGCGTCGAGGACGGGTCTGTCATTGGTGCCACTGCTGCCCATGTCACCTCCCTTTGCCTGCCAGCACCATCCCCCATATCGCTCCAGTGACCCCCCGGCACTGGAGGGAACTGGGTGGGGGGCAGCACTGCAGCCCCGAAGCTCTTCAGCCTCAGCATCTTCCTCGCTCTCGAGGAACGGGGTGGGTGGGAAATGCAGCTGGTTCACACCGGGAGCATCTTGGCGGCGGTGGCTCCCGGCTGCCATCCAGCCCGGCGCTCCGCCACCCGCCGGGGGGGCCCTTTGCAATTCTTCTCCAAAGGCTGGTGCCAAACCAGGCGCTGGCACCAACCCAGACCCCCCCGGCTCCCACCAGGAACCGGGTGCTGGTGCCTTTTGTGCGGCGGGTGCTGGCGCGTTGAGTTTTGCTGAGCAACCCCGGTTGGCACCGGGAGCTGCTTCCGAAGAAGAAGAAGAAGTGGGTGTTGTGCCCCTTTGCCATTAATTAATTACTTGTGGCGATTGATTTCCACTTCCGTGTAAAGGCTGGAGATTACCGGTGAATGCGGCGCAGGCACAGGGCCCTGCCTGTTCTCCGGGATGTGGCTCTGCCTTTATTCCCCTGCCTGCACAGAGGGGCTGGGGGGTCCCCGGGGGGGCTGGGAAGGACAGGATTTGGCACATAATTAATGCTAAATAACAATGTGGTGGCATCTCTGCTGCTCTGCGCAGGGTGGCGACGGGTGCGTCCCTCTGGAAGGGGATGGATACAAGGATATAAATATAATTATCTTATTATAGCCCTGATTTTAAGCCACAAACCGATGTTTCCTCCCAAAGGGGTGAGGGCACCAGGCTCGTGGCCCACGGTGCCGGTGTCTGCCCCGCCGGTGTCATCGCACGGGGAGCGCCGGAGCCACGGGACATCAACTGTGAGCAGGTGTGCGGGTAGGATGTGCCATTAATGAACTTGGCTCTGCTAACCAGAGATGCTGTTCGGGCAGTGCCTTGGGGGTAATTATCGCCCTGGCTAATGAACCAGCTCAGCATCCTGCCGGCTAATTATTGCTGGTGTCAAAGAGGTGCTGAGCGGAGTGTCCCCCTGTCCACGTCCATCCTGTGCCAGCTGCTCCCCCAAAATCACCCGCCGGGGTGCAGGGTTGGGTCCTGCTGCCTGCGGATGCTGTGTTGGTGGCATTGCCACCCAGGAGAGTCCCTGGAGGAGGGGACGGCCCCGAGTCACAGCCTGTGTCCCCGCTGGAGGGTGGGTGCTGGCAGGGCTGGGTGCCGGAGCGGGTCCGGCTGCTGGAAGGGGGAAGGGAAGGAGGCAGTTGCCATGGAAACAGAAAATAAAATCAATGCATCCTGCTGGTGGGTTTGGAGGGAAGTTGGGCCTGGCCAGGGCAGGGTCCCTGTGTCCCCAGGGGGGATGCTGCAGCCCCCAGCCCAGACCCTCCAGCACAGACCCTGGGTCGGGGTGTCCTGCTCTGCTGCATCCCCAGCTTTGGACCAGCAGCTCGGCCAGGACAGGCACCAGCTGCCACCGAGCCGTCCGTCCATCCGTCCGTCCGTCCGCCCTCCCTGTCCCTGTGCCAGTGCCCCGAGCGCTGGCCCCAGCTGCGGTGGCAGAGGCCTCATTAATAAGCTGCTCTGCCGATGAATGTGGCAGCTCTCCTGGAACCAGCTTCATTAGCCACCGGCGGACCTGAGCGGAATAACAAGCGGCTCCATGGGGTGCAGGACGGGGTCCCCCGCGCACCCCCAGCGATGCGGAGATGGGGACACACAGCCATGTTCTGGCTGTGGGGACCTGTGGGGCCCCTCGTCATGCAAGGAGGGTCCCTGGGACCCTGGTCCCCTGGTGCTCAGCACCTCTGGGGCGGCAGCAGTGACACTGCTCAGCACCCTGGTCACGGCGCCTCGGCCCCGATGGCCAAACTGGGCAGCACCAGACTCACCACCCCCCAAACTGGCTCTGTCATTGGGGTGACGGGTCTGCTTTGCCACCTGCTCTCACAAGGCCAACCCCTCCATCCCCTTCAGGACACTGCAGTGTCCCCACGCCCATCCCCACGCCGCAAGTTGGCTGCGTCACCTCTCTATTGTGGCTCTTGATGGGAGCGGGACTTGGCTGAGACCTATTAAACTTGTGTCACATGTGGGTCCTGGCCCCACTGCTGTCCCCTGGGTGGCTGGGGGCAAACCAGGGAGCCACAGGGACCCTCCAGCCGCACGTGGGAGCCAGAGCCGGAGCCCCCCTGGGTCTCTCAGTGGGCAGTGGGTGGTCCCAGCCCTTCACGGTGGGACCCCCTCGCCGTCACCGTCACGCACCCCACTCTCCGGCAGCCGCTTCTCCTTGTCCCTGTCACAACAAAGGAAAACATCTCTGGATGGAAACTGCAGGAGGGTCGTCACGGCAACACTGCTGCAGGATTTCACCAGAAACCCAGCGTTCCGCCTCAAAAAGACACTCGAGTCCCTGCTCGCCCCAGCAGACACTGGTGCAAAACCCAGCGGGGCCGGGGCTGAGTGGAGTGTGACCGAGGGACCGAGTCAACCCACCTGGTGCCACCCTGGGGGCTTGGCCTGTCCCTGCTGGGGTCAGGGGCACGGAGCACAGTGGGACCTGGTGATGGTGGGTGCTGCCTCATGGGAGCAGCTCAGGATGGAGCCATTGGTGGTTTTGGGGCGATGCTGTGAGGATGGGCTGGATGTGAGACTAGGGGTGCAGAAGGGTCCCTGAGGCCGGGCAAAGATGGGGACATAGAGACATCCCTCCATGCCAGGCAGAGTTGGCTCTCCCACCCAATGGAGGCATGGGCAAAGTGGGATGTCAGGGCTCCAGGCTGGACCAGGGGCACGGGGATCCCATGAAGTCACCTCCCAGCTGAAGGGACCAGCCACAGTGACACTGGGGCTCCAAACCACTGCTGGCAGACGAGCTGGTCCCCACTGCCGTCCTGCCACGGTCCCTGGGCGCGGAGCAGCTGCCAGCGCGGGGAGGCGGCGGGGGGAGAGGTGTCTATTAAATCCCCATCCATAAGCCGCACTGCCTGGTGTCTGTTATGACATTTATCTCCACTCGAGAGAAGAGCTCCGATAACTCACTGCCGGCACCTTCCTCAACAAGACAAATGGCCGGCGGCGGATCGGCCACACTGCCCGTGCCGGGGCCCTGTGTCCCCCCAAGGAGGATGGATGGGTGCCTGGGCTCCCTCCACTCCCCCCTGCTCTGAACCCGTGGGGAGGTTGGAGTCCCTGAGTGGGCCCGGTTCAGTTTGCCCCACAGACCCACCGTGAGTTTGGGTCAAGGCTGGTGAAGCTTCATCACTGTGGCCAGTGCTCGTTAGCCAAGGGTGGCCTGTGGCAGGTGGGTGCTTAGGGGACCCCCCTCCTGCTGCCGGCTGTGGGGAGGAGCCAGGGACCTGGATGAGCCATCTGATCCCTGGCCCGTGCATGATACATCATGCAGATCAGGCACTGTAGATGGAGCTGAGGAAGATGAGGAGCAGGAGGAAGGGGTTGGGCTGCTGTGGGTAGCATGGCGGTGGCAGGTGGATGCTATGCGGGTCTTGCTGTGGGCGCAGGACCCAGCAGCAGGAGCATCTTCACCCCAAAGGGTGCCCAGGCCCTTGCATGAGTGGAGTGAGTGTTTTGGAGCTGGTCCTGCATCTGCCAGGAGCCGTGCTCACCTGTGCATGGAAACAGTGCAGCACCCTCCTTCCATCTACCTCCCAGCACCCATGGGTGCGCTTTCCAAAGCAGGACAGCAGGGTGGAGACCCGTAGGGTGGCAGCACCAGTTGCCTGGATGTTCTCGGAGCAGGAAGTAGCCAGGACATCGGGGTGCAGGCAAATCCCCTGGGACCTTCTCCCCAATCCTGCTTGGCAAACACCGCAGGGACATTAACCCCTGTTGCTGTCCCCCCATGCTCAGGCACCTCCGTGGGGACGGGGACGCCAGCTGCAGCCACATAAAGAAGGGGAACAGAAGAGCTCTGTGCGCTGGCAACGCCGGGGTTGTGCCGGGGGGGTTCACAAAAGGCAGGAAACGCCACGAAAAAGTCAGGCACAATGGAGTCGGAAATGAGAACTTTGCTCTCGGGTTTCCACGGACTCATCGTATGGTGAAAATGAGGGAGGGGGGGAATCTTTTATCACCGGTTGTTGCCAAGTCGTGGGAGACAGGGTGACATCTTTCTCTGGGAAGGTGACCCCCCTGCCACCTAAACCCTCTCCCTGAGCGCTCAGCAATGGTTTTCCCCCCATGTCGGGGTGCGTTTCTCATATTGCAGCTCCCTGGAGTGTCTCGCTCATTTTGGGGCGTTGTTTGGGCTTTTTCAAGCCTTTATCCACCCTCAGCAACTTCCAGCCCCCACTTCCATGCAGGGCGGCACGGGAGTGAGGGGGGGCTGGAAGATGCTGCTGGATGCAGCCTGTATAGCTTGAAAGGGATTTTGGGGTGCAGAGGGGTTGAAAGATGCTTGGAGACACCCCAACATCCCACTGGGTGCCAGGGCAGCGACGCCAAGGGGTGCAGCGCATGGTGGGGGGGGACAACACGATGAGTCCCACTTTGGCTTGGGCGGGGGGCTGCAGAAGGGCTGAAAGATGCTCCCTGCTTTTGGACACCCCTGCCAGAGCAGGGAAAGAGAGAGGGGACCCACAGTGACTTGGAGAGGGGGGGCTACAGACGGGATGGAGGGTGCCCTCCCTTTTGGGAGACGCTGCTTGGATGCAGCTGGTTCTTAGTGCGGGGATGCGGGGGGGTGCGGTACATGCGGAGGGGCTGGAAAGGACCCGATGGGGATGCGGAGGGGTTGGAAAGGACCCCCCCACCATAGGGACGCCCCCCCCAAATCTAGGTACCCAACCCCGGCTGTGGGGGGTGCGATGCCTGCGGCGCCTCCACTCAATGGGGAGGGGGCGGCCCCACCGAGGGGGGGCGGCTCTGGTTTTGGGGGGGGGCGGCGCATGCGCGGCCGCCCCTCGCCCTGCGCCGGGCAGCGCGGCGGGGCGCGGAGCGGGCGCGGGTTCGCCGCCGCTGCGGGCAGGTGCGGGCGGCACCGGCGGCACCGGGCGGGGGGGCAGCGCCTGCCGCCAGCCGCGATTGGCCCGGCCCGGCCCGGCTCGGCCCCCTCCCGGGGAGGCCCGGCCCGCTGCCCCCCTCCCGCACCCCGCTTTTAAGCTCCCCGGTGCCGGCAGGGTGCTCGGCTCCACCGGCGGCGATGAGCCCCTGCGCGCCGTGAGAACGGCCCCAGGTACGTGCGGCACCGGCTCCGGTACCGGCATCGGTATCGCCACGGGCTCCGCTACCAGCACCGGTACCGGCATCAGCACCGGTACCGGCATCAGCACCGGTACCGGCATCGGCTCCGGTACCGGCTCCGCCCGCGCCGCGCCCCCGCTGCGGTGCCCGGTACCGACGGGAGCGCACGGGGGTGGGGACGGGGACATTGGCACCGCTACGGCAGGAGCGGGACGGATCCCGGCTGGGGGACACGGTGGTGACAACGGGGCTGTCAGCGCTGGGGGACGCGGTGGTGACAACGGGGCTGAGGGATGCGGGAGCTGAGGGGGGACACAATGGGTTCGGGGCTGGGGGACACTGTGGGGACCGGGGTGGGCAGGGATGAGGGGCGCTGGTCCTGGGGTTGTGGAGATGCTGTGACTGAGGGTTGGGGACACTGAGGGGACTGGGGCTCTCAGGGGCAGGGATGCTGAGGTCAGGGCTGGGGACACTGGGGCAGGTGGACAATTGAGCTGGCCCACGGAGGTTATGGGGACACCAGGACATGAGGGACACTGGGAACAGAAAACAGAGGGACACTGTGGGGCTCAGGGCTCTCAGGGCTGGGGACACTGGGACCAGGGCTGAGAGATGTTGGGGAACTGGTACAGGGACAGTCTGGGGGACACTGTCACCAGGGCCAGTGGGACAGGCAGGGCTGAGGGACACTGGCAGGGCAGGGAGTGAGCCAGGAAGTTTTGCATCCCGGCTGTGGCATCCTGGGGTGCTACTGGGGTGCAGGCAGCGTAGCGAGGGCTCAGCACCACGGGCAGGATGAAACCCAGCCTGTGTGTCCCAGCGTGGGGACATTGGCGAGGCCGGACTGGATGGACGGACAGCTGCTGGGATGGACAGACAGGGGCATGGTGAGGGGTTTGTAGCTGCTTGGAGGGCTCCTGGCTCCCACACACCCGCGTGGGGGCTCGGCAAACCTGGCGCTGTGCCAGGCCCGCTGGCCCGGTGTTGTGCCCGATTCCAGTGCTGGGCACCGGTGTTGCTTGTGGAGTCGCCGGCGTGCGGCTGAGCCATCCGCAGGGATGGGGCTGGGGGTTTGTCACGATGCTGCGCCAGCTTTGGGGCTCCCGTGGTGCTTTCAGCTTCCCGGGGAGAGACAAAAAGCGGGGGAAAAGAATCATAATAATAATAACAAAAAATTACAAAGGAGAGCAAATTCTAAAATAAAGGCTGCAGACTGTCTGCCTAATAAAAATCGCACCCAGCAAAGGGCCCATATTGGACGGTATCACAGTTTTCCGAGGTGCTAATTTATTCTTGCGGGCTGGGGGGGAGCGGGAAGCATCACGTTGCCTGTGAGATGTGACGGCAGCGAGGTTTGCAGAATTCCTTTGTTGTGGGCAGAGAGGAGGGGACGCGGAGCCGGCCCCGTCACCGGGCTCCCGCCGCAGCTGCGCAGCCCCAGGGGGGCCCTCGGTGGACACCCCCTCCCCATTGGGGCGGCGGGGGCATCGTGGTGCTGGGAGGGAGGTGGGTGCTGCGGTTGGGGCTCCAGTGGGGTTGGGTGCAGGGGGGTGCAGGATCAGGCCCGCGCTGGGGGGGACACGCTGGGTGGGTGGGCTGCGTGTGCTCTGGGGGAGCAGAGTGACCTGTGGGGACAGCAGAGGTCACAGGGTCTGTGCCATGGCTGGGGAGCAGCTGGGGGCACCCCCAGGGTGGGGACACACCTGTCCAGGCTGCCTGGGTGGGTGGGCAGTGCCCCCCCTCTTCTCCCACTCATCCCAAGCCCGTGACCCCCACATTGTCCCAAATGTCCCCTCTGCTCCATGGGGACCCTGGGGTGTGCAGCCGCACCTGTCCCAGCCCATGGCTTGGGGGAAGTTGGGGTGACAGGAGACCCCAAAACTGGCTGGGTCATCCCGGCGCCCAATGACCTGGGAGGAATTAAGCTCCGTTTCAGCTGGAGCTAATCACCAGCCCCGGCTTTGCATATTCATGAGGCAGATGAATTATTCATGAGGTGACAGCTAGTGACAGATGTGACAATGTTCGCCTGGTTCGGGCGGGGGGTGCAGCTTTGCACTGGTGTTATTTTGAATTTCTCTCGTCTGCCATTCCCCTGGCTGGGGCTGGGCTGCTTGGGGGGACGGGGACATGCACCTTGTCCCCAAGGGCATCCAGCTGCATGGCACCAGGGACATTGCTGTGCCCTGAGCCTGTAGCATCGCCCTGACTGCAGAGAGAGACCCCCGCCCCGTGAAATTCAGCCCCTCAGGCTCATGGCAGCGTGGCTGGCAATGGCTCCTCGTGCCACCCTCCTTGCCTTGCTGTCACCACTGAGGACAGCATGGTGATGTCCTGGTGTCCCCTGGCTGAGCCCACAGCCGCCTTCCATGGGGACCCTGGCTGGATCCTGCTCCAGAGGGATGGGGCTGGTGCTGCTCCCCCTTTGGCACAGGGGCTGGTGGGAGCCAGGATGTGGCTGGGGCTGGTCCTGGTCATGCCATGGGGTTGGGGACATGGCCGTGCCAGCTCCAGGCTGCCGGAGCTGGAGTGTGGGTCAGTGGATCGCGAGGAGGTGGGAGGGACACGGTCTCAATAATTAACAAGGTGCCCAGGCTGCGGGGACACTGCCTGGGCTTCATCAGCCCCATAGCATTGGTGTCCTCGTGTTGGGGACACCGCGTGTGGTGGCACTGGTGCGGATGGAGGCAGCTGTGACGCTCGCCCTGACCTTGGGAGAAAGTTTTGCTGGCTCGACATGGGCGCCAGGCTTGGTGACAGGGACAGCTGGGGGACAACCAGGGGACTGCTGAGGGGCTGGGGGGACCTTCTTTGTCCCCACAGCAGGAGCTGCAGTGCCACCAGGGACACAGTCTCCACGTGCTTTGAGGTCTGGGCTGCCAGCTGGCTGTCCCCAAGGGAGCCGCAGGCTGGGCTGTGTGTCCTGTCCCCGGGGTGAGGGGAGCCCAGAACCCCCCTGCCCATGGTCCTGTGTCCCCAAGGAGCAGCGGGTGCTGCTGGTGGGTCCGGCCCTTCCCGCCACGGCACCGTCCCTGCTGCGAAAGCAAAACCCGCAGAAATGCTGATGTCGGGAAGGTGACAGCTGCAGCCAGAGCCACGCAGCCCTGCAGCCCCAGCACCCCGGATGCCACCAACCTGGGGCGTCCTGGGTGGCATTGGGGACCGTGGTCCCATCCATCCATTCATCCGTCTGTCCATCCATCCATCCGGGCACAGCGCGTGCCCGGTTCTGGAGTATTTGGTTGCAAATCCAAAGAGCAACTTTTTCCATTTAACATTTAAATAAACCCCGGGCTGTTTACCCAGCGGCGCTGCCCGGCGTTTGCTCACCGAGGACCCGGCTCCGGAACCGTGGCGCTGGGTAAACACCCAGAGCTCCCAGGAGAGTTTATTTACCCGCTGGCACGTTGATGCGGCTCGTCGGGGTTTCTCAGGTCCCTTTGGCTCCTGCTCCATCCCACCCACTGTGGCTCTGGGCCAGGACCCCCCAGTTTGGGCATTTGTGGCTGGGAATGGGGCTGCTCTGCTGGGACCTGGGGCCATGGGGCAGCGAGGAGGAGGATGGAGAAGGGGAAGGTCTCAGGGATGCTGTGGAAAAACATTGAGGAGCGAGACCTGGTCGCTGTTTTCCCACGTGGGAAATTGTCTTGTTTGCTCGCTGATGGGCAAAGCTGCCTGGGAGCTGCAGGAGAGGGTGTGGAGGGATGTGGGAGAGAAAATGGGTGAAAAGACCCCAAAAAAAGGGACTATGAGTGATTCGAAGCTCTTGCACGGGTACGAGTGCGGCCCAGGGTACCTTTCTCCCCCAGTGCTGGGTGTCTTGGATGTCACCCCCATCCCACACCCACCATCCCCATCCCACACCACAGTGCTGATGGTTTGTGCTGCGAGAGCTCCCCACACCCCAGAAAATCACAATTAACATTTTGACGGGGAGGAACTGGAGCCTCCCCAGCCCACCCATGCTGGGCCATTTATTTTTTCCCCCCATAGTGGGAAAACAGGGAGAATTTGTGGGATTTCCTTCCTGGAGCATCTCAGAGTGGGGAAGAAGATGCTGTTGGGCTGTGGGTGCCATGGGGCAGCCCTGGGGCTGCTCGGGGGTTGTTACTCTCCCCGGGGACATTTCTGGGTGAAGGTGCCATGAGCTGCTCCCCCATCCCCACTCCGCACCCCAGGAATTTCCCTATGGAGCCGGGATCAGGTCATCTCCTCATCCTTTATCTGCAGGGGGGTTGGAGGCGGAAAGCCCTGCGGAGCTGCTGTGGGAGGGAAGGGGCTGCAAATGCTTTCTTCTTTAGAAAAGAGAAGATAAAACCCAGTTTTGCACCCCCGAAAAGGCCCATTTCCAGCACTGAGCACGGGGAGTCTCCTTTCTTTCTCATCATTTTGCTGTTTCTTTCTATTTTCGTCCCATAAAAGCAGAAGGGACAGAATGAGAAATCAAGGGCTGGAAAATGGAGCATCAGGGATGCGGGAACCTGTGGGCTGAGCTGAAGCCTCAGCTATGGGCAGCTGGGACGGGGGTGCTGGTGTCCCCCCAGAATCTGGGTGCTCCCCAGCTCCCTGTCCTGGCCAGGGGACTCAATGGGTGTGGTGGGAGCTGGTGCTGGGTGTGGTGGGTGCTGGTGCTGGGTGTGGTGGGTGTGGTGGGAGCTGGGGGCTCAGTGGCTCAATGGGTGGCACAGTGTCCTCCATCCCAACCCCACACCGAGTGTGACACCAAAGTCCCTCCTGGCTGGTGGCATTTTGGGGCTAATCCTGCTCTCCCCGTGGTGATTTATGGCCCGAGGGTGTCACCAGGAGCGGAAAGCAGCAGCGTCCCACCCCCCTGCTCCCTTTGCAGGTCAAGGATGGTCCATGTGATGGGGGATGCCGGCTGCTGGCTCCTGCTCGGGCTGTCCCTCCTCCCCATCGCCGTCCTGGGTAAGTGCTGCCGGAGCTAATTAGTCCATAACAGTAAACAGCAGCAAATAATGAACTATATCAGCCATAATAAATAGTCAGGGTGAATAATAAGCAGCCGCCTCGTCCCCCCATCCCTCCCTGCCCTGGGCTGCAGGGGATTAGTGAGGGAGAAGCCCCCTGGGTGACTGTGGACATCCACCCCCATGCTGGGATCCCCGCTGACCGTAAATCCTTAATCCCACTGGTGACACCCCCAGTCCCCTCCCCACCGCAGAGCTGAGCCCCCCGGGGATTTGCCGTGTCCCTGAGCGGGAGAGCCCTTGTCCCCCCCATCCCTCAGGGTGGGGACATGGTGCTATCCCACTGCACCGGGGGGGTTTGCGTGTCCAAAGGGCTTGGGGTGCGATGCCAGGGGGGAGATGGTGCCAGGCGGGGATTAGTGGCCATCCCCAGAGTTCCCGAGAGCTGGGGGATTTGCAGAGCTGGGGGGCTGGGACTGGATTAGTGTGGGAGGAGGAGGAGGAGGAGGTCACCGTCACTGTCCCAGTGTGGGGCTGGATTTCCCACTGGTGTCACTGGTGTTGGGTGGGACTGAGACATTGGCTAAGGGTCCAGCTCTGCGGGTGGGGAGGGGGGTTCTGGTGTCCCCATGGGTGCAGAGCAGTGACTGCAGCCCCGCAGCATCCTGGGGGGGACGGGGACTCCAGGGATTCAGCCCTGGAGGTGCAGATTTAACCAGTAAAGTCACTCTCCAGCCACTGGCTGGGGAAGCTGCACATCATCCTGCTTCATAGTCTTTCTTGGGGGGCTCAGAGGTGCTCTGTCCAAAGCCCCCAAACCCCTGCGATGCCCCCAGCCATCCCGCCGCCCATCCCCGTGGTATCTGGGCGCCTCTCCCCGCAGGCTCGCAGGACGATGGGAAGGTGATCCACATCAACCGGGTGCAGCACCGGGCTGTGCGCGTGGGGCTGGGGGAGCCCGTGGCCCTCCCCTGCCTCTTCCTGCTCCAGCCCTCCGCCTCGCTGGGGCCCAACGAGCCCCCCGACCCTCCCCGCGTCAAATGGAGCAAAGTGCGCTCGGCCACCGGCCAGAGGGAGGACGTCCCCATCCTGGTGGCCAAGGACAACGTGGTGAAGGTGGTGAAAGCCTATGAGGGGCGGGTGTCGCTGCCCGGCTACCCCCGCGATCGCGCCAATGCCACGCTGCTGCTGCGCAGCGCCCGTGCCAGCGACGGCGGGCTGTACCGCTGCGAGGTGGTGGCCGGCATCGACGATGAGCAGGACCTGCTGCCACTGGAGGTGACGGGTGAGCCGAGCAGGTGGCCAGGCTGGGAGAGCTGCGGGGGTGTCGCGGGTATGGCAGTGGGAGTGCCCTTGGGGGTGTGCGCCTTGTCCGTGCTGTGCAGCCTGTGCAAGGTGTGCACCCTATGCATCTGTGCAGCCTATACGAGCTGGGCACCCATGCATCTTGTGCAGCCTGTGCAAGGTGTGCACCCTATGCATCTTGTGCAGCCTATACGAGCTGGGCACCCATGCATCTTGTGCAGCCTGTGCAAGGTGTGCACCCTATGCATCTGTGCAGCCTATACGAGCTGGGCACCCATGCATCTTGTGCAGCCTGTGCAAGGTGAGAACCCCATGTGCCCTGTGCAAGGTGTGCACCCATGCATCTTGTGCAGCCTATACATGCTGTGCACCCCATGCATCTTGTGCAGCCTATACATGCTGTGCACCCCATGCATCTTGTGCAGTCTGTGCAAGGTGTGCACACCATGTACCCTGTGTATCCTGTGCAAGGTGTGCACCCTATGCATCTTGTGCACCTATACATGCTATGCACCCCATGCACCTTGTGCAGTCTGTGCAAGGTGTGCACCCCACGCACCCCATGTGCAGCCTGTGCAAGGTGTGCACCTCATGCACCCTGTGCAGCCTGTACAAGCCATGTGAGCTGCGTACCCCATGTGCCTTGCGCATCCCGTGCAAGCCACACATCCCGTGCAAGCCATGCACCCCGTGTACTTCATGCACCCTGTGCACCTTATACACTCCACGCACCCCATGTATCTTGTGCGCCCTATACAAGCTGTGCACCCAGTGTGAGCCATGCACCCCATGCAGGCTGCACACCCCACGTACTTCATGCACCCCGTGCAAGCCCTGCACCCCCTAGACCCTGTGCAAGCCCTGCACCACCTTCAAGCTGTACAGCCCCTGTGCCAGCTGTGCTGCCCTTCCAGGCGTCGTCTTCCACTACCGCCCAGCGGGTGAGCGTTATGCCCTGACCTTCCCCGCTGCCCGCCGCGCCTGCCTGGACAACTCTGCCGTCATCGCTTCACCCCAGCACCTCCAGGCCGCCTTCGAGGACGGCTACGACAACTGCGACGCTGGCTGGCTGGCCGACCAGACCGTGCGGTGGGTGTGCGGCACGGGCTGCCGGCCGGGCACGGCTCAGCGCGGTGCTGAGAGCCCCCCGTGCCCCTCTCCGCAGGTACCCCATCACGCTCTCCCGGCCCGGCTGCTACGGAGACCGCAACAGCCTCCCCGGCGTGCGCAGCTATGGCCGAAGGGAGCCCGGGGAACAGTACGACGTTTACTGCTACGCCCGGGAGCTGCGAGGCAAGCGGTGCCGCGGTGGCTGCGTGCACGCCGGGCCGGGCGGGTGGGCGCAGGGGACATCGGGTGGGCGCAGGGGACATCGCTCCAGGGAGGTGGCTATGGCTGGGAGCGCAGGCAGCTCCACTCACACCAAGAAAGAGCTTGAGGTGCTGGAGCGAGTTGAGAGAAGGGAACGGAGCTGGTGAGGGGCTGGAGCACAAGGGTGATGGGAGCGGCTGAGGGATCTGGGGGGTTCAGCTGGAGAACAGGAGCTGAGGGGAGACCTTCTGATCTCTGAACTGCCTGAAAGGAGCTTGGAGCCAGGGGGGTCGGGCTCTGCTCCCCAGGAACAAGCGCCAGGACTGTCACAGCTTTCCATCCCCAACGGGCTCTGCTGTCTTGCAGGGGCGGTGTTCTATGCGGCGGTGCCGGGACGGTTCACCTGGCAGGGGGCCCGGCGGCACTGCCGGAGCCAGGGGGCTTCGTTAGCCACCACGGGGCAGCTCTACCTGGCGTGGCGCGATGGCCTGGACCAGTGTGACCCGGGCTGGCTGGCCGACGGCAGCGTCCGCTACCCCATCAGGCTCCCGCGCAGGAAATGTGGCGGCGAAGCCTCTGGTGTCAGGACCCTTTACCAGTTCCCCAACCGGACCGGTTTCCCCCCCGCCACCTCCAAATTCGACGCCTACTGCTATAAAGGTAAGGGACCGGCTGTGGTGCCGGCGCCGTGTCCCACCCCAGATCTCCCTTCTTCCCTTGGGAATCGGTGGGCATGGCCAGGAAAATTGCTGCAGATTAATATTTAATTGGGGAATTAATGAGATAAATGAGGAGAGGCTGCGTTGGGAGGGGGCCGAGCTCCATGCATCACTCCAGCACGGTGCAAGCCTGGGGAATGTGGTGCTGGGTACTGAGCCCCAGGAGGGAATGTGGGTCCCCATTCGTTCCCCAAGTCCCTGTCCTGTCCCTTGGTCCCACGGCCACCAGCACTGCTGATGCTCGTGGTGTTGCCGCAGCGCACGTGGCCACAGGGCAGCGGGAGCCGGAGGAGCCGGTGCCACCCGCACCTGACCCGCTGGGCAGTGACAACGTGCTGGTGGAGCACGGCGAGGACCCAGGCACGTCGGGGGACACCCAGCGTGACCGCTCCGGCCTCCTGCTACAACCTGGGCTCCCGAGGCCGGGTGAGGATGAGGATGAGCAGCTGCGGCTGGCGAGCAGCAGCCCCATAGCACAGCGCGGTGATCTCCCTGGCACTGCACCGTCGCGGGTGCCGGTGGCTGGTGGCACCTCCCTGTCCCCCACCACGGGGTCCTCACCAGCATGGCCCCGCGAGGATGAAGCTCTCAATGCGGTGGACCAGGCGCCACTGAGCTCCTGGCAGGATCCATCCAGTGCCAGCCCAGCACCAACGGGGCGAGAAGACTCGGACCCCGAGGAGCCCCCGGCAGTGCCGCAATCCCAAAGCCCAGCCCAGGAGCATGTCACCGCCTCAGCGGGGCTGGGGACAGCCCCTGGCATGGCAGCAGGGACCCCCAGCACCCCATCAGCCAGCACCCGCACCCCGAGGCGCAGCAGCTACGCCGGGCTGAACGGACGCTACTTCCAGCTGCAGCAGCAGAGCCGGGACCCCGCGGTGACAGCTGGGGACACTGCGGTGGCTGGGGACGCCACAGTGACAGCTGGGGACCCCATGGTGATGACTGGGGACCTCATGGTGGCTGAGGACCCCACAGTGACAGCTGTGGACCCCATGGTGACTGTGGACCCCACGGTGGCAGCTGGGTACCCCACAGTGATGACTGGGGACACCCTGGTGGCTGAGGACCCGCTGGGGACGGTCACCCAGGCCCCCATCCTGGCGCTGGAGGTGACAGGGGCTGCGGTCAATGCGGTGGAGACATGGAGCATCCCCAGCACTGAGAGCCCCTGGCTGGGGGGAGCCCACCTGCCCTCCAATGCGGTGGAGGAGGAGATCGGCCTTGGTAAGTGATGCCCGAAAGTGGTTTGGGGGATTCTGGGGGGCTGCGGTGGCTTGGGGACCCCTTGACTGTGCCCTCTCTTGCAGAGCTGATGGCACCGGCCACCGCCCCGGTGTTGCCATCACCACAGGAGGATTCACCGCGGTGGAGCCCCCGCACAGCCCCCCGCCATCCCGGGGGGCCCCCACGGACACCCCGTCTGCTGTCCCCGTCCCCGCCTGCCTCCATGGCTCTCGGCCACCAGGACGTCACCACAGCTGGAGCTCAGCCCCATGTCCCCAGTGCCCGCGGGGACTCCCCTCGCCCACCCACCGATGCCATTGAGGACTTCTCCGGGGACACCCCCTCCCAGGAGGATGGTGGCTCCGTCCCTGCGCGGCCCCCCCTGCCCCCGGCCACAGTGGTGGCTGAGGGCCCCATGATGTCCCTGCAGCCCCACGGTGACGGTGGTGACAGCAGCGGGGCCCCGGGCGATGGCTCATTGGAGAGGCAGAGGAAAGCGGTGACATTTTTCCACCCGCCCGTCCCCTCTGTGGGGCTCCCCACCACCCCCAGCCCCACTGAGGCAGCTGCTCCCCAGCCCCACGTGTGGCTGAACCCCACAGCCCCCCATGAGCCCAGCCGTGAGCAGCTGCCTGGAGACGGGGGTGCTGGGAAGGGCTCAACCATGTCCCCCCCAGCACAAGATGTCCCCTCGCCTTCACTTCCCCCCACGGCCAGTGGGGTGCCCCCCCAGGCTGTCACCGAGCAGCCGTTGGAGATGCTGGAGCCGGTGGCTGAGGAGGGGTCCACAGGGTTCACCGCTGCAGCCCCACAGCCCCCCAGCCGCCCTACACCGGAGCTGGGGGGAGCAGAACATCTCCTGGCCTCCCCCAGCCCGCCACGTGTCCCCAGCCATGCACCCACAGCCCCCGGGGACGAGGATGATGATGCCTCTGGGGAGACGAAGGCAGAAGAGCCCCCCACCCCCCCAAGCTTGGCCACCCGCAGCCCCTGGCTGTCACCCACTGCCCCCCACCCATGGGTGCCAGAGACCCCCGAGTCCCCGAGCACGGGGCCACTCTTTGAGCCCTCCATGGCGGTGGAGCTGGGGGGGCCGGGGGGGTCCCCGCTGCTGGATGTGGACAGCGGGAGCGGTGAGGAGCTGCTGGTGTGGGGGGGCCCCAAGAACAGCAGCTGGCATGGTGAGCACAGTGCAGGGGGTCGGGGTGCTGGGGGCACCCAGAGCTGGTGGGTGCAGGGGGACAGGGCTATGGGGCAGGGGGGACACTGGGGACAGGGCTGGGGGGCTGGAGGACTTGGAGGTTGACCCCCCCAGGGGGTCCTGGCTGGGGGAAAAGGCCTCGCGGTTAATGTGCGGCAGCACCGGGGCAGGGCCAGGTGCTGGGTCCGGGTGGGGATGGGGCTGGTTGTCCCCTGTGCTCCCCCAACCCCATCTCAGGGCTCCTGTCCCCCCCACAGCCCCCGCCGACCCCTGCCAGACCAACCCCTGCCTGCACGGCGGGACCTCCCGTGCCAACGGCACCATCTGCGGCTGCAGCTGCGTCCCGGGCTTCACCGGGGAGAACTGCGAGATCGGTGAGTGCCCGGCGCCCCCCCGGTGCTGGGACACCCCCCGTGCCAGGGCAGGATCAGGCCCTGAGCATCCCCACCCCCGGCACGGAAGGAATGGGGCTGTGGGTCTAAATCTTGCTCCGTCCCCCAATCCTTGCTCACTGTGGAGGGGACGGTGGGCTGGGGGGTGGTGGCGGTGGCGGGGGGGTCCCCGCACCCCCGCAGCTCCCGGCGTGTCCCCCGCAGACATCGACGACTGTCTGTCCAGCCCCTGCCAGAACGGCGGCACCTGCATCGACGAGGTCAACGCCTTCGTGTGCCTCTGCCTGCCCAGCTACGGCGGCAGCCGCTGCGAGAAAGGTGGGGAGCACAGACCCCCCATGTCCCCCCGTCCCCGGCTGAGACCCCCGTGGGGACACCGCCCAGCTGCTGTCCCTTTGGGGACAAACTGGGGAGGGGACACAGGAGCCGCGGGCGCTGGGGACCCCTCAGCGTCCCCACATCCCCGCAGACACCGAGGGCTGTGACCACAACTGGCACAAGTTCCAAGGTCACTGTTACCGCTACTTTGCCCGCCGGCGCTCCTGGGAGGACGCGGAGCGGGATTGCCGGCGCCGCGCCGGCCACCTCACCAGCATCCACTCGCCCGAGGAGCACGGCTTCATCAACGGTGCGGCCGCGACACCCCGTCCCCCCAGCTCCCCAAGCATCAGCACCCTTGGGTGCTCCTCACCTTCACTGTGCGACCCGTGGGTGCTTCTCTCCATAGGTTTTGGGCATGAAAACACCTGGATTGGGCTCAATGACCGGATCGTGGAGCAGGATTTCCAGTGGACCGACAACACCGGCTTGGTGGGAGCCTTGGGGGTGCAGTGTGGGGCTCGGGGTGTGTGTGGGGGGGCACAGGGGGTCTCACCCCCTCATGTCCCACCAGCAATACGAGAACTGGCGGGAGAACCAACCCGACAACTTCTTTGCGGGCGGCGAGGACTGTGTGGTGCTGGTGTCCCACGAGATCGGCAAGTGGAACGACGTGCCCTGCAACTACAACCTGCCCTACATCTGCAAGAAAGGCACAGGTACCACCCGCCCCGGTGGCCCCATCCCACAGCCCCCGGGACCCCCATCCTGCATCCCCAGCATCTCCATCCCACAGCTCCCAGTGTCTGCATCCCCATCCCTCATCCTCAGGCACCTCCTCATCCTCAGGACCCTCTCCCAGCCGCTCATCCCGCAAATCTCCACCAGTTGCCCTTAATCTCCGTTTTTCCCTTTTTTTTTTCCTCCCACAGTCAATTCTTCCCTCTCCACTTTAATTTGTTTAATTTGCCACCATTAAAACTATTAAGTTCTCGTTCCTTATCTTGAAAGTTAGATTAACCTCCAGCTGCTCGTTGCGCGCAGCCCTCGCCCGCCTCCCGCATCTTAACGATGCGCTCGCCCCGATAAGGCCATTAATTAACAAAGTAAATCCTGGGGAACACCTCACCGCTGGAGGACCCCCTTGTAAAGTCAACCATCACCGCTCTGCTGGCATTGGCAGAGTGTCCCCTTGTCCCCTCCCAGTGCCTGGCAGGGGGTGACAGGGGTTTGTCCCCCTCCCCAGTGCTGTGCGGGCCACCCCCGGAGGTGACAAACGCTTTTGTGGTGGGGAAGAAGAAGGAGAAGTACAGCATCCACTCCAGCGTGCGCTACCAGTGCCACGAGGGCTTCACCCAGCGCCACGTCCCCACCATCAAGTGCCACGTCACCGGCAAGTGGGACCGGCCCAAAATCCTCTGCACAAAACGTTAGTGGGAACGGGGGGATTGCGGGAAGTGGGGGGGGTCAAGGCTTCGTTTAAGGGGCCACAGTCCCTGACCCCCCTCTGGGTGCCCTCCCTTGCCCCCCCGTTAGCCAGGCGGTCGCACCGAGCGCGGCGTCACCATCATCACCGTCACAGCCACCCCCACGGTCACCACCACCACCACAAACCCCGCAAGGAGCGGCGAAAACACCGCCCGCACCTGCGCCTGCACGGCATGGACGAGGGCCACTACTTCTAGAGCCGGGGGACGAGGAAGCACAAGGGTCCCCGACGGGATGCGGTGACATTTCCCACCCCTTTCCCACCCACCCACCCTTCTCTTTTATAACCCCCTTTGGCTTTCGCCCCGTAGGGAATAGGATCTGGTGGGGGCGGCTGCGTGTGCGTCCCCAGCCCTCCCCGCATGCCCCACGCTCAGCCCCCTTGCCCTGGGGTCGAGCCCCCCAACCTCACACAGGGACCCCCCATCCCTGCGCGAGGGCCGTTCCTGGGCTGGGCTCTGACCCCTCCCCAAATTTGGGGGTGAATCTGCCAGCCCCCCTGATCTCCCACCTCGGCCGCCGTGTCTCGTTGGCTCGGGGTGACTGGTTTTTTAGCAGCCTCCTCCATCCCCCTGCCCCAGCGTCCTTGCAGTCGGCACAGGGATCCTGCCCGGCGTGGGGGGGGACGATGCCACCAGGGCCGGTGTCCCCCCCCTGCCGCCCGGTTTTGGGTTGGTTTATTTCTTCCCCCTTCCCGTTCGTTGTTGGGTCCCCGTCGGAGTTGGCGTGTGTGTGTGTGTGTGTGCGTGTGGCGCTTTCTGATCTCTGCTGTTTGCGACGTGACCGCCGTGTCCCGACCCCCTCCCTGCCCCCCCCCCTCCCCGTGCCATTTCTGACTCTGCCTTTCTGTACTGCTGGACATTTTAATAAATTTTTTTAACAGTTGAGCAGCCCTGACCCTGAGCTTTCCTGGGGACAGGGGGACACGGGGAGCATGGGGACCCTGTGTTTTCCTGGGGGCAGGGGGACACGGGGAGCCTGCGGACCCCTGTGCTTTCCTGGGGACCCCTGTGCTTTCCTGGGGGCAGGGGGATGTGGGGAGCCTGGGGACCCCTGTGCTTTCCTGGGGACCCCTGTGCTTTCCTGGGGGCAGGGGGACACGGGGAACCTGGGAGCCCCTGTGCTTTCCTGGGGGCAGGGGGACACGGGGAACCTGTGGACCCCTGTGCTTTCCTGGGGACCCCTGTGCTTTCCTGGGGGCAGGGGGATGCGGGGAGCCTGGAGACCCCTGTGCTTTCCTGAGGGAAGGGGAACACAGAGGGCCTGGGGACCCCTGTGCTTTCCTGGGGACCCCTGTGCTTTCCTGGGGGCAGGGGGACACGGGGAACCTGGGAGTCCCTGTGCTTTCCTGGGGACCCCTGTGCTTTCCTGGGGGCAGGGGGACACGGGGAGCCTGGGGACGCCAGTGCTTTCCTGGGGACCCCCGTGCTTTCCTGGGGGCAGGGGGACACAGGGAACCTGGGAGTCCCTGTGCTTTCCTGGGGACCCCTGTGCTTTCCTGGGGGCAGGAGGACACGGGGAACCTGGGAGTCCCTGTGCTTTCCTGGGGACCCCTGTGCTTTCCTGGGGGCAGGGGGACACAGGGAACCTGGGAGTCCCTGTGCTTTCCTGGGGACCCCTTTGCTTTCCTGGGGGCAGGGGGACACAGGGAACCTGGGAGTCCCTGTGCTTTCCTGGGGACCCCTGTGCTTTCCTGGGGGCAGGAGGACACGGGGAACCTGGGAGTCCCTGTGCTTTCCTGGGGGCAGGGGAACACAGAGAGCCTGGGGACCCCTTTGCTTTCCTGGGGGCAGGGGGACACGGGAAGCCTGTGGACCCCAGTGCTTTCCTGGGGACCCCTGTGCTTTCCTGGGGGCAGGGGGACATGGGGAGCCTGGGGACCCCAGTGCTTTCCTGGGGACCCCCGTGCTTTCCTGGGGACAGGGGGACACGGGGAGCCTGGGGACGGTCCCTTGGCTGGGGACCACTGTTCATCAGCCTGTGACAGCCACCGCCTGGGGCTCTGCTGGCAACCGTGGCCCCCACAGCCACCCCCCAGTGCTGTCACATCCCAGCAGCTGGTTATTATCATCAGTGAAGGTGATGGATGGACTGTGCTCATCTGCACTGGGCGCAGAGGGAGCCCTGACACCCCCTTTGGAATGGGGAACGCTGGGGTCCCCAACCATGTCCTGCTGTCCCCGTGGGGGTTCGCGGTTACTGCCAGCACCGAGGTGGCTCTGCTGATGCTGCAGCCCTGGATCCGGTCCCGATAACCCCGCAGCGATGCTGGCGGATGCTGCAGCTGGGATGCTCCGAATGTGCCCAGCTCCAGGCACAGGGACCCCAGGGCTTGGAATGGGGGGCACAGAAGAGCTGCAGGTGCAGGGCAGCCCAGGGTCCCCTTGCACCCAAAATGCCCCTCGAGGGTGGCACCAGCGAAGGAGACACGAGAGCCCGGCTCAGCTCTCAAAAAGCAGCCGAAGCTTTTATTTCATCTACGTCCAGCGAGCGCCAGGGCTGCACGAAGCCTCGAGCCGGTGCTCAGCCAAGGGGGGAGTGCAGGGGACGGTGCCCCCCCAGCACCTCCCTGCTCCCAACACCGGCTGCTTCTGCACCAAGCCAAGCGCCGAGGAGCTGCCACAGCCCCAGGATCACGGCAAGAGGCCACCCGGTTCACCTGGCACCTGTGGGGTGGCCGGCGGTAAATGGGTACATGCGGGTGCTGGAGGAGCTGCGAGTGCCCCCCCGGCTGCCCCTGTTGCACAAAGCCAAGCCAAATGCCCCCAGTCCTTTCCCAGCACCAAAGTGGGGTTTTGGGAACAAGGAGGGAGCCCATGGCAGGTCCCATGATGCTTGTGGCATCTCCCGGGGGGGTTCAGTGCTATGTGTGGCCCCAGGGACGGTGCGGAGCTGGGTACCCCGGGCAGGAGGGTGAGGACACAGGGGGCTCAAGCCAGCTTTGCTCTGAGGGGGCTGTTAGCACATGCAATATGCTGGTTGATAAGCGATAACAGCAACAAGCTGGGGAGCCAGCCCTGGACCCGAGTGCGGGCCCCCAGCCGGGCTACTGAGGTCCTTCCCTTCCCGCTGCCTCAGTCTCCCCGAGTGGCACCGGGCTCTGCCCACAGCCCACGCCGGCATCGCGTGGGCACCTCTCCCAGTCCAACACAGGGGCTGCCCGCAGCTCCCCACGCTGCCGCATCCCCAAAGGCAGCGACACTGGGGAGCCCCACACACAAGGGGGGAATCCCCAGCCAAATCTGGGGGTGCTCCCAGCGTGGGGGGAGCCTCACACCCGATTGGCATTCCCCCCACTCACCGCCTTCTCCGGAGTAGCATCACCAGCTTTTTTAAAGCAATAAACCCCAAAAAGCTTATACTTCTTGTCGGGGAAGCCCAGGTTGCGCACGCCGGGCTCGCGGCCCCCGCAGCGGGCGCGGGGGTTGACGATGGGGTAGCGGATGCTGCCGTCCTCCAGCCAGCCGGCCTCGCAGCGGTCCAGCAGCTGGATCTTCCAGGCGGCGTAGAGCTGCCCCACCTTGGCCACGGCCGCCCCGTTGTTCTTGCAGGCCTGCACCGCCTCGGCATAGCTCAGCTTGCGGTACGTCTTCAAGAAGTAGACTTTGCCTTGGTGGGGGGGCACAAAGCGAGGGTGATTGGAGACCCGAGTGCAGCATCCTGGACCCGCTGCAGCATCCTGCATCCCGCACGGCACCGGTACCCAGCGGGTGGGATGGGGCAGAGATGGGGCTGAGCAATGCAAACCCCACATATCTCCCCACCTCTACGTTTTTTGGGAGGTGCTGGAGGACACAACTGGGTGGGCTCTGAGGAGCCACCGCAGCGGCGCGGGCAGATTTATGGGGGCTGCA
This sequence comes from Patagioenas fasciata, assembly GCF_037038585.1. Lineage (NCBI taxonomy): Eukaryota > Metazoa > Chordata > Aves > Columbiformes > Columbidae > Patagioenas > Patagioenas fasciata. The sequence goes on along the minus strand of NC_092546.1, from coordinate 5,493,274 downwards.
TGGTGGTGATGGCTCCTCGTGGTGATTATACCCGCTATTTATCCTGCCTGCCACCATTAAATAAACATCGTCAGAGCCCCCCCCGCGCCTTCCTGCCAGCCAGGAGGAATTTACAGAGCCCGGGAGCCCTCCCTGACTCCCATCTGTCTTGTGTGGCCCCGGCCTCATCCATCACCCGGGCCCTTCGCTGCTGCAATTACCTCCTGCCCAGGGAGGATGGGTCTTGCTAAAACTGGGTCATGGGGCCAGATCCCGGTCCCCAGCGCCGAATCCCCTCTTGATGTGTCCAGGGAAGTCACAAGAAACCACATCCTGCCCTTCCCAGACCACTGTGGGCAACCCTCCCGCACCCCACCCAGCCAAAGCGGGGAGCTGCGTGCTCCGTGCCTCAGTTTCCCCCAAAACCTTTACCGTTGAGGTTGGAGGTGAAGCAGAAGGCGTCGTAGTGCTCGCTCTCCTTGTGCCGGTAGCCGTAGTTGCGGACGCCCACGGGGGTGTCCTTGCGGCCGCACTCCTCGCGCGGGCGGGAGATGGGGTACTGCACCGAGCCGTCCTGCAGCCAGCCCGCGTTGCACCAATCCATCCCCTCCAGCCAGGCCTGGTGCAGCTGGTCGTGCGAGGCCAGGATGCCGTCCTGCTCCAGGCACGCCTGCTGCGCCTCGTGGAAGTTCAGGGTGTAGCGACCCAGGCGGGGGTGATAGGGGAAGATCACGCCTGGGAGGGGATGGAGAGGAAGGTTGGGGTGTGCAAAGGGGTCTCCCCCACCTTATTTCGCAGCTGCACCCAACAGATGTTGTGGGTGCATAGGGGAATGGGGGCAGTTGCAGAGCACAGTGGAGATGAGCTGCTGGCAGCTCTGCTCCAGGAGTTTGGGTGCTCCAGGAGTTTGGGTGCTCCAGGCTTTACTCAGGAATCTCAAAGTCCCCCCACCCTGTGACTGTGGGGACCCCCATGGCACCCCCAGGCTCCAGGAGCTGCTGCTCTGGGCCATGGGGACATCGGTGGTGCCCACGTGGGGCTCTCAGTGAGCACTGGTGTCACCAGAGCGATCCTGTCCCAGTGCTGCTGTGCGCCCTGAACCCCCCAAAAAGGGTTTCCCCCTCTTCCCCCTTTCCCAGCATGGCCAGCCGCAGCAGCCCGTGCCGGCGGGTTTGGAGCTGCGTGTGGCACCAGCGCCGCTACCGCGTCCCGGTCCCCCCGGTGCTTTACGAGGCCGTCCTGCTATCTATCTCCAGCGTTTATTAGCTGCCAGCCCTTAAACCTGGAGCAACAATAAAAGCCAATAACAGCGGCAATAAACCACGGCACACGCCAGAAAAAACAACTGGCCGTAAAAATGGGACCGAGCCCAACTCGGGGATGTGGCACCAGGAGCCACGTCCTGACCATCCCACGTGGGACACAGGGACACCCGGGGTCATTCTCTGTCCCCATCCTTCTGCGTCGTTACCTTCGAGGTCCAGCTTGACCATGCCGGTGTCATCCTCCAGCTCGTTGGTGACCTCGCACTCGTAGCGGCCGTAGTCTTGCAGGGTGACGTTGCGGATGATGAGCGAGGCGTCGCCGACGCCGTCCTCCTGCAGCGCCGTGCGGCCGCGGTAGCTGCCGAACGCCCGCCGCGCCTTCCCCAGCGCCACGAACACGTCCACGAAGGCCATCGGCTCCGTCACCTTGGTCCACTTGAGGCGGATCTCGGCTGGGCCGTGGGCGGACACGTCGTAGTGGTAGCGGCAGGGCAGGATGATGGTGCCGCCGCGGTGCGTCACCACCTTCCCCGGGGCCGTTTGCACCACCACGGCCCCGCTGTCACCCTCTGCAAGGGACATGAAGCTCACAGGGGTCCCTGTTCTCTGCCTCCAGCCCAGGTAGAGCTGGCACGGGGGCAGGATGCACAGCAGGGACAAGGCGGGCTGGGGAGATGACTTTTGGGAGGAATTTCCTTCTTTTGGGGCTTTGCAAACCCCCAGGAGGGTTGGGCAGCTCCTTGGCAGGACACGGGGGACACAACGGATGCCCCAAAGACACTAGTCATGCATTAGCGGTTATTAAAGCCAACAGCCCAATGGCTGTGGGACATCCCATCCCAGGGATCCAGCTCAGCCCCCCATCGCGGACCCCCATCCCCACTCACCCATGACATGCACCACTTTCTTGCGTCCCCGGGAGCTGAGCAGCGCGTCAGCGGCGAGGGCAGAGATGAGGAGCAGCAGAGCTGCCGAGCCGGCGGCCCAGGGGCCTTGGGGACGCATCTGAGGGGACAGCAGAGACACTCATTGTCTCCCCACACTGAGCAGCCCCCGCCCGCTGGGACCCCCGGCCAGCGCTGAACTCGGCTTCACCCGCTCAGTTACAGCCGGGATGAATATTTCATGGCAGCCACGCCGGATCTCGTGAGTTATTTATGGCAGCGCTGGCACATCTGGAAACTGAACTGATGGCGCGGGAGGGGGCTGTGACTGCTGGAGACTCCCGGAGCCCCCCGGTCTTGTCCCCCCCTCCCTGGGGACATCCAAGAGAAACGTGTCCCAGAGCCCCCCAGCTCCCTGGGGAGCTGTGATCCCCCCACCGCGGGCTGGGGCTGAGCCCCGTGTTCTCGGGGATGCCCCGGAGCTCGGGCCAGGCAGACCAGGTGTGTGTGGTCCCCGCAGTGGGAATGAGCCCCCCGTGGGGATGGGGATGGCGAGCTGGGGCTCAGCTGTGGGGCAGGGGGAGCGGAGCAGCCCCCGCGGGGATCCCGGTGCTCGGTCGGAGGGCATGAAGCCCCCCGGGGGTCCCGGTGCCCGGTTCGGGGGCAGGGGAGCAGGGCAGCCCCCCTGGGTGTCCCGGTAACCGGTGCTGGGAAGGAGAAGGGAGGCAGCATCCCCGGGGGTCCTGGTGCCCGGTCGGAGGACGGGAAGCCCCCGCGAGGGTCCCGGTTGCCGGTGGTGGGGCAGGGGGAAAGGAGCAGCCCCCCGGGTGTCCCGGTGCCCGGTCGGAGGGCGGGAAGCCCCCTCAGGAGTCCCGGTACCCGCTCGGGGCAGGGGGAGCGGGGCCGGTGCGGTGTTGCAGTGCGGGACACTGCGGCGGCAGCCCCGGGGCTGCGGGACTCCGGTGCCCGGGAACGGGCAGCGCAGCGCGGGGAGGGGGGAACCGGCCCGGCCACCACCGTCCCCCTCCCGCCCCACCGGGAGCAGCCCCCGCCTGGGCTGCCAGTACCGGGGGTCCCGTCCGGGCTCCCCTTGGCCGCACCGCAGCGAGCGGAGCCGCCGCCGCATCGCTCCGCACTCACCGTGTCTCCGCGGGCGCCGGTACCTGCCGGCGGGGTGGGGGGGTCCGGCCGCAGGAGCGCTCCCGGTGCCGCCGGTGCTGCCGGTGCGGCTCCGCGCAGGGGGCGGCACCGGGAGCTCGGCCCGGCCCTGCCCCGGCTCCCGGCGCTGCGCAGGGCCGCCGGTTTGCCAAGGTCACCGGCCCGCCCGGTACCGGCCCCCGGTACCCACCGTACCCTTCCCGGCCCGGGCTGCGGCCGGGGATCCCGCGGGGTAAAAGGAGTTTTGTCCGGTAAATCCCCCTGCCAGCCCCGAGCCACCACCAGCACCCCCACACCCATGTGCACCCCCACCCGTGTGCACCCCAATCTGTGGGCACCCCGGCCCACGCACGGTCACCCCGGCCCCCCCGTCCCTGCCCGTCCCAGGCAGCAGGAGCCCCCGCAGCCCCCACACCCCGGTGGGTGATGACGATGGGGCCGGTGTGGGGCTCCATCCCCTGGCATGCGGTGACAGCCCCGGCCGGAGCGTGGACACGGGTTCAGAGCCGTAACCTCTGTCCTTTATTTTGTAAACAATATTTCCCTGGTGCGGTCCCCTCTCCTGCTCCTTCCAGCGTGAGCGGGAGCACTGGGGTGGGACAGGTTCCCCACAGCCCCCAGGGACCAGCCAGGAGGGGGATCGGGGTTCCCACAGCCCCCGCCGGTGAGACCCCCCAAGCATGGGCTGCGGCGATGCCCCACAGAGCACCCCATGGTCCCCCCAGTGCACCCCATGGCGGGGACCAGAGCATCCCTGGGGACATCTCCAGGTCCCTCCTCAGGCTGTTGCTGCAGAGGGGGGACAGGCAGCAGCCCCCTGGGACGGGCAGGACATGTCACTGGCGCTTCTTGCCCAGGCTGGCAGGAGTGGTGGGCAGGAAGAACGCCGGGCAGCGCAGGCAGCGCAGGGCCAGCAGCTGGGGACCCAGCGCATAGAGGACGTTGGTGAGGAGGAAGCTCCACCAGACATCTTCAGGGGTCTGGTAGGGGAAGGGCGTGCGGGAATGCAGCGAGGAGCCCAGGTGGGAGAACTGCGCCTGGGGGGACACAGGGCAGGGGGTGACACGGTGGGACCGGGCAGTGATGGGCTGGCCCGGTGCAGCCCACCCGGCACCAAAGGGTGCTCGGCAGGAGCACACCCGGCGCATCCATCCTATCTATAGACCTCGCTCCAGCCTATTTCTGTCAAATTCATCCCCGGCTCCATTCAGATCCACTGAGGCCAAAGTAATTATCGGGCAGCGGCGGTGGGAACTGCTCCACATGCAGCTGTGGGCACGGATCTGTTCTCCCAGCCCTGGTCCCCCGCTTGGGACATGAAACCCAGCGCCGGGGTCCCAGCGTGTCCCCTGTAGCCAGGTCAGGATGGTGGGGCAGCTCTCACCTGCGCCACGGCACCGGCAAACACCAAGCTCCAGTCGGGCAGCCAGGAGCAGCCGGGCAGCACCAGCCCGTAGATGCAGAGGAAGAAGAAGGGGAGGACGTAGAACATGTAGATCAGCATCTGCGGGGGACACGGAGAGAGTCACCCTGTCCTCAGCATCATGGGGGCATTGGCCCCCGCCTCGACCCCACTCACCTGCACTTTGGGGTAGGCGACAGGATCGCGCAGGTACGGCTCGTGCTGGTAGATGTAATTGAAGCAGGAATCGGCAGGACAGTCCAAAACCACCTGGGGATGCGGAGAGTGGAGGGGAGGGGGGCACGGGGCAGATGCACCCTCCCCAGGACCCCCGCAGCCCCTCCGGGACCACCCCGTGGGGACCCAGCACTCACCATCCCCCTGAAGAAGGTGAAGGCGGCGGTGAGGAGCAGGACCAGGACCAGCCCCACGTCCTGGGGGCGCTGGTACAGGTGCTTGCGTTGCTCCTCTGCAACCTGGGAGAGAGAAAACACCATCTTTTTGTCTCCGCACCATGGGGTCCAGCCCTGGGATGGAGATGAGGCTCCTGCAGAGCCCCTGCCCCAGCTCACCTTGTCGGGGCTGAGGTTCGGCAGGACCCGGGGCTGCTGGAACAGCCGCAGCCCAGCCCAGCCGGGGATGAGGATGTAGGGCAGGTTGAGCAGGAAGGACGGGCTGAGCTCGGAGCTGTATTTCCCTGGGGAAGGAGAACATGGGGTTGGCACAGAGCAAACCCACCGGAGGGATCAGGATGCGCGGCCCTCCTCGGCACCCCCGTACCGATCAGGTTCCCAAGCAGGAAGACGACGATGCTCATCATCAGTGAGCCCAGCCAGAAGAGACCCAGGTTCCTGTAGCTCTTTCTGCAGAGACATCTGGATCAGACACCTCCGCCGGGCTCAGAGCTCCCCCCTCCACACAAAATTCGGGACCATTCCACCCCCACAAACCCTCCCGAGCTCTCCCCATCGCCATCCCCGCTCACCTCTGCCCGATGGCTGCGATCATGGCGAGGTAGAGCCCGTAGTGGACGATGCCGTCCCAGTAGCAGATCATGATGCCATGAGCTGTGCGCAGGTAGGGCTCGCCCTGCCCGGCCAGAGGACGGAGAATCATTTGGGGTGGGGGCAGTTGTTCTCCCACAGCCCCTCCCCAGAGGATGCCCCAGGAGCTGGGGCTGCCCCATGCATGGTCCCTCTGCAGCAGGAGCAGCTTTGGTGCTTGGCCCCAGTGCGCGGCGCTGCCGGTTGCATGGCCGGGGTGTGCGGGAGCCCGGGGGGGTGAGAGGGTACCTCTCGGACGTAGATCTCCATGAAGCCAGAAATGAAGCCATCCTCCTCCAGCGCGATGATCAAGTCGGCGATGGAGGTGAAGGAGAACACCACGAACACTGCGGCAGAGCGAGCCGGCTCGGAGGGGATCCCATGGCTCCCCTCCCAAATCCCAGCTCCCCACTCCCTGCCCCAGTCCAGGATCAACCCTCACACCTTGGGGGGACTCACCACAGAAAAAGGGGTCCTGGAAGTGGTTCCCTCCACTTAAGAAGATGATGATGGAGCAGAGACCGATGAGCACCAGCACCCCTGTCAGCATCAGCGCCAGCGGGCTGCTGCGGAACAGCGGGACAGGCTCAGGCACCCTGGGCACAGCTGGAGGGTGAACCCCCGTTTCCCCTCATCCAGGTAAAACACCCTTTGTCCCCAATGATTTTGACAGGTCCCCACCAAAGGAGAGGAAATGGCCCAGAGCTGTGTCCCAGAGTTACGTCCCAACCCCAGAGCTATGTCCCGGCCCCATGTCCCAACCCCAGAGCTGTGTCCCTGAGCCGTGTCCCAACCCAAGCCCCATGTCCCAACCTCAGAGCTGTGTCCCAACCCAAGCCCCATGTCCCAGCCCCATGTCCCAACCCCAGAGCTGTGTCCCAGAGCCGTGTCCCAACCCGAGCCCCATGTCCCAACCTCAGAGCTGTGTCCCAACCCCAGAGCCATGTCCCAACCCCAGAGCCGTGTCCCAATCCCCTGTCCCAACCCAAGAGCCGTGTCCCAACCTGAGCCGTGTCCCAGCCCCAGATCCCGTCCCAAACTCACTCTGCCAGGGCGGTCGCACCATTGATGCCGAAGGCCACGGGGATGGCGAGGAGGGAAGGGGCGAGGACGCCCGGCACGGCCGGGAGCTGCATCCCCGGCCCCGCACCGGAGCCCGTGGACTTTGGTCCCACTGCCGGTGAACGGGCAGCGCCCTTAAAGCGCCAGAACCGCCCAGGAGGGAGCTGGGGGGGTCCAGGGAGCAGCCGAACGTGCGTCTCCATACAAGGGGCTGTGCTGGGCTCTGCCCTCAAGGGTTGTGATGAACAGTACTAAGAACCATGGGGAGGGATAAAACCACTCCAGAAGAGGCTTGGAAAGCTCAGGGACTGGGTTATTTTTATATTTTCTCTTTAAATTCGTTCTGGAAACCTTAAGTACTTAGAGAAGCTGAGAGGATACACCTCTTCAGATCTGCGAGGGGAAGGGAGAAGGAGCAAAGCACATGAAAGCCAACGCTTCATCCCTGCCTTTAATAACAAATCGAACGGCGCCGAGAACAGGAGCTCTGAGGTCTCTGCACCCAGCTGGGAGCCCAGCTTACCCTGATCTCCTCCTCTCACCCGCTTTGCTCAAACACGAGCGTTTTCCTCCCCACCAGCCCACGCAGAGACCAGCCTGGGTGATCCAGGACTTCCATGGTACTTAGGGATATGATTTAGTGGTGCACAATGATCTTAAAGGTCTTCTCCGACCTAAACGGTTTGATGATTCGACTCCGCAGCCCCCCAGCCTTTCCCTTCCTCGCGAGCAGTCACAAACATGCCACTGTGTCACTCTTTTGCCCTCTTGCTTCAGAGTCCGGGGGCTGAATCGGTCACCCTGCACTTTGCCCCGGATGACGGAGCCTGACTGCACGGGGAACAGCGCACAACAATCGGCATCATAAAACCAGAGCACAGCACCGGTGACGGAGTCAGCAAGAGAACGGGGCCAGGAAGACCAAGGCCTGTGTTGAATTCAAGGAGTAAACCAACTCTTGCCAGCACAATAACAATAAAGCACATGGGGATGGCTGCGGTGTCAGATTGGCTTGAAAAACCCAACCAGCCACAGCACAACCCGCAGTTGTCACAGTGACCTCAACCACCTGGTCCTGCTGAAAACCTGCCAGGTTCTGTCATCTTTCTTTCCCAATTTTCCACAATTCCACCCCAAGCGCAAGAGCCCCAGGTTCAAGCAGCATCGGGTGCACACCCAGCCTGGAACCACCACACACTCCCCAGTTCATCCTCCGAATGAATCCCTACCGACTTCACCGCTTTAAATGTTTTTATTGAAAGCCAAGTGCTTGACTCCGTGTTAAGAAAAGTTAACAAAAGAGAATCACACGTCAAGTATTCAGACCCAGGGGAAACAAATGCAAAAGGAACCAACTCAACCCACCTCACTTTGTTATTGTTACGATGCTTGGAAGGGAAGAGATCTAGAGCAGTCTCACAGAATACAAAAACACACATAAGGCTCTTCCCCAAAAAATCAGTGATTAAACCTAAGGAACAAATGAGTTTTATTTTATTTACAGACTGAATTCATTTGTATTTGTAGAGGGGTTTCTTACGACAACAGAATCCCAATCCCTTTGCTCAGCTGTGGTTAAGGCTCGCTTCTTCATCGCCCAACTCCACAGAAACATCCACAAGTCTCTGGTTTTTCTGGGGAGCTGGGGGGAACTTAGTGTTCAGGAAACCACGAGGTTGTTGCCTCTGAAGTGAACTTCAGAGCCCCCCAGCACCGATCTGCGCGTCCTCCTAAACTCACCAGGCACCGGGTTTGCAATGTCAGCTGAAGGTCGGACTAAACTTCTGGCTTTGTGACGGCATCAGGACCCAGTTCTTCAGGGAACAAGAGCCCGACTCAACAATGGCCCCAGGTGAGAGAGAGTCCTTGGTTGTGGTTGAAATTACAAAGAACGAAAACCCTCCCCAAAGCAGCGCAAGCTGCGTATCTGTCCACCAGAGGATCTGGTAAAAACGCATTCCTGGTGACATGGCACTGAGCTAAACACGAACGGAGCCCCTGAACTACTCCTAGTGGTATCTTTGGTGTTATCCTTCCGCTGTCCGCAGGGCATGGTGTGAAATCTCATCCTCACCTGCTCTGCTCTCCCCAAACGCCACCCAGACCTTGGTACGACACGGGTGTCACGACACGGGTGTCACGACAGCCAAGCGGGCCCGTCCGCTGGGTGAGCGACGGCACCGCGACCTCCGCAAGCTCGACAACATCAGCAAATAAGAGAATGATAATGCAGTTTCATAACATTTCACAGTAAAATTACAACTGTTTTGAAAATACGTTGTCCCGAAAACATCCTCAGTAGTAAGGTCGTCGTGGGTTGTTCTGTGGGGAATAACGAGAGAAAATTAATCACAATTGTCGTCTTCACAGAACAATGAGCATCTGAGTTTAATTATCTGAGGAAGCCACTGAAATGTGACATTTCTGACAGTGAAACCTGAGGTTTCCCATCAGAAATTACAACTGTAGCTTCTTCTAGGTGTGCTGGCATGCTGAATGTAACAGGCAAATGCAACCGGGAAAGGAATTATTCAAAATAAACCACGGATTCACGGACAATCCTTTGCGTGCAGAGTTTATGCTTCATATGTACCAGATAAAATGAAAACCAGGGGGTTTTGTATTAAATAAAGATCATAGCAAGGAAAACTCTGCATCCATGGGTGTTTTGGTAGCGATAATTTGATTTGGCACGAGAAGAGAATCAAAGGGAAGCTCCAACAGCGTTTGCTGTCTGGGCTCAGCACTGGAAAAGCTCCTGCCCTGATGAGATACGCATGGAAGCCACCACGGATTTGTCAGCGTGTCCGCGCTGGTGTCGGTCCCAGCCTTACCAGGGGGTTTGGTCGGAAGCGGTAGGCGAGCATCATCCGCTTGCGGAACGCCTCGTACTCATCATCCTCCTTGGTGAGCTCGGCGGGGCGGTCGATGCCGAATCCGGCTCCGTCCACCGCGGTCGTGCCCCTGTTGGGAAAGAGGGAGCAAAGTCTCCGAAATCGGATGTCACCAGTCGCTCACCAAGCGTTATTATAGACAAAGAGTGATCAAATCAGACAATTTCCATACAAATGAGTGATGTCGAGGCAGTCGCACGATCACACACAACGTGCTCTGATCCGGACTGAAACAGTTTTCAAACACAGGTCTGACAGCAGCAAATATTGGTAATCGCCTTTCATCCCCACCGCACCAGGGACTCGCTAGCAGGCACCAACCAATTCCAAGGCAAAATGCATGTTCTTTAATACTTATATAAATTTATGGCTTTAAAGACATGACTTAATCCTCACATGCCCTGGGAGAGATGAGGTGCAGACAAGTGTTATCTTTATTTTATAGAAGGAGAAACTGTGGAGAAGGAACCTCCCAGAAGAAGGCACCGAGGAAACTTGGATTCCAAGCAAAATACTCTTGGCTGGGATCAGACCTCCTGCGTGAGATAAAATAACAACCTCAGACCTCGGTGGGAGGGAACCCCAAAGAAATCAGAAAGAATTTGTCTCCTTTGCTGCAAGAATTCCAGATTCTGTTCAAGTGATGAATTACTGCCACATTCACTGCAGCTGCTTCTAGGCAGCCAGGGCAGGAGCATCAATTACCAGCCCAAGAGGAAAGGAGTAAATCAATAGTAGGAGAACTCTGCTTACTTGCTCACTGGGTTTTTAATCCCCTGTCCATCTGAGCCAAGTCCCTCGCCTTCCTTCCAGCCCATCTTCATTAGCATTTGATAACCGATATTTTCCACAGTCAGTTTGAACTCTTTGTATTCAGAATAATCTGGCTCACGTCCTTCCTGCAGAGACACAAAAGGCAGCGTTGGTTATTCTTCATACACACCTATCTTTGTGGTTAAAAGGAGTGGAAAACCAGCTTCAGCTGCTTCAAGTTAGGGTGGTTCTGGGAAGCAATAACTAACTAGCACAATTTCTTGGGATTCCAGTTCGGCAACACCACTGAGAAGCAAATGGGTAAATGATGAAGTGTTGCACTGGCCTATAACACAATCTGCAAGAAGCAGGGAATGCTACTGCGAGATTAAACTGAGAAATACTCAGCTCCTGGATTTAAAGTTGCTCAGTGGATCAAGCTTCAGACACAGCTCTAAGCCAGGAACTCCAGGGAACATCAGACCCCAGGCTGGTTCCATGAAAACATCACGAGGGATGCGGTGGCACCAACAGCTTGGGAAGAATTGGCAGGTACTGAAGTGCTTTGCATAAGCTTTTTGTAGACTTTATATTTTCACTTTACTGCAATTGTCTGGATAAATATTCAAATTTTCCTTGCTTGGTATCAGCAATCAGTTCCATCAAACAGGAACAACCAGTGGGTTGTCTGAGAAGCTTGTCTGTAATTCCAGCTAACCCCCAAACACAGCCCCAACAGTCTCTTCTCTAATTTGCTACAGTTGTTTCTCTGCAAAAAGCAAGAAAACGAACCCCTTGTTTCCTCCAGAAGTCACAGAGCACCCCCAGGCTGCAAGGCAGCCAAACGCTGTGACAAAAGGGCTGAGTGTGCCCGAGATCTCTCCCTCGCTGTTACGGGAGCAGGTGGAGGCATCGCCACCGCCCCACCAAGCCTCTGCTATTTTCACCTTCAACGCCTTGAACGTCTCCATGAATTTCTCCAGCTCGTCAGGTGGAAGAAAGTCTCCGATGAAGTGTTTTCCTCTGCCCATCTGGGTCAGCTGCTCAGCCCACTCTGCGCAAGACACAGAGGAGAGAAAACGGCAATAACGTGGCGTCCTTTGACTTTGAATTTCAGCGGGTTTGTGAAGCATAAAGCTCACAGCAACAGAGGGTTATTATCTCTGCCCAACAGGCAGGGAAGCTGCAGCACGGCCCAGTGACGAGTGACCCAAACCAACACTGTGATCTCAACATCTCCCTCCAGAGACCTTTGTGTGACCACAGAGCGAGACGTCTGCGCGGCAGCTCCCCACACACCTCGCGTCTTGTCCATCTCCATGCGGCGAAGCTGGTGCTCCCACGTTCCCAGCTCGCTGTCCACCTCCTCGTCGCTGTCGTAGCCGTGTTGGTGCTGCTGGATCGCCTTTTCCCACATCATCTGCATCTCCTGCATGGCTTGCTTGTGCTTCATGATCATATCGTACATCTGCTGCATCTAAGGGAAGAAACGCGACGGTCAATAAGGCAACGCGTCCACAGGCAGCAGCGTGACACAGACACAGAATTCTGCAGCAGAGCCCGCACAGAACACGGGTTCTGACGACAAATCCCAAAGGGCTGCGGCTTGATCTGATCCGTTCGCTCCTCAGATCAAACAGGAGCATTATGTGCTGGTTCCTCTAACAGAGGCACCTGGATATTAGTGCTGAGTGCTGCTGCCACCTGATCGTCCCCATAGAGTTCAAACATCGCCCTCGTGTTCCAGCAAAAGCCAATTCTGCTGTTATTCCCCCAAAGCTTGCGAGGAGGCGCTCACCTCCCTACTGCTGAAGCAAAATGCGACACAACAGACCTTATAGAGTTGGGGTTTTAGTTTGGTAGGACAGCGACTGGCTGGTTGAATTCGTATTCCCCAAAGGCCTCTGCTATTTCTGCTGACTGCAGCATCACACAGTTCTTTATGCATTCAGCACAAATCCTACAGATTTATCTGTGGGTCGCTGGGGAAGATCCTTTGCTACCCCCATGTCCATTTTCCCACCTCGCCCAGCCACATTGCAACGCAACACACCAGCAGACAAATGAATTTGGAAATCATTTCAGGCCATTACCTCCTGCTGCTCCTTCAGCTGCTTCTTCTGGGCTTCGGAGAGCTCCGTCACACCCACCAAACCAACCGGTTTCCCTTTGTCATAACCAAGACCCTTGAGGTCCTGAACTGTAACAAGCACACGTTAAAAGACTTTCAGAAATCTGAGGCGGCTGTTGAGACCAGTGAAACCATCACTCAAGATCCCCACGCGAAGTTTTACACTCATTTCACGGTTCCAGCATTGAAACACATCACTGAAGAACAACCACCCGGGTGGATTTAGGAACGGGGGGCGGGAAGGCAGGGGATGGCACATCCCTCACCAGCCCTGCGCATTCCCTCGCCCCGCTCCAAGCTCTGCCCACGTTTGCAGATATTTCCCATCCTCGGGGGTCACGCTGCGTGGCAATGCTTTAAAAATCATTCCTCCTTAGGATTAATTCTCCTCATAATGCCTCCTCATGTAGCCCAGCCATTGCAAAGAGCGACACGTAATTATTCAGAGTTGAGTCACAGGCGGATGGGAGCCTGTCAGCATATTGTCCAATCTGCGCACGTAAGTGGCTGCTGATGACTATGTAAACAGCAACTTCATTCCAAATGAAAAGCAAATGACCACATTAGAATAAAGACACGAGCATTATGCTGCTTTTGGAAGTCGCTGCTCCCCAGGGAGACTTTAGTTTCTAATCTCCAGGCTCAAGAAGAGCATTGCCCCTGTTTTCAAAGAGGGGACATTTGAAGCCTCCGCTTGACAATCCCATTGATGAATCCTCCTGTTCCTGCAGCATCGCCTTTTGGAAGCTCCTCCTTTGGAATGATTTTGGCTGTTGTATCAGATAAGCCCTAAAATTAGATATTAACATTATCTGGGCAGGGTACCTACTGATGTAAAATGACCATATAGCACCCTGAGTCCAAAGGGCAAGGGAAAGGAGAGAGAGAAGGGGGGGAAAGGAAGCCTATTTGTAATTGCTGCACCATGGAAGAGTAATAGAAACACTGCTGGGGCTGCAAAAAAGAGATTTACAATGGAGACTGCCTTGCAAACTTGGTTCTTATATATCTAAGAGGGCTGGCAGCTCCCCTCTAAAGCACCTCAGAGCCAAGCGCCCAACAGTTAAATATTTAAGGGATTAAAAGAAGACACACAACCGCACTTGGAAGCGCGTTGCATTTTTCAATACGAGGAAAACGATTTCTTCCTAATGACTGCAAAAACCTCCATTGGAACGTAAGCCCGGAGTACAGTTAAATGATGCTTCATTAATTATTCATTATCTATTAATTATGAAGCCCGATAATAATGGGATCATTGTTCATGACACCAAATGTCTACGCAGGATGCTAATTAGGCCCCAGGGGTTGTCATCTCCCTTCCCCTGATCCGCACTCGGGGCAATTGATCTGCGCGCTCTTCTCTCTCCTCCTTTCCACGTGTTCTGGCTGAGCTGGCGGGATTGGGAAGCAGTTTCCACAGCTCCAGCCCCCCGAGGAGAGGAGAAAGCAGCACATCCACCCCCCCCTGCACAGCGCCAGGAGTCAGCTCCGCAGGAGTTATGTAAAACACTGCAAGGGGTTTGCCACGAGGAGGGAGGCGAGAAGCGAAGCCTGGTGCTGGGATATGTAAAAAATAAGAGCAAATAGAAAAACAAACCTATTTATTGTTGATAAACAGCCTAATTTCTGTCTCACAAAGCACAGAGATTTGGAAACAAGTTTTAATGAACATACTACACCTATTTCATGTAAAGAAGAATCTGGCCCCAAATGTTACGTGAGACGGGGGCGCTGCAGCATCAGCCCCGGTCGAGGATTCACCTCCTGTCTCGGGGCATGGGAAACCTTCCTCTGAAAGCACCGAGGAAGACTCTGCCCTTCACAGAGGTCGGCAGCTCTTTGGCTTAGTTGGGAATTGCATAAAGACTCAGGCTAAGAGCCAGGAGCGGCTCCAGAGGCCCCGCGAGCTGGTGACTTGCCAGCATATATAACCCCCGTAAAGGAGAAAGGTGAGAGCGCAGCATCTTCTTTTACTCCCCAGAAAGCATCTGCCACCACTCCTCCTTGTGCTAAAACTGCATCTGTTTCTGTCAGACTGCACCAGTCCCTTGCTGGCTTTCTGCTGAGAGCTGCTGAAAATTGCTGCGGAAACTCAGCTCCGGGAGATATTTCTGTGGGATTGGCCCAAAGTATCAAAATACAGGTGAAGTTGACAGGAAAAGCAAAGCTCCACCCCAAGTCCACTATGGGAGAGAGAAGACTCTATTTGTAAATAAGATCAGTCAACAAATTTGCATAGAAATAGATAAGATTTCTAAGTTCCTTACACCGGTCTAGCACGAGAGGAGCGCTGTGCAGAAGATGAGGAGTTGCTTCTCAGTCTCGCGTGCAGCAAGCCTGGGAAAAAATACATCTTTTTCCCTTGAATGACATCAGCTTTGCCTCCAGGGTGAGTGGTGCAGTCTGTCTGCAGCATTGGCAGAGGAACACCTGCCGGCTCAGCCCTTCCCCACATCCCGAGGAGCAGCTCGTTACAAGAGAAGCCAACGGCCTTTAAGGACAGCGGAAGAAATCCCGATACAGAGCTGCTTGGGTTCTTTTGGTTCATAGGCGGAAGATCTCACTCAATTAAAACTAATTAGCTCCAAACCAATCCAATCCGAGGTTTCAGAAAATTCTAATGACAGCCTGCAATTTCCCATTAGTCCACAGAGTTCACTAATCACAGTATCTCTGTTCAGCTTTTCAGATGTGCGAGTCCCTGCAGTACATACACAGTTAAATGCTTCGATATCAATACGTTTAAAGAGGAGCTTTGTTTCTGTCCAAAAGGGCGACACTTTCTCCTCTCCACGACACTGATTTATTTCTGAGAGTAGACAGGAAAAGAACCAGAACACTCCTCCACTAATTCCAAACCAATTGCTAAGGATAAAGGACTAAGACGCTGATATTTAGGTAGCAAATCATACTGGGCAACTCGAACATTCCCCAGGACCAGGGGTATAATTCGGAAATCTCTTCACCTGTCAGGTTGAAGATGTTAATTCTACAAAGGGATTAGTCCATCTGAACCGATTAAAAAGAGAAAAAAGGAATCCTTCCCCCTGCAGAGCATTAACAGCGCATTAACGGTTGATTTGTTATGCCTGGCAAATTGTTTGCTGTCCTTTTCTTCTACTTGACACACAGCCCTGCAGAAAGTGAGTGTGAGCGCAGGGAGCACGTCCCTGTCTCATTAAGGGGAGGCTAAACGAGCCGGGGGGGGTTTCAGCAGGAAACACGCTGGAACGAGCACACGGAGCCCCTCGCAGCCGCCCCACCGCAGCGGGAGGCGCTCAGATGGAATCTGCCGCTCGTTTCGATGGCGCCTGCCCAGCTTCATCATCGAAGCTTCATTACTGGCTGCAAGACGAAAAATATTACTCTAGAGGTACCAAATCTGGACTTTTGCATCTGATTTCTGCCTTACTCTGAGCAGCAATTCAAGGTCAAAGGAATAAGCCATCCAGGTTGGTATCTTGTCCTGGATAGCCAAGACTTCTGTGATCAGAAGACAGAATTACACAGGAACTTCTCTTCATCTACATTTGAAGTGCTGGATTAGGAGATAAGAGTCCTTCCTTCCTTCCTTCCCGACCTCTGCAGAACCAACAGACACATACAGCCAACCTACATCTTTGCCAAGCCTAACAATCAAAGCTATTAATTAATGGCTGAGCAATTATCTCCTCTAAAACCCAGCCAAAGCAGAAGGCTCACGGATTTGCTGCAGCCACGGACTGTACAAGCTGACCATGTGTTGAGAATCAGCTGTGGCCCCACCTTGCAACTCATAAAATGATAGCTTGTTTTCTATGACTTGTGCCACTTCATCTCTTCTGTCACTGGCTCTTGAAATAGGTCCTTATTGAGACAGGTATTTATCACTTTTCCTGGGACTCCAGCCTCATGCTATTAATTCTCTTAGTTTGCCAACACCAACTGCCTTATCTTCTGTCTTCTCTTCCTCCTTTCCACACCCTTTCCCACTCAAACTGCACCCTGGGGTGACCATGGCAGGTGAAGTAACAGGAACATGAGGGCAAGGACTGTGAACCCTGACTGTAATCAAACGAACCGAAATCGGTAAATTGGAACTGGAAGTTATAATTCCAGCCCTTGGAGAACACAGCTATTCCCATTTAGCCTTCTGATCGGTTAGCGAGATGGAAGTGCTGCCCAGGGATTTATCCCACCATGAGGAATAAGCACAGTTCAGCCTTTGATATTTGTTTTCTGACAGACTCTCTTCCTGAAGTGAAATAGCCCTAAAGAGTGTAGAGGCTGAGGCTGTAATGAGCTATAGCACAGCAGGGTTTTACAGAGAGCTGGGGAACGATAAGATCCAATCCCTGGTGTCAGGGAGATAAAGTGGTTTATCTGGGTTTCCACACAGGGGAGAGTTCGCTGCTGGATCCAGCTGGAAGATGGGGGCTGGCAACCAAGGCGATTACAACCAGAGACAAGACTCGCTGCATTTTCTGTTTACAAGGCTGGCTGTGCAAAGGCAGAACGCACCCCCCAGGTAAAAAACCCAAGTTGTTCAACATAATATACAGACCCACTAACCTGAAAGAGGGGAGGGAGAATCCAGCTGTTGGATGAGCTGTGGGAGGGGTAATTCAACCTTGTCCTCCTCCGGCCCCCACCTGCTCTTCCGCTTCTTTTTAGTAGTGCCCGGAGCAGCCGCCGTGGTGGTTGTGGCAGCTGTGGTTGTAGCTGCCTGGTCGGGTGGAGTCGTAGAGGACGATGGGGATGGTGAGGGCAGCGGTGAGGGGACAGGCAAGGGGACGGGCAGGGGCAAGGGCGAGGGAATGGGCAAGGGGACGGGCAGGGGCAGAGCGGAGGGAATGGGCAAGGGCAGGGGCAGAGGCAGAGGGGAGGGCAGGGGCAGAGGCAGAGGCGGTAAACACAGCGGTGGCGGTGCCGCCTCGGGACTGGTCTTCCTCTTCAGACTGGGCTCTACAGGCACCGGGGCACACACGGTGCTGCCTTTGGCCTTGCGGAACTCCTCCAGTTTGTGCCGATAATACTTGTAGCCTTTGCTGCTTGGCTCATATAAAAACCTATAAGGAAAACAATAAAAAAGGAAAAAGTTTAGCTGTACCAGTGCTGTATCCAACCCCTGTGTGTCACAGGTTGGTCAGAGCTGTTCTGTCCCACCATACTTTTGCACAAAACCCCTTCCCACGCGCTTCCCTGCTCTCCAGCACCATCCCGTGTGTATGAGCACACAATGCAGGGCTCTGCGTGCTCCTGCAAGGGAGTTTGGCATCCGGAAGCGTATTTTGCCCATTCATGAGCAAACCACAGCTATTTTTGGTGCCAAATAAACACACGGTACTAAGGAGGATCATGTTACTTTTGTAGAAACGCGAGGTCCTCCCCCAGAATCCACCTGCCTTCCAAAACACGTTTGGAAAAACCACAAGGGCTGCACAACACGTCAGGGTTCAGCTCGCAGAAGAAAACAAACGCTCAGGTCTCACCACCAGGAATGCCAAACCGCTGCCTAAAGAAACTTCTCCCAAGCTCTCTATTCAAACTAGAAGCATTGACATTACCAGTTTGCTTAATTACGCCATGACTCCCTCCTTCTGTTCCCTCAATACACAAAAAACCATCACTGTGTTTGCTACCACTTCCAGAAAAAGGCATCTCTAAATAAAACAAAATTCTCTATGGCAAACCCAATGAAATCCTAACAGAGGAGACAGTGTTTAACTCGCCCGTGCCCAGGTGGGAGCACAGCAGGGTTTTAAAGTAAATAACAAAGCAGCTCAGGTATCAGCACGTGTTTAATGTACTTCAAAACACAAGGGGAGCACCCCAGAAGGCAGCAAATAAAACACCAAAATACCAGCAGCAAAGTAAGGCTTGTGGAGCCACCACTTCACTTCCAGAAAACACACCGAATTGTTTGTAAGAGCAGAAAAATGTAACACAGATGAGACCAAAGGGAGGCATTAAACAGCTGTCAGTGAGCACGGAGAAGAACAATTCACATCTAAAAGGCTGAAAAAGGTATTCGAAAGGGAGACCTAATGGTGCGGGAGTGCTACCTGCACGTTACTGAGGATGCTGCGTAAAGAGCAACCCGGGAAATTAATTAGACAGCGGTGGTGTGAGTGGAGGATGGGGACCCACAGCAGAACGCAGCTAAAGGGAGAAGTCTGAGGGCTGGAATTCTACCAGTACCTTGCGACTGAGAGCAGGTGAGGGCTGGAAATCACAAATTGATTTTGGGCGAAAGAAATCGATCCCTCTCTCTCTCTCTGTGCCTTGCTTTGAACCATGAAGCTCAAGAATATAAAAGTCTCGGTGCTATATAAATGCACCGTCCTTATAACTTCAGACTTGGCATAAGCTTGGCTATTATTTCCCCCCAAAAGACCCATCAGAGCCCCCCTACACCCCACCAGCAGCAGGTTTGTGCCTTACCTGAAAGCGGGGTTCTCTCGGTTGTTGTGCATGGCAATCGCTTCCACCTCGGGACCCCCGTCCGCTATGAACCTGGCCAGTGCCTCAGCCGAGCTCTTTGTCTCTTCGTCGTCTGGGGGTGAAACTTTAAGCAGGCTGTCAGTACTGGGCCCAACTCACCCAAGCAACAGTCAAAGCCTATCTGTTCTAAGAACCCCAAGAGCAGAATAAGGGCAAAAGGTCGAGTTTAATTTATAGAAATATCACACAGAAACAGTCATAAGAGTTTATATCACAAAAACAAACCACTATATCACATAAGGTTGTACAACAGCTCTGTAAGCAGAGGAGCGGCCGTTCGCACATCAGCTTCCTCTGGGCCAGGAGCCAGATGAGAGCAGATTAACAGACAAACCAGCTTTTGTATGCAAAGAGGGGCGCTCGTTTCTCTCTACTGTTTCTTCCCCACGTCAGGTGCTTTTTCATCGGGTTATACCTCAGCACTCGCAATTATCTGCAGTTAAAGACTTTGCCACCGAAGCCCCCGGGAGCGACGGGAAGGCCTCAGAAAAAGTGGCAAATTAATAACGCACCAAAATCCCATTTGTAGCTACTGCCACTACACATCTCCGGCCGTTTTGGGGGAGGGATGTACAGAGGAAATTCTCTGGGGAACAGTCCCAATCCTCACCTGGAAGAGGTGGCTTTAGATCAAAGGCACAGACAAGGCTCTGATCATTAATATTTCAACACTTGATGTTTATAAGGAGCCAGGCAAATACATTATTTAGCCACGACAGCCTTATATGCCATTTGCTACCTGCACAGTACCAGTGCCAGTACTCCAGCGTGCTGGCACAGGACCAGGAGGCAGAAGACATGATTTTTTTAAGCCACGGGCAAGTCATAACCTTTCCTTGCTTCAGTATTCCACACCTGTAAAGTATGGATAACGCTGCTTAGCTTCCACACTGTGGTTATCAGTCAGTTGATACTGGTGACGAGCTCTTTCAGCCTACGATCTATTAAACCACGATTTGTTTGAGCCGTTAACTCCATCAGCATGATGGGTAAATTGCATTAAGACTTTTCCACAGCAAAGGAAGGTGACACAGGGAGGCTGAGGGGTGCGCCAGGGCCACAGGGCTCTGAGACAGAGCCTGGTCTGCACACTGAGCTTCACCCACACGGTAATTTCTGCCTCTTAACGCGGTTAACGAGATTCCACAGCCCACAACACCCGTCTGGGGGCAGATGACCCGCTTCTGCTGTCTTCCCACCTCAAAATAGCCCCTTATTTGTGAGGGTTTACGTCCCAAGTGGAAAATAAAAGCTCCAGGTAGGGAAACGGCAGCAGAAATGGGTATTGTGTTCAACAAAACACCCAACCGCTTTAATTGACAACAAAACAAGCTTTCAGTGCATTTTCAGGGCTGAAACACTTTGCAGAACATACACAATGGAAAATCATTCGAGCTCACTTTAAGGATTTTGGAGAAACACGAGGAAAATCTCTTTTAAGAGCCCTTCACGGTACAGCCCGCTGAGGGCTTGGGACACAATCACCTTGGCACAAGAGTTTGATGCCATCATGGTGATGTTTGATCACCATCTCCTTCCATTTTGAAATCTTATTTACAGCCACCAGATTAACAGCCAAATATCCACTCCAGCTGCATCCAGAACAGGCCTAACAAGCTGTTATAGACCGTGAAGAAACCAAATCTAATTTAGGCAATTCATTTTGTCCAGATCTCAGTCTTAATTACCTTTCTGAGTAGAGGATGCCTGAGAACTCTGATTCTCTTTCCTTATCTCTGCCACTTTCTTTCTGTAGTAAAGGAATTCTCTGCTGTTCTTATCATGCAAAAACCTAGGGTGGAGATGGAGGGAAGAAGGGCAAAAAATATGCATCAGCAACAATCATACACAAACACTGATACTTTGGGATAGAAACAGCTCAAAACAAAAGTATAAACCAGACAAATTACTCAGAATGCACTTAAAATGTGGATTACAAAGCCCTCAGCGTGTATAAACGCACAGAGCTTTAATCTAAGGATGTGCATGCAGGTTTTTTGTGTCAGCTGAAGGGAAATAAATGAGTTCATTGTGATATGGGAGGGAATCCTCTGTTCATGGCAGAGGAGATGGAACCAGTCCCAAAATCCAGACCAGTATCAGCAGATGCTGGACAGGCAGCCAGAGCTCCCAGGCTGCATTTCCCACCTCAGAATCCCCAACTATAGACCAACAACTCACAACAAAGCTCAAACGATAGCAAAACCAAAACCGATACACACAAATTTGACGTTTTTCTCCTACAAAGAGACACCGTTCGGCTTTGGAGGACAAGAATTATCGCCGCACTTACGAAAAAGCAGGGTTATCCTTGTAGTCTTCCATAGCGACCTTCTCTAACTCGGGTCCCCCTTCCGCCACGAACCTAGCCAGCTTTTCCACCACCTGCCGGGTCTCCGCATCCTCTGGGGGTAAAACTTTAAGCAGGCTGTCAGTACTGGGGTTCAACTCACACACCAAACAGGTAACAGGCACATTACTTCTAAGAACCACGGTGGCAGACAAAAGTAGAAGGGGAATGGGAAAAAAAAGGATGAAATGGGGGATCTGATCGGACACAGCTGTACAAATCACAACCCCTAGTTCAGCCTCTGCACTCCCCTAGCAGGAAATTAATGTTTTACCTCGATTCTTCCCCCAAGGACAAGCCGAAGGTTTGGATCACTACAGTTTAGGGTGCGACTCCCATTTGCTTCTGAGAGTTCTACTCCATACAAAACCCATGATGGGGAAGAACAGGAATTTGGGTTTCACAACCACATCGCTCACTAAACGTTACAGATCGCAGCACGCAGATTGCGGAGCCGGAGCATTCCGCTCTCCCCACCGGCACGTGCCCGTGGCCCGGCCCTCGCTTGCCTTTGTCTAGACAAGAATATTTTGGGTCTGCACCCATGAGCAGAGCTGCCCACACTGATCCAGATGGATTCAAACGCACCACCTGCAAACGGAGGGGCCATATTTTATTTAAACTAAAGCTCTTTGCTCTCCGCAGCTATTTCTCACATTCCTGCAGCACGTTTCACCCTTAAGTTCAGACGGGCTAAGATTATGCTTTTCTAAATCCCACCAGAAATAGCTAAGCACGGTTTAATAAACATATAATGAAATAAATTACGACACAAAGCTTAGTGTGACTTATTTAGCAACTCCAATCTAATTTTATACTTGATTAAAACGCACGCATGAAATTCAGATTACAAGGCATATCTGCCCTCTGGTTTCCTCGCCCAGGTTATCCCCAGAAACCTGGTTCTCTAAGTGCTGCAATATTCTTCGTTGGTTTTCTATCCCACTTGAAGCAGTCAGGGCCTAGAGCTGAGACCCTCTAATGAAACTTTAATTTTACCTGGTCATAGTTCCATACCTGACATGTCATCTTATTTATTAACATACACAATTTTTCCCCCTACACAGCCACTCCCAAACTAGGGATTTTTCATTTTCTATCATTTAAACACAGGCATTGTATCTCTTTTCTAAAGAACTCAGCACTGGGCATAACACATTTCAATAGCACAAAAGCAGAATTCTTATGACTGACAAACGGTCAAGCTCCATGAAGAGCAGAACACACTGCATCTCTACAGATTATTTTCCAGAGAGATTTATCAAGCGCTCGCCTTGATAACTTGGAGAAAACAAATCGCCCCAGGCACAAACCAGACCTGGTTTAACTATGGTGAGCGACTCATCCCGTATCTAACATGATTCAGATCTCGGCTTTTCTGCTGAAGCCGGAGTTGGATCCACCAGCATTGACCGGTGTCATTTATATTTCATAACGCACAAGTTTGCGCACAGGAGCTGTGCTCAGAATAACAATTTGCAGCATAAGAATTAAAAAACCAACTCTCCACTGGGGAAAAGGATTGAAAGAATCCTGATCCCACACTCATCTCCTATCAGTAGGGCGGGTGAATCTGCGCCCCAAACCAAACAATGCAGTGCAAGGCGTCACTTACCTTTAATTTCCAACCACTGCTCGTAATCTTCCTCCTCATCTTCATCTGGTGACTGAAACACGCTGAGGCGGTTAACGACCGGGCTCTGTTTGGAATGGGAGTAGTTCTTCGCTTGGTGCAACATGCTGCTCAGGACCTGCCCAGGCCGCTTCCCAAACAGCAGCGGTTTCTTCCCACCGTGCGGCGCAGAAGCGTTTGTCGAGTTATTAGTAGAACTTGGGGGAGTTTCTTAGGAAAGAACGAGGGGAAAATAATTCCTGTGCATCCGTACTGTTTCAATTTCAGCAGGTTAACAGTAACTCAGGTAGAAATGCAGCTGCAACAGGCTGTTATTTTCAGTGTAAGTTAAAGATGCTGACTGGTAAAAGCTACATAATGAAATGGAAGTTGTGATGGCTTTTTTACAACGCAAGATTCAAGCTAGGAGAGAGATGCTTATCTTTACAGCACCTACAGAGGGAAAGAGGGCAAACATCCCTATTGCACCTAAAGGAAAGGCTTTAAACCAAATTTAAATGGGTTATCGCTGCTTTAGAACTTACTGGCACCGGTCACAGTTCATAGCAGGGTTTCTACAGCGAACACACGCGGAGGCAGCTCACACAAAGCTGGTACCGCCAGGAGAAGGAAGGGCCTCCTGTTGCTCACAAGTTCACCTACCAGCACTCGACTTTTCCTTCTGCAGCTTGAGAAACTGCTGGAGGAAACTGCCATCGTTAACAAACTTGTTGGAAACACAGGCTTCGCCATCAGTACCGTCATCTCTGGACAGAAAAAGAAAAGCAGGTGATGGTATTCTTCATCCCCCCCAGCGCCTCTCATGTGCTTTTATTTTGAACAGAAAGCCAAGCAAATGCTAACAGCTACTCATTTCACTCGCCTCGTGTTGAGGACACGCATGTCCAAAGCACAAGAATCATTCAGCTTACTGCTAACAGCCTTTACCCACACTCTGCACCCGGCTCCTTTACTCCCTGCTTCCAAGAACCACAGGCAAGCATTTAACTGTTGAATTCTGTTAACTCTTAGGAGTCACGATTATAGAAAAAGATAACAATCAGGAATCAGAAAGTGTAATAATACCCTGTTAAAAATATGATTGCCATTACCATGCATCTGAAAAAACTGCCTAGACCAAATAAAGCACAAATATCCTACTCTAACCTTACTTTGTTATCAATTTGAACTTTCTCAGCGTTTGCCTCTACGCACAAGAGCTTTGTAAAACTCTTCAGCTTTATTCAACGAGCATTCCCGCTTTCTGTCAGCGAACGTCCCACCTAAAAGCACCACAACTCACACGTACTCTCCGAACAGAGGTAGCTGCTGTATGCTCAGGTAATTCTGCTTCGCTTGCTGCTCCAGCCGGGCCTCGATTTCTCTCTTTTTCTGCGCTATCAGCTCCTCTTGATGCAGAATATTCACGTTCGTCTTGGCCGATTTCGACTGTGCAACCCCGAACCACCGGCTCACCTTCCCTGAGGGAGGTAAACGGAGGATGAAAATTAACGCTGGGGACTCCCCGAGCCACCGGGGAACGGCGCCACAAACGCCGCCCGGTGCACGCACAGCCCCGGCTCCCACCGGCGGGGTCGCTGCCCACGCAGCGCCGGGGAGGCCGCCGGGCCCGCTGCGCCGCCGTCACCCCCATAGGGCAGCCGGTCGCCAGGCCACAGGACCCGGGGCGGGCCAGGGAGGAGCGGCGGGGCCGGGGGAAGCGGGAGGGACCCGGGGAGCGGCGGGACCGGCCGTACCTGGCGCATCCCTGGGGTTGTCCATTTTGGAGCTCCCGTCCCACACTGCACCGCGGCGGGCGGGGCGGGCGGGGCGAGGCGGTGCTGCCGCAAAGGCCTCTGGGAGATGTAGTCCCATGAAGAATTCCGCCTCCCTTTCCGCGCCTCCCACCGCAGCGAGGCGGGACAGAGGGGCCAACCGGCTCTCTGCGGGGACCGCTGGAGCCGCCACGCTCCTTCCCCACCCCACCCGGGCACATACCGGCGGTAGCGACCGGCCGGACTACAACTCCCATGAGGCCGTGCGCGTCCCGCCATTTCCCATCAGCGCTTCAGCTGCCTCCCAGCGGCCCGCGCCGGGGCGGACTCCATATCCCGTCGGCCCTTGCGCGCCGCCTCTCTCTCCCCCCCCCTCCGCCCCTCCCGCCCGTGTTGTCGCGGCGGCCCTGAGATGGCGGCGGTGGCGGCGGGCGCGTCGGGCTCGGCGGCCGGCGCGGCCCCTCAGCAGCAGCCGCCGCCTCAGCAGCAGCCGCAGCCGGCGGCGGGCGGCGCGGCGGGTTCCGGGGAGGCGGGTGGTGGAGGCGGCGGGGGAGCCGGCGGAGGAGGAGGCGGCGGTGGCGGCGCTGGGCCCGCGCCGGGGTCGGGGTCGGGTGGTGGTGGCGGCGGCGCGGCCGGGGGGGAGTCGTGGTACCTGGCGCTGCTGGGGCTGGCCGAGCACTTCCGCACGTCCAGCCCGCCCAAGGTGCGGCTGTGCGTGCACTGCCTGCAGGCCGTGCTGCCCCGCAAGCCCCCAGCCCGCATGGAGGCCCGGACACACCTCCAGCTCGGCTCCGTCCTCTACCACCACACCCGCAACGGCGACCAGGCCCGCGGGCACCTGGAGAAGGCGGTGAGCACGGGGGACCGGTTGTGGGGTGGGGACTGGGGGGCTCCTGTCAGCGGGGCCGGTTGGGTGGGAATTGGGGGCTCCTGTCAGCGGGGCCGGTTGTGGGGTGGGAATTGGGGGCCCTGTCAGTGAGGCTGGTTGCTGTGGGGGTTGCAGACTAACCTGCTGTTTTCTCTTGCAGTGGTTGATATCGCAGCAAGTATCCTTTTCCTGCAGCAAAACCCCTCTGTGGAGAGAGACTGGCCGTGGGGATGGGGGATTAGCTGGTGTTTTTAATCTAATTCTGTGGTTGTGGGTTGCTTTTCTGTTTTTTTTGAGGGTGGTGGGAGCCTGGCCCAGGTACCCAGAGAGGTGGTGGATGAACCATCCCTGGAGACATCCCAGGCCAGGCTGGACGGGGCTCTGAGCAACCTGAGCTGGTGAAGATGTCCCTGTCATGGCAGGGGTGGCACTGGATGAGCTTTGAAGATCCCTTCCAACCCAAACCATTCTATGATTCTGTTTGTTAACGTATACATTCTGTTAAGGGTTTTTGGACACCGGGCTGTTGCTGTTTCCCAGGCAGTGTTTAATATTTCCTTAACTGGTACTGCTAGATCCCCCAGTTTGAAGATGTGAAGTTCGAGGCCGCCAGCCTGCTGTCCGAGCTGTACTGTCAGGAGGTGAGTGCGCTGAGGCTGCTTTGGAAACCAGCACCTCTCCTAGGCCTGCGTTTAATTGGAGCATCTTTGCTCTTGGAGTAGCATATTGCTATTAACAACAAGATTTATGGATTTTTTTAGAGGCTAGCTGCGATGTAAATGCAGAGCACTAAAGTATAAACCTTAAAGACTTTTGGTCTTATTGTGAAAGTCGCTGCTGGGATTGCCATGCAGGTCTTCCCCAGCACAGGAAATTTACTTGGCCAAAGACAAGCTAATTTGGGGTGGAAGAAGGGAAGTAAATGGTTTTCCTTAAGCCTTTGTTGTGTTCCTGGGCTATTTTTATTCTATTTCTCTAGAAAAGCCTTAATTAGTCTTTCTCTAAAGCACGTGTTTGCCTTTTCTCCTATGTGCAGGCGAAAAGTGTGTATTGGAATAGTGACCAAAAGAATTACAGAGCTGATACTTTTGAACAGGCTTTCAGTGTGATATAGATATGTGGGCCTGCTGTTAAATCCTTGGGTTTGTTGCTTTTTATGTATCTAGAAAGTTCATTTTAAGGTTTCTGACCCTCGAGACTTTAAAGGGGGATCAGCACAGAATACAACCAGCTTAGGAGTTATTTTTGTTAGCGATGAAGTTCTGGGTATCCTGGTTTTTCTGCTGACCGTGGTGCGTGTTTCTGTTTCAGAATTCGGTGGATACAGCAAAACCTCTGTTACGCAAAGCCATCCAGATCTCGCAGCAGACTCCGTACTGGCACTGTAGATTGCTTTTTCAACTTGCAGTAAGTGATTTCTGTTGATAACCGTGTTATGCTGTGGCACTGTGATTGGGAAAAATAGCTAGAAAGTATCTGTATTCTTAAAAAGAGTACACAACTTCAGAGACAGAGCAAAATCAAAGGCATTATGGTCAGCAGTGAGGGCAAACGTTCTCCTAAGGCTGCAGTTGGAGCTTGCCCACCTGAAGTGTGCATTTCATTATTTTCAACCTAATTAGTACACAAAGCAGAACTGGAGTGGGAAAAGCAGCTGGTGCAAAGGCCTCTGAGCGACGTTGCTTCTCCTGGTCTGTGTGATGCTCAGTGTGGCTTCAGCTGTACCGGTCGGACCTTCACCTCTAGGAATAAACTGGCGCAGGTTGGGGTTTGAAGAGCTGAATGTTTTTTGCAGTCTTTAGCTGTGCAACTCCTCTTCAAGTGCTGATTTTCCTGAGTGTGGCCAGAAAGTTGACTGATAGTGGGAAGAGCAGATTATTGCTGAAGAACTCCTGCATTTTTTCCAGGTTACACTTCTTCTCTGCTCCTGAAGAGCCTCGAGGTGTTTTAACGCGAGAGTTGAGGGAGTTAATTGCTCTTTAGCAGCAGAGAGCTGGTTAGGGAGCAATTTTATCCTTGAAGACTGTCTTTAATAGTCACCTCTACTTGTCTTTTCCCTCTTCCTGACGAGCTTAAACAAGCAGAGCGGCTTTCAGAAGGAACTGCCGAGCTCCTTTGTGTAGTTTAGGAGCGGTGAATTGTGGAGAGCTTGACTTTCCCATCGATTAAAGGGCAAATGTTTACTTTAATGCCTCAGTACTCACAAGCAGCTTAAGCGTTTTCCTCAGTTCCTTCCTCCAAGCTTGACATTCTTGCCTGATTTCTCTTCCATGTGGTGTTTCCTTTCTGGCTTTTGCTTGACCACAGAGGCCTGTGTGTGTCATGGCCTCGATGCCTGTTCTTCTACAATCGTGTGGCTTTTTACCTGAGTTTGGAGAAGGTACAGAAGTTGGTAGGTGGGAGAGATGCTCTGGAAGCCGCATCGGCCTCTCCCCATCACCTCGGCTGCTCTTCTTGCTGGAAAACGCACTCTGTTGTTCCAGTTACTCCAGTGTAACAGTCCGAGGTTACTCTGGGATCTGATCTGCATGTGGTCGTAATGAATTTTCACAGCTTTGTGTGGTACGAAACTGGGCTGAGAAATTGTCTTTGAAAAATTCCGGACTTTATTTTGGAGAAGGCCAGGAAAACGAGCCTGAAATCAGACGGTACATTGAACAAGTACCAGTTTAGCGCTTGTCACGTGTAAAGCACAGGAGGAATGACGTTTTAAAAAATTGCTGGTTCAGTTCACAAAGAAAATTCCCTTCTCTTATGGCCTTTTCTTTTATTTTTGAAATTTCAGCAACTACATACACTTGAAAAAGATTTAGTGTCTGCGTGCGACCTGCTCGGAGTTGGAGCGGAGTATGCGCGGGTGGTGGGATCAGAGTACACCAGGTGAGTTCCCTGGGAGTTCCTCCCTTGCCACAGAAAATGGTTTTGTTTCCTCTGCTTTTTATTTATCTATTCTGGTTTTATTTAGAAACGTGCTTGCTGCCCGGCTTTTAAAGGCAACCCCGTACTTCTGAGTGTTCTCTTAGACCTGAGTGTTTTGCCAGCTCTTCCCTCTTTCTGTTAAAACCAATGATGTCCCCTATGACACTGGAGAGTCTTTTTTTTCAAATTGAACTTCATTTATTGTCTTTATCACAAGAGTTTTCCCAGTAGCCTGGTTTGGCCTTAGAAACCACTGCAACTGGAACTGTCCAGAGCTTGGATATGAGCTGGAGAGACTGTTCCATCCAGCTTTGCCATGTGCTCTCTCGCAGGGTCCTTCCTCCTGTTCCGACTGTTGCCTTGGAGGGGGAGAATGGCAGATGTTTTATTTTTATGGGGTTTTTCTATACAGTTGTGGTTGGAGTAACTTCTTTTTATTAAGTCTAACAAAATTCTGTTTTGTTTCAGAGCACTGTTTCTGCTAAGCAAGGGGATGGTAAGTTGGATGTACTTTTAAAATGAACTATTTCCTTGTTTAACTGGTATAACACAAGGTACAAAGCGATAGAATGTAACTTGCCTGAACATAAATTACTTGTTTTAAGGTATTTCCATGCTTATCCGTGCTTTATATCTTCTGTTATATTCACATGAGGAAACACAGTGGTAAAATATATCTGGGATAAGCCTTAAGCCTGCAGGATTCTTGTGAATAGGTTGGACTTCTTTTCTTCTTTATTAATGATAAATAACTTTCTGGAAGGAAAAAGGATAACTACAAATTGTTACTGAAACCTTTGTAATTAGGGATGAAAAATCTGACCATGAGCGATAAGACATCTTGGAGTTTTAGTTTTAAATAGATGGACGTACCCAGGGCTCTCTGTGGTTCTCTGAGTATTTAAACTGGTTTAGGACCAAAAATAATGGATTTTTATTGGAAATTCTAGCTCCTTCTGATGGAACGGAAGCTGCAGGAGGTGCACCCGCTCCTCACGCTCTGCGGGCAGATAGTTGAGAACTGGCAAGGAAACCCCATCCAGAAAGAGTCGTTACGCGTCTTCTTCCTGGTCCTGCAGGTCACGCATTACCTGGACGCGGGGCAGGTACGCGCGAGTCGCGCTGCTTGTCGGTTCGGGGCAAAAACGGGAGAGAGCTGCTGCAAAAATCAATCATTATTACGCTGGGGTCATTTGGGGGGATTTTCTAAGCTACGCCACGTTTTTGTTAATGAAACTTAATCTCTATGGATTTTAATCACAAGTGAAACGAGGGATGAAGAAATTAGATTCATTTCTTCTTCCCCAAGGAAAAGTTTACTGTGATGTGCTTACAACCACAGCAGCCACTCTTGCTTCCACGTAACGCTGGGGAAGATAACAGGTTTTGTGTATAATTTTGACAAGCGTTTTGAGCGTTTTTGTTCGTATACCCAAAGATGAAGGGCTAATTGTTGTTAATGCCGCAATGGGCTGCTGTTCCATCACCCTAGCGTCGCGATTTATGCGTGAACCGATTTCCTGAATGTGGGATTATCTATTGCCTGGCAAGTTTTCCCCACCACGCACAAGTTGAGGTGGCTGTGAGGGCTGATGCCGGTGCTTTTCCGCAGGTGAAGAGCGTGAAGCCGTGTCTGAAGCAGCTCCAGCAGTGCATCCAGACCATCTCCACCCTGCACGACGACGAAATCCTGCCCAGCAACCCCGCCGACCTCTTCCACTGGCTGCCCAAGGAGCACATGTGTGTGCTCGTCTACTTGGTGAGAAGCTCTTTTTTATTTTATCCTTTGTGGCTAATTCACGAGGAACTGGTGCAAAGCTGCTTGGTAGATCCTGCAGCCCATACGCTGCTTTACGTGACGCTGACAGTTGAATTCTGCCACAGCATTTGCTTTTGGTGATGTCAGTGTTTGAAGAGTCTGGAACCTGGGATGTAACTTTATTAATATCCAAGCCAAATAAAATTGAATGAACTTCTACAAAGTAGAGCTACGTTGGCTTATTTTTACCAACACAGTGACAACCTTGACTTCAAATTCTTGAATCCAGTTGCCTCGCTTTTTGGATATGATTGTACTCCTGAATTATGTTAAAATTTAGTTTAAAAGCTGGTAGCTGAGGGGTTGTGTGAACTCACAGGCTTCTCTTTTTTGCAAAGACAATTATTTAATGATCTTTCCTGTATTTTCTGGCAGGTGACAGTGATGCATTCCATGCAAGCAGGGTACCTGGAGAAGGCTCAGAAGTACACAGACAAAGCGCTCATGCAGCTGGAAAAGCTCAAAAGTAAGGATGAGAGTCATAATTTATCTGATGCCACAAGATTCCAGTACACGTTGCTAATTTAAATTAAACCAAAACCAAAGCAGAGCGACCCTGTTGAGCTGACAGGGCCAGGCTGCGCTCAGGCTGTTTCTGTGGCATCTGAGGACTTGGTTCTGGTTTAAAACCTCACGGTTACTTTGAAAACAAATCAGGTTTTGGGGGTTTGTGTTGTAACTCAGTCAGTTGGGCTGTGAATACACGTTTTCATGCTGCTTTTCTGATTGTCCTTGGTTTTGGTTCTCCAAGCTTTTGATTCTCTCCAATGTGTTCCCAAGGAGTTTTTCCCTAACTGGTGCTCAGACTCCCACTCCTGGTGGTTCAGGTGTTGTTGTTTTGGTGGGGTTTGGGGGTTTTTATGTGGTTTTAACCTGTGCCGTCCTCCCTGTGCCTGTGGCTGAGGAGCTGGGCAGCGTGTGCTGGCTCTTGTAGCACCAAGCGCTCCAGCCAAAAACAGCCCGCTCTAGATTTCCACCAAGGAGTCTTTGTGTTGAAGTTTTGCTGAACCACCTGCAATTGAGGTGTGAGGGAGGCCGCATGGTGAAGATGTTAATATATTGTCTCAAATTCACTTATAGAATGACTTCTGTTCCCTTTTCAGTGTTGGACTGCAGTCCTATCTTGTCATCGTTCCAAGTTATTTTGTTGGAACACATTATCATGTGTCGGCTGGTGACGGGACACAAAGCCACAGCGTTGCAGGAGGTAAAAAGGGGGTTTCATCGTTTCCCTGGTTGGGGCTGTGTGCAGTGATAGCTTTAAAACACAGGAATTTCAGGTTTAAGGAAGATACTTAGTGTTCCCATGCTGGCCAAGTATGTATTAGTTTTTGGGGTTCCCTGCCTTTCTGACCTTTCCTCCTCTCCCGTAGTTTGGAGGGAAGGAAGAGAGGGACAGCGTTATTTAATGCAAGGAAGAACTGGGCTGATTTTTTTCCATTCTTGGTCATTTTGAAGTCGTGTTCATCCCTTATTTATAGGATTTAACTGCTGTATCATGTCAGCCTTCTCATCAATGTTCTCGGGAGTTGGGGGGAAACTGAGCCTCCTGACAAAGCTCATAAAGCTCATCACAAGCACAGATCCCGTGGAAGATTTTGATTCCAGTTACTCCGGTTTGCACCAACTCAAAATTCTGAGCGTGTCCAATGCATGACTTGCTTTGCAAGTGGTGCCACCGTATGGCGGAGCTGCTGCAATGCAGATAACTGCAAAGCAGTTTGATGGGAGCAGAGTGTGGAGTGTGTGTCCCTCCACTCCACGCATCTCCAGCCTCCGGTTCACCCAGGAGCGCGGCTTCATCTTCTCCAACCGATCCCTGAAACGAACAGAACGGCCCGTGGGATGCGAGGAGATGGATTCAGAGCCTGGAAATGACACGGAGAAAATGCATCTTAAAATGTTCTTTGTTCTTCTTCGCAGATTTCGCAGGTGTGCCAGCTGTGCCAGCAGTCTCCCCGGCTCTTCTCCAACCACGCTGCCCAGCTGCACACGCTCTTAGTAAGTGTCTGGGGTGAGCAGGGAACTTTCTGGAAGCCCAAGCCCAAACTCATACTCATCGGTAACTAATGAGGACGTAACGAGGCAGACGTTGAGATTCCTGCCGCGTTACCCATTGGCAGCCCCACTGTGGGACTCGCACCCTGTGTTATTTAAGTCTGGCCAAAAGCTTAAATCCCTTTTCGAAATAAGTGATAGTGTGCAAAGGAAATACACACGAGTTACTCCGGGCTTGTTCAGGACAGTGTGTTGTGGAACCTGTTGAAGGAGAAGAATTTATGTAGCATTGCTGTTTGAGTATTAGAAGAAATTAAAAAACCCTTTTTAAGATAAAAGGGACCTTTTTTACTGGTGCATGCTATTTTGAAGTATGAACATTGCTTGTAGAACCAAGCAAACCGAAGACTCAATGATTGACCTTTTTTCCTGCTGATATCTTGAGGTTTCTGGGGTTTTCTCTCTGCCTTTCTTTGCATCCTGCCCTTGCTATAATTGCATTATGCCTTACCTTAAAATATCATCTTTTCTACAGGGCCTCTACTGCATTTCTGTGAACTGCATGGACAATGCAGAAGCACAATTTACTACAGCACTGAGGGTAAGATTATTTTTCCCCCCAACTCTATTTCCTGCGGCTATTCCGTTTGGAAACGCGCTTGGTTGCGATTGTTGTGTGGGTCTTTGGAAGGGAAAGCTGGAGATTCAGGTCGGGAAGATTTATTACCAGCAAAATACCAGACGCCAAAGCTGTGATTTATACACAGGGAGAGCAAACTCTGGTTTAGTGTTTGACTGCGCTGCTGGTGTTTGTTTCTTTCAGCTCACCACGCATCAGGAACTGTGGGCGTTCATCGTGACCAACTTGGCCAGCGTGTACATCAGGGAGGGCAACCGGCACCAAGAGGTGAGCGGGTTTCCCACTCCTTCTAAAATCACAGCTTCCTTGGAGAGAAAACCGCCGCTGTACTTGGGTTATTCTGGTTTGCTGAGCGTTTTCGCAAAGCGGTGCCTTGTCTGGCAGATACAACAGCAAAAATATTCAGAGGAAATATGAACATTGTACACAAAGTTCTGTGAAGTCTGAGAAGGGATATTTTTGTATAAACTTGACGTTTGGCATCAAAATGGGCATGGAAACTCCTATTGTTAGAACGTTTGTGCTATGATTGAACCTGGACAAGTAAATTTGAGTGTGTTTGTGGTGATTTGCACCCTTTTGATTTGATGTGTGTTTCCTATGAACCCACTTGCTGTCAGTACTGCTGTGTATGTCAGAAATGCTGATCACCTGTCTTTTCCCTTCCCACTTGTAGCTTTACAGCTTATTGGAAAGGATAAATCCAGACCATAATTTCCCCGTGAGGTGAGAATTCCAGAAGCTGTCTCCGCGTTGATGTTGCGTTTGTGCTGGTAACACTGCATTTGTAGAGGCTTTTTTTAAAGAAAACAAAATACCAAACTTTATTTCAAGGCAGTTCTGACCATGCATTGAACACAGCGTTTTATTTGGAGAGTTGATTATTAGGCAAATTCCTAGAAATCTGTAATAAGTGAAGTTGCTGCCCAGTTCCTGGGTTTCACCGCCTTGTTTTGTCCGTAGCTCCCACTGCCTTCGAGCAGCAGCTTTTTACATCCGAGGGCTCTTCTCCTTCTTTCAAGGAAGATACAACGAGGCCAAGTGAGTACAAACCGGGGCGCTTGGAAGGTGGGGGGAGCAAAGGAGAAAGGAAACGGAGCTTTTTAAGATAAAACTGAAAACCCTGAGGCTTTGCTTTGAAACCTGCTGCATCTGCTCCCTCTGGGTTTAGTCAACCTTCTGCTTTTACCTTGGGGGAAGAAACCAAGCGGCTGTTTGGTTTAGATCTCTTTAGTTCTGAATTCTAATAATGATACTCGTGTGGTGTTCTGAAACAAAAGCTTTTCGTATCACCGTCATTGTTGCTAAATTGAAACGTGAAGCTTGGGAATTAAGTGCTTTGTTTAAGGTCACCTGCAGCGCGCGGTTACTCCGAAGTGCTGATATAACCCAATTCGTCTTTGCTCTCTTTCCGTAGACGATTTCTGCGAGAGACGCTGAAAATGTCAAACGCAGAAGACTTGAATCGATTAACAGCGTGTTCTCTCGTACTCCTGGGTCACATATTCTACGTGTTAGGGAATCACAGGGTAGGCGCTCACCATCGCCGTGTAAATGTTTGACTTGTCATTTGCCAAAGAAAATTGGGACATTTATGAAATTAATCTTATGTTAAGAATGCTTGTTTATTGGTATCCCACTAAAAGCTGGTGGCGTATTGACTTACATAATTCTGTAGCTGTAATTTGCACGTTTAATAACACTTGCACAAAGTATCACAGGATCCCAGAATGTCAGGGGTTGAAGGGACCTGGAAAGCTCATCCAGTGCAACCCCCCATGGAGCAGGAACACCCAGCTGAGGTTCCACAGGAAGGGGTCCAGGCGGGTTTGAATGTCTGCAGAGAAGGAGACTCCACAACCTCCCTGGGCAGCCTGGGCCAGGCTCTGACACCCTCACTAAGAAGTTTCTTCTCATATTTCAGTGAAATCTCTTGTGTTCCAGTTTGAACCCATTGCCCCTTGTCCTGTCACTGGTTGTCACCCAGAAGAGCCTGGCTCCATCCTCCTGACACTCCCCCTTTCCATCTTGATCCCAATGAATGAGTCCCCCCTCAGTCTCCTCTTCTCCAGCTCCAGAGCCCCAGCTCCCTCAGCCTTTCCTCACACGGGAGATGCTCCACTCCCTTCAGCATCTTGGTGGCTGCGCTGGACTCTCCCCAGCAGTTCCCTGTCCTTCTGGAGCTGAGGGGCCACAACTGGACACAATATTCCAGGTGTGGTCTCCCCAGGGCAGAGCAGAGGGCCAGGAGAACCTCTCTGACCTACTGACCACCCCCTTCTAACCCACCCCAGGTCCCATTGGCTTCCTGGCCACAAGGGCCCAGTGCTGGCTCATGGTACAAGCTCCTTAATTCTCACCATATACCAGAATGCATGAAATGTTTCTAGTATCTCTCACAACACAGACACCGTAATTCCTAGGGCAGCAACATTCCAGGCAGCTTTAGATGATGTGTTGGGGTTATTGTCCCGTTAAGCGCTGCCACTTGTTATTTAGTAGATAACTTTTTTTGTCACGAATTTCCCATCTCTATGTAATGTGTTATTTGCAAGTGGAGGGGGAAAAAACCTCTCTTATTTTTCTATCCACTTTTCACCAGGAAAGTAATAATATGGTAGTACCGGCCATGCAGCTTGCAAGCAAGATCCCAGACATGTCGGTGCAGCTGTGGTCTTCAGCGCTGCTGAGAGGTGAGTTTGGAGTGACTTCAACAGGGTCCCGTGGGGCTCCAGCATCCCTGTGGCGCTAACTGGTGACCCTGGGGGTAACTGGTGACTGTTTAGAAAGGGCTCCAGTTCTCCCCCGTGTAGTCTCTTCTGCCATGGCTCTGCTTTTCTTTGCAGTTCCAATTGTAGTAAACATTTGATTAAGTTTCGCTTAGGCTTTGCTTCTGTGTACGGGCTTTACTAAATATAAGAGACTTTTATATCACTTCATACATAAATATTGTTTAATCTGACTTACACAAGCCCCAGGATGCTTTGTTCAAATATTGACTGGCTTCTTGGCAGACTGTCAACATGAATGCTGCAACTGATTTGCTCTCCCTAGAAAATAAAGCAGTAACTACCCTTTTTCCAAGAACTTACCCCGCAGCTTCCATTTATATTAAATGGTGGTGTTTACTCTGAGC
Source organism: Patagioenas fasciata (assembly GCF_037038585.1). NCBI lineage: Eukaryota > Metazoa > Chordata > Aves > Columbiformes > Columbidae > Patagioenas > Patagioenas fasciata. The sequence continues at coordinate 5,457,100 of NC_092546.1, read as the reverse complement.
CCCGTGCTCTCGTAGAGCACTGCAGGCCAGGCTTGTGTTCTGTGTTGCTGTCACTTTGCTACAAAACCACTTCCAGGCAATCGAAATACTTTTCTTACTCGTTTCCAAGCGGTAGTTGCGTACAAAACATGCCAATGGTACAACAAACCCGCTGGAGATGAACCCGTGTTCCCTTGCTGTATCCACTGCCTGGGAACATTGTTTTCCTTCTGCTTTTAAGTTTTTGTCTTAAGAATTTCCTCTGCAGAACTAATTAGCTGCTCTTGAGGAAAAGCACTTGATGAGGAATAACGAGACACAAGCACGCATTTGGTGCTTGGAGCTGAGGCAGCTCAGCCCCCGCCGCATCACGCTGCTTGGGGTTTTTAGCTGAAATTGTGTGTTTCGTAGTAGGGTACCAGCCTTAAATCCGATGGAGCTAACACCTCTGAGTAAACCTGACAGGAACCAGGCACCGGGATCAGCGCACGGTGTTGGTGAAGCAACAGGCGTCTGTAGCCCCCAAAAATGAGGACAAGTGTCACTTGACCTTGGAAATCCGTGGAGCTGCAGCGAGGAACCGGCTTTGCTGTTCCCACTAGATGGTGCTGGGAACTAGAAATGCAAACGCAAACTGCACAGGAGCTTTTATTGCGGCGAGGAGTTTGCTTCCTCCTTTTAGCGCTACTGTAATGTTATTTTTAGTAGGTGGAAGCTAAAATAACGCTAAACCCTGCAATGTGCGCAGTCAATACTATTGGAAAAGAGGCTTCAGGTTCCTGCTGCTCTTAGTTTTCACGCAGCGATAAGACTTTGGTGTATTGGCTGTTCAGGTGATCCAGTCATCAAATACAGGGGTTCATCAAACACCAGGAATAGTCTTTGCAGATAAGAGCTGCTCAGATGAAAATGCAGACAGGCGGTGTTTCTGGGTGGTGAACACACGATGCTCTTGTCTTGCAGACCTGAACAAAGCCTGCGGCAACGCCATGGACGCGCACGAGGCGGCACAGATGCACCAGAACTTCTCGCAGCAGCTCCTCCAGGACCACATCGAAGCCTGCAGTCTTCCAGAACACAACCTCATCACGGTGAGTGAGCGGCAGCACGCGGGCACGAGCGGTTCGGAGGCAAAACAGCGGGGTTTGCGCTCCTTTCCCATTCCTTACTTCTCAGTAAGCTGCCAAAACTCAGTCTGCTTCCTAGTATTTAAACTGGACTGATAACAGGAAGCGTGACTCAATTAATTCCCTTTTATAAGGGTTATTGGGCGGGTAAGGTCTGTCTTATAAGTGTTGTCTTGGTACACCAGAACCTACATGTTTTAATGGCTTTTGTAGGAGGCAGCCACTTCATTTTGATGACAAATGATGCTTTGAATGAAACTACGTTCTTGGCTTTAATTTTAATGTGCAGGTCATCCCGTCTGTTCTGGGGAATGCTTTGCTCTACACTGCTGAAAGTAGTTTCTCTCGATACTTCAGCATTCCTAAGATATCTTTTCCCCACTTGCCTATAAATCTGAATTTCAGTTAACAGACCATTTGATGTCCGAGCAGCCATTGCCTTAAGGGGCAACTTTCTTTGGACCTCAAATATTGATGTTGCTCCTGCGAGAAACATTTTTAACAGTGTTTTAAAAATACAGAATAGTTTCTTAAGCCGCAGCTCAACAACGGCACAAGGTGATTTCATGTTCTGACTCAGTGTCCAAAGGGGAATGTGAGATGCAAGGAACTTGACATCTTTTTTTCCTCAACATTCCCTTTTGGGGAGAAGGGGAAAAGGCCAAAAGGAGGATGCTGTTTGCTGGTTCTGCTCGCAATGGGATTCTGAGTATTTGGAGGGTCACAAGTTTACCTGGGAGAGCAGGAAATGCTTTCACTGAATTGCCACTGAGCCTGAATTGGGCACGGGAGTCAGGCAGGTTTGGAATGACGGGCATGCGGAGTGACTCAAAAAAACCACCCAGTCGAGGGCCGGGAGCTCCACGTGTGTAAAACAAAGTCAAACCTGCTACGCAACTTCTGGTGATGAAATCTTTAATTATCTCCAAATAGCGCATGTGTGTGTGGTGCCGGCTCCTTCCTCCGGCGGTTCCTCCCTTCCCCAGGCAGCGGCTGGAGGGTTTTTCACGCTGTTTGTTGTCTTTCAGTGGACAGACGGACCACCTCCCGTACAGTTCCAGGCGCAGAACGGACCCACCACCAGCCTGGCCAGTCTCCTGTGAAACAGAATCACTATCAGGACAGTGCGTTTGAACAGAAAACAACAAAACAAAAAAAGCCAAAAAAAAAAAAGGAGAAAAAATTCACGCTAAATCTTTTCTTCAAAGAAAAGGCAGCGAATTCCTCTTCTAGCGAGGGCCTTGTAGGAAAACAGGTTGCAGAAAGAGAACGTACATTTCATAGACTTGCAAAGTGAGAAGGGCATTTTAAGCTGCTTTTACATATGTGTGTGAATATACAGCTAGTGTGTATATACCTACTGGTTTTAATCTGCTTTCTTCTTACTGAGAATTAAGGTTTAGTCCAAAGGACACTTGTTCCTTAAATTGTTAGATACCTACTTTTTAAAAATTGTCACAGGAAATGAAGAGGACTCGGAGTTTTCCATTTTCTCACCCCCTGCATGCCGGTTTAATGTCTTCTGCACCCTTCCGCTCCTGGGACTATTGGATTTAAATCATGATTGAGCGTAGGGTGCCCCAGAGTTCTGAATTGAGTTTCAGAGGTGATTATTCTTCCCTTCTCCTCGTCCGCAAGCTGTTGCCCGCGCTGTTTGTGGCCTTGCGGTGAAGGGGAGGACGAGGCCGGCGGGAATCGAGTTCAGAGGGCGCGTTGGCGGCTCCAGGCCGAGCCCAGACTTGTGCTGTTGTCAGAGGAGCAGGTTCTGCATCCCAGAGCGAGTGACAATGTCACCCTGTGTTGCTCTCCGGTCCCGCACAGGGTGAGGCAGAACCGCAGCTCAGAGGAGGAAAGTTCTCGTCCTCCCGGCTGCTCCCCATGCAGCCCAAGCAACCGGGAACCAGCGTTTCGCATCTTCCCTGTGGCCTCACCAAGGGAAGGCGGCGCCTGTGCCTTAATTTTTACAAACAATTGAAGACAGAGTTTAAAGTAGGTGGTTAAAACCCAGATCCGATATAACCCGGAGAGTTGTGATCAGAACTAGAGCCTTCCCCTTGGCAAAAAACCTGCGTTTCCCAACTTTTCTATGTTAGCTTTCCTGGTTTATCGCAGTTTGTTGAGCCGTTCAGCTGTGAGTTCTCACTGCGTTTGCCTGCGCTTCTGCGGCTGCCTCAGAACAGGAGACTCGGCCTGAGTTTGTTCCGCAGAAAAGCGTGAGAGTTGTTAATTCCATGGAGCATCAGCGGCTTTAGAGCCAGGATCTGTGCCGTGTAAAGCCTGCGAGGTTCATGGGGTTGAATAAAGGTGTTTTTCTCTCCTGGTAGCTCTGCATATTTATCTCCCAGCTTAAAAAGGGAAGAGGAATCTGCCAGATAAATGACATGTGTAGGGCTTGCTGTGATTGCTGCTTTTTCTGAGGGAGGAGAGTATTTTAGAGGAAATATTTGACCTCCTCATCACTCTAGAACGTTCCTGTGAAATGTGTCTGGAATCGTTGAATAGTTTGGGTTGGAAAGGACCTTAAAGATCATCTCGTCCAACCCCCAAAAGTCTTGTCCCCCGTCCCAACAGCTCACAGTGACACTTGCGCCCTCAGTTCTTACCACTGAATTAAGGGGACAAGTGCTTGTCCCATTAGAAAATCAGGATTTTTGTTTCCTCCACTGGATATTGGGCACTGATTTAGATTCTGTTCTGATATTTGCAGGAGCCTTGTGTATTTTAGGCCTCGTTGAACCTCCATCAGGGAAAAAAACGGCCTCAGTATTGTTATAGGGAGAGAGTCTTGGTGCTGGGTGTGCAAGAAATCCATCAGTGCTGTTTAAAGTCACCCTGAGAACTCAAAAAATAGGAAAGCAAGCTGTGAGTTAGTACTCACAACTGCTGTGCGTCGCTGGCTTGTTGAGATAGTGTTCTGTGTCCGAAATCCTGCCTGTTTTGAAGTCTCTCCCTTCTTGTTTGTGTGGATGGGAAGCAGTTTCTCTCTGGCTGTTCCCTCCATAATATGGTCACTGGGTTGCAGGAGCTTGGTCCCTGTTTTTACACACCCGGGTGCTATGTTGTTTTCCGCACTGAGGAATGACCAGTACCTGCAAAAACCCGACTTTTAAACCTGCAGGTGATCCCGCATTCCCTTTTTTGTCATCTAATCTGAGGCTGTTATTTAACCAATCACACACCCACGGCAACTATAATAAATTGCTTTAAATGTTGGCCAAGCGCCTGCATTTAAAACCATCCCAGCTCCAGAGAGCCGCAGTTTGGGCTGTGTCGAAGGCCAAAGCGTTTTGCAGCAGGCGGGATGGCCAGCGGTGGCTGCATGTCCTGACCTTCCCGGGCCGCTCGGGGACCGCGGATTCCGTTCGGAGAGCGATTTGCTGCGGCGGTTTTCTGGTTGTCGGTGTTTGTGTGTGAACTCGGCCTCTCTGTAGTTGAAATCCTCGTTCTGGGGAGGGAAGGAAGCACTTGAGGGCCAGGCGGCCGATGGGCGCGTGATGGGGTTGGAACCGTTTGCTGAATGAGCTGAACTTGTCCCCAGCAGGAAGGACAAGTCGGGGTGTCCCCAGCTGATGAGGCACCATCCCCTGGACTTTGCTTTGTGGGCTTTTCCCCCGTGGTGTTCAGAACTCTGCTCCATCTCGAGTCCTCTTCCCATCACAGAATTTAAAGAAATCATGTAAATTTGAAAATAACTCGGTGATTTTTCTATCTCTAAAATCCAATGTACATTTGTTACAATGTACAGTGCTTTTTAACTACACTTGTATATTAAATTATTTAATAGTTTTTGCTTTTCAGTATCTTTTGTATGTAGCAGAGATTAAAACAAGGACCTCATAACTGAAGTTCTTCCTAATTTTTGAACGCGTATGTAAAGAACAGAAAACTAGAAGTTTACAGTTTACAGATAATGTTCTGTTAAGTGCTTGGTCTGTTTAACTTGATTTGAACAACATATTTCTAACCTTTCTTGTCCAATCATTTAATTCTCTATAGAAACAAACATGAAGTCTTTTATGAACTTCTAAAAAAATTATTCTTCTAAAGATGTAATTTAGAGAACTGTACAGTTTTTTTCTCTAGTATTTTTAAATGAGTAGCGAGAACTTACACAGAAGCATCTAATCCCTGTTTTGTAGATAGTGTAAAAACTTATGTATGTATAGAGAATGCAGTCTGGAGAAGTGTTTGCCTGTTGTATTTCATTTCCTACAGAACGAACATCAGAAAGGCCCACGTACACAGGAAAACGAGACTGGGCGGCTGGGCAATTTTAGAAAAATAAAGTGAAAATAGTGAATTTATCGTGGTAACCTGTGTGCAAAAATCAGCATTGATCCAATGCTGGGGCCTTAAGTTGCTGCGCTGCCCGTGGAGCTCAGCACAATGTATTCCCTGTTCCTTCACCGCTTTAATTTTATTCAGTCTTTCTAAATTCTCCAGGAGGTAAAATAATGATAGAAAAGGGGTTCAGGAATGTCCCGTTTTACTCTAGAGGTGACTGACCTCTCCAAATCACGCTGAATAAACCCGTTTGCGTAACGCGTGGCTGTTCCTGCCACGGTGGTGAGGGGCGAGAAGGAAAAGGTGTTGGTAATTCAGGCTGTACAGAACCCGGGATGAATTAACACCTGTCTGTGCTCTTCTACTGTCTGTCCTAGCCAGTGTATTTAATTGTCTCCTACAGTGAACCTTTCAACGTTACATCAGGTTGTACAATGTGTTGTTAAGTGTTTGTAGTCCCACAAGTCGCGTGTACCGTCCGTTCCTTCCCGAAGCTGTAAATACCGGGGGATGTTACTTTGCCTTTCTTTCCTCTCGTTTTCTATATTAGAAGAATTTTTAAATAAAGTTTAATTTTACTTCTTCTAGCACTTTGTAGAACACTAATTCCTTTAGTTATCCGCAGGCGTTTTACGCGGCAGCGGTGACTTACCCCATGGCCCAGCCTGGCGGTAGAAGGTGTTTCGGTCCCCCCGGCCATGGGATGTGGGACAGGAGAGGACAGATCGTGGGATGGGAGGGACAGACCTGCGGCTCCTGCCTGCAACAAGAACCAGAATTTCCTGCTTAAAAATGTCTCCCTGAGGGGGCTGTGAACCTGTCTGGGTGAACCAAGACTCAAACACCTGGGATTCTGCTTAGTTGGCCTGGGACAGGAGTCATTTTTCACTGCAGTTGTGCAGTCCCACTACATTTCACCTTCACAAATGGGATCTGGCTTCATGGAGGTGGCTTTTTGTCTTTTATCCCCAAATTTGAACAGTTCTGCCAGGTCTCTCTGCATTTCGAGCTTCAAATTAAAGAAGAGAACTGCTGAATGAATTTGCCTGCACGAGAAACTTTGGGGAAACTAAAAATGTTCAAACTTACTGCAGACACACGATTTTTCGGTTTTGCTTCCAAGAAGCAGCTCACTCGCAGGTGTCTAAAAGTGCTGAATAAGAACTCCTGAGCCTTGTGTCAGAGACGGGACGGTAGTTGCAAACTGGCAGCCCAGAAGCCGTTTTTGCGCGAATGCAGCTGTTCCGAGAGTCAAACCGGGGATGTCAATTAATTAATTCCTTTGTTCCCGTTTCTAAGCGTTGCTTTGCCCAGGTGGGTTTAGCTAATCGCACCCGCGGTGGCACCGAGCCCCGTGTAAACCCCGCAGCCCAAGGGTTAACAGCGGGGAGCGATCGTACCGGCGCCCGGCAGAGGCGCGGCCGGTGACTGCGCACCCCTGACCCACATCGGCGGAGGAAGCGGCGATGAGTCACCCCCGCCCGGCCTGCCGGGACATGCCGGCCGCCCCCTCCCGCCCCACCGGGCTCAGGGACCGCGAGGGACCTTCCTCAGCCTGCGGAGCCGCCGCCTTCACCTTCCCCCCGCCGCCTCACGGAGCGAGCGACCCCGCCGGCCCCTATCTGAGGCCCCAGGCCGGCCTGCTCGGGCGGATAAGGGCCGCCGGTGGGGCCTCTGAGCGCGGCTCCGGCCCCTCCCTGCGGGCAGCGCGTCACCTCAGTCGGCCTCGGCGCGGTGCCGGGCGGAAGAGACCCCCAACCCTCCCAGGCCCGTCCCGCCGCGATGCCCCGGGTCGCGAAGGGGCGGCCGAGCCCCGCGCCTCACAGCCCCGGCCCGGCCGCGGGACACGCCCCCTCACCTCATTGGCTTCCGTTCCCCCACCCACCCAGCGCCACACGGCGTTTATTGGACAGACTACCCGTCAATCAATAGCTGCCCCGCCTATTTTCCGCACCCCCCGCTAAGGGGGCGGTCCGAAGGCGGACTCTAGCTGTGATTGGATAGCGGTGTGAGCAACCCCACCCTTTCATTGGGTGCCGCAGCCGTCCGTAACTCGTTTCAAAAAGAACCACGCCCTACACCCCAAAAAAAAAAAAAAGCCCCGTGCAGGAGGCGGGGCCAGGCAGCAAGTTTGTCCAAATCTGCCTAGCAACCGGGGTGGGCGGGAAAGGCGTCCCGAGGAGGTGACGGTTGGTGGCGCGCGCGCCACCCCCGGGAGTCCCGCGCTCGCCCGGTGGCGCGCGGGGCGGCACGGGGAGGGGAGGGGACGGGAGGGGGGGAGCCCGGCGCGAGGCGGGTCTCCCTGCGCGCGCAGCCCCCTCCTCCCTCCCTCCCTCCCTCCTCCTGTCAGTGGCCACCTGAGGGAGCCGCCTCCCCTCCCCCCACGGCCCCAGTCCGGCCCGGGCCCCGCTGAGGAGGAGGAGGCGGCTCTGAGGGGGCTGAGGAGAGTGAGTGACATCCCCACCCCTACAGCCCCGGGTCGGGGGGACCGGGGAAGGGGGGGGCGACACACCCCGAGGGGGCGAGGGTGAGGGGGCAGCGGGGCTGAGGGGAAGGGGGCGAGTGAGGAGGCGAGGAACGAGGTCGGGGCGGGGGGGTGATGTGGGGGGAGACGGGGAGGCTGAAGGGAAAAGGGCGGCCCGGGGGTCGCTGCGCGGGTTGGGGGGCGAAGCGCTGAGGTGGCTGCGAGGGGCCACCCCCCCGGGGACACGGCTGGGGGGGGGCCCGAGCGGCGGGGCCCGAGCGGCGGGGGAGGGGAAGGCCCGGAGGGACGCTGGGGAATTGGCCTGAGGAAGAGCGGGCCTGGGAGGGGCGCTCACAGAACGGGGTGGGGGGGAAGGGAAAGGCGGGGGAAAGGGGCTGGGGAAGTACCCGCGGAGGGTGGGCACGGCCGAGGGGGTGCCAGGGAGGAGCCAGGAGTGCATCCTGGGAGTTGCCCGATAGGCACAGCTACCAGAGCATGTCAGCAAAGCCAGATTATTAGTCCCCGAGACTTGGGAAGGCGGGGGGAGGGGAAGTGGGGGAGGGGAGGGAACTACCGATGCTAAAGATGGGGCATCCGGGAAAAAAAATAAACAAAAAAACCCACCAAACTTGGGGTTCCCGGGGCCGGGCTGGATGGAGGCGGCTGCAAAGGGGACAGGCCGGGTGCTGCTGGGGTCACTGGGCAGCTTGTCTGGGAACGGAGGGACCAGGACTCCGGAGAGAAGCCTGAGTTGGTGCTTCAGGGGGGAAACGACGCCCAGTGCAAGAGAAAAGTGGCACTACAGCAATGGACAAAGTTGTGTCACGGGGCTGGCCTGGTGTCCCCGGGAAGGCAGGGGGACCGGGCAGGGCGAGGGGAGCGGCTCAGCGGCAACAAAACATTCTCGTTGCTTGCTGGAGGGGGCCAGAGGGGTTAAATTCGTGACAGGACTTAAGATGGAGGTGTTGCGTGGGGCCGATGCCAAAGAGGAGTCCTTGTACCCCTGTGTCTAGATGTGTGGAGGTTATGTGCGCAAAGCTGGGAGAACCGGGCTCGTTCTCGCAAATTTTAAACCACCGCTATTGCGTTTGCCTCGATCGCTTGCTTCTCCTGGTAGCGTTTGATCTCTGTACTACTTTGGGGGGGGATTTAGTTTGTACGCAAGACAAGCTCTATTCAAAATAAAGTTATATCCTGTCTGTGGTCTGCCACCTTCTCCTCGCCCCCAGCTACCTGCCATGGTTCACAGAACGTGTCTACAGGGCTTCTTAAGAATCTAATTCATCATTAATTTTTCTATCTCCCACTTTTTTTATTCCCCCCATCTTTATGCTAAGTGTGGTGAAAAGCTAGAGAGAGTCTTAAGGGAGCGTGTGTATGAGCTGCATACACTGGGGCAGTGGCTATAGGTAAGAGAATATTGTCAGCTTAAGTATTTAGAAGTAACGAACTTTACAAATTTTGAGTCTTCACAGCATTTTAGGAGAAAATTCCAAACACGAGAAAAGTATAAGGGAAAGGGAAAAGCTTTTCTTTTTGCATTAACTTGAGAAGGACCTTTAGATATAACTCCTAAACAACTTAGGAAGTGGCGGTACAAATATTTATTTGAACTAGCTGAATACAAAACACTATTAAATGCAAAGAAAACCGTGTGAAATGCCTCGGTATTTTTCATGACTGTACCAAGTTAAGAAAGAAAACACCTATTTTTAGTGGGCAGTCTTCTAAGCTGTAGATTGAGCTTTTCTTCTGATCTCAGCCTCCATGGTACAGATGACTTGGGTTTTTTTCAGCCTTTCTCAGGAGTTTAATGACACGTCTCGCATGCACCTGAGTACGCAGACTGTTCAGACAGTGAACCAGGTGATGTTCCCACAAACACGGCTGTGTGTGGGGCTCCCCAAATCCAGGGGGTTACCTGCAGCAAGCGCGGTGCTGCAGGCTGCTCCGCGTCTCCCACTCGGCCTCATTTGAAACATCTTAATTTCCTGTTACCCTGAGCCATTTCAAAGGGTCTTGCAGGAGGAAACTTGTCTATGAGCAACGAGTTGGGGACTACAAAAAAATAGTTTAAAAAAGTACACACGCTATCTTTGCTTTTTAAAGCTACTTAAAGAATGCGAGTGAGCTTTCATGCAAAGTTAATTTTCCAGTTTCCCTCCTGAGTGCATAAGAGGCAGAACCGCTGTCTCGTATCTCGATGGAAGTTCAGCCGTCTGGGCCAAAGGGGATCAACTGCTTCCCACCCTGACGCCTTCACCTGCAATTTAGGGAGTCCCTTGAGTCTCTGGAGGACCTGGCATGTGTGTCATCACAGTTCCCAAAGGTGGGAAGGGAATTTAAAAGTGGAGCCTTATTCAAAGGGTCACAGGGTTTTTAGCAACGCTCCCGAGGAAACAGGAGAGACAACCCTAAAATGTCTCCCAGCGGTAGGATCCATTGTGGGAACAACCCGGGTGTTGGTGACAAGCTGAAATACTGGAATGGCACCTGCATTTTTGGTTGCCTGGCATAGTAAACCAGTGGCCTTATGCTCACAGAGCTACCGAAGGCATTTGCAGGATTTTTCCATCTTTTCATTGGTTTTGCAGCCCATGGCAGCTTTTTCTTTGCCATTTTCTAATCCCCCCATACTAATAGTCTCTTAAAAGTTCTTTAAGTCAATGCAACTGAACCCACTTGCCCAGCTGATCAGACGTGGAAGTTCCAAGGAGGCTGGAGAAAAGGAGAGGGGGATATTTGGTATTTGTCGGTATTTGGTGACAACACCTGGGCTTTGGATCCAAAGGACCCCGATCAAACAGCTGGGGAACAGACAGATGTGGCATTGAGCCTGCCAGTAGGAAATCAAGGAGGGTTTTTTTTTCCTACATATTAGATTTCACCATTTTTTCCAATGTATATGCATATAAGTAACAAAACATTACCTTTTAATTTATAGATAAGTACCTCCAAAGAGCATCTGAGCCCAAATCCAGCTGCCTTGGTTCCTATGTGCAGACTAGTTAAACTACCCTTCAACAATTGATTTATATAACTGAAATAGCTGGGGAAGTGAGAAATTTCCTTCCTCTTAGGATACAATGCCAAGGATGTCAAATCTCCAGAGAGCCCGATGATAAGAACTGGGCTGTCCTTTTTTTGCCGTTATTAACCAAGTATCTGGTTATTCCTGAGGGCACCAAGAGAATCAGGAAACCGTTTACCAAAGCCTGTGTTCTTCTCTTCTTCCTCAGCTGGTTCTTGTTCCCATCAAACAGCCTCTATTTCCTAACAGAAGGACCAGGGCAAACTCCACATGCGATTTGTGAAGTACTATTAAAATATAAGATTATTTAGGAAGAAAAAGCCCCTTATCTTGGTCTTCCAATACAAGCTCTATGTTAATTCTGTGAAGGTGGTCTCAGCAGTTAATGCAAATGAGTGCGCTGAGATTTATAGCTTAGGACTTCTGTAAACTCTGAGCAAGAAGTGGTAGTTGCTTCATGAATTACTTTTCCCTTGAAATCTGCCTGAAAAAAATAAGACCAGTAAGGACTGATCCCATCAATCCTAAATTTAGAAATGAATCTAATTTATAGTCCTTGCTTTTCAGCGGAAAAGCAGGTTATGGAACTGACCTAGTACAGGTTTTCAAAATGCAGCCTACTCCGAATAACAGTCTGTCTAGTCGACTTGATTTAGATCAGTAAAACCCTGCTGTGCTTCCTCAGACCTTCGGCTTTGTAACGTAACTTCATGGTAAAGCTCTGTTGGCATCTCACAAGCCCTTGAAAATTACAGGTAACAAAGGACTTGGAGTGTTCATCTCAAAAATAACGTGAGCTGTAGCGAACTGAGGTCATGTTGAACCGCCAAACTTTGATTCACCTCCGAAAGTTTAAAAGAAGGTTGGTTGAGAGGTGCAGGTGACTCGCTTGGGCTTGACGTGATAAAAATGTTACTGGATGCGATTGCAATCAAGGACATGGTTTTGTAGCAGGATGGCGCGGTTGTCTTTGGATGCAAGTTTCGGCGCGATGCTGAGCCCTGGGTGGACACCTTGGGAATCCAGGGACGACCGGGCCCTCCCTCTCACAACCGAGGAAAATTCTCCATTTCGCTGAAGGGACAGAACTCTGCATGTGTTTTGCGCAAAGTTCCTCCTTTTTGCTCTTTACTTCTTCTTGCCGTCACTTTTAAAGCAAGACTGTGCTAAGTTCTTTTCATCTCTGTTGCAAGATTTCTACGTTGGATTTCAGCGACCGTGATTTCGGTCCTGGAGATGATGGGTGTGCTAAGGTTAATCGCGGTCTGAAATTTAACCTCGCACGGTGAGCACCTCGCTCGATGCCTTTGTCTGTAGCCAGCCAGTAGTCCCAGTTTTGGGGCTAGGAAGGGATTTACTTTCAGTTAAAAAACAAACAAAAAAAAGACTGCAGCTAATTCAGTTAAAGGATGATTTTACACCCCAGCAGCCCCAGTGGCCGTGCACAGTGTGGGTTTTAGCAACAGGGAGAGCACCAATCGTTTGCCTGGCTGCACATTCAAAGAAATCTAAAGTAAGAATAACCTGACAATGTTTTGGAGGATCCTGTATCTATTTTCCTCAAAACATTAGCACTGGAAAAAGAAGGTGAGCACTCATACAGAATCTGTTCCATTAACTCTTTATTTCTCGGTGACCCCGTCATTCAGGATCTTTAGCCAGTTCTTGCCTGTCAGACCACAGAGAACTGTGGATGCCGTGGCGCCCACACAGATACCCAATTGTGCGAGCACTAATCTCTGTTAGGAATCTCGTCCGATGCTGGATTGAGAGAATAAACTACTGGGAACTGCTCAAATACATCTGGAATTTAGGTGGAGTTCTTTGGGCTGCAACTCCAAAGCCGTTTACCTTGTAAAAGGCTTCCCCTGCACGCTCGGAAACCCTTAGTTTGCAGAGTCTGAACTGTAAAAAAACCCTCCCTGAATCAGGCTTTTCTGTGTCCAGTTTGGCAGCTGGTAAACACTGACTGGGAGGTTTGTTCAAATCTGATTAATAAGGACGTGTTATTAACAATGACAGCCTGGAGTCAGTAACAACCACCTCCTGCAATTTCCAAAGCACTTTGGTGGATGAACTCAAATCCTACTCGAAAATATTTCCAAACCCTTTCAGTTTTAAATTTGATAACCTGCAAATTCCCAGCTCAGCAGGACGGGAGCACGCACCCACCCACCCATTCGCCCTTCCCGCTTCTCGCAGGGTTGTTTGTGGCAGTTAAAACTTGCAGAAAATCGAATTATCCAGGTCTGTAGAGTTTTCTGCAACTAGTAAATTCTTTTAATCAGGGTCAAGTCCTGATGAGCCACGTGACAGCGATCAGTAAACACGCTGAGGTGCTTGTTTAGAGCCGTTCCCTCAAGTAATGGCTCCGTGGCTCTGACTCACTGTTTGCCAGCAAAACATTTGTGTCCGAAGCTGCACATCACAGGACGAACCGATCTGAGATGGACAGATCTGTGGCGGACCGGTTCTCCCGAGGCTGAGATGTTCTTTGGCAGATCTTTCAATAAAATCAACGCTCGGTGAACTTTGTTCTCCCCCACTTCTGAGCAAAATCGATAGTCCATGAAGCACTTGTTGAATTGGGGCAAATCTCCTAATATATCCTCTTCCAACCATAAGAGTGCTAATTAGAGCTGGGGTTGGGTAATATCCCATCTTTGGATGGCAGTATTTCCATTTGCTGCTGCTTTCCCCATTTCCTCCACAACTTACTGATCTTTAATTTCCAGTTCCAGAAGGATTAATTTTCCTTTCTGTTTAGGGTCATGCTTAGACCATGGAATTTTGATTGTTGCCCATCTCACCTCCACCTTTGCTGCAGAAAACGTTTCGCGCTCGAGCATTAACTCCCCGTGGGTGGGAAACTGGCAGACGGACCCGGCGGTGCAGGTTATAGCGACCCTGAAGCATCTGCGATTCTTCTTGTCAAAGAGCACCCGTTTGTCTCCTCGAGCGACTTCAGAGTCACGTTCTCCACCTTTACCAAGCCGCGTATTGGCTCCCGAGCGTCAGAACTCGTTTGCCCTGTTCGCTGTGCCAATATTAGTGTGTTCCCCCGCGTCTCGCATCTGCTGGTGGTTGCGGGACGATGACCAAGCGCAACAGATCTGGCTTGAGCTTCACTTCTTGTTTGACCTACATTCTGACGGGCATTGAGAAAAGGCGTAACCTCACTTTTCCTTCTTCCTTTAGGGACACTTGTGAATTTTGCCTGAATCGTTTGGGGGGTTTTTCTGACATCCCAATACCAAATTCTGCTATTGCAGTAAAATTAGCTTCCCCGTGTGCGCTAGCTTGGGTGGTATGAAGAGTCTAGACAGCGTAGTATTAAAATAGCCAGGAAGGATGAAGTATTTGATCCATATTATCTGTGGACTTTGCATTTGGAATGTGGGAAATACCTTTGGAAGACAATGTTAATAGTTGCGCTTTATGGCTCCAGCAAAATTTTGCTTCTGCGATGAGATGTTCGGCTTTAAAGTAGAATGGGTTTTGGTTGTCAGAACGAATATTCGTGCGGTTTTCTGGGGTTTCACCCCATTTTTAGATGAAAATCACGCACAAGCAAGTGTTGGAGGCAGTTTGCTGGGTTGGATCTTTGTCATACACCTTTATAAAACCGCAGAAGTCTGGAAGGGCCGCCCGGGGACCCGTCCCTGCGGAGCCGCTCGAGCGTCATTAGCGCCATGCAGCTGCTGCCTCCTCGGAGCCGGTCACCTCGGTGACACACCCGGGACACGGTGACACCGCCCGCCCAACTCAGCCTTCCTGCGCCATTTCCCCGGGCTCTGCTCCTTTAACCCGGGGGACAACGGGGGGGACACTGGTGTCGCTCGGCCCTGCGTCGTCTGATGCGTAACGCGGGGTGGATTTGCACAAGTCGAGCTGTTTGCTTCACAGAAATAGCCTCTCTAATTTTGAACTATTGGATTTTCATTTAAATGTAGTATTTGATTTAGATGAAAATCCAATGATGTTAATAATGCTGCCTTTTTTAATAAAGGTGATGCATAGCACCCAAGTATTTAGTTAGAGGGTACAGAGTCCCAAAAAGGAGGCTATTCAGGTTCACTTGGCTGTGAAGATTTTAGGTGCTGCTTTAAATGGGAGAGGAGGCTGCTTTAGAAATGTTTTAGCAATACTCTCCTACTGGCAAATACTCTCTACCTGGCAAAGATGTTTATAGATTGAAAACAAGGATAAGATACCATTTATTAATTACTGTTTCAGATGCCTGGTTTGCTTGGTTTGGACGTAAGTAGCATCAGCTTTATTTTTTCTGAACCCAGCATAGCTCCAGAATTCCTCCTCAGATCCTGACTCTTTCAAAGTCTGACAGATACAGGTGGATGAATTCAGTTGGCTTTTTTTCCTTATTTGGTTGCCGTTTCATAGAATTTTCCTTCTGAAAGCAGCCTAGGACCAGTTTCACTTCACTTTAAACATGTTTCCAACAAGTTATTCACCGTACATACGTATTTCTAGGAATACCCAAGCCTGCGGTATCGGTGTTCTCTTGCTGATAGAGCCACTAACTCGCCACATTTGATTGTCATTGAAATAACATCAGCTTGTGTCTCTGTTAAGCAATTATGACAGTGATGGACCGTCCAGGTGACTGAATTATGAACAGTCCCTCTCAATGCGACACCTGTACTGTCCCCTCATCGCTAAAATCTCAGCTTTGGCCCCAAAGAGAAGGCAGTCTTTATTAAAAAAGAAAAATTAGTAATCAGTAGCTGGTCTTAAACCACACTTACTCAGAAATATTTACCAGATAATCACTTGCTTCAGTGTTTTAAACAAGCGGATGGAAGTAGAAGGAAAGCAAGCATTCTCTTTAGTCTCTGGTAGTGTTTCTGTGCGTGATGTTGGAAGGATGTAGACGGGTGGTTTGGTTTCTGGGCTCGCAATGATCGGAGCTGGAACAGCTGAGGCTGCTTTCTGCTCCTTGCTGACCCACCGTGGGCTGTCGGCAGCCGTGGGACCGGCTCACGGGTGGGAGAAAGTCGCGATTTCTAGTGTCGGGTGTTTCTAGTTTCTCTCCTTAGCCTGCGGAGCTCAGATCGTCTCTCTCGGACTTTGATCTTAAGACCGATTTCGGAGACGAGCTGACCCCGTCCCTCCCCGCCGGTAGCGAGGCCTCCGAGCATCGGTAGCACCGCCCGGAACACGCCATCTGCCCCGAGCTCGGTGCCAGGGCGGCCGCGGGGGCAGCGCCGCCGCTCCCCCTTTTTTCCTTCAGCAGGAAGGAAAAACACAAACGGCCCCCGCGAACAATCCGTGTCCCCGGCGCTCCCGCCGCCGGCCCTGCCCGCTCCGCGGCCCCCTCCGGGAACAATACCCGGGGCGCGGAGGCCGCGCCGGGGCCGCCCCCGCTCCCGCCGCCGCCGCTTCCACGTGGCCCCCGGGCGGCGCGGCGGGACCCGCGGCGGCGCCCCCAGCCCCGCGCCGCAGCCAATCCCCGCGCCGCCTGCCATGTGCCGCGACCCCCCTCCGGCCAATGGCGCCCCGGGTCACAGACCTGCTCCCACCATTGCCCGGAAGCGGCGCGGGGCGGTGCGGCCGCCGCCGTCCCCGCTGTCCCCGCCGCACCACACAGGGGCCGCCCTGTGTTTCGGGGAACGCCGCCGCGCATGCTCCGCCGAGTGACGCCGCGACTCCATGTGTGAGAAGCGCATTATTTGGCAAGGGGGAACCGCGGCGGAGAGGATTAGCCGGGGGGGATCCCTGGCGGCGGGGGGAAGAAAGGGGGCGGCGAGGCGCTGGGAGCCCCCGGAGCGGCACCAGCGGGGAGGCGCCGCGGCTGTGTGAGTTCCTAGATTAAAAGTTCTCGTTGGGTTTATTGTCTTGGGGGAGGGAGGGAGAGGCGGCGGTAAGAGTTATTTGTGAGCGGCAGCAGCCGGGGATGCGTGTGTGCGCTCCCGGGGAAGTTCCGGGAGAGCCTGGCCGTGCGGGGGCCGCGGGCAGCCCCCGGGAGCCGGGGAAAAGTGCAAAGTCCTGTCCGGCTGCCGGGCGGACTGATTGATTAACGCCTGCCAGGGAGGGAGTTCGTGCCGCTGCCTGCGGCGGGGAGGAGAGGGGCAGCGGGGCTCCCGGGGTGCATCTTCGCCGCTAAACGAAAAGTTTGGCGGGCGCGGCGCGACCCCCGAACCCCGGGGCCGAGCGCCAGGGCTCGCCGCCGGCTTTTGTTCGGTGCTGGGACGGCAGCCTGCGAGGCGTTTGTTTCGGAAAGTTGTTGCGGGCTTTCCGCCGTGCCTGCTTCCTCTTCCTCCTCCTCCTCCGCCGCCACCGCCACCCGGGCCGGCGCGGGGCTGGGAGCGCCCCCGGCCCCCGCTGCCCCCCGCGCACGGCGGCAGGACCGGCCCCGCGGGGCCCCGCGGCGGGGGGCGAGCGGCCGCCCCGGGCACCCCCCCCCCCGGGCCCGGGCAGCCCCCGCCGTGGCACCGGCCCGGCTGGCGGCCAGGCTGCGGCCCGTGTCACAATAAGAGTCCCCGCCCGCCCGCCCTTCCTGCGGCTCAAGGTGCACCGGGGCTGCGCCCCCCGCCGCCCCCGTGCCACGCAGCCGCTGCCGTGTCGGTAACCGGGGTTATCGGCCGGGCCGGCGGGTGAAGCTCTAGCCCTGGTTTCTCCATTACTGTACGTTCCGAGCGCCCGCGGGAGGGGTCGGGCGGGATGCGGCCCCGCTCGGGATGGTCCCTGGGAAACGACGCTGCCCCGGTGAGCGGGCGGCTGGAGCTCCCGGGGGTCCGGGAATCGGTGCTCACCGGGGCTCGGGGACTGGAAACTGCCTGGCATCGCTCGCTGCTGTGAAACGGCAAACCTGGGGAAGCCCATGAGTTTGGATGCGCCTACTTACTTCTTTAGAGCATCTGCTTACTTTCTTTATTTTACACCCGCTATACATCTTAGGCTTTACTTCCACTTGTCTTTTTCTTTCTGGCTGCCCAAAGCTGTTCCATTTTTGTACTTTGTGCAGTAAAACCCCTTTTCCCCAGGACAGAGGCTCCTAAGCTGAGGGATACAACGCTAATTTCCAGGCATGGCCCTAAACCTTGTTTCCAGCTTCTTTTTGCAGGTGTTTGACTTTCATGTTTCTCCCTTGCCTGCCTGCAAATGCAGCTGGAAGCAGAGGTAGCGGAGCTGCTGGTAGAGACGGTTACACAGGAAGTGAAACGAAGAGGGGCCTTGGGGAATAAGAGACATGCCAGTAGGCTGGAAGCTGCCATACATCAGCGGGAGAAGGGAGCGAAACCCGGCTTTCTTCCAGACAAACTATTGACCAGCGTCTCGAGCGGAAGGAGACGGGTAGGAAGAAGCAGGAGCATAAGAGACGTGGCAGGGGACCGGAGGCAGGAGATGGCAGAAGAAAGTCAGAAAGGAAGGGGGATGCGTAGCACGTGGAAGGCTTTTTTGTGTCAGAATCCTGCGGGGCTCTCTGGGTGTTGCGTCGCTGCGCACGTGATCGGTCGGTCTCACCAAATCTTGGGATGGAACCTGCCGGGATGTAGCGGTGATACCGCGCTGATGGCTGCTGGCGTTTGGGCTGTGAGGAGGCCGGTAGCCCCCTCAGGGCACTGTGACTGGGGACAGCGCTCTCTGTGGCGGGGCGTCACCCCCGAGTGCCACCTCACAGCCACCCGAGATCGTGACGTGTACAGGACAGTGTATTCCTGTCCATCACGCTCCATTACCGCTGGCGTAGCCTTTGGTGTGTCTGGATTGTCAAGCTCTGGACAAAAAAAGGGGTGTGATATCCTGGAGGCAGCGAGGCTCTGCGGTGAGGTATCTCACATAGGATCACAGAATACTCTGGTTTCGGGGCTGGGAACTATTGACTTTGTTTTTTCTCCCTCTGACTGTCTGGTTTTGAAAATGGGGAGGGTTCTGCAGCTTGGCGTGTGATGCTGAGGCTGTAAAAGCTCACCCCTTCGTGTGCTGTCTGTGCGCGAGCAACAGGTTGGTGCCCTCCTGACTTGGAAAAAGAGCGGATTTACTACCAGTTAACGTGCTCTGGGTGAACTTTGTGTGAATGTGAAAAGGTCCACGTTCTGTGCTTGGGAGAGGGTTGTGTCTCTGGTCATTCGGTATCAGCAGCGGGGCAGGATGGAGGCAGCCGAACACTTTGCTCTTTCCTCAGAGGTGAAAACACAGAGGAGCAGCTAAACCATCCCTACCAGCATTACATAGTCATGAGGTTACATCAGTGGGTGATGATGCAACACCGCTGCTGGATGATGCAGTGGCACTATGCTAATGCTGTAACTTAATATAGCTGCGTTACGACTTTTTTGTAGTAATTACAGGCCGGTAGTCGTATGTAGAGCTGTTTAAAACCATCTGTTCCAATTCGGACAGCTCTGGTGTGTTGTGTGGTGGTTGTGAGGCTTGTGCAAGGTGAGGCGAAGGGTTTCATCGCTTTTTTGGCCAGACAGCAGCACGTGTCTGTAGGTGCGACGTTCGGCCCCCATAGGGACCTCTGTGCACAGCCTCGGGGTTGAACTGGAATTATCCCTTTGCTGTAAAGGACCTGTAATTGTGGGAGGAACCCTGGGCTTACTGTCTTATGGTCTTACACTTCTATTTCTGGGTGTGCTCTTTGTTAGCCCTACACATCCGTATGGGCTATAAGCATCCTTACTTTCTCACCGCATCGCTTCTGCTATGCTACTTTTTAAGGGGAGAAGAAAGAAAGAGGCTTAGGGTAGAACTAAAGGAAGCCAACTTCTGACATCTTTTGGATAACGCTGGAAGTATTTTTAAAACTACCTCTAAAATCCGCTCGGATGCGATGAGGCCACACTTGAGACCGTCTGACGTTTTCGGTGGTACCTGTGTTGTAAAGTCCCCAGCCGGTCACCAACCACCCAAAAGTTCCGATGTGTGGTACAAGAGGCTGGGAGGACAGAACCAAGAAGGTGCCGCCGCGGTTGGGGGAGCTCAGGTTTTCTACTTGGACAGGGCACTCGGTATCAAACTTCTGGGTGGAAAACGCTGCTTTGCTGGCTGCGTTTAGAGTGTTTTCATTGAGCCACAAACTTCTCAATGCATTTTTTCCCTCTTTATGTGTCTTCTGAGGTATAAAATTGTACGCCCTGTGCAGTTTGTGTGTGAGATACGTACCTGTGCGGGTACAGGCTTCTATCCCGGGTGTAGGTACCATAGGTCACAGCAAAAAAGCTTGGAAAAAACATGCAATGTGTGCATTCGCTTTTGAATTAAAATACAAAAAAACAAAGGCAAAACGAACTGTGATGTGAAGGTTTTTAATTCCTCCTCTTAGAATGACCAACATTACAGCCCCGTTCCAGGCGCTTCTCGCCTTCCAATCTGTATCTTTTTCAATAATAGTCTAAGTAACGTAGAACTGTGTGGTTTGGGGTTTTTTTTTTCCCCCCTCCAAATGTTTCTGGAGATTGTGGTATCTGAAAATATGGTGGACTTATTTTTAGACTTGGGGAAGTAACGTTTGCTGTTGTGTGATGCTCTTGGTGGCCGAGGTATCACAGCACAGTCTGTGCACCAGTATGTGCGGTGTCGTTGGCGTGTTGTGTTGATTGGGGGGAAAACGGGTTTGTGAGCACTCTTTCCTCTTCTGGAATGAGACAAGATGCATGTTCAGGGAAGAACATGCCACTGATGGACTAGAAAACGCCAGTTTCGGTTGTATTCTTCTTTGAAAGTCTGTTCTTGGTAGTTTTTCATCAGGCTGTCCCTGTGCTACCCATGCTGCTTGTTGTAGATTGCACCCGTAAAACTTACAAGCCAGAGTTTGGCACTTTATATATAGACATTGTGCTTATTTATGCATTCATATTGTGATTGATTGGTGTCAAGACTTGCTGGGGAGCCTTACTTTAGACCTTTCCAGGCTCCTTCCCCCTCCCCATGTCTGCATTTCCATGTCATCCCTTTACCTGGGGCATTGACCCTCACTCAATTAGCAGATCCCGCTCTGTTCCTTATGCAGCACCTGGCATTTCGGAAGTTATTAATTTCTTTGTGATATTTTCTATCTGCTTAGCACCGCTCAGTCTGGATGCCCTGTGTACATCACCGACCTCCACTGTCAGGTGAATCATGTGTCCATTTTCAGGTGGGGAGAAGGAGAGCGAATTGCCCGAAGCAAGCGGTACAGGACAGGGACAGAACAAAGGTTCAGGTTTATTAATACGTGGTTTCCTATGTTGGCTTTTTGCTGCTCAGCACTTCTTCTCTTCCTTCCCCCCACACTTAGCAGCGTTTCCACCTTTCATTGCCTTTAATTGTGCTCTTTGGTATTTGACGTCGGTGTGTCAGGTCTTGGGAATCTCCAGTGGGCACCAGTAAAGCGCTGGGGTTCACCTGCGGGCGTTTGTATGTGTGACCTGTTGGGCATCACCTGGGGAGACTGTGGCCACCCCGGGGCAGGGAGGAATCCTCAGTAGAGCTTCCCTACCTCCTAATTACAGAGCACCCCTTCGTTAGCGCTGGGGCTTTTAACCCGCTGTCCGCTATGCTGCTCTTGCTGGCGCTGGGAAGCAGCGTTGTGCCTGGCCTCACAAGCACAGCTCGTTCCCTTTGGGCAAAGAGGGCGTTTGGAGGAAAAATAAAGATCTGATTAGGCCATTTAGGCTGTGTGGGACAAAATCAAAGTTTAGCAAGAAAGTTTTGGGCACTTTTGATGTGTTGGCTCTTAAGAAAACAATGTTTGAATGTATTGCTGCGGCAGCCGGAGTGCAGGACGGGGCTGGTGGGTCCGGTGTGGCGTCATAGGCAGGTCCCAAATGCTTGTCCCTGTTATTGCATCTTGAAAATCCATCCAGCTGATGTCCTGTGTGCTGTGATAGACCTTTCTCACTTCTGTTTCCTTCTCTTCACCAAAGTAGGGGTTTTATACTGGCTTGGGTAAGTGACTTAAACCTTTCCATGCCTTGGCCACCCCATGTGCAAAGTGGATATGAGCATGTGTTACAAATGAAGCGTGCAAAATGTGGATTATAACAACAGTTCCTTTTATTTTAATCTTTCGCTTTTATCTTTGAAATTATCTAAGCCTCCTGCCATCTCATTTTTCCAATGAGAATTGCCGGTAGGACTGAGGAGGAGGAGAGGGTGAAGACAGAGCCGTCAGGTTTCCCTCGCAATCTGCACGGCCCGTTTGCTGTGTTAGGAAATGCAAACATTCGAAAGGTCTGGGAGAGTAAAATTTAACAACCGGCCACAGATGCCGAAGGCCACACAAATACGGGAAGGAGCGTCACGTGCAGACCCTGCGCCCCGACTCGGGGAGTTCGCCCCATGTTTGTTCGTTAGGACGTGGTGTCTGTGCAGGTGACGTGCGCGGGTCAGGTGAGTTCTCAAGCTCTGCAGAGTTTCTTTCCATACATCCCATTTAGAAGTTTTCTGCAGCTCTATCCGGTGCTGCTCGTGTTAAGCAGGGTATATTGAACGGTCTGTGTCGTGGTTCGGGTGTCAAAGAGCTGCTTAACACGCACATCTCTGAGTTTATCTCCATCCATTCTGTTTGTATTCATTCTTATTAAATACTGTTTTTTACCCTTTTTTCTTTACACTGAGTTAAGCATTTCAGCCTCTTCATTCTCCCACTTTGCTTTTCCTTCTCTCTTCCCTCTCGTTTGGATTTTTTCCTCCAAAAGAGAACAACAAACAGAAGACAACCGGGATTTTGCAAGAGCAAAGGGAGTTTCCCTGCCTATTTTTGGGGCCCCTCCAGGTGAGGCGCTTTGGCCGCGACCTCGGCAAGTGGGGCGTCCCAGATGATCCGGCATGTGCTGGAAAGGAGAGGAGCTGGTCCCCGATTCCTTTGGTAATTACGAGGTGACCAATCGCTCAAACGCGGTTTCCCTTCTAATTTGCAGTGCCCTGTAGTGAACTCCGAAAGGGATGAGCCCGTGAGCGCTTCGTCTCCTGCTTTTGGCGTCTCATGCGTCACCTGATTTGGGCTTGTTCCTGTATAAACACGAGTGAAACTGCATTAGAAGTGTGGCCCAGGAGTCCCCCGCGCTTCCAGTCACCACAGCAATATCTGCTTTTTGTTGCCCTGGCGTGAACAGGAGCCAGAGGGAAAAGAGCTCTCATAAGGCAGATGAGCCCTGACATGAGGTGAACACCATTCCCCCCCGCACTAAAGTACCTTCAGCTGAGTATAAACGGGTATAATTACTAATTCTTTAACAGTAAATGTTACTCAAGGTTCAGACAAAAGTGAGGAACAACAACTTCTAAGAGTGTCCAATGGCACCTCAAAAGGGTGGTGATACTTTTCCATGGTATTTGATGGAGATGCGATGACGGGTGTGTAAGAGAGAGCTGATCTCAAGGCAGCCTTTTCTTTCTTCTTTCCCCTCTCTGTTAAATATCCAAAATCAGCAGGAGTTTATGGTGGGGTCTTGGCGTTAAAGTCCCAGATTGCTGGAGCTGAAGGAATAAAGGCTTATTATGTCAATGGGAAAAGGAAATGAAGCAGTGATAGAGTCTTCAGGTAGCCTTGACATAGATTTTGATGTGGCCGGTCTTGTTTACTTCGGGGTACAAATACCCAATTTCACTACCTATAAGACTATAGGAGTTGCCATTCAAGAAAGCCTTTATTTTCTCTTTAATTCAGTGGAACGCTCGCTGGGTAACGTGCTTCTCGTTTCCAATGTGATGCCTCAAACAGTGAAGACCTCCCAGGTACTCAAATGAATCGGAGAAGGGAACTGTTGGATGTCCCACGGATCCCGGTTTGCGCGGTGTCCCGGCCCATTCGCGGTGCCCGGTGCCCGTGTTCGAAGCGGCCGCGTCATCACGAGCTCCCAAATGCCTGCGAGAATTAGCGGAGGTAAACCGCAGGCATTCAGATTTAATAGGATCTCGGAAAATCCCGTCTCCGGCGGAATTAGGTACTCGCGTGTCCCCAGACGCGCTGAACCACCCGTGGGGACCCTGGCGCAATATCCATGCAAACTGTTCTGGTTTGGTGAAATGATGCTGTTGAGGAGGAGCTTCCAGTTTTGCTTTCTGCTGGTCTGCGTGGTTGTTTTTAAGGTTGGAGTCTTGGAAAACAAGTGCCTGATTATTTTGGGAGCGGACAGACTCTATTTTTCAAACACCGTTTACGGGAAAGCCAAGAAAGCAGCAATATCCATTGGTAACGCAACACGGGGTGCTGAGCAGCAGTGTCTTTGGGGGTGCTCTGGTATGTGGCGCCTATGTAAAGTATTCTGTGGCTGGAAAAGCTCTCAAACTCTTGCATTCTGAAGAGAGTCAACTCTTTTTGGCTTGATATTTTCAATAAATAGCGTGGTTGTGCCCGTGCCCCTCTCTGCCCAGGAGGAGAACCAAGCGCCTCTAACTCCTCACCTTTGTTCTGTTAGTTTGTGTTGAAGCTATTTCAGTTTCTCCTACTTTTTCTCCTCCCTTCAGCAAACGTATCCGCAGAGGGACGTGTTCATTCCTTCTGTTGCACCAACAACTGCTTTTAAACCTGAAGGTGATGGTTTAACGAGCAGCCAGGACTTTGAAGCGGCTTGGGGAACAAAAGCGCGTGAATCCTCTCGATTAAGACCTGATAGGTAACTTATTTCTGTGAGGTGCCTGAGAATTATGGTGATGAAGGCTACAGAAGTAATTAAATAAGCCTCATTTTAATATTGCTCATGTTATTGATCCCTTAGGACGTTTAGATACGCAAACTCGATAAGAAGATCTCCTACAAAATGTCGCTGGGTGTAATTGTGACACTGGTTGTTTCCCACCCAAAACGCCCTCGTGTTTCGGTGGGAGTTGGATGCTGTTTTACACAGAGCTGCTGAAATAACCACATTTCGTCTTGCTCATCTTTGCTATCTCTTCACTTTCTGCTCGTTCTGGGTCCAGGGACCATTCCAGGTTTGCTCAGAGTTAAAATCCCTTCCTGATCCCATGGGTGACAATGACAGCATTTGTTTCCTTGTCCAATTGTGGGGCCAGGGGTGAAACACCAGCCCCACAGCCGCCCTTACTTTTGATACTGATTTCAGGTGGGGGCTGCATTCTGCATCCAGATGGAGTTTAGTGTGCCCGGGCTTCGGGATTAATTAATGATGGTGACTGTTCTCGGCTTCCCCGTCAATAGGTGTGGCCGCTGGGTCCCTGCCAAGCTGCCATTTCGTTCCCTTATTTGGCTTTCTGAACAGTGTCATTCCCCGCACACACCCCCTCGGGTCGCTTTGTAAATAATATGGTCGGGGAAGCCAAAATTGCTGCTCCAAAATTACCAGTTTATGGGTTATGAACGTACTCCTACAACTGAGATTAAGGACGTGTTGGTAGTGCAGGATGATATCTTGAGCTCCCCCAAAAAAAGGATAATTAAAAAGGTTGCTAATGTGTTTTCCATCGCTGATGCTGAACCAGGGAGGCACCAATCAAGTTATTGTATTGTAGTTGATATCAGGTTGCCCGGTTAACGCTGCTTGGTGAGCACAGCAGAGCCTCAGTGCGCACTGAGCATCCCTCACATCTGCGATTCCAGAGCACAAACACACCTGAATCCATGAAAATACAACAGATTGTTCCAGCAGAGCTAGAAAGGATGATTTGCCACCCACTTTAAGTTGTACATTACTGCTCGTTTTAGCCTTTGTCTTAAGGAGGGAAGATCCAGAGCTTTCCGTTCTTCCTTGAGTTGTTGAGCGCTCGGTGAAAGGGGCGATAAATTCACCCCTCTCGGCCTGTTTAATGTTCTGCAAGTGCATTTCATAGCGCTGCTCTTCGCATAGAAGAGAGACCCCCTTCCTCTATCAGAACTACATCCCGCAGCTGCAAACGGCACATAGGAACCCCAGCTCTTGAAAAACGCATCTGTACCCCGATCTGGCACCGGTGGACAATTAGACAGCACCTTGATTAAATCCAGTCGATTGGGACGGCTCGGTGCGGATGGAGGGTGACAGGGCAGCGTGTTGCTCCCAGTTGCTGCTCTGGATGACAAATATTCCGGTGATTTGAGCCCTTTTTGCTCACCCGATGAATCCAGTAGATCTTGGCCCTAGGTGAGGACCAACATAATTGGCCGTAAATACAGAGTAACTGAAGAAGAAGAGTTCAAACTGTGCGATGTATGAAGCAAAGAACCCCCAAATCAAAGCACTTTGGTCTGGTTTTAGCTCTTGGTGGTGTCCTCTCCTTTTGCTCCACAGCCGATATTATGGTTCCTCTTCTCCAAAGGGCCCCGTGGTGTTTGCGTCGGGTGGGTTTTGTTGTTCTGCAAGCCAACCTCTTGCAAATACTCTGATTTAATGAGTCAGGCCTCACTTATAGTAATTACAAAGATTAACTTGGGATACATGCGAAACAGACGGATAAAAGTGTTCGGACCTGACTCCAGCGCAACCTCGTAAATCGGTGGTTCCATCCCTTCTCTGACTTAACTCCTGTTTCGCAGTTTAATTGTGAAATTAATGGCAACAATACTACTTTCTCTCTGTTTCGCTCATGGATTTCCCTAATTCCTTAACATGCCCCTTTGTTCCTTTGAATGAGAACATGGAATTGCTCAGGTGCTTCTGCACAAGGGGATACAGCTCTGAAAATCAACCCAAAACCGCTCTACCCAAAGCCTTGCTCTGGGGTTCACTTTATCTAGAAATATCGGCTTCTCTTGCTCATTTTATAACATGTTGCTCTGAACTTTTATGAAGCTGAAGTGTCTTGGGATGGTTTCCTGTGGACTTTTTGAGGAGTAACAGGTTTTCTGCAGAGATCTGGGTACCTGCTGCCCCCGCTTTGAAGACACAAATTGCACTAGGAGTTGATTATTTGGTTCTGAACTGCATTATTGGAACCTCTTTACCTTTGCATCCTCCAGATATCCACGTTTGACTGAATTCCGCGTAATCTCAATAAAAGCGCAGGTAGATTGTGGAGCTTGTTCGGGGAGGGAGGAAGGAGCTCGGTAGTAGAATTAACCACTGAGATATTCCAGACTAAGAACGAGAGAAATCAGAACGTGTTTGCACTTTGGGCTCAAAACAGTAAGTTTTGATTGCAAGAAATTAGATTATACCGCTGTTTTCCCAAAAGGATTTTCTGAAGAAAAGTTACTCCGAGGTTTCCCTGCATGTTGGTGGAGGTGAGCGGCAGGGATTGAGTCAAGAAGTAAAGCCGGGTTTCTACTCCAAGGCCTGCGAGTGCTTCTGTGTGATTTACCAACACTTGGTATCCACCAGAGCACAAACGCTGGGAAATAAGCATCCAAAAGAAGGATGTGTAGGGAACAGTGGTGGTTTCTCCATCTCTGACTTGTGCTGCCGTCTCAAGCGCTGCCCTCGCCGGCTGCGCCATCCCGGCCGCTCACCGGCTTAACTACAGGGTTACTACAGCCCCGCGAACACCGGCATCGATCGGGAGGGTGTAATTACAAATGGTATTGATGGTATCGAGGGGAGTCGGGGGGGTTATCTGTGACGCTGGGATTCAGGAGCGAGCGGGGGAGACTCTTAATTTGTCGCCGGTTTTATTTGCGATCTGACTTATGCACAGTAAACGGGTATTAAGGAGCATCTGAAAGGCGCTGTTTTTCCCCCCGACAGGGTGGCGTTTCGCTGCAAAGAGGCTCAAACTGAAGAGCGGGGTGTTGAGCTTTTACCTGCAGCTTTAGGCACGCAGGAGGTACAAAGCAACACTTGAATATGTGGAGAAACACCAACAAATGGCAGGTACAGGATGGATCGGCACGTTCACCAAAGCCCGAGCGGGGCTTTTCCACCCTTGAAGGTTGCTTACGCTGGATCGCAACGTGCACCGTGACCATTATTTCCATCTGACGGCTCTTCCTTGAATTCTCTTGAAGCACATGGCAGGGAGGAATCTGCATTTTCGAAGCGTACAAAAATGCTTTCAACTGCTATTTCCATGCTTAAAAAAACCCAGATTGGATCCTTGTGAGTTCTTCTAGGCCAGCGAAGTCTTTGAAGACTTTACGCTTGTATTGAAAAATATTTATGGAAGTAAAGCCTGAGCGCATGAGACAGAAGCCAGCCCTTGTCTGTCAATATTTGCACTGAAATGCGACTCCGTTTTTGTGCTGACCAGCTCGCCCAGCCTTCCAAAAAGTCCAGCACTTTTCTTATCTGGGTTGCTGGAGGAGGTTTGTACAGCGCTAACGCTCAGCTCTGCTACCTGTGCCATAGGTACCACGCTTTAATCTTAGAATCCATAGCCTGTCTTATGCTGAAAATGTTTCTAAAACCCTGTTTCATGGACGAAATCTCTCTTGAATTTCAGGGAATCATGATTTTTCTTGATAGTGTTGATGGGATTCGGTCATGTTGCAAAAATTCTGATCTACAGCTGTCATTGATTCATAGAGAAAAACCCTCCCCGAGTGACCAGGTGGGCTCTGGGCAAACAGACCCCATTTCTGCTCTGGCGAGTCGGCAGGGGATGCTGCTCGGGTTTGGGTTTAAGTTGTTGAACGTTTCACATGTTACAGTTTTTAAAAGTTGAGAGCCACAGTTCTTTTTAAACGAGACATTGAACCTTTGAAAGAACAGCGGAGCGGTGGGACACCAAAGATGTCGTTTTCTCGGATGGTGGAGGAGATGCCAGCTGGGTGTCCCCAATGTCCCCACACCGAGCACATGGACCCGCAGGTCCCCATCCAGCCCTGCGATCGCTTCCTCTGCAGTGACTTTTTCCAATGGAAACGCTGCTAAAACTTAGAGCTGTTGCTCTTAGAGCTGCTGCTGGGGCAGAGCTTCATTTCCAAGCATTAACCATTTAATCGCCCGCTTCCTGCGAGGTTCCCTGAACACGCGCTTTCCAAATCAATCCTTCACAATATTTTTATAGGCGTTTTAACCTTTCCTCCTTAGCAGTGTGTGCTGTGGGAGCAAACTTCTCATCTCGGAGATGCAGGAGGAGGCTGAGCCGTGGATGGAGCCGATCCAGAGCAGGACGGCGGGTTTCGGTGGGGCTGTCCACGTGCCGAGCGCGGGTCGGCCCGTCCTGCGGCACTGAAGCGGTTAAACCGCTCTTCTGGTGTCCTCGCAAGATGAAAACTATTTTAGTCCCATGACACGGGCACTATGGGAGTTTAATGCTACGGTTCGTTAAAAATGGAGGCTGGCCGGAGCCTCGGAAATACGACTCGGTAGCCGAGCTCCTCCTGAACGCGGGAGACGCCGACACCAAGGTGCTACCCGGACCGTTTTCCTCTGTGTTGGGAGGACTTTTGCAGAGCGCCGGCTCCCCAGCATAGAGCCCATGCTGGAGGATCCTCCCCTCCCACTGCGACCTTTGCAGTTATCTCGACCAGGCAGAATAATTCCTTTTTTAATATCATTTCAATTTTCCTTTTCCCCCCAGCGTTACAACTCGTGGCCTCCCGCTCGCTGCGATGCTGTTGTGACTCCCGGTGTACCCCGGTGGCGCTTGTCACGGCGCGGTACGCGGTGTGTATGTTGTTTCTTGTTGACTTGTGCGCTGAAGGAATGTTTGTTCGTCTCCCAGCCCGATGCACGAGGAGCAGCGGGGAAGCGCTGGTGTATCCATCAGGTTTTATAGCTCTGTTGAAGGCCCTGGAGTAGCTATCGCAATGGTTTTCAATGAGCTTCTAATTAGAAAAGCATTGGACTAATAGGATGAGCTATAATTAGCCAGACCTGCCCTCTAGATAACTAATCAGGGACCAGAATACAGTTGTGTATCCATTCATTAAGTTTCTATATCTGTGCTTTTGTAGCAGGTTGTTTAACCTATTGGAAACTTTTTGTGTGCTTCAAATGGTAAAATAAGAGATGTGCTGGGCTCAGTCTCTTGGCTTTTGGGACAAGGTGACCTGTGAGCTCGCCTTGGTCAAGGGGGACGGTTTGATTTGAGGGATGGGACTGGGCGAGCTCCGCTCCTGCCTTCTGGGCAAAAACCCAGAAATAACTGCAACTTTTGGAGGAGGGAAATGACTCAGTTCTCAGTGGCTTCGCAGAAATGAGAGGCCGAGCTTCCAAGGAGTCGTCTTGGCAGCCGCTCTGCAGCAATTACGGAGCTGCCGCTCCAGCCCGGGCCGACCCCGCGTGGGGTCAGCGGCCGCGGCCCCGCTGCCCAAATCGCACCCGCCGACCCGTCCTGGGCTTTGTTTGGGGAAAGCAGCTGCCGTGGGGCGTTGGGCCGGCTCACAACTGCCCGTCCAGCAGCACGGCAAAGCGAGTGGCTTTCGAGTGAGCGGCTGTGGGTTTCTTCCCTCGGTTTCACGGGCTGGGAAGGTTTGGGTATCGTACGCTGTACCTACAGGCTCATGGAAGGATTTGTCGTATGCTGTACATACAGGCTGTGGAAGGTCTTTTGTGAAGTGTTCGCCAGCAAAACATCTTCTCAAGCAAGAAGCCGACGAACGCACGAGCACGTTCTTTTCAGAATTATCTTTATGTGCTCTACCACAGGACAAAAACTCATGCGAAGAAGTCGTTTCCCCTTCTTTTCTCCGCTTCTGCAGGGAACGGTGATGTGGTCTGGAGTGTCCCGGTCAATTTGGGAAAGAGCGAGCGCGTTTCCTTGTGCAGATGTGTGTTAGGAGGTTTTTTGCGTGCACGCTTGTGCTGCTTTTGTCTGAGAAGGCGATGGGGAGGTGGCGTGGGGACCGCCCTGAGCCACCCGGAGCGATCCTGCGGTACCGGCCCTTAGGATAAGCACAGGTCTTGTCGGTCTCTTCCTCCTCGAGGAGTTAGAAATGGGTATATTGGTCCCAGTGGGTGTTTGGGTCAAACCAGAAGCAGTTGGTTTCCTCCTAAACAGACTAAAGAGCTATAGAATAAGCAAAGCAGTAACATTAAAATGGTTTTGCGTGTGTTGTGGGTGTGTAACCGGCGTCTCTCTGCCCCCAGGATTCTCACTGCTGCCGCTTTCAGCCGCTCGGCCGGGTCGGGATCCCACCTGGAACCCATGAACGTCGCTGACAGGTAGGAGTTGTCAATGAGATGGAGAATGAGCCCCTAAAACAGCACAGACACCCCCTCTTCCCCTTGTTCGCTACTGAAAATGGGGAGGTGGGCTGGGAGGGTGGAATTGTTGCCTGGTCCAGGAGGACAAGGAAGAGCTGTAGAGGAGCTCCGAGGTTAAACTCGGATCAGGATCCAGCTCCTGGGCCTTAACCAACAGTCACCTTTCACTTGGCGCTTAATCCACACTCCAAAGCAGGTAAACCTCCCTTGTTTACTGAGGGACAAAGGAGTTTCGCTTCCTTTTTAACCGGGCGCTCACAACAGCTGCACAGTATTGTCAGTCTTGAATGAGAGAAGCAAAAGCAAGCGCACGGAAATTCCTCCCTTGAGACTTTCTGTATATTTTGATCATTTGTGCAAACCCCCCGAACAAAACTGGTGAATGGGAGGGAGGTTCCTGCAGATATCGCGTAGCTCTGGCCATGCTCCCTTGCTCAGTGTGTGATCCTGCCCCACTCTCCTGCTATATTGTCAAATGAAGCATTTAATAAATAGCAAATCTTCTTTTTTCTCCGAAACCCGTATTGTCAAGGTTCTGATGATCAATGTGAAGCATTTCTGGTCTTTGCATTTCTTCCAGTCTCAGTTTTCCTGGTGTAGGTGTCAATGTCTCTGCTCATAGATGTACTCATTTGATTTGGAGTGAGCTTCAGCATTAACACTGTGCAGGCCACAAGCACCACTGATGTTTTTTGGCTATTTATTACATAAGGTCCCAAATCCTGTGAAGTGGCACCGTCTTTCGCGAGACCAAAAGGGTAAATGAAGTTACAAAACCGCCTTTGTTAATGCCACCTGTCAGAGGTGTCGCAGACATCCTGACCGTAGTCGTGAACATTCCTTAATTCGCTCTCTCGTTTTGTGGTGAACACCCAAAAATCACTGCTCTGTGCGGTTGTAGAGCAGAGTGTGGCAATACAGTCTGATTTTGCCGGTTCAACTTATCCAAATGCTGCATTTTGAACTGTGATGGAAACTGGTGTTTCGCTGCACCGAGGATCTCCGTGATTCTTTGGTAATACAAAGCCCAGACGCAGTCATTACCAGACTTCCTGCCCAGGAGTTTCTAGACAGAAATAGATCTATAAAACTTGGGGGAGAATTCAGGTCAAGCAACGTGTGGTGTGGTGGCTGTAAGTCTAGAAACAACTCCTTAAACCCAGCGCAGTGGACCTTAGAATGAATGTAAAGTTCTCTTTTGCAGAATTAGAATATTGAGTGGTTGTTTAGGTCTGTCTTGTCGCACCAGTTCCCTCTATG
This sequence comes from Patagioenas fasciata, assembly GCF_037038585.1. Classification (NCBI taxonomy): domain Eukaryota; kingdom Metazoa; phylum Chordata; class Aves; order Columbiformes; family Columbidae; genus Patagioenas; species Patagioenas fasciata. Next base: position 5,424,985 of record NC_092546.1, on the reverse strand, counting down.
GTTGTACTGTGGATGCATTAATACTTTACATTGGTGTGAATGTGAATCCAGAGCACTGCACGCCTTGGCGAGGAGTGACAAGCTGTGTGCACAGAAAATGCAGGAGAAAACCTGTATTATAATGTGCACATCATGTGGTGCCGGAAAATCTGATTGTTGTTGTGACCAAGTATTTAAAGATGCCAGTTTTGCTGTTCTTGCATTAAAATAAGTGATCCCTCCTCTAATAAGCAGCACAGGTTAAATGGGAAGGGGGCTGGGAAAAGGGGAAAATTGGTGCTGTTACTTCATCTTTAAATCTGTTCCCATCAAATAAATAGCCCTTTAAGTGGAAGGGTTTTATTTTTGAGTTAAAATAGATGCAGGTTTTAAGGCTGAGTTGATACTGGTGAGGATCGATGTGCCTGGAGAATGCAGCCTTGAAGAAAGGCAGAGTCGGCCCATGCGATTCCTCTAAGAGCCGCTCTCTTTGAACAAAACCACTTGAATTTCGCTCTTCTTTGTCGGCTGCATCGTGTGAAGGTGGCGGGGTGACGATGAACCAACTCCACGCTGAACCGCGCGGTTCATTCTGGAGAAGGACAGAAGGACAGCTCGGAACCACCGAGCATGGGAGACACCAAAACCGGCCACGCTTTGCAGAGCGAGCCGGGGAATCCGCGTTGTTGTGAGAACTGAGCCTTTTCCTTTAAACATGGAATACTCTCTAAAGAACAGCGGCACTAGTAAAAGGCGTTAAGGAGGAGAAACCTGTTGTTATTATTATTATTCTGCACTTTTAAAATTGATCACAATTTTTTCTAAGATAGTCCCCGTAGCGAATGCTTCTCTGAAGTTCTTACAACTCTTTAGCAAATTGCTAGATGGATTTTACAGGCAGCAGCTACATTCCACTGCCACAGCGACGCGTTTAATATCATCTATGTCTTAAGAATTGTGGATGCTTCTCTCCTTGTTACACAGAGCCCTTAGGTAGGGGTTAGACTCCAGACTAATAAATGGAGCCAAACTCAGCCCTGATAGTGACTTTTAAGGTGAATTGACACGAATAGCATGGGAAGCAGGTTGGTTCCTAGTGCAGCGAGACTTCAGCTCTCAAAGTCCCGTTCCTGCCCAAACCCAGAATCTGACGTTTGTGGTGCTCCCAGCGCCTTCCTGCAAACTTATATCTGTTGGGTTTAGTAGATATTCAGGCAAACCCAGGCTGAATTGCTTCCTACTGTGCTGCAGTGACTGTGCTGTGGGCACGGCCTGGGTGCTTGGATGGAGATAAAACCAGGTTTTTGCAAGGCTGGAAGTGCAAAAGAAGCTGCTGCAGGTGCTCCCCTTGGTGCCGGGCACCCAGAGCATCCTCGGGGCTGCTGTCAGGGCAAAGCAGGGTTCCCATAACCCACATCTCAGCTGTTTGTTGTCAGAGCAAAGCAGGGTTCCCATACCCCACATCTCAGCTGTCTGTTGTCAGAGCAAAGCAGGGTTCCCATACCCCACATCTCAGCTGTTTGTTGTCAGGGCAAAGCAGGGTTCCCATACCCCACATCTCAGCTGTTTGTTGTCGGGACACAGCAGGGTTCCCATACCCCACATCTCAGCTGTTTGTTGTCAGGACACAGCAGGGTTCCCATACCCCACATCTCAGCTGTTTTCCTTCAGCATTTCCTCAGGCCCGCATCCCTACAATGATGCTTTTTCTGCTGGTGGCCAGTGCAGAACTTCCCTCTACCGCCTCCAGCCACCCCTGGCACAGAGCAAACTTCCGTGGGCTCCTTCTCCTTTTAATTGCAAGTACTTAACGAGCTCATTTATTCCTCCCTGGACGCTGGAAGAAGGGGGGGGCAGCCATGAGGGTGCAGAAGGGCCGTGCAGCTGAGCAGATGCAGCCGAGCAGCCTGGCCAGCGAAGGGTTAAGAGCTGCCATTTTGTTATGTAACACCCTTAATGGACATTTCGGTGAATGGCACCAAAATGGCAGGAGTTAACCCTTGGTGGGCCGGGGTGCTGGGACCCCCGCTCCCTCCTGCTGAACTTGGGGCTTCAGCACCTGCACGTTCTGCTGCTTTTGTAGTGCTCCCGGTTATGAAATAGTAGCAGAAGTGGCAAAAGCGATCGCCCCACCTCTGGCAGCCTGTGGGCTTTTAGTTGCCTCCATCAGGGAAAGGATGGGTTTTTGGTTGCCCGGTTGAATTTGGGTGCAGGATGATGTTTTTTCACCCGGTGTTCTTGTCTTCTTGCTGTTGCATTAATTTATTCTTTAAAAAGAATTAAATCTAGTTCATACTTGTGCTTTCTGAACTTTATTTTTCTAAATATCGGTGTGCTGAGGTCACGAACTCTGTGTGTGCATGTGTATGCACATTTATACTCATGCACATTTATACTCATGCACATGTGAATACATACGCACGCAGTCCTATACAGGCGCTCTTAGCTGTACATTTCAATGCCTTTTCCCAGGACATCTCACTAACCAGCATGAGGGAATTGTCTGAGGGTTGTATTGGAGTTCACTGTGTGCTCGTGCATCAAACCTGATAGAAAACGCGCCGGCTGAGTCAAACCAGGTTGGTCTCGGTCTTGCTGCTCCGCTCTTTGGGGGTCCGGAGGGTTTGGGAGGTGACAGAAGAGCACTTTTGGTCCTTTCCCCCCCCAGAAATCACGCGGGTGGCACCGCAGCGTTCACCGGGCTGCGGAATCATCCTGAACTCGGGAGGTTTTGAGTCTTTCCTGTTCCTATGGAGGAACTGGTTCCAAGGCTTGATGCTGACCATGGCGTGGCCTGCGGTCCAAGCACTTTGCTGCGTTTTATATGGTTTATAAACTGCCTTTTGAATTGATCGCAGCAGTTAATCTGTGACAGTGATAGCACTTACACCTGGGGTTTGCTCTTAGGTGCTGGGCGCTCTGCCCCGGGCTGTGCGGTTCCTGGGAATAAACAGCAGAACCTTCCATAAAACTTAAAACTGAGTGTGTAATCCTCACTTTATCTCCCTTCTCTCAAATAAAAGGTGTAGTCGAGTTGAACTGAAGCTGTTTGCCGTTCGCGTTGCTGTGAAAGGTGGAGGAGCAGAAGTGACACGTTATCCTTGTTTATGAACATCCCACTGATTTATTGTCGCCTGGTGGAATCAATTGGTGGAGACGCGGTCTCAATAAACCCAGCAGACTTACGGTGCTGGTCATGTGTGTACTGGTGAGGTGCTGGTCTGCGATGCCTGGCCTTGGGGCTGGGATTAAGCAAATAGCCAGATTTTATTTTATTGTCTCACTTTTTCTCCTCCTCTCAGCGCTACATTAATTTTCCTGCATCGGTAGTTGCGTTAGCAAATTGTTTTCTACTTGAGGGGGCTGAAACTATTTTAGTGAGCTTGGTTTAGGGCTCATCTGCAATAAATAGGATTTAATCACTGGCGCAACCAGATTTCGCTTCCAGGGCGTATAAACCTTGAGCCTGCGCTTGCGATTTGCAGGTTTAGCTGTAAAAAACTCTTCGGTGCAATCTCATCCCAAGGTCCTTCCAGTCCCACAGCTCTTCCCAAGGCGCTGCTTCGGTTCTGCCATGGATGTTCCCCTCCAGCAATCGCCGGCCCCGCTTGCCGCTTTGAGACAAAACGCTGTGAGTTTTTAACAGAAACTTGGGCTGAATTTGGATGTGCAGAAGCAGCGGTGCCGTTCCTCGAAGGCAAACGGGAGCTGTTGCTTTTTGACTCTGCGAGCCGGGAAAACGAGGCCGTTTCCAAGTGAAGTTTGGCTTTGGTGGCTGATAAGGGGACGGTGGGGACGTTCCGAGGAGAAATCACAGGGTGCAAGATGTGATGTGCCCGGGAGTTTGTAACAGGAGAAGCTTTTGTTGGGAAGGTACATCGTGCGTTCTCATCAAGGCCGTTAATCTGTTCCGTCTGACCTTTGTAAGGAGTTTGTGTACGAAGGGTTTGCCCCTGGAAACGCTCCGAGTGGGGCAGCGCTCGGCGTGCGTAACCTGGTGTTTTACGGTAGGGTTTTGACCGCGCTAAAACTCAGTGCCAGTAACGAGATTTAGATCATTTCCATTGCGATGTTACCTCAGGTGGATGAGATTCAGCTGGGAGACATCGTGTGAAATATCCCCGTGCAGCTCGAGATGCTGCTGTTCCCCACCCCCATCAAAACCAAGGTGAAAACACCCAATGCTGGGGGAACGTTGCTCCGTTTCGGAGCCTGCGGTGCTACCACGGCACCAGGAGCAGCCCCGGCGCTGGAGCCGCTGCTTCTCATCCCCGCGAGGCTGGAGAGGCGGACGATGCTGAAAATAAACCCGGATCAGGGTTTAAGGAGGTTTCCTACTGACTAAGCAGTCTCGCTTCAAGAAAGTCACTGATTAATGGCAAGACGTAAGCCGGGTGATAGCTCAGCCCTTTGCTTTACCCCTGGGGTTGCGTTTGCACCGAGTTAATGGGGATAAAATTCGCAGTTCCCGGTCTGACTGGTTATTGGCTGGTTCGGGGTTGTGGTGCTGCCGTGTGGTCAGCAAAGATGCTTAAACCGGGGTGCTGTTGCAGGGAAAAGTTGTGCTGGGGGGTCTGGGAAGAGCCGCTTGTGCCAGGTCGGGCCCTGCGCTGCATGCGGGAATCAGAAATACATCCCAAAATTACCATCGACGGTGTATAAAACACCTTCCTGCCGTCACCGGGAGCTCAACCTAACCGCAGGTCAGCCGTGGGGAGGCACTTTGTATCGAGTAGGATTTTAATATTCCCTCCTTTAAGAAAAATATATATATATATATATATTTCATCTAACACAGTGCGGAGAAACTTGCGGTCGCTTGCACGGGGCTCATAGTGTCAAAATGGCAATTTCACGTCGTGCCGATGTGACATGAGCGGGGGGGTGAGCAGAGGTTAATTATGTTGCGTAATTATGTTAATCTCTTGCTGTTAAAAGGCAAAAAAAAAACGGAAAGACTTTGTTTCACTCCTGTGCCTTGGCCTCACTCGTGAAATCAGTTTTAAAAGGAGAAAGGAAAGAATCTGGGATGGGAAGAGTGTTAAAAAGAAATGAATGAATTAATTGGAAAATTTGAAGGGCGAGGGGGGGTATTTCTCTCCCTGCCCCCCCCCCCGCCGCTGTGCCACCCGCTTGGTGTCCGGTGTCACCAGGGGGTGTCACGGGAGGGTGTCACTGTGGGGGTGTCACGGGGGGATGCTGGGGCACAGGGTTCCCTGCCGGCTCGGGCTGCTTTCTGGAAAGTGCTTTGTGTGGCCGGTGGCATCCTGGGAAGGGTCATGTGGAGCCCATGATGTCACGGGAGCAAAGCCCGAGCAAAGCCTGACTGAGCAAAGCCTGACTGAGCAAACCCTGACTCAGCGCCAGGCCCGGGTGGCCGCAGGTCCCCAAGTGCCGGCCGAGATGTCAACCCTCACCGGCAGCAGAACTCCCCGTGGCAGGCGAGGAGTTAAGCCGGGCTTTTCCCCAGCCTGGCAAAGCCTGGCTTGCTCCCCAGGAGGGGTGAAGGTCTGTTTGGAGGGTGATGATGACAGGATGGAAGGTCCCCTCACACAGGGTGTACTGGGCCCATTCCCCGGGCTGTTTGGTTCCCAAAACTCGCAGTCGGGCTCGTGTCCTCCTACAGACACCACAGCCCTCCCGGCGAGATCCTAATCAAGGGGTTTGTAATTGCGTTGATTTGCATGTGAGGCAAACACATACGTTCTTCCTGCCTTTTGGGGAAGAGCCAAACTTTTTTCATTATGGGGCTTTGTATATTTTCATGTGCTCTAATGCAAGCCTTCTCTGTTTTCCTCCTTGGTGATTCTGGTTTACACTTCATGAGGTTTGTGTGTGTGTTCTTGTTTCCCTTTGTTTTTGCCCAGCACAAGAAGTGTAAGCACAGCGATGCCGGGCGCTTAGCAGCTTCAGACTGAGATGTATATTGAAGATAAGCTGAGCGAGCACGCTGGCAAAACTTCTGTTGTTCTTTCCAAACTTCTTTTTTGCAGTAACCGCTGTACTTTGCCCTGTTTGGAAATTAAGGTGTTGTTGTCCAACCTTTTCTTCCCGATGTGCTGAACCGGTGTGCGTCTCCTCTCTTGCAGAGCCTCACAATGACAGAGGAAGCATGCAGGACACGGAGTCAAAAACGAGCCTTAGAACGTGAGGTACCGCACAACGATGTGGACAGCAAGAAACTGAAAATGGAGAAAGGACTGCTAGGAACCGATTTAAACGCTGAAGGCGACATGAAAATCAAAGCCGATCCCGCAGCTGGAAAAGTGCAAGGATTGTTAAAAAGCGGAGAGGTGAAAGCAACCATTAAAGTGGAGGTTCAGACGGGAGATGAGCCTGTGGACATGAGCACCTCCAAAAGGTGAGTTAGGGTTGACGTGCTGCGTTTGGGACACCAGCACCGTAAAATGCTGAAGGAGGAGTTCTCCGCATCTTAAAGGTAGAGAGATTAAAGTGTTACGTGTGTATTGCAGCTCCGTCTCTTCACGTGAGATTCAACAGCTGTTTCTGTATAATTTCCATCCTGATTTTCCTCCCAGAAGCCGTGGCAGCTGTGCTGAGCAGCTGAGCATGGAAACTCAGTCTTGAAAAACATGTACAAGTTATAAAGAGGATGCGCTTTGAGCTACTGAGTGAGGTTTGTGTGAGGAAGAGCGGTTTGGGGTTTTCTTAATTGAGCTGTGATATAGGAAAAATAATAGCTTATAGTTGTCTAAACAGAGGTGTTTTAGTGGCAACTTGATTCCTCCTGACAGAGCAGAGTGTTTTGGATAAGCCTGACTTGCTTTTAGAAGGGACCTGTGGCTTTTGCCACCAGATGTGTTCTGAAAAGCCAGTTCTCCGTAGGACAGGTTTGTGATACATTTTGGAAAGTCCAGCCTGCTGAAGGTGTCTGAATTTTGCCATCTGGAGGCGTGAATTCAAAGTTCATTATCGCTTCGGAGAACTTTATTATTACAGAAACATAAAGCTTTTCCTCTGGCTTGTATTTGAGATACAAACGAATTGGGTGGTTCTGACGCTTTCTCCAGAAAACGTCTGCCAAGGAGACAACTGCGCAAGTTGCCCAATTTGATACTGAGGAGTAGTTAATTGGGGTAATAGGTGACTTCCCAGGGTTGTGCTGACTGGGAGTGAATCTCTGAAGGTCTCTACCCGCTCATTAACGCAGGTATGCGCGCTCTTTTTTTGAACATCTCAGAAGATCGCTCACGCCGACAAACTGGAATAAATTAGACCCAGGTATTCGCGCCGCTTTGTTGCGGCGCTTGCCCCCACATGCCCGCGCTCCCTGGGAGTTCAGCACCCGTTTGAAACGTGTGCCAGCGCCTCTGCTCTGTTGGTGTCCATCCCCGAACGAGGGGCTGCACGTGGAATCGCTCAGAGTGCACCCAGGACAATAATGGCTCTTTAAAGGAGACGGGAGAACATCCTCTCTCCATCCCGTGTTCTTATTTCAGGTGGTAACAGGATATCGTCGTATTCGGTTTCTGCAAGGAGGGAGAAGAGGCTTCCCCGTACCAAAAATCCGCTTGCCGGAGACGCTCTGATCCCAAATCCGCTCAAGTTGATAATAACAAATATAATTAAGAACTTCACGAGGCTTTGCATACTGTTCATAAGTTGCAACGCCTTTTGTGATCCGTAGTTGTATAAAATTCTCCATAGAGAGGAATTAAACCCTGGGTCATCTCAGGTGACAAAAAGGAGCGTGGATGATTCCCCACACCTCTGGAAATGAGGCAGCGGCTTTGCAGGGTCCGAGGCTGCAATCCAGAGCATCAACGCGGTGCTGAGCGCCTCGGGGTGCAAATACACCCAGGCAAACACAACCCGCGGCCAAAGGTGCCCGCGATACACAGGAACGTTGTCCCTGTCAAGTCTCATCCCTTGCATGTCTAAAAGTACAATTGGCGTTTATAGGGAAGGTGGGTCTTAGTTTCATAAGGATTTTTAGGTTGTTTTCCGAGCGTGGGACACCTTTTCAGAGCTCCTGCTTTTAGAGGAGTTTAGTTTGCAGCCAGGACCTGTGTCTTTAAAGCCTCTGAGCTGATCTTCCCGAGGAGGTGAAAAAAGAGCCATTCTTAAAATGACTGAACCACTCCAAACTTCTTGGGTAAAATTCATGCTCAGTTCTGTGTGGTGTTTGGGCTTTTAGGCTTCCTTAATGCTTTTAGGGCTGGAAACACAATATTTTCCTTGGAAGAGGCGGCCCAGCACTAATCACGGTTTAGCTGACGTAAAGCTGATTGAACGGGCTATCTTCCTGACATCGGCTGCTTTTCAAGGTTTGCGATACAAACCTATCCGCGTCGAACTTTAAAGTATATTTTAATTTTATTCTTTTTTTGTTTGTTTGTTTGCTAAACCGTGGAAGTTGAATTTAAAAATAGGATCTGGTTGGAGCGCGTTTCCCCATGCCAGAAGAAACAGAAGCGAGTCTGTAGTGGTAGGAGCCTTTGATGGGAGGTCACCCAAGGCCAAACCAAACCCTCGCTCCTCCGCACGGCGTTTGCGCAGCCCTGCTGTGTAATTATGGGGGACGGGGAGTCCTCCCCCCGGGAGAAGATGCCTCATAAATAGTAAAATAGTGTAACGTGAAGGGCTTTGCTTGTGAGCGCGCTGATTTATTCAACGTTATAGTAACTCTCCAAATAGGTTTATTTCGGCGTTCTGCACAGCGAGGCGTCTCTGGCACACGGGAAAGGGAGAACGTGTTGTTTTCACAGCGCACAAGCGGGATGGTAACGGGGATTGGTTGTAAAACACGAATCCAAGAGCTGGCTCTATCTGCAGTTTAAGGCTGGCTGATCAATAGAAGTAATTCCTACAGATTTTGTATCAGTTGGGGTCTTATTTAGAAAGAAAAAGAGGCAAAAAAACCCCCACACATTCCAAACCACTGTGTTTATCATGTTGGCTTCTCACATTGAGCTGCAGAGTCTGTGTTTTCCTTCCAGTTGCAATACAAGGCCGGGTAAGCCAAGAAAAAAGTCTGCATTGGATACGTTGGGTTTATTTGCACCCATCTCTTGTCTCCTGGTGTGCGGGACCCACAGGTACCGAACACCCCAGTTTGCAGCTCTTGCTTCTGGAAGTCACGTCTGAGCTGGTCCGGCTTAAACCACCGCTCGTTTGCAGGATAAAACCCAACGGGAACGAGGAGTTCGCAGCATCCCTGGAGTTAGTGCTCATAGGAAAATCATCCCAGCTCTAACTCCTTTCGTTTTAGGTCTTGGCGGTTATGATTTGCATGCCTGACAAGGGCTGCGTTGCTCTGGAACCTCAGGATAGTCGTGTTCTCCTTTTGTTACGTGGGATAACAGAAGTAACACCAAACAGGGATTGGTGGGAAGTTGGCTGCGCTCTGGATTTTCCTGTTGGGCTCTGGGTGCTCAGTTTTGGTGCTTTGAAGGATTTTTAGGTTTAGGGCTGTTTCTTGTTCTTAAATCCAGCCAGGTCACGTTTCAGATTTACCAAAGGAACAGATGTGACTCTGGAACTCTGAGGTGTTCCTGAGCGCTCGGGGGTGCAGCCCGTGCTGCCCCCCAGACCCTGCTTTACCGGAATGGACTGGGATATTGTGGCAAAATCAATGCCCGAGTTTCTGGGGGAGTTTTAATGTTCTGTTTCAACTGCAGACACTGATGAACGTTTCCTTCCTTCCTTCACACTCAGAGCAAGGGGTGACGTTCGCTTTGTTTCTTTTTCACGCTGCAGTCACCACATCCATGGCAGCTGCTTTGATTTCTGCAGGTAAAGCATCTCCAGGAAAAAGAAAAGCAAAATTCCCCACTGCCTTCCTTTTCTTTCCTTGTTTGTCTTCCTCCATTGCCAAGGATTTTTGGATGAGAGTATACAAGAGAGTGTTGAATGGACTGAGGCAAAACTGTTGCATGTTTGCTAATGCAGATGAAGCTTTGGTGGGAAGAGGAGTTTACATTTGTCACCCTTGGTTGTGCATCATTGGAACTTGTGTGAGTCCATCTCAAGACACCTCAGGTGTATCATCTCGGAGACAAAAGTTTAATGGGGATTCAGCCACCTGACCCTCCTCTTTCCTTCAAATCAACAAGTAAATACGCTGTATCCCCCTGGGAAAGTGGCTTTTGGGGTTGTTTTCCTGTGACAGTTGTGCTCTGCACCGCTGCAGGATGCTCCTCAAGGAAACTCTCAAAGGCGCGTGGTGTCTGTCCTTGCGCTCGGGGTTTGAAAAGGGGATCTTGGGGAAGCGTTGCCTTTTCCTTCGAGACCTGTGCTGCTTCCTTACACCGATTTTGTGTTACAATTGTGTTTCATCGCTGCGGGTGCTTGAATGGGCGTCCATAGCCGGGCAGCAGCCCCGTTTCCATCCTCCAACGCGGAGTCCAAATGACTGAGACAGCAACACTTATGAAAGCCGAAGGGAGAAGAATAGAACGACATCTTTATTTAGCTGAAGGAGGAGGAAGGTCAGAGCATCAGGGCAGTTACCCCACGTTATTTACTGCTGGTGGCAATATTTTTCTGAAAGTGGTGATATTCCCATTGTCTCTCTTATTCCGAAGCATCTGGTTTGGGTTTATTTGCTTTACACACAGGCTAAGGAAAGAGGAAAGGAGGCTCCTTTAGGAAGGCAGAGCGCTTTGCTGGGTCCTGGGCTGTGTCTCTGGAGCTCCTGTGTTCCCCGTGCAGTCGGTCGCCGTAAATCCTGTAATACTGGATATGAGTTGACTTGGTGGCTGCGGTTGATTTGTGTTGCCTTTAAAAATACAGAGCATCTCCCCTGTTCAAGAAGGGTTTTCCTCTGTGAGCTCTTATGTCAGCAGGCTGAGTCCTAGATAGATACAACCATTTCATGCTTTTGTGGGAATACATGACTTTAAAAGCAGCGGTTTCTACGGCACCTTCTATTAGATCAGCATCTTACAACGCAGCAGTCAGGAATATCATCCTGTATTTTGCAAAACAGGAATCGTAGGGTTTTCCCTACATTTCACATGGTGGTCCCACCAAACACCTTAGGCAGCTGAATTTTTTGGTGCAAAGCAGGGGTGTCTTGCATGGACACCCAGTGTTGCTGTTCCTCTCTTCTGAGGGTGAGGAGGTGATGTCTCCGGGGTACCCCCGGCTTTCAGAGCAGGAAGAGAAGGTCCATGGGATCACGACTTGTCCAAGCAACCGCTGTTCGCCTTGGCCGGACAGACCGCCGTCCGTCCCGCTGTCGCTCCGCAGGGTTTGCTCCTCTTCCTCCCAAACTTCGTGGTGTTCTATCAAAGTGCTCAGATCGCTGCTGAACGCAAACTTGTGCTGTTGCCAGCGCATCGTTGAACTAGCCCAGGATGGAGCTTTTCCTGCTCAGGGTATCCCGGGGGACATCAGGCATCATCTTCCTCATCCAGCCTGAAAAGGAACCCAGGAGGACCCCACACCGCAGCACAGCGACTCCTGGGGCTTCTCAGTTTTGCTGTTTCTCCTTTATTTTTAACAATTTTTCCTTGAAAAGCACCCAGTGACCCTTGGCGCAGGGACCCCCATTCAGGGCCGCTCCATTTTCCCCGCCGTCCCCCCTGGCCTGACCTCCCGCACCTCCCAAGATGCCGGCCGGGCCGCACCGGCCGGGCCCGCCCGTTGCCATGGTTGTCACCGCGCCACGTCACGTGTGGGGTGTCACGTGGCCCCGCGGTGGCCCCAAGGGGACAGCCCCGGTGCCGCCATTTGAAGCGGACAGAGCTGGATGGAGTCGGGTGACGGCGGCTCCGCTGCCGCGTTGTCACCTCCGCGGTTCCACTGGGTCGATGGGACAGGGGACAAAGCGCCGCCGGTGGTAGAGTCGCTGTCCCCAGCCAAATAAAACCCGTCACGTCACGTTTGCGGTGGCGTCTGCGTTGTGACGTGTTGACCCCATGGCTCTCGGCTCTGTCCCCATGTGGGTGGTTGGAGGTGGAGGTGACAAGAGCGCCGTGTGTTTGGGTGCTCAGACCCCGCTGTTGATGTGGGGGTCACCGTCACTTCTCGATGCTTTTCCCAAGGGATTTAACCTTGAAGTCTAAGGGGGAACAGCCAGCGCTTGGCCCCGGTTGGGTCCCAGTTTGCTCAGCGCTGCTGGGTTGTCACAGGACGGGACCTGCTGCGTCCCCACACACCCACTTGGGAGAGGCTCCCAAACCAGTTAGAGCACAACCCGGCCCAGTTCCTGCCCCCTGAGAGCGACCTGGGCCGGCTCGGTGCGTTGGGACACGGGAGACGCTGGGAAATGCTTCACCTGTGCCCCTGGAACTTGTGAAACAGTTGGGATGATGGAGTTTTCTGGCTCGCTGTGCCCTCTAGAGGACACTCATCTACTTGTTTTACTTATTCTTTCCCCACTGTATGTTTGTACATTAAAAACTGGGGTTCTGGAGTGTTTGAGGTGGGTTTTACAGTATCCGAAATACTGTTTGGCTGGAGGTGTGCGTGTCACGGAGCTTATCAGGGCACGCAGCTTTTTGCTGTGTGAATATCCATTGCATTGCTGGATAAGATAATAAGGATTAATTTCTGCTAATCATTGGATTCCTAATAACTGTGGGCTATCAGTTAAGTCTAGAAATTGTTGTTTAGTCTAAGAAGTAATTGCCTGATATTTAAAAGTAGAAAGCTCTGATGCCGTTTCTCTTATTTGTGGATAATACAAACCACTGTTCCGGGAAGCTTAATATCCACCAGGAGAACAGACATTGATTGAACTCGTCCGTGTTTCTTCAGGATGGAGAGATTCGGGATTAATCTTGCAGGAACCCGTAAATAACGTTGCTTTGCAGCATGAAGCAGTTGCTTGATTTTATTAACTCGCTCTCTGTATCTTTTCTTCTGATTCGCAGTGAAATAAAGCGAGAGAAGAGAGTCCCCTCCCCGGACGTTATAGTGTTATCTGACAATGAGCCTTCTAGCCCTAGAATGAATGGTTTAACAAAAATAGCATTAAAAGAGACCAACACAGAGGCGCTCATGGTGAGTCTCCCTGTCGTGTCACATCCGTGACAATTAAAGCGCTGTCAGTTCGTGTCGTAACTTGCGTGGTGTCTGTTCTTTCCCTCTCTCCCCTCCCTGTTTTCCCATCGCTGTTGCCGTACCCGGCCCTGCAGAAGAGCAGCCCGGAGGAGCGGGAGAGGATGATCAAACAGCTCAAGGAAGAGTTACGGTTAGAAGAAGCAAAGCTCGTTTTATTGAAGAAGTTACGGCAGAGTCAAATCCAGAAGGAGACCACTACTCAGAAGGTATTTATTTTCGTACAGATACTTATCGTTTGAAACGGGAGAAATTGAAATAGCTGTGGTGGTTGCCATAACCTATGGAACATAAGAAAGCTTTCCACTAAAGCATATCTCACTTTTCGTAAAATCTCAATGAAGTTCATAGTGGCTTATCCTGCTAACCGCTCCTTTTTGTGGAATTCCTTGTTGTGTCTTGCCAAGACCAAACAACAATGATACTCAAAAGCCAAAGATCTTTTCATTAAAACTCAAGTGCATTTGTGAAGGTAACACACTTCCAATTATTAAAGGCTGTCCTTAACGCCACGTAGAGATCGCTGAGATACGTTTGGAGGAGATTCCTGCATGCAAGAAATGTGCTGATGGGCAGAGATAAAGCGTTTGAAGCGTGGGCTCTACCCCCAGCTCCCATTCCCTCCTCCTGTTTTCTCCCCACCCCTCATCTCACGCAATATTTACAGTGCTGGGGGCAGAGAGCTGCTTCCATCAGAACTATCCCTGCAGAAAAGTCTTGGGTTTTGTGGGTTTTGCCCCATTCTGCTCGCTCTGTGCACTGGAGAGCGGCAGGAGAAGCGCAGAGGGGCTGGGGGGGGCGTTGCAAACAGTGGCAATGAAATGATTTCATTTTGCAGTGTGTGATGCTGACCTGATGGGTTTTTTTGTGGTGGGGCGATATGTGGATGGACTTGGTGGTGCGGAGGGGTGTTCATGCAGCTCTCCTGGCTGGTTTGGGGGGGTTTTATTGGCATCTTTCTCCTGGACTCTGAGGCCTTCAGTAGATGGGATCAAACCTGCCGCACGTACCTGCATCGCTCGGCTCGCTGCTGAACGCGGAGCAGTGGGCTCTGGGTGTTTGAATGAACTACGGTGAAACAGCGGATCCTCAACTTCTCAATATATGAAATCCTTTTCCTAAACTTTTTTTTCACTCTGCATTATGCTCGAACCCAGTTAGTTAAGACCAGTAGTAATGGTGGATAAGGCTAAGGTGGGCTCTAAGCTGAGGCTGCTAAAACAGATCTCCAGGTTGCTCCGCTTCTGGTGTACAGACTCTTATTTTCCTGGTGTAATCTTACCTAATAATTTCTTCATTTAAATATGCACGTTGAGATGCTTGGAGGAAGAAAGGGCTGGGGGAGGGGGAGGAAAAACCACAGGCTTTGAAGATCCTCTCGCTGAGGCGCGAGGAGGTAAATGCTTTTGTTCCCGTAGCTTCTGTGATTCTGCTTTTCCACCCTTACGCTCGTCTGCTTTTCTTCTCTGGTTTGTTTTTCTCCTCTTCCAGCCTGCTGGTTCCTCTGGGAGTGCTGTGGCCACCCCTCCGCCCTTGGTGCGGGGACCGCAGAGCGTTCCTGCTGGCAAGGCGTCCCTCCAGGTCAGTGGGACCAGGGGCGCGGAGCCACGAGGCGCACAGAGCAGGAGACCCCATCCCATTCACGCCTTGGGGCCAAGTGCAATTCTTTAAATTACTTTTTAAACTCCCAAAACCCCACTTAGACGCTTTATAAGAATGAGAGCAGGAGACCCCATCCCATTCACACCTTGGGGCCAAGTGCAATTCTTTAAATTACTTTTTAAACTCCCAAAACCCCACTTAGACACTTTTTAAGAACGGGGTGGGAGATAAAGATAGGGTGTCACGCAGACAAAACTCTCATAAGCTTGGCTTTTTAGATCATCCTGATCCACCCTGTGTCCATACGTCCATACGAGCGCTAACAACCTGTGGATGCTGTGCAGTTAGGTCATAGAAATATCGTTGCCGTACGCTTGGAGAATTAATTGTGCCCTCAGTGTGATTAATTGTAAGAGCTGAGTGAATCATACGATTTTCTCTTTTGGCTTGGTGGCTGAATGGCACATGAGGGCAGGAAAGACCCTGGTTCAGTCCAAATTAAATGAAATGTTGCAGAGCCTTGGGGGAGAAAACAGCAGAGACAATTGACATCTGTCAGCCTAACCTTCCTCTTGAGCCCAGCATCTTTAGTTTGGGGGTTTAAAGTATTTCTGGTTATTCACCTTGGGCTAATTCGGAACAAATTTCAAAACCGGTTCTGCACAAAATGTTTTCGCTGGGAAAACGGCAGCTCTGTGTTTCAGAGCCCCCTCGAACGCTGCACTCAGGGAAAAAGGGTGGATTTGTTCCCGTGTAGGAAACCTTCACAAAACCTAAAGCAATCTCCTCCTTGGGCCGAGCTGCCGGCGCTGGGACAGCACTTCCAGAGGAACTGGCCACGGGTTAAACCCTCAGCAATCAGTGGGACTGGGGTGGGCAGAGGGAGCGGGGAGCCCAGCGGCCACAGCTGAACTTACTCTAAATCGCAGCATTTGAGCAAATTAACCTCCGTCCGCTTCTGCTCGACTGTCAGAGCTCTGCTAATCCCTGTGTGCAGGAGTTGAGTTTAACGTTTGGTCTTCGGCCGAAAGCACGGCACAAGGGGATAAAAATTCCCGCCTGCCTAAATGTGCGTGCACGTGGTAGAAAGAGCGGGGTCTCCGGTGGTTTTGGAAGGGTTCGTTCACAGCGATGCCAGTTTGGGGCCCGAGGGAAGGGCGGGATGTGCAGAGCCGCGTTGGGCTCCATCGTGTAGCGCTGATGATCCGCAGGAGTGCGAGTGATGCGTGAAACCCTTTGCCACACCAGAGAACCTCAGAGGATTTCATGCGACCTGCAGCAGTTTCTCAGATCTCATTCACCCACCTCCTTTTCTTTTCCATTTTTCTCAAGTTCTCCCCCTTTCCGGTCTCATTTTTCCCTCCCCACACGCACACCGTTCACCTCCTGCATTCCACATCCAGGCTCTGCCCGTTCCGTGCTCCTCCTGAACGTATTTCCCCACTCTCTTACATCCCCCAAAATACACATTTCTTCCCCCCGCTTCTTCTCATGCTGGGGTTACGGCGTTGCCGCTCTGCTGTGTCTCAGCACAGCAGCTCTGGAGCTGTTGAGTTTCAGCGGTGGGAGGGCAGAGGAAAATGCTGGGGGCTGCTCTTGACCTTCGGAATTCCGCGCAGAGGGAGAGAGAACAACCCAGGTGCCACCACGTCCTTAGGTGTTTGTATCGCTGCCTGAGAGCTCAGACGCTGCTTTATCAGCGTAGAAACGCACCGGAATGAAACAGCACGAGCAAAGTCTTCTCTTTGTTTGCAGACCTCTTCCACGCGCATACCAGGCACTGTTATTCCCCCTCCCTTGGTCCGCGGGGGGCAGCAGACTTCTGCAAAGCTAGGAACGCAGCAGAACACGCAGATTGTGATGCCGCCGCTCGTCCGAGGAGCCCAGGTGAGTGTTGACCCACCTTTCACGATCTCCTTTGGGCATCTCAGCTGTTTCCTTAGACATTTGTCTGCTTGGCTGGAAGAGGCCCACGAAGTTCTTGCTGGAATGAAACCTTCGTTCCGGTTTCATCGTGGAACAAACGCAGCGGTGCTGTGGACGCTGCCTCGCGCCTGTAGCTGCTTCCCTCAGCTGCACCAAAGTGCTTGATTTGCTTTGATCATGAAAGCTCATTTACAGGCTTCCAGCTTCACCCGCTTTTTAGGAGAGAAGCAGTAGAGGAAATGAGGCGCTGCCCGTTGTTCTTCCATTTTTCCCCCTCGTTATTCTTCCTGTCATATCAATTCCACCTTTTCAAGTGCCCAGACTTGTTGGGTTTAAGTGCTGCTTTGCAGGGTCTCTGTCACCTGTAGCAGAAAACAGCGGTGTCCTAAAGGGATAGGAAAGCAATGTTCGATTTGATACAGTCTTCCAAAATCACGACTTCTGTGGGATACCAGGGAAAACACATTTCCGTGTTATATGAGGATTTATTGTGCAGAGAAAGCTCTGCTTTTATCTGTTGCACAGCCAGCACTGAGGAGGGAGGTCGAGATTTGCTAGGTAATTTTCATTCTGATTATGGAGAAAGCTATTTCTCTGAATGAGGTTTTCCTAATGCCTTTAAAATGAAACAGGCTTAACAACTATACATTTTTGGAATAAATTTGACTTGGAAACTTTGATTATTGGCACAGCTGCTTGGCTGCAACGTGACGGTTCATTTGGACAAAGGGAAAACACCCCATATTGCCACTGCTGTCAATTCTTTGCGTTCCCCGCCTCATTCCCACTCTCCTCTCAATCCCATTTGATTCCCACTGCTTCCCCGCTATCCGAACCCTCTCCCGGCCCCGTCGCATCACCCGTTTGTGTCTCCCCAGCAAATCCACACCATCCGGCAGCACTCGAGCACGGGGCCGCCGCCGCTGCTGCTGGCGCCTCGCGCCTCCGTGCCCAGCGTGCAGATCCAGGGCCAGCGCATCATCCAGCAGGGGCTGATCCGCGTCGCCAACGTCCCCAACACCAGCCTGCTGGTCAACATCCCGCAGGTGAGTCCAAATTAACGACTGTTGGGTCTCTGTGTCTAATTGGCACGGCCCGCTGGCCTCTAATGGGCGGGCTTGGTTATTTATTTACTGCTGCTCTTTCTTGCCTTGCTCTGTTCGCATTCACCTCCTCGACACAGGAATGAAGGCAAACTAAGCGTTGCACCTCGTTTCACGTTTGGTATTTCAATACGAAGCTGTCCATTAGGGTATTTTTATTTGAATTCTCTTCTTTAAGAAGTGTAAAGTGCTTTGGTGAACAGAGCCCAAAATGGGCAAATGCTCTGATTTGAAACACCAAGAGATACTGAAGCAGCAACTTAGTGTCTAATACTGATATTGCCGTATTGGATAAAGGACACAATTTAAAGTCAGTGCCTTGACAAAATCATAAGGAATAGGACTCCTTTTTGGTTTTTTAGCTTCAGAATTTTTAAAGCTGCTTTATAAAAATGATGAGTAAAGAAAAATAGAGCCTTTCAGGAAGCAAACTGGAGTGTTCAATGCTTCCCTCCCTCCCATCCCTCAGTGGAGAGGAGCATGTTTTGATCACCACGCTCTCTGTCCCTTGTCACTGAGCTGTCCCCTTCCCTCCCAGGCTTCCCCGGCTTCCATCAAAGGTACGACGGTGACGTCGGCTCAGGCCAACGCCACCACGACCAGCGCCGCGTCCATCGGCAACTCCAGCGAGTCGCCGGCCAGCCGGCAAGCGGCCGCCAAGCTGGCCCTGCGCAAGCAGCTGGAGAAGACGCTGCTGGAGATCCCCCCTCCCAAGCCGCCCGCGCCCGAGATGAACTTCCTGCCCAGCGCCGCTAATAACGAATTCATTTACTTAGTCGGCTTGGAAGAAGTGGTGCAGAATCTGCTGGAAACTCAAGGTGAGATGGAGTCCAAAGTGTTTCCTCAAAGGCGAGGGTTGATCCTTTCCTGTCTGGGTTTTATTTCGGTAGCGAGGAGCGCCAGGCTTTGCAGGGTTAAATCGTCATACTCTGTCAAATCTAGGGTTCGCTTCCTTTAATAATTTCAAACTTTTATTTAACATACTAAAAAAAAATCTTTAAAAATTCTTATAAAAAAGTTATGATTTCTCATAACTAGAAATAGATTGTAAAGATTTCTCTCGATTGCATCAACTTCTCCCCAGAGCTGTTCAGTTCTGATCAACCACTTGTTTGCCCATCACCGCTACATTCTCTTAATGAGCATCTAAAGAAGTATCTGCTGGATACCTGAAGTGAAGAGTAATGCAAACAGGGGAGCTAAGGGTGGAGGGTTTTCTTAGGTTGCTTGGGGGTTTTTGATGCTGGAATGTTCTTGAGGTTCCTCAAGTATTATTCATTCATAGAAGCTGCTTTGCGTTCTCCAGGTAAAGTCTCAGTGCCCGTCTCATCTCGCGAGCCCTACATGTGCGCTCAGTGCAAGACCGACTTCACCTGCCGCTGGAGGGAGGAGAAGAACGGGACCATCATGTGCGAAACCTGCATGACGTCGAATCAGAAGAAGGCCCTGAAGGCCGAGCACACGAACCGGCTGAAGGCCGCATTCGTCAAGGCGCTGCAGCAGGAGCAGGAGATCGAGCAGAGGATCCTGCAGCAGACGGCGGCCCCCGTGCAGAGCAAGGCCGACTCCATCGTGCAGCACCACTCGCTCAAGCAGGTACTTTGGTCTCTGTGACAATACAACAAGGATCCCGCGGTCCCAAGCACAGTTTTTGGCGTGAACTCGCTTTATTTTAGCTCCACAGCGTGTGAGTTTGAGTGTGAATTTAAAACCAGGCTGGTGAAAGTGTTGTTCTGTCACATGGAGACCTGATACATAAATTACGTTCTCTGTACCTGACGAATGAAGGTTTTCTGCAGAGTCATTGTAATGATCCAGGGTGTTAAACTCGCGGCTTGCAAAGTCAGTTCATAAATTCTTTTAGGATGTATTAAACGGAGGAAGGTGCTCCAGTGCCAAATACACAGGGGTAAATTGACCCAAGATAGGGGAAAAAAAGTAAATTGGCTTGAGCCAGGGGCACATCACGTTGCTTGTGAGGTTTTAAGGTGATGGTAAGCGGATCTCACGCCTTGTGAAAGCACCGCTCAGCTGAGGGCAGACGAAGCTGCTCAAGTGCTGCTTTGGGCTGAACTAATCCCGGTGCTGGTTATTTGGGACAGGGAAGTGCTGCCTGTGCCTGGAGATGCTCACACTGCACGTTTCTTTTGCTGCTTTGCAGTCGATTGCAATCCCTCATCCTTCCAGGTGCTCTCACACGTAGAAAACCAATTCTGTTTTGCCGTAGAGATGTCTCGGGGAAACTTCCACCCCCAAAACTCCATTAGTGCCTTCCAGAAGCAAGAAACCAGCGAGGGGCTGTCAAAAGTTGTGCTCCAGAGAAAGACAACTCCCTGGCCTTTCTCACCGTTGGTTTTTCCTCTTGCCAGACTTCGAGCCAGCTGTCGCGGGGCCCCCCCGGCGCGCGGGGCGTGCTGCACGCCTTCAGCCCAGCCCCCAAGCTGCAGAACGCGGCGTCGGCCGCGGCGCTGGGGAGCAGGCCGGGGAAGCACGCCGAGAGACCGGCCGGCAAGGGCAGCGCCGCCTGGAAGAAGACTCCCATCAGCACAGGTGGGTTTTCCGCTCAAGTTTGCCTTTTCCTTATGCTTGCTTAGCTGCGCTCAGTCCAACAATCATAGTTACTTTGGGTAAGGACGCTTTCTCGTTGACGCTTTTCCTGCCGGTGTTGTCGTCAACACTCAGCGCTCAACAACAGTTGGGTGGTACTACCAAACACAAACTGCTTTACACATAGATAAATAGATATCATATCAGGTCATTGCGTCTCTACGCGCAGCCAGAACTGTGGCGCGGGAGTTTGGTGCTTGTTTCGGGGAGTTTAATTCGGTCCTATAATTTTATATTGACCGGTGTTTTCTCTCCGCTGACAGTGATAGAGCGAATGGGGGGGTTTGCTCTGGGTAAGGCCACGCACGCTCCCAGTGCTCCTCAGGATCTGAAGGAACTAAAGCTGTTGTTTGGAACAAATGGAAATCATAAATTCTAATCTTAATTTTTATATATATATGTAAGAATCTGACTTGAGAAGAGTCATTTTGTTTTCCTAAATGGTAATCGGGATCTCCAGGGAGGGAACACTGTAGCAACCAGCCCTTTTCTGATCTACTTTCTTGCCCGCTATCAAATGAACTTCTTTTTATTTTTACTCCTGACAGCTTAATTTATCATTCAAAGCATAATTGAATTGCATAGAGCCGTAGCCTGCTCAGATCTTAGTTTCTGGCACAAAATCTTGCTCCTGTTGAGGTGATTTTTGGAAAACTCCATCTTCTGCAGGTGGCCCATAATGATCCATTTCCACGTGGGTGAGATGCCACCAGTGTGACTTTTGCCGCTGTGATGCTTGTTGTCCCTTTTCTCTCTCCCTAGGCGGGGCTCTACCCTTCGTTAACCCCAGTCTAGCCGTGCACAAATCCTCTTCGGCCGTCGACCGCCAGCGCGAGTATCTCCTGGATATGATCCCCCCCAGGTCCATCCCACAGTCCGCCACGTGGAAATAATGCAGCGGAGCGGCCCGGAGGGAAACCTGCCCGTTCGCCATCCTTTTGATACCACCCGACAGCGGAACCTGCTTCAATAATCCCAGCTGGATACGCCCCAGGCTTCCTAGGATGCGAGACGACCACCCCTCATCCCATCGTGTGCCGCTGTCCCCGCGCGAGCCACCGACACCCCGGGGCTGGGAAAGACTCGGAGCTCCTTCGGTTCTCCGATGCTCAACTGATGGTGACGGCTGGCAGGGAAGGGGAAGAATTCTTCTTATTTTTTTTGGCTTTATGTATTTAGTTTGGATTATTGTTTATTTTTTGTCACCAGCACAAAAGGAGGACTGAGCGACTCTGCCTTCGGTCTCTTTATTAATAACTCCCGTGGTGTTGGTTCGCATCCCGCGTAGACGTCGGTTCGAGGAGAGCGGATTTCAGATGCCGAGTTGACGTTCGCTTCTCTTCCCCGCTCCTCCTCCAGCCGGGAGGGCGCTCTCCACATTATAACGTTCCCAAATCTTCTGATGATGAGCTAACGATAAATAAGCGCAGACTCAAAATTCCCCTCGAGTATGTTTGGTTTTGTTTTGTTGGGTTTTTTTGGGTTCTTTTTCTGTTCTAAGGGACTGGCTGCCACCAAAACCAGGAGGTGGGACGTGGCACGGGAGCCTCTCACCTCTGTTGGATTCTGTTCCGAATCGACTTTGAACTGTTGGTAGTCTAAAAACAAATCTTAATTTACTGAATAGACAAACAGCTTCGTTCCTTCTTTCTAATGCAGCGAAGAGCAGTTGGGCTTTTCAGACGTTCCCAGAGACTTCAAAGTGAAACTGGTTTGGATCATTTTCCTTTTGGAGGGTTGGGGTTGGTTTTTTGTTGATGATGTTGTTGTTTTGAGCAATTTTACTCAAATAAATAAACAAGGAATTGCAGAAGCCGCATGCAGTCAGAGCAGAAGCCACGTGCAGTCAGACCAGGAGCTGCAAGCAAACAGAGCAGAAGCTGCATGCAATCAATCAGAGCAGGAGCTGCATGCAGTCAGAGCAGGAGCTGCATGCGATCAGACCAGGAGCTGCATGCAATCAATCCGAGCAGGAGCTGCATGCAGTCAGAAAGGGCAAGTGCAAGGAGCACAGGACCAGGAGGCTCCTTCTCTGCCCATGGCGGCCGGTGGCCTGAGGACCATGACACATTTTGGGGACAGAACCGCCACCTCCCCCCAGCTCCATTCCTCCAGGCGCCCCAAGCATGCTCCTCTCCCCACTATTCCATTTTCTCATAGCTAATCCTGCTTTAAGAAGACACCCCCGTGGGTTTAGTAGGTTTTTGGGGATTCCACAGGTTAAACCCAAATCCATCGGGTCCAGTTTGGTTTCTTTTCTATTCTCTCGCCATCTTCCCTGTGCTTCTCCCAAATTAAAGTTGAATTCAAGCGGCAGAATACATGCCTTACTACTTAGGTTGCGTTCCAGCACTGGAAATAGTGCTGATAAGAATTACTTGCAAAATTATATATATATATCTATATATAAAAGAAGGGGGGGAAGGGGTTACTATTCAGTCGATACTGAATCTATTTTCTTAGTTGCTGTTAGATCGACCATTAAACCGACACCTGTCCTAGGTTGTTCCCCCATCAGATGAAACTCTTGCATAGCGAAAAAGGAGATGTGTTCATTTTAGCCCCTCTTCTGTTTGTGAAAATCAGCATTTAGATCCTTTGGGAACCGCTGGGTAGGGTAGAAAACCTGGTTCTGCAGAACGCTCTTGGTTGCTGTATAAAGCCCTAGAGTTCCGATTCACGTTGGTTTTTGTTTGTGTCACACGTGTACATGAGGAGCGCAATGGGACAAGAGCAATGGGTTTGAGGTTTTAATGGTTCCTTTGGTTCCGGGATATTTTGGATTGGGAGACACAGAATGCGTTTTATTTTTGCACTTGGAATATTATGCAAAGTTTGAGTTTCTTACCCATGTGGAGGATTTTTTCTGTTTCATTTTGTTTCCTGCACCATCTCCTCATGGACCCCCATGCCCAGCGCCGTTCATCACCCAGGAGAGCACATTGGGTTGAAAAACGAGCAAAACTTCGAGGAAAATTCCAAATCCCTTTTGGGAAGCCTGGACAACTTCACCATCAATTTCCAGCCTAATTCGCCTTTTCTCACAGCGACGTCAAAACCTTTTTGGGTCCCCCAGTTCAGTACAGCAGAGCGTGAGCTTTTCGGCACAATATGGAGCGGAGACTTAAAACGAGCCTTAAAATGATGGAGAAGATTTGAAGATGCAGAATCAACAATAAGTACTTATATACTGTCCTGCAACTCTGGCTCCGCAATCTGCTCTCATTAAGATGCAGTAAAACCCCACAAATATTAAGTATTGGGGTAGAATTATTTTGAATGCTGCAAGCGAATGGAAAATACCACACGGATATTGGGCGCTCAAACTGGTTTTGACCTCGTTTTAACCCGTGGAGCAGTTGAATCCCAGGGTGTATCTCTTGCATACGTGTTCCTGCAATTTTAGATCAACGCAGCAGGAAAATAATTGAGTGGTTATGTGCGCTAAATGACAAAAATTGCTGCTTCACTTGGAGCCAAAACCACGTGTTGGGTTGAGTTGTGGAACTCGGTTCGGGTACCACGTGGGGCCGAGTGGATGTTCAGACACACGAATCTCTTCCCTTCTTGCAGACAAAACAGCGAGAGAACAGAAAAGCTCCATTAGTTGGAATACTCACAGCAGTGTTGCGCCCTAAAGGTTCATTCGTTTGGGAATGGTGAAGGAGGGAGGTTTCAGAACGAATCTTCGGGTTTATTTCTGTCACGTTTGCGGTTCTGCCTCCCCCAGCGCTTTGGTTCTGCCATGGAGCTGCCCCGAAATAATGCAAAGTAAATCGACTCCAAGCTTCCCCAGCGGAACAACCCGGTGGGCGCCGTCCCGGCCACCGCGCCGCAGCACCGGGGTCCCCAACCCTCCCCGAGCCGCCGTCACCGCGCCCCTCTCCTGGGGAGAGGGTCCCGCAGCCCCACAAGCCATAGACCCCCCGGACACCTTCGCCGCGGCCGGATTTTATAACAGTAATAACGACAAATGACTTATTGTACTTTAGATTTTAGCGACTTGTGAAATAAACCCCGGATTTTCATTTGAAACCCGTGTTGCCGTTTGGGAGCTGTGTGGTTTGTTTTGGTTTTTTAATCGCCTAATTTATTATCCGTTTGATTCCCGGTTGAATCTTTACAGCACCGTTGAGTTGGACAAGCTCTAATTCGGTATCTCAGGTCCTCCTGTAGGTGCCGTTGCAGTGCAGGACACTCGGGTAATCTCAGTTTTGAGATCCTTTGGGGTTGTTCTTTTCTCTTTTGATTGGTGCGTGTTTGTTTTAGGGGGTTTCTCGGTTGGTCATGGGGGTTTTCCTATGGAATTTGATGGGTATAGGGAGCCGTTTGAGTTCTCACACCTAGTTGGCAATTTACTTTTTGCTTGCTAAGGAAATTAAAAGTAAATTAATCAGAAGACGGAAAACGGGGCATCGGGCTGCGTGGGTCTCATCACAAACCCCATCCGGCTCATCTCTCGCTTCCTCCTTTCGGAAGGCATTTTTAAAGTATAATATATATATATATATATATGATGCAAAAAGCCCTCAAGGAACCGCAACAGCGTGGGTCTGCATATGGCAGAGTTGCACTGTATATCGCATTTAGCGGAATAACTTCCATTGTGCTTTTTATAAAACAAAGAGGGGGGAAAAGGAGGATTTATAATCATCTACCACGGGAGCCAGCGCAGGGTGCGCTTTTGTCACTCCATTTGTTGTCGCCCTAAATCTTTGATAATAAAACTTTAAAAATTAAAAGAAAAATCCCACTAAAACCTGATGGTCTCAGCGGGGGCAGAACCTGCGGTCGGTAACTACGTTGTATTGGGGGGGGGTTTAGTATCCGAATAGCAATAAAGCAATGGACGAACGGCCGCGTCTGCCTCTCATTTGGAGCGTGGGGTGAGGGTGCTCGGGGTGAAGGGAGGAGGGAAAAAGATGTGATTTTACCATTATTTTCATGTTTTGCAGCTCGGATATCAAGCCCTGGACGTCTGTCTGTCTGCGACACCAACTGGTGGTCACTGGGCCAAACTGGGAACCCTCGAATGCTCCCGTCCTGCCCGAAACGCCCCATGAGGAAGCAGCAAAAACTGGGTTTGCAGTCATAAAACCCCCTTTTGGGGCTGAGGAAGAGGAGGAGGAGAAGGGTGAGTTCGACCTGCACCCCCTGCTCTGTTTGCGGATCTTTCACATGTTTGACGCTCCGCACCATGGGGAGAACGTGGGGGTTTTTGGGTGGTTCACAAGTTTCTTTTGACCTTTTAGATTTGGAAAAAAACCTCTTTAATTTCTAGATATGCGAGTTGAGGGGCCAGTTCAGCTCAAGCTCTTTCATCTTCCTCCAAGCTGTTTAATTGCTGTGCGGCCCAGGAAGCCTTTTTGTGCAGAAGAGTGGTCTATTTTGGTACCAAAACATCCAGTGTGTCGATACAGAAATAATTGGGTTTTGTGACACTCAGCACCGCGCTCTGGGGACCTCGGGGTCTGGGGGATCCGGTGAGACCCCAACCCAGGGCGGCTCTTTCTGTGGCACCACGAACGTTTTGTCCCCGCGTCCCCAGCGCTGCCCCAGCATCGCCATCTGCAAAGTCATTAATTCCCCTTGGCAGCCGAGGGATTACGGCCGCTGATTAGGGATTAAGACAAGAGTGACCTTGATCTTGGGTGGTTTGCAAAGCCGGGAGGTGCAGGGAGAACCGTGCTGGGTGCACAATTTTTGGTCCTTATTTCCAAGCAGATGCACGCTTGCTTTTCGCTGCATCCTTCTTGGTGTGCACTTGACGGTGCACGATTTTTGGTGCACGATTTCTGGTGCACAATTTTTGGTGCACGATTTTTGGTGCACATTTGCCACTGCCTGCACAATTTTTGGTGCTTATTTGCAAGCGGGTGCACACTTGCTTTTTGCTGCGTGCTTCTTAGTGTGCACTTGATGGTGGGTGCACGATTTTTGGTGCGTATTGGCAAGTGCACAGGTTTTGGTGCACAGAGCTGGGGGCTGCACCCCCACTTCTCATTCCCCGCCCCGTAGCTCCAGCGCCCGGTACTGGGGTGCACGGGGTGGGGGCGATGCTCCCCGGTACCGCTTGTGGATGCAGGGTCTTAGCACCCAGGGGTGCCCCCCGTATCCCTGTGCCCGGGTGCTCGGCGACACCCCCGCTCGCTCAGTCGCTCCCGAGCAGCCCCGGGACCGGCGGAGGGAGCGCGGGTGGGCCCCACCGCTGCGTTGCCCCTTTAAGGCGCGACCGGCGGAGGTGCTTGTCACGTGGTGCGCGAGCGCGGCGGAAGTGACGCGCAGGTGGCCGCCGGGATGGCGGCGCCGAAGGTGAAGCAGGACATGGCCCCGCCGGGCGGGTACGGGCCCATCGACTACAAGCGGCACCTCCCGCGCCGCGGCCTCTCAGGTGCGCGGGGAGGCCCCGCGGGGGAGCCCGGGGTCGCTCCGGTTCCTCCCGGTTACGCTCCGCTTCCCCCGCCGGTGTCTCCGGTGCCGCCGTGACCGCCCCCGTTCCCCCCGCAGGTTACAGCCTCTTCGCGCTGGGCATCGGGAGCCTCTTGCTGGGCTACTACACCATCGTCAAGTGGAACCGGGAGCGCAGGTGCCGCCCCCATCGCTTCCCGGTCCCTCCCCGGTTCTCCCGCCGCGTCCCCTGCCCGGGGCTCCCCGGGGCCCCCTGCGCTCCTGCCCGGGGCTCCCGGCACCTCGTTCTCCTCCCGGGACTGCGCTCCGGTTCCGTCCCCTCCGCTTCCCCCGCCTCTACTTCCCCCGTCTCCTCCAGTTCCATCCTCTCCGCTTCTCCCCCTCTGTTTCCCCCATCCCCTCCGCTTCCCCTCCCTCTCCGCTTCCCCCCGTCTCCGGTTCTATCCCCTTTGTCCGGTTTCCCCCCTCCCTCTGTCCGGTTCCCCCGCCTTCCTCCTCTCTGGTTACCCCCCTGCTTCTCCGGTTCCATTACCTTTGCTTCCTCCCCCCGTCCGGTTCCATCCCCTGCAGTTCTCCCCTCTCCGGTTCCCTCCCCGGTGCCCCACTGATCTCTGTCCCCCCCGGTCCCGCCGCAGGCGGCTGCTCATCGAGGACCTGGAGGCGCGGATCGCGCTGATGCCGCTGCTGCAGGCAGAGGCGGATCGCAGGTACCAGGGGAGGGGGTTCGGGGGGGTCCCCGCCGGTCACAGCGTCCCCGGGCTCAGCCCCCCTATCCCGCAGGACCCTCCGGCTGCTGCGGCAGAACCTGGATGAAGAGGCCAAAATCATGAAGGACGTTCCTGGTTGGAAGGTTTGTGACTCCCGGGGTGGGAACCAACCGGGGTTGGGTCTGTGTGGGATCCCCGGGGAAGCTCCGAGGGGCTCGGAGCCCGCCAGGCACCGAGAGCCCTGGGAGGGGCTGTGCTGCGTTGTGAATCTCATTCCCCCCCGGGGCTAAGCCATTGTCATTAATTTTACACCAGCTCATAGCAAAACCAGGTAGGAGCTGAGACATAAAATGTGAGGAACTAAAGCTTCTCGATACAATTACACAACATTAAGAATATTCCTTATTTCTCCTAAATATTCTACATAATTTGCATATAGCGATTTTCAGGATGGTCTTCCAAACCAGGCACCGAAAAGAACTCTGGAAGCTTCCTTTCTTACTAAATTATTTTTAATGCTTCTTGGTAGTAAAAAATTCTTCTTGAAATCTCAGGTGCAAATTTCTCCTTGAGGAAAAAGTCGCCCTAAACATCCATTTCTAAGCAGGGTTGCTGAAGGTGGCCACAGTAGAACAAGCATGGATATATAATTATAACACTGAAAGAACAGTTATCTTCCTGTATTAATATCTACATGGCACCCCAGAATATTGTAGATACTATATAATACTTATATTATATACGTTTGAAGTGCAGCAGTAGTGATTTTGTCTCTTCTAACCTCTGGGGTGGGGAATGAGCTTCACAACTCAGCACAGCTCCCCTGGACCATCAGCACCTGGGGACAGTGGTCACCGGGAGATGGCTGCGCCCATTGTGTGTGTGTGTGTGTGTCCCAAAAACCATCTCCCCGCTCAGGTGGGCGAGTCCCTGTTCCACACCGACCGCTGGGTCCCCCCAACGCTGGACGAGCTTTACTACCTGCGTCCCCAGAGCGAGATAGACAACGAGAAGTTCGGGCTGCAGTACTACGTCTGAGCGACCCTCTGTGACCCCCCTGGGCCACCTGTGACCCTCCCTGCATCACCTGTGTCCCCTGGCACCACGGGGGGGGCTGCTGGGTGGTGCCTGTGCCATCCTCTGTCATTAAAACTCGGATCTGCGATGTTGGACGTGATTTTGTGCCTGGTTTTGTGCAACTCCGTATCCCCCCGCAGGAAATTTGGCCGCTCTGGGGTGGCTGCTGCTCGTCCCCACCCGGGGGGGTCCTGGGTTTTGGTCCCAGAGCCCCAGATTAGCGTGGGGGGGATGAAGGGACTGTGACTGGGGGGGCTGGTCACTGCAGCTGCCGGAGAGGGGCTGGCAACCCGCACCCCCCACCCTGTGTGTCCCCTGCAGTGGGGACGTGTCCCTCAGGGTGGGGGCTCGGGGAGGGGCAGCTGATGCTGCAGAAGTGGCTTTGGGGGGTGAAAAGCACCGGTTTGGGGGCTCTGACACGCTCCTGTGGCTCGGAGGAGGGCGGGTGCTCCCCGGGGGGGCGGTGGGAGCAGCTGCTGGTGGGTCGAGGAGGGGTCGCTAACGGTATTTCTGCCATTCCTGCTGCTCGTGTGCTCATCCCGGTGGGGGGGGCGATGTTCGCGGGGAGGCGGGGGGGGTCGGGGAGGGGCGGGGGCAGCCGGAGCCACCTCCCCCGGGCGGCACCGCCGAGCGCCTGGGGGTCCGCGCTGCCGCCGCCGCTCCCGAGGGCTCCGCCGCCCGTCCCGCCGCTCGGGATGAGCTCCGCGCCCCGCCCCGCCCGGGAGCCCCCCCGCTACCTCAGGTGAGTGCGGGACCCCCCGGGAGACCCACGGACCGTGCACTGGGAGCACTGGGATGGGGGTACTGGGGTCCCACCGTGTGCCCGCAGCGGGGGTTCACACCCGGCATGGCCGGGACCCTCCAGCCGGTGCCCCCCCCGGCTGGTCCGCAGGGATGTCGTGGGGACCCCAGTGAGCCCCGGGCCGGGTGGCCACTCCGGGAGGGCGCTGGGGGTCCCGCGGTCCCGGTGCTGGGACGGGACCCCCCGGGGACCCCCGTCGGGGCAGCTCCTGCCCTCCCTGATGCTCCTCCGGGCCGGGACACGGCGACTCCTCCAGCCCCACGCCGTCCCCACGCGTGTCCCCCGGGACAGTCCCACCCCGGCTTCTCGCACCCCCGAGCCGCGGCGGGAGGGGGGGGCTGGTACCCAAATAGTCTCGGTTGCCAGAGCAACTGCATCCCGGGTCTCCATGGCTGCGGCGGGGATGTCGCCGGCAGACGCGCGGGAAGCGGAGCAGGGGGACCCGCCGGGGGGGTCCCGGGTCCCGGGAGGGGCTGGTGCCTCCGCGGTCCCCCCGGTGAGGACAGGGGGGGTCCCGCAGCCGAGCAGTGCCGGGGAGAGATGAGCGGGGGGCGCCGGGATGGGGACCTGGGGTGCAGATTTGGGATGGGGAGCTGGGATGTTGAACTGGGATGTGGAACTGGGATACGGACCCAGGGTACAAAACTGGGATATGGAGGTGGGATCAAAGAGGGAACAGGGATCCGGGGTGTGGACCCGGGATATGGAGCAGTGATGCAGACCCGGGATACAGAGCAGGGATGTGGACCCGGGATACAGAACTAGGATGTGGAGCTGGGAAGCAGAGATGGGACACGGAACTGGGATGCAGAACTGGGATGCAGAGCCCGGGATGTCCCACTCCAGGGCTGGGGTGCAAAGGGGACACGGTGCGGGGGACTCTGAGCCCCTCATCCCTCAGCTCCTCTCCCTCCCATGTCCCACAAGGTCTCTGATTCCCTTGGGGCACCAGCAGCCTCGATCATCGCCCGTTCCCTCCAGAAGGCACCAGTAACTGGGATGAACTGGGTCAGATTGGGCTTTGCTGGGTCTCCCTGAGCTCTGCCGGGTATCTACCCCAGCAGGGGAGAGGAGCAGCATTTCCCCCCCACTGCACCCCCAGCCCCTATAGCAAAGCCCGGGGGGAGCAGGGAGGGCTGGTAGCGATCGTGCACCCCGGAGCGTTTGGGGGGGACGCTGTTCCCGGGTGGGCAACGAGCCAGCCCCTAGGGAGCCCCGCCATGTGTCCCCCCCTCCCTGGGGACACTGCCAGGCCGGCGGGAGCCAGCCCGGGCTGTGGACCAGGTTCCACTGCCAGCAGCGATTACGGACAATGTTCTCCCCCGGGGGTTTTGTCAGAGCCAGGAACGTGCCCGTTGTTGGGTGACCAACAACACAGCTGCGCCGGAGCCCGCTCGGCCCCACCAGCCCCGGCGCGGGAGGGGGGACTGGGGGCTGGATTTAGCCCCTTTTTCCCCCTATTTGTGCACTGGGACCCTGCTGTGGGGCCGGGCTGGGACTCGCTAGAGGGCACCAGTGACTTGGGGACAGGAACAGGAGGGAACGGATGGAAAAGGATGGGATGAGGCTTTCCTGGGGTCTGTCACTGGGGCCGTGGGGTCTGCCAGGATACACAGGGGGTAGAGGAACCCCCAAAACAGGAGTGTGGCCGGGGAACCCCAAATCCCCCACGGGGCGCAGGGTTTCCAGCCCTGGAGCACCGGGATCCCGGCTCCATCCTCTCCCGGGGGCCAGATGTCCCGGTCCCATCCATCACCCGCCAGCCCGGCACACGCTGTTCCCTGCGCGGCGCAGGTGAAGCCAACAGATGTGAGCAATTATGATCCAATTTGGAGGCTCCCCGGCCCTGCCAACTTCTGGGCTCGGCAGGGAAGGAACAACCGCAGCATTGTTCGCTTTTATGTAACAGCCCCGATCCTCGGGAGCCCGGGGACGCTGCCAGGGCCGTGCCTGCACAGAACGCAGCCCCCAGCCCATGGGGTCGGGCCATGCGTGTCCCCAGCCCCGAGCCGCTGGCTGTGCCCGCCCTGAGCCCCGCGGACCCCCAGCCCTGTGTCCCCAAGCGTCCCCTGCCCCACACTCTGGAGTTGGATGGGGGTCCCGAGGGGCGAGTTCCAGGGTTGGGGGGATGTCCCCATCCTCACTGCCGTCTGCTCCCCCCGCAGCAAGGCAGAGGCAGCGGCCATTGAGAAGGAGCTGCTGGAGGATTATCGGTTCGGGCGGCAGCAGCTGATCGAGATCTGGGGACACGCCTGCGCCATGGCTGTCACCAAGGTGAGTGGCCAGCGGGGCTGGGGACCCCCCGTGCCCAGCACTGCTCCCCCCCTGCTGGAAACCTGAGTGCTCGTGCTGGATGTGAGGAGGAGGAGGAAGAGGAGGAGGAGGAGGCAGCAGCCGGGCTCTGGGCATTTGGGGCGAGCGAGGTGCAGCATCAAGGGCGCCTTTGTGCCTCCGCGCCTGCCCCGCTCAGCTTTTCCATGGGAGGCGTCTGCGCCGCGCTCTGGCCCCCCCTTCATGGGCAGAGGAGTCGCCTGAGGAGGGGAAACATTTGGGTGTTGAAACATCTCTGGATCCTGTGGTTGGTCCCACCCCTCCAGGGACCCCCAGTGTCACAAGATCTCTGGCCCAAATGGGGAAGAATGGAGATGAGCATCCTCCTCATGGGGCTGAGCATCCTCCTCTTCCTCACATACCTGAGGCAGGCAGAGCATCCACAGCCCCAGCTCAGGCATCCCCCCACCCAGCCGGGGTCCCCAGCACCGTCCCCTCCCGGCACGTCCTCGCAGCCACGGCCCCAGGGCAGGACCAGGCTGTGTCCGGCTGTGCGCGGGCTGTGCCGCTCAGGGCTCTGGCGCTCGGACGGGACCAGGAGCCAGGTTCCGTGAGCAGGAAAGAATCCATCAAGGGATAAACACAAACGTCCTTTCGCCGGCTGCTGGTATGCGGAGCGTGCGGCCGCCTCCCTGCGGGCTGGCGGGGAGCCCCGGCCCACCGGGCACCGGCAATGGCCTGGACATCGTCCTCGTGCTGCCTTGAGTGTCATCCCCAGCCCACCATGGGCACCATCGTCATCTCACTGCATGCCCGGTCCTGCCCTGGGTGACATCTGTGTCCTGCTGTGGGTGCCATCTTCATCCCACCATGGGTATTGTCCCCATGCCATCCCACGCCCCATCTTGCCATGGGTGCCATCCCCATCCCACCTTGGACATCCCGATCCCACCGTGGGCATCGTCCCCATCCCATCACATGCCCCATCTTGCCATGGGTGTCATCCCCATCTCACCTTGGGCACCACCATGGGTCCCTTTGTCCCCCAAGCCGTGGTCCCCATGTCCCTTGCTCTGGTTGCCACCCTCAGGGCTGAGGTGGGAGGACGGGGCTGGGTGGCGTCACCATGTCCCCGTGTCCTCTCCACAGGCCTTTCCGCTGCCCTCGCTGCCGCGGAAGCAGCCCACGGTGCTGGTGGTGTGCGGGCCGGCGCAGAACGGCGCCATCGGGCTGGTGTGCGCCCGGCACCTGCGCATCTTTGTAGGTACCTTCCTCCTCCTCTTCATCCCCGCACGGCGCCGGGTTCCAACACCCCATCTCCACCCCGCAGGACTACGAACCCACCATCTTCTACCCCAAGCGCTCCCCGGACCCCCTGTACCGCGATTTCACCACGCAGTGTGAGAAGATGGACATCCCCTTCCTGTCCTACCTCCCCACCGAGGTGAGTCCCCGCGCCGCGCTCGCCGCACGACGTGCTTGAGTTTATTATTCTTGTGGGTTTTTCGCTCGATTCCCTCCCGCCCCCGCTGCCTGCGGCTCTGCTGGGAGCCCGGGGATGCCATGAAATCCAGCGGCCCCGCCAGCCACCGGCTCTGTTGTTGTTGGACGCGTCGCGCTCGGCGGGAGGAATGTGACCCGAAATCGCTGCCCGGGCCGGGGCCGCGCGTCTCGGCGTGCCGGGCGCTGCCCGTCCCCCCCGCTTTGGCTTGTTGGGAGGACGCATTTTGTTGGCAGCAACCACCGGGTGAATTTATTGCTGCAGGAAGACGGGATCCCCACGCGGGGCTCCCCTATTGGGGGTGCGGTGGCCGGGGGACCCCACTGCCCGCCGTGTGTCCCCCCCCAGGTGCAGCTGATCAACGACGCCTACAACGCGGTGGTGGACGCGGTGCTGGGCGCCGAGGCGGAGGCGCCCGAGGGGAGGGAGCCCTGCGCCGCCATCCTGGCCACCCTCAAGCTCCTGCGCATCCCCATCGTCAGCCTGGATGTGCCCTCAGGTCCCCGCCGCGCTCAGCACCCCCCCGGCACCCTGCGACCCCCCCCCGCCCCATGTCCCCACACCGCGGGCTTGTCACCCTGCCCAGTGCATCGTCACCCTGGGCTCGGCGCCTGCATGACCGGGGAGCCCCCGCGGTGCCATTGCAGGGTGGGGACACCCCCGGGGACCCCCCCGCACCCCCGCCCGGCCTGGCAGCGTCCCCCAGGCTGGCAGCCGCTCCCCACGGCTGCGTTTCAGGGCATCCACGGTAAATAACAAACTCCCCGAACTGAGACATGATGTAATTTGAAAACACCCGGGTGTCTGGTGGCCAGGCCTGGAAATGCCATCACAACCCCCCCGCCGCGTTCCCCCCCCCCGCGCCCACAGGAGCAAACAGGAGCCCTCGGCACGGCCGCTGGTGAATCCTCACCAAAAAAAGCCTGCGCCGGTGCCAGAACGCGGCCGGAGCCGCACGGGGTGGCGGTGCCGGGGGGGCACACGTGTTGGGCAATGATGCTGGGGGTGACGTGAACCCATCCTCCATGCGCCCTCCCCATCCTCCCCATCTCCCCCCCCAGGGCATCACCCAGGGACCACCCCGTGACCCCCATCCCGTGTCTGTTTTCAGGGTGGGACGCGGAGGCCGGGGGCAGCGGTGGGATCAGCCCCGATGTCCTGGTGTCCCTGGCGGCCCCCAAGGAGTGTGCCCGGCGCTTCCTGGGCCGCCAGCACTTCGTGGCCGGGCGCTTCCTCCCCTACGACGTGCAGAAGAAGTTTGAGCTCAACCCCCCCGAGTATCCCGGCACCGAGTGCGTGGTGGCCCTGTGACCCCCCCGGGAATAAAGCACTTGGTGGCTCATCCCCAGGGTCCGTGTCTGCCTGGGGACATGGGGCGAGGGGACAGTGACCCCCGGCAGGGTTTGGATTGGGGGCTTGTGTCGGGAGTCAGTTCCACGCTGGGCGACTTGTCCCCATCCGTGGCTTGACCCCCCCCATGCCGTGTTCCCTGCAACCTGTCACCAACCCACTTCTGGGGACAGATCTGGTGTGACCTCCTCTGTCACCCAGCCGACGGGGACATGAGCAGCTGCCGGGGTCCATGGGTGGCTGCAGGATCCCTTAGGTGACTGGGGTGTCCCCAGTGCTGTCGCAGCACCCCCATAGCCCGAAATCCTCCAATGCACTGGGGAAGGGTTGTGGGAGCATCCGCCTCATTACGGGGGTTTAATTACCGGGGACAGCAGTGACGAGCCACCGTTGGGACCGTCCCCACCTGTCCCAGCCCAGGGGGTGTACGTGACCTGCACTGGGAGCTTCTTCCCCCCCGGGGCGCTCAGTGCAGCCGGAGTTTCGGGGAATGCGGGGAATGCAGCGGGATTTCCGCCGGCCGGGCTGCGGGAGGGGCTGCACCCCCACCATGGGCAGCTGCGCTTTGGGGGTGACCCCCCCAACCTCATCACCCCCCCCTTCCCCATCACTCTCCAGCGCCTCTGGGCACTTTGTGTCCTGCAGCCCCGGGGGGGGCCACGGCTGCACCGAGTTGTGCTCGGGCTCAGCCCCGGCACACCCACGCGGGACAGGTCACGGCACGGCCACCCCCAGCCCGCCGTGCCCCACGGCAGCGGTGCCAGGACAGCGCTGGCACCCTGACCCCGACCGCAGCAGCGCCGAGCCCGGGCCCGCTCGGCTTTTTTTCCCCTTCCCTCCCCTCCGCATTCCCAAGCACATCCAATTTTAGCAGCTTTTGCAAAAACAAACCCTCAAGTTTCCCGGGCTGGAGCGGCGAGCGGCAGCGCGGTCGGCTCGGCGGGGAGGGCTCCTTCCCGCTTCCCTCTTGTCACCGATCCAGCCCCCGGCAGAGCCGCCGGTGCCGGGTGCCAGGAGCCGATCGCTGCCGGCTGCCTCATATATAGACCGGCAGCGCTGCCGCGCTCGCAGTCGCCGCCGCGGGGGCAACCATGGGCGAGCTGGCGCTGGCCCTCCTGGCTCTGGCCGCCCTGCACGGTGCTGGCGCCACAGGTAAGGTGAACCAGGACACGGGGACCCAGCGGTGCCATCGGCCGGGGACATCGCCGCTCTCCCCGGGGGGCGATATGGGGTGGGATGGGGACGGGGCTGTGCGCTCGCCAGATGTGCCAGGGCCAGATGTGTGCCGGGGTTGTGGCCACCGCTGGAGGCAGTCCCTCTGGCACCTGCTGGTCAGAGGACGCATTGGGGTGGCTCAGGGCAGCTTGGACCATGTCACCGGAGGGGTGGGGATGTGCCACGCGTCGTGTCCCCGCCAACCCTGGCTACTCTGGCACCAGGTGGCAGAGCACCTGCAGGAACGCTCAGCTGGCTCTGCAGGGGACCAGCTGGGTGCTTTGGGTGTCCCGGGGACTGGGTGTCCTGGTGCCGGGTGTCCCCACCTTCTACTCCCCCCAGAGCCCCTGGAGAACGACTTGGAGCCGGGGAAGAGCGACGGGGGGAGGAAACCCTGGAAAGCAGCTCCCAGCCTGGCGGAACTCGACCTGGACACGGCAGGTACGGCTGTCCTGACACTGTCATGGGTGTCACTTGTGGCTGGGACACCCCAAAAGTGACGCCACCGTGAGCTGGCACTTCTCATCACGGCAGCGTCTCCAAAGGACAAGAGGGATGTGGCGCTCCACGGCGCATCCCCCGCTACCCTCCATCCCCTCGTCCTTTGTCCCCAAGCTGTCCCCAGCCCTGGTAGCACGCTGGGGCGCTTAGGGCCAGGGCTCCCGCTCCCCACCCATGCGCTCAGGGCCGGCTACATCGCAGGCAAAGGAGCTGAGTGGACGTCGTGGTTCAACATCGACCACCCCGGCGGGGACGGGGACTTCGAGAGCCTGGACGCCATCCGCTTCTACTACCGGGGCCGCGTGTGCGAGCGGCCGGTGGCCATCCAGGCCCGCACCACCGCCTGGGAGCTGCCCGAGGAGGTGGGCGAGGTGGTGCACGCCAGCCCCAAAAAGGGCTTTCGCTGCCTCAACAAGGAGCAGCCGCGGGGCAAGACCTGCTCCAACTACCACATCCGCTTCCTCTGCCCGCTGGGTGAGTGCTGGAACCCCCGTTTTCCCCCCCAGTTCCACCAGTGCTTTTAGGGGCTCCGTACCATTGCTGTGCTCTCCTTTAACGTGTCACCCCCCTCCCGCTGTCACATCCCACACCAGAACCCCCATCTCCAGCCATCACCTCTTGGGCATCATAGGGGGGCAGCATCCCTTCCCATCGTGCTGGGTGTGGCTGGTGGGTCCCCATTTAATGCCTCTGCACCCTCCCAGAGCACATCTACTGGTCGCACTGGTCGTCCTGGAGCCCCTGCTCACGCAGCGCCTGCGGCAGCAGCGGCACCCAGACCCGCACCCGCCGCTGCGTCAACGCCCGCCTGGCGGTCGCGCTCAAGGAGGTCAAGTGCAAGGGCAAAGCCGTGGAGCGTCGGGCGTGCAGCGCCGGCCCCTGCCCAGGTAGGGACCCCCGAGACTCCCACTGGCTCCACAGCTCCTCTCCCGGTGACACGGGGTTCCCGTGGCGATGCTGGCAGCGGTGGGTGCCCCCGTACCGACGCGGCAGCTCCCTGGGTGAAGCTGCGGCCACCTGCACATCGTCAACTTAATTGCAATAACAGAGGCGGTGCTGGTAAAAATAGCTTGGGGGGGGCACGCAGGGGCCGAGCTGGGGGTGGATGGAGCCTCCTGGGGTTTTGGGGATGCCCTGGTGTCCTCATAGCGCAGGGTCACCTCGGGCTGGGGGCTCAGGGGATGCCTGAGCGTGTCCCCCGCAGAGCCGGCGTGGATGGAGTGGGGGCCCTGGGGTCCCTGTTCCCGCAGCTGTGGCAGTGCCGGGACACGCGTGCGGCGCCGGAGCTGCAAGAAAACCAAGAAGGTGCCGTGCGCCGGCCCCGCCACTGAGCTGCAGAAATGTCCCCCCGAGCCCTGCCCAGGTAACCCGCCCTTGGGGACCCCCTTCCTGGTGCCCCCCACCCGCCTGGTGGCCCCGGGTGCAGCCGCGGGGTCTGAGCTCGGTGCCACCCCGCAGCCTGCCCCGGGCACACGCTGCAGGGCACCGTTGTCACTGCCGGCGGGGTGGCACTGCCGGACGCCCGCATCTACCTGGAGGGCCGCCCGCCGGTGCTGCTGGCGCGCAGTGACGCCCACGGGCGCTTTGCCGCGGGGGGCCTGTGCCAGGACACCCCTGCCAACGTCAGCGCCCACCGTGATGGCTTCGCCACCGCCCTGGCACCCATCGTCTCCAACGGCTCCGGCGTGGCGGTGGCGCATTTGACGCTGCACAGGCTGGGTGAGCATCACAAGGGGGGCTGGGGGAACCGTGTACCCCTCAGGGGGATACACGGGGTGGGGGGGGGCGATTTGGGGGGGCAGCCGCGGCTTGTTGCACCCTCCGCTGCCTTTTCCCCCGCAGAGAAGCCCTACATGGTGCTGCACCCCAAGGCCAAGGTGTGGGTGGCCGGGCAGGAGGTGACATTCTGCTGCAAAGCCTCAGGCACCCCCGTCCCCAAGAAATATTACTGGTGAGTGGGGTCACGGTGGCGCAAAACTGGGACTGGGGACGGCCAGGGATGGCAGCGCTGACCATGTCCCTGCTGAACCCACCCCGTCTGCATACCTGTCCCCATCCCTGTCCCTGTAGGTACCACAATGGGACGCTGCTGGACAGGAAGGTTCTGCGCTACAGCAGCCGCCTGGTGCTGCGGGGGGTGACGCCGGAGCAGGCGGGCACCTACCACTGCAAAGCCAGCACCGAGGCGGGTGTCACCAAATCAGCACCGGCGCAGCTCACCGTGCTGGGTGAGAACAGGAGGGGCTGCGTGAGCCGCGGCATCACCCCGGGCTGGGGTGTGCAGTGGGGACGGTCACCCTAACCCCCTGTCCCCACCGTCCCCTCCAGCCCAGGGCCAGCAGAGCTGTAAGCCAGAGCCAGAGCCAAGCCTGGTGGAGCTGCCCAGCGAGTGTCCCCAAGATGCCGCCGGCTCCCGCTACTACAACGTGGGTCGCTGCCCGCCCACCCCGTGTCCTGGCAACCCGGCCAAGGAATCGGGGTGCGGGGGCGGCGCGGGGCGCTGCTGCGGGGTGCGGAGGATGGAACTGCGGGAGATCCCCTGTGCCGGGTCCCTCCTGCCCGTCAAGGTGGTGGCCGAATGCGGCTGCGGCCCCTGCGCCCAGCCCCGCGTCCTGGTGCAGGGACGGGTGACGGCGGCCGACACCGGCGAGCCCCTGCGCTTCGGGCAGATCTTCCTCGGCGGGAGGAAGGTGAGGGATGTGTGATGGGAGCGGCTGAGGGACCTGGGGGGTTCGGCTGGAGAACAGGAGCTGAGGGGAGACCTGATCTCTGAACTGCCTGAAAGGAGCTTGGAGCCAGGGGGGTCGGGCTCTGCTCCCCAGGAACAAGCGCCAGGAGCAGAGGAAACGGGCTCAAGTTGCCCAGGGGAGGTTGAGGTTGGATCTGGGAACAATTTCTCCCCCAAAGGGCTGTGGGGCATTGGAACAGGCTGCCCAGGGCAGTGCTGGAGTCACCATCCCTGGAGGGCTGGACAGACGGACATGAGGTTCTCAGGACATGGGGCAGTGCTGGGGTGGGTTATGGTTGGACTCGGTGATCCTGAGGGTCAACCAAAATGATTCTCTGATTCTAAGGTCGGCTTCACCGGCTACAAAGGCT
Organism: Patagioenas fasciata; assembly: GCF_037038585.1. Classification (NCBI taxonomy): domain Eukaryota; kingdom Metazoa; phylum Chordata; class Aves; order Columbiformes; family Columbidae; genus Patagioenas; species Patagioenas fasciata. Next base: position 5,385,808 of record NC_092546.1, on the reverse strand, counting down.
CCTTCACCATCGAGGTGCCGCCGGACACACAGCGCTTGGTTGTTCGCTTTGTGGACCGGCATCAGAGATTCATAGATGCCGTCAAGGTCCTACCCTTCGACCGCCGCGGTGGGACCGTCTACCAGGAGGTCAAGATGCTGCGGAAGAAGGAACCGGTGGAGCTGGACGGCAACCAGAGCAACGTCATCCCGCTGGGGGAGGCGAGAGGCCAGGAACCCATCGGGGAGCTCGTCCTTCCCGCCGGCACCTTCCTCCGTCCCTCTGGGGAGGTCTTCAAGGGCACCGTCAAAGCCAGCGTCACCTTCCTGGACCCCAGGGACATGGCGACAGCCAGCGCCGCCTCCAGCGACCTCAGCTTCACCAACGCCGAGGGGGAGATCGTCCCTCTGCGGACTTACGGCATGTTCGCCGTGGATTTTCAGGAAGGGGAGACAGGGGCGGCGCTGCAGACGGGGCCGGTGGAGGTGCGGATGGACGCGGGGCAGGTCTGGATGCCGGAGCACCTGCAGAAGATGAAGTTGTGGTCCTTGAATCCCGAAACCGGCTTGTGGGAGGAGGAAGGGGTCCTGCGGCCGGCCGGGGGGAGCCGGGGGAAGAGAGAGGAGAGAACCTTCCTGGTGGGGAACCTGGAGATCCGGGAGCGGCGTCTCTTCAACCTGGACGTGCCGGAGGACCGCCGGTGCTTTGTGAAGGTCAGGGCTTACGCCAACGAGAAGTTCAACCCCTACGAGCAGCTGGAAGGGGTGGTCATCAGCCTCATCAACCTGGAGCCCCAGCCTGGTTATCCGGCCAACCCCCGGGCCTGGGGACGCTTCGACAGCGTGGTGACGGGTCCCAACGGCGCCTGTCTGCCCGCTTTCTGCGACAGCCAGCGCCCCGATGCCTACTCGGCCTACGTCACCGCCACCTTGGGTGGGGAGGAGCTGGAAGCCGTGGCCTCCAGCCCCAAGCTCAACCCCAACGCCATCGGGGTGTCCCAACCCTACCTGGGCAAGCTGGGCTACCGCCGCTCCGACCACGATGACCCCAACTTGAAGAAGACGGCTTTCCAAATCAACGTGGCCAAGCCCGACCCCAACAATGTCGATGAGACCAACGGGCCCATCTACCCCTACCGCAGCCTCGAGGAGTGCGAGGAGGCGCCGGTCAGCGCCAACCACCTCCGCTTCTACCGCGTGGAGGTGGACAAGTACGAGTACAACGTGGTGCCCTTCAAGGAGAGCGACCTGACCTCCTGGACCGGCGACTACCTCTCGTGGTGGCCCAACCCTCAAGAATTCAGGGCTTGTTTCATCAAGGTGCAGATCGAGGGGCCGCAGGAGTACATGGTGAGGTCCCGGAACCTGGGGGGCAGCCACCCCCGCACGCGGGGACAGCTCTACGGGCTGCGGGACACCCGCAGCGTGCGGGACATGCTGCTGGAGAACACCTCGGGGGCCTGCGTGGAGTTCAAGTGCAGCGGGATGCTCTTCGACCAGAGCTTGGTGGATCGCACCTTGGTCTCCATCATCCCCCAAGGCAGCTGCCGCCGCACGGCCATCAACAACCTCCTCCGGGACTACCTGAGCCGTCACCCGCCGGTGGCCGAGAACAACCACACGGCCGCCTTCACCATGCTGGCGCCGGTCGACCCGCTGGGTCACAACTACGGCATCTACACGGTGACGGACCAGAACCCGCGCTTGGCCAAGGAAATCGCCATCGGCCGCTGCTTCGACGGCACCTCCGACGGCTTCTCACGGGAGATGAAGGCCGACACGGGCACGGCCGTCACCTTCACCTGCCACGAGCGGCCAGCGGGACGCCAGAGTTTCTTCCAGCGGCTGCTGACGGCGCCGGCCCAGGCGCTGGATGAGATCCGGCGGGAGATGGGGGCCGGGGAGATGCGCGGGGCTCCCCCCGACGTGATGGATTTTGCCTCCGGCGCTCAAGCCCCCGGCCCCACGGCCGCCCGCCGGACCCCCGGCAGCAGGCAGAGGACGGGCCGGAGCTGGGGGGAACCGTGAGCACCACGGCCCCCCCTGCGCCCCCTCCCCAGCTCAGCGCTGCCCTCCCTTTCCCCGTTGCTTTTACTCATTTATAACGACCGAGGGGGGGGACTTGGGGAGTGGGACCCTCCAGCCGTGCCCCCCCGGGGACAGTGGGACCGCTGGGACATGGGTGACAGTGGGGAGTCCCTATCACCCCGCCTAACCCTCAACCCCCGCCCCGTGCGGGGCAGCTCTTGGTGCTCAGCCCCCGGGGACCGCGGTGCCAGTGGTGCCGGCAGCGGAGCCGCGGCCCCCGTGGGGGTTATTTAAATAAAATAGAATCAAAACGGGGGTGGAAGCCAATAGGGGAAGGGGCTGGGGGGGGAAGGGGTGTCCCCTGCCCGATGGCAGGGGGTCCCATGTGCCCGTGCCAAGGGTGCTGGGAGCACCCGCTGCATCCCTGCCCTGCACCCCCGAAGGAAAAACGGGGTTTCTTTTTTGGGGAAAAACCCAAGGATGGGGATATAAAGCCCTCCATGCGCTCTTGGGGGCTCGGCGGTGGGTGACATGCAGGGGACACCAGGTTCGGTGCCCTTGAACTTCAGCGCGGCGCCTGGATGGACCCGATCCTGCAGCTGTCCTGCTGCCACCCACCCGGCTCCTTTGCCCTGGAAGTGTTTTGCCCCAGTTACCTTTTTCCCAGAAAAAAAAAAGGAGTATTTTTAACCCCCCCTCCACAGCACAGGGACCGACCCCCCCGCTCCCGGGGTGCACGGGGGCAACGAGCGAGCGGCGACAGCAGGAGCGTGCGGATTTGTACATTATTTATTACGAAATACAGTTGTGTGTACACCCGCCTGGCTGCTGGGCTTCTCCGGGGGGGTGTCCAGACCCAAGCAGGGGGACGCAGGGACGTGTACCCCCCCCTCCATCACCTCCCACCCTGCACGGTAGCTCCGTCCCGGCAGCTCCTGTTTGCCTTGGGCCCCATTCAGCATCTGGCAGCGGCGCGGGGGGGACCGGTGCCAGATCCCTGTGGCCAGGGGACGTGGCAGCGGGGGGCGGGGGGCGCCCATCCAGCCCTGTGACGCCCCCCCCCCAGCATGGGGATGCATCAGATGCAGGAGCTGGGCACCCACTGGTTGACCCCAACCAGGTCCGTCTGTCCCGCACAGAGGTACTGGGGGGAGGGGGATTTGCAAGCACCCCCCCCCGCCCCATGCCCTCTCCTGGTGGATGCTGTAATGGAACAGGCGGCTTTTATAGGGCCAACCCCCCCCGTTCAGCTCCCGGGACAACATTTCCCTTTTACAACACAGTTTGGCCCAAACGTGGCATTTTTTCACCCTTATACTGGATGCGGCCACTTGCGAGATCAAAGGGGACACGGGGCACCCGGGGGGGGGGGGCGGACACAGTGGGGCGGGGGGCGTCTGCCAAATCCCATCCCGCCTGGGTGGGACTTGATATGGGGACATCGGAGAGCTGGCACCTGAGACACCAGGACCCCCCCAAAACCAAGGTGCCGCATGTCCCACCAGGACCATGTCCCCCACTGTGGGGAGGCTGGTGACGGGGGGCTGCGCCGGGGCAGTGCCAGCAGCAGGATTGTTTTCCACCATCTGCTTGGCTTGGTCCAGGGCAGCTGCTCCGGCCGGGCAGATGGAAGCGGCCCCTGCAGCTCTGCTGCTATTTATGGTGGCGGGAAGAAAAAATAATGGGGGAAAAAATGGTGAAATCAGCCACAGTGCAACATCACCATGTGCTGAGCATCGCTCCCCCGCACCGGCCCCATCTGCACCCGCGGGACCCCCAACATTGCACCCTCGGGGATCTGGAGGTCGGGAGGGCCAAGGAGGAGCCAGGGGCTCCCCCCGGTCCCACGGACAGGGGGATGGAGGGGGGGGACATGCAGGGATGTGCCGGGGTGCGGGAGGTCCGTGCTGGGTGTCCGGCCCAGCCCCACATTCCTGAGGGCTGGAAACCCGCCCTGGGTCAGGGGCTGGGCTGGGGGGGCTGCAGCCAAACCCTCCTGCTCATCACCCCCGCCAGGGTGGGGGATCCTCTGTGGAGCCCCCATCCCGAGGGTCACACACGCTCCGGCCCCAGCGAAAAGGGGCACCTCGATCCGCGAATGTCCCCAGTCAGACCCACACCCCACCTGGGTGCTGTGGAGCATCATCAGGTACCAAAATAACCCCCCCGGCCCCTCCCGGCTTGCAGGCGATGCCGAGCTGGGCTGATTGCACAGTGGAGTGTCCAGGGCTGCCAGCTGGGCCGCTTTTGTCTCCAATTCTCATAATCGTCAGCAGAAACCACTGGCACGCGGCTCCGCACGACCCATGGTGGCTCCAGAGTGGGGTACCCGGGGGGGCACCCCATATTGAACCCCAAGACTGCGGGGTGAGGAGCCCAGAGGAGTTTTCGGCAACAGCTGTGGTGTCAAAGCTCCTTTTTCTTTTGGGGTTTTATTTGGCACGGGCAGCGGTCCCAGCTCAGCCCTGCCATGGGCAGGTGGGAGGATGGGGCCGGAGTGAGGATCCCCTTGGACACCCCCACAGCTTTGGGCAAGTGACAGCACACGGGGGGCCCCAGCTGTGGGTTTTGGGGTGGGTGACGTGGGTCAAACGCTGCCCTGCTCCCCCCTTGCAGAGACAGGGATGGAAACATCCTGGGATGGCTGGCAGGACCACGGGATGCAGGTGAGGGGACACAGAGAGACCCCGTCCCTTGGCGGGATGGTGACAAGAAAGGCAGGTGGGGGTGATTGGAGGGGGCTCAGCTGCTTCTTGTTACCCCCCCTGCCCTGGGTTGAAAGGGAATAAGAAAAGTGAGGAAGAGAAAAAGGAGCCAGGGAGCAGCTCCCGTCCCGCCCCGCCAGCACTGAGGGATGGCCGGAGCCCAACGTAAATGAGCGGGATGGTGTGTCGGCGCATCGGCACGTCCTTCGGTGCTGCCGGGGCCCCTGTGGCGGGGATGGGGCTGCTGATTGTTTATCCCCCCCCGACAACATCCCCGCATTGGGGTGCATCGCCCCAAAACCCCCAGTGTTCCATGGGGAGGAGGGAGCGGGGCTGCGGGAAGGGGGTGACTATGTGCCCCACGAACACGTCCCAGTGTTGGCCGGGAACAGAAGCTGCTCTGAGCAGCAGCCGGGAACTGGAAAGGGCCTTGGGAAGCTGCTCGTTCTCATTCTCTTCTTTTTTTTTTAAATAATGGAAAATATAATGACAGTGCCTAAATTAAAATAATAGAAGAAAGCAGCCAAAAAGCCAACCCAAAATAGGAGAGAAACCCACGTTTCAGGCTGAAAGGGAACAGGCACAGGCAAGGGATGAAAGGGAAAAGCAGAGGCGTTGTGCCCGCCCGGGACATGGATCTCAGCCCCCCGAGGGGCTGGGGGGGCTGTGCTGCCTGACCACCTCCCCGGGGCTGAGCGGAGCAGGAGCTGCCCCCGTGTGCTGACCCCAGCCCCTGGCAGCCCAAAAAATGTGCCCCTGCACACCCTGTCCTCACTGGCATCTTTGCTTTGCTCCACACCCAGCTCTGCAGCTTTGGGGGCCGCATCCTGCCGGGGGGGACAGAGGCGTCTCCTCTGCTCCCTGCCCTGAATTGGAGCATCCCTGGGGACCCCAAATCTGAGTATCCCTGGGGACCCCAAGCTTGAGCATCTTCAGGGATCCAGAGCATCCCCAGGGAGCCCAAACTGCAGCATCCCTGGGGACCCCAACCGTGAGCATCCTCAGGGACTCCAAATCTGGACCATCCCTGGGGACCCCAAACCTGAGCATCTTCAGGGATCCAGAGCATCCCTGGTGACCCCAGAGACCCTAAACCAGAACTTCCAAACCCCAGGGACCCCAAACCCAAGCATCCCCGAGGACCCCAAGCGTGAGCATCCTCTGACACCCAGAGCATCCCCAGAGACCCCAAACCCTGGGAATCCCAAACCAAAGCATCCCCGGGGAGCCCAAAGCGGAGCGTCCCGGCGTGTCCAGCCGCGGGGGGACACGGGAGGTGCCAGCTCCCCGTCTGTGCCGCGATGGCGGGGCCGGGCGGGATCCAGCTGCCGAATTCCAGGCCGTCTGGCCAAGAGCTGCCGCTCCACTCCCGGCACTCCCTGGATAACCTGCCCGAGCAGGAAAACAAACAGCCCCTGAACACGAGGGGAGAGACCCCCAATCCCTCCCAAAGCGGGGGCACCGGGACCTATTGCTGTGTTTACTCTGGGAAAGGGGCAGTTGGGGACCAGGATTTGGGGGAAAACCAGAGGGGAAAGGGAAAAAGGCTGCCCGGAGCACTGACATTCGCTCTGCGAAGCCGGGACCCGGTTCCATCGCGCCGGGGTGGCTCCGGGGCAGCCCTTGACGGTGCGCATTCCTTTCGCAGTTGCTTTTTCAATATATTTTTTAAGAGTTGCATCTCAATATCTCGCTGTTCAAAGTGAGCTGGTTCTGGAAAAAACATCCATTCCCATTTTTCAGGCTATTTTTGAAACCTTTGGCCTGGGTTCCTCTTCAGGCTCCAGACCATAAATAATAATAACAACATATTTAAAGCCTTTATGCTGACAGCTCGTCGAATCTGCCAGCACCTTTTAATTCTCCAGATGCTGAAAATCTGACTCAAAAACTTGAAGTTTGGTAAATATGTTGTGTGTTTTTAATTTCACAGCCATTGGTTTTTCTATCACATGGAGCAGCGGAATAAAAACACTAAAAGTGGAACGGCTATTTCTGGAGCTGGGGGGAGGAAAGGTGCTGTCCCCATGCGCCAGGATGTGGCCGGAGCAGCCCTGGGGACGGTGGTCTCAGCTCCCTGGCACGGTTGTGGTGACAGGGACGGTGGCACCAGCTGTGAAAACACAGGAGCCCCCCAACCCTCCGGTTCCCACCCAGCCGGGGATGCTCATATTCCCATATTCCCACATCCCAAATCCCATATTCCCATACCCCATATTCCTGCATCCCACATCCCACATCCTATATCCCTGCATCCCATATCCTATATTCTGTATTCCCACATCCCCTACCCCATATTCCTGCATCCCATATCCCATATTCTCTTAAACCATATCCTATATTCCGTATTCCCACATCCCATATCCTTCATCCCACATCCTATATCCCTGCATCCCATACCCTATATTCCGTATTCTCACATCCCATATCCCAATATCCTGCATCCCATATTCCCATATCCTTTATCCCACAACCCATATCCTGCATCCCATATCCCACATTCCATATTCCCATATCCCCATATCCTGCATCCCATATCCCCATATCCTGCATCCCATGTCCCATATCCCGCATCCAGCATCCCCCATCCCATATGCCACATTCCACATCCCAAACCCCATAGTCCACATTCCCATATCTTTAATCCCACTTCTCATATCCTGTATTCCTGCAACCCATATCCCACATTCCATATTCCTGCATCCCACACCCCATATTCCCATATCCTTCATCCCATACCCCATGTTCTTCACCCCATATCTGACATCCCATATCCTGCATTCCACACCCCCCCTCCTATATTCTGCATCCCATATCCCATCCTCTCCATCCCACATCCCATATCCCCATCCCACATCCTATATCACGCACCCTATATCCAAATATCGCACCCCATACCTTGTGTCCCAAAGTCCATGTCCCCATCTCCCAGCCTCACACGGGACAGCGACAGGACCCGGGAGCTGCCTCCCCTGTCCCCCCCCAAATGCTGCGTTGGGGGGGGGGGGGGCAGCAATGGACCGGTCGCCGCTGCCTTCGCTGGGGGGGCATTTCCCTGCTGAGAAACGCAGGGAATGCATCGACCGCCCCCCCAGGATTTTAGCACAGCTCCTGGGGGGGGCCCTGAGCTGGCTCAGCCCTGTCCCCTCCGTGGCACCGGCTCCATGGGGATGGGGGGGGGCCGCAGCACCGTCCGAGCGCTGCCCGTCCCTGACTGTCCCTGCCCGCCCCTGCCCGTCACTGTCTGTTCCTGCCCGTCCCTGCCCGTCGCTGCCCGTCACTGTCTGTTCCTGCCCGTCCCTGCCCGTCGCTGCCCGTCGCTACCCGTCCCTGCCCGTTCCTACCCGTCCCTGCCCGTCGCTACCCGTCCCTGCCCGTTCCTGCCTGTTCCTGCCCGTCGCTGCCCGTCCCTGCCCGTTCCTGCCCGTCCCTGCCCGTCGCTGCCCGTCCCTGCCCGTCGCTGCCCGCCCCGGCCCGTCGCTACCCGTCCCTGCCCGTTCCTGCCCGCCCCTGCCCGTCCCTGCCCGCCCCTGCCCGCTGCAGGCAGCGCGCATTCTCAAATCCACGTGATTTCCAGGAAATCCAGCCCCCTCCTGCAGAACCGAAACCGCCGGGTTTTGGTGCAGAGCTCAGTGTCTCCCGGCCCCGCGCAGGATGGCGGACAAGCCGGCGTGGGGCGCGTACGCGGCCGTGGCCATCGGGGTGGTCGCCGTGGTGCTGGCGGTGACGCTCCCCGCCATGCTCTGCCAGCGGGACACGGGCTCCGTGGTGCCCGGGGACACAGCGTGGGGGGCGACACAGCTGGAGGAGGCGCTTGCCAGGGTGGCCCAGTTGCAAGGTGAGTGCTGGGGGGGGTGTGCGGGGAACTGGGGACAGGCGACAGCCCCGGGGACACCGTGATCCCCATTCCCTGGGACACCCTGATTCCCTGGGACACCCTGATTCCCTGGGATACCCTGATCCCTGTCCTCCGGGTCATTCTGAACTCTCTCCCCTTGGCCACCCTGATCTTTGTCCCCTTGGCCACCCTGATCCCTGTCCCCTGGGACACCCTGATGCCCTGGGACAGCCTGATCCCCATCCCCTGGAACACCCTAATTCCCTGAGACACCCAGATCCCTGTCCCCTTGGTCTACCCTGATCCCCATCCACTGGGACACCCTGATCCTCATCCCCTGGGACACCCTGATTCCCTGGGACACCCAGATCCCTGTCCCCTGGGTCACCCTGATCCCTTTCCCCTCAGCCACCCTGATCCCCAGCCCCCGGGACACACTGATCCCCAGCCCCTGTGGGACACCCAGATCCCTGTCCCCTGTGTCACCTGACCTCCCCGCACTGTCACCTCCCCACAGAGCAGAACCAGGTGCTCAGGGCAAAGTTGGCCCAGCAGCAGGAGCAGCTGGGGGACCTGCAGATCATCAGGTGAGCCCCATGCTCCCCCCCGCTGTCCCCAGCCCTGCACTCTGTCACCGACTGTCACTGTCCTCCCCTCAGGGACAGGATCCAGCTGGAGAACGAGCGCCTGCAGAAGAAGCTGCAGGGCACAGGAAGCGAGGACTGGGGTGGGACCTGGCTCTGGATCATCATCCTGGGTGTCCTGGTTTGGAAGTGGCTCCGCTGAGCCCCACGAGCCAGGACCACGGGCTCCGCTGATTCCCTGTCCCCTGGTGCGGGGCGAGGACAGACTGTCCCCATCCAGGCTCTGGGGGTGGCAGTGGGCGCGGTGTCACCTGCTTGCTCCTGTCCCAGAGCCACCTACACTGACCCCCTTGCTCGCCAAATTCACCCTTGTCACCATGGGGATACCCTGGGGAGATGATGTCCCTCCATCCACTAAGGGCAAGGGAGGACACTGGGGCACAGGCTGGAGGGGACAGAGACACAACCGGGCTGCCCTGAGTCCAGGTGTCCACAGACAGGTACTTTAGAGTTAAGTAAGTTAAGTTCTAACCTATTTCCATTAAAACCTTGTGAAAACCCAGCATTTTGTTGCCCTTGCTGACCTGGATCCCCAGCCCTGCTGCCAGGGGGTGCTGCAGAAACCCCTGGGGCAGACAGCAGCCTCAGTGCCCCCAACACCCCCCGGGACCCCAGCTGCATCCCCGCTTGTCCCTGCGCTGTCACCCACGGCTGTGCGCAGGCACAGCGCGTTGTCCCACGTCCAGCACAAACAAAGCCTATTCTGGGCTGTGACCTGTGCGAAACCACAGCCCAAAGCAGCATTTGGTGAGAAATAGAATAAAAAAGGAAAACAAAAAACCAACAACAACCCACAGGCAGCAATTACGGCAGCCCAGGGAGTGACCTGCACTGGGGATGCTGCCACATCCCAAGCAGCCACCACCGGAGCGGGCGAGCGTCCCCGACCCACCATGGACCCCACGGTGCCCAAAGCCACCCTGAAGGTGCTGGGGCTGTGCGCGGCGCTGCTGGTGCTGGTGGCGGCGGTGACGGTGGCGGTGGCGGTGATGGTGTGGCGCTCGGAGGCGCTGGGGAAGCTGCAGGGCTGCCGGGAACGGGCGGCGAACGAGAGCCGGGAGCTGGGGACCCGGCTGGCCGAGCTGGAGCGGGAGCGAGCGCGGCTGCAGCGCGCGGCGGCGGCGGGCGCTGAGGTCGGGGATGCTCTGCGCAGGGACATCGCCCGCGCCCGCGGTGACACCAGGAAGGTCAACGCCAGCCTGGCATCCTGCCGGGAACGGGCGGTAGGTGCTGGGGGGGTTGGGGACGGGGGGGTCCTTGGCCACCTGGTTGTGGAGAAGGGGGGTTCTGAGACACCTGGGGAGCTCAGCCTGGAGAACAGGAGCTGAGGGGAGACCTTCTGATCTCTGAACTGCCTGAAAGGAGCTTGGAGCCAGGGGGGATCGGGCTCTGCTCCCCAGGAACAAGCGCCAGGAGCAGAGGAAACGGCCTCAAGTTGCGCCAGGGGAGGTTGAGGTTGGATGTGGGGAACAATTTCTTCCCCAAAGAGCTGTGGAGCATTGGAACAGGCTGCCCAGGGCAGTGCTGGAGTCACCATCCCTGGAGAGTTGGACAGATGGACATGAGGTTCTCAGGGACAGGGGGTAGTGCCGGGGTGGGTTATGGTTGGACTCCATGATCCTGAGGGTGTCTTCCATCCCAAATGATTCCATGATCCAGAGAGCAAAGATGAGCTGGGAAGGGTGATAAGCAGCCTGTGGGTGCGCAGCCACCTCCCTGCATGGGACACCCCAAAACGGGACCTCCACCTGCCCCCGGTCCCTCGGCACAGCCCTGCTCCTGCTCTCCCAGCCGTCACCCAGCTGCTCTGCCCATGTGTAATTACCCCGTCCCAAAGCGGCTGCGGGGGCCGGTGCGGAGCTGCCGGTTCTCTCCTCCCGGGTATTTTTAGCTGCTGCCCCGGCTGGGAAAGGGCCCGGCCCCGGTGCCGCGGCACAGCCTGGAGGAAGAGCCGGGTCCCGCCGCCCCTCCGGGCTCATCCGGCCGAACAACGGTCTGGAGAGGCTGGAAAAATGCTCCGGCTTCCCGGGAATGGGGCTGGGAGTGGGGCTGGGCTGTGCGGCCATTGGGGACGCGGCTCACGTGACCTCTGTCCCCTCCCTGGCACCAGGGATGCCACCCATGGAGCGCTTGAGTGACCCGTGACATCCGCGGTGCCCCAGCATCCTCCCCAGGATGGGCATCCCTCTGGGAAAGGATTTTCCCTAAATCCATATCCCGACTCCTTTGAGAAACTTGATGGGGCGATGTAAAGCCCCCAGGAGCTTGGGGACAGCTTGGGGACACAGGGCAGTGATGAGGAGGAACAGGGCTCTGGCAGAAGATGCAGAGTCCAGAGGACACTGTCCCATCCCTGTCCCCACGCCACCGTGTCCCCTCTCCCCAGGCCAGGCTGGAGGTCAATGTCACGGCGCTGGGGGACGAGCTGGTGGCCCTGCGGCGCGAGCGGGCTGAGCTGGCCCGCGGCAAGGCAGCTCTGCAAGGTGAGGTCTGTCTGTCCCCTGCATCCGCCTGTCCATCCCCCGTGTCCCTCTGTCCATCCCCTGCATCCATCTGTCCACCCCCAGGGAGCAGCGGCATTGGGTACAAATCCCCTGTCACCCCACACGAGGGGTCCTGCACCCACACTCCCTCTGGGGACCGTGCCTGGTGGGTTTGGGGTGTCAGGGTGACCATGCTGTCCCCTCGGTCCCACAGCGGAGCTGGCGCGGGGTGAGGAGCAGGCGCGGGGGCTGCGGCAGCGGCTGGACGAGGTGATGGAGCAGCAGCGAGCGCTGCGGGCGCGGGGGGAGCAGTGCCAGGCCCGGCAGAGAGAGCTCGAGGACACCCTGTAAGGTCCTTGTCCCCTGCCATGTCACCCCAGAGCATCCCCCCCAAACCCCACACTCAGCCTGACTCCCACCCTCCATCCCCCACACCACCCTGCCCTGTCCCTCCCTCCCCATGGGGACCCTCTGTCCCCCATCCTGAGGACAGGGACACCCTGTCACCGGCTCCATTGTCCCCACAGGCAGGACTATGCCACCGAGCTGGACGCGCAGCGGCGGCGGACAAGGGACCGAGCGACCGGGCGCAGGTGCCCCCCGTCCCGGTACTTTCTGTGTGGCTGGTGGTGGGACAGCCGAGGAGGGGGTCACCGGTCCAGCCACTCTTCCTGACATACGCCATTGTCACCGGTGTCCCCAGAGGAGCAGGAGCCATGCAGGGACTCACTCTTTGCTCCCCCATTTTTTGCAGGAAGGGCTGAAACCCGACAGCCCCCCAACCCCTGTGCGTCCCGATGTCACCGTGTCCCGATGTCACCGTGTCCCGATGTCACCGTGTCCTGCTCCCGCTGTGTGTCCTGATCCTGCCACTTCTTGTGATGCCGCTGTGTGTCCCGATGCCACCGCATGTCCCAGTGCCGCAGCAGCACAGCCGGACCGGAGGGGTTGGACGTTCAGCTTTTGAGCAGCTTGAGCTCAAGCCAGGGACGGTTTTTCCCACCTGGGGGGTTTAAAGCCACATTCCCAGTGAGCTCCAGCAACTGGGAACTCTGGGCAGGTGTTTGGGCAATAAAAACTGCTCTGCTCACCAGGACGTGTCCCCTGGCTGTCCCCACAGCCCTATCAACCGTGACACCCCCTGCAAGGCTTTAACCCCCAGACATCCCGGAGGACAAGGCGGGGACGGGAGGGGCGCAGGGGTCAGCAGCTGCTGCTGTTTTCCAGCCGCTTCCCAGCATCTTCGATGCCGCTTTGACGAAGGTTTCTGGGAAAGTTTGCCGATTTTCCTGCCACCGCGGTATCCTGTGCAGAGGGCAGGCAGCGCACAGGCATCCGGCCCCCCCCGGGCATCGCCCCCACCACCCCCTGCGCCGGGCTCTGGGATGGGGCTGGCAGGCAGCTTCCAGCTCAAAGTGTCTCTGTGCACTCTGGAAATTGTCCCCAACTGGTTGATTTGGGGTTCCCCGGGCTGCAGAGCCCATGGGGGGAACACCAGCCCCTTCACAGCACCCCAGTCCCGGGGGTTCCAATGCGGACCCCCAGCCCCACAGCAGTTTGTAACCAGGCAGAGCCGTTCCCATGGCCTGACCCCAACGCACAGCATGGGGAGGATTAATTATAGCCAGGAGGTTAATTGGGAAATGGGACAGAGGTACGGCTGCAGTGCCACGGGGGAGTGGGTGCCCCCTTGGGATCCCCAGTGACCCGGGGAGGCTGCGGGGAGCCCCTGGGGGGCTGCCGGGGGGAGCATCCAAAGCCACCGGGGTCAGGGGTCCGGCGGAGCCCCGGGAGGGTCCCCACGGCGCGGGGGCGGGGGTGACTCACTGTTATTTGCAGCTCAGGAAGGAAACGGCAGTAGCTGAGAATGGATTGGGGACCGACACCATCCCGGCCATCGCAGACACTTTCCGGTCCCCGGGGACCGCGGCGCAGCCAGAAGGCAGGAAACGGCGAGCGAGCGGCTCGGGGTCAGCGGCCCCCGCAGCAGCCCCCCCTGAGCATCCTGCAGAGCTGGGGGGGTCCTGGGCACAGCCGGCCCCTCTGCCACAGCACAGGGCTCCCGTGGGATGGGGACAGGGTGGTGAGGGGTCCAAATGTGCTTCAGCTCAGCGCAGATCCAGGTGGGCTGGTTATGCAGCCCAGACCCCGCCTCTGTGGTCACTGGCGCCAATGCAGCAGCGGAGACCAGGAGCAGTTCCCTATGGCAGGACGGTGGCTCTAAGGAGTGACAGCACCCACGGGTGCCACAGACAGAGGTTCCCAGTGGTGGCTTCATCCCATGTCACCCACCCCAGCCCATTGCTACCCTACCTGCCAGCCAGGGCCTGGCTGCATCCTTCCCTGCCCGCATCCCTCCCTGCCCACATCCATCTCTGCCCACATCCATCCCTGCCTGCACCCCTGCCCACATCCATCCCTGCCCGCATCCTTCCCTGCCCACATCCCTCCCCGCCCGCACCCTTCCCGAAAGGCGCAGGAGAGCAGACGTGGAGCATTGGTCCCCATGTGCCACCCACCTGGCGAGCAGCAGGGTCCGGCCACTGTCCCCCCATGAGGACGCGGTGCCAGGACCAACCCGGGGTGCGCAGTGGGGGCAGTGGGATCCTCCTCTGGTGGGCTCAACCCCCAGGCACCCCTACCGTGCCAGGGGCTATTTTGGGGTGAGTGTGTCCCAGGGGAGCACCAGACCCCGGCACAAGGGTGGGGGGAGTAGGGTCCCAGCCTTCGCCCCTGTCCGTTAGCAACCGGGAACAATAGTCGTCCCGCAAACAGAAGCTGCATCGTGATAACCCGGCGGGTTGCAGGCATCCGGCACAGCAGGGAGGAGCCCGGCAGAAGGAAATATTAAATAGAGCAATATAAACACGGCGGTGGGAGCCAGCTCCGCCCCGGCGCGGCTCCCCCACCTTTGAAAGGGCCTGCGGTGGGGTGGGGTGCGCAGAGCACAGGCGGGATGGAGAAGAGCAGCTACGCCATGGCCAAGTTCAGTTTGGAGTCCAAGGAACCGATGCCCAAGCGGGACTGTGGGTTTTACATCAAGTACATCTTCCTCTTCACGTCCCTCATCCAGTTCCTCATCATCCTGGGGCTGGTGCTGTTCATGGTGTACGGGAACGCGCAGGGGGGTACGGACACCCACCTGCGGGTGCTGGAGAAGCAGCTGCAGGACCGCTTCAACAAAATCACCATCCTGGCGAGCAGGAACATGAACCTCACCCGCACCCTCAACGCCACCCTCAAAGAGAAGCAAGGGCTGCAGGTCCTGGCCCAGAAGGTGCAACGGGAGCTGGAGAAATGCAACAGCACCCAGACAGCCAACCCCATCACCAAGGTGAGACCCGGGGCGGGGGCAGCGACCCACCTGTGGGTGCTGGAAGGAGCTGGACCTTGCTCCAGCCGCACGAGGTTTGGCGGGGATGGGGGTGGGCAGAGCCTGATGGCGATGTGTGCCCCGGTCCCAGCACCAGGGGAGTTCTCAGCTCTGGCATCCTGGAGCCAGCACCCCCCATTCTCACCCTCCCCCATCCTCATCCTCCCCAGCCCCCAGCTCTTCAGCACTGCCCAGGGGGAGCAAAGTGATGTAGGGGGGTCCTTGCGTGACACCCTGACCTCCCTCCTCTTCCTCCCCACACCGCAGCTGCAGGACATGGTGATGATCATCACCCAACAGAAGAGGAAGCTGGACCAGTGCCATGTGGCTGTCACCCTCATCAATAACAGCTGCAGCGGTAAGGGACCCCCCCAGTACCCCCCAACACTCCCACCCCCTGGGGATCCCCAAACACCCCTTAGGGACCCACCACAGCCTCCCCAGAGACAGCAGAGTCACCCCAAGATGTGGGGCGGGAGTTTGGGGTGGGGGATCACGCACCCCAATCGTGTGTCCCCCATCATGTAGCTGATAAGGCGGAGCTGCGGAGCCAGCTGAACCGGAGCACCCTGAGCAAGAAGGACCTGGAGGAAAACTGCCGCAAAGCGGGCAACACCCTCACCAAAACCAGCGAGGAGCAGAAGAGCTGCCAGCAGGAGCTGACGACCACCAAAACCGTCTGCGAAGCCACCGAACACAACCTGGGGCTGCTGAAACAAGAGTGCAGGGCCCTGCGGTCCGACATGAGCTACTTGTTCCAGCGCATCAAGAACATGCTGAGCCCCTACAGCTGCAGCACGGTCCACGAGCAGCTCAACTGGCTGATGCAGCGCACCGAGGGGTTTTTCCTCTGGCAACAGGAGCGAGAAACCAAATACGTGGGGAAAGGCATCTGCGACATGAACCTGCTCCAGTGTAACATCAACTGCTCCGGGGAGAAGAAGGAGCTGGAGAAACAGCTGCAGGATGCGGAGAAGCAGGTGAAGAGCGGGCAGGAGGAGAAGAAGAAGCTGCTGGTGGAGAAGGAGCAGCTGGGGAAGGAGCTGGAGGAGAAGAGCAAAGCGGCGGTGCAGGCAGGATACCTCCAGGAGCAGCTCAGCCTCTGCATGGTCTCCAAGGTGAGGGAGCTGCTGGGGTGTGGGGACATCCCCAGGCACCGGGACAGCCCTGGGCACCCTCTGTGGCCATGTTGGGAGCACATGAGGCCAGGCACGTACATCTTTCTTTCGCACGTGCACAAACACACCTTTGGACGTGCATCTTTCTTTTTTGACCACGCGTTTTCATTTGCACATCTTCCTTTTGCACGCGCGCTTCTGCAAACACACTTTTGCACACGCAACTTTGCACATGCGTTTTCTTCGCGCTTGCGTCTTTCTTTTGCAAACTTCTGCGCACACGCTTCTGCACGGCCACCAGGAAAAGCCATTGAAGCACCTTGGGGTGCCCCTCATGCCAGCACTGACCCCCCCACTCTCCCCTCCACAGCTGGACACTTTCTTCGGCCTGACGGGCTCGCAGGTGCCGCTGGGCAGCGGGCGGTCGAGCCCCTTTGTTAACACAGGCTCCTATGTGGATGTTCTGGAGAACCAGGGCATCTTCGGGAACACGGGTGAGTCCTGGAGGGGGGGACTCGCTGGGGGTCACTGTCCCCCCATGGTGGCTGCGCCCAGCCCTGCTCAGCCCCCGCTGCTCCATCCCCCCAGGGAAAATCAACACGGAGGAAATCCAGCGCACGGTGCAGAAGATCATAGAGCAGTACACGGCCACCCTGAAGAACCCCAGG
The DNA here is from genome assembly GCF_037038585.1 of Patagioenas fasciata. Taxonomy (NCBI): domain Eukaryota; kingdom Metazoa; phylum Chordata; class Aves; order Columbiformes; family Columbidae; genus Patagioenas; species Patagioenas fasciata. The sequence goes on along the minus strand of NC_092546.1, from coordinate 5,368,973 downwards.
TGAGGGGGGGGGGGGCTGGTGCCGGACCCCATCAGGCTGGGGGAGGCAGCTGGCAGAGGGGCTGGGGGTGCCAGGGGGCCTGATCCTGCGCTCTCCGCAGCGGTTAACGGTGCCCAGGGGCTCGAGGACACGACCAGGAATTGCTGCCCAAGGCACGGATGGCAAACCCCAACCAGGAGTGAGCAGCTGGCACCGTAACCACCATCCTACCCCAGGGGGGCCACCAGCATGGCTGGGGGCCAAAGCCACCCTCCCTGTCCCCTTCCCTGAGCCCTCATGTACCCACATGCTTGGCAACAGGGCTGTAAATACAGCCGGCTCTGAGCACCGGCACAGTTCGTCACACGTGTGAGCGGGTGTCTATGGCTGGGATGGGGAGAGGGAACGTCCCGTCCCGGCTCACGGCCCTTTGGGAACGGGAAGCGCACGAGGCCAAGCGAGCGGGAAGCCCTTGGCCACCGAGCCCCCGGAGCAGGTTGGGGCGGGGGGACAAGGGACACTCTGGGTGATTAATCACCAGCTGCCACTCGCTGATTTATGGCCCTGTTTCCCCGCTCCTTCCTGTGGAAAGAGCCTTTCCTGCCTGCCCGCACGCCAGCCCTGCCGGTGCTGCGCCAGCAGGACGCGGTGTCCCCCACCAGCACCCCCCAGGTTCCACTCTGGTCGCCCCCCGGGTCCCCAAAGCCGCGTCCCTCCCGGGATAGGGGATGTCCTGGAACTCTGCTATAAATAATCTCAGAGCAACAGGTTCTACCAGAGCCGGGGGGGAACAGGGGGTCCCTGGGGAGCCCCCACTTTCAGGGTTGCAAAGCCCAAAGCTGCCAGGTGGCTGCAAGAGCTGGGGGGGATATCATGGTTCCTCAAGTTGGGGCTGTGCCCAGTGGGGACCCCAAAACCCTCAATGTTGCATCCCCAGGGCTGCAGGGGCACTGGGGATGCCAGGATGGACCCGCCGGGATGCTGAGCCTCATGTCCCCCACGCCAGGGCACGGGGGGATGTCCTGGGGGGCGATTTTCCCTTCCAGGCAGCTCCAGCTCCTTGTTTGTCTTCCTGGCCAGGAAATGGGGCCTCTCCCAGTCGCTTTTTCCATCTCTGCGGCTCGGGATGCGCACCCCCCTGCCAGGAAAACACCGGGACGCCGAGTCCCACGGCACCGGGGACAGGGGAAGGACACCAGAGCCACCAAAGGCACCACGGTTTAATCCCAGCATGGAGCTGTGAGCCTCCCCGCCTGCCGTCCTCAACGCCGGTGTCACCGCAGGCGGGGGGGACATCCCCCCCAAACCCGCTGCGCCCCTCACTTGCCGACGCAGAAGTCCCTGAAGATGATGTCCAGGACGTCCTCGGCGCCCACGTGGCCGGTGATCCTGCCCAGGTGCCGCCGCGCCAACCGCAGCCGCTCGGCCGCCAGCGCCAGGTCCCGCTCCCGGCCGTACCGCGCCAGCGCCGCCGCGCAGGCGCCCAGGTGGAGGCTGTGCCGGCTCTGCGTCAGGCTGGGGGAGCCTGCCAGGGGGTCCCCACACCTGTACGGAGGGGGGAAGCACCCTGGAGAACCCCCCAAGCTGCCACAGGGTGGTCAGTGTCCCTCCCGCTGTCCCCGGCACTCACAGCCGCGCCAGCTGCTGCGCCAGCAGCGCCAGGAGCTGGTGGAGCCCTTCGCCCGTCTTGCAGGAGAGGAGGGCGGTTGGGGGCCCCCTCTGGGCGCAGGTGTCTTGCAGGAGGGTCCCCTCGCCCCCCCGCAGCAGGTCGGCCTTGTTGAGCACCAGGATGCAGGGGGTGGCGGTTGTGGGGGGCAGCAGGGACCCCAGGGCAGCCCCCAGCCCTGCTGGCTCGGGGGGCACCGCTGCAGCGTCCAGCACGGCCAGCACCAGGTCTGCTTGCCGAACCCTGGTTGGAGGTGGGGACAGGGTAGGGACAGATGTCACATCCTACCCCCCCCAGCCCAGACCTCCTGGTCTCACCGGTCCCGTGCGCGGGTGACCCCCTCCTGCTCCACGGGGTCAGTGGCATCGCGCAGCCCGGCCGTGTCACTCAGCACCAGGGGGTACCCGCCCACGTTCAGCGCCACCTCCACCACGTCCCGCGTCGTCCCCGCAACCGGTGACACAATGGCTGCCGGACGCTGGCCTGGGTGGGAGACACAATGCTGGGGACCCCCCCTCTATTTGCAGTCTCGGGGACAACTGTCCCCAGGGACGGGGAACCCGGTCCAGGCTGTGAGTGCCCCCCTGCGCCCCACTCACACAGCAGGTTGAGGAGGCTGCTCTTGCCCACGTTGGGGGGGCCGGCGATGACGGCATGGACCCCCCCGCGGAGCAGCTCCCCCCGGCGCCCATCCTGCAGGTGGGCACCGATCTCCTGCTCCAGCGCCCGCACGGTGGCATCCACTGCAGGGAGAGAGTCAGGGAACATGGAGCAGAGTGGGGACAGCAGGGACCAAGTGTCCTGGTCCCCCCCGCCGCCCTGCCAGCCTCACCTTGGGACAGAACCTCTTCCTCCACATTGTCATCCTCGCTGAAGTCAATATAGGCTTCAAGGTGGGCGAGAGCCTGCGGACCAGGGCGGGTGTCAGTGGGGACATCCCAGCTCTGTGTCCCTAAGCCACACGTGTCCCACCACCCATTACCTGGGTGAGGGTCTCGCTCCAGCGCTGGTAGAGCCGCCCCAGCTCGCCCTCCATCTGCCGCAGCGCCTGCCGCCGCTGCGCCTCCGTCTCGGCGTGGATCAGGTCCCCCAGCCCCTCGGCCGCCGTCAGGTCCAGCTTCCCGCGGCGGAACGCTCGGCGCGTGAACTCCCCGGGCTCGGCGGGACGCAGCCCCGGCAGGCTCCCTGCCACCCCCCCGTGAGCTGGGGACACCCTCTGGTGGCACCCCCGGTGGGGCAGGACCCAAAGGGGGGTGTAGAGATGGGATGGGGGGAGCCTCACCCAGCGCCCGCAGCACCCCGCTCACCACCGCCGGCCCGCCGTGCACGTGCAGCTCAGCACAGTCCTCCCCGGTGAAGCTCCGGGGACCTGCAGAACCGGGACACAGCGCAGATGGCACCGAACGAGCCCCTGGTTGCACCCAGCGCACCCCATCTCTTCCCACGGCAGACCCCACAAGGGCTTTTGGGGAGCTCAGGAGAGACCTCCCCACTGTGGTTAAGATTGGTACAAAGGGGGCGGCATTGAGCCAGTACTGTCCCCACTGGCACCGGGACCATCACTCAGCCGGTTTCATGGTGCCAGGGAAGCCTAGAGGGGCTGCTCTGGGCACCAAGACCCCCTCACTGGGCACCAAGACCCCCTCACTGGGCACCAAGACCCCCTCACTGGGCACCAAGACCCGATGCCAACCCCACCTGGGAACCAGACGACGAGGCCGCGGTCCAGGGTTTCGGCGGTGCTGGGGTCACGGATGCGCCGCAGGGCCAAGACGCGGGGTGGGGGCAGTTCGGGGCGCCCGGTGAGGCTGCGCAGGGCCCCCCCGCTGCCCGGCCCGCTGGTGCGGATGACGGCCACGCCGCAGCGCCCGTGTCCCGAGGACACGGCGAAGATGGTGTCCCCCCAGGCCGCCGAGCACAGGCGCTGCGCCCACCTGGGACAGGGAGAGCAGCCTGGAGAGGGGGCGCGGGGGTGTGGCGCCCCCTATCTGCACCCCTCAGGTGGAGCAAGGTGGATGCAGGGATGAACAACTCCGGATTCATCCCCTGAAGCCCGCCCTGTGCACCCCACGCACCCACGTGGGGTCTCACTGGGGTGCACACCTCACCCTATTCCCCCCCAAGATGCTGAGGTGCACCCCTTCCGCCTGCAGCCCCCCACCCCAGCTTGCACCGCCTCCCCATGCACCCTGCCAAGCCCTGGCTGGGCAGGATACAGGGGGACACCCCTTTACCCTCCCGGAACGTGCAGCCCACTCTATACATCCCCTCTACTTTGGGGTGCATCCCCCTTTTCCTGTACACCCTGCTCTGAGGGTGCAGTCTCTCTCCATGCACCCCCTCCCCAAGTGCTCCCCCCTTCCCACACACCCCCTCCCCATGTGTCCCCCTCCCCATGCACCACCGCTACACCGGGAAGCCCCCAGCCCCATGCGAACCCCTTTCCATGCACCCCGTCCCCAGCGCCCCCCCCACCCCGGGCTGTCCTCACCTGCGTCCCGCCGCGCTCAGCGCCCTCCGCAGCGCCATGAGCCCCCAGCACACGCCGCCCGACCGCTCCCCGCGGCGACTTCAGCGCAGGCGCCGCGCTCCGCAGAATTACGGGCCGCGATTGGTCAGTACGCTGGCGAAGGGCGGGCTTTAAGCACAGAATCCTCTTCTGATTGGGCAGCGCTCATCAACAGCGTCACTCCGTCTGAGGCTGCGCAGGAATTGATCGCTTCCGCCCGGCGCTGGGCGCGTCGCTACCCGGGGTGAACCGCAGAGGTCCCTGCGCGTCCCATCCGGTGTCCCTGTGTGTCCCCGCCGGGGAGCTGCAGCACCCCACGGTCCCCCCGAGACACTGCACACCCACTCGCCCCCCGGGTGCTGCCCCCGCGGGGTGCGGGGGTGCAGCGGGGAGTCCCCCGATTATTGTGGGGCTGTGCAGGAGCCAGACAGTCGCGACCTCCAGCTGCACCCTAAAAATGACCCCCAGCACCGCAGGACCCCCCTCATGTCCGGAGTAGGGGAATCAGCGCGTCCCTCCACGGCAGAGCCCACCCCTGCCCAGCACCTGTCTCATTGTCTCCTCTGCACCCGCCAGCATCCCTGTCCCTCCAGGGTGGGGGTCCCTTGTCCCCACGCTAACTCAGGCTGTCTAGGAGTGCCCAGGCTTTTCGGGGACTCCTGCTCACGTGGGGAGGGGGTCCCTGCAATGGGCACCACCATGTCCCGAAGCAACTGAGCCCCAACTCTGCACCCGGCCAGTCTGGAGCCGCTTTTCCCCTGGGGGAACCCCACCACATCCCGGGGGTCTCATCCCTGTCAAGCGGGGGCTGGGGCTGTCCCCATCCCATCCCATCCCATCCCATCCCATCCCATCCCATCCCATCCCACCCCATCCCATCCCATCCCATCCCATCCCATCCCATCCCATCCCATCCCATCCCTGTCCCCACCTCAGCCCTGTCCCCTTGCAGCCCTGTCCCTATCCCCTCCCCTCCTGCTCAAGGCTGGGGGGGGCTGAACCAGCCAGTGTACAGGGGTTGGGGTGTGGGCAGCCAGGACGATGGGGTCCCCCCTGCTCTGCGGGTCTCCCCTCATAGTCCCCAATTTCTCAGCTCAGTTTGCAGCAGTTTTGGGTCGGCTGGAGCCTGGAGAGGGCTGCGGGCCGCTGCGGTGGCGGCGGAGGGGGGGACAGGGGGGATGGCCATGCAGACAAAGGCGCTGGAGCAGGGAGGAGCGAGCAGCAGCATGGCCGGGATGCTGACAGGGATGCAGGCAGGGATGCTGGAATCCCCAGGATGCTGGAGACGTGTCAATGTCACCCCCTGCGTCCCCGCGGACACCCCAAACCCCCCCGCCATGCTCTGTGGGCCAGGGATGAGGGACAGAAACCCAGAGGAGGAGCCGCAGCAGAGAGCATCACCTCTGGGGCTGGAGGGAGTTTCCCTGAGGATCTTGGGGTCCTCGGGTGCCCGTACCCCACATCGCAGCCCTGCACGGCCCCTGGGGCTGACCCCGGGTGACCAGAATAGCCCAGATCCCCTCCCGACCCAGGGGTGCAGAAGCTTTTAGTTGTACTCCCCGTTGCCCCCCCAGCCATCCCCTCTATACCAGGCAGCTGGACCCGGCCCTTGGGGGTCCCAGGAGGGTCTAGTGGGGGTTCAGGCTCCACCGGACCCTCTGGGCAGGGGGGGGCACCCCGTGCCTGGCCAAGACGGGGACAGCGGCCAGGCCTGGCCTGGGAGACGTGCCAGCCTGTCCCCCCCACTCCAGCTGCCGAAGCAGAGATGCCAGAGGAGGGGACAGCTCCTTGTGGCACCGTTCATCAGCGCTGGCACCCAGCCCCTGCCCCAAAATAGCCGCGGGCGTGCGCAGAACTGGGGGGGTGAGCAGGACTTGGCACAGGGGTGCCCCCCCCCAATACCCACAGCGCCGGGGGGGCTCACAGGGTGCCCTGGCCGGGCTGCGCTGGGCCCCAGGACCCTCCAGCCCTGCTGGGGGGCTGGGTGAGGGTCCCCCCGACTGAGCGGGGCCGGGGTGTGGGGCTGTGGGGTGGGGGGGGGCCGGGGAGGGCTCCCGAAAGGTCAGAGAGGCAACGTGCAGCCCGATCGGGTTACCGGCTCCTTCCCCCCCCGCCCCGGGAACAGCCTGATCCGCTGGGCTGGGCACCCAGCCGGGGCGGGGGGGGGGACCCGGGGGGGACCCGGAGGGGACACGGGGGGCACGGGGGGGCACAGGACATCCCCGGGGGTGGGCGGGGGGTGACACAGGGGGCAGCCCCGGAGGGGCGGGGGGATGCTGCATCCGGGATGCTCCGTGCCCCCCCGGGCGGGGTCTGGGGAGCCGCCGCCCCGCTCCCCGCAGAACCACCCCACGGGGCGCGGCCGGACACGCGTGGCCGGTGCGACCGGCGCTGGGGAGACGGCGACCAACCAGACAATTAAAGGGGCCGGGAGCGCGGCGCTTCGCTCCGCCGCCTTTGTCCCTCCTCCCGCCCGGCGGCGGCGGCTCGGGAGGCACCGGCGGCCCCGGCCCCGAGCCCGGAGCCCGGAGCCGCGGCGGCCCCATGCACCGGTCCCCGCCGAGCCGCCGCGGAGCCCCGCACCATGCCCGAGCCGCCGGTGGCAGCGCAGGACGGCGACCGGCCCCGGCGGGCCCCGCTGGGCGACGAACGGGGGGAGCCGGTGGCCCCGACCGGCGTCCTGGGTAAGGTGGCACCGGGCGGGAGCGGCCCCCGCCGCCGGGGTCGGGTCGGGGCTGCGGGCGGCGGCTGCGGGGGGGCCGCTCCCTGCGGCTCGATGCGGATGTCGGCGGGGATGCGGCTCCCGGGGACGGGGCGGGGGGGTCCGTGCTCCCGGTGGAGCTTTGAGCCCCGCTCCGGAGCGGTCCGTGTCCCCCCGGGGGTCCTGTCCCTGCACCCCGCGGGGGTCTGTGGTTCTCCGGGGATCCGCGATGTGTGTTCCCCCCGCCGGGACTGGCCCGTGCCCTCCCGGGATGGAGTCCACGCACGGATCTGTGTCCCCGAGAATGTAACGGTGACCTCAGCATCAGGTCCACGCACCCCCCATGTTACCTCCGGGTCATAAACCGCCCCGGGAAGGTCCGTTTGCCCCCGCGGGACAGGCCCATGTCCCACTCAGACCCGGTCCCTGCACCCCTGGGGCTGGGCAGTGGGTGCAGTACAGGAGCTTTGGGTTGGGGTCCGCAAGCTGGGGTTGGGGTCCCCCGCTTGCATGTCCCCAGGATCAGGTGACGTCCCCATGGCCGGGTTGGGGTCCCCAGGACAAGGCGGTACAGGCAGGGCCTGCTGCCCGCCGTGCAGCCGAGCGGGACTCCCGCCTGTGGGAGGGTGACCCACTTTGTGTCCTCCCCCGGGACGCGGCTGCCCGTGGCGGGCGGCATCACTGCTCCCCAAAATGCCCCCTCCGGTGGCCGTGGGCTCCGCTCGGCGGTGGGGCAGCGGTGTCCCTGTCCACGGCACGCTGCGGCTCCGGTGACCTTATCCCGGAGAGCCAAGGTGAGCAGCACGGCCCCCGCGTGCCGGGGGAGCCGGTGGCCGTGGGGACAAGAAGGGAAGGAGGGGACACAAGGCGGGGATGCAGAGGGTCTGCATCCCCCCGCTTTGCTGGTGGAGCCCTCGGGTGGGTTGGTGACGGCTGCGGGTGCTGGAGGGGGCTGCTCTCACTGGTGACAGGGTGCCAAGGACCCCATGGCCAGAGTGGAGTGACGGGAGGGTCCAGCACCCCATGGCCAGCCAGGGTGGGGTGGCACGGGCGGCACTGGGGACCCCTCTGCATCTCGCCCACATCTTTTCCCTTGACCTTGGGCAGGAGAAACCCTCCTGCACCCAGAGCCAAGGCCTTGGGGTGGGTGCCGCTCTGGTTTGCACACCGGTGCACACACGTGTGCAAGGTTCATAGCGGCCACTGCCTGGCACGGCCCCTGCCCCACTGCGGGCTGGGTGACACCGCTCTCGGTGGGGCATCAATAATTCAAGGTGGCTGAGCTCACCGTGCCAGCACCAGCGAGCTGTCCCCGAGCCACCAGCACCCCGCAGCCACCCCGGCAGGGCTGGGCCCTGGGGTGCAGGATCGGGCCCGCTCTGGGGGCGGTTGGCTGGCGGCCCAGCGCTGTCCCGCCATTGTCCCCGGCTGTCGCCCACGGTGCCAGCACAGGGCAGCCTTTCAGAGCCCGGCGCCGCGGCCCCTTCCCGATGGCGGCTCAGGCAATGAGTTTGTCGGGTCTCAGCCTGGTTGGGGGGGCTGGCTCTGCTCCCCAGCCCAGGGGTTTGGGGGTGCGCGGAGCCGGCGTGCAGCCCCTGGGATGAGCTGCCGGAGCAGGTTGGACGTTTCCTGTTTTTCGGGTCTCGGTGTGAGCAGCGTTTCCGGAGCCTCAGGACCTTCCCAGCCCTGGGGCAGCCGGAGAGGCCGTGACGTCCCCTGGGCACTGGTTCTGCCACCCCGTCCCGGCTCTGCCACCCATTAGGAGGGGAAACTGAGGCAGGGAGGTGGCTGAGCACACTGCTGGTGTGGGGCAGGGAAAAGCGGGGTCCCACGGGGGGACCCACCCTGAGCACTGCTGGGGAGCCTCATCCTGCCCTCCCTACCTGCTCCGGGCAGCGTTTTCGGATGCACCGGGTCCCCATCTGCCCCAAGAGGCACACCAGGGACAGGATGTCCCCACGGCGTGGGCACCCTGAAGCAGGACAGGGACCACATCCCTGTGCGGGACCCAGTCAGGGGGGGACGAGGGGACCCTGGGGACCGTCCCCATCCCACGTTGCCGCGGTGGCGCGGGGCCTCCCTGGGTTTCCATGGAGACCGGCTGCTTTTTCGCTCTCCCCATTTTTCCTGCGGTTTCCCTTCTCCCGGAGCCGCAGCCCCGCCGGATCCCGGCCGCACCGAGGGGCTGCGGGCACAGGTGAGCAGGGGGACTGGGGGGGACAGGGGCACACCCCAGGACATCCCGCAGCCGCCGGCACCCCAGGGGTGCCAGGATGTGCTGCCGGCTCCTCCCCAGCAGCTGTTGGGGCCTTTTTGGGCACCCTGAGCTGCCGGAGGAGAAACCTGAGCTGGAACCAGCGTCACCGCCAGCGGGGCCATGACCTGCGGCCATGGCCACTGCTGGGGGCGGCCACCACCGGGGACGTGCCAGGGGTCCCTGCACCCACCCCATGTGCCAGCAGCTGAGTCGTTGGTACTTCGGGGTCCAGTTGCCAGTGCTACGGGTGGGAGGTGCCCTGTGGGGGTCCCATGGCTGCTCACCCCCCGTCCCTCCATTCCCGCGGCAGATAAGCTCTTCGGGAAGCGGCTGCTCCAGGCCGGGCGCTACATCATGTCCCACAAGGCCTGGATGAAGACGGTGCCCACGGAGAACTGCGACGTGCTCATGACCTTCCCAGGTACGGAGGCGCTCGGGGTGCCAGGGGCTGCCACGCTGGCATGTGGCACGTGGGGAGGGATGGGGGCTGGAATGGGCTGTGCTGGGGGACAGGGACACACTGACCGTCGCCCTCCAGACTCCACCGATGACCACACGCTGCTCTGGCTCCTGAACCACATCCGCCTCGGCATCCCCGAGCTCATCGTCCAGGTTCGGCACCACAAGCACACCCGCGTCTACGCCTTCTTTGTCACCGCCACCTACGAGAGGTAAGGTCACCGCCGCGTCCCCAGCCCCCGCCGTGGCGCTCGCCGCGTCCCCAGCCATGCCCCCTCTCCCAGCAGTTTGCTGCGCGGGGCGGACGAGATCGGGCTGCGGAAGCCGGTGAAGGCGGAATTCGGCGGCGGCATGAGGAGCTTCTCCTGCGAGGAGGATTACATCTACGAGAACATCGAGAACGAGCTTTACTTCTTCACCTCTCAGGTGGGATGCGGAGGGATGAGGGACACGGGGCAGGGATACAGGGATGTGGGGATGAAGGGATGTGAGGGTGTTGGATGCAGGGATTTAGTGAGGCAGGGATGTGCGGATGCGAGATATCGGGATGCAGGGATGTGGGGATGCAGGGATGTGGAGATGCAGGATAAAGGGATGCAGGGATGCGGGGATGTGGGAATGAAGGGATGTGGGGATGCAGGATACAGGGATGCAGGGATGTGGGAATGACAGGATGTGGGGATATGGGATGGAGGGATGTAGGGATGCAGGGATGCTGGATGTGGGATACAGGGATCCAGGGATGTGGGGATGAAGAGATGTAGGGATACAGGATGCAATGATGTAAGGATGAAGGGATGTGGGGATACAGGATGCAGGGATGCAGGATACAGGGATGTGGAGATGCAGGGATGCTGGGATGCAGGATACAGGGATGTGGGGATGAAGGGAGGTGGGGATGTAGGGACATGGGGAGGGGAGGCGGGTCCTCTCCCCCTTCCCATGTGGAGAAGGGGATCAAAGAGCCCCAGCCCAGCTACGAGCCAATCCAGCCAGCTCCCAAGCTGGGGACAAAATGGGTCTGGGGAGGGGACAGGGGCTGGTGACACGGGTGTGGGAGGAAAGGGACAGGTGGCTGGGCAGCGGGACCTTCACCTCGGGCTCAGCCCTGCTGCGGCACGACAGGAACGGCAAAACATCATCCGGTACTGGCTGGAGAACCTGCGCGCCAAGCAGGGCGAGTCGCTGCACAACATCCACTTCCTCGAGGGACAGCCCATCAGTGAGTACGGCACAGCACGGCACGGCACGGCACAGCGTGGCACGGCATCACCACCCCGTCCCCAGGCCGTGCCGCGGTGGCCCTGGAAGACACAAGCCCAGCGAGTGTCCCCTGTCACCCCATGTCCCCATCCCCGTGCTGCGTGCCGCTCGGGGTGGTGCCCACGGCCACCCCAACCCCATCCTCCCCATTTCCCCGTCCCACGCGTCACCAGGGACATGTGGGGGGTGGCAGTGTCCCCCGGACCGTCCCCAAGCTGTGCCGCAGTGGCCCTGGAAGACACAAGCCCAGCGAGTGTCCCCTGTCACCCCATGTCCCCATCCCCGTGCCGCTCTGGGTGGTGGCCATGCAGTAGATGGTGCCATGGCCACCCCAAACCCATCCTCCCCATTTCCCTGTCCCACGTGTCACCAGGGACATGTGGGGGGTGGCAGCGTCACCCGGGCCGTCCCCAAGCCGTGCCACGGTGACCCTGGAAGACACAAGCCCAGCAAGTATCCCCTGTCACCCCATGTCCCCATCCCCGTGCTGCGTGCCACTCGGGGTGGCAGCCACGGCCACCCCAACCCCATCCTCCCCATTTCCCCGTCCCGCGCGTCTCCAGGGACACGCGGGGGGTGGCAGCGTCCCCCGGGCCGTCCCTCAGGCCGTGTCCCGCGGCGCAGTCCCCGAGCTGGCTGCCCGCGGCGTCATCCAGCAGGTGTTCCCGCTGCACGAGCAGAGGATCCTCAAGCGGCTGATGAAGTCCTGGGTGCAGGCGGTGTGCGAGGCGCAGCCGCTCGGTGAGATGTTGGAGGGGGGTGGCAAAGGGAATGGGTTTGGGGGTCCCACCCCCGCTCATGCCCCCCTCGGTTCCCACAGATGAGATCTGCGACTATTTCGGGGTGAAAATCGCCATGTACTTCGCCTGGTTGGGGTTCTACACCTCGGCCATGGTGTACCCCGCTGTCTTTGGCTCCATCCTCTACACCATCACTGAGAACGACCAGGTGAGAGGGGCTGGGAAATGGGGTCAGTCCCCATGGTGTTGGGCCATGGAGGGGGGGAAACAGGGACAGGAAGGGACCAACCTTGGTGCCCTCTGTCCCCCAGACCAGCCAGGACATCTGCTGCGTGGTCTTCGCCATCTTCAACGTCATCTGGTCCACCCTGTTCCTCGAGGAGTGGAAGCGCCGCGGGGCTGAGTTCGCCTACAAGTGGGGAACGCTGGACACCCCCCCAGAGTCCATCGAGGAGCCCCGGCCCCAATTCAGGGTGAGCCCCTGGGGGGTCTCCATGCCCTGGGGGGGTCCCTGGGGCTGGGGTCCAGCTGAGCCCCCTGCAATGAGTGCCCAGGCTCAGTGCAGAGAACCGGCGTTGATGACACCGCAGGGGTCTGCGCTGGGTCCCAGCAGCACTGGGGTGACACAGGGACCCCGTGGGCGTCCCCGCCGTGGGGAGGGTCACACCCTGCTGTGTTCTCGCCCCATAATTAGGGCGTTAAGCGGATCAGCCCCGTGACCAGCGCAGAGGAGTTCTATTACCCGCCATGGAAGCGCTTGCTGTTCCAGTGCCTGGTCAGCCTGCCCGTCTGCCTCGCCTGCCTCTCCTGCGTCTTCCTCCTCATGCTCGGCTGCTTCCAGCTCCAGGTGGGACCTCAGCCCCCCTCCCCATGCCAAACTGCCACCCCCCCCGGCACCGACCCCATCCCTGTCCCTGCAGGAGTTCGTGCTGAGCATCCGGGAGCTGCCGCGCATCCTCCGCTTCCTCCCCAAAATCATCCTGGCCGTCATCGTCACCGCCTGCGACGAGGTTTACAAGAAGATCGCCTACTGGCTCAACGACATGGGTGCGTGGTGGCGGGGGGGGTGCCCCACAGTGCTCCGGAAGGTTTGGGTGCTGGGACCCCCCCCGTCAAACTGCCCTCCTCCTCTTTGCAGAGAATTATCGCCTGCAGAGTGCCTACGAGAAACACCTCATCATCAAAATGGTCCTGGTGAGAGGGGGACGGGGGGGACCCGGGGGGGACCGGGGGTGCCTCAGCACTCACCCCCCCATTCCCTCCTCCTCCTCCCGCAGTTTCAGTTTGTAAATTCATACCTGAGTCTTTTCTACATCGGTTTCTACCTCAAAGACATGGAGCGGCTGAAGGAGGTGAGGGGCTGTGCCGGGGCGGAGGAGCGATCTGTGCCCCCTCCGGCATCGCCCAGACGGACAGACGGATGTCCCCAACCCGCCCTGCCGCTGTCCCCCGCACCGTGCCTTCCTGGGCGGGCCGGTGTCCCCGCGTGTCCCCTCCGCTGTGGTCCCTGGCTGCGTTGGGTCCCCAGCGGCGGCTCACGGTGTCTCTCTGTCTGTCTGTCTGTCTGTTCTTCTGTCCCTTCCACAGCTCCTGCTCATCTTCTCTCTCTCCCAAAGCCTCGTGCGTCAGCTCAAAGAGGCTCTTCTCCCCTTCATCCTCCTCCACCTCCACCTCTCTCTCATCTTCCTTAAGTGCCTCCTGGGCTTTTGCTGGAGACTGGGAGTATCCAAAGTAGGAGCAGGGGGCGGGGGGGCCGGGCATCCTCCCACACCCACCCTGGGACCCCCAAGTGTCCCCTGGAGGGACATGGGTGTCCCCAGCCCTGGCTTTGCTCTGGCCGGTGGTGGCACGTGTGGCCCCAGCACCATCCCATCAGCTGTCACTCATGGTGGGGGGGGTCACAGGAGCAGGGGACACCAGGCTTGGGTGTCCACAGGGAGGAGCAGGGATGGGGATGCAGGGACACACACGCACACCCGAGTGCTGTCACCTTCTCCCTGGGTGACAGCTGTCATCCATGGGGGGTCACACCAGGCTTGGGTGTCCATGGGGAGGAGCAGGGACCAGTGATGGGGATGCGGGTACCAGGGATGGGGATGCAGGGACCAGTGATGCAGATGCAGGGACCAGGGATGGGGATGCAGGGACACACACCCAGGTGCTGTCACCCCCTCCCTGGGTGACATTGCTTACTCCGTGTCCACACGCAGATGCTGGCCACGCTGCTCATCACCCGCCAGTTCCTGCAGAACATCCGGGAGGTGTCACAGCCCCACCTGTACCGGCGCCTGCGCCGCGGGGACATCAACCTCCGCAGCCTCCGCCAGCTCGCCCACGCCGTCCTGCGCCTGCTCGCCCCCCGCTGCCGCCCCCCGGGCCCCTCCGAGGGGACACAGGGCGAGAAGAAGTGTCTGAACGGAGGCTGCGGGGTGCCGGAGGAAGAGGAGGAGGAGGAGGAAGGGCGGCACGGGTCGGACTCGGAGGAGGAGAGCGCCCTGGACTGCGGGCTGAAGCTGAAGAAGGTGAGCTTCAGCGAGAAGGCGGAGCGGCGCGGCGGCGAGCCCGGCGGCCCCGAGGACGACACCTTCCTGGAGGAGGGCAGCCCCACCATGGTGGAGAAGGGCATGGACCCCGCATCCGTCTTCGAGCTGTGTGAGGACGAGGAGGAGGCTGAAGGTCCCCCCGGGAGCCCGGCGAAGGCGGCGGAGCCGGCGGTGATCCCGCGGGCTGGCCGGAGGAGGCGGGAGGAGGAGGAGGGTGAGGAGGAAGGGCGGAGGCGCAACCGGGCGTCGTGGATCGACCCGCCGGAGGAGGACTACTCCACGCACCTGACGCAGGCGGAGGTGGAGAGCTGCATGAAGAAATACGAGGTGAGGGACGTGGGGACAGCGGGGTGCAGCGTACAGCTCCCCCAGCCCCATCGCAGCATCCTCTTCCTCCTCCTCTTCCTCCTCCTCTTCCTCCCCAGGACACCTTCCAGGACTACCAGGAGATGTTCATCCAGTTCGGCTATGTGGTGCTCTTCTCCTCCGCCTTCCCCTTGGCCGCCATGTGCGCCCTGGTGAACAACATCATCGAGATCCGCAGCGACGCCTTCAAGCTGTGCACGGGGCTGCAGCGTCCCTTCGGGCAGCGCGTCGAGAGCATCGGGCAGTGGCAGGTGGGCTGGGGGTGCGGGGGGTCAGGAGGGGTTCCGGTTGGCTTTGGGCTCATCCCCAGTGCTGTCGCTCTTGCAGAAGGTGATGGAGGCCATGGGCGTCTTGGCCATCGTGGTCAACTGCTACCTGATCGCCCAGTGCGGGCAGCTGCAGCGGCTCTTCCCCTGGCTCAGCCCCGAGGGAGCCATCATCTCCGTCGTGGTGCTGGAGGTAACGGGGCTGCCGACCGCTGTTTGTTATTGTAGGGTCTCCTATGTTGTCACGGCTCAGACAGCCAAGGGCTCCTCCAGATTTCCCCACCAGGGACGGGGTGTCTAAACCCTCCGCTGCACCCCCAGACAAAGCACTGGGGCCCAGAATCCCCCCCAAGATCCTCCCTGATCCACATCCCTTGCAGGGTGTGTTTTGGGATGCGATCCCCGTACCCGTGGGGATGCTCACCCAGAGCCGCGTGTCCCCCCTGCAGCACTTCGCCCTGTTCCTGAAGTACGTCATCGAGGTGGCCATCCCCGACATCCCCGCCTGGGTGGCCGAGGAGATGGCCAAGCTGGAGTACCAGCGCCGCGAGGCCTTCAAGGTACGTGATGCTGGGACAGGACCCCCCCCTTGGACCCCTGCCGTGTCCCCGAGGTGTCCCCAGGGCTGATGCGCCTCCCCGTTGACAGAAGCACGAGCGGCAGGCGCAGCATCACTTCCAGCAGCAGCAGCGGCGCAAGCGTGAGGAAGAGGAGCGGCAGCGGCACGCCGAGTACCAGGCCCGCAAGGAACGCGAGTCCAACCGCGACGAGGCCAAAGCCGAGGCTGCCGGGCAGGACCCGGCTCAGGAGAAGAGCCAGAGCAAAGGGAAAAGCTCCGGGGCCACCTCGCATGGCACCGACAAGCCCAAGCGTCCCAGCTCCCTCCTGGCCACCAACAACGTGATGAAGCTGAAGCAGATCATCCCTTTGCAGGGCAAGTTCCTCTCCGGGGGGGCCGGCGGCACAACTGCTGCCAGGTCTCCCCAGTCCCCCACCGGCAGCGAGAACAAACTCCCCGGTTTCCTCAGCTTCAAGTTCCTGAAATCCCCGGAGACGAAGCGGGACACGGGGACCGAGAAGGTCCAGTCGCCCACCAAGCCATTCAACCCCGGCAAGCTCTTCAACTTCGGCAAGTCCGAAGGGGCCGGGGGTAACGGGACGGCGGCTACCGCCTCCCCCCAGCCCCGAGCCGGCCCCTCGGCGGACACGGGCGAGCGGCCGGTCCCCAGCAAGTCCCATCTCAACGGGGCGCCGGAGGAGGGGGGCCGAGAGGAGCCCGAGAGCCAGGTGGAGGAGGAGAGCGGGGGCTACAAACTCTAACCGGACGCTTTTGGGTCAGGCAGCCGCCACCATCGTCACCCTCTCGCCTCCCCTCGCTGTCCCCCCGCCACAGGGAGCTCAGGGCTGCTGTGCCGGGTGCCAGCGCCGGCCCCTCGCTCTGCACCGTCCCCACCTTTGCCGCATCCTCTCGTGTCCCTCCAGCTGCTCCGCTGACCGCAGCCCCGGCATCCTGCACTGGGGACACCGCAGGGAAGCGAGCGGCAGCTGGGGGTGTCGGACGGAGCATCCCAACGGGGAGATATCCCAGCCACGGGCTTCATAGTGGGGAGATGCCGCGGTCCAGCCCAAGGAGCTCGGGGATGCCGGAGCCACCAGGATCCAACACACCTGTGATAGCGGAGGGACGAGACAGCAGCACTCACGGCGGTGAGAGGAACCCGATTCACCCATGAGCTCCAGCCATCGCCGCAGTGGCACTGGGGCCGTGCCCTGCTCCGTCCTGCTCCCCGTGGATTGTCCCAGCACGGGGACATCGTCCTGCCCGAAGCTCGGGAGGGAGGGGGGTGAGCGGCAGCCACCCGGACCCCCGCGCACGGGCAGCATTTCTTGCACTAAAACCCAAAACAAAACCCAACGCAAACGACTCGTTCCCCTTCTTCACCCAGCAGCTTGAGGCCAGAGGTGCCCGGGCTGGGCAGCAGCCCCAGCGACCGCAACACGAGCCGGGATGTGCCCGCCCTCCAAGTCTATTCCTTGGAATTATTTCACGATTAGGACCGGCACACGGAGGTTGCACACAAGGACCGGGGCTGGGGGGGTGCAGGGTGGAGGTTTGGCCGTCACTGGGTCTAGTTTGATAGTTTTAGAGCTTTACCAGCCGCTGGCCTCACTCGGCTGCCCGGGGAAGCAGCCGCTCCCGGCTTTGCAGCCGCTTCGCTTTAGGGGCCAGGATGGGATGGTGGCACCGCGAGGTGGCACCCTAAGGTGTTGGGGACACCCAGCCCTGCCAGCTGCCCCCTGCCCTGCACCACCAGCCACCCACCATTCCCAAAGCAAGTGGGGGACACTCGGGGGGCTGCTGGGAGCCGGGGGACACCCAGGTGGTCACCCCATCACTGTGCCCAGTCCAGGGCCAGGCGGCGGAGGGGTCTGCGCTCCCCTCTCTCCCCTGGCCCTGTGCTGTAGAAAATGTTGAGCTGTTTTCCCCCCGTCTCTTTCCACACATCACATAATGTATATATATTTTTGTCTTAAGCCATTTTATACAGCAATAAGGGCAGGAGAGGACAAAGGCTTTACCTACCACCTGCTCCATTAGGCAGGAAGATGCTCTCTGAGGCCAAAGCCACCGTCCCCACCACCACAACGGGGACAAGACCCCAGTGGCAGCTGGGGACAGCCCCAGCGTTGCTGTCCCCCGGGGCCGCGCAGAGCAGAGGATGCAGGAGAGATTTCTGGGGCGATTTCAGGGAAAAGGGAGCACAGGGCTCTGCGGCGCTGGGAAACTGGGGCACGGCGGCTCTGGGACACCAGTGACATCAGTGACACCAGTGAGCCCCAAGGGGAAGCAGCAGTGTGATAACAATGGAAGGAGAAAAGACCCCAGCAAGGCTGGGGGGACCAGGGAACCCCAAACACCCACCCCAGCTCTCACCCCATCCCTGCGCTTCAAAAGGGAGTTGCTTTTGCCCCATTTCCCTCCCATAGGCGACAACCCTGGGGACAGTGACAGGGTCCTGCTGCATTTTTAACCATTTCTCTATACAAATTACTTCTACAAGCGGCTGCCTGGCTCGTATCTCGCTCCTCAGGGCAGTTACTGTACCAAGGAGCCAAGATTTAAGCTGTTTAATTTTGGTTTGTTTGGTTTTTCCCTTGCTGTGATTTATTTCTTCGGAAATTAAAAGAAATGAAGTGGGGGTTTATTTATTTCTTTTTAATTTATTTTGTCATATTTTTGTAAAACCTGCAGAAATGCAATAAAAATATATTTCAACAAGCCTGAAGGTGTGGGGTAAAATTCATGGGGACATCATCACCAGTTGGGGACATTGTCCTCTAACACTGGGCAAAGCTGGGGACACAAGGACACCAACCGCAGCTCTCACAGGGATTGGCAGGCAGAGGAAGAACAAAGAAAGTTAAAATCCTCTAAGTTCTGCAAATTTATTGTACACAGTATCAAACATGGAATAGTTTAAAAATAAATGCAAAACCAGAACTAAATCCAAGGGCCGTGACATTAGATGAGGGGCATTCACAGCCACTTGGGCGAGCAGCCTTTCTGCCAACATGCAGCTTTTGGGGAGAAAACACCAAAAATCCACCTTCTCCCAGCCCTGCGCAAGGAGATTTTGGCAAAAGAAGAGAATTCAAGTTGCAAAACCAGGTTGGAAATAACAGAGTCGGAATCGCAAAACCAGCCTGGGATGGCGAGTGCTGGAGGGAGCGGAGCTTAAAGCTCCACCCTGGGACACCGGGTTTAACTAAAAATACCCAATGAGGCTCGTTAACGGCACATTGTGCGCTGATTAATAAGGAATGAATGCGTTCGGAAATCAGCGTGGACAAGGCGGTGAGTCAGCCCCGGCCGGGCTATTTTGTACAGTAATTAGTCATCTCCAAGAGCTTCGTTAAGGAACGAGTCCTGCTCTCCATCAGCTCCTTCATCCTCCCCAGTCCTGCTTATCAAAGCCAAGCAGTATTTGATCTGTTAGATTGTCCAATATTGTGTGTCTCAAAAAAAACCACACCCCAAAAATCCAATCCCTGTGTGTATTTGACAGCAGGATGAGCAAACAGGGACGAGCTGGCCCGGGGAGGCAAAGTCGGACCTTCCCGGCCAAATAAAGTTGGGTTTGGTCACGAAGATGAGGAAATTAAAAGAATTATAGCAAAAGCAGCACAAATGATCACCCATCCCATGCACAGGGTGCTGCTCGCCCACCTCCTGTGTTAAAATAAGTCCTGATTTGTTTGAAATAAGGTTGAGTTTTGGCAGCTCCTGGCGGTTGAGGCGTCGGTAAAACCCGAACTCCAGCACCATAACTCAAACCGCCCCGGCTCCCTAAAAAGCACTAAGGCTGCCAATAACGCCTTTGAAAACATTCCTAGAACAACCCGACTCCACAAATCACACACGCAGGGAGCTTTAGTGCTTCAGATCTGGGGGCACACTGGGAGTTTTGCCTTTAAAAACAGAATCTCGGCATTAAAGAGAATTTGAAAGCTGGTGTTTTATTCCCTCTTTCAGTTACAAAGATGCTGCTCCATGCAGGGCACGTTCAGCCTTTTCAACATCTAAAGATGCCCTGGTAGTTAAATAAAGATGAGGTTCTCCAAGTCCCATCTCCTCCCTGGCATTCAGCTCTCCAGATGACACACATCTTTTTATATCAAAATATAACTCAACTTGCCTGCGTTTCAGGACAAGCTGAACCTGCTCCCCATCCAAAAATACCCCTTAGCTGCTCCCAGGACACACAACCCTCGCTGCTTTAACGAGAAGGATTTTCCCACTCGCTATTATGTGCCAAAATATATAAAGAAGAAGACAAAACCTGACACGGAGAGAGATGAGCGGGAGCCCCTCTGGTCATGGTCAGCGCATCGCAAAACTCCTCTGCTGCCACAACTAATGCAGGAAAACAAGTTACTTGTTCTCTTATAGATACGCAGGTCTCTAAAAATATATTAAAACCAAAAAAAGCAGCTCGTGGTGCACAGACAAGGTGGGAAAGGGAGGCGGTGACGAGCTGAGGGCTGCGGCGTTAGGAAAATCTCAAACTCCTGCTTAGTCCTCAGCTTTAAGGCCAGAGCTCAGCGAGAAATAAAGCTTTGGAGTTCAACCTGTTGTAACTACCCAGTAAAGAGGGAAAATGTTAAGATTAACGTTCAAACTTTGCCTCACAGGAAACAGTCCTGACGCGGAGAAGCGACCGCTGCATAAGGCACGCACAGGGAGGGAGGGAAACCCATTTTCCAGCTGATTCTGCCCAAATTTCACAGCCTTCCCCACACGGAGCCGGCAGTGAAACCCCCAACAACTCAGCTGTTCGCTGACAGCTCCAGGTTCACCGGGTGACAGTAAACAGGGTGTCCCTTGTCACAGCACGGCTCAGCACCCGTTACCAGCGCAGGATGCGGGGCCCCGATGCCGCTGGTGCTTTGTGCCTTCCCAAGGTGAAGAAAAGCTATTTATTTCTATTAAAAAGTCACATCTACAGCATCTAAACGATTCCAAAAGCCCACACTCTTACAGCGTGATGTACCTAAACGCACCTAAAAACTCCTGCTCACCTTCAATCCCCCTGCGGGAAGGAGTTTAACGCCACGGCCGCCCGGTGTAACGTGGTTTCAGGGTTTGATTAAAAACTTGCTCAAGGAAACATCTCCAAAGCTGAACACAACACCACCACCTGCCCGAAATACCCCCGACCACACAAACCGACCCGGCAAACCGCAGGAACCAACCAGCAACGCTAAGAACACCCATTTTGCGGCTCCGACGCAGCTGCGAATTCGGTCTCGCCTTCCAAAATTCTCCCACCTCTAAGTCTTCCGAGAGTGTTTTTTGTTACTACTTCTCCCCTAAAGGAAAGAAATAAAGCATCAATCATACGATATCAAAAATAAACCTCAAGAGAACTCGAGTTGCCCTGCATTAGTGTGTCTTTATGTTAGAAAAAGGCAGTGCCCAACTTGTTAATACTCTAAACGTGCCCAGTGTATATTGAATTTAATTGCAGAAGCTCCAGCGCTGTTGGGTACAGGATGGCCTGCGGAAAGGGGCTCATCACCCCCAATATCGAGAACGTTTCTGCTGCTTTGACTTTTAAAAGATGCACTAATCAACTAAGAAAAAAAAGAAACAAAATTCTGATTGCTTGATGAGTTTCTCAAGTTTTCATTTAAAACCCCAAACCTTTAGTATACAGAAACAATAAAAATAACACCACTATGCAGACAGGTACAAAAAACCCCTGAGGGTCACTAAATCTTGGTCGCTTTGTAACGAGAGAGTTGTCGGAAGTCAGAGGAGCTGGGTGTTACACAAACTGCGCCCAGCGAAAACCCAGGGTTTGGTTCTTTAAAGTGTTTCTGGCGTTGTTTTCAATGCACTAAGGCACCAGGAAGTCACAGTTAGGCAAAGATCTTCCATGCGACACTCAAATACACTTACCATGGATTACACAGGATAGAGGATGCGCAGCTGGAGAACTGGAGGTGGGAGCAGCGTGGAAAGCGAGGAGGAGGAGGAGGAAGGACGGGACTCGCTTCACATCGGTGGGATGTAGAAAGACTCACTGCGGGTACCAAAAATCCACACTGCTTGTACACAGTCACCAACGCCAAAAAGATACAAGTGGTTTGACTCCGAAAGTCCCGTCCCTTTGAAGAGCCGTTCCTCCATCGCTTCAGGACTACTTCAAAAAGGCAACTTTACCTCCTAAAACCAGGTGAGATATTTCAACCGACAAGATCGTTTTTATCTAAAAGACACAGGGGGGGGAACAAAGACGGGGGTTTACAACGGGAAGGAACTGCCAACTCTGTTTAATCGTACACAGCTCTGTCGGGCGGAGAAGTCGGCAAAGCCCAAGCCTCGCCGCGTCCGCCCGGAATTACACAGCGTTTTACAACTCCACAGCACGGCACAAACGTTGCGGCTCCGCCAGACACACACATTGGTCACACTGCACCACCAGCTGCACGTGCGGCTCCTCTCTCGGCATCTCACGACTCTTCGAAGGGTTCTTCGAAGGATTCTTTGAAGGATTCTTCGGATTCGGGTGATCCCACCAGGCTGGACACTCACATCCTGCACCTTGCGCTATAAACCTTGTTGGCAGCATAACTCTTGCCATCTCCAGTAAAACACACGGAAACCCAAGGATATTTTATCTTCACCAACACAGTTGGCATTTTCAATGACGCTCCGGCAATTTGGAGGTCACTGCCATAGCAAAAAGGTAAGTTTCTGTTGTTGTTTGAGGCAGATATAAAGTTCTAAGCTACTCAGTGTTAAGTCAAATTCACTCGCGGCATCAGAAACTCGGTGCCTAACGTATGGTTAAAAATGCAACGTGAGCTGTGCCCTGCTCGTCCTAAGGTTCTGCCTGGCTACACGGTCATCAGCAACGGTTTGTCACCCTTTGTCCCCAAACCTGACAGTGTGACGTCCCCTGTGGGGACAGGGACAGCAGAAACCCTCAAAGCTCGCGGCCACCACAGCCACTCGGAACAAGGCTCACCCAGGATCCCTAGAAAAACATTATCCAGGATCCCTAGAAAAAATAAACGATGCTCGTGCTATTTCTTGAATCGGTGTTTCAGGATTTGTGAACGAGGAAAAACCACAGCTAGAAATGCAACGGTTTAAACTAACACAGGGTGAAGTCAGCGTCTCACGGTAAAGCAGACAAGACATCATTACTAAGCTACACCTTTCCTGTCCCCTACAGGTGACGATGCTCTTTTCCTTTCAGTCTCTGAACCTCAGAAGCCACCCACACGACGTACAGGTCCCACTTCTCTTTTGGAAGAGCCAGTGGCTGCAGGCACTGAAATGTCACGGTAAGAGAGGTTGGTCTTAATCCGAGACTGCAGAAGCTCACATGGTGATCAGCTCCAAGTCCCGACTCCATCCCGGCCACGTCGATATCGCAGGAAAATATAACGTACCATTATTCAGAGCCGGCAGCTGACACAGAGAACTCCATCTGGTTGCCCACAGACTCATCCATGTGCCTCCCCATCTCCGCTCCATCAGCTCTAAGACGCTGTTGATCAAACACTCCATGCAGGAGGAGTATCCTTTTAGTCCAGCGCATGTATCAGTCCGTTTGAGACCAAGAGAGGGTTAGAATTTAAGAGCAACAAAAGCGACACACCTTTCGCTTCAATTCTCCAAGACCACCGATGCACGAGCTAATGTGCGCTGCCAAACGAGCCTGGATGTCCCCGAACAGACCAAAAACACAACTGAGAGATCGAGTCAACACCACATTCGTTAAGATCAACACAACCCTAGATGACACCCATTATTATATTTTTAGTGCAGTGCCAGTTTCAGAATATTTGTGAAAAAGTGAGGTCCCACACTTATGGCATCCAAAGAAGAATTAATGACTTGTAATATGTCAACGGGTACATAGATGGGAAAAGCTTCGCCACGGAAGGTTCTGTAACAACCCACGTCTCCCCCCAGCTCCCGTGGCGAGGTCTGGTTGATCAGGTAACAGATTCAACGAAATCTGTGAAAGTGACAGTGTGTATTTTTAGAAAGGAGGAACTAGGGTTATACTACATCATTCACTGGATCGTTCCGCCACTGCTCTGTAAGTTTTACGGCATAAATTAAAAAAAAAAAAAGAAGAGAGGAAAAAAAAATAAATACATTGGCTCCTATGAAGTCAGAAGTGGTTTGGGCTGCATAGTGGAGGGGTGAGAGATGGGCAAAATTTACACACTTTGCGACAAAACAGGAAGCGCCCGCAAAGTCGTAGAGGAGAAAGCCAAGAGTCTAAGTGTCCTCGTTCATATCCTGGCTGTCTGTCCGAGCGATTTTCCGTGGAGGCGCCGAATTCTCCCCTTCTATTTCCACCTGCTCTTGATCTCTCTTCTTTGCTGCGTTCTGTTGGGACAGAGAAAACCACGGTGAAACTCTCCAAAACCTCAGATTCTGGTGGGAATTAGTGGTGGTAAGCCGAATTTTTGCTTGTAAAAGTTTTCAGATGAAATAGAGCGTTGTGGCAACCTAACAGGCCCAGGAACCCCCACTTCTCACCCTCCAGCATGAGCTCAAACACACTGATTCACGTGTTCCTCAGCGTTTGTACCCCAGGTCCTGACGCAGCCTCGTTAGTGCAGGCACATTCTGCACAAACTCATCTGGTTTATTTTCCTAACGGTCCCGGGACCAATTTGCCAAGGTCACAAAGGGAAAGCTGCAGCAAGTGGAAGATAAAACCGCAGCCTCCCAAGGTCCAGACACTGAGTTAGTGTCCCCATGTTGGAACAAAACCTTGTCTTTTTACAAGCGTTGTTGTATGTCTTCCTGAAGTGCTGTTTGCACTTTCTCCAATTAATCTTCAACATTTTGATTGTGATTAAGATTCAGCTCAATTAGCCCCAGTCAGCAAATCAAGGCAAAATGTTAAGAAAACACAACCGTACCTTTTTGTCCCACTGCTGATGTAAATAACGCAAAAGTATATTTGTTTTTTCTGTTACTATGACTGCCAAAAAAACAAGAAAAGAAGAGAAACATACTGAGGTCATTTGGAAGATGACTTTGAAAACAGTGCAGTAATCACCACATTGCTTCACATACCACGGTCCTTTTTAATAAAATGAACAGTACACAGGAACGCCGATCGCTCCGTAAGGATAGAGGAAAAGCACAAAACCAATAACTAGCCGTACACTGCTAATCACTGTGCTGACAGTTCTGTAACATCACCTGGGCTGAAGTTTAAATTAAGGAGATTATGCACATGCCAGATTTTCAACAGTTGAACAGAACAAAGTTACTCAAACCCTCAAACTTCAGCATGCAGACTCACTTTGTTCAGACGGATATTCTCTCGTGGGAAGATATACCGATGGTCTTCTATTCTGTAGAAGGATTAGAACAGTTAGAGAACAAAGACAGCAGAAAAGGTGATTTTGAACCCAAGCACAGCTCAGCCAACCCAAAGGCCCTCGCTAACACAAGCACTGGGATATTCTGCCCTGTTCCACGACGCTGTGTGGTTACAGCTTTTTAAAAACACACCTATATAAAGAGGAAGGTCCTTTTTTAAACGTGTTTTTCAGGACATAAGACAACTATTACAGAACGCATACACAAAGCAAGCACCGCAGCTGGGTCTGGCTGATGCGAGGACACGCTCCTCACCAAAGCAACAGGAAGTTTTCCTTGCCAAGCCCAACTCCTGAACTATCAGCTGTGATCACACGTGGGTTTTAAGACACAAAATACTAATTTCAGGGGTTTTTTCAGCCTTGGAGCCGTGCAAGAAAACCTCCCCCCGAAGTGGTGGGATGCGGCAATACTTACTGATGCTTTACATACAGAGTCCGCGTGGAATCTGCTGAAGTTGCTTTTGTTGTAGACTGGTAATCCTTTCAAAAAATCTGCCTAAAAATACAGAATACAAAGAAAGAAAGAGGTGAGGAAGGAAGGGAGATATTCTGGTCGCTGTTTGCCTTGTGCTGATTCCCAAAGAAGTCGATCAGGAATTGATGGATGCTCTCGGGTCCCAGTTTCAACCTCCACTTTCAACATTTGGGTCATTAAATCCCCAAAGTTCAGTAATTTGGTTAGAAAGCTGCTAATTCACTATCTTTTGGCATACAGGTGATTAAAATGAGGTGTGTGTCCAACCGGGAAGATCGGCACCGCACAGATTCAAACACTGCTGGTGTAGCGGACCAAGACTCCCAGTAACTTACCACCATAAATCACGACATCGCACAAGAAACCCCGCCACAGTTACGCTGAATATCACACCAGATCAAACCAGTTGCTCTACCCCTTTCCCAGTTAACATTCTTTGTCACAGCCGCACAGAAGGACAAAAGCCCAGTCCTTTTGTTGAGGGATCACATCCCTACGTGCGCATCAAGGCTGCTGGTACATCAGAGGAGAAGAAACACAGCACCAAGTTTTGCCGGGAGCGGTGAGATCACCACACACAACCAAACCGCTGATGGCAGGAGCAGCAAAGCTCTGTGCTAAGAGCCGCAGGAGCCCCGCGGAGCCTCGCGGTTTAATTAAGCCACAACAGCGTGAAACAGGAATTTCCTTCTCAAAAGTGAAAGCGGGGGGGCGGGAAGAGAATATTACGGGGTCAGGAGAAAACTGGGCTTCAAAGGGCGTTGGAGCCTCTCTACTCGCAGCCGAGACAAAGGAAAATGCCCAGAGATGTCTTAAAATAAAGAGAAAATGGGGAATAAATGCAAGATGTACCTGTGCAATGAGCAGGACAGGCGCTGAGATGGGCCCTTTCAAGTCATTAGAGCAGCTGGCTGTATTGTAATGATAATTGCTTCAAGATTCAAAGCCCGTTACACTCGACACTAAAGGATTCTACCCTAGGATGTCCAGCACCTTCTTTACAAGCCATTTTAAAAGGATGGTAAAGCAGCAGATGAGAAGTCGTTTAACTTCAGTGTGAGAAGCGACACGTAAATGGGCACTGATGCTACAAACCGCCAGGCTGGAAGACTTTGTTTTCATTTCAATAAAGCCATTATTTTTATTAACACTGCATCTTTAATTCAAAACAAAGAGCTAGAATTAGCCAAACCAGAAAATATTATTCATACTTTGGTTCTTAAAAAGGACGTTACTGCCATTCCACCTCCAGCCCTTCCCACAGACCTGGTTTCAGAAATAATCTTGTTAAAATACTGGACGATTCCAGCAAACTGCAAATTCCTCTTGCCCAACACTATTTCCCAGCACCTTTGCTCGCTGCTTCTCCAGGACAGAGACTTCAAAAGGCGCTGCCAGACAGAGTTTCCTCCATATAGCCCAGATTTAAGAATTATTAATTACATTGCTCTGTTTAGAAGGATTGAGCATCTTTAAAAAGAACCCGTTACATTTCAAAGCACCTCGCTTCCCCGTCGCATTAAATTTGCAGGCTTTCTATGACAAAGCCACCTGCTCCGCCACACCATCCCAATCCAGACACAGACACGGCCTCAATTTATTTGATTGCGGTAAAGCCTGACAACTATTGGGTTTATTACCACTTGTAAGAATGGAAAATAACCGCTCTTATTTAGGAGCACACGACGTCAAGTGTCTCTTCAATAAGCCACAGCTCAACTCAGAGTTCCTCACGCTCGACTATTCCCTGTTTTCCAAAATGATGAGATGGACGTCTCTCCAAGCCAGGCTGCAGTCAAACACCAGTTTAACCAAAATCTGGTTGTTAGCAACACAAACTGTCCCTCCAATAAGGATAATCCTGCTGCATAATGAACATTCCAGCAGCTACCTGCTGATACAACCTCAGAAACCACCAAAAAGGCCCCCCCAGGGGAATTACTTGGAGTCATATTCCTGGATATTTAGAACTAGACAATACCCCAAGTGCAACGACCCTTATCTGCTCCAAGGGCAGCAGATAAATAAGCCCCAGCATGGTGTTTACACACCGAGTCACAGCTCCTGTGCAGTGTCACATGAGGAAACGTCCCTCCCGGGCACCTCCTGCCACTCGTTAACCAAGGAAAGTGCAGCCAGGCCAAGAGAACTGTCCCGCATGGAAGTGCAAAACCAGCACCTGCATGCAGCAGATGCTTCGTTTCCTTTAGGGAAAGGTAAACTTCAAAAACACCTGACAAAACAGGCGTGATTGTGCAACCTCAGAAGACAACACCGGTTCCTTCTATGATTTGAGAAGTGAGGGAGAGATAAGCTGCATCTACTGTGTCAACAAGGTGCTTTCCAGGAAGACTCAACTAAAAGCAGAAAGGTGAAAAAACAAACATATACACACACCCCATTCTCAGCTTTTCAAAGGAACTGCAGTAACAAGGCTCAGGAAGACGAGGCCCAGCACAAATACTGAGAGCAGAGCCCTGTCCCAGCACACACAGGGAAGAGGAAAATCACCAACACAGGCTTGGGAACGGCCACCTGAGCTCTCAACCGCAGAACAGCTGTACACAGAGACCACTGGGACATCCCTGGTCTTCCTTTAGTTACTGAGGAGCAGAAGAAAAACCCTTCTCCTCCTCAAAAAATTATTATGTTGCTACAAAGTGGAGAAAGGAGCCTGGAAGCGCCTTGGCTGTAACATCAACCACCAAACGCTCAGGCACAAAACCTGTCGCTGCTTGGGGGGCACAGAACAGACCGAACAACCTCATGTCCGTCTGTCCAGCCCTCCAGGGATGGTGACTCCAGCACTGCCCTGGGCAGCCTGTTCCAATGCCCCACAGCCCTTTGGGGAAGAAATTGTTCCCCAGATCCAACCTCAACCTCCCCTGGTGCAACTTGAGGCCGTTTCCTCTGCTCCTGGCGCTTGTTCCTGGGGAGCAGAGCCCGACCCCCCTGGCTCCAAGCTCCTTTCAGGCAGTTCAGAGATCAGAGGTCTCCCCTCAGCTCCTGTTCTCCAGCTGAACCCCAGGTCCCTCAGCCGCTCCCATCACACTTGTGCTCCATTCCCTTCTCTCCACCCGCTCCAGCACCTCCAGCTCTGCCCCTCCCTCCCCTCCGCACCCCCGGGGATGGGGATCCCCGCCATCTTGGGGTGCGGGACACCCCGGATCGCAGCGACTCCCCCATCACCCTCCCACCTCCGCCGAAACCCCGAGCGAGGCCTCCGGAGGCTGCAGGCCCTGCAGGGCCGGAGGCGGCCGCGGGCCCCGCCACCCCGGGCTGGGTGCGGCTGCGGGGTGCGGCCGCCGGGGCAGCAGCTGTGGGACGGGGTGGGGGTGGGGAACCCCATGGGCCGCGCTCTCCTCACAGCCCCGGACCGGGGCCGCCGCCATTTCGGGCGGGGGGCGACAGCCACCTACCATCTTCGCCGCCGGAGCCGTGAGGAGCCGCCCCCTCCCCCGCCGCCGCGCCTCAACGCAACCACAACCTCCGCTCCCCGCCCCGCGCGGTCTTATTGGTCCACGCCGCGCCGCTCTGGCCTCCTATTGGGTGGCCCGCCCGTCACTCAGCGCGGCGCTGAGGAGCATGGGGTTAGGTTGAGGCAGGAAGCGCCCGCACGAAAGGGCCGGAGGGGGGTGGTGGGCGGGGCAGGGCGGGGCGACCCGGATGTGGCGGCGGCCGCGGGGCACGCTGGGAGCTGTAGTCCGCGCCTCGGTCCTCATTAATGACGCGCGTTAATCACGAGACGGTTAATTAGCAGCGCTGGGAGATCGGTGCCCAGGAGAAGGGAATTCCTGCCCTCCGCCCTGTCCCCAGCCGAGAACCAGGACCCTGGAGCACCGCAGGAGGGTGGAGGAGCAGAACAGCCAGACCCCACCGGTGTCAACCATTAATGGAACCGAACTCCCTCCATTCAGCCCTAATTCCGCGCTCACGCCCCCTCCCGAAGGCTCCCGAGAGCCGCATCCCCACGACCGAGCCAGCTTTCCTCTCCCCGTTAGCTTCACATCACCACTCGGCACAGGGAGCTCAAGGCGAGCAGCGGGGCTTTAATCACAGCTCAGCTTTCCGCACGTTTCTCTTTGAATCGCGCGTACAAAGCTCCGATCATTTCACGACTCCAAAAGCAGCCAATAAACCAACACACCCCCACACCAGCGCGATCCTCCCGACACCAGAGGGAACGCCGCTCGGCACCGACGCTCAGACTGGGTCGTGGCAAAGCTGCAGCATCTCCAGGGCTGGATTTGGGGCTCCCCCCGCGGGCAGAGCCCTCAGTGGGTCAGGGACTTCCTGCCCTTCAGCATACGCCGCAGGATGACGGCCACGCCGCCCGGCGTGCTGATGCGCTTGATCCAGCCGTGCGTCCGCTTGCGCTTGCGGTTGTTGGGCTGGTACTCGTTCCCGCGCGACCGCGCGCGGGTCTGCTGGTGGCTCCAGGGGGACGCGGGGCCGGCGCCTGCGGGCGGGAGGGCGAGGTGGTGTCTGAGGGAGCCGGAGAGGAGCGAGGCCGCGCGGAGCTGGAGCGGGCAGGCGGCAGGTGGCCGGAGGAGATAAAACCTTTGGAAAACAACAAAACACAGAGTGAGAACCGGCGCTGGAGGGACAATAAAGGGCCGTTTCGCAGCCCTGAGGGGCAGGGTGACCCCGGCACGTCCCTCCCCCGCCCCAGCGGCCCCCCCGGGGTGGCACCGCTCCCCGCTCCGCCCTCAGCCCGTTACCGGCCGCCCAGAACCCGCGCCCAGAGCCGGCCCAGCCCCGCCATGGCCTCCTGACAACACCGTGCTCCCAACAACGCCGCTCCCTATTGGCTCCGCCCTCCCGGCCAATCACAGCCGGCGGGGAGCACGCACGACGCGGCGCAAGGGCTGATGGGAGCTGTAGTGCCGGCCGCGTTGTTACCATGGCAACGGGACACGGCCTGGGCCCCCGCCGGCTTGCGGAGCGCTGAGGCCTCATGCGGGGCAAAATCCGCCTCTGAAGGCCGATTTATTCCTCACCAGGGAGGTTCTGGGGGTGTCAGCTCCGCCGTGGTGGCCCCTCCGGGGTGGGAGGGTCAGGCTGGGCCCAGGTGCTGCCACCTGTCTGTGAGGGGTGAGCTCTGGGTGCCCCCAAAATTGCCACAACAAGCAGGGTGCCCGGGTTTGGAAACCCCACTGGGCACCACGACTGGCCTGGCGAAGGTTGGAGTGGTGCTGGGACTGCGATGGTCTCTAATGTATAATGTATAGAGAGCAGCAGCGTGTAGGATGTGCAGAGGCACCTACAGAGAGGTTCAGCCTCCAGCTGTCCCTGAGCCGGTGAATGTGATCATCTGCATCTTATAGAGCAGGAAAACGAGGTGCAGGAGCACGAGGAGATGGAGGAGGGATTCACTGGTAACCCAAGGACCTCAGCCATCCTCACCGTCTGCTCTGATCATCACAAAGATCCTTCAAATTGCTTTCCTGGAGGCAAGCCCAGCCGTATCGCCAAGCAGCAGCACCAGCTCAGGGGTTTTTCTGCACTGATTTGGTGTGTTCCTGCCAGAACTCAGCCTGCCGGGGTGCGGGGATGTGCCTGCAGCCCTCCCACACCTCCAGCTGCGAAAATAAACCCCAAAGACATTCACCAGCTTGTATTTGTCCTCTTGCCTCAATCCCTGGGGGCTGCAAGTTGGTGTTTTCAGTGCAGGGTCACCCACGCTGAGCACCGACCTCTGGGAAACCACAAATACCAGAATGGCAAGAGAACAGTAAGAGGTAAATAAGATAAAATTAAATTAAATTTAAAAATTAATTTATCCTACTGAAAGGGGCAAAAAAAGCCAGGGTAAATCCTTTGGCTCCTGGCAGGATCCCTGGGGTTGGGGGGGGGCTGCGCTGGGGCTGGCGTTGAGTGGCAAATCTCCTTGTCTGTCACACGGAGAGCCCTCCTCTTTAGGAGGGATTTAAGGGGCTTTCTATGGCTATAGACTGCAAGGACAAACAGCACCCCCAAAGCCTGGAGCTCCAGTTATGAAGCTGCTCGTGGGGAGAAGATGGAAGGAGAGATTTCGGGCTAAAGCGGATGAGCTGAGCTGAGGGCATCGCTCTGTCCTTCCCACCACACCAGGCGAGAAAAATGTAATCGGAGGAGCTGAAAAAGCTGAGCAGAACCTGCCAGCGCTGGCACAGCCGCCTCGTCCTCTCCCCCTTCGCAAGATTTAAGCCTTTCGTTTGCAACCTCGACTCCTGACAATCCTTGTCAATAAATGAGGTGAGCATCCTCTTCTGTTTTTCTTTGTGCGGAGGACCAGGAGCACAAACCGTGGTGTAAGGTAAAGCGGAGGAAGGTGCTCTGCATGGGGAGCAAAATGGCCAAAAGGTGGGGGTTTGTGGGGTGTTTTTTGTTTTAGGGGCGTTAGATGGGATTGCGGGGAGAGAAGGGGAATGGCAGCCTCGCAGCACCATGGCTGTGCTTAAAACCCCCGTTCTAATCAGCACGGGGTTATAAAAAGCTGCCCAGCAATAAAACTTAAGGGACGGCTTCTGTTGTGATGCAATTGCAGTAAATGATTGCCGGCGCTGCCCGAAGCCCCGCTGTTGCTATGTGCATGTCAAATCTGCTCGGGTTTTCGGCTGGAGATGGAGGGGGCACCTGCACGCGTCGCTGCCCGCCGGAGGGGGAAGGGTTTGCTTCTTCTCCTGCCTCCTCGCAATGGTTTCTCCCAGCTGGCTGCCGGAGGAATCCAACCGCCCGTTCTGCGGCTACACGGCGCGACCCCCTTGGAAACACGGGAGCTTTGGGGAAACGGAGGGCGTTAAGTGCAGTTTTGGTGGTGGAGGTCAGGCGCAGGTTACTCCGCCGTGCATTGCATAATCTTTTGTTTCTCAAGGTCTTCTTCCTTCCTAAAGAGAGCCGTGTGGCAGGCGGCCAGCCGCGGCTCCCGCTGCCGTATGTCTTGCAGACGCTCGCCTTTCCCTGCCGTGCCGTTTCTTGACCCAACGCGATTTGTCTGCGTCCCGCGGGGCCCTCGGCGAAGTCCCACTGCCCGCGGACAGGGACGGCTCCTCCACCCCGGGGATTTCAGGGCTGGCTCCTTGGTTTTCTATTTGCACGACTGGTAAAAACTTCCTGCCTGCTTAGTCCTGTGTGTCCTGGTAAAGCTGCTATAATTGCATCAGGATGGAGAAGCCAGGCGAACAGAATAAATCCAGATGCTTGTCACCAGCTGAAGCGGCTTTTTCACATTCCCCCAGAGGGAAGTTGACTTTGCAGGACCAAGACTAAACAGGATAAACATTTTCTTGCATGTATCTGAGAACGGCGCTTAAACAGTCATTCCCCTTATGCATTTCTCAATGCTGCAGTTTCGCCACTTTGCAGTGAGTGAATGATGGGGGGAGGCTGTGAAGAGTGTAATAATATTTTCCCATTCCTCAGGGGTGTCGTGTGTCATCATTAATACTTGTGAGCCCCAGGGGAAAGGGATTAGAGCTGCACAAATGATGATAGCAGGTCAGATTCTGGCTGCGGCACGTCTCCCTGGCTCCTCTCCTCCGAGGATTTGCAAGGAATTAGCAGATATCGAGTCCCTGCTACTCCCGGCGAGGATGCAGGGAGGGGGACGGAGCTGCTGAGCCCCATGGGCTCCGTGTCAGCCCCACGGGCTCTATATCAGCCCTACAAGGTCTGTGTCAGCCCCACAGGCTCCATGTCAGCCCCACGGGCTCTATATCAGCCCTACAAGGTCTGTGTCAGCCCCACAGGCTCCGTGTTAGCCCCACGGACTCTATACAGCCCCACAGGCTCCATGTCAGCCCCACAGACTCTATATTAGCCCCACGGGCTCCCTGTCACATTATCCCATCGATCTTTCTGCCCTCCGCCCTGCCACATCACATCTCATCCCATTTTCCCCCAGCTGTGACATGTTGCCGTCAAGTTGTATAAAATCGGAGGCGCTGCAGCCCGAAGTAGGTCAGTAAGTTGTTTTTCCCCAGCTGGGTTGCTCGTTGCGGTGGTTGGGGGGGGCGGATCCAGAGGTCTCCGCATTGGTGCTCCAGGACAAGGTCTGGACCTGGATAAAACCTCATCCTCCTGCATGAACCCCCAGCACCCCCTGAGCATCCTTCCCTCAGCTGGGAGCAGTTCCCTGGAGGCAGCTGCGATTTTGGGGGGGACCGGGATGTGGGGATCAGCTTGGGGCGATGCCACCCGCCTTCCCACGCCGCGTCCTCGGCCTGGCGGGACACGGGGGCCCATGGCAGGTTCACGCCGCGCCTGACTCATTGTTGTGCCTGGCTTTATGTAAGCGGTGCCAAAACCGCGCTCTCTGCCGGGGGCGGCGATGGAAGGTACCGGCATGGATTTGGGGGGGAAGAGCAGCTCATCGCCATGGTTACCGGCATCTTTGCAAAGTTCTTCACATCCATCTGGTTTCATTTTCATCTCCCGAAGGGAACATCCCTCGATGTTTCTGGCTGCAGCGGCCACGGCAGATGGGGTGGTGGGTTCGAGAAGGCAAGACAAAGATTAACACGGAGTCAAATCCCTTCACCTCCCATCCCTCCACTTCCCACCCAGCACGGCTTGACTGGGACCTGCTCGCCGATGGGATTTGGGTGCTGTTTGCTCAGCCTGAGACCCAGCAGGGACTTCCACGTCCTGGTCCACGAGCCTGGGAGCATCCAAGCGAAGGCATCTTGGCCCCAGGAGCCACATCCTGTCCTTGCAGTGTGATCTGGGCTTGTCCCCAGGGCTGGTGATGCTGGAGGGTGGCTCCGTGGCCTGAGCCCCTGGATCTGCCCACAACGCTCCCAACCGCCAGAGCCTTCCGGCAAATCGATGCGGGAAATGAACAGGATGGACTAATCGAGTTAATCCTGAGAAGTTAATCAATGTCCTGTTTATAATCCGTCCAGAGATTGTTAGGAACCTTGTGAAATGGAGGCACGGTGCAAAAGCCAGGCTTGATGGAAATTGGCCGTGTCCTGCTTTTGAGGAGCCTCCAGGATCTCCCTGGTCAGCAGTGAGGAGAAGGAGCCCCCGACATCGGCTTTGCTGCATTTCTCATCCCCAAAATCCAGCACCCAGAGCCCTGCGGGGTGTTTGCGTGGGCGTTGGGCCACCATCCAAGAAGCAAACGCTGGCCGCTGGCCTAAGGGCTGGCAAGGCTCCGCAGTGAAGCCACTCTGGCTTTGCCAAGGGAACCGCCACCTGGAGCAAACGAACTGGTTTATACTGGGGAAACTCGTGAGCCACACGTTGAGCTGGGACCGGAGCGTTCATGCAGGCTCCTCTTCCGTAATCCTGCCGGCTGCACTCGAAGGATTGTTTGGGGAGGAAAACGCTGACCCCTGACAGCATCACTGGGATTTAGGTGTTTAATTCCCCTCAGGGAACGTTCTTTTCCTTCTCCTCCCCTCTGTGGGTCGGTACCCACGGCCGCAGGGGGGCAGCCGGTGTCCCCTCCGCAGGGACAGCCCCTCTGCGCAGCGCCCGCTCCAGCTCTTTACCCAACAGCATCAATAATTCACCGTGTTTTGCTTCATCAATAATAAACGCTCATCACGCTGCCAGCTGTGGGGGGCAGGGACCTCCCCAGTCCCCTTGGCACTGCCGGGACAGCACTGGGCTCTGGTCCCATCACCGATGTCCCCAGTGTCACCGACCTTCCTACCTCGCATCCGCCTTTGCTGGGGTCTGGTTCTGCTCTTGGCCGGGCTCTGTGCTCCCCGCGGCCGCAGCCCCTCCCAAAGCCATCCAAGCGCATCTGGAAGAGCAAACAGCAAGGAATGAGCCTTGGGGACAGCAAGGACAGTGCCACATCCCCCCCAAGTTTGTGCTGGATCCATCCCACCCTCCCTGGTTCTCCTGCTGTATTATTTTCAACCTTGGTTTGCAGAGTCAGTGTAATTAAAACCTGCACTGTAATTTACAGCTCTCACCGTTTTTGTTTAGACTGGAGATACATATATATATATTTAATTAGTATAAATAATGCATTTTCATAACTGAATCTTTCCTTAGCCTCATATTTAGTGCCAGAAGCAGCATTTTCGTCACAAACGGGCTTTTCTTTGCGTGTCACTTCCCTGGGCCGGAGCGGATCCTGCAGCTGCGTGCCGGCGACTGCAGGGGTTCGCAGCCGCTCTGGTGCATCTCAGCATCACACGGCCCCGGTGACAGGGACATGGGAGCGCTGGGTCCATCTGCGGTCACAAGCCCGTTTGCAGGGGCTTTTTGCATTTGGGGAGCACCACGTTCACCCGCCAGGTGCATCCCTGGGGGCACTGGCAGCAAAGCAGAAAGAGGGACAGAGCTGTCCCCATCCCCTGTGCCACAGCCAGGACCCCCAGCACATCCCCACTGGGTGCTGGAGCTCATTATTAACCCCCCTTTCTCCTGTCCCCCCCCGTTTTCTTCACTGCAGGAAGCATAATGCTGAACAGCATCACCGATGGGCTCCTCTGCTGCCTGATGGGCAAGACCACCAACGCCGTGGGGCCGCTGGACAGCGTTGAGTCCAGCAACGGCTACAGCTTCTTGGAGGTGAAGCCGGGGAGGATCCTACGGATCAGGCACAGCACCCCAAACCGTCCGAGCCCAGCGGGACCCGAGGAGCCGCCACCGGGGGGGCCGGAGCGCGGCACGGTGCACTGCAAGCGCAAAATCACCATTTACCGCAACGGGCAGCTGGTGATCGAGAACCTGGGCGACGCCGTTCGCTCCGAGATCCTGCACTGCCAGAACGGCTCAGCGGAACCCAGCAGCACGGTGGAGCTGGAGCTCTCTGACCTAGCTGGCCAGGCTCCTGGCCAAGCTCCCGCCGGCACACCGGGCTGCGGCACACCGGGATCCGGCACGCCGGGATCCGGCACGCGGGAGGCAGCCGCAACCCCCGGCAAGCGCCGGAAGCGCAAACCCAAGAAAGTCATCAACATCGACTGCAAGAAGCAGATCACAAGCTGCAAAGGGACGCACAGCGACGTCGTCCTCTTCTTCATCCACGGCGTGGGCGGCTCGCTGGACATCTGGAAGGAGCAGCTGGACTTCTTCACCAAGCTGGGCTATGAAGTGGTGGCTCCTGACCTGGCCGGCCACGGCTGCAGCTCCGCTCCCCAAATCGCTGCCGCCTACACCTTCTACGCACTGGCTGAGGACATGAGGGCCGTCTTCAAGCGCTACGCGAAGAAGAGGAATATTCTGATAGGACATTCATATGGGTAAGAGCCCAGGGGTTCCCAGGAGGGAAGGGATGGATTTGTCCCCTCTGCCCTCTCCTTGGCAGCAAATGCCCAACAAATCCTGCACTTTGGGAGCGGAGAAGCAGGGAGGGGTGTGGGGTTTCCCATCCTGGGTTTATCCCTTGGCTCTGATCTCCTCCATCCTCTTGTTGTGCGTCCCTGGGTCCAGCTAATCCCAGAGCCCGTCCTGCAGCAGGGAAGCTGGCGGAGCTCAGCCTATAAATAGAGTAAGCCCGAGAAAGTCAATTAGATGGAGACTAAGCGGCGCCGAGAGTGGGGTTGGGAGGACAGGGAGCCGGATTTGGGCAGAATTAGATCAGGAGGACCAGGCTGGTCCCAAGTGGGTCCCAGCACCCTGATTTGCTCTGTGCAGGAGTGAAACCCCGAGCTCAGCCTCTGCAGGGGTTTGCTGGGACCACCCTGCCCCAAAAAGGGGGAGCAGGGGTCAGATAAGGGGTGTAGCTTGAACCCCAGCCATAGATCCCTGGGATGCAGCATCCCCTGGGGTCAGAGCACGGCTCCCACATCTCTCTGTCCCCACAGCGTGTCCTTCTGCACCTTCCTCGCACACGAGTACCCAGACCTGGTCCATAAGGTGATCATGATTAACGGCGGGGGCCCGACGGCGCTGGAGCCCAGCCTCTGCTCCATCTTCAACATGCCCACCTGCGTGCTGCACTGCCTGTCCCCCTGCCTGGCCTGGAGCTTCCTCAAGTGAGTCACCATCCCCGAGGGTTGTCCCCAAGGCCACCACGGGGACCCCAAGCGTGGCAGGGACACCCCATGCTCCTGTCCGAGGCACCACGCTGGGTTAACCCGCTGTCTGGCTCCCTCTTGCAGGGCTGGTTTCGCTCGCCAAGGTGCCAAAGAAAAGCAGCTGCTGAAGGAAGGAAACGCCTTCAACGTCTCCTCCTTCGTGCTGCGCGCCATGATGAGCGGGCAGTACTGGCCGGAGGGGGACGAGGTTTATCACGCCGAGCTGGCCGTGCCCGTGCTGCTAGTCCACGGGATGCACGACAAGTTTGTCCCGGTGGAGGAGGATCAGCGAATGGCCGAGGTAGGGGACAGAGCGGGGACGGAGGGGTGGGTGACAGCTGGGGGCTGGCAGCAGGGGACTCGTTGCAGTGCTGACACTTGTCACCGTCACCATCTCCCTCCAGATCCTGCTGATCGCCTTCCTGAAGGTGATCGACGAGGGCAGCCACATGGTGATGATGGAGTGTCCCGAGACGGTGAACACGCTGCTCCATGAGTTCGTCCTGTGGGAGCCCGAGACGCCAGCTGGGGACGGGCAGGGGGAGAAGAAATAAAGCAGCGGGACGCGGTGACCGGGCCGCTCGCTCTGATGGGAGAGGTCTTTCGGAGGGGTTTGTGAGAGCGGAGGGGTGCGGCGGAGGCTGTCCTCGCCGAGAGCTCAGCCCGTTTTCTTTCCCGGCCGAGCGCGGAGGCTCCCCCGGGCAGGGCTGCACGGGGCCGGCAGCAGGAACAAGGCAGATCCGGTCCCCGTCCCCTCGGGGATGGCACGGCAACCTCTGGAGCGTCTTCATCGTGTTTCTTTGTAGTATTATTTTCCTCACACAGCGACTCCCTGCCCCGGGGACAGAGAGGATGCAGCTGCGGGGAGACCGGTCCCACCTGCAGCAAAACGGGAAGAATTTGGAGAGGTTCATCCAGGGAGAGTGCGTTGGCTGGAGGAGCTGAGCTGGGATGGCTTGAACACAAAGGCTCCTTGGACTCAGCGACGGGATTTTCAGCTCCGAGCCCCACAGCACCTCGCTTGAGCCATCTGTGGGGCTGGGGGGACGGGAGCGCCGTTATTGCTGGCAACTGGGCACATCCAGCAGCTCCTGCCTGGCCTGGAGACAAGGACCAGGAGGTGACGGCCAGAAGGACCAGGAGGTGACGGCCAGAAGGACCATCAGCTCAGCGGTGGGACTGGCACTGCTGCGCTGGGGAGGACAACACCAAACCCCAGCTCTCCCGTGGTCCCCGGTGCCACCATCCGCGCAGTCGTGTCCCCAAGCACCATCGCTTTAGGTAGCACAGCGCTGGTTTCCGCAGAGCCCTCCGCGTCCGTCCCGCTGCTGTGTCCTCGCGATGCTCAGAGCCAGTGTCACCACACAGCGACTCCCACGGTGTCCCATCTGCTCACCCTTCCTGGCTTCCAGCTCCTCCGTGACCGTGTCCCCGCCGGGTTCACACCCGTCCCTTGTGCACCAGGGGACCAGCAATACACCATTGTGTTGCCACTGTGTCCGTCCTCACCGACAGCTCCTGTACGGATCCCCTGGTCTTGGAGCAATGCGGGGGTGACAAAGCAAACTGCAGCTGTCTGATCGTAACGAGGAACAGCTCGTTACCTGCTGATCTGTACATAACCCAGCACCACTATCATCTCCTCCCCTCCGCGCTTCGCATCCCGCTGTCAGGAGCCCGGCAGGACCAAGAAGGTACACGAGAAGTGTCGAGCGGGGACGCGGGTGCTGTCACAGGGTGACAGGGTGGGAGCCTGAGTGAGCCGGGAGGACTCGGGGGTGACCCCAGCCTCCCTGCTTGCTTTCCCTCTTATTTCCCCCATCTAAAACCAAAGAAACCACCATTCCCATGGAAACCTCACCCCCATCCGGCGTCCCACCCAGCCCCCACAATGGGGCCAACATTGCTCCCCAGGGGCTCCGGGCTGGGCAGGGAGCTGGCACCCACCTCCAACGCACCTTCCTCGAGGCCGAGCCCGTCTTTGTCCCCAATCCGAGCGACGTAGAACAGGAAGGGTCCTTCAGAGCCATCCTCGGCGTGACAGGGACCCTGTGTGACGAGTGTCCCCCGGCAGCCCCCTGTCCCAGCGCGGGGGCAGAGCTGCCCCTCTGCCCACCCTCCCCAGCCACAACCTGTCTCATAATGAGAATTTTAATGACTCTACATTAAGATCGTTTCCACAAGCCTTTTCCCCACCCTGTCCTGGCCAGGGGACACCCCGCAGCACAGCCAGGGTACCCAGAAACACCACTGTACCCCAAAACACGGCTTAGCCCCCACCACCACCCCCCCCCCGGCCAGCTCCAGGCGACTGTGACTGCCCGGCCACCAACCACGGCTCTTCCACCTCCGTTTGTCACCGAGTCTGTGTCGCTTGTCCCCGTGCCGCTCGCGCTAAGGCCAAGGCAAACCGCGCACCGCGACCCGAGCCACGCGCTGCCTTCGTGCCACTTCAGACAGTAAAGCCGTGTTATATTCTCAACCGTGTTATATTCTCAGCCGCCTCCGACTCGCTGGTGGGGAGAGACGCGCAGGGCCCAGGGAGCGCGGCAGAGCCGGGGAGCGGAGCCAAAACTCACATCAGCTATTCCTTAGCAAAAAAAACAGAGCTGCAGTGATTTATTTAGAAAAATAGAGAAATCCTCGCCAGTGTTCACGACTTAAAAACCACTCCCGGAGCGCAGCCGCCTTTTTGGCCATGGCAGAGGGGAGGTGCAGGCAGTGGGTGCCCCCTGGCCCCCCCCGGGATGTCGTGCGGCCGGAGCTGCCGCTCGCCCTCGGCCAGGAAGATGCGCAGGGCCCTGTGCAGCATGTGGACGCCCAAGCGCCGGCGCTGTGCCGCCGGCCAGCTCGCTGCCGCGCCGTAGCAGTTCCCCTTCCTCTGGTTGGTGATGGTCTGCAGCCCTGCAGGGAGGGGGTCAGCACCCGAACCCCCACTCGCTGCCCCCCAGCAGCACCCACATTCCCGTGTCCCCCACCAGCACCCGCTCCCTGGCAGCTTTTCCTGCAGGGAATGGGGGCTTGTGACCAGACTGGCAACAGGGGACCCCCAAAGTCCCCGTGTCCCCCAGGATGGGCTGTGTACCCCTGGCTCCTGCACAGGTTGGGACAGAGGGATGCAGGGAGTGGTGACAGTGGCAGAAATAACGCTGGGAGCGGGGACAGGGGACCAGGACAGCACCACGTCCCCCCCGGGGGTCCCACTCACCCAGAGCCTCGACAATGCAGCTCTCCCGCGTGTACGCCTCGGCTGGGACGCAGTTTTGGAAGCAGAGCACAGAGACGACCCCGTGCCCGCTCGCCCAGATCTCCAGGATGCGCCGCACCTTGGGGCAGCCCTGTGGGACAGTGGGGACCGTCACCACAGCCCCGGGCCCCCCACGCAGCCCCCAGCCCACCCCCACAGCCCACCGCACCCTCTGCGTCCCGGCACGGTGCTGGCTCAGCGCCTCGGTGAAGTGACGGTACGGCCGTGCCCGCGTCCCCTTGCCCACGTAGAAGATGGATTTGACAAAGGTCCTGAAGCACTCGGCCGGGCTCAGCTGGTGGGAGCGCAGCGGCAGGTTCTGGGTGATCCTGGGGGTGCAAAACCCCCAGGTTTGGGACTTGATGCCTCCCAGGGTTCCCCGCTTGGGGACAGGGGACACGGGGGCAGTGGCGTGGCCCTACCTGGGGTCGAGGAGGAGGTAATTGAAGCTGGACTTGAGCAGCCCCTCGCGCCAGCGCCGGCTGCGGTCAGGGCGGTCGAACTGCTGGGCCAGCACCAGCTCGTCCTGGGCGCAGTTGGGGATGTGGCCGGAACGCAGCGCGGCCACCAGCTCGGGGCTGTGACCTGGGTGGCGTTGGGGGTCACCGTCAGCCCACGCTGGCACCGCGGGGCAAAGGGGGGTCCCCAGGACTCACCTGCCCGTGTCCCCTGGTGTCCCCTCGCCAGCTGCTCCAGCCGCCGCAGGTAAAGCCGCCTGGTGAACTCGGTGACGGGACCCGGGTTGTCCCCCAGCGCCCGCAGCCGCCGGCGCAGGGATTCATCCGAGAGGGGGTGGGGCAGCACCCTGCACCCTCGCTCATCCCGGACCACAGTGTCCTCGGAGCTGCTGGTGGCCTCTGTGCTGGGGCTGTGACACTCAGTGGGTGCTTGGTCCCCCTCCTCATCCTTGGGGTGCTCCCCAGTGCAGTGCGTGCTGTAGCCGGTGGGTGACAGTGACGCAGATGGTGGCTGTGGGGCCCGGAGGCAGATGGAGCTCCCATGGGGCTGCAGTGGCCGGTGCGTCCCCAAGGGTGGGGGGTCATGCAACCCAGAGTCACCCTGCAGCATCCTGAGGTTGGGGGGGCTGCCAGCAGCACG
This sequence comes from Patagioenas fasciata, assembly GCF_037038585.1. Lineage (NCBI taxonomy): Eukaryota > Metazoa > Chordata > Aves > Columbiformes > Columbidae > Patagioenas > Patagioenas fasciata. The sequence goes on along the minus strand of NC_092546.1, from coordinate 5,327,508 downwards.
AGGGGAGCCCTGAGCATCTCTTGGGGTGTCCTGGGGATTGCCAGTGTCCCCAGGGACCAGCAGGACCATGGGGCTGGAGCCAGGAGAACCCTGAGCATCTCTTGGGGTGTCCTGGGGGTGAGCGGTGTCCCCAGGGACCAGCAGGACCGTGGGGCTGGAGCCAGGAGAACCCTGAGCATCTCCTGGGGTGCCCTGGGGGTGAGCAGTGTCCCCAGGGACCAGCAGAACCGTGGGGCTGGAGCCAGGAGAACCCTGAGCATCTCCTGGGGTGCCCTGGGGGTGAGCGGTGTCCCCAGGGACCAGCAGAACCGTGGGGCTGGAGCCAGGGGAGCTGGTCTGGCTGGGGGCTCTGGGGAGGATCTCGGTGTCATCCAAAGAGCCTGTCCCCTCCCGGTCCCCACTGGACACATCCTCACCCCCCAGGGTGTCACAGTGCCCTGAGGTGGTGACAGGGTCCCTGGGGACACCCCGGGGTGCCCTGATCCTGGGGGGCCTCCGGGGCATCTCCAGCGTCTCATCAAAGAGGGAGGAGGAAGAGGAGGCGCCGAGTCGCTGTGCAGAGGCCTGGAGGCGGCTCCTGGTCCTGGGGGTGACGTGGAGGTGCCTGGGGGGCTCCAGCCCCCAGGGGGTGACGTCCCCAGCTGGGCTGCAAGGGGGCTCCGCCATACGGGGGAGTGAGCCCTGGAGGCTGCACCCCTGGAGCTGCACAAGCAGCTCCCCCAAACCACCCACCTCTGAGCCATCTGCACAGCGAGGGGTTGCCCTGGAGTCCCCCCCACAATCCTCACCCACATGTGGGGGGCTGGCGAGAGGCAGTTCTGTCCCCCTGGCTGCCCTGGGCTGGGGGGAGCAGTGGTGCTGAGCCCCCTCGGCCTCGCTGGGCTCCAGGATCTCCACGGCGGTGACAAAGTGCTCACTGGCACTGCTGCTGTCCCCAAGGCTGCTGCTGTCCCAGCCGCCGGTCCCCACCGTGAGCACTGTTGTCCCCAAGCTGGGGGCAGCGGGGGCTGCAATGCCCAGCCCTGCCCAGCCCCTTGGTGGTCCCTGGGGGACACCGGGACGGCGCCGAGTGACAACACCCGAGATGTCACCATCCCCAGGGCACTGGCACGCCATGGAGCAGCCGCTCAGGCCACCACGGAGCACGGGGGTTCTGGGCGATACCCCATGTCCCCCCAGGACCCTCCTGCAACCCCAGGGATGGGAGCAGCTCAGGGACCCTCCAGGACCAAATTCCTGCTGGGGAGAGGGGTTGGGGATGTCCCCAGCACTGGGCTTGGGGACAGCCCGGGGGTGGCCCCCTGTCCTTGTCCCCACTGTTCGGCTCTGGGGTCCCGCCCCAAGCTCGTCCCCATCCGAGAGCAGCGTGCTGGAGGCAAGGGGCTGCGGGGGGAGGGATGGGGGGGCTTGGGGATGCCCCCACCAGAGCAGGGGGTCCCCAGAATCGCAGCCACCCCCCAGCTCCTCCAGCAGCGACTTGTGGGTGCTGCTCAGGGGCTCGGGGACATCATTGGGGACCCCGGAGGTGACGCTGCTTTCGGTGTCATCCTCGGTCAGGAAGGACAGGGAGCGCCTGGGTACCCATGGGTCTGGGGACAGAGACGGGGATCAGCGTCCAGCCTGAACTGGGGGGCTGGGTCAGCCCCCTCGACACCCACATCAGTCGAGGGGACACCCCGGGGACCTCACCCTCCACGGGGTCCCAGCCCCGGGTGTGCTGCAAGTCCCGCAGGATCATGGCGGTGGCTCCTTTCCCTTCCTGTGGGGAGGGGACGCTGCTGTCACCACAGCCGGGGCCACCGCGGGGTGACACACCCGCTGGTCACCCCCCCCACCGATGATGAGGGTCCCCGTCCTGTCCCCACTGACCTGGTGTCGCAGCCCCGGGTCCCTTTCCTCAGCAGGAGCTGGAGGCACCTTCAGCCCCCCGGGGACGCGGTGACGTGCAGCGGTGTCACCTCCCGGGCAGACCTGGAGCAGGGGGCACCCAAACCGGGCCGCAGTGAGGACACCCCTGTGCCCCCCCCCGAGCAGCGCACCCAGAGCAGCGAACGCACCTGCCCCCCCCGCCCTGCTCCGTGCAGAGCCCCCCAGCCCCCTGCATGCTGCTGCACCGACCCCCATCCCCCGGTGCAGGGCTAGGGGCTCCCCCTGCCCGCTGCAACCCCCCCAGGGCGGTGTATACAGGGGAACCCCCTAAGCACCCGCCCCCGGCCCCGAGTTACAGCACATGCAACGCGCCCCCCCGCCCGGTGCAGCGCCGGTATTGCAGAGCCCCCGCCGCTGCAAAGCCCCGCCCGCCGTGCCCGTCCCCTGCCCGTGCCAGTGTCCCCTCCCCATGCCAGTGTCCCCTCCCCGTGCCCCCCCAGCCCAATGCAACGCCCCGTGTTCCCCCCTCCCAGTGCAATGACCCCTTACGGCTCGCGCCGCCCCGCCCGTTCAAACGGCCCGCGCGCCACCGCCCCGCGCCGCTCATTGGCTGGCGAAACGGCCAATAGGAGCCGGCCGAGGGGCAGCCCCGCCCACATGTCCAGATACGGTCGCAACTGGAGGGGCGGGGCCTCCCGGCCCACTGCCCCGCCCACCGCTGCCCGGCGCCACCCAGCGGCCGGCAGCGGCACTGCCCAGGGCCGCCCAGGAACGGCACCAGCGCTCCCAGTAACGGCACCGGTGCTCCCAGTGCCCTGCATTGGCATAGCCCCGAGCCTCCCAGTGCCGTGCACCAGTGCTCCCAGTGCCCTGCATTGGCATAGCCCCGAGCCTCCCAGTGCCGTGCACCAGTGCTCCCAGTACCCTGCATTGGCATAGCCCCGAGCCTCCCAGTGCCCTGCACCAGTGCTCCCAGTACCCTGCACTGGCACTGCCCAGTAACCTGCACCAGTGCTCTCAGTACCCTGCACTGGCATTGCCCAGTGCCACCCAGTAACCTCCACCAGTGCTCCCAGTATTCTGCAGCAGCACCACCCAGTTCCCTGCACCAGTATCCCCCAGTGCCTCCCAGCAACCACCCACCACCCTGCCCCATTGCCAGTGCCAAGAGCCCCCAGCACTGTCCCTTGGGGTCCCCACGCCAGCAGGGCACAGGACCCCATCCCCATGGCCAGGGGCTGACATGGGGCCAGGGGGGTGACACCACCCCCAGCCCCCCTGCTCTTTCCAATCCACAGCATCACCACGACACCCGCTCAGCAAAACGTGTTTCTTTCCCCCATCCCAGTTAACATCGTTTGGTCACAGCCACCCCCCCGCCACCAGCTGTGTCCCCGCCGGCCCCGCTCAGACGGTGGCCTCGATCTCGGGGGGCTCGTCCCCCTCCAGCAGCCCGTAGGCCGCGTGGGGCTGGCAGGGCCGCTGCAGCGGGTGCGCCAGCAGCTTGGCCATGCAGTTGTGCAGCTCCACCGCCGGTCCCGCCAGCGACACCTCGTACTTGTAGTTGGTGCCTTTGGTGTCCAGGCTGCTGAAGAAGGCGTACATGTCCTGCGGGGGGACACAGGGGGACAGGCAGTGAGGGCAGGGGGTGACACAGCCCCCCCAGACACCCCGTCCTGCATTTACCTTCCAGCTGGTCTCATCGTCCTTCTCCTCCGCGCCGTTGTGGATGTAAACCACGTCGAAGAAGAAGTAGGGACACTGCAGCATCTTCTGCGGGGCGAGACACCGGGGGGCTCATCCGTGTCCCTGAGCCACTGGGGGGGACACAGGGGGACGGGGGGACCCACCTTCATGTGCTCCGACATGGAGAACTGGGGCTGGCAGCCCGGGCGGCCGAACACCAGGATGGTGCGGACCACGTAGGGCGGGGGGATGGTCTGGACGTTCTCCGTCACCGGCAGCTCGATCTTCTGCTGGCTGTACCGAGGGGAATGGAGGCGGCTCAGGGACCCCCCCACTGCGGGCAGGGCTGCCTGTGCCTCGGGGACCCCCCTGCCTTGTCCCACAGGGACAGCAGCGCCCACCACACAGGCTGTTTGGGCTAAAGGCTCGTGGCATTTTTACAGTAAAGCAGAAAATCCGTAGCCAGGGTGGGAGCCCCGACCCTCCCCGTCCCCCCCAGCCATACTCACATCAGGTTGAAGAGACCCTCCAGATCTGCAGCCGCAGGTAAGGACTGATCACAGCACACAGAGCACTGCCCGCCCCCCAGCACCAGGGTGGGGAGAAAACACCAATAAATGGGGGTTTGGTGGGTCTGGGGGGGCAGTGTCACACCCTGCCCGGGGGGGGACTCGGGGGTCCCACCTGACCCCCCAGCCTCAAACGCTGACACCCCGCTGGGGCTGCCGGGGACGCCAGCGCGGCCGCAGAGCCGCTGCCATCTGCAGGTGACGGGCACAGAGGGACCCGGGTGTGCTTGAGGGACGCTGTTTGCACCCAAGGGACCCCCCCAGGGTCCTGCCCCCCACCCCGTCCCAGCCCCACAGGCAGTGGGATACTGAACGACTTGCAGACAACGGTCTCCAGGTCATAGAGGCAGCTGCAGACCTCGCGGGGGTCCGAGGTGAACCCTGAGAGCTGAGAGGAGCCGGGGTGAGGGGGGCACGGTGGTGTCCCCGTCCCCGTCCCCCATCCCACGGCCCCGCTCACCCACGTGGCGTCGTTGTTCACCACGACCAGCGCGAACTCGTGGCACTTGTCGATCTTGTGCTTCGTCCTCACGAACATCTCGATCATCTTCTGGGAGATGTTGAGCGCGTTGGTCTTGGACCTGCCATGGGGGCCGCAGCTCAGCAGGGACCTGCGCGTCCCCCGGTCCCCACCCTGGGGACGGCAGAGCCGGGGTCCCCACCCCAGCCCAGCTGGGAGCAGCCCCCAAAACTCACCCATTAAACGACTCCAGTTTGGGCAGCGCCATCTCCTCCGCCAGGTCCAGGCAGATGATCTGCGGGCAACACCGACGGCTGAGCCCCCACAGCCCCTCACCCCGGCATCGGGGCTGCCCCCCATTCCCGCACCACTCACCACCTTCTCGGGGCAATTCACCCGCGGGGTCTTGACCTGGACCTCGCTGGGGGGCGCGGGGCCGGGCCAGGCGGTGCCGTCGGGCGCGGCCGTGCCGGGGGGGCTGTCGTCGGCGCTGGCCGCCTCGCCCTCGCCCTCGCTGCGGTTGCCCACGCTGGCCTGGGCGCTGAGCGCTCGGTCCTCGGCGCCCTCGGGGTTGGAGCGGGTTCTGGGCCGCGGCTCCGGCGCCTTCTCCTCCTCCTCCTCGGCCGCGCTGCCCGGCTCCGACGTGTCCATCGCGCACCCGCGCTCCATGGTGGCTCCGGCGGCGCTGGGGACACGTGGGGGTGGCAGCATCCCCAGGACACCCCTCTCTTTGTGCACCCCTGGGACCTTCTCTATGCACCCCCCGTTCACATACCCCCTGCACCCCCGCCCTCTGCACCCCTGGGGCCCTCCCACTCTGTTCACGTACCCCCGGGACCCCCCACTCTTTGCATCCCCTGCTCACACACCCCTGGACCCCTCCCGTTCTGTGCACCCCTTGTTCATGTACCCCCGAGACCCCCCTGCTGTGTGCACCCCCTGTTCCCGTACTCCCAGGACCCCCCCATTCTACACATCCCCTGTTCACATAGCCCCCGCACCCCCCCTGTTCACACACCCCCGGACACTCCCACTCTATGCACCCCCTATTCACACACCCCCTGCACCCCCCTGCTGTGTGCACCCCCTGTTCCCGTACTCCCAGGACCCCCCCACTCTGTGCACTCCCTGTTCACGTACCCCCGCACCCCCTCGTCTGTGCGCCCCTTGCTCACGCACATGCCTGGACCCCCCCATCCTGTGCACCCCCTGGACTCCCCCCGCTCTTTGCATCCCGCGCTCCCGCACCCCGGACCCCCCAACTCTGTGCAACCCCTGGACCCCCCCACCCTGTGCACCCCCTGGGGCTCCCGGCTCCGTGCCCCGCTTGCTCCGGCACCCCCGTGCCGGCCCCTGCACCCCGGTCCTGCGCTCACCCGCTCCGGGTCCCGCGAGTCCCGCCCGGTCCCGCCCGGAAGCGGCGTCACGCGTGGGGCTGCTGGGATTTGTAGTTCCAGGGGTGTCGTCGGGCACGTGGGATCAGGAAGGGACCCCGAATGCCCGTGCGCTGCACCCCAAACACCCACATACACCCCCCTGCACCCCAAACACCCATAGACACCCCCTGCACCGCCTCCTGTACCCCAAATATCCGCGCACACCCTCTGGCACCCCAAATATCTATGCACACCCTCCTGCATCCGTGCACTGCCTCCTGCACCCCAAATATCTGTATACACCCTCCTGCACCCCTGCACCACCTCCTGCACCCCAAATATCCGTGCACACCCCCCTGCACTGCCTACTGCACCCCAAATATCCATGCACACCCTCCTGCACCCCTGCACCACCTCCTGCACCCCAAATATCTGCGCACACCCTCTAGTACCCATGCACCAACTCCTGCACCCCAAATATCTGTGTACACCCTCCTGTACCCTTGCACTGACCCCCCGTGCCCTAAATACCCTCGCAGCACCCCTTTGCACCCCAACCACCACCCTCCAGCACCCAAACACCCACAGCACCCCTGGGCTGCACACCCCAGCACCGCAGCAATGCCTCCCAGCACCCCAAAAGCTCCCACACACCCCTGCACCCCCCAAGTCCTGGCTGCCCCTCCAAGCTCTGAGGGACGCTCAAGGGTGCAAAGCTGGGTGCGTCCCCCCAGCAAGGGAGCCCAGGTGTGTGGGGAGGGTGCAATGTGGGGCCGCGGTGCCGTGGGGCAGAGCGGGGAGGGAGGGTTTTGGGGGGCAGACCCCCCGAGAGGGCTGCAGCGCCTGCCGGGGCACGGGGCAGCGCAACAGTTAAGCGCAGGAGGCTGCGCCGGGGCCGCCGAGGAAGAGGAAGGAAATCTCAGCAGGAACAAGGACAGGGACAGGCCCAGGGCAGGCGCTGGTGACACAGCCAGGACGCGCCGGGAGCACCGGCCGTGGCACCGGGACGAGCACCAGGGACGGGCGCTGGTGGCTCAGAGCACGGCGGGAAGGAGGGAGACGGGATGGAGAAGGCAAGTGCTGCGGCCACTCAGCACTTGGCCAAAACTCGTCCCCATCCCAGTGGGTGTCACCTCTATGTCCCCTGGTGCCAGCCGGGCTGGGACGGACGGACACCCCTGCTCCCTGCAGCCCCCGCAGCCCCCGCCGGGCCAGGAGGAGTTTGAGGGTGAGGAGAAGGATGAGGATGAGGACAAGGACGAGGATGACGATGACGATGAAGACATGGCAGGGGACACCAAGGGCCTTTTGAGCTATGACGACTGCATTGCCCGGCTGCTGGCGACGGTGGCCCAGCTGCACCGGAGAGCCGAGCAGCTGCAGCACCGCATGGGCAGGTACCAGCACACAGCGGCCACGGGGCACCGGGTGCCACCACCGCCCGGTCCCCACCACCTCCGCCCTTCATCACCCTGCAGGGAGGATGAGGAGGGCTGGGAGGGCAGCGTCAGCCTCCCCACCGCCTGCCCGCAGCCCCGGGACCTCGATGGCACGCTCGGCACCGCTGGCAGCATGGAAGGTGGGTGCGCTGTGCCGTGCCGTGGTGCCCCGTGCCGTGCCAGTGGCTGGGACCTGAGCGTGGCCGCCGTCCCTCTCCCCAGCCCACGGCCCCGACCTCTTTGCGGAGCTGCAGCACACCGTGAGCTCGCTGGAGCGCGCCGTCTTCTCCCGGCACCGGTGGGCACCGGCGCAGCCCCTGCCCGGGGAGGAGTGGGCACAAGCGGCCAAGGTGAGCCACACTGGCACGGCCAGCCCAGACGCCACGGCGATGGGCACCGGTGACCGACCCCATCATTCCCAGAGGCTGGAGGAGCTGGACCGGGCACCGGGCTGGGCGGGGAGGGGGATGCACCCACGCCGGGGCCCGGAGGAGGCAGCGAGCGAGGCGCTGCCGGTGGAGGAGGCAGCGGTGGCGGCGGTGGCGGCAAGGAACGCGGCGCTGCGGGCGGCCCTGGGGCGCCGGGACGAGGAGCTGAGCCGGGTCACGGCCTCGCTGCGGGCGCTGCGGGGGGAGCGCGACCGGCTGCAGCAGAAGGTGGGGGCACGGGGGGGAATGGCCCTGGTTCACCCCTCGGGTGCCACCGGCGCAGCCCCTGGGGCTCAGCCCGGTGCTGGGTGCAGGTGCAGGAGCTGCGGGACGCTCTGGCCAAGCTGGAGGAGCTGGGGGGCTCCAGCAGCGACACCCCCACGCTCAGCAGCCCCTCGGGGCAGGGGGAGCCCTGGCTGCCCCAGGTGAGTGTGGGACTGGGGGGGCTGCAGCTGCAGTACAGGGGGGGCTCGGCGGGTGGGATTGGGGCTCTGCCTGTCCCCCCACAGGACCTGCCCCAGGTGAGTGTGGGACTGGGGGGGCTGCAGCTGCAGTACAGGGGGGGCTCGGCGGGTGGGATTGGGGCTCTGCCTGTCCCCCCACAGGACCTGCCCCAGTGCGGCGATGGAGCTCAGCCCCACAGCCCCCTCTCCCCCCAACCCTCCGAGGGGCCCAGCCGGGAGCAGGAGGAGCAGGTGCAGCAGCTGCAGGGGTGAGTGCCCCCCAGCCCCTCGGCGGTGGGGAAACCGAGGCCCGGCGGAGCGGCTGAGCGCGGGTGCTGGCGGTGCCCAGGTGCCTGGGGAGGCTGCAGGAGGTGAACCGGCAGCTGGCGGCCGCGCTGCAGGAGTGCAAGAGCGATGTGGAGCGGCTCAGCATGGTGCTGGGCCAGCACGAGTCCCGCAGCACCGCCCTGCGCCTGGCCCTGCGCTGCAGGTGGGGACACCGGGGACATCGGGGACGTGGTTTGGGGGGGGACAGCCTGTGGTGCCACGCTGAGCCCCTCTCCCTGCAGTGAGCGCTGCGGGGGGGCCTACGCTGCCCTCCTCGATGTGGTGAAGGCGAAGATGGGCAGGGAGGAGGAGGATGGTGCCCATGGCGGTGAGTGGCACTGGGGGGGTGGCGGGGTGGGGCAGATTATGGGGAGGATGCTGGGGGGATGCACGAAGATGCTGGGGGATATCAGGGGATGCAGGGAGGATGCAGAGGGGATGCAGAGGGGATACAGGAGGGGTACCAGGAGGGTGCTGGAGGGATGCAGGGAGGATGCAGGAGGGGTACCAGGAGGGTGCTGGGGGGATACAGGGAGGATACAGGAAGGAATGCAGAGGGGGTACACGAGGGGTACCAGGAGGATGCTGGGGGGATGCAGGGAGGATACAGGAGGGGATGCAGAGGGGATACAGGAGGGGTACCAGGAGGGTGCTGGGGGAATACAGGGAGGATGCAGGAGGGGTACCAGGAGGGTGCTGGGGGGATGCAGGGAGGATGATGGGGATATTGGGGGATGCAAGGAAGGTGCTGGGAGGATGCTGGGGAGCCCCGTCCCCCTGCACACCCCGATGACACACACTGCGGGGGAGACCTGCCTGAACACTGCTTGCCCCTTGCCCAGGAGCCACGGGGGAGCCGGCACCCCATGGATGTGGGTCCAGCCCCACAGCGACGCAGGGGCCGCAGCTCCCGGGGCGAGCGGAGCCGGATGGGCAGGAGGAGAGCGGGGACAGTGGCTCCCCGGGGCTGCAGAGGTACCGTGAAGATGGGGGGTCACAGTGGCTCAGCCGTCCCCGCGGTGGCACCATGCACACCCTACCTGCGTCCCCGTCCCCCCAGCACCCTGGCGCCCCCCGCCATGGAGGAGGGGGCCCTTCGCGAGCACATTCGCCGGCTGCGCGCGGAGCAGGCGGCCGTGGAGGCGTCCCTGCGCGACGCCCCGGTGCCCCCCCGCGTTGGCACCCACCGCGGCGAGGACGCCCGCGCCCGGGCCGAGCGGGTGCTGCGGGATGCCCGAGCCCTCCTGCCCGGCTGGAGGCGGCCGGACAAAGCGGAGCTGCTGCGGGACTTGGCGATGCTCAAGGTGAGGTTCCGGGGCGGGGAATGGGAGCTGGATGCCTGGGTCCCTCCCTGGCTCTCTGCGGGGTCCAGGATTTGAGCAGGGGGTGATGAGTGGTGGGAGGGAGCGGGACCAGGGGACTGGGGCTGTGCCTCAGTTTCCCCCTGCCCCGCCAGGAGGCCATGGCCGACCTGAAGCTCCGGCTGCAGCTGGTGGAGAGGGAGAAGCGGGGTCTGGAGGTGCTGGCGGCCGGGCAGGGGCCGCGGGAGGCCGCGCTGCTCCTGCTGCTCCAGCACCTGCAGCGGGAGCGGGACGGGGGGTCCGGCCGCCCCTCGAGCCCCTCCAGCAGCTCCAGCAGCAGCGAGGAGGTAAGGACAGCGCCCACCTCCCCTTGGGGACCCTCCCTGGGACTGCGGGTGTCCCACCCCCAGTCTCTGCAGGATGCCCAAACTGGCCGGATGGGAGCGGGGGGTCCCCAGCAGCTCCCGGATGTGGAGAGGATGCGGGAAGAGCTGCTCCGCACCCTGGCGCGGTAAGAGCCCCGAGCGCGGTGCCGCGGCGCCGGCGCTGGCGGTGCCGGGCTGGCCGCCACGCGGGTGTCTGTCCCCAGGGCGCAGGAGCTGCGTGGCCGGGCACGGGCGCTGGCGCTGGCCCTGGAGCAGAGCAGTGCCGCCAACCGCGCGCAGCAGCTGCGGTGTCTCACCGTCACCACCGACTTCTTCCAGGCTCACAGGTGGGCAGGGGCAAACACCCACCCCAAAAACGCAGCGCCCTCCTGCACGGCCTGGTCGTGCATCCCCCCTGCCTGCCCCACATGCACGGTCCCTTCTCGCACACCCTAAAAGCCCTGTCCCGTATTGCACATCCCCAATGCGTGGTCCCTACCTGCGCACCCCAAAATTGCCATCCCTCCCTGTACACCCCAAAACCACCGTCCCACCTTGCACGTGCAATATTGCGGTCCCTTCCTGCACACCCCAAAAGCGTGCTCTCTTCTTGCACACCCCCAAAATGCTGTCCCACCTTGCACATTCCTGATGCACAGTCCCTCCCTGCACATCCCAAAATCACAGTCCCATATTGCACGCCCCAAAGCTGCATTTCCACATTGCACGCCCCAAAAGCGCAGTCCTATCCTGCACACCCCAAAACCACGGTCCCATATTGCACACCCCAAAAGCATGGCCCCATATTGCATACCCCAAAAGCGTGATCCTATCCTGCACACCCCAAAACCGCGGTCCCATCTTGCACACCCCAAAAGCATGGCCCTATATTGCACACCCCAAAAGTGTGGTCCTATCCTGCACATCCCAAAACCGCAGTCCCATATTCCACACCCCAAAAGCATGGCCCCATATTGCACACCCCAAAGCTGCATTCCCACAATGGACACCCCAAAAGCGTGGTCCCTTGCTGCACACCCCAAAACCACAGTCCCACATTGCACACCCCAAAAGCGCGGTCCTATCCTGCACACCCCAAAACCGCGGTCCCATATTGCACACCCCAAAAGCATGGCCCCATATTGCACACCCCAAAGCTGTATTCCCACATTGCACGCCCCAAAAGCGCAGTCCCATCCTGCACACCCCAAAACCACAGTCCCATCCTGCACTACCCCAAAACCGCAGTCCTATCCCGCACACCCCAAAACTGCGGGCCCATCCTGCACACCCCAAGACCGTGGTTCCTCCTTGCACACCCCCAAAGCTCGGTCCCCCTGCCCGCGCGGTGCCCGGGGCGCGGTGCCGCGGCGCTGAGTGCGGTGCCCGCAGCGCGCTGGCCCTGGCGTACCGCGGCGCCCGGCGCAAGCAGGCGGCCCAGCTGCGGCGCCTGGAGGTGCAGGCGGGCGCCCTGCGCAGGCAGCACGCCCGGAGGGTGCAGGCGCTGGCCCGGCGGCTGCAGAGCCTGGAGCAGGGGACAAGCGACGGCGAGACCTGCATCTAGGGACACCCCGGCACCCCCAAACAGCCCCGTGCCGGGAGGCGGCTGCTGCATCCCCGGGGAGAATAAAGCGCTGATGCTCGTGGCTCCGCTGACCATGCTATGGTTTGGGTTTTTGGGGGGGTTCAGGCAGATGGGTCCCTGGCTGGGTTCACCCCAGCGGGGCTGGGAACAAAGGCCGTGTCCCCCCCGCCCTCCCCGCTATCTCGTGGCGCAGATGAAGCCATTTCGTTATCCCTGACGTGGGATCAAAGGTGACGGTGGTGGCCGTGGCGGCGGGGGCCCATGCATATTCAGGAGGGAAGAGGAGCAGTGACCCTGCACCGGGGGCAGCCTCGCCGAGCAGGGGGGGTCCCAGCCATGGGGCTGTGCCGAGGGGGTGCCGCGGGGAGCGGGGGCTGAATCTGGCAGCCCAAACCCCGGCACGATGGGGCATCTGGGCAGAGGGAGCCGGGCTGAGCGTGGGTCTCTGGCAGGAGGATGCATGGGGCTGTGGGGCTCAGCCACGCTGCAGGATGGAGGGGAAACTGAGGCACGGAGCTCTAGACGGGCTAAAATGAGGCCTGCATCTCCCTGGAGAGATCCTGCAGCGGAGTTCAAGGCTCAGTGGATCGATATCCAGAGGGGTGGTGATGGAGAGCGCAGAGAGAGGGATGCAGGGATGCAGGATGCAGGGATGCAGGATGCAGGGCTGTGGGATGCAGGGATGCGGGATGAAGGGGTGCGGGATGCAGGGATGTGGGATGCAGAGATGTGGGATGCAGGGATGCAGGATGCAGGGATGTGGGATGCAGGGGTGCAGGATGCAGGGATGTGGGATGCAGGGATGCGGGATGCAGGGCTGTGAGATGCAGGGGTGCAGGATGCAGGGATGTGGGATGCAGGGATGCAGGATGCAGGGATGTGGGATGCAGGGGTGCAGGATGCAGGGATGTGGGATGCAGGGATGCAGGATGCAGGGGTGCAGGATGCAGGGATGTGGGATGCAGGGATGCGGGATGCAGGGGTGCAGGATGCAGGGATATGGGACGCAGGGATGCAGGATGCAGGGCTGTGGGATGCAGGGGTGCAGGATGCAGGGATGTGGGATGCAGGGATGTGGGATACAGGAACGTGGGATGCTCGGCTCTGCCAAGCCCGGCTCATGGGGGGGTCGGGGGCCGTCGGGGGCCGGTGGCGGTGGCGTGGAGGGGCTGACCCGCAGGTTGAAGGTCAGGGCTCTGCGCTCAGACCCCTTTTCAGATTCAAATGTGCTCCTGGGGGCTTTGTGCGGGGTCAAGCTCCACCGAGAGCTGCATGAAAGGGTCGGGGCAGCCGGGGCGGCTTCGACCCTGGGTGCCAGGAGCAGGGGGAGGGCAGGGGGGACCCCGCCGCCACCCCCACCCCAGCTGGACAGGTCCCCCCGCTGCGTCTCGCTGACCCCAGGGCCAGACTGGGTCCCCCCAGGGGCATCGGTGTCCCGACCGTGCCCAGCGGCTATGGGGGTCACTGCTCACCCCACACATTCCCCCAGAAACCTGCGTCTCCCCAGGGAAGGCTCCAGGTGCCAGTTCACAGTCTGATACACCACCATTCTCGCTCACTCCCTGCCTCAGTTTCCCCTCCGTGGAGCAGCGTGGGCTGCAGCAAAGCCCCCAGGTACCCTCGGGTACCCTGGGAGAGCAGAGCGGGTCCCGGGGGGCTACAAAACACCATCCTGGCCGGGCCGGCTGTGCCATGAGCAATGAGAGCGGGAGGTGCGTGATTCACGTCCCCCCTGGGGAGGGAGCGTCCGGCCGTGCCTGGGTGGGGGCCGCAAGATCTGATATCCCAGGAATGCAGGGCAGGGAGCGGCTCCGCGTCAGGGCGGGGGGACCGGGACAAGGGGGACCAGGGGGTCGCGTCTCCTCCAGCCCCTCGGCCGGGCTGGGACCAAAACCGCAGCTCCATGGGAGCGAGAGCCCATGTGTGTACGGTGACCCCTGCTGCTGTTTGCACGCGCGTGTGCACCCCCGTGCATGGGGCTGCGTGTCCCGTGCACACGCGTGTGCAACTCGACAGAGGTGCGCTCGCCGCACGGGCATGCGATGGTGCTCCCTGCACCGTGCCCAGGGTGCTGAGGAGCCACAGCGCAGCCGGCCCAGTGCCCCTTTGTCCTTCCCGGCGGCCGCCATTTGGCCCCACAAGGTCATGGAGCTGCAGGAGGGTCAGGACCCCCCCGGGACCCCCCCAGCCATGAGGGGCCCTTCACCCCCTGCCGGCTCCGGAGCAGCTCCTGCCTGCCCTCGCCACCCCGGCACGCAGACACATGCCCGCACGCCCGCCGGCAGGATCCGGCCACAGGAATGCGGCGCCGAGGAGCCCGGTCAGGGCTCAGCACCCTCGGCACTCGGGGGCAAACTGGGGCTGGAGGGTCTGGCAGCTGCTCCGGGGCCGGATCCTGCCCAAGGGCTGAGAATCAGGGGACTGGCCTAAAACCATGCGGGGGTGCCAGTCCCCGCGGGGGTGCGCTGAGGACAGACAGACAGACAGAGGGAGCCCCTGGGAAGCACCGCTGCTGGCAGCTCCCATGCGAATTCGGGCACGGGCACAGCTGCCTCTTACCGGGATCCCCGTAACCACGTCAGGGCTGGTGGCACCGGCATCTGGCTCTGTGGTGGCACCGGCACCCGGCTCTCCGGTGGCACAGCTGCCAACCTGCACGTTTTGGTAAAGATCCCTCAATCATCCCCCAGCCCAAAGGCTGTGGGGGAGCTGGGGGACACCGCTGCCCCCCGTGTCCAACCAACGGCCAGCCCGGAAACCTCCCCGGGCGCCGCGGGCGCCTCTGCCGTGCCGGAGCCTTCCCAGGGGCGTCGGGGCGGCACGAAACGCGCCGGCGGCTCCCGGGGGCCCTTTTGTGCGGCGGAGGCAGCGGAGCAGCGCGAGGAAGGAGGAATTCCTCCAGAGATCAAACGCCTTCGCCAACTGGACACCAACGTCAAAACAAACACGGCTCCCAGCGCGGGGCCGGGAGCCGTGGGGGGAGAAGATCCAATTTCCTCCTTTGTTCCTGGATTATTATTTTTTGCAGGGGGTGAGGAGGCGGGGGAGCGGCAGGGAAAGGGCCATAAATCACAGGCTGACAGAAGAGAAAGGAGAAACGGGGCTGGCTGCAGGTGGGGGTGACACCCCTGCCTGGACGGGGACCCCCCCAGGCTCAGCCCCTTGGCAGCCGGCGTTGCTCCCCGAGCCCACGGCCGCAGCAGCAGGTACCTGGCGAGCAGAGATCCCTCCAGACAGGAGGAAATGGAGGTTTTATTTATGGCCAGAGCTGTAATCCCTCCACCTCTGCTGCACCCCAGCTCTGGGCTCAGTGCTTTGCTATTGGTTTTTCTTATATCCTGCCCATTTTGCTTTGCCGTAGCCCTGGTGGGGGTGCTGGCCCTGGGTTGGGAATGCCAAGGACGGTGGCGCCAGGCGCCGTGAAGGTCCCGGCGGCACTCGGTCCAAGCCCGTCCCTGCAGCCTGGGCATCACCAGCTGCTCCGCTCGGCACCGGCACCAGCCTGGCCTGAGCTGGGACCACAGCGTGGGGTCCCCCACGGGGACAGGGCTGACCCGAGGACACGCCGGGGGGACAGGGGCGTGTGGGGGGCACCCAGCCCATCCCGCACCCCGCGTTTGTGCCCTGCCCGATGGACTTCGCCCCCGAAGTCAAGGTGAAAGGTGCGCTGCCGGGAGACACCAGGGCCGCCGTGGCACAGCCAGGAGAGTTTGACCTGTGGTTGAAAGGCGAAGGCAGGGTGATACCACCGGGCTGTTCCTGGGTCAAGCACCTTTCTGCAGGGTTTGTTTTTCCGTTAATGATTAGCAGGGCAGCAGCAGGCGGGCGCTGCGCACCCACGGCCCGCGCCCCAGCCCACCCTCGGCTGACAACCTCTTACGGGTCTGACTTGATCAACCACATTACAAACAGATTTTACGGGGCCGCAGGCAGCCAGTCCCCAACCGCATCCCCGTCGCAGGGGCTGTGCAGGGTGGTGGCACCCGAGGGACCCCAAATATCACAGCAGCGCCCCACGGCACGGCCCTCGCGCCCCATGCGAGACGAGGAGCCGCGGCCTCGTGTTGTTTGCGGTAATTAAAGATCCCACTGGGGCTGTCGACAAGAGGAGGGGATTGTGGATGTCAATGCCCACAGCTTGGCCACGGGCCAGGCGCGGGGGAACCGCTTCCCATCCTCCCGCCACGGCCCTGCAGTCCCAAGCGGTAACCGAGCTCTGCCCACGAATGGCAGGGCAGACATGGGGCTTGCTCCTTGTCCCCAAGGGGACCCCAAGGCTCCGTGGTCAATGTGTCCCTTGCCGCACCCTGCGGCTTAGAGGTCACTTGCCGGGGGGGCACAAGGACTACAGGCAGCACCATAGACATGACCACAGCCATGCGGGGCATGGCCCGGCACACCGGGCTCCCGGTGCCGGCCCTGGCAGCATGAGGTGCCACGTGCTCCCGGTGCCACCGAAGGGTCCCCAAAGGGTCGCCGAAGGGCACTGAGGGGGGCAGGGGGCCACATTCAGCCCCCTCCGCTGGCCAAACCGCCGCCTCTATAGCGGCGGCCAGACCGCGGCTTCTCCCTGCCCGTGCCCCGTACCGCACCGGGGCCGTGCCCGGTACCGCACCGGGGTCGTGCGCGCCCCCGCCACCACCGGCCCACGGAGCCGCCCAGCCCCTGCCGTGCCCAGCCCCGCTCCGGTGCGGTGCAGCGGGGCTGCCCCCTCGGCTCCCCCCGGCCCGGTTCCCGGGGGGCGGCCCCGGTGCTGCGGCGCGGCCGGGGCCGGGGCAGGACCCGGCGGGCGGCGAGCGGAAGGGGAGGAGGACGGGGAGGAGCATCCAGGGCGGCCACCGCGGCAGCGGCTGAACTTTGCTCTTTCGCGGGAGGCGGGGAGAGCCCCGGGGCTCGGCGGAGCGGGTCCCGCCGGTCCCGGACCGGGCTGCATGCAGCGGCGGCGGCGGCGGGGCCCGTAGGGGCGAGGGCGGGCCGGGCAGCGCCGCCTCCTCCTCCTCCTTCTCCTTCCCTGCCGGTGCCGCGGAGCGGAGGAGCCACCGGGGGCGGGCAGCGGCGGCCCCGCATGCGGCCGAGCCCCGGGGCGGCCGCCGCGCCCGGAGCCGCCGCTCCCCGCGGGGGGATGCGCCGCGCCCCGCTCCCGCCGCCGCAAAGTTTCCGCGGGGCCCCCCCGTTAACGGGGAGGCGGCAGGGAGCCCTGGGATAGAGAGAGGGAGGGAGGAGGGGGGGGGAACAAAACAAAACAAAACCCATAAAAATCCCAAACCGGCCGCCGCCCCCCCCTACAAAAAAAAACTTGCTCAACTCGTTCCGGGAGGCGCCGGGCGCCGCGTACCGGGCGCCGCTCCATGCGGCGGCGGGGCCGGCGCTGAGCCCCGGGGCCGCGGAGCCATGGCCATGGTGACCGGGGGCTGGGGCGAGCCCAACGGCGGCGGCGGCGGCGGCGAGGAGGCGGCGTCCCCGGCGGGCGGCGGCAGCGACGCGGAGCACGGCGAGGAGGAGCGGGCCGGGGCGCCGGTGGACTGCGTGGTGTGCGGGGACAAGTCCAGCGGGAAACACTACGGGGTCTTCACCTGCGAGGGCTGCAAGAGCTTCTTCAAGCGCAGCATCCGCAGGAACCTCAGCTACACCTGCAGGTAGGGCCGGGGGGGGCTCGGGGAGGGGGTCCCGGGGGTGGCAGAGCCACGATTGGAGCTCTGGGGGTGGCCCCGGGGTGTCCCTGGCGTGGCTCTGCAGTGGCTCTTGTGCAGCTCCGCGCTGGCCCTGCTGTGGCTGCGTGCTGGCCCCACTGCAGCACTAACGGGCCACGATGCAGCTGCATGGGGTCCCCCAGCGTGGCACGGGGTCCCCCAGTGTGTCACAGTGTCCCCTGGTGCAGCATCCTCGCTGCTCTGCACCCCACATGAGCAGCCCCTCTGCCCGGTGCATCCCGGATGCCCCGGCTGCCTCGTCCGCTGGGCCGCGGGGCACAGCCGGTGTCCAGGTCCTCGTCATGGCCCAGCTCTGCTCCGGCATTAATTGCTTTCCAGACTAATGCCTCAAAATGCGCCGTGACTGTGAGTCCCTTTGGTCACAGCCGTTGTACCCAGAGACAGCACCAGTGCGGCAGTGAGGACAATTTTAACCGGAGGTGTCACCAGCCCGGCATGCCACGGGTGCTGGGGAGAGGGGCCGCAGCCCCCACCGGCCCCCACGCTTGGGCCAGCGCTGCAGCAGATCCAGACCCACCAGCAGGACCGGGGTCTGACCCCTGTGAAGTTTGGGGCTGCGAATAACTCCGGAGTTTCTGCTGGCTTGAAAGGAACATCGGGCTGGCAGGGACGCGTGGGGGACCCCGGCTCTGGGCTGAGCCCAGGGAGGTAAATGTGGACATAGGGGCTCGCTCACAGGTCTGGATCCGCGTGCAGATGCTTCAAGCAGCGTTTGCTAAACCAGCGAGGGTGCTGCAAGGATGGCACCCGCATCCCAGCCATGGTTACCCCACAGCCAGGCTGGGAATGGGCACCCCACCTCTGCACCCCGCTTTCTCCCCACTCAAGGGAGTCCGGCTGCTTCGGGCTTCATCCGCCCCGGGAAGGGAAGGGGCAGCGCTGCTCCTGCGCTGGGAGCCGTCTCCGAGCTGCCTTGCTCTCGTTTGGGCGGCCTAGATTCGTCCTCCCCCATGCGCAGCATCTCCTCTCCCGGCAGCTCCCGGCACCGGCGCTGCCGGGTCCTGGCTGACGTCAGCCGAGCCGCTCGTGGCCGCGGAGCTGCCGCTGTGGGGCTCAGCGTTCGGTTCCCGGTGCCCCCGGTCCTGCAGCATCCTCCCCGTCGCCTGCCGCGGATGCAGCGTGCGCGGGGGCAGCGTGCGCGTCACCCCCGGCCCTGCCTCAGTTTCCCCATCTGATGAGCAGGGTCTGGTTGGCGGACTCGGCCAGGCGGCTGTTTGGGATTAATGGTTTGAAGATACATCTGGCTTTTGAGAAATTCCAGTTTCCTGGAAACAAAGGAAAGGCCAAATCGGGGCTCTGCGTCCCAGATGCTGCGGGGGTGGTGGGGGGTGCTTGCTGGGCTGTGCGCATCCAAGATTTTACCCTGTGCTCGTCACTGGGACCTGGGCACCTACTTCAGGTGGTTTGGTTTGGTTTGTTGGGTTTTTTTGCCCCACTTTGCCCTGGGAAGTGGTTCAGTGCCATAGAAAAATGTGTGTTTTCCAAGTAGGGAGTAAAGTGTTGGAGGGGCCGGGAACAATGCTCCCCCGGCATCTGCTTTGTTCCAGGAGTCAAAAGCAGCACCGAGCCAAGATTGCTCTAATTTGAATATTAAAAGTGAGTTGGATTCAGTTTAGTTCTTGCACTAAATAATTACATGTTCTAATTACATAATTAGCACAGTATACGCCTTTTGTATTCTCACAGTTTCCCAGGTCGCTGCAGCCCTGTCAGTTGGGAAACTCGCTCTGAGCTGCTGGGGGGAGCCGGGCTGATTTTGGGGGGTTTTCCTGGTGCTGGGGGACGGTGCCCAGAGGCCGCGGTGAGGGTCGGCTGGGCGGCGGGTTCGGCCGCGGTGCCGCGGCGCGGGCGGCTGATGAAGATGTACCGTGACGTTCTGATGAGCGATCGCTTCTCCGCTGGAAGAACTTTTTCCTATCAGCAACACGTTTGAAAATGTGCAAAGCGCAGCGGTGATGTTCGGGGTGAATTAATGCGGGCTGGAGCGCGGCGGGAATCCCCGCCTGCCTCGCCTCTGGAGCCGTGTAGGGACGAGGAGATTCGTGTCAGGATTGCCAGGCAGAGCCGAGCTGCTGCCGGACGCCGGCCCTGCCCGCGCCTCCCTGCCTGCTGCTTTATGCACCTTAATTTATCACTATTTTGCCGAAAATCCCCTTTTCTCCCCGTTTGCTGCGGCAGCTTTGGGTGGGATGCGAGCACCCAGTTTCCCGCTGCATCCCCTAGGACAGCGAGTGACCCCAGGAATTGGGGATGGGGGGTTTGGATGATAACGATGCCATTCGGGAATGTCTCTGGTATCCTGTCTCTCCCCATGATGCCGCATTAGCAGAGGTCAGCGGCTGCTTTTGGTGGCAGCCGGTGCCCCACGCTGTGATGCCAGGGCTAGCGAGCGCCCGCGGCTCCTTGCCAGGGAATGGCCATGGTGCCCTTGCAATCTCCAAGGTTGCTCAGGGGGTGAAGCATCCCCTGGCCGGTGCAGACCCCACGGCACTTACCGTGGCTCCGGAGCCGCCGGATTTTGCTTTGCAAAGCAAGCGCGGACATGGGGGCCATGCCATTGCCATGGGGACACCTGCAAGCACTCGGTGCCCAAGGGGCCACGGGCTCAGCTGCCCCAGCCCATGGGAAGTAGTTGAAATTCCTTCCACATCTGGCAGGGTGGCCGGGGGCTGCTCAGCTGCGTCCCCCCCGCGTGCCAGGACACGGCACATGGCACCGCGGCACCGTCCCTGCGTGTCCCCGCGGGCGGGGGTCTCTGCAGCCCCGGGCATCGCCGGCAGCGCGAACCGGCAGCCCCCGCTGGAGGAAATCGCCGTTTCCATAGCATCTGTGTGCTGCGGGCAGCGCCGTGTCTGCGCGCCGTGGCACGGCCGCCGTGCCCGGGGGCGGCGCGGGGGTGGGCGGCCGAGCAGCTCAGGGGGCGCAGGGACCCCCGCCAGCGTCGCATTGTTCCTCCCCAGACCCTCATCTTGCCCGGTCCTGCCCGCAGGTCCAACCGCGACTGCCAGATCGACCAGCACCACCGCAACCAATGCCAGTACTGCCGCCTGAAGAAGTGCTTCCGCGTGGGGATGAGGAAGGAAGGTGAGGCCAGCGCCCTGGGGACAGGGGATGGTCCCCAAGGGGTCCCGGTGAATCCCGCAGCTGCTCCCGGCATCCCCTGTGCTCTCCTACCTCTCTGGGAACACTGTTTGCACCAAACCCCCTGTTTGCTCCTTTTTTCTTCTTATTTTCCGCCTCGAATGGCCCTCGGCGCCGGCAGCGCAGGTGGTGTTTGTTTGGAAAAGCCTTGAGCTGATAAGGTGACACACCTGGTGCCGGGACAGCGCCGGCGCCGCAGGCGCGGTGCAGGTCACCTGGAACGAACAAATCCCCGTGCAAATGCGCTTTGCTCCCCATCGCCTGGGGGTGCAAACCCCAAAAGCTTCCCAGGCTGCTGCAAGGGTTTAGCCCAAAATCGCAAAGCCCCGCGGCGCACGCGTGGGGATGGAGGTGCCGGGCTCTGCCGCGGTGCCGGGGCTGCGTGGCCGCAGGTGGCATTAACACGAGGAGCCGGGGGGAAGGATACTGGAAGCAGGACAGTAATTCCCTCCTTTCCAGAGGAGTCGAGATGGCATTATTGCCACTTAGCATGATTTAGAGCTCTCATTTAAGTGGCTCATGAACAGCCCATAAATTAATTACTAGGGACTGAGCAAATAGTGGGCGCTAATGGGAGAGGGAGGGGGAGCTGAAAAATGGCTCTCCCTGAATGCAATTAGGAAGGGGAGTGCCCCAGGGTTAACGACGCTTCCAAGATGGACGTTTTATTTGCAAATAAATGATCGCGGCTGTGCGATGACCTTGGGCAGCGGCCGCCCTGCTCCGCTGCGGCCGCGCTGGCACGGCCAGGTCCTTGCAGAGGAGGAGGTGACACGGACCCTGTCCTGGCACTGGCTGTGGCCAAGCGACCGCGCTGGCAGCCTGGGAGCTGAATCACTGGGATGCTGAATACATGGGCTCAGAGCTCACGGCACCCACCGCCTCCCTCTCCCCAAAAGCCGCTCGGTGTTCCTTGGGGTGCCAGGGTGCTGGGTGGGAGCATCCCCGTCCATTCTCACCCCACACGGGGCTGGGGAATCCTGTGTGCCCCCCGGGGTGGGATGGGGGAGGCAGGAGGATGTGGGATGTGGATGCATGGAGACTCCTCCTCTCATAGAATCATTCAGGATCATGGAGTCCAACCATTACACCAGCCCCATGTCCCTGAGAACCTCATGTCCGTCTGTCCAGCCCTCCAGGGATGGTGACTCCAGCACTGCCCTGGGCAGCCTGTTCCAATGCCCCACAGCCCTTTGGGGAAGAAATTGTTCCTAAATCCAACCTCAACCTCCCCTGGCGCAACTTGAGGTCATTTCCTCACTAAACCCCCCAGGTCCCTCAGCCGCTCCCATCCCCCTTATGCTCCAGCCCCTTCCCTTCTCTCAGCCCGCTCCAGCATCTCAAGGGCTATGAGATGCCCCCAAAACTGACCCAAATATCCTCCTCTTCCCCCCACAGCTGTGCAGAGGGGCCGGATCCCCCCCACCCACTCCAGCACCAGCCCCACCACCATGCCCAGCGGGGAATACTTCAACGGGCAGCCGGTCTCAGAGCTCATCTCCCAGCTCCTGCGCGCCGAGCCCTACCCGGCCGCCCGCTACGGCTCGCAGTACGCGCAGCAGGGCAGCGTCATGGGCATCGACAACATCTGCGAGCTGGCCGCCCGCCTCCTCTTCAGCACGGTGGAATGGGCCCGCAACATACCTTTCTTCCCCGAGCTGCCCGTCTCTGACCAAGTCGCCTTGCTCCGGCTCAGCTGGAGCGAGCTCTTCGTGCTCAACGCGGCGCAGTCGGCGCTGCCGCTGCACATGGCCCCGCTGCTGGCGGCCGCCGGCTTCCACGCCTCCCCCATGTCGGCCGACCGCGTCGTCTCCTTCATGGACCAGATCCGCATCTTCCAGGACCAGGTGGAGAAGCTCAACCGGCTCCAGGTGGACTCGGCCGAGTACAGCTGCCTCAAAGCCATCGCGCTCTTCACGCCGGGTAGGTTGGCTCTGTCCCCCCGAGCAGCATCAGCACCCCCATTTACCTGGGAGTTTGGGGTCCAGGGAGCATCGTGTGGCCGAGCCCTCGTGCCCTGGTGCTTTTCTGCCCGTGGTTGCAGCATCCCAGCTTGTCCAACTGGGTGCGGGGGTGAGCTTCCCAGCGTGATGGGAATGGGACCAAATACCCCCTGTGCACCCCGGGGTGGGTCTTGGGGAGCCCTGTCCCTTGGTGTGTCCCTGCTTATGCCCCAGAGGTGCCTGGTCCTTCCTGGGGGGGGATGAGCCTGCAGCAGCCGGGCCGGTCTGAGCCGTGATCTCGCACCGTGCTGCACCTGCATCCCTCATTTATGGAATAGAATAATTATAGAATAATAGAATAATTTGATTGGAAGAAACCTTCGGGATCATGGAGTCCAACTGGCACTGCCCCATGTCCTGAGAACCTCCTGTCCGTCTGTCCAGCCCTCCAGGGATGGTGACTCCAGCACTGCCCTGGGCAGCCTGTTCCAATGCCCCACAGCCCTTTGGGGGAGAAATTGTCCCCAGATCCAACCTCAACCTCCCCTGGCACAACTTGAGGCCGTTTCCTCTGCTCCTGGCGCTTGTTCCTGGGGAGCAGAGCCCGACCCCCCCTGGCTCCAAGCTCCTTTCAGGCAGCTGCAGACACTGACCCATCTCCGTGTCCCCCTTACAGACGCCTGCGGCCTCTCGGACCCGGCGCACGTGGAGAGCTTGCAGGAGAAGGCGCAGGTGGCCCTGACCGAGTACGTGCGCTCGCAGTACCCATCGCAGCCCCAGCGCTTCGGGCGGCTGCTGCTGCGGCTGCCGGCGCTGCGGGCCGTGCCCGCCGCCCTCATCTCCCAGCTCTTCTTCATGCGGCTGGTGGGGAAAACCCCCATCGAAACGTTAATCAGGGACATGCTGCTGTCCGGGAGCACCTTCAACTGGCCCTACGGGACAGGGCAGTAGGGGATGGACCCTCTTCCCTTGGGGACACGCAGCAAACGGACCTGGATTCCCTCCCTGGGGGCCCCGAACTGCGACATCCCCCCCGTCCCACAGCATCCCGCAGCTCGTCCGTCCCCCCGAAAGTAGCGGGGTCGCGGCGTCGACCTCCGAAAGCCGAAGGTACTGGCTGTGCCGCCGCTGTTGGACACCGAATTCTGCTGTACCCCCCTGAAGCGGAGCTCCCAGCCCCTCTGGTGTCCCCCCCGGGGACCTCGGAGCATCCCCGGGGCTGTGTCCCTGCGTCGGAGCTCGGGGAGGGGGACACCAGGACACCGTTCTCCAGCTGCCCCTCCAAATCTGAACGTCAGATGATGGGAGGTCAGACCAGCCGGGACCCTCTGCCCCCCCAGCCCCCCGGGCCACTTCCAGCCTCAAGGACTGAAGGACCAAGCTTGGAGCAGCCGATTTTTGGGGACCTGGTCCCAGAGCCCCCGCAGCACTTTGCAGTGAAGCATCTCCACTGTTGGGGCACAGGGAGGGGATGGGGGGGGGGGGAGTGCAAACCAAATGGTCCTTTATTTCTGTTTTTGGGTGCTGCACAGCACCCAGCCCTTCCCCACTGCCTCAACCAGTGCTTTGACCCCCCCAGGACTGGCTCCAGCATCCCCACCCGGGGAGGTGGGTGCCAGCATCCCCCTCCCCACCCTCGCTGTGTTCCTGTGCCTCATTGTTTTCTTTTAAGCCAGGTTTGGGGCAGAAAAGAGGTGTTGGGGGGCCCAAAATTGGGCTGGAAAGGGGGTGATGCTGCCACGGGGTGGTGGGGTCCTTGTCCCCAGGGCTGAGCCGTGCTGGATGAAGGGACATAGGGTGGGATGGGGGACACCCCCCGCCTCTGGGCTCTGCTTCTTGGGGGCAGGTTGAACCCAGGGGGGAATTTGTCATTTAGACTGATTCACTGAAAATATAATCCTTGTTCAATGATACTAAACAAATTAACTGAAGTCAATAAAAAGATGTTTCTTACAACGCTGGGGATCGGTTTATCCTGCAGCGACACTCAAGCCCCTTCCAGGGGACCGGGGGGAGATATAATCCCCCCAAATTAAGCCCTATAAGTAAATGGGGTATTTTTGAAATCCTGGGGATTCCGGGGGGCCCTGGGTGATGTTTCTAACACAGGGGTCCCTTGGGAATGAATCCCGTTTATGGGGAAGAACGGGCTCAGGAGCACGAAGGGGAGTGGGAGCCAGCACAGCTCGTACCTGGTTTTGGGGAACCAAGCGGGGGGGGAAATTTGGGGCACCCCCTCAAGATGGGCACCAGGACACCCCCCACGCCCCCTTTCACTCCAGCTCCTGTTTAAAATCAATAGATACAGTTTATTCATTAAAAAACCAAAAAACAACAGTTTCAGCCAGTTCCTTATAAAATACCCCCCCCAAAAACCTATTTACAGCAGCAGGAGGGGACCCGCAGCCCCCAGTGTGTGGGAGGGGAAGGCACGGGAGTGGGGGGGCAAATATTATGGGGGGGTGGCTCCTCCAGCCCCCCCCCTTGGCACCGACATCCCAGGGTGGCTTTGACTCTTGGGTTCGTTATTTTTATAGAAACAAAGGCACAAAATGCACCAAAGTCTTTGGAAGGGGTGGGGGGAGGGAGCACGGAGCCCCCCTTTCTCATCCTGCCATGGATGGGGGGCACAGGCTACCCCCGCACCTTATCATAGTCGCTCACCATCCGCTTGATGTGGAAGAGCTTGTTGCGCAGGGTCTTGGTCTCCAGCTTCTTCGTTTGGTAGTCGGGGCTCTGAAACGCAGCACAGGGCCCGGCTCAGCGGTGTGGGGAGGGGGGGGTGCGGTTTCCGTCCCCTCCCCAGCTGCATCGCTCCAAGCCAGCCCCGTTTTGGCTGTCACCGAGACCAACTCACCCGCTTCAGGTCCTTCAGGCGGTTGTACTCCTCTGCCACGTCCTGCCGGGGAACGGAATGGGGGTCACAACGGGGTAAGTGCTGCCCTGCAGTGTCCTTGGTGACCCGCAGCATCCCAAGACCCCCCAACACCCATCCCCGATGTCCTGCAGCATCCCGAGATCCCACAAAACCCATCCCCGATGTCCTGCAGCATCCCGAGATCCCACAACGTCCATCCCCAATGTCCTGCAGCATCCCAGATGCTCCACAGTCTCCATCCCCAATGCCCCGCAGCATCCCAAGACCCCACAAAACCCATCCCCAATGTCCTGCAGCATCCTGAAATCCCACAGCATCCATCCTCAATGTTCTGCAGCATCCAAAGGTCCCAGAACATCCATCCCCGAGACAGCGTAACATCCATTCCCAATATCCTAAAAAATCCATCCTGATACCCCACAATATCCATCCCCGATGCTCCACAGCATCCACCCTTGAGAGGCCATAACATCCATTGCCAATACCCTACAAAATCCATCCTGATACCCTACAGCACCCCGAGACCCCATCATATCCATCCCCAACGCTCCACAGCATCCCAAGACCCCACAACACCCATCCCCAAGACGCCATAACATCCATTCCCAATATCCTACAAAATCCATCCTGATACCCCACAGCACCCCGAGATCCCATCATATCCATCCCCAATGCTCCATAGCATCCCAAGACCCCCACAACATCCATCCCTGATGCTCCATAGCATCCCAAGACCCCACAACATCCATCCCCGATGCCCCACAACATCCATCCCCGAGACGCCATAACATCCATTCCCAATATCCTACAAAATCCATCCTGACACCCCACAGCACCCCAAGATCCCATCATATCCATCCCCAATGCTCCATAGCACCCCAAGATCCCATCATATCCATCCCCAATGCTCCATAGCACCCCAAGACCCCACAACATCCATCCCTGATGCTCCATAGCATCCCAAGACCCCACAACATCCATCCCCGATGCCCCACAACATCCATCCCCGAGACGCCATAACATCCATTCCCAATATCCTACAAAATCCATACTGATACCCCAACAGCACCCCGAGACCCCATAATATCCATCCTTGATGCTCCACAGCATCCCAAGACCCCACAACATCCAAACCCAATGCTCCATAGCATCCCCAGTGCCTCACAACACCCATCCCTGAGACACCATACCATCCATTCCCAATACCCAACAAAATCCATCCTGATACCCCACTGCACCCCAAGACCCCACAACATCCACCCCCGATTCCCCAGGGTGTCCCGGTGAGCCCGCAGTGTCCCCATGGCTCCCTGAGAGCCCTGACCTGGTACTGGGGACTGTCCTCGGGGATGCTGTCGAGCTGCTTGCTGAGCTGGTTGATGCGGTCGTTGACGCCGTCCATCTCGGCACAGAGCTGCTTGTAGCGCTTCAGGTCCGTGTCGAACTCCTGCTTGTACTTCTGGCGGGCGCCGTCCGAGGAAATGGGGGGGTAGAGGCTGTGCCAGAGGGGCAGAGTCAGACCCCGGACGCAGGGTTTGGGTGTGGGGGCTCCCAGGGGTCCCCCCTCACCTGGCCCACTGGTCCTGGTCCCGCTCATCGCCAGACTCCACAGCCGTGGTGTAATCGGTCTCGTACTGCGACTCGTCCAGCTCGGGGTTGCGGCGGCGCCGGCGGCCACGCCGGGTGGAGGGTTTGGGGGGGTGCTCCCGCATCTTCTCCTCCACCGGGCTGGTGCTGGTCCCCCGGTCCGGTTGATCACTGCAAGGGACGTGGGGACATCAGCCAGCTCAGCGGTGTCCCCACTCTGGGCCCTGCCACCCCCCCGGGACACTCACCCCCGGCTGCTGTAGGTCCCCGCAGTGTAGTACCCGTTCTGGGGGGGGTAGCTGTAGGAGGGGGGGCTGTAGGGTGGAGCGGTGACGGGGCTGGTTGGCTTCTCCGAGTAGGCGAGCGTGGCCGTCTCGTCCTGCACGCTGGCCCCGTCCGCCACATTCTTCACCTGCAGTGGGGAGAGGCGCTCAGCCCTGTGCCGGGACGGGGGGACGCTTGTGCCCCCCTCGAGCAGGGCACAGCCTGCGACCCCAGGCACTGGGGACACCGGTCACCGTCGCATGGGGACAGGGACACCCCAGAGCAGCCATAGCAATCCTGCCCAGTGATGGGGACAGGAGGGGGACAAGCCCAGCAGAGCTGCAGTGGGGTGTCCCACACGGCCATGGAGGGTGGGAGGGACACAAAAGGTGGGGGAACCCCCCGGGCAGGCAGAGCAGCGTTTGGGGAGGGGGGAGACTGCAGGATGTGCCCACGAACCCCAGTGTCACAGGGGATGATGCCACCCTGTGCAGAGCCGCCATGGGGGGTCCCAGCAGGACACCAGCACAGCCCAGGGGGGTCCTGGCACCCAGCTCTGCACCCCCAGGATGACACCCCCCTGGGAGCCTCGCTGCTGCCCCAGTATGGCCAGGGCTCCTCCAGGAGGACATGGGGCGTCCGTTTGTCCCTCCCCCCCTTCC
Source organism: Patagioenas fasciata (assembly GCF_037038585.1). NCBI lineage: Eukaryota > Metazoa > Chordata > Aves > Columbiformes > Columbidae > Patagioenas > Patagioenas fasciata. The sequence continues at coordinate 5,299,474 of NC_092546.1, read as the reverse complement.
TTCCTGGCCTTTGTGGGTTGTTTGTGCCGGACGCCGGTCCCTGCCCGGGATGGTGGCCCTGGGGACGTCAACTGCGAGTTCCGGCTGGCGACGCCGCTTCCTTCAGTGCTTCCTGCCCCCCCCCGCTAATGAAGACACCGTTAATTGGGGGCTGCTCTGCCTGACAGGGCCACCAGGTTGACAGCCAGCAGCGTGGGGACAGTCACATCCCCGCGCCACGGCGGGACGGAGGCAGCGCCCGCTCGAAGGTCACCCCTTTATCGCGGTCCTGCCCATAAACAGGGAACAAGGCGTCCCAGGAGAGTTTCACACCCTGGTACCTCCCCAGCTCTGCGTCCCCACCGAGCAGGACGTGTCACCAGTGGGTGACCCCACCCAGCAGAGCGGGGACCCCGCAAGGGGCAGGCAAGGGGGAGTGCGGGTGCGTGAGGTCCTGCCCCCCCAGCGGGCCAGGAAATGCTTTGCAAGGGAGGGACTTTCAATGAAAAATAAATAAACCAGAACAAAGGTGTTTCTGCAAAATGAAAAGATAAATATTGGAAGCGTGGGGACGCGGGTGCAGCGCGGAGCTGAGCTCCGGGGCCTGAGAGCAGCGCTTGTGCTCAAATCTGGGTTTGGAGGGAAAGTTTTGGCTAAATGTGATGAATGTTTGTGCTTCAGTGGGGGAACCCAGCACCGAGCAGCCCCGGGCTGCCCCAGTCCCACATGGACCGGGATGGGAATGGGGACAGGGATGCAGCCCCTGCGCACACGCTGGTCCTTTGCTGCTGCTGAGCGAGGACAGGACATGTCCCAAGGGGGCTGAACTGCAGCGTGTCCCCCACCCAGAGGGGACACATCCTGGTGTCACCACTCCAGATTCATTCGGAGCCCAAACTGTGCTGGCTTGGTTGCAACAAAGCCCCCAGCAGCGGGGCGGCACGGCCCCATGGAGCTGAGTTAATCATTGCCAGCACCAAAACCAAACAGCACCGAGGGGCAGCGCCTCCCAGCCGGTGTCCCCAGGCACGGGGCGGGCGAAGGGGGCAGCACCCAGAGCCTGAGTTCTCCGGGCACCTGGGCCACCACATCCCACCCTGTTTGTCTTTCAGGGAGGTTAAGACCAGTTCTCCCAGTCTGGCACCCTGTGCAAAGCCTCACGGTGCTGGGGAATGGTACCAGCTGGGAAAAGCCACGGCATCTAAATGCGGTGACAGGGAGGGACGCGGCGAGCGCCGGGCACAGCGTTGCTCCGGTGGCGATAACACCACGCCTGGGGGATGTGGTGAGCAAACACACCGGGATCTGGCACCGCGGCGGCACAAACCCGGCAAAACGTGGCAGGAAAGACCCCCCCCCAGCCCAGACTCACCCACTCCTCCACGTTGGGACCCTCCTGGGCCACCGGCACCTTGTCCCAGTAGATGTTTTGTTTCCCGTATTTCCAGATCTTGCTCCGCGTCTTGTGAGCGAAGAAGCAGATGAGGCAGAGGAGGATGACGATGAGGAACCCGCAGACGATGGCCACGGCCTGGAGGGATGGAGCAGGGGGGGTTCTCAGGGTGGGGTGTCCCACAGGGAGGCAAAGACCCTGGTCCCAGCCATGCTAGGGTCTGGGTGCCCCCCACAAGTGGGAATTGCTCCCCTCATCCCAAATGCTCCTGATGTTTCACCCCCCATCACAGCATGGGGAGAGGAGCAGGGTGCCCCTGTGCCCAGGGAACTGGGCTGGAGCCAAAAGCTCCAGAGCTTTTGGGGTTCAAGCAACAGGGCGGGGGTTGATTTCCCCATAGAGACAGGACGGTTTCCCAAGGGCCAGATCCCTGCGGCTGCACCGAAATCAGGGACGGATGAGGCCACGCTCGGCCTTTGCGTGGAGCAAGAGCAGCCGCGGCTCCCCCCGCTCAGGGCGCAGGAATGCGGCACGGCCGGCTGGGAACCGGCAGCACCGGTCCCAGCCCATGTGCCGTGCGGGATCCCCGCCAGCCCCAGCCGAAACCGGGGCTGACCGACTTTCTTTGGAGGGTTTCTCACTGCCCCACTGACCCGCCGGGCTCCCAAACTGGGCCAGCATCATCACGGGTGTTTTGGGGAAGAGCTGGCACCCCACTAGCACCGTGACCCCACACCCATCCCCGCACTTGCTGCCCGCTCCTGCCCCAGCCTTGTTCAAATATTTTTACGACCGGGGAGACCAAAGTACCAGACGCTGGGTCTGTGTCGGGACAACAGTTTGTCCCCTCCCCGAAACTCCCTGTCACACGCAGTCGGCTCGTGCCGGTTCCTCCCGCAGCCCCAGATCTCCCTGACTGGAATCCATCACCAGCAACCACTCCCTGCTCCCCCTCCCAACCACAAAACAGCACCACCAGAAACATGAAAAATGGAAAGGAAAAGCCAGGGCCACATCCCAACGCGGTCACCAACACTCCCCCACTTGCACTGCCCTTGTGCAGCATCACATTTGAAGCAGAGCAAGGGGTCTGTGCTGTGGGTTTGGCTCCAAAAGGGGGAGGTCTGGCCAAAACTGGGGTGCACCCTCACCTCCTGGGGGTCCACGATGCAGTAGTGGTACAGGTACTGGTTCAGGTAGGTGCCGGTGCTGTAGATCTGGTTGCACATGGTCAGCAAGGGGCTGTAGTAATAACTACCGGTCATCTGCGCCTGGGGGTTGACCCCCACGACGTAGACGATGGAGGCGATGAGCATGACGAAGGCCAGCACGGCGCACACCACGATCACCACCAGGTAGAAGCGCCGGGAGCGGGAGCTGCTGGATTTGGTGACGCTGGTCACGAAAAGCCCCAGCTGGGCCAAGAAGCAGAGCACGGCCATGGCCATCATGAACCCGTTGGCCGTCCGCGGGTTGGTGACCCCGCTGTAGTAGCTCCCATATCCGTAGCTGCTCCCGTAACCGTAGTAGCTGGAACCGTAGTAGACCCCCAGGCCGTTGCCGTAAACTCCCCCGTAGCTGTACTCCCAGGCCAGGGTGGAGGCCACGCAGGCGAAGGCGGCAACGCAGAGCAGGATGACCACAGCCTCCAGGATCCTCACCACGCCAGGCGGCGACGTCCACTTGTAGAAGTGCTGCGGCACATCCTCCATGTAGTAGGAACCCGGCGGGGGCGAGCGGGCACCGTAGTCGTAGCCATAATCACCCATGGGGGGGCCATAGGCTGTGGAGGGGCCGTAGCCCGTGGGGGGGCCATCATAGGACTTCTTGCTGAACATGGTGGAGAACCTGGCGGGGAGACGGACGGAGCGGTTGGAGCCGGACGCGCAGCAGGAGGTGCCGGCGCCGCGGCTGTGCGAGGCGGCACTGCTGGGTTTGCGTCCCCGCACAGCCGGCGGGGACTTTGCTCACCCGCCACCAGCCCGACGGCACCGTCAACGAGCCAACGCCACCGTCAACGAGCCAACGCCACGCCACCAGAGTCACCGCCGCTCACGGGGAAACTGAGGCACGGGGAGGAGAAGTGACTCACTGAGCCGGTCGCAGCCCAGCCCTGCCCCACGCAGGAGACCCCGCCACGCCGGCCCCCCCAACCGCGGCAGCCAGACAGCGCCTGAATGAATTGGATTGTTTAAATTCTAATTAAACCAGAAAACCTCTTACCCAAGGCTAGTGCTGACCCCGAGGGTTCCTCCGTAAGCAGATCTGCCTGGATTAAATAGAAAATAACCATAATAACAACACAGGGCGCAGCAGCAACACCCCGGCGAAAAGTTGCAAATTGGGTTTCAAAGATTTCTTGGGTTTTTTTTCCCCCAAATCAACGCAGAGACCCCCACCTCGGTAAAGACCCCCAGCTCACAGCTGGGAGCAGCGCGGGGGAAACCTGAACCCTGGTGGGAAACCCAACCCGGCAGTGCCAGGGCTCAGCAGGCAGGATCAGGCCCCTAGGAAGGGGTGGGGGGGGTGGCAGCCACCATGTCCTGGTGATTAACCCCCAGGACTGCGGTTTGACGCCCCCGCCCCACCGGGGACCCCTCCCGGAGCAGAGCTGGGGTGTCCCGGGGCACCGCGCTGCCGGCGGGGGGGACGAGGGACCGAGGGCTCCGGGGGTCCCTTCCCCGCTGCGGGGGCACCGGGTAAGCAGAGCAGCTCCGCTCCCCCGGGAGGAGTGGCCGCCTCTCGCCTTCCACCTGCAGCCCTGGGAGCCCCGGTTCAGGTGGAGACCCCGGTGAGGGCCCCGGTATCGGTGGGTACCCCGGTGACGATGCTGCTGGGGGCTCCCGTAAGGACTCCGATATCGGTGGGAATCCCGATACCGACGCCACTGGGGACTCCGGTGTGGACCCCGGTACCGGTGCGGATCCCGGTGCCAGCGGGGACCCCGGTGCCGGTGCTGCTGGGGGCTTCGGTGAGGATCCCGGTGCGGACCGCGGTGCCGGTGGGGATCCCGGTGCGGACACAGGTGCGCGCAGGGGCGGCGGGGAAGGACGGACCCCCCATGCGCGGCGGGGAGCGGGGACCCCGGTGCGCTCTCCCCTACCCCCGTTCACCCCCCGGTGCCGGGAGGTCCCGTCCGCCGCGGAGCCACTCACCTGCCCGCGCCTCCGCCTCTTTGTTCACCTTAAAATGGCAGCCGAGCTCGGCGGCACGGCGGCCGATCCGCGCTGCTGGAGACCGGCCCCGGTTTCCGCCTCCGGGGAGGGGTGGGATGCGGGGGGGGAGCCCTGGGGGCCGCTCCCGCCACCGGCTCCCAGCGCCGCAGCCCGGGCGGCTCCGGGAGGACAGCGGTTAAAGTGAACGCGGCTGGATAAGGGGGAGCCCGGAGCGGGGCACCCCCAGCTGGGACCCCCAACTCCCGCGGTCCCGCAGGACTTTGGGGTCGGGGCTCTGTTCTCCGGGCCCCCCCGTTGCTTTCCTGGGGACGTCCGGGGTGGGACGCGTTTCCCGGCTGCCCCCCCGCTGCTGCGGGTGTCCCCCCGGGTGCACATTGAGATGCTCTCCCCGAAAATATCACCACGTTTTATTAAAACCAGTTCCGGTCACTTCTGCAGCTGCACCCACTAATTCACATGTGCTGAAGTGGGGGTGCTCAGGGCCTGGCTCCTAGGGAGCACCCACCCAGCGCCCAGGGCAGCTCCCGGGGGGCATCAGACTCCCCCAGGGCACAGAGCACCCAGAGGACCCCAAAACCAGCAGCACAAGGAGCCTGTGGGTTTGCTCTGTGTGCCCAGGTGGGTGCAATGACTCGGTGGGCACTGGGTGCATCCCTGCAGCATCACCCCCTCCCCACAGCACCCAGCCCCTGGGGTCCCCGCCGGGGTCACCCTCTCACGGTGTTGGTGCCGGTGGGCACGCAAGCTCAGAAGTAGACGGTGCTGTCGCGGGCGTCACAGTCGTACTCCTGGATCCGTGCCTTGATGTGCGTCAGCTTCTTCTTCAGGTACTCACAGCGCTGCTGCTTCCTCAGGAAGGTCAGATCCTGCCAGGAGCAACCCAGCACCAGGGTCCTGTGGTGCTCTGGGGACCCTGCCAAGCACTGAGCTGGGGTCAGAGGTGCCGTGTGCTAAAAGCCTCACTCAGGGTGTAACGAAGAAAAGCTGTTGCTCATTAATTTTCCAGCAGCTGCTGGGTGTTGTCGAGCACAGCTGGTGCCCATCAGCCCCCCAGGTGTCTGTGTGTCCTCTCCAGTCCCCCCCATCCACTGCAGCCCCCCAGGCTCACCCTGTGTCCCCGTAGAATCCAGTGAACTCATCACACTCAACGCCACTCGCAAACCATGTGGCACCTGCCCATGGACCCACCGTCCTGCTTGTGTGTCGGTGCCGCTGGCCCATTGTCACCTCCGGGTCCCTGAGCCCCCGCTCTGTGGTGCGAATGTCCCCAAGCAGCTCCTTGTACTCAGCCAGCTGGTCCTGGAAGACGCCCTTGTAGCCCTCCCGCTGCTGGGGGCTCCGGATCGCCGGGTACTTTCTGCACCACCATGAAGCCACGAGGCTCAGGGTGCAGGAGGGAGACCCAAAGCTCTGCCCGCACCCCCAGGCAGGAATCTGTGGGTTGGGTGTCGCTGATCCCCAAGGCCCTGTGACATTATGGCCATCGGCATCCCCATGAGAGTCACTTACACCACGTAGTCCGGGACAGCGCGTGCCCGGGGTGCCAGTGCCGGGGGGACAGACCTGACCCCCGGCTTCTCCCTCTCCTTGGTGTGGGGAACCCTCCCCGGGGGTGTCTGTGGTGGCACCTTGAAGGTGACGTGCCTGGCGCGGGCTGGCGGAGCCTTCGGGACACATGGGAAGGACATGAGGACTTCATGGAGGCCAGGGGGGGCCGAACACCCCCAGCCCACCCTGGGGCTCAGCACCGCGTGCCCGGCTCCATACCCGGCAGCCCAGGCTCTCTGGCAGGGCGGGGAGGCTCGGCCATTGGCTCCCAGCAGTTTTGGGGTGACGGGGGTCCCCTGGGTGCACCCGTTGGCTGCTCCGCTTCACCGCCTCCGGGCTGAGCCCCGCTGGGAGCGAAGCCCCGAGCTGAGCAGGGACGGGAGCAAACCCTGCAGCGAGGGGAGATGATCGTGGTGCTCCCAGCCCTCTCCGTGTGCCTCAGTTTCCCCTGCGGTTCACTCTCACAGCCTGGCCCTGAGCCGCCTTCCCTCCCCATTGTTTGCCGGGGATTTGTGGCACTGCCATGGGGACATGTCAGCAAGCTCCAGGGATGTCACCTCCCCTGCTGCCACCCCATCCTGGCCCGTGGGCAAGTGCGAAAGCAGCCGCTGGTGTTGCTGACGCCTGGACCTGTTGCAGCCCCTCGGGCAGGAGGAGGGGAAGGGACCCCCATGGCATCGCTGCCACCCATCCCCGCCACCACCAAGGACCCCGCGGGTGCTGCTGGACCTGCGCCAAGGCTCCGTGTCCCCCCGTCCTCGCTGCCAGCATTACCTGCCCGTCTCATGGTGGGACGCGGTCCCGGCGCTCACCGTGACGTCCCTCGGCCACCGCCGCCACCACCGCCGGTCACCAACAGCCACCAGCGGTTAAACATTAACGGCCACGCGCCGCCCCACGGCACAGCGGGGGCCCCGTGCGGGCAGGATCTGCGCCCCCCCAGCACCCCACACAGCCCCCACCCTGCATGGTGCCACCCCAAGAGCCGCATCCTCCTCTGTGTGGGGACCCTGGGGCACCCTCAGCCCCATCACCCCCCCCAAAACAGCCGCCATCTGCTATGGCCCCTCCAAACCTGCCCCAGTGCCAGCAAGTGGGGGGCTGTGAGCTCCAGCCCTCCCAATGCACCCCCCGGCGGGGTCAGAGCCCCAACACCAGCCCCATCCTCCCCCTGCAAGGTTCCCAGGTTGGGGGGACCCTCCACAGCAAGGGGACCCCCCAGGGCACCCCCCCTCACCCCCTGGGACCCGTCCCCCGTCCGGGCAGGGGTCCCGCTGCCCCAAGCACAGAGCGATGTGTCCAGTTCAGCCTCCTTTAATGTGCACCTCAGTCCCCCCCGGCCCCCCCCGCACCGAGGGTCCCACTGGGGAGTGGGACCGGCCCCTGGGGGGGCGTTCGAGGTCACAGGGGTCCCAGCAAAGGGTCCTCGCCCACCCCACAGACGGGTCCGGGCTGAATATTGCATCCAGGAATCACAGCACTTCAATGGTCAGTACTGCCGCACCCCCCCTCCCCCCCCCCATTTTACAGATGGGGGAAACTGAGGCACAGAGAGGTGACGTGACTTCGCCAAGGTCACTTCATGGCAGAGCCAGCAACAGAGCCCCTCCACCCCCCAAAAATCCTCAACCCCCGGGGGCTCAGCCCTGCTCTCACCACAGGGGGGGCTCCCCCACTCCACACAGGACCCCAGGCACCCCCCACCCTGTCCCCAACCTCCAACCCCCCACACCCAGGGGGCAGCCCCCAGACCCCCCACAACACTCAGGGCTCCTGGCTTTGCCCCCCCTCGTCTTTCCCCTCCCAGGGCTGCTCCATCGCCCTGGCACAGCAGCTGCTCTGTGTGTCCCCCCCCCAAAAAAAGCCCCCCAGGAGGCTGGGACGCACCTCCCACCCATCGGGGGGACCATGGCGGGGTTGAGGGTGGGGGGGGGGGTCCAGCCTCACGCCAGCACAGTGAACGCAGGAAATTTATAACAGGGCTTTACAGAACAAAGCTACTGAAATCAGCCACACGATGGCCAGACATAAAGAGGGGGGACCCCCCCGCCCCCCCGTACCCCATCACCCGCTGTCCGAGGAGCTCGGGGGGGCGGTGGAAGGGGACCTGGGGGGGCGGGAGGGGGTGCAGGTTTGGGGGGTCCAGCTCCCCAGGAGCTCGCGCTGCTGCTGGCCCAGGGCCTGGCTGACCAGGCCGGGCAGCGCCAGCAGGCTCAGGCCCAGCGCCTCCATCTTGCTCTCCAGTGCTCCCAGCCGCTTCTCCAGGTCCTCGTGACGCTCCTGCAGCTCCGAGACCATGTCGTACATGATGTTCTGGGTCTGCCGGGAACCAAGGGGACACACCGGGGGGTGGTCAGCGATGGGAGATCTTTCAGGGGGGTGTCCCAGCCCCTCCCTGGCGACCCCAGCGCCGCGCACCTTGGCCAGGTCCACCAGCGTGTTGGCCTGGTCGTTCAGCTTGCGCTGCTCCATCTTGACGCTCCTCAACCTGCAGCGACACGGGGGGAGCGGGGTCAAGGCCGGCGACACCCCCACACGGCCCCCCCGACCCCCAGCATGCAGCCCCCCCCACCCTGCAAGCGCAGCCTCTGCCCCTCCATCCAGCCCCGGGCGGGGGGGCGGTTACGCCGTACGCCCCCCGCCACCTCCCCAAATTTAGCAGCGCTGAGCCCATGCACACGGGAGCAGAGGGAGGAAGAGGAGCAGCCCCCGGGGGGGGCGACTTACTTCTGAGCTCTGCAGGGAGGGGGCAGAACAGAGACAAAACACAACAGCAGGTTTAATACCACCACGAAGAGCACAGGGAGACGAGAGCAGCCGCAGCACCACCACCCCCCGCCTCGCTCACCCCCCAAACCCAAGCCGGGCGCCCCTCGGTTCCCCCCGCAAAGCAGGAGGGTCCCAGGGGCTCGCAGCCCCCAGCAGACATGGTCACATCAAACCTCATCAACCGGGTACCCCCAGGGACCCCACCTGCTGGGAAAGCGTCCCTGCGGGGACAGGGGACAAGGGACCACCTGGCTCCCAACCCGGGGGTCCAGGCAGCGCGGGCATGGAGGGGGGGGAAGCGCCCGGCTCTCCTTCCTGAGCCACGACGGGGAAAAAACCTCCTGGTAGGAAGCAGGTAAAGGTTTGGCACTTACTGATGGATGGCTTGGAGGAACTTACGCTGGTGTTTCCGAACTTTGGCATGGTCGATCTTCTTCACCAGCTTGGTGTGTTTGTAGATGAGCCACGTTTCCCTGAGTACGTTGGCAGCAGCATTTTTCACCTGGATGCAAAAGAAGGGTCAGGGATGGAGACGGCTGGTCCCGCATTGTGGCTGAGGGCGGGGGGCAGCACTGGGAAGGGGGGTCCTACCCGCTTCGTTAGCTGCGTATCCATCATGAAGTTGTGCACGTGTTTCTCCGCTTTGGTGAGCTCTAGCTTTCTGGCAACGACGGCGACAACCAGAGCGGTGCAGCCGGCACCCTGCGGGCAGAGAGCCCCGCGGTGAGGGCAGCGGGGGGCGCGGGAGCCCCCCCGCCAGCCCATGTGCCCCCCCAGCGCTCACCATGATGCCGGTGAGCAGACAGACGCCCTTCCCGCAGTAGGTGTGCGGCACCATGTCCCCGTAGCCGATGGAGAGGAAGGTGATGGAGATCAGCCACATCGCCCCCAAGAAGTTGCTGGTCACCTCCTGCTTGTCGTGGTACCTGCCCGGGGCCGAGCGCAGCCACTGTCACCGCGCGGTCCCGGTCCCACCGCGTCCCCCCACGGTGCCACCGGCTTCGCCACGCGGTTTTTAGCCGCTTTCCCATCCGGTGGCTGCAGCTGGGAGAGTCCCCAAGCTCCTGACCGCGCCGCTGGCACGTGGGACCCCAAAGAAGCTGGGGACACCCTGAGGACACTCTGGGGACATGGCCACTCCGGACACAGGCACTGGGCCGGGGGGGGAAGCCCTGGGGTGGCTGTGGGAGTGGGGTGGGCTCGGGGGGGGGCTGCTGGATGCAGATACCGGGGTGACGGGTGCGGAGCTGCAGCCGCCACGCATGGACGGCAGTGACCTCCATTCTCCTGCAGCCCCCCCACTTTCTCAAAGCACAGGACACCAGTGTCACCGCCAGACTGCCCGGGGAGGGGACACCCTGACTCTGCCCCCGCTGAGTAAACCCAGAGCTACAAAGGGCCCCAAGGCCACTGTGGGTGTCACTGTGGGGGGAGAAGGGGACACTGTGCTTTGAGACTTTGTGGCCAGCGCTGATGCCACAAATGCAGATGGCTGCGCCCCCCGCCCCCTCCCCGAGGGACCCCAGACACGGCTCCTGCTGGTCAAGGGGATGAGCCCGGCCGGGGGACATGGAGCAGCAGGACCGGGCGCTGGGTACGGCCAAGCCAGGCGGTGGGACAGGGACATGCGGGGAGCAGCGGGGAGCCGGGAAAACTGGGTGCCGGGGCGTGAGAAAAGAGAAGGGAGGAGCCGGGAGCGAGCTGGGGGGGACTCAAGCGTGCGGCAAGGAATTTAGGATTGCTGCGTCCCTCTGCCAGGCCCGCCCTGGGCACAGCCCCACGGTTTGGGCTTGGAACCTCAGCCGGCATCCGGGGATGCAGCGGGGTGATGCCGGGGGACACCGCACAGCTGGGGGGACCCGCACCCAAAGGGCCGGCAACCTGAGGATGATGGTCCCCCTGTCCTCCCCAGGAGCACCCGGGACTCCTTCAACACACCCGAACTGTGCGCGGTAAGGAGGGGAAACGCGGAGCAACCGCCAGAGCTGAGCAAAAGCCTTTTGGAGACTTGGCGGGAGCCTCTGGTTAGAAACACAGAGGATCCGGCGGCTCCTTCCCGCTCGGCTCCCATCCCTGCCGAGGTTTCTCCCCCTGGGACTCACAGCGACTCCTGCAGCAAGCCCACCCTTCCGAGAGCACCCCAAGAGCTGGGGCAGAAAGACCCCTGCTCCAGCCCCCCCGCACACTGCAACGGGACCCCCAGCTTGTGGGGACCCCCAGCTTGTGGCCAGGCTGGGGGGTGGAAAGCAGCCCCTGAGGTTCCAAGCGGAAAAGGGTTCCAGCCCCTTTCCATGTCCACAGCCTCTTTGCTCCAGCCTGGGCAGCCCCCCCTGAGCCTTGATCGCCCAACTGGCTGCAGCTAATCCTAAATTCTGGGTAGCACAAGCCTGGGGTGGGGGGGACGTCCCGTGCAGGATGCGCTGTCCGTCCCTGGGGTGACTCACAGTTTGTCCCTGCGAGCAGCAGAGCGGTCAGGGAGGGAAAATAAGAGCAGTTAATGCACGTCCCAGGGGGGGAGAAGGGGCGAGCGTGGGCAGGGCACCGGCACGGGCACCCCGGCCCTGGCCCCCCAGCGGGCGCAGCTGAGGAGCACGGGCCACGTTCCACACGAGGGCTCGGTCCCCTCTGCAAGACCCCCCGATCTTGCCAGCAGGTCCTGCCACATCCCGGGGTGGGGGGCACGGAGGGGTCTGGGGGCAGTTCGGGGGTCTGGCTGCCACACCTCGCCTCAGCAAGTGGTTTTGGTTTGGCAAACCCATTGTGGCCACCATGAGGGTCCCAGTGGGGAGGCGCTGCCCAGAGAGCGGGGGCCTCTTCTCCAAGGGGCCTCGTTTCTTCCCAAAGCCCCACTTGGGGTCTGCGCCGTGCGTCCTCAGCTGCACCCCAGCCCCGCGCCCCCCGCGAGAGCCCCGGTGGGGAGCGCCCCCCGTACCTCTCGCAGACGCGGACGGTCCAGGCGGCGATGATCCAGGAGGAGATGCTGAAGACCAGGAGGACGGTGCCGGGGCAGATGGTCATGAGGGTCTTCATGACGAAGCGTGTGTTGAAGTTGATCTTGTTGAGGGCGCCGATGCTGCGGGAGGAGGCGTCGGTGAAGAGCTTGCTGTGCAGCAGCATGACGCGCCCGATCAGGTACAGCCGCAGGAACATGGGGATGGAGAGGATGATGTCCACGTCGGCGTCGGCCACCGAGGCGGCGTAGGTGAAGGCCAACCGCGCCGTCCAGGTGAAGAGGTACTGGCCGGGGATGGGGTGGATGGCGCAGACGATCAGCTCCAGGGCGATGAAGAAGATGCGCTCGTAGGTCATGGCGATGCGCCAGTCGTCGGCACCATTGTCCACCATGAAGAGCTGCGGGGGGAGAAAAGGGGTGGTGGGACCCCCTGGGGTGGCGCAGCCCCGGCGAGCACCCACCAGTGCATCCCCTCACCTGGATCTCCCTGGTGTGGTACATGACGATGAGCCCCAGGAGGATGACGGTCGAGAGGCTGATAAGGCATTTCAGTGCAAACGAATACGACGACTCCTGCGAGGGGAGCGGGCAGTGTGAGCCTGGATGGACCCCCCCCAGGCCCCTCACCAACCCACCGCAACGCCTACCTTGGTGTAGACCCCCCAGGACAGCTCCGTCTCCGTCACCATCACCACGATGCCGAACATCCCGAAGATGAGGGCGTAATCGCTGAGGCGCTTCCGCTTCTCAAAGAGGGCTCGCCGGTGCCCCAGCTTGTACCCGATGTTCTGGTTCCTCCGGGGTCCCCGTCCCCGCTCCTTGGCCGCATCCTGCCCCGGTGCCGCTGTCGGGCCGGGATCTGGACCCCCGGGCTGCTCCGGCCGTGAAACCACCACCTCGAGGCTGGGGGGCCGGCGGGGCCGCAGTGGTTGGGTCTCCCCCTCCAGCGGGTGCAGGGTGCGGGTGGAGGCGCTCAGGGGGCCCCGGGGCCGTGCCACCCCCCCATTGTACCGGCAGCCGCTCATGGCTCTGGCGGGGAGGGGACCGGGCGATCCCGCATGGCTCAGCGGCGCGGGGGCGACCTGCGGGAGAGGGGACGGTGTCGGGTCCCCGGGGGAACCGGGATGGCCATCCTGGCACTGGGTGACACCTAACGAGGCATGTGGCACCCATGTGCCGGCTTCGACCGCGCCGGGGATGTCTCCCGCCCGTGGGGACGTGTCCTGCCCGTGGGGACGTGTCCTGCCCACGGGGGACGTGCCGCCTGCCCGGTGCTCGCTGCCGCCGCAGCCCGGTCCCCCACTCCGCAGCCCCCCGCGGGGGGGCAGTGAGGGCAGGACACCTCCACAGTGCCCCCGGTGCTGGTCCCTGCCCGCGGCCCCGGGACGGCTCCGGTAACGAGCTGCAGCTGCGCGCCCCCGCCGCCCCCCGAACGTCCCCGTGGCTCCCAGTACCGGGGGGCCCGGGGGGCTCGGCGGGCCCGGCTCTCCCTCCCGCCCGGCCCGGCCGCCCCGCCGCTGCCGCCCGGTACCTGCCGCCGGGGCCGCGCCGCCGCCGCTGCAGCCCCGTTCGGTCCCGGGGGCGCGCGGCGGCGGGACCGGAGCGCTCGGGGGCGGGGCGTGGGCGGGGCGACGCGCCCGATTGGTGGAAACCGCCCACGCCCCCAGTGACGAGCACCACGCCACGCCCGTCGCCACGCCCCCGAGCGCTGGCCACGCCCCCTCCCCGCGCCCCCCTAGTCATGCACTCCTGGACACCCCCTGTGCCCCCCAGGGCTGTCACACCCCCGGCACCCCTCGCCGAGTCCCCCCCGTGCACCCCCAAACACCCCCGGGCACCCCGTCCCCTCGCAGCCCCCCCATCACACCCCTGTGCGCACCCTTCAGCCCCCAAATGACACCCCCAGCGCCCCCCCCCTCACTGCGCTGGGCCTCTGCACCCCAAAACCCGTCATTCCCCATGCACCCCTCCAGCCGCCCCCTCATCCTCCCCATGCACCCCCAGCACGCTGCCACCAGCAGCCCCCCCCAACACCCCCTCCGTCACCCCCCTGCACCCCTCAGCACCCCCCAAACCACCGCAGCAGCTCCCTGCACCCGCAGCTGTCCCCAGCCCCCCTGCACCCCCTACCTGCTGGGGCTCCCCGGGGCCGGTTTGGGGGACCCTCGGAGCGTTAGGGGCTGTGGGAGCGGGGCTTGGCGCAGGGGGGGTCCGGGGGGCCGGGTGCCATGGGCTTCCCTCCACGCCTGCCCAGAGAGGAGATGCGGCTTCAGGGGTGTCCCCAAACCCCATCGGCCGCAGCTTCAGGGGGGTCCCCAAACCCCATCGGCCATGGTGCCAGAGACCCCCTGGCAGCAGCAGCCCCATCGCACAGGGTGGGGGTGGGGGTCTCATGGCAGCGAGCACAGACCCCACAGCACAAACAGCCCCGTCACAGCCAGCACGGACCCCCCAGCATCAACAGGAAGGCATAACCGGGCCCCAAAATCCCCCTACAGGGCCCCAAAATCCCCCCGCGGTGCTGGCAGCACCATCCTGGTTGGAGGACCAGGCCAGAGCTGGCTGCCATGGGAGCCGGGGGTCCCTGCAGCCTCTCCCCCCACCTGGCTGCACCCCAGCGGGGGCAGCACCCCACATTTCAGCCCTCCAAGCGCCCAAGTCCCGCTGCAGCCCAAACAACCGGCACCGGTGCCCCCACCACAACTGCGCCCGCGTCCCCCCCGGCGCAGGGACACCTGGGAAGCGGCTGCCACCAGCAGTGTCCCCTCATCCAGCGGGGGGGGGACAGCAGGATTTTGGGACCCTGTCCCCCAAGGGATGCAGCAGAGCTGGGAAGACGTTTTCCTGCGCCGGAGGGAGCGACGGCTGCTCCGGCACCCAGCTGCTCCCCGCTGTGCTCCGGGGCCGCTGGCTCCTCTCCAGGGCCAGATCATTTTCTCTCCATTCTGCCAAATTTATGGCAGGAAAATGGGCTCCGATTTCTTTTTTAATACTCGGTTGGGGAGGAAAATAACGCGGCAGCGGGCAGGGCGGAGGGGACGCGGTTTGCCAGGGCTGCCGCTCCCACCAGGCCCCCTTCACCACGGTGATGCCGGAGCCGTGCCGGGGCAGAGCGCTCGCCCCGCGGCCCCGTAAACTTTTTGGCACCTCGAACGGGGTGGGTGAAGCCACCCCCAGAGCCCTCCCAGACGGATGCCAGTAAATATTTTATTAACCATCACTCTGTGGTCGTTTCACTAATAGCTTCTATCGATGGCAACCTAAATGGGCCTTATTAAATCTTCCTCCTGTCAGGCCATCGATAGGGACGTCTCTGGCAGGATTCAGCACCCAGAGGGTTGATTAAAACAGCAAAACCCTAAGGGGTCCCTGTCCCTTGTCCCTATGGGGACACCGCAGCCTGTGGCTGCATCCCCAAGGATGCTCAGGCAGGATGCGGGAACACCGAGCGCGGTCCTCCAACGGCCACATCACGGGGACAGGGACACCGCAGGTCCTGCTGCCCAGGCCACGGCCACCGCCTGTCCTTGAGCACCGGCCCCGAGCGTCCCCGCGCGCGGCAGCTCCCGCGCCGGGAGGTTGGCGGTGATGCGGCAGCAGGACGCCCACCGCCGCAGCCCGGGTGCCTCGGCACGGCCGCAGGGTGCTCCCGCCGCCCCCGCCGCCACGGTCGGCGCTGGGACATGGGGACCCGCTACGTCTCGTCACCCCGGCGGGGTGGGGGCACAGGGTGCCGTGGGCTGGGGAAGGACCCTTGACTGGGGGGTGACGGGGAAACAGCAAAGGTGTCCCCAGGGGAACGCAGGGCAGGGACATGGGCAGGGGGACGCGGTTTAACCCCCGCAGAGCCAGGCTGCAGCAGCCCCCGGTGCCCTGGGGGGGGTGTAGGGTGCCAAGTGGGACCCCCCCCAGCTCCCCACATGCCCCAGAGCAGCGATGCTGCCTGGGAGCAACTGCAGAGGAGGAGGGTGCAGCTAAAAATAGAGGCGGGCGGCCGAAAGGCTCCCGGCTGGTGATTTATTTATTACCCACTCGCTAATTCCTGCTGGGGAATCGCGGTCCCGGGGAGGGTGGGGCTGGAATTTGGGGGGGCTGTGGTTGCCACTGGGGCTGTGCCCACAGGCCCCGTGCCAGCAGCTGGGTGCCACGGCCACCATCCCGCTGCCGTACCACGGGGAAGGGGCCGGGGAACCGGGGAACCCCCCCGCCACGGTGCCGGGGACGGGGTGCCCAGGGCGGTGACACCCCCGCTGTGCCCCCCAGCCGGGGTCACAGGGGCTCCCTGACAGCCAACGTGGCTGCTCTGGGCTTGCTGGGTGCACAAAGTGCGTCAGGCCCCTTGCGGCCCCCCCTACCCCCCCAAATCCCCCGCGGTGGCCCCGGTTTCTCGGGCGGCCGCAGCTCCTGCTGCCACCAAGCCCCGGCCATATGTCCCAGGCTGGAGAGCATCTGTTGGTGCCGGCAGGAGCCCCCAGCCCCCGCATACGCCACTGCCCACCCGCCGGCACGGGGATGCACGGGGGGGCTGTGCCACCACCGCTGTCCCCTGAGGGCAGGGGGCCGAGTGTGGTTTTGGGGGGAAACGGGACAACCTGAGCCCCCTGGGGCTGGCGGAGCCATCGGTACGAGGCCACTGGGCTCCCAAAGAGCACCAGGACATCTCAGCCAAGCCCTGTCACCGTGGGACCCCTAGTGATGCCACCAGCTGGGCTCACGTCCCCTGGGCACCCCATGTCCACCCTGGCACGTCAGGGCCTGTGCGAAGGGGCAGAGTTTGGCACTGGGGTGATTTGCTCCACGCAGGATCTGGCCCATTCCCATCCACAGGGCTATGGGGTGTCTGCGGGTCCCATGGCACAGGGGGAGGCACGTGGGCTGGCGCACACAAAGGGACACACGGGGACACCCGAACCTCTCCAGCCCCACTGCCACGCAGGGGAATCCCCGGCTTTTCCCGGGGTGTCCCTGAGAAAAACCTTCCCTCGGGGGGGCACACGCGGCGGGGGACACCGGGGACACCCTACCCGCGTGGCACTGAGCGGTGCCTGGATCTGGGGTGGGGGGTGCAGCGTGGTCTGGGGGGGTTCGTGCTCCCCACGCCCTGTTCTGCCGCCACTGCATCGCCGTCCCCAGACAAAGCCACTGCACCGGCTTCGCCCGCCGCCTCCCCCATGCAGCTCGGCTCAGCCAAAGGACAAAGCCGCTTCGCCTGGCTGCCCCGCCAGGTCACCACGGACCCCCCGGCGGGGCTGGCCGGGGGGCACACGGGTGTCCCTGCTGCCTCTGGCACTGCCACAAGCCTCTCAAGGAGGGGGGATACCCCGAACCCTGCAAGCACCGTTGGAGACCCCTTCTTTCCACCGCCACGGGTTGGTGGTCCCCGCTGCTGTGACAGTGTCACCGCAGCCACCGCAGCCCACTGCCCGGCGCAGGGTCCCCAGGGGCTGTCCAAGGTCACGGGGAAGGTCAAGGAGGGGCAGGGGGGCCCCCACACTGCGCGCCCATGGCCTCGATGGCTGCACCGCGGCACACGCCGGGCACTCCCCGGCACGTCGAGGCCACGAGCACCACGCGGTGCCAGAACCCGCCGGGAGCCCCGAGTGCAGACCACGGACTTTGCACCAGCAAACACCGCGCACGGCCCCAGAACCAGGACCCAAACACCGCGCACGGCCACGGCACCACATGTGGCACCGGCCCCAGTGCCCCGTTTTCAGTGGGTGCCGAGCTGGGTGCAGCGCGGGGCTGGTTCCCCCAGCCAGAGCCACCCCAGAGCCACGTCCCGCCAGCCAGACCCCATCAGTGGGGACACTGATGTCCCCCAGCGCCTCAACCCGCTCAGCCACGCTCCCCTTTGCCACCTCACGCCTTCGCTGTCCCCGAGCACACAAAATCCCCACTGTCCCCTCACTCTGGCAGCTGGGGCTTGCCCGGAGCAGCCGGCAGGGTGTCCCCGGTGTCCCCCCAGCCACGGCCAGGGGAAGCCACCCTCGGCGTCCCCGACGCTACCACCCATGCTCCTGCTCACCTGCCACGGCCCCGCGCTACGGGGAGCGTCGGGACGAGCCGGGGTGCCCTGGGGGCGGCGGGGGCATATGCGGGGCCGCGGGGGCCACCGCCAGCTCTGTGCGCGGCGGAGCGGCAGAGGCGACAGCAGCGACAGCGGCCGTGCCCGGGCGCGTGTGGGAGTCGCGGCGCAGGGGGGGCCGGGGGCTTCCCCGCCCCACGCCCCCGCGCCCCCCCGGCCCCGCCACGGCGGGCAGTGACCTTGAGGCCGCGGCGCTGGCGGAGGACGGGGGGAGGGGGATATTTTTAGCCCGGCAGAGTCACTCCCAGCGCGTCCTCATTGTCACCGCCCTGGGGCTGCCTCCCGCACCCCACCGCCCCAATCCGGCCCCCCCTTTCCCCGCTCCCCACCGCGCCGGGGGCTGCGGGGTGCGCGGGAGTGGGAGGAGTGGCAGCCGAATCGGTCCCGCCTGCCCCAGACTCCCGGGGTGCCCTCGGGGCAGCCCCTTTGGTGTCCCCTTCCCAAAAAGCCACGCTGCCCCCGGGCATCCCCCCCCGCCCTGCTCCATCTGTGCCAGGGGGTCCCCACAAGCCGCGAGGTCCCCGGGAGCAGGGGGATCCCCAGGAGCTCAGGGAATCCCCAGGAATCCGGGGAATTCCCAGCACCAGCGGGTCCCCAGGAGCCACGGGGGTCCCCGCGGGGGGGGTCCCAAGCCCACCGCCCCCCCCAGCGCACCTACCTGCAGGCAGCCCCCGGCCTGTGCTCCCCTCGGGCGCTGGTGACCATGGCCTGGCGGCGACACGTGCGGTGACCCCGGGCTGCCCGGAGGCTTCGCCGGCACAACCGGCCGAGCGGGGGGCCGGGGGCAGCCGGGTGCCTCGGCTCCGGGCCCGCGCTCCCGCCTGGCCCCACGCCGCCGCTTCGTGCCTCGGTTTCCCCAGCGCGCAGCGGCCAGCGGGGCTGCCGGGGCGGCCGCGTTTGCTATTCCGCTCACACGCGCAGCCGCGCACAACCCGCTCCCCGGTTCCTCCCCGGCCACCGCAGCTATTGTCTGCGGCTAAATTTAGCCGCCTGCCGGCTCCCCCGCTTTAATTGCCGCATCTGCGGGGACGTGGGCGCTCGCCCGCCCCGTGCCAACCCCAGCGCCCACGCCGCTCCCGCCCCGGTGCCCACCCGTGGGTCTGACCCGGCCGCGGTCCCCGCGGGAGCCCCCGGTGACACCCAAAAAACCCACGGGGACCGTGGTCCCCACACCCCTCGCGGTTGCACGGGCTCCCGGGTACGCGATTGTCACCAGTGGGGAAGCGGGTACCCCCAGGCGCGGGGTGGGGGACACCCCCCAAATTTGGTGCGCAACGGCGCGGGCTGGGGGGTGCGGGTGCTGCCCACCCGCCTGCAGCCTGCCCTGCTCCCTTTGTCAGGCTGCGGGGCACACGCGTGTGCAAGCGCCCTGCGTGAGTGTCAGAGTGTGTGTGTGTGTGTGCGTGCACAGCGGGATTTGCGCGGGGATGCGGCTGTGCAGTGAACAAAGGATGGGGGGGTGGGCATGGGGGTGTGAACGGGGGGGTGGGCACGGGGAATTCGCAGGGAGTGTGAACAAGGGTGTGCACAAGGGTGTGAACAGGAGGGTGTGAACAAAGGCATGAGTGGCGGGGGGGGTGTGTGAATAGGGTGTGAACGCGGGGGTGGGCAGCGGGGAATGCACAGGGAGTGTGAACGGGAGTGTGTGCAAAGGGGTGTGCACGGGGGGCACGAACAGGGATTGTGCAAAGGGGTGTGCACAGGGGGCTGTATTGAGGGTGCAAACAGCAGTGCGTGCATCGGGGGGTGCAGGGGGTGTGGGAGCACGGGAGGGCGCACGGCGCTGTATGCACAGCTATAGGGCACCCGTGTGTAGGTGTGCGCACACGGGCTGTGCTGTGTGTTGTGCAAAGGGAGGGGGGGTGCACGCTGCTGCAGTGTGCGGGGGGGGGCGGCGGAGGTGCACGCTGCGGGGGGGTGCGTGGTGCAGGGGCGGTGCGTGGTGCAGGGGGTGCGCACAGCGCGGGGGGGGGCGTGGTGCAGAGCGTGTGTTCTGCAGAGCTCTGGCATTGTGCACGGGGAGGGGCCGGGGGGGGGATGCCCGGTGCAGGGGGGGGGATGCCCGGTGCAGGGGGGGCCGCGGGGGGGATGCCCGGTGCAAGCCCTGCGCGGCTGCGTAGATGCTGCGAGGATCCCGCCCCCCCCCGCGGGTTCCCCCGCCCCCGCAGCGGAGCAGCCCGTTGCCATGGTAACCCCCCCCCCCCGCGGGCTGCGCACGGCCCCCCCGAACAGGGGGAGTGGGGAACGGAGGGGGGGGGGAATCCCCGGAGGGGTGGGGCGGGGAATCCCTCCCCTCTCCGCTCCCCCGCGGCGGGCATGGACCCTCCCCCGTAGCCGCTTTGTTGCGGGGAGGGGACACCGGGACCCCCCCGCGCTGCAGCGGGAGGGGGGTTCCCCCGTTAATCCCCTGGGTGCCGGGATCCCTCCCTGCACCACGGGATTCCCCCACAACCCGCCTTTGCAATGGGGGGGGGGACAGCCTGCCCTCCCCCCCCCCCGTTAACCCCACCCGTACACTGAGGAGGGTGTCCAGGCCCCCCCCACTGAGGGATTCCCCCATTAATCCCTACTTTACAACGGGGGAACCCCCACTCTGCACCACAGGGGTTCCCCCAAAACCCCTCCCTTGCAATGGGGGATCCCACCCCCAAACTGGGGGGGCAGCCCCCATTAGCCCCTTCCACCTCCCCCCCACACCGAACACAGCAGGGGGGGTCTCCTGCATCGCAGGGGGTGGACGGTCCCCTTCTATTTGTGGTTGGTATGGGGACACCCCACGGAGAGGGGGGGCCCTGCACGCCGCAGCCCCCCCAAGCAGTCGGTTCCAGAATATCCCACCCAGGCCCCCCCCCAGCACTGCGGCAGAGGAGGAGGAGGAGGAGGGTGGGCTCTGCTGCACAAAGGCAGGGCTGCGCGGAGCCCACGGCCTCTGCGCAAGGGGGGAGCGGGTGCGGGCAGGGAGGGGGGCACCCCCGGCCCCCCCGGGCTGGGGAACACTCACGTGTGCAGGCAGGCGCAGGCAGCGGTGGGCTCGGGCTTCGGCAGCGCCGCAGCCAAGGGCAGGGCTCCCGCAGCCCCCCCGCTGCGGCGGCTCAGCCACAGCCGGCTGGGGGGGGCACAAAGGGGGCCCCCCACCCTGAGAGATCCCCAGTGCAGGCAGGAAGCATGGTACAAACTCCAGCGGGGATTTTTAGCAGAGGACGCAGCCCCCCCACCCAGGAAAGGAGAGCCCTCCAGCCATTTATCCCTTCAACAAATTAACAGGGTTATTTGTTTTTAATTGGGTTCAAACACAACAAACCTCTCACAAAAGGGGAGACAGCGGGTGCATTCCGCCCTGTCCTTGCTGGCTGGGGCTGGGGGGGTCAAAAGGGCCAGCCCAGCTCCTTCAGCCCAAAACGGCTTCAGCTCGAGCATCATCCCCTCCAAAACCCCTTCACCACCCACGTTAAACACCCCCAGGACTCCTGCAGCCCCCGCCTGCTCCCAGCAACCCCCCCATGGGATAGAGGCCACTCGCCTGGGGACGAGCTCCATTTGGTTCGTGCCACCACAGAAAGCCCAGCGGGACATCGAGCTGGCCCCGGTGACACCCACAGGGAAGCACCCATGGCAACGCTGCCCGGCTGGGGGTTCAGACCTTCAGAAGGAATTTCACTCCCAAAAAGAGACCAGGAAGGGGGAGAGGGAGGAGAGGAAAGGCCACAGCACCAGGCAAAGCCTCTCCAGCCCTGGCCCCCCAGGGGAGCTCAGCCGTTTGTTTGCCAGGACCGACCGCGGATGGCAGAAGCAGCAGGTTCCCTTCTCACCGCAGTTCTTGGGTCACGGCCCCCCCGGGAGCCCCCCGTCCCAGCAGGGAAGTCACACTGAGAAGCGCAAGGGTGCCGCGTCATTCCCCCCGTTCCCCTCGGAAGATGGAAGGTCATTTTCTCTCTTCCCCACTGCGCTGACAGAGGTTCTGCTCCCGTTGTGGTTCCTCCTCCCCACCGAACGCACCACTGGATGAGATCACAAGGAGGGAGGTGGCCGGTGGCGGGCAGGACAACAGGCCACCCCATCTGGAGTCTCTTTGGGGACATCCCAGCGCTGAGGATGACACGAGCAACAAGGGGTCAAGCGCCTTCCGTGTGACGGTCACCAAAATTCACCCTGTGGAACACAAGGGCGCAGCGCAGCCATGGTAGATGAAGGCGGTTTGGCTCAGGTCCGGCTGTGAGTGGGTTAACGGGGTCCCTACCACGGGAGGTTGCCCGTGCTGAAGGTCTGGAAGCGAGTTATTAACTTTTCTTTGTAAGACAACAGCCGAATTTGGAAGTGTGAAGGTAGCGTTAGTCTGTCCAGGTCGCTCTGTGCCAGTTGCCTGCAGAGGGGTGAGCATGGGGAAGGGGACAGGTCACTGGTGACAGTGGCGGGACGCTGCAGGGTCCCCAGGCGAGTCCTGGCCTCGGGCTTATCTTAAATCCAAGAACAGAGACAGAAAGAAAGTGGGGGCAGGGGAGGGAAACCAAAGGCAAGGAGGCTCCTCATGTCTCCTGTGTCCAGCCGAGCAGAGCCCCGCGCTCCAGCCCACCGTCCCAGGGGATGAGCAGCTCTAGTTCTACTTTTGGCTGTTGTAAGCTTTGTGCCTCTGGTTCATGGGGTTTTCCGGAGACTTCATCCACTCCTTCTTGAGGAGCTGCTTGAGCTGGGACAGGCGCATGTTGGGGTTCTCCTGCTTCAGGCGCGGCAGGTTGAGCTCTTCGAAAGCCGTGAAGGCGGCTTTCATCCGGCGCTCGGGGTGCCGGTCCAGGTCGTTGGAGACGCTGCCAGGAGGGAATTTGGAGAGTGACGTGGATCAGTGACACCTCCCACCGGCACCAGGCGCCCGCCGCGCTCTGATCCCCTGTCAGCGCGACCAAGTGCGCGCAGAATAACTCGGTGATAAAGCGGATAACCGCGCGAAGCTTCCCCAGCCCACTTCACATACTCTCCACAGAACAACAGGGCAGGGGACGTGTCCTGTTTGTGCTGTCGAGACAGGCAAAGCGTAAAAAAGAGCCTGCAAGAATTTCTCGTGAGGAAAGCGACACTTGGAAAGAGAGCGCGGCGTACCTGAGGACAGCAATGGCATCTTCAATGGTCCTGGCCTCCACCGAGCCCTCCTCCAGCGCCCTCCTGTTGATGTTCTCCTCCAAGGGCACCTCCAGGTGAGTCTTCTCCTTCTCCACTGCACAGGGAGGGGGAAAGGGAGAAATGTTAACGTCAAATCCAGCCTGCGCCAAACCCTCCGAAGAGGCAGAGTCCTTCAAAGCACTCAGAAAACTCAGCCAGAGTTCGGTCTCAGGACTGGAAGAGAAGAGCTCCTACTCTGCAGCTGTTTCTCCACCCCAAGTCGAAAAGAGGGAGTGTTTTTCCCCCCATTCCCCATCCCGTGGCTCTCAGGGCCTTTCCACGTTGCTACCAAACCTGTGTCCACATTCTCCTTCTGCTGCTGGTCTTTCCTGATTGTCTCCTCAATCTGGGCCCTGGTGACTTTGCCTGGAGTGACCTGCTTGGGCGACTTCCCTTTCAGCTTCGAGTCTTCCTCCTCCAGCAAGCGCTGCAGCTCCTTCTTGCGCTCCAGCTGCTCCAGCCGCCGCTTCTCCCTCTCCTCCTGGAAGGCAGAAAGAACCAGGTCATGTCTACCCTTCCGCCTTCCATCCCCCTCCGCAGCAGAGGGATCGAACCAGCCCTTACAGAAGCAGGGAACCCCACCTCATTTCTGTAGCTAACACAGCACCAACGTCACCTTATCGGAAGGGACATCAGCTGGTTCCCTTTGGCATCCAGAATAACTCCCCCATCCGCAACCACGCACCAGCCACCCATGATGCCAGCACCGTGAAACACAACCCAGAGAAGGAGCAGGAGGCACCAGCCAGGGCTGCTGACAATCACATTAAGTTTTCCACTTTAATTTTAATAAGTAGCCGGAGGTTGAAAGTTCAGCGGTTGTTAGAGATGAGCCAGTCGAGAGGCTGAATTTGTCCCCGGGCCTGGCTCCTGCTCTTCCCAAGCCAGGGCGGGCGGTTAAACCGAGCCCAACACGCGGTGCAGCTCTTGTGGTAACTTTAAAGTGCTTCACAAGGAGTTTAAGAGCCGCTTTGCCCTCCGAGGCCAACGGAAGAGGGTGACAAGCCCACGCAACGGGCCCTTAGGGTATTTCAGCACCTTGGCTTTTCTTCCTTCTCTCCCACAGCCTGTAAGGTCTGGCAGAAACAAACATCTCTCCGGGGCAGCATCACAACATCCTGTATTTCAGTTAGTTATGTGGACATTTAATTACGGCTCTCATTCATTATTCACACAGGCGGCACAACGAACCGATCGAGCGTTAACGAACGGGTTCACCCCACCTCAGCAGTAACTCAACCTGCCGTCTTCAGCGGTGTTTAAGGAGTAGGAGCAGAATTACAGGCACTGGGGTAGGGCCCAGCAAGGCTGGGCTTTGAGACTCTATTGAACAACAAAAAAACCGCCAACCTTTAAGTCTCTCCACAGCTCAAGAGTTTAAACAAAACCCCATCAAAACACAGAATCAAAGCCAACAAATAGTGAATCAAAACATGCCCTGGGGCTGCCGCTGCTTCCGTGGAGCGCAGCAAGGACCAGGTCTTTCATCCGAGCTGGGAAGGGAAGGAAAAGCTCACCCACCTCCACCGCGAGCAGCTGGGGCCGAGGATGGGAAAAAAAGCCATTAGAGGGACGAAGCCTTTATTACAACCGGCAGTCTTCAAATTCTTGGTCATTAAGCGCTTAGTGCCAGCGCTCTGAGACACAATGCCCTGGCAACTGGACCGTGCACCATTTCAAAGCGCAAATTCGCTTCTTGAAGACGTCGGCTTTCCCTGCCTGCTGCTTTCCTGTTGGGCCTCTCCCTCTTCTAGTAAAGGCTGAGTAAACAAATGTGCTCGGTCTCCCCAAAACTGGAGAGATCAATGTGGCACAACGGAAGGAGCGCTGCAGAAATCGCTGAAGATCAAGCCGTTGAATTAGATGGAAAGCACAGGCGAGAGAAGCCGCGCTGTGCGTTCAGGATCCCGGCATCGTGCCTACAACACGGGGCGGTGCAAAGAAACGGTGCCCTGGCTGCTCATCCTGCCCCCGATGCTCAGGGGCGACCAAACCCCAGCAGGGTGCGCGGTGAGAACCGCGGCTGCGGCGTGGCCGTGGCTCCAAGAATCCAGGAGACAGGTAAGGAGCGGATGCACGAGTACGAGTGACCTAAGGGAAGAAAGCATTTCAGAATAGCAATGTTATTTATTGTTAAAGATGATCGTTTAGCTCTGACCACAGAAAGGGACCTGTCCTACACCACGCAGCCCAGCGGGGACCACGACACATCTGTTGGAGCAGAAATTCAAGGATAACGCTCTGCTGCCGGTAGCACCTTCCAAACAGAGCTCTCCGGAGAGGACACATCCACGCGGTGATGGAAATGGGGGCGCAGAGCCTTCCTCCCACGCTGCCGGGATGCCCAGCTCCTCCTCCTCTGGCCACCGGGAAGAGCTGCTCCCTGGCATCCACCAGCGAGTTTCTATTTGCAGAAAGTAAATAAGCTGGCACCGTCACTATTTGTCACAAGACCCACGAAAACCGACGCACTCGGGTTTCCCCAGCGGCCCGACACGTCCAGCTCTGTTCTGCACCTTCCGCGGCGCTCAAAGGTCAATCCCGAAGCCCAAGGGATCTGAAACCGTCGTGTTTTCTTTGAGATTTTTCTCAGGTTGGGCCAAAACAAATGAAGCTTTTATGAGTCAGCCGAAATGTTCTGATGAGAGGGAGGTTTGGATTTGTCTAAGTGGAACGTACTGCAAAGCTATTAGAAAACTGGGAAGGAAATGAATAGTTTTCTCCCTCCGCATCGCTGCGCTCCGCAGGCACCGGGAGGAGCCGGGGGCGAGATTTCTTTAGCTGGACCCTTCAGCTCCCAGGGATTTGTGCGTTAAAACGTGCGTTTCCAGCCTCACAAAGAGCTGCCTGAGCAAGGAACAATTCGTGAGCTTTGGGAACAGCTCCCCACCTGCTCAGGAGGAGGAGAACGAGGTCCCACGCGTGCAGATTTGAGAGCGAGCGGTCAATCGAAGCGGCCGCGCTCCGAGTCAACCTCTCCGCAGGGAAACGTGGAGAATGAGCCGCCAGCTTGGCAAAGCACAAAGGGGAAAGCGATGTAAAAACGTGACGCAGTCAGAAAACGAGCCGGGCATAACCAACCTGGAGCGCGTCCGAGCACCCGCTGGGCTCTCGGAGGTTCAAACACGTCCCTTCTGTCACCCACGGGCAAAGCAAGAGGTGGAGGGACGCTGGAGCCTGAGGAAGCTGGTTCTGGGGTCTGAAACCCAGCCTGGTGTCTCCCCACCACACCTCTGCCCCCTGCATTGCTCATTTGTGCCATCAGATTTCAGTATTTTGTACCCGGTGCCACACAGATATCCCCCAAAAAGGGAAGAGGAGTCATTAGAGTTGTCTTGCGTTTTATCTGGTGCCACAGCTGAGTAATTCTGCACTGAATCAGAGGAGAAAGGGGAGAGAAAGTCACCACCGCCGCCGGGACCTGCGGGTACGTGAGCCTGCCAGCCCACAGCCCGTGACCGAGGGGAACGAGAACGGCACAAAACGCCCCAAAAGAGTCACCGCGCCCTCACGCACCATCTGTGCTTTTCCAGCACAAGCGCTCACCCTGCATTTAACTCAGATTTTTCCCCAGACCCTTTGCACACCAGTACAAAAAGTCTTTGGCTGCGAGACCCCTGCCCTTGACAGATACTCCACCGATCCTTCCTTTCTGGAATTTTCCAGCACATTTGGTGGTTTGTCGCCCTTGCACGCCTGCCTGCAGCTTCGCCGGGGATGCACACGCGGTTGTTCCACCACCAGAAACGCTTCAGCTGATCGCATGGAGAAACCCACACTGCGATCAGGCTGCTGAGCGCCGTGCTCCGAGCTGCAGCCCAGCCTGGCGTAGGAGGGGACGGGAAGGATGAAAACACCCGAACGTGACACAAAAAGCAGTCACCTGGGTAAAATCCTGAGCTTCCCAGCACGGATGGTGATTTTGTGCCTTCCAACCAGAGCTCTCCAGGGAAGGTAACACGCGGTGACTCGTGCCGAAGCGCCAGAGGAGGAACGCGCACATGGCGGGCTGGTGACATCGGCTCAGCTGCTCCTTTATGCATCACGGAGCCACCAGACGAGCGCCACGCTCTGTTAGCAGAGGACGGTTGCTCCCAGAGCAGGGCAGGGGTGGCATTTAAAGCCCTCCCAAAATGCTGCAAACAACAGGAATCTCATGATATTTTGAACATTCAGCTTCCCTACACCAAACTATTACTGTTGATGCGCATCGCTGCTTCAACAGCGAGACCACAGAGCCACCGAACCCCAGAACGGAGCTTCGTGCTCTCATTTATTTCAGAGGCTCCAGTGCTCGTCTGCAGGGGAAAAGGGATTAAATGGGGTGTGGTCTCAGCCCATCCCAAAGGCTCCCAGCCCATCCCAAAGGCTCCCAGCCGCTCCGGCAGTGCAGGAATTGCGAGGTGCCGCTGTTAACGTGTTACTGCCATCGCCCGGAGAGCCAGGGAAGGGCTGCAATTGCTGCGAGCATCCTCCTCCACCCACCGCCACCCTCCCGGCAGCGACGCGAGTCCCTCCCGCAGCATCCGGACGTTTGACTCCCGCCAGCGATGCGTTTTCTGTCCTCTCTGGGACGAGGATGGAAAATCATTTACGATCTGAGTCCCATGTTCCTTCCCCGCCGGGGTGCGGGCAGCTCCTCCTGTTCTCTGTGCGGATGTCCCACCCCGACAGCGCTGGAGAAGCAGCCGAGGAAGGTTTTACCCATTTATTTTCCCCCCAGCAAACCCACATTTTCCTGTCTGGTGGCCGTTTGCTCGCCCTCACAAAGCCCCAATCTTTGCTTAGGCTGTGGCAGCTCTGTGTGCAGATATAGCGAGAGCTGGAGCCCTGTGGGTAGGACAACCCTTCATCTGAGCTGAGACCTTCGCTCCCCAGTGGAACACATGGGAAGCAAACGCACTAAAATTCAGCATCCAGGTGAAATTCAGATGTAAACACTACAGCTACGTGGATGCGAATCCTGCAGGAAAAGCAGTAAAGTGTTGAGCGGAGGTGCCGAGTGGAAACAGCTCACTGCTTTCTCTCAAACCCAGCCTGAAGCTCTGGAGAGGCCACTGGTTTCCCAGTCGGCAATTCCAGCTCCCCACGCTCACAGGAGCCTGTTTTGGAAGCTCAAATAGGTCAGTGTTGCCAAAATCTTAAGTAGAGCAATAATAAGTCCTTGTTCCGGGAAGTAATTAAGCATCATTACAGGATTGTGTGGGGGAACAGCACCCAGGACTCCAAATTCCAAACGTCAGGGCACGCATTAGGGGTGAACTCACACAGGCTCACGCACCACCAGAGCTCAGAAAGCACCGAATTCAGAGCAGCGCAAACCCAGTAACCCCATAAATCAACAGAAGTCCCATCTCGTTAGCACGAGTGTAAGAAAATCATTTCAGAAGAGGCAGCTAAGTTACTACCAACGATCGCTTCTAGAATAATGCACAAAATGTTAATGTTAAAAACCAAAGAACCTAGAAAAGAGCACTGAAGTGCTCTGTTTATTAGCACCAAGGCAGAGCAAGGTGGCAAGGGCGAACCAGAGAGAACCTTTCGAAAGAGACAGGTCCTGATGTGTCGCACACCAAGTTAGGGAGGAAAGCCAAAAAGCTTTGTAATCCTTAACCACCCAATTTGTTTTTCCTTTTACAAAAATATCAAATGAAAGAACTGCTGGGTCAACAATCAACCCCTGCAGCAGAGTTCCTGATTTTTTACGCAATTCAATTTTCAATGACTCCAACAATAAAGCTTTTACTGCCTCCCCTGGGGAGTCACCTCCCAGATCCACCCCATTTCTGAATTACACATCAAAGTGTAAACTCACTCCCACGCTTGGCTTTTTCAGCTCCCAGAGAAGCCACTAGTTCCAGGTTTTCTGCCTAAAACCAAGCGCAGGATGAGGCCTGGAGAGAGCGACAGCTGGGGGACAGGGTAGGAGAAGCACCTTGCTGAGCAAGGCTTGATCTCACAGACCAAATGGAATCGCCCCGTCTACCTGACCAGGAATTCACCTTCCTTTGTTCCTTCCTCATCACGTGTTTGTCTTCATCCTTCCAGTAGGCATCTTCCAGCTCCTGCTGCCGCTTGGCATCGGCTGCTGCCTTCGCCTCAGCTTTCCTCGCGCGGGCAGCAGCCGACTTGGTGTTTTCACCTTGGAACTTCTTGGGCATCACTCAAGGTGCTCTGCAAAAAAAAAAGAGAAGTCCAGATGGTTGCCCTGAAGAGGATCTTGGGTTCCCCATCACCGCAGGAAGGAGGAACAGCTGGAGCTCACACCATGAAAACCCCTTTTTTAATCGCCTCCCATTATTTCGAGATCCTGAGCAGAACAGATCTCGTAATCTCGCAGCTCACCCAGGAGGAACTCAGTGGGAAAAGTCCCTCCTGTGGGTTTATTGTGCTGCAACAACATGGGGAAGCGAGCTGCTGGTTCCTGGTATCCACGCAAAAGCAGCGATGCCCTGCAAGCAAAACGGCCCCTGCTACCGAGCCAAAACAGGGCTGGGGGCTCCTGCCGAGCCAAAACGGGGCTGGGGGCTCCTGCTCTGCACCGGGGGCTCCGAGGGGAATTCGCCGTTGCCGACAGAGCAGCACAAACGCTTCATCGCACCCTCCGTCTGTGCAGAAACGCAGCGCGTGGCCCCAGTTAATCTGGATGCATGACCACGTAGATGTGCTGTATTTAATTTTCAGGGTAGGAAAAGGTGGAAAAGCCAGGCACAGCAGCACCCTCAAAATTAACCAGGCACTAAGCAGAGCCCTTCTTGTTCGCACGCTGCCCACGCAGACGCCACGTTCTGGACCCCAAACCTTTACTTTTAACGACAAATAGCTACCTGCTACACAAGAAACAGCAGAGAAGGGTTGATGTCTAGGGCTGGCTGCTCAAGTCCCAGACTTTTCCAAGCCTGGGCTGGATTAAATCCCTTCTCTACACCCCGATACGCGCCCTGACTCTTCCTGAAGGGCACGATCCGGGCTGGGCCCCTAGGGGGGCCAGGGACAGCCCCACCCCAGGGGCTGCACCCAGGGCCCCCCGGGCCTCCCCGCCCCGTCACCCGCAGCCCTTCCCCGCTCCCCCGGTTCTCTCCGCACCCCCGGCCCGGCTCGTCCCCTCAGGCCGGGCCCCGGTCCTGGTCCCCCCGCCCGGGCCCGCTCCTACCCGGTCCCCGCCGCCCCGGCCGTCGCGCACGTTGCGCGTCACCGCTGCGCCAGGTCGCCCCGCGGGAGGGGCGGGACGAGCGGCGCCGCCGGCTCGTCAGGGTCGCGTTCCGCCGCCGCCATCTTTGCTAAGGGCACGACCCGTTCCTCCCGGGCCACGGCGCTAGGCCCGGCGGCGGCCGGAAGCGGCGGGCCGGACAGCATCCCCCGCCCACGGTAGTGCCCGCAGAGCCGCGGGGAGGCCGCAGGAGAGGCCGCAGGAGAGCCCGCAATCCGCCCGCCGCTGCCGCTTCCCCCGCCCGGCACAAAGATGGCGGCACGCCCCGAGATCGCGACGCCGCCGCCGCCAAGCGGCTCCTGTGGAACGGGGCTAATTATACCTGGGTGGGCGGAGCTTAGCGGGGTGTGTCCCATTGACACCTGGCCGGGGATTAGCAGGGCGGGGTCCATTGTTATCAAACGGGGTGGAGCTTAGAAGGGCGGGGCCCATTGTCACCTGGGTGGAGCTTAATAGATGTTATCTGGATGGGGCGGAGCTTAGCAGGGCGAGGCCCATTGTTATCTGGATGGGGCGGAGCTGAGCAGGGCGGGGCCCATTGTTATCTGGATGGGGCGGAGCTTAGCAGGGCAGGGCCCATTGTTATCAGGATGGGGTGGAGCTGAGCAGGGCGGGGCCCATTGTTATCAGGATGGGGCGGAGCTGAGCAGGGCGGGGCCCATTGTTATCTGGATAGGGTGGAGTTTAGCAGGGCGGGTCCATTGTTATCTGGATGGGGCGGAGCTTAGTAGGGCAGGGCCCATTGTTATCTGGATAGGGCGGAGCTTAGCAGGGCAGGGCCCATTGTTATCTGGATGGGGTGGAGCTGAGCAGGGCGGGGCCCATTGTTATCTGGATGGGGCGGAGCATAGCAGGGCAGGGCCCATTGTTATCAGGATGGGGTGGAGCTGAGCAGGGCGGGGCCCATTGTTATCAGGATGGGGCGGAGCTGAGCAGGGCGGGGCCCATTGTTATCTGGATAGGGTGGAGCTTAGCAGGGCGGGGCCCATTGTTATCTGGATGGGGCGGAGCTTAGCAGAGTGGGGCCCACACCCATGGGGACAGCAGCACCCGCTCCCATGTCTGTCCCCCAGCCCCCCAAGGACAGGCTCCTCCTGGGGAACAGCTCCTCCTTTATTGGGGACCCCAGGACAGGGACATGCACCCTGTATCCCACCCACTGCACCCCTCCATGCCCTCCGACCCCCAGCACCCTACACGTGGGTCTCCTGCAGCAGCCGATCGGTGGCTGTGCCAGGCTCGGGGGGGCCCCATGGGCGGTTGTCCCCCCCATCCAGCCTTGCTGGCAGCACCTGGGGGGCTTCTGCCTTGCCCAGGGGCTCTTCCCCGGAGCTCTTGGTGCCCACGGGGGACACCGAGGACGTTTGCTTCGTGATGTCCCACCACAGCACGCCCGGGGGCAGCTGTGTCCGCTTGGTCGGTCCTGCTGGAAAGGGGGGGCCATGGGGAGGGGCTGCAGAGGGGGGAACCCCAGCGTGGGGTCATGTCCGCACCCGTCCCCCAGCCTCACCTGTCAGGGAGCTGAGCAGGACCCCGACCACCACCGTGGTGAGGGTCCCCAGCGCCCCATAGTACAGGTAGGAGATGGCATAGAAGTCACCCAGGATGGGCGGCCTGCGGGGGGCGGGGGGGACAGGGACAGCAGTGTGACATCACAGCAAACGTGGGAAGCAGCATGACGTCACAAGGAATGCAGTGTGACGTCACAAGGAATGCAGTGTGACGTCACAAGGAATGCAGTGTGACATCACACTGAGCAGGGGAAGCTGTGCGACATCACAGAGAACAAGGACCGCAGTGTGACATCGCAGAGAACAAGGACAGCAGTGTGACACTGCAGCGAGTCACCTGCCCCTCCAGGACCGTGTCCCCCCTGCTGCCATCCCCCCGCCCGAGCTGTCCCCCCCTCACCGTGGTGGGGCCGGGGGGTCCTGGCGGGGGGGCAGGGGTCCCAGCAGGATGGTGCGGTTGCCACCGGCGGTGCGGTTGTAGAGCGGGCAGAGGGTCCCCGAGGCGGGCAGCACCCCCATGGTGGCAGCACTGGGGGGGTACATGGTCCCCCCCACAGCCACCCAGAAGGAGAGGGCAAAGCCAGCAGCCAGACCCCCCAGCACACCCTGCGGTGGAGCAGAGGGGTCAGGCTGCTGTGGGACCCCCACAGCCCCCCCAGATCCCTCCAAGGGACTCACGGCCGTGCTGCACAGCGGCAGGAACATGCCCAGCAGGAAAGCCCCCAGCAACGGGCCGCTGATCACCCCCATGACGGTGAATGAGCCCTGGAAAGGGGATGGAGAGCTCTGTGTGGGGCTCAGGGCAGGGGGAGGGCGGTTGGCTCTTCCCCAGCCCCCCGGCCCCCCAGCTCAAGGGCTCTCGGGCACCCAGCAGCGTGTGGCCGTGTCTCGTTTGGCTGGGCAGAGCGGGTGGGCAATGTGGGGGCAGCGGGGGGGCTCACCTGCAGAACACCCCCCCCGAGCAGCGAGGCCAGAGCTGCCACCGTGATGCACAGGGTGCCGTAGATGAGCGCTGCAGGGAGACAGGAAGGCTCAGCACCACGGCATGGGATCACAGCATCGCTTTGGTTGGAACAGACCTTCGAGATCATGGAGTCCAACCGTAACCCACCCCTGGCACTGCCCCATGTCCTGAGAACCTCCTGTCCGTCTGTCCAGCCCTCCAGGGATGGTGACTCCAGCACTGCCCTGGGCAGCCTGTTCCAATGCCCCACAGCCCTTTGGGGGAGAAATTGTTCCCAGATCCAACCTCAACCTCCTCTGGTGCAACTTGAGGCCGTTTGCTAAACCCCCAAGTCCCTCAGCCGCTCCCATCCCCCTTGTGCTCCAGCCCCTTTCCCAGCTCCCTTCCCTTCTCTCCACTCGCTCCAGCACCTCAAGCTCTTTCTTGTCATGAGGGGCCTAAAACTGCCCCCAGGATTCGAGGTGCAGCCCAATATGTCACGGCACAGCGCGGCGCAGCACAGGCGACACAGCCCAGCCCAGTGTGGCCCCGTCCCCACTCACACAGCCCCTTGGAGATGAGGGTCAGCCTCCGCGGTGACAGCGCGGGCAGCTTGGGCTTGATGATGTCCTCGACGGTGACGGCCGCCATGGCGTTGATGCTGGTGGAGGCCGTGCTGGGGCGGGCGGCAACGCTCAGCCCCGGCACCCTGCGGCCTCCGTGGGGAGGTGTGGGGTCCCCTCGGGGTCCCCGTCCTCACCTGAGGGTCCCACTATAGGCACAAGCCAGGAATAGCCCCGGCACCCCCGGGAACGTCTCGAAGATGTCGAGGACCAGATAGGGCATGTACTGTGGGGGGTGGTGGCTGCATCAGGGGGGGCAGGACTGCAGGGGACCCCAGACCTGCAGTGGGGCTGAGACAAGCACCCAGGGACCTGCCCCTCCGACCTGCTCACCCTTCCAACCTCGCTGCTCTCAGTTTGGTGCTCAAGAGGGCAGAGCTGGGGGGGGAGCCGCTACCTGGTCTGGGGCTGAGATGTAGCCGGTGAGGAGGGGATCGCAGTCCTTGTAGAGCGCAAACATCACAAGGCCACAGGCCACTGCGCTGGAGACGATGCAGAAGAGCCCCACTTGATTCACCAGCAGCGCCCTGCGAGCACGGAGCACACCTGGCTGAGCAGGGCTGCAGGGGCTGTGCAACGGGGCAAGGGCTGGGCAAGGGCTGTGCAACGGGACAAGGGCTGTGCAAGGATGCAAGGTCTGTGCAAGGGCCGTGCAAAGGCCGTGCAAAGGTGCAAAGTCTGTGCAGGGTCTGTGCAAGGGTGCAAGGTCCATGCGGGGCTGCAGAGTCCGTGCAAGGGTCTGTGCACAGTGCAAGGTCCGTGCAGGAGTGTGAGGGCCATGCAGGGGTGCAGAGTTCGTGCAGGGGGTGCAAGGGCCACGCAAGGATGCAGCGTTTGTGCAGGGTCTGTGCAGCAGTGCAAGGTCTGTGCAAGGGTTTTGGGACTGTGCAAGGTCTGCACAAGGGTTTTGGGTCTGTGCAAGGTCTGCACAAGGGTTCTGGGTCTGTGCAAGGTCTGCACAAGGGTTCTGGGTCTGTGCAGGGGTACAGGGACTGTGCAAGGGTGCAGGGTCTGTGCAGGGCTGCAGGGACTGGTCTCCCCAAGGGGCACAGGGTGGCGTGGGGCCATTCCCCCCACCCGAAGCAGCCCCATCCCACGCAGAGCACGACCCGGCTGATGCCCGAGGACTCACCCCCTGGCCTCCCCCTCGGTCCGGCAGGCCACGTAGCGCTGGACCTGCGCCTGGTTCACGCCGTACATGGAGAGCCAGACCAGCGTGCCGCCCAGCACGAACGTCCACACCGTGTACCGGCTCCGCGGGTCCGGGTTGAAGCTGGGCGCAGCGGCACGTCGCCGGGGCGGGGGGGTGAGCCGGGGCCGGTACCAGCCCCCCAGTGCCCCCAGGGTGGAGGAGCAGGGTCAGCACCCAGCGGGACAGGGGGACTCACTCGCCGAAGTTGATGCGGGAACCATTGGCGGCGATGGCCAGCACCCTGCCAGCACCCCCCACCAGCAGCGCCCCCCGGATGATGATGGCGATGAAGCCAGAGAGCATCACGAAGACCTGGAAGACGTCGGTCCAGATGACAGCTTTCATCCCACCCTGTGCCGGATGGAGCCGTGCGTCAGCACTGGGGACCCTGGGGACCCCCAGGACCCCCCCGTCCCACACTCACTATGGTGGTGTAGAAGGTGCAGATGATGCCAGTGGAGAGCAGGGATGCCCAGATGTCCAGACCGGTCACTGAAGGGGACAGCAAAGTGCTGAGCAGAACCCCAGGGTGCAAACAACACCTGGGGTGGGACAGGGCTGCGATGTCCCCAACACAGGGGTGGGGACACAACAGGGAGCAGCGCCCCCTCCCCACCGCACCTTGGTTGAGGATCAGGGCGGGGGCGTAGATGACAATCCCCGTGTACAGCGTCTGCGGGAACAGGGGGGTCAGCACCCCATCCCGCGGCACCGCGGGCACCGGGCAGGTGACGGTGGCACCAGCGGGGACAGGAACAATGCGTGACGGTGCCGCCCCAGCGCGGCGTGTGGGAAAACACTGAGGTTTTCACTGAAAACAGGGCTCCCGCCGGGCGCTGTTTGCTTTGAGCCGTGGAAAACAAGAGCAGAGGAACAAGGACACCTCCCGGGGGCTCAGGGCATGGCTGGATTGAAGCCTCTGCCATGTCCCCTCTGTCCCCATCCCACCCACGCACCACAGACACGCACCGTGGCCACCACGTACTGCATGGTCCCGCACAGCCGGACGCTCCTGCTGAACCGGCGCTCCAGGTACTGGGGACAAGAACAAGGACGAGGGAGCGTGTTGGCTGCATCCCAGCACCCAGGCACCCCCGGGGTGGGACACATCCCCCACCCCGTCCCCACCTCGTAGGTGCTGGTGAGCCCCAGGCGGTAGAAGACGGGGAGAAAGAGGCCGGCGGTGAGCAGCGTGTTGAGCAGCTGCCCCAGGCACATCCAGAGGAATTTGGCTCCGTAGCGATACGCCTCCGCCGGCACCCCCAGCACCTGGATGGCCGACATGAAGCTGGCGGAGAGCGAGAGCCCAACAGGCAGCGCCGACATCCGCCGCCCCCCCGTGAAAAAATCCTCCGAGGTTTTCTGGCCGCCTTTGGCCAGGCCGTGGAAGAGCCCAATGCCGGTGGAGATGAGCAGCATCAGCCCGAAGACCCCGTAGTCCCAGAGGCTGAAGGTGAGCTGCTCCGGCACCCACAGCTCCAGGCTCCCCATGGGGAGCACCTGCAGGTAGATGGGGACGTGGCACAGGGATATGACCAGGACACGGAGGCACTGGAAGAACTGGAGTGGGAGAAAACTCTGTGTGATTTTCAGCCGATGCTTGATGAGTGGTGGAAAAGACCGAGCACGGTGTGGAGAACACGGATGCCACCCCGTCCTGTCCCATCCCATCCCATCCCATCCCATCCCATCCCATCCCATCCCATCCCATCCATCCCACACCATCCCAGCCTATCCCATCCCACTCCATTCCATCCCATCCATCCTGTCCCATCCCACCCCACCTCGTCCCCTCCGTCCCATCCCCAGGAGGGTCGGTGCCAAGCGTCCGGCTGCAAGAGGCACAGCCTGAGCTCAAGCAAGGAAATTTCCCCCAGTACCTCCCAGTTCAGAGCCCGCCGGGAGAGGCAGCGACCGGTCCGGCTGCTCCGGTGAAGCTCCGGCGCCAAAGGATGTATCCGGGGAGGGGGGAAGCGATCCTCCCCAGCCAGAGCAAACAGGGAGCGGCAGAGCTGCCACCGGAGCCAAAATGTATCTCCAGCTGAGGGGACAAAACAAATCAAAGCTAAACCTTTAGCCAGAAATAAAAAGAAGCAGCTGGTTTGCAGGCAGCTGCCTGCAGAGCGACAAGGACCCGGTGCTGAGGCTGGGGGAGGAGAGCAAGGGGCTGCCCGGGGTCCCTGGGGACGGCGGAGGCGGCTGTGGCGATGTCCTTGGTGGTGACGAGGGGCCGGCAGTGGCTCCGGCAGCTCCAGCGCGCGGGGCGGGCGCCGGGGAGGCAGGTTCAGGGCGTTGGGGAGGGACCCTCGGAGGGGAGGATGGAGCCGTCGAAGGCCACGTCCATAACCCCTTCCCTCCCGCACACCCTGGCACCGTGCGGCCCTGGGGACACTGCGTGTGGTGACACAGCACCCATGTCCCGGTGGCACCGGTGAGTGCGGGGACAGCGGGATGGCTGCGGGATACGTGGCACCCGGGCGTGGGGCTGCTCCGGCTTCCTCATTCCCCGGCATAAACGCTGCTTTGTCTCACCTGTCCCCAGGTTGGTCCCACGGGGATTACCCCTGGGGACAAACCTGCGGTTGTGACTGGGGAAGAGACCCAGCGTGGGGACAGAGCCATGGGAGGGACACCAACCCTCCTGAGGCATCATGGCAGGACAGAGAGGTGTCCCCAGGGTCTGGCTCTAGCCATGATGGCTTTGTCCCCAACGCCCGTCCTTGACGCCCTTTGCCGCGTTGCCTCTGGCTTCACCTCCTCCTTGAGCTGCTTAGAGCAGCAAAAAGGGGAAAAACAACAAGTGGTGGCTGCTGGGCCCGGCCACATCCGCTGGCACCCACGGCACCGAGGGCACGGTGACACTGGTGGCACCCTGGGGCCGGGCTGGCCGCGGCAGGACCACAGTGGAGGGGCTGATCCTGTCCCGTGGGGCTGTGTGTGGGGCAGGGAGGGTCCCAGCCATGGGGTGCAGGGGGGCCAGCGGTGTGTGGGCAGCCCCCAGCCCCGCGTGGTGGGGTGGGACATGGTGGGACACGGACGCCCTGGCAGAGCATCGCCCATCCCATGGTACCCATGGCATCGGGACCAGCGAGGTGCTCAATCCATGGGGTCCCCAATGGGGCACTCAGCACCAAGTGGGGTGTCCAGGGCTCCCAGACCCTTCAGCCCCCACCCAGTCCCTGCACCCTGGGGTGACTTTTGTCTGTCCCCACCCTGTGCCCCCTTCTGTTGCCAGGAAGCCACGCGCAGGGCGGCTGTGGGCAGGAAGGAAGTCACCGCGGGGATTTTATGACTCTCTCCTTCGCTCGCAGCCTCCGAGCAGCTGCCTACGCAGCCCCGGAACCCCGACCCAGCGGCACAGCCCAGCCTGGGACCCGCTGCAGGGGCTGGAGCACACGGACGCTGCAGGTACCGCGCTGGCACGGGGGGTTGTGGGGCCTGGCCATGGGGATGGAGCCGAATCCTGAATCCCAAATCCCTGGGAGCGATGCTGGGTGTGGGCGCGTGGCCCTGAGATGGGCTGGGAGGGTGGGTTTGTCCACACGCCTGGAGAAATGGCTGCGTGCCTCAGTTTCCCCTTCCTCCTTCCCATAACGGGTTCACCCCCGCCCTGGAGATGCTCCAGGTTTGGCTGGGTGATGGACACCAAGGGTAACACATTAGGGAGGGCATGTGAGGGGCAAGGTGAGGGTCACACCGGGGGGACAGCGCCGCCAGCACCCCATGCTGAGCCCCCCCGTGCTTGCAGCCATGGCCCCGCTGGGCGAGGAGACGCCGCTGATCGGGGAGCGCTCCTGCAGCCTCTCGTCCACCGAAACCGGCACCCTCCAGGTGTACCTGTACCACCGGGGGACACCGGCACCGCACAGCCCCCCCGGCACCGCCGCCGGCATCCTCACCTTCACCTTCGGCGAGTACACGGCCGAGGAGCTGTGCGTCCGCGCCGCCAAAGCCTGCGGTGAGCAGCGCCCCGGGGGGGCTCGGAGCACCGGCTGTGGGCTGGGGGGGTGACAGTGCCAGCCCCGCTCTGTCCCCAGGTGTGCTGCCCGTCTGTCACCCGCTCTTCGCCCTGGCCACCGAGGACCTCAGCTGCTGGTTCCCCCCCAGCCACCTCTTCACTGTGGATGAGTCCTGCAGCCAGGTTGTGGTGTACAGGATCAGGTACAGCCCCTGGGGACGCGCCTGTCCCGCTGTCCCCAGCCCGGGTCCCTGGGGACTCCGATGGCTGATGGGCTGTGCGGGATGTGGGATGCGGTGCTCAGCACCCCCCCTGCTATCTCTATCAGGTTCTTTTTCCCCAACTGGTGTGGACTGGGACACTCCCACCGCTTCCAGCTGCTGAACGACAGGGCCAGCCCCATCCTGGACTATCCCGTCATCGATTACCTGTTCGCCCAGGTGAGCCCTGCCAGGGCCATGTCCCCGTCCCCAACACCCGGGGACACAGGGCGAGCTCCCACGTGGCTTCTCGGGTGCATGGGACACATGAAGCTCAGTGTAGCCTCTGCGCCCTCCCCAGTCCCGCAGCGATTTCATCGGGGGCCGCGTGGCCGTGGCGCTGAGCCTGCCCACGCAGGAGGAGTGCCTGAGCCTGGCCGTGCTGGACATGCTGCGCATCGCCAAGGAGGAGCAGCAGAGCCCCGGCCAGGTCTTCAGCTACGTCAGGTGAGCTGGGGACTGTGGGGACAGCCCAGCATCCCTGAGGACAATCTGGTACCTGTGGGGACAGCCTGGTATCCCTGGGAACAGCCTGGCACCCATGGAGACAATCTGGCACCCATGGGGACAGGCCAGCATCCTTGGGGACAGCCCAGTGTCCCTGGGATGGGTGGGGACAGCCCGGTACCCACTGCCACCTCACGTCCCCATCCCCGGCAGCTACAAGTCCTGCATCCCGGCGCCGCTGCGGTTCCAGATCCAGCAGCACAACTTCCTCACCCGCAAGCGCATCCGGCGCCGCTTCAGCAAATCCCTGCGGAAGATCGGGGGCTGCCAGACAGACGGACGGTACCTGAAGCTCAAGTACCTGCTGGACCTGGAGCGGCTGCAGCGGCGCTGGGCCGAGGAGAGTTTCCCCGTGCGCTCGCCCGGCTCTGCTGCCGACATCGTCATCCACGTGGCCGGTGAAAGCGGCATCTCCTGGAGCTGCGGTGGAGCCGAGGTGAGGGCCGGTGGCTGGGGGGGTGCCCCAAGGTGGGGGACACGGTGACCAGCCCCAATCATGTCCCCTTACAGAGCCGCCAGCACTTCTGCGACTTCCCCGACATCGCCGACATCAGCATCAAGCAGGCGAGCCGGGACGGCGGCCCCGTGGAGAACCGCGTTGTCACCCTCACCAAGACGGACAGCAGGGTGCTGGTGAGCTGGGGGGACATGGGGGTGCCCTTGGTGGGGGGTCAGTGTGGGGCTGACCCCCCCTCGCCCAGGAGGTGGAGTTCCCCACGCTGCGGGCAGCCTGCTCCTTCGTGGCTCTCATCGACGGCTACTACCGCCTGACCGCGGACCCCCACCACTACTTCTGCAAAGAGGTGGCCCCCCCCCGGCTCCTGGAAGACATAGAGAACCAGTGCCACGGGCCCATCAGGTGGGTGCTGGAGCCCCCCTATCGCCACCCCCAACCCACGGGTGATGGGGGAAGAAATGGCGTGGAGCGGCGCTCGCAGGAGCAGCAAGCGCTGGTCCCCATCCCGCTTGCTGTGCAGGCGATGCTGGGGTCACCCTTTGGGGACACTGCGGTGGAAGGGTGAGCCACAGGGTCCCTGGGGTGTCCCCGAGGGGGACCCTGCTCCAGCTGTGCCGTTTGCAGCTCCGAGTTTGCGGTGCACAAGCTGAAGGCGGCGGGGAGCCCCCCGGGGCTGTATCTCCTGCGCCGCAGCCCCCAGGACTTCGACAGCTACCTGCTGACCGTCTGCGTCGAGGTGAGCCCAGCACCGCCACCAGCACCAGCACCGCACAGCGTTGTGTGCGCTCCCACGGGTGCCACCGGGAGGGAAGCGTGGGGCTGAGACCTGGTGCTGGCAGGGACGGTGCCACCAGCGATGGCACTTGGGGACAGGCACAGCCCTGGGGCTGTTGCAGGGACACGGAGCGCAGGAGGGGCTCGGGGGGCTCCCCCTGCGCCCCTGAACCTGGTGTTGCCCCCCCAGACCCGCTGCGGCCGGGACTACAAGCGCTGCCTGATCCGCAGGGACGAGGAGGGGACGTTCTGGCTGTCGGGGGTGTCGCGGCGGTTCTGCAGCCTGCGGGAGCTGCTGGGCACCTACGGGCACTGCGGGCTGCAGGCGGAGGGGACCCGCATGCACCTGGTGGCCTGCTGTCCCCCCCTGCCCAAAGGTGACAGCGTGGGGACAGGGGATGGGGCTGCGCACCTGTGTGACGTCACAGAGCAGGATGTCGTCATAGAGTGAGCTGTGTGACGTCACAAGAGCAGGCTGTGACGTCACAGCGCGGTGAGGTCACAGCGTGGGTCCCTCATAGCTGCTCCCCCCCCTCCAGACAGGTCCAACCTGCTGATTGTGCGCAGCGGCTGCCCCCGGCCCCCCGGCTCCCCCACCGCCCCCCGCCGCAGCCTCCACCAGATGATGTTCCACAAGATCGACCCCCAGAGCCTCACACGGGTACGGGGGAACCAGGGCACCGGTGGGACAGGTGGACACAGGGATGCACCCCCCTACCAACATTTTCTCCCCCCAACAGTGTGAGAGCCTGGGCCAGGGCTCCTTCACCCACATCTACAAGGGCATCAAGCGGGACCAGGAGGAGGACGGGTGCCACCAGACCGAGGTGGTGCTCAAGGTGATGGACGGCAGCCACCGCAACTGCGCAGAGGTGAGGCAGCAGCAGCGCCTGGACCAGCACCGGGGGGTCCCCTGGGACCCCTCTGAGCAGTGTCCCCCCCTCCCAGTCCTTCCTGGAGGCCGCCAGCATCATGAGCCAGCTGTCCCACAAGCACCTGGTCCTGCTGCACGGCGTCAGCCTCGGGAAGGACAGTGAGTGACCGTCCCCTCGCCAGCACCGCGATGGCACTGTGGGGGGGCACACACCGGACCTGCCCATGCACCCACCCCTGCAGGTATCATGGTGCAGGAGTACGTCAGGTACGGGCCCCTGGACCTCTACCTGAAGAAAAACAGAGGCAAGGGGAAGGTGACAACGAGCTGGAAGCTGCAGGTGGCCAAGCAGCTGGCGTACGCCCTCAACTACCTGGTGAGTCAGTGTCCCCTGGGCCACGCGTCCTGCAGCTCCAGCGTGTCCTTGTCCTACAGCTCCTGTGCAGCCATGTCCTGTAGCTCCAACGCATCCGTGTCCTGTGGCTACCGCGCATCTGCATCCTTCAGCATCTCTGCATCCATGTCCTGTGGTCCCCACACATCTGTGTCCTTCTCCCGTCCCCAGGAGGACAAGAGAATCACCCACGGCAATGTCTCCGCCAAGAAGGTGCTGCTGACGCGGGAGGGGGACGTGGCCAGTGGCAGCCCCCCCTTCATCAAGCTTAATGACCCTGGAGTCAGTGTCACCGTCCTGGCCAAGGACAGTAAGTGCCTGTGTTAACCCGGGGTGCCAGGGGGGTGGCATGGCCCCCTCGGCGGGTGCTGAGCAGGGCTGTCCCCCTGTCCCCAGTGCTGGTGGAGCGCATCCCCTGGGTGGCCCCCGAGTGCCTCAGTGACTCCAAGAGCCTGGCGCTGCCAGCCGACAAGTGGAGCTTTGGGGCAACCCTCTGGGAGATCTTCAGCGGTGGCAACATGCCCGTCAGCCTGCTGGAGCCCCAGAAGGTGATGCTGTCCCCTTCTGCTTCATCCCATCCCTCCTGTCCCATCCCACTGCATCCCAGCCTTCCTGCTGCATCCCGCTGCATCCCAACCCTCCTGCTGCATCCCAGCCTTCCTGCTGCATCCCACTGCATCCCAACCCTCCTGCTTCATCCCAACCCTCCTGCTGCATCCCACTGCATCCCAACCCTCCTGCTTCATCCCAACCCTCCTGCTGCATCCTGCTGCATCCCAACCCTCTTGCTGCATCCCAAGCCTCCTTCTCCATTCTTCTTGCCCCATCCCGCTGCATTCCAACCTTCCCATCCCACTGTATCCCAACCCTCCTGCTGCATCCCACTGCATCCCAACCCTCCTGCTGCATCCCAACCCTCCTGCTGCATCCCGCTGCATCCCAGCCCTCCTGCTTCATCCCAACCCTCCTGCTGCATCCTGCTGCATCCCAACCCTCTTGCTGCATCCCAAGCCTCCTTCTCCATTCTTCTTGCCCCATCCCGCTGCATTCCAACCTTCCTGTCCCATCCCACTGCATCCCAACCCTCCTGCTGCATCCCAAACTTCCTTCTCCATCCCTCTTGCCCCATCCCACCGCATTCCAAGCCACTGGCCCCCCACCGCCAGCCCCATGCTCTGTCCCATCCCCACAGAAGCTGGATTTCTACCAGAACAGCCTCCAGCTCCCCGCACCCAAGTGGACGGAGCTGGCCACGCTCATCGCGCAGTGCATGGATTACCAGCCCGGCCGCCGGCCCGGCTTCCGCGCCCTCATCCGCGACCTCAACAGCCTCATCACCTCCGGTGAGCCCCGGGATGGGGGGTGCGACGGGCACGGGACCCCCACAGTGTCCTTACCAGCCACCTCCTCCAGATTACGAGCTGCTCTCAGACCTGTCACCCAGCGACGTGACGCTGCGGGACAGCTTCTGGGGGTACGAGCCCCTCACCATGTGTCAGGACCCCACGCACTTCGAGGAGCGGCACCTCAAGTACATCTCACTGCTGGGCAAGGTGAGGGGGAATAGGGGGTCCCCCAGCGCACGAGTTTCA
The DNA here is from genome assembly GCF_037038585.1 of Patagioenas fasciata. Classification (NCBI taxonomy): domain Eukaryota; kingdom Metazoa; phylum Chordata; class Aves; order Columbiformes; family Columbidae; genus Patagioenas; species Patagioenas fasciata. The sequence continues at coordinate 5,256,122 of NC_092546.1, read as the reverse complement.
TACAAACCCTCCCATCCTTCCCTGCATTTGGGGCATGAAACCCCCTGCTCATAGCGGGGTACTTTTTCCTGCAAAGCTGAGAAACGCTTGGTTTGTGCTGTGTGTGGGCAGTCTGGGGGGAAGTGGGGGGGGTCTCTGGGGTCTCCCAGCATCCCACAGCCCCTCCTGGCTGTCCCTGGCCAGGGCAATTTTGGGAGCGTGGAGCTGTGCCGCTACGACCCGCTGGGCGACAGCACGGGGGAGCTGGTGGCGGTGAAGAAGCTGCAGCAGGATTCGGCCAAGGAGCTGCGGGACTTCGAGAGGGAAATCCAGATCCTGCACTCGCTGCAGCACGAGTTCATCGTGCGGTACCGGGGCGTCTGCTACAGCCGGGGTGGGCACGGCCGGGGGGACGGGAGCTGGGGAAGGGGCTGGAGCACGAGGGTGATGGGAGCGGCTGGGGGACCTGGGGGTTTAGCAAAGAAACGGCCTCAAGTTGCACCAGGGGAGGTTGAGGTTGGATCTGGGGGACAATTTCTACCCCAAAGGGCTGTGGGGCATTGAACAGGCTGCCCAGGGCAGTGCTGGAGTCACCATCCCTGGAGGGCTGGACAGACGGACATGAGGTTCTCAGGACATGAGGCAGTGCTGGGGTGGGTTATGGTTGGACTCCATGATCTCGAGGGTCTTTTCCAACCAAACTGATTCTCGGATGCGGTGCAGGGCGGCGCGGGCTGCGGCTGGTGATGGAGTACCTGCCCAACGGCTGCCTGCGCGAATACCTGCAGAAGAACCAGCCCCGCCTGGACCACAGGACCCTGCTCCTCTACGCCTGGCAGATCTGCAAGGTGGGACCACGGGGGCAGCAGCAAAGGGGGTCCCGCTGTCCCAGGAGGGGGATGGAGCAACGCCAGGGGGTGGTGGTCCCGCTGGGATGAGCCCCCCCGGGGATGCTGTTGGGTCCTGGTCCCCTGTGAGCAGCTGCATCCCCCGCAGGGGATGGAGTACCTGGGGGCGCAGCGCTGCGTGCACCGCGACCTGGCCAGCAGGAACATCCTGGTGGAGAGCGAGACCCACGTCAAGATCGGGGACTTCGGGCTGGCCAAGCTGCTGCCGCAGGACAAGGATTATTACGTGGTGCAGGAGCCCGGTCAGAGCCCCGTTTTCTGGTGAGGGTGACACCAACAGCGGTGGGGGTGACACATGGGGCTGAATCCGGCGCTCAGCACGCCCCTGCCGGCAGGTACGCGCCCGAGTCCCTGGCAGACAACATCTTCTCCCGCGCATCGGACATTTGGAGCTTCGGGGTCCTCCTCTATGAGCTCTTCACCTACAGCAACAAGAGCAAGAGCCCCTCAGAGGTGAGACCCCCCCTTCCCAGGGTCCCGTTGTCCCCACCCCGGATCCGTTATCTTTGGGACGCACCCCATGGTGACACTGTTCTGTGCCCGCAGGAGTTTCTCCGCATGATGGGCACCGAGAAGCCGGCGCAGATCATCTGCCACTTGCTGGAGCTCCTGAAGGACAACAGGCGGCTCCCGGCACCGCCCGGCTGCCCCACCGAGGTGAGACACCCCCAGGCTGGTGGGGGGGTCCTGGGAGGCCACCCTGCTCACCTGATGGCTCCGTCCCTTGTCCCCAGGTCTACACGCTGATGCTGAACTGTTGGGCTTTCGCCCCCGGCGCCAGACCCACCTTTGGGGAGCTGGTCCCCAAGATCGAGGCGCTGCGGGACGGCCGGAGCAAAGCGCGCGGGTAGCCCCCCAGCCCCAGCATGGGGGGAACACGGTCTCCCCGTCACCTCCCGCCTCGCAATGTCACCCGCTGTCCCCACACACCGTGTCCCCACTCCCTGCAGCAGGCAGACCACCCCCCCCGTGATGCCGCTTGTCCTTTATCCCCCTCTGCCTGTCACTGTCCCCACGGCAGGATTTGGCTGTTTCCTGGTAAAGTTCGGTATATTTGCCAGCTGGGGTGAGGTGAGAGGGGATGCATGGGGAGGGGGGATTCACAGGGATCTCAGGCTCCCCCCAAGACAGGGCCATTGCTGGAGATAAATGGCCCCAGTAGTTTTGGGGGCTCCCCTTGCCCCACTCAGCCCATGGTACCCAGAGGAAGGCTCCAGAACCCACATCCTCATTAACAAAACAGCTTCATTTATTCTCCCCCGCCCCTTGCTATCCCCCTGGCCACGGGAGGGCAGGTTTGGGGTAAAACCAGCCAGAAACAAGCCAAAGACAAGCCAGACGCATGGTGGCACTTGGCAGCCCCCAGGGCTGCGTGTCACAGGCACCACAGCGGAGATGGGGCCTCAGCCTCGGGGTCCCCAGTGTCCCCCCTCACCACACGGCAGCGCCGAGCAGCAGCGACCAAAGCTCCTGTGGGTCGCACCGTGTGTCCCCCTCGGTCCCCAGCTCTCGGTCCTCCTCAGCCACCCTAGAAGATGCTGATCCTCTTGCCGCAGCGCAGGTGGGGCTCGTGGATGGCGTCCCACATCACCACCATCTCGTAGGGCACGAAGCGATGCACCAGCAGCAGCTCCCGGTAGTAGCAGGGATCGAAGGGGTCGGCCCTGCCCGGTGCCCCCACGCCCATGGTCCGGATGCCGGCGTGGGAGGCGGGCGACAGCCCTGCCTTCTCCAAACACATGCCCAGGTAGACATCGTCGATGGGGAACAGCGCGATGTCCTGCGATTGCCGGGTGATGACGCGGGCGGTGAAGCCGGACATGAGCATCCCGCCGCCGCCGCAGTAGGGCGGGTACCACTCGGCCGCCATGAGCTGCCGCGGCACAAAGTACTTGCTGCCCTGGATGCGGACGGGGAAGTTGTTGATGAAGAGCTGCCCCACCATGAGGTGCTTCTCCTGGGCGCCCTGGCTGGCCTTGGCGAAGTGGACCATGTTGTCGGTGTTGACGAAGACGTCGTCGTCACCGTTGAAGACGAAGTGTGTGCCGGGGCAGTGCTCCTCCAGCCAGGTGTGGAACAGGACCTGCTTCAGCGTCAGGTTGAAGAACGTGTCTTTGAAGTCCCACTGCAGCACGTCCCGGTGCTCCCGCTGCTCCACCCGCAGCAGCCGGTTGAGTTTCTTGATATCCCGGGCATTGGGGGACACCCCCACGAGGAAGACCCTGCGGATGAAGGCTCCTTCAAAGGCCCTCTCCTTCCCCCACGTCTTGCGGATCACCTCCCGCCGCTCGTAGTTCCCTGGTGATGACTTAATGGCCAAGAGGAGGAAGACATTGGGGGATCCCTCGGGCCCCCCACATTTGCCGGGGACGCCGAGCAGCTCCGGGAAGGAGCGGCAGTGCCGGTACCGCATGAAGTCCTGCACATGGCCGGGCAACTTGGCAAAGCCGGAGATGTTGTGCACCGAGACGTTGGCCACGCACGGGACCACGGTGGGCGGCACATGGAACGGGGGGAGCCGGGGGGCCGGCCGGGGGCTGGGGGGCATTTTCTGCGGGGGGATAGCGTGGTAGAACAGGTAGCAGAGCCCCAGCGCCCCCACGGCCACCAGAGCCCACAGATCCAGCCTGTAGCGCCGCAGGAACGTGCTCTGCAAGAGATGGGGAGGGGATTGGGCGCTGGGCATCTCCGCAGCCCCCCGGGCCATCCAGACCCACATGCGGGGTGCAGCATCCTTCCCGCCAGGCGGAAGGGACCGGGGAGGTGTCCCCGTGTCAGACAGTCACACTGTGCCACCAGGATGCTGTTTGCTGCCACGCGGCGCAATAACATCCTGGTTCTGGGATGGGGTCGTTCTCTGAGAGAGCCCCAAAACCTGGGAGTGGCCAGCAAGGGTGCACAGCCCCCCCAGCGTGGGAGGGTTAGCAAAGGAGGTACCACCAGCTTGAGGCATCGTTGGGTGGCGGGGGGTGGTCCTGGGTGCAAGGAGCCCACCCTGGTTTGCTGTGAGCAGCACTCGTCCTTAGAGCCAAAGCACTGGGACAGGGCCCCCCCAAAAAATATGGGGACCCAGCAAGAGCCCGGCTGCCACTTGCCCCCCAGCCCCTGCGCAGAACCTGGCCGGACCTCACCCAAGGTGGGGACCCCATCCCGGGGCCCAGGAGCACCCACTGGAACCCCCCACACTGCAAAGAGCAATGAGACCCCCCAGATCCCTTTGGTACCTTGTCATAGAGCCAGCTCGGGGCCATTGTCACACCGCACGTGTTCCCGGCAGCACAGGGATCTGCTGGGGGATCCTCCCCCTGCCAGCTGCCGCGTCCTCCTGTCCCTCCACCTGTCCGTCTGTCCACCCGCCCCTCTGTCTGTCCAGCTGCCGCGGCTGGGACAGCGGCACCCGGGGGTGCACGAAGGGGCTCAGCAGAGCGCTGCTGGCTCCCTGCCTCAGTTTCCCCAGCCCCGCAACTGGCAGAACCAGGAGGTTAAAGTCCCTAACGTGCTGGCAAAACCAGTTCTGCAATGGTGAGCCACAGGACAGAGGACATAGGGGATGTAGCAGGTGCATTGTGATTTCGGTGATGAGGACAAGCTGACAAGCCACGGGCAAAAAGCCAAGTGTCACATAGCAAGGGCTGTGCCAGCAGGCATGCGTGTCCCTGTGCTGGTGGCACCGTGTGACGCTAAGGGAGAAGACCCCAGACCCTTTGACACCCTTTGGGACTCTTCTACCTTTCACCATCACCCCTGGGTGACACCAGGGCAGAGGAGCAAGGATTCCACAAGCAGGATTTGAGAGGCGGGAATTTGGCTATAAAAAGGGACATGAAGAAGCACGGGAGCATGGCCACCACCCCGAGGACACCTCCGGCCACCGTCCCCACCGCAGGCACTGAGCCAGGCCCCGGCGCACTTGCTACAAAACACATCACAGGAGCCAAGACTACAAATCCCATTATAAACATCGCAGGAGCCAAAAGGGAGGTGAAATCTCTGTCTCTCTTTCCTCTCCTTTAGATCTCTTTTCATTAAGTAATGGCAGCTATAAACCCCACCTGTGCCGCCAAACTTCCTGCCGCTAAATTATTTACCAATCGGGCTGGGTCGCAAAATAAAAGCCGTTTGTTTCTGGACCTCAAGCGTGGCCTATGCTGCATCCCAACCAAGATTAACCTGAGTCACCCGTCCCCCCGTGCCGGGCGGGATGCGACCGTGGCACATCGGCCAAGCCCTGTTGCCAAGGAGGAGCCCGGATGCCCCGGGGATGGGCGTCGCGGCAGGGGGGAGTTGTTAGAAAACAGCGTTTAATAAACCAGACAACACAGGGACCCCAAATAAGAGCCCAGGAGCACCTGCTGGGACCCCCTTGCACCACAAAGAACCACAAGACCCCCCGCCCCAGACCCACCCGGTACCTTGTCACAGAGCCAGCTTGGGGACATCCTCACACCGCGCCGGGCACCCATCTGTCCGTTTGTCCACCCGCCCCTCTGTCCGTGGGGCAGCAGCACCCGTGGGTGCAAGGAAAGGGCTCCACAAGGTGCTGCCAGCTCCCTGCCTCAGTTTCCCCCGGCCCCGCAACGCTGGAGCCCCCGGGGAGCTGCGGCACGCCAGCTGAGCTCCGTTTCCAAGGAGGAGCCCGGAGGCCCCGGGGATGGGCGTCGCGGTGGGGTTATTGGAAAATAAAGTGTTTAATAAAAGAGCAGCTCCTGCCCCCTTCACAGCACAGAGGAGGGTGGAGGGGACCGACCGCCGGGCAGCAGGAGACGACACGGTGACAGTCACAGAATGGGGCCGGAGGGAGAGGAGGAGGAGGCTGAGGAAGGTGAGGAGGCGGCAGGACCCACCCCCCCAAGCCCTGTCCAGTGTTTCAAGTTCACACAACCAAGGAGGAGGCCCGGGGGTCTCGGGGGGTCCAGCAGGAGATGGCTCAGGACCCTGCCAGGTAGATCCCTGCGGAGGAAAGGTGGTGGTGGGGGGGGTGCCAGGAAGCTTGGGGGCGTAGGGAGGGGACCCTTGGCACCCCAGGGAGCAGAGAGCGGACCCCAGCGTACCCAGGGATATGGGGAGCGGGGAAGGAACCCTGTGCACCCCGACAAAGGGACTCCACGCACCCCAGGGCCACAGGGGATGATGAAGGGACCCCCGCACTCCTGGGTGCGCCCCAAGCCGTACCTGTAGCAAACCTCTTCTTGACCAGTGACATGCGGTACCCGGCGCTTGCCAGCTCCAGCTCCACGCCCGACAGCGTGCTGCCCTCGCTGCTGAACTGGGCGGCCACCGGACTGGGCTTACTGGGCCCGCAGAGGGGCTCCCAGCTGGCCGAGAGCCGGCCACAGCCTGGGGGGGACAGCAGAGACATTTGGGGGGGTCTGCGGGGGCCAAACCTGGCCCCTGCTCCCCAAGCAGCGTGGGGACAACCTCACCTCCCTGCCCCGGGGCACCAGGGACATCCAGCAGCCTCCAGAGCAGCCTCTTCTCCTCCAGGTTCCTGCGGGGACACGGGGACATCCCCAAGCGCCCAGACCCCCAAATCCCCCTCACTCCACCCCGTCCCCCCTTCTCCCACCTCCCTCCCTTCCCCACCCTGTTTCCCAGCTCAACGTCCCCCTCTCCCACCCTGGGGGTGTATTTGGGACCCCCGGTTCCTTTGTGTCCCCTTACCAGCTGGCCGTGGGCTGCAGCCGCAGGTTGGTGAGGGGCTCGTCCACGGGCAGGAGGACGTGGACGTTGGCGAGAGCCACGGGCAGGGCCATGGCGCCGGCGTTGTAGCCGTACTCGACGCTGACCCGCGTGGCACCGGGCGAGCAGTCCCAGCGCACGCAGAGCCGCAGCGGCGCCGCGCCGGGGCCCAGCCGCGAGAACTGCGGGTTGGCGATGGGGTTTGGGGGGGGCAGGAAGAGCCTCCCACCCCCAGGAGCTTTGTGAGGGTCTGGGGGTCCCAGCTCTGCTTGCTCAGGGCTCACCTGGTACTTGAGCAGAGCCACGTTGTAGTAGGAGGCGGCTGGACTCTGCTCCGCTTGTTTCTGCAGGTGCCCGGTCAGCGCTGCCATGTTCAGCCAGAAATCCTTGGTGCTGGGGTCACTTTGGGACGGGTCACTGTGGGGACGAGGTCAGAGCAGCGATGGGGCACCCCTGGAAACCCAGCACCCCAACACCCAGCTCCCCATCGCTGCATCCACTGGCTCCTGGGGACGCTCCGGTTCCCTGGGGACTCTAGGAACCCCATGTACCCTGGTACCCAACTCCCAGTGCTGTGTGTACCAGCTCCCAGGATGTCCAGGCACCTCCAAAAAAGACAGGTACCCCCATGTACCCCAATATCCAGCTCCCAGCACTATATCTGCCAGCTCCCACCCACCCCCATAAAATCAGGTACCCTGTGTACCCCAAAACACAGCTCCCCATCACTGCATCCACCAGCTTGCAGGATGTCTGTGCCCCCCTGGCTCCCCTTGTACCCCAATTCCAGCCCCTCCATCACTGCATCCCCCACCTCCCAAGGTCCCTGTACCCCAATACCAGCTGTCACCATGTCCCCACACCTGTAGAGCAGGTCAGCGTTGGGCAGGAACTGCTCGATGGCGCTGGCGTTGAGCAGGCGGAAGCTGAGCACGGGGGGGGCCGCGCTCCCGCTGAAGACGCGGACGATGCCGGCGGGGAAGGACATGGTGAGCTCCCCCGTCACCTTCACCAGGCAGCTGCTGGGACAGGACGGGGGTCAGCGGACACCCCAGGTGGGACGCAGCGGCTGGAGGCCCCCCCGGGACCCCCGTACCTGTCGGTGTCGTGTCCCTTGAAGTACGCGTGGACGTACTCAGTGAAGGCGGTGGCCACGGGCAGCGTGTCCTGCGAGCCCAGCACCACGGGGCTGGGACCCCGCGACAGCCCTGGGGAGGCACATAGCGGGGTCAAAGCCTCAAAGCCTGGATGGAACTTCTCCCCAACCCTGTTGGGGTGGCTCGGGATCCCCCAGGTAGATCCTGGGGGGGTGCCAGGATGGGGGATATGCCCAAGTCATCATTGAGGGGCCAGGGCTCAAATTGGGCTACCTGCACCTCCCCCGGGCTGGGCAGCACCCAGGAAGGGGGAAAGGAGCTTTGGGGGCAGGGAGGGGACCCCAGGCACCCCAGGGAGCAGAGAGGGGTCCCTAGTGTACCCAGGGACACAGGGAGCACGGAGGGGACCCCAGGCACCCCAGGGAGCAGAGAGGGGACCCCAGTGTACCCAGGGACACAGGGAGCACGGAGGGGACCCCAGGCACCCCAGGGACCAGAGAGGGGACCCCAGTGTACCCAGGGAGCACGGAGGAGACCCCAGGCACTCCAGGGAGCAGAGAGGGGACCCCAGTATACCCAGGGATATGTGGAGCAGGGAGGGGACCCCAGGCACCCGCCCCAAAACCCCTCAGGACCCACCGAGCGCCGGCTGGGAGACGGCGAAGAAGCCGCGCTCGCCCAGGCTGGCGGGCGCCGAGTGCGAGGGACCGCAGCTCCAGGAGGGCGAGGGGCTCAGCGAGCGCGACTGCGGGGGACAGGGTGTCCGGGGGGGGAGGTCTGGGTCTGGGCCCCGCCAGGGGGGTCCCCCAGCCCAGCTCTGCTCCCCCCAGCGGCCACGCACCAGGTCGGAGTTGCTGCCGGCAGCCAGACCAGCCGCAGGTCTCTTGGTGCGGGAGCGGCGTGGGGGGGCCACGAGCGGGACCTCTCGGGGGGCTGCGCTGGGCCGGGTGGGGGGAGCATCTGGGGGGGTGAGGAGAGAAACCCACGGTCCAGGGGGGGTCAGCAGGGGCTCAGCAGTGCCAGGAGCTGGGCAGGTTTCAGCCCAGCCCAGGGGCAGAGCTAAGGGTATGGGGGGGCACAGTTAAGGGGGATTTGCGGGGGGCAGCTCCTGCAGCCCCATCACTCACCCGGCTCCGGCTGCGGCGGGGGAGCCACCGACGGTCCGCCTTCCATCAGCCTTGTCCCCAAGCCTTGGCACGTCCATGGCGAGGGGCTGGAGGACTCTCCCCCGCTAGGGGGGGCCGGGGAGGAGGAAGAGGACGAGGCCGAGTTGGAGGAAGGACAGGGCAGGGGGGGCTGATGGTCCCCGCCAGGGCTGTGAGCTCTGACCCACGGCGGGGGCTCCCCAAAAGGGTCGGGCGAGGGGGCTTCGGGGGGCGCCGTCCCGCTGGCGCAGCGGCTGCGTCCCCGAGGGGCCGACCCCCCGTCCCCTCCCAGCCCCTTGGCCCCGGGGCCGCTGAAGACGGCGAAGCCGGGGGGCTCGGGGAGGCGGCCGGCGGGGCTGCGGGGCCGCGGCGCCCACGCCCCGGGGTCCCGGGCGGCGGGGGGTGGCGGTGCGGGGGGGTCCAGGGGGCCGGCCCGCTTGGAGAGCGGGCTCTGCGGCGTCCCCGGCTGCGGGGTCCAGGGTCTGGAGTCCGGGGAGGGTCCGGGCGGGGGATGCGAGGGCGAGTCCAGCCCCGAGTCCTCCACGTTCTCCGGGGAGGAGGAGGAGAAGGGGGAGGATGAGGAGGTGAGGACGTAGGCACGGGGGGCTGCGGGGAGACCCCGTGTCAGGGCGCTGGGGGGGGGGCACGGCACACTATGGATGCCGGGGTCCCCCCCCATCATCCCCGACCCCCTGAAGCCTCACCCGGGAAATCCTCCGCTTCAAACGCTGACTCCAGGGGGGGCCCGAAGAGAGCGGCAGGGGGCACCGCGTCCGGGGGGGCTGTCCCGGGGCCGCTGTGATGGAGACAGAGGAGATGGCTCAGTGTCCCCGCCCCGGAACCCCATAGGGTCCCAGCCCATGGCACCCTGGTCCCTCCCTGCCCCGTACCTGTTCACCTGTGTCACCGGGTGTCCCCTCCTGGCACCATCACCTGTGGGGGAGAGGGGACACATTGGGGTTGCACCCCACACCTCTGGGAACCCCCCTGCATCCCCGGGACCCCTCAGCATGGTGTCACCTCTCGCCAGCGTCCCCTCAGGGTCTGTGTCACTTGGGGCCGGGGTCAGAGATGCCACGTGCCCTGCGGAGGGACAGGGACAGGCAGCATTAGGGGACACGGAGCCAGGAGGACACCCAAGCTGCAGCCACGAGTCCCCAGGGTGGCACTTACGAGATGATTGTCGCTTGACGGTGCCCTGCAAGAGATTGGGGACAGGGGGTCACCGTTGGCTCTGGCACAGTCCCTGGGGACCCTGCAGCCCCCCCCAGGCTCACCCCAATGCTGGGGGGCAGGATGAGGTTCCCCACGGTGGCCTTGAGCTGCTCCATGGTGGCCTCAGCGCTGTCACCTGCCTCCCGGGGCTGTACCGGTTTGATGTGGACGTAAAACTTGCGGGGCTCATCCTCGTCATAGTCGGAGTCGCTGGAGGAGCAGACGTGGTTCTCTGCCTCGGCTGAGCCCCCGTCAAGGCAAAAATCCCCAAAATCCCAAAAATCCCACCCCAAAAATCACACACCCCCCCTAAACCAGCACAAGGATACTGCGGGTGACATCAGGGCGCACGGTGAACCCGTCCTCATCCACCTCCGGGCAGCCCTGCAGGGAGACGCTCAGAGAGGCGCTCGCTTCCCAGTCCTCCCAGTACGGGAAAAGCCAAGCCTGGTACTGGGATACTCACCACCTCAGCATCGGGGGATTCCCTGGGGAACGAGAGCGGCAACGTCACATCCCAAAGTGGGAAAGGGATGTGGGATGAGGGGATGGGATGCAGGGATGTAGGAATGCAAGGCAGAATGCAGAGATGGAATGCAGGGATACAAGGATATGGGATGGGATGTGAGGATGGGGGATATAAGGATGCAGGGATGCAGGAATGGGATGCAGGGATGTGGAATGCAGAGATACAAGGATGCAGGATGCAGGGATGTGGGATGGGATGCAGGGATGTGGGATGCAGGGATGCGAGGATGCAGGATGTAAGGATGCAGGATGTAAGGATGCAGGATGTAAGGATGCAGGATGTAAGGATGCAGGAGGCGGTGGGATGCAGGATGCAGGGATGCAGGATACAGGGAGAGAGTACATGGGGATCTTACACAGCATCACGATCCCTCTCCTTCCGGCTCAACCCCGGGATGCGAAAAGCTTTACTACGGCTCCTCTTGGGTCCTGGGATGGGGGCACAGGGTGATGAGCAGCCCCCCCTTAGCATCCCCAAAGTCCCAGGCGTGGGGGCTGCTGGATGCAGACGTACTTGCCTTCCTGCGCTGGGGCCAGGCGGTACTCGTCGAAATCCAGCGCTCCTGCCAGCGAGAGCGGGATCAGCCGGGGACCACGGCGCCGTCCTTCCACGAGGGAGGGGGGAGCATCGCTCTTGTGCAAATGGGGGGGAAGCACAAGCTCACCTGGCCGCTCCCGCCCCGTGCCCTTGCTCTCAGCAAACCTCCGCAGCAGCATCTCGGTGCCGATGTTCTCCACGTTTTGCTTGAATTCTTCATGCACCTGGGAAGGACCAAAAAAAAGGGACATTGTATTCAAAGAGGGGGACAGTTTGGGGCTGTCCCCAAGCTGTCACACCTCCCTGGGTACTTACCTGCCCAATCTGGACGTGGGTGTCCTCCACAGAGTGCGAGTAGGAGCCAATGAGACCCTTCATATGGCGTAGGTGGGCTTCTTCCACCTCCTGGAAGCGCTGGGGGGCAAAGGGGGAGTTCAAGCAGGGTGGCAGGTCCCCAGGGGTCAGCGTGTGGGCAGGGAGGGAGGTTCAGGCAGGATGGCATGTCCCCAAGGAACAGGGCTTATCCAGGGTGACATGTCCCCATGTGTTGGCATCACCATGGCGGGGTGCTCAGCCAGGCTGGCACGTCCCCAAGGACCAGCCTGTCCTGAAGCAGGAAGGGATGTGGGATGTGGGGATGGGATGTGGGGATGGGATGTGGGGATGGGATGTGGGGATGGGATGTGGGGATGGGATGTGGGGATGGGATGTGGGGATGGGATGCGGGGATGGGATGCGGGGATGGGATGCGGGATAAGGGGATGGGATGCAGGATAAGGGGATGGGATGCAGGATGTGAGGATGCGATTCAGGATGCAGAGATGGGATGCAGGGATATGAGGATGAGATGAGGGAACGCAGGGATGCGGAATGCAGGGATGCAGAGATGGGATGCAGGGATACGAGGATGCGGGAATGCAGGGATGCAGAGATACAAGGATGGGATGCAGAATGCACGGAGGAGGGGATGCCCCCAAGGACCACCGCACCGCGCACCCAAGCATCACCTGCACCCACCCCGCTCCCGCCTGCACCCCCTGCCTGCACCCCCTGCCCACCGCAGCCGAATCCAGCATCCTCTGCTCGAAGTCGGCACGGGCAGCGTTGTACTTCTCCACCGCTCGCCGCAGCGCCTCGCCTGCCTTCTTTGACTTGAGCTCCGCCTGCGGGGACCCAGCAGTGGCCGTCGGAGCTGGGGACAGGGACGAAGGGACCACAAGGACCGTCCCAGGGTTGCAGGGGGGGTTTGACCTTGTCGATCTCCTTCTGGCTGGTGCCCTCCTTGCGCAGCCGCTCGTACTCCTGGCACTTGCTGTGGTAGCTCTCCTTGGACTTGGGCAGCAGCTGGGCCACCCCGTGCAGCAGCTGGACGGCCTCCAGCGTCCCCGACACCTCCTCCTTGGACTGGGGGGGGACACGGAGGGGTGGGCAGGGGGGATCGGGGTGTGTGGGGGTAAGGTGGGGGGGGATGCGGTACCTTCTTGTGCACCCGGCCTTGCTCCTCGCCGTAGCGCGAGATCTCCTTGATGAGGTCGTGGAGCTTCTTCATCAGTTCCAGGTGGCAGAGGGCCAGCTTGTCCGAGGAGATGCGGAAAACCTCCCAGAGCGGTGCAAAAGTGCTGGGGGGGGGCACAGGAAGGGATAAGCAGGGTGTCCCCCCCACATTCAGAGTGTTCCGGACCTCCCAGACGCCCCCTTACCCCAGCTGGGTGCCGTTGGTGGCCATCTTCGACAGCTTCACCATGGCCTTGGCGTAGTTCTCCTCAATGGCAGCTCTGGGGACAGCGGGGAGGGGGCGCTGGGGACGGCGCCTGGTGATGCTGGGACCCCCCCTCGGCCGCCCCCCCCAAGCTCGGTACCTCTCCCGGACAAAGTCAGCCAGCTCCTTGGTGGAGATCTGCCCGTGCTTCATGTTGTGGTAGAGCACGTCGAAGCCGTGGTTCTTCTCGCCCTGGTGAGGGGGCCACCTTCAGCCCCCAAAACCCCCCCAGCACCTTACGGCGTGGGGACCCCCTCCCCAGGATGGTGACACCACCAGGAGCACCCGCTGGCACCAAGCACCGTTTGGGGTGGAAACATTTCAGGGTGCACAGGGGAAACTGAGGCAGGGGGAAGAGGAAGATGCCGGCAGAGCTGAACCAGGAAGCACCGGCCGCGCCGTGCGGTGCTGCCAACTTCCCCCTCCCAGTGCCAGAATGGGGATCCCCATGGGGACAACGGGGACAGGGACATCAGCACAGCCGGGAGACCCGCAGCCACCCGCACCCATTGCTCCCCACTTCGCAATTAATTGGCAGCGTTAATGGAGGCGCCGGGCCTTGCAAAACAACCGGTGGTGATGAACCCCCCTTGCTGCAAGTCCTAGAGTGTGGGGGGCACCCATGGGTGGGGGTCCAGGCTTACCCAGAAGTGCTCGGTGAAGTAGGACATCTTGGAGGGGAGGGGGGACGGTGGCGTGGGGACCCGCAGCTCAGCTCCCGGCGCCCTGGGGACACACCTGGCCCTTACCGGGAGGGTTTGGCACGGACCCCCCCGCACCACGCATGCACCCGCCACTATTTATCGGTTTTGCCGGGAAAGCGCAGCCCCGTGGCCATGGAAACCGCGGGCTCCCCCGTGCCCCCCGCCACCGCTGCAGCCCCCTCCCCATGGCGGGCAGCACCCCGGGGGGGGGCAGGGGGGGCCACCCGGGCAGCGCTGGGGCCCGACACCAGATACGCAGCTAAATAATAAATGAGCGGCTGCTGCGTGACGGCGGCTGCTCCCGGCCCGGCCGTGCCGGGGGCCCCCACCCCCCAAAAATCATCCCCCCCGCCCGGTCTGCCCCTTCTTTCCCCCCCAGAAATGGGGACCCAGACATATACCCCCCCCCCCGCCTGAACCCCAAATGCACCCAGTCGTGTCGGGGGTCGCCTGCCAGAGCAGTCCCCCAGCACCCAGATGGAGGGACCCCCAGGCTGTGTCCCCCAACTCCCAAGGCTGTGCCCCCCCCCCCAGCCCTTCTCCCCATCATGCGCTGGAGAAAAACAGGAAACCAAAATATCGTGCATGGCTGGAGGTTGGTGTGACGGGGGAGGGGAGGGACCCCACTCACCCTGGGCTGCTGGGGGGCTCGAGGGGCCCCCCCGATCATCCTTGGCACAGCCGGGGGTCTGGCGGGGAGAGAGAAGGGGGTCAGAGCAGCCGCGGCCCCCCCAAACCCCGCTCCTGCTCCCCCGATCCGGCCGTACCCTCCGCACAGGCTCAGCCACCTGTGTCTGAGCGGGGCGGGCTCAGCGCGGCCCCCCCCGCGGGGCTGGAGGGGAAGCGGGACTGGGGGAGCACCGCGGGGGAGACTCAGGGCCCCCCGGACCCCGACCCGCCGCCGGTCACGAGCGGCCGCAGGCGCCGCGAACCCGCCGCCACCGGCCAAAGTCCCCGGAGGTGGCAGCGGCCACCGCGTCCCCGAGCGGGCCGGGGGGTGCGGGGGGGTGCAGCATCTCGCCGGGCTGCGGCACAGACCCCCCGGGACCCCCCGCGCCCCCCAGCCGGGCGGCCCCGGCCACCCGCAGCGGTGACCTTCAGCGGAGCGGGGGACGCGGGCGGCACCCCCAGGGGTGCGGGGGGAGCTCCGGGGGGCGCCGGATCCCGCCCGGCTCGGGGAACGGCTGCACCTGCCCGGGCCGGGGGTGCCCAGTGAGGGTGGGGGGCGCGGGGCGTGGGGTGGAACTGTGCACCCCCACACTCCCCCGGTAGTGGGTCTGTTGGAGGGAGAAGCACCGCGGGAGGGTCGGGGCGTGCACAGGAGTACAGATGCACCCCCACCCCAAAAAAAAAGAGGGAAAGCGCCGAGCCGAGCCCTGCACCTGCACCTGCAGCGGGGGGTCGCAGTGGGGCTGCCCGCAGCACCGGGAGCGGTGCTTTCGGTAGAGGGGGCTGCTCCGTTGCATGGGGAAGGGAGGGCTTTTATTGGGGAGGGGGCAGCGGGGGCTGCCCCGGCCCCCAGGGCGGGGTGCGCTGCAGCGGGGAGCAGAGCGGGAGGGCTCTTGCTACCGAGGGGGGTCGCGGGGCTGCACCCCAGCCGCGGGGAGGGGGATGCTGCAGCGGGGGGGCTGCGCCCTCGCACGGCGCGGGAGCGGCGGGGGCTGCACCCCGCTCCGGTACAGCGGGGCAGGGGTCGCTCCTCGCTCCGCGGGCGGGACCGGGCGGCCGCGGGACCCGGGCCCGGCGGGGCCGCACTCACCTGCGGGGCCGCCCCCGCCCCGCTTCGCTCCGCCGCCGCCCCGCGCCCGTTCCGGGACGCGCGCTCCGCGCCGGGACCGCGCCGGAGGCGGGGGGAGCCGCGGACCACGCCACCTCCTGCCGCGCCGCCTCGCTATTGGTCACCGCTCCCGGTAGCGGTTACCGCAGCCTGCGGCCGCCACCTCTCATTGGCCAGAACGCCGCCGCGCCGCGCGCGGGGAGGGGGGTGATTTGCATTTTTAAAGCGGCCGCCGCCCCTCAAAGCGGGAGGGGATGCGGGGGGCGATGCGGGACGGGCACAGAGATCCCCGCACCGGCACCACGGCCGTGGGGCTCCCACCATCCCCGGGGCTGTCACCCTCCCGGGCTCCCGGTCCCCCAGAGCTCCCGGTGCCGCTGTGCCCGGTGCTAAAGGTGCTACCGCACCACCCCCACACCCGCACCCGCCGGCTGCAACCGCACCCCCGGGCCAGCCCCCGGTGCAGCCGCCCCCGCCGGTGCCAGCCGGTGCCTCGCACCCGCTGAGCTCATGCCCCGGCTCCAGCTGACACCGGGGCAGCCGCAGCACAGCTGCGGGGCGGGGAGCGGGAGCGGCCGGGGGAGGCGGGGGCTGCCCGGGGAGGGGGAGACCGGGAGGGTCTTTCCAACCACAAACACCCCCCCACCCGAGATGGAGAACCGGCCCCGCGCCAGCCCGTGTGTCACAGCCACCGGTGGCAGAGCTGGGGGCTCAGAGGGGCCCCGTGGGACAGTGACAGTGACAGCCCCGCCCCAACACTGGGGGTCACCACCGAGTGACCCCCACTCGCTGCCGCAGGACCCCCGAGGAGCCCCCCAACACCCTGAGACGCTGCCACGGCCCCACTGCCAGAGCAAAGGGCCCGGGGACAGGGAGGTTCTGGGGACAGAGATTCTGGGGACAGGGAGGTTTTGGGGGTGGCTGGGATGGGGAAATTGGAGGGTTGATGGAGGGTGGGTGGAGGGTTTGGGCTCCCTGGTCCTGCCAGGCTCAGGCTGACCCCACAGGGTGGGTGCTCAGCTGGAGCACAGGGACATGGGACCCCCCCCAGCACCAGGGAGGCTCCAACCCCCCCAGAACCGCCCACCCCCCCGTGCCGAGTGTGCGGGGGCAGAGCGCGGGGGCTGCAGCCGCCCCTGCGGGCCGGGGGTGGCGGGGATGGGGATGCGGTTGTCATGGCAACCCTGCATCCATCCTCAGCAGCGCTGCTGCACCAGCCCCGCAGCACAGCCGCCCCCCCAACCCCTCTCCAACCCCCCCTGGATGATGCTCTGGACCCCCCAGCCCCTCTCCCACCTTCCCCCCTACCAGGGCTGAGCCCAACCCAGCCTGCACCCCCACCCCCAAATCCCCCCCAGCACCCCAAGTGGCACCCAGCCCACTCCCTCCCCACCACAAGGACCAAGGGACCCCCCCCCAAACAGCAGGCAGAGCACAGCCGGGAGTTATCTTCTCTTTAATGCTCATTTTCAACACATTTGCTGAACGGGAACGTGGCGTGCAAGACAGGGAGCGCTGCGGCGTCCGCGGGTGGGGGGGCACAGTCCTCCCCCCCCCGCCAACCTCCAAACCAGCCTCCAGCTAAGAAAATAATATATAAAGCACTAAAGGTGAAACATTCAGTCCCCCCCTCCCTGAACACGAAGGACAATACAATCCAAGGTAAAAGCCCCCACAGCCACCAGCTGGTACCCAGGGCTGGGGGTCGGGGGGGGGGGCACAGATAAATAACCTCCCGCCAGAACACGTTTGGTTTGTTCAGTTTTCACTTTTTTTTTTGTTTTCTTTCTATGTTTTTTTTCTTAAAAACATTACAAAAAGAGCCAGTAAGGAGCCTCCTACAAAACGGGTTAGTGTTTGCCACAGCTGGGATGGGGGGGGACACACACAGGTCCTGTCCCCCCCACCCCAGGCCGGCTTTCCCCCCAAATCTCAGCTCACAAATCCCCTTACAAATTGCACGTGACGTTCGTTTCTTTAACAGCCTCCCAGCAACTTGAGGGGTGGTGGGTGGGTGCCGTGGGTGCAGCGAGCTCTCAGGTCTCAGCAGAGAGGACAGGCCCCCCCCGCAGCTGCTGCACGTGAGGGGGGGGGTCCGGCCGTGCCGGGGGTGGGGGACAGCGCTGGGGACAAAGCCCCAGGGCCATAGTGCTGGAGGAGCAGCCGCTGCAGCCCCATGAACCAGGGGTTCTGTCCCAGCCCGGTGCCCCCACCCAGAAAGGGGAACAGGCCCCCCCGGGGGCCGGGGTTGTGGGTACAGGGGGGTGGCAGTAGTGGCTTGTCCATGGAGGGGGTAGGGGCAGCAAATGACAAAATTTACCCTGTTAAATCGAGTGGGGCCGGGAAACGGCTCAGAACCGCGGGGCGGGGGGGCGGATCCTGTCCCCCTCCCAAAAGGCAGCATCGCCCCAGCCCCGGCTGGTCCCTCACCCACCCCCCCATGACGGCGGTGGGTGCAGAGCGAGGGGTGGGCATGCAGGAGCCACACGGCGTGGGGGGACTGTGGGGAGCCCCTCGCCAGTCCTGGGGGTGCTGGGGGGGCCATGAGCCCATTTCCCCCCACCAGCAGACCCCCCCTCTCCCTCCCCGCTGAGCCACAGTGGCTGGTGCAGCCCTGGAGGGATGGAGAGGGGGGTTCACGGAGGAGGAGGAGGAGGAGGAGGAGGGCGGGGATGAAGCCCACGCCGCGGCCCCCCCATCCTCAGAACTCCACCTTGCAGGCGGGGAAGGTCTCATCCTGCATGGCCACGGTGCTGTTGCTGCCCAGCACAGTGATGCCCAACTCCTGCTGCCGGTCGTGGGTCTCCTGGTACCACTCGTGCATCACCAGCGAGTCGAAGGTGGGGATCAGGGTCACCTGGGGGACAGTCACCATGTCACCAACCCGCAGAACCGGAGGATCTTTAAGATCTTTAAGACTGAGTCCAACCATAACCCCCCCCCAGCACTGCCCCATGTCCTGAGAACCTCATGTCCGTCTGTCCAGCCCTCCAGGGATGGTGACTCCAGCACTGCCCTGGGCAGCCTGTTCAATGCCCCACAGCCCTTTGGGGAAGAAATTGTTCCCAGATCCAACCTCAACCTCCCCTGGCACAACCTGAGGCCGTTTCTTTGCTAAACCCCCCAGGTCCCTCAGCCGCTCCCATCCTCCTTGTGCTCCAGTCCCTTCCCCAGCTCCGTTCCCTTCCCTCAACCCACTCCAGCACCTCAAGGGCGTGAGGGGCCCAAAACTGACCCTAAGATTCACAGTTTGGCCTCCCCAGGTCCCAGCACAGGGACGGTCACTGCCCTGGTCCTGCTGGCCACACCAGTGCTGGCACCAGCCAGGACGCTGGTGGCCCCTGGGCACACGCTGGCTCATGTTCAGCTCTGTGGGGGGGTCTCACCTGGGTGTCGGTGCCCCACTGGTGCTTGCCGGCCAGGAGGGCGTCGAGGAGGGGGCGCAGCACCCCCTCCTTCAGGTGGTCGTCCCCGCTCACCACGTAGCACAGGGACCGCACGCGCCGGAAAAACTCCTCATCCACCGTCCGGGCGCTCCAGGAGCCGGGCAGGTACGCCAGGTCCACGTAGATGGGGGGGCCTGGGGGGGCAGTGGTTCGTGTGCCTGCCGGGATGGGGGGACGGGAGGTGTGAGCAGCAACAGCCCCCCCAAACCCCTCACCCCACTGCGGTGCCTCCCAGATGCTCTGGCGTGGGGACACCAGGACCCCCGTGGCCCCCCCAGCCCCATACCCACCAGGAACCCCCAGCCCCATACCCGCCAGGACCCCCGTGGCCCCCCCAGCCCCATACCCACCAGGACCCCTGTGTCCCCTCACCAGCCCCACACCCACCAGGACCCCCTGCCCCATACCCACCAGGACCCCCCAGCCCCATACCCACCAGGACCCCCTGCCCCATACCCACCAGGACCCCCCAGCCCCATACCCACCAGGACCCCCGTGTCCCCCCCGTGTACCTGCTGGTGATGCTCTGCCAGCTCCCGCTGCTGTCCGTGCTCCAGCGCCTCGCATTGTCCCCGAGGTGCGGGTGTCCCCACCGGCGAGACCCTTCTTGTCCCCAGGGGGCAGCCTGGCCTTGTCCCCAGTGTCACGGGCCGAGCTGGTGGCGCCCCTGGCCTTGGGGGGCAGTGTGGGGTGGCGGGGGGGCTCGGCCCTGGGGGTGGCGGGCGCTGAGCCCACGCGGGACGGGGTCCTCTTCACCTTGCCGGGGGGGGGCTCCTTCTTCCCGGCCGGCAGCGCCTCGGGGTCCACCATGCAGATGCCCGGCTGGGCAGGGAGGGGACAGGGGTCCCTCATGGGGGCTGGGAGGGGGTCCCGGACCCTGGCCGTGCCGCGGGGGGGCTGCTCCGAGTCCTCGTCCGACTCCAGCCCATCAGCCAGGAGGGAGGGACAGTCCTCGGTGGCCGGAGGGACGTCGGAGTCGGAGAGGGTGGGTAGCGACTCGCTGACGGAGGTGGGGGGCGTCTCGCCCGCCAGCTGGGGGGGGCGGCCCCGCGGTGGCACCAGCTCCTGCGACGGGTCACTGTCCGACAGCTCCCGGGGGCTGGCGGCGGCCGAGGGCAACCGCTCCGATTTGGGATGCTCGAACTCGCAGGGGGACACCAAGCACAGGTCCACGTCGTGGGGCGAGTCGGAGCGGCGGCCCGGCCGCACCACCGCAGCACCGTCACCGTCACCCCGGTGGTGGCACGGCCGCAGTGGCAGTGACAACCCGCCCTTGGTGGCCTCCGGCTCCGGTGTCCCCCCGGCGCCCCGGGACCGCCTGCCGTCCTCCGGCGGGGACTCGCTGACGGGTGGCAGCACCTGCTCGAAGGACACAGAGAGCGACTCGTCCACCTCGGTGGAGTGTGGGGACCCCACCTCGGCCGGCAGCGAGGGGGTGGTGATGGTTGGGGACACGTCGGGGACGTCGTCCTTGAAGGGGCTGAGGGACAAGCAGCCCGCCTGCTTCTCCTGCGCGGCGCCGTCCTGCGCGGCTTTGCCCCCGGCCGCTGCCCAGGGGTTCGGCTGCCGGTTGCCGCCCGGTTCCTCGGCGCCGTTGTCCACCGGTGACTGGTGGAAGGGCGTGTGGCCGGCGCTGGCCGGCCCCGAGCTGGCCGGGGACATCATCTCCAGCGTCTTCTCCTCGGAGCTGCCGCAGGCGTCCTCGCCGCCCTCGGGGCCGTGGTTGAGCATCCCGGTGGGTGTCAGGTCGAAGTTGACACTGCGGTCGCTCTTAGGGGTCCTGGCCAGGGGCGAGGGGGGGCACACGGCTCGCAGGGGGCTGTTCTCCAGGTGGCGGAACCGCTGGGGGCTGTCGGGGTCCTCCAGGCCGTTCTCCAGGCAGGATGAGTCCCCTTGGCCCCTGGCCCCCCCGTTCTCCATTGGCGAGGGCTCCAGCTCGCTCTCGGCCGTGGTGATGCCTTCGTCCGTGGATTCCTCCTTCCTCCTCCTCCCGGCGGCCCCCGGCGAGGCGGCCCCACGGCCCCGCTCGGCCTCCAGCAGCATCTCCTCGGGGGACGAGGATTTGGAGCCATCCGACGCCCCCGGCTCCTTCCTGGCACCTCCCTCCCGGGGGGTTTTGCCCTTGGGCTTCTCCGGCTCCTTTTTCGGGGGCGGTTTCTTGATGCTGCCGGCCTTGGTCAGGGGCTTGCGGGGCTCCGGCACCGGCGTTTTCCGCACCGGCGTCTTGGTGGGAGCCTTGGCCTCTGCTTTGCTCTCCTTGCGCGGCGGCTCGGCCTTCACCTCCTTCTTCGGCACCTTCGCCTCCTTCTTGGCCTCGGCCCCCTCCTCCTTCTTCAGAGGTTTCTTCTCCTCTTTGCGGGGGACCGGCTCCTTCTTGGGCGCCACCTTCTCCTTGCTCAGCTTTGGCTTCACATCCACCTTCAGCTTCTCCAGGGAAGAGTCCAGCTTGGCCCGAGCATCCTTGGCTTTCTCCTCTTCCGACCCCGCTCTGGCCGTGTCCCCCAGGGGTTTGGGCTTCTCCTTGGTCCCAACCTTCACCTCCTTCCTCTCTGCTTTTGGCGGAGCCTTCTCCTTCGCTGCTGGCGTCCCGGTGTCCACCAAGCTGAGCTTGGAAGCCGATTTCAGGCTCTCCTTGCTCTCCGCCCTCTTCTGTTTGAGCAACTTCTCCGGTTGGGACCCCGGCGTCCCCTTCAAGTCATTCTTGGTGACCACGGGATGCTTGAGGAACTCCAGGTGCTTCACCTTCTCCAGCCCCTCCAGGATGCGGCCCTGGGGGGTGCAGCCGGGGAAGAGGACGCGGATGATCTTCTCGCTGGGGCTGAAGGGGTGCCAGACCAGCAGGGCGCACACGGACGTCAGGCACTGCAGCGGCAGGTCCTGCTCCCGGGGGCAGCCGCTGTCGCCCACCCACTGCTGCAGCAGGAACTCCAGCTCCTTGGTGCCCTTCACGGGGTTGAGGACATACATGTCCAACCGGCCCACTCCCATCTTCTGGAAGAGGACGATGGGTTCGGCGCGGGGCCCGTTGTCCCGGGCCAGCAGGTTGGGACGGATTCCCAGCTTCTCCAGGTAGTGAAGGGTCAGGGCGGCCTCATCGCAGCTCTTCAGCACCCGCGAGTTGCCCTCGATGGCCTTCAGCTTCTCGGAAGCGTTGAGGAAGACGACGCCGAGCTCGGGGGAGATGAGGTTCTTGGCCCAGTCCCCCCCGGTGCCCTGCGAGCCCTGGGACGGATCCTCCTCCAGCTCGGCCAGCTTCCTCTGCAAGAAGCTGTTGACGCCGGGTAGGCTGTCGGTCCCCGCGTGCGTCACCAGGATGGAGTCGACGCGGTCCAGGTGCCGGACCAGCTTCCAGAAGGATGATTTGGGGTTGGAACCGCCGTTAACCAGAACGTTGAAGCCATTGACGGCAAAGAAAGCCGAGTCCCCTCTCCCGCCCGGGAAGATATAGCAGCAGGGCTTGGAGAGCTTGAGGAAGCCGACCATGGTGGGGGGCTCGAGGAGGTCGAAGGGGGACTGGGGCTCCAGGGACTCCGAGAGATACTCCATGAACTCCTCCAGCCCCTCCATGGCGGGCAGGATGCAGCCCGGGTTGTAGCGCAGCTCGATGAAGTCCTGCAGGTTGTGATGGTCCAGCCCTGCGTCCTTCCACTCCCCAAAATCGGGGCAGCTGATGGTCAGCGTGGCCTTGGCCGAGGGGGCTGCGGAGCTCAGGATGTCCCCAACCTGCCAGGGGACAGGGACAGAGCTTCAGGCGGAGTGCGGCGCCCAGGGGGTGCTTGGTCTCAGCAACATCCCCTCGGCAAGCACAGCGCTCCCCTTCCCCGGGGGTCCCCCATTCGCACCCACCCCCGGTTGCTGCTCAGGACCAGGACGTGGCCGATCTCCCCCGCAAAGCCCCGCGGGGGAGGATGTGCCGGTGCGGCTGCTGCGGCACAGACGGCTGGACCAGCCTCCTGCTCCGTGCCGAGACGCCGGAGAACGTGAGCAGACGCTCACTCCAGTAACGCCAGCCCGCAGCCCCCCCCTGCGCACCAGCAGGAGCCGGGGGGGCAGGCGGGTCCCCCCTGGGTGTCCCCAGCTCCGCACCTCCTTGTCGGTGAAGATCTGGATGAAGTCCCGCAGGGAGAAGGAGCCCGTCTGCAGCATCAGCTCCCCTGTCTCCTCCACGCAGGGGCCGGCGAACACCAGCAGCTTGTGCTGTGACACGTCCGTGATGAGGTTCCGCAGCTGAGGGGACACAGGGGACGTGAGGATGTCACCGCGCTCCACCCCATGACCCCCCGCACCCTGGGGCTCACCTCATCACACAGGGACTTGTCGGAGGGGTTGAGCAGCACCAGGGTCTCCAGCACGTCCC
The DNA here is from genome assembly GCF_037038585.1 of Patagioenas fasciata. NCBI lineage: Eukaryota > Metazoa > Chordata > Aves > Columbiformes > Columbidae > Patagioenas > Patagioenas fasciata. The sequence continues at coordinate 5,232,990 of NC_092546.1, read as the reverse complement.
CACGGTGGTGGAGGGTCCGCTGACCTGCGGGGACCCAGCGCTCTCACCCCCGCCTCCCCAAAACCGCGGGGCTGCACCCCATGTTGGCCTCATTCCATGGAGATGGGACAGGGGGACATGGGACACTCCCCTCGTAAAGAGGGACAGTCACCCTCCCACTGGCGGACACCATAGGGCCAGCGGATCTGCTGAGCCCAGGGACACATTTCCTGTGTCCTTCCTGCATGGGGAGGGAGGGAAAAGGGGGTGACAGGCTGGGGGAGCCCCTCTTGTCCCCCCTGAGCAGCGCAGCAAGACCTGAGCGCTCCCAGGGGGGTCTGGGGGCTGCACCCCGCTTCCTAAACAGGCAGGAACCCACTGGAGACCTTTTTTCCATGGGAAATCGCCCCGGGGTGGGTGGAGGAAGCGGCTTCTCACATGGGGGGATCACGGGGCTTGGCTGGGGGGGGGGCACAAAGCAAAGCCTGTTCCCATCACAGCCAGAGGGTTCCCCACACCCCACCAATTAAAAAGTGCTGCGGGAGGGTGCTTTTTTACCTTTCACGATGCTGGAAAAAGTGGCCGAGTGGCGGGACACAAAGAGCTTCAGCTGCTCATCCAGGTTGCAGGAGGTGAGGTCGATGTCCCAGGAGCGGATCCCTTTGGGGGGACACACCGAGAATAAAAGGAGGGGAGGGGGGACACCAAAAAAAGGCTCAGCCCTGTTAGCACCCACCAGCACCCACATGGTTTATACAAGAAGCAGCAGCGTGGGGATTGTGTCCCCCATGTCCCCCCTCCGATGTCACCCTAAGGTGCTTTGGGGACACCCCAGCGAGTCCCCAAGCCCAGGTTGATGCACCGACCGGCGGGCGAGCACCGTGTGCGGTGACTCACGGCAGCACCGGCTCCGCCAAAACCCAAAACCCCAGCCCCCGGGCACAGCTCGTCAGAGCCAGCAATTAAAGGAATTAACGGTGCTGGAGGATTTGAGGATTTGGCACCGGTGTGAGTGTCCCAGAGCGGGGTCAGGAACCCCAAGGTGCAGCCCCAAACCACCCAGGACCCTTTTGGGGGGGGAGATCTGAGGGGCTACCAGCCCCCCCACTGCAGGGGCCACCCAGCGTGGCCACAACCGGTCCCACAACGGCCCGGCGAAGCGGTGGGTGATGGCGTAACCGGCCGGGTGGCTGCGGGGGGGGTTGCACAAATTCTGCACAAGGCGCCAAGCGAGGGGTTGGGGCCCTTATGGGGCGGTTTTTGCAGTTTGGGGCCGGTTTTGGGGTGGTTTTGCTGCTCGGGGCCAGCGAGGTTCAGTCCTGCGCTCGCAGGGCGCTGGGGGGGACCCAGGGCAGTCCTGGTGATGTGTGTGTCCCCCCCATGGTTTTGGGGACCTGCTCCAGCACAGGCTGCTCTGTGGTCACAGCCTGAGACAGATCCTGGGGGTTTAGGGGGGGCAGATCCAGGGGGCTTAGTGGGGCAGATCCCCAAGGTCTGGGGGGGCAGATCCGGGGGGTCTGGGGCAGCAAAAAGGGGAGAACCCGGGGGTGTGGGGGGGGCAAATCCTAGGGGTCTAGCAGGGGAAGATCCAGGGCGTCTGGGGCAGCAAAAGGGGGAGATCCCGGGGGTGTGGGGGGGCAAATCCTAGGGGTCTGGGGGGGCCAGATCCAGGGGGTCTGGGGCAGCAAAAGGCACAGATCCCGGGGGCCTTCTGGGGGCAGACCCCGGGAGTCTGAGAAGCCAGATCCCGGGGATTTAGGGAGGACAGATCCTGGGGGTCTAGGGGACCAGATCCTGGGGATTTAGGGGATCAGATCCTGGGGATTTAGGGGTTGCAGATCCCGGGGGTCTGGACCTGAAGTGGGAGCAGAACTTGGGGTTCCCGATCCTGGAGACCCGGGACGGGAGGGGGCGAACTGGGAGGGCCCGGGGCAGGGTGGGAGGGGACGGGTCAGATCCCGGGAGATCCCGGGACAAGGAGGGGCCACCCCCGGGCCAGCGGATCCCGGAGCATCACGCTCGGGGGAGGCCCCGTCCCGCGGGCCCGCAGCGGGGGCACCCCCGGGCTCACCTCGCTCCAGCTGCTGCAGCGCGGCGGCCAGCAGGCCGGGCCGGTGGCAGCCGCCGCCAACGATGGCCAGCAGCGAGTAGCGGCGCGGCCCCGCGGCGGGGCCGGGAGGCGGAACCGGAGCCGGAGCCGCCGGAGCCGGAGCCGCCGCCGCCCGGCCCGCGCCCCCCGCAGCCCCCGCGGCCCGAACCGCCGCCGCCGCCGCCATCTTCGGCGCCCCCGCCCGCCGCGCCGGGCCACGCCCCCGCTGCGCCGCCAATCCCCGCCCACTGATGTCACCGCCGGCCAATGGGGCGTCGCGGCGGGGAAAAAGACGGGGAGGGGTAGAGGAGGTCGGGGAGGCCTTAAAGGGGCAATGGCGGGGTGGGGCCGCTGTGGTGGGGTCCGCTGCCCGCGCAGTGCAGTGCAGTGCAGTGCGGCGCAATGAAGTTGCAGCGTAGCGTAGTGCAGTTGCATTGTAGTGCAATGCAAGGGGCGCGCAGGCCAGTGTGGAGCTGGGGGTGAGCAGCGCAGTGCAGTGCAGTTGCAGTGGAGTGCAATGCAAGGGGTGGGCAGGCCAATGTGAAGCTGCGAGTGACTGTTGCAGGGCAGTGCAGTGATGGGAGGCAGCGTGGGGATGGGGCCGTGCAGTGCACTGCAGAGCTAGGGGTACGTGATACAGTGGGGTGCAGTGCTGGGATGGGGCTGCGTGGCACAGCGCAGTGAAAGGGACCCGCTGTGCGGTGAAGCGCTGTGTGGTGCAGGGGCCGCGCAGCGCAGCCAGGGGCTGTGCAGTGAGTGCAGTGCAGTGTGCGACCCGGCAGCCATGGGCCAGCCTGGGCTGTGCAGTGCAGGACGGAGCTGGGCTGTGCAGCCCCCTCACCCCCTGCCCTCGACCTCCAATCCCAAACTGCTTCTCCAGTGGATCAGGGATAAATGGTGCTGGACCCAGCACCCCACCCTGCTCCAGCACCAGCCCTCAGCCCCTCGCAGTGTCCCCCCTCCCGCTCCCCACCACACACCCCACCTCAGTGCCCCCCACAGGATGGGACCCCCCCCAGCACCCCCAAAAAGCAGGCAGCACTGAGAATCCAAGTCATTTAATAAAGCCCCAGAGCAGGAGACCCACATCCCCCAGCCCAGGGCACCCAGGGGTGCTGGGGGCCACAATTCCCCCTCTCCTGCGCAGGGCACAGGCTGGGCCAGCAGCAGCACGGTGGGTGGTGGCGTCCCCGCTGTCCCCGGTCCCTCAGGAGCACTTGAGGATGAACAAGTTGCAGGCGGTGCCGCGGGGGCAGCTGCAGAGCTTCCCGAAGCGAGCGCCCCTGCGCACGGCACACGGCTCCCCGGCCTCGCACTGCGGGACGGCACCATCAGCCCGGCCCCCTGGCGCTGGACCCCCACAACCCCCACCCGCAGGATCAAGCCTGACCCACCCTGAGCACCCCCCAGCCCAGCTGTACCAAGGGCACCCAGCTCAGCCTCTTCTCCACCGTCGGGAGCTCCCGGCTCCCCAGCTTCTCCAGCACCTCCTGCAGCGTCTCCACCTGCAGAGATGGAAACCAAAGCCCAGGGCTCAGCCGCCCCCTCCCAACACCGCAGGGGCGCCCCGGCACAGCCAGAACCAGCCCCCAAACTGGGGCAGCGGGAGCACCCCAAGGTGCCCCAGAGCTGAGCAGGGGCTGCTGGTGGCCCCGTCCCCCGCAGACATCCAGGGTCCAATGGTCCCTTACCAGCTCCAGCTCGTCCCGGCTCTGCCCGGGTGGGCTCTGTGCCGGCTGGAGCGCCGGTGCTGGCTCCGCGGTGCCCAGCAGGACGAGGCTGAGGGCGGCCAGGCAGAGCAGGCAGAGCCACGCGCTCCCCATGCTGGACGCGTCCCTGGATGCTCAGGGATATGCCCGGCTCAGCCAGATTTATACCCCCCCTGCCACCCCGCAGCCACCAATGTGGGCAAACACCCGCTGACGCAGATGTGGCGCAGGTGTGCGTGTGTCCCCCCCAATGTTGCTGCTGACATCAACCGGACAGGGGGACACATCCCCGGGAGATGCATCCCTTGGGACACACGTGTCCCCGAGCCAGCGGGACACACGTCAGTGCCACGTCCCGCCGGAGCAGCCCGAGAGCCGGCGGGCGCAGAGGCCCCCCCAGGGCTGACCCCCCCAGCCCCCCAGCGGGGCACAGGCCACGCTGCCAATTCCCTGAGCAAACACGGCTGTGATGTGGCTCATCCCCGCACCTCCCGGCCGCCGGCGCGGCGCTGGCACAGCCGAGGGTCCCTGTGGGGACAGCACAGACAGGCTGACACACGGGTCTCACAAACGGCTTTATTGCAAAGGAGGGGACAGTGCTGGGGACAGACGGGAGGACGGAGGGGGCTGCAGCTCTGATGCAGAGCTGCTTGTGGCAGCGGGAGCCTGCTGTCCTTGTCCCTGCAGCCAGGACCCCCGGGGGAGCAGGAGTGTGGTGCTGCCCCATGGCTGCCCCACTGGCAGGGGGCAGATCCAGCTGGGGGAGATCGGACACTGGTGAGTAGCAGGGAGGGGGCACTGGGGTATTCCAGCCCCCTCGTCCCCATTTCTCCCCCTAGGCAGGGTGGCAATTTGAGAGCAGGACCCTGCCCAGGGAACCAGGCAGGTCCCCAAACCCACCTCCCTTCCTAACTGCGCGGGGGCTTCTTCCCTCTGCAGCGTGGCCTTGGGGGGTGCTCAGCAGCCTCTGCCCGGCCTTCCCGGAGACCCTGCGGCACAGAGGAGTGGGGGGGTCACCAGGGGTCCCTCTCCTTCCCCCCACCCATCCCCTTCACCCCTTGCTCCCTGCCGTACCACGTAGAAGCCGGTGTGGTACCCACTCATGTACCAGGACATCAGCATCGCAGTCAGGGCCTCCTCCTCCTCCTCCTCTTCCTCCCGCATGGCGCGCAGCGGGGTCGGTGGCCATGGCGGGGGCATCGCCTGCCGGCAGCACCCCCAGCCCCTTAGGGAGAGATGTGGGCGGCATGGGGTCCCCCAAAGCTGGGGGGTGGCAGGTGCTCACCTCGGGGGGCCGTGGGGAGCGGGGTGTTCGCTCGCCCTTCCTCCTCCTCGTGCCTGGCGGGGGGTCCCGTGACGAGGGGGTGCTGGGTCGGTGGGGACCCCCACGCTGCAGCGTGTCACTGTCCCTCCAGGCCCCGGGGCAGGGGGGCAGCAGATGGGCCAGCGCCCGCTCCTCGGTGTTGCCGTAGCCGTCGAACTCCACCAGGCAGGTGCCGGAGACGGGGTCGAGCGCCCGCAGGTGTGCGGGGTACAGCAGCCCGTCCCCCTCCCACACCACGCTGCAGGCGTCACCCACCCGCCACTGCGGGGACACAGGCGGGGGACAGCGGGTGGGGTCACGGGGAGGCAGCGTGGGCCCCAAATCCCACCGGGGTTGGGGACATTGCAGCCTCACCTGGTGGCCTCCGTTCTCTTCCTCTTCCTCCTCCTCCTCCTCCTCCTGGCCGGGGGTCACACCCGAACTGGGGGTCTCGGAGGCACCGTCCGACCCCTCGCCCGCTGTGTCCCGGCGGAGGGAAGGGTGGGGAGAGCGGAGCCCCGTGTCGGAGCCGGCGCGGTCGGGACCCTGCGGGCGGCAAAGGCGGCGTCACGGAGCATCCCGCTACCGGCCCCGGTCCGCTCGCCCCGAGCCCGCTCCGGCCCCAGTTCCCTGGCCCGCAGCCCCGGCCCGGTCGCCCCCAGCCCGCTCGGGGTCGCTCGCAGCCCGCCCGTCCCGGTGCCGCCCCCGGTCCCGTCCCGGTGCGCACCCGGTGTCCCGGGGAGCGCTCGGCCATGGCCCCGCCCCCGCACGCGGCCCCGCGCCCCGCCCACACCCCCATGGCCCAGCCCCATCCGCGCGGCGCACTCTGGGTAATGTAGTTCTCGCCCCCGCGGCGCGGAAGGGGCGGGGCGCGCCGCGACTACATTTCCCAGAGGGCAGTGCGAAAGGGCGATGGAGAGGGCGGGCAGAGCGCCACCCCGCCGCCTCTCCCGCCGCCTGCTGGAGGGGCGGTGTGCGGGACGGGAGCGCGGCCGCCTGTGCATTACGGGGGCGGACACAGAGGTTTTGCGGGGGGACGGGGACAGTGGGGCCACGCACACGGTGTCAGCACGGCCCACGCGGGCAAGCGGCGCGCCCCGAACCCCCCCCCCGGTCCCGGGGACACGTACCGGTCCGGCCCTGCCGCAGCGGGACCCGGAGACCGCGACGGGGCGACCGAGACGGGGACACCACGTGTGAAACCCCGGTGTACGCGCGTGGGGGGGCAGCACCGTGGGTGGGCCGTGTGAGCGGCCCCACGTTCCCCCGTAGGCGGCAGCCGCCGCCCGCCCCAGCACCGCAGCGCGGCCCCGCTCCCCCCGCCGCGGGCCCCACTGCACGGAGGTCCCAGCGCGTGTCCCCGCTCCCCCCGCTTTGAGCGCTCCGACCCCCCGGTACAACTGCCGGTGCACGGACCGGGCCGCCCCCGCGCACCGAATGCCTCCCCCCGGTGCACCCCCGGTGCGCAGATAGACCCCGGTGTGCGCATAGACCCTTCGGTGCACGGACAGACCCCCTGGTGCCGCCGCCGGTAACGGAAAGTCCCCCAGTGCACGGATGGACCCCCGATGCACCCCCCCACCCGGTGCACGGACCGAATCCCCGGTGCAAACCCTGGTGCACAACCGGACCCCCGGTGCACCCCCCGGTGCCCGGACAGACGCCGGTGCAGACCCCGCTGTACGGACGGCCCCCGCCCTTGCAGCCCCCGTGCACGGAGCGATTCCCCGGCCCATGGTCAGCCCCCCGGTGCAGGAACCGATTCCCCACCCCCGCTGCTGCTCCCGGTTCCCGCTCCCGGCGCGGGGGGGTCACAGTTTCTGGGCGGGGGTTTCCCCGCACCGGCTCATCCCCACGTGGGACCCGCCGGCGGCGTCCAATCACCGGGACGCCCGTCCGTCTCTTGGTGCCGGGCCAGCCAATGGACGCCGCGGGGGCGCCGCGGGACGCCCCGCCCCTCGGCGGGAGGCTATAAAAGGTGGCGCCGGATTCGCCGCGGGACTCAGAACGATCGCGGAGCTGAGACGTTGGGACGGGAACGGGTAGCGCGACAACATCGCGACAGAACCGCGACAGAACCGCCGCCACTCTCGGGATTATCGCTCTTGGGATTTGCCTCCATCCCGCGGAACCCGCGGTCCTTGGGCTCCCGCCCCGGATTACAATTGCACCATGACCCTGGAGGAGCTGGTGCCCTGCGACAGCAGCAAGTGAGTGCGACAGCCCCGGGGACAGCGGGGTGCGGGGGGGATCTGTGGTTGTCGCGCTGCTCACCGGCTGTTCCCCCGTCCCCGGTAGGATGCAGGCGGTGAGCGAGGCGGTGGAGCGGGTGCTGGTGGCGGCGCAGCGGCAGGACCGGCTCACGGTGGGGGTGTACGAGTCCGCCAAGCTCATGAACGTGTGAGTATCCCGGGGGCTGTCTGTCTGTCAGTCTGTCTGTCTGTCTCTGTTTGTCGGGGCAGGGGTGTCTATCGGGGGGTTCCGGGCAGCACCTGCACAGTTTGCATGTTTGGGGGTGCACCCAGGATTGGAGTTAGCACAGGGCTCTGTGCAAAGGGTTTGTGCAGGGGGGTGGCCCGGGTGACACAGAGTGTGTGACAACCCCTCGTCCCCCCCCGCTAACGCCCCGTTGCGCCCTCAGGGACCCCGACAGCGTGGTGCTGTGCCTGCTGGCCACCGACGAGGAGGACGAAGGCGACATCGCCCTGCAGATCCACTTCACCCTCATCCAGGCTTTCTGCTGTGACAATGACATCCACATCCTGCGCGTCTCGGGCATGCAGCGCTTGGCAGCCATCCTGGGCGAGCCCGAGCCGGGCGCCGAGCCCCGCGACCTGCACTGCCTCTTAGTCACGGTGAGTGGGCCGGTGATGCGCGGCCACGCACCGGCGGCCCCGTGAGTCACCGCGCCGAGGACGGGGCGTTGGTGGCGGCGGGGGACACACACTCAGAGCCACGTGTCGCGGTGCCGGCGGCGCTAACCGCGTGTTTCTGCTCCCCAGAACCCGCACACGGACGCCTGGAAGAGCCAAGGGCTGGCCGAGGTGGCGAGTTACTGCGCCGAGAGCCGCGACAAGAACCAGTGGGTGCCGTACGTCTGTCTGCAGGAGCGGTGATCGCCGCCGCGCCCGGCTGGGCCTGAAGGAGGAGGAATAAAGAGTTAAAACAGCGAGAAGAAGGAGAAAACGGCCAGTTAAACACCACAAACCCAAACACCCACCGACTTTAGTTTTACTTTTGAACCGGAGACGAGGAAGGAGCGCCCGGGCGCAGCGGTGGGCACGGCGGGAGGCGGAGCCGCGGCCGGCGGGGGCCGGTGGGACGCTGGCCGAGCGCACCGGGACGAGGAGCCGCGTGTGGCCGCGGGGAGCGCGCCGAGGCGGCCCGGGACGGGCGCTGCGCAGCGCGGGGAGGACGTGGAGCCTGGTTTTGGTTTGGTTTTTTGCGGCATCAGTGACTCGAGAGCCGCCGGGACTGCAGCGCACGGAGCCTTTGTGCAAACCTGCTGCTTTTGCAAGGGATAAATTATGGGCTGCGGCGACGGACTTGTACTGCAGTGCCAGTTTTTGCACTCAAGCCACTTGGAGACCCGGATCTGAGTCTATTCCAGAGTCTATTCTTATACCGATTGAAGAAAAATATATGATTATTTGCAATAAAATGTGTGAACTGCCCGGTGTCTGCGTTCCTGCCGGAGACGCTCCCACGGGCGGCGGGACCAGCCGCTCCCAGGCGGGTTTCGGGGTGGGGAGGGGCCCCGGGGCGGTTCCCACCCGTGTTTGGCCCCCCCACGCCGCAGGGGGAGGAGATTCCCCCGCCTCCCTTCTCCAAAAGCAGCTCTCGTGGCCAAGACCCCACGCATGGCCCCCGGGCCGTGGGAAACTGAGGCACGGCCCCCCCGGGGGACGCAGCGTTGTGTTTTTCCCCCCGGGTGGGGGTTGAGATGGGATCTTGGGATCCAGCATTCCCCGCCCCCCCCCCCGCAGAAACCGCAGCTCCCTCGGGCTCCCGGCCGTGGGAACCGAGACCGTCCCACCCGGGGCCGGGAAACCCCCCCCGCCCCCAGCCCGGGGATCCCCCCGCCCCGAGAAACGGGACCCAGCCGGTGCTGCGGGTTCCCACGGCCCGGGGGTTCGCTTCGATCGGCCCCGTCCTCCTGCATCCGGGTGACGGGGGGGGGGAGGGGGTAATAAACCCACCCCTCCCCAAACCGCGGGCACCTGCGCCCTTAAAGGACCCCCCCAGGATGGGTGCCCGGACTCCTGGGTTCTTCTCCCACAAGCGCCCCCCCGCAGGGGGTTTGGGGACACGGAGGGTGGGATGATGAAACCCGAAGGCTCAGGGCCCCCCTGTGCCCCAGCCTGACCCCCCCCCTCAGTGCACACACACACACACACATGGACATGCATGTACACACATGCACACACACACGTGTGCACTCGTGACATCGCTGGGTGCCCCGGTGCCAGCCCGGGGTGACAGTCCCAGCTCTGTCCTGGGGACACCCCGTCCTGACCGTGGTCGGTGTCAACCCCGTGGCTGTCACCAGCGTGCTGGGACATGGTGTCCAGCCTGCCCGGGGACACAGTGACCATCCCGCCTGGCTGGGGACACAGTGGCCATCGCAGGGTGGTCACCTCGTGGGGACGTGCCCTGCGCCCTCCTGGCTCTGCCAAGGGAAACTGGGGCACAGAGGGACAGTGGCGTGAGTGTGATGCCACCGAGGCCACTGGGGACCCGTCCCAGCCCCCTCGGGAACACCCATGGGTGTCAACCCCCCAAGCACCCAGGGAAAGGTGGAAAGGAAAGGGCGGGTTGAGCCTCCCCAAAACTCATTTCACTGGTGAGCCCACAGGTCATGAGGCCCCGGTGACCCCGACCTGGTGACAGTGCCACCAATCCTGCCCCCGGTGTCACCTGGGGGGGGACACACCGCACAGCCACCCATGTGATGAGCGTGTCAGGCCAGGCTGAGTCACAGCCTGGGGGTGGGACGGGTGACACCCCCAGGTCCCCCCAGCCCCACAGGACACCCACGGTGCAGCCCCCACCGCAGCCACCCTGGAGCACATGTGGAACCCCCCATGGAGCCGCCCCATGTGAGCCGGGTCACACACACACACGTCACCCCCCACATTGTCCCTGTGTGCCCCCCATGGACACACAGACCCCCTGGGCCCCCCAGGTAGCAGCGTGTTGCACCCCGGGGGCCTGATCCTGCAGTGGGGACCCCCCTGTGGTGCTTAGGAGCCCCCTAAACCCCGCAGTGCTGCCCCAGGACTCCCCACCATGGACCCCAGAGACCCCCCAGGGACCCACCAGAGGGGGACAATGGGACCCACAGGCAGTGGGGGGCAGGGGGGACCCCTCCCCATGTCCCCACTGCTGGCCCGTTGCTGCAGCCCCCGCCCAGGGCTCCCCGCCCCCCCCAGCCGTGGTGTCCCCCCCAGCCTGAGTCACCGCGGTGCCGGCGGCTGAGCCGCAGTTTCCAGGGCCAGCGCAGACACCGAGGGCGGCCAGGGGTCTGGGGGGGCCCTGAGTCACCGCCAGTGGGGCCACCTATGGCTGGACCCCCCCAGCACCGGGGCAAGGGGTCCCGCAATGGGAGTGGGGGGCCTGGGCTGGTTTGGTTGGCTGGTGAGAGCCGTGGCCTGCGCCACCGCGGCCCCCCGGTGACCACTAAGGGGGGTCAGGGGTGGGGGTGTTTTGGATGGGGGGGCACACTGAGCCGCTTTCAGGCTCTGGGGTGGCTGTGGGCAGCCGGGGTTGGGCTGGATCCCGTCGGGGCGGCTGCCGCCGGTGATTTACAAGTCTGGTCTTGGTGGCGGCTGCAGCGGGGCGGTCCCAGCCATGGGTTGTCCCCAGCTGCCCCCGCACCCACCTTGGGGGGGATATCAGAGGTCCAGGGCATGGGGTGCCTGTCCCATCGCCCACCCAGGACCCCGCGGGTCCCCCTGGGGCATCTCGCTCCCTCTCCAGCTCCAGACTTGGACAAACAGCCCTGGGGAGGGAAACTGATGCACAGAGCCGGGGTGGCTGCAGGGCCCCCCCACCGCGGGGGCCGGATGCCGGAGCAGGAAGCCACCCCATAGCGTCACGGCCGAGGTCCCAGTGCGTCGCGGGTGTCCCTGCGCCCCCGCGTCACGGCGGGACGGGAACGGCCGGGGATCCCCCCACATCACAGCGGGGACACCGAGGGATTCCCTGCGGTGGGTGGGGGGTGTCCCTGAGCCCCCGCATCCCTGTGCTCAGAGCGGGACTGTCCCTTGCGTGGGTCGCCAGGGATGGGGGGGACACATCTGGCGGGGCCAGGGGGACCCGTGTCCCTACGTGGCCACCGCGGTCACATCCCTGCAGCCCCAGCGCGTGGTGCCAGCAGCTCCCCTGGTCCCGACGCCAAGGGCGGATAATTATAGCTGCATAGAAGCTAAAAATAGCCCCGCGCCGGAGGCCGTGTTATTTTTAGCTCCGTGGCACCGCGGCTCCGGTGGCCTCGCCGCGCTGCCAGCGCCGGCGCCGGGCGGGTGGGAGCAGCTCCTGGCACATCCCTGCCCCACTCGCGGTGGATTTGGGGCAGTTTGAGCTTCTGTGCAATGGTGGCGGGGGGGGGAGCTCTATGTCCCAACACAGGAGGGGACAGGGACACCGTCCCCGCTGGAGATGCTGCTGGTGGCTCCGGTGAGGCCACAGACACCGGTGGGAGATGCTGGGAAGCGATGGGTGGACGTCCCCAAGGTCCCCAAGGTCCCCGAGGTCCCTGAGGTCCCCGAGGTCCCAGGATGGGCTGAGGAGGTTCCGTCCGAACCCAACGCGAAGGGTCGGTCGTTACCCAGCGATAACGAACCCCCTCCTGGGTACCCCCCAGGACGGAGCGTGCAGGACACCCGGCAAAATGAAAAGTGAGCCTTTTAATTGTGTTATCAATTCACTTCTTAACAACGATTCCACAAAATATTAAACACTTGTGCAAGAAATTGGCCTATGGCACAACCAGAAACGATGAAACCCGGGGGGGCGAAGGCAGACGCCAACAAGGAGCCAACGCCACGGACACCGATGGCCCCTCCAGACGGGCGCCGCGAACCCCGGGCTGCGTTTGGCAATGAGATCAGAGTTTGGCAAATAATAAATGATAATAACAGACCAGAGAGGAAAAGAAAGAGCGCAAAGTATCGGACACGTGGCTCCTGTTCGATGAAGTAAACGCGTTATGTTTCTTCTTTACTTTGTCAAATAAAGTTGACTTTTTAAGTGCTCGGCAAGGGGGGATCTGCGCCGGGACGGCCCCCGGGACAGGGAGGGGAACACAAGGAAAACGGGCTGAAAAATTAAATAGAAGCGACGTTTCCTCTGTCCCTTGGCTTTCTCAACCTCCCTCTTTTCTATTTTTGGCACTGGCCTCACCGCACGCTAAAAAGAAACGCCAGACGGGTTTGTGTCGACGTCCAAAAAAAGGCCTTTGTGGAGCCGGTGGCAGCGCAGAGAGGCCCCCGCGCCCCCTCCGCCAGCGCGAGCGCTTAAAAAGTCCCCAAAAGTGGCTTTTTTTTTTTGTCTTTTCTTTTTTGGCAAACGCACTAACAAGGTACAAGCAACTACGGTAATTCGCACTGATACTGATGCTATACAAAAACACCTATGGGATGAGCGCTGATTTACTCAGACGAGGAGGAAAAGATGAACCAAACAATAAACCAAAACCAAAAGGGTTTTCCCACCTAACGAGTCACCCACTGAAAGACACCAGCACCCACCGGCAGGACCCCCCGTGCCGGGGGTTCCCCAGATGTTCCCAGATGCTGAACCGGCACCAAGCGGGTGAGACGTCCCACGGTGTTACCGGTGCAGCATCCCGCGGTATTTACCGGTACAACGAGCTGCCCCGTGGTGATCCCGGGGCTGACACCCACCCGGGCGGGGGTCCCGGTGTCGGGTTGGGGGCCGAAGCCCCTGCCGGGTCCCCGAGTGGTTCCCAAGTCGCCGGTTGTGGTCGCGCAGGTTTTTGCGGCCGCCCCGCGGCTCCCCGGCTATAGCACCATGCGCTGGTCTCTAACGTAGAGGAAGAATCAGCAATCTGGAGTAGAAAAATAAGGCTGGAACCGCACGAGATTTGAGGATGGAGGGAAATCCGCGGCGGAGCAGAGCGAGCGCCGCTGCGGCACAACCCGGCGCGCCCCGGAGCCGCAGGTTGTGGTGGGTGAGAGATTGAAAGAAAGGAAAAGAAAGGAAGGACAGAAAGGCTTCGCCTGCTGCTGCTGGGCGCTCAGCGCGGTGCGGGACGGGGAATAAACCCCTTCCCTTGGCTGCACCCGCACCAGCGTTTGCACCGGGATGGGGCGACATCCCAGGGTGACATCTCAGGGTGACATCTTGGGGTTGAACACGCTCGGGCCCTGGGGGAGCAGCCGCGAGGTGCCGCGGTTTGCGTTAGTGTTAAAAACGGGGGCATTTTTTCCAACTTTGTTTAAAAAGGCGAGCGACCGCGTACTTAACAAATAGCGATGGTGACAGATCGGTGACCCCGCTGTTTTGCCGGCACCTTCGGAACAGCATCACCCTCCAAAAACCGGTAAAGCCTCCCGGTGCCCTGTGGGACCAGCGGCTCCATCGGTCGCAGCCCCCACAGCTCCCGGTATGGGCTGTCGGGTTCCTCCCTCCGGCTGAAACAGAAAGCGCCGGTGCCGTGCCGGCGTGTTCCCGAAAGCCGGACCCGAGGGCTGTAGCTGTGCCCATGGTGGCATTTTGAACCAAACCCAAAGCGCTGGGGAAATGGGAAAATCCCCAGGATTTCACGCCAGCTGTGGTGTGGGGTTTTTCTCGTTCTTTTTTACCTTCTCTTCCCCAAACTGCAAGTTGGCACCACCTGTGTCAGACGCCAGCACCGGCTCAGGATAACCGGGAACTGTCCCCTGAGGAGCTGTTGAGCCCCAGGACACAAACGGGCTCTGTCACCTTGACCTGACCCAGAGGACCTGTTTGTCCCCAGTGAGTGACGCTCGGGCGCCGCAGGACACCGGGACGGCAGCTCTGGTGACGCTGGGGGACGCGGAGGGACGTCCCCGAGCTCCGATCCGTGGCACGAGCGTGAACAATGCGGTTAAATCACGTTTCAAGGGATGGGAAGCCAACCATTCCCTCCCCAGCCTTCCCCTCACCTCCCCGAATCAGTCGGGTTTAGGGGAGCGGATTCCCTGGGAAACGCTGGTAAATCCGCCCATGTGGGGGTTTTGTGGCCTCTCCCAAAAGGCCGATTGGGAAAGATTTCTCAGGTGACACCGCACAACAGAAAGTCCCTTCCCACCCCCCGGCCGGTCCCGCTTGGGAACAAGTGGTGACAACGGGAGGAACCCAGGAGCGACCCCCAGCCCCGGGTTCCTAACGCCGCTCCCAGCCGGTGGATGCGGCACCGGGGAGCGTTTCCCGGCGGTGCCGGCGCCGTCCCCGCGCCCCGGCGGAGCCGAGCAGGGGGACAGATGCCCCCGGTGCCCCCCCCGGCCTCAGCTCAGCCATTCGCGATATTTCCAGCTGTGGTTTGCTTTGTGTTTCTTCTCTTTCTCTGTCCTAGTTTGGTACCAAACAGCTCCTCACCTCCACCCTCCCTTGTCCCTCTCGAGAAACAGAGCAAATCCTCGCTAATTGGAAACTAATCGGATCAGACCCACTTAAGCTTCGCTGGAGGCTCCTCCAAGCTCAGCTCTCGCATCCCCTTGGCAAACGCAACAAAACCCCCGCTGCCTCCACCACCCCGCTGCCAATTCCCAATGGTAAAAATACTCCCCCCACCCCTCAACCCTGTTTTCTTCCCCCCCCACCCTGTTTTTAAATTCCACCACCTCTCCGTGCCCAGGAGCAGGCAGCTCTTCCCTAAATATTTTTTAAGATTGTTGTTTTTTGAGCTTTAAGTTCTATGTGAACCCAAGGCTTGGCGTGTACCCCTCGGCGCGGCCGGACGTTCGGAGCCGGGTTTCGGAGGGTGGAGAAGGGCGCCCTGCCTGAGAGATCGGGAGAGCTATAGGATGATACACGGCTTTTTGTCCTTAAACGGGTTCTCCGAAGCGGGGACGCCAACCAGCAGCGGGTCGTTCCTGGCATGTTGCTCGCAGTAATTCATGAGCTCCGAAGACGCTTTGGAGACCTGGACGTTGCGAGAAATCAGAAGGTCAGTGGGGATATCGGGGTGAAAGCGCAGAGCGGGGAGGAAGAACCTGATGTCTGAGAAGTTTGATGGAGATGATGACAAATGAAAAGGGGAAATGGAATAAAAAAGGAGTTGGTTAAGGTCTGACATAAATCAAGCCGTGAGTATGGGAAAAAAGCCTCCAAGCCGAGAGCAAGAGATGTAAAAGGAGATATTATTGTCCTTGTTTTAAGGGATGAAAAGGAAAAATAAAGCTTGCTTGAGAGCGGCCGTCCTCTGATGTTAAAAACGGAGGTTTTGAAACTCTTCGAAACTATTACTTAAGGCTCTGCTTATTTTAGTTCAAAGCTGTTTTCTGGGAAGGGAGAGCCCGCAGCGGCGGGGACATCACGGCTGGGAGGGGACGGCGGCTCCGCGCACCAGCACCGGCCCCCGCCGCTGGAATTAACCAACAGCGGGTCCACAGGAGGCAAACGCGACCTACAGATGCAACTGTGGAACATCTGGAAGGGCCAGATGTGCAGCGCTGCCTCTGCGGGGCCTCGGGCAGCGGGTCCCTCCCCTAGGGACATCCAGCGCTGCGGGTCCTGCTCACCTTGATCCTCTCGATGCCGGCCTCAATGCGGAGCTGCTCCACCAGCTTGCGGGCCTGCGCTATGTTGTTAGTTGTCGACATCGTTTGCCATCGGCTCCGGGCCCCAGCACGCGAGAATCCTGCACGACAAGGAGGGGACAAGGGGTTGGTGCTGTGCACGAGGCCACTGTGTCACTGTGCACCACGTCGCTGTGTCACCGTGCACCACATCGCCGTGTCACCTGCCGTGTCACCGTGCACCACGTCACCGTGTCACAGTGCATCACGTCGCCGTGTCACCGTGCACCACGTTGCCATGTCACAGCGCACCATGTCGCTGTGTCACTGTGCACCATGTTGCCGTGTCACCGTGCATGTCGCTGTGTCACTGTGCACCACGTCGTCGTGTCACTGTGCACCACATCGCCGTGTCACCGTGCACCATGTTGCCGTGTCACCGTGCACCATGTTGCCGTGTCACCGTGCACCACGTCGCCGTGTCATCGTGCACGTTGTCGTGTCACCGTGCACGTCACCGTGTCACCGTGCACCACGTCACCATGTCACTGTGCACCATGTTGCCGTGCCACTGTGCACCATGTTGCCGTGTCACAGTGCACCACGTCGTCGTGTCACTGTGCACCACATCGCCGTGTCACCGTGCACCATGTCGCCGTGTCACCGTGCACGTCACCGTGTCACCGTGCACCACGTCACCATGTCACTGTGCACCATGTTGCCGTGTCACTGTGCACCACGTCGTCGTGTCACAGTGCACGACGTCACCGTGTCACTGTGCACCATGTTGCCGTGTCACTGTGCACCACGTCGCCGTGTCACCGTGCACCACGTCGCCGTGTCACTGTGCACCATGTCGCCCTGTCACCGTGCACCACGTCGCCGTGTCACTGTGCACCATGTTGCCATGTCACAGCGCACCACGTCGCCGTGTCACTGTGCACCATGTTGCCCTGCCACTGCGCACCATGTCGCCATGTCACCGTGCACCACGTCGCCGCGTCACTGTGCACCACGTCGCCGCGTCACCGTGCACCACGTCGCCGCGTCACTGTGCACCATGTTGCCATGCCACAGTGCACCACGTCGCCGTGTCACTGTGCACCACGTCGCCGTGTCACTGTGCACCATGTTGCCCTGTCACCGTGCACCACGTTGCCGCGTCACTGTGCACCATGTTGCCATGCCACAGTGCACCACGTCGCCGTGTCTCAGTGCACCACGTCGCCGTGTCACTGTGCACCATGTTGCCCTGTCACCGTGCACCACGTCGCTGTGTCACCGTGCAGCACCTCGGGGTCACGCACTGCGTCCCCGCCAAGGAGAAGCTGCCAAATTCATGTAGACTGCGACTGAGTTACCAAAGATGTACCCGTCATTAACCAACTGACACAATTAACGCTTTCTGACCACCTGCAAAACGAGGGGATGGTTTGGGAGTTTTAGATCCTCCTCCACGGCAGGAGGGAGACGGAAGATGAAGCGTTGCATTGTTTAGAAGCAGAGTGCTTAGTTTCTATTTAACTAATAATTAACAGGTGTATTGTAAGAAACTAAACAACTATAACTAACATCATATGTAATAATTATGTGAATATAAGCAATGCGAGAGCAGCCACCCGTTGGGGCACGGATGGAGGACGATCCCCAGTGTTCCCCAGCGCTGAAAAACAGCAAAGAATTAACAGTATAACTGACTCTGCTGTTGAGTTCCTTTCTTCGTTTCGCCACCACGTGCCAAGCGTTTCCACGAGCTCCAAACTGATGACACCAACCGAGCATTTCCTGGTTTTGTTTCGAGTTCTCTTTTCCCTTAAGCAGAACTCTTCAGGGTTTGTTTTTTTTTTGATTAAAAACAGAAACTTGCCGACAAGAGGGGAAAAACGAAACCTTTTCTGCAGAACGTCCTGCCGGATGCATCCCAGCGACTGAAAGAACGCGAACAGGTTTCCCTGCCCATGCAAGCGCTGTTGGTGGATGGGGATGCGGTTTAAACACAACCACGCGCGGCTCCGGGAGGGTCACCCTCATGTTTTATTTGCTACTGGCAAACCATTGGATGATGCTGGGGGCTAAAAGGAACCCAAGGAAACACGGGGTGCCCCTGCGCCCCGTCTGTGCCGCTCTGAGGCTCCTGATGTGCAGCTTCAAAGCAGCTGCTGAACCTTTACTGGGTGGGAGGAACGGGGAGCGTCTGCCCCATCCAAAACCCCAGCAGAACCGAGCCGTCTCGCCTCTGTTCAGACATTAAGGGAGTTCCTCCCAGACCACGCCGTTGCCGTCAGGGTTGTTTTGCTTGGCAGCAGCACGCACTGAACTTCTCGATCCCCGAACGGCGCTCGGCTCTGCTGGCAACACCGACCGGCACTCAGGCTCCGCGATTCCCCGAATCTGTGGGGTTATTCGGAAATCTCCGCCTCCCGAATCCTGGAAGCCGTTAGCCAGGGCAACACGGGCTGGTGAAATCAAGACTGGAGCTGTGGAAATGGGGAAAAGGAAACCGGCTGGTCCCTGGGGCAGGATGCTCCCCTCCCGCTCCACTTTGAGCTGGGGAAAAGCTCCTGCTCAAAGTTAAACTCTTGCTAAATCTGTGTCATGAACTCAAAAGACCTCCCCACTGCAAACAGTTCGCTCCTCTTTGACCAAACAATTCTTCACCTGGATAAAGAGTTCGCAGGCAGCTGGAGGGGGAAAAACACGAGCAATCAGATAGAATTCGTGTTTGCAGCAGCACCAGATCACCTGCTTGTACTTTCCCGGCTTCCTGTTTATGGAACAAGGCCGATGAATCAGGCAACTTACTTAAGGCGCTTGTGTTTCTGCTGCAGATGTGCAGCCCGTGTTCCCGCCCCCATGGTGTCCCCACGGTGTCCCCATGGCTCCGGCTGCCCTGGGGACACCAGCCTGGCCACAGGCTCTTGGCACACGGTGGTCAGTCCCAGGCTGATGTAATTCTGCGGACTTACACAGACGTGCAAATAAAAACACGGGCGTGCAAATAACTGTTTGGATAAAAGCCACACAGAGCAAAGCGTGCGTGATGCGAACCGGGGTGACACGCAGGACGCGGCCACGTTGTCCCCTTTGCAGTCGTTATGTTTTAAAGCAATTAGCACTTGGGAAAGGACGGGGAGGCTGCAGGAGACAGGGACGGTCAGGACACCCAGGTCCTGTGCACGTCCTCTGGGAATAAATGACAATTAAGAGAGAAAGAGAGCACGGGCAATGATCTGTTATGCAGTGGTGTTTCAAGGTCAATGCCAACAAAAGCAGCAGCGAGGGCGGGTTACGAAACCTTGCAGCAAGGAACCGAGGAGCCGGGAGTGCAGACGTGGGGCAAAGGAGACTCGAGAGTGAAGCAAACGAGTCCCGAGTTGCAATTTGGCTGCAGCGCAAACATCCCGTGAGCACTCGTGCCTATTTCAGGACAGAGTCCCAACAGTTCCGTTGGGATCACTTCTGGAACGATCAGGATTTGCTGTTTTAAACTGGTTTGCGTGTTATGAACCAAAAGCGGGTCAGGATGCTCCTGAGTCCTGCACCGGCCCCGTCTCGGACTCGAGAACCACCACAAACGCCCTCGCCGTTAAAAGAATTGAAAGGATCACAGTGTTACAAAAGCAATTTGTTGTGTTTGCATTCTTCATATGCTTCAGCAAAGAAGGTATTTTGGTGTTTAGCAAGCGCGAGCATCAGCAGCGACGTTTCCAGTGAGGAGAACACATGGAGTGCGTTTACATGGGGCTGCTTTGTGCTGTCCGTACCGAGTCCGTTCTGCACAGGTTTGCTTTGTCACCGAGTCCGTTCTGCACAGGTTTGCTTTGTCACCGAGTCCGTTCTGCACAGGTTTGCTTTGTCACCGCCTCATTCTCCGTGTACCGGCTACGCTGCCAAGGTAGCGACTCGGGCTGCTTTAGTGGGGACAAAACCAACCAAAACACATGAAAAAAATCAACCCAAAGCAGCGCAGCTCTTGAGTCAGCGGCGGTGACAGCAGCGGTGACAGCAGCGGTGACAGCAGCGCTGGCTCTGACGCGCCGTGACTCAGCAGTGGCTCCGGGTTGAAGCAGCCGCCTCCTCCGCCGAGCATCCCAGCACCGTCCCCTCCAGCCGTGTCCCCACCCTGTCCCGGCTGCGGCTGCGGCTCCACTGGGAGCCGAGGGACCCGGTGGCCCCGCGGCACAGGGCAGGGTGGCTGCAGGACGGGGCTCTACGCTTTGTGACATCCCACGAGTTGCACGGAGGGACCCTTCGTCCCACCCCAGGGACCCTTCATCCCACCCCGAGGACCCTTTGTCCCACCCTGTCCTCGGCACTGAAATATCCCAAGATGATCCAGGTCACGGGGATGAAACCGCCACCCTCGGCATGGCACCGCACCAGGAAACCGGGCTTGCCTTAGCACGCCCGCGAGCTGCACCGTGCCAGAGGAACCAAACCTCCCCACGGCGGCACCGAGCGCGGGCTCGGGGACAAAGCGGTGCCACCTGCGCTCCCCCCGCAGCCTCTGGGCCGGCAGGAAGCGCGCCGGTGACGCCAGGCCAGAAATATGCACCGACCCCTCTCGTTTGGGAATTCTTGCCATACTTCTCATAGCTGGAAGCAGCCGCTCCCAGCAGGCTACATAAACAAGCCAACATCTGAGTAACTGCCCGAGTTATTTGTCTTCCCCCTCTCTGATAAAATAAAAAGCAATGACATTGGTGCTTCTGGGTGTCCCCGCGCTCGACGGAAAGCACCGGCGGGACCATTTGGGGCAAACTGTGGCTTGGAGATGCAGCAGCATCCTCCAGGCACCCCAACATCCCAAGGGGACGGGGTGCCGGGTACCCTGGGGATGCAGGAGATGGTCAGAGGATGCAAACCTGAATCCAGCCTTAACCAAACCACTCCAGCAGCGTTTTGGTGCGGGACGGCACGCGGGGAGGGCAAACACCCCACAAAACACCAAACCGGAGCCAGCACGGTGCGCAAAACCTGGTCCTGCAGCCCACACGAGGGGCCGGGAAAGGGGGGACAAGGGGGAGCCTGGGGCTGGTAACCCAGCGCAAACCCGCGCGTTGGTTTCTGCTTTCGGCGATGACCTCATGCTTTTTTGGAACAGAAAAAGGCTGTTAGGGTGACGGCATTTACTCCTTGTCTGGGCAGAACAAAGCCGGCTCCATTTTTCTTTTACACTTCCTGCATCAGTAGCTGAGCAGCTGAATGAGCTATTCAATTTTTGCCTGAGTACAGCAATTTTTGCCTTCTTTTCCCCCCTCCTTAAGACCTCCAGATTTCCATGGCGTGGGACAACCCTTGGGAGAGCTCTGCCTGCTCCATAAAGAGGCACCGGTTTCACTGTGGCCAAGGGTTTCTCCACATTTTGGTGTTGAAACCACCGGGTTTATTCTCCACACCCTGTTCTGCAGCACCTGCGGCTCCAGCTGAGCACAGGAGAGCGCAGGGACGCCAAAGCCTTTTACCGGAGCAGTAAACAAGGCAATGAAGGGCCCATAAGCTCCTTTAGATTTGCAAAATGTCCTTCACAGGTTGTAACGAGGCCACGGATTTGAAGACACTTCATGTCCCTCCTGCACCCACCAGCAGGGACAGACCCTGCGGAGCTTGTGCCTTGTGCTCCAGCCCACTTTTAATATAGTGCAAGCTTAAAATTACATCATTACTAAACCAAGCACTCTTATCCTCAATTTCAAGTCCACACCGGGAGCAATCTGGTTTTTTGGGGGTTATTTTTCCCGCAGCTCCGCTATCTCCAGCTGCCCGTTTCCAGGTGGAAACCGTATTGGAACTTTGGTGGCTTTTTATATCGTGCCACAGAAGTGAATTTGCTTTTTGCACAATGTGGGTGAGGAATCATTTTTACTGCAAACTGAGTCTCCGGGGTTCGCAGCCTGAATTTCGGGGGGGCTTTGCAAAGGATGCAAAGGACGGCACGGCAGCAGGAGAGAGGACACGCGTCTCGGACGCAGCTCCATCTGCATTAATTGCTTCAATATTTTGTGTCTTCAAATGCTCTCGTTTCAACCAGCCAAGGGTTTTGGAAGGACAGAGCATCCCCGGGGACATGCAGCTTCATTTCCTTCCCATTAAAGGCAGTGATTACCTGGCTGAGCGAGCGTGAAATCCCGCAGCCCTTGTTTGCAGGGCAGCCCGAGCCCCCATCAGCTCAGGCTGGTGTGGTCGGGTTGGCTTCAAACTCCCCGTTCTGTGCAGTTTCTCCACACCTTTGGTGGGTGGAGACGTGGGGCAATGACACCCCAACCACCTCCGAGCCCTGAGTCACCGCGGCACATTCCGGTGCAAAGGTATTGCCATCGGTTGTTACCCGGTGCCCTCGGCCAGATCCATAACAAACACTTTGCCATAGAATTCAACCGAGGTGCTCGAGGGTGTTACGGGTTGAGGGTGGTGAATAAATCAGACTTTGCACCGCAACGGCTGCTCCGTGCTCATCCTTCCCCACTCATCCTTCCTGCGCTTCTGCTCCATGCAAACAAAGTTAGGATCGGTCAATAACAGCAAAACCAAAGATACATGGGTCCGTTCTTGCGGGTCCTGCGTGGGAAGCACAGAGCTCAGCTCCAAACCCGCATCACCACACACCAACCCCAGGAAAAGCAGGGAAAAGGATGAGTCCTCCTGTATGCTTTTGCTGTTAAGTTGCTATTTCCATGTGCAATCATTTTGGAAGTGATTAGGGAGAAGCATCCAGGTCCTTGCATCCAGAGGATGCCAATTCCAACTTGGGTTTGTGTCTTCAGCCGTGGCCTGGAGGGACGTACCGACTTTACTGGTTTTAGTGGGCAGACCGAGCACTAAATCTGGACGCCCTGGCTGGACTTTGGGCTTGAGAGCAGCTCCACGTTCACCAGAGACTAAGCAGGAAGCCGGGCTGCGTGGCGGCACAGGAATATTAAGTTATAGAAGGAGATAAAAGCAAGGGAAGTTTAGGCTGGATATCACCAAGCGTCCTGCGAATTTCCCCTCGGTCCGAGCTGGGAAACACTGCGAGCACCAGCGCTCAAGGCATCAAAACGGGCTGGGGATGTTTAACTGTTCACAAAGGCTGTGCCGGCCGCGCCGTGGATCTATCGGCCTCGTAGCAAACCTTAGTTCAGGGTGAAATGAGCAGATTTCGGGGCGCGGGGCAGGACCCGGCTGAGCGAGTGGGCGGGAAGGTTCTGAAATGACTTGTGATTTGTCTCCAGATCAGCAAACACCCAGGAGGGAGATCCCTGTGACTCAGCAGCCACATCCACCCCCCAGCAAACCCCAAACGCCATCCCGGCGTTAAATGCCGCGCAGACGCGACGCTCGCGCCTCCCACTGCGAGCGGGGGAGCGGACGGTCACCCCAAAACCACAAAACCCACCTGGTTTTAAAGCAGAAACCCTTTAGTCACTCATGTTTGCGTCCACGCCATCTCCTCCTTTATCACTGCGCTTTCTCGAGGTTTTCAGCGCAGTTTAAGAGCAAAACTCCACTTTCTACCTGGGAGGCCCCAAACCAGACAGCGCTGGAAATGGAAAAAAGGAGACACCGGGCTCTTTTATATGGGAAAAAGAAGGAAAGCAGCGCTGAGGGCACGGGGCTGAGTCAGCTGGCAGAGCCGCCGTGTTTTGGTGGAGAAAGCAGCAGAGAATTTCCCCGTCAGGAACGCACGGCTATTAAAAGAAACAAATCCCTGACATATCTACGCTCTCAAGCCCAGATGAAATTCCATCCCTTAAAAGTTATCGCAGGAATAAGTCTCTTTCCTGAGGCTCCTGAACGGTAAAGCTTTTCCTGTGCCACACAGGCTTGGAGCCGCCTCTGCCTGCAATCTGTGCACACACTTTGGCTTTTCATTGTGTCCAACTTACTTCGCTTCTCCCCCAAAATAGGATCGCCGTGTTTAGCAAGCGAGTCAGCCACGTGGAAGCGAAGGGAGATGACAAGAAAACCCTAAAATAAGAACTCGAGGCAAACACTGAGGAGCGGCCTTTGTTAGGAGCATTGTGCCGGTTTTAGCCTCTATTCAGCAGGGTGCGGGTTGGTGGTGCTGAGCCAGCGCGGCTCTGAGCGCAGGGGACGCAAAGGACACGGAGGTTGGGTGCAAATAACTTGGAGTTTTCATTGTGGAGAGAGCGTTTGGTGGGGATTACATCAGAACCACAAGCTACAATATCCCCATTGTGGGAATGGTGAATAACGGGGTAACGCGGCCGAGAGGAACCTTCCCGGCACAATATGCCCCTCAGCTAGATTTTTTTTGGTGTTTATGGAAAAAGAAACAGGGTTTGTTCGTTACACTGCAGCTATTATACCTGCGTGCATTCAGATCCCATTTCAAAGCGGCTCTAAACAGCCTTGGAGCCCCGCTAAAGCAAACGGCTGACCCTGGCGGCATCGCTGTCGGTGATGCTGGATGGAGCTGCGATGACCAGAGGAGCGATTCCTCCCGACCAGACGTCTGGGCCCACAGGCCCATGAATAAGCCTGGGAGCTGAACTCACCATCATTTAAACTTCTATGAGTTTTATATGCGCACATCGAGCCCTTTCCCGACTGCAGCCCCAAGGACATCGAGCCACCCACGCTGAGGGATCAGGCCATCCAGTGTCACTCTTATTGCTGAGCTTCAGATCAGAATTTGAGGTTGATTTATTCCCTTTGAGGCTTTTTCCTGCAAGCGACGAGTCCGAGGTGAAATCCCCCCCTTGAGTGCCCTCTCTGCAAGTCAAAACTCACAGTAATGAGCAGCGGGGTGCCCTGCAAGGCTATGGGAATCAACCTGCTTTGGATTCGCTTCCATTCCCATGTGTGCACAAGGGGAGTGTTTGCAACCATCAGGCTTGGAGAAACAACAGGTTATGGTAAAAATATTTACTGAGACGTGAGATCCCTCCTGTTGGAGCGCGGGGAGATAAGAGATCCCTGCGTGACAGCCCAGCCGACGCTGAGCAAACAAGAGAAGCGCTGAGGCTGCTGAAGCGCATCGGTGCAGCACAGGGCACCGCGAAACCACAGCCCAAAGCGCCTCAGCCTCGCGTGTGCGACGGGACAGACCGATCCGGGTCTCGAGCAGCTTCCAAAGAAAGCCAATCAATCAATCGCAGCCTATTTTCAGCTGTCGCAGCATCGCTTGACGCTTTACCTGTTCCCAAAGCCTTTCTGAAGGCGCATTATTAAACAGAGAGCGTTCGCAAGGTTGGCCCGAGGGTGTTTGAATCATCGCTGCGTGGAGAAGTTTTGCTCTTTTTATTTGTTTTCAGTCTGTCCCGTTTCAAAACACTGTGTGATCTTCACCTAAACTGAGAACAAGGGTGGTTGAAACCATAACAGCAGGAACCGCTACCTCTGCTCTGCAAAGCAAGGGCAGGAATCAACCCCCGGCCCGTGCAAACGCAACCGCTTTGTGTTGGATTCCCCGTCGCTCCGTCCCCAGGTGTCACAGCATCCAGACACCACCCTGGAGCCCTTCAGAGCACATTTCTTAACACAATTTTTAGCACATTTCAACCAGCGGAGCCGGAGCCATCGACTGGCGTTGGCTGGTGAAAGCACAGCAGAGCCGGTTCGCCAGGTTCACAAATGGATCTTTGGTGTCAGCCGCTCGTGTGAATATTCTCCTTTGCTTTAAACCGTGATTATGCGGATAACCACGTGGAAAGCTCTGCTCTGGACACATCTGGGTCGCACCTGCTGGCTTCACCACCAAAGCTTTGCTGCTGCTGGTTCTGCAAACGCTCTCTGCTCCTGCAGCAAGAGCCTGCAGGGCTGCGGGTGAGGTTACTCATAGCAAACCCTCTCGGGGGGAGGATGCGAGCAGCAAAATAAGCACAAGCGCAGCTTTAAAAACCTGAATTTGGTTGATAGCAGTTGCGTCTTGAGTCAGCGAAGAAATCAGGTGCGGCCGTGTCTGCGGTGAGAGCTCAAAAATGCCTTTCCAAGCTGCAACAAACTCCGGTATGAAACACCCAGGGGCTGCTTTTCCTACGGAGTCAAGCGGAAAGATGCGAAGGAGCTTGTGAACAGCACTGGGGTTTCACAGGAGAGAGACCGAGGGTACAAAAGCCTCTCGAGACACAACGGTGCCACCAAGGAACCCAGGCAACCGTGTGCCCCGCGAAACGCAGCGCCCAGACGCGCTGTTGCTAAAGCAAGTTCAATATTGCAACAGGGATGGAGTAACACGGCTGGCCGGCCACGGGCGATGTGTCCAGACAGCGGGCGAGCGCTGGAACGGGAGGAAAGCGCCGTTTCCACCGACCCCGGGGAGTCCTGCAGCGAACTGCGCTAAATACATTCATTTTTTACCAATGCGAACCCCAAATCCTCCGACCCCCCCAGCAATTAGCGCCCTATTGCGAACAAGGCGCAGAAACCCACTGTGGTCATCTTCACAAGGAATCCCACCTACACTGGGAACATCCAGGCCTGTGACAAAATCACACGCTATGGGTCGGTGCTAAGCAAATCTTATGTTCTTAACTACTTGCTTCAGAGATAATTAGCGGTTCCAGCGATGCTGTGTGACACTGGACCGCTCAGGGATGCTCATCACTGCCAGCTCCTGCCTCTAAAAGAGACTTTTAGACATTGGAAATGTGCGTGACCTTTTGCAGCAGAGACATCACATGAGTGTAAATACTCCCCCTTTCCTCACACAGCCAGCAAACAGACTGAAAAGAGTCCTGTGACTTTCTCTAGTCATCTTGTTTTTGTTACTGATGCAGCTAGAGAGGCAAAAATGATGCTGGGGGGGGGGTCCCCTCCCTCCACAAGGCAATCAAAACCCAAAGCGGTTCCAAAACCCAGGGTTTCATCAGCCCCACGGCTGTTGCTGCACTTGTTTCAGCCACCAAAGCGATCACCCTAAGAGAAAAGGGCAGTATCTCCACGTGACCGCGGTTTTCACGCAAACCCGGCTCTTTTGGTAACAACCCGTGATTGCAGCGTCATGTGAGGGTTTGCAACAAGGAGCGACTCCTCCGCCGGGGCTGGAATCGGCCGGGAGGGGAAGCAGGAGGTCGTTTCTTTTGTGTGTGTCGCAGGAAGCGCAGTCACGCTGGGCTGGCAGCGGTTCAGCCCTGAGCTCAGAGCCGCCGGCCGCCAGCGGGGCAGAGCGGCTATAAAAGGAGTCTACACCCCGCTGGAAGGGCTGGACCACAGGGCACGTGAGCTCTTTGCCTTCGGGTCTCGGGCGACCTTTGCCTCCCTGTTTTCATTGGGCTGGTGCTTCTGTTTAGAAAATGTGTTCAAAAGATCATCTACTGCAGGTCAGGAAAAATAAAGAGATGGAAAACATCCCGCTGGCCCGGATTCATGGTGTGAAGCGGCTGCTGTTGTGCGGGTGCCGCCGTTCTCTGCTCACCCTGATGTGTCTGAGTCCAGGGGCTGCAAATTCAACCCTTTACCGAAACGCTGAGAATCACCCAATGGGGCTTTTCGCCCTCCGTTTCTATTCGTGCGCTGGACAAGGAGCACGGTTCTGCCTTAGCCCCCATTTCTATATGAACTCACTTAAAGAAAAGTTATGAATGTGCCTTGAAACCAAAAGAAAGTAACAGGCAAAGCTTTGCTTCTGCACAACGGCAACCAAATCGGCCTCAAAACCAGCGAGAGTTTAACTGTCCCCCTAAGCTAAAGCAACCAGGGGATCTCACTTCGTCCATCAGAACCTTCCCTTTGTGGCCAAGAAGAAACAGGAGCAGTCAGCCCAGTCTTCCCCTTTAAACCCAGACCCAACTGCAATGGGGTTTAGTTAAAACCAGTATTAGGCTGTTCCACCTCAGGCGGGCGATGCCGGGTCCAGGCCTGCCCACCCAGACCATTGCAACTCGTTCCCTTTAGAGAGCGTTTACATAACAGGGACAAAAGTGCTTTTAAACGTGGTCCAAAAAGACACGTACGCTGAAAAGATCTCGAAAGAGGCACCAAATTCAGCTCCTGCTTTGCCTAGCAGGGAAGAGCTTGAACAAACATCATCATCCCAGGGCAAGAGAAGCAACGAAGCCGCCTTCACTTTGGGCGCGATCATTCCGTGCTGGAATAAAAGCCAAGGCTCACAGCTGGTAGAGCTGAGCTTTTGCATTGGGACCAGCTCCTCCGGTTTAAAACCAGATTAATTCCAAGCAGTAGGTGATAAACCCACGTTCGGTTCAGCTCCAGAGAGCAGGGACAGCCTGAGGATGGAAGAGCAGGAGCGACCAGAGCTGCCAAGAAACAAAAACCAAACCCTATGTCGCCTATTGATTTTGCAAAGAAAAAGCGGCCTGAGATGGTCACAACACGTACATCCCTTTCCACTGGAAAAGTCCTGGGAAAACAGAGGAAGAAACATAAATATGCAACACAAGGCGATGGAAAAAGTCTCAGAACGTAACACGTGCAGCCTCTTCGTGACGGTGACACCACGAAATGTCACAGCCTGCGGTATCAGACACGGGGGACATGGGGGACCCGGTACAGGCTGCGGATGAGACGCGGTGACGAAATCCCCGCTCTCTGTTCATAAAAATGACTAAAAATGAATCAAGTCACAACAGCAAATACAACATTTAACTCACTCCGCAGCCGTGGGTGCTGTTGAGAGATCCTGGATGGGACCGTGCTGTGTTTTGTAAGGAAAATGATGATCCTTTTGGGTCCCAACTCATAGAACCATAGAACAGAATCATAGAATGTCAGGGGTTGAAGGGACCTGGGAAGCTCATCCAGTGCAATCCCCCCATGGAGCAGGAACACCCAGCTGAGGTTCCACAGGAAGGGGTCCAGGCGGGTTTGAATGTCTGCAGAGAAGGAGACTCCACAGCCTCCCTGGGCAGCCTGGGCCAGGCTCTGACACCCTCACCATGAAGAAGTTTCTTCTCAAATTTAAGTGGAACCTCTTGTGTTCCAGTTTGTACCCATTACCCCTTGTCCTATCACTGGTTGTCACCAAGAAGAGCCCGGCTCCATGCTCCTGACGCTCCCCCTTTCCATATTGATCCCCATCAGTGAGTCACCCCCCAGCCTCCTCTTCTCCAGCTCCAGAGCCCCAGCTCCCTCAGCCTTTCCTCACACGGGAGATGCTCCACTCCCTTCAGCATCTTGGTGGCTGCGCTGGACTCTCTCCAGCAGTTCCCTGTCCTTCTGGAACTGAGGGGCCACAACTGGACACAATATTCCAGGTGTGGTCTCCCCAGGGCAGAGCAGAGGGGCAGGAGAACCTCTCTGACCTACTGACCACCCCCTTCTAACCCACCCCAGGTCCCATCGGCTTCCTGGCCACAAGGGCCCAGTGCTGGCTCATGGTCACCCCCAGGTCCCTTTCCCCTACACTGCTCTCTAATAGCTCATTCCCCAACTTACACTGGAACCTGGGGTTGTTCCTGCCCAGATGCAACACTCTACATTTGCCCTTGTTATATTGCATTAAATTTCTTTAAATTTCATTAAATTTTTCCCCGCCCAACTCGGGGTTTTCTATGAAAAAAAGGCACCGCACAACCATCTGCTCATCAGCGCCCTGCCCGCCCCGCAGCACATCCACATAACTCATATTGTTTTAAAAGGATCTGTTTATAAGCTTCATCCCTAAATACCCAAAACAGAGCTGCAAGCGGGAGGACAACTGGAAAACCATAACCCCTGTGCAGGCAAAGCTACCCCGGAGTGGAACAAGTGACGGGCACAGGAACCAGTGTGATTGTGTGGCCGTTCTGCTGCGCTCGCAGCAGGAAGCTCGGGTCCCGTGATGAGTTTGCAGAGGGGCGAGCGGAATTTCACCGGGTTTTTAACTCATTTACACAAGCACATCGCTCCCGGATGGCGCGAGGGAGATGAAAAGCTGGGAGCGCTGCAGGAAATAATCCTGTGTTAAAACGTCCCACGGAAAGGTTGCTATTGACCAAACCCTTTTACCCGTCAAATCACTTGGAAGCCAAGTCCGGCCCAGCTGTGCGCCCCAAAAATCATCAATTTCGCGCTAATTGCGGTTGATAGAAAAGGAACAGCCCCTGTTCTCCAAGCGGAATGGAGATGCCACCACACAGCGCTGGCAAACCACACAAGGCCACTTTTATCACCAAAATGCTGCCGGTTGGTGCCCAAGCCTGGATACAGTGTGCGTGCCTGGCGCTGCGATGCACAAAGCACGGTCGTTAATCCCCGGCTAATTAACACCCTCACGCAGCAGATGAAGCGATGAGGAACACGTTAGCAGTGCATTAAGAAGTTACAGATGACACACACACCCTGTTGGCTTCTACACATCTTTCCCATCCTTCTTACCCATTCCAGCGACGCTTGGTCCAGCATTTCCTACCCAGGAACTATACGCTAACTTCCAAAATCCAACCTGATCCATTTTATTGTATTTTTCACCCCAAACCCCACTATATCATCCCCAGAAATACATTCAGGCTACTTAAAAATGTCCCAAATATGTTTAAAAACACAGGGTTCGGTTCGCCAAGAGCGAAACACCGAACCAGATGAGGATAAGACACAGAAAGAAAAACACAACGCAGCCACCTAAATGCAAGGTTTACATCTTCCAAATCTGATCCCAGCACTGGAAGCAGCGGCTGTGGAGATGAGGTGGGGTCTCCGGATTATTATCGAGCTTCTGAAAGAAAAGGGGTGCAATAAAACAACAACATTTGCAAAGCGCAATGGGATTTTTCGCGCGGTTCTTTTTTTCCAGCAGAATGTTTTTCAGGCAGCTCGCCAGCACCACTTCAAAGAGAGAAACAAAGCATGTGGTTCTCGCACGGCTTTGCGCTCGAATATGAAACACAACAAGAAGAGGCCGGGGCTGAGCGAGGCGGGCGAGCGCCGCTTTGATGCCGGAGAACAGACGTCAGCGCTGCATCACCGGGGGCCGGGGAACCCTCCCCCGGCTGGGGGCGGCCAAAAACCCCCTTTTGCTCCAGCAAAACGACACGGTTGAGTCAAGCGCTCGCTCACGGGCGGCGATTCGGGAGGTGGGACCGTGGGGACGTCCCCGTGAGAGCTTGGAATGGGGGGTGCAAACCGTCTTGGTTTATCCTTAGGAAAAGGCGGCATGGGGGTTGTAAAACTCACCGAGCAAAGCGCGTTCCCAACACGGCGAACCCGCGCGGTTCCATTTTAATACAGAACCATTAACCGCACGTTCCAGGTTGTTTTTGCAACTGGCTCCTGCCTGTCTGCAGCCCTTAATTTAGACGCGTGAAAAGGACAGGTCTTAACGAAGCAAGAATGATTGCCAGCAGAGTTAATTGCGGCAATTCCACAAATTCCAAGCGGGTAAAACACTGGATTTGGGTCTTGCTGTTGAACCTGCTGACCGAAAGGACCTGGCCCTGAAGCTTGGTTGCTCTTCAATCCCGTTTCTGTTGGGTTTTGGAGCCTGCGGACAGGCCAGGACAGTACATTTTAAGCTGAGCGTGATGGTGCTGGGCAGAGGCTGCTGCTGGCAGCCGGTTGAAGGGACACGGGGAGCGATGGGTCACTAGAAAGTGAATTCAACACTGGGTTTTCTGACCTGTTGACCTGAGGCAACGGCCGGACCCGTGTCAAGGAAAGAGCGGCTTGTTTTTACTTACGAAAGCGGAAGGAAACGCTCCCATCAACAGGAGGTGCAGGCAGCAGCGCTGGTGACACCTGCGCTGAGCTCATTCACCCTCAGGAGATGTGGACACCCAACTGCACTCAACTGATGGGCAAAAACAAACCCTGAGAATCCCTCTGAGCTGCCGGGGAAGGAAAGCAGTGTCATCATCTTTTTTTGGTAACCAGAATAGAAAAAGTGACCAAATTCCTGAAATAAATGAACATCCACCTAGAAAAGCCTGGTTTTAAACCCTGGTGAGCCCAGCCTGTTTCCCCAGCGCTCACTCCCCTCCGAACACCCTCGAGGTCCCTGATCTGACCCGTTGCAGCGGACAAGCTGCTCATCCTGGAGACCCTTTGGGTGAGGGCAGCACATCCATGGCTCGAGCACCTGCGTCCTGCAAAGCTTTAAAATACCGGGAAGTGGTTTAGCAGCGAAATCCACAATTATTGCTGGAAGCTCGCACGTGCCCGACAACACGATGTGTGCGACAGCGGCAGATCTGCCGCTCACAAACAGCCCCCAGCGCTCCCAACTCCCCGCGTTCATCGACAGATTTGTGTAACAAGGGACTAATTACTGCAGGAACCAGCGCAGCAGAACACGGGCAATAACTGCAGGACGAGCGCGAGGCCAAAAAGCAGAGAACACTCATTAAAGGGCTCGGAGCATCGTGACACATCCCGCGCTGCCGCCCACGCCGCTGGCAAACACAACAAAACACGTTCTGTATGAAAAGGGACAGCTGATGCCGCAGCGACCCGGCCGTGGCGTGACCGTAACGTGGCTGCCCCTCCGCTGGTTTCATCCCCAAAGCTTTGGTGGCTCACGCCCAGACCTGGCAGACTTAGACTCAGCTTTAGGCCCAGGGATGACTCGGCAGCCCAGCCTTGTGAGCGCACACGTGGCCGTGGACGATAAAGGCGGCTCGGAGCTGGTGAATCAGCCTCGCTTTTGGAAATGTCAGCGTAGGGGTGGCAGCGCGGCGGTGCCAGCGCCGGGAGCCGCCGGCAGGAACCCGCGAAGCTCAGGCCCAAATTTAGGGTACTCACCCAATGTGCCGCTAAACGTGCCTTAAATGCGGCTTGTTAAAAATAAGAGGGTTTATTTGGATCCAGCATACGGCACATTGCATCATCTGGAGTGTGTGTGGAGAGACAGATGGCGAGAGTAAGGCAGAGCCTCCCATGTTAGGAGCCGCTTTAAATGACTGTTTAGTAAGTTTTCCAGGGGCTGTTTGAGTCAAGAGAAATGAAGAAAGAGAAGATGAGCACTCCACGAACTAATGCTTTGCAGGAGCTGACGGCACGAAGAGATGAGGAATCCGCTCCCAGTCCTGCAGTGTTTTGGAAGCAGTTGTTAATGTGATTGCCAAGCAGTTGCTGGCGCTGGGGTCGGGACGGCAGGTTCCCGGCGCTGCAGGAATCCCGCACGGCTCCTGTTACCTCCCAAATCACCTCCTGCATCAGCGCCAGCTCCGACCGCTCCTCCGAGTTGATGCATCAGGGTAAACAACATCTGAAAAGCCACTTGGAACCAAGGTCACGCATTTGTCACGTCAGACACCACGGCTCACGGCTGCGCAACGGCACCACCTCACCCCCCGGCATCGCGGCGAGGTTTGGCTGCCAACCTCCAATTGCCGGCAATTTGATGAGAAGACAAAACGCCTGTTCAAATCCACGAGCGCGGTGACATTAGTCTCGGAATTACGAGCAAGAGAAACTGCAATATGGGATGCGGCAAAGCCAGACGGCTTTTAGCGAATATTCTCCCGGAGCTGATAAACCTGGGTCGCCCGCCCTATGGAAAGGAAGCGCACTTGAAGCCAACATCATCCCTAAGTTAAAAGCAATAAAGAGCCAAAGCTCCCTGTGAGCCTCTGGGCTCCTGATAAAGCACCTGAGATAACCACAAAAACTCCACTTTGCTAAAAGCCACCGAGCGTCCTGCGGAGCCGTCCCCACCGCCCGCAGAGCCGCTGCGCCCCGACGTTTGCGGCGTTCAGGCGATAAAAGGCCACACAACGCGTTCTCCTCCTAACAGGTTGACACCCGAATTAACGCACGCCTTTGAGCTCCAGGAAAGGAGCATCATGGGGCGGCGGTAGAGCCGCTCGGCGTGCTCAGAATGGAAACCCCGCGGCTCCTCGAGGCCGCCTGGGGAGCGCTGGGGATGCGGAGGGGCCGCTCTGATCGCTGAGACCCAGCGGATGCGTCTTTCCCAGGGTTTAAATCCAGGTTTGGTGGCTGTCCGAGGTTATTTGCAAGTGCACTGTAAACGAGCGCTGCTCCTCAGCAAGATAAACAGTATGGTGATGGTCATTTTCTACCCAAGTTCTGCAGAACGATCCTGAACTCCTGGGGCAGTGGACAGAGCAGCTGGGGGTAGTAAATCCACCTCCAGCCCTCAGCTTGGTTTTAAAAGCTTGGGAGCGGTATTAAGTGAAAGGGCTACCATCACAGCAGAGCTTAAATTAAACCTCCGACGTAGCTTTGCATGGGAAAAGCTACACGGTGTATTAACTTACACGTGGCACCGGGCAACTCATTGTAGAGAAGCCGTCTGTCTGTCTGTCCAGGGGTGTCTGGGGGACGCCGGTGGGTCCTGTTCGTTCTGCACAGGGGTGGCTGCAGCTCAGCGCTTTCTCCATCTTCTCCCAGACGATCCCAGTTCAAAACCCTCATGTGTGAACCCAAACGGAGTCGCAGTTCACGGCCTGAAGTCACGGATGGATTCGGAAATCTCCCAACGCATCCTGCTGTGTTCACAACCAAAATACCACAGGCGAAAACCCCTCCGTCCGCAGAAAGGGGAAGAGGTTTGTGATTCTTCCATATGCCCTGAACCCCCCTGGCCTTGAAGCCTCGGGCCAGACCCGGCGTTCAACAGGTTAATGAGCTGGAGAGCTGATCAAAGGACAGATGTTTATTCCCCCTTTAATTTCTGTCCCAGTCGCAAATATTTATCTACAGAAGTCATAGCGCTAATCCCATCTCCTTCCTAGCTTTTAAGTTTCGTGATCAAAGTTGTACCATTTCTTGAAGACTGTATTTCAATTTCAGTTAGTGGTCTCTTCTAAAGAATGATTTGAAGCAGCATTTTTCATAGGGGAAATTAAGAGAAAATGGGTATGTTCTAGTGAAAATTAAAAGGAACATCAAAGTAAAAGCAGGCAGCTTAATTTCACACCATCCCTTCCGAAAAAGGATGACCGTAGGCAATCCCCTTTCAACAAATGCCAGAATTGGGATTTCACTTTCCCACAAAGATATTTCGGAGCCTCTCATCTGCCTCCCACCCACACGGACACCCCCAGATCCACACCGAGCACCCGTGGAAACTCCCCCGTCCCTCAGTGCTCCTCAAAAACCAGCTCGAGTTTGATGAGCAAATCCCACCCGCGTTCCCAGGTGGAAAACGGAGCTTCCGAGGTCCCCGGGCTGCTTATCGGAGCTGCCTCGCTCGCTCGGATTTTGCTGTTAATCACAAGCGCATCGCTGAGACTTCACCTGATAGATAAATCAGGTTAAAGATGTAATAAACGAGGTTAAAATCCTGTGTATGGCGCGGTAAACATTTCCTATGATTAGGCAAAGGGGAGAGTTTTGGGCAGCAAAGGCAAAGTATGGGAGGCGAAGCGGGGCCACGTGGCTCCGCTGAGCTAAATCCACAGAGTCTTCCCTCCTGTGCTTCCTAAGAAATCCACGCTAGATTTCCTCAGAAGCAAGAGGCCCGACTTGCAGTAACTAGGACGATCTCGGCGAGGTCTCGAGGGTGCCCGT
This sequence comes from Patagioenas fasciata, assembly GCF_037038585.1. Lineage (NCBI taxonomy): Eukaryota > Metazoa > Chordata > Aves > Columbiformes > Columbidae > Patagioenas > Patagioenas fasciata. Next base: position 5,197,833 of record NC_092546.1, on the reverse strand, counting down.
CCTGTCCTCACCCCCTGCACGCCGGTCCGGGAGTTGTTTGTCTGCGCTCTCCATTTGTCATCCCCTCTCAAAGAGCACATGAGTCAGCTGCGCCGCAGATGCTGCTGATAAAAAGCACGCTCCGTTTGGGAATATCAGCAAACCCCGCGGAACAAAGACGGCTGAAAAATAAACCCCAATCGACTGTGCCAGTAAGCGCCTGGTAAATGTCACCGGCTTCGCACTCTGTATAAACACCCGTGCTCGGATGGGCCGCGTTAACTCCTCAGTTTCTGCCACATCGGGGGCACGAACCTCAGAAAAGGGCAGCGAGCGAGTGGCACCTTCAGTGTGTGCTGAGTTAGTTCTGCTCCGACAACTCGCACAAAAAGGAGATATGCAACTTATTTCCACCCAGCAATATTACACAGGCTGGGTTTTGCTATGTGTGATTTGCCAGAGCAGCAAAAGTGAAGCAATTAGAGTTCGCGTGGACTCGGCACAGCGGAGCCTGAGCCCTAAAACCTGCGGCTTTGCTCTGGAAAAGGGATCCCCGACTGGAGGTGCTCGCTTTGGAACTGGTTTACCATAATAGGATGAAGCCAGATAAAAGGAAACACTTCGGCGCATGTAAGTAACCCCACTAAATAAAGCTCTGCGTGATTACAAAGCCGCCAGCTTGAGCGCTGACAAAGCTGCGCGGCCCTGGCTGCGCCGTCACCGTCTCCCTGCAGCCCGGGCAGGTCAAGCGCTCCTGTCAGGCACATCTGGGGAATCATCCTGCTATTTACAGAGAGAAAAACCAACAGAAAAAGCAGCGCAGGCTGTCCTGACCAGGAACCAGCCGGGGAGCCAGCGAGTGGCAGCTCGTGCCAAATGGTTCCTCGGAACACTCACAAACCGGCTCTGCAGAACCGGCAGCGCCACGCACGCCAACACCGCAGGTCAAGAGCTTCTTGGTTTGCATGAGGTTGTTGTTTTAACCTTCCCGATCCAGACTGATTTGCACGTTGTGCATTTTGAAGTCACGGACTCAAACAAAGGAGGAGTTCGATAGAAACGCTCGGTGCCTTTATCTGTACAGCCCGAAGATCCATCACGCAAAGCTGGGACGAGGAACCTGGTGAGAAACCGGACGGTCCAGCTGGGCCACGGCTCCTGGGTTTATAATTTCTAAAGCTCCAGGACTTATAATGATTTGGGGCTCTTCCCTTATCACCACGGATCTCGCCCATTCCTCCCAACAGCAAAGCACTGGACAACCCTCGGGCTATTTGCACCCTCTGCTGATGAATGCAAACAACTCTTAATTAAAAGCATTAGCGTTAAGTCTCATTTAAAAGAGGCAGAGCCGTAGCACCCGCTTGAGTCACCAGGCAGGTTGTACCACCAGAAGCAACCCTGCAGTTCTGCTCATTCTCCTTTGCAAATAGTTGGTATTTATGATAAATGGAGGGGCTGCTCTGGGTGTGTTTGGCAGTGGGACCCCCAGTTCTCATGTCACCCCTTGTGCCGCCTTGCACAACCGAGTTTCGGGCATCCGAGTTGTGCTGGGTGTTTGTGGGTCCCAGCACCAGCCGTGGCCTCTGGGAACGCACAAAACAACCCGCGGTGAGAGAGGATGAGTTGTTAAATCAGACACTTGCAAAAGCATCCGGAGCTACGATCCCGCAAAGACGCTGGACGTGGGCTCTCAAAGGCAAACTAATTATAAACTTATCTTAATAGCACGTGAAAGCAAACGACTCCTTTGGCCAAGACGAAGAGCCCCAGGCCTGTTGAACTGAGGGCAACACAAACGCTTTGGCAAAGCAAGCGTCTCTAAAACACCAGATATGTCTTGGCCATGGGAAACAGGGCTCAGCGTCTAATTTACGGCCTCGCTAACAATGTGGGAAACTCATTATAAGAAATGAACAAGTGAGGTGTCGCTCGCCACCTCCTGCCGATCCCAACAAGCCCCGTCTTAAGCTGATTCCCATCCCCTGGGAAGGGAAATATCCCCACGGGTTGATCAACAGCTCCCCCGACTCACAGCCCTGTAGGTCGAGCTCTCCAAAGCCGCTGGGCTCCTTAAGCCGAGCCTGTTGGCCTGTGAACGCTGTTCCAAGCCGCTCTCCCCCAGTAACGCGTTTCCCAGATGCGGCGCTCAAATGGGAAGCGGCCAGGCGCCCGTTCCGGCGCCGCCACCTGCGAAAGGCCGTGGGAACACAGCGGCCGCTGCCCCAAAGGCAGGGAAACACAAAGAGGTGTCGACTCACCTACAGAACCGCAGCAAAACCCAGAGAGAGAGACCCAAAGAGCGATGGGGACGCAGGAGATCCCACCGGCAAAACGAAACACGGCACCTCAGTTGTGCCCAGCAAGTATTCCACATTTCAAGCTGTAATGGAGCAGATTTTAGGGGTCAATCACACTCTCACAGCCCCACGTTCATGTCGGTGAGACACGGGATGAGGGGACAGCCCTGATTTGCATCCAGGACACCGACCCCTCCATCACTTCTCTCCTATTTCCACGGTTCAGCGGGTGCGACTGAAGGATGTGACGAACTCGGTGCTCCCGGGGTGCGAACGTCCCGCTGCAGCTCATGGAAAACCAACACAAGGTGCGTTCGCATCGCTCGTTTTCATCCCGATATCAAATTAACACCGACGGCGTCAAGAGGCACACGGAAAGGGAATAAAATGACAATCGCAGCATCTCCAGGCACCGCATAAGAGCCTGGAATACGAACAAGGAGGGAGAAAGACGTTGCCCCAGATCTTTTTTGACCTATTAAACTGGGATTATCTCAATTATACTAAAAAATGTCACACACGGGCTGCGTGACCTCACATTTTCCCCTATCTGCAGGTTGCTGATGGTGCCTGATTAAAAGCACCGAGGGCTTTTGCACACGCTGCAGAAATTCGATTCTTAGAAAAGCGTTTTGAGGGGAGGAAAGGTGCTTGGTAAGGCTGTTTGGAGACAGAAGGAACATCAAAGAGCGGTCATCGCCTCCAAATTACAGACTGCTGGGGAAAATGTGATAACTCAGCTGCCAGGGGACATCAGAGGGACCTGGGGAAGGGTTTTGTGGCACTAAGTGCTGCTGGACGCACGTCTACCAAAGCGCTTTGAGCACCTGAGTTCAAATTAGACACGGAGAACTCCAAGTCCTGTTCCAAACGCAATTTAACTCTGAGCAGGGGGTGTTGCGTTTGGAAGGGGGTTTTTTAATACAAGCACTAGAGATAAGGCACAAATTCACCCGACCGGCAAATCCTTTGTAGGAGTTCACTGTTATTCCACCCATCGCAAGGGCTCACATTTGGTTGTTTCAAACCCACCAAACATTTTCTAAGATGCATTCATCGTTAGTAGGGAGCTCGCCAACCAAAAACCTGCTCAAAACAACCCCAAGGTTTGAATTACGGCTTCTCCGAAAAGCCCGCGTGCTGTGTTTGCGGATGAGTAACTGGTTCTGCTGAACAAGGAGGTTTTACCACACACAAGGAGCAACCTTCACTCTGCAGCCGGGCCATCAAACCCACAGCCCCCCCTCTCCAAACACCCGACCCCGAGGGGAACAAACCCCAGATCTGAATTTCTGCCCTTGTGTTTTAAAAGGAACCGGGATTCTTGGGGATGGCTCCAAAATACTTCTTGCTGCTCCTGGTGCCAAAGGGTGACAAGTTTGGGTGGCTCCTGACAGATCCGGGCTTCCCAAAGCTCGCGTCTCGCTGGCTCCATCCCAGCAAACATTTGCGCTGATTCAAGTTTCAGATGAAAGAATAAAGCTTTATTGTAAAGAACTGCTTGGATGCTCAGCTGCTGTCCCATAAAAATCAGCAGTTCATTTGGTTTTGGCCACCTCAAGTAAAATGAAGAGCAGGGTGGGTTCGCAGAGGCAAAGCCCTTTAGGTGACTCACGCTTTGCTTTTTCCCCCACACCGAAACCGGTGCGAAAGGGCAGCTGAGGAATCTGCCTTTTGTTTCCATCCTTTAACAGGATTAAGAGCTCCCGTTCCATAGAACCGTCCCCTCGGCTTCCCGTGCACCGCGGACGTTGGCACCGGCGCCGTGTTTGCCGAGCAGGGAGAGGAAAAGCGGAGGAATTCCTGGCAGTGCGGCCGCTCCCGCTGGCGCTGCTCCCGGCTCCAGCGCCGCTTTATAAGGACATTGCTGGGGTAATGCGCCCGGCCTCACCTCACCGAGGGGTTTTGGGCTCTATCGCAGGTGTTCTGCAAAGTTATTCTTAGCGGGTAGAGAAGCGAAGTGCCCCTGGATGGGGGTTATGTGCAGGACACCAAAACCGGCTTGAGATCTGCCGAGGAAATTAAAAGCTCTTGTAAGTTGTGAGCTACGGAAGCCAAGACCACAAAAGGCCAAAGAACGCGGCAGGAGATGGAGGTTCAAGGAGCTCCCGGTGCGGCTGATGTAATAGGGTTAAATCACAGCAGTAATGGTCAGATTGCTGCTGGGACGCTGCCAAACGCCCGCAATCGATGCCATTTCATCACCCGGCTCCGGTAACATCCAAACGGGTGCTTTGCGGGGAAGGTTCAAGCGGGTTTGTTTGCGCCGGGGTGCCCGGTTGCTCCCGATGGATGATTTACTGGCCACGTGCTCGCGGTTACACAAAGTCCACGCTACCAAAAACCCAACCATGTCTGGTTTTCCAAAAGCAGAATTCCCTGGTGCCTCCAGCCTGGGGTTCAACTAAACTCAGGATTATATCAAGGCGTTGAGGAGCAGGATGAATTTTATTTTGGGGCTGGTTTGGTTTTTTCGCTCCAGATAAAGGTTGGTTCGACCTGGGTTGCCCATTCCCATCAAATATTTCCTATAATAAATCAAGCTGAGGAGAGCAACAGGTAGAAAGCAACAGGTAGAAAGCAGAGATGCACATCAGGTTTAGAGGCACGGTGCCCAAACTAATTGCTAATTTGGCTTTTACGAGCCACTTTCACACACGTTTTCCCCATGGAGCCTCTGTGTAAATGGCAGGAAAGCCCATTTCTAAGGAAAGAACAGCTCACGTATGAACACAGAGACAAGAAACCCAAAACAGACATTTCTCCAGCCTAAACTGCCATCCAGACTTAAAAAAAGCAACTTTCCTTCCACATTTTTAACTGAAATAGCTGAGTGCCTAACAAGCAAACTGCAACCGCCTTTACTCAGTCGAATGGCATTTGAGGATTCCAGATGAATTCCGGTGAAGTGCAGCAAAAAGCGACTGCAAGTTGCCAATATCCATTTGATTTTCATCAGTATGAGCGCGGTTCCAGTGCCAGAGGGTGGGGGTTGGATGTACAGCTAATCAAGGTGTCTGGGAGCTTAAGTGACCTGGAGACAGTTCTGGGATCGGGAATTTAAACAAATAGGAAGCAAATGAGGAGGAATGTTGGCCTCAGGGCTGAGGAATGCGAACCCTGCAAGGGAACAGTGTCTGCACCCTGAGATCAGCTGCCAACCGGGAAGCTCCTGCTGTTCAGCCACTTCTGCACACATCTATACTTTGTAAAACCAGACAAAGAACAAGCCAACCTGTCTGTCCTGCAAGTTGAAAGCACAAATTCGGTGAGATTCAGATGAGAGACTGAAGGCTTTCGCACTGCAAAGTTAGAAATCAATGACGGGAACAACAGATTGTGCACCTGAATCCCCTGCACCCCCTCAGCGATTTGCATCTCAGACCAAATCGCACGCGGGAAGGATCGATTCCCCTTCTTGTCTGCAGGATCACGCAGGTCTGAACACAAGCAGGGCTTCCTATCTCACCAGAAAATAAAAGGTTGGGTTTAAAAATCACCGTGAGCGTTTTTGCACGTCGATAGAAAAGCGCTTAGGCAGCTCTGGGCTTCAAAGAACTCATTGCAAGGCAGAGAAACGGCGCTGAGCTTTGGGCAGCGCGGGGCTGCGTGTGATGTGTGAGCATCTGCTTACCCAAAACCACCCCAAATCGCATTTGCTACGACCTGCGCCACCGATGCCACCGTACCGTGTTGTTAAAAGTGATGGGGACGTCTGTCGGCCCTCACGCACCAAAACAAATGTCAGGTTTGCTCGGTCGTGGGTGTTGTGCAGTCGAGCTCTTCCATCCTGCAAACACCCCAACAGCGAAACCTCAGCTCTGCGGTTGGAAACCACCGCCAGGAGACATTCACACCCACCCCGAGTCCGGGTGTTTCAAAGAAAAGGCTGATTTCATGATCCAGTTTGGGAAAGGAACAGAGCAGCGGTTTGTCCCGAACCTCAGGGACCCCATTTTTCCATCCCGGATCTCCAGTGCTCCCTTCCAAATAAAACCCGGATGGTTGTGTCGGGTCACAGCGCAGGGGAACCCGGTTGTGTTTGCTGAGCCATGGGGAGGAAAAGCCCCCGGGGCATCGCGGTGGTGGGCGCAGGGGAGCGTGTGGGAGGGCAGGAAGGACAGCAACCAGCACTGACTCAGCACCGCTCACCCCCTCGCCTTATCTCCCATCATTAAACACCAAACAGTTAAAATACACTTTCGAAATGAGCAGGCGGGTTGGAGATGGGTTAGAGAACAGGCAGAGCTTTTAACTCCTGCGAGTCACCCAGAGCGCAGGTGGATGGGGAAGATGCGAAGGGTGAATCTCAGTCCTGGTGTCACCATCAGCTGGAACGCCCGGCTCTGCACACACCGCGGGGTGCGCCGGGCTGTTGTTTCCCCTGAAAATAGCTCAAAAATCATCTTTAAACACTTAACTCTGCCCCAAAACACACTCAGTACAACAGGAGTGAAGTTGCAGCTTTACAAATACAGACTTTTTCCCCCTCTTAGGTAAGGAATAGAAACATGGGCAGCGCTGGGCAAACAGGGACCACCGGGAGAGCCCCGCAAAACCGCCGCTCGCCTTGCTTTTCCATTATTTAATATTAGGTATTTATGACCCGTTCAAGCTAATTCCCAGAAAATCACGTGCCCATGCCCTGAACCGAAGATTAGGAGGCCTTCCAATGTTTTCTTGAGAAGAGATGTGATCACAGCACTTTGAAAATCTGCCGTCTTGGTTGGCTGCCAGATACTGACCCAGTCATCTCTGCCCAGCTATTTGTGTCAAACCGTGCACTTTTGAGGCTCAGAGAGTCTAAAGCAACATCAGACTGGGGGCAGGAGGACACATATTAGTGCCAGAACCACATTATAAAGCATTTGAAGAAATACTAAGTGCTCAGAAATTAGTGCTTGTGTAACAAGAGCCTCTCTGCTCTGAGGAATAAGTCAGCAGCCATCAGGCCTGAAAGGCTCATTTAATTTCTCTTTGATCTGTGCCATGATGTGATGTTTAACAGAAACCTATGGGCAGCCTGCAGTGATGAGGACAATGCTGCTGGGGAGGTTTAGATTGGATATTAGGAATAAATCCTTCCCAAAAAGGGCTGTGGGGCATTGGAACAGGCTGCCCAGGGCAGTGCTGGAGTCACCATCCCTGGAGGGGTTTAAGAGTCGTTTAGACCCGGTTCTCAGGGACGTGGTTTAGTGTTGGAGTTGGGTTATGGTTGGACTCGATGATCCTGAGGGTCTCTTGCAACCGAAATGATTCTGGGACTCTTTGCACAACACCAGCTCTGTGTGCAGGCTGCCCCTCCTTGATGCTCCACATCTGGACGGCTGCCGCTCCACATCTGGACGGCTGCCGCTCCACATCTGGACGGCTGCCGCTCCACATCTGGACGGCTGCCGCTCCACATCTGGACGGCTGCCGCTCCGCCTGCACCCATCAGCTCTCTGCAAGGAAAAACCCCCACGCCGAGCGGGCACGGCTGCAGGTTTCTGTACGAAACAGCACCTTATTTAGACACTTTGGAAAACACTGCAGAGGACACCGTGGCTGGGAATCCGCGCAGTGGGCGTCGCCATGGGGCTTACCTAACGGGAGAAGAATCCCGTCCGTCGGTGAGTCCAGACTGCGGTGTTGAATCCAGGGTGGACCGAGGAATCTCCCGAAATAACCCGGGGCGCGGGCAGGGTGCTGCCATCCCCACACCCGCCGGTGGAAACCCCGCTTTGTGGGGGCACCTCGGGGGGGCTGCTCTGTGGAGCTGAGCTGGGGGCAGAGGGTGAAATAAACCCATCCTTCTGCTTGCAAAACCCTATGGGGGGACCCACGAGGACCCTGCGGAGCTTCACTCCGCTCTCAGCCGCAATTAAAGCCGTGGTAGCACGACGGTCGATTTGATTATCACCTATACGCATTATTTAATATCAAACGGCCACTGCACAATAACAGCTTTCAAATTTAAGCTACTCCAGAGGTTTACGTGGCTTAACAGAGACCTCTGCAGCTCACAGCGGCTCACTGCAGGCGCCGTTTTTCCTGTTGAACTGGGTTTTAGAAGATAAGATCCCCAAAAGGCACAAAGGTGGGTATTTCGGCACCATTCCCACCTCTGAAAGCCTCACCGGGACACACGGACACACAGAACCACCGGTCTCGACCGCTTCGAGCAGCTGCAGCAGAACCGGCACCATTTGGCCTCTGTCTGACTTTCCCTGCTGCCCCCAAGCAGCACCAGCCTGACCCACATCGTCCCAAAACCCCAGTGGGGGTGCCAAATGCCTCCAAAAACACACACTCAGCCTCTTTCCCCTTCATTCCAATGGGTACACTAATAGAAGCAACGCTCTTCTTTGAAATACAGCACCTTTGATCTAAAGATAATCCATGAGACTGTTCTCAGCTCATGTTTGGCATCTCACCGAGCTCCAGTTCCTTTCCCTTGCAGGGATTTCACGCGTGGGACGGGAAATTTGGGCTTTCCAGGCGTTGTCCCGGTTTAAATCTTATTGAAATATTGTATTTGGGGGCACACAGGGAAAACAACACAGACAAATGGATCTGAAACTTTCAGAATAACACTGCTGATCTACTGTCTGCTCTGAGATCACACGAAGCTCTAGGGCAATTTAAACCAGCGCAACTGATATTTAACTTATTTCTTCTATAGAAAAGTCATGAGGATTTAATCACCAGGCTGCTTCATTAACTGGAGATTACTAATTACAGGATTTGTTAGTCAGCACTACCAGCTAATGTTTTAGCGTTGATTGTTTGCATAGGGAAGACTGGAACTGACGATTTAATGATTCCAATGGGATACAAGGCGATTCGCGAGAGCTCTCATCGGCACAACGGACAGAATCGTTAATACTTCCAGAAATAACAGTGAAACCAAACGGCACAGGACAAGCACCTTAAATCACACATTGAACCTCCCGCCTCGGCCGTTGTGCTCGGAGGGCAGGGAGGACAGGACGTTCAGCATCTAATGTTCCAGCACCGAGCAAACCCGCTGTCAAAACCGTCTGCAGCACCTCCTGTCCCTGTGCTGCCGGTTGATGTGCACACACCTTCCAGCTAAGGCTCGGTATAAAGGAAACTGAACTTCATCACCCAGCGACAGCTTTCCTGGTCCCCACACAAACCTCACGCCTCCCAACAAGAGGGACAGAGATTTCCCCTCCAATTAACGAGGCAAATTGCTGTTACATAACGAGCAGAACGCCGCTCCACGTGGGCAGTGAGGAATCACCGGCCGGAGCACGACGAGTCGAACCCGAAGAGCATCGCGCAGCCGAGGAAAAACTTAACCAGCGATGGAAGGAGAATGAATGAACAACCCTGCGAGCTTCCCAAGGGTAGAATTGGCCTCACTCACCTCCCTCCTGCAGCGGAGCAGCTGTGGCTACCGTCCCGCAGGCTGCGCTGGCCACCGGGTCCCGCTGCTTCTGGAAAGGGAACGAGAATTCGGGAGCTCTACCACTGATCTACTAAACACACAGTGCATGATTAATGAGCTTTAATTTGGAATAATACACCCTACTCCATTAACCGCAGTTTATCACAGCGATATTCGCTCCAATAATCGGCGTCCTAAGGAAGGCGCCGCACTCGCTGCAGCTCAGTTGCTGGTTTTTAGTGGTGCCAGTTTTGCACACCAAAGAACTCAATGTCTCAGGTATGTTTTGAAATGAACCTTTTAAGTTTGTAATGTTTACAAGCACATCTTCATTTGGCAGGGAACCCGTTTCCCTTTGTTTTTATAAATAACACGTGTGACCTGGGTGCATTTTGGCCGCTGAACTTGAACCTGCGGGACCTGAAACCGGAGATAAGCAAGGAGAGGTCGCTTAAATGTCCTGCTCTAGACCTCTGACTACTGGATTACACTGGCAGAGGCGTTTGCACCTTTGTATTTTAAGAGGGAACGCTGTGAAGTTGTGTTTTAGCAAAGAAGCACCAAGAAATAAAGGTCTAGGGATAAGCTGGGCTGAAGAAAGCATTAAAAACAGCCTGAGAAAGCCAAGTTCCTGCCGTGCGGGACGTCCCCTTCCTGCTTACCAGTAAACCATTGCTCAACCCGGGTGCTGGGGACCCGCTCCAAGAGCCCAGTGCCGTGAAACCCAACCCCGCTTGTTTGCTCCGCTCGCCGGCCGAACACAAACAAGTTGTTTCTTTCAAGGAGTAAAACCCACGTCATTCAGCCTCCCGTGGGTTTTAGGCCGCGGCTCCTCTTGCCCTTTTCACCTCGGTTGTAAATCAAAGGGTGAGGAGCTGCACTCTCGCCAAAGGAATAACTTTAAAAGAAACCAAAAACATCACAATTCTCACAAATACCATATTCCCAACAAGAGCAGCAAATGCCAGCTGTCCACAGAAACATGGAGGTGAGAGGAAAAGTCTTGCTATGAAACAGGAGAGCAGGAGCTCCTGCTCAGCCCGAGGAGGCATTTCCAGCCTCTCCATGCAGGACCGGGCAATAAACCTCTAGAGAAATGGGGTGCAAGGGGCGGTGTGGGGAACTCCAGCCCTTTCCATACAGCCTTTGGTAAGGGAAATAAACGAAGAAGACTTTCCCAATATCCTGCTAACTGCTGGCAAAGGTGAACTCGCCCCCGCACCCCAGAAGCCGCACTGAGCCGGGCTTCACCGCAATATCTTTATTCATATTGTTCCTTGAGCTTCGTTAATGCAACTGCATTCCTGATCACTCTTTCCTTTTGTTTTCCAAGCAACACAGGACTCCTAGACAGCCTTTTGGTTTGTTTTTTTCAATCAGTGGCCATTTTAAGAGCTGCTTGGCTTTTGTGCAGGCGCTGCTATGTGAAGACTATTCCAGAAGCACAGCAGAGGTCTCTGCAGCTGGATACAGCCCCCGGGTGCCAGCTCGGAAACGCCCCGAACTGCCCATTACCAGCAGCATTTCTCCTGCACAGGCTTTTGAACTGGCGCTCGGGACACGAGGAACAGTTTGCAGCAGGGGAAAGAGAAAATAAGCCAACAAGTTTCCAGCTGAACACAAGACCATCTTTGGCTTTCCGCAGAAACGAGTCTTTTGTTTACAGCCCCGCGGAACCCGACTCCAGGGATTCTCGCTCCAAGAGGGAAAACAAGCCTGACCTCAGCGCGCTGGAATAAACTCTGCCCCCTCCTTCCTTCCACGCTTGGCCCAGTGCAAAGGTAAAGAACACGATATCCAGCAGCGTGACCAAGCAGAGCGTGACTGCGCACGCTGCTGGTTACTGACACCAAAAACAAGAGCGCTGGGAGCCAAGGAGGTGAAGCGATGTGGGGCTGCACCGGCCGGCACTGCCCGGCTGGCAAAAGGGCTTCGGGAAGTCAGGTGGCGCCAGGATGCGAACACAGCGTTCGCTGTTCAGCGCGTTCCTCTCCGGGCCATCTCCCACCTGCAGCCTTTCCTACACAGTCAATAATCAGGCAGCGATTTCCTCCGGCACCCACCGGCAACAAGGAATCTCAGGGTTTGTTGCTCGAGACTCAGGGCGGCCCTACCGTTCTCATTAGAAACAGCGACTCATTGTAGGAAGTTGTCGCACCGATGTTTGGGAAAAAAACCCCTGGGTGTATTTGGGCCTTGTTGACCTGTGGCCTGTTTACGGCGCTGGCCAGAAGCCCCCGCTCAAGCTGTGCCAACGTGCAAGTCCCAGCACTTTCAGAGATGCCTGGAAGCGAGTGTGGGCAGCACGGCGGGGAATTCCTTCCCCAGCTATCTGGAAGAGGCAACAGTTGGCAATGCAAAGCACGTCCCGGGGCCGGAGCTGGCAGCTGCCGCTGTTCCTCCACGGCTGGAAGGATCCCAGCCCCGCAGAACCCCAGGAGCTGTGGGATGGTGCCTGCACAAGGGCATTTCCACCGGGATCTTGGAGCTCAGCGGCACGAGGAACTCGCCGTACGTCCCCGAGCGGGCGATGCCATTGGCTGCCCCAGCTGCGATGAATAAGGAGTTCTGTGACAAGATCAGAGAAAACTTGGGGATCCAAGACTCAAAAACTTGTCCTTTGGTAGCTGATGGTGCTGCTGGTTGTCAGGATTTCTGAAGAAGGCTTGAATGGGTGGCAAAGCACAACAAAGATGCTGCACTCAGAGTGAACAAGACGCCACCACCTCTGCAAGTCAATGTGCAATGGGCCTGACAATCTGACTCAGGGCTTTAAAGTGAGAACTAGAGAAAACAGCACTTGCACAGGCTCTACAGACCCGCTCCAGCCTGCAACCTGCTCACTGTGCTGGCAATGATTGCGAGCACTGAAGAGCTCAGGCCTTTTAGAAACACCAGAGCCAGGCAGCAAACCATTTGTGCAGGACATGGCCATTCCAGAAGGGAGCTCTTCTCCGGATGGGTTGAAAACGCACAGATGAGGTTCTTAGGGACGTGGTTTAGAGGTGGAGCTGGTGTGAGGTTAATGGTGGGACTCAATGATCTTAAAGGTCTTTTCTAATCAAAAATGGTTAAGCAGGGCTGCTGTGGAGCTCTGGCCTCAGCACCATGAGGTGACACAGAACAGCTCATGGAAAATGAAGCTGTCAAACCACAAAAGGCTCCTCGTGAGATGGATCCCGAACCAATGAACTCGGGCACTGTTACACAGCGCACCACGGGGTTCAATTAAAGCGTTACCGGCAGGTACTGCTGACCGCCAGATAACGAACACACACCGAGATGCATCAGCACGAGACCGTGATTCAGAGCAGGGCTGTAATTACCAGGTAACGACAGCGTGATGCGTCTTCTCGCTGTGGAAAACAGGGCGCAGACCACACCAGAAGTTCAGGTTCCCCCGGCGCTGGGGTGTTAGTGAAGTCGGGGGACAGAAACGCGTTACTGAAGGTGAAGTTGCTCAGGTCACGCTCGACATTAAATAACCTTAATAGGATAACCAACACCAGGCTTAATTCTGCTGCTTAGTACTCCAGTAGTAAGCAAAACATCTTGGTCCAATCATAGACTTTGCCATGTGTCTAAAAATACACACCTATAAATAGTAAATCACCATCAAACAATCGCATCTGGGCAACCAACGCAAAACATCCACGGTAAAGAGAGCTTGTAAAGTTTAACTTTTCCCTATTCGTTCCTCCCAGGGACGAGCAGACGCTTTTTCCCTTGTCCGCGGAGCTCCTGCCGCTTTCCAGCGGGCGGCCCAGGAGCTGCGCTGCGGAACGGCTGCGGCAGCCAGCGCACGTTGCTTCGGGAGCAAAGCCCAGCTGTGCCGGCGCTGGGCACTCTGCTCCGCCAGCTCGCTCCGGGACCTTTTCTAAGCCCTAAAAAGGGAAGGCTCGGAGGAGAGGCAGCAAAAAGGGTCCTCCCGGCATCCTGCAGCGCTTCACACCTCAATGGACCGACACTCCGAGCTCGAAAGGTGCAGAAATCATTTGAGGGGACCCCGCGCTGCTACACTCATCGCTTTAAAGTCCCTCAGAAGGCAAAGGCAGCAGCACGAGGCCACAAAGCCCATAAAAAAGGAAAGAAAAAGAATCGTTTCCCAACTGAATTTTAAGTGTGAAATGCCTTACATGCTCCCTGAACTCAGAAGAGGAGCAGCGGTGAACGCGGATGGTGGCGAGGGGCTGGGAAGGACGGTGGCGGGGGACTGGGAAGGACGGTGGCGAGGGGCTGGGAAGGACGGTGGCGAGGGGCTGGGAAGGACGGTGGCGAGGGGCTGGGAAGGACGGTGGCGAGGGGCTGGGAAGGACGGTGGCGAGGGGCTGGGAAGGACGGTGGCGAGGGGCTGGGAAGGACGGTGGCGAGGGGCTGGGAAGGACGGTGGCGAGGGGCTGGGAAGGACGGTGGCGAGGGGCTGGGAAGGACGGTGGCCACACAGCCACTTGTTCCTGTTCGGGTGTTGTTTTTCCTCTGAGCAAAAGAGGAAAACGTTGCAAATGAACCTTGCAGACAGCAGCATCCCATCTGCAATGTTCATTCTTTAAAGGAACGGGACAAACCTCCTCCCTCAGTAAATATCTGGGGTTACAACTCCGCTTAGCGGTGCCTCGTTCGATGCTTCCAAGATGTGAGAGAGCCAGTAACAGACTCAGGACACCAGGCCATGGAAATAACAGCACTAACTGAGATATTTTTAGACATTTTTACTTACGGGATGCCAATTTCCTGAAGCTGTTTGGAAAATTCAATTTTTAAAACGTACAAACACTAATAGGACAAAAATGTTCTATGGCAACAGCCTGGGAGATGCACTAGATATGTGTTTGGACTTTCCAAACAATCACCTTTTCCTCCTTTTGGAGGAGAGATTAAGAATAGCAAGCACAAAATAAGAAATCTGTATGTCTGCAGGAAAAACAAAGTTTGTTTCTAGAGAAAGTTCATTCCTAAAGAAATAAATCTCCAGTTTTAGCAAACGCCTCCAGCTGCTGCAGACGATCAAAGCGGTGACAACGCGCTCTGGGGACGCTGAGGTTTAAACATCTTTACGTTAGCCCAGTGCCTCCACCGGGCAAATAAGCAACACAAGGAGCTCTTTTGTGTCACTGAGAACCTCCTAAAAATTGAAGGAATTTTAAAACGGACACCAAGCGAACAACTGCTGGCAACAGGAAGAGGTGGAAGAGGATCCGGCTGGAGCAGAGAGGGAGAATGCACCACGCTGTAAATGTCAGAGCGCAACGCGGATGGGATGTTGAGGTTTGGAATTCTTCGAGTGCCGCTATAAAAACGCGCAGGCATTTGCTCTAAATATGATGACAAGCAGCTGAACGGCGGAAAGCGGAGCTGTTTTCATAGCCCGCCCCAACGATTCGGTAAAAAACGCTAAAAATCAACAGGCTGACTTCACTAAAAGCAACACGCACACGAAGAATACGAATTAGCAGCAACGGGACGTTCCCTTTCCTACCAGATAGGAAAAGTTCGCTTGGTTCTGCCGTGAAAGCGAGAAGGGAAAGAAGAAAAAGGTCTTTGGGAAGGATTTAGAAGCGAGGTTAATAGATTGGTTTGAAATGGGGATGTTTCTCCTGGGATACGTTTTTATCTCAAAGGTTATTTCAATGTGATTTCATGTTATACAAGTGCCCTGTCTTCTAGCAGCTATCACGCGATTTCCTGCAGTCAATTAGTAAAACGCCTTAATGAACCGTGGGAAACGGGGTGCTCTGGAGAAGCAGCCATTTCCAGGCCAGGGTGGCCCCATCACTGCACAGAAATAGCTTAAAAAGGAGAAAAAACCACAGCCCGGTGGGCTGGGGAGAGATGCACCCTTGGTACTTCAAAAATCCTGCCCCTTAGTGAACAAAGATTTGCTTTTGAGATGGAGACGGCCGGAGCATTTCCTGTTTGGTGCCCTAAGGCAAAACATGACAGTGTTAACAACCTCCAGTGTAACAACCTCTGCTTGTTTGCCTTTTGTTGCTTTTCTCCCCAATTCCTTATGTTTCGCATTAGGTCTCCAGTTGACTCTGACTCACAGCAAAGCTCAGTGCTGAACCCACGGCCACGTCCCCCTCCTGGAGGAGACACCAAGTGCAAAAAGTAGGGCAAAGTGACGCAAGTGGGACAGACGGGACATTTTTTAGGAAAGTGAGGCAAGAGGAAGCGCGGCCGCGTCCCCGCCATCATCTGGGGAAAGGACCGACGGTCACGCGAGGATACGCAGCTCCTAATACATTTGCTAACGAGCCTGCCAGTCAATTACTCATTTCAAATGGTTTCAGGGACTGGTGCTGTCTCAGCCTTCTGGAGACCAACGTGGTTTCTCAGACGCTGCTCGTGGCTGCCAGGGACACAGTGCCCTCTCTTGGAGACTCCAAAACCAGCCCCAGGACGGACGCTGAAGACCCAACACGCTGTTGGCATCTCTAATTTCTGCCAAAGAGGCAAGTGAGAGGCACCAAGCGACTCCGGTAACGCTCCCCTGGTCGACACTTTGCTTTGAGGAAGGAAGTGCGAACACCTCGTGGAATTGCTGCTCCTAAGGTAGGTCGGTTTTGATTAATAACCTCGAAGGGCCATTTATCAAGACATGGAATGGCACGGTAGATAATGCATAGCACAAGTGTGTCTAGTCTGGAGAATATACCATACTGTTAGGTGATACTGTGATACGGTAATGGTCATCACAGAAAAAGATGTAAAGCATTCCAGTTTATAGGGGAGAGCTGCCTGTTGGTTTTCTGCGTGACCCGGGGGTAATTTCAGCCATTTAACAGCGGTCAAAGCGGTTCGGTCCCACCGCCCGCCCCGTGGGACAGCCCCGCTTTGGGAGCCAAGGACACAGGGACATGGAGAACTGTGCTGTGTGAACGTACCTGCTCGGAGCGCGCTCGCTCGCCTCCTCAGCACCAGGGCAGGAAAAGGACAGCACTCCTAGGGAAGGAAACAGAGAGAGTTGTCAGCAATTAAAACGCTCCTGCAGGGAACGGCTGCTACCCCGAGCACCAGGCTTTGATCCAACCAGCTGAAGCATCTCACACCTCTTTTTTCCTCCCCTTTTCACGTAAGGAAGGCAGACACAGTAGCCATATGGCCACAAAGACCCTTTTACACCAACAGACATAGGCACCGTTTTCTTGTTGCTTGAAGCCAGGCGGGACTTGGCTATCACAGGGCTATTTAAGTCCGAGGGACGTGCCACACAGACACAAAGATCAGCAGCTACGGTGCTGGGCTGCGCTCACTGCAATTTCATATGTGAGGCTGAAGATGGCTCCATTGGCACAGACACCGTCCCCTCCTGCCTCCCTATGCGGAAAAAAACCCATCATTAGGCACACAAAGAACCAAGAAATATTCAGAATGCTTAGTCAGCCATCACTCACATGTTATTTGTCATACGCTGACAACGACGGTGCTGCCAAGGCAAGGGAGCAGTCACACACACACATTATATATTTCTAAAGATGTGAGGCTGTGATAGAGGAGCTACAACAAAAGAAACGAGAGGAAAATCGCCTCAGCAACTCAGGGGAGTCAAAGAGAAAAAAGAACGACAAAGATTTAGCTGAAGAAAGGGAAGAGGAAGGCACATCTGCAGCGTTTCGGCTTTTTGTTCCTCCCCACAGTGATCAAATTAAAAAGCCCACACGCTTAAATTAAGTACATGTTAAAGGGGAGCTGCAAATAGTCATTCAGAAGCAGTATTTAGGTTCGGAAAATTGCCGCATTGTATTCCTTTGTCAAGCGGCAGATAAAATCTGACAAAGAAAATGTGGAATTTGGACCCATCACAGAGAAGCAGAGAAATCTCAGGTACGGGTTCACCAAGCTGGACCTAAGGAGCTCCAGCCCTACAAACACCACTCAGCAGGGCACAAGTGACAAGGACAGGACACCAATGGGGCTGTGCAGAGATCCCAATGCTGTCCCCACGTCCTCATCGCAGCCACAGCCCCAATGCTGCCCGCACACAAACACTTTGGGCTTGGGGTGGTTTTTGTTGGAAATACAACATAAAAACCAGAACCTCGGGCAGGCGCGTCCCGGTTACAGAGCCGGGAGTCACTAACAGACCTTTCACCAGGAACCTTCGCAACGCTGCGTTGATACCTTTGCAAACACCTCTGATAAAACCAGCGTCACAGCCCAGCTTTGTCATTGACTTTGGAGTAAATATCCCATCGTGTGGACATTGCGCCGCGTCCAAAGCTCCCGATGCGACTTTAGTGCTTAATTCCTGGTGACAGGGAGTCACCTCAGCATTTCCAGCAGCCCAGCCCTGCAAACAGGAGGCCACCGAGACCTCTCCGAGCCTTGACCTGAGATCAAACTTCCTCCGGCAACACCTCATTTACACCAGCACACTTAACGGGGAAAAAACCACACGGGGAGGAGAGAATGTGAATGTTATTCTAGGTAAAGCTTCTGCAAGCTTGGGTTTCCTTTAAGGTGCGATAAAAACAAGCGGGTAATTAGGGCTGGCGGTGCAAGGGGCCATAGGGCAACACCAGGGCGGCTGCCGGCGCTCGGCGTGTTTTCATGGCAACGGCACTAAAACAGATGCTGCGGGCACCAAGGACGTGGAGCGGCAGAGCCTGTTTCTAGAGGGAACTGTTTAGCGTCTAATCATTAACAGCAAAAACCACCCTAGATAAAAGTCAGCGAGCGCTAGAGCAAGGCAATGATGCATTTCGGGGTGGCGGAGCCGTTGCGGTCACCAGGAAGCGCGGGACGTTTGCTTGTTCCTGTTATGGCTCGGCCGTGTTTCCCCCGCGGAGGGGCCAGCTTCGCAGGAAACCAGACAAATTTGGATTAGAAACAGTCGGCTGTTTGTCCTTCCAGCAAAATTGAAATGTGAGATGCGTCAAGCCCACCGCTGGAGGGGAGAGCAGCCCGGAGCGCGCTTTGTGTGACAAAGCAGCACGCTCGGGATCCCCCAAGAGATGCAAACCGAGGTGCCAGACATTTTAAGTTGGTTTAAGTTGTTCCTTCTCTTTGCTGCCAGCGGTGTGTGGGCTCCGTGGATGAGCACGGAGAAAACCGGCATCCAAGTGCCACCCGCAGCATCCTCACCAAACCCCCCCTTCCAAAAAACCCTGTTAAAAAAGATCTGGTTATAAACTTGGGGGTTTTTTGCACTTAAATCTAAGTCCAAAGAGCTACAAGAAAGGCACCTCCGCAGACACATGGGACCCGCTACCTTTGCACCAAAGGGCAAAACCCTGAATGGCACCAGCGAGTAACAAAATAGCGCCGCTTTCCACACTTAAATATCAGAGAACAATTATTTGGGATTATGGGAAGGCACCACAAAACCAAAATGTATGTTCGTTGTTCTTAATCTCCAAACCCTGTATCTATAGTAAAGCTACTCACATAACAAAGCCTTGCTGTGCTTGAATAGGCCTTTTAAAGAAAAATCCAGTGTTACCAGTGCTTGGGAAGGGAAATAAACACTCCCGGTCAGATGCAACCTGCAAGCTCAGGTATCAGCCAACATTCAGCAGAAGAAATAGAGGAGATGCGGCCAAAAGTCTCCCAAATACCATTACAGGATTAAGTGGAAAACGTCCAAGATCAACCTTCTTCCCACCCAGCCGCCCTATTTCATTCTGAATTGGCACAAGGCTCCAGGTTGAGCCAGCAGGTCCCTCATGTGGTTTGAAGGGACGGGAATCCCGCTCGCAGCGAGTGGCTGAGGAGCCTGAAACACGGCCAGAGAGCCCTTTTAATTAGAAGAACCAAAAAATGCTGCATTTGATTCATTTTTACCGTTCAAGCAGCACTCAGACGAGTTGTCGTCATCGCTCAGAACCCGGCCCAGGGTGCTGGCTCCACACGATCGGGAATTTGAAGCCGTAATGACAGCGTTTCGCGGGGAAATACGAAGGAGGAAGGCTTGAATTCTGCGGGGGACAAGGCCTTCAAGAACAGCACGATTCAAGCAAGGAAAAGCGGTTAAATGCAGAAAGCTGGTGGATTTAGGAAGCTCTTAAAAGAAACACAGCTGTACCAGAGGCTCTTTGGCTGCTCAAACTCCAGGAAAAGCACCTGCAGATGGGAGAACTTTGAACCTGAAACGCCTCGGGAGCACTCGCTGGGATTAAAGATCCTGAAAGCCCCCGAACTTTGTCACGTCCACAGCGACCCCCCTGGGCCAGGGCGCTCCCCGGTCCACCCACCAGTTCGAACCAGTTTGTTCCCCACTTTGTTAAGCCTCAAATGAGGTTTCCTGCCCCACGAGCTCTTCCTGGCCCTGGAGACGTTCACATATCCCCGGGCTGGCAGAACCTTCCTCTGACAACCAGGGAACAACACAGGTCTGCAGACAGATTTATTTCACCTCCAAAAACCATCGTTCTGGGCCAAACAGCCTCTCCCGGCCGTTATTTACTGAAGAGAGTAGGAAGTGGTGACTCTCTCCAGCGAAACCGCAGCAACTTTTAATTGCAGTACGAAGGGAGCGCAGCAACAGCACAAAGAGATGCGCACAATACATCTCCTCTGTTGGCTGACAACCCGCTGCTATTTCGGGAATGCTCATCTGCAGGTGGAATTGGATTTATGTTCCCGTGATTGACAACACAACTCACTCGACTCCGCTCCATCCTGCCCCATGGCAGCTGCTGCTATTTTGAGCACCGTGCCTCTCCAGCGCTGCCAAATAGGATTATTCCAAAGGTGCCAACTATTTCCAGATAACAAGAGAACAGCGTTTCTCACACTTAAAAAAATCATGGATTTTTAAGTTTTGCAAGAGAACCCTTTCCAGCAAAGCCAGGTCTACTTGCATTAATGGGCTTGGAGTTGCTGAGACTATTAAATTTAAGTCACTGCATCATAGTTCACTCGCTGCGCTGCTGGAATGGGACGAATAGTCTTACCTGGGTTATTCTTCACCCACGAGCAGGAAAGGATCTATCACCTCTATCCTGACAAGAACCCTGTTTCTGGCAGCACAGTTTATGCTGGAATTGTCCCCAGAAACAGCCATAAAGCAGAAAGAAAGAGAGAAAATTTGATGCAATGCTAAGATTGAGTCAATACCGTACGTACTCCTAACAAAGACGTTAAATCTAGAGCGTGTAATTCTGTTCTCCACATCTACGCGCCACAAATACTTTTCATGAACGTAGAGCAGGTTGGTTTTAGGCTATGGAAGAGATGCAAGAGTTCACCGCTCATCTTGAGAGTCAACCTGGATCCCCAGAAAGAAAAGCTGAAGGTGGAATAATAAGGCAAAGAACGTTAAGCGTCTAATTAGCCAGCAGAGAAAGGAGGATTTTGCCATCAGTCAAAAGCGCCGACTTGTTCCTGCTTCGTGCTGACCCGAGCGAGCGCTGGCGGGGCCAACAAAAGCCTTTAATTGCCACAAGAACGAGCTTTGTGAGATGAGGAGCCAGAGGTTTGAGATGGGACCTGCTCGGGAGCCCCAAGACAAGGGGACCCGCTCGGGAGCCCTGAGATGGGAGCAACTCAGCTCCTTCCCAGCTCACACAACCCAACTCCCATTGCGATGAAGCCACGAAAGCTCCATCAGGTCAGCGATGGCTCCAGCCTCCGTTCCTCACACCGCCCACCACCACCAATGCCCAGACAAATTAAATTCTAGTCAAGTTGTCACCAGCTGCAGCTCGTACACACACAATTTTTTCCTTTTCTTAACATTCTGGAGCAAGCCCTTCTTTGTCCTCCCTAAGCTGAACTGCTCGTGCCCCACGGGGTTGTTAGAAAATAATTACATCTCCAAAGCCACCGGCTACTCTTGCCCAGGGGGTGTGTGCGCCGTGCCCAAGGGCTGGCCCAGTTCCACCCGCATTGCTATGCTGGGAGCACGAGCTGCTGCCTGCGCCCGCTCCTCTCGGATCAGTCCTAACGAACGGGAAGCCCTTTTTGTCCACCCCGTGTTAAAAACGCCGTGTGTTTTCCCGTCATTGCCTTTACAAAGCGTTATCTGCAATTGATCACACGCACCAACGGGAGCTCGAAGCTCGACAAGTTTCTACAAGGCACCGTAACGCTGTGTGTTTGAGCGCTGACACGTGAACTTGGCCTTGTGCCTCTGCAGCGTAAATCAGCAGAAAACAGGAGATTTCGGTGCCTTTCCCAGAGAGATCTTTGCAGCAAAGCCCCCTCGGGGTGGGATTTAACACGCAAAGAATGTTGAATTGTGTTTGTTTCCTGAAAAACTGGCCCTCTGTGCAAAATAAACGCATCTGGTCCAGACTGACCAATGGGGCTGGAAAAGGTTTGAGGGCAAATCAACACGGGGTGAATTAGAAGAGGAAGATATGATGAGAGTTTAGTTTATGCCGAGTGCTTTCATATTCCTCTTTAGGAGCTTTTCTTATAATCAAATTCACCTGAAAACAATCTCTAGGTGTTGTCTAAAGAAATAAAACAACCAGTAAATCACTGTACTGAGCAGCATCTAATCCCGCCCCACCCGCAGCCACCTTCACCCGACTCAGGACCACAACTGGAGCACAACGCGAAGGCTCCTCTTTGCTTATTTATCTTCTGAATTTCCTATTTAACAACACACACCCCAGAAACCAACCAAACAGATAAAATCAAGCTTAGCGATTCCCTGACCATGTGAAAAAATACAGTTTAAAGACCACCCGCATGTGCATTTCCACTCTTGCGCAGCTTCACCTCCAAACTTCATTCCATTCTCAGTCCCGCAGGTCGCCAACCTGCTCTCAGCTGCTTCTTTATTTCAGTACATTCTTCTCATCCTTTCTTGCTTCTCAAAGCAGACACCTTCAAAAACCTCATACAAAGAATATGATTTACTCAATATTTATTTCCCCATTTCTAAGCTACAGTTCTGGTACCTTAAGCAGCAAACACGCTGGAGCGTTCCACTCAGTAACATTAATATCCCAACATCTGCGTTTGGGAACTGCACCATAATTCACAGCGAGTAACTGAAAAGAGAAGTCACAATATGTCGTGATTTATCGAGCACAAACACTGATCCTTTGCCAGCAGAAAAACAATAAAGAAGTTACCCTAAGAATGGAGGAAATGAGAATAATCAGGACTAGAGCAGAATAACCTCCCAAAAGCAGCTTGAGAACTGAAAAGGGTTAAAACACACAAGCAACATTTCAACCCCGTGCATTTTTCTAATAGCAGAAGCAGCAGAAATGGACAAAAAGCCCACAGGGCACAAAAAAAACCCAAACCAACTATTCTATATCTTTAAAAATAGAGGCCACAGCCCTGGTTGCTGCTTGGACATTCACATCAGGAGCGAGATATTTTTAAAGCACTCTTACACGGGCTGTTTTCTGGCTCCCCCGCTGCTTTCTGCGGAACGAAATCACAGCCAAGGAGTTGCTGAGGTTTCGCAGCTTTTACAGCTCCTTAAAAGTCCATTTAAAATACATCTTTAGCTGCAAATTCGGGAAGGGTTTTGGTTATACAGAACAGACACAAGCTGGAGCACTTTAAAACCTTTTCTTGTCCGTTAGAAGCGGGAAAAGCATCCAATAAATTACAAAAAAAATCCCCATAATCCTTAACAAAGTTTCCTGTTTTGTGTCTCAGCGTTAACACTGGGCCTGAATTTCCTCCTTTTTATTTTGTTTTTTAAAGTCACAGCCAATCCCTCCCCACCCAGCGCACAGAAACCTCATCCAAAGCTGCTGGAGACTTCAAGCCCCTTCGAGTTGGAAATATCAGCTGAATTCAGAACTCGTTCCCAGGAAAAAACCCACCTGCTGCACCCCAAAACTAAAGCTTAATCGATACCTGAGCTGCGGGGCCACTCCTCCCGCACCAAGAATTCACCACGCATCGCTAGATAACACCCTTTCAAATTAAGTTGTCGTCGTGACCACTTCTAGGTGGTTTTTAAGTTAGTTTGTGGCTTTTTGGGTATTTTGGAGTAGCGGGAGGGACGGGGCCGGCAGCACAACCGTGCGATCCCAAAGCCCGTTTTAAAGCCCTTATCAAACCAAGGGGCTCATCGGGGAGAAACATTACATACGGGAAACTCGTGGCTGTCGTGAGCAACTTCGACAAAGCGCGTTTCAAATGAAAACACGGTCATGTTGCACAACGGCCCGTTTGTCGGGGTGTTCTAATAAAGGGCCTTTTAGCAGCGTGGAGCAGAAGAGAATGGGGAAAATGCAAGGTCAGAAGCTTCCAGCTGGTTCCCTTAAGCAAAGTCTGGCCCTTCCAGTCCTAGCAATTTATTTTAAAATCCAAACTAAGCAGGAAAATATAAGACATTAATATTTTTAAAGCACTCTCTCCAGTTTTGCTGGTTTGTGGTTATTGCGAGGGTGGCCGGACTACACAGGAGGGATCTGCATTTATATCTTCTTCCCAATTTAATTTGTTCTGATGTTCTGCACATCAAGCTAGGAAACCCAGGAGGGAGAAACATAATATATCACATTATCTGGCAACAGGTGAGAGGAACTGACCCACACACACTGCCCAAGGAAGCCAGAGATGCTACAGCTGGGAAATTCAGCAACTCACTATACCCGCAGGATCCCACCAAAAGATTTCTGGTTCGGGGCTAAATCAAGTAAATAATCTGAGTGATATTTGAGCAATTACAGAGAACTTTCCACCTCCAAGTTCAACTGTTAGACCTTCACATCTCAATTCACCCGAGCTCTGCCCTTCACCTCCTCCAAAGAAAACTTCCCCTGGCCGCCTGCGAGTGGAAAAGCGGCTATTTCAAGCCCTACCCAAAACAGGCCATTCTAAGGGTAATTAATTAGGCGCTCGGCCAACCCTGCAGACCAACCCCAGCGCTAACAGGACGAGTCCTGGCAGGGAGAGCCACGATTCCCCGTCGCCGGGAGCTTCTGCTGCCTCCCTCGCATGCGAGGAAGCAGAGAACGGCGGTTCCCAGCAATAAAAATCAGTGTTTTCCACAGGGCAGAGCATCCAGTTCCTCTGGAGCCAAGCGCAGGGCCAAGAAACAGGACCGCGGGCCCAGGAGGCGAGCGCCTCGTTAGGCTAACGAACTTCTCCCAGGGCGGTTATCTCCATTTCGCGGAGAAGGAAATAAGGCAGGAAGGCAGAAGCCGGGCGATGAGCCGCACGCTCCCCTCCCGCCCGCTGAGTTGTCCTGTTTGAACCCAGAGGAATCCGTGTCCCGGGGCGCTGCTGTCCCCCTGCCTTCCAGCAGGGAAAACGCCTTCCTAAGGCGGCAAAAAGCACTAATTACGGTGAGTAACACCAGTTAGATACTACACCCAGGGATAAGATGGATACAGAGGAAAAAACAGTAGGTACATCACAATGCGCCTCTTGTGTAAATCATTCCAATCCACAACAATAACCCAGCCGCACAAAAGAGCTATCTGCATTTGTTCCGCAGCTACAGATGGCAGAAGAAAACCTCTCAGACAATAAGCTTTGTTTGAACATATCGATCCAGCTTTTTTGGTGCGTTTTCCCCCATACTGGCTACAACCAGAACGTGATGGCTGGTGTTACGTAGTCACGGAGCTCCCACATGTTCCCTTTAGGATCACGCAGCTGATTTTGCTCCCAACCCGTCTGCCTGCACGCAACGGGATGTCCCACCAAGACACCCCAAATCTCCAAAGGATGAAGGTCTGAGCTCAGCACCATGTGCTGGAGAAGCGAATAGTCACTGAAAAGCAGAATGTTAAGGAAAACCAAGCAATTACCTAAAAGGTCTCAAGTTTACTCACAGACTAAATATCAAGTTACCGACTTCTGCGGTTTACCGCAAGTCAGCTTTTCTCCTGGTAGGAACCACCACTGTTGTGCTTGTCCAGGTCAGTCTTACAAGCAGCTCACCGCTATAAACCAACCTGAAGGTTCTCAGTTTTCCCCCAAAAAACACATTAAAGATAATTCAGCATCTTCAAAGCCACAAGAACTTCTTGCCTCATTCACAAGCAGTAACGGAGAACGTTGTCTTAGAGCAGAATATATCTCTATCAGTTTTACTTGAGGCCACACCTGATGGTGATGGCCCAGTACAGAGGTAAAGCCCATTCACCTGCACCTGAAACGAGCCATGGGGATTGGGTCCCCAGCTCCTGAACCCTGGGACACCATCCAGTCTCCATTACCTCCAGAGCCTCCGCTTCCCTTCCTAAACCTCCAAAACGGCACCTGCCAGGATCCGGCTTTTCATTCCACACATTTCTATTTAGAAATGAGAAGGAGACAGATTTCTTTGTCTACGCACCCACTTATCTCCTCTACTTCGCTCTACCTCAATAATACAGAAAACCCCAACGCTAAAGCTACCCCTCCTTTATATAACCTGCACACCACAGTTCACTAATGCCTCCCAAGCATGGCCCAGCGCGGGCAGGTTTCCATCAACTCCTCCGGCTATTTCACCCTTCTCCCCACAACCTTCCTCTCTACACCAACCGACCATTGACTCGCAGTAAAAACACAAGTAGATTATGTGATATTAGACCTTCCCACAAGCTTCGCAACTTCCTTTTGCGCCCCGAGAGACGGTCCGGACCCGTTCCCTGGTAAGTCACGCAAGTCCCTGGTGCTGAGCTGTGTCTGCTTGGTCACAATTGCCCCCTCTAATCTGAGCCCTCCCAAAAGCCCCAGGTGCCCCTTGCCCCCCAGGTCCATCCCCTCCCACTGCAGCGCCCCAAAGAACTCAGGACCCCCCCACAACACAGCACAGCCCCTGTGTACACCCCCAAAAATTACACACACCCCCAGCCCCTGTGACCCCCTCCAGACACCCCCCCACCCTTCACCCCTCTACCACCAGCTCCAGCACCCCCGGGGCCTCCGAACCCCCACTCCAGGCTCCCCCTCAGACCTGCCCAGGGGTTCCCCTCCTCACAGCCCTGCACCCCCGGACCCCACACTCCGCGAACCCCGTCACTCCAGCCCAACTCACCCCACTGGACTCCCAGGACCCCTCAGCCACCCCCACCTCCAGCCCCAGATGCCCTCACCCCCTTCCCCCCCCACCTCCAGTCCCAGCCCCGCCCTGGGCCGCCCTCACCCCAACTCCTTCACCAAGAACCCCAGGACCACCCTTCTGGGACCCTCAACCCCCATCTCCAGCGTCCCCCTCGGCCCCACCGCTCCCCTCAGGACCCCCCCGAGCCGCCCCGGGGCCCCCGGCCCGGCCCCACCAGCCCCCCGGCCCCGCCGCCCGGGCCGCAACGGGCCGCGAGGGGCCCCGGGGGCTTCGCCAGGCCGCGGCCTGCACCGCCCGCTCCCACCCGCTCACCAGTGGCCGTCCCCGCCTCAGTCCCCGCGCGGCGGGCGGCTCCTCACCGGTCTCGGCGGGGCCGGGGCACCGAGGGGCGGAGGAGCGGGAGCCGCCGCCTCAGACACCAGCGCCGCCGCACAACCAACCCTACTGCCCAGCCCCGGCCGGGCGCGGGCACGGTTAGCCCCGCCCCACTGCCCGACTGGCAGCGCTGTCCGCCAATGAACGCCGGCGTCGCGGGGCACACGCAGGGCGGGGAGGCGGGGCTGGGTGCTGCCGCCTGGTTCGGTTGAGACGGCGGCGCGGAAGGAGGGCGGTGAAGAGGCGGGGACAGCCGCGGAGTGGCGGGGGCATCAGCCAATCAGAGAGAGGGGCGGAGGAATGGGCGGTCGTATGCAAATGTATGTTGTTCATATTAATGAACTGGTCGTCGTGGGGAGGGGGCGGCACGTGGAGTCTGGAGCGCGAGGCAGAGGGACCCGCGGTTCTCTGGATCCCACCACCCGGATCCCACCCCGATCCTCCCCCTGTCCCCCCGATCCCACCCGGATCCTCCCCCCGGTTCCCCGGATCCTCCCCCCAGTCTCCCCGGCTCCCCCCGGGCCCCTCGGTGCAGCCCGGCCGTGTCCCCGCGACTCCTCGGGGCTGCGCCGGGCCAGCCGGGGAGGGGACAGCCCGCAGGTCGCCGCTGCTCGATCCCTCCTGATGAATCTTGCTCTGAGTCACCGGTGGCTTCAAACCTCCCTCCGCGTTCCAGCGTGGGGGTGACAGAGCCCCCAGCCGGCCCGAACCCCCTTCCGCAGCCCTTCTGCGGGACTCGGGGTACCCCAATCCCCCCAAACTGGCTGGAAAGGCTCTGCCCAGGGGCTGCAGTGCCCGGCAGCCTGTGGGGTGGGGGCGAGAGGTCGGTCCTGTGTCCCCGGACAGAGCCCCCGCACCTCACTGTCCCCGCGGGTCTCCCCGATGCTCTGGCCCCGGCTGCAGCAGCCCTGGGGATGCTCCGGCTCATTCCGGGAGGGGCCGGGGGCTGCACCCCGGTGTCCCCCCCGCTGTCCCTGCGCAGCCAGGGGACAATCCGGGGGGATGAATCAGCGGCGGGCGGGAGTCACGCTGGCAGCGCCGGGGGAGCAGGAAATCACGCTCGGCCGTGAATCGAGGCTTTGATTCCTCCAGCTGCCGCCGGCGGGTCCCGGTGCCGCCTGGCTCCCCACTGCGGCCCCGCTGCGCTGGGGGGCGCGGGGTCCCCCAGGAGAGTCACCGCGGGGGGACGGACCCGCATCCATGGGCAGGGGATGCTGCGCCCATCGCTCCCTGGCAGCGCTTCCCAGTGCATCCCAGCATGCGGCCCGGCCACACCAGTACACACCAGTTGCAGCCCCCAGTCCCCGATAAGATGGGGAGACAGCAGGTCTGGGCTGTCCCCACCAGCTCCCCCTGCCCTGGGGGGCCCCACTGCCCCGCGCACCCCAGCACCAGCTGTGCCGAGGTTGGGCTGAGCACCCAGTAATCCTGTTAACGGGAAGAGGCTGATTTTTTCCCCTAATCCCGTTTGCTCCCATATGCCATGGCTGTGCTGTTATTAAGCCACTTTGGCCACAAATGGGGCTGCACTGGGGGCACCGGAGGGGAACCCCCAGCTTTGGGCTGGTACCCCACAGGTTGCCAGGATCCTCCCCCCACTGCTCTCCCTGGGGGGAACACGAGGGACACCGTCCCACGCAGCCACCAGGTCCCAGTGTGCTGCATGGTGCCAGGAGCTGGTTTGAGTCCCAAATGCTGTTTTTGTGCTTTTAAGCATTTTTCAGGCTGCAGCGATGGCTCCTGTTCAGCTGGGGGGGGACGGGAAATGGCTGCACCCTGCTTGTCCCCCCACTCGCTTGTTCAGGCAGGGTGGGGACCGGCACCAAGTGTCCCCGCACCCACGTGTGTGTGTCCCACCCTCCAGCCCTGGCACCCGCTGAAGGTCCCGGCTGCCCCCAGCTCACCCGAGGGACACGGGGACAGGAGCGGTTCCCATGGCCGGTCCCAGGGAGCTGGGACATCCCTGTGGAGCTGTGATGGTCCCTATGGAGCTGTGACTGTCCCCATGGAGCTGTGACAATCCCCATGGAGCTCTGAGCATCCCCACGGACCTGTGACCATCCCAGCAGAGCCGTGAGCATCCCCACGGAGCTGCGTGTCCCCAAGGACCTATGGCCACCCCCACCGAGCCACAGCCACCCCAGCAGAGCCGTGACATCCCCACGGAGCCGTGACCCCCCCCGTAGCCGTGCCCTTGCCAAGGCCCTTGCAGGCTGCAGCAGCCCCCGCTCCCCCCGCCCACGCACACGTGCCCACGCGGCTCCCGCGCCCGCGGAGCAGCTGGTTTCCATGGCAACAGGCGTGATGACGCACGTCCCGCGCTCCCACCCCCTCCCCACGGGGACGCCAGCCCCAACCGGCAGCCAGGGGTGGGGGGCACCCACTGACAGGGACCCGCGTGTGCACACGGGACGTGCACGTGCGCGTGCACGGAATGCACGTGCACTGGCGCAGGTGCTTGTACACGCGTGTGCGTGCTTGCCCATGCACAGACGTGCATGCGCAGACATGCACATGCGTGCACAGACATGCACAGTCATGCACGCACACGTACGCATGCGCAGGCCACGCACACACATGTGCTTGCATGCACACTCATGCACACGCATGCACAGTCATGGACAAACACACACATGCATGCACAGTCACGCCCACACGTGCACACACATGCACACACGTGCACGATCGTGCACACACGTGCACCCCCATCCCTCCTTTCACGCCTTCGGGCTGAGCCGTCCCCGCCCCGGGCACGCAGGAGCGTTTCTCATCTCTTTATTGAAGGAAGACTATTTCTAGAATAAAGGCTACATCGTCATGTCACCTTGTCCCCTGGGCGCTTGGGTCGTGTTGTAAAAAGCTGGGGTGGGGTGGGGCGGGGAGCTGGGAGCAACACAGGGGCTCAACCTGCCCGGGGACACCCCCTGGGGGACACCACCCCCTTGGGGACACCACCCCCTTGGGGACAGCCCCAGGGGCCCCGGCAGCGGGTGAGCAGGGCCGAGCGAGGGGACAAACCCCGCTGTGACGAGGGGCTGGTGACAGGGCGGGGGGCCCCGCTCTGGCCGTGGGGGAACAAGCAGGGCTGCACCAGAGCTGGGGGGGGCAGGTCGGGGGTCCCCGGGGCGTGGGGCCAGGCCACCCCCCAGCAAGGACTCAGCGGGAGCGGGGGGGATGCTGGCACGGTGGCGGGAGCGGTGGTGCCCATCACCGCGGCATCGCGGCTCAGCCGGGCTGCGGGGGCTCATCCTGCGCAGGAAAGGGGCAGCGGGGGGGCCGGGGGTCTCCACCGGAGCTCACCAGGATTGTGCTGGGTCAGGACCTCCCTCGGACCCGATGCTTTGTGCTTGGGCTGGCGGCTCCGGGCTGCGGCAGCGGGATGGGGCTGGGGGCTCAGGGACAGCACGGGGGGGGCAGCTCCCACCCCGGGCCTCTGCCTGCGGGAGCAGAGTGCTATGGCGTGGGGACAGGGCCGTGGGGCTGTCCCCAAGGGTGACACTGACACCCCCACATTGCACCGTCCTTCCCACCCACGAGGACTTGACGTGGGGTCCCGCAACAGGGAGGGGACGGGGATGGGGACAGGGGCCGGCCGGTGTGGTTGTGCTGCAGAGTGTGTGTGTGGGGGGGGTGTCCCCGTCCCCCCCGGCGCTGCCGGCTGCGCGTCCCCGGTCCCGCCGTGCACCCCTCGGCTCGGCAGGATGCGCCGTCTTGGCCCCCAGAGCCCGGGCGAGCGCAGCCCGGGCACCGCGGCGTCCCCGCGCAGTCACAGTGATGGCACAGAGGGTGAGGGGACGGCCCCGCTGCGATGCCACGTCCAGTCGTGAGGGGAGGGACGGGGGGGGACCGGAGGGGGGTGGGGACCAGTCTGGGGCTCTACATGATGCTGCACTTCCCCTTGATTTTGTCTGTCCTCTTCTGCTTGCTGGAGCGCTTCCCGTCGATGGTGAGGCTGACGTTCCTCCTCTTCTCCAGGTTGAGCAGCTCCTGGAAGAGCTCCTTGACGTTGTAGTTCATCTTGGCCGAGGTCTCCATGAAGGCGCATTTCCACTCCTTGGCCATGGCCTCCCCCTCCCTGCTCTCCACCTCCCGCTGCGTCTCGTCGCACTTGTTGCCCACCAGCATGATGGGGATGCTCTCCACGCTGCCCTTGATCTGCACGATCTGCTGGTAGATGGGCTTCAGCTCCTCCAGCGACTGCTTGCTGGTGACGGAGAAGACGAGGATGAAGGCATGGCCCTTGGAGATGGAGAGCCGCTGCATGGCCGGGAACTGGTGGCTGCCGGTGGTGTCGGTGATCTGCAGGGTGCAGACGCTCTTGTCGCAGCTGATCACCTGGCGGTACGTGTCCTCGATGGTGGGGATGTAGGTGTCCCGGAAGGTCCCCTTGACGAAGCGCAGCACCAGCGAGCTCTTGCCCACGCCGCCGGCGCCGAACACCACCACCCGGTAGTCGTTGCTCTGCTCCGGCATCTTGCCCCGGAGATGCTGCTGCTGCTGCTGCGGGGGACAGGGCAGAGGGAGGCGTCACGGCAGGAGCGGGGGCTGCGGCACAGACCCCCATGCGGGGAGAACGGGGCAGCCCTCCCGGTCTGGTTCACAGCCCCAGGTCCTGAGCCAATGCGGCTGGGGGTCCTGGACCCCCCGCGTCCTTGAGACGCCCTTGCAGGGCGGCCGGGGCAGAACGGCACTCGCCGCCCACCCGGGGTGCAGCAGCGTTTGCTATTTTTACCAGTCCCCCACTGCGGCCATATGGCCGAACCGCGGCCACCGGCACAGCAGCTGCGGCCGAGGCTGCCGGGGCAGCGGGATGGGGGGGATGTGCCAGGTGCCCACAGGACCCCCAGAGCCCCTGGGCAGCTGGACCAGCCCTGTGGGGCAGCTGAGGACCCAGCAGCACCCAGAGCCCCCGACCGGCCCCTCTGGCTCTCCCATGCGTGGCTGCTGAGCACAGAGGTGCCATTTCACACACAGACCTCGGTGCCTGCCGTGCTGCTGTCACGCTGTCACCCCGCGCTGTGCCTGACACCCTCGTGCTGTCCCTCTACTCCACTCCCACCCCAGGGCGGCGCGGGAGCCGTGGGCACCGGGCAGAGCGCGGCACAGCCAGGGGCTGGTGGCCGCAGGTTTGGACACCCCCATGGCCACTGTCACACTGCCAAACCCCGGTGTCCCCTCACATGGGATGCACAGGGCTGGGCAGGGTCCCAGCTTGTGCCCCCAAACAATGCAGCCCTGGGGTGTGAAACCTCAATTCAGGGACCCACCGGCCTGGAAGGGAGGACAGCAAAGCGCCTCAGGCAGCCCCCTCATCCCCAGGTGCCTCCAGGGGATCCAGACCCTTCCCACGGCTGCTGCATCCCCAACCCCATGGCACCAGCGGGTTGGGGTCCCACAGGCAGCCCCAGTACCCCAGCTTGTCCCCAAACACCCGGGCAGGGGCTGGCACTGAGAGCAAGGTGGATAAGGGGCTGGAGCTGGGGAAGGAGCCCATCACCGTGGCCTCGGGCACCCAAGGAGCTCGTCACATCACAGGGTCCCTTGGCAGAAAAAAGCCCCTCTCGGATCCCACCAGGTCGGAGGTGTTGCTGCTGCGTGGGCAACAGGGATGGAGCAGGAGCCATGGCTGGATGGGGCCTTCCCAGCACCCGAGGGTACCCGAAGGCCCCATGGCCTGTGCCCGCCCCCCCCCAGCCCCAAACGTCCCTCTGTGCCTGCTGGTCTGGACCAGGGCCTCCCCCGGCTCCTGGGGACGGGGCCACCTCCAAGCCAGAGGCACAGCCTGGGCCTGATGCTGCTGGGGGGCTCTGCAATCCCTCCAGCATCCTCCCACTCAGCGCCCCAGCGCTGGGGGAGATGAAACAGCTGGTGTTGGGGTCTGGGGTTGGCATGGAGGGGCTGGGGCAGGGCAGGGTGGAGATGGAGGGGCAGGAGAAGGGGCAGGATGGAGATGATGGAGATGGAGATGATGGAGATGGAGGAGCAGGATGGAGACGGAGATGCAGGGGCAGGATGGAGGCAGGAGAAGAGGGAGGATGGAGGCAGCAGAACGGGGAGGATGGCGGGCAGGGACAGGACCAAGGTCCCATCGCTCCGGGCCGGGGTCCCGGCCCCGCTCTCCGGCCGAGCCCCTGCCCTTGCCGGGGACACCCCCCGCCCCCTCCGGTGGCGGCTGCCCCGGCTCCGCTCCCCCCGACCCCCCGGCGCGCCGGTCGCATTGCGGTGCCGCCGCCTCACCGTGTCCTGCCCGGGATCCGCCCTTGGCTGCGGGCTGCGCGGCGGCCTCAGCGCATGGCCCGGCCCGGGGCGGTCCCGGTGCGGCGGTCCCGGTGCGCCCGGCTCGGCTCGGTGCGGCTCGGCCCGGCGCGGTGCGGTGCAGCGGGGCCGGCTCGGCTCGGCACGGCTCGGTGCGGTGCGGTCGCCGCAGAACCGATCCCGCCCCGCTGGCGGCCCCGCCCGCCGCGCCCGCCCCGCCCGGGGCCGCCGGACCCCCGGGCTCAGCCCCGAGCGGCTCCGGGACCCGGCGGCGGCAGCGGCGGAAAGGGACGGGACACACGGACAGAGACGGGGACACACAGTGATGGGGACGCACCGATAGTGACACACGGACAGTGACGGGGACCACGGACAGGGCTGGGGACACACGGACAGCGATGGGGATGCATGGACAGGGATGGGGACACACGGACAGGGACTGCACATGGACACGGGCACAGGTGGGAACGCAGACAGACATGAAGAGGGACACAGATGTACAAATGGGGATGCTCAACCCAGGGACACATGGATGGGGACAGACACCCACAGACAGTGACGGGGGACAGAGGGACACACAGGACAGAGGGACACAGTGTCACAAACCCCCCGGGCAGTTGGGGGTGGCCCTGGCAGTGGGGTCTGGCTTTGGGGACAGAGCTGCCTGCACTGTCACCGGGTCACGCCAGTGCAGGACCCTGTGCACGGTGCTGCTGCAGGGGTCCCTGTCCTCACCTGCAGCGTCCCTTCTGTGGGTGCTGTGACAGAGGGGGGTCAGGAACCCCAAAACCCCGAGGGGCAGTGCCGCAGCACCTGTGACACAGCCCCCCTGTGAGGGGACACACTGGGGCTCCTTGGGTGACACCTGGGGGGCAGCCACAGGACTCCCAGCCAACCTCCCCAGCTGAGCCCTGGGGAACCTGGGGTCTCCATCACCAGGAATCAGGGGGCTGGGGGCACCCTGAGAGTGGTGGGTCCCGGCCAGGTTGGGGACAGTGACTGGGGGCTGCGTGACTCGCGCTCACTCCTGAGCGGCAGCAATTAAAATCCGCAGTCGCTATTAATAGCTGCTGGCAGAGGAGGGGGGGCCACGGCGGCCCCCCCGCAGCCCATTGAGAAGGACCCAGCAGGAATGGGGGGGCCACGGCCACCTCTCCCCATGGGGACACCAGCCTTCCCTTGGGGACAGGGCCCGGGCTGGCAGCCGCAGCCCCTCCCGCCGCGCAGCCCCCCCGGGGGAGCCCCTGGCCCCCCCAGCGCTCAGATACTACTCGTGCGAGGGGATGAATGAGCTTCCTTCATCATTTTGGCTGCGGCTCCTCCTCCGGTTCATTCAGTCCCCAGCTCCCCGCCGGCCTGACGCAACGGGGACGCTGCCGGCTGAGTCACAGCCACGCCGAGTGGGGACAAGGGGGGGCTGGAGGGCCAGAAGCGCCCCCATGGGATTTGTCCCCCCCAGGGGCTTGGCCCAGCTTAGGGACACAGTGACGGGGACTCCAAAGAATGGAGGGACACGGAGGTTTATTGGGAGCAGGGGGGTGGATCATCCTCCTCCACCCCTAAGCCAATCCTGCAGTGCTGGGCTCCACCACCCTCCAGTGAATAAACCCCCCCAGGAGGAGGGAGCACCCTCAGGAAGGGGGGAAGAGCTCAGCCTTCCCTAATCCCCACTGTCAGTAGAAGAAGAAAAGGGGTGAGATGGGGGTCCAGCCCCTTTCTCCCCACAGGGGATCCCCAACCCCTCCTCACTGCAGCAGATCCCGCTGATTTTTTGGGTGCTGGTTAGGAAATCTCCTCCCATCACCAGTTTGTCTTGGCTTTGGTGCATCAGCCGCAGGATCGCAGGGAGGAGGAGGAAGAGGAGACGGGGGACACACGGCACCCTTGGGGTCCCAGCTGGGAGACACCCCTGTTCGCCCAGAAATGGGGAGAAAAAATACATCCTACAAAAAAAAGCGTTAGTGGCAGAAATAGAGGCTGGGGTGACAACTCAGGGGACGCTCAGCACTGTGTCCCCCCCCAGTGTCACACTGCACCTGTCCCCCCAGCACAGAGAAAACCGCGACAGCAGCGACGCTGCCGGGCACGAGCTGCCTGCGGGAAGCGAAAAAACACACTGAGCTTTACCACGTCGAGGCAAATTACATTCTCATCAGGCCCTGCTAATTTGTGTCATCTGAGGCCTAAAATAACCCTCCCTCCCCCCTCTTCCACTCCAGGTTTTTCCAAGCAAGATTAATTGACTTTGGTACATTGCAGCAATTAAAATACAGAGCACCAGGAACTGTCAGATGATCCTCATCAGCCTCCATATGTTGCAGCGG
The DNA here is from genome assembly GCF_037038585.1 of Patagioenas fasciata. Taxonomy (NCBI): domain Eukaryota; kingdom Metazoa; phylum Chordata; class Aves; order Columbiformes; family Columbidae; genus Patagioenas; species Patagioenas fasciata. Next base: position 5,162,280 of record NC_092546.1, on the reverse strand, counting down.
AGCCAACCGCTGCCTCCAAGATGCTGCTTCACAGTCTCATCCACCCCCTCGCGCCTTGGATCAGGATGACGGGGCTGAGCCGGCGCCACGGTTCCATCCGCGCTCCCCAACGCTGCGCTGGGCCTGCGGAAGATGCTGCAGAAGCGAAGGCTCCATCTAATTAAAACGCATCCCCAGCGAGGAGCGGGAGCCGCTCTCGTGTCGCAGCCGTGGGTTCCCGGCTCCGGTCTCTGATCCTGGCTCGTCACCGGCGAGGACAAAGCCGAGGGATGACGGAGGGGATCGGCAGCACGCTGAGCTTCCCCGGGGAACGCGCTCCGGAGCCACGGAGAGATGGCGAGCGGCTCTAATCAGCCCTTCCACCAGCTCATAAAGCCCCAGGGAAGCGCTCGCTCTGCTTTGAAAACACCGACAAAGGGCCCTGCGGAGCCTCAGTCGCGCAACGCGGCCACGTGAGCCCCCAAAACGCGTTTGCTGGAGCCAGCTAAACCCATTTCACTGCAAACCGTCCAAACACAAGCATTTGGCCTAAAAATATTAATCCTGGGAATTGCTGCTGCCTTTTTCTTACAACTTCACAGATCCCAGGCTCTGCTGTGGAGGGGCTGTGAGGATTTTCAAGCGATACATTAACTGATCTATTAGCGCGAGGTTTTCTTCAGGGGATGCTCAACATATGGATGAGATGAGAGAAGGAAGCGGGGAGTAACCCAGCCTTGTTTCTTCTGTTAATCACTGAGAGCCAAGAGCTCCCAGAGCTGGTTAAACTGGGAGCTCTGGGGGGAGCTGGGGCGCACCTCGTGCCCTGGGGGGGGGAGGTTATTTTTGGCAGCTCTTACAGGCAGGTTTTGCTCAAAACTAAGCTCACGAAAGCAGCTTAGTGCAGCTGTGCAATCCCTGATTGCACCTGCTTTTGATTTTATTTCTCTTATTGCTTCTCACCTGCTCAGAGCACGAGGGGGAAGGACGGGGAGTCTCGGCAGGGGGTGCAAGAGGGGGGCAGCTCCATGGGTCACCAGGAAGCCACTGTGTGAGGAGCTCTGGCAAGAGCCTGAGAAGCGGGTTCTTAACGTTTGTGTCCACTAATCTCTGCACAAGCTGCTGCGCCCACAGAGCCAGCGGGCAGGGCACCACCTCACAACACCCACACCGGGACACTCCTCACTTTTATCTCCCCCTGAGCGCACAGCAGGAAATTCTCCTTCTTCAGGTCGATATTGAAATAGCACCCAGGCTGTGATGTTCCACTCGGCTGTTGAGCTTCAGCGTCCCCCTGGGCGGGAGGGGGGCTCAGCTCGGCGCGTTTGCAGGGGAAGGAGCTGAGTTTTGCTTCCCGTCGCTCCCCTGCTCACCACTTGAGGACGACCAGCCCGGCCAGAGCCGCGTAGCCCAGCACCAGGCACAGAACCTTCAACAGGCGGTCGTTCTTGTCTTCCAGCTCCTTCGCTAGGATCTCAAAGAAGGTGATGAACAGGAAAGTGCCCGCTGCGATGCCTTGCAGGAGTAGGGATGTAATGCTGCTGGCTGCGTTTTGGGCGCTCTCGATCCCCAACCCGATGGAAATGCCCAGGGGGATCATCAGGCTCACGGTCACTGCCATCTTCACCGCGTCCTTCAGCGGCAATGAGCTCCTGGCCATGCTGACACCCAACGCCACGGCCACCAGCGTCTCGTGAATGGCAACCCCCAGGAACAAGCTGATGACTTTGTCGCCCTCCTCCTGCAAGCCCAGGGCCAGGCCCTCGAAGATGGAGTGTGTGCACAAGGCAAAGACCAGCCCGACGAGCCGCAGGGGGCTGGAGCGGGACAGCTGCTGGATGTTCAGGCCGTGGCTGTGGTGAGCGTGGTCACCGTACAACGGGCGTCCTCGGGAAGAGGCGATGAAGGGACTCTCATATTCAGAGTCGCTCCCGACGTCTGAACCGGCGTTGAAGGTCTCCAGGTCAATGAAAGAGGGTTTTTCCTTCTGGAAGGTCAAGACAAGCTGCTCCACAAAGACCGTCACGAAGAAGCCGACCATCATGATGGTCTCGGCCACCGGGTAGTCCATGGTCACGTTCCCCTGCCTGAGAACTTCATCAAGCTGGAAAGAAGCAAAAAACCCACAGTGAATCAATCACCTCTAAAGGGCAATACTCCTGTTGTGGCCACGCAACTCCAAACAGACACTCAACTGATCTGTGATGCTTTAACACCCTCGCTTCTGAGGAGGCTTCATGGGCCACTTGAGCAAGACACAGACCCTTCCCCTTCATTTCCGCACACAGAGCTCTGGGGGCTTGGGCCACTGCAGGGCAGAAGGGAGGCTGCTCCCCTACACACAGGGGTCTGTAATATATGTCTGCACAAATTCATTAGAATTGCTCATCAGGAGTTACCTTTTCCCTCACAGCAGGCAGCAAGGCGTTGAAGCAGGTGGCCAGGAAGACCCCTCCTCCAAAAGAATTGCAGAGGGCCAGGACCTTCCTGGAGCGATGAGCTTTCTCGTAATCAGCATCAATTATCTTGACGGGGAGGAGGGACCCGGCCAGCATGAGGACGCAGATGCCCAGCAGACACAGCACCTTGGCCACCACAATCTTCATCGCGCTTCCCGGTGAACGTTCCCGCGATGGCGGCTGCTGGGGGCCCTGTGGCCGCTGTCAGAGTGGGGATGCGGGTTGGGACAGCACAGGGCTGGAGGAAAAGCTGCTCCTGGGCTCCGAACCTGGGGATGGGAGCAAAACAGAAGGTTTTTCTATATAAGCACCAAGTGTGTAGAACAGCACCTTATACCCCAAACCACATGCCAGGAATTGCCTTAATTCCCCAAAGTAAAGAGTGGAAATCACAGAGGTACCACAGGCAGCGCCTCAACACGAGAGAAACCAGCAAAGAAAAGATTCACTACAGCAAATGGCAACTTAAAACTGTGTAAGAGTCACAGAACCGGCATGGACTCAGTTTTCAGAGGTTTCGTTTGAAACACCCACACCTGGACAGACACAAACTGCTCGATCCCACAATAGGATCCACCCGGGTCCAGCCAAGGGGGCGCTGGGGGCAAGGGGGCTCCTCCCAGGCCACCAAAACAGGCGTCAACCCGCAGAGGGGCCCAGGGATGGGGGACACACGGACTCCACGGGCAGCCTGAGCCCCCCACCCGTCACCCCGCTCCCCAGACCGCCCCGGTTACCTCAGCAACAGCCCCCCAGCCGCGCTGTGACCCCCGTAACGCCTCCCAGCGCCCCCCAGCCCCGCCGTTACCTCAGGAAACCGCCCCGGCCCCCCCGTCACCAACCGCCACCCCGGTTACCCCGGCAACCGCCCCCTCCTCTCGCCCGCGGCCCGGCCGGGCAGCCCCCGCCACAGCGCCCGCCCACGACGCCCTCCCATTGGCCGCGGTGGGACAGCCGGCTGCTCATTGGCCGCCAGGGCCGCCCGTCAGCCCGGTGCGGGGCGCCGGCGAAGAGCGACCGCAGGAAACGCGCAGCGTGGCTGCGGGTTCCGGGGTGGGCAAGGAAAAGCCCCTGCTCCTGCGCGTTTTGTAGTTACAGAAACACGTAAATCTGGTTAAAATGAGCACAAACTGCTCCGTGCAGAGCAGAAACGAACCTAAAAAAAAAACCCTAAACCGAAACAGTTTGTTTTTGCCACAGAATCACCCAAACCCAGGTGATCCGTCCTTCTCCATCAAGGACCAGCCGCAGCCTTCCAGGAGCATCTCCCATCAGAGGGATGTATCTTGAACTCGGTGATATCAATAAAAACCAAAACTAAACAAACCCAAAAAACCACCACAAACTAAAAAAACCCACCCCCAAACAAAAAAACAGAACTCCAAAACTACGCCATCAATCATCATGAAAAGACACGAGGAAACAGAGCTACAGCTACAACAGGGCAAGGAGGGCAAAGAGAAAGGGGAACAGCCCTGAAATTGTCTGAAAAAAGAGGAAAAATCCCCACGGTTTCCTTATTTTCAATAATTATTGAGCGTTTTCTCTCCACGCTGTTCCATGGCCCCAAAACTTTTCCCTTTGTCAGGTCACACAGAACAGATGGAAGGAATTTAAAGGAGCAGGGGAGGCAGCCAGGGAAAGGAACGGCTCCTGTTCTGCACTGCAGAGATACCCAGGAGGAGTATTTTAGCAGGAAAAGGCCAAAAACCTGGAAAAACTGGATAAAACCCATCTGTAGGTCGTGCCCGGCAGCAACTGGAGCCCCAACCTGAACATGCTCAGTCACCTGGGCGAGAGGGATAACAAAGAAAGTGTCCAAATAGTTTATTCTTCACAAGTTACATTAACCACATATTACTTTATGGAGCATTTACAAATCATGTTTTTGGATATTAATCAAAGATACCTGCTCGCTCGCACCACCGGGGCTCCCGAAAGGGCGTTATCCACCTCCCGCCTCCTGTGAACATCGCCGTCCCCCCCATGATCGAGTAACTACTTTAAAAACAGTTCTGAGATTGATAGAAAAGTCTCTGGCCTCAACTGGTGGCTTCTGGGGGAATGTGCCAGAGTTTCCTGTTCACCCAAGGAAGGTCATGGGTGACCAGAGGGGCTCCGGGTCACTGGATTTGGCTGCAGGAGCTTTTCCCTCATCCCACACAATTTACACCGAGGTGTAACTGCTCCTCACCATTCATCCCCACACGCTGAACCAGCAGCCGCTTGATTTCTCACTATCCAAGCAGCATTTTTATTCCTTCTGCTCTCTACTCCCATGCCCTCTATCCCTACCCTTAGCACAGTCAACCAGGTTGATTACTCACATGCATAAAAGATCAAAAAAAGCAGAAAAAAAACCCCCTTTTAAACACCAAAAACATCATATCTTCCTTAATGACCACCTGACTAGTTAACAGATTGGATCATTCCGACAACATAGCCATAATTACTAAACACTAGACAAGTTTTGTCAGGAACCAAGAAGGGGGAACAGTCGCACATGGCAGGTTCTGCCCGGCCAGTCCTGATCCCCCAACACATTTACCCCGACCTTTGCGAGGCGATAACCGAATTCTGGGTACTAACAACGCCGGCAGTGCTGCTACAGACCTGAATGAGAACCTAAAAATCAACAGAAACCCTGTTCCCGGAGGCGAGAAGATCCCGTGATCTCCAGAGTGTTCACACGCTACCGGCTCGGAGCGGGCAGGATGGGGCTCGGTAGGACCTGAACACTTCTCAGAAGTGGTGCATGGGCAGGAAATTAAAGACGTCCAGTAGTGAAGAGCGCGTCGTTCTCCAAAAAACAGCTTAAAAAATTCCCATGTAGCAAATAACATAGAAATGTAACAGCGTAGTTGATTTTCTGAGTCTCTTTAGAAAGGCTGTTGATGCTGGTTCGTGTTCAGCTCAGATCTTCCAGAAGGAAAATAAAAGACTAATGGAAAGGCTGAGAGTGAGGAGCGGGGATGAAGACTGGAGGGAAACAAAAAGTGTGAATCTGTCTTTAACATGCAGGTCATAGAAAGTATTTTGTTTTTCCATTATTTTTCTCCCCCTCTTGGACACTTCCAACTCAAGAAATGGCAACACGCACATGGCTTCCAGTTTTTAAAGCAAAGAACATAGTTCCCAGGGACTGCACTGCAGAGACAGGAAGACAAGACATTGGCACATTCAATTTTTGTGACAATAAAGCGTCCCTTTTGAACACTACATAATGAAACTCGTCTGTCAGTCACATAATGTGCGAGGGAAGTTCTTATTCACCGCATCCAAGGCTCAGCACCAGCAGTACCAGCGCAGAGAACCCCATCCAAACCGCTAAATGAAGGCGGAATACAGATATCGCAGCCAAACACACCAATTCCCTCTCAGTTGGCCCCAAACCAGCGGCGCTCGCAGCTACAGCCTCACCTGGAGTGCTCATTCCTGCTGATCTTCGTTACTGGCGCTTGGAGTTCGACTCCTGATCTGGCTTCGTAGCTGCTCTATTAGCTCAGGATTCTGCTGCTGCATCTGCTGAGCAAACTGCTGGCCCCTGGGGAGAAGGAGCAACGGCCCCATCAGCGTGCACACAGCAACAGGGGCTGCTGCGAGGAAATTCCCTCCAGCAGCTGTCAGAACTCCCCTCTAACAAGCAGTTCACCCCATGGAAAGAGGCAGCACTTCACCCAACATCTCAGCCTTCCTCAGCTGTTAAATTAAGGTTCCACTTGTGGAAAAACCCCAAATGCATTTACTGCCCAAGGCAATAAGAAACCCCCAGCTCCCGACTCACGCCTGTATGAGGCTGGCAAGATCATTCGTGGAGGGGCTGGTGCCGGCGGCTCCCATGGTGTTGTGGCCACCAGAAATCATCCCAGACATGCTGTGGAAATAAGAGTCATTGCTCAGAATGGGAAAGATAAAAAAAGAGGTTTTATATTATCTAAGCATCTCACAAACACTGCGAGTTGATCCTCATGACCCTGTAGCACGAAGAGTGGAAATATTCTCATTCTAATGCAGATGGAGCCGACTCCAGCTCACAGAAACACTGTGCAGCAGAACCCAGCTGACCCCAAGCTTCCCAAACCCAATTCCAGTGCCCAGACCCATCCTGCCTCCCTTTTGCACACATTTTTACCAGGATCCCGCTTCAGCACAGCCCAGAGTACCCAAAACACACACCGGTCTGGGCAACCGGCTTGGTTTAACAGCTGCTCCCCCTCCCAGCAGTTCAGCCCTACTGGAAATACTGAACACATGCAGAGCCCCAAAGCAGCGACTCAAGGAGGAAATCCAGACTTACAGCTGTTGTACTTGTGGGTTGTTCATTAGGTTCGATGCCTATTTAGAGAGGGGAGAGAAAAAATAACACCCTATTTAGTCAGAAATGACTGGGTAGATGCGCAGATGCTGTGCCATTCAACTGCGAACAAAGCCAAGGCAGAAATACTTGGAAACAGCTCAATAGGACAAAAATAGTTGGGAGAAGCACAGGACGAGGCTGGCAGTGCCGAACAGGCCCCCCCGTTCCGCAGGAGAAGCCTGGGAAGAAGTCTCTGGGTTTTTACTTGACCTTAATGAGACACAAGCACAGTCTCCTCACAGCAACCAAGTAGTTAAATGAAAACAAATCTGCTAAACAGACACAGGAGCTCCCCACACCGCGTACCAACACATTTTCCCCCAAAACAGACCGGACACGGCCTGGTCATGGTCTGTGTCCACATTTACCATACTCATGAAGCCGGGGTTGTTCAGCAAACCCGCTAAATCGAATCCTCCTGGGCCTCCGGTCTGTGAGAAGAAAGAAACCACAGGCAGATGGTGACGTCCCCTCACTTTCCTACGCATGTCACAATGAACATTTCTTCAATACTTTACTCCCAGCACGATCAGAATATGACCCCTTACACCAGAACAGGGGGAAGGGGCTCTGTCTGTATGTCCGTACCCTTTCTGTAAATCAGAGTCACAGAGTCTCGGGGGATCTGGTTCACTAAGGAGTCAGAGAGCACTGTGACCCATCACAACCATCAAATTAACGCACCCCCTCAGTCACCTCGGCACTGACAAACTCCTCATAAAACTAAAAACCCTTTCAGAACGATAAACTAACATGTTCCTGCACAGAAAGCTTCAGGTTTCTTAAGAATAAAAAGTCTTTCTAACAAAAAAAAGCCATTTCAAATGCCCCTTGGTATTGCTAATGGGTCACTAGAAAAAAAAAGCTGGATTTTAGGTGTAGTGACTTTAATTAAGAAACTCGCTTAAGGCAAAACTGGCATTTTGAAACGCTCCCTTCTCATCAGTCTCATTTTCCAGCTCTTTCAAACAAGCCCAAGGTGACTGTGCTCGAGCAGTGAAGTTCCCCTCCCTGGATTTTAGTGGAAACGCTCCTGGCAGGACTCATTAACCATCTCTGCAAACGAGATTTCTGTTCTAAGCACCTGTTAGAACATGAAGAAGCCTCTTTCTCATCACACCCGCATTTAACAAGCATTAGTTTCACAACTTACTGGACTAGGGGTCTCCTTCATTTTCTGTTCGGCTATTTTCAGGTTGGATTTGTACGTGTCGTTGTCTGGATCCAGCTCCAGGGCTTTTTTGTAATAAACAACAGCTTCTGTGTGTTTATTTAAACTGGAGAGGGCCAAGCTAGTAAAGTGGAAATAAAAGTCCCAGAGTTAGATAAGCACTCAGTGTCCCTCCTGCCTGGGTATTTCTGCGTGGCGCCCCAGGGCAGAACCCCACTGGTGGTATCGCTGCCACCAGGCATTTGGAGATTAAATATCTGGCACAAAACGACTGCTCTGACTTACCCCATCCTGCCATAAGCTTTGCTGTAGTTTGGGTCAATGCCTATGGCTCTTTCACAGTCTCTCACCGCTCCGGCGTAATTTCCTAGTTTACTGTAGGCAGCAGCTCTGGAGGGAACGAAGATTCACAGGAAACACTTAACAGCTTGAATATGCTGATCAAGGTCACCCCGCTCCCCGTCTCCTGCTGTACAAGCATGAACGTGACATTCAGGTGGCCAAACGCTCCGCTCCACGTGCTGCACCTACTGCAAACACTCCTGCTCACACACCTTCCACGAGGAGCTCAAGCTCTGCAGGCGCATGAGCATCCCGCCTGCTCAAACCATCTCCCACTGCTTTACACCTTGATCTCTTAGGCACGATGACCTTTTCATCCATTTCTCCACATGAGAGGGAAAACTGGTTGGAAGCCATAATGTGGCTCATTCAAGCCTCAATCGCACAACTCTTCTTAACTTCAGGGCACCTGCCCAAAAGCTCCTGGACTCACCTTCATGCGGCCAAAGCTAAACCTGGTTAATCCACCCACTGGAGCTCCTCACCCCAAGAAACCCCTCAGCACCCCAGTAGCAGGTGCACAGAGATGTTCTTTGTGTAGCCAGCTGTGCGCAGCTACTCAGGATAAGCAGGTAACCAAACCAATTCTCCATTCAAAGTCTCTTTTGTTCGACAATTGCCTTCCCACAAACTTTCAAAACACTTTGAAAAAAGAAATTCACTCGTAATTCTCAGTACCGACCCTTCAACTTGTCTTTTTGCTCCTTTGTTTTTATTATCAATGCAGCCTCTCAAACCTGGGCTCTCCGTCCCACTTGGAGTGAACTGCATGAACGCAGACAGCGTTTCTTGGCATCTTTCTGTCTCCTCAAGTGCCCAATGGAGGTTGTTTCCACACCCACATCCTATCTAGAGACGCCAGGGCACGGCGCTGGCAGGAGGTGCAGGAAAGCGTGCCACCATGAGCTTAAAAAGCCACATAAAGGACAAGCAGCAGAACACAGAGAACTGTAAAAAAGGGATTTTGACCATACAAGAGTCTTGGATTTAAGCAGTAGAACAGAAACACAGGTGTAAAAGAGAGAGATAACTGGTACCTGTTGCAAAAATACACGGCGTTGGATGGATTTAATTCAATTGCTTTTCCATAGAAAGACACAGCAGCTTCAAAGTTTTCTGCTTTCATTTGTTCATTTCCTAAAAAGACAGCAGAAAGGCTCATTAACAAGTGAAGAACGGAGACGAAGGCAGCAGGATCTCTGCTGTCCTTAAGAAAATAGAACAAGCAGCAGCTTACAAGTGTTGCTGGTCAATCAAACCCTCGGCAGCGAGGGAGGGGACGTCACCTGGGCAATTCCAGGCTGTCCCACCCCGCGAGCCCCTCAGAGACGGGACACGGCTCTACCAGAGCTCCCCGTCGTGCTCCAGCGCCGATCGCGCTCTCTGGCGCGGCACAGAAAAGGCAGCACACGGAGGAGAGCTCAGCGGGAAGGACGGGCTGCTCTCCCCAGCACGGGTTGTTTGGGATGCGAAACGCTGACCCAGCTTCTGCCTGGGCCCTGTGGCAGCTAAATTATTGCAACCTATGCATGCTCCCACAGCACAAGCTGAGAAACACGCAGAAATGGAAGGACTGATCCCATTTGCTTTTTTCTCTCCATTCCAAGCATCCCCCAGGTGCTCAGTAAATTAAGTTTCCCTCCTCATTATCATCTCAGCCTCATTATACACCAGCTCCAGAGGAGGTTACCTTCAGTCTTGAGTCTTTCAGCTTCAGCTATGTCATCTTCCGAGGGGGTGACGGGCTCTGAATTTGTTCTGAAGTGTTCAGGCTCCTTACAAGGAAAGGGAGAATGCTGCGAGAAGGGCTCCCAGCACAATGTACCAAACCTCCCCCTTCCCAGCGCCAGCTCCTCAAGCCCAAAACATGTCACTCCCACACACCTCCAAGCGGGCAGCATCACCACCAGAATCACACAGAGCTCGTTGCTTAAATGGAAATTCAGCACATATTCCAGGGTGCTCGCTCACCTTTCCTACAGCAGCTTCAAATATTTCAGGAAGAGTCTGGGACACAGCAAGGCCTTGGTCTTCCATCGAGACCCCAAACGCTGTCTCCAGGCACTGGATGGCCACTGGGCAAGAAGAGGCAGGCAATTAGCTTCCCTCATTCCATCTAATTACTTGGCCTCCTCACATAATACCTGAATTTCTTACTGTTGAACATACCGGGGAAAAAATCCCCAACCCTAAACCACACATTTCCACACACCGGGCTTGATGTGTGGGCCACATCCTCAAATTAGCCAAAACCTCAGAGTTGGGCAAAGCTTAACTCTGGAGGTCAGGCTCCTGGATTGAATCCCACTCTCTCAAGTGACTCCAGAGCAGGTGCTGGAGCAGAAGTGAACCAGACTTGGGTTTTGCCAACCTTCCCACAGCTGCAGGCAGCACAGAGCAAGGAGACACCTGGATTTTTCACTTGCCAGAAGGTGGCCACACAGAGCTGCACAGACACCAACCACCTCCTTCCTCACCTGGCACCTGGTTGGGAAGCTGCTCCCCGTGCAGGGACCCCCAGTAACACAACAGAGCTCAGTGTTGCAGAGCTCTCATGCCATATTTTACAGTCCAAAATAATAAACAACACCCCCTGCCTCCAGCTCACTCTCAAACGCACCCACCACTCCGAGATGCTCCTCTGCTCTTTCAGCAGAACAAACATACAGGCCAAAGACTAAAGCTTAAGCTCCTTAAGCAGATCTTTTGAGATCAACGTGCTCTCATTACCAGTGAAGACCTCTGAAAAACATCTGTGTAAATACTTCAGAGTGTGCAGCAGAAAAGCATTTTAATAGCAGAACAGGAAAAGTACTCCACAAGTAAAAAACACTTCCACAAAACAACCAAGTTATTTTATACTACACCACCTCCTGGCTCCACCTTATTTAAGGCAGAACTTGCAAGTCACAAACCCAGGGTCAGGGAGGTTTTTGATCCCAAGTATATCCCGTCCTCAAGCTAATCTGCTTTTAAAAGAGATAACAAGAAGTCAGCTAAGCAATCGCATCCCTAGCACCCCAGATACTTCCTCAAGGTGACAAACTAATTTCAAATCTTGAGCGAGCTTTGATGTAGGGAACACCCCAGCCAAGAAAGGTTGAGGAGAGTTCCTGAGCACATAAATTCTTTCCAGTGTTGGCCTAATGGACACAGATACATGAACGGGGAAGCACACACACAACCACCAACCTTCCAAACTCTCCTGAGCATCTGGAGACAGCCCCCCATTCTGGAGTTGGTCATGGAGGAACTGGATGATGGAGTAGGCGAGGCGCTTCTGGTCGGCCATTCCCGGAGGTTGCCAGCAGGTTTTCTTATTTCTTGTAACTTTAAAAAACAACAAAAAAAAGAAGTTATATGACTTGATAGACAAGAAGTCAAAGAACTTTTCTGCTGCTCTCCCCAGTCTGAAACAGGAGGAAAAGGGAGTTTTTCATGGCTGTAACCATGACCCCTGCATGTAAAACCCCCAGGTCTCAATTCACCCCCTTCAGTGGGAGCTGCACAGCCCAGTCCTGCCCCAGGAGGTTCCTGCTGAAGGAAATATAAAGGTGTTGCAGATACTTTAGCTACTAAAACACCTCTGACTGACCAGAACTAGACAAACTGAGCAGTTCACCACTAGAAACCCCACAGTCTTCTTCTTCCAGGACGTAACTTGATTCTGAAACAAAACGAAGGGCTGGAGCAACGTGTCATTGTTCATAGAGCTGGGGGTGGGGGCTGCCAGTCTGTCACCTCCCTGCCAGGACGCTGATGGTGAAGGAGTGAGGACCCAAAGCAAAGTGACCCCATAAGCACTCCCAGGCTGGGAATTCCCAGAGATCCCACCACAGGTGCCGGCAGACACAGCTCCTCACGCGGCATCGCTGCCAAACTGAAGCACTCTGTCTTTCCAATACACTTAACTGGGTTTGTAGCACAGAAAACCGTTCAGGGTCATTTAATAGAGAAAACTGTTCGAACATAACCACTGTGAAAAGGAGCCCAAGGGAGCCAGGCTGGCCCCAACCCACCGAGAGGGACCAGAGACAGCCCAGTCCCAGGCGGGCAGTGTGGGGTACGCCTGTGTCGGGCCCCCAGACCCCGGGGCTGGCGGCGGGGTCGCCCCACTCCTCACCCCCAAGCCGGGCCGCAGCCCCTCCCGGGGAAGGAGGCCCTAGGGGCGCAGTGGGCCCGGTGCCCCCGCCCCGCTCCCGGCCGGGCAGCCCCGCTCGCCCCGCGCTGCGTGAGGAGCGGGGGCAGCGCGTCCCTCCCGCGGCCTGCGCAAGGGCCGCCCCGCCACAGCCCCGAGCCCGCCTGGCTGAGGGGAGCGCCAGGCCCCGCCGCAACCCCCGGCCCACCCGCTGCCCCAGCGGGCCCAGAGGCGGGCGGGGAGCGCGGCCCAGCCCGGTCCAACCCCCCGGTCCCGCCGCCCCGCCCCGCTCACCGGGCGCCCGACACTCGCCTCAGCCGGGGCGGGCTCCGCACTGCGCTTGCGCCGCACGCCGCGCCCCGCCCACCGCGCCTGCGTACAAATCGCGCGCGCGCCCGCCCCGCCCTTATATGGCCGGGTGGGCGGTGACAGCGCAGGGCGGAGCCTTTGGCGCATGGGCAGTCTGCGCCGCTCGGGGGACGGGCCAAAGGGCGGAAGCGCAGTTGTCGCCCCGCCCTGATTTTTTTTTACCATAGAGAGGGGGCGTTGCCATGGGAACGGGTGGGCGGGAGCCCGTGGCCGCGGCGCTGCTCCCGGCGGGGCTCCGCTCCCGGGCCCGTGGCGCTGCCCCGCAGCCGCCGAGTCCGCAGGCCGGGGCAGGGATGAGGCTCTACGTGCCCGGACGGACGGGCTGCTCCCCGCCGCCCGGCCGGTGCGAAGCGAAGGGGAGAACGGCCCAGTCCTCCACACTCCCAGAATCCCTCCGGCTCGGCCGCTCTCTCCGCCCGCTTCTGTGATTGGGGCACATGCTCGCTGCGTGGGGCCGGCGCCGTCTCCTCCCGTTCCCGTCAGCAGCGCCCCCGGCACCCCCGGCATGGCCCCCCCCACAGGTACCGGCATGGGGGACAGCGAGGGGCCGGGAGCGCGGAGCACACGGAGCGGGGGCGGACATGGGGGCAAGCGTGGTGGGGAGATGGGGACAGAGCGCCCGGGACGGGACGGGGTTCCCGGGGCAGGAGAAGCGGGCCCGGGGCAGCCCCCCAGGAGCCCCCGGTCCCCCGCTGTCGCCTCCCGCCCCCCCAGCTTTGATCCCGAGCTGTGACAGCCCCCCCCGGGCAGAGCCAGCTGCCAGGGCACAGGGTCGGGTTTCTGCGCAGGGTTTGTCATGGCTGGGAGGGCAAACACCGCCCGCTCTGGCTCCTCAGCCTGTTGCTCCCAGCGGGGTTGCTTTGCTGGGCCTCTCCTTTAAGCGCCTTCATCCAGCTGTCCCTACGCAGCCGAGTTTCCCCGCCAGCCCCTGCCGGGCTGCACCTCAGCGGCCGTTTCCCCGCAGGTAACGTCGTGGACAGCCAGTCCCCCCGGCTGCTGGCCAACCAGCTGCGCTGGGACCTGACCGCCGAGCAGATCGAGAACATGGCAGCGGAGCTCACCGAGAGAACCAAGCTGGTGTACGACCGGGTGGGCTCCCAGGAGCAGGGCGAGGTGTCCTACGAAAACACCCTCAAGGCGCTGGCAGATGTGGAGGTGGAATATACGGGTGTGTACGCCAGCAGGGAGCCCTGGCGCTCTGAAAATCAATGTGCTGTTATTAAGGTTTTGTTGGTGGCTTTTTTGCTCTGCGCTGTCATCTTTTTTCTTCCCGTGGCTCCCTCAGCAGCATGGTGGGTTTTTTTCCACTTAATGTATATACAGCCAAACATAAACACATAAATTTGGGACGGGAAAGCGAGTCTAAAGCGAGGACGGCGCTTTGGCAGGAGGAGTAGCAGGGTGTCCAAGGTCACCTCCTGCTTTTACATGTCAAGGTGCATTAATGGAAACAAACTGTGCAGAAATGGTTCGGCTTGATCTAAGAGGTCTCCAGCTCTCTTCTCACTTCTCCCCTAAGGCAGCGGATAAATGTCGCTCCGTGTGCCTTGTCTAAACACCGCTGTCGTCGTAGGGATTATGTATAAAGTGACAGGACATGATGGCGTCGTGCTGGCAAACGGCGCAGGCTTTGATTTATCTCTAGCTAATTATTTACAACAGCAGAGTGCCAAAGCCATGCAACCCCCTCCTGTCCTGACCACCCGTGTGTTGAGCTGTCACGTCTGTCTGGAGCAGAAACCAGCCTGCAAACCTCCTCTGGCTGGTTTCTTTTGCCTAAAATGAGTGGAAAAGCCCTTACTAAGCAGGGGGAATGTTCACTTCAGCAGAAGGGTCAGCACTTTCCCCGGGCAGCCACCTGCTCACCTTCTGCTGGGTGGAGAGTTCTCCTGCCTTCCTGCTGCAGTGGCGTTATTGCAGGTTTTGTGGGGATGTTGGCAGGGAATGTCCTCCCTGATTTCACTCCTAAAATGAAATAAGTCAGGACAGAGCACAGCTGGGACACGGTGGCTTTTGAGGAGCAGTTAAGACGTGTCACTTCTAGCCCAGTCCCCTAAGGAAAGGCATTGCCCATGTGTCCAATGTACAAGTCCTGTGATCCTGAAACTGCTGATAGCTGGTACAGAGGCATTGGGGTCTCACAGGCATGAAATCCCTGTGAGTTTTGTGATAAAAACAGATCGTAGGGGGATATCATTGGACGGACGCGCTCGACAGCGAGGAAGGAGCGCTGCTCAGAGGGAACACTCGGGCTGTCCCAGGACAGCAGCTCTTCCTTGGCGTGGGCGGGCAGGGCCGGCGCCAGGGCTGTCAGACTGGCTCCCGTTAACACAGGCTCTCTGTCCGCGCTCCCACTCACCAGCAGCTCCGGGACGTGGAGCCGTCACCTTCGCCATAATCCCTCTTCTGTCTTTCCAGTCCGCCGGAACATGCTGGACTTCCCCCAGCACGTCTCTCCGTGCAAAGACATCCGCGCCGCGAGCACCGAGGCCGACAAGAAGCTCTCGGAGTTCGATGTGGAGATGAGCATGAGGCAGGACGTGTACCAGAGGATCGTTTGGCTCCAGGTGCGTGCTGGGGACGATGCTCCATCAGCCACATGCTCCCAGAACCACAACAAACCGTTTTGCTTTGTCCCAGAGCTCAGAAGTTGAGGGTTGAGGGCTCTGTTTACAGCAATCTGGTAGGAACTAACGCACCAAACCAAAGCCACCTTGTGCGGGATTTCCGTCTGCTCCTGGCTCACTGGTGTTACAAAACCCACAACTCTGCCCAGAAACCGACTTTGTGCAACACCCGATCCTGCGCTTTCCTGCGCTCACGGGTTTTGTTTTACAGGAGAAAGCAGAGAGCGCTTCGCTGAAACCTGAAGCAAAGAGATATCTGGAGAGGCTGATCAAATTGGGTAAAAGGAACGGGCTCCATCTCCCCGAGGAAACGCAAGAGGTGAGATTGCAGAGCTCGGAGCGAGCACATGGAGACGAGGCCTCACAGGGCGAACGGGACAGTGTAGCGTTAGAGCAGAGGATGGAGGCTCAACTCATGAATTTTGCCCCCGATTCCTGTGACCTTGGGTGCGCTGGATGATGTGTCTGCCCCTCATTTTCCTTTCTGTTGAAAGGGCTGACATTTACACAACTGAGAGGCCACTGAGAAGCTGTGATTCTGCACAAACGGTGCTGTGCGGGTCAGGAGGGGATGCAGCTCCCAGCCTCCACATGCAAAAGGTTCCCCAAGGGGCTGGGGGCGCTGGGCTACTCAGGGTGTCCCTCTCTTGCGCCAGCGCATGGAGCTGGGAGCTCAAAATAGAAGAGACGGTGAACTGAACTAAGGGTAGAGGAGGTTTTGGTTGAACACCTGCAGCTCTGGGGCTGGCAGGGGACAGCTGGGACCTTGCTGAGGTGGCTCCTTTCCCACCAGGTGCGATCAGAGGGAGCCTGGGCCGGGCTGAGCACTCAGCGCTCGTGTGCTGTTAATCCTGCAGCGTTGTGCTTGAATCAAAGCCAAGCGCAGCCGCCGGGCAGCTCGGCAGGCGGGCTGCTGGAGATGCTGAACGGTGCTGTTTGCCTCCCCTCTTTGCGCTGACTTTTCTCTGTCCATCTGTGTTTTAAAGAAAATCAAAGCTATCAAGAAAAAGCTGAGCGTCCTGTGCATAGACTTCAACAAGAACCTCAATGAAGACACCACCTTCCTGCCCTTCTCCAAGGAGGAACTCGGTACGGAGCGCTGAGCTGATTCCCCATGGTGTGGTCCTGCGTGCGTGGATTCCTCTGGCCCAGGAGCACAAGCCTGTTCCTGCACCCGGTCCCAGAGCTGGTATTTCTGGCAGGGCCTGCGCTCTCCATATGTCCCATCCGCTCTTTTCGCAGGGGGGCTGCCCGAGGATTTCCTGAACTCCCTGGAGAAGACAGAGGACGGGAAGCTGAAGGTCACTCTGAAATACCCGCACTATTTCCCTCTCTTGAAGAAGTGCTACGTGCCCGAGACGAGGAGAAAGGTGGAGGAAATGTTCAACTCCAGGTGCAAAGAGGTAGGTGAGGCTCTCCACATGTCCCGGCGCTGAAGGGCTCTCATCTGAGACTTGTGCTGCCTCTCTCGCCTCCGTACCCCGCTTCACTCTTTGTCTGACTGTCCCGCAGGAGAATTGCCTGATCCTGAAGGAGCTGGTGGACTTGCGGGCTCAGAAAGCCAGTCTGCTGGGCTTCAACACGCACGCCGACTTCGTGCTGGAGATGAACATGGCTAAAAGCAGCAAGACAGTGGCCACGTTCCTGGGTACGGCGGCGGGCGGCGGAGGGGAAGGGCAGGGCCGTGCGCTGGGCTGTGCATGCTGACCCTGCCTCGGTTTCCCTAGATGAGCTGGCCCAGAAGCTGAAACCCCTCGGGGAGAAGGAACGGGCTGTCATCCTGGACCTGAAAAAGAAAGAGTGCGAGAAGCGCGGCCTGGAGTTTGACAACCGCATCAATGCCTGGGACATGCGCTATTACATGAACCAGGTGGAGGAGACCAAGTACAGTGTGGACCAGAACCTGCTGAAGGAGTATTTCCCCATGCAGGTGGTCACCACGGGGCTGCTGGCCATCTACCAGGAGCTGCTGGGACTCACCTTCCACCTGGAGGAGAAGGCTCCGGTGTGGCACGAGGACGTCCAGCTCTACACCGTGAAGGACACGTCCTCCGGGGAGACCATCGGCAAGTTCTACCTGGACCTGTACCCGCGGTGAGGCCTTGGGCACGGCAAAGGGAGGGAGGAGGGCTGGGGAAGGGGAGCGGAGCCAAAATCACGGGGTTGGGGGGATTTCTGGTGTCACCAGGAGCTTCTGCTCTGCAGCAGCTCGTGGCCAGCCGTGCGGGAGCATTCATGTACCAGCCTCCTCTTCCTCGCGCAGGGAAGGGAAGTACGGGCACGCCGCCTGCTTCGGCCTGCAGCCGGGCTGCCTCTTGCCGGACTCCAGCCGGCAGATCTCGGTGGCTGCCATGGTGGCCAACTTCACCAAACCCACGCCGGACGCGCCTTCCCTGCTGCAGCACGATGAGGTGGAGACCTACTTCCACGAATTCGGGCACGTCATGCACCAGCTGTGCTCTCAGGTGAGGCCTGGCTGGGCCCTCTTGGGCTCCCCGGGGGGAGTTAAACCACACTCTGAGCTTGCCCTATCCCCTAGGCGGAGTTTGCCATGTTCAGCGGGACGCACGTGGAGCGAGACTTTGTGGAGGCGCCATCGCAGATGTTGGAGAACTGGGTGTGGGAGAGGGAGCCGCTCCTGCGCATGTCCAGGCACTACAAAACTGGAAGCCCCATCCCCGATGAGCTGCTGGAGAAGCTCATTAAATCCCGGCAGGCAAACACGGGTGGGTCCCTGGGGGTGGGACAGGGTGGGAAGCGAGGCCTTTGTGCTGTCCCCACAGAGGGACAAAGCCTCACTGCGGTGTCCCCTCTTTGCCTCCTCTTTCCGGGGACAGGGCTCTTCAACCTGCGGCAGATCGTCCTGGCCAAGGTGGACCAGGCGCTGCACACCCAGACCAAGGCTGACCCTGTGGAGGTGTTTGCCCGGCTGTGTGAGGAGGTGCTGGGTGTCCCCGCCACCCCAGGTACCCTGGGGCTTTGGAGGGGTCGTGCTCACACTGGCTCTCTAGGTCTGGCCTGCAAGCTTGGCTCAGAACGCCCTTTCTGAGGCTGGGGCTTCAGGCTGGCTCCGTGGGGATGGTTTGTGCTGGCTGCAGGAAAAGCTGGGCTGAAACCACACAAAAACAAAGGGAATGTTCTTCTCTGTTTCCCCTGGGCTTGCGAACAAGCTGACCCAGCGCTGCTCCGACGTACTCACAGCATGGAGGGTTTTTTCCGTGCTGTGAGCGGTTCCTTCCCTTTAACACCCCCTCCTTTGCCACGAAGGTACCAACATGCCCGCTACGTTTGGCCACTTGGCCGGAGGCTACGATGCCCAGTACTACGGCTACCTCTGGAGCGAAGTGTTCTCCATGGACATGTTCCACACGCGCTTCAAGCAGGAGGGGATCATGAACTGTAAGGTAGGGAGGACGTCCCCGTCCTGTGCGGCCGGGCTCTCAGCGTGGGCGAGCGTCCCGCACGAACCCCCCTCTCCCTCTCCGTGTAGGTGGGGATGGATTACAGGAATTGCATCCTGCATCCCGGCGGGTCCCTGGATGCCTCCGACATGCTGCGGAGGTTCCTGGGCCGCGAGCCCAAGCAGGACGCGTTTCTGGCCAGCAAAGGACTGAAGGCGGAGAGCAACTCGCTGCCTTCAGCCTGCTGAGAGCCCGCGCCAGCCCCTGCGAGCCCAGCCAGCTCCGTTCTCCACGCACCAGACCCCTCGGGCCACGCGGCACCGGAACCTCTGTCACCCGCTGCTTCTGTCACACCTGCTGCTTCTGTCCCCAAACGCGTCCCGCCGGGAGCAGCTTCACTGGGATCCTGCTCCGAGCTCCCCCCGGGCTGCAGGAACCGGGTTCAGCTCTGAGTGACAGCTCTGCCAAGCCTTTGTCACCCACCCTGGAGGGGACAGGGCTGTCTGTAACCCACACAGATTGGCTGCACTTTGAACCTGATTTCTGCACGAGGGTGAGCTTTGGCCTCATTTGTAGCCGGGGAGGAGGGTGAGAGCAGTTACCAAACTTGAATCGTTGTTTTTAAATCCCTGCTTTTTAACAAGTGGGATTTCCCACCGCGCTCAGGGCTTGTTTTGTGCCCCGGGACAGATTTACTGTTCAGAGCACAAAACAAGCGGCCGAAGAAGCTGCTGGGAGTCGTTCCCTCCCCGGCTTTGGGCAGCTGGTGGCTGCGGAATAAAGACGGTGAGATCCCAGAGATTAAAACCCATTTCATTTACTGGAAACATCAGCTGTTCCTGCCCTGGAGGGGACTCTGGGGAGCCTGGCCTGGCCTTTCGGGGGGTTGTTTGTCCCCCCAGCTGTACCGGAGCCGCTGGGACCCCGTGCCCGGGGCCACCTTAGGGCAGCCGGCGCCTGGAGGGCTCAGGTTGTGGCAGCAGCGGGTGTGTTGCTATTGCTGTCACCTCTAAGCCAGGGTGGGACAGGGGAGGGCTGTGGAAAAAAAGCAGCCGATATCTTCAGACAACATGGATAAAAATACCAAGCGGGCTCCGTGCCAGGGCCGGGCGCGGCGCGGGGGTGGCAGTCGGCCCGTTGCCCGGCCCTGGGAGCCGCCAGCCCGTGCCACCTGTCCCCAAGGACCCTGGAACCGGTGCCCGTGTGTCACAGCACGGCACAGAGCGCGTCCCCCCGCTCTCTGCGGGTTGAGCGTGGACCCCGAGGGCAAAGGCTGATTTGGGGTTTTGCTCCTGTGGGCTGGGAAGGGGCTTGGATCCCTGCAGCCGCTGGGAAAACGCTCACGCCAAGTGCAGACAAAGTCGTTGCTGTCACCTCCCTCCCCCAGACCCCCGTGGTGACACAGAAAGGCTGGTGACACCTTCCCTCGCCAGTCCCCTCTCACACTGATGTGTGGCTGGGTCCCTAAGCAGCAAAGCGGCTCCTTGGTGCTTGCTGGGGCCACGCTGAGCATCTTGTCATTGTCCCCCCTGTTTTAGGCATAGGCGAGTGGCCGTCCCTGTCCCCAGGCCGGGTGCTCTCGAGTTGACGCTGTGGGTGTTTTAAGTGTCATGTTTTACCGAGCTTTCAGCCTTTTCTTCCAGACCCTTTCTCTCGAGGGAGAGAACTGGAGCTGCACAGGGAAACCGCGCACTTTTCTCCCTCCTTCCCAGGCCACAAATAATTGTCCCCCCTCGGGTGACCCCGGTGCTGGCAGGGAAGAGACGTCCCTTTTGGGTTTGGATTTGTATTCTTTTTTCTGTTAACGTTTTGTAAGGGCAAACTGGTGTGTGTGTGCCGTTCGTCATGGTCACGTCCCACCCTGCTTGTTTCAATGACTGGATTTTAGGCGGTTCCGAGCACTAATAAAGGTTTTCCTCAGTGGATGTTTTTGGGGCTCGGGTCCTTGCCGGGTGGGTCACAGGTGTCTCGGGAGAGAGCGCGGTGAGTCCCGGTGCTCCCGGCACGGCCACCCCCTCCCCAGCACGCCGCAGCCCCCCACACCAGCCAGCGCAGGGAGTTGTGTCCCATGAAGATGGGGACCGAGTGGCAGGCACGGGGTGACAGCCTGGCCGGTGTGAAGCCCTGGGGAGCGAGAGGCAGTGACCCCCTGTCCCCCCGAGTCCCCAGGTGGGCCGTGTCCCCCCACTGGCCCCCCACCTGTGTGAAGAAGCCGTGGGCCACCACGTCGGGCAGGCTGGGCCGTGCGGTGGGCTCGGGGACCAGCAGCCGCGCGATGAGCGCCCGGGCGCGGGGCGAAAGGTGGGGGGGCAGTGGGTACCACGCCGCCCGGATGCGCCGGAACAGCTCCTGCCGCTCAGCCGCCTCGAACGGGGGGCTGCCTGTCAGCATCGCGTACCTGGGGGGGTCCGGCGGCTCAGGGGGGCCGGGACCCCCGCCCTCCCTCCTGCTCCCCACTTACACAGCACAGCCCAGGGCCCAGACGTCCGCGGGCGCCCCGTGCCCCCTGCGGTCCAGCACCTCTGGGGCCAGGTAGCCGGGTGTCCCGCAGAGCGCCCTGGGGACATGGGCAGGGTGACCCCCGGCCCCCCTGTGCCCCCCTGGGCAGACCCACAGCCCCACTCACCCCCAGCGCCCGCCGGGTGGTGCCTCCCGCCGTGCCAGCCCCAGGTCCCCGATCTTCACCTGCATCTTCTCCGTCACCAAGAAGTTGCCTGCGGAGGGGGATGAGCCACAGCCCGGTGGGTTCACCCACCCGCTGCCCCCCCAGCTCTGCCCCACGCACTCGGCTTGAGGTCCCGGTGGACAACACCGTGGCCGTGGAGGTAGCGCAGCCCCGAGATGATCTGGCGCAGGTAGTACCGCACCTCCGGCTCCGTCAGCCGCCCCCGCACCCGCAGGATGTCAGCGAGGGACTGGGGACAGAGCCAAGTGCCAGCTGGGGACCTGGCACAGCGCCGGTGCGGGGATGCTGTGTTTTGGGGTGCTGGCGCTCGCTCACCCCGCGGCTGCACAGCTCCAGCAGCAGGTAGACGTGGCTGCAGTCGGTGAAGTGCCCGTGCAGGCGGACGATGTGGCGGTGGCACAGGCGGCCCTGCAGCTCCCGCTCCCGCTCCACCTGCACTGGCGAGAGCCCGGCAGCCCCAGGGAACCCTCCAGGTCTCAGGGGGACAGGGATAGGAACCCCCCAGTGACAGGGAGGAGGTGCAAGGGCCAGGATCTGGGGGTCCCCATGGGCATCGTACCCCACTCCCCAGGGACTTTCTGCGTCCCCCCCAGACTCACCCTGTCCCTGGTGCCCACCATGGTGAGCCGGGCTCGTGGGATGACCTTGGCCGCGTAGACCCTGCCGCTGGTCACCTCCGTCAGCTGGTAGCAGCACCCAAAGGTCCCCTGTGCGGACAGGGTGAGCAGCCAGCACCCCAAGGGGAAAGGGGCCCTGGCAAAAGGGTGTCAGGGTGCCTGGCCCCATGTCCTTCCCTGGGTGACATGGACCCCAGCTGGCACTGCCCTCAGGCACCTGCTCTGCTCCCCATGTCTCCCGCTGCCTCAGCTTCCCCTTCCCCAGAGGGGATGTGGTGGGTGCCTGGTGCGGGGATGGGGAGTGACGGGGGATTTACCTCTCCCAGGAACCGTCCCCGCTTGTAGAGCGTCCCACTGCCCGTGTCCCCGATGTACCAGCCCGGGAGCTCGTCCCGTGTGCCCCCCCGGGCCATCCTGCCCGCCCTGCTCTGCCCTGTGCTGAGCTGCGCCGGGGACACCCCGAGAGGCGCCCGCACCCCCCCGGCGCCGTAACCCCTTCAGCTCCGGGCTGGGGCTGCCCTGTGGGGTTCTGGGTGCAGGGCACCCCAAGCTCCTCCCCGATCGCTAAGTGGGGACCTCCTGGTGTCACCAAACCCCCCCCGGGATGCTCAGTATCAGGGGGTAATGGGAAGGTCCCAGATCAGGATGGGGCCGTAGGGGGTCCCGTCTGATCCTTCTCCTCTACCACTGGGGGCTGGGGGGGTGCCGGGGGGGGTACTGGCCCCCCTCGTCCTCCAGAGCTCCGGGCCCCGAAGGGTTAATGGGCGGCCGGGGAGGGCTGGGCGCACCTTTGGGGCTGGATATTAATAACGCGGCGGGGAGGGACGGGATTCGAGCGGGGGGGGAGAGCCTCGCCCGGCCCCCCCGGAGCTGCGTAGCCGATGCCCGATCGTCCCGGGTCCCCCGTTCCCGCCGCCGCCGGGACGCCAGAGCGGGACTGAGCTGCCGGGGAGCCCCGGACGAGGGGGCGGCATGGCCGGGGGGGGGTGTCGGGGCGGCGGGGAACCCCACGGTGCTGGGTAAGATCCCGATTTTTGCTTAACCCCTCGCGAACCCCCGAGATACAGCCCCCTCCTCTCCCCACGACGCCGCACCCGGGGTCAGCTCCGTCTTGCGGGGAAACTGAGGCACGCAGAGCCCCCCGGCATCACCCGACCCTCGCTAGGCTCCCGATACCCCCCGGAGCGACACCACCGCGACCCCCCCACCTCCCCATTCCCTCCCCTGCCCGGGGGACCCCGGTGTCCGGGCTGCGGGAGACCACTCGCGACTCCCGGTCCCCGTGGGAGCTGCGCGGCGGGAGGGTTCGGCTCGGCCGGGGGATTCCCCGACACGGGACTGGGACCCGGCACCCCCTGCACCTCCGAGCTGGGTGTTCGGGGTTCTCCAGGCTCTGGCGCTCTGGGATCCGGGCCCCTCCCCCGCACCCCCTATCCTGCTCGCCCCACGGCGGGGCCGGATCCGGCTTCGGGTGCGACACGGAGCCCCGGCGCCGCCGCGCAGGTCTGGTCCTGTCCCGGCAGGCAGCGAGCCCGGGGCCCGGTTCCCGCCGCGGGGCCGTGGGGGTGGGGGGGCTGGGGCCGTGTCCCCCCTCCCGAAGCCGCGTGGGCACGTGCACAGGATGCGGCGTCACCCACTCGGCTGCACCCACCCTTGGGACCCCGCTCGGGGACCCCACAGCCCCGGCTGGTTCCATGGACCCCCTCGCTGGGGTCCCCGTGGGGCGCACGGCTGTGGCAGCGATGCCGGGATGTGGGGCACCCCAGTGCCAGCCCTGGGGACAATGGGGCTCAGGGGTCTCTGCTCCCACAGGCACCGGTGGCCGTGGCGGCTGCTGCTCCTGGCCTGGCTCAGCCTGGGCTGTGGCGTCGGCACCGTGCAGGTGAGGGGTTTGGGGTGCGTGGTAGCACCCCCGGGCTGCTCCAGCCCAGCCCCAGTGCTGATCGTCACCCTCCTCCATGCAGGACCCAGCCCTGGGGACACCAGTGCAGGTCCCCAAGCACCCAGCCCCTGCTCGGCCCCGCCGGCAGCCGGCCCAGGGTGCCTGGGGACCCTGGGGACCCTGGAGCTCTTGCTCCAGCTCCTGCGGGGACGGCGTCACCCTCCGCACCCGGAGGTGCCTGCGGTGAGTGAGGGACAGGGCAGCGTGGCCCCCCTGGGCTGTCCCCACACCCCCATCCTGGGAGCAGCTCCAGCAGGATGTGACCCTGTGCAGGACATCATTGTCCCTTCATGCTCCCCGCGGGGATGCGTCACTCCCAGCCCAGCCACAGCTTGGTGGCTCGTTGGCTTGTTGGTGACCCAGGGATGGGGACAGTCCCTGTGGGGGACGCTGGGCTGCTGGGGGGTCACGCCCGGCCCTGCCGCGCTGATGCTGTGGCCACAGGTCCCCCGAGGAGGGTCCGTGCACGGGTGACCCGCGGCAGTACCGGCTCTGCCAGCTCCAGGTGAGCATGCATGGCTGGCCCTGGTCCCGGTACCATGGGGCTTCGTCCCCCTGGTCCCAGGGGGCTCCATCGTGCCGCCCCCGCAGGGCTGTCCCCCCGGCTCGGTGCCGTTCCGTGCCATGCAGTGCTCCCTCTATGACAACAAACCCGTCCTGGGCACATCAGCCCGGTACAGCTGGGTGCCCTTCTACGGAGGTGAGTCCTGGGGTGGCAGGTGGCATCACCGGGCTGACGGGGGCCATGGCCGCCACCGGTGTCACCACCTTCCCTTCCCGCCCGGCTCCGGCAGCCCCCAACGTCTGTGACCTCAACTGCCTGGCCGTGGGGCACAACTTCTACTACAGCTTCGGTCGGGTGCTGGACGGCACCCGCTGCGGCCCCGGGTCCCTGGACCTCTGCGTCAGTGGGCGCTGCCTGGTGGGTGCACGCGGGGCCAGGACCCCCGGGGATTCCCCGCGACCCCCAGCGCTGCCCCCCCTGAGGCCACGTCTGGCTCCCCGCAGAGTGTGGGCTGTGATGGGATCCTGGGCTCGGGCGCGCGCCCCGATGCCTGCGGCCAGTGCGGCGGTGGCCACGACTCGTGTCTCTTCGTGCACCGGCTGTTCCAGGGCGCGGAGCCCTCCTCCGGTGAATGACCCGTTGCCCTGGCCCCCTCCATGGGTGAATGCTTTGGCTCTTGGCTCCCCTCTCCTCCCATCCCCTCTCTGTGTCCCCAAGGCATTCCTGGGGTGTCTGTCACTCCCCTCTCCCTCTGTCCCAGCACACAGGGCCCAGCTGGGTTAATGCTGCTGATGCCTGGGACAGGGCAGGGGCTCCCCCAGACCCAGACCCCCTCTGTGCCCGGTCCCCTCCCGTCCCCCCTGTCCCTGGGCTGTCCCCTCGGGCTGTGTCCCAGCTCTGCCCTGACTCTGTGTCCCCCCCTCAGGTTATTTTGGGTACATGAATGTGACCAAGATCCCGGCTGGGGCCACCCACATCAAGGTGACGGACAAGAGCCGCAACTATCTCGGTAGGACATGTCCTGTCTCCATCCCAGTTACTCCCAGTTGGTCCTGCTTGGTGCCACCCGTGGGTGCAGGCAGGGCAGGGGGTGGCTGTGCTGTGCTGTGCTGTGCCATACCGTGCTGTGCTGTGCCATGCCGTGCCGTGCCGTGCCGTGCCGTGCCGTGCCGTGCCGTGCCGTGCTGTGCCGTGCTGTGCTGTGCCGTGCCATGCCATGCTGTGCCGGTTCCCTGCTCAGATGCCGTTTTGGGCATCGCGGGTTCAGTGAACTCGCCGGCACTCAGGGCACTTTTCCAGAGGCCTTGGCTGTGGGTTTTGGGAAGGGCTGAGCTGGACCAGCGCCAGGACAGCCACCAGGGAACCAGGAGCGGGACCCTCGTCCCCAGAGCCCCCATCCCCATCCCGATGCAGTTGGGGCCCTGGTCCCCACCACAAGCAGGGCTTGGGGGCTTGGGGGGTTTTGCACACCGGGGTTTGGCTCTGGTCTGGGACCAAATCCAAGTTCTTACAAGAAAGCAGATTTCTCCCGAGCCCCGACCGCAGCTCTCGCAGCCCACGCTGCCCTCCCCGCTTCGGGAGAGGCCTCCGATGGGGACCCAGGCATCCGGGCTGCCCCCTGCCCCCAGTCCAGCCTGGCATGGGGTCCCGGAATCTGCATGGTGCTCGATCCCCCGCCACGCTCCCTTCTGCAGCCCTGATGATGAGTGATGGGCGCTACGTGCTCAATGGGGACTGGTCCATCGCCTGGCCGGGGCCGTTGGAGGCGGCCGGCACCCGGCTGCGCTACGCGCGGGCCCCCGACGGCACTGAGAGCCTGGAGGCGCCCGGACCCACGGCCGAGGATCTGCACCTCATGGTGATGCTGGGGACAGCGTGGGGACGGGGACAACCCCCCCTGGCCCCCATCGTCCCCCTGAGCGCTGCCCCTGCCCGCACAGGTCCTGCTGCAGGAGCCCAACCCCGGCATCGAGTACGAGTTCTGGTTGCCCCGCGGGCTCCCCCAGCCCGGCCGTGGGGACACCAGCCCCCTGCGGCAGCCCCAGCCCCGGGGGGCCGGCAGCCCCCCGCCCCCAGAGCCTCCGGTCACCCCGGTCCCTGCGCTGCCACCACAGCCCAGGGGCTTTGTCACGGAGCCACCACCGAGAAACCCCCCCAGCCAGAGCGGGGCTGGGGCTGCCACAGGTGCTTGCACCCCCCAGGGGTCCCCACAGCCCCCCTGGGGGCTCTGCTGTGGTTCTGGGGGGTCCCAGGGGTTCTCCATGAGATGGGGACCCTGAAAAAGGTCCCCTGGCTTAACCCTTCCTGGGACCCTCTGGAGCTAATGTGTCCCCTCTGTCTCAATGGGGTACAGACCCCAGTGCCCCCTCCCACCACTGCAGGGATGTTGGGGGGGTTGTGTCCCCCTCCCTGCTAAACCACGGCAGCTTTGTCCCCGCAGGGCGCTGTGGGAGGTGCCACCCCGCCAAGGGACGCTCCCAGCGCATCCGCCACTTCTGCCAGAGCGACTTCGGTGAGCACCGGGGA
Source organism: Patagioenas fasciata (assembly GCF_037038585.1). Taxonomy (NCBI): domain Eukaryota; kingdom Metazoa; phylum Chordata; class Aves; order Columbiformes; family Columbidae; genus Patagioenas; species Patagioenas fasciata. The sequence continues at coordinate 5,135,161 of NC_092546.1, read as the reverse complement.
CTCAGGGGGGACACCGAGGGGGGGTCATGCCCAGCTCAGGGTGCCCCACATTCCCCCCGGCAAAGTCTTCCAGGGCCGTATCCTGGCGCAGGACGTGGTGGGGCAGGAGACGCGCTACGAGGTGGAGGTGACAACGTCCTATCGTCACCACTTCCCGCTGGTGTCCCGGGAGTACGTGTGGGTCCCCAACACCTGCGGGTGCCCCCCGCTCCGGGTGGGCGCCCGGTACGTGCTGATGGCGCGGAGACACGTCAACTACGAGCGGACGCTGAACCGGCTCCTGCTGCGGGACGACGGTTACGCGCGGCCCTGGACGCCCCGCGAGGAGCGGCTGGTGCGGGGGGCAGCCCGGCACTGCCCCCCCCGGCCACCCTGAGCCCCCCACCCCATCGCTGGACCCCGAGGGTGAACCTGAAGGGGCTGGAAGCGCTCCTGAGCCATTGCCACGGCCTGGGGTGGCCCCCGGGGACCCCATCCTGTGCGTGGCGCCACCCTCGGGGTCACTTGGCTGCGGGGGGGTGGAGGAGGGTATTAATTTATTGTGTTTTTCAGAAAATAAACGCGTGTATCCCCTCGCTTGCTGTGTGACCCTTCCTGGGGGGCCCCACGCCCTCCGCACCCCAAAGTGCTGGGGTCCCCTCTTGTGTCCCCTCTGCGTCCCCATGCTGAGCCCCAGAGCATCGCGCCCGCCCGGCACCGTGTCCCTGTCCCCACATGGCCACCCGCCAGGTTCTGCGTTTCGAGGTCGGGGACCTGCCGTTATCTCCCTTCCGGCGGAGGCGAGCGCGTCCCCCCCCGTGCCGGAGCCCCCTCGCCCGTAACCAAACCCTGGGGCCCACGCGGGGATGGGATGTTATGGGGGGTGCATAGGGATGGGCACCCCCGGGTGCATTACCCACTCAGGGTTCCTGGGGGGTCTCACACCCATCCAAGGGGTTTGGAGCCAGCGCTGGGGAAGGGCTGAGCTCCCCCAGTTTGTGTCACTGGTGGCTGTTCCCAAACTGGGAACATGACTGGGGTGCAGCCGGGGTGGGGACCCTGGGGTGCTGCGAGTGGCAGCTGCCAGCCCCGCCGGCTCCTTTGCATAACGAGTGATTAATGAGCAGGAGCCTGCGATGAGCCCTGGAGACAGCTGGGGCTCTGTGCTGGGCTCCCCAGCTGGTCCCAGTAAAGCCTGGCTCAAGTTGGGAACAAGGGTGGGGGCACTTTGGGATGATTAGGGCTGGGAAGGTCCCTCCACCCCATAAAAGTGCCCCCTCCCGCCCCCATAGTTGGTTTGGGGCTGCTGGGGGGTTTGTCCTTGGGTAGGGGGAGTGACCTGGCTGCTGTCCCCTTGTGGGGGTCTCCAGGGTGGCACTTTGGAGCAAGTGGTACCTGGCAGCCCTGGGGCTCTGTGCTGTCACCTTTGTGCATCCCGTGCTTGGGGTCACCCTGTGCGGCTGTCCCAGCCATGGCGGGGTTGGGGACAGTCACCCCGCGGGCAAAGCGTCCCCGCAGGGACAGCAGCGGGGACCGGGGGCTCTCGGCCACCAGAGCTGGGGCTCGCCAGGTGACCAGGAGCCAACAGAGAGAGAGGGACCGGGGGCAGCATTATCGGCTGCGGGGCTGGGACCCACAGGACAGTGTCCCTTGTTCCCCCTGGGTGCCCGTGACCCCCGGGAAGGGCCGGCTGGCCAAGCTGCGGCTCCAACGGGGATGTCACAGCCTGGGGTCTGCCCCCCCCTGCCTCGGGGGATGTGGTGAGTGTGTCCCCCCCACCCCGGGGACAATCACTGCCTGGGGAAAGGGTGGGGGGGGTGCCCTGGGCTGTGCTGAGGGGACCCCCTGTCCCACAGAGCCCATCACCCCCCCGCTGCAGCCCCAGGTTTACTTCTCAGGGCTCCCTGCAGATGAGTGTCAGGACCCTGCTGTCCCCAGCCTGTGAGTATGTGTGTGTGTGTGGGGGGGTCCCTGTGTCCCCCCAGCCCCTCTAACTCTCTGGCTTCCTCCAGCCAGGCTGGTCCCCACGGTCCCAGTGCTGGGCAGGGACGTTCCCCGCAGGACCCGCAGCACCCCGGGGTGCACCCTGGTCCTGGAGCTGGTGAGTGGAGGGTCCCGGGGGGGCTGCACCACGGGGTGGGGGGCTGACCCTGCTCCTGCCTGCAGGAGGGGACCCTGCTCTGCTCCTCCCTGCTTGCCAACCAGTGCCAGGATGCCGCGGCCACCGTCACCACCGTTTTCCAGAGAGATGCCTATGAGGTGGGTGCTGTGTGCTGGGGTGGGGACAGTGGGGTGTCGGGTCCACGGGGGGGCACAGAGAGCTGTGACAAGCCGTGGTGTCCATCTCTCCTTCCTGAGTAGCTGGAGGGGTCCCAGGGGCTGAAATCCCAGCGGAGGGGGTGACTGAGGGACCCGTGGGATCTCACTTGTGGTGCTGGTCCCCTCTTGGGGGCACCTTGGTGTCAGGACGTGGGTGCTGGTGGCTTTCTGGGGATGCTGTTCCTTCCCAGGTGCGTGTGAAGCTGCGTCCCCACGTGCAGCAGTTCCTGGAGAGCCTGTCCAAGACCTATGAGGTACCCAGAGCCCCCTAAGTTCCCCTGGGGTCTGTGGGGACCCGGTGAGGTGCATCGGGGTGTGGGGGACTGGGCAGCCTGTGCAGGGACTGTCACCTGCTCCCCCAGATCGTCATCTTCACCACGGCAAAGCAGGACTATGCCAAGAAGGTCCTGGATGTGCTGGACCCCAAGAAGAAGCTGATCAGGTGATGTGGCCTTGGTGACCCCTGCCTGGGACCTCTTGTATGGCAGGGACGGGTCCCCACAGGCTCTGTCCCCCTCCAGGCACTGTCTGTCCCAGCAGGACTGTCTCTGCGCCTGCGGATGCTACTGGAAGGACCTGACGTGCCTGGGCAGGGACCTGGCCAAGACTGTGGCCCTGGACCACACCATCCAGGGCGTCACCACACAGGTACCGCCAGCGCTGGCTCTCAGGGGGTCCATGTGCACCAGCACCCTTGAAGCACCGCGGCTCCACCATAGCCGGCATTCGCCCTCCCTCCCAGGCTGCCAACTGGATCCTGGTGCCGAGGTGGTGGGGGGACCCGCGGGACAAGGAGCTGCTGCGCCTCATCCCCGTGCTGGAACAGCTCGGCCACGCGGTGAGGATGGGGGACAGGGAGGGGATGGGTGCCCTGGGCAGTGGGAGCTCCCCGGTGACAGCCCTGTCCCTCTCTGTGCAGGATGATGTGCGCCCCGAGATCCAGCGGCACTTCTCACACTGCCGGCTGCCCACCCGGGACTAGGGGAGCGGGATGGATGAGACCCCCACGGCTGGGAGCGGAGGGACCCTGGGGGTCTGGGGGAGCTCCTGTGGCTGTGGGGACACTGTGCTGTGTATCCAGGCTCAGACTCGTCCCAGGGCGCTGGGCTGCATGGTGTTTTGGCAAAGCCGTCACCCTTGGGTCCCTCCTTCGGGGTCTGGCTCTGCTCACCTATCCCGGGGCTGGGGGTCCCACTGGGTGGGCTCCTTTGGAGGAAAAGCTCCAGCTCCTCCCGTCTGTTTTCTGTCCGGGCTGTTTCATGGGTGATTACACACATGGATAAAGGTCTCGTTCTCCCTGTCACTCCTCAGCTGTGCAAACACGGGGATGGCACAGAGCTGGGGGACAAAGTGTCCTCACCCTGCCCCACCACAGCCATGTCCCAGGGCAGCTGGGGGTGGCAATTTGGTGGCTGAGCCCCCGTGGTGCTGGTGCCCCCGGGATGGCCCCAGCTGGCGGCTGTCCCAGTGCCGCGCTGTGTGCCGGACACAGCCGCTGCCAGCCCCATGGGACAGCGTGGGGACAGGACCGCTGTCCTGGGGGAGAGCAGGGCGGCCATGGGGCACAGCAGCCATGGGACCCCTTGCCGAAGGACTGAAAGCTGCTGGTGAACGTAAGGGTTTGGGGTCCTGCTGCCACCCCCCTGCTGAAAGCCGTGGGATCTCGTGACAAAGCCCGTGTGGTGGCTGCGGTCACCCGGGTGCAGCTGTTTGGAGGAGGTCACATCTCCTCGTCCCCACGGCCCCTCAGCGCCTGGGAAAGGGCACAGGGCTCCCACGCAGCAGCGTGCAGAGCGGGGCCCCCAGCTCGGCTCCCCAGGGACACGTGGGGACAAGGCAGGCGGGGAGCGAAGCCATCAGCCCAGGGAAGTCCCCTTTCCGACACAGCGCTCCAGAAAGGCAACAAGGGGTTTATTTTGGAAGGCAGGCAAGGGCAGCTCTGTCCCAGGCTGGGATCCAGCCGCCTGTGTCCCTGCACGTGTCACGCTGTCCTTCCAGCCCGGGGACAGCAGGACGTACCTTTCACGAAGCAGAAGGCCACCCGGGATGTGACATAGAACCCTGCTGCAAGGATCAGGCCCCCGCAGACGAGGAGGGGGAACAGGTCCCTCTGTGGCCCCCCCTCGGCAGGGATGCCCTGCGGGGGGGAGCAGGAGCGGGTTTGCTCATCCAAGATGCTGGGGGGCACACAGGCCGTGCAGTTGTTGGCCGAGGCGCCCTGGCATGTGTAGCAGGAGGGGTGGCAGCTGGCGCAGACATTGGTGGCTCTGCGGGTCCGGCCGTAGTAGCGCGGGGGACAATAGGACAGGCAGGAGCGCTGGTGGGTGTACAGGGAGCTGTCACACTCTGCGGGGGGACGGTGGCATCAGCCGGGCTGCAGGGCCACCAGCGCCAATGGCACCGTCCCCTCCTGCCCCGGGACTTGCCCTCGCACGCTCCCTGTGTGTCCCTCCTCAGGCATGTGTCGGTGGCCACGAAGCGCCGGCTCCTCATGTCCTCGTTGGTGCCGTGGAGGTGCAGGGTGACACTGGTGAGCAGACCTGGGGACAGGGAGGGACATGGCTCGGTGCTGGTGGCAGCTGCGTTCCCACCCTCCAGGGTTTGGGATCTTGTGAGCTGGTGGATGTGGGGCTGGAAGCTCTGAGAGCGAGCTGTGCCCCCCTTCTGTGTGCCGACCCTCAAAAATACACAGCTCTGCAGAAAAAGAGGGTCTGGCCAGCCCCTGGGAGGTGACAAGGACAAGCCAACAAGATGCTGATTAAAAAGGGAGAAGGATGAGGCAAGAGGGATGGGGTGACCCTGGTGACTGAGGGGGTCACCCCCTGGGGCCCTGACACCCACCTGTGTTATAGGCATCACCCTTGTTCTCCAGCCGGAGTGTCCAGGTCCCATTGGGGTTCTCGTCCCAGAAGTGTGTGGACATGAAGGTCCAGTCCCTGTACCCCTGGTCACTGGTGTCATACGGTCTGGGGAGAGGAGAGCAGAGCTGGGAGTGACACTGGGGACTGGGGGGGAGGATAAACCCCATGGGGATCCCAGAACCACCCTGTTCTTGGTACAACGGGGCAGCACCAGGACGCGGCAGTTTTGGGCCGGTGTCCTTACCGCACGGTCACCAGCGTGGACGTGGTCCCCATGGGGCTGGTGAGGGTGATCGTCAGGTCCCCCCTGCGGCTGTAGCTCAGAGACAGCTGGACCTGGACGTGCTCCAGGGAGCGGATGCGTTTGGTCCTCCCTGAGCAGGAGGAGGCGTCCGTGGAGATGGTGAGCTGGGAGCCGATCTTCCTGTGGGGTACGAGATGGATGAGGGCGCCTCTCCCCCTCCATGGCCATCCTGCCCCCCACAACCTCCCAGCACAGCCCTGTGGTTACAGCAGCAGCTGCCGTGCAGCACAAACCGCTTTGCTGCAGTGGCCACAGCACTTTGCTCCAAGGTCCCCCTGTGAGATTGGACCTGGGGACACGTCCCTTACCGGGGGGCATGGAGAGCTTTGACCGAACACATGCGCTGAGGCTGAGTCCCCGTCCACGCCTTGGCCATCTCCACCAGCCGCCCGGCGTCCAGCAGCCCATAGCCGTAGTGGTGGCTCACTGCAGAGCAGGTGCCACCCAAGAGAGGACACATGAGGTGCCCCAGGCCAGTTTGGGGGCAGCAGGGCCCCCCACAGCTGGAGAGGGAGGCAGGACAGGCAGTGGCCGAGCTCAGAGCTCACCCTTGCGCCCGACGCCGTTCACAGCCCAGTCCTCTGCCTGCAGGTGAGCGGGCTGGGAGCTCCTCACCACCAGGTGCTGCATGTCCCGCCAGGTCAGCACCGGGCTGGAAGCAAGGAGGACGTGGGGACCGTGCTTAGCTTTGGGTTCACTTTGGAGGGCAAGATTTGGCTGTTCTGAGGTGGGTAAGTCAGCCAGCTCGTTCCAAACTGGTCCCACCACAGCCTCCTTCACTGCCGAAATGGGAGCAACAGAGACCCCAACGCTCCTCTGGTCATGCTCCCGCAGTGCCCAGGAGGAGCTGCTGCCACAGGAGACCCAGCTCTGCACCCCCAAAACCTCCCTGCCAGCAAAGTTGCGCTTCCACATCCCTGTGGGGTCCTGGTGCGCCACCAGGCTCTCCCCAGGGACTGTCCCACAGTGTCACCTACTTGGCCTCCAGCGCCAGGGCGATGATCCCGGCGGCCAGCGGGGCCGAGGCGGAGGTGCCCGTGTGCTTGTCGGTGCAGCGGTGGTGCAGGTCGGCCGTCACCTGGGGGGACAAGGGGGTCTCAACACCATTGCCTGCTGCTGGAGCACAGGGCAGGACTGCCTGGAATTGAGTCTTTGTGCTTTTTGGGGTCTAATGCGGAGACTTTGGTAAAGCCCCCCTTGTCCGTCTTCAGGTCAGGAGGGCTCAGCTGAGCCTGCTCTGTGCCAGGAGCCGGTGTCACCAGTGTCACCAGTGTCACACTCACGATCTGCACCTCGCTCCTGCTCCTGCTGCTGTAGGTGGTGGTGAGGATGGCGGCGCAGCCCTCGCCATAACGGGGCCTGTGCCCGCCCGCCAGCACGCTGCCCACCGCCAGCGTGTAGACACTGTTGGCGTAGCCGTCGCAGTTGCAGTTGTCATAGTTGATGCCGCCGTTGCCGGAGGCCCAGATGAAGATGGAGCCGAGACCACCCCGTCCCTAGCGGAGGACAGGCGGAGGGGGGTGAGCGGGGAGTCCTTGTCCCAGCGTGGTCCCCGATGCTGTCACCGCGCTCACCTGGGTGACACCTCTGTGGAAAGCCTCCGCAGCCAGCACGCCCGGCCCATCCACGGTCTTACCGTCGTCCGTGGGTCCCCAGCTGGCGCTGTAGATGTGGATGTGCTGGGGCCGCAGGCTGAGCGACTGAGCCTCCACCACGTCTGTGACGGCGCCATCCAGCATCCGCACACCTGCGGGGCCAGGATGGGGAGCGGGGGCTCCGTGGGGACGGGACCCTCACATACGGGCTGACCAGTATCTCGCTGCTCCCCCTTCGCCCCCCATTGCACTGCGCACCTTTCATGCCACGTTGCCCTAAGGAGATCAGGCTGCCGCAAGCTGGATCCCAAATCTGCTCATTAAGCCCTTTGCAATTAAGCCCAGTGAGTTTCACCAGCTTTTAACCCCCTTTGCCACGCTCCCTTCCGCAGGCTCACCTCCGACTCTGGCGTTGTACGCGACACCTGCTCCGCAGAGCCGGTTGTTGGCTACGGCGGCCACTTCTCCGGCACAACGTGTCCCATGCCTGAGGGACAGAGCTGTCCCCTGAGCCATCCCCTGCGAGGGGCCTGGGGCAGCCTCAGCCCCCCGAGGTGAAGCACCTGGCACAGGTTTGCTTGGATATTTAGCTGGGGAAACTCACCGGTTCTCATCCCCAGTGGTGTACCTGGGCTGGGGGTCGGGGTCGTAGCTGTTGAAGTCATAACTTGCCAGAGGGTCCTATTGCAAAAAGAGGCACTGACGTGAGCAAACCACCTTTCCACGGGCGTTGTGACGGCACAACACAGGCTCCTGGTGCTTCGCCCGGTGTCTGGCAGAGCAGTTTGCCCTGCCTGCCCGTGGTCTCACTGTACGGCTGAGCAAGGGGGGCCCTTCGCACCCGGGCACTGCGTGGGGTTAAGCTGGACTTGTTGGAAATTGAGTGTAACTTTGCACATGGCTGTGCTGCTTTGCTCCATGGCGAGTCGCGGTCTCACCAGCAGCGCAGCAGGAAAGGAGCTGCAAACCACCCAAATGATGTTGCTATAAACCACAACCAGGATTTACCTGTTCTCGCCTCTCGGCTCTGGGAGCACGTGAGGGTTTACCAGCTTTACTGGCTTTGCAGCTTGCTGTAATTACATCTATTTTGGGGGCTTGAGTGGGTACAAGTTCTAACAATTCCTTGATGTGAAGATTCACAGCGGGAGCCACCAAACCTTTTGATCCAGCCCCAAGGAGGCTGAGTTCCCACCGCACAGTCCCGCAGGTGGGACGAAGGCACCGGCTCCCACCCTCCCCTGGAGACGCGACACCCTGAAGGAGCCGGTTCCTGCAGCCCAGCGTAGTTACATAGTTGGCAGCCAGATCCGGATGGTCCTTCTCGATCCCATCGTCCAGGATGCTCAGCACGACCCCCAGCCCGGTGTAGCCTTTGCTCCAAGCAGTGAGGATGTTTAGATCAGGATTGATGTCGTTGTTCTGGAAAACGGATTGAATCTGCCCAGGCCGGGTGACCTCCAGGGGCTCTCCTGCTGCCTCAGCACTGTTGGTGTTAGTCCTCTTACGCAGCAGGGAGGTGATTTGCTCAGGATTAGGAGAGAGACTGGCAAAATCTCACCATGTACCACTGCTTGTGGAACCAGGGATCTGTGGGTACCACGCTGGCGCTTCTCTTCGTCCGCCTCTTCACGGTTTGCTGCTCAAACCAGAGGATCTGGGTGGGAAGCGGTGGTGTCGGCGCCGGGCAGAGCCTGCCCAGCGTGGCCATGTCCCTGCGGCCGCCTCCTCCCTACCTGCGGCTCCTTCGTCAGGCGCATGTTCCAGCCCCAGTGCCTGCTCAGGGCTTTCTGCCGGGTGCCGCGGTGTGTGAAATGATAATAAGGCTCCCCCTCCATCACCTGCAGGCACAGAGCTGCTATCAGAGACCTTCCAGACAAGCAGCAGGGCTGGGGACCCCCTTGCCAACTCTGCGTGGGCTGCAGACATGGGGAAGAGGTGTTTGGTGTGAGCAGGACAAGCCCCATGGGGGCTCCCAGGGCAGGTTTGTGTGTCCCTTTGGGTCTCCTCGCCCCCCATGTGCACACACAACGTGCACCCCCAACCACACTCCTGCCTTCGTCCCCGTCCTGTGGCTTAGGGGCACTGCAGGGAATAACTGAACGGCCTGTGTTACAATTAAATCAGCGTTCCCCTCTGGCACACGTGGTGGGGATGGGCGAAGGGGACACCGGGATGGGCAGAGGGGACACCGGGAGTCGCAGGGCTCCCGCACCCGGCCCAGGCAGAGCAGGCCGTGCCGCCGGGCCAAGCCCCCGGCCTCCCGCGGCCCCGCCGCCACCCGCACGGCCCAGCTGCTCAGGTAGACGCGGGGTTCTGTGGGGCCCGGTGGGGCGACAGCGGCGACCGCGACCACCAGCAGCCCCGGGAGCAGCCCCGGGTGCAGCGCCGCCATGAGGCCGCGGGCGTGGAGCGGCTGTTGTCATGGCGACAGCGTCGCCACGCCCCTTTCATACCTCCCCTCGCCCTCAATCGCCCCGCCCATTCCTCTTGGCCCCGCCCACCGCCGCGGTGCCCGGGGCGGCGGAGGCGCCGGGGGGCTGGACAGGTCGGAGCGGACGGGTGGGAGCGGGGCGGCTGCAGCCATGGGCACGGTGCCGCAGCGCCTGCAGCGCCTCCTCGATCGCCCCGGGCCGCTCGGCGACCTGCTGGGCCGACTGGAGGCCCGCACCGGCATCCGGCGGCTCTACCTGGCCACAGGTGCGACGGGCACCCCCGCACCCTCCCGGTCCCCCCCGGTTCCTCCCGTTCCCCCCGGGCTCGTTCCTGGGCTGCGCTGCCCACTCCCTTCCCGTCCCTGCTGTTTCGGGGTCTCCGAGGGTCCCTCCTCCTTCCCGGAGCACCCTGCAGCCCCTCACCGTGCGTCTGGGCTTTGCGGGGAGGCAGGCAGGGCTCGGGCAGGGCCACCCATTTGGGGGTGCTCGGTGCCCTCAGGGAGCGGGGCCGTGCTGGGATGGGGGCTGCCCCCGGGGGTGGCCACACCATCCATCCTGCACCCCAACCCAAGGGTCAGTGCACTCTAAAACCTGCAGGGTCTGCATGTTGGACCCTCAAGACCCCCGGGAAGCCTGGCCCTGATGGAAGGGGGTTCCCGCTCCCCAAGGGAGAGCCCCCGAAATGTGTTGGGTCAGACGAGCTGCTGGGGACCTCAGGTCCCGGGGGCAGAGCCAGGGCAGAACCACTGCCGTGAGCAGAGCCGGGATAATCCGTCCCCGAGCCCAGCAAGGACTTTCCTCTAATTCACCGGCACAGACTAAGTCCCGATGTCCCTGCCCGCAGCAGGACAAGGTGCTTACGGTGACAGAGGAGTTTATGTGCAGGGTGGGCGAGAAGCTGCTGGGCTGTGACAGTAAATGACCTCGACTCCAGCTCTGCGTGTCCCCAGGCTGCTGTCCTGCCCCCTGCCCCATCAGGGTCGGTTTTTCGGCTGCCTGCTGGCACCCTCGGGGCCACCAAGCCCCCTTGCGGTGGCCATGGTTTTGGGAACAAGGGCTCTCTGTCCCAGTGTCACCAGCTCTCCCAGCTGATCCAGCATCTGAGGGCTGGGCAGGCTCCAAACAACCAAAACCATGGCTTACATTTAATTGTAAGGATTTAATTCAATAAGAGGTCAGTGGGATCGGATTGCTGGTTCTCAGGGGGCTGAATCTGTGACAAGCAGCAGCTGCTGGGCAGGGACTGGGGGTGTGCACAGGGAGCAGAAGGAGCCGTGGCCGCTGGGAGCGGGGCTTGGCCTTGAGCAGCCGTTATCGAAATGACAAGTGGCTCTGAGCTCTGCGCAGGGGAGAACCTCGAGCCCTTGACTTTGGACTGTGGGTGTGTGGTAAAGTCTCCGCTGTCAATGTCTGGCCCAGGTCCAGAGTTGGCAACAGGTTGAAAGCACAACGAGCCATGCGGTGTGTGAATGGTCATACCGGAATTAGCTGGGGGTGGTCATTATTCCCAACCGAAGGGTACTGGGGTGAGAAACCCCCTCGGTGGGCTGGGCCAGGGTCTCTCTTTGCCGTCGCGGTGTTGGCAGGGATGTGACCATCCCCTCTGTCCCCTGGGCAGGTTCTGCTGCGTTCCTGGGGCTCTACCTGGTGTTTGGCTACGGCGCCTCGCTGCTCTGCAACCTCATCGGCTTTGCCTACCCCGCCTACGTCTCGTAAGTGCCCATGTCCCTGCAGCATCTGGAGAGCATCCCCTGCCCTTAGCTGAGGATCCCCCTGGTCAACGTGATGATCAGGAAGCTCTTGAGACCTTCCTGACAATGCTAGGGGCAGCAGCAGGTTTGCTCCAGGGTTCGGAGGGTTTGGGTGGGAGGTGAGCAGCAGCCGTCACCTCTCCTCTCCGGCTGCAGCATCAAAGCCATCGAGAGCTCCAACAAGGAGGACGACACCACGTGGCTGACGTACTGGGTGGTGTACGGCGTCTTCAACGTAGCTGAATTCTTCTCTGACATCTTCCTCTACTGGTTCCCCTTCTACTACGCTGGGAAGGTAACGGCTTTGCTGGGGCCAGAGCAGCTGAGGTCATAGAAGCATGGAATCATAGAACGGGTTGGGTTGGAGGGACCTTCCCAGGCCCCCCAGTGCCACCTCTGCCATGAGCAGGGACATCTTCACCAGCTCAGGCTGCTCAGAGCCCCATCCAGCCTGGCCTGGGATGTCTCAGGGATGGGACAGGTGCCTCCAGTGAGCTCCAGCCTTGGGAAGCACCTTTGGGCCAGGCTGGGGAATGGAGCAGCCTGCCCTGCATGCCCTGCCTGCCATCCTCCACCTCTCATCCCACAGTGCCTGTTCCTGCTGTGGTGCATGGCCCCCATCTCCTGGAACGGGTCACAGGTGCTCTACCAGAACGTCATCCGGCCCTGCTTCCTCCGGCACCACCAGACTGTGGACAGTGTGTTGGGCAACCTCAGCAGCAGAGCCCTGGACATGGCCTCCAGTGTCACCCGAGAAGGTAACAGGGGTCCCCTGGTCCCCACTGTCCTGCTCAGAGTCCAGGGCAACCACAGCGCTGTCACCTTGTGGTGACAGGAGCCGAGCAGGGGGTCCCGCTCTCCCCCTCTGTCCAAGTTGCGCCAGGGGAGGTTGAGGTTGGATCTGGGAACAATTTCTTCCCCAAAGGGCTGTGGGGCATTGGAACAGGCTGCCCAGGGCAGTGCTGGAGTCACCATCCCTGGAGAGTTGGACAGACGGACATGAGGTTCTCAGGACATGGGGCAATGCCAGGGTGGGTTATGGTTGGACTCCATGATCTTGATGGGCTTTTCCAACCCAAATGATTCTGTGGTTCTCTCTCTTCTCTGCCTGCTCCAGTCCTGCAGACTCTGCTCCGCAGCAGAGCCCGGCTGGCGGCCGAGGTGGCCCCGCAGCTCAGCCTGTCTGTACGTCCCCTTGTCCCTTGGTGTGGGTAGAGCAGTTGCTTTCCCTCCTGCCTCTCCGTAGCCAGAACCCCAGTGCCGTGTGTCCCCCCCAGTGCCATGGTCCTCGTCGGGAGCGGGTGGGAATGAGATGGTGCCACATGGCTTGTCCCCGATGTCACCAGCTGGGTGGCCACTGTACTGGGGATGGGTCCTAACACCGTGTCCGTGTGTCCTGCAGCCTCCAGAGCAGCCCTGAACCTGGCGCGAGAACCGGAGAAGAGCAAGTGACAGGGGCCACTGGTACCGGCGCTGTGACACCGGGGCCTGGGCTGCCCCTAATAAACCCCCGGGGGCTCCCGGTGCTCCGCGACCGCCTGTCTCGTGTGTTCCCTACGGACGCGGCGCCTTTAAGAGCGAGGGCGTGGCGCAGGGAAAGGGGCGGGGGGATGACGCAATCGCGGAAGTGGAGGCTGCGGTGGGCGGGGCTTCGGCGCTACGGTGGCCGTGAGGAAGGTGGGGAGCGTGTCCGTGTGTCCGTCCGGGAAACGGGCGGCAGAGCGGTCTGTCTGTCTGTCTGTTTGTCCGTCCTAGTGGTGGGGGGGGGTCTGTCTGTTTGTCTGCTCACTTTGTGTGTCCCAGGGGCGGGGCGGGGCGGGGCACGTCTGTCTGTCTGTCCCGGGACGGGGGGAGGACTCTGTCTGTCTGTCTCTCATGGCGGCAGGGGGGACGGAGGGATGTCTGTCTGTCCTGGAGGGATGTGTGTGGGGGTCTGTCTGTCCATTCCGGACGCAGGGTGGGAGGGGTGTCTGTCTGTGCGGGGGGAACAGAGAGGGGCCAGGTCCGTGTGTCTGTACCGGGGCAGCGCGGGGGGAGGGGGGCGTGTCTGTCTGTCTGTCTGTCCGGGGGTGGGGGCAGCGCAGCCTCCTCACCCCCCTTCCACTCCCCCAGCCCCCGCATGCGGCCCCCCCGTGATGAGCTCCAAGGCCAAGCGTGTGCTGCCCACCCGCCCTGACCCCCCCAGCGCCGAGCAGCTCCTGGCCGACGTGCGGGGCGCCCCGCCGGGGGACCCCGTGTTCGTGCTCCCCGCCGAGCCCCGCCCGGACCGGGACCCCTCCCCAGGTGAGCCCCGGGGCGCGGGGAGGGGGAGCAGCCCCCCAGCCCCCGCTGAGCCCCCGTTCTGCCCCCCAACCCCCCAGACCCCCTCGGCGGGCAGGAGGAGCGGGAGCGGCTGTACCGGCAGAGCCGCGGCTACGCGGCCATGACCCAGCGGCTGCGGGCGGCGCGGGAGCGGCTGCGGGAGCGGCGGGAGCTGCTGCTGCGGGCGGGGGCGGCGCTGGACCGCAGCATCGCCGACATGAGGCAACGAGCGTTCTGAGCCGCGTCCGTCTGTCCGGCCGGGCGCTGCCGGTGCTCGGGGCTCTACCCCGGGGGCACCCCGGGCCGCGGCGGTTTTGCTTGCCCAGATCTAGAGTTGATTTACGGTTGATTTACGGGAGGATCCGGTGCGGGGGGAGCGGCTCAGCCGCCGCGCTCGGTCCCCGCTGTCCCTGCAGTGTCCCCAGGGCGGGTGGCATGTCCTCTGCGCCCTCGCGCCGCGGCTTCACCTATGACTTCTCCATCTGGTACTGCCCCAACGACGACCCCATCGCCTCCCGCATCTCGGAGCGCCTGAGGAAAGAAGGATTTCGGGGCTACGCGGAGCACCAGGACCAGGTGGCTGGGACGTCCGTGGTCCTGACGGCCGTGGAGGTGATCGAGGCCAGCCGGGTGGCCATCCTCCTCCTCTCCGCCAAGTCGTTGGGCGACCCGTGGTGCCGGCGCGTTTCCGAGTGGAACCTGCACCACAGCATCCATCGCCGCGGCACCAAGATGATCCCGGTGTACGTGGACGTGACAAAAGCCGAGGGGCCCCCCTTCCTGCGGCACCTCAACGAACTACAGTACCAGACCGAGTTCTTCTTCGAGCGGCTCCTGAGCAGCCTGAGAACCACACCACGTAGGGCCAGGGCAGCCACGTCCTCCAGAGCCAAGCGCTGAGGGACCCCAGGGTTGGTTTGCAGCCTGTTGGGGGGCTGGACAGGTCCCTCGGCCCCACTGTGGTGAGGGTGGGAGCGGAGTTGTCCTGTGCTGGTGGGGATGGGTCACCCCAGTGCTGGGGATTGGCACGAATCACATTAAAAACACTTCTCTGAAAACTGAGGATGCGACTTTCTGTGTGGATGCCCCCGTGCAGGGAGTAAAGTCAAAGTAAAACCCCAGGGAGCTGGGGGGGGTCAGGGGGTGCTGGGGACACCCAACCCTTCCCTCGGTGATGGGTTCTCTCCCCACAGTGTGGCTCCTGCCATCGGTCATTTGGGGCCACGAGGCCAAACCCCACTCCCCACCTTACATGGTGTCCATCCTGGTTTTGGGGGTCCATGCCTGTATGAGGGCCCTGCTGCCCCACAGGGTGACTCGAGGGGCCCCTTGGTGTGCGGGGGACAGGTGGTGGGCGTTTTGTCCTTCACCAGCACGGACCCCACCGACACCCTCAAGCCGCCCATTGCCTCCTCGGCCATGAAGCACAAGAAATGGGTCCGGAAAATGCTGCGGGGGGGGTTGCAGCTCCTCCTGGCCCAGGGGCACGGGACAGATGGACCAGCCCATCCTATTTACACAGGTCAGCTTTTAATTCAGAATACTGTCTGGAATATCCTCAGTACATACATACAGTGATGGGGGACCGCGCACCCCAGGACCTGGCGCAATTATCCACATGGGGGTTGAGAGCAGAGCTGGGCTGGGGGGCGTGAACCCGGGGCTGTGGGGAGATGCTGGTGCTGCTGGTGCTCCTGGCACGTCCAGCACTCGGGAGCGGGGGGACGTGTTGCGTGTTGGGACTGTGTCCCCTTTTCTGCAGTCCCTGCAGCGGGAACCAGGGTGGGCACGTCCCAACCCAGTGCATGTTCCCGGGGACCCCTCGCATGTCCCCATGTCCTCCTGCGAGTCCCCAGAGCCACTCGTGATGTCCCCACACCCCTGCCGTGCATCCCTGTCTTCCCTGCAGTGTCCCCAGAGCCCCGTGCCCACCCCTGCAGCCCCCCCAGGGCACTGGGATGTAGGAGCAGGAGCATCCCCGGTGCTTTGGGGCTGGGATCCCCATGCTCGTGGGCGTAATCCAGTCCTGGGTGGACTCGTGTCCACGGCACATGGGGACAGGTGGGGACAGGTGGGGACAGGCTCCTCCACCCCGGGGTGGGGAGCTGCAGGGGGGTGAGGGGTCCCAAACCCTTCCCTGGGGGTCGGGCACCCCGGTGCCAGCTCAGCACCCCGTCCCCTCCCAGGGCAGCTCCCCAGCCCGGTGATGTGACCCTGCGAGTGGCCTCCGGGGACAAACCCACGTCCTCCTGCGCCTTTTCCCCCCAGCATCCCAGCAGCTTAATGAGGAGCCTCCAGCAGCACAAATGGGGGGGGGGGGTCCCAGCCCCATCTCCCCACAAAACCCCACCACACGTCCCTTCCCGTCCTTAATAAATGAGCAGCGATTGCCGGCAGAGCCGCGTGTTGGTGCCGAGCTGTAGCATGGAGATCTGGTGCAGGGACACGGTCCCAGTTCAACCTCTGCCTGGGGCAGGTGAGCGGGCTGGGAGGACATGGCCCCTACTCCCCTTGTCCTGGGGTGTCCATCAGCAGGACGCGGGCACCAAGCGTCACCCCAGTTTGAGCCATCAGACCCGGTGGGTCTGGCCAGCTCTGCCTGGTCCGTGGTGCTGGGACCCGCGGTTCTCTGGAGCAGCAACACCCCAGCCAGGGTGGGGGTGACACACTGGTCCCCAACTGTCCCGCATCGCTGTCCTCCCCCGGCACAGTCCTGGCTGGTGCCTGTGGGGGTCGCGGGACACTCAAGCTTGGATTTTCTCCACCGCTTTCTCGGCCACCGCTGTCACCACCATGGGGCTGGGGACATAGTTGAAGGGGGTGACGCGGGCGGCTCTGCTCGGGGAGCTGTGCCGGCTGGCGGGGAAGGTGCCGGCAGGTGCCTCATGGCCAAAGGAGATGGGCAGGGTGGCCTTGGCGGGGGCTTCACCATCGCCGGCGGCGCGGGGGGGTCCCTGGTGCGTCTCCAGCGTGGGCGAGGTGCTGGAGTTGGTCTTGGCGGTGGCGAAGTCCTCGGTCTGCACCACGGCATCGCTGGTCTTCCTGGGGCTGCCGGGACGCTCCTCCTCGCCGGTGCCCGCCAGCGGCAGGGCGGACGAGGGCAGCGTGCTCTTGAGGATGTGGGGGATGTCTTCATCTCGGATCCTGCGCCAAGTGCCCTTCATCATCACCACGGGTGGCTTGGCCGGCTGCTCGCTGGGTACCGGCTCCGTTTGCTGCCGCCGCCGCGCCGAAGCCTCGGAGCGGGCGGAGAGGACGGAGGACGGGCTGCTCGTCCGCCGCGCCACGCTGATGTTGGGCGATGATGAGTACCGCTTGAAGGGCTCGGCCGCGGGGATGCTGCTCTTCACCGGCAGCCGTGACGGGCTCTCGGAGCTGGTCCTCCGCGGCGGCTTGACCCCGGTGGGGACTTTGCCACCAGGCTGGGCCCTGGGGACAGGGGACCGTGGGCTGGGTGCCGCCGGTTTGACCGCCTTGAGCTCCTCGCAGCGGGAGGAGCAGAGGAAGACGGTGGGGAGGGCGGCGCGGCGGCGCGGCGGGGAGGTCCGGCGAGGCAGCGATGCCGCCGGCGCTGCCGGGTTGAGCTCGGCGCGGTGCCGCAGCAGCAGGCTGGAGGATTCCTTGATGAAGGTGAGCTGGCGCAGGAAGCCGGAGCGATCCGAGTCGCTGCCGCTGGAGCGGGTGGATGACATCCGCACCAGGTTGAGCCGCCGGCCCGGCCCCCCGCCCTGCGCCTTGTCGTCACCCCCCTGCTCCTCCAGCACCGGCATGGCCCCCCGGCCCGGCAGCACCTTCCTGCTGGGCTTCTGCATGAAGGGGATGCGCACGGGCGACTTCTGTGTCTTGGATTGCCGGGGAGCCGGGGATTTGGGGGCCAGGACTCTGCTCGGAGGTCCCGGCGGGGAGGACGAGCCGCCCACCTTGCTCGCGGCCGGGGGACCCTGCTTGGCGAGCTGGGGGGGTGACGGCAGCTTCTTGGGGCCGTGCTGGGAGGGGGTGGAGGTGCGGGAGGAGCCCGAGGACGGGGGGCCCTTGCCGATGCGGGCGGGCGGCGTGGTGCTCCTCTTGGGCAGCGCCAGCTCCCCGCTGTCGGGGGGTTTGCCCAGCCGGTGCAGGCTCCGCGACCGCTGCTGGCTCAGCGAGAGGTTCTTGGCCGGCGGCGCCGCGGGCTTGGCCACGGGGCTTTTCTTGGGGGTGGCCCGCGGGCTGGGGGCGTCCTTGGCCAGGCTGGGCATGTAGATGACGGTCCTGCCGCGGAAAACCACGGGCAGGTTGGGCACCGGCTTGGTGGGCGCCGGGCTCCGCTCCGCCCTGGCGCTGCCGCGGCCGGCGGGACGGGCACCCGGCGCGTCCTTCCTCTCCGGGCGGCTCTTGCCGTGTTCCCTCCTGGCCGTGTCCCGTCCGACCGCACTGCTGGCTCGCGGCTTCTCCTGCCGGCCCAGCGAGAGCTGCAGCGTGGAGCCCACCGAGAGCCCCGACACGAAGGAGAGGATGGAGTCGGACTCGGAGGAAGGCTCCCGCGAGAGGGAGGCGGCAGCCTGGTGCAGCCAGGTGACGATGGAGTTGGCTCCCTCCTGGATGGCCTGCCACTCCACGCTGTCCAGGTCGGAGCCGCGGTCGGAGCCGGCGTCCTCGCCGGGGTGATGCTTCACCTCCGCGTTCCGCTCTCTCCCACCGGCGCCCGGCGGCTTCTGCTTGCGTTCCACCACCCTGCGGCGAGCCGCCGGCCGCCGGCGCTTGGGCATGGCCGAGCCGATGCACTTCTGCAGCAGGTCATCCTCCGAGTTGAGGGTGCGGGAGTTGGGGGAGCCCCCCCGTGCCTGCCCCGCCACCGGCCGCGGCCGGGGGGCTTTGCCGCAGGGCTGACCCCGCTCCTCGCCGCCGGAGAGGTTGGCGTCGCTCAGGGAGCTCATGGACGAGCTGAGGGAGTCGCACGGCGGCGTCTCGTCGGCAATGAGGTTGTTCTGCGGTTTGGCTTTCACTGGCCGGGGACCCAGCTCGGGGTCCCTGTTGGGGGCAGAGCCCCCGCAGCGCTCCCCCCGGCTGGGCTGGGCTCTGCCGCCGGTTCCCCCCCTGCCCGCCGCGGGCAGCTCGTCCCAGTCCTGCTCGTAGAAGCAGTAGACGGCTTCCTCGGTCGGCGTGGTGTGGCACAGCGACTGGAAGGCCACCCCGTCCTCCTGGGGAGCGTCCTTCCTCCCGGGGGTCCCGCCGCTGCCCCCCACCTCCAGCTCCAGGCTGGCTCTGCCCTTCGGGGGGGGTTGGCCCCGCTTGCCCTCCCCGCCCTGCCCGCGGCACGCCGAGCTCAGCCGGGCGGGCGCCGAGCTGCCGGAGGCGGCTCTCCTGGCCGGGATGGCGCCGGTGCCCCCCGCCTCGCGGTGTCCCTCAGGCAGGACCCCCGTCCCCGCGGCGCAGGGGGGCTCGGCCTCCTCGGGGGCCGGGTAGCGCAGGGTCTCGTCGCTCAGCGAGGCGGCGCTGGAGAAGTTGCCGGGGGTCCCGTCGGCCGAGTCGGTGAAGGAGTCGTCGTCCCTGAAGAGGTCGCGGGCGCTGGCGCGCAGGTGCTTGGGGACGGCGGGGTGTGCGTGGGCCGGCACCAGCATGTAGACGGGGACGTGCACCGGCTTCTTGGTCTGGGGGTGCAGGACCTGGCCGGCGAGCAGGGAGCTCCTGACCTTGCGGAAGCGGGAGGGCATGGCGGAGCTGATGCATTCCTTCAGGATCTCGATGTCGTCGTCGTCGGGGGGTTCGGGGGGGTCTGCCCGCCGCCGGCCCTCCAGGTACCGCTCCTCCCGCCGCTCCTCCCGCTTCTCGTGAGCCGCGAAATTCAGGCTGTTCCTCTCCGGGAAGGTGGGGATCAGCTTGAGCTCCACGTCCTTCTGCACGTAGTGCTCGTGGAGCGGCAGCGCGCTCAGGCTGGAGGCGCACGAGAAGTTCTCGTTGGGTTTCTCCACCGTGAAGTAAACCATGGAGTCCAGGTCCTGGGGCAGCTGGAAACGCTCCTTGAAGTCGGTGATCTCCATGAACTTCTTGACGTTGTTCTCCCACTGGATGTTGAACTGGCTGGTCTCCTTCTCCGCCTGGCAGCCCAGCTCAAACAGGGGGGTCTTGCTGCGGCTGGGGGGCATGGTCTGGCCCGGGCTGTCGGGCAGCTCGCTGGGGCTGACGGTGCCGCTGATCATCTCGCTGCACGGGTCGCTCTGGATGGAGCTGGCGATGGACGGGCTCTCGAAGCTGCCCAGGGAGCTGACGGAGCTGCAGCGGCTCATCACCAGCGGCGTCTCCTGGATGTAGTTCTCCGAGGAGCTCGAGGGCGTCAGGTCCTCCTGGCGCGACGGGGACGATTCCCGTAGAAAAACCTTGTCCCGCTTCGGGAAGGGGATGGTGATGGGTTGGGAAATCCCCATCGGCGTGGCCGGAGCCAGCTCCGCCGCCTTCTCCTTCTCCTGCCTCCCGTCCTCCCCTTCCCCGTCACCTTCCTCCATCTCCAGGATCTCCAGGGAGGAGTCGCTGTCCAGGTCGTTCTCGCTGTGGCTCTGTCCGTCCAGCACATTGTCGGCCGAGGAGAGGGAGGAGAGGGAGCTGCAGCGGGAGAAGCAGATGGGGGTGTCCTCCACCGAGTATTTCTGCACTGACTCCTGCTCCGCCACAGCCGGTGCCTGGGCCGGCAGCTTCTCCGGGATCTTGCTCAAGCTCTCGGCCGTCTGCAGCAGCGCGGGGGGCAGCCAGGCTTGCTTTCTGCCCAGGAGGTGGCCGGCACCGGTGGCCACACCGCTCTTGGCCAGGGTCTCAAGCAGGGGGACGTGCTGGTAGGACGGGGAGAGCTTGATGGTGCGGACCTGGGGGTCGGAGGACAACTTACTGCCCACCTCCCTCTTCCACTCGGGCTCCTTCTCCAGCGCCGTGGGGCTGGGGAATGTCACCGTCTTCTTGGCCCGTTCGGGCAGTTCTCGCTGCTCCGGCTTGTCCGGCTCAGCCGTATCCCTTCCCCTGGGCACGGGGGCATCCCCCCGCTCCGGTTTGCTGCCCAGGATGCTCTTGAGGTCGAGGCGGCTCGGGCGCTTCTGGTAGCGCTGCAGCTCGTCGCGGCAGTCCAGGAAGGCGGCTTTGCTGCAGGGCTTCATGTGTTCCTTGGTGCAGTAGCCGTCGCTGGTGCTGCCGCTGTTGAGGCTGTCGTTGGACAGGCTGGTGTAGGCGGTTTTCAGCCGCAGCAGCGCCTGCGCCCGGCTCAAGCTCTCCCGCTTGGTGAAGCCACCGGCGTCCGAGAGGCGACACGGCGAGCAGGACTGCGCCCGCGCCTCGTGCGCCTCCTCGGGGCCGTACTGCCAGTCCAGCCCGTGGTCCTCCGAGCTGAGGCTGAAGCTGTCGTCCGAGGACGTGTGCATGGTCGAGATGTCCTCCACCAGCTTGTCGATCTTGGCCACCGTGCTGGAGATCTTGTTGGCCAGCTTCTCGGCGGCCAGCGAGACGTCGTCCTCCGGCAGCGGCAGCTTCTTGGGCTCGGGGGCTTTGGCGCTGCCGTCCTTCTCCGGCTCCGGGCATCGCCGCTGCGCCAGCGCCCGCGGCAGCGCCTGGCCCTGCAGGAACGAGGAGCTGAGGAACATGGAGAGGACGGAGGCGCTGGCCGTCTCCACGCCGGTGGAGATGTTGGGCACCTCGTCGTCGTCGAAGCAACCGGAGTCGGAGGCGTAATCCTTCACCAGGCTCTCCATGTGCCGCGGCGGCTTCTTGGCACCCTGGCTCTTCAGGCTCTGCTTCTCCATGGTGTCAAAAGTCTCGGCCAAGTGCTTGGCGTCCAGCTCTGCCTCCAGCGCCTTCTGCTTGCGCATGTAGAGCGAGGGCATGCAGGAGCCCGGCGACACCACGGCCGCGTCCTTGTACTTGGGGGGCCGGTTGGTGAGCAGGTTACGCAGCGCGGCCGCGCTGCCCATGGCGATCATCTTGTGCTTGGAGTGGATGAGGTTGCGCAGCATGCTGACCGCCCCCAGGTCCCACAGCAGCTCCTGGTCGCGGGGGCTGCGGGCGGACAGGTTCCAGAGGGTCCCGCAGGCGTTGCTGACGATGGTGAGGCTGTGCGAGCGCAGGTGCTGCAGCAGCGTCTGCAGGCAGTTGTGGTCCCGCAGCACCTGCCTGCGGGACAGAGCGACACGGGACAACCCACCAAAAATTAAGGCTGGGAGGTCAAACGGTGGAAATCGATGGCCCCCCACAGCTACCTTTTTCCCCTGAAAATAAGACCTATCCAAAAATAAGACCTATGTTGAAAATACTACCTACCTCAAAAATAAGACCTACCCCAAAAATAATACCTACCCCCAAAATAAGACCTACCACAAAAATAATATCTATCCCCAAAATAATACCTACCCTGAAAATACGACCTACCCCAAATATAA
Organism: Patagioenas fasciata; assembly: GCF_037038585.1. Lineage (NCBI taxonomy): Eukaryota > Metazoa > Chordata > Aves > Columbiformes > Columbidae > Patagioenas > Patagioenas fasciata. The sequence continues at coordinate 5,113,226 of NC_092546.1, read as the reverse complement.
GACCTATGTTGAAAATACTACCTACCTCAAAAATAAGATCTACCCCAAAAATAATACCTACCCCCAAAACAAGACCTATCACAAAAATAAAACCTGTGTTGAAAATATGACCTACCTCAAAAATAAGACATACCCCTAAAATAAGTCCTACCACAGAAATAAGACCTACCTCCAAAATAAGATCTATGTTGGAATATATTACCTACCCCAAAAATAAGACCCACCCCCAAAATAAGTCCTACCACAAAAATAAAACCTACCACAAAAATAAAAGCTATCCCCAAGATAAGACCTACCACAAAAATAATACCTACCCTCAAAATAAGACCTACCACAAAAATAAAACCTGTGTTGAAAATATTACCTACCTCAAAAATAAGACATATCCCAAAAATAAGTCCTACGACAAAAATAAAACTTACCCCCAAAATAAGACCTACCCCACAAAATAAGACCTATGTTGAAAATATTATCTACCTCAAAAATAAGACCTACCCCGAAAAGAATACCTACCCCCAAAATAAGACGTACCACAAAAATAATACCTATCCCAAAAATAATGCCTACCCTGAAAAGAAGACCTACTCCAAAAATAAGCCCTACCATGATTTTTCAGGATTTTTGAGGATGCTTGAAATATAAGCTCTACTCCAAAAATAAGCCCTAGTTACAGTTCATTTAAAAAAGTTAATTTAGTGTATTATTGTAATCAACGGCTTCTTTGACATGCTTAAAAATTAACGAAACTAAGAACAGTACAATTGGCTCGATCTCTCTGATATTGTGGACAATAGCTTAGTAGTTATGTTTTTCACTGGCTTTTTGTGCCAATTAAGGCTACGTGACTGCAGAATGAGCCTCTGCTTAATTAACAAAAGGTAGCTTAATTAATCTTTCCTTAGAAAACCATTTCGAAGAGCCATAGGCAAGCTTGGAGCAGAGGTTGTTTGCCCAAAGGCGCCTGATGTGTGAGGTTCTATGAGCTGCACCGTATTGCCACAGCGGCTCCGAAACTTCGTCCTAGCGGAGCATTGACTGAAATTGGTGTGGAATGTTATTAAAAGCTTTCCAAAGCCACCACTTTCTGTTGAGATCAGATCGCTAAAGGTTGGGCTCAATGATCATAAAGGTCTTTTCCAACCAAAATGATTCGGTGGCTCTACGGTCGCTGCTGGATTTCAGCAGATAGCAGCGCATCTTATTAAACAACCTGGACCTGTAGTTGCACGGGAATTCTTCCTCCAGCCAAACCCATCTCTTGTCACCTAACAAATGAATACTTAGAGAACCGGGTATGAACCGGTGTCCCCCTGGCCGTGGGGACGGTCCCCGTGGGTCCCTGACCTGTAATCCTCGCGCGTGGCGATGAGGCTGGAGACGTTGCGCAGGATGCCGCCGCCGCTCTCAATGATGGCCAGCGAGTTGCTCTGGCACTTGTAGGTGAGGGTGCTCACCAGGAAGCCCAGGGCGCCCTCCACCCCGCAGATGGCCGCCTTGTTCTCCGTGCTGTGCGCCGACAGGTTCCACAGCGCGCTCAGGACGCTCTTCAGCGTGGATTCCTGCCAAAGAACCACACATCCTGAGCTGGATGGGACCCACAAAGATCATCAAGTCCAGCTCCTGCCCCTGCGTGTGACAACCCCACAGTTCACACCGTGTGATCCTCATCAATAAAGCTGGATCATTATTGTATTCTTCTCCTGGAAGTTCAGCTTTAGTCCATCACTTCTGCATAAGCCCTGTCCTTTCTGCTTGAACGAGGCTGCCTGCTGCTTCTTTCCTTCAAATTAACAAATCCTCAACAGTAATAAAAATCCTTCCATCGGGGTCTAAGCTATCTTTGGTAAAGTGATTTTTTATTACTCACTTTAATTTAAAACAGTCACTTTCATCTTGAATTTAAACTTGAGCCCACTGATCTTGCAGCACCCCGGTCCATCACAATAAAACACTCTCCCTTAAGCTGAGCTGGGCTCCAATGAGAAATGCAGTGTCCTACAGCCTCCTTGGAAGCTTGGAAGCTGTTTTCTCACCTGAGCGCTCCAGGAGCAGGGAGGGGGACACGCAGAGCTCTCACCCCCCGTTTGGCCACCCCGTGTCCGTCCCCCCGCGGCGCTGCTCACCTTGCCGGCGCGCAGGGCGCAGCGCATCAGCCCGGTGACGCTGCCCACCTCCCGCAGCACCTTCTTGCTGTTGATGTCCGCCCGCCACGAGAGGTTCCTCAGGATGCTGGAGACCACCTGGGGGGGCACAGCGGGGCGGGTGGGCGCGGGGACCATCCCCATGCCTGTCCCCCCGCCCCGGGGAGCCCCGGCACCCACCTGGTGCAGCTCCTCGCTGTCGGAGCCCAGCTGAGCCACAATGGCCTCCATGCAGCCGCGGCGGGAGCACAGCGTCGCCTGCGGGAGGATGAGGATGGTGAAGGTGACGCCGCATCCCCCCCGGTCCCACTCCCCACAGTGCAGCCCCCCCAACCTTGTTGACCACGTCTCCAAAGGTGAGGTTGGTGAGGGCCATCCCCGCGTAGCGCCGCAGCGCCAGGTTCAGCGGGTCGCTCGTCATCTTGTGCATCTCATAGTCCACCTGCAGCAGCTCGGCCACCGCCTGCAGCCCACCTGTGGGGTGGGACGGGGGTGACGCGGTCAGGGACGCCGCGCTGGGGATGCCGGAGGCGGCACAGGGATGGAGCCCCCTCCCCGCGCTCACCCAGCTCGTTCATGGCGCGCCGGTACTCCTCGTCGAAGGAGAGCTTCATGATGGCGCAGGTGGCCTGGCAGATCTGGGGCTCGATGGGCACCGGTGCTGCAGGGAGAATCATGGAGTCTGCCCATAACCCACCCCCGGCACTGCCCCATGTCCTGAGAACCTCATGTCCGTCTGTCCAACCCTCCAGGGATGGTGACTCCAGCACTGCCCTGGGCAGCCTGTTCCAATGCCCCACAGCCCTTTGGGGAAGAAATTGTTCCCCACATCCAACCTCAACCTCCCCTGGTGCAACTTGAGGCCGTTTCCTCTGCTCCTGGCGCTTGTTCCTGGGGAGCAGAGCCCGACCCCCCTGGCTCCAAGCTCCTTTCAGGCAGTTCAGAGATCAGAAGGTCTCCCCTCAGCTCCTGTTCTCCAGCTGAACCCCCCAGGTCCCTCAGCCGCTCCCATCACACTTGTGCTCCAGCCCCTCACCAGCTCCGTTCCCTTCTCTCCACTCGCTCCAGCACCTCAAGGGCGCGAGGGGCCCAAAACTGCCCCCAGGATTCAAGGTTTGGGCTCCCCAGGTCCCAGCACAGGGACGGTCACCACCCTGGTCCTGCCGGCCACACCAGTGCTGGCACCAGCCAGGATGCTGGTGGCCCCATGGCACACGTGTGGCCCCACGTGTGCGCACAGGTCACCCCGCTCCCCCGTACCTGCGGTGCCTCGGCCCCCGTCCCGGCCCCGCAGCCAGTCCCAGCAGGTCTCGGCGTAGGAGCGGATCTGCTCCAGCACGTGCAGCACCCGCATCTCCTTCTTGGCCTGGCCCTCGTCGGGCTGCGAGAAGACGATGTTGTGCAGGGCGGCGTTGGCGCGCATGCGGGCGTCCTTGGCGCCGGCGGGGCCGTCGGCGGGGCCGGGCTCGCCGTCCGCGCCGTGCAGGATCTGGATGAGCAGGGGCAGGCAGCCCGAGCGGCGCATGGCCAGGCAGCTCTCCTGCGAGCTGGACATGGCCAGCAGCGTGCGCGACATGTCCTCCTTGTCCCGCGTGGCCAGCATGGACAGGAGCCAGAACACCACCTCCACCTGCGGGACGGGGACGCGGGGTTATGTGCGGTCACCCCCTCCCCGCGCAGCCCCCCGAGTTGTGGCTGCCCCCTCACCTTGCTGCCCCCCTCCTCGGGGTGGGTCGGGGGGTCCAAGCTGCCGTCCCCATCCACACCGGGTGCCTTCCCGCAGAGCTGCAAGGGGGGTAAACGGGGGGCAGGTTGCAAAACCCCCCCCACCCAGCTCCTCCCCGCTTTCCAGGACCCCCCCCGATGCCGTTAAACCCGGCAGCGCTTCCCAGTTGGTGCAATTGCTCCCATCAGCGCCAGGCTTGTGTTTTCCAGCTGGAATTGGGGTGATCGGGGGGTCCCGCAGCAGCAGGCGCCGGAGGGGACGGTGCTGGGGCTGAGCACACAGCGCTGGTTGTGTGGGTTGGTGATGGGGGGACATGCGGGGTGATGGAGGGGACACTGGTGATGGAGGAGACACAGGTGATGGAGGGGATGGGGTGACCGGGGGTGGTGGGTGACAGAGGTGGCGGGGGGGCGGTGGCAGGGAGGGGGTGCTGGCGGGGTGCCCGCCCTGGCAGATGCGGCGAGAGCCACCGCGGCCACCCGCTGCGCGCCATGGCCTACTTCCCGTCTCCATGGCAACTGCCCATTTCACGGTGCCCGAGCCACACAAAGCGCTGGCTGTGCTGCGCTGGCTGTGCCGCCACAGAGACAGGATGGGGACAATGGTGAGGGGGCTGCGATGGGCCCCCTTCTCCCATCCCCAGACTCCTGCGCCGCCCCAGGGTGGCCCCTGGCCCAGGGGGGCTCAGCCCTGGCCCCGCTACCTGTGGCTCCGGCTGCTGCGCCTTGTCCTGCGCCTCCATCAGCTCTTTGTCAATCTGCTCCAGCCGGGACGCCCGGATCTGTGGGGACAAAGTGGGTGTTGGGAGCCCCAGAGCCAGGAGTGAGGGTGCACAGGGCTGGGGGCAGCTGTGTGCAAAGATCGGTGGTTGAGGGTGCAAGAACAGGTGCAAAGAGCTGGGTGAGAAGGTGCAAATTGCTGGTGCAAGGGTGCAAAGAGTTGGATGTGAAGGTGCAAAGAGCAGGTGCAACAGTGCAAATTGCTGGTGCAAGGGTGTGAAGAGCTGGATGAGAGGGTGCAAATTGCTCATGCAAGGGTGCAAAGAGCTGGATATGAGGGTGCAAATTGCTGGTGCAAGGGTGCAAAGAGCTGCTGCAAGGGTGCAAATCGCTGGATGTGAGGGTGCAAAGAGCAGGTGCAAAGAGCTGGGTGAGAAAGTGCAAATTGCTGGTGCAAGGAACTGATTGCAAGGGTGCAAAGAGCTGGATGTGAGGGTGCAAAGAGCAGGTGCAAGGGTACAAAGAGCTGGATGTGAGAGTGCAAATTGCTGGTGCAAGGGTGCAAAGAGCTGGACGTGAGGGTGCAAAGAACAGGTGAAAAGAGCTGGGTGAGAAGGTGCAAATTGCTGGTGCAAGGGTGCAAAGAGCAGGTGCAAGGGTGCACAGACCTGATGGCAAAGGTGCACAGGGCTGGGGGTGAGGATGCAGGTGCTGGGTGCAGGACTGGAGAGGGCGGGATGGGGGGTGGGGGGCAGCTGGAGCCCCCCAGCACAGGACAGGGCAGTGAGGGGGGCCAGGACCTGCGCCCGCTGCACCATCTCGTCGGCGGTGCCGAATCGCTCCTCCATCAGCGCGCGGATGTGCTGCGCCTCGAACTCCAGCTGCTGCCGGATGAGATCCATCTGCATGGAGAACTGGGGGGGGGGACACGAGCGGGGAGAACAGCATGAGGGGTCAGGTCCTGCCCGCGGCCCGGCTGGGGGGTGCCGGGGTGGCCCCACTCACCGTCTCGACGTGGGGCAGCTCGTCCAGCCGCGTGGCCAAGCTCTGCAGCTGCGCGTAGTACCAAACCTTCTCCTTCTCCTCCTTCTCGATCTCACCCAGCAGGAAGCACCTGGGGAATTGGGGAGCCCGGTCAGCACAGCCCTGACCCCCCCAGCCCCAGGTGTCCCCCCCCCGGGTGTCACCTCTCCCGGTCCAGCTCCTCCAGAAGCCGGAGGGTGGCCCTGCCCAGGTCCCCGGGGTCCCGCTGGGCTGTGGGTGGCCCTGGACCGTCCTCGATGCTGCGACCGGCTCCGGCCACCTCCGGCGGGAACTTGAGGTTGTAGAGGCTGGTGATGTCCATCTGCAGGGCTGGGGATGGGGGGACAGTGGCATGAGGGAGGGGCTCAGCATGGGGACACCCCCACCCTGCCTGGGTACCCACCTTTCAGCTGGTCCAGCACCTCGGTCTGCCCCGAGGACACCATCACCCGCGCCTCCTGCTCCAGCTTGCCCTGGAGATGCTTCAGGACCTCCTGGAACGGGGACGGAGCGCTGGGTGCGCCCGTTCCCGCAGCCCCAGCACAGGGGCCGCGTGCCCCCCCCCCCCCCCCAGGTTTGTCCCCACCTTCATGTCCGAGGTCTCATTCTCCAGCTTGCAGAGGTGGCTGGAGTTGTCCTGCAGCTCGCGCCGGAGGTGGCTGTTCTCCTTCCGCAGCGCCTCCACCTGCCGCACCAGCTGCTCGTACGAGGCGATGGAGCCGGACATCTTCACCCGCTGCAGCGCCTGCGGGGGGACGGGCGGGCAGACCCAGGGTGCTCCCCACAGCACCCCCAGCACAGCCCAGGGGACCCCAAAACCTGCACCCCCCAGGGAAGGGACAAGATGTGCCAGCAAGAGCCGGTGCCCCCAAAGCCCCCCAGAAGGGACGTCCCAGCGCGGGGTGGGCATCCAGCCCCGGCGCCCCCAGCCCCTGCCTGGTTTCCATCGGCCGCGGCAGCTCCGCTCTGCGCTCCCTTTGTCTCGCTTTTGTCTTTTCTGAACCACCTCCCGCTCCGAGCAGGGGCAGCCCCAGCGCCCCCAGCAGTGCCCCCAGCCCCGCTCCATCCCCCCCAGCCCTTCTGTCCCCCCCCGGCCGGCCCTGCACCCCCAAACCTCCTCCTTGCCGCAACACCCGCCCCTCGCACCTGCTGGGGATGGGAGGGCACACACAGGCACGGGGGTTCGGGGACGAGGACGGGGACCCCTCGCCAACACCCCAGCAGGTCGGGCTCGCGGCCGCAATGGCCCCGCGTCGCCTTCGTCAGCACCACGTGTGTGCACGAGTGTGCGTGCAAAGGGGGCGCACGGCAGGGGGTGCATGGCAAAGGGAGGGGGGGGGTCCGTTATTCCCCCGCCCCTCTGCACCCCCATGTCAGCTCGTCCCTCCCCGTGTCCCCAATAGCACCGGGGCAGGATCAGACCCGTTCCCCCCACCGCAGTGGGTCAGGGACAATCGGATCAGCAGAGATTGACCCCCCCGGCACTGCCAGTGTCCCCGTCACCCGCAGCTGCTCCCTGGGATCGCTCTGCCTCCCTGGGGGGGCCCAGCACCCCCACAGCCAGCACAGAGACCCCACCAGGCAGTGGTGGGACCCCAGACCCTCTCCAGGTCCCCCCAATGTCCTTCCCACCCCAGGAGTCATCCTGACCCCCCAAAACCTGCTCCCTCATCCCTATACCCCCCCACCACCAGCCAGGGCCCCCCCATCCTGTCCCCAGGGCTGTGTCCCCCCTCCCCACCACCCCGCTCTGCCCACGCTGCGGTGCCAGAGGGAGACAAAGACCCCACGGTGCAAATGTCCCCCTCCCACTGCCCTGACAGTAAATAACCCCCCCAGGAGGAAAATAACCCCCAAGAGGGCTGGGGACAGGGATGCGGGAGGGGGGAGTATGGGGTGGAAGGTGGCGGAAGGATGGAGGATGAGGGATGCAGGACACGGGCTGCAGGATGGACAATGAGGGATGCGGGAGGGTGGGTGAGGGATGCGGGATGCAGGATGAGGGATGCAGGATGCTCGGCAGGGCCTCCCGTTGCTATGGTGACTGCGGATGGGGCAGCGCAGGCGGGTCCACGGCCCTTCCCCAGCACCCACCAGACACGGGGGGTTCGGCACAGCCGGGTGACGAGAAAAGCCGGGGGGGGTCCCACGTCTGCAGGGCAGCACATCCCCCACCCCCCGGCACCCCAAACCTCTCAGCGCCGACTGAGCTGCTCGGAGAGGGGGCCTGGGGGTTGATGTGGGGGGGGTGTGAGCTCTGTCCCCTCGGGTCCCCGGGCAGGGGCACCGAGCGCAGCGGCCGCAGCAGCGCTGGGATCCGCAGCCTGCGGGGAGGGGCTGGCGCGGCCACACCTGCATTTGCAAAGCGTCTAGACATGGCGGGGAGGGGGGGCCGGGGCTGCGGGAAGGGGGGGCCGGGGCTGCAGCTCCGCTCCCACAGCCCCTGGCACCGCGGGGGTCACTGTCCCACGGGACACAGCGTCCCCTCAGGGCTGCCGGGGCTGCAGGGCTCGGTCCCCAGCAGGGCCGTGGGGACACCCCGGGGAGAGGCGGTGGCTCGGGGTCCTGGGGACCGGCTCCTGTGACACCCAACAGCTGCCCCCCCTCTGCTCAGGGCACCCCAGACTGGTGGGTCCTGCCAGGGCAGGTGCTGCAGCAGATCCGTGGGTGGAGGAGCAGCATCTGTGCTGCCACCGCACCCCCGCTGCACCGCACTGCTCACTGCACCGCACTGCACTGCATCATGCTGCCCACTACACTGCACCTCACTGCATCGTGCTGCTCACTGCACTGCACTGCACTGCCCACCGCATCGTGCCGCCTTGTCTGGGGCCACCTCGGCCATGCAGAGCAGGACAGGGCTGGGGGAGCAGCCGTGCACCCCCCGCACCCCTCGGCTCCCCCCAGCCTGGTGGGGGCTCTGGGGATGGGACAGGGATGGGGACAGGGACCATGGTCGGCCCCAGCACCGCAGCATCAACCCGGCGCAGCCGCCTCCGACAGAAGCCACATCTGAGCCCCCGACCGGCTGCGCCTCCCGAAGCCCCCGGGGACATTAAACAAACAGCGTGTTGTTGTCACCAGCTCCCGCCGATCGACCCCGCGGCCCCGGGGACCCCCGACCACAGCAAACCCACCCCAGGGAGCTCCGGGCCGACCCCCGCGCAGCCCCCGGGCCGGGGAGCGGTGGGGTCGAGGGCACTAGGGGGTCCAGCCCGCAGCGGGGCGGGGGGAGATGCTGCCACCCCAGTGGGGACCCCCCCCACCCCCTGCCCGCGGGATGGGATGCGATGGGGATGCGATGGGGATGCGGATGAGGATGGGGACGGTCGCTGCTGTCCCCCCCCGCCCGGGGACTCCCGGCGGAGCCCCCGCATTGTCCGGCCTTTGTCCCCGCGGCCGGGGGTAGGGGACGTGGGGGCTAGATTCTGACAGACCCTCCCGACCCCCCCACATCCCCCGCTTCTCCCCGACATCCCCCGGTTTCCCCCCGATCCCCGGGATGGAGCCGCGCCCGCCGCATGACGGCGGATCCAGCGCAGCCAGGGCCGGGGCAACGTCCGCCGCGGGGCGGGGGGGCTCAGATCGGGGTCCCCCGGTCGCATCCACCCTCTCCCGCACCCCAGCACCGCACCCCGACCCCCCCCGGCCAGTGGGGTCCCTCCAGCCCCGCCGCGCAGCCCCCCCGCTCCCCTCCACCCGCGGCCGGAGCCGCCGGGAGCCCCGGGGGTCGGGGGGGAACCGGGGGATGCCCGGGGGATGCAGGGGGCAGGTGCGGCCGTACCTCATCCCCGGCGGCGCGGAGCGGGGCGCGGAGCTGAGCGCGGAGCTGAGCGCGGAGCCGGCGCGGCCGCGAGCAGCCGCATCCCGCCCCCGCCCCCCCCGCCGCTCCCGGCCGGGATTTTCCAGCGGCGCCGCGGCCGGGAGAGGCGGCGAGGGGGGGTCCTGGGGGGCTCCTGTGCGAGGGTAGGGGGAGAAGGGCCCCCCATCTCCCCAGACCGTTGGGGTTGCAGGATCTGCCCCTTCCCCCTGTCCTGGGGCCAAACCCGCCCCCCCCGCGAGCCCCCGGTGCTGTCGCCGTGCCCCGGGGATCAGTCCTGGGGTGGCCGCACTCTGCCCGATGCAGGGGGCCCCGGGTGAGCGGGACCCCCGGCTGATCAACCCCCTACAGCCAGTCCCCGAAACAGCTCCTGGGGACATGGAGCAGGGTCCAGTGGACACGACCAGGTCTGGACTCAAGTTCTGCCCATGGCTGTGACCTCTGATGTGTGCCACACACCCCGAGGCCACCATCACCCACCTCCTGGCCAGGGCGTCACCCTCCTGGGGACACAGAGCAGGGTTGGGGTGCACACAGGGCCCCTGGCAGGCAGCGACCCTGGCCCTGTCCCCCCAAACCCCTGGCAGCGGGAGCTGCACAGGGACCGTCAAGGTCATGTTGCTTAAACAAAAGAGCCCCGGTGACAGGAGACCTTGTCTAAAGGACAACAGCCCTGGCTGTGCCACAGCAGCACCAGGACAGGGGTGGGGACAGGACCCCAGGGACTGTGTGACAATCCCCGTGCCAGCAACAGGGACAAGCCACAGCTGTCCGGTGACCCTGGCATATCCCAAAGCCCCAGACACAGCCCCTGCTGTCCCCTCCCCTCCATGAGCAGCCGCAGCCCACCCGACCAAAGCCCAGGCACCAGTCCAAGCCCAGCAGGGCACCAGTGCTGAGGCCCTGCTGTGGTCTCAGTAGAACTGGGACGAGACCATGGCCACGTCCCTGCGTCACCACCTGCCCAAGGGTCACGAGCTTTCCCCAGCGCAGCTCATGCCAACACCCATCACCGCAACGCTGGGAACGCGCCAGGCAGGGCTGTGGTGTCAGTGTTGGCACGGCAGCCGCGGTTTGACAGAAGCAGCAGGATGGTGACAACCAGCCCCTCCACCTGGGGTCCTGGGGACATGGCACGGCGGCTTTTGCAGAAGACACAGCTTGAAAGGCTCCTCAGGGCTGGGGACACCCCTGGACCCAGTGTGGCTGCCCCTGTCACCCCCCAGCACCCACAGCTGCTCTCAGCTCAGAGCCGGGCGCTGGGGCAGCTCCTGGCCCAGACTGGATCACCCACCTCATCCAGACCAGCAGCTTCTCCCCTGGAGCCGCGCAGGGAAACGGCCACGACCCACCAGCTCCACCTCCCCGCGGAGCCGACAACCCCCAAACCCCCTTTGGAACCCCAAATTTGAGATGAGAAAATCCTGGTTTGGGATCGCGCTGTCCCTGGCACCTGCCCCCAGGAGAGGGGCTGGCTCCGCAGCCCTGGGAACCCCCCACCATCGACTGGTGTCACCTCCACGTCCCTGGCCATGCCCCAAGTGCCACAAAGTCAGGCAGAAGGAAGCGCCTGTCACCCCTTCCCAGAAAAGCACCAGGAATGTGAAGCATTTCTTGGTTACCAAAGAGTGAAAAATAGAGGGAAATCTTCAGAAAAACATCAAATCATGACTAAGACCGAAGAGTTTTGCTCGTCGGTGCAGCCCCCGCCCCCCAGTGAGCCCCCAGCCCCAGGACAGAGACAGTTGGTAGAAATTTCTTTTATTTACAGGGAAAACGCTCCCCGGGCGCCTCACTTGAGCGGGATGAAGCGGGAGGAGTGGGTGGCGCCGATGCCGGGCCGGCCGTGCTTCACCGGCTTGTAGGTGATGGAGAATTCGCCCAGGTAGTGACCGATCATCTCGGGCTGGAAGAGAACGGAGAGACCTGCGCTGCAGCGAGCGGGGGGCACAGACCCAGAGCTCCCCACCGTGGGCCCGGGCCGGTCACAACCCTCACCCTGCGCTGCTGGGCTTCCTGGCAATGCTGCACATGGAGCAACCCAGAGCGGACACACAGGCCTCGGGGGCCCTTTGATGCACTTTCAGGTGGGATTTAACACCAGGTACGAGCAGAAAATGCCATTTAATCCCACCAGAGGTGTCAGGTGGCACCACCCCGCAGGTTATTCCACTCCCAGGAAACCTCAGGGATCTGTTTCACGGGAAAAGGGCGGGCAGGGAGCCAGGGCGGCACACAGCAACACGCACCTGCTCACCACTGCCGCGTTATTTCATCACTTCAGAGCTGCGCTGAAGCCTCGAGATCCCCCCATGAGCAGCAATGTCCAGGACGGACACCCTGGGGTGTCCCTCGGGGCCAGGTCTGCTCCAAGCCGGAGCCTCGACCTCCCCCGCACACACAGGGCAGGTTACACCAAATGTTAAAGAATACCGCAGACACCCTGAGGAAGCTCAGCTCAGGAGCTGCCGTGACGCCTCACCTTGATCTCCACCTGGTTGAAGGTTTTGCCGTTGTAGACGCCGACCATGCTGCCCACCATCTCGGGGAGGATGATCATGTCGCGCAGGTGGGTCTTCACCACCTCCGGCTTCTCCATGGGCGGCGCCTCCTTCTTGGCCTTGCGCAGGCGCTTCAGCAGCGAGTGCTGCTTGCGGCGCAGCCCGCGGTTGAGCCGCCGGCGCTGCCGGGCGCTGTACAGCTGCATCAACTGCTCGCTGGGAGGGATGGAGAGAGTGAGGCCAGAGCGCGGAGCTCCCCGGGGACCCCCAAGTGTTACCAACCCAGCAGCATAAAATCACCGAATCATTTTGGTTGGAAAAGACCTTTAAGATTATGGAGTCCAACCATTCCCCCACCCCCGGCACTGCCCCATGTCCTGAGAACCTCATGTCCGTCTGTCCAACCCTCCAGGGATGGTGACTCCAGCACTGCCCTGGGCAGCCTGTTCAATGCCCCACAGCCCTTTGAGGAAGAAATTGTTCCTAAATCCAACCTCAACCTCCCCTGGCGCAACTTGAGGCCGTTTGCTCTGCTCCTGGCGCTTGTTCCTGGGGAGCAGAGCCCGACCCCCCCTGGCTCCAAGCTCCTTTCAGGCAGTTCAGAGATCAGAAGGTCTCCCCTCAGCTCCTGTTCTCCAGTTGAACCCCCAGGTCCCTCAGCCGCTCCCATCACACTGGTGCCCGCACTAGTTTCACCACAGCCCCAGCAGCCCCAGCTCTTACTAGGACATGTCGAGGAGCTGGTCCAGGTCCACCCCCCTGTAGGTGAATTTCCGAAAGGTTCGTTTCTTCTTCTGCTCCACCTCCGCCTGCAGCCGGGAACCAGGGAGGGGGTGTCAGGGCCGTCGGGCTCCCCGGGGAGGCCGCAGCCCCCGCTCCTTCCCGCCGCCAGGCCCAGCCCTGGGGAACCGGCCTCCCGCCGCGCTGCGGCCTAGTCCGGCCGTGGCAACCGCGGCCCCGGCAGAGCCGAGGGGACGCCGATCCCCCGGCCCCCAGGGAAGAGGACGCGCCGCTCTCCGCGGTAGCGGCGCCCCCGGCCCCGGGCAGCCGTCCCCCGCGGCGGATGGAACCCGATTTGAGTTGCCGCCACCCCCTCCCGTACCCACCATCTTGGCCGGGTCTCCTCGGAAAAGGCCGCGCTTAGGCCGGAAACGGCGGATGTCGCGAAAGGGCGGAAGGGGCCTGAAGCCCCGCCCCCCGCAGCCTCTGCCAGGACTTCCGCCCTCACTTGCCTTAAAGGGACAGGAAAGCGCTACTTTGGGACAGGGGCCTGTTCTCCGCCTTAAACCTGCTCCTCCCCCTCCAGGGCAGAGCGCAGCATCCTCCCTGTGCACCCTCAGCCCAAAGTGAGGAGCAGGGAGGCAGAAGGACCCAGAACACGAGGCAGAGCACCAGGAGCAGGGGGTGGCACAGCAAAGCTGCTCCCTCCTGCCACCCCAAGGTGGGACCCGACCGCCGCAGCCGGGGATCCCAGCATCACCTTCCCGACGCAATGTCACAGTACTGCAGCCACATGTCCTCCAGAGATGGACCTTCACGTTCCCTGCCATCCCGAGCAGAGGATGGAGCGAGGACAGACGTGGCCAGAGCGGAGGACGGACACCACAGCTGCCCCGCGGCAACACGCGGCTGTTGCGCCAGGTGGCTCCTCTGTCCCGAGGACACGGCTCTCCAGGTGACACAGCCAAGGTGGAGCAGGCAAGCGCCTGAGTCAGTTTGTCCTGGGCAGAGGCGAGTTTCGGTCAGGCCTGCGCTGAGCTGGACGAGCTGGTTCTGCGCAGGCGTCGGTCCCCAAAACCTCTTATCCAAGCGGAGCTGGGAAGATGGCAGAGCAGCGATGGCACAGGCTCTGTCCGTTCCAGTTTGGTGTTGTACCACTTTCCACGGTGCACTTCAGAGTGATAAATTACAAACCAAAGCTCAGCGAGGAGCCCAAGAGGCTGCACCGCATCCCAGTGCCAGCTGCGCAAAGGGCGGCAGAGCAGCTCCCGGCACAACCCGAACAAACCACAAAAAAACCCACCCTGAACTACTCCAAGTCCCAATCTGCGCAGTAAGATGCTCGTAAATCTGTGTTTTAACCACTTCATGCTGCTCTCAGCAGTTACAGAGAAAACCTCAAAGGGGGATGGTGACTGGAGGAGAGGCGGTGAGAACACGTGAACATCAGGACAGGAACAGGACTTGCGATCGCATCACCAGGAAAATCACCTCTGGATTTCAAAAGCGGGGAAAGAGACACAAGACGTCCTCTCTGGTATCTACACGTGCCCCCGGTAGCTTGTCAGAACGGGTGTTCACAGCACCCGGAAGCCTCGAGGTCAGATAAGAGCACCCAATGTCACCGCGACCCCCACACCAAATCCGCTCCCGGCCAGAGCCACCGCGGTTACCGACTCCATTCCGGTGCCGGTAGCTCCCCAGCCCACCGAGGCACAGCCTAAGCCTGCACGCTGGCATCAAGACGTGAGTTTCAAGGCTGCCAATCGATTTCTCACAAAACCACAAATTCACAAGAAACTTTTTTCTCAAAATAAAAAAATAATAATTAAAAAAAAATAAAAATGGAGACAGGCTTGTGTTTCTAATCCAAATGTACTTCTCTTTATTCAAACCAGGGGTAATCACTGGTTAGTGCAAAACGCACCTAAACCTTTTTGCCTGAGGGAAATCTACATCTTAACAAGGCCTCCGTTAACCCCGAACGAAATCCACAGAGGATTTGAAAGCGTTTGAAGCGCAGATCTAAGGCTGCGCCTCCTAAGTGACTCTGTGCGTCGACACGTCTGCACCTGCCTTGTTACCGGTTCGACACCAGCGGGTAACAACAGCAAAATACACTCAGTAGATTTCTTTGAACTCCCAGAGTTTCTGAACCAGCCGCCCCACCACTGAAGTCGGGAGCGAGGGGGCTGCAGCTCAACCCTCACCGCCAACAGTGCTAACGGAAACCCTGTTTTAAATTAAAAAATAAGCCAGCATACATAGTAGAAAATTTCTCTTAAAAATTTCACAATCTGTAAATGTATATATTTTTTTTTCTTCTTTTAAACATAAAAGTTTACAATATACGGTAAAACAAAGGCTCAGGAAAATAATTTCAAAAAAAAGAAACCTGAAGTTTTGAATTAAAGCTGAAGACATTTTTAAAACCCTGTAGTTTGAACCAGTGACATTTTCTTTATTTGTGCTGATGGGTTAGAGAAAGGAAAATGTTTAAAAACTGCAGTCCAAACACCCACAGCTTTGCCTTCAGAAGCCACCTTCCCCCAGCCCACCCCCCAAAAAAAACCAAAGAAAAGGTGTTGTTACGTTTTTCTGCCATCAAGTATGTGATTGTCACAAGTTCAGAAGTCTGGGATTCCTGGGCTCGCCGGCTGCAGCTGCTCTGTGGGGCAGAGCTGACGCTAGCGCCGGTACGGGTGAAATCCTTGCACGTTGTGGTTCTGTCCTCGGCCGAAGCCGCTGCCGCCGGCCGGGGGGCCGCTGGACGGCTGCACCGAGGGGCCTCCGTAGGGAGGCGGCTGCTGGCTGGGGTCAGAGAATCCTTGTCCGAAACCACTCAAGTCTTGTCCATACCCTGGGGAGAGGGGAAAAGGCAGCGTCAGCTCCCGGCCTCATCGTTCACGCGACAGCGGCGCAAAGTCCAAACCCCACGCTGCTCCCGCCCCCCGTGCGCGGCCTCGGGAGCGAACGCCTTGGCCAACACGGGAGGGTGAGCAGCTGCTTTCACCTCCCCGCACGGGAGAACGGGCCAAAGGCAGAACTGAGGTTTTACTTTCGGGGTAACCCTGTCCAGGCTGGCAGTTGAGCTGTTGCATTACGGCTGTGCAAACGTGAAGCGGCTTGCAGCTCTGCTGCCAGCTCCTCCTCAATTGGTTTGTTTTGGGTTGGGTTTATTGCCTAAAAAACAGTACTGGCAGGTTCAGCAGAGATGAAGGTGGAGCAAGGAGCTCCACCAGCTCCTGTCCTGCAGCAATCGGGCTGAGTATGCAGAGCAAGCGTGCAGTCACGGCTTCACCAGCTTCCCTTGATGGGGAAACACGTCCTGCACCGGAGAGACGCTGGAGAAGAAAACCTCCCACTCCCCTTCAAAACACACAGCGCTGTTGCCTGAATATATGTTTTAATTAACCAACCAGCCTCTCTTTCAATACTCAATTAAAAAAACGTAAATTGAAACATAAGGGGTAAAGTTGGCAAAGCAGAAGCCAGGTTGTGATTACTGCCCCTGTTCTCCTTCCTAATGGAACCCTGGGTCCAAAGTCGCCCTTGGAAAGAACAAACACCCTTCCCCAAGCACTCGCTGCCCGGCCAGGCTAAGGCGGATTTGTTGCAAGTTCAAAGCACAAAGGTCTATTTGATCTCGTTGTCCCTCAGCTGGAGGAACTCGAGCAGTGAGGGCGCAACGTGGCCCAGGAAGAGCCGGGCGGCTCAGAACAAACCCAATCTGGGGATGCGGAGAAAGGGTGAAGACGAAAGATGGGCTGGAATTCCTGCTGCCAGCACGCAAGACAACTAGATGTAAATTCAGGACACTGAGAAATTTAATAAAAGTTCCTGTAATTAAATACGACTCTTAATCATAATAGTGGCATCAGTGCAAGCCTCTGCTATGAAAGATGGTATTAAGAATCCTAATTACTAAGTACGTTTCTGCAGTTCTGCTTCTCTCTATGCAGGCTTAAAGCAGGCTTAGCTCTCTTAATCCAAAACAAAGTCTCTTAGCATGTCTTCAGTATTTCAATTTCAAGCTCTGCCCGTCTCTCAGGACTTGCTACCACTAATGAGCATTAAAACACATCTATCAGAGGCCTCTATTAGCTCAAAATGCTAATCCACTCATTTTTTCAGACAGAGATAAGCAGGCAACCCAAAATACACTTTAACTGTTTGCCAAGGGGTGAGGCTCAGAGCGGAGGGGGAAAATCAAGCTATTCTCGATGTACTCTGCAGTGTTCCAGCATTAAGTGGTGGAAACCACAGTTCTGCATTTGTTTATCACAAAGGAAACCTACAGCATAAACCTGACCAGCCAGACATTCAGTACCCACTGTTTTCCCCCCGCTTTCCTGATCCCCTGGCTCCGCGCTCCGAGCCGTGCCGAGCACGCTGGGTCACATCAGAACCCGAGCTCAGCTCGACCAGAGGACAAAACCTCAGCGAACAGCAGCGTCGTTCACACCTCGGCTGCGAGTTCTCACTTCTGCCAGCTGACAGGAGTCTGAAGACAATTTCACAGCATACAGGGAATATTTTAGAGTCGATTATGAAAACACCCTCTGGCTAGAACGCTGCGTGAGCGCTGGCGGCCGGCACTCCCATCCCAGACAGAGGCGCTGGTGAACTGTTTCTGAACACTGCCTTTCTCCCCAAGTGTCAAGGAAAGGCAGGAAGGGGAGACAGACGAAGCAGGCAGTTACTTACCAAACTGACTATAGGGGAATTCTGGCTGAGCAGTTGGGGGTTTGCTCATGTCCTGAGTTGCCTGAGATGGCGGTGGTGGCGGCGGGAAGGCGAGCGGGGCTGCCCCCGGCGTGGCGGGCGGAGGGGGGACTCCAGGAGGGGCAAACTGGTCAGGCGGAGGAGGTGGAGCACCGTAACCAAAACCTGTGGCAAAAGACACCATGAACACCATCAGGACTTCCTGCACGGCTTGAGCATGATAGAATTAAAAAGAAATACTTAAAAGTCTATTAAAACCAAAGTGTTTGTGAACCCGCATGCACACGCGAGATGTGAGGAAGCAGCCGCATTACTCCAGGTCTCAGGAGGAAAAGATACCCAAGATATCCCAAACAAATGGGTTCTTCACAGCAGAACGAGCGACTCCAGGTAACTGGGTGCCATTCTCTACCTTCTTTTTTAAAGCAGGTTTGTGACCAGGCTTTTCAAAAGGTGGCCTGAGAGGTTAGGTACTGAAATCCTATTATATTCCCAGTGCCAGTGGTGACCTTAATTCCTTAAGCTGCTCTGAAAACCCCAGCCTGCGTCTGGCCCAGGTCACCATGCAGTAATCTCCAACTTTTCTCTCAGTAATAAGGGTACATGATCAATCTAAACTAATTCAGCAACACAGATGTAGAGTAGGGAACGTAATAAGTGATTCTTGCATCCCAGAAGAAAGGAAACCTGAGTCATTGGCAAAAATACTTACAGCTCAGGATACGCGATTTAGGCAAAACATCTAAGCATGTTTTGGGAAAAAAGGTCCAGAGAAGTAGGAGCAAAAGCGAGGAAGGGGATTGTGCGACTCACTGAAGGGCGGAGG
Source organism: Patagioenas fasciata (assembly GCF_037038585.1). Classification (NCBI taxonomy): domain Eukaryota; kingdom Metazoa; phylum Chordata; class Aves; order Columbiformes; family Columbidae; genus Patagioenas; species Patagioenas fasciata. The sequence continues at coordinate 5,095,025 of NC_092546.1, read as the reverse complement.
GGTGCCGTAGCCCTGCGGAAATCCCTGCGGAGGGGGGAAGCCTCCGGGAGGGGTGGAGACGATGTAGGAGGTAAAGGGCGGCGGTGGCGGCGGAGCTCCTCTGCCCGGGGGCGGCGGGCCGTACCCCCCTAAAATCACAGAGACAACAACAACCAAAGCGGCTTCAGGAGGAAAAGCTGCTGCTCAAGTCAGAATCCTCTAGATGGGGTAAAGCTGTTGGATATTTACACATTTCAGACGCAGTCTCAGCTGTCTATGAATTCTTACTTTGGGAAATATTTGTCCTCCAATGTCCCTACTGTAAATAATTGCGGTTTAGAATGTAATTCCTTGATAACGAATTAGCGTGGTTGCTGTACGTCAGCTCCCATTACTGATTGGGTAAGAACGCACTATCTTCTCCTTCGTCCTTTCAGGACAAATTCAATCAAGCTCTTAAATGTAGGTTAAATACTACAGGAATCCACAAAATCGCTGTTAATTCTTAAAGAAACTGCCCCCGGCTCAGTGGGATTTTGCTTTTACAATTGGTCCCATATACCGTACTTACCAATTGCCTGTCCAGCTGGCACCCACATCCCTAAAATAGAACAAAAAAGCGACTTATACGGGCACTGAAGCTGTGTAGTGTCAAACAGGAGTGACCACAGACAGCCCACCCTGCTCTGGCACGGGCTGGGACCCTCCCAGTGTCCCTTACGGATCTATTTTTACGGTCCTTGGTCTATTTCTGAGTCTGTAATTCTGAAAAGACTCAATCATTCAGCAAATAATGCACAGAGCAGACACCAGTCCCCAAACTCCTGTCAGATGGAGCGTTCAACAACTGCGAGAAACTACCCTAGTATAATGAAAACCCACTGAGAACCGCAGCAGACGACACATCCAACGCATTTTTAATACGCTACCAGATTCATCCTCATTATTTTTTACATTCTTGAACCATAAAAAAACATCATCTTCTGCATTTGTTACAGCATTAAGATTGAAAGATAAATGCATTTACGTTTTCCATTAATCTTTCCAGTAGATCAGATATCGTTTTCTCGACAAATAACCACATTGAAAAATAATCTACTTTCTCAATTTGCGCAGTTGCAGATTAGCACATCTGGGCAGAATGTCAAAGCCTCAGCTGCGGCTTTCAAGTTAATAAGCACCATGGGGAAACGAGCAATCCCCGCACCGAGGTACCATCTATTGTAGCCAGAGATGAAGCCGTGACGCTCCCTCCAGCCCCCCAGGTGAAAATTTCTCATCTATCAGAGCGAGCAAGTTCTGTTCTGTCAAACGCAACTCAATTATAGCACCGGATTTCTGCAGAAGTTATCGAAACTGTCTTTGGATGAACTCAGCATATTTATCCCGGCTTTGAAATCTTGTGGGGGTTACAGCCATCAAACCCAAAACACACGGCTGCTCCTTCCAGCCCTGAAGGCTTCAAGCTAAATCAAGAAAATTAGATGCAGTAAGTGCTCCCCGGCACCACTGCCAGCCCCATAGCTGCTTGTTATTTTTCCAGACTACATTAAGCAATAAAATCCAAAGACAAGACCATCTGTTTTTCCCTCATCCCTTTCAAATTCTCCTTTGAAACTGCCTCATCCTTGAAAACCTGGATTTCAACAGAATTTTTTGTTAGGGTCTCACACAGGCGCAATCCCACAACCTGAGCTTTCTCAGCGTTACCAAACCCAGGTCAGTTCTGTTTGGGGAGAGGCAGAACCAAAGGGTCCAGGTGATGCTCTGTGACACACGATGGACTCTGCACAACCCACCGGCTCCTGCGCCATCAAACAAAAGGCAAACGGGTGGAGAAGCAACCTCAGCACACTCAGGGAGGCCTGACGTGTGGCATTTTAGCACTGCTATCCATAATCCAGCAGGCCCATCGCAGAATGTCGGGGTGGGAAGGGACCGCAAAGCTCATCCAGTGCAACCCCCCATGGAGCAGGAACACCCAGCTGAGGTTCCACAGGAAGGTGTCCAGGCGGGTTTGAATGTCTGCAGAGAAGGAGACTCCACAACCTCCCTGGGCAGCCTGGGCCAGGCTCTGACACCCTCACCCCGAACAAGTTTCTTCTCATATTTAAGCAGAACCTCCTGTGTTCCCATTTGCGTCCCTTGGCACGTCCCAGTAAGCCCGAACGGGGGGCGCTCGGTACCTTGTGGGCCGTATCCCTGCTGCCAGGTCGGCGGGGGCTGCCCTGCCCAGCCGTTGGCAGCGCTCGGCATGATGCGGCTTCCCCACTGGCTGGCGCCGGCCGGCCCGGGCGTTTGGCTTTTGCTATCGCGGGGTTCTGCGCGTTTCACCTCCACCTAAACAAACAGAGGGAGCGTTCAGGAGAGGTGGGGCGGGCCAGCGAGCCCCCCTGCCCCTCACACACACCCTTCGTTACGCTTAAGACTACACTTAGCATCTTATGACTTACGGCTAAGTACTTAATTATTAAACTTAAGGCCAGTAATTTAAAATGTTTCTCAGGTACAGTATATATGACGGTAAGACATTACGAGTCCTACTGTTGAGGTATTGCACGTAAAGCACATCCTACAAATCACTGTTCCATCATAGCACAGTATTCAATGGCTTTAATCTTAAAACAGCAGTACCCTCTTACAACGGCTCTTCACTTAAAACGAGCAGGATCTTAAGCCATTTATATACTAATTTAACACTTGAGGCATGAGTTACAAAGACGACATTTTCAGTAAAAAACCTTGGAGTAAAGAGCACGCTCTGAAAAAGGGTACTAATGCTTTAACCATTCCAACGTGTTCGGGGTTCGTTTGAGTTACAGTTTAAACCCACCCCAGCTAACGGCAATTTCAGCTCTGCTCATACCTGAGAAACACACACTTGTTTGTTTCGCTTTTTGTTTGCTCGGTTTTAAACTTAGGTTTTTATTTAAATGTCTAATGGAAGATAAAGACTTACCTTCCCCAGGCTAACGCTTAAAGAATCTCAATTAACTCAAACAATGTCAGAGGGAATGGATGTGATAAGAGAATCTTACATTACATCTAACAAAAAAGTAAACAAACATGCAAGTAATAAAAATGGACAGTTGAGTCAATAAGAAGCAAATCTTCATACTGTGTTAAGTCAGTGACAAAAGCCCTCCTGTTCTTAAAATTAGTAAGCCACAGCGATTAACTTATTTTATTCAAAGATAAAGTGTCCTAGTGTTCCGAGCCATCGAGTAAGTGCGTTTGACCTACTTAAAATAAGCTGCACATTCAATATAAACCTCTCTCTCTCTTTCTCAAAAAAAATCCACTTTCTGATTTAATGAAACACTCTCAGCCCTCATGCATGCTGAATTAAAGCCTTTCTTATTTTATGATTAATTTTAATGGGTGCCAGAGTACAAAGAAAATAAATCTCAATCATCAATGGGCCTGAGTAGTATGGAAAATACAGTATTCAGAATTCTTCCTGCCATGTCTTAAAGCCCATTCATGTCAGAGAACAAACAGGAAACAGGCGCCAGGCAAGGACACCCCCTAATGCCCCAAGGACAGCAGGCGTGACAGTCACCAAATCCCCTCCAGAGGCACCGGGGGATCCTTCAAAGGGCTCCAATTAATGAGTCTTAGCACATCTGCCCCAGGGGACTCGGTTACTGCTTACAAAGCACAGTCCTCCTTACAATCTGCATTTTTTTTCCCTTTCAACAACATATGGATTCGTTGCAGCGATATCTTTTTAATTACCAAAAAAAAGAAAGCGATACCATTTTTAAAGCGGGCATTAGAGAGAGCGGAGTATCCGGAGCTCATTAAGCTACGTGGAAGAATCCCATTAATTTTTCAGCGAACTGCCAAACCGAGGACTGAAAATCCCTGCGCAATATTCCGAGTGAGGCGAAAACTCCCCACCTGCCTAAAGCCCGGTTGACACCAAGAAACGAGGCGTCTCCATCGCTGCGAGCTGAAAGAACAGCCAATATTTCTGCTTTTTATGTCATTGAAAGGGAAGAAACACAAAGGCAAAGCAGCTGCGCTGCCCTGTGTTCCCATTCCAGCCTCCTTTGTGACACAGCTGCTTGTTTACAAGGTTTGGGGCAGCTTAAGGCAATTCCAAGGAGAGATGTGCGATGGATAATTCAGATCCACACCGGCGCACGTTTTCTGCTCCCAAACGGGCACAAAACTGCGCACGGGAGGAAAGAGGGGGAGCAGGAATGGTATTGGTGTTCCTGATCACACCAACAATCTGCGTTGGGCAGCAAACCAGCCCGCCCCTCCACCCCAAAACAGCTCACAGGAATGAAACCATCATATACTGCATCATTAACCAAAAATCCCACTGATACCAGGAATATATCCCCTGCTAGCTCAAGAAATGCTTATGAAATATCAGCTCATTGAAGGACTTTAGAAGACAATGCAAAATGATACAACGTAATAATTCCAGGGAAGGGACAGTATCCTTGTGTTTCTATTCACTCTGAGCATAGCAGTTTTAACGCTTTAAAAATTGTGGGTATTATAGGGTAAAGCTTGCAAGGACTCTACATTTACAAGAATTTCCTGTGGTTATTTGTCATTAAGAACCTGTTATTTTTCTCTGTATAAAACTTGGGTGTCCTGCAACAATTGCCTTTGGTTCTATGTTGTTTTTCCACAGGTACAAACACGTTCCTTGCTGAGAAACATCAAAGCTAGCACAAAAATCCCTCCCTATCAAACACCCGCTTGCTGACAACACAGTATGAAGATGAAACAACCAGAGGTCACTTAACTGCATTGTGGTTAAATACTATATAGAGTACGTGGGTTTGTATCAAAGTTTCACAGTAAGTGACCCAATTTTTTTAAAAACCAATCCTTCACGATGTTTTTTAGGGGTTTTTTTTTTCCTCTCTTTTCAGCTTTAAGATCGTATAAAGGAGATTGGCTCGCATCGCCTCAAAATTGGAGTATCAAATAGACATCTGAAGGAGTGGTAACTTAAACCAAGCCTTGAACAACTCCGATTTCATTGGGATTCTGGTTTTCGAACAACCCACTCCCATCCTTGCACCCCCAAGCGCTCCAAACCCAGGTCGGCGCTTTTAATCCGGTGTCGTGTTAAGCTCTGTCCCCCAGGTCTGTCAGCACAAGGCCTTGCCCAAAGAAACCAGCCCAGCCTAAGGCCTCAGGCCTTGCAGATCTGCGGCTTTTCTCCAAATCCCAGCCCCAAACTCACTGCCTCTCTCACCCCTTTAAGCAACTCCGAAGACTTTCCCCACCTTCATGGATAAAGCCTCGAATTTGGATGCACACGCTGTCCCGCCTGAAGCTGAATTAGTTCAATTTGACTCGCCAGTGAAACTGCGAGTTGCCCAAGACTTGGTTCTTTCTTAAGGTAAAATAAAACTACAACTACACACTTTTTTGCCCATGATGTCGTGAAAATGCATGTTGACAGCCTGGTCCACTGATTGTTCGTCCTCGAAAGTAATAAATCCAAAACCTAGCCAACGACGAAGAGTGAATCAAGGTAGCAGGGTGTTGTGACACAAAACAGGATGATGAACAGTATTAGGGGCGGACCAAGGGTTCAAGCAGGGGTTTCAGATAACGGAGACTTGTGTTAAAGTTTCAACAGAAGTCAATCTGAGAAATTGCAATGGATACTTCCTGGAATTAGGCAATTCATGCCTCATCTTGATTTCAAACATGCAACTTAAACTGAGGTTTTCAATCTATCTTTTAATTTGATTTTATTCCTAACCCACCTACCAGGAAATGGAAAAAAAGTGCTAATATAGTCATAAATACAACTGTGCCACAGGATTAAAACCCAAATACTTGTGGGACAGCAGATTAAAGTCAAGCAACTTCGCTGCTCCTATCTTTGATCCAGACTAGGTTCCCAAGGAAAACTTCTGTCCCTGTTCCCCAAGCTGCAAAGCAACTTCCTCCCATCCCTTTCCCCGTCTTCCAATTAGGGAATATTTTCCGTGGAAAATCAGAAAGTTGTCTTTGAAATGTAGCTGTTAAAGCATGAGAAATTTTACCACTCCGTGGATGAATGAGAAGCTTCAGAAGCTGACAACCTAGATCAGAGGTTCTCAAGTTTCCCACACCTTAGCAAAGCACATCGTGGCTGTTACTCCTTCCACTGCAGCAGCCCCTGCCAACTACAGTGCTGCTTAGACCGCGACGCTTGCCGTCACATCCCTTCATCTCTTTTATTCCTTCTAATTTTCTGCTGCTTTGCTCTTGAAAAATCCATGCGATGCTTTCCAGTCCCTCCTTTTGCCCAAGACAGCGCTAAGTGCTGCAGATCCCTTTGATGTGACCACGGCCCTCGGTGGTGGTGGCGGCTCAGCCGAATGCAGCAGCTTTTGAACAAGGACCCTACAGGTCCAACGCCTGCAGAAGACGCCAGAAAACAGGCAAAGCCCCAGGACTAAAGGGCTTCTTGGGGCCACGCTTTGAGAACCACTGCGCTCAGGTTGTAGCTGCCGATACTGCCAAGAGAGTGGCAAAATCGTGGTTAATGCCACCGAACACGGAGGCCGGTTCATGCCATCAACCACTCGCTGCCGCTGGGACAACGCGGTCCCGGGAAGGTCAGGACACATGCAGTACATAAACTGTGCCATTCTTTAGATTAGCTAAGGGGAGAGCAATCAAAATTAGAAAGAAAAACAAGGTGCAGCATCAAAAGCATATGGAACATGGATGCATTTCTGCTGTTCTGAAACCCAAGATTTCCCCCTTGGTTTGCATTTTGCTTTGCAGCTAGTGCTGACAGCAGCCATATATTGCTCTAAAGCGTTAAACAGAAATACAGTATCTATAACAGTTAGTGTCTCTCTGAGCTTATCCAACTGGGTTGGGTAAGCCCAAAGAGGCCTATTGTAGAAAAAGTTTATATATATAAAAAAAATACACAAAGATACAGGCCAAAATAGATTCCAGCAGGTCAAATTCTGCTGTCAGCAACAAGAGCAAAAGACATCACTAAAATAAACTTAAAATAAAAAGGAAAAAACTTAGCATTTCCCACACACAAGAGACTGGCAGTATAAACGAAGTTTGGTTGAGCTGTGATGAAAGCAGCCTCAAAGCTGAGAGCAGCATTTCATCACAATATATTTGTCTGAGGTTAACTAGAAATCTAAGCATTAGAGGCAAAAGAAAAGTAGTTGTATTTAAATCACACGTTTAGTGTTACAGCCTTTATCTAAAAAGGCGTGGGAAAGAAAAGGGATGGATACCATCTACAGCAGAGGGCTGCTCGTTCAACTGGATCCCAAGACTGAAGGAGGGGAACAGAGCGTGGTGGGGATGGGGCTTGGAAGGGGAGAAGGAGAGGAAGAGGTCACTGAGGAAGCCAGAGAAAGGAAAATGAAAAGGGCCAAGATAAGGAACAGTGGAGAAATCTGAATACACCACACAGCGAAATTCCACCCACATTAAGTTTTAAATACGCCAAAAGGGATGAAGTCTGGTAGGTGTATTTTCTGAAGGACAGGACTCTATTGAAGACTGAAGAAACTAATTGCATTTAGCAGGAACCCAGGAGGACCAGGGAACAGAGCAAGGATGCTGGTTCGCAGCCAAGGGGAGGAAGAGAACAAACACAGCAAGAACCTGTAAATTACTTCCCAGCTGTTGGTTCAGCCAGGAATTGAAAGCAGAAGCAGCAGAGACTGCAACAAAGCCACTGTTTCTTTTAAGATGTAAGGAGGCTGCGCTTCTGCTCGGGACTCTGCAAAGAACGGGGATGAAAGCGGAGCGGGGAGGGACTGCGAGGAGCCAGGATGACTCGGGCGCTCAAAGACACCCCGGCAGCTCCTCAAGGACATCGCTGCGGCTCTGCCGCCAGCCCGGGCTGCTTCCCAGGAGGAGCTGGAGCCTGGCGGATGCTGCGGGGATTACAACAGGGAGGATTCTTCCCTCCTCCTACCAGCAAACTAGTGCAGAATCCCAGAATGTCAGGGGTTGGAAGGGACCTCAAAGCTCATCCAGTGCAATCCCCCCATGGAGCAGGAACACCCAGCTGAGGTTCCACAGGAAGGGGTCCAGGCGGGTTTGAATGTCTGCAGAGAAGGAGACTCCACAACCTCCCTCGGCAGCCTGGGCCAGGCTCTGCCACCCTCACCATGAAGAAGTTTCTTCTCAAATTTAAGTGGAATCTCTTGTGTTCCAGTTTGTACCCATTGCCCCTTGTCCTATCACTGGTTGTCACCGAGAAGAGCCTGGCTCCATCCTCCTGACACTCACCCTTTCTATATCTGTAAACATTAATGAGTCACCCCCCAGTCTCCTCTTCTCCAGCTCCAGAGCCCCAGCTCCCTCAGCCTTTCCTCACACAGGAGATGCTCCACTCCCTTCAGCATCTTGGTGGCTGCACTGGACTCTCTCCAGCAGTTCCCTGTCCTTCTGGAACCGAGGGGCCGCAACTGGACACATTATTCCCAGTGATCCAGATCGCACTCCCTCAGTTCAGCTGCGAGGATGCTGTGCAGACTGTGTCCAATGCCTCACTCAAGGCAAGGTCGATCACGTCCACCGCTCTGCCATCATCCATCCATCTCGTTATGTCCTCAGAAAAGTCAATGAGGTTGGTCAAGCACGACTTCCCCTTGGTGAAGCCATGTTGACTGCCCCTAATGACCCTCTTATCCCTGACATGCCTTGAAATGGCACCAATGACATACAGTAAGGGACCTGCTCCAAATGCGAGGATGACAAAGGTAACGGAAGAAGGTGAAATTCACAATGATACAAGCAGAAGATGACAGCAAAGCGGTTTTTTATGTTGTAAATACAGCTCTCGTGTTAGAGGACGGGGATGGAGCGAGCAGGGCCCTGTGCCACAGAACACAGGTCAGAAGGGAAGAAGGAATGTGTTGTGATCAGGAGAACCCACCACAGACTCCCAGCTTTCCCCAGGGACTCCCAAGGCCAGTTTTGGAGATGACGGTTAGTTACCACGCTACGGAAAAGAATGTAATAGAGCAAAAATGAAAGCCAGAGCAAAAGGATTCAAGAACACTGTTTAAGAAGTCAGATGAACTTAGGGAGAAAGTATTCGGATTGAGACGAGGTTTCCAGAACTGGACATATCTGCCCTTCTGCTTCAAGCGACCACCAGGGAAGGGGACCCAGAACCCTCATTTTGGTAGAGCTTTAAGCAGAGAAGCCATTAATTGAGACCACGATTAATCCAGACCAGGCAGGATGTTCTAGTACCTTCTGCTCAGAGGCTGCAAGGCTGGGATTAAATACTTCAAAGATATAGATGATACAATAATTACTGAAATATTTCAGAACTTCAGCCCCAAATTGCACTCCGATGCCTGTATCTTTGTCTCCACTGCCTCCTCTATTGAAAACCAGATGCTCTGGAGCATTTACATAGATGAATTTATGTCCTACTTAAATAAAAGATATCTGTTGAAAGAAGATTAAGATAGCTAAAGCAAGAAAACAAAACAAAAAAACAAATATATTGAAACTTCGTTTACACTCCAATAAAAGACAAAGCCCGTCCCTCCTCTGACTGTCGAACTGGCCTGTACCTCTGTGATAAATTATCACCTAGAGAGAAGAAATCTAAAGAGATATCGTTAATCACAGTCAAACAATTCACAGAGAGAAAAGAAAATAAAAGAAAAAGAACTTACTTAACATTACCGTACTTTACTATGAAACACTTAAATATGTCACTAAGGATGTATGTCTAAATTAAAAATAAAACTAAGACTTAACAGCTTAATAAATATGAAGTGAAGAATATATTTCTTAATAATGAGTCAGAAGAGAAATGAAAGTTCAGATGGCAAACTATTCTCGAGCATGTAGAACATGCTACAAGGTGGTCAGTGCGACTGAGCTCCGGTATTTAAAATATTGCCTCTTAATTGTCAAACAGATGGCGGATGCAATGGAAGGTGGATGACATGAGACTTGCTTCATATTTTGACCAAAGGTTAAATCGCGTTGGGAAACAGCCTAGCGACACTTCCAGCTTTGGGTTTTGCTTGGTTTGGTTTTTATTAAAAAAGCCATCTAGCATACAGGGATTATATGTCCCAATCAAAAACTATGTATTTCAGAATCACAGAATCGACTGAGTTGGAAAAGACCTCAGAGCTCATCCAGTCCAACCCTTGGTCCAACTCCAGTCCATTGACCAGATCATGGCACTAAGCGCCATGGCCAATCTCAGTTTAAAAACCTCCAGGGCTGGTGAGTCCAGCACCTCCCTGGGCAGCCATTCCAATGCTGACCACTCTCTCTGCACAGAATTGCTTTCTAATCTCCAGCCTCAATTTCCCCTGGCAGAGTTGAAGCCCATGCCCCCTTGTCCTATTGCTGACTGCCTGGGAGAAGAGCCCAATCCCCCCTGGCTAGAACTGCCCTTCAGGTCGTTCTAGAGAGTGCTGAGCTCAGCTCTAAGCCTCCTCTTCTCCAGACTGAACAAGCCCAGCTCCCTCAGCCTCTCCCCATAGGGCTTGTGTTCAAGTCCCTTCCCCAGTCTTGTTGCTCTTCTCTGGACCCGCTCCAGCACTTCAATCTCTTTCCTGAGCTGAGGGGCCCAGAACTGAACACAATACTCCAGGTGTGGCCCCCCCACTGCAGAGCACAGGGGAAGGATCACTGCCCGTGTCCTGCTGACCACGCTGGTTTGGATACAGGACAGGACACCATTGGCCTTCTTGGTCACCTGGGCACACTGGTGGCTCCTGTTGAGCTTCCTGTCCATTAGTCCCCCCAGGTCCCTTTCTGCCTGACTGCTCTCCAGCCACTCTGTGCCAGCCTGGAGCGCTGCAGGGGTTGTTGTGGCCAAAGTGCAGGACCCGGCACTTGGCCTTGGTGAACTTCATCCCATTGGAATCAGCCCCTTTTTCCAGCCTATCCAGATCCCTCTGCAGAGCCCTCCTGCCTTCCAGCAGCTCCACACTTCCTCCCAACTTGGTGTCAGCAGCAAATTTGCTGATGATGGTCTCAATCCCCTCATCTAAATCATCGATAAAGATGTTGAACAGGACCCTCCAGCCAGTTCTTAATCCAGCAGAGAGTGCGCTTGTCCAAGCCAGCTTTTGCAGGAGGATATGATGGGAGACAGTGTCAAAGGCTTTGCTGCAGTCTAGACAGACCACATCTACAGCTTTCCCCTCATCCACCAGGTGGGTCACCTGATCATAAAAGGGGATCAGGTTGGTCAGACAGGACCTGCCCCTCCTAAACCCATGCTGGCTGGGGGTGATCCCTTGTCCATCCTGAAGGTGCTGTGTGATTGCATTCAGGATGATCTGCTCCATAACCCTGCCAGGCACCGAGCTCAGGCTGACAGGCCTGGAGTTGCCAGGGTCAGCTTTGCAGCCCTTTTTGTGGATTGGGGTAACATTCGCCAGTTTCCAATTGTATGGGACCTCCCCAGTGAGCCAGGACTGTTGGAAGATGATGGAGAGTGGCTTGGCGAGCTCTTCTGGTAGCTCCCTCATCACCCTAGGATGGATCCCGTCTGGTCCCATAGACTTGTGAGGATCCAGACGGCTCAGTAAGTCACCAACTATTTCCTCCTGGAATACAAGGGGTCTATTTCGCTTCCTATTGCTGTCAACCACCTCCAGAGTCCAGTTGTCCTGAGGGCCACCTGTCTTACTGGTAAAAACTGAGGCAAAGTAGGTGTTAAGTACCTCAGCTGAGGGCTGAATTAGCTCAGGAAGTCTTCTATTGATGTCCCTCACCCCGGCCCCAGGAAGGCAGCAGACCTCCCCGTGGGATGGGAGAATTACTTTGTGTCCTTTTTTCTTTAATTTTAAATGAAGCCATTTAACCAAAACAAAAAGCATATAATGGATGGATCCTGTTCTGTTCTCAGGTTCAGACACACTCTGAACTGGAGCAGCCCCCCCATGCAGTTACAGACATCGACATACCTGTCATGTGCAACAGGAGGAAACTCTGCCTTTCCCCCCCATAGCACCTTAAGCCACAGGAGTGGCTGGAGAATCAAATTTAATTCAATAACTAGCAAAAGAAACGAAAAAAATCCACAAATGAACATGAAACATCTGACCTTAAATGCACAGATACCAACTAAAGCTGCAGATGAAGAGTCTAAACTTGAAGTGGTATTTGCCCAGTGAATTATTCTTTTTCCTGAGGCAACGTAGAAAAAACCAAAAAGTCTACCTTTTGTGATGGTGTGAAATAGTTTGCCATCTGACTATAGGAGAGTATGAAGAAATTTCAAGGACAAACTAGATCAGCCTTTACCTCGGGGCCTCTGTTTCTCTGCGTCATAGATCATGACAACTTCAGTGACCTGGAAGAGAGAAGGGAAATTCCACTCGCTCTGCGACCAGGGGGTGGCACCCCCAGCACCACCAGCACCCCCGGCCGCTGCACCAAGCGCAATCCCAGGCTGGATGCAGCACGAACAAACTGGGGATACCGCTCTCCAGGGGAGTTTAAGAAAAGCCTGAGCTCATCTGTTCTGAAAAGCTGCTACACTGTGGCCTTTAAGGTCTCATCACAGTTAAGGTTTTAATCCAGCGTTATGGGCACGACACTGTTTATAGCCTCACTATAGCCTATGAAAAACCCCCAAAGGTTTCTGTTTTTCAACATCCTATTCATCAGTGCAGCTTCTTAAAAGATTATTTTTTCCATTTTTAAACGTTTTCACTCTCAACATGAAAAGCAGCTTTAACTGCAAACACATTAAAGAATTTCCACAGCTTCTCTGAATTACTTACTTGAATATCAGTGTGGCGCAGAGCACCAGTTAGAGACTCATGCTGTAAACAGCATTACAAAAACCGCCTAAGTTACGCGAGATCAGCATCAGCGTGACTTAAAAAACAGGAAATGGAAAATGCAAGCCGTTCAAGGGCTTAAAGGTTTTCTTCAGAATAAGCATCACTGTGGCCACAAAACATATATAAGAACCCCAATTTCTAAACTATTGTTAAAGATCTACTACTTACTTTAAAAAGCACTTACACTTAATGGCTGTTGCCTTCTACATTTGGTGGAATTAGCTCCACAGCTGTGGAACATGCTCCCCCATTTTTATTTACAAGTCTACTGCAGCCTTTCAAACTAAAGAAACAGTTGTTAGCCATTGCCTTTTATATATCTTAAATATTATCTTAACCAAATTTTAAATACTGTACTGCTGATAAACTTAGTTACTTGAGATCTTAGAGAAAGGTATTTAAAAATAAATCACTAAATGCCACTCAAAGATGGTAAGTTCATGTCAACTGGCACAGTCCTGGATTTAACTCCAGCAATCCTGAAGTTTCTCAAGCTAGTTCACAGCTGAGTTGGGTAGTTTAGCTCAGCAATTCACCATCTTGAAGCAGTAACGATAGTTGGGATAAATGGAAATTAAAACTACGAAAAAAGATACAGTCATTTCAGTCCAATGCTATAAACTGAAATAAAACCAGGTGCGTTAACATGAGTAGTAGTTTGTATCTAGGAGGGAGGTTTTTGGGACAAGTGAATTCAGTTGATTGTAGATGATGACTTCAGCACCAAATAAGTTACATGTCAGAGCAATGGATTTTGACAAACACCGCGATTCATTTCAGGATGATGAACATTTACTACAGTTTATCACAAATTGCTTCAGTATGTCCCTAGAGCAGTTTGTCTACATTAACCCCAAATGTGACAGCTACGCAAAACCTGAGCAAAGGCAGTGGGGGAACATCGCGCGGTCCAATCACTCACCACTCCGAATTTCTTGAAGTATTCCCTGAGCTCTGTCTCGCCACAGTTATGAGGAATCCCACCAACAAAAATCTTATTTGATTTATTGTTATCGCTCCTGGATCCTTTCTGCTGAATCAGGGAGAGGAGAAGGAAAAAAATCTGTCAGAAGGACAATCAAGTTGGCCACTTCTGTCATTTTAACACTTGAGAGGAGCCTCTCTGGGCTCCAAGTCTCCTGCTCATTAAGTGAAGCAACTGCACGCTCAGAGCGCAGAAGTTGAGTGTTCAGTTATAACCCCAATCTCTGTTCTTCAGAAGATCAGAGAACCATGGACTGTGTTCTGAGGCCATTTACTCACTTTATGATGAAATCACACGAGCCTGCAGGGCGTGGAACAGACTGGGAAGAGCGGCAGCCCTGCGAGTGCAGGGCCAGACGGCGGCTCCACCGCGGGACAAACCAACCGATACCCCACCCACAAACTGGCCAACGCAGACACAAAACGTTCATTAATGCCCATTGAAGTCTTACCATGGACATCTCCAAAATAAAATTTACACTCAAGGCCTGTATACTGACTTGCGATTTTAAGGATATAACCCAATGTAAGCCAAAACGCGGAAAACAGGCAGGATACACCAAGTATCTTTCCTTACCCATCCTTCCTTCGGTCTTGTCCTTTCTGGCTGCATCCCCCTAGGTGTACATGGCTTTGGATCAATCTGGAAGAAGTTCCAGTTTGGTCAGATCTCAGCGTGCAGAATATCGTTCTAAAAGTCACGTTTACGGCAGCTGAACACAGCACTGCTGAAATCCAGCTCCTCAGATCAAAGCTAGCGTCAGTACATCGCTTCTACAACGTGACACAAACCACTGAGTTAAAGCTGTCTTACAATCATTAATTATAACCAACAACAGGTTACTTTTACACTAACCAGCCTGCAAATAAGCAAGCCAGGATTTCAAACAGATCTTTGGAACAGTCTGGAGAAAACAAACCAACACGCACACACAAAAAGCCACAAAAGCAACTTACATTTCGGCCGTCTAATGTATGAGGTCTACTGGCCAGTACTGTTCCCACACAGTTAGGATCTTTAAATTTGACAAATCCAAATCCTCGAGACTGGTTTGTTGTTTTGTCTTTCATAATTACACAGTCTACAACTTCTCCATATTGGGAGAAGTAGCTACGAAGAGTTTCTGTTAAGAAAAAACCATATATTAAACAGAACCAGAAGTAACTTTACCAGGCTGCATTCACAGTTACAACACCAAAAATAAGCAACTAAAATTCAAACTCATCTTTTGAAAATTATTACATTTTACTTCTTCTAAACAAACGGTATATACTGCTTTATTTCCACTCGCACACCAACCTAGCAGCATCACAGTAAAGCAACGATGAAGAATTGTTATCCAAGTTGACAAAAACTTCAACACCAAAACCAGATGGAAAATATAAACCCCAAAGTGATTCATATATATTGGAACTCTCTCCACAAAGATTTTCTTGGTTAACAGGAGAGAGCAGCACAACCCCATCCACTGTTCCCTGTGGCTGTTCCAGAGCTGTGTGTCTGTCCGGGATTCCCTGCTCGCGAGGCCTGGCCCAAGGGCTGCGGAACACGGAGCTCACCTTGTGTCGTACTCCAGTCCAAGCCACCCACAAACAGTTTCCTGCAATGGAAGCAAATGGCAGTTTTAGGGCGCTACACCACAGGTGCTTCAGCTCATTTAATGCAGGAGTCAGCTATTCTGAAGAGGTCCGCGGTACCGAGGCCTCCAAAATACATTACAAAGCCTGTTCTTTGGGAGAATTCACTAGTCTTTGTGACAACAATCTTCTCTTTCGTGAACAGAAAAGCCCAAGTTTCTCCACAGTTCTGATGTCCAGGTATTAGAGAAGGCAGCGTCGCTTTGAGAGATCATTACAATAGTCAGAAGGGAAAAAACCACTACATAGAACATCACACCAAGTACATTTACCTCCTCTTCTGCAGCAGAAAGGAGTTCCAGCACAGAACATAGTTCAGAAAATATGTAAAAGCCTCACTGAAATGATTTGGAAAGTGATCCAGGAGCACCATTAAAGTCGTTCTACCTGGTTAAGCCCACACCCATGGCAATGGGACGGTGGTTCCTGTCAAGGCCTGGACGTGGGCTCTGCGGTACTTACAGGAAAACAGCTGCAGGGTCCAGGCGGTTCCAATTTAAGGATGAAAACAAAATTCAAAGCTTCTGAGATAAAGCAAACTGACAGAAAACCAGACATCCTACTTGAGTTCATTCCACTGAACCCTCAGGCTTCCTTGGCCCTCTGTTCTCACCTACTGTCCTGGTAAAGTCCTTAAAGTGCTGTTCAAAACAAACAAAACCCCTCCACCCACTCTTTTTACCACCCATTCCTTTTACCACCCATTCCTTTTGTTATTCCCTCACCTAGAAAGACCAGTCAGAATCACTTTTGTCTACCTTTATCTTCTAGTTAAATGAAAGCAAGAGTACAACTCCCAAGTTCAAGTCTGAAAGAGAAGGCAAACTTGTGAGGCAAGTAGCACTAATTCAGCTATTAGTCATCAAACCATTTCACAACTCGGAGCTATCTCCAAATAGATGAGAAAGTCATGGCTAAAACCCAAACTGAACCTCATGTGTGAAACTCAGGACAAATCAGATTTAACGCTGCTTCTGAAAGAGGAGTCAAATCCGAACCACGTCACGCCGGAGCACGCCAAGGCCTCACCAAGCGCACGAGGAGGAGTAGGGTGATGGAGGTGATGCGACACCACCGGCTCTGCAACTCCTTATCAGCTCCGGGGTGTGACAAAACGGCCATGCAAAGTCATTTAATCCATCATCAAAAGTGAGTTCAAAGCCGCCTCAACACTTGGCTCTTCGCGGTAAGCAGCAGCAACTCAAAAGCTCTTCTGTTAATAGTCTTATGGGTCTGCACAGCAAGTTCTGGGGTAGTTTACCTTTGGAGGACGCCCTCAGTCCTCCAAGAGGAACCGCAGCCTGCTTGTCTTCTGCTCACCCTCAGTACAGCTGAAATATGGCTGGGAATTAGTGCAGCTTCCCTGAAACTGAGAAACTGAGGTTCTCCTAACAAAAAACCCCAAACTTCCTCCCACCTGCTTTAAGAAATGGGCCACACTGGACAGAGGGCACCGGCAAAGGGACAGCCCTGCAGCCCCAGGTCCTGCGTGGGAGGGAGTGGAGACAAACCCGCAGTGCTTTTCACTTTGATTCACTGTGATCAGCACCTCGTCGTGACCCTTTGCAACAGCCAACAGAGACTGAACCGCTGCCTCGGAGCGCACAGACACCGCACGTGCAAACAGGGGGTGACTAAACTCTGTATTACGCAGCACCCGCAAGTCTTGTTCCGATTAGGAAATTTTATTTCTAAGTCACTATTTGAGAGGTGAAACAAATTGTATCTTTAAAAAAAGAGACCAACTTATGCACATATCAAAGCGCCTTAAGCAGCCAGACAACAACCACACTGGTGTGCACGGTGCTGCAGCAGCGGCTGCTCCTGCGTTATCAGGACGTGTCCAAGCGCAGGCCTGGTCGCTATTGCTCGGCCCACGATGACCAAGTTTTTCTCAAGGACAGGAAACTCGCCCCACCTCCCTCCCCTGGCAAAGAGCTTCTCGGGGCATCGGGGCAAAGAACATACTCAGCACCAGGCAGTTTTCAGCAACAGGTCATTTTTAATGACAGGCAAAGCTCAGCCGCCAGCCCCGCCACGCTCAGACCCCCGTCCCTTCACCACGTCTGCTCTGCACGCAGAGAACGTGCGCAAATCCGTGTGCTGCTGCTTGTGCCGTGATTTTCAGGTAAAGTGAGTTCTACGAGGAAATAACTTTATTTGCTAAGAGGAGAGGAAAAAGTAACCAATCTCATGCTATATTCAGATTAAACTTTTGATAGCCCATTAGCGGCGTTTTCTCAATCAACTGTATTCTGTGATTTTTTTTTAAACTAAATTTGATAGCTTGGTGTGTAAGATCAATCTAACAACACCAGCTGTATTCCGACAGAACATCGAGCAGTCTGCAGGATTCTCCGACATTAACAGTCATCGAAACCTTCCAATTTCAGTATTATTTGTAGTCACCCTACATGGATTTAAACAAACAAAAAAAGCCAGGTTGCATAAGGTCGAGCACAGCAGCTGTATGTAAATACACGGCTTCTATTTGCGTGCATAGTATAGAATGGGAAAAGTCAGGGCTGGACACACTGAGCAAACCAAGAGTTAAGTAATCTCGACCTAACCCGTAGATTTACACACCTGGCGAGTGGTCCCTGCCCACACTCACCTGTATCACCGGCCTTTTCCTCAGCTCTTACCCCCGCTGCCTCCCATCAAACTTGGCTTCAAACAGCTTATGGGTGTTATTAAAATCACGCCATCAGTTGGAGCCTGTGGGCAACACTGGCCTCGCACCTCCCGACACTCACCTGGGGAGCCGGATGTGGAATAGCGACTCTGCTGAAGTTAAAGGACGTATAACAAGCTTCAACCAAGCTTCAACCAAGTTGTTCTGCTTCAGCTGTGTCCTGACAAAATTTTACTTGCTAATTTACTATTTTCTGCCATAAATGTGTCTGTCACTGGAACAGCTAACCCCAGAATTAGTAAGAAAGGACGCACAGGTATTTTAAAAGTGCCACAAACTCTTTGCCTATGTAAAATAACCTGGCAGTTTGACCAATACCTGTCCTTTCTCTTAGCATCGTCCAGTGAACTACATCCTGCAGGACACAGCGATCTCAAGAGCAGCACTTTCATTTTGTAATTAGTACTTCGGACTATTTTGAACAATGAATAACACAAGGCCCTACCTACTCATACTGAGATGACTCCAAGGCCTACAGCCTTCTAAGTATTATTTAACTTCAAATCCCCATCTAGAAAAGCACTTACATTTGTAGCTTCCTATTAAGACTTGCACCTCACGACATCTTTCAAACCAAAACTTCCTTCACACAACTACAAACAGTTGACTAAACTGCACTTTATTCTACACTTTCTACTTGGGCACTTTTGGGGGAGGAAAATCAAAAGAAAAACACCATCTCTGATTAAAATCCGATCCTTTCAAATCTGATTACAACTCAAAAGGATCAAAATCTAAGCAGTCTGCAATGGGAATGAGCCCTGGGCTGGCCAGGCCTGCTCAGGATGGAAGTTGAGGGTATTTTCGGAGTCCGCACAGCTCGTTAGGCACCAGACAGTGATTAAGGCCCAGAAGCAAATAAAAACACTTTCTGAGCAAAACCTACACATCTAAACGTGCCTTGCGCAATGTGTGCTGTTTGGAGCAACACGCTACATTCAAAACGGTTATTCCACCTCTCGGATTTGTAAGACTATACAAATTAAGAACACACAGAGTAAATAAGCAGCTTAGCAGACGCTGGGACATCACGAGAAGGCAGACTGGTGCGTGTCCACCGCAGCTCCAAACGAGACGACCAGTTTACATGCTGTGCCAAAACTTGCAGTGAAAGCCAAGCAGCCCATTTTTATTATTATTATTATTTTCTCTTTTCAGTGCTAACATCCCGAGTCTCCAGCCTCTCCGTGTAAATGTCACAAAGCTTTAGAACACAGCACCGAGGCAGAGCCACATTAAAAACGTCCCCGAAGAACCAGAGCCACGGCAGGGTATCGGTTCGGAGAAGCCGCAGGACGGCTGGGAAGCCTTTAAACGGAACGCAGCGCTCTTCTGCCCGCAGTTCAGCAGCGGAGGGAAGTTCGGCCGGGCAGCTCCGGACGGCGGGGACCGAGGGGACGCTCCCGCCCGCCACCTTTGCCCGGTCGGTCCCCCTCAGGACCAGCCAAGGTCCCGGTCCCTCCGGCCACACAGCGGGGAAGCCCTGATGAGTCACCGGAACGAAGCCACCGGTGGGTTTCACACCCCGTTAGCGGCGGGGACCGGGGAAACAACCCGCGTGTCCCCCCCGGGGTGCGGGCGGGCGCGGGAAGCGCGCGGTGACCTTGGGCGCGCGCACCTGCCGCCGCAGCCCGGCGCGGGCCGGTCACGTGAGGGGGGAGCGCTCCCGGTCCGCAGGGCCCAGCATGGCGGGCGGGACCGGCGGCGAACGGCGGGACCGTGGGGGAAAGCGTGTCACACCCCCCCCCGGAAGTCCCGGCGCGGCCCTCGCCTCAGGGCGAAGGACAACGGGGCCCGGACCCCTCGTCAGGCGGCGTGTTCCACCCCCCCCCACCCCGCTCCCCTCCTCACCCGATCTCGTCGGCGCCTCCCACGCTGTTCATGGCGGCGGCGCCTCGGCGGTATCCGGGGCCGCGCCCGGCTCTTCCCTCCGGCGGCGGCGGCACCAGCGGCAAGTCGCGGGCTGCGGGCGGGCGCTCGTCGCCGTCCGGCAGTTCCCCGTTTCCCCCCCCCCCCCCCCGCGCCTCCCGAGCTGCGCAACGGCCGCCCCCGGCCCGGCCCCCCCCCCGCCGCGCGCTCGCGCTCCCTCAGCGCCGCCAACCGCCGCTGCGCGCGCACCTGCCCCCGCTACGGGGTCTCCGGGGCCGCGCCCAGGGAGGGGCGGGGCGGAGCGGAGCGGCGCGCGGGGGCTGACGGGAAGGGCAGTCCGCCCGCACCACGTGCGGCCCGCGGCTCCGCAGGGTCCTAGCGCCCCCCCGCCCGCACGGGGCCGCAGCCCCGCATGGCCCTGGCCCTCGCCCCTTCATTTCCTTTCCTTTTCCTTTCCTTTTCCTTTTAATTTCCCTTTTCCTTTCCCCCCATCCGGTGCAGCCTGGCCGTGCCCAAGCGTGCGGGTCACCCCGGCCACACCGTGCACAGCTGGGTGCCTGGCAGGGCATGGCGCAAAGCCCTGCGCATGGCCCTGGAGAGTGGCACAGCCCCGGTGTGTAGCCCCAGAGTGGGGCACAGCCCCCCAGGACAAGCCCTTCCTCCCCGTCCCCCCAGCCGCACTGATGCAGCACAGGTCGCTCCGGCCGTGCACAGCGCGGTTCCACCGACCCCTGCACCCTCCGGCCATGGGGCACCGGTCACTGCGCAGGCAGCACGCGTGGTGGCTCCGGCCTCCCCTGCTCCCGATAAGGCTCCCGCTGCCCCGCGGGGCCCCAGCCCGTTGTGCACACTCAGCACTTTCCCAGCCCTGGCTATTTAAAGCCAGCCAAGAGCCCAGCAGCCCTTTCCCTCCCCCAGCACCGGTTGGACTTTCCTCCCTGCAGCGGCACGGCCATGAGCGCCCGGGCGGCAGAGCCGATCTTCGCGGAGGGCGAGGATTGCCGGGCGGCGTGGCGGGACGCGGCGGCCGCTTACGATGCCCCCGACGCCCACTTGGAGATCCTGGGGAAGCCGGTGATGGAGCGCTGGGAGACGCCCTACATGCACTCACTGGCCACCGTGGCCGCCTCGAGGGGTAACGGGAGCAGCCGTGGGGTGCAGCTCAGGTGGCTTTCTCATGAACGATTTGAGGGTGCCGGTGCCCCCCTTGCGGTGACGGTGACACTTGTGCTCTCGTGTCAGGGTGACACATTCCCCAAAGGGGCTGGGGCTGCAGGGAGGGGGGTGCAGGGTTTTGAGGAGGGTTTTGGCAGTGGCTGCTTGTTCCTGAGGTCAATGGGGGCCAACGGCCACTGCAGGGTGCAAAAGGGGGACAGCGGTGATAGGGACTTGCGGCTGCTCCAGCTCCTCACCGCAGCACCCAAACCGCACCAAAACCAGCCCAATTCCGGAAAGGAGCGCAGCAGCGTTCAGACCTGGAGAAAAACTCTGGGCTGGCCCAGCCTGCCTGGTGTCCCTGGGGGTCACAGCCCCCCCCACTGCCCTCTCGTCCCCAGGCGGCCGTGTGCTGGAGGTTGGCTTCGGCATGGCCATCGCCGCCACCAAGGTGCAGCAGTTTGACATCCAGGAGCACTGGATCGTGGAGTGCAACGAGGGGGTGTTCCGGCGCCTGGAGGAGTGGGCCAGGGCGCAGCCCCACAAGGTCTGGGGGGCCGGGGGGGCTGTGCTGGTGCGCACTGCCGGGGGACATGTGGTGCTGGCGCTCACGGCTCTGCCGTAACGTCACAGGTTGTCCCCCTGAAGGGGCTGTGGGAGGATGTGGTGCCGACGCTGCCGGATGGGCACTTCAGTGGTGAGGAACCGCGCGGCCGGGACCGGGGAGGGGGCGGCAAGGGGGGTCCCGTGGCAGAGCTCAGGGTGCAGGCGAGCACCCGGCCCATGGTGGTGGGGACAGGGACAGGGACAGGCTGCAGCCGGTGTCCCCGGGGAGCAGCGCATCGCTGGGGTCAGAGACATGGGGTGCAAAGGGGTGTCAGCCCCCCAGCAGCGCCTCGGGGTCTGTCCCCACCAACGGGGGTCTCGCTGTCCCCGGGCAGGGATCCTGTACGACACGTACCCGCTGTCGGAGGAGACCTGGCACACGCACCAGTTCAGCTTCATCAAGGTAACGAGGTGGGGCGCAGCACCCCCCGCCGGGTCGGGGGGACACACAGGGCAGGGCTGGGTGCTGAGCCCCCCCATTCCCGCGGCAGGACCACGCGTTCCGCCTGCTGCAGCCCGGGGGGGTCCTCACCTACTGCAACCTCACCTCCTGGGGGGAGCTGCTGAAGGGCAAGTACAGTGACATCGAGAAGATGTTTGAGGTGAGGCTTGGTCCCCTGTCACCTCTGCCACCCCCCGACACTGGCTGTGGATCATGGAGCCATTGCTGCTCCGTCCCCCCCCTCTCCCGCAGGAGACGCAGGTTGGGCACCTGCTGGACGCCGGGTTCAAGAGGGAGAACATCAGCACCAGGGTGATGGAGCTGGTCCCCCCCCGCGACTGCCGGTACTACTCCTTCCCCAAGATGATCACACCCACCGTCTTCAAGCACTGAGGAGCCCCGGCGCTAACGAGGAGAGGCTGACGACGTGCTGCGAGGAGAAGAGCAGCTCTGATCTCCGTTGATGCTCATGGGAGAAGATCGAACCCGATGGATCTGGAGGCTTGGGCTGAAGTCCTGGTGCTTAGGAGACCTTGGGGACAAACGGACTCGCTGGTCTCCTGGGCTCTGCGAGGAACATCCCACCCTGCGTCTGTCCGTCTGTCCCATTTCCACCCAAAACTCGCCCTGCAAACACCTCAACGAAGCTGCAGCTCAACAGCCTTTAGAAAGGGGTCCAAGGACAAGACGTTTCCTCTAAGAACTGGGTTCTTTTTAGAAATCACAGGGTGGTTTTCCACAAATCGGCTAAATAATCACGACCAGGTGGGGAAATGGGGCAGTTGGAGGCATTTTGGCTGCTCCCGGAGCAGCTCCCCAGTGAAGTTTCATTGCTCCCAGTTCTGATCCCAACGACCTCCTTGCACGCAGATGACGTTTCCTCTCTCTCCCCAGAAGGGATAAAATCCATTAAAAAGGGATAAAATCCATTAAAAAGGGATAAAATCCATTAAAAAGGGATGAAATACACCACCGCTGTTTCGGAGCAATTTGTTTGTCTTTCCAAAGCGTGTGTGATTCTGTTCCTTCCCCCAGGCCGATGGGGGAACATCCCCTGACTCCCGGACGCTGCTTTATTCCTACTGTGCTCTGAGTGCTGCACCTTTCCCTTTTATTAGACACATCCTGATTTTGAGCATTACTATTTTACTTGCATTATAGCAATAGAATTCTTTTTTGGCTGCTGTGCACACATAGAAAGGAATTATTTGTTAGATCCTTTGTAGGAATTATAAAGCAGGCGGGGAGGAGAAGACGAGCTCGGGGAGCCCTCGGGGTTCACCTGGTGTGTTGGTCTCAAAACTTCCTAAAAGAGCCAAAGAGCAAGCCCCAGATTTCTGGCAAGACATTTACATGATGATAGTAACGTCAAACCTTCTCCTTCCCTCGCAAGCTATTCAGACCAGAAACCATGTTTAATATCATCAAATTCAATCAATTCAGTGTTTAAAGAGTAGAAATATTTTTGGTAAGAGGGAGATACTAAAGACAGACGAGCAGCTTAACCAGGTAGAGTTTTATTGAAAGGCGTGCGAGGACACGGATTTATTGTGCGTACGAGTGCGAGCGGTGAGTGGGTCATAAACATGATGCTATTTCCTGTACCAGATCTGAATCCTCTTCTCCCGTTTGATTTTCTTCTGCAGCTGCAGGATTCCGTACAGCAAAGCCTCAGCAGTGGGTGGGCAGCCTGGGGGAGAAACGGGGGGCACATGGGGTGGGAGCCAGAAGAGCCAGACACCGCGGGTTTCACCCCAAAGAGCTGCGATTTCCCTCTGCCCTGTGCGCACCGCAGCCCGCAGAGCTGGTAATGCGGTGCTCGCCCGTCCTACCTGGCACGTAGATGTCCACCGGCACGATGCGGTCGCAGCCCCGCACCACCGAGTAGGAGTAGTGGTAGTAACCGCCGCCGTTGGCACAGCTGCAAGAGACGGCGCGGTTCAGCGCGGGAGGGAAAGGAGACGGTGAACCCGGCGCCCGCGAGGCAGCCGGCAGATGTGACAGCGAGGACGGGGCGACACTGAGGTTCACGCCAATTAAACTAAACCGACCCGTTTCCTCTACTCTCACAAAGCAGATATTCGGAGGGTCCTTTCCTCCCTATTGCAAACCCTCCTTGATTTCTGCACATGTGCACAGAGCGTTTCTAGAGCTCATCGTGTCCTGGGGAAATGGTCACCCCAGCGGCACTGGGAGACGAATGAGGTGCCAGAGCCCCATGGGGACCAGATTTCATCTCACCGCAAATTGAGATTCTGGACATACACAAGCGACCGGACTCTGCCAGCTGCACAAACCCCAGCACGTTTCACTGGGAAGACTCTGCCGCTCCCAGTGACTCAACAGACATTGCTCTCCTCACCCCCATAAAGCAGTCTCAATGTTTCAGTTCTAACGAGGCCCCTTTATATAATTTAAGGGGTTGGAAATACAAACAAGAAAGGGGTTCCCCTCCCTCCATCTTCCCGCTCACACCGGATTTCTCCCGTGAAGCACAAGGTGACAGGGACACCCCAGCACTCACCTCCCCATGGAGACCACGTAGCGCGGCTCCGGCATCTGGTCATAGACCTGCGGGACACAGACACATCAGAGCCCTCCCCGTTCACACCCAGCACCCGTGGCCGCCGCCGTCGGTACCTTCCGAAGAGCCGGAGCCATTTTATTTGTCAGGGTGCCGGCCACGATCATGACGTCGGCTTGGCGGGGGCTGGCTCGGAACACCACCCCGAAGCGGTCCATGTCGTAGCGAGGGGCCGCCATGTGCATCATCTCCACGGCGCAGCACGCCAGCCCGAACGTCATCGGCCACAGGGAGCTCTGCGGGGGGAGAGACGCGCGTTACGGCCGAGAACGCGGGAGCTGGGGCTGCGCGGGTGGCTCAAAGAGTTGGTCAGGAAAGGAAACAGAGCAAGAAAAACTTCAATGTCTGTTTAGCCAGAGCTTCACAAATCAAAGCGGCGTCTGTTGTGCAGGAGAGCAAGACCTGAGGCGCAGAGATCTGTGTGTCTGCAGCTGAACATGTCCAAAGATGCGGAGTCTTGATGTCTCACGATGCTCAAGGAACCACCTCAGGAACCCCACACAGGGGCGGTGGGGAGAGGAAAAGCCAAACCCAAGCAGGACAAAGCACACGGGGCTCAGGGCAGCGTCGCTTGTGCAGCCTCCGGCTGTTTGTGCTCTGCTGTCCCGCACACCAGTCCCCACCAACACACACCCAAATGTCACCCCCTGGCTGAGAAACCCAACAACCTCCCTGTAGAGAACTCCAAACTTATTTTTATCCGGAGGAGATGGCTCGAATCCATTTCCCACCGGCGCCTCAAGGCATTTGACACCGTTTCCCCGCAGCGAGCACACCGGGTTCAGCCACTCACCCTCCGCGCCCAGTTGACCAGGTCATCGAGCTTGGTGACGATATATTCGCCCTTGCTGGTGGGGACGTAGGATTTTTTCTGAACGACGGCCGAGCCCTTCTGCTGCACTTGGAGAGAGCTGAGGACAAACAGCACAGGAGCATCAGCCTCCAATTATTTAGTGTAACTGCAGGATACAATCATGAGTCTTGAAGAACTGTGAGCCCATAAAGAACCCACGTTGCTTACGGACAACCTCACCCTCTGCCACCCCTGCAGATGTGGCTATAACGGGTTTTCTTCCACATTGTGGGGGGATCTGTGCAGTTTGTTGCCCAGACAGAGCCCCCACTGTTTGCCGAACCCAAATTAGAGGGTCTGATGGGCTCAGATTCGCCTGTTGGCTTTGAAGAGGGAAGACAAGATTGTCTTGGGTATGCGGGAGAGCTACAGCGAACACAAACTCCCCTCCCCGCAGCTCCCGGTGGGGGGGACCCAGAGTTACCTGTCGGTGCCACCGGCCGCTGGTGTCGGATGGAGCAGCCGAGCGGGAGCAGATGTCACCGCAGCGGGCCTGGGGACACGGAAAAGCCGGCGCAGCCCCGTGTGTGTGACACGGTCGCACAGCCCCCCCGGGAACCGACCCTCCGGGAACCGACCCCCCGGGAACCAAGCCCCCGGGAACCGACCCTCCGGTAACCCACCCCCCGGGAACCGAGCCCCCGGGAACCGAGCCCCCGGGAACCGACGCCCCGGCCCCCGCACGGGGGTCCCGCCCCGGTTCTCACCGCCAGGCCAGGACGCTGCGCCCAGAGAGGCGAAAACCTGCAAGGAGAGAGCACGGGAGAGCTCAGCTCCAGCGGAACCATAACGGGGACAGCGAACGACCCGGACCGGGGAGAGAGGCGGCCCGGAGGGGACAGGGACAACCCCGGACGAGTCACCCCCGCGGAGCTGCGGGTCCCGCCGCGCCCCGGAGCCCCCAGCCCGGCCCTGTCCGCCCTCAGCGCTCCCTCCCGGTCCCCCCGCAGGGGCCGAGGCCGCTCCCCCGTCCCCGGTCCCGCTCACCGCCCAGCGCCGCCATCTCTCCCACAGCCCTTCAGGCAACCTCTGGGCGCGGTGCACCCACCAAGCGGCCCCGGCGCGGCCCCGGTGCGTCGCCTCATTGCGCCCGGCGGGGAACGCGGGACGGGGCAGAGTGTTCCGCGGAAACCCGCCGGGCTGCGGCTCCAACCCGCGGCGAAGCGAAGCGGGGAAGGCGGCGGCTGCACCTCGGTGCCGCAGAGCCCCGGAGGGAGCGGGAAAATGAAAATAAAGCGACCGTCCCTGGGTGGGCTCGAACCACCAACCTTTCGGTTAACAGCCGAACGCGCTAACCGATTGCGCCACAGAGACCGCGCTGCCGCCGCCCCCGCTGTATCCGCCGCTGTGGGCAGCGGCACCGCGCCGGTACCGGCCGGCCCCGCCGCGTCCCGGCCCCGCGTCCCGCCCCGGCCGGGCCCAACCGCCGCCCCGCCCGGTGCGCGGTCCCCGGTCCCCACCCCCGCCGGGCCCGGCCCCACCGGGGGGTGACGGGAGGGGGGGGCGGACGCGCCTTCACGCAGCCGAAATAGCTCAGTTGGGAGAGCGTTAGACTGAAGATCTAAAGGTCCCTGGTTCGATCCCGGGTTTCGGCAGATGCTCTTTTTCCTGCTGGGCCTGGGGCTGCAAAAGCCACTGTTCCCCCAATACCACCCCCCGTATTTTGGGGCGCCGGTGAACGCGTCACCCCCTCCCCAAATCGCGGTCCGGTTCTTTTTAATATCCCAGGAGCACAGAGAAGCAGCAGCAGGGACAGGGCAGGCAGCCCCTTGAACAGGCAGCAATCAACAGGGATGTTGGCAAATCCCCACATGAAATG
The DNA here is from genome assembly GCF_037038585.1 of Patagioenas fasciata. NCBI lineage: Eukaryota > Metazoa > Chordata > Aves > Columbiformes > Columbidae > Patagioenas > Patagioenas fasciata. Next base: position 5,067,601 of record NC_092546.1, on the reverse strand, counting down.
AAGCAAGAGAACAGCAAAGAGTAAGTTTGTTCTCTTGTACTCACCCCTATGTTGAATATAAAGTGAAATCATGCAACTGAAACATGGTACTACAGTTTTATCTGATACACAAAACTGATCTGCAGCAGATGTAAAATCATCTGCCTGGTGGTACCAAAGACCAGGGCTCAAAATCAGCATTTGAAATAAGTGAGCACAGTCAAACAAAAAGCAATGACGAGCCTCTGATTCACTTCATCCACCTTTAATTCATTTAAGACCACATAATTCTGTACATCACGGGACTAATTCATCTTGAGGTATGAATAGTGACCTCCAACGCCAGGTTCCAATGGTTGAGAGGGGTCGAAGACGCCGATTCCTAGAATCAGAACCTGTCCACGTTGAATCAAAGGAGAACGAGAAGGGAGGGCTGAGATAACAGCAAAGGGAGGGAGGAGCTCTGGGGCCCTCTGAAGACTCTTAATATTTAGTGTATTTTAAGAAGCATCCCCACACTTCAAGCAGGAAGCTGAGGAGACACCAGTCTCAGAGTCACAAAGAGCTCCTGCAGCACCAGCTCCTGCTGTCACCTCCTCATTGAATGTTTGTTCTGTCACGGGAAACGCGTCCCCCCTTCCCACAAGTGGCAATGAAAATAAAGAACCTGTCCTATTCCTATGGTTTATGTACCTGGGAATGGCACTTCAATAACAGAAGGATTCCAAATTCATAAATTCATTAGAAGTGTAAATAAAATATATTCAGGTAATTACTATAGCCAGAATACACATCTGTATCCCAATATACATTTCAACTTAACTTCAATTCATCTTGGTTTCTATTGGACAAGCAAGTAGATCACATTTTCATTATTATGTAGAAAAATAAAATCATTGGTCTTTTAGCACGAGCTTGCAGGACCACGAGTTCTCAGTTCTCAGGCTGCCAGAGACCTTGAGCAAGAGCTGGGAGGGAACCACACTTGATTAGATTTGACACTTAGAGAGAAAAAGACAATTAGACGAGTTCCTAAAATCCTGGCCTCAAACATTAAACCAGCGCTCAGAACGGTTCCACTTTTGCATGGAAAAGTGATTTTTGGATTCCTCGCCTACTGATTTTTCATCATCCTATCAGGACAAAAAGTGAAGCCTTTGCTATTCTGATCGCATCACTAGGTACTGGGTTCTTTCCCCACCTGTTGAGATATCAAGCAAGAACAGTCAAACCCACCGGGAACATCCGCAGAGGGGAAACCCGTGCGGTCAGCAGCCGGGAAGGCACTGGGCACGTAACTCCCGAGGACAAAAGCCCTTCCTTTGTCACGTATTTGGCCAAAATAATTCATACCAAACTCCACATTACACCAAGGAGCGAAACACGTGCTGTTTGCACAAGCTCCGCGTGAAGCAGCGTCTGTCACGGGCAGCTCGACGCGGCACAGCCGGGGAAGCAACGCGAGCCCCGGGGAGATTAATGGAGAGCAAGGGCTGAGGATGCAGCTGCAGCCAACAGCGTGAGAACGGCTACAGCTTTGAAAATATACACACGGATTTCAAAAAGCGAGAATTCCACATTTTATACAGATAACTGCTTGGTTATATACACTCAGCGCCAGGGTGACCGAGTCCGCGCCGCCACTCATGCGCTGTCGGCAGACGCTGCTTTGCTCTTCCACCTTTTCCTTTCCAGAATTTCTTCGTCAAATATTTCCCGCTCCCTGAAAAGAAATCGAAAGTTCTCCTGTAGGAACAATCTTGACACGTTAAACAGGGTGTCACAGTAACTCTGCAACAACGTTTCCCAGGTTTAACCATTTTGTTAGACAGCTCGGCCTTGCAGGAGGGAGGACACTGAACCCTCCCGCCCTCATACTCCCGTTTTTCCATAGAAACAGTAAAGCAGTAAGAAAAATTCAGAGAACACTAAAAATAACAAGATACCTTTTGCTCACAGATGGTCCTTTGATGTATTTCTCCTCTGCCTTCTTGTAATCGATGTCATCCAGAGCAGAAATCGCATAAATGATGGCCTAGAAAAGTATTGAGCTCATTTACACTCATGAAAAAAAGCTAAATTATAACCAGCAATTTGAAACTGTCTCAGCAGTCAAGCACGTTTGTGGAATAAGGTTCCTCTGCCACTTCAGAAAACCACTTGTTGTGTCCCTCAAGTTCTTAAATAATATAAACTTGCTCTTTAACATCCCCAGGAGTATTTTTATAACCACATTTTCCATTTAGTTTCTACAGAAGCTCGTGCTCTGCCACTAACACTAGCGTTACTTAAACATTCACGGAGCATTCCGTGTTCACTTACTTCAGGCAAAAGGACATCGGAAATAAATTTGATGCCATCTCCGTTTATTCGGTGCAGGTTTTTAGTGTCTATTCCACGATAAACCTCCTTCAAGTAGTTCACCACCAGGTCGAGTTGCTCTTCATCCTCTAAATAGGTTTCGACGCAGGTGACGTACTGCCTGGAACTGCGGAACTCCTTCAGCCACCGCGACTGCTTCCTGCTCTTCAAAATAGCCAAGAGATGCTCCTCGGCCCCCTTGGTCTTCACAATGAACTCCACGATCTTCTTATTGGCTTTATCTCTGGCGGCCCTTGTCCTGTCAGGAAGGAGCTTCTTGCAGGGTTTCTGAGGGGAGGTTTCTGGTGAAGACTCTTCAACGTCTTCCTCCGCCGTGTTTGGAAAGGTCATTTGGGCTAACCCGTGATAACCCTCCTTTCTGACCGGGTAGCCTGAGAGAAAAGCCACAATCATTTGTGCTTAAATAGCCAAAACAAAGGGTTTTCTCACACATAGACTTAGATAGAAGGGACTTCCTTGATAAGAGCAAAGTTTTTCTCCCTCTCCTATCAAAGAAATGAACTTGACAGCGTGAATTAACCAGTTAACTGTCTGTAACAACCAATATTTACTAAACTTTCGTTTTGGGACTGAAAAGCCTTAGAGTGCAACAACACTGTGCAGTAATTTTAATAGTTCTCCCCTCACTGGGTCTGGTGCTTAACTCAGTGTTAGAGCCAAACTCACCTACCAAGAGAACAATACGAAAAGATAATGAATTAACTTACTGATATCAGCAGCAAAGTATTCCAAGAAGGACCCCGTAAAAGAATGGCAACCTAAAAAGCCCAAAACAGGGTATTTATCAGTTTATGAAGCCAACATAAATAAGCTGAGGGTTTTGGTGTTGTCTTTTCTCAGACTGGATGGCACCATCTACCCCATCCGCTTACCCACTCTGATTCGATAGTCAGAAATCAGGCGAATACACCACTCGATTTCTTGGCGATAACCTTCTTTGGCTCGGTTCTACAAAACAAGAACCATTTACAGCCTTAAAAAGAGAATCCTGTTGAAGCTTTTAGATCCAGGACACTAACCAGGGATCAGAGGTGGCTAACAATAATGATAATGATTTAAGATAATGAATCAGAGTTTACTTGCACTTTCCCCAACAACTTGCAGTGACACGTTCCAGGAAATACTCACTATGAGGTCCTGCTTCTCTTCACAATCAAAGTGCTTCAGATTCCGAAGAGGTACTGAGAAACTTAAAGAAACAAAGAAACAGAGTCAGGGCACGTCTGTTTATCCACTGCAGTCCTACGCCTCCCTGAAAACCCAGTTTTATAAGGAACTCTGGAACACAGGTTTTATTAGTTTTGGTTTTCATAATGAGCTAAAACTGCAGAATCTTTTAACAAATTACAAGTCCCTGGTTTTGCAACAAAACCACAGGCAGGCCTGTGTTTCCAGAGTCTGGGCACCACACGCAGAAAACCAGCAGCTGTCCCCAGCCCTTTCTATTTCAGTTTCTTATACAAGTAGCAGCTCTTCACATCAACACCAGCCTGTCCCTGCAAACCCTTCCCTCGCTTGGTCCCTCGCTCCTTCTGCAATCAACCTCGGCTTCAACAGGGTGTTATTGCCCCATACCAGGAAAAGAGCACAGGACGCTGACTAAAAGAAACTGAAAGTTCAGAATGTGACCAGAATGCGCAACATTTACCCTTTTTTCTTGTCGTTTGTATTCCCTTCTATCAGGAGCACACAAGCCTTTCTGTGCTTCCGCCTCACGTTTTTTACCTGTCGAAAGGATAAAGTCTCATCAGCATCCTGCGGTCCCACCACACTCACAGGGCAGGAACATTCCCCACCGATGTTATCCACCATACCCCATACTTTAAGGAAGTTACACAAACAAGAAAAATGAAGTTAGCCCAAAGGAGCGTTTTGTTAGTGCACAAGGACCCATCCTCTTTCTTTCATTAGTTGGGTGCAGCTGCTCTAATTCAGGTTACAAGCTGTAAGGGCTCAGTACTCGCCCTTTGCTCCAAACACCATGTGAATTAATGACATTTACTTTTCACGTGCACATGTATAATCCACTTTTATGATCTTTGGAATGCTTCTACTGGAAGATCTTGCCCATTTCCAGGAAGAGGCAGCGAGCAGCTCTTACCACAGCTGGCCAGTACGGATACCTCCGCAGCTTGCACCACACCAGAATCCCTTCCTCAATCGGCTGTGGCTCTGCAATGAAAAACAAAGTCATTTTTATTTAAGAAAAGACAGTTTGCTCGCCCTCTTTCAGGAGTTTCAATTCAATGCTTTCAGAGGTTTTAATTGAGGTGACAGAGCATCCTCCACACACTCAAAATGCAGCATGGGCAGTTCTGAAAACAGGAGCTTGGATATTTCCATCCCAGTTTCACAGCAATTCACATTTCACTCTGTTTCAAGCAGCCTTTCTGGGGCAACCAATACATGAATTTTATTCCCAGCTCAACCAAAGCAAGCTCCACTTTCTAGAAAGGTCAGGTTCATTACCAGAGTTTGTCAGCAAACAAGAAGCGCACACATCCTAAAAGCGCACACCCATTTTGGGTGAAAAAGTCTCATAGATGTACACTGATGTCTCACCTTGATGTGATAAAATACTGGGCAGCTCTTCATCCTCCTCTTCTTCGTCTACCAGAGCTGAGAGACCAGAGAGACTCTCCGAGGCAACGATCTTTGAAGTCAGATCGGAGGGTTCCAGCCCTGCCAAAAGCAGCAGGAACCCGCAGTCAGGAGCGGGGAACAGGGATTTGAAAAGCATCGGCTTCAGAACAGGCAAAACACAAAACTGAGTGACCCCAGAGCCATACGTCACTGCGACACCCGGGTCTGTGACACCGCGCACACGCTTGGTCTCTGCCTAATAACAGGAATAAAGATGAAAAAGGGAAAGGAATGAGAACAGGCAGCTTTCAGAACTCCACTCCTTTACTGACACCATCTCATCTCTAAATTGACCTTCGCCCTTGGCGAGACAGCAGGAAAAAAGCCACCTCCATGAGAAATTAGGTGATCTAGTGCAGGGTGAGAATCTCAGCTTTTCAGGGCAAAACCCTGAACGACTCCAGACAACCTCCACACAAAATCGGTTTGTAGCCAGCAGTAAAGCGACTGCACTGTTTGCTGCTCCAAATCTTAAAAGGAATGCAGCTCAAGGCCCGTTCACAAAAGCAGCGTGACATTCTGAGATGAGTCACAGCACTCAGCAATCACACCAGTTTTCCCCTCCCAAGCGCCATGCCCACCTTCATCTTCCTCAAAGTCCGGCAGCTGAAACTGCTTCACTTTATTCACGACCACGTCTGCCGTATTGTTATTTTCCTCCTGCGAGTGGTTTGACGGCTCACGTGAAGGTTCAGGGCAATTCCTGCTCTTCCTTTTCCTGGATGAGGCCGCAGCTGCACTGATCTCTCGCTCCCCATTCATCTGTTTTAAAGCCACTGGCTTTTTCCTTCCATCCAATTGCTTCGCTAGACTGTCGCTCTCACAACTGATGCTTCTTTCCAAGCCATCTGAGGCACTTTTACAAGAGGAATCCGGCACCATTCGACCTCCAGCGCTGGTCCTGGCAGGTACTGCGGTGTCAGACACGCAGGGGAGGGAGAGAGGAGACCCCTCCCCAGCAAGGGGCTGCGCTTGACCCTCGGGGAAATCACCCCCACCCACCACAGAGAACTCTGCACCTCTGCAGCTTTTTCTCCCTTGCTTGCTTTTTTCCTCCTTGGGCTTCAGGGAGACTTTGCTTCCTGCTTTAGGCTTGGTTGATAATCCAGGCTCATTTTTTTTCAGTCTCAGTAATGATTTTGATTCTGGTGTTCTGCAATTTGGCCTCTCTGAGTTTGATGTATCACGCAAGTCCCCAGCATCGCACTCGGGAGGGTTTGTTCCCTCTTCCAAAACAGAAGAACCCTTCTGGATTAGGGGTTTTGCATCAGTCTTCAGGCTGGGGTTATTTCTTCGTTCTTTTTTCTTCCTAGAAGCCTCAGGCTCCTGCTTTTCTCTGGCGTGAACGAGTGATTGACACCTGCGACCCGGGGTAGATGGGGGAGATCCCACGTTGTTCTCCTGTGACAGCAGAGGGTTTGGTCCTTCTGAAGGTGGCACTTGTCTGGCTGAGTCATTTTGATTCAAAATATCCAGGGCAATTTTAAGAGAACGGCGATATTTCAGCTCTTCCACAGCCTCACTCGAATTATTCCTTTGAGCTGATGAAGAAGAACACGCAATAAATGCAATAAGCTTTCTTTGTATATAAGAAATAACAGATTTTATTTATAGTAAATCTTTTGTTTAACATGCACCTTGACACTGAAATTATCTGTGATTCTTAAGTCAAAGCACAAGCTTCTAATGCCTTAATTTGATGTAAATAACACAAGTTTCTTCCCCATTCCTTCCAATACACCACACAGGGAAGAGCATGAGTAGCTGTGACGTGGTTCAGTCTATTTTCACACTTTATGGATAGAAAGGAAAGAGGGGGAAAAGCAATGCAAAGAAAACACCTCAATAAAGGGGGAGCCAAGTGCTTAACTATTATTCACAGACTGAGATTTTGTGTGTATTTTCCATTCAGACTGCGTATATTTTCCGTTCAGAACACACACAAGGCAGCAAATACTTTGACACATCCTCACCTAAGCTGGAAGCGATGCTTTCGATACGATCTTCCTTTAGAGGAACAGCATCCGAGCGGCTCACGCGGACTCTGAAAGCACAGCAAAGCCAACTAAACCCACCGCAGCGCTCAGCACCACTCACCCAGCAATAAACCAGCAATGTTTTTACCCCCAAATCCACTCCTTTTAGAAGTTACAAAGTCAAAAAAAGCCACACGGAGAATGCCTGAGCTAAGAGTCAGCACATTGTCTATGGATGTTCCACGACACAATATGGCCAGCTCTAAAAAATCAACAGGTCTTGGGTTACCCATCTAATCCCCTGCAAACCAATGATCTCATTTCACAGATATCTTCAGATAAAGGGACTTTTTTTAATGACTAAGAGCACAAATATGCAGCAATAACAAGGACACTTAACTGTTTTTCCAGGCCAAGTATTTCAACTTCAAAAGACGCCTTCTCCTTCCCGTTAGATGTTTTCCCAGCAACTTCACTTTTGCACAAAACCTGCATTGCAGAACAAAATTAACCACATATGCAAAATCCTTGACCAAGTCTGTTGGACTATAGGAGAGATCTAAACATTTTTCGATATGAGCAGCACTGAACCAACTGATCTTCCACATCAGGGTCTTTACAGATCAGCTCTTTTTCAAAGCACAGATACATTTATGAGCATCTCTTACTTACTCTCTACTACATTTAATTCATTTCTAAGTTACACTCACAATCTTTCCCTCATTTGTGAATCTACTTTACCTTTGCTGGCCATAAACGCTTCTTCCACATGCAAAGAATGTACTCTTGCTCTCTCATGATTGTGCTTCACGTAGAAGAGGGAAATTCCAGTGTGCTCTGAATACAAAGGGGATAAAAAAGTTGCCTGACACTTCCTCCATTTTTGTCTTTTTTTAAAAGAAATACAGGACTTAAGCAGAACACATTATTACAGCTACATATCATATTACCTTTGAGATCACTGGAGTAATATCACTTTGCATGCATTCTCCAAGTTTATGCTCTAATATTTTATCGTGTGACTGTACAACATCAGGTCTCACTGAGCATGTAAGTCCAGAAAATTCTGTCACAAATAACCCAGTAAATTCCGTCACACTCTGCAGCTCCTGCTACCGAACCCCGACAATGGTGCCACTCACACCCCACAGATCCCCCCACCCTGCACCTGTTTTAAGCAATTTACAACTATAACCTAAACAGACCGACTACAGAATTCTCACAGATTTCTTCTAGTGCCTTAATTTGATGTAAATAACACAAGTTTCTCCACCATTCCTTTCAATACATCACATGGGGAAGGGCATGAGTAGTTGTGACATGGCTCAGTCTATTTTCAAACTTTATGGATGGAAAGGAAAGAAGGGGAAAAGCTGAAAACCTGAAAGGTTTTAAGAAAGACCCTTTAAGGAAACGCTCCGGTACTTACAGAGCCCAGGACTCGTGCTTTCCCCGCACGCTGGAACGCGGTCCTGTGACCCAAACACAGCGAGGAGGAGCCGTTAGTGCCTCCCTGAGCACCGAACCGCGGGGCAGGGACACTGCGAGGCCCCAACAGCTCCACCTCCGTCGGTTCCCCCCGGTTTCCCGCCGGGCGGCGTGGGCCGAGCTGCCGTGAGGTGACCGCCGGGGGCCAGAGGGACGCGGGCCCAGCGCCCCCGCCCAGGGGACTCCCGCCGCGCTGAGGGCAGGCCACCCCTCGCCACCCTCACCCAAACCCCAGTCGCTCGCCCCTGTCCGATCCCGTTCCCCCTGTTACCGAGCGCCGATACGCAGCAGACACGGGCCCGGTGCCGCCGCCTCCCATATCAGGCCGCCCGCCCTCCCCGTTCTGCGCATGAGCAGCCCCCAACAGCCAATCAACGACCGCCGGCTCGCGCGTGGGGCCGCCCCCTTCCCGCCGCCAAAACACAACCCGGCTCCAGCCAATCACAGCGCCCGCCCGCCGGGTGGCTCCGCCCTTCTCTTTCTGTTTCTATTCCCGGGTTCGGCGCGCGCGCGCGCCCCGCCTTCCGACGACGTCACTTCCCCTCCCGCCAGCCGAGGCGGGGACGTCGGGGTCGCCGGTTTGTGGGCGCCATGGCAACGCGGCCGTGCTGGTGACGTCAGGCCCGGTCACCGTTCCCTTCACAGCCCAGGTTGATCAAAGGCACTTTCTCTAACTCAGCGTTACAAGGGATTTGTCTTTTTTTTTAATTATTTTTAAATTTAATTTAATTTAATTTAATAGGTGAAATGACCCCCGGTGTGGCCGGCGCGGATTTACAGCCAGAGATAAAAGGCAAAGCGAGCGGGAGAGCCACAGAGAGACCAGCGCAGAGAGAGGGAGCTGAGAACAAACCGCCTGCTGAAAATGGGTTGAAAAAACCCAAAAGACACACCCACACACACAAAAAAGGGGCCTTGGACAAGCTGCTGTTTGGCCCTGTCAGTTTCCAGCCCTTGTGTTGAGAATCAGAGTGAAGACGGAGCCTGCGTTACGACGTTTGGTACTTTATTAGCTGTCTACGCCTCCTCGTAATTACCTGCGATACCCAAAATGTCACCACTACATGGAACTAGAAGTTATTAAACACACTCTGGAAATGGCGTGCAGACCAAAACAGCACCGACTCCCAGGAGCACATTGTTTTCTTACCATTAAGTACTGACATTTGTGAAATAACACTTGGTTGAGATGACAAAGAGGCAAACCCCTTCGTCTAGTTTTGTTCTTGCACTGCTCCCGATTGAAGACACTTTGTTACTCCCTGTTTTCTGGTCGATACCTTATTTCCCTTTATCCTGCAGGCTCTGGGGGGTGCTGAGCCTGGTCCTGCGAGGCATTTAGATCCAGATTTCATGTTGAAGGATATAAAACAGTCATTTGAGACCTGGGTTAATAAACAACGTGGTTAAAGTTGGAGTTGGGGGCCCGAGGACAGAGAACATCAACCCCAGGAGAGGTTAAAGAGCGGAGTTCGCGCGGGAAGGTTTAGCCCTCTGTATTAAAACAAAAGAGGAAACCAGCTGCAAAACGCAAATCAAAATAGTTTTCCCTTGCTGAAATGTTCTCCCGTGTTATCAGCGTTCACCTTGTTGTTCACCTGCTTCCCCACTGAGGATATGGATTAGTTAACAAAAGAAAAGAGTCTGGTTGAGACCGAATGTTTCTCCTATTAAAAAAACCTCTAGAACATCTGATCTTTGCTTGGTATTTGGCTTTACAAGCCCAATGAGCTCCATGCGGAATGGATCAGCCCTTCCACGTTTTCTGCCGTAAATAACGGTGACAGCTGCGCTGTGACGTTCGCCTCCCGCTGCTCTGACACCGCTCTGACCCCCGCACCCTCCGGCTCTCTGGAATCGCGGCTTTCAGCTGCAGCAAAATGCCCATTTTTGTTCGCAGCCTCTCCTTTAACAACCGCTCGGTTCTGTGTCACCAGCCGGGAAAAATCGACCACGTGTCCAAATTGTGTTCGCTTCCAGATGGGGATTTTTGCTCGATCGTGTCGGACGTGTGTGGCCCAGCCTGCGGGCGCCGCGGTCACAGTCGCGGCCTCGGATCAGCAAACCGCCGGCACCGCGGAGATTCCTGTAATCCCCACGCTATATGGCTTTTCCTCTCCGATTACTTGTCCTGTATGAAAATCTGCAAACGCTTATGCTGGGGCTTGGTAAATAACCGCCTAAAAAAGTCACTTTTCAAGAAGTTTGTCATCTGATTTCTTATAAAAACAAACAAAATATGTATAAACTCATTGTCCTCAGGGAACAACAGCACCGTCACGCGTTACAAAATCTCACAACATGCTGTAGAAAGTTGCATTGTTCTGCGTTAAAACTCATATAAATCGCACCCTGGAACGTCACCGTGGCGGCCGGACGAGCCAGCGCTCCCGGGCTGTGACAATCCTGCCGCCGTCACGCATCCACAAGACTGAACGTGGGGACAAATGAAACTGGAGCGGAACCAAAGCACGAATCGAGCTGAGATCATCTGCCATCTGGAGAGAATAAAGGAACCGCTGGCAAATGCGTTTTCTCCGGATTGGATCAATCAGCCGGCTCCAGCGGCTCCTCCAAACCCCTTCTGATGGAGCAGCAAACCCATCCCAGCAGCTGCAGGGTCGGTGGGCAGTGACAACCCAGTGACAACCTGGCGATGATCCAGCGATGATCCGGACGCCCCCTCAGCAAACAAACCCTTCAGGACTATTTACAGGAACGTACAGAACTCTGTTGCAAAGCCAACTCGCTGACTTTGTAGGGAAGGTGTCAGAAATCCTTTTCCTGCTGTTTCCTCCTCATTTTTAAGCCACTTGAGATCTTTTCGAGCCACAGCAGCCAAAACTTGTGAATTTGTTGGAAGACTGAGTCACCAGCCTCGTTTCCCCCGTCAGGTCTGTACAGACACAAACTCACGCGACTGGGTACAACGGCACCGGCAACAGGACACTGGATGAAGACGCTTCATGCAACAGACCACGGCTCCCGGTACCCACCCACACTCGGGGGGCTCCTTTCCCCCCCAGCCCCACTGCCAGCGTCCAGGGCTCAGCAGACGTCGCTGTCGCAGCCGCGGTGAGCCGGCAGCCGCGCCGGGCGCTTTAGCTCTTGCAGCCGGCGCCGTTCACAGGAACCTCGGCCACGGCAGGGTGGTCACTCCGGAAAGCCTCGAGCTCCTTGGTGGCGGTGGCTTCGGGGCCAGCAGTCCCTGTCCCCTGGGGGAGGCCAGCACCCTGGGGACCCCGCTGGCTGCGCCCGCTGCGGGAGCAGTCGTGGTGACCGTGGTTGCCCAAGCGGCTGGAAGCCACCACGGCTTTCATGGCAGCCTGTCGCAAAGGCACAGCAGGGGAACCATTGTTAGTCTGTGTCCCCTCCGATGCCCTTCCCGAGCCGAGGGATGCAGCTGCACAAGGAGCCACTCTGTTGTCCTTCACGCCTCCCCGAGCCACCCCCTGTGCTGCCACATGTCGCTGGGCATTTATCTGCTCAGGGCAGGGGATTCTTAGAACCCAGTGACAGCAGCTCCCTAGGTTAGGGGACATGAACACGAGCCACGCCGGGGCTCGCGGGGCCGTTTCTCCCTACCTTCAGCTTCCGCCTGGCATTAAATTCCTGCATTTTCTTCTGCGTGCTGTCCATGTGAGCAAATTTAGCAGCTTTCCCAGTGACCCAGGGATGCTCCAGAGCCTGGGAGACAGTCAGTCTCTTCTGGGGGTCCAGGACAATCAATTTTCTGACCTGTAACCAATTTCAGACACACAAAAAGGCTTCATTTGTTAAACACCCTGAGTTTTGCCATCTTCTCAAGCGCTGCTCTGAAGGTTCACACTCAGCAGCCCTGCGCTCCGGTGCTGCCTTGCTCACCAAGTCCTTGGCGTTGAGGGAAACCTCGTCCCACCACGGGGACACGAACTCGTAGTCGCAGGTAAGGATGCGGCTGTACATGTACTGGTCCCCGCGTGGGTCGAAAAAGGGCTCGAAGCCACAGAGCCTGCGAGGGGGGAGAGAGGAGCTGCCCCCGAAGCCTCGCGGCACGGCTGTGCCGGTGTTCACGGCGGGCTGAGGCAGAGCCAGCGGTTCCACCGCGGGCAGGACCGGGGAGCGTTACTCACAGGATGTAGGTGATGACGCCCACGGACCACAGATCCACTTCGGGGCCGTATGGGCCCCCATGGAGGATTTCGGGGGCTGGAAACAGAGTTTGGGGTTCAAACACATGGATGTGGGTAGCTCCCGGCAGCACGGCCGCGGTGGGAACCTCGCGGTGGAGGAAACACCCCCAGGCAGTGGCAACGTGTCCCCAGCCCGGCGCAGCCATCCCCCCCGGTTCCCCCCACTCACCGCAGTACCCCGGCGTCCCACAGACGGTTTTCATGGTGTCCTGCTCGTCCACGATCTTGGAGAGCCCGAAGTCACCTTGGGGAGACACAGGAGAGCGGTGGTGCCATCAGGGGGAGGCACCATCGACCCCCCTGGTGTCACAACCCCTCACGGGGGGTCCCCGGCAAACCCACCGATTTTCAGGGGCGCGTCGGGGGACAGGTCTGCGTAGAGCAGGTTCTCTGGCTTCAGGTCGCGGTGGACAACTCCGTTTTCATGCAAATACTTCAGAGAGAGAGAAATTGTGATGGGGAGAGGAGGGGAAGGGGCAGGGGGGGCCTTGGGCAGAATTCGGGAGGCATTGGTGTGGTACCGGCACAACCACGGGACCAACTGGCCTGATTGTCCCTTCAGAAGCACCGAACGCCCGCAGAACCGGAGCTGCTGGTGCGGCTGCGGGGGGACGGGAAGGACGTTTGCCGTTCTGAATGTCTGTTTTTAAACCCTCCCGTTGCCATAGAAACCCCATCACCAGCCAAACTGGGGTGCAGAGCGGGGCTGACCTTCCTGCTCCCTCCTCATCCCCCCCAAACGCAGAGGGAGAGGAGGATCCTCCACCAGCAACGCCTTCAGGGGACAAAATGCTGCTCCCCAGGGATATTTGGGGTGGGTGCAGCCCCCAGTGCCTCTCCCAGGGGTATTTGGGGTGGGTGCAGCCCCCAGTGCCTCTCCCAGGGGTATTTGGGGTGGGTGCAGCCCCCAGTGCCTCTCCCAGGGGTATTTGGGGTGGGTGCAGCCCCCAGTGCCTCTCCCAGGGGTATTTGGGGTGGGTGCAGCCCCCAGTGCCTCTCCCAGGGGTATTTGGGGTGGGTGCAGCCCCCAGTGCCTCTCCCAGGGGTATTTGGGGTGGGTGCAGCCCCCAGTGCCTCTCCCAGGGGTATTTGGGGTGGGTGCAGCCCCTAGTGCCTCTCCCAAGACAACGTTACCGAAACGGCCTCCAGGATCTGTTTGACCACGTGGGCCGCATCCCGCTCGCTGTAGAAGCCCCGCTCCACGATCCTGCGGGCACACGGGGTCAGTGCAGCAGCCCCTGCCACCCTAGACCCCCCATCAACCCCCTCCATCCTAATCCTCCCCACCACGAGCTCTGTCCCCTCGCCGGGCCGTGGCTCGGTCGTACCTGTCGAAGAGCTCTCCTCCCGTCACCAGCTCCAGCACCAGCGCGATCTCAGCGGGCGTCTCGAAAATCTCCTTCAGCTTGATCTGCAAGGGCGACAGGAGGGATGCGGGGACCAGGTTTGCTGGGGGTGGGGAGGTCACGCAACCGCAGCCGCACGTCTCCCTCCTCGCCTCTTTATTTATTCAAATGTGATTTCTTTTAACTCTTTGCACCAGCCCTGCTCGCTGAATTGTGCGTTAAGGACGACACTGGGAATGGGAAGAGATGCCCGCATGGCACCTTGATTGCATCTCCAAGCTCGTTAGCTCACCAAAAGCTTTTAATTTCTCGTGGGAGTGACCCCACCGCAAAGCCCTGTCCTTGTTCCCCCAGCACGGATCCTGCACCCCAGCACTTGTGCAGGAGAGATGCACAGAGCCCCAGGGGGACAAAGCCACCTCTGGGACCCCACGGGTGCTTTTGGAAACAGCCCTTGGACCATTTTGCAGCAGAAGAGGCTCTAAAGAAATGTGAATTTTCTCCCAATTTTTGCTTTTTAGCTCCCACACAAGGTGAGATTGTCCACGCGAGACCTTTGTGCCACTGCAGCTAATCTGGAATTAACAGGTCTCTCTTAAAAACACGTCAAAATGCAATTTTATATATATATATATATATAATTTTTTTTTAATAGAAAACAGAAAATTTCATGCTTCTTAAGACTTTTGTGACACTGCGAATTTCATGGGGCTTTAATCATTACCTTCACAGGCTGGGTGACAAGCCGTGATACCCCGCAGGCTGAGAGACACTATGTGGCAGCTTATTGCATTATAATAATACACAGAAGCACTATAATTTTCCTATTAACTTCAAAAGTTTACAATCCTATTATCATCCGCTGTCGAGGTTGGTGCTGAACGATAGCGAGCGCAAAACGGCACCGGCGTGAGTGGTGAAACGGAGCATCGCTGCTTCAAGAATCACTTGAACCCGAGAGTGAGCAGAACCCTACGGAAAACTCGGTGATTTAAACATGAAAACTGCCAAGCTGGATCCTCCTCCACGTCTCCCCGGAGAGCAGAGGGGGTGGAAAGAAGGGCAGAAATTGCATTTTCTGTTGCATTTCTGATAACGCATCAGCGGCGCCTCTCCCCATCATGGCCGATACCGGCTGAGCATCCTCTGGGGTTGATCCCCATCCCAGCTGCTGCCCCCGTGTCCTGGGATGGGGGAAATGACTCTGTGGAAAAGGCAGAAGCACCAAGTTGCCCCAAAATGCTGAGACATCCCCCGGCTGAGCTGGCCCAGGGGCTCCGGGATCCCTGGCTCCAGCGCGTTTGGCTCCATCATTCCTGGTTTTTTGATGTTTTGGGCTTCTCTTGGCTTCCTCTCTGCATTGAGGTTTTGGATGGTGGTCAGGAGGACAGGAGACCCCCCTGGGCTCCTCCAGAGAGCAAAGACTTGTTGCTGCAAGGATTGATGTGGGCTGTGCTGGAGGTGACCATGCCCAGGGTTTGGGGCCGTATCACAAATAAACGGCAACTCAGGCAGCAGCAGCTGATGGCGAGGGGGTATCCTGGCCATGGCCCAGTGATGTCCTTGCCATGTCCCAGTGATGTCCTGGTGATATCCTGGCCATGTCCCAGTGATGTCCTGGTGATATCCTGGCCATGTCCCAGTGATGTTGTGGCCATGTCCCAGTGATGTCCTGGTGATGTCCTGGCCATGTCCCAGTGATGTCCCAGTGGTGTTCTGGCCATGTCCCAGTGATGTCCCAGTGGTGTTCTGGCCATGTCCCGGAGATGTCCCAGCGATTAATTCAATAGGAGCCAGGTCTGTCTCACCCTCAGCGCCATCCCCCTGTGCCGCAGCAGCTGCCAGGTGTCTTTTTGTGTTATTTTCTCTAACTCAGGTCATCCCCGAGATGCTTTTGCAATTTGCCGGTGGAACTAAGCCGCTATTAATCAGCCTTTTGGGCAGGTGGAGGGGCGGGGAGCGCGGAGCCCCTGCCCTTGCGGAGGGGCCGATGCGGCGGCCGCGGCTCTGCTGACACCGGCGCTGATTCGATCTGCTCCCAGGCGTTGCAAATCGCTCCAGCCGAGCTGCTGTTATCCCCCGTTATCCCCCGAGCGCTGAGCAAGAGAAACGGCGACCGCTTGCGCCAGGACCCGGCACCCACGGCCCCGGCCTCGCCTTTTATCTCCCCTTGCAGGATTCATTACAGATGGGCAATTTGCTGCAGTATTTCATTTGATCTCCTCGATGGAAATTGCTTCCCAAATGGAAATCTCAGGCAGGGAGGTGGGGGGGACAGCAGGGGGGCTGAGAAGCTCAAAGGTGCTGCAAGGACCAGGAGTTTCGTGCGGCAGCGAGTGCGGAGTCACCGTGCCAGGGCAAGGGGACTTGGGGCACAGGGAGGGGACATGGGGTGCAGGTGGGTTCCCCAGGGGGTTATACTCACGATATTGGGATGTGAGAGCCGCAGCAGGACCCCGATCTCCGTCCTCACGATCTTTTTGTCGATCTGGAAAGCAGAACCTGCATGGAGGTGGCGTCACCTCTGCTGCCCCCCCCCACTCAGAGACCCCTCTCCTGCTGCACCCCCGGCCCAAACCTGGCACTTCACAGCACCTGGGACCCCTGGAGCACTGCCCGTCCCACAGCCCCGTGCCCGTCGCTGGGTGCTGAGGTGCTTTGGGAGCGGAGCAGAGCCCCCCACACACACCCTTCAGCCCCCCACCCACACTCACCGTCTTCTTGAGGATCTTGGCGGCGTACGGGGCGCCCGTGCCCCTCTCCTGGCAGCTGAACACCACTGAGGTGGCTCCCCTGGGGACAGAGAGGCGTGAGGTGGCCTGGAGGTGGCCGGGATGCAGGGGGGTCCCACTCACCCCATGCCCCGCACCGTGACCCATACCAGCACCAGACCCCAGGAGCTCGGTCTGCATCCCCCCCACATCATTCCCAGCTTTTCTGGATAAACCATTTTAATTAAGACCAAGTCCTACAGGGGGTTTAAATCCTTAAGCAGCTTTGACGACAGGACAGAGCCTCCTCCTCCCTACTTGCAGACACGAGGATGATCTCGGCAGGGACTGTAGGGACACGTGAGGGTCCTCAGACCATGGCACACATGGCCATGAGACCCTTCCCCTTAAACCCCCAGCAATGCCCTCACCTGCCAGGGATTTTTAAATCCAGTTAATAACATTTTCTAACCCCCAGATGGCGAAACCAACCCAGCGCTTCAGGCCACGATGGGGCTCGTTTGCAGCTCCATCATCCCCACCTGGCACACTAATTCTCACCCCTGAGTCATCAGCCACATTGGAGTGCTCTTTGGCTTTACCGTGGCACACGGGTCCCTGTGCCCCCACCCCGGCAAACGCGACACCAAGAGCTCAGCCCCAGGCCAGACACCGGCTTTTGCCCCAAAATCTCCTCCAGGACCGGCCCCCACAGCCACACGTGCCCAACGCCCCCCAGCTGCCAGCACTCCCTGGGGTGCTCTTGTGAGAGAGATTGCTCTAAAAACCAGAGCGGATTTTGCAACTCATCCAGCTGAACTTGGGAACCGCGTTCCCATGGCAACGGCAGCACCGGGTACCACAGGGCTGGGGATGCTGAGGGGCGGCAGAACCCAGCATCTCCAGACCTCAGATATTCACAAAACCTTTCTCTCCTTTTGCTCAGCATTTCCTATGACAATTGAGTTTGCAAATAAAAAGCAAATTGGAAAAGAATTCCACAGGCTTGGAGGGGAGAGGTGGCCACCACCACCTTCTCCAGCTCAGGAACACGGGCAGAAGGCTCCAATTTGAACCCAAAATGGCATCGCTGCTGCTGTGACCGCACTTCCAGTGGGAGAAAAAGCCATGAGCGTCTCCCCTGGCTGCGGTGACCCCGCCATCACCCTCCCGCGCAGTCTTTCCGCACGGACAATTTGCAGCCTGATTCTGCTGCTAACAGGCTGCTCAGGCGCCCTCGGCTCGGCAACGAGGAGGTGCCGGGGCTGCTGCTCGGCTGTGCCCTGGCACGGCGCCGCCGGCCCCTCACGCCTCCCCAATTACCGCTGGATTGCTGCCGGCGCTCGCCGCAGCCCGGCCCCTCTCCCTGCTGGCCCCGGGAACCGAGCCTCAAATAAATATCTGCAACCAGCCCTGGCTGCGACAGGAGATAATTGCATTTGCTTTACAGATGAACTGGAAAATGCCGAACAATGGGATTTGCTGAGAGAGCCTGGACCAGCGGCAGGGGCACGTGCAGCATGGCCAGCCAGCCCTGGTGTCCCCTGCCCGTGAGGACTTACAGTAGGACCTCTAATAAACAAGTCATAAGAGCCTTTACCAAATATCCTGTGAGCGCCAAGGCAGGTCCCCTATGAGGCATCGCACACCCCGCAGCCATGGGGACACAGCAGCCCTCCATTCCCCCCGCATCCCTCCATCCCTCCTGCATCCCTCCTGCATCCTTCCTGCATCCTTCCTGCATCTCTCCTGCATCCCTCCATCCCTCCTGCATCCCTCCATCCCTCCTGCATCCCTCCTGCATCCTTCCTGCATCCTTCCTGCATCCCTCCCGCATCCCTCCATCCCTCCTGCATCCTTCCTGCATCCCTCCTGCATCCTTCCTGCATCCCTCCTGCATCCCTCCCTCTCTCCACCAGGCCAGTCTCTGCCCGTTTGGGACACACTCCCATGCCAGGTGGGCTCCTGCCCCCCCACACCCCTTGCTGACCCCCCCGCCAGCCGGTACCGTCCCAGCTCAGGGCCCACGACGTAGAAATCTTCCAGGGCCGTCTCCCGGTGGGACCCATTGATCCAGTACTCGCTGCCGGTCTGGGAGGAGGGCATGGTGGGCCGGGGGCGGCGGGGTCCTGCCAGCTGCTGGGAAGAGGAGACTCAAACATCGCCGCGGCCCCCCCGCCTCGCTGACCCCCACGTGCGAGCGGCCAGATGGCCCAGCAAAAAGCAGCGCTCGGGATTATCGAGCGAGATGAAGTCACAGCCACAAATCTCCTTCCCAGCACGCACGTACGCTGCCTTTTTGGAGATAATACCCCCCCACCTGTATCGTTTCCCCCCCAGATTTTCGCACCAGGCCCGCACACTCCCCCCATTCCCCACTCCATCCCCATCCTTGGCTTTTCAGAGCCTGGCAGGCCAGACCCTGTGCCTGGAGCCCAGACCCTGTGCCTGGAGCCCAGGCTGTGCCCCAGACTAACACATTGGGGTATTTGCACCCCGGTTTCTGCAGTCAACCCCAAAGCCACCTTGACACCAAGCACACACCCCCACAGCCCCTTGCTCTTTGCAACCCCGTTATGATTCGGGTCAGATTTGGGGACCCAGCACATACCGTTAGCTGCGGCGTCGCTGCGCGGCGGAGCCGTGTCCCCCTCGGCGCTGCCTCATCCCCAGAGCGGGGTGGCTGTGCGGAGGGTGGGCGCCGGGTGCGGGGGCCGCTCAGCCCTCGCACACCCCGGTGCTGCCGCTGTGCCCGGCTGCAGCCCCCCGGGCCCGTGGTGCCAGCCGGGGATGGAGGGATGAGGGAACACGGGGATGGAGGGATGCAGGAATGTGGGGATGGAGGGATGCAGGAATGCGGCGATGGAGGGATATGGGGATGGAGGAATGTGCAGATGCAAGAACGCAGGGATCCAGCGCTGCGGGAGTGGGAGGATGCAGGGATGCTGGAATGAAGGGATGGAGGGAAGCGAGCGTGGAGGGATGTGCGGATTCAGGGACACAGGGATGCAGGAACGCAGGGATGTGCAGGTTCAGGGATGGAGCGATGCAGGAACGCAGGGATGCAGGGACGGAGGAAGGTAGGATGCGGGGACGGGGCTGCGGTGCCCGGGGACCCTCCCCGGCAGCATCACCGTCTGGCTCCGCGTTCCCGGCCGGCTCGGTCGTGCCACCCCCCGGCCCGACGCCGCCACTGCACCGCGCCCGCCACCCCGGGTACCGAGGGCCGGGTCCTGCCCCCCCGGCCGGGCAGCACCCACAGCTCCGCAGCCACCCCGGGGCCGGATCCTGCTCCCCCGGGAGCACCCACAGTCCGGTACCCCCCGGGAGCGCCCACTCCCCGTGTCCCGGAGCCCCCGGGCGCTGCCGGGCGCTGCCGCACGGTGACGCCGTCGCCCACCGGATGGGAGCGGGGGCGGGGGGTAAATAGGGGCGGGCGGGCTGAGATTGGAGTTGGGTGAGGATGGGGATTGGGTTTGGGTGGAGGACGGGGTGGGAACGGGATGAGAATGGGCGGGGTGGGGCCAGGGATGGGATGGGGGATGGGATTGGGGTGGGAATGGGGTGGAATGGGAATAAGGACGGGATTGAGGTTGGGGATGGGTTTGGAATGGGAAATGGGTGGAATTGGGGATGGGAATGGGGACAAGACTGGGGTGGGATTTGGGATAGGGATGGGGTTGGGACTGGGATGGGATTTGGGATAGGGATGGGGTTGGGACTGGGATGGGATTTGGGATGGGAGTGGTGTGGAATTGGCAACGGGGATGGGAATGGGGATGGGATGGGAATGGGGACAGGGCCGGGGTGCGGGTGGCCTGTGGCTGGGGTGTCCCCACTGTTGGGAGCCCCACGGGGGTTTGCGTTTCACACAGCGAAGGTACCGGAGCAGGATGTTCCTCCTGTACCTACAAGGGGAGGAAACCTTCAGCATCACCCCCCCCGCCCCACCAGCAGCACCAGAACCGCGATCGCCCTCGCCACGGGGCCACCCAGGCGGGGGCTCCTTCCCAACCCCCCCGAGCTGTGAACCAGGAGCAGATTTTTATGTTTTGCCATTAAAAATTGGAAACGGGGAGAACACCCTGTGGAGCAGCGACATCCCACGTGAGAGCAACGGGAGCCGATGGGGCCCTGGGGACGCTGCACGGCTCCCTCGCCACAGCTCGGACAGGAGACCACATGAAAGGCCGCGCTGTGAAGGTCTCAGGGGTACGAAACGTTCTCCTTGTAATGGGTTTCCCAAGTATTTATTAGAATATTTTACCATATCTGAGGGAGGCAAACTCAGCCGCGCTTGATCTAGTCTGGTTGCAACTCCCTTTTGAAAGGGCTGTTCTTGAAGGGAGTGACCCGCTAAGTGAATAAATCGGCTCAGTTTCTCCCCGTCCTGCTACGTTGTGGAGATAAGGGCGGGCTGGAAGAGGCTGGTTGGTGTAATTAATATTTATCACTCCATCCAGAACAAACAAACCCCCCCTGTTCATCCCCAGCCCCACATTTGTGTTTAGAGAGCAAAGGGAGCCACTTGCCTTCTGAAACATGGAGACACGTCTCTTGGTCTCTTGGTCTCTTGGTCTCTTGGTCTCTTGGTCTCTTGGTCCCACCGGGACCCCTGCCCAGGGGCAACCCCGGCCCCCACCTGTGGAACCCCCAGCCCTGGGGCTGCCCCATGAACCAACCCAGGGGGCAATGGCTGTGGGAAAACCTCCAGCCTTTGTCTGCGGAGAGGAATTAATTATTTTGTTCTCTCATTACGCTGGGATAAAATCCATTTCAGAGCGGCATAAATTTAGGTGCCTGAAGTCGTTTTTTTTAACATCCCGGGAAACATTTCTCTCCCTCTCTCGCCCTTGCCCCCATCGTTTCTGTCTCGTGCAGCCACCGATGGAGCACAAGATGGAGGGGCACCAACCAAATTACACAAGGGGGCTGTGCAGGGTGTGGATCTGTCCCTGGGGAGGTGATGGGACATCGAGGCCAGAGCGGGGACCCACAGTGTCCCCCTGAGCCCCCCGAGCCACCAGCGCTGGGCTGGGGTCACCGGCAAAGCAGAGCCAGGACTGGTACCCACGAGAGGGGCTCCAGCCGCCTCCCGCCACCGAGCGATGCTCAATTGTTTGGAACATAAAATGGAAATTAATACATACGGTTAAAGTCCCCCCGGCATCCCCCCCCCACCTGCAGCGCCGCTCGCCTTGTTAATTGAATGGCACGAAGCAAATGAGGTCAGAGCTCACTGCAGCCAGACAAGGACACAGAAACGCATCGCGGCGAGACGGGTCTGTCTACCTGGCCATGTTTAGCATTCCAGCCAGGAACTGCTTATTAAAAACCTAAAAGAAGCTTAAGCATCCCATTAGAGACTCACTGAGCCGCAGTTCCATCGCTCGCAGACACAGGTGTGGGTAACGGAGCCAGGATGGGGTTTGTACCCCTGCTATGGGGCCGTGTCCTTCCCCGGGACCCTTTGGTGCGTGGCAGCAGCATCTGGGGGTCTCTTGTGCACCTGGAGCCTGAGAGCAGGAGAGAAGCAGCCGGTCGTGCCTGGGTTTCCCCAGCCTGCACAGAGGCCCACGGGCGCCGAACCTCCCCATTTTTGGGGACGCTCACAGCTCTGTCCCAGGCACCGACTCCAGACCTTGCTGCTTTTAGTGCTCATTTTGCTTGGAAAAGACCCTCGAGGTTATCGACTCCACCTGTTAACCCAACACCGTCACCCCAGGGCAGGCGGGTGGTGGCACTTGGAGCTGCTCGATGTCCCAGCCGTGAGCACCGGTGTCCCCTACCCATTGAGCACCAGAGCCCACCCGGCATCTCCCTCCTTACACAAAGGCAGCACCTCCCGTGCCGCGCTCGCCCTCCTCTTCCTCTCCTTTCTCCCTTTTTTCCTCCTCCAAAACCAAGAAATGAGTTGTCTTCCCACAGATGTGACTAAAAGCACTCTGGAAATGTCAGCCACTGCTGGAAAGGGACTCAGATAACATTTAGCTTTAGGTAAGAGAGTAGATTTTCTCCGCGCTAATTCATATTTATAAGCTCTCCTGTTCCCGGGGAGAGCGCGGCACTGATAGCACTCGCTGATTGCCAGCGAGTGGAGCAGGGAATTGTTTTCATATCTGAGATTAAAGAGCGGTTTCTGCTCCCAGTGGCACCTGTGTATTTACGCTGGTCATTCTCAATTCGTTCTTATAAGATTAAGACTGGAAATGGGAAACGGTTCCACATTGCGGGGCAGCACCGGTCGGTGGGGACGGTTCGGTCCTTCACGGCGGACGGACGGACGGACGCAAACCTGCCATAGATTAGGTGGAAGATTTCTTTCTATTAGTATTACTTTTCGCCGCATCCCGGGGTTCGTGTCAGCCGATTAAAAGCAAACAAGTAAAGCCCTTCTTCTCCACGGTGGATCAAGGATTTGGGAACTTTTAGAGCTTTATTTAGTTTTTATCTTTTGGAAATGGTGTTTGCGAACTGTCTGAGCAGCTCCGGAGAGAGTCGGCGCATAAACGCGGGGGGAAAGAGGAGCGTGGGTTGTGTTGGGAGTTGTAGGGCCTGGAATTGGGGGGAGGAAAGAAAAGGGGGGGAGGAGGCAGCAGGGGAGGCGGGAGGGATCGGGGTGGAAAGGGAAAAAGGCGAAAGGAGAAACAAGACAATGGCAGAAGGCACCCCGGGGACTTCCTGAGAGCTTTTAGAAATTCAAAATACGCCTTAGAGCCTCAAAGCTGTGTCAGTCACAGCCCGGGCGCAGGGATCACGAAGGCTGCGGCCAAACAATACCAGATTGTCTGAGGAAGGTGGGAAAATCGGGGGTCTCAGCGGCTCCCGCTCGCCCCGGCGGTTCCGCTCGTCAAGCACGCGTTCCACATGAATCAGCTCTGGACAGAGCCGCGGTATAATCCCCGCCAGCCTTGCTATGACAACTTGAAGGAGAATTCGGCGCCTGAGTGACAGCAGACGGAGAACTGACAAGGCAAAGGACCGCAGGACTTTCCTTCGCCTTTTTCTTTTTCCCTTTTTCCCCTCTTTTTTCCCCTTTCTCTGCCCTCCCCTTTCCCCCCGGTCACTCTTTTCGGGGGCGCACACGTGTCCGTGCGCTCGTGTGCTCACGGATGTCCCCGCGCCACCGGAGGGGCCACGGGGGCTTCGCTCGCTCCCTGCAGCCCAAACCACCCCGTGGGCCTTGCCACGGGGACTCCCACCCCAGGGATGCTCGGGGGGTCCGGTTCCCTCTCTGCCCTCATGTTTTGGGGTGTCACCGCGTCCCGGGTGGGTTTGGGTGCGTGGGGCCGCTCGGAGAGAATAGTTCAAGATTTGGGTGGTTAAAGGTGTTTTTACAGCTAAAGGATGCACCAATCCCCCTCCCCGCGCCCCTGCCTCGTTAGGCAAACGCCGCGTGTTATTAATAATCATATCAAGACTAAAAAGCGCTTTTGTCACCTCTGGCTCCTGCTCCTTTTCGGGCTCCCCTGTTCCGGTTCCACACGCCTGCTCGGGGAGGCAAGAAGTAGAAAGGAAACTAATTAAAAATTGCCAGTGTCTTATGTTGGAGCATTTGGGTGCGTTCAGTGGTGAAAGACGAGCGTCTTGTTGCAAGGAAATCAATTTTACAGTTACAGGAGCAGAATAAATAGAGGTGGTGCGTTAAAGCGGGAGGATGCGCAGGGGCTCCCAGGGATGCGGGACGAGCCGTCCCGGGGATGCTCTGGGTATCCCCATGGCCAGGTACCCCTGTGTTCCCATCCTGGTGGGAAATTGGTCCCCAAAAAGCGACCCTGAGCGCCACCGTGAGCTTCACACAGGGCTGGGGGCAGCTCCGAATCCATTCCCCGTCTGCACCGCACGAGCCCCATCTGTATTTTATTTACATCGCCTCTCTCTCTGCAGGCATGTGGCTAAAACCTATTGGTTTCGCACACAATTTCATTGTCTTTTTTGGGGTCAGGAAGACGGTAAACAAGCCAATTACCCTTGGCGGGGGTTGAGCGGCTCCTCGCCCCATGCAGCTCTGGGGTCCCCGCCGGCGGGTCCCCCGATGCTCAGGACGCTCATTGGCGCGGGGGGATGACGGAGCAGTCACCGGGGGCCCAAAACAACGTGACTTCTATGCTAAAGTGGCCACAGGGGTTCACACCGGGACCCCATTTCACCAGCACCGGGGTCTCTGCTGCTGGTGGAGCCGCCGCCGCGACCCCTCCTGCATCCCTTCCCTCCCCGGCGGGATTTGCTTTGCTTTGCTCATCGCACCAGGACAGCGCCGATCCCTAATCCCCAAATCGGCCCTTACCGGTTTTACATACATCTCTAAGCTCCTCATAATAGATTTATTTCCAAAAAAGAAATAAAAAAAAAGAAAAAGGGAAGGGAATAAAAACCCCTCTGTGGGTTATTATAGAGTATTTTTGTTTTAATTGAAAACTACTCGGGGCGCAGAGGGCCGGATCCCCACTGCTGTTACTTCTTGGAGGGACAAGGCACCTGCGGTGGGTGCAGGATCTGCCCCACCTGCTGAAACACCCTGGGGGGGGGTTTACAGCCCCCCCCGTGCCCTCACACAGCCCAGGAGAGGCCGAGGATCCCCACGCACGGGGGGCACCCCTGCAAAGCCCCTTTGCTGTGGATGGGCCATCTGTCCCAGCGATGGCTTTTTGGGCGAGCGGCAGCGCGAGCCGGGCTGGCTGGGCCGGGATTGCCTTGGCTGCTGCACCTGATCGAAAATCAATGGGGAAGAAAATGGAAAAACATATTTGGGTGACAGGGAGAGGGACAGTGGGTGCTGAGCAAAGCCAGGGATAAACCGGGATGGGATAAACCACGCTGGACTGTGCCGGTGCAGCAGATGGAGCCAAAACAGGGGTCCAGTACCGCAGCCCCCACGGGCAGCTCCTCATAGATGGGCTTTGCTGGGGCATCACAGGTGCCAGGGTGGCTGAGCGGCTGCATCGTTAAACAAAGTTAATTAAGTTGCTGAGATGGTTTCTTGGAGTTTGCTTGGCCGGGATTTTTTTGGGGGAGAGAAGTTGCCTTGAAAGCTCAGTTCTCTGGGTCTGGGGAGAGAGGAAGGTCTCCGGGTGAATTAGCATTTATATAGCTGTGCCTTGCATTTCAAAACCCCCTTTATCTTTATTAGCACCTAATAAAGACAGAGCTTTGCTCTAATTCATAATTATAGCACTGGATGGAAATATTTGTGTTTCTATTCCCTGGGAGTTCGCTTCCAAACCCCTCGGCCAATTTGGAGCAAAAGGCGGTCGGGTCCCCCCGGAGCTGGAGGAGCCGGGGTCACCCAAAACCTGGGGCAGAGTTGGGGTCACCCAAAAGCAAGGGGACACAAGTGTTTGCACGAGGGACGCTCGCACGAGGGCTTGGCCGCCCAAAGCAAGACCGACAGAGACCCCAACCCAGGGAGCATGGGGACACAGCGCAGGGGACCCCGGTACCCGCCATCCCCCACTTTTCAGGGGTGGCTCCAAGGGCCACGGTGGCCGCCCAAGGCCGGGTTTGGCCAGCAGCCCCGGGTGTGCCGCAGCCCGGCCGCGTGCAGCTCGTTGTGGATTCCCGGCACTCCCCGGCACAAATGGGTTTAAACTACCTTAAGTGTTTCAGCAGGGAACGGGCGCTGGCGGTGTAACACTGTATTACCGCAGCATTAGGAGCGAAGTATTGATCCTAATCCCCTGGTTCAAAAATAGGATTATCAGAAGGGGAGGGGAGGGAGGGGGTGCGGGAGGATGCCCCGCAGCCCCGGTCCCTGCGGCAGAGGAAGGGACCAGGACGGTGCCCGTTGCCCCGGGGTCGCTGCACCCAGCGCCAGCCACTCGTCTCCCCATGGGGATTCGGGCACCTCGGGCTCTGCGGAGGGGGTGAAGCAGCATTGGGGTGAGGAGCAGCTGCTGTCACAGGATTGTCCTCCCGCAGCTCCTGGCGGCAGTGACCATGGCATTGGCGGTTCCATCTGACTGTCTCCAGATGCATATTTCCATTACCTGGGCCCTGAAAAGCCATCTTCCCCGATCGATACCCATGCCTTTATTTCTGATTGATTGATTGACCGATAGAGCAAACCACCACCGGTGCAGCCGCCGCTTCCCGGGCCTGGGGGGCTTTGCTGGATTCCCGCTACATTTTTCTCTTGCTATTACACTTGGTTTTACCCTTGGCTGCCCAGCGAGGGGGAACAGACCCAGCTGCACAGGGATGGGGCTGAGCAGGGCCGAGGGGGATGCACCAGGGAGCAGGATGCACCACCAGCAGGTTGCAAAAGGGAGCAAATCGCACCAGGGAGCAGGTCACACCACAAGCAAATTGCACCAAGGAGGAGTTTGCACCAAAGAGCAAGTTGCACCAGGGAGGAGGTTGCACCAAAGAGCAAGTTGCACCAGGGAGGAGGTTACAGCACAAGCAGGTCACGCCACAAGCAAATTGCACCAGGGAGGAGGTTGCACCAGGATGCACCACAGGCAGGTGACACCAGGGAGCAAATTGCACTAGGGAGATGCTGCCATGCCCTGACACCCCCCCATATCCCCAGCCCCCCAGGAGCCCCATGGCAATGAACAGGGACATGCCTGCGACACCCCGGGTGGCTGCTGGTTATCACAGATTAATGCGTATGGTCATGACTGGGGTGGATTTGGGGCTCTTCCGTGCATGAGAAAAAGAGGGGGGGGTCTTCGGAGACCCCACCCCCTGCCCACCGCCCCATGCAGCGCTGGGATGGAGCTGAGCCCCCCGGCACGGCCGTCCCCTCCTCGGCTATTTGCTTCTCCCTGCCTGGCTGACTCTGAATACAGTTTGCATTTCACTCCTAATCTCCTCTCTTTAGTTTTTAATCCCCTCTCTCCTCCCGGGCTGCTTTTCCCTCTCCTCCCTCGCCTCCTCTCCTTCCCTCTCTCCCTTCGCCCTCCCCCCTCCCCGCAAGACAAATTACCCTTAATGATATGCTGAAGGCCATGACACCCATGTTGTCTCTTTGTCATCCTTCGCGGTGCAGCGTGAAAAGATAATACAAAATGCGGCACTTATCTACAATTGAGCGCCAAGACAACTTGCTAATCCCTTAATAACGCGGCGGCCAGGGCCCCATCGGCTGCCGGCTCCCGCCGCCGCATGCCAAATCGCCACCGCCGCTGCCACAGAGCGGCCGTGGCCCTCGTCGGCACGGGGTGCGCGGTGCGTGCCGGCTGCCGGGACCCCCGGCTCCCCGGGGGACGTGGGGGCAGCAGATGGGTCTGCGGAGGGGAGAAGAACTCAATAAATGGTCCCAAAAGGCTGTGGCGAGGGGATGGAGCAATGGGAACATCAAGGGGATGTGGGGTTAAAAGGGTCATGTCGCTGTGGGCCTGATCCTGACTGTGCCCCATCGCTGCTGGAGGCTCTGAGTCCAGCCCCACTGCAGAGCGGAGCAGGGAACGGCCTCGACGGGAACCGAGCTACCGCACACCAGCGCGGTTCTGGGCTCCTGGAGGCGTCAGCACCCCCAGGGTCGTGCTGGGGAATGAGCATCACCACAGCCAGAGCATCGCCACACCCGGAGCATTGCTGCAGCCAGAGCATCGCCATGCCCAGGGCATCGCCATGCCCAGGGCATCATTGCACCCAGAGCATTGCCATGCCCAGGGCATCATTGCACCCAGAGCATTGCCATGCCCAGGGCATCATTGCACCCAGAGCATTGCCATGCCCAGGGCATCATTGCACCCAGAGCACCGCCATGCCCAGGGCATCATTGCATCCAGGGCATCGCTACAGCCAGAGCATCACCAGAGCATCATTGCACCCAGCGCACGGCCACACCTACAGCATCTCCACACCCCGAGTGTCACCACACTCAAACTATCACCACACCCTGAGACATCAACCCCCCCCAAGTCAGGGACACCAAAACCCATCCCGCCCTGCCCCGCCGTGACGGACAGAAACTGCCACTTAATTTCCGGCTCCCTGTCCCCCCCCGGCCCCGCCGTGATTTACCGCTCCCCCAGGAGCCCTCGGCTGCAAACACACTTCCCTTGGCAGCCGGGTCCCCGTAGCCGCGCTGCTGCAATGGTAATATATGATTCCAGTCCTCTTTGCTTGATGATGTCGGGATTAGGAGCCCTACATATTTTATAGAAACCTCTCCATGATCTTCCTTTATAAATCATTTAAATAGGAGTGTCTTTTCTTGGTGTGTGATATAAAATATTTACTGGCGTGGAGGAAGGCTGTTCATCCGTGTTTACCCTCCCGCTCCCATCTACAAACAGCTCAGCCCGGCGCAGCGAGGAGATGGTGACACCGGGATGGCGACACCGGGATGGTGACACCGGGATGGTGACACCGGGATGGCAGCTCCTGCCAAGGGGAATTTCGGGGGCCGACGCACTCCCCCAGCTGCATTTTGATGCAAAAAAAGGAGCGATTTTCATACAGCATCCCCCCCACAGAGCCCACCAGCCGCATGCCGGACCGTGCTGCACGGCCAACTCCAACCAGCAAACCCGGGGTCCCCAGGCAGCTCCCGCGTTCCCAGGGCCGGACCCCCTCAACCAGCTCCCCCCAAGCCCAGGCAGCCTTGCAGCATCCCCGCTCCATTAGCATTCATTGCAATTCTTTTCATTTGTTACCTGGCAGGGGAATGAAAACACGTTGTTCCCCCCAGCGGGGTGTTTCCTACGGCGAGCCCCAACTTTTCAATCATTTCTTGGCACCGCCGTGGCAGAGAGCGGCCCCCCCGCCCCCCGGGCAGGAGCCGGCGCTATTAAAAGGCTCACCCAGGGGCATGTATTTTACATAAGACGCCGTGTACATGCTGTGCAACATTCAGGAGGATCATGCTGGAGCAATTGGTCTGGATATAATGCCGGTTACCTTGCGAGAGAGGAGCTCGCCGAGGGGAATGGATGCTCGCTCGGTGCCTGGGGGGGGGGGGGGGAAATCGCCCCCTGGCAAAGCTCTGGGGCTGGGATGGGGATGCTCGGTACACGCTTCACCGCTCCCTATGGCTGAGCCGGGCTCGGGATGGAGCAACAGGACAGGGACGGTGTCCTGGGTGCTCCCGAGATGCTCCCACACCCGGGGGGCAGCAGCAGCCCCCGGCCCACCCCCGCATGCCCCGCTCCTCTCCCCGGGGTGGGAGGAATTGACAGCTGAAGAAAACGAAATGTCTAGTGGCCTGAAAAGTTTCATTTCCCGGGCCCCGCGGAACGGCGCGGGGGGGCGGCCGCCGGCGCTGAGCGCAATTACACACCCGGCTGGCTCGGGCCGCGCAATCGATGGCCGCCGAGGGACATGGCGGGGGCCCCGCGCGGTGGCAGCCGCATCCCTCCCGCGCTCCTCGTCTCCGCAAACCCCCCGTGCTGTTTCCATAAATCATCCCCCCCGAGCTGGTGTTTTCCCGGGCGCTCGGCAGCTTGTTACACGACCGTTTCTGTTCGTATCGCTTGTACCCATCAGGAGATAAGGCTGGGGACAGGGACAGCGGGAGGGAACCGAGTGAGATGTGACAGCCAGGGTGCAGAAAACAAGCGGCAGAGACGGCGGGTCCCGTTCCCCCCCCGTGGCGCTTTCTCAGCACTTTCCCACGGTGAGCGCGGCCGCTCCCGCGGTGACGGGCGCACGTTCGTGCCGAGCCCGGGGAGCTGCCGGAGGGAAGCGATGGAGCCTGGGGATGGCACCAAGCCCGCGGTGAGCACAGGGTGCCGCTGTCCCCCACGTGGGGCGGGACCAGGGACACAGGGTGAGCCCCGCAGCCTCAGCACAACCGGGTCTGTGCTCTGCACAGCTGCCAGGGGACGGTGGTGGCAGAGGGAGCCGGATGGCACCACGTAACCCTTGGTGGCACCACATAACCCTTGGTGGCACCGCGTATGCTGGAGCATCCCAGAACCCAAGCTCTGCAGCATCCATGAGCCACGTGCAAAGCACGAGGCCACGGGCCCCTCAGTCCCCCCCGCTTGTGGCTGAGGATGTTTGGGGGTCACAGGGCTGGGGGGCACCTCCTGTTGGGTGTCAGGGGCTGTTTCCCTCCCCTCCCTTTCACATGTGCTGCCACCTTCAAAGAGGAGATTTAAGATGTGTTTCATTTCTGCAGGTCAACCTGCAGAGCGAATCCTGGTTTTCCAGCAGAGCCAAACACTGTGAATCAGGGTCGTTCCCCTCCCTGGCTGGTGAGACCCCTCAAGCCACCAGGACCCCCTTGTTCGAGGATGCAGGAGCCCCAGCCACGTGTCCCCCACCCAGCCCCACATGTCCCCACCCAGCCCCAGCTCAACACAACAAAGGACCAACCTGGTATGACGCAGCTGCTGGAGCATCTGGGGCTGGACCAGGCCTCCATCCCCAGGAGTCCTTAAATCAAACCTCGACACCTCTGCAAGACAGGAGCTGCCTGAGCCAAATGATCCCTTTCAGGCCTTAAAAACCCATGACTCAATTAATTACTAACGATGATCCATCTCAGCCTTGCGCCTGCCAGCTCGCTATTTTTAACTCTGTATTTCCAGCCCCCAGTGTTAAAAAGATAATGAGTCAGGCCTGTGAAAAACCTACTGAATGGGGCTACAAAATCACCTGGTTTGGGTGGGTCCCCACCGGGCTGTGTCCTGAGGGGCTTCTCCCCACTCCCCGCACACAGATGGCCTTAATTAAATTAAAAAATTAGTGTTTCACCCTCTCGTGGCAAACTTCAGAGCCTCGGATCGGCTGTACCAGCCGGAATTAATTAACAGTGGATTGTCCCTATTCCGCTAATTACGCCGAAATACGCGTGAAATGCTGGGAGTGAACACAAAAAAGTTTCTTTAGTACTTGAGGAGAAGAGCAGGAGGGGCTGGGGACAAAGGGGCTGTGGTGCCACGTCCTGGCTTCGGTGGCCTCCTGGATGTCACCTGTTGGTGGCCCGATGCCACCCCATACGGGGAAAACTGAAGCAGGGGGAGACGCTGGAGCATCCAAGCGCCCACCCACCGGGCTGCATCGCCTCCCATAATTAAGTACTATCAACAATTGTATATTAATTAATTGAATATCCATTATTATTCATTAACGTAGTAATTAAATCCTTCCTGTAATTAACACACCACCCAGCAGAGCGCTCTGGCTTCGCAGCCCCGTCACACCGGGGAAAAGGGGATAGAGGTGAGATTTGTCCCCCTGGTGCTGGTGTTGTCCCCCCCCGGCTTGAAACAGACCCCCCCCCCCCCAAAACACAGCCCAAAGGGAGGAAAAGTCACTTCTGGAGAGCAAGGGCCTCACGAGACATTCATTTTTATTTTCTTATAAAAAAATACAGAATCCCAATGGGGCGGTGACCCGGTTCCCATCAGCACGACGTCGAGGACGAAAGCGGCGCGGCCACGGACAGACGGAACGGAGACCAACACGCAGAACCCGCGCCGGGGACCCCCCCAGCCCCCCAGCCCCCCCAGCACCGCTGCCACCTTCGCCTTCCCACTCTCCCAACATCGCTGTACACAATATAGATATTTATATATATAATCTATATATATATAAAACACAGACCGAAGGCCAGGTTGTGCCGGCACCGCGCTGGGTGGGTGCTCAGCGCCCGGCTGGGTGCTGGGTGGGTGCTCCCCACTCATCCCCCGGATGAACACGGTGCTTTCGCTCACCTTCGAGAGCCACGACCTGGTCTGGACACACGGGGACGGGACGGCAGCAAATGTGATTTATTGTATCGGTTTTATTTTTAATTGGAATTTGGTTTTTGGATGGGCGAGATGAGCTTATTGCGAGATTTCAGCGTCCTAGTCTAGAAAATCAAAATAAAATAAAAATAAAATAAACCCTTCCATAAAATCCATTCTCAACAATACATAAAAAAAAACGCTCACAGTTTAGCGCTGTATGTACAGGGACGGAGCCCCCGCCGGGCCCCCCGCTGCCGGACGGGCTTGGGGGGGCGCTCAGAAAAGGCGCCCGTGGTTTTGGGGGGGTTTGGCCGGGTCTGAGTCCGTCACCATCATCTCCAGGGCCACCGGCCCCCCCTGGGCTCTGCAGAACGGGCACGAGACCCCCCCAGGTGGGACAGCCCCAGGTTTAAGGCGAGAAGGGGTCGGGCCATGGGGGGGGCCCCTCCTTGGGGACCTGCCCCCCCACATCAGGCCACCCTCAGGCTGGGGGTTTTGCTTATTAATGCAAAGAAGGAAAAGGAAAGACCCCCCAGTGCAGCCCCGGGGGGCAATGGGGTGGCCACGGGGAGCGCCGCGATGGTCCCGCACGCGGCTGCCGCCCCCCCGGGGGTCTCGCTCCCCGGTGAAGAGCAGGAGGCTGCGGGGGAGGGAAAGCAGTGCCGGGGTGGGACACGCTCCGGATCAGCGCCGCGGGGACCCGGCGCCAGCCAAAGGCCCCGGAGCGACCCCGGCTGCTGGGCGAGCGCGGCCCGCCGGCTCCCAGCGCCCGGCGGGACCCCCGTGCCGGCCCCGCATCCCGGTGCTCCGTGTGCCAGACGTCCCCGGTGTCCCCAGAGCTCCCAGTGCCGGCCACCCCCGGTGCTCCTCGTGCCGGCCAGCGGTCCCCAGTGCTCCCCTCGCTGCGTCCAGTTTGCTTTGCCACCCACAGGGCTGCCCCATGGGGACAGCGGTGACATCCACAGCATGAGTGGTGGGGATAGGGTCACCCCACCAGGAGCTCGCATCCGTTTGTGTCCCCCATCCCGGTGTCCCCGTGGTCGGGGAAGCACGGCGGGGTTGGCACCGCAACGTCCTGCTGCCGGAGCGCTGGCCGGGCTGGGAAGGAGTCTGTGACCATGGAGCCGTTGTCACCATCGCTGGCGTCTGTCTGTCCCAGCGCTGCCCGCAGGCAGGGTCCCGGTGCCGCCCCAGCAAGGGGCTCAGGGGCGCTGAGCGCGGCCCCGCGCGGGTCAGTCTGACACGGGGCGGCCTGGGCTGAGACAGCCCCACCAATTAAAATAACAAGATTTCTGCTTTAGAAACAAAAAAAAATCAGCGAGGACTCCGTATTTGGTCTAGAAACGTAAAAAGCCAGATCCCACGGGGGGGCCGGCGCCCGGCGAGCCGCGGCGCGGGGCCGGCGGCTCTCGGTAGATCTGTCCCGCGGGGCGCGGTGACGACGGGGACTTCAGGCGGCGGCGGGATCCAGGCGAGCGTCGCGCCGGTAGCACCAACCCTGCGCGCCGGTGGCCTCCCCGCGGGCTCCGCGGCTCGCGGGCGATTCGGGGCGTCCGGGCCCCGTCCTGGGGGTGCTCCCGTCCCGCGGAGCCGCTCCCCGGCGCGGCGGTGGCTGCGCTACGAGGCCAGCAGCGTCCAGACCACCGGCACCACGGCGAGCGCGGCGTGCGGGACCCTGAGGCTGCAGCAGGAGTTGTTGCTGGTGAAAATGGGCTCCGGGGACTCGTAGAGGGAATCGTCTGCGGAAAACGGAGCGAGAGAGGGAGCGAGGTGAGGGGGGATGCTCGGTACCCCGGGGGCCGGATGTTGCCGATGCGTCCCCGGCAGCGAGGAGCTGGGTACCACCCCCCAAATTCCCAGCAGCATCTCAAGATTAATGAGATTTTAAAACATAAAGGACCCCAGGACGCCCAGTTTCCCCAAAGCGTCCCCCACCCTCACCTCTTCCTCCTCGGCATAATAAATCCCAATATTATTAAACTATGAAAAAATTGCACCAGGAGAGATTTTTTCCCCCCTATTATGCCCCAGTCCCGAACAAAACAGAATGATTTTTTACAGATGGTTTCATTATATCGGGTTTTATTTTAAAGCCATGCAAATAAAGAAAAAGAGAAAGACATCCTTTTAAAGGGTGACATTTCGCAGGCACTCAGCCCTTCCCCGGGGAGAGCTGCTGCCATTTGCTAATTACACGTTAACAGGAGAAGAAAATTATTAATTTGTTTTTTTTAAATGGCTGAGTTATTTGATTCTGAGCAGTGGCCACTGCGTGGAGATTTTTTTTAATTATTATTATTATTTTTTTTAATTGTTTTTCTCCCCTATTTGAAACTCGGCGGCGAACGCCGGCAACGCGCCCACCGCGGTGCAGCCACCGGCGGGGCTGGGGGACATCACTGGTGGTACCAAGGGGGACAAAGGGCAACCACCCCCCCACACCCATGGTTCCCCCCACCCCCCCAATTCACTCACTTGTTGGCCGGACGTAAACCTTCAGCTTCAGGCAGGGCCTGTCCACCACATTCGGGGGGGTCGCGGCTGCGGAGAAGCAAAGGGGAGATAAAGGGGGGGGTTGGGGGGGTCAGCAGCTCAGCCCCTCCATGGGACAGGGACCCCCGTGTGTGGCCGCGTCAGCCCCACTGCGCAGAATGGGTGATGGGGAATCCGGGAGGGGGCGCAGAATTCACCCCCCGGTGTCACCAAACCACAGGGAGTGACACAATGGGACAGGGACAGAGCTGCCCCATAGCAGAGCCCCCCCAGCCCCAGTTTATAAATATTATATGGCCCAGTCGGGTCCCTGCTGGTCCCAGCGCCGTTTGGGGACGGGGGGAAAGGCACCGAGCGAAAATAAGCGAGAAAGGGAGTAACCACAACAGCGGTCTTGTCGAAAGCCCCCCGGTCAATATGAGAAAACACTATTATTATATATATACATGCGTTTAAAGGAATTGAATTGTCTGTTTTTCGGATTAAAGAAGAGGAGAGCGAATTCACAATAAAGTTTCATTCCAGCGGGAAGAAGGGGGAACGGGGCGGGAGCGGTGGCAGCGATGCCACCCAGCACCCCGCGCATCTTTTGTCCCTCTTCTCTCCCCCTTCTCCACCACATCCCTGGCGGGGAAGGTGACACAAGCAGCACCCGGTACCCACCGTGCGGGCAGCCCCGATGTCCCCGCGTCCCCAGGGCCGGTCCGTGCCCTTGGCCCCGTGCCGGGAGCGCCGGCGCGGCCCGGGGTTAATGGCATTGCAATTTGCCAGCTCGAGGAGGAGGTAATTTCTTTTCTTTCATGTCTGCTAAATACGGTTCCTCAAAGAGGCATAATTTCTAATGTTCCGCATGACATGAATTCTAACCGGTTTAGCAATGATCAGCTTCACCATTTACTTCTGTGTAATCTCTCCCTAACGACATTAAAAATATAAAAAAAATAATAAAAATAAAGCGGGGCGGGGGGGGGATGGAGAGTTGTAGATGCGGTTATTGCACAAGTGACATTTCACAGGGGGGGAAGGAGAGGGGGGAAAAAATGGTAATTTAATATAGATAAAAGGAACAAATTAAGTGGGCTGCAAACTGATGCTTTAGGAAAAAAGGGGGAGAAATAATAAGGGAGATAAGCACACCGGCTGGCTCTGGCGTGAGAAGAGCCGCCCCGGCGCCCGGTGACACCGTCGAGTGCTCGGGGATCACGGCTTCCGTGTTTTGATTTTGTCTTTTTAATTATTATTCCCCTTTACTGACGGCCAGGCTCCCGGAGCCTGAGCTGGGCCACATTAACTTGTCTTTCCGTGGCTCCGATGGGCTCCCCAGGGAGCCGCTCAGGCTCCGCTCCCCTCGCCCCCTGCTCCAGGCTCTGCTGGGCTGAGCTGGTCGGTTTGGGCTTCGTTTGCTGGGGGGAAATAGGGGAGTGTGGCCCCCGGAGAGCATGGGAATGCATGGGAGAGCATGGGAACACATGGGAGAGCATGGGAACGCATGGGAGAGCATGGGAACGCATGGGAGAGCACAGGAATACATGGGAATACATGAGAGAGCACAGGAATACATGGGAACACATGGGAATACATGAGAGAGCACAGGAATACATGGGAACACACGGGAACACATGGCAATACACGAGAGAGCACAGGAATACATGGGAATACATGGAAGAGCACAGGAACGTGTGGGAATACATGGGAACACATGGGAATACGAGAGCACAGGAATACGTGGGAACACATGGGAATACATGGGAACACATGGGAATACACAGGAATACATGGAAGAGCACAGGAACATGTGGGAATACACAGGAGAGCATGGGAATACAGAAGAACACACGGGAATACATGGGAACACACGGGAATACATGAGAGAGCACAGGAATACATGGGAATACACAGGAATACATGGGAACACATGGGAATACACACAAATACATGGAAGAGCACAAGAACACACGGGAATACATGGGAACACACGGGAATACACAGGAATACATGGAAGAGCACAAGAGCACATGGGAATACACAGGAGAGCACGGGAATATGTGGGAATACACGAGAACACACAGGAATACATGGGAACACACGGGAATACACGAGAGAGAGCACAGGAATACATGGGAACACACAGGAATACATGGGAACACACAGGAATACACAGGAGATCGTGGGACTACACGAGAATACATGGGAATACATGGGAGCTCCAAAGCGGTACCTTCAGCGGTGCCTGGTGGTGGCCCCATGGGGATGACACCAGCGTCCCCATCATCCTGCGGTCCCTGCAAAGCCCCCATGGCTCCCATGGCTGCCCCGCACCCGCGGCCGTGACCCAGCTCCAGTGACGGCTTTTGGCACCGAGCGCGGATCTGCACGTCGAGCCGGAGCTGCCGGCGCTGTCAGCACTCGGGCACGGCTGGGTTTGGGGGGTTTCATGGTGTTTTGGGTCCATGACGCAAACTGAGCTCAACATCGTCCCCAGGGCGATGCCGGGGACATCCCCGCGGTGCACCCGCCAGATCCCAGTGTCCCCAGACCCACCATCACCCCCCAGCTCCTACTCACAGATGTAATAATACTCGTGGCCAGGTCTGAACTCGAAGCCCAGCGAGAAGGGGGTGAAGAGTTGGAACTTCTCGGAGAACTTGAGGGGCCCGTTGGGGGAGTCGGGCCGGTTGCACTCCCAGCGCTTGAAGCCGCGCTGCCGGTGGTCGCAGGACGCGTGGCCCTCGTAGTTGACCATGTAGAGGATGTACCGCTCCATCTGCTCGGGCAGCGGCTCCTCGTAGTGCGGGCAGTAGATGTCCAGGTAGTCGTTGATGCTCACCTCCACCGTGTAGTCCCCGCGGTGGAACCTGTGGGAGAACCAGGGGTCACCGCGTCCCGCCGCGGCGATGCCGGCGGCCCCGGGTGCACCAAAACCTCCGTCTGACCGTGCCCCGGGGCTGGAGCTCCCCCGATCACCCCACCCCAACACCTCCGTTAACCCACCGAATTAACCCAGAGCCTCTTCATTTTACACCCAAGAAACCGGCACTGCTTGGTAGTTCAGTCACAAAACAACCACGACTCCCGGCGCCGCCGGAGCGTTGGCATCACCGCAGCCGCGCGCTGCAATCCCAGCATAATTGCTGTTTCTGGCGCTGATTATCTGAGAGATTAAGGGATTAGCGGTGCTGGGAACACCGCGGCGTGCCGCCCCCCGGCTCCTGGGGGCGACCCCTGGGGTCCCCCGGCTGTGCCGGGGGGGACACAGCAGAGCTTCGGTGCCACCAACACCGCTGGCGCTCACCGGGGAGCCAACCGGGCAGCTCGGCTTTCCCCCCGCACCGTGGCGATCATGTTGTCACTGCTAATTAATTAGAGGGAGCTGCAGCGTGGGCCCCCCCACCAACAGAACCCCCCACCTCAGCACGACCAGGGATGGGGACGCACCCCAAGAAGCAGCTCTGCACCCCTATGGCCAGCGGCTGGAGGGGTCAGCGCGGCACTGGGGGGGACAGGGACGGTGGCCACAGCCCCTCCAAAGTATCCCTGACCCCCCCCATCCCTTCCTGAGTCCCCTGTGCTGAGAGTGGCTCAAACTCATCACACAGGCCACCCCAAAACGAGGAGGGGGAGTGGTGGCACAGGGTGACCCACAGGACACCCAGCACCCCAAAAAGGGAAGGGGATGCAGCAGAGGGGGGGGCTGGTGCTGCAGCCCCACCGAGCAGGCGCCGGGCGCCCCCCTCCCCTCATTACCTGCCTCATAAGCACTCTGATCACACAGGGAAAAGCGCTAATTAAGGAGAAGGGTTTTTCTCTCTCTCCTTCGCTCTCCTTTCCCGAGTCACTTGTGCCAACCCTGCCCCTGGCAAGGTAACATTTGAAAATGTAAAATTAATACAAAGGGCTGGGATTTACTGGGAAACAATTTTCAAACGCATACAAAACAATACCTTTTTTGTTTTTTGTTTTAAAAAACCCACTATTCTCCCTGCCTTTTATTTCCAAAAAATTATTTATTTTAATGATCGTTATTAAAGCCCAAGCAAAGGCGATTGTAACAGGAGGGCTTATGCTTATCAGGGGAATAATAATAATTATTATTATTGTATTTTTTGGAAAAAATATAAATCAACTAACTGGAAGGGCCTTCTCCAGAGTGACAAATTGCCGAATTAAAGCTGATTAGCTGTGATAAATGGCACAGACAGAGTGGGGGCTGCGGGGAGGGTCACCCGCGGCTTTGGGGGCTCGCACGGCACAAAGTCGGGATTAAAGCCAGGAGCGGGTTTTGGGGGAAGGATGTCCCCGTCCCCACCCTTGTCCTTGTCCCTGTCCCTGCAGACGGTGCCCAGGCGGCTCCAATGCAATGGGGATGATATTAATTGTTCCCTGGGGACGGCGCTGGTCGGGTGTCCCGGCCACTGCATCGCAGCCCCCAGGCAAAGACGGACCCTGGTGGGGTGGGATGGGATGGGGATGTCCCCGTGCGCCATCACGGGACACCCACGGGCTGCCTGTATCCCATGTTTGGGCAGCGGGCAGGGGCAGGCGCTGTCCCCCAGGGCCACGCGTCCCCAGGCACCGGGTGACTTTGTCTGGGCTCCGTCCTGGTTTTTCCTTGCTGGCGAATCTTTATTTATGTCTCCGTTTCCCCTGCTGATTCACTCCCTCCTATAAATATTCCATTTCTGCCTGATCAAATATTCCCTCCCGGCGGCTCCGCCAAACGCTGCAACGCGCACGATCCGGGGCCCGACACAGACCGCGGTTGTGCCGCGGCACCGCGGTCCCGGCAAAGCCCGGCACCGATACCCATGGACGGGAGGGGACAGATCCAGGACGCAGCACCGCAACCAGCAGCACCCCGCATCACCGCGCTCACCCCGGCACGGAGCCGCCGGCGCTCGGCCACGCTCCGAGAGCCGAATTTGCCCGCGGAGGCTCACGCACGCACGCACGGGCGGCGCCGTCTGTTAATTCGTTCTCGTTTAAGTCGCTCCGTCCGCGAAATGTCAACAGCGTTTTACCAACCCGCCACCTGGCAGGCGCGCCGCTGCCCCCCGTGCCGCCCGCAGCAGGGCCGCCCGCCCGCGCTCATTACAGCGAGCGGGATCTCAGCTGTCTAAACGAGGCACAGCGCTAATTCATCTGCTTCGGAACGGGGAGAAGAAAAGACGCCTTTCGGTTGGGCAGGGAAGGGCGAGCGGCCGCGGTTGAGCCGAGCGCCGGTGCCTGGCTACGCGCCCCGATTTGGGGATGCTCCCCGTGAGCAGCGTGCACACCTTTCTGAGCCCTCGAGTCCCCAGGGCATGGGGACACCAGCTCAGGGCAAATCTGCAGCTCTTTGGCCCACCGGGAATTGCAGAAAGCGAGAGGAGACCCCGCTTTGGGACACAAAGGCCAAACGGAAAGCTCAGCTTTGGGCAAATCCAGGGTTCTGTGCCTGCCTGGAGATGTGCGGCCTCTGGGAATGAGGCCCCCGTGACACCACAGGATGGGGATGATGCTGTCACCTGGGATGATGATATGGGATGGGGACAATGCCATGGGACGGGGGTGATGCCACCACTGGGGCAGATATCCTGGACCAGGAATGATGCCATGGGACTGGGGTGATGACACCACCAGGAATGACGCCATGGGATGGGGATGATGCCACCACCAGGGATAATGCCATGGGACAGGGATAATGCCATGGGACAGGGATGATGCCACCACCAGGGTTGATGCCATGGGACAGGGGTGATGCCACCACCAGAGTTGATGCCATGGGACGGGGGTGATGCCACCAGACAGGGATGATGCCACCACCAGGAATGATGCCATGAGATGGGGATGATGCCGCCACCAGGAATGATGCCATGGGACAGGGGTGATGCCATGGGACGGGGGTGATGCCACCACCACGAATGATGCCATGAGATGGGGATGATGCCACCACCAGGAACAATGCCATGGGACAGGGGTGATGCCACCACCAGGGTTGATGCCACCACCAGGAATAATGCCATAGGACGGGGGTGATTCCACCACCCGGAATGACGCCATAGGACGGGGGTGATGCCACCACCAGGAATGATGCCATGGGACTGGGGTGATGCCACCACCAGGAATGACGCCATGGGACGGGGGTGACGCCACCACCAGGAATGACGCCATGGGACGGGGGTGACGCCACCACCAGGGCCGATGCCACCGCCAAAGGGGTTAACGCGGGAGCTTTGTTTTTCCTGACAGAGACGGATGGCGCAGCCTCCCCGCGCACCCGCCGGGATGTTACACTTGACAATCGACTACTCGCAGCTTTCAGCTCTGTCAGCTACCATTAAGCCTGGGATCCCGGCTAATTGGGTGCTTCATTAGGGGCATTCGTTACCGTTAGCGCTACCTGACAGCCCGGCCTGCTCTGCCGGGGGACAGGGAGGGGACAGGAGGGCTGTTGGGTGGCCTCGCTCCCCCCGTGGCCCCTCCATTACCCCCAACGTGCCTCAGTTTCCCCTGTGGGTAGCAGCAGCATCTCCCCAAAACTCGCACACAAGGGCAGCGACGCAGCGCGGGAACAAAGCGCTTCTCCCTTGGCCTTGCTACAACCCCGCAAGCCCAGGCGGTGTCCCAAGGGTTAAATAATTCAGATTTTTCTTTCCCGAACAGCTTGAAAAGAGATATGATTGCGCTTGCTGAAACACGGGCGGGGGGGGGAGATATTATGGATGGAAAAGAGCTATTTAAGCTGAAGAACAGTGTTGGCACATAAACAAATGGGTATAAACTGGCCATGAATAAATTGAGGCTGGAAATTAGGAGGTTTGTAACAGTCAGAGGAGCGCGGGGCCGGCGGGGGTGGCAGGAGGGGGTTTGGGATGGGGCGGTGATGGGGTCCTGGGGTCCCCCCGTGCCAAGGACACCCGTCCTCGCCAGGGCTCGGCGCTGAGACACTTAAAATCTCCCCGACGCTTTCATCTCCCCAAATCTCCTTCATTCAAATCGTCACAGCGTGATCAGGAGTAATAAGCCTATTACAGAGCAAAATAACACACAGCAGCCCCCTCCTCCCCCCCCCGCCGAAACCAGCCCCCA
The DNA here is from genome assembly GCF_037038585.1 of Patagioenas fasciata. Lineage (NCBI taxonomy): Eukaryota > Metazoa > Chordata > Aves > Columbiformes > Columbidae > Patagioenas > Patagioenas fasciata. Next base: position 5,025,711 of record NC_092546.1, on the reverse strand, counting down.
ACCTCGCCCGCTGCCCTCTCGCTGTCTTTTTTAAACACAACCTGATGGGAATTCGGCGGCGGAGCGGGCAGCGCCAGGCCCCGCAGCCCCCGCCGCGGGAACGGGCACAAAGCGGCTCCTCAGCCGGGGGAGGCGAAAGGAACGGGAGGACGCTCCCGCCCGGCTCTTTCCTCCGTTAATCCCGCTGCTCAGTTGGTTCCCGGCATGGCCAGGGCGGCAGCGACTCCGCGCCGGGAGCGTTGGAGCTGGTTTGTTCCATCTGTTCCTCGCTCTCCTGGCCGTGCCGCGGCGCTGAGCGCCGTCCCGCGGGACGCTGCCGGCAGCGCCGGGAGCCGGACGGGGCCGTCGGGGGATTTTGGCCACGTGGTGGTCGCGGTGTCCCGGCGGCAGAGCAGTTTTCCATGCTCCGGAGCAGCCGCGGAGCTTTGAGGCAAAACAGGCGAAAAGCCACTTGTGGGGTGTGGGAGGGGATGGAGCCGCACGCACCCGGACACCTGGGTCCATCTGGGGGGGTCGGACGTCCCCGTCCCACCAGCCCACCAGGGCCAAGGTTTATTTTACTTTAACCACGTTGGTAAAATGTTCTTGGCGGCTGCAGAGCGAGCGTGGCCACTGCAGTGGTGGCACCAGCACCCAAATCTCCATTGGGCTGTGCCGGGAGACGTCGGTGTCCTGACCTGGTGACACCGCGGTGCGCAGGGACAACGTGATGCCCGAGGTTTTGGCAGGAGCACCGTCTCTCCCAGCCCCACAGAAGGGAGGTGACAATGTCCCCGGTCCCGGTGGTGTCCCCGGTCCCACGCGGTGTCCCCAGCGCCGCGGCGGAGCGGGGAAGCGCGGCTGGGGCTGCGGCTCGCCGTACGCTGTAATGCGGCCCTGAGGGACCCGCCGTACACACACCACCTAAATTATTTAATTTCTCCAAACTGCTGCACCTTTATAAATCATTAAAAGCTCCTTTTGATCTGTGTTAATGAGGTTTCCTGAGTGCGGTGGTTGGAAACGCACTTTGGCGCCAGATAGCGAATCAGCTAATTAAAAAAATAAAGAAGGAGCGAGTGGGAACGCGGTGGGGCGGGGGGGACGGGCACGGCGCGGGGGCGCAAGGGCTCCCATGACCCGGCCGCGTGGTGACGGGCGCACAGGGGCTGGTTTGGGGATACCCATTATGTTCCCCCTTTCTATTTTCCCTTCCTTGGGGACGGGCCCGTCCCCATCTTGCCACGTGCCCCGGTGGGTGAGAAGTTGGCCGGGGGGACAGTGGCATTGGGTGACATCCAGCAGGAACAAACCAAAACGCAACGCTGGCGGCGGAGCGATTGTATCGGCTTTTGTGCCCACCGGCCGCGGCCATGGGTGCCGTCCCGGGGGCTGCGGCTGGCGTGATACCGGCAGAGCGGGTGTCACCGTCACTTCGCCAGTCCTGACAGCTCTAATATCAATGTTTATCTCAACTACAAAACTCGGAGCCCAGCTACATATTCAGCAGCTCGATTACAGTTATCTGGAATGATGGTGACGGCTCCGGTGAATGGGGGGTTAGTTTGGGCTTAATGTCGTTTGACAGCCCCGGTGCAGCCGCGCGGCAGAGATGGGGATGGGGACAGGGATGGAGATGGGGACAGGGATGGAGATGGGGACAAGGATGGAGATGGAAGAGGGATAGAGATGAGAGAGGGATGGAGATGGGAGAGGGATGGAGATGGGAGAGGGATGGAGATGGGGACAGGGATGGAGATGGGGACAAAGATGGAGATGGAAGAGGGATAGAGATGAGAGATGGATGGAGATGGGAGAGGGATGGAGATGGGAGAGGGATGGAGATGGGAGAGGTATGGAGATGGGGACAGGGATGGAGATGGGGACAGGGATGGGGACGGAGATGGAGATGGGGACAGGGATGGAGATGGGGACAAGAATGGAGATGGGGAAAGGGATGAAGATGGGGACAGGGATGGGACAGGGAAAGCGATGAAGATGGGCACAGGCATGGGGACAGGGATGGGGACAAGAATGAAGATGGGGAAAGGGATGAAGATGGGGACAGGGATGGGACAGGGAAAGGGATGAAGATGGGCACAGGCATGGGGACAGGGATGGAGATGGGGACAGGGATGGGGACAGGAATGAAGATGGTGAAAGGGACGAAGATGGGGACAGGCATGGGGACAGGGATGGAGATGGGGACAGGGATGGAGACGGGGACAGGGATGGGCAGCACCACCTGTGCCCATTGATCTGCCGTGAACCCCAAACTCGTTCCTTCCGAACACTCCTGGTTTCCAGCTTTCCGCGAGCGTCGCGGCGCCCACCGGCACCGGCACCGTGCGGTTACGGCAGCCGGCACACGCAGCCTCCCGGGAGCGCTGGGGAAGGCAAAGAACTGTGGGTAATGTATGCAAATTGCATGCAGAAGCACCACTTTCCCCGGAGCCGGGGTCGGTGCTGGGCCGGGGAGCGGCCGCCCCCCAGGACTCACCCCCTCCCTTCACGGTATTTCCCCTTCCCTCCTAAGACAAACGGCAGCAAACCCCACGGAGCCACCGGGGACGGAGACGGGAGACAACGGCTCCTGTTACCTGGGGCAACGGCGGGGAAATGACGGCTGGCATCGAAATTGCCGTCATTATGTTCCAGAGCCAACACTCCCCATTTACACTTCATTGTCAGCTTTTGCTTTAGGGAGATACGGAGATATGAGAGGACTGGGTGATGGAGTGGGACGCGATGGGATAAGAGATAAATGGGCACACCCGGAGCTGTTATTTCAGCCTGTTTTGCAGATCTAGAAGAAGAGCAGCGCTCCCCAGTCCCCCGGGCTAAGCCTTGGCTTTATAACAGAGAAGAAAACAGAATTTGTTTAAACGCGAGCGCCAGGCTGCCAAACCGGCTGCCAGAACGGCCTGGGTGGAAGAACTTCCCATGGGCTCCTGCGTACAAACCCAGCCTCACCCAGACCAGGTTTATTCTCCCCTTTGCTTTTTGCAAAGCCAAACCTGAGCATCGCTCCCCATTGCGCCGGGAACGGGCGGACGGGGCTGGGGAAGGGGAGCTGCTGGAAAAAGCGGAGAGGGGAAGAAACTTGGTCTGTTGAGTATTTTCAAGGGGAAAAAAACATTAGAAAAGAGCAAAGAAGTTCGAAAATACTCAGTTTTCCGCGTGCCAGAGCGGGGGATGAACCTGCTCCCCGGTCCTTTTTGGGGTGCTCCACTGTCCCCCTCACCCGAAGCCCCCGACCGCACCCGGTGCTGCAATTCACCCTCGTTAACATGGATGCTCGTTAGCCCAGTGCTGAGACTAATCAATACCACCATTAACGGCCCATCCTGAATTAATGCGTTTGAACCCAGCTGGCCCTAGGATATTGGTCATTTTTCCACTTAACCTGGCGGGAGGAGTTTTTCTCCTCGCTGGTGCCCGCTGAACTTCCCCCTCGGGACCCCCCCGGTGCCACCGCAGCCGCCCGGGTCGCTCCATCCCCACGGCCACAGGTGACAAACCCCGGGTCCCCAAGCCCCCCCGGCCGGTCCCTGCGCCCTCCCCGGCCCCGGGGCGGCAGCAGCCGAGCTGTGCCCCCCCCAGCACCCCCAGCCACCCTCCCCTGCCGCTCCTGCCTGCCTCGCAGTGCCTCTGGCTAAACAGAGATCAGAAATGTTAGATCTTTCTTAACATCTCCTGCCAGCACTGTCAGTGGCCCTCTCCAGAGTACCAGGGCCCTCTGTTATGTAAACACAGCACATTCTCTGTCAAAGATTAAAAAAAAAAAAGGCTCATTTGCACATAAAAGCAGCCTCTGCACTGGTTCCGGGCACTGTGGCATGTAAGGAAGACTGTAGGTTAAACTCAATAATAAAGCGAGGCGGCGCAGAGGTCCCCGCTCCGCTCCCCTCCTGCAGCGGCCACGAGGCCAGGGGACAAGGACCGGCGAGGGACGAGGATCCCGAGGGGCAGGACGGGGTGAGCAGCCCCGGCACCCCGCGCTGCACCCACCCTGGGACCCCCACCCTGGGTCCCCCACCCTGGGACCCCCACCCTGGGACCCCCACCCGACGCTCCTCTGTGCCCCCTTGTGCCAGCCACGCACTGTCCGCATCACCGCGGCACGGTGACACCGTGGCACAATGACACCGCGGCACGCTGCCCCGCATCCCGGCCCACATGTTTTTGGGAGCACCGCATGTGGCCGGACCGTGAACGGGACTGACCGCGGAACCCACGCCCTGGGACAGCTCGGTTGGTGGCATCACCAGGCAGCATCGCAGGAGCCGCTCTGGTTATCGAGACACCAGGAGATGCTCGCATGGTCCACCATGAACACAACGACATCTCCCATTGCCAGCCCTTGGTGCAGGGGTGACACGGTGCCCGCTCTGGCGGGACGGCACCGGGGGTCTCCGGTCTGTCCCTCGGCCTCCCCGGGGAGCGCCCATGCCCACCCGGCTCCGGGGCGGGTGGCACACGGCCGTGCGTGGCTCTGGGGCCGGCGGCACACGGCCGTGCGTGGCTCTGGGGCCGGCGGCACACGGCCGTGCGTGGCTCTGGGGCGGGCGGCACACGGCCGTGCGTGGCTCTGGGGCGGGCGGCACACGGCCGTGCGTGGCTCTGGGGCTGGCGGCACACGGCCGTGCGTGGCTCTGGGGCGGGCGGCACACGGCCGTGCGTGGCTCTGGGGCTGGCGGCACACGGCCGTGCGTGGCTCTGGGGCCGGGGGCACACGGCCGTGCGTGGCTCTGGGGCCGGCGGCACACGGCCGTGCGTGGCTCTGGGGCCGGGGGCACACGGCCGTGCGTGGCTCTGGGGCGGGCGGCACACGGCCGTGCGTGGCTCTGGGGCGGGCGGCACACGGCCGTGCGTGGCTCTGGGGCTGGCGGCACACGGCCGTGCGTGGCTCTGGGGCGGGCGGCACACGGCCGTGCGTGGCTCTGGGGCTGGCGGCACACGGCCGTGCGTGGCTCTGGGGCCGGGGGCACACGGCCGTGCGTGGCTCTGGGGCCGGCGGCACACGGCCGTGCGTGGCTCTGGGGCCGGCGGCACACGGCCGTGCGTGGCTCTGGGGCCGGCGGCACACGGCCGTGCGTGGCTCTGGGGCTGGCGGCACACGGCCGTGCGTGGCTCTGGGGCTGGCGGCACACGGCCGTGCGTGCCGCCAGGGCCTGCGCAAATTAAATCAGATCAGAAATTCATTGTCGGAGAGACAGCGGCTGGAAAGTGTCAGGGTAATTGTGTTAGTGCCGGCAATCCCGCAGCCATGGCTCGCCACACCAGGCCCGGCGAGCCGCGGGCACGGCCATGCCGGGGCGGGGGGATCGCTGGGGACACAAAGCCCCCCGTCCTGGGCTGGGAGCAGGCAGAGAGCACCAGGGCAGCAGGGAGGGCATGGGGGCGAGCAGAGCTCTGCAAAACCAGGTGGCCAGATGGCTCAGGAGACGGCAGAGCCGCGGTGGCAGAAGGTGTTGACAGTGGCAGCTGACAGCAAAGGTGAGAGGGGCACCGGGGCGCGGTGGGGAGGAGAGGCCACCCGTGCCCTCCAAATCACAGCCTGCCCGGGCTGGGGTGTGGGCACCCATGTGCACCCCACCCAGCAGGGATGCACCCGAAACGCCCGGCCTGATGTGGGTGCACCCCTGCGTGCCCTGCTGCACGCACACCTGGATTGTGCACATTCTGCGTTGTGCGCACGCTGCTCCATGCACACCCCGGACCCTTGCATTGTGCACACCCGGTCCTGTGCACACCCTTGCACTGTGCACACCCGGTCCTGTGCACACCCTTGCATTGTGCACACCTGGTCCTGTGCACACCCTTGCACTGTGCACACCTGGTCCTGTGCACACCCTGCCCCATGCACATCTGGTCCTGTGCACACCCTTGCACTGTGCACACCCTGCCCCATGCACACCTGGTCCTGCACACACCCTTGCACCGTGCACACCTGATCCTGCGCACACCCTTGCACCGTGCACACCTGATCCTGCACACACCCATCCTGCACCCGCTCACGTCCCCGTAGCCGCAGCAGCTCCCGCAGCCGCCAGCCCGACACGTCGCTCACTCCTAGGCAGAGCCCAGACATGTGCCAGCCCGTGCACGAGGCCACGCGTGCTCATACGTGCTCCGGCTGCTCACGCTGAGCGCCCTAATTAACACGTCTGGCGAGGCGGGCGGGCGCTGATAACGGGCGCGGGACGGGAGCCGCTGGGGGTTATCTGCCGCCGGCAGCCGGGCCCCCCGCCGCCCGTGCCGCGCCGCAGCCCGCCGGGACAGCCAGATCAAGGCGCCCGTTTGGGGGTCTCCCACAGCGGGACAGAGTAAACAGCCCCCGGCGCTGACCTCGTTAGCGCTGCCGAGCCCCGGCACTCTTTATGGCTGGGCCTGGCACGCTGCTGCCAGAGTCCCCAGCACCGCGGCCACCGGCACTCGACCCCATGGCACGGGCAGTGGCACCGCACCAGCCTCTTGACCCATTCGCTGTCACCTCCCCGCCATCCCACAGAGCGAGGGACGAGGGACGGCCGATCCTTGGGTGCCCACCCCGCCAGCCCCATTGCGGTCCCCGCCAGGTGACAGTCACCATCCAGCCTTTCCCCAACAGCCGCCACCGCCCCGACCTGCGAACCCCTCCAGCGCGTACCCAGCATGCGGCAAACACCCGAGCGCGACCACAGTGACGAGCGGCTCACGGAGCAGTGGTCATGGCACAGCCAGGTGCCACGAGAGCCGCACATGGGGACAGGGGGCGGCAGAACCGCGAGCTGGCAGCTGCAAAGGGCAGCGGGGACATCAGCGTCACCCTCGGGTCCCTGAGCCGCACCAGTCGCTGCCCTGGTGCTCCCCGGAGCCATGTGCGGCCGCTGGCCTTGTGCCGGAGCCACCACCGGGACCGGGCACAGACCTGCTGTGACACCAGGGCAGCAGCCGCTGCCTCCGAGCCTCAGTTTCCCCGTCCCAGGGCTGGACCATCCCGACCAGCAACATGAGCAGCAAACCAGGAGAGCCTTCCCCAGCCCACTTCGTTTAAAACACTCAAACGCATATGGATGAATACATATCATTTCATTATTTCGGTCATCGGCCACTTTTGTTTTCTGGCAGCACCGCAGTCCAGGCGGCCGCAGGGGCCGGGGGACAGCGGGGCGCACGGGTGACTCTTTAACCTTGCAACACGTTAATTCGCAGGAAATTTCACGCGAGCGGCGGGGGCGATTTCTGAGCGCGTCTGCCGGCGAGCGCGGCCACGGTAATTTGATCGGCAGGAGCCGGGGAGAGCGCCGGTCCCGCAATCACTGCAAAAAACGCCGACAAGGTGGAAATCGGCCGCCCGACGTGCCGCCGGCAGCCCCGCGGGACGCCGCGCTGGGGACAGGCTCGGAGGGGGACAGAGGGACACACTTGGAAGGACGGACACAGCGGGCAGAAGCACGGCACGGGGCAGGGACCTGCCCGCTCACCCCGCGGTCCCTGCCTGCCCTGTCACCCCGGTGTCGCCAGGCGGGAGCCAGACCCCTGGTGACCCCCAATCAAAAGGACAACGTGGGACGTTTCCCCAGCCTGACGGTGACGGGCTGCGGAGCCGGCGGAGCCGTAATTTATCATGCCAACCCCTGACAGCTCCCTTTGACAGGGTCCCCGGGGGGGGCGAGCGATGCCTTTTGTCTGCCCAACAATTAATTATTTCCTGGCTAATGATGAACTGCAAGCAGGTAGTGGCTGTGTGCAGGAATGAGAGCCGTCCCCTTCACCCCCTCCCCACCACGGGACACCCCCCATGGCAGAGCAGGGCAGGGGGACACGGCGCGGCTGAGGCTGCGCTTTGGAGCCCCCTGTGTCCTGTCATCCTTCCCACACTGTCCCCAGAAGGGCACCCCAAAACGGGACAGCCCCTGAGAAGGAAGGGATGTGCAGGGAGCGGGTGCCGGTGCCGGTGGGTGGGTGCTGTGCCGCGGCAGCAGATGTCGGTGATGTCGGCGTCGCCGGCCGAGAGCACTTTAAGTGCCAGGCGCTGCGATCGCAGCCCCGGAGCTGATAACTGGCTGATGGGTCTGTGTTAATGGAGAAAATCCATTTAGGTTCACTCGATACTCTCCCACAGGCTTTCATTACACCTCAGGGGTCCGCGGGCCCCGAGACGGCCAAGATCACGGCTCTGGCGGTTATCTGGCACACCACACGGCGGAGGCTCCGGCGGGATGCGGGCAGGAAGGGATGCAGGCAGGGAGGGATGCGGGGAGGGATGCGGGCAGGAGGGATGCAGGAAGGGATGTGGGCAGGGATGCGGGCAGGAAGGGATGCAGGCAGGGAGGGATGCGGGCAGGGAGGGATGCGGGAAGGGATGCAGGCAGGGATGCGGGCAGGAGGGATGTGGGCAGGGATGCGGGCAGGGACGGATGTGGGCAGGGAGGGATGCGGGCAGGGATGCGGGCAGGAGGGATGCGGGAAGGGATGCGGGCAGGAGGGATGCGGGCAGGGATGCGGGCAGGGATGCGGGCAGGGATGTGGGCAGGGATGCGGGCAGGGAGAGATGAGGGCAGGGAGGGATGCAGGGACGGATGTGGGCAGGGAGGGATGCGGGAAGGGATGCGGGCAGGGATGTGGGCAGGGATATGGGCAGGAAGGGATGCGGGCAGAGATGCGGGCAGGGATGCGGGCAGGGAGGGATGCGGGCAGAGATGCGGGCAGGGATGCGGGCAGGGATGCGGGCAGGGATGCGGGCAGGGATGCGTGTGCAGGGAGGGATGCGTGTGCAGTGAGGGCTGCAAGGAGGGACGTGTGTGTGGGAGGGATGCGCCCACGAAGGCTTCAGCCCCACGCTCATGGCCACAGACGGCAAGAGCAACACCCGCATCCCGCAGCCCTGCGAGGGACAGGCAGCCCTGGGCACGGGAAGGCGCCGGGGGGCGATGGGGACCCTCCTGAGCAGCCCAGCCCGGCTCAGCGGTGCGGGCAGGGGCTCCCGCAGCGGGACGCGCGCCCGGGCCTGCCCCCCGCAACGGAAAAAGCGACGGAGCCGTGCAAAGAAGTAAAATAATTATCGGGAGCTCCCAGCTCGGCCTCCCCACCTGGTGCTTTCTGTTTAAGGCTAGTTAATAGCTAGTGTTCTCTGGTTAGGCCTGAATGACATTTCCAGAGTTATAATAACTGAGCTATTACTTGCCGTATTGATGCATTCCCCCCGCCGGCAGCCGGCTCATCCCGCGCCGCGCCGCCCGGCCGCCGAAAGCTCCTTTAGTCAATAGCACTTCTATTTTTCATTACTCCCTGGAAATGTGGCTCTTGGAAGCTCATCCGTCATTCAATTACGCCCTGGTTCAGTCCTATCATACACGTGTCATAAAGTTCCTCAGATCTGAACTGCTGTTAATTTTCTGCGCCATCCCAAGGGGATGCCCGGGACGTGCCTGGAAAGCAACCAGGCAGCCGAGGGCATGCCGGGTACGGGCGCCGGGAGCGGGGGCTGCGGCGGGGCCGGTGCCCGGTGCCCGGTGCCGGGGGGGCTGTGCCGCTGCCCCTCCCCGGGCGCTGGGACCGGCGGCTCCGACCTTGGCGGCGCAGGCAATTTATTCCTCCGGCTGGTTTATTCTTTTATCAGGTGTTGGTTTAGCAGGGTGAGCTCCCCCCCTTCCCCTTTAATCCTATCGGCATCTGTGTTCAGCACGTCCGTACACAGAATAATCACCTGCCTGGCAGATTTGTCACTTCACCAGATGTAATCGGGGAACTTTTTTCTTCCTCTCTTTTTTTTTTAACCCTCCTTATTTTCTGTTTCTTGGAAGCTGCAGCTGTCACAGCAGAACCTGCTCCAGGTCCTTGTTCCCCTGACCAAGCGTTTGCTTTAGAATCATTGAATTATTTTGGTAGGAAAGACCCCAACAATCGCGGAGCCCGACCCCCGTTCGGCTCCGCTCCGCAGCCGCGGTTCGGCTGAAGGAAGCGGGGAGGACGAGGGCGGATGGCGAACCCCACGCCACACGGCTCCCTCCATCCTCCACTACCGCGAGTGCTCCTGGGGGGCACAAACCCCCGAATTGTGGGGAGAAACAAGGAGAGGATGGGGCTGGGGGTCTCGCTTCAGACATCCCCGGTCCCCTCTGGTCCCCAGGGCCGCTCTTGGCGAGCTGCCAGAGAAGGGACCGCAGAGCTTGTGCAAACACGGAGCCGCCGGCGGCTCTGCCCGACACGTCCCCGCACGATGACAAGGACCTGCGGGTCAGCTCCTTCACACGCTTAAAAACTCCAGCCCCGAGCGGCGATGTTGTCCCGTTTCCCCCACAAACCCCCAGCGCATCGTCCCCCTGCATCCCCACATCTCCCCATCGGGGGTCCCGGTGCTCTCCCGTCCCTGGGGACGAGCCAAGGGTCCCGTCCACCCCCGTGTCACCGCCTGGGTGGCCTTGGCCACGCCGCTCCCTCCCGGCAGCAGGACAAGGACTTGGCCGAGGTCCTGCTCTCGGCACCGTGTCCCCACGGGACGTTTGCCCTGCGCCAGGTCAGACGCAGCGTTTGCAAACACCGCATGTCACTTGTCACCTCCCGGGACAGCTGCGCGGTGTCCCCAGCCACGCTCCCGGGAGCAGCTCCGGCCACGGCAACGGCTCCAAGTTGCTTTCTAAACAAACATCAGGATGCACGAGGCGCTCACCACCCCGGGACCATCGCCAAGCCCTTGGTCCTGCTGGAAAGAGCCTCCGATCTGGGAAACTGAGGCACAGAGGGGTCTGTGCATGCTCAGGGTCACACACGTGTGCTCGGCAGCTCCCAAAGCGCAGGACGGTGGTGACAGGAACCCCTTCAGCAGCTGGGGGCAGCGGCGGAGCTGGGGGGACTCCTCTCCCCGCCCAGCCTCACGCTTGGCTCTGGGGCTCGGCTAATGACTGCTCTAATTGATCTCTGACGAGGCTCAGCTCCTTGCCAGGAGATCGATGCTGGAACCCGCTCAAGGCTTTTGCAAAAAGCCATTTCTCCCGCCCGGCCGGGCAGCACCGCCCCCCGCCCGCAGGGAAGCGCCCATCGATCGGGGGGGATCGATGCGGAGAGCGGGGCGGAGGGGAGCGCGGCCACCCCGCCAGGGGACGGGGCACAGCCCCACGGCTGCTCCCACCCTGCGGCAAAGCCGGGGATGTGCCAGCGCTGGGGTGACCCCCCACGCACCAACAGGGTTCCCCGCCACCCTCAGCCGCTCCACACAAGGACATTGGCTTGTGCCACCGGCGATGGCACCGGGCACAGCCCGCGGTGACAGCCGTGGTCACTCTGCAACACACAGCGCTTCGCTGAGGTCACCCATCGCGACTCCATTGACTCCCCAAAAACCCCACGGGCACCCCCTGTGTGTTGCTGGAGCAGAACGACATTCACATCTCAACCACAGTGGAGGCGCCGCTGGCACAAGTCACCGGTACGCGGTGACCAGAGACATGGCGGGCGTCACCAAAGTGTCACCAACTTGCCGGTGCAGTGGTATCCGCTGGGAGCCCAGAGCTCCCTGCGCCACGCGCTGGGTCCAGGGTGGGGGTCCCGTGGAACCCCCCTTGTCCCACCCAAGGAGTCGGGTGACCGCTGGGTCCCCCCTGTCACCTCCATGACCGCGTGAGGCTGGGGGGGAGCAGGGACCCCCAGCAGGGGACGGGGTGCCCACCCCAACCAAATTTGACCCCGTTTGGCGAGATGGGCCAGGGTCTCCACTTCCCAGGGCCCGGTGGCCCCCCCGCCCCTCCCCGCTCCTTTCACGGGGTTTAAGCCTTTTCGCTTTGTCCATTCACTCCAAGACTAATCAGATTAAAGCCCGGCCCGGCGTGCCCCCCCCTCCACCCCCGCGTCCCCCGGTGGGTTTTGGCAGCCGATGTCAAGGTCCCGGCACAGCCACCCCAGGGGCCGGCGGTGACACCGGGCAGCCAAGTGTCCCCAGGGAAGGGGACAGGGTGACCGGGGTGGGGGCAGCAGCTCCCCCCACTGGATCCTCTTTGGGGAATCTCCCAATTCCAAGCCAAGCTTCACACCTCAAGCCACACTAAAGCAGCATCTAAGAACAGGAGAAATGTACTAAAACCGCTATATTTTCCCCCTATTTTCACCCATTATCCACGTGCTCCATGCCGGCCGCCCCACGGTGGGCAGTGACAGACCAGCTCGCCCCCCCCCGCACACACACGACACCCAGACCCAACGCGGGGCGCTGGGGACAGTCACCAGCACCCCCGGTCCGTCCCCGTCCCCCAGCATCGCCCCTTTGCAACGGGAATAACTTCCCACCCCGCTCACCTCCCCACGTGCTCCAGCCCCCCCGGCCCCATCACCACCAAACAACCCCCCCCTCCTAAACCCGAAAAATTGATTTCAATCCGCTTGGGCCCAGCTCCGCACACAAATGCATTCGACACGGGCACTCTCCTCCGGCCAGGATTGTATGCAAAGGCAGTTAGGGGTCAATGAATAATTCATACTCCGCTGTCTTTCAGAATTATACTGTGGAAAAATAAATCTGAGACTATATAAAAAAAAACACAAGAAAGAAAAAAGCGTCTGGGGTGGGGTGGGGGGGCAGCTCGCGCCCCTTCGCCCCCTTGGCCAAACTCGGGGATGAAAGCGTCGGCGTCGCCTCTTCCATTGAGCAGCTCGACATTCAGGTCTGTGCGGAAACCACCTCAAATCCTTCCTGTGCTTTGTTCTGCCGCCTTTTCACCCGCCCCGACGGGGACGGGGCACGGGGGGGTCCCTTTGAACAAACCCACTCATGCGTTTGGCTGCTCGAGTTCAAGGGGCAGCGTGCTGGGGGGACGGGGGGCTAGCGGGGACCCCCACCCTGCCCACGCCACCTCTGCCTGTCCATTGATGACTTTGCAGGAGCGGGCGGGAGGTTCTGCCCATGCCTGAGTGTCCTGGGCTGGGGTTTGGGGTCCCTGTGCCACCCCATATCCAGGATCAGCCCCATCGGCCGCATCCCCATCATCCGCATCCCCATCATCCGCATCCCCATCATCCGCATCCCCCCGGCTTGGGGGGCCACGTGCTCGCCGCACGATGCACTAACGGGGAAGGAAAGGAAGCGGGAGTCACTTTAATTTGGCTATTTAAAAATAAAGAAATAACAGCGGCTTTGAAAGCCCGGAGGGGTCCCAGCGGAGGGACCTCCATCCCCCCTTCAAAGGCCGCCTCGGCTTTCTTCCCCCTGCTCGCAGCGCACAAAGGTGCTCGAGCACTTTCGTCTCTGTGGAAAGACCTTTTTAATTGGTTCCAGGCAGAAGGTTAAAATCTCTCCCCTTCCCTACGCGCTTTCCTAAGAGGGGAAAGGGGAAAAAAGGAAAGCAAGAGGCAAAGGGGAGGGGGTTGGTATCAAGGCCGCAGTGCCCGGTTGGGGGACACCTGGGGGCCAATGTCCCCCTTGCAGGGTCCAGGGTGGCCGAGGGTGACGGGGGGTCCGTGGTGGAGACGAGAGGGCTGTGCTGGGCGCTGGAGAGGGAGATGCTGATAGGGACAAGGGAGATGCTGATAGGGACAAGGGAGATGCTCATGGGGACAAGGGAGATGCTCAGTGCGAGGACGCTCGACGCTCCCACGGCAACGCGCGTTTCTAGGGTTTCTGCAGGGATTCCCAAAAAGCAGATCCCAGGCCGTCCCCGCAGGGAGGGTCTGGGCAGAGCATGGGGGTACAGGGGGGTGTTCAGCCCACCGAGCACCCTCAGTACATCCCATCCGCCCCATCCCCGGTGAGCAGCGCGGTTGCCCCCCGTCCCCATCCCCGAGCGCCGCGCGGCGTCACCCCAGCCCCTGGTGCTCCCCCGTCCCCACCCCGGCGAAGCCACCGTCGTCCTCCCGGCACTTGGGTTTCCTTCCACGGAAGGGGGAGTTGAGAAAAACGCATCAATTATTGAGCCGGGCGCCGCGAACCCGCCGCGTCCCCCTTGCTCATGCCGCTCAGGTAGAGGCGCGGAGCCGCAGTCAGACACCTCTAACGCGATTAGCTGCAGGGCTCTGCCAGCCGCCTCAAGGTCAAGTGCTCCGAGGCTGACAAAAGGCACAGGCGGCCAGTGGCTCCCCCCGGGACGGGGCGCAGGGCAGCGGGGATGGGCACCGGCAGCACCGAGCGACGCCAAGGGGACACCCAGGGTGGGGTGGGGACACGGTGGAGCTCCCACTGGGATGGGGACGCGGTGGAGCTCCCGCTGGGATGGGGACGCGGTGGAGCTCCCGCTGGGATGGGTACGCGGTGGAGCTCCCGGTGGGATGGGGACGCGGTGGAGCTCCCGCTGGGATGGGGACGCTATGGAGCTCCCGCTGGGATGGGGACGCTGTGGAGCTCCCGCTGGGATGGGGACGTAGTGGAGCTCCCGGTGGGATGGGGACGCGGTGGAGCTCCCGGTGGGGTGGGGACGCGGTGGAGCTCCCGCTGGGATGGGGACACGGTGGAGCTCCCACTGGGATGGGGACACGGTGGAGCTCCCGCTGGGATGGGGACGCGGTGGAGCTCCCGCTGGGATGGGGACGCGGTGGAGCTCCCGCTGGGATGGGGACGCGGTGGAGCTCCCGGTGGGGTGGGGACGCGGTGGAGCTCCCGCTGGGATGGGGACGCGCAGGTCCCTCCGCAGCAAAGCGACCCCGTCACGCCGTGCGGGAGCAGCGGGTCTGGCCCATCCAGCTGCACAAGGAGCAGCAATTGGATCCAGATGTTTCTCCCAGCAGCCGGAAAACGCTTCCCCCAGCCGGAAAGCGCTCGGGAGTCTTTCACCGCCTGGCACTGGCTATGGTGGGGATGGGCAGCGCGGGCGAGCGCTCCCGGTGCAGCCGTAACCGCCGGTGCTGGCAGCGGAACCCACCGTGGTGTGGCAGAGGGACACGGGGCAGCTCGTAGGGCACAGGGGTGACAACGCCAGCCAAAAAAAGCCATGAAAGCTCCACCTGGGAGGACCCGGCTCCCGTGTCCGTGTGCGAGCGGGTTGGGAAGCGCTGACCGGTGCTGCGGGCGATGCTGGGTGCAGGTCATGGTCAACGCCGCTCCCAAGGGGTCTCCCGAAGGACCCCAGGACCTGTGGGTCCCTGCCTGCCCCCCAACTCACGTCCTGCTGTGGGGAACGCACCCAGGGCCCCGTGTCCCCGCACGGGCCAGGGACGCGGCTTTGCGGCCCCTCCGGCCTTGGAGAACCACGAGAAAACCCCAGAACCCAGCTGAAGAGCCACAACCCCAATTCACTCGCCCTCGTGTTATTTAAAGCCCATTGCAGCTTCCAAGCCCTGCGATGATGCGAGAATCTCGATTACCATTAAAAGAATGCATTTCTGCTCTTTGTGTTACGGAGAAAAGCCTAAAAACCAAGCCCTGGGGATTAAAGAACTCTAGGAAGAAGGAAATATAAAATCCACGTCATTTATATTATTTAAAACCTGGCAGTTGGTAAACCAGTCTCTGGACTGGAGGGAACTGGGGCCGTTCACACCTTGCTCCCAGCTCCCCCCAATACCAGAGGCCTCCCAGTTCAGCACTGGGCCAACGATGCCGCCCAGGGACGGGGTGCCCAGCGACATCCCTGTGTAAATTCGCTTTATAGGGTCACGGAGGAAGGTACCAGCGCAGAGATATTTCAGTGGCGTTTCACCATCGGAAAAAATTAGAGTCGCAATATTAATTAATCCTCAAAGCACTTTACGAACATCAACTAATTAAGCCTCCCAGCCCCTCTGCCAGGTGGGGAAGGTATCGCTGCCCTGGTTTTACAGCTGCAGAACACGGAGCGTGCAGAGGTGACGGTGACTCACCCAGGCTGCTGCGAGCGGGCGCGGGTGGGACGGGGACCCCAAAATCCCCCCGTCCATGGCAAACGGCGACTTGGGGGGCAGGAGATGGGACCCGCACCCATTGTGGGGAAAACCCAGTGGAGCCCAGGTCAGAGAGTTAGAAGAGAAAACGCCGAGGGGCTTTACGGAAAGCACAACCGACCCTGTGTGCTTTCAGAGCGATTAGAGAGGCCCCGGCTGGGTTATCAACCGGTGTCTCAATCCCGCAGCATCGATCCAGATAATAGCTGGCAATTGTTCAGATACAATATCATAAAGTCACTTTAACTACAGCCATAAAGCTTCCCCCGCCTGCGGCCCCGCCGGGCGCTCCCCGAGAGACCCCGGGGCGGGGGGACCGTGGCAAAGCCACCGCCGGCACAGCGCGGTGGAGGACGCGGAGGGGCCGGACCGGCTCCTGCGCTCCCCGCAGCACATCGGGGTTCCCGCTGCCCCCCAACCGCACCGGGGTGCTCCGGACCCTGCCCCAGCTCCCAATCACCAGCAATCCCCGGCTGTTTCCTGGCGGGTTTTTGGTTGCCGGCAGCCCCCGGGGATGCCGCCGGATTCCCTGCCCGCGCTGGAGAACGCCGCTTCCTCACCCGCCGTTTCCCACTGCTTAATGAGCACAAAATATTTCCATGTTGCCAATTACTTGGTTCGTTTGTGCTGCTGCGGGCAGCGCTGGCGCAGGGAAAATCCCCCCGGAGCTGCCCTGGCCCCCTAGGAGCCGGGGAACCCCGGGAGGGTCCCACAGCCCCATCCTCCCCACGCACCCCAACACCCCCGGCCGCGTTCGTTAGCAGCCAGCTAATGACTTTCCCACGTCCACAGCGTGACACCGGTGCTGCTGTGGGAGAGCGAGACCTCCCCGGGGTTCAAACCAGCCTTCGAGGGTCACGGCAAAGCTCCCGGTTGGGTTCCTCGAGTGTCCCCACGCCGAGTTACAGACACCCTTGGGGACCAGGGTGTGACAGAGCCCCAAAGGGCAGAGACCCCGTTTCGGCTGAGGTGTGAACGCCAAGTGTGTTAAACCACCCACAATGTCCATTTCGGCTCATCGGGGGGCTGAGCCCCCCAGTTTCACCCCGCGGATGGTTTGGGGTACGAGCAGTGACTGAGAAAACCCCGAGCGGCACCGTGGCCGTGTGCTGGGCCTCACAGCATCCCGGCCGCATCCATCCCGCCCCGGGGACCCATCCCGGTGCCACCCGGTGGGATTTACAGCCAGGCAACGTCCCTCCCTGCGCCGAAATCGCTGCTGCAACGCCGTCATTAGCGAAACATGAAAGCGGGTTGTTCCGGGTCCCTCTCGCCGCAGCGACACCTGCGCCCATAAATCCTCCCTTGGCCAGGCAGCCCGGCCGGGTGATTTATAAGGTGAAACAACTATTACAATGTTGAAGAAAAAAACACCCCATAAACCCACCCAGCTGAGCTCCCCTCCCGCCGAGGACGGGACCCACGGTGCGACCAGGGCACCCTCGGTGACACCAGGTTGTTGCCAACCCTTGGGGCAGCGAGGGATCCGCTGGCACAGGGCGGCGGCTGCAAGGAGCCGTAACGCGCTTGGGCTCCGGCGCTGCCAAACGCGCTTGGCTGTGCGATGGGTGCAGGATGCAGCGGTGGCTCCGAGCCACCGTGTCCCCACCAGAGCCCCAGAGCGGCCCCTCCTCGGCACATCTGGAGGAGAAGGAGCTTTGCAGCCAACGCCATCGGCGCCGCTCGCGGCGTTCGCGGAGCTCCCAGCCGAAACTCCCGGTCACGGAGCGGGAGGACACGGCGCTGGGAGCCCCACGTCCTGCTCAATGTCTCCACGCGCTCTACAAATCTTCGTTGCTTAATTTAGCCCCTGGCAGCGATCCTCACCTTAACAGCGGAGAAACTGAGGCTGGGAGGGGGAAGAGGTCGTTTGTCTCCGTGTAACGAGCTGGAAAGCGGCTCCCGAGCTCACGCCCCAGCTCGCTGCCTGAGTGATGAGAGAATCCTTCCAGCTCATCCAAAAGCCTTCTATTTTAAAAGACAACATTGTGATTTATTAGTATTATTATTAACCAGCTTTGCGGTGTTTTCTGGAGCCCAGATTCCCGCTGCCACGCGCGCACGTCCCCGGCGCCGTCCCATCCCATCCCAACCCCGGGGAAAGCCAAAGCAACCCCGAGGGGACAGCAGCTCATGGCGAACCAGCACCACGGGCTGGATGTCACCTCCAGAGCACACGTCCCATCCCCTACCCCAGGTTTAGCCTTTAATTCCACCCACCATGCCGGGAGTCAATGGGACCCCGGTGTTTCACCCCCTGCGCCCACCCGGCTCCGGTCAAACCACAACCGAACCCACGGCAACGCGGCGGGGATGAAGCTCCACAGTGACCACAGCCAAAAGCCGCTTATATCCTGGACAACGGTTTGGATCCTCTTTGGGAAACCAAACTGGAAGCACCATTTGGACCGGCAGCCGTGCCGGAAACACCGCGTGCTGGCGCCGCATCCCCCAGCGGTTGTACAACCGCAACACGAATTTGGGAAAAGCCCCTTCCCGAGGGCCGGCACGGCGGCGCAGGCACCTCCGGGTCTGGCAAATTGTCTTGGTAAACGTGAAATTTGGAGAAGAAACGCAAGAGGAAGCGTCGGTTCGCAAAGCACCGCAGAACGGGATGAGAAGCAGAACTGGATCCCAAAGGCCCAAATATAGAAAGCGCTGGGGTTCCCAATGGGATGGGGAGAGGAGGCGGATAAAGGTTCCCTTTAATTTCGAGGCAAGGGGAAAATCCCAACCAGCCAGCAAACGCTTGTGTATTGTTTTAAAAAATCAAACATTTCCAAAACACAGCGCCTAGCCCAGAATGGGGTTTGCCCAGCGCCCCGCGGAGCGGGGACAGACGGACACGGCACCGCTCCCGTCTCCCAAAGAGGAGCAGCACCCGCCGGGTCCCAGCCGGGCGCCCCCGCCCCCCTCGCCCGCCCCCTCCATCCCGGGGGGCTCAGCCCCACGCTTTTCCACTCCATTTCCCTCCCGCGCCGGCAGCGGATAAACCCCCCTGCCAAGGCAGCGGGCGGAACGGCAGCGCCAGTGGTGCCAAGTTTAATCAGCGACCCCGATCGAGAAACCTGATAATAATTGGGATTATCGAGCTGGCTGGGAAAGAGCTTCCCCAGCTCCCGACCCCCCGGTACAGGTGACAGCGACACCCGTGGGGCCACCAGGCCTGGGACAGCACGGCCAGGACGCTGCCGGCGAGCAGCGCCGGCTCATTTAGAATTAAGAAGAAATAAAGCGCAAAGCAATAAAAAACCCTTTTAGGATGCGCCACGCGCGGGCGGTACCTGCGGCAAAAGGGACGTGGCCACCGCCCTGTGTCACTTGGGAGCACCTGGGGACCCCCGAGCGCATCCCCGCATCCCGGCGCGGGCACCGGCGCAAGGCTCAGCCGCCAGAATAATCCCGTCGCGGTTGGATTTGGTGCGGGGCGCGAGGTCCAGGGGCTTTTTTCTCAGCGGAAACGGGATTGGAAAAGGGAAGAATTGGGATTTTTCGAGTTCTCTACAGGGTCAGGCTTGGCCGATTTTATTTTGCTGCCAATATAAATAGGGCTTTTTAAAATTTAAGAGAAAAAAATCAAGCCGGTCTAAATAAAACCCCACTAGAAGACACGGTAGGAAATCCTGCTGGAGGACGGGCAGGAATATCTGCAGCCAAGCTGAGCGCTCAGAAATATTTGTATGTGCTGTCTAAACACTTTATCTGTTTCCCAGCACATGGGAGAGTTTTGCTCGCCGTGTAATGTTAAAGGAAAAATAAACCGATACAAATAATTTCTCCTCTTCTGCAGGAAAATAAAATCCCACAAAACTTGGTTGCTGATGCACGGGGGGAAAGAGCAAATATTTCCAATGAAATGAAGCTGAACGGCACGCTCATCAAATAGATGGAGGGGACAATTCGGATGCATCGGGGGGATCTAAGGGGTCTTTCCCTTCTCCAGTCCTTACAAACCCCCCCTGGCAATTCATTCTCCTCTTTGCCAAAGCTGCAAAACGGAGCCAGGGGAGATTTGCGTTTTGCACAAGGTCTGAAATACAAAGTTTGATTCTTGGGGGGCAGATTCCAGGGAAGGAGTTGAAATAAAAGCACGTTCCTGCATTCCGGCACAGAGTACCCAGGGCTGGTTGCAGTGGTGGATGGGGCGGGAGTGCCGGGCGGTGCCCGCGGACTCCGCGGCATCTCCAGGGACACGGGTGGGAAAACACCGAAACCCCCCCCCGAATGCAAAGCAATTCCTGGGATGGGGAGAAACACCGAGGAACGCAGCAAACGGGCAGGTCAGGAAGGGCTCATGGGGCGAGGGAGCCCCGGACTCATCCCGGGGGGTCCCGCACGGCACGGTCCTTCCCCACCACCGGTACCATTCTCAGGACTCGATTTTCCTCCTTTGTTTCATTTTTCCGCAGGGTTGGTGCTTGGACCGTCCCGTCCCCCTCTGAGGTTTGGGACCCTCCCACCCCCGGCCGCGGGGGACAAAGCTGGGGACAAAGCGGGGGACAAAGCGCAGGCTCATCAGAGCGGGGGCGGGTGCTGTCCCAGCCCCTTTGGAGAAGGATCCATGTTTTCCGCCCCCATGGCGTCTGCGGTGTCGCCGTGCGGCACATGCTGAGCTCCTGGTGAGGGCTGGGACCAGCCTGTCACCGCGGGACGGGACGAGACGAGCGGGATCTGTCCCGCCATGGGCACACGCACACAGGAGTGACCCTGGATTAACCCCGGTTCAAGCACCTCTTGCCAAAACTCAAGACGTGCCCTAAAGGTCACACACCTCCCTGCACGCAGGTGTCACACCGGAGGGGACAGCGGGGACCAAGTACCAGCGCAGCCCCGCGCTGGAGCTGCATCGGCAAACCCCGCGGGGTTGGCGTTTCTGCCCAGTTGCTACCGCGTTTGTGGCTCAACACGGGACTTTCGGCAAAGCCCTCTGGTCCCTGGCCACCCTTGGGGACCATGTCCGTGGCCACCCTTGGGGACCAGTAGCTCCATCACTGCATCGCACCCAGCGAAGCTCCAATTTCCCACCCAAACCCAAGCGCTGTCCCCAAGGGGACGGTGACCCCCTCGCCGCTGCCCGTCCTCCCCTGCCCAGCCCGCCCCACAACTCCACTCTGGCTTGGCTTTTGAGTAAGGAGCCTCATTAAGAGGTAATTAGCTCTCGAACAATGGGAAGCTATTTAGCAGCCCAGCCACAGCAGCATCAACAAGCAGAGGGGGAAAAGGAGGGAGGAGAAATAAATAACTAACAACACTGCCCAGGAACAAGCCTGGGCTGGGCATGGTGGCACCGGCACAGCGCGGCACGGGACAGCGTGGTGTGGTGCTCACCAAACAGGCTCCCTTGCTCTCATGGCCTCATCCCTTCCCAGCTTTGCTGCTGGGGGTGAATCAGCCCCAGCACAGGCTGGACAAGCCCCACTGGCCCCATGGGGATGCCACCCAACACAGCTCCCACGCAGCCCGGTGGGGACGGCACTGGGGACCCCAAGCCCGGTGGCAATGGGTCTGCACCCACACAAAGAGCCCCGACACACCAGTGAAACACAAGCGCTGTTCTCAGGGTGTCCCCAGCATCAGAGACACCTCCTGAATTCATTTGGCAAAGACCAAAGGGCCGGCAGCGACCGCCGGTTTGCACGGGTGCTGCTTGGGCTTCGGAGCCGCGCACCACGGCGTCGGCGCGGCTGGAAGAGCCGCTCGCCGAGGCAAAACCGGGGCTGGCCGTGGTTTCATGAGGATGCTCCGAGCACAGGACAACGGCCGGATTTTGGGCTGGAGCACATCGGGCTCCGCCAGGCCACGGTGGAGGGAAACCAACTTAAACTCTCATGGGCCAATGGTAAGAGCACTAAGACCCACTCGCCTTCTATAAATCCCATTACACCCAATGAAGTGGGGCAAGATCTCTGCCCCGCCGGGGGGAGAACACTGAGGATAAAAACGAGATATTAATCATGATTTTAGGGGCCTAACACAGAGGAGCTGAAACGTTCGCCATCAGCAACGAGGAGCTATTTAAAGAACAATTGCTGCAATTTCAGAGACAACCCGACAGCTGAACCCTGCGGAACGCAGGCAGGTACGGCACGTGGGCGGGCGGGCGGACGGACGGACAGACGGCAGGGCCAGGAGACCGTGTTCACAGACACATACAAACAAACTCTTTACATCCCCCTGCCCACAGGTAGATGTTGTTATTACGTGTGTCTGGTTACAGGCGCGAGCTCCTCCCCGGGTGTCAGTGTCTTTGGGCATCTCTATTATTTTGTGTGTAAAGTATATATATGTGTGTGCGTATTTATGCACATAGATGCATACATATATATATATACATACACAAAGGAGTACTTTTAAAGCTTTCCAGTGGTAACTGAAGGCATCTCTCTCCCCATCGCTCTCCGCACCATTCTTAAGCCCCATCCTCTTTGTGCCTCCCCACACCGGGACGGGCCGGGGGACACTGTGGGGACATTGGGGGGACACCGTGGGGACGGCCGACCCGCCGGCAGCACCGCGCACCCCCAGCCTGTCCCCGCATTAGGATGCGGCTCATGGCCAGCGTTTGGATACCAAATGTGCGACCAGCAGGGAAGGTAATTGCGGTCCCTGGGAAGGGCCGGGCGAGCGACAGCGACGGGCAGAGAGAGAAAATCTTGTCAGAGGCGCCGGCCCCGTTCGGAGCTGCTCTGCTCTCCATTAACCGCGTTCGCCGCAGACCTGGGCTGGTGGAGAATCGCTAACACGGCTTAACGGGCTGGAAAAGAGGGGTGGGGAGGGCTGCGATGATCTCGGCACAAAGGGAAAAGGGAACCGATGGAAACTAAAAGAGTGGTAATCGCACAGGGCACCGGTGACCCCGACCACCCCGGCACCCCCGGCCCAGCGCGTCCGGTCTGGGGACACCAGAATGCCCATGTGCCAGGGTTAAAATTCACCTTAACGTCACTCTGAGGGGGGGACAGGGTGTGTTTGTCACCAAGGCTGGTGCAGGCCCCAGGGACGGGGGGACACGTGGGGTTGGGTGCTGATCCCGAAGGTCCCAGTCTGGGCAGCCCCGATGGAGCTGGACGCGGAGCTTCGGGGACGCGGAGCTCTGGGGACGCAGCCCCAGGGCAGGGTTGACGCCAAACCCACCCCACCATGGGGGGACAGGTCAGGACCACCCCCTTCAGCACCCAATTCCTGGAACAAACCAAACGTGCGTCCTCCCCGCTCCCTCCGGAGAAAAGGGGCACAACAGCCAACAGGCTGGGGACCACGATCCAGATGTGTCCCCTTCACCCCAGCTCCACCACCCCTGCGGCACAGACCCCTCGCTTGCTCCCAAAGGTCATGGTGCACAAAGGGACCCCAAAGGCCGTCCCCGCTGCCCCCGCCGGCCGCAGTAAATCCCCCTCTGCTAGAAACCATTTCTCCCAATGCCGATGCCGGGATCGGGGAGTGCAGAGGAGCAGAACAGAAATCCCAGCTGTGCTCAGAAAACCAAAAAAAAAATACCAGAAAATAAGCCTTCCAAGGCAGAGAAATGACTTCACAGTTAAATATAGGCCACGGGTAAAATCTAGACCATTTACAGCATTTGTATCTGTAGTGTAAACAGAGAGAGGAAAATACCAAATACTTTGCACATTTCCCCGCTCTGTAGATACAGAAACACAGGGCAGCGCGTTGGGAACGGCGGCTGGCGGCGGAACACGGGCGCTCGGCATTGCTACCACCTGCCCGGCCCCGCCAAACACCGACCTCAAATCTCTGCCCTTCCTTGGCCTTCCAGAGGCTTCCAGCCGCAGCCCCCAGGCCGCAGTTGGGGGTCCCGGTGTGGGGGACCCTCCCAGGACAGGTTCCCCCTTCCCGCTGTTCCCCATAGCGGGGAGGTTTCCCTGATGTTCGTCCCGAATCGCGGGCACCCGGAGCCGCGGACCCCGGTCCCGGCGGTGCCGTCCCGCCGGAGGATGCTCCGGGACCCCCGGTTTGACCCGCTGGCCGCGTCCCGAGGATGCGAATCCACCCAAGGACCCCCCGGTTGAGCGGCTCCCGTGACACCGGAGCGGAACGGGGTGACCGGGGCCACCAAAGAGCACGCGGAGGAGGACGCCGGACCCGGCGAGAGCCCCGCGCTCCATCGCACGGGCGTCCCAGGACACGGCACCGCGTCCCGCAGCCGGAGCGAAGCGGCGTCAGCGTGTCCACCAAGCACAGAGCAAACCCCACAGTTCTATAGGTGGATATGCAGCGTTATACAAAGATACGTTCTTCCTCCTTGGGTTATTTCCAGGATAACCCGGGGGTTACATCCAGCAAAGCCCGAGCGACCTGTTCCAAATGCAGCATTACAAAATCATTCTTAAAACAAACCAAAATCAACCTGTAAATCCGCAGCAAGCGGCTGAATATCCCCCCAGAACAGGCAAATTGCAGCATCCCGAGGTACCACTTATTTTTAATTTAGACGCAATTATGAAATATAGAATTATTCTAATCTGGGCAAATCATATTGACCGTGAGATTTATTACAGCCTTTTACAAAATATAGATTGCAACATAAACCTGAAGAAAAATATCCGTCGCCGGATGAGCTCTGTGGGTTCAAACGAGCATCAGGCATTTTAACCTGTGTATTTTTTCCTTTTATTTTTTAAATAAAAATAAAAATCCCTTTTGATTTTCCTCTTTTTAAACGAGATGGTAAGGGGAAATAAAGAAGGAAGAGAGCAGAGAAAGCACACACACATTGTTCTTCATTTTAAGGATGAGATAGTCCTCTAGTAACTCCGGAGACAGGCGAAATAAAACCACCGCCGGGTTCAAAAAGACGCAGAAAACTCACTGGTAATTTCTCTATTTGTGACGAATAATAAAGTGCCCGGAATCCCCGGACCCGCACGGACACGCGGGGACCGCTCGGCGCACCGGGCGATTGCGACACGGGGCGCTCCCGCGGCGGGGAAATTTGGGTCACATCCCGGCGCTGCGGACGCGCCTGCTCCAGCCCACCAGCCATTGTCTGCTCTTCCTCCCATCCCCTCGCACTTCCTTCGCCCTATTTTATTTTCCCCCTTGAAAAGGGTTTTTTTGCCTATGTCAGATTTAGAAAAATATAATATACATATATAAATATGTGTAATAATGAACCGCCAGCTATTTTCAAGGATAAATTCAATTTTCTGCTGCATTTTTCACGGAGCCCGTCCTGAAGCGTCCGAGGGGCGATGGGGACGCTGAGCCGAAGCCACCACCAGGTCTCGGGACACCCCTCACCCAAGCACCAAGGGTCACTTGTGGTTATCAGCACCACCACTGGAACCCTTGGGTGCTCAATCGGAGCCGCGGCCCCGGCCACTGAGCGGTGCCACCCTTGTCACTCGGGATGCCGGAGTTTGACCCAGGGGGGACCCTTGCACACATTTGGGAGAACAAAAGAAAAGAGCCCGAAGTGTGAGAGCTGGGGAGGACCCAGAACTGCAACCAAAAACTTTGCAATGGGCAAAAGAAAGAAAACATAAAATAAATCCCTGCCTCTCGCAATCCCCCACAAAAATGTGAGGGAGATAATAAAATCCATATGCACCGCGGGCGGCCCGCGGCGAAGGCACCGCCGCGCACAAAGGGACGGGCTCGCCCCAATTTCGGGGCGGCGCAGGGGACACGGGCACGCGAGGCGGGGGGTGATGGCACCCGGTTGGTCCCCCCCAGGGGACGTGTGCGGGCCAGATGGATGTCACCACTCACCAGGGTCCTCGGCCCCACGCTGCTTCCACTCACCCAAACGCAGCTGGGAACTTGAATGAATTGCGATGGTGTCACCAGGACGAGTCCAGGAAGGGAGAAGGTGCCACCAAGGGTCCCCTCCCTGCTCTCCCACGGCCAGAGAGGAAAAACCCCCCCGCTGGGGAGCACCGAGGAGCCGCCCCAGCTGCTGCTGCTCTGCCGCAGCCACAGCCACGCCGGGGGGACGAGGGGACAAGGCCACGCTGCCCACCCACACGGCCCCGCAGGGACCCACGGGGACAAAGAAACACCCGTTTCACCCAGAGAACGGAACAGCCCAAACCTGAGGGCAGCGGGCGCAGCGGCGCCCACGGCAGAACCGAACCCCGCGTCACCCCGCGACCCCCCGCGGGGGACACCGCAGGGCCAGGTCACCCGGGTTTGGGGCCAGCGGGTTTTCTATTTTCCTGCCTTTTTACAGAACCGCTCACAAGTGGATCCATTCCAAACCTGGTGGGTTGTGTCCGAGGGGAAGAAGGGGGTGGGGGGGTCCTGGCGGTCGCAGCCACCTGAGCCAGGAGCAGAATCCAACCCTCACCGCAAACTGCCCGACAGTTTCTGGTTCCTCCAAATTGTGAACAAAGAAATACAACAGAAACGAAACTCTCACCCAAAAAAAAAAAAAACCACCCACAACCCCCAACACGGATGCTTGGGAGGAAAAAAAAATATTAATAATAAAAATATCCAAAATGCAAAGACAGAGCGGGGAAACTAAACCAACTCCGCAGCGATTTCTTTCCCAAGATGAAAATCAAAGGGGCAGCGGCGGGGCCGGGCTGCTCCGAGCTCCCGGCGGCTTCGCCCCCAACCCGGACCAGCCCTTCTTGCCGTTCCACCCCGGCCCGTTATTCCCAGCCCTCCCGCGGCAGCACCCGGCGCCTTTTGCCGTATTTCGGGATTTTTCGCAGGAACCTTCGCCGAGCCGCCCCCGGGAGCGGGACCGGCGGGGGAAACGGCACCGGCGGGAGGAGAAACTTGAACTTCCCCGAAGTTGGGCGCAGAGGGGCCGGGGGGACCGAGCCGCAGCCCCCCCGGCCGCTCCCCCCCCCCCCGCCACCCCCGGCGCTGCCTCCCGGGACCGCGGGCGATGCTCCCGGGGCTGCCGCAGCCCCCAGGGACGGGGGAACTCCCCGGAGGAAGCAGCCGCGGCTGGGAGGCACCGCCGGGGATCCGCGCCGAGCCCCTCGGGGCCACCCAACCCGTTCACCGGAGCGAACCGGGGGCTGCAGCGGGACCTGAGCCGCAGGGGGCGGCGGCGGCCGCTGTCACCGAGCGGGCGGGCGGCTGCGGGCTCGGGGCGGGGGGGGAATAAAGCCGAAAACTTGGGCGTCGCTGCAGCCCGTTTTCCACCACCCCGGGACCGGTTCCCGCCGCCCCCGGCCTCACCTGGGGTTGCTCCGGTTCCAGTAGACAGCGTACCGATCCGAGATAACTTTCCCGGTCTCGTCGGTCCAGACGCAGACACCGACGAGCGCGGCGAGCAGCGCGGCCGCCTCCCAGCGCAGCATCGTCCCGGCCAGCGGCGGGCGCGGCTCCGGCCGCTTCAGGGGGCGGCGGGGCGGCGGCGGCGGCCGGTGGAGCCCTGGGGCCGGCCGGGGGCGGCGGGCGGGCGGCGGGCGGCGGCGGGCGGGCAGCCAGCCCTCACCATCGCCCGCGGCCCCGGGCGCCGTCAGCGGGGAAAGTTGGGGGCGGCCGCGGTGCGGCGGCGCCGGGGCAGCCGCATCCCCGCGCCCCGGGACGGCGGGGACCGGCCGGTTCCCGCGGCGCACCCGGGATCTCCCCGGCACCCCGCCGAACTTCACCCAAGTTCCTCCGAGCCCCGCGGCGCCGCCGCCGCCCGCTCGGTACCGAGCCCCCGGTGCGTGTCGCCGCAACCTGCGGGACGGGAGCGGGGACGGTGCGGGGTTCAACCTCCGGGCACCCCCCCCACCACCAGCACCACCCCGGGCGGGTTCCTCCGCTACCGGGGACACCGGAGAGACAAAAGGCCGGGCCGGGGAGGCCGCCGCTCCGCTCAGTGCCGCCGCGCCATGCTGCGCCCGCCGCCCGCGCCCCCCGCGCGCCGCCCCGCCCCGCCGCGCGCCCCGCCCCGCGCGCCCCGCCCCGCCCCGCGCGGGGCCCGCGCGCCGCCGCCTCCGACACGTTGTTGGCACCGGTGGCCGCCGCGCGCGCGCGCTCCCGGTTCCCCCCCCCTCCACCCCCCCAGTCCCGGTCCGACAGGGCGGGGCCCCCGCGCGCGCCGCCTCGGTCCGCGCCGCCACCGGCACCGGAGCGCGGGGGGGGGGCGGGGAAATGAGCACCGGGGCTGCGCAGTGCGGGTTCGGAGGGGAGATCTGCAAAGGGGGGGGTCACACCGGGAGGGGGGTCACACCGGGAGGGGGGGTCTGCAGAGCAGGGGGTCACACCGGGAGGCGGGGGGGGTCTCACCGGGAGGTCGTGCAGCGCGGGGGAGTCGGTGCGGGGGGGCACTGCCTCGGGGAGGGGGGGTCACGGGGGCGGCTTTGTGGGGGCGTTGGCAAGGGGCAACCGGGGGCTCAAGCCAAAGGGGACGGGGGCGAAGGCTGAACCCACCAAGGGCACAGACAGACGGACGGACAGGTGCCCCATGCTGGGGCCAGGCCTGGGGGGGGCAGCCCCTCCTCCCCAGCGCACACAGCCATTGCTTCACCTCTGATCCAGGGATAAAATTAAACGATAATTTGCATTAACGTATCGCTTTCCTTTGTGGAGCTCTCGGAAAACGCTGATGCGAATAACACAGCGCGGGCGGCACCTCGGGCAGGGCCACCACCCCCCAGGGCCACCGTGTGCCACAGCCCTTGTCACCGCGCTGTGCCGCAGCACCGGGGCCGTGCCCGGCACCGGACAGGACGGATTCGACCACAGAAAATAACCGCGTGGGATCAGCAGGTTGCAGGTGACCTGCCTGTCCCCAGCCCTGGAGGCCGTGTCCCCACACCAGGACACCCTCCGGGGCTGGTGCTCGCCAGGCAGCTCCCGCTCTGCTCCCAAACCCTGAGCTCAGAAAACTTCATGTTCAAATCTGGACAAGCAGATGCAGGGACCCCGGTGACCCCCGCTGGGGTGTTTGGGCCACCAAGGTGTCCCCTGAGCAACCTGGGGTCCTGGAGGTGCCTCCAGATGCAAATCGGCGTCCGGTTGGCTCCACTACAGCAACAAGGTGCCCGTTAAAACCACCGGGAGCAGCAGCCGCACGTCCCGCTCGCTGCCCCGCGTTCTGCTCCAGCATCTCAATATCCTTGTAAATGTGTCTCCACCTAATGTGCTTTTAGTTTGGAGTTTGTGAGCTTTGAAAGGGGGAAAGAGGTCCCTTGGAGAGCACCTCCCGCGCTGCATGCAGATAGGTGGGATATAAATAAAATATGGATCGTCGTCATTACTTATTTAGCAAATCTATTCTGAAAAAAAACTCGACAAACTGTGGGGCTCTGCCTCCCTCCCCTCGCCAAAGGGGAAAACAAATAAAGGCAGAATGATTTTTGAATAACTCTGCTGGGGCGTCCTCCTGCGCAGCCAACTCCTCATCCTCCACCACCAAGGTTATACATCTCTTTATCCCACTGCCATCAAGATATTTCTCGATCAAGCCACCGACAACCAATCTTTCTCCCTGTCAGAGGGAAGCTATCATAAAGCTGTCCACTTGTCTATCAAGTTTATTTGTTTTCATTTATCAAGCCAAGCCACTAAAAGCCTTTCCGGGCACAACCACAGGGCCGGGGGGACGGTGGAGGGAGCCCCAGCAGAGCCTGTGACACGGGGGGGTCCGCGGGGACCTCCGGAGGGGACCAGCAGAAAACAGAGCGGCCACCACAACGGGGATGCTCAGGATTTGCAGCCCCCGATGCTGGACCATCAGGAGATGGTTGTGGCCCATGGAGAATCCTCCTTGGGGCTGTGGGGAGCAGGCTCAGGCGCTAAGCCCAGCTCAGCCCAGTACAACAGCTCTTGCTCCGCTGGGGCTGCGGGAGGTCGCGGATCAAATTCCATGGAAAACAGGGAGAGCACAAGGAAACAACCCAGATAATCCTCGCCATCCAGCTCCCCGAGGAGCGCTTGCTCCCAGCCCGGCGCTGGTTTAGTCTCTACACGTCTCAGCCCGGCGCGGAGCCCAGCACCAGCTTTGCATGTAACGACTTTTTCTTCCCTCTGTCTTGGTAATTGGAGGAAAACATTTTCTATGGCTTTTTCTTGCCTTCTTTCTAACAGCACCACGTTGTTTTTCTTACCAAACAAAAACAACTATTTGCCTTAATTATTGCAAATCCTCATATTTCCAGCCCCCAGCTACTCTAGGGGGGCGAGGCCGGTTGCAGGGAGGTATAATTTACACCCGGCTTTTTTAACTTTAATTGTACCAGCCTAGAAATTATGGAAAATATTTGCTACCGAAACAAAAAAATTCCCACTTAAAAGGTGAAGCATCGCGGCAGAAACGCCGGGGAAGAACGGGCGCCGAGGCCAGGCTGCCGCCTCCTTACAAAGCCTGGTTATAATTTAGCTGCAACAGGAAAAAAAGGGGCCCAGGCGGGTCCCTCGGAGCTTTGCAGCCGGAGCTCGAGCCTCGCGCAGCCGCAGGGTCGCAGCGCGGGGGGGTCCCGGCGCTGGGGTCTGTCTGTGCGGCATGGCCGTGGGGTCCTGCCGATGCCCCCCAGCCCTCGGTGTCCTCCAGCACCCACCCCCCGAACACCGGGGAGCGGGTGGGTTGGGGGGTTTGCTTGTTGGCTGCTGGCAAAGCTTTGCCTGCACCGGGGCACGGGTGACGGCTGCGGCACGGCCGGGGTGGCTGGAGCCCAGTGCCGCGATGCCGCACGGACAGGCCGGGCTCTGCCACAGCTTGTACGAGGGTGCTGGAACTTGCTGCTCACTTCATTGGCATCCCGTGGGCTACCGGACACAAGCCCCAGGGGCAGAAACACAAGCCCTTCGTAGCAGGATGGGTGCGTTTGGTCACGGATTCAGCCCCCAGGCAGGGCTGGGGCAGCTGCCGCTGGGACAAACCTCACCCTGGTTGGGGGAATCGGGGCTGCAGGTGAGGACCAGGGGGCGGCCGGGCTGAGCCCTCGCTCCTCCTGGAGCCCAAGGCTTCGCTTAAGTTCCTGGAGGAGCCAAGCCGAGCTTAGAAAACACCTAAAGTGGCTCAATGCGGGAAAGGCAACGGCTCTTTGTGAGAAGCCTCCAGCTCCCCACGTGTGCGCTGGAGCCTTTCTCCTCTACCTGCAACCGCTCGCCGCAGCCCCAGCGCCGACCCCAGCGCCCGGCAGCCACCGCAGCCCGTCACGGGCTTGGCAGGGGACAGACGGACAGGCGGCCATCCCCTCCGGCGGGCGAACAGCATGCGGACAGACGGACGGCCCCGCGGCGGGCTGCGAAGCGAGGAACAGCTTGTGCGGCTCATATCTGCAGGCGGAACGAGTGCGCCCTGTCAGCGAGCAATACGCTGCGGCCCCGGGAATGGCTGCACCTCCCAGCTGCTGCTCCAACGCCGCCAAGCAGGGAGGGCCCCTGCGAGGGCACGTACGGCGGCAACGCCGCCAGCTCTGGCACCAACACGGCTCTGCCGGCACCGCGGCGCGGCGGGACACGAGCTCCAGCCTGGGACACCCAGCACTGAAGCCGTGGGGCTCACGCGGGCAGAGTTTACAGCAGCCCAAGTGTTATTTTCCCGTTATAATAATTATTTTCTGAGCCCTGGGCAGGGTTAGACCCACACATTGCAAGGGGGTGGCCACACGGGCACTGGCCAGAGCAGTGGGGTGGCCGTGGGCGCCCTAAGACCCAGGCGCTGCCCCCTGCATGGCGATGGAGACGCACCTCACAGCCCCAGCCCACCCAGTCCCCAGCCGGAACCCCACGGTCCAGAGCTCCCAAATCTCCTGGTTTTCACCCAAAGCTGAGGCCGGCGCAGCAGCAGCAGCCGGAGCCGAGCGGCACCTCATTGCTTGGCCAACACCCCCCCCTAGTGCCGGTGCCCTCGGCGGGTGCCCGGGGCTGCGACCGTCACCGTGGCCTCGGTTCGCCCAGAACAAGCGCTTGGTGCAGCCCCGGCCCCCCCAGCACCCTCGGTTTGTCTGGGGAAAATGTAATATAGCACTCAGGGAAACACACAAAGACCCCCAGCCCCCCAGAAGGAGAAGCAGGGGCTCAGCTGAAACAGTCGGGGACTTTGGGGGGGTCTGCAGCCCCTCACCCCTTTCAGGACCCCCCCATCCCTGCGCAGGACAGCACACGCTGTCCCCAGCAGCGCCCCGTTAATGGCTGCGGCAAGGACACGCCGCGGTGCCACGGCCACACAGGGGACCCAGTCCCTCTCCTGGCAACACCAGCGACCCCACGCTGCGCCCCCAAAGCCCCCGGTGCCACGGCACCGAGAGCACCGCGCAGCCCCCGCGGGCGCCCAACTGCGCTTCAGGAGCTTTTGAATATGGAAAGCGCAGGGGAAAAGCGTTTTCTGTTCGGCCTGAACCCACCCAAGTGGAATGGGAAGGGGAGGAGGGGAGGGCAGCCCAAAGAGTTAATCCACTTTGAATTGCAGCGCGGCTCCAGCCAACACGCAAACACATCAGGGCTGACAGCTTGACAGAGACGGATTGGCAGCTCCCGAGGTGAAACATCCCGGCCCGAGCCACGGAGCCGTATTAAAGCCTGTCTTGAAGGGGCCAGGTTTCATTTTGTCCTTTTTCCACAGAGGAAAAATGAATTAAATAAATAAAGGCGAGAGGGGAAGGAGAGCAGGGAGCTGGAATGGGCCCCATGGGGGACACGGCTCCCAGGGACCCCTGGGGACTACCCAAGGTGGGAAATGGGGCTACTCCCTCCCCAAACCTGCCCCGGGGTTTGTGGGGCTCCCCTGTGCCCGCACGCTGTCCCCCCACAGCCTGGACCCTGGGACAACCAGAGCATCCCCTCTGGGACAACCAGAGCACCGTCCCCTGGGAGAACCAGAGCATCCTCCCTGGGAGAACCAGAGCATCATCCCTGGGAGAACCAGAGCATCCTCCCTGGGACAACCAGAGCATCCTCCCTGGGAGAACCAGAGCATCCTCCCTGGGAGAACCAGAGCATCATCCCTGGGAGAACCAGAGCATCCTCCCTGGGACAACCAGAGCATCATCCCTGGGACAACCAGAGCATCCTCCCTGGGAGAACCAGAGCATCATCCCTGGGAGAACCAGAGCATCCTCCTTGGGACAACCAGAGCATCCTCCTTGGGACAACCAGAGCATCATCCCTGGGACAACCAGAGCATCCTCCCTGGGACAACCAGAGCATCCTCCCTGGGACAACCAGAGCATCCTCCTTGGGACAACCAGAGCATCATCCCTGGGAGAACCAGAGCATCCTCCCTGGGACAACCAGAGCATCCTCCTTGGGACAACCAGAGCATCATCCCTGGGAGAACCAGAGCATCCTCCCTGGGACAACCAGAGCATCCTCCTTGGGACAACCAGAGCATCTTCCCCTGGACGAGACCCCTGAGGAGCTGCTGAAATGCAGAGAAATAACAAACCAGGGATGAGACGGGAACCGGCGCCGCAGATCGACGGCCGGTGCAGGGCCGCACACCCACCCGTGAGGGTGACGCGGGTGACGCGGCCCCGAGCAGGCGTTAAAACCCTTCGTTTGGCAGAAAAAGCATTTTGTGGGACGGAAAGAGCGGGGGAAGGCGAGGCCGGCTCTGCCCTCCCAGGGCCGCCCGCCTGTCAGCCGGCAGGAATCACTGATCTACGACGGATGTCTCCGAGGGATGATAGGGCAGCGACCCTAATATTTTCTGCAGCAAGCGCTCCTGTAAGCTACCTTTGTGCTGGAATGATCGGAATTCATTACAGAGCACCCCCCGCCGCGCGCGGGCTCCCAGGGGAGGAATCCGCCAGCTCTCGCCAAGCCTAAATGGGATTAGGTTATCTCCCGGCACCGAAACCCAGACATGCGCAGAGCGGGGAAGGTCCCGGCGCATCCAGCGGGGTCTCACCGGGGGGTTCCTCCTCACCGAGACACCCGCGGAGCCATCGCCACCGGTCTCTTGGGATGGGGGACAAGCGGTCTGAGTGAGGATCTGCTCCGGAACGGACACAGAGCAGAGATTCACCGGCGGTGCTGGTCCTCAACGTGCTTAATGCTGCTGGGCAAAGAGCCCCCGCGTTGAACGGCAGCCACCAAACCCTCGCCCCGTCACCACCCCGCTCAGCAAAGCGGCTTTGGTGCCTCGGTGCTGCTCCCGGGCTGGGTTTGGGGTCTCCATGCGCAGGGGACACGGGGGCACAAGCAAAGCAGCTGCCTGGTTCGGTTTAAGCGCTGCTGCGTTCACAACCATTTTCCCCTCTCCCTGCGGCTGCTGGATTCCCTCTCAATCATGTCAAACAAATCCAGAGAAAAACATGTTTGACTGCATCAAAGTTCAAACCTCCACCTGTCTGTGTCCCCGAGCAGAGGCCCTTTAATGCTGCAAAGATGTAAACTCCCCCAGGTCTTCATTATGTCTTACAGGCCCGATATTATATCAGATTATGGAATCATTAAACAAAAAATTGTACTCCTCGCTGTCCGGAGGGGCCTCTAGTTACCTTGTCTAAATATAACAGCATCATTTTTAACCAAGGAGCTGGTACAGTCCCTTGGGCCTTCATTATATTTCATGGGCCTGGGCTGGAATATCATCTCACTCATGTTGGAGATCTCATCCTGCACCGGTGCCGGGGCGAGCGGCCCCGGTCCATGGTCACCACACCGGGACCGGCATCCGCTCCGAGAGCAACCGGACAGGAGATGGAATAAAAGATGAAGAAAAAGCAGATAAAGGGAGAAAAGCAACGGAGCTGGGGAGGGTGGAAATCAGAGCTAGGTATGCACCCAATTATTTTAATTGCATGTAGGTGCCGTTTAGGGCTCACCGATGCGTTGCACATCAGTGTTTACTGCTTGGAGCAGAACCAATTATGTTTGAACATCGAGGGGCTTGAGAGACAGCGAATGAAGAAGGCGGCGTGCGCCGGGATCCAGCGGCCGCGGGTTTGCGCCCGGCCAGGCGTGCGCGAGCACCGGGGGGCACAGCAGCGAGCACCGCGGCCCCCCCGGCGCCCGGAACGCGGTTGGGGACGGGGAGCCCCGCGGCACCGCGCGGCTGCCGGCGGGGAAGAGAAAACAGAGCTGTTGAGGAAAAGAGGGGAAATAAATAAAGACGTTGAAGCTGGAGTTTCCTGTGGGGTTTTGACACGCGGTGTCAGAGCTGGTGGTGCGTGCGCTCCTGTCTTTACAGTAAATAACTGTCAGCAATTAGAAGGTGTGGGGGGAGCCAGGCGGCTCCAGCGCGTCAGTCACAGGCTGGGGGGGAGTGGGGACAATGAGGTGGCCCCAGGGTCGTGCCCCCGGGACAGAGCTGCGCTTGTCAGGGCTTCAAAGTCCCCAGAGCTGCTTGAGTCCCCGTAGGGACGTGCCACCCGCCGCTGGTGACAGTGGGGACCGTGGTACCGCAGCAGTGCCAGGGCCACCGAGCAGCAGGGGCTGTGGAGGGACACGGGCGATCGGGGCTGTGGTGTCACCATGCGCATCCCCAGCACACGAGGCGTCTCCAGCAGGGACCACAACATCATCTGGTCCAACCTTTCCTGGCACAAGCCTGGTTTAGCTAAGCTGGCCCAGCCCTGTCCAGCGACACCTTAAAAGTGTCCGATTTGGGGAACCCCCCATTTCCCTGGGGAGATTATTCCAATAGCTGATGGTTCTCATGTGTCTTGTGCCCCCGCCTGCCTTGTGTGCCCTCAGGAAAACCGCCACAAGGTCCATCTGCAGAGACATGTGGTTGATTTCCCCATAGAGCGTTTGCAGCTGAAATGGTGCTGATGGAAGGGGCTGGGGGACACACCAGTTACTGGGGACACACCAGTTACTGGGGACACACCAGTTAGCGTCCCCAGTTTACAGGTGGGAAGCTGAGGGCCAGGGTCCAACGACACATCAGCAGCATCGCCCTGAGCCTCAGCCCCATCCTGCTCACTGTGGACATCCCCATCACACACAGCCCCATCACACACAGCCCCATCACACACAGCCCCATCATCTTCCTCCTCTTCCTCCCACCAGCAGTAATTGGCTCCAGCCCCAAGCAGCTCTCCCCTTCCCTCCTCCCGGTTCTAAACTCCCCTCTGCTGAGGAAAATCTAATCGCAGTTTAGCCTCTCCATCTGCAAGTTCTTTGACACCAATAACCTCTGCCTTTGTGCTTCCCGGCTCAGACAAAAACTCTCCTTTTCAGGTTGGCAGCAGCCAGCCGCCGAGCACGCCGGCCTTGGGGGCCGTGTAGAGCCCGGCCTTGATAAGCCCGACTTCAGAGGCTCATTAGAGCTCAGCCCCCGGAGCTGGGCCCCAGGGGAGCGGGGCGCGGGGGAGCCCCGACTCCCGTTCCTATGGCGACCGAGGATGCCGATGTTGCAGCCCGAGGCGGTACTTTTGGTACTTACAGATGAAACGGGCAGGGCAAGCGGTGCCGGGGATGAATGCACCGAGTGCCGGCGATTTAATGACTTGAATTAACAACAGGAGAGCCGGCGGCTCCCCTCGGCGCTGGGCGGGAGAGACACAAACTTTACCTGGTTGGGTTCAAACTTTGAACCTCTCTTTTCCCCGCCGCCTTCGTCCTCTCCCTCATTTTAGCATCAATTTGGGAAACGCAGCAAGGACAGCGAGCTGGGACACACAGGCATTGACCCGATGGGTGCCGACTCCATCGCGCACACCGGAGACCAGGGGTCAGGGAAGAGCTGACAAAACCCAAACCTCCCACCCCAGGACCCCCTCGCAGGGTCCCCAGCAGCTCCAGCAGCCTGGGGACCATCTTGTCCCCTTTCAATGTGTTTTTGGTTACAGGACAGAGCCCGGGAAGGGCTGGGAGCCAGTGGGATGTCGCAGGAGACCCTCAGCATCCAGCTGCTTCAAACAGCTGGGCCAGGGGATGCTCGGAGAAAGGGAAAAGATGACTTCTCCCTGGTTTTGCCTCTCCTTACTGTCTCTTTTCTTCTTTTTCCATCACCCTCCTTTCCCTCGCATGCTCTTTCCGCTCTAGAGCGTTCTGTGCTTTACTGGGGCATTAAGAGGCAGCATCTCAAACTGTTT
Source organism: Patagioenas fasciata (assembly GCF_037038585.1). Lineage (NCBI taxonomy): Eukaryota > Metazoa > Chordata > Aves > Columbiformes > Columbidae > Patagioenas > Patagioenas fasciata. The sequence goes on along the minus strand of NC_092546.1, from coordinate 4,989,004 downwards.
AGTGAAGCATTAAAGGGGCATGAAAACACTCACATTGCATCTGAGCGCTGAAAGCCCTGAAGCATCCTCAGGAAAAAAAAAAGCAGCAACCTACCAATTCTGTTAAATAAAAGACATTTCTGTGCACAGCAAACGCGCTCCCAGCGCCAGACAGCACCGTATCTCAGCCATCGCCAGACAACACCCGTATCTCAGCCATCGCCAGACAACACCCGTATCTCAGCCATCGCCAGACAACACCCGTATCTCAGCCATCGCCAGACAACACCCGTATCTCAGCCATCGCCAGACAACACCCGTATCTCAGCCATCACCAGACAACACCGTATCTCAGCCATCACCAGACAACACTGTATCTCAGCCATCACCAGACAACACCCGTATCTCAGCCATCACCAGACAACACCTGTATCTCAGCCATCACCAAACACCGTATCTCAGCCATCGCCAGACAACACCCGTATCTCAGCCATCACCAAACACCGTATCTCAGCCATCGCCAGACAACACCCGTATCTCAGCCATCACCAAACACCGTATCTCAGCCATCACCAGACAACACCCGTATCTCAGCCATCACCAAACACCGTATCTCAGCCATCGCCAGACAACACCCGTATCTCAGCCATCACCAAACACCGTATCTCAGCCATCGCCAGACAACACCCGTATCTCAGCCATCACCAAACACCGTATCTCAGCCATCGCCAGACAACACCCGTATCTCAGCCATCACCAGACAACACCCGTATCTCAGCCATCGCCAGACAACACCCGTATCTCAGCCATCGCCAGACAACACCGTATCTCAGCCATCACCAGACAACACCCGTATCTCAGCCATCACCAGACAACACCCGTATCTCAGCCATCACCAAACACCGTATCTCAGCCATCGCCAGACAACACCCGTATCTCAGCCATCACCAGACAACACCCGTATCTCAGCCATCACCAGACAACACCCGTATCTCAGCCATCGCCAGACAACACCCGTATCTCAGCCATCACCAGACAACACCGTATCTCAGCCATCACCAGACAACACCCGTATCTCAGCCATCACCAGACAACACCTGTATCTCAGCCATCACCAAACACTGTATCTCAGCCATCGCCAGACAACACCCGTATCTCAGCCATCACCAAACACCGTATCTCAGCCACCGCCAGACAACACCCGTATCTCAGCCACCGCCAGACAACACCCGTATCTCAGCCACCGCCAGACAACACCCGTATCTCAGCCATCACCAGACAAACCGTATCTCAGCCATCACCAGACAACACCGTATCTCAGCCATCACCAGACAACACCCGTATCTCAGCCATCACCAGACAACACCTGTATCTCAGCCATCACCAAACACCGTATCTCAGCCATCGCCAGACAACACCCGTATCTCAGCCATCACCAAACACCGTATCTCAGCCACCGCCAGACAACACCCGTATCTCAGCCACCGCCAGACAACACCCATATCTCAGCCATCACCAGACAACACCGTATCTCAGCCATCACCAGACAACACCGTATCTCAGCCATCGCCAGACAACACTGTATCTCAGCCATCGCCAGACAACACCCGTATCTCAGCCACCGCCAGACAACACCCGTATCTCAGCCATCGCCAGACAACACCCGTATCTCAGCCATCACCAGACAACACCCGTATCTCAGCCATCACCAGACAACACCCGTATCTCAGCCATCACCAGACAACACCCGTATCTCAGCCATCACCAGACAACACCGTATCTCAGCCATTGTCGGCCTCCCCAGCCCCGTTGCCATCAGACATTTCACGGTTCCTGGAGTCGATCGCTCCCCGTTCCCGGCCGGGGCACTCGGGAGCACTGGGGCCATCGGCCACCATCTACCACCAGCCGGCCCGCGCCAGCGCGCCCCGAGCCGCCTGCTCCAAGAGCTCCTGCTCCACACCCATGACTCACATGGTTTTACACCTGTTAAATGAGAGAGGATCCTGCTCTTTTCGCTGGCAAACCCCTGTCCGAGCTCAGTGATTGACCCCTGGTTACCCCACTCCAGAGCACCTGGCGATGGCGGGCGGGTTGGTGGTTGCTGTAGGTCCCTTCCAACCATTCCATTCCATTCCAACCCATTCTATTCCATTCCACATCCCTGTGCACTCTGGCTCTTTTTGCTGGCAAACCCCTGTCCCAGCTCAGCGATTGATCCCTGGATCCCCCGCTCCAGAGCATCGCCTGGTTCTGCTGCAGGGACCTGGCGATGGTGGGTGGATTGTGGTTGCTGTAGGTCCATTCCACTCCACTCCACTCCACTCCACTCCACTCCATTCCATTCCATTCCATTCCATTCCATTCCATTCCACTCTATTCTATTCCATTCCAATCCATTCCACTCCATTCTATTCCATTCCTATCCATTCCACATCCCAAACAGGATGTCCCAACAGCTGCAGGGTTTTGGCACAAGATACACTGGAAACCACCCCCAGGGCAGCCCAATTCCCAGTGACCACGCTCGGAGCATCACGGCATGGCACGGCATGGCAAGCAGAGCCAGGCCATGTGCCTCAGCCAAGGCACAAACCGACCCAACGGGACCGGGCAGCGGCACCATCCGGCTGTACCGGTGGGTGTTTGGTGCTGGGGACCCCGGTGTGAACACCCCAAGGTGCCCCTGAGCCGCCGCTCGATTTGCTCGCCCGCCGGAGAGAAGCGGGTGGGACGGGTGCTGCTCCCGCATCCATCGCCCGCTGCCGCTTTCCCTGGATTTGCATTTCTCTTTTGGGCAGCTCCCCGTTTCCAGCACAGACAGGGCTCTGTTCAGGTCCCCCCCTCCTTCTCCAGCAATTGTCATGTTAAAATCCCCAGGACATGTTTCTGCAAAGAATTAAAAGAGGGTGAGGAAGGGATTGTTTTCGTCGGTGTCTCACTAAAGTCTCTGACCTTGAGCGTGAATAGAAAACAAGAAAAAAGGGACTTTATGCTAATATCACTCACTAAGCACAAGGGGGAAAAATAATAACGGCAAATGAAGATTATGAATGCAAATCAACTTAATAAAGAGACAGGGTCTGCGCAGGAGTCTTGTTTTGCTCTTGTATAGACGACTCGCATTGTCTGGTTGCGCTGCACCCCAGGTCTAATCACTACAAATTATATCAGGATAGGAAGAGAAAAGAACAGGAAAGGTTTAATTCTCTAATTATGACATTGTTCATTCCCCGGCTCACGGTTGCTCGTTTCGAGAGGCCTCGCACACCGGCGGCTCCAAACTCACCTTCCCCAAGTTCACCTCTAGCCATTTACTCCCAGAAATCACCGCGCAGGTCCGGCCGGGCTGGGGATCACTGCACGGGGGACAAGGGGACAGGGACGTCACATCCGCGGTCCAGCGGGACAAACCATCACCCGGCTGGGTCCGGGACCGCCCTGCTCCCCATCCAGCCCTTGCTCATCCTCTGCCTCCTGCACGTTGATTTTTCCTCCCCTTTTCCATTTTCTCATCAGCCTTTTCAGGCGGGGTTGCCACAGCACAGCACAGGGACCAGCTCTCAGCATCCAGCAGAATGAAGCCCTGGTTCTGGCAGGGCCGGCGGGCACGATCATCACACCGTGGTCACACCGTGGTCACACCGTGGTCACACCACGGTCACACCACGGTCACACCATCCTCACGGCTTCCCGGCAGCCACAGCCCTGCCCGGTGACACCACGGCAGCCGCGGGCAGCTCGAGCAGTGGAACCCACCGGTGTTATTCACAGGCTGCAATGGGAACGGCTGGGGCTGGTCCTCGACGTGGCATTTCCAAGCCTCCAGGAGCTTAAGTGCCGCATCCTGCCCTCCAAATGAGCCTCCGCTGTGGGCAAACCGCGCCTGGACAAAGCTCTGCTTTACAAGAACTAACAGCCCGAGCTCAGAGCCAGATGCGGTAGGAAGGGTCACTGCCTCCTGCAGGATGCTGCAAACCCAAGGCCAGGGGAAGCCGATCCCACCCCTGCTGTTGTGCCTGCCCCGGGGCCACGTTTGGGGTGGGGGGTTTGTGCTGCTGCCTCCCTGGGCTCAGGGACAGTTTTCCCTTCTTCCACAAAAGGAAAATCAAAGTGGATTCTATGTACATGAGCCTTAGGCTGGCGTGGGAGATGAAGTCGGGCCCCGATTCAGTTTAAAACTGATAGCCAACTGGAACCAGCTGGGCCAACTGGAAGCCAAGCGGGGTTAATCTCAGAACTGCTGGGACCCTGTTTCCCCCCAGCACCCCGCTCTGCTCCAGGGGCCCAGCGTGTCCCCAGCCTGGAACAAACCAGGACGGTTCCCCCTGCCCAGGGCTTCAGGCTGCGGGACACTCAAGACATCCTTTTAAACTTGGCCTGAACACCCTAAAGAGCTTGTGGAGCAGCAAAAGCAGAGCAAAGGATCCGAAAGCGGAGGTGGGGGGAGCAGGGACCTCCCCAGGTGCCGCAGCCACCCCTGCAGCGCAGGGTTTTGCTTCTCCATGGGCGCCGCAGCAGCACGAGCCGTGTTGGCGTTGCCTCCACCCCACAAACAGCCCCTGCCCTCCCCTCCCAAACATCCCCCACAAGAGGGTTTCGGCTGGGAACGCAGCTCTTTAATCTCCAGCAAGCCTTTGACAACCTGTCTCGTCCTGGCTTTTAGCTGCGCGAGAGCTGCTCGCTAATGGAGCATTAACCTTGGAGAGCTTCTGCAATTACTCCAACACTAATTCTGACAGTTTTTGGTGTATCTGTTTGTTCTTTTGACAGGCAAAAGGAATTTCTTTCTAAAAGCTGTTTGATACGTTTGAGACCTTCTGTCCACATTTGCCTTTCTTCTGCTGGAGATGGGGAGGTGGGGAGAACGAGGGGAGGTGGAGACCTCACCTTCCCACAGACACCTCCACGTCGAGATATCCCCCCCTTCCAAACCCCTCCCACTCCTGTTTTAAGTCACAGAAGCATTTGGTCTCTCCTGACCTCATTAGGGTAATTAGTAAACCTTTTGAAGCTGGGAGAATGGCTCTGAGCTGTGGGAAAGTGTGGAGAGCAAAGAGGCTCTAAAAGGAGCATGTGCGGGTGGAGAAGGGGGGAGAAAAACATCCTGAGCCGCCAAGAGCGATGGGGAGGAGGGTGAGGAGCAGCCCCGTGCCCCTGGAAATCACCTTAAATCGCCTCTTTTAAGAGGATGAGAATTCAGGTCCTGGTTCTCCCGTCGGACACCGCGGGGTCCTCGCTGTGCCGTAACCCTTCGTTCCATAGAAGGTTCCCGACGTCTTCTTTTCCATGCAGAACACAGGTGTTTCAGAGGGAAAGGGCCGTCCGGGACTGTGAGGGGAATGGGAGCCTTCGCACGCTCCTCCCTTCCTTTAATAAACACAGAGAAGGTTTTCAGTGCGCTCATCCAGTCGAGAAGATGAGACCCCCCCCCCACAACGGCTCAAAACCCCCGCGCCGCTGCCCATCGGGGTTCGCGCCATCAGAATCAACACTGACACCAGCTCTGCAGAGACGGGGGGAGCGCACGCTCAGGCGGAACAATGAAGCGATCCGGATTATTTTAACTACACGAGGGTTTTTCCTTTCAAACAGGCAGGGTAATTATCCTCCAGCACATATCAGCAGCATAGGAGCGATGCAGCAAATGCTCCATCGCTCGGCTGCTCCAGACACGGGCTGGCACCCTTTCCAAGGGGATCCTCCTGCTTTCGGCGCACGCTAAAAGGACAAACCCGCGGGCGCCCTGCGGGAGCTCAGCACCATGAACACAAGGGGCTGGTGGAGCTGCAGAACCCGCGGATGTCACCGCTCGTCCCCCGGCTCCCGGCAGATGGGAGAGTTCCCACCGTCGCTAAGAGAGCAACAGGGTCCCCGAGCACCGCCAACAACAGCTGCCGGGGTTTGCGGAGCCGGATCGGAATCCGGAGCAGCCGCCAGCAGGCGGGGGGTGAGGAGGCACCACGCGTTCACACGCGGATTTGGGGCCGTTTCAGGCCCATTTGCCAGCACTGGAAGCGACAACGCAAACGCCTTCCTGCCCACGCTTAGCGGGAATGGGGTGATGGAGCCTCCCATTCACCTACATCCAGACACTGGTGTTAATTAAACCTGCTGGTAATTGCCTGCAAACACCTCCACATGGGCGGGGGGCTCTGGGAAACCAGGAGGAACCTGCGGACCCAGCCAGACCCACAACCCCAAACCCGCGGAAGCTTTTCCACCAAACCAGACCCAACCTCCCCATATCCAGCGATTTCATCCCGTACAAGCTCAGCCTCTCAACAGGTGCCCTCGGACGTGGCTCCATCTCATGCCTTTGATCTGGAGACGTAAAGAAGAAAACACTGAAGTGCAACATCCGAGACGTTCGTCTCAATTTTAATTGTAGGGACATCTCCCTCCCTCGCGCTCTGTCGCACATTAGCATGCACCACCGGTACCGCATCTCCTTTAATGTTTACTCATCCTTAGATTGCAAAAATTGTTGTGTGAATTCCTTCTTCAATTAGCTCTGGTACTCCAAAAAAAAAATATTGTTCCATCGCCAGTACGGTTATGATCATTTCTCTCCTTTATACTTTTATTCCCCAGTGGGACTTGAAAAGAAAACGCTCCTCCGTCCTCCCCTGCAAAGCCCCCTTTAAAAATGCTTAAAACAAAAACAACCAGCGTTTCCAAAGGAAAGGCTTTGGTGGCTGAAGTGCCACTTCCATTCACCTTTCCATCATGTGAGGAAGAAAATAAAGATCAGAAGGAGGATTTAGACTAAAAGCCACCTAAGTAAAGATAATTTCTGATACAGAAGAATCCTGCGAGTTGGGTAGAAGAGCTTTGTTGAGTGGAACAGAAGCGACATCAGAGGAGCGACTGCAGCGGGTTTGCAAACGTTTCCATCTCCCTTCCAACGCGCCGCCCGAATCCTGCAACAAACCCACGGCCGTGGGTGCGGAGCAGCCCCCATGCCCACCGAGCACCGCGGGGTCCAGCCCCTGGTTGTCCCCCAAATGCTCCCCATAAAGCGTCCCCGTGGCCGCAGGGACGGGATTGTGAGCACGGCTGAGGACGCGGGGGCCACAACCCCAGGAGACGCCGTCACCCCAATGTCCCTTGAGCCACTCAGCGAGCGGGCAAGGAATTGAACCAAGCGCTTGCGACATCTCACGCGATGTCCCTTGTTCGTTCCCCGGACAGGGGACAGGGACCGGCCAGCACAGGTAGAGCCACCTGTGACTGGAGGAACCCAACTTTGGCATAGGGCTCCGAAACCCAAGAACAAAACAGGTGACTGGAGGCACTCAGACCATCTCTCCTTCTATAGAGTGAGCACAAAACTTGCGCACTATTGTCCACACATACCCTAATTTATACGTGAACCCTCATTAAAAGGACAGGTCTGAGTACGGAGAGCGACACAAAGTGCTGTTGTGCGCACCCGGGGCGCCGGGGGGCCGGTCCAGCCGCAGCGGCCATCGCGCACTCGGCGGAGCGCGGCGGCACCGAGCAGCCGGGCGACATCAAAAGCATTTACCAGCACTCAGCAAACGACCCGCAGCGCCCGTTTCGAGGAAAGAAATTTGCATCCGAAGCACCGAGAGCACTTCAAATCGAGTCTGAAATAAATTGCGAACAGATCCATGCCGCCAGCTTGTGTTTGTGACCGGAATCCCAGCCAGAGCCTCTCCTGGCAGAGGCGAGAGCTCCGAACGCAGCACACAGCGCACACCAGGGCAACGCTGGGTAGACAACACATCTGCAGCTAATCCCACGTCCACAGGCCAGGGTCGTTAGTGCTAATTGGGGTCACCAGCCCCCTGAACCCGACAACGAAGGAACATTGGGTTTACAGCCCATGGCAGCTCCCATGGATGGGATGTGAAGGCGCGACGCCGTCCTCCCCGTCCCAGCGCTCTCCGTTAGTTCATTAACACCGCAGTTAATTTTGCAGAGCGCTCGTGGGTGTAGATCGGGGGGTGCCAGGCTTGGAAACACAACTTGGAGGAGAAGGGAGCAAACTCCAGGCCCGGCTTTAGTCCTGCAGGGTTTATGCCAAGCCATGGGCATATGCCAAGCCTAAGACACCTCCAGGCTCTGCACAGACAAGCCTCTCGCCGCAGCGAGCGCCTGCAGCTTCCTTCAGTCAAATTAGGGGATCCGCAAAGTTTCTCTGTCCCAGAATCATACAAAGCCCTTGTGAACAAGTACGGACAGGGCTGGGTTAAACCTGGCTGAGATAAAGCCAGAAGCGAGAGGCAAAGAGCTCCCAAAGCACCTGCTGCTCCCCCAGCGCCGGGGGGCACGGCCGCGTCCTTCCCACAGCTGCTGGATGGAAGATTTGCCTTTTTAAAAGAAGATTTGCCTTTTTAGAGCATGGGGATTTATATTCAGCTCCCCCAGGTGCTGTGGGTGTGTTCGGTCTGCGGGTGCCATCTGCAGGGACCCCCCAGCACCGCCGGCCCCTCCACTCCGCAGAAACCTCATCCCATAACCGGGTTAAAACACCAAAACCAAATGTACAGAACCAACCTGCAGCCACCCAGCCCCTGGGCAGGGGACGTGGTGACACGGCCAGGAGAGCAGGGGGACAGCTGGGGACACAGTGACACAGCCAGGAGAGCAGGGGGACAGCTGGGGACACAGTGACATGGCCAGGAGAGCAGGGGGACAGCTGGGGACACAGTGACATGGCCAGGAGAGCAGGGGGACACAGTGACACGGTAACACAGCCAGGAGAGCAGGAGCACATCTGGGGACACGGTAACACAGCCAGGAGAGCAGGGGCACATCTGGGGACATGGTGACACAGCCAGGAGAGCAGGGGGACACAGTGACATGGCCAGGAGAGCAGGGGGACAGCTGGGGACACAGGGAACTCGGCTGCTCTTGTCTAATCTCCATCACCACGACCTGCACAACCGCCCTGTTTTGTGAGAGGGATGAAAAGCAGATGTTGGTACCGAAACAGCCTGAATTTTGTCCAGGTGTTAATTCTCTGCGCTGAGGAAACCTGGATGTCCCCACCCAGGGGACAACAGCTCCCTCCTGACTCCCAAATGGAACTTGGTTCTTCCATTGCAGAGGACGGGATCCCCCTTGCAGGGATTTTCTGTACAAAACCAGGGGTTAATGTCAGAACAGGGTGAAAAGAGAAGGAAGAACCTTTAGGAAAGCTCCAGAAAAGCACCAGCCCACCAGCTCAGCACTAACTCGGGCCCCACAAACAGCCCCACGCTGCCACGGTGGAATCGGCTGAAAGAGAACGCTTTATTTCATTTGTTTCAAGACACAATGGATGGGGGGGACGCTGTAAACGAAAGTAAAACAATCAATCAATACAGGACTGGTTGCTATTTAAAAAGAAATCAGCAATTCAAGGGGGAGGGTGGAAGACGAGCTCCTCCATCTCCGAGAGCACAGACAACACAACGCGCCCCAGCGCTGTTTAATCGATGTCTTGGCAGCCGGCTCCGACCACGGGCGCTTCCACGGCGCGGATCCCGTTGCAGCCGCACGTACCGACGAAACAAAACAGCAGCGCGTTATTAACAGCAGAGCTGATGCTCATTTCGCTCTCAATCTCATTAACCTCAGCAGACGGCCCCGGTCGATACGCCCAGCAGTTCAATAGCAACGGGAGAGGATCCCGTACAACCCGCCGGGACCGGAGCGGCAACCACGTAAACTTTTGACGTTAGGCTTTGGCTTAAACAACAGCGGTTGCTCCAGGTGAACTCACAGGCCGGTGACTGCGCAGCGTCGGAAGGGACCGCGCGCTCCGTCCCCATTGCCCATTTTTTGGCAAGTTTCGACATGAACCCCATGCGGAACAACAGCAAAGGGCGGCCGGAGTCCCAGAGCCTCCCAGTAATACCCCGATTCCCTCTGGAGAGAGCAAAGTGCACCAGCAGCTGGTGAGGACGGATGCGGCCGCCCCGGGCAGCGCTCGAGGCAGAGCTGCAGTAACACAGCCGAGCCGCCTCCGTCTGCATCCGCTTTTATTTAAACCTATGCTGCAAAATCACTCCTCCTAACTATTGCAAAGGCTATTGACTACCAGGCTATCGACTCGGGCATCAAATACACATGAAGTAACTAAAGCTATAACTGAAGGAATTACTGAACTGCTCTCCTGTTAGGGAAGCAGAAAGCGAGGCTTTAAAGCCACTATTATTAGCAAGATATTCACCCCGCCGAAAGCCTCCGCTGGCCTCGCACCGACAGTCCCAGCACTGCGGGCAGAGGCTGCTCAACAGCTCCCGTTTACTCCTCCAGGATAAACGCAGACCAGAAACAGCTGTGCCGAGCGGCGGATTTGCCCTCCAAGGAGCCTCAGGTCTGTGATCAGCATCTGTGTTTTCTCCTCTCAGAGGTGCCTTTAGCCATGATTCAGAACGGAGTGGGAATGGAACATCTTGGCCCATTGAAGAGCGAATCCAGAGGACCCAGCGCTCCCACGATGCTGCAGGGAACGCGGAACAGGCCACGCGGGGTCACCGACTGCAGCTCAACCGCGTCTCTGGCCAAAAGGCGATCAGAAAGTCACGGCAGTGCCACAGCGCAGCCCCACCATCACCTTTTTATCCTCCACGTGAAGAAATCCACTCCTTTAAAGAGGGCTGGGAGAAGAGCTCTGAAAATATTGATGTGGTGCATAGATCCTGGGCTGGCAAACCCTCCCGGCCTTCGGCTCAATTATCGTTTGCCTACAAAGCACCAGAACAGGGAGCTCTGGCTGTGCCCCTCCGCACCTTCCCCTGCTCAAATTCTACATACCCGTGACAGCAAAATCAAAATCTACCGACGTTATTTTCACAGCAGGACCTGCAGCTTGAGGTCCCCTCTTTGATCAAAACCATTCAACTGTGAACATGAAGAAATCGTCCGATCCTACAGGATCGGGAAACTTCAAAATTGCAAAAGCCCATCTGTCCTACGAAGAGCGGAGCCTGAAGAACCATCAGGTAAAATCACCCCAAACAAAGAAAGGCCAAGCTCTGGTCACCCATGGAGCAGCGGGGCCCAGGTTCACACACTTTGGTCTCCGCGGTGGCTAAACAAGCAGAAATACCTGAAAGAGGCGTGAAACGATACAAACGATATAAAATTAGGGCACATCCGAGTGCTGCATTCACATGGCAGCATTACTAAAAATATAGGTATATATTTAAAAATCTTCTACACGTGTGCGAGAAAGGAGCTGCCGGCACCTGGGGGGACGTTTCTCCAGGAAACCCCATCCGCCCTGCGCTGGGAATCGCACCCCGAGCTCCCCGCTGACGATTCCCTACGGATGCCCCCTCCGCCTGCTCTTTTTGTCAACGCTCGGTTTTGTCCCCTTATCCAGGAGGGTTTGCTGATCAAAAGGAAGGAGCCGTCGCTCCAAACATTCCCAATCTTCACCTTCAAGGGAAGGCTGAGCTGGGCCCGCCGGGGAACTCCGTGGGCTTTCCTGACAAAGGCACTACCAGTTTGGGGTAGAATTGGGACTTAAGGACACAGGAGCACTTTGCAAGCAGTTTTGAGCATTTTATCAGCAGATCCACATAACAAGGGCCTTCTAACACATTCATATTTGGTCCTACAAAGTAAGAGCCCAAATATCAACACGGGCTGCACAGGAACACCCTGGTTTGCCGGGCTGACAGCGGGACACAGCTCAAGTACCAGCAGATGAGCAAAATTCCAGTACCCTCCAGAAAGTGATGATTTCTGAGCCAGGGCTGCCTCCATTTCACAATCACAGTTTGTAGGGGGTTGGATCCCCCTTTTCCAGGCGCCAGGTACTCAGGGATGGGTCGCTCCACACGCCAGTGGTTGGGGTTCTCCAACTGAACCTGGAGCTCTGGTTCTTCCTCGGGGGGCCCGGGACAGGGCCGGCAGCTCCGAATGCAGCGGCTGGGGCACCGTCGGATGTTTCTGTGGCGAACACGGCCCTGCAGCCGGGCAGGACAGCCCCGGCGCTCCCAGCGAACGCACACGCGACGGCTCTGCTGGAGAAACGCTCCTCTGGGCACCTCGCGTTTGTGAACACTTTGCTCTGCAAACCCCCACTGTGACCTGAATTATCACCTGTACCCGCAAACCCCGCAACTACGAGAAAAGCAATGCGTTTAACTCAAAGCGATTCTCTGCCTGAACTACCGCGCTGCCCACACCAGCAGGACAGACTCTCCCAGCTCCTGCCAGAGCAGAGTTCATTAGAGCCGCTTCCTAACGAAGCAGCCTGAAGGACAGAGGATCACATGGAATCTACTCGCCTGATATTTTAAGCCGATGGCCACAGTCAGTACAGACGGATACGAGCACCTGGAAACACTGACGGGCCAGCAGCCGCAGCACTTGAGGCTGGAGCAGGAAGATTTCAAACGCCGAAGTTCATCCAGGAGCCTTCGTTATCCTCAGCGCGTCCCCACGCAGGCAACAGTGCCCAGCGATGCCGCTCCAGCTTCCCCCAAAAACACGCGTGAAGAAAACAGGTTTGGTCCCCTTTCCCCAGGCCCAGCTACGGAAGCGTTTGTACCGTTAATTAATAGTCGTTATAAGCAAATATAAAAAAATAAGACTTGAGCACTGGTAGCGTGGTTCCAAGGGACTCGCAGCCCCTTGGTCGGTCTGTGCAGTTGGTGCCGCTGGTCCCAGATCATCTGGAAAAAAGGAAGACACGCAGCGTCAGAGCGAGTACGAACAACCCGAGACCCCCGCATGGGGAGCGGAGCGGCCAGGCAGGAGGAAACAGGGAAGAAATATTCCTCCTCAGCACTAAAACAACAGCATCCATGGAAAACAGACCCGCAGGATCCACAGGATGGGATCAGGAATGGATGCCCAAATGGGACTGCGAGTTTTAGCTGTGAAGGGGCTTGGGAGCAATTCCTGAACTGCAAAAACAGCAGTTTCTCTCTCTTCTCCTGTCTGATGTGGGGAGGCTCAGAGCAGACAGGTCTGTCTGTCCGTCCTACGAGCTGCTAAACACAAGGCACAAAGTGGCTCCGAACAACCCAGGGTACATCCCTATCAGAAAACGAAGAAAGGCGAGACAACGCCTGTTGCCAGCGCAGAGATCGCACACAGAAGCTTAACTGATGCAGATCTGGCGATCGGATCTGTGCCAAAGCACCCACGTCTTTAGGAAAGGAGCAGTTCAGCCCCTTGCAAGGGGCACAGAAAGACACCGGGTCCCCGCTTACCGCCTCAGGTTCTTGGATTCGAACACCGTGTCCTCGTCGCTGTCGAGCGAGGCCATCTCGATGTTCTCATCGTAATTCGCCAGCAGCCCGTATTTCTTCCGCTGAGGCTTCTTCAACCTGAAATGCGTTTTGTGCTCATTTCTGGGTCCCTGCGACCTGGGGACACAGAGAGCGCGGGTGAGCCGGGGCCGTTAGGAGCCAAAGGGCAGAGCGAGCAGAACCAGCGCTGCTAATTGCCTTAGGTAATTAACAGCGGTGTGAAGTTACAGTAGTGTTTTTCCCAGAGGGGTGCAAGGGGAGGGAGAGCTCCGGCCTGGCAGAGGGACGGAGCGGGGACCCGGGGGAGCGGGGGAGCGGGGACACGGCCCCGGGCCGGCCGCACTCACCGGAACGCCCGCAGGATGAAATAGAGCGCGGCCAGCACCGAGAGGCCGCTCAGCACGTACACCGCCCGCTTCAGCACCGGCAGCCCCGACCCCAACGGCAGCGCCGACCCCGGCGGCCTCCGCCGGCCCGGCGTCTGGCCCGGCCGCGTCCCGTTCCCGGCGGCCGCCCGCGGCGCCTCTGTGCCGTTCAGCGGGCTGGGGGCGGCCGGGGGAGCGGGGGAGGCGGCCGGGGGAGCGGGGGAGGCGGCCCGGGCGGCGGGGAGCAGCAGCGGGAGCAGCAGGAGCAGGCAGAGCGGGCCCGGCCGCAGCATGGCGGCGCCGAGCGGCGCCTCGGCGGGGCGGGCGCAGGAAGGCGGCGGAGGGCCCGGCCGGGCCCGGCGGAGCCGCACTCGCCGTTCAGGGGCAGCCGCGTTCCGGGCCCCGCCCAGGGCGGTGGTTTCGCCCCCTCACAACGCGAGTGCCGCTCGGGGCCGCCATGGTCCCTCACAGCGGCCGTAGCCCCCTCGGCGCCGCCATTTCCCGCCCGCGGCCGCCGTTCCCCCGCACAGCCTGACCCGCTCCCTCGCAGCCGCCATTTTCCCCTCAGGCTCGTCCTCCTCCCCTCAGGGTCCATTTGTCCCTCAGAGCCGCCATTCCCCCACCACCATGGGCAGCCCGAAGCGAACATCGCTCGAAACACGAGCGTTTTGGGTTATATTTCCAACAACCGTCTCGTTTCTCCACAGGATCTCCACACGGAGCCAGGAGCCTGTCAGCCACACCCCCCACACGATGTGGGACATGAAATAAAAAGGCATTTTGGCTACAAATGGGTCACTCAAAAACCCAACGGGGTTTGGTATCCAGCCCCTCCAAGTCTCATTAACGCCATCCTGTAATAACAGCAGCTCGAACTAGGCCTCTATTTTTGCACCTATTAATTATTACTGCCTGCATCTAGAGCAGCCTATTTAGGAAGGTCTTCCAAATAACGCTCTGTATTTACAGTTTAAATTCATGTAAATGTCACCCGGCTCACATTTTCATCAGCAAAGGTCACTCCCTCTCATGCCCCTGTATTTAATATCATTAACATGCAAAACCCTCCAGGTACAGCCCCAAAAGTGTGTCAACTGATGGCTTTTTATAAACCCTGTTCACTTAGGTCATTTGAAAAAGGTCAAGACAAAGTAGGTTTCTCCTAGAAAACCCTAAGTTCATAAATCCCCCACTCCTTTACTTGCTAATACTTCAAAGTAACTATTTTATTAACTTTTAACATGAGCAACCCCAACTGTAAGGCTCAGTTATCCTGGGGAACACGCAGCCACAAGCAGCACAATCCCAATTACTCTGATGTGCACAGAATGAAATACTTTGTCACCCAAACTTTAGCATTTGCACTTTTTAGAATGCAGAATAAGTATTTAGCAGCTCAAATTCGCCTTGTTACCATTTCAACTGGCAGCAGCTTCTGTCCTTTAAACACTTTGCTCGGCCACTGCTCACCTGCCAGCTCCCTGCTCCATCTCCACGCTGCAGGTGCTCAAACCTCACGTAATTAGCCCATTTAATTAAAGGTTACAAGGATACAATCGCATTCCTTTCTGCCTCTTGCCATTAGAGACACATCCAGATCAACGCTGCATTGTTTTGTACTTTTTACCAGGCTTTCCACTAAATAACTGTATTTCTACAAGTGCCTTGGCCATGACTCAATATTATTTCCCCACAAAAGTACTGCAGAGATTGATTTTTTCCACATTCTCGTATTTATTCTGGTTTGTTCCATTTCCTCGTATGAACACCAATAACACCACCGCTCGGAGCTCTTCATCTCCACCCCTCCACTCCATGGCCGTCCTCGGTCTCCTGGACACATTCCAGTGCTGAAACACAATTAAGACAGTGAGTTTAAAGGTAGAGGAAATACATTTTCACCTAGAAGATACTGGTTGGGCTTTACGGAGTGGTTCTGAGACAGAGCCCGACTTTTCGAGGCAAGGGGCAGATGTTTTACCTGGTTGGAAATGTGCGCTGCGGCGTTTCCTCCTCGCCCGGGACGCTCTCGCTCCTCAGGACACGCTCAGCTGTCCCCAGCTGTCCCCTCTTCAGCCTGCCAAAGCAGAGACGCATTAACAGAGCCACCGAGCGGGAGCTTTGCCATCGTCCCCCCGCCCCCCCGCGCCAGGCACCGCGGGCAGGAGGGTCAGCGCGGAACCCACCGCACCACAAAGCGCAGCCTGGGACAACTGCGGCCTCGCGCGAGCCCTAAGCAGAGAGTTTAACCAACTTTGCCATGGCTGCTTAGGAAGTGTGGGCTATGGGGAAAAAGTTAATGGCAACAAGTAGGATGGCAAAGAAAAGCTACAATTAAAGTGAGCAACTTAATGAAGTCTAGGAAGATTCTCAATAGATGAACACACAGTCAGGGAATTCGATTCCCGTCTTGCTTCCACGCCTGCCAGCGAGACACGACTGCATGCCCAGCTCTGATCTGTGGAACTCAAGTTGTGCCACAAGCCAAAGGTTGCAGACGGCATGGGTTCAAATTTTCCCAGCAGTTGACCAAAATTGTCAAAAGGAATATTTTTTTCACAGGTACATTAGACTTTTCAAATGAGCTCTCAACAAGAGGAAGGATGCGGACATGAGCAAAAGGAGTTACCTCGAATTACAGGACTATTTCCACATATGAACTAGCCAAGAGAGCAGCTTTCGTCTCAGAGGTTTCTGTTGGAGGCACAACACTTCTTTTCTCCAAGGACACTGCAGTTTCCATATGCTAGCAAAGAATTCTTAGAACTTGTAAGGCAATGACAAAGCTAGCTAATTACGGCAATTTACCTACCATCGCACGCTCCTGGCCAGCTCGGCACTAGTCCAGTGACTAAGGACTGTTCACTACAGCTTCCCCACGTAGGCTATTTCGGGATTTTCAGAAACATCAATTTTTCTCCCTAACGCTGGCGTTCCCTGCAGCTCCACTAGAACATCCTGAGCGTAAACCATCATTTCTCTGCCTCTAGACAAGTCTGGTTGTTCTTTATGTGAAAATATGTTGAGGAATTCACATGTCAAGACCAATTAAGATTAAATTCTACCAACTGGTCGGTAAAATCTGGCTTTGCTCTTACGCTATCGCTAGTCTTCTCTGGCATCCCCTATCACTGATCGACTGTTCTTCATCTTCCAGGATTGTGTTGTGCAATGAAATGTAAATGTCAGGAGCAGAGTTCATTTCAGACGGTCTTTTAATAGGCTTCGTAAAGCCAAAGAAAACTGTATACAAGAATCCTTTACCACTTCAAATACAATATCAATGGAATATGCATATTTCTTCCAGTAAAAAAGGACAATATAAATAAACATTTTCAAGAACCTCTTTTTTTTTATGGTAAGTTTGCAAGTCTATTTCTGGGTAATTTACATCATTACAACAGTAAAAATACCGTTATGCAGGTTGAACATACAAGCAAGTTTCTCTTTAGATATATCAAGGTGGTTTGCCTTCCAATTTGTACCCAGGCTGCATTCCTACCTTGCTACACTAAAGGAATGTTACAAAAGACGAAGGTAATGCACTTAAAAAAAAGTCCACAGCTTGTTCAGCTTCCAGTGAACATTGAATTAAAAGGTCCTTTCTATCTCAAAAGAAACTGAATTGGGGCCCCAACTTCACAAAAAACACCTTGGCTCATCATGAAGGATAAAATAAAATGTGAAGTGCTTTCAAAAAAAGATTAAAAACACTTGAAAGCAGAGCTTTCTTAAAGGAAAGTCTAATTAGACCATCTCATATCAGAAGCTGTCAGGCTGTGTTTGACAAGATTAGAACTGATAATACTACAAAAGTGAAAATACAAGTAGATGTACTACACAATAACGATTTCAGCGAAGCTCCAAAAATCTTTATAAATACAGCCATTGGAAGGACGATCTTGAGTCAGGAAGGATTTTTACTCGTTGTGTGTAGCTGAGGACAAGAAGCAGGCACAATTGTAAAGGCACTGAAGCATAGACAAGTTCCAGCATTTTACTCCCTTTGCATTATTTCCGAAGCTACTGCTAAGTCGGCTACACCGTGAGAACTCCCCCACCCTTGATTAGAGCTTGTTAGGGCATCCGAGTTTCGGCTTAGTCTCAAGCTCGAGGAACTTATTTTAAAAAACTTGCTTTGCCTTAGATCCAAGCAACTCCTACACATGCATTACAAATTAGAAATTTAAGCGGCACAACCACGTCCAAAGCCTGACAGATTGGTTCTTAGGGGGCAAGAGCAGAAATAGCGGTTGGGTCCGACCGAGCCTTACGGCATTTCCAGACTTGAGACAGGCTCAGAGGTTCCTACATATGTACTCGTCACTCCCAATGAACCAGGACTTACCGTAACTGTCGTAGCTGTCTCTGTAGGACCCTCCTGAAGACCTGTCGCCATAACCACCTTGACTCCTGCTGTTGAGAAACGAACACCTGCTTTATATTTGCTCAGCTGGAGCCTATCGACCTTGACATCAAGGAGGCAACACTGGCTTCATGAGCTTCACAACAACCCACCTGCTATTATAGTAGTCTCTGGAACCATTATAACCTCCACTTCGGGAATCAAATCTGCCTCCGCCATAGCCTCTGTCTCCACCTCCTTCAACAGACACCAAAATACAGGGGTTTTATACATTCTGACCAACACCAGGACGGGTTCAGGCGCCATGAGTCGCTCGCACACACACACTCACCTCTGGAGAAGCCGCGGCCTCTGC
This sequence comes from Patagioenas fasciata, assembly GCF_037038585.1. Classification (NCBI taxonomy): domain Eukaryota; kingdom Metazoa; phylum Chordata; class Aves; order Columbiformes; family Columbidae; genus Patagioenas; species Patagioenas fasciata. Next base: position 4,970,713 of record NC_092546.1, on the reverse strand, counting down.
CTCTGCCCCCGCGGAAGAAGCCTCTGCCCCCCGAGGAGCCCCCTCTGTACCCGCGGGATCTGTTCTCTGAGGATTTCCCAGCCTGATCGACTCTGATCTGACGTCCGTCTACAGACTGACAAACGGAAAAGCAGTAAATCCACTTGGGATTTGAACTTACAAAGCACATGGACAATGAGATGCAGACCAGCTCAGCAGTGCCAGAACTTACTATGACAAAGAAAGGCTTTAACTGTCACAACTGTGCCAACCACACAAGTCACATTCAAACAGCATATGCAGGCATTTCTACAGCATCGCTATTTTTCAGTCATATAGATCAAATCACAATACTTCTGTATTTTTCATTATTTGTATGATCTCTGTGCTTTAAAACACTAGCATTCATTTCTTTTTCTACATAAACACATCTTTCAAAGTTAATACATTCTAAGGAAATAGAGAAGCTGCTCCTTACCTTTCCATTCATGGCCATCATTGCATCTTTAGCATCATCTATGTTTTCAAAAGTAACGAAGCCAAAACCTCTGGATCTCTGAGTTTCTCTGTCTTTCACCACAACAACTATAAAAAAAAGGGGTAAAAACATCATCAGCACTTACACATCCTACCAAGTTCACAGAAGTCACCACAGCTCGGTACCGCTATCTTACCTTCCGAAATCTGTCCGTATTTCGAGAAAACCTGTTCCAGCGACTGCTCGTTCGTGTCGAAACTCAGCCCGCCAACAAAGAGCTTCCCCTCGTCTGAGGCCATTCTGACCTGAGAAACCAACACAACCAGAGTCAGCACCGCCAAATCGATATCCCCACAGCATCTGAAACATTAAGTTGTCAGAACACCGCCAGCCGTCTCGTACGAAGCCTTTAAACGCCGGTTTGCTACTGATTTAAACGACAGAGGAGCGTTCTCCAGGCTGGCTCCAGCCACAATGCTTTCTCCCGAGCAGCCGGGGGGGCGAGGTGGGCAGCAGGGCCGCATGCCGGGGCTGGAGGCCCCACAACCGGGGGCTGGAGGCCGCATCCCGGGGGTGAGCCCGGCCCGGTCCGCCCCGCGCCCCCCCGAGCCCACCACGCATGCGCGTCCCGCCACACCGACCCCTCCGGTGCGCGACCCCCGCCCCTCCCTCCCGCCCCGCCCCCTTGGCGCACGCGCAGCCCGCGGCCCCGCCTCCCGCCCGCCGCCATTTTGCACCGCCGAGGCCCGTCGCCATTTTGTTTCCGAGGGCACAGTTTAGCCCTCCCCGGCCCCCTTTCCACACACGAAACACGGCCGGGACAGCTCCGCCGGGCTCCCCGCGCGGTTGCGGAAAACACCCGTGCCGCGGAGCGAGCGCCCCGCTCCGGACTCCCCCGAACAGCAGGCCCTCAAGCTCCTAAGACATATTCCCTTTCGCTCCGCCGCTCTGAGTCTCCCCGGCCTAACCCGGCCGCAGCCCGCCCACCGCGGCAGGCGCCTTACCGGTGCCCTGGAGGTGCGGGATCCACGCAGCACTTCAAAGCTTCAGCGCGATGTACGCTGAGGCTGGCGGGGCGGCGGTTTATAAACGCCCGCGCTTGGGCCCGCCCACCTCATGAATATGCAGATTAACCGCGCTGCAAGGCGGGGCGACTGACGCCACCAAAGCGCTGACGCCGCCGCCTCACCTGATTGGCCTGGATGTTGTTAATATTCATGAGCCCCACGGGGGCGAAGGGAGGAGGGAGCGAAAACAAAAACGCCGCATTTCCCTCCGCCCCGCCCTCTCCTCCCACGTGGGGGCGGGGCGCCGAGGGCCGCGCGGATTGGTCGGGAGCGCGGAGACCGTCGGCCGGGAGAGCCCCTGTGAGAAGAAAGGAAGTGGAGGCAGCTGATTGGCCGGTGGCCGCTCCCGCCCCGCCCTCCCTGGCGGGGGCGTGTCCGCGCTGCCCCAGTTTCGCGCCCTTCCCGGCGCTGCGGCGGCTGCCGCAGACAAAGGGGCCGCCTGAGGCGCCGCCGCCATCTTGGCCGCCGAGCGCTGCTGCCGCGGCCTCGCTCTTCCCGCTGTCCCCTCCCCGTGAGCGGGTCCCTCAGGTGTCGCCTGTCGCCCAGCGCGGCCCTCCCTGTCCCCACCTCTCCCGAGGTTTTGGCGGTCACACTCCTATTCCATCTGCAAGACGATGGTTTCCTCCATCAGCCCCGCGCGTGCAGGGAGAGCGCGGCACAATGCGCGCAAAAAGCAGCCCTGGCACTGTTCGCAAAGCATCAGTGGCTTTGTTTAAATAATAATAATAAAAATACTCCGCTCAGCCCGTTTCCTGCAATGTTTAAAAGCACGCACTGAGGTTTATTCTAAGGTGAGAATGTCTTCAGCGTTAAAAACTTCCTTATTGAAAGAGGAAACTCCCTAGCGAAGACAAACATCTCTCTGCAAACGTCTGTTTAAAAAGCCTTGGAAATAGAATTGTCCAGTTTTATGTCTTTATTATTATTTTCTTGCTGTGAAAAAACTCCCTAACTTGCCAGTCCCGAGAGCGAATTAACAATATTGAACAATTATATATATAGATATAATTAAGCGTCTCTGGTATTGCAATAAACGGGAATGTTCGACGCTCAGAATATGTCGGAGCAATAGGAGGGCGGATGGAGTGACCTTGACGCACGGAGCCGTTTTCTGAGTGACAAGGACAGACGTGGGGACACCACGGGAGGAGCAGCACGGAGCCACTGGCCTGTCCCCAGCACGGTGCCACCGGTCTGTCCCCAGCGCGGTGCCACCGGCCTGTCCCCAGCGCGGAGCCACCGGTCTGTCCCCAGCATGGAGCCACCGGCCTGTCCCCAGCACGGTGCCACCGGCCTGTCCCCAGCACGGTGCCACCACCCTGTCCCCACCGCGGTGCCACCACCCTGTCCCCAGCGCGGTGCCACCGGTCTGTCCCCAGCGCGGAGCCACCGGTCTGTCCCCAGCACGGTGCCACCAGCCTGTCCCCAGCGCGGAGCCTCCAACCTGTCCCTGGCACCCTCGCTCCCTCAGGGACAAACACTGGGTTTTGATTGTGCTTTTAAGTCCTCGTGCGCAGCCAGCGCAGGGCGGGGGTTTTGAAGACAATGTCCCCTCACTCAGCCCATGTCCCTTCATCCCGTGTCTTTCATCCCATGTCCCCTCAGCCCATGTCCCTTCATCTCATGTCCCTTCATCCCGTGTCCCCTCAGCCAATGTCCATTCAGCCTGTGTCCCCTAAATCCGTGTTCCTTCAGCCCGTGTCCCCTCAGCCCGTGTCCCTTTATCCCGTGTCCCCTCAGCCTGTGTCCCCTCATCCCATGTCCCTTCATCCCATGTCCCCTCAGCCCATGTCCCTTCATCCCATGCCCCTTCATCCCGTGTCCCCTCAACCCATGTCCCCTCAGCCTGTGTCCTTCATCCTGTGTCCCCTCAGCCTATGTCCCTTCATCCCATGTCCCCTTAGCCCATGTCCCCTCAGTCTGTGTCCCCTCATCCCGTGTCCCCTCAGCCTCTGTCCCCTCAGCCTATGTCCCTTCAGCCTGTGTCCTTCATGCCATGTCCCCTCATCCCGTGTCCTTCATCCCATGTCCCTTCATCCCGTGTCCCCTTAGCCCATGTCCCCTCAGCCTGTGTCCCCTCATCCCGTGTCCTTCATCCCATGTCCCTTCATCCCATGTCCCCTTAGCCCATGTCCCCTCAGCCTGTGTCCCCTCATCCCGTGTCCCTTCATCCCGTGTCCTTCATCCCATGTCCCCTCAGCCTGTGTCCCCTCAGCCCATGTCCTTCATCCCACGTCCCCTCAGCCCATGTCCCTTCATCCCGTGTCCTTCATCCCATGTCCTTCATCCTGTGTCCCCTCAGCCCGTGTCCCCTCAGCCCGTGTCCCTTTATCCCATGTCCCCTCATCCCGTGTCCCCTCACCCCAGCGCAGGCAGCAGGTCGTGCCCTGGGCTGTGTGACAGACTCCGTATGGGAGCAGCCCCAGCAGATCGCTCGCCCTGCAGATTCTGCAGGTAGCTACGGCCGTTAATTAAGCAACGAGACATAACGCGCGTGATTTGTGTCACTAGAGCAAACCCCCCTGCGGCTGCAGTGACCGAATACGGTGAAGACGCCGGCGCTTCTTCAGGACCCAAAGCCCACAGGGAAAAAAAACCACAACAAAACCCATTCCCTTCTCTCTCACTACTTTCCCGAAGGGAGTTGCTTACCCTGCTTTGAAAAAAGAGCCCTGGCGCACCCAGGCCGTTGCCATGGCGAGAAGCGTTGCTGCTGCATTTTCCTCCTCGGGTTCCTGTGCCTGGGTTTGCCGAGCCGCAGGACAAAGCCGCGGCGAGCGGAGGCTCCGGTGCACGGCAGGGCCTCCCGAAATCCGCGGGAACCAGGGCTGGACGTGGCGCCGTGGGGCAGAGGGGGCTCCCTGGCAAGGACGGTGAGAACCAAAGCGCACCGAAAACACCCCGTCTGGGGACAGAGGGGACAGAGGCGACATGATGCTCCGGTGCACCGGGGCTGGAGATGGTGACAATAGCGCGTGGTAACCACAGCAACTGTGTAACTAGCACCGAAAAGCCGTTTTATCAGGGATTTAGCTGCGCTTCCCAGCCAGATTAGGGAAAACTAAACCCTCTGTTGCCGCACCATCGACACCTGCCCAAGCGGAGCCAGAATTCTGGAACGACTGGAAAATCGCCAGAGCTCTTTGGGGGCGCACGACAGCACAGCCCTGCCCTGGCCCCCCAGGTCCTGCTGCTGTCACCCGTGTCGAGGAGCCATCCCCATCCTGACCGCCGGCACAGCGTGACAGTGCCCGCCTGGCCCTGCCTGTCCCCAGGTGCACTTTGGGGACGTTTGGTGACAAGCGCACAGCTCAGCCTCCCGTCATTGTGTCCCCAGGCTCTCGGGGGGCTGTGGCATCACCAGCTCTTGTCATTTGCTTCTGCAGCAGCTGCAGTTTCCAGATCCCCTTTGGGGCCCGCAGGAACATCTGGAAAACACCAGGATTCCTGCAGAGCCGGTGCCTCTCCCCGGCGCTACCGTCACCGGCGCCAAGAGCCTCGTCACCGCGCGTGGGCCACGGGCTGGCGTTTGCCGCGGGATCTGTGCCCTTTTCTCCCGGCGTTACCAGCTTTGCAGGCATCAGCGCTGACGTTACAGCCGCTGCTTACGTAGCGACGCTTTACCGGCATAAAAACCCCTCACCTCCCAGCTCTGCCGCGCCGGCTGTGCCGCGGGCGACTCGGTTTGGTGCCGCAGCACCGGTGCGGTGAGCTCTGCCCCGGCTGCTGCCCCTTCCAGCAGGGATCTGCTCCTGCCAGGCAAAATGCGGCTCCTTCTGGGGTGGAAACAGCAGCAGCAGCCAGAGCTGTGTGTTTTCCATCCCCACCCTCGCTCCTGTCAACCCACCGGCTGTATTAAGGACACATCACGGTTATATAAGCTCTCATTAATCATCATCTAAGAGTATTTGCAGCATCTTAAGGTCAGGAGATGCTACTCAAGGAGAAAACAAACAAACTTCCACGGTGCAAACACCGAGTGACCCCCCCAGGCAGGGAGGGCTGGGGACGCAGGAAGGTTTTTATCCTAAGGAGGGACAAAAACTGCCGGGAACGCGGTATCTCTCCCCAAAAAGGGATGAAATATGCACCATGGTGAGCTGGCCTGCGTGCCGGGGGAAACTGGAGCCTCTCCACACCCCTGGGCCCCCCAGGCAGCCTTTGCTCCAGCTCCCTGCACCAGGGCTCCCCAGGACACCCCGTGTCCCCCTCTCTGCTCCTCAGCAAATCCCCTTGTGCTGCTGCGTCCCTGCGAGCGAATCTAAATCACCCGCAGAGACGCGTGGCCCCTCCTGAGCACTTTTATCGCTACCGAGGCGGCGGAGCGAGCCGGGATTCTGCAGGAACAGCCACGGCTGCAGAAACCCCTGAACTGCAGCATCGACGTTTCTGGCAGCCCAGAAGGTTCCCTGGCATGAGCTCATCCTGCGCCGTCCCCCGCGGTGCCTCCCGCTGTAACCCAACCTCTCCCCGCGCCGCAGAGCAGGAACCAGAAACGCCAGCGGAGCAGATTCTTGGCCGTCTGGGTCACTTTCTCCCCGCGCTGCCTCTCCTGAAGCTCCAAGTCATCCGATTCCTGCTCTTTTTTTTCCCCTTAGGGCAGGGAAACGGGTTGGGAAGGTTCCCCCGCTCTCCCCAGCAGCCGATGGGACCAAGGGCAGGTAGAGGCACCGGCTCCGCCGCCAGCAGCGCCGCACCTGCCCGGGCAGCCGGGTGTTTGCCGGGAAAAGCTGGATTTTGGCACCGCAGGGGCCGGTGCCGGCCCGGCACAGCCGCCTGGGGCTGGGGAGCGATTCCTGCAGTCAGGAGCTTTTTGGGGGAGCCCAGCAGACCCCAGCATCCCTCAGCTTTGCAGTTGGCACCGCATCCTAAACCTGGGTCGCCGGATTCTACCCCAGCGCTGGCGGCCGAGCCCTCAACCCCGGCCACAACGAGCCCCGAGTGCACTGGGAATCCTCCCCGGGCCCCAAAGGCGCTGGGAGCCGCAGCGGCTGCTGCTGAACCGCCCAGCGCTGCCCCAGAAAGCTGAGCCCCCCCGGCGTCGCGCTGGAGCGGGACGTGACCTGCTTCCCAAAGCGGAGGATGGGACCGAGCAGGGGCCACTTCGCCCCCGACACCCACCGGAGCAGCTGGGACTACCAGGAGCCACCGAGGACAGAAAGCAGCCCCCCCGGGCTGCAGCCCCCTCCCCAGCTGCTTTAGAAGCCCTGAAACCAGCAGCGGTGCTGAACCCCTCCCAGCTGCCAGGGGGGAGAGGGGGATATTTCATTTTTAGCAGCGTTTCTGCAGCCCCGTCCCCCCTGGCGTGGGGGCTGCAGGGGGGCCGCTATTGTTCAGCGCAGGCAGCTCTGCAGACAAAGGGGGGCACCGTGGCCAGGGGGAGTTGTGGGGGTGTCTCCCCTAGCCCCACCAAATCCAACCATCTGCAGGATGGGGCTGATCCAAACCAGACCCCCCTGAGGGTTGGGGGGTGGTGGGCTGGGATGGGCTGGGGGGGCCCAACCTGTGCACAAGGGGTCACAAGGGTGGTGGAAAAAATGTGGGGCTGGGAGCAGCAGCCCCTCGCCGGCCCCAGGGGCTCCCCCCCCACACCTTGAGTGTTTTGGAAAATAATCTAAAAAAGAAAAGGCAGCGAGATCCGGGAAGCGGGGGCTGCGGTTCCTGTTCTAACGCCCACGGCTCCTGCACTCGCCCCCACCGCGCTGCGCAGGGGCCGCTGCGGGCAGGGGGTGTGGGGGGACAGCAGGGGGGACAGCAATGGGGGGACAGTAGGGGGGAAAGCGGGGCGGTGACAACGTGGGGACACATTCCAGCAGCTGCTGAGCTGCTGGGGACCTGCTGGGGACCTGCTGACCCCCCGGCACCCGCAGCGGTTTGTGGGGGAGGGTGGGGGGTTTGCACACACCGCGCTGTGCGCAGCCCACGGCAGCTGCCCCACGGCACCCACACCCTGCCCCACGGCACCCATGGCTGCACCCTCCTGCCCCACGGTAGCCGTGGGGGCCGAGGGAACCTGCCCCACCCTGGGGATTTGGAGCCTGGCCCCTTGCCCTGTTCAGCGTGGGGCGGTGCTGGGGTGCGGTGCAGCCCCACAGCGGGGCCCACGAGCTGCCGGGGGCTCGGGGGAGCTGCTTTTCCTAACCCCTCCATGCCCCAGCAGCATCCGCTCCCCATGGGCTCAGCTGGGCCAGCGGGACCCGGTGTTCCCGGTGCTCACGGGGCTGTGGCGGGTCCCGGCTCCCAGCGCCCGTGTCCCCTCGGGCACAGCTCCCGCACGGCAGGAGGAGCGCGATGCTCCATCTGTGCCCTGGTCACCTCTCTTTGAGGACATCCCCCATCCCGGGTGGCCGTTCCTGTCCCCAGCCGGCCCAGCCACCCGCGGTCCTTCGGGGCCCTGCGCCCATGGGTGCCGCTGTGCCGCAGGGTGCTGAGCACTGCCGTGGCGGTGGCAGCAGAGGGCAGCCATGCTACACGCACGGCACCCATCCTGCCCGGCACCACACACGTGTGCCCAATGGTGCCACGGCCACACCGGTGACCCCGTGCCACCCCATGCCAGGGGGTCCTGTCCGTGTCCCCCCAGCTCCCAGGTGGGACGTGGCTCTGCAGCGAGTGGCACTGCAGCTCCAGGCAGTCACAACACAGCACCAGGTCCCCGAGCACCCCATGGCAGCTGAGGGGGTTCAGCACCGAGTGTGGGACCGTGCACACGCATGCACGGGAACACACGTGCAACAGATCAACCGCCACGCAGCCAGCGGTCCGAGGCGGTGGCACTGTGACCCTCCTCCTGTCCCCCGGTGCCTGTCTGCTGCAGGACGAATCACACACCGACCCCGTGCCTCAGTTTCCCCACTGGGGCTGGCAGCCCCAGGCTCTTTCACAGATGAGCCCAACAGCTCCCGGGGTCCCAGCTGCTGGTTCTGCCCTGGGCTGGGGACCCCCTGGGCACACCAGCCCGCACACCCAGCTGTGCGCACATCTGCACACGCAGGGCACGCGTGTCGCTCCCAGACACTTGTGCACGCTCTTCACAGGGCCGCCTCACACCGGCCGTTGCACACTCAGGCGCACACACACTGCCTGCCAGGCTCCTGCTGCGCACACGCGTGTGCAACCACATGCGTGTGCAAGCACACGCACGCACTCGGCCCCCCCGCAGCGCTGCGCCCGCTGCGCCCCCGCTGCAGCGTCTCCGTGGCAACGCTTCGGATTTATCAATGGAGCCGCTGCGGGAAACGCTCCTGGCGAGGCGGGAGGAAGTGGGGGGTGGCCGAGAGCTGGCGGGGACAGATGGGGGACAGACAGGGGACAGACGGGCAGCCGGGGGGGCTGTAGAAGGCAGGGTGCAGGAGGGGGCTGTGCGTGCTGGCAAGGCCAATGTGCAGGCGTAGAGGGGCCATGCTGTGCACACACGCGTGCAAGGGAAGCTGGGGAGTCTGGATGTACCCCCCACACCTTCCCCGAGGTTCTCACAGCCCCCCGCAGGCACTGGGGGCCGTTGGGGACGCTGCGCCCTCGTGAGCAAGGGACAAGCTGCAGGGGCCAGAGAGGCACAGCTGGGGGTGATGGCAGCCAGAGGGGCCAGGGCTGATGCCCAAGAGCCAGGACTGTCACTCCTGGGTCCTCTCCCTCGCTCTGGGGTGGTGGAAAGGGGCTAACATGGGGGGCCACCGTGTCCCCTCCCTAGGGACGTGCTGCCCAGCACCGCGCACGCAGCCGGTGAGTCAGGACACCCGACTGCTCTCTGCCTGGCCCTGACTCAGCGCCCGGCCCTGGGCAGGACACGCGGCTCACGCCATGGGGAAGGGGCACAGGGACACTGGGGTGGTGACATCCCCCGCTGTGCCACAGGACCAGGCGTCCCCGCATGGCTCCGCTAACCCTGGGGCTTGGTGTTGCGTGTGCTGCCAGCACCACGGCTCAGCACCATCCCCAGGGAGCCGGGCGGGGGGCACGGCGCAGCAGTGGCATGGCGCTGACCTGGCGTCTGCCCGCGCTCGGCAGCTCTGCCGGCCCCGGGGGACGGGACGGGAATGGTGATGTTGGCACATTGGCATCACGCGGCTGCAGGATGGGTCACGGCTCAGGCAGGCTGGGAAGGGGCAAAGAGCAGAGCGGGGACAGCGGCACGTCCCTGCGCCCGGGATGGCACACGGGCAACACCGGGAAGGCAGGAGCCACTGCCACCAGCGGCCACCACCCGTCCCTGTCACCCACCAGAGGAGCCAGGACAGGCGGGCGCAGCCCCGGTGAGAACAGCAGCTGAGATGAGGGGGGGACAGGGACACAAGCCAGCCCCAGGGGTGGGGGAAAGGTGTTTACTGAAATGGTTGTTGAATTGTTTTCCTCTTCCTCAAGACCCAAATCAGCCATGAAGAGTTAAAGTTAATTGGCAATAAATTAAATTAAGCAAAAAATTCCTGAGGTGAAACAGCTTTGCCAGCAACACCTGGTGTCCGCGCACCTCGGTGCCTCGCTCGCCGCGCCTCACCGGGGCTGGGGACCCTCGGGGGGACGTGCGGGGCTGTCCCCGCGGGACAAGGAGCCCCGACGCCGCGGGGACGGGCACGGCTGCCCACGTCCCGCACCCGGCGGGGCCGTTCCACGCAGCCGCTTCCAGGAAGGGCTGCAGAGGAGGAGATGGGACGGCGGGTTCACACCAGCTCAGCACTTTCACAGCCCTCCCAGCCCCGTCACACCCGGCTCGTCACACGCCCGCTCACACCCGCGCCCGCCGCCGGCCAAACCCACAGCGCGCAGCCAGGAAAAGGGCAAAAGGGAGGAAAAAACAATTAAAAAAAATCCAGTAAGTGAATGACCCTTTTTCCAGCCTCACCACAAAGCATTCCTGACATTTTTGGCCACGCTGGCAAGGACGCGCGTGTGCACAGGGCCCCGGGTCACGCCTGGGACTCGCTGGTGGTGACGGTGACGGCCACAGCCCCGCCGAGGGGTGGGGTGACCGACCCCAGCCCGGGCAGCGCGGCCGGGACGGTTGGGTTTTACGAGCACCAGCCCAAGGAGCGGCCGCTGGGCCCAGGTGAGCCCGGACCCGGGAAATCCCCGGCAGCCGGAGCCAGGCGCCCGCCCGGCCACCGCGGCTCCCACAAAGGCACCTTCACCCCGGCGAGAACAGCAGGTGTTTGGGGATCCCCAGCCCCACCAGCGCCTGGTCACTCCCCGCCATGTCCAGGACCCTCGTCCTGCCAGCCGTGGGCACGGTGCCCACTGGGGACCGGCCACGCTTCCCCTCCCGGCAGGAGCCGGGACACCCGGCTGCCGGCCCAGAGAAGATCTCACTGCGCCCGGAAACTTGCTGACTTCTCAAAAATGGGGCTTGGAAATAAAACCTCATCCGAAGTGCTGGGGACAGCGGGCTGGCGGCAGGGCTGTGCTGTTGCGCTCCAGTGTTTTATTAATCAAGGCCTGGACCAGCTATTCCATGGTTGGGATGGATGCTGGGCTGGCAGCTCCCTAATCCCCTGACTCAGCCTCTTTACCCTCCACAGCCCCTGGCTGAGCGCGGCTTTTTCCCCGTTCTGGATGTCGCGGTGCTGCGGTGCCCCATGCGGGGCTCTGCCCGGCTCCCACCGAGCTCCTTGGCCACCGCTCGCTGCCCTCGGTCCCCTTGCCCGGCACTGGCTTTGCCGCCCCTTTCCCAGACCCGCGCCCTCCAAGGCACCAGCCCCTGGTGCCGCTGATGCCACGTCCACAGCTGCATGTGTGGCTGCAACTCCGTGGCTGATGCCACTGCCACCCTGGGGGTCTCGGTGGCCCGGGGAGCACCGGTGGCTCCCCTGGTGCTGCCGGGGCGCAGAGGAAGCGCAGCTTCACAGGGACTCGCCTGTTTGTTTGCTGAGCGGATGAGTCATTCCCGGATCGCTGCGCGTCCCCGCGCCTCCCCACCTGCCCGCGCTGACTCACGCGGCTCCGCGGGCACTCACTGCCGGCTCCAGCCCTGGTAGCCGCTCACCAGGACACCCCGGTGCCACCGGACAGACGCTGTCCCCACAGAGGGGACCATGGCTCCACAGGGACACACGGGCTCTGCTCAGGAGGGTGAACGCTGTGGCGCTTGGCAGCGCCCGGGGCAGGAGCTGGCGAGGGGCAGCATTAGGGGGTTTGGCCGGAGCCTGCGGCAGCAGCCGTGTCGGGGCAGCGTGGGCAACCTGCGGGGCACGGGGCCAGGCGAGCTCAGCAGCGCCGGGCACTGCAGGGAAGGGCTGGGGTGGTTGCCCCAGTCATTGCGAAAGTGATTCTGGAGAGCAGGGCCTGGGAACGGGGTGAGCGGGGAGGGGGCAGCGGCTCCACCTCACACTGACTCACAGAGGCTGCCCGTGCCGCGGCACAGCGCCTTGGGCAGCGCCGGCACCGCCAGCACAGCGCCCGCGGCACCGCCCGCTCTGTGCAGCCACCAGCACCCACCCCACGCCGAGGTCTGCGGTGCTGCCTGGGGGACACCGTGGCACCCCAGACCCACGGGGGCTGCAGAGCCCGGTGCCGGCAGTGGCTCGGTGCAGGGCAGGACTCGGGGAGCGCACGGTGCCACCCCAAGAGCCCAGGGCTGCCTCCTGCCGCGCACCCAAAGGCACTTGGGTCATCACAGCTGCGCAGGGACCTCACGGTCCCCGCACAGCCCAGCGGGGGGCACGTGCCCCCAGCCCTGCTCCCCACAGTCCCACGGGGAGCCCAGCACCCAGCAGCATCCCCCACAGCCCGGGTCCCGCAGGCTCCACGTGGCCGCGATGGCCGGGCCGGGGGGTGGGGAGCGGCAGGAGTCCAGGACTGAGTCACGGCTTCCTCTGCGAGGGGTGACTCAGAGACGCAGGGCCCGGCGTGCAGGAGCGCACAGGGCTGCATGTGAGGGCAACCCCCGACACGCGCGTGTGCGAGGCCCAGTGCAGGGCGACACTGGCGAGCAACCACGGGCAGGCGGCGGTGGCACACGCGTGGCCTCACGTGCTGACATGCCCGGGAGCACAACAAGCGCCAGTACATATGTGCATCCAAATACACATGCGCTCTCATCTGCTCGTGTCCTCAACACACACAAACCCAAACAGCGGGAGAACCCGTTTGTGCAAGAGACACACGGGTGTCTGCACCCAGCCCCACGCAGCCATGGTCACACTTACCCCCCATGCTCGGCCCTCGGGCCCCACCTGTGGTGCGGGAACAGCAGGCGGGGGACGAGCAGCAGCTTCTCCCACACCTGTGGCCGTGGCTCCTCACTCCAGGTGCCCTGGGGAGGCAGAAGAGGTGGTCAGGAAGGTTTGTCCAGTCCATCCCACACTGCAGCCCTGAGCTTCGTGCCACCACGCACAGGGAACCTGCACGACCCGTGAGCGCCTGAGCCCCCATGAGCGCCTGAGCTCCTGTGCAGCTGCAGCTGCAGCAGAGCTGGAGATGCAGGGGCTGTGCAAACCCCCCGCACACGCGTGAACATGCACACGCAGGACCTGCACCCCCCCCACAGACAGGACCTGGGCACCCCCCTCTGCCACCGCTAGGGAAGGCGCAGGCCCTTCACACCTTTGGCACCCACAGCCACCGCGGTCCCCGCTGGTTCTCACTGCACCCCCAGCGCAGGGCAGGACCCCCCCAGCCACCTGCCCGCAGGGGTTCCCTGGGGGGCTCTGTGCTGCGCTGGGGGGCTGTGCTCGGTTCTGCAGAGCTGCTGCTCAGCGCCACAGCCACAGAGCCGGGGGGGTTCAGGCTGTGCCAAGCCCAGCCCACGACTGAAACCGCCCGGGCCTGCGAGCACAGGGCAGGGCTCTTGCCACAGCCCTGGGTGGGGTTCCCCCCCCCTCGCCGACGTGGCAGCCACCCTGGGTGGGGGTCAGGGCGACTCGGGCTGCCCGGGCATCGGGGTGGCTGAGCCGGCAGGAGCCTCAGGGGAGCCCCGGGCCACCTACAGCTGTGCAAACGAGGGGACTCCCGGCACAGCCCCCCCGCGCCGGGCCCTGCAGCCGCGCACACGGGAGGTCCCCAGCCCCTCAGCGGTGCACGCAGGGGGCACTGCCCCCCCCTCGGCCCCCCCAGCTGCGGCAGAGCCCCGGGGCTCCCCGGCCCGGCCCCCCCGCGCCGCTGCAGACGCACCGTGAGTGCGGGGGGGCGGCGGTGCTGCCGGGGCCGCGGGAACCGGGGCGGTTGCCATGGTAACGGGCTCCCTCGCGCCGCCGGGAATGAATGGGCTGGGAGAGCGCGGCCGATCTATGAATGAATGAGCCGGCGGAGCCGGGGCGCTGCGGAAAGCCCGGAGCGGAATGAAGCCTGGAGCGGAGTCTGGATCCTCGAGCCCCGCTCCGCCCCGCAGCGTCCCACGGCCCTGCCCGCCCCTGCCCGCCGCTGAGCCGCATCGAGCACCGGGGGCTGGGGGGCAGGAATAGTGCCATCCCGCTCCGCTGCTCGCTAATCCGGGCCGGGTTTTTCCGCCCGAGCGGGGCGGGGGTCCGGCTTGCCGGCGGGAGGGAAGACCCGGCCTGGACGACGCGGGTGGAGGGGAATCGTCGGTGCGATCCCGCGGCAGCGTCTGGCGTGGGTCCCGCACCCAGGGAGTGGCCGAAGCCCCCCAGCCCTGCAGGGCAGCAGCCCCCCAAAGCTGGTCCCCCCCACCATGCACCCCTAGCCTGGGCACCCCCAGGGCCGGCCCTGTTCATGGGTAGGGGCTGCTGCTGGGGCTCCTAGGGGGGGGTCATCCTCACACTGCCCCTGCCCCAGCAGACTGTGGGGTGCATTGGTCAGAGCGGGGGCTCCCCGGGTCAGCCTTGGCCCCTTCGGGCCCCCTCCCCGGCAGCCGCAAGGCCGGGGTGTGCAGCCCTGCCCAGACCCCCCCCTCGGCCCCCACCTCCGGCCGATAAGGCGGTTCCCAGAAGGCAGGATGGGGCGGGTGGCACCGCCTTATCTTCCCAGCAGGGTCTGGGTCAGCCCTGGTTGTCATCGTCCCCAGAACGGCCCGTTCCCGGCACAGGCCAGTGAAGGAAACCACATTGCAACAGGCGGGCTGGCTCCTGCGGGGAGGGGGCATTCCTGGGCTGCCTGGGGGCTGAGTCACCCCCGGCCACCGCGGCCACGCACACGCCGAGACGCCAGGGCCACACACGCAAAGCGGGTGCTGCACCAAAACACGCAGGGGCACACGCGATGTGGGTGCACACACGTAGCAACAGGCGTGTGCTGATCCACGCCGCACGGCCCTGCACACGGGGACACACGGTGACACATACGGGGACACACAGTGACACACGCACAGGGACTCAGACACGCAGCGCACGGCGGTGGCCGCATGTGTGTGGAAACACACGCAGCAGCACATGTGGACGCACACGTGTGGGCACACGCGGTGACACACGCAGCCCTGACCACGCAGGGCCAAACTGTGCTCCTCCAGGGACCATGTGCACCCGGGTGCATGAAGGATGGGGGGTCAGGGGGGCCCCGCAGCCCCCGGGGACCTGGCTGCGGCGCCGCGAGGCCGAGCGTCACCTGCTCGCCGAGGCTGCGTCACTCGTGTGCTGACGCATCGCTACCTGTGTGTCCCACCGCTATATATAGCCCCGTGCACGCCCCATCTGCTCATTCGGCACGGCGGCTGGCGGCGGGGGGGGACACAAGCAACTCCATGCCCCCCCGCCCCCTGTGCCACCATGGCCTAGGGGCCAGGTGGCCCCATGCCAGCCCCCAAAATCTCAGCGGTGGCCAGGGGATGCGCAGCAGTGGTGGCACCGTGCCACCTGGCAGGGCCAGCGTGGACGTCACGAGGGCTCCTCGAGGTCCTTGTAAACACAGTGACGCACCGGCACTGCCCTTGGGCCCCCATGTCCCCGCCGGCCCCACCGCGCTGCTCAGGAGCACAGTGTCCTGACCCTGCAGCCGCAACCCGGCCATGGCCGGGACCCCGCAGCACAGGCTGCAGGGTTGGGGTCACCCCAAACTGACACGGGTGTCAAGGGGACATTTAAGCACTGTCCTCTGAGGGACACAACTGGGAGGGGGTGACCTGAGCCTGTGTCCCCACCCACAACACCTCCAGGTGGGAGATGCCTCTTGGGGGGTCCCCATGAGGTGGGGAGGAGATTCGGGGTCTTCGCTGCTGGCAAGGGCACACAGCCAGACTGGGACTCCCAGTGTGACCAGGGCCGGTTCCCAGCACAGCGCGGTGGCCTTGGGGTGCAGCGGTGGGACGGGACCCCAGTCCGACCCCTGCCCAGCCCAGGGCAGCGGGTGGGAGGAGGCCGGGGGGGTCCCCGGGGAGTGGGCTGGGCGCTGTGCCCCGGGCGCCGTGGCCCCGTGATTTCACCGCTCAGGCACGCCGGGCTGCCGCCGGCCGCGGGCCAGGCTGGGGGGGCCGGGGAGGCCCCATGGCTGCAGGGGCCAGGCAGCGCGGGGGGGACCCTCTGCACCCCCACCCGGCTGGGAGCGAGCCGGGGGACACGGAGTGGGAGGGCTGGTGTGTGCACCCCCACGTGTGCACAGCTGTGTTCACACGCACACGTGTGCACATGCGCTGCTGGCACATGGGCTGCATGGGCGCACCCCACAGAACGGGCCGGGGGCCCCTTGCTGCACATGGGGTGCACAGCCCGTACCGTGGGGGCCCCCCTGGATCCCCTGTGCACCGGCACGGCAGCCGGGCTGCGGGCGCGTGCACCTACTGCACACACACGCGTGCACGTCGGCCACGTGCTCTGTGTGCACACGCGTGTGCAAGGGCCTAGGGACACGTGTGGGGCTGAGGGCGGCTTTGGGGAGCGCTGTGGGGCGGGAGGAGCGCTGTGGGGCCGGGCTGGCCGGGGCCAGCCGGGGGGTGGGGTGAGACATTCCTTGCAGCGCTTGTTATTTTATCTGGTTCAAAGTCAGTTCCTGGAATGTTTTTAATTCCAGGATCCGTCCCTGCGCCGGCAGCTCCTGCCCCGGCCTCCCCGCCGCCTCCGCGCCCCACACAGCCCAGCCCCACAGCAGCACCGGGGCCCAGCATGGGGGGCTCTGCGCCCCACAGCCATGCCCAGGGTGCACCCATGGGTGCCCCAGCCCTCGTGGGTGCCCCCAGAGTGGGGTGGCGGGGACGTCATCTGCAGCCCTGTGCGGGGGCCAGGGCTCACCCCCACAGCGGGACCCGCTGCCGGCAGACACCGTGTTCCCAGCTCCTGCCAGGGACGCGCCGGCAGCTCATCGCCCACCCGGTGTCTGGCAGAGCCGTGCCAGCGCCGTCTCGCACCGGCAGCCATGGCCGGGCGCAGCCGCCGGGCGCCCCAGCGAGTGGCACCACCGAGATCCATGGGGCTGGGGGCTCCAAACCGAGCAGTGATCACCCCCCCGACAGCCTGGGAGCAGCCGGGCGAGCAGGAGGCGACCGTGGGGGCCCCAGTGCCGTGGGGTCCCAGTGCCACGGGGGTGCAGGGTGAGCATGTGCTGCCACACTCAGCAGCGGGTGTGTGTGCACACGCGTGTGCACGCGTGTTTGCGGGGCGTTGGGTGCAGCGGCTGGGTGTGCAAGGGTGCGGGTGTGCAAGGAGCTGCCGTGCAGCCCCCGTGCGTGCCTGGGCCGGGCGTGTGCCCCGTGCACGGCAGGGCCGCGGCTGTGGCCGGCGCTGTGGGTGTGCGCCGGGGCCCACGGGTGTGCCGGGAGGGCCGTGGGAGCCGCCAGCCGCTCGCCCGCCGTGGGTGTTTCCTGGCACACCCTCCACTGCGGGGGCTGGGCTGGGGGGGGCACTCGCTCCAACCCGCCCGCACCCGCTGGCCATGGATGGGTGGGGGGCCCTGGGGGTTCCCAGCCCTCTCCTGTTGCCACCTGCAGCTCAGGTCACCACGCCACAGCAGGGCGGCACTGCCAAAGGCAAATATTTGCCCCAGGCCTGTGGCCGAAGCCACACTGGGGTGTTTGCTGGGCTCACCAGGCCGTGGGCTGCACCCCGGCGCTGACCGCAGGGCACTGGGGGGCAGCTGCTCCCGGCCAGGAGCTGCAGCCGTGCACGTCCAAGGCCGGGGCACTGTCACCCCCCTGGGGTGAAACACCATGAGGGGTGCTGGGAGCGCACACCCGGTCACCCGCGCGCACATCTCCGCGTGCACCCCCTGCAAACACCCGCCCTGCGCTGCCCCTGCGCCGTCACACAGCGTCCTGCGTGCAGGGACGCGCACCCCGGGTGACACCCATGCTCCCCCCCAGCGGGCACCACACCAAAGGCGCGACGCTGGCGCTGCTGGATTGCTCCATACTGGGAGGACTGGGATGAGAGCAACCTCGCCAGCGTGGGCCCGGCCCCATGGCAGCGCCAGGGCAGGGGTCGGGATGCTGCCCGGGGTGGGGGCACCGAGGAGGATGCAGGATGGGGTGCGGGGGCTGCAAAGCGCCTGGCCGCCTGGGCTGGGCAGTGCGGCTCTGCCCAGCCTCCCCCCACCGCCAGCGACCCCCCCGCTTTATCGCCAGCATCTGCCGGCCTCAGGCGCGGTGATGTCAGCCCGGTGGCGCGGCGCGATGCGGCGTCCCGTGTCCCAGCTTGTCTCCTGCTGTGCCACAGACACCTCCTGCGGGCACCCGCCTGTGCTGCGCTGTGCCACGCCGCGCTGTGCCATGCTATGCCATGCCATGCCATACCTTGCTGTGCCACGCCATACCGTGCCACGCTGTGCCGTGCTTTGGAGCTGGACCCATGCACAGCTCACACCCCAGCCCACCGACCCTGCAGCACCCACTGGCCCCGCTGCTTCCCCAGTTCCCCCTAAACCCTGCACTGAGGCCACGGGCTGGGGTGTTGGGGTCCCCATGGGCCACCCCCATTGTGACCGCTGGGGTGTGCGTCCCTTTGCACGTGTGAACGTGCTCATGTGCAAGAAGGGGGGCACGACCGTGCACACGTGTGCGTGTGTCCCAGCCAGGCAGCCATTGCCTTAAAAGGCCTCTGCCGTGTGCTCCCGGCGCTGCCAGCGGCTCCTCTTCCCTTTGCCAAATTTGGCGCGAGCAGCACGGGCCGGGGGTGTCGGGGGGGCGGCCCGGGGCTCGCTCTCCCCGAAATGACGTCAAAGCGCGGCGCTGGCAGCGGGACGCCCGGTGCGGCACATGTCACCGCAGGAACCTGAGCCACTTCCTCTCCCGGCCACGCTTCCTCCTGCGCTCGGCAGCTCCCAGGGGTTGGGGTCTGGCGAGGTCCCCCCGGCCGTTCTTCACTGGGCAATCCTGTCCCCTTCCTGCGGTGCTGGATCCCCTGTGTGGCTCTGGATTGTCCCCCAAGGTCTCTTCCTATACGTCCTTGGGGTGCAGGGACAGGGCTGGACAGGGAGGTAGCAGAGGGGCCATGTATGTGGTGCAGGGACACAGGCAGCTGTGGGATAGGGGACACTCCTGGCCCTTCCCCAAATAACAGCCCCACTGCTCAGCCCCCATTTCCCCAGCTTTGCCAGCCCCCCAGGTGTGCCAGGCACCTGGGGGTAGTGGTGCCACCGTGTCACCCTGTGCCAGGCACAGGAGCACGGCACAGAACCCACGCTGTCCCCACAAGTGGCCACCAATCCCCCACTATCCCCCATGGATCCCTCCCCAGCACCCAGAGATGCTGGGATGGCGGTGACGTGTGTCCCCAGGGCCACCCCCATTGGCCTTCCCCCACCTCGGGGAAATGAACCTGAAGCTGGGGAAACCGAGGCACGACGACTACGCCGGGCACCGGGCTGGGTGCGGGGGCGGCAGCAGCCTCACGGCCACCAACCCCCCCTCCTCCCCGCCCCGCGGTGACGCAGGGTGACCGGTGAGGCCGGCACCGGCACCCGGCTCAGCTGGCGGAACCGGCCCGGCTCCTCGGGATGGGCCGGGGTTCACCGCACCGCCCCCCCCAGGCTGGGGCCACCAGTCGGGGCACGTCCCCCCCAGCCCCGAGAGCGACAGCACAGGCGCATCCAGACTGCCCAAATTTATTTCAAAAATAAAAAATAAAATATTAAAGACCGAAAGCCTCGCTCTCCCCCCCCTCCCCCCCACCCCAAAACACACAAAAAAAGACTTTTACAGACAAAAAACACATCACGTGGGGTCTCTATTTGCACAGATCTCCTGACCAAAAAAACATAATAAAAATAAATCAAAGTCGGACAAGAAAAAGGGTTCCTACGGCCTATGCAAGACTATGTCAGTATTGGCTCAGTCGGGTAATTAATGTCTATAAATATCAGCCCACGGCCTGGACAGCCATGACCAGTACTGGGGTTATTCATTCATTATTTTTTAACCTTTCTTCTCCTTTTTTAAGTTAAAAAAGAAAACCCACCCACCCAAGGGATGGGAAGGAGTCGGCGACTCGGAGTTGGTCTCGGCCACAGAGGGAAGGTGCCATTTCTTTTCCCTCCAAAAAGAAACAGAACTAACCCCACCCCAAAACAAAGCCCCCCCACCCCCACCCCCCGGCTGCGGGGCTGGTGGCACCCAGGCACACGTGTGTGTCCCCCCACCCGCCCGGGGGGGCCCAGCCCCACAGCGGAGCAATGCTACATATAGAAGGGAAGGAAAACAAACGGCCCCCGAACCCAGGGAGGGCCCCAGCACCTCCGAAAGAGACTTCATCTCCCCCTGCCCGCGCCGGGGGGGATGCTGGGGGGCCAGAGCCCGCCCCGCTGCACCCCTCTTCACAGCAAAGCAGCAGCTTCCATATCCCCCAGGGCCCCGCGGCTGGCAACGGGAGATGCGGGAGGGGGCGGCAGCTCCTGCTCCCCCCACCCAGGTCCCCAAACCCCGCCGAGCCGGGGGTGACGCTGCCCCGGCCGCCCCCACGAATCGCGTCCCCCGGCACAGGCGGGGTCAGCCCCGAGGCGTCCGGTCGCAGGAGATGGCGAATCTAGAGGAGATCTGGCCCGTGACAACCGAAGCGACACCAGCGCCAGCCGGAGCGGGGCCCCACCCCGGGGCACGGGGGTCTATGCTACGACAAACTCGGATTTCATGTCCGCCTTGACCTCCGGCTTCCAGACCGAGTCCTCGAAGTCCAGGTCCAGGCTGCCCTCGCTGGAGACGCTGCTGTTGCTGTTGGTGCGGGCGGCCTTGCGGCTGGGCAGCCAGGGGTAGGGCCCCCGCGCGTCCCGCCGCGCCTTCCGCCGCAGCCGCTTCTGCTGCATCAGCAGCTGCAGCCGCTCCACCTTGCAGCGCGTCGCCCGGTTCTCCGTCTGCCGCAAGCGGTCCCCTGCAACGCCAAAGGGACAGCGCGGTTTAGTTGGGTTACGGTCGGACTTCAGTCTCTTCCAAACAAAATGATTCTGCGGGTCTAAAGGCAGTGGGGTGGGTCGTGGGGGTGCCTTTCCCCGTAGCCCCCCCAATCAGCACGTCCCCACGGGACAGTTGGTCTGCATCAGGGACAAGGAGCCGCAGGGGTGGCTCTGCCACAAGGGCCACCAGGGCTGGGCACGGGCTGCCCTGTCCCCAAGCTGGCGGGAGGTTTGGGGGAGTCTCTCCCCATTGCTGGGAGTTTCACATCTGTGTAAAAACACGCAAAGGGGCTGGGGGGGCTCAGGTGACCCCGAGTTTGTCCCAGATCCCCTTGGCCAGGAGAAAAGGAAGAGAAAACCCAGCGGGCAGAGCGCGCTCCCCCGGCCGCACGGCAGTTTCACTTCTTTTCTCTAAGCAAATCGTGGGGGGCCAGGGCGGGCACCTCCGGGCACCTTCCGGCCTTGGGATGCGCCCGGTGGGGTCCAGCCCCACACCAGGGCAGTGGGTTTGTAAACCCCCCCAAACCCCCCACCCGCTGGATGGACTGAGGACACCGAACCCCGCCGAGCTCACCGCTGGGCTTGCACATTCGGATCTGGCTTTGGCACTGGACGACGGGGTGCAGGGGCGCGGAGGCCGCGGCCGCCGGCAGCGCCTCTGAGGTAGTTTTGGTGGCGAGGTCCGGGGAGGCGGGGGGCGAGGAGGAGGAGGAGGAGGAGGAAGAGAACTGCGTCTGGCAGCGCAGCTGCGTCAGGGACTGCGGCATGCCCTGGTAGTGTCGCGTGGCGCTGAGGAGGTCGTTCAGGATCTGCAGGATGGTGCCGATGTCCCGCCGCGGCCGCCCGCTGCTGTCCTGGCAGTTGGGGTGCAAAGTGCCTGGGGTAGGGGGGGAAACAGATGGGTATGAGATGAGCAGACCCCCCCAAACCCCTCAGTGTCCCCCCCCCCAGCCTCTCTGCCGCAGCATCACGTACCAGAGAAGGTCCCTGAGAAGACCCCGGGCGCGTGGTTGACGAAGCTCTCGATGACGGCCCCCGGTTTGCGGGACCGTGCCGCGGGGGGGGCCGGGCTGCTGCCTGGGGAGCTGCTGCTGCGGGTGCCACAGTCCACCTGGCGGGAGGGACAGACGGATCAGCCACCGGGCAGGACGCCCCCCAGAAGCACCACCAGCCCCGGTTTTACTGGGACAACAGCACCTAGAGCTGTCCCAGCCCACTGGTGCCCCCAGCCTAGGGGGTCCTGACAGCCACCCCCCCGTGCCAGCTGTGCGAGAGGGAAAGGGAAGCGGCAGCAGAGAGCACAGGCAGGTCCTGCCCGCTGGGGGAGAGGCAGGCTCTGAGGATGGGCACAGCACCAGCCTGGATGACACCCCGTCCCCGAGCCCTCCCCATGGCCCGGGGGCATTTTGCAAGCCAGGCAGGGGAACTCCCTTGCCCCGTGTGCGGGGAAACTGAGGCAGGAAAGGGCATCGCCACAGGAGGGCTGGGACACGCACAGCGTCACCCCCAGGCTCAACTCACCTCTGAGCAGGAGGAGACCACGCTGCTGTTCACCGTCTGCGCGCTGGCCCCGTGCGACCGGAACATCCCGGCGGTGACGGGAGCGGCGTGGGGGGCGTTACAGTACATGGGGGGGGCTGGTGCGGCGGGCGTGGGGCTGGGGGCCGGGCTCTGCTGGCACGTGGGCACCACGGGGATGCGGGTGAAGCCGGAGCCGGTGCTGCCGTGCAGCGTCCGGCAGTGGGGGCTGGCGGCGGCGCCCGGCTCGCCGCGGCTGGCGATGACGTGCCGGTGCTGGAGCTGCCCGCTGCTCTGCTGCGCTGCCAGCTGGAGCTGCACGAACATCATGTGGTCGCCCACGCGCAGGGCCAGGGTCAGCGGGGACCGGCCCGACAAGAAATCGTTGACCTGGGGAGAGAAGGGACCCGTCAGCCCGGCCACGTCACAAACCACCGCACGCAGCGTCCCCACCGCACGCAGCATCCCCAGTGCTGAAGGGGGTGACAGTTGTGGCCACCACAGGGCCACACAGCCACAAGGATGGGTCACTAAGGTGGCGAAGGGGTGACCCCTCCCCAGAGCCCTTCCCGCAGCCCTCAGCCACAGCAGCCTGGCGGGCGAGCGCGGCCACTGTCCCCACGCAACCTCAGCGCGGTGCCAGCTCCATCAGCTGATTGTGGCGGGTTGGGGGGGGATTTATTCCCTCCTGCCCTCCCCGGCAGTGAACCCGCCGGAGCCAGCGGGCAGGGACAGGCAGCACTCCTGCGACCAGCCCAGCGCCAGCGCACAGAGGCGCGTCCCCCCCAGCACCGGGAGGACAGGGAGGGGGCAGGTGAGGACATGCCGGGTCCCTGCCATGCCCACTGCTGTGACCTGTGGCCGGCAGGCAGGAAAGGCAGGAAAGGACCGCACACCTCCCCTGCTTCCCTCCCCAAATACAGCTTGGGGCGGGGGGGGAAAGCCCAGCAGAGCAGCTGCGCAAGCAGGATTTGCCCCTGTGCCCCCCCGGGGCCTCCTCACAGGCAGGTGATGGAGCAGCTGCAGCACTGAGACAAGAGGAGCCTGACCCTGGCCAGGCTGTTGGGGGGGACCAATCCTCAACACCTGCTGCCCCCCCAGCACAACACTCAGCCCCCTCTGGATGCATAAATCACTCGACATCTGTGCTGGGGAACACGGGAGCCCCCCCAGCTCTGCTGAGCATCCCCCCATGATCCTGGGGGGTGGGACAACCATGAGCCCCCTGCCACGGTGCCCCCCCCGCCCCGTGCCTTTGCGTGTGCTGCCGGGGGGGGTTGTGCCTCTCGCCCCCGCCGGCTGAAGGGCGCGGGCTCACGCACAGGCAGGGCTGTGGGCAGGACACCGGGTCACCGCTAATGGGGATGACGCCACCGCCGCCCCCCCCAGCGGAGCTATTCTAGGGCACGGCAAGGACTGGCTTTCCCAGCCCGTCACGTGCGGCGCCGCGCTCGGCTCCCGGCACACGTCACCCACCCACACCCCCACCGGCGCCGCCGCAGCACGAGCCAAGGGGTCCCAAGGGGACCCCCCAGAGCAGCGCACCCCATCACCCCCCAGCCCAGGGCCGGCAGCTCTGCAGAGCACAGCCGCCCCCAGCCCCGGCCCAGCGCCCCCGCAGCCCCTTCCAGCGGAGGCCGGTTCTGAGAAGCCGTGGGAAAAGCAGCTTTAAAAATACCAGCAGCAAAGCCCTGAGCGTGTCAGGCGGAGGCTGCAGAGGAAGAGGTGGGCGTGAAGGAGCCGCTGCAGCTCTGGACACCGAGGTTACGGGGCGAGGGGGCGGGAGAGGACGGCGAGCGTGCACATGGGCACGCGTGTGCACATGCGTGTGCACGCACACGGCCCCCGTCCTGCCCCACGGCTCAGGCTCTGGCTCCGTTTCCCTGCCCACAGCAGCTGGGGATGAACATGTGCCCGCCTGGCAGCTCCGTGCCCACCACGGCACGGCCGCCGCCGCTCCAGCCACAACAGCCTCCCCGGCACCACCTGCGCGGTGCCTGCGTGGAGCTTCCACAACCAGCAGTGCCAAGGTGGGCAGCGACCCCACGGCTGCTGGGCCACCCCAGCCCCACTGCTGCTCCCAGAGCTGGCACGGAGGGGAACGTTTCCCACCTGGGGACCCCCAAACCAGTGCGGGGGTGGGAGCACCCACACCAGCCCCTGGCACCCGGCGGCCTTCGCTCCGCACCCCAGGCTGCCCGGGGGAGCCCCGCACACCTCCCCGGGGCCCCCTGACGTCAGCCGGCACCTGATGCCGCCTCCATCTGACTCACCCCTGCCTGTGCCCTGCCTGACCCTCGCCAGCCATGGGAGAAACAGAGCACCCCAAACCCACACCGAGGGGCACTAAAAATAACCCTTCTCCCCCAGGCATGGGGGTCCCACAGCCACCCCCAGCCGCTTGCACCCCACTTCGGGGCTTGGCCGCGGCACTGAACCGGCTCAGCCCCCGCGGTGCCCCAGGCGGAACGGCCGGCCCGGCGGGACCGCAGCTCCGGGGCTCCCAGCACCCGCCCCCGCGCCGCTGCCAACCCCCCCGGCGAAACCAGGCTGCTCCAATGCAAACATGTCCCACCCAGCCGCCTGCTCGGCCGCCCACGGCCACCCGGGGAGGACCCCGTCCCTCCCAGCCGGCTCGGCCACGGGGGCTGGGACAGCCCCGCCGGGGGGCTGGGGACGCTAAGGTCCCCAAAGCCCCCGTGCTCGGGGTCCCCTGGACCCTGCCAAGCCCTGGGAAGGGATCCAGCTGCCCGTGGGGACGGGGCAAGTGTCTCCCGGCTGCTTCTCAGAAACACGGATGACTCAGAGAATGCCGCATTCCCGCCTTGCTCCAACGCCTGGCCCCGCGTCACCCCCGGGCCCCCCCACCTTGGGCTGGCGGAGAGCAGGAGCTGCCCCCAGCAGCCCCCCCACACCAACAGGCAAAAAAACCCGTCCCGCTGCGGTTCCTGGCAGATCAGAAAGGCCAGCCCAGCCCAGCCCCAGGATGGGGGGGCGGGAAATGCCCCCCAGGCTCTCAGCCCCGCTCTCCAGCCGGGCGCAGCTGTGGCCGACAGCTGGGTCCCCCCCACCCCGACGCTCGCGCTGCTGCCGGGGGGCTTTTCCATGCCAAGGGGGGCAGCGGGCCAGACCCGGGCTGGCTGGGCAGGATGTGTCCCCATTGCGCCCCTCGCCGTCCCCCGGCGCTCCGCAATGGGGCGAAGGGAGCGAGGGGAGGAAGAGCCGAGGCTGCGGATGAACCAGCAGCTGCCGTGGGCACGGCTCCCTGGAAAGCGGGGCCAGCCGCCGAGCGTGCCCGGCGGAAGGAAGCGTGGCGAGCCCTTCCAGGAAGCCCCCGTGCCGCTCGGCCGGGGCTCCGCGTCACCTCCTGTCCCGCGGCCGCTTCCCCAAAGCACCTGGGCAGGGAGGCGGTGGCAGCGCCCCAGCCCCCCCGCCGCCCCCAGAGGAAGTCGGCGCAGCTCTCCCCGGCTGCCGGAGGATGCGTGACGCAGGCAGAGCCGAGCAAAGCATGAATGAGAGGAGTGGTTTCCTGCCCTCCCCCCCCTCCGCCCCCCAGGTGCTGGCGGTTCCTCCTGCACAGCCCCGGCTTCCTGAATCACCAGCCCGGGAGGAACCTGCCGTGGGCAGGAGCTGCTTCCCGCAGGCAGCACCGCGGCACGCCCGGGCGGCCAGAGCCCCGGCCCGCCTGGCACAGCCACTGGGGGAAAACCAGGCGGCACCTTGCAGCCACCGGCCCCCCAAACCACAGCCCACACGCCGCTGCTCCACCTCCGCTGCGCTTGGCCAGGATGGTCACCTGGCTGATGGGAGCCATGCCAGCCATCACAAGCCCCCCCAGATGCAGGGGCGGCCCCCAAAGCCTCTCACTCCTCTCCAGTACATCCTGCCTTGCTGAGGAGGTGCACAGCCCTGCTGGATGCTGCTGCAGCCCCGACACCAGGACATGCACCGGGACCCCTGGGCTGGGCTCCCAGAACCAGCTCCCACCACAGCTCTGCACCCCATGAGCAAACCGGGCAGGCACCGGCCCCTGGCACAGGACTCATGTTCCAAGCTCACCCTCTTGGCGCACGCAGGGTTAAACCAGCTGCTCAAAGTCAAGGTCACCCCGGGCAGACAAGGGCACGTGGGTCAGCAAAGGTCGCCCTGGGCCTCACGTGTCCCGGGGGGGGCACAGCTGGGCCCCCACCAAGCCCCCCTGGGTGAGCTGCAGCACAGCGCAGGGCTCAGCCCCCTGCTCCAAATTCAGCAAGCCAGGTTAACGAGAAAAAAACACCCTTAAAAAAAAAAAATAAGCTGCAGCATCAGCCAGAAAGGAAGGAAAGAGTTTAACAGCAATAATAAAGAGACTGAAAACAAAGAAGCCGGGGCCTGCGTGGCTGGGGGTAAATTCCACCTTCGCGGCAGGCGCCGGCGGCTGCGCGCGCACCCGCGGCGGCTCCCCCAGCCCTGGGAACGCTTCCTCCCCGCGGGCGGACCCCCCGCCCACGACGCCCCCGCGCCGGGGGCTGCCCGGCAGCCGCCAAGAAACTTCACAGTTATTCTAAACACGGCCCCCACCCGCGGCCCCTCCCCGGCACCCGGCGCCCCAGCCCAAGGCCACCAAGCCAGGCGCAAGGAGAGCGCCGGAACACTCGGGCACGGCCAATGTCCCCCCCGCAAGGACGGCTCCAAGGAGAAGGGCAGAGCCCGCTGGGTGCTGGTAGAAACTGGGATGCACAGCCCCACAAGCCGCCAGTGCGACCCACCGGCCCTGGCAGCCCCCTGAGCGCACACACCAGCCCTGGGCGCCCGCAGGCAGCTGGAGGGGGGGCAGCTGCAGCCCCGCACCCCCGGGCAGGGCCCTGGCTCTGCCGCCGACCTGCTGCGTGACCTTGGGTGAGTCACTTCGCCTCCCCGGCTGGCGGCTTGTTTGGGCTGCGAGCGCTGCGGCGTGGGACCTCCCTGCGCCCGGCGCTGCACGGGTGACGGTGCCCGCCCCGGGCACCACCCTCAGCGTTCCCAACCCCTTCTGAAGGTGAAACGAGGCACTCAACACCAAAGCCTTTTGGGAGGGCAAGAGAAGCCAGGTCACAGTCCCTCCCCCCCACATCGCCCCCTCCTTTGTCTCTATCGGTGCCCTGGCACCAAGCCTCTCACCTGAGTTTCAGTTAAGCTTTCCAGAGCTTGCATCACCGACTGTTCTGGCCTGGATGCCTGGGACTGGAAAAAAAGAGGAGGGGGGGGATTAACATTACAAATGCAGAGAAGGAGGGGGCGTTTGTGCGGCAGGAGGGGAGGGATGACATGTCACTTCCACTATTTCTACACAAGCCCTGAGAAAGCAGTGAAATATTAAACCTGCTGCCGTGCCCAGCCCAGCGCTGCCTCCTCAGCGAGGGCTGGGGCCGCGGAGCCGCAGGGCTGCCAGCACATCCTCGCTTGGGGCTTTAATAATAGATGGGGACGAGTGGGAGGGAGGGAGGGAGCAGCAGAAAAAGGCCATTTACCATCAAGCCGGCCTCCACGGTGGGCACCAGCGTCAGCTTGCTGCCTTCCACGACCCCCAGGTCCTGCAGCTTTCCAGAACTGAGTCGACTGTGGGGGAGAGGAGACAGATGCCAAAAGCGAGGTCAGCGTGGCCTCGCCAGGGACACGGGGACACCGGCCGCGAGCTTGGCTGTTCCCAGGGGACCGAGCGTCCTCCAGCACCCCCACCCCAAGCGTTTCCAACACCTGGCAGGCAGGAGGGGAACCCAGCACCCCACGGCTCAGCTGCTTCTTCCCCATCTGGCCCCAGCACCCCGGGGGGGGAAGCACACAGTGCCGGGGTCCCCCTCCTGCAGGCAGAGCCGAGGGGCGCTGAGGAGATGGCTCAAGCCGGCACTGCGGGAGCCAGGGAGCCAGAAAGGAGCCGGTCGGGGACTTCGTGGCACAGGAAACCTGCCCACGGGGTTGGGAGAGACACTGGAGCAGCGTGGGGTGGGGGAGGCAGCACGGGGGGGCCGAGTCTCCCCCGGACCCGTAGGTGCGGGGAGATGCTCGGGGTCTCTCGCTCCCTTCCCAGTACGGGCGAGACTTTAAGTTAGGCCGGGCCGGGGCTGAGCGCGGCCCCACGCAGGCTCCGCTCCACCCGGGGACTGCGCAGCCCCGTCGGACGGGGTCTATGGCAAACAAAGGACCAACCGCCCCCGGCCCTCCCAGCGCTGGGGGCTCGGGCTGCGCCGCCGCCGAAGTTGAGCCCAGAACAAAGGGCACGGCCGGGGCCCGCCGCCCACAAAGGAGCCCCGGCAAGGGCCGAGCGAGGGGGCGGCGGCGGCGCTCCGGTCCCCGCCGCGGCCCGGAGCCTCCCTCCCTCCCTCCCTCCGCCCCGGCCCCCGGCTCGCCCCCGCCCGCGGCCCCCCAGGCTGCTCCCCCCCCGCCCCCCGGCTCTGCCCGCCCCGACC
Source organism: Patagioenas fasciata (assembly GCF_037038585.1). Lineage (NCBI taxonomy): Eukaryota > Metazoa > Chordata > Aves > Columbiformes > Columbidae > Patagioenas > Patagioenas fasciata. Next base: position 4,942,055 of record NC_092546.1, on the reverse strand, counting down.
CGCGGAGGAATGGGGCCAGGCAGGGGGAAGGGGGGCGGGAGCCTTTGTGCGGTGCCGAGCCCGGTGCGAGGGGGCCGCCCCCGCGCCCAGCCCCGCTGCCGGGGGGGATGGGGACCCCGGCCGGCCCCCCGAGCCCTACCTCTCTTTGTGCAGCAGAGCCAGCCGCTCCTTGGGCACCTTGAGCCGCTGGGACAGGCGCCTCTTCAGCCCCTCCACCGTCTCCTCGGCGGGCACGGAGAGCTCATAGCGGGTCCCGGTGGTGGTGTTGATGTAGAGGTTCATGGGGGGCTCGTTCGGGACCACCTCGCAGGCGGGAGCCCCGCGGCTGCAGCTCCTGGCGCCGGGCTGCGGGTCCATCCGCCGACCTGCGGGGGGAGCGGTGGTCGGTGCCGGGGGACGACGCAGGAACGCGGAGTGGGGGGGGAAGCGGAGAGCGGACAAAGGAGGGAGCGGGGCCCGCTCCGCCGCACACCCCGGCGGTACCCACGGGAACTCCGGCTGCGCTTCGAGTCCTCCGGGAGGAGCCGAGGGCGATCTCCGGGCCGGGCTGGCACCGGCCGGGCCCTCCGCGGCCCAGGCGAAAATAAATAGAAAAGATATCTATAGAAAAATGTGCCGTTCTCCTCCCGCTCCGCCTGCTGCTGCCGGGGCCGCGGGGAGAGGGGAGGCAGCGCTGGCTGCCTGCGGGAGGGGGGCGGTGGAAGCGGCGCTGCCTGCCCTGCCCGCCGCCTGCCTCCTGTCTTTCTCCTCTCCGCCGCTCTCCTTTCTGTGCGGGGTTTCTGGGGGCGGGGTGCGGGCCCGGAGGCCGCGGCGAGGGGCGGGGAGGCGCGGAGGACGCTTCGCTCCCCCCTTTCTGTGGGGCCGGACCCGCCGAACCGGCAGCGGCCGCCGCGCTCAGCCGGGGAAGCGCCGACCGGCTGGGGGGCGGGGGGAGCGGGGGGAAGTTACAATGTAGCAACGTCCCGCGGGCGGGGCCTCGCCCTCATTCACTCCGGCTCCTCCGGCAGCCGCAGCCAATGGGAGGGCGCCGACCTCACAGGCATCCGCGGCGGTAGCCAATGGGAGGCGGGCGCAGGCTCCCCACGTGGCCCGGTGGGAGGGCGGTCCGGCCGGATTCCTCCCGCCCACGCGGCCGCGCGGCCCCGCCCCTGGCCCCGCCCCCCGCGCGCCCTCGCGCCGCGCCTGGGAGCCATTCATAATCCCGGCGCACAACAAAGGGGCCCCGGGGCAGCGGCGGGGGCTCGGCCGGGCCCGGGACGGGCGGCACCCCCAGCGCCCGGCGGGGAGCGGGGCCGCTCCCGTGCGGGGAGGCGGCGGCGCAGGGCTTGGGGTGCAGGGCCGGGCGCCGCGGAGGGGTGAACGCGGGACACGGGCAGGGGGCGGCGAGTGGCCCCCGCACCGGAGGAGGATGCGGCGGGAGGGATTGGGACAGCGGGGTTGGGCGGGAGCCGGAGCTCCCGGAGCCGAGTGACGCGGGGACACCGAGGCGGAAAGGGTGGGGGAGACACGCACAGTCACCCGCAGCTGGTCACACCCGCTCGGTCACACGCACCCGCCCGGTGACCCTCCCGGTGACGCCGTTACAGCTACGGGGGAACTGTCCTGACGCAGGGCTGAGCACCCCGCACGTTCCTGTCTCCCCCTTCCCCAAATCCCGCAGCGGGGATCGCCCACCCAGCGGCCCCAGCTCCGGCTGCCCCGGGGGAGTGGAACGGCCACACCGCAGCCCCGGGGCCCCGGTCCGGCACTCGCACCGGGGGGGCCCGGGGGGGGCTATGAGTCAGCAAAGCGCGGGCGCCCTCTGCCGGCCCCGCCGCGCCTCCTGCGCCCCGGGGGGCCCCGCGGGGGCCGTAGCAGAGTCCGGGGAGCCCCTGCCGAATAACCGGGGAACCCGGCGGCGGGGCGACCCGGGGCCGCTTCCCGCCCACCGGAATGGAGCGAACCAGCCCGGGTAGCGCCCCCGCCAGCATGCCGGGCATGGAGGCGAGGGGCCGCTCCCCGGGACGCGGTGGGGGCTGAATGGGACGCAACCCCCCTCGGAAGGCCGCGCTCGGGGTCCCCGGCAGCCGGAGCGGAGGAGGCGACGGCAGGGAAGGTCCCGAGTGTCCGGGGACCGGAGGGTCCCGCCGCTGGGCAGCACTCCCAGACACCCCGAGAGTGTGGGCTCTGCCGTGTGTCTCCCCAGGAGCCGCCGGGCCCAGGGAAGCGGCACCACCCCACCCGCTCCGGTAAAAACGAATGAGAACAGCTCCGGTCCGCGGATCCGATCCCCCAACCCAGCCCAGGCCCCCCACAACCCGGCCAGCCCGGCCCCACTCACCGAGCCCGGAGCGCTGCCCCGCGGTTCCCCGGCGCTGTTCGAGCTCTTCTGCCTCCGGCGGCAGGAAGGGAGAAAAAGACCCCAAAAACTTCCCGGGGAGGATCGAAGAGTAGCGGGGGTGGGGGGGGGCGCGGTGCCGTTCAGTGCGGTGCCCCCTCCCGAGTACTGGAGCCGATTCGAGCGCAGCCCTGACGCGGAGCTGCCGGGGAGGTGCCCCAAGTTTTATCCCGCACCGTCCGGGGTGGAGCCTGGCGGGGGCAGGGACCGGCCTGGCCCCGGCTCCGGCCTCCGCGGGACCCGCAGGTGACGCGGCCGCACCTGCTCCGGGGGGTTCCCGGCTCTTGACCCGCGGTCCCGGTCCGTCCCTTCCCTGGGGGTCCCAGTCGCTGCCCCCCGTTCCGGGTCCTGCTCCCAGGATCCCAGCTCAGCGTCCCGCTTCTCCCGGTCTCTGCCCCCCGGGGCGGTCTCGGCCTCTCCCGGGGTCCCAGTTCTGCCTGTCCGGGCTCCCGGTCCCAGCTCTGCCCCTGCGGGGTCCCGGTCCCAGCTCTGCCCCTGCGGGGTCCCGGTCCCAGCTCTGCCCCCGCTGCTCACAACCGGGGCCGGTGCATCCCGCGGGCGGGCAGGGCGGGCAGGGGAGACCCGCCTCCCATGGGCGGTGCGCGGGGACAGTCCGGACACCTCTCCCGCTCCGGGTGCCCCGTCACCGGGGTCAAAGTCACCGTGCGCTGGGAACCGAGGGGCTGAGCCCTCTTGGGGAGCTGAGCTTCAAGGCGGTTCCGGGTGGAGACTCCCTGGTGTCTAATAGCAGGTTGGGCCGTCCCTCCCTCAGGAATTCCCTCTGCCCAACCACCTCCTTCACAGCCAGGACAGAGTCTGTGCCCCACAGAATTTTTGGAGCAGAGCACAAATCGGCAGTGGTAGCGCTGGTGCTGGAGGGTGGTGACCCAGTGCCCTGGAGCAGAACCCATAGGCTGTTTCACCCCAGGAGAGGGTCTGTGGGGCCGGGGGCCGCCTGGCGTGCGGCAGGGAGGATGCTGGGGAGATGCTGCCCGAGTCCCGCCTCGCAGACAATGCCCTGGCACACCGAGACACAAAGCAGCTGGACGGGGGGTCTGGCAGGCGGTCTGCAGCGAGCAGGGGGCCGTGTGTCCCCAACCCACAGGGCAGCAGCAAAGGGGGCCCAAAGCGGGGCGAGGGGAGCTCTCTGTAGCCCCAAAACGCTGCCACTGTTTCCCTCCTGAATGGCCCCCTGGGTGGGTGCAGATCACTGCGCTGGGGTGGCCCCCCCATGTGCAAAGAGCAGAGCTGGGCTGGAGGGAGAGAGGGATCCTTTGTGGTGCAGCCCGCAGCCCCCCGCCTGCCCCGGCCCCCCCCGGGCTCTCAGGGGGGAGATGAGCTCAGGCAGCTCCGGCTCCTGCCATTGTTGTCCCTGGGAGAGGGGCCGGGGCAGGGACACGCCATTGTTCTCCCCAGGAGCTGCGGAGCCCCGGGCCTGCGAAGCTGCCCCTCCGGGGGCCATGTCCCCCGCTTGCTGTGTGGGGTGAGGCCCCGGAGCAGCCAGGAGGCAGCCAGGCCCTGGCAGGTTTGACCCTGCCATGGTTTGGCCTCACGCACCCAGAGGGGCCGTGTTGGGGACAAAGCGCCACCCCAGAGCCACCAGCTCACAGCTCCACGGCCAAGATCTGGTGGGGACACAAGGGGACATCGTGGCCATGGGGCAGCTGCTCCGGCCCACGTCCCTTGGCAAAGCGTGGGGTGCACATCTCCCCGTTGGCTGCTGCCACGTCCCCGCAGCCCCCAGGAGCCCCTTCCCAGTCGCATGGCTCCATATCCTTCCCAAGGAAGCTCATCCGGCTGTCCCGGGACTCCAGGAACCGGTGCTTTAGGAAGCATGTGCAGATTTCAGTACGGTTGAAGGTATCCGGAGCCTCCAGAGACACCAGCTGGGAGATCCCTGAATTCCCAGCAGCCCAGATTTTGTGTGTTTAGTTTATTGTGTTGCCCTGGGAATAAATCGTTAAAGATTACAGTCAGGCTTGGGCATAATTGCTGCACAGCATCAGAGGCTCCTGCCTTCTCCAGGGGGAGCGTTCCCCGAACCCCGCACGGCTGAGCAGCTTGGGGAGGGACGATCCGACGAGCAAATACCGACACAAATCCCGCCGCAGGCCACACGCAGCTCCCGCAATCCGCTTAGCCAGCCCGGGCCCCGTGGATCAGCCCCCGCGGCGGCTCGCACGCACCAGGGCGGGCAGCGGGGCGGAGGAGAGGGGCTTACCCGGGGTCCCACGGGGACGCTTCCCACGGGGCCCGGCCGGGCTGCGTGTGTCGCGGTGCCAGGGTGGGCTCAGGGCAGGATGGCGGGGTCGGCTCCTCCACCGCCCCCAGCGCTGCCCCATCCCAGCACTGACTTCAGCTGGGAGCCCTGAATCTTTCGGGGTCGGTTCTTGGAAGTCTTGTCCCTCGAAGGAAGGGAATTCCCAGGTCTTGTTCTTTGGGGAAATCCCCCGCCAGCCCCAGGCAGCAGCTTTGCTCTTTTCTTTCTTGGACTGAATTCCAGGCTGATTTCGCAGCTTTGGCAAACGGGGATTTTATCGCAAGTCTCTGCATTCCCCTCACCGGCGTGGGGTCATGGGATTGGGGCAGAGCCGACGCCGGGCTGGGGCAGAGGTGGCCCGGGGGGACGGATGAGGGGTTTCTTGCTCCTGGGGCTGCAGGAGATGCAGCCTGGGGTCCCCAGGGGGGACGGGGACCCTTTTCTTCCACAACTTCACCAGGCCCAGCCTGGGGAGGGGAGTGGTGCTGGTGCAGCCGCGGAGGTGCCGACGCGGGTGGGCACGGCGCAGACAGCGGGTGCGGTACACGGTGCGCAGTACACGGTGCGCGGTACGCGGTCCACGGTCACGGCCGGGGCCTCGCGGAGCTGGCAGCAGCACGCGGGCACACCCCGGCAGGAGGGTGCAGCCGAGCCGCTTCACCTCCGCCCTCCCAGGCCGGGCTGCCCGGCACCGCCGGCACCACCGGCACCGCCGCGGTGAGGGGGGTGTGGGGCCACTGGCAGGGGGTCCCAGCTCCCCCTCCCCAGCCCCGCGGGGCCGAGTGGCTCAGCCTGAGTCACAGTGGCGAGCGGTGACTCATGGCGCTCAGGTGAGCCATCGCGAACCAGCGCTCCCACCCTCCTGGCACAACCCCCATGGCCAGACCCCCACACCCCACTGGCTCGGGGCTGCCTCGGGGCTGCCTCGTGGCAGGCGCGGGGTGTCCTTGGGCAGGACGCCGGTGCCGGTGACGCTGGCAGGGCCGTGAACACCCAGGCGTGTCCTTAGAAACACACAATCAGCTCCGTGTGTTTCCCAGCTCTTGGGAACATGTCCTGGTGGCCCTTGGCAGTGCGTCCGGGCGTTGCAGCCTGCGGATCGGTGGCCCAGCTTGTCCTGCCCTGAACACCCCATGGCTCTGCCTGTCACCCCTAGGCCAGGGGAGCCCCAGAGGTGAAGTCACCCCTGGAGTGACTCAGGCAGCCACCTGGGTGGGGGGGCCAGGCACCCCGCGCTGCCCCACGGGCAGGGGGACCCCAGCCCCACAGAGGGCTGGGTGGCTCCGCCGGACCTCGGGACGCGGCAGCCGTGGCTGTGACGTGCGGGGGAGTCACCACAGAGGCTCCATGGCCCCAGCCCCGGGAAGGATGGCGAATCCCTCTGGATATAGCAGCACCGCGGCCCAGGTGCGGGACCGTACTTGGTTGTGCCAGGCTGCGGCACCGCTGCCCGCGGTGAGGCCAGGGCTATTCTGGGCTCCCTGAGCTCACGGTCCCCTTCAGGACGCTGAGCTCTTTGTCCCCGCTGACGCAGGGTGAGCAGCTCCTGCCGTCGGCTCCGCTGCCCCCCTACGAGCCCCTTGTGCCGGGTGCGAGCGTGGATTTGGCTCTCGCCGGGCAGGCAGCTGGCCCAGCCCTGCTCCGTGTCCCTGGGCTCAGCGCCATGCTGGGATGTGCTGGGATGGACAGGGACGGGCAGGGAGAACCCAGCACCCGCCACATCCAGCCCTGCCCCGTGCAGCGGTTCTGCCGCCGCCACCGCAGACCCTGTTCCCCCAAGCCCCATCCTGCACCCCAGCCACGCCGAGCACCGGAGCGGTGTGGCAATCGCAGAAATCATGGGTCAGGAGAGGTCTCGGCGCTTGCATCAGCACCGCGGGCGCACGCTGCCAGCTCGTGCCCGCTGCTGGGAGCCTCCCCTGGGCACAGCCAGGGTATGAGACCCCCGATGGGGCAGGACCCGGTTCCTGGTGAGCCTGGGAAACATGGGAATCCAGCCCTGCCAGGGTGGGAAAAAGGGTGGGCATGGACCCCCCCAGCTGAATGGCACCGGAGCCCTAACACCCTGCACCCCCAGGAGAGCCCCTGCCCAGCCAGGCTGGGACCCCTCTGGGTTGATTCGGCTCAGCATCGTGTGATTGTTTCTCAGACGCCACAACATTTCTTGGTTTGTTTTAAATCACCGTCTGCAGGAGTCGGATGACAACTCAGCTTGTTGTTGTTGTTGTTGTTGTTATTATTGTTATTATCATTATTATTATTATAAATGCTTCAGCAAGTTGCCAGCCCTGGGGAGGGGAAGGACCCAGGATTTCAGCAGCCTCCTCGACTACAGGCTGCGCCTTGTTCCTGGGGTGAGCCAGGCTCATAAACCAGGGGGAGAGTAAACCCCCCATCCCATCCCATCCCATCCCATCCCATCCCATCCCATCCCATCCCATCCCATCCCATCCCATCCCATCCCTCCGCTCCCACACATCCCATCCCCAGCACAGGCAGCCCCTCACTTCCCGGCTGTGCCGCGCTCCCCCAGCCTTGGTTCCTGTTTACGGTGCCAGAGCCGCCTGCCCGGGGCTGGCTGGGGTGGGTGGCACCACAAATCCCACCACAAGGCCCCGGCCGTGGGACCCTGTGCCTGACCCCGAGTCGCGGTGCTGCCGGGGCGGTGGGGCTGGTTCCTGGCCGGTGGCTGTGCAGGGTCGTCTGCTCCCCCACGGATGTGGGGCCGCGGCCTATTCTGGGAACGGCGGCAGGAAATCCTGGTGGGAGGAGAACCAGACCCCGTGTGCCAGCGGCACCGGCACTGCCACGCGGCCGGGCTGCGGCGGCCGGGCAGAGGTGAAGCTGCCACGTGTCCCTGACCCACACCCCGCGCTGCCGGCCACCGGGACATCCCGGCACTCGGGCGCTCCCGGGGCAGCGCTGGCGCTCGCGCTCCCCGCCATGGGGGCTGGAGGGAGGCGCCGTGCCCGGGGTCGGGGTGAGTCAGTGCGGAGCGAAGAGCAGCCGGAGGAATCCAGCCCTGGGCTGGACCCACTGCGCCGCATTCCCCAGCGCCGACACGCTGCGGGGAGACGGGCTCGGCTCATCCCCGGCACACTACCTATGGGGAAACTGAGGCACCGACCGGGGAAGTGAGTCACTATGCAGTGTGGCCTTTTAAATGCCCTGCTCTGATTAGATAATGGGCGGAAGGATCAGAGAAAGCCGAACAACCTCTCATTAAACCTTTGTCTCTCCATCGCGGCTTCAGCTCCCCATGGAGACCTTGGCCACGCTGGTCCTGGTGTGGGAGCAGCCCTGCCCCGAAACCCGCCTGCTCACACCGGTGTGCACCGGGTGGGCGGCAGCGCCGGAACCCATCGCACCCACGGAGCCCGCAGCCAAAGCCGGGGGCTCCTCCAGCCCCTTGCCGGGTGATGGGGAGATGCTGAGCGCACCCCGGGGTGCTGCGGGTGGTTTCCAGCACCAAGGCTGCGCTGGGCTCCCAGACACGGCTGGTGTGTTGGGACGGCCGGCACAGAGCGGCTCCAAGGCCGCCCTCCCGCTCCGAGCTGGGGTCTGTGGGGAGCGAGGGCTCTCCCGGGGGTCGGGTCCTGCTCTCCCGGTTCCCACCGTCTGGCTCCCCGGGGCCGCCGGCACAACCAGGCTGTCCCAGTGCTCCCATGCAGGCGCTGCTGGTGCGGTTGGGATGGCGCCGGGCGCTCTCTGCAGCGTTAGGTTTTGAGGGGAAATGCGATACAGCAGCGATAGGTCAGGCTGCAGGAGATCCGATCATCTGTGGGTCCAGGAGCAGCAGCAGAGCGGGGCTCTGGTGCCACCGCCGCAGCGCAGCGCCTGCCCCGTGCGCGGCGAGTCCCCGTCAACCAAAAACGCACCAACGTTGCTGCTGCGGTGGAACCTGAGAGACTCTGGACCTGGCTCGTGCTTGGCCAAACGGAGCCAAACCAAAGCAAAAGAGAAACGTGCTGCGCAGCAGCTCCAGCACCACCTGCGCACCCCAGATGCTCCCAGCAACCTTCTAAGCAAAAAGCATCGGCTCACAAGATGCGCCTCCGAAGGAAAGCGCTGCCTGTCAAGCCCCTGGTCCGATTCCTTCCCTTTTTCTGCAGCCACAGCCATTTGCTGCATTCAGGCAGTTCCGGGCAGGGCCCCACGCGGTGGCCGGCACAGCCCGGCACTTGGCACGGCACGTCCGGCCTCGCGCTGCTGCTCCTGCATGGAACGAGCAGGTACCTGCAGGCTGCCCGTCATGGTCCCCCCAGCCTGGCCAGGACCCCCCGAGCTGCCCTGGGCCCCCCAGGGTGTGTGACACCTTCATCCCCGGGACTGGGAGCGAGGAGGCTGCAGCAGAGCCAAACTGGGGTGGGGGAACGCAGCCCTGGGCACTGGCTGACTGCGGTTGGAGCAGCTGGGGGGATGTGGGGTGCATGACCCCCCCACCCCGCTGACGGTGCGAGAGGCGCTTGTGCAGAGTCTGCGCCCACACCCGGCCCCGTCGCAGGGGCCCTGCCTGCCCTGCCTGCCCTGCCTGCCCTGCCCGCCCTGCTCGCTGCAGGAGACGCCGCCGATTCCCACGCCCCGCCAGGAGCCTGCGCTGCCGGGGGGGCTGCACCCCTGGGGTGCCCCGGCTGGGACGGGGGGGCTGCAGGTGGCCGTGTGCTGGGGTGGGATGCAGGGCCGGACGGGGGACACAACGTGGGGAAGCGACAAGGGGCGATGGGGACATCCCACAGCAGCACAGGTCCCAGTGCACCCAGAACGCCCACGGCTGGGGGTCACAGCCCCTCCCTGGGCACCCCTGGGCACTGCAGCGGGGATGGAGGCAGCTCCGGCTCCTCCTGGCCCCCATGTCCCCGCACTGTGCCAGGCGCTCCCCAGCACCTGCCTGGCCCGGGGGGCCCTGCCTGCAGCTGCCTGTCCGCGGGCAGCCGGGACGCGCAGGAGCTGGTTGTGCCGGGTGGGAGGGAGCGGGGTCCGCGCAGCCCACGCAGGTGTGGCCGTGCCGGCTGCGGGCAGGGCAGCTCTGCGCCCGGCTGGCCCCGTCTTGCCAGGTGGCAGCAGCTCCGGCACCCCGCGGCGGGCGGGCACACCCCGGCATCTCGCCCCACGGCAGCTGCCGGTGCTACCCAGGCAGCTGGGGGCTGAGCCAGGCTGGCACGGGGGCAGAACGCCATTATCCACCCCGTGCGTGGCCTTTGCCTGCGGGTGGGGGGTACGTGCACCCCCAGCCCCACGGTGGCCCCGGCACGCGGGGGGAGCAGACGGGGCAGGCCCAGCAGCTGCCGGGGACGTGCCCCGCGGGGCTGCGGCGCACAATGACCCCATTGAGGTCCCTCGGGGCGGCGGGGGGGCACCCAAGGTGGCGGTGGCAGAAGCGCCTCCGGTGTCACGCCAGGCCTCAATCCCTGCTATTTATACCGGGTGGCGGGGCGGCCGCTCGGCACACAGGCGGCCTTTGAGGGAGCGGGGATGAAAGCGCTGCCATCGCCTCCTCCCCGCCACACGCCGGGGCATCCCCAAGGCAGGCGGTCACGGCCCCCCCGTTCCCCTCCCCGGTGGCCCCAGCCCGGCGCCAGCCCCGCCAGGAAGAGCCGCAGCGCCGGGGCAGCTGCAGCCGCTTCCTCCCGGCTGGGAACCGGGGAGCCCACACGGCTCTGAGCCCCCGGCCAGGCCAGGGACACCCGAGCGAGCCCCGGGGCTCACGGCGGGACCTGGGTGCCGGGAACTTGGGAACCTCCCAGCTTCACTGAGGGCGAAGGCTCCGGCACATCAAAGGCAGGCGGGGGCAGTGGGAACCAGCAATGGGCACCAGCGCCCAGCTCCACTGCCCCACGGACCCCCCGCAGCCCCACGGAACTCCTGCCACCCCACGCCGGGGTCCCTTGCCGGCACACCTGGGCGCGGGGCTGTGCCCCCCCGCGACGTGGCACCCAGCCCATCGCTGTGGCAACCACCACCAGCTCCGGGTGTATTTTCTGCACCGGGGCCGCCGTGGGAACCTGGCCGGGTGCCACCTCATTCCGCTCAGGCTCTCTGGGCCGCTTTTGTAGCCGGCGCGGAGCCCAGCTGGCAGCGCTTCCTCCCCGGCCCCCCCGCCCTGTGCGGGTCACAGCCCTGGCTGGGGGGTGGGACGAGGCTCAGACCCCCAGCGCGGGGCCGTGGGCCCCTCCGCACACCCCCCGCTTTGGGCTGGCTCCAGTGAAACCAAGCGCTATTGGCCACCAAGGCTGCCCTGAGCGAGGGCTGTGCCCCCCGGGGCTGCCGAGCCCCTGCCAAAGCACCTGGGACCCCAGGGCAAGGTTCCGCCCCCACTGCCCCCCACCCAACCCCGGCAGCTCCCCGGGGGTCGCCCACCGGGGCAGCGTTCCCGAGCAGCACAGCGCAGGGGCCGGCGTTCCGTGCCCCCTCCCCACTTTCCCCAGCCTGCGAGTAGCTTTCCCCATCCGTGCCTCAGTTTCCCCAAGAGAGAACCTGCCCCGGGCCAAGGGTTTGGCGCTGCGAGGCTGTTGGCCCAGGAGCCGCCTGACAAGCACCAACACCCGCCCTCCGCACCACCCGTCGGCACTCGCTCCCGCGTTTTGGGGTGAGGCTGGTGGGGCGACGTCTCCCCACGGCTCCGCTGCCATCTGCCGGCAAATCACCCCAGAAACGGGCCGGGATGGAGACACCGCAGCGGGGCCGCATCCCGCCCGCTGCCAATGCCCCGCGCCGGGTGCCCCGCTCCTGCCCGCGGGGGTTTTCCCTGCGCCGTGCTGCGCTCCCCCCGCGGGGCCGGGGCTGCGTGCGTGGGCGGCCGGCAGCAGAGGAGCATTTTCCAGAGCTGCAAAGCGAGAGGAAAAAGGTTCCAGGCCGGAATGATTAGCGCAGGGTGGGTTAATCATTGCAGCCGCCCCCCCCGGGAGGGCAGTTAGGAAACGGCTTAGGAGGAAACGGCCTTCGAGCCACCCAAGGGCAGCGTGGCCTGAGGCCATGGCCGGGCTGGCAGTGCCACGGACCCTGTGACCTTCCCATGGTGGGACCGGTGCCACTGACACAGCCTGTGGCCACGGGGGATGTGAGGGGTCCCAGCTGGAGCCCCGTGCACCAGTGCCACCCCCTTGGCAGGGTGCTGCCGGCACTGAGCTCCCCAGGCTGGCGGGGGCTGCGATGGGGCTGCCCCCCAGCTCCCCGGGCTGGGACGAGGGACAAAGGGTGGGGGGCAGCCCCCAGCCCTGGGTGGCACGGCAGGCGGCGAGGCCATGGCAAGAGCCGGAGCCCCGCGGGTTCGGGCAGCGACCGGGCGGCGCTGCCGATGAGTCAGTGCGGCCGGAGCATCCCGGGGCTGCGGTGGGGTTTGGGGTTTGTTTTTTTCCTGCAGAGAGATGAGAGCTCGAACCTTTCCCCTGCATTTGGGAGCTGGGTGGGACGGTGGAAACGCCATGTGGCCAAGGACGGGGAGGAGACGCCAGCGCTTGGAGATTTGGCCCAACAGAGCCCGGCCCCGCTTGGAAATCGTCCCCCGCGAGGAGACGCCGCCGGCAACGCCGGCAGAAAGGGTGATGCTTCACTTTCCGAGCGCTCCCAGCCCGGCTCCCCACCCTCCATCTGGCAGCAGAAGATGCAAGTCATGGCGAAAGTGGAAGGGAAGGAGGAGGGGGCTCCACTAAACCCCCACCCCATCCCTCCCGCGCCCACCCCACGGCACCCGAAACCTGGAGACAAACCGACCCCACTCCCCATAAGAACCCTCGTGCTGTGCCGGTGCAGAGAGCCCGGCCAAGGGCGCCCTGTGAGGGGACACGAGGGGTCCCGTCCCCCCGGCGCTGGGGAGGCAGTGGGAAGAGCTGCTGAGAGGATGCTGACGGAGACGCTTTTTTCCCATCCTAAAAATAGCAGCTGGCCGTTTCCCCAGCCTCCCGGCCTCGCCAACGCCTTCCATTAGATGAGAAAAGAAAAGAAACCAACGCAGAGCCACCTTCCGACGGAAAGAGCGCGGCTGCGAGTGCCGAGGGGGCACACGCCGCAAATAGCAACGGGGACAGGGGAGAGCAAGCGGAGCGGAAGGGGGAGCGAAGCCATCCGTCCCCAGTTATTCCCGAGACGTTTTAATTAGCACTCGGCTCTGACTTGGAGGCTTTGCTTATGCACAGCGCAACGTATGACCTTTAAAAAGGGGGAGAGAGGGGAAGGGAAGAAAAAGGCACTGGAGCAGCTCGGAAACTGGGAAATCGGCTGAGCTTCAAATAGGCTCAGCGTCAGGCACTCCGGGGCTTTTAATAAGCTACAGAGTGAGAAATTTAACACCAGAGGCACTATTTTTGATCACTTGAGGAGGGGAGGGAAAGACAGAGCGAGCGAGAGGAGGGGGAGGAGGTGGTGGTGAGAAGAAGAGGAGGCAGCCAAGATGACATCCCGGGTGGCAGCACCGAAAATAGCCGTGTCCCGCTCCGGCGGCGCGGCCGAGCCCCCAGCCCGCGGGAGGGCGGGCAGAGCCACAACGCGCTGCCCGAGCAGGCAGGGCAAGCACCTGCCCGGGCTGCGAAACCGCGGGGAGAAGGGGATGGGAGCGAGGCGGAGGGAACGCAGCCCCGTGGTGCCCCGGTGAAACCGCGCTGGGGAAGTTTGCGCAGCTGCAGGAACCTGAAATCCCCCCGGGGAGCGTGGGGAGGACGGCGCTGAGCAAGGAGCCGGCGGCAGATGGTGCTGCTGGCAAGACACACGTCCTCGGGCAGCTGGCACAGGCAGAACCGGCCCCTCGCTTGAACCCACTCCTGCCCATCGGTGCTGCCACTCCGGGAGGCGCGTGGGGATGGGCGAGTTGCTGCAGACACACAAGCGCCTCCTGCTTTGTCCCGGCTGCGGGGACCTCGGGGCAGCCTCTGCGAGCAGCCCCCCCGGAGCCATCAGCCGCTGCCGCCACACACGGATCCGGGAGCGACTCCCACTGAGCCCGTCTCCAAGCAGCAGGGCAGGATTTCCCCTCTCTGCGCGCCACACGCGCCGCAAACGCAGCAGCAGGGGAATGGGTCAAAGCCCAGGCAGCTGCTGTCCAGGTGCAAGAAGCATCGTGAAGGAAGAGCCCAACCGATGTGAATTCCTGCGGCAATGGAGCTGGGAGGCTGAGCCAACGCCAGGACGGGGCGGGGGAGCCGGGCCAGGAGGCTCCGGCACAGACCTGCCTCCTCCCGCGCTGCGTAATCCTGCTGGCCAGGTGGATACTGGAGGTGGCTGACAGCACAGGGAGGGGGTTATAAAATCTGCCCGATAAGGCTCCTGTAGGTGATTCTCCCACGGCCGAACCCCGGGGCGGTGCTGGGGGGCACCTTCCCCTCACAACAGCGCCCGCAGACCCCAGCGTGGGGGCAGAGCCTGTCCCTGGGCACCAGCCACAGGCACAAACTGCGATTTGCTGCCTCAGAAAAGGTGACGTGCGGCGAGACAGGATTACACTTCCTTTTAATTGATCAGAGTGTTTTCTCCGCCTCCATTTGTCCCGCGCCATCTGTACAAGCGGGGAAGCCAGGACAAGTAGGACAGTCTGGGGTTTCTTCCATCAACACTGGGATTCCTGCAACGCACAAACCAGAGTCAGTTGAATGGGGGGTGGGCTCGGCAGAGCGGGGGATTCTGACCCCCGGGCTTGGCCCCCACTCAGGCTGTTAAAACTCCGCGCATAAATGAGCTGCTGGCTCGCTCAGACCCAACCTCATGGGCCCAAGAGCAAAGGGACCAGAGGTCAGGGGGATGATGGGGCCATGGCCCTGCTGTCCCCGCTCTGGGGAGGGGCCAGTGCAGGGACATGGGGACAGCAGCGAAGCCCTGGCAGTGACGGCCAGCTCCCTGCCTGTCCTGTGACACTCACCTTCATTACTCCAGGGCTTTTACAAGGGCTTCATTGGCTTCTACTTTAATCTGAGCTTCTGCTTTTGCTGCTTCATCAGATGCTGCAGCCATCTCTGAAACAGCCTTCTCCAGGTTTGATTTTGCAGTCTGAACACGAGAGCACAAGGAATGTGTCATCGAGACACCACCACAGGACAAGTGACGTGTCCTGCAGTCCCCGAACCACCCCCTCACCCCCCTGCAGTCCTTGGCCCCAGAGAAGAAAAGGCTCTGGGGAGACTGTCCAGCAGCCCAGGGGACCAGGGACTCACAGCCAGATCCAGCATGTCCATCGTCACCGCCTCCTCCGCCAGCACCTGCACCGTGGAGTCCGCGTGGACTGTGACGGAGCCGCTGCTCACTGCGAAGGCACAAGCGCGGGGGCCGAGTCAGGCAGTGCAGGCAGCGCTGCCCAACCAGCCCCATTTGGGGGTCAACACGCAGAACAGCACCAGCAAGCTCATCCCCAGAACCTCCACCACATCCCATGGCCAAAATAAAACCCTGACGCTCTCCTGTAACATTTCCAAGTCCTGCAGGGATGCGTTTCCCACCAAAAGCAGGGGATGCTCCCAGAGTCTGAGCAGAACCAAGAAAACCTGATCCCAGACGGCAGCGTCACACAGAACCCCGTTTCCAGGGCAGATCCCCAGTCCCCCAGGGAAAGGAGAAACCCCTGGAAGTGCGGGCAGGCACACAGCAATGGGCAGCGTCTCCATCATGAAAGCCCTGAGAACCCTCCCACGCACACATTCCTCCCTCTCCAGCTCCGCCTGCTCCACTTACCGAAGTACTTGGTGGCCGTGCCATCCTCAGCATACACCGTCACCACCCCCGGCTTGAGGACCTGCAGGGTGGGGACGTGAGAGGCCAGGATGCCGAAGGAGCCGGTCAGCGTGGGCACGTCCACCTGCTTCACGTTGGCGCCGTTGTAAAACACCTGGACAGGGAAGGCAGAGCAGATGGGAAGAGCCCGTCGGGCAGGAATGCAGGGGAAGGACAGAGGTGGCTCCTCCGCAGAGCCAAGGGGTGCGGTGGGCAGGCTGCTCCCACCCCGCGGGGTTAACACACAGCAAAGGGTGACCAGGACAGCCAGAACCTCCCCAGGGTGCGAGCGGGGCCGGGCTCTGGAGGAGGAGATCCTGGCACAGGGAGTGGGAAAGCGCCCCGAGCCTCCCGAGAGGCGTGGTGGTGACAATGGAGGTGGCACATGGAGACGCGAAGTCGGGAGTGGGCGAGAGGCGAAGGGAGGTGAGCGCAGGGAGACCCCGGCGCCACCGCCCCGCTCGGACGGGTCCGCCTCCGTGAGAGCGCCCCGCACGGCGCCCACCAACCCGCCCCGGCCCTGGGCCCGCCAGCCCCGGGCACCGGGGAGCCGGGCGGGGCTGGAAGAGCAAGAACGTCCCCCCGCGGGGCCCGGCGGAGCTGCAGCGGGGCCGGGTCGGGGCCAAGGTCAGGCCGGTGTCTGCACGGCAGGAGCCGCAGGGGTCCCCGCGCAGCCCCAGCCCGACCCGCCCGCTCGTTCCCGGCCCCGGGTGCCCCCGCCGTCCTCCCCCGTTGCGCCCGCCCCAGCCCCGGGCACAGACACCGCAGGCCTCGCCCCGGGTCCCGCAGCGCGCACCGGCCGGGCCCGCGGTACCTGCGTGGGCGAGGCGAAGGTGAAGGCCATGGCGGCCGGGCCGGCGGCGGGCTCGGCATACCCGCGGGCGCGGGGCGGCGGCAGCGCGGCGAGGCGCAGGAGGAGGTGGCGGGCGCGGAACATGGCGGGAGCGGAGCGGAGCGGGCCGGGCCGGCGGCAAGGGCGAGCGGGCGGCGCGGGGCACGGCGGGACGGCGGCGGGACTACAACTCCCGGCCTGCCCCGCGCCAAGCGACTACACGGCCCGTGCGGCACCGGGCCACGGCCGGAAGTGGCGGCGTAAGGCGGGGCCGCGGGGGCGCATGGGAGTTGTAGTTCCCCCGCCGCGCCCCGGTCGTTCCGCTGGTGGGTGTGGCGGGGGCGTGGCCCCGCAGAGTCCCGCCCCACCCCGCCCCGCCCCGCCGCGGGGAGCACGGGGGATCCGGGGGGGCCCAAACGTGAGATCATTCCCTGGCTGCGGTGCCGGGGCTGCCCCGGGGCAGCAGGGACCGGGGTTGAGCTGGCGGGGGGCGGGCGGGCAGGGCTCGGGGCAGGTAGGGCTGTGTATGCAGGGCTGTGCAGGCAGGAGGTGCAGGCAGAGCTGTGCAGGCAGGGTGTGCAGGCAGGGCCGGTGCAGGCAGGGCCGGTGCAGGCAGGGCTGTGCAGGCAGGGCTGTGCAGGCAGGGGGGTGCAGGCAGGGTGTGCAGGCAGGGGGTGCAGGCAGGGGGGTGCAGGCAGGGTGTGCAGGCAGGGGGGTGCAGGCAGGGGGGTGCAGGCAGGGTGTGCAGGCAGGGGGGTGCAGGCAGGGGGTGCAGGCAGGGGGTGCAGGCAGGGGGGTGCAGGCAGGGGGTGCAGGCAGGGGGTGCAGGCAGGGGGGTGCAGGCAGCGGGGTGCAGGCAGGGGGGTGCAGGCAGGGGGTGCAGGCAGGGTGTGCAGGCAGAGGGGTGCAGGCAGCGGGGTGCAGGCAGGGGGGTGCAGGCAGGGCTCGGGGCAGTCCCGTCCCCACGTGACGCCCGCGCCGCGCGGGGGCGGCTCCGGTTCATTCATAAATCCCGGGGCCGCCCCGCTGCACCGAGCGCAGCGGCGGCGATGGAGCCCCGGCTCCGGTTGTAGGTGAGTGTCTGGCCCCGCCGCCTCGCGACAGCCCCTATCGCGACAGCAGGAGCTGACCCGGCCGGGGGGAGCCCATCGCTCCCCACCGCGCGTGGAGGTTCCGGGGGCTCCTGCATCCCTGCCTGCATCCCTGCCTGCATCCCTGCCTGCATCCCTGCCTGCATCCCTGCCTGCATCCGGCATCCCTGCCTCCATCCCCGCCCTACATCCCTGCCCGCATCCCCCATCGCCAGGCTGGGGCCATGGGAAGCAGAGCAGAGCGGGGCCCCGCGGACACGCACACGCGTGGGGCACAGACCCACCCCGGCCCCCCCGCTCCCGCGGGCTCACACGTGCGGGAGCGCGGCAGCACCGCCGGCCCCGAGCCCCCTCCCTGGGCACCGGCCCCGTGTCCCCAGCCGGGGGGACAGCCCGGGGACCGGCCCACTCGTCCAGACAATGGCCGTCCTGTTCCCGCCGGGTCACCATGGAGACGGGATTCCTCCATGATGGGGAACAGGAGGGACATTCTTCCTGCCCCCACGCCCCTGCCACTGGATCCCCCCATGGGGCGCCCGTCGCTCCTCGCCTGCTCCTTCGGGGTCCCCCCGTGCCATGCCTGGGGCCCTCCGAGCTCCGGCACATCTGGGGACCAGAGGAGGGACCCCCCTTCTCCTGCCCCTGGGGTCGCAGGGTGGGTTGTGTCACCCCCTGCTCACCCCAGCAGCTCAGAGATGCCCGATGTCTGGGGCAGGCTGGGGGGGTCTCCAGCACCCTGATGTTCCCCCGAGGGGTTCACACCCCAAGCTGTGGCAGGGCTGCCCTGCGTGGCACAGACGTCACCAGCTCTCGCCACCAGCTGTGACATGGTCACCTCCTGCGCTGTCCCCACAAGTGGCTTTTCCCACCCGACCACGGGCTCCATTCACATTTTTCACTGACCTGATTTTGAGCAGTTTCCGGCACCCCAGATGGTGCAACACCCACCCCTGCCTGTCACCCCAGGGGCTCCCCCAACACCAGTGTCACCCCACAGTTCAGCCCCAGTCCCCTCCAGCAGCTTGGGACACACAGACGGGGACACACAGACCCAGAGCTGGAGCTCGGCAGCCCCTGGGCAAAATCTCCCTGGGGCCATGCTGGGGGACGAGGGGGTCTCAGCTGGGTGTGCAAAGGCCACAGGGTTTCTGCTGGAGTGGGCTGTGGAGTTGTCTGTCTGTCTGTCTGTCTGTCTGTCCTCTGGCCCTGGTTGGCTCTTGCTCCTCAGGAGCTCAGCCCTTCTCCATCACCCTCGGGCCCCTCGGCAGCCCCGTCCCCTCCCGCACGGGGACGGTCGATGACGGAGCTGTTGTTGGGCTGACTCAGAAGTGTCACCCGTCACACACCAGTGACACCCACGCCAGCTCCATTCACACGAGGTGTGGGGTGGCCGTCTGCTGCCCTTCCCTTCAGCGGTGCCCCCAGCGCTGCCCTTCGAGCTCCCACAGGCAGGGCCGGACCCCCGCCCGCCCCGTCCCCCCAGCACCGGTCCCTGGGCACTGGGGGCTGAGTTTGGCACCGTGGCTCCCCCGGGGACAGCAGTGCTGGACCACCGTGATGTCACCTCCTTCCCTGTGAGCTGTCCCAGCCCCCCCGGGCCAGCTCTGGCCACCAGGACTGGCCACCACTTGGGCCCCCAGCCCAGCGTGGGGACGCGGCCTCTCTCCTCCGCTCCCCGGGCGCAGGGACGGGCTCTGTGCCCCACAGGAGGCCCCGAGTGGGGCGCAGGGTGGCGGCAGCGCCCGTGCCCCCCGGGACTGTGCCCAGCAGCGCTCCTGCACCCTTCTCCCCATCCCGGGCCCCACCTGCCTCCCCATCCCTCCATCCCCGCTTCCCTCCATCCCTCTGACCACACCCTCCGTCCCTGCCTCCATCCTCCCTCCTGGCCACACCCTCCCTCCATCCCTTCATCCCGGTCCCTCCCTCCATCTCTCCATCCCGGTCCCTCCCTCCCGGTCCCTCCCGGCAGCTCCGCACCGCGGTGCCGGGCAGGGCCCGGGGCCGGGCAGGAGCCGCCGCCGCCCCCGGCCCCGCCGCCCCCCCCGGCCCGGCGCCTCCCTCTGTCTCCCCCCGCCCCAGGACGCGCTCGGGCCGGGACGGACCATGAGCGATGACCCGACACCGTGGGACAACGCGACGGAGAGCGCGACGGTGAGCGGGGCCGCCCTGCCGGTCCCTTCCCATCCCTGCCCATCCCTGCCGGTCACTGCCCGTCCCTGCCCACAGCGGGTCCTGGGGGAGGGGAGGATGCGCTGCCGGTGCGGGGCAGCGCTGGGGGGCGTGGGGGCAGCCGTGGGGCCGGGGTCTGTGCTGGAGTGGGTATGGCACAGCAGCCAGCCAGTCCCGCTGTCACCCACCCGGCTCTGCCATCCCGGGGGTGGGTGACACTTCCCGTGCCCTGTGCAGCCCCTCGAGGTGCGCTGGGGGCTGGGGGGGTCGAGGGTCCTGGGTGCTGCTACCGGCTCAGCCCCTCTCCCACAACCAGGGGGTGTCAGCACCGACCCCACGCCAGGGCAGGACTGGGGTCCCGTCCGCTCTCCCGCTCGGTGCGGGGGCTGCTGGCAGCTCTGCCCCCCCGGCTGCGGTTGCCGTGGTGAACGCAGGTCCCCGGAGCCGGCAGCAGGCCCGGGGGCGGCGGGGGAGCGCGAGCGTCTCTGGGGAGCAGCGCTCGGCATCAGCATCGGCGCGGGAGGGGGCTGCCCCGGCCCCCCGGGAGGCAGCTTTGGGGCTGGGCCGTGTCCCCCCCGGCGGCTCAGCCCCTGCCGCCCCACACAGGCGGTGCCCGGCGAGGTGTCCCCCCAGGATGGGTACGTGCTGCTCCTGGCCCTGCTCTCCATCTTCATCGGGGGCACCCTGGTCCTGCTCTCCGGCATCCTGATCATTTGCCGCCGGTGCTGCGAGGCCGACCGCCGGCACTCCAGGTGGGGACCGGTCATGGGGACGGGCGATGCCGCTGTCCCCGGGGTGTGTGGCACAGCGAAGGGGGCCAGGGCTGCTGGCACCGGCCACTGCTGACCCTCCTTCCCCTGCAGAGCCAGCGATGACCCCGAGAAAACCAACACCACCTACCTGGAGGACTCGCAGCCGGCGCAGGGTGAGTGCCACAGCGGGGCTGGGGGTGACCGGCCAGCGATTGCTCCCCAGTGCCACCAACTGCACCCCCAGCAGCACCCCAGGGGTGGCCACACACCCCCTGTGCCCCCATCACCCATCCCAGCGGTGCCAAGACCGGCAGCTGGGGTTGCCAGGCTGGCATCGAGGCCCCGCGTGCAGCGAGTTTGCCAGGCCTCAGCTGGGGAAGCCGGCGTGCACCACGGCAGGGGGACCCTGGCTGCTGACCCCCCCTCCGCACAGATATCACCATCAAAGTGGAGGACCCCGACTGCCTGTCATCCTCCAGCTACCGGGATGCGGAGAGCGAGCGGTTCCTGTCCTCCAGCTCCTCCACCGCCCGCCGCGTCTCCTTCAACGAGGCCGCGCTCTTCGACCAGGGCAAGAAGACCCAGGAGAAGGGGAGGAGGTGAAGCAGCGGGCTGGGCTGGGGGGGCCGAGGGGCCCGGGCCACCCCTCCTGACCCGGCGTGCTCGGCAGGTACACGCTGACGGAGGGGGATTTCCACCACCTGAAGAACGCCCGCCTGACCCACCTGCACCTCCCGCCGCCCGCCCTCAAGATCGTCACCATCCACGAGTGCGAGTCCAGCGAGAACAGCCTGGCCATGACCCCCCGCCTGCCCCCGCCCAAGCCCGGCCTCGCCATCTTCCAGGTGAGCCCCAGCACCCAGGGGGACGGGGGGGACCAGGGGGTCCTGCAGCGCCCCAGGGAGGCATCGCTGGGCTTGGGCTGGGAGTCTTGGGGCATTGCTGGACGGGGGGTCCTGGGGCGCAGGGAGCCCCTGCTGGTCCCCCCACCTCGTGCGAAGCCCCTGAGCGCGCTCTCCTCGCAGCCCCCCGCGGGGGCCCTGCCCCGGCCGGCGCTGCCCAGCCACGCCGTGTGCCCCAGCTCTGCCCTGCCCGGGGACACCTTCAACTCCACCGTGGACACCAGCTTCGCCGAGGCCAGCCCGGCCACCTCCTCCGACTCCGGGGAGGGCCCCTCGGTGAGTGCCGGGGCGGGGGGACGGGTCTGCGCAGGGGAAAGGGCTCTCCAGCCTGGGCAGCCTGCGCAGCCCCGGGGATCCTGCCCTGCTCTGCGGAGAGACGTGGGCACCCAGCTGGAAACAGCCTCAGCCCCCCCGCCCCATGTCCCCATCACTGCCCTGGGGGACATTTGTGCATCTGCTGCAGCTGAGCTGGGACAAAGGAGCCGAGCTGTGCTGGGGGGGCAGGGGCTGCGTCTGGAGCCCAGCGAACACTCACAGCCCCCCCGCTCCCCCAGTTCGCAGCAGCACCCAGGAGCGGGAAGGCAGCCGGGCCGGGCAGCGGCAGCCCCGGGGAGCCCCCCCCGGCCCCCGCGCAGGGCACGGTGCTGCAGTTCTTCACCCGGCTGCGCCGGCACGCCAGCCTGGATGGGGCCAGCCCCTACTTCAGGATCAAGCGCTGGAAGCTGGAGAGCACCCAGCGGGCGTCCAGCCTGGACACCAGAGGTGGGAGCCGCCGCGGGGGCAGCGGGGACGGGCCAGGCGGCTGCAGACACGTGGGCAAGGGTCTCGCTGCGCCATGGTGGGCCCGGCCCCCCAGCCCTGCCCTGTGCCCCCCCAGGGTCCCCCAAGCGGCGGCAGTTCCAGCGGCAGCGGGCGGCCAGCGAGAGCATGGACCAGGAGGACCGGGACCCCCACCAGACCGACATCATCCAGTACATCGCCCACACGGATGACGTGGCCTTTCACCCCGCGGGCAGCCCCTTCCTGCCCTCCCCCGCCAGCCCCCCACCCTCTCTCGGCAGGTATTTTTCAGTAGATAGAGGGGACAGGGACGGGCGAGCCGGGCACCGGGAAGGCACCGAGGGACCTCGCGCTGCCCCGGGCACGGGGGCTCCCGCCTTCGTGCAGCTGCGGTGGGGCTGCCGGGGGGGCGAGGGCCTTGGGTGGGGGGTCTGGGCAGAGCTGGGGATGGGGACGCTGGATGGGGGCACGGGCAGGGCGGTGGGAACAGCATGGGGGAGCACGTGGCACCACGGCACTGCCGCGACGCCGTGCCGGCCGCCGGGCTGGCGTCTCCCCGTGGCCGCGGGGCCGTGACGCCGGGCGGCACCCACAGGTTAGAGCCGGGCGAGGGCGGCGCGGGCAGCCCCGGCGAGGCCGGTGGTGCGGAGCAGCCCAGCGCCTACCACGACATCTGGAGCCTGCGCGCCTCGCTGGAGCTCTACGCCTCCTCCGAGCGGAGCAACGACCAGGACTCGGTGCGCAGCGATGGCGGGGACAGCGTCTCCTCCGCCGGCGGCGTGGCCCCCTGCCCCTCCTCCCTGGACGAGGCCGAAGGCCCCGAGGAGAAGCTCTGGGGTCGGCCCAAGCTGGAGGAAGCAGAGTCCGGCACGCGCAAGCTGCTACAGATGGACAGTGGCTACGCGTCCATCGAGGGGCCCAGCCGGGGGGGCGAGGAGGGGCCCCCCAAGGACCAGACGGCCTCGGAGAAGCGAATTTGCTTCACCAGCGCGGGGCGGAAAGGCACCATCTTCGAGAGCTTCGAGGGCCGGGAGCCAGAGGAGGAGGAGGAAGATGAAGAGGAGGAGGAAGATGGGAGCACGGCCCGGGGTGCAGCGGGTGGGGGACCCCCCCGTCCGCACAGCCCCCTGGCCTGGTCCCCCTACGGGCAGATGTTCCCGGGGCGGGACGCGCTGCCCCGGCGGGACTACAGCATCGACGAGAAGACGGACGCGCTGTTCAACGCCTTTGTGCGCCACGACCCCCAGTTCGACGAGTCCCCGCTGCGGGGGAAGCACCGCTCCCGCACCCACCTGCGCAAGCAGTGGCAGCACACCAAGCAGTACAGCGACCCCGGCGTGCGCTACCCCGCGCTGGAGCGGCACCGCACGCCCCTGCGCCGCGGGGACAGCGCCAACTACCCCCTGGACGCCCGCTTCCACAGCCCCCTGCCCCGCATCGTCAGCGCCGGCGATGAGGAGGCGGCCGAGGCGGCCGACGGGGTCCCCCCCGCCCCAGCGCTGCCCGACCCTGAGATCCAAGTGATCGTGGAGGAGCCGGCGGAGGCGGCGCCTGAGCCCAGGGCTGGCTCCGAGCCCCCCGGGGATGACGACTGTCCCGGCCCCGGGAGGTGCCTGGGAATGGGCCCCAGCTCAGAGCTGCTGGACAAGATCACGGGTGGGCTGGAGGAGCGGCTCTACGGGCACCTGAGGAGAGCGGCGGAGAGCACGGAGCGCACGGTGACCGTGGCCGCCAGCGACGCGCCCCCCGACCACAGCCCGGTGTAGGCCCGGCGCGGGGGGAGCGACCCCGGTGCGGGGGGGTTCGGGGCTCCGTCCCCTCCCGCTGCCGGCGCGGGGACCAGCGCGGTGCCCAGGGCACACAGGGAGGGCGGCCCCGGCACGGGAAGGCCAGGAGGGCGCTGGGGACCCCTGGCTGCGCCCCCCAGCGTGGGGGAGCCAGTAGCACGGGGTGGCCGAGCCCCCTGGCTCCCAGGAGCGAAGTGCCAGGTGGAGGAGCCTGGGGGGACCGGGGGGCAGAGGGGAGCAGAGCATTGACCAGGAGGGATGTTGCTGATAAACCCCCAAAAGCAGCCCCCCGGCAGAGCTCTGTAGCAGACCCGCTCCCCCCTCTTGCTCCGTTTTTTACAAGCAATAATGCCCCCCGGGTGCGGAGCAGGGGCTGCCCTGGCAGGGGGGGCAGTTCTTTGAACCCCCCCAACTGCACAGGGAACCTGGGATCTCAACTGGAAGTGGGGCCGGGGGCGACGCGTCAGGCAGGAGGATGCTCGAGGGGCTGGGGGGGCAGGAACAGCCCTGGGGACCCCTGGAAATGCCCCCCAGAGGGGTGGAGGCTGCAAGCCCCTGCACCCGGTGCTACCCCTCTGCCCGGGCGAGAACGGAGCTGGGGGTGCCCCGGGGGGCTCCGCACCCCCCAGGTGTTCAGAGGGTATTTATTGATTTCTACAGAGGCGGATGCTGCTGCTCCGGGGGGGGCGTTGGCTTCTTATTGCGTTTTTATTGGTGTTTCAAAGGATGGGTGGCAAAAAAGGGGAATTAAAGAAGCCCAAGGGTGTGAGCTGGTGGACTGGGCAGGGGGGGCAGCCACCCCCCGAGCCCCCCATTGCATGCGAGTCAAGAGGCCGGGTCGCTCCTTCCCTCTGCGAAGTCTCTGTCCAAAGCACTAACAACTCAGCCTTTTTACGTCTATAAACAGAGAACAACAACCCAGCTGTGACTTGTCTGAGTTTCCTTCTCACCTCCCACCCCGGACCCACAGCCCCCCCAAAGCACCGAGCCCCAGGCCGAGGGGCTGTGGGAGGAAGGACACGAACCCCCTGCTCTTTTCACTTTATTTTTCTTTCTTTAAAAAAAAAAAAAAAAAAAACCAAAAAAAAAACCCAAAGGAAAGACGAACGCACCCATTCCCTTTTCCAAGCCCTTTTACAGCATGCAGGTTTAATAGAGTTTTGCTTTGTCTTAATACCTGTTTGTTGTTTTTTTTTGTCCTCATCTGGTTTGTTTTAAACACATCACGATGTGTAGGAATCTCTAAATATACCGCAAATATAAACAAAACGAAAAAAAAAGAGGAAAATATATAATATATAACAGTAGTCTAAAACATAAAGTGCACGGCAATGGCTTTGCACGACTTCTACACAGCCAGGCGGGGGGGCCCCCCGGCCCCGCTCGCCCCACCCTTCCCATCGCTAAATTAAAACCAGAATCAGTGTCTTGATTGGCAAAGTGATCGGGGAGGGGGCAGCATCTTGGCGGTGGGAGTCCCGGTGTCCGCTGGTTCCTGGCGCTGGGGGGGCCGCGGGGTGGGCTCCTCGGGTGGGTTCCTCCGGTTTCTTTTTGGATCCGAGCACAGTTCGCTCCCGGAGAGGCAGAGCTGGGGTGAGGGGGGACGCTGGGGGGAGAACAGAGCGGGGTGAGGGATGAAGGGGTCCCCGCGCTGTCCCCAGGAGGGGTGGGGGGACCCTCGGCCAGGTTACCCCAGACCCGGGGGGAACAGGCAGAGTCTTGGTTCACGCCAAGGAGAGACGTGGTTCTCTGCTTAAGCTGCTGACTAAAGGGGGGCGATTTCCAGCCCAACCATCTCAGGGTGCACACAGAGGGGAGCAACCGACCCCGCTCCGCTCCTACTGCTCCCCAGACCCCCCGGCAGCTGCCACGGGGCCCCCAACAGTGGGCACCGAGCCCCCCCAATGCCCCAGAGTCCACCATGGGTCTGGAACGGGATGAGCAGCCAGGCCCCGGGAGCCCCGCATCCAGGCGTTTGCTCCCCGATGCAGTAACTCCCCGTGCAGGTGACTCACTCCCGGCCATGAATTAAAGATGAAAGCCGCCACCGGGGCTGACAGCTGCAGGGGGAGGATCAGGCTTTTATTTCGGGCTTTTTTCACACCACAAAGCTGGTCGTGATCCAAACAGATAGCAGAGCCTGAGCCCCGCAGAGCCGGTGACGAGCGCGAGCGTGCGGCCGGGGGCGGATGAGCGCGGAACATGAGTCACTGCTGGCTCTGTTATGAATGAGGGGTGGGAAGGAGGGACAGGGGTGGGAAGGAGGGGACGGGGGGACAGAGCTGGGAGGAGGAGGGGGAGCTGGGGAGGTAGTGGGGGGACACTGGTGCCAGGGAATGGGGGTGTCACAGCAGAGGAGCAGGGACCATGGCTCTGCACCCCCAACACCACGGCGACGCAGCTCTGGGACACTCACATGTGATGCTCAAGACCAAAACCTCTCGTCTCCCCAGGCAGGACTACCCAACACCTTTTTCCTACCTAAATCCTGCTGCCTGCAGTCAGGGGTTCAGCTGCATCCCCCCCGTTCCCTGGGCTGTCCCCGGCTGCCGTACCTGTGTGGAGCGTGGGCCCGGCTCACTGCTGCTTGCAGGTGGAGAGCTTGCGGATCCTGCTGCTGGCCGAGCAGGCCTTGCGCGAGGGGTTGGACGAGGCGCTCGCCCGCCGCTCGCCCTTGGCTTTGGTGCTCAGCTGCCCCGGCTCCGTGCCGTTCATGCAGACGGGCTTGGGCAGCCCCCGGCCGCGGCTCTGCCCGTTCTGCCCCGACTCCTCCTCAGGCACCTGTCCTGCAAGGGAAGGGGGACGGTGAGGTAAGGGGGGCAGCGGTCCCGGCATCGCCACCACCCTCGCCTGGGACGCATCCTGCACCCCAGGGACACCAGAGCCTGGTTCTTCCCGCCATGGGGCACAGCACAGGGTGGCACAGAGCCCACACCTCCCTCCCCACTCCCCTGGGATACAGGGATGACCCCAGCACAGGGATGTCCTCAGGGCCATGGAGCAGCTGCCGAACCCCCCAACCCAACCGCAAAGCCTCAGATAACCCCGGCCAGAGCAAATCCTGCCCCAGTTTCCCCAACACACAAGAGAAAACCTGAAGCAGCGAGCAGGAACCACAGGCAGGAACCGTGTGTCCCCATGTCCCCTCCTCCCCAGGCCGCCGTGCCCACCCCGAGCCCCGGCTGCAGCGGAGGAAGCCGCCGCTCCTCCTCCTCCCTTCCCTGGAGAAAGGTGCGAGTCCAGCCCCATCCCAGGGAGCAGCACCCAGGGCTGGATGTATTTGGGGAGCAAACACCTGGCAGAGTCACCCACAGCTGGCAGGGGCTGGGACACTGCCTGTTCATGTCACCATTGGCCGGAGGGGACACCCCGATGGCCGAACAGCTCCAGGTCAGCCCGTGCGGGCCAGCGCGGTGACTCAGCACAGCAGGGAAAGAGCCGTTTCCAGAGGCATCCGGCACAGCCGCGGCTGGACCGGGCCCGGGGCACGGCTGGCCACCCGGGCAGTGACCGAGGGGGGACACGGCCGCAGCCCAGCGCATCCCCCGGTCCCACAGCACATCCCAGGGCCACCGAGCGGATTCAGCAGGTTCCCGGCCCCCCCACCGGATCCAGCCGCGGCAATTTCCTTCCAGCAGGAACGTCACGCTCCAGGGCCCTTCGGTTATGACTCAGAGGTTTGAGTGGAAGCGAAGGCTGTAAGATGATTATGTATAATTTTCTTTAAAGGATGCTCAATCCTTTCTCCGCCAAGGCCGACGGGCACGTCATCCCCCCCGTACTTGCGCCAGCGATCACCCCACCGCTGCCGAGCTCGGGGAGGAGGGGACACCCGGGGACGGGTGCTGGGAGAGCTGCTGCTCCTCTGGAAGACATCAGGGTCCAACTGGGACCCCCGTTCTCCGTGTCACCGAACACTCACAGAGACCCTGAGCAGCAGAGGCAGCAGGAGCCAGGACCCGGCACTGGTCACAGCCCCATGTCCAATGGGTACCAGCTTTGGTAGAGCCTTGTGGTGCGGGGACCGGGAGCAAAGCGCAGGCAGGAGGAGGCTGGAATGAAAATGCATCCCTGGAAATCAGGGAGCAGGTTGAGCACTTGCAGCCTGAGAACCAGTGAAGGGATTTCTCCTCCTAAAACCAGGCTTAGCTGCAGAGCTGGGCCCAGGCGGGCATTACCTTGAGAAATGACTCCACTGATTGATCCGTGGATCAGAGCGGGCAGCTCACCTTCCCACTGCTGTGGTGGGGACGCGCCAGCGCTGGGTGACGTTGTGCCAGGGGCTGGGGACAGGCACCCAAACACGGGAGAGGGAGGGCAGGATGGATCACGCTGCCCCAGAGCCCCCAGGGCAGGGGAGCCAGGGACGCCCCCAGGGCAGGGGAGCCAGGGACGCCCCCAGGGCAGGGGAGCCAGGGACGCCCCCAGGGCAGGGGAGCCAGGGACGCCCCCAGGGCAGGGGAGCCAGGGACGCCCCCAGGGCAGGGGAGCCAGGGACGCCCCCAGGGCAGGGGAGCCAGGGACGCCCCCAGGGCAGGGGAGCCAGGGACGCCCCCAGGGCAGGGGAGCCAGGGACGCCCCCAGGGCAGGGGAGCCCCCAGGGCAGGGGAGCAGCTGCCAAGCCCCCTAACCCAACCACAAAGCCTCAGATAACCCTGTCCAGAGCAAAGCTCAGCACCGATCCTTCCCCTCCCTCAGCTCACGCCAAGTCAATTAATATTTCTGACTAGGGAAGAAAAAAAGAATCCAAACAGTTCATTTGTCTTTTGAGTGACTCTTCCCTCCTCCCCCTCCAGAAGCGCAGTCCCAGGAGTCTATTATGGATACCGAGGAGGGAGGGTGAATCGCGAGCTAATTTTACCTCCTTCACCAATGACAGTTGCTGACGTTCAAATTAATGAAAATACAAATTCAACAGGGGATGAAGTCTTGGCAACCGCCGGCCCCCGCGGAAGCCAGTGACCCAGCGCCGTGCGGTGGAACAGCTCCATCCCACCCCGGCAGCGCCGGCCGCACCGCGCTAAAAATACAACAAATGAAAGGAGAGGCACCGGCAACGCGCGCGTTCCTCCCCACCACCTCTCACATTTCTTAATGGCTCCATCCAGCTCATTCAGGCACGAAAGTCCTTTCAGAACAAACCCGTGAAGAGCTTTTGAATCGCTGCGTTTGTCAGACGCAAACGCGCAGCCATGATTTGCGGTGAGAAACGCACCTTTCGAGCGGCAGCCTCTACCCAAAGGCTCCAGCCCCGGCTTTGTTCTCCAGCCTCGCGCCGAACGTGGAGCGAACCAGAGCCCCGAGGAAGCTGAGCAGCCGCTTGGCGCTGCAGGACGGGCTGCGGGGCTGAAAAACACCGAGCGCGGCCGTCCGAGCGGGGACGGCAGCACAAGAGCAGCGGGGATGATGATGGTGATGATGGCCAAGATGCTCATGCGTCCGCTCAGCGCATCGCTGCGTCCCCAGGGGACACGGCGGCCGCTCCCGGGGGATGAGGATGCGGCTGCTTCCTCACGGTTATTCTCGCCTCCGCTGAGATGTTTAACACCGGTTGAACCAGGGGCACGTAACATTTAAAGCTTTCTACAGAGCTGCATAAATCTTTAAATAACCCTTTAAAAATGAAAGCACGTTCTCAAGGCCCCTTCTTCCTCTGAAGAAGGTAAGATTTAACGAGGTTCCTCCTTTCCCCTCCCAAATTGAACACCCACTCCCACCTATGAGTCATTTGTACTCCGGCTCTCGCTGCCCAGCAGAACCACAACTGAATTCATCAGCCATGTATGAGTTGGGCGTTTAAGTTTTATTTTACTATGGCGTCACCGTTAGAAACGTAACACTAACTGTAACACGGGGAGTGCTGCCTGTGGGGCCACAATTAACCTTTAGGTCTCGAAACCCTCTGAAACAGCACAAATGACACACAAGAACTGCCAAAAAATCTCCCAGTAATTTGCCCGTCAGCTTCTGAAATGACAGCTCCTATTTGGGTTTAAACACCGCTGTTTGCATTAAGAGCTGATATTAGCGTTGTGGAGATGATCTCCCGCTATCCGTCACCTGCCTGTGTGGGCACATCCTGCTCAGCCCAGACGGTCACGGCCACACCAGTATGGACCAGTATGCTGCCCGGGGAGGTGGGAGGCTTGGGGGGGACATGTTGAGCAGCAGGAAGGTGCCAACATATGGGTCCCCAGTTGGGACCTCGCAGGCTCTGCTCCTCTTCCTCAGAGGAAGGGCAGAGCCCGGGGTTCGCCCACACGGATGGTCACGTACCGCAGGACAGACACCCGCCCGTGGGACAGACAGCTCTGTCCTGGACGCACAGCCACGCTCAGCTGGCGGGTTGGCCTAAGCTGCCGCTTTTTAACCACGCTGCAGTGCAGAAACCAGACAACGCGGGGCAAGCACCCCTGGAAACTTTAAACCGAAACAAAACATTTTAACCAGAGTGAGAACAGATAGGAATAAATCTGTTCAAAATCACCCGTGGGGCAGGTTGCAGGAGCGGGTTGGTTTCACAAGCCGGGTAACCTGCTCTGAAATGGGCTGCAAACCATCCCCTCCACAGTATGTTGAACCCCTACAGCTCCCCCTTCCTTAAAAACACAACGCCAAAACCTACAGAACGATTCCCTTGCGGAACAAAGTTATCTGCTTCGGATACAACTATCCTGGAGATGGGTGGGATCCTGATGCAGCTTGGGAGGAGCAAGGAGAAGGTCCTGTGCTCTGCAGCCTGGCCTAGGCTAAGCTCGAGGCTCCTCTTCTGCGGCTGATGGGAGCGCGGCGTCCTCTCCGCGCGGCTCCTCACGGCTGCTCCGCGCTCCGCTCTGTCCGCTAAGCCCTGCCTCAGCCTCCTCTGCAGCTGGGGAGCAACACAGCACTGTTAGACACGCGCACACTTGCTGGCCAGACTGACGCCGAAACAGCAGGGACAGACAGCCCGGAGGGCTGGGAGACAGCTGAGAGCAACAGAGAGCTCATCGCCCTGGATCACACACGGACCGACTGTTCCTCCCTCCTGCAGCCGGCTCGGAAAGGAAGACGTCAAACTGGGAAGGGATGGAAGTGGTGCTGGGGATGGATTTTCACTGCTGTGCTCAGGTCCTTCCAGCCCCAAATCAGAATCGCACCTTGGGCACTGATGCACAGGCTGCTCCTGGTGAGAGCTCTTATGGAGGAAGATGCCCAAACCCTGACATGGGGAAAGCACCTGGAAAGGCCTCTTCTCTCCTCCTTCTGCACTTAGAGAGGCCCCAGCAACCAAGTGTGTGCTTCAGTAAGTCAATTGCGTTAAGAGGATCCCTCCTTTCAAAAAGCCTCCGCTAGGCTGTGAGGAAAGGCCTGGCCATGGTTGGATTCTAGCAAAAAAAGTCTGTGTGATGTAAGAGAACAAGGGACAGAGCTCTGCGGGTCACCCAGCTGGCAGCGGGACATTCGTTCTATTAGAAAAGGTTCTAAATTACCCGAGTGTCACCAGTGAATCAGCACTTGGAAACAGATCTGCTCTGGTTTGGTGAGACTCCACCTGTCCAGCAGCTCCCACCCCGTCCCCGTGTGGCCGAACACCCGAGCAGGCACCGCAGTGGGGACTGTCACCCGGGGGTGTCACAGCACAGAGCCTTGGGCTCCGAGCAGCCTCTCCCCTTCTCCCCCCTGGAAGCCAATCTTGTCACGAGTTGCTGCCCAAAAATTTGAGGCATTGGGTACAATTTGAGGCTTATTACAACTCAAGGTCTGACGCTTCCTCGTTCCACAACAGTGCTTCAAAAGAGCCATTTCCACCCAACCAGGAAACCAAGAGAACAGCAAGGGCTTTGGTTGCAAGACTGGGTAAAACCAGACCTTGCTTTAAATCAGATCCACGGAAGCCACCAGGCCATTGTTAATGGAAAACTAAAGCGGTTTGCTTAGTCTGGAACTAGAGAAACCAGGTCTTGCTGCTCTGTCTCACCGCAGACATCCCCCTGCAGTCTCCTGCTCGCAAGCTGCACGGTACAGGCACAGCCAGGCCAAAGCAGGAAAAGCCACTTGATTACCACCACTTTGTAAGAACTGCCCCCATCCTTACTGGTTATCTTACCTTAAAACACCATGAAACCCCCAATAAAGAGAAAAGCAATTCTGCAACCAGATAGTTCCCCAGACTGGAGCAGAAAAAAGGGCTCAGTGCAAAGCTCCAAGCACTCATCTGCCCCAGATGTGCCATCTTCTCCACACACTGAGTCACTTTAGGGCTCTGCTCCAAAATAACTCAGCCTAGCAAAGCTGGCCAGAAGAATTAAATGTGCTAAACAGAGTCCAGCAGGAATGAGCTGTTAGTGGATGGCAGAAGGAAATGGGCAACACACAGGAAGGGGCATCCTGGCTGATCAAATAAAGCACCGAGGCATCCGGAGCACCACGGCTCGCTCGCTGTGCGTCACTCCCACCACTCAATAATCCATAATCTCCCCCACTGCTGAAAGGATTGAGACCTCGAGGCCTTTCCTGAAAAGCTTTAAATGGACCAAGAAGGAAAAGAGCCATTTCTGCACTACCCATCCCAGCATCATTCTCTCCTACCTGGTACTGTGAAGTCCTGAGTGTAGATGATATCATCTTCAATGTCATACAAGTCATCATCTTCTTCCTCATTGTAGCCATGCAGATCTTCCAGATAAGGCACCGCCGTCATACTTCTCCACCTGTCCTTTGTTTCTGGGCTGGGGGGTATGGGCACCAGAGCCTCTGCCTGAGCGTGTTTCTTACGAAACCAACTGCAAAGAGTCCGAGAGCAGAGTTTCGTCAGTACAGCTTCGTTTTGCGGAAGGCACGGAGAAATCCTCGACACTACGAGATCACAGATGGTTTGGGTTGCAGGGACCTTCCCAGCTCCCCCAGTGCCCCCCCTGCCATGACAGGGACACCTTCACCACCTCAGGGTGCTCAGAGCCCCGTCCAGCCTGGCCTGGGATGTCTCCAGGGATGGTTCATCCACCACCTCTCTGCCCAACCTGGGCCAGGCTCTCACCACCCTCAGGGCCAACAATTCCTTCCTCATGTCCAGCCTGAATCCCCCTCCTTTAGATTAAAACTATCACCCTTGTCCTGTCCAAGGATCAGCTGCACTGCTGTGCTCACCTTGCTAAACGTTACGCAGATGCCGCTCACCTGCACAACGGGACAGTCAGAGTTTCACAGTGGGGAGCAGCCTACAAGCTCTAAGCCCTTTTCTCCTCTCAAAGCTTAATTTGGGCTACAAAAGGTGCCGCTTCAGGAAGCAACTCTCTGAAAACCCACCTCAAAAGCAGAACATGGTCTAAAAATACGCCTTTGTGGCACATTTACACCTCGACCTGACGACTGCTGCCATAGACGAGCCCGGTGTGACCTGAGCGTTGTCCCCCGTGGCGCGTGCCGGCAGCTCCTGGCCGGTAACCGCGGCGGAGGCCTCGCCAGTCACCAACGGGCTCCTACAAACCTGAGCCATCTGCTTTTTATCACTCCGGTTCCAAATTCATTAGGGGAAGCGAGGCTTGGATGCACCTCCTGCACAGCAGAGCTGTAATTAGAGTTCTGTTCTAGTCTTACATTGACAGCAGGCCTGGAAAAAGCGGCGTTCTAACAAAACTATCCAGCTACGGCGAGGAGATCAGCAGGTGAAAATGCAGCTGCTGGGACAAGTCAGGTAGGATTCAAAGGAGCGAAGCCTCATCCAGAAACCCTGCTTCACAATTAGCAGTTTTAAAGCGTTTTCTCTGTAGGGACTGAGTTTTAAAGTCAGGCTATTGCTCCACAGCATCTCTCCATCTGCAGCAAGAGAGCGGAGTCGTCCCTGGAGCTGGAGATTCACAAGGAAACATTGTGTGACCTCTGGGTCATGAAGAGTGAGGTCAAGGAGAAACAAGACCAGAACGACTGCCAATAACGGGGTATTTCAAAGGGAGAAAGCCTAGAGGTCTGCAGCAACTGGTGGTTTTATTTTGCTGTTATTTTGGCTCTGCCTCTTTTCTTTCCTTCCCTTCTGTCCTACTTAGCAGGAGAGTAAAAATAGGTTTTTATTAACAGCAGAAACCTGAATCACTGTACTCTAGTCATAATGATTCCATCCTCTGGGAGGTGATTTCAAATACTTGCATATGCATACATGGTAATGAGGATATAGAGCGAGGAGAGAAATTCATTGAAGTTCTAAGAAAATCAAAGACCTCTTAGAAGGAGCCTCAAGCAATTCGGTACGAGTAGCAGAGTATTTCCTGGCAAGCAATTTTCCAGCAGGGACAGACACTCTGCTTTCCGCACTGGTGCTAAATGGCATTAGTGCAGGTTGGCTCTGCAGCGAGGACCACGGGCTCCACCAAAGGCTCCACAAGCTCCTGCCCGCTGCCCGGGGCAGAAAGCGGCTCCGCCACCGGCAGGGATGCAGAGAAGGTCCCTGCTCACCCTATTTCACCATTCAGTCGTTTGCCGAGCCAACTGACCCAGCACAAATGGGAAAAGCTTCTGCAGATCTCAAGCGAACAGCTCCTGGCTGAGACAGATCCCTCGCTGCTCTGGGAAATGCGTCCCAGCCATTCCCAGCCTTCGAAAGGCAGCAGTAACGAGATCATTTCTTACTACACTGCAAGCTCGTCGAGAGCGCCTGCGAAGCACAGCCAGCAGTGCAAGAATTAACTGTGATCCTGCCAGTTAAGAAGTGGGGTCCAGACGGGCTGCTGTAATCTATGGGGAGATAAGACAGCAAGGGTCAAGGACTGAGTGAAAAAAGGAATCTGGGTCGACCAGCGCTTAATGAGCCTGTCTGCTCCGCAGCTTCCAAGCTCGATTTTTACATCACAAGCCATCACTCTGCTCTTTTCAAGCTCTGGTATAAGCAAGGTTAAAATAAGAATCAGCAAGCACAGCTGCAGCTTCCAAACACTTACAGCTAATTCACTTCCCATTCTAGGTCACTAATATTTCAGTTTGCTTGCTTTGTATATGGACAATTTTGTCTGCAACCAGATGCCAAGTGGCAGATCGTCACCCTGCCAGCATGGACCGGTTATGGATGAGCATCCAGCTCCGGTGAGGCCATGTCAGGGTCACTGTGACCAGGAGCAGCTGATGGCACCCCAGTCTCGCTTGGCCCTCGCACACACACATGGAGGGCACGCAGCAGCGCACCCCGGGGAAAGGCACCACGTGCCAGCAATAAGAACACAGCGGCCTCCCTGCAACCACCGCTGCAGCTCCTGCAACATCAAGAGATGTCCAAGTTCTTAACTCCGATCCATAAGAGACAAGAAAGACGTAAGGAGGAGATCCAGTTTTCTTCTCGCTCCCCCTGTGCGGGCACAGGCGCCAGGAGCACCCTCAGCACCTGCAAAGGCACCTACAGTGGCAGCAAACCCCAGTTTTCAAGGGTTGTGTGGCCAAGCAGCCGCCCCCACATCTCCCAGGGGGTGTAAAAGCACCCGGGGGCTGCACAGCAGCCTCGGGAGAGGACACCAGCCCAGCGGGGTCAATTCGCACCGTCACTAATAAGAAGTGGAAGTGTCTTCCTCTTTCTTGCTATAAACTCATGCAATGAGTGAACAAATTAAGTGTGACACTTCTGGAGAAGGAAGGCAAGATGGTTGCCTTGGAAACAAGGGACAGAGGTAGAATTCTGCATCCACTTCATCACTCTAAGTGCTGCAGCAGGGTCAGTGAATTAGTTACAAACTGCGGTATATGAACATTAAGCCCTCCAGCAAAGCCTGGGGTGGAGAGGAGATGGACCCCATCCCAGGAGCACAAAATACTCACAGAGGTGACTGAAAGTGTCAGTTTTGTACCAAAAATCACCCCATTCAGATCCTTCTGGGAAGAGCAGGTTTCAAGGCTCTTTCATTGCTATTCAGGGGTCAGCTTCTGGCGGTTCGTAAACTAAGATGACAGACTGAGAGAGCTTTAATTCATTTCCATTTACAACTCGTAGGCTGCGCTGCACAGATTGACTGCGTTTGAAAAGCCTCTGAGTGCAAAGAATAAGGGAATTTGGTTTAATTCAGCAGGACAAAGCTAAAGCGCAGGAACAGGAGTCAGATGCAAGAGTTTGGCTGCAGAAGAGGAGGAAGGCGCTGGCAGGTAGAGAACTGAGCGGGCTTTTCCTACAGCGTTTGTCAGCCAGGGGAAAGCGCTTGGAGCAGCTGACAAGAATAAAGGAAGGAATGGTGGAATTACCATCACCGGGCCATAAACACGTGCCTGGCTGCCTCCTGCAGCGCTGTCGCTTCATGGAGCGACACTCAGTGCTTCCTCAGCACTTCCCCTCACCCACTGATTAAGCCTTTTATCCAAGGTACAAGCTGTTTCTCCAGCTCGGGATGGATCCCGAGTGCCCAGGACACGCTCTCCGTGGTTCCTTCCTGCAGGATGGGGAATGCAGCCCCTTCCCCTCGTGCTGACACCAGCCCAGCCACATTCAGCTCCAGGGACACGGGGGCTGTTCCCACTGGTTTTCACTGCGCTTTGATCATCCCAACTGCCCGTATGAGCAACTCACCAGCACCATTGGCTCAAAGACATAAAAGGAGACGTCAGCAGGCACTGGGTAATTCTGGTGTGAGCCAGGATCCCGCTCAGCAGGGCCGCCCGGGTACGGCCCTTGATGTTTCTACAGTCTAGTTCCTGTGCCTTAACACATGCTTTGGTGGGAGGAGTGCAGAGAGACTCTAAATCATTAATGGCTATTACTCCCACGCACACTAGAAATCTAAGGATTCTAGAAATCAAATCTTCCCTTACTAAAATGCTTTCCAAAAACCCTCCCCCAATACCAGAATGGCTACCTGTTGCCTTTCTGATTGCTTTGTTTAATTAAAAAAGAGAAACAATTAAATCAGGGTCAGGTTAAGCATAAGGGTTAGGCTTCTCTTGTATCTAAAGAAAAGCCAAGAGAACCAAATGCTGGCTCCTTCGGCACGAGGCTGCTCCACAGAAAGGAGATGGATGGGCACATCCGAAGCCCACGGCCTGCACAGTGCCTCATGTAACCATCAAGATGCCACAGCGCGAAAACGCCTGTTAAGAGGCACTAGTTCAGCTCACAGAAGAGATTAAGCCTGGAAATGCTCCTGTGTTTGCAGGCGGAGGCTGTGATCCTGCAACTCTGTGCAGCTGCACTCGGTGCCGGAGCCTGGGGCTGTGCCAGAGCCCGCGTGCACGGCCGCTCCGCGCCAGGAGCTGCTCCAGTTCCTCTGCTGCCCGCGGGTCTCCAGAGAACCCTCTCCGAAACCTCTCTGCTGTGGCTGGGCAGGGCTGACGCAAAACCCCCCGCCACACGGGAGGAGAATCAGATCTGGTATCTAGAGCTGGATAAGTAGCTCAAACACCAAGCAGAGCGCGACACGGGAGAACCAAGCGCTGCCCCGGGCTTGCTGTGCCTGGGACCCATGGTGTGAGAGGGAATCAAGGGCTTGCTCTTCTCAACACCCACCAACGTGCTGCAGACACTGAATTCCTGCCATGCTGCCTCACAGCGCTCACTGACAAGCAGATCCCAGCCCCACCAGCAGCTCTAACGAACAGGAGAACGACTTCATTACGAAGCACAAGAGCGCGCAGGGCCCTGCTGGCTGGCTGGGAGCGCTCTGGTCCTCGGCAGCGGATGGGACGGCAGTCGGTAACAGCAGGAGCTGCTGTTTTAAGCCCGGCTCTACACGGTGCTTTCAATGCCAGGCGGTGTTGAAGGGGTCGCTCCAAGCAGGCGTGTGCATGGGAAATGCAGCCCAGAAATGAACCGCCTGCCCCCATCACCTCCCAGAGCCCAAGAACAGCCCATGCACAGCGCTTTGAAGGGTCGGCCTGTCCGCTTCATTAACAGCATGGGCAGCTCCATCAGAGCTGCTCCCCGGGCTCTCTGACCCTCGCCAGGGCAGGAGGCAGCTGCTCCGAACGCCACTGCTGCTCCGGCCGCTTTTGTTCTGCGGCCCCTGCAGATGTTTTCCTGCCACGACACCCACCAGGGTCCAGCATCCCGCAGCACGCGGCTACCGCTGCTGGTTTTGCAGAGGCACAGCAAGGAAACAGAACAGTGCTGTTCCTACCAGCCCCTCGCCGCCCAGGACCTGAGCCGTGTTTTTAGGGGGCTCCACGAGCTCCCGGGTGGTGTCGGCAGCTGCGGTGCAGCCGGCAGCTCTGCCCGTCCTCGGCAGCACCTCCCATTCCAACGGCAGATAAGCTGATGCAGCCTCCGCGCTGGAGCATCCTTATGATGCTTTTTGTTCTTGTGCTTTTATCCGCCCAGGAAATCTCTGCTCAGAGGCAGCGTGTTCAAACAGATCCTTAGAAAAGAAAAAAGCCTTGGAGATAACGGGGCCTTTCCCCCCCGTCAAACAACGGGAAGGATAAAGGAGGAGGATATGGAGGAGGGAGGAATATGACATTAAAGAGAAAGAAAAAGCTTTTCCTATTGTCCTGGAATGCTTTTCCACATACTGGTTCCATATGGAGCAAATACCGAGGGATATTTCTGTCACCAGCCTCTCCAGAAAAACAGAACTAACACACATTACTAAACAGCCCTAGTTCAATAACCCAGCTTTAAGGAACCCCTGTTCTGCTCCATTAACACTGGCTGACCTCTGCAAAAAAACATCCAGAACCTTGATTATTAAAAACCAGTCACGCTAGAAACATATTCTCAATATATTCATTATTTACTGGTTAGCAATTTAAATGCTTTAACCGGATGCTCTAATAGGAGGGAAAAAAGCCAAGTAGAGGTTGCCAGAGCTCCAGCAGAGCTGGAGGAAGGGTATCTAGTGACTTCCATGTGGCTGCTGTCAGAAGGAAAAATGAGTTGAGAGCAATAGCACAGGTACATTAGCATAAGAAGCAGAAAGAGAATGACTAATAGGAAGAAGCTGAACACTCACTTGTGCTGCCTTATCTGCTGTATTGAAAATCTCTTGGCTGGGTCGTATTCAAGCATCCCTGAAAAGAAGGAAAAAAAAGTGCAGGTGTGATCACAGGTGCTCTCGGTCAAGTCCAGGACAGGAAGCACAAAGCTCTGCCCTTCCCTCCCGCCCCCCTCCCCAGCAGGGCCGCATCCAGCCCCCCCCCGGCAGCTCAGGGAGCTCAGCACGGAACCCAACTCACTGCTGAGCACCCGAGCAAGGCTGTTCCCCGGTTCCTCCCCATGCAAAGGGGATCTGGCCTCTCTCTCCATCACCCTGCGGGGACAGCGGCTCACAGAGCCCTGGATCGCACATCCCAGCACATCCCCAGGCAAAAACCACCCAAGATTTTCTATCTCTGAGATAACGCTGTTGAGCCCTCTCCACGGAAGGGTCAAAGCCTTGGGCACCGTGTATCTCCAGTGGCTCAGCATCACAGAAACTCTGATTTAGTGAAATTCTATTCTGGAAGTACAGCCAGCAAGAACCCACCAAAAAAATCAACCTACTCTCCATCCTTCTGCCCCAGCCAGGAGTTTGATTTCTGGCATTGCCTGCAAGGATAACTGGGGTGCGGGTAGGAAGAGAAGTGGTCGATCTGTTTTCTTTAGAAGAGCGGGAGCTGGATTCCTTTGACACTCCTGACGTGCCCACTTGGCTCCGCTGTCTCTACAAAGTTCACAACTCAACGGAAAGGAAGCAGCAAATTTTGCCATATTCTCCAGAAACCGGGCAATGGGACCTAACGAGTCTCAGCCAGCAGCACCCAAGACACTCTCCAACGACGGTTCCAAGAACATATTCACCTAATGAATGTCAAAGCCTCACTGCTGTACAGGACAAGGAGGTTGTGTTTACGGGGTGATAACCCCGTGTTGCTCTCCAGTCTTGCACAGGTCGCTGAGGTTCGGCAAAGAGGCGAGAGAACAGGAGGGGCCCATCCAGCAAGCAGCAGAGCAGAAAGGCTGGAAGCAGCACAGCAGGAAGGCGCAAGGGCTTCGCAGAGCAATTTCTGCCATACTGTTGAACAAAGGTCATGCAGCAACCCCACATTGTGAAGGAATTTCTCCTCGCCTTACAAGATCACCAAGTTCAGGCTAAAGTTCTGCACGTCCCAGCAGATCCAGCCCAGAATTCCCCACAGA
The DNA here is from genome assembly GCF_037038585.1 of Patagioenas fasciata. Taxonomy (NCBI): domain Eukaryota; kingdom Metazoa; phylum Chordata; class Aves; order Columbiformes; family Columbidae; genus Patagioenas; species Patagioenas fasciata. The sequence goes on along the minus strand of NC_092546.1, from coordinate 4,902,362 downwards.
ATCCGGGGTGCGGTGGAGCTCCCAGGGCTCCTGCGTTTCAGTCTGGGAGGAATTCCATGGGAAGCTGTGGAGCAGGGGCCGGAGCGGCCTCAGCAGCAGCTCCCGTGGCCACGGGGACACAAACACGGAGCGAAGCAAACGCTGATTGAGGAACGACAGCTAACGAAGAATTTCAGTGCATTTACCAGATGAAAGTGGTACCAGCAGAGCATAAAATTTGAAGGTAAATTATTAAAAGAGGCCTAACAGCGCCAGTTACAAACAGCTACGTGCAGACAGCTGTATTGTTCAAGCAATTAGAGAGGCATAAAGATGATAATTGACCAAAAAGGATATTTAATGCAAAAGGACTGTATTTTAGGCAATGTTTGAAAGAAAATGGAAGGGCCAATCACTGAAAATGTACGTTCACGCATTCAGCTCCGTGACTCACTCATGGCAGCTCTGTGGCTCAAGTCCTGCACTGAAAAAAGCCTTAAAGACAAAACATCATGTACTATTCAGAAGTCAAGTCATCTACCGGAGCCTGCCCACAGCAACCACACGCTCTCTACCATTTACGGTAAAGATTTCCGCGCCGTTTATCTGCGAGGGGAGATGAGAGCGTGAGCGCTGCGACAGGGCGATCCTTCGGGGGATTGCAGCAGGATCTGCTCTGCCCGTACATGGGATGCCCACGCATTGCTCAAACCCCTTCCCAATTCTGCCTAATCTGGAAACTGGAGACCACGAGTGTGCCTGGAGCTCCTTGCAGCCTCCAGCCCATGCACCTCAATAATGGTGAACACCCAGCAACATAGAATATCTGGTCTGTTGTTTGAGAAGCAGGAGGAAATGCAGCAGCAAGAGGAAATAAACTCAGCCTGCACTACACATCAGGCTCCGACCTGGATCACCGTTTAAAACAATCAATATAAAAGCAGTATAAGAGCAATTTGTAAAGTCAAGCAGGACCTTCTCCCTCTCCTTCACCTTCCTCAGCATGGCTGGGTGTTCTGAGCAGACTCTCCCTCTGCAAAGCTGGAGTCTCTGATCACAGCCAGCCTGGGGGGGACAGACAGACACCAGCCCAGCTTGGGGGACAGACAGCTCCAGGATTACAGCATCCCACTGTCCCCAGGACACACATCCTCCCAGCAACCCGGCACCGAAAGGTCACCGTGGTTACGCAGAGTGAGAACACAAAACGCTGAGAAACTAAACAGCTTGTCCCCGGTCACAAAGTCGGTAGCAGGGCCTGGAAATAACTGCATACACTTAACGCACAGGCTGCAGGCCCAAAGCTTTCTCTTCCAGGAGAAGCGCATTAGCAGAGGAGGAAGAAAAGCTGACCTTGTGCATTTCTCCTGTCCAGAAGCAAACTGCTTATGAGTTGATAAGTCATGTGCAGATGGTGACAGCAGAGCCTTAAGGCTATTTATAAATGCTTCCACTCTGACACATCTTTACTGACTGCACACAGAAGCCAGACAGTACTGGCCCCTCTATTTTCCTTCAGTGAGGAGTACAAATAAAGCTTCATTCCTCACTACAGAGAAAAAGAGGAGCAGCATCCCAGCTTATCTGTTGAAATATGCTGTCACACAAGTCTCTTTACAAGTCAAATGCCATAGAAGCCTTAGGTCCTCTAAATTCTGCTGCTTCTGTAAAGAGGAACAAAGGCATAAAACCAAGCTCAAGGGGTGGGGAAGTAAAAGAACCCTACAAAAGTAGTCAGAAAAACCTTAAAAAGTGTATTTTAGTATTTGCTTCACAGGCAGACTTGTACTGTGGTCACCACAGCACTTATGGGCAGAGAGGAAACAAGCACTTTGCAGCACGCTGAATTCCTTTCAATGAAAGCAGAACAAACGCTTGCAGCACTGCAGAGTGCTTTAAGAGTCTTTTAAAAGCAACGCAAAGGCGGAACGAAGTCTCTAATGAGATGGAGCTGAGCTGTGGGTGTCTGTGCAGCTCACGCGAAAGCATCAGCCATCCATCGACAACATCCGAGCTGCGGGCTCCGCATCCAGCCCCAACCTGCTGGAGGCACCTACCGGGAAATGCAGCTGTTCTGGAGGAAAAGCAGGAACTAAATAAAGCATTCAGGTTTTGTCACCATGGCTACGTAATATCAGCACCGCGAGGCTCAGCCCTGGTATCTGCGCGGCCTCCAGAGCGGAGCAACCGGGCAATCCCACACTAATTCCATCACCTCGGGTCCGCTGGAAACAGCAAAGTGTCAAACCAAACGGGTGGAATAGCAGGAGGTGTTGCCAGCTTTTGCTGTCTAACAGGTGCAGATGACACGAGGGCTGGGAGAGCGTTCTCAGGCAGGATGGAGAGAGGGCGGTTAAAGGATCCTTGTGACTCCCCAGCGCCTGGGAGAAAGGGCCGGGTGTAGAGACACAGACACGTCCCCAGGCGAGCTCCTGCGCACCCGACCTGCATCTCACAGCATCCAGACACGGGATGGGTGAGGACAGATGGCAGCTGGGGTGAAGGAAGCGACTCAGGCCGAAGAGATGGACAGTTCTGGACAGCAGGTGCGAGGGTCCTCTGCTTAAAGTGAGGCAGAAGGAAGAGCAGGAGACTCTGACCCCAGGTCTCATATAGGGGATGGAAAGAGAAAGGGAAGCGTAAGATTTGAGGCTATGAGCGTCCTCAGGATGAGAAAGAGCAACAACCACCACACCCATTTTCCCTGGGGGGCAATACAAAGTGCAGCAAGAGGCTCATCCCCAACCCCTGAGGGTTTCTGGTGGATGCTGCAGCAGCTGATGGGCCCCTGGATTTCCTACATTTGGGCAATGCCCAAACTCACAAGAAAAGGTCATGTTTTGCCTCAGGATTCACAAATTGAACCCCAGACGTAGATCAGGATGTGGCTCCATGGGGCAGGCGGGTATGACATGAAACACGGGGTGGCTGGGAGTGCCGCGTTGGTCCCGGCAGAACGGCCGAGACCCCAGCAGCGCCGGGACAGCTCGCAGCTGTGCCTTGTGCAACGCTTTCCGAAAGCTGTTAAAGCCAGTTAACACCTCTTGAAATGGAAATAGCGTATTTCATAACCAGTATGGGGCCAGATAAGCTAAAATAGCCTCCCACGAGGGGGACCGGCAGCTCCTCGGCGGCGGGGGCCATGGGAGCCCCGCTAAGGCAGCAGCAGCACAGCCGGACACACAGCACCACCTGCCGCCGCCCAGCACGCAGCGGCACCGAGCCAGGACACCGTGGGCACGGCACCGCGGCCGAGGGGACCCCACAGCCCACGGGGCGAGCCCAGGTGGGGGCTGCAGCTCTCACAGGGACCGGGAGCCCCCAGGCAGCGCAGCTTTTCCCGCACAGGAACAACCACTGATGGTTGTAGCGCAAAGCACAGCTGTAAAACGCTTTGAAATCGGTAACCTTTTGGCTAGCCACAAACTGCAACGGCAGCACCAGGTCGCGGCACAGGACACGGCCCCTCCCCGTTTGGCACTGACACCCATGTGACCAGCGGCCCTGACGCCGCTGTGGGCCGGAGGAAGGGAAGTTGACTCAGTGCCCCACAGCCCTTCACCCACACCAGCCCCAAAAGCAGAAAATCAACCCAAAATGAGACGGCTCCATTTCACATTTGGGGTTTGATCTTTCGCAAACGGCTGAAGACAAAGCAGAGGGAGTGAGGGATGGGGCTGAGCGGCTGCGCTGTCCGGAGCGGCAGGAACTGCTGCATGGGCTGTCCCGCTTCAAAAGAAGCAGAGACTGGTCAGCACTAAACCTCAAACTACTGCAGTGAGTGACAGAACAAAAAAAACCAACCAAAAACTACAACCCTCTCCTTCCGCCCAGAAAATGCTGCTCCTGTTGTGGAAGTGGGTACCAGGCACTGCTCCAATATCCTTGCAACTCTGAATCTGCGGGGAAGGAGAGAACAACTGGGACAGCAGCAAATAAGTTCAGGGCAGAGGCTGATGAGGAAGGACAGCAGAACCTGAGGACTCAGTATTTCATGTGATAGAAAACTTGGGGAAGGAATTTGAGCATTCTCACTTGCAAAACCTGCAACGCTATGATGTCATTTCTAATTTAACCTCTTGTGGGCTCGGTCTTTAGGTTTAAAAGCTTCTCAGAGCGCAAGAAACATAACGCAGGAACCAAAACTCTGAAGAGAAGTGACTGCAAGCCACCCAGGGTTTAGTGTATCAAGAAAAGACCAGCGTTAAAGATCTTTAAAGTCTTATCATGAGGTTCCCAAGTGTATTCTCCCTTTCTGACAGGATCCTGTATCATCGCAGGATGCTTGGAATGCAGCTCTCCCCTGGTATTGTGCAAGCTGAGCATTGCTGCACCTGTGAATTTACCCTTTTAGAGCCAACTGGGAGACTCACCTCGCAATAAGTCTGAGAGCGGGGGACCACAATCCTCTGGAATTGTGTAGTCACCTTTCCCGATGTTTTCAAATAATTTATAGATATTATCCCCTTCAAAGGGGTATAGACCCGTTGTAATGTTGTATCTGTAAAGGCAAAAGGAGAAGCTGCATGAGAAACAGCACTTCTGTGACTACATAAGGCATTCAGCTCTTCTGTGACTACATAAAACAAAAGGAGCCAACAGGAAACTAAAGGAGGAATAACTGACAGTATTTGGAACGTCTCTTGAAACTTAGACTCGTTTTATCACGGCCTCTTCATCCACATGAGTCAAACCCACCAAGACATCTCCCTGACAGGCCAGGATGGAATTCAATAAACCCTGGAGATATTTGTGGTTTCTATTATTACAGTAGCTGCGCATCTTGGATGCTCAGAAACAGCCGGCAGAGTTACTCACTGAGAATAAAAGCGACTTTTGGCAGAATCACAAGCACTTTGGGGAGCACACACCCAGCCAAAGAGGGACCAACACACCCCCGGCTCCACCAGCACCACAAAGAGCAGCAGATAGCACAAGACTGAGCTATTTGAGGGCTTGTCGGGCACTTACAGCGTGACCCCTGCAGACCAGATGTCGACTTTAAAGCCTGAAAAGGTGTCAAGGCCATTGGCGATTTCTGGCGGCTGGAATGCTGGCGACCCTTGGCTTGTCCTGCACGTGTCGTCCTCTGCGAACGGATGCAACGCCTGCGGCAGAACACACGCATTAGTCTCGAGCTTTGAAGGCAGATTGTAACTGTCAGAGAAGTTTTACCTGGGGAAAAAACAAGAGGAAAACTCCACTACTGAAGATCTGAGAACACGGTGCCACAGCAACCATGCAGTCTCCATATAAAAAAGGACAAGGTTACATAACTTATCGGCCACCTCACCACCCTTTGGGGTTTGTCCAAGATCAATGCCTTTCTCTATGTGCTTCCCAGATGGAAGTTCTGCGCTGTTATCAACAAAAGCGTTTTGCCAATTGCAATAAATATTCAGAGTCGCTCCAGAGCGCTCTGCAAGTTGAACGGAACAAAAGCCTAAGTGCACAATAAATCACGCCACAAAGGTGACCTAAATCCGGAATGTCACGCTTCCCGCGTTCCCAACTTCGCCGCAGTCCCCACATACCTCTGCTACCCCTAAATCAGAGATTTTCAGTGTTCCATTGGTTGTTAGCAGGAGGTTCCCCGGTTTTATATCCTTGTGGACAATCCCTTGGCTGTGCAAGTATTCTAAGCCGTCTATGAGCTGACAAAAGTACCTGCAGAAAGATTTAGAGGGGGGGAAAAAAGTCAAGCACTTCCATAGACTGAGACCACGTGAAGCACCGATCACACATAAAGCACAGAGTGCTGCTATAGGAGACAAGTGCTTACCCGTGAGCCTGAAAAACTGGAAACCTCTTTTCTGGGACACTGTCCAGCATCTCCTGCATCCCACACACACAGTACTCCATCACCATATACGTGGAGGCTGAGTTAAGGAAGGTTCAACACTTCGCAGACCTGAAACGGGAGGCGAACTCCACAGCAATGAAGGTGGAGACATCACAAGCGTGACAAATAGGATAATACAGAACGCGAGGAGAGGCTGGAGCAGGTTCTCCCAACACCCCAGCTGGAACTACAGCTCCTGTCGTCTTCCTCAAAGTCCCAAAACGATAGGGTTGTGTGTGTTATTTAACAGACGCCACTTACCCCCATCCCCATGGGAGCGTTTCAGTAGCAAGAGAAACGATCCCCCAGGGAGCTTTTTGAAACTTCACGGATAAAAAAAGTTACAACAGAACGCCAAGAACTGGTGGCACTTTTAGCATTTGTTCCCTTGCAGCGTATTCTAGTTTTCACCTCCTTAAGCCTTAAAGCCGGGGCCAAACAACAGAAATTACGCAAGTGCCCAAAGCGATGATTTCCCTTCGCTTCTAAAGGGGCTCGCAGAACAGACGCTGGGACATCTGGTGGCTTTGGCAAGCGAGTGCACCTCGAGATAAGGAGCAGAGCGGAGCCCGCGGCCTCCAGCAGTTCTCTGGTCACACTAACGATTCCTGGCAGGCGCCTGCTTAACCTAAGCCTAAAATAAGTTGCTTATGTCCCAGGATTCCATCCTAACTCTTGAGGTAGGAGAGGTTAAAGAGATGACCGGCACTTTAAGTGGGATCTGTGCTATAGATTGCGTCGCCCTGTTGTACCACGTTCTATCCGGGAGCTCACAACGCTGTCCAGACTCTTTAAATTCCTGTTGTGCTCGCTGGATGAGCTGCTCTTCACAGTGACACTAAAGTACCGTCAGATTGTTACAATGGGCACAACGTCACCCAGTAAACCAGCGGAAAGAACTCCCCAAATTCATTCCAACCATTTCTTATTCTGGAAGACACCTGTGAACTACTTACGTCTCAGTGATGTGGAAAACATCAGCCCTCTCACCTCCAAGAGAATAACACTAACAGCAGATGATACAGTTCAGCTCCTGGGCCCGAAAGGACAGGCTGATTTCGGTTTCATCAGCTGCCAGACTGTTCTTTTGAAACTGATCCACCTCGAATTGATCAACCAGAGCAGAACACAGACTTTCAGGCTGGAGCAGATCCATTCCAGGTGATGAATCACCCCCAAGCACACGCCGGTCATGGAGCTGGTGGAGAAGGCACCAGGTGGGACACTGATATTGAGCCAGCTTCATGTGTCGCCTGGATTAGTTCTCCAATCATCAGCAGCGCTGCATTCCCAGCCACAGCAGCTCATCAAAGCGGCCCATTAAATACTAAATGTAGCAGATATGTTTAATCCGGTCACCACAGCTTTCCCTTTCCCAAAGAAATCCATTGAGGGCTTTGACTAGGCAGGCGAGGTGTTAAAACAGTCTGTGCAGGTGTAACCATGGCTGAAGCCTGCGGTTCACTTCTATCAGCTACAGGAGACTCAGCTGAGAACAGAATCTTCCCTTTCTCCTCCTTCCACAGGCCCAGCTCCAAACGCCACCCTGTATCACTTCCTACCAGCACCAACACAGATTTGCTAAGAGCACAGAAGCAGATGAAGAAAAACACCAAACTCCATCTATACTTGCAAAGGAAAGGCGCTGAAAAACAATGCGTTCTTTTTTGCAAACATTACTGTTCAGAAAGTAAAGCAGGAACGTCACTCCTGGCTCTGAGAGGTCACGTTTCTGCAGGACCGGTTTGGGTTGTCATCACCTGCTACCAACACACGAGGTCTCTCTTGGGCTCTTTTTCCTCACGCTTCTCCTTCAGCGTTGCAGCTTATTAACTAAATGGTATCTTTCTATAGACAGTGATTGAATTACGGTCCCTTCGGTCGGTTAAGGCTACAAAACACAAACAAAAGTTGTCAGCCTTTTCTTATACTAATGATTTGGTGGCAGAGCTTGATCTAATTAAAGCACACAATTAAATTACCCATTTTATGAAGCGCTGTAATTGGAAGACAGTATTTAGAAAACACTGTCAAAAATAAAAGCAACCGTTTATAACGCGTGCTACAGCAGCTCAGCTCAATAACCTCGCACACTGGTTCAAAGGGCCCTCGGAGCGCAGGCTCATTAGGAACCATCCAGCTCCTCACTCGTGTTTCCCTGGCGAGTCAAAGCCCGTAATTACGCTGTGTCCGTGCACGTGGAGCTGCGGGACCACACGCTAAAGCCTGAAAGACACACTGAGTTCACAAGCCACACATTTTATTCCAGAGCTGAAGAGTTCAGCCTCAAAAAGCCACGCTGTGCACCTGAGGAGCAACAGGCTCCAATCCCATGGCTGGGACAAGCTTTAGGTCACTTACAGCATTGGCACAAGGGACTGGCACACAAACGCCACAACAGGAGGCTTGGGGACTCGTCTGATCTCGAAGGACACGAGCAGCACAGCCCCTCTGCAGGGACGGCCATGCCAGGTAGGTTTGCTGCTTCTTTTGAGGAGAAAAAAAAACCCTAAACTGCTGCCAAGGGCTTAAAAGAAAGCATTAGAAGATTGATTTCACATAGCACAGCCAATAAAACATCAATCAGGGAAAGCAAGCACTAACATAGCACAGCTGGAAACAGCAGATCCGCAGCTCTTGTTTCACTGTGAGTTGCTGGAGGTCACACAATAACACACAGTGCTTGAGGGTCTGTTGTCCCCCAGCCCTGCAATCTGGGGACAATATTTTCTTTCCTAACTGGGAAGCTGGGAAACTTAAGAAAACGTACTTGTGTGGAAAGTATTCCAGCCATGCTGCATGTTTAATAGCAGTGACAGCAAATTCAAGCTTAAGAAACATTTGAAAAGGGCCGTAACAAAAGCAGAACTATAATGATTCAGCACTACAGCAGAGAACAACAGGAATTCAAACCCTCTGAACGACTGGGTGTGAAAAAGGATATATTTTCTGCTTCTCTTCATTGTATAACACATCTACCAACTGGATAACGTTTTTGTGCCGTAATCGTCGCAGGAGCTGAATTTCCCTGCAGGAAGAGAAAAGGAAAAGTTATGTTTAAAAAGTATACATAAGGTACAAGTGAGCGTGGCTGTGCAGATGGACCCCGGACGTCATCTCGTATCAGTCGGTTTGATCTTTGTCTCTCGGGATTTTGTACCGCGCTCCAAACCACATTCCAGTATCTTTTGCATCAAACTCAGCCTGCGGAGTCCCACGGGAGGAGAAACGGGAGGATCAGGACGGTCAGGTCAGGGTGGCTCTGGAAGCACAGATGTTGCTCTTTGCTTGGTTCCTCTGCTGCTCGGTCTGGGCTCGTGCTAAACTGCGCCTAAACTCTTCTGCCCAGGTCCCTTCTCTGGCTTTAAGAGCCCGGTTACACGTCAACAGCAGCACACAGAACTCGGAGCCCCCAACACCCAGCAGCCGCTCACATCTCCTGCACAATTAGCCAGCCTCTCCTAACGAGCTGTGGCCAGCACAAAGGCTCGTTGATGCATCTCATCTGATTAACAAACCAGTAACTGCTCCTTCCAAAGGCTCACAGATGCAGGTTTTTTAAAGATCTTTTAAGGATACCCGAGCAGTAGTATGAACTGTTTCACCAGCAAAGTTTAGGCCGAGAACAATTCCTTTATCATACATAGCTACCATAATGGGTTTTTTTAAAGCTACACAGAAACCCCGGATAACGAGGCAAAGCTCCGAAGAGCGTTTAGTTTAAATGGCAGACAGACTTGCAAAGCGATGCGGCCGCTCTAATTATAGTAATGACCAAAAGGCTGAAGTGGATTAAATTAGCATAGGGACCGCAGCCAGCATTAGTGTCGGGCTAAGAAGTTCCTGCATAATGAAGGGAGACGGGCCGAGCGCTGGGCCCGGGCTGGCGAGAACACACACGCTCATTTACACACGACTGCTTTGCTGTGAAAGCAAAGCAAGCTCCCACTATTAGGAAGACATTTAAAATCCTGATCCCAGCAGCTCATTCCTTATAATACGGCTTGAAAGCGCAAATACTAATTCCTTCCCCCTTTAACGGGCTAATCAATATTTCATATTTCTGTAACGATTCTTTTTTCCAGGAGGGCTTTGCGAACCGATGTAAAAGGGCAGCGAAGTGCCCCCACCTCCGGGGTAGGGGCCGAGCAGCCCATTTCCCAAAGGAAAGATTAATTCTATTTATAGCTCCTCTTGCATTCTAGAGCGCCCGAGGAACAGAGACGGCCCAACCGCAGCCACCCCCGGGGCCATGTCAGCTTCAGCCTTCGCTCCATAAGGGAACGCAGGGGTTTGCCTGGTCTGAACCTGAGGAAAGCCCAGCTTAGGCAGGACAGGGGCAGAGCCGGGTCTGTGGGGCAGCCCCTGCAGTCTGGGGGGGGCAGGAAACCCACTGGGTTGGCTCCAGCCCCCGTGGGCCTGTGGGACGTCCTCCTGCAGCACAACCAACCGTGCTCCCCTCAACTGCAGACCCAAGGAGCGAACTGCCAAAGTACAGCTCTCCGACACATTTTAAACCTCCGAGGAATTCTAATGAGCATACATTCAAATCTAAGTACTTGCCGAGCGTGGTAAGTACAGTACGAGACACTTGGGACACACACACAGAAAGTCCCAAACTCTTAATTAAAAATGTGAGGCTATTAGCACACAGTTTAATAAAACTTGTGCTGCTACTGACAAACAGTCTTCCAAATTTTCTTTAATGTTTTTGGCAACCCTACTAAACTCATCTTTTGTATTAACCAGGAGCAGTAATTAGCCACAGCGCTGTGTGGTTGACTAAGCCACCCCAACCTTTCTTTAAAGCAACCGAAGAGAAACGAAGCTTCCCCAGACAGATTCAGGGAAACGCGTGTCTTGTGAGTTCAACTCCCACCAGGATTCACAGGGATTCAGGGAACTCCTTGGGTGACACCATCAGGACACCTTTCACCTTCCCCACAGCAGCAACAACGCTCAGACACCCCCTGAGAACAGCAGAGGCACAAACCCCTGGTAATAATTCAATTACATCTCTGTTAAATCAACCAAGTCACAGACGGAGCGTTTTCCAGAGTGGCCAGAACAGGAACAGCAAAAACCGTACAACCAGGTATTTTGAGACTGAAACCAAACCCCACCACACGTCCCAGCTGCCCATGCGAAGTGATTTTTCATCTCAAAGGGCACCAGCTGAAGTTGGGATGTTTATATAGATTGGACAACTGATCACAATCATCTCTGACACGCAGCGAGCTGCAAACATCCTCACACTGATAAGGGCACGAGGGGCCAGGAAGCTGCTCTCACCACCACAGGAATTGGGTATTTAATCATTATTGCACGGAGCAGGAGCCTTCAACAAAGTCCAACCCAACGGCACGATGCAGTCCACACCTGCTGTTACACACGAGTCATTCGCTGGGTATAAACCACCCAAAGCTGCTCGAACGCAGTTGTAGAAAGCGAAATTTGAATGGAGTGTGGCCAAGTAAAGTGAGATTATAAAAATCACCCCTAACGTCAGCACTTTCCAGCGCTCCCTGGAAATCCAGCGATTGTTTCTGCCCCATCTTCACCCGCCAGGCAAACTGGGCAGGTTTGATGCTGTATCTCACCATGGGTTTATTCAGATCCCAGGCACCTTTCGCTGTGGGATGCAGCCGCGCCAAAGGGTTCTGATACGGTCGGAGTCGCAGCACTAGGGAACCACAAAAATACAACGTTTTGCCTTAAAAAAAAGCACCACTGAAGAAACAGATAAAGCAAATGAGTAAGTGGACAAAGAGAAAAGGACAAGGTGACAAAAATAGGAACTTGAACTGAAGTAAACCCTCGGTACAAGACAACATCTAAAATCTGCCTCAGTGTTGGAAGCAGGTGCAGCTGAGCCAGAAAAACACCCCCAGCAAAGCCGAGCTTGGCTGGGCTGGTTTAATAACTAACCTTAATGAAGCCAAACGAGACACTCGCAGACAGGCTCTGTGCGGGAACTAAACTTCCACAGAGTTCACCTGGGGACATGGGACCATTACTGTGGGTCTGGTAGCGGGAAACTCCTGTTATTTGGCAAGTCCTTTTTCACTAAGGGGGAGAAAAGTGTGAATTTTCACGAAGGAAGGAAAAAGAAATCTCCCTCTTCTTCAGTAGAAGCTCTTGATGCAGCTGAAGGAGGGGGCAAGGGTGGAAGGAGCACTCATGCCTTTACCAGAAAAACAAGAAACATTTTATTACACATTAACCAACAGTTTGCTCTGATTCTGAACTTGAGCCAGCAAAAGAGCAACGGGGAGGTCCCGGCGTTAGGATTTGTGACTATTCTGCAGCTCGGTCTGTCACCAAAGGTTAGAAAGCAAACTTAACAGTCCCTGACAGAAGCTCCGGAACAGGATGTGAAATATCTCACAGCTGAGCCTGGGAACTCAAACCCAAGCAAGAAACACGACTCTGCTGGGTCCGGGCGCTGCGCTCAGCGCACCAGAGCTAAAGACACAAGACTCTGCTAAACATCCCGCAAGTTTTCCCTCCTACTACGAGATAAACCCTCGCAAATGGTTTGTTTTGGCTGCAGAAGGTCCCACAGCAGCAGATAACCAGCTGCCTCGCAGGGCCGGGACAAACAGCCGGGGAAAGGGAAAGCTCCCTACGCCCAGCCCTACAGACCGAGCGTAACACCAGGTTGCTCCCACAGTTAATTCTAATTAGTTACTTGTGCCCTGACTAATCAGCATGTAACTGGTGCTTCAAAAGCTTCCGAGCACAGATCTTGAGTCACTGAAATAAAAAAGGTTGACAACCCCTGTCCCCATTTTACAGCCACAGAAACCAACTGCAAAGAGCCTCGAATTACTTCCCAAACTCGTTAAGTCAGAAATGGAGCTGAGAATAAAGCCCAGGACTTCCTGAGCCCGTTGGGTGCACAGCACACGGGGCGACGTTCCAGGCACCTCCTTTGTGGGCGCGGTGTCACCCCAAAGAGCCCGAGCCACACAGAGCGCAACTCGAGGACATCAAGTGCACTTCTGCGCTCTCAGCCACAGCTTTACCTCTTCAATATGAAATCTAAAATAGGAATTTCTTTAAGAAATGCTATTTTATTCTTAAAGCACTGCTGTTAGAAGGGTGGTGCGTGTCGGGGGCTGTCAGCTTTCAGAACCGGCTCCCATCCCCGCTCCAACCCAACAAGAGCACTGGCTGCAGCTCAGTGGTAACGAGACTCCTGATACCTACGGTTTAGGAAGCACTTCCACAGCAGAAAGCCAGGTTGTTAATTAAAATGATTCAGAACTTCAGCTGGAAAATAACAACAAGTTTAACCCCTCAGTTCCCAGCTACCGGAAACATTTACTCACTTTTTCACATTCGCCTCCCCGTTGGGAATTCTGCGCAGCTTCTTCTTCTTCAGTATTTTCACAGCTCTCCTGCAGAGGGTTTCAGAGTCCAACATCTCCTTGACTTTGCCGTAAGACCCTTCTCCGAGTAAGTCTCCCATCAGGTATTTGCCGATGAGCTTGGCCCTTTTCCGCCGGGGCTGGTAAATGACCTCGGTGGAGTCGATGCGATGGATAAACGTGTCCATCCCCACAGACATCAGCTCGCCCTCTGCAAACATACCCAGCTGCTGCGGCTCCTGCAGATCCATCCTGGATTAAGTTCCTTAACCTGTTTTCCTTAAGCGCTCAGGGTTTTAATCCCGTTTGGCAGTTTCCAACGCTCCCTTTTACTCCTTCTTGGGGGGGGAAGAATCCAGAAGATTGTACAAACGTGAATTAAAAAAACCAACAAACAACAAAACAAAAAAACCCCTATGAGCTGCTTCCAGCTCAATTGGATACTAAAACATCCAGGCCTGGCTCCAGTAACACAATGTCTTTTAAAAATAATAGATATCTTCGAGCAGATACACTCAGTTTGGGACTTGCTTTGCTTCCGACCTGGTCCCACCGTCAGGGTTCTTTCAAGTCAAAACTTGGCCTTTAACTTGGCCCAGTTTGATTCTTAAGTGCTAGGTCATCCTCCGGGACTTCAGGCCACCACATAAAACCAGGCGACTGCCGAGTCCCTTTCGTGACTTTCCATTCCTAGTAGCCCATAATCACCGACTCCGAGGGGGCGGCCGGGAAGCGTTTCTGCCCCGCAATGAGCGCAGCCGAGTTTCTTTTCAGCCGTTTGGGAGCTGGAACCAAGTTTCTCTGAAGGAGTTTTCGGGAACAATTCTAACGTCTTTGCTTTTCACGCCTACAAAAGTTTGAGGCCTCGGGTGCCTATCGAGATCTCCCCGGGGCATCCTTCAACCGCCCGGAGTCCGCCTGGCACATGATGCGTCCCCGCCGCTGGCCCAGGTGTCACCGGTGTCACACAACACGGAACCTGCCGGAGCGTCACCCCCTGCCCGCGCAGGGGAGTCAGGACCGAGGGGTTTGCTCTGCCCGGTCCCCACAACACCCCATTCCCGGCCCGGGAGGGTGAGGGAGGAGCAGCCACCCCCGCCCGGTCCCCTCCGCACCCCGGCCGGTGCGAGTCAGGGTGGGGGGGGAAACAAGCGGCACCGCGGCCACCCCAGGGAACGGGTGAGAAGGGGACAAACCACTTTAAGTACAACCAAATTAACGACGGGGCCCGCAGGAAAGGGACCCCCGCGGGGGCGATCTCCGGTTGCTCCGCAGCCGCCGCCGCGCTCCCCGGGCCGGGCCCTTCCCCCGCGGGCCCGGGACGAGCCCCGCAGGCACCTCCGGCCGCTCCCGGGGCTCCGCGCCCCGCTGTGCAGTCGGGGGAGGGGGGCGGGCAGCCTAGTCCCCCCTCCCCGCCGCCCGGCTTGGGAACTGGGCCGGCTCCCGGTGCCGCGCTCCCCGTCGCGTCCCCCTCGCCTCAGGGGAGGCCCCGCCAGCCACTGCCCCCGCTCTGCCACCGCGGCCCTGCCCACACACCCGCTCCAACCGCCCCGCTGCCCCTTTACCGCCGCCGGCCCCGCCGCAGCGCGCACGCCGCCGCCATTTTGTTTACCTCCCGCCCCCGCCCGGCCCCGCCGCGCTCCCGCCGCTGCCCCCGCCGGGCCTCGCACCTCCCTGGCGACCGACGTACGCTCCCATTGGCCGCGACGCCGGCCCCGCCCTCGCACGGTCGCCCACTGATTGGCTCCGGCGGCTCCACGAGGGGGAGGAGCCGGCGGTGCGTCCTTTCGCTTCCGGTTGGCTCGCCGCTTTTCCAGCCCGCCCACCCGCTCTGGAGGGTGGAGGTGTGCTGTGATAAGTCCCGGGAGCTGTCCGTCACCGGCAGGGGCGGGGCTGCCGGCGGCGGGGCGGTGGAGGGCAAAGGGCGGAGGGCGAAGGGGAAGCGGCTGCCATGGAGACGGGGTGCGGGGCCGGTCACCGCCGAGACCGCCACCGGGGCCTGCCGGGCCTTGCCCTGCCCGGAGCCGGCCCTGCCCTGCCGGGAGCGGAGCCCGGCCCTGCCCGGAGCCGGCCTCGCCCGCCCTCAGGCTGCTCCGCAGGTTGGGGTGAGCCCGGGGCCTCCCGCTCTCCCCGTCCCTCGGGCTCGGGGGGCTCCACTCGGCTCTTGCCGTGTCCCGGCCACCTCTGCCCGGGGAACCGGACGGTTCCTGGGCCGGGGAGTGGACTCAGGCCTCCCGCCGGCTCCAGCAAACTGGGGGTTTTGATGAGGACGTTCAGTCCCAACGTGTGTTTTCATGCTCCGGGATAACAACAACTAACGGCTGGTTATTGGTTATTGACCGTGCCACGCAGCTCCTGCACGCCCGCTTCCAAACGCATCGAGGAGCCGCAGCTTTGGCCTGGGCCCCGCTGCGCTGGAGGTTAAAAACCCTTGTGTGAGGTGACGGAGCCGTTATTTTGAGGCAGGACAGCACAAATCCACGAGTTCTGCCTTTCCGTGAGAGCTCCCAGCACTGTACGGGATCACAAGGCAGAGGCAGGGGAGCCCTCAGCCGGTTTGGGGGCTCTGAGTGGTATCACAGCACAGCCCTCCCACTAGGACCCTCAAAGCTCCAGTGGGTCCCCAGGGGTGGGGGTCCGAGCACCGCGATGCTCCGGTCTCATCCCAGCTCCATTGCTGGTTGTTCCGGGGTGTCCATCCCCGTAATGGTGGGAGAAGGCCGAGGAGGCTCCAAGGGCTGCCAAGCATTCCCAAGCGCAGAAGAAGGGGTGCACAGGCTGCCCCCCGAGCTCCCCCAGCTCCTGCATTTCCCTCCTGCTCCCCCGCAGGCTTTTCTCACAATAGCGCCTGGCCACATGTGATTTACTTCGATCTTGGCACCAAGTCCGGAGTGCTGGAAAGCAATCACCCAAATTCTGGTAAGTGCCGTGCTTCCCACCCCCGAGAGGGCCGGTTCCCAGCAGCGGGAGGGCAGGATCGATTGGAAACTGTCCCCGGCAGAGGAACCGGGCGGGAGGAGCTGCCATTGCACTGTTGCAGCTGCGGGTCTGCGTCGTGTCAGCCGCACTTTGCTCCCTGCAGATCCCGCTGCCCTCTTGGGGCTGGTTTCACCGGACTGTCCCACCCGGGATGGTCCTGCCAGCTCCTGTCCCTGCCCCCCTCAGCCCCACACTGGTACAGATGGGACCCTGGCACCGGGGCAGCCAGTTCCCCGGGGGCTGCCGGTCTGTCCCCACAGCCACCTCTTCCCAAAGCTGCGGGGGCCAGCGGGGTGCGGGGCTCCTTGCCCCAGCGGAAAGTCAGGGGATTTCCAGGCTGTGGGAACAAACAGGAACCGGCGGCGTGTGCCAGCGCCAGGCTCACCCCGACACGGCTGCGGTGGAGCCGCTCTGTGCTGTGCACAAGAGCAAAGCAGGAGCAGGGCCCCGAGACTCCCATCCCTGATCCATTTCCCTGGGAGCGGGTGCCCCCCAAGGACTCAGCTGCCCAGGAAGGGCTTTTCCTGGGGAGGCTGGACCATTTCCCAGGGACATCCCTCCCTTGCAAGGGCTGCACCATCAGCGCGCAGCTCGGCCATGTCGCGTTTCTCCCCCTCGTGTCCCACCAGCCCAGGGCTCTCTCGGTGCCCCCGGGACCGTGGGCTGGGGCAGCGGGTTTGTGTCTGAAACGGGAGCTGGGCTGGTGGTGATGGGGTGAGGGAAACGAGCGGTTGTGGCGCCCGCTGCAGAGGCGCTGGGGGTTACGGGAGGAGCCGGGCCGGTCGCTGAGCGGCTCAGCAGTGTTCTGGCAGCGCCTCACTGAATAAATGTCTGCAGGGGGTTCTGGCCCTTGAGGACGTGCAGCTCTCAGATGAAGCGGCTGGGAATGGGGAGGGGACGAGGACAATCCTGCCTGGCCTGGGGACGCTGCCCATGGCCACATGTTGGGCCAGAGTCGGAGCAGGGAATTTATGACAGGGTTGGGATTTAGCAGAGCCAGAGCCTTCGGTGTGAAGCTCTGGAGAAAGGAGGTTTTGGAAAGTGTGACACAATTGCTTTGATTAATTAACATGTGCAAATGAATGGAGTCTTCCCAGAGCAGCGCTCGATGATGGGATGAAAAGCCCAAATGTGCCCAGCGCTGCGCTGGGGTCTGGGGCGGAGGAAGGGACGGCGCTGGCGGCACCACAGCAGAGCTGGAGGGACAGGGGTCCCGCTGCGGGGCGCTCAGGCTGTGCCACACATGTGGTGGCTGTTTTGGGGGGTCGCATTCCCCTGTGCCCTCGCGAGGTTCCCCGGCGGGTTCTGGGGCTGGTTTGGGTCAGGCAGGCGCGGGCTGGGGGAGCAGTGGGGCAGCCCCGTGTTTGCTGCCGGGGGCTCCAACGCTCCCGGGATGACATTCAGCTCCTGGGAGAGCGAACGGGCCCAGCCACTGCTGCCAGAACACGCAAACCTCGTGTTCTGCCCCCAAACCTCCCGTTATCCACGGGACCGTCCCTGTGCCAGAACGGACACCGTGATGCCGAGCCCGTGTGCTGTGTGCACGCACCCCGGTCACCGTCCCCGCTCCCTCCCGCCGGTGCTTTGGCAGGAGCTGATGTTTCCAAAGGCCAAGCAGATAGCGGCGGCTCCGCTCGGCCGTGCCTTCCTTCTTGGGATAAACCAACCTCTGGATCGCCGCTGCTGGGTCAGGGATGCCAATGTAAAAATAGAGCCATCCGGGACGCTTTGTTATATCGCCCCGCTGGGGGGGTTGTTCTTATCCTGGCACTTGAAGCGGCGCAGCTCCAACATAAGGAATGGGTAATTAAAAATAAAGAGAAAATATTGCGAGGAGCACGATTTGCTGGAGCGGTTTATTTTCCATCTCCGCGGTTCAGCCGGTTCGCAGTTCATTCTCAGAGCGACGGGACGGTCCCCGGGAGCTGCTCGGGGTGTCCCGGTCCGCAGAAACCCGAGGAATCTCCGTTCCTTTGGCGAGAACGGGTTGGGAGCGGAGGGGGCTGTTCGGAGACTCCGGGTCCCCTCCCGCAGTCGGTGGCTCCGTGCGGGGCCGAGCCCAGCGCTCCCCGGGCCGGGGGCAGCTCCCTGCACCGAGCAGAACCGGCGGCGGGGGCCGTGCCTGCGGGAAAGCCGGTGACACCGGGCCTCCCTCAGCCCCGGGCCGTTCCCGCTGCCGCTACCCCAGCCGGGGCCGGGCGCTCCCTCACCTGCTCCCGGTGCTCCCGGTCCTCCCGGTGCCCCCGCTCGGTCCCGCCCGCCCCCACTTCCGGCCCGGAAGTCCGTGTCCCCCCAAGATGGCGGCCGCGCGGAACACGGAAGTGCGAAGAGGCGGCGGCCACCGGGCGGGAGTTTGAGCCCTCGGGACGCAGGTAAGGGCCGCACGGGCTGGGACCCGCACCGGGACCCCGCACCGGCTTCCCCCGGAGACCGGAGCGCGGGGATGCCCCGGGGCTGCGAGTTCGGTCCCCCCGGGCTGCCGCTGCGCCCCGGTCCGTTTCCCTCAGCGGGAGGGTGTCCCGGGGCCGTGCGGGGGCAGCGCCTGCCCGGTGCCGTGGGAAGCGGTGGTGCCACCGCGGGGCCCCGGGGCTCCCTGGGCTGGTGAGGGGGCAGCGGGGCCGGGGGTCGCTCGTGTTTGTCCCCGCGGTGCGAGCCGGGATTGTCACCGTGACACGGGCCCGGCCCGGCCGGGGTGCGAGGAGCCGCCGGTACCGGCTGCTGGAGCGGGTGTGCGGCGGGAGGAGAGCAGGGATGCTGCGGGTGAAGTTCTTGTGCGCGGGACCGTCCGGCTGCCGCCCGTTCCCGGTGTCCCGGCGCGGACCGGGGCTCCGTTCCCTGTGTCCCGTTCCCGGTGTCCCGGCGCGGACCGGGGCTCCGTGTCCCGTTCCCCCGTGTCCCGTTCCCCCGTGTCCCGGCGCGGACCGTGGCTCCGTGTCCCGTTCCCCCGTGTCCCGTTCCCCATGTCCCGGCGCGGACCGGGGCTCCGTGTCCCGTTCCCCGTGTCCCGGCGCGGACCGGGGCTCCATTCCCCGTGTCCCATTCCCCGTGTCCCAGCTCCTCGCTCTGCCCAGGGTCCGATCCCACCGGGAGCTGGTGGCTCAGTCACAGCCGCGGTGGCAGAAGCCCCTGGACTCTCACTGCTTCTTCAGCTGCTTTTAGATCAAGTGTCGTAAGAACCGGTGCAGAAACGGACCGTGAGCCGAGGCCTCGAGTGCCGGTGTCCCCCTGTGGCGGGGGAGCTCGTAAGGGCCCTGTTAAAACCTCTAAAACCAGAGCTGACGCCAACAGACTGCAACTCCAGCGCTGTTAGCGCTCACCGTGTACCCTGTTCTTAATTAAACACTAATGCACGGCTCAGGAAAGAGCTCCGTTCTCGAAAGTAACCATAAATATCAGCATATTGACTTCAAACTAGCGCACTCTGCGGTTGCAGTCAGACGGCCCTTGGAAGGGCAAGTTCTGCAGGTTTGCTGCTGGGAGCCCATGAGGGTTTTTCTGGTCTGTGCGCTCTGCTTGTTGTAAATGTGGCCAGAGGGGTCGGGGCTGCTCCTGGGGATGATCCACGTGTCCATCTCCGACCCAGCTGGTGTTGGGAATGCGTTTAAGTGGGGTATTATGCACTGATACTTTTTCTTTGAGTTCAGGGAACGTTGTGCGTCCCATACAGCAGTAAGAGTTCTACAGAGTTCATTGTGTCGCGTGGGACCTCTGCCGCTTGCTCTTTCTTTGATAGAGCTCTATTCGCTTGATGTTTGCATCTTCCCTTCTCCAAAATAAGACCTAGACCTGCTTCAGTCTCATTCAAGCCCTGGTGTGAGCGCAGTCTTGATGTTTGCTGGGTGCCTGCTGAGCTCTCCGTGCGGTGGGTCCCCCCACGACTTTGGGACAAACCCCACAGGACCCAGCGACGTGGGACAAGCTGCGCTCCCCAGGCCCCACATGCACTGAAAAGCCACAGCTGCTTCCATTGCAGGTTTTTTAACACCAAAGTATGTATTAATAGGAATTAAAAAATGTTGTTTAAAGCAGGGAGCACGCGGTGTGTTTGAGGATTGTGTTTCCTGGCTGAATGGGTCCTTTTAATGGTTAAGTTAAAGATCCCTGAAATGGAGGGTTTGTAATAAAAGTGCTGACACAGGTTTAAAGCTTTGTGAACAGTGACACTAATAAAGAGCTGACTGTGTGGTCACTGAACGCTGTGCTGCGATTTCTGACCGTGAGAGCCTGGATCTCTCAGGAAAGCCTTCGTTACGCGTTCTCGGTGCTACCGGAGCCTTTTTTCAGCTTAAAACTTAAAACTCTTCAGCCTTCTCTTTCAGTAACACGATCAAGGCCTGTGAACGTATTTTCTAATACGCAAGGCTGGAGATGTATTCTTCCTTTCCATGTTTTCATCGAGATAAGTGTATGGAATTGCTATAACTCTCTCTTTTAAGACAGTTCCTGGTAAGGAACAGACTTTGGATTCTTTGACTTTCAAATACAAATGGAGCAGCCTTTTGCTTAGGAGCAGCAGAGAGCCCGAGTGAGTCACCCACGGTGTTTTCTGTTGGTGCATTAACTTCTGCCTTTTCTGTGAACTGAAATTCCTTTTCCAAGAGCGTTTCAGGTACTTAAACAAGCAGCGTGGTGTTTAATCTTGCTCTGCAAAGAGCTGGATTTGCTTGGTGAAGAGCAGCAAAGTTACTATTAGTGGGGAGAAATAGATCTGAGACTGCTGTTTGTGATGAAGTTTTGTACTCAGGTGCTGCCTTTTGTCCCCGGTCCCTGTTCTGAAGGTGCCGGAGCCCCTGGCAACTCCGGTGCAGATCTGAACTCCCCCCACTTTGCCTGGTTCCCCCGTGAGTTGCTGCCGGTGAGGGGGGGCTCCGATTCCAACCCTTCTCATCCCTCAAGGCGAAATGTTGTTGGGTCTAAACTCTCCAAAAATACGGCATGAAGAAACATTAAAGAGGAACCTCAAGCCTGAGACTCAAAAAGGGCTTTTAAGAGTTCCGTAGGATGAAGTTCCCATTTCTTTGGGCAGTTGCAGCTCGTTGTGATCTGAAGAACTTGTGACCGCCCCGGTGCCCGTGTCGCTGGAGGGGTGGGGGTCAGGAATTAATCCATGAGCAGGAGAAGGAACTGGATCAAATTCCCGAGCTCTCCGTGTTGTCATTAAGGGCACGGTAATTCACGAGCGGCAGGTTTAGCTCTGCCCGTTCCCTGCATACCTGTGGTTTCCTAGCTGTCTTCTTTCAATAGGGACAACTTAAAATACGCTTAACGAAGCCTGGGACACCCCGGGAGGAAGCACTTGTGTTCACTGGGCTGTTTTCACCTCCAGCGATCGCAGATACCTGCGGACTGAGTCCTTACCCACAGCTCCATTGATCCTCATTAGAGCAGAGCAGTTCGTTAAGCTTTTCAAATTGGAAACTGTCTGCTGCGCCGCTGCTCCAATACATTTCTAGCAAGCTCAAGCTGTTAAAAGTTGAAATGTATGTTCCATAATCTCGAGGTGGGGTGAATTCCTTGGGCTGGACAGCAAACTGTTATTAATACCGACCCTGTTCCTGTGGCTGCAGCAGCAGAAGGTGCCGTGTAATCAACGGACTCACGGGCTTTATCGGGCTGTGCAGGGAGCCGCTTCCTATCGAGCAAAGGAGCGAGGCTGACGTGTTTTCCTGGCTGTGTGATCGCCGTTCGGGCTCCCTCGCTCCGTGCAGGGAACCAGCACCGCTGCGGAGCGAGGCAGAGAACCCGGCCAGACAGCAGATCATGCGGAGCAATTCTGATATCGATTTTACCCTTCGTAAGTCACTTTGGATGTGTAAGTCAAGCTGTATATTTGCTACGGCTGTTACGGGAATAACTGCCGCTGATTTCCTATCGAAAGCTGTTACAAATAGGAAAAAATAAAAAGAGAAAAAGGCAGCAGAAACCCTGAGGTCTCTGGTGAAAAGAACAGAGTGTTTCACAGGCACCGGAGGGCATCGATGTGTCTGAAGCAGTCTGTGGTGTTAACCCTTGGGTCAGCCCACCTCGCCAGCGCAGCCCGGGGCGGCTGAGCGCCGGTTACGCTGTTCAAACACAAACCCCGCTGTTTTCCTTCCCACCCGGGACTGGGGGGTCTGGGAGGAGCGGGGGGAACTGGTAACAAACCTGAGTGTCGCTTTGCTCCTCGCTGCTGCGTTTGGGGAGCGGGATGTTGTACCACAGGCTTAATCCATCATCTACAATCTCTTGTCAAAGCCACCAAGTCTAGAAGAAGAGTCGGGGATTTTATGATTTGGAGAGGAAAGAGACAGGTCCGAGGCCAGTATGGCAGTATTAATTAGGATGCTGGGGTGCTAGCTAAGTGCTTTTAGCTATTTTTTTGCTTATGGACTGTAAACCTGAGTGTGGATTTTATGGTGTAATAAAAAGTAACGCTTCTGCTTGGAAAAGAACGAGGCCGCTGTAAATCCCTGGTGAAACAAAGCCAGCGAAAAGGATCTGGGTGATCCCAGGCCTTTATAAACAGTATTTACTCTGTCAGCGATTAATTAAAATGCTCTGAGATGTTTGTAGCTTGATGATCTTTGCAGGTAGCCTGGTGTTGCTTCTGCTGGTGGACAAACTGTATCCTCTGTGATTCTGTGATCTCGCTGTGGGAAGAGCGCTCCTGGCACAGCCGCTGCCACCAGGCCAAGAAACAGTCGCTTTAATTCCACTTTCCATTACAAATGCAGGAATAATTTCGTCCGCTGAAAGATCACTTATTTTTAAAGGGCCTCTGACTCAGAAATGACTTTTCAAAAACACTGCTCATAGCAAATAGTGTCTTGGAAGCTGTCAGAGCTGGGGGGATTTCAAATTGCAGCTGGGTTTGTGGTACCGAGCGTTTCTGCTTTGCTCAATGGGCATTTGCTGGGCGCTGCCGTTGATTCTGGTGGCACTTGGGGGGCAGAGGAACATGGGGCCGGAGTGAAGCCATCGCCATGTTCTCTGGGATGGTGATGCACCTGCGTAGCCTATTTTAATGGAAACGAGGGATTTGGGGGAATTGACCACCCAGAGTTTGCAGGGGATCTTTTTGTGCATTAGACAAATTGTGCTGGAGCTGAACCCAGCTGGCTGTGGTGAGGCGGGGGAGCCGCGTTCAATGGGAGCTCACGGCTCTGGGCGAATTCCAGGTGTGCTGATATTTGAGAACCCTATTTCCCCGTAAACCCCTCTCTTTTTATAAAGAGACAGCGGGCATTTCGCAGCCTGGCGTCTGTTTACTGATCTCTTAGCTACGTTTGATCTTAGAAGTGTGTTTTTTGGTTGGTTTATTTTTCCCTCCCCTTTCATAAAATTAAAACGTGCATTTCTCTTCTTTCTTTTCCAGCCCGGGACATGGTGCGGCGCAACGAGCACAGCTAAGGAGCCCCGGGCACTCCGCAGCCCGTCCTTGATGCGCAGGGCGCGGGCCGATGCCCTCAGCAGGCGCTGCCATGGACGGGGCGCAGAGCCGCCCGCAGCCGTCGGGCAGCGTGTTCGGCAGCGGCCCCGTGCTCGGCGCTGTCCCCGGGCCGCCCGTGGAGGTGAGGAACCCACCGTGGGGAGCGATCTGTCACATATCGGAATATAGAATATCCACCAGGATCATGGAGCCTAACTCCTGTCCCTGCACAGGACACCCCACAGCTCACCCTGTGTGTCTGAGGATGTTGTGCCGTCTCTTCTTGAACACTGGGGCCGTGACCCCTCCCTGGGAGCCTGTTCAGTCTCCAGCACCTCTGGGTGAAAAACCTTTTCCTCATGTCCCACTGACCCTCCCTGGCACATCTTCTGCCGTTCCCTGGGCTCTGTCACTGTCACAGAGAAGAGCTCAGCCCTGCCCCTCCTGCTCCTGCTGAGGAACCTGCAGCCCCATGAGCTCTGCCCTCAGTCTGCTCTGCCCCAGCTGAGCAAACCCAGGGACTCAGCCGCTCCTCATACGCCTTCCCCTCCAAACCTTCACCAACTCTGTAGCCCGAGAGGTTAAAAAAAGACCCGTTTCACCAAGCACGTGTTGCTCCGAGCACGAGGTATCCTTGTTTTGAACACAAAAGTACAGATGAAAGGCTGATCTGCAGCTGACAGATAAGATGCTGTATTCTTTCTAGGGTTGTATTGGTACATGCTGAGCTAAAACCTTCCTGTTAACGCTGGAGAATGTTCGGGAAGGTGGGAGGATGAAAAGAACGATGTTTTTGGGTGCAAGCCCATTCCAAGTTAACTGGTTGGTGCTCTCATCCCACAAAGACTGGGGTTAGAAGGCTCAGAAAGGGGACTGACCGTGTTATCCTTTTGGGGACAGTAAGAGGAAAGTAGGTTCAAATTTGAGGCTGGATTTCCCTCCCGTGGCAGATGAAGAGCCCCCTGTGCTGAGGAGGAGGAGTGGTGAGCTGTGGCTGTGCTGTAACCATCCGCTTTCTCCTTTCAGAATTCCGTGCTGGCTGCCGACCCATGGAGTAGCTGCTACCCCCCCGCCTTCCCGACCTCGTCCTTCCCCAGCGAAAACCAGTGAGTGCCGTTCTCCCTTGTATGAGTCCCTTCTGCTCCCGCGCGCTCCGTGGTCCAACGGGTTCTTGATTGCTTTCCTTGTTTACTTTATTTCACTAACTGATGGGGAAATAATTGCATCACACGCCGATCTTGTGGCATTTCATAAACTGCTGCATCTTGGAAAAAGCGCCAAACAATGGTTTTTTTCTTAAAAACAGAAAAAAAAAAGAGAAAAGCTTTGATTTCTGGTAAACTCGGAGGCTGCTATAAGGGAGGAACAGCCCGTTTTATCCTGGCTTTGTTGCGCTAATGGAATTGTTAAAAGCAACCCGTTAGCTCAATCCAGCTGCAGTCTCAGTCGCACCATCTGCATGAATCTATAGAAGGTATTACCAGGGCACACTTAGGGGTGAAATTCACATTTTTGGCCATGTAGATGCCCAGGAGCTGAGTAAATCCAACACTTCGTGTCTGCGGTGGAAACACGTGCGCAGCCCCTGACGGCTCGGAGCTCATGGACATTGTGACTCGTTCCTCCGGTTGTCACCGAGGTGCTGATAACCGCACCCCGTGAGGTGCGAGGTGATGAGCAGAGGCTCGTGTGAGTTGTGACCGACTTCCAAGTCAAGCTGCTGCTCCAGAGCACGGTTTGGTGCTGGGAAGCAGAGCTGTGAGGTCTCTCAGTCACCTTTGCATGGGGACAGTGGCCCTGGCTGGTGGGAAAGACATCAGCCGTGTGCTTTCTAAATTCGGTGACAAAGCTTTTCTAGATTTCGTGCCCAAAATAGCATTTTTGAGGGACCTTTGTGTAGCAATCAATGTTATTCTTCCTCCTCCGCCTTTATGGTGAGCATCCACCCTGGATCAGAAGGCAGGATGTGGCAGGAGGGGTTTGGGACAATATAAAGGTGCCTTGTGCTACCACCGAGTGACTTGGATTGGGACTCTGTTGGGACGGGGAGATGCTGGTTGTTGGGAGGAGGGTTTGAAGGCTGCTCTGCTCTCTTTGTGAACACAGGGAGTGGCACAGACAATACAGGATGTATTTTTATTTAGGTCAGAGGTGGGAGGAAGGAAAAATGAAAGGAACACAACTTGCTAGCGCAAGCTAATAACCGTGTCCCAGGTACTCCAGGATTTAGCTTAACCTCCTTCCTAAAGGGATTTTAGCATCTTCCTGGAAGAGCAGAGATCTCCGCCCTGGGGAGCACCGGCCGCGCTGGTTTGTGCTGGAGCTGCTGTGCAGGGGTCCCTGCGGCGCTGAACGCGGCGCCGAACGCGGCACCGAACGTGGCTCTGCCCGGCGCTCGCCCCTCGGAGCCAGGATTTACATTACCACATGGGTTCGTGTCTCTGCTCCCTGGCTCTGATTGGAAGCGCCTGTACTTTTTGAGCGCGATTCCTGTAAATTAGGCTGGGTGGATCCTCAGGAGAGCTATAACAGAATCTCTGTTTTGCCGTATTGAACCACAAGATCAGATTGTGTTTATCTACTGCCTTGGGTTTTTTGCTTTGACCGTTTGTTCTGGTTTTGCCGCTCACTTTCTTCCTGTTTAGTGCAGCAGTGGAAATGTTACAGCCTTGATCCTGCAAAGACTTGCCTGCCTTTGAGACAAATGGAAACTTGTTGACTTTGCTGTAGTTACTTTTGGGAATGAGGCTCAACGTAGTAATTATTTGCTAGAGAATGATTTAGCAAAGGCTGCACCTTTAGCTTCTTGTGTTTTATGTCCTGGTCGCTGTAAAAATGACATTTCAGGTGAAATTTTCCATATCTGCATTTCACAAAAAAACCCTCTGTCCTTTTGTATTTGAAGACTGCAGCTGAACCTCTTTTAGGTGGATCTAGGGTGAGGGTGTTAGATGCTGAAAGGGATGGAAACATTGACAAATGGGATTTTAAAGGGAGCTCTGATTATAGCCCATGTTGTAAAACAGAAGAATGCAGATGGCATTAGGGTTAGTGCAAGTTTCTCTTCAAAACCCTCGCAGAGAACCATTTGCGAGCGGCTGTGTTTGGACACGGCCGATTCTCATGGCAGCGGCTTTGTCCTGGAGCAGGTTTTTCCTGTTCTATTCGGTAAGTAACTTTAGCCCCGAAGAATTTCTTTAAAAGAAATCAAAGCTCGCCTCTTTGTTCCAGGTTTTCTTAACCTGAAAAATGTCAACAGCGTATTAAACCTCGCTGATATCGGGCGGTTGCTGAGGCCGTTGGGCTGAGTGTCCCCAGGAGGGGACGGGGACATCGGGCAGGTGCTGGTTGCCACTGTCCAGACACATGGTTCCTCCTCAAAGCCTGAGCCTATTTTCACATCCTTCTTTGGCAATACAAGCTCCACATACCTTAATCTTCCCAGTGATGCTTTTTATCCGCGACTTAACTCAAGTGAACTTGTCGGTGGTGTTTTCCAGCTCTTCAAATGAGGGTGAATATCTTTTAAGTTCTCATCTAAAAAGGGGTAAAACACAGCACCCAAGCTACTCCAAGGGCTTTGGTGGCTTTGCTAAGAGATCTCCA
Organism: Patagioenas fasciata; assembly: GCF_037038585.1. Lineage (NCBI taxonomy): Eukaryota > Metazoa > Chordata > Aves > Columbiformes > Columbidae > Patagioenas > Patagioenas fasciata. Next base: position 4,875,175 of record NC_092546.1, on the reverse strand, counting down.
AGCCGGGCCCTGTGTTGCTGTCGGCTCTTGTTTCAGACCGCAGGAAGAAAGCGCATCTGGCACTCGCGAGCTCGAAAACCGAGATTAAGGGAAGCAAAATAACATACCAAAGCTGGTCATTCCCCAGCAGCGCAGGCCAGGGAGGCCGAGGCCGCCTTGGGCTCCTTCCCGTTACCTTAACTGACTCTTGCCCGGGCCCACGAGGTGCTGGTGAAACAGGAGCCATTCGCTTTTCCGGTAAAAATAGTTTTCCCCTTCCCTGGTTAGTTCGTTAGCGCTGGCCAAGTTCTGCTCTGCTGCGAGAGAAACAGTGAGACCACAGCGGTTGCGAGTTGAAAGTGATTTAAACAAGCCTTTCCTCGTCTGTCCGTACGTTAATTCCCAGAATTTATGCCCAGGTTTTAATTTGCCCGGGTGGATTAGGAGGAGCCGGGTCGGTGCTACAGGTTGAGCTGAACCCACCGCTGTTGGCACCGGGCGGTGAAACGGTGGCAGCACCAAAATGAAGGGAAAGAAAAGGAAAAGAGAAGCACGGAGCTGTTCCTTTTGGGGGGTGTTATCTCTAATGATGAAAAAAGAGCAGGAAAAATGTATTTAGCAGAGCGACGTAACTGTGTTTGCACATAAATACATATGGCAATGCTAAGCGTGGTGTATTAATGAGTTGCCGGCCACACATGGCATTTTAATTGCCTAATAATACCTTGGCGGTGCAGGCGCTCCCTGCGCTGCTCCTGGGCAGGGTTTCTTTTTACATTTGGTTTCTCCCTTCCCCTCGTTAAAATCGATTGCTGTGGGTTCCGTAACCCCGGCATGGGGAGGAACGTTCAACCCGGCCCCAGAGGAAACGGGGGAGCTGGGGCGAGCGTTCGAGCGGCTCCGGCGCGAGCTGGGCGGCGATTGCCCAAGCGAGCGCGCGGCTCTGCCGGGAAGGATTGCGAAGCACATTCCTGGCTCCCGCGGGAGAGGGAACGGAACGGGCCCGTGCGCGGCACCGAGGGAGTGATCGGGGCTCTGCAGGTCTCATCCCCTCTCGGCAGGGGGAAAGGGGCAGGAGAGCTTTGCTTTATCCGCTTGTTACTCCCGCTGTGTGTTTGTTCCTCTTGCTTTGTGACCGGGTGCGATCGGGCGCATCCAGAATTCACCTCTGCCCGGGCTCGTGGCTCGGCTCGGGTTGCACATCCTTAAGCTTCATTTTTTCTGTGTCTTTAGGCGCAGATCTCCGAGCGTGGACCCATCAGGGCTGTTTTCTTCCCCTGTCTCTGCTGCTTGGCTGGGCTGGTGCAGTTTTATGGCCCAAAGCGGCGCTCGGGTGCGGTATTTCCATGGAACTTGATGCTGTCCTTACGTAGCGCGGGTGGCAGGTCCCATCGCACCCATACTGGTGCTGATACATCTCACGAGCTTCATTTTGCTTTGTTGTCAGCACTGAAATATTAGTCCTGCAGACCCTTTTTATCTAGTAAATCCTTCCCAGTTTACACAAGCTGCAGAGTATTGAATTCTTAATACAGCTCTCCAGAGCCTGACACTGGATGTAGCGTGGGGATGTATTATTTTGCCTGGATACCACTTTTGGATAAACACAGCTTTTAAAAATCTCAATGTATGTGTCATCCCATAGTTGCGACTTCACCGCTGATGGAGTCTGAAGCAACCTGAGAAACACTCAGGACTGACAGGAAATAACTGCTTTTCCCATTTCCTTACAGGCAATATTTTAACTCCCCTCACGATTTTTATATGAATTCCATCAGCAGACCACATTTCTTGGATACAAACTATGCACCCGTGGACCTCTCTGACTTCTTACCAAAAAATGGTGATTTTCCTCAGGTAAGTCCATAGCTCCTGCTGGCTTTGGGGGAGAACGGTGCTTTGTAGTGGGGGGGTTATTTTGCAGTATCTTACATTTGGCCGGCGCTTGGCGGGAACTGCGTGCGGTTGGGACAGATCCTCTGACAGCCGCAATTCGGAAGCTGTTGGCTCGGTAGGAGCTTATCTGCGGTAAATCGCTTCTGTATTTAAAGTGATGTTTTACGTAAGCACCGAGAGAATCCCCTTTGCAGGACAGCGTGGGTAAGTGTGAATTTAAACCTGCATCGTGCAGTTAGGTCATTTGCTCCCTGAAGCTCCCTCCCCTGCGAGCGTTGCCTGCGCGTTCTCGCTGGTTACAAGCAGTGGATTCCTGAGTGCTGAATATTTGGGGATTACATCAACCTGAGCGTAGCAAGCAGACTGGAGCCAGGTCATTATCTGCAGAGCTGAATGACCCCGGTTCACCTGGTGTCCCCATCACCCTCACCTGGCCATCTCCAGGCTCTTTCTGTGTAGGCTTTGAAATCTCGCACCGGTAACTCTTGACCAGAGTCTTCCAACTGGATAGAACCAGATAAGTAAATGAATCATAATAGCATTGATCTTTGCCTCCAGAATTAATTGCGGGAGGAATGAGACAAATGCAATCTCATTAACGGGCTGCGATGGGAAGAGGCGTCCTCTCCCTAGGTGGGTGTAGTTTGGCAGGTGGGTTTAATGGGAAAAGGGCTTAATTATTTCTTTAACTTATGCATTTTCTAGTATCTAAGTGGTCAATCAGCTTCCTTCCTCCGCTGCATCATGGAAATTGGTCTTGGCCAGCTTGGACGAGCAGATTTTTGGAGATTTGTCGTGAGGAGGAGATGCTGCTTTGTGCTGGCTGGGCGATAGAAGAGCAGGAGGGCTCTGAGACAAACCAGACAGAAATGACCTTGGGTGGTTTCCAGAACAAGAAATAATTCTTGTGCCACCTTCATCCTTTTGCAGAGGAACCGACAGGCGGGAGCGAGGCGATCGCAGGCAGTGAGGATTTAGTTGGGCTCTTTCCTTCCGAGCCAACGGGTGTGAGACTGCGCCTGTTACAACGCGCTCGCGAGTGTTCCTCTGCTTCGAGTGTAAAACAAGGCGTCTGTCTCTGAATCCTCACAGCCGAGGCCGTTCTTTCACTCAGGTGTTGTACCGTGTAACAGCAGGTGGTGCTGGCTACATCCACACGAGCATCAGAGTGGTTTTTTGGGTGCTTTTCTTGCTGTTCTGTCCCCTCCGGCGCTGTCCGTGAGCCCGTGCGCTGAGCTTTATGGGGGTTCCTCCTGATAACCCTGGCCATGATGCATCACCCTGTGCGCTCTGAAACCGAGAAACACTGAGTAAGGCCTTTTCAGAGCTTTGGTTTCCAAACTGAAACCGATGTGATGGAGTTTGTACCTCGGAGGGACCCTGTGTGTCCGGAGCTCGCCCGCTCGTTCTTGTGAAATCACCCTGGTGCTGTGCCCTGCTGTCCCGTTAGCAACGAGCACTAACGTGGAATCTCATTGATAAAACCGGGGGCTTTCTGAACTACTCGGCGTTGCTCATCCAAAAAGCAAAAAAGCTGATGGTTTCTTCACAGGAACCAGAATTAGAGCCCGGATCTGATGGAGCAGCGGGCGTTTAACTGGAAGCGGTGGCATCAGTCTGGAGGCATCTGGGAGCGTCCTGGAGCTTTTCCATCCCTTGCTTCAGCAATAGTTTCCACTTCACTGGTTTCTTGCTGTCCCAGATGCCAAACTGTTAAATATTAACAGTGCCTGGACAGCTGAAACATTCAACGGGAGGTGTGGGAGCAGCTTGGGTGGTTCCACCTCTCCAGGTGACTCTGTAGGAAAGCACCTGCCTGCTCATCCTCGTGTGCTGGGAGTGGCGAGTCCCGTTCACCTTTGCGCTGTCACCACTATGCCAGGCAGAGAGGTGACACCCAGGAGAGAACATGAGGAGTTCGCCGCACGCTTTGGGAAGAGATTCTGGATTCAATCTGTGGGCGGACGAGCTATTTCGGGCGCTTTCTGTTGGTGGTGAGGGTCGGAGGATCGTTCACGTGCCTGAGGGTTTGTGCGCTCGAGGGTTCGGAGGGCCGGAAGGCGGCCGCGTTCTCCAGCGCCGCCTTTTGCTCTGTTTTCTCTCCATGTTTTGACTTGGGGCTCCTCAGCGGGACCTGCAGAGCTCTGTCAGGGCTTTGCTGGCCTCAGGATACCCCGAGCAAGAGTCGCCACATTTCTCGATTGCTCTGGGAACGTCTTTGTAGTCGAATCACCCACCCCTTGGTCTGGTGAAGAGCGATTGCCGTGTGTTTCCTCATTGGAAAAGGTGCTTCATGTGCACGGTCAGGGCGGCCTAATGTGAGCTTGGACTTGTTTCCTGCACAATATTCTTGGTTTTTGGCTTGCTGTTGGGTGATTCATCTTTGCCGGTCTGTTGGTATTCTTTATATAAACAAGTGGCCTAAACTGAGGTTTAGAAAATAGTCCTATGAGGCCATACTTGGGTCTGATAGCACTTCTTGATCTTGGGAGTTGTTCTCTTAAGCCGAAGTCTCTCCCAGACCCTGTGGTGTCGTCTCCATATGTAAAAAGTCTATGGACTGCACAGCAATGCGGGTCCTGGAGAGAGGCAGGGTTTGGTTTCCCTCACTTTTTCCCGTTTCCTCCCCTTCTCCTGGTTCCTCCTCAGCCTCAGGTGCTGCTGGAATCCAGGGCTTGTGCGGTGGTTCCTTGCAAAGGCGTTTTTGCCGTACCGAGGTGCCTCGTGTGGGCAGAGCTGTTAATTGCTACAACAAAGCCCCGACCCCAGGGGGTTTGAAGTTCTTGGGGCTGCGTTGAGCTGCATCCAGAGCCCCAGGAAAGCTGAGCAACCTGATCTGGAGACACAAACCCATCCCTCAAACCCTTGCTGCTCTTCGCCACCACAGTTTTCCTTTATTCTATCCTGTTTAGAATGACTTGCAGCACACGACCCTGCCCATTTCCTCCTTCCTTTTGTTGTCTGAGCTGATCCTGCCTGTTTCTGATAGTCGGTGTTTCCCTGGGCTTCACTTCGCTTGCTCCCTGTGGCTTATCCAGGGGGCTCGGGGCCCTCTGTACAATTTGGGCTGGAGGAGGGAGGTTGTTCTGGGTGGATCGACCCTGTGGGAGGAATCGGCTGCTCTGGGGCAGAGTCATTTGCCATAACGCTGTGAAGATGCAGTTACTGTGTTTGATCTGCTTGTGCTGTCCGGGGGCTCTTGACCGCACGTGTTAATGATAAACCAGCCCTCTTTGTGCCACCAGCCCCTTGCAGTCTCCTATTTGTCTCTCTTGTTAAAAAACAGGGGAAAATTTAACCTGTTCTTAAAAAAAGTATTAATCTTCACAAGTGCTACAATGCACAGAGCTGTGGTGATTTAAGAGAAATCAATGTAACAACTATTAAATTATATGAGAGACTTGGTTCTCACTGAAACGAAGAGTTTCCTGGAATAAGAAACATCCTATTGCTGTCCTGGAGTTCCATCCACAGGGAATACAGATATTAAAATCAATTTGAAGACAATTAACCGGCTCTGGTGCCTCCGGAGCGTTTTGAGACCGAGTTGCTTTAGGTGCTCATGATTTGTTTTTGCACCCCAGGGCTGGGGCTTTGCTTGACTCAATTACACTTTACAAACGCTTTTGCTGAGCTGCCCAACGCTGACTCCAGGCCTCAGTGTAGGGAATGAAGGCTGTGATTATAGCGGCTCGTCTGCCCCGGTTACAGTCAGTGCGGTGGTGTCGCGGTGGTGGTGACGGCTCCTGCCTCGCCGTGGTACCCTCAGGTAATGCACCCAGAGCTGATCCACCGGGTAACGCGGCTCCCAGCCACCCTTTAGTCCCTTTTAGGCTTATTCTTCCATTGGTGCGACCTGCCACAGGTGTCCAGGGCTTGGTCGCTTTTTCCACGAGTGTCACCAGCTCCAGAGCTGAGCCCAGAGCGTCCTTGGCCACATCTGAAAGCCCCATCTATGGACAGCAAAGTACTTCAGGAAATGTAGTCCCGAGCGATTTGGTTGCATGAGGATGCGGAGCTGCCGGGTCCCATCCTGCGCAGGTGTGCTGTTCGGATCCATTTGTATCTCTGCATTCCTAGAAATTCAACTCATGCTTTCAACAGCCTGCGCAGGACACTGCCCGGTAGGTCGGCGATGAGGAGGTGGTGAAGCTTGCCCAGCTCAGTAACAGCTGGGTGCAACGTTTTAGGTTTTGCTGGTAAGTCGGTGTGAGTGCTGGAAGTCATTCTGCTTCCCTGGCCCTGTCTGTCAGCGCTGTTCGTTAATTAATTGTGGCGAGCAGAGGCGCTGTGGCATGTCTGCTCCCCGGGGCCGGCCCTTACCACTCAGGTGGTGGTTTCTCAGCGGGTTATCTTATCTCCTGTGATTATATTACTGTGGTCTTGCAAAATCAATTTAGCATTCCCGGCTTGCTTCCTTTTGGCAGCCCGCTTTGGTTGCCTACATTTTGCACAGAATGGGAAGAGGAAATAAACCACCTGCTTTTCCAAGGCTGCAGAAATAGCAGGACCTTGGTAGTCTTAGGCAAGAGTGGTGATCAAGGTCACACACAAGGCAGTCACCAAGTCACTAATGAAGACATTCGAACGCATTGTTCAAGCACCTATCCCAGGCTCCAGGGCTGATGAAATACAATTGACTTCAGATAAAAGCAGCAGTGAAAACCTCACTGCCTTTCTCCACCCCAACCCGGCTGCCCGCAGAAACCAAACGCTTCGTTTTCACCGGGTTCCTGCAGAACGTTCTGCAGCCTTTGGGGACGCGGGATGTGCCGTTCTCCCTTCCCCACCAACAAACCTGTTCAATAACTCGAAAGGGAACTCTTGGAAACAGAAGCCGATGTTCCTGGGCACAGAAAAATCACAAAGATTTAGAGAAAGTTAAAACCCGGCTACTCCTTTTTATTTTCTAATTGCACTATTGGGGTGGGGCGGGTACTGAAGACAAAAGCAAGCACATGGCTGCGAATGCTTTTTCATCACCTCTTTCACAGTTGTATCCCTTCAGCTGAGCTCCCGGAGCCAGGAGGGCAGGACCCCCCAGCCCCAGAGCAGGATTTGCTGGGGAAAAGTGGAGTTTTGTTAGGCTGGGGGGGTGCGAGCCCAGGGGAGCCGCTCCTGCCCTGCGCCCGGCCGAGCGCGGCTTTGTTTACAGTGGATCTGTGGTTGAATTACACCACATACAGTAATTCTCATCGCATTGCCAGTAATTTCACTGACTTACCAAGCAGGCATCATTTCCTGAAAGTCAGCCCTGTGCTTAGAGGAAGTACGAGCTCTCTCCTTGTGACTAAACGCTCTATGCAAATCTCCCCGGGCTCGGGACGCCGCTGGATGCCTGGCCCCTCTCCTCCATTTGCGCTCCTTGCTCCTGCATGCTCGTTCTGAGAAGCCCTTGCTGAGCTCTCTCCCCGGCCGGCGCTGCCGTCGCGGTCATGAATGAAGACCTTTCTCCATTATACACTGAGAAATCTCTCCTCGCCGCTTCACCCGCCTCCCACTCTGCCGACAGCAAACTGAATGCTGGTTTAAAATGTCCCAAATGCAGTTCTGGCTGAAGTTCCCATCTCTCTACAAGGTAACGCCTGAGTTTCTCTTTTCCTCCTCGGAGTTCCCGGGGGGTTTGTTTGCAGGGGCTGCTGTGTCCCCAGCGTTTTTGCGGTGACAGATGAGGTTCAGGGGCTGTGACCCCGCACACATTGACGTGATTTGTGTTTTGCTGAGACCGTTCCTGTCGGTTGGAAGTTGGTCAGAAACTGCGAGCCTGGAGGAAGAGGAGCTGTGCGGAGCATTGATCGCTGTGCTTGTGGACTTGTAATGGCTTTCAGGAGTTTCATTTGTAAACCAGATGCCGGGTACAGGAAAGCAAGGGAAACACTTGCCAGCCAGAGCACTGAACCCTTAAGACTGCAAATTTATTGCCCCATATTTAGAAAGAGTTTGGGTTTTGGCAGCCAAGGGCTTTTCTTTCAGTGGCTGCTCACATTGCAGCTGTTCAGTCTTGGTTCTGCCTTTGCTGAAACCTCATTGGATTCATATGTGAGTTTTGAGACATCAAATCTTTGTTGTCTGGCAGTGTAGCTTTGTTGTGTACGTATGTTTGTATGTGTCTGTGTGTGTATATATATATATATTTATTATTATTATATTTTTAACCCCCTACCAGTCGTGTGCTGTGCAGTGGAGTAACGGATAGCTGCTGTGCAGAGAAGTATTTGTTTCCCCTGTGTCTGGATTGTGAGCAAATAAACCATTTATATTGATGGCTTGATAGCCAAAAGTATTTTTGGCTGCATACTCCTCCTGCATTTAGACCTCACCTGTTCTTCCCCTATTTTTACCAAAGACTTTGTTTGGACCGGAGGAGCGGAGCTGTTCCAGTGGCCGGGAGAAAGAGTTAAGTGTTGGTTTGATTTACCCTGATATTCTTCTGGTCTTTTCCAGGGAGTTAATTCTTACGTTTGGTAACTTTTCTGCCATAGCTGCATCAACCAGCGATTCATTTGCGCTCACAGTTGAGAGCAAATGATTATCGTTGATTTATCAAGTCATTCACTAGAGCATCTTCTGATGCGACCCCCAGGCAGTGATTTGTGATCCTTTATCTCCCGTTCTAATACATCGATGTTATTTCAACCTCAGTGTGAAACGGAGCATAGTGGCAAGACCCACGGCGTTGGGCCCTGATGAGGGTTCAGCGGTGGCCTCGCTGTCCTGCACCTCCAGCCTCCTCCTCGTGGTTCTTGGGCCGCCTCTTCTTCCCCCATCCTCTTCATCTCATTCTCACTCCTGTTTGTGCACCGGGCGCTCAGCACCGTTTGGCTGCGGGTCCGTTCCGGCCGGATCGGCTGTCACCAGTGTCAGCGGCTCCAGTGGTGTCTTTGGGGCGCTTTCACTCGCTCTCTTATCCCACGAGCTGATGTTTTGGGTGATGATCCTTCCTTTCCCTTGAGGAGACTGGGCTGACTGCTCCCGTTTGCTCCCTATAAAGCAGTGGAGTAATTAGTTAAGGCCCGGTTTATAATGACACAGGTTGCAGCTGTCACTGTGGCCTTGGATTAAACAATTACACTGCGTTTTATGTGTGAACAAGTCTCATTCACTTGGGCTGCCCTGGGAGCTCTTCAGGCCGGGGGATTTTGCACCTTACCAGTTTTCCTGCTCTTTAGGTGGTGTAATTAGGTAAAACAAATGGGAGGCTCTGGAATTTTGTGAGTGGTGCCCCATAGCACAGCGAGCGGACGGGCTCCCTGTGGCCACCAGAATGCCAGACAAGACGTGTCCGTGAAGATGAAGGGAACGTGTCCCGATGGTTGGAAACGCTGCAAAGCCATCATTTTGACAGCGATCGAGGGGGAGTCCGCCCCAGCCTTTGGCCCGGAGCCCTCGGGAGCGGCGCGGGCAGGCTCAGCTGTCCGGGATTTGATGTCAGGCAGGGCTAAGTGACTTTTAAAAACCTTTGGCTGCGTTTCTGCCTTGTAGTAGGAAATTGGCCCTTGACTGGAAATGAGCAGCGGTTTCTGCTCGTCGCAGACCCCGCGGCTCTGCTGGCAGCGTTATCGCCCTCTCGGGTTGTCTGGCATCGCCGAGGGCTCGAGCTCCCGTGTGCTGACAACCCACCCCGGAACAGCCGCAGAATGGTTTGTGTTGGCACATGGGGCACTGAGAAAGGCGAGTTGGTTTGCAAGGACAGTGACACGGCTCCAGCAGGGTCTGCGTGCTGGAGTTGGTGTTTCTTCAGTAAACAGCAAAGCTTTTCTGCTTTGAAAAGGTTTGAGAGTGGTATTTGATGTGGGGATGTGATGGAGTTGGGGAAGGCGCCGCGGTCCGTGCCAGAGCGCAGGGCCTACAGCTGGAAATGCCATCCGGCCATCGGCTCTTGCCACCCAAAATCTGAAAAGCCAAAGAATTGATGGCAGGGAGGGGACCGAAGGCTCTTTCTGAGCTCAAATCCGCATGACTCAAACCAACATCATCACCGGGCTGGCACAAAATAGAACAATGGACCTTCCCTGCTCCCCCAGCCCTGTTTGCGCAGAACCCGGCGTGAGCAGACCCATCCTTCCAAAGCCTCCAGCTATGCCTGCTGTCAATTGCAATTAAACAGCCGCGTCGTTACCAGGTGTAGCTGGTGCTCTGTGGGCTCCTGTGTGTCACTGAGATCCCTGAGTCCTTTGGGTGCTGGGCTGAGGATTTTCAGCCCTCAGCAATGTTTTTAATCGCATAGAAAGTGCAGGTGGCTGATGTCTTGTTCAACACGCCTCGTTTTTCCACTCCCACGTGTGGAGATGCACAGTCTGAGTTAGACTTGAACATGCATTGCCACTTCTGTCCAGTCAGTGGTTTTTTCCCTATGTTTTCAAGAGGTTTTAAAACAGCTGCTTAGAACTTATCCTAATTTACAAGTTAATTTCGAAGTTTTGTGGAACATGAAGAAACAGAGATGCTTATTTGATAGGAATAAATGAAACCTCCCTGGCTGAGGAGGGGTGAGAAAGGAGCTCCCTGGTCTCCCTATCCCGTGATGTCTCACTGCGGTGCTTTCCATTGCAGGACTCTTCATACCTCGATGAGCTCTCCAACAACAACTCCCTCTTCTCCTCCCCTGCGGATTCCCTCTCCGACATCGCGGATCCCAAGGACTTCTTGCCCGCCGACAGCCTGAACCACGTGCCAACGCTATGGGATGTAAACACGCCGCAGCAGAACCAGATAGAGGTACGGGCTGCAGACAGTAAATAACCTCAGGCTTCGTCCTGTGGGGGGTTCACCAAGGATTTAAGAACCCAACCTGATTCCCTGCGGGGTGAAGTTTCACTGTGATGATGATATTTCACTATGACCACTTTCACTTGAGGAGGGAAGGGGTGAAGTGATCACACGTACTTTAGTCTCCTGGATGCAGGAGAGGATCCCGACACCCTCAGGAACCTGTGGCTCCCTCAGAGCACGGGGGTGGCGCCCGCTCTGGCTCTGGGGCGGGTGGGTGCATCACGAACGTGCGTCCCCCAGACACCCAGCAGGTCCCGGCTGGCCTTGCAGGGTGCTCAGGGGTGCTGGAGAGAGTGACTCAGGAAAAACACCATGCTGTAGATCATTAACTGTCCCCAGCAGCCGCCGCCACCGTTTGTTTATTCTCCGTGGCAAATATTTTAGTAACAATGACTAAAAACCAAGCTGTCTCTCAATGGAAGGCTGACCATGTGTGTTTACTTTGTGAGTCCAAGCCCCTGCAAGCTTTGACATCTCCGAGCCTTCCTGGGCGTGCGATCTCCCACGGCGACACGTGGGTCTGGGTGTTCTCACCAGGCTCCTGCCTTCCCTGCTCTGCTGGGGCCGGTTACCCCTGGTTGCACCGCCCGGTATCGTCACCATGGGCAGGACCAGCTCTGCGTGCCGGTGGAACCGGCGCACGCAGCTGCTGCCCCCCCAGCTCTCTGCAATCACTGCCCTGCATTTTTATTATGGTTTATTTTTACATAGTAGCCTAAATCCCTACAAAAATAGTCCTGTGCCGTCCTGTTTCTAACCATGTGGACTCTGATCTAGATACTCCATGCCTAAAGAAACCTCCTAGCTTCCTATCTGTGGAGTGTACAGCAAAAAACTTGCTGGGAAGGGTTGTTCTAAATCCAGGGGGAAGAATGCAAGCGAGAAGCAAAAATGTGTCACGTAAGTGTGAGAGTGACTTGTCGAACCACAGCAGAGCAGCGTCTCCGGTCTCTGCGTGTTGCTCTTCACGTCCTCGCCCCTTGCTGGCCTGCAGATAAGGCTAATTAACTCCTTGGAATTCCGTTTATAAACTACTTCCTTTAGAAAAGAATCTCTGGCTATTTTAAACGTTGTCTTATCTGTGTTTTCTGAATACAGAGGTGGCTTGCTTGACTTCTTTTCTTTACGGAGTTTGCTGTTTCCTGCGGAGGTGTCAGATCAGCACATCCCAGGCAGGAGATTGCAGGGAGGTTGTAACTCACAGCACACCAGGTAGATGGATTCTCAGATTGACTCACCGGCAACTCCTTTATCACCTGAATTTCAAATGCGCTTTTTTTTGTTGTCGCTAAAGGCGACAAACAAATGATTCGTTGCAAAATCTCAAGGCAGTGCCGAAGAAAAGGTTCCTCGCTGTAACATTCAGTACAGGACGGAGACTTTGCTCATATCCTGCGCCAATATAGGAGCAGTTTAGATAACCTTTGCCTGTCCCTCCCAACATCGTTACGCCGCCATAATTTTCCAAAAAATGTCAGGAATTTTGGCTGTTGAGTAGGCAGAGCAGTCACTGAGGAACTGTCCTCTGGCATGGAGCAATTTGAAGGTAGGGAGTGGAAAAATCTGTATGTTAGCGTCCTCCTTTCTTTCTCTCAACTGGCACTGGGGAAATGGTTGTAAAGGAGGAACAGAGCAAGACTGAAGAAAAGCGTTTCAGGGAGACTGCACAGTGCTGAACACCTCAAATTCACCGAGAAACCCCCATCTCAGGCTTCAGGTGGAGGGTTGGGACTGAGGAGGTGCCGGGTGGGCACATTTCTGTTTGCCATACAGAAATTCAACGTATACAACGTGTCGGCTCCATCTTTTGCTTCAGGAACGGGCACGAAGGGAAGAACCACCGCACAGTTAAACATTTGCAGGAGTTCGCAGACCAAACTCACTCACTTCATTTGTAATGAAGGTGTGAAATACCTTTTAAAAATAGTCCACCTAATCTGTTGTGTTTTCCCACCACCACCTCACAGGTTTACAGGGTTTTTAAGCCCCGTCTCTGAAACCTGTACTTAGAGCTTTTGTGAGCTGCTGGTGTTATTCCTTTTCTAACTCATTCTGAGCACTTTAGGAACTCTCAGCGCTGTGTTAGTCAGAGCAGCCCAGGTGGAGCCGAGGTGCAATGACTTGGGGTTTGTGCTCCGAGGTGATGCAAACGCAAACCTGCGTTACCGTGATGCAAACGCAAACCTGCGTTACCGTGATGCAAACGCAAACCTGCGTTACCGTGATGCAAACGCAAACCTGCGTTACGGTGATGCAAACGCAAACCTGCGTTACGTTCGGGCGCTGGAACCAGGAGCAGCGTGTCCTGCTGTGCCAGCAGCTCCGGCCCTTTCTCTTGCCCAAGAAGAAACTTCTATACGGAGCTCAGATTTGTAGGTGGAGATGTTTCACCTGCTCTCCAGATTTGTTGGCACTGAAAATAGCTCTTCCGTCCAGCTTCCTTCTGGTAATTCTGACTCAGGCTTCCAGTAATGGAGGGTGTTTTTTTCTTTCTTTTTTTTTTTTTTAATTTTTAAAAAAGGAAATAATCGGAGTGTTTATGCTTAAGAACTTCCCATCTTTCACTTCTGCTGGTGGAGCACGGCTCTCTGCAATCTGGCACTCTGTTGCAGGCTATAAACTTGAAGCGGTGTTGCCTCTGGAGCTGCTGATTACTTTGGATGCCACGAGCTGCTGGCTTGACCTCGCTCGCTGTCGGGAAATTCCAGCGTGGTTTTATTTGCGTGGGTTCAGACAAAGGATCTCCCGGCCGGGAGAGTCGCGGGGGCTCTCTGGGGTGCAGCGGGCAGGGTGCTCTGAGGCCACCGCAGATGGTGACACTGCGGTTGGTGCCTGGAGGGACCTGGGCAGCCCCTTCGGCAGCCTGACCCTCCATCTCTAGGTGGTTTGGGGTCCCGGGGCCCTGGTCTCTGTCCCAGGGTCCTGATCTCTGTCCCAGGTCTGGTCTCAGCAGGAGTGGGGGGTCCTTCACCCCAGGACAGCTGTCAGTGGCGCTGACCCCCGGATTGTGTTCTGGTGCGGTTATCTGATTGTTTTGAACAGGGATTTTAATGCTAAAAGCAAAATTGCAAAGTGGTGAAGTAAATGCTTGCCTCGAGCGCAACCTCTAAGATGATGTGAAGTGTCAGTGTTCTGATTTAACACTCATTCCTTTCCCAGTGCTGGGTTTTGGTTGCAGTTTTGCCCCCGTTTGGATCTCCTTGCCTGTACTCCAGTCTCCCTTTCTGCTCCCCAAAGTGATGCTGTTTTGCAAGATTTCTTAGTTGCCAGAATGATTTCCCAGGGCTTTTCAATCACAAGCAGAAAGTATTAAAGCTGACAGACATCATCAGAGCATCAGATCTGAGTATAGAGCACAAGAGTCTTTACTGTTGTCGTGTTTTCTACGTCTTGGGCTTGGAGGGCTGAGGTCATGGCTGCTTCCTCACCTGCACCCTTTCCGTTCCAGCTGTTCTCACCCAGCAGATCGTTCACTGGCCTCAAGAGTTCCAATGACCACGTTCCTGCTGTCCCCAACACCCCACTTCTCATCAGCTACCAGGTGAGAACGGCGGCTTCAGCAGGACCGGGCAGACGCTTTTCCTGGTGTTGCTGTAGCCTATAAATGAGAATGAACTGTGTTTGGAGGGTTTGTGGATTCGCAGAGGAGTGCATTAGGTGGTTGTTTCTGGCACTGTGTGTGTCCAGAGTTCAGTGGGAACATGAACAGTTGGTCAATGCTGTGTTTCTTTTCAGTCTCAGGCTCCTGCAGAGGAGGAGGATGAAGGTGAGGAGGAAGAAACAGAAGAGTTGGGGCAAACAGAGACCTATGCAGAATATGTACCCTCAAAGTGTGAGTGTCCTGCTGTCACACAACTGTGGGAAGTTCTGTTAACATCACTGTGGATGAACCCAATTAACTGCTCCCTCATTTTCCTGCAAGCAGCGTATGGTCTCTGCCACGGCGCATCCCAGACTCGTGACTTTCTAGAAGACCTTTGCCAGTGTACTGATCCTTTCTTGGTGCTACACTTATTTAACAGAGCACTTTTCTGTTGCTTGCAATTGGGGGCATAACTCATTTCTGGAACAGGAGGATGAAGAGCGGGCACCGAGCTCGTCCGCCCCATTGCCGAGCAGAGCGCAGCAGCCCTGCCGCCCTCCTTTGGGTGGGAGCCAAGGCCTAGATCTCTCTCTTTTCTGTGTTGTCATTTAGCCAAGATCGGGAAGCACCACCCTGACCTCGTGGTTGAGACGAGCACGCTGTCCAGTGTCCCCCCACCCGATGTCACCTACAGCCTGGCCCTGCCGCGCTCTGTGGCCGACAAGGGCTCCCTCTCGGCGCTGCAGCTCGAAGCCATCATTTACGCCTGCCAGGTACGGCATCCAGCCCGCCTGGCTTATGTGAAGCAGAAACTGCCTTTCGTGTGGAAAGATGTGGTTTAAAATAGCCTGGAATATAGGTGAAGAAACCCCAAAAGCATTGACATGTGGCCTTTTAAATGCCTTTTGTAAGAATTATTTGAAGCTGGGGAACTTCTGTGGGGCCTCTTTGGTAAAGAGGCAAGAACCCTTGAATTTGCAGAGGGGAGTTCTTTACATTTTGGGGCCCTGGGGTGTCTTTTCTGTAAACTTGCCACTTATGAGCTTGGCCGTGACACTTGACTGTTCCTACCATCTGAGCAGGAAATGCACTTGCATCGATGAAATGTGTGAAAGGGTTAAGTGTTGTGCCTATAAACTCACACAAAAGCTGTTAGAAAAGGCAAATCTAGTTTAATTTCCAGTTCTGTTCTTGATTTTGCAGCAACATGAAGTTTTGTTACCCAACGGGCAGCGAGCTGGGTTCCTCATTGGGGACGGCGCCGGCGTTGGAAAGGGCAGGACGGTTGCGGGCATCATCTTTGAAAATTATCTGAAAGGGAGGAAAAAAGCTCTGTGGTAAGTTTTGTTTTGTTTTGTTTTCCTCTTTTTCCCGTAAGACCTTGGAGTCAGTTTGGATCTGGGAGTAAGGAATTCCTTAGTGCTGATGTTGGCTTTATAGTTGACTCATGCTGTGGCCTTGGGTAAGTCGTTTCCACCTCTTTGTGCTGTTTGCTGCCTGCGAAATGGGAATATTTCCCCTGCAGCAGTGATGGAGAGTGAGTCACTATGAAATAGCAGGTTATGTGCCGCTTGCCGCGCAGCATTGGGCCCGTCCCCGCGCTCTCGCAGTCGGCACAGGGGTGTTCATGGGCTTCCCAGCTGCAGACTCAAGTCCCTGAGGGTGGGATTTACTGCAGAACGGTTGTGAGCGGCACACCGGGGTCTGAGGCCTGATCCTGCGCTGGGGTGCGTGGGCAGCTGGAGCCGTGACTTCCACACACCTACCGGTGCTTTAGTCAGAGCCGTTAATCACTGCGCGCCCCGACCGTTAATCACCGTGCGTGTCTCCTGGGGAGATAACCAGACCCACGCCTCGCTTTGCAGGTTCAGCGTCTCCAATGATCTCAAATATGATGCCGAACGAGACCTGAAGGACATCGAAGCCTCCCACATCCCTGTGCATGCGCTGAATAAGGTAGGAGAGACGCCGTCGTGGCGTTTGGGGAAAGCAGCCCGCAGCGGCGGCGAGCAGGACCCGGCTGGGCACAGGGAGCCGCGGTGCCTCATCCCCGCGTGGCTGGTGCGCGGGCGGCAGCGCAGCGAGCTGCTCGTGTTCGCTGCTCTCAGCGTGCTCTTCCCACTCCCACTCGGGTTATTTTTAACGCTCTGCAGAGCAGCAATGTGGGCACAGAGCTGCTTCCCGCAGGGAGCGAGAAGCGTCTCCAGGTGAGCGCAAAGCGCGGCAGGACCTGCCCCTTTCTCACCAACCCCGCGGAGCGAACGACATTTCCCCCACCTGAGTGAATCAGAGAGTTTTCAGACTTTCTTCCAGTTACTCCGTGATGGGGATGAAGAATTTCTGACCAGAAACGAGCAGCAGTTGTGTGGCGCTCACTCACAGGGCTCTTCGTAGCCTGCGCTTTGCGCTCCAGTCCAGGCTGTGATTCTCCTCTGGTTTTTAGTGCTGTTGAACAACCAGCTCCTGCAGAGTCAATGGAAACCACATGTGTTCTACACCTCTGAATCCACTCTATTAAGAAACTGAAAGAGATGTTTGTTTTCAGACCAAAAAGGCTTTAAAATGGGACTTTCTTCATAGGTTTTTTCCCCTACCTTTTATTTCATTACAGGTGGGCCCCATGACAGGGAGACAGGCAACAATCTCACCTGCTCAAAGAGAAAATTACTATCTAGAAGTAATTAAAATGCCGAGAGGGTTCAAAACAATTAAACATTCTAAACCGTTGCTTAACAAAATAATGAAGCAACCTCCATTGGCCAGAAAATTGGAGTCCTAGTGTGGTTTCCACATTTCACTGCATGCATCCAGATGTGCTGACACATTGGCTAGTGGCACTTGTCCAGGCGTTTCAAGTCCCTGTCGTCACCAGATCTCAGTGCCAAATAGAAGTGCCGGAGATGTCGGCTACCAACAGGCCTTTGTGTGTCCTGCTCTCAGACCGGGTTTTGCTGGCGGAGGCAGGAGAGCGTGTCCCACGCGGCCACAGCGCCGTCGGCAGCGATTGCGGGCAGAGGATGGGGACGAGCGCCGCGAGCGTCTGTGTTCTTGTTCTTGCTCTCTCCGCAGATTAAATATGGCGACACAGCTACCTCAGAAGGAGTCCTCTTTGCCACTTACTCTGCGCTGATCGGGGAAAGCCAGGCAGGCGGGCAGCACAGAACACGCTTGAAACAGATTTTGGACTGGTGCAGGGAAAACTTTGATGGAGTCGTATCCTTTAAAAAGAGGCAAACAAACAGATGGCTGGAGAGAGGGAAGAATTGCGTGTTTGTGATTGTGCTTCGCCAAGGAGCAAAGAGCTCGGGGCTGTCTGAGGTCCTTGGGAATGGCTGTGCCGAGCAGCCTGGTGCCAGCAGATATGAAACGCTGTGAGCACACGTGCCCCCAGCTCCGCTCTCCTCCACAGGCTGGAGATGGGCAGAGAACCCAGCTGCGCTTCACCAGTCCAGGTTTCTTCTCCCGCAGCGTTACAGGAGAAAACACACCTTGGGAGTGAAGGCAGAGGAGGTGACTTTGGGCTCTGAAGAGCAGAGCATTAGGCAAAACCAACAGATTTCACGCAGCGTGTGGAGCGAGTCAGTCCTGTTCATACTGGGATTGTCCGTCCTGTTGGCTGGAGGAGCCGGGCTTGTGTTTTCTGTCTGCTCCCATCCTGGGGACAAAACCAGATCCTTTCTCCTTAACTGACATTCCCCCCCAGATTGTGTTTGACGAATGCCACAAAGCCAAAAACGCCAGCTCGACTAAGATGGGCAAAGCAGTGCTGGACCTGCAGAACAAGCTGCCTCGGGCGAGGGTTGTCTATGCCAGTGCCACAGGTGAGGCTCTGGGTGGGCGCCGCGGGTCCCCGGTCACCTCTGTGACCTGAAGGATGCTCACGAGATGGGGCTGCATGTGCCGAGAGCACCCGTTTGTGCGAGAGGAGGTGAATGGTGCTGCAGTGCTAGAGCAAAGCCCAGGGTGCCATGAGCCCCATCACTCCCATTCCTAATGACTTTGGCAGGTCAGACTCATTTCTCTCCAGTTTAACTTGTTCCTGGCCAGCCGTTCAGCTGTGTCATGGCAGCCACCCACTTTGTGCAATGTTTGGGAAGGTGCTTGGGTCTCCTGAGGCACAATGGCAAACGAACATCCCCTTAAGAGTTCATTTTACTTGAGTCGAAACCCTTCACAACCGCTGTGGTTTTGCTAACAGTGAATTCTGTTCCAACAGGTGCCTCTGAGCCAAAAAACATGATTTACATGAGCCGCCTGGGGATCTGGGGGGAGGGCACCCCTTTCAGAGCGTTCGATGAGTTCCTGCATGCAATCGAGAAGCGGTAAGTCGTGTCCAGCGGCCCTTTTTTGTGTGTCCCATTTTGTGACAGCCGTTGTTGGGGCTTCACAGAGTCCCCTGGCCACCGTCACAGCGCTCGTCCTCTCGCAGGGGCGTGGGCGCCATGGAGATCGTGGCCATGGACATGAAGGTCAGCGGGATGTACATCGCCAGGCAGCTCAGCTTCACGGGGGTGACCTTCCGAATCGAGGAGATCCCGCTGGACCAGCAGTACAAGATCGTCTACGACAAGGCAGCCAAGCTGGTGAGCTGGTGCCACCGCGGCGGGGACATGGATGCTTCATTGTGCTTGGGGCATGGCCACCTATTACGTGGGAGGGTTTGAAGACTCTGAGCACAAACTTTGTTTGTTCGTAAGGAAGAAAAGGGGTACACAGGCTCAGCTTATGTCAAAAAATAATATTATACTTTTTGCTTCTATTTAAAAGTTCTGTATTTGCAAAGCAGAGCTTGCAACATCATGCAAATGCAGAGAGAATGACCAGACTGTTCATTCAGCCTAAGACAGCGACATAAATACCGATGTTAAATCAGATCATCAAACCGCAGGCTGTTCCAATAACCTCATGCACAGCAGGAACGAGATGAAAACTAAGATCTGAACTCGGCCTTTCCGTGTGTTGTCCGCAGTGGGCAGAGGCCTTGATGGTGTTCCAGCAGGCGGCCGACTGGATCGGCCTGGAGTCCCGCAAGTCCCTGTGGGGTCAGTTCTGGTCGGCTCACCAGCGCTTCTTCAAGTACCTCTGCATTGCTGCTAAAGTCCGGCGCCTCGTGGAGCTGGCCAAGGAGGAGCTGGCCAAGGACAAGGTGTGTTGGCAGCCTCTTGAAGGCTGAATTTCTTTCTGGGTTAACTAGAACGAAGTGCACTGTTGGGTTTCTGAGAGCAATGGCTGTAAATGATGCTGAGAAGTTCACGTGGCCTCGTCTCCTGAGGCCTTACCCGCTGCTCCTTCAGGGTAGATGTGGGTGAGCTGATCTGAAAGGGGGTTTTGGGTCACGTTCAAGCTACAAGAGGTACCAGATCTGTCACCTCTAGCGCAGGCCTGTCCGTTCATCCATCTGGGATTCTAGATAGAAACTACCTAGTGAAGTCAGTTAACCACAATCACCCTCCCTGGGCTGTGAGCAGAGGCAGTTTTTGGATGCTGAAAGTTCTGAGAGGTGGTTTTTTGTCAGGAGCCCTGGTATGGGCCCAGCGTGGTTTTGCAGGCTCCAAGGGGAAGGTCGCTGGGACTGTGGGGTACAAGCTCCGTCGTCCCCTCCCCGACACGCGGTCCCGTCCCTGTGTCTCCCTGCAGTGTATTGTCATCGGCCTGCAGTCCACCGGGGAGGCTCGCACCAGAGAAGTCCTGGACGAGAACGACGGGCACCTAAATTGTTTTGTCTCTGCTGCAGAGTGAGTTAACATCCCTGGTTTTCTGCAGGGGGGACACATGGGAGGCTGGAGGGGACAGCCCTGCCCTGGGGCCACTCCACAGTGGGATGGAGTTCCATAACCGCCCTGCACAAGCTGTAAATAGAGAGGACACTGAGACGCTGTTTCTTCAGCCCAGCTTTAGGAGCTGGACGCTGGGTTTGGAAGTTTTCTATGGTCCAAACGGGCATGAATAGCCCGACCTGACTGTGCATGCCGAAGGGAACGGGCAGGTGCTGGAGAGCCAGACTGTGAGATCGGCTGGGGTTCGGTGGGGCTGACTCTGGAAAACGGGGCTGCTGGCGATGCAGAGGTCAGCAGGAGAACCTCCTGTGGTGCCAGGCTGGGGTGACAGTGGCATCGCTACCTGCACGCTCCTAGAAGTTGAGATTTGCCAGTGCTGGCTTTCAGCAGGCGTCCCGCTGTGTCCCCTCTGTCCCCAGCTGCAGGGCTGGGTTGTCCTCAAGAGAAGCCAGGGCTCCCGCTGACCTTCCGGCAGGGAATGGGGCTCGTGCTCCCCCCCATTTCTGCAGCGTTCAGAGTCCCAGCCCATCCCGTGGCTGTTCCTGCGCAATGGGTGACAAACCCCTGGGACGTTGGGTTGAGCCGCGTCCCCTCCGTTCTGCAGGCGGCAGGGCTGTTACTGTTCGCTTTTGGAGTGGCTTAATGCGGGTGAAAGCAGCGGGAGATGCCAGAGACGGTGTGTGTCCAGTTTAGGCCGGGCTTTCCTCACGTGTTGCTGGGGGTTTGTGTTGGCCTGTGTCACTCTGCTGTCTCCAGCCCATTCCTGGAAAACAACCACCAGTTAGGTGACAGCACGCAGGGCAAGTCCAACAGCTGCTCAGGTTGGTTTCGTCTCTTGGATTGGCTTCTGAGTCACAGAAATCAGAGGAACTGAGTCTAAAAAACCATGTGGTCCCTTCAAGCTTGACTCTGTCCCCAGGCGTAGGGACAAGAGCAGCATTGGCCAGAAATCTGAGTGTCTCCTGGCATCTGCTGAGCCTCCGGCCGCGGTGTCCTGGTCTGACAGCACCGCAGGGGATTTCTCGAGGGGATTGTGCTGGGAAGAAGCACTTGGTTATAAGATGCCGAGAAATGGGGTTAAAAATAAACGATTGTTCAGTGCCCAAGCAGGCTGGTCTGCGGGGCAGACGGGGAGCACGATGTCGGGAAAAGGAGCGCGGTTCCAGGGCAGGAAGGCTCCGGTCCAGAGAGGGAGAATTGGTGTTTTGAGCACAGGGTCACCCCAGCACAGGACAAAAGGGCTTTTCTGGTACTGGGTAATGGCCACAGGGGGGGTCTCTGGGCTCCCTCCCTGCTCCCCAATGCTCCTTTTTCTCACCCGGTCGAGTTGTCGTGTCCACACCTCCAGCTGCTGCTTTCACTGGGGGTGGTGGTTGGTTTTTCTTCTCCAACCAGAGCTCATTCAGCACTGCCTTCTCATGGTATTGGGGTTCATCCCCACCCAACACAATCAGCATTTAAGCATTTGCTCTTTTATTTGTAGAACAGCCCACAGAACCATTTGTTTTCCACCTCTTCCGATTTTTTACCGTTCACCTGAAGCCACTACACACCCACGTTTTGTCACTTCTCTCTGTTCCATGGACCAGCAGCCCCCGTCGTGTTGCCCAGCCTGGCAGTTCCCTCTGCCATCCGCACACCCAGGGGGGCCCTGGTGCTTACTGGACTTTTCAGCAGTGATGTAATAGCTTCCCAGTAGTGTTTCCCATTCCAAACTCCCTCCGAGTTGCTGTATAAAGGTCTCGCAGCTTTGGCACATCCCGTGACAGTGCGGGGAGGCCGCAGCAGCTGCATTTTTCCTGGTGTTGCGGTGCTTTGTGTCCCTCAGCACGTCCGTGTGGTGGCTGAGGACGTGCTGGCGCAGCCCCCGCTCCCACAGCAGACCCTTCAGAGCCGTGCTGTGCCGGGACGGCTGCTCACACACGAGGAGCAGCGTTTACCCTTCCGTGGTGAAATGCGGTGCGATCTCCAATGCACGTCGCTACGTGATAACCGGCAGACGTTCCTGGTAGCTGGAATAAATTTTGCATCTTACTTTCAGAGGCGTCTTTCTATCACTAATTCAGAAGCACTTTCCTTCAACCAAAAGAAAGAGAGAAAAAGGAACTGGCATTAAAAGAAAACGTAAGAGCACACTCTGCTGCCCAGCACCTGCCTTGCTGCTTCCCCCGGCCACTCGGCTTTTCTTTGCCTCTTCCCTTCTCCCTCCTTCACGCTTCTTGCTCCCTCGCCCTGGTTTCAGTTCACCCCCCGCACGCCTCCCGGTGCTCTCGCTCATCCAGAGGACGCCGGCTCTTGGCCACTCACCCTACCCTCCTTCTGACCCACGTCCCAGTCACAGCCCAGTAGCTCTGCCCTGTTCCCTTACTGGGACCGGTGAGCAGATGCAGACGGGTCCTGGCTGTGTGTCTGAAGCTCAGTGCAGCCATGGGGGTTCTCCAGTACCTCTGATTCATAGCATGGCAGGTGTCCTGGGGGAAAAACAAATCACTGCCTGACAAATTATGGGCTGTGGCTGCAGGTAAGGAGAGTTTTGGGGTTTCTCCTCCAGTGGGATGTGGGGAAGGGGGAGGTTTGTGAACCCTCTCACGTAGCAGGGACATCTCTGAGCTTGGGAGTGAACAGTGTCCCCAACCAGTGGCACCTGCCCGTGTCCTGCACATCCCTCTGGAGGCACCAGACCCGTGGGCTCCTTCCCCCACTCGGAGCCGCCGTGTGTCCGTCCTGCTGCGTGTCCGTCCTGCTGCGTGCAGCCGGCTGCAGCCCAACAGATCGCCTTGTTCTTCCTTTCTCTCTCTTCCTTTCTCTTCCTCTCCCTGCCTTCCCAGCTTCCCCCACCCTGCCCAATGGGCTCTGTCTTTTCAAGACAATCCTTTCATTTGGGGCAATCTCAGCTATTTTATGATTTCTCCTCCTCCTCCTTCTCTCTGTGAGCTGGCCCTTGCTGTTCTGCACTGACGCGCTGGGCTGCGGACTCTCTTAAGATGCCGCTTGCTCTCCCTTGCAGGGAAACTGAGGGGCCGCCCTGCCAAGGCCCTGAAGGGCCTGTGTGACCCCGCGGGTGTCATCAAGATCAGCGATGACAGCAGCACCGACTCCGACATGGGGCTCGACAGCGACTTCAACTCCTCCCCGGAGTCCATGTTTGAGACGGACGACGTGATCTTCGTGGAGCACACCTACAACGGCTTCGCGGCCGAGGACAGAAGTAAGCGGAGCAACAACGCGGGGTGACGTCCCCCTCGCTGCGGGGAGCTGGGAACCGGGGTCACCTTGTTCTGTAGAGCCTGGCACCCCCCGTACAGGGCAGACCTGGCCCTCGGGAGCTGGTGCGAGGAGACGCCCGCGGTGTCCTCCTGTCTGCGCTTGGCACAGCCCTGGGATCCTGCCTGGATATTATCCTGTGATGGTCAGACTTGGGCGTGTGAGGCTGGTTCACATGAACCCGCTGTGATCAGGGAGCAGGAGGAATTTCACCTGCCTGCTGCTCTTCCTCCAAACCGGGGGAGACACGGAGGGAGCTCAGTCCGTACTCAGGGGCATTTATTGTAGGTCAGGGTGCCTGCTCGTCACACGGTGCCCTCAGAAGCCCTTTGGGACTTTATTTCATTTGCAATTACCAGGTAACTCTAAACTTTGCGGTTTTTGTTCCAGGTAACTTTCACGTGCTGCCTTCCCAGAAAGAGCTGCACGGCCCGAGGGAACTCGAACACGTGGAAAAGCTGAAGCAGGACCTCCTCGCAAAAGTAAAAGCACTGGGCAAAGAGCTACCTCTCAATACCTTGGACGAGCTGATCAACCACTTTGGGGGCCCGGATCACGTGGCTGAGGTACCCCCCACAACCAAGAGTGAATTTCGGTGGGGAAAGGGGCTGGCAAAGGGGATTTCTGCTGGAAGGGGGTTTCCTCTCCTTCCTTGTAACCAGAAAAAGCTGCTGAGAAGTGACTTTGTGAGCGGAGCTGCTGCGCCGGGCAGGGCTCTGCCCTCGCTCACGGCCCCTCTCCTGTGTGCAGATGACGGGGCGCAAGGGCCGGGTGGTTTGCAGACCGGACGGCTCCGTCATGTTCGAGTCTCGTGCGGAGCAGGGCCTCTCCATAGACCACGTCAACCTGAAGGAGAAGGAGCGCTTCATGAACGGGGAGAAGGTGAGTGGGGCTGGAGCTTAGGAAACCTCCAAACATCTGCACCGGAGGGGGCGGAACGGAACGGGCCTTTGTGTGTCCATGGCTCTGTGGGTTTCCGTCTGACCTGCTGGAAGGTGACACTGAGTCCTGGGTCCCCTCCTGGGCTGGGGACTTGTGCTTTGGGCTGTTTCTTGAAGCACTTTTGCACATGTCCGTGAACCTCGATCCCATTTCTCAGCCGTTGTCTCTCTCCCTTAGCTTGTAGCAATAATCTCCGAGGCCTCCAGCTCAGGGATCTCTCTCCAAGCTGACAGACGGGTGAAGAACCAGAAGCGCCGGGTCCACATGACACTGGAGTTGCCCTGGAGCGCAGACCGGGCCATACAGCAGTTCGGTGAGGGCTGGGTGTTCTCGGTCACTGTCCCCTTAGGTGTCAGCGGTGTCCCCGTGAAACGCGCCAGGGCTGCCTGGGGGTTTCTGTTCCACCCTTTGAGCTCTGGTTGGGGAGGGACAGCTCTCAGTATGTGGGCTCAGAAGAAATAGCACACAGCCTCGCTCAAACTGGGGATTGCTCCTCAGCCCCAAAGGGTCTGGGCTGTAAAGTCACCTCTGCCTAGGTCTCAGCAGCACAAGGGTGATGAACGTGACGGTGCCTCTGTCCTCTTTCCCCAGTGTGATGGAAAGTTGGTTTGGCTCACACCTTGCTCAGCTTCCCTTCCAGTTCCAGCCAGGCTGTACCAACCTCTCCTTTCACTTCCCGTGTTCCTGTAGGTCGAACGCACCGATCAAACCAGGTTTCTGCTCCAGAATATGTCTTCCTGATCTCTGAGCTGGCTGGGGAGAGGAGGTTTGCATCCATCGTGGCAAAGCGGCTGGAGAGCCTGGTAAGTGCCCTGCAGCAAAGAGACCGATCTGTCCGCTCCCGTTGCGCTGTTCCCGCTGGCGTGGCCAGGGTAACTGCTGCGGGGATTGCGTCACGGTTGTGAACGCAGGCGGCTTTCAACATCCCGGCATTTGGGAAAGGAAGAAGAATACGTAACCAGGGTGTCAGGAGGGATTTCAGGGAAGCAGAACCCAATTCCAGATGTTGGAATTCCCCCACTGTTAGAGGAGCATGAACCCATCCGTTTCCAGAAAGCTGATGAAATAATTAATGGAATAATTAATTTGCCTCTAGTTTCATTTTTCTTCACTTCCGATAAATCCTTGAATACTTTGGGGAAGTCCCAGTGTTGCGGAGGAACGCTGCCCCACAGCACGTTCTTATCCAGGCCTGCTCCCAGACGTGCCTTGGCCATCCTCTGGTGTTCTGCAACAGCTGAAAGTAAGAACGATTTCCTTGCTCTGCCTTCCTAGGGTGCCTTAACTCACGGGGACCGCCGAGCCACCGAATCCCGAGACCTCAGCAAATACAACTTTGAGAACAAGGTAACGTGGAGCTGTTCTGGGGCAGCTCGGTGGGGTTGGGTGAAGCAAGTGGGAT
This sequence comes from Patagioenas fasciata, assembly GCF_037038585.1. Lineage (NCBI taxonomy): Eukaryota > Metazoa > Chordata > Aves > Columbiformes > Columbidae > Patagioenas > Patagioenas fasciata. Next base: position 4,849,560 of record NC_092546.1, on the reverse strand, counting down.
CTGGAGCCGGGAAGATCGTTGCTGGCACCTACAGGCAGGATCTGCCCGAGCACCCAGCGCCGTGTGTGGAACCAGACAGTCGCTGGGGTTGTGCGGCCGAGGACGGTGCTCCCGTGGGGAGCAGGTTCTGTGTCAGGACACGGTGGTTTGTCCCTGTGTGATTCTCGTCTCCTTTCGCAGTACGGGGCTAAAGCACTGGACAGAGTCCTGTCCACGATCCTCAGCCAGACGGAGAACAGGGTTCCTGTGCCCAAGAGCTATGACAGAGGGGAGTCCGCGTTCTTCCAGGGTAAGAACATCCCCAGCTCTGGGGTTTCTTTGTGTCTTGCTGGGTCATTCTCAGGTTTGAGGTGCTTGAAGAACTGAGCAGAGCGTCAGAGAGAGAGGGAACAGCAGCACAAGTGTGGGGCAGAGCTGGAGGGAGAGGGGGCAGCCTGGACCCTCAAATGCACAAGCTGTTTTCTGCTGTTCCAGAAATGAAGCAAGGGCTCATCTCCGTGGGGATCTGCTGCCACCACATGAAGTACGGCACTGTCTCGGTCGAGAAGGGTACGTGTCCGGCTTCTCCTGCCTGAGGGGAGTGGAAATGGGAGATGTAGGGGTGTCACGGTTGGGGGTTTTGCCCCACGAACCCTGAGCCGCTGCTCTCTTGCAGACTGCTCCATCACCAAGTTCCTGAACCGCATCCTGGGCCTGGAGGTGGACAAGCAGAACATGCTCTTCCAGTATTTCTCTGACACCTTTGACTATCTGATTGAAAAGGACAAGAAGGAGGGCAAATACGACATGGGCATCCTAGGTGTGGAGAAGAGGGGTGGCCAGACCTCTCCCTGCTGCACCCCGCGTTTCTCTGTCCCCCCTGTGCTGCCTGCTGGCAGTGCCACATCATCTTGGGCACTGCGGTGTCCCCACGCAGCACAGGCCCCGAGACTTGTGCGGGAAGAGGAGGTGGCACAAGAAGATGTCCCTTACAGCAGCTTTTCTCCTGCAGACTTAGCCCCAGGAGTGGATGAGATCTACGAGGAGAGCAAGGAGGTCTTCCTGACCCCCGGGCACCCGCAGGACGGACAGGTCGTGTTCTATAAGGTGGGCACAGCTGTTTCTGCAGTCCAGTCTTCTCCAGTGATTCCCAGTCTGGAGCTGGGAGCTGCTGGTCCCTCCCCTGTGTGAGACAGACACTGCTGTGCTTGTCCTGCCTCCCGGCATTACAGAATCCCTGTTTGTCCCTGTTTAGATCAGTGTCGACAGAGGCTTGAAGTGGGAGGAAGCTTATGAGAAATCCCTCAAACTGACAGGATCCTTCGACGGGTTCTACCTCTCCAACAAGGTGGGTCCCTGGTTCTGCCAGGGTGACATCCCAGCTCGGAGGGTGACTCCAGAAGGTCCACCCTGGCTGTAAGGGCTCTGAGTCCCATCTCCTGCTGCTGGGGGCTGGGAGACTCCTCCAAGAACCTGCATCCTGGAAGGAAGGGGGTTTGTTCAGAGAAATACAGGCTTGGGGGGAGAGAGGCTGTGATGGTAACCGTCAGCTCTACCCCAACAGATGCGGGGCTGCAAACACACGTGTCTGCTGGCAGAGCAGAGCCGAGGGAAGAACTTCATCCTCTACAAGCCAAATATTGGGAAGCAAAGCCAGCCCGAGAGCCTGGACAGCCTGCAGAAGAAGTACCGGCGGGTAGGTGGGGGCTGCAGCCGTCCCTGTGGGGAGAGGGAAAAACCTCTTCCTCCGGGCAGGGGTGGCTTTGGAGGGACATTCACTACAGCCCCTTGGAGCCCCGTGGTGGGTCGGGCAGAGCTGCTGGTGACACCTGGGTGCCACCAGCCTTGGATTTCACATCTCAGCTGCATGTTGGGCAGCAGAAAATCTCCAGCGCCCTCCATTCCTTCCGCAGGTGCTACCCGAGGAAGCCAAGGAGCACTGGGAGAGCAGTTACCTCTTCTCCCTGACGCATTGCAACCACGCCGTCTGGTGAGGCACCCGCAGCCCCCCGGCAGAGCCGCTGCTGGGGGTCCATGGCGGTGGGGACGGTCCCACCGGGGGGACCCTGTGCTGAACCGGTGTTGTCTCCTGTTTGGCGTAAAGGAACCGGAGCTGCCGGCTGCGGCAGGAGGGGAAGGAGTGCTTCCAGGGCACGCGCCTGCGCCACTACTACATGCTCTGCGGGGCCCTGCTGCGCGTCTGGAGCCGCATCGCCAGCATCATGGCAGACGTCACCAACAGCAGCTACCTGCAGATCGTGCGCCTCAAGACCAAGGAGAAGAAGAAACAAGTCGGTAAGTGAAGCGCTGGGAAGGGGATGGGGGGAGCAGGATGCTTGAGAAGGAACAGGTCCAGCTGCCTCGTGCTGGAATTCCCTTCTCTGGAGCTGCTTGGGCTCTGGTTGCAGTCCTGTCCCCAGATCTGCAACCCAGCTTGGCAAACGGTCCCCAGTGTCCCCCAGCGTCCCCCAGGGCTGTGGGGACTGATTCCCGTTCCTCCCCTAGGGATAAAGATCCCCGAGAGCTGCGTCCGGAAGGTGCGGGAGGAGCTGAAGCAGATGGACGAGAACGTGAAGCGAAAGCACAACCAGCTCGTGCAGGAGCAGAGTCCGCAGTTCTCGCTACCACTGCACGTCCTCCCACAGCCCCTGGACCTGACGCAGACGGGCCCCAGGATCCCCCTACCCAACCTGCGCCAGGACGAGATCCTGGACTTGACCTGCAGCCCTCCCAGCAACAGCATTCCCGACGTGGTGATGAACCCCGAGCCCGGCGCGCTGTGCTTCCCCTTGGAGCCCATTCTGCAGCCGCACCAGCAGCACAGGTTGCCCTTTGGCTTCAGCCACCCTTCTGTCCTGGAGGGGAGCGTGGCCACCAGCTCCTCGCTGCACGAACACCTGCCTCTGCCTCCCCCCGCGCCCCTGCAGCCACCGCAGGAAGATTTTGTCCAACAGGATGGGAACATCAACTTTAGAGAGATCCTGGAGGACATGCTAAGGCCGTTTAATGGGGGTCCCCAGGAGAACGGGCTCCCCCAGGAGCGCCAGAGCGTGATCCAGTTCAGCGGGCCATTCTCCGACTTCTGAAGGCAGCCGGGCACGCTCGGGATCCGCGCCCCATGGTGCAGAGGTGAGAGCTGGGGAGCCCTGTCTTTTCTGCTGGCTTGGACTGACCCTTTTCTGGTTTTGAGGGAAGAAAAGAAAACCCCAGAGTTCCTTAAAGCAAAGTTTATTTATATATAATATACAGTCAGGCATGTATAGATTTGTATATAACATGCGCTTGGGGGGAGTGGAGTGTGGCCAAGTTCAGCTGATCTGGGCTGACGGTCTCTGCTGTGTTTGAGTCCTGCTCAAAGGTCAGTGCCCGCGTAGGAGACGCCCCCGTCCGCTGTCCCTGCAGACTACTGAGTGTCCCAGTGGGTTGTGCCTTCCCCAGCCCGAGCTCTGTGGCCCTCGAGCTGGCCCGGGGCACATCTGATCCCCAGAATGACCTGGTGACCAGGGTGCCAGTCCCTGACCCAGGGATGTGATGAGTTTGTCAGATCTCAGCCGCACCGGGACCTTGGGGACGTTCCCCGGAGCAGAAGGGCCGTGTGTCCCCTCAGCCTGTCCTGCACTTTAGCCTCGCGAGTTCCCTCTGGTTGCCCAGGCTCTGTCCACCGTCTCGCTGGCGCGTGGTGGCCTGTCCCCAGCCGTGTCACCGCTGCGGGATTGTCCTTGGCTGGGCCACGGGCTGGGTCTGGACGTGGATCCCTGGCCAGAGCTGCTCCCAGGGGCCGTGCGGGTTCTGCTCCCACTGCAAATCCACCCCCACAACCAAACAGCAATGCCTGCTCTGCAGAGCGCTGCCCCGGCTGCCCAGCCGCCTGCTCCCCGTGACAGCGGTGACTGTCACCGTCCCTGTCCCAGCAGCATCTCACCTGGGCAGGTCCCGGGGCAGCTCTTTAGCTTTCTCTCGTTAGTGGGAGGGCTCTGGCAGGCAGGACCGCGGCAGCTCCTCCGCCAGCCCCCGGCTCTGCTGCTGTTTGCAGGAGAAGGACCGAGACCTTCCCCAGCTGGCCCAGGAGGGGACTCCGGGGTCCCCCAGCCCCAACAGGTCAGTCTTGCGGGGGCCAGAGCTTTGCGGAGCCCAGCGCAGCCCCCTCCTCCAGGCTGAGAGCTTTCACCCCCCCATGTCACCCCCAGGCTCGGGGACTGGCCCAGCTTGCTGTTGGGAAGGGCTTTGGGTCGGTGTCCGCTGCGCTGGGAGCCACGTCCCCAGCACACGGGGATGCTGGAGCTGCGTGAGGCTGTGAGGTTGCTCTGGCTCCTTTGGGGTTTGTCCTACGCCCCCCCCCCACCACTGCCTCCCCCAGCCCTGCACTCGGGGTCCCTTCTGCAGTTTTTCAAGGAAACCTCCTTACCTCAAAGCAAACACCAAAGACGGGAGCCCCCGCATCCCCCCAGGTCCTGCTGCTGCTTCGTGCTCTGCCCCGGGGGACCTCGGGGGCCACAACAGCCTTTTCCTGTCCCCACCGAGCTCATCCCCTCACCCTCCCCTATTTAACACACGTCCCAGCCCCCCCCGGCTTCGCCCAGGGCCCATTTCGGCACTTGCCGAATTCTCGGTGAGGAAAGGGTGCCGGGAAAACCCATTTCAGAGAGGCTTAAACTCAGGAACAGCGAGGCCGAGTTCTCCTGGCACCCGGGGCCTGACCTGGCGGCTTCCACCTTGATTTTAAAATATATGCAATCCCCCCTCCCTGGTCTCTGGGAAGACAGAGAGCACCTTGAGGAAACCCCTCCCTGCCCCAATCCTGTGTTTTCGTCAGGGTTAATAATATGTAACAGTATCTTTTAACTAAATTATTATGCAGTTGTCCTACTGATTGTATGTATTTTTAAATGAGTCCCTTTTTTTCTTCCCTTACACCTTTTTGTTAGCACTTTTTAATCCGCTTGTTGTTGCCTTTGTTTTTCTATGTGTATTTATAATTAATTGAGATGTATATATGTAAAGAGATTTTTTTAGAATATGTGCCTTGGACTAATAATTCCTGAATTTTCTACTTGCCTCAGAAGGATAATTTTTCATTCTGCTCAGTAAAAATGGAAAGGAAGCCACGTATGAGATTTCTATAAGTCCCAGCTCTCTGTCTGTCTGTCTGTCTCTCCAGGCCTGTCCCAGGGTCCTGTCTGGGACTCAGATCAGGGACCCCCACCAGCAGCGGGATTATCTCCCGTGTCACCTGCAGGGTGGCAGCCGCTCTCCCAAGTCTCCCTGGGCTGTGGGAGGAGGATCCTCCCCTGGCACCGGCCTTGGCCACGCTGCTGGGAAACACGATAACAATAACGGAGCTGCTGGTCGGGCCCGTTCTGCAGCAGCGCGGGGACATCTCAGGGACATCTCACCCAGGCACCGCGTGTCCCTGTGGGGGTGGGACGGGGTGAGCAGGCGTTTGCTCACAGCCCATCACCCTCCAGCTGCATCTGGGGAAAAACAACCCATTGCCTCATCGGGGACCGGGACGGGTCACACGCACCTTCCCCCGCTTGGTTTGTCCCGCGGGAGCGCGGCTGAGCCGGGATTTCTGTGCAATTCCCCCCTCAGCACTAATGAGGATTATCCCAGCTGCGCTCAGCAGTTGCGTAAGGTCTCTGCTCCTGCAAAGCTCAGCACCGCAGCTCCTGCCCCATCCACCACCATCACACAACTGCTCATTCTAACACGTTTATTTACTGCAAGGGGAGGCCAGATCCTGCTCTATGCAGCAGCCCCAGCAGCAGCCGCCGGCCCCGGGAAGTTTCCGTCCAGCGGGTGCACGCCAGAGGGTCGGGTCTGCCTCACCAGGGACCCGGCTTGAAGACAAACCGTCATGAAGGCTGGAGAGAACTCCACGGCAGCTGCGGCCGGTGCTGGGGCCGAGGGGCAGCGCAGGGGGATGAGATGAGCAGCTCTACAGGTAGGCAGGCAGGTCCTTCTCGATCACCTGCGAGAGAAAACAGAGCGCTGTGCAACGAGAACATCATCACCCCAAAAACGTGCCCGAACTCGAGGCAGGCAGAGCTGTGACACCGGCCGCACTTACGTAGGGATCGTCCATGGGACTGTACCGCTTCACCACTTGGCCCTCCCGGTTAATGAGGAACTGTGGAGTGAAACAGCACGTGGGTGTGTGAGTCCCACAGCCCTGCTTCCCCGTGCTCATCCCAGCCTCTCTGGGCCAGGGCTGGAGATAATGTGGCTTAGGGTTAGAGATAATGCAGCTCAGGGTTAGAGATAACCCGGCTCAGGGCTGCAGATAACCCTGAGCCTCTAGGGACACTCCCAAGGTATCCACCCGCACTCCCCCAAAGGCAGCTGGATCCTACCTTAGTGAAGTTCCATTTTATTGCGCTACGAGAGAAAAAAACAAGAGTGAGATTTTGGCAGGAAAAAAACCCCAAAACTCTCCTCTTGCCGCAGCGGGGCCAGAGCCGACCCCTCCCTGCTGGGGATCCCGCACTCACTTGCCCAAGGTGCCCCTGCCTTTGGGCTGCTCCTTCATCCACTTCCAGAGCGGATGGGCATCGTCCCCGTTGACATCGATCTTGCTGAACATGTCGAACTTCACCCCATAGCCCTCAGCGAATGCCTTGATCGCAGCGTTGTCCCCGGGCTCCTGCGGGAGGGACCAGAAGCGGCAGCTCCGTGAGCGGCCACTCGGTCCCCGGGGAGCCCCGGGAGCCCCCGCTCCCCACCGACCTGTTTTCCAAACTGGTTGCAGGGGAAGCCCAGGATGCGTAAACCCCTCTCAGCGTATCTGGCGTGCATGTCAACGAGCTGAGTGTAGTTTACCGGAGTCTTTCCTCATTTCGAGGCCACGTTGGTGATGATGCAGACGTGACCCCTGCACAGTGGGTGAATCAGCAGCTGCCCCGGGCGGCGCGGGTCCCGCTTACACAATCGATCGTCCCGCTGCGGCCTTTAAACCGCACGCCTCGCGCCGGGCCCGTACGTACCGGTATTTCTCCAGGGACACGTCGTTGCCGTCGATGTCCCGGGCGTGGAAGTCGTAGATGGCCTTGGCCGAGCGCCAGTCGTCCGCCTGGGCGCACTGCGGGCGGGAGTCACGGTCAGAGGCCGCCGCGTCCCCTCCGCGACCTCTCCTCCCGGGGAGCTTCCCTCCCGCGTCCCCGCTGCGTCCCCTCCGGCCGGGGAAGCCCCGCAGCTCCCCGGGGAACGGCCCGGCCCGGCCCGGCCCCGCACCGCGCTCACCATGCTCCGCACCGGTCCCCGCGCCGCAGCCGCCCCGCACAGCAGCGCCCGCCGCAGCGCCCCGGCCCACCCCATCGCGCCCCCGGCTCTCGGCCAATCGGCGGCGCAGAGGCACCGCCCCTCGCTGCCCCACAGCCAGTCAGCTCGTAGAGAGGCGTGCCTGGCCGGATGATGGATGCGAAGCGGACCAATGGCAGAGCAGGGTGGGCGGGGTGGCCGCCGGGGTGTTTCTCGGCAGAGCGGGCGAGACCATTAGGGCGTGGGGGGGAAAGGACGGACCATGTGGCGGTGTCGGCCCATGGGGCGCCGCAGACCGGGCCCTTCGCGGCGGCGATTTCCCACTGATCGGATGTGGGCCGCGCTCCGCCCTGATCTGGGACGCAGACAACCGGGGAACGGCCCCGGCTACAGGAGAGGGATCCCCGCTCCCCCCCCGAGCGAGGCAGCCTACAACTCCCAGGAACCCTCGCGGCCGAGGTCCCCGCGGTGCCGCCTGTCGCCGCGTGAGCAGGCATTAGCGCGGGCGGCCCCAGGGGGCTTTAGGCGGTGCGGGCAGCGGGCGCCATGGACGACGAGGAGGAGACGTACCGGCTGTGGAAGATCCGCAAAACCATCATGCAGGTGCGGCCGGGGGGGCTGGGACGGACCGGAGGGGACCGAGGGGACCGGGGCGGGGACTGAGGGGACCGGGGGGACCGAGCCCCGGCAGGGGGCGGGGGCTGCGCGGGGCCCGGCGGTGCCGCGGCTCCCGGTGCGGCCCGGCCCGGCGCCCCCCGGCTGACCCGCGGGCTCTCTCGGCAGCTCTGCCACGACCGCGGGTACCTGGTGACCCAGGACGAGCTGGACCAGACACTGGAGGAGTTCAAGGCGCAGTTCGGGGACAAGCCCAGCGAGGGCCGGCCCCGCCGCACGGACCTCACGGTGCTGGTGGCTCATAACGACGACCCCACCGACCAGATGTTCGTGTTCTTCCCCGGTGAGCAGCGCGGGGTCCCGGGCTGGGCCGCCCCTGCCGGGCCGGGGAGCGACCTGTGACCGGGCCTGTCCTGCCGCAGAGGAGCCCAAGGTGGGGATCAAGACCATCAAGATGTACTGCCAGCGCATGCAGGAGGAGAACATCACCCGGGCGCTGATCGTGGTGCAGCAGGGCATGACCCCCTCGGCCAAGCAGGTACGGCTGTCCCGAGGGGAGGGCGTTGTGGGCCGTGTGTTCCACTGGTCTGGCTTTTAGCGCTGGTTTAGGTTGATAAAAGGCAGGAAGTTGCTTCCAGATAAAACCTTTCCACAGAATCCCAGAATGTCAGGGGTTGGAAGGGACCTGGAAAGCTCATCCAGTGCAATCCCCCCGGGGCAGGAACACCCAGCTGAGGTTCCACAGGAAGGTGTCCAGGCGGGTTTGAATGTCTGCAGAGAAGGAGACTCCACAACCTCCCTGGGCAGCCTGGGCCAGGCTCTGCCACCCTCACCGGGAACAAGTTTCTTCTCAAATTTAAGTGGAACCTCCTGTGTTCCAGTTTGTACCCATTGCCCCTTGTCCTGTCACTGGTTGTCACCAAGAAGAGCCTGGCTCCATGCTCCTGACACTCACCCTTTCCATATTGATCCCCAGGAATGAGTCACCCCCCAGTCTCCTCCAGCTCAAGAGCCCCAGCTCCCTTAGCCTTTTGCTAAAGCTTGTTCTACTTTTGCTCATGCTCTTGCTTAACACGAAAGTGTGTTTAACTGGAGCAGCCAGAGGTGGCTCCAGAAGAGCAGCTGAGGGGCTGTCAGGGGGACACGTACCAGCGGTCAGGAGATCTGTTGGCCCTTTGCGCAGCAGCATCTGTGCGAGAACAGCAGCTCCACGTTTGCGGATCCGTGCGTGGGCAGGGCTGTCCTGGCACAGTGCTGCATCTGACGGACCTTTCCCTTGCAGTCCCTGGTGGACATGGCTCCCAAGTACATCCTGGAGCAGTTCCTGCAGCAAGAGCTTCTGATCAACATCACCGAGCATGAGGTGAGTGGTGTGCGGCAGGTGATGTTTCTGGTGCTGAGCTGCGGCTTGGGCCAGGCTGAGCAATGCAGTCGATTTTGTTCCTGCTGAACGTGCCGCGGTGAGGAGCCAGTGGCTCTCTCTGGCGTTCTGCCCTCACGGCCTCTCCCCACCGTTGTTTGCAGCTGGTACCGGAGCACGTTGTCATGACAAAGGAAGAAGTGACCGAGCTCCTGGCCAGATAGTATCCTTTGTGTGTCCCCCCCTTCCCATCCCAGTGTGACGGGCACTTGCTTCGGGCTGGAAACGAGTACAATGTGATGGTTTATTACTCCGTTCCGTTAGCTGTGCTAACGAGCAGGCTCCGCGGGGGCAGCTCCTTGACTCCCCACACAGTAAACTGCGAGAGAACCAGCTCCCGAGGATCCAGGCGGGGGACCCAGTGGCCCGGTACTTTGGGATCAAGCGGGGTCAGGTAAAAACTGACTCGGGTGACGGTTCCTGTGAGGTTCTCGCAGTGTTTCAGAACTCTCGGAGATGTCTCTGTTGAATGTCAAGCTGTTGTAGGCTGGGTGCAGCCGTCTGATCAGCCTTCCAGCAGCTTCTCTCCTCCTGAGCTGCTCCTCTTGGCCTCACAGGTGGTGAAGATCATCCGGCCGAGCGAGACCGCGGGCCGGTACATCACGTACCGGCTGGTGCAGTGAGCGGCGCTGCGGGTAAGGCGGAGCTCTGGGCAGCGCCCTGGGCTTAACTGGGGCTTCCCGGACTGATCTGGAGCGAGCTGCCTGCAGGAGGAGATTATGTCCGAGCTTTAAACAGTCTGTGAGGACAGAGCAGAGCCACGCTCAGCGCTGCGGTGACACTGGGTGATTCACATTGAGTCCTGTCCCTTCCAGGTGCGGAATTGTCCTGCGATGCCTCCCGATCCTCACGTCCATGGGTGCTCCAAAATCTCAGCCTTCTCATAGATGAGTTCCCAGCGGTCGTGTTTCTTGGCCTGGTTTCTTGTTTTCCCGCGTGGTCGTTGCTGTAACTCCTCACGCACCGTGTGAGGGAGTGGAAAAGGCCTTTGCTTTCCTGTTTTATAGGATCTTATTTTTAATAAAGGTCTGTACTGTCTCTGTTCCCCCCTGGTGGTGTGGTTCTCCACCTCTCCCTGTACCGAAGCCTCTGGACATCAAGAGTTCCCACGGTTTTCATTCTGTTCAGCGTAACTCGCCGCTGCAGCCCTTGGGGACCCTCCATGGCGGCGGAGCCGGCAGCTCGTCCCGCAGGACCCTGATCCCGACCATTCTGAGGCTGCGCTTCAGCGTTCCCAGCGCTTCCCTCACCCGTCCCACCCTCTGGTTCTGAGACCCCGCAATGGGGAGTTGTTCATCACCCCCTGGTTGCTTTGATTTTAATCTGTTCTGGATCTCTTGGGGGTTTTTAAACTTCAGTACAAATACTCAGGGTCCATCCTCATGGTGCTGAGCCTCCTGCAGCCACACACTCAGACCTCCAGGGTTGACCCATCTTGGAAAACACCGATTTTATTGATGTTTGGAAGCGCTTCAATCTGAACGCAGCAAAACACAGAACGCACCTTCATACAGCAGTACAGGCGCGTCCTAACGAACACGCTGAATTAATTAATACACAACCGAAGGGAGCCTGTTCCTGTTAGCACAAGCGAAGCTTTTCTCCCTTCCCTCACTCGCACTCGCCACCCACCCACCCACACACACCGGTACCGTGGGGCGGCGGAGGGGGCGGCGAACTCCCCCCGACCGCCATGGAAAGGACCTGCTGGAAAAACCCAACCATCTGGCGAAGAGCTGCGGGCAGGACGGCCCATGGGCGCCCGGGCTCTTCTGTGGCTCATTACCAACCATTTCCCTGCGAATTAATTACCTTTGGGTTTCTGTACCTTAAACTGACAATGCTGAGATGTGGTTGGGGTCATCTTGCCTTGCACCCCCCCCCAGCCCAGGCTCTGGTGGCCCCCGCAGCCGTGACCTGCAGGAGAATCGCAGGAAATGGTATTGAGCTCTTTCTAAGCTTAAAATCTACTCGTTTCTATGCTTCAGTGCAGAAAAGACTCATAGCTTAAAAAAATAAAAGAAAAAAGTGGCTGGTGGTGTTTAATTAACCCTTTGAGTTCCTTTGCCAGCAGAGGTAGTGGGTTCATCGTGAAGGTTCATCTCTACAGCCTCTTGCTGGCAGGGCTGTGACTCTCGGGCCATGGGGACGCGGTGTCTCCCGTAGGACCTGCTCTGCCTGGCTCCGCTGTGGAGCCCCAGACCAGCGGCTTCGATTTGTGGAGACCAAATGTCTGCCAATAAAACCCCAAATCCTGAGATGAAGCGACGCTCAGGACCCAGAGCCGGGAGCAGCCGTTCCCTGAGCTCTTCGCATGGCTCTTGTGAGTAGGAAGTGCCCATAAGCACCCGCAGCAAAGCGTCTCCCCCGCGTGCTCGGACGTGCGGAGGCAGCAAATTCACCGCTGGACTTTGGGCGCCTGGTACAGTTGATTCCAAAGGATAAATGTACCCGCAGGGCCCGGCAAGCGCGGCAGCCGCGCCGGCTCCGTGCCGGATGCTGTCAGTGGATTTAGCGGCTGTGCTGGACCCAGTGCTCCCCCTGCAGCGTCCCCGTCCCTGGGAGCTGTTCCCCCGCTCAGTTTGTCCATCTGTCCGTCGGCGCCCAGGCCTGGCTGTGGTTGGGGAACCCTCCTGTGTCCCCCGCAGCCCCTGCCCGTCCAGCACAGCCAGTGAGGAGCCTTAGACCCTTTGACTCTTCGGTCTCATGGGATGAAGGAGCGCAGCAGAAACGCAGCCTGGGGCTGGTGGGGCACAGCAAAGCCTCGGGTGCCTTCCCGATCGGGAGCAGCAAGCGAAGGGTCCATCCTGCTCCGCGGGTGCGGGAGCGAGCGGGGTTCCTGCGGCCGAGGTTTTGACCCAATTGTCCCATTGGGAGCAGAGGGGCTCAGGGGTTTGTGTGAAAGCTCCAGCTGCGGAACAGCGAGGACTCGCCTGCAGCTGCCCGGGGCTCCGGGCTGTCCCCCCACCCCGGGGCAGCATCTGTTTTGCCCCTTTGCCCCATCCCGGCGTCCGTGGCACTTTGGTGGTTCAGATCAAGCGGGGCTGCCGCTCGCGCCCATCGTGGCACCAGGCAGCAGCGTGCAGGGCTGCGTTGTTGGACTGGTTTGCGTTGTCCTCGGGGAATTCCTCTGCGTCACTGTGGGGGCCGCAGGCAGAGGCAGCGGTGCCCCCGACGTCCCAGCGCCCCACGCTGCAGCTCCGGCTGCGCTGCCCCTCGCTCCCGTCCTCGCAGGACTGAGCTTCCTCCGTGCTGGTCTCGCTCTCCTGTTTCATTAGCGCGGTTCGGGAGCCCCCGTCCGCGGCGCCCGGCAGGTCCCCGCTGTCCTCCAGCTCCGAGTCAGAGTCACCAGAGCGGTCGCCAGGCTCTGCGGGACAGAGGGAGCTTGTTACACTCCCACCCAGCACCGTGGCACCCCCGGGAGCTCCGGGTGCTCTCCAGGATGGGACGGGCCATGTTATGGCCACCAGTGAGACCACAGCCCCCTGAGGGACCTGTGCTTGCCGGGGAGGACCCGCTGGGTGCCGTGTACCTGGGAAGGAGCCAGCACCGTAACCCAAATTCTCCTTCTCCAGGCAGGGGATGCTGCCAGGGGGGCTCACGCTCTGGGAGCCGCTGTCAGCCTGCAAGGAAGAGGAGCAGCGGTGAGGGCAGGAGGGGGAGAAAATGCCCATTCACTGGGCTCCATGTCCCTTGAGGTCCCCAGAGTCTCCTACCAGGTGGGAGCATTTGCTGGGGTCGGCCAGAGCCGTGGGCTCCTTGTCCTCGAAGATGGTGGAGTAGAAGATGATGAGTGCCTCGATGATGCGCGCCTGGTGGGGATAGTCCACCAGCGAGGACAAGGAGATGGTGGCGTCTGTGGGCCTGGGGCGCATCAGGGTCGGCCCGAAGACGATGCCCAAGTTGCCTGAGGTCATCTTGTTGTCCTGCTCCACTTCCACGATCCTGGCGAGGAGGAGGAGGATGATGAACTCTGAGAGTGAGCGGGGAGAAGGGCTGGGCTGTCCCCACCGCCCCGGGGCAGGACGGGCCGGTCCCGTCTCACCTGCGCAGGTGCTGCAGCAGGAACCGCAGCGTGGCCATGTTCTCCCAGGGCAGCTCCTTCAGCAGCTCCTTCAGCCTCAGCACCAGCGTCACCACCACCTTGTCGGTGTCGGCTCCTCTGTCCACCAGCTCGGGGCCGCCCTTGGCGCCCTTGGCCTTGTTCTCGCCGCCCTGCAAGCTCTCCTTGGCCAGCCCCATCAGCTCGTTGTACAGCCGGAACGGCATCAGCGGCTCCGGCAGCTGCAAGAGAACGGGGGACATGGGCTGGGGAGCCGTGTCCCAGCTCCAGGGGGGCTCACCCCCTCCCGACACCTCCCCATGAGGACACAGCAAGGAAACCTCTCCAGTGCTGCCCCAAAGGCAATGCTATTTATCCGTCTCCTGAAGGTCTAACTCCAGCCTCGTTTGTCCCAGCCAATTAGTACCCACGAAGCTCAAGCGAAAAGCAGCATTTGATCAGCCCGTGGGTGCTCTATGGCGATGAGAACCCCCAGGTCATGGTTTCTCCCTGGAAATGCCCAGGGTGCTGGTGGGTGCAGCAGCAGGGTCCCCGTTCCTTGGGTTGTTGGATGGGTTGGGCTGTTCTGTGGGTGGACGGGCATAGCCCACAGCCAAGGTGGGGCTGTTCTCGGGTGGGAACTCCTGCTTTGAAGTTTGCAGCAAGCAGCTCGTTAACTAATTGGTGGTTTGCAGGGCTGGGATGTTTTGAAGGCGGCTCAAACAGCTGGTTTGGGGCTCTGCTGCTCCCACAGCCAAGCGGGTTCCCTCCAGCTGTTGCAGAGGGACTTCCAACCCATTTCTCTGCAGTGAGGTGCTGCATCCTGGCTCGGGACTGATTTCTGCTTCTTTTTCCACCTGCTTTTCTTTGAAGAAGCTGCAGAGGCAACTCAGGGACACCAAGGGACACAGGACACGGCTGAGCCCGTGGCAGGGACACCGAGCGACACAGGACACGGCTGAGCCCGTGGCAGGGACACCGAGGGACACAGGACACGGCTGAGCCCCTGGCAGGGACACCGGGGAACACAGGACACGGCTGAGCCCATGGCAGGGACACCGAGGGACACAGGACACGGCTGAGCCCATGGCAGGGACACCGAGGGACACAGGACACGGCTGAGCCCCTGGCAGGGACACCGGGGAACACAGGACACGGCTGAGCCCATGGCAGGGACACCGAGGGACACAGGACACGGCTGAGCCTGTGGCAGGGACACCGAGGGACACAGGACACGGCTGAGCCCATGGCAGGGACAGTGAGGGACACAGGAGACAGCCGAGCACATGGCAGGGACACAGGACATGGCAGAGCCCATGGCAGGGACACCGAGGGGCACAGGACACGGCTGAGCCCGTGGCAGGGACACCGAGGGGCACAGCCCGGCTCAGGGAGCCGTGAGCTCAGCCCGGCGCTGAGCTTTGCTGGATCACTTCCCCTTTGTGTGCCTGGTTCCCCAGTCGCGGAGCGGGGGGCGGGTTTGGTGCTTCTGCACCGCGTCGTTCTGCAGATGGGGGGAGCAGGACACCCACAGCATCCCCGCTCTGCCCCATCCGTGGTTCCACCTCCAGCCTGGCGTCCCAGCCAGGAGGGAACCCCCAGCACCCCGGTACGCCCAGTTTGTGCAGAGCCCCTCCTGCCGGGGCTGAGCCGGTGAAGCCAGGTTGGGATTGGGTTTGGGAAGGTTCCTCCGGCCACATCCCCCCTGCTCCGCACATGGAGGCACCTCCGTCCTCCCACCTGTCTCAGGTAGAGCTTGAGGACGTTGCTGATGTCGTGCGGGGAGGCCTGGGACAGCTCCACCAGCTCCTTCCCATTCTCAAACGCCTGGCAGAGCTTCTCCACGCGGGTCTTGACACCGTTGACTCTGTAGATGCCCTGTCAGAGACACAAAAGCGGGTTGGGGTGAGGAGAGCTGTTTCTCTGAATGTTTGCAGGAGTTGGGAGCCGCTGGCTCCTTCTGTGCTGGAGTCACTCAGAGTCACTTGGGGACATCCCCTCCAGCTCAGACGTTTAAGTCATTCCTGCTTCATAGGAAAGAGGGAGGAAAGAGAGGTGGGTGCCCAAGCTCAGAGTTTGGAGTATCAGGGCCAAGTTTATCACCCGGGACTTTCTGCACCCCGGAATCTGACAGCAGAGTCTGTGGGTTTTGTGCCGAGGCACAAGACGGTTTCGGGAGAAGCAGCCGAGCCGTGGAAAGGGGAAGGGAAAGTGCGTCACCTTGGTTTTCAGCGCTCGCTTCTCGATCTCAGCAACGCACTTCTTGACGATGAAGGGGATCCCGTCGGCGCTGCCCTGAGAAGCCTTCATGAAATCCTGCCCGAAAAGCTGCAGCTTCCCTTGGAGCTTCTTGTGCCCGCACTGGATGGCCAGGGTCTCCAGGCACTTCTTGTGGCAGGCCAGGCAGCACTGGAAAACACCGGAACCAAGACCTCCTCGCTGCGGTTGCGTGGCCGTGGTCACAACCACGTGTGTCACAGCTCCTGGCTGGTTCCACGGCAAACCGTGACAGCGAGGGACAAGCTGCACCGCGACGCGCTGCTGCGGAGCACGTGGCTCCCACCAGGGACAGAACCGTGCATGGGGAGCGGCGAGGTCACCCCATCCAGGGGACGTTCCCTCCGCCTGCCCCTTCCCCTTGTCCCAGCTTTACCTCCTCGCACTCCGCTCCCTGGAAGTAGACGTAGCTGTTGCACTCCCGGCACTTGGAAGGGGCGCGGAGCTTCCGCAGCCGGTGGGTCTGGGCGGCCTTGGACAAGCCGACGTTTCGGAAGGGGCCGGTCGGAGCCGCCATCTCCGGGCTGATCCCGTTGATGCCTACGGGCAGAGCAGAAGGAAACGCAACTGCAGCCCGGCCGCTCTCCCAGCAGCTGTTGGGTTTGACTCCAGAACTACAGGATTTGGGGACAGCCCCCCTGCGGCGAGCTCTGCGTCCCCCCCGCGCTGTCACGTACTCTGCTCGAACGGGGCGGTGGGCTCGTCCTTCTCCTCCAGCTCCTCGCTGGAGGACATGGTGCCGTTGGACGACAGGCGCTGCAGTTTGTGGCTGAAGTCACCTGCCAAAAGAGAACCCGGTGAGACTCCTGGCAAGGCTGTTTCTCCCTTGAGCGCGCTCTTGGGCTCCTTGCGTATCTGGAGCAGCTTCCCCTGGAGAAAACGAGGAGCTGGGAGCTGATCCCGTCCCACCCCATCCCTTCGGAGACTGGGATCAGAGCGGTTATGTACAACACAAGGTTATTACAAGGCAGATAAAGAGGAGCGACATTTAGGCTGGGTTTATCAGAAGGGAGGGACTGTTTGCTCTGGGCGGTTGTCAGGATCTACCTGCGTTTGAGTCCAGGCTGCTGTCAGCTTCAGCGATGGAAGTTGGCCAGGATTTATGGACCTGGTGTCCCCTTCCACCTGCAGAGCAGAACAGGGACCTTCAAAGCTCATCTAGTCCAACCCCCGCCATGAGAATAGGTGGGGAGCTGGAGAGAAGCCTGTTAGGTAGCACTAGGCAGCAAAGCAAAAGCACCCATGGATCTGATTTTGTGTCCTTTGGGGATTCCGCTCCTCCCGCCCGGCTCACCTCTCCGCTCCGCCGCGGCCCCGCTCGCCTGCTCCTTGGCTCCGGCGGCTCCGTCCGAGCCCGACCCGGCCCCATCGGAGCCAGTGGCCGCTGGGAAGTCACCGGTGCCGAAGCTGCCCTTGCGTGCACGAGTGAAGGGGGACCTGGGGACAGAGAGGAAAACAGGGAACGTCCGAGTGGATGAGAAGGAAGGACACTTGAAAACTGTATTCATGGTGATCCACATGCATGGGGATTTTACAGCCCCCTCGTGAATAGAGCTCATCCATAGGAGGATGCGAGGGGATTCCCAGCCGGTCCGGCCCCATCGTTCCCCGTAGGCGCTGGGACCAGCGGTTTTCTGCCGGGTGCCGGCGCAGGGAAGGGGACTGTGGACCAGCCCTGGGTCCACCTCTCTGTTCCTACCAGGCGTTGTGTGACACGTAGGGCTCGAAGTCGTACTGCGTGTCGGGCTCATCCCCGCGCTGCAGCTGCTGCACGTGCGAGGCGTATTGCTGGCCCGGGTCGTACAGCTTGCTGCTCTCGCACAGCGTCTGGAAGTTGACGGGCAGCGGGGCCGTCTGCATGTGCATGATCTGGTAGAAGGAGATGGTGGCCTGAAAATTGCAGAGGAAATCAGACGTGAGCTTGGTGAGCTGGTGTATACGTGAGAGAGAGACACGGAGCTCTGGGTTGGGTGAGGGACTGGGAGCGCGGAGCCGTGCTCGATCTGCAGCCCTGAGCTGTGCTCCCAGTTCCGCCCAGTTCCATGGCTTTTCGGAGCACCAAGGAGCTCGGGGGCAGCTCCAAGAGGGGCGCAGCCTCCCACCCCAGGGACCCGCTCACCGTCTTGACGACCTGGTCGCTCTGTTTGATCAGCTCGTGGATCTGCCGCAGAGAGTTCACCTTGGTGTCCTCCAGCTCCTGCTTCTGGGTGTTGGCATCCGCAACGCAGGTCCGGTACGTGGCCATCGCCTCTTCTGCCTGGGAGGTGGGAGAGCAAGAGAGGGGGACAGTTCATGGGTGAGAAGAACACGGGGAACAACAGCATCTCCCTGCACTTGGACCCGGTTCCTCCGGGCACTCCTGCGCCGTGCCCGGGGTGCTCCCGTGCTGGGACAGACTCAGATTGAGCTGTCGTGTTCCCACCTTATTTTTGGCTTCCTCCTCCAGCCGCCTCTTCTTGTCCAGGGTTTTGGTGGTGACGCTGCTGGCCGTGCTCTGCTGCTCCTCCTCCGCTTTCACCGCCATGTACTTGGCCTTGTCGTGCTCCTCGCTGCGCTGCATGTAGATCTGCTTGGCCTTGCGCAGGTTCACCTCCGCCTCTTGCTGCGGGGAAAACGGTGACGCCAGGTGAGAACTGAGCTCTGCTGGGGGATCATCACCCCCCGAGCTCCACAGGGCTCCTCTCCAGCCCCTGCACCCCGTGTTTCTCCAGCAGAAAGCCCCGTGGGACGCAGCACCCAGAAGTGCTGGGAGGGGAAGGGGTGCAGCGTCCCCCGTGGGGTGCGTGTCGTGGGGACGCTCCAGACGGGGCTCAAGCGCTGCCGCTCACCAGCTTCCTCTGCGCCCGGTGCCACTGCTCCTTGATCTCCTTCCTCCGCTTCTCGTGCTCCAGGCGTCTCACGGTCAGCGGCTGCATAGGGGGAGAAACGACCCCCAGGGATGTCTGAGCGAAACTCTCGCTGCTCTTCACTCTTCCCTGTGGGGCATCTTATCCTTCCCCAGCACTACTGAGCTTGGTTACAGGGAGGGTTTGTGTCACAGACACAAATCACCAGCCTGGACAGTGTCCCCATGTCCCCCCCTTGCAGCGAGGGGACAGCAGGTCCCTCCCGGGATGTGGTGCAGCTTGGGCTGGAGGAGGAGGAGGGAACGCAGAGAGGTCTGGGGTGAGGAGGAGGTGGATCAGGAGGTGCTGGTTGATCTGCCAGAGCTGGGGGGTTTCTCCTAGAGCCTCTGTCTGACCCCGCACAGGAGCCGGGGATGCTGAGTTTCTGGCACCAACCCCTCCGCTGCCCAGCGCTGGGGACAATCCCCTTGTCCCCTCACCTGGAGGAAGGTTTGGTGCTGCAGTGTGGTGGCCGCCTGCAGCACCGACGTCCCGTGCTCCATGTCCTGCTCCAGCGCCAGCAGGTAGATGGACAGGAAAGGCATGTTGGTCTGGGGAGCAAGAAAACGCGCCCTGAGCCCTGGCACCGCGGCACGAACCGAAGGACACGCGTCCTCCGGTGCCCGCGGTGCGGCCGTACCTCCTGGCTGAGGGTCTGCTTGCAGCTGTTTGCCATCTTCTGAAGCCCTTTGGCAAACTCCATCTCTGGAAGAAACAGGTTGGAAGCGAAAAGCCACATGAGACACCAGGACCTCCCTGCTGATCAAAGCAAACCCCAGGAGCTCAGCGCCGCTCCTCACCCAGCGTGGTGCGTTTCTCCAGGTACCCGATGAGGTCCTTCATGTACTTGGAGATGTTCTTGGCGTACTGCAGGGCAGCGTCCACCCCCCCCTCGCAGCGCTGCAGCATCACGTCCACCTCCTCGGCGGGAGGACGACCTGCGGGGACGAGGGGAAGGTGGGGAGGGAAAGAGGAGACTGAAGGTGCTGCTGCCCTGTGCTCACCGACCCGCTGCCTCCAGATGCTGCTGAGCCCCCAGGGGCGATGGAGCAGCCGGGAGAACCCCAGGACAGCCTGGATCACCCCTGGATCTTTGCCGACATCGTGCTGCGCTGGTGTCCTGCCAGCTCCAGCGCCAGCAGCACTGAGGACCAGGTCCCCCTGCACCCCAAATCTGCCCCCAGAGCCTCACCCAGGTCGTAGCTCTCCGTGCCCGTGGGCATGCCGTCTCCCCCAGGGATGCCGCCGTAGAGGCTTTCCATGGTCTGTGGGATGGGGAAAGAAAAGGGGCCGCTCACGGAAGAGGAAGGGGAGCAGCTGGGGTGCTGGCGGATGGAGGGGAGGCAGAGCCCGGAGCTGCTGGGGGTTTTCGGCTGTTGCTGGATGTCTCCTGTGCACAGCATCACCCACCTGGTTCTGGTCGCTGGGCGGGATGGAGAGGATGGTGCTGCTGTCCACCTCCCCCATGAGGAACTCGGACACGCTGTGACGAGAGGAACACGGCCGGGCTCAGCAATGGGGCATGGGCAGTGACAAGCAGGGCTGTCACCAGCAGCACCTGACCCACAGGGGCTCCCCGGTCCCCAAACCACCCCCTGAACCAGCAGCCACCATGGGCTGCGCGTGGGCAAGGGGACGGGGCGCAGGGGGACACGTGTCCAGGCTGTCGGGATGATGGGGTCCCTCAGGGACCTTCTCCGGGGGACAGCTGGCCAAAAGTCCCTTACGTGCTGCTGAAGGACACGGCGATGGCCTCCACGGCCTTCTCGAACTCCCGCTTGTCCGTCTCATTGTTGGATTCGTAATGGAAACCTGGAAATGAGGAGATGCAGGGAGCTGTGGTGCTGGGTCAGGCTGGAGAGACCCATGCGGGGACAGGACCGTCCCTGGGGGTGACGGATGTTCCCTAGTGTGGTGTCAAGTCTCTGTCCCCATTTTTCCCGGGACTGACTACCCCGCCAGCATCACCCAGCTCACGTTTCTGTTTGCTCCCTGTACTGGGGCTGCTGCCTGTGAGCAGTTCCCCCGGAGCCCCCACAGTGGGACGGCTTCGCTTCCCCTGCGAGGGCTTGAAAGAGGAACCACTGGTGACACCAGGAACCAGCGCAGACACCAGGTCTGAGGGACGCTGGCAGCACCCCAGCGCCTTTTGGGGGTGCTGAGCCCCCTGCTGCGGTGAGAGGCTGGGATGTGCCCCCAGCCCTCTGCCCGGGGATGGGGCAACCCCAAGTCACCCGTCCCAGCCCCGTGTGGGGCCACCCCACGGCAGACCTGCTGCCACCCGCCACGAGGTTTCCTGTCCCCGCGCAGTTGCTGCGTGGTGTCCAGGAAGCCGCGTGGTGACGCAGAGTGCTGTGCTGTGCCTGCGGTTGGCGCAGCCGCCTCCTCCCCGGGGTGCAACTGGCAGGACGCGGTGCCCGGCCGGGCTCGGGCTGCGCAGCCCCCGCGCTCCCAAACCCCAGTGCTGCCAGGAGCAGGAGCCCCGTGTTCACGTTTTACCCGGGGCTGTGCTTGGAACCCCCTGCGTGGGGAGCTGGGCTCTGGCATTGCCGACACCACATCGCCCTTATAACCAAAACACGGCAAACAGGCAGCTGCCACCTTCACCTCTGCGTGTCCAGGGGCAGCTCCGCTCCTGGCACATCCCGGTGTGGGGCCAGGGGAGCCAGACAGAGCTCCTGGTCCATTGTCTCACCCTTGACTTTGGAGATGAGGGTCCCAGCGGCCGTCAGGGTCTCCAGGGTGTTGAGCAGTGGGTACTTGTTGATGACCTGGCGCAGGACACGCAGGGTCTCGCCCAGGCACTCGTGGGCCAGCGGCCGCTGTGGCTCCGTGGGGTCTGCAAGAGAGGGGGCTGAACCACTGCCCCTGCCCTGTGTCCTTGTCCCGTGTCCCTTTCCCCAGCACCAGTGGGCCTGGGGCAGCCTGACCTTTGAGGCATTTGTTCCTCAGTAGTAACTTTTTCCCTGGAAAGTGGTTTGGGAATTTCCTCCTCATTTCCTGCCCTTCCTCCCCGCGGGACGGGCGCTCCCGGCCGCTGGCAGGGGTTCAGCGGGTCTGCCCTGCTGCTGTCCCCATCCAGCTGGGCTCGCTGTGTCCCACCAGGTCCTTCCCTGGGAACCGTCCCCTTTGTGGGCTCGGGAATGGGTTTCTCTGCTCCCTCTCCTGCTCCCAGGTCCCTTCCTGAGTGGGAGGTGGGGAGAGCAGTGGGGCTATGGGTGGGCTGGCTGGGTGCAGAGGGGAGCTGGGCTCTCCCAAACCCCAGCTGTGTCCCCCAGCCTCTCCCTGTCTCTTTGCCAACTCAGGGACAGCACCACCCTGGTTGTCCCAAACTGGGTCCAGCAGTAACCGCGGACCTGAGCAGGGATGGCAGTAACACAGCCACTGTCTGGCTCAGGGATGTTTCCCTGTGATATCCAAACCTCAAGGGCCCGGAGGCAACGTCCCCTGGGGTTGTGGCTCTGGCTGCCGGAGCCATCGTCACCGCTGCCCTGGGCTGGGCGCCGCTGTTTGCCATGGCGAATGGGGATGTGTCAACATGTTTGCAAAGCCGGTGCCGAAAACACGGCATCATGTGACCCCCCCCCCCCCCGCCGCAGCCCCACCTCACCACAGGGACCACGAGATCGTCCTGGTTCCCTTCGCCTCCCCAGGCTGTGACAGTCACCCACTGCCACCCACCCACCAGACCCTGTGCCGGGGCATCGACCCCATCCCGCCAGCTGCCCCGGTGGGGCTGGTTTGGGGTCCGGTGCCTTGTGGGGCCGGGGGCCCTGGCAGGCGGCTGGCACCGCTGCGCTGTAAACAGGAAAGCAGGCGGATGAAAATAGCTCGTGGGCAGGAAGCCGCGTTATCCTGCTGTGAGCTCCCAGCAGCCGCCCACCGCCTCTGCCCATGGCTGCAGGGGCTCGGTGGGCCCCCCGGGGAGCCTGGTCCCCTCAATACCCCCCGCGGGTCCAGGCTGTCCCCAGGGACAAGATGCTCCTGTGCTGTCCCAGGGCTGGCGGGCGCTGGCGCGTCCTGGCACTCACCGTCACGCAGCACCACGTCCCGCAGGTTCTCCAGGGCGTCGGCGAACCGGGCCACATCTGCCAGCAGCTGGGAGATGTCCTCAGGGTCGATGAACGGACCCTCCCCGCCCTCCATGGGGCTGTAGGACGTGGGGGTCTTGTGGCCCTTGGGCATGGCGCGGGGCGCGGCGGTGAGGGGGAAGCCGGCGGCACTGGCATGGCGGCTGAGGCTGGTGGGGCGCTTGAGGGTGCCCACGGCGCTGGGGCTGGTGCTGAGCTTGGTGCTGGCGGGGGGCAGCTCCCCCAGGCCGCAGCTCGGTGCCTCCAGGCAGTCCTTGCGGCACAGCTCCTGGGGACAGGGCTGAGCGTGACGGCACGGCCGCTGCCATGGCTGTGCCGTGCCTCAGTTTCCCCATCCTGCCTGGCTGTGGTGTGGGGATGAGGCGTAGCCACCCCGGCACGTCCAGCCCTTCGGGGACCCCAGGGTGGGGGTGCTGGGGGTGCTGGGGAAGGCTCAGGATTCTGCGGGACAAAGGCAGCCGCTCCACCAGCGAGGAAAGGGTTTGGCGCTCTCCTGACCACGGCTGCCATTGCCACCGCGCCGTGCTGTGCCTCACCGCAAGCAGCCCCCGCCGGGCTGGGTTTGTCCAGGGACACACAGTGACCATGTGGGTGGCACTGCCTTGTCCCCACCAGCACCTGCCATGCTCCCAGGGGGACTGGGCACCCTCAGGATGGCCAAACACCAGCAGGATCAGGCCCCAGGGGTCCCTTCCCCTTTCTCAGTCTGTCCCACCCCCAGGTTGGGCACAGCCGCCACCCCAGGAGCAGCAGGGACAGGGCCACCTCCCAGGCCACAGCCAGGGAACTTTGCAGATATTTTACAGACAGAGGGAGCCCATAATTTCTAGGGGTAAAATTGTCCTGACGGAGAGGCTGGAACCAGCACCTTCCGGGGCTGCGCACCATGGGGTCCTGGAAGGAGCACAGGGAGGGTCCTGCGGCCACCCCCACCCCTCCAGCAGCCAGGGGTGACCCCCAGGCTCCCAGGTGTGACACGACTGTGCTGGGTCTCACCATCCCTGACTGGGCGCTGCCGGCTCGAAACCCAAGTTTGGTACTGACAGCACCAGGAGCACCGGGCTGCCATGGGTCAGAACCGGGGCAGCTGAGCCTCCCACTGCCACCGTGGGGCTGCCCAACGGCCCACACCCCAAAATGGCTGCGGCACCCCAGCCCTTGAAAACCTGCCCGCACCCCTCCCAGGGCTCAGTGCCCCCAGAGACCCCCAGTCCCCCCACGCCGGCACCCATGGGGCTCCCCTGGCCGTACCGTCAGCCGCACAGTGGGTGCGTGGGGCAGCGAGTCCAGGGAGCGCTTGGGCGAGTGGGCTTTCCCCGCCGAGTGGGGGCTGTAGCTGTTCCTCCCCGCCGCCCGGCCGAGCATCCCTCCAGCCACCACCCATAGGGCCTCTCCCGGGGGTCGGGGAGGAGGGTGGGGATGGGGACAGGGATGGGGACGGGTGCCCCTCGCTAAGGAGCTGCGGGCAGGCTCTCAGCCCCCACCGGCCCCGTCTGGCCCCGCGCTGTGGGGCTGGGGCGCAGGCGCGGGGCGGGCAGTGCCAGGGTGCACGGAGGAGCCCCGGCCATCGCCAGCTGCATGGGGGTGAGGTGCTTCCTCCTGCACCCCTCCAGCTCTGGGGGTGCCCCACGTAAATAAACACATGGCAGAGCATGGGTGTCCCCCACTTCCTCCTCTGTCCCCTGGGCAGTCTGAGGGTTCCTCTGTCCTCCATAAACCCTCGGTCGCAGCCCCCACCGCCAGCTCCTTTGCCCTTTGCCACAGCCCCCCGGTTTCTCCCCAGCCCCACTCGCCCTCCTGCCTCTCCAGGCAGCTGCTCCATCTCCTTCATCTGGGGCAAAATTCGCCCCCAGGCCCAGTGAACAGGGTCCGTCCTCGGCTCTCGCCTCTTCGCAGACCCCCTGGCCATACCCAAATTCCCCTTCCCACCCTGTGGCTCTTCCCAGTGGCTCCGTGTGTGCTATGGCCCCACGGCTCCCACCCTGCAGGAGGGGACACAGGACACTCACCGGCAGGGTCTGCGGGACAGGGCTTCCCGCCCTGCTCTTCTTGGAGATGGAGGGGGTTTTAATCAGCTCCCGTTTCTTCCGGGAGAACATGGTGGTTCCTGCAGCGGCCGAGCCCCTGCCCTCGGCGCCCCTCGCTCGGCACGGCCGCGGTGCCGGGCTGCTGCTCACCCCGCCGGCCACATTCGCCGGGGAGAACTGTCAGGAGGGCGCGTGTGACGCGGCCTTATTTCCTCATCAGCTTTGCAGGCAAACCTGAAACAGGAAAAGCCAAATGCGCACCCAGGGCACAAGGCCGGGGGGAAGGGAGACCCCACTGCCCCTCGGGGGCTGTTTACAGCCTCGCAGGAGGTGGTAGAGAAGGTGCTGGTGCTCTCGGGGTGGTGGGGTCTCAGTAGCTGTTTGTGGGGGGTGTTGGAGCTGCACCCCAGGGCTGCAGAGAAGGGGAAGGGAGGACAGAGAGCCCCACACTGCAGGACTGGAGCTGAGCCCTGCAGGATCCTGGTCCCTGTGGGATTCACCCCTGTTTGGGGGTGTCCATCAGTCCAGGGAGGATGAACCCTGCTCCGTGGGGTTGCTGGAGGCCTCTGCACACTCACGGTCCCCCACCCGTGACTCACCCACCCGCGGGGTAACGCAGCCCCACAACGGTCTGTTCACCCACGGGAACCCAACGAGGCAGTGGATGAACCCTGGGGAGGGACAGGACAGGACAGGACGGGACAGGATGAATCCCCCCGGAGTGCCGCTCCCACAGCCTGGGGACCCCCGGCCGGATCGTGCCCCGCCGCTGCCCACCGGGCTGCTCGGGCGGGCCGGGCCGGGGGGGATCCCCCCGCTTCGTCCCCGGGGACCCCGCGGGGCCGCGCTGCCGCCTCTCTCGGGCCATCTGGCGGTCGCGGCCGTGGAGCGCCCGGGCGGGACCCGGGGCGGGGGACCGAGGCGTGGGGAGCGGGCCGGGGGGTGCGCGGACCGGGGGGTGCGTGGGTCGAGGGGTGCGTGGGTGTCCGTCCGGGGATGTGCCCCGGGTCGGGGTGCGCACATCCGTGGGTGCACGTGCGTGGGCGATGCACACGCGTGTGCCCGCCTATAGGTGCGTGCGCGTGCCCGTGGCGGGGGCTCCCGCGGGGGGTTGCGTGCCCGGGTGGGATGAGCCCACGCGTGCCCGGGATGGCTCCAGCCCCGGCCCCCGCGGGCTCCCGGTGCCCCCGATTTCCCCCCGGTCGCTGGTGTCGGGATGCGGGACCCCCCCCGCGATCCGGCCGCTCCTGCCCTTATTTGGGCATTTCAGCCCCGTCCAATCAGCGCGGGGGGGGGGCGGGCCCGACCCCCCCGCCCCGCCCGGCCCCGCCACCGCTCCCCGCTCCGCTCCGGTACCGGCTCCGCTCCCCGCTCCCCGCCATGAGCAACTCCCAGTTCAACAAGGGCCCGTCCTACGGCCTCTCCGCCGAGGTCAAAAACCGGGTGAGTCGTGGCGGAAAACGGGAGGTCCCGGTGCCACCGGGCGGGAGCGAGTCGGAGACCGTGGGGTACCGGAACCACCGGGCGCTGCGGTTCCCGGTGCTCCCGAGGTCCTGGAGAGCCGGGCATCCCGGTGCCGCTGGGGTGTCCCGGCTGCATCCCGGGGTCCTGGAGAGCCGGGGGTCCGAGGAGGATGGGGAGCCGGGGTCCCGGTGTACCGGGGACTCTGCGGGGCGGGGGATGCCGGGACTCCGGTCTTGGGGTGCCCTGGTCCTGCCTGCGAGGGTCTGGGGAGCTGTCTCTGGGGAACCGGGACCAGGAGGGGTCCCGGGCACCGGTCACCGCGCCCAGCCCCGCAGCAGCCGCCGCTGCCGCCCCCCGCCCCGGCATCCCCGGGGCACCGCGGGGCTGAGCCGCTCTCCGCGGAGCTGCCGCTACGGGGCCGGAAGGGGAACGGGAACCGGTGCCTCCGGCTGGGCTGTTGACACCCCGAGGCAGGAGCTGGGTGCTGCGGGGTGCAGGCAGCTGTGTGCCTGGGTGCACCCCGAGGCTCCGGGTGACCCCGTCCCTGTGCCCCTCGCCGAGGGGCTGCGCTGCTGTGGCAGAGGACGGGGGTCCCACAGGGCTGGGGACAGCGGGGGGACACAGCACCCCCTTCCCTTCACAACACCCCCTTCCCTTGGCCATGCTCCCTGCACATCCCGGGACTGCGGTCGGGGCTGGGCTCTGGGAACCACTGCCACCCCGGGCAGTGGGACAGGCAGTGGCCACCATGCTGGGCTATACCTGGCACCGGGTGAGCAGTGGTTGAGCTGTTGTCACCCCAACCTGTGGCCCCGTGTGGCTGTGCCCTGCCCGGGGTCCCAGGAGCTGCCTGGACAGGGCTGGCGCAGGCAGGGGAAGGGACGCTGGGCTGGCATCACTGCCAGGGCTTGGCCACGCGTGGCAGCTGCTCCTTGCCCGGCCTCGCGGGGTTTTGCGTTTCGTCACCGAGCAGACGGGCCCCTGCTTGCATCTGGGCTGGGCCGCGGCAGCGCTGAGCGTGGACCGCGCTGGAGGATCGCTGCTGCCTGCTCTTGGGCGCTTCGGCTTGATTCAGCAAGACTTAAGCCAGTTTAACTGCCCCAGTGTGTCTCCTGGAGGCTGACATCACCAACTGGGAACCAGTTAAGCCAGTGGCAGCCTCCCAGTCCATGCTAGCCCTTGCAAACTGGGCTGTGGTGGCATCTGTTTAGGGGCTGGTCCCCTCTGCCCCCTTCCATGCCCCAAGAACCACCCCCCACTGGCCATGGGCTGGGCAGAGAAGCTGGCACATGCCCCATGCCCCAGCAAATCGGCTGGTGGGACAGTGTGATCCCCTGGCTGGGACACACGTGGCGTCGTGAGTGTGACCCTGCTCGGCTGGACTGTCCCTGCCTCCGGCACCAGTGGCCGAGGCGATGCTGGCGGTGATGCTGCCGAGCGGGCAGCTGCTCTCCATTTGGGAGGAGGCGGCCGCATTCCTGGCATAGCCGCGGTGACCGAGGAATCTGTGGCAGTGCGTCCGGCCCCGCCAGAGGGGCTGGGGACCCCGGGGCTCCGTGCGGGGCTGCTGTCCCCAGACCTTGCTGCGGGTCTGTGCCCGGGGGGAGCAGCCCCACAGGAGGGTTTTGGGGTGCCTGTGGGGACCGTGCTTGAGCTGCACCCTCTCTGTCCCCCCCCAGCTCGCCCAGAAGTACGACCCACAGAAGGAGGATGAGCTGCGGACGTGGATTGAGAGCGTCACGGGGAAGCA
The DNA here is from genome assembly GCF_037038585.1 of Patagioenas fasciata. Classification (NCBI taxonomy): domain Eukaryota; kingdom Metazoa; phylum Chordata; class Aves; order Columbiformes; family Columbidae; genus Patagioenas; species Patagioenas fasciata. The sequence goes on along the minus strand of NC_092546.1, from coordinate 4,821,753 downwards.
GATCGGGCCCGATTTCCAGAAGGGGCTGAAGGATGGGGTGATCCTCTGCGAGTGAGTCCCATGGAGCTCGCCGCTCTGTTCGGACGGGACACGGGACGGGATGGGATGGGACCACAGCCTGTGGGGCGGGAAGGGTGGGCTGGATGTGGCTGTGTCCCCACTGGGACCCCCAGGAGCCCGAAGTTTCCTTTGTGGCACTGCTGGTCTGGCATCACCCACAAAGTGCCCAAGTCTGGGGGGAGCCCTGGGGACCAGCAGAGACCTGGTGGGGGGAATCGCCTTGTGCTCGTGGGGGACACCTGGTCTGGACCTTTCCCAAAGGGGCCCGTGTGCTGCTGCCACCCGGTCCCCACCACAGCCCCCTGTCCCCCTGCTGCCCCCAGGCTCATGAACAAGCTGCAGCCCAACGCAGTGAGGAAGATCAACCGCTCGGCACAGAACTGGCACCAGGTAGGTGCGGGCAGCCCTGCCTGCAATCAGCTCCGTCCCGGCCCCGCCGCTGCCACCCGCTCAAGTGTCACCCCTCTCCCCCCGCCCCCAGCTCGAGAACCTCTCCAACTTCATCAAGGCCATGGCCAGTTACGGCATGAACCCCGTGGACCTCTTTGAAGCCAACGACCTCTTTGAGAGCGGGAACCTGACGCAGGTGCAGGTGTCACTGCTGGCGCTGGCGGGCATGGTGAGTGCGGGGGGACCAGTGGCTTGGGAGGGGGCACAACCCCATGGGGGATGGGCTGGGCAGACCCTCAGTTTGGGATGGTGTCTGTGGGACCCCACGGCTCCCCCTGCCCAGGGGGTGGGAGCTGTGGGACCCTGTCCATCCTCACTATTGCTCCCGGACAGGCCAAGACGAAGGGGATGCAGAGCGGTGTGGACATCGGTGTGAAGTACTCGGAGAAGCAGCAGAGGAACTTTGACGAGGCCAAGATGAAGGCCGGGCAGTGCGTGATCGGGCTGCAGGTGGGCTGGCCCCTCTGCTCCTGAGGGTACCAGCGGAGGGGGACTCGGTTTTATCAGACCCTCAGCATCATCATGGCTGGGTGGATCGAGGCTGAAGGTGCCTCGAGTGTTTTTGGGATCTGAGACCAGCTCAGCTCCATCTCTGAATCCCGGCACTCAGCCTCCAGGAGAGGATGCACATGGGTTGGGTGGGGAGCGCTGGCTGTGCCCCCCGGGCTGCAGGGGAAAGGGGAGAGAGGAGAAGGGGCACAAGGGGGTCTGTGCTTGGTCTCATCGCACCGTCTTGTCAGATGGGCACTAACAAGTGTGCCAGCCAGTCCGGCATGACGGCCTACGGCACCAGGAGGCACCTCTACGACCCCAAGAACCAGATCCTGCCGCCCATGGACCACTCCACCATCAGCCTCCAGATGGGCACCAACAAGTGTGCCAGCCAGGTGAGCCCCGGCGCTGCGCTGGGGAGGGGACAGGGGGACACCGCGGCTAAGCCTGCTCTGTCCTGTCCTTCCAGGTGGGCATGACGGCTCCTGGCACCAGGAGACACATCTACGATGCCAAGATGGGGACGGAGAAGTGCGACAACTCCTCCATGTCGCTGCAGATGGGCTCCAACCAGGGCGCCAACCAGAGCGGCCAGGTCTTTGGCCTCGGCCGCCAGGTCTATGACCCCAAGTACTGCCCGCAGGGTGGCCAGGGCGAGGTGGCCAACGCCGCCTGCGACCAGAGCGGGGACCCCCCCGGGTACCACTACTACTGTGAGGAGGAGGAGAGCTACTGAGCGGGACGTTGCCCAGCCCCGTCTCGCACATCTCATGTACAGAACCTGCTGCCAGCAACATTCCAGCCTCTACTTTTGTCATTCCTTCTTTTTAAACTCTTTTCTAAAAAAAAAGTAATCTATTTTTCTGAGCAAGAAAATAAAGACCTTGTTTGTAGGAAGGAGACTGGCCTCTTCCCGCAGCCCATGGGTGTCCCCAGCACAGCCCCAGTGTTCATGGCAGGAAGGCGGCGGATGCTCTGGCGCTGAGGAGGTGACAGTGTCTTCTCTCACACAACCACGAGGACGCGCCCCCCTGGTGCCATTGCCATGCTGCTCGTCCCGGCACTGGCAGCACCCAGCTCAGCGCCATGGAAGAGGGGGCTCAGGGCAGCGGGACACGGGGGGGAGCATGGCCAGGAGAGCCCCCCAGGTGTGGGGGGAGCCCAGGGCGCTGTGGGGCTGCAGCCCAAGGGATGTGGGGAGGATGTGCTCTGCCAGCAACCATGCACTCTCATGTGAGCTCTAGACAGATCACAGTATGTTTGGGATTGGAAGGGACCTCGAAATATCATCCAGTCCAATCCCCCTGCTGGAGCGGGAACGCCTAGGTGAGGTTACACAGGAAGGTGTCCAGGCAGGCTTTGAATGTCTCCAGGGAAGGAGACTCCACAACCTCCCTGGGCAGCCTGTTCCAGTGCTCTGTCACCCACTCTTTTATTATTATAGATAAATTTTTAAATATTTTATATATTTTAAAATATTTTTTATTCTTTTTAATTTTTATTATTGCTCTTTATGTTACCTTTAAAAAACAACAAACATACAAGCTTTTAACTTAAGAGACTGTTTCTGGTGCAGGCTCCGTGAGCCAGTGCTCAGACAGGGCACCCAACACCTGGGGGGTGGGAGATGCCACAGACCTGGACGAGACCCCAGAGCACGGGCTGTGAGATGGGGGGGCACAGACCTTCCCACGGGGCTGCTGGGTCGTAAAAGGATCCCCGCAGGCTCGGGGGACGTTTGAAATCCTCTCTAGAGAGGGGAGAAAAATATGGAACGCTTCACGAATTTGCGTGTCATCCTTGCGCAGGGGCCATGCTAATCTTCTCTGTATCGTTCCAATTTTAGTATATGTGCTGCCGAAGCGAGCACGAACCCCAGCGTTTCCGCGACGCTATTTAAACCTCTCATAATTTACTATTTTCAAGTCATGGCGAGCAGACAGGAGCCTGCATTCTTCTTCTCGGCTTAATTCTTCCCAAGCGATTTTTGACCATTTCCGTTTTATTAATCCTCTTTTTAAAGAGAAATTCTGGCGTTTCCCTAGCTGACTCCCCATGCAGTACGACCGGTCACACGCGGTGCATGGCGGGAGGTCTTCTACTTTGCATAACAGGGCGTGGCCTGCCTCTATCCGCCACCGTCCCAGGGTTCCCCGGTGGCGCTCGCGCATGCGCGTTGCTGCTGACGTCGGTGCCGGCGGAGGAAGATGGCGGCGGGGCGCTGAGGGGACGGGACCGGGCCGCTCCGTTCCGCTCCGTGCCGCGCCAGCAGAGCCGAGCCGCGCCGCCCCGGTGACGGACCCCCCATGGCCGCGGGGCCGGCCCGGGAGCCTCGACCCTACTGGGCCTCCTCGGGCCGCGCCGCTCCTGGGCCCCGCCGAGGCAGCGGCCCGCTGAGCCCCGGGCCTGGGCCCCGCCGAGCCTGACCCGCCCGCCGCTCGGGAGGCGTCTGCGCCACGAGGCCGGGCCGGGACCCCCTGAGGAAAGCGGGACCCCCGGAACGGGGCTTCTCCGCGGCCTCTCGGAGCCGCCGCTTGACCCGACGACCCCTCCGGAGCGGCCTTCTCGGCCCGAACCCCCTCTGCGGAGCAGGAGCGGCTCCTCCGGCCCGGGGCAGCACCCTTCGGCTCCCGGCCGAGGCGGCAGGATGTCCGAGAACCAGCCGAACGCCAACAACCACCACCCGGCCAACAACAACGGGGCCGGTGGGGGAAACAACCGTGGCGTCCGCAACCCCAACCTCAACCAGAACCCCCTGATCAACGTGCGCGACCGCCTCTTCCACGCGCTCTTCTTCAAGATGGCAGTGACCTACGCTCGCCTCTTCCCGCCCTCCTTCCGCCGCGTCTTCGAGTTCTTCGTCCTCCTCAAGGTGAGGGGCAGCCGGGCACTAAGGCGTCAGTGTCCTTATAAACACACAAAACTTGGGTCTGCTAAAGGTCACGGCCTGCGTTTGGGCCACCTGCACCAAGCTGTCCACTGAGCTTCTGTGGGCTACTTGGGTGTGAGAAAGACACGAGTGGTTGTGACGGTTTGTGGTGACCCCACACACCAGAGCTCTGGTACCAGATCTGGAAATGAAAAAGGGGATCCCTGAGCCAGCTCGATGGGCAGCCGGGCCGGTGTGGGTCAGGTCCAGAGCTGTGGGTATGAAAGGTTTCTGTGCAATCACTCTTTTTGGATACATTGCATACATGACAGATTTGATTGTTGGGTGTTTTGTTGGAGTCTTGTCTTTTCTGGAAGTGACTAACGGACAACCCCATTTTAACCCTATTTCATTTTAGCAGTCAGCACGCTCAGCTGTGCCGGCACATCTGTGTAATGTGGTGAAAACCCATTTTCTTGTTGCTGTGGGTGAAGGATTGGAGACCCGCAGAGGGGCCTGTGGGTGTCCATGGGGTGAGCTACCTGGGGGTTAAACCCTGCACCGCAGCTTGCAGGGCCCTGTCTCTGAGTTACCTTCCGCAGCATCTCCCTGCGCTGCTCCTCTGCAGATGTGATGTTTACCAGTCTGTGCGCTCACAGCAAATAGGTCAGGAGTGATTCGCAGCAAGGACAGCTTGTTTAACTAGGAACGAGCGTCTTAGTGCAGTTGGACAGGGAGTGTTTGGGCTGTATTGCTCACTGTCCCAGCCCTGAACTTTGGACAGCGTTGGGCAATGGCATGCTAGATTTACTGTCTTTGCTATAGGGAAGGAATTTTATTAGTCCGCTCTGTTTCGCAGTGACTCTGTAGCTGTTTCTCAGAGCGGGACAGGGCAAGGGAGCGGTGACACTCCGCTGCCTTTGGTGTGGTCTCCTGTGAACACAGCAGTGCTGAAATTGCCTGATTTTGGGCTGCTTCCTTGTTGATATAGAGACCACTGGAAAGCAGTAAAGCTCTTGTCTGCTCACAGATCTGTTTGCCCAAATTAATCTGGTGTTTCTGTGGGCAGAGAAGGGTTGATTAAAACTGGGGAGCCTGTAAGCAACCAGGGCCGGTGGGCTGATGGGCGCTGCTTCGTTTCTTGCTGTGTGCAGGCTCTCTTCGTGCTCTTCATCCTGGCTTACATCCACATCGCCTTCTCCCGCTCGCCCATCAACTGCCTGGAGCACGTGCGAGATAAGTGGCCACGCGACGGCATCTTGCGAGTGGAGATCCAGCGCAACTCGAGCCGAGCCCCTATCTTCCTGCAATTCTGTGGTGCTGACAAGTTCCCAGGAATGGTGGTGGAATCCACAGTGGAGGAAGAGGAGGAAGAAGAGGAGGAAATGACTGTGGATATGTTTGAAAACAGCTCTGTCAAGGTAAAGATGCGTTCCTTGTGTACGGGGAGTGGGAACCTGGGTGTCGGTTTGGGGGAAATGGTTTGTTAGTGCAGTTTTCTTGAGCATTGCCATGATCCCTCGGTCACCTGGGAAGAGAGCATGTTCCAGGGCCTCTCCCGAATCCCCACATCAGCCTCTGATGGTTTCACACAGAAAGTGGCCTCTTTTGTCCCCGTTTTGGTGCTGGGGACCTTGCTGGGACACAGAGGGTGGGAGCTGAAGGAGCTGTTGACACAACTTTCCCTGCTGCACTTTTCCAACAGTTTGAGCTGGATATCGAGCCCAAGGTGTTCCTGAAGCCGTCCCGGGTGAGCACCCCCGAGGTGCTGCCCCACAACGAAAGCCGGGAGTTCTCGTTTAGCGAAGCGGCCACTAAAGGTATGCAGCCTCTGCGGGAGACAGTGTCCGAGTTTGAGATGCTAGCCAGAGCAGGTAAAGGCCTCTTATGTGCTGTCTGTGCGCTCCTTCCCCTGCACCCTCCCTGCACGGCTCCCTCTTTCTGCCTTCTCCAGGCATGGGTGCAGTAACCTTAAATGTCTTCCCTGCTGCTTTCACCCGTGGTTAATTGTGTCAGTACTAACAACAGCTCCGCAGCGAGATCTTCCTTTCGGCTGGAGGGTGGTTGGGAGTTGGGGGCCGGCTGGAATTAAATTGCTTCGCTTGGATTTAAGCAGGGGGGTGTTGTCCTTTCAGAGATGATGTAGCACAAAGCATCTATTTTGAACCTTTCTTGAAAAAGGGCAGCTTCAGGCACCAAAAGTTTTTTTGGACAACTGCAGTTGCTCCTGACTTTAGTTCTGAGGTGTGTAATGGCAGCAGTGACCTGTGTCTCCCGAGAAGCACAGTGCCCTTGCTCTGTGGATAATTTACTGGGTGTTCAGCAGTTGCAAAGTGCATTTTCCTGCTGTTTCCTAAACAACACAAAAAGCAGAAATTGCAGAGACCGAGTGGCCTCGGGCTGACCAGGTGAAGCTGCGGGCACTTTCTGGACACTGCCCTGAGGCTTCTCCAGAAGATTCAGATTGAGGACTAACGTCAAGGAAGCATGCTGCAGTTTTAAATAATTTGTATTGTTCCATTTTAAACTGGCTGAAGGGAGCTTGGAGCCTGGTTTTGCAACTAATCCTCTTTTCCAGAAGGTGGTGGGAGGGAGGGGGGAACCCAGCGGTGCTGTTGTTGCCGGTAGTCGTGTGCCAGCCCTGCCGCTGAGTTTTCCCTGGCGCTCCCTCGCAGTGTGGCCGCAGGAGGAGTACATCGTGGAGTACTCGCTGGAGTACGGGTTCCTGCGCCTGTCCCAGAGCACCCGCCAGCGCCTCAGCATCCCCGTCATGGTGGTGACCTTGGGTGAGTGGGGCAGCTCGGGGTGTGACGTTGGGTGAGATACCCACCCTCCTCTCTAGGCTGGTGGACACTGTTTCTAACAGCTGATGGTGCTCCAGGCGGGAGAGCTGCTTTCTGGAGCCTTTATTGCTGTAGTGGGTCACACCATTCCAGAGGAGCGACCTCAAATCGGGGAGCCTGTTTCAGTGAGACCTGGTGGTGTATCCAGGCGTTTTCTCCCTGAGGAAGGAAGAGCCTTGTATCTCAGGGCTATTCCTTGGGCTGAGCCTAGGGACATAGTCCAGGCCTAGAAGGCAAACTGCCTTTATGTCTGTACCAGCACCCAGTTTGATGGCCCTGATGTAATTCTTACTTGGATTGACATCAGCATTTTGACAGCGCAGCTGGGTTTGTCAGCCTGTGACATTTTCCCTCCCAGTCCTGCCCAGTTTTACTGCCAAAGGTCCCAGTGCAGGTGCAGATCTGCTGAAAATGTCTTTCTGGGTGAGGAGGAGACTGTGCTGGCCTGGACTGTGAGGAGTCTGAGCAGCTTTCTGGTTTTCTCTCTAGATCCTACCAGGGATCAGTGCTTTGGGGACAGGTTCAGTCGTCTGCTGCTGGATGAGTTCCTGGGTTACGATGACATCCTGATGTCAAGTGTCAAAGCTTTAGCTGAAAATGAAGAAAACAAAGGTGAGGCTCTGAGGAATCGCTTTCAGCAGCTGTGCAGAGCGGTTAGTGTTATTTCTATGGATGCATGAATATAATCATCTGCCTATCAGTTAATCTCTATGCAAGGAGCAGTGCCTTGTGTTTTACGTAGCAATGTTACTTTCAAGGACAAAATGAAACAAGCAGGAGGGGAGAGGTGTCTGCAGGCGTGATTTCCTGCTGCCTCATCACCCTGCATGGCAACGTGTGCTGCCGTGAGGAGCTGTTGCCACACATGTGCTTTAAATCCTGTTTCTTTGGAAGGCGCTGGAAGTTTGTTCTCAGTCTGGGGGTTAATCACAACGAGCTTGTGGTTTCTTTGTTTTCTTCTCAGGTTTCCTTCGCAATGTGGTGTCTGGGGAGCACTATCGCTTTGTCAGCATGTGGATGGCCAGGACGTCGTATCTGGCAGCCTTTGTCATCATGGTCATATTTGTAAGTCACAGGGGCTGGCCATGGCCTGACCGCTGAGCCCGCTGCTGTCAGTGGGCCTGAGCTCACATCTGTTCCTAAAGCTCAGCTGCTGGAGTATGAGGTTCTGCTCTGCTTTTTATTTCTTTTTAATGTGGGTTCTTAAAGGCCTAGAAGTTAAACACATGAAGGAGCTGAAACAGTATGAAATAGTGGGGTTGTTTTTTGTGAAAAGGAGATTCACATTCAAGAGTCTCTGTAGTTAAACACTCAGGGTGCCAAGGTATGAGATGCAGAAGTTTGTCCCCTGAGACTTTTAAGAACAAGTTTAACTAATTTCCCAGGAGTGGTCAAGATAAAACCGTGTCTCCTGTGATTATGCGTGAGGTGATCGCAGATACATGTTAGACAAGATCCCTAGTGATAAATGAGCCTGGGTTTGTTCTTGGGTGACTCTCTCCTTTGTGTCTGACCGCCTGCTGATGCAGCTCCTTGTATAATAGTGCTGTGGGCAGGGAGATGGGACGAGCGCTGGGTGACGGTGCTGGAGAGCACGGGGGTGGGACAGGAAGAAACCCCAATTCCAGCTCTGCTATTTGGTTTTGGCCCGTGCGGCTCTAACGCTTCTCTCCTGTTTCAGACCCTGTCTGTCTCCATGCTGTTGCGCTACTCGCACCATCAGATCTTTGTCTTCATCGGTAAGGATTTTCCTAAGGGCTTCAGGGTACACTGGGTGCTGCACATGCTCCAGCACAGTGTATTGTATATATTTATATATATGTATATGTGTATATATATATATATATATATATATGCACACACTCTTGGCTGTTGTGTAGAAGGGTCCTGTGCACAGGAATGTATCCCCCTGTACTCTCTCACTGTGCTTGTGAGAGCTGTTCTGTCTCTTGACAAGTATCGGGGATGTTGGACTCGAGACCGTTGCCTTCACTGCACGTTGCGGTACTTGGAATGGGGAGAATAGGGGGTTCCGTGGCCCCACATCCCCTGTGTGTTACACTCTGGTTTCCTTCTCGCAGTTGACCTGTTGCAGATGCTGGAGATGAACATGACGATTGCGTTCCCCGCCGCTCCCCTCCTCACCGTCATCCTGGCTCTGGTCGGTAAGGACGTCACTTCTCGTGCGTGCAGCGGGTCCCGTGGGTCTGTAGTGAGCGCGGTTCCCCGCTCTGCCCGCCCGCAGCCCGTGGTTGATGTGTCTGCCCATCACAAGGCAGAAGGCTCTGGAATGTGACGGCACAGTGAGCTGCATTGTCCCGCTGGCTTCCCTGGAAAAGCGGCTCATGTGGAAATCACAGAAAGTGAAGCTTTGTCACTGTAGTTAATTTCAGATTCACGCTTCCTGTGACCACATTGCAGTAGCACAATTTGAATTTAAAAAACAAAAGCCCCCAAAATCTGCGCTGCCTGGAGCCAGTTGACCCTCTGGCCTGGGCAGCGACTGCACCCAGCAGCGAAACACATTTGTCCTTGGCTGCTGTTTTGAACAGAGCTAATTAATGCTGCTGTGACCTTCACGGTGCAGCCGTACGGCCCCGGCTCTGAGCTGGCAGGATCCCCCAGGTGCCCCTTGCTGCTGTCTGTGCCTGCAGCGCGCTGACCTCGCGCACCCTCTGTCCCCAGGAATGGAGGCCATCATGTCTGAGTTTTTCAACGACACCACCACGGCGTTTTACATCATCCTCATCGTGTGGCTGGCCGACCAGTACGACGCCATCTGCTGCCACACCAACACAAGCAAGAGGCATTGGCTCAGGTGAGAGCTGCTTGGGGTTGTTCTCCGCCACACGTTCTCACTGCGTGTCCCGTTTGCTCAGGTCCTTCCCAGCGCTCCTGGCTGAGGCCTTCGCCCCAGAGCTGCTGTTTGGCTCCCTGGGAGAGCAGCTCAGTTTGTCCTGTCCGTTGCTGCATCAGGATATTACTACCTTTTTCTGCAGGTTCTTCTACCTGTACCACTTTGCCTTCTATGCCTACCACTACCGCTTCAACGGGCAGTACAGCAGCCTGGCACTCGTCACCTCCTGGCTCTTCATCCAGGTGAGCAGCTGCCACCTCTGCTGCGGGTTGGTGCAGCCGGGCACCTGGAGGCAGGTACCATCCTGGGAATTCAGCCTTGGCCGCTCCACACACTGCCCACGATTCATACAATTACGTTGCTGATCGCTCATGCTGACTGTGCTGTTAAGAAGTGAAAGAACAGTAAAAGCAGCTTTCAGGAATTGTAGTAGAAGGGATAAGATAACCTCTTGGCCATTGGGGCAGCCAAATTCTCTGGTTGTGGTGTTTCCAGCCGGGGGGGGGGGGAGGTGGTTTTCTGCGGTGTCTGGGCTGGCAGTGACTCCTCTCGCTTTGCCTTCGCAGCACTCGATGATTTACTTCTTCCACCACTACGAGCTGCCCGCCATTCTCCAGCAGATCCGGATCCAGGAGATGCTGCTGCAGACACAGCAGATGGGCCAGGGGACGCAGACAACGCTTCAAGACAACCTCAACAACAACACTACGGCCGGGCCCGTGGATGGGGGCAGCCGCCGGCCCCCCCTGCCCGCTGCAGCCCCCGGGGAGAGCAGCAGCCCGGCGGCCTTGACGCCCAGCGAGGCCACCAGCGTCATCGCCGCTGCCACGGCTGCGTCTGTGGGCAGCGACCTGAACTGGGTTGCCGAGACAGCTGCCATCGTTACCGAGGCCTCGTTTCTCTCCGACCTGAGCTCCAGCCTCCTGGAGCCGCACGCAGTGCACGAGGCCAGCGGGAGCCCCCAGGACGCTGCTGCCGCGCTCGTCACCCGCATCAGGGTCAGCAGCGACCACCCGGAGACAGCCGTGGGCTCCATCACCATCGAGGTCACTTCAGCGTCTGTGGTGGCCGCAGCGGATGTTCCCCCTGCCGCAGAGGTGGCTCCAGCTGTGTCCCCCGTCCCGCTGCAGGAGGAGGGGGCCTCCCTTGCCCAGCAAACTGAGGCTGTCGAGGGCACAGGCAGCCAAGCAAAACCTGGTGCCAAGGACTGCGCTGCAGCCCGGGGCAGGGAGCAGACCCCTCTGGCCGCCGTGGAGGACACTGCTCTGGACAGATGTTTGGGTCACGCTCTTGGGGACCGGGGGGACAGCGGCCCGTGTCCAGCACCAGCGGATAGCGCAGCCAGCTTGGAGCCAGAGCCGGGGAGCCTGTCCTGAGCCACCCTCACTGTAACTCCGGACTGCCAGGAGGGCTTTGGGATTTCCTTTGTTACCGTTTCTCACTTCACCATCATCCTTAACCCATGAATTCCTCTTAGCGGAGGCAGCAAACAGGCTCTACAGTAAACTGCCCTGGAAAAAGCATGTGTGTGTGCAAGGCTTACCCACGGTGGGTGGAGGGACAGGGGGACGAGGCTGGAGGGCCCTGAGGCGCTTGGGGGGGGCTCGGGGCCGGGGGCGCAGGCTGCTGCTCCAGCCCCTGCTTCCTGGCTTCTCCTGGCCCCCACCTGCCCCAGCTTTGCCCCTGCAGGGACATTTGCAGTCCCAGTGCTGGTCACGAGTGTGTGTGTGTAGCAGTTTCTGGTGAGAGCAGCGGCTGTGTGTGAGCAGGGAGAGTTGTCAGATGCTCTGGGAGAGCCGCAGAGGGGACATCCGCTCGCCTTCAAGCGTCTGACCTTCCCCAACACCAGATCTGTTCACGCCAGGGCAAAGCTGGGCAAAAACCAAAGCAGAAGCTCCAGCTCAGCCCCATTTGTTCTGTCCTTGACCCTTCCACCTGTCACCAGCATCAGTGGGAGCTCATGGCACAGCAAATCACCCCGGCCGGGTGGGTGCTGAGCGTTGGGTGTCTGTGGGGGCGTTTGGGACGAGGACGGCAGCTCTGTCTGTGCCGCTGCTCTTGGCACCTGCTGCTGAGGTGACGTCGTTTGTTTTTCAGTGCCTTGTCCCTTCCGTGGGACACGTTTGCATTTGAGATCAGCCCCATCCCGGAGGAGCCATCGGCTTTGCTGGCTGACCGCTGGCGTGAGATGGTTTAGCAAAGAACCAAAATGCTAAAGCCAAGACATTTCAACTGATTTTTCCCTCATTTTCCTGGCAGCAGAGGTGGAGCTGCCTGCACCCGACCCCTCCGAGGGGCTGGGACGGGGACAGCAGGGACAGGGCCGGGCTGGAATGAGGGTTTGCATGTGCAGGTCGAGTGGAGAAGTGTGGAATGCTTCAGGTTTTTGGGCTGAGAGCGCAGCTCGGGGAGCGCGGTGGGTGGCAAGGGCAGTGCTGGGGAGCGACACGGGAGGCCCTGTCCCCTCCTCAGGGGGGCTGGGTGGCTGTAGGGGTGTCCCCAAGTCCCACCCTGTCTCCCCACAGCTGAGCAGCATCAGGAGAGTCCTGGGGGGGCTTGCTCAGGGCTCCCCGCTTCGCTTTCTCTGCATTTCCCACCCAGGTGCCTCCTTTTCTTTCTTTTTCATTTGGTCTCCAGGACCCCGGGTGTTGCTCTGGGGACTGGGGGACACGTCCCCTCCCTCCACAGCCCCCCTGCCCAAGCAGGGGCCTCCGGCAGGGACGAGCCAGAGCACTGGAGAGCATGGGATGATGGGGGGGAGAGTGGGGCGGGAAAACAAACCAAATGATGTGACGAATGAAGAGTAGAGTTCATTCTATTTAATTAATGTACAAAATGTGTTTGTATATAATAATAAATATTCTATCTAACAGCTGCTGTGGCGTCCTGCGAGCAGTTGTGCTGGGTTCCTGCTGGACGGGGGGCTGGGGGGGTCCCGTGCAGGGGTGCGGGCGCAGCGAGTCCATCGCTTGGTACTTTGGGGGTCCCTGTCCCGGCTGGAGCGGTGGCAGCGGAGCCGGGGGGAACAGACCTTTTGCTGTCCCCTCGCCCCTTTACGGTCACCCCCCCATGGTCAGGGACACAGGCCGGTGCTGTCACGATCTGCATGAGGAAGACTCAGTTCCTGCATTTAAGACGCAGCTGGAAGAGACAAAGCAGACTGCATCACCTCCATGTGCACAGTTCCAAACCACCGCTGCCCTCCGGCCCCCCACCCACCTCACCTCTCCTCCGGGGGCTCCTCCGCGGCCGGCGGGGGGGATGCTGCCCGGCTGCTCTTGGCCGTGCCCAGCGCGGCCGCCAGCTCACTCCTCCTGGCCAGGGCCGCCCGCAGCTGCTCCCGCAGATCCTGGATCTTCCCGTCCAGCGCCCGCAGCTCCAGCACCCGCGGGGACCCCTCACGGGGGGCCGCATCCAGCTGGAAGCGCACCCGCCGCACGTCCCTGCGCAGGCTGCGCCAGGGCTGCCGTGGGGCGTGGCTTTTGGGAAGGGGGAGACGGGCTGAGTGGGAAGCAGGGGGTCCCTTCCCTGGCCCCCTCCCGAGTGGCGGGTGCCCCGGGGAGGAGGATAATGGGGGGGGGCTGTACCTCTGCTCCGAGCTGGGCTGCCGGCTCTGCTGCTCCTCTGCACACGTGTTCAGAGCACGGTGGATTTTCTGTGTGGGACAAGAGAAGAGTGAGATGGGTGGATTAACCAGGGGGTGATAGTCCTGGGATTAACCAGGGGGTGATGGTCCTGGGATTAACCAAGGGTGATGGTCCCGGGATGAACAGCAGGTGAGGGAAGCAGGAGCGATGCCGTGGGGGGGTTTTGCCAACCCCACCTGGCTGGTGTGCAGCCAGTAGTTGAATTTCTTCTTGCGCTTGATGCGGGGCAGGACCAGGCGGTAGAAGACGTGCTCGCCCAGCGAGGTGAGTAACGAGCCGCTGAGCCCGATGCAGAGCAGCACAAAGAGTCCCGAGAAGTGGTAGATGCCCATCTGCAGGGTCTGCGGGGAGACGGGGCTGTTGGCTGCAATGTGGGGGGGATCAGCCCCCATGGAGCCCCCCGAGCCGAGCGGCCGCACCTCAGTGACGGCGAAGACGCGCTTGCCGCAGGGCACCATCTTGTACCACTTGTCGTGCAGGAGGTCGATGAAGCCCGAGGACTTGTAGCGGCTGATGAACTCGGAGATGGTGGAGGTCAGCGGCGAGTTCTGGGGGAGCCCGATGCCATAGCCTGGCCCCGGTGTGGGGGGGAAAGAGCGGCAGCGCTGGGGGAGACACGTGGAGCAGAGACCCCTCCCGGCTCTGCATGGGCACGTGTGTGCACACAGAGACACGCACACATACACGTGTATACATGCGTATAGAGACACACAAGCACACAGACATGCATACGTGCACATGCACGCACACGTGTATAGACAGACAGACACGGACACGCACAGACACACACGTGTATAGACAGACACACACAGACGTGCGACACCCACACAGATGCCTCTCCCCAGCTGTTGCACCCCCACAGACCTTCTATAGCGAAGGGTTTGCCCACGGTGAGCAGTTTGCAGTCGGAGTCGATGGACACCTCGTAGTCCAGCAGCGACTTGTCCATGATGAAGGCGTTGAGCTTGGGGGGCTCCGTCCTGCACCAAGGTGGGGGGAACCTCAGGAAGGGGCTGTGTCCCCCCAGCCGGACACCATCCCTGGGACAGGTAAAAGGACGGTACCCCCCGGCCACCGCTCACTTGAGCATGGTGACGCCGGCAGGGGTGGTGGGGACGTTGTAGCGCCGCATGTGCTCGTGCATCTCGGGGAAGCTCTTCTTGATGTACTCCTCGGCACTGCTCTCCCACACGGTGCCGAAGCGGAAGCCCTGCGAGGGGTGATGCAGCTGGAAGGAGGCACCGGAGCATCAGTTCCCCCAGCCCGGGCGGGACCTTCCACGCTCATCGCAGCCGGGAAGATGCAGCAGGAAGGACAGACACCCCCACCGCCCCCTCCGTGGCCTTCAGCCCCATCTCACCCCCTCAAAAGCAGCCCGGACGCTCTTCTACCTTTGAGTCGTGAATGCCCGAGAGCTCCTCGAAGGTCTTGTCCCCCACCATGACGGCCGCCAGGTTGGCCGTGTAGCTGGAGAGCACCAGGAGGCAGAAGATGGCCCAGAGGTTCATGAGGAAGCGGCCGGTGCAGCACTTGGGGGTCTTGCTGGACACGGTGCGCCCAAAGAGGATGGCGTAGCAGAGGTTGAGGGCTGAGGAGTAGGAGAAGATCTTCAAGCGGTTGCGGCCGTGGGGGGTCATGCCATAGGGGCTCTTCCACTCATACAGGGTGAGGAAAAGCGCGGTCATGTGCAGCGCCACGAAGACGCCCACCCACATAGTCCAGTGCAAGGGCCACATGAAAGCCCCGATGGGCGACGCCGTGTCCTTGGTCCTCACCAGGATGCCCAGGCTGGTGGAAAAGAAGGGGCTGGTGAAGTCGATGACTTTGCTCCGCGCCGAGTTGATGCTGAAGGAGGTAACGGCCATGTGGGCAGTGCCGCTGAGCAGGTCCCCCACCAGCCCCGTCCAGCGCCCGTTCTTCCAGGCGCCGTATTTCCCATCGCCCACGATGTAGAGCTCAAAGTCAAAGTGCATGTCCTCGGCCAGCTTCTCCAGCAGGTCGATGCAGTACCCATAGCAGCACTTCTTGTACGCCCGCGGCACTGAGCCGTTGGTGGCACCAAGCTCCTCGAAAAGGGAATCCAGCACGGCTGAGTCGTTGGTGCCGGGGTCCAGGCAGAGCTGCCCGGCCGGGCAGGTCCCGTCCTCATCCGCCTCCCGGGTGAAGACGAAGGGATGTTCCACCAGCGTCACCACCCGCAGCCGCACGCGGGCCCCCCTGGCCCCCTCGCTGGGGCTCTCATGCTGGCGCTGGCTCTGCCACGCTCCCTCCTCCAGCTCCAGCTCGCCGTGCCGCCAGGTCCCCACCGTCACCCAGGTTGGGTCGCCACGCGGGTCCCGCCGCAGGCTCCAGACACGGAACTGCTGCTCCGGGCGCACCAGCACCGCGTCCTCCACGCGCACGGGGCCCGTCCGGCCCTGGAAGGACGTGTTGGCCAGGAACCTGGTGGGACAGGGGGTGTCACAGCTCTGAGGGATTGAGGATGGGGCTTGGGGCTGGGGCAGGATGGAGTCAGCACAGATAAGGGCAGGAGGAGCAGCAGGATCCGGCCCCGCTGCTGCTGCCCTGCAGCTCACAGTGCTCCCGCAACCAAGGGTTATTCATATTTATAGAGCAACCATGCTTAGGCAGCATCAGGGAGATCTGAAATGACACGTCCCCTCTGCACAGCCAGCACAAAGCATGTCCCAGGGGAGGGCAATGGGGGCCACGGGGAGCTGAGCCCCACGGCAGCGGTTGCACACAGGGGACAGCACCAGGCTGTGTGCACAGAGCCCTGGGCTCCTCCAGCTCTGCCCCCCGTGCACCCCAACATGATGGAGCCGGGGTGGGGAAAAGGGGCACGCCCAGCACATCCTTACCTGGAGAGGAAGAGCCCCGGGGACTCGCCGTGTGCGCGGCGCCTGGCGTGGCAGTTCACCGTGGTCTGCAGCAGAGCCGGGTCGGGGCGGACACGGGCGGCGCTGGCAATGGCCTGTGCCACCAGCTCCACCGCGTCCTGCACCAGGAGCTCCAGCGGCGGGCGGCTGAGCTCCCCGAAGGCCAGCAGCCCCAGGGGCAGCCCCTCGCTCTGCAGCTCACCGGAGCTCAGCGGGGACCCCAGCACCCAGCGCAGCTCCTGCGGCAGCTCCTCGGCCGCCTGGAAGATGAGCCGAGCGCGCCGCAGGTCGCAGCCCAGCAGCAGCGCGGGGCTGGAGAGGGTCCTGAAGCGCTCCCCGCGTTGCCGCAGGTAGAGGGTGGCCCCGGGCTCGTCCAGGTAGCCCAGGTCCAGGACGGTGCGGAGGGAGAGCTGAGAGCGGCGAGCCCAGAGGCTGAGGAAGCTGGAGACGTCCCAGGGGTGGCAGAGCACCAGGCTGGCCTCCTGCCAGCCGTCGGCCCGCAGGACGCTCGCCAGCACGTCCACCAGCGTCTCCAGTGAGCTCTGCCGGTCCATGTGGAAGTGGAAAGGGCTCTGTCAACACACAGGGGTGGTGACTGTCCCCCTGCCCTGCTCCGGCCCGTGGGAAGAGCCCAGAGGCAGCAGCAGACATGGAGCAGGATGAGGCTGGAATAGGAGCCAGGAGGGGGCTGGGATAGAGCTGGGATGGGACCAGGAAGGAGCCGGGAGGGGATGGGATGCAGCGAGGATGAGGGGTAGGAACAGAGCCGGGATCGAGTCGGGATGGGGATCGGGACTGAAGTCAGAATGGGGATCGGGATCGAGTCGGGAGCGGAGCCGGGACAGAGCCGAGATGGAGCCGGGAGGGAGTCAGGATGCAGCGAAGATGAGGGGTTGGAATAGAGCCCGGATAGAGCCGAGATGGGGATCAGGACTGGAGTCGGGAAGGGGATCAGGACTAGGGTCGGGATGGAGTCGGAGGGGAGCCGGGATGGGGACCCTTGAGACAGAGCCGGGATGGAGCTGAACGAGGATCGGGATTGGAGTCGGGGCCGGAGCAAGAACGGAGAAGGTACAGAGCCGGCACAAGCAGCGACGGGAGCTGCGTCCCGGCGGCCCCGGTCCCCGCAGTCGCATCCGAGTGCCCCGAGAGCGGTGCCGAGGTGCGCCCGGCCGGGGCCGGTGCCGGTACCGGTACCGGGGCGGCTCTTACCTGCGCTCGGAAGGGCAGCGGCCCGCGGGTGTCCAGGAGGCTGACGAACGGCACCTGGAGGGCGGCGGCGAGGAAGTCGAGCTGGAGCAGCTCCCGACGGGAGCGGGGCAGCGCCAGGACGGCGGCGACACCGCGCCCCGCCAGCGCCCCGCAGAGCCACCGCGCCAGCGAGCCCGGGTCCCGCGCGGCCGGGCCGCCCGCCACCAGCTCCAGGGTGAGGTTGTGGGGCAGCACCGCCCCCCCGGGGCTCCCCCCGGGCCCGGCGGCCGTGGCCAGCGCGGCGCGGAGGCGGGCGCGGGCGGCGGGCGGCAGCAGCGCCCCGAGGCGCACGGCGGGGCCGGGGGGGGCCGGGACCCGGCAGGGCTGCGGGTGCCCCCGCCCCGCGCCCAGCGCCGCCGCCAGCAGCAGCCAGAGCGCCCGCAGCCCCGCCATGTGCCCGCACCGGCCCCGCCGCTCTGCGCCCCGCCGGGGCGGTACCGGGCCGGGGGCGGTACCGGGCGGGCGGGGCCGGCACCGACGGGGAGGGACCGGCTGGACCCCGCCGTCAGCACCGGCCCCCGGTCCCGGCCAGTGGCGTCCGCACCGTCCCCGAGCCGAACGGGAGGGTCCGGGCGGCCCCGCAGCCCCCGGTGGGTCCCGCCGGGCACGGCCCAGGGGACCCCGCACCTGCCCGGTGCTGCCGGCAGAGGGACCGCGGGGTGCCCCGGCGCTCGGGGGGACTCGGCTGCCTTTGGACCACCGGGACGCTCCTTCTCCTCCTCCGGCCGGGCGCTGCCGCCCCCGGGCTGGGAAAAGCCCCTCTCCACAAGGAGCACAAACATCAGCTGCCAGGGAGCCAGAGCCTCTGCTAAATTAATAAGAAAAACAGCAATGGAGCCAAACACCAGCTGGCAAAAATTATTGATCACCAGACAAATCTAATGAGTCACAGCTCCTGAATTCCCTT
Organism: Patagioenas fasciata; assembly: GCF_037038585.1. NCBI lineage: Eukaryota > Metazoa > Chordata > Aves > Columbiformes > Columbidae > Patagioenas > Patagioenas fasciata. Next base: position 4,803,498 of record NC_092546.1, on the reverse strand, counting down.
GCGGAGATGGGCCTGGGTGGGGGGGTCATCCCAGCAAACCGGCCTGGGGAGCACTGGCAGCCCCTGGTCAGGGGTGCTGGTCCCCCCCGGGCAGGATCCCCCTGGGAGCAGCACGCACTCCCCGGGCAGGAGCTGGGGGGGGAAAGGAGACTCTTGGCATGAAACACCCCCCCCAAACCCTGGTTTGGGCTTGCGCTCCCCACTGCAGCCTATTAATGTTGCTGCAAAGTGCCAGGAGGAAGGTGGGAGCAAAAGGAGAGCGAAACGCTGCTTATTAAGCTAAAAGCATTATCTAAGTGAGCTGGCAGGAGCTGGGGTTTAATTCAAAGTGCACTTGGAATGCACCGGGCTCAGCGCCGGAGCGTTAAACAGGCCGGGGTGGTGGGTGCGCACGGGGACGGTCATGGGCCCCCTGCACACTGGGGTCAGGGACAAAGCCCCGGAGCACTCACCATCCCAGCCCCACCGGGGTGTTGGGGTCTGTGCCCACCAGCGGGCTGGTAAAGAAAACCCTCAGGCATCTTTCACTATAAAAACCAAATCTTTTATGTAAAAAATAAACCTAAACAAACCCCACAACCCCCGCTGCCGTGCTCGTGACAACACAAAAGGCCGATTCCCCAGAACACCGTGAAAACAAAGGAGCTGCATCCAAATATATATAAATCGTTGACTTAGGAGATTGGAAATAGCACCTTGCTGATCTCCCCGCCCCCCCGAAGGAGTCAGCCCTGCGTCCCAAACCCGCCACCCCCACTCTGAGCCCATGGACCCCCCACAGCCCTTGCCCGTCGGAGCAGGAGGATCCCCCAGGGACCCCACACCTGCCCCAGGCAGCACCTTCGCTGCCCTGGGCCCCCCCAGGGAAAGGGACCAGCTCAGCCCCCCCGGTCAGGAGAGCAGGACAAGCCCACGGTGGGATCCGAGCAGGAGGGGTCTCTAAAATCCAACCTCAAACCGGTAGCAAGAGAAAAACACTCGTCTGTCCACACTGCAGGGTCAAGTAACGAAAGGGAACAAAAAAGGGCCAAGGAAAGAGACGGGGAAAGAGCAGGACCCGCATCCTGAACCCTCCCTCGGAGCCACCACGCTCCGGTCTGCCCCGCCGGCGCCGCGAATCAGGGCGGAAACGTCCCTGCGGTGTCAAATCAGGGTGGAAACGTCCCTGCAGTGTCAAATCAGGGTGGAAATGTCCCTGCGGTCCCACTCGCAGCCCTGCAGCCCCGCGGGTCTCAGTCCTGGGTCACCAGCGGTGCCAGAGTGAGCGGGCAAGCGCTCCGGTGTGTGAGTGGTGCTGGCGAGGAGGCAGCCGGCGTGTTCGCTCGTCTGTGTGTGCAGGTGCCCCGGGGGCGCTGGTTCTGACCAGAGGGGGCTGGTTCTGCCCAGGGGGGGCTGCGTCTTCCCCGGAGCCGGGCAGGGAGAGGCAGAGGGTGCGTGGGCAGCGGGTGCTGCTTCATTTGGCTGGTTTGGTGATGATGCGAGCGGAGAAGTCAAAGAGGTTCTTGTTGATTTTCCGAAGGGTGCTCACCTCCTCTTCCAGCTCGCTCACCTGGATCGTCAGGTGTTCCTGGTTGCCCTCCAGGTTCTGCAACACAAAAAGGTGACAGAAAAGCATCAGGTAGTTGCTCAAACTGCAGCCCCTCCTGCCTGCACCAGCACAAGGTTCTAGGGCTTGTTATTGCCCCAGCTTTGTGCAGGGCAGTTCAGCTGATGAGCAGAGCCTCAAGGGATTGGCAGCAGGACGTGGTTCCCCCAAGGGATCGGCACCAGGACGCGGTTCCCCCAAGGGATTGGCACCAGGACGCGGTTCCCCCAAGGGATCGGCACCAGGACGCGGTTCCCCGTCTCGGAGCAGCTCTCACCTTCTCCCTGGTTGAGTGCATCAGTGCGTACATCCTCTCTGCCTTCTCCAGGTAGCTCTCCTCTGACTCCTGTGGGGACCGGAGAGGTGACATCAACACAGAAGTCCTGGGTCCCCTCCCAGTGTCCCCAAGCCCCAGCCAAGGGAAGAGCCTGCCTGTGCCCTGCCCGCACAGCTGCCATCAGCAGTCAGTTAACTGCACCCCCAGCACAGACCCCCCAGCCCCGGTACCTGCTGGTGCTGCCCCAGGCGCAGCGTCACCCCCTCGCTGCCCTGCTCGTCGCTGCTCTCGGTGCCGTGCAGGTGCTTGCTGAACTTGGGCAGCGGCACGCTGGGCTTCCCGTCCGCGTTCAGCATGTTGGCGGGGGCCAGCACGATGAAGGCGTTTGTGACAGGACCTGGGGGGGAACAGGAGGGGACAGGTCAGATGCTGGATGAATGGGGGCAGCCTTGCTCCCCAAAGTCCATTTGCCACCCTGGTGAGGACGAGCCAACCTTGCTGGAAAAGCCACTGCCTGTCCTGCCCCGCAGCCCCGCTCTGGCGCTCCTGATCTATTTGCGGCACCGTGGCGGGGGCAGCGTGGGGCGGCCGTCACACCCGCTGCCACCCCCATCCTGGCCCTGGGGGCGCTGAGGGAACGTGTGGGAGGGCGAGGGGGTGGCAGCAGGAACAGACATTGCTGGGAGGGACAGAAAGGCCAAGGGGACGGGGACACACTGGGAACCAGCGCTGCTGGGAACCTCCTGCCCCTACGACAGAGGAACCGCAGTCCTGTGGTGTGGGGGGGCGTGGGGAGCCCGTGCTCTGTGTGGGACCTTCCACCCCGGCTCTCCCTGGACGCTGATCGCAGCCTGTACAGGTTCATTCGCTCGGTTTATCGGAGCCATGAGACTGAAACCCCAGACGACGGCTCGTATCAGATTCACTCCAGGCCTAATGAGCTCACGGTTGCGCATTCCTGGGGTCACAGGAACAGTGTCCCTTCCCCAGACACGTCCTCCACCTCCCGCAGTCCCCCCGGGCGTTTGGGTGCATGTGGGGCAACCGCTCCCTGGGGAAAACAAGGAGGAAGATCCTGGGTGACCTGGTGACAGGGTGAGGTCTGTGACTCACCTGACAGGGCACAGGGGCTGTTGACAATCACCCCAGACAGCCCCGGCGTCCCTGGAACACCTCTGCCCTCCCTACAACCCCTCCGCCCTCCCAAGGGTGCAAAACAAGGGGCAGAGAAACACCCGGAGTGCCCGGGGCAGTGTCAGGGCTGAGCCGGCAGCCGCTCCGGCAGCGCCGCAGGATGGGATCCCGGCGTTCGGGGCCGCCGACCTTTGTGATTCACCGTCCTCAGGCACTGCTTGCTCTGGATGTCCCACAGCCGGACGGTCTCGTCGTGCGAGCCCGAGAGCAGGAGGCTGCCGTCCGTGGAGACCGACAGACACGTCACCTGGTTCCTGGAACCGAGAAGAGGACGTTTGAACTCTGGGTGACCCGAGGAGTGTCGGAAGCCAGCGAGGGGGCGGACGGGGCACGAAGGGTTCAACAGACGGGTGTGAAGGGTTCGGCAGGTGCGTCTGGTCCCTCACCTGTGCCCTTTGAAGACTTTCCCGCTCTCCCGCTCCGGCTGGAAGCTCCGGTCTCGCTGCACTGGCTGCAGAAATGAAGGGAAGCAGAGAGCGGTTTAAATTCAGGCAGGCTGAAGGCAGCAGGTTCATCACTGTGTCTGGAGAGGACACAGGGGAACTCGGGCCCTCCCGCACCCCAGGGCAGGTGACACTGGTCACATCAGAGGTGACAGCTGCCCAGTGCCATGCCATGGGCAGCCCCCGGCACTCACCCAGGCGCAGAGCTCCACCTGGAAGATGGAGCCGTCCATCCCGCCGCAGAACATGTGGTACTCGGCCAGGTCCATCGTCACGGCCATTATCCCCACGTCGAAGAGGACGGAGAGCAGGAGCTCTCCTGATGACACTTCCCAGAGCTGAGAGGGGATGGGGGAATTGGGGACCTCAGTGGTGCCGGCAGGACGGGAGGAACGCGCTGCTGCTCATCAGAACCGGCTGGCAGCACGTTCCGTTCCATATCCCCGCCTTGCTGCCAAGGGGGAAACCGCGTCCAAGGCACAACCGCAGCAGAACCAGGAGCAGCCACTTCGCGACCACAAGACGTTTCCCAAGCAGCTCCAAAATGGACCCGAACCCCACCCCACCTCTCAGCCATCCTGCCCCAGGACAGCCCCTCCTGGCGGGGCTGAGCCCAGCCCAGCCTGAGCCGAGCTTTACCTTGGCTGTCTGGTCCAGGGAGGCCGTGGCGGCTCGTGCCAGGGGTCCCCCGAAGCCGCAGCACAGGTCGGTGATGGGGAGGCTGTGCCGGGACCAGACGTGCCGAGGGTCTGGGATCTGGGAGGGCTCTGCCTGCAGCACGCTGTGGGGACAATGGGGACACGGGGGACACAGCGGGTCAGCCAGTGCAGGGCAGGGGATGCCAGAGCTGAGCGGCTGTAGGGGGAGCAGCTGAGGCTCCGCTCCCTCTGGGTCAGCTCTCCCGGCTGCATGAACCACACGGGACACAGCACGTGTGACACCAAGGACAGGGGCCACTGCCAAGATGGGACAGAGACTCGTCTGCAAGAGTGGGGACAGGGCACAACCTGCTCGGTGTCAAGCAGGGCAGAGAAGTCAGAGCCACACGCTGTAGCTTGGGAAACCACGATGAAGCACCAGGAGAAACGTCCCCGGCAGTGGGACGGCAGCCACGTGAGGAGGGGACAGATTCCTGGGCTGTGGGGACAGCACAGACCCACAGCTGTTCTGATTCTCCTCTCCCTGTCCCCTCCAGGCCCCCACCTGCAGAGGTTCCACACCAGCGCCAGGCAGTCCTTGGCCCCCGAGAGGAAGTGGCTGCTGTCATCGGTGAAGCAGAGGCAGGTGAGGTCCTGGTAGTGCCGGTTCAGGATGGCCAGGAGGTTCCCGTTGGAGACCTGCGGGCAGGAGAGCGCTGAGGCGCCGCGGGGGGCGTCCGGGTGCCGTGGTAGAGCGGAGGGTCCCCGCGCCCCCGTCCCCATCATCCCCCTCACCTCCCACAGGTAGATGCTCTCGGCGACCCCCGCCAGCACGTAGAGCCCATTGGGAGAGGCCGCCAGGCAGGTCACGGGCCCCGGGCAGATGATCTTCTGCTGGAGCTGGTCCTGGGGGAGAAGGGACATGGGGACACTCAGTGGGGCTGGAGCATGGGGAGAAATAGGACCCTGTGTGGGGACTGATCATAGAGACGGCGGGTTTTGTATGGAGAGCAGGGCTCTGGGGGGAGGTGACTGTAGAGATGGAGGTTTGTATGGAGAGAGGGAACTTGGGGGGGGTCTGACCACAGACACGGGGGTTTGTACGGAGAGAGGGGAGAGAGGGGTCCTGGGAGGGGTCTGATCATAGAGACGGGGGTTTGTATGGAGAGAGGGGCCCTTGGGGTGGGGTCTGACCATAGAGACGGGGGTTTGTATGGAGAGAGGGGCCCTTGGGGTGGGGTCTGACCATAGAGACGGGGGTTTGTATGGAGAGAGAGGCCCTGAAGGGAGATCTGACCATAGAGATGGGGGGTTGCATGGAGAGAGGGGCCCTGGGGGGTGTCTGACCATAAAGACAGGGGTTTGCATGGAGAGAGAGGCCCTGGGGGGGTCTGACCATAGGAACAGGGGGTCTCCAAGGGTAGAGCAGCACAGCGCCGGCTCTGCCGGGCCCCGGCGCACCCCCCCGGGCCGAAGGGTCCCTCCACGGGCCCTGCCCCCCCCGGCCGCGGCCCCGGCCCCGCCGGTACCTTCCTCTGCAGCTCCCAGACGTTGATGTAGCTCTTGCCCAGCTGGGCCCCCAGCAGGTGCTCGCCGCCCAGCAGCGCCAGCCCGCGCGGGCCGCTGTTCCCGCCGCGGTACCCGGGCAGCGCCGCGCCCGAGTGCAGCTCCCACACCGAGCAGTTGCACAGCGGCCCCGCCGCGTCCGCCACCAGCGCCACCTCCATGGGCGCCGCCATCTTCGCGGTCCGCCAGGGCCAGAGAGAGCGCGGCTGCCGCCTAGAGCGCCGCCCTCCGCCCCGCCCAGCCGACCAACCGGCGGCCAATCAGGAGCGGCACCGCCCAGGCCGCGCGCCTGCGCGGGGCGGGGCTTGCCGCGGCGGCCGCACGCGGCCGGAAGTTCAGCGGGGCCCGCCCCGGGGCGGGGGCGGTGGGGACTGCAGGGGGCGCTATAGGGACCGGTGGACACCCTATAGGGACCTATGGACACCCCACGGACACCCTATAGAGACCCTATAGACACCCCACATCGCTATAGGGACCCCGCGGGGTCCTCACACCCCTGTAGGGGCCCCATGGACACCCCACAGCACAATAGGGTCCCCATGGACACCCTACAGAGATCCCATAGACACCCTATAGGGATCCCATGGACATCCCACGGCCCTGTAGGGACCCCACAGCACTGTAGGGACCCCACACCCCTATAGGGACCTCACAGACACCCCACAGCCCTACAGGGACCCTATAGGACCCCATGGACACCCCACGGACACCCTATAAGGACCATGTAGATACCCTACAGGGATCCCATAGACACCCTATAGGGATCCCATGGATATCCCACGGCCCTATAGGGACCCCACACCCCTACAGGGAGCTCACAGACACCCCACAGCCCTACAGGGACCCTATAGGACCCCACGGACACCCTACAGGGATCCCATAGACACCCTATAGGGATCCCATGGATATCCCACGGCCCTATAGGGACCCTATAGGACCCCATGGACACCCTGTAGACACCCTACAGGGATCCCACAGACACCCTATAGGGATCCCATGGACATCCCACAGCCCTATAGGGACCACATAGGACCCCACAGACACCCTGTAGACACCCTATAGAGATCCCATAGACATCCCACGGCCCTCTAGGGACCCCCTGGGCACCCCCCAGAGACCCTGTGACATCCTATAGTTCCAACACAGGGCCCCCCAGCTCTATAGGCACTGCACACACCCTATAGCGCTACAGCCCCCGTGTCCCCAAACCCCACATGACACCTCTTTGTTGTTTGTTTCGGTTTTTTTAATATTTCATCAACTTTACAGGGTTACAATCGTCTTAAATATTCTGAAGTTTAAATACAATCTGTATAATAATGTTATTATAAAATGTAAACTTTCAGTGTTTTATCTTTTTTTTTTTTTAATTATTTTTTTTAATTATTTTTTTTTAATAATAACAATCAAAAGTTTCAATACCTGAACGTTTGCAAAACTGAAATATCTCAGTGGGGGCCCGGGTGGACCGAGGCCGCCGCTCCCAGAGGTAGAATGTGGTTTTTAGTCTTTTTTTAAGTCTTTTTTTTTGTCTTTTTTTGTCTTTTTTTTGTCCTTTCTTTATCTCTTTTAACCTGAGTCTCGATCTGCGTTGGGGACGAGCGGCCGCACCTGCGCCCGCTGCTTCTTGTCCTTCCCAAACCCCAAAGAAACTGATTTAGGCGCTGCTTTTTTGGCCTTTTTAGAAATCGATATGCGACAAGAAAAATAAAAGCGGGAGGGAATAGGGGGTGGGAAATAAAGAATTGAAATTAAAACCCAAAACAGCGACTGTACAAATGCAAAAAGTCACTAAGAAAATCGAATATGAGACCCCCCCCCCCCGCCGGGGGCTGATCCCACAGCAGCAGGAGCCGGACGGAGCCCCCGGGGCAATTTCCAGCTCTGGACTGGGGGGGGGTGGGGGAAAAAAAGGCTAAAAAACCCCAAAATAGGCTGGGAAATCCCCAAATCCCCTGAGATCGCCGCTTCCCCAAGTGAAAATAAAAAACAAGGGGGGGGTCCCATCGGTGTGGGCCCCCCCAGGCACCTGGGGAAGGGGAAACAAAGCAAACCCTGTGCTCGCGGTGGAAACCTGAGGAGTCGCGATACCGAGCTGGGGGGGGACGGGGTTTCGGTATCGAGGTGGGGGGGGCGATTGTGTCTCACGCAGATGGGGGCGAATGGTTTGGGGTTGGGGGGGGGGGGGCAATAAATTCATCCCGCGGCCCCTTCCCCACGAGCTCCCGCGCCCCGTTATGGAATTAAACTGCTCATTTTTGGGAGGAAAACGTGCCCAAATTGGCTTTGCACAGTAGTATTGTGGGGGGGGGGTAAAAAGACAAGAGGAGAAAGGAGGTTCCGCGGTTCCAAGCTCCCGTTTCCCTGATGAACACTAATATATATCATTTGCATGTTAAACTTCGATTCTTTTCTTCTCCAGAATAAAATAGAAGCTATTTACAACAAAACAATCAAACAACAACCTCTTAAAATCCCGTATAGTGAGTGTAGATTTGAAATAAAAGGGGCGGGAAAAGGCTCTAAATGAATAAAATCTCTTATCTCCCAGTTTCTGATCATATTTTTTATCTGTTCTTTCCTTTCCTTGAGAGGGTGCCGGGGGGGTTTCACTAAAGCTCGCGTCGGCAGGCGTCCGTGCGTCTGTCTGGAGGTAACACGAGTTTAAAAAATAATAATAATAATAATAATATTAATAATAAATGTACAGTGCAAAGTGTGATGTGAGTGAGGTAAACGGTCCCGGACCGGCGCAGCGCAGCGGCACGGCCGGCGGCTCCGGTAAAACCCCCGGGCTAAGTAAAGCTTTTCTCCTCCAATAAAGGAAAAACCAATGAGACGAGAACAAGGGCAGAGCCCGGTGACCCCCCGGTGAGCCCCGATAAGAGCAGGTGAGCCCCCGGTGAGCCCCGAGGGCCGGGCTGGGGGCGTTAAGGCGAAGCGCTGCTGGAGGTAGAGCTGGGGGGCACGGCCAGGCCGGCCGGGGCTGTGGGGGGGACGCTGCTGCCGCTCCCCCCAGCGCCACCGCTGCTGCCGCGGCCGCCGCCGTTGCCTTTGCTGTGGGTAGAAGAGGGGAGCGAGGAGGAGGAGGAGGAGGAGGAAGAGGAGGAAGGGCCGGGCGTCTGGGCGAAGAGCACACCTGGGGAGAGACGGGAGGCTGAGCTGGGGGGCACGGCTACGCCAACGCCGCCTGTGCGCCCCAAAACCGGGGCGAACGTCCACGGGAGCGGGGCCGGTGGCACCGTGAGCCCTCACCTGTGTAGACGATGCCGTTGATCTCAACCGACATGCTGATGCTGCTGGTGCCGTTGCTGCTCAGGCCGGCGGCCGCATCCTGGCGGTTTTCTGCGGGGGGGGAGCCGGTTACGAACCCACCGGGACCCGGGGCTGCGGCGGTTGCGCCGGGGCCGCACTGACCTGGCGAGCGGGTGCCCTGGCTGTTGATGCGGATGCTCATGGGCAGCTGTGCCTTCATGGCCAGGAGGTTCTGCTGCAGCGCCCGCTGCATCAGCCGCTGCTGCTCGTCCGTCACCAGCGCCATCTTCTTCTCTGGGGGCTCCCCCGACTCCAGCTTCTCCCGCAGCTGCTCCAGCGCCGCGGCCTGAGCGGCCGCCGCCACCTGCACCGCGGCCGCCTGCGCGGCCACCACGGGGTGACCGGCCAGCGAGACGGGGAGCCGGCTGGGCACAGAGATGGGGATGGGGGAGTCCTCCTCTGCGGGGCAGAGCGGGCGGTCAGGGGTGCGGAGGAAGAGGACGGACAGTGCCACCACCCAGGGTGTCCCCAGGCACAGTACGCCGGCTCAGGGCCCCCCTGTGCCTTGTGTCCGTGCCACGGGCTGCCTGGCACCTCCTGCCCCTCCAAAGGGGACAGAGCTGGGTGCCCCCAAAACCAACCCCAGTGCCCAGCGCCCGGGGAGGAGACAGGAGCCCAGCGATGGGACCCCCCAGCTCTGCTCCTTTCGGGGCTGTGTCCCCAGTGTTGGGGGGACTCAGCCCATGGCACAGACCCCGCCATGGCCGTTACCTTTCTTGATCTTCTGGACGGGGGCGATGGAGCCGCCGTTGGTGGCGGAGGCCAGTCCCAGCGCCGGCACCGGCAGCTTGGGTGAGGAGAGGAGCCCGTGGGTGCCACCGGGCGAGTAGGTGAAGAGGGAGCTGCCGAAGCCCTGGCGCCGGCCCTCCCGCCGGTTGCTGTCGATGGCCGCCTGCAGCTCGTTGGGGTTGCTCAGCCCTCGCTTCTCACATTCGTAGGGGTACAGGTACTTCATGTACCTGCGGCGGAGAGGGACAGGACGGTGACATGGTGGCCGCCCCTGACACTCCGCCACCCCCTCCCTCCACACTGTCCATGTCCCTGGCACCTGACACTGGGCAGGGGGAGCCTGGCAGTGCCGACCCTGTGGAGGATCATGGAATCACAGATGGTTTGGCTTGGAGGGTCCTTCCCAGCGCCCCCAGTGCCACCCATGCCATGACAGGGACACCTTCACCAGCTCAGGTTGCTCAGAACCTGTCCAGCCTGGCCTGGGATGTCTCCAGGGATGGTTCATCCACCACCTCTCTGGCCAACCTGGGCCAGGCTCTCACCACCCTCAGGGCCAACAATTCCTTCCTCATGTCCAGCCTGAATCCCCCTCCTTTAGTTTAAAACCATCACCCCTTGTCCTATCACAACAGGCCCTGATAAAAACTCTGTCCTCATCTTTCCCCCCCTTTTAAGTATGGAAAGGCCACAATAAGTTCTCCCTGGAGCCTTCTCCTCTCCAAGGTTCTCCAGGGTTCCCCCCGAGCCCCCGCTCACTGTGTGCGCAGGGTGAAGGCGGCGCTGGTGATCGAGGTGGGCAGGTTCAGCCCCTTGGTGATCTCCCGCCACAGCTTCTTGTTGATGACCTCCACCAGCCCGCCCTTCTCGGTCACCAGCGTGTACAGCATGAACAGGTCCAGCACCTGCTTGGCCATGATGGGGATGCGGTTCACGGGGGTGCCTGGGGAGGAAGGAGACAGCGGGTCTGTGGGGGGGACCTGAGGCAGCGCGGGGCTGGGGGGTCCTGCTCCCCCCTCCCTTCCACCACCCCCGCTCTCACTGAGCACCAGCCCCACGCACAAAGGAAACAGAAACCTGCACTTTTCAGCCACAAGCACTGCTGGTTATTTATAACGGGGGCGGCACTTCCCGGCTGCGAGTGTCCTGCTGAGCCGGGGGGGTTCATCCCCCAGCGCCGCACACGGGGCTGCAGTGTCTCCCCCATCCCGGGGTCTCCGCCGTCCCATGGCGGTGGGTGCAGGGGTCAGGGTGACCCCAGGGGACGCAGCCACAGCTCCCCCCCCGCGCACACACGTGCTTCCCCGGCGCTCCTGGACAAAGGGCCGCGCGAGCCGCGATGCGTCAGCACTTCCAGCCCTGCTCTCCGTGCAGGAACCAGACCCTGGAGCGGGCGAACGCTCTTCTCTTTCAGCCCTTCCCACCCCCTGGCCCCCCCGCCAGCCTGGGCTGCACCCCCCGCAATGACCCGGGGAGGGGCTGCAGGTCCCGACTGCGATGGTTACGGGGGGGTCTGGGGGGGCCCAGGTGCAGGATCCCATCCAGCAGTTTTGACCCCGCGGTGCAAAGAGGTTAAAGATTAACCCGTGCCCGTTGGAGTTGGGGCGGCGATGAGGGGGACGGGGGGCTCACCTCGCTTCTGCATGAAGCTGAAGAGGTCATCCAGGAACTCCTTCCTCCGGGGGTCACCGTCCAGCTCGTACAGCTGTGCAGGGAGAGCACAAAAATGCTCAGAGACCCCCCATCCGTGTCCCCGCCTCCTGGAGAGCCCCCCCTCCCTAGGGAACCCCCAGGCTGGAGCCCACTGGCCTGAGCCGTCCAGCTCCAGGATCCCAAACAGCTGGGGGGTCCCCGCATGGAGGGTAGGAGTCCCAGTACCACCAGTGCCCCCAGTGCCGTGCTTGGCCCCGGCTCCTCCTGGCAGCTCCACTCTCAGGTGTTTTTAGCATCACCGAGCGCTCGGCACGGAGTGTAGCAACGCTCCGGTGTGATCCATCCTCGCACCTGAGGTGCCGGAGGGAGCTGGAGCTGGTGAGCTTGTGTGCCACGGTGGGAGCTTGTGCACCGCGGTGAGAACCGGTGTCACCTGGTGCGCTCTGGGGGTCTGGACGTGACGAGGCGAGGACCTCGGGGTCTGGCACGGCCACGCCGCCAGCACCCGGTGCTGCCGGGACCCCACCCCGCGCCCGGCAGCCCGGCACATTCCTGCCTGATTTATTGCAGGCAGGCACGCAGGCGGGATCGCAGGCAGGATCGCAGGCAGGCTCGCCACGCGGGCTCTGCCCAGACGCCGCGGGGACGGACCCGCTGCCCTTGGTCCGGCTCCTTGGTGCTGAGCAGCTCCCGCGTTTCTCAATGACAACTTTGAACAACTGCCAGCGGAGCCGCGGCGGCTGGGAGGGGGCTATAAATACCACGGCGTAACCCCCCAGGCACGCGCCGCACGGCAGCGGAGCAGCGGGCACGGCCGGCACGACACCGTGGTGGTGGCACTGCGGGAGGGGGGTGCGAGCCCCCTCCTCGATCTCTCCCCGGCAGGATCTGGGTCCTGGGGCCGCGCTCGCCCACTGGTGCTGATCAAAGGGATCAATGGGGCTGCACTGATCAGAGGGGCCGGGCGCTGTGGGAAAGCCATAAACCCCAGTTCCCCTGGAAACCTCACCAGGCCCTGGCAACCCCCGGGATGGGGCAGGAGCTGCCGTCACCGCGGCTGAGACCCCCGATGCTGCTCATTTCCCCCCAACCTCGGTAACCCCAATAACGGGGCGATGGCAGGAGCTGGGCAGTGGCTGTAGCCACCGGCACCGCGGCAGAGACACCACGTCCAGGCACCGCGGGGACCCCAGCCCGTGGGGACCCATGGGACAGCACCAGCGCTGCCGCAGCTCCAGCATCCCATACCCAGCCAGCGATTTTGATCAAGCCAGCGGCGTTTTGGGGGGGACAAACACACCGGTTCATCTGCCCCCCAGCTCAGTCCCGAGGGGAACGGACACATTTAAGAGGATGAAGGAAAATTGATCATCAGCTGAGGAAAGCGAGTGCCGTCCTTCCCCGCGCCCCCCGCACCGGTGGTCACGGGGGTCGGGGGGTCGGTGAGTTCCTGCCGGCACACCCAGCGCGGCGGCCAGCACAGGACGGACGTTTCGCAAGGTTGTGGTTACCGGCGACATTTCGACAGCTCTGCCGCGCTCGGTTGCTGCTGCGGGAGCAGGGGCAGGCTCGGCCGAGCCAGGGCTCCCTGTGCCGGCGCTTTCTGCTCCCTGTGCCGGCGTTTTCCTGGCTGCACCCCAGGAGCCCCCGGGACCCTCGTTTGGCTCTGCTGACACCGGCAGAACCCCCCGGTGTGAGGGACAAGCTGTCCCCGTCGCCCCTCACCACCCGGGCACCGGCAGAGCCGCAGAAGTGGCAGAGACAAGCAGCTTTTGAGCGTTTGCCGGGACACCCCACTGGCTCCCGCACCGGTGTGGACACGGTGGGGGAACCGTGCACCCCGCGGGCACCGAAAGGCAGCGTGGGCATCGCGGGAAAGCTTAGAGATTGGGTCTCAAAATAAAAATTGAGGAACAGAAACACGTTCTCATTTCAGCAGCGTGTGAAACCGAGTGCACAGCCGGGCTCAGCGCAGACCAGCTGCTGCTGGCATCACCGCACCGAAATCTGCAGGTGCCGATCCTCGGTGGGTGCCGGCGCTGGTGCTGAGTGCGGGTCCTGCTCAGCGCACCCGTGGCTCTCGGCGGAGGCGGCGAGGCTCGGTGCAAAGGTGACGCCGGGCAGCGGGGAGAGGCCACCGTTGAGTCAATAGATTTGCATTTCGTAATTAGGGAGGCCAGGGAGGTGGGAATGACTTAATCTGTAACGCAGCTGCCCCCAGAATATCCTCTTACGCCAGCCCCGCGCCCACCGAGGCTCCCGCAGAGAGAGCGCGGTGCCAGGGACGCCGCGGCAACGCCGGGGAAATGGGACATGTCCCCCCATTGCCCCCCGCGCTGGGGACCCAGCCCCACGCACCCCATGGTCCCGGTGCTCACTCAGCGCAGGGTGTGCGCCCGGCTCCGGCACCACCGCGGTGTCCACCCGCTGGCGTAGCCCCCGCCGTCCCCGTCCCCGTCCTTGCGGGCGGCTGAGGACGCGGTGCCAGATGGCTGCTGCCAGCAGATATATAATTAAGTGGAGGAGGAATTAGGCGGGCGGCGGGCGGGCAGCGCTGACCCCGCGGCCCAGCGCCCCGGCAGGATGCCGGCCCGGCGTTTGGTGTGGATGACCGGATTAACGTTTCAAACCAGATTACAGGGAAAATCCCGAGCCCTTGGCTTTCAAAGGGCCGGCGGGGAGGCGGCCCCTCGGCAATGCCAGGAATGCAGGAGGGAGCCCTCGGCACGGGCGCGGTGCGTGCCGGGGGTCCTGGGAGGGACCCAGATAACCCTCCCACGCCCCCCAAGCTGCGGGCAGGGGGGCAGGTCAAGAGGGAGGGGAAGCACCATCGAGCGAGGCTCCAGCAACGCCGGGCTTTGCGCCGGAGCCACGAGAGTCCTTCATGGGCTGGAGCCCCCGTGTCCCCCCACCAAGTGTCACAGGGACCCCCCAACAGCGGGCGGGGCTCTGTGGGGCTCCGAGGAGCCGCGGCCCTGCGTCAGAGTTAAAAACAACCCCCTCGGCTCGGTTCCGGGTTCTCGGGCCTCGGGGATTAATTTCCATGGCCAGGAAGTCTCGATGCTCCCGGCTTTCCTCCTTTCTCCTCGAAACCGGGCTGGGACGTGCGCGCCGTGAGCCTGGGGGGGACAGACCCCCAAAGGCCACTGCAGCAGGGACGCGGGGCTGATGACCCTTCCCATAGGACCAGCCGCCTCTCGAGGGCTGAAAACCCCAAGTTTGGGGTAAAAACACAACCATTTGGGGAAAAAACACAACCAAGGTGGGGGGAGCCCAAGCGGGACGACCCCTCAGTGATCCGGGATGGGGAGTGGGGGGGCTCCTTCTTTCTCTTTCTTTTCTTCCTTCCTTCCTCCCAGCGGCCCCGGGGACACGTCCCTTTGTCCTGTTGACAGCCGAGGGGTGACACTGGCGGGGGGAGAGACCACGCACGCTAATGAGTTATTTAACGAAGAGTAAACACACGGGCGGTGTTTCCCGTCCCCCGGCGCACGCAGCCCCTTGGCCCCCCAAGCCTGGACCCACAGTCGCAGGCGGGTGAGGGGGGTTCTTATTTGGAAAAAGAAAGTAATTAGTAAAAACTGGAGTGATGGGCTGGTGATGAGCCCCGAAATGAAGCGTTTCGGGTGCTGCTGGTGAGGTGGTTTCCCATAAGACGGTGGCTGAGTCAGGGCTGTCGCGGTGACTGGGGGGCAGCACCGGCATGGCCCCCCAGCCTGGGGGGTATTGGGTTTATGGGGACCTAGCGAAGGGCAAAGGGAGATCCCAGCACAGATCCCGCTGCAGATAAAGCACTCGGCTTAGGGACGGGTCACCTCTCGCTGTCCCCATCCCTAATTCCCTGCAAGCCCCAAAGCACGGCCCAACAGGAAGGGGCTGCCAGGGGTTGGGGCTGCGCACCCTCTCCCCAGAACCCCCAGGGTGGTCCCCCCACCACCGCGCTCGCCAGCTCTGAGATAGATAGCGCTGCCAAAGGTGCTGCGGGGAGGGGACGGGCTGGCCGCACTGACCGGCCCGGTGGGATTCCAACCACTGTGCTGCCCGCAGTGGGGGCTGGGGAGCGCCGGGCCCTCGCCGCCACGCTTCCCGTCGGCACCATTGTTCCTGCCGGTTCCCAGCATTGTCCCCTCGGTGGGTCAGCACCCCTGGGCTGGGACGCGGCCCCGCCACAGGTGCCTCTGCCCACCGTGTCCCCTGCCCAGGCTGGGGGCCGTGGGACCCGGTGGGCGGCAGATCCTGCGGCACAGGGAAGAGCCCAGTCCCCATTCCCAGCCATTGCCCATGCGCAGGGGACCCTGAGACCACCCAGGCTCCCCCCACACCCACAAACACCCCAAGCGGTGCTGCGGCCACGTCCCGGCCACAGTCACCAACACAGCGAGCGTCACCGTGCAGCAGAGGGGGACACTGAATGGGCGAATTAGCCGCCGTTTAACCTCCCTGACCCCCCATTGTCCCTGTGCCGTCAGCCACCCTCCCCACCACTCTGCGGGGCCACTCCGGCCCGGCAGCCACCGGAACGCTCGGCATGGATCCACAGCCATGCACCAACCACCACCAGCTCCTGGGACATGGCCCCGCTGCCGCTGCCACCCCTCACGCGGAGGGGACGCGAATCCTGCTGCAGCTGTGCTCCAAACGGTGGTTTCGGAGGGACCGGCGGCGTGCCGGGCTCTGGATATAACAAAACACTATTGTGTCTGGACACTGATGTGTGGCACGGGCTGCTCCATGCTCTGTGTGAGCCAGGAGCTGCTGCCCCCCTGCCAAGCCCAGAGCCAGGGCCGGCATACGGGAACCAGCCCGGCAGCGGCGGCCGCGCCGGTGCTCCCCGCCTGCGTGCCGGTGCATGCCCGCGACACATGCTCCCCATCGCACCAGCCCTTGTGCAAACACTGAGCGGGGTCAGGCAGCGTTGAGAAAGCTCATCCCAGGGAGCGGCCGAGCTGGAGCCACGCAGCACAAACCGGGGGAAACCACGGCCAGAGAGGAAAGCTTTGCCTGCTGGAAAAGCAGCGTAGACCCTTGGGGCGCTTGGTGACCCCCACGGGGGCTGTCGCTGCCCGGGTGACACCGCACGGGGCAGGTCGAGACCCCCGGGCAGGACGTGGCGCGGGGGCAGGAGCAGCCGTGCTGGCAGCTGAGCTGGAGCTTAAATTCCACCATATGTAAATGATCGTCTTAGAAAGGGGATCGCTGTAAGCCCGAGCAGATGAGTCACCGGGGCTTCCACCGCCCAGCTGGGGATTTGGCTAATTGCAAAGCTGTTCCTGAAATGCGAGGTCCCGCACCTCCGTCCGTCCGTCCGTCCATCCGGGGGATGGCCGCTCTGCCACGGTGGGGGGACCTGGGGGGGCCCCGCACCCCGGCCGTGCCTGCGGGAGCTGGACAAGGTCCAGCAGCCACAGATGGTTTGACAGGCAGCTGCCATCAGCCCCGAGAACCGTCACCGCAGAGCTGCTCCGGCAGCGCCAAACCTCGCTGCTGCTTGGCCGCCTGTGGAAGGGAGAAGGTGGCAGGGGACAAAGCCATGGCACTGCCACAGCACCGGAGCAATGCCGGCTCCAGCAAAGCTGCTGCTTGCGCCCATCCCACCGTGGCACTGGAGCCGGTTATCACAGGGTGCACCTGGAGTGGGGACCCAGCCCGGGCAGATTTAGTGACTGATGGGGAGGGTCAGCGGGGTGTCAGGGGCTCCCCCGGTCCCCAAACCGCCCCCGGCCCTGGCCCCCGATTGCGGCACATCCGGCCGGCCCCCAGGACCGGCTGCTATTTCTCCTGCGGTTTGGGCCAGAAATAGGGCGATGGAGCAACGCCACGGCCTTGCCCAACCGCCCCGCTGCCGGCCGGCTGTTTGCTTTGCTGACAAAGGACCTGCTCTCGTCTCTGCTCTGCTTTTTTCCTTCTTTTAAATAAACCCTCTTGCCTGTTAGTTCAGCTGTGGCAGAGCTGGGAGGCGGCTGCCTCCTCTGCAGCCCTCGATCAGCGCGGGGAACTGCGGCTTGGGGGTTTGGGGCTTGGAATCCAGGATCCAGGAGTCCAGGACTCAGGGGTTTGGGGGTCCAGGGCTCAGAGGGGAACACCAGCAGGTGATGCCAAGACTGGGGGGGTTCAGCCCAGCTCTCAAGCCAAGCGGTGCCAGGGGGAAGGTCCAAACAAAACCAGCTGGTGAAGGTGCTGGCCAGGTACACAGGGCACGAGAGACGTGTCTGTCCCCCACCTCGTTAATTAACCCTGGTTTCACTGGGAGAAGTGGCTCCATGTGGCGCAGGGACAGCGGGATCGGCACCCGCAGCCAGGCTGGGGGAGGCACTCGTGATTAAGCCGCTGTCGCCAAGAAGTCCCTGACCCCCGGGCGGGGATCCGCGGGATTAGGGCTCCGGGAGGGCTCCCTGAGCTGATTACCGGCTGGATCCCCGGCCAGCAGCACCCTTGGGTCAGCTGGACAGTGGCGATGGGCGATGGCTGTGCCGGGGTCACAGGGAGCACCGGCCCTTGTCCTGGGAGGGGCCACTTGTGCCTGCCCCCCCCCGGCACCCCACAACACTCCAGTCCCCTCCGTTATCTGCCCCGGCCTGACCAGGCGCTGCAATCGCCTCCTCCCGGCACAGGAGCACCCGGCCGGGGGCCCCCAACGTTATCGGTGCCCCCGCCCCACCGGTCAGAGCGAATGGCTGTGGGGCAAGGGGATGGTGGCCCCGGCCGGGTGACGACGCTCGGGTGGCCCTTTCCCCGCACGGGGCCCCCTCGCCCTCCCCGAGGCCGGCTCATCCGCTCGGCTGGCTAATGCAATAAAGCTCTAATCAATATTTTAAAGAAAGTAAATGGACCCTCCTGCCCTTGTGAAGAGGCCGCGGGGCCCCCGCTCCCAGCCCTGCTCCCCCCGCCAGCACCGGGCTTTTGAAAACAAAATAATCCCTGGGAGAGAGGGGTTCAGAACCCCACGCTGGAGGGGGTGGCAGGGACCCCCACTCCTTGACCAGAGCCCCAAGTGTGGGCACGGGGCTCCACGCCGGGGCATTCGGAGGAGAAATGGGCTTTTCCTTGGCCCCTTCCTGTGACAATCCCACCGTCACCTTTCCGGGAGCTGCCGCAGCCCTGGTGGCGCAGGGGTCCGGTTTGGCCCCCCCGCACCCAGCGCACTGCCCGATGTGCTTGCAGAGTTGCTTTCGCTTTGTTTTTCCACCCCCCCGCAACCGTTGCACTTTGAAATCCTGTATCTTGGGGGAGAGCTGCTCGGTGCAAGATAAGGGCTGAGGTTTTCTCCCCCCATGTGCCACCGGCGTGGTTTGGTCGTCCCCATTTGGGGCAACTTAAGAAACCTCCTACCCCTCCAAAAGCACCGGGACCACCACCAGCCACCCCCCAGCACCACGACGGCTTTTAAAGCCTCCAACAGCTCCGGTGAATGGAGTGAAGATGGGGGGGTGAAGACCAGCTGGGGCACCCCAAACGGGGCGCCCCAAAAGGATGGGGTGACGGGGTGCACGTGCCTGGGGGGTCCAGGCAGCTGCTGCCTGTGTAGGCAGCGCAGGAAACTCCAAAAGGGGTAGAGGCGGAAACTCCGGCTGCGGGGGCCGGTGCTCGGTGCGAGCCAAGCACGGTCACGGCGGCACCGAAACCGAAAGGTCAGGAGGGTGGTTCTGCGGGGGCGGCAGCGGAGCCCCCCCACCCTCACCGGGGTGCGGGTGCCGACGCAGGTTTCACCGCGCAGCCATCCTGGCGTTACGCAGCAGTTTGTGGCGACACGCGGCAGCGCCGGAGTTTTGGCCGGGTTAGCGGAGCAGCTTGTGCCCGGCTCCCCCCACGAGCGTCCCCCCCGCAGCAGAGCCCCAGCGAGCCCAGTGGTGGTGCCTGGGGGTGCCAGGGCTCCCGTGTGGCTGAGCCCAGCAGCCCTGACACGCCGGCAGCACCCCAGCCCTGTCCTGCCTTTTGGGGTGCGGTTAGAGAGGATCCCAAACCTAAACAAGGGCGAACGTGGTCCCGGTACAGCGGCAGCGTGGGGCGATGTGCCAGCATCCCTCCGAACACCCCCGACCCGTGCCACCGCGGCTACAACGGCACAAGACCAAACTGAAAGCGAGCCGGCCCTACTGCCGGCCATGGTGGCCGTTCCCCACGGGGAGCTTCCTCCCGCCCCCAAAATGCCCCTTTCCAAGCCAAGGAGCCATCGCCCTCTCGGCAGTCGCTGCCCCCGCACCCCCCCGTGCCGGGGGCTCCTTTGTTCCGAGCTGACCCCTGCCCGCACGGTAGCCGTCCCCGGGGATGGGGAGGTGCCACGCGCCGGCCCCGTAACCTCCGTAACCTCCATAACTCTTCCTCGCGCCCTCCAGTGCCTCCCCTGAACTGGGCCCCCTCCTCCTCCTCCTGCCGCCGGACCCCCACGGTTCAGCCCGGCCCAGCCCCCAGTTTGCCGGAATCTGTCCCAGATGGGTCAATAAAACCCCGGGGCGGGGGACAGGGACAGGAACAGCCCCCACGGGCACCCTGGGGTTGGGTGCAGAGGTGGGCGCGGGGAGCCGGCAGCGATGGCTCAGCCAACACTCCACGGGCACGGGTGGGAGAGCAGCGGCGCTGCCAGTGCCACGGGGCCGATGAATCCGGAGTGGCTGCATCCTCCAGCAGCGCTTCCCACCGCAGCAGGATGGCCCAGCGCCGGGACGGCCGCGCTTGCCGTACCATGTCCTGCTGGGGGAACTCGGCTGCAGTGCCCCAGCACCTGGTGCTGCTGGGGTTTCCCCACCGCAGGGGCACGGAAGGGTGAAGCATCCCCTGCCCGGCAGCGCCGCACTCGCTGTTTACATTCCTGCTGCTTCTTCCCCGGCCACGCTGTGCCCGCTGCGCCAGCTGGGCCAGGCCGGGGTGCCCGGCGGCACGCGCTGGAGGGTGGCCAGGAGGAGCTCCCGCCAGCGCCGCGCTGCGCCGACAACACCCTGGCCCGGGGCCAGCGGCCGCGATCCAAGCGCCGGCGCTGATGGCTGACGTGCCGGGGAAGCCTCTCCCAGCCGGTGCTTCGCCCCCGCTCCACCACCCACAGCACAGCGGCACCCGCTTTGCCACCCTCCGGCTGCTGCCGCAACAAACCGCGGTGCCAAGACCTCCCTGCCCACCCTGGGAAGAGAAGGGGAGGGAGACAGGGGGGCTCAGCCCCTCCGGACAGCGGTTTGGGGGTCACAGCATGTGCCATGGCTCAGTCTAATGTCACCAGGTGCTGTGGCTGTGCCAGCAACCCAGCAGAGCCTCCGGCACAGCCCATAGGCAAGGGCAGGGGTTCTGCAGGCACCGCCAGCCCCCAGCACCAGATTTTCCCATTGGATCCCGATCGCCGCATCCCCAGAGCTGCCATACGGGTCCGGTACAGCACCAACACGGTGACAAACAGGAAGATCACGGCTGCGGTATCAAAAAAGCCTTTTCACAGATACAAGATCACATCCCCGGCCGCTCACTCCCTGACGGCAGGAAGCATAATAGAGAGAAACCGCAAGCAGAAGCGGCGGCACCGCGGCACGAGGGACGCGTGGGGCAGAGCCGGCCCTTCCCGCGGCCGGGCTGGGTGGCCGCGCAATCCAGCGCTCGGGTTTTCCCTATCGGGAGGCTGCCCGCAGCCAGATGTGCCGGCACATCGCGGCAGCCCCTTCCCCCTTTCGGGAGGGACGCGACGGCCCCTGCCCCTTCCCCTTCGGGCCGTCGCATCCCTCCCAAAAGGCCACCGTGCCCCGGCCGCTCCATCTGGGTCCCATCTGCTGCTGTTGGTTCCCGTCCCTTCCCCCAGCCTTAAACTCAGATGTATTTAACCACACACATCAAAGGCGCCGGGCGGCCCCCGGGGAGCCCCAGCTTGCAGCACATTTCCTTCTAGTAGCCGCAAAGCGGGGCGCAGCGAGCTGGGGGACAGCGGGAGCGTCTCTGCCACGGAGGAGCGACCGAGGGGGCAGCGGGTGCTCCGGCCCCGGTTTCACTCTTCAGTGGCATTTTGGGGGCAGTTGCGGGCATCTCTGTCCGCAAACATCCACAGGGTCAGAGCCATCCTGCCAACAGCACCTCTGCGGCGATGGGGACCAAGCCACGTCCTCACCAAATACAGTTTGAGGAGGGTGGAGAAGAGGAAACCAAAGAGCTCCTTCATATTTGCAAGTTTGGGGAGGTTTTTTCAATCATTTTCAGCAAAAACTTCTCCAGGTCCCTGCGGTGAACCCCATCGCACCACCCACCTGCGCCAGGGCAAAGAACCGACTGGGACACCGGATCCCACCGATCAAAGCAACCAGGGAGGGGGTACAGCTGAGCCCAAGCACTAAAACCCACAGAAACCCCAGGCTTTCTCAGCAGAAATGCCGGCAACTCAATCCGAGAACGCTGCCGGAGGCAGCACTGCCAGAGCCGTCCCACCGTGGCTCTCGAGGACGCGGGGACATGTGGCGGAGCCGGGAGGGGACAGGCGCAGCGGGGGACACGCGGCAGAGGACACGCGGCTCGGCGGGCACCCACCTGCTTGAACTGCTCCTCGTAGGTCCAGTCGCCGTGGTCGGGCGCCGGCGGCGGGGGCTGCGCGTGGCCCGGCGCGGACGGGGGCAGCCGGTCCTGCCCCCCCGGCAGCCGCTGCGGCTCGCCCCGGTAGTGCTGCGGTGCCGGGGGCTTGCGGAGCAGCAGGGATCCCGCGCCCGCTCGCACCGGTTCTCCCGAGCCCAGCCCTTCCTCTCCTATGTCTTCCTCCTCCTCGTAGTCTTCCTCCTCCTCCTCTTCTTCCTCTTCCTCCTCCTCCTCAGCCAAGTCCTCTTCAAAGTCATCCTCATCCCATTTGCCCTTCCTAGAGCAGGGGACAGGACAGGTTTGGTCCCACACTGAGCAGGGGTTGGGTTCCCACAGCCAGTCCCTCTCCCCCATGTGCCCCACGGGGACCCCCCAGCTGTGGGGCTGGAAACACCCGTCCAGCGCACGGGGCAACCGCCAGCACCAGCAGCTCCAACAGGGTCTCCAGATGGCTGCCAGGTTGTCTCCTGCCCTGGAGGGGACGTGGCCACGGGGCTCTGCATAATTGAACGCCAGAGCAGGATCCTCTGTCACGGCCCCACGCGGCTCCACGGCCAAGGTGTCACGAGGAATCACGGCTGCAGAGCCTGGTGCACAAACCCAATGCAGTGCGGGCAGCCCCCGGCAGCACCTCCTGACCCAAAGGGAACCCTGTGTCTCCAGCTGGCCATGCCAAAACCCACCAGGGCCAGACTGTGTCCCTGCCCCTTCCCAAAAGCCTAAGAGCTGCAAGTCTGTGCTGGCAAATACTCACAGATCCTCCTCCTCCTCCTCGGAGCCCATCTCCTGCTGGTACCCGCCATCCTCCTCCTCGGCGTGCTCCTCCTCCTCCTCCTCGTCCTCGGAGGCCGGGCTCTCCTCCGACAGCCCCGGGCTGGACGAGTGGCTGAGCCCGGCGGCTGCCGCCCGCATGGCGGCCAGGGCAGCCATCTGCGCCCGTTGGATGTGCGCGCTCTCGGGCTCCGCTCCCTCCTCCGAAGGGGCCGGTGCCGGATCCTGGCTGCGTCCCCGGGCTGGGGTGCTGCCGGGGGTCTGTCCAGGGGCTGGTGGGGGCTGCGCGGAGGCCGGCGGGGAGCGCGGCGGCGGCTGCTGCTGCTCCTGCTGCCGCGCTTCCAGCGCCTGTTGCAGCCGCGCGCGCTGCTGCCGCTGCAGGTTCTCCATCACCGCCTGCAGCTTCATGGCTCTGCCGGTGGCTGGGGGGGCCCCAGGGGGCCGCGGGGTGATGCACCCGGGGGCTGATGCCCAGGGGGCGTGGGGGGCAGCGCCCGGCAGGCTGCCGCGCTCCAGCGGGGCCGGGGGCCGAGGCCAGGGAGTGCCGGGGGGCTGCTGGGGCCCAAGGGGGCGAGGGTAACAGGGGCTCCTCAGCGCCGTCAGGGTGTCAGGGCAGGAATCGCCGCTGCAGCCGGGTCAGGGCAGAATGACGAGCCCCCCGACCCCCCTCGGTTTTGCTCTCCTTCGCAGGATGGCCCCGGCGGGAGCCTCGGGGCGGCCGGTCGGGATGAGGGTGCTGCCGCCAGGAACCGGCACCTCCGTGGGGTCACCAGGCAACGCTTGTGGCCCGGTGCATCGTCCCCTCCCTTGTCGAGTGGGCACTTTTGGGGGGCAGCAGCCTTGGGGTCAACACGGCGTCCCCTGCTCGGGGCCAGCTGTCCCTAGTCCTCGCCTGCGGGACGGCGTCGGCGCAAACCTGTGGGGAGAGCAGAGAAAGGGTGAGGAGAGCCGTGAGCAGGAAGGAGTTAAAGACAGCGCAGGAGCCTCATTAATCTCGAGCTAATGAGATAGGGAGGCCGGGCCCTGCTGAGGAGGGGGAAGGGGCCTGCCGGACCCGATAGCCCTGCCCGGCCCGCAGGCAGCGGATAGGGGACCAGTGCCTGCAGATAACAGCCCTGCTGGGAGAGCCCCCCCGGGGGACAGGGCACGGCCCCACCGGGGATACCAGGGACATGCTCCACAGGAGCGAGGGGAGCGCTGGGCTCGTGGGCCACCGCGGTGGCAGGAGCTGCCAGGCCAGCGCCGGGGTGCCAGCGGCACCAGGGCCCCTCACGCAGCAGGGTGCCGTGGCACAGGGGGGACCTGTGTGTCCCCAGGGCTATAGGGGAGCTCCTGAGGGACAGGAGGGCCGAGCCTTGTTCCCCAAAACCCCGGCAAACAGGCTCTGCCGGCCACCCCCGCTGCCTCCCCTTCCCTGGGGCTGTGGGTCCCCCGGGACAGCACGGGGCTGCGAGTGGCTCAGCTCTGCTTCACCCCACCAGCACGTTACAGCAGGGCCCTGCAACACCCCCACCGCCCTGGCACCCCAGCCTGGACCCCCCCAGCCCCGGTGCAACCGGCAGCCAGCCCCAGCCCATGGACAGACACGGCTCTACTGGCAACAACCTCGGCACGACCTCGTGTGTGCCGAGGGCAGGGCGGGAGCTCACCGCGCCGCGGTAGTGCCACATACGGGCAAGGACTCAGTCACCCGTTTCTGCTACCCGAGGGCCGGTGGAACACACACACCCCGGGACCTTCGCAGGGACTGACGTGGGGCCCATCCAGGGCGGCCGGGGCCGCAGGCAGCCCCGCGCGGGGGCAGGACAGCTGGCGACACGCAGGAGCCAGCAGCTCCGGCGCGATCCTGCCGATTCTGGAAAGGGGAACCCGCTCCCAGCGCGGGTCGGAGCCGCTTCCCCCGCTTCTCACTGCGGCGGCAGCCGCATCCGCTCAAGCACTGCCGCGCTGGCGCTGCTCACGCTACCGACGCGCCGCCACCGCGGTGGCCGGGGCTGCACCTCGGCTGCTGCTGCTGCCACCTGAGAGAAGCCAGCGCCAGGGTGGCAGGAGCTGATGGGCCACTTGTGCACTGTCTGTGCCTCAGTTTCCCCCCTCCACCCCGGCCATCTCCATCTTGCCGGAGTGGAGAGAGGTGTTGGCACAGAGACCCTCCCAGCACGGGGCTGTCCCGGAGCAGCAGCCGCTCACCCGCCGTGGCCGCGCTCCCCGCCACACAGCCGTCCTGCATCTGAACTCCGTCCCCTGCCAGAGCCACCGGCAAAACTGGAGTGAGACTCATCCCAGGCACGTGTTCCTCCGGCCCCGCTCCACTGTGGCTCTGCCTTGCCACAAGTCACCAAATTACTCAGTACCAGCACCAGAGCTGCCTCCTGGGCTGTGGCCGTGCCGGGGCCATGCAAAGTAAAGCCCAAGCGCTGTCGGAGCGGCGAAACCAGAGCCAGGGACTGTCCCTTCTCAGAGGGGCCCTGGCCTGGAGGCTGCGGTGACCTTGAGTCGTGCCCCTTTGTCCCTGCCGTCGCGGGGCTCGGGAGCTCCCGCCGTGCGGGTGGTGCTGGCGGCATGCGGGGGGTTTGGGGCGGTGGTGGCAGCACCCGCGTCCCGCGGGGCAGGTGCTCGAGAGCGACAGCGGCCACGTCGGGCTAAAAATACGCGGCAGCGGGCGGGGGTGTGACGGACGGGGCCTTTGTGCCGCCGATGCCGGGCCCGGCCGGACACCCCCGCCTCCCGCCTGCTGCTCCCGGACCCCCGGCCGGGCTCACTGCACCGCCCGGGCCGGGCTCCGAGGGCAGAGATCGAAGTGAGGAGGAGAAGGAGGAGAAGAGAGACCGGGAGCCCAGGCCCAGGGGATGCCCGTTCTCCGGAGACAGACAGGGCTGGGGGAGCCGCGGGACGGACCCCCAGGGCGGGCAGGGGAACCCTCCCAGGACAGAGCCCGGCCCCGGCGGCACGTGGCACCGGCCGAACTCGGGGACAGGGCCGGTGGGACCCGGGGGATCCCGGCCCCGTGAACCGGGGGAAAACGGCCACTCCCGGCACGAAAGGACGGGACCGGACTAGGCCAGCAGCTCCCCCGAGCCCAGCGCGCAGCCCGGCCCGGAGCCCCAGGAGGCCGCGGGCCGGGGCTGCCCTGGCAGGGGGGCACAGGGCGGCGGCGGCTCCGGCCCATCGCCGAGGCCGGGGGCCGGCGGGCGGGGCGGGGCGCGGGGGGCTCTAACCGGCCGGGCCGGTAACGGCCGCAGGGGCCAGGCGCGGGGGCGTGCCGGGCGGCGGGAGCGGCCCGGGCGGGGGAGCCCGGCCCCGCGCGGAGGACACGGCCGGTAAACGGCCGCACGGGAAGGGAGCGCACCGGTCCCGTCCTGCAACCGATCACGAGGGTCCCAGCCCGCCCAGGGGACGCGGCCGATACACGGCCCCGGTCCCGCCCAGCCCCGAGCACGGCGACAGACCCCGATCCCCAGTAGCGGCCAGGGGGCGGTCCCGGTACCGGCCGCGGAGCCGGTGTGGCGGCGCGTCCGCGCTTACCCGGTGGAGGCCGTGCGCCGCGAAGCCGCATAGCAGCCGCGGCCGCCCGGGGCTCGGGCTGCGGCGGGGCCGGGGGTGCGCTCGGTGCCCGCACGGCGGCTCCTCTCCCCGCGGGCGGGCGGCGGGGCCCAGAGCAGCCCCGCCCCTGCTTCCTATTGGCTCGCCACACTGGCCCCGCCCCGCTCCGCCCCGCCCCGCTCTGCCATTGGCCTTCCGCGCCCGCCGCGCCCCGCCTCGCCTTCCCATTGGCCTGCCGCCGCGGCTGCATGCAAATATCGCGCGGGGCGCAGCCGCAGGGCCGGCCGGAGCGCAACCGCAGCGCCGCCCCGCGGCTGGGAGGGGGAGCGCAACCATGCGAGACGCGGCCCCTTTAAGAGCCCCGCGGGGAGGATTTAAAGGGGCCGCGGCCACGGAGCTCCAGCTTCCGCCGAGCCCCGGTATCCGGGGCTGCCCTGCTCCGCACCCGCCGTGACCCCGGCGCGGCTCCCCACGGCTCGGCTCCCTGCCGCCCCGCCCCTCTGACGCCACTTCCTGCGGGGCCGCGGAGTCCCGGTGCCGCCGGCCGGGCCGAGCGGCCATGGTGGTTCTGCGGGGCGGCGCGGGCGCGGAGGAGCCGTACCCGTGAGTGCGGGGCCGGGGGGCGGCGGGGCTGCCCGCGGGGCCCGGGAGGCTGCCTGTGGGCCCGGCTGCGGCCTCTGCTCCCGGCCCGGTCCCCGCTGGGACCCCCGCGGGCTGGGGCGGCTTCGCTTCCCCGGAGGGGAGCGGCGGGGGGCGGCTGCGCTGCCCTGGGAGCTTCGGCCCCGTGGACCCGGAGCAGGAAAGCGCCGGGCCTCGGCGGTGTCAGCGGCGGGAGCCGTCATTAGCATGATGGGCTAATTAGTGTTTACCCCACTGAAGGTCACGGTGCTCCCCGGGGACACCGGCAACCGGGGGTGACGGGCCGGGGGGACCCGGGCCTGGGTCCTTTGTGGGGGGGCCGTGTCCTGCTGGCTGAACGATAATTAACAAATTGGACAAAAGCCTCCTGATAGGGAACAGTTTATTGCCTGGAAATGAGACATGGAGGAGAAGCTGCTGAAGTGTCTGTGTGGTGTCCCCGGGGGTCGGTGTCCCCAGGACGGGGTCCCAGGGTCACAGATAAGGGCCGGAGAGCCCAGCTCTGCAAAGCCCGGCTGGCCTAAGGTCACCGTCACCTGCAGGTCTCCCAGGCGGGGGACGGATCCTGCCCGGTGGCAGCACCGAGCGGCAGACGTGGCAATGCCGAGGCAGGTACCGGGTTACCAACAGCCCCCAAGGCTTCGGGGAGCTCAGAGTCTGTCTGGGGGTCCCAGCAGTGTGGGGACTCACTCGACCTTTGTTGCACGGTTGGTTTTACCGTCTTTTTCCCCCTGCAGTGGGGGCTGAGCCCTCCTCGTTGTCCTGCTGCCCTTCTCTCCAGCTGGAGAGGGGAGAGGTGGGTTGGTCCCTCCCCAGTGGCAAGGGTCCCGTCACTGTCCCCAACCGTGGGAAGGGGGGAAATAAATCAAGGCTTTGGCGGGCATAAGGCGCTGGCTGCCTTCCCGGTGACAGCTGTGCCAGTGCCTGATTGCGGTGCCAGGGCTCCCCGAGCCCCAGGGTGCTGGGAAGGAGGGGACAGGGTGGGGACACAGTGCCCGGCGGGGTCATGGCCCCACGGACGGTGACACCGCGGTGGGAGGGAGCGGGTGGCTCCCCCAGCCCTCCCGGGGGTGCGGGTGTTCTCACCCCCCTCTCAGCTAAAGGAACCCCACACAAACCCAAGGGGAAGCTGCGACGCGGAAACCTCAGCAAGCGGGCAAAGAACCAGGGAAAAGACGGTGAAACTTCCTGTCTTGGGCAGAGTTTGGTGAACTTTGAAACTGGAGCTGTTGCGTTCTGTGCCCAGTGAGCTGCTCGCTCACTGCTTGGGTTCATTTCACACGAAATCGCCTTAGCTTTTACGGTCATTCCTAAATTGTACATGTGTCTAAGCAGTGCCCTGACCAAGGAGTTGTTAGTAACAGCAGCCAAGCACCCTCAGCCATAGTCGGGAGTGGTGCAGCCGCGGTCCCAGCCGGCTCGCTGCCCGAACCGGGACCCAGCCCTTGTTGGGGTGCAGGGAGCAGCCGCGGCTGCGGAACGGGCAGGAGGAAGCACCAGCCCGGCGGGTGACGGTGCGGCCGGGGCGGGGGCTGCCGCTGCCCTCAATAACCGGGTGACGGGGCCGGTGGCCGCAGTGGCCGCGGGGCAGGACGGTGCCGGGAGCTCCGGTGGCACATTCAGGCTGGGCGATGGCAAACGCGAGGTGCTGTGGGGGCACCTCGGGTTCCTCCCTGCCTCCGCAGGAATGAATCTCTTTGTCTTGCCTTGCGTGCTGGTGCGGTTAATTACCCGGGACGTCTGGCTGCTAATTTAAACAGGGCGAATCCTCGGAGCGAGCCGCGGTTTGGCAGCTTGGTGTGCCGTGGCTGTGATCGGGGCGTGCGGGGCTGGGGAGGACGTGGTGCCTGTTGCGCTCACACTGGGGCTGACGCCCTGCTGTCCCCTCACGCAGCTCCCTGTCCGGGGGGCTCAGTCGCTGTCACCGCGTGTCCCCGCAGGAGGATCGAGGACTGCCTGCCCCCGCTGGAGGACTCCCCGGCCAAGCGGTTCTCCCCGGCCAAGCGCAAGCAGTATTTCATCAACAAGGCAATCCGCAACTCGGACCTCACCCCCCGGGCCAAGGGCCGCAAGAGCCTGCAGAGGCTGGAGAACAGTAAGGATGGGGGCAGCCCGAGTGCGGATGCTTCCCCAGACCCTCCCTGCAGCAAAGGGGGTGCAGGGGCTCCCTGAGGGTGCTGCCCCCCCCTCAGCGCCTTTGCTCTGTCCCAGCTCGTTACCTGATGACGCTTCTGGAGCGAGATGAGTGCGGCAGCGAGGAGGGGGAGCTCGCCCATGCCGCCGCCCCCAGCATCTTCACTGAGGCCTGTAACAACGAGACCTACGTGGAGGTGAGCGGGGCTGACGGGGGTCCCTGGCGTGGCCATGGTGTTGGTGCCACCCCAGGAGCCCTCTGAGCCCCCTGGCCCAAGCTGCTGCTCCTGGGCTGGGGTGAGGGGGAGGAGGGTCTGGGGGGCACACGCCACCCAGTGCTCCCCAGACTCCTCTGCAGCGCAGCCCCTGCCTTGTGCCTTCAGATCTGGAACGACTTCATGAACCGGTCCGGGGAAGAGCAGGAGCGAGTGCTGCTGTACCTGGAGGAGGAGGCCGGCAAGAAGCAGAGGAGGAAGCTGCCCAGCAGGAATGGGGAGCCCTGGAAAGGTGCTGGGAGGGGCTGCGGTGTGGGGGGGCCTCTCCTTCCCCTCCCTTGGGTGCGTTTTGGGAAGGGCGCCCTTCCCCAAGGGCTGCGTCCTGCTCCCTGTGGAGAACCGGGCTGAGCCCGGGGGGACTGACAGACCCGGGGGGGCCACGTCTCAGCATCTCTATCGCCATCAGCTGGGGAGGGTGTTGCTGCCCAGGGGCAGAGGAGGTACCAGGGGTGTCCCCGGGGGTGGCTGGGGGGACGTTGGGCTCCTGAGCTGTGGCCAGAGCTGTGTCCCAGTCCCTTCTGTCCTCTCTCCACCGCAGAGCCCCCTGCCCACACCCCCCAGGAGTGTTTCCAGCGCATCAGCCGCCGCCTGCGCGCCACCCTGAAGCGGGGCCGGATCCCCATGGTGAGCTGGGGGCTGCGGGGGGTCCTGGGGAGGGCAGGGCTGTGGCTGCCAGGGCCCCACGTGCAGCTTCATCCAGAGCCAGGTCCCCAGCACTGTCCCCTGAGCCGGCGCGTGGTCACCGAGCCAGACAAGTGCCGAGTTTCACGTGAGCTGCTGGGGACCCTGCTCCGGTTCTCGCGTGAGCTCTGCGGCCGTGCCCGGTTGCGAACAGGCATTCAGCTCCCTGTGCACACAGGGTTTCCCGGCTCAGTTCAGAGCTTTCTGGTAGTTCAGGACATTTTTACACGGTTGTTTTCCAGCCTCCGCTCGATGAGCAGCAGGTGACAGGGGAAACCCAACGCATTTGCCCACAGGGGCAGCGGTGGAGCCTTTTGGGTCATCCAAGTGGTCCGCACAAGGCTGTTTGAAGGACTCAAGTGCGTTTTGAAAGGGCTGAAGCTGCGTTAAGTGCAGGGCAAACAGCTGAGCCTCAAGGAGAGGCCAGGGAGCCGAGCTGCCCCGCGCCCGCCCCTCAGCGCCGCTGCTTTCCTGCTCTGTTTGTTTTTCCTGGCGCTAATTAGAGTCTCTGAGAGCAGCCTGGGCTCCTCCTGGCTTCTGCTCAATTTATTCTTAAATGAGACCGGTTGCTGCTGCTGCTCTCTGGGGTCAGGGTGCCCTAGGGAGCTGCTCTGCCTGGGCGATGGCACCGGGTGACACCAGGGACAGGGTGACACGGGGCATCCCTGGCTGCCACGCCAAGCACGGGGACGGTGCCAGCGCTTGGCACGTGCAGTGGAGCTGGCAGGGGACAGATTGTGGAGAGGGGGATGTTGCCTTTCCTTATGAGAGGACTTGTCTGGGGGCTGCTGGGGTGACTCCTCGGGGACCCCGTCCTGCTGGGGCTGTGCCCACCGTGCCCCCTCCTCGCTGACAGCCCCCCTGTCCTTGCAGGGGACGCTGGAGGGGCTGGAGGAGGAGCTGCTGGCCTTCTTCTCCGTCACCCCTCACTCTGTCTACACGGCGCTGATGGACAACAGGTACTGCCCAGCAGGCTCGGCGGTGTCACCGTTCCCAGGGAGAAGGGTCCTGAGCTGTGCCCAAGGCTGCTGGGGGCTCTGGGGACAAAGGAGACCCCTCGGCCGGGCTCGGGGCTCTGTCTGGGGACACTCGCCTGGCCTGGTCCCCATGGACTCCCCAAGGGAGGGGTGCATGGGGGGACCCATGCATGGGGGCTTGTGCCGTTTCGTGCTCCCCATCTCTGGTCCGTGGGAGCAACGAGAGGAGGGAACACTCAGAAGATGCCACTCTGACCCTGTCCCCATCTCCCCCAGCTTCGAGAGGCTCCTGCTCCACGCGCTCTGCCAGTACATGGACCTCGTCTCTGCCAGTAAGAGCCTCGTGTTTGTTTGGTTCAGGTTTTGTTGTTGTTTTTCCCTGCTCTTTATCACTATCTCTCCTCTCCAGCTCAGCCTCTTCCTCCCTTCCTCCCCTCAGCCCCACCTTGTGCTGCAGCTCACAGATAACTCAGCTCCGGGGAGCCCCGGCTGTGGTCACGCTGGTGGTGGCACCGGTGGCCGGTGGGGACATCGGCTGGGCCAGCAGTGCCCCCAGGGTGTTGTGTTCTGGGTGTCTCAAAGCCAGCACACGCTTCTGGGGTCTCTCTCCCACTGTGCCCATGGCTGTCCCTGGGAGGACTAAAGATGTGACGTGGTGCCCGTGGGGACATGTGGAGGTGGCTGGGGATGGGGAATGAGGGGACAGTTGCCTTCTTAGTGAGTTGTTGGAGGGAGGTGATGCTGGGACCCAGGGAGGGAGACAGGGACGTGCTGACACCGCCTCTCCCCGCCAGGTTCAGACATCGAAGGGAAACGTCAAATGAAAGTGAGCAACAAGCACCGCGTCTTCCTGCGCCCCGAGCTGCTGCTCTCAGCCTACCTGGGGCAGATGAGCTGATACCCCGGGACCCCCTGCCCCCCGCTGCGCTGACGCCTTCTCGCTCTACCCCCCAACACCCCCTGTGCCCCTCGAGGGGCTCGTCCCTTCTCCCCCCCAGCAGCAGATGTGTCGGTGCAGAGCTCCGGTGGCTCCCAGGGGACACCGGGACTGAGGCTGGGGACAGCACAGCCTGGACAGATATCGCCCGTCCCTGGGCGCCGCGTCCCGGACGGAGCTGCTCTCCCTGGAACTGTTTGTGTGTCTATTTATAGCCCAGGTGCTTTTAAAAATAATCGGGCTACGCCAAGCCCGTCCCCACCCCCCGGGTGCTGCCGCTCCTGGGGTGGTTTTGGTCCAGATTTTTCTGTGGTGAAACAGCTCGTGGCGGTGCTGAGCCAACGCTGAGGCAGCGGAAGAGCCGGGGGGCTGGCGCATTCCTGGGGCGGCGGCACCTTATCCGGCACCTGCAGCCCTGAATGGGGTGTTTTGGGGGGTTCAGCCCCTGCCAGCCCCCAGGATGGGGTGTTTTGGGGTCTCAGCCCCTGTCAGCCCCCAGGACAGGGCGTTTGGGGGGGTCAGGGGGAGCTCCTGGTGCTCTTGCCCCACTGATGTTTTGGCAGCCCCACCTTGTGTGCTGGGCTGGTTTTAAATGTAATATAACGTGTGGTTTTTAATGTGTACATATGCATCTGTGTATTTTTATATATATATACACGTGTGTGTGTGTGTGCTGGGGGAGCACAGCTGGGCCCATCCAACCCCTGTGCTCTTGCTGCTCATCTATGGGGCAGTTTGTGGGTGTCCCTGTGTCCCCGGGGGTGCTTGCCCCCCGGGACTGTGCCGGCTGTGGGGATGCTGACCGCCATTAACCGAGGGGATTGTCACCGCGGGGCAGGGGTGGCCCCCAGCCCTTTTTGTGTGTGACGCGGGTGGGGCCGGTAACATCAATCTCGGGGGTGTGCAGTGGGGGACCCGGGGGGTTCATCGAGCACCGCCTGCAAAAGGCGGGTGCGGGTCCCAAAAATATGGAACGCTTCACGAATTTGCGTGTCATCCTTGCGCAGGGGCCATGCTAATCTTCTCTGTATCGTTCCAATTTTAGTATATGTGCTGCCGAAGCGAGCACGATTGCTCCACCTACCACGACGGTATTTAAGCTTCCCCTTAGAAGATATTTTAACGACAGGGTGACTATTTTTCTACACGCCATTTAACTCGTTGTGATATCTGTCCCGATTTACTCATCCTCTGAACACTTTTCTTCTCTCGGCTTCACCGAAAATCTCCCAAATCTATGGGTTATATTTGCTGAGGTTGCCCCGGTGGGTTCTGGGTAGACGCCCATGCAAATTAGATCAGCTGATGGGCGTGTCCTCCCACCCCAACGCTGAGGGCCTCTGGCTCGGGGTGTCCGCGGCGGTGCCTGAGCGCGCGAGGCGGGGTGCAAGCGCTACGCGGGGCACAGGCGCGCGGAGGGCAGCCGGCAGGGGCGGGGTGGGGTCCTCGGGAGGCGGCGCGGATCGGCGAGTGCGGCCGCTCCGGCCCCGGTGTCGCCCCCGATCCCGTGAGTGACCGGGAGTCTCCCCGGCACCCCCGTGAGGGATCGGAGGGGCTTCTCCCAGTGCTGTGCGCACCCACACCCGGGGCTGCCGCCCTTTCCTTGCGCGGGTGCCGGGGTTGGGGCGCACGGCGTTGTCAGCCGGTGTCGCCGGGCTCGGCCTCTGACCCGCGGGCTCGGCTGTTGTGGCTGCCGGGGAGGCGTGAGCACCCGTTCCCGCTCCGCCAGGCTCCGCCAGACTCCGCCATGGACCTGGCGTACGTGTGCGAGTGGGAGAAGAAGCCGAAGAGCAACCACTGCCCGTCCGTCCCGCTGGTGTGCGCCTGGTCCTGCCGCAACCTCATCGCCTTCACCACCGACCTGCGCAATGAGGAGGAGAAGGGTACGGCCGGTGTGCGGCACCCCTGGGCACCCACAGCCCTGCTGTGACCCCCAGATCAGCTGATAGACACGGGAAACCGGTGCCATTCCTGAGATTTAATAGTGTCTTGTATGCTGGGGGTGGTTCTCACTGTGCTAAACCAGGACAAGCTCAGTGCTGGTGTCTCGTACCTCACCTGAGCTGCCAGGTGCAGTTGTCACCCTTCCCAAAACTGATCCATGGGAGACATTTTATGTCTTCACTCACAGCAGCTCTGTGGGTTTAGAAATGCCAGCTGCTGATGAGAGACCACAATTCTCTCATCTCGTAGATCTCACCCATATGGTCCATATCATCGACACCGAGCACCCGTGGGATGTCTATTCTGTCAACTCCGGCCACACCGAAGTCATCACGTGTTTGGAGTGGGATCAGTCAGGTGAGCTCGGACCCCTTTGCGTTCCCCCTGTGTCCCCACGTTTTGTGCGTGTGTTTCCTAAAGCCACGGTGCATGATTCATCATGGAGAGGGAGTTTGTCTCCATTCAAACCGCACTGGCGTGGTTCGATTTCTCAGTTGATTCTTTTGGCTGCACCCCCCCAGTTCTGATGAGGTGCTGTTGTCGCAGGCTCCAGGCTGCTCTCGGCAGATGCTGACGGCCACATCAAGTGCTGGAGCATGACCGACCACTTGGCCAACAGCTGGGAGAGCACCGTGGGCAGCGTGGTGGAAGGGGACCCGGTGGTGGCCCTGTCCTGGCTGCACAATGGCGTGAAGCTGGCACTGCACGTGGAGAAGGTTTGTCTGGGCTCAGGTCACTGCAGAGGGCTTGGGAACCGCCTCTGTGTTCCTCTTGACTCCCTCTGTGGCCTTGGGGGGAAATTTTGCAGTCAAAAATGAAACTCAGATTCCCAGTTCCAGCTGAATTTCGGCAGGGGCTGGATGCAAATCTCCCCTAGTCTGTCTGCTTTAATTGCTTTACCTGTGAAATGGAGAAAAAAGCCTTTATTTGCCAACCAGTAATAATTCAGAAGAAAGGCGTTTGAGGTCCTGAGGTTTGACCCAGGGGCTGGGGAACGGGACCCACGTGTGTGTGGAGATAAGCTGCTGGTTTAGAGACGTGGCTGGTTCTGTCAGACTCAAAATGAGCGAGTCTGGCAAGCCCGCAGAAGTGAGGTGGGAGCGCTGTGTCCGGGGGCTTCGCAGGGGGACTGGGGGGCTCCTGCTGCAGTGGGAACCGCTCTGGGGTGGAAGCTCGGTGCCCTCGCCTGACTCTGCTTGGCCCTGCAGACCGAGAGCTCCACGATCCTGAGCGCTCTGTGTGTATTGGGTGCAAACCTCTCTGTGTCATTTCCCTTCCCTTGCAGTCTGGAGCATCCAACTTCGGCGAAAAGTTCTCCAGGGTCAAGTTCTCCCCATCGCTGACGCTGTTTGGTGGGAAGCCCATGGAGGGCTGGATCGCCGTCACCATCAGCGGGCTGGTCACCGTCTCGCTCCTCAAGCCCAACGGGCAGGTGCTGACGTCCACCGAGAGCCTGTGCCGCCTCCGCTGCCGCGTCGCCTTGGCCGACGTCGCCTTCACCGGTGGGGGGAACATCGTGGTGGCCACGTCAGATGGCAGCAGCGCCTCCCCTGTCCAGTTCTACAAAGTCTGCGTCAGCGTGGTGAACGAGAAGTGCAAAATAGACACGGAAATCCTGCCCTCGCTCTTCATGCGCTGCACCACCGACCCTGCCCGCAAAGACAAGTACCCAGCGATCACTCACCTGAAATTTCTCGCTCGGGATATGTCAGAACAGGTGAGCGGTTGCTGTTCGGGCAGCTGGGAGTTAAGAGAATAGCGAGGAAGTGGCCGTTTGCTCCACCTCTGGCTTCCCCACGTGGCTTTGGAGGTGAAGGAGCATGTCCTGAAGTGCCCTTTGTGTTTCCAGTTGCTGTTTCTGGAGGTACCACTGGTTCAGCTGCCCTTAGAAGCTCTGGGGTGTCAGGGCTGAGCCCTTGGGTTCTGGAACGGCAGCCTGAACAGCCCTGGCCTTTGTTACTTGGTTGTGCTTTGCTTTGTGTGTTTTCCAAATCTGGCGCTGGTGTTTAGGGAGCTCTGGGGTGTGAAGCCTTTCATCTTTAGGTCTCAGCTTCAAAGCAGCCCCTCTCCAGAGCACTTAGAGCTCTTGATCTGACTTAATTTAGTAGCTTAACTGTATTTGCCAAGGGATTGATAATGCGATTCTGGAAGCAAAGTGATTCCATGAAGCCCGACCTCTCTGGAGGTTGCTGGAGAGCACAGGGGCTGCTCTGCCTGCAAAGTCTGTGTCTTATGTGGAGATGCGCAGGCTGTAGTCACGCATGGCACAGTTCTGCCTCTGTCCTTCTAGCTGGGACGAGGGACTTCGCGTTACACGTTGGGAGGAGAGGAGATGGTGGGGTGGGAAATGCCGCGGGACGGCGGTTGGTGCCCGTGGTTGCAGCGTGGGTTCTGTTTCACAGGTGTTGCTTTGCGCTTCCAACCAAAGCAGCAGCATCGTGGAGTGCTGGTCCCTGCGGAAGGAGGGTTTGCCGGTCAACAACATCTTCCAGCAGATCTCCCCTGTGGGTGAGTTTCTGCTCTTTAAAATAGGAGCAAGGTCCTAGCGAAAGCACAGGGCAGGTTCTCAAACCCATTGTGGCGTGGATGGGATTATCCAGGATCCTATGTTTATTGTTCAGGTGTTCTCAGTCACAGGCTCTATTCCATCTGCTTGCAGCTCAGGCAACAAATTGCCGGTTTGCAGGAAGTGGTTTGATTGTTGCTTTCACTCAGTAAAAGGCATTTTCTGTCTTATGCTGTGCAGCTGCTCTTCCCGCTGAGAGCCGAGCGAGCCGAGCCTTTGAGAGGAAAACGATCACGTAGCAAAGCTGGTTTAATCAGGCTGCCCGGTCTGTGTGTTTTTCCACCTGATTTCAGACAGAACCAAATCAAATCTCTGCAGTTTGTTCCTGTGAAGTACGAAGGAGTGTTGTACAAAAGGATTTTTTAAACCTCAACCAGCAGAGCCTCCCATCAAAAGAGATTGGGCAAAAGCAGGTGGTGTTTGTACAGTCGCTAAGATCAGAAAAAGACCTGGGGAGATGTGAGGGAAATGTAGTGGTCTGGTAGAACGAACAAACTGTCAGTGCTTGATCTGCAGTCCCGCTTCGTTGGGCAGGGATGGGGGGTGTATTTTCTGATCTCTGTGGAGAGAGATGTCTCACCTGTTTACTTGTTATTGAAAGTTGGAGACAAGCAGCCCATGATACTGAAGTGGCGGATTCTTTCTGCCACCAACGACCTGGACCGCGTTTCGGCCGTGGCGCTGCCCAAGCTCCCGATCTCCCTGACCAACACCGATCTGAAGGTGGCGAACGACACCAAATTCTTCCCTGGATTGGGTAAGGAGTCACTATTGTCTTTCTCCTAAATATGTGGAGTCTGCCTGAAACTTTACCTGCTTCACCTTCCGAACGGTGGCTGCAGTAAAATTCAGAACAAACTGTATGAAATGCTGGTAGGAAAGCTTTGAAAGACGTGGTCTCTTCCTGACCATCCCGTTTTGTTTCCATGGAAAGAGGCGTATCTCTGTGAAACAGCCTCAAATAGGGATGTGCCTGGACCCCACAGCTCTTTGGGTACTGTCTGGTTGCCACCTGGGCTTTCAGTGGCCACGGTGTCTCTGGGCAAGGTCTGGGTTGTACTGGGAGGAGTCGCGTGCTCAGCCGCCGTTGTCTTCTCCCCGCAGGGCTGGCTTTGGCGTTTCACGACGGCAGCGTCCACATTGTCCATCGCCTGTCCTTGCAGATGATGGCCGTGTTCTACGGCTCGTCCTCCCAGCGCCCTGTGGACGAGCAGAGCCTCAAACGGCAGCGAACGGCGGGTCCTCTGATCCACTTCAAGGCCATGCAGCTCTCCTGGACGTCCCTGGCCTTGGCCGGCATCGACAGTCATGGGAAGGTATCGCACTGTTAGCGGGTGCACGGGGGTTGCTCTGGTCCAGGCTCTCTTTAAGTGACAATGGATCACGTGGAAAAACCCTGGGAATGTTCCTTCCAGCCACATGATCCGTGTTAAACAGGAAGGGACGTGTCCCCTCACGACAGGGATTGTGTCTTTGGGTCAGGACTGAGGTGCAGTTGGCCCCGTGTTGTGTTACAGCTTTGCGGGGTGTTTTCAATGCCGTTCTTGACGTGTGTTTTGCTTTGCCTCCTCCCTTCAGCTGAGCATGCTCCGCATCTCCCCCTCCATGGGCCACGTGCTGGACATGAACATGTCCCTTCGTCACCTGCTGTTCCTGCTGGAGTATTGCATGGTGACGGGCTACGACTGGTGGGACATCCTGCTCCACGTCCAGCCCAACATGGTGCAGAACCTGGTGGAGAAGCTGCACGAGGAGTACATGCGGCAGAACGCGGCCCTGCAGCAGGTCGGCGGGGGCTCCTGCCTGTGCGTGGGGGGTGTCAGTGGTGGGGAGGAGGAATCACCAGCGCTTGGGGGACCGGTGGCTCTGCTGGTTTGGCTGTGCCGGCTCCGAACTCCGCTCCAGTGACGCTCAAGGTGTGAAGAACCTCTGTGCAGTGTTTGCTTGCACTGTTAGCAGGTCTCTACCTGTTGGAAGCTTCTGGTAAAGTCTATTCTTGGCAGAGGTTCTGGGAACAGCAGCACTGTTTGTACACGCTCATTCACTATTCCTGTCATTCACGCGGCAGAAACGGAGAGCAGAGAATAAAGCAGCTTGCTTTAATGAGCTTATTCTAATTCTGCCTTTTCCTGTGTATTTTTCCCGGTGTCCCTGTCCGTCAGGTCCTCTCCACACGCATCGTTGCCATGAAGGCGTCTCTCTGCAAGCTCTCCTCCAGCACGATAGCGCGCGTGTGCGACTACCACGCGAAGCTGTTCCTCATCGCCATCAGCTGCACCCTCAAGTCCCTGCTGCGCCCACATTTCCTCAACACCCCGGACAAGAGTCCTGGCGACCGGCTCACCGAGATCTGCTCCAAGATCACCGATATAGGTAGGGATCGCTCGTGGCATCTGGCACTGCGCTCTGAGGGTTTGTATCGGGTCGCTCCCCTTTTAGGTTTGATATCGAGTGTCACAATCTCATCGTGACTCTCTGGGTTTGGGGAAGAGGTCACCACCTCGGGCACCACAGGGACAGAGGGTGACATTTGGATCCATCTTTTTCTTGCTTGTGTTTCAGACATCGACAAGGTGATGATTAACCTGAAGACGGAAGAGTTTGTCCTGGAGATGACCACGCTGCAGTCCCTGCAGCAGCTCATCCAGTGGGTGGGAGACTTTGTGCTGTACCTGCTGGCCAGCCTGCCCAACCAGGTGAGCACCCACGGGGCTCAGGGCTCTGCCAGCCAGGTCCTGGCCAAACAAATACTCGGGAGAAGAGCGTAAGAGACAGCAGGAATACAAAACGGTCCTTTCTGTGCCCATCTGAGCATCGGTGGTGGCACGAGTGGCAGCTGCATTTGGAGACGTGGGCTGAGTGGCTGCAGGATGTGTTTAAACTCTCAATGAACTGCTGTACGCCGCCCAGCTCCCCGGCACGCTCTGGCAGCCGGCGCCGTGCGGTGCTGGAGAAGAGTTGTGTGGCAGCGGAGCCGTGGCTCTGGCAGGCTGCGTGAGTCCTGATGTGCGTGTGAGTCCCAGTCTCAGCGTGTTTTCCCCAGCAGGGCTCGCCGGTGCGGCCAGGACACAGCTTCCTGCGGGACGGCGCGTCCCTGGGCATGTTCCGGGAGCTGATGGTGGTGATCCGCATCTGGGGGCTGCTCAAGCCCAGCTGCCTGCCCGTCTACACGGCCACCTCCGACACGCAGGACAGCATGTCCCTCCTCTTCAGGCTCCTGACCAAGCTCTGGCTGTGCTGTAAGCCTTTGCCAGTTTTCCTCAACAAAAGAATCCTCCCTTAACGTGGCTTGTGTGCGAAAGGAATAATTGTGGCCGTCACTCCTGGGTGGGTCTGGGGTGTTCAGAAAGGGCGAGCGCAGCTGCCAAGTTTATTGTTTTCTCTGCTGCGTTGGCGGGTGGAGGAGGAAACTGCACGCGGTTCTCTCGATCTCTACATGAGACATTCAAAGGTCACGCTGGTTCTCTCCCTCTTTGCCTCATTTTCCGTGCAGGTCGTGAGGAAAATCACATAACGGAGCCAGATGATACCCTGATAGACGAGTGTTGCCTCCTGCCCAGCCAGTTACTCATTCCCAACATTGACTGGCTGCCCATCAACGACGGCATTATCAGCAAGCTGCAGAACAAGCAGCTCGTGCGGCTGCAGTTTGGGAAAGCTCCCGGGCTCGTGGGTCACACGGTCTCTTCCCAGTTCGATGCCTTTGTCAGGTACAGAGAGCTGAGGCGAGCGGGTGCTGTGGTGGAAGGCACCGGGTTCCCTTTGCAGCTCTGGGAGGTCCCTGAGCTGGAATTTCTGCGGTTTTTGGCTCATCCACTTGCTGGTGTGACCCAAGAGCAGTTTGTCCTCTCTGCTTGAATTCATTTCTTAACTTGCAATGGGCTGGAATGTAAAATCTTGAAAAGGGATGGCAAATGGAGGGGAAAAGAATGCTTGTTTGTGGTGAGAGAGGTGTCAGCATGGCCCGAGTCCCACGGCACTCGGTGTGGTGGTCAAGGCTGCTGCTGTGCTGGCCACGGCGCTGCAGCTCCCTGCCCTGGAAACAGCTCCCAGCAAGCGATCTGCTAGAAAAGCTCCCTTTCTCCTTTCTACCCAGGGCGCCTGGACAGCCCAAAATCGATCACCTGAGGCGGCTTCACCTGGGAGCGTACCCCACGGAGGAGTGCAAGTCCTGCACCAGGTGAGTGGCGCAGGACCCGTCCCCGCAGCGTGGGGCTGGGCACAGGCTGCTCTTGTCCAGCAGCTTTTCCAGCCTCTGCTGCCGTCCCAGCGGGTGTCCTGGTGACATTTTGTGGTCGCTGTGTCCGCAGGAGGAAACGCAGCTGCTCTGATGAGGCATTGGGTGGGCGGCAGCACCCGTAGCGAGCGGCCGTGCTGGGTTTGGGGAGAGTGAGCTCCTGGAGAGCAGCAGCTCTGACTCGAGGCTGCTGCTGCTGCATCGACCCAGCCTGGCTGGTAGATTAAAAATCTTCGTTTGCCCGGTGCAAAGTAACCCCAGCTCTGTGAGAATTACCTGCGTTTCACCTAAGGGCTGGATTGTGCATCATGGAATAAATATGATCTTGCTTTGACAGCAGAATCTGAGCAGTTGGGCTGCACAGGTGAACAGAGACCAGACCTGGCTGGAGGAGCCCTCGTTAGCAATGAGATCCCCAGCTTGTTTTGCAGGTCTGAGCTGTAAATAGAACTACGGCGTTCTTGGAGGAAGTAATCACAGTATCTGTGGTGCCATTTTTGGGTCGTCTTCCAAACTAGGTTTGCGTTTTAAGTCCCTTTGTGCTGTGCTCCTCACCCACCCTCACAGAGGAGCCTGGATTTCAAAATAATGGTGCGGAGAGCAAACCTCCGTCTAATCATGTGATTGAATTAGCTTTAATTATTGGTTTTAATAGAAGGTCTCTGTAGCAGATCATTTGTACAAGATGAGTGTCTGCTGTTTTATGTATAAATAGCAGCTGGGGGCTGTTCTCTTGCAGACGGCCTTCTGTTCCCAAAGAACTTCTCTCGTTTAAGATAATTGTTTGCATGGTTTCAGCTGGTTTTTAGTGCTCACAAACCCCACCTGCGAACTGCAAACGCCGGTTTCCTCCTTGGATTCCCTGTTGGTCTGTGAAGACCCCCCGGCTTTTCTCCTGACCTGTCTGCCCCTCTGTCCCTCCCCAGGTGCGGCTGCGTTACGATGCTGAAATCGCCCAACAAGGTGACGGCGGTGAAGCAGTGGGAGCAGCGCTGGATCAAAAACTGCCTGTGCGGGGGGCTGTGGAGGAGGATGCCCCTCAGCTACTCCTGAGCTGAGCCGGGAGCTGCCGGGAGCGCTGCGGGCAACGGGACAGCAGCTCTTCCAATGAGCCGGGACCGCTGCTCTGCCTTCATCTTTCTGCCCTAAAATGAGGGAGCAATTCACCTCGCAGCCAGAGCTGGAAGGGGGTGACACGTTTGCCAGGGGGGTGACAGTCTGGCTGCTCTGGTGGCTCTGGGCTGGGTCCTCGTGGGGCAAAACGTGGTGATGGGGAGTGAATGGACATGGTCCCCAGGGAGAGGGGAGCAGAACCCCGATCCCTCGTGTTCGTCCCTCACCCGGGTGGCTCGGGGGGCACAACAGGAGCTGCTGCCCCCATTTCCCTGTGCCCCGTCCTCGGGCTCAGCTCGTCCCGCTGCTGGGGGACGTCACCGTCACTGTGTCTAATACAGCAAACCCTCTGAACCCACCGCTCTTTTGTAAATAAAAGTTCACTTAGTTTTGTATGGAATGTTTGGTTTGTTTTCAGAGCTTTGGCACTCTCTCCTGCGCCTCTGGTCATGCAGCGCCTGTTCGGTACGGTCGATGCGCGAATGGAAGCCAGAACACCTGTGTTTCTTATTAGGGAAGGAGCTGCCATGGTTTACAAAATGGGAAGGGGCAATAAATTAATGTTTTCAAGCTTTTGTTTGGTTATTATGGACACGGGAGGAGAAAGCATTCAGTCATTAGGACAAAGCCAAGCCCTGCGGTGTGTTTGAAGAGCGGTCCTGGGGTACGGGTCCGGTGAAAATCGCATCGACCCTTTGTCTTGTGTCTCTGAGCACTCAGATGTGACAGAGACAGCAAAGGGTGGTGCTGCTGTCGCATTTGGGGAGTGTGGTGGCCCTGATGCTGGTTGGGCAATGGGCTGGGGGTGCAGGGATGGGAATGGGGGGGTGGTGGGGTCCGTGTGCCCCCTGAGGAGGGGCAGAGCTGGGCTCACAGGATGGGCTGGGCTCCCCCAGCTGTGGTTGTGGGGGGGACCCTGGCCACACTGTCCCCAGGGGCTCAGCCTCAGCGTCTCCCACCACGTGTCTTGTGCCCCCGGGGCGGGGGGCTCCCCTGCAGCCCCCACACGGCCCCAGCAGCTCTGCAGGAATCGCTTTATTGCAGTGGTTGCGGTCAGCGCTACGGGCACATTCAGCAAAGCCTGTGGCTTCCGCCAGCGGGGGGGCTGTGACCCCCGCCCTCCTCAGCCAGACCCTGCGCCTTGCGAGTCGGAGCCACAGCCGGGGACCCCCTTTCCCCAGTCTCTTGGTGGAGCAGTGGGAGCCCCGTGCTCAGCAGTGCAGCATTCGGGGTGTGGAGCCGCGTCCCCGGGGGTGGCTCAGCGGGCGTCCCCCTCCCCGGCTGCCGCGGCCATGACGCCGTCGATCCAGGCCGCGTACGGGGCGATGCGGGTGTAGATGGCGGGTTTCTTGTAGTTGCCGCAGACACGGGAGCCGGCTGTGACCACCCCCTCGGCCACCCCGCCGCAGACCAGGGGGCCACCGGAGTCACCCTGTGGGACCAAGGATTGTCAGCAGTGCTGGGGGGCTGCTGGTGTGGCCCCAGGAGCCCTGGGCTGCGCCCATGGCTTCGTTCAGCTCTCCAGGCTCCCAAGAGCTGCTGCGCAGCAGCCAGCACAGGGCAAGGAGCCCCCGTCACCCTGGCGACACAGCCCCCTCCCAGCCCCAGCTTTCCAGCCCCAGCCCATGGGTCTGGCTGCGCTCCCGTGGCCGTGGCGATGGGGCCAAGCGGTACCTTGCAGCTGTCCTTCCTGCGGGAGTCGGTGCACATCATCTTGTGGGTGATGGTGTGGTCGTGGCGGGTGCGCTCGTTGCAGAGGTCGCGGCTGATCACCGGCCGCTCCACCTCCTGGAGCTTGTCGGGCCGGCGGCCGCTGTGGCTGATGGTGCCCCAGCCCGCCACCACGCACACCGTGTCGGCCGCCACGTCCCTGTCCTCCCGCTGGAACGGCAGCACCTGTACGTGTGCGTTCAGCTCCGCTTTCTCCTCCAGCTGCCACGAAGTCAGAGGGGACCTGGGTCAGTGGGGCAGGACCAGCCCAGCCTGGGCCGGGCTCAGGGCTTTGCCTTGGCCCGCAGCCCCAAGCACAGCAGGGAAGACAGAGGCGTCTGGATGCAGCCCAAGGTATTGGGTGGGAGCAGCAGGGACGGTCCCAGGGGACAGGGGAGGAGGGCCTGGGGAGCCAAGTGGTCCCGTCCTGGCCTCGAGTGTTTCCTCCCACCGTGGTCGGTGACGCCCGGGGTCCCAGGGGCAGAGGGGTTTGCAGGAGCAGGGCTGTGCCTGGTGCGTGGCAGGGAGGGGGGTTCTGGCAGCCCCGAGCCCACCTGGAGCAGCAGGAGATCGTCCTTGTTGTTGTGGATGTTGCTGCCAGGGTGCGGGATCTGAGCGCGCACCCGGTACAGGCGCTTGTGGGGCTCCGGCTGCGTGAGCGAGTGGGCGCCCAGCAGGACCTGGAAGACTTTGCCGTCCCTGGAACAGACGCAGCTCGTGGGGCTCTGTCCACCCCACGGGGCACGCAGAGCTGGGGGAGTCGCTGCACCCAGCCATGGAAACGGGGTGCCAGAGGCCCCCCCGGGGCATCAGGAGCTCCCAGGGGTCCTGCACCCCTGCCCAGCCCTTGGCACAGGCAGGAGTACAGCCCGGTGCTCCCACACCAGGTCAGGGCGATGGAGAAGGATTTGGCGTAAGGCCAGCAGCCCCCACAGCACACAGCAGCCCCCCCAGTGTGGAGCAGCCCCCCAGGACGGAGCATCCCCCGTGCTGACCCCCCCGGCACTCACGTCTCCTCAGTGCAGTGCGCGGCGCTCAGCACCCACTGCTCGGCGATGAGGAAGCCCCCGCAGACGTGCTGCCCGTCCAGCTGCAGCGAGGCCATGTACGGCCGCAGGTGGGGCTGCGCCTCGGAGCCCCCCAGGATCCGGCCCCGGGGCTGCCCTGGGGCGGGTGGGAGAGGGGACAGGTCAGCTGGGGTCACCCCAGTGGTCCCTCCCGCGCTCCCTGAGCCCTTCCCTGTGGTTGCAGACGGAGGCAGGAACGGGGGGGCTGCAGACCCCCGTGCTGGCGCTGTCCCTGTCCCTGTCCCCATCCCGGGGG
Organism: Patagioenas fasciata; assembly: GCF_037038585.1. Lineage (NCBI taxonomy): Eukaryota > Metazoa > Chordata > Aves > Columbiformes > Columbidae > Patagioenas > Patagioenas fasciata. The sequence goes on along the minus strand of NC_092546.1, from coordinate 4,758,716 downwards.
ATGCACTCACCTTTCACCACGGCCCCCAGCAGCAGCAGCAGAGCGGGGATGAGGGCGGGAGCGGGTCTCAGCCCCATGGCTATGGTGGAGCCCAGCGCTGCCTCTGCCCAGCCAGGGGGGTCCGTGGGCTCCGGACGCGGCTCAGCCAGAGCTGGGGCTGGGACTTGTTTTTATGTCCAGCTTTGGGGCAGCGGGGGGGCGGGAAGGGGCAGTGCGGGAGGAGCCGGGGGGGTTTCCGCAGCGTGGGCCAAGTGTTTTTAAGTATTCGGCTTATAAAAGGGGTCAAGAGTTCCCGGGACAAACAGCGCGGGAGGGAGGAAACAGCCCGTCCCAGCTGCCGGCCCTGGCACCCGCCGCGGGGGATTTCTGCGCTGTTGTTTTCGAAGCCAAATCTTGGCACATGGAGGCTCCTGGCTGCAGCCCCGCCGGACCGGGGACCCCCGCCCGGCTGCCCGGAGTGTGCCGGTGGGCTCTGGGTGCCAGCGGGCACCGGGTGCCAGCTCAGAGGATGCACAAGGCTGTAGAGCAGAGCTGAGCATCCCCTGGGGGTTTGCTCTTGGGGCGGACGAGGACACGGAAAGTGGGGTCGGGGCCACCAGCACCTGGTGAGGATCCCTGGGGGGAGCCCCGCGCTCCTGTGAGTGCTGGGTGGTGATGGTGGCAGTGGCAGGGGCGGTGGGGATGGCGGTGGCAGGGATGGCAGTGACAGCCCCTGTCCCCTCTGCCTTTCTCCCCGGTGCCACTAAGCGGAGCCACCGCCTCGGAGCCCGGCCGGTCCCAGCGTGTCCCCGAGCCCCGGGAGTAGCCCCGACCCCAACCCCTCCCCTCCTCGGGACATCGCACTGGGACATCGCACTGGGACATCGCACTGGGACATGGCCCTGTGCCCGCTCGGGGTTGGAGCTGGAGATGCCCCCGACGCCTTCCTGCTTCTCCACCACAAGGTTTCACAGTTCCCTTTGTCCAGCTGTGCAGACACCACCACCCCACGCCATTGACCCCCAGCCCCAGCCACCACCTGGCCTCCAGCACCAACAGACCCAACCATCCTTGGGGACACCACCCAAATGTCCCTGGGGACACCGACGGGGAAGGCGCGGGGCCCAGCGTGCCCCAGGGCAATGGTGGGGGTCCTTGTGCAGAGTCTTCGGCCTCCCGCTGTCCCCACGTGTAGGGCAGCACGTGGCGTGAAGGGGTCAGGCCATGCGGGCGGTGGGAGCGCGTTGGGTGCGGGTGGCTCCGGAGGTGGCCGCGTGTGGCTCAAACTGCGGATTTTCCACGGGGAGAGCGGCTTAATCGCGGCTTCCAGGGATTCGGGATTTAGACGGTAAATACGCTTGGAGATTTTTGCCCACTTAAAGGCCAAAAATGGAACGAGGGCAACGCGTGGTGGCCGGTGCTGGTGCGCGGGGCTGCGCAGAGCCTGGACAGGACTGTGAGTGGGTGCAAGGGGGCAGAGGGGGGGGTGTGGGGCGCAGGGCACCGGGGATGGGGTATGGGGTAGGGCTGGTGGGGATGGGATCCCCTATGAGCGCGGGGCAGCCAAGGCAGAGGGGAGAGGGCGGTGGTGCCTCGTCCTCCTCCGAGAGGTGCTGGGAGTTCCTGGGGAGCAAAGGGAGTTGCACCAACTCCCCAAGCCCCAAACTTGGGGACACCCGAGGCTCCAGCTCGTGCTGGCGCGGGCTCTGTCCCCCGTGTGCGGGTGGAGCTCAGGGGGTGGGTTTTGGGGGGTCATGTATCTGTATTCTGCGTGAGCCCCGGCTTGGCAGCCCGGGGTGGGGGAGCTGGGCGAGGGAGGGGGCTCTGCAGGGCAGGAGGGTCCCTGGAACGAGGGGCACGACCCCCCACCCCCGCAGCACACGGGGGGACAGGGGAAGGAAGGAGCCCCGGCGGGGACCCCCTGGTGCCTGCCGCAGAGCCCGGGGCACGGAGCCACGTTCGGGGGTGCCAAGCAGCTTTCGGGGGTGCGGAGCGGCGTTCGGGGGCGGGTCCGTTCTGCTCACCGCCCCCGGCCCCGCCCGGCCCTTTGTCTCGCCCCCGATCCCCCCCAGACCCCCATCCCGGGCTCCGCGGGGTCTCAGCGCCCCGGGAGGGGCCGGGAGCGGCGGGGCGGGGCGGGGGGCGGCGGGAGGAGGCGGTGGCGGAGGAGGAGGAGGAGGAGGAGGAGGAGGAGGAGGAGGAAGCCGCCGCTCCCCGCGCTCCGCCGAGGCAGGAGCATCCCGGCTCCCGGGGAGCCCCCGTGGCCGCCGCCCCCGCCGTCCCCCCCGGCCCCGCTCGGCCCCGGCGGCCGCAGCAGAGGTGAGTGGGGGGGCCGGCGCTGCACAAAGAGCCGCTCCCCGCCCCCCCGGCCCGACCCCCGCCCGCGGCTGCGGCACCGCCGGGAGCGGCCGCCCCCCCGGCCCCGGCCGCGGGCTGAGCCCCTCGCTGCCCCCGCTTCACACCCCCGGTAATACCTCCCCGTTACTGCCCCACTCCGCTATTGCCCCCCGCTATTGTCCCCGCTGCTCCATCCCTGTTATCCCCCCCCGCTTTGCAGCTGGGCGTGGGGCCGGTTTCGGGGGGCTGGGCCCGGGGGGTGCCGGGGACCCCCCCTCTCGACGGGGCTCTGCGGGCGGCCCCCTCCCTCCCCGCGCCCTCCGCAGCGGCCTCGCCTCTTGTCGCGATAGTGGCCGCTTGTCGCGACAGCCGAGCCTCCGCTTCACCTGTTGTCACACCCCCCGGCTCGGCCGGACCCCCCCGGGGTGCTGGGGGTCCCCTGGGGGGAGCGCGGACAGTCCCTGCCCCACGGTGATGCCCTAGGGGGTGCCGGTGGGGAAGCCCCCCGGGTACCAAGGCTGCCGTGGGGCCCAGGGGTGACACGGCTGCCCCACTGCAGGACCCCGGCCCCAGGACCATGATCCCCACCAAGGAGAAGAACCGGGCCCCCAAGGACAGCATGACGCTCCTGCCCTGCTTCTACTTTGTGGAGGTGGGTGTGGGGTGGGTGGGGGGATTGCTGTGGTTGGTGAGGGTCAAGTGCAGAGCCTGGACAGGGCTGTGAGTGGGTGCAAGGGGGCAGAGGGGGGGTGCGGGGTGCAAGGAGCTGGGGGCTCCTTCGGCTGGCACGGAGGGGACGGGGGTTTGTCCCCCGGCAGGGCTGCCGGTGCCCATGCCCCTCGACGCGGGCGGCGCGTCGGACCCAGCGCTTTGGCCCCCCCAGCTGCCCATCGTGGCCTCCTCCATCGTGACCCTCTACTTCCTGGAGCTGACCGACCTCTTCAAGCCAGCCAAGGTGGGCTTCCAGTGCTACGACCGCGCGCTCTCCATGCCCTACGTGGAGACCAACGAGGAGCTCATCCCGCTGCTCATGCTGCTCAGCTTGGCCTTCGCCGCGCCGGCCGCCTCGGTGCGTTCGGGGGCTCGTCCCTCCGTGGGGGGGTGAGGATGGAGCGCACCCAACACAGAGATGGGCTGGGGGTCCCAGGGTGCTGTTGTAGGGAGCCTGGGGGTGCCCCGGCCACCCCGGTCCCTGTGGGGCGGCACCCCCTGAGCTGCTGGTTGTCCCCAGATCATGGTCGGGGAGGGCATCGTGTACTGCCTGCAGTCCCGGCTGAAGGGACGCGCCGGTGCCGAGGGCAGCATTAACGCCGGCGGCTGCAACTTCAACTCCTTCCTGCGCCGCACCGTAAGGTTTGTGGGTACGTTGTGCCGCCGCCAGGTCCTGCCCACCACGGGGGCTGCACGAGGGGCTGGAGGGGGCACGGGGACACCAGGTGTGACAGCAGCAACGCACAGCCCCCCCCAGACACCGCGTGGACCCTCCCCAGTGCCTGCGGGTGCCCCAGGGCTGGGTGGGCTCTGGATGGGACGGGGGTGACCTGCCGTCCTGCTCCTGCCATCCCAGGCGTCCACGTCTTCGGGCTCTGTGCCACCGCCCTGGTGACAGACGTCATCCAGCTGGCCACCGGCTACCACGCGCCCTTCTTCCTGACCGTCTGCAAGCCCAACTACACGCTGCTGGGCACGCCCTGCGACGCCAACCCCTACATCACCCAGGACATCTGCTCGGGCGCGGACAAGCACGCCATCCTCTCTGCCAGGTAGTGCCGGGGGGACCCGCGCCGCGATGCCGACCCTCCCGCCTGTCCCAACCGCGCTCTCCCGTCTCCCCGCAGGAAGACTTTCCCGTCCCAGCATGCGACGCTCTCGGCTTTTGCTGCCGTCTACGTGTCGGTGAGTTCCCGGCGCTGCCCGGTGCTCATCCCGCATGTGCTGGGGCAGCAGCATAGGGGCAGCAGCGTCCCCTTCCCGTCGGCACACGCCCTCCGGTGCACGGCCAAGTGCTGCCCAACACGTCCCCACGCTGGGTGCGTGCACAAGCATGTGCACACGCGTGTGCGCTCTGACGCTTGTGGTTCCGTGTGCACTCTGACGCTTGTGGTTCCATGTGCACCCAAGCGCTCCTTGCATGGCCGGGGGCAGGGGGCTGCGGTGCCGTGATGGCAGCGGTCGCTGGTGCCGTGACTGAGCCAGTTCCTGCCTCCCCGCCGCCAGATGTATTTCAATTCCATCATCTCGGACAGCACCAAACTCCTCAAGCCCATCCTGGTCTTCGCCTTTGCCATCGCCGCCGGCATCTGCGGCCTGACGCAGATCACCCAGTACCGCAGCCACCCTGCCGATGTCTACGTGGGGTTCCTGATCGGCGCCGGCATCGCCGCCTACCTGGTGGGTCCTGGCCCGTGGGGTTGGGAGGGAGGGTCGCCCGGCGTGGGCCGTGGTGCCAGGGCGGTGCTGACCCCGCTCCCCCTCCCGCAGGCTTACCATGCCGTCGGCAACTTCTGCGCCCCGGCAGAGAGGGTCCCGGCCCCGGCGCCCACCAAGGACGCACTGCGGGCGCTGACACAGCGTGGCCACGACTCCGTCTACCACCAAAACAAGTCGGTGAGCACCGACGAGCTGAACCCGCAGACGCGGCTGGAGGAGGCGGCGCGGCCGGTGCCGCGGGAGAAGAACTCTCTGGGCAGCCTGAAGCGGGCCAGCGTGGACGTGGACCTGCTGGCCCCCCGCAGCCCTATGGGCAAGGAGAACATGGTGACCTTCAGCAACACCCTGCCCCGCGTCAACACCCCGTCCATGGATGACCCCGCGCGGCGCCACATGACCATCCACGTCCCCGTGGACGCCTCCCGCTCCAAGCAGCTCATCACCGAGTGGAAGCAGAAGTCGCTGGAGGGCCGGAGCATGACGCTGGCGGAGGAGGCGGCGCAGGGCCGGGGCGCCGGGGACGCCGGTGACGACGTTCCCCCGTCGCTCTACCCCACGGTGCAGGCGCGGGCGGCCGAGCGGGCGGCCATGGGGCCCCGCGTCCTCATCCAGCCGCGGGCGGGCGCCTCGCAGCTGGTGCACATCCCCGAGGAGAGCCAGGCGGGCGCCGGCACCGCGGCCGGCAGCGGCGCGGCCGTGCGCGCCAAGTGGGTGATGGTGGCCGAGAAGGGGGGCGCCCAGCGGGTGGCCAACCCCCCGCGCCTCATGCAGGTCATCGCCATGTCCAAGCAGCAGAGCATCGTCTCCGTCACCCCCAAGCACTCGGAGACCTCGTCGTCCTCCACCAGCTCCGACTCCTCCCAGTACCGCTCGCCCTCGGAGCGGGACAGCTCCAGCATCATCACCATCGACGCCCACGCCCCCCACCACCCCGTCGTGCACCTCTCCGCCGGGAACGGGCCCTGGGAGTGGAAGTCGGGGCCGAAGGGGCCGGAGGGGCCGGACGCCTACGAGCTGGGCGAGGCGGGGAAGGATTTCCGCGGCTTCCGCGCGCCCAAGAGCGCCGGCATCTCCCCCGGCTCCTCCGTCAGCGACATGGAGCAGGACGAGCCGCGCTACGGCAGCCTGGCCGCCATCCCGGGGGAGCGGGGGGACGCGCCCCCCGAGGGGCTGCTGGGCACGGCCAGCCGCGAGTCCACGCTGCGCAGGAAGCCGGCCGAGCGCGACGGGCCGGCCGACAGCGAGGTGGACCACTACTACAAGAAAATGCAAGCCGGCCGGAGGTTTAAGGACTGAGCCCCCGCGTCCCTGCCCCAGCTGGGGGGCCGAGGTGCTGGGGTCCCTCTCTGTTGGGAGCGCATCAGGACGGGGCTGGCTTTGGCATCAGGGCGACCGAGCAGCACGAGGATGCAGCACAGGATGGTGACACCGGCCCCTGAGCCAGCGGGAACCCCAGCATAGCACCCGGCAGCTGGGGGGGTCTGGGGGGGTCTCTGCTCCACACCCATGGGGCTGGGCAGCTCCGAGCACTTTTGACTTTCTTTTTCTAACACAGGTGCTGACATTTCGGAGAGGGTGATTTATTCCAGTGTACGTCTGTTCGGGGGGGGGAAAACAGTGCTGAAGGGCTTGGGGGGGGCTGGATGGAGGGGTCTTGGGGGGAGCTGCAATGGGTCCCGGCTCACACTGATGTGTGTGTGGGTGCTGGGGGTGCTGTGCGGGGGGTTGTCGCAGCCCCCCCATCCAGCACCACTGGTCTGTGTTGGGGGGGACGGTGCCGGGAGGGAGGCTGTAAATACAATAGTACACGGGCTGAAACAGAGGGTGGGCGTTGGGGTGGGGACACAGGGGCAGGGCCGGCATGGGGGGGACACCAGGGCCAAGCTCTGTCCCCAGGAGCAGCAACTCTGGGCTGGGGAATGAGGTTTTGAGGATATGGGGGGGTCTCCAGGCTCTGAACGTGTCTGTCAGGCAATGGCTGGAACTGCTGTGGTTTGAAAAGCAAATAAATGCGTGGATGTTCCCCGGCTGGGCTCCTTCGCTGGGTGGGGGGGTTTGGGGGGCGAGCGCTGTGGCCCGGTGGCTGGAGACCCCCAGGTGTGAAGGGGGGGTCCCCACCTGAGTCCGTATCACAGCCAAGCAGCCCAAGGGCCAGGGGGGGTTGATGGTGCTGATGCACTGTGAGACCCCCCCCTTCCTAGGGAGAGGTGCCCACCTGGGGCCCCAACCGCCCAAAATGGGCTCAGGCACCTTCTCCCCCATCCATGGGCCAGCCTAAAGCCCTTCCAGCCCATCAGCCCTCAGGTGAGCGCGAGCGATCCCATCGATTCCATTGCTGCAGCACCATGCAGGAGCTGGGGGAGCTGCGTGGTCCAAGGGCATCGCTGCCGCACGGCTTGTCCTGCAAAGCCCCAGAACAACGAGACCCCCCCCGTTGTCACCCGAGACTCCCCTTGTCACCCGAGACCCCGCTCGCCGTCCTCCCACAGCAGCAGCAAAGTGCCGCCGCTGCAGTTTCCCGCCGTGTTGCTGTGGCAACGCGGGATCCGGCACCGCGTGTCACCATCAGCGGCACAGCCACCAGGCCGGTGACCCCGCCGGTGCCTCGTCCTCCTGCGAGAGCCGGGCAGGGGCGCCGGGCAGGGATTCTGACCCACGGGCAGGGACGGCAGCAGCGGTGCAGACAACCCGAGACCCCTCGGGTGTCCTCCGGTGCCACCAGAGCCGTCCTTGCATGGTGGTGGCAAAGCCCTGCGTGACCCAGCCCCGGTGCACAGGAACATCTGCTCCCTTTTGTCACAGCCTGTAAATCACCGGCGGGTTTTGCTCCACAGCCCCCGGAGCTGCTGCTGAGCGGGGCTGAGCCCCCGGTGCAGGGGCAGCCCGTGTCCCCCAAGCGGGCGCTACGCCAATGGCACCAAACTGCCGATGGCACCGAACTGCCACCACCAATTGGATTAGCGGTGGGTATCCCAGAGCATTCGCCTTGCAAACATATGGATTATCCGGCATAACCCGGGCTCAGTGCTGGAAAAGCCACCCGGGGATTAGCAGGAGGATCGCGGGGACTGTGGCGCGGGCACCGGCGGGTGGTGCCTGCCCGGCTAAGGGGTTGGTGACCTGGGGGGTCTGATGCCATCCGGCAGCAGCACGAGGGCTCCAGGGGCGGGTGGAGGTGACACGGTGGGACAGACCCCGGCTGCGGGGGGCCCCGCATCCCCCGCGCCGCGCTGCCGCCATCACGGCTCTCACGGCTCATTGCGGTGAGCGATGGCGTCACAGGCCGCTTCACCCAGCGGTTTCCATGGCGACTGCCAGCCCCGCATTCCCACGGCCCCCCCGGCAGTGCTGGGGACCCATGGGGCCCAGGAGCATCCTCATCCTCCCCATGGCCCCCATGCACCACCCCCCCTTACTTTCTTTGCCCCCCAGCCAGTGGCACCCGCTCCATGACCTCCTCCGGCTGCAGGCAAGAAGTCACCTCATTAACCACAGCCCAGCTGCTAATTGCACAAATCCAGATTCCCTGACAGTCTGGGAAATGCCAGCACTGGTGAAGGGACTTTCCTGACCCTGAACTGGTCACCTGTCCCACTGGTCACCTGTCCCACTTGTCCCCCTTCCCACAGCATCTCCACTGGAGAAGCCACAACTCCATCCAGAGCTTCAGGGTCCCCGCTGGGGACAGCGATGGAATGGGGCGGGGGGACACAAACCCGATCCCCTGCCAGCGGCTGTCACCGTTTCCATGGTGACACAACTGAGCTGGGAGGTGTAATTACTGCACCAGCAGCTAATTAGCAATTCATTACTTGTTTGAGTGGGCAGGGGGATGCTGCCCCACCAGGTACCTCTGCCTGGTTCAGAAGTGGCTGCCGATGGCTTCACCGCATCCCCAGGGAGGTGCTGGAGCACCAGCCACCCCCAAACACACTGGGGTTCAGTGCTCAGCACCAGGAGTCGCAACCACCGCAGCCCCAGCCGGCCAGAAAGCTCCAACACACCCAAAGCACAACAGACAGCATTATGTAGGTTATTTCATGGGTATTAGCCAGAACACATGGAAAGTTTAGGAACATGAAGTAAAAATAAAAGTGCTGGAGGGTGACAAAGAGGGGCTGTGGCGGGGCTGGAGCGGCAGGGGGATCCGTGTCCCCGACCCCCAGAGGGACAAACGCTCCGCCAGCCCAGAGCTATGGGAGGAGTCAAATTATATATAAAATGAGGCAGCTGAAATTACATATTAGAAGGAAAACAAAAACAAAATCAGAAGCAAAATAGGCACAATAAAAAGATAGGAAAATCAGAAGCAAAGAATACAGAAGAAATTTATTGAAAGCACAAGTACAGACTGGCCAATAACTGCTTTCTACAATCTGAACAGTAAATAATGGAGCTACAGAAAGGTACAAAGGTTGTTATAAAATAGTTTTAATTTCATTTCTTTTTGCATTACAAACATTCTTTGAAAGAGGCAATGGAATTCTGATGTTGTGTATGCTTACCCTCCCCACCCCACCTTCCACAATACTGAACCTGTAATAGCTGTTATCAAAATATACAATACATCTGTTCACCATAAAAAAACTGGGTTTTGCTGCCCCCTCATGTCTTACAACAGGTATAAAAAAATTATAAATATGTACACCCTTTTGTTACTCACATTCTTTACATGCAAACACAGGGATCCAAAGGAAAAACCCCCAATCGCCTGGTCCCGGGGTCACCTCAACTCATTCGCCTGCACTTTGCACACAAGGCAGGGCAACCAAATGGGCACCGGTGGCCACCAAAAGGTTCCATCCCAAAGAGCCTCTGCCCAGTGGTTCCTGGGCTGTGTGTGGAGCTGGTTCTGCACTTCGGGAGATGAGCAAATTAACTCTGCTAACTCACCCTCCCGGCCGCTGGTGCAGGAGCACGAGGCTCTTGGCTAACAGGTTTAATCAGAGGTGACCAAAGCGGCGTCTCCAACAGGACACAGGGGGACGGTCCCAACCCGGTGTCCCCAGCTCGGGCTCCACACGCTGCTCCGCACAATTCACACCCTCGAGAGCTCAGGGAGCAACTACAACAAGTTAAGACTTTTCAAACGCTCAGTGCCGGGCAAGTCAGGAGCTCCCACAGCGAGCGAGGAAATCGTAACTTGCAACACTAAGACAATTAAAAAACAAACTTTGGTCCACAATTTTTGCAGAAAAACCCTGAAAAAAAGTACAAGATTCTTGTTATTTTTGCATCCGAACAGGTTGCAGGTTAGAGGGAAATGTAAGGCAACACCGGATTACACAAAATAGAAGGCAGAATGGCCCGGGAAAGAGTTGTAAGCCAGAAAAAATAAAGTTGTATCATTGGGAAAAAAAACGATCTGTCGCATTCTACTTTTAATAAATTCCCTTCCTATAACTTAAAAGGTCTGGGCTTATAGGTTAAAAGGTGAAAACTTGAGCCTGGGTCCTTTTAAATTCACAAGCTATTGGAGCTTGTTACCTCAAACGCTTTGCTTTAAAGGAAACGGCTTTGTTGAACGTGTGGTATCGGTTTCGTTACATTACTCGTCCTCAGTCATGACCTCAGCCTGACAACTAAATTCCTGCCCTACAGTTTCAATTACAAAACAAAAAAGTACAGTATACAAGGATAATACCACAAAGGAGTAAATTTAGATTACGTTTATACCATCTTATCATTCTATAAAAAGGTACTTAAACTATTTCTTTTGCATATAAAGAGATTAGAATATTTGGTCAACTGGAAATATTGCTAGGCACAGATGACAGCAACAGCATCAAAAGTATAATACAAGAATTAAAAACAAAAAGCTCAACTGCTGAAGACATGCTATAAGAATGACGGCAGAGCTACATTGGTCTGGTTAATCTCAAATCAGGGGCGTGAAGGTGACTCACGTGAACACCTTTCTAAACACGGGATACCCAAGAATTCTTCAAATCCTAGCCAGGTATTTAGATATATATATATATACACACACACAATTTTGACAAACTGAATGATTCGTCCTCACGAGTGTCCACCAGTGGTTAATTCTGCGTCATGATCGAACTGTTGGGATGTGTTTGGTCTGGGGAACGCTCCATGCCCAGCGCCGGGCAAACCCCAGGTGCCCATGAACCACGAGCAGGGTGGAAGCGGCACAAAGACAGATCGAGATGTTTCTTGCGGTTGCCGCAAGAGCGAAAAGCCCAATATTTTCTTTATCCACTTTGCCAGCTCCACTCGGCCTCCCCCGCGGGGGCCGGGCCTGGGGGCGCCGCTCGCCCCTTCCCTCGGCTCCCCCAGCGCTCCCTACGCTTCCCATGTTTCCCCAAAGAAGGAAAAGGTTTAAGGCACAGGACAGCAGATGCACGGGTCGGGCAGGATCAACGCGGCTGATTTGTTTGTGCTGGATTGAGTTTGGAGCTCCTACACACCATGCATTTCGCAAAATCCTGACACAAAGGCGCTAAAGTGAATTTACACAGTGGTTTTAGGTCTTTCAAGGCATGGATGGGTAAAGAAAATCAAAAAGGCATCAAAGTGAAACCTGATAAACTTGTTAGGATCTGCTTTTTGGGGGAGAAGGAGCAGGAGGGGAGGGGGATTTCCCAGAGCAGGTTCCAAAGTGTAAACTTGAGCTTGTGATTTTTTTATTGGAACAGTCAAGATTGTTACCCATCACCGCAAGGTTAGCAATATCAATTAGATTTAACTTTTTTTCTTTTTTAAAAACCGGTAAACTGATTTCTCTTTAAAAAAATAAAATCTCTGGTCTCTTAAGGTCACTTCAGCTGCATTTTTAAAGTGGCTTTTTTTCTGGAATGATGGAAGTTGAAACCCTCGTGTTCAGCCTTTTTTAAGGTCAAGGCTGAACCCAAGAGGTTTGAAGTCAAGTCCATTTTTGTCTTACGCCTTCCCAAGCTTTAAATGGTGGACTTTGAGAAGGACACACGCAGGTGATGCTTCTCACCCAGGTCATGATTGTGGAGTTCGATGAGCGACTGAATGGCCTCTTCCACGGAGCCCATCTGGATCAGAGCCATTTTACGGTCTTTCCTGGTGAGACAGACTCGAGTCACACTTGTTCAACAAGGCCAGCGGAAAATTCAACTGGCAAGAGCTAGACACTTAATTTTTATAAGGAAGATAGTATCTTTATCATAAACGTGAATACTGAAGTTGTCACTCAGCTGCCTCAGTTCCCATCCTCCACCCACACTCACCACGCACTCAGTCCTGGCTTATCCTGCAATTCTCGATTCCAGAGTCAAATGATGATCCTGCTCACCCTTCTCTTCACCCAAGTTGTAACACAATCAGCACTAAGTGCTCCCACACTGAAAAGCCCATTGCGAGAAAAAACACTTACTGGAAGAATTTGAATCCTTTCACCATCCCACCGTTGCTTGAAAACAACATCTTAAGGTCTTCTTCAGTTATTGAAGGTCTGAAACAGAGGTTTTGCAGTCAAACATATGTTGACAGACTAAAATCCAATTCTCATCTTTTCAAATTCTCTACCAGTGGCTCCTTGGACTGGGACAGTGATGAGAACAGGAGGGTGGGCAAGTCCTCCTCCCATGAGCAGCACAACACTGACCGCGTTTCCCAACACTAAACTCGCCCAAATTCTATCCCTGGCCACACGGGAACTCCCCATGCAGATACTTACGGAACGTTAGACAGATGAAGAGTGGCAGAAGGAGGAAAGATGTTCTGGAAATTTTTGGAGCCCGGTTTCTTGAAGCGATGTAGAGGAGAGTTGCTGTAGTCCTTGGTGAGGCCGTGGTCCTCCTGCCCGTCACGGGGAAGCTGCACCGTCTGGTGCTTGGACAGCGTGATACGGATCGGCTTCCCGTGGAGCTTCTGACCGTTTAAATGGCTCATGGCTGCAACAGGGCAAGGCAGCGTGTGCTGTGGTTAATCTATGGTTATTCTGTTCGCCCTTCAGATTTCCCTTCCCCAGAGCTGCCCCCAAAGCCACATGTTCAATACAGAGACACATTTGGGTTTGGGACCTTTGTTTTTTGAAGCCAGCACTGATATCAAAGCTCTAATCCCCCATTAGGTCTCTTCAATGCTATGAGTCCAACTCTGTTAAGCTTGCTTACCAAGCTGGGCCTGGTTTCCATCAGTCATCTGAACTAGGGCATTCTCTTTCTTTTTAAATAAAATCTTCACCCTCTGCACATCACCGTAGACTCCTTCAAAAAGGGAGGAAACAAGAACAGTCTTAGGTAAGGGCAAAAACACGCTCTCAATTAACTTTAATATTAGCTAATCAATCCAACAGCAAAAACATTCATTCACAACCAGAACTGATCTCATTCCAACCACCGTTACTTATTCTGCTCTAATTAAGGAACATTCTTATATAGCAGAATAATAATGGAACAATACATTAAAGAAAAGATACTGGGTTTCAGCAAAAAGCAAACAAATCTTACTGCCAGAAGACTGGACAATTTAGCATGCTATCACAATTTAAAACTCTCGTAAAAAAGACATGCAAAGCAATAAACCATGCATAACCGAACGTAAAATAAAGGCAAACTAAATTAAACAGCAAACTAAGTCAACAATGTCAAAATGAAATTACGCATTCAAAACAAAACAACAACAAAAAAGGCAAACTGCAAACTGTACATTTTTGAAGTAATCTCAAATAAATGAAAAAACAAGGTAATAAAAAGTGTGAATAATAACATACCGAAAAGAATAAAGAGGCATTGGGGTGTAACTCTCTTTAGAGAACAGCAGAGCAAGGCAGCGGAGGGACAGGGAAGAGGTAAGGAATCGAAGGGGAGAGCGAGGTTGCACAAATCGTCCACAACGAGGAAGGGCAGAGTCCCCGCAGGAAATGGCGAAATTGGTTGATGGATGATGAAGTTTTCAAGATGGTTAATATTGAAGGGCAGGTTGGTTTCCGAAGAGCAGGGTTTGGTTTTTGGTTTGTGTTTGGTTTTTTTTTTTTTTTTTTTGGTTTATTTTTTTGTTTTTGGAAGGGGAATGTTTTTATTTTGTGTTTCAAGCAACAACAGGAAGCAGAAGTACCGTGCAGTCAGTTGGCAAAGAAATTCCGGATCAGGGGAAGAACAAAAATTCAGGGATGGGGAGAAAAGAAAAAAGTAGCAAAAAACACAGGTCAGTAAATACATAAGGAAATATGTAGTGTTCCATCAGTCAGATTTATAGAATTCTACATACAATAACTTGTTTACAGAAACAGTTAATAGGTTTTACCTAGTGGAACACAATGATAAAGAAAAAGCATTTTAACTTCAGATATACAAAGAAGTAAGAGACGGTATCGCAACAGAGTGACTGCTACAGGCTTTAACATTTAAACTGTGTGGTATTGCCTAAAATTTGACTAAAAAGATTTCTCCAATTTCTTACGGGAGAGGACTTGGAGTCACAAGCACAGCCGTGGCTGTTCAGGACCGGGAACGCAGGATCAATCCTGCAGCCCAAGCTGTGACACTCAGAGCAGACCCATTTCCACCAGCAGAACATCTGGTTTAGCAGCTATACCGCTACCAAGCCCTCTGGGCTCTGCCCAAAGCGCTCCCTGTGCAGGAACACGGGACCCCCAGGTCTGTCAGGACCCCCCCAGATGCCACGGGGTCCAGCAATGGTTCCGCACACCCCAGTCTGCACCCACAGCAAGGTCAGTGCAAGCTGGATGTGCAGCCTCCTTAACTCCTTATGGAAAGGGAAAGTGGAACAAGTTCAATTGCCATGTTGGTTCAGGAAAACGCCCCGTACAGCCTCACCGAGCAGTCACTCCGAGCAATGCGGTCTCCTCCTAACCGGCTGTGGCACAGGTCAGTTTCTACAACACTGATTACACAGGCAATGGAAAAAGTTTCAGGTCTGTTAGTTCACAGCTTCAGTACAAGTATCAAAGTCTCTCTAGCCCAAAGATAAGCTGGATGGATAGTGAAGAGCTCATTAAAACCACAAGGCATGAAATAACTGCTGTGCACACCTGCCTGTTCAGCAAAGCCAGTGAAACCAGCCCATGAAACACACTCGACAGTATTGCACTGGTCGAGGATAACGATGCCGGTTCTTAACATTGAGACTTGTTTGACCAGCAAGTCCCAGCACCGAGGCAGAGCCAGCTCCAGAATGGCAGAGGAGCTCTGGGCTGGAAGAAACTCATCCAAACCAAAGCTCTGCCACAGTCCCCGCCGTTATTTCATGCCCTGGAGAAAACAGTAATGACAGATAAAAAGAGTAGTCTGAAATACTGATTCAATTGCTTTGTCTCATCAAGAGTTAAATATTTTGGTCATTCATCACATCCAGGCTTTCCCTTTGATGCAAAAGAGGTTTTGTGGTTACTCTGACATCACTGGTAAGTTTTATGGCTTTGCATAGTACTAACTTGTGTGCACAGTCCCACCAGTTAAAGTGTTTTTCAGCAGAGACTCCTCATACTCTACCGCACACATTAGAGGGATCTACAGTTTCAATCCAACAAAGAGCCAAAAGCTGACTGAAGAGAAATCCAAGATACCCATATCAAATTGTTTTATGAAGTTCTCTTTCAGAGACAACTTCCATTCAAATGTTACCTGGTTTATTTTTAAAGAAACCCAAATATTTCAACTCACTGAGTAGAATTGAAAATGTAAACTGTGAGCTGTTAAGGGGTTTAGCTAAGGAAAAACTACCAGGTATCTTGGAAAGGGAAATGTGCAAGCACACAGCAGAGGAAACGCTGCACAGGTCCAGAGTCAAGCTGGTGGGGGCCCAGACACTATACGAGGAGCAGAGGTCCAAACCAACCCTCGGTAGTTCTGAATTAATGTATTAAAAACTACAACATGCTCAGGGAAAGACGGGACGGACATGACTATTCCGTGACCCACGGAAGGGCAGGGAGGCCCCGCACCACGGAGGGAGGGACATGAGCAGGCAGGCAGCATCCTTGGCTTTGGACCAAGGACGAGCAGGATTTTAATCGGAGAGATGGACTTTCCCATTTCCCTACAGCAACTAGAGTACTGATCTGCTTTGAGGCTTAGAGCTGGCAGAGCACTTGGCATTTGCTTTCCTACTTTTGCCGTTTCCTTTAGGATACGGTAGGATTTCACTTTCAATGAGTTTCAGCACAATCTGTGTTCAGAAAGTGAAAGCAGAGGTAACAGGAAGGAGAATAAAAAGTAAATGACGACTCCACTAACCTCCGGAATCAGATTGCTAACCAGCAGAACAGAGTTCCCTGCCCCGGCGAGGCCGGGGATGGCGATCCGTCCTGCCGCAGCCGCCGCAGCTGCTGCTGTGGGGATCGCCAAAGGAGCTAGAGCTCCATGAACATTTGGAACTGTCAGGCCTGGAAATTAGAGAATATTAACCAGTAAAGCAATTAACAGCAGGTACTCTAGTGTGTTTGCTGCACCAGAAGGGAGAGCAGCACACCTTCTATAACATGCATGTAACCATCTGACACATGGTGACCACATCTTCTAAGGGCAACAGGAGCCTCCGATTCTGGTGCTGCAGGAAATGTCCCCATTTCTAAGAGGATTTGCTCTTGCAATGCCTGGTGCTTACAAGGTGCCTCTCAGCACTATCCTGCTGACTACGAGACTTTGCACGTTTCACAAGCAGCGGAATCAGCACAAAGCTGCTGGTGCAGGGCAGGTGTCACAAACGGTGCATTTGTAAGGGGTTTTCCAACCAGTGCATGCCAAACACGCTTCACTCCTTAACCATGCATGGAACAATCAGATATCGTATGCTATCATTAACTCGTCTCTTCTTGAATGGAGAAACATGACAGTTTTACTTATAGGCGTTTGTAGTTGCACTTCACAAGCCCTCCAGAGGGAAGAGCTTCAGTGCAAGACAATCGCTAATGATCAATGGGATGGAATCGCTTCTGAGGGGCACAGGACATCACCAAAACATCCCTGTGCTTGTTTGTCATAAGCAAGGAAATTCCATCAGGCTACAAGAAAGTCAAGATAGCTTGGTATGCTATTAAAAACAAAGCAAAAATTGTTTAGTCTAGCACGCCAATGAGTGTATTTAGCACCTAAAACTGAAGGTTTTAATCTCAGACACCTGGCTACTTCTGCAAGTAGCAAGAACTTGTTACCTGGAACATGAGCTGTAAACTTCACAGTGCAAGTAATTAATGTTTAAATACCAACTTTACTCAAAATATCTGGGAAAAAAAATGGACATTTCCTTGCTTTTGACCACATTTACAGCTGTCCAAGAGCTCCCAACGTCTGCAACCACATGAGGAAATTCAAAATACAAAACCATTCCATTTGCCCAACTATTTTAAATGCTGCCTTTGCTGTCTCTCTCGTCCTGCTAGTTGTGTTCCTCCTGTCATTGGGATCTTGCCCAGCCAGAGGTGCCACAGCTTCCATCAGGTACTGAAACACTGTTCCCTTCTACGCCTAAACACCAGCATTTCGAATTTCCATGTCTAACCCCAGCAAAAATCATCACTGCTTAGCTTTAGAACATCAAGATGCTTCAGCAACAGAAAACCTATGTAAAAATTCAACTTACGAACTACAGTACCTGCAGCCTGAGGGATTGCAAAGGCAGGAGGAAAGCCAGCTCCCGCATATGGAGCGGAGATTATTCCTGGGGCACCTGGGAAAGATATACACATTATACAAAGACATCCAACAGCAAGAAAACTCCAGATTTAGCCTTGATCTGTCCTTCAACATAAGCACTTGGTTAAAAGTTAAACCCTAAAACACAAACAGTCATTCAAAAATGCCTCTAATGTAACACTGAACTTCAAGGAATTACAAAAGCCATTCCTCCCCTAACTGCTGCTGTTCGGGTGGTGCTGGGACCACAACGCAGCCCGGAGGCTCCTGGAACTGCTTCACCACAGCAGAGTTCTCCAAATCCAGGTTACAACACCTCAAATTATCGCTGAGTCTGCACTGCGGGCACAACAGCAGATGGCACCAGCAGCACAGAGAGCGGGAGAACCCAGAGCCGGAGGAGCTTTCAGAGCAGGATGTGCACCCACATGTTCCACAAGTCTGATTTGGTGGTTCCCAAATTTTCCTCATTAGCCCCAATGTATTTCAAATTTGGGATGACCAAATACACTAGGATTATGTGCCTGACCCCCCTACAGCTGGCACATGTATCAGTTACATTTATCCTGCTCCCACACCAGGAATTCTCACCAAAAGCAGCTGCCATAGCCGGATCGAGAGCGGGCTGGTTATCCCCAGAAGGAAGGTCTGGCCGTGTATAATCTCTGCTCTTATCGTTATTGTATTTTACATTGAGACTTGTGAGCTTTGAGAATTCTATGCGCAGCGTACAACAGGCATTGTAGATATTCTGTCCATCTAAAGACTGCAAGGAAACAAACCATTCTTCATCCAAGGTGCATTCATACTAAAATCACAACAAATCTCTGAGGAGCTCGTGTTGCATTCCTGCCAGGTATCCTGCTGTGCAGAGGAAGCACCGCTTCATGTCACCCCCTTTAGTACCCACCCAAATCAGCCGTACTGCAGACTGACACGCGTGAGCTGCCACCAGGGCACTGCTCACGAAAACCTGCAACCAAAGACTCCAAAATACACCTTTCTAACATCAACCCTAGCCCAAGAGTTAACGTAACTCAGGTACTGAGCCCTGCTATCACACTACTCACCAGTTTGGCATGCTGAGCGCTCACTGGGTCAGCATATTGTAACAGGGCCTGAAATTGGTTGTTCTTCGTGAATGTAATGATTTTCAAGACTGTACCAAATTTGGAAAAAATCTGCAAGACAGGATTTGCGTAGCTTGTTACGTCATTTCCAGTAAGTTCATTTCATACTGATCTCGGAAACAACAGAAGCTATCCTTTCACCTTGTTGCCTCTCCAACTTGAACACTCAAGGTTTTGAAGTGCGTTGTGGGCATTGTTTAACCTGCATCACAGCATCAAACTGGAAAAACATCCGGGTGACTGAACTGCCCCCCTTAATAATTAAAGCCTCTGTTTGTTATGAGTTCTTAGACAGGAAGATTCACATAAACCTTCAGCAACTGGAACTCTTCCAAGAATTTCAGGGATTCTTAACTGCAGTCAAGCTTGCATTTTAAACACGAAGATGGGATTAAGCGAGCGCAGCAGACAGCAGGAACTTTCCAAACAGGCTGCTGCCCAAATGACTCCTGGATGCCGGATTTGTTTCCCCCTGCCCTCAGACAAGGACATAGAGCAGCTACTGCTGCTCAACCCTAAACAGAACCTGAAGAGCTGTCTTGAAAACTTAAACATTTGTCCCTTGCACTGTACCAGACTGTAATCCAATTAAAATGGACCAGCAATCAAACCTCTGGAAATTAAAGTCTGGCCAGATTGGGACCAAAAATAGAAGACTCTTGTGTAGGTGTTCGAGCTTCCAGAAAGTAGAAATTTGACAGAATTCAAGAAGTTGCGGTGACATGTTTTACCTGATGCAGAACATCCAGAGTGACAGGATAGAAAAGATTCTCCACGATGATCCTGAGGACGGGGCTCTGGCCAGTCATGGCCATCCCAGCATCCACGGCCGCGGGGGAGGCCAACAGGGCCAGGTTCCCGGACTGCACAGAATTCACGGCCTGCAGAGCTGCCTGGGCCCGCTGCAGAACCAGACACGCTGTTAGAGCGACACCTCTGCTTGCAAAAACACATGCTGAGCTTTTATTGAGCTTCCTATCTGTAAACTGCGCTAGCAGAACTCAACAGTTACCAGAACAGAAAGCAACTTACAGTTCCTAAGGCTGGGGATGCAATGACTTCAGCACATTTAAATGTGGACAATGCAGACCACCCCAATCAGTAAGCACAATGCAAAAATATAAACTAAACTAAGTGCTTATGGTACCGCTAGAACCTTGCTCAGCATCTGAGGCAGCAAAATTATTCCATTATTTAGATAAGAGGCAAAACTAGGCTGTCAAAGTCCTTATTCCATAAGCTAGAAGGTTATATGCTCTGCTTAGCACTCATAGTTACACCAAATCTCCACCAGTACAGATCAGAGGAGCAGCAGAGACCCGTCCGTTCGTCCCTCCCACCGGCAGGACAACAGAAAGAACACAAACTAACGGCTTGGTTTGCAGAGCTGTCTGTCTTCAGCTCCTTGTGGTTGGAGAACTGAATGTAGATGGGCTGGCTCCGCAGGACGGGAGTGACTGTGGTGTAGTAGTTGACCATGGTGTTGGACGCCTCCTCCGTGTTCATCTCTATGAACGCCTGCACAAAGGCAAAGCCAACACGGACATTCTCAAAGTAGCACATACCAAGAGATAGCAGTAACACTCAGTACCACTCCACAAGAGCATAACACAACCCACAGCTTTGGGAGGAACTTCTGGTTCAACTGCAACTGCATATGATTTTCACAACTGCATTTACGTGCAAGTTTTTGTACGTGGAATTTTTTAAGAACCAACTGTGTGTAGAACAAACGAGGATCTTCACTGTGCAGACTGACTTAATGTATGTGATGCTTCAGCCTCACCCTGAGACTTCCACACTACAGAGATTTAGGAAAGGGGTAGTGAGAGAAGCCTCTGCAACAACACAGGAATCCAGCAGGAATCCAGAGCCCTTGCACTTATCCTATTGAGCAACCTCCCACTCGCTGTTCCGTACCTTTATGGTTTTCTCTACTTCAAAACAAAAACGTCAGGGACTGTAGCAAGTCATTACATCAAGCACTTACATATAATCACACCACGCAATATATCAGAGGCACATTTCCATAATTAAGATTACAGACATGGTATTTTAAGCAATGATTAAAGTTGGCTTGCTTTTTTACTCCTTAATTTGTAAGACAATTTTAGTTACCAAATTAGTGCACACCACCTGCATTACCCAAGAGTGTTCCAGCTTTACGCAGCTCATTTATTGGATCTGTAAAGGTGTCCTTAACATGCAAAGTTACACTGGTGGTTACTCAACTGTCACACCGGCTTGAGTGAGAAAAGCCAACTCATGTCACTGCTGTCCAAATAATTTACCTGGTCTGTAATTTAAAAATCAAGCATAATGCTAATTATAAGCGACAACCTATCATTATGGACTTAGTTCCTTGTACAGTCTGAAAATAGCATTTTCTACAGCTCATGGGATAATCATGGAAAAGTAAAATAATAGTACGTAGAAGTTATTGACTCCTAACACACAACAGTTGTTTAAACAACTTGGATCAGGTTTACTGATGACAAACTCACCGAGGCTTTGACACAAACCCTGCTTTCAATTACGGAGACAATACCTGGTTTTTGCCTTTCAACATGAGAAGGTTGGTGACCTTGCCAAAGGGTAAGCCCAGAGAAATGACCTCGGCCTCCGTGACATCACTGGGGAGTTTGCGGATGTGGATCACTCGGGATGGGACCCCAGCACTTCTACTATCGCCTTTGAATTTTTTGCTCTCGTTTCCATTAGCTGTAAAAGGCAAGAGTTACTGCTCATTAGAGTGGGTTTGAA
Source organism: Patagioenas fasciata (assembly GCF_037038585.1). Classification (NCBI taxonomy): domain Eukaryota; kingdom Metazoa; phylum Chordata; class Aves; order Columbiformes; family Columbidae; genus Patagioenas; species Patagioenas fasciata. Next base: position 4,737,490 of record NC_092546.1, on the reverse strand, counting down.
AGAATAAGCACCCGCTGCCAACTTTTGCAACACAGTTTCTGCTCCCCATCCAGCTATTATTCTATTACAGAGAAATTCCATAGGCTAATTTCACTGGAGTCTGAAGCGCGTGTTTCACACTGTTGTTGTTTCAAATGACACGACGCAGGTGACATTGCTGTGGTCCAAGCCACTATTCTAGATTGCTGCTTTATTCCTCTGCACTTTGACTGGGATTCTTGGCATTCTGGGACAACTTATAGAAAGTAATAGTACAGCAATTTTAGATTAGCTGGATTACACACAAACCTGTGTGTTCCAATTTTGTGAAAGCATTTTAGCAAGTGCACTGTAATGATTTCATTCATTCTACTAACCTTGTAAGAGTACAGGACAGAGTATTATTATTCATCACAAAAGGCCTAATAAGTACTAAAAATGAAGAGATTTTAAAATAAAGGCTAAGTGGGGAAAAAACCAAACCAAAACCAGACCTCCTCACAGTACTTGCTTATCAACTGCTATTCTTTTTTGTAGGCAAAATTACCTGCAGAAGAAGAGTTGCTGTTCATGATAAAGGGTCCGTTAGTAACACAAGCAGAGAAAAGCTCGTCAGGTCCCCGCTGGAAAAGAAAAGACAAAAGGTAAACTGATGGCATTTTCACTCAATTCTATTCAGGTACTCCTAAAGCAGAACAACTGTAGAAAAACTGAACAGTAAGTGAAAATATACTGACAGCGGGCAGCGAACCTCACCCCCATCATAAATTAAATATCAGTAAGATCCAATTTAGTAATTGAGTAGCACTATCCAATATCTCCTTTCAGGTAAGCATTAGGAATCATAGGAGATTAAGCGCTGTTGGACTGTCTGAAGCCACTAAACGCCTTGTTGTGCGTCAATATTCACATTTTCCTGCGGTATTTAACAAAAGATTTCTGACTACTCGTATCAGACAAGGTTTTCATGCTTTCAGGTGAAGCTGGAACAACGCTGTAGCGGACGCGGAGCAGACCGGCAACCCACACAGTCACTGCACCGCTCCATCGCCTGCAAACACAGCCCAGCAGATCTATGGAGGAGATCACTGCACCCAATGCAGCGGTTTCAACTATTCCAGGATTCCCCGTAAAGTCACCAGAATTATCTCCATTGACCAAGACTGGTCTAACTCAAGTAGGAGGGATGACAAATGCTACTAAAGCAAAAGCAAACAAGACTACAAATGACTTTTTAGCACAATCTATGCTTATATACATAACAGCTTCAAATCAGTACAGCTTAATTTCAAACAAGTTCCACAGAAGACTTTAAAATCCCATTGTAAACTGTCAGCAAATACAGTAATAAAAATCTGACATACCAAAGCATTTTCTCATATCTTTCTACACGACTCTTACACAGAAACACCACGCTACAAGGCTTTCATCGGCAGAGAAAGCAGAGCAGAGCTGGTCCCTGCCTGGGATGGGCATGTCCCCCGCTCCGGTGACAGCCCAACCACTGCCACCATGCCCCACATCTGGTGGCACCTGCGGTGACAGCGCCTGCGCGACGCCAGCAGCCCCGCTCCCTCCCGTGAGCAGAAGTAGGTCACCACGAGCCCCAGAACGCTCAATTACAGACACAGGCCTTGTTTTCTTTCTTTCTTTCCCCCTCAAATCTTGAATTTCTTGTTTGACTACTCACTGCTAGCTCTTCAAAGACAGGCTCAAGGACTTTGATGTCCTAAACAGGAGAAATTAGAGCAGGTTCCAAACCCGGTTTGTGCGCTGCTGGTCACCCGCGAGCCCCAAGAGGGTTCACAGTGGCCGGGGCACCCACGAGGTCTCGTGTTTAACAGGGACCGGGGACAGGCCTTTTAACAGCTCTTCTAATTAGCACTTCGATTCCTGAGTACAGCAAGACACAAGCTAGTCTGGGAGGCTGTCAGACTGTGATCCCATCCTTTTGATGACTCAAATTAATGCATAATTCCAAGGCAAAAAACATATAATTCCCCATTCTACTGTACAAAGACTCTTGTGGCAGCAGGGCTGCAAACCAGAGCCCTGGCAGCACAGACCAGTGTTGATCAGCCCTCGCGGCAGGACCTAATGGGCCTGGAACTTATTAAAACAATGTTCTTAAATACCAGCTTGTAAATTCCTAGACATGTAGAACTCCAGTACGAACCAGCGCGTTTGTGCATACTGGTCCATCATGGAAACGCCGGGAGAACAAGCCACATATTTGGCTCTCATAGAGGCAACACCAGGAAACTATAAACTGGAAAAACAAACATTTATACTATTATGGAAAGAATTTAAATTCCCTGAATTTAACTTTCCTAATGGCCCGTTTAAAATAAACATTTTCTCACATATTTGAAAATCAACTTGCAGGGCGCTTTGACCAGGAATGCTCATTGCTGCTGGTTTCCACATGTCGATGGTTTTTTAAACGAAAGACCGATTTCCAACCCACTCCCTTCTTATCTTGGAGATGACCAGCCCAGGAGGCAGAGGGAGAGGACGCTCCACATCAAAAGCAGCAGCAATGTGCGAGCTCCCCAGCTGGAAGTGCACGCAAACCAACAGGGGAGACTACAGCAGCTGGAAAACTACAATTATTCCAAGGTCTTTTTTTCTACATGAGGAAGTTTACAGGCAGTAAATACATAGTATTGTGCAGTTATACAAAAATGATTCCCCACAGACTCCCTTTGAAAGGCTGGCTTTGAGGTGTAAAGCTGGGAGGAGCGCACCCGTTGTACTGCACCCGCGGCCCCCCCGGGATTCCACCAGCACAGGGAAGTTGCATCAACTTCAGCTTTTTTGGTTCCTACTCCGATCACCGCAGAAACCTCTGCGCTTTTGGCACGACCCAAGGCAAATGGAACGAGCGCCCTGTGAACCTGCCCTGGGTGCAGAGGCCTCCACCCATCGCTGCCCTCACTCGGCGATCCCATCATCTCCTGCCAGTCTCCAATGTCTGCTCTTCCTGTAGCTTACAAGCTACGAATAAGCTTTAAATCCACGTTATAAATTCAAATACACCATACCAAGTACCCTCATTCAGTAGAGCCAGAGGAACCAAAGCAAGCCCGGCTGGTTTAAAATGTTTAGAAGAGCTTCTCACCAACAATGCATCCATTAGGTATTTTGACTTCTAGCCAAAAAGCCAATAAAAAGCTATTGATTCTGAAGGACTGCACATCCAGGGGAGGGAGGAGGTGAGCAAACGGCGCTGCGGTGCTCGGCTGCTCGCCAGCGCCAACCCAACACCACTTCTCTACCTGTTTATTCCCCACCTCCCACGGGCGGTCCCAGCTGCGCAGCAGTTCCTTCCACACGCAGCTCTGCGGATGCTGGAGTTCACAGTCCTGCTCACAACAATCACCGATTCACGCTGACGTTCTTGCTCAGGTACGGCCACTGCTGCAGGTACAGCTGCCCGCAGCGTCTCCATGGCAGCAGCTCCTTTTGTCTGACAGCTACAAAAGCTCTATTGCTCAAGCTGCGTTAATTTAATAGAACACCTGTGCTCCGTGTAGTCTGGCTACCGCTGCTGCTTTAGTTCCCTTTGCTGAATTAGAAAAAGGAAGTCGCAAGGTAGAATTTTGATACTACTTCATTTTCCAATTCCTTTTCGGCCACCCCCAAACCCTTCTTTTTGCTTTAACGTTTGAACAAATAAATCAGAATTTTTAATTGATCAAGGCTTTCACATCTTAAAGAAACTCTCTCTATAACCCTTTATCTACTTAAGATCCCATCACTTATTTTAAATCAATTACAGTAAATCAAGTGCATTCTGCCAGTGCAAAAGGCTGGAAACAAATACAAACCAAGTGACCAGAACAATCTGAATGTCAAGAGAAGTGGTACTACAGGGTAACAATGAACTTCCTGAATGCAATGAGCGTCACATGCAGAAAGCAGAACCAGAGCAATAGCAAAGGGACTGGGCACATGGGCAGGGGGACACGAGCCCAGACCCACGGAAAACCCTTCCCTGGCACACTGAGAAACCCCCAGAGCAGCATCGCTCTCTGCAGCGTCTGTACGAAGATCCTTCGAGCCAGTGAAGACACCTGTAATATTTTCCAAACAAGACGACACACAGATCACCAAGAAGCTCACACAGATCACCAAGAAGCTCACACAGATCACCAAGAAGCTCACACAGATCACCAAGAAGCTCACACAAACCCTTCCCTCAGATAAAAGCAGCAAAACGATTTGAGCACAGAGAGAACTGCAGTCTGCTTCAAGGGCTCTGAATGAGGTCAGTCCTGGGGGAAAGGGAGAGTGAACTTTGATATTCACAGCTCAAATCACTTTGCAAAAAAAAAAATGAAGAGAAATCCAGTCTGGTGACATCATCATTCACACTTGTGTTGCATTCTGGCATTTTTTGCTGGGAGATTCAAGAGGTAGGAGTGGAACTAAATTTAAAGCACTAGGAAGAAGGTTGCCAGTTCTTGCCTTCCACAGAAGTCTCACTTCCAGCGAGGTCCACTGACGTTACCCCATGCGCTTCCTTCCTTCTCTCCTGCCTCACACATTTTAGTCATCTAAAGGTAGAGCAGCATGAAAAGAAATCCTGATTGGGGTCACACAAAGCGTGAGTTAACCTTTTGTGAAAACACCTTTGAAGAACACACAGTACAACTGCTTCCTCCTCCCATCCTGGTAAAGTCAAAAAGTTAATGAAGATCAAGACAAAATAACTCCAAGATCGGGCGGCCTCTGCTGTCCCGCTGTCCGCAGCTCGGCATCACTCGCCCACCACTGTGCCCCGTTTGAGACAATTTACAATCCAATCACAAACAGCAGCAAAAGATATGGAGCAGAAATCATAGCTGGTACTATTTCTATACTATAGAGAGATTTTTGAGTTCTTAAAAGACACTAGAAACTTAAGCATTCCATTAAAGCAGCTGCTCCCCCAGCCCGACATGGATTTGGCAATGAGATGCGTTAGAGCCGGATCCTCAGCCCCTCATCCCACCCGCCCCTCCCGGACTTTCTTTCTCAGTCTTTGCTACTATGGAGACACCGTGTGAAACAAACCTGCCCTTGGAGCAAATCAAAGGTGTGGCCACTCTAAATAGCCCTGAATTCCTCAAGTCAAGGCTCAGCAATGCAGTCATTCTGGCTCTGCAGGGCAGCACACACCCAGGCCTTGGGATCTGCTGCTCCCAAGTTGAAACTTAACTCATGTCTGCCTTGAGTCTTCTAAATCATTAGAGTGGAGCAGAAAGGTCCTTGGTAAAGCTTAATACAAACACTGGCAGAAAGAAATATTGCTGGATGTGTCACTTTGGGGAAATGGAACCCATGAAAGAACATTTTGTGACCAAAGCTGTAGAAGGGCAATTTGAACACACAGGTTTAGAAGGAACTCTGCGCTAATTCAATCTCACCTAAATGGCAGTTGTGTAATAACTACAATCTGCTTGGGCAAACACCAAGCGATCATTACACTGGGATTACCAAAACACGCTTGCTGAATTAAGCACAGTGTTCAGCAAGTTCTCCTGTGAAGCCGGAAAGGCAGCCACACCAGAACCACACCAAATTTGAAACTAAATCGCACTTCCCCTTCTCACTAGTGTGATGTGACAACAACCACAGCACCACATCCACATTTTCTAGTTTGATGACACGTTGAACACGGTAGCAACCAACAGCTTAAATTTCTGCTAATACAGATTTAAACAGTTTTCATAACGCGAGCAGAGGGTTTCCTGGGTGCCCTGCAGTTGTCTCCAAGCCGCAGACACGGGTGCACACAAGCTGTGCGGCACTAATGCAGATGGGATGGAGCCGTTTCCCCAGGACACGCGTGTTCGTGGCTCCACGGCTCACGCGTGTGACGGCGGCTGCAGCGGCCACAAGAGCCGGCTTGTTGCAGCCTCTGGCTGAAGCCATGGGAGGGACTGGAATTTCCTCACAACATTCTTGGCCTTCTGCCTGAAGCCGTAATTACTGTTCCCATGGCAAAGATCCTGGCTTGATCACAAATCACTTTATGCAGTCAGCCTGTATCACACTCCAGCAAACCCCGTTTTAAAAATTAACTTCTCAAATGCCACACAAGCGTACTTTCTGGTTCTGGAAGCATCATCTTTCAGAAAGAACTCAAGCAAGAAACTACAAGATTATTCAGCACCTAAACCGAGGCCTTTTCAATCACTGAAATGCAACTTCACTTAAAGAGTAATGATGTACCGTAGCTCGTACTCTTTCTAGCAAGTCAGCCCTGCTCAGAGACCATTAAAGCCTAAAGAGATAGTGATATCCGGGCGAATTAGAGAAAGGGAAATGAGATACAGAGGGTGATCTTGACCAAATTACTCCAAAGAGGCAACTGTGGGGGCCAGCATCAGCACCTTCGAGTCCATCTCAAGGCCATACTTCCTTTGCAGACAGCGATGAAATTATGGGAAGAAATAAGTCTGAAATGCCATGTTTCTAACATGCAGGACGCTCCAGAAGGCCGTGCATCAAGAGCCCCATACCAGAGCTGCAATGAGCTTCCTGAACGAATTCACACCCCTTGAACCAAAGAGCTTGCAGACAAGGTTGAATGACAAGGCCAGGAATGTGGACTGCAATTACCATCCTGATTAAAACCATGACCATCAGCCAGTGCAGTTCTCCAGGAGTAGGCCATGAGAATACCTGGGGGCTACATCAATATAAGAGAGACCTCAAGATGAGAACTCTCCAACTTCAGAACACACCAGTCACAGTAACAGAACATTGAAAAGGTGTCTCAGTAACAAACTACAGCAAGACCTTACAGCTTTTGGGGACTGTAATCTTCGACTGCCTTAAACTTGATGAGTACCATCCCCTCCTTCTTGGTACATCCATGGTAAAAATGAGTAAGTTGACACCTCAGAGGATGCAGGCGCAGGAGAAGCCTTCGCTTTGCTCCCAGCTGTGCCCGAAGAGGATTCTAACTCATGTAAGCAAATCCACGTCATGCAAAACATGTTACACCAGAACATTAAAGAATGTACATGATCTAAACTGCCACATTCAATAACTTATTTAAACATAATCAAATAATACGGCTATGGCAAAAACAATTTGAAAACTTACCTTTATCAAGATGATTCAACTTTGCTTTGTGTTTCTGCCACTCTTTAAATTTGATTCGACTTTCTCAAAACCTGCCTCACCTGACTTGAGAAGAACCCTCAGTTTTGGTGCTTCTGCTTCACACCCCTCACCCCACCATCCAGCTCCATAATCCTGGTGACAGGTCCTGTGCCGGGAGCCAAGGCACTCGCTGGGATTTCTCCCATTTTAAGCATCACCAGGGACCGAAATCGCCCCCAGGTGAGCGATGAGGCATGCGATACCACAGCCTGGAGCTTTTCAAGATTACTAACAGGACTACAACTGCAGTTTCAGGAGCTTCCTGGTCAAGTTTAGTGATGTAAAACCACTTCATAACGATGCAGAAACCTAAAGCTGCAAATGACACACTGTCAAAACCAACTGAGGGGACTTTTACCTAGATTAATCAGTTTATTAGAAGAGATACTGCATCAAGCTGCTCTACAGCTGTCAAGGGATGACTTAGTCCCCCTTTTATAATGGCTCTGAACGATTAACCAACCTCACTGTCCAGGTTTGAGCCGTTCCTCCTCCTCTGACAGCAAACACCTCCTTGCAGCAGATAGCGTTCAGAATCAGACACAATTGTGGCACTACCATTAATTTCAATTTCAGATTCTCATTGGAGGAAACATTGCAATAACCTTTATCCCACGGCTATTATAGAGCTCCTTCGTGCGTTTAATGCTTCTCAGAAACCCTAAAGCACTAACAAACACATCCAGGCTGAACAGCAGTCACATCTGATTTTGTACTTGCAATGCAAACCCTGCTTGTTGTCCAGGAGCAGACGCAGGCCTAACAGAGCTCACGCTACACAAGCTCAGCTCTACTTCAAATCAGTCCTATCGCACACCACTTCACCAACCTATTCAAGTTTCTTATTTAATAACGAAGACCCAAACAATACACAATTCAGTCCACTAAAAAAAGGCTGTCGGATCCCTGCTTTGATGGCCAACATTCCCACACACGCTATCTAAGAAAAGGAACTCACAGGGCTGAACTCACTGTAATCCTGATCCCAGAGCAATAGCTACAATGTTCAGGGATGAAATGAAACCCCTGTAACACACTGTGGACATTCCAGTTCAACATTTCACAGGAATGAGCCTTTATCCTGCGAACACAACAGCCCGTTACCGCACGGCAGATAAGGAGGCTCCTGTCAGCACTTTGAGTTTCAGGGCTAAGTCTGCACTTTCAAAACCTGCGACTAGAAGGGTAAAGGTCATATTTACTGTACTTGCAAGAGATAAAAATCAACGGCTAAACACTCGGGGGGTTGTGGCAGAAGGATTTTTGACATATAACTGACCAGGAATTCACATAAACAAAGGAAATGGAGTTCTCAAAAAAAGTAAGGACCAATTTCTCCATTGAGAAGCATTGTCTAGCACACAAGTAACAAGCACAGCTTGACATTTCAGTAGGGGAAAAGGCTGTTTCTAAACGCAATAAAGTTCTTTTCTGACAGTTGATAATCAATATCCAAATGCCAAGAAGCTAAGCGATGAGCCATAATAAAAGTTTTAAGTGTACATGAAACTAAATTACTTTCTGGTTAAAACCAATTTACATGGTACCAGAAATAACCCTTTAAAGCTGAAGATCTACATTTGGTGAGGCTAAATCTAGGTCAGATGCTGAGCAGTGTAAAAAGAGAGAAAAAGTGAGAAGTGCCTACCTTTGTACCAACTGTTATATCTTGGACAATGCTGTAGAAAAAAGAAAGAAAAGGATTAAAAAAGTTAGATAGGTTTGCCACAAATATCCAGTATAGTTTACAGTAGTAAGAAAAAAAGCAAGTCAAAGTGCACAGTTGTCTTTGCAAGTGAGCCAAGGACAGTTTATACAAAGAAAAATTATGAGATGGTGATGGAGACCCAAGACCCAGCAGTGCCAGAGAACCACAGCTCTTCATTCCGACAGCAGAGCCTGCGAAGGACCGCGGGTACCAAACCCGCACGACACAGCCTTAGAAAACAAACTGTATTGTCCCTAACACAGATCTGAAGGAAAAAAGCTCCTAAACTGCTCAAACCTCCTCTAATGAGACTTGCTGATTAACTAGCATGAAAAACCGCATTAGCTGTACCTCAAGCGACTCACACTAGTTCCTGCCAGCATTATTACCACAACGCACATCTACTAGAGTGACTTTTAATTGATGGAATCAGAATGAGTTGTCCACAGCTTGGCACGTTGTACCCGGGGCATCACCCGAGTATCACAGCACCTGCATGTTACTCTTGTTGGGAAGCGCTTGGGGCAGCCTAAGGATTTCCAGTACAGTCCTGCACTGAAGACTGTATCTTTTTATGAACTCCAAACTACTGTAAAGCAGCATCAACCTGAGAGTAGAAATGATCATTTTAGTCTGTCACATCCACAGCGCTGTGGATAAAGATCCAGGAGCGGCTGGCAGAGCTGCAGCAGCTTCCAGGAAACACGGCAGTGAAGCAGAAGGCAGGGAGGTCATCTCCAACGCAGCAACACAACATCTGAAGTACTCAAGAACAATTGCACAAAGTGATTTAATGCCAGAGAACTCGCATTTACTACCGCTCCCTTCCCTACCCTCCTGCAACAACCCGGATCATTTTTGCGGAACTGAACATCGCTCGATCTTACTAAGCCCTGGGTGTTTCAGCAGCTCCACAAAGCAGCTGTAACACGAGCAGCAGCCAGCTCAGCTCCTCACGCTTCCTCTTCCCAACCACCCTGCCATGTCATCATAACCCAGCAGTTTCCAGCTGGAGCTGCAGCCCAGCGGCGGCGGCTGGGCAGCCACGCCACCGCTGCTTTTCTTCGTGCAATTGCTGCTTTTCTCCACGCCATCGCCGCCTTTTTCTCCACATGAGCTCCTCGAGGAAGGTTCTGTGATCCCTGGGCTCAGGGCACCACACAGATGGTTCTGCGGCACTTTGACAGCCAGCGGTAATGAACTAATTAAACCCATCTGCACATAGCAGCTTAAAGATTCATTACAGTTCTAGCAGAATTGCTAACTATTCTACAAGTACGCATTTCTTCCGTTGAAATACAGATGTCGACCCAGCGATTTGCATAACCTTGAAAATATTATTCCCAGCAACACATAATAAGAACAGGGAATCTCCCAAGTTTCTCAAACTCTCCAGCTCCCCCCAGTTCCTGTTCCTCCCAGGGCCTCACGCACAGGAAATGTTCGACATCAAGGAGCCTCATAGGGGAGAGGGTTTAAAATCATCCTGCTTTATGTGCCAAGAATTATCGATTCCTGGAATATTGTTGTAACCCGCTTGATAGCAAGAACTTTTCTCAAGAACTGTGCAATGTACTGCCAGCTCACACACACACCCCCCCTCAATAAATCATCATATCTTCAGATTCACTCTCTTGTCCTGTGTTAACCTTAAGGAGGGGATTAAACTTCTCTCATTTCCAAAAGAAGAGCCGATGAAGCCTTTCATAAGAATCAGCTTTTACACGGAGTGGGATCATTCCTACACGATAAGGAGGAAAATTAAGCAGCACCAGTAAAACCTCTCGTTCATTTTCCAAAGCAGGGTTTCCCATATGAATCCCTTGCGTGTTTTAACAAAGCAATCGATTCAAACGGGATCACTCATGTGGCATTGGGAGGGGACGTGGGAGCCGGGGCCCGGGTGGCCACTCGCTGCCAGCTTGGCAAACCCAAAAACCACGGGCAGAAGCAGCTTTCCAAGTTTCAACAGGGTAAACAGATCACGTACCAAAATCTTCAATAGGTAATGGATAGTTAAGATGTATACGTTACACTAAAATTTCTACAGTAAAACAGCTATTTGAACGTCCATAGTAAATCAGCTTTCCTAGGAACTACAGTGCAGGCAGCTGATAAACTGATTTTTGACATTAGAACGGACGATCTCACATGTTGAAGATTATTGTTTTTAATATCATTCAACATGATGAGCAACTTGTTAAAGGATCTAGAGAAACCCACACTGCATCCTGGACTGTAAAACTGAATTATAAGATACAAGGCTTTTTTTTTAGATGAAAACAACCCAGAGACTCCACTTTTTCACTGTGTAAAAAAACCCAGCCATGTGACTACGCTTAATTTTCACCAGACTGGTGTTCCAAGGCAGGGAGGCACTAATTTGGGCTTAAGGCTCTGTGAAAACAAACTGCTTATTCAGAGGCCTTCTGAAGCATTTTAACTACTGCGCTCTACAAGAAACAAAAATCAGATGGGTAAAAAGATGCACTATCCGAGATGAAAAATGGGGAGAGGTCCCTTCTGACAGAGCTGCCTTGGTGAAAGAGTTTTAAAGCAAACGCTTCTGAAGCGAGACGAGGTGGCGATTACCGAGCAACCGGCGCTGCCCGGGATGGAAGAGTCGGGCTGTAGAAAACCCCTCGAGTCAGCGGCGGAGGGAAGTTTGATCCGCAGGAGTTCGGAGCCGGACAAGGGGGAGCGGAGGGACCGCGCAGCCCCCGCGGGGCTCAGGTGACGGGACACCGGGAACCGGCTGCTGGCGCAGAACGTGTGCGGATGGGCGACCCGCTCACAAAGAGACCCCCCCCGCCCCACCCCACCCCCAGGAACGCCAGACAATAGGAGCGAGGCCCGGCCGTGAATCAGCTGCGGCTCCGGGCGCGCCCCCCCCGCCAGGTGCGCCGCTCCCGGCCCCCCCGCGCTCCTCCCCCGCCGCCGCACGGCCGGGCCTCTCTGAGGCGTGTCCGCCTCCTCCCCCCCTCCCCACGCCCGGTGAGGACGGGGCGGCCGGAGCGGGACCCCCCGGCACCGAGCGGCGGGGCGCGAGCACGCGGCGGGAGCGCGCGCGGGGGGAGGACGCTCAACACGAGGCGCCGCGTCGGGGCGGCGGCCGCAGAGCAACGGCCGCCCCCGGGCCCGCGCCCGCTCCCCCCCCGCGGCGAGGGGCTCCGGGAGGGCGGCCCGTGCAAGAGAACCCCCTCCCGCACCGCCGGCCGCCACCCCCTCCCCTTCCCGCCTCGGCTCCGCCGGGCGGCCCGGCCGCACCCTCAGCGTCCCCCCCCTCCCCCCCCACTCAGGTAACGCCCCAGCCCCCGGCGCGGGTCGCGAACCTCGGCCGCTTTCTCCCCCTCCTCCGCATCCCGGGAAGGGTCTGGCGACGCTGCTCCCCAGCCCCCAGCACGGCGCCGCCCGTGCCGAGGCCCTGGCCGGCGGGGACTCACCCGTCCATTGCACACGGAGGAGACCCGTCGGGAACGGAGTGGAGGCGCCGGAATAGCAGGAACGGACCCAACCGCTCCGTGTTATAGACTCACAAAATGGCGGCGCCGCCCGGCCCGCCTCACCCGCGCCAACGCCCCATTGGCTATCGGAGATGTCATCTTGACGGCAGGGGCGGGGACAGCCCACCTCCGAGGGTTGGCGCCCTGCCGCCCGTCGCGAAGTCTATTGGCTGCAAACGGGATGAGGGGCGGGGCGGAGCGCCGGTGCGCGGCGCGATTCGGTAGGTGACGGGAGGGGCTGGGAGGAGCCATCTTGAGAGCGGGAAGGATGCCGAAATGCCACACGGATCCACCATCTTGATTGGGGGCAGGGCATGGGATAACCGCATTGGGCGCCATCTTAAATACGGGCAAAGGCCCCAGCGTGCACATTGTGTTGCCACCCGCAGCGCGGGCCGGGGGCTGCGGGCGCGGCCCCACCGCCGCCGCCATGTTAGCTACGGGCAGGGAAGCCGCGCGCTGGGGGCCGTTGCCATCTCGAGTAAGGGAGAGAGGGCGCCTCGCCGGAATTAGCTTAATTATTTAGCACTGCCAGCCTGGGGACTTCTCATGGCGCTAGGCAGCACTTAGAAGTTTTATTTAAGATATAGGATAAAGTCTGTGTAATTGCAGCTAGTGTCTGAAGGATAAAGATTCCCCAGTGTGAGACAGAACTTGTGAGGTAAGACCAACACCCTCCTGCTCTGCTCCGGCATCACAATCAGATTTTACCTCAGTTACACTCCTGACACCGTTTGCTGACCAAACCAGCTCTTTGTCCAGGTGGACCTCAGTGGTTAATTAGATAAGCTTGTTTCACTCTTAATTCTCGTCATTGCCTGTAGGTTTTCTGCAGAGGTTGAGGTAAAATCCACACATTTCCTCTCTTTGGGGATTTTCCAATGTGTAAAAAGATTTCCTTTCCAGGTGCTGGGCCGTCTGCAGTAGCTTTGCGGACGCTCCTGCCCCACGGACACCGCCCTGCAGAGCCCTTCGCTGCCACCCAACACCGCCGTCTCTGTTTAAATATAGACAATATTTGCTCACTGGGAATTCGACGAGCAATTACTCATTTTCTTTGCCTTGCTTTGTCATAACCCGATCTGTTGACTGCAGCACAAGAATTAATTGTCCCAGACCTCGCTACAAGTCCCTTGTGTAGCGCCGAATCGAATATCAAATGTCCAGTCCGCATTGATCTTGCCTTCATTAGCTGCAACCATGTTTTGAGAGTTTCTAGGCAACGTAATACTGGTCTTGCTGCAGAAAGGATTCTTCGTACCTCGCCAGCACACCCACTTGTGACATTTTTGTGAACAAATTTGTACAATTCTGCCGACCCGCCTCCACTGTAAACAGTAAAGCGCTAACGTAGATCGGTGCCGCAGATGGAAGCACCTGGGCTGTAACTCAGCAGCGGCGGGTACGTTTGTGAAGGTTCAGAAAAAGACTTTTAAAACGTAGTGCAAAGGAGATTTGGAGTCTTATCCTTGGGCAGTGTTTCTGCTTAACGTCGGGTAACTTCTACAAGTACAGACATGCATTTCACGTTCTCGTTTCTTTCTGAAGCGTACACTAGGCGCATGAATATGGAAAAAAAAAAGGTGAACCATCTATTATTTTCTCCCCCACTCGTATGACTGTGTTTGTCTGGCTTATTGGGCTCCCTGTTTGAGCAGTGAGGTTTAAAATGGAGAAAAGTGTGTTCTCACCTATCCCTACAGGCGACTAAAGGCCCTGTCTGAATCCACAGGTACCGCATATGAAAGGCTCAGCTTGTGCCACAGATAAGAGATTTACTACCGAGATGAGGGGAAGAATGGGAAAATGATGGGATTATGCCATCCACTTCAGAGCTGCTGGGACCCAGAGAGATAAAGTGATTTGATCAAAGCAGAGGGGGAACTTAACTCCGGTCTAACAAGCCACTGTGTGCTTTCTTGAGCTGTGCCGGTTTTCAGCTGTATTTCCCATGGAGGAGTTTCGCTTCATCTTCCCTTCAGAATCATGTTTTATATACTAGAAGTAAGCAATCCCTCCATGGTAGAGGCTGGTGTAGGGACAGAAACACTCTTTTCTTTTTAATATGGGATATTTCAGCCCACTTGTCAAGAAACCTAAAGAAAGGTGCCCTGACCGTGGCGAAAATACTTTGAAAAGAATTATCAATACCAGATACTGATCACTAGAAAGAACAATATCTGATTTGCTGGTGACTGTTGACATTAGTTTATTGCATGTACAGATATCCCAGCTGCTTTGCAGATATCTTTGGAAAAGCAAACACAGGTGGATGTCATCAAAGAATTATTACTTTTTAAAGACCTCTCCTGTGCAATTGTGGTCTAACTTAAAAGACTCTTTTAAGGTCCGTGCAAGCTCACTCAAATTTTCAACAGTTCTAGCAGAAACACGGGTTGTGCAACATCTTAACAGACATTTTCTTATAATATCAACAGAATTTTGTAGATAGCATCTTTTCGAGTACTGTGGCAGCAAACTCACTAATGATACTGTTGGGTATTGCACAGTCTTTGCTGGGCCAAACAGGAAAATGCATTTAAGAACAAAATGATACTTCATAAACAAAACAAACCAAACCCACACAACAGCTGGGAGAAAGACCCGCCTCTGTGGATAGTTTTGTTTGTTTGGGAAAAGAAACCCACATGAAAATGGCCCTGTTTAAAACAAAAAAGAGAGGGAGAAGGGAAAAATATGAATCGGCTTCTTTTGCACAATCCAGCAAACTGGTCCCACCCTCGGGCTCCGGTTACTCACTGGAGGCCTTGGCAGGACACACCCGGGCTTTTCTCTTTTTAAGCCCTTCCTGCCTATGTTATCTCTTTGCATTTCATTTACCACGCAGGGAAGAAAAACCCTCTGAAACAAAAAAAGGCCCTTTTCCTGCCTTTTTCCCTTTGTGTTTTAAAATTAGCTCTGAGCCCGTGCTCCGCACCCGCGCTGATTTGCAAACGAGGAAAGTGTGTTATTTTCCCCTTCTTCCTCTTCCACCCAACGTTTTCTGTTGAAAACAAGAAGCCTCCTAAAAGATGGTCTGCGTGAAGAGCCCAAACCACTGTGTGCATGGAATATCCTAGATACTGGTTTTACTGGCCGTTGTTGTTTTCCTGCCGTTCCCTCCCACACCAGAAACTCGTCCCTGTCGGACTTTGCCACCGGGACAGTCCCAAAGAAACTTGCGGGGGCGGGAGGTGTTTTGAATACTTTGGCTTCTTTTTGTCGCTTTTATTGATTTTAACCCCCTTTCAATTAATTCTGTTTAATAGAGGATTTGCAGCATTAGCTGCATCTCAGGATGCCGAAACGTTCTTTTGTGCACCATCCGTGGTGCCAAATCACAGCTCTGCAAACGGTTGGTGAGCAAAGTCAGGGCTGCATTGGCCAGGCCAAGGGAAAGGTGATGGAAAGGGAAGGGAAAGGAAGGTTGGGGTGCGGGAGAGCTGGCTCTGGTGGCCCCAGCGCTTGGGAAATGGTCATTTCTGAACAGCAGATTTGTGGCTTTACGAGCAGTGAATATCCTCAGTAACGGCAGTGTTTTTTTCCACCGATCCTAAGAGTTTGGCGGCAGAAAGTACTATCAAAAAGCGCACCAACTGATCAATAAATTGCTTGGGAATTGAGCTGAATGTACTGTCAGTATTAACTAGAGGTAGATGTTTCTAACGAGTCCCCGCAGTGCGTTTTTAGAGCTGTGCCCCGCAGCCATGCGGGGCCTCCCTCCCAGGACCAAAGTTCAAAAGCACTTTGCGAGCCAGTGGATCTGCACTTGGAACTTTTATTGCTGTTGCCATTGCACATTCTGATTTCACCTTTTAGCACACTGCTGAACTTTATCTACAGGTATGTTCTTGTGCTGCGAGTAGTTATAGCAACTTAAAGCTTCAAGTATAATCGCAAGAGCTCACATTTTATGTTTCTTCTTTGGAATCTGTGACAGAAATGAGAGAGTCCTCTGTGTGCGTGGCTGTTTTTATCAGTCCCGTTGCTGCAGAAGTTCCCTGTCTGCCGCTCCTCGCAGTGCTGCCGGGTGACTCATTTCCTGCAGGGATGAACCAGCCATTTCCTGGCTATTCAGCACTGCACTCTTGATTTCTTTGCTCCCAGTCTGTGTTGGAGTGGTGTGGATTAATGTACGGTTTGATTATACCCCCAGCAACCAACACCAGAACCGCAGCTCTTCCCTGTGGTCGGCTCGGAGAATGAACTGTTCACATGTGTCACTTGGGGATGGTGGCTCGTCCTGTGGGCGCTGGGACGTGAATTACAGCCACACGGAGTTTACAGTGCCACCCGGTTCTTCTCTTCATTCAACCCACTTCAGCTCGTCACAAATGGAATGTTGAAACAGCACCGTAGGGCAAATATACTGATCTTACAACACATATCTAAGCTCAGAAATTTTGCTACCAAGATTGCATATTGGCATTTGAGAAATGTAGGTAATACCCACGTTGTTTTTTTGCGTTAGGCATAGGTTACGTGCAGACCGGGTTGGTTTTGGTATCGATTCTAGCCCTTTCCTCCAACCTGTGTTTCCAATTTTCTGAGCACTATTTATTCATACTTCGCATTATGATTCTAACTGTGGGCAGCTTGCTTCAGCATGGCCACCGAGTTGAAAGATTGGCCATTGTCATGCCAGCCTGAGGTATCACAACTCTTTTGAGCAGCTTTTTACTGCTATTGTAAAAATTACCCCTTTAATCTTATTTCCTGTCATTTCATTGGAATATTTCAATTCACTGGCCTGTCACCCGTCTGTAAGGTTTGGGAAGAACCCCCCACAACAGGGCTGCTGCCTCTGGAGGCTGAATGTAGCACACGTCTGGGGATGGTCACTGAATAATTCATATGCTGAATGGTTTATTCATGCCCCGAGGCCAGATACCTCCTCTGTGACTTTCCATTCTCTCCAACAGAACCAAGTTCCTGCTCATCTGTCCCACACAGGAGCATCAGAAACCCTCCCTGTGGTGTCCCCAGACATCTCTGCACCACAGCACAGGGCAACTCTTGCCATTCCAGCACCATCCTGAGCACCCCAACACACAAACTGAAACGCAGGTACATTATTTTTGCAAATTCTTCGGAAAGGGAGGTGGATGAGCAAGCACGTTAAGCTCTTTTCCACACGTAAAGTGAGATGCTGCAGCCAGGGCGCAGGGTGTTCTGAGCATGGAAACCAGCCAAACGGGCCATGACTCCGTCATTCGATACCCTAGAGCCGATCTCATTCTCCACGAGAAATTTCAGTTCTATTTTCCATTGTAAAGTTAGAGATTCTGAGACAATTGATAGAAACGTAGCAAGATTGTTTCCTACGCCTTCAGGAAACCTTGCAGGAAAGCCTGGAGAAAGAGCAGCAGTTCAGAGTAATCTCCTTCCCGTCTATCAAAAAATACGCCTTTAGTGGAGGTTTGTAACACGAGGCTGAGGTGAAGATTTTGCAAGACATTCAAATTCCATTTGTCTGGAAAGTACGAAGATAGTTCTGTGCTTCAGGCCAGTCTCCAGCCCCACCGGCAGCAATGCCGCGAGCCATGAAATGCTATGAAATGTCCTAATCGTTTATCCTGTAATCCTGACTTCTTTTGTCCTTGGAACAGGCTCTACATCAGTATAATTAAAAATGTCAAACACGCTTGAGAAACTCT
Organism: Patagioenas fasciata; assembly: GCF_037038585.1. Lineage (NCBI taxonomy): Eukaryota > Metazoa > Chordata > Aves > Columbiformes > Columbidae > Patagioenas > Patagioenas fasciata. The sequence continues at coordinate 4,719,485 of NC_092546.1, read as the reverse complement.
CCAAGTTGCTAAAAATGCCTGTGAGTTTCCTCCCCACAGCCGCGCTCCATCTTTCCCTCGCTCTGGCCTCAGCTCTGCAGAGGGGTCTGTTTCCAGCCCTTCAGCATAGTTTGCATTCCACTGCCAAGAATGAACATTATTTATACAAACAACCCTCCTTACAAGCACATCTCTCCCTGCTGTCCTAGGGCAGGGAAATAAACAGCATTTCTGTCTCTTCTGGAACTGCAGTCCTACATTTCTTCTTTCTTTAGTCAGGGGCATTTTTTGCAATGAAAGATTAGTGCGGTTCAGTCGCTTTCCCGTCCAGATCTGCTCAGAAAGGGACTGGAATGCTCTTTCATTTCCTTACAATGATTTTATTTTATGACGCTCTAACGACGGTGCCGGTTTCCTGATGAACCCCTCTGGGGGGGTTCACAAGCAGCTTTGCAGAGGTCTCGCTGAGCCCTCGAGGGCTCAGCCCCGGAGCCTCCACCGTAACCTGCCTTTCCAAAGCTCATTATCAGGCTGTTGCGTTACATTAATTCCCCCGGCAGTGCAGCTGCCATGGTAGGAGAGCTCAGCGGTAAATGAAACGGCGGGTGCCAGGTGAGCAGCACAGACCAGACTGTGGAGACTGGGGGGCCTGGAGCTCCTGCATTATTTCTGAGGCTGCTCCGTTGCTCACCTGGCAGGCTGAAATCCAACCGCATCACCTCTGGCCTCTGTCGGCAGGTTGGCTCCTGTTGCGTCTGCCGTTTCAATGGATATTGCACAGATGCTGGTTGACTCCAGACAGAGTCTGAGCACAGTTCGTTTGAATGAGAAAAGGGGCCCTAAAAGAGAGACATCCACATGCAGAGCATCTAGAAATTCTCCGTGAGGTGTGGGTGGCTGTGAGATACGCTCTCTTACTGTAAGCACAATGGATTTTGCTGCGTGCAGGCCAGCTGATAGAATTGTTTGTAGCTAACAGTAATATTTAGATTGATCATGTTTACAATTACCTCCACCAGTGAATAAGATAAAGTGGTTTTGTTGGGACTCTAACTTGCATTTCTAAGGCAACCTTCTAAGAAACAAAGCCTTTTAGCAGTTTCTATAGGGTCCAGAGGAATACTTTTTAAAACAACAGCAAAGTGACATTTGAGAATATAGTCCCAACGCTGTCTTTTTAGGAAGAACACACAGCCAGCTTCTTGAACTAGATTGCCAAACCAAAGTCAATGGACTACTGCGAATGAATGAATTAGGAATTTTTAGTGAGTACTTCCCATGAATCATTACTGGATATTTTATGGGTCTTACTGCTTGCTTAGTAAGCACACAATTGCGAAGTTTGCCAAAAGATATATTTACTTTGGCCTTGGGATAAGGTGTCAATCTTTTTCTTCTTTACTGTGATGCACAATGAAGGTCTGATGTCCTATAAGAAAATCTCCATAACGTGCCTGGCTATGGACTTGGGTCTAAATAAGTATTTCTCTATAGCATAACTATAGTTAGGCCTTGCGCTGATTAGCTCATACAGTAGCATCACAACTAATATGAAATTTCAGCAACATTTGAAGAGGTGTCCTGTTACCTAAAGGTATGTGCACATACAGAGACATACGTAAATCCATATAGCACAACATCGGCCATGTATATTCCTCTGTATTTGAGTATGCAACACTGCGATTAGTGCAGCAATTCCCTTGGAGATAAAGGAAAACCAACCCCAAAATGGCATGAAGTAGCACTAGGATAGAAATGCAGAGACACACCAGCTCTATTTTGGAACTGGCAAAATTGTGCTCGCTTTCCCCTTTCCACAAACCTTCTTTTTGATGTCATGCATGCAGTTTATAGGCACTTCAGCAGTGCGGCTGGATTACAGCCCTTGTTTCTACACTGGTTCAAGAACAAAAATGTCCAGATCCATGTGAAGAAGCGAGCGCCGGACACACCACGGCGCTGTGTGCTGCCATGAGGCCCGCATTGTCATACGGGCTAATAAAGACATCATTTTCCCAGGGCTTCAGCTCTATTAAACACAAAGCTCCAAATGATTTCCTACTTGGATCAAAGATGTGTTTGTTCCAGTGCCACTTAAGTTTAAAAGGCAATACTGGGAATGAATGAAGTCTCCCCAGCGGCAGCTGCTGAGGTTCAATTGGTTTGGCAGTGCCGTAATTATGCAGCAGCCGTTCTTGTGTTTGCGGGCCCGTATGTTCCTGAAGGGGTTATGCAACGGAACAGCCTTGCTCCCAAAGCTGAGGGGTTGTGCTTTTGTGGTGTGAAGACTTGCTTGTGCTTCAGATGGTGAAAACGTTAAGAAATCCAGCATTCTGTTTTCAGGCTTAAAACCAGAGATGCTCTTACTTGATCGAACTAGATGGAAGGGTACGAGAAGCCTGCAGCCACTCTCCTAGAGGGGCAGCTGGCCATGATCAGTGTAATTTCTACATTTCCAGGTGGGCTCTGGAGGTGAGCGCTACCCTCAGCTCCCATCACCAGCAGCTCAGTTATTGTCACCCCTGGTGCTGGGGACGAATGTGGCTCCTGTCCCACCAGCCACCCAACACTGCTCATCTCTGTCGATCAATGGGAAGTGTCTGCTCACATTAAATAGCCACCCTCTGGTCTAGCAGGCACCACATTTTCTGTGGAACAGTCATGAGTGCGTAGTAAGAACTCTGGAGTATTAAATCAAGCATTAAAAGAACATTAAGACATGAACCTGTAAAATGTGGAGTCAGGGAGAACTGAGAGCACTCGAGATCTCAGTTGCCAAAGGAACAAAAGGAACACAATATCCTTTAGAATGTTTAATATTTCATGCGGTAAGGTGCTGGGATACGAGGCAGTGAACGCAGAGGGTGGTGGCAGCGAGGGGTTGAGCGGCTGTGCCCAAACACAGGGGTGCCAGAGGCCCCATCTCTGCAGAGCCCTCCGGTTTCTGCACAGCCACCCGCTACACACACACACACCTGATGTTTTCTAAACACCGTTCAATTAATCTGTGTTCTCGTTAAAAACAGAGCGTCTGCATTGCACAAAAGAGACTCCTGATGATGGGGCTGGTTAGAAAAACCGAGCGGCACATCTCAGGTGCTGCAGATGCGTTGCTGACTGATCCCCCACTACTCATGTACCATGGATGCCTAAAGCCAGCAGGATTTTCATGAACTGAAACACTCCTCCTACAGAGCTACATTTCATTCAGAGGGGCATCTTCAGCTGCATTTTCTTGCTCTAAGATCAAGGCAGAGAACCCACCATTGGCTCATTGGTGCTTGAATCTGTAGAGCGGGATGAGTTGTTTGCTCTTGCTGACACATCGTGTTATCACTGCTGCAGGACGAGGGTTGGCGTCCTTTTATGGATACTATTTCTTTTCCAAATCAGCAGCCAGGTGTGCCAATACCGGGTTTTACTGCCTCTCCAAGAGGCGAGATGCCATCCGTTTGTGGTATATTTAACCTGTGAGGCTCTCAGCTCCTCCTGAATGCAGCACTCAAGAAGTGGGAGACAGAAACTGGGAGCTGCTGCTTCTTACCGCTGCCTCTCCAGAGGCCCTTGGCTTCTTGCTTCCATCCCATGCAAGGAATCTTCAGGGTGCTTTAAGATCACTTTCCTAAAGAACTAACCCCTTCTCTCTCCCTTCTTCCCCAGGCTCTCTGTCCTCTCGGTGCCAGTGGCATTGCTGTCCTGCTGCAGGCTGCTCTGCTCCATGGGAGGCTTCCCGGAGCGTCTTACGTGACCTTGGAGGAGGTAAGGGAGAGAGTGGCGCTTCCAAACAGCGGTAGAAGTTTAAATAGGAGCAAAGGCTCCCAAATGTCCTGTCAGCATGGCCAGGTAGCATGACCTAATGAATTTCCCTGCGACAAAAAAGTTTTGGTGCCGTTTGGTCAGGTGTGTCTTGTGGGGGACAAGCGCCTTCCCTTCCACAGGCACTGCGCACTGGGTGTCCCTGTGCTCTCCCCGTGCCAGCTGTGGGCATCTGCGTCCGCCCAAGAGACCCCAGCAGAGACTGCCCAAAGTAACCCCACACAGAGGGAACTTTCCCTCTTCTGAAAGTTCCTTGTTTACCAGCCAAGTTATTTCTTCTACCCCCAGAAGCCATTTCCCATCACATCCTCAGCAAACCTTCGTAAACACTCAAGATGTAAAAATGAGAGCTCGCTCTTTGCCCGTTGCTAGCGCGAGCGACTTCTACATACACCCCCGGACTGAGTCACCACGGATTTGAAGTGTTTCCAAAAAGGTAAAATCCTCAAGCCTGGGAAGGAATTCAGGTATCAGTTGTTAAAATTGTTCTGTATTGTGAAAAAGTAGGTTACTGAGTCTCACTGTGCACAATTATGTCTGATTACAAGTCACAGATTCACCACAAATGCTATTTAATAACAAATTTCTACTGCGCTTCACTCCGGAGTGTTCTGAAGTACCACGTTACCCCTGGTTTGCAATGGGGAACAGAAAGGGTGATTTGGCTCAGATCAAACCAAGAGGGATGGATGCTGATGCACAGCTCCGTGTTTGAGTCCTCCAGCCTACAGCACTGATTATTTCATTTCAGTTTCGCAACCTCCCCACAGCAAACTCCCAAACAGGATGTTAACTTTTGCTATTTGATATATAAATATATATATAAAAATTCCGTCAGCAGAACAGAAAACGAAAGAAGCAAAGACACAGTAACAGCTTTATCGCCGCTTCAAGGACTGGGCGCGGAGAAGTTTCTGTACTTGGCTAAGGCAATGTTACCAGTCAGTGTTTTTATGCTGTATTTTTAGCAGTAAGATAGCAAGTTTCCTATAAAGTTGCCATGTTGAGAGGTCAGTAAATCTACATGGAGAGCTTTGCGCTAAATGTTTTGCTGTTTTGTTCCTCTGGTGCAAAGGTTCTTTGTCAGGAATGAGGAAGCGCACAGGACGGTGCCCTCGCCCGAGGACCTTGACCCCCATGTTAACAGATATTTATTGATTCGCTTTATAACCGGCCCCGGTGCCGGGGACTGAGCACCCTCTGCCGGGCACTGGGGCCAGTTCATAGGAAACAGCAGACAAAAGAACCCAAGTTTTACATAATTTCTGAGCCTTGCAGTCCAGCTCCACGAAACCGTGAGGATTAAAAGTGATTTTTTATAGTAGGTAATGATACCCCGTGACTGCCGAAGCTTCTGCTTGATGAGAAATACCACAAATAGCGAGAGAAGCAATTAAAAGAGTAGCGAACGCTCCTGCAAGTGCCTTCTTGCCAACAGACATCATCTGCCGTTAATTAAATGAAAGAAGATCATTTTAATACAAATGGCTGCTGGGGAACAAAGCGAGTTCCCACAGTCAGTTCTGTGCTGATACAACCATATACTCATCAGGACTGAAAGTGAAAAACCCCAGGGAAAATAAAGCAACCTGCATGTAGAATTGTTGTGGAAAAGAAGAGCCCTCTCCCCTGGCAGCGCTGCCCCCGAGTGCCAAGCTGCTCACAAGTGGCAGCGCTAACAGAGTCAATAACACAATTATTAGTGATGCTGGAGCATTTTCTGCCCAAGTAACAGATTTGCTCTTCGCTAATTTCAGCCTTCTCACTTCTTCCTGGGGAAATAAAATATTAGCTCCTATTTATAGGAGTCCGTGGGTTTAAATTAATTTTTTCCTTCTCTACAGCTGTTTTTAGTGGTTGATTGCTGTTTGTTGGACCAGGCAATCCTTTGCCAGCTGGCTGTGGCTTTTATTAGCTCTTTTAAGAAGGCTCGACGTAGAGCTCGGTTGTGTTACAAGGGCAGCAGCAGAGCCTCGAGAGGAGAGATAATCGGAAGTAATGGAAAAAATGGTGTCTGATTCTTTGAACAAAACAGCTCTTGCTGAAGGAACGCGGTGCTGGAGGCTCCCGTGGACCAGAGCTGGGTGTGCAGCCAGACCTGCCCTCCATCAGACCCACGGGGAGGATTGGCTGGGAGCATCTCTCAAAATGGAGGAAAGTCACCCTGAAGCAAGTACCAAATGTATCTTGGGAGTTGTATTTCTGTGAGCGGGGCAGGAGGACGCGGTGAAGCAGGAAAGGAGCTGAAGAGGTGCTGAGAAGGCTCTTGTACAGGGGAGGGGGAGGAGAGAAACAAACATCGCGGAGAACAGGAAAAACCATGTGCTGGGAAATGATTAATCCACCCCGAAGGCCCTTGCTAAGAAGTGGTGGGACAAGCTGGGTGATTTTTGGCAGCCTGTGCTGCACTCCCAGCTCCCGCCTTGCAGGCAGATGTGTTGCGGTCCAGCCTCATCTCGCAGACACCGCGGCCGTGCCCTTCGCGCCATCCCCGGCAGCTCTTTGCCAAAACAGCCCCCGGCGGGGTGTTTTGAGGCTGCCCTTGTCCCTCCACCTCCAATAAATGTTTCTGGGGAGCGGGAGCGCACAACCCGTGCTGAGGGAAGGGGCAGGAGTCAAGTTGAAGAACTGCTGTTCTGTATCCTGTTGTTTTCCTACCGGGATTGTTCCAGTTTCCTGCGCTGTCTTATCTGGTGCTGGAAAGCCAAAGCTCATATTTACTCGCTTTGTGTGTGCCTGGGGTTTATAACCTGCGAAATAACCTTTATAAGTCTTAAGAGCAGCATAGCTGGGGCTGTTCCAGGGTGGAGGGACAGGAACAAGGTGGTTAAAGGGCTTTCGATGCCTATACAATTAGGTTCTTTATTTAGTGATCCTGCTTGCGGAAGCCCGTGTGTGTTAGAGGGGTTCACAGACCCTTCAGCACAGCAGAAAGCTGCAGAATCCACTGAAAGGTAAAGAGAGGAGATCTGTTTTTAAGCTTTTTTCCTCTAACGAACATGAATTCACTTAACTATAGGTTATATTAGCACACTAAATTCACAATGGGTTCAAACAATTCAAACGCGCACTGTACAGCTTTGGAATGTCCTGTTTTTCTGCACAGAGGTGTGGGTCCTGCATGCAGTGTCCGTTATCAGATGGGAGCCTCTCCTGGGAAGATAATTAAAGCATCACTCACGGCCGTGCAGATACCCAACCAAACCTAAGGTTTCAAGGCAAAACTCAAACCCTCAAACTCCAACACCAGAGCGTCTCCCACAGGGATCCTGGGTTTGTTGGAAGCAGGTAAAAATTGTGGCAGTGATCAAGATGGGTTTATATTAACTGAAGAGACGTCAGTTCTGCCTTTGTGGGTAAATAATATTTCATGTAACTGTGAATTCAGACCCGTTCCGCTCAGCAGTTTCTCTGGAGGTGTAAACGAGCAGGAGCGGGCTGGAGAAGCAGCCTGGATTACCAGAGCCTGGCTTTGGAACTAAGTATCAAGAGAAAAAAGGCTTTTATTTTTCAAAGAGATCAGGAAAAGGAAGACATGTGCTTGGAGATAAGGAGAGATAAAAGCATTCCATGTACAGACGCCGGTGATCGAAATCAAGATGTTCATCTGCCAAGTCAGTCATTTCACGGCCTGATGACCAGGCAGAGCTTCCGCTCCCGCTGCCTTTTCCCACACCGCCTGTGAGCACCAGCTCGCGGGCACGAAAGTTCCTTGAGTGTGTCCAGGCCGCTCAGCCCTTTAGGGAGGAATTAACTTGAAGATCAAGCTCTCCCCTGAGTTCCCATTTTGGTTTCTGGGGCGCAGAATTCCCCATCCTCGTGGGGTTTGCGGCCAGGCAGGAGCCGTCTGGGCAGAGCACCAGGAAGCTGCATCACTTTTAGGCCAGAGCTGCTCAAAAATCCCATTTAGACGAGATTCCTGCACCCAGGGTTTTCAGCCCGGAATATTTTCCCCTCGCTAAATGCAAAGCTATTAATTAATAGTAGCCTAAGATGCCTGGAGCAAAGGCGGCCGCTGTGCGTGCCCGCGGTACCAGTCGCAGCATCACGAGGCTTCTCGGCTCCCTCGCGATCTGGATGTTGACAGTTATGGTGGTGAAGATCTAGGCCCCTACATAGAACGTTTCAAATCAGATGGGGGAATTTCAGGTTTAGTCTCTAGTCAATACGAGTTGCACTTGCCAATAGTTCTTTAGTTAAGAAACTTCCTCTTCTTTTTACTCTTTGAAAAGTCAGGTTGTCTGAAGCTCTGAACGAGCTTCACTATTTCTGGTACTTCTGTTTCCGCAGTAGCACTTCTTTTGACTGAGTGTTTAAAAATGTTGTTACATCTGCTAGCCAGATATTTTCCATTTATATATATATATGTATACACACACAGAGACACGTGTATGATGGTTATTTTAGGTTCTGAGAGAGGAATAAAATATTGAGTCACTTCTTCACCTGAGAGAAGGCTCAGTGAGCTAGAAACCAGCAGCATGGTGAGTATTTTTTATAGCATAAACGATACCATAGAAAATTGTTTCTAACAGAATTAATTATAGCATTAAAATATTTTTGAGACATGTTTTAGATATGTGGATGCGATGTGCGTTTTTTAGTTTCTGAAAAGCACCCCACAACTTCGTATATCGAATTTCTTTCTGATGCAAGTGGTGGAACCCTTTGGACAGACGAAGGAAGCGGGAACCCTGTTGGCCATGGGGAGGTGGGAGCCCAGCAGCCGATTCCTGACACTTCCCCTCGCTGTTTTCCGTCAGTGAGGACGGAATCGGCCACGGGCACCGTTAGAGGAATCCCTGAGCTGCAATTACCTCTATTGAGCTGGGCCCGCAGCAGTCCCCAGGACAGCTGTTTTGTCCACAGCCTCTTTCACTGAAGTCACCTCCAATGCATTTTTACAGAGCAAGAGCGTCGGTGACGGCGGGAGCGGTGACACCAGGTCACTCTGCGCAGATCTCTCCAAGCTGGTGACCTGGGCGCACAGTCACGGGACCATATGCAACCAAATCCCGGCCTTGGAAACCGCGCAGAACGCGGGTTGTCCCAGCAAGGAGAATTCCGTGCTGTGGATGTGCGGGGTCGGACACGCGTATCACTGGCAGTGCGAACAGTTATGCATCAGAAGCAGGGAAGAGAATGAAGCTGTAGAAAAGAGAAAAAGGTCAGTATTTTCTGAGGCTTCGTCAAGGGAAGCTAATTTAGATGAAAAGAGGTTCAGGATGACCCCATCTTTCGAGAGGGCTAAAGCAGACGCTGTTAGCACAGGATCGTGTAGCAGATCTCCAGGGGTCACTCAGCAGAAAGACAACAGAGTCTACATAATCCATGATGAACCACCGTCCAGAGAAAATAGCAAATCCACTAAATCATGCTTTGCAGCAGAGCGGCATTTGTCCGTGTCTGGCGGTGAAGTCAAAACTGACAGACGTAAGATGAAGCTAGAAAGCAACAAAGATCTGCAAATCATCTCTGATGAAGAGCAGGGAGTATCAGATGAAGGTGACGATGGAGACAGAACCAAACAGGATATTCTGTCAGAATCGCTGATTAAAGGTGTGACTGCTGAGATAGATTTGCAAATGCATCGCAGTCAGAAGGTGGCGTTTAACAAGCAAACAGCCACCCCAGCATCGTGCTGTAGCCCCGCAGGGGTCCTGGCGTCCCCCAGCAGCGATCAGGAAAGCCCGAGGCCGACTCCTCCGAATCCTGAAACTTCTAGAGCAAGAAATCCCTCTGGGTCAGCAAAACTGAAAGAGCGTGTCAAAGCTGTTCCTGTCTGCAACACTGAAACAAAGACCCAACTTGAGCCACCCGTCTCTGTGACGTTCTTTGAGTTTGAAGCCACAGTGGATGTCCAGCAGCAACTCCAGCTCAGCCCTCCCGAGCATTGGACGCCTGGTGTGGGCGTGAGGGGGAACGTCACCGAAAACTCCATTGGAGAGAGCGAACCGTCGGGCTCTGGACACACAGCCCATCCTGCAGCCTCACGGAGCTCAGAACAATCACCTGCAGCATCAAACAAGAGTAAGAGTTTTATTCCTGATGGGGTTTGGGGGTGCGTTCTGTTATTCGCTTTCCCAAAAATATTAAAGTAGGGTGAATTCATATAGCTGCCAAAATCTATATTGTGGCATCTAAGTAGATACCTGTGACTTGGGGCAACCTGTTTGTACTAAAAGGGACTGAAAAGGTTCCTACCTTGAGCAATCCGCACGTCAGCGCCCTTCTCCCAGGCACCCAAACATGTGCTTACTAGGGAACTCTCAAAACCACGGTTAAGCCATGCACAGAGCGTATTTTAAATGATTCCGTATCATAAGATAATAACTGTGTACAACATCATTCGGTGCAAGAAGGGGAATCTCTACATGTTGGCTCTAGAACCCTTTTTAAGCTGCCCCTCGTCAGCTCTGGAAGAGTCACAGGTGAGCAGATGGAGCTTTTCAGTGATCCAAAGAACTAATTTCTCATGCTACGTTGAACTAGGTAGATGTGATATTGCCATAGCAACTTGAGAGAGAACCGAACTGCAATCCTGGCAATCCTTGTTTTTAAATACACTTTTACTCATCTTTTTGTTCTTCCTTACTATCCACCCCTGATTTTTGGTTAATGTTTTCATTTCACAGCAAGAGCTCTCTTGAAATGTGTTTGCATAATGCCTTGTACAACACTTCGAACGTATCAAATGCTCCTTGGAAGTTCTTGCTGTGCACAAAGCTCTGTCTTATCTTTCAGATGTGATGAAGAAGTTGAAGAGAAAGAGAAACCGTAGTGCTGGTGATATAAAAACCTTCAAGGACTGGCTGGTTTCGCGTTGCCCTTCTGAGACGCGCGAGATCTACAAGCTGCCACCTGAAGACCTCGATAATTACCTGGCCTTGTTCTACACTTCTGCAAAGAGACAGAACGGCACAGATTTTTCCTCCGGTTCCTTGCACTTCCTTCAGAGCAGCATCGAGAGATACCTCAAGGATCACAACTACGAGTACAGCGTGGTTAAAGGGTGGGAATTCAGGGCATCTCAGGAAGCCTTGAAACTAAAGCATCAGCACCTGTCTCAAAAGGAGAAAGAGGAAGAGTGGAACTCTTTGGAGAACCTGAAAGATGAAGATGTGGAAAGTCTTCGGAAGCAGGGACTTTTAAGTAAGATGCACCCTCAGGGTTTTTTACACCTCATGTTCACAACGATCATCAGGGGATTTGGGGCAAGTACCCACACTCAGAGCCACAATCTGTACTGGGGCCAACTGGTGCTGAAGAAGGAGGGGGAGCTGGAGTACTTGGAGTGGAGGGATGACCTGAGCGTGGAGGCGAACCCGGAGGGGCCGAGGCGGCGTCTCCTCGCCAGGCCGGACGGCGCGGGGGACTGTCCGGTCGCGGACTACAAGGAGTACGCCAAGCGGAGGCCGCAGGACATGCTCCACGACTACGACCCGCTCTACCTGGCTCCCAAGCCCCTCTGCAGCTTCTGCGACCAGATCTGGTACTGCAGGAAGTCACTGACGAGAGCTAAAGTGGAGAAGATCTTGAAAGTTATTATCCAGCAAGTGAAAGGAACCACGAAGAAGTCCAATAAATAAAGGCATCTATTTAGTTACTGCCACTTTTTGATAGGAGCGTGTTTCCAAGTTGGCTTTGAAAGGTTTCAGTGGCAATATTTAGTGTAGGTTGAAGAGAACAAGAACATCTCTTTGGTTTCACCTTAGAGCACCAACTTCTACACATTTGCATCACCTTAGTGTTCAGATGAAATGAAAAACTCCCGTTGTTCTTTCTATTTATGGAATTGATAGTTCAGCAAGTTAAATAAATACAAAAATCTTGGGTTTCACATTACTATACCAAGTTAATATTCTCCTGTGTTATTAGTGCCATGATAAAGCAGGTAACGTTAACATGGAGAGGGCTCACGGCCGAGTGACCCGGTGAGGTGGTTCTGCTGCGCTCATGGTTACGGGAGCCGACACTTGGAAACAGCCTTTAGTCTCTAGTGTAAGCCCATCCTAAAGAAAGGACTAACACAGGTTAGTTCTAGGCTAGAAACGCCACGTTTGCCAACTGCTAATCCACGTCTCACGGGAACGCTTCCAACAAGGTTTATGTCATTTTTCTTGGTGAAAAATCTGTAGATTTAAGAAGTTAGGACTGCATTTCAAGAAGTTATTTAAAATGGTTTCATGGTGTTTTCACCAGAGTGCTGAATATAATGACATAAATACACAGAGGCAACGTTCTTCAGCTGTTCAGGTACCGTTCAGCCAGCACGTTGTCTTACAGCCCGGATTAGTTGTTGGGCTGAACTGTTGACCTGACCTAATAAAGGCCGGTTTTGCTCAGTCCTGTTTGTCTGGCGTGTTTGTTTTGCAGGGCTGGAGCCGGTAACGGTTCCTGAAGCAGCAGCGCGTTCGCCTCGTGCCGAGGTTCCTCCTGCCCGTTACCCGACGTGACCCATCCCACGGAGCGTTCAGGCTGTTCCAACTCCCACCCAGCCCCTGCTCATGGTCAGTTAACAAGGTCCTTGTGGCCAAACCCTTCACCAGAACCAGTCCCACTCAAGCGGTGTTTAATACCACCAAATAACTTAGAGATGTTTAAAGAGCCATAAAAAAAGATACAAACTCGCTTGATCAGATGCTCCCAGGGTGTGCTCAGCTTCACCCGCACTGTCCAACACAGATGGGACCATCACCAGGACACCCACAAGGTCGGGCTTTTCTCACCTACTTAGGCCACACCTGGGTGGAGCCCTGGGCGGGGCTGGGGTTACTGGGATCACTGGGCTGAGCCCCGGGCGGGGCTGGGATCACTGGGATCAGCCCTGAGCGGGACTGGGATCACTGAGATGGCTGGGCTGAGCCCTGAGCGGGGCTGGGATCCCTGAGATCACTGGACTGAGCCCCGAGCAGGGCTGGGATCACTGGGATCAGCCCTGGGCAGGACTGGGATCACTGGGCTCACTGAGCTGAGCCCTGAGCGGAGCTGGGATCACTGGGATCACTGGGCTGAGCGCCGAGCAGGGCTGGGATCACTGGGATCGGCCCCGGGCGGGGCTGGGATCACTGGAATCACTGGGATCAGCTCCGAGCGGGACTGGGATCACTGGGATCAGCCCTGGGCAGAGCTGGGATCGCTGGGATCGCTGGGCTGAGCCCTGGGCGGGGCTGGGATCACTGGGATCACTGGGCTGAGCCCCAAGCGGGGCTGGGATCACTGGGGTCGGCCCCGGGCGGGGCTGGGATCACTGGAATCACTGGGATCAGCCCCGAGCGGGGCTGTGCGGCCGGGCCGGGCTCCGGGTCTTTGCCGGGCGGGCTCGGCAACAAGGAGCAGAATTGAGTGGCCCCGTTCGGCGGCCCTGCCCCGAGATCCCTCCCGCCGGTACCGAACCCGCGTTTCCTGAGGGTTCCACACGCGGGCCCGGCCCCTCGGCCCCACGCTCGCCCGTGGGTGCCCGGGGATGGCGGTGCCTGTGCGCTCGCCGGGAGCCACCTAGCGACAGCGGGGACAGCGGGGACAGCGGGGACGGGCAGCGGGCTCCGCTCCCTCTCCCAGTCCCGTCTCCCCAAGCGCGGAGGCTCCGACCCAGCGGAGCTGACAGACAGAACAGAGAAAGAGGGAAAGCACTGACTCTTTAATAAATTAGCAAAATAAACAGCATTTTTATATATATATATATATGTATATTATATTACTGCATCCCAGCAAATCACATGGGTTAAGCAGGGACGTTTGTTGCTCACTTTGATGCTGATTTTGATCCCGGGGTATCCGTCAGTCGAGGTGTCCCCGCTAGGTGATGCCTGATGGTGTAATACTTCAAAACTCTTAGAAATGAAATAGCTTTTTTGTAAGCCGGAGACACAGCTTCCCATGAGAAAGAAGTTAAATTACCGTATGATTTCATCTGGCTGTCTCCTCGCAGAAATGATTAAAAGAAAGTGATCCAATTTTTCCCCTCTTAAGAAAAAACCCCAACCTATTACCTCACCTCGAAGGGAAGGGGGAATGAAGGAGCAGATCTAACGCATTGGAAGGATTGTCTGTTGTATTAAGCATGAATGTGATTTGCAGTGTACAAGTCTCTGATTCTGATGATAACCAGGAGCTGAACTGATCAGGTATTTCAATCACGGGTCAGTCGGTGCCAAACGGGGAGGGACGCGGCCAAGTCCGGTGGCCCCGTGGGCCCCTCAGTCCTCGTCCCTGATGTACTGCCCGGCCTCCCAGCGCTGGGCCATGGCGCTCTTGTGACGAGTCACCCTGGTGCTCTCCACAACCTGAGGGAACCCGAAGGCACGGTATCTTTTTATAAAGAAGATATTTTTATAAATGATCTTTTTGCACCCTCCCAGCCAGAAGCGCCTCCCGTTCAGGTTAATCCACCAGATGGTGACTGTGGCACCCCCATCCAGTCCCCTGCACCAGGACCCAGGAGCGAGAGGAGCCGAGGGGACATGGGGTGTGAGGTCAGGGCAGCGCAAGCAGAGCCCCTGAGCACATAAAGGACTTTACCTCCGTGTTGATCTTGTCAACGGGTTCAATGCCTGCGTACTGTGAAAAGGGGAAAAAGGGGTCAGAGAGCAGCAGCTTGCAGGGGAACACCCAGAGGCAGCCCGATACTGGGCATGGGGGGCAGGTGTGCCCGTGTGCCCTCCCCACATCCAGCGGTGGCTTTGGACCAGGACCAGAGCTCCCCTGCGGTCCCTGGGGTCGGCACAGCCCCGCGCCGGTGCCACCACCACCGGGTCTCCCACCAACCCGAGCAGCTGCATCCCCAGCTCAAGTGGGAGTCAGGCATGAGCGTCCCCAGCCCCAAGGCCACCAGCCTCACCACCTGTCACATTCACCTTTCCTTCCTCCTTCACCCTCCTCCTCCGCTCCTCGAAGGGGCTGGAACGAGCCGAGTCGGGGTCGAGGGTCTCCGTGCCGCCCTGGGAGGGACCGGCCACTCTCAGTGGGGTGAAGGACGAGATCAGCCCCAGGATCCCCGCCTGGTGCGGGGCAGGAGCGGCCACGGGGGACCCGGACACCGAGTAGCTGCCGCTGACACCTGAGGCAGCTTCAAGAGAAAGAGCCATCGGGTGAGGGACACCAGAAGTGCTCATGGGGCTCAGGTGCCCACAGGGGATTGTCAGCAGCGAGGGAAGGGAAACGCAGGAGCTGGGCACTACTCGGCCATTCCAGCACTGTTTTCTGTGGCAACATGACACGAAGTCATCAAAATCTGAGCAGCTCTGGAATGAAAAGCTGCGCTGCTCCCGCAGAGCCCATCCCTCACAGCCACATCTCGCCAGGCTGGGCTGCTCCAGGGACTTCCCACCAAGCACTTGTGCTTGCTGACCACAGAATGTGTGCCCAAGGAGGATTTTTTCTCCCAGGACAACTTGCTACCAACACACAGGGTTCCTTGGGGCATCTCAGCACATCCTTGCAGGGAGGAACTTGGACCACACACCCACAGCCTCTCAGGCTGGGACTTGATGTTTCCCATCCAGGGCTCTGTCCCTCTCGGTCCCCACCGTGGCCACTCTGCTCTCACAGAGCCTGTGAGAGGCACCTTGTGCAGACTGGGGACACTGCCAGGAAGGTGCCTTGGGATGGGCGCCCCACGGTGCCACCCTTGCCCCTGCTGACACTCCACAAGGAATGTGGGGCTGGAGCGGTGGCCCTGACCTGAGGGACAGACCCCTGCCCACCGATCCCCCCTTACCTGAGCTGTGCCGGGAGTGGGAGCCGTCATGGTGAATGCCGTCCCCGCTGACCTGGGAGTCCCCATCCAGCAGCTGCCGCCGCCGCCGCTGCTCCTGCAGCTCCTCTTCCCGCTGCAGGTCGCTCCGGATCTCCTCCTCGATCAGCGCCGACGTCTGCGGCTTCCAGGTCCGGAGCCGGTACTGTTCCTCCCGGCCGTCCTCCCTCCGCAGTGGCTGCGGCGTCCCCATGTCATCCACGAAGGAGAGCTTGGGCTTCCAGAAGGGCAGGGAGAAGTACTCCCTGGGCAGGACGGCCGTGCCGGGGCTCGGCGTGGAGCTGGGGAGCCTTCCTCCCCGGGAATCCTCGCCGCCCTGTGTGCTGGTGGAACTGCGCTGGGACAGCGTCACCTGCTCCCGGCTCTTCTCGCTGGCGGTGAAACGCGGCGGGGACACCTGGAAGCGCACGGTGCTCACTGCGTAGCTGGGGAGGCTTCTCCCGCCCTTGGTGTCTTCTGCAGCGTGGGGACCGTGGCTCGGGGGCTGCTCCGCTGCCAGCTCGCTGGCCCAGCTCCGCCACTCGTCTGCCCTCCTGGCCGGGGCGGGCGCCTGCGGGGCCGCGTCCTCCTGCTCGAACACCCTCCTGCGCTCGTCCAGCTCCTGCTGCGTCCCCCTGTCGTACGTCCCCAGCAGCCTCCCTTGCCTCTTCAGATCTTCCTCGCGTTTGGTTTCCTGCTCGATTTCCCTCTGGACGTAAATGGAAGCACGGCCTTTGTCCTTCCCTTTCCTGCCGGGGCCAGGGGAGCTGTGTATGGAGAGCAGCGGCTTGGTCTGGATCTCCACCAGCTCGCTGCTGGAGGTCAGCCGCTGGATCCCCCGCTCCTTCCACAGGTTCTCCTCCCTCTCCATCGCCATGCGGATCTCCCGCTCAATGGGTGTCTCGTTGCTGATCTTTGTCTCCTTGTCCAGGCCGTTGCTGCTGGTCCTCAACTCCACGATGCCGTTGAAGACCTCGTTGGACACGCTGCCATCGCTGGCGTAGCCTGCGTTGCCTCCATTATACATCTCGCCCAAGCCGGAGTCCAGGTCCTCTCGGGAAGATGCTTTGGTCAAGCCGGAGCTTTTCCTGGTGGAATATGACCTGTCAGTATCAGCCCTTCTGGGAGCACCAACCTCCTCCTTCACGGGTGTCTTGTAGGACACGCTGTAAACCTGATAGACGGCCTTGTCCGTCCTGCTCTGGCTGGATGGACTGGCATTACCATAACCTCTTGCAGCCTTCGTGGCCATCTCGGGGCTGTGCCACTCTTGCCGAGAGACTTTTGCCATTGACTCTGGCTTTGGAGACATGGGCTGTTGCCCTGGGCTGAAGAAATTGGCCGGGCTGGTCTTTTCCAGCATCAGGAACTGTTGCCGAGCAGCAGAGAAGTTGATCTGCTCTGTGTCAATGTTCTCAGGGTCGACAGGCGTCGCTCCCCTCCCTGAGGGGGACTTGTCGAAGCAAAGGGAGAAGCTGGTGGTGAAGCTGCCTGTGCGCCTGCCCTCGTCCGAGCCCGCGGCGATGGAGCTCAGCTCATCCAGGGAGCTCCAGCGCTCGGCCGTGGTGGAGCTCTTCCTCAGCGCCTGGCTCCGGATGATCTCCCTCCGCTCGTCCTCCAGCTCCCTGGCTTTCTCGGGTGAGATGTTGGGTGGGGGGACCCTGGGCTGTTCCTGCTCATCCTCATCGTAAAGCTTCGAGGGCTTCCTCTCGCCTCTGTAAGCCCTGAGGTCGTACAAGCTTCCCGACTTCACCACCTCCAGCTTGGACTCCCTGTCCGGGGATGGGGTCCAGACATCTTTTCCACCATCCAGGAAATTTGAGGGTGACTTGGCCCTTGTTTTCCAGCTGTAGCCGTTTTCCACCCTGTGGCTGCTGTGTCGAGCGGAGCCAAACACGTCGTCGTCGCTGTCAGCCCTGTGCGCCGCGAGCGAGCCGGCCGGGGCGCCATCGCCGCCATCGAGCCGCTGCGAGGTCTGCGGGAGCTGGAACACCAGGTGCCTGGTGACCCTGTCCATCTCCTGGGCTGTGTCGGCGGTCACTCCTCCGCCAGCCTCAACCGGGACCGGGGATGCTGTTCAGCGTCGAGGCCGCCCTTGTGGGGACACAGGGCAGGACCTGCGGGTAGGAGGGGACAGTGGTGTCAGGAGCGGGAGACAGAGCCAAGGAGGGGGTGGCGGCTCCCCCCAGCCTGGCACCACTGTCCTCGCTCGGATGGTGACCGGGAGATCCCTGTGCCAGGGGACAAACACCACTGTCACCAACCAGCCACAGCGTGTCCGCTCGGCTGCACCAGCCTCCGCCGCCCCGGTGCCAAACCGCACGCACCGGGCAGGGAGCAGCGCCGGGAGCATCCCCTGGCGCAGGGAGAGGCACCGGCGGCACCGGGTCCACCCCTGCCTGGAAACCCTCCTGGCGTGGTTGCGGGAAGAGGCTCCAGATAGTCGAGCTATTGAAACAGCCCGGATCATAAAAATGGTTTCATGGCTCATAAAAAGGAGAGACTTTAACCCCCGTGTCATGTGAAGCGGGAGTAAACCGCCCCGACCTTGGCGTCGGTGCTGCTGCGCTAACCGGGTGGGACGCGGGTGCCGGGGAAGGGAGGTGGCACAGGCGGCTCCCTGTGACACAGCAGCTCTCGCCACGGTGCACATGCCATCCCTGGTCTGACCTCTGTGCCAGAAAGACAAACAGACAAGCTGGGAGTGACCACAGACAAGTGGCACATCCTCTCTGTTCGCCAAGGTGTCACCACAGCCCGGCCATCGCCATGCGGTGACAGCGCTCCCTCTGCTCCCCTCCCATCCCGCCTGGCTGGGCCCTTCCCCTGCACCTGAGGAGCTTTTTAAGCCTTTCCTGGGGCTCATTTGGGGCAGCTGTGGGACCCCAGGGTGATGCCCCAGCCCCATGCCCAGCCGGGGGGCTCAGCCCCCTGGGGCAGCAGGAATGGGGCTGGGATGCGCGGGAGCTGCCGTTCCCGGTGCTCCCTGCCCAGCTGAATTCCTGTCACCCGTCATTCCCTGTTGCTCTTTTACAGCCTCTGGTGACACGAATAGTGAAAACGCTGCTCGCACCCCTTATCGCGGCTGGAGGGGTCAGAGGTCCCTGCTGGGAGGGGACCCCTCACTGGGGAGTGGGGAGGGGACACAGCAGGGCTGTTATTTGAGCTCCTGGACACACCACAGCCCATCCCGAAGCGGCGCCCAAAACAACCCGGCTGCCTCAACCCCGGTGGCCAGTGCTGTGGGACTGTGGGGGTCCCAGGCTTGTCCCCCCCATGCCAAACTGCCCCAGCCCAATCAAGCACCCCAGGGGGATGCTGGGTGGAGAAAGCAGCATCACAACACCCACCAGCCTGGCCTGGGCCCCCCACCATAAAGAGACACCCAGGGAGTTTTCCAGGGTCCCCCCACCCCAGGGTCCTGCAGAACTGCAGTGCGCCCACCCCCCTGCACAGAGGCCGCCTGTGCTCCTGCAGGAGCCGTGCAGGACCGTGTCACCACGCAGGACCGTGTCACCGCGCCACCGCGCCCCTCGCCTGGCACCGCGACCAGAGCCGGTGTGCACGTACCCCCTCGTCACAGCTGGACCATGCGTGGGGAACCGCCACGCCAAGGCTGGGGGGCAATGGCCGTCCCAGCGTTGCCGTTGCCCTCACCCCGATCGCGCAGCACTTACTGTCTGGGGGAGCTGCTGGGGGGGTCCCCATGCCCGGGGAGGCTGCACGGGGCACCCAGCGGAGCCGCGGCCGCCTGGGAGTGGCTGGGGCGGCGGGAGGGGCGGGGGGGCCGCAGGGCTGCAGGGCCCTGATAAGCCCAGCTCGAGCCCAGGAAGAATTCCAAGAACTGTGCTGGGCTCAGCGCTGGCCGCGGTTCAATGCCCTGTTCCCGACCCCCCCGCGCCACCATCGCCCGCTGCAGCTGGCTCCCACGCCGGGACGGTGCCCTTGGCCCCCCTGTGGCACACGCCAGCGTGCCGATGCACCCGTGGGCCCATATGCTCGTGCACCAACACACCCGTGCACCGGTGCAGCCGTGCACCAACGCCTTCCTGCAGCACCTCACCATGGACTGAACTCCAGCCCCGCGGGGGCTGAGACCCCCAAGGCCCCACCCAGGGCCCCGACACGGTGGTGCCGGCTGGGGAGGGTGCGGAGGAGCCCGTGGGCTGTGACCTCCGTGGGAGCCCCTATGATAACGCCACAGGGCCCCTCCCGGCACCCAATAACCCAGTGTTTGTGTGGTGGTTCTGGGGCGGGTGCCCTCGCTGCCATGGCAGCCCTGGCTGTGCCGGCCCCACCACCCCGGTGCTGCCCCAGCCCCGCTCCCTGCTGGCCCCAGCGCCCAGATCCGCCCTCTCCGCTGGCACCAGCAGGCGATGCTTTGCTGGGATGCTCAGCCTGGTGCTGAGTCCCTGTCCTCGTCCTCCCTGCCCCGCCACAACAGTCCTGCTCCTCCTGCCATGAGCCCCCTGGCCCCGCTGTCGCCGGTGCTGGCCCAGCAGGGTGACGGTGCCAAACACCACTCGCCCTGGCTGTGCGGTGCCAGGGGTCCCACTTACCCTCTGCCCAGCCCCTCGGTGTCCCCAAGCCCACTCTGTGGGCTGGTGGCTCTGGCACTGGGTGGCCTGGGGACAGTGGCTGCGGTGCAGCTGCCAGCAGCTCTGCGTTTCCGGGCAGGAGAGCGGAGCCTGTTTTACCGCGGGGCTGAGACAAAGTCCACGGGTGATGGCCGGGGAGCCGGGAGCCACCACGCCCGTGTGGGGTGTGTGCTCAGCTCCTGCGCTGGCACGGAGCAGGGATGGGGCCCCAGCACCACGGAATGAGCCCTGGCATCGCAGCCCTGGGCAGAGCAGGAACCCCCAGCCCACAGCCATACGGTGAGGGCACCCGGGGAACGCTGACCCCGGCACTGCCCCTTCGGAGAAGCCCCAGGGCAGGGACAAGAGGAGCCACAGCTAAGCTAGGGAAGGGGCAGCAGAGCCCTTTCCCAGCATCCCTATCCCAGCATCTCTATCCCATCATCCCCATCCCCAACATCCCCATCTCATCATCCCCATCCCCTCATCCTCATCTCCAGCATCCTCATCCCACCACCCCCATCCCATCATCCCCAGCATCCTCATCCCATCATCCCCATCCCCATTATCCCCATCCCATCATCCCCAGCATCTTCATCCCATCATCCTCAACCCATCCTCCCCATCCCCAACATCCTCAGCCCCTAAATCCTCATTTCCACCATCCCCGTCCCCTGTACCCCCAGGATCCCCATCCCAGCCCCGTTCCCCCCACGGGGGTGCTGAGCGCGGGTGCCAGGCATTGGGGCGCCAGCCCCAGTCTCCCCGCGAGGGCGGAGGCACCAGCTGTTGGTCACACAGTTTATTTGCTCAATTCAGGTGTTTTACAAACAACGGGGAGGGGTTGGGGAGGGGAAACTTCCAACGGCTTCGGCACGAGTGAAAAGCTGGGGGACACGGGAAGTGCACTTCAGCGGGGGCCGGCGGGGGGTGCCCGGGATGGGGCTGGGGTGCACGGACCCCCCAGGCCCAGGGGCCTGATCCCCTCCCTGCGTCATGGGGCCAGATGGGGCCAGGGGCTGGCACCAGCCGAGGGGCAGGGGGTGCAGGAGGGGGCCCTGGCGGGGGGCTGGGTGGGGGTGGCAGGAGGTGATGTGCGTCCCCGCTGGGGACCCACCCCAACCAGTCCCCAGGATCCATGGGGCAGCTGCCCCGCAGCATCCAGCCCCAGCCCCCCTGCTCTGCAGCAATGGGGCTCCAGCGATGCCCGTCTGCGGGAGAGGGTCCCCATTCCCCCCAGGGGGTGTCAGCCCTGACCCCCCATTCCCCCCTCAGCTCTGCCTCTCCTAGAGGTGCTGGGTGGTTGGAGGGGGCTCGGGGCTGCGCTCCCCCCAGGACTCAGCATCGTAACCCCCGCAGCCCCCACTGGGGGAAAACCACAGCCTGGGTGGTAACTGGGGGGCAACTGGGATGTGATGGGGGGGTCACTGCACACACGAGGGGGTGAGGGGGAAGGGAGGCCTTGGGGGGGGCCACCCCCACCAGCTGCCTCAGCTGCCGTGGCAGAAGCACCTGTGGCCTGGGCAGGGCTCAGCACCCATGGGTGCTGCTGTGGGACCCCCCCCACCCTCCCGCCTGCCCCAGCGGGTCTCAGTGGGGAGGAAACGCTGGTGCTGGTGGTGAAATCCCCGCTGAAGGGCTGGGGCACGGGCTGGGGGGAGCGGGGAAGGTGCTCACAGCTGCGGCACGGATACGGTGTCCTGGGGACACCTCCATGGGACATCGGACCCCAGCAGCTCCCAGTGCTGGTGCCTGGGGCGAACTGGGGTGAACTGGGGTGAACCGGGCTGCCCTGCTCGACCTGGGGAGCAGCTGCTGCAGCCCCCGGCCCCAGCAAGCGGCTCCACAAAGCGGCCAGGGCAGGAGGGGGACGCAGCACTGGGCCACCCTCCACTGCTGCTCCTGCCCTGTCCCCGTCCCCATGGGGCTGGGACCTCCCAGCTTCCCCTCCCTCGCTGCCATCATCACCCGCGTCACCCTGGGAGGACGTGGGCACCCAGCCATGGCACCCTCGGTCCTCTCGTCTGATAGAGCCGAGTGATGCCGGCATGGCAGCTGAGAGAGAGGCCCCGCGGGAGCCTGTGGCATCGGTGCTGGGCAGCGGCAACGTCACCATGAGCACCCGGGGAGCAGAGCGGAGTGTCCTGCCCGCAGCCCCAGGGACAGGCTGTGGCAAACCCCGCAGGTGCCACATGTGGCTCACGGTCCCCTGCAAGCCCCCGGCCGTGGTTGAGCGCCGTGGAGGGGGTGTCGCCCGCGCTGCCCTTCCCTCGCCGGGCCACGCTCCGTCCTGGGGGTTCATGGCTCAGCGAGCCAGGGGGTTCAGGGATGAGGACACAGGATGGAGCAGGGACATCCGCAGGCAGCGGGAGGGGACAGCGCAGGGCCTGTCCCACCGGAGCGGCGGGTGATGGAGGTGCAGAGTCAGGTGGGGGGCTGCTCAGTGCCCGCCGTGGGCTGGGCCAAGCGCGGGTCTTGCCGGCTCCCTGGGAGTCACCTATGGACGTGGCGTTGTCCTCCGAGCCCCCAGCCCGACCGGCTCCGTCCTCCGGCGGCGGGTGGGAAGTTGCCGGTGAGAGGAGGGGAAGGCTCCAGCATCGGTATTGGGAGGGCACCGGGGTTGGGCGAGGCTGGGCGGTGGGGTGGGTGCCGTGGGGCGGGGGGGTCTCTAATAAATACCACGGGCAGCGCTGGTGGGGTGCGGCGCGGGGCGGGCGTCGGGCAGACGGGGTGAGCGGTGCCACAGGTTGCTGCTCCTGCCGTGGCTTCGCCGGCGCCGTGCTGGATCTCCCCGGCTCTGCAGAACGAGGGTCCGTGTCCGGCAGGGGGGAGCCCGGCATGCCAGGCCTGGCGAGCGGGGGCCGGGGCGGAGGGGTGCGGCGGGGGCAGCCGGCGCCGGCGGCACGGGGCCGGCGCGGCTCACATCACCGTGCAGCACTTGCAGCGCTGCTTCTTCGCGTCCATCTCCTGCTCGGCCTCCTTGGCGTCCGTGGCGTTGGCGCCCGGCTTCTGCCCGCCCGAGCCCTCCTCGCCCAGCGGCTGGGCAGCCACCGGCTCCAGCGCGGTGCCATTGGGCGGTGCGTGGTCCTTCTGCGCCGGCTCCGGCTTGCTCTCGGTGTCCTCGATCACCACCAGCTCGGCCTTGATGGTGCCCTCCAGCCCCAGCACCTTCTTGGTCTCATCCTCATCCTCCACGTTCTGGTAGCCCATGAAGATCATGGTGACGGGCTGCTCGCGACTCGGCTCCGTCCCCTCGCCTGGCGGCACCGCGGCGCTTTCCCGCGGCTTGGCCTGCAGCCCCGTGATCTCCCGCCGCGGCGTCGGCTTCTGGCTGCCCGGGGCGCTGCCGGCGCCCTCGCCCCCCTTGGCCGGGACCTCCCGCCCGGTGGCTTCGCTCAGGGTGGCCTCGTCCGCCTTGTGCAGGAGCTCGTCGACCTCGGAGGAGCTGAGGGGCTGCGCCCCGTTCTGCAGGGCCCCGTCCTCGACGCTCACCGCATGCACCACTGCGGGGACAAGGAGAAGGAGGGTGAGGGGGGCTCGGGCCAGGGGCTCAAGTTGACCTGGGAAAGCTCCTGCTGGTGCAACCCCCTTGGCCGCAGCTCCTGTGCAGCCAGGGAGCGGCCCCTTCCCCTCCCCAAAGCCGCACCAAGGCT
The DNA here is from genome assembly GCF_037038585.1 of Patagioenas fasciata. Lineage (NCBI taxonomy): Eukaryota > Metazoa > Chordata > Aves > Columbiformes > Columbidae > Patagioenas > Patagioenas fasciata. The sequence continues at coordinate 4,695,726 of NC_092546.1, read as the reverse complement.
GGGACCCCCCGGCAGCACCCGACCCCCCATCCAGAGCTGCTGCCAGACCCCCCGCGCCCCTGCCTGGCAAGAAGATGGAGATGCTGAAACAAAAGCACAACATGAGGAGCCGCTCCCGGCCCCTGGCGCATCCGAAGCCCCGGTGAGCCCCGCAGGAGCTGTAGCCAGGTTTCCAACAACCGCCAGGCTGGCCGCGCTCACCGCGGTGTGATGGTGTCTGGCTGCTGCCCGGCCCGGCAGGGCTGACACGCTGCTGTGGCAGATCAGTGCTGCCACCTGCGCCACCACGGCGAGCGCTCGGCAGGCGCTGCCCTGCCACGTCCCACCATGGCCACCGTGTCCTGCTGCCCGCGGCCCCGTGGCCGGGAGGGAGGGGGCTCTTTGCCGCCGTTGCGCGGTGCGTGGCTGCAGATGTGCGTCATGGCCAGAGCCGCCTCCAGCTCATCGCATTTTCCACTTGACCTGGGGCATCATGAGACGATCAGCACAGCAGCTTCAGGAGCCAGTCGATGGAGTGATGGACAACAGCCAGGCCAGACACACGGCCATGGCCACGGGGAGGGTGGTGAACGGGACCGGCTGCCGGTGCAGCGCGGTTTCACTGGCGCGGTGGTCGTTCTGTGGAGCCCAGGGTCTGCTCTGCAGCAACAGCCCCCGGAACGCACCCTGGCCCTGCGGCCAGTCCCCACCGCCGGCACGTCTCAGGCACGGCTGATCCTCCTCTCGCTCTCCCGCGGCGCAGGGTCACGATGTGCACACCAGGGCTGGTCCGTCGGGACCGGCTGCCCCACGCTGCCGGGACGGCTCCAAGGCCACTCGGGGGCTGGCGGGGGCTGCCCGGAGCCGTGTCCCTGCAGAGCTGGTGCGGATGGTGGGAGCAGCCCCAGCCCGTCCCTGGTGCCCACCGGGGCAACTCAGGCAGCCGCTCCCGTGTCCTCTGCCCCTTGCTCCTGCGGGCGCTGCGGGCCCGGCCGTACCTTTCAGCTCATCCTCGTACACCTTGACCCCCTGCAGACAGTGGTTCTGGGGGAGCAGGGTGGTGCTGGACAGGACCTTGGTCTCCCCAGTCACTCTGTCCTTCTCCACCGTGATCTCCACCGAATACATGGCTGGGACACAAAGAGGACAGCGCACGTTACGGCAGCCCCGGCCCTCCCCAGCCCCTGCGCAGCAGCGGCGGCGGGCAGCGGTGCGGCAGCGCGGCAGCGGTGCGGTGCGGTGCTCAGCGGCGGCAGCGATGCGGGAGGCGGCAGCGAGGAGCAGTGAATGGCAGAGGCAGATGTGACATCCTGGGCACAACCCTCCTATGGCACCCGTGGGGCCGTCGCCGTCCTGGTGCTGCTGGCATCTCCTTACCTCCGCAGCATCTGCATCGCGGGGCCCAGCCAGGCCATGGAGGCACGGTGGTGCCACATCTGTCTGTCTGTCCGGCCTGTGCGCGGTGCCAGTCGTGGCGCGCGGGCTGGGAGCCAGGGTCAGGAGATGTCCCCCGCCGGGGGTGCTGGCACTGGGCAGCCCCTCTGCCCCCATGGCACGGGCGATCCTCGGCATCTCTCCGCTGGCTCCCGGCCAGTCCCCGCCAGCGCTGGGATCACCTCGGCCCGGTGACACTGTGCTCCGAGGACCCGCGATGGGCTCTGCCTGGGCTCTGAGCCTCCCCCAAACCGGAGCCAGCCCCTCCACCTTAGCAGCCGAGCAGCCGCAGGCAGAGCAGGAGGCAAAGGATGAAACCAGAGCAGAGATGCGGGGCACGGGGAGGCCCCGAACCACGAACCAGCCGCGGGGTGGAAGCGAAAACAAACGCTCTGATTGCAAATAAACGATGTTCTGTGCCTGGGGCGTGGAAAGGCATCGAGCGGCGGTGGCGGGGGCAGCGTGGGGGGGAAAGGGCCGGGAGGGAGAGCTGCTCCCGGGGCAGCAGGTACCCACCTGCCTTCATCATGTCGGTGCCTTCCACCACCTTCATGGGGCTGCTGGAGACCTTCTCGGCTGGGGAGGGAGAGGAGAGGTGATCACCAGAGCCTAAACCATCGCACACTTGTCTGTGCGCCCATGGGAGGGGCCCCGGGGAGAGGCCGGAGCCTGCGAGGGGACGGGGACATGGGGACAGGGCTGCCCTGGGGGCAGCACAAGGGGGCGGCACATGCAGCCCCCCAAGATTAGGAACCGCGTGGGGGCGGGGGTCACCTACCCTTGACTGTGCCCAGGGGACTCTGCAAAACAGAAAAGAGAGGTCAGGAGTCACCGGGAGCTGCTGTGCACCCACCACCCACGCACCCAGCCCACCCGAGCCAGGGACCCCCAACCCCACGGGCACAGGGACTGGCAGGGCAGGGGCTCCAGGGCTGGCAGGGACATGGTGGTGGCCAGGTCACCCCACTGGGGTCCAGGGCCACCGCAGCCACACCAGCACCTGGCAGCACCCTGCTCTGCACTGGCAGTGAGAACCAGCTCTGGTCTGGCTGGGGGTGAGCGAACGCCGACCCTCGCTCCCCTCCCGAGGGGGCAGCCCTGCCCGCAGCGTGGCCGTGCCCACCTTCTGCGCGTTGGGGACGGGCTCTGCCTTCTGCTCCTTGGCCGGCGCCGCCACCTCCACCAGGTTCTCCTTGGTGGACCCTGCTGAGCTGCCGTTCTCCAGCGTCTCCAGCTCCTTCTCCAGCCTGTGGGGAGAGCGGGGGCCGTGAGGCTGCGGTGCAGGCAGCCACGGCAGACCTGCCAACGCAGGCCACCGAGATGGTGCAGCGGAGAGGGAAGGCACAAAGAAGCCTCTGGGCTCGTGAGGTGCAGGGACAGACAGACCGACCGACCTCGGCCGCAGCCATCACCACCTCTTCGCAGGGGAAAGGCATTTGCTGGATGAGAACAGGGTTCACCCAGCGGGTGCTGCCCTCGCTCCGTGGGGCGAGCGATGTGCAGGGCGATGGTCGTGGTTCTGCAGGTGCTGAGCACCCGGGCTCAGCTGATGGGCTCGGCTCAAGCAGACGAGATAACACCCCATGGGCATCAGGCATCAGGACTGACCCCACAGTGTGACCCCCCAGCTTTTGCTGTCCCAATGCAGTGACAACGGAGCCCGCCACGCACTTGCCAGTGCCCTCGCTTGGTGTCGTGGAGCAGCGCTGCTCCATCACTGCTCAGCTCCCACACAAGTTGCCTGAAACCCAACTGAGCTTCCACAAGGGCAACCACACGTTCCCAGCCACCGAGCCCAGCTGAGAGCTGTGCCAGCAGCAGGGCCCCCCCCGGGATGCCGTGGGGTTCTGGGGAGTCCCCACAGATTCCTGTCCATGGGAATTAGGGCCGCTCTGTCAGCGTGGTGGCAGCAGCCCCCGGCAGAGCCCCCCGTACCTCCTGTCTCCGCCGAGGCGCCGGCAGAGGAATGCACCGCGCCATTAGCTGGACACAAAGGCCCCTTCGTGCCTGACCCCTCTCTGCACCGATGCTCGGTAATTAATGGCACAGCCATGACTGATTGCATTCTTGCGGGACAGCCGGGCTGCCCGGACACCTCCGTGCTGGGGCTCTGGCCCCTTCTTGGTGGCAGCACAGGCACGGAGGGCTGGGCTGAGGCCGGGGGGTTCCTGGTGCCCAGCATGTGGGACCGAGCTGTATCTCCACACTCGGGTGTCCCCTGAGTGCACCCTGACATCCTGGCCCCCTGTTACCTCTGGATGGTTTCCTCCAGCTCCTTGGTCTTCACCTCATCCTCCTGCATCTGCTTCTTCATGGCCTCCTCCTCCTCGGAGGCTGAGGCCGGGGCTCCCTCCAGCAGCCATCTCTCCCGCAGAGCCTTGGACTGGGGAGCAGAGAGGGGTCAGGTCCTGCCCCCTGCAGCTGGGGGTCCCCAGCGTGTCCTTGGGGGTCTCAGGGGATCCTCACCTTGAGGTGCTGCAGCTGCCGCCGGTCGTCCTCGAGCTGCCGCCGTTTGTTCTCGATCTCCGTCTGACGCTTCCGCTTCTCCTGGGGGAAACAGAGCGGCAGAGCCAGGATGGGCGCTGGGCACCACTGGGGTGGGGGCACCTCCCTCCCGGGCAGAGCAGCATTCCCGGGGTGGGGGGCAGCAGGGAGCAAGGGGCTCCCACAGGGTCTGGACACCGGGACACAAGCCATGCCCAGGGCTGCTTCCCCCTCGCCGGGGGAAACTGAGGCATGGAGGGTGCAGAGAAATCAGGACAGAGCCTGGAGTCTGTTCGCTGTCTCAAAATGTCACTGTCCCCTGTTCCGGCCCCGCTGAGCAAGCTGCCAGCATGGGAGGAACCAGCCCCCATGGCCTCTCCCCCGCCCCCCCGGCCGCACATCCTGGGGCTGGTCCAGATGGTTCCAGCAGAGTCAGTTCCAGCCCGGTGAGCGTCACCCGCTCCCCTTCTCTGGCCCAGAACAATCTGCCCTTTGTGCAGTGGAGATGGGGAGATAGGGGCTGGGCCGGGGCAGCTGCAGCATGCAGAGGGCAGGGGAGCTGCCACAGGGCAGCACCCGGGGGTAAAACAGCCCAGCACCCCACTCTGTGCTGCGGGGGCACTCAGGTCCCTGCCTACAGCAGCTTCCTGGGCTGGAGCCCCTGCACCAGCACCGTCCTCACCCCACATCTACCCCACAGGCTGCCGGTGACGGTGGGGACATGGGGACACCAGCTCACGCGGGACTCACCGCGATGGCCTGCAGCCGCTCCTGCTGCAGCGTGCTGGCCTCCACGACCCTGCAAGAGAGCAGAGAGAGCGGTGACGAGCGCGGCCGCCCCCGTGGACGAGATGTGCGGGTGAATGGGGACATTGTCCTACCATTGAATCGCACAAAGCAGCCGGACAACGGCTGAATCCTTCCCTTCTGCCAGCTGCTTTCTTCCCTACGCTCACCACCCGGGAGCCAGGAGCTGCTCACCCGCATGGCTCCTCCAGGCGCCCCTGCCCGAACCCCCTGGGACACGCACCCTGCCCAGCACTGGGAGCGACCTGGCACAGCGGGACCTGCTCCCCCCACAACCGCGGCGCAGATGGAAATGGTGACCGTGGAGGGGCTGGAGCGGGACAGTGCTGGCTGCTCCTGCGGTTCAACTTGGCTCACACTTTCCATTCCAAGCCCATTTCTTGGCTGCTGACACCTTTCCTGGACAGTGACCTCTCCGGACTGTGCGCACAGGCACACGCACGCACACGTGCACAGACACACAGACACGCACAGACGCAGACGTTGCAACAGGCGAATCCCCGTGGCTGTGGCTGGGGATGCTGCCAGCGGCAGCCGCCGCGTTGGCCCCGACACAGCTGCCTGGGTGCAGCCGGGCCCCGGGGTGCTGCAAGAAGGGGGTGCCCCGACCCCCCGCGGCAACGTGCCCAATTTCTCAGCGCGAACCATTAGGTGCAGGTTGGGCAGCTGGAGCCGCAGCGCGGGGCTGGGGGCGGCTGCCCGGGGCCGGCTGCGCCTGGGGATGCTCCGGCGCCGCGGGGAGCCGGCTGGCTGCTCGCCAGGCGACGCTAACGAGGTGCTTAGCTGTGACACTAATTAGGGTGGGAGGCACAGAGGTATCGTCAGGCGATGGATCATTGCCACTTACTTCCCAGAGCGAGGGACAGCAGAGCCTGCGAGGGGGCAGCTGCGCAGGCGGCCGCTCCGCAGGGGACACCGGTGGAGGCGCCGGCTCGGGCTCCGCTCCCCGCGGCCGAGCCCTCGCAGCCCGGGCGGGGCATCTGCAGCCCCTGCCCGCGGCGGAGGAGAGAGCAGTGCTCCAGGGCTCGGTGTGAGCCGGTGGTTCGGTGCGCAATCATTTCCCAGCTCCCCGGAGCTGCCGAGCACACGGAGCCGGCATGGCTGATGCGCGGGGGGCGGTGGGACGCCCCTGCACCTGCGCCCGCGCCCCCCCGGGTCCAGCCCTGGCGCTTTGAAAGCGCAATTAGAGCAAGAAGCGATCGGTCCCTTCCCAGGGGCAGGAGGAAGAGGAGCGGCCCTGCACTTCCAGCCCACGCGGGGCGGCTCGGGGCGCGGGGGGGACAGGGAGGGGCGGGCAGCGCCGTGTCCCCAGCACAGCGGGAAAAGCCATTAGCGAGGAGCACATGCATGTGCAAGAGCTGGGCTGTGCAGCAAATCAAAGGGGCTCTGCCGGGCCAAAAGGACCCCCTGCCCTCCCCTCGAAGGCAGCGATTAACCAAAAGCTGCTCAGAGCCGCCCGTCCTCCCCTCACCCCGGATCCTGGCGGCTGTGAAATCCAGGCCAGAAAAACAAACCGGGGAAGGTGCCGCTTTTGTAGCGGTTATTTTTGTGCTGTTTGTGGCTGTTTCGCAGGCGCAGGCGCACACCCGCCTGGCAGCCCGACGCCGTGCTCCCACCGGGAATTAAATCATTACAAACCCTAGGAAAGTCGGAGCGTCTGCAAGTCCCTTTGCCATCCCCGCTGGCTCTGCCGCCGCTCCCTGCGCGGCCGCGGGGGTCTGAGAGCAGCAGGACCCGGCACAGGGGTCCCAGGGCTGCCCTTTGCCATGGGCACCTTCCTGCGCCGGGGCTGCGGGTCCCCCCCGAGCCCGGCTTTCAGCACCCCAGACTCGCAAGGCTTTGGGCCAGGGCCTGTTTCTCTCCTGGATCTTGCCCCGTTCGATGGATCCAAACTTTAACAGCGTTCCTGAAACGTTCTGTTCTGCTTTTCCTCCCTCCTCCATCCTCTTTATTTTCCATTATTTGCTACACTCTCTACATTCCCGGGTTGAACGCCAGGAATCTTCCTGGCCGAGGGAGAGACACAAAACAGGCTGAATGCCCCTCACTGCATCCCCCGAGCCCTCTCTGTCCCCGTCGCCTGTGCACCCCAACTCTTCTTCCTCCGCTGTTCCCCGTGGGACGGGAGCTGCAGCCCCAGGCTGGGGACGTGCGATGGAGCCGGGGCCGGTACGATGGAGCCGTGGCCGGTGCAATGGAGCCGGGGCCGATGCGATGGGGCCCCGCCGCTCCGGCCCGGTGAGTGGCGGCTCCGCCGCGCCGGGAGGCGGTTCCCTGGCAACGGCGCCATGGCAACGGCGCGAGCCGCGCGGATGCGCACGGCGGGCGGGGGACCGGGGGGACCGAGGGGCCACCCCGGGGCTGGGAGGGACCCACCGACCCCCTCGGAACCGCGAGCCCTGGAAATAAACCCAAATCGAGCCCTTCCTCCCCCTCATTTCAGCCGCTCACATGAGCTCCGGTTCAGGGGCTCCTGCTGTTCCGCCCGGTACCCGCGTCCCAGGGCAGCTCTGCCAGCTGTGCCCAATGCACCGCGTGGCAGCGACAGCCACGGGCCGTGGCATGGGAGACAAGGTCGATGGGACCAGGGACACAGGTGGCACTGGGGGATGACACCCCAGGAACTCCCACCTCCAAACGCAGCAGCCTCTGGCCCCACGGATGGATCCACACACGCGTGTGAGCACACATGCACCCCATGCACGCACCCACATGCTCTCCAGCTCTTTCCAGCCCTGCTGATGCTGCCATTTCCTAGCATCACAAGGGAAGCCCATGACCTTTCATCTCCTCCCCGCCTGACATGAAACAATAATGTTTATTTGCCTTCCTCTGTTTTTTCCCATTAGCTCATCCAAATGTGCGAAGAGCCGTTTCAAGCTGCTCCTCCACTCCCCTGACCTCTGTTCCCTTTCCACTCGCTCAGCTCTGAGCCAGCGGGAGAGCAGAGATAGGGCTCTGCGAGGGGCCACCACTGCATAGACCCTCGTACAGACCCCGGTGAGATGGGTCCTGGTGTGGGACCAAGAGCCCATGCAAACGGCAGCATTGGCGGTAACGAAGGGACCGGCGCTGATTTACACCACTGTTCCCATGCCAAGAGCTGGGCCCCTTGGCTGAGCCCGGTGTGACGCTGCCGTGGGGAGCTCGCCTGTGGAGCGGCTGCAAAGCCTCCGTCACGAAGCCATTAGCAGCGGGGCCGCTATCGAACGCCCTGTTGGCAGCAAAGGGGAGGGGGCCGTGCAGCCCGGGGCCGGCACTCATCGACCGCAAAGGCAAATAAATCAACAGCCAGCCGCTCGCGCCAGGACGGCCAGAAATCCGCGCTGCCCAAGAGCCGAGTGTCGGGCGGCTGGGCACCGGGTCTGACCCGCCTGCTCGGGTCCTGGTGACACGGGGGCTGCTCCGGCCCTGCCACACGGTTCTGGCTGCCTCCACCGCGCAGCTGGCTGCATCACCCCAGCTCAGTCGTGTCCTTCCCTCCCCGGGAGCCGTGCCTTCCACACACACCCTGCGCAGCCCCATCACACGCTGCTGCCGCCTTGGGAGGAGATGGGGATGGGGGAGATGGGGAAGGCAGGAGGAGATGGCAGCCCCAGGCTCCCGAAAACGCAGGATGCATTAGAGCAAAGCAGAGCTGCCTGATTGATTCTTCGGGCTGAGACGTGGGCTGGGAGTGCCAGGAGAAAATGGATCCCATGAATATTTGATGAACGGAGGCTTGGGGAGGGAGTTTGATTGGAAAATTACAGATCTTTCAAACAATGGTTCAAGTGCCCTCCAAACACTTGGGTTTCCAGCTCCCTTCCAGTTAGAGGCGCAAGGCTCCACCAGGAAACTCCCCCACAGTTTATGAATGAGAGCAGAGAGGGAGCACCGACCGGCTGGGCCAGGCAGCCCCAGCGCTGGCCCAGGACACGGCGCCCGGCTCCCTGCCACCTCGGGGTGGCCCCAGCCACATCGCTTGGTCCCTGGGTTTTCCTGTTCACACAAGGCAGCGCAGCTTTCCCACATTAGTGCCACAAATCCAAGCACACACGAGGCTCCAAGGAGCCGGCAGGAACGTGGCTCCCGGCAGAAGCGCCCCGTGAGCCCCAGGCACCCGCGGGGAGCTCGGTCCTCGGCGCCGAGCCAAGGCGCTGGGCTCAGCCCACGTCCAGCCATTCTCCACCAGGAAACACCTGGCTGGGGCAGGATCCGCCTGGCTCCTCTCCCTCCTCCTGGGCTGCTGCAGGGCTCATCCTCACCCCAGAGCAGCTTCTGTCTGGGGCCCAGGGGCTCCTTGCCTCGCGGGTGGAGGAAAGACAGACTCGGGCTCCTGCGCACACTTCTGCCCCCCGCCCTGAGCTCTGCTCCTCCACCCAACCTGTCCCAGTGCACGGCAGCTCTGCAGCCTTCCTCCCGCCCTTCCTCGCTGCCAACACCTCCACCGTGGGACATGGACCCATGGAATGGCCCAGCCGAGCCCCCGCACCACAAAGCCTCCAGTACCAAGCGGAGCCACTCCGCTCCGACATAAGAAACATCCCCAGGCCTCCACCAGTGCCTCCCACAGTGCTTTCAGCTCTGAGGCAGCCAGAGCCCACCCCAACCCCAGGAAACCACCGCCCCATCCCTCGCCCACACCATGGGGGTCCCCAGGCGGGAGGCAGACAGCAAGAGCAGGACCTGTTGAGCACCCAGCGTCTCACTCGCTGGCGGGTGCCGCAGCCGTGCCAGGCGAGGTGCCCACAAGGAGCAGCGAGGAGCTGACCCTGGGCTGGTTGGATGCCCTGAGAAGCCCCCAGTGCTAAACACAGCAGATGCTGGGGGGACCCTTCTTTGCTTTGGTGGGGACCAGAGCCATGGGGGGACAGAAAGGCCTAGGTGACACAGGGCCAGCCCGGCCAGCTGCTGTTGCTGGTACCCAGCACATTGCCCAGCCCCGTGCCCTCCAGGCACCAGCACACTGCAGGCTGGAGCTGCTGGTCTCCCTGAGGGGCAAAACCTGTGTGTGGGCAGCCCCAGCTACCAGGGCCCCAATGGCCCCAACTTGTTCCCTCTTCCCCACCCACCCACAAAGCCCCACGCCCAGCTCCAACCAGCCAGGCAGTACACAAAGGATAAGGCTGGGGCCAGAGAGCATCCCCCCAGTAGGACCCAGTGCACAAGGATTCCCCATCACCACCGGGTCCCTCGGCAGAGCGCTGGGGTGCGCGCAGGGGGGGGTCCGCGGCTCCCAGCCACCCACTCAGCCCAGCCACACGCAGAAGCAACAACAGGTTCAAAACACAAAAATAAACGCTCTTCCCACCCCCCTGCTTCCCGCACCACTGCCAGCAGAGACTCGCCCCCCGCAGCCCCCACAGCCGCTCTGGGGCCTCCGCAGCTGCACCCCAAGCTGGTGCCTCAGACCCCACAGCAGGGCAGGGACCCAGAGAGGGGCAGCACCTGCTGAGCAGCACTGGGGAGATGTGAGGTCCCAGTATTGGGGTCCCAGGCCCCAGCATTGGGGGGCTGCAAGTTCCCGGTATTGGGGTCCTGAGCCCCAGTATCTGGGGGAATGTGAACCCCTGGTTTTGGGGTCACGAGCCCTGGCATCAGGACGATGCGAGTCCTGGTTTTGGGGTCCCAAGCCTCGGTGTTGGGGGGATACAAGCCTCTGGTATTGGGGTCCTGAGCCTCCAGGGTCAGTGGGATACAAGCCCTCAGTTTTGGGGTCCCAAGCCCCAGCATCAGGGGGGTTACGAGCTCCCGATACAGGCTCCGTAAGCCCGCGGTGGGGGGTTCCCGCAGCCCAGTGCGGGGGTGCAGAACGCGGCACCCGGGGGCCACCCCCCCGGTACTGCGGCGCTCAGCCGGCGGCACGGGGGGGGCCGCGGCCCGGTGCCGGGGTCCCGCTCCCCGCGGCGGCGGCACGGCCCGAGCCGGTACTCACTCCATTTTCCGGGCGGGCGAGGCGGGCGGCGGCGGCGGCTCCGGCGGGGTCGGGCCGGGCGAGGCGCGGCGGAGCGGGGCCGGCGGGCGCCGGCGTCCCGGCGCTCAGGGCCCGGCGGGCGGCGGCATCCCCGGCGGGGCTGCGGGATGCGCAGGGATGTCGGGGCCGCGCCGGCGCTCCCGCCCCCCGCGCCGCCCGCACAGCTCCGTCTGCCGGGCGCGGCCCGTCACTGCCGCCGCCCCTCACCGGCCTCGGGGCGCGGCGCCCCCGGGGCTGCGGCTGCCGCTGGTGTGCGGGGGGGCCCAGAGCAGGTCCCGGTGCGCGGTGCTCGGAGCGGGGCGGGAGGGAGGGGCTGCGGACGCTGCGGCTCCTTACCGCGGGCGGGATGGGCCCCCCCTTGGCACCCCGGAGGGCCCCCACACCGGGCACTGCCCCGGCTCATCCCTCCCTCTGTGCCGGGGTCTCCGCGCCCCCGGCACGCAGCCCTGAGGTTGCAAAGGGGACCGGGGAGAGGCTGGAGAAGCGGGGAGCCCGGGCTGCGCAGCCCCCTCGCCGCTCTTGCGTTTCCCAACACAACGGTCGCGTTGGGCAAACGCTGACAAACTGCCACAGGAAGCCCCGGGCCAGCTGCGACCACGGCACTGTTGGGAAACGCGCCCACTGCCAGGGCCAGAGCTCTGCGCTCGGCTAGGATGCAAGCCCAGCTCTGCAGCGAGGGTCACATCAGTCATGGGGCCCCTGTCCCCCCACCCTTGTACAACAACACCCCGGTACACCCTGCAGCCCTCCTTGCACCCTGGAGGGTGCAGATCAGGGAGACCAAACCGCCCCTCCACCTGCAGCACCACCCCAGAGCCAGGGGTCTCTGGAGGGGCCATAGGACACATCAGGTCTGTCCCTGCTCCACTCCCAGGGACACTGCCACGTCCTGGGAGGTGTCCTGGGATGTGGGGGGCGGGCTGCTGCTCCTGCATCTCTGCCAAGAGCAGAGAGGTTTCCTCCTGATTAGCTCAGAGCACAAGAGTCAGGGCTGGGTTGGGAAGTCACTCTGCTTTCTCTCTTCCCTCCCTAACCCGGTCTCCCCCCAGCAAGGAGCAGCTCCGCTACAGAGGAAGCTGCAACGCTGCATGTGCCCCCAGTGCAGATTGCACAGCCAGTGCCCCCCACCCCACAGCATTGCCCAAGGCAGCAACATGCAGAGAGGAGGAAGCAGAGGGAGATACCCGCCAGCATCCTGGCAGAGGCTCAGCCCCCAGTTATTTAAGCACCCCCAGCTCTGAGCAGCCCCAGAGGAGGTGGCTGCGGCCTGCTCTGCGCCAGCATGGCCATGGCTGGGCTGTTCATCCTCAGCCTGGGAGGCTCCGTGCTGCTCCCAGCAGGTAAAGTAGAGATGGGGTTGGTCCCCATAGCCCGGGCGGGAGAGGGAGACCCTGGGCTGGAGCGGCAGGTAGTGCTGGGGTGCTCAGGACACGCAGCCAGGAGCAGGACAGACACAGGCAAGAGCTGCGCCCAGACTGCCTGGCAGCGGTGACAGCCTGTGCCCACCCACCAGGCACCCAAGGGAGCCAGATCATCGGGGGAAAGGCGGTGGCACCCCACTCCCGGCCCTTCATCGCCTCCATCCAATTGGACGGTCAGCATGTCTGCGGGGGCTTCCTGGTCTGGCCCAAATGGGTGATGACAGCAGCCCACTGCCCCATTCCCAGGTGAGCCACACGCCTCCCGTCCCCCCTGGCACACAGGGCAGCCCCCTTCAAACAGATAGTCCTGTCCCAGGGGCTGACACAGTCCCAGAGCGACCCTCACACGCATCCATCTGTGCTTGCCCTGAGCCCACCTCTCCAGTCCCCTTCTCCCCCTCCCATATCGCCCCCAGCCGGGCAGCACCTGCTCAGGACCCCTCTGCTGCAGGCGCAACCCCTCGGTGCGTGTGGTGCTGGGCGCCCACAGGCTGGAGGAGCCCGAGGGGTCCCAGCAGATCTTCGACATCGCCCAGTCCATCGCCCACCCGCACTACAACCCCCGCTCGGTGGACAATGACATCCGCCTGCTCCAGGTGAGTCCCGCACACCACCGGCCAGCACAGACCTGCCGGCCGGGAGACCAGGTCACCCACCTGCTTGGGGTGCAGGAGGGACCCGGGGTGCCCCACGGCCCGTGGGTGCAGAGGAGCCACCCGGGGAAGCCGACACTAGGTGTCAGTGCTCCTCCGGAGAAGCGGGACGGCGCGATGGAGGCGGCTGAGGACACGGTGACCCCAGCTGGGTCTGCAGCCCCTGCCACCCATGGGCAGCCAGTCTCTGGAGCAGACTGGGAGCAGTGCAGAGGGGCTGGTGTGGGGCCCAGTATCTGGAGAGGGAAGGGCTGGGGAGGTCCGCATGAGCACAGAGCTGAGGTGGGTGAGTGATGGGGTGCGGAGGGGCTGGGACCCCAGGCAGGGGCAGCTGGGGGGGCTCCGCCCAGGAGTGAAGCAACCCGTGCCCCCCGGCTCCCCACCCAGCTGAACAGGTCGGCCACACTGAACGAGTACGTGAAGCGGATCCGTCTGCCCCCCCCACACGTCGACCTGAAGCCCGGCACAGTCTGCCACGTACTGGGCTGGGGGGACACCTCCAACTACGGTGACCGGCCCACCGAGCTGATGGAGACCGGCACCACCATCGTCAAGCGAAGCCTCTGCCGCACGCTGTGGCGGGGCAAGGTCTCGCCCAACATGCTGTGTGGGGCCAGCCCCAATGCCATGCTGCAGGGCGTCTGCGCGGTGAGTGCGCTTCCGGCCCCGTGCCCCCCGGTCACCCCCCTCCTGCACACCCGCTAGTCTCCCTTCCACCCCTTTGCTCCACAGGGTGACTCCGGGGGACCTCTGATCTTCAAGGGAAAGGTTTATGGCATCGTCTCGTTCTCTGGAGAGAGATGTGGGGACCGCCGGCACCCTGATGTCTACACCAAGATTTCCAACTACATCGAGTGGGTGCATCGCACCGTGCGAGGGCACCGCCGTCAGAAGGAGCAGCCGGAGCCCTAGGCAGGGCTGGGAGGGGGTCCCCGGGGGCAGATGAGCTGCAGGAAAAGGGGCTGGGGTGTCTTGGCTGCCCGGCAGCGCCCAGGAGAGGAAGAGAGGGTCAGACTCCCAGGTCCTGCCAGCTCTGAGGGGTTTGGGAGCTGATGCTCAGGGCTCCTTGACCCAGGCTGTGCAAGAAGCCTGAGCACCTCACATTTGCCTTCCTCAATAAATCCTCCATCCCAGACCTCTGTCTATTCGCCTTCCCTCCTACCGCCCCACTCCCCAGGGAGCTCTGAGGCAGATGGGAGCTCTGGGGTCCCTTGTCCCTCACCAGCCCCTACCCACCCTGAACCTGCCCCAGGGACATGATGGGGAGACCAAAATGGAGCCCCAGAACAAGACCCACCTGCCCAGGGAGCCAGGAGATCCTGGGTAAGGTTTTAACTCCCTTTATTCAGTTGGTGGGCAGCTGAGCCCGGGTGGGGTGCTGACTGGGGCCAATCCTTAACCCTGCACTGCCCAGGCAGTTGCTGCCCATCTCAACCAGGGCTGGTTTGTCCCAGCTTTAGCCCCTCCTGTCCTTCCCCTGCCCAACCACCCTCCCTCCCTGGCTGTCCCATTGTGGTCCCCAGCCAGACTCCCAGCTTGTCCTGAGCTGGGGTGGATGGGGATGCAGTAGGAGGGAGGGAAGTGCCACCCCCAGCTCAGGACCAGGCCCTGCCCCAGGATCCGCATCCAGGCATCATCACCCCACGGAGCATCCCCAGCAGCTGCCTTCCCGCTGGGGTGGGGCTCCCCGTTCCACCCCACCTCATCCCATCCTGTCTCATCTCGTCCCATCCCGTGTGGGACTCCTCAAGCAGGGGAACCCCAGACATCTCCTGGGGGCAGATGCGCTGGCAGAGCCATGGGGATCTTGCTGAGAGCCTCGCTCACCTCCCTGGCACACTCGGGCAGACGGGTGCTCAGCGCGGGCGCAGGGGCCGAGAGCTGCCCGCAGCAGCCAGGGGACGTGTGCTGAGCTGCGGCTGGGGCTCAGCTGAGACACCCACACGGCTCTCGCCTGGCGTCGCGGCCGTCTCCAGGGACAGACCCAGACATTCCCTGCTCCTGCTTGTTTATCTGCAAATTGCTGGCACGCCACGGCCGCAGGGCGCAGCCGCCCTCCCCGCCCGGGGGATCCCGCAGGAGGCCGCAGCCACCACAGCATCTGGCACGGGCCATCGTGCCGTGCCGGGGGCTCTGCTGGGGAGGGTGAAGGCCAAGGTCAGGTCGAGAGGTCCCCAAAGGCACCCTAACCTCTGTGGTTCCCCACACTGGGGAGCACAGGGACTTTGGCAGCCCCCCCGTTGTGCGCTGCTCCATCCCCTCCAGCCCCAATCCCAGCTCCCTGCTTCGCATGGGGCTTGGAGGGACAGCCACACTGGTGGCCTCGGGGACACCAGGGCACACGGAGCGGAGGACAGAGCCCTGCCAGCCTCTGAGGAAGCCCCAGATCCCCGCAGGCTCCATGCAGTGGTGGCAGTGACAGACCCCCCGGGATGCTGGGGCAGGGCTGCCAGCCCCGGGCTCTGCGGTGCCAGGGAGCCGGCAGAGCCGGCGCCTGTCTCGGCTTGTCCCAGACCACCCAAAAACCGGCGGGAAGGCAGTGCCTGACTCATGGCTGTGTTTTGGAGCTGAGATCTCCCGCTCACCGGCGGGAGCTGCCGGTGCCGCCGCAGCCGGTGCCCGCGGGCTCAGCCCACGGCAGCAACCCTGGCGCTTCAGCAGCCGAAGCCTCGAGCCGGGGTGGGCGATGGGAGGCGAGGTGCCACAGGGACACCACAGGGACAAGGACACCGTGGGTGGGCTGTGGAGCCACCCGTGCCATGCACATGTGTGCCAGTGAAAGTCCTGGGCAGCCTTTTGGCAGCTCCTGTACACCCACCCCCAAAAGCAGAGGCAGGGGGGCATCGCCGAGCTGGGGGACATCAGGGAGTCTCTGTCAGGGCCAGCCTGGGCGCAGGAGCTCCCCGCTGCTGTGGGGGCACATGGCAGGTCCCAGGCACAGCCGGGGGCTCAGCAGGGTCTGGGGGAACGTGGCCAAGGGGGCCGGGGTGGTGGGTCCCGGTGAGCCAAGCCGCAGGCTGCCGCTGGGCTCCCGCGCTGGGGAAGCATCGCACATCAGGACCCAATTAACGGCAGGAATTGTTTTGTGAAATACCAAACCCTCGTGGCACGGCCCGAGATTGGGAACAGATTTATCTGTGTTGCTGGTTGCTCTTCCCCGCTCTCCCCTTCCCTCCCACTGCAGGGACCGATCTCGGCTGAGCCGGAGCAGATGCAGCCCTGGGGGGGCCAAGCTCCCCACCTGCTGCCGGGGTCTCTCCCATCCGCGGTGTCCCCATGTCCCCCTGCCTACACCAGCCCAGCCCTCGGGCTGCAGCCACCTCCTGTGGCCCCAGGACCTGCTGAACAAATCTGGACCCGCAGCACTGTTTATTCTTTTTTTAATTATAATCCAAATTGTAACACAGCCATAAAATGCCCCTAACAATACCGAATAGGAAATGTATATGTTCCCATAGCGTCTGCCTCAGGGATCAGAACGCAATCATACAAAAATAGAAAATAGGGTATTTATATATATATATAATATATATATATGATATTTATATAAAGGCAATAGCTTCTCGGTGTCAGAGATGAGATGGTATTTACACAGGTGACAACACACAAAATGAGAGAAGAAGTAAAAATAAATACAGACAGTGTCGACAGAGCGGGGAGCGCAGGAGGGGGCTGCGGCTGCTGGGCCAGGGCAAGGCGGGCCGGGGGTCCCGGGGGTGTCAGGGCCGCTCGCCACGCTCCCCGCAGCCCCCTCGGCAGCTCCAGAGCGGGCGGTCGAGCCCCCTGGCCAGGGCTGCCATGGCCACCCAGCACCAGCCCTCTGAGCGCTGGCAGCACCTCCAGAGATGGGTGGGAGCCTGGTCTGAACGGGCTCAGGAAAACCTAAACTAAAATCCAATTTTAACATAGACATGCTGAAACTTTAGGAGAAAATAACATACATATATATATTTTTTTAATATATATATATATAAAAATATATATCTGTCTCTCTCCAATCCGCTGCAGTGCCGTGCTGCCTGTCCTGCTGTTGGCAGCTGGGGCTGAGCCCCCCGGGGAAGGCGAAAGCACAGATTCCCTTTAGACCTCGAGGTCCTGGCCAGAAACATCAGCAGAGTACCGAGAATCCAATCCAAAAATAAATAGGCCCAGGGCTGCTGGCCAAGGACACGTGGGGGGGCCCAACATGCAGCAGCATGGACACCCCCTCGGCGCTGTGCCGGCCGTGAGGAAGGGCTGACCAGCACCGGAGCATCCCCGGGGGGCTCGGCCTCACCCCCTCCCCTGCTCCCCGACCGGCAGGACCGAGCATCAGTCCCTGCAGCTGCATAACATACACAGGTATAAATAAGGATCTTTTTATCTTAATAAATATCAGGTATACGGTTTGTACAATATACACATAATGCCCCTGTCTCCTGGATCCGGCCTCGCGGCGCGGGAGGATTCACACGTAGTTCTCTTCCGCGTTGTCCGTCTCCGAGGAGAATTTGGCTGCAGCTGGAAAGGGAGCAGAAGAGATGGGGAAGCGATGAGGGGGTGCGAGGTGTGGCCGGGCACTGGGGGTCCGAGCCCGCTGCCCCACACCCAGCCCCGCAGCACCTCGCTCACCCGAGCAGCTCCCGTAGTGGCGCACGCCGATGGAGCGGCCGCGGTGGCAGGTGGCCCGCCGGAGGTGGCACGCCGAGGGGTAGGTGACGTTGTTGTTGCCGCAGAGCGCGTGGTCCAGGCTGGTGGGCTCGGGGCACGGGGCCGTGCGGCACATCACGCAGTGGGCGCTGCCCGTCTGGTCCACCACGCAGGTGTGGGTGCCGGGACACACCACGCTGGAGCAGGATTCTGCGGGGGCACACGCGGCCACGGCTCAGCCTCCGGGATGGGGGCAACGGCCAAGGGAAACCCAGGGAGCTCGGGCCCCCTCCCGCCTTCAGCTGCCAGGGAAGGGAGCGGAGCTGGGGGCTGGCACAGAGCAGGGGGCTCGTGCACCCCCAGCCCCACGGCGCAGCCCGGGCTCTGCGCAGCACGGCAGGACCCGCAGCGCTCCCCGGACACCACAAACATTCGCAAGGCCGTGCCTCCGCCTTCCTCCCCTTCCCCGCCTGATTGGAAGGAGATTTGGCATCTGCAGCTCCCAACTCCCATTTCTTGCCCCACATTTCCCTGTGCAGTCCAGAGCTTGACAGGCAAAGCATTTCAGGGAGGAGGGCTGGCAAAAATAACCATAATAATTCTGACAGTTCTTGGCAGGGCAAGGAGGATTGCTGCTCTCTTTAACAAAACAACAAAAAAAAGGGGCTTGATGTTTGTAAGCGACATTTTACGGACTGTTATTGCTCAGCCCGTGGCGAGGCTGAACCCCCGGTGCACTGACAGGCTGTGGCGGCATCGCAGGCGGCTCCACTGCCGTGTCCCTGCCCGGGTGGCCGTGCCGGGCCGGGGTGGCCGGTGGGTGCAGCCGCGCGGGTGCCGGCTCAGACCTCCTGTCCCCAGGCACTGGGTACGAACCCTCGTGCCGTGCCGGGGAGCAGCTGGTGCCCCGGGGCAGGGTGGCTCCTCCGTGGGACACGCTCTCCATGGTGGGGGTGAATGTGGGACACTCGACGTCCCAGATAGGAGCGGGGAGGACATGCCTGGCCACGCCAGCACAACACGGCAGACTGACCTGTCCTCCACACCAGGGCGGCTCACAGTGTGCCGGGAGAGCCCAGGGACCTGCGCTACCCTTCGGCTTGGGCTGCGACATGAGAGGCACAAGGGACAGCAGGACAGGGGCACAACCAGACCTACTTTTGCACTTGCCCTGGTACATCACTTCGAGGTCGGGGTGGTCTCTGCACTTGGCCGTCAGCAGGTCGCACTCGTCGCGGTAGGTGTAGCCGTCGGAGCCGCAGACCTGCAGCTTGCGGGGGAGGCTGGAGCAGTCAGGGGCGCAGGC
This sequence comes from Patagioenas fasciata, assembly GCF_037038585.1. NCBI lineage: Eukaryota > Metazoa > Chordata > Aves > Columbiformes > Columbidae > Patagioenas > Patagioenas fasciata. Next base: position 4,677,057 of record NC_092546.1, on the reverse strand, counting down.
GCACTGGGGCCGCCCGTGCTTCATCTTGCAAACCTTGTCGGGGCCGCACACCACCCCCTCGCAGCTCTCTGGGGACACAGGGGGAGCAGCGGGTGAGGGAGCGGCACCGACTGCCCCCCGCGAGCGAAGGGTCCGTCCCGCACAACCAGGACAGGACCAGCGCGAGCCCTCGGGGTCCCGAATCCCTCCCGGGGTCACAACACGCCGACGCTGAGCTGCCTCAAGCAGCATCTGGATCTGCTCAGCCCCGCCAAGGAGCAGGTCGTTGGCTGGAGCTCCGCACGATCATCCAGCGCTCGCCCCAGCCAGAGCCCCGGCCCTCCGCTCGGCACCAGCTAACTCATTTCTACGTATTTATTTTTTTGGAAGGAGACGTTTCTTTTTCTTGTGCAATGGAAAAAATCTATCTCCGCAAGGCCCTAGCTCCTCCAGAAGGAACCAGGCTTTGCGAGTTGTCTGGGCAATTGAGAACGCCGCTTCCACCAGACAATACCCAGCCCTGTTTTGCTCCAGGCCTCCGTGACTTGAACACAAGAGCGGGAAGCAGCAGTGAGCGCAGATCCCCAGACAGGCGATGGCTTTGTCCCCTGGGTCCCCTCCCAGCCAGCACGGGGGCTGGGTTCACAGGGTCTCGCCAGCGCCCGGGGCCGTGCCCACGCCGGCGGGGATGGTCAGGGGACAGCGAGGGGCCCGTCCTGGGCATGGTGCCTCCTGGGGACAGGCAAAGGGGTCAGCGTCCAACCCAGGGCACACACAGCCCTCACCCCACAGGGATGCAGGTGATGGTGGGAGCTGCCTGTGGGTACGGGACACGGCTCCATCAGCACCCACGGGGACGGGCAGGACCGAGAAACTTCCGAGAGGTGGATTGAGCCCCAGGCAGGAGGGATTCCCGCAGACAGGAGGGATTCCCGCAGACAGGGTGTGTGCTGGAGGTACGAGGGGGATTTCCCTGCAGGAGACAGGTCACTTTGGGAGACAGCGCAAGGAGGAGAGGGAAGGGGAAATTCCCCGTCTGCTTGGCCCAGCTCTCCCCAGGGGAAATTCCCTGATGGGAGACAGAGTTTCCCGGTTTGCTCCCTGATTTCCATAGCTGGGGCCTGTCCAAGGGCAGAGGTGAGGGGCAGGCTGAGCCCCGGCAGCACCTCTGAGTCCCTGGGACAGAGCAGCGTGACCCACGTCCCAGGGCTGTGGGGGCAGCGGGACCCTCGCTGGGCTCCACTCCGGGACGCTGCGGCAGGTCCGGCCATCCCGGCTGCCTCAGCAAGAGAAGGAGCCGCCGGCACCATCTGCCTGCGACTGCGGCCCCGCTCTGCGTCCCCAGGGGGGACAGTGTGTCCCCAGCAGCCGCAGCCAGGAATTTCACCTCCCCAGCCAGCCCCAGGAGAGGGTCCCGCTGCTCCCGGCATCCGCCTGCCACGGGGCCGAGTCCCCAGTGGGATACAGGGTAGAAGCCAGAGCTGGGACCTCGCTCAGCTTTTTGCTGGTGCATGGTGCGACCCTGGGTGGTGATGGGACAGGGCCGAGGAGCAGCCAGGGTGGCGGCGCCAGCGGGTGCAGAGGGGCTGGAAGAAGCAGTTTTGTTAAGAATCTTCTTCCCCTGTTAAGCAAATAACAACATGACCTTCCAAAGACCTGCTCCTGCCTCCTGCGGTCAGCAGGTCCTCCAGCATGTTCTCACACAGCCACGCAAGTGCGGCTGGGGGATCCGCGCCTCTGGCGCACGCCAAAACATCTGGCGAGGCTGGAACTCACAGCTGGAGAGTTTCCACTTCTGGAACTGCCCATTACATAAAGCCATTTCACACACAGGCTGGGAGGAGGAAGGGGGAGTAGAGGGGAAGAAATTGATCTTTTTTTCCTTAAAAAAAAAAAAAAAAGAAAGAAAAATCTTAAGAAGTTTCCCTGTGAGCAGATCTGGCGAGGGCAAGCGCAGGAGGCTCCGGTCACAGCAGAGTTAACCCGGGAACAGGGAGCCCCAGCTCAGCTCCTCTCTCTCTGCCTTCCCAGCCAAGGCCCAGGTCACGCATCCCTCTCCGCAAGGGGAACAACAAAAACACACCAAACGAGCTGCCGGGGGACAGAGGCTGTCCCGCGAGCCCTGGCCCTGTGGCAGCATCCATCATGGAGCTGCAGCAGCAGGAGCACGGGGTCAGCGGTCCCTGTGCTGTCCCCAACAGCCTGGGAGGACACCAGGGGAGCTCAGCTCCATCGCTGCCACTTCACTGGAGCTGCGGGCTCCGAGCACCCTCCCCAAGCAGCGCCCAGCCCCACGGCAGCCCCTCGACCCACGGCTGCGCTCACCTTTGCAGGGGTGGCAGGTGACCAGCCCCAGGAAGCCCAGCAGGCTGATTTTGTTGCCCGGGTAGCTGTAGTTCGACCAGGCCACGTCCACGTTGCCGTTGGCGCAGCATTCCTCCCACGTCACGCCTGTCTTCAGGATCATGGTGCACTTGGCCTCCTTCCCCTGCTGCAGCCAGCAGATCCCACCTGCGCGGAGAGCAGACGGTGAGGGGTCCCCGCTGTGCCAGGTCCTGCTGTGCCGGGTCCCGCTGTGCCAAACCACCATGCCAAGGGCAGTGAGACCCCAGCCACAGCTGGGTCACCCACGGGGACCACACGGGTGCCCGCGAAGGGCTGGCACGGGATGAGCTGGGGAAGCCAGAGGCTCCATGCCGGCTCCCACATCTCCCATGGCACAGGGGCTGTCCTGCAGCCAGTGTCTCCGAGGTGCCCCGGCACAGTGTGGCGGCTCACACAGCCACCTCAATGTCAATGTCAATGTCCTGGGCTGCCAGCATCAGGCTCCAAACCCCACCCTGAGATAGCATGGACCAGTTATCCCAGTTATCCCACCAGTTATCGCAGCACCTGCAAGCGATGGTCTGGGAGATGCCCAGCCGGCAGGTCAGGCTCTGGGCTCACAGCTCACCCCTTGCCTGCCCGATCCTGCCTGACCCCCAGCGCCGCAAGGGCTGGGAGCCAAGTGGGTGCAAACGGCGCCGTGGAGGGACGGGGACCATCCCTGCAGCAAGGGGCCTGACACCCACAGCCTCTGCGAGGAGCAGCCGAGCACCGGCTGGAGAACGGGGCACTTGACACAGCCCTTGGGCCGGGGCCAGCCCAGCGGCATCGGATCCCTCTGAGTCAAAAGCCTGTTTGTTCCTTAACCCCACAAGCGAATCAGTTTTTTTTTCTTTTTTGTGAGTGATTCCTTTGCAATTTCCGCCTCTGCAAACCAGCCTCTTCTGACGCTTATTTGGGTTTATGCTCTCGTTAGCTGCGTTTGAGGTTTGTTAAACGGCTAAAGATGTGAGGGAGGGATGGGGGAAGGGATGGATCCTGCCAGTGCCGCGCTGGAACCAGCTGCCTGGGCACCTCTGGGAGCATCAGCTGGGCCAACACACCTCTGCCATCAGTGGGTTTATCCCACAATTGTTCTCTCAAGCCCATTTTCCCTTTACAACATCCCATGGCCCCAATTCTCCCCCGGTACCGAGTTCCCTGGGAGCCACGTCCTGGCTTTGGACCATGCAACTGCTGCCATGGGCACAGCCACACACAGAGCGATCCCACCCACAACAGAACGGATCCTCGCAGCCCCTGCCCGTGTGTCCGGCCTCTGGGGCGCACCCGTGGCCAGCAGAACACCCACCACCTCCTGAGCCACTGAAAAGGGGACACCAAAAGGGGACATGCCCTGGGCAGGGGGGATGGAGCCCACCCACATTGCGGGCAGAGCCAGATGGGCCAGCGCGGGGCGCTCGGGACACCCCGTCCTCAGGGTTTCCACACTGTCTCGAGTGCGAGGGTGCAGCACTTGGTGCAGCTGGATGACCCAGGCTCTGGACAGGGCGACCAGGTCCCTGCCCAGGGCCTTCTGGAACTTGCATTTGACCCTGCGAAGCAGCAAGTGGAAATCCCAGGGGCTGGTGCGATGCCAACCACGACCCCGGGGGCTACAGCAGCATGAGGAGCCTCACAGGAGCCCCCCCATCCTTTGGGACACCCTGTCCAGGGAGCACAGCGCCTGCCCACGCTGACAGGGAACGATGAAGACGAACGGGATTGTGTGAGGGGGGAAGATGGAAACTCCAGCGCCGCTGTAGGAGAGCCCACGCTGGCAGTAGCAGCCACGGCTCCGCAGCGCTGAGAAGGGCTGCTGGAACCCCGGACCAGGGTCCCAGCCGGCCTGGGTGCCGGGTTGGCTTCCCGAACACATCCCGAGTGCCCATGAGAGCTGCCAGCACGGTCAACTGAGCCGGGAGGGGTTCGAGCTGCGAACTCCACACCCAGATCACAAACTGGCTGCCGTTCCCAGTTCTTCCTACCCGGCTCCCAAAGCTCCTGAGCGTGGCTCTCCCACCCCCCAGCCTGAGGAGAGGGACCCCCGGGTACCTGTCCCGGGAGCAATGCAGGGGGCTGGTGGGGCCAGCCAGCCTGTTGCCCCAGTCACCCCTGTTCCAGGGCACACAGGGGTGCAGGATGCCAGGGTCGGGTACCAGCGCTGCCACGACAGGGACATGCCAGCAGGGCCATGTGGGACCCTGGGCGCTCGCTGCTGCCGCAGCAGCCCTGGGACCGAGCCTGATGAAGGGACAGCCCGGGACCGGGCTCACCCGAGCGGCACTGCCAGGCTGCTGCCACTGCTCCGCCAGCACCCGGCACCCCAACGCTTCCCGGTACAACGGGCTCCTGCCGCCCCGAGCCCGGCCCCGCGGGCAGCACCCACCGGCGGGGCGGCGGCTGCGGGAGGGACTGGCGGGGAGGACAGCAGCGTCCGTGGGCACAGCCCGGTAACGGCAACCGGGACCCCGGGCCACCCCTTGCCCCAAGCACCTGCCCCGGGAGGGGCGCGGCAGCAGCGGCGGCACCGACGGCCCCGGCGGGAGCGGCGGCCACGGAGCCCCCGGGCGGCACTTACCGTGCGCGGCGGCGGGGCTGCAGAGGGCGAGCAGGCAGAGCGCCAGCCGCAGCGGCATGGCCGGGCCGGGCGGGACGGGCCGGGACGGGGCCGGGACGCTCCGGCGACCTGTTGCCTGTGCGGCGGCGGCGCGGCCGGCGGCGCTATAAAGCGGCGGGGCCGCGTGAATCACCGGGCGGGGCGGCGGCGGGGGGGCCGCGAGGGCGTGGGCAGCGGGGGGAGGTTGGGGGCGAGGGGGGGGTCAGTGCGGGGGGCGCGGGAATGAGGCTGAGAGTTGGGCTGGGAGTGAGGGGGAAATCGGGGTGCAAGGGGGGGTACGGGGGGGCGGGGGGGGGGCAGAGAGAGCACGCACGTCACCGCCTGCGGGTGGGGGTGGCGGGGGGGGAGGTGTCCGTGTGTCCCTCGGATCGAGCAGGGGTTGGCACCCCCCAGCTGGACTGGGCCAGGATGGAGATGGGGGAGAGATTTGGGGGTGGCCTCATGCTCGGGGTGCAGAGGTGGCCCAGCCCAGCAGTGGAGCAAGGGCCAGGGTGGAGAGGGCAGAGACCCCGAGCTGGGAGGGACTGTGAGGCTGCAGGGAGCCCAGGGCAAGGCCAGTCGGGGTCCCCGACATCACCGGGGTTTGCTCCCTGCTCGGTGCCCCTGCACAGAGATCGCTCCCCCGTCTGCTAGAGGGATCAGGGTCCCCCGTCCATCATCCCTCTCCCCGGGCAGGGTGCTGGGGACACGGGGCTCTCTGCCTCTCCCCGCTCCTGTGGCAGCCCAGGGGCCTTCTCCAAGCCCGTGAGCTGTGTCCGTCTCCCGGCCGTGCAGCTGAGGAACGCTTTACCCTTTGCACTGGCCTCAGCTGAGGTCATGTTTTCGGCAGAACTGAACTGGGCTCTTTCAGGAGAGGGGCCCCGGCCGGAGAGCCCCGGGGACCTTGCACCACCCCTCCGGCCCGGCAGCAGCCTCCTGGCTCCGAGCGGTGCCAGCACAGCCTGAGCAGCTCACTTTGGCGCAGGATGCTCCTGGATGCAGCTTTGCTCCAGTGGGACATGGAGCAGCCAGGGTCCTGTGACCCGGGGCGAGCAGGGTGTGATGCCAGCAGGCAGAGCTGTTGTGTCCGCTGGCACCACCGCGTCCCCGTCCCTCCCTCTGTTCTAAGGACAAGTCCCAGGGTCCCCTGCCAAGCTGGATCTTCCCCTTCTCCCCACACAGCCCCTTGCAGCCCCAGGGAGCAGGTGGGGATGGGGAGGGCTGGGTTCTCCCCAGGTGGCATTGGTGTAAACCATAGGGTTTCGGCAGAGGAGCCTTGGTGCTCAGGTCACCCCGGACAGCGTGTGTAGGGCAAGGACCCTGCTGAGAGGGACACGAAGGGGCTGCTGTCCCGGAGAGGGAGGACAGAGCTCTGGTGTGCTGCTGGGCAGCGCTGCTGCCGTCCCCGTCCCGGCCGGCCTGACCCCGGCTCGCCGCGGCCGCCGAGCAATTGCCCATGTAAGGGCAGAGGGCCAGGGAGCCAGATCCCCGAGCTGGATTTCGATGAGCGTGCGGGCGGGGAGGCACTTGCTCACATGCTCCAGGATGCAAGAGTTGCTCGCGGAGGCCAGGAAGGGATTTTCCCTGGCTGTGAGCAGCATTGCACAATGGCAGGGAAGGGGTCAGCTTGTGTGCCTGACGTGGGCAGGAGGAGCTGCTGGCCTGAGGGACACGGGTCAGCTCCTTCCCGGGAAGGGCTGCTGGTGCCAGGGAGCTCAGACCCCACCAAGGCCACCATGCTTCCCGGGCTCCACTTGCCCCTTGGCTCCGGCAGCCCTGGGAAGCGATGTGGTGCCGCCGGGAAGCCATTGCCCGCGGTCACGCCGCAGGCGGGGGCCAAAGCTGGTTCTCAAGCAAAGCTGGGAGCAAAACTCCACCGACCAGTCTGCGACGCCGCTCCTGCTCCCTGCACTCCCACGAATGGCCCGGGCAGCAGCTGAGCCCCAGCAGCACCCAGAGAGTGCGGGGGGAGAGGAGCCACGCTGGGGGCCATGGAGGAGCCAGCGCTGCCCCTCGGGAGGCGCAGGAGCCCCTGGGCTGGGCAGGGGCTGGGGGCGGCGGGGGTTGCAGGGACAAAGGGCCCTTTGCAGGCGCAGTGAATCGCAGCCTCACAGCTGACCTTTCCGTCTGGCGCTGGCATTGTGCTGGCCGGGCAGCTCCTGCTCCCTCCGCGCTGCTGCACGGTCACAGAGCCAAGCATCCTCCTCCAAAAACCCGGCTGCTTCGTCCTCCTCCTGAACTGCTGGGCGCCTTTAAGGAGGGAATCTCACCTCTCTCATCAGTTCAGGCTAATTAAACTCGGCTAAACCAATTAGAACTGCAATTTGCAACAAGACACACAATTGAGAAGTGTTTCTCACAGAGCCCAGGGTCAGGGCACAGGCAGAAGTGTAGAGGTTTGGTATTGACAGGGCGGATCTGCTGGTAAGTCCCTGGATGGTTTTGGTTGTCATTTCCCCCTCGGAGCGCAGGATCCCAGTCCCATTGCACTCCCAGGTTTCTCCCGTGCAAGCAGAGATGCTGCTGAACGCCCAGGTGGGGAGCAGGGCTATGGTCGGCATCCCCTCAGCCCACGGTGCTGCTCAAGCTCCAGCGTGGCCACAGGAACACAGAACCCCTAGGGACGGGACCCACACTCAGTCCCTGCCCAGGTCAGCACCAACACGGAGCCAGAACCCAGCAAGTGGCAACCGGGCAAAGCTCAACCCGAGCCTCAATCTCCCCCTCCACGAGCATCCTCTGAGCACGTGGCGAGTGGCCGGTGTGAGGCATGAGCTGCCGGCACGGCCTGGTGCTGTGGAGCTGCCCCTCAGGGACCTGACCCCGGGGCTGGATTTTCTCCCCCGTGTCCGCACGGCTCCAGCCGGGTCCATGGGAGAGATGCATCTGGCTCACGGCTGCATCACCGGCGTTGGGGAGAGAGTGGCGGAGCGATGTGATCCGCACCTTGATGGCCCGGCCAGCCATGCTCCACCCCCAGCGCTGACACGCAGCTTCGCCCCGCGCCCCGGGGCAGCAGCGTCACCGCTCCGTGCCTCAGTTTCCCCATCTGCTGTGGCGAGATAATGCTCCTCTGCTTGATCCTGCGCTATCTCACAGGAAGGTTGCAGGGATTAGTTGGCTAATGTTTGCAAGGAGCTTTGAAGATGAAAAGCCGTGAATAAATGCCAAGAAGTGCTGAGCTGGATTCTCCTCGCCAAGTAATCGTTTCATGTTCCTGGGACACTTCTGCAAATGCAGGAGGGCAGGGCGGGAGAGCTGCGTATGGGGAGGGCAGGGGGGCGGGAGGCTTGCATATCTTTCCAAACCTCCTCCAAATCTGATCACCCGGCCTGTTTTACTCCCCATCAAACCCAGAACCCTCCCACCGGTGCCTTCCTGGCTGCCCCCTATGAGCGCCCAGACCCCGAGCGGCTGTGGGACTCGTGATGGCTCCTGCCGGCGTCGCCCTCCCCACCAGGCCGGGGCTCTGGGTCCTGATCACCCGGGTGGTTAATTAACACCCCTTTGCCTCGGCTTGTGGGCTGCCAGCAGGGCAGGGGTTAAATCGGGTGCTGCTGTCCCCCCCCAGCACCCCCCAGCCTGACACCCGCCATTTGCTGATGATCCCCTGCGGTTTGCAGTGGATTGTGCTCATATCTCAGACAATTGGATTTAATTATCTGGGTAAGATTTCACCAGGCACCGTGTCAAAGGCTCGACTGAAGCTCAGCTCTGCTCTGCTGTCCCTCCGCACCCCATCCCATCCCATCCCATCCCATCCCATCCCATCCCATCCCATCCCATCCCATCCCATCCCATCCCATCCCATCCCATCCTGCAGGACCCTGCTGCCCGGCCCAGGAGCAGGAGCCGGGGCTGCTGAAGCACGTTTCCCTCTCAGTGGCAGAGCAGATGTCTCTTGTCTCTGGCCTGCAGTTGGCTCTGGTTTCCATCTCCCCTGTCTGTGCGCACACAGATTTATAACTGCCTTAATGAGTTCCTTACAAACGATCTCGTTGCCCACATGGCCGGCTGAGCCCTGCGGGGGGCGGCCGCAGGGGGAGCGGAGGTGAGGGGGTGGCCGGGCTCCGCCGCAGCCGGCGAGGCTCGTGTCACAGCCTTGACCACCGGCACAAGCCATGGGTCACCTGCCGGGGCCCAGCCCCAGCCGGCAGCACCACGAGCAGAGCAGGAAGGCACCGGCTGTGCCGGGACACGGCTCTGTCCAGGGAGAGAGGAGAGCAGGGCTCCCTGCTGCGTGCATGGAACCACCCGTGCACACGTGTGCATGGGTCAACCTGTGTACATTTGTGCACAAAACTACATGTGCACAGAACCACCCGTGTACATTCGTGCACAAAACTACCCACGTACAGAACCACCCATGCAAGTGCATGCACAGAACCACCCGTGGACATTCACATGCAAAACTACCCATGCACAGAACCACCATGTACATTCATGTACAAAACTACTCGTGCACAGAACCACCCATGCACGTGCGTGCACAGAACCACCCGTGCGCATTTATGCACAAAACTACCTGTGCACAGAACCACATGTGCACAGAACCACCCATGCACATTCATGCACAAAACTACCTGTGCACAGAACCACCTGTGTACATTCATGCACAAAACTACCTGTGCACAGAACCACCCATGCACATGCGTTTACAGAACAACCCATGCACACACGTGCAGTGGGAACAGTGACAGAGCACCTCCAACCCCCAGGAAGCCAGCAGGACAGACATGAGGACAACACAGTGAGCAAATTGGGTCCTTCATCCCACAGGAGCTGATGAAGAGGATGCTCCAAGCCCCCACGAGCGAAGCCACCGCAGGAATCACCTCCCTGGGAGCACCGGGCTGTCCCGGCTCTGCCGCGCTCGCTGTCACCGGCCCGCGGGAGCTGCCGCGGTGCGGGTCCCCGGGCTCGCGTGGCTCTGCTCCGCCACGCGTGACACTGCTCTGAGTGACTCCCACGAGCACACGTGTAAACAGGCCGTGAGTCAGCGGCCGCGCCGGCCGCGCGGTTTCCCCTCTGTAAACGTTTCCTCCGCCGCGGTGGAGGGAAGGAGCAAAGGGAGCCTGGAGGGAAGAGCTGGCAGTGCCCTAAAATGTAATGAAATCGTGTGGGGCTGAACTGTGTCCAGAGGAGATGAGAGTCGGTAAAACCTCCCGGGTCACGACAACCTCTGCGGCTCCTCGGGGAGGCTGTGGGGAGGACAAGCAGCCGCTGCGGCCGAGCTCTCGGCAGCCGGAGGTTCGGCCAGCGCAGGGCAGAGCTGCCGCGGGGCACGTCCCCCCATGGAGCCCCCGTCCACCCCCAGCCCTCAACAGAGAGAAGCCTGATGGTTTGCATAGCCCAGGCTGGCAGTCGGGAGAAAAAAACATGTTTTTCACATTAAAATTTCCCTTGAAAAACAATGGTTATAATCAAGCGTATGAAAAGCAAAGAATCCAAAAAGAAAAAGGGAAATTTTTGGTGGAGCCCAAAAGCCGTCCCCTGAGACTCTGAACTTCCCCTGAGACTCTGAACCTCCCTCGAGACTCTGAACCTCCCTCGAGACTCTGAACCTCTGTGCCGGCGCTGACCAAGGGGCCGGCAAGTCCCTGCCAGGATGGGTTGGCAGTGACACCGGCTGCCCGATGGTGACACCGTGATCCAGGACACTGGAGCCGTGCAGGGAGCAGCCCGGACCACCCGCCGCCAGCATCCCCCAGCCCTCCCGCCGGCGCGGCGGCGCTGACGGGCGCAGCCCGTGCCCGCTGCCGCGGGTTATCGGGAGCTGCCAGGGCGGGATCCGGACCCACAGCCCGGGGAGACGAGGTGGGGGATGTAAATCTCCTGATCTGTCTGTGAGGGAATTCAAAGGGAAACCGATTCAAATCCGCCGTGACATGACTGGCTCGGGGCTGGCAGACGATCCCTGCGGTGTTTGTAACAAATCTTGCTGCTTTCCTTTGAGTGGCCTCCAATTTATTAATTAAAATAGGCAATTATATGTAATGTGGGGTGGAGGGGAGCGGGGAGACCAGCTGCACCAGTTATTCTCACTTGGCAGGAGCGGTGCTGGGAAGCTGCTCATGCTCCCGGAGCTCCTTGTGCTTCCCGGGCTGGGGGCAGAGCCGGGAGCAGGCGGTGCTCGGAGCTCCCGGCACGCTGCAGCGCCAGCACCGCTGCGGTTCAGAGCGCACGGTCCAGCGGCCGAGACCTTGGAGAGAACGACTTGCCCGAGTCCCCAGGGGCTTGGCAGCAGAGATGGAAGCTGCACCCAAAGTTGCTGGAATCTGCCGAAAGCGCCAGTTGCCTGCGGCCCTGTGGAGCTGGAGTGTGCCAGGAAAGCCAGCTCCCTTACCGTCTATCGCCATCCGTCCCTGCACACTCATTGACAGCAAACACCATGAGCCAGAGACCCCAGGCTTCAGCAGAGCACCCTGTGTGCGGTGCCGGCGGAGGTGGCACGGCATCGGTGGCACGCCATCAGTAGCACGCCCGTGCCACGCCACGGCTGCACGGCTGGGTTTATCTGCACGCTGCAGATGCCGTGGCAGCAGGCTGGCAGGATTTATCCCGAGCCCGGGTTGCTGCCTGCAGGACACGCAGGACACACCGGTCCGGCTGCGGGCTCCTCTGCCTGCTGACCCCAGGGCACGGCGGGGACTGGAGCTGGTGCGGTGCCACACACCCGGCCGGTGCCATGCGGACAGGCTGTCTCCTGCTGAGATTGTGCACTGGGGGCACGTGCGTGCAAACACACACATGCACACGCACACATGTGCACACAAACGCCTGTGCCAGAGCCTGCGCCGCCGCAGCCCGTGGCTGCCCCCCGCCAGGCCTGGCACGGTGGCACTGTCTGCATTAAGTAACGTCTGGGGACGTGAGCTCATCACCAACACCCACGGCCAGGCCACGCCAGCGGCAGCGCCGGGTGCTGCAGGAGCGGGCCTGGCCTCGCCACCGCCACATCCCCATGGGTTGTGGGAACATCGCCTGCCCGGGGCACACGGGCATTGTGGTACAGGACACCACGGCACAGGGCACCGCACACAGGACACAATGGCACAGGTCACAGTGGCACAGGGCACCGCAGCACAGGACACAGTGGCACAGGGCACAGTGGCACAGGACACCACAGCACAGGACACCACGGCGCAGGGCACCGCGCACAGGACACAATGGTGCAGGGCACAGAGGCACAGGACCCTACAGCACAGGACACCACGGCACAGGGCACCGCACACAGGACACAATGGCACAGGTCACAGTGGCACAGGGCACCGCAGCACAGGACACAGTGGCACAGGGCACAGTGGCACAGGACACCACAGCACAGGACACCACGGCGCAGGGCACCGCGCACAGGACACAATGGTGCAGGGCACAGAGGCACAGGACACCGCAGCACAGGACACCACGGCGCAGGGCACCGCACACAGGACACAATGGCGCAGGGCACAGCGGCACAGGGCACCGCAGCACAGGACACAATGGCACAGGGCACCATGGCACAGGACACCACGGACTCGCTGGCTTCCATGTGGCCCCCACCGCTCTGCTCCTCCCAACACCAGCCCGGTCCAGAGCAGCGCAGGGGTTTTCCACCTGTCCCAGCTGTCACCACAACCAGGCTCCGTGCTGAACCCCACCTGGCACAGGGGACCCCACGCCACCTCCACTCCCAAACACTCCCAGGTTTTGTGGCCGCTGCGCTCGGGGGTCCCCATGACACCCAGTCCAGGTGTGAGCAGGGCGCCTGTCCCCCTGCACAGCGAACCCCAGCGGGATCCTGGTTCAAAGCTGCAGAGGAGCCTCCCACTCTATCCCATCCCCTCCGACAACGACCGGTCCAGGATATTCTCCACTGACCTTGGCCAAGCCCTCCCTGTTTCCCTCCTGCTCTCCCCGTGCAGGGACGGCCGGTCGCCCGCTGGCTGCCCAGGGAGCAGGCTCCGTCTAACGATGAATCGATGAATCGATACCGATCTGGGAGGTGTCACCCCTTCGTCAGGCCTCCAGAGAGGGTGCAGTTTGCTGCAGCACCGTGGGAAAATCCTGGCTTCCCAGAGTGACTCAAACATGCTCCTGAGCAGAGCCGGCTCCTGGGAGGCAGCGGGCAGGGGACAGGTGAGCTCCGACGCCCAGGTCCTGGGGTTCATCTGTCCCAGCACCCATGTGTCCCCATGGGGAGGGACAGCGGCCGGAGTCAGGGCATGGGACTGCCCGGGGCAGCAGGACCCTCGAGTGCCAGCAAAGGGCTCTGGCGCAGGATCCACTCCCCATGCTCAGCACCGGGGCTGCGGGCATTGGGGTCTGGGCAGGTTTGGGGCACAGACTGGAGGAGTCACAGCTCTAACAAGGAGCTTTCCCCCAGCCCAGGGACACCGTGGAGGGTCCTTGTGTTGAGCCCCCTGCTGCACAAACACATCCTGGAGCTGCGGCTGCCCTGACCGCCTCATCCCCACATGCACGAACACCCGTTGCCATTTGCATCCTGACGAGCGTGGCCACGTTTGGCTTCTGCAGCTCCTGCGTCAGGGAATTCCAGAGGGACAAAGTCAGTGCAGCCGGATCCTTCCCTCCCCATCCCACAGGCACCCGGCGCACATTTGATCAAGATGCAACTTGTCCTCCCGCCATGGAGCAGGGCAAGGAGAAACGTGTCCTCGGGTGGAAGGGAACGGCCAGGGCGTCTGGGCCACGTCGGGACGTCTGGACCCACCGTCCGGTCCAGGAGCTGCAGGACCCAGTAGCGGTTTCCTCATTGGTTGTAAATAATTGCTAACACGTCTTATCAACAGCTGGGATCATCAATCAGCGGCTAAACGGCTGCAAATTTGTCCCGCAGCTGCAATTTCCACACAATGAACAAACCTTTCCAGAAGCCGCCAACCAGTTACCGAGCTGTCACGCGGCTGTCTCCGGTTTGCAGTGCCGGTGTCTGTCCCCATCCCCTGTCCCCATCCTGTCCCCATCCCCTGTCCCTGTCTCAGTTCCCTGTCCTCTTTGCCTGTTCCCATCCCTGTCCCCATCCCCATCCCCTGTCCCCATCCCTATCCCCATCCTCTATCCCCATTCCCCTGTCCTCTTTGCCCGTCCCCTCCCCATCCCCATCCCCTGTCCCTATGCCTGTGCCCATCCCCATCCCCATCCCCTGTCTCCATCCCTATCCCCATCCCCTGTCCCCATCCCCATCCCCATCCCCTGTCTCCATCCCCATCCCCTGTCTCCATCCCTATCCCCATCCCCTGTCCCCATCCCTTGTCCCCATCCCTATCCCTATCCCCTGTCCCCATCCCCTGTCCTCTTCTCCTGTCCCCATCCCCTGTCCTCTTCACCTGTCCCCATCCCTTGTCCCCATCCCCTGCCCTCATCCCTTGTCCCCATCCCCTGTCCTCATCCCTTGTCCCCATCCCGTCCCCGTCCCCTGGCAGGCACGGGGAGCAGGGTTTTTGGGGGTATCGCCCTGAGCCGTTTCCCAGTCCCCTCCCAGCCCTCCCCAGCAAACCCTGGGCTGCAGATGCCACCTGCTGGCAGCGACTCTGCTGCCACCCGGGTCACCCCGGAACACCCGGCCGGGCTGGGAACAACCCCCAGAACAAAGCTTTCATTGACCACCCCCCTTCCGAAACCTCCCCAGCACCCGCCAACGTTACTGAGGAGATCTGGGGGGAAAACACCTCGTTTGGGAGGTTTTTGTTCAAACGGAACATTCAGGGTCCTTTGCGACTATTGCGACTTGACGCAAATCTTGGGATTTTCACTGAAAAATCACTTAGCGAGCTCTCCAGGGATCAGACGGGACCCCGGTGTCCCGGACCCCCCGAAATAACGTCAGCCCCGCCCACTTAGGCTCCACCTCCCCGGCAGCGTCGCCCCGCCCCTTTCTCCCGCGTTTCCGCTGCGCCTTCTTTGCTTGTCCCCGCTCGGCCGCCGTCGTTCTCCGCCGCGCGTCGCTGGGCGGGGCGGGGCCGGGCGGCGGGGGGGGGGAGGGAAGATGGCGGAGGCTTCACCGCAGCCGGGACGGTTCTTCTGCCACTGCTGCTCGGCCGAGATCGCCCCGCGCCTGCCCGTGAGCGGGGGTGGGGGCCCGGCCGCGGTCCGGTGGGAAATGAGGGAGCCGGTGGCGGGGGGATTGGGCCCCGGCGGGGCGGGCACGTGGGGTGAGGCCTGGGGGGGCCGGGGCAGGGAGCGGGGGCGTTGGGGCTGCGGGCCCGGGGGGGGCGGTTCTGCGGGGTGCGGTTGGGGCGGTAGGAGGGACTGGGGCGGGGATGTGGTGCCCCCGGCCGAGGGGAAGCGGCCGCTGGGGACGGGGGCGGCGGGGCGGACCTCGGGCCCGGCGGGGGAGGTGGGACGGACGCCGGCGGGGCGGGAGGGACACCGGGCCCGGGGGGGCGGGACGGGCCCCGGGGGAGTGGGTGCCGCCGCGGTTCGGGAGCCCCGGGCGATGGGGAGGGGGTCCCGGGCGGCAGCTCTGCCCGGCCCAGCCCGGTCGCTCGCCCCCGCATGGGTGACACCCCCGCACCCCGGGCTGTGTCTGGAGGGGCAGGAGCTCTGAGGGGCAACGCGGGGGCGGATTTTTTGTCCCTCTCAGGATTTCGGGGGGTGTAGGAAAAGCTCCCCGGGTGGTACCAGCTGTAGGCAGGGACACAGGTGACCTGCACACGCTGGGTCACCTGCAGAACCCGCCGGGATGAGCGAGTGTCCCGTGTGGGCTCGGGAGCGTTGGCTGTTGCGGTGGAACCGGCTCACACACCATAGGGGCTGGGACTGGGTGTGCTGTCCATCGCCTGCCAGCTGTTGCGAGGTGTTAAATTGGATTCCAAGGATCCTGCCAGGCTCTGTTTGTGGTGAAACTTTCCACAGCGTCTCGTTGTTGCTTTTTGTTAAAGTTTATTGAATTTTAAGTGTCACCCAATAGCCCGACTGTGAGCATAGGTATCTCGTTGTCACGGTTGATTAGACTTGGGTGCCAGTTTGGTTTTGTGACGTGCTGTTTGTCCCTTCGCCTCCTCTATCACTCTTTCTGGTCAGGTGAGGGCAGGCCTTGCTGGTAGATCTCAGCTTGTATTTACATATGAGGACAAAACTCCTGATAATGCTCCTGTGAGATGTGGACATGGGCTGGAGAAAGTGGCTGTGGAGCCGGAGGTTGTAACCTCAGAATATCTGTCATTTGTTTCTGTTTAAACACCCCGTCCTGGGCTTGTTGTGGACGTACTGACAGCTGCTGCTGTGACTCCAGCTTTAGATAATTGCCAGTTAACGAACTTGTGTTGGGGTCCAAGTTCATTCGCTTTCGCTTGCTGTTTGCAGCCCGAGCTGCTGGAGGTACCGTAGCACATGCTGCAAAAGGAGAGATTCCAACAGCCTGAGAAACAACCAACGATGACATTTGTGCTGGTCCAGCTGCAGAGGAATGTGCTGACCCCTGTGTTCCGAGCTGAGCGCGCAGGAAAAAGCCTCGCGGAGCAGAGCGGAGGGCGCTGGGAGCTGCTCGCTGCGGCTTCCGCGGTGCTTTACCCCATTGCTTTACCCCGTTTACCCCAGCGTGCCACTGCTGGGAGGTAAAACAGGGATGGGGCATCACAGAGACAGCTGCTCTGTGTTTGACATGGGAGTTCTCGTGTGCCGGGAGCCAACTTGGAGAATGTGAATGGTGTAGAAACGCTCTCAAAATCCAACGTTGTATAGGTTGCGTAGACCCGGGTGTTTCACAACCTGCGCAGAGAGGAAGCGGCGACTCCTCCGCGCCTGCCTCAGGTCCCGGCGTTCGCCACGTCCTTATCGGGCCGGGCAGGCCGGGGCAGCGCCGCGCGGTCGCTGCCGTTGCCGCCTCGTGCTTGGGCCTTATCAGAACGTTCTGTAGGAGCCGTCCCAGACCTGCTATTGGGGCAGACCCACGGCCCAGCACCTCTTTTGGGGAAATCCATCGACTTTGTCTGAGGGCCTGTGCCAGTTCTAGCGCAGCAGCAGCAAAGGGAAGCAGTATTATTTTTAGAAGCTCTTCAGTCTCTTCCACGCCGAGCGGGCTTTGCCAGCGTGGGTTTTGGGCGGTTGTGTTTGCAGCAGTGGCTGTTCCGCCTCGGCCGTTGGGCACAGGGGCTGTCGCTTCCTCTTCTGACTCAGTGCAGCTGCTTTTTGGGCACTGAGAAGTGAAGTAATTTCCTTTCAGGATCTTGAGCGCTCTGGGAGCTCTGGCAGCATGGTTGTGTGGTTTAAATTCCTTGCTAGCACCAGGAATCACGGGGAAGAGTGATGGTTTCCTGAGGAACCCTGCTGCTGTTTGCTCAGCGTGTTCTGTCCTTGGCAGAGGCCACACGGGTGGCAGCAGCTTTTCTGTCACCAGCCCTAAGCGCCAGAGCGTGGGACTCGGGCACTGTCTCCATGACCTCACTGTGCTGTGAGCCCCCCAGGTGACATCAGTGACAGCAGCGTGGGCTGCGAGTCCCTCCCACTCCTGTCATCAGGATGTTTGGGGCAGGGACAGGTCCCCAAAAGACGCAGCTGTTTAAAACCGGGTGTTTGAGCGCTGCTGGGCTGGAAGGCTGGTGGTTTTGCTTTCACTTCACCCAGAACTCCATCAGATGTTATCTAATGCCTTGTCTACACTGGGGATTAATTAGCGTTATCCAGATCTTTTCTGAAGCCACATTCCAGACGGGCTCAGGCTTAACAATTTGCCTTGCTGGTCTGGAGAAGGCAAATACCAGCGGTTTGGGGGCTCAGGCTCTGTAATCGTGATGTGTTTGGGATGAAGAGCTGCAGGACCCTCCACCTCATCACACCTTTTATGTACCTCTTCCTTTTCTCATTCAATATTTCTTCTCCCGCAGGACTACATTTGCCCACGGTGTGAATCTGGTTTTATTGAAGAACTCCCCGAAGAGCCGAGGTAACATGCTGCTCTGATGGCTGTTGCTGGAGTGAACTCAGTCTGCTTTGCTCTTTCCTTCTTTTTGAGTTAAAAGGCAATGTTGCGTGCTACATGCGCTATTTTTATTCCTTCTGCCCAATATTTGGGTCGTCTTCCCTCACCATGGGTGTATAGTGCTTAATTCGCATAGTTTGCATTTACAGGTCACTCAGCCCCAGTGATGTTGAGTGTCACAGGTGGTTGCTACAGGGTGGAGCTGGAATGAGTTGCGTTAAAATGAACACAAAAGCACGGTAGAAGGGCTTTCCCCATGGCATGTGGCGGCTCTGAGCTGTTTGAGTCATCGGGGCAGAGATAACCCTCCGAGAGGGGAACCTGTGGAACAGAGTGTGTACGTCCGCTTCGGCTGTAATTTAATAACTTGGAGAACCAACAGCGAAAGGTTTGGACTGGGACTTTGGACTCTGCACCGGGGCCGCCGAGATCCGCATTCACATGCATCGCGGCTGGCTCGGAGCAGGCGAAACGTCTTGAAACGTTTCGGTGGCATTGAGACGGGCAGGGACGTGGTGTCTGTGCTGAGCAGGTGACGTTTGGTCTGACTGCACCAGCCTGAAATCAATCCTGGCTGATCCTGACCATGCTGCTCGTTTGCTGTGACCTTGGGAGAGTCGTGTTGGTGCTGAGCTTTGGTTTATTGGTGCTGTTGAATGTCAAAGCACCGGCCTGGACACCAAGCAGTAAATGTTCCTGCAGCTCTCCAACAGCACTAAGAGTTTTCCTGATAATCTGTCCCGCCTGGTCACATGCCGCTGCAATAGGAGTTCCTTTGATTCAGGATTAGACTTAAGCATGGTTGGGTCACAGTGATCAGTTTGTACCTTAAGTCCTCCCTTCCTGGAGCTCTGGGGGATTAACTGGTTTGTTCGGGGGGGATTGTGCAGGGAATCCTTGCCTGACATGGTGGTTCATCTCTGTCGCTTCATGGAATCAGAATCTGAAAGGGATGGGTGAAGATGTGGGAGAGAAAAATGAAAATTGAGATGAACAATTAGCCAAAGAGCAGCTGAGGGCAGGCGGGTTTCTGTGTGGAGCTGGGGAAGGTGAGACCTTCACGGTCCCCTCGAGCTCTGGCTCAGCACAAAAACGAATCGGTCGCATCCCTTGTGCTGTGGCGGCTGCTGTCCCTGTCAAACTCGTGTCCCTTGCTCTCCTCTGCTGGGAAGAGCTTTTGGGGGGACCCTCCTGATGCTGACCAGTGCTCCTCCTTCACAGGAACACTGAGAGTGAGAGCAGCTCCTCCACGGCAGCCAGCGATCAGAGCCGGCATCCCTTCGAGGTGAGTCCTGCCAGCTCCCCCACCGCTTCTGCTTTGCCACTCAAGTATTTTTCCATTAGGACGTTGTTTAAATGCTCCCTGGATTATGACAAAATTTAGGAAAGGTGTTACTGTCATCCGTGTGCTGCTCCTGAAATCTCTGCATGTCAGATTTTACTGCGTGCTTTTGATAGCACCATCACTTGTAGATTACTTGTGTCGCAAGGGGGCTGAGCTGAGATTTCGGGAGCTGCCCGGTGTGTTGCTGTGCAGTAGCCTCGGCTCCAGACGCAGCAGTGACCTGGGAAGTTATGTTTTCCTACCTGCACATGTAGTTCCAGCCTGTGCTCCTCACAGAGCTGCTCTGGGGGTGCTGACCTGCCTGGGTCAGCCGAGGCGAGTGCGTCATGGGGATCTGGAGAGACTGGTCTTTGTTGGAAACTGGGCAGACACCAGGCATGACAGCCAAGAGCCATTTCTCCGCCCTTCACAAGCTATTCCCTCCATTCTCTTCCTCCCAGAACGTGGATCAGCACTTGTTCACCTTGCCGCAGGGCTACGGCCAGTTCGCCTTCGGGATCTTCGATGACAGCTTTGAGTTTCCCTTCGGGTCCAACGCGCCGTCGGAAGACAACAGGGACTCGGAGAACCGGCGGGAGCGGGAGCATCAGTCTCGGCACCGCTACGGCGCGAGGCAGCCGCGGGCCCGCCTGGCCACGCGCCGTGCTGCGGGCAGGCACGAGGGCGTCCCCACGCTGGAGGGGTGAGAACCGCAGCCGCTTCGGGGGAAGGGAGCCCTGGGGTTTGTCACGGATGAGAGTTGGCTGAGGATCAACCCGTCCCTGTTCCTCGCGCTCTCAGGAGGCTCCAGTGCTGGTCCCGGCTTTGCCCCGCGAACTCGGGCGGTTGGGCTGTGGCTGTTGGCAGCTCTTGCCTTTAGTTTACCGGGACCGTTCCCCTGTGCATGGTGGTGGGAACCGCGGTGCGGCTGGGAGCTCTGACCATTAAAGCAGCAGTGAGAAAGCGTTTCCTGGTTGTTCTGTTGTTTTCCTGGTTGTATGATTTCGTACATAATCCTGGTTTTCTTGTCTTTCAGAATTATCCAGCAGCTGGTCAATGGCATTATCGCACCTACGACAATTCCAAACCTGGGACTGGGGCCCTGGTGAGTTGGGAGCCGTGCCACTCTCTCTGACAGTGTCCCCGCTCCCACCAAAGTTCATTGTTGCCCTTGTTCTTACAGGGGAGTCTTGCATTCAAATCCGATGGACTATGCGTGGGGCGCCAACGGCTTGGATGCGATTATTACGCAGGTAAAATGAGCGTTATGGTGGCGTCTCCTGCCCCCTCGTGCAGCACTGCAGAGTCAGCAGCAGTTGCTGTGACATGGGACAAAGCCCCGAGGGTGCAGAAATGGGAGATGAGGTCCGCAGTGCGGGCGGTATGGGGTTCGAGTGCCCTGGCTCGGTAAATGAGCAGATTCTGTTGCTGCTGAGCTCACATCTTCTTTCTGCCACCGTGGCCTATTGTTTTTCAGTTACTAAATCAGTTTGAAAACACTGGACCACCGCCAGCAGACAAGGAGAAGATCCAGGCCCTCCCCACCATACAGATCACCCAGGAACATGTAGGTACGTGAGTCTGCTCTAGGGAAGGAGCCGCGGCGGGGGCAGGAGGCACAAGAGCCAGCGGGGCCAAGGGGAAAAGGTGGCGGGACGCCGAGCTGGGCACTCGGAGTTTCACGCTCTGCTGCTCAGTGGTGGTTTTCCCTTCCCTTCGTGATCCAGATTCTGGGTTAGAGTGTCCCGTGTGTAAAGAAGACTACACAGTGGGTGAAAACGTCCGGCAGTTACCGTGCAATCATCTCTTCCACGACAGCTGCATAGTCCCGTGGCTCGAGCAGGTTAGTGAGTGAGGTTTTGGGGCACTTGGGTGTTTTTCCTGTAAGTATGTTCACATCTCCCCAATGAGGCCTGAGCCCGAGCAACCTTTGGTCAGAGGATTGTCATCCTGGCCTTTTCCCCGAGCGCTGCTCCCGTGTTGTGTCTCTAATCCTGTTTCCCGTATTTCTTGTTTTGTTTTTGTCTGCTCTCCAAAGCACGACACGTGTCCCGTGTGCCGGAAAAGCTTAAGCGGACAAAACACTGCCACAAACCCCCCCGAACTCACGGGGATGAACTTCTCGTCATCCTCGTCCTCCTCTTCCTCCAGCTCACCAAGTAACGAAAACTCATCGAACAACTCATGAATCTTAATCCACCCCTCTGTCCCCGGGGCCCTGTCCCTTGTCCTCCCTCCCTCCCTGGCCAACATCAGCAGCGAAAGGGGCTTCCAGAGCAGAGCAAGGGGAGGGAGCCTGGGGGGAGCAGCGTCCCCAGAACCCCCCTTTGAGTTCTGGAGCCACGGAGACTCCGGATCCTTCTGGGACGAGAAGCCTCAAGTTGTGTGATGGGGAAAGGGCTCTGTCTGTGAATAAAAACACCCGTTTGCCGCGTGGACTTGGAACCGTTGGTGTGCGCGGCTGCTGCGCCCCGCCGAGGGGAGCCCCGCGGTGCCGAGCCAGCGGCTGCGGTTCGCAATGGAAAGGTTGTTTGGCTGGGTTTGAGTCTGAGATCCCTTATTTCTTCTGCTCCTCCTCTCCCCTTGGGTACTATCTCTTCTGCTTTGGAGGTTGAAGTCTTTAAAACAAAGCGTGAGGATCCTGCCTCCCTCCCGGGACCTCCAGCTGGGGAGGGCCAGTAGTTATCACTGAAAACATGAACTCTGGAAACAGACCCCGTTATCCTTCCCGTCCCCATCTCGAGTCCCAGTTCTTTTTCTTTATAACCTCACCCTTCTGATACTCAACACTGAAAGGGTTTTTATAATTTTAAATTATTACTGCTGTTCAATAAACAGACGTTTCAGCTCAACGAGACGTTATGCATGATTTGAGGAAAACTACAAGGTAAGGGGTGCGGAGGCCGTCCCCATGCCCCCGGTTCGGCCGAGCCCTCGCACGCCCAGCGCCAGCCTCTGCGGCTCCAGCACTGGCTCCGGCGTCACCAGCACCCAAATCACGAGCGGGTGGTTGCAGGGTTGCAACCCAAAGCATCCTTGCCTGGTCTTTTGTATTTTTTACACCTTCTCCCTGGTGCCTCCTGCCCTTCTCTCAGCCTGAGCAGCTTTTCCACTGTGTCAGAGCAAGGACCAGCCAAATGTTGTGATTGAATAATACACAGGAAAAACAACAGTTTGGACAAAAAAATGTATTTCGAAGCTACTTCAAATGCAGCTGATTAAAAAAGGAGAGAGAGAGACAAAAATCTGGGTGTGTTTGTGACTCAGTTGCTGTGACAGAGCTGGAGCTCAGAGAATGAAAAGAATGCGACCAGAGCGGGCAGTGACTGACCTGCTGCCCGTGTTCCCCACGCGCCAGGGCCCAGAGGGACAACAACTGCGTTCTGGTTGCATTGCAGCCCCAATGGCACCGGGAGAAACGCGGGGAGCACGGGGTGGGCGATGTCCCCATGGGGAGGTTCTGCTCTGCTCTTTGTGGCACAGCACAAAGAAGGTTCCTTGGAGCAAACCCCCCAGCGTGGACGGCAGCAGCCGGTGCCAGGCTCTGACCAACCCTCCTGGAATGTTTTTCCTCCTCGGCTCTGCCAGCGCGGCCAGGGCAGCCGGCGGCACCTTTCATCCCATGGGCGGGTGCCTGGGGACGAGGGTTTATCCCGGGACTGGTCTGTCAGGGTTAATGGCTCATCCTCCACCCCAGGTTGGCCCAGAGGCTCCTGCTACCGGGGCGCTGGGCCTGGGTGGCGGGTGGCAGCAGGGAGGTCCCTGGCCGAGCCCGCGTGTGCCTGTTGGCTCGGCCGGCACCGAGGTAAACTTTCCTGTTCAATCACCGAAATACAGCCCAGGAAAACCTCCCTTCTCCCACCGTGATCCAGCTGGTGCCCGCCGCGGTCCCCACGCAGTTAACGCGCTGGCTGGTCCCTCTCCCAGACTCGTTTGGAGCTGGTCGGGTAAGAACTGGAACAAGTTTGGTGGTTGTTGCTGGGGCCACCGCTCACGTCTGACGTGACAAGGTGACCAGGCGGCGATGCCTCAGCCTGGCGGGTGCGGACGGACGTGCCCTGGCCAGGGGGATGAGGTGTGGACGCTATTTTTGGCCACGGTCCCCTCCCGCCGGGGGGCTGGTCCTCACCACCACCTGCCTTCCAGCTCCATCTCTGCTGGGGCCCCGGAGCCGAGCCTGCCATGAAAGCACCAAGACTCGCATCCCATTTGTACCACAAACAGCTTTAATCAGTGCGGGTGCTGGGACACGAGACGAACGCACCCACCAGCACGTCCCAGCCCCATGGCCTCCGCCCCGGCCCCACAGCGGCGCTGTTACAGCCATGGCCGCCCCGTCTAGAGATCCGCATCCCTGCGCGGCTGCATCCGCGGCACCTGCCTCCTGCAGCCGTCCTCTGCTGCGCATTCAAAAATAATAAATAGCAGAAAAATAGATATATACATAAATAAAATAACCCTTTTTTCCCTACAGGACAGTCCGGAGCCAGCCGCGGGCTCAGCTGACGAGCATGGGGAGGAAATGCGTGGAGAGGTGCTGCCGGCGCGTCTTGCCCCCGCGCCGCGGCCGGCCCCTGCTGTTGAGCGAGAGGAACATGGGGCGGCCGCGGTGCCGCCAGTGCAGCGACGCGTAGGTGTTGTAGCCGTTCTCCTCGATGCGCTCCGTGAACTTGCAGTTGGGGCTGAACTCCTTCTGGCAGGAGAGGGCAGGGGGTGAGGGGTGGCTGCGCTCACCGGGCCCATTGTCACCCCCAGAGCAGAGCAGGCAGGACCCACTGCTCCCATCCTGGGGGCTCTGGGGGTGCAGCCCCTGCTGGGGACAGGTCAGGGCGTGGGGCAGCAAGACCCCCCTGTCCCAGCTCTGCGCTGCACCCTGATCCCGCTCCCATCCCTCCTGGGGGCAGCGTCCGACCTACCGACCCGTAGAGCCGCCCCCACTTGTTCATGGCCAGGTAGAAGCCGGTGTGCACCGCCCGGATGGCCACGACACCAACACGCACCGACCGGATCTCGACGATGCCTGCGGGACAGGGAAGCACGGTGTTAGAGCCAGGGAGGAAACGCCACCTCCCTGAGGGCCCTGCCCTGACACCGGCTCTGTGGTCACAACGTGCCCCCCGGGAGGGACGGGACTGCTGACCCTCACTCGGTGCTGGGGCAGCCGGAGCAAGGGTGCGAACAGGGTTCCCCCAGCTGGGGCAGGAGAGGGAACCTCTGCCTGGGGAAGATTTGGTCTTTACCCCTTTCCTCCCCCAGGCCCAGCGCTGCGCGGGAGCAACGCTGAGCACAACCTCTGCTTGCCTGGAACAAATCTTTGCCCAGTGCCAGGCTCGGGTTTATCCTGCCCTCATTGGTAGCTCTGCCCACGCATCTGTCCCAGATGTGGTGCCCTGGGGACCCGACCTGGCTCTTGTAGCGCTGGCTCCCTGCACACCCAGGGCACTGAGGCCAGCGTGACCCTTGGAGGGACAACGTGTGCACAGAGGTGCCAGTGGCAGCACAGCCGCTAATGGCAAAGGCATCCGGTCGGACCAGCAGCCCTGACAGGGGCAACACCCAGAGCATCACCAGGGATTCCTGCACCGCCTTGACCCACCAGCGCCGGCCGGCCCAGCCAGCCCCGCTGCCCGCCAGGCCCACGGCGCTGCGGGACGGGGGAAGGAGCCTCCAGCAGGCAGGGCAGCAGGCAGGGTCTGAGCCACGGCAGGAGCTGCCCGTGGGCACCGCTTCCTGGGGCTGCTGCAGGCAACCGGGCTGGAAGGATGCGCAGGGACTCGGGCTGGTGGGGCACACGCAGGGCAGGGGCTTCCACAGCCATCACCCCCAGCATCGCCAGCATCGCCTCCACAGGGACACTCATGCCCTTGCCAGAGCAGGGGGGGATACGGCACCGGGGCAGCACAAGGGCTCTGGAGCATTCGGCGCAGTCCCCTCGATGCTGCGACCAGCACATGGCCCTGGCACCCACCGGGGCCCGCGGTGCCCAACACGGAAGAGCCGATGATGAGCAGCAGCCACAGGGAAGGGCTGAGCGGGTGCCGGCGAATCCGTCTGATTTGGTCACCCTCTGGAGTCGCTGCTAGTTATAAAAAAGAACTTCTGCTTTTCTAAAAATAACCCCCCAGGCAGGAGCCGCCCATGGGGACGCTGCAGCCGCTGTCCCCACGGCACAGCTGGTACGTGTCCTGCACATGCTCACGGATGCTCGGGTCTGAGACCGGCATCGCCCCGAAGCTTCCTCCCTCCCTCCTCCTCAGCCTTTATCCTCCCCACCGCACCTACAAGGAACGATCAGATCCCCCCGGTGAGCGCCGGGTGACCCCAAACGCCGCGCAGGGCTGGCAGCACCCTGGCTGTGCCGCAGGATGAGGTGGGACAAGGGAGCCCTCAGGTCACTCCGGGTGCTGGGTAGAACGGGCAAAGTGACAGCGACTCCCGCCAGTGGCCGTACTGCTCTGCTCTCTCCCGCGGAGCGGCGGGCAGCAGCACCGGGGACAGCGGGGACAGCCGCACCGCAGAGGGTTTTGCGGCGCGGGAGGAGCCGCGGGCGCTCCCCGGTGCCGAGCACCGCGGGGTCCCGCCGCCGTCCGGCCGCCTCCGCCCAGCCCTCGCCCCCGCGGCCGTGCCCTCTGCCCGGTCCCGCCTCTGCCACAGCCCCCGATCCCGGCCCCACTCACTGCCCGGCCGCTCCCTCCAGCGCGTCCCCTCCACGCCGCCGCCGCCGTCGATGCGCAGGAAGAAGCGGGTGGCGGAGAAGAGCCGCCGCCAGCGCACGTCGCCTTCCAGGTGCCCGTAGCTGCGGGGGGGCCGCCGGGGGCTGCCCGGTCCCGGTCCCGGCCCCGCCAGCACGGCCAGCGCCCCGGCCAAGCAGGCGGCGAGGGCGGCGGGGCCCCCGCCCCTCATGGCGGCGGGCGGCGGGCGTGCGGCGGGGCACGGCGGGGCGGCGGGCGACGGGCCATGGCCACCGCGGCGACCGGCCCGACGGCGCGGGCGGGGCGGGGCCGCGGGGCGGGGCCACCCATTCATAAATCCGCGCCCCGACGGCTGCCACAGATCCCCGTGGCCAGTCACTTGCCCGCTCCCGGCTGGGGGAGCGATCGCACGCTCCGGTCCCCAGTCGCTCCCGCGGCGGGCGGGCAGGGGACGGGCTCTCGGGTAGGGCGGGGACAGAGGTGCCAAGCCCGGGGCTGGTGTCTGTCCGCGGGCGGGGTGAAGGGGGCCGGGCGGGCGTGGTGTCCCCGCACCGTGTCCTCGCTCCGTGTCCTCGCTCCGTGTCCCCGCACCGGGACCCGCGGGCTCCACTCCCGTCCGGTCCCGTCCCGTCCCGTCGGGGCCGCCGTGGCCGCCAGGGGGCGCGGAGCCGCGCGGGCCGCGTTGCACCATGGGAGTTGTAGTCCGGGTGGGCGGGGCCGCCGCTCCCACCGGGCAGTGCGCGGCGCACGCGCAGTGGTGCGCGCGGCAGCATGGCGGCCTAGCGGGGATGTCGGTGCTGCGGCTGCGCGCGGCGCTGGGCCCGGCCCGGCTGCGGGGCCCCGGTGAGAGCGGGACCCGAGCACCCCCGGGCGCCCCAGCACCCCCCGGGCCGGCGCTGCGGGCTCTGCGGGTCTTTGTGCGCCGTGCGAGCCCCTCAGGGACAGCGGGCGGGGCTGTGGGTGTCCCGCGGCCTTGTCACCCTCTGCGGGCGGAACTGGGGCTCCGGGGCCTGTTCCCCGGTGGGTCGGACTCTGCGCCGGGGGTCACCGGGGTTCTGTCGCCCCGAGCAGCGGAGCCGGAGCGGTGCTGTCCCCGGAGATCAGAGCCGGGACTGAGGGGGTCTCACAGAGCTGTCCGTGCCTGCTGGGGCCGCACGGACCCGCGGGTTGAGCTGAGATGCTGCTCCCTGCTCTGGGCCTGCCCAGTGGGGACCTGGCAGGGCTGTGGGGCAGAGCGGTGGGGTAGAGCAGTGGGGCAGGACTGTGGGGCAGAGCAGTGGGGTAGAGCGGTGGGGCAGGGAGCAGGGTGGGGATGAAGCCTCCTCCAACTCCCGCTCGTTGTGTCTGCGCTGCAGGGATCTCATGGAGCGTTCTCAGGAACTACTCCTCGGCCAGCGCCAAGGAGAAGGCGAGCAGGAGCGGCGTCTGCGAGAGGACGGAGCTGCTGGAGGGTGAGCACAGGATGCTGGGGAGAGCTGTGGGGGTTTCCCTTTTCCTGCGTCCTGGGAGGTTTTCTATGAGTCTTCCCATTCTGTGTAACCATAAAGATAATATTTGGGACTGGAAATACTTGTAGCATAGACAAGGATGTGGGGCTTCCCATGGCTGGTTGGCCCTGGGGTAGGACACAACCCGCTGCCGTGTGTCCCTCACCTCTTGCTCCATGTTTCCCACAGTGCTGAAGGCTCGAGTGAAGCAGCTCCAAGCCAGTCACATCCAGGAGGTGACGCTCAACAAAGGGGAGCTGGCCCCGCTGGGCAATGACAAGTTCCAGGAGCCGCTGTGGAAAGCGGTGGCTCCTGGCCCCATGGGGGAGCAGCCCGGTCCCCAGGGAGGGGATGAGAAGCTGGCTTGGCCCAGCGGCTGGGCTGACAAGCTGAAGAAGGAGATGCATATCCGGCAGCTGAAGGTGGAGCGGAGGTTGTCTATCGCTGCCGCCCAGCTGGCTCCAGGGGGCCAGGCCAAGAAGAAACCGAAGGTCAAGGCAAAGGGCAAGACAAAGACCAAAGATAAAGCCAAAGATAAAGCCAAAGATAAAGCCAGAGAGAGCCTGAAGAGCCCAGAGAGCCTGAAGAGCTCAGGGAGCCTGAAGAGCCCAGAGAGCCTGAAGAGCTCAGGGAGCCTGAAGAGCCCAGAGAGCCTGAAGAGCCCAGGGAGCCTGAAGAGCCCAGGGAGCCTGAAGAGCCCAGGGAGCCTGAAGAGCCCAGAGAGCCTGAAGAGCCCAGAGAGCCTGAAGAGCCCAGGGAGCCTGAAGAGCCCAGGGAGCCTGAAGAGCCCAGAGAGCCTGAAGAGCCCAGAGAGCCTGAAGAGCCCGAACAGCCCCAAGAGCCCAAAGGCTAAAGTGGTCGCTGCCTGGAGCCAGAGCCACACTGTCCCCCGCATCATCTATCCCCACGGCAAGCCCCGGGTGCTGACAGTGAAGGAGGTTGCAAAGCCCCCGCGGCCACAGAGGAGGGCCAAGGACAGCAGCCAGGACAAGGTCCTACAGCAGACCATGCACTCCAACCTCGAGTGCTTCCTCTTCCTGCAGAAGCCAGAGGAGGCTGAACGGTTCCTGCTCCTGTACCACAGCTCCCCGGCCAAGAAAAGGCTGTTGGATGTCAACGCCTACAACATTGTGATGCGCTGCTGGGCAAGACAGGTACTGAGCTGGCTCAGGGGGAAGAGGCTGGTGCTGCAGAAGCAGCCGTCGCGGTTTCATCTGTTTGGTCATGGTTTTGTCTGTTTGCACATCTGCCTTCAGCAGGTGTCCAGGGAGGGCTTGGCTGCTGCTGAGGGGGACAGAGCTGATCTGAGGCCACTGATCCCTGCAAGGTGGCTCTGAGGGGATGAAGGGGATGGAGCAGGATAGATGTGGCTGAGTTTGAACAGGATCAGAGAGAAGCTACGATTTGGGGCCGCTGGTGTCTGTACCCACAGCTCCATCCTTTCCCATCCGCAGGGCAACCTGAAGCGTGTCAACCTTCTGTTCTCCATGCTTGAGGCCATGGGGCTCCGGCCCAGCCTGGACTCATACGCAGCGGTGCTGGAGTGCATGGGCCGGGTCCCGCCATCCACCAAAGCCGTCCACAGGTAACGCACCTGCCATGGGTGCTGCCAGATGTGGGGCTGCATCTCTGCAGCTGCCACTGCGCTGGAGGAACTGGGAGTTTGCTCTGGGGAGGGGACACACTGCCCCATTGCAGGCATCCAGGGCCTCTGACCCACGTCTCGTGCACGGATCTGGGCGGGAGCAGGGTTTTTTGGGGGTGGGGGAACCCGCATCTCTTTGCTCAGTCTCCCTGCCTGGGTGTGAAGGTGAAAGGTGCCGGCTCAGCTGCCGTGCGGGCTGAGAGGGATCATCGATTGCTGTAACCTGAGGCGAGTGCCCTTGTGGGGACGGGGCAGACTGTGCTCCCGAGGCAGCTCCCACCAGCAGCTCCTGCAGCCCCAGAGCTCGGCGGGCAGGGAGAGCTCCTGCGCTGTCCTGGCCCCGAGGAAAGCTGGGAACCAGCCCTGGAATGGCCTGGAGCTGTGTGTCAGCCTCCCGCCCTGGTTTGGGAGCAGGTTTTGCTTTTGTGACTGCCAGAGCTTTGGCAGGGCTGGCTCTTTGTGCTGGACTGTCTGATGTGGGTCTGGGCGATGCTGCTCAGGGCACAAGTGAGGAAGGAAAAGCCAGATACAACCAAAGCTCTTGGATCCTCAGAAGGGGTCACCCCTATCTGTCTCCTCCATTCTTAGTCTTCTGTTTAAAAACGGTTTCCTGCCTCATGCGCTGATTTATGTTCAACACACACGGTCCCCTGTGAAAGATGAAAGCTTTACCTGCCCCTCCTCAGGTGTGTGCAGCAGCTGAAGCACGATGGCTTCCACGTGGACGAGCTCTTCCAGAAGTGCCTGTTTGAGGAAGACGAGAAGGAGATGGTGCTGAAGGCCATCAGGATTGTCCAGCCCGAATACCAGCTGCCCCCTCCTCCCAGCCCCCAGACCTGCACGTCCTCTCTACTCCAGGACTTCTACTCCAAGGTGAGCCCCAGAGCCTGGGGACGTCCCAGCAGCTCGGAGCTGTTTCAGTGGCACGTGTGACGCTCACCAGTGGCCTCGGGGCCAGCCCAGTGCTGTCATATGAGAAGAACCTTTTAGTTCAATCGCTGTTCAACATCCCACACAGCCTGTCAGGCAGCTCCTTGTTTGGAGGGATCTGTTGCTGCAGATGTGGGGTTTGCCAGCCAGAAACAGAGCTCTGAGCTCCCGGGGAGGTGCCCTCAGCAGAGGTTTGCACCACATGCCCCTTACAGGGAAATGGGAGAATGAACCTGTCTGTGTCTGCTCTTCCTCTGGCTTTGGCACTTACTGCCTTGCTTTTGTTGCAGGAGAAGATGGTGTCGTACCCCAAGCTGGATTTCTCTGTGCAGGAGTTGCAGGAGCGTTTCCAGCAGCAGCTGGAGATGGAGCTGGACAACACCGTGACCATTGAGTCAGTGGAGTCCACCAAACCCCTGAACCCGCAAGCTGGGAAAGCGGTAAACCTCAGGGAGTCTGGGGGATGGTGGCCTGAGGAGGGGACAGCGCCCCGGTGACGCTCTCTGTCCTGTTTCCATTTCCGTGCAGCGCGAGCTGCTGGCCACGCTCCGCTCCCAGTGGCACGACTCCCTGCTGCAGGCCCTGCAGAAGTCGAAGCACAGCATGGCCAGGCTCACGACGGGGTCGGGGCACAACACGCTGTACCCCTACCTGTGCCTGCTGCCGGATGAGGAGTACGTGGCCATTATGCTGCAGGTAGGACCCACGTGGGCTGGGGGGCTGCCCCTGAGCACCGATGTCCCATTCGGGGCAGCAGAATCAGGCCGTGAGCCTCACGGTTTACCCAGGCTATGGGGCGCAGGCTCTGTCTGTTCCCTGTGCTGAGCCACCAGAGGAGCCCGTGCTCTGTCCTGGCTGCACTTCCTTCCTCATCATTTGCTCAACATCGCAGGAAGCGGCATCTTTCTGTGCTCTCCATGCAGGAGTCCTGCTTTGTCTTTCTGCTCTGTCTTTCTGTTTTTCTCTCCTCAAGACCCTTTTTGCCTCCCCCTTTCACAGATCCTCAACAGCCTCTCCCCACAAGGTGAATCGCTAGCTGTGCTGGCCAGGGAGCTGGGCAACAAGATCTATGACAGACACGTCATGCAGAGGAAGCTGCGCAGCCGCCAGCTGGAGCAGGTGCAGGAGATCTACCAGGGCTACATCCAGCTCCTGGCCAGGGACAGCCAGGTGGGTGCTGCTGGGGCCCGCAGGTTCTAACGATGCAGCGAGCGCCAGGTCCTGGTTCTTGACACCTGCTGTCGCAGAGGCAGCTTCTTGCTGTTGAGCTCACTTGGCCACATCAGCATCCTACCCAAACACACGTCAGGGATGACCTCACGGGGACACAGGGACAGGAGGGTCCTTCCCAGCGCTGTGCTCCAAGCACACAGATCCCATGCAGCAAGCCTGCAGGAGCAGCGTCGCTGGCCCCTCTACCTGACCTGGTTTTTTTCCTTCTGCCTCCCAGCCTCACCAGTACTTGCCCCGGGAATACTGGGAGAAACTGGTGGCAGACGCAGGCTTCGGGCCCTCCCTGAACCTGCGGGACTGCAGCTGGCCCTACGTGCTGCTCATGCGCCTGGGCATGCACATGCTGGAGCTGCTGGTGCGGGCGACCAAGGTGCCCAGGAACATCCTCAACCCTCGCCTGGAGCCCAAGCTCATCCCCGTCCTCTACCACATCTACTCCTTCCACAGCAGCGGGCAGGTGAGCCTTGGCCTGGGGACTCTGGGACTGTCACCCTGTGTCGCAACTGGGCCCTTGTTCCTCCCTGCTACCCAGGGACACTCGGAGGAGCCTCCAGTTCCATGGGGACAGTGTTCATCCCCAGTGTGACTGTTGTGCAGTGCCTGGCCAACCACATGCTCTCTCGGACTCCAGCCCTAACTGACCTGCTGACCTTCTCCTCTCCAGGTTGGGCTGATAAAGCCCCATCCCATCTTCTCTCAGATCATGTCAGATGCTGCCGAGGCCACACTGACCTTTAACTCCTCCGCCATCCCCATGTTGTGCCCCCCAGTGCCCTGGATCTCCCCCAACTTTGGGGCCTTTGTCCTGAATGACACCAAGTTGATGCGGTTTGTGGACGGGGCCGTGCAGCACCAGCTGCTGCTGGAGCAGTGTCCTCCGGTCAACCTGCACCCCGTGCTGGATGCCCTCAACCAGCTGGGCAACTGCGCCTGGAAGATCAACCAGCCAGTGCTGGATATCATCATCTCCATCTTCAACGACAAAGGCAACGAGAAGCTGGACATCCCCCCACCTGTCTCTGAGGCGCCCAAGCCTCCCACCTCACCGAGCGGCTCCACTGGCAGCAAGACCCAGAAGCACGAGCTGCTGCTCTACAAGAAGAAAGTGGCCGAGATGCACAGCTTGCGCATGGACGCGCTCTACAAACTCTCCATCGCCAACTACATCAGGGACAAGGTGTTCTGGTTTCCTCACAACATGGACTTCCGAGGCAGGACTTACCCTTGCCCACCGTATTTCAACCACCTGGGTAACGATGTCACCCGCGCCATCCTGCTCTTTGCGGAGGGGCGGCCCCTGGGGCCCAAGGGCCTCGACTGGCTCAAGATCCACCTGGTGAACCTGACGGGGCTGAAGAAGAAGAACGCCTTGCAGGAGCGGCTGGAATACGCCAACGAGATCATGGAGGAGATCCTGGACTCGGCCGACCGCCCGCTCACGGTAGGCGAGAGCAGCTGATGGGGCTCCGGGGGGAACTGGGGGAACCCTGAGCCCTGCGGACTGGAGTCCAGATGGGAATTGTCCAAATATGCTAAGGGAAAAAGGGATCAGTGTCATCTGTAATTGCAGAGGAGACTTAGGCATTCCTCTTGTTTAGTATGGCTTCTAGAAAGGAAAATGAAATGGAAATCAAATTGATTTTGAAACAAAAACATTTTGAAAGATAACGCTTGGAGAGGACAAAGGGAAACAAAGCATTGCAGAGTTTCCTAAATACCACATTTCTGTCTGAGACCACGATGAAATATTAGGGAAGCAGAGGCACCTCGCCCGCTGCACCCCACACCGTGGGGGCTTTGGTGCCAGCGCCTGCTCTCCGTCCCAGGGCCGGCGCTGGTGGATGGACACGGACGAGCCCTGGCAGACCCTGGCGTGCTGCATGGAGATCGCCAAGGCCTCGCGCTCCCCGGACCCCGCAGCCTACGTCTCGCACTTCCCAATTCACCAGGTGGGAGCCCAGAGGATCCGCCTTCCACAGGGGGGAGAGGGGTGGGAGAGCTCAGGGAGAAGCAGCCAGGGCCCCAGCGCCACATTCCCCTAAGAATGAAAATGTAGTTTGTGGGCATCTTGGCTGGAGAACTCCAGTGATTTGCTGCTGTGTGCAGCTGTTAGCGAGCCACGGTGGTTAAATGCTGCTGTGCTTCCTCTGGCTGGAGCGGAGCCCGTCTGGGAGATCCTGTCGGCTGCCAGTCGTACCTTCTCCAGCCGTGGGGTGGTGATGGGGACTGGAAATGGGCCCTACCTGGCTGGGGGGACTTGTGGGGGCAGCTCCAGCCCCTCCGAATTCCCTGGGCTGTGCTCCTGGCCTGGGGCTGGAGCCCAGCAGCTCTGTGGGAGCAGGACAGGAGGTCTGGGCCTGTGGAGCAGGGCAGGGGACAGCACTGACCTGTCCCTGCCTTCAGTGACATTCGCTGTGTGCCCCGTCCCATCACTCAGGTGCTCTCGGCTCTCCGGACACGTCTGTCCTTCCCATTCCTGGTGGGTCTGCAGCAATCTGGCTGCGCTGACACATCCCCTTGCTGCATGGGAGACAGTGATTGATTGTTTTCCTGGCGAGAGGGGTTTGCTCATTTATCTCATTAGAAGATCAGATGGCCCTAATGAGGTTGGGGGCGAGAACGGTGCTGTGTTCTGCCAGTAGCGATGGTCTGGAATATGTATGAGGGCATCTAAACTGATATTGTTATGACAACAAAAGATCAAGAGAGCAGTTGGGGGTGTGAGGAGGTGCTGGTAATGAAATTAAAGCAAGGACTTCTTCTGGAGGGCACCCGAGTGTGGCTGCACCTGAGTCATCAGCGCTGAGTTCGCAGCAGCAGCTCCCGGCTCCGCAACTTGCTGCACTGCAGGGAGGAGGAGGAGGAGGAGGAGAGGGGAGGAGGGCTGGTCCTGCTCGCAGCCGCCCTGTGCTCTTGGGGCTCCTTTTAGCATCCCAGATTTGTTGTTTTCCAAATTTTCTGGTTGTTAGTGTTTCCACAGAGCTATTTGATAATTCATGGAGGGGGCAGTGTGATGTGAGGTCTTATTTTGTTAAACCTCATAGACAGCAGTAGTTAGTGATGGACCCCAGAGAGCGAAACTGGCTGGAAGGAGAGTGGGAACTGGTGTGGCACTGGGTGCAAACCTGGCTGAAAATGGAGGGAAATGGCAACTACCTTCCGAACCGAGCGTGTCGGTGCTGCTGAGCAGGGTCTGTCCCCACGCTGACTCCTGTCCCCACCCCAGGATGGCTCCTGCAATGGTCTGCAGCACTACGCAGCCCTGGGCCGGGACCTCATCGGTGCCATCTCTGTTAACCTGATGCCCTGCAGTGTCCCCCAGGATGTCTACAGCGCGGTGGCCCAGCAGGTAGGGCACAGGGGACACCTCGTGGGGACGCAGCCTCCCGCCACTGTGTCACACAGGGTCACCCCAGCAGAAAGGTCGAGGTGACAGGAGCACATGGAGGGCTCAAAATTGTCATGGGGGGTGACAGAGGTGGGAGAACCCCTGTCTGCCAAGGTGACACTGTGGAGGCAGCAGCTCCGGTCCTGCACCCCTGGCTCTCCCCTCAGTGACCCCAGGGCTCCCCTCACAGGTGGAGGAGTTTCGGAAGAAGGACGCCGAGCAGGGGGTGAGGATCGCTCAGGTGCTGCAAGGCTTCATCAACCGCAAGGTGGTGAAGCAGACGGTGATGACGGTGGTGTACGGCGTCACGCGCTACGGCGGGCGGCTGCAGATGGAGAAGCGTCTCAAGGAGATTGACGGTTTCCCTGAGGTAGCATCCCTGCCCCAGCAGCGCTTTGCTCAGAGAGGTGCCTGTGCCCTCTCCCTGGGGTTTCCCTCCTGCCCTGCTCTCTCTGTCCCCCTCCAAATCCCAGCAGAGGGACTTGCAGCCCACAGGAACTGAGCCCTCGCTCTGCCCTTGCTCTGTGCAGGAATACCTGTGGGAAGCATCTCAGTACCTTGTAAAGCAGGTGTTCAACAGCATCAAGGAGATGTTCTCAGCCACTCGTGATATCCAGGTCTGTTTCCTTCGTCTCTGCTTCTCTTCTCCCCTGGCCCACGCACACGTAGCCCAGGGGCTGCTCCATGGGGAGAGGTGGTTCCTCTGGGTCCTGGTGCAGGGAGGATGCTCCTGTCGCAGCCCAGAGCTGCGGGACTGTCCCTGCTGCAGGGCCGCGCTCCCTGTAAGCGCTGGCCCGTCGCAGTTGGTGTCCGGAGTCAGGCTGCCCCGTGCTGGGAGGGGATGGGGGCTTCCAGCTGCCCACCCCCACCCCAGCTGCTCTCTACCCCCGCAGAACTGGCTGACAGAGAGCGCCAAGCTCATTGCGCAGTCAGGACGGACGGTGGAGTGGGTGACGCCACTGGGTCTCCCCATCGTGCAGCCCTACTACCGCTCCAAGGCCACTGTGGTGAGTACCTGGTGTGAGCATCTGCTTCATGGGGAGCTGGGGGGCTGCGGGCAGGTAGAGCCCGGCAGGTTGGCATCGTGGAGCCGCAGGGTCTGTGCGTGCAGCCACGTCCTCCCCACAGAGCCCGCAGTGTGTGGGTGGCTGGTGGGGAAGCTCCGCTGCTCCCATCCCACTCCGGCAGCCGGGGCATGGGCCCGTTCCTGCGCCAAGGAGCCTTCCTCTGGGCTTGCATGATTCAGTCTCGCTGCTCTCGCCTCCCACACACTGCTGCACTGACTCATGGCTCCTGGTCCCATCCTTGCAGCCGCTCACCTCTGGGAGCCCTTCCCTGCTCATCCCTTTCTCTCTCCCCACAGCTGAACTGCGGCATGCAGCACCTGAGCGTGAAAACCTTCTACACTAACCAGTAAGTATGAAACCACAGTCTCTACTGAGCCCCTGCTGTCCCCAACCTGTGCTCTGGGGACAAAACCTTCCCATCAGTGGAACCTCCCAACATGGGCCAAAGCTCCCAGTGCCCCCCTGAGCTCAGAACAACGGCCTGGGGAGCAGCCCCTGTGCTTTGGTGGGGCCGGGGGCTCTGGCTCTGTGCCGGAGCTGCCCCAACTCCTCCCATCCCCGCTGTGCCACAGGAAGCCTGACACGGTGAAGCAAAAGAACGCCTTCCCCCCCAACTTCATCCACTCGCTGGACTCCACACACATGATGCTGACGGCTCTGCACTGCCTCAGGTGGGAGCACGGCCGGGCTCTGCGCCGGCTTCGGTGCTGCTGGGAGAGCGTCACCAGGGCAGGGTGCACAAGGTGGGACAGAGGTGTCCCTGGGGTGTCTGGCAGAGGCGGCAGGGACACGGAGGTGGCGGGTTGAGCCGTCTCTTTCTGAAGATCTGCAGGGCTGTGCAGAGCATCCCCTCATGTGGTACCTGCTGGTGTCCCTGTGAGAGGGTCTGCATGGGGCAGGGGACATCACAGGGCGGGGACGCTCAGCACCGCTTCATGGCACCTTCTACTGCCTCCCAGACAGGGTCTGACTTTTGTCTCGGTCCACGATTGCTACTGGACTCATGCTCTCACCGTGGACGTCATGAACCAGGTAAAATTGTCCTCTCGCATCCCTCGTGAGCCGGGATCTTGCTGATGTGTCCTCTGGGTGCCCGCCAGCCCCTGCCCCACCAGGCTTTGCTCCACGAGCTGATAGATTTGATCCGATTGATGTCCTGGTGCTGTAGCACCATCTCCTCCCACCCTTCAGCAAGGGTGTGAGGGAGAACATGGCTGTAAATCAGTGCTGAACGCGACGTCTCTGTCCTGCCCTGGCTCTTTCCCCGGGAGCGCTGCCAGGGCTGCTGTACAATGGATCGATAAATCGGGGTCAGCCGCTGATTCCCATCACCTTTGTCCAGCAACTCTTGCTCCCTCCTGCCCGCTGCTTTCCCTGCCCCTCACCCTGAGCTGTCCTGCTTGGGAACACGGGGGGAAGGAGGGGAAATGCCTGTTAACCTGCAGCTCATCATTGCTCCCTGGATCAGATCTGTCGACAGCAGTTTGTGGCTCTGCACAGCGAGAAGATCCTGCAGGATCTGTCCAAGTTCATGCTGGAGACGTACTGCAGGTATTCCTCACCCCCCACGTCCTTCCCTCGGGGCTGGTTGTGCTCACGGGTTGTGTCACCTGCTCGGGAGGGAAGTCGTGCTTCCCTCTTCACTGACACCCAAACTGCCCGAGACCTCAGTGTGGAAAACAAGGGGGGGGCACCTTCTCCCAGAGCTTCCCCGCTGATCTGCTCTCCTTCTGGTTCATCCAGCCCCGACAGAGAGACCAGAGCCCTCTGGCAGAAGAAGCTGATGGAGCAGCTGTCGAACGTCCCTGAGACAGGTATGAGCACGGATGGGAACTGCAGCGCTCAGGAGCGGTTTGGAGAGTAGGGGAGTGAGATGGAGGGTGGCCCCCAAAGTCACTGGGCTCATGTGGTGTCTGAGGTTGGATTTTCCTGCCTGTGCTGGGGGGCAGAGTTGTGGGGCAGCGCTGTGACGTTCTCCTGTCACCTGCCTCCCCTGGAGCTGAGCCCCTGGGATTTTCCCCAGGCTGACCCAGCTCGTCCTGTCCCCATCTTGTTCCTCCATCTGCTTCCAACCAGGAGGCATTTGCCTGGAGATGGGAGTGAGGCGCTCAGCACGGTAATTGCCAGGATCTGGATGAGATACATGCAATGGGATTAAGGCAATTAGTTTAACTCCTCCTAATCTCTCGGCCCTGCTTCTGCCAGACCATCTGGCCAACCCTTGTCCTGCCTTTGCGCGACAGGCCAGGCCGGTGCTCTGGAATGGGCCGGTGCTCCAAAATGCGCTGGTTTTCTATTGCTCTGTTGCTGCTGAGCAGCTGCCGTGATCGGCCCCAAAGGCAGCAGGGAGAGTTCCTACCACGTGTGCTCCTTTCCTTCCCTGCTTTGCTGCTGTTATGCTCTTCTGTCTTGCTCTTCCTACCATTCTCAGATAAATGAGGACATCAGCTGCTAGAGAAGCTCCAGGCTCTGTGCTCAGGCCTGAGCCACAGCCGTTTTCTGCAGCAGTGCTGGGACAGCCCTGTCCTCGCCTGCCCCTGCTCTCTCCTGAGCTCTCCTCTCCCTCGCTCCCCGCAGGCGAATTCAACCTGCAGAAGGTGATGGATTCCACCTATTTCTTCAGCTGATCCCCGGCAGGCCCTGGGCTACCTCTGGCGTGCAGCTGGCTCAGGGGCTGTGGTGGGTGCTGGCCCACCGGCTCTGTGTCCTGCGGCTCCTGGGGAAGGTGCATCTACCTGCCCAGCAAAGGTACCTGCCCCAGGGTGAGCGCAGGAGCAGCCTGAGGGGCTGGTGGGAGCCAGGGGAGCTGCGCTGTACGGGGTCCCTGCTCTTTGCTATCACTGTGTCCAGGCACACGGAGAGGACATCGAGCCGGGGGGCTGTGCTCTCTGCTGTGGGACGGAAGGGGTGACAGCAGCCAAGCTGGCTCCCCGTGGTCCTGTCCCGGCACCATGTCCCTGTCACTGTTGTGACCCTCAGAGCTGTGCCAGTCCTGGGGTGTCACCCCCTCCGTCCCCCCACCAGCGGGCACAGACCTCCCAGCGTGTCCGACCCGCCGGGCACTGTCACCTCTGCAGCCTCTGTGGCTCTTGGCTCTCATTTCAGGGATCGGTTTCAATTCTCACTGGGTCTCAGGCAGGGAAAACCACTACGGTGAGGGTGGAGGTGTATGATACTGTAAATAAAAGCTTTTTTGGAATACGAGGTGGGAACCGTATCCTTCTTGGCGACTTTTCCTGCTGTCTGGGGGTGCTTTCAGCTTCAGGGGGCCAGGGGGAGGTGGGGCTGATGTTTTGCTGACTTGTTGGGCTCACAGAGGTGACACATTCTGGAAATGCTGTTGTAGCTGAAATGGAGACAAAACCTTCCCGTGGTGCAGAGGGTCGGTGCAGCTGCAGGGGGAGCGGGGCTGGCGCGGGGGTGGCTGTGTCTCCTTGGCCCTTGTGTGTCCAGCCAGGAGGCTCCTGTCTCGCAGCCAGCACAGGGAAAGCTGCGGGGAGGAGGCTTTTTGCCTTGTCATTTTTCTGGCAGGGCCGCAGCGCTGGAAAGGACAGAGCTGGCTCCTGCGGCCCAGTCTGGGGCTGTGCCCGTGGCCGGTTCCAGAGCCGGGCGAGGGCAGCGGGAGCAGCCGGGGCCGCGGCAGGGGCGGACGTGGCGAAGGAGACGCGGAGCCGAGTCGTGCGTAGCGCTGTCGGTCGCTGACGTTTATTGCACAGGATGGGCTGGACAGAAGGTGGACGCCGGGAGCGCGGCCCTGTCCCCGGCTGCGTGACACCGGGCTGGCGTGGGAGCCCTGGCTGCGCTGCCGCGTGTGGGCACCGTGGGAGTCTCCGGTGCGTGTGGCAGAGGCGACGTACACGTACATGTGCACACCCCCTGCACGTGTGTCTGCAGGTGCACACACACACACACACACGGTGCTCACCAGCCTTGGGGCGACATCCCTCAGACCCCCCCCAACTTACCTCCAGTCCTGGACTGTCCCCCTCGCCCGGAGTCCATGAGGGGGACACAGGGACACGCGCAGGCGCGGGGGCCAGCGTGCGGAAAGCCCTGGGGCAGTGTCCTGCAGGTGCACACACAGGGATGTAATTGGGTCATAAATATCATATATGCATTGGTCACGGGATGATGCAGCTGTGGCTTCTATGGGGCAGCCGGGGGGCTGTGGGGAGTGGGACATGGGGCCAGACTTTGGTTGGAGGTGACGTGGGTGGGGGCTCAGCCGGCCCTGCCGTGTCCTCACAGCAGGTGGGGGGCGCAGG
The DNA here is from genome assembly GCF_037038585.1 of Patagioenas fasciata. NCBI lineage: Eukaryota > Metazoa > Chordata > Aves > Columbiformes > Columbidae > Patagioenas > Patagioenas fasciata. Next base: position 4,637,162 of record NC_092546.1, on the reverse strand, counting down.
GGCCCTGTGCCCACCCCAGCAGCTGCTGGGGCGGCAGTGGCTGTGGCTCCTCTGCCAGGGCGGCGCGGGACGGGCGGGGGACACGGGACCCGCTGCCGCGGCCCCTCGTCCCCGCGCGACGCGGAGGTCACAAGTTGGAAGAGAGCCTGGACTTGGCCGGGTCCGTGTCGGGCGTGCTGGCCGCCGAATCCTTGCGGGCCGAGTCCTGTGGCGTGGCGGGCGGCCCCGCCAGCCCCGAGCCCGTGGGCGCTGGGTGCACCGGGGGTCCCCGCGGTGGGGCCTGGCCCCGCAGTGTGGCCGGGGGGCCGGGGCCCGGTGAAGCGGCGGCGGGGCCCCCGCCGATGGAGGAGCAGGACTCGCGGGCCGAGGCCGGTGGGCTCTGGGTGCTGCCGGCCGCCAGCCCGTGGGGCAGGGAGGGCTGCGAGGCCGAGAGGGGCCGCGACTCCTGGCTGAGGCTGCTGGTGGGCAGCGCCTGCGTGCTCTTGTGCGCGGCCAGGCGCTGCGGCGAGCCGGGCGGCTGCTGCTGGCCCAGGGACAGCTGGGAGCCCCCCTGCCCCGCGGCCCCGCCATAGGCGAACGTCCGGCTGGCCAGGGGGCTTTGGGACGGCGGGCTGGCCGCGGCGAAGGCGCTGGCGGGCAGGGCTGCGGGCTGGGCCGGGTCCGGCGAGGGGTTGGCGTGGGGCGCCGGGGGCTGCGGCTGCTGCGGGGGGCTCTGCTGCAGCAGGACGGGGGAGACGGCGAAGGGGCTGGGCACGGCCTGGGCGTACTGCAAGCGGCGCATCATGCGGGGCGAGCCCAGCGCCATGGAGCCCACCAGCGGGCTGGCCATCTGCGGGCAGAAGCTCATGGCCACGGCTTGCTGGAGCGTGGCGATGGCCGAGGTGACCTGGGGCTGGACCGGGCTGTACATGGCCGTGTGCTGCTGCAGCTCCGCCTGCTGCACCATCTCCCGGTCGTACTTGACGATCTCCTGGATGATCTCGTTCTCCTGGTTGTTGAAGACACCCGAGTTGAGGTCATGCTGCACTTTGTGGAGCAGGATCGAGTTCTTCTTCCCTGCAGGGAGCGGGAGGGGGAGAACCGTGAGACCCCGCGCTGTCCCTGCGGCCAGGCCAGCCCGCCACCCCCCCGGGTCCCCTGGTCTCTACCGATGCGGTCGAGGCGGTCGATGGCCACGGTCTCGAAGGCCCGTCTCATCATGGGGTACTCCTCCAGCACCTCGTTGAAGTTGTCCACCGAGAGCGAGTAGAGGCGGCAGTAGGTGTCCGCCCGGACGCTGGCCGTGCGCCGGCCCCGCGTCAGCAGGCAGATTTCTGCAGAGGACACCCCAAAGTCAAACAGCAGCAGCGAGGATGGAAATGGGGCAGGCTGGGGGCAAGGGGCCAAAGCCACCAAGGGGTGGTTGCCATGGGGCTCAGCCCCCCCAGCGCTCACCTCCGAAGTAGGAGCCATCAGAGAGTTTCATCTCCTTGTTGCCCTTGGTGAGGATGCTGACCACCCCGTGCTGGATGAAGTACATCTTCTTGCCAATGGTGCCCTCGCGGATGATGTAGTCGCCCGGCTGAAACACCTCGAACTTCAGCTTGGTGAGCATCGCGGTGACAAAGTTGGGGTCCGCGTTGGCAAACAGGGGCATCGAGGCCACCAGCTTGCGGCAGTTGAAGTTCACAATTTCCTACAGGACCAAGAGGTGAGCGAGCGGGGGCAGGGACATGGTGTCCCCGGACAGCACGAGGTGACACGGCAGCACACGGGTTGTGCACGGACACGTTCACACACACAGCGGCAAAACTGGAGCAGGAGGTGGTTGACCCCCCCAGCAACACAAGCACGACCCTTGCAGGGGCTTGTGGCACCTGCAGCAGGGGACAGGGGGACCCTCAGCCGGGGTGGGGGTCCCATTGCCCTCACCTCGCGCAGGGGCTCGTTGAGCTCCCCCAGGATGCTGTCCTCATCGAACATCTTGCCCTGGTAGCGGTGCTCGTAGTAGTCGTGGATCTTCTGGCGGAAGTCGGCGGGCAGCTTGTGGAAGGACATGTACTGCTCCACCTGCTTGTACTGCGGGGAGAAGCCACATCAGACCCCCCACGCTGGGACCCCCCACCCGTGCCCCTGCCCCACGAACGCACCGATACGGAGCTCCCGTCCTGCCTGGCTGCGCCCACAGAGGGTGCGGGACAGGAGCCGCCGTCCTGCCCAGCACGGCCCTACCTTCTCCTGGTACTGGCGCCGCGAGGAGTCCAGGGACTGGATGAGGGCGGTGGCGTGGCCGATGAACATGGCGTAGCAGGTGGCCCCCACGATCATGCTCAGCATGGTCAGCCAGATGTCCGTCATGCTCTCGGGCGCCTGCTTCCCGTAGCCGATGCAGAGCATGTGGCTCATGGACTTGAAGAGGGCGAAGGAGTAGAGCTCGCTCCACGAGTCGTTCTGCAGCGACAGGGACGTGGTGGCGCTCAGCATGGGCTGCGCACACGCGTGTGCATGGACGCGTGTGCATGGATGTGTGTGCACGGACATGTGTGCACAGGCACAACGCCCCCACTCAGGCCTGGGGACGCTCCGGGTCCTCCGCCTGCACTCAACACCACGAGTTGCACGTTTGTTCCCTTGTCACCCGCCTGCTTTTGCTTTAGGGAGCCTGTCATTCTGGTTTATTTCTCTTAAGCTGATGTACAAAAGCGTGGGGATCCCCTGTGAAATGCTGCGATGGGAACGAGCTCCGGGTTTGTGGCAGCCACCGGTAACGGCAGCGCTTGTGCATGGGAGCCTGCGGAGGTGGAGGGGACAAAAGGGGACAGGCTGGTGGCACCGGGGCAGGAATCCCCAGCCCAGCCTCACGCAAAGCCCAGATTCCCCCAGCAGTAGAACAGCTGGGGAGGGAGAAGCGCACGGCAGGGAGGAAGAGGAGAAGAGGAGGAAGGTAGCGGGGGAATGGAGCAGAGATGGAAACATCATCAGAATGGGCTGAGATGGACAGAGGGAGAGGAGCCATTTGTAGTTGGCTGCAGGGCTGCTAGGGAGCAATTAGAAAAGTGGCCTGTTAATTATTAATAGCAGCTGTGTTGCTAATGAGCAGAAGGCGGCAGGGGATGGAGCGGAGCTGTGTCAGCATCTCCCGCCTGCCTGGATCGATCCGCTGCCCCGCTGCTGTGAGCCCTCCCCGGGGAGCCACGGGTGCCCCGCGCAGCCACCGTGGCACTGACCGCGGCACCGACCACGGCACCGACCACGGCACCAACCACGGCAGCAACCACGGCAGCAACCACGGCAGCAACCGCGGCAGCAACCGCGGCAGCAACCGCGGGGCCGCCGGGAGCGCTCACCACCATCCCGTTGATGGAGACCCAGCAGTTCTGCGGGAAGTCCTGCAGCATGGGCACCAGGAACTGCAGGCAGCCGTCCCAGTGGCAGAGCAGCAGCATCATCCCGATGAGGTTGATGATCCTCATCACCGCGCTGGCCAGGTCGTACGTCATGTGGAAAATCTGCGGGCACAGGGGCCAGGGGAGATAGCAGAGGGTGAGCGTGGGGACCGTCCCCCCCGCCCAGCCTGGGCACCGCGGGGGCCCGGCCCCAGCCCCCCCTCATTTTTAGCCTATTTATAGCCCCGCGGTGGGACGATGCCGCCACGCTGCCGCCTGGAAAGCGCTAACGGGTGCCAGCCCTGATGAGGACATGGCAGCGCTGGCGGGCGCTCAGGGCTCCCCTGAGCCAGCCCCGGGACGGGCACCGGGGTGACATTCTGTGGGGACAACAAGGTGGAATGGGACAGTCTGAGTGAGGACAGGCAGGAGCAGCCCCAGCCCATCGCTGCTTGGGCTCATCCTTCCCCTCTCGGGCCGGTGGCCATTGACCCGGGACAGCCCCTCTCTGCTGGGCGCACAACCCAGCACATGCAGCCCCCCGGAGATGCTCCCGCAGCATCCGCCAGCCCCACCGCGGGGATCCGGGGCCGCGGTCCCCTCCTGTCTGCCGTAGGTGGGTGCAATTACCAGGATAATCTGCACACACACAGGTTTAACTCGTCCCCTCTAAATCCCCTCTCAAAGTGAAAAGGGCGCAAAGCTGGAGCCTGGGCAGGGGGGGCTGGTGGGGACAGACACCCTTTGGGACGGGGTTTGCAGGGGCTGTGGATGCTCCACGGCAGAGCCACAGGGCAGGGATGGAACACGGGCAGGGGGACGCGAGCACAGGGACACGGGCAGGGGGACACGGGCAGGAACGTCCCTCACCTCCTCCCACTGGTGGATGTAGCGGATGAGCCGGGAGAGACGGAGCAGGCGCAGGAGGCTGAGGATCTTGGTGAAGCGCACGATGCGCAGCGCACGGGCCGTCTTGTACACCTCTGAATCTATTCCCTTCTCCACTATGAGGAAGACGTAGTCCACGGGGATGGAGGAAACAAAGTCCACCACAAACCAGGTCTTGAGGTACTTCTTCTTGATCCTCTCCGGGTCCAGGATGATTTCCGTGTTGTCCTCAATGACAATCCCCGTGCGGAAGTTCAGCACCAGGTCCATCAGGAAGAAGGTGTCGGAGACCACGTTGAACACGATCCAAGGTGCCGTGGTCTCCTCCTTGAAGAAGGTGATGCCCACGGGGATGATGATCAGGTTGCCCACCATGAAGAGCAGCATCGTGAAGTCCCAGTAAAACCTGGTGGGGTGGGAGGATGGAGGAGGTGTCACCAGCATCCCGCAGCCACCCTCGCATTGTGGGGACTCGGCCATCGCACCTCGCGCTCCTCGTGCTGTCACTGATGCCACCCCGGACCCAGGCACCGCTCTCCTCTCTCCAGGGACCTCATCTTGCTGCCCACCCTCGAAACTGCCCCAGGCGGGTCACACAGCCCCTGCTGCGGGTGCAGGACTGCCCGGAGCACCCAGGCAGGTCCAGGGGTGACAGGAGGACGATGCTGCCGGGGACACCCCCCCGCAAGCCACCCTCGGGGCAGCCCATGGGCTGGGGACCACCCTTGTCCCCAAACCACCCACGGCGGCAAGGCCACCGCGCTCAAGGTCACGGGCAGAGGCAGGACGGGAGAGCCCGCTCCCCACACCACTGCCTCTGCCCCTCCCTGTGCACAGAGGGGGACATGAGGACAGGGACAGAGTCCCAGGGAGGGCCACCCCATCCAGCACCTCCCTGGGCCAGGCTGGGTGCCGGTTTGGGGTGAGCAGGGCAAGTGCCGCGTGTCAGAAGCGGCATCGCGGCCGCGGTGCAGGAGCCGCCGCAGCTCCCGGCACCGCAGGTCACGTACGGCTGCAGCGGGAGCCGCAGCCCCGCAGCCGGCGAGAGGGTGAGCGGCCGCCTCCGCGGGGCTGCGCGGCTCCTCCGCCACCCTCACCCCTCCTCGTGCTCCTTGTCCCCGGCTGCTGGGCCCCCCGTGACCTTTCCAAGCGCCTGCAAGGTCACAACAGCCCCGTCCTGGCAGGACCGTGCGAGGGGACCCCGGCCCCACGCGGCAGCACCGGCCTGGGCGACAGGAGGGGACGATGCTGCTCAGAGCCACACACAGGACCCTGCCCACATGTCCTGCTGCCTGCCCTCCCCAGGCAGGAGCCCCTGGGCTGGGGGTGCCCTGGCCAGGCTGCCATGGGTGTGGGGGATGAGGGGAAGCCCCCCCGCACACAAGAAGGGGAGATGGGCTGAACCCACCCCCCCGCGCAGAGGAGAGCAGGAGCAGAAGGAGCCGAGCATCCCGCCTGACCTTCTCCAATGACACCTTCCCCATCTGAGACGTTGCCGTGGCAACCGCGAGTGATGTCACTGCTGCACAGCGATGACTTCACACCCAGGGCTGTCTCCAGGGTCCCCTCAGCGGCTGCCAGCGGGAGGAGGGGGCTGTGTCCCCCCTGTACCCCCACCAAGTGGCTGCGGAGCCCCTAAAGCAGCCAGGCTGGGCCATGGTGGCCGAGTCGGACCCGGCTCCAGCCACACACACAATCCCCGGTGACGCCGGCGCTGGCAGAGCCGCTGCTGGGGCCGATGCATCCCATGGTCACAGCACGGGGCTGGGTCTCTCTCCAACCCCCCTGCAGCCTGACCCTGCTGCACAGAGCGAGTCCCACAGGGGCTTCTGCCATGCAGAGCTGTGAAGAACAGCGATTAAATAACCGTGCCAGCTGGGCAAAACTCTCCACTACTCAAATCCCTTGGCAATCCGGCTGAGCCAGGGCAGAATTGGGCCTGCTGAGAAACAAACTGCTCCTGATCCACCCGACACACACGACCGACTCTGTCTGATCTCTTCGGGGACTTGGGTGCGATGCCAACACTTTCCTCCTCAGAGGGCAGTGTGTGCATAGGAAAAAAGATCCAAACCGGGCTACTAAAAATATCTGAAAACAAATTAATTAGGATCCTCGGCACCCTCTCCCTTGCTTCTGACCCAGTTGAACAACAGTGCTGGTGACAGGAGATGCCTGAAGTCTCTGTGGGCAGGAGGTGCTGTGTTCACACTCCACCGGCTGCCCAAAGCCCAGCTCAGCGGCACTGCCCAAAGCCCGGCTCAGTGGCACTGCCCAAAGCCCGGCTCAGCGGCACTGCCCAAAGCTCGGTTCAGTGGCACTGCCCAAAGCTCGGCTCAGTGGCACTGCCCCCCAGTCCTGGGCAGGGGCCAATTCGCAGCCAAGCACCCCCAGCCAGTCCCAAGGCCCCCATCGCGCTCCTGTCCGACATGTCGCCCCACAGAGCTGCCACCTCCCCGGTGCCTCCAAATCCCAGCAGAGAGCTGGGCGGGAGCAGCGTGGGATCCAGGCGGGATCGGCGCTTCGCAAACTTGCACTAAATACTCATATTCCAAAAACGAGGTCGCTCTTAGAAGTGGGTTAAGAAGCCAACGGCAGAAGTTTGCTCGAGCTGCAGGAGCAGCACCCAACGCAGTATCCTCACCCCTGCATCCCAGTACACCCTGTTGTGATGGATGACTGGTGCTGCTCTTTCCTGGAAGAGCCCTGTACTCCTGGATCTCTGGGAAGGGAAGGCTCTGGCCAAGCAGCGCCGGGGACACCGATTCCCCAGTTCGGACGTGGGCCTGCCTCTTGTGACAAATTCACCACCAGCAAACCCCACAGCTGAGCCCCAGCCCCGGGGACAGCTGCGGGTGCCGGGGGTGACGCGGGGTGGCTGTGCCAGGCAGCCCGCGGCTCTCACCAGGCGATGGGCACCATGGAGGGACGGGCACCGCGGCTGCCACTGACTCACTGCTGTGGGCAGCGTCGCTGCTGCATCCTTCAAGTCACCGGGGCCAAACCCTCCTCCCCAAGGCCCCACAGCACCGGTCCTGCTCTGACCACTGCCCGGCTCCCGTATGGGGTGTGACGATGGAGCCAAACCAGCCACGTGCCCCAGGTCACTACGGAATGGGGGCTGGATGCCGCCCCCGGCTCCCAATCTCACTCCACAAGCGATACCCCAGTATCAGAAACACCAACTGAAATAATGAAGAAGTCCGTGTTAGCTGTTTTTTTTCTCCCATCGATAAAGACCCGAAGCAGCAAAGACAGAGATGACAACCCGAAAGGAGGTGGCTCTGCTGGACGCTGTCTGCTCCAGCACACAATTTACAAGGTCTCTTTTATCAGATTTGCAGCTCAGGATCTCAACCAGCCACCCAGGCTGCTTCCTAATAATTCAATATTTATGTAAATAGCAAGCAACTTCGTTCCTGGAGCAAGTCTGCCCCTGAATTTTGCATGAGTAATTGCAGTGTCCAGGAGGAGACAGGATCTCTAAATGACTCCGATTATGAAATGATGTCACATATGCAGATGGGTAATGATTTTTATCTTAAGATAGGAAAACGGGTTTTGCAGGGCAAACATGGCTGGGTTCATGCTCCATTATCGTTATTAGATAAACACCATACTATTTTTTTTAAGGCAGTACCACGTGGAACGCGTGGACACGTCCTCAACACGCACAACAGAGCGGGCTCCTCACGGCCGGGCTCTCAGCCCCGCGTCGAGCCGATCCTGTTTACGTGCAGGTTTGTAGACCCCGGCGCTGCCTGGCTGTGCCTGCAGCTCCTCCCCGCTGGGCAGGGAACCCTCCTACGCCACCGGCAGCGGCGACACAGCCAGCGCCTCTTCCCCAATGGGTTTCGGTCTTGATAGCGGCTCTGGGAGGGATGGAGCCAGCGTGGGACAGGACAGCCAGGGTGACTCCCCAAGGTCACCCCAGCACCGACGGGTGCCCGCCCGGGGAGCGATGCTGCTGCACTCCAGGGAAGACTCTGAGGCCTCGCTCGCACCACGGGCTCACCGCAGCACCATGGGCTCCGCCACCGGCACCGTGGCTCTGTCAGCTTGAAGGAGCGGGGCAGGCTCTGGCCCCAGTGTCACCACAGGAGGGGACGTTGGGGCTTCATCAGCTGTGGGGTGAAGCAGAGCCCAGGAAGCGGGAGGAGCAGAGTCCCCCAGCCTCATGGGAACCCCCCACGTGCCAGAATCCACCCAGTGCCACCACACCTGCCCCATCATGGCAGAGCTCCCTTCGCCACAGGACTTGCCATGGCCACGCAATGCAGCCGCCCCTCACCCCGGCTCTGCAGCAGCCCCGGTGCCCGGCCAGCGAGGCAAGGAGGGGGCTCCGATGGACACCCACCAGGTCCCCAAATGGGGGTGACCGCAGAGCCCTGTGTGGGAGGTCAGCTCCATGAGGCCCAGGGCCTCTGGCTGCTCTTTTGGAAGGTGTCAGGTCAGCCCAGGAGCAGGAGGTACAGGCGCTGGTCTCTGCTCTGAGCCCCTTCGAGGTCACGGCACCAGGGACCCCGATGGCTGCACCAGCAAGGTCTTGGCCACCCATCCCTGCAAGGTGCAGAGCCGCCTGCCCAGCCCGTCCAGCTGTACATCCCTCCCGCGCCTGCACGCAACCTGGGAAGCATCTGCTGTTTCTGAGCTCCCCAGGGCTCAGGGGGTGGAAAGGAGATGTGGCTGCAGAGCCTTTCTCCCTGGGTTTGCCACCTGCACAGGCTGGATCCCAGGGACTCTGGTGCTCTCGGAAGCGAGACAAATCCTTCCCCAAGCTCCCTGAATCTCAGGGACAGGATCAAGCCTCCTTGGGGCAGGGGGAGCCTTCACAAGGCTCTGCTTGGCAGTGGAGAGAGTGGCACATCCTCCAGCCCAGGCCCCCAGCCCAGGGACCGCGACAGCCAGGGTGGTTTAGGGGTAGAGCCAAAGCCCTGTGGGGCTCCAAAGGGTTCGTGTTGGGCCGAGCCATCCTGAGGCCCCGCGAAGGACGAGGGGATGCCCTTGCCCGGGCATCCCCCTGCTTGGCATCCCCCGATCGGCGGCAGCTCCGCTGGGGAGGGGGATGCCCGGCCGCCAGCTCCTCCCTGCGCGCAGGCCAGCGGCATCCGCGCTGCCACCTCCAGCACAGCTCAAGGTGCCCTCGGCTCCGCACGGCCTCCCCTTCCCCGGCGGGCTCCGCTCGCCCCTTGTCCCCGCCCGCAGTCGCCGGGGCCGGATGCATCAGCCCGGCCCGATGCTCCATCCCCGCGGGATGCACCGCCCGGCCCGATGCTCCGTCCCCGCGGGGTCCCGGGCGCAGCGCTTGCCCCCCGCCCGGCGGGGCCGCACCTGAAGTCGCTGTAGGGGTGGATGATCCAGGCCCCCGCCGACTTGACGCGCTCCTGCTCTCGTTCCACCGCCTTCTGCGAGCCGAACATCCGCAGCGAGAACTTGTTGACGCCGGGCTGGAGCATCGCCCCGAACTGCCGCTGCATGAAGCTGGCCTGGCTGCCGCGGGCCTCCTCGCCCGCATCCTCACCCGCGCCCTCCTCGGCCGCCTTGGCCCCGCCGGGGGACGCGCCGCCGCCGCCGCAGGAGAAGGACACTTTGGGTTCTCGGGGCGGCTCCGGGCCGGGGCTCCGTGGCGGGTCCCCCCGCCGGCACTCGCCGTTCGGGGACCCCTTCCCGCCACGGCCCCGCGCCCGTCCCGCCGCCCCGCCGCGCTTGGCCGCATCGGCCGCCTCCTCCTCGGCCGCCGCCTCCCCGCCCGCCGCACCGCGGCCGGTCCGCATCGCGCCGCTGCCGCCGCCGAGGCCACCGGCGGCCGAGTGGTGCCCGCCGCCGCGGCGGGGGCGGGACGGGGCGGGCCGGGGGCGGGCGGGGAGGCCGGGCCGGGCAGCGGGCGGCTCCGCAGCTCCCCGCGCTGGCACCGCCCTCACCGGCAGGACCGGCGACCGGAGCCTCTCGCGGAGGTGCCGGTGCTCGGAGCTGAGACCCGCCGGCACCGAGCCGGTGGCAAGAGGAACCGCCCGGGGTGGCAGGGATGGAGACCCGAGACCGGCTCCTGCGTGTCCCCAGATCCCACGGGCCAGCAAACCGCAGCCAGAGACCCCCGGCGCGGACACCGGCACCCGCGACAGACGCCGCAGGGTCCGATGCTCTGGGTGCCAAGAGCCGGGCAGCGGGACCGCAGCTCCTGCCGCCAACCCGGGACCAAGCCGGTCCCCCTGCGGCTCCCCGGGCTGCACCGCGGCCGCCGAACCCCGAGCACCCCCCGGCGGCCGCAGCGGGAGCAGCGCGGCCGGTGGCTCCACCTGCTGCCCACGGCGGGGAGCGCGGCCGGTGCCACGGGAGAGGACACCCCGAGAGCTGGAGGGTTGAACGGACACGGAGATGAGGCTCTTAGGGACATGGTTTAGTGTCAGAGCAGGTTATGGTTGGACACAATGATATTAAGGATCACTTCCAACGTAAATGATTCTATGAAAGCTGTGCTCCAGCAAGCACAGGCTCTGTGACAAGTCACCCCTTCACCTTTGTGTTGTTGCCTGCACAACGCTGCTCCATCCCCTCACTCTTCCCCCCACATCAGCCCCACCAAACAAAGACCACAAGTGGAGCTTTGTGCTGCAGCCTGAGAGCTGGGTCAGGCAGGACCCATTATCCTCATCAAGGAAATTAAGCCATGCATTGATTTTCTTCACCAGGATGACACATGCCAGCACCTCGTGTAACCCAGACGTGCTGCTGCACCACGCTGCACCAAACTGAGACACAGCATCACATTCCACAGCCAGAAATGAGGGGGGTCCAGTGAGTAGAGACCAGAATCCAACCAAAGATGGAAAAAAAAGGAGAGAGGAATCATCTTTATTGGTGAAGTGTGTTAACAGATGGAACAGTTCAATGCTACCCAGCAATAAAGGTATTAGACTCCACTGAGCATCTGTCTGCTCTTGGGCGCCCACGTCACAGCACGATCACGATGGCTCCAGCACAAGAACACACATTGTTCAGCTGCCCCCAGCACCGACCCCACTGCAGCAGCTTGAGGAGACACAACAGCCCCTGAATTGAGTTCACAGCTCTCGTGGGGGCAGGGAGGGCAGTCCTGAGCTCCCCCCAGAGGGGAGGGAGGACTCGGTTGTGCTCCCACCCACCCCTCTGCACAGCATGGAGAAACCCAGGACAGACAGACCTACACTACCAGGAACAAGGGATTTACATTTACAGGTAGAAAAACCCTCCCACAACTCTTAAAAAAAGTCTATTTTAGATTCTACAACTTAAGTTTCTTTAGAAAGTGAAGTAACTGAATCGCAAGGACGCACTAAAATATTTCATGGTGCTATTTTACCAAAAAAATTAGAAGAAAAATAAAATTGTACAGATGAGTTCTTCATCTACACATCACCTGGTAAGAGAGAAAGAAAAGCCAGTCAGATAACCCAGTCACACCGGTAAGGCCGCACGGTGCTGATGGAGCAGCACAGGACATGGGCTGTGACCTGTGACCCAGCCCTGCAGGAGCTCAGGGCAGAGGGTACCAGCCTGTCCTGACTCCCCTGGGCTCTGGAGCCCCCGGAGTCCAACACCACCTCCGACACTCACCTGGCCCCGCTCTTAGTTCGCGTTTCTCTGGCGGACGTTCTTGTCCTTGTGGTTCGTGGCATTGCTTTTCCTGGGAAGAGAAGAGGGGTGGCGAGGAGAGAAAAAGCGCAAAGCCCCGTGCTACCCAACAGAGTGATTCAGGCCCACAAGGATGGTCAAGATGAGATTGGTTACCAGAACAGCATCAGGTTTTGCGATGCTGGTGCCACCCCCAGTCACACGTGCATTATACACAGGGCACATTAAATTGGGGAAAGTCACCCACCCAGCGAGCTGTGTTATGGCCACACAAGCTGCCTTTATAGCCAGAACAGATTCCCTGGATGACATGACCTGCCAGCACAAACCAAATAGGAAAAAGCAAGGTACTCACAGCGGTGCGGAACCTCCATCGTCATCTTCACAGTTGGGACAGCGGAGAAAGGAAGAACAAACAGTGTCAGGGGAGAGCCCGTGAGAAGCCATCTCTGCCACCTCCCAAACCCTGGGGACTGCATTCCAGACAGGGTATGGGATCTGCTGCCCGCACAGGCCTGAACCCAAAGGTCACCAGGGCTCCTGTTTCGCCAGGGCCCGGCCGGGCAGGCGGCTGCTGCTCCCCAGAACTCGGCCAACCCCACAGGAGGCTTAAGCTCCTTCTTGTCTAAGCTTAGACAAGGCACAAACTTAGATATAAGCTCCTGTTACGCAGTTGCTCTGTTGGCACAGGGTTGGTGTGGCTCGCCGGACAACCAAGTTGCCAGCACCGACAAGCAGGGCTCAGGTCTGGCACCGCACTGGCCCCTGGCACACGTCAGAGCAGCCCCGGTGGCCACAGGGACCGCACGGGGCAGCATCCTGCTGAATGGTGACGTCTGATTAACTGATTAAGCTGCAGAGGAGCTGCGGATCCACCGCAAGATGGCAGAGCCGCCAGTGCCGACCCACTGCTCTCCGGACCCAAGGGGAACCAAAGGCGACGTGTGGGGCAGGATCCTTCCTCCCCAGTGTTTGTGAATTCACAATAAACACACCGCACACCACGTTCTGGCTACGCCGAGCAGCACAGCTAAGAAAACACCTCTGCCAAGCCCTGGGCCTTTCACCAGCTCCTCGGGATCTGCCACCCCCCCATGCTGAGCATTGGTGCTGATCTGGGCACCCAGATCCACCGGCAGCTGGTGAGAGGATGGGCACAAACAAGGCTGAACTACCTGCTACTTACCGTGGGATGTGGCGGCAGCAGCAGAGAAGGGAAGAGTATAAAGGTAACACCAGCAAGGATCTCACACCACGCAGACCGATTCCCAACCACCCACCGCGAGGGACAGCGTTTGTCACTGTCACCTCTCGAGAGGGACAAAGCTACAAAGGCGTTTGAGGACAGAGAACCACTCTGCACCAGGACAGCATAAAGCTGCGTGTGTTCATCCAACACGAACAATGCTGTGTCCTCATCCACAGGCCCTTGGGAATCAAATGCCCAGAGCTCTGCCCAGGGAGCACTGGGGCACCTCGGCACACACGCCCGTCCGTCTGTCCAGGCATCTGCTGCAGCTCTGACAGGGCAGTGCTGACTTAATCTGGGCCAAGCTGATGTCCTCAGCAGCCAGATCACTCCACACATACAGGATATGGGTTATTTTTTTCTGGGAGATGCAGCTACACCACCCTTAAGGCACCTGCCTTCCAACCAAGGGTGTCAGAGGGCAAAGCATCTGCTTGTAAAACAGCCTGGGGTGAATTCCTTGGCCAGGGAGGAGCGATCGGCCACAGTCCCTCTGCTGCACCTCCCACTCTCCCCACCTGGTGTGCAGGAAGGATACGGAGCGTTTACACATTGTTCACCCCATCAGATAAGGGAGGGGCGGCTGCCGAACACAATGCACATTCCTATGATAAGGAAAGGGAGGAGCTGGTATTTCCAGGGCAGATTAAAGATAGCCCCAGGCTTCGAGGGAAGTCTCCAAGAGTCAGGATGTGTGGATCTGAGGACCCCAAACAGACCCATGAAGTGCACCTGAATTAAGCTAAGCCTGGTCTAACGGAGCCACTGACATGGTCCCCTGATTTTGCAGCACCAGAAAAGCTCCGCTGCTTATTCAGAAATCCAGAGTGCTGGCTGCCAAAGAAAACCCGGTCCTGCACACACACACACACAGAGGCACTTGAGCAGAGGAACTGGTGAGAAAAAGGGTCAGGCTGACCCCAGCTGCATCTTATCAAGCTGCATCTTATCTCACTCCAGATCCAGAGCTCATATCACAAAAAGACTCTCAAACAGCGCAATCACCTCCAACTTCCTGGCCAAAACAGCCTGGTAACACTACCAGAAGTGCCCTCAAATTAATGCTCAGCTGTTGAAGGGAACTCCAAGCTCTCTCCGAGAACATTTCACCTGCACCCTACAAGTTCCTTGGTCTCCCCATCAAGACTTAACCCAAATCATCTCTTACCATCAAGCACTTCATCTGGCTTCCTCCTCTTCTCGTAGATGAAGATGATGGTGACGAGAATGAGGACTTCTGCCACAATGCCCAGGAAGGGCCAGAGCGCTGCCAGGCGGCTGCGAACGCGCAGGTTCACGGTGGCGCCGCCGAAGCCGTCGGAGTTGGTGGCGTTGCAGTGGTAGTCGCCTGTATCCTCCTCAATGCTCAGTTTAAGGATCCGCAGCTCTGTCTTGTTGCCGCTGGACTTGATGATGTATCGACCAGAACCATTGATGATGGGCTGGAGGGAGGGATAGAGAGAGAAACGGCTCTCAGGGCAGTGCTGACCTGAGCTGCTCGCTCCCCATGCGAGGTTCTGCAGAAACCCCCTTGGCCAAGACACTGAGGATGCTACTCTGAAATCACTAATTCTGATGGGACAAGGTCCCCCACCTGTAAAGAGAGAAAGGGGAGAAAGAGCAAACCACAGCACTTACCTCCTGACCATTTTTGTACCAGGTCCAAGAGTTGACGGGGGGAAAAGAGGGGTTCTTGCAGGTCAGGAGGCCCGTGTCCCCCTCGTTGCCATGCTCGGACTTCTTGTACGCCATCACCTGGGGTGGGACTACAGCAAGAGAAATAGAAAAGTCAGGCAGTGGCGTGGCAGGATGCGTGCAGAGCCCCGCAGCCTCATAAGCAGCTTCGCAAGGAGCAGAAAAGATACCAAAGCCAGAAGCAAACACATGAAGTTACCTGAAATATTCACTTGTCCTTTTATCACCGGGCTTGTTTTGTAGACACATTCATAGACGCCAGAATGCTCTTCCTTCTTCCCTTCGATTCTGCCGAAAACCAGGATGTCAGGTAAGTGACCGATCCACAAACCAAAGCCCAAAGCAGCAGCCGCCTCCTCCACAGGCAGTTTCCAGTATTTACACTGCACTGTGTACCTACACCAACCCTTCTCTCCCCATAGAGATGGGGAGCAGGGTTCCACATACACCAGCTCTGATATGGGTCTGCCAGGTCAGCGACCCCCAATCTCAGGTCCTGGACAGTGAAAACCAGCAGCTCTCACCCTCCCACACCCAAAACACTCCTGGGATCAAGGTCTCTCTCTACTAAGGGAACAAATGTAAGAGCTGGGCTGTCCACACGGCTCCGGACACCAGCCCAGCCATTCACAGCAAAACTATTCCTCCCGTGCAGGAAATGCCACCGAAACACACAGCAAAGCAACGCCCAGGGCGGTCACTCCGGATCGATCCAAGCACAGGGACAACTCTCACATTTTCCTTTTTGCAAAGCTGCTGCAATGAGATTTAGCGGATTACACCGAACTGCAACAAACATTCATTCTGCAGCTCAGTAATACCCGCCGGAGGGAAGGGGCAGGCAAAGTTTCGGTCCCGTGGCCGCGCCGGGACAACAGGCTGTTTGTTAGTTGTGCTGTGCACGGCGCTTCCCACTTCCAAAAACCACTCAGCTGAGGAATTGAGGTCACGCGAGGGAGGCTGGGTTATAAATACTTTAATCCTTGTTCAGCTCCCTGTTGCTATGGGGAGACAGGCACGTCGGCACTGCCGCACAAAAGGACACGATGCCTCCGGAGCGGCTGGGTCGGCGCCAGCCCGGCCTGATTCTAATGGGAGAGGAAAGCTCGCTGCACGGTGACAATGAGGCCGGTGTCCCTGTCACGCAGCTACACCCCAAACCGCGTCTGAGTGCTGAACACAACCCGCAGCAGCTGCCCAGCCCAGCCTGAGAGCCACTGGACTTCGGAAAGGCACCTAAAAGCCAAACGGGAAAGGCACCTAAAAGCCAAACGGGAAAGGCACCTAAAAGCCAAACGGGAAAGGCACCTAAAAGCCAAACGGGAAAGGCACCTAAAAGCCAAACGGGAAAGGCACCTAAAAGCCAAACGGGAAAGGCACCTAAAAGCCAAACGGGAAAGGCACCTAAAAGCCAAACGGGAAAGGCACCTAAAAGCCAAACGGGAAAGGCACCTAAAAGCCAAACGGGAAAGGCACCTAAAAGCCAAACGGGAAAGGCACCATGGCCATGTCCAGGCACAGATTGGAGCTGAGGTCCTGCCCAGAGCAGGGAGATCAGCCCCAGCACAGCAAGGCCAGCGCTGGACAGACAGAGCAGACACAGCTTGGGCAGCAGTCCCAGCTGGACCTCGCCCCAAAAGGCACCTGCGAGCCTGCCCCAAAAAGGCACTAAGCAGCAGAACTTCTACTGAGAAGATATTTACGGTAACATAACTCCCCCTTCCTGCTCCTCCCTACAGAGCAGAACACATTGGGTCTCACCAAAACTCAGCTCATCTTGTGTTCTCAAAGTCCAGGAGGACCGCAAGCCTTTGGGTTCAGCTGATAGCAAACATTAACTGCATTTCACAAAAACATCTGTCGCGCGCTCAGCCCCTTATCTGCCCTCGCCCGACACTCACGTGTAAGTGGTGAAAGCGCTCGAGTCCGCGTCCGTCTGCAGGACCTTGTCCCCACGCAGCCACTCGTGGCCGCCGATGGCGGGGTGCGGCGCAGTCATGTTGCAGGCCAGGACCACCTTGCCCGAAAGCTCCGTGACGTGACCTTTGATGTCGGGACCTGCGTTGGTGAACAATGCAGCTGAAGTTAGCACCGGCGCTCAGAGCGCCCGCCCGAGAACCTTGAGCGCAAAGAGGTCACCAAAGCACACGGCTCCTACGCTCTGCTGCGGCTCCCACTTACCTCGGCAAGCAGCTCCCTGCCAAAACCACCAGCGCCGGCATGGGACTTGCCAACCAGGACCTGGCGGCACCGCCCGCCCGCCGGCGCTGGCCCCACAGCGGCTCCCACCGAGCAGGATCACCCCATAGTGCCTGCAGCAGAGCTCGGTGTCAATAAGCCATGGAAAAGGCTGCCCTGCGAAAGGCAGAGCACAGCTCTGCTTTTGTGAGCCGCCCCCTGTGCCAACACCTTCCGCAACCTGAGCTGATTTAGACACCAGATAACGCCACTTTTTAGACTCCAGGTAACGCCACTGATGAAAGCCATGACCTCTGGTGCGAGGGGCAGCGACCAGACCGTATGCGAGCAATACGTGCACCGGCTGATGTGGCCCCAAAGGTTAGAGAGATTTACTGCAGGGAGAACACACAGAACCACGGCTCCAAAAGGTCCTGGGCCTCCCTGTGCCCAGCAGCAGTAAGTTATGCAATGGAAGATGACTCAGGCATTTCCACTGCCGGAGGGAGTCCAAGAAACCAGCTGCCACGAGCAGCACCGTGACACAGCCCGTGACACAGCCCATGGCACCGCGGCCCTGCCCGTCCTCCCTCCTCCACCAGATTCACATGAATTTTGCTCTTCCCCCTGCCCAGACCCCACTGGCAGGAGGTTCTGCTGGAGTCCCGCATTCCCTGGCACATCTATGCTGGAAATCCTGCTCCGCTAACCCCGGGATTCACGGAAACACCTCGGCAGGATGTTAAATCCCCTCAGCAGGACGTTAAATCCCCTCACACCGGCCCAGGTTTCCATCACCCAAAGCAGACGCTTGTTTGCCCCCCAGCTCTGCGAGCGGAGGGAACTTGGTCACAGCCACGGGACACGCGGGCACGTCACACCCAGTGTCACCCGGACACGGCCATTTCAAACTCGGTCGCATCTCAAGAGCCTCGAGGCAGGTTTGGTGAGGCAGGTTTTGCTCCCCGCTAGCAGGAAAGCTCAGAGCGGGGCTGTCACAGGAGCTCGGGAAGGGCTGGCGGGGCCGGGGCTGAGTCGGCGCAGAATCGAGTTCAATTCTGCAAACAGCCCCGGGACTCGCAGGAACAAGCGGCGGGTTCCAGGTCTCTGGCTCCGGAAAAGGCACGGGATTGCCGAAGGGCGTTTTGGTTGGGAAGCCAACTTTTGGAGCAGGGCCACGTTGGGTCACGTCACGGGTGGCGAGGGAGATGACACAGGGTGGGATCTCTCGATCTACAGCCGGGGGAGGGTGAGGGGAGCTTTCGGGAGCCACAGGACACGGGTGCAGGGGTGAGCACGGCGGGAGAACCAGACACCGGTGTCCAAGCAAGTGCCAAGGCCTGAGTGCGGCCACTCACGTTCGATGACAAAAACGTTCGCCTGGGAACGGATCCACTTGACTTTGGGGCTCTTCGACAAGTGGTTGCGGTCGGGGTCGTTGCTGGCCCGGCACTCGTACATGCCCGAGTCATCGGCCGTGAGGTTTGCGATGGAGATGGTGCTGGTGGAGTGCAGGTTGTAGGTGGCGTTGATCCTGACACGGTCCTGCCGTGCGCCATCCCAGAGCTGGGCATAGGTCTCGTTTGGGTCGTTGCCCTCAAACCACCACTGGATCTCAGGGATGGGGCTGCCAATCGCCTCGCAGTACAGCTCCACGCTGTCCTGAGTCAGTCTCTTTTGAGACAGCGGTGACTTTATAAAACCAGCTATGAGTTGAAGAGGTATTAGTGCAAAGTGTTAGTGCAAAGCAAGAAGTCACCCTCTACAAGACAAACCAAACCAAACCAGCCATTGAGAAGAGGCCACAGCATCCTCTTCCCTCCCTCCCCGCCATGCTCTGAACTCTGCCCAGCTTGGACAGGGCTGTTCTTTTGGATTGTTGCACCTCCAACAACAACCCCGCGACCGCTCTGCAGAACCAGAACAACCAGCGTGGGGTTTGCCGCTATCTGGAGAGCGGCCATGGGACCTTCACTCGGGTTTTGGGTCTGGAGGCTCCAACGTGACTCAACCCCAGCAGATTTAAGAACCGGTGAAGCTTGCGACACGTCCTTCCTGCACCGCCGCCGCTCCGGAATTACTGTACACACAATGTTAATTAATATGTATGCACCATGACCTACGGGCACAAAGCAGGTGGGTTCGGGAGTTAATTTTCCCTTGTTTTTTTGAATGCCTGAACGTGTTTTAATAAGAAGTTCTATGGCTGTTTTCTGCGAGCATAGAAACACAGGGGTATTACAAACCCAAGTCAGTCTGCATGGTAAGTTCTGAGAAATCAATCCCACATTTCTAGAAGGGAAAAGGGCTAAAAAACAGCTGCTATTTCACACACCGCCCACAGTGCTGCTGGTTACAGTCAGAAACACACCATTCAACACCTTTACAGAGGTTTCCAGTTGACTCTGGATGACAGAATTGCACCAGAGACACCACAACCATCTTCTTGAACCGGTTTTAAAACAGTGGGAGCTGATGGGGGGGTCCCAAAAGACGTATGGGGCTACCAGCTGAAAGCAACAGCCTCATACACCGAGTTTCAGTTGTAGAACCGCTGACCTGTGCGCCAAACAGGTTTTTTACACCACAGGCCTGTGATTAAACACTCCCGACCTACAGCGCTTGTAGAAGCCTGTCCCGGTTTTAACTACGGCCCAATTTAAAACGGGCGCTGGTAAAGATCAAGGTTCTTTTTACAGCTACAAGGTGATTATTGCATGCTGACAAAATAAGCTGTTGCAAGGTTATTTGCTGCGAGTTAGAGGGCACTTCGTGCAGTTCAGACAGGCTAAAAAGCTTCAGCCAAGCAGTAACAACACAAGTACCGTCTGCATTCAACCGGGGTTAACATCCCCACTCCTCCCCGCACAAACCAGAGCGGGCAATCAAAGTCCTGCACTCCAGGGCAGGGAAAGCGCCCACACGAGCTCATCAAGCCGCTGGGATCGATCGGAGCGGCTCCAAATTTTCCAAAGGGCGACGAGCCGCAAGTTGAAACCAGCTCTTGAAAACAAGACCCTGATCACAGAGCCGAGCCGGCCGCTTCTCCCGGGCACAGCGGCCGAGCAGCGGCGAAGACAGACGAGACCAGAAAAAGTCCTCCCAAGTCACCTTCAAACTAAAAACAGCCTCTCCCCCCCGAGCAGAGCTGAGTCCTCACGGTATAAACAGCGTCTGCGCCTGGCAGGTACCTCCTGACCTTTGTTTCTTGGCCTCGGAAGGGGACATGTGAGGTTGTGACATTTTTTGCCGTTTCTGCTAATAGCTATAAAATCCACTCTCCCCTTAAGTTTCGTGTGACCAGGCGGTCACCGCACAACCAGGCGCTCTCGGCCAGGACACCGAGCAGACCAAAAACCGAGACACCGTGGATCACAAGGACCATCCCTGGGGGAGTCTGCCCTGTAAAGCCGCGTCTCAGCACGGCTGAGGGGAAAAGCTCTCGCTTTCCAGCCCCCTGCTCTGCTTACGTGAGGAATCAGCAACGTTACAGTCCAACCCCAGGGCAGGACGCACGTTACACAACCACAGCCCGGGAGGGCAGCTCTTCCTTCCCAGGCTTTTCAGCCCAAGGATAGAAGCAGTTTCTCCACATGGCCTCAGAACAGGGGCTGCTCAGCGCAGGATGCGGCCACAGCAGCTGCAGGTGAGTGTGAAGTTCAGGAGAAGGCTCTGCCCTCCTGTTCTGCAGTAAGAAAACACAGCCCTGCTGCAAGGAAATATTGGAGCAGACACTTCTGTCGCTACCCTGGATTTTTCAGAATCCTCCCACACTTTTGCCGTCAGTCTTTGGGTTCGGCTCTACCACACTGAAATAAGCCTGACAGCACAAACAGGCTACAGGGTTTTTTAGCACTTGATATGCTAAACAGCCAGAAACAACAGCCAGCCCTTCACAATAAAGCAAAACCTTTACCAGCGGCATCTCCTGCACCGGGTCTGAACGGGGCTGCAGGGTCCTCCGGGCAAAACCCGCTGTTTGCCGCGGCGGTCGCTGCTCCCCTGGCCCGGTCGGTGCCTTTGGAGCCGCCTCCAGAAGTGAGAAAATGAAATGTCAGCACAACAGCACCCGACAAATCCCGGCTCGTTTGGGGATGCGCTTTAAGTACCCGACAAGAGGCTCCGCCAGCTCCCAGCGCCGCATCCAGCTCCACCCGCGCACCGGGAGCGCCCACACTTGTTTCCTCGTTAGCGGATTATCCACTTAAGCATCATGTGAACATCTTTAAGGTTTTAGAGCCTGGAAATCTGGTGCTGCTCCTAAGCTCTAGGAATAAACTTTCTCGCTTGTATGAAGGGAAAAACCAAGTCAGCACCACCCCGGAATTCACCGCCTTCCCACTCGAGGGGACCGGTCTGTGCACGGTGCGACCGGGAGCAGCGGGCGGGCGGCGGGACGGCCCTGCCGGAGCGTGGGGAGCGCGGACACCGAGCCCGGGCCCGCTCCCCGCCGGCACCCCCGCCCTCGCTCCAACTTTGGGGTGTCCCCCCTGGCCCGCCCCCCCCGGCCACGCCCGCTAGCGAACGTGCGCTCCCGCAGGGCGCCGTCGGCGCCACCCGCTCGGCCCCGGCCGGCCCAGCCCCGCTCCGCCACCCCAGCAGAGCCCACCTTGGAGCCTCGCTGCCCCGTCCGGGGACCCGGCCCAGACCCCGCCCGAGAGCCGCCCCACGGAGCCAGGGTCCCCGCCAGGCTGGCCCAGGGACCCCCGAGCCCCCCCGGGCTGCCCCAAGACCTCCCAAAACCCCGCGAGGCCACCCCATGACCCCTCTGACCTCGTCCGCCCTGCGGCCGCCACCCCTCATGGGCTCCCGGCCGCCCCGAGCCCCTCCCCGGCCCAACCGAGCGCTCGCTCCCTTCCCGGCCCAACCGAGCGTTCTCCCCCCCGCCCCACCATCCCGTACTTGTCCCCGCGGCACCGGCCACCAGCCCGCCGAGAAACAGCAGCGCCAGGAGCCCGCACGGCCCCGCCGCTGCCGCCGCCATCTCCGCTCGCCCCGCACGCCGCGCCGAGCCTCCCGCTATAAGCGCCGCGCCGGGTCACGGAGGCGGGGGCGGGTCCAACGAGGGCCACGCCCCCTCGCCCCCTCACCCCTCCCGTCGGCCAATCGCGCGACACTCCTCCGAGCTGGCACGCCCACCCATCCCGACGCGACCAATCAGAGAGAAGGGATGAGCGAGCGCCATTCTCCTCCCTCCCGTCCCCTGCGGGGAGAGCCGGTTCGGGCCGGTCCCGCCGCGGCCACGCCCACCGTCCGGCGCGCAGCCAATGGGGAGGCGCTGCGGGGAGCGGCGGACGGCGCGCCGCGGGGGACAAGCGGCGGCGCCGGGACAGCAGCGGGAACCACACCGGGAACGGGCCAGGAGGAGCCGGTAGCCCTGCCCGGAGCACCCGGTAGCCCTGCCCGGGGCACCGGGAAGCGCCAAGCCCCGGTTCTTGGCTCAGGCGGAGTTTCCCGTGAGGCCGGGGGGTGCTGGGCCTCGGTCCGCGGCTGCAGCAGCCTGATAACCCGGGGGCCGGGGCGGAGGGGCCTCTGCGGAGCAGGGGCTCCGGCTCTTCCCGGTCCGGGAGTCGCCCCGGGCTGATCGGGCCGTGGGAGCGCGGAGCAGCCGCGCAGCCGGAGGTGCGCGGCAGGAAGGGCCGGACAATGGGCCTCGGCGCCGGCCCCCGCCGCGCTCCGCAGGGTCCGGCGGTTCCGGCAGCTCCCGGGGCGGCTCAGCGCGGCACGTCCTGCCCGGCACCGGGCGACCTTGGGATCCGTGCGCCGGGCCTGAGCACAGGGACAATAATCCCGGTCACCTTCTGGCCTCATTTCCTAAGGCCACACAGCACGTGCCTGGGCCATGTGCCAGACCGGGTGCCACCAAACCCCCGTCGTTTGCACAGCTCCGGGGGTCGTTCTGCTCCTCACCCCCTGCCCAGGGCTGGCAGAGGGGGCAGGAGCCCCGCCGGGTTACAGGGAGCCCCGGGCAGTTTGCCAGGGCCACTGCACTGTGGAGCCGGTGGCTGAGCGACCTCTCCCGCCAGCTGGACACGGTGCCGGTAACACCGCTCGGCCGTGCCACAGCCCGGGAACCGGCGCGTCCTGGCCGGTCCTGGCCCGCGGGCTCAGGGTGCGTCCGCATCAGCGCAGCCACTGCCCGGGCAGGTCTGTGCCTGCAGTCCTGGGAGAGGAGATGGGAAAAACACCTCCCAGAGCCGCACTGGGGGGCTCAGCACAGCCTCACCCACACAGCACACGGCTGTTTCTTTAAGTACTTTATTAAATAGTTTCCAAAAAAAAAAAACAGAAGCAGAAAGACTCAGAACTACCCTGTCCCTCCCCGCTGGTTAAAAACTACAAACGCTCATCCCCATGTGCTGCAGATGCTGGCACGTCCTGCCCAGCGCCCCAGTCCTTCCCGGTGATGTCGCGGTCCTTGCCGCGCTGCTCCCCGCGGGCACGGCTCCAGAACCACGGGAAGGGGCAGCAGGAGGGTCCTGCGGGGACAGAATGCGGCCGCGCTCCCCCTGCTCCGGCACAGATGCTGCAGAGGCAGGAGAAGCTGCACGATGCTCACACGCTCCCCCCAACGCCACCACTCACCAGCAGGACGTACCCGAACCAGCAGCCACCGCCTGGCGTTGCCGTCGCTCTTCATCCAGCCACAGGCACCAGCTCCCGGTTTCTGTGGGTTCATGAACACCCCGACACGACTTCCCCCTCCCCACCCACCCCTCACCCAGCAAGTTTATAAAATAGGGTTTGATTTTTTGCTTTTTCTACAAAGACAGTGGTGGGGTTTCCTTTGCAACAGCAGAACAGTCTCCCTGCGAGGTAGAGAGTTAATTTCAGGGCTGACAGATCCTAAATTCAAGCCAGTTTTTCCTAGCTGAGGTAAAATTCAGTAGTTTATAGCAAGTTTTGCAATGCTGGAGGGCCATCAAGATTCCTCATTGCCGGAGTCATCCTCATCCCCGTAACAGCTGTCTGCTTCCTCCTCCATCTCATCATCCTCATAATAGTCATCGTAGAAGAGGTCTGAGCCCTCGTCTGGGGCCGGAGTCTTGGTCTTCACGCAGTACTCGGCCAGCGTGGTGGGGACCTTCACGCCATCCCGCTCCGCATCCACCTTCGTGCCCAGGACTTGCTTCCTGGAGGGTGAGACGGGGTGAGGACGGAGCTTTGCGATACAGCGCCAGCCCCCGGGTCACCCACCCCCACAGACGGGCAGAGCTCACGCACCTGATGATGTCCGTGTACTCCCGGTCCTTCCCTTTGCTCTCCTTCCACTTGCGGTACATCACGGACGCATCCACGTTGGCTGGGGAAAATGTGTTGGGTTCATTCAGCAGCGAGATCACGCTCAGGAGGATGGTCCTGGCAACCAAACAGGCGCAGGTAAGAGCCGCGGTGAGTCAGAGCTGCCACCGGCCTCGGTGTCACCGTGCAGATGCATCCCAGGGCTTGGGGACCTGGCGCTGGCACCAGCGAGGGCGGATCCAGCACAGCCGAGCAGCCAGGAGCGCGCAGTGCCCAGCTGTGCAGCTCCCACCAGGCTCCAGCTCTTCTGTAAACTGCAGCCCACATGCCCTTCACAACCTCCGGGCACCCCCACGTCCCTGCCGTCCCCCCTGCCCGCAGCTCCACTCACCGCACGTTCTGCGTGGGGTTCCAGCGCTCGGACGGCAGCTCCCCGCTCTGCGGGTCGTCCACCGGCGGGTGCAGGATGGAGATGCAGACGTCGCCGGTCTGAAAGCGCAAGTGAAACGGGATCCTCAGGAGCTGCTGTGAGACAACCCCAGCCCCTTCTTTGGGTCCCCAGGAAGGGACAGCAGAGGTGACGGTCCCCACTGTGCTGAGAGAAGCGCCTGCGCTGCCGTGAGCTCGTTAGCAGCATTTCCAGTGCCAGGCACTAAATGCCAAAGGCGCCAGTGACAAAGGCCAGCGACAAAGGCCAGCATTGCCACCCAGTACCGCTACAGCAGATGGACACGTGTCCCCCCGCCTGACTGAGATGTCCCACACTGTCCCAGGCCACCCACCTCGTAGATGTTGGGGTGCCACATCTTGGTTAGGAACCTGAAGGCAGGAGGAGAATAGGGGTAGTCGATGGGAAACCGGAGACGAGCCTGCAGGGAAACAACGAGGAGAAGCGAGCGTCAGGCTGGGAAAAGGACGGGAAGGGAAGCACAGATCCCCCAACACCGCCGGCAAACAGGAACCGGTGCCATGGCCGGCTGTGCCGCTGCCGGGGTGGGTGACGGCCGCAGCGCCAGAGATGAGGCTGCTCCCCACGGGGAAGAAGTGTCAGGTGCTCAGTACTCCGACCAACACACGGAATCTCTAAAAATAGCCCAACACCGCTGAAAAAAAGAGACCAAGTGAGAACCGGCTGCAGCGCACAGCTCAGGTGCTAAAAATAAAAGCACATGAAGATCATGGCGCAGCCCACGGCCCCAGCGCGGCAGAGATGGCACCCGATGGCCAAAACCTGCGGGGTTCCGCAGCCGAAGATGCCGGCCCGCTGCCGGTTTAGAGCACACAACAACTCCCAGAACGTTTCCTGCTCCCTCAGTTTGTGTGCACAAGAACTCAGATGTTGGATCGGTGAGGGAAGGTGTGAACCGCCCCGGCAGCTGTGGGCAGTGACCTGGGGTTGCTCTCCACCCCATGGGCCCATTCAGGAGGCAAAATGCAAACGTGGCTTCAGATGCTTCTGGAATTAGAGCTGGGACAACAGGCGACGCCAGAGCCGTTAACAGGCGGGTGCAGAGGCAGAAACGCGTCCTCCCCACAACCTATACCAGCCGTTGGGTTTATCACGAGTCTGAGGAGCCCCAAGCGCGGCGGGTCCATCCCCACACGACACCCCCTCACCTCCCAGCCTGGCCCTTTGTCCGGCTGCTCCGAGCTCCGCAGGCCAAGGGGTGGGGAGAGGGAAACGCGAGGCGTGGGCTGGATGCGTTTTATGTGTGTGCGGAGCCTCAGGGCAGCACAAACACACACGGTGACGCGGAGGCACTGGGCTGCGGCCAAACAGCTGAACTTGGCAGAATAACCCGATTGTTGTGTCGGAACAAAACGGGCAGAGCGATCCCGAAGGGAGCTGGGGCAGCAGCCCTGCTCTGCCGCACGCAAACAGCCCGACGGTGCCGCAGGCCCCTGCGCGTTCCTCTTCTGCAGAAAGTCCCATTCGCTGTCACCCGACAGCGCCGGGTCTGGAAGCTCTCAGGCACAAAACAGGAGCGCGAGCTGCTGAAAGGGTGAGAGTTCAAAGGGTCTGTGCCAAAAGAGGCGACGGAAAAAGAGGCAACTCGGCTTCAGCGAAGAGATAAAACCCGACTCAAGCATCGGACTCGCCGGCCACCGCTCCACGGGAACAACAAACGCCCAGATGTCAGACACAGCCGAGCCTCGGGTGACACATTGGGTCATCCCCGCCCTGCCAACAACAGGATGGGGACAGAGGAGCTTGTAGGGGAGGAGGGAGGGTGAGAAAGAGGAAGAAAACAGCTACAGGGGTTGCACAACACCCGGGAGGAGCGCACACACATGCACACACACACACGCGCGCGTCCTCCCGGCAGGCTGTGCAGCCCGGCTGCCGTCTCTCCCCCTCAGACCCCAAACAAAACCACAACAGCCGCTCCCCAGGCGGCTCAAGCGTCTGCACAAGGGAATCTTTTGTCTCTTCTCTCTGGTTTGGTGGCGAAGCCGTGGATCCGCTCCTGGAGAGGGAACACCGGCGCCCCAGATCCTGCTCTCCTGCACCCAGACCAGGGGCACAGCAGGGGCAGGAGGCCAAATCCGCTTTCTAACGAGGGGAATCTTTGCCCGATTTGGCAGCAGCGACAACCCAGCTCTCCCTGGCTCCATCACCCCCAAGCCCAGTGTCACTCTGTCACTGTCCCCATGATCCACCTCAACCCCATCCCCGGGCCCCCTCCCAGGGCCTCTCCCCCTTCCAAAATCCCTTCCCAAGGCCTCTCAACCCGCGCATCCCCAACGCCCCCTGCTCCACCTCTGCCCCTCCTGAGCCCCTTTCCCACCACACACCTCGGAACCCTGCTCCCCCCTGCCATTCACCTTGAAGTACCCGCCCTCGTAGTAGGTGTTCGGGGGGCCGAAGATGGCCACCTCCCAGTTGTACAGGTCCCCCTCGTCCACCAGGTTGACCCGGAACCCTTCCACGGGCTCCTCCTGCAGCCCTTTGAGCTCCAGCAGCAGCGCCTTCTGCGAGCTGGGCACGAGGGGCCGCGCCATGCCGAGCAGCCGGAGTAGGCCGCGAGTGAAGCCGGGGACTGGCGTAAGCGCGGCGGCCGCTGCGGGGCGGGGGACGGCGGCGGCTCCTGCTGCTCCGCGGCCGCTCCGAGCGCAGCCGCGCGGGGCACGGCGGGAGCTGTAGTCCGCCCGCGCGGGGCGGGGCCAGCGCAGGCTCCTCCTACACGAGGCATTGTCCGCCTATCAGAGCGCACGGTCTGCGCAGGGGGCGGGGAAAGCAACGGGCCCCGCCCCGAGCGCTCTCGTCCTATCACAGCGCGCCGCCGGCCCGCGGGGGCGGGGCTATTTTCCCGCCAGCCCCTGCAGGAGCTGCGATCACAAGGCACCGCCGCCGGTTCAACCACGTGTCGCGGGGCTCCGGTTTCCCGTGAACCCCGCCCAAGCAAACCCAGCGGAGATCGGGCCGGAGCGCAGGTCCCGGGCTTCCCAGTCCTGCCCATGGGAGGCCCAGTGCAACGACCGATACCCACCCGGGCAGGGCAGGGAGGGGCAGTAATACACACTGGTGCTTCGTGCTCCCATTGCCCCTGCCAGGCGCTGCCCCCGAGGATCTGAGCTGCCGCAGCTCCTCCCGCACCAAGGCGGTAAAGAAATTGGCCGCTAACAAATAATAAAAAGCTTTAATGTCTTAGAGTAAACCATTAGTTGCACAGTTTAAATAACCAACACAGACACATTCAAATAAATAACACACGTTTCAACACGCATCTCTGTTCAAAAGCAAACAATAGCCTTGGGGAACGAGGTTTGTCTGGTCCTGAATTGCTGCAGGATTTGTAGCTTTGATCTCCAGCAATAGAGCAGGGAGGGTTCACTGCCTGCAGCTCGGCTGCGGCACAGCCCTCCCGGCCAGGTTTGCTTCCCAGCCATTGCTCATCGTCTGTTTTTTGCTTCATAAAATAAGGCTTTATCTCACGCTCCAGATCAGCCCCGTATTTACCTGCAAATCCTCGCAGCGGTAGGTAGATGAACATCACCCCCATGTCACAGACAGGTGTGAAACAAACCCCAAAACAGAAACAAAGTTCCTGCTGAAGCTGCAAGACACGACACGGCCAGGGCTGGGAGCAAACATGGGATGTCTGCAACTCCAGCCCCATATTTACTTTGCTCTGGCTCACTTTTCTGACTAACGCTGCTGAACAGCTCACAGCCCTCCTTGCAAGTCTCCAGTTAACACCTAAAGATTTGCCAGCAGCAGCCAGATCAGTGGGAGAGACGCAATGAACAGGGTCGTGTCCAGCACCAGCCTTGGAAAAGGCGGGGATGTGGTAACGGGGGATCTCCCGTCGGCAGAGCCGGGTTCTCCCAGCAGTGCCCGACCAGCCGCGGTGCTCGCTGTCCGGCTCAGTGCCAGATCTGGGGCCACTTCACGCCAACGGCTCCACGGGGGTCATGGTGGCCAGCGTCACTCAACGGGCTTCACTCTGGCGACGAACAAGGCGGTGGCTCTGCGCAGGAACTCCTCCCGGCTCATGGCGCTGCCCCGCTGCCGCTCCCGCAGCGCCTGGTCCATGGCCAGGGCCAGCCGGTCGGGGCCCAACCGGGATCCAGCTTCCAGGAAGCGGCCGGGCCGGGGCCCGTGCCCGGTGCCCAGCGCCTCCTCCAGTGCCTGCAGCACGGCCTGGCACACCCGCCCATCCGCCACGCCCGAGCCGCCGCCCAGGACGCCGAACAGCGCGTCGGCCTTGGCTGCGAACTCCAGCAGCACGGAGCAGGCCAGCACGCCGTACCGGAACACGGGCAGTGGCACCGCCTCGTGGTCGCGGCACCGGACCCGCCCCAGCAGCGCCGCCGCCGCCTCGGCGGGGGCCGGCCCGCGCTGGCAGATGCGCCGCAGCAGCTCGCTGTACAGCCGCCCGTCCACGCCCGCCTTCCGCCGCCGCCCGCCGGCGCCCAGCACCTCGTAGGCCGCGCCGGCGTTGCTGTCGAAGGCCGTCCTGTCGCGACAGACAGAGACAGACAGGCGGGCTCGCCCCCGCCCCACCCGAACTACAGCTCCCGGCGTGCCCCGCGCGGCCGCGCAGCGCCTCGGAGTGGCGGCCGCCGCGGGGCACGCCGGGAAATGTAGTCCGCCGCCCGCCCCCCGCCGCCGCCCGCCCGCACCTGTGCGAGTGATGGGCCAGGCGCACGTACCACAGCGCCCGCGCCAGGCGCTGCGGCGGCCCCGGGAGCTCCGCGGAGGCCTCGCCCGCCGCGGCGGGGCTGCCCAGCACCAGCCGCTCGAAGTAGTCGGCCAGAAAGGAGACGGGCTCTTCGGGCCGCGCCTCCAGCACCTTCAGCAGCGCCTCCCGCACCATGGCAGTGACGCCGGCCCGCAGGAGGAACTCCGTCTCGCTCCCCAGCCCGCCGGCCGCCACCCGAGCCGGCTCCGCCGGCCCGCTCCCCGCCGCCGGGGCCGGGGCGGCGGCCGCCCGCCGCTTCTCGTACGCCGCCATCTTGGCTGCGGGCGGCGAAGGCCGGTTCCGGCCATTTTGGACCGCACTTCCGCCGGGACAGGAAGTTCTCATGCCGCCATCTTACACACTGGCAGCCAATCGGTGGGCGGGAAGGCTGACGAGGGCGCTGCTATTGGGGGAGGCCGCGGGCCGCCATCTTGGGCATGGGCAAAAGAACCGCCCTGGCGGCGGTGACGCGACGGAATGTCCCGGCCGCCATGGCTACTCCGGGCAGGTGCTCCGCCCTTAGTAACGGGACGCGCGTCGGTCGCTGCTCGGTGACCCACCCGGACCTCCCGCTGGGCCCGGTACCGGCGAGGGGCGACCCCAGGCCCGGCCGAAACGGCGCCTGCTCAGAGTTCAAACCGAAACAGCCCTTTATTTTGCCCCGTGCCCGCGGGATGTCCCGTCCGCCCCCCGGGGCTGCTCCGTCTCCTCTGTCGCCACAGGCGATCAGCCACCGCCCTCCTGCCCACCCGCGCGTGTGCCGGGACCCCCAGGGCACCGGCCGTGATCCAGCCCCGTCCCCGCCGGTGTCTCTGTCCACGTCCCCTCCAGCCCCCGGTGTCCCGGGGCAGCCCCGGGGGTCCCAGTCTCCCCGCACCAGGGGCCAAACGGTTCCCAGTGCCCAGAAGCCCCGGGTCGGGGCAGCTTCTCCCAGCAGGCACAGGTGACACTGTCAGCAGCAGCTCAGGGGTCCCAGGCGGGGGCTGTTCTGGGGCTCCCAGCAGCTCCCGCACCCTCAGACACGCTGGTCCCCGGGTCCATCGGCTGCTCCCCATCCTGGGGCCGCGAGCCCCGCAGCGAGGGTGACACGGGGATGCATCCGGGGGCAGCCCCCGCTCCTAGTGCAGCTCATACCGGGACCTGAACCGTTTCCACAGGTAACGGGACACGATGCCAGTCACGATCAGTCCTGACAGCGACACTGTTGTCCCCAGAGCAATGGCAGGGCCTGCATCCAATGCATCTGCAGAGACACAAGAAGGACGTGGTGGGAAAACCGCCAGCACCAAGCGGCACTGACACAACCAGGCGACGCAGGCACGGGGGGGTGGCTGCAGCCACCACTCACCATCTGACACCATCAGCTGCAGAGTGGCCACCGGCGAGCGGTGGCCGTGCAGGACGCACTGGTAGCGACCCTGGTGCCAGGGCTCGGCACGGTCCAGCTGCAGCATGGAGCTGCTGCCCGCCGCCTCCTCCCGGTAGTGCCCGAGCCCCACCGGGGTCCGCAGCCAGCGCACGGTGACGTTCCCGGGGCAGTGTGCGCGGCACTCGATGCGCAGGGCCCTGCCCCGCATCCCGCGGGGCGGCAGCGACCAGATCTGCAGGCTGCAGGGGGGCACCGTCCCTGAGGACAGCTCTGTCCCCTTCGCGGTGCTGGGGAGCGTGGTGGTGGCGGGGCGTGCCGTGGGACGGCCGGTGACAAGGGCCGGGGCAGCAGGACCCTCTGTGGACGGGGGGTTGGTGGCAGCAGCCGTTCCCAGGCTGGTCACAGCGTCAGGCTCCGGCAGGGAGGTGGTCGGGGCTGTGGTGGGGTCATGGGTGGTGACACTGGGCTCTGGGGACAGCGCTGTGGTGGCCACAGGCCTGTGTGTGCTGGGGCTCCTGGTTGTGGCCACCGCTGTTCGGGGACTCTCCGTGGAGGTGGGCACGGGCACCGGCTGCTCCGTCACAGCTGCGGACACAACAGGTCACAGGTGGCCTCTCTGGCATGTTGTCACCATGGGGACAGGGATAGGGATGGGGACAGGGGTTTGCAGAGCAGTGCAGAGTGGCAGCTGCTCCATTCCAGCCATCTATTTCAAGCAGTGCAGGGAAGGGGGTGCCATTCCCAGTGCACGGACCCGTGTCCCCTGGCACTCACCCCCAGCGCTTGCCGCCAGCGATGCCACCCGGGTGAAGGTCTCCTTCCCCACACGCAGTGTCACCTCGCACCTGAACTCCACCCCTTCTCCCACCTCCTCCCAAGACACCGGCAGCGTGGACACAATGTCAAACAGCTCCTCGTCTGTCTCGGTGACATCCAAGTCCTCCTCCTCGCCCAGCGCCCGGTCCCCGCGGTGCCAGGTGAGCGCCAGCCCCTCCAGCGGGTACACACCACGGGCCGAGCAGCGCAGGGCGCCGGGCGCCGCCTCCAGCCACAGCGCGTCCGGGAGGGCTGCGGGACAACCGCGGCGTCAGGTTTGTCACCGCTGCCCCACAGGGAGCGAGGGACAGGTGCGGGGACTCTCACCGTAGACCTTCAGCTGCACCGTGCGCTGGTACTGCCGCCCGCCGCAGGTGCCCTGGCAGATCTTGGTGCCCGCCGTGGCGACCACGGCGCTGCCGACGCGCAGGACGCTGTGGGTGGGGAAGGAGGTGACGCTGCCCGGGTGGGTGTCCAGGCCCCGCCACTGCACCGTGCCCCCCGCGCAGCCCAGGGAGCAGTTCAGCCGCACCGAGCCTCCGTAGGGCACCACCGCCTCCCGCGGCTCCACCACCAGCTCCTCACCGCGGTGCCCTGTGTGGAGGAAGGAGGAAACCGTGGGGTTTGGGGAATGGGACAAACACCAGAAACTGGGCACCTGTTCCCGGTTTGCTGGTGTGATGTGAGCTCCATCCCACTACCCGGGGTGACACCGCTTGTTAGCAACGGGACACGGCACCTGCTGGCTCAGCAGCGAGGGGACCCCGGGCAGAGCAAAGGGGTTGGGGATGGGGATGGCTCTCAGCCCCCCAGCACTCACCGCTGCAGCCCCACGGTGAGACGAGGAGGAGGAGGAGGAGAGGAGCCGGCTCCATCGCTGGGCAGGGCGGCCGCATGGGCTGGTTTTCCTTCTTTCCCTCCTTCCAGGGAGCGAACGCCACAGCCAGGGCCGTGTCCGTCTGTCCTCCAGCCCCGTCCTCAGCCCTTCTTAAGCTCCGCAGGAACCGCCCCCGCAGCCCCCCCAGCCCCGTGACCTCCCAGCCCGGGGGGTATTTCCAGAAGGAGGTTGCTGATTTTCTTCCAAGTTCGGCTCTTGCACAACACCCAGCGCTGCAGCCAAGGGCCGAGCGACAGCCCCACACCCAGGGAGCCCCTGGCCCAAAGGGTTCCCGTGGGGCTGCAGGGGTCCCTGTCACCCCCAGGATGTGGCTGAGGTCCCGTCCCTTCCCCGGGTCTCCCCAGGCTCCACCATCCCCTGGGAGCCCCTGGAGAATCAGCCCTTGTTGTGCCCCAGGCACCAGCAGCTGAATGAACCATCGCAGGGCTGCATGGGGTGTCTGTCTGTCTGTCTGCTGGGGGGCCGTCTTGGACCCCCATCCCAAAAGCAGGGCCAGGATGGATGAGACGTCCAGCCCGGGCTCAGCAGAGCTGCAAACAGCTTCTATCACCAGAACAGCGTGTTTTCAGGGATGGACACCGGTGTTCCTGGGAGGGTGGGTTTGACGGTACAGGAGCAGAAAGTGTCGCCGTGTGGCAGGTTTGGTCACGGCGCCAGCGCTGGTTCTCTGACCGGGCAGCTCTGGCATCGCCTCCTCACTCCCACCCAGCTCTCCAGGGTGAGGTGGGCCCAGTTCTGCCCCATCAATCCTGCTGGGCAGCGGCTGGGGCCAGGATGGTGCTGAAGCACCGAGGGGGGACGTGCGAGCCCCACACCCCATTGCGGGTGGTGGAAAATCATTGCGGGATGCGGCCGCTTCCCATCCGGGATCTCTCCAGCGAGGAGCTCCGGGCATCGGCGTCGCGCATCCTTTCGGGATGCCGGGTAATCAATCCTGGGAGGGAAGCGCTCTGTCAACAGCCGCCATCAAATGTGCACATTCAGCTGAAGCCGGGTGATTAATGGCTCCGGGCTCTTTGTTCCTTCCATCCTGTGTTAACAGAGCCGCTTCCCGGAGTTTCCAGTGGCCGCGGCACAGCCCTGGTGGGGACACGCGTGGCCGGGACACCCGTGTGGTTTCGCTTTCCCGTCCCGCTCCCACGGCCCTGACCGCTCGAGGCCACGGTGCTGGGCGAGCAGAGACCCCGGGGGACGGTCCATGATCGTCTGCAGATGGGAAAGCACCGAGCAATGAGCCACTTCACTGCAGGAAGGATCGTTCGTAATGTCACCAAGTGAGAGTTTGAGGAAGGGAAATGCTGCCCTCACAGACCGCACTCACGGCTGCAGGATTTTGGGAAAAACATGGTTAAAATATCGATTCCCCAAGCTCTGGAAGGTGCCCTTGGCCGGGTCTGGAGCAGCTTCCAGCAAGGCCCTTGTGGCCAGGAAGCCAATGGTACCTGGGGTGGGTTAGAAGGGGGTGGTCAGTAGGTCAGAGAGGTTCTCCTGCCCCTCTGCTCTGCCCTGGGGAGACCACACCTGGAATCTTGTGTCCAGTTGTGGCCCCTCAGCTCCAGAAGGACAGGGAACTGCTGGAGAGAGTCCAGCGCAGCCACCAAGATGCTGAAGGGAGTGGAGCATCTCCCGTGTGAGGAAAGGCTGAGGGAGCTGGGGCTCTGGAGCTGGGCAAGAGGAGACTGAGGGGGGACTCATTCATGTTTACAGATATAGAAAGGGGCAGTGTCAGGAGGATGGAGCCAGGCTCTTCTCAGTGACAACCAGTGACAGGACAAGGGGCAATGGGTGCAAACTGGAACACAAGAGGTTCCACTTGAATATGAGAAGAAACCTCTTCCCAGTGAGGGTGGCAGAGCCTGGCCCAGGCTGCCCAGGGAGGTTGTGGAGTCTCCTTCTCTGCAGACATTCAAACCCGCCTGGACACCTTCCTGTGGAACCTCAGCTGGGTGTTCCTGCTCCATGGGGGGATTGCACTGGATGAGCTTTCCAGGTCCCTTCCAGACCCTGACACTCTGGGATTCTGTGATTCTGTGAAGGGCTCTCAATGTGACGACTCAGGCGAGAAAAGCAAAACCCAACAAATCAGCGTCTGAAGCAGAGCCGAGCACTTACGGAATGTCTAGACCTTTCTGTTAAAAAGCAGCTTTTTCCTGGTCATCAGGAAATTAAGAGCTACCAGAAAGTCCAACACCTCGCCATGCGCTTCCTTTGGGTCACATTTTCACCCTTTTGTCCCTCGTCCCTCTGTCCCCCATCCCTCTGTCCTTCCATCCCAGCAGCCCCCCTGCCCCGAGCACAGCAAAGGGACCCACAGGTCACGGGCATGGGGTGGAAAGCACAAGCGCAGGCACCAGGACAGGTTTCCACCCAACAGGAAACCCCTGGGGTCAGAGCGGAGGGGACGGTGCTTTTCAAGAAGCAGAAGCCTGAACGGTTTTCCTGGAAGCCGATGGTGCTTCCCCCATGGGGTTCTGGGGATGCTCCGGCCACGGTGCGGACAGACAAATGGTGAGGGACGGACAGACAGTGAGGGACGTTCCTGGCCCCAGGCAAAGCACCTTCCCTGTGCCTCCAGTGCCACTAAGCTCAAGTCTGGAGGAAACAATTACACAAGGCAGCGCGTTGTACAGTAACTGGTTTGTGTTCCCAGCTCGCTGCAGGATATCCATCAAACACCAGGTCCCATCCAGGGCTGGGTTGGACCTATTTGCACTTCTTGTGATTGTATTGTTCACTGAGTATCATCCTCAAGCACCACAGGAGTGTTTAAACAGCGAGATAAGATCTAAATTAAGCCTGGCTGGAAAGGAAGGCACCGGAGCCTGGAAGATAAAACCAGTCCGGGGCTGCGGCTCCGGTGGGAGGAGGACGAGGACAGAACTTCAACACAACAGGAAAGCTGCAGTTTAATAAATAATCCATCAGAAGGAGGGATTAGCGAGTCCTAAACACAACCAGAACCGAAATAAATACATTGGATCGTTTGCTTATAAAAGATACAGAAACACAGGCAGCGGCGAACCCGGAGAGCGGAGCCACAACCAGCGTCCGCAGCCCAACCGGTGCGGAGAAGAGAATGAAAAGCAGCGACATCAAGAGTTGCGATGCTGCAAAAGTGACGGTAAAAGAGGAAGCAATGGTTTAATGCAGGTTATTTTTAACGCAACAATTAGAAACACAATTAGTTTCAAGTCACTTGAACTGCTGCCATGAACACCGGGAACTGCTGATGGGCAATTAAGCCGATTTACGTTGGGGGTGTTGCTGTTATCCACCTGATTTAGAAGTCTCTGCAGGGAAATTGTGGGAATACTGATATTAAACCGCTGGGCTCAGGCACGACACAGCGGATCAAAGGGGTTTTAAGAAAAGGCTCTTTTAAAAAAATCTGCATTTCCATAGAAAGTAACAAAAAATTGGCAAAACCAGTGGGATGCTCCGGACGGACGCTGCAGAATTCCCGGCCCTTCAGAACGAGACGTTCTTCATTCGGGTCCGGTAATTTCGGCTCCGTCGCTGCTTGGCCCAAGTCCTGTGGCACAGGCAGAGTGGTGGGGGGTGACGTCCCTACCTTTAGGTGACACTGGTGCTGGTGGCAAAGCCTCGGTCCCAGCACCGGCCCCGAGCTCAGGGGCCAACAAAGCGACCAAAACACCTCCCCGGTCACCGCTCGCAAACCGAGGGACACTGGCATCGCTGGGAATTTGGGTATCGCGATGTGACAGGGGTGGGAGGGAGAAGGAATGGGACCGGACACATCAGCTTCAATAAACTATTCAATAAAGGACTTTAAAAAATATATCTCTATATACTTTGTATCATATAAATTACGCTCGTCTTTTTGTCATGTTCTGCTATATTCTACCTGTGAAGCTCTGAGTACCTCAGGGTTTCATTTCACTTCAATTGGTGTGTGTGAGGGACAAACCTACTTCATTTGAATACGGTGTAAATAAATGAGTCGCCAGATGTACTTGGTCAAGCTCCAGTCTAAGAAAAGGCATTATTGTGAAGGACACGGCGTCGGGATTGCTGCCCGGGGGTTCGGGTGAGTGGATTTGCTTTGGGAGAGAGTTTGCTGGGCACGCACAGCACAGACCATCCCAGCAACACCTGGGGTCTGGAGCATCGTCACTGTGAGAAAGGTGGGAAAACCGGAGTCACCGCGAGTCCCTGTGACCTCAACCATCTGCTCTGGGCACCGGTTGGAGCAACGCAAACCAAACTGAATTGTTTCACTCACATCCATCTCCAATACCCATGAACCGCCGTGAAACGAGCGGCCCGGGTTCACAGCCATTGGTACCTGCAGGGAAGGGCAGCTCGGGGTCTGGACTCGATGCCCCTCCAACCAAAATGATTCTGCCATTCTAGTTTTGGCCACTCTATCCTCAGTTCCCTTAACAACCAATTCCTTAAGCACTCCGCGTTGTGTCCTTAGGGCCCCAGCGATCGCTCGGTGTCATCACTCCGCTCCGACTCAAACCAGAACGATTGTTCCCTGCCCTCCGCCGCGCCTCTGGATCTACAACCAACCATGTTTCCCAGCTCCTTTCACAACACTCGGGTTCAAGCATCTGCTGCCCCTTCCCAATGGAGCCGAGCGCCGCTGCAGAGGCGCCAGCTCCGTTTTCCAACAAAACCAAAGCCTTCACAGCAGGCACAGAAACGCTACGTGGGATCCAGTCCTGCGAGCTCAAATCAGCTGCAATCATCACCAGCGGGAGCTTTTGGACTGAGAAAAAACAGGCTACAGTCGTTATCTGGTTTAATATCAGATGGCGAGAGCCTGGGGAAAAATAAGTGCTCAAGACAAGCAGGTGTTTCTGTACCTTTCCCTTGGGAAATCGCCCGAACCAGAGTGCTCGGTTTAGTTGTTTCTCTGAGGGAAGAACCCTGACAGTGCCAGAAAGGCCTATGAGGCAGCGACAGACACCGTACCTCAGTGTAACAAGAGAAAATCCCAACAGAAACGCAGATGTTGTTGACCATCTAAGCGTTTGTAATTCACGTTGCCACCGCCCATTCCCATCGTCTCAGTTGCGGCTTCTTAATGTTTCTTGTCTTCATCAGAACATTGAGTCAGTTGATATTATTTTGGTCTCAGTTTCACGTGGGCCCGACCCCAGGCTGTGTGGATCTGCTCGATGCTGCTCCTCGCACGCTCCGTGCCACACGCACACGGGGCACAAACAGACGCCGCGTCTGACTGTGGCCGCGGCTCCGTCAGCTCACGTCAGACACAGACGCGTTAGACCCAGCTTAGGCCGAGCGTGTGGCAGGTTGCACCACGCACAAGGTTTGCTTCGGAGTCTCCCGTTCCCATCCGCACCAGACGACACAACCGCGGTTTGGTAGAAGGGAACCCCCGTCCCTCCTGTGTCGCGGCACAGTCTGCACCTCATGTCCTCTCGCTGGCCGAGCCCGTCCCGGCTCCGCAGCGGCTCCCGCGGCTCCTCAGACGCTGCTGTCCTCGAGCAGCGGCTCTTTGCCGTCGGCGGCGCCGGGCTGCGGGCCGTGCGGGCTCTGCGCCCCGGTGCTGTGCTTCTTGTGGGCGCCCGGCCGCAGCGCCAGGCTGTGCTCCGGGATGAACAGCGCCACCAGCAGCGAGAGCAGCACGGAGCAGGCCCCGAACAGGAATGGGGGCCCCGGGATGATGCTGCTCTGTAGGGAGAAACGCAACGATTAATGCTCAAGGGTACGGGAAGCCCAGCGTGCGGAAGGATGGAGCTGAGTTTACCTCGTCCGTAGGGTTGGCCATGTTGGGTCTGGAGGCCTTGCCTAAAGT
The DNA here is from genome assembly GCF_037038585.1 of Patagioenas fasciata. NCBI lineage: Eukaryota > Metazoa > Chordata > Aves > Columbiformes > Columbidae > Patagioenas > Patagioenas fasciata. The sequence goes on along the minus strand of NC_092546.1, from coordinate 4,598,877 downwards.
CTCCACCTCTGCCATTTCGTTCAGCTCCACGTGGAAGAGATAGAAGACGAAGCCGTAGAGCGCCGGCCCCAGCCCGTTACACAGCCCCCGAATGCCGGTGATCATCCCCTGCACCACCCCTGCGGCAAAGGGGAAAGCGAGGTTTGCCTCCAGCCCCCTGAAGAAACTCAGCTTATCCAGGGATGCTCACATGTCTAAAGACGAGATTACACGCTCAGATCTGGCTTGACGTGCTCTCTAAGACAAAGCGGCTGCTGCTGAGTGCTCTTAACCCAGTACCATGTTTTAGGAAAACCCGCAATGCCGGGTTTGCTGCTTTCGAGAATAAAATGAGCATGGGCACACCCAGCAATTTCCAACCAAACTGGAGTTTGAAGGCAGCCAAAGGACTCGGGGTCAAACCACAAAGCGAACGATTAAACAGCAGCCTCCTCTCTACCTCAGACAGGCAACACCCGCCGGGACGGACTGATGGACCCCGAGCGACTCACCCTGCTGGTCGGGGTCCGCGTTCCTCGACACCATGGCGCTGATGGCCGGGAAGGTGATGCTGGACATGGCAGCCACCGCTCCCGCTGCCCACATCATCCTCGGGAGAAAGGGACAGCGGTCAGGCTCCATCTGCCAGTGACACGGAGCTGCCACCGAAGGGACAAAGCTGCCGCCGTCGGGAGACAGACGCGGGCAAGCTCTTACCAGGGCTGCGATCCGAAGCCGTACCAGGCGAGCTGCAGGATCTGGAAGCCCAGTCCCAACAGGATGGTGTTTTTGTTTCCTATCGAACGCATGAGAATTCCCAACACCACTGTCTGGAAAGAAAAACAGGCGCGTTCAAGGTGTGTGCAAAGAAAGATGGGAGGAGGATGGGAGCCCGCGGGACACGTGTCGTGGTGAGACCGGCCATCGCGCTCCCGAAACGCCGAACACCAGCACGTCCCTGTCCGGGGCAATCGGAGCACAACCAGAGCTCCACCAAGCAACGCGGGGCCACCCCGCGGTTTGTGGTTTAATAAACAGCAGTTCCATTCAGAAGAAAGAGGGACCGGTGTCTGTGCGGCTGCGGGGATTCTGAGAACGCACCACCCTGATTACCAGAAATTTTGGACGTTCTTATGCGGAAACGGCTCCTCACCTGAGCCAGGATGGAGAGAATCCCAACCACACCAATAAAGGCGGCCACAGTCTCCGAGGAAAAACCGATGACCTGTGAAAACACCAGAGAGGGACTTTTCAGGCAAGAGATGAGCACCGCGTGAGAAACGCCACCCCAACCGCGGCACCAGCCTTTACTGACGCTGCTTATCAGGGACTCAAACACCAATCAGCCTCCTTGCTGCCACAGGAATAACGCGGAAGATCTTCCCTCCAGCTGAAGAAACAGCTTTAAACCACTGAGCTCAGCTTAAATGCCTGAAAGCAGCATGGACAGGCTGGGCAGACTGACAGACCGCCAGAACAAGCAGCATATAGGTCCTGGCAATGCTGACAGAGCGGTACCAGATTGCTCAGGACACGCAGCTACGAGAATGTTCGTAGGTTGGGATTTGCCACCTCCGGAGCCGTCCCGCAGACTCACCTGGCGCAGGTAGAGGAAGAAGCTGGAGTACTGCCCGGCCTCGGGAAGGTACGAGAGGAACACGGTGATGCAGATGAGCAGAACCGTGGAATCCTGACCCACTTTCCGCAGGGACTGCAGGGAACGGGAGGGGAGTGAAAATCGTTAAACACCCTCCAGGTGCAGAGACAGCAAAACCAAGCGCTTAAGTCGCCAATCTTATATCTAAGAAGTGAATGGTGGGATGAAACCAGCCCAGAGCAGCTGTACAGCCGCATCGGCTCAACCCCAGAATGAGGACTTTTTACCATTCATTTTCCCAGATTTATAGTCAAGTGCTTTTGATCGGACTGTTTTTTCCCCTCAGACAGCCAAATTATCTTTGTAGCAAGCAAAGGTGAGATGAAACCACGCAAAGCAGCAGCAGCAGCAAAGGTCCTGAGAGCCAGAACACAAACTCCTGACGCAGTCCCATTGCCAAGGGACGGAATTTCTATTCAAGCAGAACCAAGAGCTGCTCTTGCTTCAGGACACCTGGAGCAGCGTTTAAATGGTTTGTAGCTACAGAAAATGGTTAAGGAGCTGCCCCACAGCTCTGGAGATGTGCAGCCTGAACGCCATCCCTGCCAGGGGGTTCCATTTGCGGAACGCACCCTCCCTTGGAGCACAATTAGCAGAACGAGAGCAAACACAAGCGTTACCTGCCCGCGGAAGAACAGCAGCGGGATGACTTACGGCGAAGGGATCTGCTTGTTCCCAGGAGATGGGAGCTCCCCAGGACACCGGGCGCATCTCCTCGGGCAGGGACTCGGGCACGGCCAGCAGGATGAACCCGATGTCCAGCAGCGCGACGCCCGACGCCAGCACAACCACCAAGGTGTCGCCGTAGGCTTGGGAGAGGTAGGCGCCGATGGCTGGGCTCGTCACCAGGCTGGCAGCAAAGGTGGCCGACACCTCGGGGTAGAAAACATGAATAAGCCTCTTCCTCCCTCCCTCCCTCCCTTCCTTGCTGGAGATAATCAGGGGGACAGGGAATCCTGCAGAGAGACACCAGATCCTCTGGGTGCAGTGTAGGCTGAGCTCTAGCAAGGAGAAATGAAAGATCACACAGAAACCAGCCCTCACCTTCGGCGCCAAACCACAGAAGAGCACGGAGACCGTATTATTAAAGCACACACGGTTTTTCCACTGACACTGTCCTCAGGCTTGTCAATAAACGTCCCACCCTAATTTTACACCTCTCCTACCTGCAAAGCTCCAAACGCTCCTTCCAAGAGACAAGCCGGCCGTTCAGCTCCTTACCAAGCCATACGCCGTGCTGCGCTCGTGCTCCTGCGTGATATCGGCAACGTAGGCAAAGATGACAGAAAAGGTGACGGCAAAGACTCCAGACATGGAAATGACGGCAAAGTACCACCTGGAACAGGCAGGGCCCAGGGCGGAGTCAGAGCGCGGGCGCACGGAGCGGGAGCCCATGGCTGCTCCACCAGAACCTCTCCCGCATCTTCCTCCCGTGCGCGCCGGAGCGCCCAGAACCCCGAGCTCCAGCCCAGGGCGTTTTATCACCGATTTCCCCACATTGGAGGGAAATATCGAAGTGCCCTGACAGCAATAACGCACCCACGGGGAAAATATCAAGGAATGGTGGACCCTTCCTGACGCCGAACCCTCCAGCAGAGCCAGATAAGCACATCGGTCCCCAGGCTGAGCGCCTTCCCCATGGGACAGACTTTGCCACCCCATCCTCCAACCCAACACCCACAAACCCCATCGTTCCTCTCCTCACAGCCCTCGTTATAAACTCACCAGGGACTGATCTTCATCAGGGGAATGGGCGCGCACGTGAAGAAGACGGTGAGGAGGAGGAAGGATTTCCTGCCCCAGACATCAGAGAGAGCACCGATCAGCGGGGCACTTAGGAAGGAAAGCAGACCCTGAGGCAGACAGATAGACAGACAGAAACTCAAACTCCTATATGGGATAGAGAAAACATCCCCTAAAGGTAAAAACACAAGGAGACAATCCATTCCCATTTTCTACAGCCAGATGAAACATGCAGCTCTGATGGCCCCAAATGACACGCAGCACGTTGTTCCTGCTGCAGCCACACAAGCGGCTGGATTCCTGCGCTCTGCCTGTTCTCCACGTGCCATCAGGGGCACCAGCGACTGCCCCAGATTGAAATACGAACGTTCATCTGGCAAATGCTGCTTGGTGGCACCAGCAAATGACACAGATCAGAACGGCCCGCCGCTTGTCGCGCTGTTACAGATGGAAACAGAAGCCTGGAAGGGATGTCCTCACCTTGACTCCGTGAATCAGGCCGTTCATCAAGAACGTGTGCTGAGGAAACGTCTGGTGCAACACCTGGGGGAGAACAAAACAACTTGGAACCTTAGCAACATTTCCATTCATTTCTGACAGCCAAATGCCTCAAAAAGCATGAGAGAGACCGCAGGAAGCACCCCCTGGACATCCCTCCCTCAGGGACATCTTGCTTTTATTGAGCTCCCAACTGCACCTTTTTATTCTTTAATTTAAAAAAGCAATAAATGACAGCAAACTAGCCATAGATTCTAGTAATGTCAGGTCTTTCAGTCCCGCTTTCTTGAAATCCTCCAAAAGCTTTCAAAAATTTAGCGCGTGTTCAAGTGCGATAATCACAAACGTCATTGCTCAACTCCATAAAGAAATGACCATAGCTCCAGCTTATTCACACAGAAGAAGAATTTGAGGTACAAACCATTTGACCCAAGGTGAACCGGGAAGCCGGAGCCATTCGGGGGGTCACTCACCGTCAGCATCGGGGTGGTCAGCAGCCCCCAGGCAAAGAACTCCAGGAAAATCACCACCACGGCATGGTACACGCTGGGCTCTCCGATCCCTTGGCGCTGCAAAAGTGAGAAAACACACATGTCCTGACCCACCATCGATTGGAGACGTGGTTGGGCTCCAAAACACCACCCCGGGGTGACTCCCCCAGCATCTCCCGCCAACGCGTCTCAAATAATCACTTCTCATTTCTTTATCCACGAACTAAAAGCCCTGATACCATCACGTTTTCTCTAAGCGTGTGCGAATCTTCCCTTCAATCCGCGCCTTAGGGACTCTGCAATGAAACAGCTCAATTCTGCCCCACGGGAACCACTTCTTGTATCTGCAAACCATGCGATCTGAACTCACCAAGACGTGCCAGACACATTATTAATAAAGCCACCTGAAATGTCTGCAATCTCAGCAATTTAAAGAGCATCCAGAAGTTTAAAAACCTCCCGTCGGCTGCACAAATCTCAAATTCAAAGGGATACTCGATTTGCTACGGGAAACCTCAAATCCACAGGATTCTTCCAGGCCAAGAGATTAATTTCCTCACCACTAACACACCTAGAAATGTGACACGTGAATCTTTTACTCAGCCACATCCCGCCAGAATAAAACTGCATTTTGGACAATAAACAGCTGTGAGTTGTTTGAAACACGAGAGAAGGCAGCAAGAGATGTTATTGTGCTGAAACGTTACGTGCACAGGCTCAGACTGCTTAGAAAACAAACCAATGGCTCCAACGCATGAGGGACGCGCCCAAGGGGACACGATTGTTATGAGAAGCCACTTTTATTGCCCACAAATGAGATGATGTTTGCAGCAGAGGGAGAAGGCATAAGGCGGCACAAAGACGGCAACGGCTCCGCAGAGCGGCCCCGTCCCTCCGCACCTTCTCACGCAATTCGATGTTTCTACCACATGACTGCAACAAAATTAACGGCCAAGCTTGCTGTACGCACCCAGATGTAAAACCTATGTCACGGCTTAACGTCACTCCCGTCACCCCCAACACGTCACAGCCACAGGCAATTCGGGAGGGCCGACCCGTGTCAGGTCGCCCACCGACTCGCTGCTCCGCAAAACGGAGGGGGCTATGGAAAAGAGGTAAAAACCTGCAGAAAGACAGCAGGAGGCTGTGGGATGGGCCGAGGCTGGCGCCTGGCGACCAGCACACCCGAGGGATGGGGCTGCCACCCGCCCAGCCCGGGGGACAGCTGCCCCTGGGAAACGGGGAACGTGTCCCCCCGACGGGGAGGCACCTGTCACCGGCCAAGCGGTTGTGGAACGTCAGCGAATTCCAGCACCGGGGAAGCGGCTGCAAAAGGTGCCGGGGGCGGCGGCTTCGCACCCGCCCTGAGAGCGGGGCCACTCCCCGGGGAGCCCCGGGCAGCGCAGCCGCCTGCGGGCACCGGAGCCCCGGGAGCCCCGCACCGCCCGCAGCCCCGCCCGCAGCTCCCGCCCCCGGGGGCTCAGCCCGGCCCGGCCCCGCGCCCCCCGCTCACGCCGGCCCCGTCGCGGATGACGATCTTCTTGGCCAGCAGGACGCTGCGGTTCAGCCGCTTCTTCTTCTTCTTCTCGCCGGTCATGGCGCCGCCGGGCCGCTGCCGTTCGCCGGCCTCCGCGGCTGCCCCATCCTCCCTGCGGCGGGCGGCGCCGAGCCCGGGCCCGGAGCCGGACCCGCCCCGGGCGGGAAGCGCCGGGCCCGGGGCTGCCGGGCGGGGGCGGCGCCGCGGGGCAAGGGCGGTGGCGCGGCTGGCGGCGGCAGAGGGCGGGCCGCCCGAAGGCCACGCCACGCCACGCCCCCGTCTCCCTGACGACGTCGCTGACGGGCATTTTAGACTGTCCAATCCTCGTCGCCACGCATCACTCCTCACCCTCCATTGGCTGCTCTGCCTTTTCCGTGTCGGCCGATTTGGTCTCTGATTGGTCAGCGGCGCTGCACCGCCTGTTCCGCCAGGCTGAGGGGGCGGTGCCGTGACATCAGGCCGTCAGGCGGTGGGCGGGGCCGATCCGCGATGCGTGCCCGGATGCACCGGTCCGCCGGGGTGGGGCGGAGTTCGGGCGCCCCGGGTGGCGGGGCGGGTGCTGTCCCAGTTCCTCCCGCCGTGTACCGGCGAACGAGAATAGTGACAGGAGACCTCGGCCCTTTCCGGGGATGGTGACCGGGAGAGCCCGGAGGGGTCCGGTGGCAGGGAGCGGCGGTGACAAGGTGCTGCGGGACTCCCCCCGCGCACGGTCCAGCCCGTGTTCACGGGGGGTTTCCAGCCACGAACGGCTAAAAACAGCCGGGGGGCCCTGACGTGACGCTGAGTCCAGAGCCCGGGACCGGCTGCAAACGAGATAAAAATGCCGCCCCGGGCAGCAGGGGCCGGTGCAGCGAGGGGCGGCTCCGGCTGCCCGGGGCTGCGGCGGCGGGGCCGGCGGGGGCCGCTCTTTGCTCCGGGGCAGCGGGGTCCAGAGTGCTCTGCGCGTGGAGTGGGGCAAAACACCCGTGAGCTGCCCAGGGACCCGGTGCCACCCCTCGGGCTGATCGCACCCCGTGCTGGGCACGGACCGAGTGCCCCCGGTTCCCACCGGAGCTGCCTCGGGAGCGCGGGGGGGCCCGACTCGTTTCAATGCTCTGCAGCGGTTTAAAAACAAAACCAAGGAGAGCAGAGAGCAGAGAAGCGGTTCCTAATATGGCAACAGCGAATGTAATTCTATTACCCTGATTTATTGATCGCACTTAGAGCAATTACTGGCTTTCACCCCATCATCGGCCAGGGAACAGGAGACAGCGAGGAGGAGGCAAGACAAAGGCGGCTGCCCATCGCTCAGGGCACGCTTGGCCTCCGGGGAGGCTCCAGTTTTGTTTGTACAGCCGGTGTGGGGGGAGAGCTCCCGTCTGCCTGCACGGCAGCATCACCCGCTGCCCCCGCTGAGGAGCATCCTCCCCGGGCTGGGATGCGGGCGGCCCTGCCCGGCCAAGGAGGCTCCGTGGGAAGCCAGAGCCAAACGCGGGGGCATCACCCCATCGCCTCGCAGGGCTCAGACCCTTTGCCCGAGCGGCTCCTGCTGCCCTGGGCACGGTCAGGAAACCCCAATGGGACCCGTGTCTCTGTCCGCACCAGCCCTGTGCCCATCTCACACCTGGGGGGACACACGGGCTGGCCCCTCCAACCCCCGCGGTGAGCAGGATGCTGGGCAAGAGGCCCGGGTCCCTTTCCCGCTGGGAAACAGCAGCCACAGGGCTGGAGGAAGGGCGAGTTACTTGGTTGAGGTCAGAAAGTCCCTTAAGGTGGTGTTTTGTTGTGCATTTTTTTTCCCTTCCCCGCTTGCTGCAGGCACTGGCAGAGAAGCAATAAAACGATTGTGCTTTTTACTGCCTGAGTTCTCCAGCCAGATAAAAACAAGCAGGAGTCAGACCTGGGGTGAACAAGAGCACGGGGCGGGGGGGTGGAGCGGCCGGGGGATGCTGGAGAGGCTGGGGGACACCGGAGGGGCTGGGGGGGGCAGAGCGGCCTGGGGATGCTGGAGAGGCTGGGGGACACCGGAGGGGCCGGGGGGGGGCCGAGCGGCCGGGGGATGCTGGAAGGGCCGGGGGGGGGGCGGGGGATGCTGGGGAGGCCGTGGGTCCGGCGTGGCCGGGGGGCGGGGGATGCGCGGGCGGCCGGGGGGGCCGGGGGGGCGGTGGAGCTCGCACCATGACATCAGCGCGGCGCGGCCCCGGGGGAGCGGGCGGGGGGCGGGAGCCGGCGCGGCGGCGGCCGAGCGGAGCGGCGGAGCGGAGCGGAGCGGCGCGGCCCCGGGCATGCTCCCGGAGCCCAAGTATGACCGTTTCCGCGACGAGCCGCTGACCGCCCCCATGCCGGCGCCGGCCCCCGGGCCCGGCCCCGCGGCGGCCGAGGAGCCCGAGCCCGGCACCACCTTCTGCGCGCTGCTGCCGCGGATGCCGCAGTGGAAGTTCCCCGGCCCCGCCGGCTTCCTCGGCCGCGGCCCCGCCGGCACCGGCCGGGAGCTCTCGGCAGCGGCCCGGGGGGGCGGCAGCGCGGGGGCCCCCTCGGCGCTGGCCGCCGTGCTGGGCGCCTGCGAGCCGCTGTGCGCCGCGCCCTGCGCGCTGCCGGCCGGCGGGCGGACGCGGGGTGCGGCGGGGGCGGCGCGGGCGGCGCGGGCGGAGGCGGCTCGGCCGGGCGGGGACGAGTGGAGCCGCCGCGGCAGCTTCATCCGCAAACCGGCGCAGGGCTGGCTGCACCCCGACGAGCGGGTGCTGGGGCCCGGCGTCTCCTACATCGTCCGGGTAAGTTCCGCCGCAGCCGGACCCCGACGCGGGAGGGCGCGAAGCTCCCGGTTCCACGCGTGTCCCGGCTCGGCGGCTCTGCCCGCTCCTCCCCGCGGCTGCCCCAGGGCGGGCTGTGCCACCAAGGGCTGCGGCCACGTCCCCAGAGTCCCGCGGGACCTGCCGTGGCACGGGCATCACTGGAGCCCGTGGCGCTGTGACCGTGGCCAAGGGGACATGGTGAGGGTCCGGCCTGGGGGGCGTCCTGGGCAGCCACCCCCAGCATGCGCAGCCTGCGGCCCCCTTGCCCATGGCGGGCAATCCGGCCCTGTTACACTGCCCACATTGTCTGGAACACCCTGGGAGGGTGACACAGCCTTTGACCCAGCCTGGGACTGGCAAGGGGCTGAGGGATTTTCTGAACTGGGGACCCAGGCCCTACGAGGGCACCAAAAGCCAGAGCACACAGATGAGTTTGTTTGGTCTCAGTGCAGGATCTGAGCATGTGATGGGGCGTTTTGAGGTGGAGGGTGTAAGGATGCCATGCGCTGGGGTAAGAGCCCTGGAGCTGGCACTGAAGGGACCCTTCTCACTGACACCCGGCTCCTCCCCTCCTCTCCATCGCCTGCCCCGGGCTGGCGACGGTGGCCAGAGGAGGCTGCTCTGGTCGTGTCCCCCCCTGCAGTACATGGGGTGCATCGAGGTGCTGCGCTCCATGAGGTCCCTCGACTTCAACACCCGAACACAGGTTACCAGGTACGGCCCCGCAGTCCCATGTTCCTGCACCCCAATGCCACCCCGAGCCCCCAGCAGCCCTGGGTGTTCCCCCTTCCTGGGGCCCCGTGGAAAGAGGGGGACACTGGGAGCCCTGCCCCATCGGATCTGCCCTGCACACGGGGACACGGCCGAAGGGCACTGCCACGGATCGATGGGTGGAAAGAGGAGAAGGGAGGTGGCCCTGGCTGGGATTACGCACCATGGGGCAGCGCTGCAGGGACTCTGCGGCACCCGGGGCTGCGGGGGCTGATGGCCCCAGACCCCGCGGAGCTGCAGGTGTGGGAGGCAGCTGGGAAGGGGCAGAGCCCTGCAGCGGTGACCAGTAACCGGTAACCAGCCGGGGCTTGCAGGGAAGCCATCAACAGACTGTATGAGGCCGTGCCGGGCGTGAAGGGCATCTGGAAGAAGAAGGTGAGTTTGTGCTCAGCCCAACCCTCCTGGGTGAGCTGGGGCTGCAGGACAGGGTGCTGGGGGTGCCTACCCGGTTTGCAGGACAGAGCCTCGGGGTCTCTTGAGGCACTCTTCTGCCTCCTTCACCCCAGAAAAACTGTTCCTGGCGGGCTGCATCACCCCCACGCTCCTCTCCTCCCATCAGGCTCCCAACAAATCCCTCTTCTCCATCCTGGGCAAGAGCAACCTCCGCTTCGCTGGCATGAGCATCGCTGTCAACATCTCCATTGATGGGCTGAACCTCATGATCCCCACCACGCGCCAGGTGAGAGCCATCCCTGGGGACGCGGCCCTGTCACCTCCCAGCCGTCTGCCTCCTGCGAACCAGGGGGCTGGCAGCCCTGTCCCTGCCATGGGCCGTGTCCCCCCTGCAGATCATCGCCAACCACCACATGCAATCCATCTCCTTTGCCTCCGGCGGGGACACGGTGAGACACGCGCGCCCCAGCCCTGGCCAGCTGTGATCCCTTGGGAGCGGCGGGGACAGGGACCACGGGGACAGGGACCACTTGTCCCATGGCTGAACCAAACTGTGGGGCAGCCTGGTCCCAGGGCAGGATGTAGGGCTGGGGCTGAGCCTGTCCCCTTGCCCCTGCACCCCTGGCCCTGCTCCCTGCACAGCAGCAGGACATGGGCCCTGAGCATCCCCTGTGCCCCCAGGACACCACCGACTACGTCGCCTATGTTGCCAAGGACCCCATCAACCAGAGAGGTGATGCTGGACTGTGCGCTTGAGAGCTGTGCGGAAGAGGAGGGATGCGCTGGGGGATGAAGGCTGGAGGAGGGGATCTCTCATGGGGGCATGAGGGGCGGCTCAGGGCAGTCCTGGAGGGGTGGTGAGGGTGTGGGGGAAACATTTGAGCTGTCCGTCTGTCTGTCTGCAGCCTGCCACATCCTGGAGTGCTGCGATGGGCTGGCTCAGAGCGTCATCAGCACGGTGGGACAGGCCTTCGAGCTGCGCTTCAAGCAGTATCTGCACAGCCCCCCCAAGGTGGTGGCACCCCCAGACAGGTAGGGGGGCACGGGGGTCTCGCCGTGGCCCCGCACCCCCTGTCCCGGGCACATCCCCTGGTTGGGGGTCGCTCTGGGAGCCCCTGTCCCTGCAGGTGTGGAGAGGAGCCTGAGCTGGGCAGGGTGTCCTCAGCCACCCCATCCTCACTGCAGGGCGCTGGGCACGGAGGAGTCGGCCTGGGGGGAGGATGAGGAGGTGGCTGAGCACGATTACTACAACAGCATCCCGGGGAAGGAGCCGCCCCCGGGGGGGCTGATCGACTCCCGGCTCCGGCACGGCACGATCCTGGGTCACGTCCGCACTCAGCCCACGGGCTCCAGCTCACCCAGCCAGGTGGGCACCCAGGGCTGCTGCCGGCGCTGCCGCGGGGGTCCAAGGCAGGTCCCCCCAGCACCCGCGCTGTCTCCTCTCCCCAGGGTGGGTTTGCAGCCAGGCGAGAGCAGAGCAGCCAGCCGGGGCCACCCTGGGACCTGGAGAGCCAGGGTGGGTACCGCCGCAGGGGGACCCCAGGGGCCGTGAGCAGGGTCCATGCGGCTCTGCCCTGCCCCGGCCGCTGCTGATCCCGGTCCCCGCAGGCCAGCCCAGCGATGGGTACCTGCAGGCGGACGGCCACCCCCTGGGGCTGCAGGACTACGAGGAGCACATGTACGTGAACACACAGAGCCTGGATGCCTGGGAGCCGGAGGTGGCAGCTCGTGGGGTGCCAGAGGAGAGCCCCAAAAAGGACCTTTTTGATATGAGTAAGCTCTGTGCCAGAGGCTGGGGGGACACAAGCCGGGGGCAGCAGGGCTGTTTTTGGGGCATGGCAGGCGGCACCATCCCCTCTGCACCTGGGCACAGGCACAACATCGTGTCTGGGGTGGCTGTGGTCTGTCCCGAAGGTGGGTCCAGCTGTAACTGCAGCTCCTGCTGCTGCTGCTTGGCCGGGCGCTGTCCCCGCCGTGCCCCAAGAGGGTGACACCCCGCACCCCCTGGCTCCTACAGGGCCGTTTGAGGATGCCCTGAAGCTCCATGAGTGCATCGCAGGGGGCGGCACCAGCCCCCCCATCGAGGACCAGTGGCCGAGCCCCCCCACGCGGAAGGCCCCCATCGCCCCCACGGAGGAGCAGCTCCGGCGGGAGCCGTGGTACCACGGCAGGATGAGCCGGCAGGACGCGGAACGGCTGCTGCAGGCGGACGGGGATTTCCTGGTGCGCGACAGCCTGACCAACCCGGGGCAGTACGTGCTGACCGGGATGCACAGCGGGCAGCCCAAGCACCTGCTGCTGGTGGATCCCGAGGGCGTGGTAAGGGCAGGGGCATGGGGGCAATGGGGACAGGCACCGGGGTTTGTGTGGAGCCCCCGTGCAGGCGGCAGCTCTTGGGGGCTCAGGACCGCTGTGCCCCTGGCGCCAGGTGAGGACCAAGGACGTGCTGTTCGAGAGCATCAGCCACCTCATCAGCCACCACCGGCAGAACGAGCAGCCCATCATGGCTGCGGAAAGCGAGCTGCATCTCCGCCAGGTTGTCCGGAGGAAGCAGTGATGCCGGGGGTAAGAGCCCCTGACCCACTCCCCTGTGCCAGGCCCGCTGCAGCACCGGGGTGAAGCCAGGGCCACTCCGCGCTCCTCTCTTGGAGCTCGGTGGTGCTGGATGTTTCTGTCACTCCCACATCTCCAGCTGGATTGTTCCCAGGAGCAGCTGTCACGCGAGGGCTCCCGATGGCCCTGAGCCCCCACAACCCTCCCCAGGCTGGGACCAGGATGAAGCTGCTGTGGGGAAGACGCAGGACAGGGATGAGCCATTGGCATGGCCGGCACAGCCAGGGCTGCTGAGAGGGAGGCGTCCCACGGCCCCCGGGGACCTCCCGGCCGGCTCAGGGCTTCAGCAGGTTTTTACGGCACACACGGCCCCTTCTCCAGCCTGTTTGGCTTGGGGTGTGGGTTTATGGTTTGGAATACGTTTCTAATTAAACCTGGAAATGAGCAAAGTGCCTGGGTTGTTCCTGCCACTTCCAGGCATGGTGCTGGGACCTGGGTCCTGCCAGGTCCTTCCTCTCTGCTTGCCCTGTCCCCAGTGGGTTCCCGTGGCCTGCCCAGCTCTGCCCCGTGTGCCCGGTGATGCCACCACGTCACCGGCACCCACCTCGAGGAGCAGGGTCACCCTGGCACCCTCTGCCCCTCGCTGGGGACAGTGCCCCAGGGATGGAGCTGTGGGGTGCGGGCTGAGTCAATGAACTGAATAAGCCCCTAAATAAAGCCCCGTAATGAATGTGTAATTTTCCATTGATAGTTGAATGCCTACAGGGACGTGGCGCTTCCATCTCAGCTGCTATTTTTTGTCATGTAGTAATGCATCTGCAAAGATAATTGCGCCGTTCCCTCAATAGCAGAGGCAGGAAAAGGCAGCGAGAGCCTGAACTTTCTTCTTTTGCTGCTGGAGAAGCAGCCCGTGCCTTTCATCAGCTGCTGCTGGCTCTGCCCCGGCCCCTGGGTGCTGCTGAGAGGCAAAAAACAAGAAACCATTTAAACAAATAGGAGGCCTTGATTGAGTTAAGTATGGACATGAATAATGCAGACAGAGCACCACAGAGTACTCCCCTTGGAAACCGGATTTGTTTCTGTGTGCTCTGTGTGGCTCTGCTCTGGACTGGTCCTTGCTGGGTGGGGGCCGAGGGGAAGGTGAGGGAGGAGGAGGCTGCGGGGCGCTGGAGCTGCGCAATGCTGGAACAAAGCAGATAGCTTTGTGCTGAAAGCGCTGGTGGCTGCTGGTGCGTTTGGAGTAGCAGTCTGTAGGCTCCAGAGTTAACGCCAGGCTGAAGTGGAGTCGCACACCTCTCAGAGCTGCTCCTTCAGCACACAGAACGGCCAAGGTGTTTGGGGAAGGTTTGGAAGCCACGGAAGAGCAACTGCAGAGTGATGCACCCCAGTGCCTGACCACTGCAGCTCCTTTTCTGCCTGGAACCCGGCAGCCCTGCCCCAAGCCCAGCCCAGGTGAGCTCAGCGCTGCAGCTCCCAGCACCCGGCTCCTCTCCATGCCCTGAGCCGAGCGGGCCGGGCTGGCCCAGCTCCAGCGTTCTTTGTTATCACCAGGGAACTCAACCATTTCTGCACCTTGTTTACCCACAGTTGCACAGGGTGGAGGAAAGGCAAACACCAGCCTTTTGTTCACCACCTTCCCTTTCATCCTCCTCTCCCGGCTCCATCTGGCCGCTCTGCCCCCACGGGACCGCGGGCTCAGCTCCGAGGCAGGATGCAGAGGGAGCCGAGAACTCCCGCCTCCCACTCGCGCTACCTAGCTGCGGTGGCTCTGCCAAAGGAGCCAAAGGCGCCCACCGTGCCAGGCTCACCCTCCTTCCCGGTGCTTGTTCCCAGCCCTGCACCGCCATGGGGTGACGGTGCCGTCCCTGCAGCCTGACACATCCACAGGCCAGCAGCCAGGGAGGAACAGCCACCGGTCCCTGTCCGTGTCACTGTCCTGCTTGGTGCATCCCTGTCCCCAGGCTATAAATCCACCTGGTATCTGGGCTGGGGCTGATCTCTCTGGTTTGAGTGTCTCCTGTACCCCTTTTGCTCCCCCCGTAGCGCCAGGACCTGTAGTAACACTCCGTGGATCTTCCTGACGTTTTGCCCCGTTGCCCCCAGCACCACCTGGGCCGTATCCTGCCCCAGCACTGGCTCTGCCAGGTGCTGCAGAGATGTGTGACATGTGGCACTGCCTCTCCCCTTCTCCAGCCACGATATTAAACCACTTAATGCACTCAGCGAGTCCTTGAGCTCCGAGCGCCTTGGAGAGCTGTTGGCTTTGTTCAGCGCTTTGATGAGCTCAAGAGCTCGGAGGGGAGAACGAGCTGCGCCCGGAGGGGACCGGCTCCGTCCCACTGGCTGGGTCACCGATGGCGCTCCGGGCGGGATGAGCTGGGGGGACCACGGGGCCGCTGCCTCCGGGCCCCTCCCCGCTCTCGGTCCCATGCCAGCCCCAGCGCTCCCGTGAGCGGGCGGCCGGGTGTCCCGGGGCCGGGCCCCCGCTCCCCCTGAGCATCAGCACCCCGGGGCCGCTCTGGCCGGCTCGGTGCCGGTGCCGGTCCCGGTCCCGCCGGGCGCGGCGCGGGGAAATGCGGGGGCGCCGCGCTCGGAGGATTACGGCGGCGCGCGGGAAGGAGTGGGGCCGTCGCCACCGTATAAAAGCGCGTCCGCGCGCGCCCCGCCCGGGCTGCGGCGGCGGCGGCGGCTCCGCTCCGGTGCGGCTCCTCCGGCAACTTCCCCAGCGCGGCGGTCGGTAGTTCGGTCGCTCCGTCGGTCGCTCCGGGCACCACACCGCGTCGCGTCCGGCAGCTGCTCCCCGTGGGCCGCGGCCGCCCCGTCCCGTCGCGACCCATCGCTCGGGGCCGGCGGCGCCGCCGGGTCCGCGTCCCTCGGCGCGGTCGGTTCTTTCCCGTCCCTTGTCCCCGGGCTGGCGTGTCCCGGTTCCCATCGGTGCTGCCGATTCCTTCCCGTCCCTTCCGGGCTGCTGGGTTTCCGTGTCCCTTGGCGCGGGCGGTTCCCTCCCATCCTTGTCCCCGATCCCCCGGGCTGGTGAGTCCCCGTCTCTTGGTGCCGCCGGTTGCTCCCCGGGCTGACGGCTCCAGTCTGCCCCTGCCGGTCCCCGGTCCCCGGTGACAGCGTTGCTCCTGCGTTTTCTTCCAGCCCCGCACCCGGCAGCAACATGTGGCTCCTGGAGCGGCTGCGCGGCGTGGCGGAGAACGGCGGGTCCCGGGGTGCGGAGGAGTCCCAGCGGGGGTCCCGCTACAGTAACGTCCTCACCCCTGACAAGATCCCCGATTTCTTCATCCCGCCCAAGCTGAGCGCAGCACCTGCCGAGGCTGAGGGCCCCGAGCCCCCCGCAGCACCCGCCCTGGGCCCCTCAGCATCGGAGCAGGACCTGGCTGGGCGCAAGCCCCCGCGCAGCCCCCGGCTCTCCAGCCGCCCCCGGCCGCGGGCTGCTGGCCGGCACATCATCCAGATCGAGAGCGCCGAGGACTGGACAGCTGAGGGGGGCTTCGGCACCAACGTGGACCCGCAGGCGCAGACGGCCATGTCGCTGCCCTACGTGCCCAAGGCGCAGACCTCCTACGGCTTTGCCACGCTGGTGGAGAGCCCCCACACGCGGCGCAAAGAGTCTCTCTTCCACAGCGAGCACAGCAGCCTCTGCCCCTCGCCGGCCACCTCGCCCAGCGCCCAGCGCCGGGCCAAGCTCAACGGTGAGAGCGGCCCCCGGGCGCCCACTGACCTGGGCGCAGCCCTCATGCACCCCGGCCGCTACTTCAGCGGCGGCGAGAGCGACACGTGCTCCTCGGCTGAGTCCTCGCCCTTCGGCTCCCCGCTGCTCTCCCGCTCCGTCTCCCTGCTGAAGATCTTCAGCCAGGAGAGCCAGTCCAAGGTCATTAAGCTGAAGCACTCGGTCGCCCGCAACAGCTCGCTGTCCACTGACGACAGCTCGGCCGACACCAGCCCCAGCGCCCAGCGCCGGTCCAGGAGCGCCCCAGCCGGGGGGCAGCCGCCCGCCGCCCTCCTGCCCCTGGACCTGCCGCCGGGCCGTGACCGGGAGCACAGCCTGCGGCTCAGCCGGGGCGGGAGCCTGCGCCTGGCCGCCGAGTACGACCCCTCCAACGCCCGGCTGCGCGTGCGGCTCGTCTCTGCCGAGGACCTCTACGATGCCCTCGTCGACCTGCGCAGCATCAACTGCTGCGTCTCGCTGTGCCTCAACCCCGGGAAGCTGCAGAAGCAGCGCAGCACCATCGTCAAGAACAGCCGCAACCCCATCTTCAACGAGGACTTCTTCTTCGATGGGCTGGGCCCTGGCCACGCCAGGAAGATGTCCCTGAAGCTCAAGGTGGTCAACAAGGGCAGCAGCCTGAAGCGGGACACGCTGCTGGGGGAGAAGGAGCTGCCGCTCACCTCCCTCCTGTCCTGCCTGTAGGCACTTGCTGCCAGCCCTGGAGGGACCCAACCTGTCCCCCGACCTCAGGGGGGTTTGAAGGGTCCCTCGGAGGAGGGATGGGCTGTGGCAGAGTGCATGGTCCCTGGGGCGGTGCTGCTGTGGGGCTCTGCGGTGGGGCAGGCAGGGCTGGCAGCTGCAGCCTCTCCCCTCTACTCCCCCATGGGGCTACGTCTCCTGGAGCCCCGCAGGGAGTCACCACTGGGAAGGATGGATGTCACCTGCTGGGCTCTTCCCTCCCTGGTGCCTGCATTCCCAGCTGGCCAGCACAAAGGTTGGAGGTGGGTAGATCTCTGTAGCATACTTACTACCACCTCTCTCAAAGCCCCGGCTGCTGGAGGCAGGTGATAGCATCAATCTCAGCTTTAATTTAAAAGACAAGTTTCTAGTCTTGGAAACTGCAGAGAAAATACTGCAGAGATGACCCAAGAGTGGGCCAAGGGAGGTGACCCTGGGGGATGAGTCAGGTTTGTGGGTTTCGAGCTTTTCCTACACTGTCCCCAGCCCCGCAGGACTGCACAGATGTGCAAGTCTTGGTCTGACACCCCCAGCCTCCCCCACCTCCCGCAGAGTCCCCCGCTGCTGACACCCTGCAGGAAACTGCTCCTGGAGCTTCAGGGGCTTTGGGTTTGCCCAAACCCCCGAATTGTCAGTGCCCAGCCCCTCTTTGTGCGGCTGGCATTGCCATGGGGTACCTGGCACCCCTTGCCCTGGGTGCTGTCCCAGCCAACACACTTGCTGACAAAAGCTGGGGTGACAGGAGTGCTGGTGGCTCTGGGGATGTCCCTGGGGTCAGGCTGTGGCTGAGGCTCCCCCACCCTCTGCCCTCCCTTGCCTGGGGGGGCTCCGGCTTGTGAACCGCTGCCCCCCCTGGGTGGGGGGGACATGTCCCATGGGGTCACGAAGCCCCGGTGCCCAGCGGGGAAATGCTGTGGGGGATAAAAGCGGCACCTTGTTGTTGTTCGGTGTGGTGTTACCCGTTGCTTCGGGCTCTGCATGTTTCTGTGGAAGGGAGCAGAATTCGCAGCGCTCCTGTCCCTGCCTGTTGCAGCACGTGTGGACACACGCACACATGTGTCCCTCTGTGTTAACCTCTGTCGGTGGCAGTTGATGTTCCTTCCTTGTCCTTTGCAGCAGATGGCAGATTTCAGTGTTGGCTATTTATATCTGAGGCTGATCTTTCCCAGCGCGTTTTACTTCTGTCTGTAAATACGTTTCAGGTACGTGAGACATGGTTCTGATTGCGTGGTGTTTGCATGTCAGGGGGATTTGGGGTGATTGTGGCTGTTTGTTGAGCTTGTGGCCGAAACCAAACTGTGCAGGACTGAAGGAGCAGATGTGTCCCCCCTTTACAGGGGGTTTCCCACCTGGGGCTCCCCAGCAGCCAGCACGGGGATGCTCGTGGTCCCCGAGTGCTCTGGATGAAGGAGGGGGCTCTGGGAAGGGAGAGACAGGGAGATGGGCCATGGATGAACACCCTGCCCCTGAGCAGACCCATCTGGCTGCTGCCCCAGCCCCATGCACCCCCCGGCAGCACCGTGCGGTCCCCAGGATGCTGCCGGGGTCCCCCGTTCTGTGCCTGCAAGGGGCTGGTGGGACCCGGGTGCTGCTGGTGTGGGGGGGCCCAGGCTGCGAGAGGAGGGGGAGCAGAAGCCAGGCAAAGATTCCGGTGCTCTGTGAGGGGGCTTGGGGTGACGCATCCCCCTCGGCAGAGCCGTGTGCCTTTGGGTGTGGGGAAGGGAGATGATGCGAGCGGGGCCCTGGACTGCGCCTTGGGCTGGGGCTGGCCCTGGGGGCTCGTGCTGGCCCCCCCATCTGTCCCAGGGCGGCCTGGTGGGGGTCACGGGGCGTGTGGACGGTGAGCCCTGCTCTGCCGGGGGTGTGGGACCCGGGACGTGGCCTGGCTGGGTCTGTCCTGCCCTGTAGCTCTTTTCTACTGTTCCTGCTTTAATATTTCCGTGGCTGGATTTAATGATGCATTTTTGGAGTGAAAAAAATAATATATATATATATTAATACCTGAATGGAATGCTTGTTTACAGATGACTTCCCCTTTTTAGTGCAATAAAGTCATTTCTAAAACAGATGCAGGTTGTGCCCTGGCTCCTGGTTTCCCCAAGGCGTTCCCTTTGCTGTTCATTGCGGCTGCAGCGTCGCCCCAGCTCCGTTATCTTCCCTGCTTTGTCACGGAGGGTGGGGGACAGTGCTGGCCCCACACTGCCCAGCAGCCGCTTCTCTGGGCACTGCTGCCCATTCCCAACAGCTCAAAGCATTTCAGCAGCTCCTTTTGGCGCTGCCGACCACGGGGTGAGGTGGGGGAGAATCAGTGGGGGGAACAGGGGATGTGGGGAAGGCGGCTGATGCTGCTTGGGGGGACCTGGGGGCTGGGGCAAGCGAAAGCCCCTTCCCAGGGGGTCCTTCCAGCCCCCCAACTTGGCCCTTGCGCTGTTGGCATTCAGCACATTACCCTGTTTTGGTTTTTTTTTTCCCTCACCTTCAATTTCCAAATATGCTTTTAACCAGATGCTGCTGAAGAAAAGAGGGAGGTTTGTCTGCTACCTAAATGCCACTTTTCTAATTTCCACCATTCTAATAATTTGTCATTTTTGGTAGAAATAAAAGCTGGGAAAGCTAAACAGATCCACCCTCTCTCCTCCTGCCCCCACGGGGGCAGGGAAAGCAGTGTGGTGAGGGCTTGGCAGGTGCCAATAATTTAAGTAGTGCTTTTTCTAGAGGTGTAAAGCTACAGCAGTTAGCAATAAAATGAGGCTGATTAAGTTAGTCTGAACTAGAGTGGATGGGGTCAGCCCGAACACACGAAAAATCCCTGGAAAGTGTTCAACATTGAAAGCGCTGGAAGCAGCCAGAGGGGTGTCTTGTGGGGGAAGATTTAACTCTGCATTTGTAATCGTGTCTTTGTGGGAAGGAATTGCGGCTGGACCTGGGAGGGCTGGGGTCGTGCTGAGATGAGGGTCTGAAGTGGGAGCTGTGAGCGGCTCTGCCCATCGCTGGTGATGCTGGAGCCTCACGGGGTTCTCTGGCCCGGGGTCCCCGCGTTGGTGCAGCCGGGCACAGGTTGTGCTGGGGGACACAGGTGTGGGCAGCGCGATGTGTGCAGGGAACAGGCAGGGAGGGCTGGATGCGGAGGAGCCAGTGGCAGCTGCCACCTCCTTTGCCCTTATCTCCAGAGCGAGATTCACCTGGGCGAGACGCGCACACTGACTTCAGTTATTTTTAGTCCTGTGTTCCCACAATGCGAGGACTCAACTTCTGAGAAAATTGCCTGGAGCTCATTCAGCTGCGTGCGTGATGGTTGGCGAGGGAGGGAGAGGACAAATTAGGGGCTCAATCTCATGCGGGGTGTGTGTGGTGGGGCCGGGGCTCCCCCGGGGAGGGTTTCCCAGGCAGGAAGCCCCAGGGCTGTCCCTGTTTGGGGACACCCTGTCCCTGCCCTGTCCCCCAGCCAGGCAGGGGGTCCCAGGGCCGAGCGCTGTCCCCAGCCAATGCTGGGGGTTTCTCGGAGGGGCTGAGGCCAGGGCAGCTTTTGGCCAAATGGAGCAGCAACAGCTGGTTCTCCTCTACAGATTTTTGGGAGCTCTTGAGTCTGGGGGAGCCCTGAATGCCCCCCCCGGCAGCCCCAGCCCTGCCAGGCCCTGTGCCCCCCCACCCGACCCGGCTGCCGATTGACTGTTTTGGTCAGAAAAAGCATCTTCCTGTTGCCTGGCAACCCTCGTCCGCCCGGTCCGCAGGGGGGGCTCTCCTGCCTGCATCCCCACCGAGCCGGGCTGCACAACCGGCCCCCTCCGGCACAGCGGGTCCCCGGGGAACAGGCCACGCCAGAGCTGCCAGACGGCACCGGAAAACCTTGGATCCCACCTGTGGTGAGACCCCCGCAGGCATCGCTGCCCTGCAAGGGGTGACGGCTCTGCAAAGCGCAGCTACATCCCTGGCCTGGCAGCAGCTGCCCTTGTGAGTCCCCCCTTCCCAGCGCAGACATGGAACTGGGGTGTGGGGGCTGCACAGGGGTCCTGCTCCAGGACCTTCCCATCCTCCATGCACGAGGGGTGCGGGGGGACACCGGGACCTGCCAGCTGTCCCTGGGTGGTGGGCCGCGCTGTGCGTGGGACCGGGCAGGCGCCGGCGCGGGCGTGCGGCAGGGAAGCGGCGAGCGAGCCCCGGGCTGCTCCGGCTGCACGCGAGCATCAGCCTCCCCAGGCACACGCTCCTCGGCTTATTGCAGGCATTTGTCTTCCATGGCAGCGCATCTGTTGGAAAGCGGGGAGGAGAGACTCCCACTGTTACTGGGAGGAAAACAGAACTTAATTGAATCCCACAATCCCTTGTAGTCACATCAGGCAAGAGACAAAGCTGGAGGAGAGCGATCCCCCCTCGGGCTCCTGCACCCCGGCACCCCGGGCTGTGACACGGAGCCCCAGGCTGGGGACACAGGGCTGTGCTGGGAGCAGGGATGACCTGAGGCTCCTTGTCAGCCCTGCAGCAGTTTGTGGTTCACTAAAGCCAGCGCTGCTGGGATGTCCCCAGGGCAGGTAGCGCTGCCTGTCACCGCCAGCCCTGGGGTGCACACTCTTTGTGTTTTGCTTTTCCATCTGAGCTTTGCTCTTTGACTTTGAGGCTGGCAATCTGGCCACGACCTGGGGCCAAGGGCCAGATCCTGCCCGCACAGCCAGGGAAAGGCAGTGATGAGCTGGGAAGCGCTGCCTCGGACTCTCCCTCCCCAGCTTCTTGGTAGAGGAGAAATTAATCTGAGCCCCTGGAGCCAGCCCAGGCCTGGGGCCGGGGTGTATGGAGTGTATGGGATTGGGGAGGGCAGAGGCTGCTTTGTGGGATGAAGGATCCCTCCCTACCTCTCCGCTCGGTCTCCAGTGACTGCTCTTCGCTAGCTGCCTGCTGGAGTTTTAAATGCTGCCTTCAAAATGTTTGCAGAATGCCCAAAGCATCAAATAAGCCCAGGTGGGAGGGAAAAAAAATGGCATAAACAAAGCAGACAGGAGGATTTGTTAAACGCCGGTGGCTGCTGGCAAACACTTGAACATCGGTGTGCACAGGCGCCAATCCATACGGCGTTTGGGGCTGATCTCTGCACCCGGGGGCTGCCCATGCGCTCGCTGGCTCCTGTGCCGGGGGCGACCACATTGCAGCGGTTGTGTGACCACCCGGTCAGACCCCCAGCGTCAGGGAAAGGGCTGGGAGATACGCCAGGTGCTGGCCATGGCAAACTCCGTTTCTCCCTGTGCTTCCCCAGCCAGAGCCAGGGCCCTGGGAGAGGGGACACGGCTCCATTCCCTCCCTTGCTGCTCCTGGGGCAGCGTAGCCTCGCAGCCCCTCGGGGCTGTGCCGATGCCCCTGCGCGCTCCGATGCCGTTTGGGTGCAATTGGGGTGGGGGACCGCATCTGCCATTGTGACCGAGTCTGCCCGGCACAGGCAGCGTCCGCAGACCGCGCTGGACACGCTGCGGGGAGCTCGTCTGGCATTGCCATGGTAATGGAGAACACGGCTGCTGCCAGGGGAGAGCAGGGAGGGCAGAGGCTCCGCAGCCCGCGCTCCCGGGGAAGATGCTGCCGCCGGGTTCATGTGCACCGGAGCAGCACCGGAGTCCCAGCCCAGGGCCCGTCACACCGATGTCCCTGTCACAGCCCAGGCGGCAGCGAGCTCACCCGCACTGTGGGTGAAGCCTTCCGCACCTCTTGCACCTGCGACAAAAGCAGAGGTTGCACCAGGAAATACATAAAAATATGTATTCAAAACCTCAAATCTCACTGCTGCCAGGTTATAATTAATTCCTATTTGCAGCTCAGTCCAATTTCCCTCACACAGCTCCCAATTCAATCCAATTGCCATATGAGATTTCTGTAATCACTAATCTTATCAAGCACATCAGTGTGAAGTGAGAACACTGCAATTAGCAGGAACAGGAGCAGCAGGTGAGCAGCTCGGTGAGTATTTATTTCACCTGTGCCGGGGAGGACTGCACTTGGTCCAGTGCTTGCTGGGGTTGTCCCTTTGCCTCTCAGGCAGGGTGGGTTATTGGGGGGGCTGCCACAGTGCTGGAACCACAGAGCATGGGGAGCTGCCATAGCCTGACCCTGGTAGAGCATCACCCTCCTCTGGCAGCTCCTGCTCTGCATCCTGGTCCAGGCAGCACACAGGGGACGGTACCAGACGCCAGGAGAGCCGTGCAGGGGATGCCCCAGATCCCCCCAGCAGGCTCAGGCGAATGGGGTGTAAACCCAGTGTAGATCCTGCTCCGAGCTGCCACTCGAGGGCTGACGGGCTCTTTTATGGACAATCTGTTCCCCTCCCACGGCCGCTGGCCACCTGCCCACGGCGTCCCCAGAAGAGGCGGTGGGAGCGGGTCTGGCTGGGACTGGGATGGACGGGCAGCTCCCGCGGTGGCCGTGGCGTCACCACCAGCACTAGGGCCAGCCAGACCTGCGGAGCAGCACCCGTCACCTTCCCTGGGTCCTCCTCCCATTGGGTGGGTGGTGCTCAGCTGGGGTGGATGGAGTTCAGGGGACTCTGCTTGTTTGGGAGCAGCCAAATGATCTGTGGTTTAAACACAGCGCAGTGAGGCTGGGGATGGCTCAGCCGCAGGCACTGCCGGTGCCAAACGTCCCCGTGGTGCGGGCAGCCCCGAGCGCTGGGAAAACGTCACCGCGGTGGGTCCTGCGCACACGGTGCCCCCGTGGTGGCACACGGCAGGGGGTGTCGGGGTCCCCACCCTCGCCGCAGCTGTAGCATCCGTAGGGTGGTGTTGCACGGGCACCTACCAAAATCTCTCGCTTTGCCACCCCCAGCCGTCTGTCGCTGCTGACACTCACCGACAGGAATAAACTCCAACACCTACCATATGCTTTGCTACTTCTGCTGCCTGTGCTCATATGTTACTATATATTTCCAAAGCTGGAGCTGCCTCTGCGCGGGGCGGCTGCCGGGCTGTGCCCCGGTGGCGCTGAGACGGGCTGTGGGCAGGTGCTGCGGGGACGCCGGGGTTTTGGGCATCCCTGGGGCAGGTGGGGGTGGTGGGTCTGACCCTTGGGGAGGCTCAGCCCTGCTCCCGGGGATCTCCCGCTCCCCTGCGGCACCAGCTGCCGAGCTGCTCCGGGGCAGCAAAGCAGCCTCTCCGCGGCAGGATCCGGCCCCTCCGAGCTCTGCCTGGCACTGGGGCTGGTCACCGCTGGTGTCACACCGTGTGGGCACCAACAATGCGCCTGCCTGGCAGCGCTGCCCAACCTGTGTCCGCGGCCCCGGTGGCGTCAGGCTGGACACGGCACCCAGAGCCGCACTCACCGGGCCAGGAGCAGGCACCAGTGGGCAACAAAGGGCAACAAAGATGATTAAGGGAGTGGAGCATCTCCCTTATGAAGAAAGGCTGAGGGAGCTGGGTGTCTTTAGTTTGGAGAAGAGGAGACTAAGGGGGGACCTTATTAATGTCTGTAAGTATATAAAAGGTGAGTGCCATGAGGACGGAGCCAGGCTCTTCTCGGTGGCAAGCAATGATAGGACAAGGGGTAATGGGATCAAGCTGGAACACAAGAGGTTCCACTTAAATTTGAGAAGAAACTTGTTCCTGGTGAGGGTGTCAGAGCCTGGCCCAGGCTGCCCAGGGAGGTTGTGGAGTCTCCTTCTCTGCAGACATTCAAACCCGCCTGGACACCTTCCTGTGGAACCTCAGCTGGGTGTTCCTGCTCCATGGGGGGATTGCACTGGATGAGCTTTCCAGGGCCCTTCCAATCCCAAACATACTGTGTGACTGTGTGAGATTGTCCTGAGTCCTTCACTGAGATGGGGACATAAGCTCCAGGTTCTGCTTGTGGGAGCTGCATCCCCAGGACTGTCCCAGGGCAAAACCGCGGGAAGGGTGGAGCGAGCGACGGTCAGTGTGTCCCCCACCCACGGGGCCTGGAGGGTCCCGTACAGGAACAGTCACTGCCCTGCTCTGCAGGGGAGATTCAATCTCAGCGAACAAGCACCAAACAGAGCTGGGCTGCCCCCTCATCAGCGCTGCTCCGTGTGTTTAACGATCCTCACAGCTGGGAAATTCATCTCGCTTCCAGAGTGGATGCATCTCAGCACATCCTCCAGGCGCCGGATCTGGTGATGCTGGCAGCAGCAGAAAGACCTTTGTGGCGGAGCTGAGCCCGCGCCGGTGCTGCCGTCACGGCCCCCCCGCAGCACCGAACACCCGGGGACGGGGCCGTCGGGTGCGGGAGCGAAGCCGAGCGGCAGCTGCTGCTTCCCCGTGGCATCCCGCATCCTGTGTGTAGTTTTAATTGCACCATGCGGCTTTGATTCCTGATTTTAATTGCAGCCTAACAAGGCCGGGGCAGCAGGAGAGGAAAACATCAAGCTTAAGGGAAACAAATCGGGAGAGAAAAGAACATTTACTGGAGACTAATAAGTCCATGGCTCGACGCGTGTGTTTGCCTGGTGCAGCGGGGGATGGCGTCAGCACAAGGAAGAGAGGGGATTTCTTTCTCCCATGCTCTTGGCAAGCCGACCCGCACGGTGTGGCGTGAGGAGCAGATTTGTCCTGATCCTGTGCTGTTTCTGCATTTTGTTTAACCCCCATTGCACAAAAGCTGTTGGGCAGGGGTGTGGGAATGGGGATGGTGGCCCATGGGTGTTCGTGTGGTTTGGACACGGCTGCCTGGGCTGTTCCCCCGCCAGCGAGGGCTGGGATCTCGTTACCGAGCTCTTTGACTTTGAGCATCTTGGAAACCGGTGCTTGCTAACAAGGCAAAAAGAATGACAGCAAATAAACCCAGCCACGGGAACATGGCCTTCTCATCCAGCATTTTTATTCCCCCACGTTCTCCCCCTTTCCTCCTTTGCCGACAGATTGAAGCCACTGTAATAAAATTATTAAATAAAAAAAAATAAGCTGTAGCCCCCACCTCAATGCGGCAACCATGGAAACTGGATCAAGGGGACACCTGTATGTTTCCATTCTGGGCTCCCGCTATCTGAATATACAGAGCAGCGCTAATTAAAAACCCAGCGCAAGCGGCAGGTGGGGGAAGGAGCCGGACCCAGCGCTGGGCTGCGTGGCCGGGGGGCAACGCCAGCACTGGTCACAATGAGCCCCAGGGCCACCCAATGCTCCACCCCGGTCCAGATTTTGGATGCCCAGCGGGTGCTCGCTGGCCACCTGCTGCAGCACTGATGAGGTGGCACTGAGGTGCCCTGGGGACCCTGTCCCAGCCCAGGGGACGATGCCCGGTGGGGGTCGGTGGGTCAGGGTTGTTGCTCGGTGCCAGGAGGAGCCACGCCGCCGCCCCATGGTGTCAGACCTCACCGGGGCATGGGAACGGTGGTGGGGAGGGACCATCTCCAGCAGTGCCCACTCTCATTCCACAGGGCACCGTGTCACCTCTCCTGGCGGCACCGCGGGCACTGGCACGCCTGGTCCCCACGGCAGGGGCGGGAGGGCAGCGGGTGGCGGTGTGGGGGCGAAGCCAAGCGCGAGATCTCGCACCTCCCACGGGGAGGGCGAAGGCTCCGGGGACGCTGCCAGCCCGCGCCGCCAGCTGGCTCCCTGCACCGGTGCCAGCGCCGCGAGCGGCACCGCCGGCACGGCCCCGGCAGCTGCACGGGTCTCTGCCAACCCTGGCATCTGCCGAGCAGCTCCTGGGCTGGCGCCGCGGGGATGGGGCTTGGGGACGAGCAGGGACGGTGCTCCAGGGCTCTGGGCTGCTCCACGCCCCATGCCGCACACCTCGGGGTTCGCGCTTGGTTTTAGGGTTCTAATCATTTCGCCAGGAGGAAGCTCTCTGATCCAGCACGTGAGCGCCCAGGAGGAAAACGCTGTGTTTAACCTGCGGGTTTATTTTTACTGACAGCAAATGGCAGCGCCTGGAACATTCCCCTGCTTGGAGTTAATTTTTACCAAAGCTTAGTTTTAGTCATTGTTGTCTAAGCCTGTCTCCTCCACATTTATCCCATGGAAAAGCTCCTGGTGCTCAGCCCCCAGGATTTCAGTGGCCCTGGGGGCAGCGCAGCACCAGCTGCACCATGCCCACCAAACCAGCACCATGCCCACCAAACCAGCACCGTGCCCACCAAAGCGAGTGGGTCATCCAGGGGGCCTCAGTTGGGCAGGTGAGTGCAGGCATCACCCGCTGCCCATCCCTGTCTGCTGCCCATCCCTGCCCAATGCATCCCTGGCCGGCCCAACTTTGGGAGAAGAAAATTCCTCGTTTCCATGGGAACTGGAGGAGGAAAGTTTCTGGGGCTGCAGCCGGGATTGTGCCAGCTGGACAAGACAGGGACCCCAGCGCCGGCCATGTCCCCTCTCTGCACCCAGGGTCACGCAGGTGCCCACCCGCAGCGCCGCTGCCCACACCGTGAGAGCTGCCACCCTGGCAAGGGGTACGCGGGGCTCCTTGTCCCCCCTCCCGCGCTGTGTCAGATGCGATCTGACATTTAGCTCTGTGACTCACGCGTGGAGATGCAGCGATAGCTCTAATCTGCTTTCCTCCTCCTTGCGCTCTCCCTGGAGGCAAAAGCTGCTGCTGGAAGAGCAGGGGGGCTCGGGCAGCCCGGCCAGGAGAGCTCCTGCAGCGCCGTGCCGGGGGTCCACAGGTCTGGGGGGGTCTGGAGGTGTCCCGGCAGCACTGTGCCCCCCACGCTGTGCCGTCCCATGGGCAGCAGCTCCCCAGCCGAGGACACAGGACACCTCCATGGGGGCCCCGGCGCCCTGTGCTGCCCAGAGCGGCTGCAGCCCCTTGGGGACATCCCCAAGGGTAAGGACAGAGGCACAGCCAACAGCCACCGAGCCCAGATGGCTGTGGTTGCCTGCATCCCTGCCCGCCAGCACCACCACCCCCTGGCACCCCACACCACTGCACCCCCTTCCCGGCTGCAGCCAGGGATCCCACAGAGGGACACCCAGCACTGCCCTGTCCCCTATTCCCGGTGCCTCAGCTCCAATTAGCAAGGCCCCTATTATTTTTTTCCGCTCTGCAGCTCACGTCATGTCAAAACAGCGGTGCGGGAGGGAGCGCCGGAGGGGAGACGAGGTGGCGGCATCAGCCTGTTAATGAGCCATGAAGCAGCCCCACAGCTGCCCCACGGCTGAGCTTCCACCCAGCTCCACCGTCTCGGTGTCCCCCCAGCACCACAGGGTCCCGCGGAGCCCCCAGCAGTCGGGTCCCCAGAGGCCCAGCAAGGGCCAGCACTGGCCGGGGGCTCCTGCCCAGGCAGTGGCACCTTCCACCTACTGCGGGTCCCACAGCGTGAGGCCAGGACACCCGAGACCTCCCAGATCCCCATCCCCGGCCCTGGAGCAGGGGGGTTAATGGTGCATCCAGATGGAGCCGACCTTTCCACCTTTCAGCTTCACCTGCGGCTCCCTTTTCCCTGCCATTATCTGCATGGATGCCTGTGGATTTCATTTCCATATTCATGGTGTTTTAATGACCCTGTAATATCTTTATGTTCTGCAATTAAATGTGGGATCTTTTTTTTTCCCTTCTGCAGATTAGCATCTGCATAGGATCATTTGTGGCGTTGGAGCAGGGGAAGGGGAGGCTGTGCAGAGAGAGACTGGGTTAATTAAACTTCAGAGACCAGCAGGCTCCACTGCTAAATGTCCTTCTTGCCAGCGGGACCCGGGGACAGTGGGGAGGGGACAGCTGTCCCACCGGGGTGGCTGTAATGGTGCAGGCACACACCAGCACATTCACGGCCCAAAACCTGCCACAAGGTCCAGTCTGGTGCTGCAAACCATGACCTCCCTGCTGCCACCGTTACCCTAGCACTGGGTGTCCCATCCCACCCCCCCGGGACCCTTCTCCAGCTCATCGCGAGGCTCTCTGCTCTCTATCCAGCACCCAGAGACAGACAGACAGACAGACAGCATTGCAATGGAGAGGTGCCGCCCGGTAAGGCAGAGAGATGGGGCAGCCGGGGACGTGTGGGGAGCTGGTGGTGCCCCCCATGCTGGCAGCACCCCCCTGCAGCCGGGACAGTGGGGCTGACAGCAGGGCTGGGGAGAGGCCATTAGAGATCCTATCGCTCCATCTCCATCCCCCAGAGCTAATGGGCATCTCTGCCGCGGCACCATCCCCCTCCCTGCGCTGCCCATGGGCTGGTAATTGGGTTTCAGCCCTGCAAGATGGATGGAGCTGGGACGAGAGTGGAGCAGGGAGGACGAGGAGGGCACAGAGCCCCTGGAGCTCCATCCAGCCCCTTCCCACTGCTCGGCCGTGGGAGGCTCCAGCCCCAGTGCGGCCCCAAGCCCTGGCAGAGGCTACAGCATCGCCTACGTGGCACTGGGGACAGGTGGGTCCCTGCAGCACAGTGGCCACGGGCACCCAGGTTGTGTCCAGGGGTCTCAGTCCCCCTGATGGGGAGCGTGATGGCAGCCCCAGCGCTCCTGGCTTTGTGTTGCGTCTCGCAGCCTCCCCCTCCTCCTCCCTTGGTCCTTTTGAAGCTGCAGCTGTGAACAAGATGTTTGCAAGGGTGAGGCGCAGGAGCGGCGCGTTTGGCACATTGAATAAAGATGGGGCTGAAAAACACCTTCTCATGTGGCGGTTGGAAGCAAAGGACGGCGCTGAATTCATTAGGAGCCGTGCCAGGCGCCACGGGAGCCTCAGCCGCTGCCCGCGCTGGTGCAGCAACACATGCCTGTGCCCCGTGGCCGTGCCACCCCGCGCACGGCGGCCGCGCCACGGCACGCACCGGGGCGCAGGGCGCGAGGGGAGCGCGGCCACACGCACCCTGCGCGTCCCACCGCCCCGCAGCCACCCCTGTGCCACGGTGAACACGGCGAGTGGGGGCCCCGTGCACCCCACAACCGCCCAGCCTCCCCTGATCTGCTGGGGCAGGTGGGGCTGGACACCAGGACGGACGGACAGCATGGAAGGGCTGCAGGACGGACGATTGCTCCCTCCTGGCCCTGCTGCTGCATCCCGCTGCTCCAGACGATGCAGCGTTTTGTCATCTTGTGAGGCTGACAGGCGCCAGAATTAATGAGTTCCTCATCAGCGCTGCTTCGTTTAGCTCCCGCTGGAGTCGCCCGCTCAGGCTGGCACACGTAACCCCCACCAGCACCCGAGGCTGCGCCCCTGGCAGTGGGGAGAGGGCGTCACTGGTGGTGTGGGTGCCCAGGAACACACATGTGTATGTGTGTACACATGTATATGTGTGTGTGCACTGATCAAGGGCTGGCGAAGACACCCCTAAGGCTGGAATGGGGTTGAGCCCCTTGGCTCGGGGGGTTCTGGGGCCTGATGGGCACAGGGACCCCAGCCCAGGCAAGGGTGGCTCCACACACCCCTCATCAAGCACCTGCTTTTAATTACTTGACAGCAGCAAGGAACACTTGTGGGCAGCGCTGTGGGGGGAGCAGGGAAGGGTGAGCATCTTCTGCTGATTAGAGCTTATTGATTCTGGGATTAGCCCAGGGACCCAGGGGATGCTCTGGAGGGCAGGTGAGGTGGGCATTGCAGTGGGGGCACCTGCAGAAGGCTTTTAAGGCCCTTATGGAGGGCGGATGACCCCTCTGCCGTGGCCATGGACCAGTTGTTGCTGGAACTGCTGCAGGTGCAGGACCAGTCCCACCAGCACCAATGCAAATGGTCTGTGGGGGCAGCTGCAGCCTTGGAGGGTCATGAAAGTATCTGATTGTGTGCTGGTGAGCTGATGGTATCTCTCTGTTGTTGCAGGAGAGGCTTTGTGTGGCTTTGCTGTATCCCCTGGCTCTGACTCCGGCCATTATCGCACCAGCGAGGGCGCTGGGGAAAAGAAATTGCGCCTTGTCTGTTCTCTTGGCGCTGGCCTTTTCAAAACGGCGACATCTTGAAAGGATTTGCCATCCCACGGCTGGTTTATTTGGCAGATGGTGCTGATGTGGAGGCTGCGTAACTGCAAACCCTTGACTTGGCTGTTCAAATCGCTGTCAGGTTACATCTTCCTGCGGGTACCTGAAGCCATCCCTGCATCCTGGCACACAGGCGGCAGCCTGGGTATATTGTCAGGTACATCCCTGGTGTGCAAGCCCGGTGGCTGCAGCACATTACCTGCTCCCATGGCAATGTCACAAAATCAATAGTTTGTCAAGAGGGTATTGAAGGCAAATTTAGGAAGTTACAGACTGTTGCAGGAGGGAGGGAAGGGGAAATACAACCCATTTGGGATGTGAATGCAGGCGAGCGGTGAGCCCGGCACGGGGGGGCTCTGTTCCAGACGTCGTCTTTGTGAGACCTCGTAACTGCGGAAGGATGAATTTTAGAATTGGACTGGGCTGTGGTACCATCAGCTCTGAGGGTAAGGTCAGGAACAGCCACGGGGAGGAAGGACAGCAGGGACATGAAGGGAATGGCAGCCACAACACGTCACGGCGGCCCCCGCACGGGGGGACGGGAACTGCCCTGAACTGAGCGCGAAAGGAGCCTGTAAACCGTGTGTGTTCGACAAACACCCTGAGGAGCCAGCGCGCGTCTGAAAACCTAAACGAGGGTGTTATTTGTGGGTAGCATAGCTCCATCTAGCAATCATGAAAACTGATGCTTCTCTACAGCTTAACTCATCGCTACTTTGTTCGGTGTTAAAAGCTGTTCTTGTGTCTGTTAACTGCCACAACCAACAGGAAAATGAGTATTACTTTATAGGTGAAGCTGACACACACAACTCTCTGACCTCTGCATTCAGCCCATCCCTTGCTCTGCAGATCTGACACATCAGATACAAACCTGGTTTCCCCACTCTCTCCCTTTTGTGGGTACCTGGTGCTTGGGTGCTGGAGCCGCATCCCAGGTCCCGCTGGAACCAGTGAGACAGCTCCTGGAGCAAACCATGAATGGGCAGAGGGCCTGGAAACTCCTGCCATGGAGCAGCTGGCTGTCCTCAAGTCTTGACCGCAAATTCAGGCTTTTCTGCTTTTTGCAGTGACAAAACACCTGGACGCGGTGTTGGGAACAAGGCGGAGAGCAGCAGTTTAGCGGGAAGTTCTCAGAGAGCTAGAGACCAGGTTGCTTTTTGAATAGAATAAACAGCACCTGTAATCTGTTAGTCTTTTGAGAGGAGCCAGACAGAGCCACGTGAGGGAATAAAGACCTGTTGAAGTGCTCTGGTTCGCAGCTCAAGGGCCACCACCACTGCAGAAGCACTTGACAGCATTTCGCTTCCCAAGCTCACAAGTGAAACCCAAACAGAGGAAATTACAGGGATGCGAGGCAGCTGAGGACGACTCCATCATGCAGCCCTGGGACTGGACCCGCTCGTGGCCCGAAAGGCACCGGCTTGGGCTGAGCGATCGTCTCCTGGGTCAACTGAATGGTGAGACCCGGTGGCAAACGCAGTGGTGCGTCCTGGCAGTGTTACCTGGCAGTATTACCGCTCAGCCTGAGGGAAGCACTGGCTGCGGCGGGGGGACCCCAAGAGACCGAAGGGTCCCCTGGCAAGCGGTTTGGCACAGCAAGCCCTGGAGATGTGTGGAACTGAAGGAGAATGGAGGGAGCGCACAGCCCCTGTGTTTCCAGGTACACCCCCGGTGTTCCCAGGTACATCTCCGGTATTCCCTGTGTGCAGCCATGGCAAGAGCCGCAAACAGCGTTTCTGTGTCGTTGCTGGCAGGGCAGGGGCCGCTCGGGGGTCCCAGCCCAATGTCCACGGAGGTGCGGCTGTGTCCCCAACCCGCTGCTCCGCCAGCGGCACCGGAGCTTCATTTCCTGCAGATTCGGGTTTTGCGACTCATTAACTTCGCTGTTTCTGAACGTGCCGGTTGTGTTATTTCACGGGGACACCGGCACGCACGTGCAGGTGTCAAAAAAACGCCTTTTCTCCGTCGAAAATCATTAAAAAACACCCTTTCCGCACCAGTTTGCGCCCCTCCCGTGGGGGCGGGGCCAGGAGATGCGAGGCCCCGCCCCCTCCCCGCCCTCCTCGCCGCGCCCCCGGCGCTGCCCCGCCCCCTCGGCGTCGCAGCCAATGAGCAGCGGCCGTCACATCCGGGGCTCCCGTCTCGCCGCCGCTCGCGCTCGGCCATGGCGGAGGTGAGTGCGGCGCCGCTGGGGTTGCGCCGGGCTCGGGCCTGCAGCGGCCGGGCGGGGACACCGGGGTTCCCCGGGCCGGGACCGCCTGGGGCTGGGCTGCTGTGGCCGCGGGGTGGATGGGCCGGTGCGAGCCGGAGCGAGGCCCACCGGGGCGGGGGCCGAGGGGTGCCGGGGCCGAGGGAGGCGGCCTGGGCAGGGGAAGGGGCGGCGGGGCGGGACGGGACGCGGCGGGAGGGCCGGGGCGGGCGCTGGGGCGGCGGCTGAGCGCGGGGAGCGGCGCCGGCTCTGCCTTCGCGCCAGCGCGGGAGTGCCCGGGCCGGAGCGCCCGTGGCCGGTCCTGCGGGAGCGCGGCCCCGGTGGGTGCCCGGGAGCGGCGCTGACACGGGCTTTGGGCCGCGGGACCCGCCAGAGCGGCCGGGGCTGGGCGGGGGGCAGCGGGCACTGGGGCTGCGAGGCTCCCAGCGCGGAAGGGCCGGTGAGCGGGAGCCCCCGGGCTGGAGCACAGCGCGGTCCCGCAGCGCTGGGGTTACCGGGGTCTGGGGTGCAGAGCTGCTGGAAACGGGGAGAACACAGCGGTTGGGAAACGGGGCTGGTGGAGCGTGGGGCAGCGGGAGCGGTTCGGCTGACAGAGCTGCCCGGCAAGGGGACCGTGCTCTGGTGCTGGACTGGGACATCCCCACTATCTCTGCCATGGTAGCACCACCTCGGTGCATCGCGCTGAAACGTTTCTGCCATCGCTCCATCGCTTACGGTTGGTGATGCCGTTCTGTGTTGGGTTCTGTTATTGTGGCACGTCCGCACTTCATTTCCACCACGAGGTCCTTGAGGTGACCACGACGGGGCAGAAGGATGCTGGGAAGATATCGAGGTAGCTGGCTGCTCCAGCAGGATCTCGGAACACTGCTAGCTGAGACACCTTCTTTTCGATGGCAGGGCTTCGCTTTTGGGGTATTTCAGTATTTTGCATGAGGAAGGTGCTATCTGGGCTGCCTTACTGTCCCATCCAGAGTGGTTTGGTCTTCGTTGCTGCCTTTGGTGGAGCACCAAGGGTGCCACATTCATCTGTGCCGAAGCATTACTTCGGCACGTTGTTGAACCAAATCACTGCCCTGGCACACACAAAGGGATTTAATCTCATCCCCCCATACCCCGCAATTAAATGACCTATGGATGTAGGAGCGATTTTCCAGCATTATGCTGCACTGTCAGAATAAATGGATTTCACCTTTGTGACCTTTCATGGTGACCAAAACTGTCACCCCCAATAGAAGCATCTACACACTGGCCAAGAACCTTTCGTGATCTGGAGGTCCCTGGTAGCGCCTCGGTGTTGCCGCCGTCTTTCTGACCATGTAACGTGGTTGTGTTTTCTGGGTGACGTTTGGATTTGAAGCGTCAGACAACGGCTGCCTCACCTTCAAACAAAATAGCTCCACGTCACGTGGCATTGGCAATCAGCGTCATCAGGAATATTCTCTCTCTCATCTTTTACATATTTAAGCCAGACCTGCCTTTTTCCCCTCTTCCTTTGACTCTTGTTTCCATGGTCTTCTGGATTTGGAAATAATCTGAGGGATCGTTTGGTTTCACACATTTAAATTTGAGTGTGGAATGGGCCATTTGCTTTGTCCACCACTTGTTTCTTCTTTTCTCAGCCCAAACAGCAGTACTAGTTACTTTTTGGTGATTCCAGCTTCAGGAAAATAAACTCATGATTAGTTGCTGAATTGTCATCCTGTTGTACTGACTATTACTCTTCATTTCAGCACCTGATCATTAATATGAGATCTCATTGTTCCCGAAGTATTATTGACATCTTTTCAAGCCAGCCCATCCCCTGCTAACAGCTTCAGTCTTTGTTTTCAAAATCCTTTGCGTGCAGCTCCTTATTGATCCCAGTGCGAAGGAGGCGCAGTTGATGTATAGATCATTGTCTCGGGAAAGAGCGTTCTGGAGGTCGCTCAAGACCAGAGGGAGTAAGTGTAGACCTCACCCTCATCCCTTCCATGAGACCGGGGCTGTGTGCATGGAAGGGTTTGTCCAACAGGGTTTCCTACTTGGTCACATTCCAGCAAGGTCCAACCAAGGGGCTGTGACACTTGCTTGAGTTATGAGGCCGTTTCCCAGCATGACCATCCTCAAGACGGTGGCTGTCCAAATTCTTTCTGTCCCCTTCTTCTTTCATTACCCCATAAACTCCTCTGTTTTGTTGTAGTGCACACAATGGCTGGGCTCTGGGGGGTCTCCGGTGGGGTTATCTCACTGCTGATGCTCGGGGATGGTGAATCTCGGCACAGGGAGTGCGCTCAGTTGGACTGGACAACGAATTGCATTTGCTGGTGGGGTTGAGTGGCCGGGGGTGTTTTACACTTCAAGAAGCGATGTCTCACTGTGTTTTTCTCCTTGTCGAAGGCCTCGGTCGGCAGGCAGAGCCCGAGGGTGGTGTCGTACCCAGCGCGCAGCCTGTGTCCCGGGGAGCCCGGCCTTCAGAGCGCAGCAGGTAGTGTCTGTGTGCCGGGTCCCTTCTCCTTCCAGCACCGTCCCGGCCTCTCTGCTGGTCCCCGGGCCAGCCGACAGAGGAAAGTTGTGAAGATGCCAAAGCCCCTGCAAGTGTCCTTTTGCCTGTTCTTGCAGTAAGGGGTAATTTATCCTAAAAATGCCCCAGACCAAGGAAAAGCTGCAGTGTACATTCACGTGTTACGACACTAGTGAATCCAGTCAGGGGCACATAAATACCCAGAAAATGTTCAGATTCAGCTTTCAGTCAGTTGTGGGACTCGAATGTGCAGAGAACCAGGCTTTGCAATTCAGCACTCACAGGATCACTTCAGTCCTGTTCCCCAGCCCCTCTCACTCCTTTCTACCTCATCCCTTCCTCTGGCTTCTCCCGGCTGCACACACACACAAGAAAGGGTCGTCCTGAGCTTTGTTGCACCTGAAGATCTGGTCCAGGGTGGTGCTGGTATCCCAACTTCTTCTGATCCCCGCAGTTGTGTCCATGGGCTCAGCTGATCACCGACTGAACCTGGCGGAGATCCTCTCACAGAACTACGGCGTGCGGGAGGAGAGGGAAGAAGGGGATGATGCTCAGGAGAAGCAGAAATCTTTAGAAGAGCTGGAGAAGAGTTTCAGTGCCTCTCAGGTAAAGGCAGCAAGGGAGGGGAAGGGAAGATACCTGCTGGCTTTTCTTGTTTGCTTTTACAGCACTGACACCAAAGGTGTTTGCGTGAAATTCTGACTTGCTCAGCTGGTACCGCGCTGTGTTTGGGTCCCCCCTTCACCAAGCCTTAGGGTTGGGTTTGGATAGGAAGGGCTGGTTTTGGCAGCAGGTGAATTCTGGGGTCCCGGGACTCTTCACTGTCCTCGCTGAAGGGTGTGTGTCCGTGTCACAGCGGAGGAGCCACGAAGAGGAGATGGATGATGTGGGTGGTCCCACGGGGGCTGTGGTGGGACACCCAACATGTTCTTGGTGACAGGGACTCTCTGTTCAGGTCAGGCACAAGATTAACGTAGGGATTTGCTCCTTCTATTCCTCGGTAGAAACACAGTTCTGCTGTCTGGCATCTCTTCACCACCATGAAATCCAGGGTAAAAAAATAGATATATTTAAAAACACCCTTGATGGTGTTGCTTTGGGGTGAAAGGTCCTGCCTTTTCTGTACCTTTGAGAAGAAGTGTTTACTATGGGTCCCCTCCCACATTGCACAGCGTCCCCCGAAGCCCTTCAGAGCCCCAGAAGGGCAGAGCTGCCTTTACTGCCTCTGCGTGTCTGTGTTCACTGCCATTGTACTCGGCGCTTGTTCCATTCCTGATGCAGCTTTGTCCTCCTCTCGCTCAGAGCAGTGAAATGCCATTTGAGGAGCTGCTCGCGCTTTATGGCTATGAGGCGTCTGATCCCATCTCAGAGCAGGACAGTGAGAGCAATGACATCACTCCCAACCTCCCAGATATGACTCTGGATAAGGTAAGAGCCGCTCTCCGCCTGGCTGTGTGTGTGCTCTGGGTTACTTGCTGTCCCAGAGCCGTTTTCAGTGGGGTTTGGCCAATGCCGGGGAAGGGGCTACCAAGTTCTGGTGTCCCAGTGAGGAACACCAGTGCTGGAATGGAACTGAAAGAGTTTCGAGGAGACTGGAGAAGGGATAACACCATAAAAGCTCTTTATGGAGCTTGGGTTACAAGTCTTTGCAGGTAGATGTGGATCTGTGAGGAGTTGGGGGGTTGTATCTTCCCAGCTGAAGCTGTGGCTCCTGTTCTAGCTAAAATCTGTAGGAAGGTGGTGCTGTTTTTTCCTTCCGTGATGTCTGAAATATTCACTCTGGCTGGAGTTCTACAGAAAGGGCCACTTGCTTGTCCTCTCTCTGCTTCCATAGGAAGCCACTCTTGGCATTGGTAGAAGTGCTTCTGGGGGGGCAGGGGGTGCAAGAGGGAATCTGGAGAAGCCATGGGAGGGCGAGGAGACCCGTGGATGTGGCCGCCTTTGGCCAAAATGTTTTACTCTAGGCCTCACACCCCCCCACGTATTTTTTTTTTAATTTAAAAATATTTTTCACTTTCTTGTTGTTGTTAAAAGGAACAAATAGCGAAGGATTTGCTTTCAGGGGAAGAAGAGGAGGAGACGCAGTCTTCAGCTGATGATCTCACTCCATCCGTCACGTCCCACGATGCATCAGACCTATTCCCAAACCAGCCTGGCTGTATGTGTCACTAATTTCTAATTCGTTTTTACTTAGATGTGATGCGCAGAATAGGGCAAGGATGTTTGTCTTTATTTTGTTGCTAAGTTTCGTGACATCAGTTTTTCCACTTTCCTTCTGGGGGCTGTAGATAAACCTGAGTGCCAGTGGCATTGCCGAGCGCTGGCTGGGACACTGCAGAGCAGTGGGATGGGGGGAGAATAACTCGAGATCATCCAGACCAACCATAACCCACCCTGGCACTGCCCCATGTCCCTGAGAACCTCATGTCCGTCTGTCCAACCCTCCAGGGATGGTGACTCCAGCACTGCCCTGGGCAGCCTGTTCCAATGCCCCACAGCCCTTTCGGGGAGAAATTGTTCCCCAGATCCAACCTCAACCTCCCCTGGCGCAACTTGAGGCCATTTCCTCTTCCCCTAACAAACCAGAAAGTGAGAATTGTTTTGCTGCCGGCTGTCATTGCAGTCTGAAGGATCAGTACCTGCTCTGACGTCTGTAGAAGTGAATACATTCAGTAGTACTAGTGTTGTGATATGTTGTGGCGGTTCCGAAATATCGGAATACGCTGGAAGCCAAAGTGCATGAGAGAGACTCAGCGTAAAGTGATCGTATTCCTTCTGCTGGCCTGGGGTCTGAGCTCCTCAGGCTGATTGGCACCACCCGTGTGGCAATTACTTTGTTTAAACAGAAAAAATTAAACTATGGGCACGTTCTCACTGAGGAGCATGTGAAAAGCAGCTCTAGGATAGAAAATGAAAGGAAGGAGGGGGAACATAGAGCTATTGGAGAATAAAAACCGTTTCATAACTGCAGATCTTTTCCTTTCCCACCAAGCAAACAACTTCCTTGCTGATGAAGACAAAGAGCCGTGTTCGTCTCCATGTGCTTCCTCCATGGCTGAGGATTCAGAGGAGGATTCCATCCCATCCAACGAGTGTAAGAAGGTAAACGATATGAGCATGTTGAGAAGTACAACCTGCCTGGTCTGAGGAAAGTGTGACACCGAAGTGCTGTGATATTTCCATGAGAAATTATCTTTATTTTCTTTTCTTTTGCTCATGTTTTGTGAGGACGGTGGCAGAGGTGGCTTACAAGAGGGCTTTTTTAATATGATCCTGAAATCTGTATCTGAAATTATTTTGTGCTACAGATACAGAAAATGCTGTTGTGCCTGGGTAAATTAAAACCGCAGCCTGTAGCCCCATAAAGGTGAAATGCTGCACAGTGTTCCCAGCGGGATTTACTGGGGGGAAACCACCTTGGGAAAGAGAGGAGGGGACTTTCACGTTCATCTTGGTCGTGAAGGCTGCAGGAGAGCTGTCTCATTTCTTTATCTCCAGCCTTAGCCGCTTGCCGTATATCTTTAACATTAAAACTATGTAAATACCTAAGGTCCCTAAAGTATCACCTAGTTGATAGTAAATCTTTTTAGTTACGCTATAAAATAGTCAGACATCCCTAGAAGCAATAGTGGCAGGGGGGCTGCCGCCCTGTAAATTGGCCTCGTGGTGTCGTAGCCCCTAAATCACGACGTGCACCTCGGTGCCTACATGGAGCGTTTTCCGTGTCAACGTACCCGCTTCTCTGTGCTGATGTTTCAGGAGATCATGGTTGGACCTCAGTACCAAGCCACGGTTCCCATCCTGCACTTCAACAGGCACAGTGAAAAAGGTGAGGCAGCCTCTTTGCGCATCTTTTGTGCCGTCTGCCCTGATTTCAGTGGCTCTGCGGGGCGGAAGTGTTGGTTCCTTTCCCTGTAGAAACAAGATAAGTACAGAGGGTGCAAATGTTTTTATTTAAATGGAAAAAAAGTCAATATTTTCAATTTTTTTTTAATTGCAGAGTCTGTCTTCCTTCCTCTGTGCTGTTATTTCACTTAAGCCTCTCTCTGCATTGTATTCTCATGGCCTGAGAGCTGGAAGGGGCCAGAATCTCGCTTGGTGATGCCATGTGCTCCTGTGTTGTGTGGCTGGAGTGTTACAAACGGTCATGGGGAGGAGCAGCTTGTGGCTGCTTAGTTTGGTGTCTGGGACAGGGAGGGGGTCCTGGCCTAGGCCAGGGTTGGAGCTCCAGCTGCCTTTGCATCCGGCTCTGTTTGTTTCTTGTGTGCTGAAACAGGTACCTTAGAACTTGGGGTTTTTAGTTGCCAGAATTAATGAATCAAAGCAACAACCTTTGATAGTGTGGTAACAAAGCCCTTGTCAACCAGTCCTTCTGAAGAAGTGGAAGCAAACCAAACCTGTGCTTAGGGCTCTAAAAGATGTATAGAGAGTGTTAAGCTTAATCTGCCTCCAAGATCAGGAGGGGAAGTGCAGCACTTGCACAGAGCCGGAGGCATTTCCTCCCTCCTCTCCCTCTCCACACAGACCAGTTCTCAAAAGCAGCAGAATTCTCCGATTAGCTTATTTCAGTGCTTTCTCCGTTAGCCTACGAGAACGAAGATCAGCTGCTTTGGGACCCAAACATACTCCCGGAGAGAGAGGTGGAGGAGTTCCTGTACCGCGCGGTGAAGCGGCGGTGGGACGAGCTGGCCAGCAGCAGCCTGCCCAAAGGAGAGGTGGTAAAGGACAACGAGCAGGTACGTGTGGGGCTTCCTGCACCGCACTGGTGTGGAAACACCCGAAAATATCTACTTTATGAACAGTTGGTAAAGCCAGAGAGATCTGAGCATCTGCCTGGTGCAATGTTTCCTACGGAGATCCGGGCTGAGAGACACGCTGCCAAGAGGATTGTTGGGTCTGTCCTCTATAACAATGTCTAATTCTTCTTTGGAGCCAGCAAAGATCAAACCTTTGGCTGAGAAGCTTCAGAGCAGTTGTTTGCTCTGAGCCAGCGGGGTTAGAGCGGCAGAGTCTGCAAGAGCACGGGGCAGCCTGTAACGCACAGAGCTGCTGCGACAACCGCAGCTCCTCGGTCCCGGGGTTTGTCATACGGTGCCTTGGGAAGTGGAATCGTGTGTGCTGATGGCCAGGCTGGGGCAAAGGGGCTCCTGGGGAAAATGAGTTTTATGAGACAAATGTGAGCCATGATTAGGTTGGTTTGTGATGTGTTGCTCGGGTATGTGCTCTGAGTGGTTTTTCTCCTCTGTTTCCCAGGCTTTGTATGAGCTGGTTAAATGCAACTTCAATGCAGAGGAGGCACTGCGGAGGTTACGGTTCAACGTGAAGGTTATCAGAGGTGAGAACCCCCCATATTTGGGTTCTGCCCTATACATCAGGGCATTTTGCACGTCTCCAATTCCTCTTTGTTTATGCCACAGATGAGCTTTGTGCCTGGAGTGAGGAAGAATGTAGAAACTTTGAGCACGGCTTCAGGGTCCACGGGAAGAACTTCCATCTTATCCAAGCGAACAAGGTAAGGACGCGTAGCCCTGCATCCCGCTAAGCCAAAGGGAAGGAGGCGCGTGCGTTTGCACCGGAGGTACGTTTTGAGCCTCGGCTCATGCAGCAGGTCCAGGACTGCCCAGTTCCGATCCCAGGCTTTGTGTTGACTCACGCTAGCAGGTGATGGGCTGTTCACTGCCCTGCTCTGCCTTATTTTCCAGGTGGGAGAAGTCACAAACACCACTGACCTGCATGAGTGATGTCAGTTAATTACTGATTAGCCCTTTCTGGAGTCTCAAAAGTTATTTCCAAACTCTCAGCCCTTGCAGTACTTCTGTGAATGAGTGAGTTGAGCATGTGGATGTTTTGTGAAGTCCCCTGGGGTCCTCTAGAACGAAAGACGCTGTCGTAGGGAAAGCTGGGCCTTGAGACATACGCTGCTGTGCTGGGAGTTGGCAGAAGCAGAGAGTCCAGTTCTTCCGCTGATTAATTATGGGCATGTTGATGCTGACCAGTGAAAATGGACGCAGGTTTGCTCTCTCGATGTTAAGTGTGCTCCTGGAAGTGCAGGAGGCTCCTGCACGAATGTACCGTGTGTGAACCCACACTGGGTCTGCGACAACACTTGTGCACTGTGGGGATCATTCCCTGGCTGATCACCACCTTGGAAATCTCAGTATGTGCTTCCGCTTCGCAGCGTAGATGTGTCCATAGCAATATCAATTACCGTAATGCACTTGATTTTCTGTGCTGATTAAATGTGAGGATAACCCTTGCTCCGCGATGCGCCGCGTTCTGACCGCGATGTTTCTCCTCAGGTCCGCACCCGGTCGGTGGGCGAGTGTGTGGAGTATTACTACATGTGGAAAAAATCAGAGCGCTATGACTACTTCACTCAGCAGACGCGTCTAGGAAGGAAGAAGTACGTCCTCCACCCTGGAGCCACGTGCGTGGAATATTCTCACACTAAAATTAGTAATATTAACCTCCCAGCGAAGATTCCTGCTGCAAAGCACCTCTGGCTGTGCTTTTCTGGGGTGGGAGCCTGGAGGGAACACAAACACTGTCAGTGTGGGGAGGGAAGATAAAGCAATTCTTTGCTTTCTTGTATCTGAAAATACTGTTTCGTTTCAGACAAATGCAGCCACA
Source organism: Patagioenas fasciata (assembly GCF_037038585.1). Taxonomy (NCBI): domain Eukaryota; kingdom Metazoa; phylum Chordata; class Aves; order Columbiformes; family Columbidae; genus Patagioenas; species Patagioenas fasciata. Next base: position 4,556,866 of record NC_092546.1, on the reverse strand, counting down.
AAAATGAAAGCTAAGGGGCAGGGATTTAGGGCTGATCTCAGGAAAAAACTTGGTTCGGTGGGGTTTTGGGAACGGAGCTTTTTAAGTTCAAAAAGATGCTATTTCTGGTGGTTTGGAACCTGAATTAATTTCTTTCCCTGATGCCACACTTGGAGGCAAATTCTTCACTTTGAAATGTACGCTAAATACAGAAAATGCTGCTAGAAAAGAGGCTGAAACAGAAATGTTTTGAAAGGTCAAAATGAAGTATTTAAGCTGAATCAGTTAAAAACATGAGCTGAAGCCTTAGACACTGTCAGGGCAGTCACACGTGGCCTGGCTGGGCCCTGGGGACAAGGTCTGGCCGCTGGCTTTGCAGGGGGCTCAGGGCCGGCGCAGAGCTCTGGTTTGCAGCCCCATTGCTCGATTTGTCAATGGATTCTGAACTCTGTCACCATTTTCCCTGCCTGCAGCTCTGTGCTGAACAGGAGGTGGCAGTGCTTTCTGTCTTCGCCCGCAGGGATTACACCGACAACGACTTGGACGGGGGTGAAGTAGAAAACGCCAGTCGTTCTCGGAGCTCCCCACCAATTCCCTCTGCGACGAGATGCCTGGACACTCATTTCGGTCAAGATCAGCTAGCAATAGAGAGCACGGGTAAGTCCCTTCTGTCTGTCCATCTCTCTCTTCACTTTTCTCCTGGGGTTGTTATCCTGCTGTTGCTCCTCTCCCTGTGCCTTGCCCCTGTGCTCGTGTTGTCCTGCATCAGATACCAGCCCTGGGTGTGTTCTGGTGTAAGCAAAGGAGACTCCTCTGGCTCTATATTGACCAGTAGTGACTTAGAAAGAGTTGTTCCTGCTTCAGGCTTGGAGGGGTGGCCTAAGTAATTCCCAAAGCAAAAGGATTTGCACTGACTCCAGACACCTGAGTTGGGGGTTCCAGACACACCGGACGCAGGTGACTGCTCCAGGGGCTGGTTGAAGCCACCAGCAGTTGGACTGTACCTGCAAACGGCTGTCAGAGGGTTCCCAGGGAGCCCAAAGTGGGTTCATCCCCTCACTGTCGTACTGTAGGCACCTCCCAGGGGGGCTGGCATGAGGGAACAGGACCTAGGATTTGGCTTATCTTGGAGCGTCTCCTTGAGATTTCCTTTAATTTCCATAGAAACACTGATGGCCTCCCGTCTGCTGGCTGCATCTTGCCTTTCTTCGGGACGCGCTGGCAGGGATCTTGGTTACTATAATAAAGAAACATTTGTGCCATCAAACAAATAACGGTTGTGATTAGGTGGGGTTGAACTGTTGTGGACTCACTCGAGCTTTCTTTCCCTTGCTGCCCCTACCCCTTCTGTCCGTGTCCCTGGTGGTGATGCTCAGAGCCCCTCAGCGTGGAGAGCACGGCCTGCAGCCTGGGCAGCATCAGCGAATCGGGGCAGGGCTACGAGTGCAGCACTCCTTCCGAGACCAACTGTTCCTTCGACCCCGCGGAGGAGTCGTCCTCAGGCACCACCTCGGCTCCCTGCGCGCAACGCGCTGCCAGCCCTGCGGAGACGGGGCTCTGCGCTCTACCGCCCGCAGGACCAGGACTAGCGGAGAAGCAGGAGACGTTACAGAGCTCTGGCGAGACGATAACCATGGACTTCACGCTCCCTGCAGACACTAACGAGGGTTTGCCTTTAATTGCTGGCCCTATGGATTTGGACAGAGAGCCAGAGGCGGTGGTGGCCCCTGCGCAAGTGTCCTTATCGGTCACAGATTTTGGCCTCATTGGCATTGGAGATGTAAATAGTTTCCTGACTGCGCATCAGGCCTGTCCAGCACCGGTGGCTCGATCGGAGCCACTGTCACAGTGAGAATCTCCAGTCACAAACTTGTCACAGACCCAGCAAGGACTTTGACCCGACTGAGTGAAATCCTGGAACTTGCAGCGTTCCATGAGGACAGTTTGGAGCTGTTGGTCAGAATCCGTCTTTCCGTTCTTTTGATCCAAGGCTACAGTGAAACCAAACACCTTTCTGCTCCGGTGTGTTCTGACGAGAGCTGGTGGCTGGCGGTAGCGAGGGGGCAGGTCTGTCCCCTGCTGTCCCGGTGGCCGTGTGTCACCCCAGGTAACTCCAGGCTGTTGGGAGAGCCCCTCCCTTTGGGACATGGGCAATGTCCCTTGGCCCCAGCGGGACAGTCTGAGTGCAGAGATGCTTTGAGAATGGGGATGTATCACCGGCGCGCCCGGGGCTGGAATGGAGGGCGCAGTCTGAGAGCTCAGGGGATGCGCAGGGAGCAGAGTTGTTCCCATTCCCCTCCCGTCACCCATCCTGTCCCTCGCTCCTGAGCTGTGACAGCACACGCTGCTGCCACAACCCTCCCGCAGCCGCCGTGTCCCCCGCGCGCTCCGCCACCCGCTGCGGGCGGGACGTGGCCTGTCCAGCCTTTGACAGAAGCGTCAGGTCCTGGGAAGGGACACTTAAGGCCTTCTCACCTTCCTTGGGACGTGTGTGGGGTGTTCAGGGAGTTTGTAGATGCACAGAGCGGCGCTGGCCCCGGACCCGTGCGGTGCTGCCGCCGCGGTTCCTGCGGTGAGTGACTCGATCCCTGCTGACCGCAGTGCAAGAGGGTAAAATGCAGATGGAAACATCTGTAATTCGCAGCTTGCTCAGCCGATTTGTCAGCTGTGGAGGAGGGTGCCTTGGGACTGAGCAACACATTGAGGACACCAGCGCTCACGCAGGGTCCCAGGCAGGAGAGTGCAGCAGTCCCTGGGCATCCCTGCCCCGTTCTGCGTCACAAAAAAAGAAAGCTCTCTGTTTTCTGAGAGGAAAGTAATGTCTTCACTGCCACCAGCGGTGTTCGGAGGTGACACGGGTGGCCCCGCGTGGCAGCACGTTTGGTTGTGCTGAGGCTGGAGCTGCTTCACCTCCCGGGTGTGTTCCAGGTCTGGGCTGAAATCCACGTGTCTCATCCCCTGTCCGTGCAGGGAACGTGTGTGCGAGGTCTGACACCGATGTTCCTTCCTCCAGCCGTTTCCTGCACTTGGAATGGGTTTGGGTTGAGGCTTTTTGTTTAGTGGAGGCCTTTGGGCTGCGATCCCGTGGTTGATTCTGCTGCTGGGGGACATGGAAGACGACTAAAACCATTAGCCCAGATCGCCCCTTCGCACAGCCCCGTGAAGTCATGCTCAGCACCCACAGCTTCGTGGGACGGCAGGAGCAGACCTCATCTCTCATCGGCCAGGCCCATTTTGGGTGCGTTCGCAGGAGTTTGCTGCGGCGCCGGAGCCGCCTTGTCCAGCCAGCGTGAGAACTGGGGCTCCCCGTGGCTGCACCCACTTGTTGGAAACAGAAAGCAACTCCATAGTGGAACTGCCCGGTGAGATCCCCCTTTTCTGGGGGCAAACGGGCAGCCCTCCCAGGGAGGGCCAGGCCTCGGCATCTCCTCCACCAGCCAAGAACATTTCTTAGTTTTCCCGAAACCATTTTTGCTTTGGTTTATTTCAAGCCCTAATGAAATGAGAGGTGAGGCTGGGGGAGGCAAAACTGTCTCTTATTTATGTTTTTCAGTGTTGTTTACAGATTCGTATGGGGTCTTTCAATACGAGTGCAGCGCTTTTTCCACGTGATGTTAAAGGAGAGGGTGGAAAGGGCTGGGACAGGGAGGGGGAGTCACTTGGGAAGGAGGTTTGATTTTGCTTTTTCGTTGGGGTTTTCTTTTTCCTTCTTACAAAGCACATTCACTTTGAGCTGCTCCCAATGCTGGACTCTTTACCCCCATTCCCCCCCAAGCCCTACACTGTGAAGTGATACTGCCTTGAAGACCCCTCGCCGTTATTTATTTAATTAAAAATGTCATTTGAAAGCGAGCTGGAAGTCCGTCATGTTTTCGGAGACGGGGATGCCGCAGTCCTGTGTGTGACAATGGGAGCGAGGGGGGAGTCCTGGCCTGTTCTGTCTGATCCCCTCCCGCTGTGGCCGCTTCCATGGGTGGCAGCGGGATGCCCGGGAGCTGCTGATCCCAAGGGGGGTTTTTGCTGCTCTCATGGGTGCTCCGAGTCCCCTGAAACTCCGGCAGCCTTGGGGGAGCCCCTGGCAGTGGGAGACGAGGGGTCGGTCCACGTCCCACTGGCTTCAGCCAGAAATAACATCCTGGAGGCGAGAGGAACGTTCTCCTGCGGCTGCGTCCTGTGTTCCCGCGAGAAGGTCCGTTCCGTGCCACAAAGCCCCTCTGTTTTGTTGGAAACCCCTCCAGTTCTGTTCCCCGGCTCTTCTCTCGGACCCCGGGGGGGTCCGTGGCTCCGCTCCCCCGGCGCAGGGACCGGGCAGGACCCGGCGGGCGCTGCCGCCCCGCGGTGCCCACGCGTGGGCGCGGCCGCTGCAGCCGCGGCGCTCGGACGGCAGAGGGGGCCGCAACCCCGCGTCCTGCGCGGCTCCAGGAAATCCCCCGTGGAGCTGGAGCGGATCCAACGAGCGGGGCCCGAATGTGCCGCCACGCACCCCAGAGACCCCCCCAGCAGCCAGGGCCGTGTCGCCGGCCCCCCAAGGCCCTTTGCCAAGCGGGGGGGCTGAGAGCAGACGCTGCTCGGCACCCCGAGCGCTGGGCCAGGCTGGGAGCAGCCAGTCCTGCTGGGCCGTTCCTGGCACCACCCGGCAGCCACAGCACCGTGTGGGGCAAAGTCCTGCCCGCAGCTGCCACATCTGCGCCCCCGCGGCGGCCCAGCCTGGAGCGTTTCCACGCCAGCCCAAGGGTGGCTCAGCACTGCCAAAAACTGCTGGGGGCTACGGTGAGAAGGGGAGGTGTATCACCAGGGGGATAAAACCTGTCTTAAGTGCCACATCCCCTCCCTGACACAGCCCAGGCATCCCCCCAGCACCAAACGACATCCCCTCCTGCAGCATCCCCCCAGCTCCCCTGCCGCGGGGCTTTTACGCTCCCGCCACCAAGATCTGGGGCCCACAGGCAGGGTGTGTGGGGCAAACCCTCCCCAGCAGCTGTGCCAGGGCCCCATGGCACCACCGAGCGACAGGGAGGCTGTACCAGGACAGACCGGGTCAGTCCAGAGCAGAGGAAAGCCAGCAAGCGGCTCTGTTCCTCTCCTGAAATCCCAGGGCAGCCCGAGAGCGTTTCCAGCACTGCTGGCTTCCCAGCACAGCACTGATATTCTCCACAGGCCACTTTGCACTTACATGAACCAGCCCAGTAGCTATCATTTGGGTGGTTTCTGTATTATTAGTTTCCTTCCGCTCCTGACCAAATCAAGGCCTGGAGCAAACAGCTGGGCTGTGGTTGTCCCCGCTCCCGCCAGGGACTCGCTGCGGGGACCCACATGTCAACCTTTGCTCCTGTTCCTGCTCTGGGTGCCACCGGCCCGTCCTCAGCCCAACAGGCGGCACCGGGAGCCTGTCCTGCTCAGATCATGTCTCAGGCTCAGGAAAATGCCACCCTGCATCTCAGTGGTTAAATAACAGCTTAAAACAAGTATGTGTGCTGCCCTGTGTTTAAACCCAGCCTCTCCGCTGTGTCCGAAGGCTCCCGGGGCACCCTCCTTTTCCCCAAGATCACCACTGAGTCAGCCCCATATCTGCTCTGCAATAAACAGCAGCTGCACCACCCCGGTGCAGCCAGCGCGTTTCTGAGGCCACGTTCTTCCACTCTTGGCTTTTCCTTTTTTCCGTTCGTTGTTTTGGTTTGGTTTGGGTTTATTTCTCTCGGGAAAGAAGCCCGAGGCTGGCGGGACACACGCGGCTCCCACATGCGGCCTCACTCCTTCTCCCCCTTCCCCGAGCCGGGACAGGGAGAGCGGCCAGGCGGAACGAGGGGACCGGAGCCAAGGACGCGGGAGCGGGGCCCGGAGAAGCGGCTGGGGGTGAAGGGGCTCCGGGCCCCCGCTGCGCCCCACACCTGCCCCGGCGCCGGCCCCACAGCCCGCCCCCCGCCCCGCCCCGGCCCGCGGGCGGGAGCACCGGCAGCCGGAGCCGCCCCGTCCCGCCCCGCCCCGTCCCGTCCGCCCGGACTTCACCTCCCGGCTGGACCCGCGTCGTTCCGGGCCATGTGAGCCGTGAGGCCGGGCCGCGGGGCCGCCACCGGCAGCGGGATGGAGCGCAGGAAGGTCTTCGTGGTGCTCGACGTGCTCTGCCTGGCGGTCGGTGAGGGCTCGGTACCGGCGCGGCCATGGCGCCCCCGCCCCGGGGGGCTCCGGAGCGTCCCCGTGTCCCCCCGCGATGCTCCCGGTGGGGCTGTGCCGCGGGCTGAGTCCGGTACTGGGGGTCTCGGGTGCTCTGCGCCAGCCTGTTGCTGGTGCTGCTGGGCCGGACCGGGCCGAGGGCAGCCCCGAAGGCACCTGCCCGGCCCCTGTCCCGGGGCTCGGGACCCCCGCGATGAGCTCACCGGCCCCGGGAGCACCGGCGCCTGGCCCGGAGCTACCGGGCCCCGCTATGAAGCCGGTGCCCCGACGTGGGGCCGCTCCGTTGCCCGGAGCCTTGGGGGGGCTGCCCGGCGTGGCCGAGCGGGAGCGGGAGGACCCCGGGGCGAGCCCGCGGGGAACCGGGAGCTGGAGCCGGTCCCGGGCCGGGAGGCTGCCGGCAGGGCCCCACCGCGCTGCTCGGCCGGAGGGACGTTTCCTTCTGCTGCCGCCCTGGCTGCCCGCCCGCCGGCCGGGCCCTGCGCTCCGCGGGCGGCCGGAGCGGGGCCGGGGGCTCCGCAGCCCCGGGCGGTTGGGTTCGGGTGCCCCTTCCCGGTACCTCGCCAGCCTCCCACCCCCCGGTGCAGGCAAACGCCCCTTTCTAAAACTGACGCTGACAACCACCTAATTAAGACGGACTAAAAATAAAGGCCCAGGTCGTAATTTCAGCCTGAACCTCCCGGGCCGGGAGTTGCTTTCTTGGGCTCTAAGCACCGGTGGGGAGAGGCAGGTTCCTGTTTTTGTTTGGATCACTTTTCTGCCTCGTGTGCCGGCGTCTTTTTATTTTTAGGGGAGCTTTTTTGGAGGATGGAATTATCCAAAAAGAAAAGCGGTGTCTAATTCGAGCGGCAAATGAACGCTTGAGGTGTACACAGAGGCGTCTGCAGCCTCCCCTGCGCCGGGCGGCCGCTCCCCGCAGCCGGAGCGGGCGGGAGCGGGCGGGAGCAGCCGGGGCTCGTTCCCGGCTCCTGGCAGCGCCTTCTGGCCGCTGCTGCCGCCGCTCGGGAGGAGCGGGGGGCGGCGGGGCAGCCCGGGGAGCGCCGAGCCCGTGGCTCGTTAGCGGGAGCGCAGGAGGTGGCGGGTCCGGGCACGGAGGGACCCCCCGGGGAAGGGGCGCGGGGAGGAGGGTGCGGGCGGGGACAAAGGTGCGTGTTCCGGGGAGAATATGGAGCCAGGGGAGGTGGAACTGCCGGGAAAGGCGGAACCGGGAGAGGAGCCCGGGCTTAAGGTGGACTGCGGGGGCACCGCGACTCCGGGGCCTTGCCTGGGTAGAGCGTCCATGGCGGGCAGCACTGGGGCTCTGCAGGTGCCCGTTCGTGGCCGTCTCGTGTGGTATCTGGGTGCCGCAGGCAGCTGCGAGCTCCGATAGGGCCCTATCAGCATCGGGGCTGGCGCCCTGGCGGGTGCGAGTCCTCCTGCCCTGGGTGCAGGTGGCTCGGGACTGTGTCCCCAGAGGGGATCCGTCCCCGGCAATGGGGAGCGGAGACCCCGGGGATGAGGGACGGGGGGACTGTGTGGCGCTGGGTGTCTGTGTGGAGCCTTCAGATGAGTATCCCCAGTCCTCACCTTCTCTCCGCCTTGCAGCGTCTCTGCCCTTCATCATCCTGACGCTGGTGAACTCCCCATACAAGCGGGGCTTCTACTGCAACGATGACTCCATCCGCTACCCCTACAAGGCGGACACCATCACCCATGGCCTCATGGCTGGGGTCACCATCACCTGCACCGTTGCCATTGTAAGGAAGCACCATCCCCTTCCCTTTGGGGCAGGGACATCCTGGCAGGTTGTACCCAGGAGCTGGGTCCCAGCCCATCTCCAGACCCCCAGCAAGGCCTCAGGACCCTCAGGTCAAGCCCAGCTCTGCTCAGGGTCAGGAGCTCCCTCTGGGGTGGTGAGACCCATGTCCTATGGGGCTGGTTCCCTGCAAGGGGGGGGACAGGCTCTGTGGGGGCTGGAGGCTCCTCTGCGTCAAACCTGAGAGCCGCAGCATCTTCTACCCCAGTGCTGGGGAGCCCCAAGACCCTCACCCCTTGTCCCGTTGGTCCCTGCAGATCTCGTCAGGGGAGGCGTATCTGGTCTACACGGAGCGCCTCTACTCCAAGTCGGAGTTCAACAACTACCTGGCTGCCCTCTACAAGGTCGTGGGGACCTTCCTCTTCGGGGCGGCCATCAGCCAGTCTCTGACCGACCTGGCCAAATACATGATTGGCCGCCTCCGGCCAAACTTCCTGGCTGTCTGCAACCCCGACTGGTCCAAGGTGAACTGTTCCATTTACGTGCAGCTGGAAAACGTCTGCCAGGGGGAGAGCAGGAATGTCACTGAATCCAGGTGAGCCACGGGGGCACAGGTCATGTCCCCTCCACTCTCCCGGCACTGCCAGGCTCCTGCCAGCTGGTGGAAGCTCCAGCCGGTACCGATGCTCTCCTGCCGTAGGGCAGAGCCTGCAGAACAAGGGGGTAGTTTGAAGGGGTCCAGCTGGGTGCTGCGGCTAAATCTCATAGCCTGACCCATCCCTTTTCCCCCCCAGACTGTCCTTCTATTCTGGGCACTCCTCCTTCGGGATGTACTGCATGATGTTCCTGGCGGTAAGTGCCGTGCTGCGGGTCCTGTGCCCCGGGCAGTGCCCTGAGCACCCCGTTTTCAGGCTGCTGATCGCTCCCCTCTTCCCTGCCCAGCTCTATGTGCAAGCCCGGCTGGTGGGGAAGTGGGCCCGGCTGCTGCGCCCCACTATCCAGTTCTTCCTCATCGCCTTCGCCATTTACGTGGGCTACACCAGGGTGTCGGACTACAAGCACCACTGGAGCGATGTGCTGGCGGGGCTGCTCCAAGGGGCCCTCATTGCCGTCCTCATCGTGAGTGTCCCCGTGTGACCCAACTCTGCCGCGTTGCTGCCGGCCGCAGCTCAGCCTGCGGGAGGGATCCCCAACCTCTCTTTCCTGTCGGTCTTTTCCAGGTGCGCTACGTCTCAGACTTCTTCAAGCACCGTCCCCCGCGGCAGTGTGACGAGAAGGACCCGGAGCGCAAGCCCAGCCTGCCGCTCACCATGAACGAACCTGACCGCAATCACTACAGCTACCGTGGCGCACCGTGAGCAGGCCACGCGTGCCGGACTGCCGACCTGCCCTCGCCGCGCTCTGCACCGCTCCCGGCGCGGGGGGACGAGGACATTGGCTCTGTATTAACCGCTGGCTCCGGTGCCTCTTGGCGCTGCAGGTACCTGCGGGACAGCCCCGCTCCCCGGCTCGCTGTGCCGCTGTGCTCGCCGGTGCCCGGCGGTGCCGGCGCCGTGGCTGCGGGAGGGGGAGGTCCTCGGTCCCCTGTGCATCTGAGTCACGCTCCAAGGCTGCCGTCCCAGCCCTTCGCGTGAGGGAGGGAGGGAGGGGAGGGTGGCACGCGGGGTGGATTTATTGGGCTGGCAAACCATGCGGAGCAAAGAGCAAACAGGTCGGGAAGCCTGAGGTTGCCTGTGCTGAGCGTGCGTTATCCCTGTCAAATTATCCAGCCTTATGAGTACAAATCCTCACAAACACAGGGGGAGGAGGACAGCTGCTGGGCTAGCAATACTTTTTTGGAAAGGATTAAAGCAATCCAGAGCTCTTCTCTGTTCCCTGATTACCTTTAAAAGCAGTCGTGGCAGGCGGCGGCTGCTGTGAGCGCTTTTCTCCGGGGGTGCCTGATCCTGCAGTGCTGGAAGCAAGAGCTTGCACCCTGCCTGCTTCGTGCCCGAGGCCAGGGGATGCTCAGCCCTTGTCTCTCCTGCAGCTTCAGCTGGTGCTTTAGAGGGTGCGGGGTGTTAGGGGCAAAGGGAGAAGCTTTCTGTGGTAAAGGAAAACGAAGGGGGATGTGGAGCTGGACACAGAACTCTGGGCTCCCTGGGAAGGTGGGGAATGGGCCACGGAGCAGTCCTAGCGCTGACACGCAGCTGCCTCCGGCACCGGAGCGCTCTGGGCCTCTTTTTAAGCTACATGCATTTCCATTATGATGTGTTTTTATAAAAATGTGGTTTTAAAATTAGATCATCCTTAAAGAATGTCTGTGTCAGGCCTGTTCTCTTGCTCCATGGATGCTCCTGGCCTTGGAGTGGATGGGCTCAAGTGATGAGGGTTTCCCCTTTCAAGGGAATGGGTTCTGAAGCCTCGCACTAGCAGGGAGGTTTGTTGTGTGGGGGACTTGGGGGGGCTGTTGGGGCTGTTGAGTCCAGGAGGGACCAGGAGCACCCTCGTGGGGAGAAAAGGCCCATCCTGGGGTGGCTCTGCCTCCAGAGCCTCTGGGTCAGCACAGCCTGGTCCGTCCTGGCCTGGAGCAGCAGCGGCCCCGCGCACCCTGTGCTGGCTGCCGGGTGTTGTTGTGCTCACGCAGTGTGGGTTGCTCCGGTCTAGACAAGCCCTGACCAAAACCACCTTCCCTGTGCGGAGGGAACTCCCTCGCCACGTGCTGCTTTTCTGTTTTCTTTTGAGAGTTTTCCTCGCACAAGACCTTTCCTGGTCCCTCAGCAGGGTCTTTCCCCCTGCCCCAGCCCTCTGGGCTGGTTGTTTGATATCTGATGGTGTAAAACAAAGCTGGTGGGAAGTGCCGGCGCGGGGTGTCTCTGCCACACAGTTTGCAAACAAAGGTCTGTAAAGCAGCAGCAGCAGCTTCTGGAGTCGGGGCAGTGCGGCACAGCGCGGGTTTGGGACCTTGGCTCCTCGGTTGTGCTTGGCCACGGTGCCCAGTTCCTGGCACTGCCTTGACAGCTCCTGTGCGCAGCCAGGAACGTGCCTGCTCCCTTCCCTTGAGATCTGATTTCGCTCCTTGGACGCATCTCTGGAAAAACCAGCTGGGCCACAATGCTGCAGCGTGCGGCTCCAGGGGCAGGGCTGCCTGGTGCGCGGTGCGGAGCGCGGCTGCTCCTTTCACAGCCTGTTCCAAGCCGTTCTGCTGCGCGGGAAAGGGGCTGAGACCTCACCCAGCTCATGACATCCCAAACCATCCGTGATGTGCAGGCAGGGAGCTGCTCATGTGCCCCGTGGACACCAGGAGGGCTCTGGGGAAGGTGAAACAGATCCATTTTCGCTGCGAACTCTGCAATCCCTCTTGCCTTCGCTAGTCCTGGTTGTGGCCACTGCAGCGGGTGACTCAGGCGTTAGGGATCCAGTCCTTGTTGTGCTGGGGCAGATTCACGCCAAGCAGCGTTGGCCCGTGAGGCATGGCTGAGATCTCGGAGCCGTCCTGCTCCCCGGCATCAGCAGCTCCACACACCGAGTGCTCAGCTGAGACGCCTCCTTTCCAAAATAAGCTGCTCCTGGCAGCGCTCAGCCAGGCTCTGGCTTGCAGCCCCGCTCTGGAGGGGGCCCTGCGTTGCCTCCCCCAGCCTGTGCCTCCTGGCTGCCTCCTGCTTTGCCACGCAGCGTCCTCCCTTCCCTGGCAGCTGGGGCTTCTGCCGATTCCACGGGCTCGGTTCGCTCGCCCTGGCCCCATCCCCAGGATCCTTCCTGCTCTTGACATCTTTCTTCAGCTGATTGGGGCAACGGGCAGGCGAAGGGGCTGAGCTTCCCAGTGCCCGCAGCGCGCTTCCAGGAGCCGGCGGAGGCTTTGCCAGGAAGGATGTTACTCATCCCCTAAACATCCCCTTCCCTGGCCGGCAGCCACAGGAGGAGGCTGCGGCCAGATGAGCCTGCGGCTGGGGGACGCGTGGTGGCCCCTGCTTGGGGACACGCCAGGAGGGGACCAATGGCTGCGGCTGGCACAGGTCACACCTTCCCGGGGGATGTTCGCAGCTTCGTGTGGCATGGGGGAGGCTGCCGTGTCCCCTGGGCCTCCTCTCAGTGGGGCGTTGGGCCAGGACCCCGCTGTGGTTCCGGGAGTGACGGTGCTGCCCAGCACGGCCCTGAGGGACGCGGAGACCCCGGTGAGGGGTCAATGCGAGGCTGGGCTCCCGGAGCAGCCCCCGCCGCTGGCACCGGCCCGGCCGTTCCCCTGGGGAGCACGGGGCACCGTCGCACCGCACCCCGGGCAGCGCCCGCCCCGTCCCGCTGCCGCGCCGCGGGGAGCACCGGGGGGAGCAGCGGGGCCGTGCCCAGCGCCGGGCCGGCGGCAGAGGGCAGCAAGAGCCCGGCGGAGCCGCCGGAGCGGGGCGGGACTGCGGGGCCGCCCCGGTAGCCCCAGCCCTTCCGCAGCCCCGGCCGGGGAGCGCGGGGCTCCCTCCAACCTCCTCCTTCTCTTCCTCCTCCTCCTCTCCTCCCATCAGTGCCCCACAGACTCTAATCGACGATTCCTATGAAACGTGCCCGGTGCCACAAAGACTCCTTTGATCTCACCAAAGGAAGGAAGGGGCTAGAGAAGAAATTAAGTAGCAAAAGGAGGAAGAACCGCGGATGGGAAAGCCCCCCCACGGGAGGCTGGTAAATGATGCCTTTCTCATTAGAGCAGCTGGGTAGGAGCCAGTCCCAGCCTGGTGGGACACCCCAGCGTGGGGGTCACTGGTGTTTGGCACAGGGGCTGGTGCAGGCTGGGGATGCCCCTCGGCCAGCGGGTGCCGCTGGGAGCCACGTAACCCCGGAGCCCCACCAGAGCTGCTCTGGCACGGCGGAGCTGGCAGCCGAGCCCAGAGCAGCAGCCAGAGGGTACGAGCAGCAGTTTGTTTTCTGCCGCTTGCCAGGAGCTGCACGGAGCCGCGGCTCTGCCAGGGATGCGCGCTCTGGATCACCAGCCCGGCCGCGGGATGTCCGGCCTTTCCCACCCGTACTGGCCCTCTCTTGGGAAGGTCTGACCTGCACGGTGGTGGATGAGCTGCCGCAATGGCGAGGGGTCCCCGAGCACAGCGTGGGGGCTGCTGTGGCCACGGAGGGGGACAAGAAGGGGCTGCAAGACCCACCTGAGGGCACCAGGGTCCTGCCAGGAGCGGCGTGTTGGGGTCTCTGTTCTCTGCTCCTTCACCAGCCCCCCTAACCCCCCTCAGGCCCATGGGGTGACACTTGGAAGCATCAGGGCAGAGGGGACGGGGTTCCCAAGCTGGGGAGGGGGCTTGGGGTGAAGATGGTGTTTTAGTCCAGCTCTCCATTGCTTTTGTGTCGTTATTTTAATATCTTTTCCCCTTTTACACTCTTGCCGCCTCGACATGACCTTGGCCAAATTATTTCCCCTCCCTTTGAGATTTATGGCCCTCTTCCAGAAATGATCTGTTCCATCTACAAAAATAGACATCACGCTGTTATTACATTTTAAAATATAATAAGGGCTGGGAGACCACTCTTCTGCCGCTCTCCCCCCTCTGCCGTGTAGCCCATTGCTCTGGGACTCCCGAGTCCTCCTGGCACACCCAGGGTGGCCTTAGCGCAGTTGCGCTCTATTTAGTGGTTTTGTTGAGATTATTATTATTATTATTGTTCTCTTCTAGCAGGGCCTGGAGGTGAATTGTCCCCCAGGACGGGCTCTCGTCCCCACCAGCGCTGCGTTGGGAGCCGGCGTGAGCGGCCACGCGCTCCGGTGCGACGGGGAACAGAGGCAAAGACAAATTCCAACCCGCCTTCCCAGCCCCATCTCAGCCAGAGTGGGTCTGGGATCACCACAGTGTCCTAACAATGCCAAAAACCTGGAAAATAAACCAAACACCATAATCAGATCTAACTTGAACATTTCAGTTGTTGCTTTTCCTCCCCACCACCCCATTTGCTTCCTGAGCTGTGCGTGTGTGTGTTTATGTGTGCGGCTGTGTCTCTGTGTATGCGTTTTGGGATCGTTTGCTTTCTGTTGGATTTTTCCCTTCCTGTTTTAAACGCCTTGTGCTGTCCCCACTCCGGGTGATGTGCAGATGCAACCCCTCAGACGCTGTCACCCTTGGGTGCGGGAAGGCTCAGGTAATTCAAGGGGTGCATTTAACAGTGCATTTCAACTGTATGGGAGGGAGTTTCCCTTCTGGATGGCCAGTGCTGGGGTCTCTCTGAACAAACACCATCTGGGCAAAGGAAAAGGGGCTTGTTGGGGTTTGCTTTGCTTTCTGCTCAGTGGGGTCACTTTGATCACCCCGCGCTGGGGTGCCCTGTCCCATGGGCCGATGGCATCGCCGCCTCCCAAATGGTGACGGGACCAAGAGGACGAGCTGCGGTGGGGAGGAAAGGGGCTGGGCCTGCCCGTGGATTAACGTTAAACAGGAGGAGAGGGTGACCCCTCGCAGCTGCCGCTCTTCGAATGTTTTATTTCCTGCTCTGTGTAAGCCCGGATTGACCTGCAGGCTGCAGAAAACACCGAACAACAACCGATCTCCCTGAAAGGAGAAAAACACCAGCAAACCCTTGAGAGAAACCCAGAGGGTTGTACGGACCCCAGCGCGCTGGCTGGAAACACGGGGGGCTCTGGGGAGGAGGGTGCGCAGAACTGGGGGGGGCGCTGGGGTTGGCAACGTGGGGGTCCCTTTCCCCAGCTCAACCAGCCGCCCACGCCTGAGTTTTCCCAGGGAAGCAGCTCTGCCGTGGAGCAGCGTCCCGCGGGGCTGCGGGCGCTGCCGGGGGGGCCGGGGTGCTGGCAGCCCCGCATCTGGACCAGCTGGATGCCAGACCCCTGTGCTGGTGGGTGGGGGGAGTGTGTGGGGGTCCCTACCGGGGAGCGGGCCGGGGGCTCCGGGGGCCGTGGGAGAGGCTGGGCCCGGGGAGGAGGAGGAGGAGGAGGAGGAGGAGGAGGATGCTCCCGCCATCACATGACGCAGGGAATTCTCGGTGAACCGAGACCCGCAGCCCCAGGGGAGGATTTCGGGTTTCGTTTCTTTTCTTGATTAAGGAAAATAAAAACGGGGGAGGGGGGGTAGGGGAGAGTGCAACGGGGGACAACGACTTCTTGTGTTTAGTGTTTACTAAAAGCAAGCCCGGAGCAGCGGAGCGGGGTGAGCGGGAAGGGGTGCGGGCGGGGCGGGAGGCGCAGGCCGCTCGGTGCGAACCGAACCGCTCCGTTCCGCGGGAGCGGCGGGGACGGGGGGGGTCCCGCCGCGGGGCCGGGGCTGGAGCCCGGGGCTGCCGCTGGGGGGCGGTCCGGGAGCTGCCCCCGCCGTGCCCGCCCTCCCGGGGCTCCCCCGGGGCTCCCCGGTGCCCCCGGCCGGCACCGCACGGGTTAACGCCGCTCCCCGCCCGAGCCGCCCCTTATTTGGCCGCTCAGCCTCCCCAGATTGACACCTTCCGCGGCGGCCGGGGCGCTTGGCCAATGGGAAGGCAGCTCGGCGCGCCCCACGTGGGTGGGGGCCGCTCCCGCGGGTTCCCATTGGCTGGCGGCCGGGGCGATTGGCCGCACGGGCCAGGCCCCACGTGGAGCCGGCGCTGGCGCTCGTTCATTGATCGCGCTCCGCAGAGCGGCGGGCGGGGGCGCCGGGCCCGGCGGGGCGGGAGGGGGCGCGGGCCCGGTGCTGCCCGGTGCTGCCCGGTGCTGCCCGGTGCTGCCCGGTGCTGCCCGGTGCTGCCCGGTGCTGCGGGGCCCGGTGCAGTTCGGCCCGGCCCGCCCCGCCGCAGGGGTGCGCGCCCGGGGCCGGGGCCAGGGCCAGCAGCGCGGTGAGTCCCGTCCCGCACCGGTCCGGTTCGGTCGCCGCCGCGCCGGGCTGGGTCTGCTCCGGGACTCCCGCCGGGCGGGGGTCGGGCCCGTTGGAGGCTGGGGCGGCGGCGAGGCCGGTCCCTCCCCGCGGCCGTACCTGCTGCGGGCGGCGGCGGGGCCATTGTCTGCGCGGCGCGGGGGGGCGCGGGCAGGGGGCGGCGGGGGGTCCTGCGGCGGGCGGGTCCCGCAGGGCCCGGAAGGATCCCCGGGGTCCCCCGGTCCCCGCGGGGATGCGGGTGGCTCAGCCGGGGTGCGCGATGCGGGGGGAGCCGGTGTCCCGGGGCTCGGCCGGTGAGCGGGCAGCGCCGGGCGGTGACTCCCTGTGTCTCTCCCAGGACCTGATCCGGAAGCTGGGGAGCGTCCCCAGGCCCCATCCTGAGCCTGCATCGGGACCTGGAGCAGCAAGAGGGATCCTGGGCCCGTTTGGTGCTAAAGATGTTCCCGCAGAACCGGCCCCCGGTGAGCCCGCGGTTTGGCCTCG
Source organism: Patagioenas fasciata (assembly GCF_037038585.1). Classification (NCBI taxonomy): domain Eukaryota; kingdom Metazoa; phylum Chordata; class Aves; order Columbiformes; family Columbidae; genus Patagioenas; species Patagioenas fasciata. The sequence goes on along the minus strand of NC_092546.1, from coordinate 4,540,687 downwards.
TCCCCTCGGTGGCAGCCGCGCTGGCCTGGTCATGGCAGGGCCCGAACCCCAAAGCGAGCCCTGCACCTGCCTCACCCCGCGGGACGGCTCAGCCCTGGCCTGAGAAGTTGTGCCGAGAGCGCGTAACACACGCAGGAGCGTTGTGGCTCTTTGCAAACAGCTTTGGAGCCCCAGCACTGCGGGGATTTGGGTTTTCCGACGTGCTGGAAGCCGGATTGTGGTTGGGGCATGACCGTGGGACTGGTGGCAAGCGGGTGGGAAGCTCTGCCGTGTGGTACGTGGGTGAGGATGGAGCCCATGGCGGGGCTGGGCGGGAGGGCCCGAGCGCTGTGTGCTCTGTGCCGCTGGTTGTGCGTCCTCCTGTTCTGGCTCAGTGACTGAACCCGTGCTGAAAAGCTGGAGAATGCTTGCCCTTGGTGCCTGGCTGTCACCAGGTTCCTCTGCAGTAACTGCCTCCTCCTCCTCCTCCATGCGCTGATCTCCCAAGCGCAGGAAACCCCGGGGGACTCGGGAACCTCGCTGGCCATGGGCAGTGACCCCGGGCTCCCCTCCTCTGCCTAGGCCCATCTGCAGGCACCCTCGGCTGCCTCGGGAGCTGCTGTCGCTGCCAGCGCCATCCCCAGCACCCCCCAGTCCCTCAAGCTGACCTACCCAGAGACACTGGACCGCATCAAGGAGGAGTTCCAGTTCCTGCAGAACCAATACCACAGGTGAGGAGCTGCGAGAGCTGGGGTGCCAGCAAGGTCCTGGGCACCTAACGGGTGCTGGCGAGAGCTGGGTGTCCGTGCGGGCTGGCAGGAAGCGCTGTCCCGTGCTGCTGCGGGCACTGGTCCATCTAGAGCGTGGCTGTGCCAAGCACCACCTTGGGAGCTTGAAATGACACAGCCAGAGGGGGAAACTTGGCTTTCTTTTGCCAAAAGCCCTGGGACGAGGGTGCTGACTTCCAGGGCCCGGCTTCTGGGCTGAGCTGGAGTCATCACTTAGCGGTCCCGGAGTCCCTCTGATCCGCCGTGCTGCTGGCCAGGATCACCTCCCCTTCCCCGCGCGGTGCTGGGCAGAGCAAGGTTTGAAACGCAGCTCGGCTTTGCAGCTCGCTCCATTTGGGAAGCAGATGCTGGGGAGGGGGTTAAAACTGTGCAGATCGCTCCCCGATGCCTCGATCCCTTCGCTGTCCATCTCCTCTTTATCAGCCCCTTCCCACCCTCTTTCAGGTGGTTTGCTTGGCTTGTGCTGGCAAGCGGGGTTGAATCTGAGAGCAGGAGGCTGGAGCATGGGGTGTGCTGGGAGTGCTTGTGCTCTGTCCACCCCGGGAGACTTTGGGAGGTGGGCAGGGGGTTTCTCCCTCTCCCTCCCTCCCTCTCTCTCCTCTTCTCTTTATTTTTACAGCTTGAAGTTAGAATGTGAAAAGCTGGCAACAGAAAAAACAGAAATCCAGCGTCATTATGTCATGGTGAGTGAGCTGCACCTGAAAGGAGAAGGGCGGCGGGGGGTGTCTCCTCCGAACCATCAAAGGATGCGCAGCCCCGGGATGCTTTGACTTCCCTGCGCGCTGGGCTGTGGTTGGGCTCTGAGAGCTGCTTCCTGTGCCTGTTACGCTCTGGTTTTCCCCCAACACGAGCTGTGGTGTTCGAGCGAGCCCGGCTGTCCCCGGGGGTGGTGGAGCCTCTCCCACGCCGGTTGTCTCCTTTCCCACGGACGGCGACCGGGTCCGTTCCACGGCCATGTGTCAGAGACACCTCTGCTCCCAGACAACGAGCTGGGGACCATTATTTGTCCCCTTGGCCTGGCCACAGTGTGGGTGTTTGTGAGCAGGGTGACCCCACACACCAGCACCGGGGAGGAATTTTGGGCTGTGAGTCCCCCTGGGCTCCCCATGCTGATGCTGCCCTCTGTCCTTTGCAGTACTATGAGATGTCTTATGGCCTGAACATCGAGATGCACAAACAGGTGAGTGTCAGTGGCATGAGAGCATGTCCCGGCTCCCTGTCCCTGCCCCTTCGGGGTCGTCCCTATGGAATGCATGGGAAGCATCTCCCTGCTGTAGCCTATGAAGGCTGTTTGGGGGTTGTACTCCTGTCTCTGGATTTTGGGAGCTCTGCCCCGCTCTGTGTCATGGCCTTGGCCCATCTCAGCTCTCTGCGGACACATCCACTCTGCTGTGAGCTGCCATTTGCTCGCTGGCTTTTGGGAGCGTGTTCTCAGCTGGGTAGTGATAAGCTTGTTGCAGCGGGGAGAGAGCAGCGGTGGAGCACTAGTGCTTGCACGACTGTTGTGTGCGGCCGCTCGGGGACCGTCATGGAGGAGCTGGGCTCCCGCAGAGCGAGGAGTTGTGCCGTGTCACAGCGGGGTGACGAGCTCTGGCTCGCTGCCTTTGCAACTGCCCAGTGCCAGCTGGCCCAGGGGGATGAGGAGCATCCTGAGGTGGGGAGCAGCATCGGGTGGGCTCCCCGGGGCCTTGGGGCTGCACATCCCCCATCCCTCCCTCCCTCCCTCCCTTCCTCCCGCTGCGCCGCGCTCCAGGTCACCAGCTGCTCTGAGACAGAAGGTTTCTTCTCATCTATTTTTAAAGAGGCTGCGGAGGAGCCTGCCGAGGCGTGCTGCAGCCGCGGCCCCTTCCTTCCCGCGCCCGCCGCCTCCGCCAACTGTTGCGCGGGCGCTGGCCCTGGGCTGCCCGGCAGACACTGTCACCGGCTCTGTGCCTGCCGGTTAGGGGTTTCACCACTCTCGGTGTGTCCCACCGGGCGATGCCGAGGGTCTGCCCGGTCCCCCGCTCCTCTCCTCCGGCTGCTGATTCTCCCCAGCCCTCGCAGGCTTGTGTTTTGTGCCGGTTCCAGGTGCCACTGGCCGCCCGCCAGCGAGCTGTCTGCACTTTTAACAAGGGCCCGTAAGTCTGCTCTGACAGCCAGCGGCCATTGTGTGAAAAATGGGAACCGCCTGCGCGGGAGCCGCGGGTTATCGCTGCCGCGGGGAGATCGGACGCCGTCTCTCCTCCTCGCTTGCTCATAGGCACGGGCAGGGCTCTCGGCAGCGCTGCAGGGCGATGCTGCCCCATGCCAGCACCCCCGGGTGCCCGCAGCACCGGCGAGGGCAGCGCTGGCACCGGCAAGGGCTGTGGCACAGGGCGGCTTTACCCGGGGTCGGTTTGGAAAGCTGTGGTGATGCAGCTTTCCAGGCAGCCACAGCTCAGCAGGGGAAGCTCAAGACAGGAACGAGCAGGAGACGTTAATTTATTTATTGTTGGTTTGGGGGTGCTTTTTGGTGTGGAAGGGGCCTGTGGCTTTATATAAAACCACCTCCCCAAGTCAGCCTGGCCTTGGACTTGCTTACCGCGAGCCAGAGGGGAGGTGACGGTGCTGGTGGCTGGGGGGGCTGAAACAGCATGATCATTTTTCATGCTGAGAGCGTTAAAGTGCCAGTAAATTGCACATTAACGAGTGCGAGTGAATTGGAGGCAGCTCTCCCCAAGGAGCTGCTGCCCATCAGTGCATTAGGGAAGAGAATCCATCACTGCCGGCCCCGGGAGACAGCTAAATCCTTCCCAGAACCGCCGGCTGCCAAATCTCCTTGCTCCCCCCGCTTTCTTTCTTTTCTTTCTCTTTTTTCTGCCTCCCTCGGAAGGGGAAACGAGGGCGGGTGCTGGATTATTTCTGCTCTCTATGGGTCTGGCAGAAATGGCTGTTCCAGAGGGCAGCGCAGGGTGTCCCTGGGTCCGTGCCCCAGGGTCCCCGTGGGGAGATCGGGGACTTGGCTCCATCCCCGCTATTGGGGCCCTGCAGCCCCAACAAAAGGCTGACAAGAGGCTCTGGGTTCAACCCCAGGGCTGTGGTTGTGGGGCTGGGGGTGGCCGAGCTCTTTGCTCACCCCCAGCCGGGTGGTGCAGCGCGGGGCCGGGGGTCCTGCCCCGGCCGGGGGGTGCGATGGGGGCCCGGCACGCCGCTGCGCTCCCTCCCGCGCCGCTCCTGATTGCCTGTGGCACTCAAGTGTTGCAGCAAAGCAGCAGCTGGGAGGAGAGCACCTCTCCAGGGCTTCCTGCGGCCAGAGAGCGGCAATTAGCGGTTGTGGTGCCGCAGGAGGCTGCGCCGAGGGCGGAGGGAGCCTGCGGGGCCCTGACCCACGGGGCTGGGGGCTGCATGGGGCATCACATCCCTGGTGGGGAGGAGGTGGGAGCCCTCTTGGGTCGTGGTGGAGGATGCTGGGCTCGTGTTTTTGGTGTTGGTGGTGTTAGGAAGCAGCTTTCCTGATTTTTCCGCCCCTCCCTGGGGCGTTTCTGCTCCTTGGTGCTGAGCAGCAGCTCTTGGGGCTGCTGGGGTGGTGGTGGTGGGTCGGGGGCTGCCTGGGGAGCCCCGGTGGTGGGTCGGGGGGCAGTTCTGCCGCTTGCCCTGAGGACGCTGCCTCTCTGCTGCCAGACGGAGATTGCGAAGCGGCTGAACGTGATCTGCGCCCAGCTCATCCCGTTCCTGTCTCAGGAGGTGGGTGAGCCCGCGGGCCCCGTCCCAGCACACACAGCTCCCTCGGGGCACGGGGAGCATCCCTGCTCCGGGCTGGGCTGGGGGGGCTGGCTTTGCCCCATCCCCTGCAGAAACAACACCCGGTGGGCACTGGGGTCCCTGCCCGGGGTGACCTGACCCTCTGTCCCGCAGCACCAGCAGCAGGTGGTCCAGGCCGTGGAGCGTGCGAAGCAGGTGACTATGACCGACCTGAACGCGGCGATCGGGGTACGTCAGCCCTCTGCCTGCCACTGTCCCCACACCCCTGCGTTCGCTCGGGGTGCAGTGGCACGGTGCTGTGGGTATGGGGAGCGTCCCCCATCCATCCCAGTAGCTCCCGTCGCAGGGCGGGAGGAGGCGGCGGGAGGGACGTGGTGGAGGGACGCGGTGCAGCTTGGCTGGGGACACCCTGGGGTCGTGTCCTGCCCCTCCTCACCCAGCTCCATCCCCAGCTGGCCCAGGGCTGCTGCTGGGCAGGAGCAGCCACTTCCCCCTGCCCAGCAAGCGTTCTGACACAGCCCTTCGCCTCTGCTCTCTCCTCCTGCTGCTCTCCAGCACCAGCTGCAGACCCAGCACCTCTCGCACCATGCTCCCCCCATCCCCCTGACCCCCCACCCCTCCGGGATGCAGCCCGCCAGCCTCGCCGGCATCGGCAGCGCCCCGGGGCTGCTGGCGCTCTCGGGGGCGCTGGGGGCCCAGGCCCAGCTCCTTGCCAAAGATGACCGAGGAGTCCACGACACCGAGCCCAGGGGTGAGTTTGGTGTGACCGTCCCGGGAGCCAGCAAACCCGGGAACCGTGCTGGGCCCTGGAGCTGCCTCTGTTCCCCATGGGCATCTCCCTGGGGTGGGGGGCGGCTTGTCCTACACCTGGGGGCTCCTGACCGGGCTGGTGGAGTGGGGGGCATGGTGCCTGCGAGGGTTTGGGTGGGGAGCATCCTCACCGAGCAGCACTGCTGCAAGGGCAGTGGGACAGGCTGGGGGGTCATCCTGCCACGAGCACCCCTGCACCGTGGGAGGAGCGGGCGGCTTTCCCGGGGCTCTGGGTGGTGGCACAGTGTCCTTCCTTCCCTCCTCCTCCTCCTCCTGCTGCGCCAATGGGTTGCCACGGTGACAGAGCGGGACCCCGGCCCCGTAAGTGCCTTTTCCTTCTCTTGCACCGTTTCCCTGTGGCTGCGCAGGCTCCGGCCGGGTCCTGGGGCGCAGGCAGCTGTGGGGATGGGTCCTGCTCCCCAGCTGAGGCCTCGCTGCTGGCACAGCTCTGCGGGGGGCAGTGGGTGGGTGCGCTCGCCACGGGGACCCCTTCCTCACAGCATGTGGGCAAAACCATCCTGTCCGCCTCGTCACGCCTGGGTGGGAGCTGAAGCCTGAGCTGGCTGCACCGGGGGCTGCACGGGGCCCCTTGTGTCACGGAGCCGGTGCAGCCCCATGTTGGTGCTGCCTGTCCCAGGAGCCCCTGACTCTGTGTCCCCAGAGCTCCCTGGCACTGCCCAACGGGGAGCGGGCACGAAGCATCTCCGAGTACCTGAGCAGTAGCAAGAAGAGGAAGGTGGAGGACAAGGACTTTGTTACGGACTACGTGAGTCCTGAGCTGGGACATCCCTGTCCCCTCTTGTCCTCCCCACACCTCCAGCATCCCAGGTGGGAGTGGGGCAGCCGCAAGCCCCTGTGGCTCCAACTGCCCTCTGCGTTTCAGGGCAGCGACGCGGACAAAAGCGAAGACAACTTGGTGGTGGATGAGGTCAGTGCACCAGGGGGCTGGGAAGGGGCAGGGGGGATGTCACAGCTCGCTGTGGCCGGGGTGTCCCTGTGCTCCTGCCTGCGCTGCTGCAGCCGATCCCATTCCCCCCAGGACCCGTCCTCCCCGCACAGCGTGCACTCCTACTCGTCCCGGGAGAACGCGGCGGAGAAGGCCCCGCTGGGGAGGAAGGAACCCGTCCCGCTCAGCCCGACCTCCATGGCCTCCTCCAGCAGCACGTCCCCGTCTCGCAGCAAGGATGCGCCCACGGTACGTGTGCTGGGCTGGGCTGCTGTGGAGGGCGAGGAGCAGGGATCAGCTTGCTGGGGGGACCTGAGGAGACACCCCCGCAGGGCGGAAGCGTGGCTGTCAGGTCTCCCTGCTCTGTTCCCGGCAGGTGGAGAAGGCAGGGACGCCCAGCCTCAAGTCCAGCACCCCCACCTCCCAGGGTGACACCGCGGCCCCCGGCTCCAGCGCTGCCCAGTTTCGCCCCACCGCTGCCAAGGCCTCTGTGGACTCCCTGGGTGAGCTTGGCCTGAGCGCTGGTCCCGCAGCCCCTGTGGGGACGGCGCCTGCCCTGTCCCTTCACGCCGCCTCTCCCCTGGCAGCCCTGGGCCTGAGGAACCCGCTGGGAATGCAGAGCCCCTACTCAGCCGCCTTCAGCATGGCCCACCCCGCGGTCAACGGGGACATGGCCGGGACCGGTGCCTACGGCAGCCTCCACCTCATGTCCCCGCAGCTCAACGGGGCTGCGGCCGCCGTGGGAGCCGGCAGCTACGGGCGCTCCCCCCTGGTGCGTGAACCTCTTGCCGCGGGGCCGTGGGGCCATGGGGCGCGAGCGTCCCTCACCCGCTGTTCCCCGCAGGTGGGCTACGACCCGCACCCCCACATGCGTGTCCCGGGGCTGGCGGCCAGCATGCCCGTGGGGACGTCGGGGAAACCGTAAGTGGGGCTGCTTGCGGCAGGGATGGCGTGTCCTGCAGCGGGGGGCACAGCCTTGGCGGGGGCAGCAGCAGCCCAACCATGCCCGGCCACGCTTCACCGGGCACCGCGCTGCTCCCGGCTCCCAGCCATGCTGCTGGGGTTGGGCACGCTGGGCTGCTCTTCCCTCAGGACTCTGAGCTGTTCTCGCTGCTCTGTCCCCTTCCAGCGCCTACTCCTTCCACGTCAGCGCCGACGGGCAGATGCAGCCGGTGCCGTTCCCACCCGACGCCCTCATCGGCTCCGGCATCCCCCGGCACGCTCGGCAGCTGCACACCCTGACCCACGGCGAGGTGGTCTGCGCCGTCACCATCAGCAACTCCACGCAGCACGTGTACACCGGGGGCAAGGGCTGCGTGAAGGTGTGGGACGTGGCGCAGCCGGGCACCAAGACCGCCGTGGCTCAGCTGGACTGCCTGGTGAGGACGGCCTCGTTTCCCTGCACTGTGTCGTGGTGACGGTGTCTGGGGTCCCCATCAGGGACCTCAGGGGTGCTGGGGGTGTCTGTGCACCGAGCAGAATCTCTGTGTGTGTTTCTAAGTGGGGCTGGGATGGGGCTGCTGGGGCGGGATGGTGGTTCCATGATGCCAACGTGCCACCCTGCACTACCCGTCTGCTCTGAGCGTCCCAGGCTGTTGGGGGCCTGTACAGCACCCCCTCCTTGTCATTGCTTTTTCTGACTTAAAATGAACCTTTGCCATTGGCAACCCCCTGGCCAGATACTTCGTATGGGCTGCAATCACATGGGCTGAAGCATCACTGATTCAGCTCCGTCCTTGTTTCTGCTTTTGCTTGTGTGAGTCTGGCTAGAGGGAGAACTCGTATTGCTTTTAAAAATAAATGAAATGGTCTGTCGGGCCTCAGCAGCTCACCAGAGCCAGGCTGGAAGCGCAGCCATCACCTGAAAATATTTTTAACCTGTGTTCTTTGAGGTTTCTTTTAAACGGGCTGCCGGAATCGGAGTCCCTGTGCCTGCTTTGAACAGCTCAGACCCAAGTCCTCTCCTCGACTTGCTGGCCTTGAGGCCTGGGCAGCCGGACAAATATTCCTGGATGGTGCTGACCTTGAACATACAGATGCATAAGCAAGGAAATGACTGAGTCATGGTCATTTCAAGCTGCATCAGAAATTCAGGAGCAGGGAAAAATGGTGTTTTAGTGCTTGGAGCCATGGGATGTTGAAGGGGTTAACGGGGTCCTCCCTTCTGCACCCCAGAACCGCGACAACTACATCCGCTCCTGCAAGCTGCTGCCCGATGGCCGGAGCCTGATCGTGGGGGGAGAGGCCAGCACCCTGTCCATCTGGGACCTGGCGGCCCCCACGCCCCGCATCAAGGCCGAGCTCACCTCCTCCGCCCCCGCCTGCTACGCCCTGGCCATCAGCCCCGACGCCAAAGTCTGCTTCTCCTGCTGCAGCGACGGCAACATCGTGGTGTGGGACCTGCAGAACCAGACCCTGGTCAGGTGAGCCCGGGCAGGGCTGCTCTGAGCTCTTGGGGCCAGGGACCGCTCGGTCCCCGCAGTCTGACCCAGGCCACGGGACAGTCCCTGTCCTCGCAGCCGGGGTGTCACACTGCGGGTGCCGCAGCCCTGATGGCCGTGCCCTCCCCAATCCGTCCCCACTTCCCCAGGCAGTTCCAGGGCCACACGGATGGTGCCAGCTGCATCGACATCTCCAGTGATGGCACCAAGCTGTGGACGGGGGGGCTGGACAACACGGTGCGGTGCTGGGACCTGCGCGAGGGGCGGCAGCTGCAGCAGCACGACTTCAGCTCCCAGGTAGGGCCGGGCTGACGGGAGCTCCGCGGGGCCGGGACCGGCTGGCGCTGCCCGAGCCCCTCTGTCCCCCCAGATCTTCTCCCTGGGGTACTGCCCCACGGGAGAGTGGCTGGCCGTGGGCATGGAGAGCAGCAACGTGGAGATCCTGCACGTCACCAAACCCGACAAGTACCAGCTGCACCTCCACGAGAGCTGCGTCCTCTCCCTCAAATTCGCCTCCTGCGGTAAGCGGGCTCCGTGTTTTCTGCTTGGGCTGCGTGCGGCCCCAGATGGATCCTTTTGGAGTCCCAAATGTTGATCTGTTTTCTCCCACCCCAGGGAAGTGGTTTGTGAGCACGGGGAAGGACAACCTGCTGAACGCCTGGCGCACGCCCTACGGCGCCAGCATCTTCCAGGTGCGCAGCCCTCGGCGTCGGGGACACGTTCCCCTGGCTGCGGTTGTGCAGAGCGGGGACTGCCCCATACAACCCAGCTATAAATGTATCTCGGCAACAATCAGCCCTGCATACAAACTCGTCCCTGCAACATCCCCAGGCACAACTTGGTGCCCGAAGGCTGGGAGATGGACCTTGTGTGGGGCTGCTGCTCGTGCTCACCCTGTGCCCTCCTCTCCTCTCTCCAGTCCAAGGAAACCTCCTCCGTCCTCAGCTGCGACGTCTCCACGGATGACCAGTTCATCGTGACCGGCTCGGGGGACAAGAAAGCCACAGTTTACGAGGTCATTTACTGAGACCGCGAGAGGTGCCATCTGCGGGGGGGCCCACGCCGCGTGGACACGCAGACGTCCCCGTGGCTGGATGGACAGACGGGTGGACTCTCCCTGCCTTCCCAAAGAAGGTGGCCGTGGCAGCTGAGCCCGGGGCGAGCGGTGAGGGCCGGGGTGGCCCTGGGCCCGCGCCAGGCGTCGCGTGGGGAGGCGGCCGCTGCTGCTCGCAGCAAATTGTCCGGGGAATTTCTCCTTGTTTTGTTCTTTATTTGTTGGTTTGTTTCTAAATCTGGACCGAGGGAGCTGGGGAGATGGGGGGGAACGGGTGGGTCTGGTGGTGGTAGGATTTTTGTTCGGTTGGTTTTAACTTTTTGTTGTGTTTTTTTGGTTTGGTTTGGTGGGGTTGTTTTGGTTTTTTTGGTTAAGGTTCTGGGCCAGGCTGGAGAGGATGCTCTCTGTCCTCATCTCCCTCTGTGCCTCCTCCTAGGCTGTATTTAATAATAAAACCAAACAAAACAGCACAGCAGCGCCCTGTCCTGGTCCCGTGCGCGGTGACAACCCCGCTGCTGTGTCCCCATTTGCAGCCACTGTCCCTGCAGCTGTGGGGAGAGGCCGGTGCTGGAGGAAGCGGTTTTGGAAGGAAGCGAGATGGGAGCAGCCGGCCCTGGTTTATCGGTCTGGCCTCGCGCCAGCACGGCCGTGGGGAAGCGGCGCTGGGGCCGCGGGCTGGGGAACGCAGCCATGGAGAGGGACGGAGGGGACGCCGGGGGCTGCGCCCGGACCTGGCGCTGTGGGGGGCTGAGCTGACCCGGCAAGCGAGGATGCGCCCGGACACACGGGTGGGAATGCCCTCCGTGGGGTGTTTCGCTGCCATACACAGGCAAACCCGCTGCTCGGGCAGGGTTGTGATTCCGCCTTCTTCAGACACAGATACATCACCCGGCTGGAGACAGGCACATTAAAGAGTCATTTACCAGGCACAAGCGAGTTTGTGTTCCCCTGGATTGGGATTTGCCAAGATCGTACCATAAATTTGTGTGTTTCTTGGAAGAAAGTAAGAAGAGTGAAAAAAAAATAATAATAATTAAAAAAAAAAGAGATAAAATGGAACATTTTGTAGCCAACATAAAAGCCAATAAAGGAACATTTCGTTTCCCACCGGGAAGGGAGGGACGGTGAGTTGTTGCGAAGAGGGGAAGGCAGCGCAGGGCTGAGGGCCAAACCCTTCAGCATCCCATTGTCCCCTGCTCTCCCCAGCGTGGCAGCAAGGTGTCGATCCTGGCAGGGAACGCCAGCCGTGCTCCAGTGCCTCCCAGTATGGGCAGAGCTCACCAGTGGGGCAGGACACGGCTTGGCGAGGGGACAGCGGTGACCGGGTCCGGTCTCCTGCACACACCAGTTACAAACTGCATCTCACTGCCCTTGTGCAGAGCCCGAGCAAGGGCGGCTCAGCTTCCCAATGTGTGACGAGGGGACCAGGATGCTGATCAGCTGGGGGAGTCTGTCTACCCTGTTCTCCAACCCCGATTCTGCGGGGACATAAAGCCTGCCTGCACTATTAATAATCCTCGGCGTGAAGCTGCCACAGTTTTCACTAATATGGAGATGTCAAAGCGAAAAAAAAAAGCTACTGTACAATATGCAGGAGGTGCCACAATAACTCAGCCGCTATTATATATTGTTCTCTTTATAATAAATACCACAACAGCCCAGCCTGCATTGCTGGAGTCATAACAAGTAGGGGTTTATTTTTAATCAGAAAATGTACTGATTTTTAAAGATAGACACAGAGCAGCATCTGAACCTGACGAAAGCTCCCTGCACGCTCACACACACCAGCGTGTTCCTGCCTGTTAATCTCAGGCTGGCTTCCAGGGAGCTGAGCCCGGCTCAGCTCGGGCACATCTGTGTGTGTGACATCCAAGAGGCCCCATGGCAACCAAGTCCTTCCAGCAACGAAGCCTGTGGCTAAATTCCCCACCTCTCTGCAGGGATGCAATTGGTCCCCCAGGACAGAAACTGCAGGGTCTGCTCCTTAGGCACCAGATTTAGGACCAAAGTTTGCATCCAGAGCAGCATTTTCCATCGTCTGGAGACGGGAGATTTGCTCAGGGCCAGCTGCAGGTGAATTCCCTCACCTTTGCCTTCCCTCCTGCTAATTGAAATAAAACAAAACAACTCCCTATGTAAACTTGCACTTGGGGAAGGATGTGAAAATGAAAATCCAATGGTGCTCCTCGCATTGCCAGCGCGGTTCAGGTCCCGCGGTGTCACATCAGGTTTAAGAACCTGTGAGAAACCGGAGCGGTGGCTTCATTAACAGCAAAGCTTCCCCTTCCATCTAACACCATGTAATAAGGATGCAATGCCAGGAGCCGCAGGAATTACCTTTACCGCGTAGGTCAAGGCACTTCCAAGCAAGTGAGCCGTGGAAGGCGAGCAGCCCCGTCGGTGCTACCCCGGCTCCCGTGCCCCACCGAGGGCCGCGGGCACCAGTCCCGGAGCCACCCCGGCCAGGGGAAACAACCCCGAGGCCTCCCGTTTTATCGCCCCCCGCTGTGCTCCTGGCCCGGCCGGACCCTCCGCAGCCCGGCCCGGTGTTCGCGGCCGCCGGCGCCGCGCGGCGGGGGCGGGACCGGCGGGGGCGGGGGCGGCCGTGGGCCCGCCCGGCCCGGGGAGGCGGCGGCGGCAGGTGGTGCCGAGCAGCCGCAGGACGGAGCCGGAGCCGCAGCCGCCATTAGACAATAGGCTCCGGCTGCGGGGCGGCGGGAGCGGCGCGGGGCGAGCGGCGCGGCCGGGGCGGGGCGGCCGCGGGGCCGGGGCGGCCGGGCCCGGCGCGGACAAAGGCGGCGGCGGCGGCGGCGGCGGGGGGAGCCGCGGCGGCGAGGGCGGCAGCAGCAACAGCAGCAGGGCCGCTCCGTGCGGGGGCCGAGCCGCAGCCTGACATGATGTTTCCACAAAGCCGGCACTCGGTACGGCGGGGCGGGGCCGAGCACCGGGGGCCGCGGGGGCCGCCCGGCCTCTGTGCGGCGGGGCCGAGCTCGCCGAGCGCCTCCCGCCGCCGGCAGCGAGCGGCCGGGGGGGGTCTCCCCGCCCCCCAGCCCCGGCCGGGCCCCGCGCCGCCGGAGCCGCTGCCGGTGTCGAGGGGCGGCGGGGCCGGAGGCAGCGCCCGGGGAAGGGCCCACGCGTGACCTTGGCCGCGTCCCGGGTTGAGATCACGGTCCCCGGGGCGCCGCCGGGCCCGGCCTCCCCGTGCCGGGTGCAGCCCCGGTGCCGAGCGAGGTGGCCCCGTCGGGGGCGGCGGGAGCGGGGCGGGCTCGGGGCAGCTCCTGCCCGGCGCCCAGCGCTGTCTCCTCTCGTTCAAGGGCTCCTCTCACCTGCCGCAGCAGCTGAAGTTCACGACCTCCGACTCCTGCGACCGCATCAAGGACGAGTTCCAGCTGCTGCAGGCCCAGTACCACAGGTACGTGCTCCCGCACACCACGGGCCCGGCCGGGTCCGCCCGCAGCCTCCGCTGGGAGAACAGAATCGTTCGTTGCTTTGCTGTGCGGGCCGAACGGGGACGCCAAGGCGGGGACCCGGTTGCGTAGCTTGGGTCACCTTTGGCTGGAGGAGGACCTGAGGCAGGGGATTAGTCACGGCCACTCTGAGCCCAGCGAGGAGAACCTGCACCTTCCCTCTCCAGCCGAGCTCTGTCCTCCGAGCGCTGCTCGGCCAGGACCCTGCTAGGCCTCCTGCGTCCTGCTGGGACTGTTCCTCGGTTCCTCTCGCTGGCTGCCATTCGTGAATGGCTAATGCTGCAGGGAGCACTTAGATCCAAAAGCTTCTGCTTTTCTGCGGGTGTGCGTGGAAATATTTCTGCTGACCCGAACGGTCTGTTGCTGCTCGTGTGTGTCAGAAATAAACGTGAAGCTCTTGGGTTGGATCACCGGGGGATGCCTCTGCCATGGCCCGGGGGGCTGCGAGGCTGGGTCACGCTTGTGGTGTCGTCCTGGCAGGAGCAAGCGGAACAACTGTTGGGCAAAGGCCATTCCCGGACATCCCCGTGTCTGTGGGGAGCCCCAGAAAGGGGCCGCTGGAAGGGAGGGTGTCCACCCCACCTTGGACCCCACTCCACCCCGTTGGACTTAATCTGGTGGGGAAGAAGCACATTTGGTGTAGGTGAAGCTGTTCCTTGTTTGAAACAGAAAACCGCAGCACACGCTGGCTGCCGTTGCTCAGCTGGTGAGTTGGGGTCTCGTAAAACCCCGGGAGCAGCGTCGCTTTCTCTGAAGGGTGTGAAGAACCTAGGGGAGAGGAGAAATGGCCTTTCTTCTGGAGGGATGTGCTGCACTTGAGCTTCCCCCCAGCCCTCCAGAAACCGCTCTGGCTTTGGTTTTGAAGTCGTATTGCAGCATCCCTTGTGTGCTGTGGACGGGCCCGTCCGCCATCAGCTGGGGAACCGCAAACCCCTCCTTGGGCGGCCACCTCGGCTGCTGCCCGGCTTTCTGCTCCCCACCATGGGGCTTTGCCCTGGGAGGTCATTTTCCAGCTGCTGGATGGTTGGGGCTGCAGCTGGGAAGGGGGAGCAGACCCTGAGGTCACCGCTGTGCCAGCACGTGGAGCCGGGACGGTGACGTCCGAGGTGTGGCCGGGATGGGGCCGTGCGGGAGGCGGCCATCGACTCTCTCACCTCCTGTTTTGTGGTTTTCTTACTGTTTTCTGGCTTTTCAGCTTGAAGTTGGAATGTGACAAACTAGCCAGCGAGAAGTCGGAGATGCAGCGCCACTACGTCATGGTAAGGACCGGCCCTGGCGGCACTGGGGTGCGGGTGGGGGCTCTGGTTTTGCTTTCGTGCCATGGTCTCTCAGCAAGGCTGAAGCTGGCTTTTCTGAAAAGTGGGGCTTTTTAATGTTATCCTTGCAGGCAAACTGTCACCCTGCCTGCAAGGTGATGAGGACAAGCCCTTTAGCAGGGGGATGCCGGGCAAGGCCGTGCTCTGTTCCTTCCCTATCAAGGAGCTAACAGGAGGTTGTGATACCGGCCATAAAGATGAGCTGGTGTCTGCTTGCCAGCTGCTGCACCTGCCCTAGAAGGAAGAGATAAGATGGAGAAATTAATGCAGCAGCTCCTCAGAGGAGAGTTAGGGCTTTAAAACCAGCAATAAGGGAGCTGGCCCCTCCATCCTCCTGTGCTGCCCGTGTGTCCGCACTTCAAGGCTGTGGGGTGCTGGGGTGCTTGGTGCTGGGTCGTGGATTTCCTTGTGTGTTAGCGGGAGGTGTCCCCGCTCTCTGTGGTCAGTGATTGCTTCCTGGGCCCGGCCGCCTCTATGGACGGTCACGTCTATGGACGGTCACCTCCAGGTGTGGCTGAGATGGATGATTTCCCTTTAATGCTGACAGTCACCAGGATTGATTCAGAGGGGAAGGGCTATTGCTGGTTGTGCAGCACTCGAGGCTTCGCAGGCGCCGCAGCTCCTGCCTCGTTGATGGCAGAGCTGCTGTCGCTCCCACCAGCAAGCCAAGAGGAGGGTTTCTGTGGATGTGCAAAGCTGCTACAGCTGCTCCGGTTTCTGAATAAGTCACAATTAGCAGCTCGGGGGTCGGGCTCCTGCTTCCTGCTCAGTCTTCAGAATGCAAAGAAGCCTCGAGAGCCGGCAGCGGTGCTGGCGCAGGCTGAGATCATGGCGATACCAAGCTGGGCGCTTCTCAGGCTCGCGGCGTCGCCACCGAAACGCCAGTGATCTCCTTGAATTAAATGAGCACAGATGTGGATTTTTCTTTCCCTTCGGAAGAATTGCGATTGCAGCCTGCGAGCTGAGGGAGGAGATTCCTAAACTATCAAACATCAGCCTTAACACAGCTCCTTCCAGGGGTCAGGATTTAGCTGCTTCTGCCAATAGATTACTCTGCAGCTGCCTGTTGCTGCTGGGCAGGGGTTTTCTGGGTGGGTTTTTTGGTGTGTTTTTTGTTCCACGCAGCTCCTTCCCAAACAGCTGGAGCTGTGCGCAGCTGGATGTGGATGAAACCCAGTTGTGATCTCCTCCATTTGCTGCTGAAGCAGCCACGCAGGCGTTAGGATGCAGGCCAGGCAGAGCTCGCAGTCAGGCTCTCTATTTGGCCGTGGATACGGAAACCTGCGGAGCCTTTTTCCAGGTTGGAAGCAGCGTCGCTCGCTCTCACCTCGGTGCAGACGCCTGGAAGGTGTCTGAGGTGCCATATGGGCCCCGTTGGTGGGTCCCCCCACAGTGTGAGGGTCTGTGTTGTGTTTGCCTCTTGCTGTCTTTGCTTCCCAGGGCTGGCCTCTGCTCTTCCATCCTCCATAAAGACCTCGGTAGGGACGTGGTAGTTCCCAGGGTACGAAGCCGCTTTACCTGGTGGAGACTCAACTTATAGTTCCTTTTGTTCTCTTTCCCCCCCCCGTACAGTATTACGAGATGTCCTACGGGCTGAATATTGAAATGCACAAACAGGTAGGGGAAGGCGTTTCCAAGTTCTCTAATTCCTGGGGACGGTGTTTGGTCTGCTGTGCTTTGCCCCCTGTCACTTCGGTGGTATTTCAGGGACTAGAAATGCCACGAGCCTGTAAAATGTCGGGGTCGCGGTGCCGGACCGAGGGTCCCACCCTGGGCTGTGGGCACCTTCTGCTGCTCCCCAGGGCCTGAACGCGGTTTGAGCGGCAGCGCGGGTGGCGAGTGGAGGGATGGGGAGGGCTGGATATGACCCTGGGTCCCTCCCCAGGCCCTGGGTGGGTTCCTGGCCCCGCTGCCTTCGCTGTGCCTGGGAAGGTTTGTTGTGATCACGAGAAGCGCCTTTGGCTCCCGCCGGGCTCTTGCTGCAGGGCAGAGCGCCCTTCTCTGGGCTGTGATTAGGTAACCTGATGACAGACCTTCCAAGAAAGACTCCTTGTGATAGAGACTCTGCTGCAGCCCAGATAAGTTTGTTCATTACCCTCACTGGTGGTTAAGCTGTTAATTATCCCCAGTGGCTAATTACCTGTGCTGTTAACAACATGAACCTCCTCCGAGCCTGACTCTATCTGCCTTCAGCTCCCAGTCACAGACTCATCTGCGTGTTGTGGCTCACTTAGAAAGCCTCGTAGCAAAATCCTGCTCCCCACAAAGGCGCTCGGTGCCTCCGATCCCGTCGCCCTCGTTGGTGAGCCCGCAAGCCTGGCTTCCCTGGGAAAACCTCATCAAACGTAATTCAACACATCCCCACTGCTCTCGGCTTGTTTAATGAATATTGGAGACCCAGAGAGGGAGGAGAATATTGAGAGCTTTTTGCAGTCAGCAGCACTGATTCATTTATGCAGGGGGGCGAGGTGACACCCCTGCCCCATGGCACCAGGACACCTTTCTGGGGGGCAATGTGTTTTCTTAGGGCTGTTGGGGGACTCGGGGAGGGGAAGAG
Organism: Patagioenas fasciata; assembly: GCF_037038585.1. NCBI lineage: Eukaryota > Metazoa > Chordata > Aves > Columbiformes > Columbidae > Patagioenas > Patagioenas fasciata. The sequence goes on along the minus strand of NC_092546.1, from coordinate 4,523,609 downwards.
CACTCAGTGCTGCGTGAGGTCAGTCCAGAGCCACCTGATGCTTTTCCTCCCCATTCTTCTCCCCTCCTAGGCTGAAATCGTCAAGAGGCTAAATGGGATTTGTGCGCAGGTTCTGCCCTACCTTTCACAAGAGGTGAGTCCCCCAGCTGGGGCCTGGGGGAGCGTCCGTCCCCTTCTGTGGCGGATGGGGACAAAGATGGGCTCTGTTCTCTCCCACCTGTGATTCCTGAGTCAAGGGCCACTTCTGCACGGTGGGAGCTTTGGGCAGCTAATTGGAGGAGGGTGGTGTTTAAAAAATACCCCCATCAGGTTCCTCTGCCTTGTTAATTAATGCAGCTGATGGGCTCCTCCTACTCTCCTGAGAAATTAATTGGGAGGGCACTGAAGTTGCTGCTTGAGGCGGGAGGAACATGAAGCGCCTCCGGTGCTGTATCTGGTATCTGCCCCGCAGAGCCCAAACGCCATGGGTGTTCTGGTGTTTATTTCCCAGCTGTGGGGTGCAGGCTGTTTCTGGGTCTGTGTTGGTTATGGGATGAGCTGTGTTCTTCCCATCCGCCCGCTCTTGGGGAAGGCAAAGTGGCTTGCTGATCGGATCAGAGCTACCTAATAACTAAGCCACGGTGAAACCTTTCGCATCTTAATGCAGCCCCTTTCCCCTCCCCAACCCTGTCCTGCTGCCAAGGGACGAAGCAAAATCCGTTCTCTGGAGAGCACTGGGCTCAGAGGTGCTTGTGGTGCTCAGAGCAAGTACAATTGTCCTTTATTTTTTAAAGTAAGTGATACAGATGTTTTTCCTGCTGGTGTCTGGAGCAGCTCTACTGGGATCTTCCAGCTGCTGCAGTTGGTACCCAGGATGGGTCCCTGTTCTCCTTCCCTCTGGCACCAGAAATGACCCCGAATCCCTCTGTTCTCCCCACACCAGCATCAGCAGCAAGTCCTGGGAGCTATCGAGCGAGCCAAGCAGGTTACGGCGCCAGAACTGAACTCCATCATCCGTGTACGTGATGCACGTTTAGTTTGGGTTTGGCGGGATGGGAGTTGGTGCTTTTGGCCTTGGAGATGGAGCTGGACAGGGGAGTCACGACCTGGGGATGAGCTGGGAGTGCTGGGCTGGTCCTGCTGGTGCGGGGCTGGTTCTGTGCAGGGCTTGCACAGAAGTCATTGTTATGATGTGGACGTGAGTTTGCAGGGGAGCACGGATCCCTGTGCCATCCCACCAGGGTGCAGGGAGAGCAGCTTTGGGTTTGAGGAGGAGCTGCAGCAGCTCCTTGACATGAAAACACCATCTGCTCTTGGTCAGGGTCGGGAGGGCTTTAACTGCATCCTCAGAACATGATGGAATCTGGGGCCAGATGTCCCGCAGGCCAGGGGCTGTGTGGCGTTGGGGACGCGCTGTTGGGTCCTCTCTTGAGGCTGTCACAGCCCAGGGAATCTGGAATGTGGGTTTTGGGTTGTGGTGGTGGTTGGTTTGTGTTTTATCCCTCAGCCTTTGCTCTTCAGGACTCTGAGGTCCCTGGTTTAAGCTCGGCTGCTGGCACAGGCCCTTGGTTTGGTGCCCAAGTCCGCTCAAAATGACAATATCCCTCTCCTGTCCTCTGTCTGTCCATCGTTCCCTACAGCAGCAGCTTCAAGCTCACCAGCTGTCGCAGCTCCAAGCGCTCGCTCTGCCGCTGACTCCGCTGCCCGTGGGGCTGCAGCCCCCGTCCCTGCCCGCCGTCAGCACCGGCACCGGGCTGCTCTCGCTCTCGGCCTTGGGCTCCCAGGCTCACCTCTCCAAGGAGGACAAGAACGGCCACGACGGGGACGCCCACCAGGACGATGACGGGGAGAAATCCGATTAGAGCGAACGGGGGGCCAGGGGGAGGGGGGTGGGGGGGTTAATGCAAGATGCAGTATCTCTCTCTAGTTGCTGTGCAGCAGAATTGCGGGGGCTCGTGTTTGGTGGGTCCCCTGCCCCACCGCCGTCCCCGCGGGCGGGCTGCTCCGCAGCAACGCGAGCGCCGTGGCAGTAACCGTGTGGCCGATCGTGCTCCCCCCGTGCCCAGCCTGGCTCCCCCGTCCCTGCTCCATCGCCGAGCCGAGCCCCGGCCGTCCCGGCTCCCCGGTGCCGCGTGGCTCCCGCCGCTCCCCACTTGGTATTTAAAGACGCCCCTTGATCCTAACGGTTTCTGCACAACTCCCTGCTGGGATCCCTGCCCTGAAACCACCTCCTCCCTCCCCAAGCGCTCTCGATCTCATCGCATCGCCCCGTCCCGGTCCCGTCCCCCCCGCGCCCCTCCTGCACTAATACCAGGCCGGCACCTTGCTGTTCTGCATGTATCTGTTCGCACCCAGTCCCGCGGCTGCCGGGCGGCTCCTCGGGCTGGAGGGGGAGCCCCCGCCACCCGCTCCCCTTCGGCATCGCACCCGGCTCGGGGGGCAGAGGGGCAGGGGTCCCAGAGCCCATCCTGGACCCCCTCCCCGCGCCTCCGCCCCCGTGTAGAGGATACAGCAGCTTTCTCTGTTCTTATCCCCGTGCGCTAGCTTGTCTTCTAAAAAAACAAATTAAAAAAAAAGGAACAAAAAAGAATAAAATGAAATAATAATCTGGTGTTTGTATATAGTCCTTTAGAAAGATCTTGTTTTGCTTTTTGTGTTTAATCACTTGACCTATAATAAGAGGAACTGAAAATGCTGTATCAAGGACGTACAAGCTGTGCCTTTCAAATAAAGAAATAAGAAGGTTGGTTAAATCTGTGACTTGCTGCCTCCTTTCTTGCCACCTTTGGGGTGACCTTAAAATCCTTCCCTCCCTCTCCTGCTTCCCCCAGACAAGGGGAACTGGTGGGGAAGAACAAATGGCTTTGCTGGCGAACCTTGGACTCTGCCTCAGTTTCCCCATGTGGAGGTGCCTGGAGGAGCTGCTCCCCCTCCAGGTGAAGTGTCCCAGCGTCCTTCCTGGGGGGGTCAACATTGACACCCGGTGTTCTGGTTTCTCTCCTCTTGTCTCCGCAGCTGCTGGCAGAACAAGGGTTGTGTTGCTGCCTGTGTCCTGCTCCGGGACGCGGCTCCTCGGGGACCCTTCCAAGCTGCGTGTCCGCGCCGGAGCTTTGGCTGGAGCCGGGGTGAGGAGGATGCCCAGGTGAGCGAGGTGAAAGGGACCTGGGAGCTCAGGGGATGAGAAGCCAGGAGGTCCGGACTGATGCCACCGAGGGCTCTTGGCTCTTCGTGGAGCAGGAGCGAGCGGTTTGGTGATGCACGGGAATGGTGCGGGGCCCTGCGGCCGCCCCAGCTCTGCTCTGCACGTGCATAATTCATTTTTCCGCTGGGTGCAGAGGATAAGCTGCTTCTGTAACACTTGCCCCCCCTTGGAAAACCTGGCCTGTGTTGCCCTGGGGCTGAGATTGCCGTAATGGAATCGGCTCTCAATAATTAGAGCTGTCCTCTGGCTTCAGAGACTGCTCTGCCCTGATAACATCTTCCCCTCTGTATCTCCCAGGCCAGCTGCAGCGGGAAAATCTCCTTCCCCTGGGAAGGAATCTGTGTTAGGGGAGTCTCAGTGCTTCAGTCCCCAGGCCTGGTGGAAGCCAGAAGGGGAGCAGTGGCCGCTCTGTCCTACCGGCGCTGGGCAAAGGTGAACCTTGGGGGTCTCGGCCCCGTCCCCTCCAAACCAGGTGCCCGTGCGGGGCTCGATGCACCTGCTGCTCACGCTTTGGGAAGCAGTGAGAGCAGAACCGCTGCTGTGTGGCAGGGTGACCAGGTCCAGCGCCGGGTTCCTGCTCGGGAGCCGTCGGAAACGCCGCCGGTAGCCGCGGTCTGACCCCGCGGTCTGGCTGCTGCTCCCGGGGCCTCGCCGAGCGAGCGGCTCTGGTGTGAAAGGCCAGCGCAGCTTCGGGCCGCGGCCGGGCTGCCAAAACCATCTCTGCGCCGTAAGCGCCGCTGAAAACCCCGCTGGGAGCGCGGCAGCCGCGGCGCTGGAGCTGCTCAAGCGCTTTCACCTCCAGGTCAGCGGTTCAAGCTCGGCCCGGGGGCAGGTTATTCCTCAGGGGTGTGCAAGGGGGGAGGATTGAGGAGGAACTGGTCTGGGGTGTTTTCAGGCTGGTGGTTTCAGAGGAACGGATGTTCGTGTTGTTAGAGCTAATTAGCAGCCTCCCTTCGGTGGGCAAGGGGTCGAACAACCCATGAAGCTGCTGGCTGAGCATCCTGGGCTGTGGATATCGCCTCGCAAAGTATAAATACAGAACTTTGGGGCCCCCCCAGATCATCATCATCAGACGCTGAGCCGGACCTCGTGCTCCACTCCTGCTTCCCCCGCTGCCCCACTGCTGAAGCACCTTGCCAGATTTGGGCTCTGCGCACCAAAATCTGCAAATCTAACTTATACCGTCAGCAAAAGAAGAGTTAACAGCACCTCCCTCCTGACTCTACCACTGCCTTCTCTCCTTCCAAACAGGCTGCTCTGCCTCGTACCTCTGTGGCGATCGGAGCCGTGAGGCCCCTCTGCTGCGTGGCAGAAGAGATTGAACGCCCGTGAAAAGTGGGTGACATGGAGCCTCCAAAGCTCTGCTGATTGGGGTGGTTTGACGGGCTCCCGGGAGAGAAACCCCTTCTCCTTGTGTGCCAGAGGTTGTGATACGAGAGCGGGAGAGGGACGCGGGCAGATGGGCTGAGAACCAGGTCTCTATCCTTGGGAAAGCTCAGCAAAGTCCTGGAACACTAAGCGGGGACGGAGCGCAGTGGCAGCCACTGTCCTGCCGTCCAAAGAGCTTTAGGATGGAGAGGCCGAGTCCAGAGGGCAGCAGCAAGAGCCTGAGCACCGAGCAGCATCCAGCCCGGGTTTGACACCGACTCCCGCTCGCAGCTGCCAGGGACTTGGCAAAACTCCGCTGGCTCGCGTCTCTTCCCCCTCCCGCCTGCCAGTCACTGGATGCATCACAAACCCGCACCTTTCCTCCTCGCCGAGGTGAGTGTGTGTGCTGCTTTTCCACTGGGTCAAGGAGGCTTCCACCCCCGCCGGACTCTCAGTCCATCCCTTTCAGCTTTGTTCCCATAGGACTGATCCCCCGTGGCCGCAGCGGAGCCGCCTCCACCACATCCCCCTCCCGCTCCCACCCTCCTCATTTTTCAGCGCAGCTTTGCTTGAAACAATGGCCCAGCCTTCGAGCCAGGAATGCTCCGAACACGGCCGAGCGGGGCCTCCTTCCCGATTCATCACTAATGCAGGAACGCCGAGCCCTTCCTGGCTGCGGCGCGCGCGAGATAAAAGCTAAAAGAGGCATCAATAATTAAAAACCACTCAAAGCCGCTAAGTGCAAACAGGAGCCAATGCGCAGATCGAAGGCAGCAGCAGAGACCAGAGCCCGTCAGCTGCCGGCTGCTCCAAGGCTCCCACGTCTCCCTCGTGGGTGTCCCCGCGGCCCCGTGGGCTCGGGGACCTGTGGTTTAGCACCGGGCTCAGCGCGCTGCACAACCCTGGTTGCCAGTGAAGTTTTGGCTCAGTTCTCGCGGACTTGCTGCCAATCCCTTCCCTCAGTTTCCCTTCTCATCTCACGTTCCAGGACAGACTCAGCCCCTGTTTGTGCCAGCTGCTGGTATCAACGCCCAGGGAAATTCACATTGTCTGAAGGTGCCAGCTCTGCTCAGTTCAAGGCTCCTCGTTCAAGTGAGAAGCTGAAAACGGGATGGTTTGGAAACTCCGTGGTCGCCTTTGTTCCCTGCTCCCACCAGCCAGGCATTTACTGCCTGATTGGGTCCCGGTAAGGAAAATCCGAATCTTCTAAATCTGCTGATCCCAATTCTACTCCCCTCGCCCCATAACGGCCCTACCAACCCGAAAATCCTGCACGCAATCCCACCAACACCTGGCTGTCCAAAAGCCCACCCAGGGCTGGGCTTGCCCATGTGCTTAAACTGAAGAAGCAGGTCCAGAGAACCCATCTGCAAAGAACGGGGCAGAGAGCTGAAAGGTGAAATCGTCAGGCTAATTCCAGCAGCAGCAACCTGTTTGGCTTGGATCTGGGTTCAAACGGAGCTGCCGAGCATCCTGAAGCCCGGGCTTGTTTGGTTTCTCATGGTATAAACAGGCGGGCTGTTCAGAGAGCTGGCCTCTTCATCCTGGCGTGGATTTCAAACGCCCTCGTCCTTTGGGGCTCTTCCAGGAGCTGCTGCTCCCAGGCACAGAGCGCGGCTGCCGTGGGGAGCCGGGCCCCGCCGGTCACCCTGAGCACCAGAGCTGAGCCCGGCTTTGCTGCTGGGTTCAGCCCGGCTTTGCTGCTGGGTTCAGCCCGGCTTTGCTGCTGGGCTCAGCCCGGCTTTGCTGCTGGGTTCAGCCCGGCTTTGCTGCTGGGCTCAGCCCGGCTTTGCTGCTGGGTTCAGCCTGGCTTTGCTGCTGGGCTCAGCCCATCCCCTGCCCTGCACTTGGAGGGAGGAGCGGGACCAACTCCCTTTGCTGCTGCTGCAAAGGGGTAACTGCGCTTGTTTTCTCCCCCCTCCCGGTATTCTGAACCAAATTCATCCCCAGTTCCAGGGCCCACGCCAGTCGTTGATAGAGGGTGATGAAGATGAGTGTGACGCCCATCCAGAGCTGCCATTCCAGGTTTACCTGTGTCACCCTCCAAGATGGGAGAGCAGAGAAACTGCTTAAGGAAAAACGGTGATTTTTGGCAAGGAGTTTTGAGAAATGGTGCAAAACAACATCTTGTCCTTTCCTTCTCTTGAAACACAATTGGAAATTATTCCAGCTTTTGGAAAAACACCACTTTCCTTCAATTAAAAGCTCCTCCAATGAGGCAACAAACCAAAAAGAAAGTATTTGAAACTTTGCATTTGGGTTAAAATATGTGTATTAATACGTGCACCCTATGATATGCATGCACTCATATACATGCATAGAAGGAATAGGAGGTTTTTCAAGGGCTCTGGACCATGGGGCTGGACGGGGCTGCTGACCCGGGGAACGGCTGCGGCCCCGGGGTGGGGGAGTCTCCGGTGCCCCTCCTGCCACCGGCAGCACACAGCAAGTAAATAACACAATTAATAAAAGATAAGCATGAAATGTGAGGCATTAAATATTTAACCCCGCGCAGCGCCCAGGTGCAGCTGGTTCCTGCAATATTTAAGGATCGTTCCTCGCTCTCCCGTGACCGCCCCCAAAACGGGATCTCGGGGGGGGCCCTCGGTGGGGCGGGGAGGGGGTGACTATGGGGGCAGCGCTCGGTGCTCCCGGAGCCAGTGGGACCGTCCCGGGGCAGAGCCGAGCGCCGGGGCCGCTCGGGGGGTCCCTTTTCGCCAGGGGTCCCCCCCGCGTTGCCGCCGAAGCCCGAACCCCGCGGCTCCGCTCCCCCGGGGCCGCCGCCCCACGTTACTTTGAGTGGCAGCCGGCGGCCGCCGCAAAGCCTTGTGGGCCCTGTAAGCCGCCCGATCTGCGCCCCCGCGGCGGGAGCCCCGGCCGCCCGGCGGCTCTGGGCCGGGCCCGCCCGAGGGGTCCGGGCGCCGCCTCACCGGGCGCCGGGGGGCAGCAGGCGGGCAGCGGGCGGGCCGGTTCGCTCCCGGTCGCCGCCGTCGCGCACGGCGCAGCGCACGGCGAACTACAACTCCCAGCGTGCCCCGCGGCACCCCGACTGGCGCTCCCGCGGGCCGCTCGATGCCTATTGGCCTGCCCGGGATGTGTCGTCACGAACCCATGTGGGAACGGGGCAGGGCGATTGGCTGGCGCTCCGGTGGCGGCAGCCAATGGCAGGCGCGGCCAGCGCCGGTGAGGGCTGCGAGGCTGGTTAAGGTGGAGCTGCCCGGTGGAGCTGCCCGGTGGCCGTTGGGGCTGCGCCGCCCCGGGGTCGCTCCCGTCCGGGCAGGCGAAGGGCCGGTCCTGAGCTCCCCCTTGGCGTTAGGCTCTCTGCAGCCCCGCGCCCAGCCCCGGTGTGGCGGCCCGACCCGGCGGTGAGCCGGCCCCGCCGCGCACCGGGGGCTGCAACGCCCCGCTCAGGATACCTTCGTTTGTGCTTTCGGTGCCCCCGCGCTGGCGGTCGGTGCCGTGTCTGTCCCGGGACGGGGCTGCTTTCAGCCGCCGGGGCACTCGGCTCGGCTCCGCTCCCGCCTCTGTCCGGCGCCGGGGCAAGTGTGGCCGGGCTGGCGGACATGCGGGAGGGGAATCCCGGGGCTCGGGGGGCGCCCGGGCCGCCGCGGGCACGGAACCGGTGCGGTCGGTGGGACCGGAGCTCCGGTGCTGCCCGGCCCGGCGGCGGAGCCGCCCCCTCCCGCCGCCCCGAGCGCCCCCGCGTCCTGCCGGGACGCGCCACCTTAAGCGGGCGCTGGCGGACGGGGCGCTCGGGGCTGGGCGGCAGCTCCGGGATCCGGACACCGCCGGGTCCGCCGGCGCCTCCCGCCCCGTCCCGCCCCCCATGGAGACCCCGCGGCCGCCGGGCCGCCCCCCCCGCCTGCCGCCGCCTTCGCCCCGCCCGAGCCGCTCGGCGCCCCCGCCGCCCCCCCGCTGCCGGCGTCGAGGCGAGAGACCCCCGGGGACCCCCGGAGCGCGGCGGGGGGAGCGCCCCCGTTAGGGCGGGAAGACGGGCGGGGAGCAGGGGCCGGGGAGCGGGGGGGCCGGGGCTCTCAGGATGTTCCCGCAGGGGCGGCACCCGGTAAGTACCGGGGCGGGTCGGGCTGGGCGAGGGCAGCGCGGCGGAGCCGCAGGGTCCAGCCGGGCCGCTTCTCCGCAGACTCCGCTCCAGCCCGGGCAGCCCTTCAAGTTCTCGGTCCTGGAAATCTGCGACCGCATCAAGGAGGAATTTCAGTTCCTGCAGGCTCAGTACCACAGGTGAGGGCGGAGCGGGGCTGCGGGACCGGGACGGGAGGGAACCCCTGGTTTGGGGGGAGCGTAGGGCAGGGGGTGGGGAGACGAGTGGCTCAGGGGGCAGGAGGTGGCTGCGTGTCGGCAGGGGGAGCGTTCGGATAAAGGGTGTAACAGGGACTGGGGGGAGTCCGGGCGTGGGAGAGGATGGGGTGCAGACCAGAGGGTGAACTGGGGCAGGATAAGATGGAGAATGGGGGGTCCTGGTGAAAGGAGCGCTTGGGGAAGAATGGGAGAGGGGTCTGGGCTGGAGGGCAGCATGAAGCCTTGAATTGGGGTGCCAGGTCTTCACTGGAGGTCACAACGGGGAGACCACCCGCGGTTTGTTTCCCCCAGCTGAGTTGGGTGTAGGGCGACATGGAGGGGACGGCAGCGGGAACGGGGCTCTGGGGGTTGACGGTGTCTGGGGGCAGCGCAGCTGTGGGGGGTTTGGGCCCCCAGTGATGGCAACACCAGCCAGGGGTCTGCGTGTGACACCCCCGTGGCCCCACGAACCTGCGGGACTGGAGCTGTGCTGAGCTTGCTCAGTTCGCAGGGTGGAAAGTGGGGACGGGGGAGATGGGATGGGAGGTGCGGGTCTGTGAGTGAAAACCCCTTTGCAGCCTGAAGCTGGAATGTGAGAAGCTGGTGAGCGAGAAGACGGAGATGCAGAGACATTATGTCATGGTGAGCCACCCCTGCCCTGTCCCCGTGTCCCCCTGTGTCACCCCTGACCGCCGTGCTCCAGTGAGGTGCTGGGCTCTGGGTCAGCTCAGCCGCTCACCCGAATGGGCCGGTGGGCTCCCCAAGCCCCTCTGCCAGGGGTCTGCGTGGCTTGGGTGATGGGGCTGGGGGGGCGTGAGGTAGGAAGGAGTTAATGGTTATTCCTAGCAACGGCTGGCTCTTCTGCTGCTGCTCTGTGCTCCTCCAGCCCAGGAACTGTGCCATAGGTTTTGTCTCTTTTATTTTCTCCTTTCCCTTTTTCTGTTTGGCCTTTTAAGAGATCTTCACCGTCCTTCCTGTCTCTCTCCTAAGAGGGGGTAGGCTTGGAACTGATTGATACCCCAAGGCTGGTGTTTTGGGTGGAAGGGGAAGCTGCCTTTAGAAGGAGAAGGGCAGGACCCCTCCTATGTTTCCAGCGTGGGGTTAATCCCCCCAACAGCGACCACCCCAGCCCATCTATTGGCAGCCCTGGCAGGAGGGGGAGCTGCTGCTGGGAGGAAGGGAAGAGGATGGGAATGGCAGAGCTGGAGCAGCATTCCCTCCCCTGCAGCATCCGACATAACCAGCCACTCCAGGGAAAGGGGGAACCCAAATTATGCCATCCCAAAGGCAAACAGACCTAAACCGGGGCAGCCCCCATCCCCTGGTGATGACAGCCCGGTGCGTTAGGCTGGGGGTGTGCTGGGGTTTACTGGCACATTCTGTCACCCACCAGCTGGGATTTCTTCCCGCGTCCTGGAGGCTCCGGGGTTCCCGGAGCTGGGATGGAGGACGTTGAGTCCTCTGCCCCCCTGTTCTCCTGGTCACAGGGGTTGGATGGTGTGTGCTGTGGCTGCTCCTGCCTTGTCCCGGGCTGGTGGCGCAGGTCTCGGCCGTGGGACAGCTGTTTGTCACGGGCTGGGGGCAGAGCCGGGGGGGTTGCGACCCCCTGGCTGGGAATGGACTGGGACCGTTTGCTCTGGGCAGCTCCTGACCACGCTGTGTTGTGATTTTGCTCCCAGTACTACGAGATGTCCTATGGGCTGAACATTGAAATGCACAAGCAGGTGAGTGAGGTGGGGTCCGGGGGATAATGGGCTGGAGACTTTGCTGGAAAACGACCTCCCTTGTCCCCATAGAGCCGCAGCGGCACAGGAGGTGCAGCACGGCCCTGTGCGTCGGGCTGCCCTGCAAAGTGGTTCAGCAGGGGCCAGGCAGGGTGCTGTGGGTGCTGTGGGACAGGGTCTTCTCCCCACGTCCCAAACCACCTCTCAGAGTCCTGCACGCACATATCCCCAGGGCCCCAGATGCAGGAGGGAGCGTGGAGGGCACTGTAGGAGCCGGAGCCCAGAGGCAAATGGATTCTGTCTTCTTTTTTTGTCTTTTTTTAAATCGCTTTTTCCTTTCCCGAAGCCAGAGGAGTGTTTTCACCCTTCCCTGGTTCCCCTTTTGTTCCAGCGTTAATTTGCTTTCCCTCTTCAGATTTATCAATCTAGTCATCACGGGCTCTCTGCCAGGGAAATTAGTTTGGAGCAATGCCTGACAAAGTGGCAAGTCAACTGCCATATTCCTCCAGCTGGCTCAGCCCCTCCGAGCTTGCTCCTTTTGTTAGCAGGGAGGGTTGTAGAGCCTGTGAGCGCGTTCCTGCCGTCCCCATGTGCTCCCAGTTCCAGCGGGATGACAGGGACCCGGGGTGGGGTGACAGAAGCCATGGCCAAGTGGTTGGGAGAGGGACCTGGGGTGGGGTGACAGAGGCCATGGCCAAGTGGTTGGGAGAGGGACCCGGGGTGGGGTGACAGAGGCCATGGCCAAGTGGTTGGGAGAGGGACCCGGGGTGGGGTGACAGAGGCCATGGCCAAGTGGTTTGGGAGAGGGACCCTGGCTCTGTCTGGGTAGGAAGGGTCCAGAGAGGGGGTGTCTGGCTCCCAGGTCTCATTCGGGTGTCAGGACAGCGGGTGATGACCCGCAGGTGATGGGTGCTGCTGGAGGCTCCCCAGGTAGATGTTCCCTTTGTTCTTTGCCGGCTTTACGTGTGGTTTGACCTCTCTGTGCTGCCAGGGATGGTGGAAACCTGAGACGAGAAAGCACTTCAGAGCAGCCGATCCCTTCGCCAAGTGCCAGAGCGATTTGCGGCGGGTGGGGGGATCGAGTTTTTCCCGGGGGGGGTGGATTTCCTTTTGGAAGCCACAGCCGTGACCCTTGGGAAGCGCCACTTACCCGGTGGGACGCGGCTGGGCTGTGGGTCTGCCTGAGGAGGGGACACGGGGTATGGGGGTGCTCGGGGGGGAGCGGGAGCCCCTGCTCCGCCAGGCAGGGAGGGCAGAGCCATTCCGGTCAGTGCTTTGCAGTGTTTTGCTGGCACGGTGCAGAGAGCTGAGTCCGCTTGTGGGAGTTTTGCGTCCTCTTGCTCTCCCTCTGGCTCCAAATCCAGCGTTCGGCGGGGGGAGCAAGTGGCAGCTCCGCTCCCCTGCCCAGCCGCGGGTGGTGAGAGCGGCAGCCACAAAACCACAGCGGGTTTGGGCTGAGCAGAGCCAGCCGGGCTGTGGAAGGACTGACAGCTCGGAGCTTGGTTTGGCCTGTGTCCAAATTTAGGAGTTGGGTTCCCTCCTGTGCGCCTGGGGGGACACAGCGGCCTGGGAGGGTGCCCGGGGCAGCAGCTCGGGGTTTGTGCACACGGGGAGAGCGCAGCTCCTCCTCTGTGTGTCTGCGGGATGCTCGGCTGCCCCTGTGCTGCTGGAGGGGCCGGGACGGGGCGCGGAGACCCCTGTTTGAGGTGATACCACCTTCCTCTTCCAGGCAGAGATCGTCAAGAGGCTGAGTGCCATCTGCACCCAGATGATGCCCTTTCTGACGCAGGAGGTGAGGGCGGAGGCGGGAGATGCGCACTGGGCTGCTCGGGAAAGGGTGAACCCCAGTCCAGCCTGAACAGCGGGAGGTTGGGGGGACATCTGTCCCTGGGCAGTGCTGGGCTCCCTCTGGCCGGGAGCAGGATGTGACGTCCCCGTTCTCGTCCTGCCCAGCACCAGCAGCAGGTCCTGCAGGCGGTGGAACGGGCCAAGCAGGTCACTGTGGGGGAGCTGAACAGCATCGTCGGGGTGAGTCCCGGAGGCTCCGTCCTGCTGGGCGTTCAGAGCGGTGGCGGGGGAAGCCGGACCAGTAACACCAGGGCTGCTCCCCTGCGGTCAGAGGCTTTGCCGCTGTGTCCCGATGGCGTGGATGGGTCTGGGGTGCTGAGCAGGGTAAAGCGTGGCCTGGGCTTGTCTGCATGTGTCGGGATCACATCTGCCCCCCCTCGGGGTGCTTGGGGAGGTGATTTCCCTGGCCTGTGCAGCCCCGCTCCCCTCCTCATCCTCGCACCTCATCCCATCGTGCTTCGCATCGCGGCTCCTGTGGGAGGCTGGGGGTGCCGGGCATGGCTGCTGCCCCCTCTCCTCCCCACTGAGAACCGTTTGCTCTTTCTCTTTCAGCAGCAGCAGCTTCAGCACCTCTCCCACCACGCATCCCCCCTCCCGCTGGCTCCCCACCCCAGCATGCAGCCCTGCCTGAGCGCGGCGAGCGGCACCGCGGGGCTCCTGGCGCTCTCGGGGGCTCTCATGGCTCAGGCCCAGCTGGCCAAGGAGGAGAGAGCGGCCCAGGATGGGGAGAACAGAGGTAAGGGCAAGAAGCACAGCTGGATTAACCCTGGGGCCAGGGGGAGCAGCAAGCGCTGCACGTGGCAGATCCAGCTCATTAAATATCTGCAGATGGGCCAAGTCAGAACCATGGTGTGATTTTTCAGCCCATGTCCCACTGTCTCCTCCCCTGTGCCCTCTCCTCCCTACCTGGGTACTTGGGGTGCAGCCTTCGCATTAACAGCTTCTTCCTCTCCTCCCTGTGCCTCGCTGCCCCGGACCTGCCCACCCACTGCGCCGGCTGCCGCTCCAGAGCGCACCCCGAGCCGGGTGAGTCCTCTGGTGGCCTCGACGTGTGGGCAAGTGACCGGGCTTTCGCTCCCTGAGTCCTCTGCTCCCCCATGGCCGGGCAGAGCTCGGGGAGCCCTGGGCAGCACAGGGGCTCATCGGCTCCCTTGGCGAGCACTCACAGCGCGATTTCCAGGGATGTGTTGTTTCCTGACCTTTTCAAGGCAAACAGCCCAGAGGTGGCTGAGCGCTGGTGGCAGCCGCGTTCGGGCACAAGGGGACGCAGCGGTGGGGACTGGGGCTGCGTTCGTGCAGCTCCTGGGGAGAGAGGAGGAGGGAGAGAAGGTCCCCGTGTTGTGCAGGATGGATCACCCCTGTGATCCCCTGTGTACCCAGATCCTCCTCCAGAGATCTCCCAGGGCACAGGGAGCATCCTTTCTGCTCCGTGCTTGTGTGCGTTGAGGCTCTTCATCCTGCTGTGCTGGAAACCATGGACTGTGTGGGGTCCTGGGATGGGGGCGTTTTCTCCCGATCCCCCAGCACCATGAGCTCTGCAGAGCAGCCCTGGGGAGGCCGTGTCCCAGAAACTGCCCCAGCCCAAGCACTGCAGCTGCTCCGGGAGGAGGGGCGGCCTCTCCAGTGTCACCCCGTGTCTCTCCGGTGTCACCCCATGTCCCTGTGGTTTGTGGGGTGGGAAGGCACCACTTGGTTGCATTGTCACCCTCCGAGCAGCGAGCGTGGGGGGTTTGGGACACCTGCAGCTGCAGGCAGTGTCTCACACACCTTCCTCTCCTTCTCTCTGGCCAGAGCATTTCTGCCTCCCCTCCCGAGAGCCCGCAGGACGAGGGACGGCCGGGGCTGAAGAGGAAGCGGGAGGAGAAGGAGCTGCCTGGGCATTACGTGAGTGCAGCCAGGAGGGGCTGGGGACATGGGCCTGGGGAGCTCTGTGGGTGCAGAGGGCTGTGATCCTGTGAAAACAACCATAACCCCCCCCCACAACCAAATGAAGAGCCCTGGGGAGGCCCTGCAGCCAGAGGGCTGAGTCGCTGCCTGCAGGACGTGGTGTTGGTCCCCAAGAAGAAGTGCAGGAGAAAACTGGTCCCTGTGTTGGCAGAGCCCAGAGCTCGGTCCGGCCTCTCCCACTCCTGACCGAGCCTTTGAGCCTTTCTTCCCCCTTGCAGGATAGCGATGAGGACAAGAGCGACTACAACCTCGTGGTGGATGAGGTGAGCCCGCAGCTCAGGGACGTGGAGTCGCAGGTTTGTCCAGCTCAACGTGTAGTTGTCAGGTTTAGGACTCTCCTCCCTGAGCTCTGGGGTCCGTTTGGCTCAGGGTCATTGGTGCTGAGCAGGGGTGCCCGTGGGTGCCGTACCAGCCCTGCTCTGCTGTGGTGGTGCCAGCCAGGGCTGGTTCCCTTTGCAGAGCTCTGGGTTGGAGGCTGTGCCAGCCAGGGCTCAGCTTTGCTCTGAATTTCAGCCTCTTGCAACCAAACCGCCAGGTGATTCTGGCACAACCTTCCCTGACCCTGGGGCAGATACAACACTATTTTATCCCAGTTATTCTTGGCAAAGATTACAGGGACATCCCTTTTCTTCCCCTGGAAGACTGGGGGGAGGGTTTAGGAACATCAGCAGGGATTTCTGCAGAAAACGGCACATAAAAGCTTCTCATCAGTGTAATTACAGTGATAAAAATCACAGCCCTAATTGAATGGTTATAGGGGTGCAAGAGCTGATGGGTGGCCTTGCCTCGGAGATGCTGTTGAGGGGCTGCCAAGTGGCCCTTTCTCAGGGTGCGCTGGTCGCCCTCCCTCCTCGTGAGGGCATCGGTGGCCACCTGCGAACCTGCTGCCACCTCTGATTTTGTTCAAAGAGAAAACTCAAGGAGGTTTTCCATCCAGGGGCCTGTGGAGCAGAGCTGAGGCTCTGCAGGTGCTCCTGGTTGACGCTGCTCGGGCAGAGGTGGGATATTTGGCAGCTGGATGAGCAGCTTGCCCGGCGGGGCAGGCGGGGGCTCCATGGTGCTGCTCTCCAGGGCCCTGCACAGCAGCACCGCGCTTCCCAGTCGCTCTCCTTCCCGCAGGATCCCCCCTCGGAGCCCGGCAGCCCCGGCCGCGCGCCCGGCCGGCTCAGTGCACCGCGCCGAGAGCCGCCCGGCAGCCCGGGCTCCAGCGCCTCCAGCCGCAGCGCGACGCCGCTCAAGCCGAGGGACCAGAGCCTGGTAGGGGTGTGGGCAGCCAGGCTGGGGGGCAGCGGGGACGCAGCCCCCACGTTTCTGTGCTGCAGACGGTGGGTGAGGACGTGCTGGTTCCCCAATATTCAGCACCCGCCGCCGGGCAGAGGTTGGTGCCCTCGGAGCGAGGCCGATCGGCTGCTCCGCGCGGGCCTGGCTCTGCAGGGATTTTCCATCCTGCTGCTCACAGCCATCGATTTTTCTCTCTCTTTTGTTATTTATTTCCTTTTTTCCCCCCTTCCTCCTTGCCAAGCACCAGCACAATGCTCAGATTGAAACATCAGCGTGCAGGGAGGGAGAGGGAGGTTTCTGCCCCCTCCCCGTGCCCTCCCAGCCGCCGCGGGGACCGCAGCGATGCGTCCCCACCGTCCCGGGGTCAGGAGGCGGCGGGGGCTGCGGGGAGCACTGAGCGGTGGCTCCCGGCACAATCGGATTAGAGCAGACAAAGCGCCCTGAGCAATCTGCCAGCGCAGCACGCAGCTTTGCTCCGTTATTAATTCTTTTTCCTTTGCCGGTGTTGACAAAATCCCCAGGCGGAAAAAGAGAAAGAAATAGAAGAGGCAAGAAAAAAGAAAAGGGATGAAATAGCTGTGGGGATTGAAGAGGCTGTTTTGTCCCAAGTGTCCCTCTGGCTGGGGAGGGGGTGCGCCCTGCACCAGAGGGATTTTGCAGGAGGGAGCAGCAAATCTCTGTCACACCCCCCAGGGCCGTAGGGCGCAGAATTGCGGCAGCTCAGGGTGGTACGGGGCTGACATTCGGCATTTGCACCCGGGGAAGGGAGGGGGGTCGTTCCGCTGTGGTCCTTCTCGCAGCGTGGGGCTCGGGTGCAGGATGGTGCCCCCTGTGCCCTGTCCCGGGGGTTTGGGGCTGTTTTGGGCCTCGGCGCTGGGCACCGCTCTGCTGGGCAGTGCTGCCGAGGCCGCTCTTCGCTCTGCCGTGCAGACCGACCCTCCGGCCAGCGCTCCCACCTCCAAACCCTCCTCTTCCTCGCCGCCCCACGACTCCATCACGCCTGGGCCCAGCGCGGCTGCCCCGCTCCGGCAGCCCCCGGCCAAGGTGCCCGCCACCGACACCATCGGTGAGTGCTCGGGGACAGCGAGGGGCTGTGCTCTGCACCCCAGCCACCTGACCTATGGGACTCGGGGGCTGCCCTCTCCTTTGGCTCGTGATCCGTGACCTGCCCACCCTCCTCCTGACCCGCTGGTTCACGCCAAGCGCAGCAGGGCCCGGTGCGGAGGTGACGCCACCTCTTGCTGCTGGACACCCTTGTCCCTGGGCGCATCGCTCACTCCCATGACCAGGGGCTCTCCTTGTGCAGCTCTCCGCAGCCCGCTGAGCGTGTCCAGCCCCTACACGTCCTCCTTTGGGCTGGTGCCTCACGCCACCCTCAACGGGGAGCTCCCAGCCCCCAGTGTCTACATGGGCATCCACCTGTCGCCGCAGGTCAGCAGCACCGTGATGTACAGCCGGTCCCCAATGGTGAGTCACCGAGAGGCCCCATCTGCCAGCACGTGTTGGCTGTGCCCCTGTCCCTGGCTGTCCCCGGTGCACGCTGTCCCCAGCACGCAGCGTCTGCACCGCTGCAGGGAGCTCAGGCTGGGGGTGCAGCACAGGAGGAGCTCGGTCTGGGGGTGTCTGGGTTGTGGGGCCAGTGGAGGCAGCAGCCTCTCAGAGAAGCCCCCACTGGTCCCACGGTGTCTTTGGGAGCACATTTTGGCCTCTGTTACTTCCACGTGGAGGAAGCAGCAAGCAGGGACCTTGTGCAGAGCTGAGCAAGGGGTCACAGCCTTTGTGTCCCCTCCTGGGGTCTGGCCCTTCGCTCATCATCTGCCCTTTGCGTTGTGCAGGTGGCTTTTGAGTCGCACCCTCACCTGAGGGCCTCCACCATCTCATCTTCGCTCTCCACCGTCCCCGGAGGGAAACCGTAAGTGTGGTGGGCGCAGGGGCTGCAATGCGGTGGGTTTCCTTCCCCACAGCTCATTTCCACACCCAGCAGGTGTAGGACAGGGCCTGGCTGGAGTGTGTCTTCACTTCTGAGTCCAGAGCTGTCATTTTGTTTCAGGCAGCTGGTGGTAACAAGGAGCTCATTAATTATATCCTTCATTAGCCAAAGTGCATGGGACACCTTCCACCTGGCTCGAGTGTGGCTGATGGGAGAGTTTGGCTCCTGCGCTCGGGCATCACACGGGTTGTTCAGTCCTCTCCTGCTCCCTTCCAGCGCCTACTCCTTCCACGTCAGCGCCGACGGGCAGATGCAGCCGGTGCCGTTCCCACCCGACGCCCTCATCGGCTCCGGCATCCCCCGGCACGCTCGGCAGCTGCACACCCTGACCCACGGCGAGGTGGTCTGTGCTGTCACCATCAGCAGCTCCACGCAGCACGTCTATACCGGGGGCAAGGGCTGCGTGAAGGTGTGGGACGTGGCGCAGCCGGGCACCAAGACCGCCGTGGCTCAGCTGGACTGCCTGGTGAGGATGGGGAGCAGAAAGGTGTTCCCTGGAGGCAGGGAAGGGGAATGTGTGCTGTTATAGTGGAAGGAGACAGAGGGTCCTTTTGTGTCTGTGATGAGAAAAGGAGAAGCATCTCCCATAAGCCCCCAGGCACTGATCAGCTCCTTCACTCACCCCCTTCCCTGTAATCCAAATTCAGAACCGCGACAACTACATCCGCTCCTGCAAGCTGCTGCCCGATGGCCGGAGCCTGATCGTGGGGGGAGAGGCCAGCACCCTGTCCATCTGGGACCTGGCGGCCCCCACGCCCCGCATCAAGGCCGAGCTCACCTCCTCCGCCCCCGCCTGCTACGCCCTGGCCATCAGCCCCGACGCCAAAGTCTGCTTCTCCTGCTGCAGCGACGGCAACATCGTGGTGTGGGACCTGCAGAACCAGACCCTGGTCAGGTGAGCCCGGGCAGGGCTGCTCCGAGCTCTTGGGGCCAGGGACCGCTCGGTCCCCGCAGTCTGACCCAGGCCACGGGACAGTCCCTGTCCTCGCAGCCGGGGTGTCACACTGCGGGTGCCGCAGCCCTGATGGTCGTGCCCTCCCCAATCCGTCCCCACTTCCCCAGGCAGTTCCAGGGCCACACGGATGGCGCCAGCTGCATCGACATCTCCAACTATGGCACCAAGCTGTGGACGGGGGGGCTGGACAACACGGTGCGGTGCTGGGACCTGCGCGAGGGGCGGCAGCTGCAGCAGCACGACTTCAGCTCCCAGGTAGGGCCGGGCTGACGGGAGCTCCGCGGGGCCGGGACCGGCTGGCGCTGCCCGAGCCCCTCTGTCCCCTCAGATCTTCTCCCTGGGGTACTGCCCCACGGGAGAGTGGCTGGCCGTGGGCATGGAGAGCAGCAACGTGGAGATCCTGCACGTCACCAAACCCGACAAGTACCAGCTGCACCTCCACGAGAGCTGCGTCCTCTCCCTCAAATTCGCCTCCTGCGGTAAGCGGGCTCCGTGTTTTCTGCTTGGGCTGCGTGCGGCCCCGGATGGGGTCCTTTTGGAGTCCCAAACGCTGACCAGTTTTCTCCTGCTCCAGGGAAGTGGTTTGTGAGCACGGGGAAGGACAACCTGCTGAACGCCTGGCGCACGCCCTACGGCGCCAGCATCTTCCAGGTGTGGGGGGCGTTCGGATGGGGGTACCAGGTGCTGTGAGCCCCCAGTGCCACCCTCACTGCCCAACTCTCTTATCTCCAGTCAAAAGAGTCCTCATCAGTGCTGAGCTGTGACATCTCCGTCAATGACAAATTCATCGTTACGGGCTCCGGTGACAAGAAGGCCACGGTGTATGAGGTGGTGTATTGAGGCCCTGCCACCACCCATATTGGAAGGGGCCCAGCTTTCCCGATGCTGCTGGGGCAGCCCTGACCTGCAGAAACAGCTGTAAGTTATCAGTAACAAAATCTATTTAACTGTGTTTTCAATCCCTTGCTAATAAAAATGGAACAAAGGAGTGGCAAGTCTGTTGACAGGCCAGGGACTGATGGAAACTCCTCCCCACAGAGCCCCTGAGATGTCAGGCTTTAGGAAGACCTTATGCACCTTGCAGGTACTTATTAAGTGGCCTCCTGGGCAGCATTTACACAGTGGGACCTGCAGCACAGGGAAGGAGATGGTGCTGGGGGAATCCTGGTTTATATAAGGCTGGCACTACTGTCGTTGTTTTACTGGTATGAAGGTCTCTCGTTTATCAAATGACACATTGCTTTCCTTTTCCTTACTGCGAGAGGTGTGTTGGGAAGTGCTGACCACGCAGTGGCCAGGAGGGGGTTAAAGAGCAGCAGGGGCCCGATCCTGACCCGAAACACCTGGCTCAGGAGGGGAAGGAGGCGTTGAGGCAGTGGAGCTGGCTGGGTACAGGCTGGCTCAAACCTGGAATGTGACACCACTGCCTGGACAGTCCTCAGCCTCCCAGACACAGTGCAAATTGCTGCTGTAGCTGCTCCCCCGCAGCTCCCTCCCCAGGAACCCGCGTCTCTGCTCGGGGAGCGATGGTAGAGCCCGGGGAAGGAGGAAGAATGGAGGCATGGATGGAGGGAGGAAGGGAAGGATGGAGGGAGGGATGCGCTGGCGGCTGCGGGCCCCGCTCCGCTGCACTGCTGCCCTCTGCCGGTACCGGGGCTCAGAGCCCGCGGGAGCGGCCCCGCACGGCCGGGGGGGACCCGGCACCGCCCCGGGGACTGCGGCGGGAGGCGGCGGCCGCCGGGGCCGCTCCTGGGGCTGCCCGGGGAGAGGCGGCTTCGCTCCGGGATCTGACACCGACACCGGTGTGCAGTCTGTGTGATAGGGATGCACCAGCTTTGCTTTCTCTTGCTGATCTCTCGCAGACCACCTCGCTGCTCTCTCCTCCTCCCCTTTTCTCCCTGGTGATATTCCCCACTTTTGATCACTCCTCCTTCCTTCAGACGGCCGGGAGGCAGCTCCTGGTCCCCCACCCTCCCACGCTGCTGCTTGGGAAGGGGCAGCCACTGCACACCAGACACCTCCCAGCTTGGGAGATGAGATTCCAGCCCCGTGGGATTGTCAGTTCCCGTGGAGACACAGAGGACCAAAACCCCACTCTGCATTTTTCCAACAGCTAAAGGCGTAAAATGTCGACTGGCAGCAGGGTACTTGTGGCTGACAGAAAATGACACCCCAAAGTTGTGGGGGGAACGAGAACCCCGCACCACCTCTGCTGCTGAAAGCTCATCTGGGACGTGAGGTGTAGCAACTGGTTCTTTCCAAGAGTTGGAGGAAATGTGGTTGTTCAACTTACAAAATGATCACGTAGCAGAAGTTGTAGTTGGGGTTCTAATTCAGTAGAGAACATGCAGGAAGGGATGTGTGCTCGGCTCTCAGAATATCGCTCCGTGTACGTGTGCAGCTGAACGGGGGATCCTGTGCGCAGAGCACCTGGTTCCTGCGTTAAGATGGGAGCAGTTCTCAGCCTCTGTTTGCAAGCTGCTTTTCGCCAGCAATGAAAATTTTCCTCAATTAAGTCGTTGATCAAGCAGCTGCAGCAAAATGCAGCTGGGCTGCCTCTACTCCCCTCAAACATCTGGAAATGGGGCCGGAATGGAGAAAGGGAAAGGGACTAGGAAATGTCTGCAGTGTTGTCCAACCAGGTATTTGCATCCTGATGGGCCCAGTGACCAAACACCCTTTACGAGGGCTGGGCCCTTCCTCTCCATAAACAAACAGGGAGCCGGTTCTGGCAGCGCAGCCGCTGGGTTCCAACCCCCCGGCCCCGCTGGGGCATCAGGATGCAGCAGCAGAATCCCAGAATGTCAGGGGTTGGAAGGGCCCTGGAAAGCTCATCCAGTCCAATCCCCCCATGGAGCAGGAACGCCCAGCTGAGGTTCCACAGGAAGGGGTCCAGGCGGGTTTGAATGTCTGCAGAGAAGGAGACTCCACAACCTCCCTGGGCAGCCTGGGCCAGGCTCTGCCACCCTCACCAGGAACAAGTTTCTTCTCAAATTTCAGTGGAACCTCCTGTGTTCCAGTTTGCACCCATTGCCCCTCGTCCTGTCACTGGTTGTCACCCAGAAGAGCCTGGCTCCATCCTCCTGACACTCCCCCTTTCCATATTGATCCCCATGAATGAGTCACCCCTCAGTCTCCTCCAGCTCCAGAGCCCCAGCTCCCTCAGCCTTTCCTCACACGGGAGATGCTCCACTCCCTTCAGCATCTTGGTGGCTGCGCTGGACTCTCTCCAGCAGTTCCCTGTCCTTCTGGAGCTGAGGGACCACAACTGGACACAATATTCCAGGTGTGGTCTCCCCAGGGCAGAGCAGAGGGGCAGGAGAACCTCTCTGACCTACTGACCACCCTTCAAGAGCAGCCGGAGCCCGGCAGCGCTGGCGCTGCTCTGCCTCATTGATTGCCTCCTCTGCACCGCGGGCTGCCGCAGCCGTGGGCGGCGGAGGGAAGGAGGGAGGCCGGGCTGGCGGGCTGCGGGGCCTACAGCTGCGGCGGGCCCGGCCCGGCTGGGCCCGAGAGCTGCGGGAAGCGCCGCAACGCCGCGGGCTCGCCCTGCGCCGCCGCCTTAGCAGCCACCCCGGCGCTACCGGCCGGCGGGACCGGGCCAGGCCGCGGGAGGGCGGCGCCGGCTCCGCCACCAGGCCGCGCCCCACGATGGGCGCCCCCGGTCCGCCACCGTCCCACAATGCCCTGCGGCCACGCCCCGCTCTGGGAACGCGCGTCCGAGCGCCTTCCCCCCTCGCCCGGCCAACCAAACTTGCGCCCCGGTTGGCGCAGCGCCGCCCGCCCCGCCCCGCCCCGCCCCGCCGCGCTCTCCCACTGGCGCCGCCGCCTGTCAGTCAGCGCTTGTTTTCGGCGGCAGCGGGTTGGGTTGCGCCGGCTCGTCGCTGGCTCGGCGGGGCCGTGAGGAGGGAGCGGCGGGCGGCGCAGCCGGGCGAGGGCAGCGCTGAGGGGTGCGGCGGCGCTAGGCCCGGCCGCGGGAGTCGGGGCCGAGGCCGGGGCTGGGGCCGGGCCGGGCCCGCGCCGCGGAGAGAGGGAGGGTGGGGAGGAAAGGGGGCGCCGGGCGCGGGGCCGGGCCGGGCTCCCGGCCGTGCGGAGGCCGGTGGTCGGTGCCGGGGGGCGGGGGGCGGGCGGGGGCGTCCCGGCCGCGGCGCGACCATGACTCTGGAGTCCATGATGGCCTGTTGCCTGAGCGACGAGGTGAAGGAGTCGAAGCGCATCAACGCCGAGATCGAGAAGCAGCTGCGGAGGGACAAGCGCGACGCCCGCCGGGAGCTGAAGCTGCTGCTGCTGGGTGAGGAGCGGGGCCCGGCCCGGCCCGCGGAGCTGCCGCTCCCGCCGCGGGGCCTGGCCGGGCTGCGGGGCCTGGCGGGCCCGGGGCTGCGGCGGCGGCGGGTGTGGCGGGAGCGGCGGGAGCCACGGGCGATGCCGCCCGAGCCCTGCGCCCGGGCCGCCTTCCTCCCGGGGCCGCCCCATTGCCGGCCCTTTGTTTGTTGGTTTTTTTTTTTATTATGCGTTCTGTGTCAAAATGGATTTTGACATAAGCAGGAACTGTGAAGCTGAAATTGCTGGTTGTGAACGCGGGCACGCACACGCACGGGGAAATGGTCTGGAGGAAGCGCTTCCCGGAGCAGCCCGGCCTTTATTAGCGGGTGAAAATTCACTGGTGGGGTTGGTGCTTTTTGGTGTTGTCAGTGAACTTCTGGGCCTGGAGTGGAAAAACTGGCCTCCAGCTCCTAAAGCAGAGAGTTCCCGTTGCGCCATCCGAGGAGGGCCTGGGGTTAGGACTTGGTGTAGGGAACCTGCAGGAAGACGAAGCTTTGAGGACGCGTGAGTTCCGCGCCTGATGAGGAAATGGCTCTAGCGTTTAGCTGTCCCTTTGGAGGAACAGATCACCTGTGCGGCAATGAGGATGTCGGTGTTCAGACTGAAAGGCAATGGTGTTGTGTGGTTGTGCAGATGGGTGATTATTCAGTGTTTAGATAAGGTTTATAGGGACGGGTAATCAGTTACAGGAGCGGCCGGTGAAGATCTCAGGCATTCGTATTCTTCTTCAGCAGTGAGGTTGGTGTTCATGTCTAGGTAGCCCCCAAACTAAAGTTACAGTTTTCATGGTTATTGTATTTATAATTGGTTGTGTATGTATCCTGCTTTGTGGCTTAAATACTGTGTCATCTCAGGCTGAACCCTGAAGCAGATCTGATGGCTTGAGCTCATTCCCTTGGGGTCTGTCCTGAGTTGGGGAGCCACTAAGGTACGGGTTGAAGAATGAGGATGATTGTTACAAAAACAAATGTAAAGCTTTGCATAGAGAGGTGAGGCTGTGTCCGCCCAGTCCCGTGGAGGTCTCCAGTGCTGACATTGTTGCATAGTGATAATTGTTACGGGAAGGCCAGCGCTTTCCTTCTCGCCATGAAACCTCAGCAATTAACGTTGCCATTCTTCAGGTGAAAGGTAAAATCGGGGGGTTGATGTTTGTGCTCTTTGAAGGTGCTGTGTTGGTTTCTGGGAGGCTTCTCGCAGACTAGAGAACGTGTGTCTCTCACTCCTGCTTCCCTAAAGCAGCCCCACAGAAGCAGCTGTTTCAAAATAGGTTGGGACCATAGGAGAGATCTGGGTTAAGAAGATCCTGCTGGATCTAAAGGTTTTGCTTTAGAAGTAATCCAAATTAATCAAGAATCCATTCTACTTTTCTAAAAGATTCAGTTAAGTAAGATTTGGCATCAGATTTAAAAAACAAATCTATATGAGGAGGTTAATATTGGATAAGCAAGACTCGCAGTTTCAGGACGTGTTTGCTGGGAGCTTTTCACTGCATACAGCGCTTTGCCCACCTGAAGCTGTTGCAGGTAACGTGTGTTCGCTCTCCTTGGCGTAACTGCCGGGATTTCTTGTGTCTCACTCCTGTTATGCACAGTTCTTACATTCACAAATATTAGTGATGGTTTTAGTGAGAGGGCTTTGCCAAATCTTCAGCATTTTGAAGGCTGCATGTGTGGAAGGAGTTTCTGCCTTGTAGGAACCCTGGTGATTTCTCTTGTCACTGCACCTGGTGACAGTTAGAAGCCTGAAAAAGAAACCCAGGGTGAAGGATAACCGTGCTGATCAATGTTGAACCTGGTAATAAGAAATTTGATTTCAAGGTATTGGACGTTGCTCTCTGGTGTAAGGATGTCGTTTGTCTTTTTACTGGGTGCGGGGAGAATATTTTATACCCAAATTATTGTGGTTAAGCCCAGGATACTGTTGGCTGAGTGATGGATTTTAAAAGTGCCTGTCAGGTACTTGGGGACCATTAGTAGCTTATTGTAAACTCGGCTGCTTTCACGTGTTGGCAGAAGAAGTGGTGAATTTGGTTTATCTCCTTGTCTCAACATTGTTGTGTTTAAAAAAGGTTCTGTTATAAATGCAGGAGGCCGTACCCAGCAGAATGTGCGGTGTTCTGGTGCGGGGCTGTTCTGTGCTGTTGCTGGCTGAGATAAAACCAAGAGGCACCTTTAAAAACAAACCCAAACCAAACCACCACCAAACCAAAACAGAAATCACACCCCACACCAAAACGCCGATGCTGACAGAGTGACAGGAAGAATCTGTGTTTGAACCCCTGAGTAAGTGAATGGCTGGTGCTGAGGTTTCTCTTATGTTTTCATTATTGGAATGCTTTGAAGTACCACTTTTTTCTTTCTCAGTTTTGGTCGCTGTGGTAAAAGACAAGGAAGTATTTCTCACCACAGCGAGAGAAACCACAAAACATTTCAGTTTCCAGTTTCCCCCCCCCGCCCCGATTTCTGCTGTAGCTTTCTGTTTGAGATGGAGATAGTTTGCTGCGTGCATGTTAACGCTGTTTGCGATGTGAATTTCTAACGACGCTGACATAATTTCTGTCAGCTCTTGGAGATGGGAAGAGTTTGTTTATTTTAAGCGTGCTGCTTCTAGTGATGTGCTTGCTGCTTTTAGTTGAGCATATTTATTTGTTTGCCTTTTAGCCTGGCACTATAAACATGAGTAACTGAGCGTCTGTGTGCGAGCTGGGATGTGTTTGGTGGTGAATGGGATCCTGTTGCTGTCGCCGGTGTGAGGGAGCACCTGGTGCTTCTCTGTACCTGCAGAGCCAAAGGATTTGTCACTCAGGTGACACGTTTTAGGTTTTGCTCTCAGTAACCGAGTGAGCTGGGACACCGTGTTGAAAAGAGCTGTCTTTATTATATATATTCTGTATAGCAAACTTTAGGAGACTGAACAAAGCAACAGGTGTCAATGGTGCATACGTGGGGTGAAGTGTGGGGGTTTGCAAGACCTGACCCATATGGCCCCTCCACAAAAGGTCTGGTGCGTATAGAATGGAAGTTGCTGGGTGCTTCCCATCGTACCAGTTGAACCGTGGGTTTACCAAGGCTGTGTAACGGCACGGATACTTTAGCTGATGATGTTTTCCTCCCATAGTCACTGTGTTAGGAAGTTCCCACCGTCCTTTTATACCAATATCATCAGTTGGCCTTCACATATTAAATGATGCTTTTCTGAGACCATAAAGGTAGGAGTGGGAGGACCCCCTGTGCGTGAGGGGCCTGGCCTGCGCTCCTCTCGGCATCAAATGGTGCGGACAGCTGGGAGCAACGTCCTGCTCTGCTCTCCCTGCCAGTGGCTGCTTTTAACTCTGTAATATCAGAAGGCTGCGAGCAGTGTCAGATGTATCTTCCCACAATCATAGAATTATTTTGGTTGGAAGAGACCCTCAGGGTCATCCAGTCCAACCATAACGCAACTCTAGCGCTAACCCATGTCCCTAAGAGCTTCTAAATAATGACAATTATAATTTCAGCCCTTAAGAGCAAATGTGTTTGCACATTATTTTGGGTTACTGGCAGATGCACTGACTCTCTTGCTTGTGTCAGATGGATAAGCAAGTAGTTTCTTGAGTTCCATTCTCTGACTTTAGAGTTGATTTTTCTCTGTGCTCGGTTATTTTCTGTGGAAAGACAGATGCTCTGTAAGGTGAAAAGCATTTTATGCCAAATCGCAGCGAAAGAAAACTCACTCTACTGTGCAAACAGGCTTCCCGCAACCCGCTCTGCATCGTCTGGGTTTGCAGCGCTCACCAACTCCAGAGCACATCTGGGCCCTCCCCGCGCTTGGAGCATCTTGCTGGAGTATCTGGGAATAGGTCAGGTGTGACGGACAAGGGCCCTTTGACGCAGGACGTGTGGGAGGGACTGTAATGTGAGATTTGGAATAAGAACCGGAGCCGCGTTCGAAGGCTGCTGCAAAGGACAAGATGTCTTCCTTCTGCACTGCTGGGTTCATAGCGCGGATGAGCGGGGCCATCCGGACCATCTTTTAGTGTTGTAGAAAGCGGCTAAAAAAGTGGTGTGTACTTGGGTGTAGTAATAGGGACGGCGATGGCTCCTAACTCTCTCTCTTGCGTTCTGCAGGCACTGGGGAGAGCGGAAAAAGCACGTTCATTAAGCAAATGCGT
Source organism: Patagioenas fasciata (assembly GCF_037038585.1). Lineage (NCBI taxonomy): Eukaryota > Metazoa > Chordata > Aves > Columbiformes > Columbidae > Patagioenas > Patagioenas fasciata. Next base: position 4,496,546 of record NC_092546.1, on the reverse strand, counting down.
ATCATTCATGGCTCAGGCTACTCTGAAGAGGACAAAAAAGGCTTCACCAAGCTGGTGTACCAAAACATCTTCACTGCCATGCAGTCTATGATCAGGGCCATGGAAACCCTGAAGATTCTGTACAAATATGAACAGAACAAGGTAAGTTTATCGCGATTTGTGCGTGTGTTTTTAGGTGGTGGGGATTCTAGGGTTTGACTCCTGAGTTGCTGTTTGTGGCCTTTTGTGTTGCAACCTCAACCTCCCCGAACTCTTTCCCGTAAATGCTTTTGCGCTTTGCTTTTTCTGACGTTTCGCTGATATCTGTTTCCATTTACTTGACTGTGTTAAGGGGCAGAGCAGCTTTCTCAGGGGGGTTTGTGCTCTGTTCTGCAGAGCGAGGGATTGGGACGTGGTATCGGGTACAGGAGCGGTGTTCTCTGTACTCATTTCAAGGATTCCCTGTTACTACGTGTGTCAGGCTTTCCTTTGCTTGAGTTACTGTTCACGTTGAAACTGAAGCTGCCAAAATACATGCTGGACCCAAAAGATGCTGCTCCTGGTACTAATCGCTGTTGCTGCAACCTGTTGTTTTCTCTGATAGGTGCTGACCAAAGGTGCAAACCTTTCTTTTTTTACTTAGGATTTTTTTACTTTTGAATTTCCAATCTCCAGGCCAATGCAGTGCTGATCCGGGAAGTGGACGTAGAAAAGGTCATGACATTTGAGCAGCCATATGTAAGTGCAATTAAAACACTATGGAACGACCCTGGGATTCAAGAGTGTTACGACAGAAGAAGAGAATATCAGCTTTCCGACTCAGCTAAATAGTGAGTATATCATCACTGACATGCACTGGTAGGTGGTAGCAATGGTTTAACAAATGCCTGTCCAGTTTGGTTTTTTGATTGAAGTTTAGAGTTTGTTTCAAAGGGCAGGAGCATTGCTGTAGATTTCACTACGTAGTTTGTTTGAAGTACCTTGGATCTTTTTCATTGAGGCAGATGAGTCTCGCTGGTGTTTTAGACAAGCTGCACGGTCTCTGCCGGCCACATCAGGGGGAGCAGGTGACTGATAACTTGTTGAATCTGGCTCCAGAAAGGCAAAGAACTCTTCTGGAGATGAGGGGAGCTGTGTTTAGTTGGGGATAGATTTAGATCTGGAAATTCCTTACCATTTGCTACTTTTCCTGAGGGTTTGAGGTGTTCTGGTGGTGATGAAGACAGCTGTTCACACATCTGCTTGTGAACCTAAGGCTGGAATCTCCACCTTCTGCCATCCCTGTTGGTTCTGGCTCTTGGTTTGGCCTTTGGCCTGCAGGTGTATATGGATGTGCCACCTAATGGATTTATTATTAACAAAAGCAAAGTCTGGTGATAGAGGTTTGTTTCTTAACAGAAGACCTCAGAAGAGACTTGATTCTGAAAAATAAGCATCCACTGTACTTAAACTTTCTCTGGAGTGAAGCTTGTCTTCCACACTCCTATACAGAGTAGATAAAGTTGTCCTTAATTTATCTGTTTGTCCTCCACAGGGGATGGCTGGTGAATTACCATTCCCCAAAGATGTATTGTGTTATTTTCCACATCATGTTTTAAATGATTCAGGTGACTTCTGACTTCCGTGTTGTGCCAGGGAAAGACTAGGTGTAGCAGTGTTGTAAATCTCTGTATTTATGTGCTGCAACCTAAGGTTTTCCGTTGTGCTTCCTGTAGCTATCTTAGCGACGTGGATCGTATCGCTACCCCAGGATATCTACCAACTCAGCAAGATGTGCTACGGGTTAGAGTTCCTACAACTGGTATCATAGAGTACCCCTTTGACCTAGAGAATATTATCTTCAGGTACTGGAGGTGTATTCATGTTACAGCTGAACTGGGAGAGGGGTGATGTGGTTTGGGGAAGGATGAGTTCTGGGTTGCATTAGGAGGTCTGGGTGCTTGGTTGGGAGGCTGGGGTGGACGTGTGTGCTGGGATGTTCTGAAAACTCCAAGCTGAAGCACCGACTGTCACAAAACAGGACGTGCTTTGGAATTGCGCTCTCGAGATGCCGCCAAAACTTGCTGCCTGTGCTGCTGCAGCAATAGGGGGTATTTGGAAGCTTAAAGCAGCAGTCGAGCGTGGCATAAAGGACACAGTGACACATCTGGCTATTGCAAGGCAATTTTCTCCTTAGTACTTCCATGTTCCCTGTGCTTCTCTGCTGCAGTGTTGACATGACAAGACAGGAATACAGGGGCATCCTCTCTCAAACTGTTGACTTATAGATGTAGAGAAAGTCCTCTCTGTCCTGGTTTGCTGACCTATGGAATAGGTGTAGGGTTTTAGCGTAGGTGCACTAGGTCTGTTGCACTTCATGTATGAGAATAATGTTAGTGTACTAAACAGGTGGGGCTTGAAACTGAGGATCTGAAACGTGTGGCTAAGTTGGACAGTAGCCATTCTCGTTGCGTGCTGGTCCTTTGCGTTTGGATCGAGAACTGCAGCTCATTCTGTGCCACTGTGTTTCTCTCCCTTAGAATGGTTGACGTTGGAGGTCAAAGATCAGAACGAAGGAAGTGGATCCATTGCTTTGAAAATGTGACTTCCATCATGTTTTTAGTAGCACTTAGTGAATATGACCAAGTTCTGGTGGAATCTGATAATGAGGTAAGAACGGGAGCTCGGCGGGAGGAGAGGAGGAATCTTCTTGGAGGTTGGTACCAAAGCGCTTGGTGCCAAGTTGGATTAGCAAGTGGTGTTGGTTTTGGCCTTCAGTTCTTCCTGTTGCAAAGGAAACATGAGCCTTAATGGGTCACGGTGTCCCTGCGAACGGGAAATTCACGGGGCATTTAAGTCACCTGTACTTCTCAAGTAATAACTGAAATACTCCGAAATTGCTGAGTTCTGTGTGCCGTGGAAGGTACTGTGCAGTGACAGCACACTCTTAAAAATCACCCATCGCTCTTTTCTGCGCTGTTATTTTGTGTGGTGACTCCTGTCTCGTTAGAGGCTGCCTACAAGGTGCAATACTGAATTGTTGCACTTGCTGATGTATTAAACCCCGTTAGGTAACAGCAGTTATCCCTGTTCTGCTAGACAAAAAGCGTTCACAGAGCATCGTGCCCAGTCCTCTCAAAGCACAAAATGACTTTCAAGCCTTTTGATATGAATCGCTTGCTAATTAAATGAAGCTTGAGTCCGTCAGATTTTGCGTTTCCTTTCCATTTAGCGGCGCCATGTGAGCCGGACCCCACCTGAGTCCAAAGTGTGCATACAGCACCTGAGGTGCTGGATCAGCGTGGATCTGAGTGCACGTGCAGGTAGCAGAAAGGCAGCTCAGTGCTCATTTGTGAAAACAAGGCTTTCTTTTCTTATTTCAGAACCGTATGGAAGAGAGTAAAGCTCTCTTTCGAACCATTATCACTTACCCGTGGTTCCAGAACTCTTCTGTTATTCTCTTTCTCAACAAGAAGGATCTGTTGGAAGACAAGATCCTATATTCCCACCTTGTTGACTATTTCCCGGAGTTTGATGGTGAGTGTTTAAGGAGGAACAATCTATATCTGGAAGGGCTGGAACTGGTTTGAGAACACTCAGATCTAGACATGAGGAAGACATCTGAATTTGAGAAGGAATACTTACAGCAATGAGAAAACGTCACCAAAATGCATGTAGATAATGGAATCTGATTCTATTAACTGTCATTCCCTGCTTTCAAAACACCAGGCAGAGGGAGAATTGCCATTTTGCAAACAGCTTTCATCTTCGAAACAACTGATGAAATTGCACCGTTAGTCGTGGTCCCGCTCTGGCGTTTCGTGCCCCCTGCTGTCGGGAAGCACGAGCACACACAATCGTTAGGGGTGGAAAACAGGGTGTTTTTACAGCGATCACACAGTGTGTACCGCTGATACAGCTGAGCCGGACATGAGATCGTGACATCAGGAAGCATCATATTCTGTCACTTGTAATTAGTGAATGCAGCAAGTTAGGGAACTAAAAAGCATAAGTCACTTAGCTCCTGGGGCTTTTATGCGATAAATGATCTTGATTTTTCCTTTATAGCTCTATAAGCCATAAGAAAAAGCATTGTGGCGATTATCCCGATGGATCAACCCGGGGAACGCGCTCGGCATCAACCCCTTAACCGCTTTCTTTGTTCACCGCAGGCCCGCAGAGGGATGCGCAGGCAGCCCGCGAGTTCATTCTCAAGATGTTTGTGGATTTAAATCCAGACAGCGATAAAATCATCTATTCCCACTTCACGTGTGCCACAGACACGGAAAACATCCGTTTCGTCTTTGCGGCCGTCAAGGACACCATCCTACAGCTCAACCTGAAGGAGTACAACCTGGTTTGACCCGCTCCGCTCGTGGCCCCTCGAGAGGCGTCGTTGTGAAGAAAAGACAAAACGAGAAATTTTAAATATGACAGGAAAAAAAAAAAAAGTTTTAATTTTTCGATGATGTAATGATTGCAAATTGTCTGATCTGTGGAGTGGCAAGTGCTCGGTGTTATCCTGCAGTCTCATGTCTCTGTCCACAGAGTAGTTGATTTCATATTTTTAACAAATTGCTTTTATTTCACAGTTAACGGGGATACGCCTCATTTCTTCAGCACCTTGCTTACTTCTTAATTTTTGCCGAACAGCTAAGGCAGCCTCATCTTGAGCTTTCCTTTGTTGCTTAGCCACGTTTTTTCCCCCCTTTTTCATTCCCGTGGTATCTATAGAAAAGGAAAAATACCTTTCCAGGCGAGATGGTGAGTTCACTGGACTGTGGGAGTGCGGATGCTACTGGTCCCTTCGCCATAGGGTGCCTCTGGTGTAATGTGCCGACCCTGCTTGCGTCCCCGGCCCGGCCCGCCCTTCCCCAGGACACGCTCCATGGTTCACTGTGATGAGATGTTGGGCTGGAGCGATCGCTCCAACCCCTGTGCAAAAAAACAAAAGAAAAAGAGGAAAAAAAGAAAAAAAACAGAAAAAAGGCAAAAGAAACAAAAAAAAAGCCATCACTTTTCCATTCTTTATATGTTCTAGTTCCGAGTTATTTTTTCTTATCAATTATAAAAGGTATGAAGACTGTGATTTTTTTTAAATTATTGATGTTCTATACATAGTTTGCTACGTGTTGCTGTATTTTGTTCATGGACTACAAATGATGGAAGCTCTTGGAGCAATAGCTGCTGAGCCTGGGGAAGTGCCTGACTGTAATCGTTCGTTCTTTGATTCCGGTTTTATTTGCCACACACACACGCATCCCCCCACACTACAACCGCACGCACAAGGCTCGGTTTGCAGAGGGAAGCTGCGTTTTGTTGGTTAGAGCGCGTGACACCAAGCGAGCGACTCCGCGCAGCAAATCTCAAGAGCGCACGGGGTGGTCATGGCGTTTAAACATCAGACTTTGGATGCAGAATCTCGAGTCTCGTGCCACCCTCTTGCTCTTTTCTTGCTGCTCGTAGCAAACAAGCCTTGTTTATTGCATTTCGTGCCAGTGCGTCGAGTGACTTTGTAAGAATTCCCCGGTCGCATCTGGTTTGCAGACTTAGAAAGGATCAGAGCGGGTAGGTAGGGTTCTTATATGGAAAGATTGAGGCTCTTGGAGGGAGTCGCGGTTCTCTCTCCCCTTTACGCATTCCCCCGAGGCACGTGCTGCTGTGTTTCTCTCGAGAGGAGCGCGGATCCTCTCTGGAAGACTCGCACGCATCCTTGCTCCAGGGTGCCCGCGATAATCGGGTTCCAGGAGACCCAGAAGGCCCGGCCGCGCTTGCACTGGTGTAGCGGGAGAGCGGAGGCGCGAGGGTTGCTGGTGCAGGTGGAAGGCAGAGCAGAAGCAGTTCTGGGTTCTAGGTGCCAAATCAAACTCCACTAAGCAGGAGGACGTGAGGCCTTTGCACCTTAGAGAGCTTATTCCAGGAGCCGAGGCGAGCGAACAAACGTGCTCAAGAGCTGTTGCCGGCCTGGAAGACAGCGGCAAAGCAGGAGTGACAGGACGCAGGGCCATCTGACCCGACTAAACGAGTCGTTTCGCCGTCACTAATGCTTCGGTTTCAATTCCAATGAGTAGCGTTGGGTCCAAATTCTCTGGATCGACCAGAATGCCCCCGCGAAGGCGAGCAGATAGAGCCGAAACGCCCTGCGCTGCTGAAGGGGGCTGCTGATATTTTGTCTCTTTTGTAGACAGAGCACTACATCAGTGTTTTGCACAACGTGTAAGAGTAAATCTTAACTGTCTGAGATGCTTACGATGCTTCGATCTAGAACACTAAAACACAGAGGGACGTGATTTTTGAGGAATTCTGTCTCTAGGTCCCTCTTGTTTTCCAGACAAGCTGAGGGAAGCAAACTCTGCTGAGAGTGCTGAGAGCCCGAGGTGGAACAGTGGCCATGGGACCAAGAGCTGAAGAGCCAGCCTGGCTGGGAGCTGCTGCTGAGCATCACAGCATCTCAGACCAGCCGCGCTCTGGCTGCGTTGAGCACTTGGGAGGAGCGAGAGGGATTCCCATGTGTCAGACAGCTTTGCATCAATTTTACTGCTTGGTTTTTTTTTGTCTTTATGCTAAAACGATCCATTTTGTAAAAACTGTCCTGTAAAGAAGAATTTATAATCATCTTTGTGTATTCTCCGGGCTGTTCATCTGGAGCAGGTGGCAGCACCAGCCTCTTCTGCTTCTGTGATCCTCTTGTAAATGGTTCACACCGCAACCGTTGCCAGCGACGAACCTGGCGCTGCGATACACAGGTTCTTGGAGATAACTTCGCAGAAGTTGACTTTCCAAGGTGAATGATGGTGGTGATTCCACTTGAATCAGAAACATTTCCTTCCTTTTGTATCCCTCCCTTCTTTAAGAGCTGCTGCCCTGGCACCGGAGGAGGGATCTTGGCATCTTGCAGAGTGAATCTGCATCGTGGTGGGGAGCTGGGGGCGGCTCCGGGTGTGAGTGTTTAACTCTCGGTGTAGCTGTTGGCCTGAAAACCAACCCGGCGTGATGGTTGTTGGGAGGACGCTCTGCGACGCGAGTTCTGACGCTCGTTCGGAGCGAGGGCAGGAACTGGTGCGCGTAACCCGGCGTGCGGGCCGTGTTGGCCGTGAGATCCCGCGTTAGCACACGCTTTTCTTAGCCAGCCCTGTGCCGTCCGCTTGGCCAGCAAAGCCGCTTCGTGTCTCCGTTGGCTGCTCCTTTGGCAAACGCCCGCCCTGGCAAAAGTGCCAAACCTTCAACCAAATTTGCCTATAGCATCTTTTCTGGAGGCTGCTCAGAACCTTCCGTGGGTCGAGACAACAGCTTGACCTTCCCAAAAGAGGCAGAATTGGCTTCTTGTAGAGAATCTTGACTCTGAGGAAGTGGTTTCTTGGCTTAACCTCTGCTCCTTGTGCACTTTTAATCTTTGTTCTGCTGAAGAAACCAACGTCCTTCGAACCGGTTTGAAACTTGAAGGCGGTGAGGAGAGGCCCGGCCGTGTCTTGGCCCCGTTGGGCGCCATCGGCCGCCCGCTGAGCGGCGCCGGAGCACCCGCCCTTCCCCGTTCCCTTCTCTTCTTGGGTCTCTTCTTGTTGCTTCCTAGCGATGTCGGCCTTGCGTTCAACTTTGGTTTTTTCTTCATGTGTGTTTTATTGTTTGCTTTTTTACTTTTGAAAAGTACTTCCGGAGTGTGCTGAGCATTGTATTGTACTGTACAGAGCCCGGGTTGTTAGAGTCCAGCAGAGGTCAAGTGTGTTATGCAGCACCCAGTTTCCTAAGAGTATGGTTTGTGCCAATGCCCCTTCTTTAGTAGTGCCAGAGACTCTTTACAAGTGCCAATGTGGTGGAAATTATTTGGTTATACTTGTATATTATAGGATCCTGATTTAAGACAATTTAAACATTATCCTATTTAAAAAGATACTATATAAAATGCTGTTTTTAAACCTTGTCATTTGCAATGCATGTATTGTTGTGCGTGTTGGGGTGGGGGGAGGGATGAGGGGAGGGTCAAGGAGTTTCTGAATACGATGCCCAGTGTCAGGATCTATTCAGGCTCCAAACTGTCTCATTCCAGTCCAGGAGTGCGATTGTTTCTTGGAATGATCCCGCTCTGACTGCTGGGCAACAACCCCTTATTACAGAAATATCTGATGGAAGTTGATTTTCATATCTTTCTCCTGAAATAAATTCTCTGTTTGAAATTGGAATAAATTTTGTTCCTAAAACCCGCGGTGGTCCCGCCTGCGTTTCTTCGCTCCCGTCCAATGCGTGGTTAATATGCAATATAACATACTGGACTAATAGCGCTGAACTGAAGGTGAACTGGGGGGTTTGAGATGTAGGGGTGCAATGATGGCTCCTCGACTTAAAACTTTATGGGATTTTGGGGTGGAATCGCTGAGTGAAATCGTTGGTATTTGCTGCTGCCCTTTGCTGTGCTGTTGGCTCATTTCAGGTCCATTTCTTGCAGGATCGCAAGAGCAGAAAAGGTGGTGGGACCAGACCTGCTCCGCGAAGCCTTTATTTGAGGTTTTTTGCCCCAATTCAGCCGTTCGGGGACAGAAGGTGGGGAACGCGTGCTGTGGCGAACCCAAAGAGGGCACTGTGAGCATGTGAAACACCAGCGCGGTGCGGTTTCATCACACAGCGCCGTCTGCAGCAGAAATCACCGACAACTTTGCTCAGCCGCAGCTTTTCTGAATCACATGAATGAGCTGGCGCGGGGCTTGGAAAAGGTCTGAATTACTGGGGTTGGAAATGGCTTGGAATCTTAAAATCTTTGGTGTGGTGTTTTGTATCCATCCTGTGGGCTCCAGCAATCACTGTTGAGCCTTTCAGGGCTCTTTGCATCAGCTGTTTGGCTGATGTGTAGATTCCCTCGCAAATTAAGCTTAATTAAGTTTAACGGGAGGCCGGTGAGCTAACACCTACCTCTTTCGCTCTTGTTTTACAGCAGAACCAGGCACGAAAATCACTTGAATCTTTGGGTCTGATTTCATCCCCGACACAGTGAAACTGGGGCTGACTGTTCGTGCACCGGTACCACGGCGCTTGGATGTTACCACGGGGGCTGCGATACGGTTAAACCTGGGGACAGGGGCGCACTCCCCACTCCGCTTCCTTTGTTGCTGCAGATTGGCTTTGCTGGCCCATAAAAGGGTAGAGCTCTGAGATAAGATCCTGCCGTACAGCCTGGGACCAGACCCTGGTGCAAGGTGCTGTTGGTGGTGTTGGGCTGCCCGTATTGTGCCTCAATGTTTGTTTCCCCCCGAGCGCTCCAGGCTGGGGAGAGGAGGCTGAGAGGCTCCCCCTGCTCTGAAATCACCTGCTCTGGGGGTTTAGGTGGGATAGAAAACAGAGGCTGGTGGTTGGGGTGGAAACTTCAGCCCGGGACTCTGAGCAGTGACTTTGTTCAGTGGCTGCGAGAAATCTGAATCATAGAAGGAAAAAGGCTCTCAAATGCACATTTATTGTCTTTATGTAATTCTTACAACACGGGAGCTACAGGGAGAGGGGAGAAGGGAGGCAGCAGGTTTCGGAGGTCGGGGACAGCAGCGGTGAAGCAGGAGCTGGGGTTTCCTCCGTGGGGTTGGGGAAGGGAGGAGGCTGCTCTGGACCCCCCATCTCATCATCCTGCCCTCCCCGAAGGGCGACAGGCGCCCCAACAGCTCCGTCCGCTCCCCCAGGGCTGTCCTGCTCCCTCCTTCCCAGAGCTGCAGCCACAAGCAGCTTCGCAAAGGGGGAAATGGGAGCTCAGAGGTGCGACCTCCGCTGGGCTTTGGTGGAGAGGAGCGCTCGCCATGTCCGTGGGGATTGGTGGAAGATGTTTCCCAGGGAGAAAGGAAGACAAAGCAGGTGAAGACGGGGCCCTGGAGCCCAGTTTTCCAGGGCAGGAGTGGGGGGAGAGGAGGGTCATGCACACTTCATGATGTTCTTGGTCCAGGGGAGGTAAGGAGCGATGTGTGTGTAGAAACCAAACTGTTTGTATCTATAGGAGAAGATGCCATAGGCTTTGTTGTTGCAGATGAGTGGATCCCCAGCGTTGCCCTGTAAAATGAAGGAGAGAAATCAGTGTTGATTTATATGGGGTTCCCAGGAAAAGGGTGTGTTTGCAAAGAGCAGGGAGACAAATATCAGAACACCTTTCCCCGGGAAGCCTGGACTCGCGATGCATGTGGATGGCTCCGGCTCCAACAGGGACTACAGGTTTGACTGGGACCCAGAGCAACTACAGCCGGAGCTCAAAGGGTCGCTTCATTTCTGCCCTTGTGCTGGCTGCAGAGCACAAAACCCACTCCAACCAGCCCTGCCATTGGGGGCAAACCCTCCTCGGCCAAGCTGTGCTCCTTCAGTGATGGCTTTTAGCCCTGATGGGGCTTGTGCCTCCCCGCATGCTCCCACCCCTGAGCCACAGCGACCTTCTCAGTTACCTCAGCAGATCCACTGTGGCCACAGATGAGGTTGTCGGCGAGCCCGGGGTAGTTGCTGAGGCAGTCCCGCTGTTTGATGATGGTGACGGTGGTTTTGTGTAACGCGGCAGCGGGTGTTTCGTCGCCCCAACCCACCGTGCTGCACATGGTCCCTCCGGCGACTTCGGATCTTTCAATGGGGATGGTCCTGACGTAGCTGTTGGTGGTGGCGTTGCCGTTCAGCTGGGCAAGGAGACACAAACACAGAGTGGGTGCTCTGTGGTCACAGCTCAGCCCTGGGCGCACGGGACCCCGCGGGTGCTCCGGGGCGCTCAGTACCTTCAGCAGGACGATGTCGTTTCCATCCTTAGGGCTCTTGAATTTCCGAGGGCAGCAATACTCTTCCACTTGGAATACCTGCCAGCTTTCCTCCCTCCTCTGGATGGTGCGGGCTCCGAGGATGACAGTCAGAGGTTTGTAGCTGATAAAATCAAGCACAGTGCATGTTATGAGCTTTCTCCTGTCTTCCCTGCTCACACAGGACATGGCCAGGAGAGGCCATCTTTAAAAACAGAACTGATGGGAGCGAGGAGCATTGCCAGGGGATCTGCCCGGCCCACGAGGAAGCGGCTCAGACTGTTGGCCCATCCATCCAGGAGATGTCACCCGGACCATGGCAATGCCACAGTCTCATTGTACCGTATGAATACACTAAAAACTTACACCAAGCACTGAGCCGCTGTCATCACCCAGTTTGGGGCCACCAGGAAGCCCCCGCAGAAGTGGTTGTCCTTTCCCTGCAGATAGGCCATGTAGGGTGTGGAGTGGGACTTGGCTTCATGTCCTCCCACCATCCGGCTCCAGGAGCGACCTGCAACGGACGGGACCAAGGACGGGGAGTTGGAGGACACGGGGGAGTTGGAGGACATGGGGCCGTCCAGGGCTCTTCCTCCCCAGCCCGCTCCTCATCTACTCACTGGCTTCGGCCACGGGCCGTGTCAGCAGCAGGAGGGACAGCAGGAGCGGGTGCAGCATCGCGTCGTCCTCGCGGGTCCGCGGGCGGTGAGGCTGCAGCTGGGGTCTCTTCCTGCTCCCAGCAGGTTTTATAGCCTGAGACGAGACTCCAGGAAACCACAGAGCTCAGACTCATCTGATGAATCTCTCTGCAAATCGCGTGTCTCAGCGATCTGAGAGGGGAATTCAGTCAGCCCGGGCCCTGGGCACCAGCCCACTTTCATCCTGGGCTTGATCTGGGGTATCTGACACTCGCTAAACCCAGAGCCGATTTTAACCCCTTGCCTTTGTGCTGGGAGCTGCAGGGAGCGTATCCATCCTCATCACTGCCCGTGGGTTGTTTTCCCGGCCGGAATCAAAGCCTGGTTTGGACCTGGTTGTCCACCTCAAACTAATCTCGGGGTCCCTCCGTGACACCAAGATTTCTTTCACCTGATGCAGAGGCAGTTGAGGACCCTCCTGCTCTTTCTCAGCCCTGGCTAACAGAGCAAACTCAGTGTAAGGGTGTTTATGACACCACGCTGCTCGCGGCTGCAGGAGGGCAAGGAGTTGCTGTGGTAGCATCATGACCGTGGCCACGACATCGCGACCGTGGCCACGACATCATGACCATGGCCACGACATCGCGACTGTGGCCGCGACATCATGACCATGGCCACGGCATCGCGACTGTGGCCGCGGCACTGTGACCGTGACCGCGACATCATGACCATGGCCACGGTATCGCAACTGTGGCCACGGCACTGTGACCGTGACTGCGGCATCGTGACCGTGGCCACAGCGTCGTGACTGCTGCTGCCACCGCGAGGTCTCAGTTCTACACCAGCTGCTGGCTTTGGGCTCTGCTTTGTGCGGCAAAGCCACTTTAAGCGTTTCTTTCCAGGTGTAATAGGAGAGTTCGCCGTCTCTTGCCAGCCGGTGTGAGAGGGGACAGGAGGACACCTCTTGGCCCTGGGTCAGGGTCTCGCTTTGCCTCTGATGTGCTGAGGGTGCGTGGAGACAGGGATGCAGGTTTGGATTCTGTCCCTTCGCTGGCCGGGGACACCCGGTGACACGTCTCTGGCCTTGTTCCTATGGGACCGGTCACGTCCAAGCACGGCACAGCCAGCGTTGGTTTTCAATGCCAAATCAGCGCCAGGTGCCTCCCTGTGGTGCATCACCGGACTTTGTCTTCCCCGGGCCAGCTGTCCCTCCATCTCCAGCCCGTGGTGAGAGCGGCCGCGCTGGGGAAAGGGCTGGTGGCGAATCCCCGCGCACGTCCCCGTTCCTCCCGCTGGCTCCATGCGCGGGCTCCGGGGCAAGCTGGAAGATGCAGGTCCGTGCATTCACAGCAGCGATTGCTTCCTGAGGCTGTGACGAACGCGCCGCCCTCGCTGACCGACTGCCGGTAAATTTGCTTTCCTATCTGCCCCCGGTGCCACCTGGCAGAAAACATTTAGAAGCTAAAAGCTGCCATTCTCGTGCAAAGGCTGCAGCAAGGAGCTTCAAGGAAAACCCTGACGTGACAAAGGTTTGTGCTACGCAGATAAACAGTTGCAGATTTCCTAGCTGATAGCAGAGCTCAGCAGAAGCCCAGAAGTGGATCCTTCTTGGTTTCCTCAGGCTGGCTTGGGTGCTGAAGGCAACGGAGACAGTTTCCCTTCGTCCCAGGTCGGAACAGGGAGAACGTAGGAGCGGACATCCAGGGCTGGAGGTGGCTGGTGGAGCCTCCAAAGGGCCATGAGAACAGGGAACGGCCTCTTCCCTTGAATTGCACGCAGTTTCTCGATGTTTCAAATTCCCCGCTGGGTTTCCCCGCTGCAAACCGGTCTGGGCTTCTCTTGAACTTGCACAGACATAAACCAACCTGCACTAGGGAGTTCCGACCCTCGGTTATTTATCAATGCGCTGTCTCTGCCCCTTGCCATCTCCTCACGGAAAGTGTCTAACGCTCTCCTCTCTGTGTACGAGTGATGCTATCAGGAAACAGCTGGAACCGAGAGGGTGACCACCTCTTATCCTCCAAGTCTGCCAGCAGCTCTGGGAATGCAGAGCCAGACCCTGTCCCACCACCCTCCCTCCCTCCCTTCCCTTGGGACGAGGGACCAGAAAGAGCTGCATTTCCCAGTGTGTCTGAGTTTAATGAGGGTGCAGTAAAGGTCAAGCAGGGACAGGGTGATTTAACACGGCCCTGAATGGGTTGCCTGAGGTGGGCAAGGAACAGGACAGCAGCCCCAGGACAGAGAGAAGGGGACCCTGGTGTGCACTGATGGGGTCACTCAGGTCCCAAGGAGAGAGGGGGGGTTTGAGCCTTCAGCGGGGGCACGAAGGAAACCAGTGAAGGCTCCAGGGCTGCTGCTTCCTCAGGGCTCTTCTGATCCAGGGCAGGTAGTTGGAGATGCGGGTGTAGACACCGGGTGGGTTGTTGTACCCGAAGGAAACGATGCCTTGTGCCACCTTATTGCACACCAGGGGCCCAGCGGAATCTCCCTGGGGACAGAGAGGCTGGATTGAGAGACCTGTTCCCCAGGACCAGGTTTCACTTTGTTCCCTCCCTACCCTCCTGCCCTCCAAGCAGAGGAGCTGGGGCTCTGCCCTGGGGCTGCGCATGGACCGCGGTGTCAGGGCACCCAGAGAGCTGGTCCGTGTGGGAGTTACACATCAAACGTTGTCACCTGCGCCAGCAGCCCCCGCTGCCCCAGGACCCTCCCGCCCCATGGCCGAGCCCCCAGCCCCTCGTACCTGGCTGGCGTCCCGAAGCTGGTGGAAGCTGCCGGCACAAACCATGCCGGTGTCGAGATGCGGGTAGAAGAGGATGCGTTTCCTGCGGCTGTAGACGGAGAGTTGGGTTTCAAAGAGCTTGTCGGTTGCCTGGTCGTCATCGATCAGGCCCCAGCCGGCTACGCTGCACTTGGTGCCCGTGGGGAGGTCACTGCTGGTCTTGGGCAGTGGGATGGTCTTGACGTAGTCGTTGAGAGCGGCCTTTGCTGTCAGCTGGGGAAAAACAAGGGTTTTGGAGAAGGCTACAAGCAGGACAGCTGAAGGACACCATGCACAGAGCCTGGGGAGCTGCTGCGAACATGCGGCTCCACGCTCTGCCCTCCCAGGTCCCTCCAGCGCTCGTGGCCACAGCAGCTGCGGGTTTGCAGAAGCAGCTCCCAGCAAGGCTGTGCCCTGCAGCCCCACAGCCCCGCAGCCCCACAGCCCTGCAGCCCCACAGCCCTGCAGCCCCACAGCCCTGCAGCCCCGCTGCAGCACTTCTTGCCTTGAGCAGCATGGTGTCGTTGGACATGGTGTCGGGGTCGTACGCTGGATGCAGGTGATACCTGAGGACTCCCCGGACCTGCTGGGTCTTCTCTGGCTCGTGGATGTCGTGAGCCCCCAGGATGACCGTGGCGTTCCTGGCCGTGGCAGCAGAGAGGAGAAGGGGGAGAACAGGTTGGGTCTTACCCGTGTTCCTCCCCTTTAGCAGGGAGGTGGAGAGCGGTGCTCAGCACAGCAGGGACGGGACCTGCTCCAGAATGACTCCAGCGAAGGAGCTCACAAGTTCGGGTAGGAAGAAGGCGCTAAAGCCCCTATGTGAAGTACTCACCCCATGCAGTGTGCAGCTGTCATCACCCAGTCAGGGGCCACCAGGAAACCCCCGCAGGCGAACGTCCCGATCTTCAGGTACGCCATGTAAGGGTGGGAGTGGGGCCGAACCTCGTGCCCCCCCACAATGTGACCTTGTAGAGCACCTGCAAGACACCCCAGGGCAGGATGAGCCGAGATCAGAGCCCAGATCAGCAGCAGCCTGTGGTGCCCCCGCCTACCGGCGCTGGCCCAGGGGCAGGAAAGCAGGAGCAGCAGGGCTGGTGGTGGCCAGGGCTGGGACATCTCTTCCCATAGATGGATGCTCCTCCAAGGTGCGTCTGAGTCTGAGTCTCCTGGTTTTATATCCTGGGCCAGCTGCGCCCAGCAGCCAGGAAACCATGTGCCCGATGGCCTGATGGCGCTAATCAGAGCCACACAACATCCCGGTGGGTCTATCTGCATCTCTGGCCCGCTCACATGCCCCGTGTGCCCCGCCGCTGTGATTGATGAGCGATAGAGCAGGACAGAGGGCATGGCAGAGACGGGGGGGGTGCCACAGCCCCACAGCTGGTGATGAGGAGAGGTGTCCTGGGGTATTTTTGAGGTGTGATTTAGCACAAGGCGTATGAGCAGTGGCTGAGGGAGCTGGGGGGTTCAGCTGGAGAACAGGAGCTGAGGGGAGACCTTCTGATCTCTGAACTGCCTGAAAGGAGCTTGGAGCCAGGGGGGTCGGGCTCTGCTCCCCAGGAACAAGCGCCAGGAGCAGAGGAAACGGCCTCAAGTTGCGCCAGGGGAGGTTGAGGTTGGATCTGGGGAACAATTTCTTCCCCAAAGGGCTGTGGGGCATTGGAACAGGCTGCCCAGGGCAGTGCTGGAGTCACCATCCCTGGAGGGGTTTAAAAGGCGTTTAGATGAGGTTCTTAGGGATGTGGTTTAGTGCCAGAGTTGGGTTATGGTTGGACTTGATGATGCTGAGGGTCTCTTCCAACCGAAATGATTCTATGAGTCTATGATTTCTCCTGCAGTTTGGCTGCAGGACAAATCGTGTCCACCTGCTCCAAAGCACAGCGTCTCCGAGCTCTGCCAAGCCAGAGGTGATGCCTCCTTTTAATCCCTGGAGTACTTTTGATCTGGTTCACCTCAGTAGAAATCCCCCCAGAAGCTCTGGCTGAGGTCACTGCAGATTTTCTGGTTTAAATAAGCTAATTTGGGCTTGTAACCGCAGCCGAGTTTGGAATCAACTCGTTCTCTCCAGACACGGTGCTGCCAGCACAGGCGCTGCCCTGGTGCGGCGGCTCCGACCGCAGGGAGGTGTGTGCTGCTCGTCCTTCCTCCGCAGCACCCAGGTTTGGTTTAACCAGCCCCGTTTCCTCTGCCTGGTGCTGGCACCACACCCTGCCCCCTCCCCATGCTCAGCACCCCCGGCTGTGCACGCTGAGCCCCCCCGGTTCCTCCTGCCGTCCCCATGTGAACGTGGCAAGAAGCAGCTCCCGGCCGTGAGCCCCGTGCAAAGCAGCTCACGAGGGATTTTATGGGTCCTGCACAGGGTGCCCTGGGCCGGGGCTCTGGAGCAGCCTCGTGGTGTTGGTCACACCACAGTGACCACGGCTGGTTGTGCCGCACGGGGTGCAGGTGGTGGGGGCACCATCCAGCCCCTTCGCTCCTGGGGACGTGTTCGCTCACCGGAGATGCGGTTCCAGGGCAGAGGATGCCAGGGGAAGGCTGAGCTGGTGTTTGGGGACACAGCACCAAGCTAGTCCAGCCTCTCCAGCCCAAATCCCAGCCGCAGGGAGGGGGGCATCGCTTCTCTGGCAATCGCCGGTGACCGTCGTGTAAAGAGGCAGCGAGACTCGTGAGTTTGGTTTGACGCTCGCTCCAGGGGATGCTGAGGGCTGCGCGTCCCCAACCCTCCCATCCCATAGGCACCGAGCAGGGGGAACACTTGGTGCCAATCACTGCAGATCAGCCCAAAGGTCAAAGTCTCAAGCTTGTCACAAAGGAGGGGACACTACAGAGGACGGGGTCCGGGCTGGCCCACTCATGATGGGTTTGATTGGGATGACTTCCAAGTAATTATCTTTACTTTTTTGAGAGGTGGGAGGGCATTTTATGCAGCTGTTTGCTTTCTGTTTAATGTTTTTGCATCGAGGAAACACAAGTTTCTAAAGAAAAGCCACTTAAAGAAAAAAACATCAACAAAACTTTGCCATTTAAGGTCATGAATGTGGCCTAAAGGAGACGATCCTGAAACTTTCTGCTTTGTGTTCTTGTTTTCCTTTCAAACCCAGAGATGCACCACAGAGACCTTTCCCCCATCACCACCACCCAGTTGCAACAAAGTGATGCTGAGGCACAACAGCTGTGCCCGGGTGATTGTTGGAGCACTGTGAAGGGCCAAATCTCCAGGTTGGCCCAAGTTGGAGGGGTCTTGCTGGCTCTTCCCAGCTCCTCTGGGGTGCATCCAGCCACATTGGGGACCGGGATGTGCCCCTGGACAGACAAGAGACCAAAGCCAGGAAACACAACCAGGAGCGATCAGTCATTTTCAAACGAGCACAACTCCACCCTTCCTGGAGCAGAAAAACACCTCTGGGTGAATGGATGCTGCTGCTGGGCTGTGCTGGG
Source organism: Patagioenas fasciata (assembly GCF_037038585.1). NCBI lineage: Eukaryota > Metazoa > Chordata > Aves > Columbiformes > Columbidae > Patagioenas > Patagioenas fasciata. Next base: position 4,479,018 of record NC_092546.1, on the reverse strand, counting down.
GCCACGCAGCGGGGACACAATGGCCTTATGGGGCAGCAATGGGGACACCAGCTGCCCGTGAGCCAACCTGGGGGTCACCAGGCTGGACCCTCCCTCAGGCAGAGTTCTCCATCTCTTCTTCATCAGAACATACACCAGTTTTAACCAGGATGGTGCAGCAGCGCAGCAGGAAAACCTCAACAGAAGTCATCGCTATTTTATCTTGTGTTTGTAGCTCGCTGCTTTTCCCCCGTCGCTGCTCGTGGCCCCCGCGGTTCGGAGCTGGATGCCCTGCAGGGAGCAGCGGGCTGGGCAGGGCTGACTGGGCGTGATGGTGCTGGGCTCCAGGCTGCTCCGGCCCCTGGGCACCCCATTTGTGTGCAGACAAACTCTTCCCTTGGGGGCCAAGGTGCTTTTCCCTTCCCCTTGGCCTGGGCAGAGCAGGCTATGGAGGCTCCAGGGCTCCTGCTGCTCAGCACCCAAGAGCACCCACTACGGCCACGGCTCCGGCAGAGGGTTCGGGGGCTGCAGCTGCCCCCAGAGCTCCCTTGGTCCTCGCAAGCTCAGCACTCAGCAGCTACCAGGCAGTTTCAAGTGTGTCGTGGTCTTGATCTGAAGGAAAGAGATGAGAAACGTTGCAGGACAGGGTGGCCCTCCCCAGCCCCCCTGCATCGCAAAGAAAGACAATCTGAACTGAAACAGCAGCAAAGGAGAAGTATCAAGATAAAGCCCAGGCTGGCTCTGTGCTGATAGCACGGGGAGCCGCTGCAGATCAACAGGAACTCTCCCCAGGCGGCTGCTCGGGGAAGCGGGGCCTCATTTGCCCCCATGGAGATGGGGATCCCACCCCAGGTCCGGCAGCAGCAGCTCTGCGGGGATGTGGGGCCGGGTTTGTCCCCCCAGCGAGGTCCCACTCTGCACACACAGGAGGAGATACAAGTCCCCCCGGGGTCATCTGCTGACTTTATCAGCATGAGTTTCTTTCCACGCTGCTGATAGAAAAGCCCAAACCACCAGCTGAAAGGGTGAACGTGGAGGATGGAGCCCTGAGTTTGGAGGAGAACAGCTCTTGCTTGCACACGACTTCCCGCAGCAGGAGCCTCTTTGGCATTTTCCACTTGTCCAGGCTGGGATCTCTCCGCTCATCAAGCAGTGAATGGACTCCCAGGATGGAAGAAATCACTGATTCTGCTCTCAGCCTGGGGACCTGTCCCTGGCTTTGTGCCAGCCCGAAAGCAGAAAGCAGGGCAGAGTCTCCGCTGTGATCCCGAGTTGAAAGGTGCTCCGTCTTTCTTTTCTCTATGCTGCTTTGCAGCTGTTTTGGGTGGGGTCCACCCTGCACAGAAACGCGGTTGGTGTTGTAACTTCCCTTTTGCCACTTTGGTAGGTAGAAGTCTCACTTATTTAGCACGAGGAGCCCTCCCCGCTACCTGCTCTGTGCAGCTGGAGAGCACCGGGGCTGCTGAACCTCCCTCGGGCAGCGGGAGCCTTGCCGGTCATGACAGGTGAGTCAGAGGCAAATTCAACAGCTGCGGTTGGGAATGGTGCGGTGCGAGACTTTCTCTCCAGGCAAGAGGTCAATGGCAGGCATTAGCATCACAGTGATGCCAGGACTCCTGGCTTCTGGTCTCCATGCACGCCACGCGCCTTCTGCAGTGCCAGGCAAGCGGCAGCAGCGCTGTGTCTGCTTCCCCGCCTGTGACCTGGACAGAGGGACAACCCTGGTGCATCTCCAGAGGGTGCCTGGAGAGCTGGAGGTGGAGGGTGCAGCGTCAGGGCCCACGCAGGGCCTGGACCGGCTGCTTTTCTTTGAGCTGGGTGTAGCTGAGCCCCAGCTTGAGACACGCAGGTGACAGGGCAGGACATGGACGGACGTGTCCCGTGAGGCTGGCGGGAGCTGGGCCTGCGGAGGAGCTCACGGGGGTGAGAGCACGGAGCTTATGGAGCTTCCTCCTGGCTGAGGATGGAGCTGGGCGCGGGTGGCGCATGGGGCAGGTGATGAAGAAGCAGTTGCTCTCTGCTCAGAGGTAAATTTAACCCTGCCAAAGGCAAAGCACTGAGTGTCTTAGGCTGTCTGGGTGCTTCCACTAGCACTTTGTTCAGCCCAACACTCTACCCAGCAAGGTGGGAGGTGTTAACCTGTTCAGCCCAGCCTGCCCTGGTTCAAAGAGGAGCTGGACACGTTATTTCATTCATGTCCCACCTTCACAACCGCAGCCAGACCCGTCCTGAGAAGTGATGGCAGCTGTTAGAAACGATGTCAATACTCTAGCTCACAACAGGAAACGTTATTAAACAACAGGAAGCCCAGGCGTACGCGTGGCCTTACAAAACACCTCACCCTGCTCTCCCATCTCTCCTGCAGCGCTGCGAGGCTGGCAGACGGGGCTCTGACATCCGCACCCCGGGCACTGCTCTGCTCCAGACCCACCTCAACCCTTCCTGCATCCTGCATCCCTCGGCTCAGAAGATGGATGCTCCAGAGCTGAGCTGGCTGGTGAATCACTCACTTCGCTTTCCACTGGGCTCTGCTCAATATTCTGAGCTCAGACTTGACGGGAAGGGCTCCTGCCTGCAGCTGACTGCCATGAGGAACGTGAACATCATCCTGCAGCACTACAACTTCACAGGCAAGCTGACCAACCGGCACTCTGGGGACGAGGGCATGGGTCTCATCCGCACCACCTTCGTCATCGTCAGCTGCTTCATCATCCTGGAGAACCTGCTGGTGCTGCTGGCCATCCTGCGCTGCCTGCGGGCCCGCCGCTGGGTCTACTCCTGCATTGCCAGCATCACCGTGAGCGACCTGCTTGCAGGGATCGCCTACCTTTCTAATCTCTGCCTCTCGGGCAAGAAGACCTTCCAGCTCTCACCCCAGCTCTGGTTCCTGCGGGAAGGCATCCTCTTCGTCGCGCTGGCTGCCTCCACCTTCAGTTTGCTGGTGACGGCCATCGAGCGCTACAGTGCCATGGTGAGGCCGATCGCTGAGAACGAAGCCAGCAAGACCCTGCGCTTACGGGGCCTGATCGTGTCCTGCTGGCTGCTGGCCTTGGTCATCGGGCTGCTGCCGCTGCTGGGCTGGAACTGCCTCTGCGACTTCAACGCCTGCTCCGTCCTCCTGCCTCTCTACGCCAAGAACTACATCCTTTTCTCCGTAGTCATGTTCAGCATCATCCTCCTGGGGATCATCGGCCTTTATATCTCCATCTTCCAGCTGGTCCAGGCCAGTTCTAAGCAAACCAGCTCCCGGCACAGCCGCAAACGGTCCCTGCGCTTGCTCAAGACTGTGCTGATGATCCTGGGCGCCTTCATTATCTGCTGGAGCCCCCTCTTTGTCCTGTTGCTCTTTGACGTCTTCTGTGAGACCCAGACCTGCAAACACCTGCACAGCCTGGACTGGACCTTGGCTCTGGCCATGCTCAACTCGGCCATCAACCCCGTCATTTACTCTCTGCGGAGCGTGGAGGTTCGCCGGGCCGTGGGGAGCCTGCTGTGCTGCTGCTGTGTCAGGATCGGGCTTTGCAAGCCCGGGAGCTGCGTGGTCATCACGGACATCAACTCCGGCTCGTCCACAGAGAGCTCCCTGCGCTACCGCGAGAGCTTCCGCAGCTCGGTGGCGCTGAACGCCCGGCCCAGGGCTCCCCTCTCCAGCAACTCCAGCATGATGAGCAACCTCCCCAGCCTCTGAGGGGCCGCAGGGAGGGCAGGGGGAGCCACACAGCCCAGCAGGACCTCACACTGCTGGGGCTGGCCTGGCAGAACTGGAGCCTACGTGCACCTCAGGCTGAGCAGGCGCAGCCTGGCTCGGTCGTTAACTGTGGTTTCCAGCCCCGTCACACCGGGATGTTCTGCACGTGGGGGCAGCACCGGGGTGTGCGTTGCTCCTGGGGTGTGAGGGAAGGACAGGGGCACATCTTGGGACAACTGTTGTGCTTGGTGGACCCTGCTCTGTGTGTGTGTGTGTGTGTAGATGCTGTATGTGCCCAGATGAGGGTATTTTGCCCCAACCAGCCTACCCCCAGCCTCTTAGAATCACAGAATATTTTGTGTTGAAGGGACCATTAAAGCCCATCCAGTTCCATCCCTGCTCATGGCCTTAACACCGTGTCAGCAGCAGGAAAGAACCAAGGAGAACTTCACCAAGACACCTCGGTGCCGGGACATCAATCACTCGTGCCAAGGCAGAACCAGAACAAGAGCAACTGGAACTGGGACCCCAAATCCTGCCGGCAGCAGTGGGTTGTAAAACAGGAGAAGAGGTGGTGCGACTAGGATGGAGCAGGGAGATAATGACGACCCAGGTGGAGCTGGACTCCGTGGTGCTGCTAATGAGACACAGAGGTCTGGGATTCCTCTTTGTGCCAGGGGAAATCATCAGGGACGCTGCTACGGAGCACACCTGGAAGAAAAGGGCTTGTTGCACTCTGCATCTCCCAGGACAAGGCCTGTTGCTTTATCACAGAATGGTTTGTGCTGAAGGGACCTTCCCAGCTCATCCAGTGCCATGACAGGGACATCTTCACCAGCTCAGGGTGCTCAGAGCCCCGTCCAGCCTGGCCTGGGGTGTCTCCAGGGATGGTTCATCCACCACCTCTCTGCCCAACCTGGGCCAGGCTCTCACCACCCTCAGGGCCAACGATTCCTTCCTCATGTTCAGCCTGAATCCCCCTCCTTTAGTTTAAAACCATCACCCCTTGTCCTATCACAACAGGGCCAGACAGCGACCCGGTGCAGCCCGAAGGCGCCGCCAGCTTGCGCCCAGCTCTCCGCTCCGCTGCGATCAGCGGGAACAGCACCGAACACGCGAGCGCTGCGGGAGCAGCTCCTGACAACTTAAACCCCGCTGTCCTGGGCCCTACGCAGGGGTGCCGAGCACCCAGCCCCTTTGTTTCGCAATAAATCTGGGTGCCCAGAACCGCCCGCGTGGTTTGATGTGGTTGATCTGCCCGCCCGGGGTGGGCGGGGCTGGGGGGCGGGGCCTGCGCCACCGCTGCGCGCGCCCCCTGCAGGCCGCGCAGGGCGCCCCGCGTCGCCGCTTCGGCCGCCGCGCCTACAACTCCCAGCGGCCCTTGCGGGAGACGCGGCCGGTGCGTGCGTGGCTGCGTCGTGCGTGCGTGCGTCGTGCGTGCGTGCGTCGTGCGTGCGGTGCGCGCCGGTGAAGCGGCCGGGGGACGGGAGCTGCGGCGATGCTGGAGGAGGCGGGTGAGGTGCTGGAGTCGGTGCTCAAGGCTTCGTGCCTGCCGCTCAGCTTCCTGCTCTTCGTGCCCGCGGTGCTGCTGCTCCTGGGCCCGCCGCCCGCGGCCGAGGCCGCCCACGAGTTCACGGTGTACCGCATGCAGCAGTACGAGCTGGGCGGGCAGGCCTACGGTGAGACACTGCACGGCCCGGCCGGGATCGGCCAGGCCCCGGGCCTCCGGGAGGGGGATCCTGCCAGCGGCCCGCTTCACGGCCCGTGGGCCCGGGGAGGAGCCCAGGATAGGCCGCGAAGCCGCAGGCGGCCCCGGGAGGGCGACCCGGGCCTGGGGAGGCGGCAGGAGGGCCCGGGGAGGCGGCAGGAGGGCTCAGGCCCAGCCCCAGGCAGGCCGCAGATGGGCCTCACGTCTCAGCATGAGCAGGAGGCTGCCAGGAGCTCCCACGTGGTGACCGAGGTGTCCGAGGACCCCGCCGTGTCATTGCGTGTGGGCTGGGCCCTGTGCTGCAGGTGGTCCAGCTGCAGCCCTCTCGTGTACCGGGGAACTTGGTCATAACCTCAGTTTTGTTCTCTTGCCATTGACAGGTTGATTCTTCGTTGTTCTTCATTGTCTCAGCAATGTCTGTTGTTCCAGTGTCTCCTCATTTGAGAGTCTTTTACAGTTCTTCCTTTATGCTACTGTTGAGCTCCGGTTCCTTTGTTCTGTTGCTTCCAGGCTGTTGATTGTGCAACACCTTTCACCGAGTCAGAAACACAACCTGTTCTGCGAATCACTGAAGTGCTGTAACCCTCAGCCTCCACGCCCCTGTGCTCACTAACGCAGGCCTGCGTGGCGGTGAGGGGGAGGACTGGAGGGTGGTTGAGGCTGTGAAGTGCTGGAGTCCAGCCCGGCAGGACGTGGCTGGACAGATGTTGCTCTGATTGATGCAAGGAAAAAAATCACAGGTCTCTCTTCCTTCTTGGACAAAGGGAAAGAGAAGAACGTAGCTCTCTGCAGGTCGTGGCTGCTCTGGAGTTCATCAGACTGTCACCAGGACTGTTGTGAGAAGGAGCTAGGCCCAAGCAAAGGGGATGTGATGAAATCACTTACAAACCCCACTTACAAACCCTCTTGCTGTTGTCTCCTCGCAGGCACCAGGAGCGCGGTGCTTAACACAGAAGCCCGCACTGTAGAAGCGGATGTGCTGAGCCGCCGCTGCGTGATGATGCGGCTGGTGGATTTCTCCTACGAGCAGTACCAGAAGGCTCTCCGCCAGTCAGCGGGCGCTGTGGTGATCATCCTGCCGCGATCCATCTCTTCTGTCCCACAGGACGTTGTAAGGGTAAAAAAAATGTTCCCTTTCTCTTCTGATGGGAGATATGGTTGAGAGGGAGAGAGGCTTGGGTTGCTGCAGGACTGGAAGCTGTTGTAATGCACAACAAATCATATTCTAATTTTAAAGTTTGCCTTTCTCTGCTTTGGTTGTTAATTTTTTACTGCCCTCCTGCATTTTTAGCAGATGATAAGTTTGTGTCTCGCTTAAATCATCAGCAATTCATGGAGATAGAGCCGGAAATGCTCGCGATGGAAACCATTGTGCCAGTCTACTTTGCGGTGGAAGATGAAGAGCTGCTGTCTATCTATGAACAAACACGGGCTGCTTCTGCGTCACAGGGTTCTGCCTCGGCTGCAGAAGGTGGGTTCTAACACGTGGGGGAAAGGCTGAGAGGAGGACAGGCCTGATCCCAGCTCTGGGAGCAGTCTGCTGCGTCTCGCACCGTGGACCGGTGTTGTGTTGCTTGCATGTTTATTCTTTGTTAAAGTGCTTTGAAACGTAATGGAAGAAAAACACAGTTAAAGATAGAGTATTACTTGACTATATTTGGAAATACGGTGGCATGGAGTTGAGTTCTCAGCTTCACACTGTTATGAGTAAGATAGGGAATCCAGCTCGGGTTAAAAACAACACCGAAGGTGTTAAATGACTATGGTGTGTGGGTAGATGCTGAAGCTTTTTGTCTGACCACAAGTCATTTCAGTGCTTCCATGTATTCCCCTGTAAATAGCTTTACTATCTTACCAGCCTACTGCTCATGATTCATTTTAGGACTGCTGGAGGAAAGTTTTTGGTTTAGCCAGCACAAAATATGGGGATTTCAGGACAGAATGAAAATTTGCGGTCACCAGGATTCCGTGTCAATGCATAAACGCAAGCAACGGTTGAAAAGGCTTAAATGGTTTAAAGCTGGTCTCTCCAGAGCACAGTTAGCAAGGGAAATAAAGGGACAAAACTTTCCCAGGCATACATTGTAGGGCTTTGGTGGTTTTTTTTCAGTTCTGCTGCACACAGCAACTGCCAATGGCTTCCAGATGGTGACCAGCGGGGCTCAGAGCAAAGCCATCAATGACTGGCTCATCCCCAGCGTGGAGGTGAGTTGTGTTTGGGTTCAAACTGGCGGCGTTGTGGGATGCCTCTTTTATCAGGACTTCAGCAGACGTTTGGACTGATGGAGAAGTTGGGGGAGTCTCAGCTGGGTTAGTGTTTGATGTCCTTAGAGCTGAGGCTGCTGCAGATTCAGGCGTGGAGAAGTTGGGCTGTCTTTGTACGGCTGAACTGAGGCAATGCTGGGTGACACCGATGTCTTTCTGTCTTTCCTCTGCAGGGAAGGCTCTCGGGGCTGGGTGGAGAGGACCTGCCCACCGTTGTGATCGTTGCCCATTACGACTCTTTTGGAGTGGCTCCAGTGAGTATTCTTCCTTCCTGCAGCTCTCTGTTCCTGTCTTTTCTCTCATGTGGCCTGTGCCCCTGTGGTGTTTCTTGGCCTTAAAGACCCGGGGCAGTTAGAAGTGAAGTGTGGTGGCGTGCTGTCTTCAGGATTGTTGTGGTACATGAGAGCGGGGTTGTTACCTTGTCTCTGCCCCCTTCATCCTGCAGTGGCTGTCGCACGGCGCTGACTCCAACGGCAGCGGTGTCTCGGTGCTGCTGGAACTGGCCAGGCTGTTTTCCCGACTCTACACCTACAGACGTACCCATGCTGGGTAAGAAACTGCCCTGTTCTCGGTGGAATGTGTGTAGCTGAGATCAGGGAAGAACAGCTTTTGCTCCAGACCTGTAGGGTGTTGCAAGGAGTCCTTTACTCCCTTTGCTCCCCTCTGAGTACGGCTGCAGTTAATCGCCAAGCTCCTTCCTTTGGTTTCTTTGCCATAGCTCTGCTCAAGCTTGGGAACAAGTGGAAGGGCTGGTGTGGGGAGCAGATTCCATCCTCAAGCACGGGGAACTCCCCCTCTTCACCCCATCCCCTTTACATTAGTATGTGGCACATAGGAAGTGTTTTTAATGGGCAGTTTGCCTTGAATGTCAGGTGCCAGCTCTTGTGATTTCACCCACCTCCGAGGCTGAGTACGGGAGTTCTGTAGCCATGGAGTGCAGTGTGCTGACACTTTTCTGTCTTCTTTGATGGGCAGGTATAACTTGCTGTTCTTTGCATCTGGAGGTGGCAAGTTCAATTACCAAGGAACCAAGCGGTGGCTGGAAGACAATTTGGACCACACTGGTGAGTAAGGCGCTGGCATTCCAGCACGGTCTGCGGCAAGGCCTCTGTTAATACGATTGTGCTGTGTCTTGTGATTGTGCTAAGTGTCTTGTATGTAAGAATCTCCTTGTGTGGGCCATGATGTTTTGGGATGGAAGTCCCAGCACAAAGCATAGCAATAAAGGTGTGGATTTTTCTGTTGCAGATTCCAGCCTGCTTCAGGACAACGTAGCATTTGTTCTCTGCCTTGATACTCTGGGCCGAGGCAATACCCTTCATCTCCATGTCTCAAAGCCTCCCAAGGAGGGGACCTTGCAGCATGCGTTTCTGAGAGAACTGGAGATGGTAATGAAAAGCACATTGGGGAGATGGGAAGTTGGGACTTACTGTGGGGAGCCGCAGCTTTCCAGGAGTGCAGTAAAGGGCTGAAGAGGTGAAGAAAGGGTGTGCCATTGAAATATTTCATGTGTTGTTCACAGTCACTTGATTTGAAGTGCAGACAATTCCTCATGTCTCAGTCCCAAATAAAGCAGACTAGATCTGCTGCGTTTTCCACTGTGCTCCCTTATGGCTCCTTGCTTGCAAAAACTACCCAGCTGATTTCTGTAGTGGCATTAAACCAGTGTTTTTTGACGGTACACCAGCTATTTAATGACAGTAACCACACCTTTGAGGTGGAAGGGTATTTACCTTCCGGAAAACAAAAAAATTGAGTCTAGGTGGACTGGGCAGTGCAAGATTTGACTATGCAACAGGCAGCGTGACACCCTGGATGGCTTGTCCTTTCCCTCAGGTTGTTGCCAGCCAGTTCCCAGAGGTGAAGTTTTCCATGGTGCACAAGAAGATAAACTTGGCCGAGGACATGCTGGCGTGGGAGCACGAGCGCTTTGCCATCCGCCGCCTGCCGGCCTTCACCATCTCCCATCTGGAGAGCCACCGGGACAGCCTGCGCAACAGCATCATGGACAGGAGGTCAGGGGCGCTGGGGGGAAGCTGCAGCCAAAATCCAGCTTGTAAACACCAATTGGCTTCGTGACTGCTTGTGCTGTTCCTATGGTCAGAGTGTGGCTGAAAAAACACTGGGAGTTGGGCTGTGGATTCAGGGCTGTGCTCGATGCGGTGAAAACGGGCGGTTTCTAGAAGAAGCTGGTCCCGTTGACAAGTCCATAATCCCCTCTTTTGCTTTAGGGCACGAATAGACACTAAGGCACTAACCAGGAACACGAGGATCATTGCTGAGGCTTTGACAAGGGTCATCTACAACCTGACAGACAAGGTAAGAGCCACCATTGTGCAGTGCTGGCCAAACTCACCCTGCCCAGCTGAGCGTGCCCTCATGTGCCTGTTTGTTGTTTTTTCCCTTGCAGGGAGCACCTGCAGATCTGCAGATCTTCACAGATCAGATGGTGAGCACCGTGCGTTTTTGTAACCTGTGGGGAGAAGGAATTGGGTCTGGGAGACATCTCAGTGTGTGTGTGGTTGACTCCCTTGCTTTGGTGGTATTTTTCTGCAGCAGATCCAGGAGGAACAACTGGAGTCCGTGATGGACTGGCTGAGCAGTCAGCCCCGGGCTGCCCAGCTGATTGATAAAGACAGCACCTTCCTCAACACCTTAGAATATTGTATGGGTCGCTACCTGAAGGATGTCAAACAGCATCATGTGAAGGCAGACAAACGGTAAGAAAGAAGATGAAAGAACCAGCCAGGGCACACAAGCTGGCGTCCTCCTGCAGTTAATTTTGGCTCTGAGCTGCAGCTTTTCTGGCTGCTTGGCGTGTAGCTGGAAGCGATTGCTCTTTTCTGCTCTCCTGTCAGTTTTGGTTCATGCTGTTCTCCCAGAAAAAGCTCTTTATCATTCCTCACAGCACAGTGCTGAGTCTCGGCAGCTCCCTCTGTCTGCAAGGCTTGTTCTTTCACTGTTACTGTTCCACCCTTCCCACTGTGGGTCTTGGTTCTCTCTGAAAATATTCAAGTATCTGAGAAAGCCTTTTTTAATTACAAGAAATGCAGCTCCCATCCTGGCTGACCTGCTTGGGTTAAAGCGGTTCAGTGAACCCAGCGAGGCATCTTCCATGTGCCTCTTCCGAGACAGCCGAGCAGCGTGTGTTTCGGATTGTATCCTCGGGCTTCTGATTGTAGGAAAAGAGACACTTGGCAACTAAAATCAGTTCAAAACTGGTGTGCAGGGAGGTCACGCCAACCTGTCTGTGCTGTCGAGAAGTGTAACACGCTCTAAGGAATTCCTTCTTCTCACAGGGACCCTGAGTTTGTTTTCTATGACCAGCTGAAACAGGTGATGAACGCATACAGGTGAGGAATTCCCTTTGGGCTGTTGCGCTGTTGTCTCTCTCTGTGGCAACACTTTCTGCAGCAACTTAATGTGTTTGTTCTTTATTGCAGGGTCAAACCGGCCATCTTTGACCTCCTGCTGGCCGTCTGTATCGCAGCGTACCTTGGTGTTGCCTACGTTGCAGTGCAGGTAAAGAAGAGAAGCGGGAGATGGTTGTATTATTTCCTCGTTAATAACGTTAACTCCAGTAACTGGTGCTCACACAGGCCCAGGACAAAGGTGGAACGATAATGCCGCCTCGCTCTACAAGCAGCGATCCAAACGGGCTGGCTGGTTCGATGTGTATGTGTTGAGTATTGAAGACAATCTCTTGCCATCCCAGTGCAAAACTATGTGCTAGAGCCCCTTCTTTTGGTGAAGGATGCACATAACCCTCTTGTTAAGCTCTTTTGGTTTTGTAACAGCTTCAGACTGAAACTTCTCAAAGTAACTAAGATCTCCTGTAATGTTAAAGGCTTGCAGCTTGGAGCATTAGGAGATCCTTCTGATATCTGAACTTGGGATGCAGCTTAGAAATGCATCTTCAGGGGGGTTTTTGTGATTGTTTGTCATTACAAATTATTTGGAGCCTGGATCTTCTTGTATCTATCAAATATCTGAAGGAGCTGTTAACAAATCAAAATGCAATTAATCAAAAGAGGAATTAAGTGAATTTCTAAGTCACTGGTGAGCTGATGAAAGAGAAGATCCAGTTAAAGGACAGTCATTTGATTAGAATTTATAACGTCTCATGGTTACTTATTTTCCTTCTGTTCCAGCACTTTGGTCTTCTCTACAAGTTGATACAGAGGTTATCCATGAAAACCAAGCAGCAGTGACGCGAGTCGTCGCGGTACAGCAGCACTGAGCCATCGGTGAGCCCGTCAGGAACCTCCTGCTCCCACTGAACCCTGCTGTTTCCCTTCCTCTGTCTCCTCTTCGCTGCTCTAGAGAGGGGAGGAAGGCAGAAAGAGAATGAAATTCTAACTCTTGTGCGCCTTTTAAGCGCTTTTCTTCACCTTCTTGCACCATGTCTGTTTTCCTTTGCTTTTTTGGGGAGAGGTTCAGAGACTTCAGTAGTTCCCGCCGGTTGTTTAAACACCGAATGGCTGATTCTGAGCAGCTTCTCTGAGTGTAAAACCAAGTCCAGCACCTTCATGGACTCGTGTGCCCTCCAGCCAACTGGGAAGCTCAAACTGCAGAGTGTTGTGTTATCTCTGCCCAGCAAACAAGGACTCAGAGCAGTTTAAAAGAAAACAAAAAGTACACGTGCAAATTAAAGAGAATACTATGAGCGTGTTCTCTTCTAGCACCTCTTCCTTAAGTTCAGCGCCTGGCTTTAGGGAAGCGTGGTGAGTGTCTGCAGGAGGATCTTCCCTCCTAGGAGGTGCACTGTGAACGGTTCTGACTGTTGTTGCCAGAATGAGGAGAGGCTGTTAAAACGGGTTCCTCGTGTGAGGGTTCTTAGCAGGGCAGGTTCTCTCCTGTCTCTGTTGGAGGATGCGTTTTGCACTGGACTTGATTTCTCTTCAAGTTTTCAGTCCTTGAACAGTTTACAGCTGCCACCGCTCTGTGCTGAACTCTTGCTTGGTTTTCAAGGGGGGTTGTACAGCCTCAGTGCTGCAGGATCCTGTTCTGTGCTGTTCCGTGTATTCAATGAGGTGGTTATACCAAGAGCAGCTTCTGCTGAGCTCTGGCCTGTAATCCCTTCAGTCTTCACTCCTCAGTTTTCACTCCCAGATGGCTTCTGGAATTCGAGGTGTTTTCCCATGTTCACCTGCATCTCAGGGTCTCATTTCACGTTTTTCCGCTCTATTATTTCTGGAAACGCTGTTCCTGACCTGCATGTATGAACAAGTTCCCGAAGTGCTTGTTGCCGTCTGCTCGTGTGCCGCCCCCGGTGTGTGCGGAGGGAGGCAGGTCACTTAGCCATTAAAAAGCAAATCAAAACGTGAAGTTTTATGAATGTCATTTTAAACGTGGCTGTTTCTAGAGCTGTACCTAAGGGAACACACTCTCTCTGTTACTTTTCTCCTTGCACAAGCCTCGTGTTTAGCTTGCTGATGCTTCTGCTGCCAGTGCTGTGCGAAGATCGGGAGGACCAGGTAACCGGTTGCTCAGGCATTGTCATCGTCTTATGTTTAAGTCTTTCTTGAATTCCACCATCCAAAATAAGCAGGATACTTGTCACCACTTTCTGGTGAGAGCTGAATGCCTTTTCTGGGCAGTGTTGCACTTCGTTTACCCCCAAATTCTTCTGGAAAATATATCAAGATACTGACTACAAGTCCCAGGGTATTTTGGGAGATTCCTGATGGAATACTCCTGCTTGCCGCTCCACAGAATGAGTCCTTTCTGTAATTTGTTCTATGCACATGAGGTCTCTTCACAGACCACGCTGACTACCTCTTGCATTTAAAATAGCATCATCTACAGAGGCTGAAAAGCTCTCGTGGGTTTGAATGCTGGTGTCACCTTTTGTTTGCATGCGAGGAAAATTCAAGCCGAGCATCCTTGTCTATTCCACAGCCGCTGCGTGTGTGCCTGTTAGAAAAGGGGTGGTTGTGGCCTTGTCCTTTGGATGGGGACCAAAGCGCTGATTTCCATCCGTCTTTCATTGTTCCTCTGTAGCCTCCTTGGAATCCCCTCACCCCATGCCGTGTGCTTTCTGCTACTTTAAATGTGCAGCGCCTTGTTCTTTAAAGGGTCTTTTCTGTTCTGGGAGAGCATGCTGGTGGCAGCAGGTATACCACTGTAACACCAGCTACCCTGGTACCAAGCACTACATCAGCCCTACAGGGAAAAAATGCCTTTTTCTGATCTTTTGAGTGCTTATTTAAAATACAGCTCTGCATGCACTAAGTGTTTGTGACGCTCCGCTGCCAAATGAGTTTATGGTGACTTCAGAAATGGCTGGAAGATGAGCCGTGATTCTTTTCCAAGGACTGATGCTCTGCCCTTAGAGACCGTGGCTGTTGTGCTCTGGACTGTGAGGCCCAGAATGTCCATGGCACCGTGGCTATTGAAGAATTTCTCCATAGGTTCTGAGTATCTGGAAGTAGTTTCAGGGGCCTCCAGCTGCATCCCATGTTCCTGGTGTGTTACACTTGGAGAGGGAACGTTCCCTCCAATCCAGATTGCCTAACCAGGCTTAATTACTCCATTACTTCATTAAGAAAAATAGGAAACCCCCATGTTATTAACAATCCTGCTGCAGCCTGACTCCATGCATATAAAATTTATGGGTAATGGGCAAGAGAGATGAGAACAGGCCCAGAACATTCTTGCAGTGGAGGTAAAGCAGGAGAGTTCATGAACCTGAAGGGCACTTGGGATGGTTCATCGCACTCTCCCACACGAGGGTAATTTGTCCAATAATCCGATTGGATGCATTTTGCGTATCTCTAGCTGCCTGCCATATAAAGTAGTTTTTACGACAGATAAGTGTTTATGCTTTTGATCAAAGTGCATGTGCACTGCAATGTTACACACTCATATCTGAGATTGTTCCAGTTCTGAGGAGACTGGAATTGGACCGAGTGCCTGTCCTGGGAGTGAACTGAGTGCCCACGCTGCTGTTTCCTTCGGGAAGCTGACACAAGCTCGTGAATGTGCTCTGCTATTCTGCTGGGCTTGGAAAACAAAGAAACCCCAAGACAAAAGTGGTGATCCCTACTGCAGCAATTCTGTCACCAAGACAACAGGCGGAGGCAGGAATCTAACAGCTGCTCTGGGAAAATAAAAGTGCTCCACAAGCTGTGTGTAGCTGGTTCTTGTTGCTCCCATTTATCTGTCCTTTTATCAGGAGGAAGCAGCGTGGAAATGTATGTCCACATACACACGAGTGGCCAACAGTTGATGCTTCTAGCCATAAACCAATTTTCTGTGCCGTCTGTCTGGCTCTACCTGTTGCTATCAAAGTCTGCAGCTCACGACAATCTTGTTTTCCAACAGGACTTAAGCACTGAAGCTGTTCGTTCCCTCTGTCCACTCCCTGCAGGACTCATGGGGACTGTGACAAGTAGTTTGGACTCTTGTGGTTGATCCCCCACATAAGAGAAGTTGGTTCTTTGTTATGAAATAGTGACTACTGTGCAACATGAACTCCACCCTGTGTTAAGAGGAAAGACCCTGATGTGGGTTCCCCAGCTGGAGGAGCCACCACCGTATTTTTAGACATTTAAAACCACAGATACCCCCCCAAATTGTTGCGGGGTTTGTTGTTTGTTCCTTTGAAATCATGCACCATAACACCAGCCAGAATCTGGAGCTTCTCCTGCACCGTTTGCCTGTGCTGGGATTTGCATTTAAGAGCCATTCAGTCTTGCTGATGGGAATGATGGGGGTGCTACGATACGTCTTGATAAATTTGGCCTCTGGGTACTTGAGTGTGGGCTCCTGCTTGCTCACTGGAACCTGTTTAGTCTCCATTTGTAGTCATTGGGTATCAACTTCAAGGTTATCATATGGAATATTTGCAGCTCAGGAAGAAGAGGTGATTTATCTGGCAATGTTAACTCAATTATTTATCTCGTGTGTCCTGAAGAACAAATGTATATTGAGGTGGATATTTAAAAGCGAATAGAAAATTCAATGCAGTTGATTTACATTTCTTTCTGGCTATAAATGTAATAATATTTAAGTATTTTACCATTTTTCATTTCCTTAATTGTTTGTCCCTTTTTCCCCTTGGAAAAATAAAGCGATGGATGGATTTGTTGGAGAACTATTTGCTGCTGGAAGCTCAAAAAAATGGAGTTTCCTCGTGTTATTGGAAGGAATAGACCCCTGCAAAAAGGGAGAAAATGCATGCGTTTGAGTGCACCTGGTGCCTACACAAAGTAGCAAAAAGTGAAGTAGTAAAACAGCTACGGACCGTGAGCAAGACTCAGCACCTCGAGGTGGGCAGGTTGGCAGTTGTTGTGCTGAGGAAACAGCAGCATCAGTGCTGTGAAACCCGAGAGCAGGTGGTTGTGTCGGCACCGATTGGCTCAACACCCGGCAGCTGTTGATTCGAATTAAAAATAGCGAGAAATGTGCACCCCGGAGGGGCGGGGCCAGCGGGGGCGGGGCCGGCGGGCAGCGCCGCAGCGATTGGGTGGAGCAGGTTGGGGCGGGGCCAGAGGGGAGCGCCGCAGCAATTGGGTGGAGCAGGTTGGGGCGGGGCCAGCGGGCAGCGCCGCAGCGATTGGGGGAGAGCGAGGGTGCCGGCGCGGGAGGAGACGCGGGATTGGTTGGAGGCCGGGGGGCGGGGCTTGCCTGTTCGAAAGGCCGCGGGCCGGCGGTCCGCGCAGCGCTCGGTGAGGTGCGAGCGGCGCCGCCGCGGTCCCTGCGCTGCTCCCGGGTCCGGTCCGTCCGCTCCCCGCGGCTGTTCCCGCAGGATGCCCAGGGCCAAGGAGTCGGTGGGGACGAGCAACTCGGACAGCGGCCTGCAGGAGGAGGACGAGGCGGGGCAGGGGCAGGTAGTGCTCCCCGGCGGGCTCGGGGTGCTCGGGGCCGGGTCCCCGTGTGGGCCTCGTTGAGCCCGTGTAGCCGGCGCTGTGCAGACCCGGCTGTGGCCCAGCACAAGGTCTGTGTTTCCTCGGGCTGGGCTGTTCAAACCGTGGATCTCTCTTTCTAGAAAAGAAAGCAAGAAACGTCTTCAAAATTGGAGAAAAGAATGAAAACAGAGGGCAAACCCTCAAAGGGGACAGAGAAGGGACAGAGCAGCAGAGAGGAGGGCATGTTCCAGGTACGGAGGGCAGGCTCTGGGATCACATCTCACTCCTGCTCTCTGTGCGGGTTTCCCCTCTGCCTCAGCACCTGTAGTGGAGTGTTTATGGAGCTCAGCTGTTCTCGGGCACATCCAGTGACCCGATGGGCCCCGTGGGCTGCGGAGCCGCTTGTTGCAGGGCTGGCTTTAACTGTGGCTCCGTGTCCCCGCAGATCGGGAAGATGCGTTACGTCCACGTGTCCAGCTTCAAGGGGAAGGTTCTCGTGGACATCAGGGAGTTCTACGTTGACAAAGAGGGTGACATGAAACCAGGGAGGAAAGGTACGGTTTCTGGGCCAGCTCTCCAGCTCAGGTTTAGCTCGTGTCCCTCGGTGGCAGGGAGAGCTGTGTGTGCCACGCTGAGGAATGGGGAGCTGGGCAAACCACATGAAAGGGTTTAGCACTTTCTCAGCCTGTGTGGCAACAGCTGGAGAAAAGCACGAAGAATGAGTGAGTGGTCAAGAAGGCTGGTGGTACCTGGGGTGGTCAGTAGGTCAGAGAGGTTCTCCTGCCCCTCTGCTCTGCCCTGGGGAGACCACACCTGGAATCTTGTGTGCAATTGTGGCCCCTCAGCTCCAGAAGGACAGGGAACTGCTGCAGAGAGTCCAGCGCAGCCACCAAGATGCTGAAGGGAGTGGAGCATCTCCCGTGTGAGGAAAGGCTGAGGGAGCTGGGGTTCTGGAGCTGGAGAAGAGGAGACTGAGGGGGGACTCATTCCTGGGGATCAATATGGAAAGGGGCAGTGTCAGGAGGATGGAGCCAGGCTCTTCTCGGTGACAACCAGTGACAGGACAAGGGGCAATGGGTGCAAACTGGAACACAGGAGTGATACCTGGGACAAAACAGCTCACTGTGACAGCACTGAGCGCTGCTCCAGGTGAGCAGTGAAGTGCTGGCACAACCGCCATGTTTAGAAGGCTGTTTCTGGTCCGTGCCTCTCCCTCAGCTTCCAACCTTCCCTTCTGCAGCTGGTCTGAAGGAGCCACTGCTGCACAATGTGATGTTTCCCCCTTGCGCGCTCTGAAACCTCTGCTGCTGTTTGCAGGGATCGCCCTGTCTGGAGAACAGTGGAACCAGCTAAAGGAGATCGTTCCGGAGGTTGATGCTGCACTCAAGAAACTGTAAGATGAAGAATCACGGGCACCTTCAACCTGTTTCCTTTCTCTTAAGTGCACTGACAGCCGTAAGGCCAAAGATTCTCATTTGGCGCCTTCCCCCCTCCTCGATGGGGTTTCCTCGCTGAGGTGGTGGCCGTGCTGACAAGACCAGACACTCTTCTGTTTGCAAGAAGTAGCTTGGAATGAGCATCCGGAATGAGAGGCCGTGCCGTGGAGAGACGTCGGCAGCTCTGGTCCCCAGTGGACTCGAGGTCTGTGCTGGTGAGGGACGCGACCACAATGGCTTTGCAGGGGAGGTGGCCTCAGTGTCCCTGGTGGGGTGAAGCTGCCCCACGTCTGTCACTGTTCCACGGCCTGACCGTGAAGGTGGTTTGTAAATCTCACGTTGCCATCCTCCACGTTTCCTCCATGTGTCATTCTGGCTATTTCAAGTACTTTCTGTGTTGGTGGGGGTTGTTTGGTGTTTTTGTTTCCGAGTGAAGAAAGGGATTATTATATTTTAGCAACTGGGTTGTCTGTAGAGGGTGAATATGCACAATAAACGTGTTTGCATTATGAAAAGGAGAGGCATCGTGTTTCACGGGCCGGCACCTCCGCTCTTCGTTCTATGCGCTCTGCTGTTGCGTTTCCCATTCAGAAGGAGCGTGCTGTCTGTTCTCATTATATGTTCCACATAATCCTGCCACGGAGAAGCAATCAGACCTGCTCCAGGTCATGGGAAGAGCAAGCTAGAATGGGAGTCATTCCAAGTAACTGCTAATTAGGAGGCCTGTTAAACAGAGGGCAAATTAAAGGCCTAAGGAGGAGGGAGAATATTCATTTCCCTGAGGCCAAAAAAATTATGGGGAGGGTTGAGAGAGGGAATTTTGTGCTTGAGCTCTAACCGGATCCCGTTTTGGGATCAGCGGCAGCGAGCGCTGCCTTCCCCAGCAAGGCTTTTCCAGACTTTTCAACAGATTGCGTCTTCCATCTATTTTTGGGTTTTCTCTTGCCCTGGTTTCCATGGTACCCGAATGCTTCACGCTCTCCAGTATTTCTGACACCCGCAACACCTTGGTGAGGTGGGAGGTACCGAGGCCGCCGCTCTTCGGAGGCGCTGGAGCTGGAGCGGCTCCGGGTTGTGTGAAGACGCGAATTGGAACCAGCCCTTCCAAACACTGAATGGTGGATCAACCTTTCGCTGGGGACAGCGGGAGGAAAAGAGCTCATTAAAGTGAGAGAGAGCATAAGGATACGAGGCTGTGGCCCAAAGCCAGGTTGCTTATGCTGTAAACTCACTCCCATTGAATATTTATATAATTATGTCTTAATACAGTTTGCAAACAACTCGAAGAGTTTGCAAACAAGGTGCTTTTTATTTTGGTTTTAATCCTCGGAGAACGGGATCAGGAAGATATCAGGAATCGGGACACTTTGTTGTTCATCTCAACCTGCCCGCTCTCATGGGCAACTTCCCATTGTAAAATCCACAAGCCTTAAAACTAAGTTAATTTTTGGTTTGTTAACAAGTTAAAAAATTTCTATATATATATTTTAAATTGGTTGGGATGACAGATATCTAATGAAAGGTGAACAGCAAGGTCTTGGCAAATGAAAGGGGATGAAAGCTTATAGCGAGTCGTGCTCTTTTACCCAGGGAGGGTGTTAATATGGCTGTCTTGGAGCAGTTTTCTCTGCAGAACCTTTTGCTTCAGACCACAAACAATCGCATTGCAGGGATGAACTCTTATCTCCTCAAATACTATATTGCTGCATGGCCGTTTCCTGCCCGGACTGTTTTAGCCGGTCCTTTGGCTCTTCTGCTTGCGGAGCAAATAGGTAAGAGAAGGCGGATTGTTTTGAAGGATCCTTGAAAGATCCTATTTTCAATGCTTTTCTGGAGCGCTGTGAGCGTTTCCTGCCTCGAGCGCTGTCTCCTAGGTGACGCAGAAATGCAGAGCTCCGGCTTGCGTGTTCTCCATCCCTCCATGCCTCTAGGATCTGGAAGGAAAGGGCAGGCGCTCCCAATGCGAAGCGTGTCTTGCTGTCCTGGTTCTCTCTGCAAACAACCCAGTGAGCACAACCAGCACAAGGATGCACGGGTCCATCCGTCTTCGGGGACGCTGGGGAGGGTGACAGGCTGGAATGTGCAGCCTTTGGTGCGCTGGGCCTCATCAGCCCGGCCTAACAAGGCTGAGACTGCCAGGGCAGCCTGGGCTGTCCTGTCACACTGATCCTGTCACACTGATCCTGTCACACTGATCCTGTCACACTGATCCTGTCACAGCCGGTGGGAGAACAACGCACATCCCCGCACACAGACCTGGCCCTGCAGCAGCAATGGCTGCTCCAATGCAGATGCAGCACCAGCTGGAAATGGAACCTGGCTGGAGCCTTCGCCACCAGGGTAGGGTTAGGATGGAGCTGAGCTGCTCAGGAGAAAGAGCTTTGCCCATGGGGTGCAGACCTGGGGCCACATTCTGCCCCTGCTGAGCCCCGTCCATGCCTGGTGCTCGTGGCCGTGCCCATCGCCCTGGCACCGTTGCTTCTCTTTGGAGGGCTGTGCTATGGTAGAACATATTTTTCTTTAAATATTTCATTTTCTTCCAGATTCTGGTGCTCAGACACCGAGGAAAAGGGGCAGAACGGCGATTTCTGCTCTGGATGTGGAAGGGCACAGCCTTGCCTTTTGTTAGCAGCACAAGAGCCAGCTCTTATTTTGGAAGAAGCTCTAGTGCCTCATTTCCTGACAGCTGATGACAATTTGTCCTGAGATAAGCACCGGCTCCTACAAACAATGCTTCCTACCCCTGCTGAGCACAGGGGGCTGATTGGGGGTGCGCAGAGCTCTCGCCTTTGCTCCTCGGTGTTTCCAGTCCGCGCCTGAGACAGGCGGAGTGCGCCGTGCCTGCGAGGGGTCCCCACCAAGGGGGCCCCCAATCCCCGCACCCCTCCTTTGGGGCTCGGTCCCCCTTGTCCCCGCTTCTCCCCCCCCCCCTCCGCCCCCCAAGCGCCCCGCCTTGCCGCCCCGCAGCCGCGCTCGGGCCCGCAGGGGGCGCTGCGGAGCGCTCTTTGTGGCGCCGCGGCGGCGGCGCTGGCGGCGGGGCCGGTCCAGCCGCGCTGCCGGTCCAGCCGCGCTGCCTCCCCCGTCCGCCCGCAGCCGCGCCGGCCGCGGGGCATGGCCAGACTCACCGAGGGCGAGGCGAGGAGGCAGCCGCCGCCGCCGCTCCCCCCGCCAGCGCCGCAGCCGCCGCGCCGAGCCTCCCCCATGAGCAGCAGCGGCGGCGCGGAGCCCCCCGCGCAGCCCGACAGCATGAAGGACCTGGATGCCATCAAGCTCTTCGTGGGGCAGATCCCGCGCAACCTGGAGGAGAAGGACCTCAAGCCGCTCTTCGAGCAGTTCGGCAAGATCTACGAGCTCACCGTGCTCAAGGACCGCTACACCGGCATGCACAAGGGTGAGCGCGGCCCCGCACGGCCCGGGGCGCGCACAAAGGGCGGCGGGTCCCAGCGCCCCACGGTCGCTCCGCGCGTCGCCCCCCACCCCGATCCGCCGCGCCGGGGAAGGGGCGGCACGGCGGGGTCCGCACGGCGGCTCGGGCGCGGTTGGCGGCCCCGGGGAGCGCTGCCCGGCGCGGGCAGCCCGGGGCCTGGCGCCGGTGCGGTGACAAAGGCGCCGATGTGCAGCGGGGCGGGTCGCGGCTGCCGGGCTTGGAACGGGGGCCCTGGGGAAGCGGCCACCACCCCCTGGGAGCTCAGACCCCCCAGGCAGGAACACGGGTTTAAATCCACATCAGAAAGAATATCGGCCGCAAATCCATGACCGGTGGCGTTTGGCCTTATTGATGATAAATTGGGATAGACGAGGGGGGTCTTTCTTTGCTAGAAAACCTTTAGTGGATGCTAAAAAGTTTGGGGAGGCTTGTTTAGCTGTACTTATTGTTTGTATTGGAAAGCTGCGGTGTCCAGAGCATCAGCTCCGTTCTGTGGAGGTTCCACCCCGGCAGGTGTCAGGGATCTTGTGATGGCCACAGCTCCAGCCGTGAATGGGGATTGATGGAGCTCGTTCGCTGCCAGATCCGGGAGCGCGATCGCAGCACACGCAGGGCGAGCCCGCAGGGAACGGCGCTCTGAACGCGGTCGGTGCTCAGCATGAGCCCCGCTGCCTCCAAACGGTTTGCGATGGGCTCGCGTTGGTGCGCCGGGGGGGAACGGGAGTTGCGTTCGGTCCCGATGCCTCTGGTTTCAGATTAAAGAGGGAAGGTGAGAAAAACTGCGAGTGCTGCAGCAAAACGAGCCGTCCCGGACTGAGCACAGAGGGAAGGGAACAACGGGAAAATAAGTTCATTTTTAAAAGGCCGAATCTAGGCACAGCACAAAAGGCAAACGCTTCCTCATCGAAGTCTGTGGGAGCTGGGTTGGATTTAGCTGGAGAAGAGTGACTTCAGAACCAGATCGCCATGTTCTTGTGTGTCTGTGTGTACAAGGGACTGAGCCCAACCTGGTGCCATCCGACAGCGAGCAGCCAGGTTCGAACCCAGCGAGGAGGAGAACGGTCCCAAGGCGAGAGGCAATCGCACGTTTCATGTCGGTTGACGTGTTAAATACAGACCCTGCGGTCTGAGGTCGGGTTCCAGGCAGATCTGTCTCTTAGATATGGATGTGAAAGGGGGCAGCACTGGTATTAGCCGGATCTGCGTGACATTAACTTGCTGCTAAATGCAAGATTCCCGCAGCAAAATAAATATATCCCTTTGGTTTTGACGTTTTTGAGCGGGTGCAGGTGTTGGTCAGGGGTTGTTGGTGCTCTGTTCTATCCAGGAACGGCCGCTGAGATGCGTAGGTTCTTCTGGGGGCTGTTGTACAGTCATTGCCACACACCTGCAGTTTCCTCTGCGCTTCGCATGGAACCATAGAATCATTTCAGTTGCAAGAGACCCTCAGCATCAAGTCCAGCCATAACCTAACCTAACCCTGGCGCTAATCCACGTGCCGAAGAACCTCGTCTTTTAAACCCCTCCAGGGCTGGTGACTCCAGCACTGCCCTGGGCAGCCTGTTCCAATGCCCCACAGCCCTTTAAGGAAGAAATTATTCCCCAGATCCAACCTCAACCTCTTCTGGTGCAACTTGAGGCCGTTTCCTCTTATCATATCACTTGCTACTTGGGAGAAGAAACCAACACCCTCCGTGCTTCAACCTGTCAGGCAATCACAAGCAGTGATAAGGTCTCCCCTCAGCTCCTGTTCTCCCTGCCCTGTTTTGCACATAGTGAATGGTTGGGATTCCTTTCCTAGTGGCACGAGTTGACATGCAGACCTCTGCCTGGTTTGGGAATAGGGAGGTGTAACAGCACATTCAGTTTTCTCTCCCCGTGTTTCCTGGTCTGCAGCAAGATCCAATTGACAGCTCACGCGTGGCTTCCATCTGCTTTGTCCCTTTCTGTCCCCGAGTGGGGAGAAGCGGTTGTGTAAAGCCCAGCATCTCTTCTTGCAATAACCCCGTGTAGCTTGTGTGGAGCCAGGCCCTTCCCAGGGAGGAAAGGCTAAAGGGACACATCCTGCCTTTACTTAGCATGTAAAATACCACCACGAGGAGGGGGGGATGAGTGAGAGGGTCGGATGCGTTCTAGCGTTCCAGCCTGTTCTCTAGCGCTTTGCCCATCCTCATCTGAAACAACTCAAGTGATGGAACTCCAGGCGCTTCCCTGGGGACATCATTCCACAGTCTAATAAATCTCTCTCTGCTAGGAAATGTTTCTTGATAGCCAGCCAGATTTTTCCTTTGCTTAGTTTCATTTGATTATTCTTAGCGTCAGAGCACCCGAAAATGATCCCTTTTCTTCCTGGAGGGGCTGCGGCTCCTCCCTTGGCTCCGGCGTTAGGCTGAGATGTGTCAAATCTTGACTGAGAACGTCAGGATTTGACCTTTTCCACGTGCTTTTTGTCGTCTTAAGTTGGCCCTTGCAGAACGCATTATACTTTGCTGTTTTCTGTGTTCCCCTTACGCTTATGTGTATTGTGCGTTAGCTTATGTTCTGCTCTCCTGTTGTTTGTCACCTTGTTCAAGTTGATTCACCGGGACCCTTTTCCATGACTTCAACAAACCTTGGATGGGTCCTTTAATGTTGTTTCTTTGCCTTTTACCCTACAGCCTTCAACACATCCGCATTACCTAACATTTGCACCTTTAATTAGCAACCTTCTGCCCATCAAAAAGCCAGGTGGGACGGAGATCTACTGGAACAGCCTCCGTAGTTCTTGTACTTGGGTCGCTTGCTGTTACCAAGGAGGAACGTGGTGTCTCAATCGCTCGTCTCACTCGACGCTTTGCTGTGCCCGCTGCAGGTTGTGCGTTCCTCACGTATTGTGCCAGAGACTCTGCCATCAAAGCCCAGACGGCGCTGCACGAGCAGAAGACCTTGCCGGGGGTAAGTCCCGGGGGATTGCCAAAGAGCAATGTGGTTTGGGGGTTAGGACAGGGGCGTGGGAGCCGAAGAGCTGATGCTCTTTTCGCCGCTTGCCGAGGCTGCCCCGTGTACCTGCAGCCAGCCCTGTTTCTCTGCTGCTCTTTGGGATGTGATGCGGCATCTTCAGCTCCCCGTCCCTGTCACCGGGGAGCTGTGGCTTTGGGGTGCAGTGCATGGACCCAATGGAGAGCTGACAGGAGACAAGACAAAGGTACCAGACCCTTTTCCTCCTGCTACATCCTCTCCTAGTCTGCCATTGACCTTCAGGGTGCTTGGACAATATGTTGGATGGCTCTCTGCAGGACCCAGAATGATATATAGTGCAGTGGCTGAGCTGGATCAGCTTCTCAGAAGGAAAGAATACGCTTGGCACATCCCACAGTTTGGAAGAAAAATGGGTTATATAGGTGAGACCAAGACTGCTGAACTGGCTGTGGTGCGTTCCTGGGTCCTGTGTGGTCCCGCTGGTGCTGGGAGCAAAGTGCACGGGTGACAACAGGTCCTGTGTCCCACTGGGACCTGCTGGTGGGCTGGAGGGAGGTCTGGGTTGTTGCCATTCCCATTTTGGTAGGGTTTGGGAGCTTTGCCGGGGCAGTTCCCTCGCTGCGCTGAGGGGGTTGATCAAGCGCGTTGAAGGATTCATTTGGAAGTGAGTAGGCGGAGGAGCTTTGGTTCTTATAGACAGAAGCTCACAGGAGGCCCCGAGTGCTCAAGGCAACAGAATAATTAACGTAAACCAGGGGTCTCTGGAAAGGGGTTAGGAATTCTTAACCATAACATTTCCTCCTTAACCCCTACAGTTCCAAATAGCTTCCCTCACCTCTTGTAGCTCCCCTCAAAGCCTCCATGCACGCATCCTTTCCCACGTTTGTTTACCTGCGCTCCCTTTGCCTGTGGTTGCATTTGGGGGCTGGAAAACGCATGTGATTTAATTACCGCTTAATAGGATCTTCACCGATTCGGAGGGGAGAGCGCAGGTAACCGAGTGCTCAGACGCGGCGTGGGTCGATGTGTGAGGGGAGGAGGTCGGAGTCTGTAAGAGCAAGGCGGAGGGTGCCGGAGCGGCTGTGATGGGTCACGGAGCGGGGCTGTCACACGGCGGAGCAGACGGACCTGCCTCCCCGAGCGCCTGTGGACACACGGACAGGTTATTCGTGTGATGCTGGGTGGGTTCAGTCTTAGTTTCATTGCGGTTCTATAGCGGGAATGTGTTGTGTTTTGCTGCGTTCTCTGCTGTTTGTGCTCTCGGTGGTTACAAGGCGCTGCATGGAGTAGTATTTAAAGCAGTGATTTATCTATGATGCGGGGTTCTAAAGGCTTTTTATGTTAAAGGAGGTGTAAGAAAGTGCTTGGGAACAGTAAGAAGTCTGTGCTGGCTGAGTGCTTTCAAACATGTTTGTCTGGAGACAGTTGATGAGCAATGTGGTGTAATTAAGCTCGAGGATTAAGACGAACATGAGCTGTGCTGCATTTGGAGCTGTTTGCAGGTTGGCAATACCTGACTTCACCACGTTTAGTTTGTCGTTTGGAAAGTTCCTCGGTGACCAAGAAGGCAGGATTCTCTCTCTTCGGTCGTTTTAAAGGTGGTTACCACCGGAACGGAGCAGCCCTCCATCCTAGCGTGCATAGGGTTGGTCTTGGCACTTCTTGACCTCCCAAGTTCTCTTCCAAGTGTGTCACTGGGCCAACCTGTGCCCACAGGGCTTTGCTTAGACCCTCCAGCTCTGACGCTGCGAATGCTGCCGCGTTGTTCCTTCAGGGCTGTACCTGCAGCGTAGCTTTCCTGAGGATCTACATTATTTATAGTGTAGGTTTTCCATATGAGTCAATGGTCTCTGTTTGCTTTTGTGGCGTTTCTGGCAAGTTCTCCTTTTGGGAGATGAAAATTCCGGTTTATTTTTAAATTGAGGACTGTTGGGTGTATGGTAGCCAAATAGAATTAACCTCAAAAAAAGCTTATTTTTTGACAGTAAGGCTTAGCATCTTTTTCTGGAGGTAGACCGATATTTTGGCTTTCACCTCCGTTTTTAATGGCCGGTGTGCGCAGGGTGGAAGGCAAGAAGCCTGTCTGCTGCGTGTTATCTACATCACCTGTGTTGCTGGCGAGTTGCTGTCAGCGCAGTGTGGAGCGTGCGAATCCGCCCTTGGGGAAGGGAGGACGCGCATCCTGGAGCGGAGGGGTGCGGTGCGCCCTCGGCGAGCCGGCAGGAGCGGTGCTTTCTGCATCCTGCATGCGCAGAGATGCTGGTTTGTGCTCCCCGGTTCTGCTCCCTGAGGACAGGCTGGGGAGCTGCACGATGAAGCCTGACTCAGTCTCAATAAAGCGGTTTGATGGGCTCCGAAGACTCGGCGGAGATGGAGACGGGTTGAGGAACAGAATAGAAACCGGCTCCCTTTGTGGGCTGAGCGGCTTGGGGAGGGACACAACCCACAGAGGGTGAACAGAGCAATGGCTTTGGGGCTGAAAAGCAGAGAGGGAATCAAACCCTGGTGCTTCTTCCTACATCTCATGTGCTCTTAGCTGTGAGCCAGCCTGGTTGTGCCGTGTTCCGCCTTCTCCCGGCTCCGCAAAACGATATTATATCTCAATAACCCATGCCTTTGATTCGTGATTGTGCCTTCGCTTTGCCGAGTTCTGAAAGGAATTGGAGAGGTTATTAACGACACGCAGCGATTGCACACCAAGTTAGAGCCTCTCGCTAAGTGAAATTTGAGGGAAAAGCAGCCAGCTTTTCAATATTTCGCAGAAACGCTTTGTGTCTCTTTTCATTTGCAGCCAGACAGTTGCAAATTACATAAAATTGCTCCTGAAGAAGAAGGGGAAGAAGAATAGAGGGAGGAAGCGGAGGGGGGGAGGTTTAAAAAAGTAATTCTCCTGGCAAGGTACAGTTACAGTTTTATTTCTATGCAGAACAAAGAAGGGCTTGCTGAAAGGTAGGCAAGGAAGTGGCAGAAATTGGTATTGATCCAAGCTGGGAATACGGGCGGTTTAAGAGCGGTGATGGGGGTACAGAAATGTGGCTGCATCAGGGGGAGAACTCATGGATGCAGCGACAGCTTGGGAGAGCAGGGCCGCGGGAATGGAAAATTACAGAGAGCAGCAGCGTTCGAGCGGAGAGAGGCTCTGGGAATGCACCAGGGGTTAAGATGCTGCAGCGCTCGCTCAGATGGTTGGGCACAGGGATGAGCGCGGAGCTGGAGCCCAGCACAGGCTCCCCTGTGCCGCCGGGAGCCGGGGCTCATCCCCAGCCATCTGTCGGGATCCGCGGCCCGGGAGGGAACGCGGGCGACGAGGGATCTCAGTAGAGAGGTCAAAGCGTCTCGTTCTCCCCTCTCTTTCGTACAAGGAGCCAGCGTTTCGGAAAGTTTCTTGGTGCGAACACAAGCGGGTCCTGCAGCTGGCAAAGCGGGGGGACGCGGGGAGCGGGCGGGGGCCTGCGGGTTCGGCTGGGGGCTCAAGCTGGACTCTGGTTGTTCATCTTTGAAGCGGCCCCTGCAGTTTGAACCTTTGGGCAGGGTGGAGAAGTTTTCTCTGGTGTCCGTCCTGCAGGTTTGATGGACAACATCAGTAACTTCATGAGAGTCATGCAACAGTAGAAGAGAGCGCGTCAAGGCCGTCTCGTTGAAATGGCAGCTCCAGGACATGGAGGTGCTGGGCTAAAGCAGCCCCTGGGCAAGGAACAACAGGAGTGTCCATTCGCTGCACATGCTTGTTTGGTTTAAGGGGCTGGGAGTGAGGCAAAGCACAGCCCTGCGAAGTACATACCCCGGAGAGGCAGGGGAGAGCAAGCTGCCAAGGCAAACAGTGTCTCCTGCTGCCTGTGGGACTGGAAGGATAACGGAACGAAACATCAGCGCTCGTTCCCACGTGCTGGCGAAATGCACGCACTGTCCTGTGCACGAGGGGCCTCCCTTTCTCCCTGGAAACCGCTGCCCCTTGCACAACCGAGCGCTCGCTTCTCCTTATAGCACAGAGCTGAGACTTCTGTGTCCCGGAGCTGATGTGTTTCCTGGTGAGCTCACCTGTAACGCACCTGTGAAGCAGCCCATGCAGACCTTGGTCTCCGCGGAGGCACCGGTGCTGCCGAGCGTGGCTGCGTCCCCCCCTCCCCAGGGCCGTTTGGTGCAAGTGTTTGTGAGTGTGGATACAGGATCACAATTTATGTTGGAAGAGACCTCTGGGCTCTCTGGCCAAGCCCCGCTCAAAGCAGGAGTAACTACATCAGGTCACCGAGCGCCTTCTCCGGTATCCACAGGGATGCCCGCGAGCACCCCCAAAGTGAAATGTTTTGCCTGATATCAGCTGTAACTTCTGCCGTTCAGCCCACAGAGGCGGCTCGTGGGGTTCTTGCAGTGGCGCTGGGGCTTGCACCCGTTTTCAGTGGGTTTTCCTGTGGGCTCGTTGTTTTTGCAGGAGGTTTTGCGCTGCTGGGATGTTAACGGTTGCCATGGGAACTGGTGCGCAGCAGCCAGGGTGGAGGGCGTCTGCTTCTGCTCGGCCCGGCCACAGCCACCCCAGGGTGTTAAATGGGCAGAGACCTCTTTCCCCAGCTGCAGTCATAACCTGCCGCGGTGGGGCTGTAGCTGTGTTGAGCTGCCTGTACCCCCATCAACCCCGAATGACCGCAGTGTGTGGACCTTCCAGCTCATCTGTGTGCCTGCACCTGTAGAAAAAGCCTTGAGAAAGCTGGGAGTTTCCTTCGCTCACCTAAAATCTCGTTTGACCTTCGGTGGCACTGATGACAAGTGACACGAAGAGATCAGGGCAACGGGGAGGATGAACTTCCCTGCAGGGCACTGAAACGTCAAGGCTGGAGGAACACGAGCACGGACTGACCACGGAGTCCTGGGAGACGGCGCCTAAATGAGTCCACCCAACAGTCACGTACGCGATGGGGGCCGGAGCTGCCGTGTGGCGCTGAGCTCCCTGCTGATTGCCTGATGTTAATGCACGGTAATGGTGCTGTCGCTTCCATGGAGACACCAGGGAGATCCAAAGGCTTTCTGAGTCATGGCGATGGGGCGCTCGCCTTCCTCCCAGAGCAGCGCTACAGCGGGGACAGGGGTGTCTGACTGTGTTAAGGGAAAAGGGACCCAGGAAGCAAGGCGGGCGGTGTGGGTGCTGTGGGCTGCTTGCCGGTTCCTGTGGTCCCTCAGCTTTGGTGGGGAATGGGGGTTCCCTTCCCTGCCCTCTGTGCTGTGCTTAGGGAAAACACCTCTGGAGTGAACTTGTGAGCAGAGCTGGAGTTCGTGAGTCCTTTTCCTGCTGATGCAAAGCGGTTGGGTGAAGTCCCCCAACAATCTCGTTGCTCCTGCAGGAGGAGGCAGGAGCTGTGTGGTTGGAGCTCTGGACTTCGCAGCTGCTTCTGCCACAGTCTCCCCGTGCAACCTTCATCGTTGTGTGCCTTGATTCCTCCGCCTGGAACACAGGACTCATAATTAACCTTGTCTCTTTCGTAACGGGGTTGGACGGGGTGAATTCGTGCTGGAGCGGTGCTTGGTGCCAGCGCTGTTCATGTTTCTGTGTGCGGCAGCTCCCCTTGCTCGGGGAGGATGGTTCTGGGTAGGACTGAGGTGCCCTGAGATACCAGGGGACAGATGCAGGCAGGAGACTCAAGCGCTGAGACTGGCACCTCTCCATCATTGCTTGCATTCCTAGTGAGAAACAGGATCCAAACGAGCAAACCAACGTTTAGATTTATGCGCTCTGCACATCTAGAGGTGGTTGTGGGCGCTTTTCACCGGCCAGAAGAGGACCAGCCCGCTCTTGCAAAGCCTGAGAGCCCAGGACCTCATTCTTCCCATGGCCCCGGATGCCTTTTGGTTCCTGTTGTCCCAGAGGAGCTGGGCTGCGCTGAGCATTTCACGCTCTGCCTCTGACCCACTTAACGCCGCGAGGTTCCCCTGCATTGCACCTGAGGGGCTATTTTACATCATTTACTCCTAATTAATAGAGAGGCTTGCCCTGCTGTCCCAGGGGCCTTCCTCCCCTATCCAGCGTTTGCAGTTGGAAAGCCGAGGAGGTGAGAACAAGGGGCCGCTGCTCCTCCTTGGGGCACACGCTGCTGGATTGCTGCGCATGGGTGTAAATGTGGGGAGCCCTTCACCTCTACAAGGATTCTTTTGGGGGGTGCAGTGGGAGAAATGGTGCATTTTGGTCAGAAATTTCCCTTGCATCCTGGATCCAAGGAGTGCTGCAAAAGCGGCGGAGCTTTCTTAGGAATCAGGTGTGTTCTCTGGTTGCTGTGCAGCTCGAGATGGTGGTGAGAGGCTGGAAGAGTTTGTATGGCCGGAGTTTGATGTGCAAGCCAGAAGCTCGTCCTGCCTGCTGCGCTGTTGCCCTGTGTCCCTCGAATGGAAGGCGTAAAGCTCAACCATCCTTCCTGTACATTGAGTTTCTGTAGGGGACAGAGCTCTTTGTCCGAGATCTGCCCATAAAGTTGAGGAGCCTACAGGAACGCTTCTCAAGGCTTTGCTGCCTATGTTGTTGAGTTAAAGCCACTGCGGGCTTGCTGTGCAGTTGTAGGCTCACAGCTCTGCTTGAGAGGCCTTGGGTGTTTTGTTCATCTGGAGTAGCAACATGGGACGTAATCAGATTGAGGTGGTGGTGCCCTGTTCGTAGAAGCCTTTGGGAAATAACACTGAATGACTAAGGAGACGAGACTGGTCCAAGCCAGCATTTGTAATGCGTGCGAGACACCCAGGATTATTTATTCCTGCCCAAGATGACTCGGTTTCGTGTCTCCCATCCGTGGGGTGTCCCTTGCTGTCAGGCTCTGGGCACAAGTACTCGCCCTGTCCCATCAAAGCCACCAACAGGAGGAGCTTCACTGGGGTGGGAGGAGGTGCCCATGGCTGGTGGGCTCAGGCTGCCCTGGAATGATGGCAGCCTGGATTCTGACTTTTAAGTCAAAATTATCTATAGATTATTTTTGTTACCAATGACTATTTGGTGTTTTTTAAACAGAGATATTCTCCGAGCTTTAGGATCTCCCCCTGGGCAGCCTGGATTGTGCTTGTCAGCACAGCCAGACGTGCACCAGCGCTGAGCACCAGCCCCGTACTGGCCCCAGTGCCGTGTTGCAGGCGTCGTGCGGTGGGCATGGGGGGGGCCGTGACCCGTGGGGTGCGGGTCCATAGGACTGACCATGACTCGTGTCCCGGGGACGGACCCTCCGGTGCGCCCACAGCTGCACAGATGGGTAGAGGGGGCCCCCTCCTCAGAGATCATATCAAAATGTCTCTTTTGTGCAAAGCGGAGGGAATGCCCCCAAGAGCTGGTTTCCATGGCAACCACAAATGTCAGGTTCCATGTGGTGAATAACGGTTTCCATGACAACACCTCCTTTACCCTAGGTGCTGGGAGCTGGAGTGACAGCCCTGCTGGGGGAGGGGACACGGAGATGTCCTCAGGTGCTGAACCCCCTTTCTCACCTCCCGCCATCCTTCCCCACTCCGTGCCCAGCACCCCTGGGTGGCCCCGTGCTCGTGCAGGGTGACGCTTGGCATCCCTCCCTTCCCCCAGATGGATTTGCTCCTCGCAGAAGCTGGGATCCAAGTCTGTCCCTCCATCTCCCTCCCCATCTGTTTAGCTTAATCCTGGTTTTGCATCCTGGGTAGGAACAAAGCTATTTCTCAGTGCTGTGGGAGCAGTGGGGTGGGCAGCTGCCCATCCTGGCTCCGCACCGAGCCCCCTCTTCCGAGCACACATCTGGGCCGCCTTCCTTCTGCCACCCATCCTGCTGCCCAAACACCCCCAGCCTCGCTGGCACGGGCATTGCCAGGGGCTGTGAGCAGCAATAGGAGCCGCCGCGGCTCAGCGAGGAAATCTGAGGCTTTCTGGAGCGATGTCTGAGCCCCTGCCCCGCGTTCCGCTCGGCTTATGGGCTGGAAGAGGCGCCTGGTCCTTGGCAGCTCCCGGGGGTGCAGCGACCCAGGGGCTGGCAAGTGCTGCATGTGCTGGGGATGCAACGGGCTTTGCAAATCTGACTGAGAGTGGGAGAGGGACCCTGAGCCTCTCGCTCTCCCCCAAATGACGCAGCGAGTCCTGGGGATGGAGGTGGCACTTTGTGGAGCTGCTGGCCGCTCTGCTCTGCCCAGCGGCCCCGTGTCGCTCCCGAGGCAGGGACGCTGCCGCCTGGGGCCGATCGCAGCTCCCGCTCATCCGGCCGCCCCGGCAGTGGCGTGCGGTGCCATGGCAGCCTGGCACCTTCTGCTTGGCACCTCCTGCTCGGCACCTCCATCCCACGAGCTGCAAAGGGACAGGGCAGGTTTCCCCCGGCCGCTGTGGACGTGGGCTCTGCCTCTGGTGTGTGCCCAGCCCGGCTCGGCCGCCGCTTGGATTCTGACAGCGGTCCATGTTTTGCGTGCTGGCTCCTAAACACATTCCAGTTGGTGACTTTTATGGCTGGATCTCATTTTGCGTTTTGTTGTTGATGTTTCTCCTGCGAGGAAGCAGACTGTGCCCGGACCCGCCGCTTGTGTGCAGGCCTTACCTGTGATATTCTGATTGATTTTTTATTATGATCATCGCTGATGCAAGTCAGCGTCTGTGAGGGATGCTGAGACACAGTGAGCTGTGCTGTGACTGTGGAAATCTGCCTTGTACGCCATTCCTTGGAGGAGATTCTGGCTTGGTTGAATCCTGCTAGCTTGGGAAGGAGGGTATAGCTTATCAGTTGCCTCTCTGGGCAGCACGGGGTCTGTGCACCTTCCATCCGATGAGACTCGCACCCCGCTCTGCAGGTGAGCTGTGGGTTACTGAATGCAGCTCCTCCTGGGTAGGAGCATCGCTCTGTCTTACCTGGAGCATCCCCATATCACACGACCTAAACCACCCCTCAGACTTGCTACTTGCGGTTGGATTATTGCCGATGGCACTGATGGGTGCGAGAGAGATGAATAAACAGCTTTAAGTCGTAGCCGAGCGAGTGGAGTTCCGTTGCTTTCAAGCCGAGCGTTCTGGCTGTGGACGGGAGGTGTTGCTGGAGAGCAGCGCTGCCCTCGGTTGGAGCCGCTGGCTGTGACGCTGAGGCTGGGGAGGGCTCAGAGCCGCTCTGTCCGCCCTCCTGCAAGGAAATCAGCGGCTCAGGTGGGTGAGGTGGCCGTGCTGAGTCAGGGCGGACGCAGGAATTGCTCACGGACAGGGGCCGCTGCTCAGGCTCCAGCCTCACGGGGATGAGCTGCTTCCAAAGAGAAGCTGCCCAATACAGGGAGACTGGGATTAAGTCACAAAAGGCGTGCCCATCATTAACAAATTGAGTGCCCATCATTAACAAATTGACGCGATCAGTGCTTTCTGACCACCTGCAAAACGAGGGGATATTCTCCAAGTTTTTGATTCTCCTGCGTGACGAGAGACGGAAGATTAAGTAAAACATTCAGAAGCAGAGTGTTTGGTTTAGATTTAACTAATAATTAATAGTAAGTAAGAAAATAAATTATAACTAACATCGCCAATCATTTCTTTGTATAGATGTATTGTATGTCAAAGTTTTCCAAAATGGTCATGCATATTTAATAGTTATGTGGATATCAGCAACACAAGAGGATCCAGTGTGTGGAGCACTGATGGAGGATGATCCCCAGGACTGTCAATAAAATAATATCGCTTAACAGTATAATTGCCTCTGCTAAGTCTGTTTCTCTGTTTCACTTCTCAGAGCCCTTTCTTTGCCATGTGCTGTGTGCAGGAATTTCCAGGAGAGCCGTTCCCTGCGGGGAAAAGCCCCAGGTTTCCTCTTGAGCAGCCTGAAATCCACGTGGTCCCTCCTCCGAGGGTGCTGGTCGCACTCACGATGTCTCAGCTCCCTTTTGCCGTCCTCGTGCTCTGCCCAGCGGGCAGAACGGGGCGTCCTGGTGCCATCGGTGCCGGGCGGATGGGCCGAGCTCTAACGCTCTGCGTTTCTCTTCTGTTGCAGATGGCGCGGCCGATTCAAGTGAAACCAGCGGACAGCGAGAGCCGTGGAGGTAGTTGTCATCTCTCCTTGTTTCTCCTTTGGCAGCTTTGTGCGTGTGAGGGGGAGCAGAGACACAGGGTCCTGGCCCGGCCATCCCCCTCCCCACAGTCCATGCATAGGGGTGTTTGTGTGTGGTGGGGATTTGGGGGGCAGGAGGAGGGAGCGGGGTCTCCCCAAGGGTTTCTGTCGGGATGCTCCACTTGCTCATCCGCTTCTCTGATAAGTTTGATGTGGGGTGAACCATTCCCTGTAGCAACAGCCCCACACTGGCAGGGAGTAAAGGGAAGATTTGGGGCAGGACAAGACTGCTTGGATTAGGAATTTATCAAGGGAAGAGCTCCTGTATGGATGAGGCTCTGCTTGGCTCTGCTCCCTGGGAGGGAAGCTCTTCTATCCTCTCCAGGGACTGACGTCTCTCAAGTGATGCCCCCTGAATTAAGAACATGAAGTCAGAGCACCAGAATTTGTCTCCAGGGCAGTTTTGGCCAAGCCCTGCGGGGCTGTGTGGGGATATCTGAACGCTCAGGGTTCCTGCGCCCTGCAGAAGGAGCTCACTGGTGAAAAGATGCTGCAGAGGGGCCCTGTGGCTCCGGCACAGGCTTTACCCGCTCTTTGCTGCCTTGATGTGAGCCTGAGGGCGCCAGGAGGAGAAGCGGCGAGGGGGCGCCTGTCTGTGCTTCTTGCGAGACCCGGAACGCGCTGCTGCGCTGATGCGATACGACAGCCACCCCGAGCCCGTTAGCGTTAGCGCTGCCTTTGAAACCAGGAATCTCTGCATACCGGAGGAGATTTGCTGCGTCCCATCCTCAGTGAGCTTCCTCCCTTTCCCCCGTCCTTCTGTTGGCCAGATGACCTAAATCCACTGGGTTTAAAGAGGAGCAGCATCCGGTGCTCGTGGGCTCTCCTCTGTCTCTCGTGGCCAAAGCATTTGCCTTAACCCCTCGCTTGTTCCTGCGGTGCCTTCCTCAGTGACCCGCTCCGCACCGGTTCCTCCCGCTGCCTGGGTGACTGTACCGGAGCGCGTTTCCATGGCAACTCAACAGTCAGAGATGACAATTCCCTGGCTCGCTGCACAGCACAGGAACCGGCCAGTCAGGGGGTGAGGAACCAGAGCTGGAGAGAAAATGGAGGAGGAACGGTGATGCGTTTTTCGAGGAGCTCCTGCTATGTTTGCAGTCCGAAGGCCATGGTGCGTGTATCTGAAATAAGGCCTGCAGTGTAGATTGAGAGCAGAGGAAGGGGGAGCACTGCGGAGCTCGAGCATCCTCTCCCAAAGCCGATCCAGCTGATGTTGGTGGGAGCGCAAACTCCTGTAGTTTCCATTCTCCTCTCCTCCTCCTAGTAAATATGACCCTCACTAGTCCCATTTTTTTCCCAGTCAGATTTTTCACATTCTCTACGTACTATTTTTTGGCTGGTTTGCCCAACAGCGTTTCCAAACTGGCCCTTGGGTGGGGGAGATGCTGTGTGGCTGCTGAGAGGGCAGCTGTGCAGCGCCTGGTTCATCAGCGCCTGGTTCATCAGCGCCTGGTTCATCAGCTCCTGTACTTTGGCTGGGGATTACCGGGCATCACCAGAGCACTGAAGTTTGGATGGCTCCATCAGCAGAAATAGCGTCTCCAGAATGCAACCTCTGGTGTGCAGGTGCAGGGAAGAACCGCGAGGAAAATGGCAGGGGACAAAATTCCCATGGGTTTAGTAACGACAATGGCGAAGCTGGGAAATTCGGCCATAAAAAAATACACGACGCCGTATATTTCAGCCGCTTGCAGTGATGTAAATCAGGAGTGTCTGTTTGGGGCTGGGTCAGAGCCTTAGGTGCAGCACTTTTAACCCTTGATCTGGGGGGTCGCGGCGGTGTCGGCTGTGTGTCCTGGTGCTGGGGCGCTGGGCTCGGTGCAGCCGTGCACCCCGCCGCACGTCCCTCTTGCTCGCTGAGCAATCTGTCTCTGGAGGCCCCTGCTGGGCTGTGTCAACGCGCGGCCGCGTTCCTGCGCACGCGTGAGCCTGTGTGCTTGTCCTTTAACACGCGTGTGCATCTGCTTCCCTGCATGGGACAGCGGCACCTCCTGCATGTGTTCCCAAGCGGCTCTATGTGGCAGAGAAGCATTGGGGGATTAAATACCCAGGTCCTCTGAGCCCAGGGGAGCGAGGGAGGGCTGGGGGGCTTTGCTGGCAGCGTGGGTGTGTGTTTGCCATCCGCCCCTGCAGCCCGCGCTGCTGCTGTAGCTCCGAGACCTGTTGTTTTTCAGGTCACCGCACTCTCAAGCGGAGAGCGGCTCCCTTGCTATTTTCCCTGACGTGCGTCGCGTTACATTGGTTTGGTTTGCAGCCAGCCCCTCTGATCCTGTCGCTAACAATAAGGAATCTTCTCTCGCTGCTCCTCCCAAGCCGTACCCTGACACATTCGCTCCTGTGGGTCAGGTCTCCCTGTGCATGTTTGGGGCGGTGGGGGCGTTAACTCTGTAGTTGCAGCAGCTGTCTCCTTGCAAAGATGGAGGTTGGGCTGGCATTTAGGCTGGGTTTTTAGTGCTGTGCTATTTTAATAGCTGTTGACAGCAATCTGTGGAGGATGCTGCTCCGTCCGCTGCTGTGTTTGTGCTTGACTGGCTGGCATCAGGATGTGTGATGGGCCCCGCTGTGCACTGATGGAGACAACGCTGTGCACCCTTCTCCCCACCTCCACACGTGGCCATCCCGGACAAACCGGGATCCTCGCTTCTTGGAGGAGCCCAGAATGACCCTGAGCTCCAGGTCCTGGATGTGTTGGCCCTCACCCAGCTCTCTTGTGTTGGCTGATCCTTGATCCTGGGCTGAGGGACTCGGGATGCCGAGGTTTATTCCAGGCCTTAGAGGAAAGCTTGGTAGACATACTGGTTAGACTGGGGTAGGGAAGGGCAAATTGAAGCTACGATTACGTAGCAGGTGTGGAAACAGCGATCTTGGAGAAAAGGAAACAGCAGCCAAGGGTCCTGGAGTTTATCCGCCCTGCCCGGATTGCTCTGCTGTGTTCCTCAGGTACCTCTTGGACTTCACATGTTGCTCAATAAAGGTGTAACTGTGCAGGCAGTTTTTCATGTTACCATTTGTGTTGGATTGTTCAAAGGAATCTCATGAATAGAAGGAAATTGTTAATCTTCTGTTTTCCTTTGGGGAGGGTAGGACGGGGAACCACAGAAACCTTTGCAGGTTTGAGGAGCTTGGGAGGATCCTGCATTTCAACCAGCAGCAAATGGTTTCCACGGCAGGCGTGTTCTCAACGCTGTGCTGGTTTGTGCTGAAGTGTCCCTACCCTCCCGCTTTGGACTGTAAGCCTCATAGAAGGTTGATGTTTGTGTTTGCCCCTAGGGGACAGGAAGCTCTTTGTGGGCATGTTAAATAAGCAGCAGTCTGAGGATGACGTGCTCCGGCTCTTTGAACCGTTTGGCGTCATTGATGAATGTACCGTGCTCCGTGGACCTGATGGGAACAGCAAAGGTGTGAACCCCTTTCTCCCTGCTCCTCGGGTAGCGCTCACATGTGTCTCCTTTCCACTTATTCCACACCCCGTGGTTGTGGGAACCCACGTCCCAGCCCGGCGCAGGGAACGGGGAAGGATTGGGGAAGACGGGCAGAGACGGAGGTGGAAGGAGGGGAAGCAGAGCACGACCAGCAGCTGAGCGATGGGCATCACCAGCCAGCGTGTTGGCTCAGGCTGGGGCTGTGGTTTGGGGGGTTTGTACACACCTTTAGGAGGGCATGGAGAGTTTGAGAGCAAGGTAATCAGGTGTGACATCATCTGTAGAGTGTATAATTGAATTAGCAATTCGAGACCCTTCCTGTATTTTTGAGGATAGAGGGCTTGGGCTGAGTCATCCTGTTTGTTCCCTGCTTTCTTGGGGTCGCTTTCGTTCGCCCTGGCTGAGAGCCAGATCCCGTGTCCCGCGTGGCGATGGCAAGGGGCAGTTTCACAGCAGTCTTGTCTCTGCAATCTCCTGTGCTCTTTCTATCCCCTTCCAGGCTGTGCTTTTGTAAAGTTCTCCTCTCACACAGAGGCTCAGGCGGCAATCCACGCGCTCCACGGCAGCCAGACGATGCCCGTGAGTATAAGGCCAGCATAGCGACCCTCTTCCTCATCCTCTTCCCATCACCCTGGTGCAGGGACCTGCCCTCACAGTCCAAAACCACGATGGGTTCAACGGCGGTTTCCAGCTCGTGTGGCTGTGGGGGGCAGTGGGGTGGGGTGTGCGCATCTGTCCGTGCTTTTGTCTTTGTGAACCATCCTAGGCTGGTGTGTGTCTCTGTGTCCGTCCATACTGGTAGTGACAGACACTATAAGGGCCAACTAAACCAGAGCCAAGAGCCAGGCCATGAATTTGCATTGGAACAGTTCAAATCTGAGCAGGGTGCGGGCTGATTCAGCACCGGGAGCAGTCAGGACCGCGGTGTCTGAGCGCACTCCCCAGCTTCTCCGGCTCAGGCAGCAGAGCCCTCTGGGGCAGGTTGGGTGTGGATGGGGACGCTTTGTGGGTTCTCCGGGGTTGTGTGGCCGCAGCTGTGCCTCCTTGTGCCAGGGGAGCGGCAGCTGTGATCTCTCACCATCTTTAACCCAGATTGCGGTTGGTAGGACAGTGCGTTGCTGCAGCAGGGGCATTTCCAGCTGCCAGGAACCGCTCTGCCTATCCGGCCCAGCTCAAGGTGGTGGAAAGATGGTGCTTGTGGCTGACAATGTCCTGGGTGTTCCTGGCTGCACCATCACCCGGCGAATGCAGCCAGGGATGTGTGCACGCACTTGTGCAGCTGTGCAAGGCTCAGGGTGTGAGGGGAAGGGATGGATGGATGGGTGGGTGGATGGATGGATGGATGGATGGATGGGTGGGTGGATGGATGGATGGATGGATGGATGGATGGATGGATGGATGGATGGGGAAGGGCACAGCCCAGGTTCCAGGCAGCTCCCAAGCACTTCCACACCAATATTTGCTCTTCTGCTCCTTCTCGGCTCCTCTCTGCTGCCTGTCCTGCCCTGTCCCACCTTGCCTGGCTGTCCCATGGCCTCTTTCCCCCCCGCCTCCTCTCTCTGTCTCCTCTCTGTGCCTAGGGTGCCTCCTCCAGTCTAGTGGTGAAGTTTGCTGACACAGATAAGGAGAGGACCCTCCGGCGTATGCAGCAAATGGTGGGGCAGCTGGGGATATTCACTCCATCTCTCACCTTGCCGTTCAGCCCATACAGCGCCTATGCGCAGGCTGTGAGTATCACGGGGGGTGTGTGGGGGGAAACGCTGCCCTCTTGGCTGTGGGGCAACACCGTACCTGGGCTGGGAGACCACAAACGGGTCTCTCTAACAATGCATTAAGGCTTCCGGGCACGTGGGAGTTGTTCCTGGCTCGTTTCTCCGTTCAGCAGCCCAGTCTGTGTGCGTTTCTCTCCTGGAAGGGGTGACAGGAGAGCACCGGGACCTCCTCAAAGTGAGGTTGGCTTTCTCTGGTGTGCAGGCTGGTGGAGGTGGCCGGGAGCAGGTCGAGCATGACCCAGTGTCTTTCAGTGTTGTTTTGAGGCCAGCTCAGTGGTCGCTGGTGGGTGATGTGTGCCAGACACAGCGGTCTGCCAGCTGCTGAGCTCCTGCGGCGCTGGGGCACAAACGTGCGTCTCTCTTTGGTTTTGGAGCCGTGAGAGCCCTGCACCCAGGTTCATGTGTTTTATTTCTCTGCTGAAGTTCTCCCCCCAGTGCGTTCGATGGGGGTTCGCAGGGTGCTGGGGATGGAGCAGAGGCTCAGAGGTGCTCCAGCAGTTCTGGCTGCGCTTTGGATCTTAGTGAGAGAACCTCAGTGCCTTGGAGGGGTGGTGGTCATTGCTGTTGATGTTTGAGGAAGGTCCCAAACTCAACGAGTCCCCCATCAGCTGCGGTGGAGCATCTTTTGGGTCTGGCACCTCGATGACTGTCGCTTCCAGGTCTCTGCTACCAAGTATAAAGGCCATGGAAGGAGGCTCAGAAATTGCTCAAGGCATGAGAGGTGCTCCTGTCACAGGACTCGAAAGTAGCTTCTGTTACCAAAAGTGATTTTCCAGGGGAGGAGTGCAAATAAACCTCATTTATGTGGACACCTCTTCCACCTCTGGCTTCAGTGGCCACTTGGTGTGTCTCCTGTTCATCTACATGGCAGAGAAGGAATTGTGGCTCATCTGCTGTTTCCTCTCAGTGAATCCCCAGAGACTGCCAAATGCCATTGAGGTGTGTGGCAAGAGAAAAGAGGTAAAACTGAGGTGCTACACTGTTGGTGAAGTTTGGGAACCAAGCACAGAATTTGTCCAACACATTATTTGGTTCTTGTGTAATGAGGCTGAGAACAGCTCTACCATCCCAAGCACCAGGGTTTGGAGGAGAGGCCCTTCCTGCCCAGACACCGGCATCTCCTGCAAGGACCAGCCGTGTCTGTCCAGCCCTGTGACCCACCCGCCCCACCTGAGGTCTGAGGTTGTGGCCGTGGGTCAGCCATGGGGTGATCGTTTTGGTGGATCTCCTGCTGTCATGGAGACGGCACCAACTTGGGCATGGTGAAGGAGGCAGGAATGGGCTACACAGTGAGGTTTTATGGCAGAAAGCACTATATTAGCTTATGGTCCAGGGTGTGTAAGGAAGGAGAGCAGCCAGAGCTTCTAGACTTGGTCGTTAAGGTGCCCCCCAATCTTCAGAAGCTGGTGATGACCAGAAGCCACCAGGCCTAGGCTGTGCTCCTTGCTTATCTGCCTCTTCTTTCTCCCCAGCTGTGTCTGTAAGTTCGTTGCTGTCTCCAATCCTCCACTGGCCTTCCTGCTCTGTGCCTTTATTTTGGCTTTCCCCTCGACTT
Source organism: Patagioenas fasciata (assembly GCF_037038585.1). Lineage (NCBI taxonomy): Eukaryota > Metazoa > Chordata > Aves > Columbiformes > Columbidae > Patagioenas > Patagioenas fasciata. The sequence goes on along the minus strand of NC_092546.1, from coordinate 4,437,904 downwards.
GAGATGCACTCTTTCAGATTTTTTCCCTCCTTTTTACTTTCCACTGGTTTTGGTCTCTCTCCTTCTTTCCGGGGCAGTGACCTGAGAGCTGATTGTTTCTTCTTTTGTGTTATCCCAGCCTTTGCTCTCCATTTTCCCAGAGGAGAGATCGTAGCCAGTTCTCAAGTGCATACAGTGTCCCCATCAGAGTGAGAGGGCATCAACCCTTTGAAATGCTGTCTAATATCTCTGGAAGTGGGGACGGGAGGGAGGGAGGGAGGGATTTCCTCACCGAGTCTCCTTACAGCATCTCCAGATGTCCATGGGCGGCTCTGGGGAGCTGGGACCCCAGGGAAGCCGAGGGAATCCCAACATCCTTCATGCTCGAGCGCTGCAGGGCTTGGAGCGGTAGATGCTGCGTCTGAGGTTCCTCGCAGGCCCAGGAGATGCAGCTTAACAGTTACATACGTGTTCGAATCAGACTGAGAGGAGCGAGCGCTGCTGGGGTGAACTGGTGCATCGCAGGCATTGGTTCTTGCATTCGCAATTTCATACAGCAACAGTTTCCCCCCCCGGTCCCCGCAATGGACACCTGGTTGTGTGCGTACCCGAGCGAGCTCCGCGTGTCTCCCAGCTGCACGCTCTCCTTGTTGAGGCTGGGCAAGAGGAGAGGGATTTGGAACCCTGTTCCTCAAGGCAAAGCTGTTACCGCACTCCTGGTGCTGCCCTAGAAGTGGCGGAGGTTGGGATGCTGTGGATGCTGTGCCCGGCAGGGTGGTGGGGTCTGCGGTCGGGGTTCTGTGGATGCTGTGCCCAGCAGGGTGGTGGGGTCTGCGGTCAGGGTGCTGTGGATGCTGTGCCCAGCAGGGTGGTGGGTGCTGTGGATGCTCTACCTGGCAGGGCGGTGGGGACTGCGGTCAGGGTGCTGAGGTTGCTGTGCCTGGCAGGGCGGTGGGGGCTGCGGTTGCTGTGCCCGGCAGGGCAGTGGGGTCTGCGGTCAGGGTGCTGCGTTTGCTGTGCCCTGCAGGGTGGTGGGGGCTGTGGATGCTCTGCCTGGCAGGGCGGTGGGGACTGCGGTTGGGATGCTGTGGATGCTGTGCCTGGCAGGGCGGTGGGGACTGCGGTCGGGGTGCTGTGGATGCTCTGCCTGGCAGGGCGGTGGGGACTGCGGTTGGGATGCTGTGGATGCTCTGCCTGGCAGGGCGGTGGGGGCTGCGGTTGCTTTTCCCAGCAGGGCAGTGAGTGCTGCGGTTGGGATGCTGTGGTTGCTGTGCCCGGCAGGGTGGTGGGGTCTGCGGCTGGGGTGCTGCGGTTGCTGTGCCCTGCAGGGTGGTGGGGGCTGTGGATGCTCTGCCTGGCAGGGCGGTGGGGACTGCGGTTGCTGTGCCCAGCAGGGCAGTGAGTGCTGCGGTTGGGATGCTGTGGTTGCTGTGCCTGGCAGGGTGGTGGGGGCTGTGATCAGGGTGCTGTGGATGCTCTGCCTGGCAGGGCGGTGGGGGCTGCGGTTGCTGTGCTCAGCAGGGCGGTGAGTGCTGCGGTCAGGGCGCTGCAGGAGCGGTGGAGGGAGCAGAGACGGGCAGAATGGGCCCCGGAGCCGCCGGCGGAGCGGAGCGAGCACCGAGCAGCCCAGGGCCCTGACTGCGGCTCCTGCCTTGCAGCTGATGCAGCAGCAGACGACGGTTCTCTCCACCTCCCACGGCAGCTACCTGAGCCCCGGCGTCGCCTTCTCCCCGTGCCACATCCAGCAGATCGGCGCCGTCAGCCTCAACGGGCTGCCGGCCGCTCCCATCGCACCAGCATCAGGTGAGGGGCTGCGCCCGGTGCTCAGACAGGTAAAACAGCTCCTATAGCCCTCTGGGCTCAGCGTCTGCGTTCGGCCGCGCTTTTCCAACCACGCAGCCGCTGAGGACGGCAGCCCCTCATTCTGCACAAGTTCCTGCAGCCTCCCTGACACCCTCAGGTGTTCAACGCGCGTCCTCTTGCCCCGCTGCTGTTCTCTGCTGCGGTTTTGCCTTTTGACACAGTGGAGAAGGACGCGGGTTCGCAGGGTTGCACCTGACTCTGAGTACAGCAGCGCTGTTATTCATCATCACACAGTAATAATATCAGTAATAATGCATATTGGATGTGGACGGCTGTCACGAGCAGGGCTATATCATGCCAGGTGCTGTACAAACCTGGATTAGAAACGTTCCATCCCAAAGCTCTGACAGCAGCCAGGATTAGTGATGCTGCACGTGTTATTCTCACCGGTGCTGCTCCTAGTTTCGGGAAGGCTCCATCACCAGCACCAGGTTGTCACCAGCACCAGGCTGCCACCTCCACATGCCAACTAGAAGAGATTAAAAGCTTCGCACCGAGCGGTCTTGTCGGGCAGAGGGGAGGAGGGAGCGCTCAGGGGGTGTCCTCTCCTCCTCTCCTCTCTTGTGGCTCTGCAGGGCTACATTCACCACCACTCCTGGGGACAGCAGCCATGCCGGGACTGGTGGCGCCCATTTCAAATGGATTCACTGGAGTGATACCATTCCCGAACGGGCATCCAACCTTGGAAACAGTTTACACCAACGGCCTTGTGCCGTACTCAGGTATGGAGAGCAGGAAAACAAAACCAACCCCCCAAAAAACATCCAGAGACTTTAGGAACTGCAATTAGCTCCTCTTTTCTGGGTTCCCCACACAGGATGTGTTTTCTAGCTCTGTACCTGCCAGGCACTGAGTCTCACTTGGCGGGAGGGTGGGGAGAGAGAGGCAGAACGTGCGTGGTTCCCTTTGCTGTGCTGACGATGCTGTTCTCTGCAGCCCAGAGCCCTTCGGTAGCAGAGACGTTGCACCCAGCGTTCACAGGAGTCCAGCAGTACGCAGGTACCAGCTTCCCTTGTCTCCCCCAGGCCCCCGTGTGCCTGACCAGATCCTCAGGTAAGCGGTTTGTTCTGTCTCCTCGGAATCCAGCCGTGTACCCCACCACCGCCATCACCCCCATTGCCCAGAGCATCCCTCAGCCACCTCCCATCCTGCAGCAGCAGCAGCGAGAAGGTGAGGACCGGGGTGGGCACGCGTGTCCGGCCCACGGGGGGGGAACAGGGGTTTGTGCAGCTCGTCTGCACCGCAGAACCGCAGGGACAGCGCTGATCTCTGTCCCTGGTAACCCTGAACGTTGGAGGTTACGGAACCAACCGTGTCTGTGCGGTGGCTGCACTGGACGGGCTCACAGGATGCATGGCGTGCAATCATTCTGAGCTCATGCCTGGCCAGATACGAAGTGCAAAGGGGACAGCAAGCACTACAACACCAAGCTTTGACACCTAAGGGTACGGTCAGCGCCTCCCCTATGCAGGCAGGGAAAAGAGCCCTTCCTCCCCAGCTTTGCTAATGCAAGAACCACACTGGTACCGGTCAAACCAGCCTCTCCAATGTACTGCCCTCTCTCTTCAGCCTTCCCAGCCTCATGAGGGTTTTTTTTGGCTTATTTCAAAACTGGCCTGGCCAGAGTTTGGAGGCGAAGGCATTGGCTGTCTGCTCCTGCTTTGTACAGCAGGTGTCAGCACTCACGGGGAGCAAGGGAAGGGGAAGGCAGGACCAGGTCAGCCCGTAAATTGGATGTGTGGCCATGCAGGAGATTCCAGTTGGGGCTGTGGCCCCTGGGCTGAAGGCAACCGCTGCAGAGCTGTGGGCAGCAGCACCTTCACACAGCACCGCGTTCACAGCGGCATCTGCTGCTCCCGTGGGGCCGGGAGAGCTGTGAACCAGGGGCTGTCACCTCAGCTCATCCAGGCACTCCGAGGGTTGTGTCCAGCGCCCCGTGTCAGAACTGGGCAAGCTGTGAAATTCTGGCTCTGCATGTTGCCTCCCGGCTGCTTTCAGAGAGCCCTCGGAATTCCTGGTGGGCCAGAGATGGAGACGAGCAAGGGGAGGTCAAGGCAGCAGGAGACAGCGCTTGGGTTCTCTTCCAGTGCTGAGTTGAGCCCATTTCTCTTCCCCTTTGGGGCTCTCTGTTTTGTCCCTCCCCGTTGCCCCCGTGCCTGCAGGTCCTGAAGGCTGCAATCTCTTCATCTACCATCTCCCTCAGGAGTTTGGAGACAATGAGTTGATGCAGATGTTCCTGCCTTTTGGCAATATCATTTCCTCCAAGGTGTTCATGGATCGTGCCACCAACCAGAGCAAGTGTTTTGGTGAGTGCTGAGGCCAGCGGGCAAGGGAAGCGTCACAGATAACGAGGACGCTCGTGCGTTGGGCACAGCACCAAAAGTGTTGTTATTACCTGTGCCTGTGTCCTATCTTCCAGGCTTTGTAAGCTTTGACAACCCATCCAGTGCACAGACTGCTATCCAGGCCATGAACGGCTTCCAGATTGGTATGAAACGTTTGAAGGTCCAGTTGAAACGACCCAAGGATGCCAACCACCCCTACTGTCAGCAGTGAGCGAGCAGGAGTCGCTTCTGCAGCGCAGGTAAAGCCGGCGCCGGCGCGGCACGGTCCCCCCGCGGGCTGGGAGCTCAGAGCTGAGCACAGGGACGCAGACGGGCCCGGAGATGGTGGTCAGGTCCAGCCAAGGGTCTAGATCATCATCATCAATCTGTGGCAGAGGCCCAAGGCCAAGCCAGAGATTGGAATCTGCAGGTCAAAATTAGGATGGGGTCTGGTGAAGGTAAACAAGGTCAGACATAGTCCAGTGAATGCCGGGCAGGTCTATAATGAGAATAATAAGCAGAACTGACACCAGCATAGGAAGGCAATGCAAGGCTTGGAGTCCAGAAAATCCGATCCCTGGCCAGGACAGGTGAAGACTGGGGGGCCAGGCCTGAGCTGGTCCATGGGCAGAAGCCACAGGTGGGGCTGGTCAAGGCTGTTAAGACGTGTTAGTGCACTCAGGGCCCTGACAAGCAGATGGCTTCAAATCTCTTGCCTGTGGTCTCAGCCCCTAAAAGGGTTTTACAACCAAACAGCTCTGTTTCCAACGGTTCCGTGTGCCCCGAGTCTGCAGAGGGTGCTTTCCAGGGTGAGAAGGGACAATCCCATGGTCCACAAGGATCATGGAGCAGGGATGAGGTGGGACCACAGCCCCCAGAGGAGCTGCCTGGTGTGGGAGCCGCTCCGTCCCCAGCGCTGGGAGCAAGGGAGGTCCTGGTCCCTTCTCCTTGGGGTCGCTTTCCCCCACATTTAAGCAACTCAGAGTCTGAGGTTTGCGTAGCTCCTAATCTCCCAATTCCCTCCCTCCTCCCTTTCTATTCAGGTGAAGGGAAAGCCCAGAGGAAGAATTTCTGCTTCGGGTTGATTTACAGAGAGGCCAGTAACTTTATCAACTCTTTTGACACCACTTCTTTCCTTTCTCTGCTCCCCACCCCATCCTCCTCCTGCCCTCCTCCCAAAACCATGCGATTAAAGAGAAGACTCAATATCTGCCCAGCAGGACGGTTCTTGCCGCGATGGACTCGTGTATTTGCTGCTAATGCGGTGCATAGCAAAGGGACCAGAAAACCAGCAGCCCCTGGGGACCCGAAGCTCTTCCTCTCGGGGTGTGCCTGGAGTACATGGACCAAGAAAACCCACCGCTGTGTCTCTGGGTTACCGCAGTGATGTATGGAAACGTAGCTCTGTCCCTCCCTCCCTCCTGGCCCTTTCACAGATAAATATAAATATATATATATATATACACAGTCTCTATTTTTTTTTAAAGTGGCTCACAGGACCAAACTTTTCCATTCAGAGACTGACTCCTTGCAAGAGGGACTGGAAGTTAAGGGTTTGCCTTTACAATGTCTTCTCAGATAGGCCTGAACGCTTTGAGAGGATGGACAGAGAGCATCTCTCTGCTCAACAGCAGCAAGAAAGATACCGATGGACCTCCAGGATTAGGGCCCGGCCGGCTGCTCAGCTCAATGCACTCGTCCACCGACCGGAGCGCCAGCCTGCTTGAGGATCTCAAGAGCTCAGTCCAAGGGCTTCTGCAGACAAAGCTCCCGGAATGCGGTGCCAAAGCCCATCCTGAGCGCTCCTCGATCGGGCTGAAGGCACAGGAGACCAGCCCCTTCGCCTCCAGGAGCCATCCTGCCTCCCCGCATGGGCGCAGCTCCGTGTTCCGTAGCGCTCCGTGGTAATGGAGCGTTTTCTCCATCACGGCGCGAGAAGATGCGTGTGAGCGGGTGCGAGCTCCTAAGCAAGGGACAGAGCTGCCTCCCCCCGTCAGAACTGAGCCGGCGCTGGGGAGCGGGCAGCGGGGACTCCCACACTAAAGGGACGTTTTTCCTCCATCCGAATTGAGCAAGGGGACGCGCCCCTTCCGCCGAGCTTTCCCGAGCAGACACACGGACGGCGCCGTGGACAGACGGTCGCCATTCTGGTTTGTGAACCCACCACCCCCTCCAAGGCACGGATTATGCATTCTGCAGCGTATATAGATAGAGCTATACACACTTAAACACGGAACGTCGTTCAGAGCTTGATTTAACAAAGCTCTCCGGGAGTGGGAGTGTTGTATTGATAAGGCACATCCCTTTAATGACTTGAAACAGTCTCTTTAAGGTTGCGACCAAAATAAGGAACGAAAACGACGCCAAAACCCACAAACCAGCCCTACAAACCTCCTGAATCATTACTTTCAATATTGCAGAGTTTGGTAATGTACCAAGAACATTCCCTTGTGTGTGTGTGTGTGTGTGTCTGCGCTTCAATGTGGTCAGAGGGTTGGTGGAAAAGAAGTTGGTGCAATGGATAGTGAAGCAAAATGGGGGTACTGAGGTTCTTTAAGTACCTGCACACCTCAACCTGCACCCGGTGCGGAGCCGATGGGCGAAGCTGCGCGAGTCCGCGTGTTTCTATAGTCCATGTTTACCTATTGTAAATACCATTTTTATACTTAACATCTATTATGTATGTGATTTGTACAATGTACTTTATTTCTGCTACAAGTAATTTCATGAAGTTGAATCTAATTTTGGAAAAAAAAAAAAAGAAAACAAAAAAAAAGACCAACAAAGGCAAAACGGGAAAAAATAAAAGGACTTGGGAAATTGCAGGTCAAGCTGGTTTAAAACAAGCGGTTTCTTCCATCACAATTACTGATGTGACTGTACAATGTTACAGGTACAAGTTTCGTCAATGTCAAATTCCTCACTCTGGTCAAAAAAAATCTTAAATTTATTTAATAAAAGTTTTACTTGCTGAGTAAGTGGGGTTTTCCTTTGTGCGTTGGTTGCAGCCCCTCTTGGGTAGAGCGTGAAGACAAAGGGAACTTCAATGTGTGCCAGCAACACGTTACGAAATAGCTTAATTAAAATAGAGGTTAAAATGCTATTTAGAGGAAGCAAGGAGCAAACCAATGAAGCGGTGGAATGCACGGACATTGTGGGGTGTGCTGTACAGAGCTGGGGCTGAGGAGCCGCAGGGTGAAAGCAGCTGAGGCTGAACAGGGGAGATATGGGGGCTGAGATGGGGACAGGGGACAATCTGCCCCATATCAGACCTGCGGCTGGAGCGGGAGGGGACACACGCCAAGAGGAGCCTCATGGAAAGGCGAAGGTTCCATTGTCACCCCCTCCAGCTCAGTGGGATGGGGGACGTGATGGGAAGGGATGGGGGACGGGAGACCGAGCGTCCTCACGGGCTGCTGTAGTTGTAGTAACTCTGTAAAACCCGGTCGCGGTTACTCGGGAACAGAACCCAGAGCTGGCACACGTGCTGCAGCAACCAGGGGTAGAACAGCTCCTGCACCCGCATGGCTCCCCCGCGGATGATGGCGAGCGCGGCTTCGGGAGCGGGAGAAGCCGTCATGTACACTTTGCCCCTGGAAGGAATCAATCACAGAATGGATGGGTTGGAAAAGCCCTCAGAGCTCATCCAGTCCAACCCTTGGTCCAACTCCAGTCCATTGACCAGATCATGGCACTAAGTGCCATGGCCAATCTCAGTTTCAAAACCTCCGGGGCCGGTGAGTCCAGCACCTCCCTGGGCAGCCATTCCAATGCTGACCACTCTCTCTGCACAGAATTGCTTTCTCATCTCCAGCCTCAATTTCCCCTGGCAGAGTTGAAGCCCATGCCCCCTTGTCCTATTGCTGAGTGCCTGGGAGAAGAGCCCAATCCCCCCTGGCTAGAACTGCCCTTCAGGTCGTTCTAGAGAGTGCTGAGCTCAGCTCTAAGCCTCCTCTTCACCCCTTTCCAGCCTGTGCAAGGAGCACTCAGCCCCTTGTTTTGCATGGGGAGGGCGCCCCACAGGTCTCCCCATCCCATTCTGCAGGGATTACGTTTCTATTTAACCAGCTGCCTCCTCAGCCATCGTCCCATGTCCCCACAGCCGCCACCCCGGGCAGCCCGAGCAAACAGCGGCACACGCAGAGCCGCTCGGTCCTTGGCGCGCTCTGAACCGTCAGACCGAGTCCTGCAGGGCCGCACATCCAACCAGATGCGCACACCGTCCTGAATACAGTCGCCGTGTGTGTTTCTTTGACTCCTGCCCCCTCCAAATACACACCTGGTGTTCTCCAGCGCCGAGGCGGTGTCGATCAGGCCCAGGATGCACAGGGTGACAGAGACGTTTCTCTTCTGCATGGTGAGCTCGTGGCGCAGCGAGGTGAAGAATCCGTCCAGCGCAAACTTGGAGGCAGAGTAAGAAGTGGTGAAGGGAGTGGGTATTCGTCCTGAGGGGAAAAAGAGTGGAAAACACCAGGAAAGTGGCTGTAAGGAGAGGGAATGTGGGTAAAGACTTTGGCTTTGCCATCCTGCACCATTCTGTTAGGTGTTTCTATTTCTAGCAACACAGACGCTTGGAAAATGACGCCGCGTTGTGTGAGCACGTCCCAGCACAAGAGCCACCACGTACGTGGGATAAAGGGAGGAAATCTCTTCTAACTTGCACAATAAGCAGGTGACACGCCGGGCTGGAAAGCCCAACGTGATGATCCACCTGCAGAGCGGATCGTGGCCACATCCCGTCAAATGCCAACACATCTGGCGAGGGAAGAGCCGAGTTAGGGAACGCAAAGCGGAAGGTGCTGCAGAAAACAAGCGGCCGGTCCTCGCCGCTCTAAACGCGCTGCGGGGCGGGAGGACGCGGAGAAGCACGATGTGCTGGGAGCCATCGTTGCCACGGGGCCGGCTGAAGACACTGACCTGCGAGGGAGGAAACGACCACCAGGGAGCCGTTGCTCCTCTCCAGGGTCTGAAGCGCCGCGGTTGCGAGGGCCACGTAACTGAAGAAATTCACCTGGAATGGCAAAAGTAGAGATGGAAGGAGCAACAGAGTTGAGGAGGAAGGGCAGCACGAGCCAGCAAGCCAGGGAAGTGGTCAGGAAGGGAAAGGAGCACGGCTGGGGTTTGCTTTTTCAAACGAATAGTGAGAAGAATAATCTCTGTGGGGAGGGGACAGACGTGGCATCCATCGGCCTTCCCAATGGAGTCAGAACAAAGGTCGCTCCTGGGCTTTAACACACGGGTTTCTTTCCGCGAGCCAACGAGCCGTCGCTGGTTTCCCTATGAGCCGTTTCACCTGCATGAGCCGGCGAGTGTATTCAACATCTCCATCCCACATCTGGAACCGGTTCGCAGCGATGTGGTTGAGCACCAGGTAATCCAGTCCCCCTGTGGGTGGGAGGGAAAGCAGGTAAAGCGAGGCCACCCCCCAACCAAGGGACCCCGAAATGCAGCAGCAGGGCCGGACCCAGCAGGAGGCTGCAAAGTGCTTTACCATGAAGATACATTAAATATGTCCATATCCAAGCAGCTTTGCAGACTTCCAAAGTTATTTGTAACAGAAAAATTATGTGCAAAAGCATCAGGAACAGTAGAAGGTTTAAAAGAAGGGTGTGAAGTGATGGCTGCCGGCCTGGTCACAGCACACACTTGTTTCTTAACACACCCACATCAGGAAAACCAAGAGCATAATGAAGTAGTGAAGACACCAGATAATGCGAAGTTTGTTCTCTCTCCTTAGTCCGTCATTTATTCTTTGCTTACCCAGCTTTTGCACAGCAAACCGCACCACCCTCTCGGGCTCTGAAGGGGAAGACATATCTGCAGGGATATAAAGTATTTTCTTTGCTCCAAGTGTCTTGCATTTTTCTGCCACCTTGAAAATGAACGCACATCCATAGATTAAACAACATAGAGTGTGGGGGAACGCCTAGAAATAAGAGCACTGGGTTTTTCCCAGCACTACAGTCACCGAAAGCCAATTCGGGACAGAGACACTTTACATCTACCATAGGGAGCTGATTGTGCATCCAGACGCTGTTTAACCGGGCAGTTAAACAGAGGTAACTCTGAGAAGGATGCAGGTTCAGTGCACCCTGGGGATACACACTGAGCAGTTTTACCTCCCGCAGCACGGCTTCCCTCCTCGCCGTCACAACGACCTCGGCGCCAAAGCGGCAATAGTGATACGCCATCTGCTCCCCGATCCCCGCGCTGGCTCCGGTCAGGAGGACGCGGGCGCCGGACAAGCTCTCTTATTCATGGGAAAGAGAATAACAGATACAGAAGTAAGGGGAGGAAGCAGCAGCGCCGCCCCCAGCGGCTGGCGGAGCTCTGGAGCGGAGCTGTCAGCGCTGGAAAGTCTCGATGGGTCTCTAAAAGCAGAAAAGGATTGACCTCCAGAAGCCACGAGTGCGGCTGCACAGCCATCAAGATGGTTCTTGACCCCGAGGAGTTTGTGATCAAAAGCAAACCAAGAGGAAGGCAGTGGCAAAGTACAGGTAATTTCCTTTCCCTTGTAAATGCTGTTAGATTTGTCTTCCTCTTTGTTTCAAGCTCCTCTTTATTTCTGGGGCTGGAGCGTCGCTTTGGGCCCCCTGGGGCTATGGGCAGGAACGAGACCACCCGGCAGAGCTTGGAAATGGAGCCTTTATCTCTAATGTGACCGATAGCATTGGAACGACCCCTCTGCTGAGCCCACCTGGGTCGAAAGGGTCTTTCCAGAAGAAAGCCAGGAGCGCGGCCACGATCCCCGCGGCACAAAGCGCCGTCCCGATCGCCTTCATATCCCCCAGCTCGTGGAGAACGAAGCGCGGTTTTCAAGCCGACGACTCCAGAAATAAATGGGAACACACGAACTTCAGCGCCTGGAAGGTTCTGAGATAACACAGCGGGTATTCCTCAAGTCGAGAAGTTTGCAGGTAGCTTGGGAACTCTTCTATTTCTATGCATTGTATCTATTTCTACCCACAGGGGACTCAGATCTAAGATTTGCTTCAAGGTTGAATGAAACAACAAATGTGTCGTTTTGAACCTGTTTGGATTTTCTTAGCATTAAGGAAAACAGTGAGAACCGTGGTGGTTTCTGAACACAACAGGGAACCCTGGCCAGAAGGTTGGGCCCAAATTTCATGTAAGCGTGTACAAAGTCTAAAAGGTTAGGAGCTCTGTTTAAAACAATAAACAGAGATAAAGAGAAAGAAAGGAAAGGAAAACAGAAAGGGAAAGGGAAAGGGGAAGGGGAAAGGGAAAGGGGAAGGGGAAAGGGGAAGGGGAAAGGGGAAGGGGAAAGGGGAAGGGGAAAGGGGAAGGGGAAAGGGGAAGGGGAAAGGGGAAGGGGAAAGGGGAAGGGGAAAGGGGAAGGGGAAAGGGGAAGGGGAAAGGGGAAGGGGAAAGGGGAAGGGGAAAGGGGAAGGGGAAAGGGGAAGGGGAAAGGGGAAGGGGAAAGGGGAAGGGGAAAGGGGAAGGGGAAAGGGGAAGGGGAAAGGGGAAGGGGAAAGGGGAAGGGGAAAGGGGAAGGGGAAAGGGGAAGGGGAAAGGGGAAGGGGAAAGGGGAAGGGGAAAGGGGAAGGGGAAAGGGGAAGGGGAAAGGGGAAGGGGAAAGGGGAAGGGGAAAGGGGAAGGGGAAAGGGGAAGGGGAAAGGGGAAGGGGAAAGGGGAAGGGGAAAGGGGAAGGGGAAAGGGGAAGGGGAAAGGGGAAGGGGAAAGGGGAAGGGGAAAGGGGAAGGGGAAAGGGGAAGGGGAAAGGGGAAGGGGAAAGGGGAAGGGGAAAGGGGAAGGGGAAAGGGGAAGGGGAAAGGGGAAGGGGGAAGGGGAAAGGGGAAGGGAAAGGGGAAGGGAAAGGGAAAGGGGAAGGAAAGGGGAAAAGGGAAGGGTCTTTCCCTGGCAATTCCCAGAGCTCTGAACCCAACCTCTATGCAACACGAGTCCTCTCTAGTCTACAGGAGACAAAACCCCTCGTGTCGAACCTTACGGAACGTTCAGTTCAGGAGCTCTTATGCTCCCAGCGGACAGCGTTAACCCCAAAAGAAGCCGCACCTCAGGAGGACCGGCGGACGCGGAGCAGCGGGCGGGATGGAGCCGGTCCCAGCAGCCCCGGCCGAGCAGCAGCCGGGCCCGCTGCGCCGGGACGTGACGGGCAGAGCGAAAACCGGTGACACGGGCACAACGGGCGGGAACCAGCGCTGGGACCCGGGAACGGCGGGGCGCGATGGCCATGCCCCCGCGCCCCCGAGGCTCCGCCCTCCGAGCCCCCGCCCGGCTGCCATGGCAACCACCGAGCCGGGCTGCGATAGGTGGAGCCGCCGCGCGGCCCCGGCCACGTGACCGGCTCCCGAAGGCCCCCGCGGCAGCCATGGCCGCCCGGCTGTTCCCCGCCGTCAAGTGAGTCCCCGCGGCCGCGCTGCCCGGAGAGCCCGGCCCGGCCCCCCCGGGCCCGCATGCACCGCCCGGCCCGGCCCCCCGCGCACCGCGCGTCCCCCGGCTCTCCCGGGCCTGTTCCCGTGGCGCCCGGCCCTGCAGCGCTGCGCCCTTGACCTCCCTCAGCCGCCATGTCCGGCTGACGGGAACGCGTCAGACACAGGGCAAGGGAAGCCCTGCGGAGCTGGACATGCAGCCCCCTCAGCGCTGGCGGGGAAGGGGCTCCTGGGAGAGCAGCATTAACACAGAAATCCCTTTTCCCAAAAATACTTGTGAGAACATGGATGTTTTTGTCCTGCCTCTCTGAACGGCGGTACCTGTCAGTGTTCTCCTGCTGCGTTGGTGCTATCGGGCAAGTTTACGTGCGTGTGTTTGTTTGTTCCCCTAGGTGTACTGTAGTCTCTTTAAAGGGGAAACAACTCTGCCCTGTGGATTTGAAGAAGTCGGTCTCCCCAGATCTCTCCTCTATAATGAAAAAGTAGCTAAAGGTCAAATATTCTCCCATCTCCCGTTGTGCTGGTTGCCCATCCAGACTGGTGTTCGCACCCCGTGCAGTCTGTGGGGAGCTTTGGGAGCCTGGGCACTGCAGGAAAGGCGTGGCCAGGTGTTAACTGGGCTGTAACGAGCTTAACAAGACGCTGCTGTCTGTCAGATTAATCACATTGCTTATTAACAAGGCAGCAAGAACCACGTTATTAACAGGGATGTTAAACTCACTGTGAAATCATTTAGTTCCTTTTATCAAAGGAAATGCCAGTGATTCTCAGGCTTGAAAAACTGACCCATAGTCTGAGCTGTTTGAGACTTTCTCATTTTTTCTTGAAAACTGTCCCTGATAAAACGTGAATGGGGACGGTTTCAAGGGGTTGACGGGGAATAGTTTGCTAGGAAGGAAAAGGAAGGTAGCTACATATTTTTTATGCCACTTTTTGTCTGTAATGAGACATTACAGCAGCGTATTTGTGGTTTCTTTCTGGACGCTCCCCCTTCGATGTCACAGCTCCCAAGGTGGGTTGATAATGGTATCGCGAACTGAACTGTCACGGTGTTTGGTTCTTTCAGGTTTGTCATCAAGGGCAGCGTGGCTGGAGCCGCCGTGTTCGTGGTGTACGAGCAGGGGCTGCTGGGCAGCGGCGCGCAGGGCGCTGAGGCCCTTCGGAAAGCTCGAGCGGCGCTGCCGCCGGCCATCCACGAGTGGACAAGTTACGTAGGCTGGGAGGTAAGGGCTGCGCTGATGGCAGCAGCCAGCAGAACAAACACGTCCTTTGAACGAGGAGGAGGAAACACTGGGGCGATGTTCTGGTTCCAGTAATGCTGGCAGGGGTTTTGCTGTTGAAACTGGGTTTCATGTTGAAAATATTTTGAGGAGGATTGAAATGGAAGGAGGATAAAACTTTGAATTTAGGGGAGAGATGTTGCTCACGGATGTTGTTTCAAAGGAGAAGGGGTAACTAGGGGATTGCAAATACGCTCTGCGAGGTACTTCACTAGGTAGTGCTATTCCTAAGCTGCTTTTGAAGGATCCTACGTGCTTTTAAAAAATTAATGTAAAGATCCTCCTCCTGATTTCTCAGGCTGCTTAAGTTCATCTGAAGAGGCTCTTTGAGTAAATCTTAGTGTTTGAAATCCTCAGAACCGGAGGAGTCTTTGCTCAGTTTGAAAAGCAGTTTTCATATTAGAGCGTATTCGAAACTGTGAGGAGACAGGCGTGGAGATGAGTTCTCAGGAGCACCCAAATGATAAGTTACCACTTCTGTACCCGCTTTATACTGGGGGGAAGAGCAAAGTCCAGACTTTAAGCCTCATGTTTGATCCTTTTGAGACTTGGAGAGTAGGCACTCGGGTATTTTTGGGATGAGCTCAAGAGGCTTCTCCAAGGTGATGTGGGTCCTGTTATATGTGAAACCCCTCAAGTGCTGATATTTTCTCCCTCTCTCTTTCCAGCTCCCACCCACTCCAAAATTGGACTTTTCCCCCTCTGATTCCTGGAACAAAGGTAAAATAACCTTCAGCAAACTGTGAAAGGAGCAAGGGGCCAAGGGTGATGTAGCTTATACCGAAGGTGGAATTTCTCTGTGGCACAAATGCTACTGAGACAGTAAACCTGTACTTGAACCATGGATCATTCAGGCCTCAGTGTATTTGAAAGCTGAGATGGAGCTGGATTTTTCTCTCCATGTTTAAAGAGATCCGCAATGCTAGAATAATATTAGGAAGTTTGGTTTGAATGGCGCCGTTTTTGGGCTAACTCTGCTGTGTTTCCTTGCAGGAGTGCAGACAGTCATGTCCGCCCTGTCTGCGGCTCCCAGCAGGGCCTGTGAATACACCGCGGAAGGCTGGAAATACATGAAGGATCTCGTCAAGTGAGCACGTTCTCGGGGTTCACGGTTCTCTCCATCCCGTGTCTTTGGGGTGACACACAGTCCGTCCCGCTGGAGGGCAGCTCAGCCACGCAAGGGCTACAATAAAACCATTTGGAAGTTCCCTTTGTATCTGGGTTGGTTTTAGCGTACAGGCTGCGGTGCTTTCTGGCTTAGCAGAGGGTCCGCAGAGGTCAGGCGTCAGTTTAACGGGGCGATGGCGTGTGCTGAGGTACGGCCCCTGTTCTACAGCTGCCAGACTCGCTAACTAAACAGATTATTTGGTTTTACATTTTAACAGCTGTTGGCTGGAACTGAGTGGATTCATTTTGTCTCGAGTTGAAAAGTATTGTGTCTGCTGGCTTCTTTAGAAAGTGCTAGAACTCCCTTGAAGACACTCAGACCTCGGTGTGTGACGCTTTTTGGCACCTGAGCAAGAGGATGGATCTGCAGGTGCAGCAGAGTCCCCATGGGACACAGAACGAGGGGTTCAGAAATGGTTTGGTTGGTTGGTGTCTGTTTTCAAGACAGAAGCCTCGTTTGCTGATGGGAAACAACACAAAATGGGAGCTGGGAAGGGAAGTTCCTGGAAAGCAAGAATATTGCCTTGCTCTCCACTTCTTCCCCAGGAGCCATCTCCTCTGAAGAGAAGGAGCCAAGATTGCAGTGCACCCTGCCAGAATATAAGTAGGTCTGGAACAAAGAAGGATTTGCAAGGGTTTTCTTTCCTTTTTTAAATAGTTATATGATGGAACTTGCTGCCAGGAGATTTCAGAGGATTTGGTGAAGGTATAAATAGCTTTAAAAAGCGCTTAAGTTAATTCCTGGAGGACGGGTCCATCGGTGGCTCTTAAACCTGACGGCCCGGGTGGAAACTACGGCTCAGTAAAGCCCGGAGTGCCGGACGCTGGGGGGTTATTGACTGATGGCGACTGCTCCACGTACACCCTGCTCCAACGTATTCTTTACGCGCCTGCTTCTAAAGGGGAAAGAATACCGAGCCGGAAGGACTTCTGCATCTAACCCGGCGCATCTGTTCTCCTCTTACTGCATCTCAGTGAGACCGTGTACATTCAATAAGGGACTGATCCTTCCATACAGTTGCTGGGTTTAAGTTGAATGTTTTGCCAAGTCTAGTTTGTGACTTACAGAAATAATTGTAGGTAGGACAGGGTGCTTATCAGATTCCCTTAGGCAGTGTAGAAATTGAGCTGTGTTGTTGAGCTTGGAACATAATCTAGTTCAATATCCGTGCTCAATCAAGCTCACCTTTGAAATGAGATGGTTTGGCATAGAGCTGAATAAATTCATTTTCCAGGGACTGCTGAAACAAAGCAATTAACTGTAAACTGGCTTTTATTTATGGAAAATGGAATGCTTCATTAATAAACATTTTCAATGGGGTATGAACAACACATTACAAAACAAATGAGTTCACATTGGATTGAGTGACGTAATATGGCAGCAGCTTAAAAAAAAATACACTTACGGTAGCCCATAAGTTACAATTAATGGTAACCCTGGGTGACAGATTTATTTCAGTTGCCACCTTGCATTAAAAATTAAAACATACTCAGTAGCGACGGTTGAAACGAGGATCGTTGGGTCTGTTTGCTCTCTCCTGGCCAGCAAAGCCTTCCTGCATTCCTCCTCCGTGCATCATCTGACTTTGGTTGCCACCTTGCATGAACCCTCCCCGCCTAGAAAGGGATTGAGACATTTTGCTAGAACGGGTGTTGTTTTAAACACAAACTAGAGAAGAACCACTACGCTGAGTTTCAGGCTTCGATAGTAATGGAGACTTTCAGATGTGAAGTTATTGGAGAAGAAAAGTCACGCCAAGATGCGTTTTGACGCACAAGGCAAGCGGCTACTCACCTGTCATCCATCCAACAGAGAACAAAGTTGGAAAAGAAAGGAATTGTACGTCCAAAACCAGCATCCTGCTGTCACATACAGCACAAGGAAAAACCTCTTGTTAACAGACTAACCGTGACTGGGGGGGGATCCCTCTGCTGTCGCTCATTCTTCTGTCAGACGCGTAGCCGCCCCAGCTCTCCCGAGAGTCTCGCGAATGCCGGTCTGGGCCTCCCGGGCGCTCATCAGGGTAATGCTGAAAGGCAAGGAGCAATGACAGAACCGCCTGGAAGGAACTCTTGAAGGTTGCTCGGCTCTAACGACTCAATCTCAGAGTCATTTCGGATGGAAGGGACCTCCTGAGACCATCCAGTCCAACCCAACGCAAGCAGGATCAGATCCAGAACAGTCTCCCATCCTCACAGCTCGACACTTCACAGCTTCCCATGCACCCGATCCAGTGTCCGACCACCTTCCCAGGCTTTTGTGTGTGTGTCTGTCTTTTTTGAGATGTGATTTGCTCTGTTTTGGACAGAGTTTCCCGTGTTTCAGTCTGTGCTCACTGACTCGTCCTGTACCGAGTCCAGCCTGGCTCCATCTCCTCCCCACACTCCCTCCTGTGAGCTATTGATGTGCATTGATCACACAACCCCGGCCTTTTCCTCTCCAGGCTCAACAGTCCCTTTTGGACACAATTCACTTGTTTTGTATCAGAACAGCTTTATAATAAACAAGCTTTTGAACTGAATTTCATCTTGTTAAAGAAAACAAGACAATCTGCTTATTGATATGTATTTTGGAGATATCGTTTAATTCTTAACTACTGCAATTTAATCTGACACACACTATAAAAAAACAGGTTATAAGACGTTAAGATATTTCCATAGCTTCATAAAGCGCCTTACCTGTCCATCCCGATCTCCCATCATTGTCCTTGATCCGTATCTCCTACAAACAGACCAGTAAAATCAGACCGTGGTAGAAGAACATAGAGCAGTCTGTAAAAATCCATCTGTGTAACAACCCAGATGAACGATCCCGCTCCCTTGTGGTGCCCACATTAGCTATAAAAGGCACGAACAGCTGGAACACGCGGAAACCAGGACACGTGTTGCATTCCTGGAAGACCCAGTCAGTCCTAAGGTACAATGAGAATATTCTCATTAAGATGCTGGGTGCCTACAACATCATTTAGAACAATTTCAGTACCCTACAAATGTGTGAAACAGCTTTACAAGTACAGATCTCCTCATGGCTGTGCAAGAAAAAAAGTCCACGGCCACTAAGCCACACAAAATGCAAGTCAAACACACAGGAAAGGCGGCAAAATGTGACATTAAATACGTTTTTGTCCTCCAGCACCAACCTGTCTATTGAATGATCTTGATAACGGCCACGATCCCTGTGATCGAAGTCATGGAAGCGATCCTGGCGACCGAAATCTGAGTGGTACCTGTCGTTCATTGCCATTCGCTTTGCTTCTGGCCAGTACGGATCATCCCTCCTGCAAGGAAGAACGTGCTCATTTTAGTCAAGATAATGACTTTTGCGATTGTTCCCTGTGTGCGAACCAGAAGAAGGATAATTAAGTTCAAAAGGGAGCTGAAAAACCCTCTACTGAACATGATGATCTCAATGCAACCAGCACAGACAGCAGCTGGCAGCGCCGTTTTCCACCCGCATCCCTCGTGGTTATTGGCTCTACCTGCCGTCTATGTCGTACGGCCTCCTCATCGCAGACCGACGCTCTTGCTCGTAGCGGAGCTGCTCGTGCTGGCGCCGCAGCTCTTCTCTTTCCCTCTGGATACGATCCTGCTCCCTCCTCCTCTCGTGTTCTATGTGCATCCGCTCCCTTTCCAGCCGCTCTCTTTCCATCCGCTCCCGTTCAAGGCGCTGCCTCTCGATCTCCAGCCTCTCCCGAGCGATCTCCAGCCTCTCCCTCTCCTCCCGCTCCCGGATGGTCTGCAGGTGCTGCTGCCTCTCCCGGCGCTCGCGTGTGCTGTTCCAACACAAAAAACAGAGTTACGGATCTAATACTTCAACAAATAAAATGGGGAAGAGAAAATAATATAAAAGCTCATTCCTTCTGCTCTAGGAACACATCCAGCTCTGAAGAAGCCAGAACAGTATGCGGGACAGGAGGATCCACTAAAGCTCAATAACTTCTTCCTCTCCAGTACGACTGATAAAAACCTTTTCCCTCTGTTCAATTCACCTCACTTTAGCTAAAAAATAGTGTGAAAATTGTTTTAACATGGAATTCAGGTGACACTTTTAGCGGGGAATTTGCAGGATGGCCATTGCCACCTTTATCCTGGATTCAACAGCACGGGAACAGAAATCACTAAATACCTGAATTAGGTTCTTAATTTCTCTATAGACACGATGTATTTAAATACAAAAATATTCATTCAGGGTGAAAAAACAAAGGAAGATTGCGCTGCTGCTCTTACCGGCGCTGCTCTGCCTCCCTCATTTTCCGCTGTGCTTTGATTTTGTAAAATGGCACGATCCCTTGTCTCTCTCTGCTCTCCGACTTGCGATCCTGGCTCTTAACGCTCTGTATTTAATATGGAAGGAGATGATAAACTTAATGGAGAACATTTATAAAAGGGCAACTATCACAAACAGTATTCTGAGCTCTGTTTCCATTCATACATCTCACGTCTCAAAGCTTGGTCCCCGCATTTCTATAAAAGCTGCTCTTTTTCAAACCTTACAGACACAGCATACATTAACATATACTAATACTTACCCTCCCACATTTGTTTGGCAGGATTGCATTGCTGAATACGCTACCAGCTGTGTGAAAGGTGTTTTACTAATTAAGATCTAAATCCACATCATAGAAACTGCAGCTGGACAAACCGGTTACACAAGCGGGGGCTACACAGAGGTTGGCAACATTCAGCATTCGTTCCTAAAGAAGACTGCCGTGTTTCCCATGCAGAAACAATACTTACTCTGTCTTTTGATGTAGTCGACGTTTTCACACTAATAACAGGTTCTCCTTTGGATTTATCCATTACCACTGTTCGCTCTGTTCCTTTATTTCCTAAATAAAACCGAGATTGAGGGGAAAGAGATAATATACTCCTGCAAAAGCTGGGAGCCCGTGGCTTGGACAAGCGCACTCTCTACCGGGTTAAGAACTGGCTGGAGGGCCGGGCCCAGAGAAGCGATGGTGAGTGGGGCTGCATCTCACTAGTGGTGCCCCCAGGGGTCAGTGTTGGGTCCAGTCCTGTTCAACATCTTGATTGATGATTTAGATGAGGGGATTGACTGCAATTACTCACCCTTCACAGTATCTTTCCCTCTATAAAAAAATAAGAGCCAAATTACCTGACTTAATAGTTTTAGGTTGATCCGATGAACCCGACTTCAGTTCATCTTTCTCTTTTTTTTCTTTTTCGTCTTTGTCTTCTGTCTTTTTAGCATCATCTTTTTGGTCCGATTTCTCGTCTCTTTTAACACTGCCAGGTCTACAGAGAGATATCGATACAGATTAGACTGATACAGAGCAAGAGAAAAGAAAATTCAAGTAACAAAGCAGGATTCTGATGTGATATGACAGTTGTAATTAGATTTCCCAACACTTCCTTCTACAACTTCCTCCACCATCAAGACAATCGGCCCACGCTGTGTGGTTGTCGGAAAAGCTCGGCCGTGATTCAAAAACCACCCCACCATGTGCTTAATGCCCACAAAGCTTCTCATTCAACACAACAATTAGTTGTGGTCAATGGGGCGGAGTCCAGTTGGGACCTGGATCCAGTGCAGTGCCTCAGGGGTCAGTACTGGGGCTGTATTATTCAATATATTCATCAATGATTTGGATGAGGGAATAGAGTGACTGTCAGCAAGTTTGCTGGTGACACCAAGCTGGGAGGAGTGGTGACACTGGAAGCTGTGCTGCCATCAGAGACCTGGACAGGCTGGAGAGTTGGGCAGGGAAAATGTAATGAAATATAATAAGGGGAAGTGTAGAGTCTTGAATCTGGGCAGGAACAACCCCAGGTTCCAGTGTAAGTTGGGGAATGAGCTATTAGAGAGCAGCGTAGGGGAAAGGGACCTGGGGGTCCTGGGGACAGCAGGGTGACCATGAGCCAGCACTGGGCCCTTGTGGCCAGGAAGCCAATGGGACCTGGGGTGGGTTAGAAGGGGGTGGTCAGTAGGTCAGAGAGGTTCTCCTGCCCCTCTGCTCTGCCCTGGGGAGACCACACCTGGAATCTTGTGTCCAGTTGTGGCCCCTCAGTTCCAGAAGGACAGGGAACTGCTGGAGAGAGTCCAGCGCAGCCACCAAGATGCTGAAGGGAGTGGAGCATCTCCCGTGTGAGGAAAGGCTGAGGGAGCTGGGGCTCTGGAGCTGGACAAGAGGAGACTGAGGGGTGACCTCATTCATGTTTACAGATATAGAAAGGGTGAGTGTCAGGAGGATGGAGCCAGGCTCTTCTCAGTGACAACCAATGATGGGACAAGGGGTAATGGGTACAAACTGGAACACAAAAGGTTCCACCTAAATTTGAGAAGAAACTACTTCTCAGTGAAGGTGTCAGAGCCTGGCCCAGGCTGCCCAGGGAGGTTGTGGAGTCTCCTTCTCTGCAGACATTCAAACCCGCCTGGACGCCTTCCTGTGGAACCTCAGCTGGGTGTTCCTGCTCCATGGGGGGACTGCACTGGATGAGCTTTCCAGGTCCCTTCCAACCCGACATTCTGGGATTCTGTGATTAGGAAGTGCCGATATGAATCATTATAATTTTCGTTGTGCAACTAGGTGAAATCAAGGCAAAAACTTCTCAGAAAACAGCATTTAAAATGAGTTATGCCTCAATAAGATAATTAAAGCAAAGGAGTCAGTGTCATGTTCACTCTCTTCGGGTATTTTTCAGCTACTTTCAGCAATGCTAGAGAGATAAAACACAGTGCTGAAGGGGAACGTGTTCTGGAAACAGGATCTTGGACACCTGATCTTTGCCTCTTGGGGAGCACAACCACCTGAGAAAGCCCCAGCGAGAGAAAAATGCAAGGGAGAAACAGCGCCATACTGATCACAACCCTCAAACAGCCCTTCCTATGGACGTATGACCTGAGAACACCCCATCTTTACCAGAACCTAAATACAGCTGAATTAAAACGTGTGCTTGAAAACGCAACTCTCCAATGCCTGCCTTAAAGCATGGAATAGAAACACGTGAAGCTAAGCATCAAATTCAACAGTTTATCTTGTAGGAAAAGTTGCTCTTTTTGACTGTTTGCCACAGAAATTCTTACTGTAACTCTGTTCTTCCTGACAAATCGACACAGACTGAGGAACAGCAAAACCCCTTTGGACAGAGAAGTTTTCCAACAGTACCTCTCGCTGACCGGTTCTTTCTTTGCTTCGTTCTCCTTTTTTTCACTTGGCTTCTTCCCAGCGGGTTCATTTTTGGCCTGGAATTGATTTTGCACGTCATCAGCTGAGAATGTGGTCTTGGTACCGTGTACAACGTGGTGGTGATGGGGTATCTTTGGGGATCGGTACTCACTTTTTCCACAGAGATTATCTTCCCGTGTAACTCCGTTTTGTGGAGGTGAGTAATGCACTTGGTGGCTTCCTCGGCCGTGGACATGGTGACGAAGCCGTAGCAGCGAGCGCCGGGACTGCGCGCGTTGGTCACCACTTTAGCGCCCACCACCTGTCCGAGACAAGGAGCTTTAACTCACAGTCACTAAGGGGCAGACCCACCGTGTTATCTACAATCTTGTTTAACAAACACAAGTTTCCCCAAAAAGTCTGACTTTAAAAAGCCCACGTAAAACACGCGTGTAATAAATGATGCTTATTGATGTTCACATATTCAATAGAGCTCACTCTGTATGACAGAAATCATATTCCACAGAGGTGTCGTATTTTAATGTACAGCTGGATAAAGAACCTGCTTTGAGCATTTATTGCAGTTGTCCATCTACTTCTAGGACGCCTGGCTTCTGCTAATACTAAAAAACACCCCAGCAATTGTATTTAAATGACTAAATGTTACCATGGCATCTAAGAAGAGGCAAATACTAGGTTGGATGTCACATCGTTTTTAATTACATTTCAAATTTTGGTGGTACATCTCTATGACACATGTTCCAGGTTCCTAGATGGAATTCTGAGCGAATAAATAGAAGGAAATATTGCATTTTTGTTAGGAGGAAGGTTAAAAAGGTTTTACCAGTCTCATGACGTTTAGACAAACTCAAAGCTATGCTACCCTTACTTTTTGTACCTATTGTAAAGTCAAACTGAGGTTCTAGAATTGTTAAAGATTGTTAAAGATTCAACAGGCGATTGTTAGCACATCGTTTTACTACAATCTTTAAATTGGCTTCAAGGCTCTGTCAAAATCCTTCCTGCCATCCGTCTTCTATGAAACTTTCTATTTCCCAGCTGAGAATGAGACTTAACTTGCCCTTTTGTCCATCATTAATAACTGCAGGAAACCCGGCCACCCAAAACCAAACCAAACACCGCCCCAAACGACCCAAACAGGGGCTTCTTAGAGCAACTGCCAACTCGAGACAAAACTTCCGGTACCAAGGCGGTTTTTAAGATATTCCCCAATAATGTTTCAACCACCAAAACCTGCCACGCCGCCCCTCACCTTCCCGTATTTGCTGAACAGGTTCTTCAGATCCGTGGCTCTGGTAGTGGAAGCCAGGCCGCTCACCCAAAAGTTGCGACTGGAACCACCAGCAGCGTGGCCTAAAACCAGACAAACCCAAACCAGCTGCTTCTAAAGGTAAAAGGAGCACTTCCACGAATCTCATCTCCTTTTAGATCAGGTGACCCACCTGGTGATGAAGGGAAAGCTGTAGATGTGGTCTATCTAGACTGCAGCAAGGCCTTTGACACTGTCTCCCATCATATACTCCTGCAAAAGCTGGTAGCCCATGGCTTGGACAAGCGCACTCTCTGCTGGGTTAAGAACTGGCTGGAGGGTCCTGTTCAACATCTTTATCGATGATTTAGATGAGGGGATTGAGACCATCATCAGCAAATTTGCTGCTGACACCAAGTTGGGAGGGAGTGTGGAGCTGCTGGAAGGCAGGAGGGCTCTGCAGAGGGATCTGCATAGACTGGAAAAAGGGGCTGATTCCAATGGGATGAAGTTCAACAAGGCCAAGTGCCGGGTCCTGCGCTTTGGCCACAACAACCCCTGCAGTGCTCCAGGCTGGCACAGAGTGGCTGGAGAGCAGTCAGGCAGAAAGGGACCTGGGGGGACTAATGGACAGGAAGTTCAACAGGAGCCACCAGTGTGCCCAGGTGGCCAAGAAGGCCAATGGTGTCCTGTCCTGTATCAAAAGAGCGTGGTCAGCAGGACAAGGGCAGTGATCCTTCCCCTGTACTCTGCATTGGGGAGGCCACACCCGGAGTATTGTGTTCAGTTCTGGGCCCCTCAGCTCAGGAAAGAGATTGAAGGGCTGGAGCGGGTCCAGAGAAGAGCAACAAGACTGGGGAAGGGACTGGAACACAAGCCCCATGGGGAGAGGCTGAGGGAGCTGGGCTTGTTCAGTCTGGAGCAGAGGAGGCTCAGAGCTGAGCTCAGCACTCTCTAGAACGACCTGAAGGGCAGTTCTAGCCAGGGGGGATTGGGCTCTTCTCCCAGGCAGTCAGCAATAGGACAAGGGGGCATGGGCTTCAACTCTGCCAGGGGAAATTGAGGCTGGAGATTAGAAAGCAATTCTGTGCAGAGAGAGTGGTCAGCATTGGAATGGCTGCCCAGGGAGGTGCTGGACTCACCGGCCCTGGAGGTTTTGAAACTGAGATTGGCCATGGCACTTAGTGCCATGATCTGGTCAATGGGCTGGAGTTGGACCAAGGGTTGGACTGGATGAGCTCTGAGGGCTTTTCCAACCCAGTCCATTCTGTGATTCTGTTTTTAAAAAATCACAGAGCAAATGAAATGTGATGTATTAACGGTCTCCTCCCATGATTCACATTCCTGAAGGCAAGAAGCATTCCAAGTCCAAAAACTTTTAGGATGAACTACAAGCTTTGACACAGGCAACAGAAACACGTCGTTCTTCACTAAACTGCAGCGGTGCAGATCTGAAGGTACTGTGGCTCTTCAAAACGTGCCTGTCTAGAAAACTCCTCATCCTCAATAAAGGTCCAAGCTTTAAGTTTCTGTGTCATTTAAACACACAAATACTAGATTCCAAATTACTTCAGCATGTCTATGGTATTTAACAACTGCACACCCCACCCAATACAAAAACGGAGACTCCCAGCATTCATTCGAGTTGTGTTTTTGGAAAGAAACGTACCTTTGTCATCCTTCGAGATTATCTTTGTATCTCTGTCCTCCTCCACAGGGCTAAAGACAAAACACCACATTGTTCAAGTCAGAAAGAAAAGTGAACAACCAAAAATGATGAAAAAATGCTAAAATGAAATACCTACCAGAAAATGTTGCAAATGAAAACACACCTTTGTAAATTTAAGAAATCTGACAATAAATAACAAAGTCAGATTCTTAAACAGACTTATATTATGAAGACATTTACAAATAAGAGTAATTTAAGGAAACAACCTTTGAAGGTTGAGGAAGGAAGGAAATCAAACCCTCTGTGTTTAGAAAAAAATATCTGCACATGAAGAAATCAAACAGACTCTTTAGGAATAGGCTACAATTTCATCAGTCTCGGTGGCCAATTGAAGGAAACAGCTTATGCGCATCACTTAACGACCAATGAAAAAAGATAGCATCTGGTCTAGAACGGAGAAAAAACAAACCTCTTTTTCTGATCACCGCCCTCACTGGCTGAGGACTCTTTAGTAGCAGGGGGTTCCTCAGAATTAGCTTTGTCTTCTGTTTTCTTCGCATCTTCTTGGCCTTCTTGGCCCTCGGGACCTGCGCCTTTGGCCGCTGTTCCCCCACTAGAGGCTTCCAGGCCTTGGGAGCGTTTGCTACTCTGATCGCTTGGGGTCTCTACCACTAAAGAGCCACAGTCCGGTTTCTCTTCCTCTACTGGCTGTTCACTTGTCTCCCCTTTCGCTACAACTAAACGCTTTGCTTCCTTCCTTGCCAAAGCTTGTGCCGATTTGCTGTCCAAATCTAAAGCATCTTCCTCCACCTGAGCGGCAGCAAGAGCGTCCTCTTCCTCCGCCAGCCTCTTGCCTGGCACCGCGTTACCCGCTTCCTGCGCTTGTGGCCGCTCCGCTTCGGAAGTTTCTTCGTTAAGTACTTCAGATTTACAAGTTTCCCCCAAAATGTCGAGTATTTTCTCATTTTCTACGGATTTAACAGGAATAGAATGGCACAAGATTTAATCACCAGGGAAATACAGCAATCACAAATGTGGAACTGGCATGGCTGCCACACTAACACCAAGAGAACTGCTAAGCTACACAGAGATTGGAAAACCCTAAGTGTACACAGTGTGCAAAGTACCGCGCTACCTGCTGTCTGACAAACTACCAAACCAGCCCTACAGTGTTAACAGGCAAGAAAAGGGCCCCCAGATTTAACAAAAACCTTCTGGCTGTTCCTGGATATTCTTCACCAAACGGTTCAGCTCTGTTTCTTCTCTAGTTAGCTTCCAGAGTCCGAGACGCTGAACTGAACGTACCAAGGCACTCAGGGTTCAATTTTTAAATCTCTGTGAAATCCTTTTAGAGCGGACAGTCCAACATGAGAACTGGGCATCTTCTGGTGGTGCGTGAGAGTGTTTGCAGTCCACAAAGTGAAAAGTATCTGTATGAAATTCCCATGAAGCAACTCTCTTCTTTCTTCTGTATCCAGTAACTAACCTTTACATTTTAACGCCCTACAGTATCTTTTTATTGCTTTCACTGCTCTCTACTTAGTAACAGAGTTAAGGTGTGTGCGATATCACAAGATCTGTTTACAAGTAGAATCTTTAGCTTTTAAACTGCGATTAACTTCTCTAAATCCATTTATGTAGTTTAACAGGTTTTTAAACCATTTCATTTCACTGGAAATAGTGCAAAGATGCCAAGCATCACTTCACAGATCTGGGGATATGATTGGGTTTCCAATCTCTATGACCCTGCATAATCTGGATTGTCCATCATAAAAATAATGCAAATTATGTTTGTTTGCCTGGTTTTTTTAAGAGTTAATGGTTTAAAAAGTATTAGTTGAAAACACAGGAATATGTTTTTCTTTAACAGTACCTGGTTCCAAGTGCAGTTTCTCCATTTTCTGTTGGGGAAAATAAACAGAGAATGAGGATTTTATCAAATATGTGTTGTAACATAGAATAACAGCACCCCCTGCCCAACCCCGAGATTGGCATCTATACTGTTCACCTGCTACATTTAGCACCTTCTTCCCCCATCCACTGCAACCGACTATTTTATGTGGGTAATTTTTCTGGCACATTAAAGCCAAATCACAGTTTCAGCCACAATCGTGTTCTCGTATGTAACTGGGGATATTAAAGAGATCGGTAAAGTATGTTTGTGTATCACATCAACTGCGGAGTGGAAACCCAACCCAGCTATTGCTTGATACAATCAGCAAGAGAAAGAAGAAATAAACAGTACAATTTCACATTATGGTCGTGTTTTCCCTTGTGTAGTACGAACACAGAGGGAATACTGCTAATAATAACCCGAAATACGGCAACGTTTTCAATTTACCTTCATCTCAATTAGATCAGAAGAAGAGGCATCTAAATTGTTTTCAATCTCATCATAATCTTCCTAAAAGAGTAAAAAAGGAATTACAATAGAAATTCTTTAAACAGGAAGATTATCTCTACAGAAAAGATTGCAAAACCACTTGTGAGTTGAAAACATAGTTTTGTCTCCATATACAGAACTACCTCGCTGGCTGCGTACGGGTGTTTATATACTTGGACACATTTAAATGGGAAGAGTGAATATTAGAACATTACTTTCAATTCCAAGCTTCTTTCACAGCAAGCGAAGATGGTACTACAAGGTAACAAAGGCTCTGACCACTCTGCTGGGACCATTTCAAGCCCCTGATAGGTCTCAAAACATTTCTCACTTCAACAGCAGGACACAAGAGCTGCTAATGTGAAATAGATTCCATATCACAGCCATGTCCTATATTCTATTACACTCAAATAACTCACTCGGGTGCCCATATATTTATTAAACACCTTCTGAAAGTGTCCAAAGACCTCTACTCACCTCATTTTCTGTTAGCTGATCTGGAAGTTCTTTCATTTCCGCTTCGACATTGTCTTTATTATCAGACAAAGAATCGAGAATGTTATCAGGACTGTAGTCTTCTCCACAGTCCACAGCACTGCTGTTATCGATTTCGGCTTCATCCAACACACTGATGTCCATCATGTCAATATCCTGCAAGGTATCCAGACTTGTTTCGATGTCCTCCTACAGAAAGAAAAAGGGGAGCCCTTTATTTTTTTGTGGGTTAAACGATGCATATTTTTAGTAACAGCAATCATGATCTCACTTACCTGCCCATCTCTAGAGTTTTCTTCTAGCCCGTTGTCTTCAACACCTTCTTCCTCTGATTTTCTTCCTAAAAATCGTAGCACTGAAGTGAGATCCAGCTATTTCAGAACTGCTTTCAATTAAATACAACACTAACACAAGCTGTACACATTTGTTATTTGTGCAACAAAACATCGTTCTAATTACTCCTGTCCTAATTTCTCGCATCTAAAAATGTACCCCAAAGATAATTCAAGGCCTTCTATGAAAACAAGGAAAATGTATATAGTTACAGCGAGGAAATTAGTCCCTGGGGTGTTGTGAAGC
Organism: Patagioenas fasciata; assembly: GCF_037038585.1. Classification (NCBI taxonomy): domain Eukaryota; kingdom Metazoa; phylum Chordata; class Aves; order Columbiformes; family Columbidae; genus Patagioenas; species Patagioenas fasciata. The sequence goes on along the minus strand of NC_092546.1, from coordinate 4,409,357 downwards.
CACCTTGATGTACACTGGTAGAGCTTTTGCTGCAGCCCCTTGCTCTGCACTTGACACAATTTTACACCCACAAATACAGAAACATCCACAACTTATGGTCTCATCCACAGAAGGAATCAACGTTGTATGCTAAGTTCCAGCTACAAGGAAACAAAGGCACTGTGTTTGCCTGGACTCCATACCTTTGCTAGTTCTTTTGGGCGTTCTCTTGTTGGTCAGTTCTGAGGCCACAGGGATTTCATCGGGGTCTCCTCCTTCGTCTTCGATGGCCTATCGGAGACAGCAGCACGACACTGGTTGTATCGTTTGGTTGTTTGCATGTATACAGGTTTTCGATACGATACATTTCCTTACGGTAGCTCGTATGGGGCCACATTTTGAATTAGTGCTGAGAACAGTGCTGACACCACAGGGATGTTTTAGCCGTTGTGGAGGGTGCTGCACAGCATCAAGGCCTTTTCTGCTTCTCACACCGCCCGGCTTGGGGTGCACGGGAAGCTGGGAGGGGACCCGCCAGGACAGCTGCCCCAGCCCACCCAAGGGACATTCCAGACCAAATGCTCAGCAAGAAAACTTGCAGGGGTGGGGCTGCCATTACTTGGCATCAGTCAGTTGAGAGTGAGCCGCTTTTACATCACTTGCTTTTCTTGGGCGGTTTGCTTTTTCTTTTTCCTCCTCTCTGTTGGCTTTTTTTTGCGATTCATTTAAAATAAGTATATATTAAACTGCCTTGATCTCAAGCCATGAGTGTTCGCTCATTTTGACCCTTCCAATTCTCCCATCAATCCTGCCAGGAGGGTTGGGGTGAGCAAGCGGCCGTGTGGTGCTTAACCACCTACCACGGTTAAACCACAAGAGCGCTTTTACAGATGTGTCGCGTGGAAACATTCGCGTCTCATCTTAGTTCAGATCACACAGCCAAGCAGCCCTATCAGCCATCGGAAACGCTGCCTAGCGAAGGCGTGTAACACAACCCCGCAGCCAAATCACGCCACGACTGAGGAGCAAAGGTGCCCTCATCTGTAAACAAGGCCCCCCATTTAGCAGATAAGCACTTTAAGTGTATAAATGACCACTACAGGAGCTCAGATGCAGCCAATAGTATTTTTTTTTCCTCCACACATACACCTATTAGAACGCATTAAATGGTCAGGACCACCTACACTGTTCTGGCTCCTTGTCAGTCTGTGAAAATACATTCGGAGAGGTGGAGCCTGACGAAGCGTGAACAGAGGTAGCGAGGCAAGAGATGCGGGAAAGGGGAACGCGTCTACATGCTGGGGGCTGAGGGATTTGGGGAAAGATGCGCGGACGTGTGGGACAGGGAGCAAGGGGAAGACCGGGGCCAGCACGGAGCGAGATCAAGAGCAGAGGATCCACAGCGGCCCGGGGGTGGGAAGGGGCAGCCCGGGGGAGGGAAGGGGCAACCCAAGGGACGGAAGGGGCAGCCCTGGGGAGGGAAGGGGCAACCCAAGGGACGGAAGGGGCAGCCCTGGGGAGGGAAGGGGCAACCCAAGGGACGGAAGGGGCAGCCCGGGGGAGGGAAGGGGCAACCCAAGGGACGGAAGGGGCAGCCCTGGGGAGGGAACGGGCAGCCCGGGGGTGGAAAGGGGCAACCTGGGGGAGGGAAGGGGCAACCCAAAGGACGGAAGGGGCAGCCCGGGGGAGGGAAGGGAAGGGGCAGCAGCGCCCTCAGACGCTCCCAGCACGGCCAGAGACCAGTGCGCATGCGCCCGCGCGGCCTCGGGCCGGGGAGAAAGGCCCCGGATGACACGTCCCCTCCCCCCGTGTTTGCGCCTCACCCTCCTCAGCCGCTCCATGAGGACGCTCTTGTTGCCGCCGCTGTCCAGGCTGCGGCGCTTGAGCTCGGCCCGCAGGTCGATGACTCGCAGCTCGCTCAGCCGCCGAGTTTCGGATTCTGAGCCGAGAGCCGCGGCCCCGCCGAGGGATGTGAAGTCCCCCAGCCCGGCCGCCGATTGACTCTCCGCCATCAAGGCCCCTTCGGTACTCCGCCTCAGGCCCGAGCACACGGGAGAACACCGCACAATCACACACGAACCCCGCGATCACGGCACAAAATGGTGGGGAGGCCGGGACGCGCCAGGGGAGGGGGGAACCCCGCTCTGCGCATGCGCGGACAGAAGCGCGATGACGAGCGGGGGAAGGGGAGGGCGTGGCTTAGGAGGGAATTTGAGTGACAACTCTTGCGCAGGCGCAGAAAGCGTCGCGTGCGCTCGGGGGCGGCTCGCGAGCCCTTGCGCATGCGCCCCAGGGCCGAAACCCGCTGCGCTTGCTCAGTTGTGCGGTGCGGGAGTCAAGTGAAGTGGTGCGCATGCGCAGGCGCGCCAGCGCTCGGGGATTTAGGCGCGCATGTCGCTCGGGCCCCTCGGCGGGCGCGCGTGCGGGCTGCGTCTCCTCCCCTCCCCCTTTCTCTGCACCGCGTTTCGGTTTCGCCACCATTTTGTGCCGCAGCCGCCGCTGTTTTCACCCCGCCGAGCTCCGTGCGTGCGAGTCGAAGCGACGGCCTCATGGCGGACAGCCAGCCAGCGGCCGCGCACGGAGAATCCCCGTCCCTGGGCGGGTCTGGAGTCCCCGGCTCGGAGCCCGAGAACCGGCGGCGGCTGAGCGAGCTGCGGGTGATTGACCTGCGGGCCGAGCTCAAGCGGCGCAGCTTGGACAGCGGTGGGAACAAGAGCGTCCTCCTGCAGCGGCTCCGGAAGGTGAGCGGGGGGCGGCACCGGCGCCTGCGCGGCTGCTCCTGCCCGCGCTGCTCCGGGAAATGGCGCCGGGGGCTGGGGGAACGGGGGGAGCGGGACCGCGGGTGACTCGGGGGGTTCTGTGGGGCCCGCCGGGCTCAGGGGGGGTGCCGTGGGCCCCACCAGCGTCCTCGGCCGGCCCAGGCTCACCCTGAGCCGCCGGGCTCGGGTAGCAGCGCTGGGTGACCCCCCCGCGCATGGAGCCGCTCTCCATGAAGCTGTAAATGCTGTGATTAAGTTATAAAATACATACCCGTTATTAACCAATTGACACGATCAGTGCTTTCCGACCACCTGCAAAACGAGGGGATGTTTTATCACGTTTTAGATCCTTTTGCATGACAAGAGGGGGACGGAAAGTTAAGTGATAAATTGTTTAGAAGAAGAGCTGAGTTTATATTTAACTAATAATTAATAGATGTGTTGTGAGTAAGAAACTAAACAATTATAGCTAACATCATAAATTATTTCTTACTATAGATGTATGTCAAAATTTTCAGAAATTGTAACGCTAGGTACTAATTATGTGGATATAAGCAACGCAAGAGCATCCACTCTTTGGAGCACTGATGGAGGATGATCCCCAGCGCTGTTAAAATAAAGAATGTTGCTTAACAGCATCACTGACTGTGCTGTTAAGTTTATTTCTTCGTTTACCAGCGCTCCTGGAGCCGCACAACGCGGCACCACTGGGGTTTCTGCCGTGCATTGAGCTCCTGGATTTACGGTTCTCTGTCTCCTCGGCTTTTTGCTGTGTGTTTGCCTTTTACCCACCTTTCCAGTTTCCAGCCTGTACACCGCATCTTCATCAGGATGGTTTTATGTTAGCAGCATGTGAACTGCCCCCATTGAACCAATGCTTGTCTCCTAGAGCCGAGGTCCTTACCCTGCCGCAGCACCTCCGGTATCCGTGCGCTGCTGTGGGATTGACCTTTTGTGTGTAGGTAAAGCCAATGACCGCTTCCAAAACCTTTTACACCAACACATTACGGTTTCCTGCATGATCTTTGGTTTGTGTGTCCAGGTTGCTGGCGTCTAATTCAAAACACTTAGATTCTTGGTTTGGTGTTTCTTCCGCTCTTGATGTCCAGCTCTTAAACTCAACAGAAATGCGCAAATGGAATTTTGATGTCTGTCTTGATCTCTTATTTTTTTCCCCTTAATAGGCTATTGAGGAGGAAGGGGGGAATCCTGATGAAATTCCAGTGGTTTCAGAAAATGTCATGAAGAAAACACCAAAAAGAAGCAGCAAAGGTACAGGGCACTTAGAGAGGTTCTCTGCTCCTCTCTTCCAACTCTGATGGAAAACAAAATAAAAACAAACTTGAAGGTTGCATGTTGTAACTTTCTTTTCATTCTAATGATGATAATGTTGCCAGGACGTAGAGCAGATGAAGAGGGAGGAGAAGATAATGGCCTGGAGGAGGATTCGGGAGACGGACAGGTGTGTACGGCTGAGTTTGAAGCCAAGTAATGATAGCACCGCTTTCCACTTACAATGACTATTATATATACTTTTTTTCTTTTTACAGGAGGATATTGAAGCAAGTTTGGATAACTTGCAGGATATTGACATGATGGATATTAGTGTGTTAGATGAAGCTGAAATAGATAATGGCAATGCGGTAGATTGCGGAGAGGATTACAATGCTGATAATATTCTTGACTCACTGTCTGATAGTAAAGAAAATGCTGATGCAGCAGTGAAAGAACTTCCCGATCAGCCTACAGAATGTGCTGTAGGTAACTTGGAGGCATCCCCACAATTTTCAGAGATTAAAGAAGAACCAAGAGAAATACCAGTAGTGATGGTATGCATCTCTTCTGTGTGTGGAATCAGATTATTTTTTCATTTTGTTTTTTAATTAAATAGCAAAATGGTAGCTAAAGAGTATACCCATCTTTAAAAGATTTTTGTAAGCTGACAAACTTATTGGAGATGTAATGTGGAATCTTATTCAGGTGGTGGGGATCGGGAAGAGGCTCGAGGTGCATTGGTCAGGTTTTACGCCTATTGGCTGTTTTGGATGCTAGATACGTTTGCTTCATGTCAGTCGTCAGTGAAAATAAAACGTTCCATTTCTCATTCAGGTTTCATTCACAATAGCATTTTGTGATAGATGACAAAGCGTCTTCCTTTTACTTTTTAAAGGTGGAGGTCGAAGATGTCGGAAACAGTTTAGATGCTTCTTCATCTGATTTAACCATCATAAAGGTAGGTGGTTTTTGTTTTTACAAAAGGGCATAATAAATGCTATATAAACTGTACGCTAAACCAGTGTGTGAACAGGTGGTAGCCGGTGGGTGCATTCTTATTCTGCAAAGAACAACAAGTAATGCCTCTCTAATTTAATCATAGGGACAAAGATCTAGATCTATCTCTGAGGTCGTACACATAGGATGTATACTGAGTTTGGGTGGTAGATTGATTCTTTTTATCCGTTATACAAACGAACTCGGTGCCTTACATTCTATTCAACTCCCATTAAAAGTGCACCTACCCTGTGTTGACAGGAGAGCTGGAACTGCTCTGTTTCTGACACTCTGGCCACAACAACCCCCTGCAGCGCTCCAGGCTGGCACAGAGTGGCTGGAGAGCAGTCAGGCAGAAAGGGACCTGGGGGGACTAATGGACAGGAAGCTCAACAGGAGCCAACAGTGTGCTCAGGTGGCCAAGAAGGCCAATGGTGTCCTGTCCTGTATCCAAACCAGCGTGGTCAGCAGGACAAGGGCAGTGATCCTTCCCCTGTGCTCTGCATTGGGGAGGCCACACCTGGAATATTGTGTTTAGTTCTGGGCCCCTCAGGTCAGGAAAGAGATTGAAGGGCTGGAGCGGGTCCAGAGAAGAGCAACAAGACTGGGGAAGGGACTGGAACACAAGCCCTATGGGGAGAGGCTGAGGGAGCTGGGCTTGTTCAGTCTGGAGCAGAGAAGGCTTAGAGCTGAGCTCAGCACTCTCTAGAACGACCTGAAGGGCAGTTCTAGCCAGGGGGGATTGGGCTCTTCTCCCAGGCACTCAGCAATAGGACAAGGGGGCATGGGCTTCAACTCTGCCAGGGGAAATTGAGGCTGGAGATTAGAAAGCAATTCTGTGCAGAGAGAGTGGTCAGCATTGGAATGGCTGCCCAGGGAGGTGCTGGACTCACCGGCCCTTGAGGTTTTGAAACTGAGATTGGCTGTGGCACTTAGTGCCATGATCTGGTCAATGGACTGGAGTTGGACCAAGGGTTGGACTTGATGATCTCTGAGGGCTTTTCCAACCCAGTCCATTCTGTGATTCTTAAAAAATAGTGACATTTCTCCTTTTTAAAATCTTTTTTGTTGCAGGATCTTGAAGAGTTACCTTTGGAGCCAGGTACTGTGGTGGGCTTTATTTTGTTTGATTGGTTTTGTCTAAATGGAAAAAAAAATCCTGAGCATTAAAGCAGTTTCATTCTTCATTTAATTCTTTCTGTGGCCCTGTGGGGATTTTTGGTGTGGTTTTTATTTTTTTCTTTTTTAATGCATTACTGTAGTGTACATTATTATGGTGCACAATCCAGGTCATGCAGGGTCATAGAGATTGGAAACCCTGTCATATCACCAGATCTGTGAATAAGTGCTTTTTGAAAACATGTCTTTGATGTGATGAAATGGTTCTGTAGAGCTATTACCTACAGCGGAGCTAAGGAATGACCCTTAAAGATGTGAAGGTTCTGAAAACAGATCTTGTGATATCACACTGTACTGTAGTTCTATGGATATAAATAGAGGAGCGTAGGTAATAAAAAGCTCTGGCACAGAACACAAGTTAAAGAGTGACTGGATACAGAAGAAGGAATTCACTGTCATCCCAGGAATTTTCGACAGATCCTATTCGCTTTGTGGACTGCAAACACTCTCACGCACCACCAGAAGATGCCCAGTTCTCATGTTGGACTGTCCGCTCTAAAAGGATTTCACAGAGATTTAAAAATTGAACCCTGAGTGCCTTGGTACGTTCAGTTCAGCGTCTCGGACTCTGGAAGCTAACTAGAGAAGAAACAGAGCTGAACCATTTGGTGAAGAATATCCAGGAACAGCCAGAAGGTTTTTGTTAAATCTGGGGGCCCTTTTCTTGCCTGTTAACACTGTAGGGCTGGTTTGGTAGTTTGTCAGACAGCAGTTAGCGCGGTACTTTGCACACTGTGTACACTTAGGGTTTTCCAATCTCTGTGTAGCTTAGCAGTTCTCTTGGTGTTAGTGTGGCAGCCATGCCAGTTCCACATTTGTGATTGCTGTATTTCCCTGGTGATTAAATCTTGTGCCATTCTATTCCTGTTAAATCCGTAGAAAATGAGAAAATACTCGACATTTTGGGGGAAACTTGTAAATCTGAAGTACTTAACGAAGAAACTTCCGAAGCGGAGCGGCCACAAGCGCAGGAAGCGGGTAACGCGGTGCCAGGCAAGAGGCTGGCGGAGGAAGAGGACGCTCTTGCTGCCGCTCAGGTGGAGGAAGATGCTTTAGATTTGGACAGCAAATCGGCACAAGCTTTGGCAAGGAAGGAAGCAAAGCGTTTAGTTGTAGCGAAAGGGGAGACAAGTGAACAGCCAGTAGAGGAAGAGAAACCGGACTGTGGCTCTTTAGTGGTAGAGACCCCAAGCGATCAGAGTAGCAAACGCTCCCAAGGCCTGGAAGCCTCTAGTGGGGGAACAGCGGCCAAAGGCGCAGGTCCCGAGGGCCAAGAAGGCCAAGAAGATGCGAAGAAAACAGAAGACAAAGCTAATTCTGAGGAACCCCCTGCTACTAAAGAGTCCTCAGCCAGTGAGGGCGGTGATCAGAAAAAGAGGTTTGTTTTTTCTCCGTTCTAGACCAGATGCTATCTTTTTTCATTGGTCGTTAAGTGATGCGCATAAGCTGTTTCCTTCAATTGGCCACCGAGACTGATGAAATTGTAGCCTATTCCTAAAGAGTCTGTTTGATTTCTTCATGTGCAGATATTTTTTTCTAAACACAGAGGGTTTGATTTCCTTCCTTCCTCAACCTTCAAAGGTTGTTTCCTTAAATTACTCTTATTTCTGTCATCCACAAACCAGAATTGTCTATGTAAGGATACAAATCCCATATTTCCTGTCACTCTTCTATAAATTTGGAAAGACAGTGTTTATTTCAGAGCTAATTTACTGGTAGGTATCCAATTTTAGTGCAAAATCTAGAATTAACGTTCTTTTTGCATCTGGTCGGCTGAGTAATGTGGTGTTTTGTCTTTAGCCCTGTGGAGGAGGACAGAGATACAAAGATAATCTCAAAAGATGACAAAGGTACGTTTATTAAAAAGAAATACAAGTACAAATGACTTGGTAAAAATATGTTATGGGGTCAAATGTAACCATTACTTGTGAATCAGTTATAGTGAGTGAGTGTTCAGCGGAGCAAACGGAGTAATAGTTCTGCTTGCTTTTTGACTTGCATTGCTTATTATTTGCGTCCTGTTAATTCGCTAAGCATGCGTATGTTTTCACTCTAATAGTTATATTGGCTTCCCAAATGGCAATGGGTACTGACAAGACCAGGATTTGTCTGAAAAATCTTACCAGATGCCTAAATCTATGGGTTGATGGTGTGTATGGTTTGGCCTGGTCATTCTGTCAACCCTCAATGCAGTTGTAACATCAAACCTTCCAGGCATGAATTGTACATTTCACCTTATGTAACTTGTGTAACCTCTTTAGCTGACAAAGTCAGTGGGGTTTCTAGGGCGATCACCTTTTCCCTGTTGTGTTCTTGTGTTACACCGGCTTTTCTGTTTGGCGGTTTTGTTCCTTAGGCCGTGCGGGTGGTGGCTCTGGCAGGAATTTGTGGGTCAGTGGCCTCTCCTCCTCTACCAGAGCCACAGACTTGAAGAATCTTTTCAGCAAGTATGGAAAGGTACGGAGCGGGTGTGTAAATGAATGAAGCGTTTTACTAATTGAAAATTATTACCTTAAATGTAGCTCTTATTTTTCCTAATGAATAACTGGGTAGGCTAAGCACATAGCTTTGTTTTGTGCTTTTGAAACTATCCGAAAGCAGCACACTTCATAAAGAAGGTTGAAATGGAAAGGGAGCGGATAGAAATCCAGAATTCAGAGAGTTTCTGGGCAGATATTTGTAAAAATGAGACAATTCACAGTATCACAGTATGTTTGGGATTGGAAGGGACCTCAAAAGATCATCTAGTCCAATCCCCCTGCTGGAGCAGGAACGCATAGAGACAGGTGGCCTCTCATCTAGTGCGCTATAGTCTAATGGTACATCTTGTGTGTCCAATGGTAGTTAATGAACCAAACAGTTCCATTTCAAGGGGTATCCATTTGAGAAATCTCGTCTTTGAGGGCAGTTTTCCGTTTGTTCTTGGGTGCAAACACAAAGTGATGTTTTTCCTGAAGGTGGTCGGTGCAAAAGTGGTGACGAACGCTCGCAGCCCTGGCGCTCGCTGCTACGGCTTCGTTACCATGTCGACATCTGAAGAGGCCACTAAGTGTATTAATCACCTCCACAGGACAGAGCTGCATGGAAAAATGATCTCTGTGGAAAAGGTAAGTGGCGGCTGCTCTATGACAGCACAATGCAAATAGAACCGTGCAAGCTCCATGTCTTGTCTCTTCTTATGGAAATATTTCTGGCTGAAATTCTAGGCAAAAAATGAACCAGCTGGGAAAAAGCCATCAGACAAAAAGGAAGGAGAAGCAAAGAAGGAAAAAGACAGGCACCATTCTGCAGAATCCAAATTGGAGAAGTAAAGTGCTTTTTGTAATTTTTCCATGTTTAAAATGCAAACCTGACCAAAGCGAACAGTAATTGTAATAAATCTCAATTTGCTGCTTTATGCTGCATGTGAAATAGGAGTAATACTTGAAAAGATTACATTTGCAGTAAGTGCGTCTTAGTTGACCCACTGTTCAGAAACAGAGGGTTCAGCAGCGTTTAGTATCAAAACTTGTCTGTTAAATTGTGAGACACCAAATCAACTTGTTGCTGGGTGAACCATTATTTTGAACAGAGTCATTTGTCCTCTGATCTGACACTGGCTTAGTCCACTCTTTGAACTAATACATGTTTCTGGGATTTAGTGTGGTGTTTTGATGGGCCGTTTGCATGGTTGGTATTTTTTGGAGGGTTTTTGTGTTGGGTGCTGTTGGTTTGGTGGGTTTTTATTCTTGGCATAGCTGGCCCAACCAGGGTGGTTATTTAGCACTGTTGTCAGGTTCTCTATTAAAGCAAAGTTTACCTCTAGGTCTGTTGGTGCTAAGAAGGAGGAGAAGACGGACAAAAAGGATGATGTTAAGAAATCAGAAAAAGACGAAAAAGAAGGAAAAGAGAAAGATGAACAAAAGGCCGGATCCTCCGATAGATCCAGGGCAAGCAAATCAGGTACTTGCAGCTGCCTTTCAGAAGTGTTTTCAAGGATATTGTTTAAAAAAAACCCTTCAGCTTCTGTAAACCCCGGAGTTCACAGAATCCCAGAATGTCAGGGGTTGGAAGGGACCTGGAAAGCTCATCCAGTGCAATCCCCCCATGGAGCAGGAACACCCAGCTGAGGTTCCACAGGAAGGCGTCCAGGCGGGTTTGAATGTCTGCAGAGAAGGAGACCACAACCTCCCTGGGCAGCCTGGGCCAGGCTCTGCCACCCTCACCCCCAACAAGTTTCTCCTCATATTTAAGTGGAACCTCCTGTGTTCCAGTCTGTACCCATTACCCCTTGTCCTATCATTGGTTGTCACCGAGAAGAGCCTGGCTCCATCCTCCTGACACTCCCCCTTTAGATATCTGTAAACATTAATGAGTCACCCCTCAGTCTCCTCTTCTCCAGCTCCAGAGCCCCAGCTCCCTCAGCCTTTCCTCACACGGGAGATGCTCCACTCCCTTCAGCATCTTTGTTGCCCTGCACTGGACTCTCTCCAGCAGTTCCCTGTTCCCTGCCTGTAGCACCAGTCCTGTAGCCAATTTTTTACAGACCGAATTTTTCTATTCCCTCCCATGTCATCACCCAAAACTGGAAGGAGGGAAGAGAAAATCACTTGAGCCTCAGACTCTTTTACCATCCGTCCCAAGTTCTTACCAGATGTGATTCACAATTCAGTAAAAAGAGCGTGAGGCACGCTTAGGAATACTGAGGTTTTCCTGTTGAACAAAAACTCGTCTCTGCCAGAAAACACTCACATAGTTGTCTGCTTGCTCTGCTACCCTCATGCCCAACTTGGCCAAATCTTGACAAGCTATTCGAATGATCAGTGTGTTCTTCCATAAGTGTAGAACCTCAACAAAATAATTTACTGCTTAGCATCTTGACAGTTTTGAGTCTCACAGGAATGTTTGAACGACTTGCATATAATTTATGCTCAGATGTATTTTGTTTTCTAGCAAGTCGAGGAACTGAAAGGACAGTGGTAATGGATAAATCTAAAGGAGAACCAGTTATTAGTGTGAAAACCTCTACGTCAAAAGAGAGGGTAAGTACAGTTTTCAGAGAAGCCTTTGTGTAATAAAATAGATGTCGAATAGCTGTATATGCATGTAACTGAAGGGTTTTTTTGCCTTGCATATTGGGAACAGTTACCCTTTTATCACTTTTCAGAAAGCGTTAGGGTGTTAATGATGCTGCAAAGGTAAACGTTTATGCGTCACCTTCTTTATAGTTTTTGTCGCTGCTGCCCTAGTTGAAGAAGTAGAGTTGCAACTGGAAAATGGTGCTAAGATGACGTGTTGCCCTGGCGTGCAGTGTGGTGACCTTTGCAGTGGTGTGTTGTTTGCCACCAGTGTGAGCCACTTCGTGTGCCCCTAGATTTTATATATACAAGCTCTCACCCAGTTTAGGGTGCTGTTCCCCAACCTACTTTTCCATGGAATTCCAACATTATTTACCTCTGTAGTCTGTTTTGTTCAGGTTGGCATAGGTAGGCCTAGGAATTTCAGCTCAAAATGCGCAGTGTTCAGCTAACGTGCTGTTTTGATTTAACACAGAGTACAAAAAGCCAGGATCGGAAGTCTGAGAGCAAAGAGAAACAAGACATTTTATCATTTGATAAAATCAAAGAGCAGCGAGAACGTGAACGTCAGAGACAGAGGGAGCGAGAAATCAGGGAAACAGAAAGACGCCGGTGAGTTTTTCCCGTTTTGCTCTAAACTTTGAATGGAATTTGTTTCTACTTATCTGGGTTTTGAACAGACTCCATAGTAGTGTCATGCTGGCCCTCCAACGTTAGTATCTCAGAATGATCTGACACAAATCTATTGATAGAACGGACATAATGCACATTTATGAATGTTTTTACTACTGAAATCAGTCTTCTCCAAGCCTGTGCTCCTCAGGAGCCGTGTTGAATAACAGCTTTTGTAGGTGCTTTTTCACTGCTGACTTAGAGTAGGTGTGATTTAGTTCAGACTTAAGTAGTGGGAAGAACACAGGAACTTGAAAAAAGGAACAAACCCCACCCAAAAGAAAGAAGCAATTAAGCTTAAACTTAAGAGTCTCAGTTGAAAATGAAATACCTGTTTTTCAATTATAGAGAGAGAGAGCGGCGAGAACGCGAACAACGTCTTCAGGCCATTCACGAGCGGGATGAAAGGCAGAGGCTCCAGAGGGAGCGAGAACGACTGGAGTTTCAAAGGCAGCGTCTTGACAGAGAGCGCTTGGAGAGGGAGAGGCTGGAGAGAGAGCGAATGCACATCGAGCAGGAACGGCGGCGGGAGCAGGAGCGGATCCAGCGCGAGAGGGAAGAGCTGCGGCGGCAGCAGGAGCAGCTGCGCTACGAACAGGAGCGGCGCTCGGCCATGAGGAGGCCCTACGATCCTGACGGCAGGTAACGCCACGATGGGATTCCAAACCCTTCGGCCACATCCAGTTACAAACAGCATATGCTAAAGCAGTTGGGGAGCTCACAACTGAAAGAGTATTTACATGTTGCTTTTATCACTTTGATATCAATCTTGAGAAAAAGCAGATGTTGTACTTGTGTACCTATCAGCACAACTTTGTTACAGCAGGTTTAAAATTCTTGGTTCCCAAAGAGGAGTGACCGAGAGTAGAAATTCTGTGTAACAACTCCAAAGCGGGATTGCTGTTAGGAACAGATAATTATTCTCTTCTCACGTCAGCACATGTTGAAATTAAGCTTTTTGTATAGTGTTGATATACCTGGCTTCCTCTGAAACTGAGCTACAATGCCTGCCTAACGCACAAGAGCTTTGAATTATAAATCAAAAACAATTGGATGACTGGATTGAATGAGGTTGGATACTAAGAGAGCAGGAAAGGAAGATTGTTTTGAGATTACTACTAATTGTGACCTTTTTTTTGCAGACGGGATGACCTGTACTGGCCAGAGGCGAAGCGGATGGCGATGGATGACAGGTATCATTCTGAGTTCAGTCGTCAGGATCGCTTCCATGACTTTGACCACAGGGATCGCGGCCGATACCAAGATCACTGTTTGGACAGGTCAGCAAGGCGGTGTCTCTTCTCCCTATACCATTACAGAAGTTAGATGTCTTTTTGTGGCTCACCTAATGGCTTGAAGGGTGCCAAAAGAAAGAGAGTGAAAAAAAAATGACCCTTGTGCATTTCTTGTGTCTAATTTTATATGTGTTTGCAAATCCTGGGCTTCCACCCTTTATGGACATCTCAGAAAGAGGCTGCATAAAGATCAGCCGAGTCTTAACGTAGTCTGCTGTGATACAGAGGGAGATCCTACAGCTCCTCTCGAGATGTATGGAAATCCGATATATGCATCCCTAAGATTTAGCCCATTTCCTTTGGCTTTAAAGCTTCCTTTCATCTTTGCAGCCTGGCTAACATAGATTTCTAGTTCCACAGAATGCAGAAACACTTTGTGTAGTGCTATTGAGACTTCTTGCTTTGCTCTCAGAGGGTCTTTGGAAAAAAATGCTGCTTAGCTTTGCTTGTAACTCATTTCTGATCTGGTGGGTTCACTCAGTTTTCTCCTTTGGCACCATCAAGTACCTGACCAGCCTCACTGGTCCTGTATTACAGTCATAGATGTTACTTTGATCTCTTTCTATGCTATGAAATAAGAACTCATGTCAATATCTTACCCCTAAAGAGACAGCAGCAATCAGACTTATGGACTAATACAAATTAAAAGGAAAAAGATAAATTCTCCTGCGTTATTTCATAAAGACATTGGAGTGATGATTACTGCGGTGACTGAACAGCCGCTTCTCTTTTTTGTTCCAGAAGAGATGGTTCGAGAGGAATACCAGATCGAGATGGGCAGGTGGGTCATACCCAAACAGCAGCTTCAGTTTAAAAGCAAAAAAAATAATCCCAAAGTGCAAAAAACACAAGTGTGCGTGCTACCTGGTTCTTAAATGCAACCACTGCCAGGTTTAAACTGAGGAGGTGTTCAAGCAGTACCTGATTTTGCACATGAATGTGCAGAACATAAGTTATTAAACTTGCTAGAGATTGGGGCGGGGAAACTTCCAAGCAATGGGAGCTGTGGTACGGCAGGTTTTCAGGCTGGTGTGTGGCAATTAAAATTTGTCTGTACTGTGTTTGGAGGTGGTTACTGTGCTGTCTCATCACTGGCAATGGGTCCTTTCTCTGACCTTTATCTAAATTGTTTGTAGAAAATAACTGATGTCATTATGGAGCAAGAAAACTAAAAGGACAGGTGTGAAATCAGTACCTTTCCTTTCTGGAGAGAGCTGGGAATAGGGCCAGGAAGGAAGCCTTAAAACCACTCTGCCAAGCCAAAAAAACCCACCTCACCCTCCTGAAAAAAGCTCCAAACAAATAAAACAAAAAACCCCACAATGAAAACCACCAAAACAACACCAAACCAAACTCTGAACTGCACACAGCAGCACCAGTGGAACCAGGACAAAATGAGACAGCTACTGTAGTCTTTTCTGACAGCTTCTAGAAAGGCAACCTTTGAGGAACTGGATTTTTGCAATCCTAAAATAAACCCTGCATTCATTCTTAGCACGGGTCTCCACCCTTTGCCTTCCAGCATTACCCAGACGAACGCCACGGAGGCCCCGACCGTCACTCCCGCGATAGCTGGGGCGGCTACGGCTCCGACAGAAGAATGAGCGAAGGAAGAGGGATTCCCCCCCAGCCGCGGTTAGTGCAGATGACATAAGGGAAGGGATTTATTGGTTCCTAAAATTCTAACATTCCGTGGACCTTTGAAGGTGACCGCAGAAGCAGTTGGACAAGTGTGAATCCCATCTCCAAGGAATTCACACGTGTAGCTCCGTTGCACTGAACAGAGCGTTGTAGTGAGTAAAGACGTGCTGCTCAGTTAGCTCAGCGTGTAACTCCGGTTCTCTTCTAAATAAGTTTATTTTCTGCAGGTGAGATTGAGTCTGTACCAGATGCTCCATTACTGCAGAAGTCCCATTTGTGGCTAGCGGTCGGGTTTTAAGGATCAAAATCTCCGCAGCAGTGAGCTGTGCGGAATGGAGACTCTTCTCTTTAAACCAGCCAGTCGCGCTAGGTGTCTAACGTTCGGTTCTTCCTAAATGTGCCAGACGAAGGAATCGTGGTCAACAAATTGCTCCATATTTAAGTAGTACATTGCAACACTAATCATGTCTCTGTAGATCAGAAAAAGATGAGCTTTATTGTGCAAAGGATGCTGTTCGGCGCGTTTCTTGTTTCTCTTTGATGGGTTTTTAATGCAATGATTCAGTGGCTATAGATACAGCTTGATTAACCGCTTGATACACTTGTGTATGGGGTACGGTGTTTGGCTTTACCCTGTGGTGCTAAACAGATAAGGGACACACCTAGAAGATGTTCTTTTATTTTTTTAAGAGATGGACGTGACTGGGGAGATCATGGTCGAAAGTTAGAGGGGCATCAAGATCGTTCATGGCAGGGAAATGTGGCTGGAGGAGTGATGGGACGGGATCATGAGAGATGGCAAGGTACACTTGCTGCTTACCAGTGTGATCGTGTTTTATACTATGAATTACTGCTGAACGAGCGGTAGTTAAAATCCCTATGGAGCTTTAACAGCGTTACCAAAAAAGCCAATAAAATTCTGGGGAAAAAGGTGTTGTTTTTAATAGGAAAACATAAAGTTGGCTTTTTATTTTTCTTTTTCTTTAACTTAGGTGGTGATAGAAGCGTGCCTGGTCAGTCAGGACCAGGCCATGTGATGAACCGAGGAGGGATGTCGGGGTAAGAACCTTTGTCAGAGCGCTTGTTTTTCTAATAGTTGACCTGTCTAAAAGCAGAAATCCCTGTGAAAAACGCTGCTTTCAGCTTCTACGTAACTATGGATTGGCATGTAGGAAAAAAGACTGAGCAAACCTCTATAGTCTCCCGGTCCTGGCGCTGCTGACTTTTCGGGTGGTTTTCAGTTGTTCTGCTCTGTTCCAGGCGCGGAGGCTTCGCTGGGACGCAGAGCCCGGGGGGGCCCGGCGGCCTGCAGGTGTTTGCTGCCCCGGAGCGGACGGACAGACCGACCGAGCCGCGCTTCACCCGCCGCTACTGACACCGCTGTACTATACCTATAGATACGTTATTTTTTAATGCCATAAGACAAAGGTGAATCGGATTAACCGGAGCCACCTGGAATGTGTGATCGCAAACAGCGAGACTGCTGCTGCGTTGTGGCCAAATGTTACAGCAACTGGTCTGTTTGGTTTCTTTTTATTGTAATAAACGTGTTCTTGGTCAAACATCACTTCAAGTTTCTGTTAGTGAAACATTCCGTTTTTCAAAAATAATAATAAAACCAGTTTACAGCTACTGCTTTCTTGTTCCCGGTGTCTTTGGCAACGTACCTCTCAGGAGTGACTGAGGTGGCAGCAACGAGGCGGCTGGAGGGGCACGAGGACCCTGTGACGGTGTGAACCTGCACGTCCTTCTCTTGCACTGGAGGGCTTTGTGTTTATTTCTCCACCGGTTGTTACAGCATAAACCAGGACGAGTGGAAACCCGGTCCTGTTCTCAGGTAACAATGGCGGCGCTCGGGCGGGAGGAGCCGGCAGCGCGCGGCCCGCCCTGCGCATGCGCGAATGCGCTCTGCGGCACTGGCGGGAACGGCGCGGGCGCCGCGTTGCGCATGTGCGAACAGCGCCGCCTGGCGGAGCCGCCGCGTAACGTCCCGGGGCGGCGGGACCCGGGGCTTGGACCGGGTTTAGCGGCGGTCCCCGAGTCCCCTCAGCGCCCCACAAACCTCCACCCCAGCTGCCCCAGTCCCTCCTGGTCCCACGGGCCCCCATACCGCTGTCCCCGTTTGTCCCCATCCCCATTGTGCCCGGTGGTGTTTTGGGAACACTGCAGGCAGGTGTCACAGATGCCACCACCCAAAGCCACTCCATGTCAAGGACACTCAGCGGAGCTGCCCGGTTCCAGGGACCCGTGGGAACAGGCAGGATGGTCAGACCCCGGGTCAGGGGACAGCAGGGAGCCCAACGCTCACCTTAGGGCAGGCAACAAGCTCCAAACAGAGCTGGTTAACAGAAACCAGCTACAAACGGGGTTTATCCAAAATTATGCAATGCAGGTTCAAATAGCGGTGAGGAGTTAACTATGACACAACCACCTCAAATTCAAGGGGATCAGATCCCAAAATTCCAGAGTGATGATGTCCCAACCTCACCCCAGCCCCGTGTCCACCCTTGTCCCCCCCAGGGATGAACCAGCGTGTTGGTGTGAATATAAATACTTTATTGCTGCTGTGCTGGAGTGTGGGGGACAGCAGGGCTGGGGGTGTATGTGCCAGTGACAGGGTGATCCCCGAGACGCAAAGGGGCGCAGAAGGTGCTGTCACAGGCCTGTCCCCTCCATCGTGTCACCAGCTGCGCCACCGAGCTCCGCGGTGCGGCCGTGCTGGCGGGGGCTCATCTGCTCTGCTCCTGCAGCCGCTGCATCCGCAGGATCTGGCACAGGAGCCGCTGTACGTCCTCGTCCATGTGGCCCTGGGGTGGAGGGGACATTGGTGGGGACAACGGAGAGGATAACAGGGAGACTCTGGGTTGGCGCCTGGATCCAGCCCCTCGCTGCCTCCCACCAACATGTGGCCGGCTGGTGCCCCACACCAGTGTCCCCAGTTCCCCCACAGCTGCGTCCCCATCTCACCTGCACTGCGTAGAGCAGGTGGCTCCGGTACAGCGTCACCACCTTACTGTGCTGCGTCTCTGTCTCCTGCGAGAGAGCGAGCGGGTTTGAGCATGGGGCTGGGGGCTTCCAGAGCCCAGAACCCACCAGGTGACAGCCACAAGCCCCCTGGTACCCACCACCAGCTTCTCCTCCAGCGCACGGATCCTGGCCTGGAGCGCAGCGGTGTCGGCGGGTGACTGTGGGGGTCCCCGGGGCTCAGGGAGGGCGTTCAGAGCTTCCTTCAGCCTGAAGACCTCCTTAGAGAGCTCCGTGATCTGCGCAGAGGTTATGGGGACCCCTCAAGCCCCAGCTCCCCTGGGTCCCCCCATGGCCGTACCCGCTGTCACCCACGGGGTGGCCCCTGAGTAGATGCAGAGCAGGGGCTTTCCCACCCCGCCAACTTCTGCTGCCAATTTCAGTCTCAGCTTGGGGACGAAAAAAGGGGAAGAGCAGCAAAAGTCTGCACGTGTCTGTGTGTGCTGATGTGTGCAAGTGTGCATCTGGAGAGCAGGAGCTGAGGGGAGACCTTCTGATCTCTGAACTGCCTGAAAGGAGCTTGGAGCCAGGGGGGGTCGGGCTCTGCTCCCCAGGAACAAGCGGCAGGAGCAGAGGAAACAGCCTCAAGTTGCACCAAGGGAGGTTGAGGTTGGATGTGGGGAACAATTTCTCCCCCAAAGGGCTGTGGGGCATTGGAACAGGCTGCCCAGGGCAGTGCTGGAGTCACCATCCCTGGAGGGTTGGACAGACGGACATGAGGTTCTCAGGACATGGGGCAGTGCTGGGGCTGGGGAATGGTTGGACTTGATCTTGAGGGGCTTTCCAACCGAAACAATTCTGTTATTCCATGATCTATGTGATGTGCAGGTGTGTGAGAGTGTGCACAGGCAGCACACGTGTGGGTGCACCATGTGTGTCCATAGACACGTGTGAGTGTGTGTGCACAACCGTGTGAACACGTTTGCAGCCACATCTCCCCCGCAACCCAGCGAGCTCAGCTCACCCGCACGGCGCCCAGGCCACAATTTCCCACCCTGACACCCCCCCCTTGTCCCCTACCTTCCTGTCCCTGTCCCTGACCAGCCGCGCTGAGTCCTCGGCGTGCCCGTGGAGCTCCCGCAGCCGCCGCGCCTCATCCTGCGCCTCCGCCAGCTGCTTCTGCGCGGTGCCCAGCCGCTCCTCGGCCGCCTGCCGCTCGCTCTTCATGAACAGCGCCTGCCGCTGCACCCTGAACACCTCCTCGCACGTCTTCTCGTGCCGCCGCGACAGCTCTTCCAGCCGCTGCGCCAGCGCCGCCGCCTCGGCCCGCAGCCCGGCCTGCGCCGCCTCGTGCTCCCCGCGCGGCACGGCCGCCGCCAGCTCGGCCTCCAGCCGCGCGGCCTCGCGCCCCTTGGCCTCCGCCGCCGCCTCCAGCTCGGCCGCGCGCTCCCGCAGCGCCTGCGCCTGCCGCTCCAGCTGCGCCGTGGCGCGCTCGTGCTCCTCGCGCGGCACCCGGGCCTCGGCCTCCGCCTGCGCCCGCCGCAGCCGCGCCAGCGCCTCCTCGTGCTCCTGCCGCCCCACCGGCCGCGCCGCCAGCTGCTCCCGCAGAGTGCCCAGCTCGGCCTCCCGGCGCCCCAGCGTCTCCCGCAGCCGCCCCAGCTGCGCCGTCACCTCCTCCTGCTGCCGCACCAGCTCCGCCACCCGCTGCTCCAGCGCCCCCGGCTCGGCACCACCCGCCGCCTTCCAGTCCTTGGCCTTGGCCTCCAGCTCCCGCCGCAGCGCCTCGGCCTCGGCCTCCGCCCGCCCGCAGCGCTCCAGCAAGGCCTCCTTCTCCCTCGACGCCTCCTCCAGGGAGGCCCCCAGGGAGGCCGTGGCCTCTGCCGCCTCCAGACGCGCCTGCAGCTCCTTCACCCGCTGCTCCCGCTCCTCCAGCGCCGCCCGCGCCGCCGCCAGCTCCGCACTGGCCTCCGAGGACAAGGTCTGCGCCTGCAGCCCCTGCAGCTCGCCCAGCGCCGCCTTACACTCGCCCCAGCTCCACACCGGCTGTGCCTCGCTCCCCTCCGTCTGCTCCGAGGCTCCGTCCTGCCCAGCGGCCCCGTCCCCCTTGGCCATGCCCCGCGGCGGCTCCGAGTGCTGCGCCCGCAGCCGCTCCAGCTCGCGCTGGAGAGCGCGGTAGAGGCTGCCGGGCACCACATCCCCCGGGCTGGACGGGTCGCTCTCGTCCCGCTCGTAGTTCTCCAGCACCTGCCGAGGGGACGGTGAGGCCACCAAGGGCGAGGGGATGGGCGCAGAGAGGGACAGACAGACAGACAGATGGGGACTTGCCTGTATTTTCTCTCTCAGCTCCTTGTTCTGCACGGTGAGCGACTGCACCTGCCCCTGCAGCGTGGCCAGCAGCTCCTCGGCCGAGGGGCTCAGCGTCTTCTTGGAGAGCAGCAGCTCTGCCCCTGCGGGTGCCGTGTCACCTACGTCCCCACTCGCCGCCACCAACCCCACAGGGCCATTGGGAGGCTGGTAGGACTCTACCTGGGAACTCGAGCGGGTCTCCCTCCTCGTCCTGCAGCGTCTCGATGTCGTAGCTCGTGTTTTCCTTCTCGTTCTGGGGTGCAGAGCGGTGTCACCCCCGCACGCCCCAGCCCCCGGCACTGCCAGCTGCCGCCCCACCTACCTCCAGCGAGGACAAGCGGCTCCGCAGAGCCTCCACCTCCTTGCCCAGCTGCTCCTTCTCTCCATCCCGCGCCGCCAGCTTCTCCTCCAGCTCCTGGATCTGTGGGGCAGGACATGGGGTCCCCTTTGCTGCCACCGGAGTCCCCACGGCACCCCCAGCACCAGGACCCACCCGTGACCTCTGCACCAGCCTCACCTGCTTCTCCATGGAGCGCAGGGACCCTTCATCCAGCTCTGCCCGCTAACGGGACACAGAGAGAAAACAGGGAAGGATAACTGCTGTCCCCATCCCTCCCACCCCTAGGGACGCGGTGGCATTGCTGGCACCTCCCGTCTCTGCTTCTCCTGCTGCTCCAAGCCCCGGATCTTCTGCAAGAACTGGGCCCGCTCCTGCCGCAGCCGCACGATCTCCTCGTAGGCGTCCCGGTCCTCCTGCGTGGGAGGAAAAGACCCCCAAGATCATAGAGTCCAACCATGCTCCAAGCTCCTTTCAGGCAGTTCAGAGATCAGAAGGTCTCCCCTCAGCTCCTGTTCTCCAGCTGAACCCCCCAGGTCCCTCTCACCTGGCTGGGGGTGCCCAGGGGGGGCAGAGGCGCCTTCCTCTTCCTCGGGGTGTTGCTCTTCTCCCTAGCAGACGACTGGCTGGGCGAAGATGTCTGCAGAGACACCAGGACAGAGGGGACATCACATTGATGTGGCACCGCTCCTTCCTGACCCCCTGTCACCCTGGGAGCGGTGACAGCCAGGCACCCCTTACCTGGGACGTCTGCTCAGGTGACTCCTCTTCTGTGGGGCAGAGCAGGAGGAAAGGGAAATGTGGGGAGGTTTAGGGGATCGTAGGGGTGGGGACAGCGGGGGACACGTGCGTGCACAGGGGGACACACGTGTGTAAAAGGGGCGCACACGGACAGACAAATATGGGGAAATACTTGATGTGTGAGTGCAGGGACACACGTATGCAGACAGACATACAGACACGCTGGCTGGTACACACGTGTGAACATGTGTGTGCAAGATGCTGAGACAGGCAAGCGAGGCTCAGCACCACCTCCCAGCTCTTGGCTGGTGACAGCTCGGGCAAAACCAACCCCAGTGTGTGGGAAGAGGGGCTGTGAGCCCCCCTGCCTTGCTCAGCCTCTTCCAGCCCTGCCCCACATCACCCCAAGGGTGAGAACCCCCCGTGGGTCTGGAGAAGGAGCCCCAGGGTGGCACGGCGGCCTCACCGCTGGCCCAGGACCGGCGCTGAGCAGCCTCTTGCAGGAAGTGCTGGATGAGCGCGTTGCCCGTGGCCAGGCTGTAGTGAGCGGCGTCGTGACCCGTGGAGTCCACCACGGCCACCCGGGCGCCGGCGTTGACCAGCACCTCCACCGTCTCCACGCTGCCGTTCTCGCAGGCCACCATCAAGGCCGTCCTGAGCAGAGGTGACAGCGCCCGTTCCGTCTGTCCGCCCGTCTGTCCCCGGTCCCCAGCCGCGCAGACTCACCTCCCCTGCAGGTCCCGGCTGTTGACGGCCGCGCCGCGGTGCAGCAGGTACCGGCACAGCTCCGAGTGGCTCATCTTGGCGGCAAGGATGAGCGGCGTGGAGCCATCCTGGGCAGGGTCGGGTGAGGATGCGCGGACATGGCTCAGATCCCCCCGTGGAGCACCCTGTTATCTCCAATTATCTCCCAGGTTGCCACGTCCCATTTCATGTTTTCACTCCGGGAACCCCAACTTCTCTGTTTCCACCCCAGAAGCTGCTCCGTTTCCACCCCAGAAGCTGCTGCATTTCCACCCCAGGAACTGCTGCGTTTCCACCCCAGGAACTGCTCCATTTCCACCCCGGGAACTGTTCCATTTCCACCCCAGGAACTGCTCCATTTCCACCCCAGGAACTGCTCCATTTCCACCCCAGAAGATGCTGAGTTTCCACCTCAGAAGGTGCTCCGTTTCCACCCCAGGAACTGCTCCGTTTCCACCCCAGAAGCTGCTCCGTTTCCACCCCAGAAGGTGCTCCGTTTCCACCCCAGGAACTGCTCCATTTCTACCCCAGAAGCTGCTCCGTTTCCACCCCAGAAAGTGCTCCCTTTCCACCCCAGAAGGTGCTCCATTTCCACCCCAGGAACTGCTCCGTTTCTACCCCAGAAGCTGCTCCATTTCCACCCCAGAAGCTGCTCCGTTTCCACCCCAGAAGCTGCTCCGTTTCCACCCCAGAAGCTGCTGCGTTTCCACCCCAGAAGCTGCTCCATTTCCACCCCAGAAGCTGCTGTGTTTTCAAGCAGCCCCCGCCTGTCCCCGTGCTGCTCCACACAGCGCAGCAGGGCGAGGAGCAGAGGGACCTCACCTTGTCCTTGACGTTCAAGGGAGCCTTGAAATCGCAGAGGATCTCAGAGCACGAGATGCAGCCGCTGACCGCTGGGGAGAAGGACGGAGGCTGAGCGCTCTGCTCCCCGCGGGGACGGGAGCAGGATGGAGCTGGCACTGTCCCCACTCACCTGCGTGGTGCAGCGCGGTGCGGCCGCTGCCGTCGGCCACGTCCACGGGGCAGGAGGCCTGAGGAAGAGAGCCTGGGTTACAGGGGATCAGACAGACAGACAGACATGGTGAAGGGACGCGCAGGTGCTGGGCAGCACTGCTAGTGAGGAACAGGAGTTGAAGGGCACAGAGGACATGGTGCTGGCGCAGCATCCTCCCCGCCGCCAGCGCCATACCTGCAGGAGCTTGCTGACACATTGGGGGTGGCCGTGCTTGGATGCCAGGTGCAGAGCAGTGTAACCTGAGAAGAAGGACAGACGGACGGATGGCTCAGAGGACAGACAACGGGTCTGTGGCAGAGGGGACCGTCTAGGGGACAGACAGATGGACGGGCACACCGGAGGATCACCTGGGTGGGGGCTGAATGGTTATGGAACATCCCTCCATCCCTCCCCTCCTCCACATCCACAGCTCAAGCACCATCGGTTGGTGCCTGAGTCCCCATAGGACCCTGGGACAATCTCCAGCCCCCACAGGTGTGGCTGTCCCCTCTGTCCCCTCAACACCTGCCATCAAGGTGGGAACAACGAGGGTGTCTGGTCCCCGGCGTTCGCTGGGGACGTGTGGTGGTTGTGCCCTCACCCGAGCTGTCCTTGGTCATGGCGTCCACGCCGTGAGCCAGCATGGCCTCCAGACAGTCCACGTTCCCCCGCATGGCAGCCAGGTGGAACCTGCAGCAACAACAAGGGCCGTTGGACTCATGTCCCTGGCTCCCAGGCCTGTCCCCAGCCCTGTGTCACCGGCGTCCCACGGACGTGGGCCAGCACTTACGCAGATTTGCCCTCCGAGTCCAACTTGGTGGCCACCAGGCCCTTCCGGACCAGGAGAGATGTCACCCTCCCGGCATCGTTGTAGTCCACGGCTTGCAGGAGCTTCTCATCGTTCTTGGTCCAGTCCTGGCTCTGCAATGGCAAGAAACACAGAATAGTTTGGGTGGGAAGGGACGTTCAAAGCTCATCTAGACCAGCCCCCTGCAATGAGCAGGGACCCATGGAATCATTTTGGGTGGAAGAGACCCTTAAGATCATCGAGTCCAACCATAACCTAACTCTGCCACTAACCCATGTCCCTAAGAACCTCATCTACACGTCAGGTTGCTCAGGGCCCACAGAGGTGGCTGTGACAGATGTGCTGTCCCCAGGTGTGGAGGGTTTAACTGGGGGGCTGACTGGGGCGAGGATCCCCTGCAGCACCCCCAAAGTTTGCAGCTCACAGAGCTCATTTACAGAGCTGCCCCTGTTTACCCATGGACAGGTAGGGTTTGGGAGCGAGCCTACCCCAGGGTTTGCCTCTGTCACCCCGAAGACCCCGATGTGACACAGCCAGCACCCAGGGGGTCCCTGAGCCCCATCCCTGCCCAGCTCTCCTCACTGAGCCCATTCCCAGCCCTGCTTTGCTCCACACCAAGGCTGAGCTCAGCTGGCAGCAACATCAGGTCCCCTAGGACAGCTCCAGCCTCCCTGGGACACACGGGACACAACGTGACCCCCCTCCCGGGGCTGGATGTGGGGCTTGCTGACCCAGTGTTCCTGCATGTCCCCATCCCGAGGCGGTGACCCACAGCGGGACAGGACCAGCGCGGGTTCCCCTGGGGTCACCCTGCAGCCGGTGACAACAAACAACCGCGGCAGCAGGAAACGGATGTCACCTTTGGGAGCCGCATCCTGCCCCTCGCCAGCCTGCTGCTGGTGCCAGGCGTGGGACCTGTGTCACCGTGTCCCCTGCAAGCCCCTGTGGCTCTGTGGGGCCAGGGGATAAGCCAGCCTCCCAGGGTTACTGGACAAACTGGGAGGGTGGCGCCCGCTCCCCCCCACGCCCTTGGAGGACAAAGCGGGGTGGAGAGGATGCAGTGGAGCCCAGGGATGGGGACGGGGGACCCCAGGTGGGGTGGGGGTGACACATCTTACCCCGCAGGACGCCACTAAAGGGGAGTGGAGATGGAGGACGGGGACGTACCGCGAAGGAGGCGGCGGCGCAGAGGCAGATCTGCTTCATGGTGCTGAGGAGCAGGCGGCGGGCAGCCATGCACCCCCTGCCCCCAGCCCGGGGCTCTGTGCCGGGGACCCCAACGCCCGGCTGGGTCCAGCATCGCTGCCCGGGGGGGCCGGGAGGTGCCGCAGTGGGAGCCGGACCCGCCTCTCTTCATCCCTCCCTCCATCCCTCCTCCATCCCTCCCTCCATCCCTCCTCCACCCCTCCCCTCCTTCCCTCTTCCATCCCTCCCTCCATCCCTCCCCTTCTCCACATCCACAGCTCCAGACAGCCCCATGTCCACCCCACGGAGCAGGGACCGAGGTCCCAGTCAGTGACCAGCAGCCAGACTGGTCCCAGTTCAAGCGGGAGGGCTTGCAGGAGGGGAGCAGCTTTGCCACGCCATGCACCCCCAAACCAAGGGGATGAGCATCCTCCTGCCATCTAAATCCTGCACCCTGAGGAGGGGAACGTAGGACCCCCTGCCCTGCCCTGGGGGCACAGATTTCCCCCCCACCCCAGCCCTGGGGCCAAGGGAGGGGTAGGAACTCCTGCCTGCGACTTCTCCCCAAGGAGGGAACCCCAAAATTCAAAGGGTCTCTGGATAACCCCAGGGGTGACACGACAGCAAGAGCCTCTCACACATCCCCACTCGCAAAGTGTCCAGCACAGTGTGGGGAAACTGAGGCACAGAGCCCCCCGAGCAGGGCAGGCCACCGGCTCCATGTGGGGGCCTTCGATGTGTGTCCATGTGTCCCCAAACACGCATCCCCAGTGCTGCCGTGGGCTCTGGGACAGCACTGTCACCCTCTGCCCGGTGTGCAGGATGGCGAGAGCCCGCGGCCCTAAGCCAGGCTGGTGCTGAATAATTGAGGAGCATCGACATGTGGGCTCTGCTGGCTGTGGCAGCTGGAAAACTGGCAGCCGTCCCCAGGGAGGGGACAGGAGGGGACCTGGGACTCGTTTCCATCTTCCCAGCGCTGCCTTTTTCCCTTTGCTGTGCCCCGCTCCCACCAACAGCCCTGGGAGCACCCTTGGGTGCACTGGGAGCTCAGTCCCGCTGCCCAGGGTGGCCGTGCTGACCTCCCTGGGGCTGCTGTCCCCATGGTGAGCAGCCACCCCACGTCCTGGGGGAGGTCTCTGTGTCCCTGTGGCACTGGGGACATCCTGGGGAAGACCCCCGTGTCTTCACGTCCCTGTGAAATTTGGGACATCCTGGGGCAGGTTCCTGTGTCCTTGTGAAATTTGGAACACCCCTGGCAGGTTCCCATGGACGTGCTGGGGCAGATCCCCACAAACATCCCTGTCAGGTCCCCACGGACAGCCCAGGGCAGGTCCCCATGACCCTGTGACAATGGGGACGTCCTGGGGAAGACCCCCATGTCCTCATGTCCCCGTGAAACTTGGGACACCCCATGCAGGTCCCCATGACATCCCAGGGCAGGTGCCCATGTCCCCGTGGACATCCCAGGGCAGGTCCTGGTGTCCCTATGGAATCTGGGACATCCCAGGGCACGTCCCCATGACTCTGGAGACAGCACTCACGTCCGCCTTCCTGAACTTGGCCTTCAGGCTCTTCATGGCAGCTCCAGCCGCAGCCCCGCAGCGCCTGGACGGGGGAGGCCGTGCTCGGGGGTCTCTCCTGCAGCGCTGTCGGCTCAGCCGCCCCCAGACCCCCCGCTCCCGAGTCCCGTCCTTGCCGCCCGCGTCTCCCACCGGCCGCGGAGACCGGAGGACCAGGCGCAGAGGAGTTGGGTTACGGCCGGGCTGCGGTTACAGCTGGCAGCGCTGGGCAGGCGGGGGGGCCGGGGGGACCAGCCCTGTTTGGGGAGGGGGTCCCTGACATGGCCAGGGAGAGGGAAGTGGGGGGACATGGCATGGACAGGGGTCTAGTGGCAACAGCATTGGGCTCCCTGGCCCTGTCTGGAATCTGCAGGGAGCATAGGGCACGTTTGTGTTGTCAGACAGACCCCAAAATGAAAGGATTTATGAACCTTGAGGTTAGAGGTTGCAGACAGGAGTTATTCTTTTAAGCGATAATGATAGCAGTTGAGCCCCAACCTGCTGGCACCCCCTCCCCTTCCCCGCCCGACACAAAGATGGCGGCGGCGGCGGCGCCGTGCCCTGGGCGGTGCCCGCACATGCGCACTGCTCTCCGCGGCGTCCCTGCGCGCTTCCGCCCGGCCGCGGGGCTGGCAACAATGCGCGCTCCGGCGGCCGGGACGGGCCATGGCGGTGAATTACGCGGCCGGGCTCTCGCCGTATTCGGACAAGGGCAAGTGCGGCCTCCCCGAGGTGAGCGCGGTTCGGCGGGGTCCGGGTCCCCCGGGGCCTGCTCCAGCCTGACGGGTTTCCTTGGTAACCGGACCCGCGGCCCCCTGGGCGTCTCCCGTGGGGACACCGGCACCGGGGGCTCCTTTGTGTCCCCTCATGCCCACCCCACGGCTCCCTCCTTGTCCCCAGCCTCATGGCTCTCGTCCCCCCGGCCCCCTCCGTGGCTCCTGCCGTGTCCCCAGCCCCACGGCTCCCTCCTTTTTGTCATCCAGGCCTGGCACTTTCCCCCTGTTTTGTGTCCCGCCCCCAACAGGGGCTCCCAGCCATGTGGGGACCCTTTGTATCCCCCACAGGGATCCCCAAGGGTGGGTGCGAGGGGGTGACCCCGGCCCCATGTCCCCAGCAGCACAAAACGTGTTTTGGGGTGAGGGGACAGGGACAGGGGCCTGTCCTGATCCTGTTGGGGTGAGGGGACAGTGGCCTGTCCCGTGTCCCTGTCCCCAGCAGACCAGGCTGGAGAAGCATCTCGCAGACACTAAATCTTGTCCCCACGCTAGAAAGCTACATGGCCGTGGGGTCCTGTCCCCCCACAGGGTCCCCGCGGTCCCCACCTGCGTGGCTTCCCGTGCACCTCGCCGTCCCTCGGCCCCGTGCTGTCCCCAGAGCGGTGGCTGTGCCGGGGACAGCTGGAGCTGGGCGCACGTGGGGTGACACCGGGCTCGCTCCTGTCCTCCCTGGATCCCGGCCACTTCTTGGGCTGTCAGCTGCCTGTCGGCCATGGCAAGAAATGCCCCCGTTTGCCTCAGCTCTTTTAAGCCCTTACGCTGCGCGGAGATGGTTTGTACGATGCTGTTTGTCTCTGATTAAATGCTTTTATCATTAAGGATTGCAAAATCTTCCCTTTCATGGATAAGAAAGAGTTGTGGTTTATGGGGTCGTTGCGGTGGAGGTGTGTAGGGTCCGTTCCTGCGTCTCTCCATCCCCGTGGTGGTTTGTCTCCTCTGCTCAGATTTTTGACCCGCCGGAGGAGCTGGAGAGGAAGGTGCGGGAGCTGGCGGACCTGATCAGGAGCTCCTCCAATGTGGTGTTTCACACGGGGGCCGGAATCAGCACCGCCTCGGGCATTCCTGACTTCAGGTAAGGGCACTGGGCAGGATGGCACCTCCTCCAAGTCCCTCTCTCATCTTGTGGAGCTCTGGACTGTTTTCTGCTACCCCAGCCAGACCTTCTCCAGCCCTCCTGTTGAAAATACCCTTTCCCTCTTGCATGCCTGTTTGACGTTAACCCCTACACCAAGAAGCCCTGCGTACACTTTGTATACATCAGCGACAAAAGTTGCTGGTGATCCGTGACCTGCATTTAGAATCATAGAATTGTAGAACAGTTTGGGTTGAAGGGACCTTCCCAGCTCCCCCAGTGCCCCCCCTGCCATGACAGGGACACCTTCACCAGCTCAGGTTGCTCAGAGCCCCGTCCAGCCTGGCCTGGGATGTCTCCAGGGATGGTTCATCCACCACCTCTCTGGCCAACCTGGGCCAGGCTCTCACCACCCTCAGGGCCAACGATTCCTTTCTCATGTCCAGCCTGAATCTTCCTCCTTTAGTTTCAAACCATCACCCCTTGTCCTGTCACAACAGGCCCTGCTCAAAACTCTGTCCCCATCTTTCTGATCGGCCCCTTTTAAGTCCAGAAAGGCCACAATAGGGTCTCCCTGGAGCCTTTTCCAGGCTGTGCCTTGCTCGTCCTCCATTGATAGGGCTTGTGGTGCACTCAAGACTGTTTTCTTAGAGCCTGAGCTCTCAGTTCTCGCTCTTTCTGCCCCCGTTGCTACAGGGGGCCCAATGGTGTCTGGACTATGGAAGAGAAGGGGCTCTCCCCAAAATTCGACACCACCTTTGAGAACGCCCGCCCCTCCAAGACCCACATGGCGCTGCTGGGGCTGCAGAGAGTCGGCATCCTGAAGTTCCTGGTCAGCCAGAACGTGGACGGCCTGCACGTGCGTTCGGGATTCCCACGGTACTGCCTCCCTCCGCCCTTCCCAGCCGCTTCACGGGGCCGTTCTTGCTGCCCCGTTAGTGTGGCAAACGTTTGATGCTGGGCCTTGGTTTCCAAGCCTGGCTTAGAAGACGCCTGCCCACCCATACGGGGAGTGGAACCTGAGATACGCTGGTGTGGGAAGGGGTTCATAAACCAGCTCGAATGTAGAGAAGAGAGGTTATGGTGGTGATTTAGAGGGTGATGAGATGAGGTCAGCCCCAGCCGATGCTCTCAGTACAGCCGGGAGCCATTTGTGCACAAGTAGAACCAAGGTGCTCAGGGTACGTGGTCTGTTCTGCTGCCTCTGTGCCCGTCCAGAGGTGAAGGGGACAGCAGGGAGGACGAGAGCATCTGAAACTGCTCCAGGGAAGGGAAGGGGAAAGGGGAAAGGGGAAAGGGGAAA
The DNA here is from genome assembly GCF_037038585.1 of Patagioenas fasciata. Taxonomy (NCBI): domain Eukaryota; kingdom Metazoa; phylum Chordata; class Aves; order Columbiformes; family Columbidae; genus Patagioenas; species Patagioenas fasciata. Next base: position 4,379,675 of record NC_092546.1, on the reverse strand, counting down.
GGGGAAAGGGGAAAGGGGAAAGGGGAAAGGGGAAAGGGGAAAGGGGAAAGGGAAGGGAAGGAAAGGAAAGGAAAGGAAAGGAAAGGAAAGGAAAGGAAAGGAAAGGAAAGGAAAGGAAAGGGAGGAGAGCAGCTGAATTTGAGTAAGGAAACAAAACGAAGGAAGGTGGAATGGAAACGAGTGTGATTGGAACCTTGGAGAAGATGCATCTCACAAATGTCTTCAGCCATCGCTGGCTGAGCAGAGAGCTGCCTCAGGGGGGTGTTGCCTATTATTAAGAGACCCGAGTCCTGGTTCCTGCTCCCAGCACCACATTTGCCCTTTTAAACTAAACCACCATGGGGAGAATAACAGAAAATTGAGGCTGGATCAGAATGTGCTGGAATTGGTGCTGCGGATGGGAGTGTTTAAATTTTAAGAGCCTGCCTGGCTCTGACACAGCCGTGTCAGATTTGTCTATAGCTCATATAGGTCTGGAAAATGAGGAAGAACCCTTGATGTTCGTGGTCCCCGGTCAGGAGGGGTTTGGGCAGCATTTCCTGTTGCCCCCCACCCTTCACCACTGCCCTTTCTCCCGCAGGGACAAGCTGGCCGAGCTGCATGGGAACATGTTTGTGGAAGAATGCGTGAAATGCGGCAAGTACGTGAGCTCTGAGCTTGGGGAGGGGATGGCAGCGGCGTGGGGGCTTTGTTGCTGTCCCCAGGGAGCGCTGGAGGTCGTTACAAGCCAGGTTTGCCATCCTGGTTTGTGGCAGATCTGTGGGTCAGAGCTGCTGTCCGCCTGGGGAGAGATGCAGGCAGATCGATGCAGGACTAGATGACCTTTGAAGGTCCCTTCCAACCCAAACTGCTCCGTAGTCTAAGGACTGAGCTGCTCCACGCATTGCTTGTGGCGCTGAGCCATCGCAGAACCACCCAAAACCCCACAGAATCACTGTTGGGTTCGGAAGGAACCTCTGGCGATAATCTCGTGCAAGCCCCCCGCTAAAGCACGTTCACCAGAGCAGGTTGCACAAGAACGTGTCCAGGTGGGCTTTGAGTATCTCTGGAGAAGGAGATAAATCGTTTACTCCTCATACTCAGAACCTCCTGTATTTCAATCTGTGCCCATTGCCGCTCACCCTGGCGCTGGGCACCACTGAACAGAGTGTGACCGCCTGCTCCCCACCGTGTCTGGTGTGACCTGTGCCGTGTCGGGGGGCTCATTTCCTCAGCCGGTCGCTGAGTTCCCGTGTCCCGCAGGCAGTACGTGCGCGACGCCGTGGTGGGCAGCATGGGGCTGAAGCCGACGGGCCGGCTGTGCAGCGTCACCAAAGCGCGGGGGCTGCGCGCCTGCAGGTACGTGTGCCAGGACGCGTTCGGCCGAGCAAGCGGCTCTGCTGCGCGCTTGGCTTTGCAAGGCTGGGCCTACATTCCCTCCAGCTCAGGGGAAGAAGCAGAGGGTGCATGGGAGATCTCTAAACAACCCAAATAAGAGCTCAGCACCGCCTTCAAGGAGTCCCAGCCTCCTTGGGGGGTTCTTCCCACGCGGGTAGAATCTGTGCTAGTGCCGGAGAGGGCTCTGCTGTGGGCTGGCAGCTCTGGAGCCCCATCCCCTCCTGCTGTCCTGCCTTGCGTGGGGACACATGGACGGTGCAGCTGGACGTTTCCTGGGGTGATCTGACCCCCAAACCTGCTCTGTGTGCCCCTCACGCTTCCTCGCCTGGGCTCACCAAGCCTGGCCAAGCTGCCTTTCCACGGCTCTGGGCCGTGGGGCAGAGCTCTGCAGGCACAGCTCTGGGTTTTGGGAGTGAACTGCAACAGCAGAACAGCTGGGGCTTTAATATTTAATGTGGCTGTTGTAGCATCAGTCACAAAATCCCCCACGCAGGTGAATTCTGGACCTGCTGTCACCTGCCTGTGAGTCCCCTCGGCTTGTCTGGGCTCTCTGTCCCTCCCCGGTGCTGGAGCAGGGAGGTGGGACAGGACCCAGGTCACTGTCCCCTGTCTCAGGCGAGCTCTGCTGCCTGTCCCCGCCGGGCAGGGGGAACCACGATCCCTGTGTGTGTTTTCTAGAGGGAAGTTACGAGACACCATCCTGGACTGGGAAGATTCCCTGCCCGACCGTGACCTGACGCTGGCAGACGAAGCCTGCAGGTAATGGCGCTCGGGCCGCTCACCCCGCGGTCCCAGTGCCCGTGGGGCTCCTCGGGCTCTGCCAGCACCGCCCTGGCCCTCGGGCCAGCCCTGCCTGGCTCTGTTGGTTGTGTTTTGTGCCTCAGCACTCAGTTGAAAGTGGCCGAGTGAAACCATGGCAAATTCTGGCCGCGGTTTTGCCTCCCGCCTGGGAAGCTCAGGGAGTCTGCGCTGGAGCAGCCTGTGAACAAACGCAGCTCTTTCTCTGCTCTGGATGTTTCGTCTCCTCCCCGCAGGAAAGCCGATCTCTCCGTCACGCTGGGGACCTCTCTGCAGATCAAACCCAGTGGCAACCTCCCGCTGATCACCAAGAAGAGGGGAGGGAAGCTGGTCATCGTCAACCTGCAAGCAACCAAACACGTGAGTGTGAGCGTGTGAGCCAGGGCTGGGTTAACGGTTGGGCGCGATGATCTTGAGGGGCTTTTCCAGCCAAAATGATTCTGTGAAATAACAAGAGCTGGGGGTGTTCTGAGATGTCATTAGAGCTCCCTTGTCCCTGTCCCGCTCTGCTCACTAGTCACAAGTCCGCTCCTGTTCCACCAGGGACAATGTCTTGGGGACAGGAGCCACATGCAGCTGAGCCACCACCCAGGCCCTGTCCCCACACGCTCCCCGGGAGGGGACGTTTGTCCTCACACGTTCTGTTTGTCCCCTAACGCCATACCTGCCCTCGCTTGCCCCAGGACAGACAGGCCGACCTGCGCATCCACGCCTACGTCGACGACGTCATGACGAAGCTGATGAAGCATTTGGGGCTGGAGGTCCCGGAGTGGACGGGGCCGGTGGTGGTGGAAAGCGCTGAGCTCCCCAAACCTGAACAGCTCTTTGAATTTGCCCCCGGGGCTCACGGGCCGCTGAAGGAGGAGCCCCTGTCGCAGCAGAACGGCACGGGGGGGCTCGGCCCTGACCGCGGGACCACGCTGGACAAACGCCGCGACAGTCTGGAGCAGGAGCGTCCCAGCCCGGACACGGGGCCAACGACGGTGAAGAAGATGAAGGTGGAGCCTCTCCCCACCTGACCCGGACTGATCCTGCCTGTCTAGACACTCGTCTGTGCCGCTTTTCCTACCGACTTTTTTTTACACCCTTCGACATTGTCCCTTTTTGTATGTAAGTATTAAATACACTTGAAGCACGTGTGTCAGGGCAGCTGCTCCCACCAGTTTTGAAACGTCCTGAGCACCCAATTCTTTCTCTGGAAGGAGACGATTGTGGGTCCTGCAGACCCCGAGGGGCAGAGGGACGTGGGGATGACAAAAGGGACAGCTGATGCCATCTCCAGTGACACTGAGGTTGGGATGAGCCGCTGGGGTCTCCCAGGAGAGCTGGTCCCCTGCGTGCTGGTGGCCTGGGGACATCGCTGTGGCCTGGGGACATCGCTGTGGGATGGTGCCCCAGTCCCTCCGCCCTCCCTGCTGTTCCCAGGGCCGGGTCTGGCCCCGTGTCCCTCACGGCTGTGCTCGGGGTGTCCCTGTGTCCCTGGTCCTTGACACCCTGTGGATGTTACACTAAAGCAGGTGGGTTTTTTTTCCAAAATACCTTTTATTTAGAGATTAAAGCTTAAAAAAAAAATAAACCAACCAACACAACAACAACAACAAAAGAACAAAACCAACCAGTTGCAACATCCAGTCAGCACAGGGCCCCTCCGGTCCCCTTGTCCCCATCCTGTGTGGCCCCGTGTCCCTTCCACAACTGCTGCACCTGGTGGGCAGGAGCAGCCCCTTCCCTCCCAGTAAGGGCAGTGGGAATGGGTCTCTTCTCCCCAGTTCACAGATACAAGCAAAGCCAAGCGGGTCCAGCACCTGCCTGTGCCTGGAGGCAGATCCTGGAGGGGCTGAGGTGCTGAGCCAGCCCATCGTGGTCCCCAGCGGCTGCTTAAAGCTCCTCCGCCGGCTCCAGCGCCGTGGGGCGGCCGTGGCCACTCTTGGACCACTCCAGCGAGCCCAGGCCGTGGTGCAGCCCGGTGCCGTCCTCAGACGCGGGCTCAGCACCACCCCCGTCCTCCCGGCTCAGCCCCTCCAGCGCAAACGGCCGCGTGTCGTTACGGGGGGAGATTTTGTGAGGCCGTGGGGTGAACGTGCGGCCGCCGAGGGTTTCGTGCAGGGTTTCGGGGGCTTCTCCCGGGCGCTCCGGCCACAGTGGCTCTGCGGGCTTCTCGCCCCCGGCTTGGGGCTGTGTGTAAACCACGCGGGAGGCGGCCGCGTTGTGCAGGGACCTGGAGAAAACTGAGTGGGGAGGAGGGTGAGGACCCGCTCCAGCGCCCCGAGGTCCGCGCGGCCCCGGCGCAGCCCTCACCTCGCACGGGTCTGAAATCGCCACCCGCCTCGGCCTTGCTGGGGGCGAAGGGGCTGATGGAGGGGAAGACGATGAGCGCGAAGGAGAGCAGCAGGACCTGGGGACAGAGCAGGGGGAGCTCTGGGACGCGGCTCCCAGAGAGGGGCTGGTGGCAGAGCCAGGGCTGTGTCCATCCTGCCCTGTGCAGGTGTCCTTGCCAGCACAGCCTCCGTCCATCTACCCATCCCTTCCTTCCTCCAGCCTCAGAGCATCTCTCCCTCTGCCTTAGCCCTTGTCCATCCCTCTGTCCGTCCTTCCACCCACCCCCCCAGCCCACCTCGGTGGGTCTGGATGTCCCTCCCTCCAAGCAGGGAGGCCACAGGGGGCTCGGGGGCTCCCACACACCATGATGCAGGTTCCCGTCTGCGCTGCCTTGTTGCTCGACTGTACCACGAGGGCCTGGAGCTTCTTCAGCTGCTCCAGGAGGGACCTGGGGACAGGGAGAGCCCATTAGCACCTCTGAGCCCCTCCGGCCCCCCAGCAGGTCTGCCCAGGGGAGGGGAGACAGTCCCAGCTGCATTCTACCCCCCCGCTTTGTCACAATCCCGGTAACACCTACGAGTTCTGCTTCTCCAGGTGCAGGACTTTCCTCTGCAGCTCCTCGTTCTGGGCCGTGCACGCCGACATCCTGGGTGACAGGGACCGGGGGACAAGGTCAGCAGGGGACAGCTGGGGGGCTGGTGGGACCAGTATGCCCACCACAGCCAGGTGTCCCCAGGGGTGTCGGGCTGTACCGGCTCTCCAGCCCGTCGATGTATTCCTTCTTCTTCTTGCGGCTCTCCTGAGCCGACTGCTTGTTCCTGATCTTCCGCCGGATCTTCTTCAGCACCCGCTCCTCGTACTGGGGGAGATCAGAGAATCACAGAATCATTTTGGTTGGAAAAGACCCCCAAGCTCATCAAGTCCAACCATAACCCACCCCTGTCCCTGCCCCATGTCCTGAGAACCTCATGTCCGTCTGTCCAACCCTCCAGGGATGGTGACTCCAGCACTGCCCTGGGCAGCCTGTTCCAATGCCCCACAGCCCACTGGGGAAGAAATTGTTCCCCACATCCAACCTCAACCTCCCCTGGTGCAACTTGAGGCCGTTTCCTCTGCTCCTGGCGCTTGTTCCTGGGGAGCAGAGCCCGACCCCCCTGGCTCCAAGCTCCTTTCAGGCAGTTCAGAGATCAGAAGGTCTCCCCTCAGCTCCTGTTCTCCAGCTGAACCCTCCAGGTCCCTCAGCCGCTCCCATCACACTTGTGCTCCAGCCCCTCACCAGCTCCGTTGATGGGGTGGGGGTCAGGGCTGGGACCCCCCACTCCGCACCCAGGATGTGGGGAGCCCTTCCCGGGCGCGGTGGGACCCACCTTGGTGAGGGGCAGCTGGGTGGGCAGGGACACCCCCTCCTTGGCCAGCAGCTTCTTCTCGTCCTCGGTCAGCACCAGCTCCTGGAACTGCCCCTGGCTCTGCCTCAGCAGCGAGCCGGGCGCCTGCGGCTGCTGGGGGCCGGGTGACAGTCACCCCCTGACCCCGGGGACCGTAGTGGGGATGAGGATGGGATCGTGGGCCAGGAAGGGACAGGGATGGAATAACGGTGTGGGAAATGGGACAAGTGCGGGGACAGGGAGAGGATCATGGGCCAGGAAGGGAAAAGGCTGGGGACAGGGAGGGATGGGGACACAGGGACGGGACTCACGGCGTCGGAGCTGCCCGAGAGCAGCAGGTCCTTGACAGTGAGGGCGCAGGTGGCGAGCGGGGGCGCCGCGGGCAGGTCCTGGCTCTCCTCCAGGAAGAAGCCGGGGTGCCACATGTCTGGGCGAGGGGACGGCAGAGGCTGTCAGCAGCCCGTGTCCCCTCGGTGTCCCCTTGGTGTCCCCAAGGCAGAACCCGCACACCCCAGTCCCCCAGACCTCCCAGTTCTCCCCAGTTCCAGCCCCTCCAGCTCCCCTAATTTCCTCACTACCCCCAGGACCCCCCAGCTCCCCCAACCCGCTCAGGCCCCCAATGTCCCCACTCCCCCTGGTCCTTTCCCCAGTCTCCCCCCATGGCTCACCCAAATCAATGGAGACGTCGGGGTGCGGGGCCCCTGTCCCCCCCGAGGTGGGCAGAGCGCGGCAGGGGGTGCTGTAGGGGTACGGGGGGTCCCTGGGACACCCCTCGCAGCAGCGGGGGGGGCTGTCGAGCTGGTCGGACGGGGGGTCCTCAGACACCCCGCTGTCGCTGGTGGCCGGGGACCAGCTGGGCGAGCCTGACGCTGAGTCCCCAGAGCCCAGGACGGAGCTGAGGAAGTCATCGCCATCCTGGCCACGCTGCGGGGACACGGGCGCCCGTCACCGTGGGGCGTCCGTCACCCCGGGTGCCCACGGGAGCCGTGGGTGTGGGGACGGGGTGTCCCGCCAGAGCAGGGGGAGGTGGGGACGGGACCCCCGCTCCCAGGGGACTCACCCCGTCCCCGTGCCAGGCGCCCGGCGCTGTCCCCAGCTCCACGCCGCGGAGGATCCCGTCCTGGCGGTCGAAAAGCAGGTCCAGCAGGTCCAGGCTGTCGAGGCCGCCCACGCTGGTGGCCATGGCTGTGAGGTGACAAAGTCAGGTCCCCAACCCTGGGATCACCCCCAGCCTGTCCCCAGGGACACCCCGAATGGCCAGAGGGAGCGTGTTCGGGGGGTGAACCCACACAAGTGTGGGCGCGTGTGCAGGGCTGGGCACACGCGTGTGCAGGGATGTGTGTTTGTGCAACCCCAGGACCACGCGGTGTGCACGCGTGTGCCCAGGGACACACAGGTGTGCGAACACATGGGCACAGCTGGCACAGCCCCACGCAGGAGGGAGAGCACGGGTAGAGCCCCCGCTGCCTCTTTCCAGCTGCTGAAACTCCTGAATCCTCTATTTTTCCCCCCAAGAGAACCGCACAGTCCCAGGCTCCCTCCAGCCCCCTCCAGCCCCACCTCCTGCCCCCCAAGCGCAGGGCAGGGTGTGCGCCCAGAGCCGGGGCAGCTCCCCCGTCCAGCCCTGTCCTTGCGTGTGGCCACACCAGAAGGCTGGGTTAATCATTTTGGGTGGCAAGTGGAGGGGGAGGAGACGGCTGCCACCCAGCCCCGGGGAGGGGACACGGCCCCAGGGAGGGGACACAGCCCCGCGTGGCCACTGCCACCACGGGCACCGCTCCAGACCCCGGACTCCAAGGAAACCAGCAGACCAGCTGCCCAACCAGCCAACTGACAACCCAACTAACCAACCGTTTGACCAACCAACCAACTGTTTGACCGACCAACCAACCGTTTGACCAACCAACCAACCGTTTGACCAGCCGTGTCAATGAACCGATCAAGAAACAGACCAAGCGGTCAACGCTGTTGGCCGACTGACCAAATAACCAACCCACTGACCAGCTGACCAGTCAACTGCCTGATTGATCAACCAACCAACACATCACCCAACCCATCACCCAACCACCCAACCCATCACCCAACCATCCTTCCCAACCTATGAAGCCCTGACTCAAGTGTCCTCCAAGCCATATTTGGTGACATTTGTCATTACCATGACATCTGGATGGTCAACCCAGCCGAGAGGCTTTGTTGTGCCTTGTCCTTCACCCTCAGTCCTGCCGGTGACGTCTGATGGCCCTGGGCGCCCATCGGGTAGAGTGACCCGGTTGAGCAGCAGCAGCCAGGACGTACCTGTGTGAGATCCCATTCCCAACGATCCCTCCCGTCGCCTCAACCCCCTCGGTGCGCAGGGCGGCCGCCGAATCCGTCCCCCACCTCCTCTTCCTCCTCCGTGGCGCCCCGACCCGAGTGGCAAAGTTTAAACTCCAACCGCACAGAAATAAAGTCCCCGATTGCAAAACCTCCCGGCCCTGATTGGGGACGGCGCTGAGCAATGGCAGGGCCACCCCAGGGCCGGACCCGCTGCTCCCCGTCACTCATTAGCCAAATGTGTTCACCCTCCTCCGCAGAGCGGGGCAGGAGGGGCCGGGAGCTGGCGAGCGAAGTCCGAACGCTCTGATTGCCCGTGAACTTTCACCCATTTTCGAGGACATTTTCCCTTCTTTTTTTTTTAATGTATTGGCGTTAATCACGTTTTATAGGCGTTGAGAACATCTGGACAAGACGTTGACTTGGATTCTACCACTTATGGCTCCACCACAAAAAGCCTTGGTTCCCTCAGACCCCTGCGGCCCGGACCCCTGGGTTCTGCTGCCTCCGTGCCTCAGTTTCCCCCGTGGCTGCCCGGGCGCTGAACACACTGCGGTTTGTTGGCCACCGTGGGTGTCAGCCCAGAGCCTGCTCCGTCACCCCCTCCCCGCCAGATCCCCCTGGATCCCCCGGCTGCCTGTTGCGGGGAGGGGACGGGTGAGTAAGGCGCCGTGTGACTGGGGACAAGGCCGCGGGCGTTATCGGCCGCTCGACGCCCTCTGCCCGGGTGGCAGCGGCGGTGCCCGCGCTGTGGGGCCGCTCCCCGCTTTATGGCCCCGCAGCGGGGACGCGAACCCCCGACCCGAGCGAAGGGCGCCCGCCCGCCGCCGCGATCCTCGGGCTGTAATCGCTGCTTATTGCCCGGCTTCGTCGGGGTGCTGAGCGTCGTTTGGGCCTCGGATCCGGGAGGGACGAGCAGGCAAGGGGCGGGGGACTCATGCTAATGACTGTGTGGTTAATTAGTGACGAGGCAATTAGTGTTAATTACTGTTCCTTCACGCGCGCTAACCCCCCACCGCGCCCCATCCCTCGCCCCTCGGCCATGGCCGCCCCTCCCGCCTCAGCGAACTCTCGCGAGACCCTTCGGCCCCACCCCTTTTCAGCCTCCCCGCCCCTTTCTGGTCCCGCCCCCCCGCGCGCGTTCCCGCGCCATGCGGCCGCGCCCCTGATAGGCTCAGCGTGGCCACCCCCCCTCCGAGGCCCCGCCCCCGCGCGCCCCCGCGCCGCGCGGCCGCGCCCCCGCTCAGCCCGCAGGCGCGGCCCGGCCCGGCCATGCCGGCCAAGAGGAAGCCGGTGCTGCCGGCCCTCAACATCGCCCCCAGCGCCGCCGAGGGGCCCAGTCCCGACGGCTCCGCCGAGTGAGTGCGCACCGGGCCTGGGGGGGGCGGGACAGGGCGGGCACCGGCGCTGGGGGGGCCGGGATAGGCCGGGCACCGGGCCTGGGGGTCCAGGGCAGGCTTGGGGGTTCCCGGACAGGACGGGCGTCGGGTCTGGGGAGTCTGGGGGGGCTGAGACGGGGCGGGCACCGGGCTTGGGGAGGCTGGGACAGCTTGGGCAGGACGGGCATGGGGCCAGGGTAGGCCTAGGGGGGCTGGGATAAGCCAGACAGCCGGTGTGGGGAGGGTGGGATAGGCCGGACTGGATGGACCCAGCCTGGGGGTGTCTGTGGAACCAGAGCTGGGCGGGCAGGCTGAGGGTCAGAGGGGGTGGGGATGGGGCAGGGGGCTTGCTGATCCCCGGCTTTGCAGGGGTGGCACGGGAGGCTGGGGGCTGTGGGGACCAGGCCTGGGCACACGGGCAGCGCCTGGGATGGAGACTCAGGTTTTGGGGGGGATTTGGGGCCGTAATCAGGGCTCAGTGAGCAGGACATGTGGGGTGAAGGGTGGTAGAGAGGAGGCAAGGGCAGTGCCCCCAGCAGAGTATTGCAGGGGGGGTGAGACCCTCCCGAACCATTGCCCGAAATGTTGGGAGTGAGATAAGGAGGTGGGCAGCAAACGGGAGAGAGCAGCTGGAGCCTGTGTGGGGCTGGGAGCTCGGCAGCAGGTGCTGGGGAAGCACAGACACCCCTTTGTGCTGGGGTTTGGGGGGTGTAACGGAGCAGGGGTTGCTGAACACCCTGGCAACCCCTTCTCGTGTTTCGCCGTGAAACCCAAGCTTGACTTTCCACGCCGGGAGAGGGAGAGGTGCCGATGCTGCCGCTCTCTGCGCTGCCTCTTTAAGGGCCCAAGGGTTTTCCCTCCTCCTTGGCTTTCCCAGAACAGCTGAGTGCAGGGAAGCTCCTCTCCAGAGGAGATGTGCGTGTTGGGCAGATACTGCACCATGGGTCTCCCTGTCCATGTGTCCCTGTTGGCACCAGAGCTGCGCCCGGCCTCTCTCCAGAGCTCCGCTTTAGTCTCACTGCTATAGCCAGGGCTCAGTATGCATCAGACAACAGTTTTTGGTTATTTCCCTAAAAAAAAAAGAGCTGTTTTTCTCTGGTGCTGCCCTCACAGCCTTCTGACCATCCCCGCTGTCCCCTTCTCCAGGGCAAACCTGGTGGACCTTCAGAAGAAGCTGGAGGAGCTGGAGCTGGACGAGCAGCAGAAGAAGCGCCTGGAAGCTTTCCTGACGCAGAAAGCCAAAGTGGGCGAGCTGAAGGACGACGACTTCGAGAGGATCTCCGAACTGGGCGCTGGCAATGGCGGCGTGGTCACCAAAGTGCAGCACAAACCCTCGGGGCTCGTTATGGCGCGGAAGGTAATTGGGGACAGGCTGGGGCGTCTGGCGCTTTTCCCGGCGCTGATGGAGCCGGTGTGGGTCGGGATCTCCATGCACCGCCCCATCTGTGCCCTGACCGGCTCACCGGGGCCGGGACTGCGGTCCCAACTGCCCCAGCTTCATTTGACATGGAGCTTCTGCTTCACCTCCCAGTCCTACCCTGGCAGAGGCTGCGCTCTTTGCAGCAGGTCCCTGGGGTTTGAAGCGCCTTGTGTGAAAATATAAGCTTATAATTTATTTTCCGGTGAAGCTGGTGTGTCCTAGAGCTCACAGTGACGGTGGCTCTTTTTTCTGGCCTGCCGTTGTATTTTCTAGCCTTTGGTTTCCCTCCCCACAGCTGTGTTAACTGGCTCTGCGTAGAGCCCAAGGAATAAAGCGATGCTGTTTGGCGTGCGTAACTTTCATGGGGTTTTTGCTCTTTCTGTGGTTTCCTTGACACCGGAGCACCTCTTCTTACGACACTTACAGAGCTTGTGAAAACGTTCCCGTCTGCTGAGTCAGATCTGCATCGAACTTCTCGCTCGTCTTTCCGCTCCGTGTCCTGCGCCATCTCCTCATGTTGCACGGCCGGCGGTTGTTTCAGTCACTAACGGCCTGCCCAGGGCTCTGCCTCTCCCTTTTTGTTCAGAATTAGTCTGGAAATGGTAGAAAGTCTGCACCAGAGCCAAGTTTTCGTTGAAGATTTTGTTCTGACGCTCACGCAGTTCTCATCGCTTTTTTCTTTCTTGGCAGCTGATTCATTTAGAAATCAAACCGGCCATCAGGAATCAGATTATCCGGGAGCTGCAGGTGCTGCACGAATGTAATTCCCCGTATATCGTGGGTTTCTATGGAGCCTTCTACAGCGACGGGGAGATCTCCATCTGCATGGAGCACATGGTGAGTCCCTGTTCCTGCAAACTGCTGCTCCCTGGGCTGTTCCGAATTCCGAATCGCATCCCTCTGAGACGTGAAACTGCGGGTGAAACGGGATCGACGTTTTGGGACGTGGCAGCAGTTTGGGGGTTGGCCGCATGGAAATGTGAACCCGCCGCTCTGCAGAGCTCGTGGAGCACCGTGTGTGTTCTCCATCATCTCCGGCGCAGAACGGTGTTGGTGCTTCTGATCTGTGCTGACAGCATCATCTTTGCGTTTACCGCTGATGGAGAGGAAGCTGAGAACTAACAGCAAGGAGAGCTGATAGAAGATAACATTAAAATAGTTTTTAGCAAGAAGCTTGAGCTCTGATCACCAGATATCGATCTTTTGGGGTTGTTTGCTGTATAAGGAGTGTGCTCGACGCTGCGTTGTTGCAGTTGCATCCTTGTCCAGCCAACTGCTTGGTTTCCCAGCCGGGAGTTGGCACGTTGGTCACTTTCCTGTTCTTTATTTTAGGACGGTGGCTCTTTGGATCAAGTGTTGAAAGAAGCCAAAAGAATTCCCGAGGAGATCCTGGGGAAAGTCAGCATCGCGGTGAGTTACGCTGCCTCCTCATCTTCCAGAGAGGATTTGCTGGGCGCGGTTTGGGAAGAACCTGGTGTTGCCTTGGGAAGTTTGGTTTCCCGGTACGCGCTTTCCTGTCCCGTTAGAGCAGGGGTCGGTGTGTGTGAAGGGGGCGGGAAGCACGTCCAAACCGCTCTCGTAGCCCCGATCCCTTGCTTTGCGCTCTCAGGTGTTGTCTCCTAGGTGTTGTCTGCCCAGCTCTGCTCTCACCCTGGCTTTGCTTTCCTCCCAGGTTCTGCGAGGCTTGGCCTATCTGAGGGAGAAGCACCAGATCATGCACAGAGGTGAGAGGAGGAGCCTAAAAATGACCACCCCCGGTACGGGAACCCTGGTGTTTTACCTAGAGTCACATTTACACTCTTCTCTCTTGCTGTTAGATGTGAAGCCTTCTAATATCCTGGTCAACTCTCGAGGAGAGATTAAGCTGTGCGATTTCGGGGTCAGCGGGCAGCTCATTGACTCCATGGCCAACTCTTTTGTGGGCACTCGCTCCTACATGTCTGTAAGTTCCTTTCAGCTTTTGCCTGAGGTTTCTTTACAATTTGGGTTCAGCTCGGCTCTTATAGAATCCATCAGCATCCAGTCCCCATAAGATTTGCTCCGTGTTTCCATGCTAACCCAGGCTGCCCCGTTGCTGGTTCATGGACGAGCAGGTGGAAATGCAGAGATTTGCGGAGAAAGACGTTTTGGATCCTACAAATACTCCCATATTTGGTTTTGGCGAGTGTTTGTGGGTTCAAAAACGTCTTTCCTAACTGTCCAAAAGGCTGCATGGATGGGACGTGGATGCCGATGCAGGCGCCTCCTCTGCAGCTTTGACCATGTGCTGGTGAGGTGGGGGCAGAGCCAGGCTGGTGCAGCGGGGTTTGGGGATTAATTAATAGGAAATTAAGGCAACACTGGAGTCTGCCAGTGAGAACGAGCTGCAGGAAGAGCCGGTCGTGCCTCTCCTTTAAGTGCGAGTCGCCATCGAATGCGGATTGAGCGACCGTGAGGATGAAATTACCTCCGGGCAGCGTGCGCGGTGGGTTCTTGGGGGGAAGCCCATCAGACGGCGCTTCTGCGCTCGGGTCTGAGCTGCTCCCGTATTTTGGGAATGGTTATTCAAGTCCAGTTATAGTTAGACAGGGGCTATTTAAAAATAAGATCCCCGTTGCGCAGCTGACTCGAAGCTGCCAGTATGGATGACTTGCATTGACTGACTTATTTTTGAGTTTTGTTTTCCTTTCAATGGGTGGATTTTCTGCTCCTCGGATTCCTCTTGGGTGTTAACAGAAGTGAGCAAGAAAAAAGAAACGTTAATAAATGGAGCTCATTAGGTTTCATTCCTGCTGGGTGCTCTGGACCCCTGAGTACCAGCAGCTGTAAGTGCTGCTCGGCTATAGCTGTTGATTATGGGATAGAACCGTTTGGTTGGAGAAGAGCCTCAAGACCGAGTCCAACCATCCCCTTGGCAGCAGAGATGTGCACAAGCGCTTTCTGTCTGCACTCCATCCTTCTTGTGCATCCCCGTTGCACGCGATCCCTTTGGGACCGTCCTCTCCCTGGGTGCGTTTAGAACCGGGGTGGAGACGTCGGGAAGATATCGGGTTTAATTTCAGCGTGTGATATTTATGCCCTTGCCTATCAATATCCCGCGTCAACCCCTGTTTTGTCGCCGTCTTTCCTTCCAGCCCGAGCGGTTGCAGGGCACCCACTACTCGGTGCAGTCGGACATCTGGAGCATGGGTCTGTCGTTAGTGGAGCTGTCTATCGGCAGGTACCCAATCCCCCCGCCAGACTCCAAGGAACTGGAAGCAATATTTGGCCGTCCTGTGGTGGACGGGGCGGAGGGAGAGTCCCACAGCGTGTCGCCGCGGGCCAGGCCCCCAGGACGCCCCGTCAGTGGTAGGGGCTGTCGTGTGCGCTGCAAACAACACCCAGACGTGGGGAGAAGGGGGTCGGGGGGTGCTCGGTGTGGCTGGGTTCGCCAAAAGGCCGTTTTGGATGAGGTTGTGGTGGGGAGGTGAGTGTTCCCAGGGGTGCTGCGCTCTGCGGAGCTGATGGAGATGATGTGGTTCCTGATGAGTGCAGATGGGAGCCTGGTCTTGGGTGGGGAGGTCAGATTAAACCAGGGGACATTCAGGCTGGGCATGAAGAAGGAATTGTTGGCCCTGAGGGTGGTGAGAGCCTGGCCCAGGTTGGCCAGAGAGGTGGTGGCTGAACCATCCCTGGAGACATCCCAGGCCAGGCTGGACGGGGCTCTGAGCAACCTGAGCTGGTGAAGATGTCCCTGTCATGGCAGGGGTGGCACTGGGGGCGCTGGGAAGGTCCCTGCAACCCAAACCATCCTGTGATTCTATGCCAACCAGGATCTATTAACATCTTGAAAAGCTCAGTTTATTCCCTTTAGACCCTGCTGTGTCCCACGAGAAGGCTCCAAAGCTGGGGACAGTGCAGGTTGTCCAATGTGCACCAGGGGAGGGGATGCTGTCACAGCCCATGTTGCTCCTCAGACTCTTCCCCAGCTGCCACCACGTTCCTTCCAAGCCAGGGGCAGCTTTTTGGGAGCAGCTTTGCTGGGACGTCTCCTAGAAGAACCAAACCAGCTCAGGGGTTTGAAGGAGGCTCCGCTCGCGCCATTTGCTGGGAAGCAGAAGGCTCTGGAAGTGCTGCCAGGCTGCCGCAGCAGATGCTCTGCTCTCTCCAAATGCTCTAAGCTAGGAAATAAATCTGGGCTATAGGCATGGCGAAAGAAATCCAAAAGTTCAGAATGCGTTTGGGTTTTCCCTTCGTTATTTTCTTTTAACCGTGAGTCAGTTGCCTCTGTCTTTGTGTGCTTTCCACACAAAACGAAGCCCTTTGCTGTCCCTGAAGCCTCTCACTGCTGTTTTCTGTTGTCTTGGCCATGCAGGGCACGGGATGGACAGCCGGCCGGCCATGGCCATCTTCGAACTGCTGGATTACATAGTTAACGAGGTGGGTATTGACCGTCGGGCTTCCCTGGGGTCCCACAGCACCGTGGGTGCTGAGCCAGGGTGGGCTCCAAAACCTTGGCGTGAACAGCAGCTTTTCAATAGGGAGCCCCTGTGCCATCCTTTCCTGTCCCCCGCATTCCCTGCTTCCTTTTTCCATCTTAATCACAAAGAGCATCCCTGGTTTTGCAATAAGACTCTGCAGGGGGATGTTTGTGATGCCCTTTAAAGCAGCATCAGGGGAGCTCTTGGCTGTAAAACGACCTGTCCTTCTGCAACCAGCAGTTCTAAACGTGCCCTGCCTAGATCAGCGAAGCACAAGCCCTGCGCAGGTGCTGAGGTCGTGCACATTTTCCCAGACGAAGCCCTTGGGATGGGGGTGACCTGTGCTAAAAATCCCAGCCTGAAACGTCCATCCCAACTTTCAGCGTGGGATCCATCCCACCAGCAAGCGGAAGGAGCGGTTTCCCCTTTCAAGGTGATAGGACTTGACCCCAATTACCGTTTCCAGATTGGTTTTGCGCTCCGTAGGCGTTGCCAGAGCTGGGCTTTGCGAGGCTGGATCCGGAACGGTGACGCTGCAGTTTTGGTGTCCGGCTTTGGCGGGGACGCAGCGCAGGGTCCCCCCCGGTTGCTGCCAGGGTGAGAGGTGGCAGAGGGCGCAGCTCCCGGCTTGGAAGGGGCAGCAGAGCAGGGGGCGGCTTTTCAGCGGCTCATTAAACCCCATAGGTGACACGCTGGCTTTTCGACCCATTCACACACAGTCACGCAGAAAACCCTTTCTCTTTCTCTCTGCAGCCGCCTCCCAAGCTGCCGAATGGAGTTTTCACGCAAGATTTCCAGGAGTTTGTAAATAAATGGTAAGGATTTGTGCTGGAAGCTTGAGGTGCGGGGCTGCGTGTGCTCCTGGCAGCTCTCGGCTGCTGCTCCAAATGTTGAGCATACGGCAGCGTTCCCTGTGCTCCATCGGTGATCTCTGGGCTGCAGCGCGATCCCGCGTTGTGCTGGGAACTCCTGCCTTGGAAAGGCTTGGAATGAAAGCGGTTTATTTGTGGCGATGCTTAACAGCCTCCCAGCAGCTTCTAAATAGGAGCCTGGCAGGGGGTGGTGGCGCGGATTGCCGGGGTGAGTCACCCACAGCCTCGCGGGTGTTGCACCATCAACTTCCAGACCTGGCGTGCTGGGGGTCACCTGGAGATGGTACCGCGGCTCCCATTAAATCAGAGATTGCACGTTATAAAAGTCGCCCACCAAGCGTTAGGCGCTTTGCGGTTCATCCGTGTGATGCGGGAGAGGTGGATCCTGCGGCTCTCCCGAGCCGGGCTGGTGGAGACGGTGCTTTCGGAGCCGTTTCCACGCTCCAGGCTCTGAGTGGCTTTTGGTGAAGCTGCAGACCTCTCCAACCAGATAACTGGTTTCCCACAAGAGACGTCTCAGCCTTGGTTTTGCTCTCTTCTCATTTCAGCTTAATTAAAAACCCAGCAGAACGGGCAGATCTGAAGATGCTGATGGTGAGTGGGGAGAGCAATTTTCTTCCTACAGTGGGGTGGCACCAGATCTGCGAACTTCTGCCCCATCCCGCTGCGCCTCTCTTGCTCAAAAGGCTGGAAACTCCCAGGCTGAGCTTAAGATGAGCCAAATCAAGCCTGGGAGAGGGAGTGACTCACGCACCTTTGATTCAAAGGCAGTGATGGTATCTGGCCCATGCAGAGCCCGCGATGGGAACCACCCGCTTGTTCTGTGAGTGCAGAGGCGCCTGGGACCTCCCGAGCTGGGCAGAATATGAATATATGGGCTGAATATGACCCGGCAAAACGTGTTCACAGCCCAGAAACCCAACCGTGTCCTGGGCTGCATCCAAACCAGCGTGGCCAGCAGGTTGAGGGAACATCGAGGAACCCTCTGCTCTGGTTGAAGGGACCTTCCCAGCTCACCCAGTGCCATGACAGGGACATCTTCACCAGCTCAGGGTGCTCAGAGCCCCGTCCAGCCTGGCCTGGGATGTCTCCAGGGGTGGTTCATCCACCACCTCTCTGCCCAACCTGGGCCAGGCTCTCACCACCCTCAGGGCCAACAATTCCTTATATCCAGCCTCAATCTCCCTCCTTTAGTTTAAAACCATCACCCCTTGTCCTGTCACAACAGGCCCTGCTCAAAACTCTGTCCCCATCTTATCAACCCCTTTTAAGTCCGGAACGGCGGCAATAAGGTCTCCACAGATCTTCCTGTGTGTTGATTACAGGGATTAAAATTCCAAACACAGGGCTGCAAGGAACAAATATTTCCTTAAAATCTGCTTTCACCGCCGGGGAGCAGCCGCAGTTTTGGGAGCCGGGGAGCGGGCGGCGCTGCTCCTGACCCCGTTTTCCCCCGTGTTTCAGAGTCACACCTTCATCAAGCGCTCGGAAGTGGAGGAAGTGGATTTCGCCGGCTGGCTGTGCAGAACGCTGCGGTTGAACCAGCCCAGCACGCCCACCCGCGCTGCCGTGTGAGCCCAGCGACCGCCTGGTGTCAGTGCATCTGCCTCTGTCACCATTTCCTATCCCCGCACATGACAGAACTGTCCCCCTTCCTCCCCACGGCCCCTCCTCGCGTCCCAGCGCCAAAGCACCGGCCCCTCGGAAACGTCTTTAGCGGCCGACCCCCCCTGCCCAGAGCGGGGTTGGTTTTATTTTGGTGTGGGGGTGTTCCAGGCCTCTCTGCTCCAACCCTGGAGCTCCTGACACTTGGGAAATGTGGTGCTGCTTCTGTTAATTTTTCTCTTGTTTGTTTTTGTTTTGGAAACATGTTCACTTGGGTTAAAAAGAAAAGACAAGAAAATGACTGCGTGTGTGTGCACACTCGTGTGGCGGTGGCAGGGATGGGCACGGCAGACGTGTCACCTCGTCCTGGTTTGCACGTGGGCTGTGGGATGGAGAAATGAGGCCCAGGGTGACCCAAAACGGTGTCACCGGCGGCTGGGGACGCGTTGGGTGCCCCACAGGGGTCTGCGGGGTGATTTGTGGCTGAGTTTGACAGCGAGCTCCTTCCGGGCCCCTTTGCGGGTGGAGAAGGGAATGGTGTTTTCTTCGTGTTCTCCTCGAGCGGTTGTTTGAACGCCTGTTGCCACCACCGGTGGGTGGTTGTGAGAGGTCTGGATCTTGGGGAGCGGGGTGGGAGCTGCGGGGGGAGCAGGTCCCCAGGACTGTGGGTCCCCAAGTGGGACCGTGGATCCGTGGCTGCACCTTTGGGTGCTGAACATGAGTTTTTGCTTCCCCGGGTCCCTTGGGCACTGTGGGGCGACAACCAGAGCCCTGTTCCTGCCATGGCCCGCGAGTGGGGTCCCTGTCCTGTCCCCACCATCTCCTGGGGACGGGGAAGGGTGACACCCCCCAGGCTGAGGGTTCCCCCTCCAGCTGCCTCTCACTGACCCACGAGTGTCCGTGGTCCCTGTGGGAGCCCCTGCTCCCCTCGGCTGGGACCTGGGGGGGATGAACCCACCCAGCGCCACCCACATTGTCCCTCCCTGTCCCCTCCTTGCAGACCCCATTGTCACCTCATTGTCCACCACAGGGGCATATTTTGGGTTGACTCGCTCCCCTGCTCCCCCCATGCCGGGCTCTGCCCTCCCCAGCCCCCAAAACGAGGTGGCATTTGGAAGCTTGGTGGGACATTTTGGTGTGTTTTCCTTCTTTTCAGGCTGTTTTTTAGCACCGTTGGGTTGGCAGTTGACACCCCCTCCGCTCGGGTCCCACCGTGACAGACCCCCAAAAGCAAACCCTGTCACTTTGTCCCCCCAAACCCCTCGTACCCTTTTCTTTCCCCCTCCCCAGCAAAGCACGGAGTTGCTGCCCCACTTGGGACCCCCAAGACCAACCTGGGGGGTGAGACCCCAGATTTTGGGGGGGGGTCTTGTGCCCACCCAAGGCACCTTGGAGCTGTGGGGGGGCTTGTAATGATGGTTTTGCCTCTTAATTAAAGTGTGAGGTTGGGAAGGGGAGAGTTTGTAAAGCTTTGGGGTATTTTCCCTGGGTTTCGGTGCTGGTTTGCGGAGAAAGCGCACGGGGCGTTTGGTTGGTGCGACTTTGCGTTTGTTTTCTAAAAGCAAGATATTTTCATCATGGATTTAAAGAAATAAATAAACGGCACTTTACATTTACAGGCCTTTTCTCTTCTTGGTTATACCACAAGCGGCTTTAACCCCCGCAGAGCCGGGACCCCAGCGGGAGCGATGTCACCGGCGCTTGGGGACGCGGTGCCGGATGGGCCGGTGGCTCTGGCCGCGCCGCCTCCAGCGGAAAGCGGCGATAATGGGATTATTTTGGGGTGCGGGGTCTGAGGGCGCTGCGACACCCCAAATGCTGCCCCAGGGGACCCGGCATCGTTCTGGGTGAAATATTCACGGCTTTTTAAATATTTGGGGTGAAAAGAAGCAGGGAGAGGTGAAGTTGGGCTTGGGGGGGGGCAGTGAGGGTGCCCCTCTTGGTGCTGTCCCCACCGTGGGGTCCTAGGGGTGGCAGTTTGGGGGGGTCCAGGTTTTGCTTCTTGTGATGTTTTAGGGTTCCCTGGGGGTCTGGGCCGTCCTGCGGAGACCGGGATAAACTCGCTGCACCCATGGGAGAGGTGGGTGAGATTGGCTGGGAATTTCGGTGGGGGTTTTGGGGGTGCAGGGAGGAAGGGGGGGGTCTGGCCAGGGCTGGGGGAAGGGGGACCCCCACCCCTGTGTCTTTTGTGGGACAAATTGGGGTTTGGAGTCCTGCCTGTACCCCCCCACATGAGTGCAAGTGGGTGTGGGGTGGCCCCAGGGTGGAGAGGGGTTTTGGGGGGGGCCACACTGGGGCTTCATTTCTGGGCGGGGGGGGCTCTGGGTGGGCCCCCGGCTGTGGTGGGGAAAGCGAAAGCAGCTGTGGGCACATGGCCCAGCGTGGCCCGGGGGGTCCCCCCTGCACCCCACGCTGCCTCCCCCTCCACGGGGTGTTTGGGCTCAGGGCCCCCCCGATCCCCGGTTGCAGCCGAGTTTCCCCTGTCCTGCCTCAGTTTCCCCACTTGTGGAGTGTGGTTAAGGATCCCAAACCTCCCTAGAAACCCCCCGGGCCCCCCCACCAGTGGGCAGGGGGGCGATGGGGATGTGGGCAAAGGGGGGTAGAGCCCTCGGTGCTGCTGTGAGCAGCTGAGTGGGGTTGTTTAAGGTAAAAAAGGGGAGAAATGGGGAAATCCCGGGGGTGCCGGGGCAGAGTCCCCCAGGAGCCTCGGGGGGGGCTGTTGATCAATGTTTTATCCCTTTCTCTTTAATTAATATTTTAAAAAATTATGATTAATTCCAAATCTTCCCTGAGCCCCGGCCGGGCCGGGTGCCCCACGGCAACCCGTGTTCCGCATGGATAAACCCGGCCACCCGCAGGAAGCCGGCCTGGAGGAGCCGTTCACTCTGGAGCGTAATGATGGGGATCTATTGAGAGACTCGGTGCTCTGGTTGTGGGTGGGGGCCACCCTTGTTGTCCCCCACCTCGGGGCAGCCTGGAGGTGGTGGCTCCAGCTGGTTTGTCCTGTCCCCTGTCCCTGCCAGGCCGGCTCCCAGCTCACACTGACCTTGGGCTGAGCTGCTCTGTGTCCCCTTCCCAGTGGGGGGGGGGGTCAGGGGACGGTGGGGGGATCCTGAGGGACACGGGGGGGTGGCAAGAGGAGGGGTGACATGTGGGGCTGGAGGCACAGAGAGGTGCCCTGGGTGACATGCGGGGGGTGACACAGGTGGCTGTGGGGTCGTGCCCTGTGGGGTGAAACGGGGGGGGGTAGGGGTGCAGGGAGGCGCTTTGTGGGGTGACATAGGGTGGTGGCGGGGGGACACGGGTGGGTCTGGGGGGGTAAGAAGGTGGCACTTGGCGGGCGGTGACACGGGAGGTGCCCGGTGGGTGACACGGGGGGGTCAGGGGTGCGGGGAGGTGCCTCATGGGGGGAAACGCGTGTGCGGGGACACGGGTGGGTCTGGGGGCGGCACGCGGCGCGATGACCCAGGCCGCTGTCCCGCGGGGCCCGCGCGGGCCGGGCCGGTGACACGGGTGACAGCGGCGCGCGGCGCGGCCCACGCGGGGGGGGGGTGGGGGGGGGGCTGGGGGGCTCCTCACGGCCCCCCCGCGCTGCCCACGCGCGGGGCCGCGCGCTACGGGGGGCGCCCCGCTCCCCCCTCCCCCCCCGAGCGGGCGGCTGCGCCCGGGGCTGCGGGTGCGGGGGGGGCGGGCGGGGGGAGGGGGGGGCGGCGCGCGGCCCCTTTAAGAGCGGGGCGGCCCCGGCCGGAGCAGGAAGGAGCCGCATACGGGCCTCGGCGAGCAGCTCCCGCGGGGCGGCCAGAGCCTGCTCCGCCCGCCCGCACGGCTCGGCCCGGCCCGGCTCGGCACGGCGCGGCCCGCTCCGCTCGCTCGGACCGCTCAGCCCCCGCCCGGTACGGGGGGTCGCGGGGGGGGGGGCGGTGGTGGCGGGCGGGGGTCGGGCATGGGGGGGGGAATGGAGGCCCGATCCCCCCGGCCCGGGGGCAGCCCTGGAGCTGGGGGGGGAGTGGTGCGAGGAGGGGGGTCGGGGGGGTCCGCGGGCCGGGGGGGGCCGGGTCGTGCCGGGGCAGTTGCCCCCCCCCGCTCCCCCCCCCCCCCCCCCCCGCCTGCATACGTTGTACTTGGCCGGGCCGGGTTGGGGGGGTCGCGGAGGGGGGGAAGGGCCCTGCGGGGCGGGGGGGTGGGGGGGCTCGGCGCGGGGGCTCCTGGGAGTTGTAGTCCGGCGGCCGCGCCGCTCCGCAGGTGCGAAGGAGCGCGCGGACTACGCTTCCCGGCGGCCCCGGCGTGCGCGGCGAGTGGGAGGCGTGTTGATGGGCAGCGGGCGGGGCCAATCGGGGCGCGCCCCTCCGCCCCGCGCGCCCGCCCGCCGCCGCCCGGCCCAATGGCGGGCGGCGCGCGGGGTGTGGGGTGGCCGGGGACAGGCGCGGCGGGGCCTGCGCTGCCTCCCCGGCCGGGCCCGCGCCCCCCGCCCGGCCCAGGCCCAGGCCCCGGCCCGCCCGCAGCCCCGGCCTGCCCTGCCCGACAGAGCCCGGGCGGCGGCCGCGGGGCCGGGACCTCGCCTGGGCGCCCCCCGCCCCCTCCCCCGCCCGGCCTCCATTGGCGGCGGCCCGCCCGGGGGAAGGGGTGGGGTCGTGGCGCCCGGCCAACGCTCCCTGTGGGCCCCGCCGCCAGCGGCCCGCGGGGGGGCGGCCCGGCCCGGCGAGGGGGGGGCCCGGCTGCTGGGTGGGGTCCCCTGGGGCGTGTGTCCTGCCAGCCTGGCCGCGGCGGGGCCGACCCGAGCGGGGGCGCCTGGCTGGGCCGCTCCGCGCGTCTCTTCCCCGCCGGGCCCCCCCGCCTGTCCCCGAGCGCCCCAAGGTCGTCCCCCCGGGGGGCGCTGCCGCCCGGCCCTGCCTTCCTTCTGTGGGTTTGTTTTTATTTGTTTTTTTTGCCAACCCCTTCCTTATCTCCCCCCGGCCGGCTCCGCACCCACCCCCGTTGGCGGCGGGGGGAGAGGGCGGCCGGGCAGCGGCGGTTCGCAGCGATAATCCCCCGCCGGGGGTTGGGGCCCTGGAGCACAGGGCTGCCCTGGGAGATCCAGCAGGATAAGCCGCTCTCCCCGCCGCTGGAGCTGCGCAGCGGTGAGGGTGACATGAGGGGCAGCATCCCTGGCTGGCAGCGGAGGGGAGGCCTCTCCGTTTGGCCGGGGTTGTGACATTTCCATGGCTTCACCGTCTTCATCTCAGGGCTCTTGATTTCGAGGCGGTGGGTCTGGAGTTGGGTTTTCAGGTGCCATGAGATAGCTGAAGGTTGTTGCCGGCTTGCCCGGGACCAGGAGGCAAAGTCACGGGCAGATCGCGGTGGTGCCCGTGGGCTGAGCGGAGCGAGCTGCTCGCAAGGGCTTTGCTGCTGGAGTTCGTTTCAGCAGAAGGGGAAAAGCAGGCACCTGGGGCTTTCTCTCACCTGGACTTTTAAATCCCGGTGTTTGTTGAAAACGACAGTTTCTGTTGTGGACCGGCAGCCGCTGTGAGCGCTGGTACCTCGGCTGCTTCCCCCATGGCCTCAGCTCCTCCAGACCCTCTCGCTCGCAGGGGGTTGAGCAGCAAGAGTTTCTCTGTGCTCGAGGACTCCTGGTAAGAGTGCGCTGCCGCTCCGAGGTCCCGATCAGCCATGTCACCCTGGTAATTGTCTTGGCTATCGAAACCATAACTTATATAATAAGCGCTTTATAGACATGGGTAGAGAAGGCCTGGAAGAATTTACAACCTAACGAGGGCTGGAGTTGTGTGCAGTGTTGCAGCAGAGCTAAAAGGTCATCCCGTCATTTTCAAAAGTGTTGTTTGGTGTTTTGTTGTTGTTGTGATTATTTTTGGTTTATTTATATATATATATATATGATTTTTTTCAATGAAATGTTTTATTTCTGAATGTTTCTCCCAGTCCTGGTTGGAAATTGCAGTATGTGGGCACTTCTGGAGGTTGATCGGGAAGAGATGGGGTGGTTTAATTCTGATGGTTTGCTGGAGATGTTGTATTCAAACAACTTGAAAAGAGGAGAGACAGAGAGAAACTGAGCAGTTTATTAGAGAGGAGCCATTCATGTTTAATATTCATTCTGGCCCCTGTTTAGGCTTGTTCTGGGGAAGGAGGGAGTGAAGAGGCACAACCCAAACATGGGTGAGATGGTGGGATTTTTCCACCGAGCTTTAATTGCGTTAGTAACTCAGGGGAGGGTTTTGCAAGGCATGAGCTCTTAATAAACCTGGTGGTGAATGGAAGTAGTTCTTCACTTTCTGCTGGTCTGCAACTCTCCTTACGCCTTTATATGTTTATTTTAATGTATTTTATGGTCACATATGCATCTCGCATTGTGGTCGCAGGTCCGATGATCTTTAGCCGTACTGCGGGCTTAACAAGGAGCTCGGCTTTGGAGAGGTGGAATTAATTTGGTGCGATGAATGCGGTGGGTTCGTCTTGTGTTTTGTGACTTTGAACGCGGAATTGAAAACGACGGTTGTTTTCCTGGCGTGAGAATCTGGATGTCGGCGCGGGATGCAAATCGGGGAAGGAATGAACGCTCGTATCGGGGTGCTGCGATGCTTTGGTTGCGCTCCCCATCGTCCTCGAGACCTCGTTTGGCGGATAAATTGCTGCCCAAGCACTGGGGTTTAATTCTGGAGAATCAAGTCTCCCGCAGGTATCCAACCTAAAAATTTGGGGGCCTGTGACATCCCTGCTTTTGAGACGGAGCCTGAGTGCTTGAGAATTGTGGTTTAATCTTGATTAAAACTGACACTTGAGGGTTTTTTCCCAGTGTCAGGGTGCTGCGTTTATTGAAAGAGAAAACTTCTGTGGCAAACAATTAGAATCCTGCTCGTTATCTTGCATAGCCAAAGCAATAAGTAGTTTCTCTTAACTGTGCTCTCAACCAGCCTTAACCTCAAGTTTGATGAGACCGGTTTCAATCTGTAATTAAAAAACCTTTTGAGGAGCAAAACTTGGGGAAAAGGAGAAAGACGGGCGGTCTCTTGGATGAAGAGACACGTTTGTAGCCGGTCCCGTGACCCTTTGATCCGAGCGGGCGCGTGTTTGTGTTTGGCGCTGCCTCCCGGTCGCCGTGGCCACGTGTCTGTCCCGGTACCTGCGCCCGGCGCATCCCGCCGGTCCCGGAGCAGCTCGGGGGGACGTCGGAGCGGGAGCAAACGAGGTCAGACGAGCGTCGGGATCCTCTGCATGTATCCAGGGACGATTGTTTCTCGCCCAGCTCCCCTGCCCGTATCATCTTCCCCCTGCGCATAGTTTCAGTTTGCAAGCCGCTCCCCGGTGGCGTTGCCGGCTCCGGTAGCAGAGTCCAGACGCAACTTCAATGGAGCAAAAGTCGTTTTGCGCCTCAAATTGCGGTGGGGCTCCTTCCCCCCGGCTGCCTGAGGGGTCTGTAAATCTTCCTGCGCGACGTCGGGCAGCGGGTGGAAGGAAACTATAGGGATCGGCTTCTTCTCTTAACGTGACAAGCTGTGAGAAACTGGAACCGGGTGCAGGCTGCCCTGTGGCTGCAGGTGGGAGCCAAGGCCACGTCGGTGAGATGAGCCGCAGATCCCCTGGCAATCGGCGGATTTCTGACACCGTTGCTTTGCCGACCCCTTAAAAAATGCGTCCGGCCTGGCTGTCGGGAGCGGGATCTCCCTGGTGACAACCTCGCTGTCTCAGATGCTCTTCACCAATCTCTTCAGGTCCCTGTGCCCTCCCGGGGCGCCGGGGCCAGGACAGGAGCGCTCGCTGGGTGGTTTCTTTACCTGTGATGGGACCATTTCCCCCCGGCTTTGCTCCCCTGCAGTTTGTAACGCCCGCCTGACCCAGGAAGCACCGCTGCCCTGCTTTTTGTCACAGCAGAGGATGCTCGGAGTGTCCCAGCGCCACGTTTTAACTCCCTCTTGCCCACTGCTCATCTGCAGTTGTGCTCTCTATTTCCTTCCTGGTTCGTGCACCTACTTATTTCCCGCTGGCAAACTGGAAGCCAGTAAGCAGATCTTTTTTCCCCCTGTTGTTTGCTCGAGTGCCTGCTCAACGCCAAGCCAGGCGAACGCCGAAGGTGGGCTTGTAGCTACAGGTTGCTGCTCTCTAGTTTCTTGGAACCTCTTGCCCCGACAGGCAGAGCACACGTGGTGCCGGTTCAGCGTTCCTGCCCCTCGCCGGGGATGAAGTGTGCGGCGTGTTCGCCCTCCACATTCGCTTTTGCATGTCGCGTGGAGTCGAGAACGGCGAGCCGAGCCGTGTGTTTATCCCCAAACTAGGAATTACATAAGGGACTGCCCTGCCCGTTACGCTCTGCTTTGTCAGTAAACTCCAGTCTTATTCTCTATTTTTTATTCCCCCCTTCCTGGTGTGTAAAAGGCAATTCCAGGTGCTGTTTGAGGCAATTAGGTACATTCTGGAGCTCTGACATGGGAGGCTGGAGGCAGGCGAGTGGAGAGGGAACGTCAGGCGAAGGGGAACCCGCGATGTGGCCGCGGGGGGAGAGGGACAGGGTGGTTTTGGGGTTTGATTCAAGCTGGGCATGCAGGGGGATGGGGGGTTTGGGATTTGAGCAGTTCTTGTTCTTGCAGTTTAGGAGATGGAGAGAAGCTGTGCCAGGGTGAGGGGGACGTGCTGTGGAGGGGCAGGTGCTGTCGGCCTTTCTCAGCAAAAGTGCCAGCGGTGACTTGGGGTCTGTTGGGAGCGTGGGGTCTGAGCTCTTGCTGCTCTGTGCTCACTCCTGGTCTCTGAGCAGGACGAGGATGAAAACGGGACCCGCAGAACCTCTCGGTTTTATCCACCCTCGAGCAGCTGGGACGTGCCGGTGTCCCCACAGCCCCCGCTCAGCCCTGGGTTAATTCTGGCAATGGCTTCGTATCTTCGTGACGAGTTTTCAGTCGCTCCCTTTGGTGAAGGGGCCGTGTTGTCTTTTTGAAATACCGGCAGCTTATTTCTGCGTGGGCCTCAGTGCCTCCAGGCTTACGGGGTTTCGAGTTGAAAAGAAAACCTTCCCTGTCCATACACTGTGCTCCTAGGCAAAGGTTGGTCCTTTAACCAGGAGAGAAACACACGGTTTCATGTTTTGTGGGCTTTTTTCACCCCTTGTTTGTAACTTCAGAGGCTTTCCAAAAGATTTCGTTAGGGCTAAGGGCTGGATAGCAAGGGCTTGGTGTCCCGCAAGACCCTGCAAACCCATGACTGAATGGCAGCAGCGGAGCAGTGTGGGAGCAAACCCACCCAAGGGTCGCTGGGCGGCTCAGTGGGTGTGGGCTCATTTCTTCTCATTGCGGAGGAGTTCCTGGGAGCTGGAAGCCGTTACCCTGCTCGCAGACCTGGAGCCATGGACTCAGAACCGGCACGTTGAGAAACTCTGAGGGAGAGCAGAGCGATGGTGCCGGTGAGGAGGGGCTGGTGGCCCGAAATCCGACCCCTGCACACACTGAAGTTCAAGGAACACACGCTGCCCTTGGGTCCGTGACTACACGGACTTGAACCAAGGTGCATTCCTGCTGGATTAAATACGGTCTCTGATGACAAAGGAGAAAATTGGCACGGAGGTCTGGGTGGAGTAACCAGTTCAAGCTCACCTTGCAACATGGGAGGAGTTTCAGTACCTCCCGGTTCTCGCTGGCATTGCTGGAACGGGCTGCGTGTCGCTCGGTGCGGATGGTTTTGGGTGGCAGGTTGGGCTGTGGCTGCTGCTTTTGGCTGTGCCGTGACCGATGCAGAGGAGCCCGCGGTGCTGGGCCGTGTGACAGCCGGTGTGCGCAGGCTGCTGTGCCTGTGGGCTCCCAGCGGATTCTGGCTTTTACTGGTAGCTGGTGCTGCAGAGGAAGCCAAACTTCCCATGTGCTGTGCCCTGGAAAGAAATCCATCCCAGTTCCAGACATCAGGAGGGATCTGCGGTGACATTTGGTCATCCCTTGTCTGTTTTCTTAGTCGTAGAAGTTAGCTAAGAAAGATGGGGACAGACTTTTGAGCAGGGCCTGTTGTGATAGGACAAGGGGTGATGGTTTTAAACTAAAGGAGGGGGATTCAGGCTGGACATGAGGAAGGAATTGTTGGCCCTGAGGGTGGTGAGAGCCTGGCCCAGGTTGGGCAGAGAGGTGGTGGATGAACCATCCCTGGAGACATCCCAGGCCAGGCTGGACGGGGCTCTGAGCACCCTGAGCTGGTGAAGATGTCCCTGTCATGGCACTGGATGAGCTGGGAAGGTCCCTTCTGCACAAACCATTCTGTGATAAAGCAACAGGCCTTGTCCTGGGAGATGCAGAGTGCAACAAGCCCTTTTCTTCCAGGTGTGCTCGGTAGCAGCGTCCCTGATGATTTCCCCTGGCACAAAGAGGAATCCCAGACCTCTGTGTCTCATTAGCAGCACCACGGAGTCCAGCTCCACCTGGGTCGTCATTATCTCCCTGCTCCATCCTGGTCGCACCACCCCTTCTCCTGTTTCACAACCCACTGCTGCCGGCAGGATTTGGGGTCCCAGTTCCAGTTGCTCTTGTTCTGGTTCTGCCTTGGCACGAGTGGTTGATGTCCCAGCACCGAGGTGTCTTGGTGAAGTTCTCCTTGGCTCCTTCCGGCTGCCGACACGGTGCTAAGGGCAGCTTTGAATACTGAAAGGATTAGAAATGGCTTGAGGTAGGAGGGAGATTGCTGAATTACCCCCAGAACCTGTTTGTCCAGGCGATGTGTCACCGCGACGAGAGCCTTGGTGGTCACCATCCCTCCGTACCCCAGTTCCATACCCATGCTGAAATGCTGCGGTAATGCAGCCTTGAGACTTCTCCAGCCCAATTCTTCAACGAGGCTCTTCCAGCCCGGTTTAGATGCTCTGCCAAAACGCATCAGAGCTGCGCAGGCCCCTGGGTGAGCGCAGGGTGCAGCCGTTCCCCAGCGGGGACGTTGTCCTTGTCCCCTGGCTCTGCAGACCCAGTCCCAGGAGAAGAGAGGAGGGGACCGTGGCAAAACCAGCGCTTGGCACCGCTGCTCCCTCAGAGCCGCTCTGCCGTGGGAGGGGATTATTATCGTTATTTTCTTGATACGCAGGAAATTCGAGGTTCTTTATGACTTGTGGTCATGCAGGTTCCCATGATGCTCATTGAGGGTCCAGGGAGTGTTGGATTCCAACGCTCCATCCGAAATTCGACGGCAGCGATTACCAGCTGTTCTTCCTCCCGGCGCTCCCTTGGCAGCCGTAGCAGGATGTGGGATTCTCCTTTCCTGTCTGAATTTCTCTGCCGCTCGATCGTCGGAGATGGTTGTTTCTGTGGTGTTTGGGGTCGATAAACGGCTCGGAAAGCGCTTTGGCTCTTTGAAGATGCTGAAGGATCAGCGCTTGACGGCCCTGCGCGTTTTTGGGTAGATATCCCTGTATGTTGGCTATGAAACAGCCCTAGAACAAGGGTTGGCTCATTGCTGGAGCTTCCTACGCCGCCCAGGCTTATATTTCTAGACAGTAGGGAGAGGCAAACCTCCCCGGCAGGTCAGACCTGGCCATGGGAGCGCGGCCCCGCTGCTTTGCTTACCTGATAGTGCTGCGGGTTGGGCTGAACCGAGGGGCGGTTGCTGCGATGGAAGAGCCGGGGCTGCCGCGCTGGGTATCGTAGCGACTCCGTTGTTTTTACGCTTCATGTTGAATTTCAGATCCTGAAGCGGGATGCTTGGAAAGCTCCAATCTTTGGAAGGATGGGAATAACCGTTTGGGGAGCCGAGCGAATCCCTGTGATGTGGTCGGTCTCGTTCCTTAGATGACCCTTGGTGTTGTGGATCCGGCGATCAGAGCTGTGATAGCACCCCCAGCATTGAGAGCTGGGGATGAGATGCTTCCCAGAGCCCATGCCCTGAGCTGGGGATGTGTCAGGGGCTGGAGGGGGTTTTTTGGGCAGAAAACAGAGCCGTATTGTCCATAGAGAGGCCACAGGGTGCTCCTTCTGCTCTGATCTCCTCACTTCAATAGCTGCATGATCTTGGTCATGCCGTGCGTGTCCTGTGGTGCTTTACCCCAGCTGCGATGTCCAGTCAAGATATAAGAAAGCTTGAATTCACTCTTTTTGCCGCTGATGGTTCAATTACCTGCTAAACACAAAAGATTTATCCCCGTTGCGCTATGGAAAATTCAGGTTTATTTAAGAAATAATTAAGATAAAAAAGTATCTTAATTTTTAATGCAACGCAGTTTGCTCCTCTTGGTGTGCGGGGTCTCCCTCTCAAGCACACACGTCCGTTTTGCAGGTCCACGTCATTCCCATAATTTGGCACCAAACTACCGCCAGCACTTTCCTGTTAGAAGCTGAGTTCGAATAGCGCCGTAGAATGGTTGAAATAGCGATTTTTAAATATATATTGTTTTCCCAAGCAGGCAAAACACCTCCCTTCATTTCCTCTGCCCACCATCTTCCCACCCGGCTGCATGCGAGCTGCGTTTCCCGAGGCCTCCGCATAGTTTGGGGTGGATCCCGGGCAGAGCGGGACCTGCCGGGGCTCGTCCCGCGGTGTCGGCGCACGGCGCGGTGTGGGCACAGCCGGTGGGTTATCCCGAGGGCTCCGGCCGAGCAGATGTGTCCCCACAGCTGGAAGAAGGAAAAGGGGCGAGCGACACGGTCGCTCCCGAAACGTAGAGACAAGGGCTTGTTTTGTGTGGCTATAACTGGGGTGAGCTGTTCGTAGGGGGTGGGCAAGGGCTGCGGTAACGTTTGGGCCTTGGGCAAGCAAACACTGACTTTTTTTTTAATATAACAACATTATTTTAATAATTCTTCTCTAGTGCTGCTGCAAAGCCCACCCTGGCACCATCCTATGTGCGTTTATTTCCTTGAAGAAATTACACAGAGCAACTTTTCATCCTCATTCTCTGGGTACTCCCACCTGCAAGAGGCCAAACCACCACGTGCCATAGCCTGAAACGTGGTTGTCCCCGAGAAACCTCGTCGCGTGGATGGTGTCGCTGCCCTAAAGCCGTTTTGCCTGGTGCTGGTTGGAAAAGGCGCTAATAATGTGCTTTTTCTCCCCAAAGCGGGTCCGTGATGCTGCCCAAGCTTGTGGTGGGTGCTGCTGGACCCTGGCCTTTGGCAGGAGATGTGGGGTCTTTTCCAGGTGAAGAGCACACTGAGAACATTCCCTGTGACCGAGCTTTTCCACCTGATACCGTGTAATTCCAAGCCCTCCCAAGCTGCTCGAGTTCCTCTGTTTGCCCAGCGAAATTTTAAAGCGATGCAAAGAAGCACAAGAAGAGAACGCCAGGCACCGAGGTTGGGTGGAAAACTAGTAATTAAGCGGTGTTTTGTCAGCACTTTGGGTTGCGATCCCATCTTAATGTGGTCGTCTCATTTGAATGTAAATATCCAATTCCAGCGCTCCTGGAGGAAGGCGATGGGGCCGGGCGGGAGGGGAGCAAAGTGCAAGCTCAGGGCTTTCGGTTGTTCGCTTAACGCTCTGTTCTTCTCTTTTTGCAGTTTGTCTGGTAGGTCTGAGAGGAGCGGGTTGAGAACTTGAGCTTAAGAAAATAACCTTGTAGTGCTGAGGAGCAGCGTCAAACTGCAGCCGCCCTCGGTGCGAAACCGGTTGGATGCAGAGCAACCGGGGGTGCTGCGAGCAGCATCTCGAGGAGCTGAATGTGTGTTCAGCAGCGCTTACACCAAAAACAAGTCATTTTTCCTGCGTGGAATTGGGCTGGTTTTGTGTGGGAACCAGGCAAAGCCAAAGCTCACTTGTGTTCACAGAATGGACTGGGTTGGAAAAGCCCTCAGAGCTCATCCAGTCCAACCCTTGGTCCAACTCCAGCCCATTGACCAGATCATGGCACTAAGTGCCATGGCCAATCTCAGTTTCAAAACCTCCAGGGCCGGTGAGTCCAGCACCTCCCTGGGCAGCCATTCCAATGCTGACCACTCTCTCTGCACAGAATTGCTTTCTCATCTCCAGCCTCAGTTTCCCCTGGCAGAGTTGAAGCCCATGCCCCCTTGTCCTATTGCTGAGTGCCTGGGAGAAGAGCCCAATCCCCCCTGGCTAGAACTGCCCTTCAGGTCGTTCTAGAGAGTGCTGAGCTCAGCTCTAAGCCTCCTCTTCTCCAGACTGAACAAGCCCAGCTCCCTCAGCCTCTCCCCATAGGGCTTGTGCTCAAGTCCCTTCCCCAGTCTTGTTGCTCTTCTCTGGACCCGCTCCAGCACTTCAATCTCTTTGGAAACACAGAGCGGAGTGAACCGAGCACTTAGGGACGTGTGCGGTGTTCCGCCAGCTTTGTAAATAGGTTTGTAAATAAATTTGAGAGCTCTGCTATTGTTGCAAACTCTCCCTTTCAGACGGGCCGTATTTTAAGTTGACGGTGTCCCCTCGCTCACACTGCGAGACCCATTTCCTCGCTTCTCCAGCACAGGCGCTTTGGGGTGAAACGTGGTGTTGTGCGGCCCTGCGAGACGCGCAGTCTGGGACCAGCAGCCTGAAACGCCCTTTGGGGTGCAGGGAGAGAAAAGAGCTACCAGGGGTATTTAGGTCAGTGGCCGCGACTCCCCCTTGGTGGCCCATTCAGACCTTGTCCTTGCCAAGGAGGGGACTCGCCGGCCAGTGGCTGTTGTCCCTTGTCACCTGGATGTTGGGAGCTCCTTCCCGAGCGGATTTCACCCAACCCACCCGCCCGGCGTTGCGTGTCCTGCTGGGTTTTAGTTATTCTTTCTTCAACCTGTAAAGCTGGAAGTTTCCATCTCATTACCAACCCCAGGTTTAATACCCCAGCCCTTCACCCCCTGCAAAGCACACAGGGTGTGATTTTGAAGCGCTGGGTGGCCGTGCTCGGGGAGGGAGCCCCGTGGTCCGTGGGGGCACTTGGGGGGCAGCCCCCGATGCTCTCGGCCGCCGCGGCCCGGGGACACAAAGGCCGCGTTGTGCGAGGAGAATGAGCCGCGGGGTGGTGCGGCGTCCATGCCAGCCGGGCGGTCCCGTGACCCCGCAGCCGTTCCCA
The DNA here is from genome assembly GCF_037038585.1 of Patagioenas fasciata. NCBI lineage: Eukaryota > Metazoa > Chordata > Aves > Columbiformes > Columbidae > Patagioenas > Patagioenas fasciata. The sequence goes on along the minus strand of NC_092546.1, from coordinate 4,346,824 downwards.
CACTGTCCGGCCCATTGTCCCGGTCCCCCCGGTCCCCAGCACTGCCCGGTTGTGTGGGTGACAGAGCTTGGCTGCCCAGGAGATTTCAAAATGCTTCACGCAGCTCAAATTCTCTTTGGGGGTGAGGGCTGCTTCCCAAAATGTATAATTGAGGTGTGGGGGGAAAGGCTTTAATGTCGTTTGCCAGGCTGGAAGGTGTTGTATCAGACCTGTTTATTTGGGGAGGGATGTGCTGTAGTAGCTCAAATTTGGAGGGGGGTTTGGGGCTGCCCTGGTGGGAACAGGGCAAGCGCTGTGGCACCGAAGGCCGCCCCCTTTGTAGCCACGCGGTTGGGGGGTCCCTGGACCTCCTGTGGATGCAGAGACGCAGGGACCTTGCCCGAGGACACCTGGACCCGGCTTTCCCACTCCCCAGGCTGCGCTCGGCCACCAAACACCTCTTCTATCTCCTTTTATTTAAAAGCCCCATGAAATCGAGGGTTCGAGTCCCACTCTGGAGCAGCAACCCTGCTCCTCTGGTCCTTCCCTCACCCCCATCACATTTCCATGTGAGCTTAACACTGTTTTTTACTTGTGTTGAATATCGAGGGCTTTGCTTGGCATTTCACCACCTCAGAACTACCTTTTCCTGTATTTCTTTGGATAAAAGAGTGCAGAAACGCCTTTTTTGCCCCCGTTGGATTAATAAATCTTTTAAAACATCAGAAAATGGCCAACTCCAGATAAATCCACTAGCAGGCCCAGCATGGGGGGTGTGTTGGGAAGCGAGTGGTGTTTTGCGCCCTGCTTGCGAGCTCCCCGTGCGGGACGTGGGGCCGGGAGCCGTTTCCTGTGTAATTACCGCGTCCTGGCTGCTCCTGACTCATCGCGTCCCCCTCGCCTGGGCCCGGCCGCTTCCCGCTGGGCCTCAGTTTCCCCACCTGTAAACCGGGGGGCTTTGCTACTTAGACTTGTGCCAGGGTATTTTTATGAATCAAATTATGTAGATGTGGATGTACCGCGGGTTGTGTTGGCCCCGAGGATCCTCGTGCTTGGGGTGCGGGGAGGAATAGATTGATTTATAGGCGGACAGCATCGCTGTGGCAAGGGGTAGAGGAGACAGGATGGAGGTGTCGTTCCCAGTTTTGGGGACCAGAGGCTGGGCCTGGGGAGCTGGGGAAGCCGGGGGGGTGTTTGGCCCCGGTGCCCCCTCCAGCAAACGGGGTTTGTTCCGAGCAGCTCGCTTTGCTCAGGCTGTTTCAGCCCTTGAAGAGAGGATGGTTTTAAAGTGAAGTGGACCCGTTTCTGCCGTGTAGCACATTGGGAGTGAAGTGGAGCAAGCGGTGGTGCTGGGGAGGTGGGCTGGGATCCTCTGGTGAGGCTCAAGCCAGGCCAGTGTGGTCCAGGTGCTGTGTGGCTCTGTTAAGCCCAGTCCTTGCCAAGGCTTGCGAGCCCCGGCCCAGCTCTGTGCTAATCCAGCTCTTACCCCGAGCACCTGGGCTGCTTTTCTCCTCCTTCCCCAATGAAGGTAAGAGGGGAACGTCCCCGCCTGCTGATGGGGACACCAGGGTGCTCCAGGGTGATGCGGAGGGGACACACAAGCCGGTGGCCGGTACCTGCTCCGCGGTGGGAAGTTTGCCCGTGCGATGCAGACGAAGCGTCCCTGACTCACCGCGCTTTTGTTTTCTTCTTCTCCCGCAGCCTTTTGCGTCGAAGATGGCGGGTGGCGTGGACGGCCCCATAGGGATCCCCTTCCCCGACCACAGCAGCGACATCCTCAGCAGTTTGAATGAGCAGAGAAACAACGGGCTGTTGTGCGACGTGGTCATCTTGGTGGAAGGCCAGGAGTTCCCCACCCACCGCTCCGTCCTGGCCGCCTGCAGCCAGTACTTCAAGAAGCTCTTCACCTCAGGGTTAGTGGTGGACCAGCAAAACGTGTATGAGATAGACTTTGTGAGTGCGGACGCCTTGTCGGCTCTGCTGGAGTTCGCTTACACCGCGACCCTGACCGTCAGCACTTCGAACGTCAACGACATCCTCAACGCCGCCACACTGCTGGAGATCCCGGCGGTGCGGGATGTTTGCACGGATCTCCTGGACAGGAAGATTCTGGCCAAAAATGACCAGATGGATACAGTAGATCAAATTGATCAAAGGAACCATCTCAGAGCAAAAGAGTACCTGGAGTTCTTCCAGAGCAACCCTGTCAATGGCCACCAAGGCAGCTTCCCGTGGACCAACCCAGAGTTGAGAGACCTTCAGAGACTGAACTTCCGAGGCCCGGAGGAGGAGGAGGAGCCGGACTGCAATGGCGTAGAGTTCTACTCGCAAGCCCCAACAAGCGAAAGACCAAAGGCCAATGACTGTGATCCTGACAGCAACCAAGGCATGTGGCTGGACAGAGAGGAGGAGGAGGCGACTCCTGGCTCCTTGTTCTCGCCCTCTCAGAACGGACATTACAGCGCCCGTAACTTGCCCACGCCGGGAGAAGAGGAGGGGACCCCGGGGGGGTCTCTGGACCAGCAGGAAGCTGGTGACTCCCCCAGTTTTGTTCCCGCTGGAGCGGAGACGGAGGATGACGCGAGGGAGGCGGACGGCTTGGCCGCCAGCGCCTTGCTGCAGCAGATGATTAATTCCGTGGGGAGACAACAGCTCGGGGAGGACGACCGGAAGGATGACGATGGGGTCATGGATTATTACTTGAAATATTTCGGCAGTTCGAACGAGAGTGACACCTATCCGTCCTGGTCCCAGAAAGTGGAGAAGAAGATCAGGGCAAAAGCATTCCAGAAGTGCCCCATCTGCGAGAAGGTGATCCAGGGGGCCGGCAAGCTGCCGCGCCACATCCGCACCCACACCGGGGAGAAGCCCTACGAGTGCAATATCTGCCAAGTCCGATTCACCAGGTGAGGAGCGGGCGGACGCCGGAGGAGAGGGGATCGTCCCACAAAACCCCAGGGGCCGGTCTTGTGCGGTTTTATCTTGCCTGATTTCCATCCTAACATTCAGTTGGATGTGAAGGCCAGAGTTTTCCAGAGAGATGAGCAATTTGGGGGTCTGACCCTTGAGATATCTCGATATCCAGTGCCACACCGTCCTGGTGTCCTGAATTGCTGAGCTCTGCTGGAAGCCTGGCCAGACCTGGGCTTCTGTGGAGGCCCAATAACGTGGTTGATGAGATGGAGCTGCACCCCTTGGTGTTTCCATCATGGTTGAGATGCGTGTTGGAGAGTCATTTAAAAACGGCTCCCTGGGGCGACTGGAGTGGCTGTAGTTGGGTTGGGAAGAGGCTGAACCCCGCATCGCTCGCGTCCTCTCTCGGTGACCTGTGACGGGCACCCCAAAAAACACACAAACCGCGGTCGGCACCTCAGTTCGGCTCCCTGGGGGCGTTCGCCTCGCTGCTGTTTCTAATCAGGGTTCCTCCCCTGAAGAAAGGGGGTATTGTTTGGATTCCTCCGGTTCGCTCTGGTCCACGTGTCCCCGCGCCGCCTCCTCTCGCTGGGCGCTGCGATGGCCCAGCCGGGGCGGGGGTCCCGGCCCAGGGGCTGCGTGGCTGGGTAACCCACTGAAATCCTCCCGTGGGGGTTCTGTGGGGCGCTCCCCATTGCAGACGTGGCAGGTGGGGCTGGGACCCGGGCAGGCGGCCCCATCCGCACCCAGCCCTGCGCTGGCGAGCCGAGGAGCGCAGATAACGGCAGGGGCAGGATGCCAGCCCTGCCCGCTCCCCAGCGCCCGGCCCTGCCCCGCGCACGATCCGCCCGCTGCACCCAGCGGTCCAAGGTCCTCGCGTGGTTGGAGCCAGAGGATGCGGAAACAAGCCCTGGTAGCCATGGTGGCAGTGCCACCTCGTCGCTCCTCCGTCTCGCTGGGTTTCGGGTGGGCCCTGCACTCCGGCACCGCGGAGAACGGGGTGGAAGCTCCGTCCTTATCCCAGCCCCTATAAACACACTAGGGCCCTGCTATTTTCCAGCCAAAATACATCCCTCCTCTTCTTCCTCCCCGCAGCGTTTGGGTGCGGAGGAGCCCGCATGGGGCCAGGAGCCCTGCTTGGCCTCACTGTGCCCCATGGCACGGCTCGCCACATAACCGCAGCCCCAAAACCTCCCTTGAGGCTGCTGCCCCAAATCCCAGCTGGTTTCCAGCTCCCTCTGCCCGTGTCCTGGTCCAGGGGTGTCCTGGTCCAGGGGTGTCCTGGTCCAGGGGTGTCCTGGTCCAGGGGTATCCCAACCCCATCCCCCTCCAGCTACCATCCCGTGTCTCCCCTGCCCCGGGTTGTTTTTGTCAGGGGTGTCACCGAGTTGTTTTCTTCCTCCTCCCTGACCCCCCAGGCTGTGCTCAGAGCCTTATCTCAGCAGCCCCAATTTAAAATGGGTGCCAACCTGCCCAAGCTCTCCATTCTCCCTGTTTTCCTCCCCGTTTTATTAATCTTTTGCATTCCTTCTCCATTCTCTCCTTCCCATCCTCATCCCATGGGATGACAGTGCATTTCTTGACAATAAATTCCGAATGCCGCGTATCGCGGTAGGATGGGGATGCTGTGGGACACTCGGTCCCTGCTCTTGGAGGAGGATGTGGGGCTGTGGGACGCTCAGTCCCTGCTCTCAGAGGAGGACGTGGGGCTGTTGGATGCTCAGTCCCTGTTCTCGGAGGAGGACGTGGGGCTGTGGGACACTCAGTCCTGCTCTCGGAGGAGGACGTGGGGCAGGGCAGGAGGACGAGCCAGGGCTGTTTTGCAGGGCTATTTTCACAGGGCTGTGTTGCAGGGCTGTTGTTTTCACAGGGCTGTTTCGCAGGGCTGTTTCGCAGGGCTGTTTCGCAGGGCTGTTTCGCAGGGCTGTTTTGCAGGGCTGTTTCGCAGGGCTGTTTTGCAGGGCTGTTTCGCAGGGCTGTTTTGCAGGGCTGTTTCGCTGCCGCCCCCGTGCCGGGTGGGACCGCAGCCTGTCAGTTACCATCGATTTTTGCTCACTTTGCTTCCTGGTGCCTCTGCGTTGGCAGGGGGAGGAGCGCCGGCCGTGCCCTCATGATCTGCTGAAACAAAGGCAGGGCGATTTGGTTTTATTTTTCAATAAAAATTATAAATATTTTCTAAATTATAATTGATTTTTAAAAGCCGTTTCGATGTGCTGCTCCGCACCACATTTTAAACAAGACCCACCGTCCCAGCCCCTTTGGGAGCTGCGTTAAAATGAGAAGTGGATGTGTCTTTGGTGTTCTGAACCCTGAAGATTTGGGGTGTTTTGGGCCCTTGTGCTGACAGAACTGGTTCGGAGCTGCCTTTCCTGTGCGGGATGGCGGAGCAGGATGGGGCTGGGTCCCCTTGTCCCCACCACGTGCTTCGGGCCAGAGGTTTTCCATCCAGGAAGCAGCGAGACGTTGTGGTTCACGTGGCCCCATTGGCCCCTGGCCCGGCTGCTGCGACTGCCCTTCCCGGCTCTGGAGAGCGCGGCAGCGTCGGCTTAACCCTGCGCCCATGCTCAGCCCCACACTGGGTGGTGCTGAGCCTCACACCAGTGCTCAGCCTCCCACCAGTGCTCAGCCTCACACCAGTGCTCAGCTTCATACTGGGTGATGTTTGATCCCATTCTGGGCGATGCTCAGCTCTGCACCGGTTCTCAGCGCTGTGCTGGATGATGCTCAGCCCCGTACCAGGTGATATTTGACCCCATATGGATGCTCGGCCCTGTGCCAGGGGATGTTTGACCCTGTATGGACGCTCAGCCCCATACCAGGTGATGTTTGACCCTATACAGATGCTCAGCCCTGTACCAGGTGATGTTTGACCCTGTATGAGTGCTCAGCCCCATACTGGGCAATGTTTGACCCCATATGGATGCTCAGCCCCATACCAGGTGATATTTGACCTCATATGGACGCTCAGCCCCATACCAGGTGATATTTGACCCCGTATGGATGGTCAGCCCCATACCAGGTGATGTTTGACCCCATACAAATGCTCAGCCCCATACCGGGCAATATTTGACCCCATACGGATGCTCAGCCCCATCCCACCTGATGTTTGACCCTGTATGAGCGCTCAGCCCCATACCAGATGACTTTTGACCCCGTATGGACGCTCAGCCCCATACCAGCTGACGTTTGACCCTGTATGGATGCTCAGCCCCATACCAGGTGACGTTTGACCCGTACCCATGCTCAGCCCCATACCAGGTGACGTTTGACCCGTACCCATGCTCACCCCCATACCAGGTGATGTTTGACCCATACCGATGCTCAGCCCCATACCAGGTGACGTTTGACCCGTACCCATGCTCAGCCCCATACCAGGTGACGTTTGACCCGTACCCATGCTCAGCCCCATACCAGGTGACGTTTGACCCGTACCCATGCTCAGCCCCATACCCACCAACACTCAGCCCCGCACCGCTCCACCCTCCCCCCTGTGCCACGCGCAGGACCGGCAGCACCCCCCACAGCGTGACTGTCCCCGTGTCCCCTCTCTCGGCAGGCAGGACAAGCTGAAGGTGCACATGCGGAAGCACACCGGGGAGAAGCCGTACCTGTGCCAGCAATGCGGCGCCGCCTTCGCCCACAACTACGACTTGAAGAACCACATGCGCGTCCACACCGGCCTGCGGCCCTACCAGTGCGACAGCTGCTTCAAGACTTTCGTCCGCTCCGACCACTTGCACAGGCACCTTAAAAAAGATGGATGCAACGGGATTCCCTCGCGGAGGGGCCGAAAACCCCGGGTGAGAGATGCCGGGGGGTTGCCCAGCACCCCGACGAGTAGCGCCGAGGATGGAAGTTTTCAAGCCGGGGGGGAGAGCCAAGAATCAGAGGACACCCCGCAGAGGAACGGCGAGGAGCAGCAGCACTTTGAGGAGAATTCTAACAATGAAGAGTCAGGATTGAATGTAGCAGGAGGGTCGGCTGAGGGTAACACGCAAGGACTCTCCTAAACCAAAAAAACAACAGTGTCACACGATCTAGTTAGTACTTTTCCTCCGATTTTTCTCTTTAAAGATGTTTCTCTCCCTTTTTAAAAAAAGAAAAAAATAGAAAAAAAAAGGATATATATATATATATAAAATGTTTCCAATCTTCCCATGGTAAGCAGGGCTCCCCAGGATCCCTCAGTAGCCAAGGACCTTGTGTTGGAAAGGCGGATGCTTGGGTGGGGATGGAAAGTGGCTCTGTGGCATGGAAAAGAGCTTCCATGTAAATCCAAAGCTTTATTTTGTGTCCAAACACACGTTAAAAAACAAAAATATTGCAGAGAGAGATCTATTTAAGGAAAAGAAAAAGGAAAAAATATAAGAAAAAGAACCAAGCGGTAGGAGCGGAAGGGCTGGGGGGAGCGGATGCGGTGCCTGGGGAGCGCGGCGGCCCCCCCGATGCTTTGGGGAAGGTATCTGTGTTGGGAAGGTGTCTCCTTTTTGGGGTGAAATGTCTGGGTTGGGGGTGAAGCTGCGGCGCCTCCCCGGGGGTTGGGGGGGTCCGGGGGGGTCAGTCCGTCCCACCAGCCCCGGCCGGGGAGGAGCGGCGGCAGCGCTGGGTGCGGGAAGTGGCCTGGAATCGCCTAAAATTGCCTAAAGTACAACGGGAAAATCATGTGAGCGCACAGCGGGATTTTGCTGTTGGCAGCGGGTGTTGGACCCCCCGGCTGGGGACACCCCCTCTGGGGACACCCATCTGGGGACACCCCATTTGGGGACACCCCTATTACCCCATTTGGGGACACCCTATTTGGAGACACCCTATTTGGGGACACCCCATCTGGGGACACCCCCATTTGGGAACACCCCATCTGCAGACACCCTGTCAGGGGACACCCCATCTGGAGACACCCCATTTATGGACACCCCATTTGAGAACAACCCATCTGGGGACACCCCATTTGGGGTCCCCCCATTTGGGGACACCTTATTTGGGGACACCCCATCTTGGGACACCCATTTGGGGACACCCCATCAGGGGACACCGATTTGGGGACACCCCCATTTGGGAACACCCCATCTGCAGACACCCCATCAGGGGACACCCGATCAGGGGACACCCCATTTGGGGACACCCCATTTATGGACACCCCATCTGGGAACACCCTATTCATGGACACCCCATTTGGGAACAACCCATCTGGGAACACCCCATTCATAGCCAACCCATTTGGGCTCACCCCCATTTGTGGACACCCCCAGCAAGTGTCCATCTGTCCCTGCATCCATCAGTGTGTCCATCCCAATAATTTGGGGCTGGGGGATGTGGGTCACTCCCCCACCCCCCAGTACATTTTGTCCACCGGGTTCCCACCCCAAAAAAAGCACCTAAAAAATGGCCAATTCCTTTGCAAAAAGGTTATTTGAGGCCTCCCTTAAAGGGCCAGGAGGCCTTTTTTGGGGTCCCCCCAGCCCCATTCCCAAAAGAAATATATATATATATATATAGATGCTCTATGGCTCTAGAGGCGGGTATGCAAGAGGACAAGAAGAGGCACCTTTCAGCTGGTCACCTGTTTTCTAAATGCACATTTTTAAACTTCAAAAAAATATATATTAAAAAAAAAACAAAAACACAAAAAAAGAGATTTTAAGCCCTTTTTATTTTCAAAAAGCACTTTTTAGATTCTCTCCCTTTTTTTTTTATTTTAAATTTTATTTGAATTCTGATTCATTTCGGGTTCCTTTCGGTGTTTTTCACTTCGGAAGCAACAGCAGGTTGGGCCGAATGTGACTTTGGAGAGGGAGTGAGAGGGGAGTGTGTGCAGGGGGGGGGGGGTTGGTGTTTTATTTAATGCAGCATAAAAAAAGCAATAAAAAAAAATCAATAAAAAATATAAAGGTGATTAAAAAATATATATAAAAAAAAAAACACGCAGAAAAATAATAATAAATACAAGAAAAAAATAAAACCACAAAGAAGTCTTAGCACTTTGCGATGGAACGGGTACTCGGAGATCACTTTATCTTAACTTAAAGAGCAAAAGGTGTTTACAAGTCGAAAATTCTACCGAGAGATAAAGAAATATTATTAAAGATTAAAGAAAAAAAACAAAGCCGAAATTTATTTTTGTAAGAAAAAATAATGTGTGTATATATATATATATTATAAAAAAAAAAAAACACAAAAAAAATATAAGACAAAGGTTTAAAAAGGCAGAATCCAAGTTGTGTCGCGCGGGGGGATAAAGGTGTCGGCGGGAGGAGCGATGCTGATTAATTAATGCTGGTTAATTAATACTGATTAATTAATGCCCCCCCCCCCCCCCGGCGCCAAACCCTTGGGGTGGTTGCACTTCAGCGATATAAAAATATATGGGAAAAGATACGAAAAGCTGGAATTTGGGGTGAAAATCAGGAGGGTTCGGCCTTGGGTTCGTGTTTGCTCCTCGCACCCTTTTATTAACGTTCTATTCTTATCATTAATTTGTGGGTGGTTTTGAGCCGCTCCCACCCCCCCAATTGGGATCTGGGGGTTGAATTATGGGGGGGGGACACCCATATTGACCCCCCCATCCCATCACCCCCCCCCCCAACACCCCAAATGGTTTGGGTTTGTAAATAGACGCTTACTGAGGTTCTTTATTGGCATCGAGTTGTGGTATCTTCTGTTTTCTAGGTTGGGTTTATGGTTGATTCCACCCCCCCCCCCCAAAAAGCTCCTCGCTGCTGCTTTTCCCCCCCCAACGCAAGGTTTAGGGGGTTATTTGGGGGTTAAATGGGCCCTTTTGGTGTTTGGGGGGGAATAAAACTGGGCGGGGGGGAGGAGAAGAGGGAAAATGGGGGGGGGGAGGGAAAAAGGGGAGGGGAAATGGGGGGAAAAAGAATGGAAATAATTTAAAAAATAATAAAAGGGGGGGGGGGAAATTGCTAAAATGGCACAAAACAGCTTGAATTAGTCTCAGGATTCCCACCCCCCGGGGGTCCCAAACCCACGGTGTCCCCGTGTGTCCCCCCCCCCAGCACAAGTTGGTGTTTGCACTAAGGAACATGGACTTCAAAGCACCAACCCAAACCCCCCCAGTTTGTCCCCATTTTCAGCCTTAAACCCCCCCAGCTCAGCTTCAACCCCCCCCCAGCTCAGCCTCAACCCCCCCCCCAGCTCAGCCTCAACCCCCCCCCCAGCTCAGCCTCAGGTCGGCTCGTTAGCGGCGTTAATTAACATTGAATTCAGGTTGTGATTAAGCGTTGCCAAAGATGCTGCGGAGTTGGGGGGCGAGAAAGGAGCGGGGTGGTGGGGGGGTGTGTGTGTGTTAGTTTAGGGTCATTCATCCCCATTTAGGGTCTGAATTGGGGGGGGGGCATCTCCTTCCACCCCCCCGCGCTGCCGGAAAGATGGGTCACCCCAAAAACACAACGGGGGGGGGGTGGGTTGACCTTCGCACCAAAAGGGCTGATTTATGTCCCCCCCCATTCCCCTTCCACACTTGGTGTGTTCCCCCCAGGCCTATTTAACCGCATAGAGACCCCCATCTCTATAGCTCTGGGTAGCGTTATATCTATTTATATATATTTTTGGATTGATTATGAGAAGTTTTATTAGGACGGAGCTTTTTAAAGGGAGGGGGGGAGTAGCAGAAATAGGTTTAAATGGTGTTTTTCTACAAATTATATCTATATCTATATATATATATATATACACACCAAGAGCTTCAACTCATCCCGGGGCGGGGGGGGCACGAGAGCCGGAACCCAGCGAGGACGCTCCCACGGGGCCACATTTTGGGTTTATTTCTCTTTATTTTCCTTTTGTTTTGGGTTGTTTTGTTTTGTTTTCCGCGTCTTTATATATATATATATGTGTATATATATATATATATATATATAATCTATTCAAGAGATTCTCTATCTAAAGCACTCGCAAGGTTTCAGCGGTTTTTATGTGTAAAACTACTTTTGTGGTATATTTGGGTAAAACGGAGAGGAAACGATGAATAAAGCACAGCAAAGACATTCCATAGATTGTACCTTTGATAGAATTTATAAAGTGGGGGAGACTGAGGAGAATATAAAATAATAAGAATTGCACTTTGGGGGGGGCTTTAAAAAAGAATAAACTATATATTAAAAGTACACGCGCAGCCATTTGGTTTCTTGGGGGCGAAGGAGCCACCGGGGGCTCCTTGGGGTCCTCATGGGGTGTTGTTCTTATTCTTGGGGTTTGGGGACTCAGACAGAGGTGCCTGGGCTGGGGGGACAGGGGATGTGGGTGGGGGGTGGTGGTGATTTTGGGGTGTCCAGGGTTGGGGGTGTCAGTGATTTGGGGGTGTTCAGGACTGGGGTGTTGGTGCTTTTGGGGTGTTTGGGGCTGGGGGTGTCAGTGATTTTGGGGTGTTTGGGGTTGGGGTGTTGGTGATTTGGGGGTGTCCAGGGTTGGGGGTGTCAGTGATTTGGGATGTCCAGGGTTGGGGGTGTCAGTGCTTTTGGGGTATTTGGGGTTGGAGGTGTCAGTGATTTTGGGGTGTTTGGGGTGTCAGTGATTTGGGATGTCCGAGGTTGGGGTGTCAGTGATTTTGGGGTGTCTGGGGGTGTCAGGGATTTTGGGATGTCCAGAGTTTGGGTGTTGGTGATTTTGGGGGTGTCCAGGGTTGGGGTGTCAGTGATTTGGGATGTCCAGGGTTGGGGTGTTGGTGATTTTGGGGTGTCCAGGGTTGGGGTGTCAGTGATTTGGGATGTCCGGGGTTGGGGTGTTGGTGATTTTGGGTGTCCAGGGTTGGGGTGTCAGTGATTTGGGATGTCCGGGGTTGGGGTGTTGGTGATTTTGGGGTGTCCAGGGTTGGGGTGTCAGTGATTTTGGGGCATCCGGGGCTGGGGGTGTCAGGCCCAGCGTGTGGCTGTGTCTCAGTTTCCCCAAACAGAGCAGCACCCCCGAGGGACAATGACACACGCAGGGGGTCCCAGCCCCTCCCTGTCTGCCCAGGACCCCCATGGCTGGATCCCACCCTCCCCCCCCCCCCATTAAGCTGCTCGGGGGGGCCCCTAATCCCGTTTGGGCCCAGATTAGGGCCGGGCCAAACGCCGGCACCCAGATGGCCGCGGTTTAAGGAGCGCAGGGCCGGGGTTTGCGGGGTGCACCCCCGTGTCCCCCCAGGGACCAGCTGCACGTGGGGAAACTGAGGCAGGTGGCACCAAGGGGACGATCCCAAAACTGCCACCCTGCCCCCACACCCCCAAAGCCCCCTCCAGCCTGATCCCCCCCCCCTCAAAGGGCACGGCCCATGTTGAGGGATTAATTTGTGTCATAAGCTGCCCAGTTCTCGGGGGCGCAAAGAGCTTTGGGGGTTTTATCTCCCGGGATTTGTGGCCGAGTCGTCGTTCTTAGCGAGACGCCCTAATGCCACTTAACACCTGGGAGCCGCGATTTTCATTAGGGGCGTCAGGGACAATTAGTAAGAAAATAATTAGGGCAAGGGGCCTGCTGGGGGGGGTTAAGCCCCATATGTGCCTGGGCTGGGGGTGGAGGGACCGTGGGGCAGTGAGTCCCCCGCTGAGATTGGGTCCCAGGGAGGGTGGGGGGTCCCCACTGGGGGATGGGGACAGACAGGGGGTGCTGGGGGGACACGTGTACCCCAGGCGCTGGCCCCATTGGGTTCCATTGTGATGGGGGGGTAACACGCAACCCCTTGGCTTGGTGGGGGGGGACAGCATGGGACTGGTGACATCCTGAGCTGCCCCATGTTTTGATGGGGCCCATCCAGGCACTGAGTGGGGGGGCTACAGGAACTGGGGCTGGAGGGGCCCGGGGCCACGGGGAGGGGGGACCCGGCCCCAGCCCCACCGGCCCCGCTCGGGCAGGCAGCGCAGGGGGGACACGGGCAGGGCCAGCGGGGGCAGCACGGGCAGGGCCAGGGGGGGCGCGGGGGGGGCGGGGGGGCAGCAGGGGCAGCAGCAGCCGAGGCCGTACAGGGCGTACGGGGGGTAGCAGCCGACGTTCACCCTGCGAGGGGAAACAGAGCGCCGGGGTCAGCCCTGAGCCCCAAATTCCCACCGTGCCCCCCCCCAGGGGCCCCCCCAGCCCGCTGACCTGCGGACGCGGCGCCGGGCCCGCCGGCGATGGTAGTCGCCCTTGGCGAAATCCTCCAGGTTGGCGGGGTGGATGGCCCAGAAATGGCCTTTGCCGTTGTCGCTGCGCCCGGCTTTGACGAAGCACTCGTTGAGGGACAGGTTGTGGCGGACGCTGTTGCGCCAGCTCTTCTCCTGGGCCGAGAGGCGCCGTCAGTAGGCACCAGGGTGAACGGTGCCCGATTTGCCTGGAGAACCTGGCTCCTGGCACCCCAGGAAATCATCCCGAGACGCGGACGCTGGCGCACGCGCGTCCCCCATGGATCGCGGTCAGCGGAGATGTGGTGAGTCAAACCCACCCCGTCCCCACCCGACACCAGCGCCCCGGGCTCAGCTCCCTGTTTGTCACCCAAAATGGAGCAAAAACTCCCCAAAACAGAGCAAAACCCCCCCAAAATGTCTCCGCTCCAGCTCCCTCACCTTGTTCTTGAAGTAGGGGTAGTTGTCCATGATCCACTGGTAGATGTCGGAGAGCAGCAGCTTCTTCTCTGGCGAGGACAGGATGGCGGTGGAGATGAGGGCGATGTAGGACTGGGGGGGTTTGTCCCCGGGCTCCGGGGGGGACCGTGGGGCACCCGGGGGGTTGCGGCCGGGTTGGGCCGGGCTGGGGGGCCCCCGCTCGGCCAGCAGGGACGCGATGGTGAAGGAGCCCCCGGGCGGGCGCCGGCCCCCGGGTCCCAGCGCGTCCCCCATGGTCCCCGCGCCCGTGGCCACAGGGGAGACCTCGGGCCCGGTAATTAGTGCAGATTACAGGGTTTGCTAATTGTGTTTTCACAAACGCGCTGCCTTCGCAAAGCAGGCTGTTTATCTGGCAAAGCCCCGGGTTTAGCGGGATTTGGACCTTTAAGCCTCATAAATAAAATGATTAATCCGCTGGAGGTGGAGGAATTCAAAGCGGTCCCCAAATCCCAGGGACCCCCGGCCCCACACACCCCCAAGGCCCCTTTTGGGGTGAACCCCAGAGCGAAACCCCAAGATAGCGACGCCGAATTAAATGTAAATCTTTCATTTTATTTAACAAACACTATAATTTGAACTTTGAAGAACGTGTACTGAGGGAAAGAAAAATAATCTTTTTCTGTTTTTTTTTTTCTCTTCTCTTTACAAAAAAAAGAAAGAAACGGGATATAAGAAACAACATATGTACAGGAAGAGCTGGCCAACGCAAACACAGCACTAACAGAAGCGTGATGTTTCCAAACAGGGGCTTGGCCTGGAAAGTTTAAAAGCAATTAAATTAGAATACAAGCATTAGGGAAAAACTGGACTCCGAAGCTCCTGTGCGGCCGGGACGCGAAGCACAGGGCTCCATGCACTGAACCGATGAGCTCTACCCGACCTGTGTGTGTTTGAATCCCCTTCCCGCCCCCGTTTCAGCCTGCAAACGCATTGCTGACACACGACCAGAAGGGAAAAGGAAGATAAGGAAAAGCCGAAGTCACAGAAATAAGGGTTTCCCTTATTTCTGCTCTGGAAGCAGCGGAGCAGCCGCGGTTCCCCGGCCCCGCACAATGGGATTGGGGATAAACAGGGGGGGTTCATCCCCACCTCTTGCCTTCAAGTTTTTGTTTGACAGGGGGGCCGAGCAGCACAAGCGAAGCCAGAACCCCCAGCTGGGGGTTTGGGGATCCCCAAATGGGACAACGTGGGGAGGAAACCTCCGAATGCCCCAAGATGAAGCTCCTGCCCAGGAGAATTCTTTGCTTTTTGGGCAAGTCACTAAGAAGGATTTTAAATCATCGCGGGTGGACCTTGGTGGGTTTTGTGCTGGTCAGAGCGCAGCCGCTGTGATTTATCTCAACAAGCGCTTTGGTGCTGCTGTTTCCACCCCCAGGTTTGGAAGAAGAACAAACCCCCTTCCCTTCACCTGGTTTGATTCGCATCTCGAGATGAGCGAAGCCAGCGAGGTCGAAGCCCGGCAGAGCCCGGCGGGAAGAGCGGAGCCGCTCGCAACGTTAAGGACGAGAACTCGCTACGACAAAGTCAAACCGCTTGGAAACTCAAAAGAAAACGAACCGAACAAAACCCGAAAGCGAACGACAACATTTGTGCCACCGAGAGCATCGCAGTGGCTTTGGGTCTGGGACCGAAGTCTCGAACGGAGAAGCGGAAAGTCCCGAGGCCGAGAGCGCGTGGCGGGGGGGTCCCGGCTCTGTCCTCGCCCTGCCAGCGGGGCCGCGCCGCTGCCACCGAAACGAACCTGAATTGGAGTTTTACCGAGGTAGTTGGCTAAAAAAAACTGAGATTCCCCCCACCCGGCGTTAAGCGGAGGCCCCAGCGGCCCCCGCACAGCGCCAGGGTCCAGCCGTCCTGCAGGTCACCGCCACCGCCTCCAGAAACAAACCGCAACCAAAAGGGAACGCGCAGCCCTTTTAAGTCTTCAAAAACACCAAGTTATTGCACTTCAAAAATACAACAGATTTGTGGTTCGAGCCCCTCCCTCCCCCCTTCCCCCCCCCCCCATGGCTTCTGCTCAACTAAAACGAGTCACTACGCACAATTTCTACGTTACCTTGGGGTTAGGTTCAAAGATTCGAAACGTGTCTCTTTACATGAGGTGCAGAGCTGCTGGAGCTCCTAGCTAGAACAGTGCGATTCCAATCGTACGGCTCTCCCCCCCGTGCCCCCTATCCCACCCCTACAAACCCCCCCTCTATGCTCGCTGGGTTATACAAACCCCCCTCGCCCGCCCGCCCCCTCTCCCCGCTCGCCCTCCCTCCCCACCCCGGACTCCCGCGTCCAGTAAAACCTTTAGATTAATTAAGGAATGGTTATTTAACAAGACAATAAAAATGCACGCAGCTTTGGAGATGCAGGGGAGCCGGACGTCCTGCGGTGCGGAGCTGAAACCCCGGCGGGTCCGACCGTCCCAGCGAGCTGCGGGTCCCGCCGGCCGCGCTTAAGACACTTTCCATCCTTCAGCCTCCAGTCCAGGGTCAGGCTTTGTGTGTGGGGTCATTTTCCAACCAAGAAGCAGCTCAATGGTTTGTTTTTGTGGATTTTTTTGTTTTGTTTTTTTTTTTTTTTCCTTTTTTTTTTCTTTTTTTTTTTTTTTAACTCTCATTTTAATGATTAATCTAGAACAGGAAAGTCAAAGGAGATCAGGGAGATGAGGTGGGAGAGGTCGTTCTCCCCCTCCTCCAGTTTAATAAGCACCAGAGTATTCAAGTCTGTCCGTTCTGAGCTTTCGGAGCTGCTTCCACAGTCAGCAGGCAGAAACTAAACCTTTCTCGTAAGAGCAGCGTCGTTTTGGTTGGGGTCCCTCATCATCGTCGTCATCTTCCTCGTCTTCCTCCTCCTCTTCCTCCGATGATGAGCTGTCCAGTGTTAGATCCACAACGTCAGCGGCGGCCTTGCCGTTCTCGCCGTTCCCGTTGGGAGTGGGCAGGAGCCCGTTCACATCTGAAGAACCTGAGAGAGGAGGATGGAAAGAGGGGAGCAGTGAGGGCACCTTCGGTCTCTCGGGGCTGTGTGGTACTTAGAATAGAGGCATAGAATCATTTGGGTTGGAAAAGGCCCCCAAGATCATCCCGTCCAACCATAACCCACCCACCCCATATCCTGAGAACCTCATGTCCGTCTGTCCAACCCTCCAGGGATGGTGACTCCAGCACTGCCCTGGGCAGCCTGTTCCAATGCCCCACAGCCCTTTGGGGAAGAAATTGATCCCCACATCCAACCTCAACCTCCCCTGGCGCAACTTGAGGCCGTTTCCTCTGCTCCTGGCGCTTGTTCCTGGGGAGCAGAGCCCGACCCCCCCTGGCTCCAAGCTCCTTTCAGGCAGTTCAGAGATCAGAAGGTCTCCCCTCAGCTCCTGTTCTCCAGCTGAACCCCCCAGCTCCCTC
Source organism: Patagioenas fasciata (assembly GCF_037038585.1). Lineage (NCBI taxonomy): Eukaryota > Metazoa > Chordata > Aves > Columbiformes > Columbidae > Patagioenas > Patagioenas fasciata. Next base: position 4,329,978 of record NC_092546.1, on the reverse strand, counting down.
AGCCACTCCCATTACACTTGTGCTCCAATTAATTTGTGTTTCCTACAGCAATTTCAAGTCTTTGCCCCAGAGATACTCACCTAGAACTAATATTGGACACTGAGGGCTGCAGCTCCGCTCTTTCTCAGCTCTGATGGGACACCAGGAGCCATCCACCAAGTACTCGATTTCATCAGCATCTTCACATTCTGTTAGGATCTTTGACAGGAGCCTGGACAGGGGAAAAGATGCCATCAGTTAGGCTCGAGGTGATCAGCAGAGCGCATTTAGTGACGGGCCATCAACCCGGATCTTCACCTTAAACAGCCCTAAATGTAAAAGCAATGTGGTGTTAGCAGAGCTCTGCCGAGCTCTCCAGGGCTTGTTTTATTTCCCATCAAACAAGTAGAGGTTCTGAGAGAGCAAACCATCCCAGTCCTTTTGATGACATACCTAAACCATGTACTAACATTTTAATTATGTGCAATTAGAAGACAGCCTTGCCCCTTCACCCAGTTTCCCCAGTATCGCTGATGCCCCATCTCGAGCTGTGTCAGGGCTGGTGCAGGTGCAGCTGCACTGAGGTGTGAGCAAAGGACAAAACACGCGATGACACTGGGAAAGGCGCCATCCAACACGCAGCACTTCACTTCCTTCCTATTTTTATTTCCCAAAGCCTCCACAGCAGCCACCAAACAATATAAGCATCATCCCTCAACAGAAAATAAACCACGAAAATAGTGTCAATGCCTCAATGTCAGCATCTCTCATGGCAGAGAGGTCAAGCAGAACGAGGCCCTTACTCTGGCTCAGAAATGGGGCACTTGTTTTGTTCTGGTTGGTCCCAACGTTTGCCTGGGGTGTTTATTTGGACACACGACTGGAACTGCTGTTCTGCGAGTCCTAATTCACTTGGGGACTTGAGCGCTTCCCTTCAGTACAAAGGAAAACCAACAGTAAAAATCGTACATGCTCAAGAAAGCCATTGGTGGCACAGCAGCGGGAGGAAGGTTCTGCTTCCTCCCAGCTTGAGTTTCCACGTTTCCACAGCCGGTCCGGACATCCAGCAGAGCAACCACCAAAGCTGCGACTCCACAAAGAGCTGACAAGGCCCGGGAGACGTTGGACTCCACCAACCACTCCCCTGCTCAGGAGCCTACGCCCCTTTTTTGATGAACACCACACAGGGGACAGCCAGGTTCCCTTTCGCTCACTGCCAGGGAGGTCTGAAAATGATGCTGACCACCAGAACCAGCACAAACACCCACCCTGCAGAGCAGGGACAGAGATATCTGCTGAGCCTTCAGCAGTGACAACCTCCTCCTCCTCCTCATGCATTGCTGACCTGTGGAGGTTTCACAATTTAAGCCCCCGTACCTTCCCCTTCAGTCTCCGCAGCCTCGTTAGAGATCGCAAAGGAACTGGATTTTCCTGTCGGCCTTGGCCAGAGGACAAAGCAAACAGGTTGTCTACGCTGAGGCTGCTTCAGACTAAAAAGCCACAGCTCCTGGATCAGATTGGTACCTACAAATGCAGAACGACCTGAATATCATCAGCGCAGCCCTGGAAACACAGTACCGAGGCGCTTGTGCTCACTCCTCTGCCTTGCGAGCCAAGGGAGCTGGATGCACCCCAACAACTTCTCTCTAAACCCCCCCGACTTTTGAGGGAACCTGCGTTAGAGGCCAATTATAGGACCCACGAGGGTGGCGATGGTTTTCCAGAAGCCAAGCAGCATGCAACTCGCTCCACCGGTCCCCAGGGCTGCTCTTGGCTTGGCCAGCACCACCGCGGATGTCAGCAGTCCCATAAAACACATTCCCTTGCGTTTTGAGGCGACAAAGCTTCATCTGGGGGTTGGGTGGACATGACTGGTCCCATTAATTCACTCCTTGTTCCTTCTTTTGCTCGTGGAAAAAAAGGACGGGTGATTTCTTGTGCTCTTCTCTAGACACAGCCTCTGGAGTCTGTATTTCTGGAGCTGGCGGGTACCAGCGCCAGCGTTCTGCCTCGCCTCGGGTGGTCCCTGCCGCCAGCACGGCTCGTTCTGCCAGCTCTGCCGCGGGGAGAGGGAGATCTGGTTTGTAGAGTCTTCTCTGTGCTAAGAAGGCAGAGCAAACCAACTCCAGTCCAGGGATGTGGGAAACACCGTTCCCACACGGACCGAAAACCAGGATGACAAGTTGAGCGCCAAGTCTAGAGGAACCTTTCCCCAGTTCACAGCCAGAGAACCCTTGAAAGGGCTCAAAGACACATTTCTTGCCTCACCCTTTTCCGAATGCTATTTGGAATTTACTTTGCTTTAATTCCCTCCTGTGCCCAGGGAGCCTGGATGGACCCATGAAACCTCCAGCCTGGTCAATATATCCAAAGCATTTTAATTCTGTCCCTCCAGTGCATCTGAAACTTCTGCTTTTTTCCCTCCTATATGCACACAAAACATTGAAATCATTGCTATTGAGGCATGCTTTCCATCCCTGATGCTACAATATTCATAATGGCCACAGAAATTGTACTGGAACAGTCACAGACTGTACAAAAATATCTTTCCAAATACTGCATTTGTACCCCTGTCTCGAGGGCAGGACGTTCTGTTTAACAGCTGGCAGAAAAGATCCCCCAATCAAATTTAGAGCGTGCCAAGAATCGTTTGTGAGCCGAAGAGCATCTCACACTGACAAGAAAACAGGAGGATGCTTCCTAGCAAAAAATCATCTTATCGGGTGCTTATGAAGCGGTTTATTCCATGCAGCACGATATCTGTCAGCCAAGACGGTTAGTTGTGCGGGTTCATCGGCTTGATGAAAAGAGTGAGGTGGTAAATGCTTGATTCTCAACATGATTTAAAGTAATATGGAAATTAAGAATGGCAGAGACAGTCGGAATATCCCACGGCAGCAGAATAAGCTTCCAACTTTGTTTCCAGGTGAACTTCAGTCAGAGCAACAGACAAGACGCTGCACCCAGAGGAGAAAAGAAAGGGGTTGAGGACAGAGAAGTGCGTGCACTCACCCATCAATTATGAGCTGGTCGTAGGGTGCTGGTTTGTCACACACAGGACACATCCACGTGGGCTTTTTCTCGTTCATCTGTAGGTAGAAGACTGCATCAAAGCATTGCAGATGTGCACAGGTCTCCGCCCGGCACGGGACAGACAGACGCATCTTCACTAGCTGTTGAATCAAAGAGCAGAAGATCAGCGATAAAACCCACCCAAGAGATCGCCAGGCGGTTCTAAGCAAAAACGTGCTTTAGTTTGCAAAGCTGGGCTGGCAGCAGAGCAGGGTTTCCTGACAAAAACAAACTAAAACACATTGCAAAGACTTACCGGACAGATAAGAGAGACACGAACACCCGTAGTGGCGATTTCACTGTCTGGATCCAAGCGCAGCTTCTCTTTTACTGCAGGAAGAGCAGAGGGCACAAAATTTAACAGCTGCAAACTGGAAACAACATGTAGCACAGGTCGAGCAGCTCACTGACATCCCCTGGCTGCGTCCGAGCCGTTTTCCCTGCAGATGAAACCTCACGGACAGGGGACACAGGGGACAGAAGGTGCCGAATCAGCCCAGGCTTGTGCAACCTGCAGAGCTCAGGAGAGACGCTGCTCAGCCGGCCAAAAACGTTGTGTGTGATGAGGTAGTTCATCATCTCCAGGAGTACGTAGATGAAATCACGCTGCCGACCAGCTCTGTCATGTTGTTATACCAAAGCAGCCAACTGGGAATTAACTTTGTCCCTCTTCAGAGGGGACTAAGACACCCACAGGGAGGGTAAGAGTGGACGGACAGAGCTCTAGAGCACAGCAAAACTTCTGGAACGATGTCAGTTTAGGCTTATTTGGACATTAACATAAGCATGATGGATTTTATTCCCTTCTGAGATCAGTGGCAACAAGAGAGGGTTAACTGCCTGCCCCTTGGAATTGGGATAAATCCCTCCCCAGAAGTTCGCAAAGATGGGATACAGTCAAATTGACAAAACAAAACCCATATCCCATCACTTCCCCATCCAACAAGCCTACTCTTAGCACTGTAATCCTTTAGTTTAGTGTTTCACAGGAACCGCAAGCGGAGCCAGAGGTCCCGGGGCAGACAGAGCATAGCAGTCAGCAGAACCGGGTACCAGCGGCCAGCCAGTGTGTGCTTGCGAGGAATGAGGATGTCAGGAAAGGAGGTAGAGAATCCCACCCCTTTCCTGAAAGGAAAACCCAGAGGAGCTGGAGGTAAATCAGAAAGAGCAGCAGGTCCCGCATCAAAGTGTGGAATCAACATAGAAAATGATGTTTAAACTCCTCCCCGACTCCTGAAGAGCAGCTGCTGCTAACAACGCTGTCTGAAAAGGCCTTTGACGCTTCCATCGCCATTTCTCTTTGGAGCAAATCAACCATTTCTTTTGACCTTTACAGATCATAACAAGATGTCTCCAGACAATGAGGCTACACGCAGTTCTAAAACACACAGCTCTAATCAGAGAGTGACTTCTCTGATCTCAAATTCCCACGAGATTACAAGATTTGGTGGTGTTTTCTTCACTTTAGGAGACTTTTCATCCAAGCTGAACTTTTTGCGAAGTTCTTTGTCAGGGCGTTCTCTGCGCATCAATTACTACGATTCACGGGACAGAGAAATGGGCATTTTCTAGGACCTCTTGATTAGAATCAAGCTGCTTTAAGACCACTTTTTGATCCACGGCCATGTATGCAAGCATCTCTGTTTTCAGACAATGTTCCTATAGTGAAGTCAACAGAAGCATATGCAAAGGAAGCTGAGTCAGCCCCCAGATGCAGCCGAAGGCAAAGGGCGGCTTTAGCGAGTACTGAGGGACATGGAAGCATTTGCAGAACACACCAGAGCTATCAATGCAAAGTTTACAAGCTTTATGGTTTCAGATGTCCAAACAACTTCCAAGCAGGAACAGGCCAAAGGAAGCAAAATAAGACGACGTTCCTATTCGGTTAAACTTGAGGTCGCCAAACGCAACTTATTGGTTTTACAATCAAAGCTGTTGGTTATCTGACTCAGTAGAACTGGAGGCAGGTGCTTGTTACCGAGTGGAGGAGACAAGAAAATCACTTTGGAAACCTCTGCCTGCTGCTCCCAGCCTGAGAAGCCATCCTGCAAGTGCTCGCTTCAATGGAACAGCAGGTACTGCTGAGCCTGCTCTCAAGAAGCATCAGAGAGGAATAAAGAGAATCTGCTGCAGTTTAGGACAACTCAAAACCAGCCTCTGCTCATGGAGTTGTCCATGAGCTGAACAGTATGTTTTAAAGACCTTCAAGATCCATGGTGTTAGTTCTCCCATGCAGAATAGTAAGAATACTCTCTCCAGTAACATTAAATAACTGGAAATCCTCCAGGCTCTCGTGAGCTGTAAGTCAGATTCCACCATGGAAAGGTAATTTCCCCTCATTTTCAACGTTCTGCATTTGCCTCATACCATGATGATTTACCTGAGCAGTCTAGGATAAGCATCTCTTGGGATCATCTCTTCTCTGAAGCTCTCAACGCATATGAAAGTGCTGGTGGTGAAACCCCACTGCCAGCCCCGAGGATTCACAGGGGGTTTGGGGCAGCAGGACATTTTCACCAGGATCCCTTGCTCCAGAAATCTCCTTTGGCAATAGGTCAAGGCCGAGGTGCTGCGGTAATGCTCGTCAGCTCATAATTACTCGGGTGAAGGCACAAAGCCGTTTGCGTCAGAATGAGAGCGGCCCACAGCGGCACTCGGCACAACAGACCTGGAGACAAATCCTAAATCCAACCAAAGTGATTCAGACCTTCTGCAGAGCCACGAGAAACACGCGCTGCAGAAGCGCCGCGCTCGCACACAGATCTGGGGCAATCGCGCACGACTGACACACAGCTTAGCAAGCCTGTTCAAATAAAAGGTGTTTTCATACAACTGGAGGAAAGAAACGGTATAAAATGTAACAGCGTTTGCCAAGCATGACTCCAGCATCCTGGTGCCCAGCCGACCACCCCGAGCCACCTCACGAGCAGACAGACTCACCCAGTGCTTTGCAGAGCTCTGGATGTTTGATCCCGATGGTTTTCAACCGCTGCAGCAGCTCTGCCGAGGTCATCTGCCGCACCAAGTACAGCCCCACGGAGTAGCTCTAGTGAGAGAAGGGAAAGGATGAGCAAAGCTGCTCTTTTGCGCCCGTTGGCGCAGCTCCGTGCGGTTTCCTTCGGCACGTACCTTCCCGTAATTCCCCCAGGTGACGGTGATGCGATTGGTCGCTGCAGACAAGTACATGAGGTGGGTGAGGTTGATGGGACGACAGGGCCTTTTCGGTTCCACTCCAGGTTTGTTTGACGGGTAGTAGCCCTAAAGGCAGAGAGATTAAATATACATCTATATTTTCTTACTTCGGATGCTTCGATGTGGGTACATCTATTCAACAGCTTCACTAAATTCTACTCACCCATGGTTTTCAAGGAGGGGGATAGAAGGGAGGTGAACAGTCAGACCCAGTACAAAGTAAGAAAGATCAAGACTTTTTGCAAGAACAGCTTATTAACAACATAGCTAATCCACTTGAAAATTAGCTTTAAACTAAGCAGTGCACTTCTATACTGTTTTTTTTTTTGTCTGCATTCATCAGGAAAACAATTTCCATCGAAATTACACAAGTCCTTCCAAAGCTGCAATGTCGCGGCTCCCGGCTGAGCGGACTTACCGGCACCGAGCAGTAACTGTGGTTCACTTTCACGGCGATGTTCGGAGGGTACTGATCCTCCTGGGGAGAACTAGCGTCCGTGTAACAGATTCTGGAAAGAAACGACATGTCCCTCAGCATCCCCACACCATCCCTTGCTCCCTCGTCCGCCCGGCAACACCAATTGCACCAGCTCAGATGCATTTGTGATACCTGGGCAGCCAAATCGGACACGCTGCCGTTCTCTACCTCAGCACTTGTACAAGCAGTACACGTAGGAAGAGGTTAGAAAGCAGAGTTTAAGATGCTTGTGTTAGGCATGTGAACAAACAATTTGCTGTAAGTTACTGCTGTAGCTACAAAAACCACACTGAAAGTTAATATCTTTTGGTAATGCATTCCCTCCTGCGCTGCACCTGATGGCAGATCCACCGCACACCCAGACCTACCTTAGCACGACCTGAACCGACTTCACACCGGGTTGCAACTCCCTAGTAAATAAAACAAGAAATAGAAACTTCAGATTAATTATGTAAAGAAAAAAACAAAACCAAAAGCACACAAACCACCCCCCAAAATGATAAAAATCAACTGTTATATTTGCTATTCAGAGTGGGATTTCAACCAGTACCAAGAAAGCAAGATATCCAGAACCAGGGTATTTTATTAGGAGTCTTTAAACTCCTGCTGTGAAATATTTAAGTTATGTTACTGACAGTGGAATTTTTCTCACAAATCTGCATATATGAAGAAAAGAGTGTCAAGAAACAGCTATGACACGTGGTAGCTTTTTATTTATCACCCTTAAAGACTTCTGTAGTGTATCATTTCCTTTCTGTTAAGTCTTCAAAAGGTTCCCCTGCACTGCTCCTCTTGACCTACTGGCATCACAACAGAAATCAAGCACTGGATATTCAGGAAACATCACCGGTCTCTGAGTCTATGATAACAGTGTGATTTTACCAGAAAGGGAAATATTTGGGGGTTTTACAGGTTGGTTTGAGGACCTCTTGTGCATCATTGTGCTTTGCACTACATCTCTTGGGCCTTTCATTGGCTGAGTCAAAAGTGGCACCAGGACAGAGGTCAGGGTAAATCCTATTGGTGCAGGATGTTTTCTTATGCAGTTACTATAGTATCTTTACAAGCAGGAAGCTTTCTTTCAGATGCAAACAGCGTTGCATGTATAGCTCTTGAACTTTTGACGCAAAGAAAAAAAAGCCGCAAATATTCACAACACAAGCTCAACAGAATTTAGGTCGTAACACTTTCATGCTGTTTTTCTTGCGTAATTCTGCTATTCAAAAGGAAGATTAGAGGAGCAGAAGTGAAACTTTGATGGGTAAAATCGTACCTCCCACCTCCCCCAACGCTATTTACTTTACATGAGAAGTAGCCTATCTGCTCGTGTCCGCAAACTGCGTTTCCTTGCAGGGGACAAGAGGTTCCACAGAGAATTAAACAGTGACACTTTCTTGAGCTGTTAAGACATAACGAGAAGTACCTGGAATTCCTGATCAACTCCACTTGTCTTGGTGTTAATGCGAAAATGCACGGACTTTCCTGAAGCTTCTCATTATTCTGTGGAACTGAAGAGGGGAAAAGAAACAGACTGTGCATCAAACCAACAATATCTACTGCTCCTCACATTGCAAGGCACAAAGTGATTTTTGTGTGTTCTGAACTGTTTATTTCCAAGTCTTATTTTCTCCCATACAGCTGCGCAAGGACTCAAATCATCACATATTTTGGTTAAGCTACCCTTGATTAGAGCTTTGCTCACTTATCGCTGGCCCGGTTTGCACACTGGTGGTACACAGCGGATTTGAACCTGTCTTCTTTTTAAATCTTTTTCCTTCTTCTTCCTCCCCTCAAATAATCAATGAGCCAACAACCACACGTTCATAGAGAGCAAACCGTAAGTGGCAGCAGTGTGGAGAATAGAACTCAAAGAAGTGTAAGAGATCCGTGCATGACATGAGAGCACGAAACCACCAGACTGATCAGACTGATTCTGGAAAAGAAAGGAGGAAAAAAACAACAAAGTTCAGCTTAGATAATGGAAAAGCAGCACAAAAAGAGCTGTAAGAGACAAAACGTGACTTCAGGACACATGAGGGTGCGTTTACAGGCCGGTGTTGGAGCAGTCTGCTTTCGGGAACACCTCAATGAGAACCCAGCATTCACTGGCCTTTTAGCCATTCACAGTTTTAAGATCAAATGGTGGTTAAAATGAAGTTCGAGGCGGGGAAAACTGATGTTACAACTTCTGCTTAGTACATTTTGTTAAATTCAAACACACACTAAGTGTTATGGTCAGTGCACGTTCCCAACTGCAGTCGAGGCCTCCACCAGGAGGTGACAGCTGTGGGATAAACACAGAACTGGAAGGGATAAAACAAGCCGAGATGAAGGAAAAGTAAACCCAGAGTGGTTCTCAGACCCTGGAAGACACAGGGACAACCTGATTCACTGACTGCAGGTACTTCCCTTTGGTAATTCAGCTTTAGAAGTGCAAGAAATGCTTTCAGAAATACACTTTTTTAACAGTATCTTGAAACTGAATTCCACCTTCCATCTAAATGTCTCTTGACCACAACAACCACTGAAAAGCATTTCACAAGGGCTTATTTTTAGAAAGTGGTGATGATAAGAACGACAACAACAAAATGATTTTAATACTGTTGCTTAAATAACTGTCTATAGACACGCTGTTCTGATTGCTGAGCTACACAAGGACAAAGCAAACCTGATTAGGAAAACCGATCAGTTCTTCACGTTTTATTTTGCATTCTTATCAGCTCACCCTTCTTTCACATTCAAAGCGCCTGCCCGCAGCACCGACCAGCACCGGCACAGGATGCCACCAGCAACAAAAAGCTAAATATTAGAAGATAACTGAGTTTCACCCATTCCCCAGGACAGATCCCTCAGTGCACAACTCAGTTCCCCAACCTGTCCAACAGCTGCCGGGATCAATTCATGTTAACAGCTGACGACAGCAGGAAAATCAATATGTTAAGATTGAGCTCCATCAGCAATCTCACAGAATGAGTCAAGACAGAAAACTTCCAAACCCCAAAAGGACTTGGCAAAGCGTATTCCAGACTTTAGCTCAAGGTAATTGTGATGGATTCTCGTCCTGAGAAGCCAAGCTTCTCTGCGGTTCTCGAGCTGGCAGCCTCAAGCGCACCACACAAAATAAGGATTGCACTGACTTCAGGGTCTGCAGGTTTCCCTGCACCAAAGGGATTTAAAGATAACATTCCTCACTATTATACTTATTGGTCAAACTCACTAAAGGTTTTATATGCCCTCAGGAAAGAGAAATTATATTGTCCCCACCATGGAGACCTCAAAGGCAGAGCTGAGCTGAGCTGAGCTGCTGCCAGGAGGTTTCTGTGGGGCTGAGAAGTTCGTTGTGAGTCCTCAATTCCCATCCCCACACCTCCAGAACAGCCATCACAGGGCATTATTCAATATACAGTTTTGGTGGGGGTTTTTTCCCCGCTCTGACTAGACCAAAGGGTGTTTGTGTTCACGTGGGAGGCCTAGGGAGGCCGCACAGCATCTTTCATTTTCCTAAGCAGCAGAAACACTCACTTCACTGCGGACTGCAGTTTGTTTAGGTGGATATAGCAACAGTTTGAGCGCGTGCTTTTGCAGGGATTCCTTGGAGGTCGCCCAAGGCGCCGGCGCTTGCTCTGCAGCCAGGGGAACGCAGTTGCCTTTGCCACAAAATCGGTGGCCCTGATGGAACTCTGGCTTAGAGAGGAGCGGGCTGGAGCAGCTTTGCTACTTCCACACGGCAGAAGAGGAACCTGATGCAAGGCAGGAATGAGCAAAATGGACAAACCCAAACCAATGCTGTTTACATGGAGAGCATCAGGACCTCTGCCCCATGGCTGCACCGCAAGATCTCCTTGGGCACATCTCCAGAAGAGCAGAAGCCTCAGTATCTGCAGTGAGAACGGGCTGTCACGGCCAACATTCGGAACAAAAATATAGCATTTCAAATTCCTTACGGCACAGAATTACTGTCAGTAACTACAGTCACACTGCTCATCCCCCAAAAGGTGCCAGAGGATAAGCATGCTTACCATCGAGGTGCTCAGATAGCACAGAGCTCACACCAATACTCCACTTGTTAGCTCCTTAAAACACAATGTAGGGAAGAAATTAGTATTCATTCCCTCTAAGAAGGTATCTGATCAATCTTCATTTTAAGCCTTGTCTACCCAAGAGAATTGTGGAGATTTTCGTAAATTGGAAGAATTCTTTCACGTTGACATCCTTAGACCTAATCAGAAAGCGGAGGCAAAAGCTGTTTTCATGTAGATAACTCAGATGCTAAACTCAATACTTCAGCTGGCTGAAACTGCGCGTGCAGTCACCAAATACGAGATATTAGCTGGTTTGCAATGGATCTAATCTATCCGCTTTTAGCTGAAGCCACCTTTGCCTACAACTATAACAGTAATTCGATCGTTCTTCAGGGAATCCGCTTGCCTACAGACTAAATTAGGCATCGCCCACCTCACCTTCGATCTCAAAGCAATAGTCTCAAATAGATGAGAGAGCCTTTTCACCAATAAAGACACTTCAAATTGAAGTCCGGAACATACAAATTAAGCTTCCCCTGCTCCCACCATGGTTATATGCTTAAAATACCTCTTTTGTAGCCTCAGGAAATGGGGAACTACAGGAGCAGCTAGGTGTTTCTAAATGGATCTGAGATCTTCAGTCTTTTTCAGGTCCTTCCACGTTACGAGTTTCTGAGGTTGACAAGGAGCTTCTGCTTGGTCCAAACACAGAATGTGAAATCTGGGCAACAAAACACGAATTGGTGCAGCTTCCGCTTAGGATAACACTGCATTTTCCACAGAGTGCTTTGTTTTCTCCTCCTTCCACGCTAAGTAGAGCCCCACACAAGTGGAACTTCGAAGGTCAAAGTTATTCCAGCACCTGGCTGTTCCAGGTAGCAATGGGGAGCAGCTGATAGCACCACAGTGTTGAAATAACCCCAGTTTTACAGGGAAACAAACGCTGCTTTATTCACATCAGCGTAGGCAGAAGGAATTATAGTTGTAGGTCACCACACTGGGAAAATTAAACCAGTGTCTAGAAGATGTCATTAGGTTCTCAAGAGCTGCCTGGGACAACGAGGACCAAACATCTGTTCAAGCCCAGCTCCTCGTCACCAATCCCCCCATTAGGGAGAAAACTCTCATCAAAACGAAAAGCCAGGTAAATACGTTGTGAGGAACAAGCTGACCCGAGGGAGGTGTCAGTAACAGAGGTGAGATACTAAATTTAATGAGACCTTGGTTCTGATCTGAAGTAGGAGATTTAATGGCAACCTTTAACAGAATCTGTTAATCACAGTAAGCATATCCAGGCTTTCTCCTCTCTCTGGATGTCTCCACCTCTTGAATTTTTCCTTCCAAAGACGGTATTTGTCTTCCCGACTGAGAAATGCCACCCCACAGTGAACACTAAACTAACCCATTCCCCAAAGAGCACTTAGAATATTCTAACTTTACACTGGCAGTTACCCCTTGACTGTTTAAACGGTCAGAGCGTTATCATATTTAATGCCTCCAAATGAAGATGCACAGTATCTTCATCCCTTTTTCCTTTTCCTCCAATCCAGATCGAATATTTTATTCAGCAGACAGACCAGCTTCCCAAGTCGTAGGTTCATTTAGCAGTGAAGCCTGATATTACCACACGGACTTCACAAGACGCATACTCCTCCTCTGTATACACTGTCTTCACTACAAGATTATATTTAACATCTGTAACAATACACTTCTGTTTCTCAGAATTAAAATAATGATAAAGATCAGTCTCCTAGACCCAGGGTGAGAAAAAGCACCTCTGGCTTTCCTAGTCGCCCCTCCAAATACACAGCATCATGCACAAATCACTGTGACAAGCACAAAATAAGTCAGAAATACTGTCTGATGCGTCCACCACTCTCTTTCATGCATAGAAGGCTTTAGGTCAGGTATTTTAAGCACTGAAAAATAGCATTGGCATAGAATATGCCAGGATACTTGCTTAGCACAGGTGCGACACCAACACACAAAGATTTCCATCAATACACTGCCAAGTTACAGAGATGGAAGACAGATTATGATTCACAGCAAAAGACCGCAATGTGCAACACAGCAGGATTTCCAAGGAAGGATATGAAAGCTACAGCCAAACACAATGGGCTTTCAAATTACATCTCAAAGTGACCACACTCCTGTTCCACGGCAAGGGAATAAAATAACAAAGAGACAAATACTCTTCTAGTGTGGCCAGCAGGCCCCGGGCAGCGACCGTCCCTGTGCTGGGCACTGGGGAGGCCAAACCTCAAATCCTGGGGGAAGTTTTGGGCCTCTTGCGCCACAAAAGCCCTTGAGGTGCTGGAGCAAGTTGAGAGAAGGGAACAGAGCTGGTGAGGGCCTGGAGCACAAGTGTGATGGGAGCGGCTGAGGGACTTGGGGGGTTCAGCTGGAGAACAGGAGCTGAGGGGAGACCTTCTGATCTCTGAACTGCCTGAAAGGAGCTTGGAGCCGGGGGGGAGGGTCGGGCTCTGCTCCCCAGGAACAAGCGCCAGGAGCGGAGGAAACGGCCTCAAGTTGCGCCAGGGGAGGTTGACGTTGTATCTGGGGAGCAATTTCTTCCCCAAAGGGCTGTGGGGCATTGGAACAGGCTGCCCAGGGCAGTGCTGGAGTCACCACCCCTGGAGGGTTGGACAGACGGACATGAGGTTCTCAGGACATGGGGCAGTGCCGGGGTGGTTTATGATTGGACTTGATGATCTTGAGGGGCTTTTCCAACCAAAATGATTCTGTGATTCTTTAAAGGCTAAACATGAGGGAAGTGAGGAGGGAGAGGAGGGCATCCATCACCACATGACTCAGTCTCACCTCCATCACATGACTTTACAGATCCTTGAAAACACTGACACCTTCTTGACACTTAAACCTGTTCCACTCTTCTCTCCCAGCCGAGCCCATTGCGCACACTCCGGCATATTAAAAACTCACCTAGTTCTGTTGGCTTCAACAGTTCATCCAGGGTCGTATAGAAGGGAAGTTTCACCAGCCGAACTTCAGGCTTCACAACTTTGGGTGGCAACCTTCCCAGTCCATTAAGGTATTTCCCATAGAGCACAGGATAGTCAATATTAGTCGTGGAGATAGAAGTCCGAGCAACGGTGCTCCCGCGGTCGTACGACGAATGTATGGAGAGTGTGTCGGGAGAGCGATGCTGCTGCGGCTGGGGCTGCACCACTTCAGAGCTCTTCTTGGCATAGCGAGTCTCATAGAGCTCCTTAATTTTCTTGAAAACTTCGGGGCTGCAGTCAAATTGGACCAATTGCAATGCTCTGGTGACTAGTTCGTGTTTAAGTCCGCTTTTACTCCTGCCAACAAAGCCCAGCAACATCTGAAGATCTGAGACTCGGAAACTCATCACCATGTTCTAGGGGATAAAAAAATTAAAAACGTTCTTATGGTTATAAAAAGGCAAAGCGTCAGTTTGCGCTATACTCTATAACTAGAATCCAAAATACTAAAAAAATCCCTTATAAGAAAGACATCAGATCTTCTGTTCAAATCAGCTGTTATTCACCTGATCAGCATCCCATTTCTTAGGTATTTGCTTGAGCAAAGCAAATGCAGAGGAGATCATCAATTGATATGTCAGCAAAATCCAAGAAACACTCTGACAGTCATCGAATTACTCAAAAATAATTAGTGATAAATGCTCAGCATCCTCGAAACAGGTGGACGGAAGAAAGAGGGACCACAAAGGAAAACGTCTCAAGCAGCAGGTCCCACAAAATACATGGAATATCAGCTCCTTTAGCATGGAGGCTCAAAGCATCCAGACTTCCCAGGCACCTTCGGGTGAGAGAGCTACATTAAAAGCTTCATCTAGAACGAAGCATAAGGCAAAAGAAGAAAACAAATGTAAAACGGAAGGTGGAAGATATTTAAGTGAACTGGGGACAGCAGTCCTTTCATACTGTATTTCAATGTACCTGTACAGGCAAAAAACTCTCCAGAATCCTCCTTATGCATACAGGATAACTAAACAAAAAATATTGCGTATTTTAGACTATGGAAATATATTAAAAAGCTATTGAAAAGAGCAGCATGTTCCCATGAGAACGATGTGTCTGAACTCTCTTTGGGTGCTCTGCCAAGTGCTCCCCATGGCCGCAGCCAGGAGCTGCCTTGGCTGTTGCTCTGGTACCATCCGATTCGGTGTTTCAACAACTAGAAAAACCAAGCCAGAGACAAACCCCAAACCAAACCCAACAAAACCAACAACTATCTCCATCTTCAAAAGTTTACTCTCTTGCCTGTAAGTGATTCAAAGACCATACTACACTATACAGCAACTTCCCATTAGACTAAGACTAGAAATTATCTCTGTTAAAACTACTGCTAGAGCCTGGCGAGACTGATGTTTCAGCTCTCTCACAACAAAGCAGCATTAAGAATGCACGAGACGAACTTATCAAGTACACAGCTTCGAAAATTGAAGCTGCCCTGAAAACATACTTGACAGGTACCTACACGTAATCACTCGATAGCCTTCTTGGTTTGGGGAAAACACAGGAACCCAAGAAGAAACCTCAGCTGTCTTACAGTAAAAACAAACCAGAAGCAGAGACCCAGCAGGTCTCTTCTCCCCAACCTATATTCCACTCTTGTTTGGGGATTAAATAACGAAGCATAAAAGTCAGATTTCTGTTGAAGTTAATAGTCATCTTGTAATTTCCTGAAAGAAAACAGCTAAGATCTATGTATTTTAAATTGAGAAAGCTACTCCTGATTCCAGGAACATTTAACAGCCGCTTTTGCATGTATGGGATTTAAGACTATAGAGAAAATGTCATTTTGTTTTCTCCTTTTTTATGAAATCTGTCATTTAAGCTGGAAGCCCAAAAGATGTTACACAAACGTCACTGGCTGCAGTTAAAATTTTTGGCAGTCATGATGTGTCCCGAAATACCTTTGATGAGAAGAAAAAAAGACAACTTGAAAGAGGAGAGAGAAGATCCTTAATTGCCAGAAAGTCAGGATTCAAGAGATCTGGATTCATGCAGCTGCTTCACTAGATACCACCTGTACGATACTGGAGAAATCTAGTCTCTGCATCTCAGTTTTCCCCAAAACGTAGAGCGTATTGTCCTTTCTGAAGAACTTTGAAGACAAAGAGCATACTTTAAAGGATAAATACATCAAGGCAGATAAATACTTGAAGACTGCAGTAGCAGGGAAGCCACAGGAGCAGCAGACAGGTGCTCCTGTCCTCACTGCTCCCGCACCACCGGCCGTCGGGACTGTTGGTGCGTAAAGCAGAGTTTGAGCTGACAGCCTTCTGCAGTTTACACGGAGAAGGGTGTCAGATCCAGAAGGACGACCAGATTTGAGCAGTAACAGAAGAACAAGTTTCAGACAAAGAAAACCTGTCACTGAGGCTTGGGCCTGCACGATAGCAAGAGCAGCAGAGAAACCAGATTAACTACCAAGACTGTTAACACTAAAGTCCACTCCTCCCCCGAGGAGCCTGGTGTGAGCAGCGCAGAGCCCATCAAACACCCACTATAGGGGTAACCACCACACCTTGGAAGCATCTCTCCTTCTCCAGAGGGGTCCTGGGCTCGGCTCACAACACCAACAGGGGCCCAAGAGCAGGGAGAGGGCTGTGCCTTCTAAACCAAGACTCTTCCAAATCTTATTTTTGCAACCACTCAGCCACAACCTCCCCGAGGAGACGATCCCACAGGTGCTAAACACTTTCCATCCACAGGTGTTGCTCTGTAAGTGCCCTCAGCTTCCCTGTGATGCTGTGGGTCGAAGCTTCTGCGCTGGCACACACAGATAGCGGGACAGTCCCAGCTCCCAGGGCCGGTGAACGGGGACACAAGAGGGACAAGAACAAAGCTGCAGCAGAGCAGGGATCACAGAGCGAGGAGGCCCATGAGACACCTCAGAAGCACAACGTGCCCTCAGGCACAGCTGCTGTTCGGACATTTCACATCAGCCCCGCACAGCCGGGCCCAGCACAGAGGGCTCTGCCCCAGCGCCGGGCACCGCTCGTCCCGCCGCCGCCGCGGTGGCTCCGGGTCCCCGCCCGGCTGGACAGCTCCGCTCCGCGCCCCCGCACCGGCCTCGGGCAGCCCGGGACAGGCCGCGGAGGGGCGGCCGGACAGCGGGCACGACCGGCCCGGGGCTCCGCGGGGAAGAGGGGACAGGCCCGGGGAGCAGGGGAGGGAAATCCGCCGGGCGGTGGGGAGAAACCACCTGCGCTAATTAATCACTGGGAATTAACTGCCGGAAAGGCCAGGGCCCGGCCCGGCAGCCCCAGGGAGCCGCCCGCTCCTGGGTCGCCGGGCCGGGCCAGAGCCGGGGTCCGGCGGGGGCTGCGGGCAGGCCCGGGGAGCGGGGCGGGGCAGCCCCTGAGGTAAAAGTGGGGGTGGGGGGGGCGGTCCCGGGGCGCCGCCCCCCGGCTCTCACCGCCGGGCCCGGTGCCAAGGCTGCGCCGCTCGCTCGCGGTCCCCTCGCCGGCAGCCGCCTGGCCCTTCCCAGCCCGGCCCAGGCCCCGCCAGCGGGGCGGGGGCTCCGCTCACTCACTCACTTTCGCCTCCACCAGCTCCGCCGCCATCTTGGCCTCCAGCGTCCACCGCGCCGGGAGCCGCCGCCGGGTCACGTGACACCCGCGGCGGGGGAGGAGCCCTCACAGGCGCGCGCCGCCCAATCCGCGCGCGCGCTCTTCTCCCCGCGGGACGCGGCCTCTCTGCGCACGCGCGGCCGCCCCGCCCCGCCCCTCCCGGAGCCGCCTTCCCGGGTGTCTTAAAGGGACAGCGCCCCGCCAACCGGTGGCCGCAGGGCTGGAGGCGGCCCCCGCGGCAAGCGAGAGGTGGAGAGCGAGCGGGCAGGTGGAAGCGCGGCCCCTCGGGGTGATGTGTGGTGCCCTCCAAAATGGCGGCAGGTAGATACCACAGGCCGCGCTGTGCCTGGGCCAGGACTGGCGGCTCCGCTGCCTTCGTTTCACTGCGAGAGGCTTTTGGAGAGCAGGTGGCTGCTGTGTGCTTTCTGGAGAGAAAACGCTCTGGGAAGAACCCCCAAAAAGCAGCTTTTGGATCTGTGTCTTCATCAGGGAAACCCAAAGGACACCAGCCTAACCATCCTGCCCACCCTGTGGCAGCCTCCTCTCAAACCTGAGCTTGCAAATCTCGGATTTTCCTGCTGGATCTCGAACCTTGGAGCTGCCAGACCCTCTGACATCCTCTGCTCACCCCTGCACATCAGCTCCAGGGACCATGACAACTTCCCGCTGTGCCAGCCCCTCCGACGGGCTCCCCACCATGGCACACAAACCCAACCTGCTCCATGGCCATGGCGTCCCCTGCACAGGTCAGCGATTGTGCCCCCCATGGGCGCTTGGGGAGGAGATGTTCTCTCCAATGATTAAAACACCTTTTATGTGGGGAGAAATTATTTCTCCTAAGCCTGACAGTGTTTCCCCAGGGTCTGGTTGCTCAGCCTCTAAGAGCAACCTCCCCTCCAGCTCCAGGCCGAGTTACCAGCTGGTAACCCCAGTAGCTGGGGTGAAATGCTGCACTAGGAGAGGTTTTCTGGCACTTTCCCCTCCTTTTCGTCAACCCCACAAGCTAATTAACCAAAAAGACAATTAGCCAGTTTTCTAGGCAAGCCAATATGTTAATCAGGCTCACCAGTGTTCCCTTCCAGTCTGGCAAAAGCCATATCGGTGCTAAAAATTCAAGCGATTGCTATGGAAACCCCAGCAGCTGATAACTCATCCTGTCACACTGAGAACGCAGGAGCCAGATCCGTCCCGGGTGTAGCTCCACTGCTGTCCTGCTGGTCCCTGCCTGTGGCCGGTGCAGGGGACAGACGGGCTGGGGATGGGTTGGGAATTTGGCAGCAGCCATGGCTACAGGGAGAAGTGACGTGGGGACAGAGTGCCTTGGATTTGTGTGAGTTTTCTTCACTGCAGCTGAGGGCGATGGAGCCTCCCATGGTGGTGGAAAGAAGGAAAAAGCAACAAAATATTTATGTTGTGGGGATGGAGAGTTACGGTCCCCATGCCTGGAGTCCCTCGCCTGCACATGTAACCTCCCTTTAACGTGTTTCTAACTCAGGGAATGCTCTTCATCATGTAGAGCTTCAGCTTCCCAGCTCACTGGGACAAACCAAAGGGAGTTTGGCTCTTCGTTCCAGTGCTGGGTTGGCAGGAATCCCGCAAAATGGGGTGTGGGGCCTTCCCTGGCACTGCACCGTCATTCTGCACCCATCAGCTGGGTTATCTTGGACTCTGTTCTCCCAGAGCACAAGGAATCACACACCCGCCCAAGGAGGAGCGGGGCTGCTGGTGTCTCCAAAGGGACCTCAGTGGCCGCCAGGGTCCCAGCCAGAGCCTCTCAGCCCTGGATACAACCCCGGTGCTGCAGCCCGAGGCTGCGGGGTGAGGCCCCGTTCCCCGGTGATGAGGCGCCTCGGTGCGCGGGCTCGGTGGCTGCAGGACAGCCCCGCGGGTCCGGCCGGGTGCGGATCCCCGCGGTTCCCGGTGCTCCTGGGTCGGCTCCGCTGCAGGGGGAGCCGCTCCTCCCCGCCCGCAGGGGGCGCTGCAGCGGCGGCGCCCCGTCTCACGGCCGGGCCGGCTGGCGCATGCGCAGCGCGGGGACCCTGCGGGGCCGGGGCGGGCGGAGGGCGCCGGGCCACGGCAGCGACCGGCCTTGGCGGGGAGGGGCCAGGCGGGGCGGAGAGCAGCAGGGCGGGCAGAGCCCAACGGTGGACGGTGTCGGTACCGGGGTCTGCTCTACCGGCCTCTTCCTTGCCCGTCGATCACCGCCCGCAGCGGCCGTACCGACTCCGGTCCCCCGGGTCGGTTCCCACCCGAGTTAGCAGCAGAGGATGGGGAGGACTTTGCCCCTGCTGCGGCCCGGGCACAGCTACGGCAGCGCGGGGCGGGAGCTGCAGGTCGCAGCCCCCCCGTAGGCCCCGGTGCAGCCCCGGTGAGCGGCCACGTGGTCCCACCCCGGCGGAACAGTCCTCCCAACTATAGAGCCTGCCGGCTGCTGCGGGCCAGAGAGGCGCGGTCGCGCATGCGCTCTGAGCGCAGGGTGCGTATGTTCCGCCCCCCGGCCGGCGCCGTCGTATAAGAAGGGGGCGGTTGACGTCAGCGTTCTCTTCCGCCCGCTCTGCGCTCGCCAGCGAGACAGGGCTGTTGCCGCCGCCATTGCTGTCACCCCCCCGCCCCGGAGAATCCACCGCCATCCGCCACCATGGTGAGCCCCTGCGTCCTGCCGCTGCCCCGACGGGCTGAGCGGGCACCGCGCTCGCTGCAACGCGGGGGATGGCAGCCCCGGGACGGCCCGCGGGCCTGCGGCGGAGCCAGCGGCCTGTGGTGCTGGGCTGGGCCGCTGCTGAGGGGAGAGGGGTGGGGCTGGCGAGCGTGCCGGGGGGGAGGGGACTGTCCCCGGGGAGAATCGGGGCCCTCGCCCGGCGGGTGGTGTTCGGCGGCCTTGGGGGGCTGTGTCAGCCCCCGTAGTGCCCTCCCGGTGCTGCCGCGGCCGTGCCGCTGGGCCCGGTGGTGCTGCGGCTGCTCTGTGGGGAGGGAGAACGGTGCCAGCAGCCGTGATGTGGCACCGGGTGGTGTTGACACCGCGGACGGGCCTCTGCGGTGGCCGGCGGCTGCCTTATGTAACGCTGCGGCCCGGGCGGGGACAATGCTACCGGAACACCGGGCTGTCACCTGCCCGCTGCAGAGCAACAAGCAAATGGGGCTTGGTTTTTGTGGGGGTTTGCCTCAAGGAACCGCTGGCGTTGCTGCAGATCATAGGACACGGAGGCAGAGCAGGAGTGCACTGCTTGTGCTGCAGGCCCGGGCCCCTCTGCTTGTCACACTGGTGTCTGCAGTGCCCTTGCTCCTCTCCTCTGCCCAGGCAGAATTGGTGTTGGTGTGACCGTGGCAGGTATTTGTGGTGTTGGTTTGGTCTCTTAGAACTGCCACAAGCTGTTTCTCTATACCTTATATTTTCTTCCTCCTCCC
Organism: Patagioenas fasciata; assembly: GCF_037038585.1. Lineage (NCBI taxonomy): Eukaryota > Metazoa > Chordata > Aves > Columbiformes > Columbidae > Patagioenas > Patagioenas fasciata. The sequence goes on along the minus strand of NC_092546.1, from coordinate 4,309,250 downwards.
GCTTCTCTTCTTCAAGGTGAACTTCACAGTAGACCAGATACGGGCCATCATGGATAAAAAGGCCAACATCAGAAACATGTCTGTGATTGCCCATGTTGATCACGGCAAATCAACCTTGACTGATTCTCTGGTATGCAAAGCTGGTATCATCGCCTCTGCCCGTGCGGGGGAGACCCGTTTCACCGACACAAGGAAGGATGAGCAGGAACGGTGCATCACCATCAAATCAACGTGAGTTCCTTCCCTTCAGGCACCTCGGTGCTCCTGCTGTGTGGTCTGAGCTTGAGGGGAGCTTTGAGTCCTTCACTGTTTTGATCGTGAGGTGGAACAAGATGATGTCAGGTGTTCTCTGGTCTAGTCCAGCAGCTCAGCCCTTGCTCGTGAGGATTGCTTAAATGAAAGAGCAAGTATTGATTGGCTTGTGAATCATAGAGTGCAGCCTTGGTGGCCACTGGGAAATAGATGTGAGGTGGGAGCTTCAGCTTCCTGCGTTAGCACTGGGGCTGCTGGATGTGGCTGGTGCCTGCTGGATGCAGCACAGAGACTGTCTTGTCAGTGTCTCTGGTGACATACCTGGCATCTGTGTCACCATGGGTGACACAGGACCCTGGGGGCATGAAAAGGGATCAAAAAAGGAGGTTGGGCTTGGTAGAATAAGCCTAAATCCTTGACTGAAAGAAATTGAATCCTCTTTGGGTGCTTTAAATGACGTGGAGTCAGGAGAGGTTATGATTTCAGAAAAGCATAGGAAGGGCAGATTTTAGCTTGTGCTCCTGGTCATCTCTCACACTGGCCTCCCAGGAATGCGCTTCAGGAAATCCTCAAGTGCAGGTGCAGCTGTATGTGCAGGATAAAAAGCTGTTTTGAAGTATTGGAGAGAGGTAAACTCTAGATATTAATTTAAATGGTTTTTCTTTTATTTCAGGGCTATTTCTCTATTTTATGAACTCTCTGAAAACGATTTGGCCTTCATCAAGCAGAGCAAGGATGGTTCTGGTTTCTTGATCAACCTGATTGACTCTCCTGGGCACGTGGACTTCTCTTCAGAGGTCACTGCTGCCCTTCGTGTCACTGACGGTGCCCTGGTTGTTGTGGACTGTGTCTCTGGTAAGGTTTTCTGCAGCTCTATGCAACTGGAGCATTTGTTTGGTGAGTTTGAAGAGGAGGATAACTAATTCCCCTGTGTTTGTCAGGCGTGTGCGTGCAGACAGAGACCGTGCTGCGTCAGGCCATTGCTGAGAGGATCAAGCCTGTCCTGATGATGAACAAGATGGACCGAGCGCTGCTGGAGCTGCAGCTGGATCCAGAAGAGCTGTACCAGACCTTCCAGCGCATTGTGGAAAACGTCAACGTCATTATCTCCACGTATGGAGAAGGAGAAAGTGGCCCCATGGGAAACATCATGGTAAGTGGAAGGCAGGGAAGGCCAAGTTAAAAATAATTTGCTCTAGTGAGTGGGAGCGGTTGTGAGTCCTCGCTGGTTCTTCCCTTCTCAAATGGAGAAGTGAGAGCAGAATAACGCTGGCAACCGTACTGCCCAGGCATGTGCTGCTTTGGAGCTCTCTCTGGCTTTACTTCCATGTCTTTTGATAGTAAAAGGCAAATTAAGCAAATGAACACTATAAATACAATAAATTATTTTCTCTTTTTACAAAGACTGCCCTTGTTTTATCAACACTTTCTTGCTCATGTCACATCTGTGATACTGGGTGATGCAAGATCCCAGTCTACACAGTATGGTTCCCTGCTTGCTGCAGGTTTTTGTGTATTCCTGATCCTTCTCGTAAAGGACAAGAATCTTAAAGTACACAAATTTTTGCAGCTGCTCAGCTGTCTGAATACGTAATTGGTCAAATTGATGAAAAATGGATGTAACTCTGCTGTACAAAGCTGGGTGGGTGTGTGGCCAGGCTGTCCCCAGACCTCAGAGATGGCTGCTGTTGCAGAACTGTTCGAAGATCCTATAGTTCTGAAGCTTCCTCTTCAAACTCTTTGTACTTAGGTGTTTTTTGGGACCAAGTAGGCTGATTCTGTAATGCTCTGTGGCTGCTCCTTTGTAACCTGACTGTCCCATTCCCTTTCAGATTGATCCAGTGCTCGGTACCGTCGGCTTTGGTTCTGGCCTGCATGGCTGGGCTTTCACTCTGAAACAGTTTGCTGAAATGTACGTTGCAAAGTTTGCTGCCAAGGGTGATTCCCAGATGAATCCATCTGAACGTGCCAAGAAAGTAGAAGACATGATGAAGAAGCTGTGGGGAGACAGGTGAGGAATTGTGGCCACTGATTTTAATTCCAGATTGGTTCTGGCTGTAGCCTGATGCTGTAGAAGATGGGTAAATAGGGAGGATGTGGTCATTGACGGCTCTGTCTCCGTGACCTCGTGCACATGCCACCAAAAGAGCTGTTTTCCCGTGAAATCTTTACAGAAGGAAACATGAAGATAATGGGATGGGGATGGAGAGCTGGTAACATGAGTTAAATGTATTTTGGTGAGCTCTGAAAGCCTGAGAGTGGTGGGGGAAAGTAGGCAGAACGAACCACACCTCCATAGCTGAACTGAGCACTGATACTTGTCTGACTTGATTATTTTTCCAGATATTTTGATCCTGCTACTGGCAAGTTCAGCAAGTCTGCTACCAGCCCTGATGGAAAGAAACTGCCCAGGACCTTCTGCCAGCTCATCCTCGACCCCATCTTCAAGGTGAGGTCCTCAGCATTCAGCACGTGCTTGTGCCATACACTCTGGTTCAGTTACAGTGCGTGATGATGGAAAATTTCTTCACTTTGACCTGACTTGTCTGATTGAAGAAATTTTAAATATCTGACACATCTCATTACTCTGTGTGGGCAAGGAATCTGGTGCAGGCAAATCTGTGTCTGAGCCTCCAAAAGGCTTCAGCTCAGTGATGGGCAAGAACAGAGATTCTCTTTAGAGATGTTTGTGCTGCTGCTTCAAACTGTGTCACTGGCAACATTAAAAACTGCTGCTGTTGTTCCAGGTTTTCGATGCAATCATGCACTTCAAGAAAGAGGAGGCGGCTAAACTGATTGAGAAACTGGACATCAAGCTTGACAGTGAAGATAAGGACAAGGAGGGCAAACCCCTTCTGAAGGTGAGATTGGGCTGAATTGTCTGTGGGGAGGAGATGAGTAGTTGTGCTGCTCTGTGTAAATGTACTACTAGGCAGCTACAAGCCCTGCTTGGGTGGTGAGCAGGTTGTGAGCAGTCTGCCCGGGTCTCACTCTGCTCTCTGCTCAGGCCGTGATGAGGCGGTGGCTGCCTGCCGGAGATGCCCTGCTGCAGATGATCACCATTCACCTGCCTTCTCCCGTCACAGCCCAGAAGTACCGCTGCGAGCTGCTCTACGAGGGACCCCCTGATGATGAGGCTGCTATAGGTACGATGAGTCGCTGCTTTGCTGCCCTGCATCTCTTCACATAAGTGCTTGAAAATGCCTATAGCCATCTTGTTCACCACATATACAGCATGGTAGCTACTGTAATTCATAGAATCATAGAATAGTTTGGATTAGAAGGGACCTTCCCGGCTCCCCCAGTGCCACCCCTGCCATGAGCAGGGACATCTTCACCAGCTCAGGTTGCTCAGAGCCCCGTCCAGCCTGGCCTGGGATGTCTCCAGGGATGGTTCATCCACCGCCTCTCTGGCCAACCTGGGCCAGCCTCTCACCACCCTCAGGGCCAACAATTCCTTCCTCATGTCCAGCCTGAATCTCCCTCCTTTAGTTTAAAACCATCACCTCTCGTCCTGTTGCAACAGGCCCTACTCAAAATTCTCTCCCTATCTTTATCAGCCCCTTTTAAGTACTAAAAGGCCACCATAAGGTCTCCCCAGAGGCTCAAGAAGTCTTGAGTCTGTAGCTTTTCTTGTATGGATGGAAGAAGCTGTATAGCTCGCAGCTTTACTCTGGAGGAATGAGCTGCTCAGTCACTAGAGAGCAGCCAGGGTATGTGCCAGAGGTCAACAGGCTGGGACAACACCAGGTACAGGTTTCATCTTTAGGGTTGAATGAGGGACAGGGCACCATGTGTGAGAAATGGCACTGAACTAAGCTGATCTCTCCCCCCAGGTATTAAGAACTGTGACCCCAAAGGTCCCCTGATGATGTACATCTCTAAAATGGTGCCAACTTCCGACAAGGGACGTTTCTACGCTTTTGGACGTGTCTTCTCTGGTCTCGTCTCAACTGGCTTGAAAGTCAGAATCATGGGACCAAACTACACACCTGGCAAGAAGGAGGATCTGTACCTGAAGCCAATTCAAAGGTCAGTCCTGGCTGGGATGTGCTGTGTGGTTCAGATTTGTGGTTCTGGTACCATCTTGGGTCTCTTCTCATCTCTGAGGCCCATCAAGACGCTTGGCTGTTAACTTCAAGCCTGCTGCTGCAGCTCCAGGTTACTGCCTGGTGGGTGGGACCTCCTCTTTCAGACTTAATTAAAATGACTTTCTCTTTTGCCAGGACCATTCTCATGATGGGCCGCTACGTTGAACCCATTGAGGACGTGCCTTGTGGAAACATTGTTGGTCTGGTTGGTGTTGACCAGTTCCTTGTGAAGACTGGAACCATCACCACCTTCGAGCACGCTCACAACATGAGGGTCATGAAGTTCAGCGTCAGCCCCGTTGTGCGTGTGGCTGTGGAAGCCAAGAACCCGGCTGACCTGCCCAAACTGGTGGAGGGACTGAAGCGTCTGGCCAAGTCTGACCCTATGGTGCAGGTGAGTGTCCAAAAATGTTTAGGGAACAGGAGAAATCTTGGTCCTGCTGGCACAGGAGTCTTCTGCCTTTAATTGTGGTGGTGCTCGCAGGAAAGTGTTGAGTGTTGGTCCCAGGAATATGGTGTTTTACTTTGGGCTTGGTGCCAGGTCATCCCCAGATCAGTGGAAGGAGCATCTGCAGTAGCTTTAGGAGTCAAAGACAAAAATTGGAAACAGTTGTTTTATGCGTGAGAGCTTGTGTTGCGTTGCGGTCAAAAGCCTCACCTGCTGTATCAATGGTCTTCTCAGTGCATAATTGAGGAGTCTGGGGAGCACATCATCGCCGGGGCAGGGGAACTGCACCTGGAGATCTGCCTGAAGGATCTGGAAGAGGACCACGCCTGCATTCCCATCAAGGTAGAGGAGCTGTCGGTGAGCTCTGGGTGGGTGTCTGAGCTGCCCTTTGTTTGGTGGCTTCACTGTTCTTTGCTCCTTGTCACTGCAGAAATCAGATCCTGTCGTGTCCTACCGTGAGACAGTCAGCGAGGAATCCAACGTGATGTGCCTTTCCAAGTCCCCCAACAAACACAACAGGCTGTACATGAAGGCCCGGCCCTTCCCGGATGGCTTGGCTGAGGACATCGACAAGGGTGAGGTCACTGCTCGTCAGGAGCTGAAGCAGCGAGCTCGTTACCTGGCCGAGAAGTACGAGTGGGATGTCACCGAAGCCAGGAAAATCTGGTGCTTTGGTCCCGACGGCACCGGCCCCAACATCCTGACCGACATCACCAAGGGGGTGCAGTACCTGAACGAGATCAAGGACAGCGTGGTGGCTGGCTTCCAGTGGGCGACAAAGGAGGTAGGGACAGCGCCTGGGCTGGGTGGCGTGAACACTACTGCACGTCTGTCTCTACGAAGACGTGTCAGAAAAAGTATCACAGTGCAATGTATTTCATAATTCAGAAGTGTATTGTAGGCGAAACGAAATTCAGTGGCAGCTGGAGTGAAGATGACGTGAGTTTAAACACATACACAACCTCAAGACAAAAAGGTTCTCCTTTTTGATGATCTTCCCAGCTACCCCTGCCGTGACAGGGACACCTTCACCAGCTCAGGTTGCTCAGAGCCCGGTCCCTGGAGACAGAGCTGTTGCATGAAGATACTGGTGTAAATGGTTTCAGTGCTTGAAGCTTCCTCCAAGGAGCTGTGACTTGGGGATAGAGTAGCTGGTGATTAAGTTCTGGGCAAGGACTTGCCAAGTGGTTCCTTTCTGTGCCAAGCAGGATCTGGTGCTTCCTGCTCTAGAACCTGCTGCCAAGGAATGTTTGTGAGCTGAGGTACCAGAGCCTCCTGGTAGGGAACACCAGTTGTCCCCCGGTGCTGTGTTGGTTGACCCCGTTGTGTGCTTTCCCAGGGGGTCCTGTGCGAGGAGAACATGCGCGGCGTGCGTTTTGATGTGCACGATGTCACCCTGCACGCTGATGCCATCCACCGCGGAGGCGGGCAGATCATTCCCACTGCCAGGAGATGCCTCTACGCCTGTGTGCTCACCGCTCAGCCCAGGCTCATGGAGCCCATCTATCTTGTGGAGATCCAGGTGAGGAACCTCTGCTTGGCCCTGAAGATCCTATGTGAAGAAGATGAGTAGGTGGTTTGAGGTCCTGACACCTCCCTCTCTCTTGCAGTGCCCAGAGCAGGTGGTGGGTGGCATCTATGGTGTCCTGAACAGGAAGCGTGGCCACGTGTTTGAGGAGACCCAGGTGGCTGGTACCCCCATGTTTGTGGTCAAGGCCTACCTGCCTGTCAACGAGTCCTTTGGTAAGTGCTGGTGCTGGGAAGGAAGGAGGGAGATCCTTTGATTTACAGTAACGATTATAGGATCATTTAGGTTGGAAAAGACCTTGAAGATCAAGTCCAACCATTAACCCAACACTACCCCGTATTCCTGAGAACCTCATCTCCATCTGTCCAGCCCTCCAGGGATGGTGACTCCACCACTGCCCTGGGCAGCCTGTTCCAATGCCCTTTGGGGAAGAAGTTGTTCCCAAGATCCAGCCCTGGTGATCCAGAGTGTGGGTTCTGCTGGAGGTGACACTGACCTACACCCCTTTTTCTTCAACCTCACCCTCCTCTGTTCTTCCTCACAGGTTTCACAGCGGATTTGAGGTCCAACACGGGGGGTCAGGCCTTCCCCCAGTGTGTCTTTGACCACTGGCAGATCCTGCCCGGGGATCCGTTTGACGCCGCCAGCCGTCCCTCCCAGGTGGTGGCCGAAACTCGCAAACGCAAAGGCCTGAAGGAAGGGATCCCTGCCCTCGACAACTTCCTTGACAAACTCTAATTAAACTCGTTGGGACTCTGGGGTTGGGAAAAAATAAAAGAAATTAATTAAGTAGCGTTAATGCCCGTGTGAAGGGGTAGACGCCTGTGACCACCATCTCTTTGCATTGTTAATTAATCAGTTTCATAGCGATTTGAGACTTTACATGAGGAGAAACAAATGAAAAAAAAAAAAGCCTTATAGGTTTCTGTGTTGCACATGACTCATCTTTGCCATTGTAACTAAAACATTTCCACTAGGTTTGCCCGAATCTGTATTTATTTGACTCAAAGCAAGGTTGGTGGGGGGGAGATGTCCTCCTTCATTTCTCCCCCAAAAAATGGGTTAAATCCATGCAAAATGAGGATCGATGCAGTGTGACTGTCCGTCGTTGACCATCGCCGCCTGTATTAGTGCCACTGGAATTAATAAAATTGGATAATGGTGATTAATGTGTTTTCCTGTGGGGTGCCGCCTTGCGGGTGGGAGGACCGGGTGGGCGGGGTAGCAACAGCGCTCCCACCCTTGGCTCCGCCCACCCTTTTGGCTCCGCCTACGGGGCGGAGCCAAAAGGGTGGGCGGAGCCAAGGGTAGGCGGGGCCGGTAGCAGTGTTGGAATGCGGCGACGCGGGCGGCGGCGGCTCAGGTGGGGCCGGGGGAATGAGGGGGGATGTGGCGGGTTGAGGGGGCTGTGGGGCAGGGAACGGGCTGTGGGGTTCGGGGGTGTGGTTTGGGGGGCTGTGGAGCGACAGATTGAATTTGGGGGGGATGTGAGGGCTGGGTGGGGCTGTGAGGGATGAGGGTTTGCGGCCTGTGAGGGTTGTGAGGGAGCAGGATGGCGGTGTGGGGGTGCGGGGTGTGGGGCTGTGAGGGATGAGGGTTTGCGACCTGTGAGGGTTGTGAGGGAACGGGATGGGGGTGTGGGGATCGGGATGGGGGGGTGTGGGGCAGAAAAGGGACTGTGGGGGATTGGGATGGGGGGGCTGGATTTTGGGGGCAAAAGGGCAGAAAGGGGCTGTGGGGCCGATGGGACAGGGAGAGCTGTGGGTTTGGGGCCTGGGGGGCAGTGGGGGATTGGGATGGGGGGATGTGGGGCAGGAAGGGGCTGTGGGAATCTGGGGGGCAACTCTGGGTCTGGGGGCAATAGGGCAGGAAGGGGCTGTGGGTGTGGGGCCCGTGGGGCAGGGGGAGCTGTGAGGGATCAGGCTGGGGGGATGTGCTGCTTTGGGGCTCCCTGGCTCCTGTCTGCTGTCCCCCAAAGGGGACAGGGTCCCTGGCCCCAGGCAGGGACTGTTTGTTGCTGGTGTCGACGTGCGGCTCCTGGGGCACAAACCCCCTTTTCTGGTGCTGCAGGTGCTGATCCCCGGCTGCTCCCCGGTGTCCTCCTCCCCTCGTAGGCTCGGGGTGGCTTCGGCCCTGCCAGGGCCCCGCAGCCATGTCCACCTTCCGGCAGGAGAGCGTGGAGGACTTCTACGAGATGGGGGAAGAGCTGGGCAGGTGAGTGACATCCCATTGTGCTCTGGGGGGGCTTCTGTGGCAGCTCCTCCTGCCCGAGCACCAGGACAGGAGCTTCACCCGGCTGCTGCAGCCCTCGTGGTGTCCCTGCGCTGGTGGCATCCCCTATGTCACCTCAATGGGACTGGGGGCTGTGCTGAGATCCGGGCACTCAGGCATTAATTAACATTAAACTCACTCCTATATCTGGGCAGGCGTAGCAGCTCCCTGCAGAGCTCCCATCCTGTCTGGGTTTGGCCAGGGCCGCCGGGTCGGTGCTGGTGGCTTCCAGCCCTTCTGGGTCGCTGCCGCCCGGCTCTGTGCCGGTGGGATGGATCTGGGGTGAATCATCGCATGCAAATGGGATTTAATCATCCGGGATGCAAAGCGGCGCAGTGGGGGGGTGTGGGCTGGGTTTGGATCCTCAGGCGCTGCCTCGGCCACGCCAGCCCTGGTGCCGGCACCGCGGGCGCTCGGGTTCTGCTGCCTGGGCACGGGGCTCCTTGTGGCGCTGCTTACGGGACACTGGGAAATAATTGTGTGGTGGAAACATTTTAGGTGGCTTCAGCAGTTTTTTAAGAGCGGGGAAGCTCCCAGGGATGTACTGTGGGTCCTTGCGGGGCTGTGCTGCAGCTGTGGTGTGAGCTGTGGGGATGGGAGAGGGGTCTGGGGGCTGGATCCCACCTGGGCAAGGCTGGTTCTTTTCCGGGGGGGCTGCGGGTGGCCCTGGCCATGATGCGGGGGTGTATAAAGGCGTGTTGGGTCTGAGCGCGCACGGAAGCCGGTGACGGAGGCTGGTGACGGGGACCAGACGTCACCACATGCCGGCAGGGTGGCCAATGGCCGGGGCAGTGGGGAGGGGACAGAGCAGCCTGGGGATGTGGGACGGCTCCCGCCCGCAGGGGAAGGTGCTGAGGGGCCATGGGGGGCTTGGCCGGGGCAGGAGGGACCAGAGTTGGGATCCTGCCATAGCAGTGATGCTGGTGTCAGCAGGACCTGGCTCCTCGAAGCGCTTGTTGATGCCCAGAGCGCCCCGGCCCCCCACCACAGCGCACTTTGAGCTGTCACCTGCGGTTACTCAGGCATTTCCTCCCCTGTCACCTTCCCCATCGGAGCTGTATGGTTCCCAGGGACCACCGGGCTCCGGGATTTGCTCCTGAGAACAGCCTGGGGGCTCCTGGCTGGAAGTGGAGACCAAGGGACATCTCCCAGCCCCAGGTGGTCACAGCAGCACCTGAACAGCCTGGGGAGGGTCAGCAGCTGCTGTGTCCCTGGGAGGAATTCCCTTGCTCCGTTCCGGCGAGAAATTCCCTTCCTACTTCCTGCTCGGGGTTTACACTCCTGCTCCAGCCGTGCCAGGGTGTGTGAGCCCCGAGAGCGTGCTGGGAACACGGGGGTGTCCTCGGCTGCGTGTGGCAGGACCCCAGTTCCCAACAGCCCCCCTGGGGGAAGCTGTGCATCCCTCTGCACGGCACAGTGTCCCCTGTCCTCATACCAGTGCTGGCCCTGCTGCCAAGCAACATGGGCACATGCAATGCAGGACATCCTCTCCTCATCTCCCTGCATCCCGCAGCGGCCAGTTTGCCATCGTACGAAAATGCCGGGAGAGGAAAACGGGTCTGGAATACGCGGCCAAATTCATCAAGAAGCGTCGGCTGTCGTCCAGCCGCCGGGGTGTGAGCCGGGAGGAGATCGAGAGAGAGGTGGACATCCTGCGGGAGATCCAGCACCCCAACATCATCACGCTGCACGACATCTTCGAGAACAAGACGGACGTGGTGCTGATCCTGGAGCTGGTCTCTGGCGGTGAGCTCTTTGATTTTCTGGCTGAGAAGGAGTCGCTGACGGAGGAGGAGGCCACCCAGTTCCTCAAGCAGATCCTGGACGGGGTGCACTACCTGCACTCCAAGCGCATCGCCCACTTCGACCTGAAGGTGAGGTCTGGGGGGTGCGAACACCCCATGCTTGGCAGCTGGGGAGCGGGATGAGCATCCAGGCTCCTGCAGAGCAGTGGGGCTGTCTCTGGGGTCTCTCCCTATGTGAGGGATGTGTCCTTTGCTCCAGGGAGAGGAGCCCAGGGTGGTACGAGGCTTCCACGGGCGAGCAATTGGGGGTAAATGCCGGCTCCTCTCCCCCTGCAGCCCGAGAACATCATGCTGCTGGACAAGAACGTGCCAAACCCTCGCATCAAACTCATCGACTTCGGGATCGCCCACAAGATTGAAGCTGGGAATGAATTCAAGAATATATTTGGGACCCCAGAGTTTGTAGGTGAGACTCGGTGGGCGATGGGCCTGTGGGGCTCCTTTGGGCTCTGGAAGCTTTGGCTCTGTGGTGGAGAGGTGCCCAGAGCCCCGGTGCAGCTGCCAGGCTGTGCTTGTGAGGACAGGCTTCTTTTCCTCAGAATAATCTTGTTTTGTCCCCTCTTTCCTTCTAAAAGCCCCAGAAATCGTCAACTACGAACCCCTGGGACTGGAGGCTGACATGTGGTGAGTGTCACCCCCCAAACACCTTCCAGCACTGGCACCAGTGGCTGGTCCCCGGGACTGGGGTTGTGCTGGTGCATCTCCCCTCATGCTGCAAGCGCAGGGAGAGGGGCCCAACAGCTCTGTGGGGCTTCAGCCTCCTCTTCCTCTCTCTTCCAGGAGCATCGGGGTCATCACATACATTCTGTGAGTATGGGGGGTGTCGGGATAGGCGGGCGCTGCAGGGCGAGTCCCCCTCCTTGGGCTGTTGCCTTTTTGGGGTGTCACAGCCCATTCTTGCCGCAGGCTGAGTGGAGCGTCCCCTTTCCTGGGTGAAACGAAGCAGGAGACCCTGACCAACATATCGGCCGTCAACTACGACTTCGACGAGGAGTATTTCAGCAACACCAGCGAGCTGGCCAAGGACTTCATCCGCCGCCTGCTCGTCAAGGACCCCAAGTGAGAGACGGAGAGCAGAGCTGGGGTTGCGCTGCGTGAGGGCACGGTCCCTCCTGCCTGATCCCCCACGTAGGGGCAGCTCCTGCCTGCACTGGGGCTTCACTCTGACCTGCTTGCTGCCCACCCAGAGGCCTTTATGTGTCCCTGTTGTGCTGCTTGTTTATAAACCCCATTTATCCCCCTGTTTCCCCTCTGCTGCTGTAGGATTTGGTGCTGTGCAAAACCTTCAAATCAAAGTCTCTCCCTGGCATCAGGTGTGGGGTGAATTCTGGGCTCACCCTGAGGATGCAGCAGCTCAGCTGAACAGGAGGGATCTGGAAGGGATCGAGGGCTGAGCTGAGCACCCAGGAGGTGGCTGAGGGTGCAGGAGCTGGATGTGGCCCCTCTCTGGGGTGGCCCCTGGGTTTGTCTGGGCTCTCATCTGCATCCCAGAGGTGGTGGGGTCTGAGCTGCTCCTCCAGGAGTTTAAATGGGACAGAGGCAGCAAAGCCTCTGCCCCTGGGTCGCAGCCTTGCTGTCGTTGCAGGAAGCGGATGACCATCGCGCAAAGCCTGGAACACCCTTGGATTAAGGTGAGAAGTTGAAGAATTGGCGCATTTTGGGTGTCAAACATCCAGGAGCTGGGAGGCGCGTGTCTCCGCTGCTCTTCCAGCCCACAGCTGGGGCTGCTTTGGTGCCAGTGGTGACCACGGCTGTGCCTCTCCACAGGTGATCAAGAGGAGGAACGTCCGCAATGAAGACAACTGCAAGAAGCCCGAGCGCCGCCGGCTGAAGACCACGCGCCTGAAGGAGTACACCATCAAATCCCACTCCAGCATGCCGCCCAACAACACGTACATCAACTTCGAGCGCTTCTCCAAGGTCATGGAGGAGGTGGCTGCAGCCGAGGAGAGCCTCCGAGAGCTGGAGAGGAACAAGAAGTCCTTCCAGGAGGACATCGAGGCCCTGCTGTCCATCTATGAGGAGAAGGAGTCGTGGTACAAAGAGGAGAACGAGAGCATCAGCCAGGACCTCCGCCAGATCCGGCAGGAGCTGCAGAAGACGGAGGCCCTGAAGAAGCAAGCGCAGGAGGAGACCAAGAGCGTGGTGCAGGTGGCCAACGGCCTCAAGAGGCGTTACCGAAAGCTGGAGAACCGCTACGAGGCCTTGGCCAAGCAGGTGGCTTCGGAGATGAAGTTTGTCCAGGAGCTGGTGTGGTCCATCGAGCGGGAGAAGCTGCAGAGTGGTGAGGGGGATGGCAGCATCCGCTAGCGGGGCCGGTGCCGGCATCGGCTGCTTTGGCGCCGAGCTTGGCTCGTCCTTCCCGGATCCCAAGCGCCGAAGGTACCTCAGTGGCTCTGCCCCTCGCTCACCGGAGGAGCTGCTCCACCGACAGCCTTCGGTCACTGTCCCCAGGCTCTGCGGGGCTTGCGGTGGTGTGTTGGGGGGTGAGCCTCCCTGGAGACCCCCGCTTGGGGGGCTGGCGTAGCGCTCGCCTGGGTTTTGGCTTCCTGCGTGCAGCTCTTGCTTGGCTTGTCGTCTGCGTGCTCCCCCCAGCTGCTCCTCCCCTGCTCCACCTGGTCCTTGGGGACCAGTCACCCCCTCCCTGTCCCACCCAGTGCTTGGAGCTGCCACAGCCCCTGTCTGGGGGGGTCCTGGTGGGGAGACCCCTCCTCAAAACCCCGGCAGCAGCTCAGCCTCTGCCACGCGTGAGCCGTCACTGAGGACCAATTCCTGCGTGGCCCAAGGTGCCGCAGCCCCATGGGTGACCCTGGTTGTCCCCTGCTGCCCCCGGGGCATTGCACCCCCCTCTCCTCCCACCCCAGCCCTCGGTCCCACCGGGCGCTCCCCCCTTTTAACAAAATAAAGATTTCCGTGCAGCGGGGCGGCCGCTGTGGCTCCTCCATGGGAAGGTGGGTGGTGGGAAGGGGGCCAGGACACGTCGAGGGGTGACAGCTCGTCTGCTGTGCCCACAAGTGCTCCCATCCCAAAGGGATTCCCTTAATTTGGGAGGGGAAAGGCTGTTTATTTTCACTTTATCAGCCCCAACACTGGCGGGTGAGCTCCCTGCAGGCTGTGGGGATGGGGTGCAGGATGTTCCCAGGCTGGGGGAGCCCCCAGCCCCTCTTGCCTCTGACCCCAGCAGCTTCGGGGGACTCAGGGACAGCTGGGGGCTGTTCCTGAGATTTGGAGAAGGTCCTTGGGCTTTGGGGAGCTCCCTGGGGCTTGGGGAAGGCCCTTGAGTGCATGGAGTTCTGTGGGGTCCCTCCCTTGTCCCCAGGGATCCCCCATTTGCAGGGGACTGGCCAGATCCCGTTTTGCACAGGAACAGAGCGGCTGAGGAATTGTCCCCGTGGGTGGCAGCGGTGGGACAGCCCCGTGCGGTGGCCGCTGACGTCCTGCAGGGTTCAGGTTTCAGCCCAACCCGCGGGAAATGCTGACCCGGGGATAATTTTAGTCCGTTCCGTTTTCCAGGCCAAGGCACTTGGCATCGGGGGGTGACAGTGTGACCGCCTGGCTGGGCCACAGGGTGGACACTGGAGGGGGCTCTGGCCACAGCGGGGACACCAGGGCCTGGCCAGGGGGCTGGGGGCCGTCGTCTTCCTCCCGGGGGCTTCATCCTCAGGGTTTTGGGGGAGGCTTTGGGGTGCGGATTCAGCTGCAGTCATGAGCATTCGATCCACTCTGGCAGAGCTGATGCGTCACTGGAGCCAGCGCGTGGAAGGATGTATGGAAACCCTATAGCAGCAGTTGTTCCCTCGCTGGGCAAAGTTCACATAGCGCTAAGGCTTCCCAGGTGCTCCTCGCGCCACCCCGTTTCTGTTTCATGGCTCTTGGAAGCGGTGCTTCCCCCGGGCTGCCGCGTCCCCAGTGGGGACCTGGCAGGTCTGGTCCCAAGGGATGCTCAGGATAACACTGAAATGGTGTTTAAAGAGCAGATTTTGGGGTGGTTTTGGTTGCCACTGCTCTCGGGGTGAGCTGCTTCTGAGGGCTTTAAGTTGCAGAGTTCAGGAGGCTGCACGATGGCTGCAAAGAGTGGGGAGAACACCCACCGCTCCCCAGGGATTTACCAGGGAGAAAGTGGCCAGGAGGTAAATCCTGGAGGGGCTCAACTGATACTGAACGCAATAGGAACTGGGCTGTGCTTGGAAATGGGGAGATTTCGGGGATGTGACATCCTGGGATGTTCTGCCTTGGTTCCCCTCTTTGCCACCGGAGCTAACGCCGCCCTGAGGTGTTTTATATTCTCTGTGGCCAGAGAATATCCAAGTGCCTTTTTTAGGCTTTGAGTTTTTGCTTCCTAGAGGCCGGCCTGAGCCCAGCACCGCGGCTTTTCCCTTATATGTCTTCAGAAAAGCAAAACGGTTTTACACGACTTATCAGGGGGGAGGTTTGAACCTCTCGGTTAACAGGGAAACCCTGATGGGAATTCTTCTCTGCCAGATCCCGCCAGGGAGCTGAAGCTGCTTCTTGTTCCTGCCAGCGAGCGGAGCTGCAGCTGATCTGGAAACGCTCCACGTAACCATGTCAAATGGACTTACAAGGTATCGGTGACAAGTCGCAGGACGCTGTCCCGGCCCGGGCATTCCTCAGCTTTGCCATTGACGAGCGCCTGGCCGTGTAACGGTGTAATTATAGTTTTGTGGGTCTCTCCAGGCACGCACAGGCTTGCACACGAGGAGATATGCCTTTTTATAGCTTGTGGAAGTGTGGGTGATGCCATCGGCATCCGCGTCGCGTCTCTGGCTGTGACATCCCCGTTCCGGCCGGGCAATCTGAAAATCTCAATGAGGTGGCAGCTTTGACTTGTCACCAGCGTCTTTAAAACACCCCTTGGAACAGGCTCGGTGTTTTTTTGGGGGGTGACTTCTTGCTAATGTGTGGCAGCCGCTTTTCTGGGGTGATATTTCTAATTAAGGCCTGCCCAAAACCTTCTGAAACGAGCGGCGCTGGCACCGCAGCCGGGTTATTTTAGTGCCGGGACACTCACCGGGCTGGTCCCACGTGAGGGGTTTTGTACTTCACCGTGGTCAACCCTCTACGTGTGGTGAGCTGCACGTGCTCGCGGACATGAGTTGGATGGCACTGCCTATCTTTAGCCGCTGTATCTCGATAGCGGGTTGACAGGTCTCGCCTGGCTCAGCACGGGGTTTAAGCTCAGCTGGGCCAGGGCGCTGCAGGGGGTTATTCTTGGATCCTCTGGAAAAGAAGAGGCCGAGGGGCGACTCCGCCGCTCTTGGCAGCTTCTGGAGGAGGGGATGTGGGGGTGCTGAGCTCTTGTGGGGATCCAGGGACGGGACAGAATCACAGAATGGACTGGGTTGGAAAAGACCTCAGAGCTCATCCAGTCCAAGCGTTGGTCCAACTCCAGCCCATTGACCAGATCACGGCACTAAGTGCCATGGCCAATCTCAGTTTCAAAACCTCCAGGCCGGTGAGTCCAGCACCTCCCTGGGCAGCCATTCCAATGCTGACCACTCTCTCTGCACAGAATTGCTTTCTGATCTCCAGCCTCAGTTTCCCCTGGCAGAGTTGAAGCCCATGCCCCCTTGTCCTATTGCTGAGTGCCTGGGAGAAGAGCCCAATCCCCCCTGGCTAGAACTGCCCTTCAGGTCGTTCTAGAGAGTGCTGAGCTCAGCTCTAAGCCTCCTCTGCTCCAGACTGAACAAGCCCAGCTCCCTCAGCCTCTCCCCATAGGGCTTGCGTTCAAGTCCCTTCCCCAGTCTTGTTGCTCTTCTCTGGACCCGCTCCAGCACTTCAATCTCTTTCCTGAGTTGAGGGGCCCAGAACTGAACACAACACTCCAGGTGTGGCCTCCCCACTGCAGAGCACAGGGGAAGGATCACTGCCCTTGTCCTGCTGACCACGCCGGTTTGGATACAGGACAGGACACCATTGGCCTTCTTGGCCACCTGGGCACACTGTTGGCTCCTGTTGAGCTTCCTGTCCATTAGTCCCCCCAGGTCCCTTTCTGCCTGACAACAGCCCAAAGCTGCATCAGGGGAGGTTTAACGTGGGTGCTGGGAAGTGCCTTTTACCAAGCAGGCGGTCAAACGCTGGGATGGGCTTCCTGGAGACGTGGGTGATGCCCCAAGGCTGCCGGTGTTCACCAGACACCCCTAATCACAATTTTGGTTGGAAAAGCCCCTCAAGCTGGAGTCCAACCATTTCCCCAGCCCCAGCACAACCCACTTCCACAGTGACTTAACAATAAATTATTAGTAAACAGACCGCATGTGTACTCAAAGAACATATTAAAATGTATTAAAACAGGACCTCCAAAAAAGAAAAAGAATTGATTTTTACTGAGTTTAAGAGATGACATTACAAACAAGCCATCACAAAGGCTTTAATATCTGCAGAAGCAGGTAAGCAGTAAGTCAGTTGTTTTCCCAACGCGGCCCTACTTGTCCCATTATAAAAATGCGTTTTCAAGTTGCGTTTAAGCCAGTGGAATAGAAAATAAGAAACTTAAAAAACAAACAAAAAGCCACAAGCAAACCAATCCCGTCCATCAGAGTCGTGAATAAGTTATCTTCATTCTTCAATTATATACAAAAGATCGTTTCCAAAGGACAGCGTAAGAAGAGTTTACACCGATAAACCCTCGTTGCGACTGCTCGGTACTATTTACATCATTCTGTACATGGGTCTTTCGGGTCTTTGGAGACCCTGCAAAGCAAGAAGGGAAAACGTGACTCCCGGGCGGGTTGTTCCAGGAGCCGGTCCCCACATTTCAGGGCCATATTTACCTATGAGCGATTTAAAAGCTTGTTCTGAATATCCTCAAAGACTTGGTTGTAAAGTTCATCTCGAGACTTGAGGCCGTCTAAATAAACTGAAAGAGAAAGATGGAGCCGGGCTGTGGGTTTCTGAGCAGAACCAAATCGCTGTAATTCGTTCTAAAATAGGTCGTGCTCATGGTTTATGTTCTGTCGACCCAAAGGACAATTTGTTTCCAACTGGAAAAACAGAACCATCTATGGCTGCAAATTTATCCCACTATAAAGAATGTTTGTTGGTTTTTAAGCTCTGCTTTTCCTCCCCCATAAGTGCTTATAATACGAAACAAAGGGAAGAAGTTCTTAACTATCAAACCGCCTATATTAATCCGGACAGAAAGTAGGCCAGGGTTACAACTCGGTAGTAAAAATAGCACCTTGTATCATTACAGTTAAAGTTTCCTCGAATTAAATTACCGACTGCCTTCAAATCCCAAGCACAACGCCAAGGGATCTGAGCTCGGGGCGCTTACCGACGTCGACACCGCCGTCCTCCATCTCCTTCCTGTGCTTTAGGTACATGGGCCAGACGTGCCCGTCGAAGAGACCCGGGGGGTCGGGGACCGTGTAGTTCCGTGTGCTGCGAATGGTGAAAGGGAAAGAGCGTCCGAGCCTGAGCTTTGCCCGCTCGGCTGCGTTTTAGGATGGAACGGCCTCAAGTTGCACCAGGGGAGGTTGAGGTTGGATGTGGGGAACAATTTCTCCCCCAAAGGGCTGTGGGGCATTGGAACAGGCTGCCCAGGGCAGTGCTGGAGTCACCATCCCTGGAGGGCTGGACAGACGGACGTGAGGTTCTCAGGACATGGGGTGGGTTATGGTTGGTCTCAATCTCGAGGGGCTTTTCCAACCAAAAGGATTCTATGATTTATGTAAAAGCTGATTGTCACAGGCCAAATTCTCATTGGTATTTGTCTCTTTCTCCAGTTAAATTACAGTTTTAAACTGTAATTCCAGTTTAAGCAACACCAATATATCCCATCAATAGCAACCCAGCGGCAGCCCAACCACCGTAGAGTCTTTTTGGGAGGATCAGACTTGTCCGAGGATCTTCTTACCTTCTCCTCCTCTTGCATTCGTCGTATGGAACGGCCAAGTAGTAGCGTATGTCGAACAGGTCTATCAGCGGCCTGGGGAGGGGCACAAAGAGAGATCTGGTCATCTATTGATCTGTTTTCTTGACAGAGAAAGTCTTAAATCACCCCTCAGAGCCATGAAAATCATTCTGCCTCTCTCACATGTGTGTCTGTTGTAGACAACTGCAGTGTAAGCTTTGTTAAAGCACAAGCTGATGTTTATTAGGGTTTATTAGTTATAAAAGATGGGGAACTCCGCTTTCTGAAGGGCAGGAATGTTTCCCACCCAAATCCCTGCTCTGGTTACCGGGGGGGGGGATCAGGCCAGGCTGTGGACCCTGATTCCCTTTCTAGATCATTTCAATCTCTCCTTGCAGACCAACGCTGTGATCCATTAATGTGACACGGGCTGTCCCGGTTCGGCACAGGGCGGCTCGTCAGCTCATGTTCTTTAGCAGAAACACCAGCGGCTGGCTCCCTTGCAAGAAAATAAACCCGGGAGAAGCCATAAAGCAAATCTATTGGAGGCTGGTGGGACGGAGGCTCCTCAGGGCTTGCTGAGCGGTGCAGAAATGCTTAATATAGTACGGTCTGTGGGTGAAACGTTCACTCTGGGTCAAGGAGCCGGAGCATTTGGGAGGTGTTTGTAACCTTCAGGAGACACCGAGAGCTCCCTCCCGGGGACACCCGGCAGGTCTGGGTGTGGATGGTCCCCGATCGCCGCTTTAAATTCCCTTTGGAAAGCGGCAACGGGGCTGGCTCGTAAACAACAAGTTTTTGTGCCAAGCGTCACGCACAGCTTGTTCTCTTGAAAGAGCTTTGTAAACAGGACCCGCGTCCGGAGCCAAGGCTCTTCTGCTTGTCGTGTTCATGTCACGCCATGTTCTGAAGTTTATATATTTAGCTACTGTATGCTTTTTCTCCCTAGTCCAGTCTCCTCATCTTCCCACCAGGCATTTTTTCCCCATCTAAAAAAGCCAATCTTTGCCCCAACGCATTAAGCTCAGTTTAGTCGGTGTTAACCAAGCACGTGTATCACGTGAGAACTGTTCCTAAATTCCAGGGGAGGCTCCACGTAGCGAACGCAGAACAAATCATCTCGTTCTCATCAATGACCTTCCCAGGCCGAGGTTCAGGGCACCTGAGCGACGCCAGGCTCAGGACTTACAAAGCCCGGTCTAAAGTTCAAGGATGCGCCCTGAACAAGAACTTCTCCATCGCCTTGACAATGTCACCCTGTGCTCTGCTCTCTTACTGCTCAAACTTGCATTTTACAGCAGAAAAACGCTTAGCACGGCACCTCAGAATGAAGCAGGAAGGGTGTATTAGTAGAAAGGAGGTTTTAGCGAATAGTTCCCCAAACCTTACTTGTAATTATAAAGCAGGAAGCCTTCAATGACCAATATATGGGTATCTTTGGAGGCCGGCTCTTTAGAGCCGGGTGTGACGTTCACCCCGTGCGAACGGGCGAACTTGACGGGGTTCTCCATCCAGGCCCGCACCGTGCTCACCATCGCCTCCATATCCAGGGAGTCCAACACTGGGCAGAGAAAGGGGGCGGGTGGGAAAAAGGGGACACAATCAAATACCACGAACCACGTCGGCTGGGATGTATAATATAGAATGAACTTGTAAAATGGAAATTAGAGAAATTTTAATTATTAAAGATTTAACAGTAAAAAGGGATACTTAGGAAAAAGATACATTACTGCATCCTATAGCGAGCACTGCTCTTACCATCCCATTGTTTAAAGCCGTCTTCCCCGACTTCTATTTGATCTTGTGGCTGAAATATAGTGAGCAATAAAACATTGCTGCAAACTCAGCGTGATCAGTTACCTAAGATCCGATCACAACCTGGACGCTACTGCAATACACAACAAAGCAAGTGTTCACTTAAAACAGTTACACACCCTCCTTGGGCTACGTTAAAAGCTTAAGTTCCCATCTTTCACCAACCCCGAGAACTTTGGAAAGGTTTCTTGGCTCAATCGACACTTTGGACAAAGTGTTCTGGGTTAATAATTCGATACGGTGTTATTAGCCGAAGTACTACGCACCCGTTTATGAATCAACATAGAACTTAAAACGCAAATACAGTGATAAGTAACTGCTAAAACATAGCTATTTTAAATACTAAATAAAATTGCAGGTCGGCACAGCGTGACTTTCGGTCGCTTAGTTGTATCTTTGTGAGCTAAACGCGCTAGAAATCACATATATTTACGGGAAATTCCTCCTCTAAGGGCTCAAATTTGTGCGTGAACCCCTGGCAAAGCGGCGCGTCCCCACGTTCTGCGCCGGACGGGTGTCGGCGGGACAGACGGACGGGTGTCGGCAGGACAGACGGACGGGTGTCGGGGACGCGGAGCAGCTGCTGCTCGCTCGTCACCCCCCGTCCCGGCGACTCCTGCAGAACGGCCATGGCTTGCGGGGCTTTAGGAACCCCAGCAATCCTTAAATTGGGTTCCTGATACGGAGCTGTCAAAGCTCCCCAGTGCAACTGTGTTGAAAGCGGTGCTTAAATCATCAAGTACTATTTCCAAGCAACGTTCTTAAGTAAAATAAGGAGGAAAACCCGACACAGAGAAAGCGACTGGTGCCAAGTACAGTAAATAACCTTTAGCTTAGATCAGTAGCTCGACCTAAAGTTAGGCTTGCTAAATCTAAACCTTTTGCTGCAGCTGGTCTGTGCCAGCTCCACTTCTGTGGGAACTGGCAGACAGTGACATTTGTAAAGGTCAGAACCTCCCCAACCATCCAAAGTCATTTAAAAATTAAATATAGATACTTAAAAAATGAATCATCCAGAAAATGTGTTGCTCCTAAACTGTCAAAACTTACTTGAGAAGCATGCACAAGTATATAAAGCTTACAGGGGAACAAGTATATAAAACTTACAGGGGGACAAGTATATAAAGCTTAGAGGGGGGGCCCTGCTAGAGCTGTCACTACATACACAGGCAGCGGCTGACGTTTTAATCCCTCCGCTTACCTTGAAGAAATCATCCTGATGGACCACGCAGCAGTTGGGCAGCGCCTTGATGAGCCTGTTGGTCAGGGTGGTTTTGCCACCGTTGGTGACACTGCACGGAGAGGCGACACAGAACGGGGAGAACCGCGTTAGGAACCCCCTCAGCGGGGATTCGAACCCCGGGGTTTACCGCGTTTGAATTTCCCGCCTGGCCGCCGCCGCGGGGCGCGCGCTGGCCGCTGATTGGCTCCGGCAGCCCCGCGCGCGCGCGGGTCCCCCGGTGGCGGCGGGAGGCGCGCGGCGGTGCTAACGGTCAGCGGCCGCGCTGAGGGAGCGCGCGGCGGTGCCGCCATGTCCGACCCGCTCCGAGCGGCGCCGGCCGGGAGCGGGATGAGGCCCCGGCCGGGAGCGGGATGAGGCCCCGGCCGGGAGCGGGATGAGGCCCCGGCCGGGAGCGGGATGAGGCCCCGGCCGGGAGCGGGATGAGGCCCCGGCCGGGAGCGGGATGAGGCCCCGGCCGGGAGCGGGATGAGGCCCCGGCCGGGAGCGGGATGAGGCCCCGGGGCTCCGCTCAACATGGAGGAGGCTGCGCGGCCCCGCTCCCTCCGCCTCCTGCGCCCCCGCGGGCTCCGCTCCCCCGCGCACGGACCCGGGGGAGCTTTACAAGGCGCCCTTGCCAGCGATCAGTGCCCTAGAACGGCCTCACTCCTTGTGTTCGTCGGCTTAAGAAGTCGCCCCGTGAAAAGCAGGCTTTAAAAAAAAATAGAAAAAAAAGCCTTAAACGAATTAGAAAGGAGGAAGCTCGCTGTTTTCGCGGAGAATGACTCAGGCTTCCTTGCGCCTGCAAAACCCATTTTAATATAAAATGGCTGAATAATGGTCACCTCTGAGGGAGAGACCTGGCCAGCCTGCATGGACTTATTGCTGATTTTTTTTACTTAAAGGCTGTGAGAACCTGACGCTGTTGTAAATCAAGGTCGGTTTTGCAAGCACACACTCCGGTTTCCCTCTGCATCCCGCTTTGCTGGGGAAAACTTAACCTTTCTATACCCCCCTCATCTCGTTCAGAGCAGGATTTTGTCCTCTTTGCCTTCCAGAGATGCTTTCAGAAGTTTAACTTAAGGTTGGATACGTCCTTTAAGAGCCGGCAAGTTGCACCTTTTCTAGAGATCTGTGATATTATTTTATAGTCAACTATATAGTCTTCAGTTGGCTTACATATGATAATTAAACAGGAAGAAAAAGCAGTATGTATAAAAATATATATATAATGTTAACAGGAACTCACCCTCCGATGCCGATAATGTATTTCATCTTTGTCGAGTTGCCTCCTTAGCAGGAATACGGCGAGAAAAATAAATAAAATACAATATTTAGAAATGCTGAAATTACTTCCAGCGAAACAAAACCACTCCCCAGCCTTTCCCCTCTATTTTCCCCGGCTGGGCTCTCCCTCCGCTCGCTGTTTCATTGAAGAAAAGGCGGGTTTGTGAGTAATTTATAGGGCAGTTCCTACCGCGGTTCCCGCCCCGCTGTGATGGAGCAGCCCTGTGACTATCATGAGCCCCACGTTTTGGAGCCGGGCTCAGCCAGGCCAGGCTCAGCCAGGCCTCACCTCGGCGGGGTCACGGCGCTGCACCTGTTCCCGCACCCTCGCGGGTCCCCGCGCCGCCTGCGCTATAAATAGCTCTTTTTGGCAAGTTCTTCCTTTGCCTAAATTAGTCATGGGGGAGGTGGAAATGTCACCCCTTTTGACGGTCCCTTTGGGAGTCCTGGGGAAGGCACAGAGGTGGGCGAGGATATCATTAAGTGGTATAACTGAGGGTATAACCATCTCCTTGCCTTCCTCTTTGTTTTCCCAGCTCCCGTTTGATTATTTGAAATGCAGGAATGTCGTGGGAAGGATGGTTTTGATTTCTCCAATGTTAGGGAAAGCGAGGGAACTGAGCTTTTATATCTCTTACTCCTTTTAGTAAAGCTGTTCGGAGAAAGGAACGTGCAGAGGCTGAGGAGTGAATCCACTTGGACCACCATCTTTTGAACATTTAGGAGGAGTATTTTCAACTTTGGGCTTATTTCTCATATATAGACAAAAAAATCAAACAATGAGGGTTCCCTTTGTAGCTTATTAATGCAAAGTGGCACTTTTTAAGGTAAGGTAACTCCATGGGTTCCTTCCTTGAGTAAATACCTCTCACCATAAGTACATGTCATAGAAGCTGTGCTTTGATTGCTTCAGATGCTTCTAAAATCAGGGCTGTCTGGGGAGGTGTTGGGTTGAAGGTGGAGTTACCTTTTCCTCAAGCCAGGTAATTGACATCATTACGTTTCATTCAGAACAACAAGCTGTATTTAACTTGAATTTTTCTGCCCTTATTTCAGGCCTGAAGAAGGGTTTGTGTCTAAAACCCTGTTTGTCTCAGCCCGGCTGTGTCCGTTGATCTAATAAAAGATGTTACTTTTCCCCGCAGAGCTGTTTTGTGCTCATCGGCCATGAAGTCAAGGCCTGGTGCTTTGATAAAGGGAGCGGATCTTGAATAAACATGGCCTGCTAATTAGAAGATTATTGACTGTCAGAGGGGTGAGATTCTGGAAGTCTCGCAGTGAAGATATTGAAGGTGAGAAAGTCCCTTAGTTTTAAGACAGAGCCTGGTAAAGATATGAATGGGATTATAGCATTTTTCAGTCCATTATGCTGTTTTAATTCTATGCGTTTAACAAATAGACCTCAGCCCGTGTTTCCACTGTAATTGTTTACAGTCAACATGAACACGCTGTGTGATTGTTGCTGGAGATGTCACTTGCAAATTATACTTTCATGATAATTTCCAAGGTAACGATGTGAAATGGTCGCTCCAGAGAACTTTAGAGCTCAAATCCTTGCCCATGGATGAGTTGAATTTGCAGCAGCTGCCCATTGCGTTTAAAGTGGGGCGTCCCCACCTCAGCCTCTCAGCTGCTGGAAATTGTCATTGTGCACGGGAGTGGAGCAATGCTAATTGACACCAGCTGAAAAATTGACCTAAAATTAGCTCCCTGCTCAAATTTTTTGTGCCCTCTGCTGTGTTTTGCTGCTGTCTGTGAGCTTGGAAGGTGTCCTGGTTAAGAAAGCGAATGGTGTGTTATTGCAGTGGTTATTTTATCACATTTAACCTTAGGGGAATACTGGGATGCTTGGAAGTTGTATAAAGGTGAGGAAGGGACAGTGGTCTCAGCTGCCTCTGGTCCAGTCCTCTTCGTACTGGAGTTATGATAACCCACGTATTTTTGGGATGTACCAACCTTGAGGTGAGTGACCACTCTTCTCCCCTGTTGGATTTACTAATATTGAATGTGCTTCGGAAATACAGGGTGGGCTTTTGCATTGAAAAAATGAGTGTTTGGCCTACGATGCATCAAAAGAAACAACGCATTTCTAGTACAGCAAACACAAAAGCTTTGTGGCAATAGCAATTCTAAATATTGAAGTATTTGGATGAGTTGTTTGGGATCAGTGAATTCCAGAGCAGCGAAGCCCTGCTATCTCTGTAAAGAACGTTAAAACCCTGTTTCTTCTGAAAACCAGAGGAATGAAGGGCAGAAGGCACCTTTTTTAGGGTGTGTGTTGTTTTTTTAAGCTCACAGTTGCAAATCTTCAAGCTCATTTTTCAACCCTTTTCTTCACGGTCCCCCAATTTCCCTGTGTCTGGCTTTTCCCGAGTTGGTTTTAAAGCTCCTTGTCGTGGTTTTTTCCATCGCCCGTATCCACACTCACGCACCAAACATCCCGTGAAATCGCGTTCACCCGCATAGCTGGAATTCTGGGATTCCTCAGCCTCGCTGCTCCCTGGGTGCTGCGCTGCCTGTATTTGGAGATCTCAGCCGTCTGCTCCCCCGAGAACAAAAACTCCCTCCTACAAAAAACTGCCCGAATGAACAGCGACGGTTACACTTACCAGCAAAAACGGGCTTCACCCAACTTGCAAAAATATGTATGCAAATACCAAGTGTTCATAAAGACTTTTTTTAGCAAGTTATGTTAGCCGCGTCTCGCGGTGAGTTATGCATCGGTCAGCTGAAACTTCCTTTTTCTGGGGCTTGTTTATCCTGCAGATACGTTATCTGCTTGACACTTTACTAATACGAATACCATTCAACAGCGTGCTTCCATCAAAGATAGAAAATGTTCCTGCTCTGCGTTATTTTTAGAATACTAATGTTTCTGAAAAGTTTAGTATTGTTCTTATTTGTTAAAACTAAGATAAACTTAACAGAACCAGTTTAATATTTGTGGAGCCATCATCATTCGTTTCCTTGGGATAGTTTAGTTTCTGTGTCCACTGACCTTTCTGCTGCAGAATATGACTCACAGAATCCCAGAGTGTCAGGGATTGGAAGGGACCTGGAAAGCTCACCCAGTCCAATCCCCCCATGGAGCAGGAACACCCAGCTGAGTTCCGCAGGAAGGTGTCCAGGCGGGTTTGAATGTCTGCAGAGAAGGAGACTCCACAACCTCCCTGGGCAGCCTGGGCCAGGCTCTGCCACCCTCACCCCCAACAAGTTTCTTCTCATATTTAAGTGGAACCTCCTGTGTTCCAGTTTGAACCCATTACCCCTTATCCTATCATTGGTTGTCACTGAGAAGAACATGGCTCCATCCTCCTGACACTCCCCCTTTAGATATCTGTAAACATGAATGAGTCCCCCCTCAGTCTCCTCTTGTCCAGCTCCAGAGCCCCAGCTCCCTCAGCCTTTCCTCACACGGGAGATGCTCCACTCCCTTCAGCATCTTGGTGGCTGCGCTGGACTCTCTCCAGCAGTTCCCTGTCCTTCTGGAACTGAGGGGCCACAACTGGACACAAGATTCCAGGTGTGGTCTCCCCAGGGCAGAGCAGAGGGGCAGGAGAACCTCTCTGACCTACTGACCACCCCCTTCTAACCCACCCCAGGTACCATTGGCTTCCTGGCCACAAAGGCCCAGTGCTGGCTCATGCTCACCCTGCTGTCCCCAGGACCCCCAGGTCCCTTTCCCCTACACTGCTCTCTAATAGCTCATTCCCCAACTTACACTGGAACCTGGGGTTGTTCCTGCCCAGATTCAAGACTCTACACTTGCCCTTGTTATATTTCATTACATTTTTCCCCACCCAACTCTCCAGCCTGTCCAGGTCTCTGATGGCAGCACAGCTTCCAGTGTCACCACTCCTCCCAGCTTGGTGTCATCAGCAAACTTGCTGACAGTCACTCTGTTCCCTCATCCAAATCATTGATGAATATATTGAATAATACCGACCCCAGTACTGACCCCTGACATTATGCTATTGATCGTAATCACAGGTGCCACCATCTCAGTTAAAAGATAAATAAGTAAAATTTAAATAAATACATTTACAGAAAGTAACAAAAAGAGAGGTGTATGTTTTTGCTTAAGGATTAGTCTCATTTTAATTGAATATCCACAGATTCTTATGGAATAATACAAAGCAAAAATAATAATACATACTGAACAGCAATCTATGTCTTCTAGCATAAACCACTTAATTACAAACACTTTATAAAAATGACAGTTCACACATTTTTACATGTAGATTTGGGTTAAAAGGGCCCACTACATAGGAAAAAAAAACTGAGATAGATTGTTATATTGTCATGGTGACTTTTAAAAATTCACTTCACCAGTAGCATGCTGTATTTTTTGACTGCCAATAAATATGGAAATACAAAAGAGAAAACGTGTGCTTTTGTATTTATAGCAATTTTGCTTGTACATTTCACTGCTGTCAGGCCAATCTGAGCTTATTGCCACCAGCATCTCATTAACTCTCTTGTTTTTTTTTCATCCTTAGATATGTAAAATAGAAGATGTGTTGCTTTTAAAACCTTTACCACTTCGGTTTTCTCATCTGTGTTTCTGCACATCTGTAAGCAAATAATCTTGGAAAGAAACAGATGGAAAGATTGCAATGAGGTACGTCCTAAATTTCCACTCACATTTACACAGTACTGTACAGAAGAAATCGCATTAATTATCCCACTTGAATATCCAGCAGCATCTCAGTTTTATTTCCCTTGTGTTCCTGGTGAATTGAATTGAAATCTACTGGACGATCCCGAATTGGGGTGGCTTACCGTCTTCAGCTTCTGGGCTTAATGCCGGGGCCACGCTGCTCTGGTTTTCATGCAAAGGGCTGTTCAGTAAATACATCTGTGATAGAAGTGCGTGAGGAAAACATGGATCAAATGAGAAGTTAGAAAGCATATTTGGTGCTCCTTTGTGCCATTCAGGAAAATAAAAATCTCATCTGTAAAAGAAGCTTTATCTATACAGAGAAGACATCTGGATCTGGAGGAAAATGTTGCTCTGCCAGAATTGTCCTCCAGGGAATTTGAGAGCAGAGTGAAGCGCTGGTTATCTCAAATAGCCAGGGGTTGGGCTTGCCAGGCTTGAAATAGTTCTGAATTGGTGAAATATGCAGGTAATTCTTCATCTGCACTTGTCTGCAAGGGCTTGTGTCTGGTGCATTCGAGACAGTCGAGATCAACTCGCTCTGGTGAAATCAGGAGTTTCCAAATGATTTTGGCCAGATCATTTTGTTCTTAAATTGTCTTCCCTCCTTTGCTCAGAGAATCCTCACGAGTCCAAAATACAGATTTCGAGAGTCTCAATACCACGTCTGCGTCTCTTGGTGAACCGAGAAGCTCAACCCAGATTCAGTGTCCTTTCTCCACATCTCCAACATTTTCCACCCAGGTTTGTACCAGGCAGGTATGTTTGTAGATGAAGCCTTCGAGATTCA
This sequence comes from Patagioenas fasciata, assembly GCF_037038585.1. NCBI lineage: Eukaryota > Metazoa > Chordata > Aves > Columbiformes > Columbidae > Patagioenas > Patagioenas fasciata. The sequence continues at coordinate 4,281,211 of NC_092546.1, read as the reverse complement.
AACACGTAGCAGCTTGTCTCCACAATAGGAGGTATTAATAGTGAATGATTGTCCAGTGTAATGAAATCAATACAAAGACAAGGCGTAAAAAACTTTCCTGTCCATAAGGCTCCTTCTTAAACCCAGACCTTTTTGGTGTGCGTTGGTTTGAGAAGATGCTCATGAGAAGGTTCTGTGGAGGCTGCCATGCCACGGGGCTCTCAGAGTTATCAGAGTGCCTTACAACCCGAGACAGAACAGATCGGGGAAAAAATATGGCATTTACTCATAGGAACGGTTCGGTGTGAGTTAATAAGAGGAAGTGGCAATGAACTATTAATAACTGAGGCAGTCAAGGCTGGAAGAGGTGCCTGAACTGGTGGGCACTTGGTATTTTCAGGAAGAAACATATACCGGCTGTAGAAAGGAGGAAAATGCACGCTTTTCATTGTAGTTATTCCCTGGGGCAATGGCTGTTGTAGGTTCTGTGTGGAGGAAACTGCTTGTGCAGTTTAAAGCAAATGGTCTCTGTGCTGGCCAGCAGCAAGCTAGGGGAAGGGATTATAATTTAAACACAAAATAGATCTCTTTCTGGGCTGGTAACTAATGGACTACAGGATGCTCTTAATGTACTAAGAGAAAAAATGGATCTATTTGCACTGCTTAGTAGCTCTCCACAGACCATTACAGAAACACACGGGAGCCTGTCCTGAAAAGTGCTATTCTTGGCTTGGTTTGTTTTGTGGTTTGGGTGTTTGGGTTTGGTTTTGTTTTGTTTTTATAGTGAAATGTTTCCCAAAAGTTTAAAGGACTTTGCGTCTTGGAGACGGGAGGCAGGCTCCGTGAGCTTACAGAACTCGGAATAAGACGGTGACAAGGTCTTACACCAAAAGGTCATTTACGTGGGTGACTGCCAGGCTGCGTCGTTCTTCTGCTCCATTCACTCCGCTCTGCTTCGATTCATGACATACTGGGGAGGAACAGAAAGACAGAGTTATTTTTACAAAGCAAATTGTAGCAAGAATTTTATTCTCCTCACTATGTCAAAAAATAGGAGCATGTTTGGGTGCAGTCCTCTACAAAAGTGTACCAGGGCCAAAGAGAACATCATTCATAGCTTTAATGGGCTTTTTTCCTTTTCTAAGGACTTTTCCTGAGTGCACAGGACCATGGAAAAGTTACTGTAAGGTGAAGGCAGCTCTGCAGTAAATGCCCATGTGCACACGGGGCAAATGCCAGGTAATTCATTACCGAGGGGCAGCTTTTATCAAGTGTCCCCATGGCGGCTGCGGTTGTGACGGGTCTGTGCTTTGGGATGAGCTGCAGCGGGTGAAGGTGTCAAAGCTTCCCAGGTCTGTCCCCCCCTACAAAGGGCTGATGCCTCTTTTGTGCTGGGTGAGGGCTAAAGGTGTCCTGGGTCTAACCCGGTCTCGCTTTCCCCCTTGGTGCTTTACAAATGCGATGAAATCCATCATATAGAGGAAAAACAAAAGAGTGAAGTATGAATCAAACCTGGTTTCTTGATCCTCTGCTGGGGGCACAGGCCTGCTTGGAAGAGAACCAGCAAAACAATGAGTGAGTCTCCACCACAAACTAATTGTCCTCTTTTCTTTGGCCCTGAGGTCCCATTTGTTTCTTGGAACAATTCAGACTCATCCAATGGACCTTGGCAATTTTGATCAAAGCTCCTTTATCTCTGGGAAGAGAATAGCAGAAATGTGCACTGTTCCCCCTCAGGAGCTGGTTATCTCATAACAAAACGAGTGGCTGTATCACTGAGGCAGAGCCAAAACCAGGCCACATTGTCCTGGCACGGGTTTGTGACACTGTCTTCCAAACCTCCCTAGAATTTCCTTCCCCATCTAACGTTACAGCCTCCGATCTTGCCTTTACGCACAACCGGCATTTGGCCTCCGCATTGCACCAGCGCGCAAATGCTGCGACTCAATGTCAGGAGAACGTTTCCCGGTGCCTCTGGCTCTGTTCCGTGACCAAACAGTTCGCGAGCTTTACAGAGGTAAAAAGCAGCGTCAGGAATTCGTTTGCATGGATGAAGGTCAAGAACATCCCCAGAGCAATGGCACAGGGAGCTGTTAGGGGGAGGAGAGGCTCTCCCCGTTCCCAGACGCTTGAGGAATGTCCTGTTGGGTCCGAACAGCCCGATTGCTCCCCAGGAGTGCTACAGGCGATAGGGCTGTTCTCACCAAACACTGCTCAAGCTATTTGGTAAGTGAAGGATAAATGAAAAGAGAGTAGTTACCTTTCCTTCTCAGCCATGTCTTGTTTCTCTTCTGCCCTGTAAACACAAATTGTGTTTGAAATCTGTCGTCTAGGCATGAGCAGTGTGAAAGTGTGGAGTATCTAAGGCTTTTCTAGACAGAGCTGAACTCGGAGGTTACAGGTGTGATCAGAAACAGCCGTCCATGCCTGTGATGTGCAACCTTGATCATCACACCGCTCTCAGGATGCCTGTTGGCCCTGGAGGGAGGTATCTGACTCATTTGGGCTGGGTGAGTTGCTTTTCAGCAGCTAATGCTGAACAGAGTCCTCCCAAAGCGGCATCTCCCGTTGGGCTCACCAGCACGGGGAGGTGTTATCGCAGCACATCGCGCTTGTGCTGACCCAGCTGCTCCTTCCTCCACCCGTGATTGCCTTTTGCTTTTAGCAGAGCCAACCTTTATCGCTTCTAACCTAAATCACCAGTGATGGAGTGGCTCTAGAAAGTGAAACAAAACCAACTCTAAACTAATGGGCCTTTTTATGCCACTCTAGCAGAATGAAGTGGCTTTTAAAATAAGCGCTAGCTCTCACTTAAGGGTCAATTTTCATGGTCACATGGGGAAAATGTGCCATCCTTATATATGGAGTGATTTCTGATGATCTTTGCTAGCACATACGGTACATGTTCAGGATATATGCACTCAGGGGGTTAAGAGTTCTATGGATAAATAACCTTTTAATCAAATTTCTCCTTTCTCCTTCAGCTTTTGCTTATTTTGAGAAAATCAGTAGAAAATAAGTGCAGGCTGTGTAGGATATCGAGGTAGGAGGAACACAGAACCAACTGCTTATAACACACATAATGATAAGAGAAAGCAAAAGGCAACAACCTGAGACAATGAACCAACCCTCCATCCCCCCCAGATTAATTTTACCTTTCTTTTCTGGCCTTGATCCTCTCTTCTTCATATCTGCAACAAACAGGAGACATTCTTTAAATGTTAGCTATTTTAGTAAAATGCAATGTTTGCTCTGCAGGTGACGAACTGCAGATGGGCAGAATGTGCACCGGTATGTAAGGAAGAGAAGGTTTACCCCAAGCTCTGCATTTCCTGTGCATGGATTTGGACTCAACGCGATCCTCTACACAGGATTTTTGTCCTGGACCTGCTCAGAGCTCCATGTGCCCCAGGGTCCCTCTGGTACTCACTGTAGGACGCAGTCTGGGATCTGTACGTGCTCCATTGGGATAAGTTGCTCCAGTTCCTCCAAGCTGTGAACATACTGGATCTTATTGATAAACTTCACACTGGCAGAGGGAGAGAGAGTGTGTGCTTGAGGTCTTGTTTTGATGTGAAAGGTTAGCGTAAGATCTGAGATTGAATTTCTGCTCCAAAATCAGCTGAGTTGAGGAACATGCGATATTTACCTGATGAAGGGTCGGGATATAGCCAGCACTGTCCGGATGAACCACGAGGGATGCACGATTATCAGTGCTTTGAGGTTTTTACGCAGCCTGTGGAGAAGCCGGGGGACAGAAAGTCAGGGTAATGTGCCTTTTTGTGAACTCACCTGTAATGTGTCAGGGCACTAATGAGCATTGTGGTCTGGGTGGCCTTAGGAAGCCCATTTAAGCTCAGACCAGGCAGGCTGCAGCAGCACTGCCTTGCTCGGTGATGTGTTAGCCTGATCTATGTGAGCAACGGAGGAAGAAGAGATGATGAGGAGCACCTGGAGTAAGTCAGAAAGCTGCGATAGAGGAAGGAGTTACAGAATGTGGGGAGTGCGGAAGGAAGGGTGAGGAAGCGGTGGAGAACATGGTAAGAGGATAGGGAAGAACAAAGAGGCAACATCAGCAGGATTCTCACCTTCTGTCGATCATCTGGTAGCATTTCTTGAGCCAGCCAAGGCCAGGCATCCTCCTCCGGGGCGTCGCTCCATTGAGGTACACGATCATATAGTCCTCAGCCACCAGCAGCTCCAGACTACTGATCACGTATCTGTTGGGTGGTGAGCAAAAGCAACAGTGCCATGAGACTCAAAAAAGGCCCCTTGAGGTTTCTTCTTGTGCCTGTGTGTCACCCCAGAAAGACTCCAGACCCGTTCTTTGTAGACCCTCAGATAGTTTTCAGATTCTCCTGGCTCCTCTGCAGGGATATTTCTCAGGGACCGCTAATACTTGTTAGCACAGTGCATGCACGGATGGACATCCCTGCGCCGTTCTAGCAGTAGCATCTGCCAGCTGTTGAGCATTGCTTCCATATGCTCTAGTCTGAGTGTGAGTCCATCGCTGGCATAATTAACACTGAGTGTCTGAATGCTTTGACTTACAGGACTTGGCTGCAAGCACTGCGGGCAGCGTGTCCCCAGTGCCACTCGCTCCAGTCTGCAGCTGCACGCTGGCCACGTTTGGCCTGGATTCAAACTTTGATCCAGCTGAGGTTCCTGATGCGATGAATACGTGGGAACTGCTTCCCCACAGCCCAGGTTACCTTCCTCACCCTCCTCTCCCTCACAGACCCTGACCAGGCACTTACAAGAAGAGATTCTCCATGATGTAGTGGTAGTCAGCCAGGTTACTGTCTGGAAGATAGCAGGCAGCAAAGACAATGATGGCATTGAGACCTTCTCCATAGTATCCTGGGAAAGAAAGACACAGGGACTCATTCCAGGGGGAGATACGAGAGTTGGTGGGAAAATAGCAGTGAAGATGTATTGCCTGGGCTGGTTTTTGTGCTACAGTGGCTATATGGTTTTTAGCATGAGCGGGGTGCTTTTGTGTTTATCTGCTGCATAGCGGTATAAAACAAATAGCAATTTTTCCCTAGAGACCATTAAAACAATCAGTCGCAACATCCGCTCCAGCTTGGCAAAGATGGACTGAAATAAACCCACCAAGCCAGGGCTAGGCCTCCCCCTCCCTCACCTCCGTGTGTCACCACTCTCATGTAGGGTTTGATCATCTGGAGGTCGATGCGGTGCTCCTGCTCTCCGATGATGACCGTCCTCCAGAGCCGGCCGTTGGTAGCACTCCCGTCCTCTGTGCCACCGTCCCCAAACAGGTCTGCGCTGTCCCCAGGCATGTTCTTGGCCGTGGCTACGGGAGTGTCGTCTGGAAAAGGAACAAACATCTCTGCCTTTTATATAATGTGTGAAGAGTGTCTGCGAGAGCTTTGATGCGCAACGAGGCAATAACAACCACAGACTTAGGATGGGCTGTTTCATCTGCTTAAAAAAGCACTTAAAATGAGCCTAAAAAAAACCCCAGCCCCTGCAGACATTCACCCCAAACCAGCCTTTTACCTTCCCATTCCAGTTCATTCCCGTTCCCCAGGAATTCGAGGGAATCTGTCTCATCAGGAGTTTCAATATCATCCACATTAATGTCCAGGTCATCTGGTGTGTCCAGGAAGTCGTCGGAGAGAATGGAGCCTTCACTCTGGTCCAGGGAAATGTTGATTTCAGGTGCAACAAGTGTCTTCCGCTTACGATGCGCCCCATTAAAGTTTAAAGTATTTGGGGGAGCTGGAGTTAAAAGGAAAATAACTGACAGGTTGTCCTGTATTCTTAGTGCAAGACATGGTGTTTTCATTATGCATATTTCTGACTACAGTCGTGGGAGTTCAGAGTGGTGGATCATAGTGGGGAGGCACTGGGTACCTGCAGGTATGGTTGGATAAAAGCATCCACGCTTTTGGGGTACCTATTTCCTCCCTCAGCTTCTTGTGCGAGATTAGCAAATTCAAATCTCTGCTGTTTCCTCTCCCGCATGGGAATTTTTGAGGATGCTCCAAGGGAGCTGGCTTTGCCCTAACTGCAAGCTGCTGTTCCCATGGGCTTGTTTTGCTTTGACTGCTGATAAGACAGGCTGATACTTACAGGATGTATTCTCGTCTTCTGTAGGGCTGCCCAGTGACTCCATCCCCGTCTCTTCTGGGAGAGGTCTGCAGGCAAGCCAGGATGCGGAGGTAAAAAGACAGGAGATAACAGGTAATGTTTAGGAGGAAGTCACTCCATGGCAGATGGTGGGGAGAACTGGGGACATCAGGAGTGAACGTGCAACCCCCTGTCGGCTCTGCCCTTTCCGTTTTGCTTGTGATTTGCCCAACAGCAGCCCAGCAGCTGTGCAATTCCCAGCAACCTCCAGACTATCCCTGCGTTTACCACCACACATACATCTCTCATTTTCCGGCCAAGAGGCTAGAAAATCCAGCCAGGGATACAGCAACAAATTGTGTCCCCAGAAGAGCTTGGTAACATCCTCGCTCTTTCTGTATTATCCCCATTTTTATCTCTATCAGAAGTTCGAGAGGCAGTGCCAAGCTCTAGGGCTCCTCATTAAGGCAACCAGGGAACAAGTTCTGCAGTTGGTACTTTGTCTGTATTGCTGTTCCCTGCACAGCACGGGTGATGCCGTGGACTGTCTGCATAGCCTGAATTTGGCTGTTCCTAAGCCCAGTGGTGGATGCTTTGATCCCAGCAGTGGGTGCTTAGCTCAGGAGCACTTTGCAGTCTCTGCCAATGGTTTTGTGAAGTGGATCTTGCATTCTGCCACAAGCCCTGGCTGCAGTGGAGCAGAACTTTTCCAAAGCTCCTGCCACAACCACCTCTCCCAGGAGGCAGCTGCCTCCTGGTCTGCAGGGACTTTGCTCTAAGGCAGGTGGTGTTCAAGGATCAAACCTTAGGTGCGATCCCAGAATTGTCACCCCATCCTCACCTCAGCCACCACTTGGCAAAAGCTGACAGTGCTACCCAAACCTTGCTGGGGTTTGGAAGCAGGTTCGTTCTGAGCTGAGATCCAGGCATCTGCACTCAAAGCCCTGTTTTGGAGCCAAATGCTGACCCACGTTCCCCTCCTAGGGCTTTGTGGAGAGTGCAGCATTTGCAGGTATAAAATCCTGGGTGCTGGGACAGGGACATGGGGGAAAGGCCACCAGTTTTAGGACAGCGCGTAAGAATGGGGATGGGACTGGGCAGGGGACAGGTGTCCAGCAGCTGGTGGCCTTGGAGCCCAGCGATAGCAGGGAGAGAGATAATGGGGACTGATCCCTCTGAGTCAGCAGGGGACGCAGCCTCGCTCTGCCCTGCAAAGGTTCCTCTTTGTGCTGCCATGACATCAGAGCCACCAGCCAAATTAAACCCTATAAATATTTAGATTAAGGGATAATCCTCTTCTAGCTGGTTATTGTATATTTATGAGAGCTGGAGACCTGATCAAAGGCACTTGCTCCTCTCTTGTGCAGCACCCAGACCCCTTGGGCTGCCACAATATCCCAGGGCAGTCAGAAAGGTCCCTCTGCCCCCTCCAGCTTCTCCTCCTCCCTTTTGCTTTTGTCTTGAAGGAGGCCTGGCTGGTTGTTTATCTGACTGTGAGCTGGCGCCAGGCACAACTTGGTGATACAGCACTCAAAGGAGGGGGGGAAAGGCCCAGCTGTACCCGAGTACGTGCTGCAGGCTGGCACTCCTCTAGGATTCATTTAAACAAAGCAATTCAAAGGTCAGAGGTGAAGAAAAGGGCTTTCTTACCTTCCCAAAGGATGCTCGGATCACTCCCTCCCAGTCTCCCGTGTCAATCTTCCTTCCCAAACACAGCTAGCCCCAGATGCCAGATTTTCTGATTGAAGCAGGTTTCCTAAGGGCTGGGTGCCACCATTTTGCTCTCAGCTGACGTGTCCTGCCCGCTTTCCCTCTAGAAGCAGCTTCTCCTGGGCCCCAAGCAGCCTGAGCCTTCACCGCCCGTGATGCGATGGATGCGCGATGGAGTGAGCATGCTCCTGCATCCGCCCCGCGGCACCGCCACAGCATCAGTGCGGGACGCGCTCGCACAAACAGCTGAGACAGGCTGAGACAGACTGAGACAGACACCGAACCTTCAGGGAGCAGCAGGACGGGGACCCTTTCATCCCTGCTTGCTCGGTGCCTTGGCATTGCACCTTTGCAACCTGCAAGGCAGGAGCTGCTGCTGCAGATCAGCTTCTCGGGGCAGGCTGGGAATGTCACCCTGTGTCCTTAATGAGCCGCTGAATTCAGCTTCCCCAGCCCAGATCTTTGTCTAGGATAAGGGTTTTTTTTTTTGCTTGTGGCAAGATTGGTTAATCACAGCTAAGCAAAAATAGCTCTGCAGCAAATCATCTGCTAGAGAGCTACTGTCCCACATGCAGCAGCCTCTGCCCTATTATTTTAATGCTTCTGGGGGGAAGTGTCTTGAAAATTTTTATTTATTCATTTTTAATGCTAGTTGAGCACAGCTGGCATTCGCTCATTTGCCTAGTGACTGTTCAGACTCTATTTCTCTTGCATCATTCTGGATTTAATCCCTCTGCAGCAGTTTATCGGCAGGCTGGGGAGCTTGTTTGCAAAGCTCTGGCCTTGTCCCTGCCCCTGGCTTCTTGCTGGGCCATGGTCACATCCCTTTGCTTCTCCCTGTGTTTCGTTTCCGAGGCAGGACTGACAGTGTCGGTGGTGGGTGGTGCAGGGGGCTCTGCAGCAGAAATGCCCCTTGAAGACTTGCCTGTGGCTGGGGTGAGTTTGCTGCTTGCATGGCAAGTGTGGAACAGAACCTGGCACCTCCTGCTCCAACATGTGTGGGTTGGTGCACTGGTGTCCAGACACTACAACAGCTTTGTGTCCAGGTTTTCTAGGGAGCCTTGGGTCATAGAATCATTTTGGTTGGAAGAGACCCTCAGGATCATTGAGTCCAACTGTAACCTAAATCTGGCACTAAACAGTGTCCATAAGAACCTTGTCTAAATGCCTTTTAAACCCCTCCAGGGCTGGTGACTCCACCACTGCCCTGGGCAGCCTGTTCCAATGCCCGACAGCCCTTTCCATGAAGAATTTTTCCCTAATATCCAATCTAAACCTCCCCTGGTGCAACTTGAGGCCATTTCCTCTTCTCTTATCACTTGCTACTTTGGAGAAGAGACCAACACCCTCCGTGCTTCAACCTCCTTTCAGGCAGTTGTAGGTCAATGCTTTCCCTCTTGCGCCTCACTTTCCATTCTCCTCACTCAAAACCTTGCCAGCACAGTGCTCTGGGGGAGCCCTAGGTTGGCAAAGGTCCATCAGTCCAAGGCTCTGCTCTCAGAGGAAACAAAAATCCCTCCTGGAAACCCAAGGCCTTGGCTGAGTTCACCTCTGGGGCCAGCGGAAGGACAAGCCGTGTCCCACGAGCCGGGTGCTGGGCTGGCAGACAGAGGTGCTTAGATGAACGATGCAGCTGGACCCGGGGAAAACAGAGCTCAGCTCATCCGCCGGTGCCCAGGGAAACAGGAGACCCTTTTCAGCAGGGCGGGGGCCGTGCGTGCCCACCCGCACAACACACTGCGCCTCTGTCTGCGCATACAGGGGCTCTGTGGCTGCCCGGGGAATTCAGCTGCAGCTGGAACGGGGGAGCTGGCCCTGAAAAGCCCCTGAGCAGGGCTGGGGGCTGCCCGTGCTGTGTGTGCCCAGCCAGCTGCTGCTGGGCCACAGGCCCCAGCACTGGGTGTGGGGGCAGCACTGGTGGGGTGCGCCCTTTGGGGGGCCGCAGGGAGTTCAGTGAACACCGAGCTCACGGGTCAGTGAAGGCAAAAGCTGCCACTTTGGCACCTTCCATCACCCACACATCATTTCTCAAAAAGTTCACACCCCTTTAGATTCTGCACGCCAGTGCCAGTGGGCACTGCATCCCAGCAACTCCGCTTCTCATGGCAAATGCCTGGCAGAGCAGCATTGCTCTGTTTGGGGGGACACTGCTTGATTCAGAGATTCCTCCATCCATCCATCCTGCTAATCTCCCTGCTCCTCATCCTCTCCTTGGCATGCTCACGTTGTTGCCAGAAGCCACTCCAAATATTTTTTTAAGCATTCCGAGCAGCCTTGCAACAAAAACTCTGTTCTCTGGCCAGAATTGCCCTGTTGGGATTAAGACTCCTGTTGCCTCCAGGGCTGGTGGGAAGCACCTGCATGCTCCATGCCCTGCTGGCTTCTTACAGAAAGAAATAGAATTTTCTCTGTATTTTTTTTTTGCAGGAAACAAACCTGGGGAAGTCCTCGTCTTGCCACTCCTCCTTGACATCCACATTTTCCATCCGTAAAGTGGCTTCTGTGGTTCCCATGGTGCTCAGAGTGGGCTGGCTGGACAGCGGCTCCCCCAGGAAAGGGCTTGGGCTGGAAGGCGAAAGGCAGAGAGGTTGTTGTTGAGCATCGCTAACAGGGACTGTTTAATCTGAACCATTCAGAGCAGGTATGCTGACACCACGCTCCGCAGCATGATAGCTGCTGCTTTTGCAAAAGCAGTAAGGCAAGGACCTGGGGTTTTGTGACCACTTGACACATTTTGGACAAGAAAGAGGAGGTGAGGTTGGCCCTGGGTGGAAGCAACAGGTTTATTTGTGCTCTGTTGTGACCTTAGCTCTTCTCCCTGAGGATTAACACTGTCTGGGCTGATGCTCACCCTTTTTTCCCCTTTCTACTTCTCTTCCAATACTAATCTCAACATGAAGCACCTGTGCTGAGGGAAATTAAACACATCTGAGAGGGAAGAAGAGAAAGAGCTCTTCCCAGGCTGGTTTGGGGTGGTTTGGCGGTAGCATCAGTTTCCATTTTGCTGGCCTGGGCTGAAGTTAATGACTTCGGTTTTGCAGAGGAATTGGTGATTATCGCTGTGCTCTGTCCCCACATCCAGAGAGAGATGGAGGAGGGTGAGGAGGCCTCACAGGGCTGTCGAATGTCCTTCCACACCCCTGAAGAAGTGGATGGGGCTACTCTGTCTGTCCCCTGGTGTCAAGGAAATCTGTGTCTAGCACAGTTTGACCCATTGCTGTAAGGATCTTCTAGAGACAGGGCTTTTTCTGCTTCCTTTGGAGGCTTGTATTTACACAGGGTGTCGCTGGTGATGATCTGGAGGGACATAAATCTGTCTGTATGTATCTGCTTTAAAGGAATGAAGCTACGTAGAAATCTGAGTAAATCCAGCATCCGTCTTTATTCCAGGTGCTGGCAGGGGTGGAAATCGGGGCTGGGAGTGCTGCAGGGCTCTCTCCCTGCCCGGCGCCTCAGCCTTTCCTCCCAGCACACGCGTTATGTGTTCTGTCCCCAGCCCCACGCCTGGCTGCGTGCGGTGCCCACGACACTGTCACACATGTCTCCATTTTTGATTTCTCTCCATGCAGGCACAGGAGACACCTTGGGGCTCAGAGAGACCCCACCTCCCTCCCTCCTCCCAGCGCTGCCAGCTGCTTTCTGCTCACCCTGAAGGCATCATGGAGGGAGGGAGAGAGAGGAAAGATGCTGAAGCAGATCCCAGGCTGACGTTTCTTAACATCAAACATCGCCCAGCAGCGTGGAAAGCCCAGATGATGCTGTACTCACCGATGCTTGTGGCTAATGAGGAACAAAGGAGGTGCTGCCTGTATCCCAGCTGGACATTCCTCCGGAGGGCGATGGGCTGCTCAGCAGGTCCAGCACCTGGATCTGGATGCAGACGTGAGCGGCTTTCTCAGCGCAGGAGCATGGGGATGCATCTAGGTCGGCCTTTCCCACAGCAGTCGGTGCTTTGTGATTTGGATTTTGTTGGGGTGGGGTGCGGGGAATTGAGGACAGTTATTTGTATTCTTCCATGGCTGCTGCTTCCTCTGCTTCCTCCCTGCCCTCCAAGGTATTTTATTATTTTCCGCTTGCAGCTGGCTAAGCCGCAGCTCTCTTAAGTCAGCTAATTGCACCGCTTTTGTGTGTGAGGAGGATGGCGGTGCTGGTGGTGACAGGGAGGGGGGTGTTATGGAGGATGGGTGGAGAGAGGAGCTGCAAGCACCCCCCTTTCAGTGTCACCTCCCTTCCAATTGGCTGAGAGGTACCGAATCTCTCCCTACACTCTTCCTCCGGATGAATGATGCTGCCGGGGGCTGAGCACACCGTCCCCGTGCTGCTTTCAGTGGGAGCCAGGGATGCTCATCATCCCGCAGATCTGGTCCTAGAGGAGGCGTGGGAGCTGGAGGGGTGGGGAGGGCTTTTTGGTATAGTGCATCATTCACTGAGAAAAGTAAAAGGTGGCCTCGCTGTGTGGTAGGATGCGGCATTTAATGGTCCATCTTGCCTTGCACCTAATCCTGTACCCTTATGAGGGACCTGGGGGGTTCAGCTGGAGAACAGGAGCTGAGGGGAGACCTTCTGATCTCTGAACTGCCTGAAAGGAGCTTGGAGCCAGGGGGGTCGGGCTCTGCTCCCCAGGAACAAGCGCCAGGAGCAGAGGAAACAGCCTCAAGTTGCGCCAGGGGAGGTTGAGGTTGGATGTGGGGAACAATTTCTTCCCCAAAGGGCTGTGGGGCATTGGAACAGGCTGCCCAGGGCAGTGCTGGAGTCACCATCCCTGGAGGGCTGGACAGGCGGACATGAGGTTCTCAGGACATGGGGCAGTACCAGGGCTGGGTTATGGCTGGACTCCATGATCTTGAGGGGCTTTTCCCACCAAAATGATTCTACAATTCCATGTGGACATTGTTGTTCTCTTAGGATAAGGGGCTCCCACAGGACTTTATTTCCTCAATCCGGTGGAAAGCACCCTAAAGAAAGCAACACACAATGCTAGCCAAATGCCGGCAGCTGCTAGCCGTGTGTGTGGGCAGCCTGGCACATTGTGGACCAGACCTCGGAGGGATGATGGTGTATCCCCCGCTCACAACCTCACACTTGAGGCTTCCTCATGATCCAGGATACTTATGGATGCTTTAGGGATGCATTATATTTCTTTATACCTATTATATATTTCTCTCTTAGAAGCAGGCAGGAGATCCATTAGGACAGAAAGGTGCTAGGACATCTGTGACACTTGATGGCTCCAAAGTTAATTATCAAAGCCCGCAGTGTCATCTCCAGCTAAGGTGAATATTTGCCTTTTGCTTCCATTTTTCCAAGGCTGTGGAAGCCTGATAGCACATGACAGCACGCGTATGCATGCGATAGCATATTAATGCCATCTACTGGCTGCGGTCCCGGGACTCGGAGCACGTGTGCTTTTTCCGAACGTCATCCGCCTGCTCACGGAGGTATTTCATTGAGCACATAGCGATGGGCTGAGCGAGCCCATCTCTGCTTGCCGGGCCAACTGGTTTCGCTGGGACTGCGTTTCCTTTTGATGTGCTGGGATGAACGCTGCGCCAGACCGATTTTCCTCCGGGAATTCTGTGTTGGGTCGTGCCCATTTGGAGGAGGCAATAGCAAGGGAATGGAGGGGCTGTGCAGGATCAGGCCCCTCCTGGTGCTGGATGTTTTCCCAAGCAGCTTTTTTCACCCCATTCCATTCTCTCTTCTATCTCCACATGCTCCTCACACCTGGGATAGTGTTCTTATGTTACTTGAGAGTGTATTTGTTTCAATCTGTGAGCCAAATACTCATATGAGGGGGAGAAAAGGATGCTGTGTCACTTTTGGAAAGACACTGACTGTCATGTGGGCATCTTCTTTTTATTTCCCTGAGTTTGATGCTCATTTTCAGGCAGTGAGAGCTTGTGCTGATGGACCCTTTCTGCAATCCTGCAGATCACCAGCAACTCAGGGACTCTAAATTACTTTCCTACCTGTGTGAACCTGTGATAAAAAATATTTACTTGTTCAGAAATACTGATATTATTACAGCAAATCCAGATATTATTACAGGCAGAAAAGCTGTTTTGGAGTCTGCCACAGGAGGGCGATGGATCCCCCGAGCCTGGCTGTGCTGGAGCTGCAGGAGCCGGGCTCTAGAGGTCACTTTGCACCAGGAAATGGCTGAGCCAAGAGGTGACACCGTCCCCGTGGTTTCTCCAAAGAGAAAAGCAGAAATGGTAAGTTTTGCCTCAGCCTAAGTCTGATGGCTCTTTAAAGACAGGTTGAGATACTTCTTCCGAAAGCCAGTATTGAAAAGGTCCTTCTGCTGGCCCAAGGGCCTTTGTAAAGGAAAGGGATGAGTGACATTCACTGAGCAAACTGGGGGTGTGGGACCTTACTTGAAACTGAACTCACATCCTCCCCAAACGCTGCACAGGACAGGCTGCTGGAGCTGAGCTCCCCATGGTGTGCGCAGCGCAGGGCTGCGGCGTGTTCGTGTCTGCACATGTTTGCAAGGTCCGTGTGGTTTCTAGGATTCTTGTTGAAATTTAAAGCATTTTAAATGTCCTTAATGGCCAGGACATTAAAATGTTTGAATCTGGCAAAGCATCGTGGAGAGGAAGGTCCTGGGGATGGACAGGGTCTGAGATTTCCATATTCAAAGCTCTTTCTCCATTCACGCTCCTGTTTCCTGACCCCATCAGAGGGCTTTAGGTGGAGATGACCACAGACCCAAATAAGAAATATCCACAGCCTGTTTACTCTTCTTTCCACCCCTTTTTGGCAAGCCTGGGTCTTTCCCAAATTTTCCCAAAGCCACTGAATTTGTATTAAGAGCATTGCATGGTGGTGCCACAACTGATTCAAGAGAATCCATACAAGCACAGGACATTTTGAGTACCCAACTCTGGGAGAAGCTTTTCAGAGTTTCCCCCTCGCTGGGCACTGGAGGATCCAAGCAGGGGGTGCAGGGGCTGCAGAAATCCGCCTGCTTCAGACTGCCCGCTCGCAGGACGGCTCCTTTGAAGTGCCTGTGGGTTTCTCTGTTACAAATCTACCTTCTGTTATCCCCCCTTTACAGGTCAAGCAGAGGTTACAGCTTTTCATTTAGGAGGGTAAGAAATGTGCGTTTTATTTTAAACACTCAACTGCAAAATCTCAGAAACTGGAGCTTGAAAATACTGTGAAGCTCTGAGATGCAGCAGATGGTGATGCCACAGCTCGCGGTGCTTTAACGGGGCTGGAGTATCCCCAGGGCCCGGATGCTTCCTTTTTGAGTTTGTGATAAAATCACACATCATAAGGATGGCTGAGGCTGGAAGAAGCTTCTGGAGATCGTCTAATCCACCCCTCTGCTCAGAGCCGGAGCAGCCCAAGCGGGTTTCTCAGGCCTGTGTCCAGTTGGGTTTTGATTATCTCCAAGGATGGAAACTCCACAACCTACTCCAGTGTTTGACCACCCTTACAGTTAAAGAGTAAAAGAAATGAGATTCCTCTTCTATTTAAAGGGAATTTCCTGTATTTCAAGTCATGGCCCTTACCTCCTGTCCATTTACTGGGCACTGATGAGAAGAGTCTGGCTCCAATCACTTTAAGCCAGCCTGGCTGAAATTAAGATGAAACATTTGTTTGTAGGGAAAATAAAAGTTATTTTGGTTCCTTTGAAATTATTTACAACTTGAACCAAAGCTTGAAGTGAAAAAAAAGAACATTTTGGGAATGAAGAACTGCAGGCTTTGTTTAAGATATGCTTGAAATGAAATGGTTTAACTTTTTATTGCAGTGTGACATTCTGCATTTGAAATCTGCCTGCCTTTAATTAAAGAAGTGGGGGACTGCAAGTGCCTTGAAACATGCATTTGAAAACAGTAATGTTTTATTTTGGGGAGAACAAAATGTTTTCATTGTCTCCACTTAAGGAAAAAAAAGTGTTTTGCTGTGACGGATAGGAAGGTTCCATTCTGATTTTCCTCTTCCTCATCTTTTAATTTGATCTTTAAAGGACAAACCAGGTTGAGGCTTCACCTCTAGGAATCCAAGAAGAAGAGCTGGGAACAAGGGATGTGGTAAGTCTTTGAAATGTGGGATTTGATTTAGAAGGGCATTTAGATGAGGTTCTCAGGGCCATGGGTTAGTGTTAGAGTTGGGTTACGGTTGGACTCAGTGATCCTGAGAGCCTCTTCCAACCAAAATGACTCTGTGATTCTAAATCCAGAGGCATGAGAGAGCGTGGATCCCAGGAGCTGCCAAGGGCATGAGGAGAGCGCTGGGAAGGAGGAACCCAAAGGTGGGCACCAGCTGCGTGGATCAAGTCACACAGCTCCCAAGGGATGAGGAAATCAAATGCATCCTGATTCCCAGGTGAGACCATGTCGGCAGCACCTTCCCTCCTGTCCTGTGAACCCTGTGTCTTGACTGACATTTCCAGCGCCAAGCTGGGGATGTGGGGGGACCTGGCACCCGTGGGTGCCTCTGACCAAGGCAGAGGGGATGTGTGGGGCAGCCAGTTCCTCCCAGCACAGATTTCCCATCCAAAGGCAGCTGGGCTGTGTGGGACAGGTGGTGCACGTCGGCTCCGAGGAGGCTGCTGGGTTATGGACCCCCAAGGACTCGGCTGGAAGGAGCCCCCGCGTAGGCAGAGGCACTGTCAGGAATGCATGGCCCAAACCCAGCATGGCAGCCGTTTCCTGATGGGCCCCATTGCTTCATGTGGCTATTGAACCTCTCCAAGAGGCTCAGGGAGGCAAATCCAGCAGATCCAGGGCTCCTTGGAGAAGTGAAGAGAGTTGCACCAGGTATTTGTGGTCTTGCGTTCTCCTGAGGGACAGGCTGGCATTTTCCTACTCAAATCCTGATGCTATATTTAAGGCACTTAAGCGAGCAAATGATGCTTTTCTTTCTCAGGAGATGGTTTGCGTGGCTAAACCACAAAGACAAACGTGCTGTGCTTGCTCGCTGCTGCTGCTCTGGCGGGCAGTCCTGCAGAGAGCTGGGCTGGGAGGATGGCGCCTGGTCCTGGGCTGCTTGTCGTTTGTCCATCTCAACCACGATGCAGAATTCAGGCTGCAGCTCTTTGCAGCCCCACGTGCGGCAAGGGGAACGGCGTGCCTGCCTGGGGCAACCCGCATGTCCCTGGGGATGAAGGCGCTCGTTAGTCCTGTATAAACACTTGTCATGTCGGACTGGGCCTTGTGAGACAAGTTTGTTTGTGATGGGGACGGAGCCTGAGACGTGGAGACCTTGACTGACAGGTCAGGTTAAAGTCCCTGACAGGCTGGGGGCTGGTGGCTGCCTCCCAAAAAGCTCTTCAGAGCAGCAGCTCCTGGTCCAGCCTCCCCAGGCTCTGCAGCAGGTAGAGCGTTGTTGCCTGCAGCTCTGTGCTTGCTGCCATGGCCCTGATGGTGTGTGATGGAGACCCATGGTCACCTCCGGCAGGAACCGTCCTCCAACCACCTGTATGAACCATCCTCCAACCTTCAGCACCAAGCACATAGGTTTTGGGGTAGAAGAGCGATGCTGGAGAAGGAAGACGGTGGGTGGGGATTATTTCATCCCCTGCTTTAGGTTTGAAGCCTTGGATCAAGCCCATGGACAAAAGCATCTGGGAGAGATTATGGCCTTGACCTCGGGGCTGGTGTTTATGCCAAATGAAATGGCTCATGATAAGAGGGCATCGCATGGCTCGCCCTCTTCCACGGGGCTTGTTTGCATCTCATAAACAGGAAAATGTCACCCACACCCTCCTCCCTGGTGATTAACAGCAAATCCTCTCTCTCTTGATTGCCCGCTTGTCTTCCCAGGGTACAAAACCATGCAGAAAGTTGCACACAGTGCTGTCTAGTGACATGCTTATTTATTTTCCTGAATTGGGGCTGTCTCTGGCTCCAGGAGCAAAATGCTTAGTGTTGAAGTAACCATGGTGAGAAGCATCCTGGTGCTTGGCTGCGTTCATACCTGTTGGGCTGGGTGGGACTTTCTTCTTTCAAGTGCAGCAGGATGCAGGTTTTGAGAGCTCCTTGATGTTTTTGTAGCTTCTCTAGGATGATTCCGGCTCTTGTGGTCGCTGTTTGCTCCCTAGCGCCTGCCTGGAGGGGGAAGCAGCATCTCATGGCCTGGGCAGCTGCTCAAAAGTTGTGTGGCCTGAAGAGCAGAGGATGTGACACTGTCCAACCTCAGCGACACGCACGGGACTCCTCCAGAGCTGGAGGGAGCGATGGCAACAGGGATCAGCCCTGTTGTCCAAGGAGCTGGAAGTTTGTATGGGTTCAGGACTGGGCATGTAGGAGAAATTGCTGAAGGATTACTAAGAACATCTGGCTGAATTGTTCCTCTGAGTTGGAAACAACTGGAGACTGGGAGAGGACTTGGAGTAACGTCATGTCCGCTTGTCTTGTTCTCATGTTTCTCAGGGCATCCTCTGATGGTTGCTGTTAAAGAGAAGCTGTGAGGGACATGGAGCCCTTGGCCTGACCTGCTCTGGTGGTTTGTGTGAGGACCTTGGTTATGGGGTAACTTTTTGGCTGCTTTTTGGGGACGATGGGACAATGTGGCTTGATTTCTTGCCATAGCAGAGGGATCAGCCAGCGCGTGGAGAGGAGCTGGAGGGGAGAGGCGGCAGGTCTGTGCCTGGTCACTTCTGCAGGGCTTGGATTTGTCATCTTGATGGGGAGCTGTTGGTGGCATGAACTACTTGAAACCACCTGGTGCGTGGGGAATGCTTTCCCTTCAAGAGATGCTTAAACTCCTACTGATTTTAGACAGAGCCCGTACGGAAGGTGATTTGCTCTTCTGTTTTATTATCTAGTAATAAACATTTATTATTGCTGCTATTCACAAACCAGCACCTTGGCACAGCAAGTCTCCAAGCGGTGACAACCGTGATAAATTTTGTTACTGGTTCATGCCCTGATCAGTGAGGACGTTTCTTGCTCCGGGATCCCCACGCTGCTGACAGCTGACATTGAGATACAGGCTGCCCCAGCAAAAACACCCCCTGACCTTGACATTGATGTGTGAAGGGTTAATTAGGGCTTTGCTCTGCCTCCGTGTCCACATCTGCTGATTAATTCCAGCCAGGTGTCTATGGTTCAGGTCTTAAAACAACAATTGCTGAAGTGCCTGGGAACACTTAGTTTGGCTTCACTCTGCAATTCCAAGTATGGATAAATATTTGCACCTCTGTGGTTGTAAGACACCTTTGAGATATGAAGGCAATTACCGTAGGAGTTCTTTACAAGACAAAAAGACGGATTTCCCGGGGAGCGGTGCTGGTTCAGGGGCAGGCGGGACCCGGGGGCTCTTTTTGCAGCACTTTCTGGGTGGTCGTGGGGAAGGTCACGGGGCGGCTGGTTTTGGGTGCTGGAGGGGTTGTCATCCTACAGCACCTCTCGGGGAATTCAAACGTGTTCCCACTGACTTTTTTGCTTTACAGTTGCCCCCAGTGATCCATTTTACATGGGAGAGTGAGGAGGAGAAATGCAGAATCCAGAAACATGTGCAAAGCCGCTTCCTTGAGATACCCTGAGGAAAGGCCCTGTATGGCTCAGCAACCTTGGAAAACACGTTTAGTTTTGGTGAGTTCTTATTCCCATGTTGGTGTACTCTGGTAGCTGTAGTGGTCTGTCTCTTTCCATTCAATAAACCAATATCTTTTCAGCTATATCTCTGGGGGGATCCAGTCCTGCGACTCTATTGCTGGCTTTCAACCAGGTGCCATCCTACAATGTGTGCAAGGACAACAGAAAATGTAGTGTCTGCCATCTGATGAGGGTAATTTGGCTTCTCTGAGCCTCCCTACATGTCTGAGGATCCAACTAAGCAGGTTACCTGCTCGTCTCCATGTCTTTATGACGGCCCTGCTAATGCACCTCCAACTGGTTTTTAGTTTTTAATATTTGTGTGTTCTTCTGGGTTTGGTTCTGGAAGTTGTCGGAGACCTGTGCACATAAACCGTGTCTCATTCTGCCCAGCGCAGCACACAACGCTCCGGAGCTGGAGTGTGGCAAATTAAAACTCACCCCAGACGTTGTCTTTGACTCGATTCAGAGACATATATGGGCTACAGGATCCCTATAATTTGCCCAAATAAATGACCTCTCAAGAGAGCTCTTCCCTCCGGTGTGGGATGAAGTTACTCTGTACCTTATATCCACATATACCGCTGGGGAGTCTGTGGTGTATTAAAACTATTGTAATAACTTCACAGGCATTTCCATATTCAAGTGATCATAATAATGCCCATAAAGTACACTCCAGCGTGAAGTATTTATGAATTATTCGACTTAAGGTGGAAAAAAAAAAAGGAAGAAAAGACCTGGGCTGAATTAATGGCTCTTGAAGAAACATAAATTTAGAGGAATCGTATTGCAGAGGGTTATTTTGTGTGTGCAATAAAAGGAACATTTATGGCTTGGGCGCGTAAATTTGGTTTGAATGTTTTTGAAGCAAAGACCTTTGAAATAACTTATAACTTTTTCTCCTTTCATTTTTATATGGCTTTAAAGGGAAACACCAGACACTTTGGTGCTTTGCACAAAGAAAAGCGAGGAACAAGGTGCGAGCGCAGTTCACTTGGCGTCCTGTCCGTGACCGTGGTGTGAAGCAGGTGAGGAAGGGGAGCAGGAGATGCTCCCGGAGCCCGAAGGGAGATGCTCAGCCCCAGGCTGGCTTCCTCAGAGCCTGCACTGTGGTTTGTTGGCCACATGTCTCCCTTTCCCTGCTGTGGCAATAAATATACACGATCCCAAAGCTCTCGTTAGTAATTGTCTTGTCTGGAGGCGTTTCTGGATGCTGTTCACAGGCTGCAGTAAGGCAGGCGGCTGTGAGATTTGTCTTCCCTCTTTCCCCAGCCTGAGGGTGGTGCTTTGACAGGGAGATGAAGGGGAGGGAGCCAGGGGTACCCAAGGAGCGGACACAGCAGCCGCACGGCGGGGTCACCGCCAGGACTGTGTTCACCCTGGATCGGAAAGAAGGCAGATTCTGCCCTTTAGCAACCTGGGGAGAAAGCATTCACCACATCCCTAGGAGGTGTTCACAAGTGGTGAGGAACCATTGACGCCCCAATCACCAGAGGAGGAGGGGTGGGAGAGTGGGACTGGTTTGGGATGTGGCTCTCCAGGCTGCCCTTGGTGCAGGATGGCAGACTCCAGTGCCCCACTGCTGTGCCTTCCCCATGGCCCCGGAGCCAGCGGGGCCTGGAGCTGCCAGGAAGGATGTCTGATTCAAGCACCAGGAATGCAGACACTATCACTCCCTGGTTTGGATCTTTCATTTTTTGCTCCATTACTACATATCATGATCAGGCAGAGCGACCTGAAGCAAAGCCCCAGCTCGTAAATCCTCATAGCTGCCAGGACCTGGAGGCTTTTCTTCTCTCTGTCAAAGTGAGTAATCAAATCCCCTCAAACACGTTTTTAATTGGGTAACTGGAGGCTGTAATGTTCCCCCTGGGACATCTGGGGTGTGCTTGCAGGGAGACGCTGGCTCCCATTCCCCGGTGCGAGTGACGCCAAGCAGCAGCCGGGTTCCTCCGGCCTGGAAGCATTTAGGGCTCTGGGTGGTGCTGGAGCCGGGGCACCCACATGGGAGCAATGTGGGGAGATGCTGCGGTTCTGGCTGCGCTCCCTCGGGGCGGCTGTGCGGTGGTGCTGACGCTCCCCCCTTTCACTGCTGAAGCATCACAAGTGAGTGAGTAACAACTCAACAGTTGTGAGACGTTGTACCAGAAATGATGGGATTTCCAGTGAGGCTTCTAGAATAAATTACCTGGGTGCGCAGGCACTTTTGGCTTTTTGCTTTGAACTTTTTGAGTTGGCCAGGCTACAAATGCGAAGGGAAAGGCACATGGAAGAGACACGTCGTGCAGAGATGAGGGAGATGCTCCTGCCTTGGTTTCCTGCAGATGGTTATTGCTGGGGGTCCTGCAGCACTGGGGTTCTATCTCGGCCCAGACGGTTATCATTAACTGTACTAGCTCTCATCGCTCCTGACATCCACAGAAATGTCTAATCCTGTTTTGGAGCTACCTACATTCCTGGCCTCTCTACATCCTCCTTTCCCTGGGAACTTTCCCCCTTCAGATGACTGCGCTGTGCTAGAAATGCGTGTTATGGCCAAAAACCCGCAGATATCAGCCCTCCAGGTAAAAGGATGCTGGATTTGTAGGTAAGACGTGCAAGACACGCATGACATGCAAGACCTGGGCTGGAGGGTCCCCACAAGGACCAGGGCAGGTGACAGTGATGCAAATCAAGTTGGGTCAGCACCCAGATCATTTAAAATCCTTGGGATCTGGTGCCATGAAACAGATTAAACCTTGCACTGATTGTGTGAAGTAGGGACAAAGCAAAGCTGGACCCACCCCCCCGTCTGTGATCTGAATGGCTTCATTAATTAGAGGCATCAAAATTAACACCGGGCAAGTTGAGTTTTTCATTGATGCTGTTGGATAAAGTTTAGCTTGGAGGACTTTTAACCTTAAACCAGACGTCTTCAGGTCTGAGCTAAATTATGCCTCCACAGGCTGTCATTATATCATAAAAGGAGCAGGTAATTTGAACATTTTTGAACAATTGCCCAGATTAAGTTTGCTACAGAAGAAACCTCTGTGAGTGTTCGTGGACGCGGAGAGGAAACCAGGCCTGGAATGCTTTGATTTACGAGCGGGGCCGGGGATGCCCGGGAACGAGCGGGTCCTTGGACGGTCTACACACGAGAGCAGGAGGCTTGAAAGACCTGCTCAAATAGTTTGTGGTCTGAGGATTTCGCTGCTGCACCGATTCATCTCCGATTATCAAACGGAGCGCAAATTCCTTCCTGATGACATGCGAGTGAGTGCGTTACCGGAGAAGCCAGCTGATGAATTCAGAGTGAGGGATGTGGCAGAGGGTCCTTCATTTTTTTGGGGGAGGACATGAATGCCTTGGGTTGCTGATGTGACTCAGGGAGGTTTCTGCAGCCCACAGAGCTCGTGATACTGTTTTATATTTGCTGGAGACATGGCCATGGAACCAGAATGCATTTTTGAGAGGTAAACCAACATCCTTGTCCAGGGGCTGGTGACGCATTTGGCAAAATAGCTGTATCCCCTAAACTGGAAGTGAAAAACCCCAAACCAGCCCCAAAGGACAGCCGGGTGAGCAGCACGTTGTGAAGACAGGGCTGTGTGCAACTATTCACTCTTTCATTTTCAAGGGAGGGGGAAAAAAGTGGAAAAGGAGAGACATTGTGTGTCTTTTGCTCCAAGTTACCCAAACTTTTATACCCCAGTAAAACTTGACTCCTCGAGGGCCTGTGTCTGCAGAGCCCATACCCAGCAGAGGTGGATGCCAGCAGGAGAAGCATCATGGTCCCATTTTGGTCCCGTTTTGGGAGCGCAAACGGCAGCAGCGGTGCTGCTGAATCAGGCCTGGGTTCGCTGACGTCAGGCGGGATCCGCTGGAGCAGAGTTAGAAACACCCTTTGCTGGTGTGAATTAGGTTCGAGCCTGGTTCCGCGGGGAGGGGAATTCATTAAAACGCCGCCACATGTGGAGTGAGGTTATAGCTGATTTTGAGCGAGTGCAGCTGACAATCCCAAAATACATTTTCCCCTCTAAAGAGTTTTTATTCTTTCAGCTCTGCAGCGTTCCAGTACCACAGATGTGCGTACAGGTGATGGTCTGGCATCGGCATCAACTTTCCCAGTAGCGATACAGAGCAGACCAAGGCACTCTCGATTACAGTAAACTATTTAAAGAAAGATGCTGCTTTTCCATCACCCAGGTCTTTGCGCCCTTCCACACTCAGTGGCGTTTTCCAGCTTTTGCAATAACCGTTTCTTTTCTTTGTAGTTTCATGCTGCTCTGCTGTTGGTTTATTCAGGATTAGCCCAAGCACCCCAGCTCTCAGCAAGGAACATCAATTCAGCTCCTGGAGCTACAGGAACCCTTTTTGGAGTTGCTCCTCGGACGCAGATGCGCAGGCAAGCCCTTGCGGTTTAACACCACTTTGCTAAATTTACCACCACTTTGCTAAATGTAACACCATGTGTGTCCTTGGCCCGTTTGGGTGATGGGGTGCACCGTAACCCCCCTCTGAGCTCCGGAAAGCCGCAGCCGTTACCTTTGCTCAGCCAACACGAAAGAACCCATCTGGAACCGATGATGTTTGTGGGTGTCTGAGCACCTGCCCAGCGTTGAATTGCATTTTGCTTTAATTCCTGCAAAGCCAGGTGCCACAATTGCATTAAAACTCGTTTAAATCTGTGTGAGTGTCACCCCCATCACCCAGGGATTTCTTTGAGCTCAGGTACCCCTGCACAACCCTTTCCGAAGGGAGAACCCACCTCGGAGCAGAAGGTTCTTCCTGCATCATCCCGTGTCCTAAACTGTCTCTGCTCTCTCCCCCTTCTGCCTTCCTTGCCACGTAGAGGGGATCCCCCTCCCCACGGCAAAAAACTCACTTTAGTGTTTGCTGTTGGCTTCTTTTTTTAAGGGTTATAAAATACCTCCACTAAAATCCTCTTGGAGTGGGGGGAACCAAAACAACCTGAACAAACCCACTGCAATGCCCCAATCCCGTGGCTGCCTCAGCCTCCGTGGTGCTGGGGAAGGACTTTTGGGAAGGGTGGGCTCCCCTCGCTGTGGTTTAGAGCCCGTCATCCTGGGAAGCTCTCACTGAGCCGAGCAAGAGTGCAGATCCTGCGCCTTCACCGTTATTCTGCAAAACAGCTGCTTATTTCTGCTTAATCCCTTCCCAAACAGATAGGCTTAAATCAGAAGAGTTTGGGTTTATTCCAGCCTGTGCAAGAAGCTGTCCTGAATCGTATCTCTGGGCAGACGGACTCTTGTGAGCCTTGTAAAATACTGAGCACCTTCTTGGCAGAGTCGCAGTGAATAAGAGTGAGTAAAAAATTGCCCGGACCCCTGGGGAAGGAGAACTCCTGCCCAGCGTGTTCCCAGCAGTGCTGCGGCAGCGTTGGGGAACAGGGCTTGCAGCTGAGTTGGGGGGAAAAGAAGAAAAGAATCCTCAATATTTAAATTGATGAAGTAAAGGAAAAGTGCCTCTGTGAAGAGAGCGGCCCCAGGGGGTGTTTCTGTGCACTGGGAAATGACACCTATGTGTTTCTGCTGCTGGGTGAGGTGTTCAGTGTGTGTGCTCCCCCCTCCCAGGGCTGGTGTCCCCAGCTGCCAGGGTGGCTTCATTCTCCAGGAAAGGAAGATAAACACGGTGTGGCCAACATGGGGCCTGTTGTGCTGGGACTGCCAGAGCCTGACCTGGGGGAGTCCCCAGCTGCAGGGACCAGAGCAGCGTCACAGGGGACACCGGAAACCCCCCGACTCGGGGTTAAACCTTTGCTACCGCCTTGGCCATGAGAACACAGGCACAAACCTGGGTGACCCAGCTTGTGGCTGGGTGATGGTTTGAAATACTGTTTAATCTCTCTCTCTTTATTTTCCGACAAGATTTTCCCTCTGGAATGAAATGCACAGCAGAATCAAGGCTGTGGGTCACCCCATTGAAGTGGGGTCATCAGAAGCTAAACGTGAGCTGTGGAAGAGCAGCCGAGATGAGACAAGGAGGTTTCGCTGTGGGCTGGAACTGTCACGGGGCAGCTGAATGTGGAGCAGAACATCGGAACGGGTCAGTGCTGTTTGGGTGGCCAGGGCAGGGCTGCTGAGCCACAGGTGTCACCGGAAGGATTTCAGATGTCGGGTCTGGGGATGCACATACGTACACGTGTAACCAGGGCATATGTGTACACCAGTGTGGGCAGCCATGTCCAGCCACGTATGCACGTGTGTGTGCCTTGAATGCGCCAACACATGCCCACAAACCTCCCTGCTTGTCCCTGTCTGGTCCCAGTTGTGTTTTCTTCCCCTTTGCGTGGCTGCACCTCACTGATCGATACCCTGTGATGCTCGCAGGCAGCTTGGTGGTCCCACGCAGGAGGACGCTCGTGGCAGCTGCAGCACAGGGAGGCCCCTGCCAAAGCCTCCCCAGGGCTAACGTGAGGCTGCCTTTGCCTGGCAAACGTTTGACACCACACAGAGGGGATGCTGGTGCATCCAGGATGTTCCCATAACTCAGACTTAACGCAGGCACCAAAAATAAGATAAGACAAAAATAATGCCAAATAAAGCTCGCCTCTTAAAAGCAGTAAATAACCTTGAGCAGATGCTGGCTTGCTCTTAATCCAATTATCTATCAGCAGGCCTACGCAGCGCTGGGAGGAAAAACACACCAACCCCATCTTGCTGGGAAATGGGGCTTCAGCTTCTTCCAGTTTTTGGATTCCAACCCTGCCCTAAATCCATCAGAGCTCTCCGGAAACACCACGTCTGTGTGCGGCACAGGTGAGGTCTCTGCACAAGGGCACTCTGCAGCCTGAGGTCACTGGTGCCACCTGCCTTCTGTAGGTGAAGTTTTGCTCTAAAATACTAGATCTTGAATTCACCTTCCCCACGGCTGCCACAGTGGTGCCTTCTTGAGTTCTAAGCTGCAGGTTCATGGGGAAAAGCCTCCTGCAGCTCATTGTGCTCATTTCCACAGAATCACAGGATGATTTGGGCTGGAGGGACCGTCCCAGCTCCCCCAGTGCCCCCCCTGCCATGGGCAGGGACATCTTCACCAGCTCAGGTTGCTCAGAGCCCCGTCCAGCCTGGCCTGGGATGTCTCCAGGGATGGTTCATCCACCGCCTCTCTGGCCAACATGGGCCAGGCTCTCACCACCCTCAATTTTACAGCCACCTTCCCTGCCCAGAGGGTTGCGAGGCTTTGCATCCCAGTTGGGATGTGACTCATGGGATGCCACAGAATTTGGGGTACCCCAAAGGCACCTCTGTGCCTGAGGAAGAGAAACCTCTGGGAAGATGCTTGAGCAGAACAGGCTTTGCTCTCCTTGCTCCTGGCTGCTTGGCCACCCACCCGTGCGGCTGGGCTGTGGGAGGCTGGGACGGGCTCAAGCAGCAGCTTTTCTGGCAATTAGTGGCCACTTTGGGGTCTCATCTCTCAGCAGCCCTGGCTGGTGGTGAGAAAGCCGCGGGAAGATGAGCCATGTCTGCTCGCTCTGACGGCAGTAGAAGTATTTCTGGAGGAGCGCCCTCGCCAGAGTAAATTGTTGGCAACCACGCGCTAATTCTCTTTTCATAAACAAAGCGAAGGAGATAAAAGCAGCAGCTTCAGCTGCCTCCGCCTTCTCCCTCCAGCGCAGCGCCTCGCGCCCTCGCACACCCAGCCCCGCATCTGGAGCTCATTGGGGGCAGCTGCTGGGAGGACGCGGATGGGAACCAGCTGAGCCCCTTCCACGCGGCCGCCAGGTCCGAGCGTGGTGCTGGGCAGGGAGCGTGCAAACGGGGCCCCGCTCGAGCTGGGGAGCTTGATTCGGATTGACAGAGGCAGTCAAAGCATCGAAACCCAGAGTGGTTTGATCAAGCTGTGTGCGGAAAAATGAGGTGGCTACCATGTATTTTTTTGAATGGGCCAAAATAGCTTCAGATTTGCTCTTCAATCCTCTCAGCCAACAGTGGCCAAATGCTGGGAAGATGTTCTGCTTGGTAGATCTTGTGCGTGCCCTGAATTTTGCCTTGTCCCTGGCACAACCCTGAGATGGGCACCGTGAGCGGGTGTTTCCCTCCAAGAGGGGCCCACCTGGGAGCACCTTGGGAGCAGCTTCCCAAAGCTTCACCTTTGGGAAGTTATTATTAGAAGGGTTGATTTGAACTCTTTGTTTTGCAGCCAAGGGACATTGTAGATGGATTTCTCAACACTGATAGATTTTAGCAGGTGGGAAGAAGAAAAAACCAAACCTGTGTGGCCACAATGGAAATATTTGCATTTTCTACTTGTAAGAGGAACAGTTTCATTTTGGGTTTAAAAATGTGCGGACAGCACAGTACAATGCAAACATAAACAGCAAAATAGCCTGAAATGATGCATTTTGAAAGAAATGAAGCAGAGGCCCCTGGTTTGCCCCAAATGAGCTCTCAGGAAGCGGGAAGGACACTTGGGCTGATCCTTGGCTCTACCAAACCCTTCTCAGGGCATCCCCCAGTGGATCCTGCTGCTGGTTTTGAGGTGCATTTTGGAGGCGGACCCCACGGTGCTCAGCTGGAGTTACCACAGACTTCTCAACCCTGGAGAAGAATGGTGTTTTAATCAATCCTGGACACAGAAGGCAGCGGGAACTGTCCCGCGTGGGTGTGCGCCTGCCCAGCTCCCCAACTCGCTCCCGTACTGGCGGGGTTTGCTTTGTGCTTTCTCACAAGCCCTTGTGCTGGGTGCTGGTTTTCATTAGCTGGGGGAGGGCGGTTTGCTGCCTCGTTGGCTCTTCCACGTCCGCCCCATCCTTAGGGAAGGCTCGAGGAAATAACTTGTCAAGCACGCTCGGGGAACTCTAAAATGGTCCCATCTGCAAGAGTCAAATTAGAGAGCGGTGTGTCCTGTGTCAATCTTTGCAGTCTGAGACCTGTGGTCCTTCAGCTGCACCTTGGTTTGTTTATCTAGATTTCCTCTAAAAACAGAGATGTGTTGCTAGCGTGATCTTTGTTATCATTGTATTAGTTACATTTCCAGCTACTTGTCTATTATGTTTTCCCATTTTAGACCCTCCCTTTGCCTTTTCTTGGAAAAAACAAATGATGCTCTCCATACAGGGGGTCACTGCCCGAATCTGCTTTCTCCTGGCAACCAAAACATGCAGCTGGATCCCCGCACTCGGCCGCTCGCGGGACGTCTCTGGGGTGCAGCTCGGCCTTTCCGAAGGACGCTTTGCCCGTGTCTGGTAAGACCCGATCTTCCTCGTTTCCGTGTTGAGTCGTTCTCAGGCTCGGGGAGCTGAGACTTGTCTTGTTGTGGCTGAAGCGCCATGGTGGGGCTCAGGGAACCGCTGGGAGCTGCAGCGGAGGAGGTTGCACATTGCCCTGTCTCACCCCCTCCTCAGCCCAACTGTGCGCCCACCCATCAACCCCTATTTTATACCTGGACTCACATTCGAACCTCAATTTCACCCAACCCAAAGGGAACGGCTGTGTTTTTGTCTCCCATGCTAAATGATTTTCAGCACTTGGCCATGTTAAATTTTTTTTGGGGGAGACCCACAGCAGACAACTGACAAATCACCCTTAATCCACCTGAACTGCTAAATCTCTCGGTAATCCCTCCCCAGCACTGCTCCGGCGCTGCTCCCCTGCATCAGACCTTCTTGGCACCATCAATCAAGGGCTGTGGCTCCCGGGTGCCTCACGGTACGTGTCTCTGCAGGGAAACCCTCTCGTTTATAAAACTTGGGGACCTCCCACAGTTTCCCATTCCCTGTGACCCTGGTGAGGGGGTCAGTGCACAGAGTAAACTGGTTGAGAGGGAAGGTCCTAATATTTATATGGAAAGCCATTAGCAGGCAATACCTTATCTACCTTCTGTTT
Source organism: Patagioenas fasciata (assembly GCF_037038585.1). NCBI lineage: Eukaryota > Metazoa > Chordata > Aves > Columbiformes > Columbidae > Patagioenas > Patagioenas fasciata. Next base: position 4,252,047 of record NC_092546.1, on the reverse strand, counting down.
TGAAGCGGAGGCTTGGGGCGATGGCAGAGCTGTGGGTAGCGCTGGAGCTGCCTCCAAAATGCCCCGTCGTGCTCTGTTTTGCCATCCGTACTCGTGGCTGGGATGTAGCACGTTCTTAATGTTGTGGGATGAGAGCGGAGTGGAAAAAAAGAGCTTAGATCCTGATCTGGTGAATTTTAAAGCAAGATGAAAGCTCCCAAATCTACCTTGATACCTCCTGGGCTGGTATGTTTTAGCCAGCTGGTCCCTGTGTGGATGATGTCCTTCTTAGTCTTAAAAAGTATAAACCTATAAAATCACTGTTGTTTTGTGAGTTCCCTGAGCCTTCCCCAGATGTTGAGCATAACTTTGAACTCAGAGGTGGTCAAATCTTCTTTTCTCTGGAGGAAATGGTGTTGAAGAGCCTCTGTGTTGGATGGAAAAGAAGGCAGGGAAGGAGTGAAGATGAAAATGAAGATATAGCGGTGGCGCCGTTCCTGCAGTGCTTGTGATGTGAGAGGAGAGCTGGCGACTCCCTGGGAAGGACACAGGGACCAGCAGGTGTGTGGGCGCTGGGAAGGCAAAATACCAAACTGCAGCACTGTCCCACACCACGTTTCTTTAGAAAATGTGGCAAAAAGCAAACCAGAACCAAACTAAAGAATGAGGCGGTGGGACTGCAAATTCGCTGATGTTTTATTGATAACATCTTCAAGAAGAGCCCTCTGCTCCTGGGCTGCTGTGCAGCTGTGGATATCACTTCAGGTAACTTGTTTTTCAATCCGTATCCTCATCGGATGCTGGAGTCCTGGCTGGGAATGGGAACATTTGCATAGAAATAATGACGTTTGCTGGCAGCTGTTGGCAGTGGGCAGCTGGCCGACCTCCACTCAGGAGATTAGTGGTATTATTCACCATATAGATTCCAGGTATAGATTGGGGAGAAAAGTGGGGCTGAGGCAGCTGTTGTGACTCCATGGACCTCAACAAGTCTCGCAGCGATTGTCCCTTTGTTCAAAAGCCATCAGGGATATCCAGGAATAGGCTGGAAAGGTCTTCAAGGGTGGGTGAAAATGGTCCTCGCCACAAAACTGAGAAAAGCAAATCCCCAGAGCCAAGAGTATGGGTGCTGCCTCTTTCCTCTCTCCAAGTCCAGCACTGCATGTGTTCGTGTGAGGTGGAAGAAATGTTTCTAAACAAGAAATGCTGCCTGTTCGCAGCATTCAGATCGCACGATCACTTTTAAAAATCAGGGCCCCCCCCACCCACCAGGGATGTTTCCATGTTCCCATGTAGCTACTTAAGTATCCCGATCTGTTTGGATTGTTTGTACCAAGATGGATTTAGGAGGTGTTACTATTTGCAGTTGCTGAAGTCCTACCATCACATGCTGATTACTAAATGCTGAGAAATGTAGGATCTTGGCTCTTGAGCTGGGAAAGACGCTTGATGGTTTCAAGGAACGGGCAGGACGGGGACAGCCTGGGGGGGACAGCGCGCCGCGTGTCGGGCTGCGACTGATCTGGGGAAGGGAGCAAAAATAATCGTAGGGAACAATTGTTTTGTTGAATTTACAAATGCACTTGGGCATGCTGGAGATGCACAGCAGCTCTGGTTCTCGAAGGTGATGTGGGAAAATAATAACTCGTTTCCTCCGCAGAAGAAAGCTGGAGCCTTTCGGCGCTGAGTGTGGACGTGGCCATTAGCGCTGGCATCCCTCTGGCGCGGTTCAGCGCTGGGTGCAGCGCAAACAATTGTTATAGTTTTCTTTTTTTTCCTCTCTATAAGGAAATAGCATGTTCTTGGGGAATACAAACAGTCCACAGCCTTCCTGCACCACTCCCTACCGCTCTCCTGGAGCCCGTGGGGAGCAGCAGTGGGGCTGCCTGGCCTGGCCCCCCCAGATAATCAGACCCACACCAGAGGTTGGTGTTGCTCCCCGGGAGGGGCTGGGCTCCCAGTAAACGCACAGAACTGGTGATATCATACACATAAAGCAAAACCAGTCTTGGGACAGACAGTAGTGACGAGGTTTGGCCGATGCCTCTAGGAATGCAGGGTTTGGGGGTTCCTGGTGCCACCCTCGTGCTCCCATCCCGGTCTCCCTGCTGGCATCGCAGGGCTCTGGGTCAGGCGTTGCTAAATTTGTCTTTGGTGGCTGCATCTTTCTGCTCTGCTGTTCCGATCGCAGGTTGCCAGCCAAGGCGTGTGGTTTATATGGCGAGGCACGGACAATATGTTCAGCATCCTAGGACCTGCTGTACATTTGGCGGTTGGGCCCCTCCCATCTCCCTGATCCTCCTCCCTCACCTTGGAAGTGCACATGAGAAATTCAGCACGGTCAGAGTGCCTTTTGACGCTGCTTTTATGTTTGTACAGGTGAAAAGGCTGAGGGAGATGGAGGGAGCATCAACAGTCACGATGTTTGGGCAAGACCTACCCATCCCACCCCCTGAAGCTCAGCTGCAGGTTTAGGACCACCACTACATCCGTGCAGGCGTTTGCCTCTTGATGATCATCTCCCAAAAATTCCTTGTTCCTGGAAAGCCTCAACCAAATGTTCTGCAAGAGATGAGCAGCAAGCAGTTGGAGACCGCAGCTGTGAGTGTCCAGGGCAGGAGCTCCCTGGTGAGTCTTTGCAAAGGAATTCTGCCTCTTCCCACTGCTTTGCCCTGCTCTTGCTCTTTGCAGTCTGCTCAAAGCAACTGGAGCAGGGAAATGTAGCATTTTTCCCTTGTAGATTCTGCAGAAGCTTTTCAAAGGAATTGGAGATACATAGAGACCCTTTTTCTGGTTAATTTTAATGCAAACATTAAATGCCTTATTACTAGCAGAGATATATTGCTGAAGGGGCTGTGAGACATGCACTCTGTCCTCTTGGACGCTCTGTCTTTTCTAGGAACAAGGTGTCTGATTACACAAACACTTCCAAGAACCTACCTTTCCACTCTAGCCCTGGGCTGGGGCTTTTCCTCACACGCTACATTGCAACAGGAAACTAAATGGGAGCCAGGGCACAGGTCTAAACAATGTCCCCTTATCAGTTACATGTACCACGCACACCTTGGTACAATTTTAGCCCGCACCAATCAGCACCCTTCAAACAGCGATCTAACCGTTGTGCGAGGGCAGCCCAGGCCAGGGACCGTTCCCAGCAAAACGCCGAGATGTGGCTGCACTTGGCTGAAAAGCAGCGGGGATGGGAGTCAAGCTGATTCACTTGGCCTCGGGGACAAAAACAGCCTCTGACCGATTCATTTAGCGATGTAGAAAAATCCAGTGTGTTTGCAAATTCATCGTTGCAGATATCGGTTGTGGAAATGGTGTCCCTGGGTGGGACCTGGTGAGAGCTCAGCATCCAAAGCTGGCTCAGCAAGGGTGGTAACCAGGAAGTTTCTCCAAATCAGGGTATTATTTGTCTTCAGCTTTAGGGATTACTGCTATTCATCATATAACAATAAGTCTCCATGACAATCACATTTGGCTCTGCAGAGTCTGTGGTGCTGGGAAGCTCAAATCTTCTTTCTCCTCCACAGCCTTGAGTAAAATGGCGTCTGGGGACATACGGGCACGCAGGGTTTTCATTCGTGCTGCTGGCCACCACCCGAACTTCACGATTGCATCTGCTGTTGTGGGACAAGTCTCTTCTCCTGAGGTTAACCAGCGTGGCTCAGCCATGCTCATGATAGAAAAATCCTTTTGGCACCACATGCCAGCTACCTGTAGGGAATGGTTCCTTGCCCTGATAACTCCCAAGCCATTTGGCGTAGCTCTACCTGGATCATGCCAAAGCTGGGCCATGGACCATTTCAAATTTCAGTCTCCAGAATTAAATCCAGAACCTGTGCCCTCATATGAAGTTATACCAATATAAGTGTAGCCTGTGCCATGGGGAAAGGGTAAGGAGTCACAGTTTTTCAAGTGTGGAATTTCTAGGCAGAGCAGTTGAGCAGCTGGTACCTTCTCAGGCCCAGGTGAGAAGCTGTGAGACCTCGTGCTGCCTGGGCCACCTGGTGATGAGAAAACCATGAGTTATGGCCCAAATCCCTCATGCCATGGTCTATTTTTCACTCTCACCTGTGCTGGAGTGCTCCCAAGTCTGCAGGAGGCACCTGGACACGCTTCAGGTGACCTCCAGCTCTGTCCTGGGAAACACATCTGCTGGTAGAAGGCCTGGAAATGTAAAATGTTCCACCCGATATTACCGATATGAATATTCTACTTGTCCACTCAAACACCCCAAGCCTGTGTTAAAACTCTTTCTGCTATTTTATTTCCTGACCAACAATCTGTATTTACAGAGTGGTGTATTTAAGCCTGATAATAACACATAATAGCTCTTTTTGTATCCCAGCCAAGCCTGATGCAAGATCAGTTCACTCTGGCCATACAAACCACCTATCCATGCCCACAGACCGTGATGTACGTTGGCTGTTCACCTGGGCTGGAGATGCTCCAGAGCTCCTGCGGTGCTGGACACAGGAGGGGGATTCCCCAGGCAGACTTGCTGGAGAACTTGTCTGCTCTGAAAATCACCAGTCCCAAGATGTGCTTGAGGAGATCCTGGAAAGGTGACAAGGAGACGTGTCCTGGTGTGGGGATGGAGGTGCTGTGAAGCCCATCAGCTGGCAGGGAGTTGCAGACCACTCTGCCCATCCTTCCCAAACAGAGCTGTCCTCCTGCAGCACAAGGTGGAGAAGAAAGCATATTGTGAGAAAATCCTCTGGGTTCAGACTGGCAAAGGAAGCAGACCAGTGCATGTGCAGAGATGCTTTCAATCGTAAGGTACGTTTTACCCACAGGCAAAGTCTGGGGTGCTTTATTTGACCGCTGTTTAGTTTGCCAAAGACAAATTTGCCTTGGCTTTGTGTCCTGGTTTTGTTAAAAACAAGACCAGTTCTCTTTTAGTGATTTTTTACTTTCAGCTAAGTTCTTCTAGGTGGCCGTGCTTTTCTGAGTCTTAGCCTGCATATTTTTTCCTAGGATGCTGTACTCGGTGCTGATAAGAGACTAAGGGAACGCTGAAGAAGCTCATGTTTAGATTTATTACTATAGAAGCCAAGAAAGATTGATAAGTTTTCCCATGTTTCGTCATGAGAGGGACGTGTTTGAGGAGGGGATGGAACAGGTGACTAGAACTGACCAACTGAGTATTCCATCCCATAATTGTCATACCCCCTATATAAGAGGGTGATCATGAGGGTCACTCTCTCTTCGACTGTGGCTGGCATCTGGAGAGGATGTGACCCTCAGGCCCTGCATCCTGCAACCAGTTTCTGGTTTGCTGTGCAGTCCCGCCCATGACTTCCAGGTACCTGAGCTGCACCTGCTGGAGCCGCCAGCCCCACACACCCGGCTCTGCTGCTGGAGTGACGCCAACTCCACATCGAGCATTCAAGATTGGTTTTGTATATTTTGTATATATTCTCTATTTATTAGTAGCATAACTTGAAGTCTACGTCTCTTTTCCTTCCCCCTTATATTTCTTACAATCTTTCCAATCTAAAGGAAAGCATTGGCGGGAAGTGACGGGGTAACAGGTAGTGTCTGCCACAGTTTATTTCCACCTTACCTTGACAGTCTGTTACAGCTTTGAACTGATATTATTTCTGGTGATAGAGACTGGCATGCGCAGCTCAAGATTTAGAGGATTTCCTGGAACACACCACCAACCCCTCCCCACATCTGCACTATTCTCCTCCTTTTTTCCTGGTTGTGTAATCCACATCAGCGCTCACCTTCACGCACACTCTCACCAGGACCGAAACTGGAGGTGAGTTGCAATAGTTCTTCCTTTTTTCTATAGCTATTGGAGGAGGAACATCCTCGGGTTGCAAGAGAGAGGCGCTGGGTACAGGAGGGGGTCTGCAGTCTGATTTCACCTCTGTGAGGACATGTTGCATCCGTCTGTATTTTCCGTATGGTGTGTGTCCGTAGTATAGGTACTGCTGCAATACAAGGTGGGAGGTGACAGGTGCTGCACCCATCACCTTCTGCTGGAAATCCTGGATTTGCATTTTGTTCTGTTTTCCCATGTTCGCAAGTAGTGTTGCCTGTGTCTTAAAGCCCAAAATCTGCCCCAGTGCTCGTGTTGTCCTGCTGGGCTGGGCTCAGACTCTGGGACTTTTCTTTGCGTGTGACAGTATTTGTGGTGGAGGTCCCTTGGTGGCTTCCTTGGAGGGCTCTGTAGCCCTTGGCTGTATTGTGTCTTTTCTGTGTCCCCCACACTTTTGGTACCCCTTTGTCCTCGTGAAGTTCCTGCCCACCCCAGACAGAGAATCACAGAATCATTTTGGTTGGAAGGGACCCTCAGGATCATCAAGTCCAACCATAACCCAACTCTGGCACTCACCCATGTCCCCAGGAACCTCTTCTAAATGCCTTTTAAAGCCCTCCAGGGATGGTGACTCCAGCACTGCCCTGGGCAGCCTGTTCCAATGCCCCACAGCCCTTTGAGGAAGAAACTGTTCCCAATATCCAATCTAAACCTCCCCTGGTGCAACTTGAGACCATTTCCTCCACGTGGTAGAGTGGAGGACCCCAGCCTGGCCATTTAATATCTATTTTTTTATGGCTATGTGTTTTTAATCTATATAGCTTTATAAATATATATATAAATATATACACAGCTATGAATATATAGAAGATGAGTATACCTATAAATAAATATACAGTATATTTGTACACTTCTTTATGTATACTTTTAAATATTGTACAAAATACACATTTATATACTATACAGACCGTTTCAGAAAGATGGACCCAATTTGAAATCACAATATCTCTGCAACCAGGAACTACAACTGCTGCCTGGATATTGTCCCTACAGCAGGTGCAGGGAACACAGAGTATTTATAAAGTTACTAAAACTTGATAATTCATTAAACCATTTGTAAATTTTTTGTGTAACTGTAACATCGGGTCCATCCTTTTGAAACACCCTGTATGTATTGTATACAAATGTATATATTTTTCTATATATGAGCACCTCCCAAAGGAGGCAGCCAGCCAGCCAATCACAGGGCCTGAGAGCAAGTGGAAATGATGGTGTCAAGACATGGCTGTCAGCCCATCACAGAGGGGAATGATGTTTAAAAAAGTGGGCAGCTCCTTGCCATACAATCACAGGATCACTTGGTTGGTAGGGACCCTGAGGATCATTGAGTCCAACCATTAGGCTCCCTGTCCTAAAATGGCAGCCAGAACAAAATGGCACCCTCCATGGAGGTGGCAAAAAGCCCCCGTGCACCTCTGGATAAACTGGAAGGGGCAACCGGTCCTTCCAGCCAATCACAACAGAGAAAGTGACAGGGTAAGGGGGTGGGGCTTGTGGGAGGGGTGGGGTTTCTGGTGGGTGGGGCACCTGCCACACCCTGGCAGGGCTCTCAGTGCTGCCTGAGGTGCCTCTGCTGTTTCTGCGGTCACAGGGGTGTCCTGAGGGACTCACTGTGGGGACAGGGGTGTCCTGAGGGACCTCAGTGGTCCCAGGGCTGTCCCAGGGGACCCACAGGGACAGGGGTGTCCTGAGGGACCTCAGTGGTCCCAGAGCTGCCCCAAGGGACCCACAGGGACAGGGGTGTCCTGAGGGACCTCAGTGGTCCCAGGGCTGTCCCAAGGGACCCACAGGGACAGGGGTGTCCTGAGGGACCTCAGTGGTCCCAGGGCTGTCCCAAGGGACCCACGGGGACAGGGGTGTCCTGAGGAACCTCCACGTGGAGCTCACAGCTCTCCTTGGGCCATGGCGGGAGGAAGCAGGGGCTGAGGAGGGAAGGCGGCGGGTGGCGATGGTGGCAGGCGGGGTGTGTGGAAGGGCGTCCATGCTGTGTGTGCAAGCACCTCGTGTGTGACACTCCACAGACTGGCCTTTCCACCAAGAGGTGGCAGGAGGTAAATGTGTGTCAGGTCTTGGTTCTGTCCCCTGAGCCCCTGTCCTTCCTGGGGTCAGTGTCCACCCGTCACCCCTCATCCTTTCTGTGGTGTTTGCAGAGCCATTCATGGAGTCTGTGGAAGGGAAGGCGATCTGGAAGAAACCCCTCATTATCCTGCTCTTCATCTTAATCTTCGCCTCCTGTTTCTTCGCTTCTCTTCGTCAGTTCTGGACTTATGAGCCAGAACAGTACGATTTCAGTCCCTCTGTGCATACAGCCCATGCTGGAAACACCAGTGCCTCACCAAAGGACAACCACAGGGTGACCATCCTGCTGTGGACGTGGCCCTTTGGGCACCGCTTTAACTTCATTAACTGCTCGGAACTCTATGGCAGCCCGAACTGCCACTTCACCGTCGATCGCAGCTGGTCCCAAAAGGCCGACGCTGTGATTGTCCATCACAGGGACGTGTGCTGGAACACGAAGAGGCTGACCCAGCAACCCAGAGGCCCTTCCCAGCGCTGGATCTGGTTCAACCTGGAGTCCCCAAGTCATTCTCCTAATTTAGGTGCCATGAAGAACCTTTTCAACCTCACCATGTCTTACCGGAAAGACTCGGATATCTTTGTCCCTTACGGGAAGCTACAGCTCCTTGGCGAGCCCCAGCCCCTCAGCATCCCACTCAAGACCAAGCTGGTGGCCTGGGTGGTCAGCAACTGGAGAGAGGACTCCCGCCGGGTAAAGTTCTACCATGAGCTGAAGAAACACATCACTGTGGACATCTATGGGCAACATCACTTGCCTCTGCCCAGGGACAAGCTCCTTTTCACTATATCCCAATATAAATTCTACCTGGCTTTTGAGAACTCACAACATGAAGACTACATCACCGAGAAGCTCTGGCTGAACGCCTTGTCCTCCGGCACCGTCCCGGTCGTGCTGGGGCCTCCTCGCGAAATCTACGAGCGTTTTGTGCCCCCTGAATCCTTCATCCACGTCGATGACTTTGCCAGCGCCGCCGACCTGGCGCGGTACCTGCAGGAGCTGAGCAACGATACTGAGAGATACCAGCGCTACTTCGAGTGGCGCAAGTGGTTGAAACCCGTGGCGGGGATCAGCTGGGCCATGCACGTCTGCAGGGCTTGTCACTTCTTGCAGACGACGGAGCTCAGGTACCAGGTTGTGCCAGATCTGTCCAAGTGGTTTGTGTAAGCACTGTTTGCTCAGCGCTCTGCCGTGCTGCAATCATTTTGTTCTCACTGGCTGCGTGTGATTTTATGGGATGATTGAACTTGATGGAAATGGAAGGACAAAAGGAGCTTTGAAGAGAACAAGGAAGCAATTAGGGGCGTTTTTATATCTTGGTCCTACTGGACAATAGGCTGTCAGAGTAGTACATTGGTTTCTTTTTGCTGAGTCAGTAGTTATCTGAGTAACTTGTTACACCAACTCGGGCTTTAGAGTTTACCTCCAGACTCTGCAAACAAATCCACATCAGCTCCACAGGGAAGAGCTGAAATAGCCAGGAGGCAAAGGTGAAATAGCAACTCCTGCCATAAACCTCTTTGAAGGAATTTGTGCTGCGCAGAGGTGCGGCCGCGCCACGAGCCCACCTGCGGCTGCACGAAGAGCCGACCACGCTCCTGCCCTCCCTGCTAGATGGAAAGAAAACTACTCGATTTATATGACAAGGGTGTTTTTTGGGCAGGTTAGCAAGGCAGTGTGGGTTTGAGGAGGGCTCCAACAGCGCAGGTAAGGTGTGGGGTGCCAAGGATGCCCCCTGAAAGCACCATAAGTTTTAGTGCCTGCGGCAAGGAGACGCTCAGGACCAGCACATGAAGAGCTACCTCCTCCTGTCTGCCTCGCTCGACCATCACAGCTTCTGTCATCGGCTGGTGTCTCTGGGCCACATGTTTAAAAAATTGTGAATAATTGACCTTTATTGAGCTTCCTGTTGCTGTTCAGGTCGTGTCACTGGCAATTGTTTCCTTTGCAGGTAGGGGAGCCCTGTTGCAGGGAGTCGGAGGACACAGCTGTGCCTTCCCAGGCTCCCTGCCGATACCTCTGGACATTCAGTTTGTTTTTCTGCTTGCCACTGATCCCTTGACTGAGGTTTTCAAAGGTCTGTCCTGACCCCAGGACATTTCCATGAGGAAAATCAGCTCAGAGTCCAGCAGTGCACACACAGACGTCATTGTTTTCTCCATCAGCAGCGCTCAGCAAACATCTCTAAAGAATTCCCTCTACATTTCCCTCTGCAGTCCCTCTGTAGCAGAAGGACCATCAGCAAAACCTTGCCTTTAGCATTGTGAGTCCCTTATTTTGATTTGCAACTTTTGGCACCTTCCTTTTTCCTCTGCTTTGCAGATTGATTGAATACATTGATCAGCACAAGCCTGAGAACGAATCCTTCACTCTGAAATCAGAACCTTTATCCCTCCCATCTTTTCCCTGTCCTAAGAGCACCCGTCTAGACAGGACCTTCCTGAAGCTGCTTAGTTGCTTGAAGAGCCCTTGCTGGACCTTAGCAGACCCCTTTGGAAATCCAGGTACATGAATGTGCTGTGTCTTCCTTAGCCCTGTGCTAGCTGGCTGCTTTAAAAAGATTAATAAATTGGTGAGCCATCCATCTTTATTGCCAAATAATTGCCCATGCTTCTGCCTCTGCTTAGTCTGCAGACACATGTCTTTCCCCTTGTAGCTTCTGGAATACACAAACCAGCCCTGGTGCTCTTCCCACCTTCAGAGCAGCTGGAGAAATTCAATTTAGCATTCCTAGTTGAGCTGGTATGGATGTGGATTAGGAATAAATAATGTTCTGCAGGTGATTTCTGTGAAAAGTCTCTTCCCCTCAACTCGTTTGGCTGCTCTGGTTGGATTTGGAGATGCCGCTTGTCCCTGGACTCAATCCTTCCACCTCGGGACTTCCACAGGGGAGACTTCAGCTTTGAGCGTTGGCTTCCAGAGCTGCCGTTTGCTGCTATTGGCAGCAAAACCACTTACAAAATAGAGTAGTTGATTAAACTGAGCAGTGACAGAGCATCAGCGTGGGAGCACAAAGTCCAGCTGCGTGGGAAGGGTGTTCCATTTGAAAAAGCAAATGCAGGAGCTGCCCCATGCATGAAGGACTTTGCGCTTGGCTTTAACCAGTACCACAAAAAGCCTTCCCAGGAAGAAAACACAGTGTAAAGCCCCATGAACAGATTCAGTTCACCTCGTCCCCAAGAAATTGCACCCAAAATCACCCCCGCCCCCAGCCCAGCAGCTCCTCGAGCTGTCGCCTGCAAACATTGTTTGCTTTTTATTCTTTATGGGTTTTTTTTACGCTCTTGGAGGAGTCAGGTTTTCCAAGCAGCCCTCTCCAATTCGATCATTAAGACTTCAGTTTGCCCTTTTCTATTACTCCGGGCAGCAGGTTTGTGGCTTTGCTCGCTCTCCGGCCCCCGCGCGCCCACCCGGATTTATGAGCCTCAAAAGATGCTTCATAAACTATTTACAAAGCGGAGCTTCGAGCGCGAATGTTTGACTGGGCCGCGGCTGTCAGGCCTCTGGGTGGCATGAGCGGGGAATATAAACAGACCTTTTTTTCCATTCCCAAAAGACCACTCTAAACCTTTGTGGTTTGAAAGCATTTTAGCTTCTTTTCTTCCCTCCCTCCCCAGTTGCCAAGCCCAGGCGGCTGCTGCCTTCGCTCCCATTGGGGCATTTTGCAAGCAAATGCAGAAACCTCTACCCAAGCGCTAGATATTTTCAGTCTATTTTTCAGTTAAAAAAACCCCCCAAACCCTAAATCCTATTTTTCTGGACAGACTAGGAGGGGTTAGTGCTTTGAAAGGCCAAGGATGTGGATATTTCCCCGCCATAGGGACGGCAGCACATTAAATGCCGTAATGTGTGTTTAGCCAGAGAATCACAGCATTGGTTTGGTTGGAAAAGACCTCAAGGTCAAGTCCAGCCATTAACCCAACGCATGTCCCTGAGAACCTCATCTCATGTCTTAAGATGGGGCAATATGTGTTAATTGGGGGTAATATGTATTAATTGTGTTGAATCCCAGAATGTCAGGGGTTGAAGGGACCTGGAAAGCTCATCCAGTGCAATCCCCCATGGAGCAGGAACACCCAGCTGAGGTTCCACAGGAAGGGGTCCAGGCGGGTTTGAATGTCTGCAGAGAAGGAGACTCCACAACCTCCCTGGGATGTGGGGGAAAATTTGGATTAACTGGAGATAATGTGTTAATTGGGGGGCAGCCCATTGAAATGGGGGCAACACGCATTCAAAGGGGTCAATGTCTGATAAACGGGGTTAACGTGCGTTAAACAGCAGGTCTTTGGAAAAGCAGCTCTGTCCTGGGGGTGCAGCCCCCTGTCCCCTCTGCGTGTTGTCCCCTGGAAAGCAGGACCCAGGAGCTGTGCTGGGACTGGTGCGGTTGTGTCCTCAGCTTGGCCGGGCTTTCAAATGGCAACGTTTCACCCAAAATGAAATATTAACCACAGTAATTATCCTCATAAGAAGAGCAACAAAATCCCAGCCGGTGCCTGCTGCCAGCTTTGCCAGGTTTTCCACATCAAATCAGTCCCTAACCTCAGCGCTGCTTCCAGATGAGCAACTGAAACTTATTTTATGTATGGCTGACCTTATCAAAACCTCATCCACACAGCCACAGGGACCCCTCCATTCTAAAATTAACCCCAAATTCCCCGCGTCATCCCCATACCCATCACATCACTCCGCCCATAGGCAGCAGTGAAAGACGATAAAGAGCGAGAAATCAATATCATCCTCCTTTTATTTTCACTTTGTCGTATGTAACAGCATCACACCCGAGTTTATGTTAGTTTAAAAAAAATAATATATTGAGTTTTATTTTCTTCCCCCAACGTTCAGAATAAATGGTAAAAATGTAATAAATGTAAACTGCACTTGGCACCATTCGGATCAATAAATAAAATTAAAAACAAAAAAAGGAGAGAGAGAGAGAAAGAACGCATTACGTAGATGGCACACTATGGTATCTAAATAAATAACATAAGTTACTTTGAATAAATAGAGAGTATCGAAAATATAGATGCATTGCATCAACTTCTGCAGCTGGTGGGTCAGACGGACGCTGTTGGGGCCGGGGCGGGTGGTGCTGAGCGGGGCCGCGCCAGCCCGTGCGCTCCCCCGGTCCCGCTGGCGCCGCTGAAACCAGTTGCCTTTTTTTCCCTTTTTTCCCCTTTTTTCCCCTTTTTTTCCCCTTTTTTTCCCTCTTTTTTCCCCTCCCCCCTCGTCTTGGGCCTCAAGTTTGCGGCCTCGCCTCGTTTAACCAAGACCAAAAACGTGTGGTTGCCCTGTTGGCGGAGGGAAGATGCTTTTGAACGCCGCTGAAAAATAAGCTGTCTTCATCAATTGGGAAGTGATTTCTCCCCAGTGAGGTTCTGGACCTGTTTAAACAGGGAACATTCCCCTCGCCGACGCTCCCGTCGAGTGGACACGATGCTGTTCGACCCTCCCACATCCCAAATAGGGAGCCAGACCGTGTCAGCGACCGACGGAGCGGCGATGGATCCTGCACCGGCCAATGTTCCCCAAAGGCAGGTGTGTACGTAGAGACGTGCAGGATAAAACCCAGCGAAACGCCCCATAACTCATCATCGGAGACCTGGGATGATGTAACACTCCCAACCACCAGATTAGGTTTAAACATCTCCTCGTCTTCCCAAACCTGACCTTTCAAACACTGTGGATCACCCTCATCTCCCGGCAAAACTGCAGCAACGGACAAGCTGCAAAAAGCCAACCTCACCCCCCCTGCCCGTTGTTTATTGCTATTAACAATAACGCACGGGATGATGATGGAGGAGCCAGATGAGATTTTGCTGTAGCTTTGAGTAGGGAATTTTCCATCCTTATTTTTTTTCCCTTTCTGCATTGTAGACATTCCTCCGGACAGCTCCAGCTCCTGTTACAGCAGGGAGAGCTGCAGAAACGGAAAGCATTCGGGAAATATCAGCCTTGCGATTGGAACCACATTGCCATGCCCAGGACGGAGCTTCGTGCAGGAGACGACCCCGAGCGTGACTCAGGAAAAAGGACGTGTGAGCAAAACCCACCCAAACCCATCCAAACCCATTCAAACCCACCCAAACCCATCCTGCAGCCGCGACACCCCGGCTGACCCCGCGGCTTTGCCGGGGAGATTTTGTGGTTCAAAATCCCAGCTGCAACCCAGCTGCACCCAAAACCAAAGTTAAAACAACGAGCAGGCGCAGCCACGTCCCCTGCACCTCTGCACAGGCCGTGGCGCAGCTGCTGGCAGGGAAAGCGAAACAAAGAGAAATAAAAGATTAATTGGAGCTATTCATGTTTGTTTGCAACACACACGTTGCACTGGGGTTTTTCCGCAGCCTGTTTGTTTGGGGGTTGCACCGCGGGTGTTTTGCAGCTGCAGATCTGGGGTGACCGAGCACCTTCCTCCTACAAATCACAGCACCCTAAATCCCTTCAGATTGCAAAAATAACCCCAACAGCCACTTGGGGAAATGAAACATTAACGTTTCCCGGCAGCTCCTTGGGCTCAGGGTGACACAAGTGGAGGAAACTCCAGGAAAGTGGGTCCTGCGCTGCTTCTGCACCTCCTCACCGGCTCTGCCGCTCTGCTTCCTTTTTGGTTTGTTGTTTTTTATTACTGGAGGCTTGAAACAAAACTAATTTTAGTTTTATAGTAGTGAGAACTGGAAAGCACCCAAGCTCTTGAGAGTACAGTTATTATTATTAGATTTGGGTGCCTTGTTTTATTTTTTAAAGTCAAGAGGGAGCTGCTTATGTGCCGTGAGCACGGTGCGGATCACACCGACAGCTGCTCATCCGTTCTCCCCATCCCGCTCCCGCTGCACCTCCCCTGGCTGCTTATTTTAGGGCATTTCTTCAATTTTCAAACCCAGTGGTGCAAACTCTCCCTGGTGGAGCTGCAAGGCTGTTTTGGGAGCTCTGTGCACCTGCAGCATGGCTGGAGTTTGGGCTCAGCAGCGGTTGCACCCCGGGTGCAGGGGCACCGGCCGGTCCGTGCGCGATGCCCCACGCACGCGTTTCGCACCCCACGCCCGTCTTCTCTCTTTCCCAACAGCGAGGGGAAAAACTCGGTGTTACAGAGTGCAGGCTGCTGTCCCGGGGCCGCCGAGCGCCGCGAGCCCTGCTGAAGGATGGTGTTTATATTGCTTCGCTCCATCCTGGCTCCGCTCAGCCAAGAGCGACATTTGGATGAAAAGCAAGCAACAAAAAACCAAACACGCCACCAGCGTGGCCCTTTGTGGAGGTCGCGAAGAGTTGGGTCCCACCCCGACCTAAGCTGTCGCGTCCCGGGGGTGTAACCTGCTCCCCAAAATCTTGCAGCAGCATCCCCGGCTGCTGCGTCTCCTGTATGAATGAAACTCCCCGTTGCTGCCGCTCGGGGATGGGGTGTTTGGGGTTCTTTTCCCTGTGTAGCTGGACTGAGGAGCTGGGACGCCGCTGTGATCTGGGGGTGGCAAACGGAGCGTTTTCCCCTCGTGTTGGTGAATGCCCAGGACATGACACCAATATTCTCCTTCTGTTTATGATTTTCTTTTTCTGGGAAGAGGGCCAAGGGGAGAAAACCCATCAATCCCAGGCAACAAATATAGCCTGCCCAGAGAATGCAAAAGTCTGCGGTCTCATTTATTTCTCCGCAGAGTAAACAAGAGTGACACTGCTATAAATGCAAACTGGAGCCAAAGCCCAGGCTGAGCCCCCTCTCCCGCAGGACCCGAGCCCCACGGGGCGATGGGCACGGCCCACGTGCGCGGCCGGGGAGCCGCCACGGCGCTCGGGAGGTGCCAAACGCGGACGCTCCTGCCTGCACCACCAACCCACGAGCTCCCGGCCGCGCTGGTGGCCTGGGGAGCCGTCACCTCCCCGGCCGTGGCCGCTGACCAGCCCAGCTGCCCGCGGGGGCACAGGAGGTTAATCCAGTTACTTCAGATTATCATGAGTTTTAAGAAGAAAAGCCCGGGGCTCCGGGGAGTGAGGCGATGGCAACGGGGACACGAGCCAGCACAGGGAGCAGAGCCAGAGCCTTTCCCCCAAGTGCAAACTGCTGTCGGTGCATCTCTGCTCCCAAACATGGGGATGCAGGGCCAAGCTGCCCCTTGGCAGCACAGGGACCCCAGCACGGTGATGGGACCCTGGGAAACCCTCGCACGGGGCAGCGCCAGAACACAGGGCTGAGCCCCCGCAGCCGTGCAACACACCCCGCATCATAACACACCCTGTAATGCACACCGTGTGTGCAGAACACCCTGTAACACACAGCGTGCCTAAAGCACACCCCATAATGCACACCGTGTGTGCAGAACACCCCGTAACACACACCATGCCTGAAGCACACCCTGCAACGCACACCGTGTGTGCAGCACAACCCGTGACGCACACCACGCGTGCAGAACACCCTGTAACGCACACTGCACGCAAAACACAGCCCGTACCACCCACCGTGTGTGCAGCACGCCCTGTCCGGTACCACACAGCACCAGCACCACACAGCACCAGCACCACACCATACGCAGCAACACCTGCACAACACCCTCCGTGCGCAAACACAGCCTTTGTGCAATGCCCTGGCACGTGTTGGACCCCAACACACGATGCGCGGGGCTTGCAGTGCACGCTGCACCTGTCACCTGTCACCTCTGCTGCCCGTGGCACAGCCTGCGCAGGGGACACCTGCTTTGCAACCTGTTTTGCCAGTAACACAACTGTACGTCTGACATACCGCATCCCCTCCGTGCCACACACCAGTGTACAACGAGCCCTGTGCCTCTTGCACACCCACTGTCACCCTCCGGGGGGACTGACAGGGACCACCAGGCCACCCCGGGTGGGGACAACAGCCACAAGCAGCCGTCACCACTCCAAGAACCGACAGCCGTGTCTCTAGTCCTGTGCAGCCAGCACGGGCTGAGTGAGCGGGATGGTGACACCGCAGGACGGTAATGCCATGGGACAGTAACACCAAAGGTAACACCATGGGGCGGTAACGCCACAGGATGGTAATGCCATGGGACAGTAACACCAAAAGTAACACCATGGGACGGTAATGCCACAGGATGGTAACACCATGGGATGACAACATTATGGGACTGTAACGCCATGGGATGTTAATGGCATGGGATGTCACACCATGGGATGGTAACGCCATGAGATGATGGTCATGCCACGGGACGGTCACACCACAGGATGTTAATGCCACAGGGCAGTCACGCCACAGGACGGCAATGCCACAGGATGGTCATGTCACGGGACGGTAACACCACCGGACGGTCACGCCGTGGGATGTAACAGCACAGGACGGTCACACCACAGCACGCATGAGCAGCTCAGTCTCTCCTCCTCCATCCAGAGGTCTGGGCCCCATCTCTCTCCCCCCGCCGCAGCCCCCGGTCCCTCTGCTCAGTGCCAGCAGCTTTCGGGGCCGGGACATCGCGTCTCCTCCCGGGGGCCCCGGCCCTTCACACGCAGCCGCACTCCTTGGCCGAGAGCTCGTTGACCGTGTAGTAGCGATTGTAGGCGTCCAAGAAGGAGACGTCATCATCGTAAGCCAGCGGCCGGCAGCACGGCCGAGCCCGGACCTTCTCCTTCTTGATCCTCCTCCTGCTCCTCATGCTCTTCAGCGAGAGGTCGTAGCTGCGGACGGCGGCCTCGCAGGTGCCGCTGCAGTAGCGGAAAAGCACCGTCTCGTCCGACTCGTAGCCCAGGCCCAGCTCGCTGACGCTCACCTCCAGCTCCTGCAGGGCGCAGGGTTTGTGGCGCGCGCGGGCGCGTTTCCTGCGGCTGCCGGCGCGGGGGAACAGCGGCAGCTCGTGGCCCCCCGAGTTCATGGCCTGGCTGTAGCGCTCCACCAGCGCCGCGATCAGCTGCCGGATCTCCCCCTCCGTGTAGCTCTCCAGCAAGCTGCTGTCTGCAAGAGAAGGGGCGCCCGTTAGCACCAACCCACTTCAGAACGAACCGGCTCATCGCGTGCTGAAGCGGCATCGTCGCTCAAGAAACCCGTTTGTGGCATAGCGCTATTTCTAGTTACTTTTGCTTTCTCTGAGACCACAAATTATAAGATGTAGACATTAACACCTTGCCAATACATTTAACTTTCCATTTAGCTATAGCCTTATTCAACATGACTGTAGATAAGGGGAACAGCAAACAGTCATTGGAGCTTAAGGAACATATTTAAAATAAGTACCAGGGCCTCATATTTGTTCTGAAACTGTTTGTTTTATTTTCAGGGAATACTGTGCGTCCCGCTGGGGGGGCTGGGGCCCGATCCTGTGGGCATGGGGACACAGTGGGGACACGGGGGGGACGTGGGGCAGAGCAGCTTACACTGGGCCAGCAGCGAGCTGTGGCGACGCAGGGCCCGGGGGGATCTCCGTGGGGCCACCGGCAGCGAGGAGGAGGAGGAGGAGGAGGATGAGGAGGATGCCCGTGAGGAAGACGGCGAGGAAGGCAAGGGGCTGTTTGTCCGGCTTCCGTTGAACATGTCTCTACAAACTAAAATGGATAACATGGAACTGAGGAGCATCGATGCAATGGCTGCAAACTTCCATACCTTCATCTTAGAGCAAGTCAGAACATTGAAACTCTGCAAAACAGGCAAAACAAATATCCTTATTACGCGGCCTTCGCCTGTGACCCTCACCCCCTCCCACCCGCAGGGCTGGGGCTGATCAGCTCCCGCAGGGCCACCAGCGTCCCCTCGGCTCCAGCTTGTCCCCTCCACCCTCCCAGAATGGGTTTGCAACAGGGAAACTGAGGCATGGAGACACAGTGCAACCCAGGGCTGTGCTGCAAAGGGGAGATGGGCCGTGGCCAGTGAGTGGTGAGGGGCTGGTGGTGGCAATGGGGACAGCTCGGTGTCCTCACCCGACCCGTCCCCAGCAGCACACGGGCTGGCTGGGCCGCTGGAATCCACCTCCATTCCTGGGTTTCCTCGCACCAGAGACCGATGTTGCAGTAAGTAAAGGATGGGCAAACTCATGTCACGTCAGCTTGTGACACCTCTTTGTGACACCAGAGCACCCTCCTTGGGGACAGAGAGCCCCCGGTGCTGTCACCACCCCACCTCGCAGAGCCCTGGGCAGGTTCGTTGTCCCCACCACAATGAGGTTCAATGTCCCCACCACAGTAATGTTTGATGTCCCCATCATGATAAAGTCCGATGTCCCCACCATGATAAAGTCCAATGTCCCCACCATGGTTCTGCTCCAACCATGTTGGAGAACAGGGTCGCACTACTCAACCGGAGCCCGAATCCGCCCTCCCCAGCACACGGATGCGACAACTCCATCAAAACCAGCCCAAATCATTAACAACTCAGAAAGAAATGAACAGAGTGGTTGGACCATCCCAGCTCATGGTGGGACCGTCATCTCAGCCGCACGGATCATCCGGGGTTGGAACCCTCCAAGCATCAAATAAAACCCGCTGCCATTTCCCTTACCTTGCACCGCTCGATTTTCTCCATCCAAAGCCGCTTGGATTTGGGGGGGATTGTACAAGTGACCCCGTGGTGGCCGCGGGAATCGCGTCTGTGCTCCCGTCAATGAGCCCTCGGCCATTCAATCCCCATCAGAGCAGCACAGACCTGCAGCCACCCCCTGGCCCCTTTATTTAATTTCAGCTCCTTGCAAACTCCAAACATTTCTCTTTTTTAAATAAATTTTCCATTGCGGGGGAAAAAAAAAAGGAGAGAACGAAAAAAAAGCGCCATCCCCAGTTTAGCGATATCTGCCAAATCGAATTGACCGGGGGAAAATATATTCATTTTACAATGGAATTTAACAGGTTCGCTTTTACTGTTATTATAGAAAACAACAAGGGTTGCGAATGCCGCCTCCTCGCCAGCAAACCCTTTATTTTATGGGCTGCAGATAATTGCGCATTAACTGGCAGTAATTGTATGCCCCGTAGGTTACGAGATAATTGTAGAACCCCAGTCAGAGTCTAAATATTTTCAACAGGGTTATAAACAATGCCAAGCTAGAAAAAGAATAGTTTCACCATATAAGGTGAGGTAGGATGGTGAAATCCCGCCGGGGTTCGGAGCCGGTCGGGACCCGCGAGAAACGGCAGCGGAACCTGCGGCGGGTCCAGAGGGTGAATCCGGCTGGCGGGGAGGGGATGGGGACAGGGATGGGGACGGGGATGGGGACAAGGGGGGGGATGGGGATGGGGATGGGGATGGAGATGGGACAGGGGATGGGGATGGGGACAAGGGGGGGGATGGGGACAGGGATGGAGACGGGACAGGGGATGGGGATGGGGATGGGGACAGAGATCGGGGATGGGGACAGGGATTGGATAGGGATGGAGATGGGGATGGTGATGGGGACGGGGACGGGGACAGGGACGGGGATGGGGACGGGAATGGGGATGGGGACAGGGATCGGACAGGGATGGCGATGGGGACGGTGATGGGGACGGTGATGGGGATGGGGACGGGGATGGGGATGGGAACGATGATGGGGACGACGACGGGGATGGCGATGAGGACGGCGATGGGGACGGCGATGGGGACTGGGATGGGGACGGATATGGGGATGGGGACACTGTTGTCCCGATCTGTCCCCATCTGCTGCTGCTTCTCCACAGAGCCAAGGTCAAGCTGGTTTCCCCAGCTCGCAGGTGTTGGGCGGTGATGGAGCCACTGGGTGTGTTTATATTGACATTTACCATTGTAATTAGGGCCCTTATGTTCACGTTTCTCCTCCCAGGTCTGAGCAGGAGTGGGGAACAGGCACTAGAAACGCTCACCGGCATCAACACCCCCTCTGCTCGGGGGGGCTCAGCCCCACCACCCCACGTGGGGAGGGAAGGGCTGCGACGCTCCATCCATCCTCCTGGGAAAGGGCCTCTGGCTCATGGCGAGCCCATAAAACTTCAGGAGGGCGGTTTCAGCCTCATTGCACGTCCCATAAAAAACGCCTCCTGTTTCATCAGCCAGCAATTTCGGCCCCCACCCACCCACCGGTGACCTTTCAAAAGGGTAAAACGCCAGTTCTGACGTGTGAAACGACCCCAAAAAAATTACTCCAGGCTTTGCCTTCGGTTTCTCTTGCTCTACAAAGTGATGGAGCGCACGTGGCAACCTGCGGGAAAGCTGAAGTTTGGGGTGGGGGGAAGGAAAATCACGCACGGGAATCGCAGCCATGACCCACCGGGTGATGTCTGAGCACCTTCCTCATCTCCACGTGTTTTAAACCCATTCCCAGCAACGATAAATAGCGACAAGGGGTTCCGCACGTTCTCCTCTGGACCAGCCGCTCTGCTCAGACACATGGGGCTCAGACACATGGGGCTCAGCCCCAGCTCATCCTGTGCCCCAAAGCCTTGTGGGTGCAGATGTGCACCCAGAGGTGCCCTGTAGTGTATGATGGGGGGTGGCGGTTTGCACATGAGCGTGCAAAGGGTTTGCAAGGAGCTGGAAGGGGTGAAACTGGCAGCTGGTGAGGAGCATTTTGGGCCAAATGCTGGCAGAATTTGGGTGCTTGCAGCCACGTTACATCCCAGGGATCCCATTACATACTCAGGATCCCATGTTACATACTCAGGATCCTGCTGTCTTGATGAAAGGCGAAGTTTTCGCTCAGTTTTTCTTCTGGAGAAGAGGCTGAAAGGTCCCATTTTCCTGCATTCTGATAACCCAATAACGTGATCGCAACCACCCAGCCGTGCCGGGTCTGCTCCCAAGCGGGAAACTCGGCTCTGCAGGACAGGACCCTTCCCCTTGGGCAGCCCCAAACCAGCCCCATTTCCTAAGAACTGAGAATTTCAATGAAAAACCCAACAAACAGCAGCGCAACCGGCTCCCGTGGCTCCTGCTGCCCATCCTCCCCAAACCCCCTCCCCGAGCATCTCCTGCCTCTCATCTTTGCTTTTGAAGGGGATCCAACAAATCCAAGGCTTGATCAGCTTCCCCATTCAGCAAAATCAAGTCAATGGACCCTCATTTCTAGTCGGGGTTCTTTTTGCTTTAGCTCCCAAGTGTCAGTGTTTCCGCTGCTTTTTACTGCTAAATCAACACCCAGCAGTCCCTCCCTGTGGATGCATCACCTTTGCTTATAGAAATGGAGCATTTTAGGCTTCTCAGGCTTCGCTTGCTCTTCACACTCTCATAGGTATTATGCTTTTTCTAACTCATTTCCAGTTTTTCAAGCAGACCCTTAGGATTTGGTATCAATATCCACCGACTCCGTAAAGCCCCAACTCCTGGAGTCACGAGATAAAGGAGGAAAAGCAGAGCTGCGTTTCTTTCACCCTAAATCCTTGCTGGAGGGGAAAGGTGGAGATGCGAAAACTTTCTATCCCGAAGCTTCAAAGCCCAGCAAGCAGAGAACCCAAAAGACATTATAATATAATATAAGTGTGTCATTAATTTCCAGTCGATTCATGCTTCCGGGCATTGATTCATCGTTCTCAAGCGCTCGGCCTCAGCTGCGCCGCAAGAATGGATGAGGCCGCAGAGTGGCCGAGGGTTTGTTGGCAACATGAAAACGCTTGGAAAGACAAAAGCCTCGGCGGGACATGAGGGAGAGCTTCCACCTGCCACACACTGTTTATTGGAGTGCCTTACATGGGAGCCAAGCGGCTTTGAAATCCCGGTTCCTCATGACTCACCCCGCAGGAATTAAACAATTTCCATGCAGGCTCATGGGGAAGCGGCTCTGGGGAGGCTGGAACGCGGCTGCTGCGGCTGCGAACGCCTGGACCCGCTCGGGGGACGGTCCCGGAGGGGATGGGGGTGGCAGAGGGTCCCCCAGAATGACAGCAAGGGCCTGACGTGGTTTTGTTGGGAATTGACCCCCTCCAAGAGCATCATTGTGGCAGATTCCCCTGCCCAAGGTGGATGCTGCACTGAGAGCACCAGATGCTGCAGCGGGATGGTCCCTGTCCTGGGCTCAAAGCAGCCCCGAAATGGCAAAACCGGCCCCAAAATGCGGAGTTTTAAAAGGAAAAAACACTCAACAAAGTGTGATCTGAATTAACTGCTGCATTTTCCTGCTCTTGTGGCAGTGAGTAGGTGCATAACGGAGGGGAAGAAAGACAATGTCTCCATCTCCAGCTCTGCTCAGGGGACATGGAGTGTCCCGTCCCAGGGCTGGGGACACATGGCAGCGTCACCCGCGTCCTGGGCAGCTGGTGCCGGCCAGGCCGTGTCCCACGTCCCGCATTGCTGGCTCGTCCCCGCGCCGCCTCCCTCCCCTCCCCAGCTCTCCCCATAAGCAAAACCAGAGCTGAGCGCAGGACACATGGTTCTGCTTTGCCTGAGTGAAAACCAGCCCAGCACGAGAAACTCCAAAGCTCTTCCCACAGCCCCAGCTCCCCCTGGTCCCCCCCATAGAGACAACCACAAATGAGCCAGATGCTCATCCCTGGGGTTGCCGGTTCCTCCAGGAAAAGCCTTTGGGGTGACACCAAAGCCCGTCCTGGCTCAGCCCCGGTGAGGACATTGGGATGGTAGAGCCAGTCCCAGAGCCATGGGGTGGTGGTGGGGAAATGGGGTTTGGCCATACGGGGGGAGCATCGGCGTTGCCAGCAGCATGGGGGAGCCCCTTGGCTGAACACGCCAAGCTGCGCCGCTCCCACGCTGACATGACATTTACATTCGGGCTGAATTACGGCAGGTTTGGGTTACATCTCTCCAAACAGCTGGGTAAAAAACCAAAAACAAACAAAAAAAACCAATCAACAAACCACGCACAACCTCATCGTCGTGATAAAAATAATAAGAACACGAAGTCCGCCCCAAGCCCGTGCGACAGCGCTGAAGGGTTTGCTGGGACGTGCGTCCCACGGCGATGCCGGGGGCGATGGCCGCGCCGTGGCTGGACAAGGAGGGTTTCGTGGCTCTGCCATGGCCGGGATGCTGCGGTTCGGCGTGGGGAGCAAGGCTGGGGCGCAGCTTTCCAGCCCTGCTGAGCTGAGCCCGGGCCGTTGCCATCAGACGGAGCAGCCCCGCGCTTGGTCCCATCCTTATTCCCACCATCACCCCCAGTCTGGACCTCAGGTCCCACCATCCAGCATCTCCCCCAGTGCGGGCAACCCGGTGACCCTGAAGGATGACGCATCCACCTCCTGGGAGGCAGCGCCGGTGCTTTTGATTCCTTCCCAGAGCTCCTGTGTGGGTTTTCATGTCATTAATTAACAAGGGATACACAGTGGGTGCCCGGAGGGAGGAATCCACGGGGATTTCTGCCGCCCTGTCCTGGCAGGTTCCCTGTTAGGCCTGGCTCAGCCCTGGCTGGGCTTGGCTCATCCCTGTAAGGGCAAATGAAGATGCTGCTTCCTACCCTGCCCACTCCACCACTGTCCATCCGATCCCTGTCGGTCCCATCCCTGTCGATCCCATCCCTGTCGGTCCCATCCTTGTTGGGTCCATCCCTGTCGGGTCCATCCCTGTTGGTCCCATCGCTGTCGGGTCCATCCCTGTCGGGTCCATCCCTGTCGGGTCCATCCCTGCCTGTCCCATCCCTGTCAGGTCCATCCCTGTTGGGTCCATCCCTGCCCGTCCCATCCCTGCCGCTCTCCCCATCACAACGGATACGCAGCTATAATATAAAGCAGCATTAATAAAGAAAGAAGTGGTTTAAATGCAGCTCAGGGACAGCTGGGAGGTGCCTGCAGGGTGGTTTAGGGACACCCAGCCGAGACCTGAACCCCAACACCCCTCACCCCAGCAGTCCTGCCAAAAATATCATAGGAAAACATCACATTTTGGGGGATCTTTGTTCCTCTTCCTGGCTAAAATAATTAGCCGAAGTGCTTAAAAATCCCAGCTGGTTGGACATGGGCAATGCGGTCCCCGGATCACCGTCCCCAGCCCGGTGGCTCCATGTCCCTGCTGAACCCAATGAGGTGCGGCTGCTTGGCCAAGGTCAGCAAGGCTACAGCAACCCAGAAACCTTCATAGGCTGATTCAGCTGCTTCCAAGCGTCAGCAAGAGCCGTCCTTTCATGATACGAGAAAAGTAATTAGAGAAAAAATTATAATAAAATGATTCAGGATGGCATCGCCGGGAGCACCAGCCAGAGCACAACGCAAAATAATGTCGTAACAGGAGACAAGGTGGGAATAAAAGCTGCAAAAAACCAGCTGATGCAGTCAAATCTCTGTGGAAATGGCCATTTGCTGCTGGGCAAAGAAAAGAAAATGTATCTTTCAAGATCCTGTGGAACCCAGGATGCTTTCTGTAACCTTGCAGGAATAAGCACAAGCAAGACCCGGCCTAAGTGCTGGGCACCCATGGGTGCTGCTGTGCCAGCAAACGGTGGCCGCATCCACCACCCAACGCTGTTTCTCCAGCCCCAAATTCCCCCCTCGTGCCAAAACCTGAAGTCTGAACGTCATTTCATTCCTTTCTGGAGTGACAAACCACCCCCCCTCACACACACTAAATAACCACCCGATGCCAAAAAGGGGCGGTTTGTTGGAGGAAACTAATTACTGTGGCTTGTTTGAACAATCCCAGCGCCTCGGGAAACAGGGTTAAAAGCTCGGATTTTGGCAGCGAGACGGAGCCCAGGCCCCAGCTGTGCTCTCCTCTGGGCCAGTTCCGACACCGCTGGGATCCGTGAGCTGCGCGGGTGCACTGGGGGCACCCCAGGAAAGTAAACCCCGCGGTGGGATCCAGGAGGGGAAACCACAACCGAGGTCAGAAAAGCATCATCTCACCCCTTCAGCCGCTTTCACCTTCCCTGTTTTCTGGGCTTTTCCTTCTTTGTGGATTTGGTTGGCGTTGCAATGCGCTCCGGCACCCCCAGATCCCGGTGGGGGTCGCTGTGCCGCAGCGTGCCTTAATTTCCCCTTTGCAAAAATGCCCTGGGAGCGCAATGGTCCTTGAAATGCTCCATGTGTTTATTCCCGGGAGCACAGTGACCACCTCTGGCTTTTCCACACGTTGCCCCTTCAGCTCCCACCTTCATAACTCCCGTCCTCATCCGCAGAGGAATAAGGGTCAGATCCTGCCCTAACGCAGCATCCCTGCAAGCAGGACAAGAAAAAGAAGCTGTTTTGGGAGCAGGATGGGGGAGTTACAGCCCCGGGGTGACCCGTGAGGGATGAGCATCCATCTGCATCCATCAGCTGCATCCCTCACCCGCATGCCAACCAAGAAGCGCAGGTGATACCGATGCCACCTCCAGCCCAGCAATGGGAAACCCCCATATCTTCCCTCCCTTTTTCCCCTATATATATATATTTAATGTCATTTTATTTTTGCACAGGAGGAGTTGGCTTGTCAAGGCGCCCGCCGGGGATTACAGCGCTTTGCTAAAGGGCACAGAGACCCGAGAGAGGTTTGCAAATCCAATTTGCACTAAACCCTTCCAGTGGGGTTTTGGACGGTGCACAGACCAATATCGCATTAGCGTTCACTGCCCGAGCGCCGCAGCAGCTGCCAACACATTGAACAACTTAGCGCTGCTCCAGAGGGAACAAATGGGCGATTCCTCCTGAGACAGCAACAGCAGTGCAGTGGGAGCGGAGATTTGGGGTGGAAGGAGCTCAGAATTGGGTGGTGCTTGGGATAAAGAGGGCTGGAGATGATGGGAATCACCAGAGGGTCTCCAGATCACCTGGATCTGCACACACAGATAGGTGGTGCAGCATCACGCTGATGCAGACGGTCAATTCCCCTGAACGTTCTTGTCACTGCAGGGAAAACCCACTCAGGATGCTGTCAGGGACCAAACGCTTTCTGCAAAAGCTTCCAAAAAAAGCCAAGTTTTGCCTTTTGAACCCTCCGATTGCACCCGAGTGACCCTGGGACATCGATGTGGGAGAGCTGCACAGGCACTGCCCTTCCCACCCATCTCCCGCAACTCCCGATCCCATCAAACTTGCGGATAAGAGATCAGGATTGTTTTCCAGCCCCGAGCTGATGCTGCAATAAAACATTCCTTGCAATCCCAGCGTGGCCACCCAAATCCTGCCCGCGGTTCTGCGGAGGAGCCAGCAGCGGGGCGAGGGCAGGACCATGGCGCAGTCACAATCTGCCCCTTTTCTGCCCATTTTCCGCCTTTCCCAGCCCAGATGCTGCCGCGGGACCCACCGGTGCTGCTCGGAGCAGCAGGAAACTGAAGAAAAAGCTGTTGGGAGATAGCACAGCGGGAGGAAGCATCCAGCGAGAAGATGGATTGCTGTGGATCTCCTCTCCCGCTGCGTACGGGAGCGGAGCCGGCAGGCACAGCCCAGCCCCACATCCCGCCGTCCTCCCCAAATCCTCGCTGGGTCCTTCCAGCCTTTCCTTTCCCCTCCCCGCTGCCCTTGGGCACTGAACACATGTCCCCCCCAGTTTGGGGGAGTGGGGCGATGCTGCTGGTACCCAGCCCAGTGTCGCCGCCAGCGGCCGCCTCCCGCGTCCTCCTGCCACGTGCGGTGGCTTTGCTGCTTTGCTGCTGGCACCGTCCCTCCCAGACGGCTCCGCCGAGCTGCTAAGCCTCAAAAATGTGCTCTTAATAAGCCAACACCACTTAACGAAGACAGCAGCTGCCCTGTTAAACCAGAGGCGAGCATCTCCTGGGGATGCCCAAGGGGGACAGGGCTGGTGTCCCTGGGTGGGATGCAGCATCTGCTCGAGGGGGTGATGGTATTTTGGTTCCTACCCAAGGTTTTGGCTGGCTTTGGCCTCCCCCGTGTTGCACAAGGGCTCTGCATCCCTGCCTGTCGTGGGGAAGGCAGCAGGGAGGGAAAACCCAAACAGCATAGACTACAATAAAGTCACAGAATAGTTCAGGCCACCTTCACCAAGTCAAACGGCCCCTGTGTTTTATAGGGGAGGGTCAGGGAGCAGCAACAACCAGCAATAAATACACACTGTGCTCCCAGCCAGCCCAGTCAGAGCACAGCCAAAACCAACATTATTAAAGGCAAAAAAGCCGTCACAAACTGTGCGGAAGCCCATGGCCTCGTCCGCGACGCAAGCAAACAGCTCTGCCACCCGAGCGAGACTCGGGGACGCCAAATCAAAATGAAATCAAGGGGCTCCCTAAACCCAGAGCCCCGGTACAGCAAACACGGACCCTGCTCATGAACCATCTCCTTGTCCCACACCGGGCATCACCGAGGGGAGCTCGTGGGATGGGTTTATCACCCTGCCCCGAGCACCATGCAGCTGCATTGCCTGCGCTGCAAAAAATGGCAGAAAAAGAGGAAAATGCAATTCCTGCCTTGGATTATTGCAACCTGAGAGTGATGCTAAAGGAGGATCTTCCCCTTCTGGGACATCTCCTGCTGTGCCAGAGTTGTGCGGGGATGCTGGTCCCTCAGGAAGCTGCCCTCCTCCCTCCACCATCCATCCCTCCATCCATCCCTCCATCCATCCCTCCATCCATCCATCCATCCCTCCATCCATCCCTCCATCCCTCCATCCATCCATCCCTCCATCCATCCCTCCATCCATCCCTCCATCCATCCCTCCATCCATCCCTCCATCCATCCCTCCATCCCTCCATCCATCCCTCCATCCATCCATCCCTCCATCCATCCATCCCTCCATCCATCCATCCATCCATCCCTCCATACACTCGCTTTGGACAAAGTTCAAGGGAAAACATTGCTGGTGGAAAAAATAAATGTGGTTCCATCAAAATCAAAACACTTCATGAAAACCAGTGTGGACGCAACTGACGTTTCTTATTAGGGCACTGACGCTGACGACGCGGCCTTTGAACAGCAGCGGAAGGAAATGCTTCTTTGTCATCATCGGAGAACACCGCGGCGGCAAATAGATTGTTTCAGTTTAGCTCTTTGGATGTTGAATTACAAAGTGAGCCCATTTCGGGTTTCGTGACGAAGGAGCGATGGGAACGAAATTGCTTGTGGCATTTCCCTTCCCCGGGCGGCTGCAGAGGGGGCTGCTCCGTCCCTGCGCTCTCGGGGTGATCGCTGTGCCACGCATGGCACAACCAACGGGGAGCGTTTGGGTTTCTCTCTCTCCTCCAAGTTTAACGTGGAAAGGCTACTCCAGGTTGGATGGATCCCAGACAAATGCTGGGTTGGGAGGGATTTCTCCAGTCCAAGCAGTGGGGAGCGGAGGGGATGCTACCTGGGTCCCCACTGAGCCCTGGGAGCCCCGGAGCGGGACCACATGCTGCTGCCCCAGCCGGGCTTAGCGAGGGTCCTGGAAGATGGATTGTGCACATGTGCTTGAGCTTAGAGCAGCAATGAAACCGTCTGTGGAACCAGAGGAGGAAAAGGAAAACCCACACGAGTTCGGAGCTGCGCTGCTGCAGCCCCTGCGATGGGCACCCACGCGGGGCCCCTGGACCTCCCCTCTTCTCAGCGTCTCCCCCTCCGCGAGGCTCAGCCCCGCTAGGTACCACGGGATGCTCTGTAGGAAGGGGCTGATACCAACAGGCAGCTGGCAGCTCTTTGTGACCCCCAAGTCTCCCCTGCATGGCTCAGCATGTCACAGAATGGGGCTCTCCAGGACAGGAACCTGCCTGCCCCATGTGCTCAGTGCCGCTGGGGACAGCCAAGGTGACACCTGCTCCGGCCACATGACCAGCCGGGCTGTGCTTAGAGCCACATGAGAGGTCCCTTGACCTCAAAAAGTGGATATTGTCAATCTGCTGTCCTCCCAAGGTGGAAATCAACCTTAAAATCACACCCTGGAGCTCCGGCAGCTGGCACGGCCGCGGGAGAGCAGCCCTGGGACGGGGTTTTCGCTGGGCGAGCAGGGACGTGGCCGAGCTGTGATTCACGGCTGCACCGTGGGAGGGCACCCAGTGCAGCCTCAGCCCCAGCACCACCCAGCCCTCCATCAGCGCCGGCACCCAGGGGTGCCCACCTCCCAAGTCGATGGGGCAGTGCCAGGACCTCTGCATCCCCCCAGGATGTGTCACAGCAGATGGGACTAGATTTTCTTATTTACAGGCTGATTGCAGTGAGGCTGGGAAGGTGCTGGGCTCTCCCTTTGCCCTTGCAAATCTTGTGGCCGTGCAGCTCAGGAGGAGCCCGGCCCTAGTGCCAAACCCTTCTGCAAAATAGCTGCAGCCGTACACAGCCCGATTGCAAAGCAGGAGGAACAGCCCGGCATCCCCAGGGTGCCCACAGCCCGCATCAGGATGCGCTGCACCTCCTCTGCTCCTTCCTGCAGGGGAGACAGGAGCTGGACCAGGACTGAGTGAGATCCAGCACTATTTAGAGATGTAGAAATGTACGAAAGTCTCATTTCCCACCCCCAGAGCCCAGCCCTGGACCTGCTGGGGCTGGAGGTGCAGGATGAGCCCGCAGCCTGGCCCTGGCCAGCCGCCCGGTGACACCGAGGATGCTCCCACGGGGCACTGCCACAGCACAGAGCAAACCTCGGGCGCAGCATCACCAGCTCCGCTTTGCAACCTGGAGTCAGCGCCGCAATGGGGCTGAACCAGAGGCTCAGTTAAAACCAGCAGCTAAAACCCCCAAAACAAGCATTCAAGCCTCCAAAAATCTTGCACAGAGAGACCCCCCCAGCTTCCTTACTTGATTTCTCTGCCAGTTCTGCCATTAGATCTGGGAGCACCCACCAACGTGGGAGCCTGAATGTGCAATCCACACATGATCCTGGCTTCAGACCGGGACTCCAGCACACATCCACGACTCGCACGCCGCTTCCGACAGCCGTCAGTCCCTTCTCCCGCTGCGATAAACCATGCCCTCGACCCAGCGCCTAATTGCGGATTGGCTCCCGAAGCAACGATAGGATTTAAGTCAGTGCTGGCTACAAGCTACCATATATGTGCAATAAAGACATCCGAGGTCTAGGTTGTTTTTTCAAAGCCTTCGTACAGACCGCAGCAAGAGTGGGAAATTCCCTCCCTCGACACCGGGGTGAAAGTCGCCTCCCAGCCCCTGCTAAGCTCTGGATATGGTTTCCACAGCTCAGCAGCAGCCGAAAGCTGGTGGCTGGAGCCAGGAGAAGGTGACGGGGTTGCAGATGCAAGCAGAGCCCGGCCGTAGATCCTTCCGTTTCTTAAAATAATATTTAGACAGGACGCATTTTCCCCCCTCCTGTGAACAAACAGCACCCTGAGCCGGCCCGGGCCGTGTTTGTGTTTCTGCGTGGCGGGACGGTCTCCAAGTATGAAGCAAACTCCTTCGGCAGCCGCGAAGGCCGCCCCGACACCCAGCGGGACCGGCTGCTGCCTCTGCCCCCTCCTCGCATCCTCCCGGGAAGCCCAAAGGAGCCGGTTCTGCTCCGTTTGCGGGGCGGCAGCATCCAACCCCCCGGGCTCGGCTGGGACGCGCGGCCCCAGGCCGGGGGAATAAGAGGCGGCGAAGCCCGGGGCCAGGACCGGGAGGTGCGGGGAAGCGTTGGACCGGCGCCCCCGGGGGAACGGGGCTCAGAGGGACCCCTGGAGCCCCCGCCCGGCCGAGGGGCAGATCCGTCCCGGGGCGGGCAGGTGCCGGGGCTGCCCGCGGGCCTTACCTGGACGCCGGGCCGGTGCGCAGCGCTCAACGGCGGCTCCGTGTCGGGGCCGGGACACGCGTGGGGCCGGGGGCCGCCATGGGCGATTGGCGGAGCGGCTGGCCACGGCTCGGCTCGACACGGCTCAGCTCGGCTCGGCTGGAGCCCGGCTCGCCTCGCTACGGGGGGGCTCGGCCACCGCCTCCTCCCCGCGGCGGGGGGCGGGTTTGGAACCGGCCCGTTCCCCGGCCCCGCCTCCGCCCGGTCCCGAGCCGGGCTGCGCTCCGGTCCCGGTCCAGCCCCGCCCCGGCCCGGTCCCTCCCAGTGCCGGTCCTGCCCGGTGCCGCTGCGGCTCCTCCGGAGGAGGCACCGGCCGCTTCTCGCAGCGGAGCCGATGGGGCCTGACCAGCCCCGCCCCGCCCCGCCCGGCCCCGCCCAGCCCCGCCAGACCCCCCCGTTCCCTGCCCCGGAGCCCCGGTCCTGCTCCCGCATCGCCCCGCTCTCCCCGGTCCTGCCCCGGCGCTCCGGTCCTGGTCTCGCATCGCCCCGCTTTACCCGTTCCCTACCCCGGAGCCCCGGTCCTGGTCTCGCATCGCCCCTCTCTCCCCGTTCCCTGCCCCGGAGCCCCCGGTGCTGCCTCTGGAGCCGGTACCGGGGGGAGCTGTGCGGGTCGGGGGCTTCGACCCAGCGGGAGGCACCGACCCCGCCGGGCTCACCGCCCAGCCCGCTCCCGGTGCCCAAATCTCCGCTTGCAGCGGTACCAGCCCGCCCCAGCCGCGGGGGCAGCCCCGCCGTGTTAATCGAGAGCATCAATTAAGTCACCTCTCCCGCCGGTCTCAGCGGGGACACGCTGGGGCTGTCAGCGGCTTTGCGGCACAGTAAACTCTACATTTTGCATCACTTTTGTTCCCGTACCGGCTTTGCAGACCGAGGACACACCGAGGGTGCGACAGCATCACCACTCGGGCGTGGGACAGGGAGGAGATGGATGGGACAGGCTGGGGAACAGTGGAATGACACCTGGAGACAAAGGGTCTTGCACTTTCTCTTTGGGAATGACGTTGTTAGATAAGACAAGGGGTGATGGTTTTAAACTAAAGGAGAGGGATTCAGGTTGGACATGAGGAAGGAATTGTTGGCCCTGAGGGTGGTGAGAGCCTGGCCCAGGGTGCCCAGAGAGGTGGTGGATGAACCATCCCTGGAGACATCCCAGGCCAGGCTGGACGGGGCTCTGAGCAACCTGAGCTGCTGAAGATGTCCCTGTCATGGCAGGGGTGGCATTGGCATTCAGGTAAACTGAAACTTTGTGGTTTATGTTGGTCAAAGCTAAAAATCCCAGGAGCACATCACATTCCCCAAAAGATTCTTCCTAAACTACACTTTATCAGTCAAAAACTAATGCTCTTCATATGCAAAGCGGTTTACTCTTCAGTTGCATCACCTTATCTCATCTCATCTCAGAGGTTTCTTTCCTCTGGCAACTTCTTAGTTTGCAGAAGAGAAAGAAACAGCTTGGAGAGCCCGGAAATGATGATCTTTCCCAGCCTTTGCTCACAAACATAGAACGGATCCTTACACTTTGTCCTGGCCCATCAGGGCTTGGGCAGGGTTGGGGACAACGAGGGAGCGGGTGACAAACATCCCAGCTCCAAGCTCCTGTCCCTGTACCCGGCTGCAGTGATGCTCTAATATGGCAAAGTTGAGAGAAGTTATTTCGAACAATAAATAAATCCGGGTCAACTATACAGAGAGCAATGTCAAGGAATTTAAATCCCACAAGAAACAAGTTTTAATTTAAGGCAAATGTGGGACTCTGCCCGCTGAAGCGCTGCCGTCCCCCAGCCGGGAGCAGGGGGTCGGTCTGGCTGCCCCGGGGTGGCCCCGTTTTGGGGGGGACCGAACCCTTTGTGGGGGAAGGGCTGTGGGAGCCCCCACAATTGCTGCTTGTGCACCTTGGGGATGCTCAAAAAGAGCCAGGGACACCTCCCTCCTTCAGCTCTTCCACTTGTCAGCTGTCTCCATGTGGGACAAACACTTCCCCAGCCTCGTTCGCCCCCATACCCTCACCCTGGGGCCAGCGGGGCTGATTTAAGTGTCCCCATTGTGGCTGTGGCTCCTTGCAGGTGGGACATGGCAGTCACCTCAGGGATGGCCACAGAAAGGCACTTCAGTTTACAGAAAGAAACAGAAAGCATCTTTGCTCCTTCTTGTTAGAAACAAGAGGGTCCGTGCTTATCCTGACATCATTACTCTTCAGAGTTAACAGCCAGGCTGCGGGTACAGACAGCCCCTATCTCTCCGCACTCTAGTTTGTAGTGTCTCTGCAAACACCGTGGATGCTGTAGTACCAAGTTTAGAGCTGGGCGAAGCTTTCTGATGCAGGAAACCAGCACTAAGCGCAGACAGGCATCGCCGCAAAGCTCGGCTTAACGCCTTCTTTCCATCCTAGCGACATACTTCACTTAAACCCTCCCTTTCTGCAGCTCCCCGAAAGCGGCAGCGGGTTTGTTTTGCGGCAGGTTTGGAAAGAAACGTGATCCGTGTTTTCCGTTTGCTGTTGTGCAAGCCGGGGGTGCAGGTCGGGGCAGGCGGCGTGTGCCGGGGGGGACGCGGCCGCCCCAGCTGGGGCACCCCCGCGCCGCACCGAGCGCTGCAAAGGTTTCGGCTTTCCCGGAAACCATTACGGCTTTCACAGAGCAAACAAACAAAGGATGGACCCGAACCAGAATAGTTCCAGTTGGAAAACTGCAAACGGGAAACCTTGTTTATAGAGATATTTGTGGAAAAGCAGCAGGAAGAAAACAGAGAGCGAAGCTAGATGACAGGTTATGGGGTAGTTTAGACGGGGCTTGGGGACAGATTAAAGCCAAGCTCAACTGCCACCGTCTGCTGGGGATGGTGGGGTTTGAGCCAAAGCAGGAGGAACATCCAGCCCCATCCCTGGGGACACTTGGGTTCAGGAGCCACCTAAAATCAGTTGCTGGCCTCTCCTAAAATACAAAATAAATACATTAATTAATAAAAAGTTGAGAAGTGCCGAGAAGGAGTGGTGAGAAGCCCCGGGATGCGCCGGGAGGCCCATTGAGCCGCTGGTCCTGCAGCATCTCCCAGGTCGTGCTGCATCCCCCTTGGCAGCAGCTCCTCTCCCACCCAAGCAGAGCTTGCCCTGCTGGAAGCCAGGATGTCGCGTTGCCATGTGGGTGCTGGAGATGCTGAAGGAACCCTGCAAAAGAGGCAAATCTGGCTTTGGGAAGAGTGTAAGTGCCCCTACAAAAGCAAAGTGTGCTGGGACAGCCCCGCCAGGGCACAGCTGGGGACGTTTGCAGAGGATGCTCTTGGCATGGGGTGTTCAGGGAGGCAACGGCCACAGGAACTGGGACTGGTTTAGCAAGGAGAGGCTTAGCGCTCCCATATTGGCTGGCTCATTC
The DNA here is from genome assembly GCF_037038585.1 of Patagioenas fasciata. NCBI lineage: Eukaryota > Metazoa > Chordata > Aves > Columbiformes > Columbidae > Patagioenas > Patagioenas fasciata. Next base: position 4,217,335 of record NC_092546.1, on the reverse strand, counting down.
CTTCTCCTGTCTTCCTATTGTTTGTTTTTGCAAGTATTAATATGCTGGGATTGTTTTCCTTAGCGCACGTCGGGTCTGGAGGGGTTTGCTGGGGCTCTGGGATCTGGGTGACCTTGTCCCACCAAGAGATCTTCCCAGGAGGGTCTATGGAGCCTGGCACAGGGTTGGCCCAGGTCCCCACGGCCTGGGCAGGACCCACAGAGGTGTCCCTGTCACAAAGGCCACCCAGCCCGAACCCCCAGGGTGCTGTGGGATGGTGGGGCAAGCAGCAGGGATGGTGCTGTGGTTCTTGTCTCCGACACGAGGAGGCTTCACCTTGACGCGCCTGCGGAGCAGCATCGCACCCACGCCCTCCCGCTCCGCAGCCCGCACAAGGCAACAGCTGTCCTGCCAAAAACCCAGTAGCTGCTAAACAAACAATTTAATGCAAAACAGCCTCGACGGAGCAGGAGCAAACGTGCCCGAGGAAGCGTCAAAGCCATTACAGAGCCGCTGCGAAAGCACACGATGTTGCAAAGGCTTTGCAGAGCGCTCAGGGAGAGCAGCCTGGTACAATTTGCACCTTTTGTTTCAACGTTTTCCTAACGAGGTGGGTCATACGGTGAGCGATATCCTCTTGACCAGTCAAACTTCCCTTGATCCACCTGAGTTCAAACAGATGTCTTGCAGGCTGATGGCTGAGCACAGCCTGGAGATCGCTCTTGGCTTTCCCACCTTTCTCTGCTTGCAGCTGCAGAAGGAACTGGAGTAGGATGCACATCTGGGTACCTGAGCGGGATGCACATCTGGGTACCCGAGCAGGATGCACATCTGGGTACCTGAGCAGGATGCACATCTGGGTACCCGAGCTGGGTGCACATCTGGGTACCTGAGCTGGGTGCACATCTGGGTACCTGAGCAGGATGTACATTTGGGTACCTGAGTGGGATGCTCACCTGGATATCTGAGCGGGATGCACATCTGGGTAACTGAGCAGGATGTACATTTGGGTACCCGAGCGGGATGCTCACCTGGATACCTGAGCAGGATGCACATCTGGGTACCCGAGTGGATGCTCACCTGGGTACCTGAGTGGGATGCACATCTGAGTACTTGAGCGGGATGCACATCTGGGTACCTGAGTGGGGTGCACATCTGGGTACCTGAGCGGGATGCAGATCTGGGTACCTGAGTGGATGCTCACCTGGGTACCTAAGCGGGATGCTCACCTGGGCATCCCACAGGGGTGCGCAATGTCATCTCAGAGATCTTCCTTATGCAAACATCTTACAAGAGCCACAAAAGGCCCTGGGTTCCCACGTCATTCGGCACAGGGAGGGATGCGCTGCAGGCTGACGTTACTCTCAGCCACCTCTTGCAGCCTCGCTCAGCCCATCAACCCACTGGGAGATGACGGAGTCAGTCCAGAGTCATCATCTACAGCAAGAGATGTTGTGAACCACTGGGATGGAGCGAGAAATGGGAACCGGCCAGAAAATACATGGTACATAATGTCACACTCAAAATTTACCGTGAACAAGTGTCCATAAACACGGAGGGGGGAAATCTAAGCAATTAAGTCATTTCAAATGTCAAATAGCCCATGGACCCCACATTTGGACATGACAGATGAACAAAAACATAGACATTAAAAATTCCTGAAAACTAACAAAGGAACGATGATTAATTTCTCCCTGTTCCAGGGCAATCGCATTATATACACACAAAGGAGTCATAAAAATTCCAGGATGACGGAACAAAATCCTTACAGAGCTCCACAGATAAAATACAACCATACTGGAAGGAGCTGGAACAGCCCAGGGAAGGAGCCTGGGGGCAGCTCCTGCGCATCGTGCTGGGTAAAACACCTTTCCTGGAGGATGCGACCGCAGGATTGTACCCGGTGGAAGTGCTGCTGAGCAGGAATGTCATGTCCCAGCTCGGGATGGGACAAATCCTTCTGGTTTACAGCAGCGGTTCCCCCGGGCATCGCCCCGTTGTAAAACCTGAGCACCATGTGCCAAAGGAATTGAGGATGTGGTGATAACACAAGCAAGGATGGTGCAGAAGGCAGCAGGATGGAGACACAAAGAACTCAGCGCCTTAGCCCTGCTATGGCCAACTGAAAACTCCTATTGAGCCCCAGGTGCCGGAGCTGAGCATTCAGGAATGCAAGAAAACGAAGGGATAAAGTCAAATCGTTTCAGTCCAAGAGGGGACTTCTTTCTTCATTTCAGAGAAAGATATTCCAAACCAAAACCGCAAAGAAAATATCATTAAAAGAGGCCGCAGTGTTGCTCGGTGACTGTTCCTTGGCTTTTTTTGTGGGATGTTTTTCATCAAAAACGGCTGTGTAGTCTGCAAAATTAATTAAGGAGGATGCTGAGCGGTGCCAGGGGCAGAGGGGGGCTTAGGGGCTTAGGGGCTGTCCCTGGGGCCACAGACCCTGAACAAGGAGAACAGCCCCTCTGAGTGCAGCGAACAACCAACTCGGCTCTGCGGTGATGGTCCACAGGACAGCCCACCAGAGACTGGGGTCCCAGCATCTCCGGGAGAGCTGCACCCCTGCAGAGCTCATCCTGCAGAGCTGCATCCCTGTAGAGCTGCATCCCTCACAGAGCTGCACCCCTGCAGAGCTCATCCTGCAGAGCTGCATCCTGCAGAGCTGCACCCCTGCAGAGCTGCATCCCTCACAGAGCTGCACCCCTCACAGAGCTGCACCCCTCACAGAGCTGCACCCCTGCAGAGCTGCATCCCCTGCAGAGCTCATCCTGCAGAGCTGCATCCCTCACAGAGCTGCATCCCTCACAGAGCTGCACCCCTGCAGAGTTGCATCCCCTGCAGAGCTCATCCTGCAGAGCTGCATCCTGCAGAGCTGCATCCCTCACAGAGCTGCACCCCTGCAGAGCTGCACCCCTGCAGAGCTCATCCTGCAGAGCTGCATCTCTCGCAGAGCTGCATCTCTCACAGAGCTGCATCCTGCAGAGCTGCATCCCTGCAGAGCTGCATCCCCTGCAGAGCTGCATCCCCTGCAGAGCTGCACCCCTGCAGAGCTGCATCCCTCACAGAGCTGCATCCCTCACAGAGCTGCATCCCTCACAGAGCTGCATCCCTGTAGAGCTGCATCCCCTGCAGAGCTGCGTCCCTCACAGAGCTGCATCCCTCACAGAGCTGCGTCCCTGCAGAGCTCATCCTGCAGAGCTGCATCCCCTGCAGAGCTGCACCCCTGCAGAGCTCATCCTGCAGAGCTGCATCCCTGCAGAGCTGCATCCTCCAGAGCTGCATCCCTCACAGAGCTGCATCCCTCACAGAGCTGCACCCCTCACAGAGCTGCATCCTGCAGAGCTGCACCCCTCACAGAGCTGCACCCCTGCAGAGCTGCATCCCCTGCGCTTCCTCACCAGCCGCATCCCGAGCAGTCCCATCCTCGCTGGAGGCTGCAGCCCAGCTCTGAATCTGCTTGTAATTCACTTTCCACTGCTCAGCAACCCGGAGCGGTGAACCCAGTCGATGGAGACGTCGCTCCCTTATCCTAATGGTCCATGAAACTTCAGCACGCTCGGGATACCCCGAGTCCTGTCTAGGAAGAGTTATGGAACAAAAAATGTAAGGCTTGTGACAAAATGGTGTGAAACAGCTCTGGAAATGGCAAAATGCATCCTGGCAAGCGAGGGGAGAAGCAGGAATGTGGGGGCACTGGTGTCAGCCACGGTGCAGGGCTGCAGAGGTGCCACCCTGGTCAGTCCCTGGGTGCAGCCGTGTCCCCACGTCCCAGCCGTGCCTTGTGCCTTCCCCATCGCGGTCCCCAAACTCAGCCAGCAGAGGTGTGCCGGGCCAGAGCCATGGCAACTCAACACAGAGCGTCAACAAAAACCAGCAAAATCACCACTTTCTCGTTGAAATCCCAGGGGAGGGAGGAAGGCTTTCAGGGCAGGGTCTGCCTGCAATAAAACAAGCTTTAAACTGTTCCAGCGGATGCTGAAGCGGAGCTGGGGCGGGACCTGCTCCAGCCCAGCCACATCCCACGCTGGGGGAGGTTTGGGGGAGCCACGGGCACGGATGCAGCGGTTGTGCCAGTCCCTGCGCTCCATCCATCTCATCCCAACTGCATCTTGGATTCTTGGATACTGGCCTGGAGAGCTGGGAGAGGGATGCTTTGGATTAGCCCTATTTTTGTTTTGTTAGGCATACATCTTGAAAAACCATTTTCTTATAAACTCAAATCCAGCGGTTTCAATGGAAAAGCTCAGCTAGAAGGCGGTTTTCCGCGCTGGGTGTGAAATGCTCCTCCCTCGCAGGCTGTCAGGGACAGTCCCCCACCTTCCCCACCAGCAAAGGCTCAGCAGGGACTCAATTACACAGATGAAGCTGACCCGGCTAAAACGCAGCCCAGAAGATGTTTGACACAAAGTTGGGAACCTGCCAAGAACTTCCTAATTGAAAGTGGTGACTGAAATGTCTATCAGTGGGGTCTCCGCCTGGTGAACCCTCCTCTGTCACCGTGAATTACGAGCGTGCTCTGGTTTGAAATGAGGCAGAGTAAATCTAATCATATTTTTATGAGCCCCTTTTCCTCTCGCAGGGGCTGAGCTCTGGGCACATGCTGTGCAGCAGAAGCACGGTCGCTTCGCCTTTCTTCCATACCCGTCCCCTTCTTTGAGTGGCAGGTCAGATTATTAACAGATTAAAAGTTAATAAACCGAGTCCCCAAAAGCGAGTTGCGGCCACGGGGTGGGCAGGCAGATGAACAGATGAGGTTTCCAGCAGCATCAACTCTGTGTCCCCAACACCTTCTCCCTGCGCCGCGGTCCAGGTGAGATGCTCAGGAGGGACTTGGGTCCCTCCCTGTGACATGGTCCAGGTGAGACGCTCGGGAAGGACCAGGGTACGGAGCTACCGGGGGACCCCAGCCCCACAGGTCTCTCCTGAGCAGACTGTGGGAAGGCAAAGCAAGAAGACAGACCCGTGGGTCTGTCCGGGTGCATTTCACCCACCTCCACCTGAACTGCACCTGGCAGTCCCTGCAAAGTCCCCAGAGGTCCCCGGGACCTTGCCCAGGGCTCCGCTCCGGAGCAATAACAAACCACTGTAAAGCATCCTGCCTGCTGCGGAGCCATCTCCAAAGAGCTGTTTCACACCTCTGCGGGCGGGAAGGTCACGGACCAGATGTTCCCCGTCAGCAGTCAGATCCTAGTACATTTTACACCGGATTTAAGCCCTGCAGTCAAATCGCCTTCATTTTCTCAGAGGTAAGTGATGCTCGTGTTTGGAGCAGTGTTTGGCTGGGAAGGGAAGGGGATGAACGCTGATGCACAAGGAGCGTGACCCTTGGGATACAGAGCAGAGCCTGCCTTCCTGAGGTCCCTTCCAAAATCATTGCTGGCAGCTGGAGATGCCTGGCTCTGCAAGAGCGTGCAGTCACCCACGATGCTGACCTGCCTGGCCAGAACACCTCAGATTGCTGGGTACCACACGGAAACTCATTCCATCACCCACCCTGGCAGAGCAGGGATGCTCAGAAGTTCAGGGATGCTCAGAGATTTAGGGATGCTCAGATTCTGGGATGCTCAGAAGTTCAGGGATGCTCAGAAGCTCAGGGATGCTCAGAGATTCAGGGATGTTCAGAAGTTCAGGGATGCTCAGAGATTTAGGGATGCTCAGATTCAGGGATGCTCAGATTCAGGGATGCTCAGATTCAGGGATGCTCAGAGATTCAGGGATGTTCAGAAGCTCAGGGATGCTCAGATTCAGGGATGCTCAGATTCAGGGATGCTCAGAAGTTCAGGGATGCTCAGAAGCTCAGGGATGCTCAGATTCAGGGATGCACAGATTCAGGGATGCTCAGAGATTCAGGGATGCTCAGAAGTTCAGGGATGCTCAGAAGTTCAGGGATGCTCAGAAGCTCAGGGATGCTCAGAAGCTCAGGGATGCTCAGATTCAGGGATGCTCAGAGATTCAGGGATGCTCTTGGCTGGCTTGGGCGGGTGGGTTAAGTATTGACTTGCTGGTGACATGGAAGCACCAGCTGAGAGCAGAGCCTTGCGCTGCATGCACAGAGGCAGGTTTTGCCCCAAAGAGATGCGAAACAGCCCTTGCGCATCGGGACAGAGGAATAACCCAGCCTTGGGGCTGAACTGAGCCAGTCACGACTGCGACGCTCTGAGTCGTGGCGGTTTCTCCAGCCCTAGAACAAGGCTGGAGAGGAGACACAGGCAGCGACTTGGGGCAGCTGAGCTGCGAGGATTTAAAAGACCCTCAAGCACAAATACAGTGCTGGGAGCTCCTGCTCGCCCTTAGCCCAGACACAGAGCGGGCTGCGCGCTGCTCCCAGTCAACAGCAGTGCAAAATACAATGGCTTCGCTGAAATCCCCTGCACAGACCACAGCCAAAGCAACCTGCCCCTAGGAGAAGCACAGCAGGAGCCTGTTATTAATATCTCCCTCCCTGAATGCGCCTCTGTTCCCAGCAGAGTCTGGCCCCAGGGCCCACGAACCCCGCCATGCAGCCACACGGGCAAGTCCGGTCCTGCGCCGGCTCCTTTGCTTTTGGCCATCGCCGCTCATGAGCATCCCAAGGGTCACCTTCAGGTGGCAAATCTCTGCTGTAAACTCTCTGGACACGATGCATTTTAAAATATGTATCTCCATTTGAAAAGGTGCACTCAGAAAGGCAACAGAACCAGCTGGGAAAGTGATTTGCTCCATATTTTATACTCCGAAAGAAGGGATTTCAGATCCAGCCTCTCCTTGCCCTCTGGGCTGGCATCTCCCTCCTCTCCCCTGCTCCTGCACACCAGCTCCACAGCCAATAAATCCTCCTCTGCATTAAACATCGCAGGGCTCAATTAATTAAATGAGCACAACAACCACAGTCCCTTCAGCAATTAGAGAAGTGGATGAGTAATTAGATGGAATGCTAATTTAATTTCCAGGAGGGGGAAAGAAAGGGAAGAAAGGAAAAGAAGAAGGAGCAAATGGGATTACATTTGATGAGAGGGAAATTAAAAGTCACTTAATCATAGAGCAATTAAAGTTCCCCAAACTACGTAGCTAGAAAAAAACCAACCGAACTAGAAGGACGGGACCACCAGCACATACTGTGAATGACACTCACCCAGGTAAAATACCAACTGAAGGCCCATGTGTAGATGGGTTTAACACTCACCCCGGCTTAGCCTTGCCTTTCTCCTTCATTAGGGAACTGGGAGAAGGCTATTGCCTTGGAAACAACGGCTTCATCCTGGCCATACCTCCAGATAATGCTCTTATCAGCCTTCCTCAGCTAAGCGAGATCCGCTGTCCTCTGCCAGGAGAAACAGAAAGGCAAGGTGAGCAGCTCCCCAGAGCCCGTGCTGTGGGGAACTGGGGCTGCTGGTGTCACGGGTGGTGTCACGGATGGTGTTCCCCCAGGTTGGGCTCAGCCACAAGGCCCATGTTCTCCCAGCAAGTTGTCTCCTCGCTGCATTTTTGTGGCCTCTCTCCAACAGGTCCACGTCTGCCCTGTGCTGAGGGCTCCAGAGCGTTCTGATTTAAATATTTCATTTAAATATCTGATGTAAATCGGTCAGAGTTTCTGATTTAAATGCTGCTTTCCAGTCATTCCTGGTTTTACCCAGGAACCTTCGGACAGACCACGACTGGTCCCATGACAAGTGACACCCGGAGCCCACCCGATGGTTTGCTGAAAGGATCGGGGGCTGAAATAGAAACCCCCCCTTGGGCATAAGACATGGGCAAGACGTTCAGCATCAAATTCAGCAGAAGGCTGAGAGCCCCTACAGGGTCCTGTGTCATCGCAGGGACCCCAGCCCACACCTTTCCCTTTCCTGCCCTGCCCTTAGGATGTGTCTTGGGACAGGGTTTAGTGACGGGGCTGAGTTAACGACTGGACTCAGTGATCCCCAGGGGGGTCTTTTCCGACCAAAATGTGTCTATGATTCTGTGATTTCAGGGCAGCGCAGCCATTGCAGGGCACACATTCCCCAGCCCCTGTGCGCTCAGCAAGACGCAGGGCTGGGTGCCAGGCTCTTGGGCACGATGAAGCCGCCTGAGTTCAGCTCCCAGTGGAGCTGCCTTATCCCAGCCTGCGGCGAGGTTCGGAGATAAAGGTGGGTTTTGTTCGGTTTAATTAGAGCTGGCACGGCAGAGCTTCTCGCTGCCAAGGGCTGACAGGCAGATTAATTAATCCGCTCACCGTTGTCACTCGGCGACGGATCCTCGGCAGCAAAGCGGAGGAACCCTGGAGAGGAGTGCAGCGTCTCGGCCGCGCAGAAAAGCCGGTGGGAGACGGGAAGGAGGGAGACGCTTCCTCCTTGTCCATGTTTTTCCCCCTTTTCCCCTCCCAAGGCTCAAACCTTCTCCTGCCCAAGCGTCGCCCCGAGGCTCTGGAGCTCCACTAACCTGCAAAAACCACAATTCCTTCAGCTACAGAGCCAAAGAACTCAAATGCTCCACCACAAAACCATCCAGGACGATGGCAGGGGTTCTGCGGAGGGTAAAACAGGGACTTAATGCCCCTGCAGACCTTTGGGAAGCGGCAGATGGTTTGCTAGCACTGGAAGTCTGATTTTATTACAGAAAAGCGCGTGAAACAAAGCAGAGCAGGAGCCTCGTGCGAATGCTGTTCCCCCAGCCTGCAGACACCCCTGCTCATTCCAGCAGCACTGGACCGTCACTCAGGGCCAAGTTCAAGGTTCCTGGCTCTGCTGCCACGTCCTGGGCAGGGTCTGGTGCTCACACCCGCGTTGCACAGCACCGTGGGGCTGGACCCTTCCTGCCCCCCGAGCCCAGGGAGGCAGCTGTGCGGGTTGGAGCCTGCGGCAGGTACAGACTTGCTGGGGAGAAAAGAGCTGGGCAACAGCTGTAGCCACTCGTGCTCAAGAAAGATAAAGGGAAAACAGGATGGATGAGAAGGAGTTGAGAATCAAAAGGAATAGAGTGTCCAGCTTGCAGGCAAGGACTACAAGCACTGGGCTTTTTAGCCTGCAAACCAAGGAGGGAGGAGGTAGGATGCTACAAGCAGCCTTGCAGGCAGCAGAGACTGCAGGGATAGAGGGGAGCAATTCAGGCTGAAGATTTTTGACATTTGCTTTGGTATAAACAGGGACCAGCTGGCACAACTTGAGGCCGTTTCCTCTGGTCCTGGGGAGCAGAGCCCGACCCCCCCTGGCTCCAAGCTCCTTTCAGGCAGTTCAGAGATCAGAAGGTCTCCCCTCAGCTCCTGTTCTCCAGCTGAACCCCCAGGTCCCTCAGCCACCCTCATTGTGGGGGCAGCCACACCTGTCCCTGCCCTTCCAGGTCTCGTGTTCCCCACACCCGAGTCCCCAGGTCCTGCCTGGACTTGGTGTGAACCCCCACCAGGGCACAGTGGCATCAAAAAAGCTCATGGGGGTTGGCTCCGGAGGAGGGAATTGTCATATGTGCCATGCAGTCACTCTCAAAATGGGTATTTGCTGGTGCTGCCCACATTTGCTGCCCACAGTTACAACCAGGGATGAAGCACAAGCGCCAGCGCGGTGCCAGGCATGAGCCAGCCCGTACTTAACTCTCTTAAGAGTAAATGAGCCCATAAGCCGTGCCTGGCTAAGGTATGAAGGTCTGGCCTTCGTCAGCTGGGTGGGCGCCAGGCCGGCGAGAGGCCAGCGCCTGGTCCCGCAGCCCCGGGCGACGCTCTGCCCGCGAGAACATCCCGGGCACCTCGGATCAGCACGCTCAGAGACCCCCGGCACATCTGCTGGGACCCAAAAAGCCCAGAAAGGGAGCAAGGAGGGCTTTTGCCTTGTGGAAAGGTGTCCTCGCTGTGCAAAAATACACACAGAGATGTTTCACGTTCCCAGTCCCTGGCTGCTCCGTGTCATCCCAGCCTGGCTGCAGCAGGATGCTGTAAAATTAAGCGTTTGCTCCAAGTTCATCCCCTCCTCCGCGGGCCCCCGGGGGCAACGCACACGATCTGCTCCGAGGGTTTTGCAGAGGTTGCAGAAGCCTCCGGGATGCTGCTGCCCTTTCTTGTTTATTTGCTTAGCAGTAATTATAGCAGAGTAATTACAATCAGCGCCCGTTTACATAAAGAATCACTTTGCTCGGCTTCCGTGCTGCCCCCCCCCGCCGTGCTCTCGGAGCCACGTGCCAAGACAAACCTCGGGAGCACAAAAATTAACATGACACGAGGTCCAGGGAGAAGGAAAAGGGGAGAGGAGGATGGCGAGGGCCTCCCGCAGCCAACTTGGCCCGCGGTCCCTCCGGACGGGCTCCGATGGGAACGCTGGGAGCGCTGCGCTGTTTACACGCGGCGTCAAGGGGAACGACGCTGCACCTTGTATTTGTGAATCAGCGGCCAGTCAGCTCCAGCCCAGCAATTAATGGGTTTGTAGAGGTGGGGGCACCACTTGCGGGCTCGCTCCTCGCTGCCTATAAAAATGATGTGGGATCGAGCATTTTGGGCAGGGGCAAAACTCACCTTTTTGAGCGCGTGCAGCATCCAGAGGCATCGCCCAAGGACAGCGTGAAAAAAGCCCAGAGACACAAGCTCATCCTGAGTTTTCTTCCTTCCGTGCAGCAAGCTGACTTGGCTTTACTCCTGAGAAATCAAAGCAAAGGCTGTAAGCATTAGGTTGATTTTCAAAAGAGCTCCCATCTGAGCTTTTTAAATAAGACACAGGTTTTTTGAGTAAGCTCAGCACAGGGCTGATGAAGACAGCAGCAAGGGAAAAGAAACCTTCTCATCCATAAACACTGAGCAAGAAAATATTTGCATTTTCTTCCTCTGTAGCTTCTCTGAATATTTAGCAGGGAAAAAACATCCCAAAGTTGATTCATCTCGTCCAAAATTCAACAGGTGAGAATAAAGACAGTAACTAAATAACCTTTTTAAGATCAGGCGCTTTGTTGAACATTTGGGGAGCTCCTGTTGAAAAGCAGCTGCATTTGGAAGCTTTATGCTGCTACACACCCCCCATCCTAGTCTATTATTCCCCAGATTTCTCAAGTAATTTGTAATTAGTGGGGAAAACATTTATGCCATTTACAAGACCCCACACCCCTTCCAGCACCACCCCTTGAACTGCGGCCCTGCTCAGGCACAGAGGAGCCTGCTGTCCGTCCATCCATCCGTTCGTCTGTCCATCCCACCCCGCTCACCTCTCCTTGTTGGCCTCCGCCATGCCAGGAGCACCCTTGCCCACCATCCTCCTCCAGGGCCCGGAGCTGAATCATCAATCATTTTGGTTAGAAAAGCCCCTCAAGATCATGGAGTCCAACCATAACCCACCCCTGGCATTGCCCCATGTCCTGAGAACCTCATGTCCGTCTGTCCAACCCTCCAGGGATTGTTCCCAAGATCCAACCTCGACCTCCCCTGGCGCAACCATCCCTCACTCGCTTTCATTAGCCCTGATAGTTCCTTTGGGCTTGGAGCCAGAGTGAAATCTCATCTCCGGAGGATACATTTTTAGACAGTTTACAGAATCTGCCTTCCTGCTTTTAAATATCTTGGGCTCTTTTTCTTCCCATCACCTGCAAAGTAGGTGCAAGAAAAGTCCGTGTCCCCAAGTGACTCCGGGGGTGATCTTGCCATGAGTGGGCAACCTCCGCGGCTTTGGAAGGAGCCCAAAACTGACCCAGGAGTCGGGGTACGACCTCAGCAGCCCGGGATGGACCAAAGAGCCAGCACAACCATCGAGGTCCCATGGCAGACCCCAGCAGATTTGTGCTGTTTCTCCACCAGGCAAGCCCGGGCCAGGCGGGACACAAAGCGTGCTCTGTCTCGCACATCCTCTTGGCACCGGGCGCTGGCACAGCCGCCCACCACGGGAAGCTGCTGCCGGGGGGGACGGGGACACCTCGAGACTGGAGTCGAAGGGGTTTTGGTCAGGTCTAGACTCCATCGCTGCTGGCTTCGAGATCTTTTGAGGTGACACCATGCCTGGACCATCCCATTCATTCCTTTCTTCAGAATTGCAGCAAGTGCTTTTCCTGCTGGGTATTTGACAGCAAACGGTGTTTAATGGAGCAGAAAAAAATGTGTTACAAAGAAATCCAGTCGAATTCCCTGGAAAAGCATGTGTATTCTCTTTTTTTTTAGCAGCAGCTGGCTGTCGGCAGCTTGGCACCCGTCTGATCTCCAGCCCTGAGTCCAGAAACCCATTCCAGGCTGGGGAGCAGCCCCAAAGGCAGCAGCTCTTTGGGGAGCACAGCCCCAATATGATGCTGAACCCGGGGAGCCCCAGGCGCCCTCCAGCCCCATGGATGGGGAGGACACCCCCCTCTCTCTGCAGGATGGTCATGGGGTGACCTGAGGGTTCTAGAAGCTTCTTGAATAAGAGCAGCAGGCACCTAAAGCTGTGTCGGCTCAGCAACGGGGGGAGATGCTGCTGTGCTTGTGGTCTCATAGAGCCACAGAATCATTTGAGTTGGAAAGACCCTCAAGATCCAGTCCAACCATTCCCCATCCCTGGCACTGCCCCATGTCCTGAGAACCTCATGTCCGTCTGTCCAACCCTCCAGGGATGGTGACTCCAGCACTGCCCTGGGCAGCCTGTTCCAATGCCCCACAGCCCTTTGGGGGAGAAATTGTTCCCCACATCCAACCTCAACCTCCCCTGGCGCAACTTGAGGCTTCAGCCACAAGCTCAGCAGCAGCCCCCACTCCATAAATGATTAAGCCAGGACTAAACCTAAGGACAGAACTCAAGCTCTGATACAAAGGTCCTCAGCAGCTCCGCTCCCAGAGACTTTAGGTGGAGCCACCTGAGCATCGCTGCTTGCGGGTCACCAGCACAGGGTGCAAGAGGTTGGGTCCCCTTGCCGGGACCCCCAGCATGAGCCACGTGAGAGGCCAAGGAGGTCGCATCCCGGCCTTTTGTTCTGGAAAGCGAGCATGCAGGGAATTGGGTGGCAGCCACGAGAGCTCGCGCTGGTTCCTGCTTCCTCCCTTGGCACGCAGCGGGGCCGGGCGCCTCTGGCCAATTCCTGCTTGCATAAACAGCCCAAGTAACGAAGATAAACGAGGCTGAGTGGCAGGGGAAGGCAGCGCGGCGGCTGCCAGCCAGCCCTTCCCTGTGAATCAGGGCACGCTGCGGGGCTCCAGGGCTGCGTGTTTGGGTAGGGACTACAGCATCCCCCGAGGTGCTCTATGAGACCCCTTAGGCTGGCCCCCCCAAATCACCGATCACTTGGTTTAAGAGTGTGAGCAGGGGGTTTAAGGTGGTTTTTCAGACTGGCAAACAAACAACAAAACACTCATCTCCGCATAAAATATTCCAACTCAGTGGAAGAAAAAGCGTCCCTCAAGTTGCAGCCCTTCCTTGGGCATTTCACAGCCCCAACCTCAGGCACACGTGCGTTCATCTATGGCAAGATTCCCGTGGCTCTGACAGGAGGGGATCAAACCCTGTTTTCACCAGGCAGAAGGTTCCTCCGTGTGCTCATCCATGGCAGGTGACATCTCCCCGGTCCATGATGGCACGCAGAGGACACCAGCCCCTGCAGCGATACCGATGCTCCTCACCAACACAGAGCCTCAACTTGCTGCCCCGGGGTCTTGTCTGAGCTGCATCTAAGGGATACAAAGGGTTAATATTAAAAAAGACCTGTCTTGAGCCAGGCTAATGCCACAGCAGAACACAGCACCCCTGCCAAGCAGCTTATCTGAGGCTCTTTGTGAACAAAGCGAAGGCTGGAAGGTGGCGAGGCGCAGGGACGGGGAGCGGGGCCGCGCGCCAAGACCGCAGCCTCTGGCCAGAGGAGAAATTTCCATCTTAGAGAGGAGCCACCCGTCCGATAACCCCGCTGTTCCCATTGCCGCCAGGGCCCTCGGGGGGCCGGGACCCCCATCCCTGCACAGCCCAGCTCTGCTGTGGTTGCATCTCGTGGCCGCGATGCTCAGATGGACAGCTCGGCTAAAAAACACCCACTAGGGATGCAGCACAGGGCAGGCGTCCTTCCACGGATGCTCTGCCTTTCTGCTGGCTCCTGCACCTTTGAAATTGGGACAGAAAAGAGTTTTCTCACTCAGTTTTAGCCCCCACAGCGCTCAGCACACCCGTAGGTCCAAGCTCTGCAGAACCCGGGTATCACACCAGACAGATACAATGAGCCTTTCAGCCCTTAAAAACCTCTGGAAATCAACTTGAATGAGCTGTATGTCTAATGAACGTGTGGGAAAATCTCAGAGCAGCCAGAATTTCACCGAGGCCCCCGACTCGAACTTTCTGCTTCCCAAACCCTCCCGAGGCAGCAGGGACTGGGAACGGAAAGCGAGCGACCCGGACTGAGCGCTCCGTCCATCCCAATGCCCAGGCGGCGCGATAAGAATCGGCTGTGACCCAGCACAGCCTGTCTATAACTCCGTGTTTATTTTTAATCGGGTGAATCGGTGGCTCAAAACTGAGTCGGGCCCCACCAGTTCCTGGAAATGTAATCCACAGATCACTTCTCCAGAGCTACCGTGCAGCAGATGAGTGACCTCGGACTTAGATCCCTCTCCAGGCAGCTGGGACACAGCCTCGCTCAGCCTGGGATTTACCAAGCTTTGCAGCTGGAAAACCTGCTGCACACCCATGCTCAGCGGGCATAATATAAGGGAAACCCTGTCCCCTTGCAGCTTGGGAAAGGCAGAGAAAGTCATGCAAGGGAGGGACCAGGCTGGACTGGAGATGGGAGGGCAGCTGCATCCCACTGCTTTGAGTGCAGAAAATCAAGTCGTGCGGTGCTTCAGCCCTTCTGTGAGCTCCAGGTGGGCACCGAGCTGTTCCCAGCGCCACCTCCTCTCCAGGGGACAGGAACTCACCGTCCCACGTTTGCTTTACTCTCCAAAATTGGCGTAGGAGGCTCATGAAATGTTTCCTGTCCCCTGGGGCACCAGAGGAAGAACAGGTCTGCCAGCTCCCGAAGAGATGCCAACAGACAGGAGCCGGCGTGGAAAGATCCCGACCAGGCTCGGTAGCACGCAGAGCCGAGCTGCCTCTGCTCCCATCGGCAGAGCTGTCCCGCTGATCCCCCGAAGTGGCAGCCGGGTTTAATCTCCATGGAGACGGCTCTAATACAAGCTGGGGATCCCCTGCAGGTGGTGCCTCGGCCACTTGGAGTTCACACCGAGCCAGGTTACCTTTTTACACCTGTTCTCCATCCCTTTCGGTGCCAGGACAGGGCTTGGGTTTTACTTACCTTGGGTTTTACTTTCCTTCCTCTTTGCAAAATCCCTGCTTTGCCAATGCACAGCAACATCCTTGCTTAGCAGACGGGGATCGAAGTGAGCAGATGCTTGTTTGCTCACACTGACGGGGGAACTGGACCTAAAACCTTCAACAGAGTTTGTCTTTTCCCAGCTGGAGATTCCCCTCTGCGTGTCCTGAAGCTGGACCCTGTGCAATCTGTGGCCCAACAGGTCTCCAGCACACACAGCCAACGCATGGTCCTCCGAGCATCGGGACCCTTTGAGGCTGCAAAAATACACCTGTACATCAGACTTTGTATAAAAAGAGACCCAACGAGGCTGCATCGCACATGCTGGAGCTGGCACACGGCTCTGCAGGCAATCTGGTGTGCAACGAGCGTTACGTGAGGTAGCGACACAGATTTTGGAGCTGCTGATGGACAGAGAAATGACAGCATGCTGAGAATCAGGAGGTTCAGAGCTGAACCGTTCGGGTGCCCGCAGGGCGTGTCTTTCTTCCCATTAGCCGCAGCTGTTTCATTGCCAAAGCTGGCTGGTTTTCACGGAATCGGAGTCAAAGGGGTTGGCCTTGGCACCCTCAAAACCAGTTGCCATTGCAGAAGAATCCCAAAAATCTGATTTTACTGCTCTGGCTGGCACCCACCTGCATTTGCTTCCTGAAGCCAGTAAAGGGAGGGAAACCTGCCTGCATGGCTCCCTCCTTCTCATCTTGTGGTATCGACAGGACAGACCGGGATGGCTGAAGAAATTGGCTAAAAGAAGAAAAAGCATAAATAAATATTGAAGAGGTGCTGTAATGGACAGAATCTAATTTAGATCCTAAGGGAGCCTGTCGTTTCTGGGATTATTCCCTCTCCCCTGCCGAAAGGAGACAACCGAAGGAGCTAAACACCTCAGCGCTGCCACTCAAGGTGACGGCAGATTATCCGGCTTTCTTTTGCTCATCGCAAGCTCTTGCTCCCAGGATGGACAGAGCTGCTGCTCTCTCAGACCCACAGCAGACACAGCCTTGCAGAGGCCTCATTGCGGCCCTTCCGGGCTTAAAAGGGAGTGCTGAGAAAGATGGGGATGGACTTTTGAGCAGGGGCTGTTGTGACAGGACAAGGGGTGATGGTTTGAAACTAAAGGAGGGAGATTCAGGCTGGATGTGAGGAAGGAATTGTTGCCCAAGGGTGGTGAGAGCCTGGCCCAGGTTGTGCAGAGTCCCCTGTGTCCCTGGGAGCAAAGACAAGGCCGGGATTTCGCATTCCCATCCCACCAGAGCTGGGTCTGGGATGGAGCATGGGGATGTGTGGCCGTCCTGCTGCCAGCCCAGCCCTCGCGCCCCGGCTTTGCAAAGCCCAGACCACCGTGGTCCGGCTTTCTCCAGCTCAGCCTCCCTCCCAGGAAGCACAAACAGGCTAATGGTTGTGTCTGAACGTATTAACCAAATTACTTGCTGCGCTCTCTGTTTTCCTAGAGCCCCAGCCAGACCCCAAGACTATTTATCTTGGCTTTGAACCCTCCACCCCTCACCGCGCAGCATGAGCACGTAACCGCAGAGATTTGCTAATAGAAACCAAAGCAGAAATCACCACCAAGGCTCACAAGCAAGGGGCTTGTCCTGTTACAACAGCGCAGAGAGGCGCTAATCGGTGTCACAAACGGCATCTGCCGGGGTTTCTGGACCTGCCGCTGCACAGAGGTTCCTGATTCAGTTGAAATGAGATCTGAGGTTTGCTTGGCCTCCATCACGCATCGGGGCTGCAGTTTAAAGAATACACCAAGCTCAGGATTAGATCAATGGTGGGCGCTGAGTCCAAGCTTGTATCCACGAGAGCCTCATGTTGGTAACACAGACCATGGGGACAGGGTGGTGGTTCCCTCTGTTGAGGGCTGGACCTTGATCTCCTTGCCAAAATCAGAGGCTACTCGCACAACAGACAAACCTCTCCTTAGCTCTGCGTTCCCTCTCCAGTCTCCTGTCCTTCTCCCACATCCGGAATCCACCATCAACGCAACGTGTCAGCATCTCAGCAGGTTTCTGGAGCACACAGAGCTGTTGTCTGAGCAGTCCAGTGACCTGTGGCCTCTGTGCACGTCCGTGTGTCCAGGGCTTTCTTCTTCCTAGTAGAGAAGCAAGGATCTAGCATTCATTCCTCATGAGGAAATGAGATCTGCCTTGAATTTAAAGGCAATAATCTCAGCCCAACCCTACAAACCACAATTGAAGCTTCACAGCGAAAGCCAGTGTGTTTTGAATAACGCATCGCTAAAGGTTCCCCGGTTCGTAACACTCCCAAGCCAGTGCAAAACGCACAGGGTTCCGTGAGACGGAAAGGCTGGGTAAGCAGAAATGCTGCTGGGACTGTTTCTTATTTGCAGCCAGGCTGCAATCCCTGCAGAGCGGGGCTGGAAGGGTCAGTGTCATTTCTACCATATCCCAAGAAAAGAGCGGAGATCCTCTGCAGGTATAAACTACCAGAGCTTAGTTCTAGGGCAGATTCTCCGGTTAACCCAGAAACATCTGGCTTAGAGCTCATCTGTCCAGCTAGAACTGCCCGTCCCTAACAGCAACAACAGCGCAGTGATGACCTGGGTGTTACTGGAGGACAAACAGCATCTCCAGAGATACCTTTCTCAGTTCCAGCCATTCCTACCTGTTCCCAGAGCCGGGTCTCAGGGGGCTGCCACCCAAGGGCAATGTTGTTCCCATTTTTGCACCTCTCAGCCAGGCTCTGACCGTGATGGGGAAATCGGGGATGGGAAAACGTTCTCCCACTTCCAATCAGTGGGGATAAACCTTTCCTTGAGTCTTCTCGCGTCCTGAAACCTTGTGCCTGGATAGAAATAAATGCAGCGCGTTAATGTTTCAGGCAAAGGGCAATAATAACGCAGGAAGGGAAGGAGACGGACCTGCACACAGGTGAGCATCGCACAGCTCACCAGGCTCTGCTGTGGTTTCGTTACATCAGCCACGCTAAAGGTCCTACTGCTGCGCACGAGGTGGTTTTATCCCATAAACCGAACCACCAGACTAAGCTCCAATTCCCCCAGGGTGCTGGTCAGTACCTGGTCCAGGGCATCCCCACGGAAAAGTGGCATCCAGGAGCTCTGGACCCAGCTCATCCTGGTTAAACTGGGGACCGCTGCCTCCTTCCATATATTCCTCGCTACTCAGAGGGATGGAGGCTGGTTCCCTTCACCCTGCAAGGCTCACAAATGAGGTCATTTTATTTCCTGAGCAATACAGTGGCCAAAGCCCCCCCCAGCAGCTCGCAAACACCCATTTAATTAAAATTTCAATTCAAAATATAAGTCACAGCTAATATCTGGCATGAAATACTCCGAAGAGAATGTGCAGATCCCAGCCCTGAGCAACGGAATAGGAGCCGATTTCCTTTTAATCTACACACACACATATGCACACATATATATAAAATATAAATATATATATGTATATACATACATTCATATATACAGAGAGCTTTTACAAACCGGTTCGGACTCCCTAGATGTACAAAAGCCACAAGCCAAGGGGCACTCATTGTAAAATCTCCCTTCAGCAATTTTCAGGACCGTGAAGTGCTTCAAGGAATGAAAAAGGGAGGACGCCGGCGTTTGCTGGCACCACCACAGAGGACGGGCGAGCACATCCATCCCCATTCTCATTAACGCTGGAAAGAATGTCTGACTGCATTTACAACAGAGAGCAGCATCTCCCAAGTTACGGCTTGTTTCCTCGATAATAAATCTAACACCACGACCCAACGCATCTTGGGTGTTTTGCTCCGCTGAGCTGCGCCTAAGTGGTATTTTTGTAAGGCCAGGCTTGGTTAATCCAGAGGTGCCTCCCGTGGGTTTTTGCTTGCTGCAGACAGGCTGCAAGCAGATTGCAGCATCCCAGACTGGTGTAAGAAAGGAGTAAATCACTACAGGGTGGCAAGGAGGTGTAAAGGAGAGGAGGGTTCACTCAGAGCATTCCCCTCAGCTCATTAAACAGCCGAAATTCCTGTCTGAAAAAGAAGAACAATAGCAGCGAGGCCTTTTTCTAACTCTGGATGGCTTTGCTTTCTGCTTTTGCCATTGTCTTGACGACTCCCAGAGCTGAGATGCCACCAGGAGGATGGATACCCAGACCTGCTCATTCAGGGATATTGGGCTGATATATTTTTACTGGAGCCAGGAGTAAAGATTTCTATTTTCCCAGACCAGGGAAAGCCTGTTCGGGCTGATAAATATCTGACAGCAAAATCCATTAGCTGATTGAGTGAACTACAAGGGGAATGAAAGACAAGAAACCCTCATTCCCTCCGGAACTGCTCAATGGCATTTTCCTCCATGCAGGATTTCCAACAGGTTTCTGAGAGTGTTTTCCGCAGGTCTGTATGTGTTGGTCTATTAAAGGGATGGATAATCAGACCTTGCCTAAAATGAACCTCATTCTCTGCAATCACAATTAAATAGCTGTCCCAGCATCAGCTTCTCCTTTTGGTTCTTCCCAGCACCAAGTAGGGGCTCAACTTTTGCTACAAATCCAGCATCTGGAACCACCAGGTCCAGCACAGGTACTGGTCAGGGCAGAGAGACCTTATGGGCCAAACATCACACGAAAGCCCAGAAACCCTCACTTCTGTGCCTCAGTTTTCCTCTCTGTAAAGTAAAAACAACAGCAGCTCTGTCCAAAGCAATCACCCGAGCTATGGATGGTCACCTTCCACTGGTTCCTGCTGGTGATGGAGCCTCACGATTGTGCTGTAGGTCCATGAGGTTTAGCGTCAACCCCAAAGCCTCAGTTCCTGGAGTGGTCACACACCTCTAGGAGAAGTTTATACACTCTTGTGATAGGAGCAAAACCTCAGAAACATCACCCCCAAAGCACTAGGGCTAAAAAGCAACCTAAAAGGATGCTTGTTATTTCTTCTTGAACCTGTTTGATTTTCAACACAACGTAGGAGTTTATGACAGACCAGGGACAGGTAGGGATTGATCGCTTTGAAATAATTGGGGTCAGCAACGCTGCCTTAGGAAACGCCGATCTACGCCGTCTCTCCCCTCCGCATAGTTGGCAGCAGTGAAAAACGTGATTTACTGCAGCAGTGAAGGTTTATATCTAATCCCCTCTGTAATCTCTTACGCTAGGAAACTTCAGGATAGGGCGGGTGGGAAGGAGGCTCAGCCTTAATCCCAGGACTCGCATGAGAGCAGCAGGTCACGGCAGGACTGATCCTCCAGCGCCGCGCACCACAGCTCGCGCAGGATTATACCTGGGCTTTGTAGACACAAAAGGCACAGGCACCGAGCACCAGGAAGGAGAAGGGTGGGGGCAAAGCTTGACTTGGCACCTCCTGCCTCCCCTCCCTCCTTCCCAGATGTGGCTGGAGAACCAGCACAGCCCCACCGGGCCACGTTCAATGAGAAAAGCCAGACTTGTCATAAACCAGAAAACTAATTGCCCCCAGATGTCTCATTAGGGCCACGAGAAAATCCTACAGGGTCAGGAAAAGCACTTGTGGAAAGCACCAGGAGGTCGCACATCCAAACCTGCCCCAGGGCTACGGACAAGCCCACAGCTCGGTGACACCGGAGCAGCTCGGTGACACCGGAGCACAGAACCAACAACAGTTCTTAGGGGACAAGCCTGGCAGGACCAACCTCCCGTCAAGCGGGGCAGTGGCTCTGCCCGCTTCCTAGCAGGAATATCCTTATTTTTGACAAAAAAGGAGGATCGCAGACCTCAGGGTGGCTCTGGCTGCCCCTGCTGCCTTTTGCATGGCAGATATTCCAGATAGAGGGGTCCACGACCACCCCTCCACTGCTGGTGGCTCCTGATGGGCTTACCAAGCCTCTGCGTCCGATATCTGCTAAAGCTGCTCTCACCAAAGCCAAGCTCTAATGCCCTGTCCCAGTGATACTAGGCAGGTTTCGCTTCCACCCAATTAATCCTGCTAAACGAGGCCGCTGTGCACCCTGCAGCAGCCATTATCCCGTGGGACAACGGCCTCTCATCCAGCAGCGTCGGGGTGACCGAGGTGACGTTGCTCCTGGAGGCTGCTCCATCTGCAGCTCGTCCTGCGCCAGAACGGCAGCGGGGAGATAAGGAGTCTCCAAGGTCTCATGGAAAACTCTGACAATCAGTCTATTTTGAGCTGGCCTGGGCTTGATTTCCTTGCGAACCGCAGTTCCCCGTTCCTCACGCACAGGCATGGGATGAGCTGGACCTTGTGTCTCTGGAGGACAGGACAGGGGAGCGGGACGTCCCCTTCGACAGGAGGTGAACCGAGGCAGCAGCGGTTGGCTCTGATGTGCGTGAGAACGTTTCCACCAAGGAAAAGCATCCAGAACCACAGAGTGGCCTTGCAGGCTGCTGGGAGCCCCAGGTTCCTACCAGAGTGACCCTGGCCCAACAGGAACGACTTACACAGTGTCCTGCTCTCCATCTGCAGGATTAGTTCAGTTCGGATGCTATTGCCAGGGGACGGGGAGGACCCAAGTCCCAGGTGGGGAATTTAAACTCTGGGACATGGGTCTGTCTCCCCAGCACTGGGCTCCACAATCTGCTCTGACTCGGTCTCAGACCAAAGCATCCCACAGCCTGGTCCCACTTGCGTTCCAATCGCTTCAGTCTCCACTGGCACATAAACATCAGCTTCACTTTGCTTGTTTGGACATGAAATGTGGACTGAAGGTTCAGTTCAATAAAAGGAAAAAAAGGGAAAAGAAAAAACCCAAGCAGGAGCTCTTGGAGGGGAACAGGGCTGGGACGTGGCCAGCACTTGTTCCTCACCACACCCTCGCAACAACGGGAACTGGGGCATTTGTGCTTTAAAGCAGCCCAGCCTATTTTGGGAAGACATGAAGGGAAACCATGACAAAAGCTGATATGGAAAAGTGGATACAAAGAAAGCTGATGACATTTACTTGGTGCCAGGGAGATAAGCCCAGTGCCAGCACGTGCCAGCCAGCACCAACTCAGCAGCTCCCAAAGCAGGTGGGGATGCTCCGAGGCACCAGCGGAGCAGAGATGCTGCACTGCTCATCCAGCCCACGCTGGGTATCACAGAACGGGGTGGAGGGACCTTCCCAGTGCCCCCCCTGCCATGACAGGGACATCTTCACCAGCTCAGGGTGCTCAGAGCCCCGTCCAGCCTGGCCTGGGATGTCTCCAGGGATGGTTCATCCACCACCTCTCTGGCCAACCTGGGCCAGGCTCTCACCACCCTCAGGGCCAACAATTCCTTCCTCATGTCCAGCCTGAATCTCCCTCCTTTAGTTTAAAACCATCACCCCTTGTACTATCGCAACAAGCCCTGCTCAAAAATCTGTCTCCATCTTTCTTATCGGCCGTTTTTAAGTACAGAAACACCACAATAAGGTCCCTGGATCTTCTCTTCTCCAGCTGAACACCCCAGCTCTCTCAGCCTGTCCTCCCAGCAGAGCTGTTCCAGCCTCGGATCATTTCTGTGGCTCCTCTGGTATGTCCTGGCCACCATGCAGACGAGACCTCACTCAAGGCTGCTCCTCGCTCACGAGGCTCATGTGAAAGGCAAAGACATCTGCTGCTGACTCCAGAGAACGCGATTTTTACAGGATGAGAAAGCCGAGGACTTTGAGACCAAACTGCAGCAGCATCTGGGAACCGGGTTCCTGGGATATGGGAACTATGTGGCAGGCGGCTGGGGACAGGGACTGTGATTCATCCTGGATGCTCTGGAAGCAGAGAAAGGGCACGGGGAGCCAAGGCGGTTAAGTAGGGATATAAGGAGGAGAATAAGCAATGGGCCCAAGGCTTTACAAACTATAAACACTGAGATGGAGGAGATTTGTATTCAAAATAAGCAAAGGCAAATTAAAGGAGGGAATTAGGGGAAGGGAGAGAGAGCAGGGAGGAGAAAGAGACTGCGGCCAGTGCCAGGTGAAGAGAAAGCTCTGCCCAGGTTCTTGCTGGAGACACACGGGAAGCAGAAGCTTTAGAAAGTGTATGGAGGAATGAGGGAAGGACAGCAGAGCTGGTGCCAAAGAAAAGGGGTCACCAGGAGAGCCCTGGGATGCTTTTCAGAGCCTCTGAGCAGACACGAAATAACTGGTTTAAAGAGGACAGGGACAAGGGCTATGTCCCGGGAGCCAATTCCAGAAGCTGGGTCTACTGACTCCTGGCTGGTTTGTGTCAAAGCTCAGCTGGAACGTGGCATCGTCACGTGAAATTACTGACGTGTCCACATCCACCACAAAGTCCTCGCCCCGCTGACCTCGGGGAGGAAGGACAGAATTCCCCCGTTCCCACCTTCCTGCAGGCTGGGAGCCCCAGGAACCCCGGCAAAGCAGGGACAGCACCCCCAGCCCTCTCCTGCTCAGGGAGGACAACCCAGTTTGTGCCAGTGGCCGCGCCACAACCAGGCTGCTGAAGCACAATTCCCAAACCCCTTCGGCCTCTGAGGACAACAAAAAAGAAGGCACCAGCCTGCCCAGCGCCCAGGATGAGAGTCCATCTCATGGTATTGCCCAAGGGGCAGAGAAACCCACTCTCACAAGACCTGTTCTTCCACTCCTGGGAAAACCTCAGATGGCTTGGAGATCCTTATCCACACAGTAGACACCAGCAATCCATTCACCTCTTTCCTCCAGGCTCCATCTCCATCCAGAGCCTCTCCCCAGTGACTAATATGTCCCACACACCCCGGTTCACCTCTGGATGGAGAAGAGCACAAACAGCATTAAGCGGCTTCTTCAGATGCAGGAGGCACCAAGGACTCCTGGCGGTGCCGTGGAGCCTGGGAAAGTTTTGCCCAGCCAAGATGCTAATCAGGCCTCCAGCGAGCTGCCGAGTCGGGGAAACAGAGGGCAGGATGGATTCGCGGGAAGAGAAGCGCCGGACGCCTTCACATCTGCTCCGCTTTCACCCACCAGGTCCCACGGCCGCTGTGACACGTTCCTGTGCGTCCCCGCGCTCCGGCACCGTCCAGGGCTTGGGTCCATTCATTGAGCCATGGAAGCTCTTTGCAAGTCTGCATGGGAGACCTGTATTGATCTGCCCCAGCTCTTCAGTTCCTATCTCCGTTTATCAGGCCTTTGCGTTCCTTTAATCCCATCTCAGCCCTTCCCAAAGCATCGAGATAAGAGGCAGGCTGGAAAGGCTGATAAAGGGGAACTGGACAAATCCATTAATGTTGTTGTGCCAGGAATTACAAACCCCAGCCCTTCCCAGCCAGAGTCCCAAGACAGCAAAGCCAAAGAAGAAAGTTAGGCTCACTAATAACTTGTCCTGAGGGAAAAAAGCAACACCTCCATGACCAAGTCTCCTTAGTTCTTATACCATGCATGGCATTGATTTGTTGTTTGGGCACAGAAGTAGATCAAAGCAGCGTTTTTCAAACCTGAGGAGCTACAGTACAGATTCCATGGCAGCCTAAACCAAGCCTAAACCAGCCAGCTGCCCCAGCCCTGCCCTCTAGGCTGGGCCCACACACCCATTGCACCCTGTGCCCAGCCACTTCCATGAGTTAAACCAGCGAGCAAACGGCTGCTGTGCTGCTCAGCAACAACTTCATCCCAAAAATATGGTATATTCTGCAGAGCCCTATGGACCTGCTCAATAATTCCTGCATGAGGATACCGGCCTTGGCCAGGAGGTGATGAATGAGATCGGAAAGACATGGAGAATTCACATAGACCCCAACGGTCCTGACCTACCACATGTCCAGTCATGAAGGGACACAATTGTCACCCCACAAGATGTTTCAATATCTCAAATTAATACAAAACACCTCCAAAAAACCAAACACGCATCACACACCAAACCAACTCAAATTCCAAATCACAGGAAAAGTCAAATTTAGGACGTTTTTTCAAGGTACTAAATCAGAGAGCGGAGAACAACTTACCAGGTCAACTGAAACATGTTTTAACTGCGAAGTTTGGAAAGCAAAGTTTCCTTGTGTAAATGGAGATTAATGGACATTTCAAAAGACACAGTTGCTTTAGTCTAACCCCTCCCCTCGACATTTTCCTTGGCACTTGGCCTAATGGATGCATCAACAATGTAAAAACCAACAGAAACTAATAAAATACATAAATCAGGACACTCATCCCACCAACATCCTCCCTGGAACAGCTTCAGATTCTATTTTAATTGATATCTTCTGAAAAACAAATCCTTTCTCAGGAAAAATAAACCATAGGCACTTCAGGGGACAAAACCAAAACCACACTGTAAGATTTGCCCAGGATCCCCAGTTTATAGAAGGCAGGAATCCAGGTCGCTGCTCGGGCCCAGGACATGGAGCATGCAGGTGCAGAAGAGCATGGAGTGTCCGTGAGTACCTGATTTCATCCTGACTGCTCGAAGTTTCCATCACTTGCAGCTTTTCTCACAGAATCACAGAATGGACTGGGTTGGAAAAGCCCTCAGAGCTCATCCAGTCCAAGCCTTGGTCCAGCTCCAGCCCATTGACCAGATCATGGCACTAAGTGCCATGGCCAATCTCAGTTTCAAAACCTCCAGGCCGGTAAGTCCAGCACCTCCCTGGGCAGCCATTCCAATGCTGACCACTCTCTCTGCACAGAATTGCTTTCTAATCTCCAGCCTCAATTTCCCCTGGCAGAGTTGAAGCCCATGCCCCCTTGTCCTATTGCTGAGTGCCTGGGAGAAGAGCCCAATCCCCCCTGGCTAGAACTGCCCTTCAGGTCGTTCTAGAGAGTGCTGAGCTCAGCTCTAAGCCTCCTCTTCTCCAGACTGAACAAGCCCAGCTCCCTCAGCCTCTCCCCATAGGGCTTGTGCTCAAGTCCCTTCCCCAGTCTTGTTGCTCTTCTCTGGACCCACTCCAGCACTTCAATCTCTTTCCTGAGCTGAGGGGCCCAGAACTGAACACAATACTCCAGGTGTGGCCTCCCCATTGCAGAGCACAGGGGAAGGATCACTGCCCTTGTCCTGCTGACCATGCTCGTTTTGATACAGCTCGTTAGGAAATGGACCTAATTGCATTTGATGGATGGGGAGTGGGACTATTACTCATCTCTGTGCAGCAGGAAGACCATAAAGGATCCTTCACAGCAGAATTCAGCGACGAATGCTGTGACTGCACAGCATGTCCCCAGCATGACTCCAGAGCCAGAACCTCCACCGGTCCAAAGGCTTCAAATCCTGGGCAAAAAAGACCACAAAGTGGGGACGGCAAATGTCAGATTAATGTCCTGACATCCAAAATGAGCCCAGGACCTTGCTGTGGCAGGAGCTGCAGGGTAAGACATTGCCGGATGCAACCCAGGCTGTGGAGATGATGTTCTCAGGACATGGGGCAGTGCCAGGGGTGGGGGAATGGTTGGACTCCATGATCTTGAGGGTCTTTCCCAATCAAAATGATTCTATGATTCTAAGACCCTTCTTGCAAACAAGGACTGAGCTCCTCCCTGCCAAACGTGCCCCTGGGTCCCCATTTACCCCACAGCAGGTACCCCAGCTCCTGCTGAACCCCGTCCCACTTCACTGCCTATCACCACTCATCGTGCCTTATTGCATCTTAATCCAATATCATCCCGTCCTTCACGGGGAAAATGAGATGAAGTCGCTGCAAAGCCTGCGGAGTGAGATAAATGTACCTTCGGAGCCCATCCCTGCGGCAGCGCACACGCCGGGGTGGCCCCGAAAGGCTGAAGCACCCAAGAAAGCCGCTGGGTGCAGCCCAGGGGTGACGCCCGCTCCAGAGCACCCTGCCCTGAGCCACAGCACCCTCAGCACCCACTTCTCGCAGGCTCATACCCCCCTCTCGTGGCAAACACACAGCCAGCTGCTCCCTGACCCCACACACAAAACGCTTTGCCAGCACCGGATCCCGCTCTGGATTTCCAGAGCCCTTTAGAGGCTCTGCCGACGGAGCACATGAGCATTGATGATTTGCAGAGATGCAGCAGAAAAAGCAGCTGTGGGGAGACAGACTCTTCGGAGCCAAGTTCAGCAAACACTGCCTGGTGCAGAACACCTCCTGGGGCAGGGGAAAAGGGGGGAAACACAGAGCTTTTGTGGGGAGAAACAGATTGAGCTTTCCAATAGGACTTGGAGACCCATGATTCTACTTTTAACCAGAAAAGGGCACCCCATTCCTTAAACAAAAGCTTTGGAAAGAGTCCTCACCTGTTCCTAAAACTGAAGGACGCTGTGGAACAGCGGTTTTACAGCTGGACAGATGTGCGTCGCTCCAGTGCTTGTGTGAGCAATCCCACCTTGTAGCTCAAAAGGGGCATAGATGAGGTTCTTAGAGACATGGGTTAGAGTTCGGTTATGGTTGGACTCGATCTTGAGGGTCTCAGCCAAAATGATTCTATGATAAAACCAGCAGGACCAGGTTCCGGTACCTATCCCCGACTCACTTTGGGTTGGCTTTCGGGGATTTATTTAAAGCAATGTTACATTCTTAGTGTTTCCATAGAGCCACTTGCACATTTTAACATAGACGCCATCCTCTCCTGGTTTCCCAAGCAGGGGCTGTACTGCGAGTGGGAGAAAAGCCCTTATGGACCAATGTCCTATAGGTCCTTCATCTCTTCTCCTTCCCGTGCATGTTGTGGTCCCTGTACTGCAGTAACACCAGATCTCACACATACAACACAAGCACCTGCCCAGGGATCCCCTCCTCTTCCCTGTAGGGTCTCCCATCACCCTATATCTGCTCCCCACCATGCTGCAAAGGACCTGGAACACGCTGCCGGTGGCTTTGGGACAGTATGTGACATCTGAGCTCCCGCTCTGCCAGCTGGCCAACCACCCAAGACCCCCTTAGAGGGGGCACAAATTTGGGTAGTAATCCAAACCACCCACCTCTATGAAATCTGCAGGAATTCAGTGCTTTTGAGACATCCCCCCTCTGCCAAACGCCGCTGAAATTCGCCATGGGATTCAACCGCTGTTAGCAGTGGGAGGGAGCGCACATACCGACACCCACAGATGCGATCTCGTGTCAGGATTAAGCCAGCCTAGAAAGACAAGTGTGTTAGTCCCTGCTGAGAAGGGATACGGGGGTAGAGAGGGAGAAAGAAACGGGCAGGAAGTTTTCCAGGGCAGGAAGAGGAGTGTCAAGGCTCATTGCAAACATCGCAATCTCCTCGCCTCCTTACCAGAACAGCGAGTTCTGGTAGCGCCGCTCACGTTCCGGCACCCAGACCCCAGCCAAAGCCTGTTCGCTTCCTTCTGGACTCTTCACATCCCCGGGACTGCCAAGGTCTACTTGGAAAAAAAGCCACTGGCCGCTCCTGTTCCTGCATCCCCAGCAGCACAAGCGGAGCTGCCAGCAGCAAAAAGCCAGGAGGGACGCTTTGTCCTCTATAACGCCCTAAAGCTCACATGTGATATTTATTAGGACTGCTAAACCCAACGCTGGTTCACTCTCTCCCTCCCTTGTGCTGCGGGAAGGAAGACTGACGTGACATCTTCCCATCTCAATAAAATTTCCCATGGAAAATTGTGCTTGTTCCTTTGCCTGTTTCCCCACTCATTTGCATGGGACTATGTCCACGCTATGGAGTGAGCTGGCCTTTAATTTACAGCGACACCGGCCAAGCGCGTGCTCTGCAGCGGAGCTGAACGCGAGCAACGGGCGCAGGATTCTGCAGTCGCTGCACTCGCGTGAGCCCCTCCAGACACCTCCGAGCAGCCCAGACCAGCCACAAATCCCTTATGACAAAAGGAGAACCCCCCCATGAGCTGGGCAAGGTCCTCAGCACACACAGGAGTAACCTGGACCAAGGCAGGCAAGGGCAACTGCCTCCAGTTTCAACTTTAAGACCGATGGTAAGTCTTGAGAACAAAGGCAGGATGAAAAACTGGTACACATCATCATACCAAGTGTTGGGGGAAAAGAAGGGATGGTTCTGATATTTGCAAAACCTCCTCAGCTGCTCCAAGTGTAGTCAACATTGCACCAGTCCTCTCTGCCTTCTGGTCAGAAGGAAGCAAAAATACACCCACCCTTGTCTGCAAAAAGATGCCAGGAAGGGCTGCCCCTGCACGGACTGAGCCACGGTGCACACACGGTCCTAAATCAATAGAAGAATGCGTTTTAGCCTCCTGCGCCTCAGCACCCACCACCCAAAGCAGCCATGTGTCACTCGCAGGCCATGCTGTCATGACTAAAGAGCTAAACAAAGCCATCTGTGACCCTAAAAATCAACAGATGTTGTTCCTCTGACTCACGCAGGCCAAGCAGGCGTGAGGACAAACAGGCAGCAGCGAGGATCCCAGCTGCTTCGCTGCCCCTCGCTTTACAGGCTCCCCAGCCCATTTCCAGAGCTGCAGGGGCTACACAGGAGCACATTTTGGTTGGAAGAGACACTCAAGATCATCAAGTCCAACCATAACCCACCCCTGGCACTGCCCCATGTCCTGAGAACCTCATGTCCGTCTGTCCAACCCTCCAGGGATGGTGACTCCAGCACTGCCCTGGGCAGCCTGTTCCAATGCCCCACAGCCCTTTGGGGGAGAAATTGTCCCCACATCCAACCTCAACCTCCCCTGGTGCAACTTGAGGCCATTTCCTCTGCTCCTGGCGCTCATTCCTGGGGAGAAGAAACCACACGTGTTCATAGCAATCAGGTTTTAGGGAGAAAAAAACATCACCCACCTGGAATCCAACAAACACGTTGGGAGGAACTTGGCACAGAGGAGCAGCCCAGGTGTGCCATGAGATGCAACCGCGAGGGCAGCACAGGACCAGCCTTCCGAAAAAGATCCTGCACCATCACCACCTGGCACTGGGGCTCCATCCGCATCCAGGACAGACACGCAGATGAGCAAGAGTCTCATGACACGAGCACCAAAGCACATCCAACACGCACACCTGTGTATTTCAACACACATCCAGCACGGGAAGGGCTTGGGGCAGCCCCAGGGCAGGTCCCAGCAGCAAACCTGAAAGGAGAATGCCAAGGGGTGAATATGGGAACATGCCCTGCGCTGGCAAGCAGGGCAGAGATCAACCTATTAATCATCAATAACGGGAAAAGTCACTAAACTACAAAAAATTTGGAACCTTCCAAAACTATTCGCAAAGTGGGGCCAAATTCGACTAATAGCTTCAGCCCAAATGGAGGAAATAATTAGAAAAACATTGAAAAACGTTATTTTTAGTCCTCCCCCTTTTCTTACTTGGTTCTGACTGCAACATTTCACTTCGGAAATGATGAAACATTTCAGTCGCAGCAGGATCTTGGAGGCTTTGTCCCAGCGAAACAGGAATGTTTATTCGGTTTGTCACTTACTGACTGAGCTAAATGTCAGGAGGAAACCTCAGTGTTGCTTTTTCATGTAAAAATAAGAATAAAAAGCATACAAAAGATTTTATCCGGTGGTCCGGAGCATTAGGAGAGGCCAAATAAAGTGCAAGCACCTTTTCTGTCCAGATCCCCAACTCCGCTGGAGTCACAAGGGAGGATGGAGGGATTAACCAACCTGTGTGATGAGGTGACAGGGTGACCTGAGGTGACAAGGGCTCCCAGACTAGAACTGGGGCCTCTCCCGCTCCCATGCCCGGGGAAGCCACATCCTGATGCTCCCATCACACCTCCACCAAGAAATCAGCCCCTCCGGGACTTCTGCCTTGGCTTTGTCTCATTTTAGGGCCTGATGAAAAGGCTTGGGGTCTTCTCCAAGCTTTAATGAAGCTTTGGTCCCTCCAAGGCCTAACGAAGGGCTGAGCGTCACAGCCAAGAGACCTGGGGTGCCACACAAGCCCCGATGTCCCGGGTTACGCCTTCCTGTGGAACCTCAGCTGGGTGTTCCTGCTCCATGGGGGGATTGCACTGGATGAGCTTTCCAGGGCCCTTCAACCCCTGACATTCTGGGATTCTGTGGTGTTTCCTTCCATTTCCTCCATTAGAAATCCTGCCCCCACACGCCAAAGAATCTGCAGATCCAAGGGTTCACCACCATGGTTTATTATCGCAGGCTCAGAATCAATCACTCCTGCCATAGGTGGTACAATTTCCACAACAGACCCTGAACTCCAGTCTGCTCCCAGTTCATCCCAAAACCACGCAGGCCTTGCCCAGATAATGACCTTTAGCTGCTCCATCCATGATCCAAAGACTAAGTCAGAGCTCTGAGCAGCTCTTAAACCAGTCAAGAGGGAACTACAACAACAGATATTTTTCCAAATGCCATTACACAATTGCCTGCCCAAAGCCCGGCTCAGCCGGCCACAAGCACTTGAGGAGCTCAAACCATCTCCAAAGTGTCCCCACCACAGCTCTTCTTGGGGCAGATGTGACACAGTGGCTTTCAGGGTCTTGGCGTGGGGTATGGAGACTCCAGCACATGTCCACGTGAACTGGGAGGAGACTGAGACCTGGCAATTATGGCAGGGAGGGAATTGGGAGCCGGGGCATGAAACTAGAGATGGGAAACATTTCAGCTTTAATCTCAGAAACAGCTTCCTGATAGTAGATTTATGAGCGAAGGGAATAGTCTCCTTTGCAGAAGGCTGGAAGCGCTGTTGCACAGGGCTTTAGAAACAAGACGGGATAAAAGAGCAGCCGATAGACGAAGGGAATGGTTTTACTTTGAGCAGAAGATGGACAGGACGCCACAGTTCACCCCCAGCCCTGCCCATACATCAGCAGCAGGTTCACACCTGCCTTCCGTGGCATTTGCCCGTTTACACAGACAACCAAAGCTCCGGAAGGCATCCAAACAACTGGGACCAGCCTGATTTTGTCACCCCGCTGCAGCTGTGGAGGTGACCTCGTGGGGCTGCTACAGAACCTCATTTTTCAGCTAACGCCTGGGTGCAGTAGCCAGAACCAGGGGCTTGACACATCCGACTTTTGTGCAGGAGCCCACAAAGGGGTTTTTTCATTAATACAAGCGTCTTGTTTAACTTGGACATTGAAGTAGCTGAACCTTTTCTGACTTAGTGCTCGCTGCATATACAAATCACACTTTCCTGCAATCAACCTTTGCTTTTTCCTGGCTTGGCCTTTCCCAGTGAGTTCTTGAGTATTGGCTTCCTCCAAACTGCTTTAGTGCTGCTGAAGGAGGATGAAGGGACAGCTCTGGCGACCCAAGCGCTGCACTCGCCACCAACAATCGTCCAGCACCGCAACGCAGGTTTCACAGCTCCTCGTGTCCAACCCTGGTGTGACCTGATTACAGCAGGGGGTGAAAAAGCTAAAGCAGCCAATGAGAGAACTGTAGAACAGAATCACAGAATCATTTTGGTTGGAAAAGACCCTCAAGATCGTGGACTCCAACCATAACCCACCCCCAGCACTGCCCCATGTCCTGAGAACCTGATGTCCATCTGTCCAACCCTCCAGGGATGGTGACTCCAGCACTGCCCTGGGCAGCCTGTTCCAATGCCCCACAGCCCTTTGGGGAAGAAATTGTTCCCCAGATCCAACCTCAACCTCCCCTGGGCAACTTGAGGCCGTTTCCTCTGCTCCTGGTGCTTGTTCCTGGGGAGCAGAGCCCGACCCCCCTGGCTCCAAGCTCCTTTCAGGCAGTTCAGAGATCAGAAGGTCTCCCCTCAGCTCCTGTTCTCCAGGTGAACCCCCAGCACCTCTCCGAGACTCCCCGTGTGCTGAGCCCCATGGCATGGGGCAGGAGCAGCAGTGGGATGCAGGACACGCAGACCCCAGCCGGCTCCACGCGGTGCCCGAGCGGCTGCGGCAGAGCCGGCAGCGCCAGAGCTCTGTGTGCTGCTCTCAGACCCTTCGCCAGGTTCTGTTGGGAAGTTTGCCCAAGGCTCAGCCTCATAAAACTGCCGAGCCAGCGCACTGAGAAGGGATTGAATGCAAAAGTCTGACCTCAGCTGAATACTGAGTCAAAAGCACTCTGACTTCGGGCTTATTGCCCCACAAAAACATTGGTGAAATCATTTCATTAACCCCCAGGGCCTCATTTCCTTCCTTCCTTCCTTCCCTTGGCCAAGCTGAAGCTTAGAATAGTATTCCGCATTCCTCATATTTCTCTCCAAAACTAATTAATACCCAATTAGCCAAAAGCTCTTCTCACAGCAGCGTGGCTTGATCGTGCAACCTGCCCGCCCTCAGCAAAGGCAAGAACACCCTGCTGGGCTCCCTGCTCCCCCAAAGGCCTTTCTGATGGAGCATCTGGAGAGAACTGCTCTAAGGCAACAGAAACAGGAAAACAGTAAAATTAGAGCCCCACGTGCAGTCTCACCTCCGTCCCACGTGCGCACACAACGCTTGCGCGCCCATAAACCAGCTCAAGCTGCAGTAATTCCCCCACACTGCGAGCACTGCTGCTCTTTGCCAGCTTCCAGTAGCCCCAAAGGCAAAAAACACAAGTTACTTTCTGCCTCCACCTGCGCTACAATGCAGGGTTGAAACTGCACCCCAGCCTGCTTCCCTGTGCTCTTATTTCGATAAAAGGGCTTTGTAAAGCCCTCGGATTCAGCGCAGGGGACAGAGAAGAAGATGGAGTACAGGTCTTTCTGCATTTGGACTCCAGGGCTATTTCTCACCCTCTCGGTAGCCCAGGCCAAGCATGAGTCAAACAAGAAGGGATGTGAGCTGGGAAGGAAACCTCATCCAGGAGAGCTCTGAACACATCACCCCATGAGACATCGAGCCCCCTCACTATAAGTTCTTGCTCAAGGCCCACACACACCAGGCAGGGCAAGAGCATCACAGATGAGGCTGTTTCTGGTGGGTAGGGATGTGGACCAGCAAAGGTTGTAACAAGCGTCCTAAACACATGGGGAAAACGTGGCAGGTACAGAGGAGGGAGCAGAGCTCAGCAGGCGCCATCTCGCATCCAACATCCGACACGTCAGTTTGGTTTTCAGCCTGAGCTTCCACCCCCGGACTAAAGGCAAGGACAGGCTTGGTGGTCCAGCCTCACAAGCTCCAGCCCTTGCTCGCTGCTCATTAACCTCATTAACACAACCAACAGGCATGTGTGGCAGCCCCTTAGATCTGGAATTTTGTGCTGGCTCCAGTCCATATCCAAGGACAATCCCAAACCCTGGAGACACGATGGCCTCGTCTCACAGCTCCTCTATCCCTGGTGGGAGGAAAGGCGGGCAGCACACAGCCCAGAGCACAAACCAGCTCTTCCTATGGCCCTTCAAAAAGACAAAGCCCTCCCACACCTCAGCTGGGTTAGGCTTGCAAATGTTTCCAAAGGGCAACATGGAAAATCCCATTGCTGGAGCAGCCACAACAGAATTCTGCCCATGGGATGGCCGCAAGGCAGATTTATGGCTCTGTGCAATGGGAGTTGACACACGCCAGCTGAACACCAAGAAACTAGGCATTGTATTTACTGCTTAAAAAATCAAAGCAACCTCAAACATCCAAAAAACCTAGAGCAAGAGCCTCACATCTCTGCAGAGAGCTCCATCTTCCCCAGCTTAGAGCTCTGGAGATGCAGAGCAGCCAGAGCCCCTCCCCAGAACCAGGGAACATCTCAGATGTCATGAAACAAAAGGCCACAGGTGTATTTTCCTGTCCCTCACGCCATGACCAGCCCTGTGTCCGCTCCGGAGCGAGGCCGAGGGCTCAAGGCCCCGCACAGAGCCCTCCCACGCTCTCGGGACAGCCCGAGCAGCAACACCTACACACCCGGTCCGCTCTGCCCGCCGCTGTGAGGCTGCCGGGCCTCGGCCGGGCCTTTTATACCCTCCCCGGTCACGTGCCCCCGCCCCGCCCCCCGCGTCATCACCGCGTGCGGCAGCATGGCGGCGGCGGCAGCGGGGGTGGCGCCGGTGAGTGCCCGGTGAGTGTGGAGCGGGGCTGCCCAGCCCTGCCCGGTCCATCCATAACCCCGGGACGTGCCCGGAACGGCCATCCCCCCGGTACGTGTCCTGCCCATCCGTACGTGCCCGGTCGCTCTGTAACCCCCGCTGTGTGCCCGGCCCCGCCATCCCTCCCATATACGCGTGGCCCCGCCATCCCCCCGGTGCGTGCCGAGTCCCGCGATCCCCCCCGGTACGTACCAGTCCCTGCCACAACCCCAACCCGGTACGTGCTCAGCCCCTCCGTAACCCCCCGGTACGTGCCCGGTCCCTCCATAGCCCTTCCACTCCGTGCCCGGTCCCTCCATAACCCCCCGGTCGGTGTCCTCCCCGGCAGCCCCGTGTCCCGGTCACCCCCGCTCAGCCGGTGCCGTGTCCCCGCAGGTTCCTCACCTCCAAGGAGCAGTTCCACGCGTTCCTGCGGGCCCGGGGCGAGCCCAGCGGCCGGGCCGGTGGGGAGGATGGAGAGGAGGTCGAGGAGAAGAAGGAGGATGAGGATGTCGGCAGCCCCCAGAGCGAGCCCCCCGCCAAACGGGTGAGGGTGGAGGAGCCGGGTCAGGACGGGGAGAGCCGAGAGGGGGATGGAGCAGCAGAGAAGGAGCCGGCGGAGCGGAAGCGGGCGCGGGGGCAGAACAAGAGCCGGCCGTGCATGAAACCCACCCACTACGAGCAGAACCGGCTGTGCCCGTCGGTCACGCAGGTGGGGCACGGGGCTCTGGGGCGCGATGGGTGCTCAAGAGCAGTTCTGGGCCAGGGCAGACCCAGGCTCACCTCACGTGTGCTGGAAGATAGTGGTGTTGTCCCAAAACTGGGTTCTTCACCCAGTTCATTAATATCCTTTGTCGTTATTTCTCGTATATCTCCAACCCTGGCATGCCTGGGTGGGGAAGCAGAGGGCAGAGGTTCCACCCTTCTCTTTATCATTTTAAGGGCTGTGCAGAGAAGTGCTACTTTGGGGCACGGTGCCGCTTCCTCCACGACGTCGGCGAGTACATGGCCGCGAAGCCGGGCGACCTGGGCGGCAGCTGCGTGCTCTTCCAAACCTTCGGCAAGTGCGTTTACGGTGTCACCTGCCGCTTTGCCCAGTCCCACCTCGGCGCTGGCTACCAGAACATCGTCAATGCGGACCTGGCCAAGCAGTGGGAAGGGAAGACGCTGGTGAGGAACAACCTCTCCAAGGACCTCCAGCACCAGCTGCGCAAGAAGAAGTTTAACTTCAAGAAGGCCGATGAGTATCTCCGCGGTCTGGCCAAGCCCCACGGAGATGGTGGGAACGGTGGCAAAGCCACCGGGTGCTCTGCAGAGGAGCAAGAGGTGCCCAACTGCACAACAGCCCAGGAGGGCCTGGGAGATGGCCCCCAATGTCCTGTGCGACCAGAGCAGGGAGAAGATCCCAAACCAGACGCCTCACAGAGCGGTGAGGAACCTTCCTCCATCAAAACAGCCGGCCCGGTGACAGATGAAGATCTTATAAAGCTGCGGGCATGCGAGAAGAAGAAGGTGAGAGTTTGGTTGAGGGCTGCTGTCCCTTGTCAAGTGGCTGAGATTGTGCTTGGGAAGACAGGAGGGAGCTCTGGGCTGGGTGAGAGGCAGAGGACAGAGCTGCCTGGGAACCGTGTTACTGTTGTGAGGGGCAGGATGCGGGAAGGTGAGCTCTTGGGGTTGTGGTGGTGTCCTTGAAGGGGGAGAACCAAGAGAAGCTGCAGCTCCTCGCATGTGGAGGAGCTGAGCTGTTGGTGAGGGTGGAAACGAGCTGCTGGGGCTGGTTGGTTTGTACCACACGATGCCCTCCTGAGGGAAAGCGTCGCCTCCCTCCTCTCCTCCTCGTCACCTCTGTCCTTGCACCCATTAGCCAGTCTCGCATCCCTCGGTCTGTAACTGCTTTGAGTTTTCTCCAAGCTGAGCAGTGAAAACAAACTGAGCGGTTCAGTTTCTGGTTCTTTCACCCAAACGATACGTTCTCAGGGAATAGCTGAGGTTCCTGAACAAAACCGGTGATCTGGTTTTCCCACTGAGTTATACCCACGGCAAGTGATAAAACTGCTGACTGGAATATCTTCCTCCATCCCTCTTGTTTCCCAGCTGGAAATCCAAGGCAAGCTCTACTTGGCTCCACTCACCACGGTAAGTAGATCATTCTCTCCTTTTGTCAAATGTCGCTGTTCCACATTTGGAGCAGAGCAGATCTGAAGAACCACGTCTCTGCTGTCTCCCCCAGTGTGGTAACCTCCCTTTCCGAAGGATCTGCAAGCGCTTCGGGGCAGACGTCACCTGCGGAGAGATGGCTGTGTGCACCAACCTGCTCCAGGGCCAGTCCTCCGAGTGGGCTCTGCTCAAACGCCATCACACCGAAGATATTTTTGGGGTGCAGGTGAGTGCTATCACCTTGATAACCTAAAAGAATGATAACTCGCTTTTGAAGAGAAAAGCTGCTGCTTGAACTCAGGCAACCTGTCCCCTCTTTGGTAGCTGGAAGGGGCATTTCCAGACACGATGACCAAATGCGCAGAGCTCCTGAACCAGACGATTGAAGTGGACTTTGTAGACATCAACGTGGGGTGTCCCATTGACCTGGTCTACAAGAAGGTAAGATGTTCTCCAGCACGTTTTGTGAGTCCTGATGCTCCAAGTCTTGAGATGCTGCTCGTCCAAGTCTTGAGATGCTCCAAGTCTTGAGATGCTGCTCGTCCAAGTCTTGAGATGCTCCAAGTCTTGAGATGCTGCTCGTCCAAGTCTTGAGATGCTCCAAGTCTTGAGATGCTGCTCGTCCAAGTCTTGAGATGCTCCAAGTCTTGAGATGCTGCTCGTCCAAGTCTTGAGATGCTCCAAGTCTTGAGATGCTGCTCCTCCAAGTCTTGAGATGCTCCAAGTCTTGAGATGCTGCTCCAAGTCTCAGCTGCATCCCCTGAGCAGAGAGCTGCTGTGGAGCAGCTCCAAACAGCATCCTCACTATATGAGGAGGCAGGAAATCTTGACTCTACCGCTTTTTGTCCCCCAGGGAGGAGGCTGCGCCCTGATGACTCGGACCAACAAGTTTGAACAGATCGTCCGAGGGATGAACTCGGTGAGTTGGTGCATCTGCCGGCAGCGCGGGATGAGCTGATGGAGCCAAATCCTGCCTCACCTTCCATTTCTACAGGTGCTGGACGTCCCGCTGACTGTGAAGATACGGACGGGGGTGCAAGAGAAGATGAACGTGGCTCACAAAATAATCCCCAAGATCTGCGAGTGGGGAGCGTCCATGGTCACGGTGCGGGGATCATTGGCCGGGGGACTCTGCACAATGCGGGGGTGACTTTACCCTTCCCCGCAGCCCAGTAGCTCTTTTAAACACCTTTGCCCACCTGCATATGACCTTTTAGTGTTTGCTGCTCATGACAGAAAAATTCAGGTGTGGGGAGCTTTTTCCTGGGTGCTTCTGAGCTTTGCGTGCATGACAAAGGGAGATGGTTCCTGGGGTACTGTGGGAGGGAGCTTCCAGCCCAATAAACATTCCAGAGGGATCCTTGACCCCTGCCCGTGTCATTTCCTTTGCTGAAGCCCGTTATTCCCAGTCTGCTCTGCCTCCTCTGGGTGTTTTTTGGGGTCTCACTGCAGGTTTCTTCCCCAGCTCCACGGGCGGTCCCGGGAGCAGCGCTACACGAGGGGCGCGGACTGGGACTACATAGCAGAGTGTGCCAGAATAGCCAGCCCCATACCTCTTTTCGGTAGGTGTCTCGTTTTGTCACGTGGAGTGGAAGTGCTGCGTGTTTAATTCAAAAGGATTGGCCTGAAGGAGGTGGAGTGTCAGCAACATCCCTGGGGGGCTCAGAACATGAGCTGCGAGGCCTCTTTGGACAATCCGGCTCTTGGACCCTGTGTCCTTTGTGACTTTTCTCCCATGCCTGGATTCGCTCAGCTTGACTTGCCCTCTGTATCGCTCTGACCTCTGGCTTCTCCCTTCTGGACAGGAAACGGTGATATTTTGTCTTACGAAGACGCCAATCGAGCCATGCAGATGGGCGTTTCGGGAATCATGATCGCAAGGCAAGTGCTTGTGTTCCCACCTCGCTTCTGAGCTCCGTTGGTGCAAGAGTAAAAACAGAATTAAATCCTTGAACAGACCCGAAACACCGGAAGTTTCTTCTTGGTGAAACTACTCTTTGAAACTTGGTAAAATCACTTTGCATCTGTGGGAATGTCCAGCAGGTTCCTGTTGAAATTGAGATAAAAATTCAAGCAGCACTGGCTGGCAGATGAGTGCTGGGAAGCCTCTTGGATTAGTTGGCATACTCAGAAGCATCAGTGAGGGGAATAACAATGCACTTCTTTGCTGCAGGGGGGCGCTCATCAAACCGTGGCTTTTCACTGAAATTAAGGAGCAGCGACACTGGGATATCCCCTCCAGTGAGAGATTTGAGATCCTCAAGGACTTCACCAGCTACGGCCTCGAGCACTGGGGCTCGGACACGCAGGGGGTGGAGAAGACGAGGAAGTTCCTGCTGGAATGGCTCTCGTTCCTCTGCAGGTAACTCTGCCCGGTGGGGGACGCTCAGCACAGCGAGCCCGTGGTGCCGGAGCCACCGCACCCACCGCCGTTGCGTTTCACGGCAGGTACATCCCAGTCGGCTTATTAGAGCACCTACCTCAGAAAATTAACGAGCGACCGCCTTACTACATGGGGAGAGACTATCTGGAGACGCTGATGGCAAGCCAGAACGTGGATGATTGGATTAAAATAAGGTAAGAAAGCGTTGGATTTCAGTTAAATCGGTGGGAAGGGACAGGGCAGAGCACAAAGGCACCTTATGGAAAGTTTTAGTTGAACCAGCATCCAGGAAATATGTTAAACCACCTCGACTCTAAAGAAAATTACTCTGCACTGGAAATACAACGTGTGTTCCAAAGAGTGAAATAGCTCACGTCTTAAGCGAGGCCAAATCCGACTGCGCTAGCGCTGACTTACATCATTTTAGGACCTGACCTTAATGCAGTTTGGCACGAGCAGGGTTCTGGCTCCACACACGCACAGCGAGAGCTTGGGAGCAGCTTTTGGGAGGCTCGTGTTGGCTTTTGGCATGTCCCGGCCAGCGGTGACGCCGCGTTCAGGTCCCCAAACCCGGCACTGACCCTGGGGAGCCCCCGGCGAGAAGGACGTTGCCCTTACCTGGTGGTCTCGTCCCTCCGGGGCTGTGGTTTGGGGTTGGAGCTCAGCACCGTGGGTGCTTTTGTGCAGCAGCCTTCATGTTTAGGGAGATTAAAGTCTCGATTTGAGACATGTGAGTGTGGTCACCATTGCTATAGAGCCACGGGGCTATAAAATAACTGGGTATGGTGCATGAACACAAACCTCTCCTTGTTTCTTTTGTTTTATTCTTCTCTTTCTTCCAGCGAGATGCTTCTGGGCCCTGTCCCTACCAGCTTCACCTTCCTGCCCAAACACAAGGCCAACTCCTACAGATAGGGCTGATGGGCCCTTTCCCGCAGCTGCGAGTTGAGCGGAGGTGCCGAGGGGCGGGTTGGCTCCAAAATGAAATAAAGGTTGATGTTTTTAGAAGCTCGGTTGTCTTCACGCCCCCAACGAGAGTCCTTGCCACGAGTCCCGCAGCAGATGGGCTCAGCCAGCCTCGCGGCCAGCGGTGCCTCGCTAACAGAGAACAGTGTGATTAATTAACAGGATATGGGCCACCGCAGAGCTCTGGCCTCGGGTTCGCAGCAGTTGTCCCAGCTCACAGAGCGGGAGCAAAAGCCCTCTTGTTCCTCCCAGGATGTCCTTGGCAGTGCCAAATGGTCCATGTACGATGTACCGACCCGATCCCCGGGGTCCTGCAGAGCACAAACAGCCCCAGCATCCGGGCAGATGTGCAGCATCCAGCCCTTGTTTTGGGCAGCACACAACAGTGGGTTCTGTCTCCTCCCAAGTGTCACTGGCCTGGGAAAGCTCAGCCCCTCCAAGGGGGATCCAGGGGACTAATCAGGGACTGCTGGAGTGAGGGCTGGGGAGCAGGCGCTGTGTGACACCCCCTCGTGTCCCTGAGGTCCCTTTTTCCTGTCGCTGCATCACTCCAGCGTGCAGACACACAGGCAATGGTCATGAACGTGTTCATTGTGTGGCACAAGGGGCAGCTTGGTCCCTACACACAGCTCAACTGCATCGACTTGTTCTTTTTCCCCCGAAAAATAATACTGAAAGCAAAAAGCATTTGTAGCCACCACACACCCACCCCCCTGAACCCTTTCCCTGCCCAGGAGGAGCTGGGGAGGCTCTGGGGCTGGCGCGGAACACTGGGAGCCCCAACATTCCTTCCTGGGACACCCCAAAGAGTCCTTAGTTACCAACGGCCAGAGCGACCAGCATGTTCCCAGCCTACAGCTGCCGTGCTCCCCCGGTCCTGCGGCTGCCACAGCCATCCATGCTCCCCCAGGGCTTCTTTCCCCCAGGTAGGAACCCACCCCGACCCCTGCAGCCCGGGGCGCTCCTGGGGGCAAGAGCGGAGGCGAGCGCCGGCCATGGCTCCTGTCTCTCTTGCAGGCTCAGCCCCGCTGTGCCCACCTCCCATGCAGCAGCAGCCCCTCCCTGCAGCCTGGGCGCCCCCCCAGGCCCCACCAGCAGGTACGGCACCCCTGGCACCCCTGTCTGCTTGGATACCGGGGACCTTTGGCCCCTTCACCAGCTCCTACCCTGGGCACCTCCAGCACCAACCACCCCTGTCACCGGCACATCGGGCACGGGGGGTCACCAAGCGACCCTGCCCTGGGTCATATGTGCCCAGAAAATACCGTTTTCTAAGCATTTCACCAGTACCCGGGGCCACTTCTCCCGTTTCCCCTCCCAGAACTGAGTCTCCTCCCGCTTTGCAGCCCCATTCCCCACACAGCAGCTCACCCCACAGGGATGTCCCAGCCACCAGCAGAGCCAGGGGACGATGGTGATGGTGGGGTGCCCATGGAGGGTCCCCCCAGCCCATGACAACTCCCTCTCTCTCTCTCACAGGGCTGCAGAGGGCACCCTGTGGGAGCTTCTTTGACCCCAGGGTGTTCAGGCTCAGCGGAGTGTCCCCAATAACCACCAGGGCACAGCGGTGGCCGCAGCCGCTCCGGTGCCGCCAGCTCCCTTCCCTGGCTACCAGGAGCT
This sequence comes from Patagioenas fasciata, assembly GCF_037038585.1. Lineage (NCBI taxonomy): Eukaryota > Metazoa > Chordata > Aves > Columbiformes > Columbidae > Patagioenas > Patagioenas fasciata. Next base: position 4,175,346 of record NC_092546.1, on the reverse strand, counting down.
TGTGGAGCAATTCGCAAGGCTGAGCATCTCCGGCAAGGCCACCGCTGCAGGGACACCCCCAGGTGGCCATGGCCCTCCCCGCTCCTTGGCTGCTCCCAACAACAAAGCCACTGGGGACCCTGCAAGCCGTGTCGCGGTCCCAGAGAAGATCCGACCAGAAGATGCCCGGAAGATCTTCAGTTGCTCCGTGGGCATGGAATGGGCCAGCAAGAAAGATCTCAGCAGTGTCCCCAAGCCCAGTGAGTCCACTGTCACCGCCGCTGCCGTGCCCCAGCGGGACTTCAGCTCCCTGGCGCCCCCCCAGGCCCCAGCAGCAGCTATGGCACCCCTGGCACCCCCGTCTGCTCGGACACCCCGGCACCTTCGGCCCCTTCGCCATCCCCGACCCCGGGCACTCCCAGCACCAACCACCCCGTTCCTGGCACATCTGGCACAGGGGTTCAGCCCAGCGGCCCTGCCCTGGTCATGTGTGCCCAGAAAATCCCGTTTTCCGAGCATTTCCCCAGTACCCGGGGCCACTTCTCCTATTTCCCCTCCCAGAACTGAGTCTCCTCCCGCTTTGCAGCCCCATTCCCCGCACAGCAGCTCACCCCACGGGGATGTCCCGACCACCAGCAAACCCAGGGGACGTTGGTGACGGGTACCAGCCCATGGAGTGTCCCCCCAGCCCATAACAACTCCCTCTCTCTCTCTCACAGGGCTGCAGAGGGCACCCTGTGGGAGCCTCTTTGACCCCAGGGTGTGCGGCCTTCAAGGGAGCGTCCGCAATAACCACCAGGGCAGAGCGGTGGCCGCGGCCGCTCCAGCGCTGCCACCTCCCATCCCTGACTACGAGCAGCTTGTGGAGCAATTCTCACGGCTGAGCATCTCCGGCAAGGCCACCGCTGCAGGGACACCCCCAGGCGGCCATGTCCCCCCTCACTGCTCGGCTGCTCCCCAGAACAAAGCCTCTGCGGACCCCACAAGCCGCCTCGGGGTGCCAGGGAAGATCTTTCTAGGAGATGCCCTGAAGCCCCCCAAGCTGTGGGGCGCAGGGATGCAGCTGCCGCCAACCCAGGCTGCCCGGGCAGAGCAGCGGGGGCGCAAACGGGGGCACAGGCCCGAGCCTGAGCCCTCCAGCAAGCGCAGGGCGTGGGTGGGAGGGGGGAATTAGACCCGGGGTAGGGGGTGGGTTTGGGGGGGGGGGGGGGTTAGGAGTAGATTTGGAGGGGGGAGGGGGGCGTTGGGGGGGGTGGGAGTGAGGGAGGGATGGAGGGAGTGGGGAGGGAGGGGGGACGGGTACTGCATTGGGGGGGAGGGGGGCTGGGGTGTCTTTCCTGGGACCTTGTTTCTTTTCACTTTCCATTAAATGCTGTTTTTCTGGACCTGCTCTGTGTCTGTGTGCGATGGGGTGCTGGGGGCACTGGGAACCACAGACCCGGCTTTGCCCCCCTATTGCAGCAAAATAACCCCAAATCAACCCCAAAACGGCGAGGGAGGGGCTGCAGGGCAGGGACCCTCCTGCCCTTGTCTGGCTGCACCTCGGGCAGCTGTTTTTCCACTCCCTGGTCCTGCAACCCAATGAACAATCACCACACTGGCCAGAAATTGCCTGGAAATCTCATCTCCCTTTATTGCTCATTCCCCACCCCAGCTCCACAACCTGGGGCCGATGGAGTGCCCGGTGACCCCAGCTCCATGGGTCAGGCCAGGAGCAGGTGCATTGAGACCCCATCCTGGACGCTGGTGGTGGCGCAGCCCCCGCTGCCGCTCAGCACCGCACCCTGAGCTTCATCCTGGCCCCACACTCGGGTCCCTGGAGCAGCTGCACCAACCACCACAGCTCTGGGGGGCACAGAGAAAAGGACTCACAAAGCGTCCTTGGCCAGGTTCTCATCGAAAGGTAGAACTGCACCTGGGACACGATCCTGCGGACCAGCTGTGGGTCGGGGATGGAGTAGCTGCGTCCAACAAATCAGCCCCCAACGCATCGCTCACGTTGCAGAAGCTCCTGGCAGGGCAGCGGGGACACAGGCGTGAGCTGGTGGCCTTTGGGATGTCAGCACTGCCCGGTCTCTGCCACCGTGGCAGCAGGGACACCAGCGCCACCAGCTCTGCCCTGAACACAGGGGAACAACAGCACCCTGCGAGGCTCCCGGTGCTGAGACCGTGAATCCAAACCTGTCCCAGAGAAGAGACACGTTCCCCTGGGGACAAACACGAGGTGAGAGCCCGTGCACACCCCAACACCCACGCACCCACTGAAGCCCTTGCCGAATCCCTCGCGGCTGAGCAGGGCGAGCGAGCGGCTCCGGGACGCACGGACGTTCAGCGCCGGGACAGAGTTTCTTTGCGCTACCAGAGAGTTGCTGCAGCTGGGCTGGGGACCGAGCCCCAGGGCCACTCCAGAGCTGCGTGACGACATCGTCCTTCACCTGGGACAGCAAACAGGAGAGGAACAGGGCTGGGACACCTCCTGACTGCAGAGCCCCCACACCCAGCCCTGGGATGGGGGAGCAGAGGCAGCTCATTGCTGTGTCCTTACCTGCTTGGCAGAGCTGGGAAAGGCAGAAAATCCTGATACTACATCCTAGAGAGCCACAGGCAGCAAAGCCCAACCCTCCCCACCTCCAAAGGGAGGTTCCTGAAAGACAAAGGAAAAAGGAAGAAAGGAGGGAGGGAGGCAGGGAAGGAGGGAATAGAAAAGGCCCTCAGGCCAAGCAGGCTGCTGGGTTACAAAGGGAGCTGCCCCCAAAGAGCCCAGGTGGGTGGTGATGGACCCAGCAGGCTCCAGGTGAGACCTGTCAGGGGTTAAACAGCCCCAGCTGAGCCCCGGAGCAGCCGGGCCGGCCTGCGGTGACCCAGAGCAGGTGGGGAACAGAGACAGAGCTACGGTACCCGGTACAGCAGTGAACTGCTGCTGTGAAGCATAAAATCATAGAACGATTTGGGTTGGGACCTTCCCAGCTCCCCCAGTGCCCCCCCTGCCATGACAGGGACATCTTCACCAGCTCAGGTTGCTCAGAGCCCCGTCCAGCCTGGCCTGGGATGTCTCCAGGGATGGTTCATCCACCACCTCTTGCTCAGGTTCAGGTGGTGCTGCTGAGCCCTCCAGGGGGGAAATGACCCCCTTGTTTGGTACCTGGGACTTGGGAACCAAAGGAAGATGCTCAGGCTGGTCCAGCCACCCCTGCAAGACTGGGCACAATGCAGAGGGAGAGCGGAAAGGGAGGCAGAGGGAGAGGCTGAGGCCAAACCTTCCCCCTCTGGGGGCTCACAGCAGTAAGGGGTTGTTTGGGGGATTTTTAGACCATTTGAGACCATTGTATCTCATCGGCAGCACCTGAAGTGCAGACTCTGACCCAGGGAGTGTCCATTGGTGTCATTTACACATAAATCCAGATTTCTCACTTGTTTCCTGTTACATTTACAGACAAACACCACCCTGACAAACAGCACGGGACAGTAAGAGGGACAGATGTGCCACTACACACGCTTTCTTTTGACTTTCCATTAGCGAGATCTTTCAAAGCTTCACAGCTACCTTAGTGCCATTCGGAACGAGTAACTAATATATTTGGATAGAATATACTCTGATGCAAAAGTACACGAGGCCACTGGAAAAACTCACACCAAATACTGTATCAAATTCATGGCAGAAGTTGTCCCAGCTCACATAATGGAAGCAAAAGCCCTCTTGTTCCTCCCAGGATGTCCTTGGCGGTGCCAAGTGGTCCATGTACGATGTACCGACCCGATCCCCGGGGTCCTGCAGAGCACAAACAGCCCCAGCATCCGGGCAGATGTGCAGCATCCAGCCCTTGTTTTGGGCAGCACACAACAGTGGGTTCTGTCTCCTCCCAAGTGTCACTGGCCTGGGAAAGCTCAGCCCCTCCACGGGGGATCCAGGGGACTGATCAGGGACTGCTGGAGTGAGGGCTGGGGAGCAGGCGCTGTGTGACACCCCCTCGTGTCCCTGAGGTCCCTTTTTCCTGTCTCTGCATCACTCCAGGGCACAGAAACACAGGCAATGGTCACAAACATGTTACAGTATCACAGTACGTTTGGGATTGGAAGGGCCCTGGAAAGCTCATCCAGTGCAATCCCCCATGGAGCAGGAACACCCAGCTGAGGTTCCACAGGAAGGTGTCCAGGCGGGTTTGAATGTCTGCAGAGAAGGAGACTCCACAGCCTCCCTGGGCAGCCTGGGCCAGGCTCTGACACCCTCACCATGAACAAGTTTCTTCTCATCTTCAAGTGGAACCTCCTGTGTTCCAGTTTGCACCCATTGCCCCTTGTCCTGTCACTGGCTGTCACCCAGAAGAGCCTGGCTCCACCCTCATGGCACTCAGAATTATATATTTATAAGCATTAATAAGGTCACCCCTCAGTCTCCTCTTCTCCAAACTAAAGAGCCCCAGCTCCCTCAGCCTTTCTTCAGAAGGGAGATGCTCCACTCCCTTCAGCACCTTTGTTGCCCTATGCTGGACCCTCTCCAGCAGTTCCCTGTCCTTCTTGAACTGAGGGGCCACAACTGGACACAATATTCCAGATGGGGTCTCACCAGGGCGGAGTAGAGGGGAAGGAGAACCTCTCTGACCTACTGACCACCCCCTTTGTAGAACACCCGAGGATGCCATTGGCCTTCCTGGCCAACGTTCACTGTGTGGCACAAGGTGCAGTTTGGTCCATACACACCATTCGGCTGCATCGACTTGTTCCTTTCCCCCCTGAAAAATAATACTGAAAGCAAAAAGCATTTGTACCCACCACCCACGCACCCCCCTGAACCCTTTCCCTGCCCAGGAGGAGCTTGGGAGGCTCTGGGGCTGGCGCGGAACACTGGGAGCCCCAACGTTCCTTCCTGGGACACCCCAAAGAGTCCTTAGTTACCAACGGCCAGAGCGACCAGCATGTTCCCAGTGTACAGCTGCCGTGCTCCCCCGGTCCTGCGGCTGCCACAGGCATCCATGCTCCCCCAGGGCTTCTTTCCCCCAGGTAGGAACCCACCCCGACCCCTGCAGCCCGGGGCGCTCCTGGGGGCAAGAGCGGAGGCGAGCGCCGGCCATGGCTCCTGTCTCTCTTGCAGGCTCAGCCCCGCTGTGCCCACCTCCCATGCAGCAGCCGCCCCTCCCTGCAGCCTGGGCGACCCCCCAGGCCCCACCAGCAGGTACGGCACCCCTGGCACCCCCGTCTGCTCGGACACCCCGGCACCTTCAGCCCCTTCACGAGCTCCAATCCTGGGCATCTCCAGCACCAACCACCCCTGTCACCGGCACATCTGGCACAGGGGTTCAGCCAAGCGGCCCTGCCCTGGTCATATGTGCCCAGAAAATCCCGTTTTCTGAGCATTTCCCCAGTACCCGGGGCCACTTCTCCCGTTTCCCCTCCCAGAACTGAGTCTCCTCCCGCTTTGCAGCCCCATTCCCCACACAGCAGCTCACCCCACGGGGATGTCCCAGCCACCAGCAGAGCCAGGGGACGATGGTGATGGTGGGGTGCCCATGGAGGGTCCCCCCAGCCCATGACAACTCCGTCTCTCTCTCTCACAGGGCTGCAGAGGGCACCCTGTGGGACTTTCTTTGACCCCAGGGTGTTCCAGGTTCAGCGGAGTGTCCCCAATAACCACCAGGGCACAGCGGTGGCCGCAGCCGCTCCGGTGCCGCCAGCTCCCTTCCCTGGCTACCAGGAGCTTGTGGAGCAATTCGCAAGGCTGAGCATCTCCGGCAAGGCCACCGCTGCAGGGACACCCCCAGGCGGCCATGGCCCTCCCCGCTCCTTGGCTGCTCCCAACAACAAAGCCACTGGGGACCCTGCAAGCCGTGTCGCGGTCCCAGAGAAGATCCAACCAGAAGATGCCCGGAAGATCTTCAATTGCTCTGTGGGCATGGAACGGGCCAGCAAGAAAGATCTCAGCAGTGTCCCCAAGCCCAGTGAGTCCACTGTCACCGCCACTGCCGTGCCCCAGCGGGACTTCAGCTCCCTGGCGCCCCCCCAGGCCCCAGCAGCAGCTACGGCACCCCTGGCACCCCTGTCTGCTCGGACACCCCGGCACCTTCGGCCCCTTCACCATCCCCGACCCCGGGCACTCCCAGCACCAACCACCCCGTTCCTGGCACATCTGGCACAGGGGTTCAGCCAAGCGGCCCTGCCCTGGTCATGTGTGCCCAGAACATCCCGTTTTCTGAGCATTTCCCCAGTACCCAGGGCCACTTCTCCTGTTTCCCCTCCCAGAACTGAGTCTCCTCCCGCTTTGCAGCCCCATTCCCCGCACAGCAGCTCACCCCACGGGGATGTCCCGACCACCAGCAACCCAGGGGACATTGGTGACGGGTACCAGCCCATGGAGGGTCCCCCCAGCCCATGACAACTCCCTCTCTCTCTCACAGGGCTGCAGAGGGCACCCTGTGGGGGCTACTTTGACCCCAGGGTGTGCGGCCTTCAAGGGAGCATCCGCAATGACCACCAGGGCACAGCGGTGGCCGCGGCCGCTCCAGCGCTGCCACCTCCCATCCCTGACTTCGAGCAGCTTGTGGAGCAATTCTCACGGCTGAGCATCTCCGGCAAGGCCACCGCTGCAGGGACACCCCCAGGCGGCCATGTCCCCCCTCACTGCTCGGCTGCTCCCCAGAACAAAGGCTCTGCGGACCCCACAAGCCACCTCGGGGTGCCAGGGAAGATCTTTCTAGGAGATGCCCTGAAGCCCCCCAAGCTGTGGGGCGCAGGGATGCAGCTGCCGCCAACCCAGGCTGCCCGGGCAGAGCAGCGGGGGCGCAAACGGGGGCACAGGCCCGAGCCTGAGCCCTGCAACAAGCGCAGGGCGTGGGTGGGAGGGGGGAATTAGACCCGGGGTACGGGGTGGGTTTGGGGGGGGGGGTTAGGAGTAGATTTGGAGGGGGGAGGGGGGCGTTGGGGGGGGTGGGAGGGAGGGTGGGAGGGAGGGAGAGGGGAGGGAGGGGGGATGGGTACTGCATTGGGGGGGAGGGGGGCTGGGGTGTCTTTCCTGGGACCTTGTTTCTTTTCACTTTCCATTAAATGCTGTTTTTCTGGACCTGCTCTGTGTCTGTGTGCGATGGGGTGCAGGGGGCACTCGGAACCACAGACCCGGCTTCGCCCCCCTATTGCAGCAAAATAACCCCAAATCAACCCCAAAACGGCGAGGGAGGGGCTGCAGGGCAGGGACCCTCCTGCCCTTGTCTGGCTGCACCTCGGGCAGCTGTTTTTCCACTCCCTGGTCCTGCAACCCAATGAACAATCACCACACTGGCCAGAAATTGCCTGGAAATCTCATCTCCCTTTATTGCTCATTCCCCACCCCAGCTCCACAACCTGGGGCCGATGGAGCGCCCGGCGACCCCAGCTCCATGGGTCCGGCCAGCAGCAGGTGCATTGAGACCCCATCCTGGACACTGGTGGTGGCGCAGCCCCCGCTGCCGCTCAGCACCGCACCCCAAGCTTCGTCCTGGCCCAAAACTCGGGTCCCTGGAGCAGCTGCACCAACCACCACAGCTCTGGGGGGCACAGAGAAAAGGACTCACAAAGCATCCTTGGCCAGGTTCTCATCGGAAAGGTAGAACTGCACCTGGGACACGATCCTGCGGACCAGCTGTGGGTCGGCGATGGAGTAGCTGCGTCCAACAAATCAGCCCCCAACTCATCGCTCACGTTGCAGAAGCTCCTGGCAGGGCAGCGGGGACACAGGCGTGAGCTGGTGGCCTTTGGGATGTCAGCACTGCCCGGTCTCTGCCACCGTGGCAGCGGGGACACCAGCACCACCAGCTCTGCCCTGAACACCGGGGAACAACAGCACCCTGCGAGGCTCCCGGTGCTGAGACCGTGAATCCAAACCCGTCCCAGAGAAGAGACACGTTCCCCTGGGGACAAACACGAGGTGAGAGCCCGAGCACACCCCAACACCCACGCACCCACTGAAGCCCTTGCCGAATCCCTCGCGGCTGAGCAGGGCGAGCGAGCGGCTCCGGGACGCACGGACGTTCAGCGCCGGGACAGAGTTTCTTTGCGCTACCAGAGAGTTGCTGCAGCTGGGCTGGGAACCGAGCCCCAGGGCCACTCCAGAGCTGCGTGACGACATCGTCCTTCACCTGGGACAGCAAACAGGAGAGGGACAGGGCTGGGACACCTCCTGACTGCAGAGCCCCCACACCCTGCCCTGGCATGGGGGAGCAGAGGCAGCTCATTGCTGTGTCCTTACCTGCTTGGCAGTGCTGGGAAAGGTTGAAAATCCTGATACTACATCCTAGAGAGCCACAGGCAGCAAAGCCCAACCCTCCCCACCTCCAAAGGGAGGTTCCTGGAAGACGGAGGGAAGGAGGGAAGGAGGGAAGGAGGGAATAGAAAAGGCCCTCAGGCCAAGCAGGCTGCTGGGTTACAAAGGGAGCTGCCCCCAAAGAGCCCAGGTGGGTGGTGATGGACCCAGCAGGCTCCAGGTGAGACCTGTCAGGGGTTAAACAGCCCCAGCTGAGCCCCAGAGCAGCCGGGCCAGCCTGCGGTGACCCAGAGCAGGTGGGGGACAGAGACAGAGCTACGGTACCCAGTACAGCAGTGAACTGCTGCTGTGAAGCATAAAATCATAGAATGATTTCGGTTGGGACCTTCCCAGCTCCCCCAGTGCCCCCCCTGCCATGACAGGGACATCTTCACCAGCTCAGGGTGCTCAGAGCCCCATCCAGCCTGGCCTGGGATGTCTCCAGGGATGGTTCATCCACCACCTCTTGCTCAGGGTCAGGAGGTGCTGCTGAGCCCTCCAGGGGGGAAATGACCCCCTTGTTTGTGCCCTGAGACTTGGGATCCAAAGGAAGCTGCTCAGGCTGGTCCAGCCACCCCTGCAAGTCTGGGCACAATGCAGAGGGAGAGCGGAAAGGGAGGCAGAGGGAGAGGCTGAGGCCAAACCTTCCCCCTCTGGGGGCTCACAGCAGTAAGGGGTTGTTTTGGGGTTTTTTAGGCCATTTTAGACCGTTGTATCCCATCAGCAGCACCTGAAGTGCAGACTCTGACCCAGGGAGTGTCCATTGGTGTCATTTACACATAAATCCAGCTTTCTCACTTGTTTCCTGTTACATTTACAGACAAACACCACCCTGACAAACAGCACGGGACAGTAACAGGGACAGATGTGCCACTACACACGCTTTCTTTTGACTTTCCATTAGCGAGATCTTTCAAAGCTTCACAGCTACCTTAGTACCATTCAGAATGAGTAACTAATATATTTGGATAGAATATACTCTGATGCAAAAGTACGCGAGGGCCCTGGAAAAGCTCACACCAAATACCGTATCAAATTCATGGCAGGAGTTGTCCCAGCTCACATAATGGAAGCAAAAGCCCTCTTGTGCCTCCCAGGATGTCCTTGGCGGTGCCAAGTGGTCCATGTACGATGTACCGACCCGATCCCCGGGGTCCTGCAGAGCACAAACAGCCCCAGCATCCGGGCAGATGTGCAGCATCCAGCCCTTGTTTTGGGCAGCACACAACAGCGGGTTCTGTCTCCTCCCAAGTGTCACTGGCCTGGGAAAGCTCAGCCCCTCCACGGGGGATCCAGGGGACTGATCAGGGACTGCTGGAGTGAGGGCTGGGGAGCAGGCGCTGTGTGACACCCCCTCGTGTCCCTGAGGTCCCTTTTTCCTGTCTCTGCATCACTCCAGTGCGGAGAGACACACAGGCAATGGTCACAAACATGTTGCAGTATCACAGTACGTTTGGGATTGGAAGGGACCTGGAAAGCTCACCCAGTGCAATCCCCCCATGGAGCAGGAACACCCAGCTGAGGTTCCACAGGAAGGGGTCCAGGCGGGTTTGAATGTCTGCAGAGAAGGAGACTCCACAACCTCCCTGGGCAGCCTGGGCCAGGCTCTGCCACCCTCACCAGGAACAAGTTTCTTCTCATCTTCAAGTGGAACCTCCTGTGTTCCAGTTTGCACTCATTGCCCCTTGTCCTGTCACTGGTTGTCACCCAGAAGAGCCTGGCTCCATCCTCATGGCACTCAGAATTATATATTTATAAGCATTAATAAGGTTACCCCTCAGTCTCCTCTTCTCCAAACTAAAGAGCCCCAGCTCCCTCAGCCTTTCTTCATAAGGGAGATGCTCCACTCCCTTAATCATCTTTGTTGCCCTACGCTGGACCCTCTCCAGCAGTTCCCTGTCCTTCTTGAACTGAGGGGCCACAACTGGACACAATATTCCAGATGGGGTCTCCCCAGGGCGGAGTAGAGGGGTAAGAGAACCTCTCTGACCTACTGACCACCCCCTTTGTAGAACACCCGAGGATGCCATTGGCCTTCCTGGCCAACGTTCAGTGTGTGGCACATTGTGCAGCTTGGTCCCCACACACCATTCGGCTGCATCAATTTGTTCCTTTTTCCCCCGAAAAATAATACTGAAAGCAAAAAGCATTTGTACCCACCACCCACGTACCCCCCTGAACCCTTTCCCTGCCCAGGAGGAGCTGGGGAGGCTCTGGGGCTGGCACGGAACACTGGGAGCCCCAACATTCCTTCCTGGGACACCCCAAAGAGTCCTTAGTTACCAACGGCCAGAGCGACCAGCATGTTCCCAGCCTACAGCTGCCGTGCTCCCCCGGTCCTGCGGCTGCCACAGGCATCCATGCTCCCCCAGGGCTTCTTTCCCCCAGGTAGGAACCCACCCCGACCCCTGCAGCCCGGGGCGCTCCTGGGGGCAAGAGCGGAGGCGAGCGCCGGCCATGGCTCCTGTCTCTCTTGCAGGCTCAGCCCCGCTGTGCCCACCTCCCATGCAGCAGCCGCCCCTCCCTGCAGCCTGGGCGCCCCCCCAGGCCCCACCAGCAGGTACGGCACCCCTGGCACCCCCGTCTGCTCGGACACCCCGGCACCTTCAGCCCCTTCATCAGCTCCAACCCTGGGCACCTCCAGCACCAACCATCCCCGTCACCGGCACATCTGGAACGTGGGGTCAGCCAAGCGGCCCTGCCCTGGTCATATGTGCCCAGAAAATCCCGTTTTCTGAGCATTTCCCCAGTACCCGGGGCCACTTCCCCCGTTTCCCCTCCCAGAACTGAGTCTCCTCCCACTTTGCAGCCCCATTCCCCACACAGCAGCTCACCCCACGGGGATGTCCCGACCACCAGCAGAGCCAGGGGACGATGGTGATGGTGGGGTGCCCATGGAGGGTCCCCCCAGCCCATGACAACTCCGTCTCTCTCTCTCACAGGGCTGCAGAGGGCACCCTGTGGGACTTTCTTTGACCCCAGGGTGTTCCAGGCTCAGCGGAGTGTCCCCGATAAGCACCAGGGCACAGCGGTGGCCGCAGCCGCTCCGGTGCCGCCAGCTCCCTTCCCTGGCTACCAGGAGCTTGTGGAGCAATTCGCAAGGCTGAGCATCTCCGGCAAGGCCACCGCTGCAGGGACACCCCCAGGCGGCCATGGCCCTCCCCGCTCCTTGGCTGCTCCCGACAACAAAGCCACTGGGGACCCTGCAAGCCGTGTCGCGGTCCCAGGGAAGATCCGACCAGAAGATGCCCGGAAGATCTTCAGTTGCTCCGTGGGCATGGAATGGGCCAGCAAGAACGATCTCAGCAGTGTCCCCAAGCCCAGTGAGTCCACTGTCACCGCCACTGCCGTGCCCCAGCGGGACTTCAGCTCCCTGGCGCCCCCCCAGGCCCCACCAGCAGCTACGGCACCCCTGGCACCCCTGTCTGCTCGGACACCCCGGCACCTTCGGCCCCTTCGCCATCCCTGACCCCGGGCACTCCCAGCACCAACCACCCCGTTCCTGGCACATCAGGCACAGGGGTTCAGCCAAGCGGCCCTGCCCTGGTCATGTGTGCCCAGAAAATCCCGTTTTCTGAGCATTTCCCCAGTACCCAGGGCCACTTCTCCTGTTTCCCCTCCTAGAACTGAGTCTCCTCCCGCTTTGCAGCCCCATTCCCCGCACAGCAGCTCACCCCACGGGGATGTCCCGACCACCAGCAAACCCAGGGGACATTGGTGACGGGTACCAGCCCATGGAGGGTCCCCCCAGCCCATGACAACTCCCTCTCTCTCTCACAGGGCTGCAGAGGGCACCCTGTGGGGGCTTCTTTGACCCCAGGGTGTGCGGCCTTCAAGGGAGCGTCCGCAATGACCACCAGGGCAGAGCGGTGGCCGCGGCCGCTCCAGCGCTGCCACCTCCCATCCCTGACTACGAGCAGCTTGTGGAGCAATTCTCACGGCTGAGCATCTCCGGCAAGGCCACCGCTGCAGGGACACCCCCAGGCGGCCATGTCCCCCCTCACTGCTCGGCTGCTCCCCAGAACAAAGCCTCTGCGGACCCCACAAGCCACCTCGGGGTGCCAGGGAAGATCTTTCTAGGAGATGCCCTGAAGCCCCCCAAGCTGTGGGGCGCAGGGATGCAGCTGCCGCCAACCCAGGCTGCCCGGGCAGAGCAGCGGGGGCGCAAACGGGGGCACAGGCCCGAGCCTGAGCCCTCCAGCAAGCGCAGGGCGTGGGTGGGAGGGGGGAATTAGACCTGGAGTAGGGGGTGGGGGGGTGAGGGGGGCTTAGGAGTAGATTTGGAGGGGGGAGGGGGGCATTGGGTGGTGGGGTGGGAGGGAGGGAGGGAGGGAGTGGGGAGGGAGGGGGGACGGGTACTGCATTGGGGGGGAGGGGGGCATTGGGTGGTGGGGTGGGAGGGAGGGAGGGAGTGGGGAGGGAGGGGGGACGGGTACTGCATTAGGGGGGAGGGGGGCTGGGTTGTCTTTCCTGGGACCTTGTTTCTTTTCACTTTCCATTAAATGTTGTTTTTCTGGACCTGCTCTGTGTCTGTGTGCGATGGGGTGCAGGGGGCACTGGGAACCACAGACCCGGCTTCACCTCCCTGCTGCAGCAAAATAACCCCAAATCACCCCCAGAACGGCGAGGGAGGGGCTGCAGGGCAGGGACCCTCCTGCCCTTGTCTGGCTGCACCTCGGGCAGCTGTTTTTCCACTCCCTGGTCCTGCAACCCAATGAACAATCACCACACTGGCCAGAAATTGCCTGGAAATCTCATCTCCCTTTATTGCTCATTCCCCACCCCAGCTCCACAACCTGGGGCCGATGGAGCGCCCGGCGACCCCAGCTCCATGGGTCCGGCCAGCAGCAGGTGCATTGAGACCCCATCCTGGACGCTGGTGGTGGCGCAGCCCCCGCTGCCGCTCAGCACCGCACCCTGAGCTTCGTCCTGGCCCCACACTCGGGTCCCTGGAGCAGCTGCACCAACCACCACAGCTCTGGGGGGCACAGAGAAAAGGACTCACAAAGTGTCCTTGGCCAGGTTCTCATGGGAAAGGTAGAACTGCACCTGGGACACGATCCTGCGGACCAGCTGTGGGTCGGGGATGGAGTAGCTGCGTCCAACAAATCAGCCCCCAGCGCATCGCTCACGTTGCAGAAGCTCCTGGCAGAGCAGCGGGGACACAGGCGTGAGCTGGTGGCCTTTGGGATGTCAGCACTGCCCGGTCTCTGCCACCCTGGCAGCAGGGACACCAGCGCCACCAGCTCTGCCCTGAACACAGGGGAACAACAGCACCCTGCGAGGCTCCCGGTGCTGAGACCGTGAATCTAAACCCATCCCGGAGAAGAGACACGTTCCCTTGGGGACAAACACGAGGAGAGACCCCGAGCACACCCCAACACCCACGCACCCACTGAAGCCCTTGCCGAATCACTCACGGCTGAGCGGGGCGAGCGAGCGGCTCCGGGACGCACGGACGTTCAGCGCCGGGACAGAGTTTCTTTGCGCTACCAGAGAGTTGCTGCAGCTGGGCTGGGAACCGAGCCCCAGGGCCACTCCAGAGCTGCGTGACGACATCGTCCTTCACCTGGGACAGCAAACAGGAGAGGAACAGGGCTGGGACACCTCCTGACTGCAGAGCCCCCACACCCAGCCCTGGCATGGGGCAGCAGAGGCAGCTCATTGCTGTGTCCTTACCTGCTTGGCAGTGCTGGGAAAGGCAGAAAATCCTGATACTACATCCTAGAGAGCCACAGGCAGCAAAGCCCAACCCTCCCCACCTCCAAAGGGACGTTCCTGAAAGACAAAGGAAAAAAGAAGAAAGGCAGGCAGGAAAGAAGGCAGGAAGGCAGGAAAGAAGGCAGGAAGGCAGGAAAAGGCCCTCAGGCCAAGCAGGCTGCTGGGTTACAAAGGGAGCTGCCCCCAAAGAGCCCAGGTGGGTGGTGATGGACCCAGCAGGCTCCAGGTGAGACCTGTCAGGGGTTAAACAGCCCCAGCTGAGCCCCAGAGCAGCCGGGCCAGCCTGCGGTGACCCAGAGCAGGTGGGGAACAGAGACAGAGCTACGGTACCCGGTACAGCAGTGAACTGCTGCTGTGAAGCATAAAATCATAGAATGATTTGGGCTGGGACCTTCCCAGCTCCCCCAGTGCCCCCCCTGCCATGACAGGGACATCTTCACCAGCTCAGGGTGCTCAGAGCCCCGTCCAGCCTGGCCTGGGATGTCTCCAGGGATGGTTCATCCACCACCTCTTGCTCAGGGTCAGGAGGCGCTGCTGAGCCCTCCAGGGGGGAAATGACCCCCTTGTTTGGTACCTGGGACTTGGGATCCAAAGGAAGCTGCTCAGGCTGGTCCAGCCACCCCTGCAAGACTGGGCACAATGTAGAGGGAGAGCGGAAAAGGAGGCAGAGGGAGAGGTTGAGGCCAAACCTTCCCCCTCTGGGGGCTCACAGCAGTAAGGGGTTGTTTTGGGGTTTTTTAGACCATTTGAGACCATTGTATCTCATCGGCAGCACCTGAAGTGCAGACTCTGACCCAGGGAGTGTCCATTGGTGTCATTTACACATAAATCCAGCTTTCTCACTTGTTTCCTGTTACATTTACAGACAAACACCACTCTGACAAACAGCACGGGACAGTAAGAGGGACAGATGTGCCACTACACACGCTTTCTTTTGACTTTCCATTAGCGAGATCTTTCAAAGCTTCACAGCTACCTTAGTGCCATTCGGAACGAGTAACTAATATATTTGGATAGAATATACTCTGATGCAAAAGTACACGAGGCCCCTGGAAAAGCTCACACCAAATACTGTATCAAATTCATGGCAGGAGTTGTCCCACCTCACAGAGTGGGAGCAAAAGCCCTCTTGTTCCTCCCAGGATGTCCTTGGCGGTGCCAAGTGGTCCATGTACGATGTACCGACCCGATCCCCGGGGTCCTGCAGAGCACAAACAGCCCCAGCATCCGGGCAGATGTGCAGCATCCAGCCCTTGTTTTGGGCAGCACACAACAGTGGGTTCTGTCTCCTCCCAAGTGTCACTGGCCTGGGAAAGCTCAGCCCCTCCAAGGGGGATCCAGGGGACTGATCAGGGACTGCTGGAGTGAGGGCTGGGGAGCAGGCGCTGTGTGACACCCCCTCGTGTCCCTGAGGTCCCTTTTTCCTGTCTCTGCATCACTCCAGGGCACAGAAACACAGGCAATGGTCACAAACATGTTACAGTATCACAGTACGTTTGGGATTGGAAGGGACCTGGAAAGCTCATCCAGTGCAATCCCCCCATGGAGCAGGAACACCCAGCCGAGGTTCCACAGGAAGGGGTCCAGGCGGGTTTGAATGTCTGCAGAGAAGGAGACTCCACAACCTCCCTGGGCAGCCTGGGCCGGGCTCTGACACCCTCACCAGGAACAAGTTTCTTCTCATCTTCAAGTGGAACCTCCTGTGTTCCAGTTTGCACCCATTGCCCCTTGTCCTATCTCTGGGTGTATCCCAGAAGAGCCTGGCTCCACCCTCATGGCACTCAGAATTATATATTTATAAGCATTAATAAGGTCACCCCACAGTCTCGTCTTCTCCAAACTAAAGAGCCCCAGCTCCCTCAGCCTTTCTTCAGAAGGGAGATGCTCCACTCCCTTCAGCATCTTTGTTGCCCTACGCTGGACCCTCTCCAGCAGTTCCCTGTCCTTCTTGAACTGAGGGGCCACAACTGGACACAATATTCCAGATGGGGTCTCACCAGGGCGGAGTAGAGGGGCAGGAGAACCTCTCTGACCTACTGACCACCCCCTTTGTAGAACACCCGAGGATGCCATTGGCCTTCCTGGCCAACGTTCACTGTGTGGCACAAGGTGCAGTTTGGTCCCCACACACCACGCGGCTGCATCGACTTGTTCCTTTCCCCCCCGAAAAATAATATTGAAAGCAAAAAGCATTTGTACCCACCACCCACCCACCCCCCTGAACCCTTTCCCTGCCCAGGAGGAGCTTGGGAGGCTCTGGGGCTGGCGCGGAACACTGGGAGCCCCAACATTCCTTCCTGGGACACCCCAAAGAGTCCTTAGTTACCAACGGCCAGAGCGACCAGCATGTTCCCAGCCTACAGCTGCCGTGCTCCCCCGGTCCTGCGGCTGCCACAGGCATCCATGCTGCCCCAGGGCTTCTTTCCCCCAGGTAGGAACCCACCCCGACCCCTGCAGCCCGGGGCGCTCCTGGGGGCAAGAGCGGAGGCGAGCGCCGGCCATGGCTCCTGTCTCTCTTGCAGGCTCAGCCCCGCTGTGCCCACCTCCCATGCAGCAGCCGCCCCTCCTTGCAGCCTGGGCGACCCCCCAGGCCCCACCAGCAGCTACGGCACCCCTGGCACCCCTGTCTGCTCGGACACCCCGGCACCTTCAGCCCCTTCGCCATCCCCGACCCCGGGCACTCCCAGCACCAACCACCCCTGTCACCGGCACATCTGGCACAGGGGTTCAGCCAAGCGGCCCTGCCCTGGTCATATGTGCCCAGAAAATCCCGTTTTCTGAGCATTTCCCCAGTACCCGGGGCCACTTCCCCTGTTTCCCCTCCCAGAACTGAGTCTCCTCCTGCTTTGCAGCCCCATTCCCCACACAGCAGCTCACCCCATGGGGATGTCCCAGCCACCAGCAGAGCCAGGGGACGATGGTGATGGAGGGGTGCCCATGGAGGGTCCCCCCAGCCCATGACAACTCCGTCTCTCTCTCTCACAGGGCTGCAGAGGGCACCCTGTGGGACCTTCTTTGACCCCAGGGTGTTCCAGGCTCAGCGGAGTGTCCCCAATAACCACCAGGGCACAGCGGTGGCCGCAGCCGCTCCGGTGCCGCCAGCTCCCTTCCCTGGCTACCAGGAGCTTGTGGAGCAATTCTCACGGCTGAGCATCTCCGGCAAGGCCACCGCTGCAGGGACACCCCCAGGCGGCCATGGCCCTCCCCGCTCCTTGGCTGCTCCCAACAACAAAGCCACTGGGGACCCTGCAAGCCGTGTCGCGGTCCCAGAGAAGATCCCACTAGAAGATGCCCGGAAGATCTTCAGTTGCTCCGTGGGCATGGAATGGGCCAGCAAGAAAGATCTCAGCAGTGTCCCCAAGCCCAGTGAGTCCACTGTCACCGCCACTGCCGTGCCCCAGCGGGACTTCAGCTCCCTGGCGTCCCCCCAGGCCCCACCAGCAGCTACGGCACCCCTGGCACCCCTGTCTGCTCGGACACCCCGGCACCTTCGGCCCCTTCGCCATCCCCGACCCCGGGCACTCCCAGCACCAACCACCCCGTCCCTGGCACATCTGGCACAGGGGTTCAGCCAAGCGGCCCTGCCCTGGTCATGTGTGCCCAGAACATCCCGTTTTCTGAGCATTTCCCCAGTACCCAGGGCCACTTCTCCTGTTTCCCCTCCCAGAACTGAGTCTCCTCCCGCTTTGCAGCCCCATTCCCCACACAGCAGCTCACCCCACGGGGATGTCCCGACCACCAGCAAACCCAGGGGACGTTGGTGACGGGTACCAGCCCATGCGGGGTCCCCCCAGCCCATAACAACTCCCTCTCTCTCTCACAGGGCTGCAGAGGGCACCCTGTGGGAGCCTCTTTGACCCCAGGGTGTGCGGCCTTCAAGGGAGCGTCCGCAATAACCACCAGGGCACAGCGGTGGCCGCAGCCGCTCCAGCGCTGCCACCTCCCATCCCTGACTACGAGCAGCTTGTGGAGCAATTCTCACGGCTGAGCATCTCCGGCAAGGCCACCGCTGCAGGGACACCCCCAGGCGGCCATGTCCCCCCTCACTGCTCGGCTGCTCCCCAGAACAAAGGCTCTGCGGACCCCACAAGCCACCTCGGGGTGCCAGGGAAGATCTTTCTAGGAGATGCCCTGAAGCCCCCCAAGCTGTGGGGCGCAGGGATGCAGCTGCCGCCAACCCAGGCTGCCCGGGCAGAGCAGCGGGGGCGCAAACGGGGGCACAGGCCCGAGCCTGAGCCCTCCAGCAAGCGCAGGGCGTGGGTGGGAGGGGGGAATTAGACCCGGGGTAGGGGGTGGGTTTGCGGGGGGGGGGTTAGGAGTAGATTTGGAGGGTGTAGGGGGGCGTTGGGGGGGGGTGGGAGGGAGGGAGGGAGGAGGGAGTGGGGAGGGAGGGGGGACGGGTACTGCATTGGGGGGGAGGGGGGCTGGGGTGTCTTTCCTGGGACCTTGTTTCTTTTCACTTTCCATTAAATGCTGTTTTTCTGGACCTGCTCTGTGTCTGTGTGCGATGGGGTGCAGGGGGCGCTGGGAACCACAGACCCGGCTTCACCTCCCTGCTGCAGCAAAATAACCCCAAATCACCCCCAGAACGGCGAGGGAGGGGCTGCAGGGCAGGGACCCTCCTGCCCTTGTCTGGCTGCACCTCGGGCAGCTGTTTTTCCACTCCCTGGTCCTGCAACCCAATGAACAATCACCACACTGGCCAGAAATTGCCTGGAAATCTCATCTCCCTTTATTGCTCATTCCCCACCCCAGCTCCACAACCTGGGGCCGATGGAGCGCCCGGCGACCCCAGCTCCATGGGTCCGGCCAGCAGCAGGTGCATTGAGACCCCATCCTGGACGCTGGTGGTGGCGCAGCCCCCGCTGCCGCTCAGCACCGCACCCTGAGCTTCGTCCTGGCCCCACACTCGGGTCCCTGGAGCAGCTGCACCAACCACCACAGCTCTGGGGGGCACAGAGAAAAGGACTCACAAAGCGTCCTTGGCCAGGTTCTCATGGGAAAGGTAGAACTGCACCTGGGACACGATCCTGCGGACCAGCTGTGGGTCGGGGATGGAGTAGCTGCGGTCCAACAAATCAGCCCCCAACTCATCGCTCACGTTGCAGAAGCTCCTGGCAGGGCAGCGGGGACACAGGCGTGAGCTGGTGGCCTTTGGGATGTCAGCACTGCCCGGTCTCTGCCACCCTGGCAGCGGGGACACCAGCGCCACCAGCTCTGCCCTGAACACAGGGGAACAACAGCACCCTGCGAGGCTCCCGGTGCTGAGACCGTGAATGTAAACCCATCCCGGAGAAGAGACACGTTCCCCTGGGGACAAACACGAGGTGAGACCCCGTGCACACCCCAACACCCACGTACCCACTGAAGCCCTTGCGAATCACTCACGGCTGAGCGGGGCGAGCGAGCGGCTCCGGGACGCACGGACGTTCAGCGCCGGGACAGAGTTTCTTTGCGCTACCAGAGAGTTGTTGCAGCTGGGCTGGGAACCGAGCCCCAGGGCCACTCCAGAGCTTCGTGACGACATCGTCCTTCACCTGGGACAGCAAACAGGAGAGGGACAGGGCTGGGACACCTCCTGACTGCAGAGCCCCCACACCCAGCCCTGGCATGGGGGAGCAGAGGCAGCTCATTGCTGTGTCCTTACCTGCTTGGCAGTGCTGGGAAAGGCAGAAAATCCTGATACTACATCCTAGAGAGCCACAGGCAGCAAAGCCCAACCCTCCCCACCTCCAAAGGGACGTTCCTGGAAGACAAAGGGAGGGAGGGAGGGAGGGAGGGAATAGAAAAGACCCTCAGGCCAAGCAGGCTGCTGGGTTACAAAGGGAGCTGCCCCCAAAGAGCCCAGGTGGGTGGTTATGGACCCAGCAGGCTCCAGGTGAGACCTGTCAGGGGTTAAACAGCCCCAGCTGAGCCCCAGAGCAGCTGGGCCAGCCTGCGGTGACCCAGAGCAGGTGGGGAACAGAGACAGAGCTACGGTACCCGGTACAGCAGTGAACTGCTGCTGTGAAGCATAAAATCATAAAATGATTTGGGTTGGGACCTTCCCAGCTCCCCCATTGCCCCCCCTGCCATGACAGGGACATCTTCAGCAGCTCAGGTTGCTCAGAGCCCGTCCAGCCTGGCCTGGGATGTCTCCAGGGATGGTTCATCCACCACCTCTTGCTCAGGGTCAGGAGGTGCTGCTGAGCCCTCCAGGGGGAAATAACCCTCTTGTTTGGGCGCTGAGACTTGGGATCCAAAGGAAGAGGCTCAGGCTGGTCCAGCCACCCCTGCAAGTCTGGGCACAATGCAGAGGGAGAGCGGAAAGGGAGGCAGAGGGAGAGGCTGAGGCCAAACCTTCCCCCTCTGGGGGCTCACAGCAGTAAGGGGTTGTTTTGGGGTTTTTTAGGCCATTTTAGACTGTTGTATCTCATCGGCAGCACCTGAAGTGCAGACTCTGACCCAGGGAGTGTCCATTGGTGTTATTTACACATAAATCCAGCTTTCTCACTTGTTTCCTGTTACATTTACAGACAAACACCACCCTGACAAACAGCACGGGACAGTAAGAGGGACAGATGTGCCACTACACACGCTTTCTTTTGACTTTCCATTAGCGAGATCTTTCAAAGCTTCACAGCTACCTTAGTGCCATTCGGAACAATAACTAATATATTTGGATAGAATATACTCTGATGCAAAAGTACGCGAGGCCCCTGGAAAAGCTCACACCAAATACTGTATCAAATTCATGGCAGAAGTTGTCCCAGCTCACAGAGTGGGAGCAAAAGCCCGCTTGTTCCTCCCAGGATGTCCTTGGCGGTGCCAAGTGGTCCATGTACGATGTACCGACCCGATCCCCGGGGTCCTGCAGAGCACAAACAGCCCCAGCATCCGGGCAGATGTGCAGCATCCAGCCCTTGTTTTGGGCAGCACACAACAGTGGGTTCTGTCTCCTCCCAAGTGTCACTGGCCTGGGAAAGCTCAGCCCCTCCAAGGGGGATCCAGGGGACTGATCAGGGACTGCTGGAGTGAGGGCTGGGGAACAGGCGCTGTGTGACACCCCCTCGTGTCCCTGAGGTCCCTTTTTCCTGTCTCTGCATCACTCCAGGGCGCAGACACACAGGCAATGGTCACAAACATGTTACAGTATCACAGTACATTTGGGATTGGAAGGGCCCTGGAAAGCTCATCCAGTGCAATCCCCCCATGGAGCAGGAACACCCAGCTGAGGTTCCACAGGAAGGTGTCCAGGCGGGTTTGAATGTCTGCAGAGAAGGAGACTCCACAACCTCCCTGGGCAGCCTGGGCCAGGCTCTGCCACCCTCACCATGAACAAGTTTCTTCTCATCTTCAAGTGGAACCTCCTGTGTTCCAGTTTGCACCCATTGCCCCTTGTCCTGTCACTGGTTGTTATCCAGAAGAGCCTGGCTCCATCCTCATGGCACTCAGAATTATATATTTATAAACATTAATAAGTTCACCCCTCAGTCTCCCCTTCTCCAAACTAAAGAGCCCCAGCTCCCTCAGCCTTTCTTCATAAGGGAGATGCTCGACTCCTTCAGCATCTTTGTTGCCCTACGCTGGACCCTCTCCAGCAGTTCACTGTCCTTCTGGAACTGAGGGGCCACAACTGGACACAATATTCCAGATGGGGTCTCACCAGGGCAGAGTAGAGGGGCAGGAGAACCTCTCTGACCTACTGACCACCCCCTTTGTAGAACACCCGAGGATGCCATTGGCCTTCCTGGCCAATGTTCACTGTGTGGCACAAGGTGCAGCTTGGTCCCCACACACCACTCGGCTGCAGCGACTTCTTCATTTTTCCCCTGAAAAATAATATTGAAAGCAAAAAGCATCTGTACCCACCACACACCCACCCCCCTGAACCCTTTCCCTGCCCAGGAGGAGCTGGGGAGGCTCTGGGGCTGGCGCAGAACACTGGGAGCCCCAACATTCCTTCCTGGGACACCCCAAAGAGTCCTTAGTTACCAACGGCCAGAGCGACCAGCATGTTCCCAGCCTACAGCTGCCGTGCTCCCCCGGTCCTGCGGCTGCCACAGGCATCCATGCTCCCCCAGGGCTTCTTTCCCCCAGGTAGGAACCCACCCCGACCCCTGCAGCCCGGGGCGCTCCTGGGGGCAAGAGCGGAGGCGAGCGCCGGCCATGGCTCCTGTCTCTCTTGCAGGCTCAGCCCCGCTGTGCCCACCTCCCATGCAGCAGCCGCCCCTCCCTGCAGCCTGGGCGCCCCCCCAGGCCCCACCAGCAGGTACGGCACCCCTGGCACCCCCGTCTGCTCGGACACCCCGGCACCTTCGGCCCCTTCACGAGCTCCAACCCTGGGCATCTCCAGCACCAACCAACCCTGTCACCGGCACATCTGGCACAGGGGTTCAGCCAAGCGGCCCTGCCCTGGTCATATGTGCCCAGAAAATCCCGTTTTCTGAGCATTTCCCCAGTACCCGGGGCCACTTCCCCTGTTTCCCCTCCCAGAACTGAGTCTCCTCCTGCTTTGCAGCCCCATTCCCCACACAGCAGCTCACCCCATGGGGATGTCCCAGCCACCAGCAGAGCCAGGGGACGATGGTGATGGAGGGGTGCCCATGGAGGGTCCCCCCAGCCCATGACAACTCCGTCTCTCTCTCTCACAGGGCTGCAGAGGGCACCCTGTGGGACCTTCTTTGACCCCAGGGTGTTCCAGGCTCAGCGGAGTGTCCCCAATAACCACCAGGGCACAGCGGTGGCCGCAGCCGCTCCGGTGCCGCCAGCTCCCTTCCCTGGCTACCAGGAGCTTGTGGAGCAATTCTCACGGCTGAGCATCTCCGGCAAGGCCACCGCTGCAGGGACACCCCCAGGCGGCCATGGCCCTCCCCGCTCCTTGGCTGCTCCCAACAACAAAGCCACTGGGGACCCTGCAAGCCGTGTCGCGGTCCCAGAGAAGATCCCACTAGAAGATGCCCGGAAGATCTTCAGTTGCTCCGTGGGCATGGAATGGGCCAGCAAGAAAGATCTCAGCAGTGTCCCCAAGCCCAGTGAGTCCACTGTCACCGCCACTGCCGTGCCCCAGCGGGACTTCAGCTCCCTGGCGTCCCCCCAGGCCCCACCAGCAGCTACGGCACCCCTGGCACCCCTGTCTGCTCGGACACCCCGGCACCTTCGGCCCCTTCGCCATCCCCGACCCCGGGCACTCCCAGCACCAACCACCCCGTCCCCGGCACATCAGGCACAGGGGTTCAGCCAAGCGGCCCTGCCCTGGTCATGTGTGCCCAGAAAATCCCGTTTTCTGAGCATTTCCCCAGTACCCAGGGCCACTTCTCCTGTTTCCCCTCCCAGAACTGAGTCTCCTCCCGCTTTGCAGCCCCATTCCCCGCACAGCAGCTCACCCCACGGGGATGTCCCGACCACCAGCAAACCCAGGGGACGATGGTGACGGGTACCAGCCCATGGAGTGTCCCCCCAGCCCATGACAACTCCCTCTCTCTCTCACAGGGCTGCAGAGGGCACCCTGTGGGGGCTACTTTGACCCCAGGGTGTGCGGCCTTCAAGGGAGCGTCCGCAATAACCACCAGGGCACAGCGGTGGCCGCGGCCGCTCCAGCGCTGCCACCTCCCATCCCTGACTACGAGCAGCTTGTGGAGCAATTCTCACGGCTGAGCATCTCCGGCAAGGCCACCGCTGCAGGGACACCCCCAGGCGGCCATGTCCCCCCTCACTGCTCGGCTGCTCCCCAGAACAAAGCCTCTGCGGACCCCACAAGCCACCTCGGGGTGCCAGGGAAGATCTTTCTAGGAGATGCCCTGAAGCCCCCCAGGCTGTGGGGCGCAGGGATGCAGCTGCCGCCAACCCAGGCTGCCCGGGCAGAGCAGCGGGGGCGCAAACGGGGGCACAGGCCCGAGCCTGAGCCCTGCAACAAGCGCAGGGCGTGGGTGGGAGGGGGGAATTAGACCTGGAGTAGGGGGTGGGTTGGGGGGGGGGGGGCTTAGGAGTAGATTTGGAGGGGGGAGGGGGGCATTGGCTGGTGGGGTGGGGGGGAGGGAGGGAGGGAGTGGGGAGGGAGGGGGGACGGGTACTGCATTGGGGGGGAGGGGGGCTGGGGTGTCTTTCCTGCGACCTTGTTTCTTTTCACTTTCCATTAAATGCTGTTTTTCTGGACCTGCTCTGTGTCTGTGTGCGATGGGGTGCAGGGGGCACTGGGAACCACAGACCCGGCTTCACCTCCCTGCTGCAGCAAAATAACCCCAAATCACCCCCAGAACGGCGAGGGAGGGGCTGCAGGGCAGGGACCCTCCTGCCCTTGTCTGGCTGCACCTCGGGCAGCTGTTTTTCCACTCCCTGGTCCTGCAACCCAATGAACAATCACCACACTGGCCAGAAATTGCCTGGAAATCTCCTCTCCCTTTATTGCTCATTCCCCACCCCAGCTCCACAACCTGGGGCCGATGGAGCGCCCGGCGACCCCAGCTCCATGGGTCAGGCCAGGAGCAGGTGCTTTGAGACCCCATCCTGAACGCTGGTGCTGGCGCAGCCCCCGCTGCCGCTCGGCACCGCACCCCGAGCTTCGTCCTGGCCCAAAACTCGGGTCCCTGGAGCAGCTGCACCAACCACCACAGCTCTGGGGGGCACAGAGAAAAGGACTCACAAAGCGTCCTTGGCCAGGTTCCCATCGGAAAGGTAGAACTGCACCTGGGACACGATCCTGCGGACCAGCTGTGGGTCGGGGATGGAGTAGCTGCGGTCCAACAAATCAGCCCCCAACGCATCGCTCACGTTGCAGAAGCTCCTGGCAGGGCAGCGGGGACACAGGCGTGAGCTGGTGGCCTTTGGGATGTCAGCACTGCCCGGTCTCTGCCACCGTGGCAGCAGGGACACCAGCGCCACCAGCTCTGCCCTGAACACAGGGGAACAACAGCACCCTGCGAGGC
The DNA here is from genome assembly GCF_037038585.1 of Patagioenas fasciata. NCBI lineage: Eukaryota > Metazoa > Chordata > Aves > Columbiformes > Columbidae > Patagioenas > Patagioenas fasciata. Next base: position 4,150,476 of record NC_092546.1, on the reverse strand, counting down.
TCCCGGTGCTGAGACCGTGAATCCAAACCCGTCCCAGAGAAGAGACACGTTCCCTTGGGGACAAACACGAGGTGAGAGCCCGTGCACACCCCAACACCCACGCACCCACTGAAGCCCTTGCCGAATCCCTCGCGGCTGAGCGGGGCGAGCGAGCGGCTCCGGGACGCACGGACGTTCAGCGCCGGGACAGAGTTTCTTTGCGCTACCAGAGAGTTGCTGCAGCTGGGCTGGGGACCGAGCCCCAGGGCCACTCCAGAGCTTCGTGATGACCTCGTCCTTCACCTGGGATGTCTCCAGGGATGGTTCAGATGTGCAGCATCCAGCCCTTGTTTTGGGCAGCACACAACAGTGGGTTCTGTCTCCTCCCAAGTGTCACTGGCCTGGGAAAGCTCAGCCCCTCCAAGGGGGATCCAGGGGACTGATCAGGGACTGCTGGAGTGAGGGCTGGGGAACAGGCGCTGTGTGACACCCCCTCGTGTCCCTGAGGTCCCTTTTTCCTGTCTCTGCATCACTCCAGGGCGCAGACACACAGGCAATGGTCACAAACATGTTACAGTATCACAGTACGTTTGGGATTGGAAGGGACCTGGAAAGCTCATCCAGTGCAAAGCCCCATGGAGCAGGAACACCCAGCTGAGGTTCCACAGGAAGGGGTCCAGGTGGGTTTGAATGTCTGCAGAGAAGGAGACTCCACAACCTCCCTGGGCAGCCTGGGCCGGGCTCTGACACCCTCACCAGGAACAAGTTTCTTCTTAAATTTAAGTGGAATCTCTTGTGTTCCAGCTTGATCCCGTTACCCCTTGTCCTACCATTGTTTGCCACCAAGAAGAGCCTGGCTCCATCCTCATGGCACTCAGAATTATATATTTATAAGCATTCATAAGGTCACCCCTCAGTCTCCTCTTCTCCAAACTAAAGAGCCCCAGCTCCCTCAGCTTTTCTTCATAAGGGAGATGCTCCACTCCTTCAGCATCTTTGTTGCCCTACGCTGGACCCTCTCCAGCAGTTCCCTGTCCTTCTTGAACTGAGGGGCCCAGAACTGGACACAATATTCCAGATGGGGTCTCACCAGGGTGGAGTAGAGGGAAAGGAGAACCTCTCTGACCTACTGACCACCTCCCTGATAATACACCCGAGGATGCCATTGGCCTTCCTGGCCAATGTTCACTGTGTGGCACAAGGTGCAGTTTGGTCCCCACACACTACTCGGCTGCATCGACTTGTTCCTTTCCCCCCTGAAAAATAATATTGAAAGCAAAAACCATTTGTACCCACCACACACCCACCCCCCTGAACCCTTTCCCTGCCCAGGAGGAGCTGGGGAGGCTCTGGGGCTGGCGCGGAACACTGGGAGCCCCAACATTCCTTCCTGGGACACCCCAAAGAGTCCTTAGTTACCAACGGCCAGAGCGACCAGCATGTTCCCAGCCTACAGCTGCCGTGCTCCCCCGGTCCTGCGGCTGCTGCAGGCATCCATGCTCCCCCAGGGCTTCTTTCCCCCAGGTAGGAACCCACCCCGACCCCTGCAGCCCGGGGCGCTCCTGGGGGCAAGAGCGGAGGCGAGCGCCGGCCATGGCTCCTGTCTCTCTTGCAGGCTCAGCCCCGCTGTGCCCACCTCCCATGCAGCAGCCGCCCCTCCCTGCAGCCTGGGCGCCCCCCCAGGCCCCACCAGCAGGTACGGCACCCCTGGCACCCCCGTCTGCTCGGACACCCCGGCACCTTCAGCCCCTTCACGAGCTCCAACCCTGGGCATCTCCAGCACCAACCAACGCTGTCACCGGCACATCAGGCACAGGGGTTCAGCCCAGCGGCCCTGCCCTGGTCATATGTGCCCAGAAAATCCCGTTTTCTGAGCATTTCCCCAGTACCCAGGGCCACTTCCCCCGTTTCCCCTCCCAGAACTGAGTCTCCTCCCGCTTTGCAGCCCCATTCCCCGCACAGCAGCTCACCCCACGGGGATGTCCCGACCACCAGCAAACCCAGGGGACATTGGTGACGGGTACCAGCCCATGCGGGGTCCCCCCAGCCCATGACAACTCCCTCTCTCTCTCACAGGGCTGCAGAGGGCACCCTGTGGATGTTACTTCGACCCAAGGGTGTTCGGCCTGCAATGGAGTGTCCCCAATAAACACCAGGGCACAGCGGTGGCCGCAGCCGCTCCAGTGCCACCACCTCCAATCCCTGGCTATGAGCAGCTTGTGGAACAATTCGCAAGGCTGGACATCTGCGGCAAGGCCACTGCGGCAGGGACACCCCCAGGCGGCCACATCACCCCCCGCTGCTTGGCTGCCCCCCACAACAGAGCCTCTGGGGAGCCCGCAAGCCACCTCCCGGTCCCAGAGAAGATCCTTCTAGAAGAAGCCCTGAAGCTCTTCGGTTGCTCTGTGGACTCGGAGCAGGCCAGCAAGGAAGATCTCAGCTGTGTCCCCAAGCTCGATGAGTCCACTGTCACCATCGCTGCCGTGCCCCAGCGGGACTTCAACTGGCTGGCACTGCCTCAGGACCTGCTAACGCCAGACTACAGTGTTCCTGAGATCAGAGCTGCCATGCTGAGCACAAAGGAGTTCTACATCCTGGGCATGGAGCCCCCCGAGCTGTGGGGCGCAGGGGTGGAGCTCCCGCCAACCCAGTTTGCCCGGGCAGAGCAGAGGGGGCGCAAACGGGGGCACGAACGGGGGCACAGCCCCGAACCTGAGCCCTCCAGCAAGCGCAGGGCGTGGGTGGCAGGGGGGGATTGAACCTGGAGTAGGAGATGGGTTGGGGGGGGTGAGGGGGGAGGGAAGACCATATTCTGCATTGGTGGGCGGGGAGGGGATGGGGAGGAGAGGAGGGGATGGGAGGGGATGGGGGGGTGAGGAGGGGGGAGGGGATGGAGGGGATGGGGGGGGGGAGGAGGGGGGAGGGGGGACGGGATGCTACATTAGGGGGGGAGGGGGGCTGGGGTGTCTTTCCTGGGACCTTGTTTCTTTTCACTATCCATTAAATGCTGTTTTTCTGGACCTGCTCTGTGTCTGTGTGCGATGGGGTGCAGGGGGCACTGGGAACCACAGACCCGGCTTCACCTCCCTGCTGCAGCAAAATAACCCCAAATCACCCCCAGAACGGCGAGGGAGGGGCTGCAGGGCAGGGACCCTCCTGCCCTTGTCTGGCTGCACCTCGGGCAGCTGTTTTTCCACTCCCTGGTCCTGCAACCCAATGAACAATCACCACACTGGCCAGAAATTGCCTGGAAATCTCATCTCCCTTTATTGCTCATTCCCCACCCCAGCTCCACAACCTGGGGCCGATGGAGCGCCCGGCGACCCCAGCTCCATGGGTCCGGCCAGGAGCAGGTGCATTGAGACCCCATCCTGGACGCTGGTGGTGGCGCAGCCCCCGCTGCCGCTCAGCACCGCACCCCGAGCTTCGTCCTGGCCCAAAACTCGGGTCCCTGGAGCAGCTGCACCAACCACCACAGCTCTGGGGGGGCACAGAGAAAAGGAGAAAAAAAAATATCCCCAAACCCAAATGTAAAGAAGCCTCAGCGCTGCAGGACGAGCTCTCCCCTCCTGATGCTGCTGGAGAAGCCGCTGGCGTCATCACGGGCACGGGGCGGGCGCAGGACCCCATCGCAGAGCCCGAGGAGCTCGGACACCCCGGTTGTTGCTGGGGGGATCCCGGGGAGGGATTTGGGATCCCCAGAGGAGCTGCCAGCCCAGGGGGCCCAGGCGGGTGCCCCGCTGCCCCAGGCACCGCGGGGGCTCTCAGGACTGGAGCTGGGGCTGAAGCAGCTGCCGGTGCCCATTTTGGCGTCAAACGGAGGGAAGAGGTCACTGGAGAGGAGCGATCCGGTGAACGTGTCGCTCCAGTCGCTGGGACTGAAGTCGCTGCTGGGCCAGGTGGGTTCCGAGGGCTCCTTGTTGAGGAGGAGCGATGGCAACGCCGAGGCACCGTCCAGCTCCCGAGCGCTGCCGAGCAGGGAGCCTCCGAGGCCGTAGGGAAACGTCACGGCTGTCGCCTGCGCTTTCCAACCCAGCTGATCCACCAGCTCCTCCACCGCCTCCGGTTTCTTCTTGGAGCCCTTCCCGCTGAGCTGGACCACCCTGATGCTCCGGGCGCCCGGGGGGCCGAGCTCCTCCAGGGCTCTGCGGGCGCTCTCCAGGCTCTCGTACTCCACCAGCGCGCAGCACCGGCTCAGCAGCTCGGGGAAGCGCGACGCGTATTTGCGCACATCCGAGGGCAGCTTGCGGCCCGGGCGCAGGATGCGGATGGAGGCGATGGCGCCGAAGGGGCTGAACATCCTCGTGATGGTCTCCAGGAAGTTCTTCTGCAGCGGCGACAGCGCGTCCTGCTCGCGGGGCAGCAGCTCCCAGGCCAGCAGCAGTTTGCTGGGGGGGATGCTGAGCAGGGACTCGGGGATGGGGACGCGCCGCCGCACTTTGGTGCCCTCCTCGTTCACCTCCAGCAGCTCCGAGAACCGCAGGGCGTAGAGCGTGAGCCGCCAGTCGCGCGTCAGGTATTTCACCTGTGGAAGAGACGGGGGTCACCATGTCCCCATGAGCGCCCTAAGCCTGCTGTCCCCATCAACCTGAAACCACAGCAAAGCAACGTCCCCTTGTCACAAGAGAATCTTTGGGGTTCGCAGGAGAAGGTTCCCAATGGCCTCTGGAAAATGGCAACCTGGACCTCCCTATACACCCCAACAGAGACAGCCAGAGCACACCCAGACACATGGACACCCTTCTCGTGAAGGCCACTTCCCAGCCCCGTTGCCCAGCACTGGGGGCCACCTACCTTCTTGAAGGACGTCAGCAGTTTGATGCTGACAAAGCCCATCTTGTTCTTCTGGACGTGTTTCAGCAGGAAAGCATCCTTGGCCAGGTTCTCATCGGAAAGGTAGAACTCCACCTGGGACACGATCCTGCGGACCAGCTGTGGGTCGGGGATGGAGTAGCTGCGGTCCAACAAATCAGCCCCCAACGCATCGCTCACATGGCAGAAGCTCCTGGCAGGGCAGCGGACACAGGCGTGAGCTGGTGGCCTTTGGGATGTCAGCACTGCCCGGTCTCTGCCACCATGGCAGCAGGGACACCAGCGCCACCAGCTCTGCCCTGAACACAGGGGAACAACAGCACCCTGCGAGGCTCCCGGTGCTGAGACCGTGAATCTAAACCCGTCCCAGAGAAGAGACACGTTCCCTTGGGGACAAACACGAGGAGAGACCCCGAGCACACCCCAACACCCACGTACCTGCTGAAGCCCTTGCCGAATCCCTCGCGGCTGAGCAGGGCGAGCGAGCGGCTCCGGGACGCACGGACGTTCAGCGCCGGGACAGAGTTTCTTTGCGCTACCAGAGAGTTGCTGCAGCTGGGCTGGGGACCGAGCCCCAGGGCCACTCCAGAGCTGCGTGACGACATCGTCCTTCACCTGGGACAGCAAACAGGAGAGGGACAGGGCTGGGACACCTCCTGACTGCAGAGCCCCCACACCCAGCCCTGGCATGGGGGAGCAGAGGCAGCTCATTGCTGTGTCCTTACCTGCTTGGCAGCGCTGGGAAAGGCAGAAAATCCTGATACTACATCCTAGAGAGCCACAGGCAGCAAAGCCCAACCCTCCCTACCTCCAAAGGGAGGTTCCTGGAAAACAAAGGGAAAAAGAAAGGGGAAAAAAGAGAAAAATAGAAGGAAAAGGCCCTCAAGCCAAGCAGGCTGCTGGTTTATAAGGGGAGCTACCCACAAGGAGCCCAGGTGGGTGGTTATGGACCCAGCAGGCTCCAGGTGAGACCTGTCAGGGGTTAAACAGCCCCAGCTGAGCCCCAGAGCAGTCGGGCCAGCTTGTGGTGACCCAGAGCAGGTGGGGGACAGAGACAGAGCTACAGTACCCGGTACAGCAGTGAACTGCTGCTGTGAAGCAGAAAATCATAGAGTGATTTAGGTTGGGACCTTCCCAGCTCCCCCAGTGCCCCCCCTGCCATGACAGGGACATCTTCACCAGCTCAGGGTGCTCAGAGCCCCGTCCAGCCTGGCCTGGGATGTCTCCAGGGATGGTTCATCCACCACCTCTTGCTCAGGGTCAGGAGGTGCTGCTGAGCCCCCCAGGGGGAAATAACCCCCTTGTTTGGTACCTGGGACTTGGGATCCAAAGGAAGAGGCTCAGGCTGGTCCAGCCACCCCTGCAAGACTGGGCACAATGCAGAGGGAGAGCGGAAAAGGAGGCAGAGGGAGAGGCTGAGGCCAAACCTTCCCCCTCCCAAGCGCTCACAGCAGGAAGGACCCATTGCAGGTCATGTCCCTGTGTCCTGCTCCCATCCTCCACAATCAGTGTGGAAGCATCATTACAAGATGCTTCTTGCAGCCCCATCTCCCTCTCCATGGATTCTGGTCTCACCCCCCAAACCAGCCACTGTTTGGCGGTGAATCCGCCTCCCTGCACACATCGGATCCCCGGCCAAAACCGCTTCAATCAGACCAGACCCTGCATCTCCCCCCAGTGCTGCAGCACCCGCCCGACACCTTTTAGTGATTAATGAAATGGGACCACAGCAATCCTTGTACAGGCCTGAGCATTTGATACATGTTTATTGCTATTCAGGTTGAGCTGGGAATTGGGTGCATGGGATGGGGTGTCCTCCTCGCACAGTGCTGCACAGCTCCAGGGCGTCTCGCTCGCGCATCCGTGGGAAGCAGAAGGTGCTGGGTTGGCTCGGTCGCGGCCGTGAAGAAGAGAACGTGAACATCACTCCATGGGAGCAGGGGAGTTTAAGCCTTGGTTGCTCAGCTGTTGTTTTGGTGTTTTTTAGACCGTTGTATCTCATCGGCAGCACCTGAAGTGCGGACTCTGACCCAGGGAGTGTCCATTGGTGTCATTTACACATAAATCCAGCTTTCTCACTTGTTTCCTGTTACATTTACAGACAAACACCACCCTGACAAACAGCACGGGACAGTAAGAGGGACAGATGTGCCACTACACACGCTTTCTTTCGACTTTCCATTAGCGAGATCTTTCAAAGCTTCACAGCTACCTTAGTACCGTTCGGAACGAGTAACTAATATATTTGGATAGAATATACTCTGATGCAAAAGTACACGAGGCCCCTGGAAAAGCTCACACCAAATACTGTATCATTAGAAAGAATAATAATAAAAGCTATTTATGACACGGTCTTTATTCACAGAAAGATTTGCCCCGGGGCGTTGTTTTTGCAGTTTGGTTTGATGCCAGATTCCACCCCCCTGCTCTGCTCTGTCCAGACCCCCCAGGACATGAGAAGGGACAATCACAGTATCACAGTACATTTGGGATTGGAAGGGCCCTGGAAAGCTCATCCAGTGCAATCCCCCATGGAGCAGGAACACCCAGCTGAGGTTCCACAGGAAGGTGTCCAGGCGGGTTTGAATGTCTGCAGAGAAGGAGACTCCACAGCCTCCCTGGGCAGCCTGGGCCAGGCTCTGACACCCTCACCCCAAACAAGTTTCTTCTCAAATTCAAGCAGAACCTCTTGTGTTCCAGCTTGATCCCTTTACTCCTTGTCCTACCATTGTTTGCCACTGAGAAGAGCCTGGCTCCATCCTCATGGCACTCACCCTTTATATATTTATAAGCATTAATAAGGTCACCCCTCAGTCTCCTCTTCTCCAAACTAAAGAGCCCCAGCTCCCTCAGCCTTTCTTCATAAGGGAGATGCTCCACTCCCTTCAGCATCTTTGTTGCCCTACGCTGGACCCTCTCCAGCAGTTCCCTGTCCTTCTTGAACTGAGGGGCCCAGAACTGGACACAATATTCCAGATGGGGTCTCACCAGGGCGGAGTAGAGGGGCAGGAGAACCTCTCTGACCTACTGACCACCCGCCTTGTAATACACCCGAGGATGCCATTGGCCTTCCTGGCCACAAGGGCCCAGTGCTGGCTCATGGTCACCCTGCTGTCCACCAGGACCCCCAGGTCCCTTTCCCCTACACTGCTCTCTAATATGTAATTTCCCAACCTATACTGGAACCTGGGGTTGTTCCTGCCCAGATTCAAGACTCTACACTTGCTCTTGTTAAACTTCATCAGGTTTTTCCCCGCCCAGCTCTCCAGCCTGTCCAGGTCTCTGGATGGCAGCACAGCTTCCAGTGTCAGCCACTCCTCCCAGCTTGGTGTCATCAACAACTTTGTTGATAGTGCACTCAATTCCCTCGTCCAAATCGTTAATGAATATATCGAATGATATTGGCCCCAGTACTGACCCCTGAGGCACTGCACTAGATACAATCAAATCCCTCTGAACCCGAGCTCAGCCCCACAGGAGCCACCTCCACAGCGATGCCGCAGGAGGCAAAGCGATTCAGCGAGGGGAAACGGCACCGGTGTGGGGAGCACCCCTGTTCTACCAAAACCCGAGCTGCGCCGGCTCGCCCAGAGCAGGGGAATCGGGCACAACGGCCCGGCCTAAGGCACTGCAGTCGCGCACCCTCAACCGCGCTCCGGGTGCAGCTCCGTGGACATCAAGCAAGAATTTGACAAAATCCAGGATGCAGGAGCAATTCCCTCTGCCTGGGTTCCCTGGAGAGGATGAGGATTGCTCGTGGGATTGCCCGTAGGCATCAGAGCGCAGGGGGCAACCAGCACGCTTTTGCCATCAGCCGCCCCTTCCTCAGAGTCCTTTGGTATCTTGGGTTGTCCTGATAGTGTCCTGGGAGCATTCGCGGACCAGCGATGAAAGGCCAAGCTGGGGAGACGTGGGAGCAGGTGGGAATACACATTCTGTGGTCCCCAAGCACACACGTGTGGGTCCCCGAGCACACATGCGTGGGTCCCCGAGCACACGCGTGTTCTGCTCCAGCAGGACCAGCTGGACGTGCAGCCCGGAGCCCTCTCCCCGGGTGGGTATGAGACAAACTGCCCCGCGCTCCCCGGCACGACTGATTTGGCAAAGCCAGAGCCAGGACAGCTTGTCTGGAAAGGCTGGAGGAGAAGGGACGGGTATTTTTCCTTCTTCTTGGGCACTGATTGGTTCGAGTCTGTATCACAGTGAAGTCTGAGAAGTGGGGAAGAAAATGCAGACCATCTTCCCTGAAAGAGAAAGCCTTGTTTGCCCGCATTCTCGTGCTGGAGAGGACAGCCTGTCCCAGCCACGCTCATCCCGTCGCCGCTGACCGCGGAGGCTCCTGTCGCTCGGTTGTAGACGTTGGAGGTTCGCCATCCAGGCAGCAGCCGTGCAGGAGGATGAGGTGCAAAATCCAGCCCCATCCCACCGCCCGCCCAGGCTCACCCATCCTCAAACACCAGTAAACAGAAAGAGAAACTAAGAGGCACTAGTAACGCAGATACGGGGAGGCTCAGGTTTGCCGTCAAACCTGGCTCCGGGTGTCTTCGTCCAGCGGAGGAAAAGCAGAGTCCCCGGTTCAGATCTCCTGCAGCGAGTGGCTGGGGTCGCTGCGTTCCCGTTTCACCAGCGGCTCCCCCACGCTCCGGGAGTCTGTGTCCACCTCGCTGCCCAGGTCACTGATGTCATCTGCAAAGGACAGGTCTGGGCATGAGAGCGGGGACCGGAGGGGAAGGGGCTCTTCTACTCAACAGAGGCAGCACCAGGTCCCACAGCGACTCAACCCTCACCCAGCGGGACTCCCCTTGAGGGACAGGAGGTACCTTTGTCCAGCAGTGTTGGGGACAGCGATGTGAGGTCACCAAACTGCAAGAAAAAGGAGGGACAAGGTAAATGAGGCTGATGGAGAACGAGGGTTGGCATCTATTTGCGAGCAATTCTAACACGCAGCTCAAATGCTCAGGAGAAACCACAAGCATGAGCAGTGCTGGCGGTGAAGAGCAGAAAGCAAATCCCAGGAGAGTTTTGGGGAAAACTCTGCCGTTGCCACTTAAACCTCTGGGCAACCACCACACACAACAATCCGGGGGGGATCAAGCTCTGGATCAAAGGGCAAGAGGAGGAATTTTTCCACTTCCCAAGTCACAACCAAGTGCTGTCACAAGACCAAAGGATGGTGCCTTTTCTCCAGCTGTTGGGCGGCTGCTCAGACATGCCAGATGTTCACCTCCCCTGGGATCCCACCATCCCTCCAGCTCTCTGTAACTCTCTGCAAAGCCTTGGCTTTCACGGCAGGAGAGCGCTTTGGCTTGCAAGGCCCAGCAGAACCAGAGAGCTGGGGATAAATTTGGTTCTAGAGATGTGTTGTCGCCCTCCATGACGAGGTCCAAAACACTAAATTGCTATAGCAATAATGCTGAAAAGCCAGGCAAAGCTGGGCAGCAGAAGGAGCTCTAAAGGAGTTCTAAAGCGGGCAGTGGGAATGGAAGGACACGATTAATCCTGTTTTGCTGGGGAGAATCAGCCTCCTCCTGGAGAAGGGAAATATTGCAAGAGTTCAATGACGGTGAAAACTGAAGGAGGAAAGCCTGGAAGCCACTGTCTGACTTTTATGTTCCTCTAACATCACTTAAGGCAGAGGTTTTGCAGGGAACAGCAGGAACTTGCAGCACTGCTGACTTGGTGCACCAGTGCAGGTCTAACAGGAGGGGAAGGGGAAGGAAAAGCCGGGCAGTTGGTTTGTCTGGCTCCTCTATGTGAGCTCCATGGAAGGAAAAAACCAGCATGAGCTTCAAGGAGCAAATGAGACCAGTTTTAATGTAACTGCAGTTTCTATATTGCTATCAGGGGCTTTTAAACCTGTGCATTTCAGAGTGAAAAACTGGATGTGGCTTCGCCTAAGCAGGACGGGACCTGCCTGCAAGCCAAGTGCCACATTGTTTGATTGTCATAAAATGTGTTCAGCATACAGTGCTAAGCGCTGCTTAGTTTGGCTTTGTTTCTAGGGAATAAGCAATTCTCACCTCTCCCATGACAGCAATGGGTGTCTCCCCTGTTGCCTGGGCGACACGATGCTCTACCAGATAAAACATGTATTCGTCATAGAGCAGGCGGATCAGGTGGAAGGAACCGAAGCTGGCGGCGCTGCGCAAGGTGAGGTCACGGATCACCATGGAGCTGGAAAATGGCAGGGAAACAAAACACACGAGTTGTGTTTTACACCCGCGTCACAGCTGAGCTGAATTCCTGACCCTGAGGGTACGGTGGGACGCGGTGCCTTGTTCCTGCCTCTAACCTAAGCATCACAGCACTTTAAGAAATTTGTGGATGAAGAATCCTATCGCCATCCTGAAACGCAACACCCCCTTCTGTACTAGGGCAGAGCAGCAGTCAACCAGATTGGATGGGAGTAAAGAATTCACTCTTTTCAAGGAGCTACTTACATGCCCTTAGCGTGGTGCAGATATACCTCCAAAATGAGAAAGAAAATGTACCTATAGAAAGACCATTTCAGCAGGAACTGCCTGGCTGCCTTGGGGAAGCTGGGACTGCCCTCGTGATGCTTCAGGACTTGAGTGACAACGTTATCCAGCCAGCTGGCCCACTGGTCCAAAGAGCTCTGCTGCTGGAGGGTGAGCTTGAAATCCTGTTCCAGCTTCTGTACCATGCCCTCCTCGCACTGGCACACCCACGAGGCTTGCTCCTGCTCAGAACAAGGGGTAACAGTTAGTCATGCCAAGCCCGCATGGTCGGTGCATCCCAACCAGGAATTCAACTCCATTTCAAGTAGACAAGGACTCCAAAACAGCTCTGAATCACAGAACCACAGGATGGTTTGGGTTGGAGGGACCTTTCCAGCTCCCCAGTACCCCCCCTGCCATGACAGGGACATCTTCACCAGCTCAGGGTGCTCAGAGCCCCGTCCAGCCTGGCCTGGGATGTCTCCAGGGATGGTTCATCCACCACCTGTCTGGCCAACCTGGGCCAGGCTCTCACCACCCTCAGGGCCAACAATTCCTTCCTCATGTCCAGCCTGAATCTCCCTCCTTTAGTTTAAAACCATCACCCCTTGTCCTATCACAACAGGCCAAATCTCTGACCTGTCCAGACTACAGTACAATATTATTATTAGAACTACAGTATCTTTGGTATCACTGCTTCTTACAGAAGTTCCTTAGTATCTTCTCCACTATTCACAGTGAGATGTCAGACTTACCTGGAAAAGTAACATCAAACTCGTGAAATTGTTAATTCAATTGCTTCTTAGTATTGGAAATACGTTACAAGGAGACAACCTCATTATAGAGTCCCAGTTCTAGACAACATGACTTAGGAAAAAACCACCATAAGTTACCTGCACATTAGCGAAGTCGACCCGGTTGAGATCGCTGAGCATCTGGTTGATCTGGGATGTGTTCTGCAGCACCGCCCGGGCGGCCTGGGCCAGGTGGTTGAGGGACGTGTATCTCCGCAAGGTCTGCGCGAAGGCACTCACCACCCCGACCTGCGAGACAGCACGAAGGACACGGCCAGCAGGAGCCCAGGGTGCAGGGCGAACACTTCTGTGCTGAGCCCAAGCAGCCCGCGCACATCAGCGGGGGTCACCCGCACCGTGCCCCCCCCCTGCTGCCCAAACATGCGCCGGCACTCCAGGGCAGTGCTTTTGCAGCACCTATTTGCATTTTGCAAACCAACCTCTGCGTTTCTCTTCTGTAACCTAAGAGGTTTTCACACTCTGCCTCTAGCAAGGTGAGGACAGGCTGTGAGAACCCACAGCTTTAGGAGAGGGGTAGTGGGAGCCTTAGGTTCAGCCTCTGCAATGCCATTCAGTCCATGAGGTGTCCTGTACTTTCTAGTACAGGATTTTCTTCCAGAAAGCTTTATTTCAGGACACAGGAATGGCTCAATGGCCAGAGCATCATCAGCTTCTGGTACGAAGAAATCGCCCTACCCGTCCTACCGCTCCTCGCTGATTTTGGTTCATAATTAGTCATTACACTCTGCTAATCTGGAGTACACGTGGCCAAACCCCAGCAGTGATTTCCAGTCACTGGAACACACACTCAGTTCATATCCCCGACCCACAAGGCTCTCCCTCTGCTTACCTTGGTCTGGACAATCTGGGGAGGGAATTCACTCATTGCATTCATCAGCCATCCTTCCAAACTCTTGGCAAAATTACGGATGGCCTGGGTGAGTGTGCCTGCAAAGGAGTCCGCAGAGTTAGAAAGGCTGTTCCATATAATTTTTGGGCACCACTTTTTAGCTTAGGACTGCTGGGGGGAGCACAGCCCTGATCTGGTTACCTGTGATCTCAGTTTAGCATCGAGGGAATCAGCTGGGTCCTGAGATGCGCTCAGACTGTTCTTATTCTTATTCTTATTCTTATTCTTATTCTTATTCTTATTCTTATTCTTATTCTTATTCTTATTCTTATTCTTATTCTTATTCTTATTCTTACTCTTATTCTTATCCTTATCCTTATCCTTATCCTTACTCTTACCCTTATCCTTATCCTTACTCTTACCCTTAATCTTACCCTTACTCTTACCCTTACCCTTACCTTTACCCTTACCCTTACCCTTACCTTTATCCTTATCCTTATCCTTATCCTTATCCTTATCCTTATCCTTATCCTTATCCTTATCCTTATCCTTATCCTTATCCTTTCTTATCCTTATCCTTACTCGCTCTTTAAAGCCAGACGTGTGTCCCAGCACGCAGAGTGACAGGGGCAGCTCAGAGCTACTCACTGGGCACGGGTCTGAGCACGTCTGGGATGAGGATCTCCACCAGCGCCTGGTACAGGATGTGGTCGCAGCTTCTCATCCACTTGAGGATGGGTTCGTATTTGCACAGAGTGATGAGTTTATCTTTCGGGAGGGTGCCTTCGTGTTCTTCCTCGCTGCGGGAGGAGGAGGAGGGAGGCAGTGTTAGCAGCAGGTTTGCATTCAGTGCATCCACCCCTCCTCTTGATTTCTAACCCTTTTTCAGCAGAAAAAAAGCCACACATCTTTCTTTCAAAAGGAAATGTCCAATGGTTTGTACAAGTCTTCTCTGACCCTGCAAGCTCCTCTCTGTCCGTGGGGTGGGAGCTCTGACCACAGTTTTCCCTCAAATCTGTATCTCCCTGTGCTTGGGCTTCACTTTTTCCACCTTTAGCCCCTTTTGAATACTTTCAGAAGGAAAAAGATTTGGCGTTTTGATAAGAAGAGAGCATGAGGTCTCTAACTGAATATGGTCAATCAAGCTTGCATTAGTTTCAGCTTCTAGATGTATGGAAACTTCTTCTGAATGATGAAGACCAAAGATATTTGGTTAAAAAGCAAGCGGAGAAAACTGAAGCCTTAATGCACGGCCAGAGCATCAAAGTAGAGCTGCTCAGACACTGCGCTGGGAATTGGGAATTCGGAAGGGACCTCCCCTATGTGTTACGGCAAAATCCCTAAAGCCAAGCCCTGGACACACTATAAAGAGGCACTTACAGCCTCTGCCTGAGCAGTAAATAAACTCCACGGCCATACTCCTACAACACTCAGGTGGAGAAACTGGCCATCAGGTACCTAAATTTCCCGTTGAGTGCAACCACATTTTGCATTTTCTCACTTTCAGTTCGCCACTTGGATGACATTTTGGTTCTATATTTGTATCTAAGGCAGGGAGAGGGGATCATTCAGAAACAACCAAAGCACAGCGGCGTACCTGGGCGGCAGGGCGGTCGAGCCATCGCTAGCTGCTGGTTTAGGGTTCCAGAAGGATTGCCACAGTTTCTCAATATAATGGAACTGAAGATTCATTACAACATCCAAAGTCACCTAACAACAAAGAACACAACTCATGAGCTGCTTTGCTAGGATTCTGCCAAGTGCAATACTTGAGTTGCAATACCTAGCAAACCATGTTACGTTCCAGCTTTTATTAAGAGTGGGGTATGAGATGAGCACATGAATTGTGTCTCACATCAATTAATAAATGGATTAAAAATATTCCAAATCTTCACCTCGCAGTGTCGCCTGTAGAGAAGCTGCAGCGTTTTCACGTCGTTCATGGTGACCCCTTCTTGTAAGAGGATGTTCCCTAAATCAGGGGCTGGGAACTCGGGAAAGACGTGGGTGACATCTAGGGGAAAATAAATGGGAAAGAGTGAGGAGAGCTCAGTTATGTTGGACTAAAGAAGAGCACCAGGTGCTGCCATCGCTGGTGGCTCTTCCATGTTTCAGTTGGGATGAAACAGGAGAAATGAGACCCAATTCACCCCGTTATAATCTTCCTCTTCAAGTTCTAAGCCTGGACATGAGATATATGACACACCAGGGCAGTTTCCTCACCTATGAACTGCTGATGATGTTGACTTTGAGCAGCGACCGACTGCTCCGGTGTGGGGTGCGGGTTGCTGTTGGAGCCGCTCTCGGCCATGCCGTCCACCTTCTGCACTGGTCTGTACCTGCAACCAGAGCATGGCTTGGGGTGAGCACCGGCACGAGCAAACACCGTCACGCAGGGTTCTGTGTTCATCACTAATACATGAGGTTACATTCAAGGCCAGCAGTTTGAGGGCTGAATATTTCTATCACCTATGCAACCGGAGCGGGGAAAAGTGAGCACTCCCCAAGGCAGCATTAAAGGGGTTAAGATGTTTGGCCAAGGTGAAACCAAAAAAACAAGGAAAATAAGAAGCAGAGCTGGAGCGGGTGCCAGAGTGCAGACTCAGCCTCGGGAGCTGCCTTTGGCATTTACTTTCTGTTTGGGAGCTGAAGAAATAAATTCTGCTTCTCTTTCACTCCAGCGAGAACCAGAAGTGTCCATGTTTCCAGATGATGATTCCAAATTGTTTTGCACGTTGATTTGTATTCCAAATGACTCAGACACAAGACTAAGCACAGCACTATTTAACTTGAGCTGGTGCACAGAAATAAACCACCAACCCAAACAAAAAGCAAAACCCAGCCAAGCACAACACAAGCCCCCAAGTCCTTTAACACTGATTTGGCACAAATAACTCCACAACCGACGTCCTAAAAGAGTTTGGTCAGGGGGAGGCAGTGAAAAGTGGTACTGGGGTTTGCTTTGGGGCAGGATCATGCCCACAGCAGCATCGGGGGCACGGCCGGGAGCACCCACCTCTGCTTCTGGTGGACGGGCTGCTGCCTCATGGCCATGTACTGCGTGTCCTCCTGCAAGCGGTTCAGCGGAGACTCCGGTTTGAGACGGATCCCGTAATAATGATACTTGGAGTTTCCCCTGGAAGTGTCAGGGTTAAAATTGCTCAGTCAATGGAAGGGACGTTGCGGTGCTACAATTTACTCTTAGGCTTGTTTTTACAACGCATTCTACTCCTTACAGAACACAGCAGTTTGCTGCCAAGCGCTATTTGAAGGGCTGAACCAACGAACGCCGTCGCCCCCTCTAAAACTGAAAACCACACGTCGCAAAGTTCAGTGACATCCACATTTAAAACTCAACAAGGCTTGTTCCAAGTAACCCGTGGTAATCAGAGAAGGAGAGACAAGCGTTATAATACAAAGTGTTATTAAACAGAATGACAGAAAGACCTCAGGGGACGCTCTGCTATTTGATTAGGGTTTAAGGATTTGTTTTTTCCCTAAAAACAAACTTTCATCTTTGTCTAGACTTGGACAGAACAAGCCTGACTGAATAGTCAGCTGTGATAAGAAGAATGTCCTTCCGTTGCCAGCACTTCCACAGCAACGGCAACGGGCTTTGATGTGGTTTTGTTCTTGGAGTTGCTCATTTTTGTAGTTTTTGTAAAAACCGAAAGCTGTTTGCAAGCAAAAGAGGCCGTAATTCATCCTCCTTTGCTGGTCAGTGCAGCTGCTGCGATGCTCCTTGCGAGAGCGTCTTTCCATCCCGTTGGACAGATGTGCCAGTTCAAGTTTTTCCACCAAACTGGAACATTTCAATCCCCAAGCGTCTGCTTTTGGGAGCGAGAAGGATAATTCTGCAGCCATGGATACGCGACAACAGTGTGTCCGACTCATTCAGTGATGCTCCCCATTGGAAAATTATATAGATTTAAAAGAGGAATATCGGGCAAAGAAGGAAGCCTTTCCTCCTTGTTGGGGGGGTTTGAATTGTTCAGTTGAATTGTTCGGTCTTTGTCACTGTGCCAAAGGGCTGGACACCCACTGAGCGCTCTGCTACGAACTACAATTGGGCCAAGTCTTAAGTGACTTTAAGCACCTGCAAATTAAATAACCTAAATGAATGAATAAGAATATAACGGCAGAGAGTTTTATTGAGGTTCACTGTGTCCTTCCCAGCCTGCACATTTGCAATTTGAAGTGTTTTTTTCCTGTTTGTCTTTTCTTTCATCTTTGATAGGATTAAAGAATAATCCTTGATAAGGATTTCAGAGCCCCTGCACTTGAACCCATCTCCAGAAATCCAGACTCTCCTTTTCTCTTCCCCGTTCCAGCTGTGGAACGCCCTGGACACATCTGGTTTTGTTCTCGTTTAGAAGACCAAATACTCAAGTTTGAATTGTATTATAAACCCTTATGCAATCAGAGCCAGCACTGCGAGTGCAAACTCAGCTGCGCAGACACTGCGGCTGCTCCCCCGAATGACACATCTGTAATTACAGCACGTACGTTTTCTTACGTTGCGCTTTTGTTGTAACATCGTATGGATCTTCGATGTTTAACAAGTAAAAAATCCGTCACAAGATCCAGCTCACTGCTTTGGGAATTTAAGAAATAAGATGTTGTCTGCATCAAAGATATGGGTACAGGTTCTGGTCTCATCCGTGATGAGGAACTTTACTGGACACAACAGGAGAAACTGCTTCACCGCACCAGAATTTTGGTGACAGGTGACAATGGCAATTGTGAAGATGAGTTACTTCACCTTTCTGACGCAGTGATGGAATGAGAAGCAGCCTACGTTCAAATTAAACATTCTTAGACTCCTTAGGAAATGGATTTAGACCAAATTCCGCTGTGTGGTTGGACAAGGCCCTGTCACCACAGACCCCGAGTGTGTTGTCATGCCCCTCACTATTGATTCATGGTCAGAGAGCACATGGAAAACACTCTCGTGCCTCAGAAAAGCAAATCTATTTTGCACAAGATCACGGTTTGTTGCTTCTGTAGATCCCAGGTTCCAGTATAGGTTGGGAAATTACATATTAGAGAGCAGTGTAGGGGAAAGGGACCTGGGGGTCCTAGTGGACAACAGGATGACCATGAGCCAGCACTGGGCCCTTGTGGCCAGGAAGGCCAATGGCATCCTCGGGTGTTCTACAAAGGGGGTGGTCAGTAGGTCAGAGAGGTTCTCCTTCCCCTCTACTCCACCCTGGTGAGACCCCATCTGGAACATTGTGTCCAGTTGTGGCCCCTCAGTTCAAGAAGGACTGGGAACTGCTGGAGAGGGTCCAGCGTAGGGCAACAAAGATGATTAAGGGAGTGGAGCATCTCCCGTGTGAGGAAAGGCTGAGGGAGCTTGGGCTCTTTAGTTTGGAGAAGAGGAGACTGAGGGGGGACCTTATTAATGCTTATAAATATATAAAGGGTGAGTGTCAGGAGGATGGAGCCAGGGTCTTCTCAGTGTCAAACAATGATAGGACAAGGAGTAATGGGATCAAGCTGGAACACAAGAGGTTCCACTTAAATTTGAGAAGAAACTTCTTCCCAGTGTGGGTGTCAGAGCCTGGCCCAGGCTGCCCAGGGAGGTTGTGGAGTCTCCTTCCCTGGAGACATTCAAGGCCCACCTGGACATGTTCCTGTGCGACCTCACCTGGGTGTTCCTGCTCCAGCAGGGGGATTGGACTGGATGATCTTTTGAGGTCCCTTCCAATCCCAAACATACTGTGATACTGTGATCCCAAAGCTCAGCCCTCCACCCGCTCAGTGATGCTCGTTAGGTTCAAGCATGTGTGAGAAGAGTTTTAGGAGGTTTTTTGTGAACAAAACATAGATTTACACCAACCTGGTTCCCAGGCGGCGAGTCCTCAGCCCCATGAACACGGAACGGATGAGTTTCCCGAAGGAAGCGGCGTTGACCGGGTCCAGTTTGTGCTCCTGGCAGTGCCGCAGGTAATGGTTGTAGAGGGAGCTCCTGGGCAGGCTGACGCCTTCCGCCGTCTCATAGTTGTCCAGCAACCACTGGAGCTTCACGTGCGGGAAACACAAAGAAATAAAGGAGACATGAAAGTCTAAAGAGGGCTGGAATGGGCTGAATCAAGCACTGTCAATGCACAAATGTCAGAAGAGCCTGACAGCCAGAGTTCAAGAGAACTTAATGCTGGGTGGTTAATTTATATGAGTTAATTTATATAACTCACTCTGGTTGCATCTATATCAAAGGACCCCAAGCCCTAAGCTAATAAGCCAAATGAAAGTGCTGTCAGATGTTGCATAAAACCCAGCCCGCCTTGCATTGGGGTAAATTCCCTCAAAACAAAGCTATGAGAACGCATGTTTTCCAAGAATGAAGATGTTAAGATGCTGTCTAAGAGGCACAAATATTAAGGGAAGCAAACAAGCTGCAGAGTCTTTATTAATTTGAAGATTGGTACGTCTGCAACTCTGCCCTTAACAATAAAATTCACGGTTACCAAAGCAACCTTAAAAATAGGAGGGGGTCCGTGTATTTGTTAAATGTTGCTGTCTGAACTTCTTCTGACATTTCTGTTGACTAAAGTTTGCAATGAATATAAATCACTTACACCCAGCCGGTCTGAAAGGGCAGACCCGGCACACAATGTCAGCACAGGAATCCCAATGCAACAAACCCCCAAACCTCAACCCCCTTTAATTACCTAAACGACTTCAGCATCAATAAAGCAAGTGCTATATTAAATGAATTTTTGAAGGAACTAAATGTACAAATGGCCTAGAATCAATAGCTTGGGTAAGAGCCCTTTCATTGCCGTTAGGACATTTGGAATTAACGTTTTCAAGACCTCCACCCACCAGGAGCAGCTGCGTTCACACCAGACCAGCGGCAAAACACACTCAGATGCCAAAGTATCATCCACGTCACCTCCTTACAACAAATAGTTCGAGCACGTCTTGTAATGAAGCACAAAGTTAGTGTAGAAATCAGCGGGATTTAACCATGTGCATGGATGTATTAATACAAGTTGGTCTGTGCTTAAGTCCTCCTCTGTGCTTAAGTCCCCTGTACTGATTTTCTAAACCTGTTCTAATTCCAAGCTTAAAATAATAATAGTAATAGTAATAGTAATAGCAATAGCAATAGCAATAATAGCAATAATAGCAATAATAGCAGTAATAGCAGTAATAGTAATAGTAACAGCAATAGCAATAACAATAGCAATAGCAATAGCAACAGTAATAGTAATAGTAATAGTAATACTAAGAAGAAGAAGAAGAAGAAGAAGAAGAAGAAGAAGTTGCATGTCACTATGGAAAATTCAGATACAAAAATCTCTCATTTAAATTTGATCCTGCCCATTTTCAGTCTAAGCCCAGACACTGCTAGAATATTCCCTTGTTATTGTTTAACCCCAGGCGGTGGTTTAAAGTAGTAAAGACAAGCTCTTGCCCCCAAGGGGGAAGAAGGGAAAGGGAGGAAAGGCTGGGGGGTTGAAAGAGAAGCAGGGGGGTTAAACCCGGCTCGAACAAGGCTCGTTGGGAGCGCGGTACCGTGCGGTACTCAGCCGAGGGCGGGCGCGATTCCAGCAGCAGCCGCCAGAGGGCGGCCATGGCGCGCCCGGGGCGCGGGGCGGCGGGAAAACGCGGAGCGGAGTCCGAGCGGGATCCGGAGCGGGATCCGGAGCAGGAGCCCTCAGGATGGCGGCCATTAAAGAAAAGAGCCTCCTCGGGAGCTTCCCGCTTAAATACGGAGCGTGACGCTCCCCGTGCGGCCTCGTCCCGTTGGCCGGCGCCGCCGCCGCTCCTCCCCGCGTTACCCACACGGGAAACTGAGGAACGGCCTTGGTCCCCTGGGTGACGGGCGAGATAGCGGCGACATTCGGACATTCTTCTCGTAGCAAAAAAACCCAAACATTGGAAAGCTACTGGAAGAAAACATGGACTGCGTTCCGGGGGAGAAGTCGTGTTATCGCGTTATTGTCCAACGAAATCCAAAACAAAAGACCGAGCTGGCAACCAAGAGGGAGAAGATTCTGAGCCGCAGGAGGAAAATTAAGTCGCTTTCAGTCAAACCAGCACATCCCTCCACCTTGCAGCTTTTTCTACAAGCGTCTTTTTATCTCCCTTTGAACACTACGGCGTTTCACAATACGAACTCCCACTGTTGAGTTAGAAATCCATTCCGACACGCACAAAAAAGCCGAAAAAAGAAATCCTGTCAGAATACAAATAATTTTCAATATGTAATTTTTGCTTTGCCTACATTGGTAATAACAGACCAGGTACTTAAAATGCGAACATTCAGGACGCTTTGCATTTATATCCCTTATTCTCTTCGCTGCTCGAATATTTCTCAGTTGCGACAACAAGGTTTTCCAGTTTCAATCCTGTTTACACGACGATCACGTTCCAATAAAATCACCGCGCAGCCATATGCTGCTTTGTTTGCTATCGGCACCACGGGGGAACATTTCCATCTCATTTCTACTTGATTTTTATTGACTGTTTGTTTTGATTTAAAAAAAAAACCTTTAGCAAAAACCTCGTCCTTGTTCGATTCAAGGATGGGTTTTAAGGATGGAAAATAGACACATGTGGCTGGCTGAGAAGAGAATAAACCCTTTTCTTTGTTTCTGAAGGTCCAGGTTTGGAGAGGTTTCCTTATGGGCACTTCTATGTAAAAGAAACCAAGAAGACACAATTTGTGGTTCATATTTAAGGTGTTTTTATCTGAGACAAAGAGCAGCAGATTCCTAAATCCCTGCTAAGCCCAGCTCAGAGTTAGGATGGACCCTGGGTCATCCTGAGCCCAGCAATGGGCAGAAACGCTTCCCTGCTCAACCCCACCGACTTTTTGCCATTAAAGTTTCACCAAAACCTGTATATTTCCTTGAAAACTGTATTTTCTAGAACAAGTGCCTCTCAGCTCTGGGCCCTCTGGGCCCTGAGCCCCCATACAGCACAAGCTCCAGCATCACCCGCTTTTCTAACTCTATCAGCACCCACCTAAGAGCCATTTACCCACAGGGAAGAAGTCAATTTTGGGGTTTTTAGGGTTTGTTTGTGGGTGTGTTTTGCTTTATAGTGAGGAAAAGGTCCATTTTCACCCTGCTGCTCTGACTGCTATGGGCATCCAGGAGCCACGGGGCCTCGGGCAGGTTACAGCATCCAACCCCTTCCCCTGTACCCAGCTTTGGGCACTTCTGTACCAAAATTGTCATCATTTCCCTCAAATTCCTTTGCGCCATCTGCAGGCTCATGTTTGGCAAAGGAGGAACCCTTGACCCAGTGACTCTGGAGCGCACTCGTGAGCTTTTTCAGCAACGCTAATACATTGACGTGATTTCATTAGAAACATCATGTGTCGCCGGAGTATTAACGTTAGCGTGGGCTTCCAAATTTGGTATTTCAAGTGCACTTAAATAACCTCTTGGGGAGTTTTTGAAGCTAAATTAAGTTATCAAGTGTAGCTCCATTTCACATTGACTCTGTTTAAACAGCATTATGTTAAAAATCCCCTCTTGACTGAGATACCTCGGCTTTGATTTAACGCAAACCAAGGGTTCCTGGCATGGAACATCTGCTGATGGCAACAAAACAAACCATTAGCCCACGAATGCACAGATTTGCACAATGAAATTTCGAATGAGGGACAGAACACTTAATGAAAAGCCCTGCAACCTTAAGACTAAAAGCAATTAAGTCACAACTAACAGTGCAATTAGGATGATCTCAGATCCTCGGCTACTCACTGTTATCAAGCTCATATTTTGCTGTCAGCCTCGACAAATTGCAGTCACCTGCTGCTTCGCTCGGCTGAAATCTCATTTCTATCTTCGCTTTCTTTCCTCTGTCCTTTTCCTGCCATTATCCTGAGACAAATGTGGGATGCGCAGAGACCCCCAGACCTGGAACAACGCGCCTGGTTCTGCGGGTTTGTGTTTCCAAACTACAACCAGGAACCTCCAGCTTTCAGAAGTTGAACTAAGGACCGAGCTCAACCGAGAGCCCCGGCCTGGACTCTGGTATCAGCTTAAGAGAACCAGACCTCTGGTTTAACATTCCTTTGGTTTTCTCAGGTTATTTCTCTGGGGTGAAAAGGGCAAAGGTTTTATTTTGCAGGACCTAAGAATGACAACGGATCTGCCCCCACACATAAAGCAAAATGTTAGAATCAAGAAGCAGAACTTTGCGCGCTGTGATTTAGCAGCTTGATCCAAACCCCGGTGAAGCCAAAGCAAGTCCAATGACTCCAATGGGACTTGGATTAGACCCTTCAGACCTCACCGAGCACGGGAGCCACAAACGGTGACGCAGAAGGCCCAGAACAGCGGGGGCTTCACGCAAAGCAGGGCAATGGGTGGCACAGCGGGCAGAGAGAGCGAATGGGTTTAGCAAAGCGGTGCGGCAGTGAAGGGCTTCCCGAGGCACAGAGAGAGGCGGGAGGCAGCTCTTGGTGCTCGCTGTCGATGGGGGATCTGTCCCAATTCACACCAAGTTATTACTGTAGAATTACAGGTTATTTTCCAGCCATCTTTCAATTGCAATGAAAGGACCGAACTTCCTCGCGTGTGTTTATCTCATTGCCCGCAATTTCCGTTGCGAGGCAGGTGGAATAAATACACAGGGTAGAGGAAGCTCAGGGAATCCGCAGCATCTTACACACAAACACGAACGTCGTGGCACTTTTAGCAGATTCTGGTTTTCTTGGGAATGGGCGGCTTTGGGCTGAATGGCAGGCGGCTCCTGCTGTTGAATACACCAAAGGGCTACAAATAATGCTCCTACCAAAGCGGGAAAGAGGTCGGAAATTCCGATTGTAACTTACATGGCTGTTGAGCAAACTGCTTTTGTGTGATGTAATCCCTTCATTTTTGTGTAGGTTTTCAATCGCCATTTCAAGCTAAAGAAAATGTGCACAGGGGGAAAAACAAAAGGGGAAAAAAAAGAAAAAGAAAGGAAATCAGATAGTTAGCAACAGCCAGGATTATTATTTCTTTATTAATATTTGAATGATTAATGCTTTATATCAACAGGCTTGTGAAAAAAAAGAGGCAAACAGATGAGGCACAGTCCTTATGGGGTGAAGCTGCAGAGACGTTATTGTACGGCATGCGAACTGACAACACAGCGAGAATCCCTGCCGGGTGAAAGAGCGAGACCTTTGGACCTTCTATATGCATTGCCCATTCATAAAAGAAAAGCAGTTTTCCTTGTCTTTCCCCTTCTCATTTGGTCTAGAGAGACCAAAGCACCTCCAGACAGACAGGCCAAAGAGATTCGCTGCAGAAAAAGCACATTTTACCCAGATCTTTTAAAGAAACATCTAATTGTAAGCAGTATTTGACACCCAAAGCCACAGCCTGTGCTGTATCCATGTCTGAACATGATACACTGCCCAAACACCTCCAGCTCACATCCCTCTGTTTCCATCTAAAAGTCATGGAGAAGCGACCACTGAATTCCAGCAGGGTCAGCCTAGGGCTGGGTGTCACTTTGGGTTTGGTTTCTTTGAGGAAAGTGTTTAGCACAGCGTGATGCACAACAAGGAACGGAAGCCGCTTGCTGCTGCAGCCTCGGGGAAATGAGTCAGTGCTGGGGGAGACACCGTTTCCTTCCCCTACGTGTTGAGCAACACCCCTTACGCAAGCACCGAAACGCTGCCCGTCCTTGTCCTTCGGCATTGCGGTAACTGCCCTGTCCAGAAATACCTTGAGTCTGCAGGAAAAAATAGGACGGGAAAGACTAAAAGCTCTTCAACAGCCCCACACGGGGTGAGGAGCTCTGAGGACCCACTTATGGGAGCTCTCAAGGATTTCCTCAGTTGTTATAGCCTAATTGAAATGAAGATTAATAGTGCTCTGCTGGCACAGAACGGGATGCGCTGTTTCAGCCCATTTGGTGGAGCAGATCATCATTCCAGCAGATAGGGAAGATGATTTGCTTTAAATATTGGAAGATTTTATTGAGTGTGCGCACAGTCATCGCCAAACACCGCAGCTCCCAGGCGGCTCTGGCGCTGCGGCTCGTCCTGCAGCGCTCCCTGGTCCCAGTCTCCGCTGAAGATGCTCTCAAGGTCTCGAGCACCCAGCGCCCTTCAAACCCTCTGGCCTCTTGTTTTCCAAGCCCTCACCTCTCTGTGCTTTGACATCCACCCCTTCGCACCACAGCCCTGAGGTGCAACCACTGCGGCTTCCTTGGCTCCATCCGCACAACTTGTACTTTGCTTTCTCTCCACAAACCCTTAATCCTGTCCCCTTTTGCCAGGGCTACAGCCTCTCCAGCCTTTCCTATTCTCTGCTTAAGCAAGACATTGCAACAAAAAATCATTTATTTGATTCAGTCATTGCTTCCTTAAACCTTCCAGTATCTGTCCACACATTACCACGTGAAGTTTAAAGCGGTTATCGTGGCCCTGCTGGGTCCCCGCCTGCTCTGCTCTGTGCTGGAAGAGCTGAACACCACACACAGACACAGTTCTCTCCTGGCTGAGGGAGCTGGGGCTCTGGAGCTTGGAGGAGACTGAGGGGTGACCTCATTCCTGGGGATCAATATGGAAAGGGGCAGTGTCAGGAGGATGGGGCCAGGCTCTTCTCGGTGACAACCAGTGACAGGACAAGGGGTAATGGGTGCAAACTGGAACACAAAAGGTTCCACTTAAATTTGAGAAGAAACTTGTTGGGGGTGAGGGTGTCAGAGCCTGGCCCAGGCTGCCCAGGGAGGTTGTGGAGTCTCCTCCTCTGCAGACATTCAAACCCGCCTGGACCCCTTCCTGTGGAACCTCAGCTGGGTGTTCCTGCTCCATGGGGGGATTGCACTGGATGAGCTTTCCAGGGCCCTTCAACCCCTGACATTCTGGGATTCCATGGCTGCCACGCACTATTTCACCCTCTTGAGCCCCTCCACAAGAGCTACGGACATTCCTTGTTAAAATACCTTCAGAAAGTATTCACAGAGTGAATTTATTTCATAAAGGTCACTTCCTAATTTATTTTTGGTTTTGCTGAACAGCTTTATGTTGTGTGATAAACAGTTACACACTAAACCTGCTCATGGGACACTCCTGTTGACACATATCCTACTCTGGCTTTTACTTTTTGCCCATCGCCATGGAAATTAAAATGAAAACAAAAACCAAAGGCCAAGAGTAATGTTGTGCAGCTCTGCGAGGTGACACGAGGTGACACGAGGTGACATGAGGTGACAAGATCAGCCACTACTCCCTTCAGAATAACCAGCTTGAGCAAAAATCAGTGCTGGTTTTTCACTATGAGCAGTTACAATACGCAGAGTTCTCACACAAGGAACGAGCCCCAGCTAATCCAGATGCATCTGTCATTTCCACCCAAAGCTAAGGGCTCTCCCCTAGTTCTACCCAAGGCAGAGCACATTTACTCCAGGATCAAAGGCAACCTTTCAAGGCATAAAGATTGAAAAATCCTTCAGTCTATATTCTAAAACTCACTGGGAAAAGAGCGTCCGCCGAACCAGGCAGATTTTCAAGAGGACTCAGCAGCAAACAGCTCCTGGTTTTCTCCCTGGGTGGTGCTGTTCACATTTTAAAATCTGGCCACATCCGCTGAATTACACCCACATTTGTAATGGTGTTTCCGTACAAACACATAAACACGCAGACGTCGGGTTGGAAAGGAAGGTGAACGTTGTCCCAGCAAAGCAGCTCCGAGCCCTCTGAGTGGGAGATTCTCAGCTAAACGCTGCAGAAAGGCTGGTTTGGGGGTAATATCTGCATCTCCCCAAGTCCCGCACAGCTGGACAGCTGTGCTCTAGCAACCCAGCACCTCAACACGAGTCAAAACAATGGAGCTTTAAAACATTTCTGTTTGATCAGTATTATCCCTAAAACACATTTTCTGTAGCACGTGGCATGGACAGAATACACAGTGGTGTAGGAGGAATACACAAAGACTTTTCCATCGCTGTGCGTTTGGTGCGATCAGCTTGACATAGCTTATGTGCTAATTAGCCGCCGTCTTAATAATGGATTTTTCAGGTGTCTTCATAACTAAAAATACATCTTTCAAATTGGAAAGCCAAAGCATTTTGTTTGGGGGGAAGAAAAGAAATCCCCAAGTATTTTGTCTGTGTAATCTCAGTGATCCACTCGGAATGCTTGGCCAGCCCAGCAGCCAGAGAGGCATCCCCAGCTCGGGGATGGAACATCCCCAGCTCCCGCTGGGGAACATCCCTCGTACACCAGTGTCTGTTCCCTCCTTTGCACGGCACCTTATACAGACATATACACAATGATTAACGCTTGATTATCTGAAGGTTTTTCAGTTCCCTTGGACTAATTCCTGGCCCCCGAGCTGCAACATGTGCAGAGCTACATACCGTTGCTGGAGAGGAGCGTGAAGTATGTGACAGAGAATGTCTAGTGTTTTCCATCCCCCCATGAATGAGATAGGCTCCCGAGCCGGAGAGGATCGGACTTCCCCCAATGTCCATGGTGATGCCCACCATGTTGTGAGAGGGAATGGCTGTAGGAGAAGATGCCGCTGTAGTCACCTGAGCTCCACCGCCCTGCGCTTCGAAATAGGACGCGGCGCTGCTGGGGGCGTAAATCTGAGCTTCGGTGCTGTACGAGTAGGCGGCTCGTCTGTCGAAGGAAGAAGAGGGTCAGCAGGTGGAGAGGAGCGTGCGGGTCTAATCGCACGGACAGTGGTTTCCAACATCTGCACCACCTTTCAAAAAACCCGAGTCCTTTGTCGGTGGGATTTGCTCCGTTCAAATGGAAACCTGTGCTGTACCCTGTTTCCCCGAAAATAAGACAGGGTCTTATTTTTGCTTCAAAAGATGTCTTAGGGCTGATTTGCAGGGGATGTCTTATTTTTCCATAATAACAACCTACATTTATTCTTGAAAAAAAAAATCAACATTTATTCAAATATAGTCATGGCATCCCATTCTGTCACATCTGTCCCACTGCATTCTATTGCCAATTAATTTTACTTTTTTACATGTACAGCTGCCTGGACACTATTTAAATTGACTTTTAAAATAAACTGTAACTAGGGCTTATTTTTTGAGTAGGGCTTATATTTTAAGCATCCTCAAAAATCCTGGAAAATCATGCTAGGGTTTATTTTCTGGGTAGGGCTTATTTTTGGGGAAACAAAGCCTGGGAGGACCAAAGGGCTCAACCCGCTCAGGGTGGGACCAGGGCTCTGCTACAGCCAACAAGAGACTCTTACATGGTTCCGTTGGTATAAACGGCTTCTCCTCCTTCCACATACTGGACCTGGGATGGATATACGTGCTGCACGGATTGCACCTGAAACAAGCATCAGAAACTTGAGTTAGGGATATGTTATTGCCTAAGAAAAGCAGGAGAAATTGCATCTTACATCCTTAACAAACTCTCAACCTTACCTTGACATTTAGGCTTTCTTTTGAAAAGAAGCAGCAAAACAAAGCAAACAAAACTTTGGAATCCCAAAGGACGGATTTCTATTAAAAGGTCAAATGGAAATAAATAAATAAGCAGTTGCTCCCTGAGCAGTGGAAACAATGGAGCTGGGTTTCCTCAGCACACGCGTCTCAGGGCTGGTTCTGCGCTGAGTAACAAGGGGGAGACCACGCTGCCCCGTTCCTGCAGAGCCCATGGGCGCGCTGGCCCTTGGCCGTGCTCAGGGGGGATGCACTTGCCCCCTCTCTCAAGTTTTGGGCTTTATTTTTCTGAAACTGAGCAACCCAATAAAAAACAGCTAAAGGAAAAAGTGAAGAGAGTCAGATTCTCTGTCCACATGAAGCAGCACCACAGACGCCCGGTTTCTTAGGAAACAAGGACTGCGAAAGGCAAAGTTCAGATAAATAAAAACACTTGTGTGGCTTTCCATCACCAAACCTTTCTATGAAGCCACATGCAGTACATTATTTGTGTAATTAAAAAAAATCCCCAATGCTTTGCCTCTAAAAAAATCTTTACAGAGGAGGGCGGCTTTTGAATGGCAATTAAAAGCAACCATCAAATCTACAAAGACAACTGCTACGGTAAAGGTTCTTTCCAAACTTTAAATATCTCAAGAGTTTCTCTAAGAATGGAACAGAGAGATGGAGAAAGCTGCTCTCGCAGTGATCTCCAGTTCTCTAATTGCACACAACTCTTCAATTAAGAGCACGCATTGGCAAGGCCACACCTGGAGTATTGTGTTCAGTTCTGGGCCCCTCAGCTCAGGAAAGAGATTGAAGGGCTGGAGCGGGTCCAGAGAAGAGCAACAAGACTGGGGAAGGGACTTGAACACAAGCCCTATGGGGAGAGGCTGAGGGAGCTGGGCTTGTTCAGTCTGGAGCAGAGGAGGCTTAGAGCTGAGCTCAGCACTCTCTAGAACGACCTGAAGGGCAGTTCTAGCCAGGGGGGATTGGGCTCTTCTCCCAGGCACTCAGCAATAGGACAAGGGGGCATGGGCTTCAACTCTGCCAGGGGAAACTGAGGCTGGAGATGAGAAAGCAATTCTGTGCAGAGAGAGTGGTCAGCATTGGAATGGCTGCCCAGGGAGGTGCTGGACTCACCGGCCCTGGAGGTTTTGAAACTGAGATTGGCCATGGCACTTAGTGCCATGATCTGGTCAATGGACTGGAGCTGGACCAAGGGTTGGACTGGATGAGCTCTGAGGGCTTTTCCAACCTAGTCTGTTCTGTGATTCTGTGATTCTAAGCAGCTGTTTGGCACAGTTTCAAGTGTCGCATGGGACGTGGGGTCCTGTTAACAGGGGGTCCCTGCCCAGTGTCTCACCACAGATATTACCTGTTGAGGAACCTGCTGAACTCTGGGAACAGAGATCTGCTGCATCTGTGCTCCTTTGGGAGCCGAGCCTGCTGCTTGCACCAAAACCCTCTGAAAGAAGAAAACACGGTAAGATACACTTATTTTCAGTCTGTAACACAGGTGAATCAGGTATTCTCTCACAAAGAAGCTTGCCTCCCACTCCTGGCAGCAACACCCCTCACTTAGCATCCCTGTGGTCCCATCCTTCCAATACAACCTGCACCGGACACCAGCCTGAACTCAGTCCTCTGAACCTGGGAAAAGTTGGATCCACATTTTCTGACACGGATCGTCCTTAATAACAGCACCCAGCTGACTGACGGGAGGAGCTCAACGTGAGGTTCAGTCATCACTAAACGAGAACCCCCATCACACATTCACATTTTCCTCGTCGGGCTGCAACACTCCTTCTCTTACGGCTCCCGTACCAAACCACGCTCTGCTTCCTGCGACACGGAATCGCAGCCTCCAAGGTGCCACAGCCTTGTGGTTTCTACCAGCACCACAGCTCAGATGGTTCTGAGTTTCCTGAACAATTGTGCGGCTCCCTGCAGCATCACCAAGGGCACAGAAACGTTCTGCGCTGCCTCGCGGTGGCCGCCGTGCCCTCCGCCTCTCCCCTGTGTCAATCCCATCGTCTCCCAGCTCTTCAGTTACGGTCAGCGTTCAGCTGGAGGTTGGACACACGGCTCGTGGAGCGCTCAGCACCTTGCGGATCCCGCCAAACAACCGCAGCGACGTGGGGGATGGAAAGAAACGATTCAGTGATGCTTGTGGGAACAGAGCCTGGGCTACCGGCACGAGAGTAAGAAAGGACTTTGACAATTTCTGGCTACCTGACACATATATATTTATGATTTTTAGCCCTCTTACACTGTCCTGACACACCATTTGTAACAAGCCAGAAATTACATTCTTGCAGAATTGTAGGGATCCGCTAATTGCCCAGATTTCTAGGCATCCCCAGCCCCCAGTGCGTTCGCACACACGGGACATCCTGCAGCTGAGCTGGTGGCAGGGACACGGACACTTAGGCCAGGCATCACTTCGCCCATTTGCTCTCCAAAAGAGGCTCTAACCAGTGCACGAGGAGAACATTAAAAGCCCTTTTCCAAGTCAGGCCTTGATGGTGCCACCTACACCAAGGTCTCAGCAAGATCTGCTCCTTTCTCCTACTTTTTACCCATTCTCTGTCATTGCTTTTACCAAAGGACACAGCTGTGGTACAGCTGCCCCGCTCAGAGTTTGTCACCGCCTGTCCGTTCGCTCCTGTCACCTTCCAATCCCCAAAATGAATCATCCCCAACCTGTAAGATGAGGCCGTCGCGTTCACAGAGCCTCCTCTGGCAGCGAAAGGCAGACCAGTGATCCATACCACCAAAGGCTTCGGCTTCGTGCTGCCCGTAGCTCATTCCCGGGATGTCCCACGTCCTGCTGGGGGGACCGGAGGGCTGGGGATGCTCCTCTTCAGGGATCTTCCACAGTGCTCTGGGGATCCCCTCAGCCATGGAGTTCCACTCAATGCTTCGTGTCATGACCACAGCGCCAGCAAAGGTTGGATGGGTAATTCCAGAATCCAAAGCCGGTGGGTTTTGTGAACTTCTTTACCACGTTGTCACAGTCCAGTTTGCACTAATGACCGACGATCCCTGGGAGACTCGACGCTATTGATCAGCGGTATCCACGTCATTACAATACCAACAAAAAACATTATCCAGAGCAACCGAAAATGGGGAGGCTGAAAGATGATGGAGAGCTGGCCAAACACAGACCGAATTACACGATGCGAATGTCCACGTCTCAAATGCTCCTACCACTCGTTTTAATTATTTCTTTTCATCAGCATCCAATGGCAGCTACTTCTGCTCACTTGGGAATTGGAGAGAAGGGTGTAGCCAAGTTACACCCACCCATCCTCTTATTCCTCCAGCTTCCTGCGACAGAAACTTCTTTTGATAGTTCCTCAAATGGATTAAAAAGGCACCAGTTTTACTTAACCCTTCCCATTTTGCATTAGGTGGGTTTGGTTCATCAGCTGAAGCCATTCTAGCATTTCTCTTTTATCAGGAGACCTCCCAAGTGCTTTGTGTGCATGTACATGAATCACAAGGCTCCCCTCCCCGATTTGAAATGTCAGGATCTACCAAAGGCCGAGACCAGCACGTGGCTCCTCCACCCTGCCTTTATTGACACACCAAATAACGACAACAGGATATTCTACTGCAGCAAACACCAAACTGGCACGAAGCGAGCTAAGTTCAAATCACAACCCCACATTTTAAAGCTTGCACGGAATACCCACAGCCTTTAGCAACACAAAGTCCAGCAACAGGTTGTCCCCACTACCTCGACGAGTTGATTAACAATAAACCGTATAAACCCCCCCGGATTAAAACACATCTGCCAGGAAAACAGGTCTGTTCTCCATGGCAACGGCACTCCCGGCTGGGCACGCGTTACCTGCTGAGACGCCGGCACCGGCTGCACCACCGGGGCTTGGGCTGAGGCCGATGGGTGAAGAGCCACCGAAGCTGCCGCGTCCGAGCCGGGCTCTGAGCTCTGCATGCTCACTGCGGGGAGAACAGGGACATCAGCCAGGAAAACACAACCACACGCCCCGAGAACGCCCCGGGAGCCCAGCGGGAGCAAAACCCCCGTGGAAGATGCAGGGAAGGAAGGTAGAGCTACCTTCCTACGCACAGGGCTCGTTTTGGAGCTAATTTTAATACGGTATTCGATGAAGAAAAAAAGAAAGTTGCACAATTGTTCCACAGAAAGGAGAGGGAAGGAACAGAAAAAAAACGTTTCTATATATAACCAAAAAGTAGCATTGGAAAATTATTGTGTCATAGCAAGGGTAACTTAGATCTGGAAGAGTAAGGGCTTATTTTAAAAATGGTTTTTTCCCTCCTGCCTTATCAGGTTTAACTGCCTGGAGCTCAGGTAATGCTTTGATTGCAAACTGGGGTGGTCGGTTTGGGTTTATAATCACAACTAACGCTGTAACACTGGCCCAGGTACCCAGAGAGGTGGTGGATGAACCATCCCTGGAGACATCCCAGGCCAGGCTGGATGGGCTCTGAGCACCCTGAGCTGGTGAAGATGTTAATTGGCGCTGATGAAAAGCTGACAACCTAAACCAAATTCCTACGCTTCGAGAAGCGCAAAGGTGCTAAAAAGCTTTGCCGGCACCCTGGGAGCACGGCTACCCCGGGCTGGCACCGGAGCCAGAGCTCCAGAGCGTTAATAGAGCGTCGGTTTCCAAGGAGGAGGAGGAATGTGGCATCCCAAGCCTTGCTCTTCTCTCTTCTCGGAGCTGTACGTGCAAAGTGAGGAACACTCTTGTACCTCCCTGGTCATCCCGTGGAGCTCGTCCATCTTTGGCCACTCTGCCGCATCCCTAAAGCAAACGCTCTCCTTCAAGTTTATTTTTCACCTCCCGCGGAGGAGGAAGTTTTATGGGCGCCTTGGTCATCCTCTCCTAACAGAGAGGTCCCAAAGATCTAAGGTTTGCTGCCTTCCACTCACTGTGACCTAAGAGCGGTTCATCCCAGCCACGTTTGCTTCCCACTCCTGGCTGGGGAGGACGCTGGGGCCCTCCCACTGACCCACAGCAGCTATTAAACGGTGTCTCGTGGCTTTGACAGCGGGTGAAAGTCTGACGGCTTAGCAACTCCCCCGCTACCGGGGAGTTTGCACAAACTGAGAACCTAATTAAGAGCCAACAGAGCTGCTGGTGGCTCACAGGATCCGCAGCCACTTTCCCAGCTCCAGGGCTCCTTGTTGGCTTAAGAAGAACAAAAAGACAAGTCAATTATGCGTTGCCAAGGGAAAAAAAGGAGTAAAATCAGATGAGAAGCGCCTTAGTCAGACATTTGCGTTTCAGGTAGAGACAAGTTGAAAGGCCGGGTGATGTCAGGGCAGCGTCAGGAGCGCGGAAAGCATTGCAAAAATCTGGATTCCAGGTTGCATCATCGCCGAGTGAACCAGATAACAAGGCTGCCGCGCTCCGGCAACGCTCTGTTTACACACAGCTCTCGGTATCCAAGCAAACAGCGGTGACAGGAAAGGAAATACAGACAAAAAAAAAAAACCTAATAACTTCTGGGCGCTATTTCTGGTTCTGCCACCAGCTCGCTCTGTGACCTTGGATGAGATGCTTCCCCTTCTCAGGGCTTCAAGCTTCCCCTCCTAAAAAAGCCACGATGCTCCCCAGGTGAGGGGTTTTTGGAGCAGTGTCCCCGGGGGCTGTCAGAGCCTGAATGCGTGTGACAAAGACAAGCGGTCACATTACAAGCCTTGAGGCTTGCTAAAAGCTCCAGTTGTCACCGTTTCATTCATAAGCCACATCGCCTTCGTGTAAATAGCCTTTGTTAACCTCGCCTGCCCACATCAGCCGCACAACGCTGGGAAAACAGAGATAAGAGGAGCAGCTTGAAGTATTTTTCACATCTAAGTTTGCAGCGAGATGGGGGAGAAAAGGACAGGGTGGTAGATACCACATAGAATCCTCCTGTGAGGACCGAGGAGGAAAAGTGGCAGCAGCATCCGCAGCAGCGTCCCAGCTCCCAAAAAGCAACTGGGAAAGGATGGGGGGCTGATGGGAGACCCCCTGGTAGCAATGAAGGTGCCCCATGGCGCTCGCTCTGCACTGCGGTTCTGCCATCCAGGACACCGGGAGGAACTGCAAGTATTTTTCCACAGAACGCTGTTAATATAAACTATCAGCTCCTTTCGGAGCTTAAACAGCGAGACCTCAAATGTTGAATAACCGCAGCTGATGGGAGATATATTCCCTTTATTTCGCTCTGGTCGGGGCTCTGCGGGATGTGGAAGCAGCAGCAGCTCCGAGGCTTCAAAATAAAGAGGATGTTAGTCCCTGCCTTCCCCAGGCCCGGCTCGCTGCTGGTGTCATTGCAGATGACTTGCTTAGTATTTTTATACTAGAGGAAAATGTCACTGTTTGAAGCGAATATCACTCTCCCCCCACCTTATTTTCCCAACCAGCCCCTCCAAACCCAGCGTCCCCTTCCCGCAGCGCCCGGGGCAGAGGTTTGGGCCATCTGCACATCCCCACGGCCCTGAAACAGCAATTCCAGACCAACCCGAGCTGGCACGGGAGCGGTTTCTTCTAAAAAGTGTCCTGAACCGTGTGTCACAACCTCCAGCCTTTTAATGGGCAGTGGTAAGCGGAGGGGATGGAGAGGGGAAGCAAACATGGCAAGGAAGCTGGTAATAAGCTGATTCTGGAGAGGCTGCTTATTACATCGCTTCAAAATGTTATAAACAGAGAAGGCACCAGAGCCTTTCACTGATTAGGGTAAATTAATTTAAAACAGAAGCAAACACTGCTTGTCTAAGAGCTCCAGTTACCTGGAAACACAGATAAACCCCAAACACACGTTTCAAGGGCAGCAGGCACTAGAACTGTGCTTTTTGTTTTTTCAGAAACCCGGTCCTCATGGAAAAATACAAATTTGGAAATGTCTTTTATTAGCAAAAGTTAATAATATACCAAAATCCAAATATACACCCTGTGTTTAATTAGATTGCATGGAATCGAGTCAAGTAATAGGTATCCACACACGTGATTGCTGCGTAGCAGCAGGTCACTGAGCTTTGCTGTTTCTTTAGAAGCGGCTTTCGGAGCGGCACAGGAGAGCATTGGGGTTCTGGAGCTTCCGCAGAGTCGGCTCACAACAGCAGAAGCCGTGATGGTTTAATGCTGCTGGCAGCAGCGTATGGACAAACCCCACGTGCACGGATCTCAGACCTGAACACGGGCAAAGTAACATTGCACATCTCCCTCGCATACAAAAACCCATCCTGTTTTCTTTGTGGGTCTGGGCCCCTCAGTTCCAGAAGGACAGGGAACTGCTGCAGAGAGTCCAGCGCAGCCACCAAGATGCTGAAGGGAGTGGAGCATCTCCCGTGTGAGGAAAGGCTGAGGGAGCTGGGGTTCTGGAGCTGGAGAAGAGGAGACTGAGGGGTGACCTCATTCATGTTTACAGATACATAAAGGGTGAGTGTCAGGAGGATGGAGCCAGGCTCTTCTCGGTGACAACCAGTGACAGGACAAGGGGCAATGGGTTCAAACTGGAACACAGGAGGTTCCACTTAAATTTGCTAAGAAACTTGTTCCCGGTGAGGGTGGCAGAGCCTGGCCCAGGCTGCCCAGGGAGGTTGTGGAGTCTCCTTCTCTGCAGACATTCAAACCCGCCTGGACACCTTCCTGTGGAACCTCAGCTGGGTGTTCCTGCTCCATGGGGGGATTGCACTGGGTGAGCTTTCCCGGTCCCTTCCCATCCCTGACATTCTGGGATTCTGTGAATAACACAAACACTCTCCAAGTGGCCAGGACTGGATTCCTTCAGATCAGAGCGATCCCCTCTTGGTGCTCAGAAGCACAGGGAGCAGCACGCAGGGTATTCACTGCCATGCTGCATTTCACCCGCAGCCTCTCACAGATTCACCTGCACAAGTTCCAGCTGTTTGCTCTTAAGAAAAAGTCAGACCGCTCCCAGATTTTTAGCCCAGGACAACCCTGTCAGCAAATGCTTGAATCTCACTGTCCTTTCCTATTAACTAGCTAAATCTCAGCTTTAGAAAGGTTTCGTTACAACGATGGCAAATAACGCTACCCAAGGAAAAGCGTGGTGATATGTGCTGAGCAGCAAGGGCACATTCACAGCCGGAGGAGGAATCATCACCGTGTGCTACACCAAGTCCAGGCCTCTCCCATTCACATCGGTGCTGTCTGGTGAAAGCAAGCGCAAGTTTTGGGCTCATATGAATCACTTCCCCATATTTTTAATACGTGCGCTGTAGGGATTTCCCAGGGTTGTGATTCAAGAGGGGAAACACAAATCTGACACGAGAGCATTCCAAAGGCTCCTTTCTAGGACGAATTGCAAAGTTCCCACTGTCAAACAAACCAGAACATCTGGCGAGTCGACCCCTGCGCTCTGTCGTGTTCCCAGGATGATCCGCGTACCTGGTACAGCTCATCCTGACTAAACCAGGCTCATTTTGGATCAAGAAACTACAAACCTGTGGTTTTGCAAGACCCGCTCTTATAGTTTGCCCTACAGCAGAAAATTATGGAATATGTCATTTATTTTAAATTAATTCCAAGAGATCAGCTTGCGCATCAGCCATCACTTCTGACTTGTTTAGACCAGGTAATCCTTTCGATGGCGTTAAGGTTGACCAGTGTCAGTGTGAAGGGCAGATGTGCTGTGGTGCCTCCTCCACATCTGGGGCGGCAGCAGCAGCTCCATCACGCCTGTCTGGTAACAGCAAATCCAGAAGGAACCGCCAGCACAGTCCGGTATATTGTTATTTATTTATATAGCACCATTCACAAGCATTGGGGCACTTAACAATGTTAAGCGGAACAAGCCACAAACATAAACTGTGGCCGTTCTGAGAAGAGACGATTTCATCTCAGATTTTACAGCTGTTTTGCTTTTTCCTGGGGCAACTGGAGGTTTATAGAGCTATTGGTGACGGGTGCTGCAGACTCCAGGACTAAACGAGGCCCCAAATAGGAGACGCAAACTATCCAGAGAAATGCAATTCTTCCTGGAAAGGCAAAGAAATGAGGAGGCTGCTTTAGATGCCCTAGAAATGCAGTTTGGGAAGATGAATTGGAATATTCTGCACTTGCAGAAAGGTGTTGCTGTATGTTTGCTGGGGATAGTAATAGCACAGACCGTATTCTAGATAAAAGGGAGAAAATTAAGACTCGCAACAACTGCGCACCAATGCTTTGCAGCCTCTCAATGAAAGAGAATGGACTGTTGCTGGACTGGAATTAACCCAGCTGTATCTTTTATCCAGGTAACAAACTGCTGTGGGCAGGATTTTGGCCTGGGGACACGAGGGGCGGTTTTGGGACAGACCCCTCCGCCCACGCTCCCGTCTGGCCAGAGAAGGGTTAACATCCCACCCAGGAAACAATGGCTTTTAGCCATTCAACAAGCGGGCAAGGCAAAGCCGCGCTGTTAGGAGCCCAGCGCTGACGGATCGGGGCAGAGTCCGTGGAGCACAGGGTGAAGATTTAAATCCTTTTGAATCATAAACTCATGGCGGTGTGGGGGGGGTGGAACTGGCTTCAGTCCTAATTCCGAGGCTGCTCGGAGGGGTTACGGGGGACACGGGGACCCCCCCCCCGAGGAGTCCGAGCCCACCCGGAGCGCGATGCCGGTGCCGGGGGATGCGGGGCCGCGCTGTTTGGGGAGCAACAGCGGTTGCCATGGTCCCTGCGGTCCCCGCGGGTCCAGCTGCGTTGCCAAGCAACGCGGGGAGGCTTCCCAAACCAAACATCCCAGCCGCCGCGCACTAAATATGTCAGCGGGTATTTTCAGAAGGCCGGGAGGACTGACAAATAATTTCTTTGCTATAGTAACTGCGAAGGGGGAGGTGCGGGGGGAGGGTTGCGGGGTTTGGAGCTTTGTTTTGGTTTTATTTTCCTTTTATTTAATTGTCAGTTCAGAATAAACGGATTAACGGGCTGGAGGGAGTTCTTCAAAGCAGATGCCCAGGAAAGGAAGCTTTTTGTTTGTTTGTTTGCTTAAAAATATTATTAAGCGGTTAACCTCTTTTGGAGAAGGTGGTGACCGGGAACTTTGCACAGCCCCATGTCCCCGGTTTGCTGCATGGCCAGAGCCACCCGCACACACACAACTCCCTGAGCAAGCACCAGCACCCTCGCAACTTCATTTGCTTCCACCTATTTGTAAATTCCTAGAAGTTTTCCAGCAGAATTTCGATGCCTTTCGAGCAGGATTTAGCTTAGAAGAGAGAGCACTGTGCTTTTTGAGCATCCTCTGGTTTGATGAAGAGGAGAAGCTCAGCAGAAAGACGTTTTCTTCTAGTTCCACAAACATGGGAATCAGATTTAAATTCTCTTACATTAAAATTGAGGGAACTAATGCTAAGCAAAAATACAGAACCACTCTGAGGATTTGAAGGGAGAGTTTGCTCTCTGTGGAAATAAAGAGAAGACAGAAGCTTTTGTTGGGCTGGTGCAAACAGGTCATTGTCATAAGATCTAAAACATAAAAGTTCTGCTGCGCTTGCTAATCGTCATTAAAGCCACACGCTGCTGTCACAGGCTCCCGAACTGAGCAGGAGCAGAACTGGGGCAGAATTTGTCCCTCCGGTTTTTCAGTTGAAGCTCCAGCGCCAGCATCACTTGAGCTTCCAGTGACCAAGGATTAAGCTCCTCACTGAAGCTGCTGATTGCCCAGTGTTGGAGGATTTTAGTGCTTCTTTTGGTGTTTCTGTGCAGTTTATGGACTGAATGCACAGACCGCAGCGTTGATGTCCTGCTCGGGGTGCTCGCGTGTCTCTTGCAGGGGAACCATAGACCCAGAAACACTTTGAAAGAAGCAGCTGATATATTTTGGTGATGTTCAGAGCCGCATTCAGAGAGCAGACACTCGCGTAACGCAGCCAAGAGCTCGGCATCGCTTGGCAACTTCACATTAAGAAGTGTCATAACTTGAAGAGTCTGCCCAGGAAAGGGATAAAATATGCCCCGTTCGCAGCTGTTTGAGGTGATTTGGGAGCATTTGCACTCAGTACAGAAAAAAGCAAACTCAAAATAAGCTCCTTAACTTACCCTGCCTATTGCCTTATGGTAGACTTCAGGCTCCAAGCTGTGCTAAATATGGTTAAAAGATGCTTTAGCACCGTGACGTTTGGACAAGTAAAGGACTCGAAAAGATAACTGTGGTTGAGAGGAGAGCAGAGCAAGATCAGATCAACGTGTCCAACCTCCTGATAACTCTGGTCTCACTCCAATGCCAGCCTGCAAAACAGGCCCAAACTCACTGTCTAGACCCCCTTGCTCCTTGGTTCCTCCACCAAAATTACCCTGATACCTTCCCTGGCATTGATCCCAGACCTGTGGACTCACTGCAGGGTGTAAAAGCGCCCTGAAGGAGACACTGTTCTTATTCCCCATTAAGATGGGCAAATTAGGCCAAAGATTTCCTCTCATTGCAGTCCTCTCTGCCATGTGTCCTCATTCCTGCTTTAATATGCTACGAAGTTACAGTTGGGGTGAGGAAAACCCATGAGAAGGGAGAGCTGACACCTCATCTGCAGATGCTCCGGGGTTTTCAGGGTTTCAGTTGATGGAGTCCTGTTACTCCCACAAGAAAAAGGGCTTCCAGCTGCCCAGCTTTCACTGGAAAAGCAAAAAGCAGAATCCCATTTCAGAAAGTCCCCATTTAAACAGTCAGCCTTCCTTATTTTCATCTGCTTTTACACTTTGGGGAATTTTTGGCCCAGTGGGGACGGGGCAGTTTATTTGCAACCACACAGCAGCTCAACCCTCCCCTCTTCTTTTTTTTTCCAAATTATCTCTCTGCTTTTGCTTTCCAGAAAATGAAAAGTACATCCGCTTTCTGCAAGAACGAGAGCAATGGTAAGTGCGACTGTAAGAGCTATTTCCAGCCTATCCAGCATTTACTGCATGTGCTGAGCAGTAACCGAAGAGGCTGTGAAATGCTAATGATGCCCAGAGATAGAGTCCTGAAGAGAAGGAAAGAGTCACTTGGAGAGATTCTTTCTGCCCGTTCCATCTCCAGAAAGCACAGAAAACTTCAACACCTCCCTTCGGCAAAAAGCTTTCCAAGTTACACTTGAAAAACTGAAAAGGAAAAGCAGATGAGGGTGGGGGAGTGGATAGAGATGAGCCGGCAGAGCTAAAATATCCATTAGTGGGAAATTCCACCATCTCCTCCCCCTCCCAAAAAGTAACCCAATGGACTGCATGGGTCAGATTCCACCCGCAGACGGAGAAAGCAGCTCCAGCCACATTCGCTCAGCCCTTTTGATTCTCCTGCTTGTCTAACTGGCTGCTAGGCAACCCCAGCAGCATTGCTGCTCATATGCATTAAGTATTAACTATTAGTTCATTCCTTCCCCACTTTCGACATAAAGGCAGCGACCTCGACTTACATCACATGGATCTTTTCGCAGGTGCTGGCTAAACCAGGTTGGAAACAGAGTTAAAGGTGTTGAATACACCCAGCTTATCCACAGGATGCTCGTGATGCAGGCGCTATGGGATACACAGGATTTCCAGCACCCAGCATTACCATCGACTAATTCAAATACCCTAATTCAAATATCCTATGACTAATTAAAATAACCTAATTTTTGGTATAGCAGGAGATGCAGCTACTCTGGGCCAGTCTCAGCAGGTAATGCAGCGAGTCTAAAATCCAGGTTTAAGTTTAGTGCCCAGAGTGAAGCAACGCGAGCGTCCCCGCTGCTCGCACCGCATCCAGCCCTTCCACGGTGAGACGTGGTGGAAACTTCTCCCGTGGTAATAAAGCCTTGATTTTGGCAGGATGGGCCCGAGATCGAGAGCAGAAAGGACGCCAAGGGAGAATTTGAGAGACTACGAGGTTTTCTGCTCCTCTCCCTAAGGGTGAACCAGTTCTGCCACC
The DNA here is from genome assembly GCF_037038585.1 of Patagioenas fasciata. Taxonomy (NCBI): domain Eukaryota; kingdom Metazoa; phylum Chordata; class Aves; order Columbiformes; family Columbidae; genus Patagioenas; species Patagioenas fasciata. The sequence goes on along the minus strand of NC_092546.1, from coordinate 4,109,356 downwards.
ATTTGGCAAGCAGCATCCCCAGCTTTGCCAAAGGCAACTCTTCCAGCTATTTCAGCAGACGTTCCGTCTGAAGAAACGAAAAGATCCAAATTGGGACAGGACAAAAGAAAGCAGCGGTCACCAGCGTTTAGAAACGGGAGAGAAACCTCAGACCCGCAAAGAAATTCAGTGATATATTCAGCTTCCCTTGACAGACTGGTCCCAAATTTTGTGATGCTCCTGTCTGAAGGTAATTACAAATTGACAGCCCTTTGTGATAGAGGAAGAAGGTGCACTAAGGACAATGAGGCCTCAGGATAACATATTTTTCACCTGCAGGAAGACTCCAAAGGCAGGAGGAGGAGGCGGCTGCACAGCAGAGGCTGCTGAGCCCAGCACTCAGTGACATTTCTGAGTAATTACAAAACCTTCAGATCCATTATCATGTTAATTTGCTGGCTAGTTGTTGTGGAGAACTGTAATTAGATGTTGTGTAGCTCCCATGCAGACTGGAAGGAATGCTAAGAATGCCTGTCCCTGCAAGGCGAGTGGGAGCTGGAGCATGGCGAGCAGGAGCTGGAGCATGGTGAGCAGGAGCTGGAGCATGGTGAGCAGGAGCTGGAGCATGGCGCCTCAGGAGAGGGGAAGGAGTCCCAGTCCAGTCCTGGGAGCGGAACGTTCTGGAGCCAGATGCTCTTTCTGGAGGCGGAAGGTCCCACGCAGGCTGAGCGATGGTGCTCGGGCACCAGCAGGAGCGGGAGTAGCTCCGGCGTGTTCTGCTTCACCTCCTGCGCGGTGCGGACCGGGGGCTCTGCTCTGCAGCCCACCCCAGCACTGTGCTCCACATACAGAAATGAGCCTTTGTCTCAGCTGAGCACAGCCCCATCATCCATGTCACCATCTTAATTCATGTTTGCAGGCTAAATGTTTTCTCTAATACAGGCCGGTCAGAAAATATTTGGTCTTCAAATGATGAGAGATCTCCTGGGTTGGGGCTGCACTCCGAAGCAACAATTGTGAGCTACAGCTGAGGGTGACAGAACTTCTTACAATTAAACCCAATCTCTTCATCCACAATGACTCTGCCCATTTCACATTTAATGAAATGTAACAAGGGCAGGTGTAGAGTCTTACATCTGGGTAGGAACAACCCCAGGTTCCAGTGTAAGTTGGGGAATGACCTATTAGAGAGCAATGTAGGGGAAAGGGACCTGGGGGTCCTGGGGACAGCAGGGTGACCATGAGCCAGCACTGGGCCCTTGTGGCCAGGAAGCCAATGGTACCTGGGGTGGGTTAGAAGGGGGTGGTCAGTAGGTCAGAGAGGTTCTCCTGCCCCTCTGCTCTGCCCTGGGGAGACCACACCTGGAATGTTGTGTCCAGTTGTGGCCCCTCAGTTCCAGAAGGACAGGGAACTGCTGGAGAGAGTCCAGCGCAGCCACCAAGATGCTGGAGGGAGTGGAGCATCTCCCGTGTGAGGAAAGGCTGAAGGGACTGGGGCTCTGGAGCTGGCGCCAGTCCAGACCCACTGTTCAGTCAGAGGGTGAAGGGGAAGGTGTCAAAACACTCTTCCCATTCCCATAACAGCAGAAACCACAACTGGTGTAAAATCCTACACACAAACAATCACCGCTCTGCTAACAGCACTGTTGCCAATGTGAGCGATTTTGTAACCAGGGTTAGTCTGAACTGACAGCAACAGAGTCGTAAGTCAGCAACATAGTATTTTATTCTTAAATATTTGCTTGGGATGCTGCTTGCCATCGGACTTCAGTCGAAATAAACTTTAGCAAATGATATGTGAAATGATCCCATCTGCCTGTTTCAAAGGCAAAAAAAAAAGATATTATTTTATAAACCTGACGGAGAAAAGGTATAAAAATTATTGCAGAGAGGCCACGGGCTGTCAGTTCTTCCCAGCTTTCAATTCACTGTGAGCCCAGCATGTCTATAAGGATATAAAGCAGAAATTCAGATTCACCCATAGACAATTTACTTTCCTCCAGCAGAAATGTCACCTAATGTCCTGGTTAATCACGGACTTCGATCCTCACCCCTAAAGAAAGTGGTTAGAAAGCAGGAGATGCCTTCAAAATGTTCCCCGCGGAACATTTTGTTGCCCGACATCATATAAATCCAACCAAGGAGCTGCCAAAATGAAAGCTATCACAAGCATTCCTTAATGATAAACTAATAGGAGACTCATCACCAAAGCATTGAGTAATTCTTCAGGGAACACGAAGAAGGATTGCAATGTGTGATGTATTTATTTAGTTATTTGGTGGCATTTAAGAAAGCTAGCTTGAGTTTTAAGGCCACGAGGCTTGAAAACAGCTGGAAAAATTCAAGCCACAATCTATGTGTGTTTCTTTGGACTGTAAAACAGCCCAAAGTCCAACACTGGAGTCACTTCAGTGAGGAATCCCCCAATCACTCTTTTCCTCCCCAAAAATGTCTCTAATTAAATCTCAACTTTTTGGCCCTTGGAAAAAAGCCCTAATGGAGCAGATAGAGTTTCCCAAACAGGCTTAGAAGTTTCAATAGATGTGGTGTCCAGGTGAGAAAAAGGTGGGACTTACTAGATCAGAGACTAATCCAAGCCTTAGGGCACAGCTCAGAGTCTGAGGTGGCACAGAAGCCTCAGTCTGGACACACGTGGGTACCGCAGAAATGTGAATAAAATCCCTCAGAGAGCATAATGTGCGTATCTGTACATATACAGGGATATTTTAATACATATATGTGTATATCTATATAAAATAAAATACACATGTATCTCCACATACAGCCCCAGGGCCTGCCTAAACACACAGAGAGATTTTAGAGACACACTCTCAGATGGTTTTATATTAAAACGTCTCCTTTCCACCCTTATCAAGGAATTGATTAGCGCTTTATACTAATGAGACCCCCAGCCAGAGCTCGCATGGTACCTATGGAGGTGAACACAAAGGGTATTATGGGGTATATGACTTGTGCTGGAGAAATATTTTGTTGTCTGTTTATTTACTTGTGGCACAATTAGTTCATACGCTACTTCGACAGCAATAGCCTAACACAAAAAAGCCGGCACATTCTCAGACAATAAGGTGGATTTGTGAATGTTTGAACACAGGAATAAAGACCCGCCAGTCCAAATAAGCCAAAATACCACGTGTCGAGGCGCAGATTACAGAAGGAAACCTTGCATATGTTTCCAATATCGGCGACACAATCCCAGATCACTGACCTGCAGGCCCTGGGGCAGGGAGGTTGGGAGCCCCCGCGGCAAAGCGGGCACGCGTGGGACCCCCTGCGGCACCGTGGCAAAGCGGGCACGCTCAGGAGCCCCCGTGGCACCGTGGCAAAGCGGGCACGCTCAGGAGCCCCCGTGGCACCCTGGCACAGCGGGCACGCTCAGGAGCCCCCGTGGCACCGTGGCAAAGCGGGCACACTCGGGAGCCCCCGTGGCACCCTGGCACAGCGGGCACGCTCAGGAGGCCCCGCGCATCCCGGCAAAGAGGGCACACCTGGGAACCCCCACAACACCCCAGCAAAGTGGGCACGCTTGGGAGCCCCTGTGCACCCCGACACGCGTGGGAACCCCCACCGCACCCCAGCAAAGCGGGCATGCTCGGGAGGCCCCGCGGCACCGTGGCAAAGCTGGCATACTTGGGAGCCCTCACGGCACCCCGGCACAGCGGGCATGCATGGGAGCCCCTGCGGCACCCAAGCAAAGCGGGCACGCTCAGGAGGCCCCGTGCACCCCGGAAAAGCGGGCACGCTCGGGAGGCCCCGCGGCACCGTGGCAAAGCTGGCATACTTGGGAGCCCTCACGGCACCCTGGCACAGCGGGCGTGCATGGGAGCCCCTGTGGCACCCCGGCACAGCGGGCACACTCGGGAGCCCCCGCGGCACCGTGGCAAAGCGGGCACGCTGGGGAGGCCCCGTGCACCCCGGCAAAGCGGGCACGCTCGGGAGGCCCCGCAGCACCCTGGCAAAGCTGGCACGCTCAGGAGCCTCCATGGCACCCTGGCACAGTGGGTGCGCTCGGGAGCCCCTGCGCACCCCAACATGCGTGGGAGCCCCCACGGCACCCCGGCAAAGCAGGCGTGCTCGGGAACCCCCGCGGCACCCCGGCACAGCGGGCACACCGCTGCGGCAGCGCCGGCTCCAGCTGGCGGCCGGCCAGCCCCGAGCTGCGCCGGCATGTGTTCCGAGGGAGGGAGAGAAGGGAAAAACGCGGTTTAAATATAACTCGGCAGCCTCCAGCAGAAACTTTGGCTGAGAAGCGGAGCGGTGAGATGCGCCTGTTGAATCAGCATCGCCCCCCCCGCGCTGTGACTCTGCACCTCGCAGGACGCTTTTAGCTCCGGAGTACTAAAACTAACAGGGAAAATATACTGGAATACACTAAAAGAGCTACGTTTACAGGCTTGTATTAGAAGCAAAAACATGTTGTGATTAAACATAACAGCTGTCAATGCTCTGACGTGCTACAAGCATGCGACTATTTAAAGACAATGACTGGCGCCATCTATTTTGCTGCGATCAAGCTCAGAAAAGCTCCAGTTATTAACTGCTGACTGAGGCTTTACATTTATGGTAGCCCTGAAAAAGTTTTGTGACAGGGAGGGTAACAAGTAACAAGTATGGAGGTGACTTTTAGTAACAATTCATACTTTCAACTGGAGAATTTACCCCAAAAAATAGACAGGACACACAGCATCAGTTGACATCACTGGAGACACCGGCTGCTCAGGTCTTCAGGGATTGTGACCTTAAATTACCATTTCAGATTTACACATGTGCACATATTCAGAAAGTGTATTTCTAATGTAACTTAGTGTACGCGACACACGATTTGACAGCAAAATGCTCTTTGAGAGGGCAGATCTGATACTCAATGGATAATTTGCCACGCTGGGCCGTGCCCGCGGCACCCGGCGCGTTGCCCGCACGTCTCACACCCTCTCTGGTCGCTGTAACACGATTTCACACTCGCTCGGACCCTTCCACGGCAGTGAGAGCTGGCACACAGGGCCCCAGGACAGGGCCACGCTGCTGTGGGAGGAATTCATGAGATGCAAATGGCACAGCGGGGAAATGCAAAGCAGGGGCTGTCTGGGAAGGCGGACAGACCTGGCTCTTGCATCGCTCGGTGGCAGCGGATGCTCTTATCACCGTCCACAAATGCGCTGGGATCATTTTGCAGAAAGCAAACGGGGACAAAGACATTCCAGTGTCAGTCCCTCGCTTGCTTTTGTGTGCGCTTTCACCCTCAAGGCCCCGATCTCCAAGTTACCTGAGAACCCAGACTGTGCTGGAAAAGATGAGTGTTTCTAAATCCTGCCAGCACGGGAACGGCTTTGAGAACAGGGACTCCAAAGGCTTAAAACGAAAAACCAGAGCACGCCCACATGCGTATACACCGAAAGGCAAATGCAAAACATCTCGCAAAATTCAAATAAAACTCCCGTCACTTGGGACAGCAACACTGAGAGGTAAAGAACCAGTGGGATGTGCTGGGCTTTTAAACACGTGAACTAAGATCTTCAAAATGAAACAACAAGTGTTGCTGATGAAGCCACCACATCCCAGCCCCAATGTCAGATTTCCAGCACCCACAATTTAGTCCTACAAGTGTGGTTTGTCCTCACCTGACTCCAGCCATCCAGGAGTCAAACTCTGCTCATCCCAGACTCCCCCAACAGAGAATGAGACCTTCAGCGGCTGATTCAACCCATCCTGAAACAGGTAACCGAGCTTTCACTTCCACATCGACCGCTTTCCACTATACGTGCCACTTGAAAACAAAACCTGAGATAAGGTTGTATTAATCTTAAACTGACTGAAGCAAACTCAATCAGAATGTCAAACAGCAAAGAAGGAAGCTCTGGGAGCTTAAGGCTTATATTTTGAGGCTGATTTGTTTTTTTAAAGCCAGCAATTACTCTCTGTTCTCAAATGATTCATAACCGAGATAGGGAGTTGAAAAGTTTGGTCAGAGCAGATGAAAAACACCTCCTTGACTAATAAATGAATCTGAAGCTGAACGTGGTCAGCTTAAGGATATTCCAAGCCGAAAAACACCAAGTAAATTTTTAAAAATTATTATTTATTCTGCTTTGCTCTTTAATTAGAAAGATTTGCTTCTTTCAATAGCAAAACCAAAAAAAGACTTCAGTATCTAAATCAAAGAATGGAAAGATTTAATCAGGCTGCAGGAACTCACGCTTGAAATAGGCACATACACCAAATCCTGCTTTAACAGGAGATGAGTCTCGTTTCACAACTTACTTTATTCAAAACAAACAGGAGAAACCAAGTCAGGAGTAGACGGCTAATGCTTAAAAATAGGCCTTATTGAAATTTTTCGCTCATTTCTGAGTCCAACAAGAGAGTGAAGGCTGGGATTTGAGAGTTCTGGCAAATGATGAGCTGGAGTTGAAATCAACCCCCCCGCCTCCAGTAAGACGAGGAGGAGTGTCCGGGGGCAAAGGAGACAACAGGAGAGGTAAAAAGCGTGTTAACCGGGGGCAGAGGGGCTGCCTGGCCCGGGTCCCCTCTCCCCAGCTCTTTCGGCTCTCACAAGCTCGCCCGGCGGCAGGAGGGGGGTCGGGAGCAGCGCAGGGTTGTTCCCGAACGCTCGTTCCGAACCAGAGCGGGGAGTTAAAGCAGGGAAAGAAAGAGCCGGGGAGAAGTTGGTGCCGGCGGAACTGCCACCGGGTCCCCGCAGGGGGGATGCGGTGGCCCCGCTGGGCTCGGCCCCGCCACGCCGGAGCGGAGAGCACGGGCTGGGTCCCGTTCCCGGGCAGGGCGCGGAGGGAGCGCGGCGCTCCGGGCGGTGCCCCCGGGCAGCGGCACCGGAGGTGGCGGGGGCGGTGTCGCCTCCCCCGCTCCGCCCGGGCGCGACGCCGCTCCCAACTTTCCGGGGGCGGCGCGGGGAGCGCCCGGAGCCCCGGGCGGCACCGAACGCCGGCGGACCGGGAGAAACGCTCCCAGGCGCGAATCCTGCGGCCGGGACGGGACGGAGGGGCGGGACGGGGGGGTCTCCGCACCGCCCTCCGCCTCACCGACCCCCGCGGAGGCCGCCAAGCGCCTCACCCCCCCCCCCGCCATCCACCCCACTACGGGCCCCCTCAGCGGGCGGGACCCCTCGGCGGGCGGGACCCCCGCGGCCGGGCCCGCCGCCCCCCCACCCCCGGCGGGGCGCCGCGCCTCCGCTCACCTGCCCTCCCCGCCGGGCACCGCGGGCTGCGCTGCGCTCCGGCCGCCGGGGCCGCGCGTTGCTCCCGTTGGCAAGTAACAGTCTCCAGGGCTACGGTCACTATGGCGCCTGGCGCCGGGTCTCGAGGCAACTGTTGCTACCCTCTCCCGCTACGTCACCGCCCGGCCCCGCCCACTCCGCCGCGGGGCGCGGCCGACGATTGGCGTGCCGGCTGTCTGTCAGCGCGGGGGCGGGACGCGACGCGGATGGGCCAATAGCGGCAGGGAGGAGGCGGGGCGGAGAGTTGGCGCGCGCTTTGGCGCTTCGGCGCGGGGGGGGAGAGGGGCCGGTGCGGGCCCGGGCCGGGCGGGGCGCGGGGAGCGGGGGCGGGCCCGGAGGGGACAACGGTGACCGGGGCGCGATGGGCACAGAGCAGCGCTCCTGTGAGCTCCGCGCTTCGATATCGAAACAAACAAGTTAATTTTTCCACTATTAAATATTAATATTTAATATTAAATATTTACACGTTCCCGTTGGCACGGGCGGAACTCGGGAGTTTGCTCCGAGTCGCCGCTGGTTTCTGCCCTACCTGAGCTCCCGGTTCCCCCTGACATCAAACCGTTTCCATAGCGACCGGCTGTGAAGTCACAACCAACAAGAGGGGGGGACACGGGAGCTGATGGAGAAACGGGGCTCAGGGTTTGGGGTGAATATTAGAAATATCAATGAATTGCCGCACAGCGTCCCTATGCACAGGTACCTGCTCCCGCTTCCCGCCCCAGCAACAGTGAAATGAGGCACCGGCAGCGCTTGGAGTTCAATTTGGGGACGCGATGGATGAGGATAAAAGCAGCAGCATCGTCCCGTGACACAGAATTATCTGTATAAATGTTTCCTGGAGGAGCGTCTGTGGTGGGGTTTAAACTCCATGAAATACTGGGCTCAAACACCAAAAGGCGAGAGCGTTTTCCACAGAGACACCTGGCACTGGGAATGGCTCCCGAAAATGTGCAGAATCCCGTCACCCCGCGGATATGTGTCATGTATCAACATATGTGCGGTGTGACACTGGGCAAAACCCACCTTGCTTATGGGTGGGAAGGTGTAGCTGATGTTTTTTTGGTGGTGGTGGAGAGAAAATGAAGCCTGAAGTGTGTTCTCTGGACACAGAGCACTGCAAAAGCAGCAGCCACCTCGGCTCTACGCTCTCTCACCTTAAATGATCATCCCCACTGGTCCAGGTGAGAATCGGTGTAAACGGACCCTCTGCCCTCCTGGAGCTGGAAATCCAGCAGGTTTCAGGTGGAGTTTCCTTGAAATCCCTTCCCTGAGTAAGAGACACCTGTGAAAAAGAACATTTGTAGCCTTAGGTTTATATTTCCAGGCCGGACATTAATGCCCACAAGGCATTCAGGTGTCCTCAGCACAGGCAGACTAAAATCTACACATTATTCCTCCATCTTCTTGGGAAAAAGAAAGGCTTTTTGGTAGTGGGCAGCCCAAATTCTGCCCATGCAGGGGTGGGATGGTCCTCCTGTTTTCTGGTATTTCATGCAGGCCGTTTTGTGTCTGTCCCTAAGAAAGAGACAGCGAAGGAAAAACCAACCCTGCTATTGATGTGATTTTTTTCTCTTTTTCACCTTGCATTTGTAATAGGTAACAAACACATTTCAAAGTTAAGATGGTTTCGTTGTTCAAATCCTAAGGGTTTCTCTTTGCAACCTTGATAATATGATGATAATGATGAGCCTGGTCGTGGCTTTGTGGTCGAGGTTTAATACAGTTTTGCTCCTGAAGAAGAAATGATGAAGAGAGACACAGCTTTAAAAACAAGTGGGGATGTGTCCTGCCTCTTACTGCAGGTGTTACAATTATGAATACATCTCCCATCAACACACACCAGCCTCGCTGCTCCCGGTCTGACTCCTGCAGAATTAAGCTCGTCCTGTATTCCAGGCATTTCTCTGAAGTTTAAAACAACCGATAGACCTGAGGTGGCAAAGACCCCGGTTTAATCACAGCAGAGGGAGCTGCTCCGCTCCCCTCCTGTTTATTTTAATTGTGACATTAAGAGCTGTATAATGAAAACCAATTCCTGCTCTAGGTCGGGCCCTAGGTCAATTGCCTTGAAAAAATCCCCGTCAGATATTTCGCCTTATTGACATGCAATGAAAAGCTCTTATGATGTATTTTTTCTGTAACGTTTTCTGAAAAGTATGTCCCAGCCTAAGCCAAGGAAGTGTGTGGAATTCGTACCCATGGAGACTCCAATAACACAGCCGGCTCCAAACGCCGCAGGATTATTAGTTTTCTTACCTAAATATCAGGAATGGAGTTACTGGAAAAGGGAGAGTCGGAGAGAAAGTGGCCGAGGGAGGCGATGTAAATTGGAGAGGCTGGACTTGCTCGGTTTGTCCGCAGAATTGGGGTTGATAAACCTGCTCTCGATAGGTTACTACAAGAGTTATACCGGAAAATTTCCCAGAGTGGTGTGGCTGAGCACCGAGGATACGCCGGGTGAGATTTTGAGACACTCCAAAGCAAAATAAGTGTCTTAATGGGCTGTAGACCCTTAAGCCAAGGATAAAAAGAGCAACTCTTAATTGAAGGTGTCATTGCTTAATAAACAGTAAAACAGAAAATAGAGACCGAATCGTTTTTGAGAAGTCAGCTAATGCACATAAACATCCACCTTTACCATGGGAAATGGGGACCAAATTAATATCTTTTTGTTAATGGCTCCTTCTGCTCTCATTTCTTCCCTCCACCTTGTTTTCTAAATTAAACAACGCTCTGTTTTTCTTCTCTTCAAGTAAAACCCCAAGCCTTTCTTCCAGAAGCGCTCTGTAAATAGTGGGGTTTGATCCTGCAGTACCGCGGTCATTTACTCCTGCTCAAGCACCGTGCTTTGCATTTGGCCATATCGAATTGCGTCATGTTGATTTTGAGTCATCCCTCGAGTTTCCTGAGAGCTCAATGAAATCCTCCCCGAGCACCCGCAGCCTCTCCCAGTTCAGCGTCACCTGCAACACGCTGTTGCGGATCTGTCGTCACTTTGGTTTTTAGGGCCCGATTCTCCTCTGCACGGCACCTGTCCCTCTGCAAAATGAATGTCAAACATCTTCAGACGTGCTCTTATTCCTTCCGAAGCATCAATTATTGTATGAAACCCAAAGCAGAGGTTCCCTGCCTTGCCTCACCCTCCCAGTAATATCCTGAAATTCTTGATAATGCGCAGCACACAACCTTCGCTAAAGTCCCATGAACCTCGGGAAGTTTGCCAGTTCCCACCTGGGCACCCAGGGAGTAATCACGGGCTGTTATTTTTAATCAGGGACCTGTTTGTCACCTGTTGACAATCCCCAGATTTATTTTTCCCTTGGTTTTTTGCAATCCCTTGCATAAGCCAGATCTCATTCCTCTCCGCCTGTAGAGTATCGGGGTGAGCTGGGGGGAAGGAGCCTTATTTAAGAAAGCTGCTGCTAAAGAAAGAGAAGAAACTTGAGCCTGATTGCAGAGGAGCACGTTGCTGCAGCTCTAACAGACACCCACAGGAGGGCATGTTCCTCCAAGCAAACAGGAATTCAGCTTAACAAAGTTTGCTTGTGTTCAGCCAGATTTAATAAAAACTGAACTTTGCATCATTGGAAATGGTGATGCAGACGCGACAGGTTCTGGTTTTGGTGGTGGGCAGCTGCTCAAGTGAAGCACTTGAGAACAGAGTAAATCTCCATACCCGCTGTTCCCGGGGAAACTTCTTCAAGGATATCAAAACAAACTCAAGCAACGGCTTTTCCTACCTGGAGCCCTGCAGTGGATCTGTGGTTCTGAGTAGCCAGGGAGCGCTGTCTTTGGCGTGATACATTTCTGGATTTGCTGCTGGTCAGACAGCAACGCTCTTCAGTGCCTTGGGCTGGGTTTAAGAGGATAAATGTGTTGAGTGTGGTTGTGCCAAGGCCACGCTGGAATTTCTCAGTGGTATCAGATCATGTGTTCTCTGCCCACAGGTTTCTCCAGGAAAATGAAATCTGGGCTGTCCCTGGTCCTGTGTTACAGGATGCTCTGTCCCGTCCTGCCAGCCTTACCCAGCCTGAAAGCAAACAGGTGAGTGCTGAGGGTGAGAGAAGGAAAAAGGGCGTTCAGCCCTTCTCTTGCCCTTCTGTCTCCCTTGGGTGGCAGCAAATATCACAAGAGTCCTCAGCAAACTCTTCCCAGTTTGCCATTTCGAGGACGTGGACTTCGCAAAGGTTACTCTCCTCCCCCTAACAAGTTTTTAGCACAGCTAGAAACCCAGATGCTCTCTTCCCTTCACCCTGCAAATTTCCTTTTGGCAGAATTAAAGGACCAAGCATTTCTCTGAAGTGTTGTCTGTTTGGTTTGGAAAATCTGCAAAAAAACACTGTGAATGGTCATGGAAAAAACAGCGTGGAGTGGGTTTTTGTGCCAGTCCCTGAGGATGTGTCCACAACTTGGATGTAATCAAAGATAATCATGTTGATATAGCTAAATCAATATAGCTTATGTCAACACAACTTTTGTGTGGAGGCAACGTCTGTGCAATAAAACTCCCAACGACTGACTAGCCCTGGCATAAGGTTTCCAGGGAAGTTCTGTACAATGCACAACTTCTTTTCTAGTGCGGTGAGTTTAAATGAGGGTGCCCCTGTTCCCCAGAGAACTGTAGCCGCAAGAACAACATGGAGGGACAATTTCCTTCTACCAAACACTCAGCGTTGGGAATTGTGCTGCAGTGTCCCCTGGGATGGGCGTGGGGCAAAGACCTACGGCTGGAGATGGTGGAACTCGCATCCTGCCCAGGGAAACTGGGGTGGAATGAATCTGAAAACCAGGTTGTGCGAGGGCAAACACTTTTTATCTGCCTACCTGGTGAATGTTTTCAATGTTCCAGGTTACTACTTTCATCCTGAACTGGCACAAAAGGTTGAAGTCTTATGGAAGTTTGGAACCTGAATATTAAACAGAAAGGTTCAGCTTGTTTGTGTGTGTGAGCATGTTAAAGTTCTGTAACTTTTTTACTACAGTGAGTGTGTGTTTAAAAAAAATAGAAGAATATTAAGTAGCCCCGTGGATTATTAACATTTCAGACTTAATTACAGGTCTTGCTCTGCACTGCAACTACAGTCAACCACCGTCAGCAACTTTTCTGCTTGTATTGACTTCCAGCACACAGACCGGTATCTGGACTCTGGGTAATTAGGTGATAACGCATGTTTCCATGCTGCTATCGCTTACTCTGGTTACACATTGATCCCTTCCCTGGTTACACCACAGTTTAAACGCGGAGGACAAGACAGGGCACAGCCTTGTTGTGCTTCGGGTCAGACCTACCTGGTAAACATTGTGACACCGTTGGAACAAAGTCTCTTGGCTTGGGAATGGGAAGCGAACCTGCTGTTCTGCTAAGCAGCGGGAGAAAAGATATAATTATTTTGTTTATTGACATTCCAGAAATGCAATTGTTTTGATTTTTTATTTCTGAGCCGCTGTAAACAACCTTTCTAAATTGAACTTCCACAGGCGCCTCATTTTGGAGCAAATGGTTTTCCATCAAATTATTTTTCAGAAGTGGAATGGTGATTAATAGCATTGCGATTTGGTTTAACTTCAATGTTCTGAAGAGAGGGGATATCTAGAAGCGAGCTATATTATTACATAGGCTAGAAATTCTAATCCTCCACTGCCTTTCCACTGTATAAATGCATGTGCTACATACATTGTGTGTTGTGTAAAACAACAGGCAGCCTTTGCCTATACTGCGTTGTTTCAAAAACCACTAGTGTGCATGTTTTAGTGCAGGTTTTTTTCCACAGACACCCACATCTATTCACTGTAGACCCTTTCACATGACCAGAAAGATGCCGCAAGTCCTTGGCTGGGAAGATACCATGACCTGTTTAGGTTTAAAAATGATTCTGCTATAACCACTCTTCCGTCTCTCTTCCTTGTGACTGTGTGGTTACCAGCGTTATTTTCTCAGTGCATTCATTCTCATGTTGTATTTGTCGTGGACATTTCTGAACTAGGCTATTGGCCCAACCCATCACCCCATTATCCCTCAAGTCAATGTCCTGAGGTGCAACTACATTTCGGGCTGAGTCACTTGCTCCCAGTGACTCTGGAGCTGGACATTTGTGAGTGTTATTGGAGGAATGCTGGCCCAGAATATCTTACAGATCCAATGCCAGGACTAGAAGGGAAAAGTGATAAAAGTGAAAAGTTGTGTAAATTGCCTTAGGTCATTTAAGTGAGCAGATTTGATTTGTTCCATATGGGGAACGATTAAGCTGAAGAAGAAACTTTTCTCCACTCAGTCTCTGTGTCTAGAGCTGTGTGAAGAAACAATCCTTTGCTTGAGATAGGAAAGAACTTGCAAATGGGATTGCTTCTGCTTCAGATGAAAGCAGAGAGATGTTCTGCGGTTCACAGGAAACCTGTGGCCAGAGGAAGCGGCTCTGGGCAGCTGCCAGCCAGCTCCTCGCCCACAAACCAACCCCAGCCGGGCAGCACCGCTGTCTGTACAGCAGCGTTTCCAACCGCAGGCGGGCGGTTCGACCTGCACAAGCCTAAAGTACCACGGACCTGGTCTGCACTTATCCTGGGCCTTGTCAAGACGCTTATCCAACCCTGTTGTCTTGTGAGAGGGCACCCCTGTCCTCAGTGGCATCTTCCTCCCCTCAGCCTTCTGGTGAGGCGTTTTAAACACCTGCAAATGTGGAGGCAGGATAGAGACAGGAAAGAATCAGAGAACTGTTTTGGCTGGAAAAGCCCCTCAAGATCAACTCCAACCATAACCCAGCCCTGGCACTGCCCCATGTCCTGAGAACCCCATGTCCGTCTGTCCAACCCTCCAGGGATGATGACTCCAGCACTGCCCTGGGCAGCCTGTTCCAATGCCCCACAGCCCTTTGGGGAAGAAATTGTTCCCAGATCCAACCTCAACCTCCCCTGGGCAACTTGAGGCCGTTTCCTCTGCTCCTGGCGCTTGTTCCTGGGGAGCAGAGCCCGACCCCCCCTGGCTCCAAGCTCCTGTCAGGTAACTGTAGAGAGCGTTCTCCCCTCAGCTCCCGTTCTCCACAGCTGAGAAGCAGCAGCTGTTCGCGGGTTTCTGAGGGGCAGCCGCGCTCACCGGCTTCGGGCTGACTCTGAGGCCTCTATCGCCTGTTCCACCGCCCCGCGGGCGCTGCGCTGACTCGGCCCGTCCCGCCTCCAGCCTGCGGGAGCCGAGGTGCCCCGGGGGGGCCGCGGTGCTCGACCCGAGGCCGCTGATCGGCGCTCGGCGCCGGCCGGAGGCTCCGCGCTGCGGGCAACGACCGCGGGTAACCCCGGCCGGGGTGGGCGGGGCCTCGCCGCCTTCCGACCGCCGGCTCGACCAATTGCATGGCCGCGCGGGTCTTTCGAGCGGGGGCGGAGCGGAGCGGAAGGACACGCCCTGTCTGGGCGGGGCCCCCGTCCGGCGCGAGCGCTTTAAAGGGGCCGCACGTGGCGGCGCGCGGCAGCTGCTGTGGCGCCGCGTGGGGGTCGTCGCGCGCGGCTCCTGAGGTAACGGCGCACGGTCGGTCCACGCGCGCGGCCGGTCCACGCGCGTGGCCCCGCCCTCCCCTCGCGACCCGCCGCGCGCTCCCCGTCCTGTCGCGACACGGGGAGCGCAGCGCGGGAAACCCGCCGGCGCCCACGCGGGACGGGACAGCCCTGCCCACCCCCGCGGGGTGCGGGTGGTCTGGGGAGGGGGGCTGGGTGGGGAAGGCAGCTCGGCGGGCCCGATTGTGGCCGTGCCCACGGGGTGTCCCGAGTGGGGCTGGTGCTGAACCCGGCCTGTCAGGGGCGTCACTCGCCATGACGTTAATCAGCCTGGCAGCTTCTCCTGACGCTCCTGTCACGAGTGGGGCGGCCCGGCCAGCGGCGAGGAAATACCGTGAGTTTTGGTGACATAAACCCGGGGTCTGCATGGGGCCGACCCGTCTGTTCAGAGCAGTGGCCCGTCCCTGGTGAGCGTCCATCGCTTCCCGCGGGCGGCTGTCACCGGTGACACAACATGAGGTGACCGGGGCCCTCAGGGACCCTCCGGTACCCACGTGTCCCTGAGCACACGTCCTGTGCCTCTGAGGGGATTTCCCACCCGGGGCAGGTGGCAGCAAAGAAAGCAGCGGTTTGGGAAGGAGAACCTTGAGTCACGTCCCTTGGCCAGGACGCACCAGCCGGCTTCCTGTGGGACGTGCAGCTGAGCAGAATCCCCAGAAAACGTTATTTGAGCTCACAATTCGCTTAACAAATCTCAAACTAAGAGAGAGAGATACAGGGTAATCTGGCGTACACGATAATTCACACGTTAAAGGGCCGAGTTTCGCTTTTGGGGGAGATGTGGAAAGGCGGTGAGATGATGTGGCAACCTCCTCGAGCTGATGTGCGCATTGATAGCTGGACCGGATCAGCCGAGACGCTTTTACCAGTAAAAAGAAATGAAATCAGCAACAGGAAACTCAGTGAGCTGTGCTGGGAAATGTCAAGGTGGCTTGTGAACGTACTTGGTAATTTAAATTTCAACTGGTGTTTTTGACGATTTATATGTATTTCAAGCAAAAGCGGGTTCAGAGCGTATTATAAATGAGACCTTCACACCTGTCCTATTGCACCTTGTGATGTTGTTTTGTCAGTGAAGCTTCGCAGCGGTTTCAATGAAATCGTTCGCCAACTTCCATTTCTTCCAGGACACGGTGTTCCCCCAAGGAGAAGACGCTTGGTATTTAAATGAGTTAAGTTGCCGCACAGGCTTAATGAAAAAGTAGGTTTCTTTCAGCAGGTTTTTGGGTGTGTTGTGTGTGTTCTTCGTGTTCTGCACAGCATCACGGTGTGTGAACTCTGGGAACTGCATGTGCCAGGAGAGGATGGTTTGTGATCCCGTTCACCCCAGTGAGCTCTGGTGAGCGTTAAGCCTGGCTTTGGTGAGCATTAAGCCTGGCTTTGAGTGTGTGTGTGTGTTTTCCTGGGGCTGTGCTTGTCACTAGCAACCGCACAGGAAGGGGTTTGTTGCAGAGCTAGTGAGAGTATATATCGTCACGTTTTTTTGTTTCTAACCTGAATTTGTTATATAAAATGCACGACGGACTTGGGATTCGTCTGGTCTGCATTCACAAGGAAAGGTGCCCAGCCAGGTCGCAGTTCAGCAACTTAAATTTGTTATATAAAATGCACGACGGACTTGGGATTCGTCTGGTCTGCATTCACAAGGAAAGGTGCCCAGCCAGGTCGCAGTTCAGCTTTCTGTTCCATGCTGCGAGGGGACCTGGGTGCTCAAAAAGTTCTGCTGCTGCTCTCCAGACCCCGAGGGCCACGATTCCATCCAGACTCGCCTTAAGGAGCCCATCCCGCTGGATGTGATGGTGACAACAACATCCTGCTGTATCTCACCGGGCTTGCGGGTTGTGCAGCCTCATGTCCTTGGTCTTTGTGCTGCTTGGGAACCTGCTGTCGGGGTCTTGAAGAGCACATGCACAGCCAGGACGGAATGCAGTGATGGTTTTCCACCGTGGAGTGCTTTTTCCTTCTGAGTGGCTTGGGGTGCAGCACAAACCCACAGCCAATGAGCCGAAACGCTTGTCTGGGACATGAGGCCTCTGCCTTTGGTTGCCCGACGTGTTTCCAACCAGCACCTGCTGCCCAGGAGCTCGCAGGGCGGTGCTGCGGCATCGCTGGCGCAATGACACCCCCACCTGTGCTAGAGAGCAGATGGCAGAAGAAAGGCTGTAATTAGAGAAAGGCTTCCTTCAGGAACTCGAGGGAGCCTTCAGCTCCCCGCCGTTGGGTGCTGGGAAGGAGTGTGGGTACAGGATTGCAAAAGGGGGTCAGGTCTGATGACAGCTCGTGCGGTACGTTCCTCCTCCCTCGTGTCTCCTTGAGCAAGAGGGGCGCTGGTGACACCTCCAGCGGGCACTGTGGCCGTCACGCTCGCGCTCCTCTGGATGTGGGTTTGAGTTCCTCCGGGCTGGGGAGGGAACTAAAACCAGGTTTTACAGGTCTGGGTGGCTGCTCTGTAGAGATAGTGCCTGTTTTATTTTTCTCACAGCTGTCGCATTAAAAAATACTCAAATAAATCGCTCTGGTGGTTTGGCCGAGAATGGGGGGCTGAGCAACATCTACTGATCATCCTGGAGCTTCGGAGGTGGGATTTCTGGAGACACCCCGTTCTCGGCTGCTCGTGAATGAAGCTGGTTTTGCATTGTGAATTGTAGCTTGCAGCAGCGTGTCCTTGCATAGAAGAGGAGGTGGAACGTGCTTTCCTGGGCTGGAGGCAGCTCCGCCAGTTGTGAATGAACCTCCAGCCAGTGAGAAATTCCTTGAAACAATTAAAACTCAGCCTGCTAAGTCATAACCATCAAATGCTTTTGACTGTCAACCTTAAATAAAGCTAAGGTTGCTTTCAGCGTTAGGAAACACTTTGTTTAGGTGACGAAATCCCCTAACGACAAAATACAGAGCGTGGTGTAGGAGCCCCCGAACACAACAGCTGCAAAAACGCTGATTCTTATGCAAATAGATTAAATCTCTGGGGTGTTCCAGGGCTGTGTCCCCCAACAGGGACCCCAGACCCCCAGGGTGCCCGGGGCTGACGGGAGGTGTGGGGCCAGAGCTTCCTTAAGAGGCGGCGTGTGGGGTGAGGAGCTGCTTCCAATTGCGAGCCAGGCAGCACATGACATAAGATGCTCCAGATCTGCCTCCTGGGCGCTAGTTTAAAAATAAAGGGTATTCCACATCGTCCTTAGCGCTGGTCCGGAGCGGCTGCGGGAGGAGAGGCTGCCATGCGTTGTAAGGCTGGACCCGGAGCTCTGCGGTGGGGGGGTTTGGGGGTCCATGGTGGGGTTTGGGGATCCATGGGTGGGTTTTGGGGGTCTGAGACTCAAGTGGGAAGGTTTAGGGCAAAGGGAGTGTAACATTTGAATTGTTAAGCTCCCAGGGCTCTCTCAAAGCTGTGATTGTCATGCTTGTTTTGGATGTGGGGATGGGTGTCTCGTGTACTGCCGATCAGGGTTGTTGAATGAACCGAGCGCGATGTGGCGTGTGCTGTGTCCGCTCGGAGAATTTCCCATGTTTCACGCACATAGAGCAGTCTCCACTCGCACCTGCTTTGGGATCGTCTCGGTCAGACGGCTGTGTCAATATAAACTGCTTTTGCTGTAGCGTTTGCTTGTATTTTAATTTTGAATACCTGTTTTTCCAGGGACGATGCTGTGTGAGTCAGATGCACGCATGGCGCTTGCAGAACCAGTCCCCACGGCTTATTTGAATTCAGATCCTCAAGGGAACGGGGAGGTGTCACTGGATGATGTACTGCTCTGCTCGCCAGCGAGGTTTGTCTCATTTAGGACTTTATTTTCTCTGTGTACACAGGCTATTGTTTGTATCCTATCGCGTTTACTTAGATTAATTAAGCTTTTCTTGGAAGAAGTCTCAGCCATTTCCTAGTCCTTCCAAAATCCACAAGCTGAATTTGCAATCTCCCCCTCTCTAAAGAAGAGGAACAGAATTAAATGTGCTGTATGTAGCTACCGCACAGAGTTGGGAGCTTGAAGCAGCCTACCTTTAATAACAACTTAAATCACGGGAACAGCAGAATCTTCTGCGTAGCCAAAGATCACCTTTTGCGAAGGAACTTTGCATAATTGTTAATTGAGAAGGCACTGATTGAATAGTTGCCATACCAATAAGTAGGACGTTGTTTGTGAAGTGTTGCTGGCCTGTAAACGGAGAGGTGTGCTGGGAACAGCTTGTGAGCAGGACCTATGCTGATTTATATCAAACTCCTGCTTGTTTGGCTGGAAATTTAAGCAGCCTCTTACTAAAGAGTGTATTAGTAGTTAAGTGTCTGTATCTCACCACACTGTAATGGGATATAGCTGGAAAAAAAACCTCTTACCTAATTTTTTTCAGGCCTCATTTGAATTACATGTAGTAAGGGGGAGAAAAAGATGACGTGATTCACTGGAAGGGAAATAACTGGGGCTTTTTTTGCTCATATTATTGGGTCATTTGCCTGCTTTGATCATAAAAACTGGTGGAGCAATGGTGCAGAACTGTTGCAACTGAGGATTAATCTGTGCTGAAAAACGCTCTCAGTAATGAGGAGGAACTGTATAGTAGGGAACATCTTGTAATCCCTTTGGGGGAAATAAAGAAAATTTGATTTACTTCCCTCTTGCTTCTGGCTTGCAGATTAGATGGGAGAAGCAGTTCTGCTTTTGAACAGCACACTGGAGTAGCCATGTCAAAGCTTCTCTGTGCCTTAAACCTTATCGTATGCTCAAAGCAAAAATAGCTGGCTATCCCCTAGAAATTCAGAGGAAAGGTAAACGAGAAGGAAGCGATTTACCCCTTACACTAAAGTTCACATCATGCCATGTGCTGACTTGTCTTCTCTTTGGTCTGGTAGAAAGGGAAGAAACGGCCTCAAGTTGCGCCAGGGGAGGTTGAGGTTGGATCTGGGAACAATTTCTTCCCCAAGGGGCTGTGGGGCATTGGAACAGGCTGCCCAGGGCAGTGCTGGAGTCACCATCCCTGGAGGGCTGGACAGACGGACATGAGGTTCTCAGGGACATGGGGCAGGGACAGGGGTGGGTTATGGTTGGACTCTGTGATCCTGGGGGGCTTTTCCAACCCAGATGATTCTATGACTGTGATGTCAGGGGTGTGCAGCTCTTCTAGAAGACCTGGGAGCCAGTGCCAGGGTGACACCTTTCAGCAAGCATGGCCGTGGGGAAAACACCTACCACTGGCATGAAGAAACAAACACCTTCATCGTAGCCTGAAGTGAATGAGTGACCCCATGAGGGCTGTTTGACAAGGCAAGATGGAAATTTGGGTTCTCTGGAATATAATCTTGGTTCAACTAAAACCTGAACCTTAGCGCTGCAGTGA
Organism: Patagioenas fasciata; assembly: GCF_037038585.1. Taxonomy (NCBI): domain Eukaryota; kingdom Metazoa; phylum Chordata; class Aves; order Columbiformes; family Columbidae; genus Patagioenas; species Patagioenas fasciata. The sequence continues at coordinate 4,089,264 of NC_092546.1, read as the reverse complement.
TGCTCTGAGCGTCACGGGGTATTGATCAGGTCAGGGGAACAAGTGTCACCTGCCTGTGACTCCTATGGTGGGATGTCCTAGCGAGCAGGGCACAGAATACCAGATCTCACAGGCTCTGGCTTCCACCTGGTGGTGTCAAGCGGGACGTGTGACTTGATTGTTCCTCATCCTCAACACGTATGGCTGGGAGAAGGTTTATCTTGGAAAGGGATGGCGGAAAAACACTGTTCTGCAAAGGTGGGCAGGTGGCATCTCACCATCTTGCAAGGGTGAGATTAAAAGGCACCACAGGACAAACCCCTGGGCAGGAGCGTGGCTGAAGCAGACGGGGGATGCGCCTGTTCCCGTTTCTTCACAAACATCTGGTGGGAGCCCCGTGCACTGACTTTATTAGGAATGCCTAAGAACAAGATTTCCTGTTAGATCCATTTCCTGCTCTTCAACTGGCCTGGCCCTTCTGCAGGAAACCTCAGGGGTTTCCCCAGGGTGACTGGCGGGGAATTGCAGCTTTGGAGAGAGGCCCCCGGCCCCCCCCTCCCTTAAACTCCCGTCCTGCAGATGGGAGAGAAGCACCAGATCCATCCGCCCCTTCCCAACCTCCTCCTTGCCACTGCAGACTTGTTTCAGGCAACTAGAGCAGATCTCCGGTGTTAAATTATCGCTGTTTTCTAGACGTTTACGGGTTCTTCTGCAGCCGATCTGCAATGATAGCCACACTTAGGACAACACACACTGGTCTAAAAGCAGCGCAGGCAGTTTGCACACCCTCTGAGAGCAAACAGTTTGGTTGCCATAGCCATGCAGGCTAGTAAAATCAATAAAGGCACTTGCAGAACATCAGGAACCACTTGGACATCCAAGGACTAATGTAATTAAGCACTGGAGCGAGCCTAAGGCGCCCTCCAGCCTGTGTGCTAAAGCTTAGCCAGGGCTAATTGCCTTTGCCTTGCAGAACTGAGGAGGCCCAGAGCACCGGGACAATTGAAGATATCGAGATGGAGGGAAGTAAGAGAGAAACACTTGGTTCAGAAGGTAAGTGGAAAGAGATTTTAGTGTGGTTGTGCATACAATTGCTATGGAAATGAGAGAGGAATTTATCAAACCGAAACAATGGAAGAAGTAACTCAAATTGCAGAATGGTCTGTCCAGAAGCCTCCTGACATTTGACTTTAAAGCACAGGTGTGCTTCAGGGAGTAAAATAAGTAGTGTTGCTGCCTTGTGCTTATCTGCTTTCAGTCCTCCTTCAAAAAACAAAAGCGCAGTGTATATGATTGTTGTGGGAAGCTGCCACCTTAGCTGTACAGGAGCTTTAGGGCAGCGGAGCAGGTTAGAGGGGGGGATGCACATGGAAAAGGTTTAACAAGAGTCTGAAAGTGCTTCAGAGGCTTCATCTCTTAGTCCTGATCTAAAGTACTGGGAGTTGTATGGCAAATTCACCGAGAATAAAAAGTCATAAAACCTGCGTAAGAGGGGGTATAATGGCATTTTCTTTCTCCGTTTGATACTTGTATTTATACGTTTGATACGGCAGCAAGCAATATCTATATATAAGACGCTGAGCACGTTTCTTTCAAAGCAGCCTCTGCACCTGCTGGCTCCCGCTTATGGACGACGCAGCGTGACGGGGAGGTGAGGCTGAGGATGGAGGAGCAGGGCATGGGCAGCGAGCCCCCCAAGACCGTGCACGAGCTGTTCCAGGAGGCCGTCCAGAGATACGGGGACAACTATGCCCTCGCATCCAAGAAGGGCGGCCAGTGGGTAAAGATGACTTATAAGAAGTACTACGATGAGTGCTGGAAAGCGGCCAAAAGCTTTCTGAAGGTGAGTTTTTGTTGGTCAGCTGTATCTTAAACTGTATCTTAAACCTGCGCATTTTCTGAGTGTAGGTGAGTCTTAAAGTGACAGGGAAATACCTGAGCATGCCATGAACAGCTTGGTGATTACCGCCGCGTTTGAATTGCTTACAAGTGTGTTAGACAACATTTCAAGAGTTGTTTGAGGTGTATGGCAAAGCTGGACAATGCACCTCAAGCGACATGTAAATTCTAATCTTTCTAGGAAAAGAATGATTAATTTTCTCTGCTTATGAATCAGACTTAAATGTCAGTAGTGGTTGAGGCTTTGACCTGTACTGTTGGGGTGTTAAGGAAGGTGTTGAGAGAGAAACCAACGTTACATGTACTTACTGTTACTGTTATGGAGTCTTATTTCTTGAAGTGAAGGCCGATCTCTTTTTACTCCTATGGTGGGATATTCCAGTCTACACACTTCCCCTGCCTGGGATGAAACCAGGGAATGGCTGAAGGAGATTTAAAAACTGGGACATCGGCAGCTGGAAGTTGGTAGCAAAGTGCCTCTGCTGTCACTGGAGCTTGTTGCTTGTGTCAGTTTTGATATCTGACTACCTAACCTGTACTAAATGACAAAATAGGTGTTGTCGAACTTAACCTCTCCTCATTCCCAGCCCAAAGGGAACTCGTAACTACCTGGACTGCAGGTCTATAACCCCGTTAGTGTCAGTGAGCTCACCATACCAAGCGCAGACCTAAACAAATCCTCTTTTTCCTGCCTACTGATGAAGTGGGACAGTGTCTGATGTGAAACTTATCTGGTTCCATATTAGATCTTCCAAAGTGTTTCAGTGTGAATTACTGTACATAATAGCATGAACTTCTCCCTTGACATTGTCTTCGCAGCAGAGATCTGTAAATTTAAGCACTCCTCAAAGGAAAAACAAGATTGCTGTAATCTCATCTCTTGTTTACAGCTGGGACTGCAGCGTTTCCATGGCGTGTGCATCTTGGGGTTTAATTCTGCGGAGTGGTTTATTGCTGACATCGGAGCGATCCTCGCAGGGTGAGGAGCAGTGCTGGCTCTCAACACGCGTTTTACTTCAGCGTTCACATAGTCATTTCAGCGTTCACGTGAGAAGCAGCTTCTCATTAAAACCAAACCACAAAATCCCCCAACCAAACCAACTGCTTATATTTGAACTTAATTAAGATAGCTAGAACATAAACTTCCTTTGTACTTCGTTATGAGTTGATGAGACAAAAAATAATTTTGATTAGACAAGTGCTTCTCTCAAAATAAGATGAACGGTGGGTTAATCCAAAAGTGTATTTGCTTATTTAGAATATGATGGGAAATACCAGAGCACTGCATTTTGAGAGCTGAGGCATTTTGGTCCCTTACGTCACTTGGACATTTCCCATGCCCCAGAACAGGGCCTTTGCTCTTGGAATTAAGTCCCCCGCTTTCTGTTGGTTTATGAGCCATTCTTCCTACAGTTTTCTCTCTGTTAAAGTTTGAAATGATCTGACTTTTGCCAGCAATTCTGCTCATCCTCTAATTCTATTTCTTTTGTCTTCTGTAGTGGACTTGCTGTTGGTATCTACACTACAAACTCTCCCGAGGCCTGTCATTATGTAGCGGACAACTGCAGCGCTAACATCCTGGTTGTGGAAAACCATAAACAGCTGCAGAAAATCTTAGAGGTAAATAGACTTTTTAAATGGCTTGGGGGGGCTCCAGCATCCTCTTGGCAGATGTGCGAGGGAAATAGCGAGGGAAACGCTGGATCTGAAAGCAAGAGGTGCAATGGCTGAGCCTACTCGGTGTGTTCCCTGTGCAAGCCGGAGGAATAGTCACTAGTGCTAAATCTCACGAGAGGTTAAGCGGTGGTTCCACAGCTTAGCGAAGCTTCGACCTTAAAATATGAGAAGCCAAAATGAACAACTGAGCATCCCTGGGTTGTTTGGCAACATCACAGTCCAAATGATTAATATCTCTAGGGAGGCTTCCCGGTGCTCTTTCAATAACGCAGATGAGATTCTCCTAACTTGACTTATAATGGCAATTGGAAGTAACGTGTTAAGTGGTGGGTTACTTAGGCTTAGAAGGGACAAGCAGGATTTGCTCCTTCTCATGAATTTCCCTTCTTAATGCAGATTCAGGACAGACTACCTCATCTGAAAGCCATTGTCCAGTACGGGGAAGAGCTGAAAGAGAAGAGGCCAAATCTGTACTCTGTAAGTATCTTGATGGTGTGTAAATACCGGCTGCGTTCAGTTCATGGCTTGCAAGCAACCATCACCTTCCACGGGACTGTCATTGCGGGACCTTGTGGTGGCTTTAGTGCGGGATCGCTTGCTTTGCTGAAGCAGCAGGTGCCCAAACCTCGCTAATCTGTGTTGTAAGGCAGGGTGTTCGTGTGCCCACCGCTGCGGGGCAGCCTCAGGTCCCACAGCTACTCCAGCTTGGTGTTCCCCATGAGTACCAGGGTTGCTATGGAGCCAGCCACCTTCCTCAGGCTGCATCCACCTCCTTTCCTGCTTTTGGCCACGGCTCCGTGGAGCCAGAGAACATTATGGGGCTGACAGTGCGTATTTACAGCCTCTTCCAGATTCTGCCAGAGGTTTGGTTGTAGGAAGCAGTTTCCTTCTCTTCATGGGTAGCAAAACGTTTAATTTCACATGCAAATGCCAGCAAACAAACTGATGGAGCTCTTCTCTTTTATATACACAGTGGAGCGAGTTCATGGCCCTTGGCAAAGATGTTCCAGATACTCAACTCCATGAAGTCATTAAGACGCAGAAGCCCAATCAGTGCTGTATGCTGGTCTATACCTCGGGGACAACAGGACATCCCAAGGGAGTCATGCTCAGCCATGACAACGTAAGCAACTTTTCGTATAAATGCCCATACTGTGACCTTGCGTGGGGGCTGAGACCAGGGAAAATAAATCCCCGGTATAAAGACTACAGGATGCCGTAGACTTGTTCTATGAGCTGCGTGTTCTGTGTTGCTGCTCGAGCGCTGCTGTGGCTCTCGTTCCAGCTGACGTGGACGGCGGCCGTGGCGGGACGGTTCATCATGCACTCGCGCGATAAGGAGAAGCAGGAGCGGGTGGTCAGCTACCTGCCCCTCAGCCACATCGCTGCACAGATGGCAGATATTTGGTTGGCAGTGACGTTCGGGGCACAAGTTTTCTTCGCTCAACCGGACGCATTGAAGGTAAAAAAACAACAGAAGAGAATAAAAATCCTACCCCCATCCACCTGCTTGTAGCGGGCATGGGTGTTTTAAAACGACCGTGGCCGACTTACCTCCTGATTCTGAAAGCTGTTTATTTGTGTAGTGACCGACTGCTCCACTTTAGGGGTCCATTGGTCACTCTGACCTTTGTCTTTTGACTGTGTGTTGCCAACAAGGCTGAGCTGACCAAGCGCTTGACAACCAGAGCTTCCCGGTGTCTGTCTCACCTGACACCAGCTCTCCACCCCAACGGCTCGGTTGAGCAACGTTTGCTCTGTCCACATTGCCAAATGCCACTACTGTTAAATCTATTTGTGTCCTGAGGAGAGCGCGAGTCTTCTATCAGTGCTGTGTCAGCGCTGGCACTGAAATCCTCGACCCTTGTTTTCTTAAAACCCCTTTCTCTTGGTGGCAGCGCAGCTGAAAATGAGCAATTCCTCACAACCAATGGCAAAGTCAGTCCTAGGCCTGGCCTAGTGACCAGCGCTGACCCAACGATGTCTGTAGTGAACGCTGTGTTAAATTCTGCTTCTCTCAGGGCACCTTGGTAGACACCCTGCGGGAAGTGAGGCCAACGGTGTTTTTGGGAGTTCCTCGTGTCTGGGAAAAAATTGAAGAGAAGATGAAATCCATCGGTGCAAAGTCGTCGTCACTCAGAAGAAAAGTGGCATCATGGGCCAAGGGAGTGGGGTTGCAGACAAACCTGAAGTGGATGAACGGGTAACTATGAACTACACTTAATGGGTGTTATGAATTTATGAGTATTAGGAGAACTTTGCTATCAGATCAGATGTATCCCATGTAACAGGCCAGACTCACGGACAGTAAAAGCCAAAGGTTGGACCAAAGGGTGAGCAGCAAGGGCTGGAGCGGGAAGTAATTTACTTGTTGCTGAATAAACTAAACCAGGGGAAGATGAAAGGAGGAAGGGGGAGAAGTTCTGCTTTGTGACTGAGATCTTGCCACCATTTGTCTCCTGCAGGTGCTCTGAAGTCCCTGTGAACTTCCACATAGCCAGGCACTTGGTGTACAACAAAGTGCGAAAGGCCATTGGGCTGGACCGCTGCACAAAGTGCTACACGGGGGCTGCTCCCATCACCCGAGAGACGCTGGAGTTCTTTCTGAGCCTGAACATTCCCGTGCTCGAGCTGTACGGCATGAGCGAGAGCACCGGGCCGCACAGCGTCTCTCTGCCCCACGCCTTCAGGCTCACCAGGTAAACACCTTTGTTGAGCAGAGAGATGGTGACGAGAGGAAAAGCTGCTTTAAGGTGTCTCCTGCATCTGGCACATCTGTCTGGCCTGATGCAGTTTATCAGTGCAGGACACACATGGAGCTGCTGGAGAGGGGCCAGAGGAGCCACAGGAATGAGCCGAGGCTGGAACAGCTCTGCTGGGGACAGGATGAGAGAGTTGGGGTGTTCAGCTGGAGAAGAGAAGCTCCAGGGAGACTTTAGTGCGGCCTTTCAGTGCTTAAAAGGGGCTGATAAGAAAGATGGGACAGACTTCTGAGCAGGGCTTGTTGCGGTAGGACAAGGGGTGATGGTTTTAAACTAAAGGAGGGAGATTCAGGCTGGACATGAGGAAGGAATTGTTGGCCCTGAGGGTGGTGAGAGCCTGGCCCAGGTTGGCCAGAGAGGTGGTGGATGAACCATCCCTGGAGACATCCCAGGCCAGGCTGGACGGGGCTCTGAGCAACCTGAGCTGGTGAAGATGTCCCTGTCATGGCAGGGGGGGCACTGGGGGACCCGGAAAGGTCCCTCCAACTCAACCCATCTGTGATTCTGCGATCCCTGGAATCTTGCTGCCAGGAAACAGACACTGGGGAGCCAGTTCCTTTGGCCACATCTTGCAGATGAAGAGATCTGCCAAGGGCAACAGCCGTGTTACTGATATTCGACTTGGCCTGGATCCTCTAGGAACTGAGGAGGAATCAAGTGATTGATGGGAAGAAGGAAGAATTAGTAACTCTAACCTACAGCTCACTTTAATGTCAAATGAATTGGAACAGTAAGGCTGTGCTGTTGCTTTGAGTGGCTTGTTCAGCCTGCAGAGTAAACAGCCCCATTGGTAGAAGTTTGCTGCCAGGGACATAAATCTTCTCATTCACAGCTGAGGTGTTTGAGAACAATGGGTGGAAAACACCAGGTGTGTGCGCACTGATCTCTCTGCAATAACAACTTCTTCTGTAGTTCCCCTTACACAAGCAGATGCCTTTTAAGTCTCTAAGCTCCTTGCTGAAGCCGTTGCAATGAAAGGCTGCCTGGCTTTGTTCAGATGCTTTAGCTTGAGAGAGTCCTGACATAATCTCAGTCTGCTGCTCAGCCTTGAATTGAAAACAGAGATCAATGCCGTGGCTTTGTGCTTGTGTTCTCTTTGAGCTGCGGAAGGGAAGTCCCGGGCTGCCGGACCCTGATTCATAAGCCAGATGCTGACGGCAACGGGGAGGTCTGCTTCTCGGGCCGCCACATCTTCATGGGCTACTTGAACATGGAAGACAAGACCAAAGAGGCGATCGATGAGGACGGGTGGCTGCACTCGGGTGACCTCGGCAAGCACGATAAAGATGGATTCCTCTACATCACCGGCAGAATCAAAGGTAACGCGTCCCCTGCCTTTGCCTTGAGGTTCCGCAGTGCTGCGACACCTAACCCTGCTCGTTACGTGGTCGTGGCTCGCACAGAATATTTAAATACTCCTGAAGTTTAGTGTGAATATGGCTGCGGTGTGTCCTGTCACTGAGCAGGTGGCCTAGTGTGTGATGTGAGCAGAGGGTTGTCCTCTAAACCAGCGTGTGTTTGCAGAACGAATCCTCTGATCTCCCAGGTGGCAGTTGAAGCTTTATTGCCGTGTTTTATGGCGCCGGGCCCGTCCGTGTCCCTCTGGTTTCAGCTGGCTGGGCTAGTTGAGCTCTAAGAGAAAACAAGAGCTTAACGCTGTTGTGAAAGGGGCTTGGGACACTGCTTGGACCAACCCCAAACAAATCCGGTTTCATGCAAGACTTGGGTCATCAAGAAGAGAGAAATGCTCACGGAGAGGGGCTGCTTGAAGAGATCTATAAAAGCTGGTTGATACAGGCGGGTTCTGCGGATCTTCAAAATCCCGGTGTATTTTGTACTTGAACATCTTGGCTGCCAGCTGCTGTGCCCTGGAGTCTAACGGGACCGAGGTGCTCGTAGCCCACACCCCGTGTCCCTGAACTGCAAACGTCTCTGGAGCAGCTTTTGCAATGAGCCTGAACCAGAGCCCCGTTTGCTGCCTTCCTGGGGCGCTGGGACACGGACTCGCTATTCGTTCCAGAGGTGCTATAAAGCCATTTCAGATCGGGAAGGAACAGGGAAAAGCTCCACGTGTTAATCCAGATCTGACTGCTTTCCAGAGCTCATCATCACCGCAGGAGGTGAGAACGTTCCTCCCATTCCCATCGAGGACGCTGTAAAAGACGCCGTTCCCCTCATCAGCAACGCGATGCTGGTCGGAGACAAAGCCAAATTCCTCGCTATGCTCCTAACACTGAAGGTAACGGGGAACAGCATCGGAATCTGCGGAATGGCTTTAGTTCTAGCGAGGAAGATAATGGTTACACATTACAGTGTATTCTATAGGCAGGAAGTGCTGTAGCCAAGTTGCAAACACTTGTAACTGCCCAGAAAAATGAGCATTGCAACTCGAGCGTCTTCTGTTGTTCAGGGCAATTCTTTCTTTCTGTACCACGCAGGGCAGAAAGAAACAGAAGTAAAAGACCTAAAAACAAGACTAAGAAATGATTCTGCTTTTCTTACCCAGTTTTAGTATCTCCTGGCGCAGCTTGTACAGTAACGAGCTCATTAGCATGGAGGGAATCGAGCGTTCAACACCAAGTCACCTGTTTGGCCTTGTCTTGCAGTGCAATGTGAACGTGGAAACTGGGGAGCCCGGGGACGATCTGACTCCGGAGGCTGTTGAGTACTGCCAGAAACTGGGCAGCAAGGCCACGAAGGTCTCCGAAATCATCAGCAGCAAAGACAAGGCCGTGTACGCGGCCATCCAGAAGGGGATCTCGGCTGTCAACGAGAGAGCCGTCTCCAACGCCCAGAAAGTTCAGAAATGGGTCCTTCTTGAAAAGGACTTTTCCATCTTCGGGGGAGAGCTGGGTGAGTGAACAGACAACACACACACGACCCACAACACATAGAGCGGCTCAGCCCTTCCTCGCTGCGGCTCTTCCACGTTGGGGTCTTGGGGAGAGCGGGAGGAACTTCCAGTTGAGCCTGGCTGGGCAGCGCTGGCCCAACGGCCTCAAGTTGCACCAGAGGAGGTTGAGGTTGGATGTGGGCAACAATTTCTTCCCCAAAGGGCTGTGGGGCATTGGAACAGGCTGCCCAGGGCAGTGCTGGAGTCACCATCCCTGGAGGGTTGGACAGACGGACATGAGGTTCTCAGGACACGGGGCAGTGCCAGGGCTGGGGAATGGTTGGACTCGATGATCCTGAGGGTCTTTTCCAACCAAAACGATTCTACGACCCTCGGTTCTGCGCTGACTCTCGCGGGGTGGTTGTGCCGTTTGTACTCACGAGAGATTTTATCCATTGCAAAGAGTAATTTTGAATTCCACATCTGCTCACGTGTTCTGAGTCTTCCTCCGGCCTTGCTTCACCCTAACATCGCTTTGTGCCCCAAAACGCCGCCCCCTGTAGCCCCGTCACAACCAACCTCGCACCGTTTTGTCTCCGCAGGCCCCACGATGAAGCTGAAGCGACCCGAGGTGGCGCGGAAGTACAAAGAGCAGATCGCTCAGTTTTACGCGGACGCCGAGACGCCCGTGGCGCCGGAGAACGCCCTGCGGCAGTGACACGGAGCCCTGAGCCCCCCGGAGGATTCCCCGGGCTCTGTGCAAATAAACCTCATCGTGCAGCCCTCCTGATTCACCCAAATCTATTTCATTTTGGCCCTCGTACTGCAGTGTGGTGAGCGTGGTCGTGCCGTGTCCTAATGCTGAGTATTCCTGTGGATCTTTTTGTCTTTCCACTTTATTTTTAAGAAGGGCAATGCAATGTTTACCCAAAATCCCTATTACTGTTGCGTTTTAACCAAAGTCTTCTTTTCCAGAGATGAATGTAAACCAATCAGGAACTGCAATCTTCCTTTTATAGCCCTGTCCTTCCCTCCCCCAGCGCGCATTTATCTGCATGCTGATGGTATCCGAGTTATTTAAATCTACCCGCAAACTGTCCTATGTCAAAGACAACACCGTGTGTAACCTCATATTTGCTGTGTTCGTGCAATATTTTGAGTCTGTTTTATCATTTTGAGTTGTAACGAAGCCATAAATCGTATCGTTATGTGGCCTGTGGTGTGAGTTTTCCAGAAAGCAACTTATTTAAGGCCTTGTGCGTGCAATCTGTGGTGTTACAGTTGTAGGAACGGAGTGTCCTGCAATGGGGGAAACTCCAGAGCAGATGGGGTGGAAACCCCAGGTCAGAAGCTGGTTCTGAAGGTCCATGATCAACCATTCATTCAATGGAGGGGACCAGAAGCTCCTGCTGGTCTCTATGTGGTTTATAAGGTTAATCCCAGTCTGCCCAGTGCCCGTTAATCCCCCAGTAAATGAAGGATCGCTTCTGATTTCAAACTAGGAATCATCCTCCGGCAAAGGAGCAGCACAAGGGGATGGATCCTGCGCTATAAACACGAACAGCGCTGCATTTTAAACCTAAAACTCCGTATCTGGGCTCAGAGAAATTGCCCTGAAGGGTAACTCAGGTTGGCATCGTCTGCAAGACCACCTCCACCATTCAAATGTCTAATTAATAAACTCATTTTCAAAACAGCAGTCAACTCCAACTCAACATCTGGGCCATTGGGGCTTGAATTTGGGGCCTTAAATCCCGCGGCAGCGGGATTTAAGGCCCCAAATTCAAGCCCCAATGGCCAAGCAGCCGTTTCCCCAACCCCCGGCACTTCAATTTGAAGCAAAATACAAACCAAGTTGGACTTTTCCATCTTACTTTATTTCACTTTTTCTAGAAAATTCCTCCATAATTCCACAAATTTACCAAAAAAAAAAAAAAAATAAAAGCTTAAAATTCAGGACGAACAATCCCGTAACATATTACAAACATGATTTTTTTCATCTTGAAGCGAGCTGAATTTCTTACAGCTGCGCGAAGGGTTTCCCAACACAACCTTTTTAAAATGCTCAAGTGCCGAGGTATTTAATACCTCGGGCTCTAGGCAGAAATACAATTAAAAATCATCTAGAAGAAGTTGAAGTACTTACAGTTTTTCTTTAGGAGTGCAAAACTCATCTTGTCAGCTTTCGATGGCTATTTTCACGCGCCCCAGGGAAGCGAATACCGATGGGTTTTCATCTTTATTTAAGTCAATACTTGCCCACGGTGACGACACAAGCGGCGACCACGGGCACCCGGAGAAGCCACGATGCGCAGAACCATACGAGCTCCATACGGGACCTTTAAACCTCGCTCACCATCAAATACGTTCCAAGATCTGACGAGATATGAAATAAAAACCTGCTTCTGGATTGTTGCATCCATCGCTTCGCTCGTTCCGACGCTCCCACCGTGGAACCGGCGGCCAAGTCATTGCACGTCCTTGGTACCAACGCTCCTCGGCCGGGTCGGCGTGCGGCCGTTTACTCGGTGAATCCTTAGTAGCAAATGTCAGTGATCAAAGCTTCATACGCACGCAGACCAAGACAACAGGAAAACACTCCTGACCCCGCTTTGGCCCAGAGGCCAAGGGCAAAGGAAAAGCCGCGTCCTGATCTCACCTCCAACACGATTCGCTTCAACGACTCCGAACCCATCAGCAACAAGGTGAAGGACACTGAGGAGTAACAGAGTTCAGTCCATTTCCTCAGAATAAAAACCATTATGGCTAAAAATCAATTTTTTTTCCTTTTTTTTTTAACAACGCAAGCTACGACACATCCTCGAAGACCTGACAGCAGCACTGCCGCCTCCTTCTAGAGTACAACAATCCATCCATGCTCTCAAGAGTGACACAAGAACAAACACTTGATCCACAAATACCTGTACACGGCATGTTCAGAACAGCATTCAGCCAGCCTAGAAATCTACACGGGGAACTCGGCGCGTGGAACTGGAAGGGGACGCGAGACGAGGCCCCGCGTCGAGCATCCTGGGTTTGCGGAGCCGTTCCCCGGCGCTACCACGTACCCCGAAAAACAACAACTCTGTAGAACAACTAAGTACTTGCAAGAAACCTTTTAGTAACAAATCAGCATGTGCACACAATGGAGAAGAACTATTGCTGGGGGAACAATCCTAGCTCAGGTTTTCAAGATTATAAACAGGCTAAAAAAATCCATGTGTAAAATACTTCTTATAAAAACCAAACAAAATTCCTATCAACGCTCATTCGACTTCACAAATAAAGTCGGTTCCAGGACAGGACGATGCTGTGGTCGCCGGGCCCGGGTGCTCCGAGCCCGTTCAAGCTCCCTCCGATGTGTTCGTGGATCAGTGGGAGCAGTGGGACCGCCCGGCTCTTGGGGACACAAGGAGGTGGCACCTCGGACCCCTCGCGGGTGACCTGGAGGCCACGCGGCCCCAGGACAAACACTGCTGGGATGGGTGACACGGTGAGTTACCCGGGTGGGGAGAGGAGGCACAGACCTCGGGAGGTCTCGGCTTGGCCACCACAGCTGCTTTGGGGACAGGAAACAGCGTCACCAGCCCCAGGGGCATGAAGTTCGGGGCCATCGCGACCGCACAAGGTTTGTCTCCTCCACGCCGCACACCGCGAGTGGTTCGCACGTACCCACGGGTGGATGCGTGACACTCGGGGACCTCATGCGTCCTGCTGCAGCCCCACAGCTGCTCCTCTTCCTCCACCTTCTCCGCGTCCGTCTGCGCTCGGGGTTCCATCCGGGCTCGGCGTCGTCCATCAAGAAACAACAGCTGCGATCACCGCTGTGACAGGGTTTGCACCTGGCATGAGCTTGATTTCTTCTTATATATATGTGTGTATATATATATCTATACACACACACACACACAACACATGAAAGATGGTACGAAGACAAAATTAACGGGAATCGGGTCAACATGACCCAACTCAAACAAGCTTATCATCATATTGCCACTTCAGTTGATTAGTTGCAACATTTCCATGATAAAGGACGGGGTAACCCAAAACAAGGGACGCGATTCCGGGGGAGCAGGGACAGCGAACGCTGGGTGCAGGTCCCACACCGGCCCATTGTGGGTCCGGGAGGTTTGTTCGTGCACAGACGGGTCCCCCACGCTGCTGCCCACTCAATTTTGGCAAAAGCTTCCGCGCCGATTGGAAAAACTGAGCAATTCTTCAACAAAATACTGAATTTTAGGGAAAGGGAGTAGTAGGGTTTTGATGAAAGCTCCAGGACTTTCCTCAACACGTGGAAGTCAACGCTAGTTTAACGAGAAATATAATACAGGAAAGACTCTGGATTAGTGTTTAGTGTTTCCTGCTGTTTCTGGAACAGGCAGCGGGAAGAGGGAGGAGGAACCGAACCTGACCGCGCTGGCTTTTAAACCAGCGTTTTCTCCCTTGTTTTGGTTTTCCCAACATACAGCCGCTACTATAGGGGCCACTGGAGGAGATTCCTCTTCGAGAACACAGAGCAAAACCAATCGTGTATTTTGGCAAAGTTATTCAACACTGACAAATGAGAAGACGACAGGTGAGTCCCTTCCAGAGCACAAAACGTTCTGAAGTTTGCTGTTCAGCTTTCAGACACTAAAAACTGTCCACAAGAGGCAATTTGAACAAACATGTCAAATCTTATTAAGCGCCCTTCCCCTGCCATAGCCATTAAAAAACATTAACAGAAAAAACACACCCTTAAGATCATAAGACCCAACTAGGCCCTTCTTATACATACAGTACATACATATATATAATATATATATATATAAAATATACAGCTTACAGTTTCGTAGTCCTATTACAGTTAAAGCAGACTGAAAGGAGTGAGACTTTGTTTAGGAGCTCAGATCAACAAACAAGACATCTCAAAACCCCGGTGGGGACAGCAGGTTCCAGAGGCCTCCAGGGAGCTCCAACTGTCTCTGCCGGGAGCTGAACCGCAATGATGCCGAATCCCCGCGGCGCTCGGTGCCGAAGCGCGGCACAGCTCACCCGCAGGCCATCCGAACTGGGGTCTGTTCCCTTCTCCCGCTGGGCACCCCCGGGAAGCTCCTCTTGTCATCAGTCTCTCGGCTCAGCTTTGTAAAAGCCAATCTTGCTTACGCAGGGCGGACGCTTCTTGGCGGAGGAGATGGGACTGGCGGGAGCTCTCCGCAGGCTGGTCCCTCGATTGGGTGACAAACAACACCATCCACGCTTCTTCGGATCTCGGAGACGCCTGAAAACGTGCTCTTCAAACACAGTTTCTTGGAGGAAAACCAAACAAAGGTCGCGCTGTGCAGCTAAGTGCAGCACGTCTCTTGCTCCGCTCGGGACCGGCGCCCAAGCGCAACGACGAAGCCGGGGAGGACAGACTCAGCAATACGGGCGTTTGTTTGAAGCCTACAAGAAAGTGCAGCTGGCTGTGCATTCATCGAGCGTGGCTGTTCTCTAAGGCAGTGCTTCGGGTGGAGCAGGAGGAAAAGAAGGCCTAGTTCCGTGGGTTCGTTTCCTGGTACCAATCAAGGGAATCGCCGGGTCGGAAAGCAGCCTGCTTGCGACGCCAAGCGTCATGTCGCCACCGCCTCCAAGTAGCTCTGCAGCTTACGGACGGTCGTCTCATCCAGGGAGAAGAGGTCAAAGTCAAAGGTTGTGTTGGTGACGTTAAAATGCCCGGTTTCCTCAATGAGGTTTACAATCTGTGCGGAAAGGAGACAAGCGGGATGAACTGAGAGCCCGTCAAGATTGGAGCACAGCAGACACAGAGCGACCCCCCTGGTGCTCCCCTCCAATGTCCCAAATCCCCTCCCAAAACCACAAACCAGCTCCTCCTGCTGCCGGACCAGGCACGTCTCCTGCCTTTTAAATGAGACCCAGAGCTTTGAGGCCGCTACCAGGACAGCGGAGGAAAGATGCGCAAACTGCACTTCTGGATCTTCTCCAATTAAAGCATCGCGTGCGCATCGGATTTTGTTTTTCTAGGTATCTTCCCTTTCAAAGCAGGAAGGCCAGGCAAGGGAGGCCCCAGGAGCCGCGGGCGGTGCGTACCTGCTGCAGCACGTTGCGCTCCCGCAGGGCCATGAGCCGCCGGTGAAGCTCCACCAGCTCATCCGTGTAGGCCTGGAAAGGAGCAGGACAGACACTGACACGCAGCACGCTTGGGTGGCCACCCCAGCCGCTTTCCAAGCGAGGACCAGAGGGACTCGTCACCCTATTCCAAATTTTTCCCTATGGTTTTTACTGCCTCCTCCAGCCTTATCACGTACTGGGAAACTAAAGGCAGATGATCTGAAAACCATCAGCAAGAGTATTTAATGACACCACTAAACACTCATAACCAGCTTCACGAAGCAGCCAGAAGCTTTGAGGACATCAGCAAGGTGAAGTTCACGCTGGTGAACTTTGGTGCGAGTTCCGCATCAATGGATTGTACTAATGAGCTACTCATTACTTCAAAATACCTTCACCAGTGACCAACAATGCTGTGCTGGCTGGGAGCCCTGCTGTCTTTGATAAAACTTGTGCCAGTGGGAAACGCAGATGGTACTTTAGGCACTCAGAGGGTCTCAGGGGTGTCCCCTTCTCTGTTTATTAATTAGTCTAATAAAAGACACTATTACCTGCAAGCTTTGCCTCAGAGAAGCCACCTCAGCCACAGGTAACAGTGATTCTGTAGCGAGGAGACTCAGATACAATTACCTCCAAATCACACTTAGACCTGATATGAAGTGATTAACCTGTGCTGCATTCTCCCGTTGAAAAAGCATTAACACAAATGAGAGCTACGGTCTGACCCTTTGGTTACTCTCAAGGAAAAGTATTCCGATCCCATTTGATTCCTTTTTCTCATAAAGAAATCAATCGCAGCAGGAGAACTTTGTGGACAACTTGGGGTTTCCTACTTGCGAGCACATCTGCTGCTCGGCTTTCCTTGGAGGCAAAATAGGGGAATTTCACTGAGCAGAGCTTTCAACTAACCCAGCAAAGCAGAGCAGCAAATCATCTTTCATTTCTTACAAATTAAAAGTGCCTTTTAACGAAGCAGCGCTCCCAGCAGCGGCCGGACCATCGGTTCAGACAAAGGGCAAATATATAAAACTATCTTAACACTTTGCATATGGAAATGACCAGAGGGTCCATCTATTTAGTACAGATGATTTGTGCAGTGTCACTCAGCCACATCGGTCCTTTCAACACCTGGTTTTCATTACACTCAAGTTTCAACCTGCCCAGACAGAACAACGTGAGCAGGCCGGGCCGGTTCGAATGAGCATCCACCAGCTCCGCGATACACAAACCCTCCAACACACCTTGTCGTACGTTCCTTTCTTCAGGATCTTCTCTGGCTTATTACAGGACTCTGGGCTTTTTCTTCCAGATGCCTGAGGGTAAAAGAAATCACCATCAGGGACCAAAATCACTGAAGAGAGAGAAATGACCTGTTTGATGGAGCCAGTGAAATAGGGAAAACTTGGTGCAAGTCAGAGCTGGCACCGCAGACGGAGCACAAAGCAGCGCTGGATGGGCATTGAGGATGCGGTACCTTGTTATTTGCTGGGGGCAGTTTCTGCCCCGGGGGCGGCTCCCGGCTGGGCAGGCAGGAATCAGCGCTGTTGTCACTGTCACTGTCACTCAGGCTCAGTCTGAAACACAAGCGCCAGAGAATCAGCATCAGCGGGTAAAAAAAACCTCAGCTGTCAGCTGGACCACACGGAGCTCAGTGAAATTCTCTTTATTATAGACAATTAAATAGTCTGGGAGAAGCAGTAGGGTGGTAATTTCCAATAATCCATTTTTTCCCAGCTGTTGTTGCCTTTGCTGCCTCCCAGTCCCCGGGCAGGTTCTCGGTTACACCAGTTCAGCCCTTTCATCCACAAGCCCCCTTAAAACAACTGAGTAAGTACCACCCGATTTTCCCAAACGGCAACTGTTCATTTGGGGGATTCACTCCAAGATCCCCGAGTACCTGCGGGAGAGGTTTCCCAACTCCTTGGCTGAGAACACTGGCACACAAACACATTTAGTGGTGCTGTTGTGACCTTTGAGACTTCCTGTTTATTCTCACTCCTCTTGTGGCCCTACAGATGTACGATAGCAGGTATCCTGCTTTTGATGAGCTTGAAAAGCTTATTACCTATCCCCTAAAGGTATAATAAACATCCTTGCAAGTGTCTCCGCTCCTGTTTAGCGGATCATGACAGAGCGCAACACCAGATCTTTTTGGTTGTTTTTCTGGTGAACACAAGCAGCACTCGACTCTCACAGCTGCTGTCTCTTCAAATATTCAACCTGAGACTCCAAGCTTTGGCTACAACAGCGTTTCCTGCGAGGAGAAGGATGAAATTCAACTGATTCCATTGACTACAGCAGGGAACAGTTGTTCACCAAATCTCTTCGGAGCCAAGTAACCAACGGTCAGGACGCATTGTCAGCAAAGACCGAGACTTCTCGGTTTATATCAACCAGGGTGAGCCGAGCGCAGGTGCCGACGCGTCTCTGATCTCTGCAGATCAAAGCGTCCCGCTCCGTGGAGATCTGAGGGTGACGACGAGGTGAGTGTTCGAAGGGGCTTGGTCCCTGACACCTGCAGGCTCAACACACACCACGGCCTGGTGGTTCTTCCTTGAGCTCCGGGGATCTCTCCTCACCAAGTTCTGTTTTTATATCAACTCCATGTCCCCATGTGCCAAATACTCCGCACATCTGCCCTTTCCCTCATTCTCTCACATTCAGCCCCATCGCTTTGATTCCTCCCTCCAAACACACGCTGGGCAAACCCACACAAACCAATCTTTCTCCGCGATTTGTTACCACCTGGAATCCCGGCTGACCGGGTTGGCTTTGACCGCGGCCTCTTCTCCAGAGGAGCTGTCGTCGTCGTCCGACTCCTCCGACTGCAGATCTTCCACCATAGAGCGCAGGGGACCTGGAAACGGGGCACAGAGCAACTCAGCACCAGCTCGCCTTAAGATACATCAACATTTCTGCGCGATGTCACCGCTGTTTGCATGTTGCACAAAGATATTGCTAAGAGACATTATATTCCAGCCCTAAAACTAAAGCTGAGTTGACAAACTTTACAACTGCTATAAACCCCCCCAAACCTCCCGCTCTCTTCTGAAATGAAACCAAAAGGACCCATTTTTCAGGTGTTTGGGGACTATTTTAAATGTCACTCAAGGGACAGCATTTGTAGAAATGCAGCATTTGCTAAGGTTAGAACATTTACTTTTGCCATGGTGTATCTCTGTGGATTATCGGCAGAGGAATGTGAAAAAGCAGCTGTTATAAACTGGCAGAGTGATGAACGTTACATTTATAATTTTTAATAAAACATATATGAGATTGGAGGAGAAATATTCTGGTGATACTATAGATCAAGCAGCAGCAAACACATTTATAAACCGAGGCAGAAACCAAAGTCAACAGGGAAAGAACCAAATCCAGAGAGATACTCTACTCATAAATTAACTGTCAAACCAAGAAAAATACTTGTTCATGATCACACTATGACATTATTGCCTCTTCTTGCTGAAGCGTCTCAGCTTCAACACGTGGCTGCAGACAAGAAAATCTGTCAGCCTTCGATATGGTGCAGGGAACACAGATTTCATTCTCATGGGCCTTCTAAGGTTACACGAGGAAGACTTGAACACATTTCTTGTAACACACCTTGACTGTGGTTCTGAGATGGCTCGAAATCAGAGTCAGAGCTGGAGTCGGAGCTGGAGCTGGAGTTGGAAGGGCTGGACTGGACAGACTTAACCCCCCATAAAAGGGAAAAAGAGAAAAAGAATCTTAACCTTTCTAATCCGCAAATCCAGCACAAAGCACAGTGAGACAGAAGCATTTGAGCACTGTACAACATCACACATCACTGTCCTTGGAACTACAGAACATGCACAGAATGCAAGGTGAATAAAGCCCACGTTTGTGTGAACTGTGGTGCGCTGGAGCTCAGCGCCAACACCTCCCACCAAAACCTCCCATACCACTGGTTACCAACAGCCTCAAGTTATGAAATACGGCATCTGAAAAATGTTATAGTGAAAAACCCCTTCCTTTGAAGCAGGAAAGATGACTGGCAAACAACCCAAAGCAACTGGCAAAGCCTCTTAAAAAGGGTATTTATTGCAACCCACCAGTGTTCCCTGTGAACAGCTCGTGCTGATGATTACCTCTGGAAATGATGCCTGCCCTAACTAACTCGCCTCCAGAATCTGTTCAAATTTATTACTACAGCCCCAAACCAGTTGTTTCTCCACCACTTTGAGGGATCCACTGCACTGCTCCCAGTTTACTGTGCAAACACAACCAGTCGAACTGCAGCGAAACCAACTCCCCACCCGGCAGAACTGCCAGGAGCAGGCAGAGCAAGACAAGACATCGAGCTGGTGCTAACAACAGCCTCCAGAAACGGGGTTCAGGAACCACAGAACCCCAGAATGGGAGGGGTTGGAAGGGACCTGGAAAGCTCATCCAGTGCAATCCCCCCATGGAGCAGGAACACCCAGCTGAGGTTCCACAGGAAGGTGTCCAGGCGGGTTTGAATGTCTGCAGAGAAGGAGACTCCACAACCTCCCTGGGCAGCCTGGGCCAGGCTCTGACACCCTCACCATGAACAAGTTTCTTCTCAAATTTAAGTGGAACCTCCTGTGTTCCAGTATGCACCCATTGCCCCTTGTCCTGTCACTGGTTGTCACCCAGAAGAGCCTGGCTCCATCCTCCTGACACTGCCCCTTTATATATCTGTAAACATGAATGAAGTCACTCCTCAGTCTCCTCTTCTCCAGCTCCAGAGCCCCAGCTCCCTCAGCCTTTCCTCACACGGGAGATGCTCCACTCCCTTCAGCATCTTGGTGGCTGCGCTGGACTCTCTGCAGCAGTTCCCTGTCCTTCTGGAACTGAGGGGCCACAACTGGACACAAGATTCCAGGGGTGGTCTCCCCAGGGCAGAGCAGAGGGGCAGGAGAACCTCTCTGACCTACTGACCACCCCCTTCTAACCCACCCCAGGTACCATTGGCTTCCTGGCCACAAGGGCCCAGTGCTGGCTCATGGTCACCCTGCTGTCCCCAGGACCCCCAGCTCCCTTTCCCCTACGCTGCTCTCTAATAGCTCATTCCCCAACTTACACTGGAACCTGGGGTTGTTCCTGCCCAGATTCAAGACTCTACACTTGCCCTTGTTCTATTTCATTACATTTTTCCCTGCCCAACTCTCCAGCCTGTCCCATTTTTAATATGAACCAGATATTCCAGAGCAGCCGCACGCTCTGGCTCCAGGGCCCACGAGGTGGCAGTGAAGACTAAATCAAGTATTTCCTCCCTGAGAGCAACAGCGGCTGTTACAATAAAGGGCTTTTTTGTTACTCAGTAGGATTTAGTTTAAGGATCACACATTCCCACTGATCAACAAACTGTATCATAGAAAGTGTTAATACTATAAAAACATTGTGAACAGGTAGGTAGAGGCACATCAGCAGCTCTGGGCATTAATAAGTGAAAGCAGCGGCGGGACTTTGATCCCAACATGACCTGTCCCTATAATTTATCACCAAAATGTTGTTAAGTTCCATTTATTCAGCTGTAAGAATGCAGGGAAAAAATGTCAAAAACAGGTATTCTAATTGCCAATTATCCAGTAGCAAAGGAGCATAGTTTAACAGTATATATAATGGTATATTGGCACATTGCAGCAGCTCTGTTACTTTAGAAAAACTGCAACATGAAAGCGCAATATTTTCAAAATAAGGCAGTGCAGCTCTCACGTCTCAGGTACAGATTCAACCCTAACATCCCCCATTCCTGATATGATTTAATACACCCAAGAAGCAGATGTTGGAAGTTCTATCGACTCCTGTTATCGACTCTCAGCCCTCTGGGCCGTTCCGGGGGCTGGACACACTCAGGCCCCATTACTGTCACCGTCACGTGCCAAAAGCACAAGCCGACAATGGGGAAAAAGCAATTCCTGCCCTCACATCTCAGCCTCTCCCTTTTGTCAGCACCAGCGATTCAGCAGCCAAGCACGAGGCCAGCGCAGGGAACCGGGGTTGAGAGGGGAAGGGGAAAAAACCAAGGAAATAAGGATGGACACCGAACTTTTAGCAGGGCTGAAAATGGAAGGAGGAATTCCTG
Source organism: Patagioenas fasciata (assembly GCF_037038585.1). Classification (NCBI taxonomy): domain Eukaryota; kingdom Metazoa; phylum Chordata; class Aves; order Columbiformes; family Columbidae; genus Patagioenas; species Patagioenas fasciata. The sequence goes on along the minus strand of NC_092546.1, from coordinate 4,067,954 downwards.
CAGCGCCGCAGTCACAGCAGCACCGAGAGCGGGACTGATCCTCTCAGCAGCAGCCTGCAAAGACGTGACCGGGGAGCAGCCGCGGAGCCGCAGCCCCGAGCACGTTGCACAACCCGCTGGCTGCGGCAGCCAAGCTGAGTTAAGAGTTTCTGGGCCCTGATCCACCTCCAGCTGCTCGTTCGCTTTAGTGATGTGGCTTCATCACGCAGATCACAGCCGGCCGGACCAGCACCCAGCAGCGAACCGAACGGCAGCGCTGGGAGCTCAAAGAGCCCCCAGGGTGGAAAAGGAGCTCGGTCTCTGCCAATGCCTTAAAGTTCGAGCCTCAAGCTTCAAGTTCTGTCACCAAACAGGCTAAAGAACCATCAGCTTGGAGCCGCGTGGTGAGTCCCGAGGGACAGGTGACGCTCAGGACACCAAGGGCTGGTGCTGGGTGCGGAGATGAGGGTTTGCTGAAATTATTTCCTCCTTTTCTCCATTAAGATCACATTCCAAAACATCACGCTATCATACGCAGGTAGAAAGCGTATCTGTACCTACGATACTCTGGCTTTATAAATGTCACTGCAAGGGATGAAGGAGGAACCATCACCTTCGGCTCTGACTTGTAGGTCAGTGCCTGCAGATGAGTCTAAATAGAACTGCGCATCTGAAACGGGAGAGAAGCAGCAGCAGTACCGATTAATACTGCCAGTATTTTCAAAGAGTTTTATTGGAGATACAACCCAGCCCGAGCTTTTGCCAGTCTGGTTCTCCACCTTATCTGAATACTTCTCAACACCTTTTTCATGCAAAGACTTAAGAAGCATCTTTAAAAATTCTGGTGAAGGACAAATCCCTACTCACCTCTGACTTGAAAGAAGTTTCATCCTCTGAATTGGACTCATCCATTTCCACCGGCTTTTTGATCTCCTTGGCCTCGCTTTCCGATTTTACCTTTTCCACTTTGGCATTCATCTTCTCCTTGGTTTGTTTCTTCTCTGGGTATGAGGAAGACGAGGTTCGTGGAGACGTTCCCAGGATGTTCTTCACCCCTTTGGAGCTGCTCTTCTTCTGTTTTTTGGCGCTGGGCTTTGGTGACTCCACGTTGGACGGCCTCTTGCTGGAAGACTTGAGCTCCGGCTGCGGGCCGCCCTTTGGAGAAGTGTTCTCCAGTTTGGTCTCCTTCACCGCCAGTTTTGGTTCCTTGAAAGCAGCTTTTGGAGGCGCCTTCTCCTCCTTAGGCAGTTTGTTCTCGGTTGGTTTTCTGGAGGAGTCCTTCAAAGGCTTGTTTTGTTCTCTTTCCAGGTCTTTGGAGGAGTTTTTACTCTCAGAGTCTTTCCTCGGCCTCTCTCTGTGCTCCTTGGTTACTTTGTGGGGCTTAGATGCCTTGCTGCTTTCCTTGTTTGCATCCTAAAATTCAACCACAGAGACACACGAGCGAGGTATGAAACGGAAGCTCTTGAAACGCTCTCTCATAAATCACCCTGCTGCTTTTGTTTCATGTAGACACATCCACCCACACACGCCTAATGCACTGACCTACCTCCGAGGCACACATCTCCATTTCCCAAAGCTGATGGCCACAAAGTGACAGCGGGCACTTAAATATCTACATTAGGAGAGGACGAAACACTTCACAAACGCCTGTTCCTTTCCGTGGGCTATAGAAGGAGGTCTATAAACATCTATGGATGTTTAGTTCAGATTTAATCTGCAGGGTTAAGGTCTGAAGCCAGGTAAGAGGAAACTCACTGAAGCCATGTTACAAAGTTATAGTTCAGACTGCGTTTTAGGGAAAAAACACCCCAACTAAAGGAATTTGTGAAGGTTAAATCACACCTATGGCAAATGCAAGTTATGTTTGCAGCACAGCCCCCAACTCGCTGCATGGGTCATATCACAACTTCACAAAAATACTGAGTGTCCCACAAGCAGGAGAACCCAAGCGTCTGGTATCAGCAGCCATTTCATCACCTCTTGGAAGAGCTTTAAGACACCAACCACCGGGATCCTGCCTGTCCCAAGGGTCAGGTACGCACAAAAGGATTAATGCCCTTTGCAAATTACATATGAACTGAAAATACTGAAGAAAAGGGGGTCTTGTGGGGAGATAGTGGAGTATGAACTGGACACGTTGAGATGCAAACACACAGGCAGCTCTGAGGGCAACTGGGACGAACAGAAGCAGGAGGTTATTTGCTCTTTAGCTACCGGCAATTTTCCCCAGAGCCCTTCGTTTCTCTTCTGTCTTCCGCGTTCTGTAATGCTTAATTCCTGACCGAAATTAAATCAGCCCCTGGCAGATAAGTCATCTTTACTCTGTTTCATATCATCAGCATCAGAAAGCATGACCAGAGTGCCAGCAATGTTTATAGAGCCCTGAAGAAAATGGATATCAGAATTGAATTACACTATGAAATGAATTGCTCTTAATATTTGGGACCGTTTGGGCCGATAAAGTGTATGTAATCTGCTTCAAAACACACTGCTAGGGGATTGGTTCTCCTATGTAGATTTACACAAAACCAGCTTCATCACACTTAAGGTGGACTCCATTCCACTTGATCCGCTATAGAATATCAGGAGGACGACGCGATTCACCAAAAACTCCCAGTCTTGGACACTGAGTTTTCTTTTCAAAATTTCCCTGGGGAGAAGCCTAGCAAACCATTCAAAAGTCTCCTAAATTATCCTAAGTTCCAGACCGTTGGCTGGCGAACCACAGAGCACAGAGAAGGAGGTTTTGGAATGAGCAGCAGGCAGAAACAGTTGCTAAACAAGCTCTTAGCAGCAAGTCCCGAGAGACTTTTTCACCTGGGGGTGACAGCAAAGGACGTTCCACTGACCTTCGAGCCATGGGACGGTTTGGTCTTCTTGGGATCCGAGAAGGCAGAGAGCGGGATCGTGGGCAACATCGGGTAATCAGGACTGGGCCTTGACACAGTCTCCGCTCCTTCTGGCATTACCATTACCTAGTCATAAAAACGAAGAAAAATTACGTACAAGTCGCATGGACTATTAACACATGATTATGTTAAGTCACTTGGCTCAATTAACACACTATCATTCATCTTTTGAATGTTTTTCCTCCTGCTTACAGGCCATAAAAAGATATTTTCTCCGTTTTCAAGGCAACTCCTCAAAAAAGCACCGAAAGAATGAAAGGGAACATGCAATATCAAGTATCTTTCCCCAAGGGAACGCTGATATTCTGAGCACAAGCAGGCAATAAAGCGCTGGACAAGGACGGCGTGTTCTGCTGCAAGCGCTCGCATCCCGCACAAGAGAAATGCAGAAGGAACGAGCAAGATTTCATCAATTTAGAAGCTGAATTCGCCTGTTCAGGGGAAAAGAAGAAACGCAGGTTTACGGTATCTCCCTTGACAAGATCTTAACACTGAGCTCCATGAAACGCTTTCCTTCTTACCTCCCTGTGGTCAGAACCACAGGTGAACCACCTCGGTACATCAGGCACACAATAATGTGCTGTGAGAACCTGAGAAGGTCAACGGTGTCCCAGCCACCCTGGGGCTGCAGCAAGGAAAACTCGCACGGAGTGGCCTGCAATCACTCTCCAGATTTATTAGGGTCAAACTTCCCCACGGCCTGTTTTCCTTTGTTAATTTTTCAGGCTAGAAATGTAGGGTTTTTTCCATAAGAAAATTTTGCCCCCAATTAAGATCATCTTGAATAAAGCCCTTGAACAGAATATAATGATAATTACTATATATATAGGTGCTTCAAAATGCAGTCTCGACATTCACTGCCTGGTTAAACACTTCATGCACTTTGTGGTTTACGCTCATTTGCCTACATCTTGTGGTTCTCATTTCCTCAGTCTATCACTGAATATTGCTCACCCAGAAATAACTTCATCCACTGTACGTATCCTACTGTACCTTCAAGGGTGTCCCTGTTTTTCTCCTCTCGCACCCATTTTTGCTCTGAATTCTAACGCTTTTCCTTAATTTTTTATTATCTAAGCCACAGGCAGGTGACCTCAAGTACAGAGGATATTTATTGATGAGAAAGTGCTGAGTATTGAGCTCTCCTGTGGCAAAAATGAGTAAGGAACACACTGGAAGGCTGCAGAAAACCATAACTGACGGCCAACACGTGACGTCCACACAGGACCATTTTTCAGAGGGGTTTTTGATATTAATGGTCACATTTCAGTTAAAAACGAAGCACCACCAATCACACAGGCAACGGTTTAGTTCTGCTTCATGTAACCAGGAGTAAAAAGCGGCTGGGTAGTCCTTTATAGAAATGTGGAAAGCAGGGGGTAAAACAATAGCAAGCCAGAGCAAAAGGGGATCAGCGCACGCTGGAGCGGAACCTCCTCGGGTCCCCGCGGCACTCACCCCTCCGGCCCGGATGAGTTTGCGTCTGAACTCCTTGGTGGGGTTGTTGAAAGTCAGTTTCTCGCAGCGCAGGTGGTTCACGGGGGGGTTTCCCTCCAGGTTTAAGAACAGGTCGTAGGTGAAACAAACCCTTTTCGGCTCCTCCTAAAAACAAGAAAGACTTTGCAAAAACAGAAGAAGCTTGGCGAGTGTATTAAGGTGGAGAATTCAAATGGTCACTCCTCAAAACCCCAAATAAAGCGCCGAGTAAGTGCTGCGTTCAGTTTTTCATCATGGTACCAAAGGGCTAGAAAATAAACTATTTGGTTAACATATTGTTGATCAGAAACTCAGGCATGGCTTTTCACTGCAAAAACAACACACGGACAAGGATACTGACTGAAAATGGTCACTTGAAAGCTGTTCAAGTATCCCAGGAAAGCGGATTCAGAAGCTTTAGCCACGATTCTGTCTTTCACCCAATTCAGATCCTATCTCCTTTGGGAAGCTATTCAACTATAAGTATCAATATTAAGCAAAGCATAATCCCTTACTTAGAGAATGAACAACTTCTGAATTCACAGCATCTCTGCAAGGATCAAATGCAGCCGTAAAAGGCCGACTCGCCTGGTAAAATCCTTTTCAATATGCACATTGCAGGGCCTGAATGGGAAGAGACCACGGGCTTTTGAACCTTCCAAGGGCACTTTTGCTGGAGAAACGCGGAGTTTGCACGCACGGTGGGATCAGCTGCGCCTCGCTGGTTCCGCTCCACCTGCCGCAGCACGGCGAACGCTCTGCATCCGCAGAAACAACTGCAGAAAAGCCCTTTTCTCCCCCAAAATTGCAATTATCGCATGCTACTTGTGTATTACAAATATCGATGATGACATTGCCTGGTATGATCTCACATTATGCGTTTCGAGGTCCATCCAGTGGCTCCTGGTGCCGTCGCATTGTTGGGCAGAACAGATGCCACAGGCTCCCAGCCCGAGCCCTTAGATTTGCTGAAAACAGGCTCCAGACTACACCGATTCCTGCTGTTTGCTGAACGCAAACCTCACTAAAGAAGCTGCTTCTTGGAAAAATTATACCTTTAATAACAAAAAGTGTGGTAACCACACCTGGTTTATATCAAAATCAGTAGCCTAAGCCCCCCCGGGAGTCAAAATCTTGGGTTCCCGAAACAGGGGAAGGCAACATCTACGCAGAAACATAAAAGCAAGAACATGCGACCAAGACCAGGGGCTTCAGACCCTCTTTTGGAAACTCCCGAAGAATCCACGGCTGCTAAAACAGATCAAAGGGAAGAAGGAGAAAAACACTCGCAAAATACACCACACAGTCATTTTCCTCTCTTGCTACGACCATTCCCATTAAGCGAATCATTAGCGTGTGTGTGCTGACGCTGGGGCTCCAACAGCAGCTGGAGAGGGGCCCTCAAAGTCTAATAAACTTAAATGAAGGACGAATAGAAATCCAAACGGAGCTAAGGATGGTTTCTAAAATGCTTTTCCTAGTTTGCAACGTAGAATAAATCGATCTTGGATATATTAGCAAAAGCAGGTTTTACTCATGTTATCACAGCTCCGCTTTGTCATCTGCCTGTTTGCTTTCGGAGAAGGAGAGGGGCAGCGGATTAATCCCCCTTTTATCTTACATATCTCATTTTTTATATATAGAGAAGCTCCCAAATATTTACTGTACGTCTGCTGAAGAGAGAGCGTCCGCTTTTTGCAAAGTCAAGACCATTTTTCAATGTGATTTTTCTCCAGCTCCGAGATCCCGACAGCGCTGGGAACCGAGCCCGCCATCATTACAATATCCTTTGTATCGCCTCAGGCCGTCTGAAGCCCCCACCCCAGTGAATAGTTAAGATTACAGCGCTCCTAAAAGCACCAGTACAAAAGTCTCAAAGCAAAAAAGCTGCAAATAAACATTCTTTCCTTTACTGCCTTCCCTGACAGGGAATGATTACAGCTCAACACCCTGCAAAGCTTAACCCATCCGGTCCTCCCCAAAGGTTCTGCCCTAAAACCACCATTAAGAGGGGAGGGGAAAAAAAGGGGGGGCGAGAAGAGGAAAGAAACCCAAGGAAAATCTGGACGTCCGCATGCTCAAGTTTCAATGGAAAGCCACGCTGAAGCCACACTTCAAAGTCTTTTAAATAACGTGTTGGGATCTATGAGCTGCAACGCAGGGCTGGCACTTCCTCAGTCTACAAGCCTAAGTCCAGGCTTGAGTAGCAACTATCAGTGTAAGCCAAGCTTTACTCTTGCATGAATCCACCTTCTGATATTCAACCCTTGATTCCAACAAATAACACTGAAAAGGGGAATGAGTTTCGGTGGATATTTTGTCCCCGAGACCATTCAAGAAAGGCTTTAGAAAGCACGGATCACACCGGTAGATATTGCAGTTATCCAGATTAAGATGTGGTGGCCAACTTGGCCATGAAACAGTTAAGTTGGTCTGGGATCTCCCAGCAAGAAGCTCAGTTTCTATCTGCCCCTTAAACCTCACAATGCCCCAGAAGGAAACTGGAAGTGCACCACAAAGCTACTACAGCCAAGCTTTTCTGTCCCTCCATCCAGCAAACCCCCCTATTCCACCCCCAATCTCCAAAGCTCAGAACGTTACACTTTTATTGTTAGTGTTTTCGGCTTCCTGTCTGCCACTGCATTGTTAAACACACTGAAACCGCTTCATTTTCCTCCTGATGTTTGAAGTAACGGGTTAAAGTTCTTTTTGTAAGAGGAGGAATTTTTCAAAGTCTTTGTTAAAATTTCCTTGTCCTGTTTTTTAAGGCAGGGTGTGCCCGTTTCCACTTAAACACCAATCAGGATTTCACTGGTAGCGTGCGCATGAAGCTCATAAATCACTTTTAGAAAGCCATAAACCAAAATTCTCCACAAAACGCGAGCACACCAAGGAAGCTCACGGTTATTCAGTAACTCTGACATCCAGCCTGACAGAATCATTTATCCATAATGTCCGGAGAAATGAAACCCCCTTTTCCAGCTCGTCCAACCCGTCTGACTGGTGTTCCACCCGCTCCCACACAGGACATTTCAAAGGGAATAGCCCAATATTCTTTTCATTTTAAAGCAAGTAGCCTTATGGTACACTCTGCTAACAAGCCCATGAAATACTCTTATCTTATATTCCACATGGTTAAGTAAAGTAACCAAACAGCATTTTGGAACTCTCCCCCATCTGAAGGCTATTACCTTGTTTGAAAATGAGGAAAATACGCTCAATGCTCAAACACAAGCGTTTAAGAATCTAGCGGCTGTTACAAATACATGATATGATGCTGGTATGGTCGGTAAAGCTGCTGCGTTCAACGCCTCCTTGCCAGGCACTGTGGTTTATTCAGCGTATGGAGGTGACCATGAACACACCATGCTGATCGGCTACTGAAATAACGCAACTTGGTGGTTCGGCCACTAAAAGAGCCTGTTCAGATAATTGATAATATGTATTAAGTTATAACAGAAAAGGTAAAAAAACATATATATATATATATATATATATTAACCACTTGTCAGCAACACAAAAGCAAGCACTACAGATTTGGTAAGATAACAAAGAACAGGCATAAAAAATGGGAGCAAACGCTTCCACTTAAAGGCTGGACGAAAGGACAAGTTTTACTCTTCCTTTCATGACTTTCAGCAAAACCAAATAAATACCAACAGGTTAAATCTCCTCCTTTCCTCAAACCTACGCAGGCGCTGCCCCAATAACGCAGTGATTTGTGCGGTAAAACCAGTGTCTCGTGCAAACACGGGCTCTCGAGGAGCACTGCACAAGCTGAAGCCTTCACTGCGGCCCAATCCTGACACCAACTCACCTCTCGTTCCACCCGTCCTGCCACCGGCACAGCCCGCCTACAATGTCTCCACTGCGTACCTACTTCAAAACAAGTCATCTTTCCTTTCTCCAGGGTTTTCCTCTGTATCTGATGTACCACACCTATAAATATTGCAGAATAAAAACTGCACGTTTTGATTTTGAACCTAACTGGAAAACAACAAAAAAAATCAAGCGGATTTTTCCGCTTTCTTCCCTTATCTCCCTCTTCACTACCAGAAAAAGCCCAAGTTACATGTATCCATTATGTAAATACTGGAAGCCTTTTATCTCTAGCACTGAAATCAGGTGGTAGCATCTTTAAAGAGACTTTAATACAACATCTTATCCATGTTGCATTAATATAATCTGCCTTACATTGGAGTAGCATGGAAGGATACGAGACCTTTAGCTTTGCTGGGGGAAAGGGGGGTTGATCTAATTTGATTAGGATGCAAAAAATGTAACAGGAGATGAATACCAAAGTCACACTCGCATTACAGCCTCCAGATAACAATGAACGCCACTACAAGAGATGTATTTGGAGACAACAATGAGGCCACGAGAAAAGCTTCAAGATGGTTGAAATTGAGCGGGGGAGAGGGAAGAGCAGTAGAAAAACCAGCCGACGCATTTATTGTACCCAGTTTGTATTGATTCGAGCACCAGAAGCCACTGCGAGCGGCCCTCATTACAGGAAGGAACACAAAGAGTTTAAACACAAAAATAGCACGCTAACGTTTTCAGTCCAACAGTCCCAAATGATTCGCTATCATTAGCCAACCGTGCTCTCCCAAAGCTTCACGGTTCACCCCGCTGAGCCCCTGCCGCTCATTTTTGGGTTCAGTTCCAGAGGAAAAGGCTCCGGGGGGGTTGTTGGTCCCATCTGAGACTGTGAGTCCTGCACCCTGTATAGGACACGGCATCTCGGATACACAAACCTTCCAGTTCACAGCAACAGGCAAAATATAGACCCTGTAATTCAAACAACAGGACTGAGAAAGCACCTGCTTATCGAGGAGCTGAATTACAGCACGGGAAGGACAAACACAAGCCAACAAGGCATGACTGTGTCCATAGAGGATAAAACCAGGCTCCTGCACCTTTTGGAATCCTTTTTGAATATTCTGACACTTCCCCGTGTGACAAAAATGCACCAAAAGCTTCAGCGGGTCCGCGAGCACTGACTGTCCTGCCGCAAACAAACAAAATACTCCAATGCAAAGAGTTAATGGGCGGTTTTATGCTAAGTTGCCTAAAAAAAAATCCCCGAGCTCATTAAAGATATTCTTAAGCCATTCTTAGTAGAACTCTTCCTTAGCAGTGAACAGGTCCACGTTTCTGCAGCCAAAGCAAAGAGTACACTGGCTCCAATAACCACGATTTATCAGCCTAGTAACAAATGAGAACAGGGAAAGGAAACTGCTAAGAATGGAGCTTAAACCGTGGAAAAAAATGCAGCCAACCATGGCAGAGCTCAGCCTGCACAGAGCACTTCCCTCCCTCTTTAAACGCTCTCTCTTCTCACCTCTACAAAGCTAAACGTGCGTTGATAAACAAATCCCAAAGGCTTTGCCACTTGTTTCAACTGAGAGGGTACAGATCAACAAAAACCTGCTAGAATGGGGGAGCCGTGTGGGATTTCTGGCCATGACACAGTCTGCACAGCACCCTCACAGCTGAACTGAGGGAGTGCGGTCTGGATGAGCGGGCAGGGAGGTGACTGCGAACTGGTTGAAGGGAAGAAGCCAGAGAGTCGTGGTCAATGGGGCAGAGTCCAGTTGAGGCTTGGATCCAGTGCAGTGCCTCAGGGGTCAGTGCTGGGGTTGTATTATTCAATATATTCATCAATGATTTGGATGAGGGAATAGAGTGACTGTCAGCAAGTTTGCTGGTGACACCAAGCTGGGAGGAGTGGTGACACTGGAAGCTGTGCTGCCATCAGAGACCTGGACAGGCTGGAGAGTTGGGCAGGGAAAAATATAATGAAATATAACAAGGGCAAGTGTAGAGTCTTGAATGTGGGCAGGAACAACCCCAGGTTCCAGTGTAAGTTGGGGAATGAGCTATTAGAGAACAGCATAGGGGAAAGGGACCTGGGGGTCCTGGGGACAGCAGGGTGAGCATGAGCCAGCACTGGGCCTTTGTGGCCAGGAAGCCAATGGTACCTGGGGTGGGTTAGAAGGGGGAGACCACACCTGGAATCTTGTGTCCAGTTGTGGTCCCTCAGTTCCAGAAGGACAGGGAACTGCTGCAGAGAGTCCAGCGCAGCCACCAAGATGCTGAAGGGAGTGGAGCATCTCCCGTGTGAGGAAAGGCTGAGGGAGCTGGGGCTCTGGAGCTGGAGAACAGGAGATTGAGGAGTGACTTCATTCATGTTTACAGATATATAAAGGGGGAGTGTCAGGAGGATGGAGCCAGGCTCTTCTGGGTGACAACCAGTGACAGGACAAGGGGCAATGGGTTCAAACTGGAACACAGGAGGTTCCACTTAAATTTGAAAAGAAACTTCTTCCCAGTGTGGGTGGCAGAGCCTGGCCCAGGCTGCCCAGGGAGGTTGTGGAGTCTCCTTCTCTGCAGACATTCAAACCCGCCTGGACACCTTCCTGTGGAACCTCAGCTGGGTGTTCCTGCTCCATGGGGGGATTGCACTGGGTGAGCTTTCCAGGTCCCTTCCAATCCCTGACATTCTGGGATTCTGTGAAATTAAGTGCTACTTCCATTGTTTCCACTAAGAACAGAGACCACCTATTTCCCTTATTTATAAAAGCCATCCCACCCTTAATGCTGGAAAGAACAACCACGCAGTCACGTGTGTACAGAAACAATGAGAAGCGATGACCCCGGTGGGTGTGAAACCAAGTTAGATTCAGAAAATCTGCCAGTTCCACATTCTTATATGAATAAGGGACAAAGAGAAACAAAGCACATGAACGCAGATGTCAGTGCAAACAAGTGCACCCACCAAAAAAATACAGGAGAGGAAAAATAAAAAGGTAGAAACAAAACACAGTTCACCCATCACAGTCATCAGAAATTGCCCTTCCAAGAAATCAGCATTGGAGACGTTCACATTTTTTAGTCAGGAATGTAAAGGTCGATTTTGAACCTGAATTAAGTCGACGTGCAGCACAAAGAGTTTCCTGATTTCCATCCAAAACCTCAGCAAAGCCACCAGATGTCAAACTACTTTTAAGCTTTTGAGGTTTTGGGTTTCTTTTGCATTCAGCTCATAGTTGTCAGCATTTGCCAAAAAAGCTGCTTCTATCAACAACTCTCATCCACGGGACTCTAACTGCCATTTCTCTTCACAAAAAACAGTTGTGGGCAAAGCACTCCCAGGTTGGGCAGACAAGTGTCCTTGTGGGTCAGTGGCATCACTGGCTGGTTACACTCATCAAGTGGGGTCAGGGCAATGTGGAAGGGCATAAAAAACCCAACTAAAATGTTAATTATTCACCAAATGACAGCGCCAGGAAAGCATACTGTGCTAGACTGGGCGAGGAGGAAACTATAGATATATATGGGGAGGTACCGTGGAAAGGATGCTGGGAATTTAAAGAGAATTTGGTTGTTTTATGCAATCTGCTGTCGACAAAACCTGGGGTTACGGCTCGGAGGGTTGAGGGGGTGGGAAGAGAGCACACGTTGTAGTGATGTGATTTAATGGTCAAATTCAAGGTTATCTCGGTTCCCTCTTAATAAAAAGCAGAACTTCTTAAAAATGTATTTCAGTAGTAATCAAAACCAGAAGGATTTAGTATTCATGTTTAAGAAAACAGTTTAACTGAAACAGAGTTGATATGAACGCAAGGGCCCAAATCCCTATTTTCACAACCTCCTTCAAGTCACGTAGCACGTGACCTCTGTGGTAAGACTTAAAACAAGCAATAAATCCCAACGTCCAACTCTCTTATACTTGTTGGCAACGCGTCTTGAGATTAAAAACATTTGGTGTTTTCGGAAGAGTACTGAATCAGAACAACAATATTTTTAACATAGCTGTAAATACCTGTTCCTATAAATGCAAATTTTTGTCTTGGGCCCGTGCAAATTTTATACCCATACAATTAATTTAATAAGACTGCAAATTAAAAAAATCAATTTTTAAGATATTGCCAGCCACAGTATTTACAAATGTCTATAAAAATCAGTGCTTTACGCTTAGTTACTTTCCTGTTCACATAAGATATTTTAAACTGCTTTAATATTACCCACTCCAGAGAAGCCTGGTGCAAATGGTACAACCTCTGCTCAGAATCTCTTGGACCATCACGCTGTCCTGATATCACCTTTCGATACAATCCCATTTCTGCCAAAAGCTTTCTTTTGAAGTCTGGCAGGAGCTTCCAACTCCCAGTTAAATTCTATTTATTAGACTAATAAAAAACACACACATAAACCAGTCACATAACTCAGAGTCTTTCTGTCAGGCAGTTTCAGGTTCTGGCACAGCTCAAAACAATTAGAAGACCAGAAATCAGATTCTACCTTATTTTTGAAGTGCACTTCAATGGGCATAATGAAGCCTGCGTAGCCAGACTCCTCCACTTTGTAAGGGGGCTCCTTGCACACTGCAAAGAGAACAGACAAATGTTAACTTGGAATACAATGTGACCAGATTTTAACCAAAAAGGAGGTGCAAGATGAGAAACGAGGCGCTTACAATTCAGGACACATTTGAAACACTGACAAACCAACCCAAACAAACAAGAGAGCAACAAGACCACCACAAATCAACCAACAGAAGATGGTGGTCATAGGCTTAGTTAAGAACATGAAAACCTGTTCTTAGCTCCTCCCATGGAAACATAAATTGCTCCATGCCGGAATCTCCGTGAGATTCTTCCCCCTCTTTTGCAGGGAGATACAATTACATTTCAGTGCTGTTCCACAACAACGCAAACTGCCACTTCAAGCTGTCTTGCAAAAAGGGAAAAAAAAGGCAAACACCCAGAACGTGGCAATTTACAACAAGGGAAAAATTTACTTTGACACCAATTAATCAAAACATTATACCGTACAAGAAGATTTCATTTTTTTTTCCTTGAAACGCTCTTCAATCTTCACAATTATGTAACAACCACACTCCAAATGGCTTTGCCAGAGGCTCGGAACAAACCCGAAGGGCAGGTGAGCGCTGCTATTCATTGCGCACACAAGGAAATGGAGAAAGGTGAAGCAGTTTGCCGCTAAGGTCACAGCGCCGTTGCTGCACAAACATCTACGACAAAATCGTTTCTAAGAAGTTAATCTACGCGCTTCCTGCCTCGGTTCACCCTGTCTTGCTACCTGTTGTATCTTTCTGTTACTGAATCCTTCCCATCATCTCCCACTGCGTTTCAGCACAGCGAAAGCCAACTCCAAGGCTTCTGCCATCGTTTAGTTGGCCACGACATAACAGCTGCCAGAAGAAACACGAGCCCAGCACAGATATTCTCTCAGGAACCAGATGCACTCGCATCTAATTTATGCACTACAATATATGTAAATAAAGTCAATTAGGCAATTAGAGGAATTCAGTGCAAATCTTTTTACCTTCTCTAAAGAATTCCAAGTAATTAATACAATTAGGAAACCAGCTCAAACCTCAAAGCACACAAATTGTCTTCCTTTAATGCAGATATACTATCCCCAGCTCTAAGCACTTTTACCATCATAAAGGTGATAGAAGGCAGCACTGAAAAATCAACTGTGAAAAAAGCGCATATCCAAAAATAATCGAAATCTCTAAACTTGCGTTTCATACAAGAAATTTAGAGGAAAAAGCCCCAAACCAAAGAACAGTGTCAATGTGGCAGCAGGGATCTGAGGACTATGTGCCAAGCAGCCTTTGTTCCTTTGCTGCTCTACCCTAACAAAATACAATTACTAGAGACGCGATGTGCCAGCAGCACGAGCCCACCTTCACCGGAGAACGGGCTTTGTCCGAGCCACCCCAAGAAACCCTTCAAACACATTTACAACTTGTACGCATCCGTCGGGGCTTTATGTACAACCCGGACACGCTTCGGTGTAAAACAAGTTGGTATTATGAGCAAGCTGAAGAAAGCGTGCAAAACCCAGATATGGGAAAAAACGCCTCTTTAAAGGGAGATGATACAGCAACCAACCGAGCAAAGCCCGTGTGCTATCCCAACACAGTTGTTTGTAATAAAGCAATTACACCAGATGACAAGAATTGTAGCACGGCGGATTGTAGCTTTTACTCTATAAATGAGCTTGCAGCTCAGTATTGCACTTGCTTATCATCCATCAGTTTTACTACATCAATTGGAAGGGGATATTATTAACATACAGACTAGGTTCACGTCCTTAGGAGCAGAACACCTTGGAATTACTTTCCACTGTGGACTCTCACAAATAACCAAGGTGGCAGGTAGTCCGAGGACATCCCACGTGCCCAGCAGCCTTCCCAAGAAATAATTCCCATCACAAAGTCATTTCCATCACCGCTCTCCAGCAGGCAGCGTTCCTCATAACACCACAGAACAATAACCCCGCAGATGCAGCTACACCTACACAATCTTAAGCGGATCTAACTCGGCATCGCTGCCGAAAAGGACAATTCCTGCTCCTCCACCTCGGCCGCGCGTTCCTGCTGCCCCGTGCCAATAATAAGGTTCCTGTCGCTGCGCAGCCAGAGAGAGAAAAGAACAGATCCAGCAGAAAATAACACTACGATCTGTACACTCTCCCCAACCTTGCTGACTAAATACATTAATTCAGAGACCACCATCCCTTTGGCATCCTTGATTTCTGCCAGCTTAAATACTATTTGAATTGGCACCTGGGACTAGAAGTTGCAAGAATCCTGATGGCTGCTTACTTATCAATGCAAAAATCTACACACTCCACTACGTATACAAGCCCAGTATTTGAGCATCTCTCCCCAAACACACGCTGCCAGCTTGTGCTGGCGAATATTAAAGAACCAAACCCATCTTTGTAACATGAATTATCTCCTGCTATCGCTGTCTTGAAAACTTGCATGCACTAATGGTTAAATAAGAGGAGAAAGCATCTCACCTCCAGCCCTTTCAGCAGAAGAAAGGTCCCATTCTCCCTGACCTTCCTCAAACAATGACAGTAAAGGTTAAAGCTCAAGCGCACGCAACGTACATTTTGCTGCTCTTTAAGAAGATATTTCAGAGCAAACTGACAGTCCAAGACAACCCTGACTCGCGCGATGCTCTTTCACACAAAGATGACCTAATAATCCATCTTCAAAAACGCACTCACCTCGCTTGGGTTTTGGGAAGCTCTCATGTAGCCGGAAAACCACCCTTTCCACAAAATGCTGGATGTCGCACTGCTCCGGGCCGCGCACGAACACCATCCAGTCATGGGTGAACCCTTCGGTCGTGGGCTTTTTCCGCAGTTGGGCTCGGTGCCCCAGCTCCAGTTTCACTTGAACCGTGCACTGTTTCAGGACAGAGGTAAGAGCAGAAGGAAAATGAAACCGTTTACATGTAACACATAACGCTGAGCCCCACCAACTGAAGACGCTGGATGACTGCAGGGGAGGAATTCAACAGCCTCCGCAGAGAGGTTAGTCTCACATCGAAAACTACAGCGTTGCCAACAGAAAAGTTATCATAAAAATAGCTCCTAGCATCATTTCATACCTATTTTCTTCCTAGTATTAGTATTGCAGAGAAAACAGCTTTAAAAGAGGGATGGGTTTATCTGCCTCACTTATCAACTCAATTGCCAGCAGAGCCCTGATTGCAAGATCTTTATTTCTAGAAAGCGTCAGGGACAGAACCTGATGTTCACAGCTTACAGCATTCACAGCACTGACAGCAAACTAATCTTAAAATAGGAGAAATTACATCATGAATTGGTGGTTTATGATATTCTCTGGAATAGGTAATCCATTAGAATACAGCTATGATATTCCTTGTATTCTTTTAAATATATTTCATTAAGGTACTTTCAAAGACCAAGTCGAACACAGAACACGCCTGCACAATATCCAACGCTAAAATGACCCAATTCCAATTTTTACTCCTGAATCCTCCTCTAATCAGTGGATAACAGAGAAGGTGTACTCAGTGTCTCACTCAAAGCACAAAAATCCCATTAAGCGTCTTAAAAAACAGATTAAGTTAATTGTGAAGATCCACATATTATTGTAGACTTCACAGTTGGAAGAAAGAGAATTAATTAAACAGCTGTAACAGAGGAAAGGCAAATGTGATTCAGACACAAGTTAAAGCAAGCAAATCTTAGGGCAAAATTTGTAGAGATGGAATAACACCTCAGGTATCCAACTGCTTACTAATTTTGTGCATATACATTACACAAACTCCTAAAGCAAATAAAATCCAGCTTCAGCAACTGGAAGCTTATGAAAACAGGGCGGTTTTTAGTCCTTTCTTCACCTAAGACATGAAATTAAGTGTCTTGCTCTTCCTGGCAGTTCTCATTTACTGTTGAGAGCAGCAACATTATTCTTCATTATCTGTATTACAGGTGGACACCGACCCAAAGTGAGGCCATGATGTTAGACAATGAGCGTGGAAAGGGAAAGCTTCCTGAGCTCTAAACAGATATTTAGGAACACTATTATACTCATCTTCCCATTGAGAAAATACAACCAGGAGTATGACCACGGTTAAAGCTCAAAAAATACATATTGTACACATCCAACCTGACAATTTATTGAAATGTGCTTTTCAGAGCACGGTTAATACTTTCTGAAAAAGCCTAAGTCACTCAATCTCAGCATTCTTCTCTTTGTAAAAAGATCACACAGGAGGTCTGCAGAGCACCAGACATCAAAGCTCGACCTCCCAAATTGCAGTCCAGTTCTAATTTCAACTCTAAGCCCTAACACGCTCTTTTCAGGCGGTTATCTTCATAGCAAAATACCTTCAGCTGCCATCCAACCTATCCATTCTAAGACTCCAGGACAAACTCATCTAATTAATTGCTTCACCTGTTTTGCTACAACATTTCTCTGGGTTACCTTCCTCTGCAAGTTCTCAGGCCATTTTTCCCATTCTGTGCTTTATCTACACTGGCTCCATCTGACTCCCGCGCTAAAGATGAAGGTACGTGGCCGTCTGTTCTTTCATGTCGTATTAAGGAATACAAAAAAAAAAAAGGCAAGGTGCGTTTCACTCAAAGCACAGCAATCTCTGCTCCAGTGGAGGAGTATTATGTGGAAACAGCTTGCCTGAATCCCAGGCTCGCATCAGAGGGTGTTTGCGGGTCTGCTTTATCTGGGGTACTTCCCACAGTGTTCACACAAGCGTTCACATCCACTGATCCAGTCTGTTCAGCAGTTTCACGGTATCGATTCCATAATTACCCTTTAAATTGTGCTACTGTTGCCAGTTACTACCCCTCTCTCCAGAGAAGTGCAAATGACTGTCAGTCTACAAAATCTGCCTTTCTAGTTGAAACGGCTGAGAAATTTTAGCTGCGAAACAGATGGGACTATGTGGAAGAGAACAAAATTAAACATAAAAGAGAACTGTTTAACTGAGAGTGAAAGTTGTACTTGCTATACTCCTCAGATATCGCTCCAATTAACAATCGCTATGAATTAAGCCAGAAGTTGAAACACATTTGAAAATAACATCTCCTAACATAACAAACACACAAAGTTGTTCCACTGAAAATGGAGGGGTTTTTTTCTTCCAAGCGTGTCTCTCAACAAAGGGAAATCAGGATTCTATTCAAGCAATTTGTAATAATACAAAGGACTCTGCTTTTCAACTTCTCAATAAACATTCTGAAGCCTGCCCCGGCTTTTTTGTTTGATGTGCTAATTGCCTGAAAGCCATAACCAGCTTCCCTCCGCTCTCCTTTGGCTGATTATTCAAAGGATATAGCGGGGTTCAGCCTCCTGAACCCGCAGGTAACCTGTTGGCAGCTCACCCGCACACAAAAGGCCTGAGCTCCGGGTCCCCCCAGGTAGAACCCGCCGCCCCGCGTCCCTCCCGCCGCGGTAACAACTCTCCCGGTGGCATTAACCCTTCACACGGCGGCTGCCGGGGGTGGGAACGCCGGCACCTCCCTCCTCCGTGCAGCAGCCCGGGCAGGAATTTGCGGGAAGCGCTGCTGCTGCTGCCACCCCCCGCCGCGGGCGAGGCTGCAGCGCGGCCGCCCATGAAGGGGCGAGGGCTGAGCACCCCCCCGTTATAAAAAAGGGGGTGTTGGGAGGAGGTGAGAGGAGGGGGAGCGGAGGAGGAATGCACCTCCCCTAAGGGGGCGATGCCCCCAGCACCACCGGGGAGACCACCCCCCTCCGTTCCCCGATGGGGGGGTCCCCCGGCCCCTCCCCACGCTTTGCCCCCCGCGGGAAGGGGGGGAGGCGCAGCGCCGGGCGGCCCCACCCCCGCGGCGGAGCGGGCGCCGCCGTTCCCCTCACCTGATTGTCCATGGCTGGGCGCAGCGCCGCGGGCCCCGCTGGCTCGCTCGCTCCCGCCGCGGCGGGTTCGCTGGCCGGTCGGCGGGAGGGGGTGTTTTTCCCCTTCTCCTCTCTTCTCCCCCTCTACGAGCGAAGCCGCTCTTCAGCCCCCCCACCCCCCTCCCCGCCGCCTCGGCCGCCGCCTCCTCGGTCGCGGCCCCTCACGGCCCCGCCGCCGCCGCTCGCCTCATTGTGTGTCACTCACAGGCAGCAGCCCCGCCACCCCCCCGGCGCCCGCCCCGCGGAACCGGAAACCGACGCCATCAGAGAGGCACCCGCCCACCGCCAATAGCTGCGCCTCCTCACGCCTGCAGGCGGGGCTTCCGCCCGGGCTCTGCCAGTCTCTCCCGCCTCCGCTTGACGGGCGGCTGCTTCCACCAATCGGCGACGGGCGGGCTGCTGAAGGGGCGTGGCTGGGGCGGAGCCTGCGCTGGGTCAAGCGGGGAGTGGAGGGAGCGGGGCCTCATCGCCTCCCCTGCCCCCCTTCCCCGCGGCGCTGCGGCGTGGCCGGGCCCGCTGCCCGTTCCTGGGCGCCCTTCCCGTGCGTGTCTCCGGCCCCTCAGGCCGTTGCGGTGCGGCCGCCAACCAGGACCGGGCGCTTGCGGCCTTGTGTGCCCCGTCCGCGCCAACCCGCCCCTGTTCCCTCCCTCGGCCCACGCTCCCTCGCCGCTGGCGGTAGCGAATCTTCACCCGTTTATTATAATTCCCTACACAAATGGGCTGAGACCGAGGGAAACCACAGCTCCCAGTACAGCCCGGAATGGCTGGGCAGGAAGCCGGCGGGCTCCGCTCGCCCTCAGTTCTCGTTCTCCCTCCTCATTTTCCCTCGGTCTCATTTTTCCTCTCACTGTCCTTCATTCTCCCCGAATGCCCCCGTTTTCCTTTCTTTATCCTTCATTTCTCAGTTTCTCCCGTTTTCGCCTGTTGTGCATTTCTCCTCTTATTCTCCCTCATTTTTCTGCTTGTTCTCGTCGTTTCCTCCCAGCTGCCTGCGGTCTCTCATTTTCTTTCTGTCATTTTCCCCTCAGTCTCCCACATTTCTCCTCAATCTCCCTCATTTCCCCTTCAGTCTCCCACATTTTTCATTTTTTCCTCAGTCTCCCTCAGTTTTGCTTCTCAATCTCCCTCGTTTTTCCTTCAATCTCCCTCGTTTTTCCTTCAATCTCCCTCGTTTTTCCTTCAATCTCCCTCGTTTTTCCTTCAATCTCCCTCATTTTTTCCCCCAGTTTCAATTTTTTCCCCTCAGTCTCTCTCATTTTTCCTCAGTTTCTTTCCCCCCTCAATCTCCCTCCTTTTTTCTCCCCCCTCAATCTCCCTCCTTTTTTCTCCCCCCTCAATCTCCCTCCTTTTCCCCCCCCTCAATCTCCCTCCTTTTCCCCCCCCTCAATCTCCCTCCTTTTTCCCCCCTCAATCTCCCTCCTTTTTCCCCCCTCAATCTCCCTCCTTTTTCCCCCCCCTCAATCTCCCTCCTTTTCCCCCCCCTCAATCTCCCTCCTTTTTCCCCCCTCAATCTCCCTCCTTTTTCCCCCCTCAATCTCCCTCCTTTTTCCCCCCCCTCAATCTCCCTCCTTTTCCCCCCCTCAATCTCCCTCCTTTTTTCTTCCCCCCCTCAATCTCCCTCCTTTTCCCCCCCTCAATCTCCCTCCTTTTTTCTTCCCCCCAATCTCCCTCCTTTTTTCACCCCCTCGATCTCCCTCCTTTTTTTACCCCCCCTCAATCTCCCTCCTCTTTTTACCCCTCAATCTCCCTCTTCCCCCGCTCTCAACCTCCCTCATTTTTCCCTCACGTCTCCTTCACCTTCCCCCTCATTTTCCCCCTCAGTCTCCCTCATTTTCCCCCTCAGTCTCCCTCATTTTCCCCCTCAGTCTCCCTCATTTTCCCCCTCAATCTCTTTCCCCCCTCAGTCTCCCTCATTTTTCTCCTGTCTCCCTCATTTTCCCCCTCACCTCTCCTTCACTTTCCCCCCTCAATTTTCCCCTCGTTTTCCCTTCAATCCCCCTCGTCTTTCCCCTCCACCTCCCCCCTCACCCCCGCTCATTTCCCCTCAGTTTCTCCCATTTCTGCCCTTTGTCCCTCCCTCTCCGCAGTTTCTCTCATCTCCCGCTCTTCCCGCCCTTCCCGCCCGCCGGAGCCCGCGGGCAGCGCGGTGTTCGCGGCCAGGGGGAAACAATATCCCGCTCGCTTGCTCTGGAGCGGCGGGGATTTGCAATGCAAATGCAGCCGGGGATTCCTTCAGAGCAGCGCTGGTTATCACCGCGGGCTCAGCTGGGTGACGAGCCCGGAGGTCACTGTCGTGGCTGAGAAAGGAGCCGCTGGCGTTAAAACCCGCCCGCCCTGCAAAATATAATAAAACCCACCGCGGTTTTCTCAGCAGCGCTGCTGACTCCGAGCGTGGCATTTGCATCTGAAAAGTGGGTTTTGTTTACCTCGCCATCGAGCCCCGAGTGACAAGTTGTTGCGCTCGATTTTGTGAGCCTCAAATGAACGCGGGACCCGCCGTCGCGAGTGCCATTCCTGACTGTTTCTGAGTGTATTTTCTTTTAGACGGAAAGGCGGAATTTTTTTCGTCGCGCAGCTTCTTTGAAATACTTTGTTGATCTGTGTGAGGCAGCGGGAAAATGCGTGTTAGCCAATAACGATGTGTGTGTTGCTAACTGATGGCCACAGGCAAGGATTAATCGGTTCCCAAATCATTCTAAAGAGCCAGTTTACCTCATCAACCTGATAGAGGATATTAGTAGAGCAGAATGCTTAATCGCTTCAGTTAACAACAACAACAACAAAGAGCCCAGTTTGGATCCTTTTAAGTGCTGCAGTTTTCATTTTCCATGTTTCTGATGCAGTCCCGGGAGACATCTCGGACAGTCTCTTTTCTTCTCCGTTGAGATGGGGCCTCTTTCTCTGCGAGTTCTCATTGATACCTTTAATTGTGGACATTTTTCCCATGCACGTAACTCTTAGGTCTAAATCTTCTTATTTTCGAGCTCCCAATCCTCGCTCTTCACTCCCGGCCTCGTCGCAGCCCTTGGGCTCCACTTGTATTCTGTTGAATTTCCTCCTTGTGCAAGAGATATTGCGTTGACACACAGACCCTTTCCTGAAAAATTCTATTTCTACTAAAATATCATTAGAATTTGCTTTTAATTTTAATCCTCACCAATGACTGTTTTTCTGTACCTTTGTTTTTGCCCAACCTGGTGTTAGCAGGTGTTCTCATGCTTTCCCCATGCAGGACCTGGCCTGCCCTCCAGCTTCACACGGTAATTCCTTCTGCTGCTTTGGACACACGTGGATCCTCCAGCCTTCGGTTGCCCCATGGCCTGGTGTGGGATCCCAGCAAGAACTTTGACATTTCCAAGCCAGGTACTGAAAACCTCAACTCGGGCACCTTCCCCAGCACCTCAGGCGTGCAGCCCCGTATGTGGCCATTAAAATATACGGGAGATGCTGGGGTGCACATTGTTATATTGACACCTGCTCCAAGGCAGGAGCAGGGGCTCAGTGCTGAGACAAGTCATGCAAGTGGATTGATTTAAAATATGCTGCGGTAGCTCCTTATATTCAACTGCAAAAAAAAGGAGAGAAATTCCTGGAACCAGCCTTTCCTCCACTAGTAGCTCCCAGGTCTGAATGCTTTCCAGTCCAAGGACTGATCAAGCTTCCCCCCGATTTTCTTTTCAAGCTCCCCAAAAAGAAGAAAAAGAATCACAGCCAAGGGTAGAAAATTTGCCAGGCTCGACAAGAGCGCGTTGTGTCCCAGGCACCTCCAAACCTCTGGACTTGTGGGGCCACCTCAAGCTAACGAGCTGTGAGCTGAGGCCTTGGTGCCCAAGGCAGCCGCGGGCTGAGCTCCTGGTTCTTTATATCTACTCCGGCAACTTCTGGGTTCTGCAATAAGCGCCTGCAAATCCAATTAGCGTCTTTCTTCGTGGCACTGTGCGCTGGCAGAGCGCTGCCGTGCTGCTGCCATCTACAGCAGGGCCAGTGCCAATGGATAAGAAACAGAGCTGATTTGCATATTCAAATATGCACCACAGCTCTCCCTAATTGTTCTCGGGGCTTTTTCTTTCCAGAGTCTTGCTTCGAAGATCCTTGTCTTGGACTGAAAGGTGGGTGTTTAATCTGGCTTGGCCCATGGTGGGGGATTGCGCCAAGGGTTGGTTCTGTCCCCTGGGAGTTGTGGATGGTGGAAAATAAAGTGGAAAAAACACTGCAGCAAAAGTACCTTCCTGTAGGTTTAGCACCGCTCCTGGGGGTGGCTGGTACATACACTGCAAGGGCCTATCTTCAATTTATGTGTGTCCATCTGGATGTTTGCTAATTGTCCCTCCTATCACCAGAGAAACAAGTTCGTTTCACTGTTTGTCATCATTCTTTATTATTTTCTCATTACTTATTTAGTTGCATCTTCCCTTTTTCCACTCTGAACCGAAGACCCCAAGTTCTGTAGTCAGTCTGGGCTTTGAGGGGCTTGGACACCAGTCAGCCAACAAACACCTAAAGAGTTGGGCAGCCCAGAAGAAGAAAGATCTTGTGATTAACCCTTGGACTTACAGATTAAGACACAAATCTTGCATTTGAGCGGAGTTTCTCTGAGAAAATTTATGCCTCCACTTTGTGTCCATCTGCAACACGACTGAGCAGGCAGAGCCCTAAGTTCTCCCCTGGATGTGTGTAAGTCACCTCACTGCCTTCTCTTTGCAGCTGCAAAATGATTCTGGTGATCGTCACCTCTTGTGAAGCTCGTCCGATGAGCCGAACACTTTGTGGCAGCTCCCAGATGGACACACCTGCCGTGGAACCAAAGAACTGACGATATTTCGGGTAATAAGAGGCTTACTATGGCTTACCAACTTACTATGGCTTTACCAACAAATGTCATGTCCTTACATACAACCTTGGAAAACATCCTGAACAGAGAGAGGCTGTGAGTGAGCAGGAGCGAGTTAGTTCCACAGCGATGCTTGTTCTGGTGTAACAAGGCTTCTGGTTTGCTAATCACCCTGGGGATCCCTGCAGGGAAGCAAGTTCCTTCAAATCAGCAGTTAATCCTCGCAATATTTGTTCTTCTAAAAATGATTTTGCTTCGCCTGTTGTCTGCCTTCCCCTCCTTCTCCAGTTCGCACTACACGCTACAGTATTCACAGCACATATTTAACGCCAGGGTAGTGTAGCAAAAGTCCAGATTGCTAATAGCCAAGAACTCTGATTGCCAAAAAGATACTCCTAGCAACTACTAGCTGCATCTGGGAAAAATTACAGACAGCTTGGAAATTCTTTAGTTCCTTCATTAATGAAGGACTTAGTATAAAAAAAACCCCACACTGTAATACAGTTTAGCTTAACTAAGTTCTTTTGTGCCTGAGAAAAATCTAAATTATAGCATACTATAGCTACTGAAAAAATGCAAAAGGCTTTTAACGTACAATAACCCTCCAAACCAGAAGGAAGAGGGAAAAATTTCTTAGTAAGCGGGAACACAATAAGAATTTATTTTATTCTTTCTCTGTATTTAGTGCTGGTGAAAAGAGCCAGATGAATAGTCACCAAAATACGTCATGTCCCTCGCAGATGCAGCACGGGCAGCACAAGCGTCCTCAAACTGCCCCGCCAACGTGCTTCAATTCTGAATGAGAAGGCCCAGCTTTCCGGGTGGGAAAGGATTCTGCCTCTATTCAGCTCCCGACCCCGCCACTCGAAGCTCTTAATGAGGGGGCCTCATTAACACCAAAGGTGAGCGTGGCATTATAACGTAGCTACTGCTTGAATTGACACCTACCAATTCATTTCGCCTGGTTATTGAGCAGCCGGCGGGTGACGATACCTTTCCCTTGTACTTTACAGAGAGAGGTCGCATTTGGCCAAGTGATGTAACGCTGGGTGTTGTGCCAAACCCGTCAGCCGGCGGGACGTGCCACAAAGGGCATTTCACAGCCTGGGATTGTCCGGCGCTCAATATGAGCTGCTGGCAGAAGTGCCAAGGGCTGCAGAAGATGGACCCAGGCACCTTACGCGCCCGTTGGAGCAAACACAATTGCACTACAATAGGAGGGGATGAGATTCACTGCTGAAATTTGGGTCTGCTTTGCAGGGGGCTTATTTAGGTTGATGTCCAAGTCATTGAAAGGTGTGTGGTCAGAGAGAGGTGACTGACACCCTAGATGGGATAACCTTTAGGCCACTCAAAAATACCAGATGGGGGAAAAAATAACTTGAAAAATAGGACATGAGAGGAGGAGATCAATAGGGGGGTCTGACCAGCACCAAAAAGCCTGTTCTGAATTGTTTTCAGGGCTGAAAAGAGTCAGAACAGGGAGTAGGAATTACTATCCCAAACAAATACACCATGACAGAGCCTCTCCCAAGGCATTCCCAGTGCCTGGAGGTTCCAATGGCTCTAATATTGCAGCCTGGTGACCGCACGCTCACGCCTGCCGTGTTTCTGACCATCCTGAGCTCTGACTCACGTTGTGTGACACCTTTTCCTCTTGGTGTTTCTGCGATTTCCAACCCCAGTAAAGTCAGCTTGGTGGTTTTCAGAGCATCAGCAGGTTACCCAGTCTGGGGGTTTGATCCTCTCTATACTCAGAGCAGATTGTGAGACATCCCAGCGCTGGCAGGGCAGTTTTTCAGAGCCCAAAATTCTCACATTAGTATAATTATCTGATTTTTGTGGATACTGGGTCAGCTGCGCTCATGACAAATTCCAACAAAACAGCTTAGAATTATATGAAATGAGCTTTCACCTGTCTACACAGCAACTGGAGGAGGGTTGCCACATATGTAAATGTATGCAAACCACCTCTAATCTCAGTAGCTCAGGTACGATAGTGGCTCAGATAATCCCCCACGCTGCAGCACGGGCTACGCAAACTTGCCTTCGACTCTGGGAATTTGGCTGGCCCTGCTGTGCTGAAATCTGTCCCACTGAAACTGAATCGTTATCACTGATACCGCTACCTGTGAAACAATAACGCACCTGATCGATTGCGGCAAAGTCACCTCTCAGCAGCGCGGCGTGTCCCAAACACCTTGGAGCTTGGTTTTGTTGCATAAAGGCCCCACCAGAGCAGTTTCGAGGGAGTCAGGTTGGAATATAAAGTGACATAAACATATGACAAATACCGTTTTGACCAACGCAGGGAGAGCTGAGAATTGTCTCTGCAGCTGCGCTGTGCAGACAGAGCTGGAACAAATTCTTTCCCTTTGTTACTCAAGCATCAAAATAAGGCCTGTAATACATGCTCATGAGTGAATCCATTACACGTGCATTTTATATGCCATCAATATTTTAGATAGATGAAGAATACAATCAATTTGGACACATTTCATGCAATTTTGAAATGCATTATGTAAACGCTGCAGATGCAGACCATTTTCTTCCGTTGCCTGTGCATTTTTATATGCTATGAAATCTATTTTAAATAAATGCGTGAAATGTGTCATGAAACATCTGAGATATGTGGCAAACATATTACTGTGCCGTATGGGCAGTGTGGAAGGTCGCTCACGAACAGCTTGAAAACAGCAATCATTTGCATATGGATATATAGCTGCTTATGTGATGATACCATCCAAGGGGAATAAGGGGGATAATCCCGGGTCCATGCAGGTCACTGGTGACATCGGTACTGTCGGACTTGTGATAAGTAAAGTTATGCAAAGAAATACAAATTGCTCAAGTGTTTGGTGCCTGGAAATTTTCCTGCCTTCCTTCTAACAGAGCAATTCAGAGAGTTTTGTGGAAAGCAAGGCACGGAAAGCAGGAGAGCGAAATCATGTTTTTAGCGACCTTTTGCTCGCTGCTATTTTGGTCATTAAATGTCCCCCTTGTTCAAGCACAGTTCTGCTGTACTGGGTGTTACCGATCAGATTCTGTTCACTTCCAAACATCCGCTTTGAACCAGACTGGCTCTCTGGGCTGAATGGTACCTGTAGGGTCAGACCCTGTCTTTATATGTATGTCTTTCTGTAAGGATCACAAACGCTATTCAATGAATAAATCTTTAAGCCCAATAGGATGATTCATGATGAAGAACAAATTCAACTTGTTGCCATTTTCACTCTGTTTCACAGATTTGGGGTTGATTTGACTTGGCAGTGCTCTCGTGGCAATATTAAGATAGTAAACAGCAAAATCTCACATACATTAATTTTTACATTTTCACATTACAGTTCTTCATTGATTAATTTTTCAATTGGTCCCAGAAAGCACTTAGAGAAATATTTCAGTTTGCTCTTTATTGGCATTACATGGCACTATTTCTGGCTCCAGCCCAGCAAAATATATTCTTAAGTGTAAGCAAGTGCCATTGATATCAATGGAATTATTCATATTCTTAAAATTAAACATATGCTTAAGCGTTTTAGTGAACGGAGACAGCTGGTCTCTTATGGAAGGCCTAACTAAATAAATGCAGCATTGGTTGCAGATTGTGAATTTTACAACCCAATGTACAACTGAATGTTGCTTTTGGTGAACACTTCAGCGTTTGAGATAAATCTTTGCCTTTTTGTTGAATATTTGTGACAGTGAGCTCAAGTGTACCGTTTCAGAACAAACCGATACAGTTTTACGTTTCAACACGCTTATAAAAACCATGTGCTTCAGTGAGCTCATGAATCGGGACCCAAGTGACTGAATGCTCATAGAAAGTGAATATAAAAAAGTGGAGAACGACCCTAATTGAAACCATGTTTCGCTGTAATGTGAAGGCACAGAAAAAGGAATCCTTCCATTTTAGGTATTTTGATAGCAGCCATTACCGGAGAATTGAAGTTATTCGAACCACTTTGTCAGACAAATGGGAGCTGCTCATTTTTCCTCTGAAAGCAGCAGTGAGAACGTCTTGCTACGTGGAAGCAAATCAAGGGGGTTTATAGAAACAGCTGAAGAAATTGTTTGATCTTTTGCTCGAAAATCATTTTTGCTCGCCTGGTTTATTTGACCAGGTAACAGTTGCGCTGCTCCTTCTGGAGCAGTGACTTTAACCCGTATCTGCTCTGTGATCGCGGGTCCAAACCAGCTCCCATTGTATGTGTGGCCACCGCACGAGCTCATACAGAAACACACAGGCAGGGGACCCCGACTGCTGCAACCAGGGACAGAATATTCACCAAAATATGACTTCCAGCTAATCAGGACCTGGTACCTTTCACCTGTCCAGAACAGCTGTCGATATCTGGAAAATCCTGGCATTTATGTCTCTACGGCTAATTTTGTCTTGTATGAAAACTGGATAGCAAGGATGTAGGTAAAACAGTGAAAATACAAAAATGAAACATCTTTCCTTGCAGTTGTGATGTGGGTGTAACAGAATTGCCAGCGCCTGAGTCGGAAATCCCATGTTAAACCTCAAAAGTAGCACTTGGAGTTGAAAAGACAAGACTTTAGAGGTAATAATTCTTGGAGCTTATATCTTTCCTTCCTGGGTTCCCTTTGCTTTCACAGTTTCAAACTTCTGACCGCAGACCTAGGAAATTACAACTAAAGAAAAAATCAAAGCTGAATCAATGTTGTTTTAACATGACTCCAGCAGAGGGTTCTTTAAATCAATCGTAAAGATTACCAGGCTGGCAATAAAATCCCAGGACCTACTGACATCCATTCCATGCTTCAAAACTCTTATCTTCCTTTCTCTTTGAGACAATTAACAAACAAAGATCTCTTGCAAAAGGCATAAGAGACAC
Organism: Patagioenas fasciata; assembly: GCF_037038585.1. Classification (NCBI taxonomy): domain Eukaryota; kingdom Metazoa; phylum Chordata; class Aves; order Columbiformes; family Columbidae; genus Patagioenas; species Patagioenas fasciata. The sequence continues at coordinate 4,039,661 of NC_092546.1, read as the reverse complement.
TCCAGTGAAGCAATTGCTTCTCCTGGCATTGGTAAGAGAAGAGACTGGGTTATTATTAATTACTTTTGCATTATTTATGCAGGTCTATGAATGTGGAATGTCCTTTATGGATAAATCACTCTGCCTTGAGAAGTTTTCCAGTCTGCGAGCCAAATTCTGCAGTGTAAATTTATAACAGCAGGAGGCAACTGGGTGCAGCAGAACAGGTAAGTGCTAATCCTCCATGCTGCAGGACCCGGTGCGTTATCAACATCATTATTTCATTTCTGTTGCAATTGCACCAAATAGATGCCATTGTTTCACAACCTCCTGAATCTGGCACCAGTTGAAAGCAGCAGCCTCTATACCCTTCCTCATTCCTGCTCCTTCTCTTGCCTCTTTTCTTGTGGTTTCGGCAGCCACATGGCGAACCAAACTGGGGAAACCATCCAGGTTAGGGCTCATCTGGCAAAAATAAGGAAAAGTTTAATTTTGACCAGTCCTGACTCAGATCCCCACCCGTGGTTCTGCAGCTCTCCCTGCCCTGCCTGTGACACCCGCAGAGATGCTCGCATGGCCAAGGGTCCTGCTGCAGGACCTTCCATCAGAGCTCCCCATGGCCTGGGGGGGTGAGAAGGGGCCACTGTTGCCTTTTGCCCTCTAAGGGCTCCCAGCTGTACCCTGGTCGCTGCAGGACCGCTTTCAGCTCAAGGCATAAATGCCCCGACTCGTCCCTTTGAGAGCACCCTTCATTTTGTGGGGTGTTTGCCAGCGCTGCAGCGCGGACTGTGCCCCACAGGCTGGATCCAGGCTGGATCCAGAGCATCCCAGCAGCTCAGGGACCTTTTGGAGATGTGACCCCAGCCTCAGATAACCCTGGGGATGCCCAGACTGCAGTCACACGCCGGTGTCACGGCTGCTTTGCTTTCTCATGCGACAACCCTGCTTGGAGCAGGAGGCCCTGCCTCCAGTGCTGCAGTCCTTTTAGAGCTGCTTTGTGGGTTTCTTTTCTTTTCTCTTTTTTTTTTTCCTCAGGTTCCCAGGGCTGGGGATTCAGCTTCTGGCTTCATCCAGAAATCCCTGAGGGTTTCAGAACCCCACGAGGCCTCTCAATGTCTTGATCTGCTTGAATAGGCATTTTTAACACGGCCCCGGCTGTCATCGCAGCCTGTTACAGTCACTCAACTGCAGCAACATTGTTCTTCAGGCAGCAGTGCCTGGGACACCTCCCTTATTACCATTCTGCACAGGGGATTTTGCCACTGGGTTTCTCCACCGACCACCACACCAGCTCGGTGGCCAGAGGCGACCAGTTCACCCTCCTGGCCCACACTGCAGCCTCCATCCCTGCATCTCAGCACCTCCGACCCGGGGCTGCTCGCGCCTGTCCATCCTCACCCGTCCTGTCGGAGGCGAAGGTGACCCCGTTTTCCTGTGCCAGGCTCCCTGGCAACGCAGCTTTTCTTTGTGAGCGGCCTCCTCCACCCCCTGACGGGGAGAGGGGCTGTGAAAGCCCCGCTTGCACTTTTGAACTTGCTGCCGGCGCGTTCAGTGACTGCGCGGGGCAGCGCCGGCCGAGGGGCCGAGCCCAGCGGGGACCCGGTGCAATTGCCCAGAAGTTATTAATAGGCTGTAGAAGAATGTGATGGGCTGGGGAAGGGGTGAGGCGGGGGGGGAGAGTGAGAGAGAGTGGAACGGGGAGAGTCAATGAAAGGGAGATGGGGTGGTGTGGGGAGAGGCGGGAGTGATGGCATGCAGAGAGACAAAGAGGCGAACAGAGGAGACGACAGGCCCTGGCAAGGGGAGATGAGGGCATGCAAAGGCTGGGGCTCCAAGTCCACCTTGTCCTGCACCTTATGCAGTAGCCTCATCGGTGGCCGTGCTGGTGGAGAGGTGTCTGACCCCGGTGCTGGGGGATGGAGAGGGCAGGGGAACAGGCCTAGGGGCTTCAATCCTTGTGCAAGGCGTAGCTTCCCCGAGATGAAATATTGCTCGGGGTTCATGAGCCACATTTGCCATCTAGTGGCTCTAGGGACCATTGCAGAGGGACCCACGGGACAACAGCGTTCACGGCACCGGCGCTGCATAACAGGATGCCCAGCACCTTCTGCCTCGGGTGCTGAGCCCAGAGTTCTGTTCTGCTTTACTCACAGGGACCCAAAAAGCTCGTGGTCCGTGGGTGATGTTACCTTGTCCTGGCCAACCTCAGCCACTCTACCACCCTTTTGGTCCTTTTCAGAGTCCCCACTGGCTGGGAGAGGACCCAGACCCATGCCATGGTTCACTTTGTCACCATAATGCAGCAAGACTCGGGGAAAAGAAGTGTGTCCTGTCACCGTGAGAGCAAATCCTTCACTGTGACGCCGGGGAAGGTGTTGCTTTGTACCCATGGCACGGCAGTGGTCTTTCTCTGAGGCTCTACATCTTCTCTTTGCTCTTGCAAATGAACCAATGTGTTTATTTAATGTATTGGCTCCTTACTTCACTCTCTGCCACCAGTCAGCCCTTTGGGCAAGCAGAGGAGTCTCCAAATGACCATGGGGGACTGTCAGAGCTGGGGAGGAACAAGAGGCACTGGGAGATGAAGAAGGGGTAGAGCACCCCAGGATCTGGGCCAGCAGAACCTCTTTTGGGCTGTCACTCAGGAGAATTTCTCTTTAGAAACAGCTCTTTATGGTCAAAGGGAGCTTTGGCCACCCTGTGTGTGGGAATGACTGGGAGATAACAGGGGATGTGATGTGATCGGGGGAAAAAAAGGGGCTCAGTGCAAATCAGTGTCCATAGCTTTAATGCACAGCTCTCCTGAGCAAGACCACATACATCAATAAATAAAATTAATAATAATAATAATTAGAGCACCCCCAACAAACCCAGCTGTCACCAGTTTGGCTTCTGTGTTCTCCACTGTGCCCTTGTCAGCAAGGGATGCTGCCGCTTGGCCGATGCACAAGACACAGAAGAAACACCGTCACACCTTCTCAGTGAGGATCTGCTGGAGGATCTTCAGTTCTCTGGACACCAGCCTGGGCAGAGTCTTCCAAGGCAGCTGTGGGCTTCCACGCTTCTTCATGCCCGGCGTCACGAGGCCTCGGCTGCTCCCTACCCATCCGATAGCCACATTGCCTTTGTCTGAGGAGCAGCGCGCAGCTGAGGTCTTCCCCGTGCAGATGTTGTGCACCCCGTGCCCAAGGGATACCCAAGGGATACCCAAGGGATACCTGAGGGATACCCGCGGGATACCAGAGGGCACCCGGCTCTAGCACTGCTTGAGGGGTTCCTCCAGGGCGATGTATGGCACCACGACAGGCCATGAGTCGCTGGGCCAGTATCCCAGCTTGGGCTTGAACGGCGGCATCTCGTTCCTGACGTCAAAGTAGATGACCAGTGGGAAGCAGTACAGGAGGGATATGGCTATCAGCACATGCCTGGCGAGGAAACCAAAAAAAATGTATTGGACAAGGGTGATTCCACCTAGTCCTCCTGCAGCTGGCATTACCACCGCAAGGCTTGAGCCGGGGTTGCGGCAATGACAGACAAAGTCCCGGTCCCAAAATACATGAGGGTTGCAGGGTCCTGCTCATGGGGAACTCCTAGAAGAGCTCTGTGAGCTCGGGGGTCAGTTCCTTGGGTGGAGGAGAAGGGGTGACATAGGGGACTTAAACCCAAAGCACGCATTCCACCTTGCCTGGCCTGGCCCAGCAGCACTGGGTGTTTGTCCCAGTCATCCCAGTGGTTTGTGAGGATGAACCTGAGAGCGTGCGCTGTGTGCAGCACTTACAGCCGCACTTGACCAGGCACCGGAATGACTTTCCCAAGCAAATCACTGTCTTTCACTTTGGCTGTTAAAATAACTCAAAGAACATCGCACTTCACGCAGCTTCCTGAAAGCAAAAGCAGCCCTTGGAAAGCACGTCGCTTACCTGGAGGGACTTTTGGAACAATTTAACTTGCAAAACACCGTTTGGCTGGTGCAGAGGAGGTCAGGGATAACAAGCAGCGATTAGGACTAAATCCTTGGGCTGGAACCAGCGTGAGGAGCAGCATCGATAGCAACAGAGAAAAGGGAGAGAGGGCTGGGCAGAGATGCAGTTGCTCCCTGCTCGAATATCACATCCCTGCTGTCATCTCTCCTTCACTGTAGCTCTTTAGCTCCTGAAATGTTTGGGCTGGGGTACCTGCCTTCACGCTGGAGCCCTTACCAGAAGCTGTGGAGGTAGGGGAAGCCGATGGCCTGCCAGAGCCCGCAGAGCCACCGGTCACTGATCCAGCTGCTGATGGCCAGCACCCACCACAACACCATGACCGCAGCCATGCGGTGAACCCTCTTGTCATTGCACCTGGAAGACACAGCAAGAGAGAGGAAATGGAGGATTGCGTTGCAAGGAAAGGGGGTTTTAAAGAGGGCTGGTTCCTGTCTGCAAATGCAAACGCAACAGGGCAAAACCCAGGGAGTTTCTTCTGGAGAGTATTCATCAGAGCTGGAGAAGCATGGCTCTGGAGAAGGGGCTTTTTGACTTTCTGTGGATGAGGATGATGCCAGGAGATACCAAGGCTCTTCTGACTTTCTCCCCAGATACCAGTGTGTTCTCCCAACCCCACACTGGTTCCCAAATCTCCCCCAATTCATTGCAAAGCTGATAGTCCAACATGTGGCTGATGAAGACTTGGGCTCAGTTCACCGTTGTGCAGCATCACGGCCATGTGTGATCCTACCAGGAGCATGCAATGGACCCGCAGATAACCCCCCTCAGCTCCCTCCTTACTTTTTGAGCTCCCGCCACATCAGGTACAGCAGGTGGAAGGCGATGCAGTTGAGTGCATAGGCGTTGACAGCAGGTTTGACAAAGGACATCAAAGTGCTGACCACGGTGGTGATACCAGTCAACCAGAAGAAATGCTTCCTAAAGGGAGACGGGAGTGAGTGTCAGTGCCCCCAAGGTGCAAAGTATGGAAGGATGATGTATGGAAGGGTTCTCAGCCTGGAGAAGGCTCCAGGGAGACCTTATAGCAGCCTTCCAGGGCCTTAAGGGGACCTGCAAGAGAGCTGGAGAGGGACTTTTTACAAGAGCATATAATGATAGGACAAGGGGTAATGGCTTTAAATTGAAAGAGGAGAGATTTAATTTAGATATGAGGAAGAAATTGTTGTCCCTGAGGGTGGTGAGAGCCTGGCCCAGGTTGGCCAGAGAGGTGGTGGATGAACCATCCCTGGAGACATCCCAGGTCAGGCTGGATGGGGCTCTGAGCAACCTGGTCTAGTGGAAGGTGTCCCTGCCCAGGGCAGGGGGGTAGAACTAAATGTCTTTAAAGATCCTTTCCAACACAAACTGTTCTATGATGATTCTGTGCTAAGGATGGGAGAAGTCCTGCTCATTGCCTGGGAGAGGAAACCCTTCTCCAGCAACTCCAGTCTGTTTAGAATAATATAATCATAGAGTCATTTTGGTTGGAAGAGACCCTAAAGATCAGAGTCCAACTGAATTTGCACATGGCCAACCTCAGCCTCTGCAGTTAGTCCTGCCAGGAAGGCTGAGGTACCTGTTTAGATCTGTCCTTTGCCAAAATCCCCCCTGTTAGTCCATGCCAGCACAGGGAACACAGCTGGAGAGGTAACTCGTGCAGTTTCACGGTGCTGCCACGGGTGAGCATTGGGAAGCAGAAGCATCGGGAGCTCTGCAGAGGGAAGGGCTGCAGAGCAGGAGTCTCCCCAGCGGGGCAAACATGGAGATTTGGGCTGAGTGAACAACAATGGGGCTCAGCAGCGCCTTTCACATGCAAATCCCTTCCCAAGCCCCTTCCCTCTCCCCAGCCACCTCTCCCAGTGAACTCCTGGTGACCCCAGCATGGGAAGCGCAGACTGGGAGCAAAGCTTTGCAAGGCCTCTGGCTGGGCTGGCTCAGAGGGCAAACCGGCCATGGTGGGACCATCCTTGGAGCAAAACCTTGCTGGGTTCCATCTCATGCAGCCTCCCCATCCACTCTGCTGAGCTCCTCCAGCACAGCCGCCCTCCTACAAACCACCTTAGAAATGCGGGGTGTTAACTCGGACCAGCTTGTCCTGCAGGAAACCCAATTGGCCTTCAGTGAAAGCTCTCTGTGGATGGCAGGAGAAGCTGTAGCAGTTTGTCAGCATGGGTAATTGAATAGCAATGCTCGGGAACATTTAATTTCCTAATTAATTTTGGTGTTTTCCATGCAAAGTTCCCTCTGAGCATCTCAAAGACAAGCAGCTCCAGTCGACAGGAGCCCAGCACAGCTCTTTCCCTTCACCGCTGCCTGGTGGAGAGTCCAGTCCCAAAACAAACTGCAATAAATGCTGTGCTGACCCCTTGCAGGGGAGCTGGCTGGGGACTTGGGGAGGGATCTGTGGGTCACACGCACCAATGTCATTGTCCCCATCCTCCCCTCATAGCCTGCAACCCAGTGTCCCTCAGGGTCATACCTGCTCTTGATGCACCTGGGGAAGTAAGTTTTTGGTAACCAAAAGGAATAGGCCACAGCCAGTGTCCAGAGGATGGAGAGCTCGTCCAAGAGTTGTCCCACATAGCTCAGGGTCATGTGGAAGTACACAGAGAAGAGACCTGCAAGGAGCAAGGACAACTCGTGTCAGCAAAGCTCCGTCTTCGTGCAAGCCCGTCTGGCCTGGGAAGCTCCTGAGGGCAGGACACACCGTTCCTGAAGGGCAGGACAAGGACCATGGTGCTCATGGAGGCCTGAGCAAGTCAGTCGCCCAGCACCACGGGGTTTCCTGGGCCGGACGCTGTGCATCCACAGCCAGCATGGACTGCGGGCTGCACACAGACCTGGGTGTTGGATCTCTCACCCCAACCCGCCCCCGGGCACCAAGAACCAGCCTCCAAAGGCATCATGAGTGAGCAGCTGGGTACTCTGGCAACCTGTCTGGTCTTCTTGCAGCCTTGGCACCCACCTACGCAGAGGAGGAGGCCAGAGATGATGTACAAGGGCACGGGGCGGTGCTGACGGTACTGCCGGTTCAGGTAGAGCAGGAGAGGAGAAAGGACGAAGAAGCCCACATTGCTGATCTGAAAAACAAGAGGCACGTTCAGCTTATTGCATGATCCCGTCCTACCATGTGCTCTCAGTGTCTCCACGTGCGAAGAGGACACCGGTCCCTAGTGGAAAACATCGCGTGGAGGCAGGCGTTGCTCTTGGCACAGGACAGAGGCATTTCTCAAGATGCCAGGCTGGAACTGGGCCCCTTTTGGGTGATGGGTTAGTGTCAGCTGCCCGGTGTCTTCAAGCAAGCTTCCAAACCCCTTCTGCTTGCAGTTGTTTCCCTCTCCTGTCAACCCAGACCTGCCAAAAATCTCCCTGGATGGCTTCTGCTCTTTTTGGCCAGCAGTCGGCTGGACTGGATGGAAAACCATCGTTACCGGGGAGCGGGTGCGGTGGGAGCAGCAGGACAAGCAGGACGTGGGTGGGTGGGAAGGGGCAGGATGGAGGTGACGTGCTGCAGTGTCAGGTGTGAAGCCACGTGGCCCCGAGCGGGGAGGTATTTCTGGACACCGGTAATTACGTGAAGTCACAAACCTCCTGTAAGCACACCTAGTGATTTAGTTCTGCCCCCATTTCCAGCTCTGCGGAATTGCTGTGTGGACAGACTCCCGTGTGTCAGGGGAGGAGCGGGCGGCGCTGGGGCTCAGCCTGTTGCTGCTGCCTGGCTGGTTGCTGGTGCTTTTGGGGAACAGAAGATGCTGATGGGCAAAATGTGGGAGCTGGAGAGGATCAGCAAGTGCCTGAAGCCTGGACCTGTCTGCTGGATCAGGCCCACTCCACCCTGTGGCTATGCAGGAATGAAGCTTGAAATAGTCCTTAACCCTCTATAGGTTCTTACCAGGCTTTTTCACCTGGTTTTCCAAGCTCAGTAAAGGGATATATTGGAGAAACACAGCCTCCACCATGAAAAATCTTTCTTGCTCATGAGAGGTTGTGTCTGTGGCACCGTGTTTTACCTGCCAGACAGGGCTCTGGAACAGCAGGGCAGAGCCATCAGCTAAAATGTCATTTGGCAAGTCACCAGGGTGACTTTTATCTCACCTTGACACTCCTTTTCCTTTCATCTTCCAGGTGAAGATGCTGCCCCAGAGCCCCAGCCTGGAATCTGACCCCACAGCAGGGGTCTCACCCCTCACACACCAGGAAAACTGCAAGATCAACGCTCGGCTTGTGACAGCCCCTGGGATTTAACTTTATGGTAACAGGGCTGCAAATCATGGCGATGTTGTCATATATGTGAAACACACCCTCTCATATTCCAGAGGGAAACATAATTCACGCCTAATGTAAAGTCTCTATGCCCTTTAATACCTGGAGATTAATCTTGCATTTCACTAAGGCTTTCATGGAACGAGTTGATGCTCCAATTAACAGTAATTCTCAGGCCAAGTGTATTGGTTTTCTATAGATGCTTAGAGCCAAATCCAGGCCTGTTCCCACTCCGGCTCTGAAAAGAGAAGCGCTGGTCCCGCTTGCACACTTGAGGTCAAACCATTTGGAAATGATCGAGAAACCAAACCCTGTGTTAAAGTAGCAACTGCGTTGTGAACATTTCTTTTCCTGTGAAATGGTTAAAGAAGCTTTTGGAAGACAAGCAGGGATAGCACCAAGAGAGAGAACGCTTGCAGAAAAGACAGCAGCATGCAAGTGCCAGCACGCACATCACGGTGAGGAAACGCGGGGCTCAGAGGTTGCTGAATCCCTACTGCAGTGGGCATTGCAACAATACCATTAATTACATGACAGCACTGTTATCGCTTCATTAATTCAGCATGAGATGTGCAAGATCAGATAGCAGAGGGGAGGGATAATCAGGGGAACTGTGCCAATAGAGTCGAAAAAATAAACTGACTCCTTGCAGAACAACCAAACTCTCAGCTTAGGGGAGAAATGCTACAAAACCATGTCTGTGGGGGGCACGGCGTCGGATCCAAGCCCTGATTTGTGGGTGCCGTCTTATCTCTTCCCTTTAGGATGGGGTAAGCTCTGTCTCAAATGTGGTTAGGAGGGTTTTGTACCCAGTGCTCCCATTAGGAAGTGGGTTGTCACGGAAAGGGCTGTCGGGCATCGGAACAGGCTGCCCAGGACAGCAGTGGAGTCACCATCCCTGGAGGAGTTTAAAAGGCATTTAGACGAGGTTCTCAGGGACATGGGGCAGTGCCAGAGTTACGTTATGGTTGAACTCGGTGATCCTGAGGGTCTCTTCCAACCAAAATCATTCTATGATTCTAGGTCGCAGATATGGATCGGGGCGGGAGATGCTGGTTTGCAGAGCTCGCGAGCGCAGCAGCGCAGCAAGAGCAGCCAAGGCATGTGCTCATCTTTACTCCAGGCAGGCGCTTTCTGCAGTGAAAGGAGATTTGTGCAAGACTCGCTGGAGCGCATTCACTCACTGAAAAGCCTGTGAAGCAGCTTTAGCTGACAGAGGAGCCCACAGGGCTGAGGACAGGAGCAAACGCCTCCCAGGCTCTGCAGACCTGTAGAGCAAGTTCCGAACAGCCTGACTTGCGCAGCAGAGGACGAGGCTGCGTGTCCCAACACCGCGATGTCGCACCAGCGCTTTGGGGTAGGAAACGGCTGTTTGTCTGGTGTTTGCAGAGTTCTGCGCGAGGAGCTGCCGGGCTCCTGCACGGGATTTCAGAGCAGGCGAGAGCGATGCTGAGCCCAACGCACTCTGAAAGTGTTTCTCTGGGCTTATCTAGGTAACTTGCACCTGCAGTCGAGCTTATCTCCACCAATCGATGGAGCGTTTGTGGTGTCAGAGCTCCTGCTGCTTTGCCAGAGAGGCTGCTGAGGATTCAGGTGTCGTTACCATCATTCTGGATCAGTCATTTCAGGAAAGAAATGGGGGGAGAAAGAAGTTCCTGGCCGACGGCCCTCGTGTAGCACAACGCTGTTCTCCTACGAGCAGCCAGAAGACAATACATTTCTGGGTCACTGAGTCACTATAAATAGTCAGCGCTTAGTTGCTAAACCGCAACCAATCACTAGCCACGGTGTATTATTAGGTACTTAAAAATGCTGTTTACATTCTTCGCTCATACCCTTGGTGCTTATTCCTAATAAAAAGCATCCAACCCAAGCAGACCTGAGAGAGAGCGCGGCTGGCACAGAGCAAAGCTCAGCAGCACAAAACTGCCCTGCTCGAGCAGTGCTGGGAAGAAGGCGTTGAAGAGGATGCTCCATTGGGAAGCCCTGCTGATTTAGTGGTGCAGGAGCCTTGGGCAAGGAGCTGGCTGGATCCCCAGCTAGACCAAAACTCTGGCAAATCCACACTGAAGTCAATATTGATATAATTATTTCAAGGCGAGTTTATCTCCCAGAATGAATTCTGATTTAAAGCACCACTTTCAGACTTGCGTGGAAATCAGCCCCTCTCCGGTGCTGCCAGTGACGCTCAAAACACCAGAGCTCCATTTGAAATGCTGATGTGAGTCGGAGTGGTTTGTGCAGCTCCTTGCTGGTTCTGCAGCTTGGAGCTCACCTGCAAACAGGCAACAGCACAACCCATCCAGCTGATGCCAGAGGGAAGCAGGATTTGCTCTGGACTGGCAGATCTTCATTTAATTGTCTCAAAAAGAAGTGACTATACACAGCCCAAACTTCCCTCCTCTGGGCAATTAGAGCTGCAGGACTCAGGTGAGGGGAATTATCATTATTATAGGCAATTTATTAAATGCAGGAAATGCTTTAAAAAAAAGAGGAAGAGGCATTTCCATGAGAACAAGAACTTCTAGTGTTCAACAGTAATTGCTAAAAGTTGTAAACAAGAGCTTTGGAAGGTTGTAAAGCCTCACACCCCTGCCAGCCTGTAATTGCACCAAGGTGGAAGGACGTTCTTGCAACGACTGGTTACCCTGTTTCCCTGAAAATAAGCCCTACTTACAGTTCATTAAAAAAGTCTATTTAAATAGTGTCCAGGCAGCTATACATGTAAAAAAAGTAATCAATTTTTGGAGCGAAAATAAGACCCTGTCTTATTTTTGGGGAAGCAGCGTAGGTACCGAGTCCCCCACAGACAGACGTGGGGCTCTGTCCATGGGCCTGGCGCGGGATGGATCGCGCAGGATCACAGGAGGTGAAACTTTCCCCTGCCTCGAGTTCCGGATTCCCAGCCTACCCGCCACGGTTCACGCAAGCGCTGCCTCTCGCTTTGCCGCTCCTGTACGTTCGGCTGGAATACACGAGCCCTGTGCGAGACTTACCCCAGTTGGCAGGAGAGCGGCAGGACTGGTAGAACAGGATCGCGCGAATCTGGGCTAAGGATCACTGCCAGGGCTCTCTCGCTGGGAACTCAGCCCCACATGTGCCACAGGGACCCCTGACCCCAGCTCGTTTTATGAGTCTGTTATAAGCAATAAAAGTCTCATGGTGTACCTGAAGCTCAGAAAAGGTTCCCCGCACCAGCGCCCGCCAACACCACGCAGTTCAAAGGAGCGAGCAGGAGGAGGGAGAACAAGGTTGTTGTGTTGCGTCTCGTCTACCCAAAGCGGCTCGGGGAGCCCTTTCTGCGCCCGCCTGCCCTCGGGATGCGCCCACACTCACAGTGTTGTAGTACTCAGCGATGATCGCTGAGTGCTCGAAGTTGCCTTCGCACCAGTCGATTTCGGCGCTCTGGTAGGAAAATATGTTCGGCATCGTTGGGCCACCTTTGCAAAAGGGAGAGGAGTGGGTTAGTTTTGCAAAAGGGAAGGGAAAGGGGAGACGTGCGCTCTGCCTGAGCCTTGCACACACATGTTGCACCTCCAGCACAGCATCCTTACCCTGCTACGAGAGTCTCATCCTCTTCCCGGTATATATCATATTGCAGAATATTCCTTTCCGTCTCTCCAAATCACCCTAGGAAATGTTATTGAACTCAAGCCTGGGAATAGTCACCACAGCCCCATCCACGGCATTAACGTCTCTGATCAGGGATCGTTGCTGCCATCCAGTGCGTCCCCATTCCAGCCCCGTCCTTGTCACCCTGTCTTCTCCCTTCTCTTCGCTTTATGACTCAGATCGTTCTGCCAAGAAGACTTCCCTGTACTGTGTAGGCTGTGAACTACCTTTTGGGAGTGGACAACTCTGCCGGGTTTATTGCTCATTGGCTCGGTTCTCCTTAGTCCTTTCTCAGCATCTTCCTGAGGGCTGGAGCTGGGCTTATGCAAACTCAGCCTGGAGCCCAGCACAGAGCCTGGCTATTACCTGAGTGCCGGGGTGCAGGGCAGAGGCGCTGGGAGGTGGTGGTGATTGCATGTTGCGTGTGCTCCCGTGCAAGCTCCGTCCTGCTCTCCAGTGAAAGGCATCAAGTGGACTCTCCACTGCCAGGTCCCCCCGTTTACAGGTGGGATTCTAGACAAAAATCTAATCTAATCTCATTTGAAAAAATAAATCTTCTGATCAGATTTCCTATTTGACACATTTTGTTAGAGCTCCTTGAGTCTCTGGAGCTAATTCAGAAGCTGACAGATGGATGCCCACCTTAGGGGTGTTTGGAAGCACCATTCAAACCCTGATGGCTACATGTTTGGTGCACAAGAGCCACAGAAATTCCCTGGAGCTGAGCAGTTACATCCCTGGATGCTTCTCTAGCTCTGCAGAATGAACAGGTATCGGAGTGACACTGAACACTTCAGCAGCATCTCTGAGCTCCCAAAGCACTGACGGAAGACAGAGCTTTGAGAATCCTTTCAGCTTAGAGTCTAGTGCAGGGAAGGGAAGTTTATCTTAAAACCACTCATCAATTTATCTTGTGCTTGTGGAGAAACAATCAAGTCCCTGTTTACACTGGCCTCAGCTGAGCAACCCCATCGAGTTCAGTGGTTATTGGAGGTGTGCAGTGATGTGAAGCCACCACAGCTTCCACTGCTTCTCTTCCCAAGAAGTTCAAAGGGAGAAAACACAGGAGTGTAGCACTAATACCAACAAGCTCTTCTACAACCTCCTCCAACCAGATAAACTCACTTGTGGATAAACCTCCACCGTTCTTTTACAATGGCAGGTTAATGATGCCCTCCCTTTAATCCAGGCTGGCTGGTTCCCCAAAGCAGATGAGATCACAGCTACAGAAGCAAACCAAAAGAGATGGGCAGGCAGATTGGTTTGGGATCTGCTATTTGTGATCTTGGGCGTCCATGTGCCCATTCACTCCGCAGTGATTCTCTCCTGATCCCCGCTGCTCTGCATTGCACTTTTACAGCAACGCAAGTGGTTGTGTAAGGTAAAAAAAGAATTATGCCCAAGATAGACTCATAGAATAATTTTAGTTGGAAAAGACCTTTAAGGTCAATGAGTCCAACTGTTAACCCAACTCTTGCACTAACCCATGTCCCTAAGAACCTCGTCTAAATGCTTTTTAAACCCCTTCAGGGATGGTGACTCCATCATTGCCCTGTTCCAATGCCTGACAACTCTTTCTGTAGATGGTAAATCCCATCTCCGGGCTGAGCAGACATCAGCCAAGGTGTGGCGAAGGGATGGAGGAGACACGAGACAGAAGAAGAAAAAGGGATCAGAAAAACCGAAGCCGCAACCAGGGTGCTCTCCTCCCATTCCATCCCAGCCTGGCTTACCTGGGTTTCCTTGAGCCGGACCAGCAGGGCTTGAGGCGTCGGGAGCTCCAAGGTTTCTAGCAAAGCCGGAGCAGTAACCTGCCCGGCCGCTCTAGCTCTGCAGGAGTGCCCACGGTGTGAGCTCACCCGGAGCAGCCGCCAGGAACAACCCTGGCTCCGTCTCTAGGGAAAGCGTTGGGATGAGCCCAGAGCCATGCACACCCCCTGGGCAAACCTCCCCAGTCCCCCCGAGGAAACATCTTGGCTGGAGGGTTTATATGTGTGCACCCAAATGGGCAGGGGCAGGGAGGGAGGGCAGAGGAGCGTGAGCTGGAAAGGTTGGAATTGCGGGTGGAAATGCCGTCTGAAATCATCCGTGGCGCCCCAAGGCGGGTTCCCTGCGCAGGCGCACACACCCCAATCCTAACCCTGTTTTTCCCAGGGCAGGGACTGATCCATACAACCTCCCTCGCAGAGCTGGCTGAAAAACCCAATACAACTGTTTTTACCAAATATCGCACAGCAAGCTGATGCTGCCTTGTTTTCAGGGGTTAAACTTGAGCCGCTTCTCAACTTTTCCCCAACTACTGTTTTATTATAAAAAGTAATTTCATTATCAAATCACACTTCTTCTAGCTAGTTTACTTCATTATTTAGTTAAAGAATTGGCTAAATAGGACACTTCAGGGTGGCAACTTTGCAAGCAGGAGCATACCTAGGAGACCTGAGCCCTTCCTGAAGACACCAGGGCTTATAAAAGCTTCCCAAATCCACACATATTTTGAAATAAGAGGGTAATTAACCACTGAAGCAGCTTTTATTACAACATGGTTGAGCCTCCGTTACATGCAACTAAGTCAGGGCTGGATTTCTTTCTCGGACAGATGATACAACTTGAAGCAGAAGATCAGAGGCGATCCCCGGAGACGGCTGTACTGGGGTGTCTGTATTGAGGAAATTTGGGGTGAATTTGCTTCTTATTCACTTATAACTCCTGAATTCACATGCTGAAAGGAGGTACCCAGTTCCCCAGGCGAATCTCAGTGAGAAGCAAGTGGTGACTCGTCCACCCCAGCACGAAGGTGACGTGCAGTGTCAGCGGGGAAGGTGGCAGAGGTGGATTTGAAGATAAGATGGATCACTGCCCAGACACAATGCCTGGTGTGTATGAACATCTTTGAAAAGAGTGATTTTTCCCACCCCAAAACCTCTGGCATCCTCAGCATGAGCAAAGCACCCAAACATCACTGTTATATCCTGTGCCACGCAGCAAATAAATAACTGGAGAGGATGTCATGAATCCGCATCTTCCCTGATTCATCAGTTAGCAGCATTCAGGTCATAAAGAGAGGCTGATTGCCGTGTGAGTCCTGCTTCCCAGCTCCTCCTGATGGTACATCCTCCTGCCTGGAGTCACAGAGCCTGGGATGCTGAGGATGCTGATGTGGGAGCGGGCTGGGAGATGCAGGTACCCAGGGAGCACAGGGGCGAAGCTTTCTCATGTAAGAGTTGCGGGGACATTCCCCTAATCCTCCCTGTATTTGAAACTTCTTTCTCTCAAAGCTTCACCCAAAGTCCTCACCTCCTTGCTAAGCCTTGCTGCCTCCTCCCCACCTCTCTCCTAGCAGGTGACACCTCGGCTTGCTCTGATGTGTCACTTCCACACCAGGAAAACCTCACAGATGAGGTTTGCTCCTCATCCTGTCCCTTTAGCTGTTCCCTTCCCGTTCCTTAGGACTGATGCTGTCTCGTAAGACCCCAGGAAATATCCCAGGCTTTGCAATATGGGATGTGCTGTAATCTGGAGAGCTTCATCCCAGTTCCTCTTCCTCTCCATCATCCCTTGGGAGTTTTGCACCGAGGGAGCTGAGAGCAAGGACTGGAAGG
The DNA here is from genome assembly GCF_037038585.1 of Patagioenas fasciata. Taxonomy (NCBI): domain Eukaryota; kingdom Metazoa; phylum Chordata; class Aves; order Columbiformes; family Columbidae; genus Patagioenas; species Patagioenas fasciata. Next base: position 4,024,246 of record NC_092546.1, on the reverse strand, counting down.
GACGGGGGCTTTCCCGGGAGTGTTTTGGAATGTGTGTACTCACACGCCATGGTGGGACACACTGCGCCACCAAAACAGGGCTGTGGGGGCTCTGCTGGGTAAATTTGAGATAATCCAGTTGCTGAACTTGAGGCTGGTCCTGCCTGCCTTGTCCTGTGGCACCTCAGACGGAGATTTCCACCCCAACTGCTGCTGAGAGGGGATGTTTGTTTTCCAAAAGCCCCTCTGGGGAAGCCGTGGCTCAGAGACACGTGTGTTTGTTTATTGTCCGGGCTGGTGCGGGGCCGTGACCGCGGCCGAGGGGCGGCCACAAGCAGCCGCGAGGTGGGCGTGCTGGCATCCCGCATTGCTGGCATCCCGCATTGCTGGCATCCCGCATCCCCACGGGCTCGGGGCGTGAGTCAGAGCCCTGGACTGGCAGGGCACCAAATGACTCCGCTCCATCCTGACAGCGAGTGGACGAGTCGGGAAGGGAACCCAGGCGTTCTGGCTCCCGTGGCATCACTCTGCCCTTGCCCAGGAGAGCCCTGAACAGCCTGGGCAGGCTGCGTCCTGCTGACAGCTCTTTTGCTTTTGGTACATGACTTCAGCTCCAGGACTGCAATTTCATGCTTCCAGGTATAAAAACACAGGTAGATGACCTGGGAGCCTTGCTAATGCTGAACAGTTAGACAATCCCTGTCATTCGTGGCTCCACGGGGCAGGAATCGCGTCCTCTGCTTGGCTTGGAAGCTGTTTAGCAAACCGCGGTCTGGAAGAAATAATAACAGCAGCGGGAGACGGGCTAAATTTACACAGCCAAATGAAAACATTCATCTTCATTGCTGCTGTATAGCCTTCTGGGAGCGATGTACCCGTTCCTATCCACATCTGCAGAGCTGTAAATATCTGTGTCTCTTCACCAGGTGGGGTAGGGGCTGCAGGCAACCAAAAGCAGCAGCAGCGGCAGCAAGGGCAGCCTGCATCCCACACAAGGTGCAGCTTTAAAGTGCCAAATGTCTGAAGCACCTGCTCTTTACAACATCGTGACCATGGTACTTGTGCAAGGCTGGCTCCACAGGAGCGGAGCACAAACCTTGTCAGGCCCCGGGGGGTTTGCTCTCAGGGTCCAAGAGAAATTCCCCATCTATCCATCACCATTGAGCAATCACCCAGGCACTTGATTATCTTTGCTCCAGGCAGGATGCCATACCAATAGTCTTTGCCAATCTGACCACCCTGTGCTTGTTTTGAAATATAGATGGGTTTAAAACAAATGTCTTAATTGCTAATAGGGACAGCAATCACAGTGATAATTAAGGGAAGTTCTCTCGGCGCTGTCATGTGTCACACGTGCTCCTCACTGCGGTTGTGCGTGCACAGCAGACTTGGGCTTATGCAACTCAGTGGGAGCTGCTGGGTGTGCAGGGGCTGAGCAGAAACTTTTCTCACCTTTCTTTGTAGATGAAAATATAAACTATCTAAACCAGGAGAGAGCAAAACCCCCTTATCCTTGGCAAGGCTCCCTCACTTAGTGTGGCTCACAGACCCAGCGAGGGCTGCCTGCGATCCCCAAAGGTTTCAAATTCAGCAGAGACAGAGCAGGGAGGCGCCTCGTGCTGAATTTTGCCCCGCAACCTTTCTTGCAGGAATCTTGACTTGAAGAGATGTGAAAATGGAAGGAGACAAGGAGAAATGTTCTTCTTTTCGCTCAGACTGAGTGCGCAGCTTTCCGCCGCAGCCGGCAGAGCCTTGGCAGCGCTTGGCGCCCGGGTGGACGTGTTTATCTAACCCCGCAATCCTTTCCCAGAGCGGGACGAAGCTTTGGCAGGAGGAGTCGGTGACGGTTTGTGCGAGGTCTGCCAGAGATTTAACACCAGAGTCCTGGGAAACAGAGGATTCTCCATCCAGGGCTGAGTACTCAAGATGGGGAGACCCCACGGCCCCTCTCAACTCTGCTCCCCCTGGGCACAAAAGGAGCTGCTGTCTCTGTTTTGGGAAGGGTGAAGCTTGAAGTACAGAGCAAAGCCTGGGGAATTAATGCGCTCGTTAAAACTCTGCAGACGCCTGAGAAGGCAAACCACAAGTTTACCTCTGACCCTGTCATGTGTGGTGTTGGTCTGTTGGAAGGAGTATGAAAAGGAAGGTAAGCAGGAAATAATCCTGCCCCATGTTCTGGTGGTCAGTGATTTAATACTTCCTTAGCTGGAGGTCCTGGACCATCATGTTCCACCAGTCAGAACAGACCAATCTCAAGCTTTTAAAGGTTATTTTTTTAGGTCATATCCTGTGGCAATGAGGTTCAGTTTAATGAGGTCCTGGGTGAAAAAGTACCTCCTTTAGGCTATGTGCTGCCTGATGGGTACACTCCAGCCGGGTCGCTTCTGGAGTGGGAAATCACGTGTATTTGTTTCCTGTCCTCAAGGCCCCTTTACTGCACCTCCCTGTAATGTCCCCATCCCACCCCAGTCCTTCCCAGTGCCTTGTCTGGTTTCCCATTTATTCTATGAGATCCCCACACAACAGAGAGCATCCTTTGTGATTTAAACTCTGATGACAAGCAACGCTTGTGTCCTCCCGTGAGCTATCGAGCAGCTTCTGTCTGCCTTCCCAGGCGCTATCTGAGCACAATCAAACACATGCACGTCAAGACCACCCTCCTGCAGACCCTGTTCCATCCCTCCCCATGCCGGCCCTCGCCAGCACAGACATTTCCTTTATTCATTTAATAATTCCCTGTTCCTTGACTATGTTGTTCACTTGTTAAAATTTCCAGCTCTCACTGAGAACACAGAGGGTCTAAAAACCATTTCTAAATAATAAAACCAACTATCCCCGAGGGTTAAAGCATCTGCAGGCAACACGCTAAATAAATGAAGAAGTAACTCAGGCCCAAAATAACCCCAGGTTGGTGCAATTCGCTTCACTCGCTGCTTGTGTGGTGGCTGAGTTTGTCTCCGAAATAGCTCTGAGGTGTAAAATCAGCCCGATCCAGCCATCCTGTCCCATCTCTGAGGGCACATGTGGTGTGCAAGGGGACGATGCAGCACCGTCATGCAGCCGTGGCATGTGATGCTGGAGCGTGTGCCGCCTGGCACGGCACGGCATGGCACAGCATGGCACGGCATGGTACAGCACAGCACGGCATGGCACAGCACAGCACAACATGGCACAGGGAGGCTGCTGGGCTCTCCTGTGCCCCGATGCTGGCACGGGGCTGTTTCCCAAGCTCAGTTGCACCCTGTTTCTGCCCACACCCAGGGAAGGCAAGAAGGTTGCACAATGGAGGAGGAGGAGGAGGAGGCTGCTCTGGGAACCCAGGCTCCAGGCTAGGTCCTTGCTTATCTCCCCAGCACTCCCCTGAGACTGGGAAACTGGGGTGGGAACTGGGGGAGGGAACCATCCCACCTGCGGGACTATTTCTCAAAGAGCAGAGTTGCCCAAATCCTGTTTACGTGTCCTCAATGCCCAGCGCACAGTGAGCGGAGTACAGCATTCCCCCATCGGGCTCTGGTGTGATGAAGGTGATGAAGATGAACTCCAGTTCATCCGAGGATGCTCTTATTGTGATGTTACTCCTGTCAGCAACCAGAACACGAGCACGAACTTTGCAAATCAGGGGCAAGTGCAGCTCTGACCGAGCATCAGTGTGACAACAAACTGAGACACCCTGATTTTTTCTACCTGTTCACAGAAACTCTCCAGACAACACAAACAGGTGGAGGGGCAGGATTTTGAAGCCTGGAAGCAGGAATTTTTGCAGCATCAGAGCTGGGGGGTAGCGAGGTGTGTAACCTGGGTTGGAGAAGGGAAAGACATCAGGGTTCACCCAATGCTGCACAAAAATGGCACAAGCTGATTGAGACCTGAGGCAGGTGGAATGTAATCTAGACAGGAAAATGGTTCAGAGACAGGACACGGTCTTGGCGATTTTCTGAAAGATGAGTTGGGTATTGTTTTAACTGCAGGTTTTTGAGATATGAAGCAAAGAGCGGTGGCATTTGAGAATCCTACACATAGGCTTTGCGCCTGTTTGCTCACATGTCTCGTAAATCCTTCTGGATTGAAGTGTTTTGGAGGGTGAAATGTGTTTTGTGGGGTTGCGTGGGTGTGTCCATCCCAGCAGACACAGCAACACCTAACCTGAAGGTGAACCCCAAGGGAAGCTGGTGGCATCCAAACATTTTGGGCACCTGCGTCTTACCCAAAAATACAACCTGGCTGTTGCATCTTGGGCTGCATGGAAAGGAGCATGGGCAGCAGGTTTGGGGGGGATTCTGCCCCGCTCTGGTGAGACCCCCTACAGCGCTGGTCCAGCTTGGGGTCCTCAGCACAGGACACACATGGAGCTGCTGGAGAGGGGTCAGAGGAACCCCAGAAATGACCCGATGCTGGAACAGCTCTGCTGGGAGGACAGGCTGAGAGAGTTGGGGTGTTCAGCTGGAGAAGAGAAGCTCCAGGGAGACTTTAGTGTGGACTTTCTGGACTTAAAAGGGACCCATAAGAAAGGTGGGGACAGACTTTTGAGCAGGGCTTGTTGCGATAGGACAAGGGGTGATGGTTTTAAACTGAAGGAGGGAGATTCAGGCTGGACATGAGGAAGGAATTGTTGGCCCTGAGGGTGGTGAGAGCCTGGCCCAGGTTGGGCAGAGAGGTGGTGGATGAACCATCCCTGGAGACATCCCAGGCCAGGCTGGACGGGGCTCTGAGCACCCTGAGCTGGTGAAGATGTCCCTGTCATGGCAGGGGGGGCACTGGGGAGCTGGGAAGGCCCTAACCCAACACAAACCGCTCTATGCGGAGTCTCTGCTCATGGCCCGGGCGGTGGTTCCCTCTGCCGGCACCGGGCGAAGCTGCAGCGGGACCCGGCGGGACCGGCCGGGCCGCGCACGGATCGGGGGACACGGGGACTGCCGGTGGGGACCCAGTACATGAACAGCCCCAAACTGCCCCAAAAATCTCTCTGGAGTAAGTCACACTGGTAAGAGAGCTCAACCGTGCAGGGACCAGCTCTCTTCGGGGATTGTGCAGGTGCTGGCTCCCGCTGTTGCAGCTGATGTGGTGTCCCCATCGTTCCTGTGCCTGGATCCCAATATGTCCCAGCAGAACCAGCTGCTGGGGATCTACAGCGGCCAGGAGATCTGGGGGAATCTTGTCCCTGTTTTGAGGACAAAGGAGAAGGTCCTTGCAGTGCAGACAGCAGTAACGGCCTCTTTATCCAGGGTTCACTCTCAGGAGGCACTGGGCTCAGAATGAAATAGTTAAAGCAACGCAAAACAGAAGCAGATAATATTGTCTTGTATTATAGACAGATGATATGTTATTCCCAGCATCTGTGCTCCAGCTTGCATGAAAAGCTCCAGACCTGAATTTCACCCCGTGTCAGCATTTACCGTCCAGCCTGTCACTCGCACAGTAAATTACCAGCTTCATGTTAATCTGCTCAAACACAGAAAATCGAGATCGGTTTAAATGCATCTACCAGACATCAAACACCAGACGCAGCTTTAGAATCAATTGGGTTAAATCAGGGCAGGGTTTTGTATTTTAAGCCAAACATAAAGCTCAGCTCCCGAGGGAGCGCAGCCCACGGGAGGGGAGATAAAGCCACCCTGGAACGGGCGGGGAGGGGGGAGCATTGTTTTCTACAAAGAACAGGAAACGAGCCTCAAAGAGTACATGAAAGAGACCTTAAAACAAATGCAGATCAGCAAGGGGGGGCTTCTCGGCTCATCTCCCAGCTGCTCTGCCCAGGGGCTGCCTGCAGAAACTGCTGCTGGAGCCCGGCGGGGGCTCGGAGCCGGGAGACCTGGGGGCCCCTGGGGTGCTGGGACTCCTGGGTGGCTGTGAAGCCAAAAAAGGGCTAGATGAGCCTCGGTTCACCCTGGGGACCTGGTTACAGTTGGACTCGATAATCTTAAAGGCCTGATTCTGTGACCCATGGGGATGCGATTAGCGTGGACAGGGCACTAAGAGGGTGCTCTGGACCCTGCACCCAGCCCCATCGTGGCCTCCCTGCTCCTGCAGTGCCCTCATCACACCTGGTCCTCACAGCATCTGCCCAACTCCCCCCAGCCGCAGTGCTGGGCTTTTTGGGGGGAGCTCCATAGGGGCACAGAGGTGCGACAATTGCACCAAGGTGAAATGAAGTTTTCCTTCGTGGAGGTGTCCTTTATCTGCTCTTTAAGAAAAAAAAAGAGTTTGGCCTCTTTGGAGCTTAAACCTCTCTGTTGAACATCACTGCTTCATTTTGCTGCTCCTAATAAAATAAGGTTCATGTTAGAGGCGACTGGCACAGAATAACTGCAATGTACCAGAAAGCCGTTTCCTGCCATACAAGGCGAAGCAGTGGCCAGCTGCCAAAGGGGACAATGAGGGACTCTGAGGCTGGTCCTGTGGGCCCTCGTGTTCCTGTTTACTTGGAGGCTCACCAGCTGACCAGAGAGATTTCTCTGGATATTTTTTAGCGTGATTTTTAACGAAGCCATCGCCAGCGGTGCCCACATCACGCAGGAATCCTCCTCCTGCGCATGGTCCCTGGGAGCAGTGGCACCGTGTGGCAGTGGGGACCTTCCTGAGCCCCGTGCAGCCTGTTCCACCAGCTCCGTCGCACCCAACAGCACCTCCTGGGCTCAGCCGCCCGCTGACCCTCTCCTCGCCCGGCTGCTCATGGCAGGGTTCCCAGCTTGCTGTGTCCACACCCGCGGCAGCCCGGGCCGGGGTGAACCGCCAGCCTCTGTGCGCTGCCCATCAGATGGGAGACGGGAAAATCCTCATTGTGACCCTTGGAGGAACAAGGGTGTTCCCGCAGTTATCTTGTCCTTCCTTCAGCAGAAAGCTCAAGCAACGCCCCGGCTTTATCAGCCTGCCCGGCTGCGGCGCCGTGGGCAGGAACAGCCCAGCAGTGGCTGGAAAGGGAGGCCTGGGGTAGGAACGGGGTGCTGGGCATGGGAGTGTGATGCTCAGGGATGGCAATGCGGATCTGGGGATGGGAATGTGGTGCTGGGGATGGGAATGTGGTGCTGGGCATGGGAATGTGATTCCTGGGGATGAGAGTGTGGCACCTGATGATGGGAACATGGTGCTCAGGGCTGGGAATGTGGTGCTGGGGAGGGAAAACGTGGTGCTGGGAATGGGAGTGTGGCATGCAGGGATGGCAATGTGGTGCCTGGGGATGAGAATGTGGCACCAGGGGATGGGGACATGGTGCTTAGGGATGGGAATGTGGTACTGGGGGTGGGAACATGGTGCTGTGAATGGGAACATGGCACCCAGGGATGGGACCCTGGTGGCCCCAGTGCCGGCAGAACACAGGGTCTGGGGGAGAGCGGGGTCCAGAATCCCAGAATCCCAGAATGTCAGGGGTTGAAGGGCCCTGGAAAGCTCATCCAGTGCAATCCCCCATGGAGCAGGAACACCCAGCTGAGGTTCCACAGGAAGGGGTCCAGGCGGGTTTGAATGTCTGCAGAGAAGGAGACTCCACAACCTCCCTGGGCAGCCTGGGCCAGGCTCTGGCACCCAGAGCCCCAGCTCCCTCAGCCTTTCCTCACACGGGAGATGCTCCACTCCCTCCAGCATCTTGGTGGCTGCGCTGGACTCTCTCCAGCAGTTCCCTGTCCTTCTGGAACTGAGGGGCCACAACTGGACACAAGATTCCAGGTGTGGTCTCCCCAGGGCAGAGCAAAGGGGCAGGAGAACCTCTCTGACCTACTGACCACCCCCTTTTGATGCACCCCAGGTACCGCCGGCCTCCTTGGCCACCAGGGCGCAGCGCAGGCCCGGGGGCGGCGCGGTGGCGGGGCGGGGCCGGCAGGGGGCGCTGCGGCGCGGAGCGGGGGTGGCGCGGCGCTCGCGCGGCCGGCAGGGGGCGCGGCGCGCGGCCCTTTGTTGCCGTTGGCGCCTTCTCGGCGCGGGCGGCGGCGGCGCGCGCGGGCTCGGGCGGGAGGCGGCGGCGCGGGGCGGGGCGGCGGGAGCGGCGCGGGGCGCGCGGGGAGCTCGGGGCGGCGCGGGGAGCGGAGCTCGGGGCGGCGGGAGGATGGAGATGAAGAACCGGTTGACGCTGGAGCTGCGCAACAAGAAGCCGAGCGAGGTACCCGGGGCCGTGCGGCGCGTGGCGGGCGCGGGGGGGGGAAAGGGTGGGGTGGGGAAACCGGGGCCGCACGTGCTGCGGGGGCGGCGGGGGGACGAGGGGCGGGGGGAGCCCGGTCCGGAGGGTCCCGCACGGCGGGAGGGGGTTGAGCGGGAACCGGGGGCGCGAAGCGCGCGGCGGGGTGCTCCCCCCCCAGCATGGCGGCGCGCACGTGCGCGGCGCGGCCCGGCCCGGGGCGGTGGTGGTGGCGGCCGGGCCGGTCCCGGCCCGTCCCGGAGCGGGGGCGATGGGCGGCGGGGGCGGCCGGGCCGTGCCGGGCTGGGCTGTGCTGCGCTGGCTCCCGCCGCGCCGCGGCCCCGCAGCAAGGCCGGTGCGGCCCCGCGCAGCCATGGCGGCTCGGCCATGTTAGCGGCCGCCCGGGCCTGCCCCGGCCCGCCCCGCCGGGCTCCCCCGCCCCGGGGCTCCGGGGGCCGCGCTGTCAGAGTTCGGCGGCCGCCTCAGCGCCGGCTGTCCCGGTGCCAGGCCCGAGCGGGGCGGTCTGGGTGCCGGAGCTGCCGTTCTCGCCGCCCGGGCTCAACCGCCTCAACTTTCCGGCTCCCGGCGGGGGAAGCGGAGCCGCCCGCTCTCCATGGGCCGGGCCCGGGGCTCCGCACCTCCCGGCGGGGCTGCGGAAAGGCGGCTGCGCCTTATCTGGGTTCGGCCGGCAGCGAGATAGCCGGGGGCTGTCACTCGGTTCGGGGACAAGTTGCCGTGTCACAGCGGCGTGCGGAAAAACAGGTTGCAAGCGGAGCTTTTGCTGGAGATTTGTGGCTGGCGAAGGGGTTTGCAGGAGGAGAACGGCCCTCGGAGGCTGCGGGTCTGCTCTGGGTTGGCACCGGGAAGGTTTTGGGGGGTCAGAGCCCGTGTGCCCGGGCACCGAGCCGGGGCCGCTGCGGGAGGGACCGGCCCGGCTGCTCCTGCTGCGCTGCGGGCCGGGCCGGGCTCTGCGCCGGCTTAGAGCCGCTCTCAGCCAGGCTGGCCCGTAACCCGGTGGCGCTCGGGCTCGCCGCTGTGCCCACACCGACAAAATGGTGGCTTTGGCCACTTTGACCCCGCCGTGGGGATCTCGGTGCAGCCGGAGCCTTATCTGCGGTGTCGGGAGCAAGCTGAGCTCAGCTACAAAACTCTGGGCTGAGCCCGTTGGCTGCGCAGCTCGAAGCCCCGACCAGCGAGGCCGCTTCTGGAGTTTGAAGCGTTAATAAATTCAGAGCCTGTGCTGCCAGGGCGGCACAGCAGCCCCGAAACTCTGCTGCTGATGAGGCAAAGCGCGTTTGAAACAACCCTCTAATAGCTGGCTGGTCCGAGCAAGAGAGGTGAAACAGGAACACTGCAAAGGGGGAATTTGGAGAGCATCTCAAGCCTTCTGGCCGAGGGTGCTTTTTTTGGCATCTTGCTGTGAAGAATGTGGGGGCTCAAGGCAAGTTTTGGCAGTGGCCTGGGAGAGCTGGGGCTTGAGCTCTCACCTGCACTTTGGGGGGGTTGGGGGTGCCAGGTATGTTCCCCCTCCGGGTGGTTTGGGGGTAGCGGTTCTGTGCTGGTGCTTCGTGGTGCTGATGCCGGAGGGGGTTGATGTTTGTGCTGGATTACAGCAGCGATGGCTTCGGTGTGTGTCACCTGTGCTGGGCAAAACCGCGAGATGCCATCGGTGGTCCTGCCCTGGGAACCTGAGGTTGAGCTCGTCTGCTCAGACACCTGCCCAGGCAGATGTGTCACCTCTGCGTGGGGACGGTCACAGGGAAACAAATCCTCTGGGTGCAGCTTTTCCAGCACCCCGGTGGCGTGGGGGAGAAAGTGGAAGGGCACAAAACCGAATGACCTTGCTTGGCCTCTTAGCGAAACCTTAAGCGTGACTCTCCGAAGGGCTTTTTGATGCCCTTGTGCGTGAAATGTTTGGTGCGACTTCATGGTTCGACCCCTTAGTGCTTCTTAGCAGGGAAGGTGAAGCTGGGCTGGCGCTGCGGGGTTCGGGGTGGTGCGTGGCTTGTGCTTCAAGGGTGGACTCCGAACCACCACGATTCTCACCTTGTGCCCTCACAAAAAGTTATTTGGCTTTGAGATCTTGCATGGCCCTTAATGTAAAGGGGACCTTCAGCCCCACCGCCTGCTTTGGGGCGTCACTGTGGTGACAGCTGGGGGTGTGTGTCGGCAGGTGAAGGAGCTGGTTCTGGACAACTGCCGCTCGGACGATGGGGAGATCGTTGGGCTCTCTTCGTATTTCGAGAACCTGGAGTTCCTCAGCATGATCAACATCAACTTGCTGTCCGTCTCCAACCTCCCCAAACTCAACAAACTGCGGAAGGTGAGTCAGACCTGAGGTCCCACTTCTCCTGCCTTTTCCCATTGACAATTATTTTCCCTGCATTTGCCAGAAAAAGGCAAGTTTTGCTTTTTCCTCTGCTCCTGCAACCTGAGCAAGTGAGAGAGGTGTTTTTTCAATATGCAACAAAATGCTTTAGAGCTCGTTATACGTTTAGCATCCTTTCTCTCTTTTGCTGCTGCGCTGCTGTCAGAAGCTTCAGTAACATCATAAATACTTTGGATTTTAGAGCATGTACCCCTGCGTCCTGCAGTGTGGAAAGGGGTTTCAAGTGAAAACTTGAACTGCTGCTCTGTGTCGTGGTCTCACAAACAGGGCCTGGCCCTGGGTTGCCCACTGTAGTTTGCTTCTCAGAGCCATTTTATTCCCCGTGTTGGAAGCCGAGACGCTTTGTGACCGTTTGAATTCCCTCCTGGCAGCTGGAGCTGAGCGATAACAGGATTTCTGGTGGCCTTGAAGTTCTAGCAGAGAGAACTCCTAACCTGACACACTTGAATCTAAGCGGCAACAAGATCAAAGACATCAATACCCTGGAGCCCTTGGTGAGTGGGAGGCCGTGCTGGAACCTGAGGGATGGCGTTGTTTCCTTTGGGGAGCGTGTCTGTGCAGCACAAGTCCAACGTCTTGGTAACTGTTCCAACAGCACTTCGTGGTTCTGATGGGAACAGATGAGTGGGTCCAATTTGAGGCTGGGCTAATAGTTAATGGCTCCTCTGTCTGGAAAACCAGCAGCCAGTTGCTAAAAGAAGCGTGAAATTGGGCTGGATGAGTAAAACTGTGGATGCAGTGCTCAGTGTCCATCTGAGAAAGGACCGTTAATGGGTCGGATGCGGTTGGAGGTAGGTGGCACCTGGGGTGTCATGGAGCTGAGTTGCTTGGACACCGTGAGGTGTCCGTCACATCAGACCAAAGGTGCTGGGACCCTCTCGCCTGGGTGCTGTCACAGTGTGCGTTGCGGGGGGTTCCCGGGGCATCTGAGCTGCCCCAAGGAGGGCTGGTGCCTTGTGATTCTGACTCTGGGGCGTTTGCCTCGTTGCCTTTGGTCCCTCCGTGTCCTCCAGAAAGAGCCTGAAATGTTTTATTCCTCCTCTTGACGTGGTGCGCGGGGCCATGGCCTGAGCAGGGGCCGCATTCTGCAGGCGCTCTGCTCTGCTCTGCTCTGCTCTCCGCGTCTTGTGGTCTGGAGTATTTTGCCTGACGTTTTGGACAGGATGGGTCCTGCTCGAGGAGCTGGGCTTGCTGTGCTTGTTGCACACCCGCTCCAAAGGGAGCAAGATCTGCAAATGGTTACACAGGGAGCTACTCCAAGGAGGGGAAACTAGGACAGAGGAGCTGGAAAGAAACCTTTGGTTACATTTAGCAATAGCAATAACTTCTCTCAGTCTGAGGAGCAAGTAATGCATGCAGAGACACTTCTGTACTAGATCTGCGTAGCAAACCAGCTGTTCTCTGATGGCTGCCTGATCTTCCAACAGTGTCAACTCGTAAATAATCGAACAAATTGATCTTTGCAGAAAAAGCTGCCGAACTTGCATAGTCTGGACCTCTTCAACTGTGAGGTGACGATGCTCATCAACTACCGGGAGAGCGTGTTCACCCTCCTGCCCCAGCTCACCTACCTGGATGGGTTTGATGCTGATTACCAGGAAGCCCCTGACTCAGACCCTGAAGCAGACGGGGATGGGCTGGAAGATGAGTATGAGAACGGGGAAGGTGAGGGTTTTCTCCTCTTGATTTTTCTGGCTGGGGAACAACCCTTTTTCCCCTTCTCTTGCTAAATAGAGGGGGATTATAACTTGCCAGTGAAGTGGGGGTGGCCTGGGTAACCCCGCTCCCTCCCTTGGCAGCCTGAGTAAGAAACGAGACGTGCTGCAGCGTTTTGGCACATTGTACACGTGTGTTCTGTGTGATTCCCGCTGCTCACGTCGCGCTGGCGTTGGAAGCGGGAATGTGATGTCTGGGAACTGTCACGCTTACCTCCTCCTTCTTTTGCTAGAAAGTGAGGAAGAGGAGGATGATGACGAGGAAGATGATTTGGATGAAGAAGTCATTGATGATGAAGAAGATGAAGATGATGATCTGGAAGGTGAAGAGGAGGAGGATGGAGTAGACGATGAGGTGAGGCTTTCAGTAGCACATTGCTGTGTACGGTAGCACCTTTGTCCCTTCATCTGGTGACCCATCTGACCAGATGTCCCAGTGACTCTTTGGGGGCAGATCTGCTGAGTGTCACTGCGTGTTCTGCCTCTTCCCATACACCTTTAGATTCATGGTCCACAGCCACCATCCCTTCAGGTGTTTAAAAGGCGTATGCATGAGGTTCTTGGGGACATGGGGCAGTGCCAGGTGTGGGTTAACGATTGGAGTCGATGATCTTGAGAGTCTCTTCCAGCCACAATGATTCTGTGATTCTATGTTTATTGCTTGGCCCGGTACTTCCCGTGGCTTCAATTGATAAAGTGGCACTGCTGCAAAATGACACCCTGGGATTGTGGTTCTGACAACAAAACGCCTTCTTTTGACGCCAGGAGGAAGATGAGGAGGAAGATGGTGAGGACGATGAAGAAGACGAAGCTGATGATGGTGAGTCAGATCTTAACAAAGCGCTTGCAAAGCTGCCTCAGCAGTCTCACACGCTTGCTGGTTTTGCAGAGCTTTCCAAGCTCGGTGCCTGCAGTTTGTCCTTGGTTAGAAGCGCAGCGTCTGCTCATGGGCACCGCTCAAGCTGTTGCTCATGCGGTTATAGACCAAGGGGTCACACAGTGGTGATGGACAAACCGGCTTCAGTGCTTGCTAATACCAACCGAGCTGGGTAAATCGCCGAGTATTAAAGAGAGAAATTGCCTAGGAAAGCAGCTGTAAGTAGCTTGAGGTGCCAGTCCGTGCGTCTGTCTCGGATGCCATTGTCAGTGTGTGTGTGAGATGCTCCTGGAGGGACACGGTCCTGTCCCAGCTCTGGAGGGGAGCGCAGACCTGAGTCCGCACTCTGGTTGTGACAAACCACAAACACCCGGGTGAACCGCGGCAGAGCAGCGGCTGCCGTGACTTCAGACGATCCTGAATGACCTTGGGCAGAAATGACTCAATTCTGCAGGTGCTACATTTTTGGGGGTGCTCAGCAACAGCAAAAACCCCCCAAAACCCAACAGACATTTTCAGTGTAGGATACTTGGAGGTCATAGAAAAGAGTTAAAGTCTTGTGCTAGTCCAGGCTTTTCTGGGTGCCAGGCGGAGCCGGGCAGGGTGATCTCTGCTCCGCATTGGTGCCGGTCTGGTCCGTGCTTGTTGCCCGGTAGAGCCGGGCTGCTGTGGCACGGCGCCACGGTTCAGCCGCTGTTCCGCAAAGCCGAGCGGAGCTCCACGCTTCACCTCTTTTTGCAGAGCTTCCGCGAGGCGAAAAGAGAAAACGAAATCTAGAGGATGAAGGAGAGGAAGATCCAGAAGACGAAGAGGACGATGAGGATGACTGATCCCAGCGAGCCAATCAGTTTGACAGACTCTGACTGTGCTTGTCTTAACCTCCCCGTTGTGTCTATGTGAGACTGTAAATCCCCGTCTCCCGCTCCTCCCCCCTTTGTATGGCTGCAGCATCCACAATATATTTTTTTAAGATGTAGAATACTGTAGGCATTCAGGGGAATCTTCCATACAAGGCTCACTTTCTCACAAGTATCTCATGACCAAAGGCTTTCTCCGTTCTGTGGTTTGTGCAGCAGTTTGCAAAAACAAAACAAAAAAAAAAGAAAAAAAAAAGAGAAATAAGTTTCCTCCTAGGGTATCTTTTGTGTCTGAAATCAGCCTCGCCACACTGGACCCAGAGCTCCAGCTGCCAGCAACGGAGGCGTTTGGTGTCAGAGCAGCTTTTCCGAAGACGCTTGAGCCATCTTGAGCAGTGGGTACAGACCTGGGTCATCCGAGTGGACTCAAAGCGAACGATCGCTGAGGTCTCTCTGATCAGAAATAACGGTGATGTGATCGCTGGAGATGCTCGAAGATACTTTAGCGCTGGGGAATGGGGGTGCCCGGGGGCTTGGGGAGGGGGGGTTGGCTGCTTGCATGACCTGGTACCTCTGTCGATGCACCTTGCAGTAGCCCTACACTTGCTTTCCTATTTTTATTCTTATAAACTGGAATATTTTTCCCGCTGGCCACCAATACCTTTCACTTGGGACATCCAAGTAAGTCGGATTATTTTTGTTGTTCATTTGACGTTTTGGCGGCTGCGAGCTGCTGTGATGAGGCCCCTCGTCCTCCCGCAGCAGCCGCTCGCCTTTCGGAGAGGTAGGAAAGGGCAAGTCGAGGGATACTGCGCTTCTGTCGACCTCCGTTTCGCACTGTACAGAAACACCTTCAACCAGTATCACTGTGATGCACCTAACTCGGCGTTCCCGGCAGTCCGTGTTAGCCTGTATGTTCTCAGGGTCCTTCTGCCCAGCTCTGGACAGTCTCCTTGGCCGTGTCCGCATCCTCCTCCTCCTCTTTGCAGCACGAAGAGCAATCGCAGCTCTCACCCGCTCGGGTTTACGCCAAGAAGGCGCCGTGGAGGACGTGTCCCCCATGTCCCCGCGGTGCCTGGAAGGGGGACAAGGGGGGGATTCAGCCAGGTGGGTTTTTGACCCCTCGCCAGCCCTTTGCATGG
Source organism: Patagioenas fasciata (assembly GCF_037038585.1). Lineage (NCBI taxonomy): Eukaryota > Metazoa > Chordata > Aves > Columbiformes > Columbidae > Patagioenas > Patagioenas fasciata. The sequence continues at coordinate 4,009,183 of NC_092546.1, read as the reverse complement.
AGGGGTTCAGCTGGCACATCCCTTGGTTTTGGGGGAGAATCAGCCCCGTGGCACCCAAGGGACGGCACCTGCTGGGTGCTGGGGGGTAACCGCTGTTCTCCCGCTGTTGGGGTGCCCATGGGCACTTTGGGGGGGTCCGGGGGATCCCGGCGCTGGGGGGCGAGACGCGCGGTTCCCGCAGGGGAGGGGGGTGTGTTGCGGCACATCCGACTTTCTGTTGCTTTTGTTTCTGTTCTCGCTGTTGTCTCTTGCATTGTACAGTAGCTGTAACCATTCGGAGAAGAACTAGTCCTGTAAAATGCAAACTGAGTAACTTATAAATGTTAAAAAGGAATTTTTTAAAAGAAATTACAGAGCAGCAGTTACTTCTAATTTTTTTCCCTGCATTTTTAGCAGATTGTATGGATTTTATATTAGCCTAGTAACTGTCAGGTTTTGATTGGTCAGACTAGTCCCAGAAATAAGGATCTCCAGCCCTTTTGTATCTTTTGTTACAGAATTTGGATAAAACTTTTAATAAAGACTTCAGTTTCTAAAAAGCCATTGCGGTGAACGTCGCCTTTGCTGCCTCTGCTTTGGGGGGGGGGTCTGGGCTGCAGATGGGGGCACCGGGTCGAAATTTCGGGCCAGCTTTTCTGCGAAGGGGGGGTCTGTCCTGTGCCCCCACTGCTGGGTTTTGGGGTGGGAGGAGGAGGAAAGTGGGTGTTAGGGGTACAGACACAAGTAGGGAGAGGGAACCCCTCTGTAGGATGGGGCGGGGGTCCAAGTTGTACCCAGTGTCACCGTGTTCCCCCCTTGGTGGGGACCGCGGGGTCCCTTGCTGTTTGCTGAGGGGGGGTCTGCAGTGGATGGGGGAGCATCCTCAGGCCCTGCATGGCCAGAGAAGGGATGCAGAGCAGCTTTGCCCCCCACTGCTGCTTTGGGGTCTGCTGCACCCCAGTGCTGCCCGCCCAGCGCCCCCCCCCCCATTTCACACACAGCCTCGCTGCCCCCTCCCACCCCACCAGCCGCACAGGGAGCCCCCGCTCACTCCTGGGCATGGGGCAGCAGCGCTGGAGCTGCAGCTCATCCGTCTGTCCATCCTCACTGTGCTAGCGCTGCCTTTGGTGACCTCCCCTCCCCCACCCCAGGGTGCATCCCGCGTCCTGAGCCTCCATCCCAGCGCTGAGCTCTGGGTGCTGGGGCTCCCCAGGACCTGTGTTTTGGGGTGAATGAGTCTGGGACAGGGGAAGCTCCAGGAGCAAGAGCCAGGGCTGAGCCAGCGATGGTGGGGCAGCCCCGCCAAGGTTTGTGTGCAGGCCTGGGGCTGGGGGCAGCACCCAAGCCGGGGTGCGGAGCAGCACCAGTTTAGAACAAACTCTCCCCCCCCGCCAGGATGGGCTGGCACCCGTGGGGGAAGCGGGACCCGGTTCTCAGGAGCCCTTCATGGTTTGGGATGGGTTGAAAGGGGCTGGGGGGGCAGGGAGAACCCCTTCTCCTCCCCCTTCCCCACCCAGGGCAGGACCAGCCCACACTGCTGGGGCCACCCCCACCCCATCCCCATCTGTTCCCCCTTTGGATGGGGGGGATCCGTAGGGCCAGCCCCTCTCCCTGTCACTACAGCCGCCGTGGGGACCGACACAGGCTCTCCCGCCTCTACAATTCCCATTTATTATTTCAAGATCTCATTCCAGACAAGTCCACTAACTCCTGTGCAACCTACTGGGCTCCCCCCAGAGCCCCTGGAGCTGAAGCAATGAAACCTTTGGCGGGGGGGGCAGGAGACGCAGGAGTCTGGGGGCTTCGAGTTTCCAAAACCAAAAGGGAAGGTAGAAATTAAAGACAAAAAGAAACCAACCCCAAAGCAGCCCCCCTCCCTGCCCCTCAGTGCTGGGGGATGCTTCCGGTACCCGGGACGGTGGGTCCCTGTCCCAGCATGGGGACATGGGGCGGTGCGGTGTCCCCTGCCTCTGGCTGCGGGGGTTTGGGGGGGGTGCAGGAGCAGTCCCGTGGGCGCCAGGGCCGTCAGAGCTGGGAGTACAGGGAGTTCTCCATGTCCGGCTGCAGCTTGGCGTGGAAGGAGGGGATGCCCACCCCGAAATCTGGAGGGAGAGGGAAGAGAGCAGTCAGCACCACAAGCCAGCCCTCGCACCCCAAAGCCCTGCGAGGCTGCTCGGGGGCTCGTACCCAGTCGGGGGGGACACAGGGAGGACACACAGACACCCCCCCAGGACATTGCTGTGGGCAGCAAAGCCAGACCCCACTGCCCACCCCCATGGCCAGCCACCCCCCTCCAGGGCAGCAGGATCCAGGTGGGGCAGCTCCAGCCCCTTCCCCATGAACATCCCACCACTTGGGGTCCCTCCCGTCCCCCCGCAGGGTCCGTACCCATCCCCGCGTCCATGCGGGGGGGCGGTGCGGGGGGGTTCTTGCGGTGGTCCTCGATGTGCAGCGTCATCTCCTCGCGCGAGGCCGTGGAGTAGGGGCACTGCATGCAGGTGTAGCGGCCCCGCGTGTGCTCCCACACGATGCGGCTGTTGGACGAGTGTCCTGCAAGGATGGGAGAAGAGGGAAGCACGGCGGCCCCGGCACGGCCGGTACTGGGGGGGGCTGTGCTGGAGTGCGGGGTGCGGGGCGGGCGGCCCCAGGTGCCGGCAGCATCGTGCTGGGTGCTGTGGGGCTCAGATCAGACAGCGCTGTGGGGGCAGGAGCACCCCCACTCCGAGCCCCACATGCATGGGGTCCCTTCCCCACGTGGGAAACCCCAAGGCTGTGCCCCTTGGCCCCACCTCCCTTTGCCCGTCGGTCCTCTCTCCGCACCCCATGGAGCGAACTTTCCAGCTACAGGGCTGGGGGGCTCAAGCCCAAGCAGCTGCAGCAGCTCCTTCTCCTGCTGCTTCTGTCCACGGGCACCAGAGGAACCAGCGCGGTGGCTCCCGGGGGTGCTGCTGCTGGCCCCCCATCTCCAGCCCTACCTGGGCAGCATCCCCTCTCCGCAGCTCCCGAAAACGAGGGAGCCTGCCCTCCCCCTCCGCTCTCTGGGAGCAGCGCATCCCCATGGTGGGGCCTCTCCCAGCCCCTGCAGCCCCCCCGCTGCCCACCGCCCCCCCCCAAAGTGACAGAAAGCAGCCCCCAACCAGTAGGTGCCAAACTAACCTGCGGTCACTCCTGAGCCAAAGCATGGGAGGAGTGGGCTGACACTCACACCTGCGGAGGGAATCGAGGGCCAAGACAAGCATTAGGTCTTCCCCTCCCTGGGGTCGGGGTGGGGAGACACCAATGTGGGGGGCAGGCCGAGCCTGGCCCCCCCGCCTCGCACCCCCAGCACGCTGGGGAGCAGCAGGGCTGGGAAAATTTGGAGGCTTTTTCTTTTTGGTGGTTGCTGGCGCTTTCTCCAATCGAGCATCCCTGCGGGGGGGATGGACGGGGGTGTGGGTGGGATGGGGCTGGGGGGGTGCTGGGACAGCCGGAGGGGGATCCTCAGCTCCGGGTGCTCCTCCGGGAGCTGCTGGTCAAGGCGGGAGCAGAAGGTTTGTCCCGAACGGCCCCACGCACTCACCTTGGCTTTTCTTCCAGACGGCGTTGGAGACGGGGGGGCCGTGGCCCGGCACGTAGGGTCGCAGGCGGTGCTGCGCCAGGGGCTGGGGCAAGCTGTAGTGCGAGGGGTGCACGTAGGGCAGGAACGGCCCCGCCACTGACGAAGGGGGTGGCCCCGAGAACCGAGTCAAGGACGACGGCCCAAAAAGGCCGGGCTCCAGCAGCGGGAAGGGGTGCGGGGCCGGCGACACCAGCGGCATCGCCTCCAGCGAGCTGGGCAGCTCCGGGAGGCTGGTGGGGAGGGCGGCGGGGGCCGCCGGGGCAGTGTCCATGCTGGGGAGGATGGCTTCTTTCTCCGGGGGCCGGATAACGCTCAGGAGCTTGGGCAGCGCCTCGGGGGGCTTGGTGGGGGGCTCCTTCTCCGGGGCAGAGGTAGCAGGCGGGATGGGCTTGTCGGCTTTGGCGGGGGGCGTGGGGCTGCTGGCGCTGTCGGAGCAGACGTGCAAGTGCTTGAAGAGCGAGCGGTGTGTCCGGAAGCGCAGCAGGCAGTTCTCACACCTGGGGGGCCGGGGAAGCGGCGTCAGCATCGGCGTTCACCTTTGCATCCCCCCACCCTGGCCCTGGAGGGGCTGTTTGGGCGCTGCCCAACAGGTGGGATGCAGATGGGTTGGGGACCAGCGGGACTCACTTGAAGTAGCGGTTGGGCTTGTAGTGCACCTTCATGTGGGCCATGAGGTCCTGCATGCTGGGGAAGGTCTCCGTGCAGCCCAGCGTGGGGCACTGGAAGGTTTTGCCTGAGCAAAGAAATGGGGTTACAGGGTCAGTATCAGCCCGGCTGCACTGCACTGCACCCCCGGGCACCCCCAGGCCGGGGCAGCCCCACCAGTGGGTCTCCAGCACCTCCCATGCTCTCCCCCCTCCTGTCCAGTGCTGTGCAGCATCTCCTGCAGGCACAGGCACCACCAGCGCTGCCCGAGCTCCAAGCCTTGCTTTGCCACCTCCCAGCCAAACAAAGGCACCATGGGGGCACACAAGGCGTCCCAGTCTTACCCTCGAGGGACTGCGTGGGTCTGTAGTGGACCTTCAGGTGGTCCATCAGCTCCTGCATGCTGGGGAAGGCCAGTTTGCAGCCGTAGCTCGAGCACTGGTAATGCTTCCCTGGAAGGAGACAGATGTGTTGGCCCCATCCCCGCTGTCGCTGTCACCTCCACGGGGCAGGGCTGGGCTCACCTGGGACAGGTCTGCGCTTCAGTGGCCGCAGGTCCTGGGCTGGGGTCCCTCTGCTCCCCACCACTGGCATCGGGCCACCGGGCAGAGCCGCTTCGCTGCAACCTGTGGGGACAGGTCCTTGGGCAGCACAGGCAGCGCCAAGCGCCAGCCCCGTCCTAAACCACGGCCCCCTCTGCCCTCCTCCCCACCCTTGAGAGACAGGGGTGCGGGCAAACAGGGGTCTGGGGGCATCAGGCTTGGAAGGGGCTGGAGGTGGTCACAGAATCACAGAATCATTTTGGTTGGAAAAGCCCCTCAAGATCAAGTCCAACCGTAACCCACCCCTCGCACTGCCCCATGTCCTGAGAACCTCCTGTCCGTCTGTCCTCCAGGGATGGTGACTCCAGCACTGCCCTGGGCAGCCTGTTCCAATGCCCCACAGCCCTTTGGGGAAGAAATTGTTCCCCACATCCGACCTCAACCTCCACTGGCACAACTTGAGGCCGTTTCCTCTGCTCCTGGCGCTTGTTCCTGGGGAGCAGAGCCCGACCCCCCTGGCTCCAAGCTCCTTTCAGGCAGTTCAGAGATCAGAAGGTCTCCCCTCAGCTCCTGTTCTCCAGCTGAACCCCCAGGTCCCTCAGCCGCTCCCATCACGCTTGTGCTCCAGCCCCTCACCAGCTCCGTTCCCTTCTCTCAACTCGCTCCAGCACCTCAATGAGACAGGGGTGTCCTTGCTCTAGAAAAAGCTGCTGGTACAAAGGCAAAGCCGGTGATGAACACGCTGGGCGATACCACGTGGACACCCATGCACAGCCTCAGGGTGCTCCCAGCCACCCCTCTGGGGTGGGATTCAGCCAAAGGGACCACACGGCAAAAGGAGCAAAAGGCTCCTCCTGCCCCGAATCCTGTCACCAACCCCACCCCGCAGCACTAGGGACTCACCTGCACCCTCTCCGGTGTATTTACCCCCCAGGGAGAAGGTGGGTACAGCCTCATCCTTCTCCGTCTTCATGGCCTGGCCGCTGGTGTGCGCGGGACGAGGTTTGTCCTGCCGATGGCGTCTTCTCCCAGCGATGCTACACCGGGCGCAAGGGCGAGAGGTTAAACGCTGACATAGAGCGATGTGACTGCCTCCTCCTCCTCCTCCTCGGTGCCTTGTCCCTGTGAGACCAACCCTTCTGCTTGGGGACCCCTGGGCCAAGCTGGCAGGAGGTTCTGGCTTCACTGGGGCTTTGCAGCACCTCTGCACAGGGAGCGTGCTGCAAAAGCAGGACTTCACCCTGGGGGCGTTGTGCTTGGCCCCCCCCAGCGCCATCGCCATCCCTTCCTTCTTCTCCCACCCCAGGGGTGCTCCACACCCCCCCCAGAAGCTTCCCCCCAAAGCTGCCCTCCAGCACAGCCTGCCCCACACGTCGCCAAACTCCCGCTTTGGGGTAAGGTCCAGCATCTATAGTCAATCCCCCCAAACCCCAGGACCCCCCTCCCCGCCAAGGCGGTGCAGTCTCAGTGCCACCAAACAGGGACTGCAGGAGCTCCAGCCCCCAGCCACGCCGGGGGGCTCACTGGAGACTCCCCCCATCCCAGTGTCAAAGGGTTTTCCAGCCAAGAGGTCCCATTGCCCCATTCCCAGCTGACGTGTGGGGACGGTTCCTCCACACAACCCACATCAGATGGTCCCCAAAATTCAACTGGCTCAGCCCCACGGAGCCTCGGCACGAGGCTTCGATGTGCAAAAGCCAGATACCAAATCCTCATAACAAGGCCAGATACCAAATCCTGATGCCCAAGCATCTGAAAAGTCCCTTATTCTGAGAGATTTCTCAATAGCCTCTTAACCTCAAAGTTAACAAGAAAACGACGACGACAACAACAATACTACTACTACAGGGTGTTTCAAAAAGATGGACCCCATTTCAAAGCTGTGTATTTCACAATGGCAACACGTTACAACAACACAAAAATTTACAAAGGGTTTAACAAGTTACCAAGTTCTAGCAACCTCTTTACAAACGTTCACTCCACCCGCTGCATGGACAACATGGAGACAACAGTTGAACTCATAGCAATGCCCACCTTTTTGAAACACCATGTAATAATGATAATGATAATAATAATAATAAGCACTGGGTCTGTGGAGTGGCTGCAACACGCAGCTGGTTACAGGGTTAATGTTTCCCTCCAGAGCTCGGTGACTCTGAACACAAATGTCCCTGGGGATCGGCCACGTCCATCCCCCCCGGCCCTGCCAGACCTGCCCGTTAACATCTGCTCAAGAGGCATTTTCCAGCTTTCCGCTCCAGCCCGGCTGTTACTGCAGCAACCGGCGGCGCTGGGATTGCGACCCAGTGGTCAGTGCACCAGCAGAGGGGGGCAATGCATGCAGGATTAGTCCTCCAGCTGCCCCCCGGCTTACGGTTTTGTTTGGCGGTTGTGTTGCTTCTTTTAACTTCTGGTTTGCTCGCTCTGCGCGAAGCAGCGGGGCCGGGGACACGGGGTGGATGCCGTGCGGAAAGTTCACGGCGGCTTCGATGGTGCTTTGTTTTATCAGGAGGGGGAAAGGCCAGTTTTTCCTGGGCAAAAAAACCCTGAGGAATCTCCTCTTGAGAGAAAAAGCATTAAAAGGGTCAAGGTAGGGCTGTGCCTTCCCGCTCAGCCCCCTGTGCAGGGTCTGTGTGGCACCACCACGTTTCGGTGCTGTCCCCAAGGCTGGGAGGCTTCAGTCCTGCTGGAGCATCTCTTGGTAACGTGAGATCTGTAGCAAACCTCCCCAGGTCCCCACCTGGAAACGCTGACTCTGGATGAGTCCTCGATGTCACCGCCTGTCCCCATCCCGCTGACAGTCCCGTGGGGACCGACGGTCTCGGGATGAGGCCATGAGGGAGTGGGACACTCGCACCCGCCGCACCAAGAGCACAAGCAAGCTTTTTCAAGTCACCAGGAGATTCTTCCTCGGTAGCATCACAGCAGGGCTGTCAGCTCCTGTTGTTCCGGGGTCAAACCCAGCAGCACCTGCAGATTTTCCAGCTTGTACCAAAACCCCCTTCCTCCCATCTCAGCTGCGCTGTCTGATGCTGTTCTCCATTTCCCGGTTGTACCCTAGAGACATGTTTCAAGTTGATTTTTCTCTGGAAAAGCTGAGAAAATGCCTCTTGAGCAGGTGCTGAGGGCAGGTGGGGTGGCCCTGGGGACACCTCATTGCCACCTGTGCCCATCTCGCTGTCCCACAACGTCCTGCCAGAGCAAAGCTGACCATGGCAGGGGTGTTCCTGGCAGTGGACACAATGGCAGCACCACATACTGAGCCCAGGTGCTGTTTTTTGGGGAGCTGGTGGCACCTGCATCATTTTGCTTTCATTTCTCCCCTCCCATGGGACGGTGTCCAACTCTTCATTCTCCAGGACTCTTCATTGTGTAACCCTGAGTAGGATGCTCCAACCCAGGTGCCGCTGACCTGCCACTGTCCCCAATGTGGCCACCGGAGATGTGACTCTCCCAGTGCCGGTGCAAACCCTGCCCTGGAAACCCAAATCCCGGAGCCACTGCAAACTTGGTGTCGCTTTTTGAAGGGTTTTCCCACCACAGGTTCAATCTCCTTGAGCACCTGCTGGCAGCAAACTTCCTTGTTCCAGCCCCTGCGGTTAATGGGGACCCCGGAAAAATCCTTTTTGGGGGGTGATGGTGATGGGATGCACAGAGGGCTTGCAGCTACCGGCCATCCAGAGCAGCTGCTGGTGCTGATTCAGTTAATAACTAATACAGCTCTTCTTCTTCAAATGAACCGGGGGCTTTATACGTATTGCCAAGCACGTAAGACTTTTATAAACCCACCCAAGGGGGATAAATGGGACAAATAACCCTATCTGAGCATCTCCGCGTGGTCTGTGGCCAGAGGTTACACGGGTTTCCCGAAACGCAGCTCGCTGGCGTAGGAGATGAGAGACAAAGGCTCCGAACAAGGGGCTCATGTGATCGCTCAGCCGGGGAGCGGCGCGGAGGGAGGACGCACGGGCTGTGACAGCGGCGCGGCGAGGCCCCCGCCCACCCCGGCACACGCTCCAGCCGCTGGTCATGGGGTTAAAATGCCCATTATACATTAAAATGCACGTTGTAAATCCTCCTGGGACCTTCAGGCGTCACAGGGAGCCTTATAAGAGCTGGAGAGGGGATGAAGATGCTCTGGGCATCTGTCACCCAGCAGCCCCAGGGTTGGTGATGCCCACTGCGACTTGAGCGCCCTAATCGCACCTTGGGCTGGAGCAAAGCTGCTAATTCAATACTTTTCCCCTTTACCTCACCCCGAGGACACCCCAAACCTCAGTGCAGCGGGTGCCAGTGGCAGTGTGGGCACCCAAGGGGCAAGTGCTGAGCCCCCACACAGCCACTGTGCCACGTCCCCAGGGCAGACATGGGGACAGCTCAGCCAAGGCCCTTCGGTGGTTCCTTGGGAAGCATCTTTTCTTTCTGCCTTCACCACAGAGCTGCCCTGGGGTTCCTGTCATGTCCCCCGCTTGCTCCAAGCCATGGGTGACCAGGGTGGCGTGTGAACGAGGAAGAGCTGTGCTGCCATGTCCCCACGTCCCTGCACCGTCCTGGCGCCCACCTTCACCTGGCTGCCCATGGCCAGCTGGGCTACATCAGCTCTTCAGCTGGGAAAAGTCCCTCTGTCCTTTCAGGAGCCGTCTGGGGAGGACAGACCATCCTCCCTGAGCCCAGACAGAGCTGCCCCTGACCATGCAGCCCCGGCCTCTGTCAAGTTCACACCATGACCGAGCTGTGGGAGCCCCCACGCTCCAGCAGCCGCATCCCCCCAACCCCTGACAGCAACAAAGCGGCTCCCACGTGTGTGGGAAGATGGAGAGACCATGGAGAGACCATGGAGAGACCCCGGTGGGTGCAGCCCCGGGATACTTGGGATGGGAAAAAGGGTGCCAGTGCTCCCACGGGCCACACGCACCTGCAAAAACTGTCCCTGTGCTACCAGCCCCGCAGGCAGTAACCCCACGGCTAGTGGTTTCTGTGGCTAGTAGCCCCCCATGGGTAATACACCCACAGCTATTAGCCCTGTGAGCAATAACAGCCACGGCTCGCACCCCCCACGGCCAGTCACCCCACGGGTAGTGACCCCCGTAACCTGGAGCCCCCCATGGGCGACAGCCCCACGGCTGGTGCCACCGGCACGGGCAGAGGGGTTTGCCCGGAGCTCCCCCCCGCAGCCCCGCTGCGTGTCCCGGCTCCTTGCAAAGCGCCGCTGTGTCCCCCGCTGCCAGTGTCCCCCCCGCCAGGGTCCCCCCGGTGCTGCCCCCTCCACGTCCCCCCAGCCGGGGTCCCCCCGGTGCTGCGTCCCGTCCCGTCCCGTCCCGCACGTACCGGGGCTGCGGGGCCGGCGCCGCCCGGAGCGCATCAGCGGCAGCACGGCCGCGGGGCCATTTTCTGCACGGAGCTGTCGCGAGAGCGGGGGGGGAACGGGGGGAGGAAGAAACGGCGCGGAAGGGGGGGCGGGGGCGGCGGGGGCGTCCGGCCCCGCCCCGGCTCCCACCGGCTGCTTTTCCCGGTGTTTTCGCACGACCCCTCCCCTTTACCGCCCCCCGCCCCGGCACCGGCACCGGGAGCGCTCTGCATCCCCGCGCTGCGGGCGGCCGGAGCGTCGCGGGGGCCTTCGGGACATCCCGGGGCTCATGGAGCACCCCGGACCTTCGGAGCATCCCGGGGCCTCAGATCATCCCAGGGGTCCTCGGAGCATCCTGTGGTCCTCAGAGCCCCTTGGGAAGCCCTGGACCCCTTAGCATTCCAGGCACCCCAAGCCTTTTGGAGCTTCCCAAACACCCCAGAGCACCCTGCACCCCTTAGACCATCCAAGGCTCCTCTGAGCACCCCAAGTTCCTTAGAGCACCCCAGAGTCCTTGGAGCATCGCGGGCACATCAGATCATCCACACCCCAAAGAGCAGCCCAAACCCCCTTGGAGCCTCCCAGGACCCTCAGTGCACCCCGAGTCTCCCGGAGCATCCCAGTGAGTGCCCAACCTGGCCCAGCGCCCACCTGCCAGCAGGGCTGGGGTGCTGCCCACCCCCCTCCAGCCCCACAGAAGGTGCAGAAAGGAGTTTCATAAATCCCCAGAGCTGTTTCTTTTTCATTGCAATGGAAACAGAGGCTCTGTTCCTCTCCACAAAGCTCTGCAGTGCAAGGACTCTTAAAAACCTGTGGTTTACAGGAAAAAAATATCACTCCAAGGATCACGGGGCTTGTAAAAACCCGTGATGGGGAGGCCCGACCACCATTGGAGTGCTTCACATCCCAACAGCCTCCTGCTGCGTTCCACCACGGAGGACACAGGATCGCCTGAATCCCTCTGTGCCCCCCATCTCTGGGGCAGGGGCTGTGCTGCTGGGGGGCAGCCCCAGTGGGGCTGTGGGAGGAAGAGGAGGGCTGGGGCCGAGGCTGAGGAAGGGCTGCACCGGAGCGGCTGGCGTCACTTCCTCCGGCGCAGGACCCGTCAGGGGGAGCGGGAGCCGTGCAGGGATGAGCGCGACATATCAGCACCGTCCGTCCTTCTCCCTGCTGCAAACCGCCCGGAACAACCCCCGGATGGACTCAGTGCCCCCCCAAACAACCTCCTCAGATTTGCTGAGTCTGATTATTTACCGTAATTATTAACAATAATTCTATTTATACCCCAGAATCACCAAAGCAGTTCCACTCCCGGAGTATGAAGAAGCAGCAAAGAGCCGGTCCTTGCTGCGCGGAGCCCACCAGCTAAAGCAGCTGCGAGATTCGGTGGCTGCCACTGGCACAGCCCGGGCCAGGGGGCATGCGAAGAAGCGCTTGCGCAGTGCCAGTGTTGGTGGAGAATGGCCATGGAGCCACGACCAGCCCCTTCAGCACAGCCTCGGTAGAGATGGGGTGGGAGGATGGTGATCCCGTCTTTGCCATGTGGCTGCTCAGATCTTCTGCACATAGTTCCCAGGAAAAAGCCCTTCCTTGCCGTGCAGCCGGCCTTTCCACCAGCCGGAGATATCTGGGAAAGGGGGGAAAAAAAAGACCTTGGTGAGGTGTGGTGCTGCCGTGGGGCACGGCGGGGAGGAGCGGGGCAGGGTCCCAGTGGCACCTTCCAGCAGGATGTCAATGACGTCTCCAACGTTGAAGCTGAGCTCGTCCACATCCTGCCCGATGTACTGGTACAGGGCCTGGCAGCGCGGCACCGTCACCTTGGGCTGCGGCTTGGGGCGCCCGGCCGGGGGCGGGCGCTGGCTCAGGCTGCGCCGGCGCTGCATGCTGCGGGCACGGGGGAAATGTGTCCACAGCGGGGACAGGGGGGAGCAGGATGCACTGCACCCTCCGTCCATCCTGCTGTGCCCTGCCAAGGGGGTGCTCTGTGCCTGCAGCTCGGGTGGGTCACAGAATCATAGAATCATTTTGATTGGAAAAGCCCCTCAAAATCATCGAGTCCAACCATTCCCCACCCCCGGCACTGCCCCGTGTCCTGAGAACCTCATGTCCGTCTGTCCAACCCTCCAGGGATGGTGACTCCAGCACTGCCCTGGGCAGCCTGTTCCAATGCCCCACAGCCCTTTGGGGAAGAAATTGTTCCCCACATCCAACCTCAACCTCGCCTGGTGCAACTTGAGGCCGTTTCCTCTGCTCCTGGCGCTTGTTCCTGGGGAGCAGAGCCCGACCCCCCCTGGCTCCAAGCTCCTTTCAGGCAGTTAGAGATCAGAAGGTCTCCCCTCAGCTCCTGTTCTCCAGCTGAACCCCCCCAGTGCCTGGACTGGGAGAATTGGGGTGTGCTAAAGCCTGGGAGATGCTGTTCAGGTTGCCCAGAGCTGGTGGGGCTGTTGCTGGGTCAGGCAGCTGAGCTGCTCGCAGGGGAAAAAGCATCTCCTGGGGCTGATGGTGGTGGTAGGGGAGGATGGGGCTGGGGGGATGTGGGTACAGGACCTACCCGGCCACCCCCTGGTCAGGCACATTGAGGAAATCCATGTTCTGCTCAGACGGGGGTCTCATTTTGGGCTGGCGGCCGGTGTTTCGAGGGGGCAGAGCTGCAGCCGGTGGCCCCCGCGCCTGCTTCTGGGGCGCCGTGTAGGTGTCACGCTGGGCCTGGCCATTGCCGCGTGGGAACTGGGGTGCCCCATTCCTGCAGGTGCCTGGAAGACCCCCCCACACACCGGGGATGGTGCATTACAGGGGGCCCAGGCTCAGCTTGCACCCCCCTGGGAGCGCAGCACTGGCTGGATCCAGCCTGGGGTCCACTCTTCCCCGGACCCCCCCTTGGCACTGCCCTTCTCACCTCTGGGTGCTGGTGGGACATTTCGGGAGGGTGCTGGACACCTGCTGCCACCTCTGCTCTGCGTTGCTCCTTTCCTCGTGGGCTCTGGGGGGGACGTGAGCCCCCAGTTAAGTGCAGGTCCTCAGAGCCAAGCTCCCCACAGTTTGCACTGAGCTCCCCTTTTTCCCCAAAACACCCCATGCTGCCCAATCACCCGAGCAGAACTGGGTCCCTCCTGGGTGAAACACAAACCCCGCAGGGCTGGGGGACACGCTGGCTCGCCCCAATGTCCCCAGGCCTCCTGCTGTGTCCTGTGGCCCCAGTGCTCCTGTCCCCACCACTGCCACCCCCAGGCATCCCGGCACTCACTGGCATTCCTGGGGAGCCCATCCCCAATGCTGACTGTAAGGGTTTTGCCTCCAGCTTTGAGGACAGCCACGTCGCCCTGTCCTCTGACGAAGGTGACATTGCGGGTGCCGCCACCGCCCCAGCCCTCCTTCTTCACCCGAAACTGTAGTCTGGGGAGAGAGGGGTTGTGAGGCCACAGGGACAGGACCTTGTCCTGCTTTGCCACCTCTCCCGTTCTCCGTCCTTACGTGTCCTTGAAGGAGAGGCACAACTTGCTGTGGGTGAGCTCCTCATAGCGTTTACACAACAGGCTGATCAGCTCCGTCTTGAAGATGGACTCCAAAAAACTGTCGGCATCGCTCTCGTGAAGGATGAAGAAATCATCCTGCCTGGTGCTGGGGGAGCAACCCCGGCATGGGGGTGTCAATGGGGGACAAAGCTGGTGCCAACCGGTGCCAGGGTGGAGCTGCGATACCCTGGGGGAACCAGGTCCACCCCAAGCAACTTTTAGGGCGATTGAGCTGGAAACCTCCCTGGCATCCAAAGCTCCATCTGTGGGGAGCCCCCTCCCCATGGCTCGGTGCCTGGCTGCCTTTGCGGGTGAGGGGCTGGGGGCACTGGGGGATGGAGATGCCGGTGGAGCTGGTGGGTGAAGCCCATGCTAAGGGACGCACCTCAGCGAGACGCCGCTCACCGCCTGCAGCTCCACCTTCTTCTTGAGCACCTCCTTGATCTGCCCCTTCTCCGGACCTTTCTTCACCTTCTCCCGCCCGATCACGTAGAAGCACTTGGGGGTGAGGATGAAGTCCCGCTTGATGGGCTGGGAAAGGGGGGAAACAGTGGTGCAGGGCTGTCCGCAGCGGGGCACAAGTCCCCTACACACACCCCACCCAAGGGCAGCCACCATTAGCCACAGCCTGGCCTGTCCCAAGCCCATCGTACCTTAAACCTCCGGTCATACTTAGTGACGGAGTCGGCGAAGTCGATCCGCTCCCGCTTGGCCAGGAACTGGCGCAGCTCCGGCCGCTCCTCCATGCCCAGGTAATCGCCCACGAAATTCCTGTTGATGCTGTTCCTCCTCCGCTCTTTGAAGTTGTAGAGGATGTTGGAGGCTGTGTGGGAACCCGAGGAGATGCTGATGGGACAGGGCTCTGCGCCAGTGTCTCAGCCCTTGGTCCCTCCTGCCCTCCCAAACCAACTGTGGGCTCCATGGGGACCGTGGCAGCAAGAAGCGGGACTTGTTTTATGCCACAGGAAGAATCTGAGCTGCTCGAGCTTGGTTGGCTTTGAAACCCACTAATTGCCCTCAAAAAACTTGTGCTGTGGGAGGGAGGGACCCAGCTGGTGTGTTTTTCCCATTGATTTTTCACTGCATGCTTGGGAGGGTGTGAAAAAGCCAGTGATGGGGTCAGGCAGTGACCACCAGCCTTTCCCATCCCTTGGCAAATGCTGACTCTCAGCTGCTCCTCTCCATCTCCGTACAGGCAATTAAATGAGGAGTGAGACAGCAAGAGGTTCCAGTTTCTGTCCTACAGCTCCTCCCAGGGCTGGAAATAGGAGCAAGAAGTCCGCACCCTCCTTTGCGATGTAGGAAATGACCCTGGGCAGCTCACTGTACTGTCCTTGTTAGTGTCACAATTCGGAGCTGGCTGCTGCTCTGCTAGCGGGGCTGTCCCCAGTGAAGGGCACTCTAAAAGAGGTGTCTGGGTGCCGGTGTCCCCATCTTTACCCTCCTCTCGCATCTGCTCGTATTTCCGGATGGCGACGTGCCGGCGCCAGGCCTTCTGGATCACCCGGGCAAAGCCGTCGAATTTCCGCTCCCGCATCTCTTCAAGGAGGAAAAGCTGTGGGGGTACACGGGGTGATGAGCCAGGGGGCCCCCAGCCCCTGTGCTGCATCACTTGTCACAGAATCACAGATGCTTTGTGTTGAAGGGACCTTCCCAGCTGCCCCAGTGCCCCCCCTGCCATGACAGGGACATCTTCACCAGCTCAGGTTGCTCAGAGCCCCGTCCAGCCTGACCTGGGATGTCTCCAGGGATGGTTCATCCACCACCTCTCTGGCCAACCTGGGCCAGGCTCTCACCACCCTCAGGGCCAACAATTCCTTCCTCATGTCCAGCCTGAATGTCCCTCCTTAGTTTAAAACCATCACCCCTTGTCCTATCACAACAGGCCCTGCTCAAAAGTCTGTCCCCATCTTTCCCTTTTAAGTCCAAAAGTAAGGTCTCCCCAGAGCTTCTCTTCTCCACCTGAACACCCCAACTCTCTCAGCCTGTCCCCAGCAGAGCTGTTCCAGCCTCGGGTCATTCCTGGGGCTCCTCTGGCCCCTCTCCAGCAGCTCCATGTGTGTCCTGTGCTGAGGACCCCGAGCTGGACCAGCACTGCAGGGGGTCTCACTACAGTGATGCCCAGTGTGTGCAGCACCCCCAGGGACGGTGGGTTGTGGGATGAGGGGCAGAGCTTTCTCACCTACCGATTCGGGGTTCTTGACAAACACCTTGCTCCGACCCATCTGGTACTGGTCCGGGTCCATGTTGACGGAGCGCAACAAGTGCTGCACCCCTTGCCGCTCATCCCCACGCCAGGACGGCCACGTCTCAGGGGTGAGGATGGCATAGCTGCCAGGAGAGGGGACGTGAGTCATGGCCACGCTGCGGGGACCCCCAAACCCCCATCCCGGTGGTCTCTCACCGTTGCAGGAATTTGTGGAAGAGTCGGCGGTAGGCGAAACCTGCCCGGCGCACTCGGATGTTCTCCTTCAGCCCCAGGTACTCGACTTGGTGCTTCACCCTGCGGAGCCGGGAGGGACACAGCAGGGGATGGCAGGTGGGTGGGGGACATGCTCAGTGCCTTTGGCCACAGAGGGACCAGCCCAGAGGTGCAGCTTTGGGATGAAAACTGGTCTTGGCTGCATCCCCATCGCTGGGTCCTGCTCCCTGGGCTCCTTCGTCTCCCCAATACATCACGAGGCGCCTGTTACCTGCTCTCCTCCCAGTCCCGGGGTTTCTTGGTCTCGTTGGGCTTGATGCAGCGGATGTAGTGTGGTGTGCACTTCATTAGCGTGTTCACCAGGTCATTTGCCTGTTTCTGTTGCAAGGATCGACCTCTGTAGCGTTAAAGGCATTGGTGGGAGCCCATCACCCTGTTACTGCCTCAGAGGCAGCTACTGTCCCACAGCCTCCGGGACGTACCTTGATTTTGGAGCCTGCAGTGGTCGGTCGTCCCTTTTTGTCAGAATCAAGTTTTTCTGGGAAAAGCATCCGGATGAAACCGCTGAAAAGCAGGTGACAGTCCCTGGGTGAGAGCCGCCAAGCTCCTCAGGCTCAGCAGGTGCTGAGCTGGAACCAGCTCCAGCTCTGCTTGCTGCTGCTGGGAAATCCTGCACTGTCCCCAGGCCGAGCAGATGTGTGCTGGTGAGCACACCCCTTTCCCAGCCCTGTACCCCTGGGTGCTGCTGCACTCAATGGGGGGATGCTGCTGGTACCCACAGGGTGATGCGGGATGCTCAGCACCCTGAGCTGTGGCTCCAGCAGAGGCAGGACCAGCAAAGCTTTATGTTCTGGATGTTGAGGATGTTGCCCTCTGCCCCAGCCCTTTTGGGGTGGCCCCCAGGACTGTGGTGCTGCCAGGACTCACTATTCGCTGCTCTGCATGAGCTCGATCAAGTCGGTGAAGAGCACATCCCGGTTGCGCTCACAGAAGCCGTTCACATCATAGGAGACCTGCGGGCAGGAATCACAGAATCAAAGAATCATTTTAGTTGGAAGAGACTCTTAAGATAATAGAGTCCAACCGTTCCCCCACCCCCGGCACTGCCCCATGTCCTGAGAACCTCATGTCCGTCTGTCCAACCCTCCAGGGATGGTGACTCCAGCACTGCCCTGGGCAGCCTGTTCCAATGCCCCACAGCCCTTTGGGGAAGAAATTGTTCCCAATATTCAATCTAAGCCTCCTGTTCTCCAAGTGAACCCCCCCAGGTCCCTCAGCCGTTTCCATCACACTTGGTGCTCCAGCCCCTTCCCCAGCTCCGTTCCCTTCTCTCAACTCGCTCCAGCACCTCAAGGGCTTTATTGGCATAGAGGGCCAAAAACTGTCACCAGGATTTGAGATTTGGCCTCCCCAGTGCCCAGCACAGGGATGATCACCGCCCTGGGCCTGCTGGCCACACTATTGTCATACAAGCCAGAATACCAGTGGCCTCTTGGCCACCTGGGTGCACGCTGGCTCATGTTCAGCTCAGCGCCGTGGGGTGCAGGATCTGGGTGTGGGGTGCCGCACCTTGCCTGCATAGTGGTGGATGATGAAGCCCGAGCTCCAGCTGTTGAAGTGCTCGTGGGTGCCCACGGCCGCCTGCAGCTTCTGCAGCAGGGTCTGGTCTGCCCCCTCGCCGGTGGCGTGCATGGTGGCACAGACGTCGTCCAGGACACTCATGATCCCAGGGGGGTTCTGGGGGAGGGACAGTGACGCTGTGTGTGTTAAAAGGCTCAATCTTGCACCTGGCTGTGCTCAAGTGCCCTGCACTGATCAAAGTTGCTTCATGCTGAACCACAGCTTAGGACACAGAGCTGCTGCTCTCCCAGGGATGCTCCCTGGTAGGACCAACTAATGCCACCTGTCCCCAGAAGCACCCAGCCCATCCAACACCCCCCTCCCTGGGTGTCTTGGCTCCCCAAGTGAGCACCCCAGGGGAGAGGACGCCACTCACCAGCTTGTTCTCTATCAGGTCGCACACCACCTTGTTGTTGAAGTACTGGATCTGGGTCCACTTGATCCCCTCCTGCACGTATTCCTCCTGGGGAAGCACAGGGAGAGCTGGGGAGACGCCCCACAGCCACCCTTCTCCAGAGCAGCACTGGGACCAGCTGGTGGTGGGGTGCAGGAACTGGGGTGCTGGTGCCGTCCCCCCATAACCCAGTCCCCTCTGTACCTGCTCTGCCTTCAGGGTCAGCTCTATGAAGATCTGCTGCAGCTTCTCATTCACAAAGTTAATGCAGAATTGCTCAAAGCCATTTTTCTGCAAAAGGGCAGAAGATGAAAAAAGTAGATGGGGCTAAATCAGGTGAAGATGCCCCTGCTCATGGCAGGGTTTGCACTGGATGAACTTGGAAGGTCCCTTCCAACCCAAACCATTCTGTGATTCTGTACCTGGAATATTTCGAAGCCATAGATGTCCAGCACCCCGATGCTGTACTCCTCATACGGCTTCTGCATTGCCCGGTTGATAGACTGCAGGGAGAGATGGGATGAGCCCCCTTCACTGGGGTGTATGGTGGTGGGGCCAGGAGCGGATGGTGAGCATCCCCTCCACGCCACAGCCACGCTCAGCCCATCCCCTGGGACCACGCACCTCCACGAGGAAGTCGAAGACGCGGGCGTAGAGCCCCTTGGCCAGGGCGTCCCGGGTGTAAGCCGCCTGCTCCACGTTGAGGGTAACGGTGATGGACTCGGAGCGGCCGCCCCACTTGCTGTCCATTTTCCTGCTGGTGACCTTCTCGTTGAGGCGGCCCTGGTCGATGCCCAGCAGGTAGGCAGGGAAGGCCAGGGCTGGGCGAAAGGGGGGATGGTCAGGGCACCCCGCTCCCTGTACACCCCTGTCATGCTGCCCACAGCCACTGCCGGACACCCCAGTCCTGTCCCACTGCAAAGGACAGCAGTGGTGCAGCAGCTGGGGATGTGGGATGTGATCCTTTCCTCTGCTAAATCACAGCAAGCGACTCCTGACATCTGTCCCCTTGCTAATTCCCTTGCTTCTCCTAAGTAACAACCACCAGGACCAGAGGAAACCAGAGGGTCTGGGAAACAATTTCTTCCCCAAAGGGCTGTGGGGCATTGGAACAGGCTGCCCAGGGCAGTGCTGGAGTCACCATCCCTGGAGGGTTGGACAAACAGACATGAGGTTCTCAGGACATGGGGCAGTGCCAGGGGTGGGTTATGGGTGGACTCAATGATCTCGAGTGTCTCTTCCAGCCAAAATGATTCTGTGGTTGTGCCATTTGCTTGCTACCCCAGTTTCCCCATGTCTAATATGGGGAAGATGCCAGTGCTCCCTATCTCCTCTGCCAGGGGATTTGTGTTATGGGGAGTTGGCGATTCATTGCCAAAGGTCTCTGTGGGTGTCTCCACTTGGCCCCCCTGCAGCAGGGGGAGCTGGCTACTCACAGTCAGCATTTTCCACCCGAGCGTAGTTGCCTTCCTCACGAAAGCTGATGTTGCCCAGGTGTAGGATCCCTGCCACGATCTGCAGCACCAGCTGCTGGTCCTCACCCCGGATGCCGACAACCTGCATGGCGTTCTGGGGACACAGGGACCCCATCAGCCCCCGCTCAATCTCTCTTTTATACCCTTCCTTTGGGGACTCCCCCTCTAGGGCACTCACCATGGTCTCATGGAAGTCGCTACGGTCATCTGTGCCCTCCACCTGGTATGTGTCCGACTGGTTCAGGTAGTAGTAATAATCCGGGCTCATGATCCCCAAGTTCTGCCGCTGCTCTTGGGACGCCCCTTCGATGAGCTGGGACAGAAACAGGGGCTGCGTCACCCGGCCCCTGCAGCAGCTCGGCTGGCTCTGTGTCCCCCCCGCCATACCTGGTAGTAGATGTGGAAATTCCTCTCGCACTCGTTCTGGCTCACCACCCGTGACTTCTCCAGCAGAAAGTTGGAGATCTTCCCGCCATCGGGCTCGCCGCCCCGGCTGAACTGGATCTCAAAGTACTTCCCCTGCCCCGGCACAGCGGCTGCTCAGAGCCGCAGCCGGGGGACCCCTCGCCCCCCACATTCTCTCCCTTTTATCCCACCATACCAGGAGCTTTGCTGGGATGGATCCCAGCTGCAACGTCAACCCTCTGCACCTGCCCCGGTGACTTACGAAGCGGCTGGAGTTGTTGTTGCGGACGGTTTTGGCATTCCCGAAGGCTTCCAGCAGCGGGTTGGACTGCAGGATGATGTCCTTCACGTGCTGGGGGCAGAAGAGGGGAAGGAGCTGAGCAGGTGGGGGCACACACCTGCACCCCACTGCAGCAGCTCTGCCTTCAGGCTGGGGACAAACCAGGGGCTTTGTGTGTCCCCAGCCCTGGAGCCACCATCAGATGAGGGAGCGGTTGGGTTGGGAGGCAAAGCGATGCATGATGGCAGCATGGGGAGCAGCTGTACCTGCACTTTCTCGCCACCCCCGGACACTTTGGAGATGTAGCCCATGATGTATTTGGCTGCCACTGTTTTCCCGGCCCCGCTTTCTCCGCTGTACAAATGTTAAAGCAGAGTTGTGAGACAGCACCTGTCCCTGAGTGCACCAGAGTGCCAGATTAGAGCCAGGGGGTGACAGTGGGTGATGGGGGTTGTGGCCACTCTCCTGCTGTGCACCCTCAATGTGTGGCAGTGCTAATGCTGGGGACAGGGCTGCCCCGGTGCTCTGGGGATGCTCTGGGACAGAACAATGAGGGTGGTGAGAGCCTGGCCCAAGTTGGCCAGAGAGGTGGTGGATGAACCATCCCTGGAGACATCCCAGGCCAGGCTGGACGGGGCTCTGAGCAACCTGGGCTGGTGAAGATGTCCCTGCTCATGGCAGGGGTGGCACAAGATGATCTCTAGGGTCCCTTCCAACCCAAACTATTCTGCAATTCTATGATAAGTGGGGCTGGAGCAAGGCTGGGTGAGCAGCTGCCCTGGGAGCTGTTGTAATTCTTGCTGCTGGATTTTGGAGGGGAGGAGGGAGATTTAGGAGCCTTGAGGGGAAGTCTCTGCCCTTGCCCCACATCCTGATGATTTCCCTTGCAACACTCAACCGGAAAAGACGTGTTGCACAAGGCTTGGGCCCTGCCTGGGACATCCCAGCCGCAGCCCCGTCTGGTGCTCATGGCCCAGGACGCCGGGGTCCCTCCATGGACTCCCGTGTTCTGGGTTCCCTGGGGCCCATCACTGGGCTTCAGCCACCTCTTACCACTGTGTTTAGCTGGCATGACCCCAGGGTGTGGGCACAAAGTGTGACTGGTATCAGGGGGCCCCCAGCTGCACCCACGTACCCCCTACCTGATGATGACGCACTGGTTCTCCCCATCGATCAGCATGTTGCGGTACATATTATCGGTCAGGGCGTAGATATGGGGGGGATTTTCATACTGAGCCTAAACAGGGGACAAGAACAACAGCACTGAGCACAGAGCAGCCATCAGTGACCAAGCCTGAACCTCCCCCGCAAGTCCCCTCAACCCTGCCTACACATTGCACAAGGCGCTGGCACCCAGCAGGGATGGGGAATTAATCTCTTGCCACAAACACGAGGTAATCAGCAGTGCATCAGATGGTTTTCCTCAACCCCCACCCCCTCCTCGGGAAGCTCCTTGTGGCAGAGCTGCTCGCTCGGCCTGAGTTTTCCCATGTTTGGGTTGCTTTGGTGTGTTTTTATAAGCAGAATTTCCCAGGAATGTGGATTTGCTCCAGACTCTCGTTACTGACTCTCCATCAATGTGTTTGGGAAGCACCAACTTCTACAGCACCCAAAGGGAGGATGGGGGCACTCATGGGACACCCCCCAGGTATTTTGTACCAAATTAAACCAAATAAACCCCTTGCCAATCCCCTGAATGTCCCACAGCATCCTCACCGCCCCCTGGTACAGCTCAATCTCCCGGTCGGTGAAGTACGGCATCTGCTTGAAGGGGTTGACGGAGATGAGCACCGGCCCGATGTAGGTCTGAGCAGCAGGTTAAGGTCCACATGTCCTTTGCCATGTCCTGTTGTTCCTTCCTGCCCCGACTGTTGTGTTGGGAGGTGATGCCAGCGGCAACAACAGCAAGAAGGTGTTGGGGGGGTCCCTGCCTCTGCCTGGAAGCTGCACCAGGGATATTGTGAGGGTTTCCAGCTCGGGTGCAGACAGAGCTGCTGCTGCGAGTTGTCCCCAGGGTGCCCCCTGCACCATGGCCAGTGCAGGGCACAGCAGGAGCATCCCTGCAGCTCCCCGGCGTTGTGCTGCCTTAATCTGGCTGCAGATCAGCTCCAAAAGCATCATTTCCAGCATCCCCCAGCCTCCCAGCATTCACCCTCCACTCAGCTGCTCACGCTCATCCGAGTTCCATCTCCATTGTACAAGCAGGGAAACTGAGGCACGGAGAGGGGGGAACTGCTGGCTCCTGCCTTCCTCAGTCCCACCTGCAGCCTCCCCAGGTTACCCAGGATGGAAAAGTGGGGAATTGTGCCTAGAAATGCTGCAGCAGCAGATGGGGATGAGCCCCCAGTGCCCCGGGCGAAGCTGGAGGTTGGGGCCAGAGTGGGGTTCGTGGGGTGACCCCGAATGCTCCGTGTCCTGCTCTTGGCCCACCTGGCAGCAGGGGAGGGGGAAGAGCAGCCGGAGGGCAGGAAGAGAGGGGCTTTTCTGGGAAATGCAGAAGCGTGGGGCGCTGAGTCACGGCCACACGGGCTCTGCGCACAGCAGCACAAAGAACATAGAAAAAGGAAGAGGCCATGTGGGGTATTTCTTTCCTCAAATAAAAAAAAAAAAGCCAACCCCTAAACACACTTAAAGCCCCACGGCTGCCAAAAGAGTGGGGAGGATGGCCACGTCACCACCAGCCCGGGACAGAGCTTCACCTTGTAAGGACAGAGCCGCATCTTCAGGGAAACCACAGCCGCTCGCAGCGGCACTGGGACAGCCCCGGTTTGACCCATGCCCTGGCAAAGCCTTGGAGCAAAGCCCTGCCGCTGCCTGTCCTCGTCCCGCTGCCCCGGGAAGGATACAAAGATGTAATCATCCATAAAACGCTTCTTGAGGTTCTCCACGATGGCCTCCTCGGAGATCTTGGAGAGCAGGACCATGTCGTCCACCCCACTCTGCTTGACATTGTGGCTCTGCCAGTGGAAGCGTTCCTTGCTGCCCTGTGGGGAGAGGGTCACAGCCACTGCCCCGGGGCCACAGGCCTGGATCCAGACCCAGCCACCCCCAAGCTGCTGGTAGAATCACAGAATCACAAAACAGTTTGGGTTGGAGGGACCTTCCCAGCTCCCCCAGTGCCCCCCCTGCCATGACAGGGACATCTTCACCAGCTCAGGGTGCTCAGAGCCCCGTCCAGCCTGGCCTGGGATGTCTCCAGGGATGGTTCATCCACCACCTCTCTGCCCAACCTGGGCCAGGCTCTCACCACCCTCAGGGCCAACAATTCCTTCCTCATGTCCAGCCCGGTCGTTATAACTGACTCCCAGTCCAGCTGTGGCTTCAAACTGGCACCTTCAGCTGGTGCAAAGATGGGTGTTTTGGCCACACTGGGAATTTGCAAAGCTCCAAATCTCAGCTGCGCTGCACCCAGACTTGTCCCATCTCTCTGGCCAGATTCTGCCTCCCTGCAGATCTGGCACCCTAGAGAGAAGCATAGGGCCTGTGGGTGTCTTTATAACATCACTCCTGCTCCTTCTGGAGGTAATGAAGGGCTAATGAAGCAATTACTGCACAGGCTTTGCTGATGAGTCAAAGGGGCAGCAAAAATAACCCAAGAGAAGGCCAAAAATTGCAGCTGGTGGGGGTGTCCCCTTTGCACTGGGGCAGGGGTGTGCCTGTGTCCTTGTCACCCTTTCCAACCTGCCCAGGGAGACACCAGCACCCACTTTCCACCTGCCTACCAGCTTTGTCCTCTGGGGCCATGGGGCAGCAGGAAAACTGGGCTGTGATTTAAGCCCTTGTGGTGCTAAAACCAACCCTTGGGTGGGGGGTAAGATTTCACTGTCCAAAACAGAAAACTGCTCAACGGCCCATTGTCATCGATGCTGCAGAGGAAACACAGCCATGGTGCCCGTGCATCCCCGACGTGGTGCCGGGAGGGGACGTCCCACCTGGACCTGCCCACGGTGTTTCTGTGCCCATATCACCGGTTCTGCTTTCCCCTCAGTGCTCCCGGCACCGATTTCACTTCTCCTCCCCCCCATCGCCCCCAGCCTCTTACTCTTTCCATTTCCCTTTTCTTCTCTTCCCCTTTTGCTTCATTTTCCTGCTGGCTCTCAAGGTTTCAGGCCTCCAGACCTCGATGCTTTCGCACTTTCTCATCTGCCTCTGATTTTCATGGGCTGCCCGCGTCGCCCAGCACCCATCCTCGGATGCTCCGCACAACCCAGCACCATCGCGATGGGGACAAAGGGACCATCCTGGAGGGGTTGGGCAGCATTGCACTGCTCCGCCCGGCTGGGCTGCCGGGCTTTGCAACCCAAAAAAGCACCCATTTCCCTCCCAACTGCAACTCAACACCCCAGAGCTGGCAGAGGGGCTTTTGGGTTTGTTGTCCCATCGCCTTCCCTTGGGACACAGGGACCTGGGTCAGCTCAGGGGGCCCAAGGGGGTTGGGGCTGCTCATGCAGCCTGAAACTGCACCGGGAGCTTCTGCTCTTCCTCCTGTTTGTTGCTTATGGGCTCTTTTCTTGCCCTTCCCCTCCTCTTCCTCCCCTCCATCCTAACAAGCCCCTAGAAAGGACACCTGGGAAAGCATAGATGGGCTCAATCACTCACTCCAGGTCACTCCACTGTCACACAGGGACTGGCAGTGACCCCAGGAGCCTCCCAGCTCCAACCCAACCTGGCCACAACCTCCTGCTTCACGTGGAGCGGGCCAGGGGTCCCACACTTTGGTTTCCCATCCCCTAACTCCATCATCCCCTGGCACAGCCACCCTGGGCTCGAGTGGCTGATTCTGGCACCAAAAAGGCGAATATGAGCATTTCCTGTATTTTAAGCTTGTCGCTTTTGAGCTGGAGTTTCTCCTGCAGTCACACTCCGAGCTGTCAGCAGCGTGTGCCTTCACGACACCTCCTCTTCCTCCAGGTGCAGGGTCGGTGCTTTCCTGGCCAGGGCACCTGGTGCAGCACAGCAGCAAGGAAAGCACCAGCTCGCTTTAAATGAAGGTTTGTCCCCGATATCTGCAGGGCCGCGGTTGTTTCCCCCGGGGTTCTGGGAACACGAAGTCTGCCGGGTTTTCCTCAGAGGTGGCACAGGGGGTTTGCAGGGTCAGGACTCGCTAAGCTGGGGAAAAGCCTCGTGGGGAGGATGGAGAGGAGTGGTGCTCCTTGAATCTGTGACGTGGCCTGTGCTCAGCACCCAGTGAGCCCTTGAGGGGCAGCGGTGGCACAAACTGGGTTTGTTTTCTGAGGTTTGGGCAGCGGTTCCTCAGGTCCCTCCTTTGTCCCCGGCCAAAGTGTCCCCAGGGAAGGGGACTAATGGGTAGCCTGGACCAAATGTCTACATGAGGCCATTTCATCCTCGTGCCAAGAAGGGAGCAGCTTTTGGCAGCCCTTGGCCTGGGCTCGCAGGTGCAATTTGCAGCCACTTTGCACCAGGGACTTTGCTCTGCTGGTGTCCCCATGCACGATCTCATCAGGATCCCCAGCTGCGGGACGGGGACCATCCCCGCTGCCCCTCCCTGGGCTTGCGGATGCACACAGGATGGCTGAGGCAGGGAGGGAGCGGCCCTGTGGCGCTGATCGCAAAACATCATCTGTTTTTCTTCAAAGCTCAGGTCTGACCACCAAAAAACCCTGTGAGCGGGGAGCGGACGCAGCCCAAGGTGGCACCTTTCATTTCAAGATAGGGCAAGCCCAGAGGAGCCAACACCTTAAAACCACAGGAAGCCTCAAGAAGAGCAGCACAGGGTGTTGCATCGCTGTCACCGTCCCCTGGCTCCTGGGGACTGGCAGCGTCTGGGGATGGGGCACTTCCACAGCATTCTGGGCAGGGGTCTGACCCGGAGCTGGGAGCTCATGGCCGCACAGCTCCCCAGCCCGTCGTGAAGCCACAAAACATCATTGTGTCTGTTGTGGTGGTGTGAAGGGGACAGTGTCTTGCAGAAGACAGCGTCTGAGCAGCCTCTTGGAGGTGACAACCACAACTGCGGGGTGGAGAAGGTTCCGTGTCAGCCTGGCCACCGTCCCCTTCCTGGCCGGGCGGAAATGTCTGGGGACAGTGTCACCCCCCGAATGCAGAGGGAGCAGAGCCGTGGGCTGCAGGACGTGGTTGTGGCCACACTGTGCAGACTCTCCATGCCTGAGCATCTGCCTCATTTTGAGAGCTCTTCTCTTCCTCTTCTGCCTCCAGACCAACCTGCAGCTCTGACTGCTGCACCGTGCTCTGCCTATGGCCCCTGTTCCCTGCATGTGCCCTGCGTGCAAGGCCTGACCTTGGGCACCAACACCCAGAAGGTTCCTCCCAGCTTAGAGCCAGACTGGGGGGTACAGCTGCCCCTGGCAGCCCCTGGCACCATGCTCTACCTGCACCCTGCACCAGCACCATGCTTTGCCTGCATCCTGCAACACGCTCTGCCTGCACCCTGCACCAGCACCATGCTCTGCCTGCACCACAAGCATTGAAACCAGAAGCACTGGTGGGAAGTTGGGCCAAGAGGAACACAAGGCTTCTCTCTCCTGCGGGTACCGCACTGGTGACAGCAAAATCAAAACCGCTTTGTGTCGGCCCGTCTTCACCATCTGGTGCCCTCTGTCCTGCTCAGGTCAGTGCTCCCAGGGGCACCAACCCTGTGCCCAGCACCCAGCACCCATCCCTGGCTGCTCCCCACCGCTGCCTCAGCCCCAGCTCCGCTCCCTGTCCCCAGCCCCAGGCAGCATCATCCCCTCTCCAGTGGGGACACTGGAGGGGTTCCTGGCACCTCCCAGAAAGCAGCAAAGGACCACGATGGGTGCAGGAGAGGACAGGGCTGACCCAGCCCCAAGGGGGCAGGAGGAGAGGGTGACACCCCAGGGTGCCCGAGGGGGCTGGGGTGGGGGGAGCCCAGCGAGGGACCCCGTGCACTCACCATGGTGTCCCTGCGTCCCTCCCGCGCACAGGGCACACGGGGCTCCTGTCACCGAGGGCTCGGGGCCATCCCCAGGCACTTTGTGTTTCTGACTACAAATTGCAACTGATTTTTTTTTTCTTTCCTCCTCCCACTTCCTCATTTTGTGCCAAACTGGGGGTGGGGAGGATGAGGGTGGCTCTGTGCTGCGGGGGGGCCTTGGCATGGCCCCGCCCAGGGTGACCCCACCTTTGCGGCACACGGTGTCACTGAGCTGGGGGAGCAGGGGATGCTGGGCAGAGACTGCAGGGATGCCCAGAAACTCCACAAAACAATCCCCCCGCCCTGAGGTGACGCTTTGATGTGACCCCCTCCAGGAGCAGCCAGTCAGTGCTGGGGCTGCTCTGCTTTAAGGTGGTTTCAGGAGCAAGATGCTCTTGGTTGCCGTGGTGTCCCCACCGTGACTGCAGAGCCGGAGCTCCTGCAAACCCTGTGCACGTGGACCCATCTTCATGGAACCACAGACTGTTTGTGTTGAAGGGACCTTCCCAGTGTCACCCCTGCCATGAGCAGGGACATCTTCACCAGCTCAGCTCCTGCACAGCCCACCCCAGTGCTGCGCTCTCCCCTGCCCATCCTGGTGACACGTGGGACAGTGACCGGGATGGGGGGTGACCATCCAGCCCCCTTGCCCTGGCAGGACACCTTGGGGACCAGAGAGGGTGGAAGACCCAGAGGTAAGGGAAAGGTGTGACGCCATGTGGGGACAGCACGTGGCTGCTTTACACACAGAGATCCCAGAGCCACTGTTCTTTTTCCTATATATCAGCCTCTGCATTGCAGAGCAGAGGGTGCTGGAAGGAGCACGCAGCCTTCCACCAGCGCCAGGGCTGGAGGAGAGAGGATATTGCCAATCAGTGGGGCCTGATCTGGAATTTACGGCAAATTCTAGAAGTTATGGCACATTCTGGAATGTATGGCACATTCCGGAAATGCCAGGCTTGGGACAGCCCACCAGCAGGCTGGAAGGGAAGAAAACCGGTCATGTTAGAGCTGGTGGCGGCTTCAGCTTCTGTTGACCAGAGCAGCGGTTCCTCCCCAAAGCAGGTGTGGGGTGAGTGGGACCCCCCGTGGTGGGACTGGGCAGGGGCTCAGGGCCCTTCAGCCATGGGCAACCTGCTCTTCCCTCTCTCAGACCAAGCACCCGACAGCCACAGGCACCCACGTGCCATCACAATGTCCTCCTGATGTCACAAACCACCTCCTCGCTGCCCATTGTCCCCCCGCCCCATAAAAAGGCAGGTGGCCCTGGCCACCATGCCAGTGTTTGCATCTGCAGCACTGGCAGTCGGAGCAGGACGGAGCAGTGAAGCCCCAGGCAGCGATCGCTGTCTTCTGCGGCCCAACAAAGCTGCCCCATGGAGGCTCAGGGCGACTACAAGCGATGCCAAATCGTAGAAGACCTGTGGAAACTCTTGAGTTTTCAGTTAAAAACCACAGAGGATGGCACAGAGCCCACAGCGATGAAACCTATGGAAGAGCAGGAGGAAGCCATGGAGGTGGAACCACTTCCAACAGAGCGCATCGGGTACCGCAGTGCTGAGCCCAGGCTGTGCTTGAAGAAGGGGGCTCGTCGTGCTGGGAGGGTCTGGCCCCATCCAAGGCTCTATCGGCCAAGCTCCTCAGTAGCAGTCAGGTACGATACTGCAGGTGGGAAGCCAAGGTTGTAGTGCAGCCAGCAATCCACCCATCCACCCATCCATCCATCCCCCTTCAAACGTGGTGGAGCTTCAAGTCCTCCTTGGACTCTTCCCACCCTGCACTGCCCATCTTCCCCCAGATATTCATGGGGTGTCTCCCCTGCTCTTTGCAGCGTGCAGGCGGACGGGCAGCGCCAGGAGGTCACACTACAGAAACCATCCTCGGTGAGCACACACCCTGTGCTGGGCACGTGTCTCATCAGCAGAGTTTGCAGAAGACAAAGGATCAGAGCATTCCTGAGAGCTCTCCTCCAATAAACCTGTTCTAGCCTTGGCCTCCAAATCACAGAATGTCCTGAGTTGGAAAGGACCTGCAAGGATCATCGAGTCCAACTGCTGTCCGTGCATAAGACAACCCCAAAATTCACACCATGTGTCTGAGGGCTACAAAACCATGACTACGGGAATGATAAACTTCCAGCCAACCTGAAATTGTGCAGGGAAGCATCAGCGCTTGTTTCAGTTCATTGCAGTTCTTCAAACCAACCCCTTCCTAACATCCCAAACCAGCCTTACCAATGCGGGGTCTGTGTGCCCTGGGGGTCTGCCAAGGAGAAGCCACTTCCTACATGTTGTGCAGCAGCTCTGGGTGGATCTGCGCATCTCCAACCTGCTCTGGTCACTGTGGCTGCAGGAAAAACCCTGCCCTGCTGCCCAAACCCCCTGCAGCCTCAGCACCAGGAGCGTCGCTCCCCAAACCCCCTGCAGCCTCAGCACCAGGAGCATCACTGCCCAAACCCCCTGCAGCCTCAGCACCAGGAGCATCGCTGCCCAAACCCCCTGCAGCCTCAGCACCAGGAGCATCGCTCCCCAAACCCCCTGCAGCCTCAGCACCAGGAGCATCACTGCCCAAACCCCCTGCAGCCTCAGCACCAGGAGCATCACTGCCCAAACCCCCTGCAGCCTCAGCACCAGGAGCATCACTGCCCAAACCCCCTGCAGCCTCAGCACCAGGAGCATCGCTGCCCAAACCCCCTGCAGCCTCAGCACCAGGAGCGTCGCTCCCCAAACCCCCTGCAGCCTCAGCACCAGGAGCGTCACTGCCCAAACCCCCTGCAGCCTCAGCACCAGGAGCATCACTGCCCAAACCCCCTGCAGCCTCAGCACCAGGAGCATCGCTGCCCAAACCCCCTGCAGCCTCAGCACCAGGAGCATCGCTGCCCAAACCCCCTGCAGCCTCAGCACCAGGAGCATCGCTGCCCAAACCCCCTGCAGCCTCAGCACCAGGAGCATCGCTGCCCAAACCCCCTGCAGCCTCAGCACCAGGAGCATCGCTGCCCAAACCCCCTGCAGCCTCAGCACCAGGAGCGTCGCTGCCCAAACCCCCTGCAGCCTCAGCACCAGGAGCGTCGCTGCCCAAACCCCCTGCAGCCTCAGCACCAGGAGCGTCGCTGCCCAAACCCCCTGCAGCCTCAGCACCAGGAGCGTCGCTGCCCAAACCCCCTGCAGCCTCAGCACCAGGAGCGTCGCTGCCCAAACCCCCTGCAGCCTCAGCACCAGGAGCGTCGCTGCCCAAACCCCCTGCAGGCTCAGCACCAGGAGCGTCGCTGCCCAAACCCCCTGCAGCCTCAGCACCAGGAGCGTCGCTGCCCAAACCCCCTGCAGCCTCAGCACCAGGAGCATCGCTGCCCAAACCCCCTGCAGCCTCAGCACCAGGAGCATCACTGCCCAAACCCCCTGCAGCCTCAGCACCAGGAGCATCGCTCCCCAAACCCCCTGCAGCCTCAGCACCAGGAGCATCACTGCCCAAACCCCCTGCAGCCTCAGCACCAGGAGCATCACTGCCCAAACCCCCTGCAGCCTCAGCACCAGGAGCATCACTGCCCAAACCCCCTGCAGCCTCAGCACCAGGAGCATCGCGGTGCGGGGCCTCCTGGTTGAGAAACAAGACTGGGAGCAGAAGCTGTGCCCAGGATCGTAGCTACTCCTTTATTATAAATCATGCCGTTACGTCGCTCCTCCTCAGAGTTAGTATGTTAAACATTTTTCATTATATATATATCTATATAAAAAGGTGAAAACACCCCCCCCTCCCTTCACCAAAATGTCAAAAAGGAGCATGGCACCAGGAAGGAAGACAAATGAAGGGCCCCGCTCGACAGCCAAACGGGATTTGCTGAGCACCAGAGAAGCTGTGATCGGCTGAGGAGCGGGGAAAACATCCAGATGGTCGAGGAACACGAGGGCTGGCAGGGCAGAGGGGTTTGCTCTGGGGAAAGAGGGCTGTCCACCTCCCTACCTGACCCCACAGGGGCAGAACATGGCTTTGGACACCATTTCCCATCTTTGTGATGCAGAAAGGCCTGAAAATCATCATCACCATAACAATACCGATAACAAAAAGCACATGCTTTGTAGACTGGATATTCAGTGGCCTGTGGAGAAAACGTGCGTTGGTCCGGAGGTGACCTGGAGGAATTTCAAGCCGGTTCTTTCCCCCCGCTGGAGGTTTCCTGAGGGCAGAGGAGCGGGTGGCACTGGGACCGGCACCGAGCCCACAGTGGCACATGACGAGGCTGCCTTTGGAGACAAAGCACCTTTCGGAGGCAAAAGCACCTTTTGGAGGCAAAAGCACCTTTGGATGTAAAGCACCTTTGGAGGCAAAGCAGCCACGGAGGCTGAGGTGTTCACTGGGGGTGGCCCTGCCAGGACCAGGCAGATGGGGCCCAAGTCACAGCTCGGCAGTGGGGACACTGTGACCGAGACAGTTCTCGTCCTGCATCCTCCTTTGCTCTGCTCCCTGCAGCCCGACACGTCTTGATGCCCATTAACTGACTGCAAACCCGAGCATGGCTCAGCCCTGACCTTGGCTCAGGCTTCAACCTGTTTCTGGAACAAAAAATGGTCATAATAGTGACAAGGGCTTTAAGGATAAATAGGGGGGAGACCCCAAATCAAAGTTGGTTGTTAAGAGAGTGTAAATAACCCCCTCTCCCAGTTAAACTGGTGTCACCGCTCTGCTCACTGAGTGACCTGCTCTCTGTCCCTGGCTGCACGTCCCAAGGTGACAGGATGCAAACCAAGGAAACAAAAATTCCCATTCCAGCCCCACACCCCACAGCAGTTCATCTTCATCCATTGCCCAGAAGCCACAAGCCACACTTGTCACCCGTGGCACCTCAAACCTCCTCCCTGTCTCCCCTGGGGTCCTCGAGGGAACAGCAGCAGCTCCCGGTGTGTTCAGCCTCCCTGGGGACACCCCACATGGACCACGGTGCCCTGGGGACACGGGTGCACAAGCGGATGAGGCAGGAGCGGGACGAGCGGTGCCGCTTCGGTGGCCGTCGGCGCCTGCAGGACCTGGGTCCGCTACTAATAAATAACAACGTCAGAATTTCAAGTAATGTCCCTGCTGCCGCGCTCTGCCCAGCTTCTCCCTCTCCATCGGCCGGCTCCTGTCGCACTGGGCCGTGGCGGTGTCTGCAGCGGCTGGCAGTGGTTTAACTGGGAACCTGCATTGTGAAGCTCGGGGCGAAGGGTGCATGGCTTTGGGGGACGGGTTTGGGTGACGCCGGCTCCCACGGGAAGCGCGACCAGTGTCTGTGTTGGACCCAGGGGAGGTTCCCGGGGCGGAGAGGGAGAGCACGGCTCGGCAGCCCTCTCTCCCTCCGGCGGAGCTTTTGCCTTCCAGTTTTCCCATGGGGGTCACGCTGTGTCCCTAGTGCCCCTGGCATGTTTTACAGCACATCTGTCGGAAGTAGGTCCGGCTGCAGAACTTGAACTTCAGGACGAGCGGGCAGTAGGCCACCTTGTTCACATCCTTGCACTCTGGATGGGCAACAGAAGGAAGGAGAGTTACAGCTGCCCTGGGGGCAAGGAGTCCCAGGGGGACCTTTAACCAGCCCTCTGCAAGCTCCTCGTGCACCCCGAGGGCCTGGGGCTGTGTGCCAGGAAGCAGCAAGACCATAGAATCACAGAATGGTTTGGGTTGGAAGCCCCCCCATCCCCCTCACCTTCAGGGTTATCTGTGGGTCCCGATTCGCACTTGGTCTCGCACTGCTGCATGCTGGGGGGCTGCAGGGACTCCATGCAGTCGCTGGACGGCTGCCCGGTGTGAGCCAGGCACTGGACGGACCTTCTTTGCTGGCCAAGGCCACATTGTGCAGAACACTGTGGGAAACAGCACCGTAGGGAGCTGCAGCGGCCACCACGGCTTTCATAACATGGGGGGAGAGGCCAAGGCTGGGTCTAAGGAGGTGCAAAGGGTGCTGGATGCCACCGTCCCTTCCCTCACCCGCAGGGACCTCAGGGGCCTGGCTGAGTGCTATGGCCCCACTTCCCAAAAAGTTGCTTCAAACTTCCAGGACTCAACGATGGTCTCTCCATCCAGCCCTAAATCACCGTCTTTCCCAGGCCTCCTGCACCCCAGTGTCACTCAGCAGCAGGGACAACTGTCAGTGTCACCCCACTGCCAGGCGGGGCTGTGGCAGCTGGCCCAGTGCTCCCACTGCCCTGCTCCCCATCCTGCACCGTCCTGCTGCCCCACACATCAGGTTCTGCTGGCAGGTAAGAGCCTCATGTGCACCAGGATTTGAGGGGCTGGAGTAGCCGAGTCTTCTCCTTCAATAACCCCATGGAAAGGATTGTCCCTACCTCTCCCCACTCGCCGGTCACCCAGCGTGGTGGGGGGCAGCGCCGCAGGTTGCACCTCATACTGGTCGGGGGTTTGGAGCCTTCGTAGCACTGGGAGGTGGGCAGCGTCGCACTGTGGTCACCGCTCTTGCAGAGGACGATGCGGTGGCGGAAACCCGGCCCACAGCTTGGGGTGCACTGCAGAGAGAGGACAGGCATGGTCAGGGTGTACTGCACAGAGCAGGGAGAAGCAGCACTGGTGCTTCCCATGGGTGCTCCCACCTTATAGAATCACAGATGGTTTGGGTTGGAGGGACCTTCCCAGCTCCCCCAGTGCCACCCCTGCCATGACAGGGACATCTTCACCAGCTCAGGTTGCTCAGAGCCCCGTCCAGCCTGGCCTGGGATGTCTCCAGGGATGGTTCAGCCACCACCTCTCTGGCCAACCTGGGCCAGGCTCTCACCACCCTCAAGGCCAACAATTCCTTCCTTATGTCCAGCCTGAATCTTCCTCCTTTAGTTTAAAACCACCACCCCTTGTCCTATCACAACAGGCCCTGCTCAAAAGTCCGTCCCCATCTTTCTGATTGCCCCCTTTTTAAGTCCAGAAAGGCCACAATAAGGTCTCCCCAGAGCCTTGCTTGTCTCTGAGCTACAAGACCATTTCCCATGTTCTGTTCCCCATGGCCAGCAGCCACCAGCGATGCTCTGGCCTAGTGAGTGACACTGTTCTAAGGACCAGTGCCAACAGAGAGGTGAGGGTGACGTTAAGCACTTACTTCAGACCAGTCCAGGGCGACCCACTCTGGAGGGCACGTCTGGTTATTGCAAGGCTCAAGCATCTTTGGCCGTGGATGGGTGCAAGAAGCATCATCCAAAGTCTTCTCCTCGGTGGCAGAGATCTTACGCTTGCAGAAGACGCTGCGTGTGCGGACACCTTCGTTGCAGCTTCGGCTGCAGTCAGACCAGTTCCCAATCACCCAGCTGCAGACAGGGAAAATGGCAAAGCTTGTGAGGGGCACGGGTGTCCACACTTGTCCCCAGATGCCTGTACAGAGCTCTAGTCCTATGCTGGCCACAGCCTCCCAGGCAGCTCTGGTTGAACCACAGAGCTCCCCCACATCTCCCTTATCCCTTCAAGAGAAGGGCAAGGACCAGCCAGGGAAGGGCTAGGACAATATTTGAGGGACCAGACAGGGACAGCTGCTTTCTGCAAGCAGCAGAGCAGTGCAGGGAGGACATGCATTGGCACCATTGGCCAGCACGCCGTGCTGGGGCATGGTGCAGCCTCATACACGGAGCATTGTGATGCAGGGAGATTGCTGCTGCTGCATCACCGCTGCTCTTCCCCACAGTGACGCACTTGGGCCGTGCAGCTTGCGTGCTGTATTGTGCTCGTGAGGGGACACAGAGGAAAACACTGTCCCCCCTCTCCAGTAGAGCTGCTCCAGGTGGGCAGCGTCACCCCTGGGGACTGCAGCAGGGGACTCTGACTTGGGAATGGCAGAAAAGGGTGAATTTCACCCTCCTCCACACTGGCTTTTCCACTCACAGTCCCTTGATCTGCTCCAAGGCATGGTACTCACGCGGGGGGGCACGGCTCGGTGTTGCACGGCCTCTGCCGCTCTGGCATTTTGGTTTCAGGGCTACAGAAATGGTTGGAGACAGCTGAGCCGTCGGAAAGTTTCTTGCACACCACAGATTGGATCTGGCTGCCTGCCGAGAAGAAGAGGCGAGGGGGAAAGAGAGGAGTCACAGGGGTGCAGACATGTGTCCCCCACACCAACACAGGGTCAAAGCTCACCCCCTGCACACAGCACCGAGCATTTGGTCCACGGGCTGTAGTGCCAGGAATATTGGTTGGAGGCGTCCCTGCCGATGGGTGCGTTGAACTTGTA
Source organism: Patagioenas fasciata (assembly GCF_037038585.1). NCBI lineage: Eukaryota > Metazoa > Chordata > Aves > Columbiformes > Columbidae > Patagioenas > Patagioenas fasciata. The sequence goes on along the minus strand of NC_092546.1, from coordinate 3,973,863 downwards.
CCGGATCCCCTGTAGCTCTGTCCGCACAAGCACCTGTGGAGAAAGGCACCACCGAGATGTCAGTGCCACCCAAGCCCAGCAGGGTTGTGACCATCCAGATGGCATCCTACGACCTCTTTGTGCTCGCTAAAGTCCAGGGCAGCTGAAATCTCCCCACCTTCCCTTTCCAGTCCCTTCCAGCATTGATGTGGCAGCCACCAGTGATGACAGTGGTGCAGCCATGAAAGGGACAAGTGCTCCTATGCACTTAAAAATTGAATCATTCCAAAGCCTGGCAGGTTAAGGTGGGAGACCTGAGAATTTATGCCAATTTACCTCTGATGTCTGTGCCCCTTTACCCCAGACAGCAAGGACAGGGGCTGAGGAACTCAATTCCCATGTAGTCACGGCAAGGTCTCTTTAGCCCAGACCAGGTGAGGGTATGAAGGAACCACGTTACCAACCATGACAAAGAGGGTGATGTTGGTGGGTCCCAAGGCCTCCAGGGACTCAGGCTCGTCTGGGGATCTCCTGTAGTGGAAAGTGGTGCCTGCGATGTCGAAGCGCCGCGGGGGGTCGATGGAGAGCTTCCCATTGATGTAATAGTTGCTGCTCTCCCCTCTCAGCGCTGCAAGGAGAGGGGAGCAAGTGTTAGCAGAAAGGCTGAATGCATCCAGCTCTGGCCGGGTGCTTCACATCGACCAGGCTCAGAGCTCTAGGTAAATACCATTGGCCTCATTTTATAGGGGTGGAATAGATAGGAAATAAAGTAGGTGCCTGGGTGAGGTCACGCAGGAAGTCACTAGCAGAGGTGGGACTAATGTACCCATCATCTTGTCTCAGCCTGCCTGTCACCGCACTGTGGAAGGACAGTGCTGCGGGGAGCTCAGCCAGCTGCCCGGGTGGTGCTGGGGACACCTGGCAGTGTGATGAGCTGTGGCCATAAAGCCAGGCTCAACTGCACCTGTGCAAACTGGGTCTTGGCTGCTGGGGCTGCTGGAGGAGGCTGGTCCCCGGGAGCCTGGCTGTGGTTGCCCGAGCGAGTCACTAGAGGGGGATCGGCTCGTTCGCTCCTGCTTGCATTCCCACGCTCTCCCTCCCTGCGCTCCGCCACCAACACCGCGCTGGCACCCAGAGCTGCACTGAGGATGCTTTGTACTGCTGAGGATGGAGGATGCTCCCTCCCCTCCCATTGAGACAGAACCTGGAGTGCAAGAGACTGGTGTCAGCAGTCGATAGAGACACGAGCTTGGGCTGTGCCTCCAGCGTACAGAAATCCAGTCTGGATGGACACAAGGAGTCCCCAGTATTCCTGGGCTGGGCAGGGAGGGACATCGGCATCCCCAAACCCAGGAGAGCCCCATTGTGACCTCCCACTGGTGCCAGCCAGGAGTGAGCACCCCGGCCCACCCCCCCACCCCGCTGCCCATCGCTTGGAGGACAAAAAGAGAAGACAAGGGGAAAGCAAAAAAAAAGCCTGTTGTAAAAACCAGCCAGAGTCTGGCTGGAAAATTAAACCCAAGGAAAATGTGAGCAGGTCTATTTTTAATCCCCAGCCCAACATGCTGGCGGAGGGGGGAATGCCAAGGAGGCGCAGACAGTGCCAGGAACGACGGGGTGTGGGGTTTGCTCAGGGTTACGCTGCTGAACAGGGAGCGCAGCGAGATGGGGACTGTGTGTGCCACACTGGGACACGCTGTCCTGCTGCCTCCCTCTGTCCCCAGCCCAGGACGCCCGAGCCCATCCTCTGCTGCCCTGGGAGGTTTTCCATGCTGAGCCTTTCCCACGCCCTATTAATTGCAGGGAAGTGGCAGCCCAAGGGGCGTCTGGCTGGGATTTCAGCGTCCCCCAGCCCCAGCTCACCGAGGTAGTTGATGGAGAGGTTCAACTCCCGGATGTCGATGTGGACGGAGCCTTTGGGAATCTGGATCACCTCTTCGTAACCTGTGAGACAACCCGGGAGTGGTGAGCAGCAACGCTCAGCCTCCGAGGCCTGGGCTGGGTGGGAGTGTGTGCCACCCTGTCACCCGTGGGTTAAACACTGAACCAGGTGCCGGTGCTGCGGGCACCGCAGAGGTGTGTTTGTTCAGCCACCCACTGCAACCTAATGGAAAAAGCACTATGGCCTGCCAGGATGGGCTTGTTTGCTTTGCAGCGTGGGCTCTCGTGATGGGACTGGCTGTGCTGGGGAGGTGCTGTGGAGCTGGGAGCCCCATGGGCATCTCCACGGGCATCTCCACAGCCTGGCCTGAGGGCAGCATGGAGGGAGCTGGGTGTTCTGTGCCAGGGCCCTGGGTGCCAGCGGTGGCTGGGGCACAGTCGGGTTGGTGAACAGGAGCGATTTGCTCTCTGCTCGCAGCCTGCTCCTGCCCATGGGGGCGATTCCCTGGGGCATGTTCCTGCCTGTCCTGTGTGTCCCCAGGAGCATGTGAATCTGATGAGGGACTCGAGGGTGGGTGACACTGGCCAAGCCGCTCGCTCCTACCTCCCTCTGGCAGGGACTGGTTGAAGATGCCCTCGATGGTCTCGCAGGAGCTGCCGTCTCCCCCACACACGCGACACTTGTCCTCCTTCGAGTCAGAGCCCAGGACACGGTCACAGCCCACATGCTGGAGGAAAGAGCAGCAGGATTTAGCCATCCTGGTGGGGCCTTGTCCTCCCCACACAGAACCTGCAGCATCTTGGGCAACGGGAATCTCCCCTGGGCTCCTCCTCACTCCCCTCCATTGCTCTGCACCCCAGGGAGAGCTCAGCACCATCCCCTCTGCTCAGCCTCCTCTTCTGGCTCCTCTTTGCAGGGACAGCCCTGGAGGGGTCTCTGTAAGGCAGACGGGGGACAGAGGCACAAATCCCGTGACTTTGGGACACGGCAGGTGTTGGGGTGCCTGCATTGAGCTGGTGGAGCTGCAGCAGCCCCAGGAGAGCCGTGTCCCTGCGGTAAAGAGCCCACGTGAAGCCTCCGGCTCTGCCCTGCTGCCACGGTACGTGGGCTGCAAGTGGGTCACCAACACGGCTGTGGCTACCAATGGTGCAATCCCCCTTTTGTTCCACTGTAATTTCAGCCCCGTAGAGACAAAGAGATCCCAGAGGCACAGGAAGGGAGACAGACAGACAGAGGGAGCCTGTCTGCCCGCCTGCTGGGGACATGCGCCGCTCCCACAGCACTTTCTTATAATTAAACTTTTATAGCCTTCCAGATCCCATTTCAAGTGAAATATCAAGTGCCTGGAACTACATGGGCTGTAAATGCAGAGACCCAGCGCTAATGCGGGCACCCGGTGCATGGAGAGCGGACAGACACGAGCGCAGAGGTGGATGGACACGCTCCCACCCCACGGGTGACGGGGCAGAGGGATGCCCGTGTTGGGCAGCGCTCCTCTGCCCGGGTCTGTGTCCCTGTCCCCCCGTCCCCGGCAGCACCTTGCACTCCCCGTTGACGCAGATGTCGTTGGAGTCCTGCCGACACGGCGTCCCGTCCACCACGGCCGCCGCTCGCTCTGTGTAGAAGTTGAATCCCTCGGCCAGGCAGTTGAGGGAACAGGCTTTCACACCCCCTGTGAGAGAGGACGAGGTCCAAACGACGCCATCAGGGAGAGAGAGGAAAGATGTGGAGATCCAGGGCTGGATAATGGTTATTTTACCCTTGGCCTCCCCACGGCACAGCTCCAGGTGCCCAGGACAATGTCTCTGCTGAGCAGAGGGACCCAAGGAGGGACTCAGGCACCTCCTTATTGATCAGCACTGAGTCAAGACCCTTGAACCTGACACTGGCACTTCAGGAGAGCCTGTCCCTTCTGCATAGCGTGGGAAACACAGGCAGCACGTGACAGGGAAGGTCACAAACTGAGTTGTTCTTATTTAGTGTCGGTTAGTCCTGGGTCACTTGGCACTTTACAATGCCTGTCGACACCCTTGTGCCTATTTCACAGACAGGGAAACTGAGGCAGCAGCTCATACGTGACTTCTCCAAGGTTTTTCAGCTACTAGACCAGAGCGTACAAGTTTTTCAGCTCCTACCCCAGTTACTAGGCCAGAGAAACTATTTCTTTCTATTCAAGGCTGGTAGATACTGAGTCCTTCACAGCAGGGTGAAGGGGACGATGATCAAGTTATGCTGAAATACCCACTTCCCAACACCCCTTGCCAAAGCACCACCTAAGAACAGAGGCTGGATATCTGGATATTGACCTATGGTGCTTGGGAGCAGGATGCGGGACTGGTTATGGCAGGAGACACCTAGAGCAGAGCAGTTTCCTGCCTACTGACATTGGATTTCATCAAACGTTGTTGCAGACTGTGCCATTGGCTGCCTTTACAAAGCACCTCAAGGAGACTCGACAGCCTGCACCAGAGATGCACACCTGAGCTGCGGCAATTCGCCCCTGCAGGCACCGCAACAGCCGTGAAACAGAGCGGGGAAGCACCGGGGTCGGGAGCAACGGAAATCTGCACAACCTGCAACTTGATCTGGCAGATCAAAGGGGCAGATGGAGGGGAGGGGGGCCCAGCTGTGCCCGGGAGCGCCCGAACGCAGCTGGAGAGAAGAAAGAGCAAAGCAAAGAGAGGGAGGAACAGGAGGAGACACGAGAGGGGAATTCAGCTGCCTGGAGGGATGCTGGCGAGGAGCAGGATGCCCGGGCAAGCCCCTGCAGAAGGTGCTCTATCAACCCTCGTCTGTACAGCCAACCCCCCCTGAGCCGGTGAGGGAGCACCAGGGCCATCGAGGGGGACAACACAACCACAACAGAAATTCACAGCCAACTACCCACACGCCTGGGCTCCAGACCTGCCCAGCCAGACCTGAGGTGCAAAACATCACCTGCAAGGTAGGAAAACCCGAATCACAAGGGACCCACGGCGGCCACAGGACCTCCCGGCTCGGAGTGGCTGTGCACCGGCACCCGCACACCCACACATGCAACTGTCCCCCCAGCCTGTGACAGGGGCTTGTGTTGGCCATGCTGAGACGCAGCTGGGATTTAGCCAGGGATTTTTGGCTCGGGAGCGTCTCTCCTGCCGGTGGCCTCGCTCCTGGCAGCTGCACTGGCCCTTGGTCCCAGTCGGCGTGTGGCTCATTCCAGCCACGCTCCCTCCGGCCGACACTGGGGTGCAGGGCAGACTGTGCAATGCAGCAGAGCTGAGGAGCAGCCAGAAACTTGGGGCTGCATTTCAGAGCTCTCAGATGGGTTTGCTAAACATTTTACGTGCACTGTCCTTTCCCTTCCTTGTTTCCGGCTACAAATACCTGCAGTGCTGGTCCAGCTCGGGGTCCTCAGCACAGGACACACATGGAGCTGCTGGAGCGGGGCCAGAGGAGCCACAGGAATGATCCGAGGCTGGAACAGCTCTGCTGGGAGGACAGGCTGAGAGAGCTGGGGTGTTCAGGTGGAGAAGAGAAGCTCTGGGGACCTCATTGTGGTGTTTCTGTACTTAAAAGTGGCCCATAAGAAAGATGAGGACAGACCTTTGAGCAGGGCCTGTTGCTATAGGACAAGGGGTGATGGTTTTAAACTAAAGGAGGGAGATTCAGGCTGGACATGAGGAAGGAATTGTTGTCCCTGAGGGTGGTGAGAGCCTGGCCCAGGTTGGTCAGAGAGGTGGTGGATGAACCATCCCTGGAGACATTCAAAGCCAGGAAAGGCAGAAGTCCTCAGGTGACACTTGCAATGACTCGAAGTAAGTGTCTCTGAGAGGAGAAAAAGGATGAACTGGAGGCAGCAGGGCCCTACTGGTGTCAAGCTGGGGACAAAATGGGCCACGAATGCCAGGGCACAGATGCTGAACAGCGAAACGTGGGCTCAGTTCAGAGCTTGGGGCTGAGCAGTCCAAGGTCAGCAACAGCCAGGTCTGCCGTGTACTCCTTTTAATATTTAACCTAGCTATTAGAACAGAGTATTTGGAGTTGGGTATGCGGCGCCTCGGAGGATGTTTTGTTCTTCCTGCCTGCCCCGTCCCATGGAGGAATTAAAGTTCATTACAATTTATGATGAGCAATCTCCTGTTTTCTGCAAGCCCCTGCTCCTCCCCATTCCTCCCCCAGCCCCGTGAGCTGCTCCGCTCTCCCTTGGCTCTCGCATCCGCCAAGAGCAAAATGAATAACTAAGTGAATAAAGCAAAATAAACAAACAATTAAAGCCACATTCCACGAGGTATCTGCTGACTGTTGGGCTCCGAAAAGCTGAGCTCAGCGCTTCTCGCTGGGGCTGTGTCTTGCAATCCTGGGGTCCGGGCTCTGGGACCGTTATAAATCACCGACAGGAAAACACGTCATGCTGGCCCCGTGAAAAACCTGACCTCAACTTGCCAGTGACCCGGCGGCTGGCGTCAGGCTGTCAGCGGGCGGCTTCTCCCCAAATTCCCGGTGGGATCGGTGCCCTCTCCAGCAGCCTGAAGAGCAGATTTGTGACCAGATGGAGGGCAAGAGCCCGGGGAAGAAGGCCACCAACAAGGATGGGTCCTGGGGGCTGCTCGTGCCCTTGGGGAGGGAGGGATGGACACCTGCCACCCCAGAGATCTCAGGGCACTGCTGGAAGAGCCCAGCAGGGAGATGATGGTGCCATCATCACCTTCCCGGTGATGGGCTGGGGGGCTGGTAGCACAGAGGCTGCGGGTGATAAACATGGGTCCTGAGAGCTAAACTAATGGTAAGAGGAAGACAAGAGGGGGCTGTTCCCCAGGGGTCTGATTTATGATATGGAAGAGAGGGTGGAGGTGCAAGGGATGCTCCTTGCTCACCCAGATCTACCTCTGACACCCCAGTGACACCAAGTGTCACACAATCCTGCTGGCAAGTAAAGAGGTGAGCACCGATGGTGCTGAAGTCATAGAATCACAGAACAGTTTGGGTTGAAGGGTTTTCCTGCCTGGGACACAGTGAATCCCTTTGACACCGAACAAACCAAACTGCTGAACAGCACGGCTCCTCGTGACCATTACCCACTGCCAACCCGGGGAGCTGAGACAGGGACCCCCCAGATCCGTTCAAACACAATTGTACCGATGCTCACAGCCTCCTGGGAAGGAGACACGTTTCACCACCTTGTTTTATGGAAGAGGAAGCTGAAGCAGAGAGAGAGAAGAAGGGGCTTTTTTGAAAGCCAAAGCAAAGATCAGTGTCAAGGCCAGATCACAAGTCAAGGGCCGATGTTCAACTGGCCAACCATCCTCTGGACTCCAACACTGGGCCATGCTTGGGGAAGAGAGAGGTCCAAGCGAGGGCAGGTCCAGCCTGCGGGGATGTCTCCCAACCTGACATCCACCGGGGTCTTTGTGTGACTTACTGCTTTGCAATTTTATTACATTTTTATTGATCCATCCCCTGCAGCCTCAGCACATCTGCTCCAGCTGCAGGAGCCCCGCTGGGAGGTTGTGCTTATTTACACAGCTGCGAAGGATTTCCCCAGTCAAGTTCATTAACTACATGAAGGAGACGCACTGTTCTTTCTCATTATTAAGAGATTTCTGCCTCCTGCCCCCTCTCCTCGCCTGACACTTGTGCAGGACGCAGGACTGACCTCGGGAAGAGGGCAGCAATGCTCTGTGAAGGATCCACCAGTTCTGCCTGTGCACTAACTGGAAGTTTTACCTGCCTGTGCAGCGAGAGCCACTCTTTTCTCCCCATCAGGTACCAGATATGAGCAACTCGCCCTCTTGTCTGTCTTCCTCTTTGCTCACTGAGCACTTAAGGAAACACTCGAGGAAAAAAATCACAACAGCTCTGATGCAGCTGGAATTGTTTCTAGCAGAGGAATGAAGTTACAGAGCAATCACACAGGGGTAAGTGACCCAGGGCGCGGTGGGATGGTCGTGGGCAGATGCCTGGAAGGATGCACATAGATCCAGGACACCCCAGGGACACAGAGCGGGCAGCCTGGGGGACATGGGCTAGTGGAGCTGCTGACTAAGAGCCCACCGGACCACTTGACATGTCCAGGCATAGAACGGCAGAGAGCAAAGCCCAGCACGGCCCCGCGCCAGGGGATGCTCAGCCCGCGGTACTCACCTCCACGGTACGTCTTCCAGGTGTAGTACTTCCCTCGGAAGGGGACGTTATCGAATTCGGCACACTGCAGCTCTCGGAAGTCCTGGGAGCCCGGCGGGCAGTCCTGCGGCCACACAGCCACTGATCACCCTGGGGGACCAGCCTGCCCCATCTGCTCGGGGGCAGGAGCTGCTGCAGGGCTCCCAGCTGTGACTAACACCAGCCCTCCTGGGACATGGATACCAGCCCTGACAACTGGATGCTGAGAATGGCAGGAGCATCCTTCCTGCAAAGCTAAACGCGATTTGAAGACTAACAGCACAAGCCATCGGGCCCCAGCGGGTCTGTCTGCAGATGCAACACTCGCTCTTGTGAGCAATCCTTTAAAAGCTTGGTGCAAACCTAGGGGAAGCAATGGGGAGCCATCTATTTTCCTCCCAACCAGCCTGTGGATGTTAAAACTACAATTTCCCATGTTCAAAGCTTCACTGAACTTCCCAGCACACTTATTTCTCTTTGCTCCCCTTGAGGTTTAACCCGTGGCCCTGGGAAGGGAGCTGTTTCATGAGCTGTTCTCTCCTGGTCAGCCCTGCACTGGCAGCGTGCGAGAGGCAGCGGTGGTCATGTCAGTGCTGCTCTGATCTCTCCCTGTTTTCTGCGTTATCTTTACAGACCCCTTCTTGATGCTAAACTCCTGCAGGTACATGCATTTCACCTGCCCTCCGAGCCAGCTTGCAGCCAGTGCAGCCGTGCATCGTCCTGCTTGACTTTCCCCACTGCGGGATTGCTGCTGGGACAGCCCCATTCACCCCACCAATGCTGTCACCTCTTCCCCTGGTCGCTGTCACCTCCTTCTGTGTGTCCCACAGCCACATTTAATGCCCCACAGCCCTGCCCGCCCTGCTGGCAAAGCCCTGCTGTCCCACCACTGCCCCTCTCCCCAAGCCCACGGGCACTCACGTCGGTGTTGCAGGACCGGTACCGCTTCCGCTCGCCCAGGCAGTACTTCCCTCCGATCGTGGGCCTGCAAAGCAGGGAATGAGACGGGAGAACCAGCTCAGGGCAGCGAGCCATGGCTGTGGCAGGCGGCTGCCCCAAGCTTGCAGGAACACCGTGGGTTTTCCCAACCCTGAACCACTGCAAGGACAGATCCTGCCTGGAGGGGCTATTGCAGAAGTGCAGTCCCCTAAAAATCTTCACACGCTCAGCTGCAAAGTGCACAGTGGAGTTGTACAAGTGGCTTTGGGTGTGAGGCTGCAGAGCCAGCACCAGCGGCAAAAGCACCGAATTGCTGTGAAAGGAGGACAGGGGCTGGAGCACAAGTGTGATGGGAGCGGCTGAGGGACCTGGGGGGTTCAGCTGGAGAACAGGAGCTGAGGGGAGACCTTCTGATCTCTGAACTGCCTGAAAGGAGCTTGGAGCCAGGGGGGTCGGGCTCTGCTCCCCAGGAACAAGCGCCAGGAGCAGAGGAAACGGCCTCAAGTTGCGCCAGGGGAGGTTGAGGTTGGATGTGGGGAACAATTTCTTCCCCAAAGGGCTGTGGGGCATTGGAACAGGCTGCCCAGGGCAGTGCTGGAGTCACCATCCCTGGAGGGTTGGACAGGCGGACATGAGGTTTTCAGGACATGCGGCAGTGCCGGGGCTGGGGGGATGGTTGGACTCCATGATCTTGAGGGTATTTCGCAACCAAAATGATTCTCGGATTTGTGTGCAGGAGCCAAGACCCTCTTAGGAACTGAGCACAGAGCTGCACAAGCACCCGGCTGCTGCCCTCCCCGCTGACCCGAACAGCGATGCGGTGCAGCCAGGACACGGCAGCGCCACAGCAACACGGCCACGAGCACATCCACCCACCGCGGGCTGTCACAGTGGCGAACGGATGACGATACACCTCCACCGCACGTCCTGCTGCACTCTCCCCAGGACGACCAGGCTCCCCAGGCACCATCCACGCCGGCCGGTCGGGTGCCGAAAGGTACACACTCCCTCTTGTAGCACCACTGGGGAGAGACAGAGCTTGTCAGGTGTTGGAACAGGCTGCCCAGGGCAGTGCTGGAGTCACCATCCCTGGAGGGTTGGACAGGCGGAGATGAGGTTCTCAGGACATGGGGCAGTGCCAGGGGTGGGGAATGGTTGGACCCGATGAGCTCGAGGGGCTTTTCCAACCAAAGTGATTCTGTGATTCTATTTAAACACCCTGAGCACACTGTCTGCTCCCTCCTCTAGAGGGGTCCTGGGTCAATCAGGGTGACACACGTTGTCACCAGGGATGTGTCACTGCCTATAAAAGCATGCGGCGATGAGTCCCAGGTGGCACCTGGATGAGAACTGCTGCTGCTGGGTGGCAAGACCAGGATCCCTGGGGGACACAGACACCTCCACCACCAGCTGCTTCCTCCCAGGATGGAGTTTTGTACACGCACTGGCAGTTCAAACTGCAGTTAATGTGCTAAAATGACCCAATCTGCAGAAGGTCCAGGTTAAAATAAAGTTCTGATCGTAACAACAGTGTTGTTGCGTCATCGTTCTGTCGAGGATCCCTAAAGAATCGGCCTGTGTCTGTCCTGTTGGTGACAGATGCTCACGCAAAGTTGCCTATAAAATACTTCCCTCGGACCTGGAAACGTCCAGCACCGCCGGAGTCAGCAGTGACGCATGGAGCAGGACAGCGCCAGAGCCGCTGCCGCTCTCTGGGCACGGTGCCGGACATGGTGCCTCGAGGGCTGAGATAATCCCAGGAAGGAAGAAACCACTGTGTGCTTCTTCCAGGGGCTGAGAACCCACCCTGGAGCTGCTGGCACAGCTTCTCCCAGCTCCTGAGCCAGCCCCATGGGCAGCGAAAAACGAGCCATGGCCTCCTAGGACACGCAGCTGGAGACCGTGCCCAGCAGCACCCACGGGTGCGACCCACGCAGAGGAGATGCTCTGCAGGCACAGCCTGGCTGGTGGCCCTGCTGCTGCTCCAGACGAGGTACTGGGGCTGCTGCTTTTGCAGGAAGGACAAAGGAGCCTGCCCAGCCCCTGCAAATCCCTCCATGTGCTCTAGGAACCTCAGAACATCTGTGACAGGCTCTGCCCTTGCACCCTGGCTGCTGGGAGCAGACCCCAGATGGATCTCCTGCAGCAACCACGGACACGTGCAGGCTGCAAGACCAGATCATAGAATCACAGATGCTTTGGGTTGGAGGGACCTTCCCAGCTCCACCAGTGCCCCCCCTGCCATGAGCAGGGACATCTTCACCAGCTCAGGGTGCTCAGAGCCCCGTCCAGCCTGGCCTGGGATGTCTCCAGGGATGGTTCATCCACCACCTCTCTGGCCAACCTGGGCCAGGCTCTCACCACCCTCAGGGACAACAATTTCTTCCTCATGTCCGGCCTGAATCTCCCTCCTTTAGTTTAAAACCATCACCCCTTGTCCTGTCACAACAGGCCCTGCTCAAAAGTCTGTCCCCATCTTTCTGATCGGCCCCTTCTAACTCCGGCCATCTATGGATGGTGGGGGTAGCTTCATGTTCAGGGAGGACAGGCTGGTGGGTGCTCTTAAATCAACCTCATGCTCACCAATGCAAACAACAACCCTGGTTACTGCTGGAAGAGGGATTTGACCACTCACTGTCATCTCGCTACGGCGCCCCAGGCTCCCTTACCCCCTTTTCAATGGTGTTGGTTTGGCAGATGGTCCCCTCGGCAGCAGGGATGCTGTTGGTTATGCAGCGATTGCTTTTGCTCAGACACCATAACTCACTGCAGACTTCCTGGAAAGAGCGAGATTTTGGGCGGAGAGAGAGGGAGGGAGGGAGGAAGAAAGAGACAAAGAAACAAAGCCGAGATTAGGATTTGCTTGTGCTCAGGGCTGCGAGGCCGGGGCAGCAGCACGTGGGTGCACTTGGGAAGCACCAGCTGGGCTGGGACACAGGGACAGGAGCTTTTTCAGCGTGATGCAGGGTGGCTTAGCTGGGCAGCTGTCACTCAGACGTACCTACAGCACATCGACCCACCTCACCTGGAAGAAAGAAGCTTCTCTGCCTAAGTTTGTGTGAGCAGCATCATGACTTCTAGTAAAGATCACGAAAAATACGCCTGTGAACAAACCCTCAACAAGAGGTTTCTGGATGAGGGGACTGCAGCTTGGCTTTCAGCTGCAAACCTTGGGGTCCGGCACCAGCCAAGGTATCAGACAGAGGCAAGAGACTAATCTGACCAAAACTGAGCTGGAGTCAACCTTTGTGGATGAGAAACAACCTTCTCTGTCCTCTCCCAGGGAACCAAGGCAAAAAGCTCACAGGGAATGTGCCAGTGCCCTTCATTTGAAGCACACGGCAAAGTGATGTGGGCAGCAGAGCAACAGTCCCACAGCCCTTTGCCCCTGTAGCCCCCATCCCCCACCCCCTGGGAACCGATAGTAAAGCAGGAAGGCTCTCTACCCCGTATTTACACTGGCGAGATTTAACTCCGTACTGGAAACGGCACTGCTCATCTGCATCGTAGGCCTGTCCTGGAGCCACTGTTGGGTAGATAAAGTCTTGTTTGGGAGGAGCATTGTTCAGGCATAATCCCATCCCGGAGCTGGAGACAAAGAGATGAGAATCAGAGCTCAGGAAGGCTGGTAGGAGGGTGTCGTGGTAGAGCCCCAGCGGCAGAACTGGATCTGCACACGCCTGAGCTCCCATGTGCTTGGGGGAATAACTCTACAGCCTCCTCCATCCCAAAGTGGTGCTGAGAAAGTGCTCTGAAGTCTTTCTGTCTGTGGCCTTGGGGCTGGGGAGCACAAGCTCATTCTTAGGTAACTCAGACAGAAGGTGTCATGGGCTGTGTGCTTTGGGGGTTTTTGTTGGCTTTAACCCCCTCCTCACAGTGACTGTGAGAGGCTGGAGGTGTGTGTGGGTTGCGAGGTAGAAGGAAAGGCAAGGTGAGGTGGATTCCTTACTCCAGGAAGCTGGTGATGTAATCCCTGCTGCACGTGGACCATACGAACGGGTTCGTCTTCATGGTGATGTGAGCAGCCATGAGCTTGGCCGTTTCTTGCCCGCGGGAGCCACAGCTGTTGCCAACCCCGTCGTGATTCATGCCAAACCTAGAGAGCATCACCAGGGCAAGAGCGAGATGATCAGCTGCTGCATTTTTGACACATCTGGATCATCTGTAGGAAGGAGTTTACAGCTCCCGTTGGCAGGAACAACCCAACGGCTGCTCCCAGGGACAATTCTGGCACAGGACTCACGTATGGCCAATCTCATGGGCGATGGTGAAGGCTGTGGCCAGGCCAATGTCCTCGTTGATGCTGCAGCTTCGCTCTCGTTCGCACATCCCGCCAACGGGGGCCAGGCCTGGGGAAGCCAGACGGAGCTGTCACACACGGGCAGCACAAAGCGTCTGAAGGGGACGTGGGTGGCGTTTGGGGACAACTGATGTGCTTCACACTCACTAACGCTGAACACGGCTGGTACCAGCCAGGATGCTGGTGGCCTCTTGGCCACCTGGGCACACACTGGCTCATGTTCAGCCAGCTTGGTCCTGGCTGACACCCACCATGACCAGGAATGCAGCCTGACTCCATCTGGGGGGCCAGATCTTGCAGAAATCCCCCTCAAATTGCAGCAGAGGATTCCCCTGACCCAGGGACACTGTCCCACCACCACGGGCTGTGCCCACCGCACAGGGCCAAGGAAGGAACAGCTTCTGTTAAAGGAACAAATCCCGACATGGCACCTCCGGCCTGAACCTCCCTCCAGGCACCTCGTCTGCAGCCACATCAGGTCAGAGATCCACCAACTTTTTCTTTTTAACTGCAGTGATTCAGAGCAGTAATCCCTCCCTGACTGCTTAGTCTAGACCAGGGCAAGACAAATTAGGAGCTACAGCCAGAGAGAGCTGCAGGGTCTGTCTGCGTCTAGCAGTTTAAATAAAGAACTCCCTTTATAGTCGTCACAAAAAAGAGTCTTATTTCTCTCTGCTAAGCCAGGAATACTCCACTAGGCTATGGACCAGCCCTAGATGCGAGCAGTTCTTAATCATCAGGCTGGACCTGACCCAGGGATATAACAGAGAAGCGTTCCAGAGCCCATCCGTCCTCCGGCTTGCTGTTTTTTAGAGTTTACAGAAGTAAGGAGGCTACACGGTGGAGCGGGCTGGAAAACACGGGTCTGTTCCTGGCTCCGCTGCTTCCCCCCATGCCGCCCTTGCTCGCCCCGCTCCCAAAAACGCGCAGCCAAAGGGGCAGCACAATCCCACCTACCCAGGGTGCCGCAGGGTTTATTCTTGTAGATGCAAATGTCGTATCTGCAAAGAAAGAGAATGCAGCATTAAGAACACTTGCAATTCTGACTGCTCCAAAACCTTTCGTAAGCACATCTCCATTTTACCAGCGTTGACATAAAAACTACTTCAAAACAGCACAAATGGCTCAAGCGACAATTCTGGAATGGAAAGCAGTGTATGTAACAGGTAAGATGTCTCTGACCTGTATTGTACAATGCTCACTTTCCCCAGATTTTTAAGGATAGGTCCTGTCCCTTAGCTATGGGGCAGTGCTAAACAGGGCCGGAGGTTCAGTTTTGATGAAATGTGGTTAAGTCAGCAAGGACAGTGTTATTCCAGCCTTGAAGGTCTTTGGGTGGGTGTTACAGCCACTGATCCCCTGGGAGGCCCCGGGCTCAGGGTCTGCCCCAGCAGCACAGGGCCGGTCTCCTGTCTGTTACGTCAAGCCCCTTGGAGCAAATCATATCAAACAAATATGTAATTTTGAATTTTACCGCCCCCCCCCCCCCCCCCCCTCCCGCAAACCAACAAAAAACCAAACAAAACCCCAAACAAACCACCAAGGAAAAAATTCAGTTTTAAAACATGTTCCATTTCAAAACTCAGTGTCGTTTCATAGAATCATAGAATGGTTTGGGTGGGAAGGGACCTGAAAGATCATCTAGTTCCAACCCTGTGCCATGGGCAGGGACACCTTCCACTAGGCCAGGTTGCTCAGAGCCCCGTCCAGCCTGGCCCTGACCCCACGATGGGTTAAACATAACACGTTCCTGGTGACAGCTCCTGTCCCTTTGGCTCCTGGCACAGGGTCCAAACCTCTCACCCCCAGCAGGAAACCAAGGGAGTGAAGAACATTTGTTACTCTGTTTTGAGCGAATACCAGTAATGCCTTCGGAGGCTCTAGTTTGACACATCCCTGCGAGAGTAAAAAAAGTCCGCAGCTCAGCAAGATGTTATCGGGAGACAGGGAATTTATTAGCGACAGGGCTGGATGCGCTGGTGCCGTCCAAGCCCGGCGCAGCCCCGGCGAGTCATCTCGGGTGAGCTCAGACATCTGCTGGGAGGCTGAAGGACTCGGAGCTGGCATTGGCATCCTGCACATGAAGCAGGAGGGGAGGAAAAGCAAACGCCGCAGCCCTGGGAGGGTGAAGCTGGGGCAGGAGGGCCTTTCACTCCTTCCTCGGTGTGTTCAGGCTCTTATCTCATGAGCTCCAGGGAGGGATGGATGCAACAGGGAGGGATGGATGCAACAGGCAGCTCTCAGGAGGTCTCAGGGAAGAAATTATTCCCCAGCTCCAATATGAACCTTCCCTGGCACAACTTGAAGCCATTGCTTGGACAGAGATGGAGGGCAGGGACACAGAGGACAAACCCCTAAGGAGCTCAGCCTTACCTGGTGATCAGCACTGCGGTGTCGTGGTTGGCGATGCCGTTCTCTGGGATAGCGTTCCCATTGCCGTTCCTGTTCACAATGGATTTCTGCCACTTGCAGAAGCTGTCCAGGGATTTCCCGGCATGGTGGTTAATCTCCAGGGTGGGCTGGAATGGAAGCAATGTGACAGTTGAGAGAATGTGGTGCAGATTGCACTGGGGGGACCTCCCAGGGGTGACATCCAGGGGGAACACAGACCCACAAAGGAACAGCAGAGACATGATGGAAGCGGCTCAGCAAAGCCCACCTTACCTGATCCTCGGTGAGCAGAATCAGCCGGGTCACCAGGATATTGACAATATTGCCCAGACTCGAGTCCTGGAAAAGTTTGGCAACCTGACCTCCAAGAAACAAGAAAAGACGAGTCTTAAAAATGAGCTCGCTGGCTGCGTGATGGTGCGATCGGCTGCTACACACTGAGCACCCGGCACTCCAGCCCCTCTCCAGCAGGTCCACATGTGTCCTGTGCTGAGGACTCAGAGCTGGACCAGCACTGCAAGGGGGTCTCACCAGAGCAGAGGGGCAGAATCCCCCCCAAACCTGCTGCCCACGCTGCTTTTCATGCAGCCACAGATACAATTGACCTTCTGGGCTGCAAGGGCACATTGCCCGGTCACGTCCAACCACGTTGACATTCCGCAGCACCTGCTCCTTGCCCACAGTCAGGTGGGGAACCCTGCGGTCCTGGCGTTACCCAGCCGCAGGGACAAAGCTTTGCTGACTTCCCATCAACAGGGAACGACACGGCATCTCTCAGAAATCTGCTGCCACACGATGGGTGTCTTACAGCAGACGAAACAGTTCGAAATGGTATTGTTTTAAAAATCTGGCATCTGCTTTAGAAATGCAAACAGAGCAAGCCATGAAAAGAGATCCTGCAGAGGACAGGACAAAGAACCATCACAGAGGGGCTTTCAGCCATTTGATGGATAACTTCCAAGCCTATCTCACCTCACAGGAGGATTCAGCACGGCCAATTCAGGCTGTTGATGCATCCAGCCTGGCATCCTGCTGCCAGCAATGACCCCAATGTGGTGCTGCAGGGGAAGCTCCTCTGCAGTAACGCAGAGCTGCGGGCAGCACCGTATGGAAGAACGAGGGTATTTCTCCCTTCCCCTCACGCGGATCAACCCCCAAGCGTGAGAGCTCCCTGTCCTTCTGCTTTCCCATGTGTTTCTCAGCTTGGCTGGCCCTATTTGCAATGCTAATCTGAGATGAGAGATGCTGTTCAGAGAAAGGGCTTTGTTCTCCCAGTTCAGATCTGGCCTGGAGCATGGTCAGAGTGGCCAGAGTTTCCCTCTCCTGCAGCGCATCCCCTGCACAACAGTCCCTGCATGCCCAGAGTATCATTGCTCAAGAGCAGCAACAACACGCCAGGATTTTTGACCCGAATGTCTCGCTCTGGGGATGGGGAGAAGCTACTTCCACCCTGGAACAGATCTGCTTTCCCCACTGCATTCCCTCCGCCCTGCTTGTGCCCTTGCAGGAAGAGCACGTGGCACCCTCTGCCAAACCCAGACGTTTGGGGTGAAAACCAGGATTTATTCCTGCCTGCTGCCGAGCGTGTGAGCACCTGGGGTCCCCCAAGGTCCGCGATGTGGTTATAACACTTACAATATTCATGATGGCCAGGATGTACTGCTCGATGTCCCGCCGCCCGTGGTACCCCACCATCATCTTGTCGGCCACCACCAGGGTTTCCACGTAGCGCTCTGTGCTGACCGACCTCTTCAGGGGCAGCTGCCCGCGCTGGCTGTGGTTGCCGGACGGCTTCAGAGGGGACGGCTTCAGTGACCGCAGCCACCAGTGCCTCCCCTTCCAGGGCTTCTCATCTGAGGAGGTAAAGAGATTTATTTAGCAGACATTGGGTAGCATGGGGAGGTGAGGGACAGGCTTGGTTCCAGGGAAGGAAAGGACATTGCAAGGCTCTTTGTGCACCAGGCCCAGACCCAGCAAATGCCCTTGTTGCCATCAGGTGGATCTGCTGAGTGATTCCTCCTGCAGCCCAGGGCCGCACATGGAGGTGGTGAGGCTGCACCTCAAATCCTGGGGTCAGTTTTGGGCCCCTCATGACAAGAAAGGCCTTGAGGTGCTGGAGTGAGTTCAGAGAAGGGCCTAGGTTGGCCAGAGAGGTGGTGGATGAACCATCCCTGGAGACATCCCAGGCCAGGATGGACGGGGCTCTGAGCAACCTGAGCTGGTGAAGATGTCCCTGTCATGGCAGGGGTGGCACTGGGGAAGCTGGGAAGGTCCCTTCAACACAAACTGTTCTATGATTCTATGTGCAATTTTCGTTCTGTATCAACATCTCCTGGAGCCCACTGTGACTAACCAGACCCCACAGCCCACCCTACAAGGCATCTTTCCATCTGGTCTCTAGCAGCAGACATGATCCTCAGTGACTAAAACCCAAAGACAAGTCTGTTCTGAACATGCGTAAGCTACAATTTCTCAATACCTTGTAAATTGGCCAAATCTGGGAGGATTTTCTTAAGAACAATAAGAGGCATTTTTTTTTCTCTTCTATCCCACGCTCTATTTACAATTTACAAGCCCTGCTGTGAAAAAGAGAGTACAAGAACTTTCTAGAGATCGGGCAGCCAGAAATCCTTAATATGGGTAAAAGCAAATACAGAAAACTTTCTTGACTGCGGGAGATAAATTTGGTTCTTTGCCATACAGGGCAGTGTGGTCCCTCAAAGCCTGGTCTACTGGGATTCTCCCAGCCTGCACTGGGATGGACTGGGCACGTGTTGGTGTGCATGGATACCTAGCACGCCGCAGGCTGCATCCATGTGTGGGTACTGGAGAGACGATCGCTTGTACACAACGTGGGGGCTGCCCTTGCCCTCCACCCCCGCGCTGACGTTGGCTCCCGGACTCAGCGGTTCAATGAAATATTCCTCCTCGTCCGCGACGATCACCCCGTGCTGCGGAAGGAAAGAGACGGGAGGCAATGAGAGAGGTGGGGAGAGAACCGGGTGACTTACTGGTGTCTTCTCATAATGAGCTTTCCGATGATTAACCACTGGATGTCTGGGGGCTGGAAAATACTTCTGGGAATGGGAAGAAATCCTTCATTCACGCACAAACACTGAACTATATGAACCTACAGATCAGAGAAAACCGAGCCAGACGGTCATGGATGCCTTGGGACATCTGTGTTCACTAAAGTCCTCTGGAAATCATAATCTTTCCTTGCAAAATTATGAATAAGTTGTTTCCTATTCCACCCACTTGGTTTAATTGAGAGCTGTCTGTGGGTTCCTAAATACCATAATTTCAACTAGCAGCATAACTCAGCAGTGAGATCTACCGCCTGTGCTTTCCAGCCGCATTGAAGAACCTTCAGAAGCAGCTCAGGACCATTACCGCCAGCTGGGAAACCCGGGCACAGAGCTGCAGAGAAGTGGAGATGTTCAAAGGCCTTTAGGAAACACACTGAATCTTTAAAATCCGAAGTCGGGTCTGCAGCACGGCAGCCAGCGGGAGCCACAATCTTCCTCTGCAGCCTGAAACCCGCGTTGTGCCCCACAGGCATCTCTGCCCCTTCTACACCTCTGATCAACCACCCATGAGCTTGTTCCTGCTCCCTTATTTGTTTGTTGGTTTTCTGCCTTTTTTAATGCTTTCACCAAACGAAGCTCAGCTGGGAGCCCGGACTTTGCTCTCTGTGACAGGACCCACCTGTGAGACAGTGACAACGGGGCAGGAGATGAGCCCAGCAGCATGAGCAGCCAAACCCATCATCTCCTTGCAAGTTCTGTGGCTGGTCCTACCCTTGCAGCAAGCTTTCCCCCTACCTAAGATACCTCAGCAACCCGAAAAACTCTGGCAGCCCAACATGACACAAGCAGAAGTTGCATCACTCTAACAATTCCCTCCTGGTATCGAATCTCACCTAACTCCAAGAAGTGCGGGTGTGCTATCGGCTCGACTTTACCAGCGAGCAACCACGGCACAGAAATGTGCTCGGGATTGCTCAACAGGCCAAAAAGTCACCCAAAAGTCTAAGAGCCACGTTTCCTGGCTGTCCTCCCACCCCCTGCATGCAAGCACAGCTCTGGGTAAAGAAACACCCTGATCCTGCCACCAGCTCTGCACCTTCCTTTGGATGCCACAGCACTTTACCAGCTCCTCTCTCCGCAAGGGAACAGGAGCCCCGATCTGCCAGGATGTAAAACATCTCGAGGTCATTGCATGGAAGGCACCACCTACGTAAGAGCGTTATTGCTGGGAGAGCCTCTCTGGGGTGGACACTGCCTCCGTCATCGGTGTCTTGCCCTCTCCCTCCCCGTCACGACAGCTGAATCGGGGCAGTGTGTGCGGAGAAGTCCCCATCTCCAGAGTGCTGGGGGATTTCCTTCTGCACCAGGCGCTGTTGCTCTTGGCTCAGCTCCACCGTTTCGAACACAAGCAAGGTACTGTGAGGTTAGCCTGGCGAGGGCTGCGGCGGAAAGCCGAGTGTCGGCCGGCGAAGCCAGCTGGCTGCCGCTTTGTGGGACGGGGAGAAGGAGGTCACCGCCGGCTTGGTGCAGAGCAGGAGGGGAGAGCACGTCTTGCCTAAAAACCATGTACTACTAGGAAAAGAGCAGTTCTTACTTAAACCCAGAGCCTCCGCAGAGGACAGGAGGCTCCACCGCATGCCTGGTGTCCTTCGGCAACTAAGCTCGGCCATCACACAAGGCTGAAAACTGCCCCATCACCGACCCCAAAGCCCGAGCGCTGAGGTCCAGCTGCTGGACGTGACACAAGACCCTTGAAAGGGGGTGGCGAGAAGCCCTTAGAGAGATCCCTGTGGTTTGTGGGGGAGTTAAACTGGATATCCTGTCTATGATTCACCCAGGTCATCTGCAGAGCAAGGATGGTTTATGCTATTAGCTTATAACCACACTTAAGAGCAGCCCGGCCACATGCTGCAGTTCTGCTCTCCCACCTCCTCGCACACACACGAGCAGCTCCATATCAACCTCAGCATCTGCCTTGCTCCAAGTGTTTAACATTCACACCAGCTTCAGGAGGGCTTTTCAAATGAGAGTTTCAGCACAGGGTGGAAAACTCGGCCTTTAAACTGTCCTTTGACGAGCTCTGAAACGAGAGGTGAGAGAGTGGCATTGCTCTCCTAAGGATGTCTTCTTCTTGCTGCCAGTTTTTGGGTGGTAGGACATGGGTCTTGAGCACCTGGTGAGATGAAACACGACTTCGCTTAACACAGAGATTTCCTGGCCCAGCCAGGCTGAGGCAAAGCTCCCTGTGCTGCTCCCCGCAGGCTGCAGTCGCTCACAGCTCCGCGGCTTTTGGAAAATGGACCGTTTTACCCTTTGCTTCCGACAACTTCAGCCTGGGTGACTTTCCCCCCCAATAACTTTGAGCCCTGGGTGACGGTGTGTGTGGCCAGAAGGACGATCCTACAGGATAGTGCCCAGATATTGGCTGTCCAAAGCTGGGGGTGTGAAAACAAAGCTGTTTACAGCACGACTGGACCGTCTGTTCCTGATCAACCAGAGCTCTGCAACAGGTCTTCTCTGGTGGCAAGCACAGCCCCAACTCCACCAGCTAAAAACACACCGGTCTCCTCTTGTCCAAATTCCCGAAATTATCATCCTCAGTAGCTCCAAAGACCGACCACCCAGTCCTTGCTGATGTCTGCAGCTCCCCAGGGCAGAGTTCAGCACAAGGAGAGGTTCCTGGATGACCCTCTCTCTTTTTTGGCTGCATTTTCCTCCAGACGGCTCCGGTACCTCTCCAGAGCTAAACGCAGCCTGGGGACTAAACCACCTCGGTACAAGGGCTGCCAGTGCTTGCCCGGGACTTGCTGCCCTCTGAAATGGGAGGGTGGGTTAACACCAGACCCCTCCTGAGCCAGCACACCCTCCAGTGCCTTAGCGAACACCAGTAAATTGTCCAGGACTTCAGCAGAGTTCCCTTATCTAAACAAAGGGCTAACCAGGGAACCGAGAGTTTACGCAGCTCTGATTTTTGGCCGTGAGATAGAAACATTAGAGTCTATGATATAATGAGTCAGATTCTCATTTCTGTTAATAACCCACAGCACTGTTCTGGCAGTGTAATTTAGCAATAAATCAAAAGTGAATGCATTCCCATTTGGAAGCTCTTCCACACTGCCAGAACACTGCTCAGAGGTGCGGCCGTAGCATAAATATGAATCTGGCCTACGGAATCTTTTTCTACATGTTACCCCTCCAAGGGAGCCATCATACTTGGGATTCACTAACAGGGTATGTTCGCTCCATCCCTCCATCTGGCAGGTCATGAAACGTGCCTTGTGAGCCAGAAATATCAGAAAAATCACAGAAAAATAAGGATGGAAGTCCTTAGTCTATTCTCAGTGCTGGAAGAGCCAATGAATCATACCTGGAGTATTTTTGAGAGGCATTTGTCTGGCCTGTTCTTATCTCAAATAATGCAGGGGCCATGCACTCTCCAAGCAATCTAGTCCTGAGCTCAGCTATCCTCACCACTTATGTCCACCGTTAAGCTTTCTTGCTGATATTTAAGACCATCTAGTCCTAGCTGCTAGTACACGCAAAATAAAACATTTGCACCATCCTTGCAGCAGCCTTGCTGTTTCTGAAGAACATCGTTTTGTCCCCTCTTGGAGTTCTCTTTTTCACGTTAAAAAACAGTGATTATTTCAGTGACTTCCCCCAGAAGTCCCATTTTTAGCTCCTGAAATCTGGGACTGGGAGCTCCAGGAATGTATCTGCAATTGTAAGGATCTGAATGCGCTTCTGATGCTCCCAGTTGTGCTGGGGAATTTCCCACCCTCCCGCATTTCTTCCTCACTAGCACATGCAGAACGCACCTCTTGGCTGCTGCTGTGAGAGAATGATGGTCTAGAGCCTTGATTATCCCATTCCAATTAAAATCAATGGAAAAACATCCACTGACTTATGCAGACAATGGAGTACAAGCCAAATACAGTTCAGGAACCCTCACAGATGTAATGAAGAGATGTGACCTTCACCAGCTTCAGTGCCCATATTTTAGCCTGACACCAACCCCACCCCTTCCCCACCACCACGGAGCCACCTGCTAGGACCCAAATCAGGTTGCACGTCTCCAGCAAAGACCAAAGAAGATGCAATATGCTCTGCTTTACAGACAGCTCTGGTTTTGCCCTTGGCTGGGCAAAATATGGAGACTCACCAGTCCATTGCAGTTGCTGATGGCGACCTTGGAGCTCAGGTACTGGTCCTGCAGGTGGCCGGCATAGTGGCAGTCCTCGTGGAAATCGTGTTGCCAGTCCATGCCATCTCGCTTCCAGTACTCGACGGTGAAGTGCTCGGCCAGGAGGTTGGAGTGCAGCGTCAGGTTGAGGAGGAACTGGGTTCGGTGGGCAGAGACTTTGTAGAAAACCTGCTGCTCGGACGGCTCGTAGGGCACAGAGCCCAGACTGCGCCGAGGGCGTTGCTTCAGCTGGCTTCTCACGTCGAAGGTGAGGAAGTCCCCGTTTTGGTCCACTTGGATGGGGAAGGCGATTTCATAGTGATCGAGGCTGGAGAGGAACTCCTCTGGGGAGGGAAAGCAACACACAGGAGGAATGAGACTGTGCAACGGAGTCAGAGCAAAGCACCGGGCCACTGTGCCACCGAACTTGGTGCTGGTGAGGCTACAACTTGAATCCTGTGTTCAGTTTTGTGCCACTCATCATCAGAAGGACATTGAGGGACTAGGAAGAGCGCAGAGGAGGTGACGAAGCTGCTGAGGGACTGGAACACAAGTGTGATGGGAGCAGCTGAGGGACCTGGGGGGTTCAGCTGGAGAACAGGTCACTGGGGTATCGATATGACTCAAGCCTACAGAGCACCATCATCTTCCTCTGCAGGTGATGGAGAACAACAGACAAGTCCAAAGGGACATGCAGGACACCCAAATTCTGGCCCTGGACTATCCCCCATCAATCCATCTCCGCAGGGCAGAGGGACTCAGGCTGCGCTCTGTGGTTTGGAGGGTTATTTTAATCTTGACCCTTTCAGCAATGAAGCTAATGAGGTCTCTTCAAAACTGGCCAGAACAAGCATTGGGGTGATGATGTATCAGGAGACAACAGCCTCGTAAGGAACTGCGGGGTTCTCCAGAATATCTACATCTGCCACATGGACCTGATCACTCTGCTTTGATAACAGCAGCACCAGACCAGCCTGCCCAGTCGTTCCTCCTAAGAGGCACAAAGACAGCGTCCTTGCAATGCCAAAATAAGAAAGAGGGTAACCAGAATTCCCCAGCTGTGCTAAAAAGGCAGCAAGAAGAAACTCTAACATCCCAATTCCCCAGCCAGGCCTCTATCTATGACACCATCCTGACCTCCTAGCTCAACAGCCTGGTGCTCTTTATCATATCAGCCTGGCTTAGCAGCTTCTCTTGGGTCACTTGAGTTTTTGAGCCTGTCTTACCACTTAGGAAATGTATTCTGGCAAGGTCACTGTCCAGAACATCTGCCTGCGCTCACATGGTAACGCAACACTTTTGGTTGTTAAAGAAACTGGTGTTCTGCGGCTTTTACAGAAATGTCTTATTTTGCAAGCAAAATATGATAGGGAGTGCCAGGCTGGATGTGACTGGAGGGCTGACAGCCCTCAGGGCCAGAGGCTTCGTTGGAAGATGTAAAATACCATGCATGGAGTGGATAGCTGCCCACACCACAGTGTGTTCTTCTGAAAGGGGTTTGCTCATGGACTGGGAGAGGATTTGCCCACTTTTCATTCGGTAAGATTCTTACTGCGCTTTCTGCGTCCTATTTGTAGTTGTTTCTGAGTGAACAGGAGGGGCCGGGCTGCTCCAGGGTGGCTGCGTTTCCCCTGGCTCCACAGCACCCATCTTCAAAGCCTTCCCAGCCGTCATAAACTTGGACTCCAAATTACACTCTCACCACATGGCAGCACTGGAAAATTTCCTTTTCCTCTAGTGTGTTTTCCAGTGTGGGAGCCTGACCGAGCGGTTTCCTTGGCCACCGGGGATGGGACAGTCCTTCCCAGCTGGGTTTAGGGGTTAGCTCCCATCCTTCCAAACCATAAGCGCTTCTGGCACCTCTCCCTTGCCTCAGCAAGCCAGAAATAATTATTAGCTCCAGCTTCTCCCGCATCACAGCACCTCACGTGTGATGCAGCCAGGCAAACAAGAGCGACTACTTGCACTTAAGCAATGACCTCGTGCGTGGAAAGATTTGCTATCAGAAGGGTCTTGTTTTTCTTTCTCCTTCTCCGCAGTCCATGTGGGCTTGCAAAATAGTGAGTTGGAAGGAGGCTTGTGCATACACAAGGCTTGAAAAGCCCTGGAACCCTGGGCTGCGGTCTCTGATCCTGACCTGCAAGGTACGTCCAGGAGGAAAGAAAGTCCTGAGGTTGTGTGAGAACTTGCTTTTGCTGTGGTGCTGGGCACTGTGTGACCTCTCAGGGATGTCACTCTGGAAACTGAGGCACAGGAGGGTCTAAGCAGCGCCCTGCATCACGGGAATGTTTTAGGAAGAGATGCTTTAGGATGCCACAAACAGAAAAAATAATAAAGGGAGACTTTCAACACAAGGAAGAAGTCAGTGTCCTCACCCAGTGTTACTGCTGGCTCCAGCCTCTCCTCTAAAAATGTAAAAGATTAGATTAAGTTCTAAGAGATCAGGATTTCCACAAAAGCCACCATGTGCCCTCCGACCTCTCAGCCACTTCACACTGTATTAATAGATCCTGGCCTGAAGCACGGAGTCCTGCACCCGCCGTATCAGGAGGCTTTGCGCTGGCAACGAGCAGCCTGGTGTTCCCAGATTGCTGTCACACTGCTCGGGAAGAGGGGCTATAAAAAGCTTTTCTCCAGGAAAACCAACCTGTGGCTGGGCAGGACGGTGGGTGCCCCCGAGGGATCACAAACCCCCCAGAAAAGGGGAAACCTGGGGAGGAGGGATGCGCTGTGGGGAGAGGATCCTCATTGCCCCACTTTTGCTGCAAAGGGAGCCCAGAACTGCAGGGACAGGGATGACAGAGGAAGAGAAAGAGAACAAAAAGAAGAGAGACGAAAAGAAGAAAAGAAGGAAGGTTGAAGTGGAGGAGGGAGGATTTACTTCCCTCCTTTTGTGCTCACTATTGCCTCTCTCATCACAGAGCTGCTTAAAGGATGAAAAGGAAGCAGATGTTTGCTCTGGTCTTGTCACAAGAGCAACGAGGAGCTGCAGCTGCAGCCCAGGCACGATTCCTAAGGGATGGAAAACACTGTGGGATCTCATGGCTTCATTGTGGCAGTCCCAGGGCGAGGGTCCATTGACTTACATGTGACTCTGGAGCACCAAGATCAGCCTCACCTACCGTTCTACAAACCAGGGAATGTCTGATCTATACCTACAATTAAACTAAGGTACCAGCAGAAAACTCGCTTTACATTAAAAGCCATTCAGCAATGCTGAGCATGTGCTGAATCCTTGGACAGTTGTTTCAGCCATCAGTCCCTGCACTGTTAAAAACTGCAGCCCGAGCATGCACGTTACATCTGAATCTTGTTGCATCCCTGCTGGCTTGAAGAGGCTGCTATTCCCCACAAAGATAATTACAGCTTATAACTACGATACCTTAATCTTTTTCCTGCATAAAACAAATACGCTGATCTGGAATTGTGAAACAGGGCACAGGAATCTTGCTCCACTGCTAACTGGGACAAGTCACCGGGCCAAAATCAGTGGCTTGTTGAAAACACTGGCCTACATTCTCCGTGGCTCCAACTGCTAAGAGGTGATAACAGCATCTCACCCTCTTGAAAGGGTGTTATGAGGATTATGTACTTACTATCTCAGCAGCCTGGTGAAGAGACGTGTTGAGTAACATCAATAGCCTGACGCCAACCGTTTCGGACGCAGGGAGCCTAAAAAAGCGCTTTGGCAGCAATAGGGACTCACGGGGCAGCCTGAGCTTTGGGACTGGATGGGAACGGGGAGGGGACAGACTTCAGTCCCCAGCTTGGTGCTCCAGCACCATCATGGGCTGGGACTCATCCCCCAGACCCATCCAGGGGAAGCACAAATGCGTTAACTGGAATTCGGTTTAGACTGAGGCGTCTTAGCAAGCGGTGCAGGGGCTGGCGAGGGAGGGTTTGAGCGGACGGAGGCGATCTGGCAGCAAAGGCCTCGTCAGAGCGTCGCTGCAGATGGAGGGAGGTGTGAACTGATGGACACGGGACGCCCAGAACAGTCACCTCAGGCACTGCCAGAGGCTTTGGCAAAAAAGGACCAGAAATCGTGTTTGTTTCAGATTCGAGAAAATCCGCCTGCGTAACCTTGCGTGTCGCGAAGCTCCGTGTCTGCCTGCCCCTCGTTTCGCCCAGCACAGCGGTGCCTCCTGTTTAGCAACGAGACAGCACTCAGACCCAGGGTGCGTGTGGCTTTTGGTTACCCCCATTCCTCTTGCCAGTTCTGCTTCACAAGACAGCCCACGGCCACCGAAACTACAGCCTGATGGCACTGCATTAATCAACAACGCGGGTACATCGCTGACTTCGGCCCTGCTGCAATTAACCCAGGGGGACTGGACTAGATGATCTTCCGAGGTCCCTTCCAATATCTAACATTCTGTGATTCTGTGAACAGCCCCAGGTCCCTCAGCCGCTCCGGTCACACTTGTGCTCCAGCCCCTCACCAGCTCCATCGCCTCCTCTGTGCTCTCTCCAGCACCTCAATGTTGTTCTCATGATGAGGAGCCCAAAACCGCACACAGGATTCAATGTGGGGCCTCCCCAGCACCCACTACAGCAGCACAATCACTCCTCTGGTCCCGCAGCAGGAGAAGCTCTGCTGCAGCACAGCGAGCAGATTTTGAGGTGTCTCCAATACACCCCAGCACAACATCCCCTGATTCCTCCCCCGGGGACAGCATTAGGGTTTCTGCCAGCAGAGGTGGGTAGATCCAGCTCCCTCCCCACGGCGATCCCTACCTTGTGACTGGAATGTGTCACCGGGGCAGTTGCTCAGAGCCGCGGTGAAGATGACAGTCCATGTGAGAAGCCTCCAAGCTATTGCCATGGTTAGCGACGCTGGTCTCGGTGCAGGGAGTGTTGTGCCGGCTCAAAGGGCGCTGTCCCAACATGTCTCTCCCTCGGCCACCCCTTATGTCGAGACAGGAGTCCTCGGTCCCTCCGCAGGCATCCTTGGCCGCTCCGTGCTCTCCCCAAAGCAGCGAGGCCGGTGATGTTCTGCGGTTCGCTGTGCTGGGGTCAGCATGGGCTAATTCGAGGCGCAGGCTGTTGGTGGCATCACCCCTGCGGAGGAGAGAGGGGGGATGAGCGAGCGGAGAGATGGGGAAACAAAGGATGGGGGAGAGACACAAGGGAGAAAATGGTGTGGAGGGTGAATGAGGAAAGCCTGATCTTTGGGAAGATGGAAACGAAGAAAATAAAGGAAGAAAAGAAAGGCAGGAAGAAAGAGGAAAGGACGGGAAGCAAATGCAATTGAGTGCATCAGTTCACAACAGTGGAAAGCCATGTTGTCCTGCTATGGGGACACTGCACGCCTGGGTGCTCTCCTGGGGACATTGAAGGGCTGGTATGTACCTTATAGCTGAGGAAAGGAGCTCAGAATAAATGGGAACCCTTTGTCCTGTGGGAACGCCCATGAGGAAGCGCAGACTGAAGAGCGACCTGTTCTCAGTGACCCGAGCTCTTAGAGGACAGCAGGGAATAAAAACACCAACCTAGAAATCCTCTCTACTACAGTTTCCCTGGCTTTAAAATACACTTGAATGACTGTCACTGCGCTGAGAGATGAGCACTTGCTCTCAGAGTGTGTTGGCTAAACCTGAAAAAGTGATGGAAAACAAAGGACCCATTCAGTGAACTCACCCTTACTCTCAGCTCCATCCACAACTGGATCGTGAGATTCCAATTGTATTTGGTATTTTAAATGATTTGCTAATTGCTCCAGTGAAAGATTTTTGGCTTGCAGATAATTTCCACTCAGTCTGAGGCAATTATACAAAACTCATATAGTGCTGGAGAGTCGCATAAAGCCTGTGGTTTTGTTTCTATCCGGCGATGAGATGACGCATGTGATGAACACGGCACATCCCTAACTAGCACCCGGAGGATCCCAAATATCTGCTTGAGAGCAGCCCCACAGCGAAACACAAACGTCCCTGCAAAGGTGACAGATCAGTATGGACTGAACGCCGACTTCAGCGCTGGGACACGCGGGGAAAGGCAGGATGGGCACCCGAGATGAGCCTGGGCTGGAGACCGGAGGATGCTGCTCTTCGCGAAGGTGTCAATAGCTATGGCATGCGTGTGGTCCTCATCCCAGTAAGGAAACACCCGGAATAATGTCATTAACCCTCGCCTTCCTCTGCTTTTGTGCGTTTTAAATAGCAAAGACTACTGGCTGGTTAGAGCACAGGGCAGAGCCCGGATCCTTGTTGGCTTTGCCACTCTCACCTCACGTCCTCAGGGGAGCCTGCGATTTATTTCTACTCCTGTTTTCCCATCTTTACTACACAGTTAATGTTATTTGTGCTGTGGGGGCTTGGAATAACACCCATCACAGGCCAGAGGCTACATAGGTAAGGTACAAGAGGGAAGCAGAGAGACAATTCTTGCCCCAATAATTCATCTAAATAAGTTAATGGCTTTTCCCTAGTAGACAGAAATGTCAGGAAGATTAATCATGCATCTTTAAATCACAACTTGGGAGTTCCATAGCTTAAATGTTAAGGTTTTTAACTGTTCATTTACAGTTAAAGACCAGCAGAGAGGCCTGGGGTTGGTCTCCCCAGTCACACCTGCTGCCACCTGCAAGTTGGTTTCTACAAAGCCCGGACACAACACCCGCGATGGCCCCTCAAGGACTGCGCACGCCACCGGCAACTGTGACAATAAACTGCCCGATGGGGGAATAAAATCACCTAAACCTCATCTTGGGCTGCTCTGCTCTCCTGTGACAGGCAAAGGGAAGCAGGCAGCAGAGGCGAGAGGGCTGGGCAGGAATTCTGCGCTTCTCCATCACAAGAGATCAGCACCGTGGGTCCGTGAGGTCACGGTGACAGCATCCTCCGGGGTGTCACCCTGGCTGTCACACAGGGGACAGAGCCGGGATGCCGCAGCTGCTCTGTGCTGCTCCCCCAGCGCCGTGGGCCGGGGACTGGAAAAGGGAGAAGGCGAAACGAAAGCCGGGCGTGCTGCGGCCCCTCTCCTAAGTCAGCATTTTTCAGCATCTACTAAAGCTCGACATTCCAGCTTTTAAATTCTGTCACGGCTCCAAGGTCTGCAGACAGAAAGCTGCTCAGCTGAAGTGTATTTTCTCCTGGGCTTCACACTACTAATTTTTCTTGTTTTCCAGCTGTTGAACCCACTTCCTCCCGGCTGTCGCTATTTCCCGTCCTTCCTCCACCTCTCTGTGACCCTGAGCTGTCACAACCGGCGCCCTCGTCTCCCTCCTGCCCGCTCAGCATCCCCGGAGCAGGGGCTGGGAGGGAGCTGCAGGCATCAAGGTGCCAAAATCCTGACCTTAGGGGAAGGAGGCACATTAGATCAGCACAAACGGGGAATTACAGCTGCAAAATTCCCCGTAAGCCGGGCTGGGGGGAAGGGCTCGGCTCTGATTCCTCCCTGCACACAGCAAGGAAAACACAGCCCCTTCCCAGCGGCGTTTCACCACCGAGACCCCGATGAGCCCGAATCCTGCAAGAGCAGGACCCAGATCAAGGGGGAAAGCACCGGAGGAGCGTGGGCTCCACAGCCACTTCAATACGTATGAAGTTTTCCATAACCTCACTTTTCAGACTTTGCTTCCTAAGCGGCAGCGACCAAGGAGCCCACGGGGGGCGGTGGGGACAGCGGGCCGGAGGGGCCACGCGGTGACCTCGCCGGTCTCGTGCCTCCCTCGCTTGGGCTGGTTCCGATTTGCTCTTTCCCGAGGAATTCGTTGTCCTTGGCAGGCGCCCCGCGAGCGGCCGGCGCTCCCGCGCCAAGGTGAACCCGGAGCGGGGACGAGGGGCCGGGGGCGGCTTCCAGGTCACCTCTTCCCACCCCAAGGACCTGTGAGAAGGGGAAGGCTGGGGAGGGGGTTTAAAATTTAAGCTGGAATAAAGCAAAGAGAAAAAAAGGAAAAAAAACAGATGACAACTGTTACTAATTTCAACA
The DNA here is from genome assembly GCF_037038585.1 of Patagioenas fasciata. NCBI lineage: Eukaryota > Metazoa > Chordata > Aves > Columbiformes > Columbidae > Patagioenas > Patagioenas fasciata. Next base: position 3,943,090 of record NC_092546.1, on the reverse strand, counting down.
TCGGGGCTGCAGACAGAATTCCCTGAAAGCCTGGCTTTTTGGCCGGGGAGGCAGCTTTATGGGAAGGTAATAGGAAGCAGATGGGCTCTGCTCGGGGCCAAGAGGAAGGTTCAAGGTGCCTCCTAGTGCAGAGAAAAGGAATTTAACTGCTTTTAAAGATGCAGGGCCCGGTGGCTTCCAGGTTTCTCATCCAACTTTTGCAAATTATGAGCTCAGGTGTCCTTTTCCTTTTTTTTTTTTTCTTTTTTCTTTTGAGACAGAGAGAAATAAATACAAACACAGATTTCTTCTTCCAGCTTTCCCCAATGGGAGGAAATACTTACAGAGCATCCCCCCAGGCCCTTCCACTGACACCTTCCTGACACGCAGCACCTGCGAGCGGGGACAGTGGTACCACCTCACCACAAACAGCCATTCCGGGCTGTGCTATCAGCAACGGCATTAACGAACAAATAAAGGTCACCAGCCCTCATGGTTACTTCGTTCTGCTGTAGAACTGGGTACTGGCACTTGTTGATCACTTATTGTGATGCCACGTCCCACAGCTTGGCAGCTTCGTCCCCGACTCCGTCCTGACCCTGCCAACATCAGACCCCGCGGGACGGCAGCCCCTGCGAACACAGCACCGCAGGGATTCCTGCTCCTCCGTCCATCCACTCCAACTTGGCATAGTTTGACCAGTTCAGATGTTATCATCGGGGGAAGAGCTGCAAACGTGGCTTTGCTCCATGGGCCTTATTTTCCTCGCAAACCAAGCTAAATGCCACGGGGACCGCAGGGTGCTGGGATTGACGTTTTCTGGCCATGCCAATGCGTGGAGAGACATTTGGCAGCAACATCGTGACGTTTCCCAGCACCTGCACCAACCCCCTTGCCCCGCACACCGGACTCTGACCTGCCACCTGTTATCACAGCAAACCTCACGATCCTAAAATCACCTTTTTTCTGAAAAAATCATCCCCCTTCTCACCTGCTGTCACCACAAGTTTTGGCTGTAAACCCCTGGTTGAAACCTATTTCTCAAATACCGCTGCAAGGCAGAAGGACAAATCCTCCGCGTGTTCGACAGGAACAGCGCTGGTTTCAGCTCACGCTGCTCTAATAAAGGGACACCAGGAAAGCCACCATCAGCGTTAATTAATCAGCAGCTCACTGCCGGGAGCTTCGGCTGCAGAATGCAAAAAATGGGTTAAAGTCACAGGTCTGCAGAACTGAAAACAAGAGCTTGAACCTTAATCTGCTTTGCTGCTCCAAGCCTGGCCTCTCTGGGGGCACGGCAAGCAAAGAATTAGAAACACGTAGCTATCGCTGTTCACCAGAAAACAGCAGCTCCAAGCCACGGGACGGTTCCTGCCCACGCTGCGCTACAGCAACCCTTTAGGATCCACTCGCCGTCGCTCGGGCTGATCCCGCTATCGAGCCTGTGCTGGAGGAAAGCCAAGGGCTTTTGCCTTTCCCTTTATTGCTGAGAAGGGACCTACGACGCCTCACTTGTAAGGGCTGTTTCACCCCAGCCCAAGCGCGGTTCTTTGCAGACACTCAGCCCAGCGACTGCGGGGTCAAATTCAGGCTTTGTCCAGAGCGGAGATGCTGCTTTCACGCTGTTAAAATGAAATCCAACTGTCACCAGCAACGTGGGCAATCCAGGCTGATGCTGCCGGTCTGAACCCAAGGTGAGGGATCTAAGCCCAGGTTCCCATTCCTCTGCCAGCACCCGGTACCGGCCCGGTGAGCCGGGAACGTCCCCTCGCTGTCCCCAGCGCTGAGCCCCGGTCAGGCCCTGCGGCGGGCACACCCTCTGTCCCTTTGTACGAGCGAGCTGCACAGGGCCCTGGGCTCGCTCCAGTACTGTGTGGGAGTAGTTTTTAAAAGAAACAAAAAACATGAGAATTGTTTTACGGTCAAATCTATTCAGTGCAATCTTAGTGAGGAAAAGACTGAATGATCCCCTTGCTCCTCTCCAGAATTCAGCAGGATCTTGAATTTCACCCGCAAAGGGGCAAAAGAAACTCCTGACAAAGCAAGGGCATGCGAGCGAGAGCTGGGAGCACTGGCCTTGCTCTGACACCAACTGCTTTGCTTTCTGGAAATACTATCTCTGTGTTACATAAGGACCTGGCCCTATCTGGAATGCTGGGGTCATTACATTTCTCCAAGTGTGGTAAACTGCTCGGAGGTCCTCAACAGGAAAGCGTGACAGAAGCGCCAGCTCGTATCATCATCACCAGGGAGGGGTGTTGGGCAGGGGCAGCTGAGCCCCAGGGCTGAGCCCCAATGTGGCTGCCAGACCGGCCACCTTCAGCCAGATGTGACTACCGGGCACCCCGGCTGCCACCCTCAGCCTTCCTCTGCTTTCAGGAGATGGCTCCACCAAGCAGGTCCACTTTCAGACGGGACTTATGCAATAGTTTGGAGCCGCTCCATGTGACCCAGACTTGCTGGCCTCCTGCCACCACTCTCCTTGCTGGCTCCAGCCACGCACAAAACAGCCGAATTCAAAAGACAACCGAACGGGCGGTAAAAGAAAGTGCATCTCGCCTACCACGCAGTGCCCCTGCCAACTACACACATGCACCACGTGTGTAAATACGCACACGCCATCCACACATATGCAGACCCTGGCTGCAGCTGTTTGTGTGCAGCTGTGCATGAGGACACGTGCTAGAGGAGGTTCTCAGGGACATGGCTTAGCGATGGACTTGGCAGCGTTGGGTTAACGGTTGGACTTGGTGATCTTAAAAGGTCTTTTCCAATCAAAATGGTTCTATGATTCTAGCTGTATGAGGATGCTCACTACCCACACACTCCTCCGCGTGCCATCACGCACCATCAATACCTCTGGATACATGCACAATGCTGTTTTTATAACTGGCATCCCCACGTCTGCGTGACCATCTCCTGCCTTCACTAAACCACCTCTTCTCTCTGTGGGGCTCAGCACCACCAAGAGAGAATCCAGATTCGCATCTCCACAGCTCCGTCCCTGTCCTCCTAAAGCTCCCGCTGCACCAGTGTGGAGCAAGGAACATCTCTGCTGTGCTCGGGATGCGGGACAGTGTCCCGGGCTCTTGGAAAGGCCAGGAGCACTCACAGCTCCGAGCAGGCAGGGAAGCAGACGCTGCACCAGCCGCCTGCAGCCCTTGTGCTTACACAACGCAGCAACACGAGGCACTGAGCCCTGCGGTTGCATAAAGACAAACACCCACCTGTGCCAATGCTGAGCTCTGCTCACCTGCAGAACCACCCTCTCCCGGAGGGATCTGCTCGGAGAAAGGGATGTGCTGTTCGTCCCAGCTCAGGCAGGAGCAGGTTTTATACAGTTCTATACAATTATACCTGACAAAGGCCTGTCACAGCTCACACGCCGAGCGTGGCACGCTAAATCTGACCCCTTCTTCAACGTGGCCTCAGGGCAGGGCCATAAATCGCACATCTGCAGTTCTGTACCTGTGCTGGGACGCTCCAACAAAGACGTGTCTGGTCTACAGCCACTGCAGCCCCTCTCATCGCCTGCCACAGCACGTGCGTCCACGATACAGCACAGGCTCATATGCTGAAGCTGGAGAGACAAAGAAAGCCCCACTGAGCTTCCCAGGAAAAGCATCTGAGGTGACTCCTGTTACCCAGAAGGGCTCTGAGAAGCACCATTGGACCTGCAGTGAGCAGAGAGAACAGCAGCATCTTCTACCCCCAGCACAGCACAGCAGCACCCAAGGCTGCACCCACAGCAGCACAGTCGTGGGCAGGGGACCCGCAGCACTGCCTGGCTCCAGCACTGGCACTGATTTGGTCCTGCCACACCGAACCAAAGAGTAACTGAGGCTGGAAGGGACTTGAGGGGATCTCTGGTCCCACCCCACTCCCAGAACAGGGTTAACTTTGACATTAGATCAGGTTTGGATCACAAAACCTAAGCTGACTCAGGGGAGTGGCTTGGAGGAATCGCAGTGAGCTGTGGAGCAGGACCCTAAAGCACCAAATCAATCTGGACCACACTGTCTTTGCAGGAAATCACAAATGTGTCCTTTCAGACATTGTGGTGACACAGAGAAAGGGCGAGGAGCCTTCGCTGGCCAGAGAGGAGGCTCATCCTGATCTGCTCTACCTTCCTCAGTGCTTGTTGGCTCTGTGCTTCCAGCGCCTGGGGATGGAGAATTCCCCTCTGCAGATGTACAGGCAGCAACCAGCCTGCCAGGGCACCGAGAGCGCAAACACACAGCTTACACACAGCCCAGCTTCTGCCGCTGTTCCCGCAAGCAGGTGAACGCTCCTGGCTCCGTTTCCCAGCAGGGCAAACCCAGGCAAGCAGAGAACCGACTTGGCAACAGTCTGAGCAAAAGCACAGGGATGCAGATGAAGTCTTGCAGACGGCAGCGGGCAGTGGACGCCCTCCAGCCCCTACAGGTCTGGAAGATCTGCAGATGGTTTCCAGGTTCCGTCTCCCTTCAAGTGAGCTCTGTCAGATCTGCTATGCAGAGTTTACGGGCCCTTTTTCTCTCCTTGCAGGTTCTCTGTTCAGGGAAACACATGGCCCAGATGGTTTGGATTTGATGGGGGATGGCAGGGTGTGACAGAAAATACATGGACTCACAAGCACATGTGGCTTCCTAACGAGGAAGCTACAGCCCAAAGGCCACCAAATACTTATTTCTGGGCCTGGTCATGGAGGAGCTGCTTTCCTTCATGGCCAGGGAATGAGGAGCCTCTAACCCTGGCAAAACTGAACTCGTTGCTCTGTGGTTTTGACCAAAGCCACTTCGGGGTGTAGCCTTGGTCCTGTTGAGGTCAGTGGCACAACTCTTAAAGCAGGAGGCCAGGATATCACCCATGAGCTCAGCTCAGCTGGAACCAGCATTAACGGATGTTTGAGCTCAGAAGGATTTGCAGACCCACACGGGAACAGATTTCTCTTATGTAATTTTCCCTTTAAAAAATTAAGCTATGACGGAAGAGCAAGATTCACAATAGCAATAACAGTAGGTTGGGATGCTAAATGGGTACGTAAATACACTGAATTTTCAGACACGATAAACCCCAAGCATTCTTTTCATGACCTGGGAGAAGGTAAGAGAGCAGCAATGGAACAGCCGGACCCTGCGCTTCACATGTGCCACTGACATCGCTCCACTGAAGTCAGATGGAGCTAAAATATTTTGGCCGAGTTCCTCAGTGGAGAATCTCCAAATTCTTGAAGTGGTTGCAGACTTGGAGGCACTCACAGTAACCAAGATGGGAAAATGTGCTTTGATGGTGTCCCTTTAAAACTTCCTTCAGTGTTGAAAAATGAGTCTGCATCCAGGCTGGTGGTTTTCCATGTTTCTCACTCCCCAACCGCCGTATGAGATCCGACCTGCTTATAGATTCCCAGGAAATGTTTGCAACTACTCGCCTTACAAACATTTCCTACGGTGGTGAGGTCAGGGGAAGATCTTTTTGACTTGCATATCTCCAGCACATCTGAGCTGACATCACCCCAATCACTAACGAATTGTTTCTGAAAACTTGACAAATTTGGTCCAAATTCTGTTTGTTTTCAAGTTCATTGAGATCTAGGCAGCACAGGACGTGACAAACACATCCTGCGGTGTTTCTGGCTTAGAATGAACTCATTGCTGGAAACTTGGCAAGAAAAGTGGTTTTTGGAGTTGGGGGTTTCGGATAATCTTTAGATAAGTGTTTGAACAGAATCATCCCCTGGGTGGGCCTGATGCAACCTGTGCTGAGAACCCTCCATGGAGCTGCTCCTCTGGACAGCTGAGCCCACAGTGCCTCCGGACCAGGGTTTCACGCGATGATAAGCATCTTACTCCTCCCCATAAGAGTTTCTGGGTGGCCTTGAGCCACCAGCGATAACAGGGCCTCTCGCATTACAGGTTTGGTACTTAAAAGGCCTTTGGCATGAGGAACAGACACTGTTTATGTTGAGCAGGCAACACCTTTCCCGAGGGCAACGCTTCACCCCACCGCTCAGTCCTGTTATCGGATCTTCCTCTGCCAAACGAAACAGCTCAGCCCCCCCTGAGTCTTATCTGGGAAAAGCATGATTTACAGGAGATGACAGGACCTTTCCCATCCACCCAACCAGGGCAACGCAGCTGGAGATGAGCGCGGGAGGTTTTAGGGATCTAAGGAGGAGAAGGAAAGGAGATGGTGCTGCCGTGGGGCGAAGCGGGAACAACGGGAAGCAGAGGATGGAGCAACTGGAGCACTCGGCATGTTCCATATATGGAGAAACTTCATGACACTGGAACAACCTTCCAAGAACCCGAGGAAGCCTCATGGAGACATTTCAGACTAGTCCGGGCAAGGCTGTGGTGAGCGGAGCGGAGCGAACACCCCAGTGCCAGCCAGGGAGGTACCTGGGTGCACAAAGCGTTTCCCCTTCTACCATCCCTAGCACCAGGGGGACACCAGGAATGAACAACAGACTTAAAAATCTCCCTGCTCTCACCCGTCATGCGCTACATCGCGCGCTGTCACCACGTGAGCTCTGCTAACGAGAATGTTGATGAACAGAATCAGAAACAGATCTCTGGTGTGGCCGAGCTGTCTCCAGCCAACATGGGTATTGGTGCGGCCATACACAGGGAAACAAGCAGCCCTTGGAGTTTACATCCCTGTGTACGCTTGACCAACAAAAGTCCCCCAAAAATGAGGCTCTGTGTGAAATTGTCAACGTTGCTACACAGCTGGGGCTGGGGGGCACTGCCCCAAACGTGCTCCCAGCAGCTCCGCGCGGCCCTCCGGGTGATTCTTTGCCTCCGGAAGATATTTGCCAAGGTTATTTTATAAACTCCTTTCTATTTATAGCACAGCTCCTTCAGCTCTAATGAGATAATCTTCTGGCATTTCACCATCACTAATATTTACTTTGATGTTTAAAATAACATGTTCTGAAGGATTGATTTTTTCTTTTTAAAAAAATAAACTAAAAACATAATCAGAGCAGAGAAATACGCGACTAGTGCAAGAGGGCCAAACGCCTGGTGATGCACATGAAGTTAAGGACATTGCAAGTTTTTCAGGGCAGACAGTTTGTAATCCTCTGACCACATCGTACGGGAGGAAAAGAGCCATTGGCAGCTCCTGAAGATGGAGAGAGATGGGGAAAGAGGGCGAGGGAGTGCAGCGCGTGTTTATTCTCAGGAACGAAGACAGCGAGGAACACGGAATTCTGCAACAGGGATTATAGCTGCTGCTTTCTGCAATTGAGGGTTTCGCCCATGGCGGCTCCGTGTTAAGAGAATGATATTTTAGAGCAGCAAACACGCCATCAGATGGGTTAACGCAATAAAAGAGAGCCGAGCGGCGTGTGGCTGGGGAGCAGCTGCCCCGCTCCTGCCGTCTGCAGACGCTTTGAAACACAACCCTGCGTTTTTATGGAAACTCTGAATGTTGGAGAAGGGTGAACATGGTTTTCATTCTCATAAATGTTTTTCCAGCGCGCAACGCTCTTCGGGCTCATTCCTTCTCCAGGGAGACGGTTCTGATTTCAAAGAACATTCGCGTTCCCTCCACCCCAGACCACCCCACTCCAACCTCAAAGAGACCTCTCTGGAAAAATTATTTTAAAGAGTGTTTTACCTTTTCTAGTGTTTTCCCTTCTTCTTTCCCCCCTTTTAACTCCTTAAGCTTTTTTCTTCTTTTCTTTTTCCCAGCAGCAGCCAAAAGCTTCTCTCTCCGCTTCGGTCCTGCGTGTGTCAGAAAGTTTCCAGGCTGAGGGTTTATGTCGCCTTCCTCAATAACCTTCTTCTGTCAGAGCCGGGCAGCGCTGGAGCTCCAGCCTTTGCTAAAAGGTCTCCTTTCAGGAAGTGAGCAGTAATAAGAGAGCGGCTCGGAGGCAGCATGTATAGGGGCTGCTTGAAAAAAAGAAGAAGAAAAAAAAGCTTTGCTCAGGAATTTTGCCAGGATTATCCAAAAAAAAAAAATCCCCAAACCCACAAGGCAATAAAAGTCCCGCCCTGAGTGCTGACATCAGTGCAGAAGGCAGGTCTTGCCTGCAAGGGTATAAAGCTAATAAGCTCAGCCTTTCTGAGCAGGCAGATTCCCCCAGCAGCCGCGGTGCAGGCAGAGCCGGGGGCGATGCAGGCGGCTCCATGGACAAGAAAACACCCCCGTAGAAGCAAGCAAAATCCCAATAAATGCGATAAGCAAAGAGGCTGTGCTGATGGCAGCAGGAAAAAACAAAAACCCAAAAACAACAGACAAAGCAAACCAGGATATTGTTTGTTTTCCTCCCAAACACCTCCTCCCAACTCACACTTCATTTTAACCATCGTCTTCAAAATGCTCTCAAAAAGCTGGCCTGATGAAACGGCCTTAAAAGCAGCTGCGCTCTGCACTGATGTTAGTTATGGGCTTTAAAATCTTACAAAAAGCCCTCAAGAATTTGCTAATGGTTTACAAAGCCCCTTCCCTCCTGAGTTACATCATTCTCGCCCCGCTGGCTCTCGTGGTGCTGTAACTCCTCTTCTGCTGCCACCGTGGAGTGTCCCACAGAGGACAATGTATTTCTAAAGTAAGGAATAAACACTGCAAATAATAAAATACTGCTTGTTTAAAAACCAAGCCCTCTCAGGACACAATAAGCAACAAAAAAGGGCAGGAGCTCATTTCCTTCTTCCTTCTGAAATCGTTCGTCTTTGAGATTAGAAAGCTGAATATGTGAGCCCTGGTGAGGAGAGAATTTAAAGAGAGAATTACCTGGCAATTCTACAAATATTATAAAAATGGACAGCTCCGAATTGTCCTGGGGAAGGACACTGGGAAAGGACAGCAGCAGGCAGTGGGGACCCAGCCTGAACCCATCTCTGGGGACACACAGACCCCAAAACCACTCCCAAGGAGCCTTTTAGTCTAAAAGGATTTGAATGATGAGTAAGGGGGGGGGGTGGAATTGCTGGGGGAAGAGATAAGCCAAGCCTTCGAGCAAGCTTGCTGAGCGTAAGACTGCAAGGCAGGGCTTGGGAAGGGGCTGGAGGGTCTGTGTAGTGTAGCATGGATCAGGACAACCACCCCAGCCTGCCCCTCCAGGTCTGGATGTCCCAAATGCACAGGGTCCGGTGCTGGACAGTCCAGACTGACCCAGCACGGGCTGTGTGTGACCAGCTGACCGGCAGGTGGGAACGGAGGGAGGAAAACCCACAAATACTTCACCAGCACTGTGTCCTAGCGGGATGCTGGCCATGGGATGCCTGAGAAGAAGGATTAGGAAAAAAAAGCAAGAAGCAGTGATACTTTTTGCGGTGTGTCCTCCTACATCCTCTGCTATCAGTAAACTAAGTGCAAGCCTGAAGACTTATCTTTGCATTTAACGGCCATAATTCATTTTCTTCCATGGCTTTGTGTAAACCCTAATTTGAAGCCCTCTGAACTCCACTCCTCAGATGGAGAAGCCCCGTGACCTGAGCAGGAGATACCCAGGAGAGACCCCAAATACGTGGCATTGCCTGGTAGGCATGTGCATCCTAACAGCCCTCAGAAAACAAGGGAAAAGAGCCTTTCCTCCCAGAAAGAGAGGCCTGATAGTGGGAGTTCTCAGCCCCTGGAGCATCCCAGAGCAAGGGCCGCTCTTCCTTGCAGGCATTCAGACTAGAAAAGCCTGGCTCTCCATTTTAAAGCTGAGTTCAAAGGGACTGCGCTCGCTGGGTTTTTGGCCAGTTCCCTGGCTGGGTGGAAAGAGCGGTTTCCTTCCTCCCCAGGCCATGCTGGCCATTGTCGGAGCCCCCAAAGCACATGCTTAAAAGAGCAACTAAGTGAAGTATTCGGGGTTTAATTGAATGGTGCCGCTTACTTAATTGCTGAAAGCATGGCCTGGTGCCATACCAGGAGCTTTCTGTCTGCTGACGCTTGTCTCCAAACACACTCGGTGTGTAATGAAGAGAGAGGCTGCAGGAATTCATTGTCCGGCTCTGTGCATGGCTGCCCCTGGCCCTTCCCAGGGAAATTCACTTTTCCCTGATGTCTCCAGTCCCTCCTGATGGTAAATAGGGTGTGATAGACTCCCGATATACAATGGCAAACAATCACAGAATCACAGATCATTTTGGTTGGAAGAGACCCTCAAGGTCATCAAGTCCAACCATTAACTCTGGCACTAAACCATGTCCCTAAGAACCTCATCTATATGTCTTTTAAACAAGCAATCTGTGCCTGGGGCCAACGGTGTCCCCAAACACTGGCCACTGTCATTTGTACCAGACCATGCAAACCCCTTGGCTCAAAAACTAGGTCTGACTCCAGTCTGGACCCATCTCTGGAAGGGTGATGGAGCCACCTCAGAGCTGTTTAAACCCCAAGCCAAGGTCTCCATCATCCGCACAAGAGCCTCGAAAACAGGGAAAAGTAAAGGGACCAGACATCCACAGGGTTTCATGGGGAACGAACAGTGACTACAATTCACCTCCTACATCAAACAGTGTCAGCCAGATGCTTCCTGTGTTTCTGGGATGAGATGAGGACGCATTTCCAGGAGACACCAGAAATCCTCTCCCTGCTGGGATGGAGCGGAGCCCCGTGCTCAGCACAGCACCAGGTCCGTGTCCCCAAAGCTCCGCAGCCGGTGACACTGCACCCTCCTGTGGCTACACGTGGCAGAGGCTGCGCTGGGATCCTGCGCGCTCCAGCATCCCGCGAGCACCAGGATCAGCACCAGGCTGGCAGAAACCCTGCGGGGCTGGTGCATGGAACCCTGGGGAAGCACAAAGTTCAAAGCTTCCAGACAAAACTTGGCCCCGTGGGCTGCTGGTGGTGCTGGCCGATGCTCAAACGCACCCAGCGTGCCCAGCTGCAGCACCACGACACCCAGGCCAATACTCATTTTAAGGCTTGTAAGGCTGCAAACTCCATCCTCCTTGCCATTAAAATACATAGTGAATGATGTTGAGCCCTAATGAGGTAATTTTGTGTAACCATTTTGTACATAAAATGAAAGAAATTCTCTTTTTTGCCATGTCTACACTGCAGGGCCTGGGCAAAGTTCCCAGCTCTGCCTCTACATCACAGCCTGGCCCCAAGTCCATGTTGGGACTCGCTGCTTGGCCACAGAATAACCCTTTTTATGGTTGTACTGTACCTAACACAATAACAATTCAGTCTTTTAGCTACTGCTGTAATAAAGTATACTGCTTTGTTTGTAGCCCAAATATTGCAGGTTGAGAGTCTGCAAGCCAGCCCAGCTGTAAACAAATGTTTTTGTTTGTTCCACTAGTGTGGAGACACGCAAACTAATTGCCCAACAGTAAAACTCAGTTTAATTAAACCCAGGTGTTCAATCAAATTGGGTTGGTGTCTCCTAAACTTGTAACTCCGGCTTGAAAGAGCCACCGCTGGCTTTGAAAGCACAGCCGTCAAAAAGCAATTATCACAACCATTGTACATTGCCTAAACTTGGGGATTTTTGGCAAAAGACAAAAGTGCAGGTGAGCCTTGCTGAGGGCTCAGGACCGAGAGCTCTGCTCGCACTCCTGGGTTGGGTGTGTTGGGATGCTGCATTTTCACCCTTGCAAACTGCCAGTGACTCATTCCTTCTATCTCAGGATCTCACCTTGTCCTTGGAAAAACCTTTAATATGGATTTCTGAGTAAACATCACCTACAGCTCCATGTCAGAACGTCAAAGGGCTCCTCGAGGGGGATTTGGCAACCAGATGTCCTACAGTTGAGTAACACTCAAAGACAGTTTGCGTTTTGCATATCTAACCCTATTACTATATGTTTTTATTCTAATCGGTCTTGAGTATCAGCAAGCTCAACCTGTCACGATCAGGGCCCCGGTCCCAACTTCTTCTGCCTGCAACAACAAAACACTTTGGGATTCCCCATCCACCTCTTTGCATTCAGCAGAAAGAAACTGCGGTGCTACAGCCCTTCTGCCCATTCGCCAAGGGTTGGCGCTGAATCCTGAGCCTTTACCCATCTCTTCCAGGTTAAGGAGCTGCCGGCTGGCAATGGGAGAATTAAACACACACAGTTTTCTAGGAAGGGAGAGATGTCCCTGAGGAGCAGCTCCAAACCCCACCAGAAACAAGCACTGTTTGGTGGGACTGGTGTCAGTGGTTCCCACCCAGCTGTTGGTGTTACGGCTGTTCTGGCACAACAAATTGCTGCTCAGAAAGCAGGGCAGGGAAAAACAACAGCAAGGAGAAGCTTCTTGGGTTACTGAGCTGAGGTCTTGACCATCACAAACCACAGCTCCAAAGCAGCCCTACACAGAGGGCCTTTCTTAGAATCACTTTGGTTGGAAAAGCCCCTCAAGATCATTAAGTCCAACCGTTCCCCCATTCCTGGCACTGCCCCATGTCCTGAGAACCTCATGTCCGTCTGTCCAACCCTCCAGGGATGGTGACTCCAACACTGCCCTGTGGAGCCTGTTTCAATGCCCCACAGCCCTTTGGGGAAGAAATTGTTCCTAATATTGTACCATTGTACTCATCTTGTACAACAGCAGCTTTCACCACCTTCCTCTGACTTGTTTTCTTCCATAGAAGACCCATTTCCTGGCACTGAGAAGGTCTCAGAGCTCTTCAGAGCCACATAGCTTTTATTTTCTCTTCTTTTCTTTCCTGTGCAACAAGGAAATAGGTCACATTTCAAAGAAACCAGCAAACGGAGCTTAGCAAATGCCAGACAGCTCACTGGATGGTGCTGCCCGTTCCCCTCCCGCCTTCCAAAAATCGACGCATTTCGCACTCGCCGAAGAACATTTTGCCCTTCGTCCCTTTCTTTCTTCGAAATCGCCATAAGGAAGCCCCAACGAGGCAGCCGGCCCGTCCGCAGACCAGGTAAGAGGCGCTTTGTTTGCCGTTGGTATCTCGAGCAGCTCTTACATGACACGGCCGCTTTGTTCCTTGGCTCGTACCCCCCTGTGCACCCCGGGAGCATCAGGATTTCGTGGAGATCCTGTGAAACATTGGTGTTAACAGTCCCAGATTAATCCATCACAAGACCACTCCAGCTTTTCTATCAATGACTCCATTGATTCAGGAAAAAGAAAAGGTTTGAATTAGGGGGCACCATATTCTTTTTGAAGATTTAGATGGGTCAGGAGATGTTGAAATGACGGCTCATAGTCCAATATTCAGGGCCAGCCATTGTCCCTTCCCTTCACCGCTGGACATGACATCACAACTTGTCTCCTCCAGCAATTTCTCTCTAAACTGCCTGTGAGCCTCAGCAGCAACATGGGATGACTTAGGATACCTGCTCCAAATACTCCAGAAGGACTTCAGCAATTTTCTACTGACAAATATAACAGCAAATAGACTCAAAAAACAGAGGCCTGTGGCAAACTCACATTTACTTCCCTTCATTTCTTTGTCATTTCATCTGTTACTGCTCAGTGCTTTTCTGTGCAAACAGGCACAACTCCAATTCAAGCACAGTCTGTGATGTTACAGCATAAACTGGAACAAAGGAAAGTTGAGATTAAACCTCAGAGAACATTTCCTAATGGGGAGATCTATTAGGCTGTGGAATAAACGCCCAGGGATGCAAGGGAATCCCATCACAGGGGCAGAACTGGAGAAGGGATCAGGCAGAAGGTTCCTTTGCTGGCATGGGGATAAACAAACTCATCTATAAGGTTATGGTTCCTAATATATTTACAGTTTTTGTATTTTAAGCTTTTCATCATCAGTTTTCCTCTTGAGGAGGGTCCCACATCTCTGAAAAGTTTGCTGGTGCTCCTGGGACAGGATTTCCTAAAGAAACAACAGCAGGAGCCACAGCAGCGTTCACAATCCACACATATTCATTCTCACTTCAGACATCGATGTTCAACAAAAGCCCACCAAAAATGTCAACAGCAGAAGCAAAATACTTCTGTGTTCAGTGTTCAGTTTTCCACAGAACATTAGCTGAACTGGAAATTACCTTGGCCAGAGAAAAATTGAAAGTATTATTTTCCCTAATGGAACTTGGAATTGCAGAAATTAGATATGGGAAAGTCCTATTAGCTCATCCCAGTTTCTTCCTGCCTGTAGAGGATTATTCCCTACAGCGCATTTTCTGATCCGGTCTCAAGTGACTAGCAATGGGACTTGCACTATTTCCCCATGTTCCACATCCTGATGAATCTTCTTGTTAGGAAATGTTTCTTGATAACCAGACTTACTTTCCACTGATTAATATCTTCTCCTTTATCCCCCATGTCATCTTATCAGCACATTCAAAACAGCTTTTCCTCTCTGAAAGATGATCATACCCTTTAGATACTTCTGCCTTGCTATCAAATTTCTCCCTGTCACTCTTGCTCAACAACTCATGTGCATCCTCCATTAATGTGCTCATTAATCAGCCCAGTCAGGCCTTCCATAGCTTTTATTGCTCTCTCCTGAACTTGCGATGTTTCCAACACTTCCAGCATCAAATCACCTACTGAAACAAGAAATCTCGATAGCACCAAGGTGCAACTGGTACCGAACCACATGGGTGGTATGTGTTTTATATTTTTTAAGGTTGCAGGAATGGTGTTACCTCTAGACAGCTTGTTCCTCCCCCAGTAGAGCTGGTAGCCCAGCACAAAAAGTCAGTGCCCATCAGGAGGGCATCAAAACCCCCTTCGCTGCAGAGCCCTGCACACCAAAGAATATGGAGCTCTGCACCTGACCTGCCTGAAGTGCACACACCACAGTCCTCCTCGCCTCAATCTGCCTCTACCTCCTCTTCCTCCTCCATCTTTTCTTCTTCCTGGGCTTTTCAGGAAGAGAACTGCACACCCCTAAGAAGTGCAGACAGTGGCTGCGATCTTCCAGGGAGACTCTAGGCATTGCAAAAAAACAAATGCTGTTAAACTTCAAGCTCAGCAATCACATCTATATCTAAGTGGCAAAGCATAAATGCAGATGTTTATGTAAAAAAACCACCATCATTTTGTGGTTGGAAATAGAGTTGTCAGCCACTTCACCACCCAGAGCAGGGAGGGGGGGAAGTTGTTCAGAGCAGCATCGACCCTGCTCAGCAGGTTTTGGTCCTTCCAGAGAAGGACCTGAGCCAGTGCAGGACATAATAAACTTATTTAAACACAAGCCCTATGGGGAGAGGCTGAGGGAGCTGGGCTTGTTCAGTCTGGAGAAGAGGAGGCTTAGAGCTGAGCTCAGCACTCTCTAGAACGACCTGAAGGGCAGTTCTAGCCAGGGGGGATTGGGCTCTTCTCCCAGGCACTCAGCAATAGGACAAGGGGGCATGGGCTTCAACTCTGCCAGGGGAAATTGAGGCTGGAGATTAGAAAGCAATTCTGTGCAGAGAGAGTGGTCAGCATTGGAATGGCTGCCCAGGGAGGTGCTGGACTCACCGGCCCTGGAGGCTTTGAAACTGAGATTGGCCATGGCACTTAGTGCCATGATCTGGTCAATGGACTGGAGTTGGACCAAGGGTTGGACTGGATGAGCTCTGAGGGCTTTTCCAACCCAGTCCATTCTGTGATTTCCAGCAAGATGCATCACAGCCAGTGCCCTCGCAGCGATGCGACTCGAAGCCCCTTGTCACCTTCACTACACCCACACTACTCATGGTAGAGCCAAGGAATGGGTCCAAGCCACACGCAGACCATCGATCCTCCCATAAATGCCTCATTTAACCTTTCTGCGTCTTGCTGCTCCCCAGAGCCTCCGTACTGTCTGGAGTCAACCTCTAGGCCCCTGGTATTGTGTGCTAAGTTATTTCAGCAAACATGGTAAGGCAGGGCGGCCAGGTAGAAGGAACCAAAAAACAGAGCCCTCCTCCTCCAATTTAGGCATGTTACTGCAGTTTTCTGTCATTGGCTCAACGGAACCATCTGCTAGACCCAAAACCCAGAGGATTCTGCTCTTCTGGGTTAGTTGTGAACACCAGCTCCACCTCGGTGGCAGGGACAAGCTCTGTTCTCACTCATCCCCAGGACAAACAGGGACAAGCTCTGTTCTCACTCATCCCCAGGACAAACATCTTGAAACCCTTTGTTTAGACACAATGACCCAGAGCTGAGTTATCAGACACAAGAGCACTCGGGGACACCAGGCAGGAAACTGCACCTCACTGTGTTTGACTACGGACGTTAGATCCTAATTAAAAGCTGTTGAGGATCAATGAGTCTGGAGCCAGGAGTGCTTTCAGTGGCTCTACAAAGGCTCAGCAGGGTGTTTCCACAGCCTTCCAAACCAAATTCACATGCACCAGCTGAGCCTTAGGGGACACAGTGACTTTGTTTGCCCCATCACACAGCTGTGTCAACCCGCTTGGGGACCCCAGCACCCCATGTTCCAGACCTGCCCCCACAGAGAAAATAATACTGCACACCAGGCAGCTCCAAGTGGCACCAACACTCAGGTTTCTGTTCCCACACTAATCCAGCCGCTGAAGCCTCCAGCAAAGCTCTGCTCTGGGTGGGGGTCAGGGGGCTTGCGCCCATCTACATCACTGAATGTTCATGAAATATGAATATCAGCTTGAGTTTACACAAAAAAACCCCACATTCAGTTCAATTTTCTATGCCCCTCACCACAGTTTTTTGGAAAAATATGGTTCTTTATGTTCTGATTGATCAAGGCCTGCCAGGCTACTATGGAGGGTAAACACTTGCCCAGGGATCTTTTAATGGAAAATAAGCACAAGATAAAGAATCAATCCCTTTTTATTTAGGGAAAGAGCCAAGTATTTAGCCAAACCATCTATAGCTGGTGAGTCAGCTTTGTTACCCATGATGGGCAGTGCAAAGCGGACTAAGAGCAGCCGCTTGCATTGCTCTGTGCTGCTCTTCCTGGGTGCTTGGTTGTGCCTTCCATCCACAGCCAAAGCAATGGACAGCCAGACAACAAGGTTTTAGGAAGAGACGGGTGCACCCCACTACAAGGAGCATGTGATACACCACGGGCATGACCACGTGCAAATAGGAAACGTGCTCATGCGTGCAATTCACCTGCATTAATCCAGAAGCACTAACACACCATCTGCACGTTCCAGAGACCCATTGGTGCTTCCTGCTGCAATATTCTCACTGTGCTCTGGCTGATGGAAGCCCACGCTGTCTATTTAACTCCCTTGCTATGGCACGGCAGAAATATCTGCCCCGGGCTCCTGTGAGAAGCACCAAGTTCTGCTTCATGCTACCCCTGTGGCATCTGCATTGCAGGCTCACAGGTACCGGTGAACACTCTGAGGAAGCAGGGTTAACACCAGAAAGCTGCTTTCTGGGAACAGGGCGATCCCAACCGTTAAAACAACAGCTGGAACATAAAAGGCAGATAGCTGTACCTAGCAGGCCCCCATGCAGGTGGCCGTTCTCTCCCCAGCCCCCTCCGGTCTCCTGCTCTCAAAGCTCGAGGAGCAAATTGCTTCCGCTCATTAGCATTTGACAAATAACCACAGAAGGAAAACAAGCCCCCAGCAGGATATGAATGAGCTCAGGCCTTTATTGCCATCCGACTGTACTGAACAAGCATGTCATCGATTTTCCATGCTCTGCTGCACCGTTTCTCCCTTTTGGAGAAGGACGAGCACCCTTGCCCGCTCGGGCAGGCTCAGAGCAGCAAGGAGGAAAAATCCAAGAGCTGCAGGATGGGAGCAGAAGTGACAACTCCTGAGGGTCTGGGCACAGGTAGGAGCATCAGGCTGGCTCTGCAGCAGCGGCTGTGAGCAGCGTGTGGGGATACGTGTTCTAACGGAGCCGAGGGACCCAAGGCACTGGCTCCTTATAGCACACATGTACCGTAACACCAAGGCCACACACGCTGAAGTAGAACCTTCCCTTCTGTTTTTGATCTCCCATAACACTGTGATGGGGTGGCACCAGGTCTCTGGGCAAGGATTTATAGGGGGCAACAGGGGCACAAAGCCCGTGTCTGATATCGTCCTGTCACTGTTAGGAACCTTCACACCAAGCGCATCACAGCACCACGTCCCTCCGTGTGCCTTGCAAGCGTGGAATTCAACATTTTTCCCTCCAAAAAGGACTGTGGACTGTCCCCAGGGCCAAACAGCTCCCATGCTCCACTTCAAAGGGGGAGGCACATGAAGTATTTCTGCACCTGGCCTGGGATCCACAGGCATTGCAGGGGCAGTTTGGACTTACCTGCAAGAGCAGACAAGGTCCTTAGGGGAAATCAGGCAGGTTTTTCTGTGGAGTTTCTGTAAACAGAACCATTTCAGGCAGGACTGAGTCAGTACTACTCCCTGAGAAGCTGAAAAGATGATTATCTTCACATGCGAGCAGAAGGCACACTGTTTATGAGCACAAACATAAATGGGCTCACACTTTCATAAACTCCCACTCACACATAGTTCAAGTGTTAATAAATGGTTGAGTAGCTGAGGTTTTAATGAGCAGCCAGCAGGGAGGTTAGGAAAGCAGCTACAGCCAGGAATGCAAGAGCTCATGAGGAAATCTTGGGAAGAGCTGCTGTGGAGTGCATAAATAAAAATTAAACATTAATCAAGAACAATTAGAAGAATGTAGCCAGGTCAACCCAAAGTTAAGTTTTTCGGGTTTTTTTCTTTGAACCTAGAAGCACGTCAAGTCTTTTGTTATTTTAGATTTAAAAAAAAAAAGGCCCAGGAATCAGCCCTTCAGTTCACCCTCTTGCACAGTGCCAGCTGTTCCTGGGAAGAATGACTTGGAAAGGGAACCCACACACTGCAGGCATTCCTCAGCCTTTCACATCTTCAACCAGGCTCTCCACTGCAAATCTAATTCTCAGATCAAATTGGGAACAACAGAAGGGGACTGAGGGGAAGGGCCAGGGCACAGCTGCTCCTCTGCAGCCCTGGGGACCCCAGGAGGTCCCTGTGCGGGTACAGAGGAAGCTGGAGACTCGCTCTGCTTTCTGCCATGGCTCCGCACCTCACCTGCTCCTGCCTCTGAATCCTGTTCTGTAGCAGCCTGTGCTCAGCAGACCCGGTCCTGCTCCCCCCGGGACAAGCAGAGCTGCTGCAGCCCCTCCCAGAGAGCTCAGAGCATAGGTAACTATCATCTTGCCAATATAATAGCCTTTGCTTATACCCCCCCAAATCCCAGCCTCAAATTCCCTCCACTGTTTCCCACTGGTTGGGTACCACAGGGCATACAGACTACCCAATGCTTGCCTCAGTTTAGCTATCTCATTCATCTAGTTCTAACCCCCCACCCTTACTGATTTATTTTCAATATGGATCCCTGGCTCTTTGGAGACCCCACCAGCCAGGCTGACAACAAGCATATTTACCACACAGACCCCACCTCCAGCCACCCAATTAAACACCTTTTAAAGAATTGCTGAATACAACCCCTCCCCACATTGCCAACACAAACCTGAGCAACAGCTCCACCAGCACCAGCACCACCTGAGCCCCTTTATCCCCAGCACACGGTTCCCACCCCCCGGGCAGGACCCTCCTCTGACCGGACACCTTAAAGGGGCAGCCCAGGGCTGAGCTGGGAGGAATTATTGCTGCCAGGACAATGAGACTGAAAACATGGTCCTAACAGGATGCTTAAGTTTGTCAGTGCCTCCTCCTTCTCCATTGGAAAACATTTTCATCGGCGCACCCGCTGCGCTTGGGGTCTGGCTCGGGATTTGCACAAAGTGGTTCTGCTGTTCTGAGAAATTATACAATCAAACCAGTTCCTGATGGTTCTTGTCTGATCTGAGTAAAAGCAAGTGGCCGGCTATATATAGATCTGATTGACTGACATCTCAATAGCTTCCTGCCTGGCTTTCCTGTGTGTCACGGTGCACAGATCCGAATGCTTCTTACGTGGGTGTTGCTTTTTTCAGTGCATCTTCACATCAACTTGCAAACATGGCCATTACCACAGGAGCCCTGGTTTTACGGTTCTTCTCCCTGAACGCTGTTTCTAACCAGGGGGAAGCGCCCAAAGCGAACAGAAACACCCGGTGTCTGAGTCACTACAGCCCAAGGGACAGAGATTAAACAGGTGCTGGAAAAATCAGGTCTTGTTACTTGAAATTAATAGCGGCAGAGGGTCCCTCGCACAGCTTCTTCCAGGTACTAGTTTGTAATGTTTATAAAAGCAATCTATTAAATCAGTTCTCATTTTCATCTGCATTACGCAGCGCCAGAAAACCAAGCTGTGAGGTTTGTGCAGGTCTGTTAAGGCTGGATCAGGGTCCACCCAGGAGCGGTGTTAAGGAACAGAGCTGGAGTTGGGAAGCTGAGCTTAGCTACACCCAGAAGACTCTGGGCTGGTGTATGGGCGAAAGAAAGAGCCAGGATGGCAGGACAAACTTTTTTTAAAGCAAGAGCTTTAGAGAGGCTATACATCCTCCTGCTTAAATCTGCTCTCAGACTTCAGGGGGTGATTTTCCCTCATGGCTGGGGACTCAGGAGCTTTTTCTAATGAGAGTCACTTTCTAACAGGGTTCATTCGTGGCAGCAAGGTGTGTTTGAAATGGGTGGCATAGCCTGAACCAACCTCTGATACTTCTTGACTCACAGCCCTGTGCTTGGAAAGGAAAACCAGTCTGTTTGTAACAGAACTGCCTGTGTAGGCAGCTGGAAACCTTGTGGGAGCTTGGTGGTGATCAATGGCTTCTGCTGTCCCACTTTCACCTGCCTGAACAATTGTCAAACATGTTCCACTTGCTGTGATCTTCTGGCCCTGGGCTTTCCAGACAAGGGAATCAGCATGTTTGTGTGCAGCATCCTTGTACCTAACCGCTGTTTATCCCAGGTAGTAAGCGGAAATTAGTAACACACAAAGAAGGCCATCGACCTCCCACTGCCCACTCAGCAACTCCTGTTCCTCGACTCGTGAACGTGACTCACGAGTCTGACTCTGCAGTTGGAACCAAGAGCTGCAACCCTTGCTCCCCACAGCCCTCGACCCACGGTCCTGGGACCTGCCCTCCCCTGGGACCAGGCGCAGATTGGGATGACCCAGCAGTTGTCACATCTAAGGAGCTGAGCCTGGATATGCCAAGTGTCTGGGCTGCTTTGATGCCTGGAGGCATCAAGGTATCAGGACATTTGGGTTCCAAGCACTGACTTGCCCTCTGTGTCCCAGCCTTGCAGGTCTGCCAAGACCCCACTTTGCTCCATTTGATGAATTTGATGAAAGGGGCTTCACAGTTCAGGCTTATTTATGCTGTGCCTGATACGGTTTACGCCAGTCCCGCACTCAAGCTGCAAACGCCACCGACGGCTTCCTGTTGTGGTTTCCTGCCTCGGCTCAAACGCCTCCTCGCCGGAGCCTGCTCTCCCTTCCTGTTCTCATCAGGGCCATTTCTGGGCTTAATGAAGACAACAAACAAACAGGCAGAGAAAAGTCTGGTTGCCATTAATCCATCTCCCTGTGGCTCTTTGCTGTTGCAGGCTGAGCAGAGCAGGGTGCACATAGCAGAACGGTTTCTCCTGATCCCTGTCCGGTTCCTGCTGATACACAGCATGTATCCAGCCAACCCCTTCCCCTCTCCAGCGGTTCCGGAGGCTGGCAGGAGGCAGCCCGGGCTCTGGGCAAACGGGGTGAGATGGAGCCGGGCGACCAGCAGCACAGGCACAGCTCCAGTCACCGCGTGAGAGCAGAGGCCACATCTGGAACAGCACAGGGGACACAACCCAGCGGGCAGCAACTTCTCCTGTTGTGTTCAGAAATGAGAGTTATGCTGGGAAGAACCAGGCCACTGGGGAGGCCAAACTTTAAATCCTGGGGTCAGTTTTGGGCCCCTCACAAGAAAGGCCTTGAGGTGCTGGAGCGAGTTGAGAGAAGGGAACAGAGCTGGAGAAGGGGCTGGAGCACAAGGGTGATGGGGGATGAGGGAGCTGGGGGTTCAGCTGGAGAACAGGAGCTGAGGGAAGACCTTCTGATCTCTGAACTGCCTGAAAGGAGCTTGGAGCCAGGGGGGTCGGGCTCTGCTCCCCAGGAACAAGCGCCAGGAGCAGAGGAAACGGCCTCAAGTTGCGCCAGGGGAGGTTGAGGTTGGATGTGGGGAACAATTTCTTCCCCAAAGGGCTGTGGGGCATTGGAACAGGCTGCCCAGGGCAGTGCTGGAGTCACCATCCCTGGAGGGTTGGACAGACGGACATGAGGTTCTCAGGACATGGGGCAGTGCCAGCGCTGGGTTATGGTTGGACTTGATCTTGAGGTTCTTTTCCAACCAAAACGATTCTGTGACTCTATGAAATACCCAGCACACCGGCCGAAGAACTGGTGTTTTCTTTACTCTGAAGGCAAGTGACGCATTCGCAGGAAATGCAGATGGAGACAAACACTCTGATCTTTTTGGGGCCAGCATTTGCGCAATGACAGAATCAAAGATCGGGCTCCGGGAAACAAATGAGACCCTTTGAATATGATCATGTTTCCACTAATCACCGGAAATTGGGTGGGATTTTAGATGATTCGATACGAGCCCCATAGCTCTTTGGCAGAAGCAGGTCTGCAGTGACTCAGGCAGCAAAGGGCTGTTCCTCGCGGGACTCCCAGTGGCAGCAGCTCGGCGGTAGGTTTGTCTCTGCTTTTGGGCTGCTCTGAACAGGGCTCTGGTAACGTTTCCACGTTGCAGCTCAATGGAGCCAGCGGGATTAAAGGGACCCTGCGGTGACGGCTGGCCACACGTGAGCTCCGGCTTTCTCCGGAGCATGTGCATCATGTAGAAACAGGAGCTGCCGAACGGGATCAGAGTATCGGCCAATTCACAAACCAGCCAGAGTCAGGTATTGGGAAAAATCCATACATTTTTTCAAGAGACAATTAGGGGAAGGTTTCTTCTTCTTCCTGTCAACTGATGGTTAATGCCTGCCCAGAAGCACTTGGGTTTATCTTTACCTCCTTTTGTTGTGCTTGGTGCAAGTGTGTATCTAAAAGTTTTTCAGGCATTTGATGTTTCAGTGTTATTCCATTTAAGGATTTTGCCTTATAAACTCTCATAGTAAAACTAATTTATTCAGACAGGAAAAATAATTTCCTTTTATTGTGAACAGGACTGGAGAGAAAATGGTAGGAAGTCAAAGCTAAAAACTTTGGGATGTATGTAAGAAGCACATTTTTAATAGTGAAAGTAATTAACCATTGGAACAATTCACTGTGGGATTCAATGCATTTTTTATTGCTTCAGATCTTCAAATGAAGATCAGATGGATTTTTACTTATACTTTCTAGCCCCATTCAGGGCAGGATAGAGAAATCACTGTGGGATTCTCTGGCTGAGGGTATGAATGCCCCCACTGCTGCTCTCCATGAGATGTTTGAAATCATCCCACAGGCAGCTCAGGGCTGAAGAACCTCCAGGCAAAGTCAGAATCCCAATTACACTTCTTTGCGAAATGATGTGCTGGTGAAGAATTTTGCTCCTCTCTTCCAGATCGAACACCAGCAGCGCGTGAGCCAACCCGTGCGGCCCCGCAGAGATGCCAGATGCTGCTGCTCACCTGCCCTTTTACTACGGCAGCATCGCCAGGTCGGAAGCGGAGGAGCACCTCAAGCTGGCGGGGATGTCGGACGGGCTGTTCCTGCTGCGGCAATGCCTGCGCAGCCTGGGGGGGTACGTCCTCTCCATGGTCTACAACCTGCAGTTCTACCACTACGCCATCGAGCGCCAGATGAACGGGACGTACGCCATCGCGGGGGGCAAAGCGCACTGCGGGCCCGAGGAGCTCTGCGAGTTTTACTCCAAGGATGCCGACGGGCTGTGCTGCCCCCTCCGCAAGCCCTGCAACCGCCCCAGCGGGGTGGAACCCCAGCCCGGGGTCTTCGACAGCATGAGGGACAATATGGTGCGCGAATACGTCCGGCAGACGTGGAAACTAGAGGTACTGGCCATTGCAAAGCACAGTAAAGCAAGGTCCTTCTCCTCAGGGGCTGATGACACTAGGAGCAGTCTTAAGTGTTTCTCTTTTCCAGTTTCTCCTTCAGAAATAGGAATAAACATCTTCCCAAGCCAGTGTTGTGTGTGCTCTGCAGGGCCTTGGAGCTCTCTGCACACTCTGCAAACACTTCCCCACGTGCCGTTTGCTCCTCTGCAGCACACAGGGCACTCGCTGCAGTTTGATCATCGCTTTCTGCGTGAGGCACCTGTGCCTCTGTAACACTGGGCTGGAATGTAATGAAACCAGGATTAAACTCTTCCTCAGATATTCCTCACTCTTTGAAATCAGTGGAGGTTTTGCCTATGAGACTGAGGTACTGGGTACTGGATCAGGTCTGTGATTTACATTTAAAAGTAGCTACAGGGAAGTTCCTGCATTTTATTGCAAACTGGAATATAAATATGCATAAGGCAAAACTCTGTAAATGGTAATAGGCAGGCACGTAATTAATTTCCTTCTACCTGCTGTCACCATGAATGTGGCTACTCAGACACCTCAAAGTCCTGGCAGAAAAATGGCTCAGGCATTCTCCTTCTTCGGTCTTTCTAAGTAAGATCTCTAGATTTGACCTATTTTAGACCAAAGGTGCTTGATGGAATGAGGTATTCTATAGCGTTCTCTGAGAAGCTGATGTGTGAACACCAGTAGATAACACAAAGGACATTGCCACCTACTGGCAAACGAAAACTCACCTTGCTTATAACATGTGTGGGGACAGAAAAAGTAATTTAGTGTCTTCCACATGATTTCCAGACTGCACTGCTCTTGACAAGCTGCAGTGTCTGGGGACAGCGAGCAGCCAGGAGGGCAGACCCACCAGCAAGGGTCCTGCGCTCGCAGGAATGGGGCTGAAAGACACCCCATGAGCCTCATGTTAAATCCCCCATACAAATACGATGACTTCTCTCTTCCCTCACCAGCAAGACAATGGACCTCAGCTGGATTTGAGGGATCGGACCTGTTCAGATAGGCAAGAAACTCCGCTCTGTAGCAGAACAGAATTCAACCCACTTTGTTATAGGCATGATTAAGGCTACAGGCACTTCAGTTACAAGACCTTCCAAGTTTTCTGTGCCATCTGCCCCAAAATGGTGCAAATAACCTGTGCTGAAGCCACGCGACAACGCAGTGGAGTGGCAGGAGGTCTCATTTCTCACACTTTTCCAGGGGGACGCACTCGAACAGGCCATCATAAGCCAGGCTCCGCAGGTGGAGAAGCTCATTGCCACCACAGCCCATGAGAAGATGCCCTGGTACCACGGCAGCATCACCCGCGACGAGGCCGAGCGCAGGCTCTACTCTGGGGCACAACCCGACGGGAAATTCCTGTGAGTGGGCAAAACCCCGGCAGATGATCCTGGTACTTTGTACCATTTCCCCACCACCCTGCAGTTATTTGTTTCATGTGACAGTTCCTGAAAGGAGGTTTAGCTGAATATGTGCTTACGGATCTTTCAAAACCAGGGTGTGACACCCCAAACCCATTATTGTCCAGAAAGTATCCAGCCACCAGGAAGAGCCAGTCTGGGCTTTGTTTCTCGTGTTCAGGTTTCTCTATGAAGTGTTCTTGCTAATGCACTGGATGACATGAGATATAGTGTTCGGTAGATGAAGACATTTAACACTGACATGTAGACAGTGTATGGCTAATAAAATACAGGAGAAAGCATTTGCTCTGCATCTCTGCAGAGGTGGACAGTCCTTAATTTAATTATCTCCTGAATGAGTTAGGGTGAGAAATAATTATGTGGAGAGGATGGAAGACAGGGGCAAGAGACTGAAGGCGAAGGGTCCCTCCTCAGCCCCTGCACAGGGGTGTTGGGAAGGTGTAATTCCAACACTGGGGTGCAGGGACACCTTACCAAGCGCCCACTTAGCGACCCCCCACCACTGCAGACTTGATAATTTGCAGGGAAAAGCCTAGAGTTGTTCTTTTAATAGTTCTTCCTCCTACCAGGCTGAGAGAAAGGAAGGAAAATGGCACCTACGCCCTCTCCCTCATCTATGGCAAGACGGTGTATCACTATCGGATAGACCAGGACAAGTCTGGCAAGTACTCGATCCCCGAGGGGACCAAGTTCGACACGCTGTGGCAGGTACCGTGCTGTGGGATACTGATCATTGGTGTCCTCATAAAACGAAGGCACTTTTCCCTTGTTACAGCTGCCCTTGACTTGAGGGACAGGAAGGGCCACGTGGAGCTTTAAAGGCTTTTAGGCCATTCATTGGTGGTTGTAGCCCCTTCTGGAAAACTCCTCCATCCCTGGGTCTGTCTGTCCATCAGCTCGCTTCGCTGCATTCATTTCTGTGCACTCCTAGCTCAGGAAATCTAAGTCTGGGATATCACAGCAGCTCTGAAATAGCGCTGGCTTTACCACTGGCTCCATGCCTGACACCGGTCTGGTGCCTCTCCAAGGAAACAAGAGGATTAGTGCTTTTAATTCCTAGCTTTAAGCCAGGATACTTGAGATGGTTATGTTAATTACACTTGCACCGCATAGGCAAACCGTCACACGTTCAGCCACAGTGTGCACCTCGAATCTCAGCCTGCAGCAGACCCCAATAAGATGCTCATCCCAGGCTGTCCCTCCCATGCAGCCCCCACGTTGCCCCCGCCCCAGCAAAACTATTATGTGCAGATTGCGATTTTGTTTTCCAAGCGACTGACTTCTGTGCAAAGAATAGAGGAGGCCAGAAGTCTTGAGCCAGCTGCCAAAGTCTTTACAGGACAGAAGATGCGGGTGCCAGGAGACACATCCCACCCCTCCTGAGTCAGGGGCTTTGGGGAGTGGAGGGGGCTGTGATGCCCCTGCAGCCCTCGTGAGGCTGGGTCAGGGTTTTGGGGAGTGGGACACAGGGCCCAGCAGCTCTCAGTGCTGCTGGGGGGTCTCCTGTGGCCCGGAGCCCAGCTCTACCCCATGGCACACACCCCAGGCTGGCTCCAGGGGCCGGACAGCAGCGCTTCCTCCGGGCAGGGCTGTCTGGGGGACACACATTCTGTTTTGCTGAATTTTTCAAATTCCCAGGACTGTTTTCACTCTGAATTTGATTGAAAACAAAGACTTCGGGGCATTTTTATGGGGACAGAACCATGCCAGGCTCCAAATTGCAGATGAAATCCGAGCTGGGCAGGAGGGGAGGAGAAAGCCTCGTCTCCCCTGCGGTCCGGTGGCCGGGGCTGGGCTGGTTGTCTCCAGCCAGAGTCAAGTCCCTGCTGTGCCTGAACCAGCGGCTGCTGCAGTGAAAAACTGCCCAGGGCTCACAGAGCCAACCCTCGGGTTCCTCTGGGAAGGCAAAAGGTTTCTTTGACACTTTATCAAACATGGCACAACTTAAAAACCTTTCTGGCTGGGACAACAATAACATCAGACTGAAAATGCCCTACCTGGCTCTCCTGCTGGAGATTTTCCTTCTTCCTTTGGTCCTTAGTTAACTTCCCAAATTCTTCCCAGCTCTGGCAGACATCCAAGTATGCAAGCACTTGCTCTAGCAGATCCCTGAGTGCACAGACAGAGGAGGGAAAGAAATAGTTAAGTCCCTGTTTGCCATCAATTTGAGAGAAATCATTACCATAAGCCACACAAGTTGTCAGCAAAATGAAGAGATTATTTTCTCCTTGCAATAATCTCTTTTTCCTCCAATTCCCTTCCCAGTTGGTGGAGTACCTAAAACTCAAACCGGATGGGCTGATTTTCTACCTGAGGGAAACCTGTCCCAACCCCAACATGCCAGGTGAGCTGATGTCCCTCAGTGCCACCCCTGGCCTCAGTTTAGCACCAAGTGGGGGCAACTTGAGCAACACCAACCCAAATTTCCTTTACCATGCCCAGCCTTGCTCGGACGCTGGAGCTGAGGGAACAGCGAGGTCTCTGCTCCTCTGGCAAATTGGGCAAGTCAGAAAAGTCTGCTGAAAAAGGCCACTCTCCAGGGCTGGCCTAGGGTGGCCCAAAGGCAGGAGCAGATGGGGGAATCAGTGCTCCAAATGGATTAGGGATTTCTGGTGTCAAACAGATGGCTTCTGAAAAATGACCTGCTTTTTAGGCAGCAGGAAACAACACGTCCTGCAAGGCTGGTTCCTGACGGGTCTCTTGAGCCAAGCACTCAACCATGGCTCACTTAGTCCTGGCCCAAGTATCAGAAACATCACTTTAGAGCGTGCCTGTGGGACTCCCGCTTTCCTGGGACTGACGGAGACTATGGGTCCCCCAGAGGGCTTGTGCCTCCCCTGCTCTGGGAATAACACCCACATCCAGGTGTGTTTCCACACCTTTTTAGGCTGAAGTTGTGGAAATTTGCCTTTATAGGAGAGGGGATCAGACCCAGACATCCACACGGTCCTTCAAGGACTGATGCTCTGATCCAGCTTGAGGTATAAAGTAATAACAACTTCTCTCTCCTGATTCGCAGTGTCTGCAGCACCGGTTCCACCAACCCACCCCTCCGCAAGCGTAAGTTTTGGGGAGGATCTGTACATTGGTACCTCAGTAGTTTAACGTTATTACATTTCAAGCTTGCTGACCAAACTCTGCTCCTCTCTACAAGGCAAAACTCAAATGGAATATATTAAGCCCAGCTGCAATGTTGTCCCCTTTCCAGCTGGGATGGGAACAAGGAATAGCTGGGCACGGCTACCATTAAGCTGAAAATGGTTTCCATTCATCCTGCGCTCCTCGCGACATGTGGGCCTGTCCTCGGGGAGCCCTGCTCCCCCTGCCCGCCTCGCCAGGCGGGAGCGAGGAAGATGTGGTGGGATTCTGGGAACGCTCAGCCTGTTCTGCTGGCCCCTGGCCACGTCTTTGTGCTCCCTCTGCGCCCCCGGCCTCGGGGTGCGTCTGCGCTCAGTCACCGCCCCCAGCGCCCAGCCGTGTTGAAACCAGCTACTTTGGGCTACATGAGCCCATCCCAGAGCCCAGCGGAGGATAAATAAAGTCCTGAGCATCCACCCGTCTTCTCAGGGAGCTTTCACAATCTGCGGTGGGCTCTCATGTTGCGGCAACTCTGCTGCGAGCAGCACTGGCGTTCAGAGCTGCGCTGGGGAAATGCACCGCACCGCTTTGTCACTGTCTGCTTTTGGGACGGGGCTGTTGACGGTGTCCGTGTGTGCTCACAGAGGCCGCTCCAGGCACGCAGGTGGGCTGGCTGCAAGCTGAGCTGCCTCCGGGCTTCCCTTCGCTCCCTGCCTCAAAACAAGCAGCAGAGACTTGGCTGGGATGACCCTGCTGCTGCAGATTTGTCACTTAGGGGTGGGGAAAGTGGAGAGGGAGCTGGGGCTCAGCAGGCTGCAGAGGCTCCTCATCCCTCTCCTCTCCCATTTCAAACCGAAGCAGTTTCCCCTGGTTGCGTTATCCACTTCATCCTCATTTCTTTTCCAGAGACACCTTGGACCTCTCAATGCAGATGGATACACACCAGAGCCTGTAGGTAAGCGTCTTTGAAAGCCCTCTCCTCCTAATGGGAAGAGACAGGACCTGGGGATGCCACAGGAACCATGGAGATTACCTAACACATCTCTATCACCTCCTGCTCAAAGAGCAGTGCCGCAAAGCCCCCAGGAGCATCCCACTCGTTTCGGAGCCTTGAGACAAAAATACTGCAAAACTGTTTGCCCACACCCAGCACCCAGTAAATCAAGCCCTGTCTCATTCCCCATCTTCCATTCCACCTAATAAAAACTCAGTGTATTCGGTTACATTGCAGTGGGGTGGAATCACACACGTGCCCAGGTCCTGCAGGGTCTGATATGTGGAGTGGGGATGTGCAAACACCTCTCCCCATCCTGGCTCACTACGAGAGGCTGTGAAAGGAAGGGAGATGACCAGGAAGGGGGCTTGAATGCTGGAGCTTGAAGGAAAATTGGCCAAGAGACTAGAGAAAACCTTCCCAGCTGGTGAGGGAAAGAGGGATGGGGAAGAATATCTTGTTTACAGCTGTTAAAACCTCTGTCTCTTGGGAAGGTGCGGGAAAGTCACGCCTGCTACCTATGGACACCAGCGTCTATGAAAGCCCATACAGTGATCCAGAAGAACTGAAGGATAAGAAGCTTTTCTTGAAGAGGGACCACCTGATGATTGATGAAGTGGAACTGGGGGCAGGAAACTTTGGCTGTGTCAAGAAAGGAGTCTACAAAATGAGAAAGTGAGTAGTGTGGGTGGAGGGTGCTGAGCTCGGAGATGTCCCCAGCTATCCTGTCTCTAGCTAGATGGACCTTAATGTGATTATGGGGTGGAGGTATAAGAGATGCTCTGGAAGGTCAGTGAGGACTTTCCACAGACTCTCAGTGACAGCCTCGTGGCCCTTGAGGGTGTAATCTGCACTGCACAGTCCTGGCTCTTCTGAAGGCATTCGCGGGGCTCAGAGGAGCAAGTCCATGCTTCTGAGGTCATCTTGGTCCATGCCAGGGCAAAGGAGCAAGACTGAGGAGATGTGCGATCCTTGGCTCTTGCTTGTTGCCTGTGAGTCCACAAGGATGGCCTTGGCCATTCCCCACTTTGTGCCTCAGTTTCCCCCTTGGAAAGTGGCAACGATGATGTGGGTCTCAGTGTGTGAGATGATGCACCTTCAGATCTACAGACGGCAAATACTGGCCTACACTTGTAAGGGTGAGGTGATTCTTCTCTCTTTGGCCTGGGATACCACTTTTGTGCAGGGTTCTGCCAAACAGGCTGCTGAGATTGCCACTGAGAGATCAGACAGCATCATGTGAGAAGTGACTTGCAGTCCTGGCTGTGACACGGGAGTCCAGCTGCTGTTTAATTCCTCCCACGTGTGTTCCTCTTGCACCCTGTGCAGGAAGCAGATCGACGTGGCCATAAAGGTGCTGAAGAGCAACAACGAGAAAACAGTGAAGGACGAAATGATGAAGGAAGCGCAGATCATGCACCAGCTGGACAACCCCTACATTGTCCGCATGATAGGGGTCTGCGAGGCAGAGTCCCTGATGCTCGTGATGGAGATGGCTTCTGGAGGGCCACTCAACAAGTTCTTGGCTTCCAAGAAGTGAGTAGTGAATAAAATGTGTCTGGCTGATGGGCTGCGCTTCTCATCAAACTCCCTGCTGCCAGGCAAGCCTGGCTTTGTAGGTACAGAAAAGCTGGTAACAGCACAGATGTCTTTTCATGTGATGTAATAAGGACTGATGCTTCTGGAGCAGAGATGTCCACATTTATTATCCCTTGCAGCTAGAAAACTCGCAGGGCACCATGGTGAACAGAGTAACGGCAAGTCCTTTATTACTGTATTGTCCTTTTATCCTCCCCAGGGACGAGATTACAGTGAACAATGTTGTGGAGCTAATGCACCAAGTCTCCATGGGGATGAAGTACTTGGAGGAAAAAAACTTTGTCCACAGGGACCTGGCAGCCAGAAATGTCCTGCTGGTCAACCAGCATTATGCCAAGATCAGCGACTTTGGGCTGTCCAAGGCTCTTGGCGCTGACGACAGCTACTACAAGGTAAGTGGGAGCAAAGCGAAGGATCCAGATAATGAACTCCCAGCCCAGGGCACGGGGAATTTGACACAAACATTTAGCAAAGCAGAATTCCGGCTCAGCTCAGAGTGGAAATGACCCTCTTTGCTTTACTACAGGCCAGGACGGCAGGAAAGTGGCCCCTGAAATGGTACGCCCCAGAGTGCATCCTCTATCACAAGTTCTCCAGCAAGAGCGATGTGTGGAGCTATGGTGTGACCATGTGGGAGGCCTTCAGCTACGGGCAGAAACCCTACAAGGTGAGGCAGAGCCGGGCCAGCGTGGGTGGATGCCACAGGCTCTAGAAAAGGCCAACACGCACAAACTACAGCTTCTATTTTCTTGAGTGGGTGCTCTTACCACGGCTGAACAGAGGGGAAAGGAGACAGGATCGCTTCCACTTTACAAAAGGCACAAATTAGATTTTTTGGATCCTGCAGCTTTGTGTTCATTTAAGGGAGAAGAAACAGAAAAATTCATTTGGGTTTGAATCAAAGCAGATCTTCTCTTTGATCCTTCTGCAACTGCAAAATCAGTTGCTCAGCCACTGTCAGGATTGGGATGGGGTCAGCAGGCTGTGCTGGCCACACAGAACACCAGTGCTGAGGCTGCAGACAGGGACTTGATGGGGCGTGTGGTGCACAGACCCAAAGCATTACCCCAGGCCCGGCTCTAATCTCTTCTAATCCTGTTGCCAGCTCCAAAAACATTAAAGCGTTTTCCCACTTGATCCTACCCTAGAAAATGAAAGGCCCAGAGGTCATCAGCTTCATAGAGCAAGGGAAGCGCATGGAGTGCCCCACGGACTGCCCGGCGGAGATGTACGCGCTCATGCAGCAGTGCTGGACGTACAGGTACGGCTCTCACCAGCTCAGCTCTTCGCTGGGTGACGGCTCCATCACACCATCTAGATGGTAACAACACTCATTGTCTGGATGGTGACAACACAAAGCAAATGGTGCCTCCTGCCTTGGTCTCATTCCCCAGTCCACAATAGATGATGCACTTATTTCTTTATTATCATACCCCTCCATTTGCCTGTTCCAACCCTGGAAGATGTCACAGCCTCTGTGCTTTCACCCCTCTCCACCCCAGAAAAGTCTCAGCTGCCTTCCCCTGCTACAACTGGGCTGCTATTCCTCCCCAGGTTCTTCTGCGCTTGGTATATTCTTACTGCATCAGTCCACTTTTGTCCCTTCCATTGACTCTATTTGTTCCTTTCTGCTCTTGCAGATGGGAAGAGCGCCCAGGATTCATTTCTGTGGAAAACACAATACGCTCCTACTACTACAGTATTGCTACCAAGACAGAAAATGGGTCAGAGACAGAGGACAAGTCAAAAGCAACTATTCCCTGAGCTTCCCTCTCTGCTCCTGAACACACACCCTTGCTCCGTGGGACCTGGAAAGGCTCTGGGTGAATTTTTGCTTTAATCTCTTAAACGCTGGTTTTGTTTCTCAATAAGTTCCAGAACTAAGGCCCTGGGAGACGATGCTGTCACAGCACACGAGGGCACTCAGCTGTGCCTTGTGTCTCCAACCAGCCGGCAACGATTTACATCTCCAGCCCGAGCCAGCACAGGACAGTACAGACAGTATTATAGTCACCCTGTAAATAAACTATTTTATATTTTTCACATCCCTATGGCTCAGACTGTTGAACTATCATAAATATTTGCATCTGCTTCAAGCTGACAATAAAATAATCGTAATTTCCCTCCACTAAGCCAGGCTTTCCTTCCTTGATGCTCTCCATAACCCTGCAGAATCACTGCGGTTGGAAGAGAGCCAGGTGGTTGTGAAGGCTGGGGAAGGGACGGAGGCAGAAGAGCAGAGCCCTGAGAAACAGGGAACAGAAAAGCTTATCTCTCACCATCTTCTGGTGTCAGAAAGCCGCAGAGTAGCTCACACCTTGCCCTGGAGGTAAAATAAACAGCTACAGTATGATTCTCATCTAAAACCTTAATGGGAGGTGGGTTTGATCTGAAGACAATGGTTCCTGGGGAGCATTTGGGCATGAGGCCCACATCACCCTCTCTGTACAGCCTGTTTAAGCACTCAGAGAACCTGGGTCTGCTGAAAAACAAGTGTTCCCTCTCCGTGCTCAGACTACAGCCTCCAGTGACACCAACTGTTTGTGCACCCAAGCATCTTCTCTCTCAGTTCCATTAGGTTGTCCTGTATGCTTGAGAACTACGGACATACTCCTATCAGTGGAGGGGAAAACAGAGGTATCAGAGGAGAAAGGAGCTTGTTCCTGTTTGTTCAGTGAGTTAGTGGCAGAGACAGGGAAAAAAAAAGATCTCCTGTGTCATGTTTTCCTCCCAGAGAAAGTGGATATTTTGCTGGAAAAGGGAAGGTTCAATGTGCTTTCTGCTTGAAAACCACTGCCAAAACATTTTGTTTAGACTTCTTTTCCAATACAAATCCATTTTCCAGTTTGAAATGGATCATAAACTTCCCTTTTCTTGCCAACCTCTCCTTACTCCCTTCTTTCCATACACCCCATTTCCTTCTGTTCTACCTGAATCTTCTGATTCCTGCACTCTCCGTCTTGCAAGGGAAAAGATGAGCTTCACCTTCTGAGTATCTGCAGTGATGAGACACGATAGAATATCAGTAGCCGTGTCTGTTCAACACTATGTAATGCTCCATTGTATCACCAATGCGGATCTCTCTCGTTCCAACCTATCTTATCACCAATAAGCCTATCTTATCACCAGTACATGCCTATTTATCAATTGCACTGCGATATCACAAGCACATACTGACCTTCCTATCTCTTGCAGCTATCTCAGCACTTGTGTTTTGTTCAGCAGCACGGTAACTATGTGACTAACACAGTTCCGTGCTCACTAACCTTTGTATCAAGCCCCTAAGTCATTTACCGAAGGAAGGATATGACTTTTCTGTGGTTGCACAGAGAGCTGGAAGAAAAGCTCCCATCCACCTTTGTTTTCATACCTTCATCTCCAGATGTTTTCTTTTTATGTTCAAAGGCCTTCACGATTCAGAGGAGTTGATCCAGCCAACTGAATGGCAAAATAAAACACGGACAATTTCAATGATATGAAAAATCACAATGAAGGAATTAAAAGAGGACTCGGAGAGTGTTGAGGTCACAGGGCTGTCCCCACATAGGCAGAGATTTGTAAGAACTGGGACCTCACTGGTGTCTCGGCCTCCCGAGCTGGCCAGCCAGGAAATAGAGCCATAGAGCCACCAAGTCCAGGGCAAGCGGGCGGGCCAGTGAGCCTTCATTTCCACCGAAAACTTCAACAGAACCAAAACCTTTCCACGGAACATTTCGATTCAGTCTAATCAGCATTTTCAGATGGAAAACTCTTCGGTAAGAAAATTTTCATCCAGCTCAAGTCATTTACTCCCAGGGTAAATGAGTACGATGTGGGTGTAAAGCACCGTCATGTCGGAGATGCAGCAGTTGCCACATCCTTTGGCATGATGTAAAGAGGGATGTGGTGTAACAGGCGATGGAAAACCAGCTCCCTCCCCAGCCTACAGCACCACTGCACCCCACCATCCTGGACGGGCTTAAAAACAAATCGGCACAGTGAAAATTTCAGATTATATTCCAAGACAAGTACAAGCTACAGGAACCACATTTTAAAGGCGATATTAATTTCTATTTTGCCATCTTTATTGCTCCATTTCACGTAAAAGCATCTGTTTTGTCTTCATTAATGTCATTAATCTCCCCTCTAGGTTTTCTTAATTAGGTTTCCTAAATCAATTCCCCTAACCAACTGTTGCTCAAGAACTACTGCTCTTTTCACTATGACTTAGGGATTTCAACCTTGCTTCTCTGTATACTTGCAGTAAAGTGAGAATTTGCTCCCCATACCCCACCTGTTTTGCCCTCCTCTGCGCAGGGATCAGAGCCCAGAAGATGATGGAGAAAAGCAGTTTTACAGGATGGAAATGGGAGCTCACACTGGTGCAGAAAGACACAGCTCCCATAGTTCTCCCTCTTCCTTTGGGTTAGGATTCCTTAGCGCTGTCCCAGACTCCAGAAGATCAATGTCAGGAAAAACAGCTTTCATAGGCAGAGCTCAAGTGCAGGGGGAATTAAGCAATGGCAATTTGTGGAGGTCATTCTTCCCAGCAAGTCAATGGAAGGAGGATGTGAATGTTCCTTTCGCACAGTTTCCACAGGACAATCTGACTTACAGTCAGAACAAGGCTAATCTTCATTTTCCCTTTCTGCACTTGGTTTTCAACCCGTCCAACTGCAGAAGGACATCTGAGGAACTCTGTGCATGTGCAGAACTTGTCAGGTGCATGTAGAGAATATTTTCCCAATAAGAAGTGTCACAAATTGTGATGTTTGGGTTTATCACCAAACTCCCTCACCTAGAATCTCTGACCATTCCCCATGCAACTGTTCCGAGGGTTCTCATTTTCACTGCCATAAAGCATGCAGTGAAATTCCTATTCCATGTCAGCATGAGCACACGTGTGTACAAACTTCAGTAACGGCACGGAAATGCTCATTTGTTTAGATGTGATGCTGTAATTTCATGCTTTGACTTAAAGAAAATTACAGAACCATAAATGAAACTTTAGGCCTCAGCTCCCACATCAAGAGGATCTTAAAGTATCTGTTCCTGTAAACATCTACTTTTAAGTAGGTTTTTGAGAACATGACTTTCTCAGTAGACATCTACACACAAAAGGAGTAAATTCTCAGTTCAGCCTTAGATCATTCCTGGAATACAATGAGTGCATTTCTGCTGAGCTGAAAGTGTGGTCTGTGTCTGTGAAAGGTGAGGACAGGTATAGGGAGGATGGAAGAAGAGTTTCCTAAGAGAATAGGAAGGGGAGAGCACAATCTTTCTGACCACGCTGTGTTTGACACGCAGCCCCCACGTGAAGCAGCTACGGTTCCTCTCCTTCCTGCAGCATCTTTGTACTTCAAATCACAGAATCATTTCAGTTGGAAGAGACCCTCAAGATCATCAAATCCAACCACAACCTAAAACTAGCACTAAAGCATGTCTCAGCAAGTCCATAAAATCCTCTCTGCTGGGAAACGGCTCTTTGGCTGTCCTGTGGGTATGAATAATCCAGTGACAAATCCTCCCTCTGCTGTGCTCACAAAGCCTCTCGTGCTGCCCCATTTCATCCGGAGTTCTTTGAATAGCACCGAAATGGTAAAACAGCGAGGAAATGGTAAAACGCTGGCAGCGCCTGGTCCCAGAGCGAGAGCGCTCACACCACAGATGTCAGAGCGCGGCTCTTGCCAACTCCTAAACAATGGCTCGAGCACGGCAGAAAGGACCAAGGAGCTCTCCAGCCCCCCCCGGCCAACTACTTCCCAGGGACGAGCCCTCCCAAAATCTCTGACCGAAGGCACAGGACTGCAGCGATAGAAGCAAAATCTACCCCAACGCCAAAAATCCAGTGAGAACCCAGCTAAGCGTTACCACGCGTGCCGTCTAAATCCAAATCACCGTCCATCCTTCTCCAGTTCTGGCTGACTTTCCCTACCTCACATGGCGGCGAGTTCCAGAGCTTACTCTTATATGAAGGTTTTTTACTTCATTTAGGCTAAAATGTGTAGTGTCTCATTACCAAATCCCTGTAGTAATTGCCACAATGGGATGGGGGGGTTCTATTCTTGGTAGCTGGGATGAGTGACCCCTGAAGGCAGCTATACCCCAAAACCGCTGTTGTGGCCCTTTCTACTCCCTCTCCGGTGCCAGCGTCCAAGTAATTCCTCTTGAAGTCAGTAATCAGTCTGTGCAGGTAAAGCCCAGCTCAGCTGGAATAGAGGTGGTGGCAGAGGACCAATTTGTTTGCTGGGGTTCAGGGGAAGAGCACAAAGAAGCCAAAAAGGAGGTAAGGCCATGGTCTGGGGTGCAGAGGAACGCTCTGTGGTTGCTCGTGTGGGTGCAGGGGTGAGGTGAGGTGAGGTTTCGGAGATGAGGTTCAGATACAGCATCATACCAGGAAAGGTGAGACTTACCATGACAGTTGCAGGTTTCCTGCTGTTTTGGCAACAGCACAAAGTGTGCTGAGCTCTACCTCGAGTTGGTGAGAGAAACAGAGAGGAGCTGCGTGTCCGAGAGCCAGAAAAGGGTCCCCAGGGAAGCTGGGCAGATGTTGTCCCTGCAGCAAAAAGTCCAGCAGTCCCATGACCGTGTATTTAGGGCTGTTTATAAATTTCCTGTTCCTGGCAATGATTCTGACAACAGAAAACAAAACAAACCAAAAGATTCTGGCTTTTCGAGAAGTCTTTCTTCCCAACCTTTGGAGGCATTCTTAAAACGACAAGGATGGAAAGTAAAAACTACTTGGGGATCTTTTTGGCTGCAATGTTTTGATTGTCCAAGCTGAAAACCACTGGGGAGAGGGAGAAGAAATAAGAGAAAACTGATATTTGTTGTGGAAAACTCCCACTTGATGAAAACACACATTTCTGTGGAAAACATGGTTTGAACACAATATTCCTGTTTTTGTCACGCTCACACTGTGACAGAGGAGCCACAGGATCAAATTGCCTGATCAATGAAAATTGGAAATGTAGGTGACCCCAAAATGCTGAGAGTCCTGGGTTTATTTTGCTGTTCTGGGGCAATGTGAGGGGCTCTGTGCCCACAGCAGCCTGCTCACAAGAGGTATTAAGCTGTAACTCTCATCTAGAGCACTCACCTTTATGCCAAATACAGAGAAAGACGCCCAGATGTTCTTCTTCTCAAGATAATAATCTAAAATAGATCTGATCACTCACACCCAACAAAAGCCTGTTGCTCTCCATGCACTGTAAGAGGAATCTTGGAGGATGGGTCTATATGTAGAAATGCTGCTTTTGCAGATACATAAAGTGAAATGAGATCAATAGGATTCCCACTTTTGGGAGCAATGAGGGAGAAGAGTGACCTCTACAGCTCAGCCCCTTCCAGGCCTCACTTGTTCACACTAATCCTGTCAGACCTAAGGGAAAAACAAAATAAAATGAAGCCAAACTTAGAGACAGACCTTTAAAGGCCACTTCAGATGCACAGGTGGCTGTATCCTTAGTTTAAAAATAAAATAAAGCCAAACATCCAAAGAGACTCAGAATAATCAGGCCTATGTCTGTCTCCTTCAATGCTTTTGCAAATTTTCATTCACATTGGTTAAAAAGACAAGCTGTACTCTGGCAATTTTAACTTTGTTCGATTGAAAAGCAAGATTCTGTGAAAGCTAACACCCTCTGCTATGCATGAAACCGGCAACGTTCAAATCAAACCATACAATAGGGGATTTCAGGTAAGACTCTTGTCTGTGCTTGAAGGCCTTTGGAGCTGAGGTGCTGCAGACGTGTGTAGTGACTCACACACACACCTGGCACGTTTACCTACAAAAAGGCACATTATTTGTTATTACACCCCCCTGGTACACAGAGGCACCTTCTCCACACTGCTATTACACTTTTAAGTGTTCCCACCAGCACGTCTCCAATGCCATTTGTGCTCGTGCGGCTCGGAGGGTCAGGTCTGGAAGGATCCGAGCGGGCTGGGTTGGACATCAGGGCTCTGTCTGTGCTCTTATTGATTCCACTGTGCCCATTTATTCCGTTTCCTTTTTAGCATCCAGCAGGTGGCACAGGCCCCTGGTGGGTTTACAAACAGGTAACGGGGCAGCAGACCACAAAGGTAATTTCTGCTTTTCCAAACTGTACCAACTGCAGGTTATTCCTTAATTTCAAAGCCGTACTGCCATCCCAGTGCCTTTGCCTCCCACGGGGACTTGCAGCACCTCAGATACCACCATTGTACAGAGCAAATTTGTTCTCATGTGAGGGAAGCACATCATAAATACTCCAGAATGCTCTAAAAGTGGTATATTAAAGCATTTCACGTACCTTGAGGATACAGATGCCTCATAGAGGGGGTCCCAGGGCTGACTGACATGGCAGAGCCTGCGGGGTTGGCTGCAGGGGGCACAGGCACAGCCCATTTTACCAGACTCTGGGGATTTAAAGGCAAATCGCAGCCCTGGCCCCTGATAAAAAGCGACAAGCAGCTGGGTTCCTGCATTCAGCAGCAATTGTCCCCTCTGCCCCAGCTCCCAAGTGCGGACTCCAGGGCATGGAACATGTCTGCCCTGAGGGAAGGTGCCATGGTGAGGCCTCTGTGGTGAGGTGAGCAGGGCTCCTTGTCACCATAGGCTGGGGTAGTGAGAGGGTGGATGGAAGAAGGGGTTTAAACAAAAAGATAAACTTAACAGCAGAGTCAATTATACTTTTAAGCAGTATTCTTTATTTTATTAGCCCTGGGGAGCTCTGGGGGATCATCCTCCATAAGTGCTCCAAAGACTGGATGCACTTGTGTTGCTTATATTCACACAATTATTACATATTAATGACAATTTTTAGAAGTTTTTAACATACAATGTATCTATACTAAGAAATAATTGATGTTAGTTTCTTGCCTACAATGCATCTATTAATTACCAGTTAAATACAAACTGAGCACTCTGCTTTTAAACAATGTCTCCCTTTGGCCGTGCAGAAGGATCAAACTTGCAAAATATCCCCCTGTGTTGCAGGTGGTCAGAAAGCACTGGTCATGTCAATTGGTTAATGATGGGTGTGTCTTTTGTAACTCAATCACAGTCTACATTAATTTAGCAGCTTCAGTTTTGGGTGGCAGAAGGTGACTGCAGGGGTTCTGCCAGGGCTGCCTTGGGGCAGGGGGGGACACAGCCCTGAATTTCCATACTTATTTGTATTCTGCTGCTTTGCCTTACCCCTAATTTAAAGCAAGATCCACCTGGCTACATCCACCAAGCCTTCCTCCTTTCTGTGATCCCCCATGGGGCTCCCCCATGCCACCCTCAGCTCTCTGGGCACTATTCTGAGTGACTCAATGCCTACAACAGCTTTTTGAACTCCAAGCTCGGCAGGGAGGTCTCTCCCCTCGCTGCCACTGATGTGTTTTTTATGTTATAAGTGCTAATGGGAAGCTCGACAGCAGCTGTGCTGCTGGTGGGAGCCACCTGAACCAACCCCCGCCGGTGATGCCGCCCGCTCTGCCACCGCGTGTCACCGTCTCTTACGTAATCGCTGCATGACTGCAGCTTTCCTGAGCCCTGCTTATGCAGAAAAAGTAGTGAAAAAAAAATATCCTCGCTGACCCACTGACATGTATCTCAGTGCACGGCTGTCACAAGTGGGTGTGCGCTGAGTTCAGCACAAGAGGAGCTTGTTGGCCCCATCGCGTCTTGCTGGGTGGCTCTGGGGTGAGGAGCCCATGGCGGGTGACTCCGGGTGGCACGTCTGATCTGGTAAGTCCTGGCCAGGTTGGTGATGGGGGGGTTTGCAGCGATGGGGCTTTTCCAGGTGTTGGGGGGCAAAACAGCATCAATACTCCACCAGAAAACTGTTTCTGTGCTTGTCCCTAGACCCCTGCTAGCTTTCATGAGAAGTGGGTGACTTCCAGTGTGAAAATTGCAGGCTTTTTGGTTTTGCATTTTTTTTTAATATTTTTTTTTCTCCTTTTTACTCTTTTTTTCTCTACCTGTTCTTGTTTTTCTCCTTCCTCTCTCTCCCTGTATATTATCTCTATACACTCTATCCTTCTCCCCGACTCTCCCTGAATTCGTCTCTCTCCATCCCTACGCCGACACCTGTATGTGCACACACAGGGACGCGCACACACTCGCTGCATTGCAATGCCTGCTACCTTCCTCCCTAATTCCTCTTCTCATCCTCAGGGAGTGGTGGAGCTGGTTATATTCGTAGATTTAGTTGTATGCTTCTCTTTGCCGAGATGTTGGCCCAGATGACAGGGTCGGGAAAGGCAGGTGGCCTTAGTGATAACAGTGGTTAGGACGGAGTGAGGGATTGCCTAGGCCGAGTACAGCCCTGTATGGTATCAGCATTTGCTCAACTTTATATTTTAACCATGGCAAATTGTGCTGTGAATTTCCTGAGGTGCGGAGCTTGCACTGGAAGCACAACCCGTGTTGTTCCAACTGGTCCGTATGTGTTTCAAGCCTTTTGCTTCCATCTCCCTGACCTCATCCTCTCCTTCCCTGGTCTAAATTTCTC
Source organism: Patagioenas fasciata (assembly GCF_037038585.1). Classification (NCBI taxonomy): domain Eukaryota; kingdom Metazoa; phylum Chordata; class Aves; order Columbiformes; family Columbidae; genus Patagioenas; species Patagioenas fasciata. The sequence goes on along the minus strand of NC_092546.1, from coordinate 3,901,791 downwards.
CTATGACACTTTTGGCCGGTTTTGCATGGTGTTGGAGTCTTTAGATGCAAACATCATCTGAAAATCTCATCCTAGATGTCAAAGTCTGTAAAACCCTAACGCTCCAAAATTGGTATTCGCTTTGCTTACTCTTTGTGGGGAATATATTGATATATGTGCCCTTCACTATGTCCCTTACAATATCAGAATTACTGAGAACTAGGACAGAAAATACAACTGATCCGGGCACTGAAAACGCTTAAATTATTAACGCCGTGTAGGACTGTTTGTTTCTTTCTATCATTGCTCAGCTTGTAGTGTGGTTTCTTCAGTTCACACGGCTGCTGGGGGCAAGCCTTTTCCTCTCTTGCTTTGAAAAGCCTTTTTCATCTAATTTCAAAGATGGGGAGGGGTTGCTGTCATTTCCCCCTCTCAGACGTCCCCTTCTGTAGCAAGTTTGAGAGAGAAAACTATTCTGATGACATGCGGGATTTATAGAAAGGCAGGTGATACACATGTTTAGTTTACCTGGAGGAAAGTTTAAAATTATGACCCAAAAATCAATATATTCAAACCCTTTCAGGTCGCTGTCATAGCAATGGCCCTTTCTTTACTCTTTGTCTAATGCTAAACCCAATATTCTTTGTCTGCTTTATAGTCATCACAAGGAATACGCAGTAGAGAAAACTGTAGAAAGAAAAGCTGCTATGCAGAAGAAAATGAAACTGCAATCTTAAGTTCTGTGGAATTAACCAAATTTCCCCTTCTACATAAGTGTCAAGATTGTAGATACATGATACAAGTGTACAGTGTACATTGGAAAAAGCTGATGAGTCTCATATGGCGATGATGTCTATCTGTCTGGATGTTGCGAAACTGCGAAACCTCAATCTGCTCTTCACTATCACTTGGTTATTTATATAGGCAACGCAAAATTCAGGTTTGGCTACAGGATCTTCTTATTGCTAATGGACGCATAGTAAGAGTAAACTAACATCAAACACATGATAAAAAAACTCCTTGTGAAGATTTCTCTGAAAAGTTACATCATGAGCAGAGTGGAGGCCGTGGGAGGAACTCTCACATTCACTGCCTTTCAGTCCCAGGGCATGTGCTTACTGAGCTGAGAAGCGAAAAGTTGCATTATTTTTCTTTAAAAGCCAAATATGAAAAAAATCTCCTTGACTTTAAGCATTTAGCAGGGCAGCATCATGCAGACACCACGGTGAGGTCAGAACTGCAACTTCAGACAGAGCAGCACAATTCTGTGTGTTTTTAGCGGTCCCAGCAAAGCCGTTTGACGTGTGCTCTTGATGTGCTGCCATGTCAACGTGGCTGCGGCAACGGGGCTACCGAAGCCTCCCCTGAGTTTTGGTCTTTGGGGAGCTGAGGACGTGTCCTGTGCTTCTGGGGACCCCTCGGATCTAAGAGCTCTGGTAGGTGAGTTACTTTGAGTAACCCGCTGTGTGTCTGGCTGGAATCTGTGCCCAGGTCACAGCTCCCTCTTCTTTCAACCCTGTGCAGCGGGTCAGATAAGGTGCAGTTAACAGCAGAACTTGGGTTTGTGATTTGAGAAGGATGAGTATCTTTATTTTCTTGTGGCCGAGTATCTTTATTTGCTTGTGGCCGCACGTCCTGCAGAAATTCCCACTGCTTCCATTTAGAGGAAGTGTGCTGTGAATATTAGTATTGCAAGGAATAACCCAAGGGATGGAAGAGAGAGTTTCATTGTGTTTTGCTGGTTTTTGCAAAAACTTCTGGCTGCTGACTGCTGCTACCTGGGCAGGAATCTGGAATGAATTGTACAACCTCAGCGCAGGCACTCCAGATATGACTCTAGTGTAGTTTCGGACAAAACCCAAGTCCTAATTTAAAGCCTTATCTTCTTTTCTGATGATTTAAGAAGGAAACTGCAGCAATCAGTTGGAATCTGGACAAATTATTTCTAGGACTAGACCGTGTGAATTTACATGTTTTTCACTTTAGTTACCCAGAAGTAAGAATTTTGAATCTGATAAGGAGCTGATAAGCACCCTGTTGCTTTGTTCAGAGAAAATCAATGATTCGGGACTTGAGTTGTCACCCGTTCTGTGTGTTATAGAAACTCAGGCAGAACTGGCTGCTGTGTGACTCTGCCTTCAAAAGTTTCTCTTGTTTCCTGTGATAGCAGAGTGAAAGGGAAACCTCCGACAGAAAAGCTTGATATTAGCAATTAATGAATGAGAGACGTGGTCACGCTCTGCAGCGAGTGCCCTTTGCACGCACGTCTCGGTGGGGCAGGCCCGGCAGCCTTCAAGAGGAGCCCGTAGCGATGGATTACACTGCCTTGAAACAGAAACAAGCAAAAAGCTTTTAGAGAGCATCACATCCTTTGGCAGGATTTCTGCAAAAGAACACAAGGTTTGAAATCTTCCCACCAGGATCGATGGGAAAGGTGCTGCGCACAGAAATTTGTGGTCCTTGATATGCTCTGCTTCTGTCGAATATTTCTGTACATCTTAGTGTGAGTGGTTTCTATTTTGTGATCATCCATTTCTCGTTCTGAAACAGGAGGGTAAGTAAGGACATGGCTTATTTGGGTTCTGCAAAGACTGTTGTAAATGGGTGCTGTGATCAGCCCTGCATTCTGGAAGTGCTTGTGCTGGAGCCAGGAGCAGGGAGGGACTGGGAGAGCTTGGCTTTGGTTTGTCTAATTAAAGTGCAAACCATTTATTTGGGCTGGAATGTGGATGGCAACACTGCTGGGTTAGCAAAACCCCGTGGGTTCTGCTGTGGACGTGTGTCTCTATGGCCCAGCGATAGGCTGAGGGCCTAATTCAGTTCTCTAAATAATGAATAACTTGCAGCTGCTGATGTGACTGCACAAGAGGCAGGAGAATGGGGAATGAAGCAGGTCCTGGAAGTTTTACTGGCTGAACAAGTTATTCCAGATTGGGCATTTTGAAACAGTTATGTGAAAAGATGAAGAAAGGAATTGGAAATATCAAATCCTGCTGACTGGTGTTTGCTGGGGAATGGATGCTGACAACGCGGTGGAAAGTCCTTGTTTTTATCAGGATTTGTTCTGCTTTTCCTCTTAAAGTGTTTTGATGAACTTAATGACAGTGGTATCTTTGCAGCTCCTACAGACTGGGGGATTCTGACATTTGCAGATGACCCCTCTCCATTTTTTAAATGGGGATTTTGGGTGCTTTCGAGACCTATTAACTACTGATGATGGAATCTAGGAAAAATCAGAAATTGGTTCAGTTCTTTCCTGGTGGTTGTTGACTTCAAATTTCCAAGACGGAAAACCACTGACTTGCTAACTTCAATGGCAGCCCTGCCTAAGCCAGAAAAACCTCTTAGACTGCACTTAATTTTAAATACGTGCTTAGTTCTCATTGACCTCACAGCCCGCAATGGCATTCTCGTCATCTCATGAGAGGAGGGGACCTACCTTGGGGTCTAGACCACCTCTCACCTCTTCCTCCTGATGAGGCATCACCTGAACATTTGGGGTAGCCGTCAGCTAATTAGGAGCTTTATCTTTGCGAACTGATCTTCACTTTTAAAAAAACACTATTGCAACAGCAGTTTTTGTCAGGTTTGGTATGAACCAGATGGAATTTTCCATTCCCCTGGGTGTGCAGAGGGAGGTGCGGAGCGGATGCAGGGCCGCGCGTCCTGCCCGGACCACGAGCATCCAGCTGCTGCTTCAACCAGAGCCAGATGTGCATGTTCCTGGGCTGGTTCCTCTTCTTCTCCCATCAGCTGGGGGAGTGAAGATCTAGAGGCTGGAAGCAGCTGAGTTACCCCCAGGTAAATGCAACCGCACCTTGCTGGTTCCTGTCAGCACAGCAAACCCAAACTGCAAACGCAGTACAACGAGGTGTCTACCGTCAAGCCATGAGGGGCTGGGGTTGGTTTATAGAATCATTTCAGTTGGAAAAGACCCTCAGGATCAACAAGTCAAACCATAACATAATTCTAGCACTGCCCCATGTCCTGAGAACCTCATCTCTGTCTGTCCAGCCCTCCAGGGATGGTGACTCCAGCACTGCCCTGGGCAGCCTGTTCCAATGCCCCACAGCCCTTTGGGGAATTGTTCCCCACATCCAACCTCAACCTCCCCTGGCGCAACTTGAGGCCATTTCCTTTGGTCGTGTCACTTGCTACTTGGAAGAAGAGACCAGGCCCCTCCATGTTGTTCTTTGCTGGGCGCAGAGGCAAACTGATAGCAGAAAATGCCGAAGACCTCGTGAATCATCAGCAGCCCGCACTGAGGCATTTGCCGACCAAGAAATGCAAAACGCTGCCAACTACAAAGAATCATTAGTAACTTAGGGGTTTTATGGGGTTTTGCAGTACATTTCCAGTCTTATGGTCTGTCATAGAGCCACAGTAGAATTTAGAGGTCATTTTTTTCCAAGCAGAGTAATACCTGAGGTGGTTTTGAGGCTGGTTACCATGAGCAATGTAGCCTCAGCGACGTAGGCTTTGACCACAGGGCTGAGGAACCAAGAAAGGTTCTACAGCCCGTGAGCTGTAACACACAGAAGGTGGTTTGGTCATTTTGGGGTAGGTTTACATGGTTTGAAGTCTCTCACCTCAAGACTAAAACACAAAGCTAATTCTGCTGAGTGCCTAACAAACAACCTGTTGTGATTAAGCTGCAGAGATAGTGATTTTAATGTCTTTCAGCCTAGAATTTGGTATACTAGGAAGTTCAATGCGTCTTTCAGACTCTGTAGAGGAAAACTTGATTTTCAGGAGGTCTGCATCTGTGGTTGTAGCCACGTTTCGAAAGTGATCCACGCCAGAGAATCCTTATGGGGTCTTGGAGTCGGATTTTCAAACAAATGCCCAAATGAGTGCAAATCTTCAGTGGAAACCAGACTTTAAGAAACCTGGTCCGACGCTGAAAGTGCTTGATTTTGAAAAGTCAGTCTGCAAAGGCACTGCAAGGCACTGACAGACTTGCAGCAACATTTGAGGCTCTGGGCCAACCATCACTTGTGTGTTTCCAAAATAGGCACATGGCAAAACTGTGACTTGGGTGTGATGAAGCTGTTTCGGAGCCTTTTTTGGTTTGAATTGGGGTTTAAAGCTTCACCAGCCAGAGCAATTCCGCCAGCAGCAGCCACAGGCACACAGGTCATGCAGCTCTGCTCTGTCTTTGCATTTTCTGCCGACTTTAATCATTGAGATGCAAAAAGTGAGTAACCCATACTCCTCAACAGCGCCTGTCAACTGCGGCTTTGGCATGAACGTGACATCCTCAGGAATATGAATAATGAGAATGTCCTTTTAAATAGGCCAGTACGTTTAGAGAGATGTTACCAAACCACAGATTTTTATTAGAAAATATATTTTTATTATTACTAAGGTGAAGAAGCAGTGGTGAGGATCGAAACTTCTCTCCGAAGGTCCTTGCAGTGCGGTGTTTGTACAGCGCAGCGCTCCTGGTGAAATGTTTCAGAGGTTTGTGCTGTAAATCATGCCATGCTCGCTGGGGCCTCTTTATTATCTCATTTTATCAGAGTAAATTCTCCTGTGGGTTAGATACTGATGTACTGGAGCGGCTTGAGATTAACAGCTGAGTTCTGATTTAGTTTAGGATTGTATAGTTAAAAGTGAAAAAATAGGCAATAGACTATTCTGAGGCAGTGAACTCCAAATCTTGATTTAGTGTTGTGTTCAGATGTGCTTCCTTTTGTTTCTTTGAGATCCACCACCTGATAACTCCAGTGCATGGTCTTTATTCTTGAGAAATAATGAGCTGGCATTTCTGTATACAGAAACTGTTCTGAATCTATAGCTGTTCATGGTGTCCTTCACAGGATCTATTCTAATTTTACTGCCTACCGGGGAAAAAGAAGAATTGGAGGGTTGAGGGCTTGCCTTGCGATCACAGATAAATGAGACTCGCCAGCTATTTTATGAGGCCGTCTGTTTTGATTAAAGTAAAGCGTATATTGTCTCGTAGATCTGCAGTGAATCAGTTCCTGTTAGATACAAGATTTTTGCTGGAGGCCTTTGTACAAGCCGCTGGAAAATACAATTAACCAGCATCTGCTCTGATCTGCTGCTCAGGGTGGAGATAAGAGGAAGAAAGGGAGATAGGGCTGAACCAAACCTTTAAAGCCTGAGCCCTAACGGGGTCTTCTGTTAGTGGAAATAAAGCGGTTTTCCCAGAAATGAGGATCTTTTGACCAGGTAGATAGAGTGCATGTACAAAAATCTCAATATAACACGGCATCGTTTTTGCGGAGGTGTGAATGGTTCAACATCGGCATTAAACTAGGACATTACAAATTTGCCCTAATCCAATACGTTGTAGAAGTGATAAAGATAGGGGGGGTTTGCATATCTTCATGTACTTAATAGTCTTTACATGAAAATGTGGCTTACTTTGTGCATACTCAGAAAAGCAGGAGGCTGGAGAAGTTTGAGGGCTGCTCTTTCTGGAGAGGCTTTGGAAAGATGCTCTGAGTAGAACGAGCAGCATTAGTGCCAATCCGAGGTGAAAAACAAGGGAAAGCCGTCACCGTTTGACAGTGTGTGTGGTGCTTCTGCTCAGGGTGCGGGTAATACAGAACGTGGCCAATGTTCTGGCAAGGCATTAGCAATTATCTTCTACAATTTATAACTACAGAAACCACAGATACCAGTGCACCTTTGGAAATATTGATTGCGTAATGTACTGGACCAAAATAGTTCTACCATCGTTACTAATATTCAAGTTTCCACTGGAGTCTGCACTCATGAAGGCAAATGTTGTGTGGGCATATGTGCGATTTTGTGGGCTGCAGATGTAAAGAACAGGTAGAATTGAGCCTCTGTGGCCTAAAATCTTGATGCTTTCATGTATTGGTCCAGCTAAAGCTTCATTTCTTGCCCTTAAAAGGCCAGATCTTGCCTCTGATCTTGCCCTGCCTCCCGTTTCACACCCAACCTCCTTCCAAATCTTCCCCACCTTCAAGGATGAGTAACTGTGTCCTCCATCTGGTTTGACTCCTGCTTCTTCTCTCTATTTCACTTCCATCTGCTTCAATCCACACAGCACTAAGTTGGGGTCTGAAGGGAATTCCCACCTTGGCACAATGGATTAGAGCGTGAGGGACCAAAAAAAGGGTGAAACAAATGTGCTGAAATGAGTTTGCTGGAGGGAATAGTTCAGGTTCTTTGGTACTTTTTTGTTCTGTCTCACAAATGCCTACTTTACGTCCCTTTTATTTCCCCTGCTTTCCAGCTCTTTTGGACAGTGAGTGTTGGTTACAGTAATCTTGACACTTCTTGTAGAAACTCCTTATGACAGGCACCAGGAGCAAGAGAAGGACAAGGAGAAAACAAACCACCTTGCCCAGTGCGCGTTATGAGTTTCCCCAGTGAAAAAGCCACCTGTTGATCTTTGACTCATTCAACAAAGAAGTCGCGTCAAATACTAACCTGAAAAATTCCTGGTAAGTGATTAAGCCCTGAAACAATAGCGTATTTTGGCCTCATGACGCTGTTAAAAACCGCAGATACACTCACTCATATTCTCCCTTTGATGCTTTGAGATCAGGAGCAATTTTGATCAAAAGCCAGAGGAATTACCCCAAATGTATTCATGCTAATGGACCTTCTTTGTTTTGGTCTTTAGTTACTCTCAGAACATTTGAGCACTGTTTGAGATCTCAATGTGTTGCAGCTAAATTAAAATGCATGCATTCCAAATATATTTAATCACAAAATCACACTGATTTGGACAGAGGATACTTCATGGAACTTGGCCTGATTTAAATCAGAACAAAATTCTGGTCACACTGAGCAAACCCAGATAGTGAGGAGATGTGGATTTGTCTATTTTGCAGAGATCTCAGCTGATGACAACCTGCCAATACCAGAGGTCTCTAGATCTGATATTTCACCTGCAAGCAGCAGGATATTTAATCAAATAGCTTCTACAGAAGGTGAGCGTTTTTAGGCTCAGTGTTCACATTTCCACTGTCCAATATGTATCCAACTTTCATAGTGTTCGTCCCCATTTGCCCACAGGCCTTTCAAAATCACAAACTTCACCCAGCCCAGGTTTCCAGGATGGGACCAGGGCTTTTAGGGAAAAAATGGGGACCGAGCAGATGCGGTAGATTTGTAATCCCACTTCCCCTGCTAACTAAGGTGTGACTGAGGTAAATCAGTTCTTCTCCCTGTGCCTTCCTTATCTGTGAAACGGTGGCAATGAGACTTATTTCCTTTGTAAGGCAGTTTGAGATCAGTGGAGATAAGTAGTACATGAGAACAAGTTTTGTTATCCTGACTGAAGTTAGGTAGGCAAGGTGTTTGCGATTGTTCACTGAGTTGGCAAAAATATGTCCTTTTAAACTCAATCACACACGTGTTTTTAATACCCCTTGATGGAGTTTGCAGACACTGGTGAGATGGGAGTGTGTTGACGTGCTGACAGTATTTTGGCATTAAACAGGATGCAGTGCTGGAGTCACCATCACTGGAGGGGTTTAAAAGGCGTTTAGACGAGGTTCTCAGGGACATATGGTTGGACTCGATGATCCTGAGGGTCTCTTCCAACTGAAATGAGTCTATGATTCTATTTTGAAAAATACTCCAAAATCACACAAATAGCTGAGGGAAGCTGTCCTCAGGTTATTTCTGTGCACAGCGCTGTACTCAGCGCTCCCGGTGTGACTGCGGCACAGATAACACGATCCAACGGCTATATTAATTTATTTGTTGGTGTTAATTAATACCACCTTTAGTGGTAATAGCTTAACGTTCTCATTCTGCCAGAGCCCTGGCTGTATCTGCGACCATGGACACCTTCGTGGCACCGCTGGGCGCCGTCGGCGAGCCGGCGTTCCGGGAGAGCAAGGCCAAACTGCTCCACGGCAGGGCGAGCGGGCCCTCCCGGCGCAAGCGCGAGTTCATGCCGGACGAGAAGAAGGACAACATGTACTGGGAGAAGAGGCGCAAGAACAACGAGGCGGCCAAGCGCTCGCGGGAGAAGAGGCGCCTCAACGACTTCGCCATGGAGAGCCAGCTGGCCGCGCTCAGCGAGGAGAACGCCGTCCTCAGGACGGAGCTGCTGTCCCTCAAGCTGCGCTTCGGGCTCATCGGCCCAGACACCAGCACCTACCAGGACTTCCTGGGGGTTTATTTCAGAGGTCACAGAGCTGCCTCGCCGCTCCTGGAGGCCGAGCCCTTTGCTGGGGAGTCCTGCTGCTTCCCGGCGAAGAGCTTTGTGCCGAAAGTGCTGGAGCCAGCTGACTTTTCCTGCAAAACCTTTGGGCCATCCAGAAACACCCTCGGCAGTGGCTCGAAACCAGCTCCCATGGACACACCTGGCCTTCAGCAGACAAGGAGGCTTGATGCAGCCTTCAGATCCACAATTTGCTCTCCATCCCTCAGTTACCGCTGCCTGGACAAACACGCTTTCCATTTGCCTTTGTCAGGCAGTGCCTGCTTCATGTGCCCTTCCCCCTGTCCGGCTGAGGCGAGCAAAGAAAGCACCACGACTGCCTCAGATGAAGATGATGAGCAACAAGTGCCCATAACTTCTCTACGTCCCTGCAGCCTGCCCTGCCCTTCAGAAGAGCATCCAAAGGGCCGGAGCTGCGCTGCCCTACCTCACAAGCTCCGGATTAAGACGAAAGCCCTCGGCTTGGAGGAGAATGGCCTGGACTCCCGCTAAGGCAGCAGAGGAATGGCCCGTGATGGGACCCAGTGTAAGACCTTCCAAAGACATGAAGGGTTTGGAAGGATGGGCTGGGGAGAAACGTCTTGTGCTTCAAAGACAGAAATAATTTTCTCTGCTTTACATAAATGATAAGGGAGTTGATAGGGCTGGGCTGTGTCGCTGCAGCACAGCCACAGCTGCCCACGCTGTTGATCTCGCCGGGGGAGACCTGTCAGACTCTGTTGCAATACGAGCAGGTCTGAGCTTCATTTGGCTGCTCTGTTCGCAAACCGAGCTCAAATGTGAGATGTGAAGGGACCAGAGCCGGAAGAGGCCGAGACAGTGGAGGTGGCACTCACACCATGTAACACAACTACAGCTGTTTGGGCTGGTGACCGTTTTAATTGCTTCATCACCGCCTTCAACCCCTTTCCCCTTCTAAAACATTTTGCTTCCTTCTACCTACGCGCACCTCACTTTACAAGCCAAAGATGGTTTTGAGAGATGTATTCCAGGTATATGCGTAACTTCTTGTCTTCATTTCTCCTTTTATATTTTGTGGTTTTTTTTATTTCCCTAAGGAAATACAGTTCTGATCTTTCCATGTCTGTCTTTTTAATCATTTTTTAACACGCTGGACCATTGTCAAGAGTATTTTTCTAGAAATATTTTTTATAGCTGATAAAGAAATGCACTGATAATAAGGCTGTGTAAAAGGACGAATCATGAGATGGGATGTGATAATCCCTCAAATCAGTTTGGAAAAGAGGGCCCTTCATGTGTGCTGTGCATGGGGTCATCTGCCCTGCGGAGGTGTATGAACACGTTGTACCTAATAAAACTCTTGTTCCCATAAAGCTGCGAAAGGTGTGTTGGCCTGTCTGTTGGGACTGTACCTGCACCAAACTGTTGGTCTCTTCTCCCAGGTAACAAGTGATGGGACAGGAGGAAACGACCTCACTTTGCACCAGGGGAGGTTGAGGTTGGATGTGGGGAACAATTTCTTCCCCAAAGGGCTGTGGGGCATTGGAACAGGCTGCCCAGGGCAGTGCTGGAGTCACCATCCCTGGAGGGCTGGACAGACGGACATGAGGTTCTCAGGACGTGGGGCAGTGCCAGGGGTGGGCAACGGTTGGACTTGATCTTTTTTCCAACCAAAATGATTCTATGACCTTCACGCCCACAGCTGCCGAGGCTGAAGCGCGGCCAAGGCAGCCCTGCTGTGCTCGCTGGCATGAAGGGAAACCAGAGCTCTGCAACTGCTCCTCAGGTGTGAAACTTCACATGGCGATGCTTTCAGATCAAATGAAACTGCAAGTGGTTTGATTTCCTGTCCTGTTCCCCCTGTCCTCTCTTGCCCTCAGAACAGGTAGGGGCAGCCCATAGCAAGAAGGCGACTCTAGAAGTTATTTTGCTAGAAGAAATGGCCTCTGTTCTACTCCTGGCATTCCCCATCACCACTGGGCCAGCGTTTCTCGCCTTGCTGGTTCCATGTGCCTGCAGCTGCCTTGGGGTGCAGACAGAGCCGGTGGCTCAGCTCGCCCTGCCGTGTTGGGTGGATTTGGTGCTCACAGGGAGGCATGAAGCCCCCAGGACCTTCTTCCCCTCCCAGCCCTGGGGTGAGATGACCCCAAGAGGTTTAAATCTCTGGGTACCCAAAGGTGGCTTTTTGTGGGGACGGTTCATTTGAAGAGGATGCAGAAATGAGTAATGTTTCCTGTTGTCTCCCTGGAGGGGTTTAAAAGGTGTTTAGATGAGGTTCTCAGGGACATGGGTTAGTGCTAGAGTTGGATTATGGTTGGACTTGCTGATCCTTCCAACCAAAATGATTCCATGATTCTGTGCTGTTGCACTTTTAGTAGGAATGGGCAGGAAATTATGATCAGAGCCTCACTAACATCTTAGTGCACAATGAGTTGAACACCACAGGGCCTTGGTGCCTGTGGGCTTGGTCTTCCAGGGGACTAAGTGCTATGGTGGCCATGTGTATGACCATGGGCTCCTAGACCTGATTTACCCTACGGGGATTGAGAGATGATAAACTTCAGTGTCCATCAGGTGGGTCCATCCTTGCACAGTGAGATCAGACTGAAATCCAACTGGAGAAATGGTCTCGAGATGCCCCTTGGCCATCATGTGTGACAATCTTCAGCTTCTTGTGTCACCTTAACCGGGGCTTCACCCTGCGGGTTGCAAAAGGATAAAGAAGGTTACGCAATCTGGCTCTCAATTTAATGCAAAACGCTGGGAGCTGCTCTCCAAATTCCTCACGCCACCAGATATCCTTGTGTATGTGCAATAATGCTCAGCAGTGTGTTAAGATGAAGTGATTATTAGAAGTATCTTGGGGTGCATGTGAGTCAGTATTTATGTAGCTGCCTTCCAGCTTATATCTTCCTCTTATCAGGTACTCAATCTTTTAAATTCGTGCTTAACTGTGCAGAAAAAAAAAAGAGAAAAAGAAAGCACAGACCCTTATGTTAATCTGTAAATATGATGTAGTAAATGCAACTGAAGAAGTGTGAATACACTAAGCTATTCATCTTCAAGCTGGCTCTCTGATATCGGTTCTTCTGAAGACCACAAGCTTTCGTTTCTCGCACGTAGCGTCACTCATACCCGATAAGTGCGCTGGGACATCAGAGGGAGCCGGGGAGGTTTGACAACTCCTTGACCTCCAGCAAACGACTCAAATAGCAGCACTCCAGGATGAAGAAAGCTTGTGCAATTTTGTTTGTTTTCTTTTTCAGACATTCACATTCTTTGCAGTTTGATGTGTTAGGGTGGGTGCAGGTGAAATAGCAGCTGACCAAAACCTGCCCCCAAACTCAACCTCAGCCCCCAAAGCTCTGGCAAGGGGGGACCAGGTGCCTTCCCCTGATGTCCCCTGGGTGCGGACATGGTCCTGGTGCCCTGGGGATGAGGGGACAGGGGTTTTCCCTCTTCCCCACCCCACTCAGGAAGGTGAAGCGGGGAGCAGAGCTCGGCTTCCCAGACATCAAGCACGGTTGTGTTGCGTCTGGTTTTGCTTTCTACCAAAACCTCTCTGCTTAATGATGGCTGCACCAATTAGCCTGGACTAAAGTGTGAACCAAGCCTTCCCAGATCTTCCTGAAATGCCATTTTTCTGGGTGAAAAATTGTGTGAAAATCAGCACCTTTCTGCTCTCCATCATTGCGAGCGGTGCTGGGGGGGTCAGGAGGGACAGGTGCTGCTGCTCTGGGCTTTTGATGATCAAAAACGGGCGACAGGGGATTCACTGGGCGGTAAATGCTGCAGATGTTCCAGCTGGGAACAGCACCCGCTCGCAGGGCTACACCCACCGCAGAGTTAGTGTCAGAACTGGAGTCCTGTCCCTCTGTTAAACCTTCAGTAGGAATAGGTATAGGCTGAAAGCCAAGTGTTTGATTTTTCAGCCGACACCAGGGATGTGGAATAACACCCTGGGTTGTGCCTCCTCCCGCTTCAGCTTGTAGGGCAAAAAATGTGCAGCTCTTTGCTCTGCAGGACATGGGACTGTGGTTTGCAGCTGCACCGGACACACGGTACCGGCAGCTCAGCCCCGTCCCTGAGCGCATCCCTTGGGATGCAGCAGCCAGCGGTTGTCTGGTGCTGCTGTCGGCTCACAGGAGCTGCTCGTTCCTCCTGGGCACCCCCGTGTCTGCCGCCTGGGTTTCTAGTGAGGTAAGAACTTGTTTTCTCTGGAAAGTTTCAGGGGAAATGAAGTGGCTAATTTGAGTCAATTTGAGAGCCAGACACCCTTTGCTTGTCAGAGAGCTGTGGGAAAGTGACTTTGAGATGCTTCCTGCATCCCTGTAGCATCCGTGCAACACCCGCCTGCATCCCTGCAGCAGCCCTGTGACATCCGCCCTGAATCCCCCCTGCATCCCTGTGACATCGTCCCTGAATCCCCCCTGCATCCCTGTGACATCCTTCCTGCATCCCTCCCACATCCACCAAACCCTGTGTCAACTTCAATAGGTCAGAGAGAGTTTCTCAAAAGTTTGTGAAGTTTGGCGTGGTTTCTTTTTGGGGACTGTCTGAGGGAGGGTTTGGTGCTGAGCTTGACACTGTTTGCAATATTTTTCTTGGCTCCTGCTCCTTTCTGCAGGGAGCAAATCACTTGTGTGCATTGCTGGTGTTCACAGGCAACAGCCACATTGAATGACGGAGAAAGCTCCAACCTGTGCGTGTTCCCGGTGCTGGAATGGGGAGCAGACATCTCCCCTGCATTAAAAGGAGATTAAATCTGCTGTGTATCCTCAATTCTTCCCACTGGAGTGCATTAAATAAGGGTCTTCACAGAACACAGAGACCTTGGGGCTGAGCAGAGAAGAATGAGGACTGAGAGAGGATGACAAATGTGGGTGCAGGTCCCTGGTGGGAGATGGGAGCTCTTGGCCTTGGTACGAAGTGCAGCTGTGGGGAATTCAGGCTCTCCCAGCTGTGAACTGACTGGGGATGTTCCCAGTTCCCTGCTGGGGTCACAGCTGAGCACACTCGGGTCCTGAGGAGGTGCTGGTAGTGGAGCTGCTGCAGCACATAAACTCTCAACCCTATAAAACCCAGAGGGGTGAAGGAGGTTTCTTCTCTAGAAAAGAGCACCAGGAGTGAGAAGCTGGCACGTTTCATCTCCATGGGGCAGTACCCAGCTTGTGGCTGTCCCTGTTCTGGTCCAGGTTAGAAAATCCTTTACATGGTTTGGGAGAAGTGTAATGGTGTGGTTTTCTGCTTTGCTCTCTCTCCCGTGCTGTGCCAGGCTGCTCTGAGTACTGCTTTTTTTGTCTGAATGTAGATTTTCCTGGCCAGCTTTCTGTGCTTGGGGGTGACTGCAAGGGGAGTGAAGAACTGTTGTTGGGTGCACAGGCTGCAGCTCCAAGGAAATGGCTTTTCTGAAAACTGGTATGAAATTCTGGTGCTGACTGTCACCCAGCTCTGCTAGAGACAGTCCGGACTGCTGTGGGACCCTGTGCCCATCGCTGCATTTTGCTGAGGGCTCCTTCCTCTCGGAAAGCTGCCCCCAAGTGCTCCAGCTCACTTCAAGCTGCTTCCTCAGCCCCTTTTCCCCTCACAGCCCCTTGGTGCACCCTCCTCAGTGTGTTTCAGCTTTAGTTGTGGCTCTTTAGTTTTGGGAGTTGGTGTGTGCTGAAGATCTGGGGTTTGCCCGGGGCTGTTGAGGCAGGAGCTGGTTGCCTGCTGGCCGGTCCCTGCTCTCTCCTGCAGCTTTTTCTGAGTTCTTCTCTCAGAGCAGCAAGACTGGGGAAGGGACTTGAACACAAGCCCTATGGGGAGAGGCTGAGGGAGCTGGGCTTGTTCAGTCTGGAGCAGAGGAGGCTTAGAGCTGAGCTCAGCACTCTCTAGAACGACCTGAAGGGCAGTTCTAGCCAGGGGGGATTGGGCTCTTCTCCCAGGCACTCAGCAATAGGACAAGGGGGCATGGGCTTCAACTCTGCCAGGGGAAATTGAGGCTGGAGATGAGAAAGCAATTCTGTGCAGAGAGAGTGGTCAGCATTGGAATGGCTGCCCAGGGAGGTGCTGGACTCACCGGCCCTGGAGGCTTTGAAACTGAGATTGGCCATGGCACTTAGTGCCATGATCTGGTCAATGGACTGGAGCTGGACCAAGGGTTGGACTGGATGATCTCTGAGGTCTTTTCCAACCCAGTCCATCCTGTCATTCTGTGATTGAAGCCCTTTCTGCTCGGTGCTGCTGTTCTGCGACAGCTGCTGTATCTGGGTGTATGGAACCTGCAAAGATCTTTCGGGAGCAGCTGTGAAAGCTTCTAATCTGCTGTTGCTGACATAATACAGGGTGTTTGAAAACCTTTGGTTGAGCAAACAGGTTTCTAATCCTCTGTGTAGGAAACTCCACTTTGCACTGAGGAACCCGACCCTGAACCGGTTCAACCTGCCGCTGAGGAGCTTTGCTTTGAAACCGTTTGATGGCGTGGAAACATCGCCCGCAGTGGAAGGATTAATGGCTAATTGTGGTTTCATTAATTCTAATTCTAGCGCTTTCACTTTCGGCAGAGTTCACTTAATGATAGTAGCAAATAATTACCTAGAGATCAGCATTAGTTCCTGTGTTCTGCGGAAAATTAAGGCACGCGAGAGGTGATTTATGGGCAAGTCCAGGTGGTCTGGAGGGGCATCTCAAAGATCAGACCCTGTGCTATGGGAGGCTCAGCTGGGGAGCAAAAGCTCAGGGGTCTCAACAGGGCAAAAGCAGCTTCTGATTTGGGTGAAGAGTGTCACTGCAGAGGAAATGCAAGGAAATACAGTTTCACGGCAATAAACGTGGCATTTATTAAACTGAAATCAGTATCAATCTCACAAGACACAATGTGACTGCATTGCACTCAGACTTAACAATGTGTCTTTATGTAATCTCTTGACATAATTTAAAATACATGAAATGTTTCAATCTGTTTAAGATACCTACATTTTAAGAGATAAATTTGGAAAAAGCTACAATCTAGGTCAAGTTTTAAAGTTTATAATAGTCAGTCCCCCAAAAATCTATAAATTAGTGTATTTTTTTTCAGAAAACTGACATTAACACTGAAGAGCTCACAAACTGCAGTTCTTGGTCGTCTTTATTGTTTGTTGGCTGTGTAGTGGTTGTAGAAAATACTGCAGTGCTTCCAAAAAGATGTGTTTCTCAACACCTGCATTGCTGGCAGTTTCCTGTAGTATGAAAATAGTGCAATGATTTGCCTGAAGAGAAAATGCTAAACATAATTTATTAAAGAAACATTTTTCTAGCACTTGTAAATGTTTTTTCCTTCATCAGTGGACGGACAGGTCTGTGCAGACAGACCCGCCGGGGGCGTTAATGCACTTTTCTGGTGTTCAGGTGTGGGAAGTACACCCCGTACATGCCCTGTTGGACCTGGTACAGCTGCGACTTTCTTCTGAGGCAAAAGACGATCTGGTGGGGGGAAAAAAAACAATGTTAATGGGGATTAAAAACAATCTGTACTTTGCCCTTCATTAGATGCCCCCAAATGATGTTGCTGGGTGGGGATGGAGGGACTATGTGAATAAAAGAGGAGGAAACTGAGGGGTGACCTCATTCATGTTTACAGATATATAAAGGGGCAGTGTCAGGAGGATGGAGCCAGGCTCTTCTTGGTGACAACCAGTGATAGGACAAGGGGTAATGGGTTCAAACTGGAACACAGGAGGTTCCAGTTAAATTTGAGAAGAAACTTGTTCCTGGTGAGGGTGTCAGAGCCTGGCCCAGGCTGCCCAGGGAGGTTGTGGAGTCTCCTTCTCTGCAGACATTCAAACCCGCCTGGACACCTTCCTGTGGAACCTCAGCTGGGTGTTCCTGCTCCATGGGGGATTGCACTGGATGAGCTTTCCAGGGCCCTTCAACCCCTGACACTCTGGGATTCTGTGTGATTCTGTGTAAAATGATTTCCTAAGCCTGCATGGGCTGACACTACCACAAACCCCATTTTGAATCTGAGGCTTTTCCTCTTCTAAATCTCGCTGACCGTGATGTTTGCTCTTAAACCTCCAAGGACAACAATCCACGTTCTCTGTGCAATTGTCTCCTGGCTGGTGCAAAGCAAACAGAGCTACTTCTGCGGTGCTGTTAAAATGCTGTTTGCCCCATCAAATCACCCCCAGAGATCAGCAAAGGATGTGCTCTGCTCTTGGCAAGGGTGAGCGGCTGGAGCACAACCCTGCAGGGCTGCTGCAGTCTGTACGTGTAGAGCATTGAATACGAAATTCTGGATGTGATTCCTGCAGGTTATTATTAAAAACGTCATATTCTGCACACTCCCTTACCCATAACCTGGTCATTCTGCAGATGTTCGAATGGGGAATAGATTTAAGAAATGCTGTAGGACATCCCCTAACTCAAGCTGCTTGCTGTCTTGGTGTTTGCTCTACCTTTGGTTTTACATTTTACCCCTTGCAAAGGACTCTCATTCATGATCCACTCCTTCCTACTGAGCTGCCTGTGAATACCCTTCCCCGTCCTGCACGAGTCCTTGAAATAACTGGCTGTAATGCAGGATTGGGGGTGGTGTTTGCTGTCAAGTTCTTCCCATGGGGCTTCTTATGGCTTTGTCTGGATGTCCCTCCTGCAGCCTTCCAGGTGTTTGGGCACTGCTGGAATCAAGTGGTGGGACAGTAAAGGGGCCACTTACCAGGAAGCATAACAAGAGGAGGAGAATGAAGCCAACCACAGTGAAAATGCCGATGAGGACAATTGCCCAGACCTGAAGCTCTGCAAAGGCAAAATAAGGGCACATCAGTTTTTTGGAGTCCTGTATGTGGGACAGAGAAAGGGAGATCTAACCCTGGCACAATTCAAAGTACTGTGCAGCATATAAGTGAGGCCAACTTGCTGAAAGGCAGAATGTGGCCTTCCCTGGCTGCGGGGCAAATGTGCCACAGCAATGTGAAAATGGGTGGGATGGACAGAAACTTCTGTAAAATAAAGGGAGGGTCAAAGGATCTGCAACTTTAAATGTCACCATAGCACCAGAGCGCTCAGATGGATCCAGGGATGTTCAGAGACACCAAGTTCTCAGCTGCTGGCTGGACTTGGAGGAAGGTGACAGGGCTGAGGGTGTCAGCAAAAGTTGTAGTTTGTGATGGATATATAAATAATCTAGTTGTCAAACAGCTACCCAAACTGCATTGATTTTGCCTGTCTTTCCCTTCCATTTTCCTCAGGCTGGCTCTGGCTGCTGCTGTTTGCCAGCCTACCAAGAACTGAGATTTCTGGGCTCTTGCACAGGTCTTGTCTCCATTTCAAGGCATGTGAAGCTAATTTACTCTATTTCAAGTATTCAGTGGCTGTAAGGCGGATCCCTCCTGAAAAGCACTTACTTTTGGACTCCTGTTCATCTGTTATAAGTGGAGAGTAACCTGGAAAGGAAGGGTGAGACAGGTGAGAAGCAGCTCTGCAGGTGATTAAAACCAAACTAAGAAACATTCTCACAAAGTCACCTCACCTGCAACAACCAGGCTCTGCTCTTCCAGCTCGTAGTGGGGGCCCAGCCTGGTGAACCCGTGTGTCAGGCGTCTCAGCTCCTCGTACACGTCTTGCTTTTGTAAAGCCCTTGAGAAGGGGTCCAAGGTGAATTTGCAGATGGAGGCAACGCTTGTGGAAGATTTCCCTTCAACAGGCCTGGAGGATGAGAGCCAGGGTCATCATTACAGGACAAAATAAAGAAGAAATACAGCTGAGTAGAGGCAGGGAGAGGGATTTGGAACTGGTCTGGGGTTTGCAGATGTCTAAGCAATGTTTGATTGGCACGGGATCAGTTTTTGCAGCTTATGCTAGATAAGAACTCAAGCAGTTTTGTGAAATCCACCCACTGATTTAATCCCAGACAAGGCATTTCTAAAAGGTAAATCAGCTCATCTGGTTTTTTGCTTCTCCAAAGGTGCTGGAGAAGATGCACAGAAGTAAACTTTGTTCTTGGGCTGGTCAGTTCTAACTATTTGCTGATGCATTGCAGTGGAGTTTTAACTTATTTGAATAAGCTAGATGAGAGAATGAATATTTGTTTTACTCTGAAATTGTTTATGCATGAAAATAGCTTTGCTAGCATGGAAACAAAACCACCTCTCATTTGGACAGAAACCTTTTGTGGTAAAGACAAAACAGACTGCGAGGGAATGAAGGTGCCTCCTCGTGTGTCATCCGGAGCACAAAGGTTGGCAGCGAGGCATGAACGCCCTGCTGGGGCTCTGAATGCCTTTTCTGCTCACTGCTCTTCTGGAACTCAAGAAAATAACCACATTTCCAAAGCAGAACGTACCCAAAGCTCTCAACAGTACAGCCAGCAAAGTAATCCTTCAGGCTGCCGGTTCTGAACACATCGAGCTGTTGGGAAGAAACAAAACAATTGAGGAAAATTGAGTAAATGTAATACATATTTACTTTGGACAGGGAAATCAAGCTGTTGCTGTTAGGTTTACCTCTTTCTCAATTTCCTCTTTGTTCACTTGGTACCTCCGTGACCTGGGGTCCTGCAGTTCTGGGGAATAGGGAAGGTTGGAGATTCTGAAATGTATTCTGAAGTTTTCTTTCCCAGACTTGAGTGGTTTGTAAGTCGCTGCCTCAACCGCCAGTTCCAACCCTGGAGGTTTGAGAGGAAAGGCTGATATAAATTCTTGCAGAAAGAAACAAGCCCTTCTACCAAGCAGTATTGACTTTGAGCTAAGAAAACTTGAAGTCTTAATAGATAAACAGAACTTGGATTGCACTGGGGTCTGATGGCAACTTGTTGTTTGAATGTGCTGGGCCACTAATTTCTTTGGAAAGTTGTACATTTGGAAAAAAAAAAAACCAAAAAAACCCACTGAAAGTCTGTTGAAGTGTTCTGGGTGGAGACTGTGATTCGAGCTCTACATACCGTCTACTGAGAATCCCTGCAGCTGGTAACTGCTTCCCAGCCACAGGCCGGTTGCGTTGTACGTCCCACTCTGAAAAGCCCTTTCAACCGTGGCCCTGTTGATGCTGGGCTCAGGTTTGAAGAAGCACATGCAGTCGACCACTATGGATCCAGCCCTGTGGACAGAGGAGCTGAGATAAATAGGCTGATGATCATAAAACTTCATGTGGGAAAGGGTTTCCTGAGAAGAATCTGCTACTTTTAAGCTAATGTGGTGCTATTGAGAAACGTGGAATGGGCTGTTTGGGGATTTTCCTTTGGGACACCAGATGAAATATAATACCAGTACTTCTCTCTACAAATGTGGGTTATACTGCAAGCACACAATGAAAGATCTGCACTTTTTTAAAAAAAGCTGTGTGAGAATCCCTGTCCAAGCATCTTTTTATTTAGAATCGGACTCTCCATCTCTACCTGAAGCCCACTCATAAAACATGGTGGCGTCCAAGTTGAGAGGATGACTCCAGAGGTTGCAGGATCCCCTCATTAGGAGGATGGCAATTAATAATTACTCAGATATTCAGAGACCTAAGGGTACATTGCAGAAATCCTGAGACTGAGAAAAATGTTGGTCCATACTGAGTCAGGAAAAATTCAAACTGATGAATTCTAGGAGGCCTAGAAATTACTTCTAAGGGCATAAAGCAAACCATGAGAGTGGAGGGAAGGGATGGGATTCTGCAGAGGACAATGGTGCTTGGCCATCAGGACTGGTGCCAGGGTGTGGCAACATTTCAAACAAAGTCCAATTGTGTCACAGACCTCAGCTTGGTGATATTGCAGCTCAGGAACTGGTCTTGCAGGTTGCTCTGACGGTACAGTTGATTCATCTGAAATAGAAATGTCATGTTAAATATTAACAAGTTCTGGGCCTCATGGCAGATGCTTCAGGGCAGCGGGAGGGCTTTAAAAAAACACCAGATTTTTTTTTTTGATAGCTGTATTTCATGGGAGCTGGGTTTTACTTCAGAATGTGCCTTCTGGTGATGGAGTCTGACTTGCAGCTCGGCAAAGCTTTCTGTCTGATCCGAGCGAGCTGGCAGTGTGAACCAGCACAAGCTGCTGACTGACAGCTGTCATCTCGATCCATGTTTCACAGACAGTGCAGGCTCAGAAATCAAAGTGTGGAATGTTACAGCTTCATCTAAAAAGCAAAACCTACTTAAGGAGGGCTTTATTGGGTTGATATGTTAGTGAATTGGTGCTGAAGTGAATGTCTTGAATTCTTAACTGTGAATTAGGTGCTGATCTCCGAGCTGGCAGATATTTTATACGCTTCTAGAGATGAGACTGAATGTATGTTCATTGACTGGATGACCTAAACCTCTTGCACTTTGTAGTGCATATTTTTGGCTGGAGATAATTTCTTAAGACCACAGGTAACATAACAAAATCAAAAGTGATTCAAAGGCCAATCTCATCTTTTAGATTCCAGAAATTTTTGTTCCCAAAAGTTGGTTTGTTGGTTTTTTCTTGTAACTAAAAAAAAATTGATGGCAGTTGCTGCAAAAATTGTCAGTGCACACATACGAGTGATGCACTAACTTACCTTGTTAGTGATGCTTTCCACTGCTGCTCTGTATTCTGCAGACTGAGAGTCTGGGTTAGTTAGATTTTCATTGACTATTCTGAAGGTCAGTCTGTAGCCTGATTTAGCTGGAGCTTTAGTCACAACAGGCTTTGTGGTGATGGCTGTGTCTGCGAGGGGGAAACCTAAATAAAAAGGTAGAGTGCATTTATTTTTATGTTAGATCTATCAATACCACAAAAACAATATAGGTATGTGCCTGTTTAATTATATAATGTAACAATGAAATTCTCTAGGAATTCGTATGTTTTAAGGGACAAAAATATTTCCAGGGCAGCAATATCATGCTGGATTGGTTTTGTCAGTGTCGAGCCCTACAGAACACCAACAAACCAAAAGGAAAGTTCATTAATGCTCATGGAAGGATGAACAGTGATCTCCAAGCAATTCCAAAATCACATCTTGATACTGTTCATGGATTCTTACCATTGACATACAGGCTGTTCTTCTCCAGGCTGAAGTGCCCTAGTTTGGTGAAGCCATTTGTCATGTTGCTCAGCTCATGATAAACTTTTTCTCTGTCAAAGCTGGCCAGGCTGACGTTGTAGCTGCAGACAGCATCCACACCGGTGTCATCCCTGACTCTCCCAGGCCTAAGAAGGAATGTCAGACACATTTTTAGGACACTGATGCTTACAGAACACCCTGTGTGGTTTGTATGACTGGGACCGACAGGCACTGAAATGTCCCAGTGCAGTTGGGCTCCTGCATCTTTCAACGGATTCTCAAGAATTGTGGCAATGATATTTAGATACCCAAATGATTTTACCAGCAAGAAATTCATGAATGGACAGGGAGGTATCACTGGCTTCTGTTTTCTGGTATCAGAACTATGATAACTTGTGCAAGATCAGATAGAGAAATTATTAATTGCACTTGCAGGAATCTTACCTAAATCTTACTACTTTACATCCTGTGTAGGCAGAGCTTATGCTGCTTCGTTTGAAAAGAGGGTCAATCTGTCAAAAAAATAATAGTACAACTGAGAACTTGAAAACGTCTCCTGAGTTTAATGCAGGAGATTGAGATAATCACGTAACACAAGATGGGCAAAACCAAGGCCAGACTTACGTAATGGTTGATAACCTTTGCCGTGGAAATGAACCTGCGGGAGCTCGGTGCATCCAGATCTGCAGTGTACGGGAGGTTGGTCAGGGTGAAATTAAGGGTGAAATTCCTGGATGTTGGGCTTGGTGCAGGAGTTGTGCTCAGAGCTATAATCAAAGGGGAGAAGGATTATGATTTTACTATTAAAGAAGCTATCTTCATTTTCCAATATATTCCCAATCTTGGTGCACTTCAAGGCTGCTCTGAAGAGTCGCTTGCTCTTATTTTCTGAGTGCACCACTCCTTTGACAGCTTTATTTTTTTAATTTGGTAAAACGCTTACCTGGTCTCTCAAGTGGCTCATTGTAACCTGGGAAGGAAATGCAAGAGAAACATTATGTAGGAGGTATATGTAATTTTAAGAGAATGAAAGAGTAGAGGGGATGATTAAATGGATGACTTGGGAATGAATCACCAAAGCCAGTCCCCGAGGGTGTGAATCTATTGAACAACCAACCTACTGCTAAAGCAGAACAAGGTGCTTTTATAATGGTTGAAGACTGCAGTGAGAAAATAAATGTGTAAATTAAATGGAGGTGGGATAGAAATCAGGTCAAATGCTCATGTGTAGGTGGATTGAGGTCAAGACTAAAATCAAGTCAGTCTTCAGTGTAATATAGAAATTAAAATCTTAAAAAATGTCCATGTGAAAATGTTCTTGGAAGCACACGCTTCATCCTATGCACATAAGTTATGCAGTGAAGGCCAGTAAGACCAGCTTTTCCTTAAGGTCACTTTTTTTTTACACTGAAGTGGTCCCTAACATGTGAGGTGGTCCCAGACTGCTCTGGTGCCTGGAGGAATGAGAACATCAAGCACCTACCATTGACATAGAGGCTCGTGCTGTCCAGGCTATAGATTCCTAATTTGGTGATGCTGTTTGTCATGCTCTTTAGCTCTTGGTAAACCTTGGCTTTGTCAAGATCGGGCACTTGGGAGCCATTTCCATAGTTGCAGATGGTGTCTACTCCTGTGTTGTCCCTATTCCTCGCTGACCTGAGGAATTGAATAGCATGAAGGTTCTGTTAGTTATTCCAAATATATATACAGAAGTGCGTAGAAGCATGCTGATACTGACTTATACAGAATGATACTGACTTATTGAAAAGGAACAGAACTGTCATTAAAGTGTCAGACAAAAATAAAAAAATCCACTTGCTAAGATTCAAACTTAGTTTTTCTGCTATAATATATTGCTCACCTGAATCCTGTTACTTTGCAGCCGCTGAAATAGGGGCCAATGCTGCTCTTCTGAAGCAGGGGGTCAATCTGACAAGGAAAGATTTGTGTGAGTATGGGAAACTCAAAATACTGAGTGATTTCAGTGGGAAAACGATGTGGCTTTGGCTTACGTAATGTTGCATTATTTTTGCAGTAGAGTTGAACTTAGCAGAATTTGGTGTCTCTAGGTCTGTCGTGAACCTGAGGTTGGTTATTGTGAGGTTCAGTGTGAATTGCTTTATGACAGGCCCTGGGCTTTGTGTGGTGGTTGGCTGCGCCACTGTAAGAAACAAAAATTACACAGATAAAATAAGAACAGGATCATCATAAGACATAATACTGAATTATTTTTCCTTACATTTAGAGCAGACAGACATATGAACATGATCACACGCTTCAGATACTTTGCAGTCTTATGATCATTGCCAAATCAGGAAGGAAAAAAAAAGTCGTCATCTTATGCCTTTGAGTAGTTTTAATGTATATCTGGTTTTAAATATACTTACGAGACAGACTATGCAGTTCATTGTAATCTGAAAAACAAACAGAAAGTTATCAGGGAAATATTCCAATAATGTCTTAAGAGGACCAAACATGTGTCTTTATTAAAAAATATTTGTGATAGCAATTACTAAATTCATGATTGTTTTAACTTAGTGACTCTGACTGTTTTTTGCTCTCCACTTTTTCTTATCCATTTTGAGAGGTGTATTTGATCCTCTTAGTTCTCATTTAGAAATAGTCTGTGTCAAGGTGAGGAATGATGCCCTGGGGTGGTCCCATTACCATTAACGTAGAGGCTCTGGCTATCAAGGCTGTAGTGTCCCAGCTGTGTGATGCCATTTGTCACATTGCTCAGCTCATGGTAAATTGCCACTCTGTTGAACCTGGGAGCTGAAGGCTCATCCCTGTAGCTGCAGATGGCATCTACTCCTGTGTTGTGCCTGTTCTCCTTTGACCTAGGAAATCAGGAATTGTTTTAGGACGTTTTAGCCACTGTTGAGAAGCCCATCTTAACTTTTAGTAGGTCAAAGACACATCTAAGAAAACCACTCAGTGCCATTAATGTATTAAATGCTGAAAAATGGGAAACAGGTTTTTAAGATGCAGGTAGTGCAGACTGTTCCTGTCATGGCTCTTACCTGAATGCTGTTACTTTGCAGCCAATATAAGCAGGGCCGATGCTGCTTTTTTGGAGTAAAGGGTCAACCTAGGAATTTAATAGTATTATAAGTTAAAGGTAAGAGATCACAGATATTAAAAGAACTGTGCCCAAGCAGGACATCATTTTGCCAGACTTACATAATGGTACATGACTTTTTCTGTTGACTTGAATTTCTTAGAATCCGGCATTGCCAGATCTGCAGTGAACTGAAGGTTGGTTAGAGTGAAATTCAGTGTGAAGTTCCTTACTGCTGGTGATGGAGGTTGTGTAGTTGGATCAACAGCTGCAACAAACAAGATAAGTTGTTGCTTGAAAACACGATTTATGATCATCATCCCCAGAGGAAACACTGAGAGAAACTCTCAGATGTTCTAGTTGGCTTCAGGGTCATAGATGCTGTGGTTCCCTAACAGGCTCCCAAATTCTCTTAACACTTTTTTGTAAGTGTAGTAGCTGTTGTGGTTGGTTAGTCCAACCTTCTTTTTTTGGCTATTGCTAACTGGCAAAATCTTCTTGCCCTTTCAGTTGTACTTACATAGTCCAGGCTGCAGTTCATGATAACCTGTGGGGGAAAGAAAACGGACAGTATTTGAGAAAATGGCTTATGAGTTGGAAGATGTCGCCTACCGTGGAATATAGAACTTCAGTTGTTTTTGTCTGAGAAAACCCATGTAAACATTTTCTAGGAAAAACTGATTCGGTGACTGTCTTAGGCATAAATATGCATTCACGTTGCTGTGTGTTGTTGGCAAGCTGCTACTTGTCTTAGCAATGCACAGAATTCCTCCTTCCTCAGTGTTGTTGAGAGGGAATTTACCAGTTCTCTAAAACCAATTTAACTTCCACATTGACAAGTTAGTGTGAATTTTAAGTGTCCAGTTCTAGTGCTGTTCACCTGCAGGGGAATGTATTCCGTAGTGCACGTTGAAGTTAATCTTTTTGTTTTCTGGAGAATGACCTATGGTGTATACGCAGTATGATATATTGCATTTGCCTAAGTTCAAAGGAATACCAAGGTGCAAAGGCTATGAGTGGCAGTGGCTCTTCTGCTTTGGCTAGCATTTACTCTTGCTCCCTCTCCAGGTTTTATTGCTTCTATAGTTACGTAGTAACTCGATTCCTCGCCATATCAAAGGAGCAGTCCCGACATCAGCTCGTCCACTTACCGCTGACATAAACACTCTCTGCATCCAGCTTGTATGGTCCTAGCTCAGTGCAGCCTGCTGTCATCTTGCTGAACTCGCGATAAACCTTGATTCGATCAAATTCAGTAGTGGTCGCATTGACCCTGTAGGTGCAGATGGCATCCATGGCAGTGCCATCTCCAGTCGTCACAGACCTGAAAAATCACACATGTTCACAGACCTGAATGACGCTTGTGTGCATTTGAGTTGGCTTTATAGGGCAGCAGAGGCAACATGTGATGAAGTGACAGCCACCTCCATTCCCTGTCCCCCTGCACTGCTGGGGGAAGGAGGTAGAGAGAATTGGGAGCAAAGTTAAGCACAGGAGGATGGGAGGGGTTGGGAGAAGGCATTTCTAAGATTTGGTTTTATTTCTCATTATCCTGCTTGGGCAGTACACTACTTTCCTCAAGTTGAATCCATTTTGCCTGTGACAGTAATTGGTGAGTGATCTCTCCCTGTCCTTATCTCAACCCAATTAGCATTTTGTTATATTTTCTCTCCCGTGTCCAGTTGAGGAGGGGGAACAATGGGGTGGCTTCAGTGGGCACCTGGAGTCCAGTCCCCACACTTGTACACAACCACAAATTGACTTTCTCTTTCAGATACTGTAAAATAATATTAAATGACAGTCTCCTCAAATTCTAAAAATTCAGTATTATGCTGTTTTATACAATTGAAACACCACTCTTATGATCTAACTGAAATGCATTGAAAATTAGTCAGATTACCCTCTTTATGTAGCACAGAATTGGTGTGATATCAATGCTAGCATAATCAGAAGAAATCATGTAATAACCACCCCATCACAAAGGATCATAAATGAGGTATAATTCTACTTGACACTCTCTAGAACTTGATGGGTTTGACCAGACTAGGAGGAAAATAAATCAGGAAGGAATTATATGCAAAACAAGGATTTTTGGATAATCCTGTTGTCAGTCAAAATTTAAATTAACCTTGTCATCTTAACCACTTCCAGGATGTGCCTACCTCAGTGCCACCACTGTACATCCAGTGTAAACAGGTCTAATGCTGCTGTTCCTGAGCACGTGATCAAGCTGTCAAGAAATAGAGCCAGTTGATAAATCACAGTGAATAAATACCAAAACCAACAAGGCAACAGCCACAAGAGGAGCCTGAGTGACACTCACCAAGTATGTCAGAGCTTTCTTTGTAGAAAGAGATTGTTTAGAATTTGGATTCTCCAATGCTGATGAGTAAAGGAGATTGGTCATAGTGAAGTTGACTGTGAAATGTCCCTCTCTTGCAAGAGGAGGAGCTGAAGATGTTGCTGGAAGAAAAGCATAAAATTTGTTACAAAAAGAAAAATAAATATTGATGATTCTGGTAAACCCAGGCATAGCTGGAAATGGTCTCCTGCCTGTCCCACTGTTCATGATCCTTGGCCCCCAGGTGCCTCTCCAATGAGAAGAGCCCCATGGTGTATGCGCTGCCCTCTAAGCCCAGCCCACTCCCACAAGGTACTCACTGGGCTCAACTGGCTGCTCGTTGTAACCTGGGGAAAAACAGAGACAGAATGTCAAGGGCTGGGGACAGGAGAGGGCTGGGGAAGGCTGCCATGGGACAGCAGAGGTGACAGCGAGAGGAGTGTCGGTCACCGTTGACGTAGAGGCTGTCCTTGTCCAGGCTGTAGGGGCCCAGCTGCGTGATGCCTCTGGTCTTGTTGCTGACTTCATGGTAGAGTCCCACCCTGTCCAAGGCGGGGGCAGAGGGCTCCTTCCTGTAGGTGCAGACGGCGTCCACCCGCGTGTTGTCCCCTTGCCTCTCTGGCCTGGAAAACAGAGCGGCCGTGCCTGAGCACCCAGCCTGTGGGGCCTCTGGCTGCAAGGCCAGGCCTTGGGGCTTCTGCAGCATTCCCTGCTTGGGAACGCAGGCTCTGCCTTCCCAGCCTGTGGGTACTTGGTGGCCGGTCACTGCTGTCCTGCCTCCACTAATGCCCTGGGCTGGTCAGGATGGTTGGGGCCAGGCAAGATTGTGAGTGGTCTTGGGGCTACAGTGTCACTGCCTTTAGGGTAAGGCTTGAGGAAGGAGCGGATCAAATAGCAGGCCCTAAGCAGGAGGGGATCAAAGAGCAAGTCCTACCCTCTTAGTCTAGGGAGCAAAAGAGGAGGCACATGATGGTAGTCATAGTCAGTAGTGGGACCTGCAAAAGGACACGTAGGTGCAGCCCTTACCTGAAAGCTGTTGGTTCACATCCAAGGAAAGCGGGGCCGATGCTGCTTTGCTGCAGAAGGCGGTTGAGCTGCCAAAGAGAGAGGATTCCCAGTTAAGCCCTGCCCTTCTCTCTCTGCAATTCCCTCAACAGATGGGACAAATCAGGGGAAAGGCCTGGCCCTCTGACAGATCACATACCAGGGTGGCCATGACTCTTCTCGTACTGTTGTACTTGGCAGAGCCAGGAGTGGCCAGGTCGGAATAGTAAGGGAGATTGGTAGTGGTGAAGTTGATGGTGAAACGGTTGCGGGATGCAGTTGTTGTTGGTGGTGCATGGCTGGGAGCTGCAAGAAGAAGAAATGGAGAGTGACAAGGTGCAAGAGGCAGGGTTTCAAGGCTCAGGGTGGTTAAGTACAGAGGTCTCCTGCTTGTCCCAGTGTTCATGATCCTTGGCCCCCAGGTGCCTATCCCAGGAGAAGAGCCCCATGGTGTATGCGCTGCCCTCTAAGCCCAGCCCACTCCCACAAGTTACTCACTGGGCTCAACTGGCTGCTCGTTGTAACCTGGGGAAAAACAGAGAGAGAGAGAATGTCAAGGGCTGGGGACAGGAGAGGGCTGGGGAAGGCTGCCATGGGACAGCAGAGGTGACAGCGAGAGGAGCATTGGTCACCGTTGACGTAGAGGCTGTCCTTGTCCAGGCTGTAGGGGCCCAGCTGCGTGATGCCTCTGGTCTTGTTGCTGACTTCATGGTAGAGTCCCACCCTGTCCAAGGCGGGGGCGGAGGGCTCCTTCCTGTAGGTGCAGACGGCGTCCACCCGCGTGTTGTCCCCTTGCCTCTCTGGCCTGGAAAACAGAGCGGCCGTGCCTGAGCACCCAGCCTGTGGGGCCTCTGGCTGCAAGGCCAGGCCTTGGGGCTTCTGCAGCATTCCCTGCTTGGGAACGCAGGCTCTGCCTTCCCAGCCTGTGGGTACGTGGTGGCCGGTCACTGCTGTCCTGCCTCCACTAATGCCCTGGGCTGATCAGGATGGTTGGGGCCAGGCAAGATTGTGAGTGGTCTTGAAGCTACAATGTCACTGCCTTTAGGGTAAGGCTTAAAGAAGGTGGGGATGAGGGAGAAGTTCCTGAGGCAGGAGGGGATCAAAGAGCAAGTCCTACCCTCTTAGTCTGGGGAGCAAAAGAGGAGGCATATGATGGTAGTCATAGTGAATAGTGGGACATGCAAAGGGACACGTAGGTGCAGCCCTTACCTGAAAGCTGTTGGTTCACATCCAAGGAAAGCGGGGCCGATGCTGCTTTCCTTCATAAGGCGGTTGAGCTGCCGAGGAGAGAGGATTTTCAGTTAAGCCATGCCACACTCCCCGAAATTCCCTCAACCGATGGGACAAATCAGGGGAAAAACCTGCCCCTCTGACAGATCACATACCAGGGTGGCCATGACTCTTCTCGTACTGTTGTACTTGGCAGAGCCAGGAGTGGCCAGGTCGGAATTGTAGGGGAGATTGGTGATGGTGAAGTTGATGGTGAAACGGTTGAGGGATGCAGTTGTTGTTGGTGCTGCATGGCTGGTAGCTGCAAGAAGAAGAAATGGAGAGTGAAAGGGTGCAAGAGGCAGGGTTTCAAGGCTAAAGGTGGTTAAGTACAGAGGTCTCCTGCTTGTCCCAGTGTTCATGATCCTCGGCCCCCAGGTGCCTCTCCCATGAGAAGTGCCCCATGGTGTATGCGCTGCCCTCTAAGCCCAAACTGCTCCCACAAGTTACTCACTGGGCTCAACTGGCTGCTCGTTGTAACCTGGGGAAAAACAGAGAGAGAGAGAATGTCAAGGGCTGGGGACAGGAGAGGGCCGGGGAAGGCTGCCATGGGACAGCAGAGGTGGCAGCGAGAGGAGTGTCGGTCACCGTTGACGTAGAGGCTGTCCTTGTCCAGGCTGTAGGGGCCCAGCTGCGTGATGCCTCTGGTCTTGTTGCTGACTTCATGGTAGAGTCCCACCCTGTCCAAGGCGGGGGCGGAGGGCTCCTTCCTGTAGGTGCAGATGGCGTCCACCCGCGTGTTGTCCCCTTGCCTCTCTGGCCTGGAAAACAGAGCGGCCGTGCCTGAGCAACCAGCCTGTGGGGCCTCTGGCTGCAAGGCCAGGCCTTGGGGCTTCTGCAGCATTCCCTGCTTGGGAACGCAGGCTCTGCCTTCCCAGTCCCTGGGGTGCGTGGTGGCCGGTCACTGCTGTCCTGCCTCCACTAATGCCCTGGGCTGGTGAGGAAGGATGGGGCCAGGCAAGATAGTGAGTGGTCTAGGGCTACAATGTCACTGCATTTAGGGTAAGGCTTTAGGAAGGAGGGGATCAAATAGAAGGCCCTAAGGCATGAGATCATTAGGGAAAAGTTCCTGAGGCAGGAGGGGATCAAAGAGCAAGTCCTACCCTCTTCATCTAGGTAGCAAAAGAGGAGGACATGATGGACCCCTGAGCCAACAGTGGGACCTGCAAAAGGACATGTAGGTGCAGCCCATACCTGAAAGCTGTTGGTTCACATCCAATGAAAGCGGGGCCAATGCTGCTTTCCTTCAGAAGGCGGTTGAGCTGCCAAAGAGAGAGGATTCCCAGTTAAGCCGTGCCACGCTCCCTGAAATTCCCTCAACTTATGGGACAAATCAGGGGAAAAACCTGCCCCTCTGACAGATCACATACCAGGGTGGCCATGACTCTTCTCGTACTGTTGTGCTTGGCAGAGCCAGGAGTGGCCAGGTCGGAATTGTAGGGGAGATTGGTGATGGTGAAGTTGATGGTGAAACGGTTGAGGGATGTAGTTGTTGTTGTTGGTGCATGGCTGGGAGCTGCAAGAAGAAGAAATGGAGAGTGACAAGGTGCAAGAGGCAGGGTTTCAAGGCTAAAGGTGGTTAAGTACAGAGGTCTCCTGCTTGTCCCAATGTGTGTGATCCTTGGCCCCCAGGTGCCTCTCCCAGGAGAAGAGCCCCATGGTGTATGCGCTGCCCTCTAAGCCCAACCTGCTCCCACAAGTTACTCACTGGGCTCAACTGGCTGCTCGTTGTAACCTGGGGAAAAACAGAGAGAGAGAGAATGTCAAGGGCTGGGGACAGGAGAGGGCTGGGGAAGGCTGCCATGGGACAGCAGAGGTGACAGCGAGAGGAGCATTGGTCACCGTTGACGTAGAGGCTGTCCTTGTCCAGGCTGTAGGGGCCCAGCTGCGTGATGCCTCTGGTCTTGTTGCTGACTTCATGGTAGAGTCCCACCCTGTCCAAGGCGGGGGCGGAGGGCTCCTTCCTGTAGGTGCAGACGGCGTCCACCCGCGTGTTGTCCCCTTGCCTCTCTGGCCTGGAAAACAGAGCGGCCGTGCCTGAGCACCCAGCCTGTGGGGCCTCTGGCTGCAAGGCCAGGCCTTGGGGCTTCTGCAGCATTCCCTGCTTGGGAACGCAGGCTCTGCCTTCCCAGCCTGTGGGTACTTGGTGGCCGGTCACTGCTGTCCTGCCTCCACTAATGCCCTGCGCTGGTCAGGATGGTTGGGGCCAGGCAAGATTGTGAGTGGTCGTGGGGCTACAATGTCACTACCTTTAGGGTAAGGCTTGAGGAAGGAGCGGATCAAATAGAAGGCCCTAAGCAGGAGGGGATCAAAGAGCAAGTCCTACCCTCTTAGTCTAGGGAGCAAAAGAGGAGGCACATGATGGTAGTCATAGTCAGTAGTGGGACCTGCAAAAGGACACGTAGGTGCAGCCCTTACCTGAAAGCTGTTGGTTCACATCCAAGGAAAGCGGGGCCGATGCTGCTTTCCTTCAGAAGGCGGTTGAGCTGCCAAAGAGAGAGGATTCCCAGTTAAGCCGTGCCATACTCCCTGAAATTCCCTCAACCGATGGGACAAATCAGGGGAAAAACCTGCCCCTCTGACAGATCACATACCAGGGTGGCCATGACTCTTCTCGTACTGTTGGACTTGGCAGAGCCAGGAGTGGCCAGGTCGGAATTGTAGGGGAGATTGGTGATGGTGAAGTTGATGGTGAAACGGTTGAGGGATGCAGTTGTTGTTGGTGCTGCATGGCTGGGAGCTGCACAAAGAAGAAATGGAGAGTGAAAGGGTGCAAGAGGCAGGGTTTCAAGGCTCAGGGTGGTTAAGTACAGAGGTCTCCTGCTTGTCCCAGTGTTCATGATCCTTGGCCCCCAGGTGCCTCTCCCATGAGAAGTGCCCCATGGTGTATGCGCTGCCCTCTAAGCCCAACCTGCTCCCACAAGTTACTCACTGGGCTCAACTGGCTGCTCGTTGTAACCTGGGGAAAAACAGAGAGAGAGAGAATGTCAAGGGCTGGGGACAGGAGAGGGCTGGGGAAGGCTGCCATGGGACAGCAGAGGTGACAGCGAGAGGAGTGTCGGTCACCGTTGACGTAGAGGCTGTCCTTGTCCAGGCTGTAGGGGCCCAGCTGCGTGATGCCTCTGGTCTTGTTGCTGACTTCATGGTAGAGTCCCACCCTGTCCAAGGCGGGGGCAGAGGGCTCCTTCCTGTAGGTGCAGACGGCGTCCACCCGCGTGTTGTCCCCTTGCCTCTCTGGCCTGGAAAACAGAGCGGCCGTGCCTGAGCACCCAGCCTGTGGGGCCTCTGGCTGCAAGGCCAGGCCTTGGGGCTTCTGCAGCATTCCCTGCTTGGGAACGCAGGCTCTGCCTTCCCAGTCCCAGGGGTACTTGGTGGCTGGTCACTGCTGTCCTGCTTCCACTAATGCCCTGGGCTGGTCAGGATGGTTGGGGCCAGGCAAGATTGTGAGTGGTCTTGGGGCTACAATGTCACTGCCTTTAGGGTAAGGCTTAAAGAAGGTGGGGATCAGGGAGAAGTTCCTGAGGCAGGAGGGGATCAAAGAGCAAGTTCTACCCTCTTAGTCTAGGGAGCAAAAGAGGAGGCACATGAAGGTAGTCATTGTGAATAGTGGGACCTGCAAAAGGACACGTAGGTGCAGCCCATACCTGAAAGCTGTTGGTTCACATCCAAGGAAAGTGGGGCCAATGCTGCTTTCCTTCAGAAGGCGGTTGAGCTGCCAAAGAGAGAGGATTCCCAGTTAAGCCCTGCCCTTCTCTCTCTGCAATTCCCTCAACCTATGGGACAAATCAGGGGAAAGGCATGGCCCTGTGACAGATCACATACCAGGGTGGCCATGACTCTTCTCGTACTGTTGTACTTGGCAGAGCCAGGAGTGGCCAGGTCGGAATTGTAGGGGAGATTGGTGATGGTGAAGTTGATGGTGAAACGGTTGAGGGATGTAGTTGTTGTTGTTGGTGCATGGCTGGGAGCTGCAAGAAGAAGAAATGGAGAGTGACAAGGTGCAAGAGGCAGGGTTTCAAGGCTAAAGGTGGTTAAGTACAGAGGTCTCCTGCTTGTCCCAATGTGTGTGATCCTTGGCCCCCAGGTGCCTCTCCAATGAGAAGAGCCCCATGGTGTATGCGCTGCCCTCTAAGCCCAACCTGCTCCCACAAGTTACTCACTGGGCTCAACTGGCTGCTCGTTGTAACCTGGGGAAAAACAGAGAGAGAGAGAATGTCAAGGGCTGGGGACAGGAGAGGGCTGGGGAAGGCTGCCATGGGACAGCAGAGGTGACAGCGAGAGGAGCATTGGTCACCGTTGACGTAGAGGCTGTCCTTGTCCAGGCTGTAGGGGCCCAGCTGCGTGATGCCTCTGGTCTTGTTGCTGACTTCATGGTAGAGTCCCACCCTGTCCAAGGCGGGGGCGGAGGGCTCCTTCCTGTAGGTGCAGACGGCGTCCACCCGCGTGTTGTCCCCTTGCCTCTCTGGCCTGGAAAACAGAGCGGCCGTGCCTGAGCACCCAGCCTGTGGGGCCTCTGGCTGCAAGGCCAGGCCCTGGGGCTTCTGCAGCATTCCCTGCTTGGGAACGCAGGCTCTGCCTTCCCAGCCTGTGGGTACGTGGTGGCCGGTCACTGCTGTCCTGCCTCCACTAATGCCCTGGGCTGGTCAGGATGGTTGGGGCCAGGCAAGATAGTGAGTGGTCTAGGGCTACAATGTCACTGCATTTAGGGTAAGGCTTTAGGAAGGAGGGGATCAAATAGAAGGCCCTAAGGCATGAGATCATTAGGGAAAAGTTCCTGAGGCAGGAGGGGATCAAAGAGCAAGTCCTACCCTCTTAGACAAGGGAGCAAAAGAGCAGGACATGATGGACCCCTGAGCCAACAGTGGGACCTGCAAAGGGATACGTAGGTGCAGCCCATACCTGAAAGCTGTTGGTTCACATCCAAGGAAAGCGGGGCCAATGCTGCTTTCCTTCAGAAGGCGGTTGAGCTGCCAAAGAGAGAGGATTCCCAGTTAAGCCCTGCCACGCTCCCTGAAATTCCCTCAACCTATGGTACAAATCAGGGGAAAGGCCTGGCCCTCTGACAGATCACATACCAGGGTGGCCATGACTCTTCTCGTACTGTTGTACTTGGCAGAGCCAGGAGTGGCCAGGTCGGAATTGTAGGGGAGATTGGTGATGGTGAAGTTGATGGTGAAACGGTTGAGGGATGCAGTTGTTGTTGGTGGTGCATGGCTGGTAGCTGCACGAAGAAGAAATGGAGAGTGAAAGGGTGCAAGAGGCAGGGTTTCAAGGCTCAGGGTGGTTAAGTATAGAGGTCTCCTGCTTGTCCCAATGTGTGTGATCCTTGGCCCCCAGGTGCCTCTCCAATGAGAAGAGCCCCATGGTGTATGCGCTGCCCTCTAAGCCCAACCTGCCCCCACAAGTTACTCACTGGGCTCAACTGGCTGCTCGTTGTAACCTGGGGAAAAACAGAGAGAGAGAGAATGTCAAGGGCTGGGGACAGGAGAGGGCTGGGGAAGGCTGCCATGGGACAGCAGAGGTAAACAGCGAGAGGAGCATTGGTCACCGTTGACGTAGAGGCTGTCCTTGTCCAGGCTGTAGGGGCCCAGCTGCGTGATGCCTCTGGTCTTGTTGCTGACTTCATGGTAGAGTCCCACCCTGTCCAGGGCGGGGGCGGAGGGCTCCTTCCTGTAGGTGCAGACGGCGTCCACCCGCGTGTTGTCCCCTTGCCTCTCTGGCCTGGAAAACAGAGCGGCCGTGCCTAAGCACCCAGCCGTTGGGGCCTCTGGCAGCAAGGCCAGGCCCTGGGGCTTCTGCAGCATTCCCTGCTTGGGAACGCAGGCTCTGCCTTCCCAGTCCCAGGGGTGCGTGGTGGCCGGTCACTGCTGTCCTGCCTCCACTAATGCCCTGGGCTGGTCAGGATGGTTGGGGCCAGGTAAGATTGTGAGTGGTCTTGAAGCTACAATGTCACTGCCTTTAGGGTAAGGCTTGAGGAAAGAAGGGATCAAATAGAAGGCCCGAAGGCATGAGATCATCAGGGAAAAGTTCCTGAGGCAGGAGGGGATCAAAGAGCAAGTCCTACCCTCTTAGACAAGGGAGCAAAAGAGCAGGACATGATGGACCCCTGAGCCAACAGTGGGACCTGCAAAGGGATACGTAGGTGCAGCCCATACCTGAAAGCTGTTGGTTCACATCCAAGGAAAGCGGGGCCAATGCTGCTTTCCTTCAGAAGGCGGTTGAGCTGCCAAAGAGAGAGGATTCCCAGTTAAGCCCTGCCACGCTCCCTGAAATTCCCTCAACCTATGGGACAAATCAGGGAAAAGGCCTGGCCCTCTGACAGATCACATACCAGGGTGGCCATGACTCTTCTCGTACTGTTGTACTTGGCAGAGCCAGGAGTGGCCAGGTCGGAATTGTAGGGGAGATTGGTGATGGTGAAGTTGATGGTGAAACGGTTGAGGGATGCAGTTGTTGTTGGTGGTGCATGGCTGGTAGCTGCATGAAGAAGAAATGGAGAGTGAAAGGGTGCAAGAGGCAGGGTTTCAAGGCTAAAGGTGGTTAAGTACAGAGGTCTCCTGCTTGTCCCAATGTGTGTGATCCTTGGCCCCCAGGTGCCTCTCCCAGGAGAAGAGCCCCATGGTGTATGCGCTGCCCTATAAGCCCAACCTGTTCCCACAAGTTACTCACTGGGCTCAACTGGCTGCTCGTTGTAACCTGGGGAAAAACAGAGAGAGAGAGAATGTCAAGGGCTGGGGACAGGAGAGGGCTGGGGAAGGCTGCCATGGGACAGCAGAGGTGGCAGCGAGAGGAGTGTCGGTCACCGTTGACGTAGAGGCTGTCCTTGTCCAGGCTGTAGGGGCCCAGCTGCGTGATGCCTCTGGTCTTGTTGCTGACTTCATGGTAGAGTCCCACCCTGTCCAGGGCGGGGGCGGAGGGCTCCTTCCTGTAGGTGCAGACGGCGTCCACCCGCGTGTTGTCCCCTTGCCTCTCTGGCCTGGAAAACAGAGCGGCCGTGCCTGAGCACCCGGCCTGTGGGGCCTCTGGCTGCAAGGCCAGGCCCTGGGGCTTCTGCAGCATTCCCTGCTTGGGAACGCAGGCTCTGCCTTCCCAGCCTGTGGGTACGTGGTGGCCGGTCACTGCTGTCCTGGCTCCACTAATGCCCTGGGCTGGTCAGGATGGTTGGGGCCAGGCAAGATTGTGAGTGGTCTTGGGGCTACAATGTCACTGCCTTTAGGGTAAGGCTTAAAGAAGGTGGGGATCAGGGAGAAGTTCCTGAGGCAGGAGGGGATCAAAGAGCAAGTCCTACCCTCTTAGTCTAGGGAGCAAAAGATGAGGCCCATGATGGTAGTCATAGTCAATAGTGGGACCTGCAAAGGGACACGTAGGTGCTGTCCTTACCTGAAAGCTGTTGGTTCACATCCAAGGAAAGCGGGGCCAATGCTGCTTTCCTTCAGAAGGCGGTTGAGCTGCCAAGTGAGAGGTTTCACAGTTAAGCCCTGCCCCTCTCTCTGCAATTCCCTCAACCGATGGTACAAATCAGGGGAAAGGCCTGGCCCTCTGACAGATCACATACCAGGGTGGCCATGACACTTCTCGTACTGTTGTACTTGGCAGAGCCAGGAGTGGCCAGGTCGGAATTGTAGGGGAGATTGGTGATGGTGAAGTTGATGGTGAAACGGTTGAGGGATGCAGTTGTTGTTGATGGTGCATGGCTGGGAGCTGCAAGAAGAAGACATGAAGAGTGACAAGGTGCAAGAGGCAGGGTTTCAAGGCTCAGGGTGGTTAAGTACAGAGGTCGTCTGCTTGTCCCAGTGTTCATGATCCTTGGCCCCCAGGTGCCTCTCCCAGGAGAAGAGCCCCATGGTGTATGCGCTGCCCTCTAAGCCCAACCTGCTCCCACAAGTTACTCACTGGGCTCAACTGGCTGCTCGTTGTAACCTGGGGAAAAACAGAGAGAGGGAGAATGTCAAGGGCTGGGGACAGGAGAGGGCCGGGGAAGGCTGCCATGGGACAGCAGAGGTGGCAGCGAGAGGAGTGTCGGTCACCGTTGACGTAGAGGCTGTCCTTGTCCAGGCTGTAGGGGCCCAGCTGCGTGATGCCTCTGGTCTTGTTGCTGACTTCATGGTAGAGTCCCACCCTGTCCAAGGCGGGGGCGGAGGGCTCCTTCCTGTAGGTGCAGACGGCGTCCACCCGCGTGTTGTCCCCTTGCCTCTCTGGCCTGGAAAACAGAGCGGCCGTGCCTGAGCACCCAGCCTGTGGGGCCTCTGGCTGCAAGGCCAGGCCTTGGGGCTTCTGCAGCATTCCCTGCTTGGGAACGCAGGCTCTGCCTTCCCAGCCTGTGGGTACGTGGTGGCCGGTCACTGCTGTCCTGCCTCCACTAATGCCCTGGGCTGGTCAGGATGGTTGGGGCCAGGCAAGATAGTGAGTGGTCTAGGGCTACAATGTCACTGCATTTAGGGTAAGGCTTTAGGAAGGAGGGGATCAAATAGAAGGCCCTAAGGCATGAGATCATTAGGGAAAAGTTCCTGAGGCAGGAGGGGATCAAAGAGCAAGTCCTACCCTCTTAGACAAGGGAGCAAAAGAGCAGGACATGATGGACCCCTGAGCCAACAGTGGGACCTGCAAAGGGATACGTAGGTGCAGCCCATACCTGAAAGCTGTTGGTTCACATCCAATGAAAGCGGGGCCAATGCTGCTTTCCTTCAGAAGGCGGTTGAGCTGCCAAAGAGAGAGGATTCCCAGTTAAGCCCTGCCACGCTCCCTGAAATTCCCTCAACCTATGGTACAAATCAGGGGAAAGGCCTGGCCCTCTGACAGATCACATACCAGGGTGGCCATGACTCTTCTCGTACTGTTGTACTTGGCAGAGCCAGGAGTGGCCAGGTCGGAATTGTAGGGGAGATTGGTGATGGTGAAGTTGATGGTGAAACGGTTGAGGGATGCAGTTGTTGTTGGTGGTGCATGGCTGGGAGCTGCACGAAGAAGAAATGGAGAGTGAAAGGGTGCAAGAGGCAGGGTTTCAAGGCTCAGGGTGGTTAAGTATAGAGGTCTCCTGCTTGTCCCAATGTGTGTGATCCTTGGCCCCCAGGTGCCTCTCCAATGAGAAGAGCCCCATGGTGTATGCGCTGCCCTCTAAGCCCAACCTGCCCCCACAAGTTACTCACTGGGCTCAACTGGCTGCTCGTTGTAACCTGGGGAAAAACAGAGAGAGAGAGAATGTCAAGGGCTGGGGACAGGAGAGGGCTGGGGAAGGCTGCCATGGGACAGCAGAGGTAAACAGCGAGAGGAGCATTGGTCACCGTTGACGTAGAGGCTGTCCTTGTCCAGGCTGTAGGGGCCCAGCTGCGTGATGCCTCTGGTCTTGTTGCTGACTTCATGGTAGAGTCCCACCCTGTCCAGGGCGGGGGCGGAGGGCTCCTTCCTGTAGGTGCAGACGGCGTCCACCCGCGTGTTGTCCCCTTGCCTCTCTGGCCTGGAAAACAGAGCGGCTGTGCCTGAGCACCCAGCCTGTGGGGCCTCTGGCTGCAAGGCCAGGCCCTGGGGCTTCTGCAGCATTCCCTGCTTGGGAACGCAGGCTCTGCCTTCCCAGTCCCAGGGGTGCGTGGTGGCCGGTCACTGCTGTCCTGCCTCCACTAATGCCCTGGGCTGGTCAGGATGGTTGGGGCCAGGTAAGATTGTGAGTGGTCTTGAAGCTACAATGTCAATGCCTTTAGGGTAAGGCTTGAGGAAAGAAGGGATCAAATAGAAGGCCCGAAGGCATGAGATCATCAGGGAAAAGTTCCTGAGGCAGGAGGGGATCAAAGAGCAAGTCCTACCCTCTTAGACAAGGGAGCAAAAGAGCAGGACATGATGGACCCCTGAGCCAACAGTGGGACCTGCAAAGGGATACGTAGGTGCAGCCCATACCTGAAAGCTGTTGGTTCACATCCAAGGAAAGCGGGGCCAATGCTGCTTTCCTTCAGAAGGCGGTTGAGCTGCCAAAGAGAGAGGATTCCCAGTTAAGCCCTGCCACGCTCCCTGAAATTCCCTCAACCTATGGGACAAATCAGGGAAAAGGCCTGGCCCTCTGACAGATCACATACCAGGGTGGCCATGACTCTTCTCGTACTGTTGTACTTGGCAGAGCCAGGAGTGGCCAGGTCGGAATTGTAGGGGAGATTGGTGATGGTGAAGTTGATGGTGAAACGGTTGAGGGATGCAGTTGTTGTTGGTGGTGCATGGCTGGTAGCTGCACGAAGAAGAAATGGAGAGTGAAAGGGTGCAAGAGGCAGGGTTTCAAGGCTAAAGGTGGTTAAGTACAGAGGTCTCCTGCTTGTCCCAATGTGTGTGATCCTTGGCCCCCAGGTGCCTCTCCCAGGAGAAGAGCCCCATGGTGTATGCGCTGCCCTATAAGCCCAACCTGTTCCCACAAGTTACTCACTGGGCTCAACTGGCTGCTCGTTGTAACCTGGGGAAAAACAGAGAGAGAGAGAATGTCAAGGGCTGGGGACAGGAGAGGGCTGGGGAAGGCTGCCATGGGACAGCAGAGGTGGCAGCGAGAGGAGTGTCGGTCACCGTTGACGTAGAGGCTGTCCTTGTCCAGGCTGTAGGGGCCCAGCTGCGTGATGCCTCTGGTCTTGTTGCTGACTTCATGGTAGAGTCCCACCCTGTCCAAGGCGGGGGCGGAGGGCTCCTTCCTGTAGGTGCAGACGGCGTCCACCCGCGTGTTGTCCCCTTGCCTCTCTGGCCTGGAAAACAGAGCGGCCGTGCCTGAGCACCCGGCCTGTGGGGCCTCTGGCTGCAAGGCCAGGCCTTGGGGCTTCTGCAGCATTCCCTGCTTGGGAACGCAGGCTCTGCCTTCCCAGCCTGTGGGTACGTGGTGGCCGGTCACTGCTGTCCTGCCTCCACTAATGCCCTGGGCTGGTCAGGATGGTTGGGGCCAGGCAAGATTGTGAGTGGTCTTGGGGCTACAATGTCACTGCCTTTAGGGTAAGGCTTAAAGAAGGTGGGGATCAGGGAGAAGTTCCTGAGGCAGGAGGGGATCAAAGAGCAAGTCCTACCCTCTTAGTCTAGGGAGCAAAAGATGAGGCCCATGATGGTAGTCATAGTCAATAGTGGGACCTGCAAAGGGACACGTAGGTGCTGTCCTTACCTGAAAGCTGTTGGTTCACATCCAATGAAAGCGGGGCCAATGCTGCTTTCCTTCAGAAGGCGGTTGAGCTGCCAAGTGAGAGGTTTCACAGTTAAGCCCTGCCCCTCTCTCTGCAATTCCCTCAACCGATGGTACAAATCAGGGGAAAGGCCTGGCCCTCTGACAGATCACATACCAGGGTGGCCATGACACTTCTCGTACTGTTGTACTTGGCAGAGCCAGGAGTGGCCAGGTCGGAATTGTAGGGGAGATTGGTGATGGTGAAGTTGATGGTGAAACGGTTGAGGGATGCAGTTGTTGTTGATGGTGCATGGCTGGGAGCTGCAAGAAGAAGACATGAAGAGTGACAAGGTGCAAGAGGCAGGGTTTCAAGGCTCAGGGTGGTTAAGTACAGAGGTCTCCTGCTTGTCCCAGTGTTCATGATCCTTGGCCCCCAGGTGCCTCTCCCATGAGAAGAGCCCCATGGTGTATGCGCTGCCCTCTAAGCCCAGCCTGCTCCCACAAGTTACTCACTGGGCTCAACTGGCTGCTCGTTGTAACCTGAGGAAAAACAGAGAGAGAGAGAATGTCAAGGGCTGGGGACAGGAGAGGGCTGGGGAAGGCTGCCATGGGACAGCAGAGGTGGCAGCGAGAGGAGCATTGGTCACCGTTGACGTAGAGGCTGTCCTTGTCCAGGCTGTAGGGGCCCAGCTGCGTGATGCCTCTGGTCTTGTTGCTGACTTCATGGTAGAGTCCCACCCTGTCCAAGGCGGGGGCGGAGGGCTCCTTCCTGTAGGTGCAGACGGCGTCCACCCGCGTGTTGTCCCCTTGCCTCTCTGACCTGGAAAACAGAGCGGCCGTGCCTGAGCACCCAGCCTGTGGGGCCTCTGGCTGCAAGGCCAGGCCTTGGGGCTTCTGCAGCATTCCCTGCTTGGGAACGCAGGCTCTGCCTTCCCAGTCCCAGGGGTGCGTGGTGGCCGGTCACTGCTGTCCTGCTTCCACTAATGCCCTGGGCTGGTCAGGATGGTTGGGGCCAGGTAAGATTGTGAGTGGTCTTGGGGCTACAATGTCACTGCCTTTAGGCTAATGCTTGAGGCAGGAGGGGATCTAATAGAAGGCCCTAAGCAGGAGTGGATAAAAGAGCAAGTCCTACCCTCTTAGTCTAGGGAGCAAAAGAGGAGGCACATGATGGTAGTCATAGTGAATAATGGGACCTGCAAAAGGACACGTAGGTGCAGCCCATACCTGAAAGCTGTTGGTTCACATCCAATGAAAGCGGGGCCAATGCTGCTTTGCTGCAGAAGGCGGTTGAGCTGCCGAGGAGAGAGGATTCCCAGTTAAGCCGTGCCCCTCTCTCTGCCATTCCCTCAACCGATGGGACAAATCAGGGGAAAGGCCTGGCCCTCTGACAGATCACATACCAGGGTGGCCATGACTCTTCTCGTACTGTTGTACTTGGCAGAGCCAGGAGTGGCCAGATCGGAATTGTAGGGGAGATTGGTGATGGTGAAGTTGATGGTGAAATGTTCTAGGGCTGTAGCTGTTGTTGTTGGGTGGCTGGGAGCTGCAAGTAGCAGAAATGAGGAGTTACAAGGTACAAGAAGCAGAGTGTGAAGGCTCTGTGTGGAACAATGCAGAGGTCTCCTGCCTGGTACCCCTCTCTTTGGTTCTGTTTTCACTACTTTACATTTTCTTTGCACTACGAATTCTCAACCATTAAATTTTAGTTTTCCTTTCACAATTAAAATTTTCATCAGTGAGGTAAAATATACCGTATTCATTTAGAGGAAAACGTATGTTTCTTGACGTTAATATATCATTGGTTTTACAGCAGTTACATAATAAAAAAAATGGGAAAGACTTGAAAAAAAGGCCATTGTATTAGTCTTGCCATGTATTTAAAGTAAGAGCTGTAATTCAGTGCAAAATAGTCAATAAGTACCCTTAGCTAGTAAGTAGAGAGGAAATAATAAATTTGTGAGCAAATTTTCAACAATAATCAAAGTGTACAATAAATTTTTTTAGTGAGATGTACTTACTGTGTATTGACGTACTTGTTTTTTAAAAAATGGAGATATGAACGACGAGTACTCTTTCAGAATACAATGAAATAGTAATATCAGAAACACAAATGAGTGATGTATCTGAACCTATGATTTTAAAAAGAGCAGTTGTGGAGGTTCCAAATACAATAGAAATACCTGAAGTTGTTCCTGAGGTAGCTGGACTGGGGGTTACTGCTGTGGTGGAGGTGGTCACGGTGGTGTCCTGAAGGGTTGAGGTGCCTTCAGTGGTGGCACTGGAGGTTGTCTCCAGAGTAGAGCTGGATGCAGTTGTGGTGAGAGCTGGGGAAGTGCTCCGAGTAGGAAGAGTTGACGTGCTCATAGGAGATGGGCTTGTCCCAGGAGAAGACGAGGTTGTTTGTGGAAGAAGCGTGGTGGTCGATGCAGTTGTCTCTGTAGGTGTGGTGGTGAGAGGAGCAGTAGTGGATGTTCCAGGTGGGCTGGAAGTGACTTCAGTTGTTCCTGCACGAGCTGGTCTGGAGGTTTCTGCTGTGGTGGAGACAAGTGTGGAGGTTGTGTCAGCAGGAGACGTTTGTTGTGGAGTGGAAAAGGGTGAGGATGTAGTCTCAGGAGACGACGTTGTCTGGAGAGCTGTGGTGGATGTTTCTACTGTGGTGGATGTTTCTGCTGTGGTGGAGGTGGTCATGGTGGTGTCCTGAAGGGTTGAGGTGCCTTCAGTGGTGGCACTGGAGGTTGTCTCCAGAGTAGAGCTGGATGCAGTTGTGGTGAGAGCTGGAGAAGTGCTCCGAGTAGGAAGAGTTGACGTGGTTGTAGGAGATGGGCTTGTCCCAGGAGAAGACGAGGTTGTTTGTGGAAGAAGCGTGGTGGTCGATGCAGTTGTCTCTGTAGGTGTGGTGGTGAGAGGAGCAGTAGTGGA
The DNA here is from genome assembly GCF_037038585.1 of Patagioenas fasciata. NCBI lineage: Eukaryota > Metazoa > Chordata > Aves > Columbiformes > Columbidae > Patagioenas > Patagioenas fasciata. The sequence continues at coordinate 3,857,946 of NC_092546.1, read as the reverse complement.
TGTTCCAGGCGGGCTGGAAGTGACTTCAGTTGTTCCTGCACGAGCTGGTCTGGAGATTTCTGCTGTGGTGGAGACAAGTGTGGAGGTTGTGTCAGCAGGAGATGTTTGTTGTGGAGTGGAAAAGAGTGAGGATGTAGTCTCAGGAGATGATGTTGTCTGGAGAGCTGTGCTGGAGGTTTCTACTGTGGTGGATGTTTCTGCTGTGGTGGAGGTGGTCACGGTGGTGTCCTGAAGGGTTGAGGTGCCTTCAGTGGTGGCACTGGAGGTTGTCTCCGGAGTAGAGCTGGATGCAGTTGTGGTGAGAGCTGGGGAAGTGCTCCAAGTAGGAAGAGTTGACGTGGTTGTAGAAGATGGGCTTGTCTTAGGAGAAGACGAGGTTGTTTGTGGAAGAAGCGTGGTGGTCGATGCAGTTGTCTCTGTAGGTGTGGTGGTGAGAGGAGCAGTAGTGGATGTTCCAGGTGGGCTGGAAGTGACTTCAGTTGTTCCTGTAGTAGCTGGGCTGGAGGTTTCTGCTGTGGTGGAGACAAGTGTGGAGGTTGTGTCAGCAGGAGACGTTTGTTGTGGAGTGGAAAAGGGTGAGGATGTAGTCTCAGGAGACGATGTTGTCTGGAGAGCTGTGGTGGCGGTTTCTACTGTGGTGGATGTTTCTGCTGTGGTGGAGGTGGTCACGGTGGTGTCCTGAAGGGTTGAGGTGCCTTCAGTGGTGGCACTGGAGGTTGTCTCCAGAGTAGAGCTGGATGCAGTTGTGGTGAGAGCTGGAGAAGTGCTCCGAGTAGGAAGAGTTGACGTGGTTGTAGGAGATGGGCTTGTCCCAGGAGAAGACGAGGTTATTTGTGGAAGAAGCGTGGTGGTCGATGCAGTTGTCTCTGTAGGTGTGGTGGTGAGAGGAGCAGTAGTGGATGTTCCAGGCGGGCTGGAAGTGACTTCAGTTGTTCCTGTGGTAGGTGGGCTGGAGGTTTCTGCTGTGGTGGAGACAAGTGTGGAGGTTGTGTCAGCAGGAGACGTTTGTTGTGGAGTGGAAAAGGGTGAGGATATAGTCTCAGGAGACGACGTTGTCTGGAGAGCTGTGGTGGCAGTTTCTACTGTGGTGGATGTTTCTGCTGTGGTGGAGGTGGTCACGGTGGTGCCCTGAAGGGTTGAGGTGCCTTCAGTGGTGGCACTGGAGGTTGTCTCCAGAGTAGAGGTGGATGCAGTTGTGGTGAGAGCTGGAGAAGTGCTCCGAGTAGGAAGAGTTGACGTGCTCATAGGAGATGGGCTCGTCCCAGGAGAAGACGAGGTTGTTGGTGGAAGAAGCGTGGTGGTCGATGCAGTTGTCTCTGTAGGTGTGGTGGTGAGAGGAGCAGTAGTGGATGTTCCAGGTGGGCTGGAAGTGACTTCAGTTGTTCCTGCACGAGCTGGTCTGGAGATTTCTGCTGTGGTGGAGAGAAGTGTGGAGGTTGTGTCAGCAGGAGACGTTTGTTGTGGAGTGGAAAAGGGTGAGGATGTAGTCTCAGGAGACGACGTTATCTGGAGAGCTGTGGTGGAGGTTTCTACTGTGGTGGATGTTTCTGCTGTGGTGGAGGTGGTCACGGTGGTGTCCTGAAGGGTTGAGGTGCCTTCAGTGGTGGCACTGGAGGTTGTCTCCAGAGTAGAGCTGGATGCAGTTGTGGTGAGAGCTGGGGAAGTGCTCCGAGTAGGAAGAGTTGACGTGGTTGTAGGAGATGGGCTTGTCCCAGGAGAAGACGAGGTTGTTTGTGGAAGAAGCGTGGTGGTCGATGCAGTTGTCTCTGTAGGTGTGGTGGTGAGAGGAGCAGTAGTGGATGTTCCAGGTGGGCTGGAAGTGACTTCAGTTGTTCCTGTAGTAGCTGGGCTGGAGGTTTCTGCTGTGGTAGAGACAAGTGTGGAGGTTGTGTCAGCAGGAGACGTTTGTTGTGGAGTGGAAAAGGGTGAGGATGTAGTCTCAGGAGACGATGTTGTCTGGAGAGCTGTGGTGGCGGGTTCTACTGTGGTGGATGTTTCTGCTGTGGTGGAGGTGGTCACGGTGGTGTCCTGAAGGGTTGAGGTGCCTTCAGTGGTGGCACTGGAGGTTGTCTCCGGAGTAGAGCTGGATGCAGTTGTGGTGAGAGCTGGAGAAGTGCTCTGAGTAGGAAGAGTTGACGTGGTCGTAGGAGAAGGACTTGTCCCAGGAGAAGACGAGGTTGTTTGTGGAAGAAGCGTGGTGGTCGATGCAGTTGTCTCTGTAGGTGTGGTGGTGAGAGGAGCAGTAGTGGATGTTCCAGGTGGGCTGGAAGTGACTTCAGTTGTTCCTGTAGTAGCTGGGCTGGAGGTTTCTGCTGTGGTGGAGACAAGTGTGGAGGTTGTGTCAGCAGGAGACGTTTGTTGTGGAGTGGAAAAGGTTGAGGATGTAGGCTCAGGAGACCACGTTGTCTGGAGAGCTGTGGTGGATGTTTCTGCTGTGGTGGAGGTGGTCACGGTGGTGCCCTCAAGGGTTGAGGTGCCTTCAGTGGTGGCACTGGAGGTTGTCTCCAGAGTAGAGTTGGATGCAGTTGTGGTAAGAGCTGGAGAAGTGCTCCGAGTAGGAGGAGTTGACGTGGTCGTAGGAGATGGGCTTGTCCCAGGAGAAGACGAGGTTGTTTGTGGAAGAAGCGTGGTGGTCGATGCAGTTGTCTCTGTAGGTGTGGTGGTGAGAGGAGAAGTAGTGGATGTTCCAGGTGGGCTGGAAGTGACTTCAGTTGTTCCTGTAGTAGCTGGGCTGGAGGTTTCTGCTGTGGTGGAGACAAGTGTGGAGGTTGTGTCAGCAGGAGACGTTTGTTGTGGAGTGGAAAAGGGTGAGGATGTAGTCTCAGGAGATGACGTTGTCTGGAGAGCTGTGGTGGCAGTTTCTACTGTGGTGGATGTTTCTGCTGTGGTGGAGGTGGTCACGGTGGTGTCCTGAAGGGTTGAGGTGCCTTCAGTGGTGGCACTGGAGGTTGTCTCCAGAGTAGAGCTGGATGCAGTTGTGGTGAGAGCTGGAGAAGTGCTCCGAGTAGGAAGAGTTGACGTGCTCATAGGAGATGGGCTTGTCCCAGGAGAAGACGAGGTTGTTTGTGGAAGAAGCGTGGTGGTCGATGCAGTTGTCTCTGTAGGTGTGGTGGTGAGAGGAGCAGTAGTGGATGTTCCAGGTGGGCTGGAAGTGACTTCAGTTGTTCCTGCACGAGCTGGTCTGGAGGTTTCTGCTGTGGTGGAGACAAGTGTGGAGGTTGTGTCAGCAGGAGACGTCTGTTCTGCAGGGGAAAAGGGTGAGGATGTAGTCTCAGGAGACGACGTTGTCTGGACAGCTGTGGTGGAGGTTTCTACTGTGGTGGATGTTTCTGCTGTGGTGGAGGTGGTCACGGTGGTACCCTGAAGGGTTGAGGTGCCTTCAGTGGTGGCACTGGAGGTTGTCTCCAGAGTAGAGCTGTATGCAGGTGTGGTGAGAGCTGGAGAAGTGCTCCGAGTAGGAAGAGTTGACGTGGTCGTAGGAGAAGGGCTTGTCCCAGGAGAAGACGAGGTTGTTTGTGGTAGAAGCGTGGTGGTTGATGCAGTTGTCTCTGTAGGTGTGGTGGTGAGAGGAGCAGTAGTGGGTGTTCCAGGTGGGCTGGAAGTGACTTCAGTTGTTCCTGTAGTAGCTGGGCTGGAGGTTTCTGCTGTGGTGGAGACAAGTGTGGAGGTTGTGTCAGCAGGAGACGTTTGTTGTGGAGTGGAAAAGGGTGAGGATGTAGTCTCAGGAGACGACGTTGTCTGGAGAGCTGTGGTGGAGGTTTCTGCTGTGGTGGAGGTGGTCACGGTGGTGTCCTGAAGGGTTGAGGTGCCTTCAGTGGTGGTACTGGAGGTTGGCTCCAGAGTAGAGCTGGATGCAGTTGTGGTGAGAGCTGGAGAAGTGCTCCGAGTAGGAAGAGTTGACGTGGTCGTAGGAGAAGGGCTTGTCCCAGGAGAAGACGAGGTTGTTTGTGGAAGAAGCGTGGTGGTCGATGCAGTTGTCTCTGTAGGTGTGGTGGTGAGAGGAGCAGTAGTGGATGTTCCAGGTGGGCTGGAAGTGACTTCAGTTGTTCCTGTAGTAGCTGGGCTGGAGGTTTCTGCTGTGGTGGAGACAAGTGTGGAGGTTGTGTCAGCAGGAGACGTTTGTTGTGGAGTGGAAAAGGGTGAGGATGTAGTCTCAGGAGACGACGTTGTCTGGAGAGGTGTGGTGGATGTTTCTGCTGTGGTGGAGGTGGTCGCGGTGGTGTCCTGAAGGGTTGAGGTGCCTTCAGTGGTGGCACTGGAGGTTGTCTCCAGAGTAGAGCTGTATGCAGGTGTGGTGAGAGCTGGAGAAGTGCTCCGAGTAGGAAGAGTTGACGTGGTCGTAGGAGAAGGGCTTGTCCCAGGAGAAGACGAGGTTGTTTGTGGTAGAAGCGTGGTGGTTGATGCAGTTGTCTCTGTAGGTGTGGTGGTGAGAGGAGCAGTAGTGGGTGTTCCAGGTGGGCTGGAAGTGACTGCAGTTGTTCCTGTAGTAGCTGGGCTGGAGGTTTCTGCTGTGGTGGAGACAAGTGTGGAGGTTGTGTCAGCAGGAGACGTTTGTTGTGGAGTGGAAAAGGGTGAGGATGTAGTCTCAGGAGACGACGTTGTCTGGAGAGCTGTGGTGGAGGTTTCTGCTGTGGTGGAGGTGGTCACGGTGGTGTCCTGAAGGGTTGAGGTGCCTTCAGTGGTGGCACTGGAGGTTGTCTCCAGAGTAGAGCTGGATGCAGTTGCGGTGAGAGCTGGAGAAGTGGTCTGAGTAGGAAGAGTTGACGTGGTCGTAGGAGATGGGCTTGTCCCAGGAGAAGACGAGGTTGTTTGTGGAAGAAGCGTGGTGGTCGATGCAGTTGTCTCTGTAGGTGTGGTGGTGAGAGGAGCAGTAGTGGATGTTCCAGGTGGGCTGGAAGTGACTTCAGTTGTTCCTGTAGTAGCTGGGCTGGAGGTTTCTGCTGTGGTGGAGACAAGTGTGGAGGTTGTGTCAGCAGGAGACGTTTGTTGTGGAGTGGAAAAGGGTGAGGATGTAGTCTCAGGAGGCGACGTTGTCTGGAGAGCTGTGGTGGAGGTTTCTACTGTGGTGGATGTTTCTGCTGTGGTGGAGGTGGTCACGGTGGTGTCCTGAAGGGTTGAGGTGCCTTCAGTGGTGGCACTGGAGGTTGTCTCCAGAGTAGAGCTGGATGCAGTTGTGGTGAGAGCTGGAGAAGTGCTCCGAGTAGGAAGAGTTGACGTGGTTGTAGGAGATGGGCTTGTCCCAGGAGAAGACGAGGTTGTTTGTGGAAGAAGCGTGGTGGTCGATGCAGTTTTCTCTGTAGGTGTGGTGGTGAGAGGAGCAGTAGTGGATGTTCCAGGCGGGCTGGAAGTGACTTCAGTTGTTCCTGTGGTAGGTGGGCTGGAGGTTTCTGCTGTGGTGGAGACAAGTGTGGAGGTTGTGTCAGCAGGAGACGTTTGTTGTGGAGTGGAAAAGGGTGAGGATATAGTCTCAGGAGACGACGTTGTCTGGAGAGCTGTGGTGGCAGTTTCTACTGTGGTGGATGTTTCTGCTGTGGTGGAGGTGGTCACGGTGGTGTCCTGAAGGGTTGAGGTGCCTTCAGTGGTGGCACTGGAGGTTGTCTCCAGAGTAGAGGTGGATGCAGTTGTGGTGAGAGCTGGAGAAGTGCTCCGAGTAGGAAGAGTTGACGTGCTCATAGGAGATGGGCTTGTCCCAGGAGAAGACGTGGTTGTTTGTGGAAGAAGCGTGGTGGTCGATGCAGTTGTCCCTGTAGGTGTGGTGGTGAGAGGAGCAGTAGTGGATGTTCCAGGTGGGCTGGAAGTGACTTCAGTTGTTCCTGCACGAGCTGGTCTGGAGATTTCTGCTGTGGTGGAGACAAGTGTGGAGGTTGTGTCAGCAGGAGACGTTTGTTGTGGAGTGGAAAAGGGTGAGGATGTAGTCTCAGGAGATGATGTTGTCTGGAGAGCTGTGCTGGAGGTTTCTACTGTGGTGGATGTTTCTGCTGTGGTGGAGGTGGTCACGGTGGTGTCCTGAAGGGTTGAGGTGCCTTCAGTGGTGGCACTGGAGGTTGTCTCTTGAGTAGAGCTTAATGCAGTTGTGGTGAGAGCTAGGGAAGTGCTCCGAGTAGGAAGAGTTGACGTGGTTGTAGAAGATGGGCTTGTCCCAGGAGAAGACGAGGTTGTTTGTGGAAGAAGCGTGGTGGTCGATGCAGTTGTCTCTGTAGGTGTGGTGGTGAGAGGAGCAGTAGTGGATGTTCCAGGTGGGCTGGAAGTGACTTCAGTTGTTCCTGTAGTAGCTGGGCTGGAGGTTTCTGCTGTGGTGGAGACAAGTGTGGAGGTTGTGTCAGCAGGAGACGTTTGTTGTGGAGTGGAAAAGGGTGAGGATGTATCCTCAGGAGACGACGTTATCTGGAGAGCTGTGGTGGAGGTTTCTACTGTGGTGGATGTTTCTGCTGTGGTGGAGGTGGTCACGGTGGTGTCCTGAAGGGTTGAGGTGCCTTCAGTGGTGGCACTGGAGGTTGTCTCCAGAGTAGAGCTGGATGCAGTTGTGGTGAGAGCTGGGGAAGTGCTCCGAGTAGGAAGAGTTGACGTGGTCATAGGAGATGGGCTTGTCCCAGGAGAAGACGAGGTTGTTTGTGGAAGAAGCGTGGTGGTCGATGCAGTTGTCTCTGTAGGTGTGGTGGTGAGAGGAGCAGTAGTGGATGTTCCAGGTGGGCTGGAAGTGACTTCAGTTGTTCCTGCAGTAGCTGGGCTGGAGGTTTCTGCTGTGGTGGAGACAAGTGTGGAGGTTGTGTCAGCAGGAGACGTTTGTTGTGGAGTGGAAAAGGTTGAGGATGTAGTCTCAGGAGACCACGTTGTCTGGAGAGCTGTGGTGGATGTTTCTGCTGTGGTGGAGGTGGTCACGGTGGTGTCCTCAAGGGTTGAGGTGCCTTCAGTGGTGGCACTGGAGGTTGTTTCCAGAGTAGAGTTGGATGCAGTTGTGGTAAGAGCTGGAGAAGTGCTCCGAGTAGGAAGAGTTGACGTGGTCGTAGGAGATGGGCTTGTCCCAGGAGAAGACGAGGTTGTTTGTGGAAAAAGCGTGGTGGTCGATGCAGTTGTCTCTGTAGGTGTGGTGGTGAGAGGAGCAGTAGTGGATGTTCCAGGTGGGCTGGAAGTGACTTCAGTTGTTCCTGCACGAGCTGGTCTGGAGATTTCTGCTGTGGTGGAGACAAGTGTGGAGGTTGTGTCAGCAGGAGACGTTTGTTGTGGAGTGGAAAAGGGTGAGGATGTAGTCTCAGGAGACGACGTTGTCTGGAAAGCCGTGGGGGAGGTTTCTACAGTGGTGGATGTTTCTGCTGTGGTGGAGGTGGTCGCGGTGGTGTCCTGAAGGGTTGAGGTGCCTTCAGTGGTGGCACTGTAGGTTGTCTCCAGAGTAGAGCTGGATGCAGTTGTGGTGAGAGCTGGGGAAGTGCTCCGAGTAGGAAGAGTTGACGTGGTCGTAGGAGATGGGCTTGTCCCAGGAGAAGACGAGGTTGTTTGTGGAAGAAGCGTGGTGGTCGATGCAGTTGTCTCTGTAGGTGTGGTGGTGAGAGGAGCAGTAGTGGATGTTCCAGGTGGGCTGGAAGTGACTTCAGTTGTTCCTGTAGTAGCTGGGCTGGAGGTTTCTGCTGTGGTGGAGACAAGTGTTGAGGTTGTGTCAGCAGGAGACGTTTGTTGTGGAGTGGAAAAGGGTGAGGATGTAGTCTCAGGAGACGACGTTGTCTGGAGAGCTGTGGTGGATGTTTCTGCTGTGGTGGAGGTGGTCACGGTGGTGTCCTGAAGGGTTGAGGTGCCTTCAGTGGTGGCACTGGAGGTTGTCTCCAGAGCAGAGCTGGATGCAGCTGTGGTGAGAGCTGGAGAAGTGCTCCGAGTAGGAAGAGTTGACGTGGTTGTAGGAGATGGGCTTGTCCCAGGAGAAGACGAGGTTGTTTGTGGAAGAAGCGTGGTGGTCGATGCAGTTGTCTCTGTAGGTGTGGTGGTGAGAGGAGCAGTAGTGGATGTTCCAGGTGGGCTGGAAGTGACTTCAGTTGTTCCTGTAGTAGCTGGGCTGGAGGTTTCTGCTGTGGTGGAGACAAGTGTGGAGGTTGTGTCAGCAGGAGACGTTTGTTGTGGAGTGGAAAAGGGTGAGGATGTAGTCTCAGGAGACGACGTTGTCTGGACATCTGTGGTGGAGGTTTCTACTGTGGTGGATGTTTCTGCTGTGGTGGAGGCGGTCACGGTGGTGTCCTGAAGGGTTGAGGTGCCTTCAGTGGTGGCACTGGAGGTTGTCTCCAGAGTAGAGCTGGATGCAGTTGTGGTGAGAGCTGGAGAAGTGCTCCGAGTAGGAAGAGTTGACGTGGTCGTAGGAGATGGGCTTGTCCCAGGAGAAGACGAGGTTGTTTGTGGAAGAAGCGTGGTGGTCGATGCAGTTGTCTCTGTAGGTGTGGTGGTGAGAGGAGCAGTAGTGGATGTTCCAGGTGGGCTGGAAGTGACTTCAGTTGTTCCTGTAGTAGCTGGGCTGGAGGTTTCTGCTGTGGTGGAGACAAGTGTGGAGGTTGTGTCAGCAGGAGACGTTTGTTGTGGAGTGGAAAAGGGTGAGGATATAGTCTCAGGAGACGACGTTGTCTGGAGAGCTGTGGTGGCAGTTTCTACTGTGGTGGATGTTTCTGCTGTGGTGGAGGTGGTCACGGTGGTGTCCTGAAGGGTTGAGGTGCCTTCAGTGGTGGCACTGGAGGTTGTCTCCAGAGTAGAGGTGGATGCAGTTGTGGTGAGAGCTGGAGAAGTGCTCCGAGTAGGAAGAGTTGACGTGCTCATAGGAGATGGGCTTGTCCCAGGAGAAGACGTGGTTGTTTGTGGAAGAAGCGTGTTGGTCGATGCAGTTGTCCCTGTAGGTGTGGTGGTGAGAGGAGCAGTAGTGGATGTTCCAGGTGGGCTGGAAGTGACTTCAGTTGTTCCTGCACGAGCTGGTCTGGAGATTTCTGCTGTGGTGGAGACAAGTGTGGAGGTTGTGTCAGCAGGAGACGTTTGTTGTGGAGTGGAAAAGGGTGAGGATGTAGTCTCAGGAGATGATGTTGTCTGGAGAGCTGTGCTGGAGGTTTCTACTGTGGTGGATGTTTCTGCTGTGGTGGAGGTGGTCACGGTGGTGTCCTGAAGGGTTGAGGTGCCTTCAGTGGTGGCACTGGAGGTTGTCTCTTGAGTAGAGCTTAATGCAGTTGTGGTGAGAGCTGGGGAAGTGCTCCGAGTAGGAAGAGTTGACGTGGTTGTAGAAGATGGGCTTGTCTTAGGAGAAGAGGAGGTTGTTTGTGGAATAAGCGTGGTGGTCGATGCAGTTGTCTCTGTAGGTGTGGTGGTGAGAGGAGCAGTAGTGGATGTTCCAGGTGGGCTGGAAGTGACTTCAGTTGTTCCTGTAGTAGCTGGGCTGGAGGTTTCTGCTGTGGTGGAGACAAGTGTGGAGGTTGTGTCAGCAGGAGACGTTTGTTGTGGAGTGGAAAAGGGTGAGGATGTATCCTCAGGAGACGATGTTGTCTGGAGAGCTATGGTGGCAGTTTCTACTGTGGTGGATGTTTCTGCTGTGGTGGAGGTGGTCACGGTGGTGTCCTGAAGTGTTGAGGTGCCTTCAGTGGTGGCACTGGAGGTTGTCTCCAGAGTAGAGCTGTATGCAGTTTTGGTGAGAGCTGGAGAAGTGCTCCGAGTAGGAAGAGTTGACGTGGTTGTAGGAGATGGGCTTGTCCCAGGAGAAGACGAGGTTGTTTGTGGAAGAAGCGTGGTGGTCGATGCAGTTGTCTCTGTAGGTGTGGTGGTGAGAGGAGCAGTAGTGGATGTTCCAGGTGGGCTGGAAGTGACTTCAGTTGTTCCTGTAGTAGCTGGGCTGGAGGTTTCTGCTGTGGTGGAGAGAAGTGTGGAGGTTGTGTCAGCAGGAGACGTTTGTTGTGGAGTGGAAAAGGGTGAGGATGTAGTCTCAGGAGACGACGTTATCTGGAGAGCTGTGGTGGAGGTTTCTACTGTGGTGGATGTTTCTGCTGTGGTGGAGGTGGTCACGGTGGTGTCCTGAAGGGTTGAGGTGCCTTCAGTGGTGGCACTGGAGGTTGTCTCCAGAGTAGAGCTGGATGCAGTTGTGGTGAGAGCTGGGGAAGTGCTCCGAGTAGGAAGAGTTGACGTGGTCGTAGGAGATGGGCTTGTCCCAGGAGAAGACGAGGTTGTTTGTGGAAGAAGCGTGGTGGTCGATGCAGTTGTCTCTGTAGGTGTGGTGGTGAGAGGAGCAGTAGTGGATGTTCCAGGTGGGCTGGAAGTGACTTCAGTTGTTCCTGCAGTAGCTGGGCTGGAGGTTTCTGCTGTGGTGGAGACAAGTGTGGAGGTTGTGTCAGCAGGAGACGTTTGTTGTGGAGTGGAAAAGGTTGACGATGTAGTCGCAGGAGACCACGTTGTCTGGAGAGCTGTGGTGGATGTTTCTGCTGTGGTGGAGGTGGTCACGGTGGTGTCCTCAAGGGTTGAGGTGCCTTCAGTGGTGGCACTGGAGGTTGTTTCCAGAGTAGAGTTGGATGCAGTTGTGGTAAGAGCTGGAGAAGTGCTCCGAGTAGGAAGAGTTGACGTGGTCGTAGGAGATGGGCTTGTCCCAGGAGAAGACGAGGTTGTTTGTGGAAGAAGCGTGGTGGTCGATGCAGTTGTCTCTGTAGGTGTGGTGGTGAGAGGAGCAGTAGTGGATGTTCCAGGTGGGCTGGAAGTGACTTCAGTTGTTCCTGTAGTAGCTGGGCTGGAGGTTTCTGCTGTGGTGGAGACAAGTGTGGAGGTTGTGTCAGCAGGAGACGTTTGTTGTGGAGTGGAAAAGGGTGAGGATGTAGTCTCAGGAGACGACGTTGTCTGGACATCTGTGGTGGAGGTTTCTACTGTGGTGGATGTTTCTGCTGTGGTGGAGGCGGTCACGGTGGTGTCCTGAAGGGTTGAGGTGCCTTCAGTGGTGGCACTGGAGGTTGTCTCAGGAGTAGAGCTGGATGCAGTTGTGGTGAGAGCTGGAGAAGTGCTCCGAGTAGGAAGAGTTGACGTGGTCGTAGGAGATGGGCTTGTCCCAGGAGAAGACGAGGTTGTTTGTGGAAGAAGCGTGGTGGTCGATGCAGTTGTCTCTGTAGGTGTGGTGGTGAGAGGAGCAGTAGTGGATGTTCCAGGTGGGCTGGAAGTGACTTCAGTTGTTCCTGTAGTAGTTGGGCTGGAGGTTTCTGCTGTGGTGGAGACAAGTGTGGAGGTTGTGTCAGCAGGAGACGTTTGCTGTGGAGTGGAAAAGGGTGAGGATGTAATCTCAGGAGACGACGTTGTCTGGAGAGCTGTGGTGGAGGTTTCTACTGTGGTGGATGTTTCTGCTGTGGTGGAGGTGGTCACGGTGGTGTCCTGAAGGGTTGAGGTGCCTTCAGTGGTGGCACTGGAGGTTGTCTCCAGAGTAGAGCTGGATGCAGTTGTAGTGAGAGCTGGGGAAGTGCTCCAAGTAGGAAGAGTTGACGTGGTCGTAGGAGATGGGCTTGTCCCAGGAGAAGACGAGGTTGTTTGTGGAAGAAGCGTGGTGGTCGATGCAGTTGTCTCTGTAGGTGTGGTGGTGAGAGGAGCAGTAGTGGATGTTCCAGGTGGGCTGGAAGTGACTTCAGTTGTTCCTGTAGTAGCTGGGCTGGAGGTTTCTGCTGTGGTGGAGACAAGTGTGGAGGTTGTGTCAGCAGGAGACGTTTGTTGTGGAGTGGAAAAGGGTGAGGATGTAGTCTCAGGAGACGACGTTGTCTGGAGAGCTGTGGTGGAGGTTTCTACTGTGGTGGATGTTTCTGCTGTGGTGGAGGTGGTCACGGTGGTGTCCTGAAGGGTTGAGGTGCCTTCAGTGGTGGCACTGGAGGTTGTCTCCAGAGTAGAGCTGGATGCAGTTGTGGTGAGAGCTGGAGAAGTGCTCCGAGTAGGAAGAGTTGACGTGGTCGTAGGAGATGGGCTTGTCCCAGGAGAAGACGAGGTTGTTTGTGGAAGAAGCGTGGTGGTCGATCCAGTTGTCTCTGTAGGTGTGGTGGTGAGAGGAGCAGTAGTGGATGTTCCAGGTGGGCTGGAAGTGACTTCAGTTGTTCCTGTAGTAGCTGGGCTGGAGGTTTCTGCTGTGGTGGAGACAAGTGTGGAGGTTGTGTCAGCAGGAGACGTTTGTTGTGGAGTGGAAAAGGGTGAGGATGTAGTCTCAGGAGACGACGTTGTCTGGACATCTGTGGTGGAGGTTTCTACTGTGGTGGATGTTTCTGCTGTGGTGGAGGCGGTCACGGTGGTGTCCTGAAGGGTTGAGGTGCCTTCAGTGGTGGCACTGGAGGTTGTCTCAGGAGTAGAGCTGGATGCAGTTGTGGTGAGAGCTGGAGAAGTGCTCCGAGTAGGAAGAGTTGACGTGGTCGTAGGAGATGGGCTTGTCCCAGGAGAAGACGAGGTTGTTTGTGGAAGAAGCGTGGTGGTCGATGCAGTTGTCTCTGTAGGTGTGGTGGTGAGAGGAGCAGTAGTGGATGTTCCAGGTGGGCTGGAAGTGACTTCAGTTGTTCCTGTAGTAGTTGGGCTGGAGGTTTCTGCTGTGGTGGAGACAAGTGTGGAGGTTGTGTCAGCAGGAGACGTTTGCTGTGGAGTGGAAAAGGGTGAGGATGTAATCTCAGGAGACGACGTTGTCTGGAGAGCTGTGGTGGAGGTTTCTACTGTGGTGGATGTTTCTGCTGTGGTGGAGGTGGTCACGGTGGTGTCCTGAAGGGTTGAGGTGCCTTCAGTGGTGGCACTGGAGGTTGTCTCCAGAGTAGAGCTGGATGCAGTTGTAGTGAGAGCTGGGGAAGTGCTCCAAGTAGGAAGAGTTGACGTGGTCGTAGGAGATGGGCTTGTCCCAGGAGAAGACGAGGTTGTTTGTGGAAGAAGCGTGGTGGTCGATGCAGTTGTCTCTGTAGGTGTGGTGGTGAGAGGAGCAGTAGTGGATGTTCCAGGTGGGCTGGAAGTGACTTCAGTTGTTCCTGTAGTAGCTGGGCTGGAGGTTTCTGCTGTGGTGGAGACAAGTGTGGAGGTTGTGTCAGCAGGAGACGTTTGTTGTGGAGTGGAAAAGGGTGAGGATGTAGTCTCAGGAGACGACGTTGTCTGGAGAGCTGTGGTGGAGGTTTCTACTGTGGTGGATGTTTCTGCTGTGGTGGAGGTGGTCACGGTGGTGTCCTGAAGGGTTGAGGTGCCTTCAGTGGTGGCACTGGAGGTTGTCTCCAGAGTAGAGCTGGATGCAGTTGTGGTGAGAGCTGGAGAAGTGCTCCGAGTAGGAAGAGTTGACGTGGTCGTAGGAGATGGGCTTGTCCCAGGAGAAGACGAGGTTGTTTGTGGAAGAAGCGTGGTGGTCGATGCAGTTGTCTCTGTAGGTGTGGTGGTGAGAGGAACAGTAGTGGATGTTCCAGGTGGGCTGGAAGTGACTTCAGTTGTTCCCGGAGAAGCTGGGCTGGAGGTTTCTGCTGTGGTGGAGAGAAGTGTGGAGGTTGTGTCAGCAGGAGACATTTGTTCTGCAGTGGAAAAGGGTGAGGATATAGTCTCAGGAGACGACGTTGTCTGGAGAGCTGTGGTGGAGGTTTCTACTGTGGTGGATGTTTCTGCTGTGGTGGAGGTGGTCACGGTGGTGTCCTGAAGGGTTGAGGTGCCTTCAGTGGTGGCACTGAAGGCTGTCTCCAGAGTAGAGCTGGATGCAGTTGTGGTGAGAGCTGGGGAAGTGCTCCGAGTAGGAAGAGCTGACGTGGTCGTAGGAGAAGGGCTTGTCCCAGGAGAAGACGAGGTTGTTTGTGGAAGAAGCGTGGTGGTCGATGCAGTTGTCTCTGTAGGTGTGGTGGTGAGAGGAACAGTAGTGGATGTTCCAGGTGGGCTGGAAGTGACTTCAGTTGTTCCTGTAGTAGCTGGGCTGGAGGTTTCTGCTGTGGTGGAGGTGGTCACGGTGGTGTCCTGAAGGGTTGAGGTGCCTTTAGTGGTGGCACTGGAGGTTGTCTCCAGAGTAGACCCGGATGCAGTTGTGGTGAGAGCTGGAGAAGTGCTCCGAGTAGGAAGAGTTGACGTGGTTGTAGGAGATGGGCTTGTCCCAGGAGAAGACGAGGTTGTTTGTGGAAGAAGCGTGGTGGTCGATGCAGTTGTCTCTGTAGGTGTGGTGGTGAGAGGAGCAGTAGTGGATGTTCCAGGTGGGCTGGAAGTGACTTCAGTTGTTCCTGTAGCAGCTGGGCTGGAGGTTTCTGCTGTGGTGGAGACAAGTGTGGAGGTTGTGTCAGCAGGAGACGTTTGTTGTTGAGTGGAAAAGGGTGGGGATGTAGTCTCAGGAGACGACGTTGTCTGGAGAGCTGTGGTGGAGGTTTCTACTGTGGTGGATGTTTCTGCTGTGGTGGAGGTGGTCACGGTGGTGTCCTGAAGGGTTGAGGTGCCTTCACTGGTGGCACTGGAGGTTGTCTCCAGAGTAGAGCTGGATGCAGATGTGGTGAGAGCTGGAGAAGTGCTCCGAGTAGGAAGAGTTGACGTGGTCGTAGGAGATGGGCTTGTCCCAGGAGAAGACGAGGTTGTTTGTGGAAGAAGCGTGGTGGTCGATGCAGTTGTCTCTGTAGGTGTGGTGGTGAGAGGAGCAGTAGTGGATGTTCCAGGTGGGCTGGAAGTGACTTCAGTTGTTCCTGTAGTAGCTGGGCTGGAGGTTTCTGCTGTGGTGGAGGTGGTCACGGTGGTGTCCTGAAGGGTTGAGGTGCCTTTAGTGGTGGCACTGGAGGTTGTCTCCAGAGTAGACCCGGATGCAGTTGTGGTGAGAGCTGGAGAAGTGCTCCGAGTAGGAAGAGTTGACGTGGTCGTAGGAGATGGGCTTGTCTTAGGAGAAGACGAGATTGTTTGTGGAAGAAGCGTGGTGGTCGATGCAGTTGTCTCTGTAGGTGTGGTTGTGAGAGGAGCAGTAGTGGATGTTCCAGGTGGGCTGGAAGTGACTTCAGTTGTTCCTGTAGTAGCTGGGCTGGAGGTTTCTGCTGTGGTGGAGGTGGTCACGGTGGTGTCCTGAAGGGTTGAGGTGCCTTCAGTGGTGGCACTGAAGGCTGTCTCCAGAGTAGAGCTGGATGCAGTTGTGGTGAGAGCTGGGGAAGTGCTCCGAGTAGGAAGAGTTGACGTGGTCGTAGGAGATGGGCTTGTCCCAGGAGAAGACGAGGTTGTTTGTGGAAGAAGCGTGGTGGTCGATGCAGTTGTCTCTGTAGGTGTGGTGGTGAGAGGAACAGTAGTGGATGTTCCAGGTGGGCTGGAAGTGACTTCAGTTGTTCCTGCACGAGCTGGGCTGGAGGTTTCTGCTGTGGTGGAGACAAGTGTGGAGGCTGTGTCAGCAGGAGACTGTTGTGGAGTGGAAAAGGGTGCGGATGTAGTCTCAGGAGAGGATGTTGTCTGGAGAGCTGTGCTGGAGGTTTCTACTGTGGTGGATGTTTCTGCTGTGGTGGAGGTGGTCACGGTGGTGTCCTGAAGGGTTGAGGTGCCTTCACTGGTGGCACTGGAGGTTGTCTCCAGAGTAGAGCTGGATGGAGTTGTGGTGAGAGCTGGAGAAGTGCTCCGAGTAGGAAGAGTTGACGTGGTCGTAGGAGATGGGCTTGTCCCAGGAGAAGACGAGGTTGTTTGTGGAAGAAGCGTGGTGGTCGATGCAGTTGTCTCTGTAGGTGTGGTGGTGAGAGGAGCAGTAGTGGATGTTCCAGGTGGGCTGGAAGTGACTTCAGTTGTTCCTGTAGTAGCTGGGCTGGAGGTTTCTGCTGTGGTGGAGACAAGTGTGGAGGTTGTGTCAGCAGGAGACGTTTGTTGTGGAGTGGAAAAGGGTGAGGATGTAGTCTCAGGAGACGTTGTTGTCTGGAGAGGTGTGGTGGATGTTTCTGCTGTGGTGGAGGTGGTCACGGTGGTGTCCTGAAGGGTTGAGGTGCCTTCAGTGGTGGCACTGGAGGTTGTCTCCAGAGTAGAGCTGGATGCAGTTGTGGTGAGAGCTGGAGAAGTGCTCCGAGTAGGAAGAGTTGACGTGGTCGTAGGAGATGGGCTTGTCCCAGGAGAAGACGAGGTTGTTTGTGGAAGAAGCGTGGTGGTCGATGCAGTTGTCTCTGTAGGTGTGGTGGTGAGAGGAGCAGTAGTGGATGTTCCAGGTGGGCTGGAAGTGACTTCAGTTGTTCCTGTAGTAGCTGGGCTGGAGGTTTCTGCTGTGGTGGAGACAAGTGTGGAGCTTGTGTCAGCAGGAGACGTTTGTTGTGGAGTGGAAAAGGGTGAGGATGTAGTCCCAGGAGACGACGTTGTCTGGAGAGCTGTGGTGGAGGTTTCTACTGTGGTGGATGTTTCTGCTGTGGTGGAGGTGGTCACGGTGGTGTCCTGAAGGGTTGAGGTGCCTTCAGTGGTGGCACTGGAGGTTGTCTCCAGAGTAGAGCTGGATGCAGCTGTGGTGAGAGCTGGAGAAGTGCTCCGAGTAGGAAGAGTTGACGTGGTCGTAGGAGATGGGCTTGTCCCAGGAGAAGACGAGGTTGTTTGTGGAAGAAGAGTGGTGGTCGATGCAGTTGTCTCTGTAGGTGTGGTGGTGAGAGGAGCAGTAGTGGATGTTCCAGGTGAGCTGGAAGTGACTTCAGTTTTTTCTGTAGTAGCTGGGCTGGAGATTTCTGCTGTGGTGGAGACAAGTGTGGAGGTTGTGTCAGCAGGAGACGTTTGTTGTTGAGTGGAAAAGGGTGAGGATGTAGTCTCAGGAGACGACGTTGTCTGGAGAGCTGTGGTTGAGGTTTCTACTGTGGTGGATGTTTCTGCTGTGGTGGAGGTGGTCACGGTGGTGTCCTGAAGGGTTGAGGTGCCTTCAGTGGTGGCATTGGAGGTTGTCTCCGGAGTAGAGCTGGATGCAGTTGTGGTGAGAGCTGGGGACGTTCTCCGAGTAGGAAGAGTTGACGTGCTCATAGGAGATGGGCGTGTCCCAGGAGAAGACGAGGTTGTTTGTGGAAGAAGCGTGGTGGTTGATGCAGTTGTCTCTGTAGGTGTGGTGGTGAGAGGAGCAGTAGTGGATGTTCCAGGTGGGCTGGAAGTGACTTCAGTTGTTCCTGTAGTAGCTGGGCTGGAGATATCTGCTGTGGTGGAGACAAGTGTGGAGGTTGTGTCAGCAGGAGACGTTTGTTGTGGAGTGGAAAAGGGTGAGGATGTAGTCTCAGGAGACGACGTTGTCTGGAGAGCTGTGGTGGAGGTTCCTACTGTGGTGGATGTTTCTGCTGTGGTGGAGGTGGTCACGGTGGTGTCCTGAAGGGTTGAGGTGCCTTCAGTGGTGGCACTGGAGGTTGTCTCCAGAGTAGAGCTGGATGCAGTTGTGGTGAGAGCTGGAGAAGTGCTCCGAGTAGGAAGAGTTGACGTGGTCGTAGGAGATGGGCTTGTCCCAGGAGAAGACGAGGTTGTTTGTGGAAGAAGCGTGGTGGTCGATGCAGTTGTCTCTGTAGGTGTGGTGGTGAGAGGAGCAGTAGTGGATGTTCCAGGTGGGCTGGAAGTGACTTCAGTTGTTCCTGGAGTAGCTGGGCTGGAGGTTTCTGCTGTGGTGGAGGTGGTCACGGTGGTGTCCTGAAGGGTTGAGGTGCCTTCAGTGGTGGCACTGGAGGTTGTCTCCAGAGTAGAGCTGGATGCAGTTGTGGTGAGAGCTGGGGAAGTGCTCCGAGTAGGAAGAGTTGACATGGTCGTAGGAGATGGGCTTGTCCCAGGAGAAGACGAGGTTGTTTGTGGAAGAAGCGTGGTGGTCGATGCAGTTGTCTCTGTAGGTGTGGTGGTGAGAGGAGCAGTAGTGGATGTTCTAGGTGAGCTGGAAGTGACTTCAGTTGTTCCTGTAGTAGCTGGGCTGGAGGTTTCTTCTGTGGTGGAGACAAGTGTGGAGGTTGTGTGAGCAGGAGACGTTTGTTCTGCAGTGGAAAAGGGTGAGGATGTAGTCTCAGGAGACGACGTTGTCTGGACAGCTGTGGTGGAGGTTTCTACTGTGGTGGATGTTTCTGCTGTGGTGGAGGTGGTCACGGTGGTGTCCTGAAGGGTTGAGGTGCCTTCAGTGGTGGCACTGGAGGTTGTCTCAGGAGTAGAGCTGGATGCAGCTGTGGTGAGAGCTGGAGAAGTGCTCCGAGTAGGAAGAGTTGACGTGGTCGTAGGAGATGGGCTTGTCCCAGGAGAAGACGAGGTTGTTTGTGGAAGAAGCGTGGTGGTCGATGCAGTTGTCTCTGTAGGTGTGGTGGTGAGAGGACCAATAGTGGATGTTCCAGGTGGGCTGGAAGTGACTTCAGTTGTTCTTGTAGTAGCTGGGCTGGAGGTTTCTGCTGTGGTGGAGACAAGTGTGGAGCTTGTGTCAGCAGGAGACGTTTGTTGTAGAGTGGAAAAGGGTGAGGATGTAGTCTCAGGAGACGACGTTGTCTGGAGAGCTGTGGTGGAGGTTTCTACTGTGGTGGATGTTTCTGCTGTGGTGGAGGTGGTCACGGTGGTGTCCTGAAGGGTTGAGGTGCCTTCAGTGGTGGCACTGGAGGTTGTCTCCAGAGTAGAGCTGGATGCAGCTGTGGTGAGAGCTGGAGAAGTGCTCCGAGTAGGAAGAGTTGACGTGGTTGTAGGAGATGGGCTTGTCCCAGGAGAAGACGAGGTTGTTTGTGGAAGAAGCGTGGTGGTCGATGCAGTTGTCTCTGTAGGTGTGGTGGTGAGAGGAGCAGTAGTGGATGTTCCAGGTGGGCTGGAAGTGACTTCAGTTGTTCCTGGAGTAGCTGGGCTGGAGGTTTCTGCTGTGGTGGAGACAAGTGTGGAGGTTGTGTCAGCAGGAGACGTTTGTTGTGGAGTGGAAAAGGGTGAGGATGTAGTCTCAGGTGACGACGTTGTCTGGAGAGCTGTGGTGGATGTTTCTGCTGTGGTGGAGGTGGTCACGGTGGTGTCCTGAAGGGTTGAGGTGCCTTCAGTGGTGGCATTGGAGGTTGTCTCCAGAGTAGAGCTGGATGCAGTTGTGGTGAGAGCTGGAGAAGTTCTCCGAGTAGGAAGAGTTGACGTGCTCATAGGAGATGGGCTTGTCCCAGGAGAAGACGAGGTTGTTTGTGGAAGAAGCGTGGTGGTTGATGCAGTTGTCTCTGTAGGTGTGGTGGTGAGAGGAGCAGTAGTGGATGTTCCAGGTGGGCTGGAAGTGACTTCAGTTGTTCCTGTAGTAGCTGGGCTGGAGGTTTCTGCTGTGGTGGAGACAAGTGTGGAGGTTGTGTCAGCAGGAGACGTTTGTTCTGCAGTGGAAAAGGGTGAGGATGTAGTCTCAGGAGACGACGTTGTCTGGACAGCTGTGGTGGAGGTTTCTACTGTGGTGGATGTTTCTGCTGTGGTGGAGGTGGTCACGGTGGTGTCCTGAAGGGTTGAGGTGCCTTCAGTGGTGGCACTGGAGGTTGTCTCAGGAGTAGAGCTGGATGCAGCTGTGGTGAGAGCTGGAGAAGTGCTCCGAGTAGGAAGAGTTGACGTGGTCGTAGGAGATGGGCTTGTCCCAGGAGAAGACGAGGTTGTTTGTGGAAGAAGCGTGGTGGTCGATGCAGTTGTCTCTGTAGGTGTGGTGGTGAGAGGACCAATAGTGGATGTTCCAGGTGGGCTGGAAGTGACTTCAGTTGTTCTTGTAGTAGCTGGGCTGGAGGTTTCTGCTGTGGTGGAGACAAGTGTGGAGCTTGTGTCAGCAGGAGACGTTTGTTGTAGAGTGGAAAAGGGTGAGGATGTAGTCTCAGGAGACGACGTTGTCTGGAGAGCTGTGGTGGAGGTTTCTACTGTGGTGGATGTTTCTGCTGTGGTGGAGGTGGTCACGGTGGTGTCCTGAAGGGTTGAGGTGCCTTCAGTGGTGGCACTGGAGGTTGTCTCCAGAGTAGAGCTGGATGCAGCTGTGGTGAGAGCTGGAGAAGTGCTCCGAGTAGGAAGAGTTGACGTGGTTGTAGGAGATGGGCTTGTCCCAGGAGAAGACGAGGTTGTTTGTGGAAGAAGCGTGGTGGTCGATGCAGTTGTCTCTGTAGGTGTGGTGGTGAGAGGAGCAGTAGTGGATGTTCCAGTTGGGCTGGAAGTGACTTCAGTTGTTCCTGGAGTAGCTGGGCTGGAGGTTTCTGCTGTGGTGGAGACAAGTGTGGAGGTTGTGTGAGCAGGAGACGTTTGTTCTGCAGTGGAAAAGGGTGAGGATGTAGTCTCAGGAGACGACGTTGTCTGGACAGCTGTGGTGGAGGTTTCTACTGTGGTGGATGTTTCTGCTGTGGTGGAGGTGGTCACGGTGGTGTCCTGAAGGGTTGAGGTGCCTTCAGTGGTGGCACTGGAGGTTGTCTCCAGAGTAGAGCTGGATGCAGTTGTGGTGAGAGCTGGAGAAGTGCTCTGAGTAGGAAGAGTTGACGTGGTCGTAGGAGATGGGCTTGTCCCAGGAGAAGACGTGCTTGTTTGTGGAAGAAGCGTGGTGGTCGATGCAGTTGTCTCTGTAGGTGTGGTGGTGAGAGGAGCAGTAGTGGATGTTCCAGGTGGGCTGGAAGTGACTTCAGTTGTTCCTGGAGTAGCTGGGCTGGAGGTTTCTGCTGTGGTGGAGACAAGTGTGGAGGTTGTGACAGCAGGAGACGTTTGTTGTGGAGTGGAAAAGGGTGAGGATGTAGTCTCAGGAGACGACGTTGTCTGGAGAGCTGTGGTGGAGGTTTCTACTGTGGTGGATGTTTCTGCTGTGGTGGAGGTGGTCACGGTGGTGTCCTGAAGGGTTGAGGTGCCTTCAGTGGTGGCACTGGAGGTTGTCTCCAGAGTAGAGCTGGATGCAGTTGTGGTGAGAGCTGGAGAAGTGCTCCGAGTAGGAAGAGTTGACGTGGTCGTAGGAGATGGGCTTGTCCCAGGAGAAGACGAGGTTGTTTGTGGAAGAAGCGTGGTGGTCGATGCAGTTGTCTCTGTAGGTGTGGTGGTGAGAGGAGCAGTAGTGGATGTTCCAGGTGGGCTGGAAGTGACTTCAGTTGTTCCTGTAGCAGCTGGGCTGGTGGTTTCTGCTGTGGTTGAGACAAGTGTGGAGGTTGTGTCAGCAGGAGACGTTTGTTGTTGAGTGGAAAAGGGTGGGGATGTAGTCTCAGGAGACGACGTTGTCTGGAGAGCTGTGGTGGAGGTTTCTACTGTGCTGGATGTTTCTGCTGTGGTGGAGGTGGTCACGGTGGTGTCCTGAAGGGTTGAGGTGCCTTCAGTGGTGGCACTGGAGGTTGTCTCCAGAGTAGAGCTGGATGCAGTTGTGGTGAGAGCTGGAGAAGTGCTCCGAGTAGGAAGAGTTGACGTGGTCGTAGGAAATGGGCTTGTCCCAGGAGAAGACGAGGTTGTTTGTGGAAGAAGCGTGGTGGTCGATGCAGTTGTCTCTGTAGGTGTGGTTGTGAGAGGAGCAGTAGTGGATGTTCCAGGTGGGCTGGAATTGACTTCAGTTGTTCCTGTAGTAGCTGGGCTGGAGGTTTCTGCTGTGGTGGAGGTGGTCACGGTGGTGTCCTGAAGGTTTGAGGTGCCTTCAGTGGTGGCACTGGAGGTTGTCTCCAGAGTAGACCCGGATGCAGTTGTGGTGAGAGCTGGAGAAGTGCTCCGAGTAGGAAGAGTTGACGTGGTCGTAGGAGATGGGCTTGTCTTAGGAGAAGACGAGGTTGTTTCTAGAAGAAGCGTGGTGGTCGATGCAGTTGTCTCTGTAGGTGTGGTGGTGAGAGGAGCAGTAGTGGATGTTCCAGGTGGGCTGGAAGTGACTTCAGTTGTTCCTGTAGCCGCTGGGCTGGAGGTTTCTGCTGTGGTGGAGACAAGTGTGGAGGTTGTGTCAGCAGGAGACGTTTGTTGTGGAGTGGAAAAGGGTGTGGATGTACTCTCAGGAGATGACGTTGTCTGGACAGCTGTGGTGGCGGTTTCTACTGTGGTGGATGTTTCTGCTGTGGTGGACGTGGTCACGGTGGTGTCCTGAAGGGTTGAGGTGCCTTCAGTGGTGGCACTGGAGGTTGTCTCCAGAGTAGAGCTGGATGCAGTTGTGGTGAGAGCTGGGGAAGTGCTCCGAGTAGGAAGAGTTGACATGGTCGTAGGAGATGGGCTTGTCCCAGGAGAAGACGAGGTTGTTTGTGGAAGAAGCATGGTGGTCGATGCAGTTGTCTCTGTAGGTGTGGTGGTGAGAGGAGCAGTAGTGGATGTTCCAGGTGAGCTGGAAGTGACTTCAGTTGTTCCTGTAGTAGCTGGGCTGGAGGTTTCTGCTGTGGTGGAGACAAGTGTGGAGGTTGTGTGAGCAGGAGACGTTTGTTCTGCAGTGGAAAAGGGTGAGGATGTAGTCTCAGGAGACGACGTTGTCTGGACAGCTGTGGTGGAGGTTTCTACTGTGGTGGATGTTTCTGCTGTGGTGGAGGTGGTCACGGTGGTGTCCTGAAGGGTTGAGGTGCCTTCAGTGGTGGCACTGGAGGTTGTCTCCAGAGTAGAGCTGGATGCAGTTGTGGTGAGAGCTGGAGAAGTGCTCCGAGTAGGAAGAGCTGACGTGGTCGTAGGAGATGGGCTTGTCCCAGGAGAAGACGAGGTTGTTTGTGGAAGAAGCGTGGTGGTCGATGCAGTTGTCTCTGTAGGTGTGGTGGTGAGAGGAGCAGTAGTGGATGTTCCAGGTGGGCTGGAATTGACTTCAGTTGTTCCTGGAGTAGCTGGGCTGGAGGTTTCTGCTGTGGTGGAGGTGGTCACGGTGGTGTCCTGAAGGTTTGAGGTGCCTTCAGTGGTGGCACTGGAGGTTGTCTCCAGAGTAGACCCGGATGCAGTTGTGGTGAGAGCTGGAGAAGTGCTCCGAGTAGGAAGAGTTGACGTGGTCGTAGGAGATGGGCTTGTCTTAGGAGAAGACGAGGTTGTTTCTAGAAGAAGCGTGGTGGTCGATGCAGTTGTCTCTGTAGGTGTGGTGGTGAGAGGAGCAGTAGTGGATGTTCCAGGTGGGCTGGAAGTGACTTCAGTTGTTCCTGTAGCCGCTGGGCTGGAGGTTTCTGCTGTGGTGGAGACAAGTGTGGAGGTTGTGTCAGCAGGAGACGTTTGTTGTGGAGTGGAAAAGGGTGTGGATGTACTCTCAGGAGATGACGTTGTCTGGACAGCTGTGGTGGCGGTTTCTACTGTGGTGGATGTTTCTGCTGTGGTGGACGTGGTCACGGTGGTGTCCTGAAGGGTTGAGGTGCCTTCAGTGGTGGCACTGGAGGTTGTCTCCAGAGTAGAGCTGGATGCAGTTGTGGTGAGAGCTGGGGAAGTGCTCCGAGTAGGAAGAGTTGACATGGTCGTAGGAGATGGGCTTGTCCCAGGAGAAGACGAGGTTGTTTGTGGAAGAAGCATGGTGGTCGATGCAGTTGTCTCTGTAGGTGTGGTGGTGAGAGGAGCAGTAGTGGATGTTCCAGGTGAGCTGGAAGTGACTTCAGTTGTTCCTGTAGTAGCTGGGCTGGAGGTTTCTGCTGTGGTGGAGACAAGTGTGGAGGTTGTGTGAGCAGGAGACGTTTGTTCTGCAGTGGAAAAGGGTGAGGATGTAGTCTCAGGAGACGACGTTGTCTGGACAGCTGTGGTGGAGGTTTCTACTGTGGTGGATGTTTCTGCTGTGGTGGAGGTGGTCACGGTGGTGTCCTGAAGGGTTGAGGTGCCTTCAGTGGTGGCACTGGAGGTTGTCTCCAGAGTAGAGCTGGATGCAGTTGTGGTGAGAGCTGGAGAAGTGCTCCGAGTAGGAAGAGCTGACGTGGTCGTAGGAGATGGGCTTGTCCCAGGAGAAGACGAGGTTGTTTGTGGAAGAAGCGTGGTGGTCGATGCAGTTGTCTCTGTAGGTGTGGTGGTGAGAGGAGCAGTAGTGGATGTTCCAGGTGGGCTGGAAGTGACTTCAGTTGTTCCTGGAGTAGCTGGGCTGGAGGTTTCTGCTGTGGTGGAGACAAGTGTGGAGGTTGTGACAGCAGGAGACGTTTGTTGTGGAGTGGAAAAGGGTGAGGATGTAGTCTCAGGAGACGACGTTGTCTGGAGAGCTGTGGTGGAGGTTTCTACTGTGGTGGAGGTGGTCACGGTGGTGTCCTGAAGGGTTGAGGTGCCTTCAGTGGTGGCATTGGAGGTTGTCTCCGGAGTAGAGCTGGATGCAGTTGTGGTGAGAGCTGGAGAAGTTCTCCGAGTAGGAAGAGTTGACGTGCTCATAGGAGATGGGCTTGTCCCAGGAGAAGACGAGGTTGTTTGTGGAAGAAGCGTGGTGGTTGATGCAGTTGTCTCTGTAGGTGTGGTGGTGAGAGGAGCAGTAGTGGATGTTCCAGGTGGGCTGGAAGTGACTTCAGTTGTTCCTGTAGTAGCTGGGCTGGAGGTTTCTGCTGTGGTGGAGACAAGTGTGGAGGTTGTGTCAGCAGGAGATGTTTGTTGTGGAGTGGAAAAGGGTGAGGATGTAGTCTCAGGAGACGACGTTGTCTGGAGAGCTGTGGTGGAGGTTTCTACTGTGGTGGATGTTTCTGCTGTGGTGGAGGTGGTCACGGTGGTGTCCTGAAGGGTTGAGGTGCCTTCACTGGTGGCATTGGAGGTTGTCTCCGGAGTAGAGCTGGATGCAGTTGTGGTGAGAGCTGGGGAAGTGCTCCGAGTAGGAGGAGTTGACGTGCTCATAGGAGATGGGCTTGTCCCAGGAGAAGACGAGGTTGTTTGTGGAAGAAGCGTGGTGGTTGATGCAGTTGTCTCTGTAGGTGTGGTGGTGAGAGGAGCAGTAGTGGATGTTCCAGGTGGGCTGGAAGTGACTTCAGTTGTTCCTGTAGTAGCTGGGCTGGAGGTTTCTGCTGTGGTGGAGACAAGTGTGGAGGTTGTGTCAGCAGGAGACGTTTGTTGTTGAGTGGAAAAGGGTGAGGATGTAGTCTCAGGAGACGATGTTGTCTGGAGAGCTGTGGTGGAGGTTCCTACTGTGGTAGATGTTTCTGCTGTGGTGGACGTGGTCACGGTGGTGTCCTGAAGGGTTGAGGTGCCTTCAGTGGTGGCACTGGAGGTTGTCTCCAGAGTAGAGCTGGATGCAGTTGTGGTGAGAGCTGGGGAAGTGCTCCGAGTAGGAAGAGTTGACATGGTCGTAGGAGATGGGCTTGTCCCAGGAGAAGACGAGGTTGTTTGTGGAAGAAGCATGGTGGTCGATGCAGTTGTCTCTGTAGGTGTGGTGGTGAGAGGAGCAGTAGTGGATGTTCCAGGTGGGCTGGAAGTGACTTCAGTTGTTCCTGGAGTAGCTGGGCTGGAGGTTTCTGCTGTGGTGGAGACAAGTGTGGAGGTTGTGACAGCAGGAGACGTTTGTTGTGGAGTGGAAAAGGGTGAGGATGTAGTCTCAGGAGACGACGTTGTCTGGAGAGCTGTGGTGGAGGTTTCTACTGTGGTGGAGGTGGTCACGGTGGTGTCGTGAAGGGTTGAGGTGCCTTCAGTGGTGGCACTGGAGGTTGTCTCCAGAGTAGAGCTGGATGCAGTTGTGGTGAGAGCTGGAGAAGTGCTCCGAGTAGGAAGAGTTGACGTGGTCGTAGGAGATGGGCTTGTCCCAGGAGAAGACGAGCTTGTTTGTGGAAGAAGCGTGGTGGTCGATGCAGTTGTCTCTGTAGGTGTGGTGGTGAGAGGAGCAGTAGTGGATGTTCCAGATGGGCTGGAAGTGACTTCAGTTTTTTCTGTAGTAGCTGGGCTGGAGATTTCTGCTGTGGTGGAGACAAGTGTGGAGCTTGTGTCAGCAGGAGACGTTTGTTGTGGAGTGGAAAAGGTTGAGGATGTAGTCTCAGGAGACGACGTTGTCTGGAGAGCTGTGGTGGAGGTTTCTACTGTGGTGGATGTTTCTGCTGTGGTGGAGGTGGTCACGGTGGTGTCCTGAAGGGTTGAGGTGCCTTCACTGGTGGCATTGGAGGTTGTCTCCGGAGTAGAGCTGGATGCAGTTGTGGTGAGAGCTGGGGAAGTGCTCCGAGTAGGAAGAGTTGACGTGCTCATAGGAGATGGGCTTGTCCCAGGAGAAGACGAGGTTGTTTGTGGAAGAAGCGTGGTGGTTGATGCAGTTGTCTCTGTAGGTGTGGTGGTGAGAGGAGCAGTAGTGGATGTTCCAGGTGGGCTGGAAGTGACTTCAGTTGTTCCTGGAGTAGCTGGGCTGGAGGTTTCTGCTGTGGTGGAGACAAGTGTGGAGGTTGTGTCAGCAGGAGACGTTTGTTGTGGAGTGGAAAAGGGTGAGGATGTAGTCTCAGGAGACGACGTTGTCTGGAGAGCTGTGGTGGAGGTTTCTACTGTGGTG
Source organism: Patagioenas fasciata (assembly GCF_037038585.1). Lineage (NCBI taxonomy): Eukaryota > Metazoa > Chordata > Aves > Columbiformes > Columbidae > Patagioenas > Patagioenas fasciata. The sequence goes on along the minus strand of NC_092546.1, from coordinate 3,831,785 downwards.
GAGGTTTCTGCTGTGGTGGAGGTGGTCACGGTGGTGTCCTGAAGGGTTGAGGTGCCTTCAGTGGTGGCACTGGAGGTTGTCTCCAGAGTTGAGGTGGATGCAGTTGTGAGAGTTGGAGAGGTGCTCCGAGTAGGAAGAGTTGACGTGGTCGTAGGAGATGGGCTTGTCCCAGGAGAAGACGAGGTTGTTTGTGGAAGAAGCGTGGTGGTCGTTGCAGTTGTCTCTGTAGGTGTGGTGGTGAGAGAAGTAAATGGAGATTTTCCAGGTGGGCTGGAAGTGGCTTCTGTTGTTCCTGTAGTAAGCAATATATATTAAACTATTTTTGGTAGTTTTTCCTCCTTGGCAGCACTTAAAAAAAGCTGCTAGTCCTCTATTTCTGCTTCATTGAGTGATGGCACAATACCTGTGTGTTTGTCAGCCTAAAAGAATTGCTCTTTTCCCTTGAGGGCTTAGCAAATGTTCAAAATCATCTAGAGTGTATGTTTGTAAGGAGGGGCTCATGCCATTAATAAGCCTTTAGAGTCATCACACCCCATGCCTTTGCGGTCTTTCCCCTGTCAGATTGGTTGTGTCAGCTCAGAAGGTTTCTTGTGAGGTACACCAGCCTGGTTAGGTAACACCTGGGCTTGACACCTACCACGAAAATAATAGGGCTGATGTCCTCATAGAAACATTTTGGTTGGAAAAGCCCCTCGAGATCTTCGAGTCCAACCATAACCCAGCCCTGGCACTGCCCCATGTCCTGAGAACGTCATGTCTGTCTGTCCAACCCTCCAGGGATGGTGACTCCAGCACTGCCCTGGGCAGCCTGTTCCAATGCCCCACAGCCCTTTGGGGAAGAAATTGTTCCCCAGATCCAACCTCAATCTCCCCTGGCACAACTTGAGGCCGTTTCCTCTGCTCCTGGTGCTTGTTCCTGGGGAGCAGAGCCTGAGTTGCCCGTCTCCAACCTCTTTTCAGGCAGTTCAGAGCGTGATGAGGTTCTACCTCAATCAGTGACGCTAGGGAGAGAAAGGATGGAGAAAGAAAGAAGTGCTCAAGCCAAGCTCTCCAAAATGTAAGGAGTTGCCCTCACATCCCAGCACACAATTCCTTGGTTGTCACAATATATTAGGTGGAGAGCTGAAGAATTTTTGCGCACCTTCACATGCAGATGTTTGTTCAGCCGGCGCTGCCGGGAGACCTGAGCTCACCGTGCACCCACCTGGGGCTGCTTGGCCACGAGCCACCTCCGCACTGGAGGCTGTTCTGACGCATCAACGTGCTGCGCAGAGCAAACTAATGAACGCTCCTTCTTAGCGTGATTTGTTAGCTACGATCCGGTGCTAAGCAAAGCAAAGCTATGTCTTGTATACACAAAAATGATACCCTGCCTCTTTCCCGTTCCTTTATCTTTGCTGCGGCTCTTGCGTTTTTGTGCATAGGAAGGTTTGGGAGGCAGCAGAATATTAAAAATAGCAAGCATGGTAATGCTAATGATCATAATGAAACCCCCTGGAGGGTTGAACAGACAGAGATGAGGTTTTCAGGGACATGTGGCAGTGCCAGGGATGGGTTATGGCTGGACTTGATGGACTTAAAGGTCTTTCCCAACCAAAATCATCCTACGATTAATTTGAAATAATTCTCCTTCTGTGCTTGGACAGCTCTACAAGTCCCATTCACTTAAAATCCTGAATGTCTTTCTTACTTTAGAAAATGAGATTTATACTCATTTGAGTAACCACTATCACAAAACTGCTTTTCCATATAGAAATCAAGTGATTCAAACGTTAATTAAATACTGAATATTTAGATTATTAAATGCCTTCTAGATTTTCAATTCAGAGGTACTTACAAAGATAATTTTTACTTCATAAGAAATACCATTTCACTGCCTTGAGCATTCCACAGCCTCAGACATCTGTATTTTGTTACCATTGAAAATGTCATTCTTCCTTTTCAGATACCACTTTTTCATGAGTAAAAAATAGACCATTTTAAAATTTTCAAAATATTCCTAGCTTGATTGTTCTCTAGAAATACTTATGCTCTGGACTTTTTTTTTCTCTTTTTATGAATTAAAAACTTCGCTGAGGATCGTACATGGGCAGTTTGCGAAGTAAATATTAACATTTCACTCATAAAATGTGAGAAATTAACTTTGATTGCTAAAAACAAACATAACAGTTTACATTCTGTCTTTTGCTAACTGAATTTTCATCAGCCCATCTTTTGTTGTTAGCACCCCATTTACATCCACTAAAGCTGGAAAAACCGTATGTCTTCCTCCCTGTTATTTCTTTTCCTTTTAACTAATGAAAACTTGAGTGAATGAGGATGCTAAAAAGCACAAGGCAATGAGCAAGGTAAGAATGCCACTCAAAAGTAGGCAGAGAGTTTTTCACTCGTACCACAAGCTAAATGCAGAATAAATTTAATCAACAGTTTTGTGTTGATTGCAGAGATACCAATAAATTTTTCTTTGGTTGTTGTTTTAGTGGTAACAATTTCATTTGAAAAATATGTAAATCTTTACAGAACATATTGACAATTTTTTTTTCTGTCAAAGTAGCATATAAATCAAACTTACCTGAAAAACAGCATAATACTATAATCATAAATATAAACTTCTTCTTAAATCGAGATAAATGTGTTGTCCAGTCCATCTTTTTTCTTATAGTATTATAGTATTAAACCAGCTGAGTCCAGAATTCCCTTCAGTATCTGCTGCGCTCTTGGTAGCACAGGAATAACTCTCCAACCAAGTACAAAAGATGGGTCTGATGGTCAAGGAGAAATGTTCTTAAACAAAAGCACCTTGCATAATAATGCCAGCGCTTTGTTGAGGGATCGCTGAGTGACACACCTGCTTGTACCTCACAGCCCAAGGATTTTAAAATTAGAATATGGTACTTTCCCTCTAGATAAAGGTAAATAAGAAACTTGCTGCTTGAAAAGGTCAGTGTGTGTTAAGCTGAGCATGAAATGATCAGGAATGGGGACTTGTCTACACCCTTTAGGAGGCCACAATCGCACATTCAGCTCTCAAATATTCAAGCTCAGGGTGGGCATGTAACCGAAAGGAAGACAGGTGACGTCCTGAGTTTTACGTTTCAGTATCACAACTTTGTTATGGATAATGAGAAAATATTTCCTGATGTAGTTTCGTGAATGGCTTTACTGTACAAGTAAAGGCTCGGTTTGATTGTTAAGAAAAAAACCATTGGCTTCATCCTTCCTGGCTGAATGGCTCAAGCTCTTTGGGGCCAGGATTACATGTTGCTGCCCTAACTGCAAATGGATTACTTTACTCAGTCTCAGTGGTCCCTGGAACATCTTCCATTGCGGCTGAATGGGAGAATGGACAGAGGAATTCAGGGGAAGGTCTTTGAGGCAACGTGCAAATGTAGAAAGATGGTTAAAGTGGCAAAATTTAACTAATAAATTTGCTGCTATTGCCAGACAACTTGGAGTAGTAGTTAGTGTAGTTTAAAGGACTGCCACGTGTGTGGATTTGGAAGATAACTGAAAAGCGTTTCAGCTATTCTGAACCACTACCAATATTGAATTAATTTGATGCTTTGTGCCTCTTGAATTCTTTATCATGATTAATCTATGAAGGATATGAAAATCCACAGGTGTAAATTAAACTCAGACACTGTTTGGCTTTGGGTTCCCTCATCCCTGAAGTCCTGTCCTTGTTTTCTGTCCAGAATCCCATTTTCCTTTCCTCTCATACTTCTTCCAAGCCTGAAATTTTTGTTGCAGGGTACAGTTCTGTTTTGAATACCCAAGGTTTTTCTGCTAATGCTTGAGATAATTTACATGAAAAGTGCCCTTTTCACGGGTAAACCGCTAGCAAACACTGGCTAATATATTCATGAGAAAACTAAAGTGAATTCAGTTTTCCTACTTCCTAGGAAGTCAAGGAAGGGAGCCAGGAGACCTGTGTGGTTAAAAAAGGAGCTGCTGGGTAAGCTCAAGTGGAAGAGGAGAATTTATAGATCATGGAAGGAGGGGCTGGCCTCTTGGGGAGAATATAAGGCTGTTATCAGAGGGTGTAGGGAGGCAACTAGGAAAGCTAAGGCCTCCTTAGAATTAAACCTGGCGAGAGAGGTCAAGGACAACAAGAAGAGCTTTTTCCAATACATGGCAGATAAAACTAACACCAGAGGCAATGTAGGCCACTGATGAATGAGGTGGGTGCCCTGGTGACAGAAGATACAGAGAAGGCAGAGTTACCAAATGCCTTCTTTGTCTTCTCTGCCGGAGGCTGTCCTGAGGAGCCCAGTACTGCTGAGGCCCCAGAGGAAGGCAGGGCAATGCAGGAGTTTGCCTGGGTTGATGAGGACTGGGTTATGGAGCAGTTAGGCAATTTGGACATACATAAATCCATGGGTCCGGATGGGATGCACCCACAGGTGCTGAGGGAGCTGGCTGAGGTCATTGCTGGACCGCTCTCCATCGTCTTTGCCAAGTCTTGGGAAACGGGAGAGGTGCCTGAGGACTGGAGGAAAGCAAATGTTACTCCAGTCTTCAAAAAGGGCAAGAAGGAGGATCCGGGGAACTACAGACCGGTCAGCATCACCTCCATCCCTGGGAAACTGATGGAATGACTTCTCCTTGGTGCCATCTCAAGGCACATCAGGGATAAGAGGGTCACTAGGGGCAGTGAACATGGCTTCACCAAGGGACTTCAAAACCTGCCTGGACACCTTCCTGTGTAATCTCAGCTGGGTGTTCCTGCTCCAGCAGGGGGATTGCACTGGATGAGCTTTCCAGGTCCCTTCCAATCTGTGATTCTGTAATAACTAAATAGTTTATATAAGCATACATTGGTTCACATAAATGTTATTTCTTTCCAAAATGCAATTTCCATTTGTTTATGCAATGCAAAGACAATCTTAATGGCTTGATTTGCGCTGGTTGGATAACATATAAAGATTAAAAGTTCCTCCCCAAGTTTCTGAAATTACATCAAGCACAGATGTCATGGTCCGAGGGACTGACGTGTGTGCGTTCTTACCTGGTTGTGCAAGACATTAGGTAAGTTGTACGTACATCCTTGACCTTTCCTCAAGTGTTAGTAAGGGGGAAACAATTTGTGATTCACAATTCATTTCTGCTTGGTTAGCCACTGTCATTAACACAATCTTCCTTTTGCTTTATCTTTGTGCATGAAAAGGGTTAAAAATTTGGAGGGGGTGGAATCCTCCCAGATTGCTGTAGGGTCATTTGGAGAGAAAGACAGATGTAGTATTAAAACACATGGAGGAAAATGAAATTGAAACAAAGGAGCTTTGGGAATAATTCTGAGAATCTTAAAGGTGTGTGCAAAAAGACACAAACTCACTGTTTTCACTCTGAATTTTAAGTACAAATAGCCAGTGGAGCCTGTTTATTGTTTCAGTGCCCCGAGTACTGAAAGCCTGGATGGGAGAGCTACACGGACATGCACCAAGAGACAGGCCTGACACCATTAAAAAGTAATAAAATTTGTGATTTAAAGGCAACGTTCACTCTACAGGATGAGAAGAGATCCCCTTTTTTGAGAAAAGTGTTATTTTAATGAGGTCTCTCTAGTAACGTTTGCATAAACAGCATCATTTCCTTTTAAGCAGCACCCAGGTGTTTGTACCTGCCTGGTAGGAACAGAGTTGTGTACACGCCTTGTTTTGTACAGGTAAATGAAAGTGAATGGAAAGGCCTGACTCACTTGGAAAGAATGCAGCACCCTCAGAAAAGCTATCGATAGTTTCCTTTTCGAGTCTGTCATTTGAACTAGGAATGAACTTTCTTGAGAGAACTTTGGTTCCGAAACGAGAAGAATTCTTGCACTTCTGCTGGTGTGGCAAGGGAAACCTTAGCGGGAAATCGCGAGTACTTTTCTAAACAGCTTGAAAAGCAATTAATTATAGATGTCATTCTTTGACTGTCTTGTGTTAACAAGCACTCACTATAGTAAACTTTGATTGATTTATCAGGTTTTACCAGTCTGGTTTGTAACCAAATACTTCCTTCTGCTGGTATTAATGAAGAACTGCATTTTGAACACAAACCAGGTACAGGCTGTGGAAGCAATTTCCCTTGTTTTCACGCTTTCTTATTTTGATTTATTTCTGGATTAGAGCATCATTTCAGCTTTTTGCTATTGTCTGACCAGATATCCTCTCAACAGCCCCTTTGCCAAGCTTACCCTACACCCAAAAAGCAACTCTGATGCAAGGTAATTGCCTGAAAGAGAACAAAGAGTAATGTTGGTGAGCAATCAAATGAAAAGGGTGAATATAACAGAGAATTTGGACAACACCTCCTCTGAGTGAATGCTCAAACCACCACCTCTCTGCCGCCAAAGGCCATAAACCTGCAGGCAGGTCACTAACTCAGCCCTGCGGCCCAAGCTCATGCCCTGAAAGCCTAAGGCACCTTCTGCATCTGCAATGGCAAATGAGAATAATTCCACAGCACAAAAAGATCCTCAAGTCCAATCGTAAAACTAACACTACCGAATATTTTCCAGGAATTTTTTAGATATACTCTGCTGCTATTAGTCCTAGCTTAACTACAGTTAGACGTAGGTATATAGATATGACATATAGATACACACAGTTCCCTTTAAAAATCTTCCCCCTTCATTGTAAAATCGTTCCCTATGAAATAATTAACACAAGTTGCATCCTACCTGTTGTGCAAATGTTGAAATAAACCGCCAAGACTATGAATACGTTTTGTATAAAATATTGCGCAGAGCAATGTTTCCAAGCCATTGGAGTTGCCTTGAGACTACTTGTCCAAACGAGAAATTTCTCTGGGCTCCTTGCGACCCTGCTACCTCTGCAAGCGAATTCCAAATGTTATGGAAGTAACTCAGGTAATACAAGCAGGTTGCTCTGTTAGCTGAGCAGCTGACACACCTTAAAACCCTGCTTAGTTAAGAAACCGTTGTTATCTGCACAAGAAGGCTGCCGACCCAATGGGTTGATTTATAGTTGCAAAAATGCAGTTATGTTTGTGCGTCTGCTCAAAACTTTCATGAGGACCCATGTTGTCTCACTGAGCGTTTGTATGCAAAAGTGAATATGTGGCAACACTAGTGGAAAAGCACTCCTGTCCTAATTAGGCAGTGGTTTTGCAAAAGCAGCTTTCTCAGACGAAATAATATTATAATCTGGAAAATGCTCTGATTCCAGAATGAAAATCACATCATGTAAATTAGTATTAAATTTACTGTTTGACACGGGGAAGAGGTTGTTGGGAGCTCGTTTAGTAACGGTCAGGTCTGTTTTCTGTGCCAGGCCGGTGTTTGCCTCTGCGCCCTCCTTCTGTGCAAGCCCCACAAAGTCAAACCCAACAGGGTCTCTCCTTGCACATTGCATGGACCACTAGAGGCCATCCTATACCTCATAAAATACAGTAGCAAAGCACACGGGAATAAAGGACAACAGGAAGGAATTGTAAAATGTTAATTAAAGTCCGGATAGTTTTAAGCAAACCAAACAGTTAGTTTCAGTAGATGTTTTTCTTCACTCACACCTTTGTGAGTTTGGTGTGTTTTTTCCTGAAATATTTACTACTGATGGAGCAAGGGTGCTGTACTGTGCAAGATTAAGCTTGCATTAGTCATAGAAATTCAATGGTCTTCTACTTACACCTGGTATTGTTGCAGTTTCATAGGAGAATATTCAAAACCTTTCCTGCCTGACCATGCCATTCTGTCTTTCTATTTAACTACAGATTAAATTCCATTTTGAATCTATTCCGTCCTGTGGAGGCTGCCAAAGGGTGAAGACGAAGGTCACACAGAGCACCTTGGGCGTGAAGGAGGCGAAGGAAAAGCTAACAAGGTAGAGTCCTTCCATGTCTTCCCTCCTAGCAACATGGAAAACACAAAAGCTTTTGTAGTAGGGGTGGAAGGAGAGGTCAGTCCTTGTCACTACGCAGCAATAAAACACAAGGTATTTGGGCTTTGCTGGAGCAATTCCCAATGGAAGGAGCAAACATTTAGCATAAGAACAGAGCAACAAGGAACCTAAGCTCAACTGACTGAGTTGCAATGAGATCGTCTGGTAGCGTTTTACACCCAATTTTTTGTAGGCTGAACTGAAAATTCAAGGGACCTTGCAAACCCTCATGTTTCCTTTTGAAACCAGAGCTTGGTTCTTGTTTTCCCCACCGCACAGATGGTGTCGTGGCAGAGATGCGGCAAAGCTCAGCACTTGTGAGCACGTCAGTGCCAAAGCCCAGTCTTGACCTTCTCAGCATTTTACTTCAGTGATGCTTCAATACCTACCTAATTAAACATCTACATATCTTTCAAGTGCTCTACTAAGGGCATGAGGTTTAAATTAGGATCCTACTAGTGATTTTATAATTGAGAGTATTAAGTAAAAGTGAGGGAGAAGAGAAGAGAAGAGAAGAGAAGAGAAGAGAAGAGAAGAGAAGAGAAGAGAAGAGAAGAGAAGAGAAGAGAAGAGAAGAGAAGAGAAGAGAAGAGAAGAGAAGAAGAGAGAGAAGAGAAGAGAAGAGAGAGAAGAGAAGAGAGAGAAGAGAGGAGAGGAGAGGAGAGGAGAGGAGAGGAGAGGAGAGGAGAGGAGAGGAGAGGAGAGGAGAGGAGAGGAGAGGAGAGGAGAGAAGAGAAGAGAAGAGAAGAGAAGAGAAGAGAAGAGAAGAGAAGAGAAGAGAAGAGAAGAGAAGAGAAGAGAAGAGAAGAGAAGAGAAGAGAAGAGAAGAGAAGAGAAGAGAAGAGAAGAGAAGAGAAGAGAAGAGAAGAGAGAAGATTCATGGGGTGGGGGTTCCCCTCAGTGTATTTAATACGGTGATTCCTTAGCTCATGGCAAAACAGCCAGATTTGACAGAAAAAAGAGTTTTCATTATACTCAACATACAAGTCTATAGTATGGAGCTGGTGGGATGAATTATAGCTTTAAATATCAACCTATGGCTGGCTCTCGCACACAGAGGCGAAAGGCAGAGTGCCAAGGGACAGATTGGGTGACACGCATGCTGGCGTCGAACAGGCTGGTTTTCACACCACCCCCTCGAATAAGCTTCATGTTTGAGGGGTTTTTTCAAGCATTTAGTGATATAAATGTAGGCCTAGCTGAATTTATTTGGAGAAGGTATCATTGGGAGCAGTTAGGCAATCTAGACATCCATAAATCCATGGGTCCGAATGGGATGCACCCGTGGGTGCTGAGGTTGCTGGCTGAGGTCATTGCTGGACCACTCTCCATCATCTTTGCCAAGCCTTGAGAAATGGGAGAGGTGCCTGAGGACTGGAGGAAAGCAAATGGGTGGTCAGGAGGTCAGAGAGGTTCTCCTGCCCCTTTACTCTGCCCTGGGGAGACCACACCTGGAATATTGTGTCCAGTTGTGGCCCCTCAGTTCCAGAAGGACAGGGAACTGCTGCAGAGAGTCCAGCGCAGCCACCAAGATGCTGGAGGGAGTGGAGCATCTCCCGTGTGAGGAAAGGCTGAGGGAGCTGGGGCTCTGGAGCTCGAGAAGAGGAGACTGAGGGGGGACTCATTCATGGGGATCAATATGGAAAGGGGGAGTGTCAGGAGGATGGAGCCAGGCTCTTCTGGGTGACAACCAGTGATAGGAGAAGGGGCAATGGGTACAAACTGGAACACAGGAGGTTCCACTTAAATTTGAGAAGAAACTTGTTCAGGGTGAGGGTGTCAGAGCCTGGCCCAGGCTGCCCAGGGAGGTTGTGGAGTCTCCTTCTCTGCAGACATTCAAACCCGCCTGGACACCTTCCTGTGGAACCTCAGCTGGGTGTTCCTGCTCCATGGGGGGATTGCACTGGATGAGCTTCCCAGGGCCCTTCAACCCCTGACATTCTGGATTCTGTGGAAGAGCAAAGGTTTGTTTACTTGAAAAACCTTGGTGTAAAATACAGCTTTATTACTGTACAAGTGCAGGAGTTTGGGGTTTTATAGGTGCCATCTTCACTTCATCAATTCTTGAATCTTTAGTTCTTTTTATTCATTTAATATCAACATTTGTCATATGGAGGGGGTTTGCTTCCACCCAAATTTTCTCTCCTGATTGAATCACTAACCTTGACATCTGTTATACAGAATATTGAATATTTGGCAACATTTCTTAGCTGAGTTTTTACTTGCTTTCCCACACTGACAGGACTCACTGAGATACGCATTTATTTTCTGTGCCCTGATTCCCTGCTGTCCTGGTTTTGTTCCATTTAATATCTTTAACCTAATTGTAAATCTGAAGAATACCATTTCTTTGAGAAGCTTAAACCAGGCATCACTTTAGGTGGCAGATATTATTTACAAAGGCTGGTTGTGAGCGTGACCTATTATTTTAGACCTCTAGCTTTTTCCTCGCCTCTCATCTGAAACAAACAAACAAAAAAGTGTGTGGGGGGATTTTTTTAATCTGAATGTTACTGTCTCAGAATGTGAACAGTTTGAACTCCCCTATGCTGTTCTCCTGGGTGATTTCTCTTGTCTCCGAGGAGGAGCCGCAATTCACGCAGCCGGTGGTGGCGCTGGGCTGGTGGCCGGGACACATGTGCAGAACTCAGTCGCATAGAAGCTTCGTGTTGTGTTTTGGCTTTGGTTCTGCATCCCTTCCTAGTTCTGCAGCCTATTTTTAATTCTCAGTGGGCTAAAACTAGAACTCCTTCAACACGTACGCGGCTGTTTCAAGGCTTGGTTCAGCTCGAAGTGGATCTGACAAAGGTGTTACAATGGATGGGAGGCAGATTGGAGTATCTGTTCTGTCTTCAGTTGCTGTCAGCATTGAGGATCGGAGGGATGGAACCCCTCTACCATTGAGGACAGGCTGAGAGGGTTGGGGTGTTCAGATGGAGAAGAGAAGCTCCGGGGAGACCTTAGTGCAGCCTTTCTGGACTTAAAAGGGGCCCATAAGAAAGATGGGGACAGAAAAATCATGGGTAATGAAAGCTGCAAACCTGGTAGTGTAGACTACAATGCAGGTCCATTTTTCCTTATATATCAGATTCCTGAATCTGTGGGGTTTTTAATGTTTTGCTTTGTGTTCTTCTCATGAAATATAAATTCAGCTCAAAGAAGAGTGTTCTTAATGTGAGAATGATCCAAGAAAGAAGCAGGAAATGCACTTATTACAGGCTTCTCTGCAATCTTTCAGCATTATTTGCTTAGGGGATAAAAGCAGTATCAAAGGATGTTTGTTCCTCTCTGGTTGAACAGCAATCTGTCTTATATCACATTACTCTTAGACTTCTGCTCATAGAAACATAAATTAGTCCAAGCAAAACTCTTCCCCCAAGAGTCATCAACGATGTTTCTTCCTTTTCAGAAGGCAAGCTTGAAAAAAAGTTGGAGATAAAACGTTCAGGTTCTATATTGCTCTTTACTTTGGCTAGTTATATGTATTTACTTTGAAATTAGCCATGATGAGGCCAGAACAAAATGTTGTGTGTTTGTCAGGCCAACTGAGAAAGAACAGGAACACAAGAGGTGCACAGACCTTTCCAGCCACTTAATTCCTGAGGGTCAGCAGGGAAAGGATCCAAAATCACAATGAGTTGTGTTGGTGTCATCAGCTGAGCACTGCGGGTAAATAGTGATACTTTACAGGAGCTTGTTTTAGCTGGAGGCAAAGGTTATTCCTTGAAGCCCTTTGGGCCATGGTTTTGCACACAGATGTACTTCCTAATGTACATGTTTCTGACTGTACCAGCCTCCCTTTTCCAGTACATTTAGTGCTGTTATCTGCTCTGTGGTGAGAAGTCTTGCAAAACACACTACTGTGTGAAATCCTTCCATAAATATAGAATTATTGCAAGTGGAGCTAACGTGAAGGATCGTTGCAGCAGTCCTACAGACACAAGTAACACATCTGCTCTCTTCTCTCTTGGGAGAAGGTCCAAGTTCTCTTATGGAGTTTGCGGAGCTTCGGAGCGGAACAGAGCAGCTTTGATTCTTCTCAAACAAGCAGGTGAACCCACGTCTCTCAGTTGTGGGGCAAATGCTCTGAGCACTGGGTTGTTGTTGAAGGGAAGAGTAAGAAATGCTGTGGAGCAGGGGCTGTCAGTGGAACAGGCCAGGATTTCAGTATCAATCCTGTGCAAACCCAGCGTTTGAGACGGGCTGTCACTGCCCCTCTCAGGCTCGGGGGATTTGGCACAGTCCCAAGACTGAGAAGGGTTTTTTGTTCCTTAATGCTCCAATGACCATCCTGGGGTCAGGGGAGTTATGTGACCGATTACTAAGAGATTTAATAGCAAAGGAGGCAACAAAAGGATTAGGAATCTTTTGTTATCTGGCTTCCTTATTCGGCTCTGGTTCTGTGGCTGTTTCTGGGCTTTGGTGAATTCATTTCGGGGTGGAGCAAGTCTGGGAAAAGCAAGGCAGAGGTTAGTAGGCTTGTGCTAGCAGGGAATTGTCTTTTCTCCTTGTCAGCGAATGATTTCTTTTGCCTGAAGGGACAGACTAATTTAAGAAAGAATTTGAGAATCCCTTTGGTTTCCTTTCTAATCTAATATCTCCAACTAGAACATTTCAGTTCCCCCAGCATCAGACCTTTGGGGAGAAAACATCCCTAACTCCAGTTTATTATTTCCCTGTGCACCGTGACTTTGGCAGCAAAACTGTACAAAACTATTGGTCTTGGCATCTGAAGATGCTCCTTTTGGCATCTGAGAAGTGAGGATATGTCAGAGGGACATTCTCGGAAATTACCATTAGCAACACCGACTTCAAATAGTGATTTGAAAAAAAACTGCTTCTAGATATTTCTATGAAACTTTTAAACCAACATGTCTGATCAAAATGTAAATATTTATTTAAGCTCACCCTCCAGTATCTATGCAAACATGACATTCAGATACCAAACTTTCAGAAGTTTACTACCAAGTACTGACAAGGAATTGTAGATAGGAATGTTGTTCAAGGTAACATACATTCAGAAAAAGAAAAATTAGGCTATTGACAAGAGTTTTCTGTTCCGTTCAGGGGTTTGCTGTGGAGCAGGAGCTGCACCGGAGGCCGTTTGATGTGGTGTTTTGCCGTGAGATGCTGTTGCACACCTGGAACGTGGAACAACACCAACTGGGAGACCATGGGGCAAGCGTCCGACACGCGGTGGGGACAGCGCCCGGCGCTGAGCCAGGGCTCCGTGGGGCTTCACCGCGCACAGCACCTGCACCCGCCTCGGGACAACGCGAGGGGTGAGTCACAGGGCGGCGGGGACTCCCCCTTTGTCACTGCTCACAGCTCCAGCTCTTTCCATCACAGTCATTGCTTGCTGGAAGGGTCACTTGACTGGAAGGTGAGGAGCAAGAATGTGCTGTGATCGCTCATACCCACCTTTCCCTTACAAGAAATTATGTGTAAATCTTGCAGAAACGCCGAGAACTGTTTCATAATGACGTTAATTAGCTCTGTTCAGCTTCTGAGCGGCTGGCTGTCCAAGGCAGGTATTTCTGGGGGTCGTGCCCCAGCCACGGGAGGTTTCTGAAAGGTTAGTGCTGACGCAGTTCGTCACCATGAGGAGGGCTCTGCATTGTCTCACCGACGACCTGCTGGCTGGTTCCTTTTCCTCCTTTCAGTTTGTAAATAATACGACTAAATCCTGTAATTGATTGAGAGTCTGAAGGGCTTTTCTGAAAGAAAATGGTACAAACACCTGGAATTCTTCAGATCACAATCCCACAGATGAGATTCACCTTTTTGTAGGTGTATTTCAAAACCCCCAGTGTACAAAGGACACATGGTTCATCCACCACCTCTCTGGGCAACCTGGGCCAGGCTCTCACCACCCTCAGTGCCAACAATTTCTTCGTCATGTCCAGCCTGAATCTCCCTCCTTTAGTTTAAAACCATCACCCCTGGTCCCATCGCAGCAGGCCCTGCTCAAAAGTCGGTCCCCATCTTTCTGATCAGCCCTTTTCAAGCGCTGAGTCTGGGTTTAACCGTGGTTTTACGCTCCACGGCGATCAAATGCTTAAGAGGGGAGTAACAAAGGGAGCTGGTTGGGAAGCCAAATGCTGACACACGGAAAGCACAGACGGAGAGGAATTCTGGTTCGTTGCACAGAGGAAAGAATAGCACCTCCGGCATGAGGTTAGACTGGATGCCCATACGTTTGGGGTGTGGCAAGAAGCATTAATCTGAAGGTCAATTGTTCAAGGTTATGTGTGGATCCTGTATACCTGCATTTCTAGCATTGCATTCTTTAGAAGGGCTTTTCTTTTTTTGCTAACAAATGTCTCCTGGTTTGGGTTTTTCTGCTGCCAGGTAGGTGTGCTTTCTTAGCCCTTGTTGGGACTTCTTTTAGAGAAGTCCAGGGATCTGTTAGGTGTCTTTATGTGAAGTGTAATGTGCTAGCAGGCCCTGCTGCTTCGCAGAGGATTTGCAGGTGCCTTGGTTGCTCACCTGTAATGCACACGGGAGGCTGTGGCTGCGGGAAATGCAGGTGCGGCCACCTGGCTGAGCTGAACACCAGGCAGAGCAGGTTCCCCTTCCTGTGCTCGTCCAGCGGGGACATTCCTGCAGGGACAGGAAAATCCCTCATTCCTCTGCTCTGCATCAGCAGGAGCGGCTCCAGATTCCACTCCTAGCAAGGATGCGTCCACATGCACGCCAGCCCTAATGTGAGCGCATTTAAATCCTTCACCACACACCCCGTGATATCTCAAATTCTCCAGCTAAGCACAAGAGATGTTCCATTCCCCAGGTCTATCCAGCTCAGAGCTTCTCCGAGGTGGACAAAACCTTGTGACCTTTGGCGATTACAAAGTATGTGTAAGATTTGAGGTGAACATCACCTATGGAACTCCAGGGAGTGCTTGTCCACCTTGTACCTTGGCTGAAGTGACTCCAAAGCAAAGGCGAAGGGTTGCAGGAGCGACCAAGTGGCGTCAGACCCAAAACAGGTCCATACAGGATCACGCTGTAGCTCGGGCATCATTGTCAGACATTTTCCTCTTCAAAAATGATGCTTTATTGAAATTGAAGCTTTCACTAGAATTGCATTGGATTTTGCCTATTATATTCTGAATGCAAACTCAAACATGGAAATAAGGCTGAAGTGTTCCATTTTAAAATGACAAGAACTCCACATTTCCATTTTTCCTTTCAAAATAATTTTCGCTATGAAAATTGTTACTCGATATAATAGATTACAATAAGAATATAAAAGAAGCCTGTCAAAATGACAACAGAGTGTTTCAAGTAACTTTTAAAAACTTTTTAAACATCTCATTTTGTGCTGAATTTCTAAATATGACATTTCACTCCACGCTGCAGCGAAAATTGAGTTTGAAATTACAGAATTTCCAAGGAAACAGACATTTCGGTTCCCACGTAGGTGTTGTCTTAATGTACTAAACGTTTCAAACCCCAGACTTCCATTGGGCAGTGCCAAGAATCCAAAATCAAGTTCTGGAATCTGCAAAACTTCAGGCATGGGGCTGCATCTGGAGCTGGAGTGTGATGGGCTGTTTTTCCCCCTGAGGCTTTAGAACCAGCAGCTGGAGCTTAGAGAATTACCTGAAATTGCCTGAAAAAAGAATATGCATGTGTTGAGGGTTTAGATTGCAGGATGACAATAAAACCCTGGCAGATGTATTGTTAACCTCCTCTCCTCACCTGCTTCCCCCTTTTGCCCCCCTCTTTCTCCCCCCTTCCCACTAATTACAGATGATCAGGAGGGAAAGAAGGACAGAGAGAAGAGAGTTGGGAAAATTAAAAATGTTTTCTAATGCTACTAATAAGGATAGAGAAAATAATACAAAATATACAAAACCGATCTTGAAAGTCCCAGCAACTGCAGAGCCGGCACCCGAAGTCCTGGACTGGACTCTGCAGCCAGGCGGAGCTGGATTCAGTCTGTCACTGGCCTCAGTTCACAGGGATGACTAGCAAGGTCCTCTCCTAATGTCGGCCACAAGCAAAAGGGACAAGATCCTCATGATCTCCCACGTTTATATGAAGTATTCATGTGAATGGAATGTTATACTCTGTTGGTCAGTTTCTTGGTCACTTGTTTCTCGTTGCCCCTCTCCAGATGTCCATCCATGCTTATCAATAACCTCTCATTCCATTGCTATATTTACCAAAACATGGATCTGGTTCTCCAGGAAAATGCAGCTGATATGAAGCTTTAGCTGACAGGCAAATTCACTAAAAGAGAAACTTGTTTTTTAGCAAAACCAGGACAGCATGTGAATTGAATTCTATACTCCTTAATTGTTACGTTGGCAGCTAAACTGGCAGGTGGATAATGGCAGCATAGATTTACTATGTTGGATATTACAGGAGCATTTCTGGATGTTTCCCAGAGAAAATGTGTTGGCAAGTTGTCCAAAACCCCAGTTTCAGGGGTGTATTATGAGTGTGAGCTCTGGCTCAAGAAACAGTCTTGGAGTCTCCCAAAGGACTGAGAATTTAGCATGGATTTGTGACAATTGGCATTGCCTGTGTACATGCCTATGGGAAGAGGAGGAAACTTGTTGGAATCTCACTAAATTCTCAAGCACAAATTACTATTTTGTACTAATGAGTTTCCAGATCAAAAGTATTTCATCTGAGTCTTAATGGTGCTTAACATAAAAGTGTTACTTGAATTTATATCAGTGCCTCCTTCTTATTCTCACAGCAGTATAGCTGTGAGTATATTTGGAAGATAATTCTTTCTCTTTTCCCATACTATTCATTAGTGAATGACATTTTTTCCCCCATTACTAATTTCTTATCCAACATTGGAACAGTCCAAGCACTCTCTTTTCATATGGAAATTTTCCATGTCTTTAGCGTTTCTTCTTGTACTCTTTGGACTTGATTTACATCTTCCAAATGAGGGGAGCAGAACTGATTGAACACACTGTTTAAGATGAGGAGGTATCATCACTAATGTAATATATGGCACTATAATATTTTCATCATTACATAAAACCTATATTTAAATATCCTGGTATCCTACTGCTTTTCTGATCAGAACGCTTTGCTGAGAAGATGCTTCTTAATGAGCTCTTTACAGTGACACCAAGGCCTTTTAGTTGATTTACAGCGCATGAAGAGCAGGAATAATTCAAACTGTTTCTTCCCATATGCACCGATTGCACTGAATTTAATCTGTGATCCTATTGCCCAGCTGATCTTTTCTTTCTGTCCTTTCAAAGTTCCTCAAAATCCTCTCGTATCTGGGATTGTCCAAATTTCTCTCATGTGTAAATAATTTTCTGTAAGCCACGATTTTCTGACATCCACAGTCTCTCATAGATCATCGCTAAATAGACACAGTAATCCTGTCTCCCGCACAACTTGTTAGGATAGAGAGCTGCAAATCTCTTTCCATGCGGAAAGTTTGCTCTTATTCCTACATTTTGGGTTTTTATCTCTAATTTCTACCCAATGAGAACTTTTTACTGCAGAGCTGTTTAACCACACAACTTGGACACACCGTGTCGCTCTTATCCGAGCAGCTTTGAGCCTCCACCTCCTCATCAGAGGCCTCTAGAATGAAGCCGGGGTTGCAGAAATGTGGTGCTGTGGATCCACGTGAGGAAGACTCAGCTCCTGGTCCCATGCGCTGTGCTCTGCAGGATTCCTTCAGCAGCTTGAGGTGTGTTTGTCATGGGGGAGCTTTTGGAGTTCTCGGAGGCAAAGCGAGCGGACAGGAGCAGGAGCGGCTCTCGGATCCCTCCTCCTGGATCCTGCATCGCCCTGCGAGCCAGGACTTGCCCGAGAACAATCACCGAGTGCTCGTAGCTCTGTTTGATCAAGGCTTAAACCCTCTGTATCTTTGGGGTGGCTTCAGGGGTGAGGCTGGAGGTTGTAAGACATGTCTGTGTACCCTTCATCTGCTCGTTGCGGTGTTTTTGTTTGCTGGGGCGATGCACTAACCACAGGGCAGTTTCAAGGGGAACAGTGGTGACACAGGGCTCTGTGAAAGAGCGTTTTGTCTCTAGAAACCGAGCGCCTGGGAAGAGCCAGGGTGTGAAAGCAGCACCTTAACCACAATGCATCATGTGTGATTGATGGGAGAACAAGTCTATGTGTGTAGGACAAGACTGAGATCCAGCAGGGCTGGGTAAAGGTTCGCTCAAGGTCAGGTCTTGGGTCCTTTTGCATGTACAGCAGATTGCTGCCAGAGGACGGGCACAGCTTCCAGTTTAGGTAACATGAAAGATTTTAGCTTGCCCTCGTCTGAATAATTGAACCGGTATGATTACATCATCTTTTTGATGGTCTAATCGAATCGTGTGAACTTCTAAAAGCTTCTTTCAGTACAGCTGATTAATTTTGTGTTTGTAGTGAGCCAAGCAGATGAGGGTGCAGATACAATGTTACGTCCTTCCTACGTTATTTCCATAATTAATCTAGTAATTACAAGAGGTCAGCCAGGAATTTTTACACCAATTATCAAAGGTTCGTCTCAGTTTCTCCCCTACTGGCAAATTGCTCAGAACCTTGTCCCAGTAGGTTTCTGTGTAACTTTGCAGGTGATACAGGATATTTATTTATCCGCTTGTCTCCTGAGCAGCTGATGGGACCTAAGCTGTTTTTTGTTATCCTAAAAGCTGAGCTCCTAAGCCCATGTACATTGTGAGCAGAACATCAGCTACGCGAGGACAGACCCCTTTTTAACTCGTTTTCCTGACCTTTTCTTGATGTTGAGCACGGAGTGAAGAGTGAGGCCAGCGGGCAGAGGGTGGCGGTAAAAAATGAGCTCATCCCATCAGCACAAGCACCTTGGTCTGCAGGAAGGACGAGGTGCCACGTTCAGCTGCCTTCACCTGAACTTTGTCTCCGGGCAGAAATGAAAGTGTCAAAACGATTGCAGCAGATAGAGGTTTGTTTAGCCTGGAGTATCATAGCAGGGAGTGGAAGGCTTGGGAAATCCTGCGGTAACCTGTGTTTGTGCTCGGATGAGCTTCGTGTCGTCAATCGCGTTTGAACACGGGAGATTTACAGCCGCAGGAGCCTGGTGCACGTGCGAGCTCCGAGGCTTCTCCTCCACCTCTCACACCACCGTTCCTCCTGACATTCTCCCTCTGGGCCACCTAATCTCTGCTGGTAGGTGCCACAAGCCATATGTGGCTTCAACCGTTGGCAAAAGGGCAGCTGCCGCTTCTTCTGTTGTTATTATACCATTGCTTGGTACCGCGCACCAGCCTGTTTTCATCTGCTGTGCAAGATGTACATTTGTCTGCGGCAAACGAAGCCAAACTGCAGCCTGCCCAGAATGTAAAAGCTGCTATAATCAAAGCGAGCATTCAGGGAATCCCACTGCACCCAGTCCTCTCCCTTCTGGTGCTTTCCGGGTTCTAACGTCCCGTAGTCTGGCCGCTATGGCCAGGCCTGCGAAACTTGTGGAGATTTCTGATACATCCCTTGAAAACGCGGTGGTGCATTGAGGGGGGAGGAATCCTCTCCTGCACCTACCAAAAGCTGTGCTGCCTTTGAAGCGTGACATTCAGCTGGAATTTTTAAGATGTCCCAACCCCTTGGAACAGGCTGCCCAAGGCATTGGTGGAGTCACCATCCCTGGAGGGCTGGACAGACGGACATGAGGTTCTCAGGACATGGGACAGTGCCAGGGGTGTGTTGACAGTTGAACTAGATGATCTCGAGGGTTTATTCCAACCAAAATGATTCTATGATTCTTATTCATGTTATCAATGTCATCAAGACAGGATCCGTTTCCCAACGTGTTCCTTCAACGCAGACCCAAAAAGTTTTCTTTCTAGGAACAAAGTTAGTATTTGGAACGCTTAATTTAAGCGCAAAAGGTCCAGATGGATTTTGACAACAGCCTCAGTAGCTGTTGCAGTTTGTCATGGTTATCATCCCAAGACAAGAATTTGATACTAGGTCAGCATGGGTTTTAACAGCATAACAAATGACAAACCCCATCTTCAGAAAATGACACCCTGAGGTAAATGTAGTTGTTTTCTTTCAGGAAGAAAAAACCAAAACTGGACAAGAAAGATTAATCTTAGCAGCTTGTATAAAAGAAATCACAAAATCTGCATTAAATTTCTGTTAAAACTATACCGTGGTATCACACTAGTAAAGACATGTAATTCCCAGGCGCTCTATAGTGATCAGCAGCGTGATGGTAAGAGGGTGGTTCTTGAGATTTGAAGATCAACACCTTGAATTAATAAAAGCAGGTAAATTTATGTTGTCCGAAAGATATTATGTTTCCCGTTCTACAGCCACATGTTTTCCTGTGTGCAGAGGACACGCTGTGTTTACGAGTTCAGGTTTTTGCAGACTAACTGGTCCAGGCGCTGGGGTGATGGAAAGGGCACCTCTGTGTACCCAGAGGGCTGGTCTCGGGTGAGCTCCCGTCGCAGCCCGGGCCAGGGAAATGGGCCAAACCTCTTTGTTCACAGCTAGAACAGGAGATGGGTGTCAGTGCAGCTGGTTTCATCTTTTGGTTTTGTCTTCTGACAGTGCCTGGTCTGAACTGCAGTGGCAGTGTGCCTGGAGTTTCATAAACACAGTCCCAGCCCACTGGTGAGCAGACGCTCTCCTAACTCCTTTTGCCCGAAAACGATGATCACTCACTACCTATGTTCCTGCCCTTTCTCATCCCTTGGGATCCCTCTCTGGATGTTATTCACCGTTTCACTGAGACTAAACTTTCCAAAGCCTTTTCCTTGTCAAGCCTGTCCCATGTTCCTCCTTCCGTACACCAGGCTGGTCGCAACACCAAAGTCCAGGCTCTTTAACATCTGGCTCTCCCTATGTCCATGCCTTCCTTCTCTCATTCATTTTAATGCCTTTGCCCCCCAGGACGCTGCAGCTCTTTCCTGCTCCTGGACTCTGCTTTCCTTCCATCATCCCTTTCATCCCTTTCCATACCTTTTCCCTCCAGATGCGCGCTCGTACCCACGTCACCAGGAACATTGCAGCAAACATCCCACCGCCTCCAGGCCACATCTATGATTTGGAGACCACTGCTGCATGCAGCACCTTTCACCTCAAAGACTTGTGCCCTTGAAAAAAAAAAATGAGTGGAGATATTGGCACAAAGGGAACAGAGCAGCCCCTTTGCGTTTGCTGACTCGTCTCTTGCCTGGCCTTCCCCGGGCTCGCTGAGCTTTCAGTTGGGGACGCAGCGTGACAAAGGTGACAATGCAGGCACGGTGCTGCCTCCGTCAGCACTTCTATCAGCCGAGGTCACCTCCGCTCCAGGCTCTCGAAGTCAGATGTTGTTGGTTCCACGTCCTTGGAAAAACCTGCAGTGAGGCTGGTGGCCTCCGAAACCTGGACTTGGAGGGCTGAGAAGTGTGAGGTTTCTCCTGATGGTCCCTCCGGCATCAGAAATGCTGATGGGGCTGAATGCAAATGCACATTTCTTGCTTGTTTTGGAATCAGGGAGAGCACTGATGTTTCTGAGAACAGCACCAGGGTTGGTGCTGAGCACTGGGCAGAATGGATCCACTCCACTCAGGAATAGCTCACGATCCTCTGTGCTTCTCTGAAAATGTGATGATAACTGTTAGGGAGTATCTGACAGGGAGACTGGGGCTACTGCTGCTCCCAGGCAGCACCCGTAGGAGAGGTGTTAAGAGGTTGTTTCTTAAAAAAACCCTGATCTTAGCCTTAGCTAAATGAGGATGGGTTTAAATCAAGACACAGAGGGGAAAGGAGAAGAAGAAAGGTAAGGTAATGGTAAAAGAATAAACTAAACACCAAGAAAAAAAGCTGGAGGAGAGAAATGTAACCAAGAGAGGGACTCTCAAAGGTACTGAATTGTTCACGAAGATAGGAATAAAACCCAGATATTTTAAAAGGAGCACCTTTTCTCTCTGGCCGCTGCTGGCAGCCTGTGGGCAGTGGACAGGAGCTGCAGAGCAGCTCAACAAGTGCGAACGGTGCAGGGAGCCAGGGGAGGGCACTGGTGCCACGGATGTGCTGCCCCATCCCACCAGCCCGGGGGGCGCTGGGCGCTGGAGGCTCCTGCACCTTGAGCTCAGCACCTTGAGCTCGCGCCCGTCCCTGGGCTGCTGTGCCGTGTTTTGTTACCTGGAGAGGTTGTTGCTCTTTCTTGGGGTGTCACTTGCTGTGTGTCCAGCTGTTATAAGGGCAACCTGAACTGGGGTTTGTGCTCAAAGCATATAGACAGGAGGTAATTTTATAAAATCATTTTGGTTGGAAAAGGTCCTCAAGATTGAGTTCAACCATATCCCACCCCCAGCACTGCCCCATGTCCCTGAGAACCTCATCTCTGTCTGTCCAACCCCCGAGGGATGGTGAGTCCACCACTGCCCTGGGCAGCCTGTTCCAATGCTCTGTTCGCAGCTGGGCACAAAGTGCCCGGGAGACCAGGTCTACTCACCCTGTGCAGACAGGACCCCAGGAACAGCCCTGATCCAGCAGACTAATGGTCCCTTTTAGCAGAGCGGGTGAGCTGTGTGGGCAAACAGTTCTTTTATTTCTAGGCCCAGTAATTCATCCCTAAACGTTGCTGGCAGCGTATCCAAAGCACAGCTCAGAAATCAGCGGTTCCACTCGGCTACACAGAAAACCAAGCTGTCAGCTTCCCCGGGCTCGTGGGGACCATTACCTCTGGATTTGCTCCTTGAATATTAATCATACTGCTCCCTCTTGGGCACTCTGCCTAAAATAATAGTGATAAAACCCCCAACATAATCTCAAGACTAGTGCTACTACAAGGGCTGGACTCCTGCACTGATGTAGCTAGCTGCAATATTTGAGGGCCAGATCCTGTAAGATGCTGCATCCTCTGGCCATGATCCAGTAGATAAATAAGCTCGTGTTTTATCTCAGGCAAGTGAACCACCCCCACTAAAATCAATATGACTAATCTCATTAATGGAGTAGTTATAGTATCCATCTCTGCATTCTCATCACTCTCCTTCTATAATAAAAAAGCTTGATTGAACCATTTTTAAACAATTTGTCAACCCCCAAAGTATAAGCAAAATTGGCTAAAGTAATTGTTTTTTTCCATGTAGCTCATTTATTGGCAGGAGGCTGTGGGGCAGACAGCGAATTCCCGCAGCAAAGGAGAGCAAGAGGAGCTCTCCCGCTGAGCGTAATCCCCAAAGATTGTGCGCTTAGTCGCCACCAGCGGTTTCTCACCGTGCTGTCAAGTTTCGAGACTCCTCTGGACTGCAGGAAGGTGCTTCTCTGAAAGGTTAAGTGCCGAGAGGAGGGAAAGTATTGATGGATCTGGGAGGTGTGCCAAGCGCGTGGGGGGAACAGGGGACCGGCGCGGTGGAGGTGACAGTGGCCAAGCTGAACAGCCGTCATGCGGAGACTAAAACACTTGGCAGGATGACAAGAAGCGTCTCTGGACAGAGCAAATCTCACCGCAAAATTGCAGTGGTTAGAAACGTGAGGTTGTGGAGGGAGCAAAGAGTCACAGGTTTTTGTAAGGAATGGATCTGGTGCTTTGTTACTGTAGGGTGGTGACAAATGGCTGTGTAAACACACACACATGTTCAGCAGAGGGTCACGTTGCTGGGCTGGTTGTCCCTGTTGTCCTCGCAGCGCTCAGCCACAGAAGCACGGACAGCTTCGTTGTTACTGGTTGTTACTGGTCAGCTCAGCGCCTCAGGTTGGTGTTGCAGGGGCTTCTGTGGTCTCACAGGTTTGCCCAGGTTTGTGCATTTCCCTCTGCACCCCCAGCCCATCTCCGCACGCCCAGCCCAAGGCATCCTTCCCCGTGCCCGCAGGGCTCAGCCTCCCCCGTGCAGCCAGAAATGAAAGCACACCACAGATTTATCTCTCCCAAACAAACCAGCATTTTATTAGTTTGCGGTCTTCACATCGTCCTGTCCGATCTCGGCAGACGCTTCCCGAGCCGCCTGCTCAGCAGACCGGCAAAGATAAACTGGATCAGGTCGCTGTTCCCGGAGCTCCATAATTACCACCCAGAACCCCCGTGACAACACGTGCCGCTTCCACTGCAAAACCTGTGTCAGTCACCCGTCGGTGACAACTGTTGCTTTTGACATTTCCTTCTTTTGCGCTGGTCACATCAATCACAACAGACACTTCCTCCTCCCTGGGCTCCTCCTTGTCAAAACTGTCAGTATTTCTGACACCAGCACTTGTGTAACCGTGATCCCGCAGGTTTTTGCCAAGAGCTCCCACTCAGAAAATTCACAGCCTTTGCCATTTAGCTCAGAGGGCTGCGTGTCAGCAGAGCTCAGCCCGTCCTCATGCTCCTTTGTTGGGCAGAAACACACACTTCACCCATTTCTCTTCTCCCCAATAATTGCCTTGCAGAGCAGCACAATCGTGGGGCCACGTATACCCAGATATTACCCCCTTTGCACAGGTTTTTGAAGCACGGAGTGATTAAGTTGGTCTTGCTGAACCGCATTGCCCAGGCAGCTTTGGGGGAGCAAGGTCACCTTCTGTGCCTCAGTTTCCCTGAAGGACACGATGCTCCCATGCAATTCCTGCTTGGAGGGCAGGCAGGACCCCTGTACGCAGAACCCCTGAGCACAAAGACATTTTACACTCTGCACCATCCGCTCCAAAGGACTTTCCAGCCCCTGGAGCAGGCGGGTACCTGCTGCTGCATTCACTCCAGCGATGGAGTGGGTGCAGCTTTCACAATGTATTGTTTGGTTAAGGGACAGAACAGCACACAACACTTCTTCTGTCTTCTTTATTCCCTAATGAAAATCATCTCCTAGCTAAATTAAACGCGCCTTCGCAGTACACCCAGCCCTGAGGGCAATTAAAGAAATATAATGAATCCTGCTTCTCACTTTTTTTAAAAGCAATTAGCTTGAAGCAGATACGAAGGTGAACCTTGTAGCTTTTAAAAATTACGTGACTCACGGCTTTTGATGGGCGAAGCGATATTGGTTTATAAGCCCCTAGTAGCACTTCCACGTGCAGTTGCCCATGTGAAGAGGGGGCTGAGGCAGAAGATGAGGACGTGGTGTCTAGGGGAGCGTTATTCAGCCTTTCTGATTCAGAGACCTGCAGTGGTCACGTTTGCTGATCATCTGAATTTACGTGCTGGTGGCTGCCATGTGAGGATGCACCAAGTGTCAGCCAAGGCCATGGAACCAGGAAACATTTGGAGGTTGGAGATAACTCAGAAAAAAGCCCCAGACCTGCAAACCAGGTGTCTATGTATTTTTTTTTCCAGGCTCCAGACTGGGGTGTATGATGAGGAGATGGTGCCTTGTTCTCCCTTCTCCTTCCTTCAGCTGGTCCTGCTTTGCAGCCCCCAATTACCCAGCAGTTACTGGGGGTCAAATGGTCTCATAAGTGGTGAACTGGTCTCATAACTGGTGTTTTACAGTGCCAGACACAGAGGGATCCAGTGTCTGTGCAGCCACCGCGGCTCTGCTGCTTGCATTTGTGCTGAGGTCCCTGTTGGAAATATTAATGACAGAGCTGTTTTGTCAGTTTATCTGTTCCCCATGAAAAGGCAATCGGCCTCCCTTTGTCATCTCCAGCTCCTTGCTGAGCGGGAACGTGAGACAGGCAAATACCGATTTTATTTTCAGCCTCAGTTTATTGATTTGGCGGACACAAGAAAAACAGCAGCTGACGTTAAGCAATGAACATCTGTCTCATGTCCTCTGTCCATGGGCAGCCAGATGTGGTGCAGTGAAGCCAGTCCTGGCAAAGCTTCCCCTCCTGGCCGCCGAGCCGCACGACATGCAGCTCCCCGGGGCTTCGTGCTCCCGCGCTTCGTGCCAGCCCAACACTAGGACAGGCTTTTCCATCACAAGTGCATCTGGCCTGAGCCTGGAAGGGTTTCCACACTCTGTGAGAGACAACCCCAAACACAGGACAACTATTTCTTGCAAATGTTGGTTTTCCCGGAGGTGGGCACGGTGACAGGGTTTGGTTTGTGATGCTGCCGTGTCTGGACAAGCTCATGGGAAGATGCACCAGGAGGAAGGAAGATACCCACAAATGAACAAAGCTCCTCAGCAGGGTCAAATCCTGGGAGGTGCGAAGGACCGTACGGAAGAAAATTATATTTGCTTCCAACTTTAACAGCTTGTTTAATCTACGTGGATAATTAACAGAAACAAGATGAAAATACAGCTCCCTGGCTTTGCCCTGTGCTGAAAAGCAGAGCTCTCCCTGCAGATGCCTTCCGTGCGGTTCCTCTAATTGAGCTGGCAGGCTCGTTTGGGTCGGCTCCAGCCCGCAGCAGGGGCAGCAGCTTTGTCACAGCTCGGATCAGCCCTGCCGGTGGGATTTCACTGCGTCTCCACGGCTGGGTG
Source organism: Patagioenas fasciata (assembly GCF_037038585.1). Lineage (NCBI taxonomy): Eukaryota > Metazoa > Chordata > Aves > Columbiformes > Columbidae > Patagioenas > Patagioenas fasciata. The sequence continues at coordinate 3,805,597 of NC_092546.1, read as the reverse complement.
GGAAAGCAGCCCCGGTGAGTCCACCCCCTGGTCTCTGCTGCTGTAACAAAGCCCAGGTAGCACAGAGAACCCAAGAAGGTGAAGCGGGCAAAAACGCTGTGTTTGAGACAAGCCCAGCTTTGGGTGTCGCAGCTGAGGTCTCTTGGCAATGTGCGGCCATCAGCAGCAGCATCGCTTGTGTCTCTTGGGACATTTCCCATGTCTGGAGACCATCTGCACTGACTCTGGGAAGACCTGAATGCAAGTCAGAGGTCCCCAGGGCTACTTTTTCTAGCAGGAAATCATAGAGAATTATAGAGTGACAGAATATTTGGGTTGAAGGAACAATAAAGCTCCCCTGGGGACATCTTCACCAGCTCAGGTTGCTCAGAGCCCCGTCCAGCCTGGCCTGGGATGTCTCCAGGGATGGTTCATCCACCACCTCTCTGCCCAACCTGGGCCAGGCTCTCACCACCCTCAGGGCCAACAATTCCTTCCTCATGTCCAGCCTGAATCTCCCTCCTTTAGTTTAAAACCATCACCCCTTGTCCTACCGCAACAAGCCCTGCTCAAAAATCTCTCCCCATCTTTCTTATCAGCCCCTTTTAAGCACAGAAAGGCCTCGCTAAGGTCTCCCTGGAGCTTCTCTTCTCCAGCTGAACACCCCAACTCTCTCAGCCTGTCCTCCCAGCAGAGCTGTTCCAGCATCGGGTCATTTCTGGGGTTCCTCTGACCCCTCTCCAGCAGCTCCATGTGTGTCCTGTGCTGAGGACCCCGAGCTGGACCAGCACTGCAGGGGGGTCTCACCAGAGCAGAGGGACATCCCAATCTCCAGCCCCATGTCCCTCCCTGCTCCCCAAAGTGGGTCTCCCAACTGCAGCAAACCATCTCATAGCCAGAGCTTGACCTTTCCTGCACCAATTAGATGGGAGAGGAGCCGTGCAGCTAATGAGCACATTAAGAGGTTTATCTCACCCAGCAGGCATGGACACTGACTGTAAAATTCTTGGCAAAGACAGCAGCTCGGTATTGATCGCGGGAAGGCCGGGCGCTCCCTCGCATAAAAATCACATCGAGAAATCGTTGCTCCCATCTGAGTCCTTCTGCTGCTGCTTAGAGCCCCGTGTCCATGAGACCGATGTCTCTGCCCGGCGAGGCGAAGAGCCCTCATCGTGCAGCCGGTGACATTTGTGGCACCTGAGGGTGTCAGCAGCGAGAGACTGGCAGCCCCTTGCGGGTGTCTCTGGATATATCCTGATTTTACAGAATCCCAGAATGTGAGGGGTTGGAAGGGCCCTGGAAAGCTCATCCAGTGCAATCCCCCATGGAGCAGGAACACCCAGCTGAGGTTCCACAGGAAGGTGTCCAGGCGGGTTTGAATGTCTGCAGAGAAGGAGACTCCACAACCTCCCTGGGCAGCCTGGGCCAGGCTCTGACACCCTCACCCCCAACAAGTTTCTTCTCATATTTCAGTGGAACCTCCTGTGTTCCAGTTTGCACCCATTGCCCCTTGTCCTGTCACTGGTTGTCACCCAGAAGAGCCTGGCTCCATCCTCCTGACACTGCCCCTTTCCATATTGATCCCCATGAATGAGTCCCCCCTCAGTCTCCTCTTCTCCAGCTCCAGAGCCCCAGCTCCCTCAGCCTTTCCTCACACGGGAGATGCTCCACTCCCGCCAGCATCTTTGGTGACATGAGTTGCAGTGGAAACGCTGGAGAACAAGGAAGATAACGCTGTCAGAGAGACCTTGAGAGATACACTGGATCCAGTGAGACCAAAGGGAAAGTCTGTTTATTTTTCTTTATATAGATTTTGCAGGAATGAAGCACCGGGAAATGCCCTCGGTATCTGCCCAGTCGGGCTGCTTTTCTTTGAAATAAACTGGCCTCTGCATCACCTGGAGCATCCGACCTTTCAGAAGGGTCAGTGTGGAGGCAGAAAAGGATCTTGGCATCACAGGAGGGAGTCCCGGCTGGGGACGGGGCTGGGGGAGGCAGCGGCACAGGGGGTGGCAGTGCCTGCATCTCTGGCTGCAGTGGAGAGTGCGAAGGATTTAGAGACCCGTCCCCTGCCCAGCACCTCATACTTGGGAGATTCGAACCGGTTACTTTTCCGCTTCCACCTACTCATAGCCGAGTGTGGTTAGTGCTGCTAAAACCACTGTACGTGGGATTAAGTGTGGATAATTAGCCCTGAGCTTTTCTGCTGTCTGTACCTGTAGGAGGCTGGGACAAAACTCCAAGTCAGACAAAAACAGCATTCAGAAAATGTATCAGGCCTGGGCAGAATAATCAGTGGTTGGTAATGACTATTTATCTTGCCACATCGGTGATGTCTCCCATTGTAATGTCCTCACCGCCTGGAGCGGGATCTGCGGGGAAAGGGCACCCTGTGAATCCCAGAGGCACCCTGTGAGTCCCCAAGGCACCCTGTGAGTCCCAGAGGCACCCTGTGAGTCCAAAAGGCACCCTGTGAGTCCCAGAGGCACCCTGTGAGTCCAAAAGGCACCCTGTGAGTCCCAGAGGCACCCTGTGAGTCCAAAAGGCACCCTGTGAGTCCCAGAGGCACCCTGTGAGTCCAAAAGGCACCCTGTGAGTCCCAGAGGCACCCTGTGAGTCCAAAAGGCACCCTGTGAGTCCCAGAGGCACCCTGTGAGTCCCAGAGGCACGGTGCTCCGCTGGGAGACATTGTCCTTCTCACTTCACAGGCTGGAGAGACCCTGTGAGCCGGAACCTGGCAGCCAGCAGAAATATGGCAGAAGGGCAGAGTTTCAACCCAGAGCACCTTCACTGCCTCACAGGGAACTGATGTTTCCTTCCCAGCTCTGGAGCAATCCCCACCGCAAACCTTTAATTTGTGGTTCCATCCAGGCTGATAATCCCCACACCGGCACATCCAGAGGAAATGAGTCTTGTACCATGGCAGGCTGTAATAACATATCGCGGTATTTCTTCCCTTGGGAAATCCTGCCAAGGGCACCAGGGATGTCTCGTGAACAAGATGAATGAAGCCCTGTGATCCACCTGTGAAACAGAGCAGATTTCTTCCGATTTTATAGACAAGGTAAGGGGCACCAAAATGTCCCCAGGACCTCAGGAAGGTCACCAAGCAGGAAATACAATTCAGGAGTCCTCATTCCAAATCTCCAGCCTTAAATACAGCAGGCTCAGAATCTCAGTGAGCTGCCATCGAGGATTTGTCCCCATGCTTTCCATGGGAGAAGATGAGGCATTTAGGTAGAGCCACTACTACGTGGTAGCTTAAGCATCAAAAGATAAAGCAGAGAGGTTTACAGGGGCATGGCTTAATTCTCATTCACCTGTCAGCTTGGAGCACGCACATGTTCAGATATCACCACTCAAGTAACTGATAACCGCTCGTTTATTAATCTCTGGTAACACAATCTGCCCTCCCAGCCCTGAGTGCTGAACAGAAACGATGCCCTCAGGAGCTGCTGAGCAATTTAAATTTTCAGAAGCCTTAGTGCCTGACTCGCTCCATAGTGCCGGTGTTCCTTATAATAACTGTTGAGCGGATTTTCTGTCACATAACTTATCCCAGCTCCATTTCTAGCAACGCCGACTGCTGCATTCTCCTGTGCTGGAGAAAATGTCTTTAATATCCACATCACGAGCTGTGCAGGAGGGCGTGTATGTACCTGGAGAAGTCTGGGATTTGCACTATGAAATCACAGAACAGTTTGGGTTGAAACCCTGGTCAGGCCCCTGTCCACACGATGCTCAGCTCAGCTTTCGGGTGCGCAGTCTGCGTGAAGTTAAAGCCTCAGCGAGCGCCCAGAGCAGCAGCTGAGAGGATCTGCTGCAAAGCAGCTTCTGGAAGCTGCTCTTGAGGTCCCAGTTAAGCCCATTTTACAAAGGGCAGCATGTACCTGTGTTCGTGTGCACGTAGAACCACCAGCTAATTGAATCAGGCTGTGGTTTCAAAGAACCAGGCTCATTTCTTTCATCTTAATTGACTAAAACAAATCCCAGCCCCAGCTCACCCACGGTGTGGGAGCAGGGGGGCACAGAGCGATGCTGAGGGGTGTCCCCTTGCCTGGGCTCCAGCTTCCCCCATCACTGGGGGTCAGCAGGGCAGGTTTTCTGGCATCACACTCCACCTTCAGCATCAGCACAGAGCAAGGGCAGATATCCCAAACTGGAGTGTTGGCTTGGCAAGCTACAACCCCCAGCAGGAGAGAGACACCCCAAACTGGGAGAAAAGAAACACTTAATTGGGAGCCATCAGCCCTCAAGCAAGGCACAGGACCAGTGCTCCTAACAGGGGGCTGCCCCTGCTAATTAATGAGACTGGCAGCTCGTTAGTGCAATGAGGAGCAGCTGGGCCAGTAGCTACAAGTAGCCTGAGGGCTGCAGGTTGGGCTGAGCCAGGTTTCTGTGCAGTCCAACATTGTTGGGTTTCATGGAGCTGCAGCCATGCACTAGTTCAGAGCAGGTGGGCATTCCCCAAGGGTTGTTCTTGCTGTGGGCACTGTCAGAGTTGGTGTGGGGATGTCTGACCTTTCTCTCTCTGTCTAGGGGAGGCTGGTAAGCCCTGAGGAGCCCAACTTCTTCTCCAGCAGGTTCCTGTGCTGGATCCTTCAGCTGGGTTTTGTCAAGTACCTGGTAGGTGATGTTGCTGCTGCTGGGGGAGTTTGAGGCCAAGTGGATGGGGTGATAAAACCTTGAGGCTGGTAGTTCCATTGTTTTCTCTATCAGATTGTCTTATCTGCTCTTTCAGTCTTTTCCCTCTGCCCTGCACTTGTGTGCCTGTCCTCTGCTTTTTTCCTGTCCCAGCTTTTGTTCTCTGCCTGGTTTCCTCTTGCCTTACTCCCCTTCTGCTACAGGTTGTTGTAGTATTCATATGTTCTTCTATAGGTCAGGAGAGATGGGAGGTCTTTGGGGATGAGGTACAATCTAACTGGTCCTGTTTTACCTGACTGAATTTGGTCCCAGTCTCAGCACCATACTAGGTTAGAACAGGGTTTAAGGACTTTAAATAGCTGGAAGTTTTCACGTGACCTAATGCAGCTCTTGTGTTTACAGCTGAAGATCCTTCATAAAGCATCAGCCTGGATTGGATTAATGGTCTCCACAGGAACCAGGATCAGCAAATTCTACCCCACTCAGTCTCCCGCTAGGCCTGGAAACCTTGCCAAGAGGCACCGAGGGAGAGGAACGAGCCTCCTCCTCTCTGTCCTCCCCACCAGGATCAAGAGCGCCCTGGGCTATGGGACAGCAGTCTGGGACCAGAGCATCATGGCCAAGGGTAAGAGCTGCGGCTTCCTGGAAAACCTGAAAGTTTCGCAGTCAAGAAGCACCCAGCATAACATCAAAACACATGAGGTCTGGAGCTCCTGTGCTGGGTAGAAAGCTGGGGAATACCCAGCTGTATGTCTTCATTCTGTATGGGTTGTGATTGTGCCTCCTATGGATCCCTGCAGAGATCCAGGAATCTCCAATCAACCCATCTAACAAAGCAAACAAGAGGAAGCGAGATGATGTAGCTCTGGAGGAGCAGGAGTCCCAGCTGGTGATTCTGCAGAGGGATCTGCTGGATGATGACTCTGAAGACCTCACATACGAGGTATGATACTCCAGCCACTCAGCAGATTTTTTTCCTTGGGTCTGAGCCATTTGGAGGTGATCGTGTCGTGTTCTGCCTCTGTGCTCCTGGTAGACCCGAGGTGTCACAGCACAGCTCTGCAGGGAGCTGTAAAGAGCTTTACTTTGTTGCTTTGAGAGCTGCAAACTGTCCAAAGAGCACTTCAACGTCACATCAGTGTCTGAAAGGTGTGGGTGCTCCACTTGTCCCGTAACACTGATGCTTCCTCTTGACTGATGTCCCTGTAAGTCAGCATCTCTGTCACCTTGGCTGTTTGGCTGTGGCTCCCAGTGCTGTCAGGTGTGTCCGTCCTCAGATTGCCTCTTTCCTCCCCAGCCTTCAGATGTGGAAACGGATAGTGAGGAGTACAATTCCCAGAATGACACTGACCTGGATCTGGAAGAGCAGGATGGTGATGCTGGCCTGGACCATGAAGAGCAGAATAGGACCATTCTGCTGAAGGAGTCACCAGATCTCCAGGTGAGTGGTCTTGCCCCATGCTGGCTGCAGCTTTGGTCCTGGGTACACTTGCAAAACTGGGCTGGAAGGATGTACTTCAGTCCTTCTTCCCTTGGCTACAGGAGAGGTGTCTGGGGTTACTTGGACTACTCTGAATTTCATGAGATAGCTCATGGGTCTTGTGCTGCCCTTCCACGGAGTTGCAGTCTGACCATGCTGCTGTCTCTGCAGGTGGAGAACATACAACCCATTGGGGTTACCAATGCCCCAGAGCTGCTGGCTGCTGGCACAGAGCTGGGACCGGAGGATTCTGCTGGGTCCAGCAGTGAGGAAGATGCTCCAGATGTCGATAGTGGTGATGCCCAGAAGCCAGAAGATGTGAGCAGTGGGGATGGCAGTGATCAGGAGGCTGATGCAGTGGTGTTTTGGTCTGGGAGGATGTCCCCAGGCTATAAGGTTTCTTCACATAGTGCTCTTGTGTTTTTTAGGATAAGCAGGAACCCTGACCCATGGACTTGGACCTGTGGCTGCAGAGTGCCTGGTTCTCTAGGGCAGCTGTGTCCTCGAGTAATATGCCCAGTTAATTCATGTTCGTATTTTTTTTAATTTTCTAATAAAATTACCCTATTTTTTCACATGAATTGGGATGCACTTGTCTGTTGGTGCCTGGAGGTGGCAGGTTCTGCCCGTGCACCAGGTGGCACAGACATATTGCTGCTGGGAGCTCGGGGTATGGGGCTGCCAATGGAGAGGTTCTTCACAGCTTTTGGGTGGCTGATGACTTTGGGAACTCTGAAATGCATGATGTGAAGAAGAGGGGTGCAAGGAGTGAGGCCTCAGGCTGGGCAGAGCAGGGTTCCCATGTACTGACTCATCCTCAGGTGTCCTTGGGTTGGTTACAGAGGAGCAGGGTGGGTGCCTCGGCAGAACCTCTCCCCATGGTTGCACTTGATTATCTTGAGGGTCTCCTCCAACCAAAATGATTCTGTGCATGACATCTCTAGAAATACAGGAGGTAGCAAGTCTCTGCCATTTGGGCAAACTGACCAGCTCCACATGGAGCCCATGTTGCTCAGTGAGCACTTGTAGGTCATCGATCTGGCTTTGGACTTGGCTGTTTCTGCATGAACCTTCTCCTTCCACATGGATCCTACAGAGGTCCCTGGTTCAGGGCAAGAATTGAGCAAAGGGTGATTTTTAGGGCCTGGAAAGGCAGGTTGGGATCAGAAGGTTCTAGAGTGACTTTGCCTGGAGCAAGTCACAGTGTCTGAAGCTTCAAAGAGCAATAACTCCTCCAAATGTGAGCATAAAAACAGGAACAGCTTGGGGTGTTTGGCTCTCCTGCTCGGGGCCTGCCTGCGGGCTGTGTCTGATGGCATGACTGCCTTCAGCTGTGTTTGTGTGTGTGTCAGCTTGGACTGACAATGCTCCAGCTGTTAAAAATAACTGTGGCTTCCTGCAGCCTTGAGCTGCAGCCTTTAAACCCCTCCCCGGCACCCTAAGCTTGGCTTTCCCCGCACAGATCTGTACAGAGAGCTGGCACGGGCTCTTTGTACCTCTGTTTCAGTGGGATGTGTCCTGCACTGGGCAGAGCCGTTTCTCTGCCAGGTTAGAACAGTTATTTCTGTACCATCAATGTGCATGAGCAGTCCTGAGTCATGAAGCTCAAGTATTTATAAAGCCGCTCAACATCCTTCCCTATGGCAGTGTCTCTTTAAATGCAGGTATGGCTCTTACCTGGCGTTTGCCACTGCAATAGCACTGGTTTCATTACTGCTGAATAATAGCAAGATTTTTCTGAAGCTTGATAAAAGGAGATGATATTGCCACTCGTGGATATTATATTGTGTTCTGCATTAATTCAGCTGCTCTCCCATTCTCTGCAGCCAGCTCTTTCAAAGCAGAGATTAATAAAACATCCTTTAGTGGCATGTAGCTAGGTAAGGGCTTTTTCTGAAGTCTATGCAGGCTTTTCCTGCTTGCTCCTTAGCTCTAGTAGCACTGGGTGTGGAGATAAAGAGGAGGCTTTGCTCGTTGTCTGGGTGCCAGGCTGCAGAGCAATTATGCCTTACAATGTAGTGAGGGAGTAACTAGCATTAAATCTGGCTCTCAGAGCTCACCTGCAAATTAATTCTGTGCACACCTGTCTGCAATGAGGGGCATGCCTGAAGCTTCACAGAGTCTTAAGCCCTAATTTAGAAAGAAGAGACCTCCTCAGATGAGTGTGGAAGAAGCAAACAGCTTGGTGGAGTGAGAACTGGCTGCAGAGCTGCTTTATGCAAAGGTCAGCACCTTTAATCCAGCCCAGGTAGGTACATTGTGCATGTTTGTGCTGTTGGTGAGGGTGAAAAGGAGGGAGATAATGGTCACGCTGCTGCTGGTGTGCGAAGGCTCAGCTCCAAGAGGGGCGGCCGATTGCCTCCAACGTGCCTGAATGAGCTGCCCTAAATACCTGCTTGCACGTGGCCTTTGTCTAGTTACAGCAGAATAAGCCTTGTACATCCCAAAAATACACACTCGTGGCTAAAAGGCTGTTTGGGGAGGGGTTGGTGGTGCTGCAGCCAGCGTGTTCACTGGGATATGATTTTTACAGAACCTGGTGCTTTTTGAGGACCTGGCCTCTCTCGGGAGGGATGAGAGATTCTGTCCTTTTGCTAGAAGGCAGAAGTGCATTGGCTAAGCCCGGCTTTTGTGTGGTCACCCCTCGCCCTCCCCTGGGTGTTAGGAGAGGGGTGGAGGGGTGGCCGTGGTGAGAAGCAGGTGGAGGGTTGTGTTGGTTCCCTCCTTTCCCCACCCTGAGGAAAGGGCGCTCCTGGCCATCACCAGCGCTGCTAGAAACAGAGCCATCGCCTAGAAGGTGCACAGTTTCCAGGCCAGATATTTTTGGCTCTTGTGTGCTCTGAATGTCGAAGTTTTCCAAAGGCCTTGAGCCAATATTTGTGCTGCTGCTCTTGTTGTAGTCTCCTGAACCACAGCCAAGCTGTTGGTCACAGTCGGGTGGCACGGAGAAACCGGTGCTGTGCTGGATGCCAACACTGGGCTGGCGTCCAGTTGAGAGATAGAATTGAGGCCCAGAGACTTTTATTGCATGTCACACTGTGATGGAAAAGTTGTGAGATCCAGCAGGCCAGACCCCCACACTAATGGCCATGTTTGAATGAGCTGAACCTCCCCCATGGTGACTGTGGTGTGTGTCTTTCTAGCTAAACCCCCAGTGAAAGCTCCTGAAAACAAAGATGGGAAGGAGAGTGTGCTGCAGGCATTAATATGCACATACATTAGGTGTGTGACTCACACAAGAAAGAGTAATTTTCAGGTCCTATTAGCTTCATCTGTGCACTCTCCAAAACTCTGTATTTATTCAGATTTTACTTAAGATGCTGCAAGATATTAGCTTAGAAAAATGGGAGGTGACAGGGAAGGATGAGAGCCAAGGACACCTCCCATCCCAGCCCCACGGAGGTCAGGAGGGATGAGGTCCTTGCCAGCAAGCTGATCTTCAAGTTGAGCCAAGGAAGGTTTAGATTGGATATTGGGAGAAATTTCTTCCTGGAAAGGGATTTTGGGCATTGGAACAGGCTCCCCAGGGCAGTGGTGGAGTCACCATCCCTGGAGGGTTGGACAGACGGACATGAGGTTCTCAGGACATGGGGCAGTGCCAGGGCTGAGAGGAATGGTTGGACTTGATGGCCTTGAGGGGCTTTTCCAACCGAAATGACTCTATGGTTCTATCTCCTGGTGCCTGTGCGCTAGAGGTGGCTCCAGGCCTGGGGTGCACAGGGGCATGAAGGGACCAAGGGTTGCACTGAGTTTCTTGGCCGGTGCCCTGGCTCTGTGCACGTGGAAGAGGCACCTGCAGCTTCAGCCCAGGCCATGCATCTCTCAAATGCAAGCAGCCCAGAGGTGGGTGTCCTCCCAACAGCCATGCATCATTCATGCATGAGTGCTCCCTATCTGATAAATCAGAGAGACAAGACACAAAGGGGCTTTTAATTATAGAAACAATTACCAAGGATAATGACAGCAGTGGTGTGATGGATTACTGTTACTCCTAAAGTTTAATAGAGCTTTAGTAGTTTTTGTCAGATGTGGAAAGCTATGAGACAATGTTTCCTTGGGTGTTTGATCAAGCATCTCTGCTCCTGCCTCTCATTTGCAATGAGATATGTTTGGGGGCTTTCAGCAGATGCAGGGGTTTGGGTGGATGGAGCCTCTGTGAGATTTGTTATGGGAAGGGACAGGGCTGAGCGAGGTGCTGTTGCCCAGCGGGAGTCACTGAGGTGGGACAGCCCAGCTCAGTGTCACCAGCCATCGCTCAACATGGAGCCCCCAGGCTCGTGTGATCTGAGGACAGATGCTGTTCCCCACAAAGCAAGTCCCTTCACAGCCCCCAGGTGAGCGCAGTGCCCCCTATACATGGCATTAGCATCAGTGCACCTGGGGCTTTCTGAGACAAGGATCAGAGAATGATTTGTGTTGAAGGGCCCTTCCCAGCTCCCCCAGTGCCCCCCCTGCCATGAGCAGGGACATCTTCACCAGCTCAGGTTGCTCAGAGCCCCGTCCAGCCTGGCCTGGGATGTCTCCAGGGATGGTTCATCCACCACCTCTCTCCCCAACCTGGGCCAGGCTCTCACCATCCTCAGGGACAACAATTTCTTTCTGTTCCCAGACTCAGAGAACACCCCCAGCCCCATTTTCTGCCTCCCAGCAGCCTGGTGAGCCAGGCACAGGGCTGCCCTGCCTGGGCTCCAAGTTTAATCTGCTTAGAAGACGCTGACAGAGCCAAGGACTGGGGAAAATGCACGAGTCGGCAGGAGCTGCTCTTTGCCTGCAGCTCCGATTATCGCCCTGGCAAGGCGGCTGCCAGGGCAGCGCGGCTGGAGCTGACGGCAGCTGCCAGCGAACACCCGCGGCAGTGGGGATGCAAATGCAGAGCGACAGGAGGGCGAGAGCCCTGCTGGGGACAGGGGGTGGCTGGAGCTGTCACCAGAGAGGTGAGGTGGAGCAAACCATACCAGCAAACAACTGGAGCTGCCCTTCCTCCTCCTTTCTGCGGGATGCTGCAGCTCCCAGTGGTGGAAAACACAGGTGACACGGGTGCTGGTGTGGTCCAGAGTGGTGTGACCTGGGACCTTGGCCGTGGGTGCTGCAGGGAGAGCGTTGTCCTGCAGGAGCTGTGTCCTGGCCTTGACTCCTGCCTCACATAATTGAGGTCACATCTGGGACTTTGTGCCCAGTCCAGGGGTAATGGGCACAGACTGAAATGCAGGAAGTTCCATCTGAATCTGAGGAGAAAATTCTTTGCTGTGATACATGTGAAGGTTGGGAAGATGGAGAAAATTGTGAGGGTTGGCACCTCGCTGTGGTGTGACCATGAAAAAGGACTGGGAAGGACACGTCCTCGCACACAACTGCACCTGCTTGTGCACGCTTTCACACACCTGCACATCACATGGATCACAGAATTGTTTTGGTTGGAAAAACCCCTCAAGATCATGGAGTCAAACAGTTAACCCAGCCCCATGTCCCTGAGAACCTCATCTCCATCTGTCCAACCCTCCAGGGATGGTGAGCAGCAATTCATCTGCAGTGGCCCCATCTCCAACTGGGAACCAGCATCTCTCAGAGCTGAGCAGACACAGCCATGGCTTGAGCTGATGGATTGAGGAGAGGAGAACCTGGTCTATCTGAATTAAGCATGAAGACAGATGCCAGGGTCGCGGGGGCTTGGGTTGGAAAAGGCACAGGGGACAGTTTTTGTCTAGCGGGTACAAACGGCATGTTTGTCGTCCCTGGCACCGCAGTGCCTGGAATCCTAATCGCCTGCAAAGCAGCTCTAATGATATTTGAAAATGAGCTCGGAGCTGCCGGGAGGGATTCGATGCTGTGCTCAGATAAAGGCAGGCGGGACACGCGGAGGGGGGCGAGGAGCCGGGGGCGAGCAGCGCGTTTCGCACGATGCAGCTGAGTGAAGGGAAATGTGGGCTGAATTTCATCAGGAGCAATTTCCTAGCGGGGAGGGAGCGAGCAGGCAGCGGAGCGGCCGCCCCCAGCTCTCCGATGGCGAGGAGCGCTGGATCCCACTGGGCACGGCTCCGGCATGGATCCCTGCGCTTGTGCAGGGATGGAGAGGTGATGTTGGACCCTTCCAGAAGCCACCAGTGTCTCTGCCGTGCAAAGAGAGGAGGTGTTATAAAACAGCATCTTCAAAAAGCTGCTGTGCTGATGCTGTCCATCGCCCCTTCTCCTGCCTGTCTGCATTGGGAGGGCTGTGGTGCCCGAGCACATCCAAGCCCATGTATGGGCCAGTTCTGCTGGCGCTGCCACGTTCCCTCTGCTCTGTCCTGTGCACAAGCGGAGTCCCAGGGGCTCCATGGCGTGGGGGGCCATCGACTGGACACAGCAGCACATGGGGCTGTGAACCAGGACAAGGAATGGGAAGAAAATCACTGCATCTGCCACCTCCAACCATGGGCAATGCTTCAAGAAGGGACACGTGCTGCCTGTTCACTCTGTAGGGACGGCACTGCCCCATGTCCTGACAACCTCACGTCCGTCTGTCCAACCCTCCAGGGATGGTGACTCCACCGCTGCCCTAGGCAGCCTGTTCCAACACCCAATGCCCCTTTCCAGTGAGAAATTTTTGCTAACATCCAATCTAAACCTCCCCTGGTGCAACTTGTGGTCATTTCCTCTCATCCTATGACTTTGTGCTTCTTTGGACAGGGAATTAGGGGTGCTGTTTTGGGGGGCTGTTGAGCCTGAAAAGCTCCCCCAAAGGCAAGAGGCACTGGTGTCTGATGTCTCTGCAAAACTGAGCCATAGACCTTAAAAAAGGGGTTGGGGGAAATCCTCCTTCTATGGGAGTTTGTCACCTTGGGCTGACTTCGCTGCCAGAAGGGACACCCTGACCCAGCTGTGGCGAAAGGGCTCTCTGGGGGTTGTTAAAGGCAACTGAGCGCCAGCTCTCGCCACCTCTCTCACTCGAACCCTGTCAGTTGGAGTTGGGAAAGGTCCCTCTCCTTCCTGCTCGGATTAAAACCTTTCACCTGATGGTGTTTCTGCTGGGGACAGCTCGGAACAGCAGGTGCTTGGCCAGAGAAACTTTCATTGTAGTTACCAAATATTTATTAAAAGTAACTAGGCTTAGTCATCGGCGCAGGCTGTGATTGCAGAGCAGGTACCTATGGCCGGTGCTTTGTAGGTAAATAAGCGGGTGAGATGTCTTCCCTCAGGGGTCCGTGCTCTGCCGCAGATCAAAACCACGGACATAGAAACATCAGGGTCAGGGCAGAGTGAGCTGGAGGAGAAGGCTTTTGTTGGGGGATCAACGCGGCTCCGTGCAGAGGAGGTCACACGAGGTGCTTGTGGTGTGGCAGTGACCTTGTCCTGTGCTCCCCAAGCCCCAGGAGTTGGGGGGGTGGGTCATGTCCCTCTGTCTGCGTGAGTGACGTGGGTCAGGGAGGCTGCGTTTTGGGGTGTCGGTGGGGGGACCTGGTCAGAGCGAGCCCATGGGACCTCCCAGCCAGGCAATCATGGAATGAGAATCACAGAACCATTTTGGTTGGAAAAGAACCTCAAAATCGAGTCTAACCGTTCCCCCACCCCCAGCACTGCCCCATGTCCTGAGAACCTCATCTCCGTCTGTCCAGCCCTCCAGGGATGGTGACTCCAGCACTGCCCTGGGCAGCCTGTTCCAATGCCCCACAGCCCTTTGGGGGAGAAATTGTTCCCCAGATCCAACCTCAGCCTCCCCTGGTGCAACTTGAGGCCGTTTCCTCTGCTCCTGGCGCTTGTTCCTGGGGAGCAGAGCCCGATCCCCCTGGCTCCAAGCTCCTTTCAGGCAGTTCAGAGATCAGAAGGTCTCCCCTCAGCTCCTGTTCTCCAGCTGAACCTCCCAGGTCCCTCAGCTGCTCCCATCACACTTGTGCTCCAGCCTCTCACCAGCTCCGTTCCCTTCTCTGGACTCTCTCCAGCACCTCAAGGGCTTTCTTGGCATGAGGTCCCATCCTGGCGGGTCCCTGGGATGGTGTCACTCCCAGTTGGGAACCCACAGATGGAGCGGGGCCCCTACTGCCCTTCTAGCCAGAGGAGGGGACAGCGTGGGGTGGTGTCCCCTGGACACCCAGGGCCTTGCTGCCTATGGCCATGTGGTGTCACTCTCCACTCGGGTGTGGGTTTCTGCAAAGCCTCCAACCAGCACATCTACCTGGGAGGATATTGGGTAATAACCCTTTCCCTGTGCACCAGGAGCAATTGGACACCCAGGGAAGAAGCACCAGGGGTACAAGCTCCAGGGTCAGCGCTCTCCCCTGTCCCTGTGGCTTGGCTGGCTCTGGTGCAGGGACATCTGGGGCTGGGGGTGTCTTGGCTGCCCTCCAGCCACGTCCTGGGGCTGGGACCCCACCAAGCGAGGACAAGGACGGGCTCCTTGGCATCCCCAGCCCTCACAGCATCAGGCCAGCCCTCCCCGGTGGGGGTTAAAACATGTATAGATATTCTTAGGGACATGGTTTGGTGCCAGAGTGAGGCTGTGGTTGGACTTGATGATCTTAAGGGTCTCTTCCAACCAAAATGATTCTATGACTCCAAAGGGATGCTCACTGAGCTCCCCAGCCTCCCGATTTCTGCAAGATCAAACACTGGCTCCTCCTGGATCCACCATGGGGACCACGAGCCATCGGCAGCTCCTCCGAGGAGTCAATCGACGTTTCCATCAGTCAGAATTAACGGCCACCAGAAGTCTATAGTCATCGCATGGCTCCCGCTGCCGCATCCTTAGCAGGGCTGGCACTGTCACTGGCAGAGCTGAGTGCCACGTGTGAGCTGCGGGACCAGCGCGGCCGGCAGCACCGGGGCTGGCACAGGTCCCCAGAGAGCCAGGGGGGACCCTGGACCCGGCGCCCAGCAGGAAAAGCTCCCGCACTCCACTGTGAGAAGGCAAAGTGGGGGGAAAAATAAGTTTATCACTCTGTTTGTTGGATATATTTTTCCCCTTAGCACGTTTCAGCCAGAAACTCTTTGAGATTTTGAGCGTATGCCAGAGCAGCTGTGATTTCTTTTTAAATTTCTCTTTTTATTTTTTTTTTTAAATCATTTTGCTGAGTCTGTGTGAAAATGCCCCAGAAAGCAGTAAAACTTGTCAAGATACTCGCAGCGCTGGCTTGCTCAGAACAACACCCCCAAAGGCAGAGACCCCCCCAAATCCCCAGCGCCCTGCGACTTCTGCGCTTCCCCCCAGGGACACTCCCACCCCCCAAAACCAGGGGCACCTCAAGAGGAGGAGGTGACATTCGTGCTCCACTCTGGTCGCAGGGGACAGCTGTGACGCAGGTGGCCCTGCTGCGTCCCCAGTCCTGATCCTGAGCAAGAGGCGGAGTTTGGAGTGATGTGTTTTCTGGGTCCCCATCCTCATTTTGTGGGGGACACACGCTATTTTGTGCAGGGCCAGGCTCTCAGGGCAGGGGTGACAGATGGGGCTACAGTCCAGGAGACCAAAGGAGGGGACCAGGTCCTATCCGAGCACCCCAAATGCCACAGCCCCTCGCAGGGAGGAGGTTCCAGCTGCACAGATGACAGGGCACCCCTGGCCCAGCCTGTCCCTCATATTCTGCCCTAAGCTCCTTTTTGATTAGTGCTCATATTGAGGCCAATTTGAATTAATTGGAGAGCAAGACCTATGGACACGCCTCATGGGCCCCTCCAGGAAGCAAACCTGTTTACCTGGCACCTTTGCTCTGCGTCTTTGTCCTGTTCTTTCATTAAAGCCCAAAGTGATGCTAAAGGAGCATCAAAGCTAACGGGAGGAGGTGGTGACTGGGGGGCACTGGATGGGGAGCAAGGCCGAGCTAAAACCCAGTGTCACAGGCTTTAGTCACAACCAGCTCATCCTGGTCAAATCACTTCTCTTGATTTCCCCCAAATAATGGCATGAAAGGGAAACAGTGAGATGTATAATAATTTGGTTTTCTGGTAGGAGGCTTTGGGAGGGGTAAGGGACAAAGTGGCCCACTCCACCCTGGGCTCCCCCCCTGTATTGCCACCACTCTGCCCCCCAAAATCAACTCTAACCCTGGCCAGAAGGCAGGAAAGCATCACACAAAATCAGATCAGCACTTGGCTCCCAGAGATAAAAGCAAGAGCCGTATGGATGAAACAATTCCCCCTGTCCCTTGATTAATAACAAGGCAGACCTGCAGAGTGAGGGCGGGGGGGATGCTGTTTAATTGACTTTATGTTTTTGAAACAGCAGCTTAATGACTAGGTTTAAATTAGCCAGCATCACCTTTTCATCCTGGGGAATTGCAATGAAACATGGATTGCTCCGGCATGCCCTCCCCCTCACGCCAGCCTCTTAAAAATACATCTCCAACTAAAGCAGTTGCATTTCTCACGCTTGGATTTTCCATCTTTTATTAAGCAGATAAATCGTTATTGTTTAAAACAGCAATTAAATTCCTTCACACCCATGTAAATCTCCTAGTTTTAACTTCAGATCCAGGCATGAGGCTGAGGAGGAAACTCAAATGGGAAAGCCCAAGATGCTTGTGCCTGCAATGAAATTATAAATCCACATCCTGGAGCAAACGAGCAGTAGGAGGCAGCCAGAAATCTCCATCAGCAGAGGCACTGGGCTGCAGCAAGGGATGGAAGTTGCAAGTGGAACCGATAAGACACCGAAGCTGGGAGAACTGTTGGCATCTCTGGCAGCATCCTGCACTATCGGAGCCAGTTCAGGCAAGAGCATCTACTAGAGGAGCCTGTGGCACCACATCAGCCTGGGATTCAGCGCTGCACCCTGCTCTTCAACCATGATTTCCTCCCTCAGTTTCCCCATCTGTAAAATGGAGGACATGCTGCCAAACTCTGCCTGAAAACCGCTGTCAGATGCAGAAAATGTAACTGAATTGCTGAGGCGATGCTCATCGGCTGTCACGCAACAGATCAAGGGCATGGGACACTCTGCTTCAGCGGCTCATGTCCCCTGAGCCCTGTGGCCAGCAATGCTAAAGCCAGCCCAGACCAAGCATGGACGGACAGAGAAAAGCAACAATTCTGCCCTGAAAGGATGTCAGCGCTAAGGAGGGGATTGGCCTCTCCCACCCTCAAAGTCTAATGAACCAAATCATCCACATTTGTGGGAGGCTTTAGCAGGGGTGGAGAGGGGCAAGGAGAGAGTTCCAAGGAGGAATGGCTGATGGTGAGTGCTGTCTGTGGGGTGTGGGTGCTGCTGGGGGGCACCACACTATGGCTCGGAGAATTTGGCATCTTCCTGGCCCTGTTGTGTCTGCCTGTGAATGTGGCATTGCTGAGAGGGACAGCAGAGCCCACTGTGGGGAGACGAATGTGGGAGCCCTGGCTGCTGGTTGTACTTTTTCCTGGTGTTATGGTGCTGTTCGTGCCCTGTTTGTCCCAGTTCCCCCGTTGGATGGGGATGAAATGGCTGTGTCGGTCCATGATCACGTCGGTGGGTTAAGACCCCAGTACAGAGAGGGGGCTTCCAGTGAGGTGGGCAGCCAGACCCTGTCCCAGGGCAGGTGATGTGGGGTAGGGGAGGATGCAAGCAGGATGCTGTGGGGCTGGGGGAGCCCAGGCAGGGCGACATGGGATAGTGTCCCCATGCAGGGTGGCATGGGGGTACCTGAGCGTGCTGGCTTGGGGTATCAGGTTTGCTGGCATGGGGTCAGGGGCTCCAAGCAGGGTAGGTCGGAACGGGGGGACGCCAGGCTGGCCGGGGAGACCCCTCCCCTTTGGACACGGCGTGGCAGGTGAGGGTGCCTGCATTTCTCCGCCGGTTCTGCCCGCTCCCCGGCGGCAGCGCAGCCCGGGGCCGCGCATCGTGCCTGTCCCCGTCCCTCCCCCGCGCTCCCGGGGCGGCGCGGCCCGGCGGGGGGCGCGGGGGGCGGCTCCCACGGCCGCTCCGCCGCCGCCGTTCGGCCGAGGCGCGGCGGGGAGCGGCGCCGGGGCCGGGTCGGGGCCAGGGTCCGTCCGGAGCCGCCGCGCCGCCCCCGGGGCTGCGGCTCTGCCCGCACCGCGCCATGGGCAGCCCGGGCGCCGGAGCCGAGCGGTGAGTGCGGGGTCCCGGGGGCTGGTGGGGGACGGGGAAGCGCCGCCGGTCGTGCCGCGCCGGACCCAACCGGACCCGCGGGCCGGGGGAGGAAGAGCCCGGCGGGCGCACACGTGGGGGCGGGGGGTGACCGCGGGGCCCCCAGGGGCAACCTCCCCTGCCCCCGGCTCTGCCCGGCCGGTGCCCCCGCCCGGGGCCGCCAGGCCCCTCCGCTCCCCGCAGCCTCCGGCTGGTGCCCGGGGCGGGGGACTCAGCCCCGGCCGGGGGGGCTGCGCTTTTGCCCCCACCGGGGATTTAAACGGCCTCAAGCAGGCGCAGGGCAGCACCGGGAGCTCCAGCCTGAACCTGCCCGGCTCCATCCTCCCCGCTCGGCCCCGGCGCTCCGGAGGGGCTGGTACCTGCAGTCTCCCCGCGGCCAGGGCTGGAGCCGCCGCTCGCAGCCCCTGGAGCCTTTTCCTGGCAGCCCTGAGCGGCTCTGAACGCAGGCGGCGGCAGGAAGGGTCTTCTCCCATCTCACATCACTCCTGTTTTCCCCATAGTCCTGCAGGTTCTTGCTCCTCGCCACCCCAGGGCCCTGCCCGCCCCCCTCTCTCAGCATCCTTGTTTTTAGGGCTAAGCGAATTCTTCTCTCAAAAATCCCAGGGTTGGTTTAAATGCAAATGTTACCGAGGTTGTGTTTCTCGGGGAAATGGAGCAGGCAGCAATCACAGCATACACCGTTCCTATCATTCTGGAATAGCAGCCTGCTTCTTCCTACTCCAGATCCCGAGTACTTTTGTGCCAGTTTCTTAATCCACTTGCAAAGCGGATTGAGCTAAAACCTGACAAAAGGTGCTCTAATTCTCGTGGCGTTTGCGCAAGGCAGCGACTGCAGAAGAGCAGCTGCTCTTTAAATTCGTGCCCAGCCTTACCCTGAGATATGAGGTTTTGGGAAGGAGAGAAGAGCAAACAGGAGGAGAGAGGATAACAGAAGCAGGCAGAGCGCCTGCAGAATAGATCAAGAGCTGTTGGGTGCGTGGATCTGCAGCCTGGCAGCGCCCAGAGCGCGAGCACGTCCCTTCGGAGCAGAGCATCCCCCAAGAGGCTGGACCCTGGGGATGGGGACACTTGGTGGCACAGTGAGGACCAGCCTGGGCCCTTCAAGTTGCTCCCACTTGCTGCTGGGTTTTGTGGCGCGGTCTCGGCTGCCGCCGCGGTGCCACCCGCTCTCACCCTGGCGGGCGCTGGGTTACCCAGGTCCAGCGCCGCTGTCAGGGAGACACCACGAGAGAACCACATCCAGAGCGGGGAAGTTCCTGCACGTCTCTCTGAATCAAATCACAAGGAACTAAAACAAAACTGAAAAAGCAGAGTTGCCCAGCAGCTCCCAGCAAGCCGAACAGCTGCTGGGTGCAATATATTCGTGTGTGTCTTTAAAGCTGGGGCCAGATTTTGCTGCTGGCCTTAAAAATGCAGAAATGCAGGTGGTGAGCCCCATGATAACCCCTTGGTAAAGGGAGGGGTCTTGGGGTTTTGCACCCCAAAGCTCTGCTTTTCACTCATCCCTTGCACTGCAGAATGGAGACTGGGGATAAGGTTCATGGGGGCATGGCAAGAAACGTGGCGTGCGTCCTTTAAATGGGAGAATAACTCAAAATGTGTTGGGGAGCTGCCAGTTTGACAGCCTGGGATTGATCTGGTTTAATTTGAGCTAATGTATTTATCATTGGCGTTTCTGTGGCGCTCGTTAAGGCGGAGGGGAGGGAGCAGAGCTGCTGCCTCTTGCTGCTGGGTGAGTTTTGACCAGAGCAGCTGAGAGAGGTGGCTTGTGATCCCACCACCATTTCTCATGGTTTCCAGATGTCTCAAAAATCCCACTTGGATGTCCGCAGCCTTTCCCAAAGCCTCTGGTCCTTGGCTGAGCTGAGCTCGGGGAAAGATGCTCTCAAACACAGCAATGCCCAGCGAAAAAGCCGGAGAAGCGCCCAAGGAACGAGGAGCAGATGTTCCCACCGGCACGGGGAAGCAGGAGTCAAACAGTATCATATGAGAGATGTTTTTTGACTTAAACGCAAGCAGATTTTTCTTTTATCCTACCTGCTGAGCAAGGGGCTGTGGGTGGTGACAGAGAGGGGACGCATCCCAGGCACAGCGGACCCTGCGCCGCCTCTCCTGCCGCTGGACTCAGCCCTTCCCAGGGGCTGCACTTGTGCTGATTCCTCTCTGAAGATAGCAGGGCCGGGGGCTTTTTTCCTAAATTTTGGGGGTTTTTTTAGTGTTTTGAGCTCAGGAATGTCTCCTGTTATTAGCGGAGTTAATCCTGCATCGCAAGATAACACATCCCTTGCTCCGAGGCCCAAACCTAATCACTGCGCTTTCCCTCTGAGCAACAGCACAAGCCCGAATTAAGCGTCAAATTTGAAGCCCAATGGTACGGACAAACAAAAGCGCCCAGCTGTAGCTTGGCGTTTAAAGGCTTTAAATTGATGCTGTTGGAATCAATGGAGCCTTTTCAACTTCTGGTTGTCGGTTGCCGCTGTTTGGCCCCCGAGCATCCCACCAGGGAGCGGGTGGCCCCTCTCTGCTCGCAGACGTGGGGAACTGAAGCTGCCATAAGGCAGAGGAGCTGGGCTGCTCCGGCAGATACAAGCCACGTCGCTGCTGCGTTCGCATCCCTGGGATGGGAGCGAGCTGTTGCTGTAGCCCTGGAAATAACGTCAGGAATGTAAAGCACATGGGTGGGTGCGTTTTCCGTGGGCAGCGGTAATTCCCGCGCTGCCAGCTCACTGGGAGCCCAGGTGGGATGTCTGTCACCAGCATCTCCCCGAGCACCGAATCACACATGTCGGAGCTAAGGGACGTGGGGACCCAGTGAGCTTGTCCCTGGCTGTGCTGACTCACCCGGTGGCTATGAAAAGCCCCAACGTGCATCCCATGCCTCAGTTTCCCTATCTGTAAGTGGATGGAGTCTGGAGGCCTGGCTTTGTAGGTTAATGTACTCTCTTAGACGGACACGCTCCTGCTGCCCAGCTGTGTCTGCAGCTGTGGGGCAGCCACTGAATTGCGTGGAAGGGCGGCGGGGGCATCGCAGTATCTCTCCCATCCCCGAGCGGGAGGTGATGCCAGAGCCCCAAGGGCTGTTTTGTGAATCCTGGAAAAACACCAAAATGAACAGGCGAGGGCAGAAACGTTCAGAGCGGAGATTTGAGAGGAGATGAAAGAAAGCAATAAAACCCGCGAGAGCGTTTGCGAAAGATGCCGAGAACCGCTCCGGCTCACCGGCCGCAGTAGGGAAATTGATTTGGCTTCAGGTGTTATCGGTTGACTTTATCTTTGAAGTTTATGTAGGGTTTACCTTGCAAGACAAATTTTTCGTGCCACCATGAGCTTTGCTGCGCTTTGCAGCCCCATCCATCATATGGGTTTGGTTTTGTCTTGTTTTGTTTTAAAAAGCTGTGTTCCAGCTCTTAACGGCTCAGACCCGGAGTGCCGGGGCTTCTCGTTCGGCTCCTGATGCGGCAGCCAAAATAGCAGCGGCCACATACCGTAGTGGCGAGGAACAAGTGTCGCCGAGAATTAAAATGACAGATCCCAGCGTCGAGGTCTCCGAGGGTTTGCGCTTTATTAAGCAACAGTGAGTTCATAGGGAAGGACTTTTACCCCAAGCACTGGTTGTGTGTACAAGAAAAGAGAACCAGGGACTATATTTGGGTTCAGCTGTGTGATGGGGAGACGGGGCCAGGGGCGTGATCTGGGTGGACTCAGCCCCGTCCAAGCAGAGCCCGGGGGGCGTTTGGGCAGAGCAGGGACCAGGCGATGGGAACAGCTCCCCTTGGAGATGCTGAAGGGGGACAGACTTTTGAGCAGGGTCTGTTGCGATAGAACAAGGGGTGATGGTTTTAAACTAAAGGAGGGAGATTCAGGCTGGACATGAGGAAGGAATTGTTGGCCCTGAGGGTGGTGAGAGCCTGGCCCAGGTTGGGCAGAGAGGTGGTGGATGAACCATCCCTGGAGGGACCTGCGTGGTCCTCATGTGGTTCCCCCTTCCTAAAATGTGGTTTCATGATGATGAGGTTATTTAATAGATCCATGTTTTATCTCTTTGCCTTAGGGTCTCCCTCTTACTGCCACCCCCTCCTATTAAAAATTCATTTTTTCTCCCAGATACTGTTGCTAGAGGGAGATGGGGAGAACTAAAGGAGGTTCTTGAAAGGGAGGAGGGAAAATATTTAATAGAAACTGAACAGAAGAAACATTTGAAGCAAATATTGGCTCTCCCTCCTGCTGCCCTGGGCACGTTTGATCCCAAGCACTGCCCGTCCCGTCGCAGGATCCTGGTGCTCCCGGTGGTTTTGTGGGACGTGGGGTGAGCCCAGGCGATGGAGACGCGGTGAGCGTGGTCCTCGCGGTGCTCCTCATGATGCTCTCATGGGTCGGTACACGGCAGGGTGTGCAGAGCAGCATCCTCATCGCTGGCCGAGAATCCCATCCAAACTCTATCAGCCAGGTCTCTGCAGTGACTCTGGTCTATAGATACGATAAAGCCTGAAATGGGACGAGTGGTTTGTTTCCCCTCGGGGGAGCGGGAGGGCTGGAGCTCTGGCTGCTGTTTCAGACCCGGTCTCGGTGGTGCACGGGTGCAAACCGGGAGGGCGGTTGGTGCTTCTGGCCTCTTTTTGCAGAGAGTCACCCGGTCTGACCTTCCCCGTGCTCGGGGACAGCTTGGCACTAACTCTTCGATATTGCCAGAATGAGCTATTTTGTATTTTTCCGTTTAAATCTCATTTGAAGGCAAGTCCATCTGGTTCCCTTTGTGCTGCCAGAGGGAAAGGCTGCTCTCAGGTCAGCGTTCTCCGGGGCATCTCCTCGCTGGGGACCCAGGCGAGGTCCTACAGTCACGACCTCTGACTCTTCTCCTTTCCATCAGAGCAGCAAGGAGGGATGGAGCAGGGCCCCTGTAATTAGACACTAATTGGAGATGGAAAACGAGCAGGACCCTGCAATTGCAAACCAAAGCTGAAGTGACATAAATAACATCTAAATTGTGACCTTTTTCCATAAACAGGAGTATTAACTGAGTGTGACAAATGAAGCGGGGGGGAATAATGCTGTTTTCATTAGTCCACGTGCCAAGGGCTTGCTCAGCCCCGCACCAACATCTGACAACCTCTGGAAATTCAGGATGAAGTTGTTTGCGGTGGCAAACAGGGTTGTGATCTGATAGATCGGTCTCATCCATCACTGGATGTGCTTCTGATGTGGCCACCAGATTTGGATGTTTTCCCCCATGGATTTGCCCCAAGGTTCTTGGTGGGTCCTGGCTGTTGCTGCCCCATGGGTCACAGTTCATGGGGGGACACAGCAGAACCATCACCAGCACCGGGACCGCTCGGTGCTGGGACCTATGGATGCTGGCTGGATGCTGCTCGGCTGCCTCCATCTCAGTGTCTTCCCACTTTCCCAAGACTTTAAGAAATAAGTCTCTTTCCCTCTGTTTTTAACACCTCTGCCCCATCTCTCCTTTTCTCTCCCTGGGGTACTTTCTGGCTGTGTCCCTCTGAGAAGCTGGGAGACGCTGTATCCATGCTGCGTTGCTGTGATGGATGGGTGGAGCTGAATTTTACCTCTTTCCCCAATGGTTTTCTGCATTTTCCCCTGCACTTTTGCAGCAAGATGCTCAGCATGTCACCAAGAGATGGGACTTCACTGAGGATTTCCAATGAACAGGCTGTGACACCCCCTACAAGATAATGCGTGGCCAGGGAGTCTGTAACAGCAGCATCTCTGTGTGGGTGTAGCTGAACAGGACCCAAGTGGGACCATTTGTGGTCCATTAACCAGGAGGAGCTGGTTTTCCCCTGAAAAGAGAGCTATTTAAATTCCCTCTTTCTTTGTTACAGGCAAATTAAATGTGATCCAGAGAGCTCAAAATGCTTTAGCAAAATTGTAGCAAATCATATATATATATATTTATATATATATATATATATATATATATATATATATAAAACTAGGCAAGCTGCAGTTGTCAGGGCACACATGGAGCTGGAGCGACACTAGGGGTGCTCCCCCTCTCTGAGAAGTCCCTGTGTGCCACGTCCTCGTGTTTTGGGGGCCATTTATTTGGGATTTCTGTGCTGGACACTGTGGAAAGGTGGTTGACGGTTGTCTCCTTGTGCTGTTTTGTCCAGAAGAGCCAAGGCTGTCTGGATCGGACACTTTGCCATTTAAACATCCCAGCTCTCAGATGCCACAGCTGATCCAGATGTCGCTGCGGCCCCAGACCTGCAGAACGGTGAGTGTTCCCCAGGGTTGTTGGGGCTCAGCACCACTGCTGCCCTTGCCCCCCATGGGGTTTGTGCACTGGAATGCTTGAAATCCAGCTCATTTGTAGCTCCTGGCCATCCCTTGCTTGGTGGCATCACCTCCCTCCTCGTCCCCTCAAGCCAGAGGTTTATCCCATGTAAGAGCTGAGCAATCTCCTGCCTGTCGCCACAACCCCAAAATGAGCAAGAAGTGACTCAAGTGGGGACGTGATGCAAAGCTCGGGGACATTAAGCTCTGGTACTTGCTCCGAGGTTGTGTGAAGAGCAGCAGTTCAGGATTTGGGCAGGTTTTATGGGATTTGGGAGCCCACCAGCTCCATCCCGGGAGATGCCCTCTGGAGGCTTCGCCCTTGCTCTGCTGTTGAGATGCCAGACAGGGAGTTCAGTGATATGTCCCCTTCTCCCCCTGCCACGGAGGCTTCTGACTTTTGGGAACCTCTTTGGGGCTGCAGATGGGCAAGGAGATGCTCTCCTGGTCCCTCGGCCGCAGCTGATGCCCCGAAGCTGTTGCTCTGGGGACCAACGCCAGCGTGTCGCTCTCCAAATGTCACCGCTCGCTGCAATCTGCAGCCTGGAGATGGGGAGGGGGGGCACAGCTGGACCCCCTGAGGCCCATCCAGCCGCCTCCGAAATCTGAGGGGAGATGCTGGGAGGGATCTGATCTCTGTGGGGCTCAGGCAGGGCTGGGATGGGTCCCTGTCCCCCTCCTCTCGTGGGGGTTTATCACAGTGGGGGTTTGGCCTCGCTCCTTTCTGGCAGGATGAGGTATAGATTGCAATGTCAAACGTTATTTCACCCTGTAATGGCATTTTGCTTTCTTTGCTCCCTGCTCCTATGATCATAATTGAGATGGCAATAAAATTTCCAATGCCGCAGCTGTAGACAGGTCTTAAAAAATGTATTGAGCCCCGAACTGATGCTGAGCAGAGCTGCAGCGCGGAGGGAAGGCTGCGGCTCCGTGCTCCCCTCACCTGGGATCCCCACTCCAAACGGGGTTTCCAGCAGACTGGGGGCTCCATATCTGCACCTCTCCCCCCGCTGCACCCGCAGAGGTTTCCTCGCAGAGCTACGAGCTCGTTTTTTCTGCAGGAAGCTGAGCAGTCCTGCTGGGACCGGGTTGTTTTCCACCCATGGCTGCCTCTCCCGCCCTGTCCTCAGAGCAGACATCTGTCTGTCAGTCTGGCCTGTCAGCCTGTTCATCCTGCCCACGAGTCCAGCCGTCCGCTCGAATTAAAGTCTCCCGACTGATGCATCGCCCTCCCAAGGTGCTGTGCCACGGGCTGGCAGCAGCTTGTGCTGGGCTCCAGGTTCCCCCTCCGGAGGGCACCCCTGCACCCCCACCATGGGAACGACCCCCAGGAACAGGGTCTGTTCTGAGCACCGAGTCTGGAAACGGCTGTTGTTTTATCCAGGAGCTTCGGAGAGGTGGCCAGGACTGAGCTGGCTTAGAATAGAATCGTAGAATGGTTTGTGTTGGAGGGACCTTCCCAGCTCCCCAGTGCCCCCCCTGCCATGACAGGGACATCTTCACCAGCTCAGGTTGCTCAGAGCCCCGTCCAGCCTGGCCTGGGATGTCTCCAGGGATGGTTCATCCACCACCTCTCTGGGAACCTGGGCCAGGCTCTCACCACCCTCAGGGCCAACAATTCCTTCCTCATGTCCAGCCTGAATCTCCCTCCTTTAATTTAAAACCATCACCCCTTGTCCTGTTACAACAGGCCCTGCTCAAAAGTCTGTCCCATCTTTCTTTTAAGTCCAGAAAGGCCGCACTAAGGTCTCCCTGGAGCCGCGGCCCAGATAAGGGATTAAGAGCAGACTTTGCCATCCAAAGTCCAATGCTGGCAAATGGAGGCATCGATCACAGTGTGATTTATGTGCCACCCCCCCCGAGGGGCTCAGGCCAGCATCACCAAGATGCTGAGCTTAATGAATGACCCAATCTAACGCGCACTGGCATGCTGGAGCGGGTGGGCAAGCGAGGTGGTTTGCTGGGGCAGAACCTGCGGGCAGCAGCTGCAGCTCGGGCTGCAGCGATGTCCTCGGCTGGTGACACGGGGACGGCTGCGCCAGGAGCCGCGGCTGCGTGGGGGGCGGCTGTGCCAGCCCTGCGCTCCGCACGCCCCCCAGCAGCGTCATCCATCAGCTTTCTGAAAGGTGGCTAATTACAGCGTATGCTTTTCTGTTATGATTATTAATCATCCTGCTCCTGTACTTCATTTATTACGGAGCTGCCTGGGTTAGAGGAGCAAAGGCGCGGGGTCCCTTCATGTGGCAGGGTGGCACATGTTCCCTGCTGCTCAGGAGCCGTCGTTCCCCTGTGCTCCGGCAGGTACTGAAGCTGCTGAGATCTGGATCAGGTTTCTCCTTGGCCACTGTTTCCCAGGCGCAGTTGAGATTCAGATCTGACTGATGGCAGAGGTGGTTGAATCCAACTGCTTGTGTTGGAATAAGATCATAGCACCCACTTGTCCTGCTCCCCCTTCCCAAACACTCGTTATAGAGGAGTTATTCACCTTGGTAGAGAAATAAAGATGCTCATGGAATATTAAATACCTCCCCGAAGCCCCTGTTGCTGATGTGCCTTGTCCCCTAGCACATGCAGTGACCTTTTCGAAATGTTGTACGTTGTGGTCGTATCTAAATGTCTTCTCTCCTGGGAGCATCTTGTGGAGATAGAGATTCAGACGTCATGTCTATCAAGAAGAAAAGCAGATTGCGGCCAATCTGTGGCTGCCTGCGTGGTATTGCCTGGGCCACGTGCTCAAGAATCAGGAGGTTATCTCTAAAAATAAGCGGTGGCTTCTTTCAAGTTGTCTCCTTGGCATCTTAGCTCATTAGGGAATCCTCATTTCTGGGTTTTGCAGCGTTTGTGAGGGTTGGGAGTTTCCACGTGGGAGAAAAGTGGAGAGTCCTGTGGTTGTGGATGTTGAGGACTCGGGATGGGGTCATGGAGTGGGAAGATGGATCCATGAAGACATCAGTCATGGCTTTTGCTGGGTAGAACCCCCGTATGGAGTCTGATGGGTGCCCTCCTGGCGCCCACCCGGCCGCTCGACTCTCTCCAGCTCCCCCTGCCCCAATCTGGCTTTGCTGGAGGATGAACTGACCCAGAAAAAACATCCTCTGGATGCCCCAAGAGCAGCAGAGCCGGGATGATTTCTTTCCCAGCCAGGCTCTGGTGGGATTAGGAATAACTCTCTGCTGGATCATTCTCCATTAGGGCTGGTGATTGATTTTTTTCTTCTGTCCTCCCCCCAGCTCTCTCCTCCTCTCCCTGTTTCAGCTGGGTTATTCTCATGCTCGGTTTGCTAATTGCCTCATCACTAGAGCCTCGTCAGAGCGAGGACATCATTTCTGCCTCTAAATTTATGCCTCCTCTCTGATTTAATCTCCTCCATGCCCCAGCGTAAACTGGGTTGTTTCTGCTGCCCTAATCAGAGGGGAAATCTTCTGGTGTCACCCTGAAGCCAGGGGAGGTCCTGGGGATGCCCTGTCAGAGGTTTAATTGGATATTAGGAAAGCATTAGGAACAATTTCTTCCCCAAAGGGCTGTGGGGCATTGGAACAGGCTGCCCAGGGCAGTGCTGGAGTCACCATCCCTGGAGGGTTGGACAGATGGACATGAGGTTCTCAGGACATGGGGCAGTGCATTGGGCTTTCCTGGCTCGTTCCCTGGCCCTGTGTGCAGCAGGTGTGTTATTTTTAAAAATGAATTAAATGTGAAGAAGAGTCTCTATCTAGGCCTTCAACTAGAGTCTTAATTGGCCTCAGTCCCCAGGGACCAGATGAGCCCCAGAGAACGATGAGCTGTTGGAGTAATGAGCTATTAATAAATGCCACTGCTCAGCTCTGCCTGGGATGGGTGGGGACTGGGGGTCCCCATTGTCGCTGCAGCTGGGGTGGCTTCTGCAGGATGTCCCGGAGCCGGCAGAGGGGCAGAGCCACCTCAGCTCCCTGCTCTGGAGCTCGTGTTCGCCTGGGTTTGCTGAGAGGGGGTTCAACCAGTGCCCGTTAATCCCCCCGTGGGGTGTGCTGAGGGTGTCCGGGCTATGCTGGCTCCAGCGGAGCACCCGTGGTGGGGTGAGGGACAGCAGGGATGGGTGATGCTCTGCCCTGGCTGCTCCCGCTCCCCGGCTGCTGGTAAAACAATGCCAACAGGTTCGTACCTTTGCTTAGAGGATCAGGTGGCTGAAGTAGTAACCAAACGTGGAGTCCGGTTACCCTGGGCTCATCCATAATGAACACAGCAGAGCCAGAGCTCACGGGCTGCCTGGGCACAGCGGCCGTGGGCAGCGAAGAGGCCAGAACCTGCCCCCTCCCCAAACCCCTCATGGGGAGGCAATGATGGGCATAGCGAATGTGTGAGCGCGTTAGCCGGACAGCGATGCCTGCTCATATTTATTTAGCATAGAGGTGTTAAATTAAAATAATAAATGTCACAATAAATAGGAGAGGGTTTTTTTTCCTGTGGGTTTGTAGGTCATGCCTGGAGCATCCTTCTCAGCCAGGCAGAGCGGAGCAGAGCCTTCTGAACTATGGGGACCAAGCAAAACTGTCACCCGCCCTCACCCCAGAGCCAGCTCATGTTCCCGAGGCCACCAGCCAGGCAGAGCGAGCGCAAAATGGCTCTTGGCACGGCTGTGAGGAACCTCCTTGAAGGCAGAGGCTGCCAAGCAGCTCCGTCCCCACTCCGCTGTCCAGGTGGCACTTAGGGACCCCCAGCTGCTGGACATGGGAGGAAGGGGCTGCGACACGTGGCAGGGACAGCAGTGGGGTCTCCAGTCCCACCCCACTGTTCCCCAGCAAGAAAAGCTGATGCTCCATCCCCTGGCTGTTAATCCCCTCCCTGCGGTTCTGTGAAGAATGATAACGCTCCCCTCTCGGTTTGATTCTTTGGAAGGAAAAAGGGAAATGTGGCGAAATTAAGACACACACCAAAAAAAGAGAAGTCTCAAGAAGATAATCTCCTGTGGTTCCCACATGGCACTGAGCAATGGGTTTATTGCCAGAGAATTTCTCAGCTTGGATAATGGGATCAAGGTGGGAAATTAGCTGTGGAGGTGCAGTGGCAGCCTGACAGATTTGGGGTGCAGAAGGGGACAGGGAGCGGGGAAGGGGACGCAGAGGAAAGGGAAAGCAGCAGCGAAGTGCTAATCCCTGGAAAGGAGGGCAGCCGGGGCGCCGCGCCCGCAAGGTCGGTGTTAATCCCTCCTCTGCCAAGACTGTGCCCGCAGTGCCTTAATCTCCGCTCCGAGAGGGCGGCACTGGGGACAGGAGGACCCGTCCCTACGTGCAGCACCGAGCGTCCCCCATCCTGCAGGACCTCACGAGCTTGGGGCTTGGGGGTGATTTGTGCTACTGGATAAGACGTTGCTGCAGAGAGGATGTGGCATCCCACCCGTGTCATGATTTTGCAAGGCAAAAGGTGCGTGTCTTTGCTCCAACAGTGCCCTGGGGGTCGTGGGTCTGTGTCCCCGCATTGTCCCAGGATGCTCATGCTCACGGTCCCCTATGCCTGCGTACACACCATGAGCGGCCGAGGGGGCCAAGGCTGAGATGTGGGTCTGCAGCCACGTCTCCTCCCACAAATCTCTCCCCCTGCCTCAGTTTCCCTGCTCTCCTAACAGTGCCTGCAGGCTGTGAGGCTTGTTTACCCCAGATTTGCACAGGACACGGTCACCGAGTCGCATGTTAGATCCTGAGGAGGGGTCTGAAGGGCTTCTGGTGGGGCTGGGACTTTACCAGCACCACTGGCCATGTTTTGGGGAGTGTTTTTCAGCCTCAACCCTGGGGCTGGGGAGGACTTTGTCAGCTCCCCCGTGCTCACTACTGACTCCATGAGGGTGGTGAAACACTGACTCAGGTTGGCCGGAGAGGTGGTGGATGAGCCATCCCTGGAGACATCCCAGGCCAGGCTGGACGGGCCTCTGAGCAACCTGAGCTGGTGAAGATGTCCCTGCTCATGGCAGGGGGGGCACTGGGGGAGCTGGGAAGGTCCCTCCAACCCAAACCGTTCTGTGGTTCTGTGGTTTTATGACTCCACATCTCTTTCCCTTCCAGGTGCATGGGAGAATGGTAGTGAGCCCCTAAGACCATGCTCTACACAATGACATGGTGGCTCCCGGTCCTGGTCCTCCACCTGGTCCTCCTGAGCCCCCTGGGGGTGGCAGCCTGTCCTGCTCGCTGCGAATGTGCCCCACAGATCAAGTCGGTTGTGTGTCACCGCAAGCGGCTCACCTCCATCCCCGAGGGCATCCCCACCGAGACCAAGATCCTGGAGCTCAACAAGAACCGAATCCGCTGCCTGAACCCAGGGGACCTCTCCCCGTACCCGCTGCTGGAGGAGCTGGATTTCAGTGAGAACATCATCTCCAATGTGGAGCCGGGAGCCTTCAGCAACCTGTTCAACCTGCAGACCTTGCGGCTGCGGGGGAACCAGCTCAAGCTCATCCCCCCGGGGGTCTTCACCAAGCTGACCAACCTCACCCTCCTGGACATCAGCGAGAACAAACTCGTCATCCTGCTGGACTACATGTTCCAGGACCTGCGAAACCTGAAGAGCCTGGAGGTGGGTGATAACGACTTGGTGTACATCTCCCAGCGCGCCTTCTCGGGGCTGCTCGGCCTGGAGCAGCTGACCATCGAGAAGTGCAACCTGACCTCCATCTCGGCCGAGTCGCTCTCCTACCTCCAGAACCTGGAAGTGCTGCGGCTCCGGCACCTCAGCATCTCCGCACTGGAGGACCAAAACTTCAAGAAGCTCTACAACCTCCTGCAGCTGGAGATCGACAACTGGCCCCTGCTGGAAGACGTCTCTCCCACCAGCTTCCAGGGCCTGAACCTCACTTCGCTCTCCATCACCTACACCAACATCACAGCCGTGCCCGCTGCTGCCTTGAGGAACCTGGTGTACCTGCGGTACCTGAACCTGTCCTACAACCCCATTAGCACTGTGCTGAAGGGCTCCTTCAAAGACCTCATCCGGCTCCAGGAGCTCCACATTGTGGGCGCTCTCTTGGTGTCTGTGGAGCCACAGGCTTTCTCTGGCCTCAGACAAATCCGGCTGCTCAACCTCTCCAGCAACTTTCTCTCCACGCTGGAGGAGAGCACCTTCCACTCCGTAAACACGCTGGAGACGCTGCGGGTGGACAGGAACCCCCTGGCCTGTGACTGCCGCCTGCTCTGGATCCTGCAGCGGCGGAAGACGCTCAACTTTGACGGGCAGCAGCCCATGTGCTCCTCGCCGCCCGAAATCCAGGGCAACGCCCTGCGCGACTTCCCGGACTCGGTGCTCTTTGAGTACTTCACCTGCCAGAAGCCCAAGATCAGGGATCGGAAGCTGCAACATGTGACAGCGCGGGAGGGACAGTCCGTGTCCTTCCTGTGCCGGGCGGACGGGGAGCCCGACCCCTCCATCGCCTGGGTGTCCCCCCAGCACCGCATGATCACCACCCGCAGCACGGGGCGGGCGACCGTGCTGCCCGGGGGCACCCTGGAGATCCGCTTCGCCCAGGTGCAGGACAGCGGCACCTACATCTGCATTGCCAGCAACGCTGGTGGCAATGACACCTACTTCGCCACCCTGACGGTGAAGGGGCGGCTGGCCGATGGCTCCCGCTTTGCCAACCGAACTTTGTACCTCAGCGAGTTCAACGACACCTCCCACAACGACACGCAAGTCTTCTTGAAGTTTACGTTGGACCTCAAGACCATCCTGGTCTCCACGGCCATGGGCTGCATCACCTTCCTGGGCGTCGTGCTCTTCTGCTTCCTCCTCCTCTTTGTCTGGAGCCGCGGCCGGGGGCAGCACAAGAACAACTTCTCGGTGGAGTATTCCTTCCGCAAGGTGGATGGTCCCACCACCACCACCGGCCAAGGAGGAGCCAGGAAGTTCAACATGAAGATGATCTGAGCATCTCCCAGAGGAGAACCGTTCACTGCTCCGGGCACGGCCGCAGTGGGATGGGGCCAGGGGGTGTGGGAACACCGGTGACACCCGGGGCTGGCAGCGGAACCTCGCTGTCCTGGGGTGCAGCCAGAGGTGACAGGATCAGAACCACATGGACCTCAGGGTCGGGGAGCGATGGCCCCACTGTCCCACCCCACGGTGAGCCCTCGGGGTGCGATGGCTCAGGGGCTGTCCCGGCTCCAGGGGCTCCCAATGTAGCCGACAGTTTTGCTACCAACTATGCATTTCTCCAACCAAGAGATCAGCAGTGCTTGGGCCTGGGAAAAAGAAAACACTTCCTACTTTATTCCCCATTTCCCTTTTTTTTTAAGAGACTCTCCAAAAAACTTTCCTGGTGGTTGTTTATGGTTCTTGTCTTTCCTTGTTGGTTTTGGTTTTTTTCAGTCCAACAATTTTATTTTTTTTAGATGAATTTCCGAGAGAAAAGTCTTCCGGGGCGATGCAGGACTGGGGCGCTCGGGGAGGTTGTGCTGAGCTGGGGGTCACCTCCAGCCCCTTGGCAAAGCCAGACCACCCAGGGCATGGCCGTGCCTTGAGAGCTTCTCTTCAGCAGATTTAAGATGTGGCATCTGCAGACATGGGTGCCTGGGAACAATCCTGCACAAGCAATAATAACCCATCCAAGGCCAGGCTCTGAGGAGCCGCAAGCAAGAAAAGGCGGGGGAAAAAAGGCAAAATGAGGCCAAAGTCATTAAATTCAGGAACAGCAGCCCCAGAATGGTAATGGGCCACATCTTTGCATCTGCTCAAGCTGCCATGGCAGCAATGGGATGAAGGGATGGGGGGATCAAGATTCATATGAGTGCAAAAGACATGTTTGTGTCCATTTTCTTGGGCTTCCCAAAGTCTGAGGGAGAGCAGGAGCCGGCTCGTCCTGCACAGAGAGACCACGCAGCCCAGGGAACAAGAGGAGAGAGTTTGGAACGAGCAGCTCGAGAACCGACGGCAAAAGCAAACGCTGGGAGAAGCTCCTGGCTGGCATGTCTGTCTCCTGTCTGGCACGTCAATCTCCTGGCTGGCATGTCAGTCTCCTGGCTGGCACG
Organism: Patagioenas fasciata; assembly: GCF_037038585.1. Classification (NCBI taxonomy): domain Eukaryota; kingdom Metazoa; phylum Chordata; class Aves; order Columbiformes; family Columbidae; genus Patagioenas; species Patagioenas fasciata. The sequence goes on along the minus strand of NC_092546.1, from coordinate 3,772,170 downwards.
TCAATCTCCTGGCTGGCATGTCCATCTCCTGGCTGGTACATCCGTCTCCTGGCTGGCACGTCAGTCTCCTGGCTGGCACGTCCATCTCCTGGCCAGCACGTCAATCTCCTGGCTGCTACGCCAGTCTCCTGGCTGGCACATCCATCTCCTGGCCGGCACGTCCATCTCCTAGCTGGCGCGTCCATCTCCTAGCTGGCATGTCCATCGCATCCACCTGGATCCAGCACCCTGCAGCAGGGGGACCGTAGGTCCATGTCCCCAAGTGTGGGGCAGCACTGGCTTGAGTTGGGGACTCAGGGTTTTGGGTGGGAGAAGGAGCACAGCTGGAACAGCTGGAAGGGAAGAGTCTGGATGGGATAGGTGGCCCGGGGAGCCCATCGTTTCCTCCTCATCCTCCCACCACTTGCACCCCAGGGGTTGCTGCAGGTCCCACATCTGTCCCCATTCCTGTGGGCACCTGGATGGGCACAGCCTCCCAGGCACCCCCACAAGTGAGAGCAGCTGCTTGGGTTGCCCCCTGAGCCCTGTCCTGCTCCTCCCACCCTGTTCTTGCACCCATTGGTGCTGGGTGCCCCCCAGCTGAGTCCCAAGAGGGAGAGGAGTGAAGGAGCCGAGGGTTCAGCACCCTCCTCCCCAAGGTGGCCCCTGTACTGCCAGGATCGGGCCCCCCATTTTAGCAGAGGGGATGCTGCCCCTTCCTCCCTTCCCACCCCTGCCATGGGTCCGGCTGTTGCCGCAGCCCCTTCCCATGGCTGGTGCCCCCAGCCGTGCATGCTGTGTCGTACCAGGATCCCACTGGTGTCACCCCTTGTTTGGTGTCTGGGGGGTTTTACCTGGGGGGTTGGGGAGGGGTCAGGGATGGCCCCCCCGCAGCTGGGAACAGAGGCAGGTTTGGGCAGCGCAGCCCTGACTCAATTTTATATGTAACAAGCATGTGAAATGTATTTGCGGGGGTAAAAGAAAAAAAAAAGGGGGGGAATTTTGTGGCTTGTTTGGTTTTTTTCCCCCTTTTCATTCTCCTTGTGGCTCAAGTAAGAAAAGCTGGAGTCAGGGAAGGAGCCTGACCTGGTCCAGCCCGCTGCAAACCCGAAGGGTGTCCCGGGGTTCAGGCAGATGTTAAGCCCCCAGAATTCAATTTAGGATGATCATCCCTCTCAGAAAACCAGCAGGAAAACCCAGACTGGGAGAAGTGGGGAGCTGGAGGTCGGGTGGAGCTGGAAGCACAGCAGGGAAGGACACTTGTGATGCCAAAGAGCAGGGTCCAGCTGGTGGTTTAGTGACGCTGGACCGACCTTGTTAAAAGATTAAATTCATCTACGTGTGCCAAACGAAGTGGAAGGAAACCTCCCAAGTTTAAAGCAGCAATGGCTGGAAACTCAGCAGCGGGTCAGGGCAGTGCCCAGTGGGGCTTGGGCTTTGCAGCCCATCACCTGCTCACCACCCTGCAAACCCAGAATAACCGACGCTAAACCAACTTTCAGAGGGTATTAAGGTCCATATGAATAACTAATAAATTGTTAATGCACGTGTTAAAATACTGCCACTGCTATTAATCCAATATTAATTATTAACAGAGTGTTTATAAGGATGCACTTAAGCTGAAGGGTGGGAAGCACCTCAGCTCCTGCTTCGGGGAGCAGCTGAGGCGACAGCTCTCCTTGGCATAAAAGAGGAAATTGGGGTTTTTTTTCTCTCATTTCCTGCATAAAAAAAAAAATATATATATATATATTTTTTGCATGGCACGAGAGTGCCCGGGAGGTTGCAAGTCAGGGTATAGTTCGTGCTTGTGCCTTCAGCTGAGGGCATCAGTTCCCCGATACAAAATCACTCCCCTATACAAAAATCACTCCTTTCTAAGGGCTCAGGTTGCTTTTAAACTTGGTGTTGTCTCCTTTATTATACTAAGAGGCATCAAGACATTTTTGGCTAGTTCTCCTGCAAAAGGCAGTTCCTGCCTGCCACCTCTTTCTTTGGTAAAGTTACATTTACTGCATTATTTCTGTAATTTTACTCCTGTTGGTGCCTGGTGTATCTTGAAAGTAACGTTACTCATTAGAGAAAAACATCGATGCTTCAAACGAATTTGCTGTTGCTTAAGACAATTTGTTATACAGTCATTGATATAAATGACTTGGTGGATATAGAGAAAGCCCTGAAGCTCTCAGCACAGGGTCTCACCCACCCACCCACCAGCAATTGCTAATTAGTTGCTAATTATTTGCTAATTAGTTCAAAGAGCGAATAGGAGAGAACAGATTTTAAAAGATTTGGGGGTTTAAAAGAGTAGCTTTGTTCTAGAGGGGAGAGATGCCAATGGGGGGGTTTTGCAGCAGCTGAGTCGTGTCACTTCGTGCTCTCTTGGGGTGGGGGACCAATGTGCCTTCTAACGACCGGGTTCCTCCTTTGCAATGGTTGCAGGAAACCAAAATATTCCACCTAACTGATCTATCTAGAGTAACACAATCTGGAGAGCAGGGAATTGATGGTGTGGTTTGGGGGGGTTTTACCGTGGAAGTCCCCCTGCTTCAGCACAGCCGCCATCCAGAAAGAGCCTGGGAGAGCGCGAAGGCTGCAGGGGCAGCTCCGAGGACACAAACCCGCCACAGCAGGTTGCATGGAGGGCGATGCCACTCCTGCAGCTGCAGCAGGAGCAGCGTGTGACCCTGGGGGCTGCGGGCAGTGAGGCCAAACCCCCGGCTTCCTTTTGACTTGCAAGAAGCAGGTTTTGCAAGAACATCCTCCTGCCAGCGCGGCCGCAGCGGGTTGTGCAAGGAGAGTGGTGGCCATACCATGGCCAGCACAAAGGACGGGGAAATGGAGCTGCCACCGAGCCGGGAGATGGAATTGGAGCCCCCCGGGTCCCCAGCACCACCAGGGAAAACTCAGAGGTAACAAATTGCTCTGCAAATGGGGCCCAAAAAGGAGCTTCCCAGCTGCACCCCAGCACGGCTGCTGCAGCCCCAGGCTTTGCAGGTGGATAATTCCCTGTTCCCTGGGGGATGAAGGGGATAAGTTGGGCCAAAGAGGGGCCAAGCCCGAAGTTGCATAGCAATTGATGTCCCCAGCAGAATTTTTAAAGAAGCCCACCGTGGTTTCGGTACCACTCGTGGTGTCAGGGTCAGAGCTACAGGTTTGCACCGAGCTTGGCCGGGACTGGGAAGCGAAACCCGCGGGGGCTGGAAATGGCTCCTTCCCACTGCCCCCCCGACCAGTGCTCTGCTTTTCCTTCCCCACGCACAGACCCCTATCCTGCAGTGCACAGACCCCTATCCTGCAGCCCCCAGACCCTGACTTGGGGTGTCGAAGGCTTTTCCTGCTCTCGTCCCATCATCATGTCCTCCTCCCCATGGGGACCACAGGGCAGACACAAACCCATGTGTACCCCCACCCACCCCTGGGAGCAGGAACCCCCCCCAGTGCAGGAGATGGAGTCACTGAGCCACCAAACTCCCCGTCTTTCGCCCCAAACCAGACAGCCCAGGCTCCCCAGGCCACCACTTCCCCTTTCTCCTTGTTCTTCCCCTGAGGCGGCACCGAAAGGGGTCGGGAACCCAGGGGGCAAGCGCTGACCCCCGGCTCGTACAGGGCCATGGGCTGTGCCCGCCACAGCAGCCTGGACCTGGGTGCCCCCGGAATACCCACCCTCATGCCGGACACCCCGGGGGGCCCTCGACGCCCCGACTCAGCCCTCATCTACAGCAACGTGGGTGAGTGACACCCCAACCCTGCCTCCCTCCCACCCTCCTCCAGCCGGTGCTGGGCGTCGCTTTGGGGCTGGAAATATGCAGTGGGGCAAATAACGGCGTTTGTACCCCCCCTCCTGCTCCATCTCCCATTTTCTCCCCCCCAGCCACGCTCAGGGCAGTCTCAGCCCTGCCGTGTCTGTCCGTCTGTCCGCAGGGGAGCTGCGAGCCCACCTCGTCCCCCGCAAGGCCCAACGAGGGGAAGGGGCTGGGAGCCCCCACGCTCAGCCCCGCCAGGACACGCTGCCTCCCCCACTGCCAAAAAAGCATCTCCAGCGAGCAGAGTCCCTCCCGGAGCAGGGGGGGCCGTGCCCACACTGTTGGGGTGACCCCACGCCAGGGCCCAGCGGCATCCTCTGCAACACCCCAGCGCCCCATCTGCAGCACGAGGAGGGGGCTCCCAGCTCCACCCCCACCCCAGACAGACCCTCCTGGGGACACAAGAAGCCCTTGACCAAGTCCCAAAGCCTGGGGGAGCCGGTGGCCCGGAGCAGCCCACAAAAGGCTCCATCACCCAGCACGGCGGAGCTGACGTTTGGGACAGCGGACGGGGAGCTGGGGCCGCTGCTGGGGAGCGGGGTGTGCGGGCTGGTTCTGGGGTGCCAGGCGGCCGCCCTGGCACGGCTGTCGGCGCGGATCCAGGAGCAGCTGCTGGGGCCGGAGCAGCGGCAGCAGCTGGTGGCGGCGGAGCTGGCGGGGACGGGCTGGGCCGCGCTCAGCGTCCTGCAGCGGGAGCCGTGCTGCCAGAGCGCGGACGCCTGGTATTTCCGCGTGGGCTTCACTTTTCAGCAAACACAGCTGGTCTTTGCAGTCAAGGTAAGCGGGGGATCAGGGAAAATGCCCCGGGGTGGTGCCAAGCGAGCCGGGGGCTGCGGTGCTGCAGGCAAACGTGAACCGGGAGCGTTGGATTTTCCGCGGACCCGTCACGCTGCGCTTCCCCTTTTCGCGCCCACTTCTGCATTTGCTACGTGAGACGGTGCTGCCGGTGCGGGCTGGGGAGGAGAGGGTGACAGCTCCTGTGGGACAAAGGACATGTCAAGGAGAACGGCACTGCTGCAGAAGATGCCCTGGACAGTGGTTTTGAGGGCCCAGCGGATGCACAGCAGAGGCTGGAGCAGAGCTGGTTCCTCAGGCAGTGCAGGATCAGACAATCACAGATGGTTTGGGTTGAAGGGACCTTAAAGCTCCCCCAGGGCCCCACCTGCCATGACAGGGACATCTTCACCAGCTCAGGGTGCTCAGAGCCCCGTCCAGCCTGGCCTGGGATGTCTCCAGGGATGGTTCATCCACCACCTCTCTGGCCAACCTGGGCCAGGCTCTCACCACCCTCAGGACAACAATTCCTTCCTCATGTCCAGCCTGAATCTCCCTCCTTTAGTTTAAAACCACCCCCCCTTGTCCTGTCACAACAGGCCCTGCTCAAAAGTTTGTCCCCATACTTCTGATCAGCCCCTTTTAAGTTCGGAAAAGCTGCAATAAGGTCTCCCTTGCGGATGGACTAAACCGTCACAGCAGCTTTGTAGCTCACCTGGGGGTTACACCCGCTCTCCTTTCCCATTTCTGGCTCCAAGGCACTCTGGGGGTGCCAATGGGGGGAGCCCAGCACCATGCGTGGGTCAGAGCAGGGCTGGTGGCCGCGAGCTGAGGTGGTGACCCGGCCTGGGATGACGCTCTGTCCCCACGCAGCCGTGTCCTGTCTTTCCTTGCAGGTCCCCAAGGCGGATTGCACAAACCTGGGGGTGCAGAACTCGCTCAGGCCACACTGCAGCATCCAGCGCCTGATCGGTCGCTTCACCGACCGCCTCCCTGGCGAGCTGGTGCTCCCGGGGAGCCCCGGGGAGCAGAGTCCGTCCCCTCGCACAGAGGAGCCGGCCCGTCTCGCCACTCGCCCCGTCCTGCAGGTCTTCATTTCTCCTGAGGTTCCCTACCAGACCCTGGCTGGCTTTGTGAAGGGATCCCAGGGTTTGCACAGGAGCAGCCCCGGACACTACGAGCGCCTGGCTTGTCTCCTCCTGCTGCAGGTGTGCATGGGGCTGGAGCATCTCCGGGGGCAGAACGTGGGGCAGGGGGACCTGTGCCCCGAGAACCTGCTGCTGGTGCAGTGCCCGTGTCCTCCCCAGGGCCAGCAAGGCAAGGAGGCAGCGCTGGGGCTGTCCCTGCCACGGCTGCTCATCAGCAGCTTCTTCAGAGTTAAAGCCAAGCAAAGACCTTGTTCTACCAGCCAAGAGCAGGACTGGACCAAGGGGTTTGCTGCACCCCAGTCCCCGGCAGCAGATGAGCTGAATGTAGGCATGCTGATCTATCAGATCTTGCATGTGGACATCTCTCTGGAGAACGCCTTGGGCTTCAGAAGCAACAGACTTCCCGAAATCCCCTCCCTGTCCATCTATTCCACGGGACTCAAGCGTCTGGCCGTGCTGCTTCTCCACAGAGAGCCCTGCAAGAGGGTGTCCCTGGAGCAGGCCCGGAGCATCCTGCAGGTCCTGCTCTGGGGACCTCGCCAGGAGCTCTTCGCTAGGAGCAAGAAGACCCTGACGCTGCTGCGGAGCTGGCTGGAGCTCAAGAGGGCTCTGCTGCTCCTCCGGTTTGCAGAGGGTTCGGCTGGGGCGGTGGGGAGCCCCGGCCTCGAGGACTGGTTGTGCTGCCAGTACTTCAAGGAGATGACCGAACACATGCTCTACCAAGCCACCCAGGACCTCTACGCTCCCTAAATGTCTCCTCAAAGCCAAGAGCCCAAGGGGACTTGGCCAAATCCTCAGCTCACAAGGAACCGAAGCTGGTCCTGGTTGGGGAAACTCTCTAAACCCAAACCTGTTTCTCCCACGGCCCACGAACGATGAAGCTGGGACCCAACTCCCACGTGTGGCTCGCACAACACAGGGTGTGTTTTTACACCCTCGGATGATTTTGGTTTGATACTGCGAGTCCAGTTTATCTGAGCATCTCAGGAAAGACGGCTGCACAGAAGCCATGGGATCAAGCACCAATTTAGTGGCTGATTATCCCAAGTAAAGTTTATGGGGCTAAGACTGCATAAAACCCCCTCAGACCGCTCCTGCCGCCATAAGACTTTCACTGTTTTACATAAGCGTGCAAAGCCACGCATCACAGCTCACCTTAATGCCCTTAGCAAAGGAGAAATACAATACCTTGTAGAGCCTGGTCTTTTTAGAAAGTCTGCGGCATAGTCACAAATATAAATGACATTTTAAAGGGGGAAATACAGCAGCCACACAGCTTCAATAAAACCCAGAGCTGAGCCTCTTAAATACTGGTCCTTTATGTGCTTCTTTGACAGCGTTACACACCCCGGTGATGAATCCAGAGAGAAACACCAAGGCAAACGTCCCTGCCTGGCGGTGATGAGCCAGAACAGCCTCGATGGAGCTCGGTCTGGTTTACAGCTGCTGCACCCAGAGACTGGGCTGCAGTGCCGGTGCATCTGCTGTTTGGCACAGAACGCGGCACCACGTGGGATCTGCACCCTGGTCTCCAAATCTAGACCAAGTTTGGATGAGACAGGCGGGCCAAACAGGTTCCTTGGCCACACAAACCCCAACCCGGCCACTGCACAAGTGCAGCCGGCCTAAAGAAATGTGGTTCAAAATTCAGTATGAGGAGAACCACGCAGGAGGGGTTGTGCTGGGTGAGCCCCAGCCCTGTTGTCCCCACTGCTCCTGTAGTATCTTGCGTGGCTACAAGATGGCAGCAAAGCCCACGGCTCAGCCGCTCTCCTCGGTTCCCCAAGGCTCCCCAGGACCTTTCCTTGTTTCCCAGAGCTCCCCTGGGCTCCCCAAAGCTCCACAGTCCCCCCACATCTCCCCTTGGCTCCCCTCAGCTTTCCAGGGGTCCCTGGGCCTTTTCCCAGCTCCCAGATCACCTCACTGCGTTACTTCGTGCTGTGCATCCCACCACAGAATCTGCTCCCTGCTGCACCTCCAAGAATGGAATTTCAGGGGTTTTATTTTGGTGTATTCCATGGAATTCCAGCACCGCTCAGCCCAGAACATCTGCAAGGGATGAGCTGTGGGGTGATCCTTAGGCCTCCTTGCCCCTTGAAGAACTCTGCACCTTGTCCAGAGCTCCTAAAGCCGAGCTCAGCAGGGTCTGGCCCCAGGCAGAGCACACGCTCATGAAAATGTTCTATTTAGAGACTCACAGCGACGCAGCTTGGTAACAGAACCCATCCCAGGGATTCAGTGCCCCAGAGTCTTATAAAACAAAGAGTAATCAGCTCAAGTGGTGCCACACAAGCCCCCAAAAGCTGCAAGTGCTAAGTAAGTGTCCCCTAGGAGAGCTCTGGAGGCCACCACAGCAGTACTTAGCTATCAAGTGTCACAAACCTCCCCAGATCACAGCCCAAGAACCCATTAAGCCACCCCATGTGCTAATACAGGCTCCACGGGCACTGGTGACATGAGGACTTTGGGTATCAAAGTCACATCTTCAAAGGCACTCGAAGCCCAAGACACCCACAAGCTGCACTTGTGACTTTCCAACTAACACATATCCCTGTAGTACCCTACAAAGCACTGACAGAGCAGGGACGCAGTGATCCTAATTACCAGCAGAAATGGATAACCTGCTAATTGTTTCACTAAAAGTTGGCTTTTAGAGGATCAGTAGATGACTTAAAGTCCTGGTAGATCATAGCCGTGATTTCCAGACAAGCAAAGAATGAGCAAGGCCGTTCCGTACCTGCAGCTTTAATGGTTGGCGCAGTTCCAGAGCCACCTCTTCAGAGTGCAAGTCTTAAACAGCTTAAACCAGCAATAAAAAGTAAAATATAAATTTTTATTTAGAATTAAAGCAAATACTTCAGTATCACAAACACAATATTAAACTTCAAGAAATATACTGCTAATTTGGAGGGAGCATTTATTTGCACAACCACAACATGCGCACAAATCCAGAAAAAGATGGGGAGTCTGAAATTTTCAACATCTCACCACCAGAGCAGTTGGTCACAACATTTCGTACAGAGTTATAGATACTGTAATAGATGTTGACAAAATTTCTACAGAATCATCTTTATAGACAACAAGAAAGCTCTAAGAGGCAAAACATTGCAATCTATTCTTCTTCTGATGAGTCTCTCTCAAACGTGTAGGCCATGAAGCAAGCATCTGGTCTCTTGGGGACAAGGGGATGCCCTGGTCTCACAATCTCAAAGCCCAAAAAGCTGAAAGTACGGAGCAATGCAGCTAGAAAAAAAAAGCAGAAAAGAAATGTCATCCATTTGATGCTGCACAATAGTTAAAGCATCTAAAACCAATCTCAAATAATGCGTTCATATCTTTAGAGACAGCGCTACACCCACCTCTATCATCTCTGTTCTTGTGGAAACAAATGAACACATGATCAACTCGAAGCTGTTCTTCAGCAAACTCTAGAAGAACTGCAAAACTAGATGAGATAGACAAAGCACGTGAGCAAAGATGTTCTGCAGAGATCAGTCAGCACAGCTGATCTGCTCCTGAACTCACATCAGGGAGATCCCCAAGCCCCAGCTTTAACTTGGGGGCAGAAATCTGAGTCTTCAGTATCACAGAAAACATGTTTTCCCTGTCAGGGCTGAAGGGAGAACTGCAGTGACAGACTCAGAACCAGGCTGCTGTTTGCAGTGGGTAAAATAACCCCCCAGGATGTGAGCACAAAGCCTGAAATCAGCCCTTTTAGGGGGTTCTGCCTGAGGAAACAGGATCAAATCAGGATTACTGAGTTACAGCCACTTATAAGAGAACATCAAGCACCATAATTAGATTTCAACTTTCAGAATAATGGAAGGAAACAATAGTGAAGTGTTATTCCACCCTACTGACAGGCCTTCAAGCCAGAGGGAAGTTAAACCGCAGCTGTATTTTGTTCTCCGCACCTGTCTTTGCTCCCTTCAGGCAGAGCACCACTGGGAATTTCTATGTAGAGGTTGTTGTTGTTCAGCACTGCTCTCCAACTAATGTGTTTGGCATCTGTAAGCCTTGACTGGACATTCAGAATTCTTGTCCTGTTATTAGATGTTAGTTCTTCTGTTACATTCAGCCGATTATCCTGTAGCAGTAATAGAAGCAAAGTTATTTCCAATTCCCTTTGGAGAAGGGATAACTCCCATTAATAGGCTCGCCACAGCAAGCTGCTTGTTATTATTTATACTCACCGAATAAAATAAATTAGCTGAAAGATTGTGATCCCTCTGACTATTCCCTCGCCCACCTGGGATCTTCAGGGGTGGGTGAGGGACATCAGGAGCACCACCGAGGCCCCGGACCCAGGTTACTACAGCAATTGAAGGGAACCCTGGAACTAGAAAGGGATCACAGTTAGAGAGACACACGGACAACATTTCAAGCAGTGATCAGATGACAAGATTTAATAAAAAATTAAACCAAAACGAAGCCAGGCCAAGGGAACTCCTCCCACTGCAACGCAGGGATGTGGCAAGACAAAGGAACCTGGAGCGCAGGGACAGGAACGCTGCCTCGCGCCCAGGAGCGTCACACAGCTCCTGCTGCGGGATTTTGACGGAAAGACTGACTTGGAGATGAAAATAGGCTCAGTTCAAAGTGAGCAAGGCCTATTTCTATACCGAGGCAGCAATATACTTGACCTCATCTCAAGAGACCATTCTGCCAACACACATTTTCTCCTCACCTTGTTCTCCTAAGTTATCAGCAATATACTGACCCAGCAAACTAGGGATCATTTTTTCCCCTGCGATATACAGCCCCAGTTACCTCAGCCCTTTGCATCGGCACTCTTGGCTCGACACCAGAAAACTACACGCAATCATCTCACAGATGGCACCACCTCAAATGTTTTCACCGAGCAAACTCCCCAGTTTTAACTCCAATACCAAACCTGAATATTTGCAGCCCTTCGAGCCTTTCTACTGAATTCTTCAGGGCAATTTTGAGAATCGAATTTGGCTGAGCAGAGTCATGTGAAGAATGTTATCTTTTAAAGATATAAAACATATTTCTCCTATGTGTCTTAAGTTCCAGCCCATCCATAAAAGCCTGATGAAGCAAATAAAGGTTCTCCGGTCCCGAGCAGGCGCGGCCGCCGGCCCCTCCCCTGCACCATCCTTCACCCCCGGGCTGCGCTCGCCAGTTGCGTCATCTCAGCAGATGCAGCAATCGAGGCCCTTGGGGAAATTTTCACAATCGTCCTGTCTGTGAGTGCCAGCAGCCATTTGCAAATCAGAATAAACATGTACAAAATAATCCACCATTTTGCACGGTTCACGGGAGTTTCTTTTTCGCTTTTCCTTTTTTTAAATGAGCTTGAAACTCGGTGAATAATCTGTATTAGACAGGCACTGAACGGCCACATAGGTCAAATACCAAATGCTGGTAAGTGTTTTATTTAAAAAAAATTAGATTTGCACTCAATTAAATGAGTGATCGACCCACTATTTTAAGGCTCTTTGAGAGACACTATTCTCTAGCACCAGCATTACTGATTTTATTTCAGAATGGCTGCAGAGCCAGGCATTCCTGATTATCCTTCCAAATAAGCCTTTAAGCGCCCTGTTCAGAAGGGTGCAGCGCTAATCCTCGATAGAATTTCACCTCTTGCCCAGTGAAACGCCGTGCGTAACGAAGGCTGCCCACGCTTTGCAATTAAAAATGTATTTTAGAGTGATGTTCGTGCACACTTACTCCTCTCGGGAAAAAATTATCTTTAAGCAACAGCCAAGTATTAAAATGGCTTTATAACAAAATACCGTAATTGGTTTTATAGCTCACACGGGAGGTTTAATCATGGCTTCCTTTACACAGACTGATGCCCCACACCAGCCCCCCTCATTCAGTATTTTCTTCCCAGCATCTGCCAGAATTATTTAATCTTTCGGTCGAGTTTTAAACCACCAGCTCTCCTAACGCTCCCACGTTCTACTTTAGGCTCAGCACCCTCGACTACTTCTCAAGAATATCTAACGATTACATAAGGGGATAAGAGCTTCCAACCCCTTGCCATCTCCACCTAATTGTGGTGGGTTTGGGGTGGTTTTTTTGGTTTGTTTCGCTTTTTGTTTGTTTTTCCCGGTGGGCAGGCGGCAGCTCCAGGCCCGGCTTTGTCTCCAGGCCCCTCCGGGCCGGGCTGAGCTGCCAGGGGCTGTGATGCCCCGGGGGTCTGTGACACCCGGTGTCCCCACGGTGGTAACGTGGCCCCGGCGGGCTCGGGGGGGCGGCCCCGGCAGATCCCCCGCCCCGGGGCAGCGGGGACGTGTCGCCCGGCACGGCGGCGACTCACACCGGAGGGCGTGGAACCTTCAGGTTCCGCCTTAGGCGTTAGGGTTTTTTTTCCTAACCCTTTCCATCCCCCTCTTTTTCCGCGGGGGAGGCCAAGCCGCCCTCCCCGGCCCCCCGCCACGGAGCAGCCCTTCCCCCCGGCCACGGGGGAGGCGAGCGGCGCGGGAGGGACGAGGAGGAGAAGGTGCAGGGCGGGCCCTGAGGGAAGGGGGAGGCGGCGAGTGCCCGGCGGGGCGAAGGCTGAGGGAGGCCGCGGCCCCTCACCTGCTCTGTCCGGTACTGAGGCTCAGCACAGCGGGCATGATGGTGCTTTTATTCCCCTCTTTCTCTCTAGCGAAGCAGTGACTGTTGAGTATCCGCTGCAGGGAGGATTTCACCATCCGGCCGCTCTGGTCCGAACCCCGAAACCCTCCGCTGCTCCCACCGGCCGCTCTCCAGGCGCTGCTACACAAAATGGCACCGCACCCGCAGCGGGTCCTTATATAACCTTCGCAAGCCACGCCCCCGGCGCCGTAACGCCCCCTCGGAGCGAGACACGCCGCCAATCGGGAAAGGCTCCCGTCCGGTGGACGACCCGGTTGTCCTTTAGAAAATCTCGCTTTCTATTGACTGAAGGGAGCGCGAGGGAGGAACCGAAAGCTCTTATTCTATTGGCTGGCAAGCTGCGGGGTTTCGGCATTGGTCAGAAGGGTGTGAAGGGAGAATAGCGGCCTCTGATTGGCTATGCTTGCAGCGGGTGGGTGGGGTCCGGCCAGGAGGCTTCAGCGCGGCGACGCAGCTTTCACTCCCCTCAGAGCCCCCGGTTCGAGTCCCGTGTCCGCGCACCCGCCTGGCGGAGGTAAACTGCGGCGGAGAGGCGGGGCGGGCCCGGCCAAGCGCATGTGCCGGCCGGGGAGGAACGGGGAGCTCACGGCTGCGCCGAGCGGATGCGCTTGAGGGGTGGAGGGGGGCTCGGGAAGGCGGGTGGGGGTCTCCGGCTCTTTGAGCTTTACAGGCCCGGGGCTGCCCGCTCGCTGGTGGGTGGAACAGAGGGGTGGCAGCTTCGCGCCACCCTCCGGTAGGGGACAGTGGGCCCGGGGGCGTTGATGCCCTCTGAGCTGGTGCTCAGAGCATGCATGAAACTTTAATTTAAAAAATAATGTAAAAATCCCCCAGGTACTGGAGGGGGTCCTGAAAGGCCAGGCTGATGTTGTGATCTAGTTTTGGGGTGCCCATTGGGGGCTGTGGCCGTGCTCCCATTGCAATGCTTCCTGGTTCCCCTTGACCTGTGTGTTGTGGGGTCCGTTTCAGGCCCTTCAAGCCAAACAAAACCTTGAGGTGCTGGAGAGAAGGGAACGGAGCTGGTGAGGGGCTGGAGCACATGTGTGATGGGAGAAGCTGAGGGACTTGGGGGTTCAGCTGGAGAACAGGAGCTGAGGGGAGACCTTCTGATCTCTGAACTGCCTGAAAGGAGCTTGGAGCCAGGGGGGTCGGGCTCTGCTCCCCAGGAACAAGCGCCAGGAGCAGAGGAAACGGCCTCAAGTTGCACCAGGGGAGGCTGAGGTTGGATCTGGGGAACAATTTCTCCCCCAAAGGGCTGTGGGGCATTGGAACAGGCTGCCCAGGGCAGTGCTGGAGTCACCATCCCTGGAGGGTTGGACAGACGGACATGAGGTTCTCAGGACATGGGGCAGTGCCAGGGCTGGGGGAATGGTTGGACTTGAGGATCTTGAGGGGCTTTTCCAACCAAAATTATTCCATTATTTGTGTGCAGGAGCCAAGACCCTCTTAGGAACTGAGCACAGAGCTGCACAAGCACCCGGCTGCTGCCCTCCCTGCTGACCCGAACAGCGATGCGGTGCAGCCAGGACACGGCAGCGCCACAGCGACACGGCCACGAGCACATCCACCCACCGCGGGCTGTCACAGTGGCGAACGGATGACGATACACCTCCACCGCACGTCCTGCTGCACTCTCCCCAGGACGACCAGGCTCCCCAGGCACCATCCACGCCGGCCGGTCGGGTGCCGGAAGGTACACACTCCCTCTTGTAGCACCACTGGGGAGAGACAGAGCTTGTCAGGTGTTGGAACAGGCTGCCCAGGGCAGTGCTGGAGTCACCATCCCTGGAGGGCTGGACAGACGGACATGAGGTTCTCAGGACATGGGGCAGTGCCAGGGGTGGGGGAACAGTTGGACCCGATGAGCTCGAGGGGCTTTTCCAACCAAAGTGATTCTGTGATTTATGGAGGGGAAGCTGACTACCATTTAGTGCATTATCCAGAGACCAACTTGAAACAATATGATAGCTGTAATTCAGGAGTTTCTGGACCAAACGAAGCACATCAGAGAAGTTTTTAGCAATTCATATTCTGTATGTTGCTTTAGAAAGGTATTCATGATGGGGGACTGAATGTGTTCGTCGATGGAAAGACTGCCGTAGTGTTTTGTGGTAGGTTTCATTGTTTCTAGTAATGGCGTTTATTATTTATGTAGTAATCCAACTGTAATTCCTTATAACGACACTGTGTCACAAGACATCATCTTTGCAGCTGCTTTCCTATTTACAGTGGCACTGGGAGCAGCTTTGCCCTTTGGATACCTGTCACACTGTTCCATTTTACAGCTGAGCGACTTGGTTCACACTGTGGTCCTCTGTACTCTGCAAAACAAGCCCGGTCAACCTGTTTTGGTTTTGTGCATTAAATGTCGTGTGGGATTAGCTCCAGCTGCAGTTTTGCTGAGATAGCCTGACAGTTTAGCAGCGACAGTGATTCATAAATCCTTCCCGAGAAGCTTCTGACTCATGATTTCAGGATTACCGGCTGAGGCAGTTGGAGATGTTGCCATCTCCAGCTGGTTTTTTACCACCGGTTTGCCATGATTCCCGTTCCATAACAGGATGAACCATGTGCTGGTGTCTCAGTTGTTCCAGCTGTGTTCCTAGTTTGTCCAAACCCATCTCAATCCCTGGTATTACCTAATTATCCGGGGCAGCGAACCCTAACAGCTGATGGGGGAGCATCCATTCCTACTTGCCCACGCCTGCTGTGGCACAGCAGCTTTCAACACACAGACAAGCCGGGCAATTGCAAATAGAGAGTCTCATCCATCGAAGTCCTGAGGCTCTAGTTCATCCCTACACCGGTGTCCACAAATACGCCATCAAAGCCATTCCACTGGCTCCCAGCAACCACAGCCTTCCCATGAAGGACACGGGGGCTCTATGGGCTCTGTCCTGAGCTGCTCGCTGAACTCCTCGCAGGAGAGCGCGAGTCCCAGCTGTTCGTACACAAGCAGGTCACAGCAATTAGGCCGCGTGAAACCACCTGGGAAAATACCTTGTAGAGCCTGAGTTACTCAATAACCAGACCTGCTAACAGAGAAGGGCCAGAAGAAGCAACACAACTGAACTCCACGTTAGGAAGCGAGGTTGTCTCAGGTTGAGGAAAGCCAAGGATGTAACTAAATACCACGGCTGCAAATATTAGTGGGTTTCTGTGGTTTGTGCTGTAGGGTTTGTGGAGCAGCTCCTGCATCCATGTTCTAGAGCAGTAACGAAGCTCCAGTGAAGGCAAATGGGGAAAAAAACCCTGGCATTTGACATGTAGCAGAACCCCCTGTACATTTTCTGCTCCATGATGCTGTCACAGCCCTTCTTGAATGTGGAAAGAGATGTTTATGACATTTAGCAGCATTGTGGGAATTAATCCATCTCTGATTTGCTGACTAGGGAGCAGCACAGCAGAGGACGAACACGAGCTCTCTTTTAAAGCGTGTTCAGTCCTCACATAGGACTACACACTTGGTAACTCCCCTAAAATGGTGAAAAAGAGAAAATAAATGGAACCAGACTATAAAATCAAGTTGTTCCCATTGCCTTTTCTCTCTGTTTCTGCTCCAGAAGACTCTACTTGTTCTTACAGTATTAAGAGCTATCTGGAGATGTAGCCAAGCACCAAACCAGGAGAGAAATTGAGGCAGAGATGTCCATCATGATGTTTCCACAAGAAACCATTGCGTGTATTGACTTCTTCTCTAATTTAGCTGATTTTAGTCCCAGAATAATTTAAATATTCTCCTTGATCAGCTCTGTGTGGAGACAAAGTACAGCAAGAGCTTGTGAGGTCTTCATCAAAATACCAGATGACGTTATTTCAAAACTTTATGGTTGATAAGTCTGATAAAGCCGGGCTTTTAGGTCTACCCATCTCCTTCCCTAGAACTTGTGTGTCTTTTCTTTCCAGGTAACAGTTAACTACCAGTTACCTAATTCTAAATACACCCCCACTAAAAATGCTATTTGGTGTGTTAGAATCTATTCTGATCTTTGTGGGACGTGTAATTAGAACACTTATTTTTCTACCTGGAAAGCTCTCCTCGTTGTCATTGTCATCCGAGCCTGATTTGATTTGAAGGTCAGGTTTTTGCAGCCCCACTTGTGTGGAAGGAGACGCCACACGGTGCTGCGAAGCTCAGCTGCAATTCCTAACTATTTCCCAGCACAGGGAAGGATTTATTTTCCAAGATCTTTGTGAGCTATTGAACTAGAAGAGAGCAGGCAGGCCAGCAAATGTCTGTACTTCTCACCAAAGAAACTTCGGATCTCTGCTTTCTCACTTAAAACCAGCTGGTATGAAGAGGACTGTATGTGGAATGCAGATGAGGTAACAGATGCTTAAAATGCTTTAAAGCCTCATTATCTGATTTAGGGGTGTAATGCAACATAGCGCTGCTCGCCTGATAAGCACTGAGTTGTTTTCTTTAAGTTTGCAGGATCAAACTTTGCGGTTCGGTTTCCACATAAAAATAGCGTGGGGGTGAGGGGAAAGGTTTGAAGTGAGAACTGGGAATCTGGTCAGTGGGTCTGGCAACAGCGAAAGGCACGAGATAGGGTTGGAGGATGGCACCGTAAGGTTTCCGGGGAGATAAATGTGCTTGGGCAGTTTGTCATTACGGTTCTGTAATTTAAGAATAATGTTCCACAAGCTTGGTCTTTTCTGTTTTGATTTTTCTCTGGGTGTTGCCGCCAGTCACGAACGAACGCTCGCAAGGAATTCAGAGGTAACTACAGAACAGTAAAGTGGAGGAGACTGCAGCATTCTCCCTTCCACAACCCATTTTCTGTTTCGTTTTCAGCGGTGGGGTGCAGCTCACAGCTCTGTCCCCTCCTCTCCTTCCCTGAGGTAATGAGAGAAGGTAATGAAGGTCTGGTTCTTGCCAAGGGTGCGATGGCCCAGCTTTCCTGCTCGCTGGCACGGGAGAGCAGTGGGTGCACAGTGAACGAGCCCCCCATGCCATCACATCTAACCAGCGTTTTGGGGTGCAGCAGCTTTCTTTCCTGAACATTTGCTTCCTCCGCTTACCACAGTCTTTGCATGGTGGATTTATTGGTTTGTTTTTTGCTTAGCTTCCCTTTTTTTCTTACAGAAGAGTTCAGCGCCATCCCATGTTTCTTTCCAGGCCGCTTTCCGAGCCGCTGTGTCGGGAGGACGCGCTGGACGCCGGGGATTGTTTCCCTTCGGTTCCTATTGTGCTTGGATCAGTCAGCCTTAGGGACGAGGAAGTGCAGAGCGCAGCTCGGCTTTTGTAACTCCTAATTTCGCTTGGAAATGTTATCACAACACGCAGATGCCAGCAGGATGAGCGTTAAGACCTGTGCAGAATCTGCTCCGTCAGAAACGAGTTCAGAGTCGGCTTTGCCTGCCTAAACATTTCGCCCAGCAGCTCATTAAAATGGATATATTCAAAGGAGACTTTTCCCCCCGATTAGATCATTCCTGTGATAAGAGCATTAACGAGCATATTTTCCCATAAATAAAATGAAGGAGCCTCGAGGGCAGGGAAGGTTGTTTAGCCTGCAATCAGTTACATCCCGCACTCATCCTTTGGAGATTTGCAAGTCAGGGAACCAGTTCGTCCCTTTGCTAGAGCTGAGCGCAGCCTCTGCCCAGCACAACTGGCAAAATGGGGTATTTTTCCAGCTCTGCGTTTGTTATATTTTGGGTATAATCCCTGTGGATTCAGCGCTTGGCAAAGTCGGTGGCACGAGCTCACCCGGAGCTGTGCTGAGAGCTCTTGGGGTGCCCCGGGGGGGAAGGGGGTCCAGCCCTGTTCGCAGTCGCTTTTGCCAGCCTGTTTATTAATATTTGAGCTGCAGGCAGCCTCGGGCTTTTTTGCCGGTGAGCTATTTGTATTTGCACGGCTCTGTGCACCGAGATAATCAGCGATTCCTTGGAGGGTGGGCCTGGAACCAGCGTCAGGCCAGCTGAGCAGCTTGGGTTGTTTGCATTTTTAATAAAAAATACTCTCAAATTGAAGAAAATACTCTCGAATACTCTCGGTGCTCTAGTGATGCTTATAAGGGATTGACAGCAAACTCTGATCAAAGAAGCCACCAGACTGACAACACGCTTAAGAGCGGAGGCTTTAAAATGAAGGCGGCTCTATTTCACGACTAGAATTTTCCAGTTTTTATTTAGAAGCTGTCCCAGGTAAAAATTAACTTATCTTGCCTCCTGTTTGTTATCAACTCTAGATGCAGCCGAGATCTGGAGGGTTCGTTGCTTACCCTGCTGGAAAGGGGCGATTCGGTGCAAAGCGCCGTGGTGTTTTGCGGCAGCGCTCCCGACAGCGTCGCGGTGCCGGTCCCTGGGTTTCCGAAGCCACCGGGCTGCAGGGGAGCTGTTTGTTCCCTCTGTAAGCCCAGGAATCTCACCAGATTCCCTAATAGGCCCACGGGGGTTCTGCTGTAGCTCCCCCTAATCTTTGGGGAGCGCAGAAGTGCGTTTCCACTCTTAATAAGGGCAACAGATTTCCCAAGGTGCTAGAAGATAAAGAGGTGGTGTAAGGAAGGCAAGAAACCTTGAGATTACTGTTCCAGATTGGACTGATGACCTAGTTAGTTTGATTTGCTGCTCGCGGTGACTTTTACCAAGTAGTTCAGGTGACAATCTGCAAACCTGCTTCTTCAGAGGTGTGTGCAGTGAGAGGTTGCGGTTGTGATGGCGGAAAATAGACTGGGCAGGAGTTAGGAATTAGTTCTTAATTGTGTTTTTTAGCTATTTTAGCTAGTGAAGTTATTCTGTTCCTCTGGACATCTGATCCCCATATAAATGTTTGTCCTTTCTTGTGTCAGAGAGTTCCCGTTCGGGATTGTCTGGTGGGCATGTCCTTTCAAATAGGGCTGTGGATGGCACGCTGCCCCCCCGCTCTGCTGCTTCCCCGGGCTCCTGTCCTACAGCACATGCATTTCTTGGCTCCTGGCTCCTTGTTCCCCGTGATGATTCCGTGTTTGTTTGGCTCCGCACACAGACACATCCTCGAACTCCAGGCAGCGGTGGGAGCCAAAGATCATGTACGATCCAGTCGTGCAGCCTCAGCCCATCTCCAGACTCATTGAGCTCGTTAGGGAGGAAAATGTAATCAGCTATATCCTTCAAGGAACAGGATGTGACAGGAAGCAATACAAGTCAGCAGGTCAGAACTTAACAGCTGCCAGAACAATGCGCACAGCACAGCAGCTCCTGAGTTCTGCTAAATCGAGTC
Source organism: Patagioenas fasciata (assembly GCF_037038585.1). Taxonomy (NCBI): domain Eukaryota; kingdom Metazoa; phylum Chordata; class Aves; order Columbiformes; family Columbidae; genus Patagioenas; species Patagioenas fasciata. The sequence goes on along the minus strand of NC_092546.1, from coordinate 3,752,644 downwards.
ACAGGCTTAATGGGCTGGAGTATCCACGTTAAAACTGAGCCCTGCAGGGATCCTGCACCATCCCTGGGGCTGTATTGATCAGACAGAGAAAACAGGATCCATGGTTTGCAAGCTTGAGCTTCCAGTGCCGCCTCTCAGCCCTCGCACTCCCTTGGAGGCTGTAATTTAATGTGCCACTGCGGATGGGGAAACTGAGGCAGGGAAAAGGACTGGCCGAGATGGAGCTGGAGAGGTCTCACACCTCTGCTCCCTCCAGGCTCCTCGGACCTTGAATCCTACGAGATTAGGAGGTTCGGGTCGCTTTTTAGAGTCTGGTTACCTCAAAGAACCTTGGATATAAGCAAAATGTTCTCTTGGACCCGCATTATCTGTCCTGATCCTGTCTCAACTCTCATCGATAATCCTCTTTGTTAGCTTTAAAAATATTTATGGGAGATTATTCTTTGGCAGTGATAGTCATGTTTAATTCCCTCTTCTATTACACTGTGCTCTTTTCTTCCAATGGTTTCCTGATGTCTTGCTCTTTGGTATTGTTAGGTTTATGTGTTGCAGTTTTAAGATTTGAAATGGGTTCAGAAAACACACTTGTGGTAACTGGATGCTCTCAGTGTCCCTGGGACTTTTTAAACTCTTTGAATGTTGATGATAAGCCTTTCCTGAGCCTCACATGAATAAAGTTTAATGTATAAGGTTCGATGGAGCCGTTGTCGCTGGAGCTGAGTGTGCTGCTGCAGGCGGGGATGGAGGCGTTCGGACCTGCTTGGGCATCTCCAGGTTGCCGTGGGGCACAAACCGTTGGGTTCAGCAGCAGTTCCATGTCCAGCCACGAGCAGGAGTGATCAGAGAGGGCCGTGTCATCTGCTCGGTGCTGAGCTTTGTATTATTATTGTTGTAATATCACAGGGCATGTTAATTGCTGCTGCAGAAGGCTCCTGCCCCAAAAAAGGATTAACTTTTCAGGAATCATTCCTGACAACGTGTCTGACCTGTTCATAAACCCCTTCAGTGGCAGAGAGGCCGATGTTTCCCTAGACAATCTCTTCCAGCACTTTCCTGTCTTTACTACTACAAAGTATTTGGGCTTTTCCCCCTTAAATTCACGGCTGTTATTCATCTTTTGGTTACCATGGGCAAAAAGACAGTTTCTCTTCAGTCTCTCCTCATTGTATTCATAGAGGACACATTCAAACCCTTTTTCTCTGGCCAAAATGCTTCTTGCAGCAGCTCCGATGAGACCTTTTTTTCCATGACCTCCAGGTATAACAGCTGCGACACATTTGTTTGGAGGAAACTGTAAGATTAGGAAAAAAACAAGCTGTTCTTAATTTGCCTCGAAAATAAGCTATTGTTGTAGCTCTCCAAGATCCGTGCTCGTTAGAGGACTATGAAAAGTGGCTGATCTCAAGGCACATGGGGAGTCAGCTCATTTATCTGCTTTGGTTTTCATCCGGGGGGTTTCGGGAGCTCAGGGCGCAGCTCGATGGGTTCCCGGGCCATGGGGACTCTGGTGCTGCAAGGTTCACCTCCCCAGTCCCAACACCTGTGTGTGGGTGTTTGTCCTGATGTTGGCACAGGGTGAGAGACCCAGTCAAAGCCAGGCCTGTCCCCGCCTGCTCCTGCGGTCCCCCCGTGCAGGGACAGCCCTGTGAGGCCGTTCCACAAGCTGCGTGCTCTGCTGTGGAGCTCCTTTATTATATTTATTTGTAGCCATGTTTTCTCCCCAATTGGTTTCATGCCAACATTGTCCTTGTGCTTAAATAGATGTCTCAGCTCCCTCTCGGGTGTTTTTATGTGGAGTAATCCTACCCCTTCTGGCCTTTGTTTTTTTTTAGGCTAAGCAAACTGAGATATTGTCTTCTGTAAAGGCTTCTTTGCTCCTTGTTAATGCTTCTTGTCAAGGAAGTATCTCAGACATCCAAAAGCTATATATATAAAGCATCTCTCTGTGACCACCTAAGTGCCATCAACTCTTAGGTAAAACCCAACTATTTATAAATGTATATTTTGCTGAATGTTGGAGAAGGAGCTAAAAAACCCCCACACACATCCAAGCAGAACAAGGAGCATAAACCTGGGCACAAATAATTCAGCGAGGTCGTTACAGCTTATGCCGTTGTGCTTCACAAAAGGGCTGTTGGAGCCTCAGCGCTGGATCCTGTGATTCATTTTGGGTCTCTGCTTTGATGTTGTGTTAAAAGCCGTCTTCTTCGGTGGGCTGGAAAAGGGATAACAACCGGCGTTGGTCTGAACTGCTGGCTCGGTGGTATCTAGGTGGAAGGAGTTTGGCAAAACCTCCCTCTGCACCACAAGAATGTTGCTTAGAGATCTCCCACCAGTCCGGGCCTGAGTCTGTTTAGCTCCCGCGTGCTGATCTTTGATAAGGAACTGAGAAAATATTTGTGTGTGTGTGAAAACGGGTCACTTTTCATCTTCTTTCGCCCTCAGAGCTAGAGGTGCTCTCGACACGGGTCCCACAAGCCGGTGGCGTTTCCCCATGTGCTCCCAGCAGGTGTCGAGGATGGGGGCTCGGTGGGCACTGCTCGGGACAGAGGTGCCAAAATGGCTCAGGAACAGTGCTGTGACTTGATGTGCAAGAGCAGCAAAGCTGCCAGCCCCAAGCTTGCACCCTGCTGTCCTGCAGATCCCGGAGATGGATGTCTTCTAGTTGCAAAGGCCTGGAGCATTTCTTTTGGGCAGATGCGTGCTTTAAAAGCCAGTTGTGCTTTTCATAGCTGTGTGTATGTTTGGCAGCAGGGCAGGGGACATCTGAGAGCCCAAACTCCATCCTGAGGGGGCTGTGGGTGATGCTCAGAGCCAGAGAACTCCTTGCCAGTGACTCAAGTGTGTTCCTCCAGCCGAAAGGAGTAGGAATGGGAAGGAAGTTGAGGAAAAAGGACTGGGGCAGGGCTTTGCTCAACTCAGGGATCACCCTGCTGTGCTCCCGCGCTTGAGCTCTGCTTCCCGATGTCACGACTCAGCCCCAGCTGTGTTCACCCGCTTTGGGCTGGGACGTTGGGGATACCGGGGATGCCCAACCTGAAGCTGAAACAAGTGCTGCCATGAAGCAGAGATGAGGTCCTTAGGGACACAGGTTGGGTTAATGGTTGGACTCTGATCTCGAAGGTCTTTTCCAACCAAAATGATTCCCTGTGGCCTCCTTCCTCACCCAGCAGCACTGAGTGGTGGTCCCCCTGAAACCCACCCCTCATTTTCTCTGTGCCAAAGCTGCCCCGTCCGTTGCCGTCCCCGCAGCAGCGCACGCGGCCGGGCAGGGCTGGGGCTGAGTAAGCCTGACTCAGAGCCAGGCTCAGCATCCCCTGCCCGCGCGGGAGAGGAGCTGGAGCGGCTCCCAGCGCATGGTGTGAGCGTCTCTGCCCCGCTCCTCCCGGCACCCCGCACCTCCAAACCAGCGCCGGAGCAGCAAGACCAGACTGGTCTCTGCATGCATATCGTCTTTGTCTGGTGTGGATGAGCACAAACTGCTGGAGGGAAGCATTTTAACGATGAAAACCATGCGGGGCTCAATTGTTCCCTGCATCCATGGAAAATTACTCCTGCTTGCTCCCCCCTTTGCTCGAGCAGCTCCAAGATGTGCTTGTAGGGGAGGGTGAGGGAGGTGTATGTGCCTGTGGGGTCAGAGCTGCTGCTTTTTTTCCCTTCTCTCCTGCTTCTAGATGATTTATTCTGCAAGAGTCTCGCCTTTGTGTCATTGGGAAAAACACGCAGCAATCAGGAAGCGTTTTGGGGCCAGCCATTTAAATGTCACTGGGAAAAGAATAGGAAGAAATGAATCCCCAACATCCCAGTGATGCGGCCCCATCCCCCTCCCTCCCCTCCCCATCTGACACAAGCAGAAGCAGATGGGAGGTGGCGGTGGAGGGTGCTGGTCCCACGGCCCATCGCTGCCATCCCCAGCACTCAGGGGACACTGCACTGCCAGGGTGACACAACCTGGGGTGACATGGTGGCCCTGGGCACCACTCTGGTGCCCACGATGCCGGTCACCATCCCATGGACCCACCCGGGAGCTCTGCAGGTCCGTCTGTCTGTCCCCTCCGTGGGTCCGTCCTGCGGGGCTGACCGGGCATTCTCCTCCCACCTCTTCCCTGTGAGTTTGCTTTGTCGTGATGCTCCATTTCTCTTTTTTCACCCTTTTCAGACCCTACCATTTTACCCGAATTTCTAACTCATTTACTCACCCACATCCCTGGCTCTTTTCCTTCTCCCTTTTATTCTTCTCCTCTCCCTTCTCCCTTTTATTCTTCTCCTCTCCCAGTGCTGCCCAGCTCTCCTCTCTATCTCCTGCTCTTGCTCTCACTGTGTTTTCTTTGTGGTCCTGACAACAATGTCCTCAGGTACCAGAAAAGAAAAACCCCAGTGATACGTGGCTGTGAGGCTTTTATTAGCGATCGGGGCTGTTTGTATTCCCTGTGTTCTGTTCCCCCGGCGCTGGGTTATCTGCACCGTGAGGATGCTCAGGGCACAGACCTTCCCAGGAGCTCCCTCTGTTCTGAGCCTGGATTTGTCCCCAAAAACCAGGGAAAATGGAGCAGGTGTTGCAGGTCGCTGGTCACAGCGCCCGGAGGAGGAAGGCAGCGGTGAGGATGGTGGATTGTGAAAGGGATTCAGCTAAATAAATGGAAATTATAGGCTGGGTGTGAAGGATGATTTCGGATTGTGGGCTGTGTCAAGCGGTGGATCGTGGAACGAGGAACAGACAAAGCTGCTGTTTGAATGCTGAAGTCTGAACTGAACAAAGCTGTGGAAGTTGGGGATGGTGGATTTAGGATTAAACTTTGCAACAAAAATGCAAAGTGCTCTGGTAAGCTCATCTGGGATCTCCTGCAACCCACCTTGGTGAATTCCTTTACATTTCTGTGGCGGGAGCACGGCTGCCCCGGCAGGCTGATCTTCTCTTGCTCGTGTTGTGAGCTGGTGCTTATCTTCAAACATTCCCCTCGCATAGGTGTTCCTGGCACCCGCAATGCTTTTCGCACCCAAGAGTCTTGGGCTGGGCTTTTTTGCATATGTTTTTGCCTTTTTGATTTGTTTTCATCTGCTTTGATTTCCCTCTTGTGCACCTGGTGTCTCTGAAGCTTGGTGAGAACCTTGTTCCCCAGGGCTGGAGGGGACGGCTGGTTCTCCCCCCGGGTTCTCAGCGGTGACACTGGGGCTGCCCCGGGGGACACTTGGGGATGTGACATGAGCCACCAGCTCACCGATGCAGTTCCTTGCGTTCTCTAGTACCCAGATTCAGGTTTGGTGCAAAATCCAGGTTCCTACAGTGAGTGAGGGAGGGAAGGGAACTGGAGGCATCTCCTTGTACAACCAGGGAGCTGCTCCTGTCATTCCCCTCTATTCCTTCACCTTTTTTTTCTCCAAGACCTTGAGCTTTTGTCTTTCTCTACCCTGCCCAGGCCAGGACGGCAGGGAGCGATATTTAAAGCGTTTGTGAAACTGCAGCTGAACTCGAGTAGCTCTGCAGTGAACTCCTCTCCCTTCTTGGTTTTAAATTCTTCGCCTCTTTGCTGTGTAAGTGGAGAGCTGCTCTATTTAGGGACTGGTCAACACCCCATCCAAGGCGTCTCCAGCAAGAGGTTTCTGTGGCTTTTAGATATTGCTCAGGGTCCCAGTTCATGGGTTTGCTCGCAATTGCTAAAAAGGCACCGGAAAGGTGGTGTGGGGAGGCCAGGCTGGAGCCAGGCTCATCTTAGGCGGGGCTCCCAAGCCGGGCTCTTCTGCAAGCAATCACCCACTTCAGCCTCCCCGCTGCCTTCCCCGCAAACCCGGCAGCCTCTCCCTCCTCGCTATTGGAAATTATTTCGCTCCGAAATCAGGAATCATGGAACTGAGGTCATGGGACCGGTTAGTTACACGAAGGGAAGCAATCCCACAGCATTTTTTCCGTATGAATAATACCGAGAATCCCTTTTTTGGGCACGCGTTGCATCCCGCCGTGGGCATGGTTAAACCGCAAGGCACGCACGGGGGGGAAAGTCGGAGCCCCAGGGAAACGGGAGAAATGTTCCCCCACAGCACCCGGGGTGCAGGGGGTGGGACAGGGATAAATCCACAGTAATTCTATCGGTTTCGCTGGAGTTGGACCAGAAGTTCTGTCCACGTCACTGACATGGCAGCCTTGTCGCTTTGACTTCTAGGGTTAGAAGCCTGAAGGACACGTGTAATTTAAGCCAATGGGGAATTTCATGGCTGTATAAAACCGCTGACCTTCATGCCAGGAGGCAGAAACCAGGGCAGGAGCAAGAAGAGCAGCTGTAGCAGGACACAGGTTGGATCCTCCCGTCCTATGCTGCCCAAGAGTCTGTTCACTGTTTTCTTGCTACACCTCTGCCTTCGTCTCACTTAGTTTGTAAATCACTCTCCCTTTGCACAGCTGTTGTATCCCAAATTGGCAAAAGTTACACGACTTTACCGCTTATGCCATTTTCTGGCCTGTGTATGTCCCGTAAATTAAGTCAATGATGAGCTTGGCATGGGATCTGGAAGCTTTTCACAGCAGGATCAGTTTCTCCCCTTTAATTAAACTTTACAGGTTCCTCATGAATCATACTTTGTGCTGTTAAACTTTTATGAAGAGCCTTAACGTAGTAATTTATGGGAAATCTGTTTTGATGTGCAGATCTGGGCCCCACTTCTAACCTTGGACACAATCGCAAAGCTCTTGGAAATCATCTGACTTTGCTGGATTTGCATCTATCCGGCAACCGCAGGTCGGCCAGCGGTGCTGCGACCGCCCGACCCGCTGGATTGGGGCTCTTGAGTCTAAACTCGGGCTCTCGAGTCTGACAGCACAGACTCATCTTCCAGGTGGGTTTTTAAACCCTTTTCCAAAGTAGGTCTTTTCTTGGGCGCTACCGCATCCCACGGCAACGGGAGCCGCAGCTCCCTTACGTGTCTGTGCAGAACCTTTGCTGGTTTCCAACCTGTCGCTTGCTAATTGCGTCTGGTACCCCAATTTTTGTGCTTTGTGAATCAGAGAGTCACAGCTCCCTCTCTGGAGCTCCCTTGGGGGTTTGTTTCTCTTACAAGCTGATCTTTTCCTCTCTTCAGTCTTTGCCTGTGTAGAAGCTCTGCCATATGCACCCTCTGCTCCCACACCCATCCAAGCCCTTTTTCTTGCTTAGCTGTGTCTTTTCGAAGGTGACCGGAGCTGCTGGCAGCGATCGAGACGTGGGTGCGCAGGGGATTTCTGCAAACACAGGATAGGCTTTTCTAACATCATCACTCACAGCGATTCCCTAAAATGCCTTTTTACTGCCATAAACCCAGAGCTGACATTTGCACAGTCCCATCCCCAGTGACTGGGAGATCTCTGAGCAGCATTAGCTCATTTACAGCCTCTTATTGCCCATGGGTTATTGCTTTTTAAAGAAGCAAAGCATACGTGACCACGCTATCTGGCAATCCACCCCTCTTTCTAATAACTACAGAAGGCACTGACCAGCAACAGATAAAATAGGAGTGATAAATGTCCCTGGGATGGATGCGGGGATTTGGGGTGAAACCCAGAAATCAGTAGGAAAGCACAGCAGAAGTTGTCCCACGTGGTGGGCTGAGCAGCACTGATTTTCAGCTGCCGTCTGGTGCCTTGTCGCTTGCACCGGCAGGGCGCTCTGATCCAGGGACAAGTCAAGTCGCATCCCACTAGGGTAGGATGGTTTCAGACAGCTCCCCGCTCCCATCGGCCTGTGCTGCAACAGAGAGGTGTCCAAAAGATGGGGTTTTAATTAAAAAAACCCAAACAAAACACTTTGCAATGTGAACGTATGTAAAACATCTGCTTGGCAGAGACAGCTGCATGTCCAATCCCAACGTGGGTGTCAGATCATTTCCACCCCTTTTCCACGGGAAGTTTTTCGCCCGTTATTCTCGCTGCCTACTGAGTCTTATTTATAGAGTGGTTTTCACTGGAGTCTCAGGGCTTTTAACCTTTATTCTTGGAAAATTATTCACTTCTTGGACTTGCCGTGGAGCAGTTACTCACGACGGCTCCTCCCCAGCCTGGCGTTAGCTGAGGTTCCCACGAGGCAGCCCAGAGCTCCGCGCCTCCCCGCGCCCAAACCCCGGCTCTGCCTTGTGCCAAGACCTGTCCCGGCCTGTCCCACGGTTCTCGGCCTGGCTCTGTTGTTCATTCACCTGCACAAAAATGGTTTACTGCCTTGGATGCTTCTCCAATGAGACCATTCACCTCCGAGTATAGGAGCAAAACACTCGAAATGGCATTCTGACGGGGGTGATTGGGTTTTCTACGCTTCTTCCTCATTTTCTTGCTCATCACCTGCTGGGCTACCACAGCTTCTGTCTCTGGTCCTGGTCACTGTAGGGAAGAAGAGCCCATTGGTGACCAGAGAGCAGTGTGGGGGTAGCTGGTCCCCTACCTCCTGTGGGCATGAAAGGGGGAAGTTGCCTCTTAGAATCACAGAATCATTTTGGTTGGAAAAGACCCTCAAAATCATCGAGTCAAACCATTCCCCCACCCCCAGCACTGCCCCATGTCCTGAGAACCTCATGTCCGTCTGTCTGGCCCTCCAGGGATGGTGACTCCAGCACTGCCCTGGGCAGCCTGTTCCAATGCCCCACAGCCCTTTGGGGAAGAAATTGTTCCCAGATCCAACCTCAACCTCCCCTGGTGCAACTTGAGGCCGTTTCCTCTGCTCCTGGCGCTTGTTCCTGGGGAGCAGAGCCCGACCCCCCTGGCTCCAAGCTCCTTTCAGGCAGTTCAGAGATCAGAAGGTCTCCCCTCAGCTCCTGTTCTCCAGCTGAGCCCCCAGGTCCCTCAGCCGCTCCCATCACACTTGTGCTCCAGCCCCTCACCAGCTCCATTCCCTTCTCTCCACTCGCTCCAGCACCTCAAGCTCTTTCTTGGTGTGAGGGGCCCAGAAGTGCCCCCAGGATCGGTGGTTTGGCCTCCCCAGGTCCCAGCACAGGGACGGTGACTGCCCTGGGTCTGCTGGCCATGCCACTGCTGGTACCAACCAGGATGCTGGTGGCCTCTTGGCCACCTGGGCACACGCTGGCTCACGTTCAACCTCTGTCACCAACACCCCCAGGGCCTTTTCCACTTGCAGACCGTGCTCAGAGCCCTGGGCGGTGTTTGGAGACCTGGGGGCTGCTGGTGCCTGAGACTCCTGTGGCGTTTTCTACAGAAAGAAAAGCCTCATGGTTTTGAATGGCTGATTTGGGGCCTAATTTGGGGCTTGAGGAGGAAATTCTTTCAGGCTGTTGTTTGCATTTCACTGGGAAGAAAGAAAAAAATAAGGAATCAAATGGGCACAAGGACTCAGCTGGCTTTGCTTTCCTACCTCCCAGTGTGAGGCAGGCTGGGCAAGGAGCAGGGAGGGGAACTGATGGAACCATGGGTGTTTAAACATCTGTCTTGGAGCTGTGTTGCAAGCGTGCGTCCCTTTCCACGGGCTTCCCTCATGCCCTGAGACACCACCCGAGGGCAGCCGCGCTTCGGAGTCCGGTCCCTGCCCCAGAGCTGGGAGAGGACAAGGATTCCTGCCAACAGCCCCTTCTAGCTGCCATCCCTGGGTTTTCATCCCAGGACGGAGCCTGAACTGGGATCCGGGTCCCTGGTCCTTCAGCTGGGATGTACAACCAAAGCCACAGAATCTTCAGCGGTCACTCGAGGGGTCCCTGGAGCAGAGACCAGAGGGCAGAGCTGGGGACAGAGCACCTTGCTGCTGGGACAAGGCTGCGGAGCAGCTCAGCTCCTGCTCTTCCACCCACTCGTGCACCCGTGTTGCCATTTTTTGATAATTCCATCATCATTTTAAATAGCTGTTACTACCACAGGCTCCTGCCTCAAGTCCTCGCTGGCCGCGTGCGCAAGCAAACACCGGCACGCTGCCACCCCCGTGCGTGTCTCTGCACCTCCCTGCCCCGTCCTGGGGCGCATTGCATTACTTTGTGCCTTTTTGCCAAGAAATACCAGACCGGTGTCGTAGGCGATCATGGGAACTAATTCAGACTATGCCAAAACTGCTGCACAAAATACAGCAGCATCTCTGCTCTCGGTGCCGCACGGACGGGCCCTGTGCGAGCTATGGGTGCTGAAAGTGAAGCGATGCTCCTGGAACACTTTTGTGATCCTTGTGGGTCCCTTCCAGCTCAGGGCATTCTGTGATTCTTTGATACCTTTTAATTGAGCCCAGGAGGATGGGAGCCAAGAGCCCCACAGTTCCTATAGACCCGCCAGCAGGGGGGATGCAAACAATTACTTATTTGCTTCGTTGCAGTCGAATTGCGTGGACTGAGCAAAACCTGGTGTGCAGGATGACGTTGAGGATGGTGGGCGAAAGGGAGAGAAAACTGAATAATTAAGAGCGTGGCTTTGGGAAAGGGAGTTTGCTGCTATTTTGAGGCCTAAACAGTTTGGTTCTTGCTTGTTACTATTACATAATGTATTTAACTTGGCGTTACTTTATGTAAGTAGGGAGAGGGAAAGGAGGGAATGTCACTCAAAAACCTTCTCCCCAGGTCCCAGCCTTTTCTGCGCTGCTTATAACTAACAGAGTAGTTTTGGAGACCAGCTTGATTTTTGGAGGAGGAAAGTCATCATCAAAGTTTCCAAACATCAGGGTGATGACAAAACACAACCATGAGGATCCTGCAGGTGGCTTACAGGAGCAATCAGCGCCAGAACAGACCTGTTCTTATCTATCTTTCCCCTTAATCTCCTTGTGTCTCAGTTTCCGCCGACATGGCTCTACCAGCCCTCAGCAGTGGCCCTTGGACGGACAGACATTGCAGCCGCTTTCCGCGTTCCCAAACGGCACTTTCAAGGACGGTTTGTCTGAAATGTCGTGTGTCAAACCCTGCGGCGAACTTGTGTCCTGCTTGGAGGTACCAACAGCTGTAAATCTTCAAGGAGAATAATGATTAGCCCTAAGCGGCGCTGGCCTGCGAGAAAACAGATCATGGAACAATTACTGAAAGCGGCGGAGACTAAAAGTAGCATTTAATGGGATCCGGCGTCTTCTGTTCCTGCTGACCTGAATGCTGCTCCTTCGCCAAGCAAAGGGAACAAAAACCTCTGGGATTTGTAAATTGGAGTATTTAGGCCACACGTGGATTAGAGCGTGATCAGACTGGCTTTAACGTAGAACTGCTCTGAATACCTATAGATCATATAGCGCTGAGGGATCAATGCTTTTAGGGAGGTCGTGGAGAGAAGCTCCAAGGAGACCTTATTGTGGCCTCTCTGTGCTTAAAAAGGGGACGATAAGAAAGATGGGGACAGACTTTTGAGCAGGGCCTGTTGTGACAGGACAAGGGGTGATGGTTTTAAACTGAAGGACAGAGATTCAGGCTGGACATGAGGAAGAAACGGGGGCAGCAGAGCCCGTCCAGGTGGCAGCTGTGGGTACCGTGTGGTGCAGAGGATGCTCCATCTCCCGCCCTCGCTCCGACACCGGCAGCACTGCCCAGCCCCACCGCAGTGCCTGGTGCCGTGAAGCCACAGGAACATCCAGCTGCCAAAACGCTCCGGGCTTTCCATTATCTGCACCTCCGCAAGGAGATTGCTCAGCTCAACGTATCTAGAAATCTCCCGTGGTGACAGACGGTGAGTTGACAAGAGAAGCACAGCTGGCAGAGAGAACACGTCTCTTCGTTTCCTGTAATTTCACGAGTGCTTCTTCACAATGCCAGCGCTCGTAAAGGTCTGTGGTTCTTGCAATCACGCGGAGAAATAATCTCCCCGGCTGACGCTGATGTGTTGCTACCTCGGGGGAAGGAGGCAGCAGCTGTGGATCAGCACACAGACATTGCACAACCCCTCAGGATGGGAAGAGCTGATGTATTGCTGGATCTGGCTGAAAGAGGAATTTTAAGTCAGCAGAATATCGTTGCAGCACTGGGATGTGGCCAGGTTGCTATGGGGACACTGGTGCCTTTAGGTTTTTGATGGTGCGAGGAATCGGGATGCTCTTTCACCTGATTTCCCTGAGAAATGGTGTTTCTGTGATCCTCTCTTCCAGCTGCCAGCCCCGCTCCCCTCCCATCGCACCCCAGCCCGGTGCCAACCTCCAACCACATCTAAGAGAAGGGTGAGGGCTCCGAGACACAAAGCACCTACAACAAGCCCATGCAAAGCCCAGCCTAAGTGCCACGTGCATCTCCGGCAGGTATTTGTTTGGTGCTGCAGCTCCTGGCAGCCCATTGCGGCTCAGCAACGGGACAGTGTCAGCGTGGCGGTGACAGGGAGCAGGGACAGACCTGCAGAGCTGTCCCTCACACTGGGGACTTGACCTTAGCAGACAACATCTAAATTCCTGTCTTTAAAAGCAGGTCAAGAGCCCAACCCTGCTGACGTGAGGACTCGGAGGATAAATGCTTTGAGGACTGGGAGGTTTTTGCTTCGCAGGCCTTGGGAACCTGGTTGGGTGGATCTGGTGGAGCCAGAGCTGAAATCTGGGGTGCAGCCCATGGGGGAAAGCCCCACAGGCAGCCTGGGGAGCCTGAGCTGGCTCAGGTGGGTTTGGGGCAGCAGGAAACCCACTCGCAAAGCCAGCTTGAGCATCTGCAGCCCCTCGTACCCAAGGCAGGAGGAGCCGGAGCCAGGCTGGGGCTGCCGGAGCCACAGGGGTTCCAGGGAGAGGGGGAATTACATAGAGAAAAGCAAAATTCATCCCCATAATTAACCTGTGCTGAAAATAATCAGTGGCTAATTTTATGTCTTTATGATTGCCTTTTAACCACGACTTATTAAAAGACAGGGAGAAAGAAGATTATGTCCTGGTGGGAGGATAAATGAGCGTTGCCATAGCAGCCAGGGGATGCTGCAGCACAGCTCGGGCCGGCTGGACCACAAACCGCAGCAGAAACCCGGGGCTGGCCAGGGCACTGTGACCCAGCCGAGCCGACAGCCTGGGAAGTCAAAGAGGATAGATTTAAGTTATCAGGCCGAAGCCAGAGAGTCAATATTTAGCCTGGACATGGAGCCCAGCCCTGTGCAGCCGGACCCTTGTCCATCACGCTGCTCCACTGCCCTCCGCAGCGCTTTTCCCTCTGCCTGGTCTCACAGCCGGATCGTGTTTCCCTCCGTCCCAGAGACACTTTTATCAGTCTCAGGGCAGGGAGAAGCTGGGATTTTGGGGGGTTTCAAGGGATTAGGAAAGAATTTGCCTCTGGGAATCTCTTTCCTCCATCTGCGTGGGATAAATTGTGCGATGGCGATGGAGGCTTTGCAGCTCGGTGGGGAACTGCTCAGAGCTAAACATGTGGAGGCAAAAACCCTGCTAGTCCCTCCCCACTGCAGAACTGGGTGTTGAAAAGCCCAGGAGAGGATGGGAAGAGCTCTCTGTCCCGTGGTCCCAAGCAGGAACGAAGCAGAAGGACGTTTTGCCCGGTTTCTGTGTGTGCAGACATTGCCAATTCAACCCCTGGGTTCTTTCCTCGCTGCCGGGGGGCAGGACAAGCGTCCCAACCTGCAAGCGCCGCAGAAAACCTCATTATTAACTGGGAGCAGCAGGGATTTTTTAGTTGGCCTGTTCATGATTTTCTGCTTTCATTATGTTGCTATAAAGCAAACACGCTTTGCCATTAACAGCCCTGACCTTACTGGAGCGGGAATCCAGCTGGGGACACGAACCTTGGTGTGCGCAGCCCTGGCACGGCGCGGGGGCTTCGCTTCCAGCTCCTGCCCTTCCTGCGTCTGCTGCAGCTTCTGCAGCGCATTATTTATACCGCAGCAGGGCTCGCAGCGTGCTCGGTCCTGTCTCTGCCAAAGAGGGGAAATCCCTGCCCTGGAAAGCAGACGGCTGCTCCCGAGTTCATTCGCTTCGTGGCGCTAAAGCAGGACCGTGACCTGGTGCCACCGGATGGCCAGAGCCCTGAGCGAAGAGTCCCCTCTGAGATGCCAGTGCTCACTTTATTACTCCTGTAAATCTTGCAAAGACCTTTTATACCTCTGCTAAAGAAAAATGCAGGTGCTGCAGATGTGAAACGTCACGGCGTCAGGATTTTTGTACCTGAAACCTTTCAGAAGTGTCTCTCCTTAGGAGAGGTGTCCCCAAAGCAGGACTACTCCAAGATGCGTAAGTCAGGTTCTTAGGGGCATGGTTCAGAGGTGGACTTGGCAGTGTTAACGGTTGGACTTGACTTGATCATCTAAAGGTCTTTTCCAAGCAAAACAATTCTATGATTCCAAGATGTGCTGCACCACATGCCCTGAGGACAGGAGCTTTTCCCCCAGCCCGTGCTGAGTTGGGGACTCTGGGTGCCCTTGCACAGGCAGTGCCAGAGCCCGATGGTCCTTTTCGGCTCCCCAGAAGAGTGATGCTTCATCCCCTCACCCTGCAGCGAGGACCACATCCCCACATCCCTGCCTGCCTCCCCAAGCGATGCCCGTGGCTGCGCTGGGCTCCTGGAGACCTGCCTGCAGGAGCAGGTACCGCAGGGAGGTCGGGGGTGAAGCAGCTGTTCTAAACACAGGCAAAAGTGGTTTTCACCAAGATTGTGTGAGCACGGCTGGTCCCAGGGGATTGCTCCTCCTCTCTGTCCCCTACCACTTGTTTAACTTCTTCATGTTGCACCTTCTGAGCAGCCTGCGCTGGGTGACGATGTCTGTGCCCATGGCAAGGGTTGGACTGGATGAGCTTTGATGTCCCTTCAACCCAAACTATTCCATGATTTCTGCCTCTCTACTGGCTCAGATTTGGGGAGCCCCCTCTCCGGGAGCTGCTCTTGAAGGGACAAGCTGCACCCCAGGTGCCCTTGAGAGCTACACCCCCTGCACCCCACGTTCCTCGCTCCAGCCCCTGCTTTCGATGCCTTTTCTGGGGCTGCGGCGCGGGTGCTCGCGCTCCCGGTGATTGGGTGCTATTTTGCTCCGGCACAGTTCGGCAGCTGTTGCTGTATATTATCCCAGAGCGCTGGAGCCAGCCGGGGGGCTGGAGGCGAGACGGAGGTGGTCGAGCCCCAGGTACAGTTTTCTGTGGCTTTTAACCCTTTCAGCCGGACGTGGGGCAGCCCGTGGGGGCAGCCCGTGGGCACAGCCCGGGGGCAGCGCTCGCCCCACTGCTGACCAGCGCTGGACTGGGGGCCGCGGGGCCCATGCTGGCGCTGCCACGCGAGCGTGCACAGAGAGAGCAGGGCGGGCGAGGGGACTATTTTTGGAAGTTTCTCTGATGTGAGTCAGTGGTAGGAGCAACCTCAGGAGCTCGTGCGGGAAAAGCTGCAGTGACAGCAGAGCAGAGCTGATTATTCGTTGGGTTTCTGCAATTTTGTGTATTTGAAAGAGGATCTGGAGTGCGTGCAGGGGAGTGGGGTGGATGGGCTGAGCAGTCGAACGGGAGGGTCCTGTGCAGGAGTCGGTGTGAGCCAAGGGCTGGAGCTGGGTTCTGGGGCTGTCGGTGGCCGTCCCTGCCCTGTGTGGCCTGGGCAGTGGTTGTGTGTTTGGCACGTGGGCGCTGGAGCTGGTCCGATGGGAACCAGCCCTGGGGAAGCCTGTTCTGCGGGTGACATAACCTGGCTGGGACTGAGGATCCCGCGTGGGCTGTAGAGTCCCAAAATGCATCCACCCCCTGCTGGGACATGGACCCACATCTCCATCTGGAGGGGCACAGACCCAGACATGGAGCCGGCCACCCGGGGGAGTGTGGAAGTCGCGGAGCTCTGCAGCCTCGGGGCAAAGCCTGGGAACGCTCCAGGGGCTGGAGGCGAAGCCCAAGGGATGGAGCTGTGAGAACAGCCACGCACCCTGCGACATGGAGCTGAGCTCAGCCAAGGACCGGGGGCCGCAGCGAGGATGCGGTGACATGGCGTGTGCCACGGGGCTCCGCCGCTCCTGACCTCCCGGTGTTTGTTTGATCCCTCTCGGTTTAGTGACAGCCCCTCCAAGTGACATGGCAGCAGGTCCCCCTGAGGTGCTGGAGAGAGACTTGGGCTGCCCCGCGGCCACCAACGCGCTGCCCGGGTGGGCAGGGAAGGGCAGGAGCAAAGGTACCTTGTCCTCACTGCAGTGCACTGGCTGGGAGGTGCCAATGGTCATGGCCGTGACCATGACCGTGACCATGGCTGTGGCTGTGCCAGCGGTGCTGGAGGCCTTGCAGGAGAGGGCTCAGCCAACAGAGATGGCTCTTTGTGGAAATCACGGGGTGACAAGGGGCGTCGAGGGGCACCCACATGGCATTGACCCCATGGGGATGTCGGCGTGGCCAGCGTGACCAGGGACTCGTGCCCTGTTCTCCTCGCACTCGTGTTTGCTCAGAAAGTGGGAATAGTTGTGTAGCTCAAAAACACAATGTGTACTTGGGGGAAAAACTCTTTAAGGAAAAATCCTCTGGTTTTGTGCTTTCCTCAGGGCTGGGAACCTCCGTCCAATGGAGAGTCCCAGGGCAGCTCCTTCGCTTCCCAGCCAAAAGGTTTCTTCCTATTTGTTTGTTTTGCTTCCAATGCCATGTCTTAGATTTCGTCCTGGGAACTGCGATTTTTTCTCTGCATTCATTCTTCCACCGGGGGAAAATAAATTAAATCCAGTTCAGAGTGGGGCAAAAATTCCTCCTTCTGGGGAGGCCTTGCGAGGATGTGGCGTCCAGATGTCAGCGGAGCCGGAGCTGCGTGCGGAGGTGCCAGGAGGGCTGAGGCCGCTCGGCGCTGGGCCCGTGTCGGAGCATCCTCACCCCAGGCCCAGCTGAACCGTGACAAAGCCCTGGGGACCCTCAGGGAGGTTTTTCTCTCTGGGAAAAGCCCTGAGAGTCACTCCCGAGCTCTGCGGCCCTCTTGGGTGGCTTGAGGTCTTCTTGGGGCTCTGGTTGCTTCACAGCGCCCGGAGCTTGTCCTGCTGTCCAGGCTCCAGCAGGAGCTGCCTCCAGCCCTGAGCAGTGTTGCTCCGGCTGCGTTTTCAGGGTATCCATGTGCTGTTTGTCCCCTCCATGTGCCTCGGCAGGGAGGTCACTGTCCCCCTCGCTGCAGCTCCCCGGGGATACCCGGGATGGGGCCGTTTTGGGGCTCAGCAGCCCCAGACGCACTCCAGGATGCTCTGACCCCCTGACATTTCCAGCTGGCACCGCGGTGGCCAAAGGCTTCTGAAACTGCCCTCCAGGGGTGACCTGGCTGCACTAACGGGGAAATGAGGCCATAATGTCCCCACTCTGCCTTCTGTGGCAGAACCACGCGCCCCAGGTGACCCCCACCTCCCCAGATGTTCTGCCTGACGCTCCATGCTGTGCTTGCCTTTAGCAGATGCTGACGGGCCGGTGAGCAGCGTCGTGGAGAGCGGCGGAGCCCATGTAAGTGTGCGGCATCGCGGGGCTGCCGGGGCCCTGTGCCGGCGGGGCTGAGCAGGGGGTGTCCCGCGGGGGGTTCAGCCCAGGAGGGCCCTGCGGGGCGATGCACAGGGGGAGCGAAGGCCACGTCCTCCAGCTGTCGCTGTCACTGAGACCTGCGGTGGGTAACGCTCCCCCGTGGCACCGCTCCAGTGCCAGTGACACGGGCCAGCAGCCAGCCCGGCCACCAAACCCCCCTGAGCCCCGACGCCGTGTGTCCCGCGCTCCCTCTGCTCCCGCTGCCCCAAACCCACTGGGGAGGCCACAGCGGGTCCTGTATCCCACCCTCAATGGAGCCGTGCTCACCTGGGCAGGTGAATCCAGCCCGAAGGCAGCTCTGGGGGTGTTTGCTCAAACACAACTGGGGATCAGCAACCACCAGCCCACCCGTGTGTGCTGGGGCTGCACCCAGCGCCTGCTCTGCGGCACAGAGCCAGCTGGTGGCTAAACCCCTCTTAGCAGACATGAAGAATCCCATCTCAGCCTGGTTTTAAGGCTGTGGATGGGGATACACGCACCAGGGTGAGGAATCACAGGATGATTTTGGTTGGAAAAGCACCTCAAAATCATGGAGTCCAACCATAACCCACCCCTGGCACTGCCCCATGTCCTGAGAACCTCATGTCCGTCTGTCCAGCCCTCCGGGGATGGTGACTCCAGCACTGCCCTGGGCAGCCTGTTCCAATGCCCCACAGCCCTTTGGGGAAGAAATTGTTCCCCAGATCCAACCTCAACCTCCCCTGGTGCAACCTGAGGCCGTTTCCTCTGCTCCTGGCGCTCATTCCTGGGGAGCAGAGCCCACCCCCCCCTCCCTTCAACCTCTTTCCAGGGGCTAGAGGAGGCCAGGGCCCCGCTTGGTGTCTCTGAGCAGGATCTGGACGAGCTGGAGCTGAGCATGCCAGAGCCGGCACCGCTCGGTGCGGACAAGAAAGCGGCGGAGAAGAAGCGAGTGGAGAAGGTGGGAGCGAAAGGCGGCGCTGCCGGCCCTCCAGGTAGGCGTGCAGGAAAGCCCTTTTCCCCACTTAGCTCCAGGACGCTGTGGTGCCATCGCACCCCAAACAGCTCAGACTCAGCCCCCACAGCACTCTTTTCAACCCCTGAATGGTGCAAATACCCCTGCCCTTCCCACCCCAGCACAGAGCCCTTTGCCTCCCCAGCTCCCCCAGTAACGCTGTTTTCCTCGGGGGTCCGCAGTCCCCAGGAGCCTCCCGGTGCAGAGGAAGGTGGAGCCCCCCGGGCTGGACCCCGCGGAGGAGCCGCTCCTCTGGGAAGGGCTCACCCTCAACAAGTGCATCCTGGTGGCCTCGGTCGTCGCCCTGCTCAGCGTCACCTTCCAGGTGCTCCAAGGTGAGCCGGATGGAGGGGGACGGGGTGGCCAGACCCTGCTGCCACCTCCTGCCACCTCCTGCCACCTCTCCCCGTCTCTCTTGCAGCGCCGTGCTCCAGGGAGGGAGTCAGCCCGGGCAGGCAGGACCCTCCACCACCTCCCCTGCATGGTGGGTTTGGATGCTCCAGGCTGCCCCGATTCCCCAAATCCAGCCTGAAACGGGGCCACGTCCCAGGGTGGGGTGGCCCTGGGACCCCATGTGGCAGCCTCATCCCCTGGTGACGGTGGCCTGTCCCTGTCCACTCCCAGAGGTGGTCAGCGCCGAGGAGGAGGAGGTCCAAGAAGTGGTGACGGCCCAGCCTGCCCAGCCGGAGAGCAGCATGTTCAAGGATGATGATGGTGACGGCGACGACGATGACGGTGATGATGATGATGAAGCTGACAGCAACCTGGTACGGGTCTGGGCTGGGGGGAGAAGGAGCATCCTCGGGAGCATCTCATCCCTGGGTGAGGGGTCCCGCTTCCTTGGGCTGTGTCACCTGCTCCTGGTCCCCTCTGTCCCCACCCCAGGCAGAGCCCTGGATCTTCAAGAAGTGGTTTGGCCGCTCGACACCGGAGGACGAGGACGAAGAGCCTGTGGATGTCCCCGAAGTGCCGCTAGCTGTGACAGAGGTGAAGAAGAGTCAGGAGAAGAAACCAGAGAAGACGGAGAAGGAGGAGAAGCTGGAGAAGCTGGAGGAGGAGAAAGCCCAGGAGAAACCAGAGAAGGAGGAGAAGGAGGACACACCAGAGGAGGAGGAGAAGGAGGAGAAGCCAGAGAAGGAGAAGAAGCCCCGGGAGAAGAAGAAGAAGAAGGAGGAGAAGGCCCGGGAGCGCCGTTCCGCCCAGGAGTGGAGCGGCCGCAGGGAGGCACGAGCCAAGGACAGGGCGCTGGGGGACAGGCCCAGCAGAGCCCTCAGGGCCCCCCGGGAGCCGGAGCAGCCGCCCCAGAAGCAGCGGGGCCGGGAGGGGAGGGAGAGGCGGCGGGAGCGGGACGAGCCCCGGCGGGAGGGCTGGAAGGGCCGTCCGGGCAGGGCCGAGGGCGGCAGGGAGAGCCCGACGCGGGACTGGCGGCAGCACAAGGGCAGGAGGCCCTGGGAGCCGGCGGCCACGCCGGGGCGGGAGGGGACGGCCCGGCACAGGGAGGGCAAGAGGCGCGACTGAGGCTGAGGCAACCAGGGGCTCGATGGTGCCGAATCCAGGGGGGTCCAGCCTGCTGTCAGCCCAGTGATGGTCACCAGGGACACCCCGGCTGGCAGTGCAGGCTCCAGGACCCCCGAGCAGCGGCAGAGCAGCCGGGAGCCCAACACGAGCTCCCTGGGGACTCTGGGCCCCCCTGGATTTGATGCACAAAGGCAACCCGAAAGGCCCCGGGGAAGGGGCTTCTCATCTGGGCTTCGCGTTATTTCTCCATCCCCACATGAAACCTCTTGTATTTCACTTCCACTCGTGGTCCCTGAGGCACCGGGGGGGCACAGGGATCCCAGCGAACAGAGTTTGTCTCCACACTGTGTAGCTTTTGAATTCAGTGAATGATTTTATTTAAAGCAAATCAAGAGAGAAGTGTATTCTGTATTCTGAGGGATGTCGGGAACGAGCACCCTGCTCTTGCCAGGCCCTGGTGCTGCTGTCACAGGGCGGCACGAAGCTGGTGACAAACCAGGGCTGGAGAGCCTGTCACCCAGGGTCCCCTTGGGCTTTGCCTTCACGGAGCCGCTTTTAGGAATGAAACACAAGTGCAATATCACACAGCGCTGAAGCAACTACAGGAGACGTTCGCAGCCCCAACCCACGGCAGGTTTAGGTATTTGCTAAATCAATAGAGGTTAAAATAAACTATTTTCATTTTTAATAAGATATTAAATTGAATGTTTTAAAAAAAGAAAAGACGGAAAGAAATTGTCATCCCTGGTTATGTTGGTGTGTTCTGTGTGTCCCCCCCAGGGCTCGTGGCCAACGCGGGTCCCCAGGCGGGCTGGGGGACGGGGCTGTGTCCCTGCCAGCTCCGTGGGGACACTGCAGAGCCCAGGGCTGGTCCCAGCGCTGGGACGGGCCCAGGAGCTGCTCTGCAGGTGTCAGAGCTGCAGCCCCGGTGGCTCTGGAAGATGATCCGGGGTGGCCGGGCTCTGGGCCGAGCGGCGGGGCCGCGGAGCAGGTGCTTTGGCAGCAGCGTGTCCCCGCTCCATGGGTGGTGTGAGCAGCCCCGGAGCTGTAAGAGGATCGCTCCCTGCCCTCCCCCGGGAGCGGGTCAGCGCGGGGCGGTGCCGACGTGACCCAGCACCCAGGACACGTCCCTGGGAAAGGCCGGGCCCTCTGGGGGGTTTTGCCTCTTGTCCTGCTTTGGCAGGCGGAGCTGCATGGCTGGTGGGGCTGAGTTATGGGCTGGTAAACGGCCAGAGGATGCTGCCAGCTGGGGGGGCTGGAGGGAGCAGCAGTTGCCCTGTCTGGTTGCTACAGGAGCAGAAAGCAAGGGATAAATAACGTGTCCTGGCCGAAGCCATGAGCCTTGACCTCCCGCAATGGCCCCGCAGCAATGTACCCAGCCCAACCCCACAGCACAGCCCCACGGGCACCCCCGGCATCAGGAACGGGGCTGCGGGGCGGGCACCAGGGACCAGCACGGCTACGGACAAACCCAGAACCAGAGCGACGCTAATGAACAAACCATGGGGAAAGGACACACAGGGAGCTCCTTTCTCCGAGAGAAGCACCAGCTCCCTAGCGAGGGCAAACGTGGGTTGGGGAGAATGGGCCGAGGGCGAGTGGCGAGGCGGGCAGGAGCCTCTACCGACAGCCACACTCCTCTGCCACCATGTTGGGGAACTTGCGGATCTCCAGCCCCTCGGCTGAGAGGCTGATGATGAGCTGGTCCGAGTAGCGGACGGGGACGCAGCAGGGAGCCCGCTGCAGCGGGGAGCCCCGCTCCTGCATGCCCAGCAGCAGCACCGTGTGCGAGTGGTAGCTGGGGACGCGGGTGGAGAGGGGCAGCTTGCAGGGGCCCTCGCAGTTGTTGGCGGCGTAGACGGTGGGCATGACGATGAACTTGCGGTCGCGCAGGTCGATGGTGAGCTCCTGCAGACGGCAGTGGGCCTGGTGCCGCGCGCTGCGGTTCTGCCGCAGCACCTTCCTGCGCTCCTGCCAGCGCGCCCGCACCGTCTGCAGCGCCTTCAGCAGCAGCAGCGTGTGCAGCTTCCCCGAGCCCGGCCGCCGCTGCTCGCTCTGAGCCTGGCCTGGACCCGGCGGGTAGTAGCAGAAGCTCAGGAGATGCTGGAAGAGCCCCGTGTTTGCTTGGAAAGCCGGGATGTCCCTCAGCTCCTGGATCACCGCCTGCAGCTTGCCCAGCAGCAGCTGCAGCACGGTCCCCTCGGGCTGCCAGCCCCCCAAGTGCTGCTCCAGCACGGCCCCGCTGTCCTGGGGGAAGAGCAGCACTGAGGGCTCCTCTGACTGCACCAGCCGCTCCAGCGCTGCCTCCTCCGACAGGTTGAGCAGCTGGTGAGGGAGGGTCTCCATCACCTGGAAGTCCAGCCAGTGCTGGGAGCTGGGCTGGGTGGGCGGCTCGCTGGAGGGGCTGGGCGGGCTCAGGACCTGACGGATGAACTGGGTCAGGATGCCCAGGAACTGGCTGCTGGCACCAGGCGCTGGGGACGAGATGTTGCCCTGGCTCGGGGCGGTGGGGGACGGAAGCTCCTCTGGCTCAGGCTGGGGGGGGCTGTGAGGAGAATACGGAGAGGGTGACAGGGACCCCTTGTGCCCAGGCCCTGCCCCACATCCTCCCACCACAGTCCCACAGGAGAAGGACTGGGGCTGCCCCTCTCCGCCCCCAGCCCCAATGTTTTACAGACCTGAGCTGTGGATATGGAGCCACGTCCAGCACCCCGTCAGCAGAGAGGTAGGGAGAAGGGCCCAAAGCCACCTCCTCCTGCCATGACCTGGCCAGCAGGAGCAGCACAGGGGTCATCCTGGTGAAGCACTTGTCATCAGAGCCAAAAAGGAGCTGCTGGGCTTCCGTGGGGGTCAAGGGGGTACCTGAGGGAGAGAGAAGAAGGTAAGGATGGTGATACAGAATCATAGAATCATTTTGGTTGGAAAAGACCCTCAAGATCATGGAGTCCAACCCTTCCCCAGCCCTGGCACTGCCCCATGTCCTGAGAACCCCATCTCCGTCTGTCCAGCCCTCCAGGGATGGTGACTCCAGCACTGCCCTGGGCAGCCTGTTCCAATGCCCCACAGCCCTTTGGGGAAGAAATTGTTCCCAGATCCAACCTCAACCTCCCCTGGGCAACTTGAGGCCATTTCCTCTGCTCCTGGCGCTTGTTCCTGGGGAGCAGAGCCCGACCCCCCTGGCTCCAAGCTCCTTTCAGGCACTTCAGAGATCAGAAGGTCTCCCCTCAGCTCCTGTTCTCCAGCTGAACCCCCCAGGTCCCTCAGCTGCTCCCATCACACTTGTGCTCCAATGCACCGGGGTGTCCCACAGCCCCTCATTACAGAGAGGACCCAAACACCCAAGGCAGAACCCAGAGGACACGGACATCCCCCCATGTCCCTACCTCCCTCTCCTCGGTGCCTGATGACCAGGGTGGCCTCGAAGCTGAGCCGCTCGCTGCTGCGGGTCACGGACGCTCCGGCAGCTCCCAGGACCAGGTACCGGCTGCCCCTGCCCGGGCAGATGCTCTGCACGGGGGCAAAAAGCGCCGGAGCACCGAAGGTGTGGGGAGACACCGAGGGGGACACGCTCAGATCCCCCCCGCTGTGGTCCCTGCTGGGTGCGGGTCACCCAGCCCGCGGTGTCCCCAGCCAGCCCGGCACTGCCCCGCTGCTGGCCCGGGGACCCGCGGACCGAGCTGGGGACACCGCGCTGTCCCTGTGCTGTGTCCCTGCCCGCAGCTGGGGACAGGGAAACAGCACCATCTTCAGGCACCGCCAACCCGCCGGACGGCGGAGATGCTGGGGGGGTGGGAACGGGACTGGGAGAGGGAACGGGGCTGGGACAGGGTGGGAAGGGGATGCGGGGGGGGTGGAAAAGGGAAAGGGCCAGCAAAACTGAGACCCCCCCCCAGACCCCCCCGATCCCAGGCCCGGATCCCCAGCCGTGTCACCCACCTGCTCCCGCGCCAGCCCCGGGCCGCTGAGCAGCAGCTCCGCGGGGTGCGCGGCGGCCCCCGGGTAGAACAGCAGCAGCGCTCCCCGCAGCTCCCCCAGCGACCGGCCCACCTGGGCCTGGAAATCCAGCCCGAACCGCAGCGTCGCCTGCGCTGCCCACTGCACTATGGGGACAGGATGGGACGGGGGTCAGCGGGGGTGAGGAGGGGGTCTGGGGCTGAGCACCCGTCCCAGCAGTGGTCAGAGCATCGGGGACAGGGGCCAACGGGGCATGGGGATGCGGCAAATCCCCTTCTCTGCTTTGGGGGGTTGCAGCGGGTGAACCTGCAGCCCCGGTGAGCGGAGCTGCCGCGCTCCCAGAGCAGCAAATTCTTATGGGCAGAACCCCCTGCAAATCACTTCTCCCATGGCAGCTCCGCCGGTGGCTTGGGGACATCGTGGCTGTTTGTCACAGCCAGCAGAGCTCCCCGGGGAAGAGCCGCTTCCCCCATTGCCCGGGGCGGATGAGCTCAGCTGGAAATCCAAAACTCAGGAGGGGAGGAAGAGATTTCAAGGAAAGAGAAACAACCATGATTCTCTTGCTGCATGGGATTAAAGCCCAGGGTTCAGCCAGGGTGCCCCCCCTCGAGCACAGATCTTACCCCCGAGACGGGACAGAGGGACACAGGACAGAGGGAGAGGGGACAGAGGGATGTGTGCTGCTGGTTTTTGCCCAGGACCCAGAGCCATTAAGGCAGAAAGTGGTAAACACTCATCATCTCCAAAGCAGAGCAGAAGCCACCTGGGCAGGAATCACAGTCAGGGACGAGGCTCCCTGTGCATCAGTGCTGTCATCGCCACCGATGCTTCTTAAAAATCTACCCAGAAAGGCATTTTACTGCAGCACTTTGCTCATTTTTCAAAACAACCCAACCCCGCCTATGTAATCCTGTGTTTAAATCCCCCCGGGCCCTCTGCCGGCCCGGCTCAGCCTGGGCACAGGGATTGCTCACCAACCTTCCTCCAGGTGCAGCACGAGGAGTCGCTCGGGCCCAGGCTCCTGCAGGTGCGCGTGGATGCGCCGCAGGGGCTGCAGAGCAGCACCCGCGTCCCGGCCCGGGCACAGCCCCAGGGCCTCCAGCTGGTTCTCGTCCCAGCCCGTGCGCTGGCTCAGCAGCTTGATGAAGCCGCTCTCATAGCGGGTGAGCACACCCACCACGTCCAGGTGCCGCGGGCTCGGCCCCTCCTGGTCCATTTTCACCCGGCAGACGGGTCCCTCCAGCCCCCCGAGCGGCCACGGGTGCCCTGTGTCCATCCAGCCCGTGGGCCCATCCTCGGCCACCCCCCAGAGGCATCTTGCTGCTGGGCTGGGCTTAGAAAAGAGGTGAGGAGCAGCGGGCGCCCTTGATCTCACCGCCAGGCTGGGGCTCGCTCCCTCCTGTAAACTCGCATTTTCTCTCTTCGCGTCAAGTCCCGGCTGCCCCGGTGGGCTGAGCTCCAGCCGGGCGACTGGGGAAACCCTTTCCCCTTCGCTCCCCGTTTTGGGAAACGCTGCAGAGGGGAGTGACAGCACCAGGTACGGCAAAAGCACCCTGAGAGCAGCCTCCATCTCCCGCTTCCACTCCCCACGCTGGGGCAGAACGGAGGACGCGTCTCCCTTTTAAAAACCGGTGGCCTTGAGTTGACAACGCACACCACACCTCCCCTGAGAAACTCGAAGGCTGTCAGGCCCGAGAGGAGGGAGGGATGTTTTAAAGAAACTTTTTTGTTCTATTTTTGGGTTTGCAGCTAGAATTGGAAACGTAAAAAGAAAAGAAAACGTTAATGATGTTTCCCTTACTCGTAGGGATGCACGGCCTTGACTTCAGATGTTTTCTACCGGAGGATGGATGTCGAGATCTTCATGGGGACCAGACTATTCCCATCAGTGGTGAAACAGCAGGAGGGAACAACGAGCCAGAGGAGGAGGAGGGGGACAAAGGCAGATAATGGGCAGAAACTAAGTAAATGTATAGAAAGCGTTCTCCTCTTGGGGGTGGAACCTCCCCCTTCAGCTGGCACCTCGTGGGGGCTCTTAACAACCTGGACAGGACAATCTCATGGGTGACTTTGAACACTTTAGTCTTGACTTCAAAAGTCTCACAAGTCTGAGCACAAGTGTGATGGGAGCGGCGGAGGGACCTGGGGGTTCACCTGGAGAACAGGCTGGTGAAGGTGAACCCTCCTCTGCAGGAGCGGCGACAAGGACACACACCTGGCACTGGGGAGACCTTAGTGTGGCCTTTCTGGACTTAAAACAGGCTGATGAGAAAGATAGGGACAGACCTTTGAGCAGGGCCTGTTGCGATAGGACAAGGGGTGATGGTTTTAAACTAAAGGAGGGAGATTCAGGCCGGACATGAGGAAGGAATTGTTGGCCCTGAGGGTGGTGAGAGCCTGGCCCAGGTTGGCCAGAGAGGTGGTGGATGAACCATCCCTGGAGACATCCCAGGCCAGGCTGGATGGGGCTCTGAGCAACCTGAGCTGGTGAAGATGTCCCTGTCATGGCAGGGGTGGCACTGGGGGAGCTGGGAAGGTCCCTTCAACATAAACCATCTGTGATCCTGCACTGAGATCCAGTTCAGTAAAACGAATCCTGGAAAGGACAGAGAGGAGAAATCTCAGACTTTCTGCTTTTTAATGGGAACCAAATGATTGTTTGAAGGAAACATTTAGTATAAATAAAACCACAGATGAGTGAAAGCTTGCCAAAACTAACCCAGCGGTGGGAGGACAGAGACAAAAACATCGGACATGACAGCAGGTGCTTCATAACGGTACAGACATTAATGAATTACGGTAATAAAGGAAGATTTAAGAGATCTCTGCCCTGCCCCAGAGAGCAGGGAGGAGGAGGCAGCTGCTGGGGAAGGAGGATTCTGTGTGGAACCGTCAATGAAATCCCGGCCGGTGCTTTTTCAAGGCCGCCTGAGTGGGAGCCCAGACCCATTTTCTCCTATAGATGTTTCCAGCTTCAAGCTGGCACCACCTGAGCTCCGGTGAGAGGAGGACGGAGGCTTCCAACCGCAGCAGCGACCGCAACCCTAATTCAGCAGGAAAATCAAGAATCGGATGTAGAAAATTCTGCTGTGATTACTGGGGAGGCAGTGACAGGATCCTTTCCATGTGTCAAGTCTCCCCCTCGCTGAATAAACAGCTCGATAAAGGACTTCAGTTGAATAGCAACTGATTAACTGGCTGCTAATTAACAGGATGTGCAGTTTGAGGGGGGTTAACATGCTACCAGCGCAGCTGAGCTGGGGCTGATGGAGCCATTCAGTCAGGAGAAGTGCCAAGTGATTTCCAATCCTTTACCTCCTCTTTGGAGAATTTCCAAACTAAAACCAGGCTGGGAATATTTTATGCACTTAAGGCCTAAAGAAAGTTGAAGACATGGCAACATTTTCAACCAAGACAGAGAGAAAGGAAAACTGAAAAATCTTTTAATGAACCTACAGGATTGAGTCCAACTCACGGGCCTACAAAACCGCGATATTTCTCTGAATCGGTCGTGATCTGCGTATAAAAAGAGACGAGCGAGAGGGGTCCGGCGGGACCGAGTCCAGGAGGGGCTTCAGTTGGAGGGTGGCGGCGGGGGGATGGCGCCGGGCCCCTCGGTGGGGAGCGGGGGCCTCATCATGGGTGGCAGAGGAGCTGGGGGAGGGACACCGGGCGCTGGCGGCAGCTGCGGCGGCACTGGGGGCGGTGGCACCGGGCCTGAGGGGGGCATGGGGGGCAACGTCAGCCCCCCTGGCGGCGGTGGCGGCAGTGAGTCGGGCAACGGCGGCCGGGGGGGCAGCCCGTTCATCAGCGGGGGCGGCGGTGGCCGCTTCACTGTGGGCGGCCCCGGTGGGAGGTTTGGGGGAGCTGGAGGCTTCTCCATCTTGAAGTGGAATTGGAGGAAGAACTGGGGAGAGAGGAGAGAGAAGGGAGTGGTGATGCTCAGGACAACCCTGTGCTGTCCCCCAGCACGGCTGCTCGGCCTCTGGGAACAGCTCAGAACCCCCTGGCCCAGCATCACCACATTCAGGACTTGCGCAAGTCTAGTCCAGCGCTTAACTCCTCTGAAACTGGTTCTAAGCACTAAGCTCCCTGTGACGGGGTTGGTAACCCCACTATTCACTCGGCCCCTGCTCTCATGTGCGATACCAACAAGCAGACCCACGCACGGGCCCAGTGCACGCAGCTCCGTGCAGGAAACACGTGGCCGGGAGCCACAGAGAGGACACATCAATGTTTTACACCATCCCGCTGCTGCTGACAGCACCGAGGATTCCGCCTCCTGCGTTAAACCTCACAAAGATCAGACACAGGAAGATCTTTCTGTCAGGGGGTCACTGCAGGGTTGCATTGAAGGAATGAAGATTTTACAATCATTGAATCATTTTGGTTGGAAAAGCCCCTCAAGACCATCGAGTCCAACCGTAACCCACCCCTGGCACTGCCCCATGTGCTGAGAACCTCATCTCCGTCTGTCCAACCCTCCAGAGATGGTGATTTAACCATTTCGCACCAAAGCCAACACACCTGCACTCTCCCACCCGCAGTGCTCAGGTACCTGTTTGGTTTCCCTGTTCCAGTGGGTCCAAAACTTTCCTTCTGCCTTGTCAATTTCTCTGCTTGGCACCTGCAAACCAAAAAAGCCCCAGGAGTTATTATTAGCACCACCAGATTAGCTCAATGGCCCTTTTTAGCACCAAAGCCTGTGAGATAAGCACAGTTATTCCAGGCGCCTGTGAGATTCGCTCGTCTCGGATGTTATTAGATAGAGATGGGGGCAGGAAAGAATTAAGTTACTTCCCTATCGGTCAAGGACAAGTGTGCTGGCAAGAAATCTGCTCTTAACATCTGCACGGGCTGAGGAGCAAAGCCCAGGCGGCTCCTCCCTGCACCAGCGGCTCCCAGAGCTCAGTGCACAGCCTGCTCATCAGGCCAGAGCCATCCGCCAATACTCCACAGGGTTTCACGACTTCCAGTCACGTCTTCTCACCCCCACTTTCCACTAACATGGATTCTAGTCTATAAGGACGCTCGCTGGGAATTCATATCTTGGAAAATACGGTCACTTCCCCAATGGGCAAGTCAATGAATCCCCAGGCTCACCTTAAAAGCAATGGTTTCGTAGGGCTCGGCCGCCATCAGCAGGTACTGCCAGCGCCTGTCGGGCGGCTCGATGCGCTGCTCGTAGGCCGACATGAACCGGTGCCGCGGCATGATGCTCTCCGCGATCTCCGGATAATCGATCTGCCAGGCGGCATCGCAGCGTTAAGGAGAAAATTCCCCCTTTTCGCTCCCCCTTTGTACCAAACAACCCCCCCATCTACGAAATGTATCGAGAGATCAGCTACAAACAGAAAACTTTGTGTCCGAAGGAAACAGCGAGTCGGCTACAACTGTGGATTTGCCTCCGCAGAGAGCAGCAGAGGACTAGCAAGGCCTTCTTTTTTTAATTAGTATTTAATGAATCCTGCAAAGAACTGCTCATTTAGCAGCACTTTTACCTGGATAACCCAAAACCCATGAGTTTGAACAGTCCCTCACCTGGAAGAGGAGGCTCTGCTGGCCTGTTTCAGGGTCTCTCTGTTTGGTCACTGTAAAGAAAATGAAGCTCAATATGTCACATCGCAGGGTCAGAGCAACGTTATTTCCACCCTAGGAAATGCACAAAGCTTCTAACAGCAAAGCATTGTAAGATTTTTCTCTTATTTCTAGAAAAAAGGCCACATTGTCTTGAACCGAAGGATCTCTACTGGAATTCAGCTGCTGTGGGGGAAAGACACCGAGCACTGCAGAGCAAAGCCAGGAGATAACGACGCCAAGTTTTGTACTGAAGGCCAAAACACGGAGGAATTCGGAGGAAAAAAATCAAGTCATACATGCAATGAGTGATTTATG
The DNA here is from genome assembly GCF_037038585.1 of Patagioenas fasciata. Taxonomy (NCBI): domain Eukaryota; kingdom Metazoa; phylum Chordata; class Aves; order Columbiformes; family Columbidae; genus Patagioenas; species Patagioenas fasciata. Next base: position 3,722,971 of record NC_092546.1, on the reverse strand, counting down.
AGCATTAGCGAAAGCGCAATAAAAGCAAGAGACTGAAACAAAGTCATCATCTCCCGCACGGCTCCGAGTAAGAGCTGAAAGACTCAGACACGTCCATCTATTATTAAAACGGTTCCAACTCGAGCGTCAGCAATAAAGAGACGTTCCACAGGTCATTTAAACAATAAAGGGCAATCAGGAGATGGGGCCATATCTTATTCATGGGCAGATCTGCTAAAATGGCTGATTAATAATTCACTGTGCTCTGGGCAAGCTCTGGAAGGCATCAGGTATCTCTTAAGTGTCTTCCAAAATAGAACCAGATTGGGAAGTTTTCATATATTTAAGGGTTAAGGGAAGCTGAACAATTCTGGTGTCACATCTGGTTGGGGCCAAAACGGACCAGGGGGTTGAAGGAAAAGGTTCTTGCTGGAAATCTCCCACCTTTATAACCCGGTCGTCCAATTTTCACAAATTTCTTCACTTCTACTTTAACTTTCTCTGGTGCGGGCTGGGCAGGGGCTTCTTTGGCTTCCTTGGCAGCTCGACGAGCCCTGGAATTGTTTGAAATGTGCCGAATTTAAAAGGTTAGCCGCTCTTGTTTTGAAACGATACACAGAGAGAAAGAAAAAACACAAGCCAGTCACCTAAACCAAAGCAAAATGGAATTCTGACAATAAAACCCACAAAATGGGGTCAGTTTTGGGCCCCTCAGCACAAGAAAGACCTTGAGGTGCTGGAGCAAGTTCAACTGGCTTTGAGATAGAGCTCAAAACAGTTCGCCCACCCCATTTTTTTGGAGTAGCTCTGGGTTCTGCCCCCCAGCTGGGGGGAACAAATATAACCAGAGAACAGACAGACACACAAACAGCCTGTGCTGCTGGAGCTCAGGATCTATGGATGCACCCGAGTACCTTTGGAAGCACTCAGGGAAGGAGAATAAAGCTACAGCAGAAAACAACTTACAAATTGGTCTGATGCTTCTTCCCCTGGGTATGCGCCAAGTAACTGCCCTGAAATGAAATACAAGGTGGAAGAAGTGAAATGCAGGACAGATCCTGTCACAGAGAGAGACAACCCTGTGCTGACGAGGATGTTTTAATGCTCAGCAGAGAGGAATCTTAATCGAAAAAATGCAGATTTCTGATGCCTAAACTGTCACAAAGTGTCAGGTTTGACACCACCTGCCCAGCAGCTCCTCCCCAGGTCCTGGCACTTCATTATTGTAAAACAACAGCTGTGGATCGAGGCAGCTCCTCACTCACCTCATTGTTGTGCAGCGTCAGGCACAGCTTGCACTCGTAAGAACCCAAGTGGTTTTTCATAAAATAAGGGTCCTAGGAAGAGAACTATTTAAGTTACAAGCAAAACACACAGCAAAATAACAGAATAATCAAAATAATGCTGAACTTCGGCTGCTCTGGGAGAACTGAGTTTGTAGATTTAAATGAACAGCATAACTCTGCTTTACGACTATGAAAAGAGCAGCAAGAACGGCTTTCTTAATTGGTGACGAGAGCCATAAAACAGTATAAACCCAAACAACTCCTAAGAAAATAACTGAAAATAACGTAGTAACAGCTACTCAAATACGTGAGTCTCTGTTTGGACCCACCACAAATGTTCCTCATTCAACTCCCATGTTATCAGAAACAGAAGTAATTTAATTCTGACCCACAACTCTCCACAAAGTCTTTGCGCTCACCTTGTTGATGTCGATGGTTTCCAGCGCCAGCTGTCGCAGCCGCTCCCGCCGGTCCCGGTTACTTTCCGAGGCCGAGGCGACGCCTCCGCTCCCGGTTTTACCTCCAGGGCGATGCTGAAAATCCATGATGGGGCCTTGGGGGCTTCAGATGCTTATGGAGAAAAGTCTGGAAATGCAAAGAGAGGCGATGTGAGCGGTGACTAAGGTCTCTCCTAAGCTCACAGCGCCATTTAGACCTGGCCCTAAGGACACAAAGAGCAGCACAAGCGCTGCCCTGGGCATGGGAGGTGACTTAAAACGTGGCAGGTCTTGTAGTGCTGCCTCTGGCAAGGGAAATGATCCCAGATACCAACCCGCAGACCCTTCCCCGCTCCTCAGCCCTTTCTTCTGCACAGAGACAACAAAGAGCCCCCAGCCCCCCGGGCAGGGAACAGCCCCAGAAGCTGCTGTGGGGTAAAGCCCTGTCCCCACAGCCCCAATGTCACCCCACACAGCCCCAAACCCTTTGCGAGGGTCAGACCCCCGCAGGGCCAGGGGCTCTGCACAGCGTCCCCAAATTTCTGCTGAGGTCCCAGAGTCCCCTCGTCCCTCAGCAAGGGCCAAACCCCCCTATAAACAACAGGGGGGAGACCTTTGCAGGCAGGACACAGAGACCCTCAACCCCCCAGCGAGGGCCAACCCTCAAACACCCCCAGACCCTCAGCGAGGGCCAACCCCCCCCCAAACACCCCCAGACCCTCAGCGAGGGCCAACCCCCCAAACACCACCAACCCCTCAGCGAGGGCCAACCCCCCCCAAACACCCCCAGACCCTCAGCAAGGATCAGGCCCCCCCGCAAACACCCCGAGCGGGGGCCAAGCCCCCCGCGAACACCCCCGGCCCCTCAGCAAAGGCCCAGGCCCCTCTCCCGAGCCCCCTCACCCGGGTCCCCCTGCTCCGGCCGCCGCTCCCGCGCTGCCCCCTCAGCCCCACGCAGCTTCCGGTTTCCGGCGCGAGCGCTGCCGGGGCGGGAGGCGCGGTTCCGGTTCCGGTGCTGGGCGCGGCCATGGGGCGGCGGCCATGAGGTACAACGAGCGGGAGCTGCTGAGCCTGGCCCGGCAGCCCGCCGAGAAAGCGGCCGAGATCCTCATGAGGCTGCCCAAGAAGGGGAGCGGTGAGCGGGAGTGAGAGCTGGGGCACCAGGGTGATGGGAGCGGCTGAGGGACCTGGGGGGTTCAGCTGGAGAACAGGAGCTGAGGGGAGACCTTCTGATCTCTGAACTGCCTGAAAGGAGCTTGGAGCCAGGGGGGTCGGGCTCTGCTCCCCAGGAACAAGCGCCAGGAGCAGAGGAAACGGCCTCAAGTTGCGCCAGGGGAGGTTGAAGTTGGATCTGGGAACAATTTCTTCCCCAAAGGGCTGTGGGGCATTGGAACAGGCTGCCCAGGGCAGTGCTGGAGTCACCATCCCTGGAGGGCTGGATAGATGGACATGAGGTTCTCAGGACATGGGGCAGGGACAGGGGTGGGTTGGGGGTGGACTCCATGATCTTGCGGGTCTCTTCCAACTGTGGTTCTGTGACCCGGGAGGCTGGTGCAGATGGGGCAGGGCTGGGTGGGATTGGAGCTGTTAGGTGGACGTGGGGAGAGGGGCTGGGAGAACTGGGTGCCCTGGGGGTTGTACTGGAGAAGCAGGGCTGGGAAGCTGGGGGTGGGAGCAGAGCATGGCTGGGGAGGTTGGGACTGGCTCTGTGGGGTGGGCAGCACTAGGGACACTGGTGTGTAAGGGGGGCAGCACCAGTAGCAGCTGCTCATCTGGAGGGTACAGGGCTGGTGGGGCTGGCGTGGAGGTGCCATGGTTGGGCTGGAGCTGGTCCAGGCTGTGAGAGACCAGGGGGTCAGAGAAAAAGGCTTTTTCCTGAAATTGCCCAGGGAGTTTCCTCCCAAACCAGTGTGGGAGGACAAGTGTTAAGAAACCCCTTCCCCCATCCAGACCCTTCCCTTTCCAAGGACTGTGTCCCTCAAAGGTGACATCTGTGCAGGGCTCCCCGTGTTTGGAGCATTCCCATGGTGGCTTTGGCCCCGTCGTGTCATGTGTGTGTCTGTGATGAGCCCACAGGCTCTGCCAGCCCCGAAGCCACTCAAGAAGCTGCAAAGTGACTCTTGTCATGCTGTGGCCAAGGGCAGCCCAGTGCAGGGATCCCTTCCCATGCTGGCTGGGGGTCACCAGCGCTTCTAGGAGCAAAAATCTAACCCATAGTGGAGCTTCCCCAGTCCTCCCCTCACCTCAGCGCTCTTTTTCTTTGCAGTGTTGAAGAAGCGCCTCGTGAAACTCGTCGTCAACTTTCTCTTCTACTTCCGGACAGACGAAGCCGAGGTGCAGAATCTCCTCTTCCTGTTGTTTGTTTTCCTCCCTCTCTCTCCTTTTTTCTGTGTATTGATGGCGTGGGCTTTGTGAAATGACGCGGTAACAGGTGCTGCAGCCAAGACAGGGCAGCCAGGTTTCCTTTTCCAGCAGCACTGTCACCAACCTCCCCGGCTGCTTCTCCTGGGAGCTTGGAATGAACCTTTTAAACAAAACCGTTGCCCGAAAACTTGCCAAAGGTGGGGTCTGTAATGTTTGTCTGTAGGACTCTGCCTTATCCTGCCAAACTGGGAGGGGAAAGCTTCTATTTTGCTCTCCCGGGAGAACAATCAGCATTTCTTCTTTTTTACAGCAGAAATTTTACTTGCTGACTGTTACTGGGAAACTTTTGTGGCCAAACCCTGTTGATATGGAGGGTGTTGGTCTCTTCTCCCAAGTAGCAAGTGACAGGAGCAGAGGAAACGGCCTCAAGTTGCGCCAGGGGAGGTTGAGGTTGGATGTGGGGAACAATTTCTTCCCCAAAGGGCTGTGGGGCATTGGAACAGGCTGCCCAGGGCAGTGCTGGAGTCACCATCCCTGGAGGGTTGGACAGACGGACATGAGGTTCTCAGGACATGGGGCAGTGCTGGGGCTGGGGAACGGTTGGACTCGATGATCTTGAGGGTCTTACCAACCGAAATGATTCTGTGACTCTAAGTAGAAATGTTTAACACCTAATTAACATGTGCAACATGTTACCGGGCAGGTGAGCACGGTGCAGCACCTCAGTAGGTACAAATTGCTGCTTAAAAGCACAGGGAACGTTCCTGCAATGAGGCTGCATTACTTTAAGTGTAGCACCAGGCGATGAAAGTTGTTTAAAAGGCTCTGTGCAGAGTTTGGGGGCTCCGGCCGCTGCAGCATGGGTGGAAGATGCAGGTTAAACCCTCTCTTGGGTGTTTTCCAGCCCATCGGAGCTTTGCTGCTGGAGCACTGCCGCATCGCCAAGGAGGAGGAGAACGTCTTCTCCATCAGTGAGTCCCGCGCGCGATGCGCTCCCTGTGCGGTTCCCCACAGCAGATTGCGCTGCAGAAACGGGAATGTCGCACTGCTTCATGCCCTCTTTGCCCTCTGTTTCTGTGCTCACGGTGGGGTTGATGTTCCTCAGCCTTCCTCCTCCTCCTCCTCAGCAGGGCTGGTGCTTCTGAGCCCTCCTCCTCCGCTGCCAGGCATTGTCCCATCCCAAGGACAGCGATATTAATTTCATCCGTATTTCATCGCTGTGTGATTTGCACAGCTGCACGGGGGGAGAGAGGCGGTAACACCAGACAGACCACGGCTTAGCGCTCGTGGAAATCCCTCTCCGGGAGGTTTGGTATTGACAGATCGCCGCTTCTGTGCGGTTTATCAGAAAAAATGAGCCTCAGATAAACCATCTGCCGGGCTAATCTCGCCCCAGTCCTCCCGCCGCAGTTTGTCCTTGTGTCGATAGCCGCGGCTCCAGCTGGCTCGTGCTCTGTCGTCCTTTCATCCAACAACTAATCATTGTGCCTGAGGTATGTGGCGAACATAACAGGATGTTTCTCCAAGGCCGTGGCTGTATCTTTTGGCCTGGCTGTCGGGCACAGCTGCTTTGCTGTGCAGAGCTCAGCTCCTTTAGCTGGGAGGGCCGGTGGCCTCGCAGTCTGCAAAGGACCCTCACACAGCCTGAACGGACCCATCTCCAAGCACCATGTGCTGATTTTCTGGGGCTTGAGGACTGCAGGGAGCTCTGGTGACTGAGGATTTGTGAGAAAATTCTTAAAACCGCTGGCGGTTGGTGCAGGTTGTCCCCCCTGCGGGGTTCGGTGCAGCCTGACCCAGTTCTGCCCCGCAGCAGCCAGGGCCGTGTGCGCTGTGTACCGATGAGCAGAGCTCTGGGGACAACTTTATTAATTCGATGTCCCGATTCTGTCTTGGCAAAGAACTGGAGCTGCACGGGGACTTGCTTTGCGTTGTGCACAGTCCCAAATTCCTTGAGCAAAGACAGGTTGGTGCCTTCTCTGCGTGCATTTCAGCTCCTCAGAGTGCTGCCCTGTGCGTGTAGCAAAATCGCTTCCTCAAGGCTGATCTCCACGCAGGTTATTAGATCTCTGCTCACTGTTTGCAAGGAAGCTCAGGGAGTTTCAGTCCCAAATCTGGTTGTGTTGCTCTGGTTCTGTTTTAGAAGTCGCTCTTTCCAAAGCCTCTGGTTGCCATGAGCTGACAAACTGTGCAGCTGCTCAGGGCCAGGCAGGAGCCACCCGGGGTGCGGGAGAGGGGACGGGACCGCGGTACCGGTTTGTTCACAGCTCGTCGTGGCTGAACGGGTGGGAATTGCGGCATGGCAGAGCCTGGGGAGGGAGACAGGGCAGCGCGGGCAGCTCTGCCAGGACCTTCAACCTCTTCCTTATCCCGGGCAGGTTTCATCGAGGAGCCGGAGAGGAAATACTGCTTCGAATGTGACAGCGAGGAGCAGTGTCGGGAGTGGGTCGAGGCGCTCAAACGAGCCAGGTGGGCTGAGCCGCTGATATGGGCTCTGCGCAGTGCGCTCTGTGCTGCTTGTTTTCGGGGCTCAGCTTGTGGGGAACCTGGGGAGGAGAGCGGTTATCTCCTCCCGAGCAAACTTCCCTGCAGCTCTAAATAGCAGCTGGAACTTCTCCACATCCGTTTCTGCTCAGCGGCTGCGCCGTCTGTTCCTGTCTTGCAGCTACGAGTTCATGAGGAGGAGCTTGATTTTCTACAGGAATGAGATCCAGAAAATGACGGGAAAGGTGAGTCCTGCGAAGGCGGCTTGTCAGGTGGGTTTGGGCTGGAGATCTGGCTCAGCTCCAGCCCTCGCACACACACGAGGTTTGCAGGGCTTGGAGCTGCTGCTCACAGCCCAGCCAGGCTCCTGGCACATCCCTGCTCCAGGTGACAGAGGTGGCCGCAGCTCCTGGACCTGCTGTGTCCTCCCTGGGGGCCGCTGGACTTTCTGCACCAACAACAGCAGCTGGGGCGGCACTGGGGGTACTCCAGCACGCGACTGGAGCCGCTGGCCCTGCGCTGGGCTGGCTGAGGGACAGCATCCCACTGACTCCCCTGTCCGTGTCCCACCGCTGCCCCTCCATGTGCCCCACAGGACCCCCTGGAGCAGTTCGGGATCTCCGAAGAAGCCCGATTCCAGCTGGGAACACGCAAACCAGAGTCCCCCGGCCTGGGCTGAGCCGGCTCCTGGCCCCGCAGGGTCAGCGACCCCACCTGGGAAGAACCGCAGCAGTTCCCACAGTGCTGACCAAGGGACTTTTTAATTTATTAGCCAAATAATTTTGTATGGTTTTTTTTAAAGCTAATTCATTGCACATTCCCACTTGCTGTGGAGGCGGCTGAGCGTAACCGCTCCCTGCTGACGGCATCGAACCCCCACGGCTCCTCGGGGGAGCAGAGCAGGGGTGGGACAGAGCCGGCACCCGCTGTCCTCGACCTTCTGGGGCAAAACCGAGCTGGCTCCAGCCTTCCCCTTCCTCCCATCCCTCTCCTGCCAGGAGCTCCTCGGCTTTTCTGCCTCAGGATCCTCCTGCAGCCTCCCAGGGCTCGGTGGAGGGTTGATGCTCCACTGGGTTGTTTCTGTGCTTGCAGGGTTAACCCCGTCACGCCCTGTTCACTGCAAAACCATTTCAGTTGCCAAGAGCCGAGGGCTGAGGCAGGAGGAGCAGAAACCTCGGGGACGGAGGAGACGTCCCCTGCAGCATCTGTGCAGCCCCTAGCACCAGTGCTTTGGGGTTGTTTCCTCCTTACCTTCTGTGCGCAGGTGCTAATTCCTAGGGGTTTAATGAAGCCCAGGCCATTAGTGCAATCTCAGAAATGCATTAGAGACCAAAGCTGCAGAGCACAAGGGAGCGAGGGGAGGGCTGAGAGCTCCGCGTTGTGCTCCTGCTGCAGTGCCGTGGGCTGGGCTAAGCTGGGGTGTTTTCAGAGAGAAAAGCCAGATGGAGGTTTGTAAAGACAGGAACTGCTCCCCTTGGGCTGGATGTTTGAGCTGAAGGGCGAGCAGAAGTTAAGCCGTGAACACAGCATTAATGCTTCGTTCCCTGAGCCGCTGCTGCAGCTTTTCTGCCTTTTCTGAGTGTCTAAAGAGCAGAAAACTCTGCCAAGGTCGGAGTGAGCGCCAGGGAACCAGAACAGGGCCGCCTTCCCTGGGGCTGCTGTGACCAGGAGATAAGCGTGAAGGAGCAGCAGAGTCTGTGCACCTTCAGCCAGCGGCTGCGCAGAGAACTGCCCGAGGCCGTGGCTGCAGCAGCTGCCCTGGAACCGCAGCAGAAACGAGCCCACCGTGGAAGCTTTAGTGGCCCGGCCTCCCCCCTTACCTCATGCTGCTGGGTACCGGGAGAGCGGCAGATGTCACTGATGCTTTATTTTTAACCTCAAAGGCCCCAGATTTTTCCTTTTCCAGATACTTCCTTTCCCTTCAGTCGTTCCAGGCTCCAGAAATTACCAAAGTAAGCTGAGGGCATGACAGGGTGGGAGCAGAAAATGGGGCAGTTCTGGAGACAGATGGCAACTCCAGGGGAAGCAGCAACGAGGGATTAACAGCAGGAATGTACGAGAGCTTGTGCTGTAGGGAATTAGTGTCCTCAAATGACTTTAAAGTGCATTTTAATCCTCACAAGCCTACTCTGCTTTACCTCAGTGTAGGGGTATGTTCTTGACGTGCCAGGGGCATACGCAGCAGCTTTACTTACTGTGAAAAAGAGATTTGTGTGTCTGGTTGCTCAAGAGAGGACAGACGGACGTGCTGGGGGACAATCAGAGCTGCGCGGCGGCTGCTGCATCCTCTGCAGGACGGGCCGAGGGCTCCAGCGCCGCAGGTATCGCAGGTCTTGCAGCTCCGGCCAGCACAACATCCACGTCCAAACTCGGCTCCCCAGGGTGCAGCGTTGGCCAATTCTTCAATATGCAAAGTCAACCTGTAAATAACCCAAACCCTGGGAGTTCTGCCAACATTCAATCAATTCCAACACGGTTCCCGTGCTGTGGGGAGGCGCCACGGCTCTGCCAGCACCTGCGTCCTTGATTTCCCCCCCACCTTCACTGTACAGAAAATGGGCATTTTATGTAGGTTGTTCTAGGGAACGGTCGCGTGAGCGAGAGATAATCCCAACAATGACATTTCTTAACCGAATGTAAAACAAATGCTGTGAAGTTACCTGGGCCAGGGCCAGTAACTGGTTGGATAGCGCTGGACACGGTTGGGTTTCAGGAGCGAGGGAAGATGGTACTTTTAGACACTGAGATCTGCATCAACTGCTGGTGATTTATAGACAGTTGTTCGTTTATCATACTCCAGTCACTCCACGTTTTGTACTCCGGGCGCCTGTTCCAACGAGCGCTGTGTCCGGGCTCCCTGGCCGCGTACGGAAGCCAGTGAGCTGTTGTACATTGCACATTTCCAATAAAAACTTGTTTTAGTCTTTGTGGCGGCCAGAGCTGTTGTAAGAAACCACACTTGCGGACAGGGGGTGGCTGGAGCGAGTTCAGGGGCCAGTGCGGCCCAGGAGGGACCGGCAGGAGGTGGCACAGCCGGGGTCACCACCAGGATCAGCTGGGCTGGAGAAGCCCCTCAAGATCACGGAGTCCAACCATTCCCCCACCCCTGGCACTGCCCCATGTCCCTGAGAACCTCATGTCCGTCTGTCCAACCCTCCAGGGATGGTGACTCCAGCACTGCCCTGGGCAGCCTGTTCCAATGCCCCACAGCCCTTTGGGGAAGAAATTGTTCCCCACATCCAACCTCAACCTCCCCTGGGCAACTTGAGGCCGTTTCCTCTGCTCCTGGCGCTTGTTCCTGGGGAGCAGAGCCCGACCCCCCTGGCTCCAAGCTCCTTTCAGGCAGTTCAGAGATCAGAAGGTCTCCCCTCAGCTCCTGTTCTCCAGCTGAACCCCCAGGTCCCTGCACGAATCCTACAGCAAACTGGCAGCTGTCACATCCCCTGTTCTAACTGGGTGCAGTTTTCAACCCGTGACCAGGAGCCGGCACCGGGGGGGTCGGTAACGTCACCGGGACCCCGAACCGGCCCGAGCGCCGGCGCCTGCTGCTCAGTGAAACTCCACACCAGGTCGGTGTATTAAAATACAGACACTTTAATATAAAGACAAAACTTCAAAGCATCGTTTCAATTACAAATCAAGGTAAAGACACAAGAAATTAAGTGGAGGGAAGGGAAGAAAACAAAAACCCAACCCTAACTCTTACATTGTGGAGAATTAGAAAGGCAGGATGGAAATATATATATTATACGTACATATATACACACCAGAAGAATTCACGCTACTTCTATGGAAGAATAAAAGGAATGACGGGACAACTTACCAGTATAAAAACAAAAAGATAAATTAGGGGGAGTTTGAATTTTAAATAATTCAGTTTAATAGGCTAAATTATATAAACTAATTCCTATTCACTAGGAAACATCCCATACCACTGTCCTAAGAAAATGGGTTGTTTTTAAAAAAAATCCATTGCCAAATGGATTTTAATTAGTAGTTAAAAGTTTGCTAATCAATTCCTGAGCAACAGCGACCGCCCCGTGTCCCGTCCCGTCCGCCCCACCACTCACAACAGACCTAAAACATGGGGTTAATTGGAAATCCATCACTTAAAAGATGAACAGGTTCACCAAGCCAAGCGGGATGATCACCCCACCCCATCCACCTTCCTCAGCAACTCCAGAAACCTTTCCCAAACCGTTTGCACCAGAAAAGCGAACAGATGTACCTCAAAAAAACCCAACCAAAGCATCACAAACTTGAGAACTTCAGGGTTTGCAGCGTAACTTTGAATTTTCAGATTTGATTTTGAGTTTCAACTATAAAAACCTTCAGAAACCTCTTCAGAAACCTCTTCAGAAAGAGGGTTGCGAGCAGCAAATAGACCAGGCAAGTATTTCCCATTTGTTTTTTGTCTCGAGTTTAAGCCCTGAAGTTCACAATAGCATTTCTATTGAAATATTCAGTCTAAATAGATATTTATATAATGCATAAGGATAAATAAAATACGGCACAACAACATTTTAAAAACCGGTAATCCGCTCCCCGAAAAGCCCAATTCTTGCCATGTTTTCCTCAGTGCTGCCAGGATAGTTCACAAAAACACCGTCTAGTTCCTCCTCCCCAAAGGGCTATTTAAATTCCAATATTTGCAGTGCACCCCACAACGAGAGGAATCGTTTGGAGCTCTTCATCCTCTTTATGTTTTTGGCTCAGGCAAAACAACACAAAGCAGAACTTTTGGAGACGGTGTGAGCTGGGATAACCCCCTCCGAGAGAACAATAATACATCAATAACAGGTTCCCACACCCTGCGTGACAAGGATTGATCTCAACAGATTTATCAACCAAAGCTGCCTGATGTCGGCTCCAGTATTAATCAAGATTCCCGAGTCCCTATGAGCAGCACCTGGGTTGTGGTGATGGAGTTAGCTGTGGTGTTAATGATCGGAGGTGATGAGCACCAACCCCAAGCACTCGGGCTGGAGACCCATGAGTGGCTGCAGAAAACGCTCCCAGCTCTGGGAACAGGGAGGGGACAGCGGGACACGGCCACACGCAGCCCCCCGAGGGGACACCCTGCCCTGGAGCACCGCGGGGACACGGGTCTGAGCGTCACAAAGAGCTGGGGCCTCGCAACAAGTCGAGGAGATGGACACCTGTGCTGGGACTGTCCCCCAAAAACCAAAGAGACCCCGTGGCAAACCCGGCTCTACTGGGACGTCCCGCTGTTGCCTTCTAAACACACAACCCCGGCAAGAATCGAACCGCACGCGTCCCCTCCTGCTCAGCAGATTTCGGGCATTAAGTTTGGCTAAAGAAAGAAAAGAGCAACTCAACGCTTTGACTTGAGATTAAGTGACTGGGTGAGAAACAGCTGGGGGAGTTTCAGGGTGAGGGGCGTCCAGCCCTGCGGTTGGAAAGACACGATGGAGCAGCTGGTGCTGCGAGGAAGGCAGGACATGGGATGGAAGCAGAAGAAACCATTTCAATGTTTGGCCAAGAAGACCCGAGTTCCTGCTATGAGGAGAAACTCGAAGACAGGGCCGTGTCTCTGAACCTCAGGTACATCCGGGATGTGCCGCGGCCCCCAGTGCTGGCAGCTTCCCCTTCATCGCTCTCCTGTTGTATCCACCACTTGAGCCAAGAGGGGTGAGGATGCTTCCCGATCGTGATCCTCATCTTCTTAAACGAAACAGCCACGTTTGCACCAAAAGAGGCAACGTGGGGGCCGCTCGACTTCCCTGTAACACCAGCCACACCAGCCCAGCCCAACCCTTCACCCTCCAGCGACGTTTTCCCTCATCCACACAAAAAAAGCAGAGAAACCTGCCTGCGGAGCGGCCCAGACACCCTCGGCTAACGGAGGAATCGCTGCTGAATGACTAACGGGAGTTTGCATCCGGTGCCGTTGGAGCTGCAGCTCGGAGCACGGTGGTGTCAGCGATCGACCCCGGCAAGCGCAACCCGGAGGTAACAAATCACCACAAAAGGAAGAACCCACGAGGCGCGTTCCAAGGCCGACACTGAGCAGCGGGCGCAGGTTTCACTCGGCACAAGGCTCAGGAAGTTCCTTGGCTTTGGCCGTGTCCGTGCTCTGGTTCCTTCCCGACGAGCCCTCACTGGCAGCGGAGCAGCCGAGCGCAGCGGCAGGATGTGGTCAAGCAGGAGGAATTCTTCTTGGAACTGGCTGCTTGGCTTTGATCACTCCAGAGTTGCTCCAATTATTGAAAACAGGTTTCAGACAGCGGGGTCGTGAGGGTGTTATTCTTGTCGCCATACGGATGGCATCTCGACATCTCAAGGAGAACGCTCCCCTCGTTCCGCAGGCAGAGGAGAAACGAGTTGAACTCACCCAAGATTCTCACAAAGCAACAACAATCAGGGAGGCACCACCACAAATCTCTTGGCAGCAAAATCTCTGAAGACGTCGGTCCAAGACCTGTGCTCACCCAACTCTGCTCTCAGGCCCCTTGAAGCTCCTCTGAGCGGGATCCATCGGCGCTAGAGCAGACGCTCGGCAGCTTGGCCAGAGGGTCCAACGCTTCCAGGTGTGTCCCAACTACGCCTTTACTCCTGGGTCAGTGTCTGGTTTCCTTTGGCCTCCCCGGTGACAGCTGGAGCACCACAGGCTCAAAATCCCGCGTAGTTGACAACATCTCGATAGCGCGACGGGCAGCGCTTTAGACCGACCCCAAAGCTGCCGCAGGGGACGAGGGGGCACGCAGGGGTCTCAGAGGGGTCTTGCTTTTCCACTGCACACCGAGGACAAACTCCTTGCCTGTGCTCTTTGCTCCAAAGTCTCATAAAATCATTTAGGCTGGAAAAGACCTTTAGGATCATGGAGTCCCACCACCAGTAAACCACGTCTGACGGTTGTGTCTTGCTCCCCACGCACCGATTCCCAAAATGCTGTGAACCTGGGGCCAAACCACATCAATTTGGTTCCTTCTCCATGTCCGACGGTGTCCCTTGAGCACCTCGGGTGTGAGAACGAGCGGACCCTCCCCACACACACCAGCGAGAGCGGCTCGGTCCTGCGGGATGCCGCTGTGGTTGGAGATGGAGGGAGGCACAAGGCGTCCAGGGAGCACTGTCCCTTTCCAGAAGAGCTGAGAAAAGCAGAGTGATTAAAAGCTTCTACTTGCATTTCCTCATTTCATCGGGGATATAAATTACAGGGGGAGATGTAACGAAGGCTGCCGCCCGTCCCGCGGTTGCTCGAGCCCGTTCCGCCTCGGCTGGGAAGGACAAAACTCCGGTTACCCAGGACCTGCCCAACTCCCAGCTGCAAAACATCTGGGTTACATTGTCCTCCTGGATTCCAGGACATACACAGTGCACGGCTTCTACTAGAAGCTACTGGATGTTTCTCAGCTATCACCCTCTGAGCATTTTCTTCTTTTCTGCCCTTTTCCAGGTTCTCTCTCAGCAAGGGCAGCACCGGCAGAGCCTCTCGCAGGCGCAAACCGTCCCCATCTCCAGGGCTGCCAATCCCTTCCCTTTCCAGTGAACGAGAAACCAAAGTCAGCTCGACAGTTTCTGCGCGCAAAGGGAATCAACGGCACAACCACGCTTTGCCCTAAATCTCCAGAGATTGCCAGGGGTGGGAGGAAAGGAGGATTCCCCTGCTCCAGACACAGGAACTCCGGGATTCTGTGAGCGGGGACACGGGGTGGCCGGAGCAGCAGCGCCGAGTCCCAGCCCCAGCGCTGGAGCGGGACGCTCGTTAGGGAGAACTAACGAGCCCAAGGGCAGCGGGAGCCTCTGACGCAGCCAGTGCTGCTGCTCCGAGCACTGGGATGATGTTTCCCGAAACATAAATGAGTTTATATTTAGTCATTTTGCTGTTGCAATCCCCCTTCTTTAAGTGTAGTTTAGTTTCTTGGTGCTTGGGCCGGTCTGAGCTACAGACCAGCGTGATTTCTACTTAATGGATCATCCTTCTCCTCACTTTGTGCACTCGAATAAATAAGTTTTCTTTTCTTTACAAGTTTACTGTGCATTGTACAATCTAAAAATAAATGAAATAAAGTATATGAAATTTATAGCTTTTCATCACATCTCTATAAAATACAGCCGCTGCTCGGCGCGGCGCTTTCTGTACACACACGAGTCAAACACGAGCCGCTGCACCGGGTTGCGGCAGCACGGTGAGCTAGATCGCCGTGTTTTTGTGAACTACCGGTTAGACCTACGTAAAGCAAAGAAATACGAAAGCGAAAATGCACTTTGTCAACAAATGCACGCGGCTAAGCCATTTCTGAGTCAAGTATCAAAAACCCTACTAACAAAATACATTGTACTTGGAACAAAAAGAACCCAAAATAACAAGGTGAGAAAATCTGCAGCCTGCCCCGGTACAGAAACAATGTTCAGCCGTCCCAGCGCGGGGTGGGAGGGCCTGACCAACACCAGTGATTAACCACCCTGTTCATATGCCAACAGCACCCCAAAAACGAGTTACCAGACCAGCCACCAATATTCACAGTGACTCCAGTGCCACCGGCAACCGCGAATGGCCCAGGGAAGTAGTTTGAACGGGGCAGGACTTGAATTGCTGCTGTTTAAGCTGTGCCCGCGTGGGCTGAGCTCAGCTGGGCCACCCCGGGGGTCGAGCGGCGGCCCCAGAGGGGAGTTCTGAGCTCTCGTTAGGAACGAGCGCAATTAAAACCCACCCAGTTAACAGAGCGCCTGGCTCGGCTCCGATTCAAACGCAACATGGGAGAGAAAAGTGCTTTTCTCCGGCCGCAAACCAAGCGGGTTTTGGTATATGAACAGAGTAAGTGGAATAAATAAACTGCAGACCTTTCTGAGAAGCGGGTTTGGCATTGGTCAGCCCTCCGAGTTCAGCACCAAGGATTCAAACGAGAGGCACAGTTCTGACAGATGAAATAGCACCGAGAGGAGGCTCTTTACATCTCTGCTGGTGCGCCAGTCCTTTGTTATCCAGAGAATTTAATAAGAAGTCGTATTTTATGATTCTAGGTGGAATAAAATAAGTCAAAATTGTTTTCACTTTAAAAAAAGATAAATACTTTATCTAAACTATCAACAATACAAACTGGAGCTTTAAGCGTTTCTTTTGCCTTTTTTTTTTTCTTTTTCTTTTTTAACTCAGATTCACAGTAAATATTCTTTTCTTTGTTGTTTAGGTCTTTTAATGGTTATATTTTGTCCAGTAGTAAGAGAGTAGAAACCCCTGCACAGGCCAGGTGAGCACCTTTCAGTGGAAGCCGAGTGAAGTTGGTCCACGTTGTCCTTGCATAGGTCACGTTGGGCTGAGGTAGAAATCCTAGTTACCTGCACAACGGGAGAGGAAGAGACTCATCTAAATCAAGAGACAAAAACCCGCAGCGTGTTAGATGCGTCAGACATTTCTACACCGCTCCCATTGTTCGCGGGGCAGCTCTTGACCCAACCGCCATTAGACAGGTGACAAGTGACACGTTCCGTCCCTATCGCGGCTTTTAACGCTTTCTGCCAGTGTCACCGTATGGAACCATATCCTGCGACCTTTTTCTAGCACACGCTAATCTGCTTGGAGTTTTTTATTACCCTGAGGGAGAAGCAGGATGAGAAGCAAAGAATTTCAGCCTCAGTTCATCAAGGACTCTGAGCACATGGATTCACATCAAAGTCACCGAAACTGCTCAAATATGGGACCTGTGTCCAAAGGTCACGCGGAGAGGGGACACATCTATGGTCCACCTGTCACACACCATCTCCTGGGGGAATTAATTCTGCTCCTTCGCTCCACAACCCAGTTTGGTCACCCAGCTGCTGTTCTCTCTCCTTTGTGCCTCGCCTCTTTTTGTGGCAGGGACCACATCCAAACCCCCTCATCCCTCCATAGAATGTCCCGAGTTGAATGGACCCATGAGGGCTATCGAGTCCAACCCTGGACAACCCCAAAATTCACATCGTGTGTCTGGGGGTCTTGTCCAAATGCTTCTGGAATATTGTCAGGTTTGGGGCTGTGACACCTCCCTGGGGACCAGGTGATGAACCTAATGTCCACATATCCTTCTCCCCCATCTGATTCCTATTCTGGGTCTTTCCAGCCCATTCTACAAGCACGTCGCGCTGTCCCTGGGCACCGGCAGACACCGCGTTACTCAGAGCTGGTCCTGGGCCTCGCACAACGTGCGTCACAAAAGCCTAACGAGGATTTGCTCATGTCTTTGGAGCAATTTGTTGATGAAGACACTATACACAATGCACAGTCAAAAGAATCTCTCAGGTATATTGTAATTGAGTTATATGTTTTATAAGTGGCAAAGAGCATTCAACCACATATCGTACGTAGCTTTGGTATCGGTGAACAGTAACAACATCAAAGACCTACAAGGAAAGCACGGAGCAAGCTCTGGGGCCTAACACGCTGATTTAAGCTTTGCAAGCACAAGTTTGTTACATCAGGATGCCACAGAGTATTTTCATTAACAACAGTACCCTGTGGTAAACGCTTTATTCTGGAGGTGCTCTCAAGGCATTTAAATACTTGATTCAGCAAAAACTGCGCAGTTTCTGGAAAGCCCCCTCTGTGCCACGGCCCCAGAGCCCAGCTCAGCCCTGTGGGTCCCTGTGTTCTCGGGCAGCGTCCCCAGGAAACGCCAGCGATGGCCGGGGAGCTCGGACACAACAGCCCTTGCGGGCAAGTCAACAGAGCTGTGGTATAAACCCGGATAAACCACAGTGCCCTGTGCTACCTGCGGGGGTGTTTTCAGTGATGCAGGGGGCGCGTTATCTGCAAGACCAGCGCGTTCGCTCTCCGAGACAATGCTGCAGCTCCTAACCTAGAGCTTTTTAACCTGATGGTTATTTAGAGCAGCTGCCGTTGGCTGAGGGTGAGAACGAGCAGGACATGGCCACGTACAAGTCACAAGGCAGCACGGCCACACATCCTAATGCTACGCGGGCTTGTGGAGGTGCAACAGTCAGTGTTGGAGGGTGAGAGGGGAGGGGGATAAAAGTCAGCAAAACCACTTACAGTAAGTGTATAAAACCACGCTTAAAAATAGACATTTTCTCCCTATTATTCATCTTCAGAAATAAACCTTTTCGTGAAGCGATCCCGACCTGAACAGAACCCTAACGTCAGGAGAGACAGTCACCCCTGCCAGCACCCCGTGTCGAGAAATCCTGACTCCCGGCACAGAGAGCGTCAAGACTCCCCATCCTCTGCCATCAGATTGTTCGCTCCCCGCATTTTAGAGGTTTCTCTGTTTCACAGAGCCCATCCCCAACCTATCTCTGAAAAGGAAGAAGCAACATTCAGCATCTCGTACAAAACTCCTCTTTGTTTTTTTCTCTAGCCTTACCTTACAAAATAAGAACTGTTAGCTAAGCAAGCTCTTTATCGTGGCTTAACCCCAGAAAGGTGCGAAGCATAAGGAGACTGCATGCCAAGTGTCACCCACATAGCGGAGGTGGCAGCGGCGTCGGGCTGCGCGATGACGGGCGCCGACGGGGCCAGCGCCAGCCGCGGCAGGGGCGGGTGGTGGACGGTAAAGGAGGGGCGGGAGGGTTTGTGCTGGAGAGAAGCAAGCTTAAGAGACAAAGAAGCGTTAGCAGGTTGGACAGAAGCAGCAGAAGAGGATGGCAAGAAGGTTTCGCCGGGCGGGACGGCCGGCAGGGTCTGCAGAAGCGCGGGCTCGGGGTTAGAAGCGAGTAATGGAGGAGGTGGGGGCAAGGAAACGTTAGGAGGAGGCGGGGGGGGATGGAAAACAGATTGCACTGGCGCTCTGTTGAGGTGCTGAGCAGATCTAGTCTCACTAGATGTTACTAAATTAGAGGAATGGGGTGGGAAGGATGAGGATGAGGTGCTGGCAACAGCCTGCAGAGGGTTTAAGCTTAGCACGGTGCTGCTAGAGACAGCACTGCTGCTGAAACTGGCTCCGAATTGATGAGGAGAGGAGGCAGAAGGCACCGCATGGTTAAAAATACCTGCAAACAGGAGAGAAAAACTCAGCTTCAACAGATGGGCTTTGTACAGTCTCAAGTGACAAGAGAAACAAACCAAAAAGAAAAAAAGCAAAATTATAATAGTTACAGCCCCATACAAAAATATGCAGCATGAGAAGGCAGCAAGCAATGAGAGATAATGGTGCAGGCCAGGAGGTACAGAAGATTTAACTTACCTTTCCTACTGCCAACCTCTAAATGCCACGAGGTAAAACGGTCAGACCCAAGACCTGTCAGCTCTACACCACGCGGGGAGACTTGTGACGAGATTACGTGGTCCCTAGAGCTGTTTATCTGAAGACACAAACTGCTGCTCTTCCCTCCCCGCCCTCCTGCTTTCCCGCTTACAGGGCAGCGGAGGGGAGACTGGATTTCCAGCAAATCTACGTGCTGAGAGATGGGAGAGTTAGGATTTCCCGACATGGTACCTGAATGATTATGGACAGGTAAGAAAAACTGCCTTGGACACTTAGTATGGGCAGGTTCAGATTATCTTCCAGCCCTGCCAGCTTGTCTGTGGTCTGGGCCACAGGAGCCAAGCCTGTGCAGAATCCCAAGCGCAAGGTGCACGTGGCACTGCCCTTCCTGGCAAAGAAACGCGCTTCGTGTCCTTTCAAGAGCCACACAGTCCCCACCACCATCTCCTCTGGAGAGACACTGATGTTTTGCTCTTCCTGGATCACGCTAAATCCATTCAAGGCCTAATCTCAACCTTTACTCACGGTGACAAGTTCAAGATCCTTAACTTGGTATCATGACAAGTTCAATCTTTTACCTGCAGGCAGACCTAAGTTGATTCCAACACAGCAACAACTGAGCAAGCATACGGTATGAAATCACAAAGTCTGGGTGTGTTCTTTCATTAAGGAGGTACAAGAAGCTCATCTAGTAGACAAAGCTCATGAGATTAGACTGAACTCATCCTAGCATTCCCGAGAGACAGAGGAGCCTGGTTATGTGGGACAGATCTGCTTCACATCCTCAGAAACACAAGGGTCTCAGCCCTGGAGAGGCAGCGTCAGACTCTCCTTTAGGCCCTGTCTTATACCAGAGAAAGAGTTCTGCCTACCTCCAACTGTTCCACCTGTAACCCCGGGAGAGAAGTTCCCCATAGTGTGAGAATTAGTCAGTCTGGTTGCAGCCGATGACACGTGGACCAGACTGGCAGCAGCTGGCATGGAATTAAATAAGGACTGCAATACTGAGGAATTTGTCACCGAGTTGAGGTTTGCTTGCAAGGCCATGGGGCCGAGGGGGAACTGCGATCCAGTGGTCAAAGTGTTCAGGAAAGGATGGTGCGTCTGCACAGAAGATGCTGGGTTGCCTGCTGATGAAACAGCAGTCGAAAGGCTTTTACCATTCAGAAGGCCACCAGACGAAACAGCAGCAGAAATGAAAAGGTTGTGGCCATTTTTAAACTCCACATCTCGGTCCCTTCCTTTGCCGACCTTTCCGTTGTGCTGCAAAGAGTTTTTTTCTGAAGAACCCCCAGTACGAATGCTTATTTCACCGATCTCTTTCCCTTTGACCCCCGAGCGGTTTAAGTCTTCTCCTTTCATGCCGCTGAGGCCTTCGAGTTGTCTCTTGTTCAGAAAAGGATTCGTTTCCGACACCCCCCCGTCTTTGCTTCGCTGTGACTGGAAACTCAGGGAGCAGTTGGAAGCCGTCACGTCCGAAGCTTTATGAGGAAGAGAAGCACCATCGATAAAGCTGTGTAAACCAATGTCAGCCGAGAGCCCGCCGTTGTACGCAAAGCCGTTAGTGGAGTTTGTCCCGGGGCTGAGTCCGTCTGTCCCGGCCGAGGGCACGGCGACGCTTTTCCGCGCGTGTGCTGCGATCTTGGCGTCCATGGCCAGGCCGTCCTCGGAGGACGCTCTGAAGGCAAACAGCGAGTTCTGGCTCAGGGACGAAACCGCCTGCAAGGGGCTGTCTGTGGTTTTGGTCAGGTTGATGTCCGATATTGGTGAAAAAGTAGATTTCCATTTACTGCTGTTCATGTTCTCGTTGCTTTGTGCTTGTTTCCTCACGGATAAGCTGCTGCCTGGTTTGGAAAGAAATGTATAGATGTCAAAAAGCAGCATTACAGAATCACACAGAATCACAGAATGGAGTGGGTTGGAAAAGCCCTCAGAGCTCATCCAGTCCAAGCCTTGGTCCAACTCCAGTCCATTGACCAGATCACGGCACTAAGTGCCATGGCCAATCTCAGTTTCAAAACCTCCAGGCCGGTGAGTCCAGCACCTCCCTGGGCAGCCATTCCAATGCTGACCACTCTCTCTGCACAGAATTGCTTTCTCATCTCCAGCCTCAATTTCCCCTGGCAGAGTTGAAGCCCATGCCCCCTTGTCCTATTGCTGAGTGCCTGGGAGAAGAGCCCAATCCCCCCTGGCTAGAACTGCCCTTCAGGTCGTTCTAGAGAGTGCTGAGCTCAGCTCTAAGCCTCCTCTGCTCCAGACTGAACAAGCCCAGCTCCCTCAGCCTCTCCCCATAGGGCTTGTGTTCCAGTCCCTTCCCCAGTCTTGTTGCTCTTCTCTGGACCCGCTCCAGCGCTTCAATCTCTTTCCTGAGCTGAGGGGCCCAGAACTGAACACAACACTCCAGGTGTGGCCTCCCCAATGCAGAGCACAGGGGAAGGATCACTACCCTTGTCCTGCTGACCACGCTGGTTTGGATACAGGACAGGACACCATTGGCCTTCTTGGCCACCTGGGCACACTGTTGGCTCCTGTTGAGCTTCCTGTTCATTAGTCCCCCCAGGTCCCTTTCTGCCTGACTGCTCTCCAGCCACTCTGTGCCAGCCTGGAGCGCTGCAGGGGTTGTTGTGGCCAAAGGGCAGGACCCAGCACTTGGCCTTGTTCAACTTCATCCCACTGGAATGGGCCCCTTTTTCCAGTCTATCCAGATCCCCCTGCAGAGCCCTCCTGCCTTCCAGCAGCTCCACATTCCCTCCCAACTTGGTGTCATCAGCAAATTTGCTGATGATGGTCTGGATTCACTGGATCTGATCATTAAGAATGGGCTTTTATCTTTCAACACCTACATTTTATCAGTCTGTGATTCTATTCCTGATCTAAAGGCAGAAATACTTGCGAAGTCACCTGAAAGTCCTTAAAATTTAGATTAATGCTCTGAAAAAGGTTGAGAAGGCTGATCTACTTTTTCCTCGGTCTTCATAGCACAGATCTGCTCCCAACCCCCGAGTCCCTGAAAAAGCTGGTCGGATCTTTAGCGACCTGCGACTACAAAAAGAACTGCCCCAAAATCTGTAATTATCAGCAATCAGTCTTAATTACGCAAAGCCCTGGCAGAACTGAGCTCTGCTCAGCAGCATAGAAAAACCTGCTTCTGCAGAACAACTTCAGTGATGGACACTCATGCCAAGACAAACCAGAACGTTCCTCACACTTACCATTTTCAACAGTCTTCTGGGGAGATTTGCTTTCCAATGATATTGTTGCAATTTTCCTTTCAATTCTAGTGGGAAAATAAAAAGGTTACAGCACTCACAGACCTTTTGCTGCACATTTACCCTCACAACCTGTCTTACACGCGTTCGCGTCTTAACAGTTGACTAGAACACATAAAGCCAAGTCAGCGAGAAAGCTGTACGGAACTTAAAAGGCAATAAATAAAATCCACCACAGACTTTAAGTAGAAGCTATTTCAGAATTTGTGCTCTTTGCCAAGATTAGTGCACACTCAGCGGATTTCATTGTTGCTCTTCTTGCACAATGAGGAGGCTGTTGCTTCACATTTCTATAGCGGTTACTTTTCCAGCACCTTAAATGGGAAACAAAACGCACCCACGGGCAGGCAAAGGGTGGCAAGGACTCGATTTCCAGAGCAACACACCAAGGGTTTGGGGCAGGAAGGGAGTGAGGGGGAGAGAGATTTGTAGTTGAAGATGACACCCAGACTCCATCTCCTACACAGCAGCGGAGGAGACAGAAACCATTGCTAGAGCGGTTCTTTGGGAGGCCAGGCTCTGGCAGCCTTGCAAACACAGCACGAGTAGCTTCCCACATTCAAGCACTGCTGCCTAAATACTTCCCCCTATTCACAATTTGAGCCGTGTAAGAGGTTGGGCATAATGGAACCGGTCCCCGAGCAAAGGGAACAAAGGCGGCTTAACACACCTCTCCGGTTTAGAGAGCTGTTATCAGCGCTCCGAGAAATCTCATCCTGAAATCTCTGCCCGTGTATTCACCTGCTGCTATTGTGCTCATCCTCAGAGCCCTGCTCGTCGTCCGATGTCAGAGGAGAGTAATGAACGCCGTTGCTCTGAATGAGCGGCTTTTCCTTTTTCAGAACCGGGGGCTGGTCATTGTCCTGGTAAGGAACAGGAGAGTTCTTCAGGGAGTTTTCGGGAGAGGAAATGGCTGTTATTTCTAAAGGCTGGTTAATGTTATTGACCTGGGCAAGAAGGAAAGAAAGCAGTTACGGATGAGAGGATCCTTAGAAACAAGGCATCTTGTTAAGGATATTAAAAGCAGGCTTAACTTGCCCAGCTTTAGGATATGCCAACAGCCGCTTGTTTAGCACTGCCGTTGTTACACTCCACCGTCCTGCATTAGAGCCTGGGATGAAAGCTTTAACGTGATTCAAAACATGTCTAATTTTCACTCTTCCATTTCATGTTTGAACACAGAAATGAAGACGTGAAATAATCACTTGGTTTTTTTTTTCCAATCTACCACTGTAGGATCACATGAACACAACTTGTATAGCTGGCTTAATTATGCAAGAATGCCATATGCTTCTGGCACTCTGATGGTATTTAGTCAATCTTAGTTTAAACTATTTCCAAAATATTTAACCTACAGCCTAAGAATCAACTTCACTACAGAAACAAGCTCTTTGTCATAAGGGATTAGTTCTAACTTTTAACGCTCTGACGGCAAAGGACCCTCTGAAGATGTTCTACCTACACAGAAATAGTTTGCCAACTTTGCAGCGATTCTCTTGCCTCTCAGAGGGGCCATTTCCACACAGGGCTCCAGCTCCCAGCCCTGTACCACGCTAAAGAACACAACAGTCGAAGCCGAGTTTCAATTCCAAGAGCTTTCCCAGGCCCGTCATCTCTTCCTCGAGCTCTTATTTTTTGCCCTTACCATGGAGTTGATATTGAGCGGTGAACCTGACGGTTGCGTAAAGAGTCCAGACACAGTAGGTAGGGATTTGCGTTTCGGGGAGACGGCGGAGCTCCCGCTGAGGGTCCCGGTGGACGATCTCTTCCGCCGGCCTCGCTTCTTCCCGTCCTGCGCGTGGGCTTGGCCACAGTCCAGCCGAGCGCTCGTGGGCAGAGGACTGTGCTTGTTGGAAGGGGATTGTTTTACATGTCCTGTATTAGGAGAGATTGTAAAGATGATTCTTCTCTTGGCCTCGTTCTCAGGATCTGAAAACGCTGCATCAGACTGAAGATCCCCCTTTGTTCCTTCGGCAAACATCTTCTGAGCATCTGCATATTGCAAAACCCCTACCAGGCTCTGGGAGGTGCCATTTAACCTGGGGCTTGTTGAGTGCTGGTGAGCAGGGGAGTTTTGCCCCGAGTTCCTCGACTGCATCATTAGCAAAGGATGTTGTGGAGTGGAACTCCGAGACCCTACCGAGTTAAACAGACTCCCAGAGTCGTCCAGAGCTGCCTGATCAACACTATGGTTAAGATGGGCTGGGCTGTTTGTAAGATTTCCATTGACTGCCACGGAGCCAGAAGAGTAAGAAAAACCTGTTGGAAGGGAAAGTATACATCATTGCTCGTGCTGAGTGATCGCGCACGGTGCTCAGCCGCTGGGAGGACTGGGGCTGGCGCGACCTGGGATCAGCCAGCGGGAAAGCGCGCGGCTGCGCTGGGCACGGGCCGAGAACGCGGCCCTGCGTGCCGGCGGTTTCAGCGGGGTGAAGGACTTGCGCTACTCTTTTGCCAGTTGAGGGGAATTCATGGGATATATGGAGATAGCCTGTGCTCTACCTGGTTTTTAAATGGAGCTCGAGTGTATGTTTTCTTGAGTTATTATGCCTTTTGAAATCAGGGCTCCTCTACTCTCAGCTCCTTCCTATTGTCAAGGAAATATGTGGCCAAATTCAGTCCGTTTTCTTCCCCAAAAAAGAAGGGACTGTGTCACCTGTACAGCCCAGCTCCTTCTCAAGATTAAACAAAAGGCTGTGGCTTAGGGAATGACACGGGATCTTCGAAGAAACTGGCAGAAAAATGCCACACGGGAGGAAGCTTGGAAAGGGAATGGAGTGTTTGTAACAGTGTACCGTGAATGGGTTTAGTGCTCTAGTAAGGCCCTGTGTCTGGGCTGTCTAAATGAAAGGGCTAGAAGGAAACATGCTATTGTTTTACAAGGGGTTTTTTTAATACTTAATTGGTTTTATAGAACACTGCAGCCAAGCTCTTCTTCGCAAAACAGATGCAAGAAACAACACAAGCCCTCGAGGTTGTAAACTAAGAGCAAACGCGCTCTCTGCTAAGGGATCAGCTGCAGAACAGCTCGGTGTGCTGGAAACTACCGCTCCTGGCCCACAAGATTCCATACGCTGAGCAGCTAAAGGCGACAACTCCAACAGATGGGGGAGTTCAGGAGGAGAATCTGCACTTAAACATATCCCTACCCCTTCCCTTTGCCACTTCTTCCTACCCAGACACTTGTGCCTTTACAACTGTTCAGGAGGCACCATTGTGACCTGCAGCAAGAAATTCATTTTGCTATTAAAAAAAAGCCCACCACCCTGTAAAACAGAAAGTTTGAAGGCAGATCATCGGCTCACAGCAGAGCTACGCAACACTCTGCTGCTTTGCCACAAAGAAGGATTTCCAAAAGCAATTATTTCTTTACACTGCAAGGTGCTGCAGTTCACGGAAAGCACGTCAAACCAATACTTTATGCCAGAATGCATCCAAGCTGTAGGCACATACTGTCCCAAAACACCATCACCCGCATTTATCTAGCGCTCTACTGCCTGAATGACCTGACAAGCAGTGCTCGGAAAGCTCCGAGGCGTGAACCTGGGGTGCTGTCCGGACCAGACAAAGCACCTTCGCGGAGATGAAGCTGTTACCTGAGGTAGCCAAAGCCAGAGGCTTGTTTCCAGCAGCATTGCTTACGCCATTATGAGAACTAGCACCAATCTGCTTTTCAAGTGTCGCTGAGTCTCTACTCTGATGAACTGGGCTAGGTGTGCTTCTCTGGGGGAGAGAAACAGGCGTTTTAGTACAGGAAGCACGCTCAGAAGTCAAGAGTTTAAACAAAATTCACATGCATTAATTAGTAGATCTATCAAGGAAAGTGGTTTTACTTCCTAAAGGTCCCAGGTTTTGCTTGTTTTGAGAAAAACATAGATCAGCGTGTTGTGGGACAAACGTAAATACGGTGATTAATCATACTGCAGTAATATCCAGCACGCAACAGATACCATGAAGGTAGAGGGACAACAGGCTCATCGTCCCGGAGCGTTTGGAGCCAGGACAGCTCTGCAGTCAGAACAAGCCCCTCAGGCTGCTGATTCACGAACGGTTGTGTCACATCCCCAAGCCCGGGCACATGAAGTTCCCCTAAACAACCCCAAATCGAACACGAATGCATTAAGCTGTGTTCTCGGGTACTCTGAGGGTTTGGTCAACAAGCAATGTTTTCCTACAGCAGGCAAAACAAGTGAAATGGCAGCCTGAATAAACACTGTAGTTCTGCTACAACTTAAAGTCTACAGCTGGAAAAAGACAATGGATTCAATTCTATGAAATAACTCCAGCTTTCCTCCTACAGGACAGCGAGGCGTTTGTGGAGACGTTCTAAATTCACAACTCCTGTGTGAAAGCAGCAAGGGCCTCTCGGTTCTCTGCTGCAACACTTGTGTGACAAACACTTGCGAGAAAGTGGCCTGGGCTGTTTAAACTCCTGCGCCACTGAAAGCAGCGTGGACTGCTCAGGCTTTCAGAGACACGGCCCCAGTTCTCCGGTTACTCTGCTGCTTCGGGGCAGTCTCTGGCACATCAGGTGTCACAGCCCCAGGGCGCTACGGAAGCTCATCCTGCACACGTGTGATAACGAGTGACGATTCTGAGATGACCAAGCCAAGGCAGAAGAACGTGTCTCTGGGTCAAGGCTAAGAACAAACTGACACGTGTGATTCTCTGCTTGCACTGCCACAAACTCTCAGAATCTGCGCCTCTTAGAATCATTTTGGTTGGAAGAGACCCTCAGGATCATCGAGTCCAACCGTAACCTGACTCTGGCACTACCCCATGTCCCCAAGAACCTTGTCTAAACGTCTTTTAAAGGCCTCCAGGGATGGTGAATCCACGACTTCCCCAGGCAGACGTTTAAGACCAGGATCTCTCGTGCCATGCATTTGCTTCCCTTCCTGGCTGAAATGCCCCCACCCCACAGACAAAAGAGAATCAAAATCAATCTACAGAACGACTAAGAACCAAGAGGATGCATCCCAACAGCAGCCTCCCCCAAAGCGCCAGGCATCGAGATTAGCAGCCCGCTAAGGATTGTGGTGCACAGCACCCGTTACTGCCCGCTGGGATTTTAGTAGGGACGGAAAGTGTTGACAATCCCTTACTCACCACCTTCTCAACACGGCTAGGTAGGACTACGCTGGCCAGAGGGATACTAACAGGGAGTTTATTGGGCTGCACTGTGCTCAGAGGAATACTGATAGGTAGGCTGGTGATAGTTTCTCCATTACTCACAGAGGTTCTCTCTTTCAAAACCTGGAGATGCAAAAGAGAAAGTCATGGTCTTCACCGCATGCTCTTTGTGAAAAGACTGGTTTTAAACTAACGGTAACCTGCTCATTTGTATCTTGTTTTTTTTGAAGAATTGCATGATTAAGAGTGGTGACTGTATCGCAAAGACAGGGTGTGCATGGACCAGCTTTGTTATCAACACCAGTCTACTGGGACGGCAACAGCCACCAGCACAGAGGCAGGTAAATTAAAGGCACTGCTGGCCCAGGCAGAAGGAACAGGACGCCTTAGCCAAGCTCATCCCCAGCATCTGCGTCAGCTCTGTGAAAAGCACCATCTCACAGATTCGTACCACGCGGCCCCCTGTACGCAGAACACGTTGTAGCCAGAAATATTTCCATGGTAACCTCTCACCGGAGGGCACCCGCTTGCTCTGACAAGAGCAGCAATACAACTCATGACCGGACCAATTACGTGGACAATTTTTCATTTCTTCTTTTAACTATGAAGGTCTACTTTTCGAGTTCAAGCAGACACCCACCGGATCAAAAAGAAGTCTTTCTGCATTAGTTCACATGCAAACCAGTAACTCAGAGGTGAACACATCTCTCATGAGCTCAGTATTCCCTCCATCTAGCCAGGACCTTCTTATTGTACCACACTTGCTGTATGTTGTGTTATTTGCCACGCCGAGCTGACCACGGGAAAGAACACGCCTGCAAGGCCTAGTGTGGGCAGCTCTTGCTTTGTTCTACCAGCTGTAACATCTCTGCGCTGGAGGACAAGCAGTTTCTTACCTTCTCGCCTGCAATCGGTAAGGCCGCTGGGGAAGAGGGCCGAGTTTCCTGAGGACTCAGCTTTATGCCATTTGAAATACCGGGGCTTGGATATGTAAGGCCATTCTCTTTGACATGGTCAGCTCTGGAACAGAAATGTGTTATCATTACAATACAAAAGCTAATGACTCTTTTGCAAGGAATTCCTGTACCAAACTCGATGCATTGCACCACCTTATCCACCACACCAGCCGTCACTGCCGCTTTTCCTCAAGTGAAACTTTCACAAGTGCACAAAACTCCATTTAGAAAATATTTTTTGCAATCCAAACCAACCCCTGGTATTAAAAACAAGCAGCAGTGTTACCCCTCCTTTCCCATCCTATGAAATAACCACTCTCACCTCTGTATCTCATTAGTCGTTGCTTTTCCATTGACTGCATGGTCTTGATTCAAGTGTCTCCTTAGTGCTATTTTAGCTGGGGAAAACCTGGTGTAATCAGGTAAGGACAAGCTCGTCATCTTGTCTGCCTTCTGCCTGCTGCCGTGGTTTGGGGTACACGGAACGATCTCCTGGTCCAGGTGCGAGGTGCTGTACTGCGGGGTGTTCTGCTTGGAGGAGGGACGGCTGAAAGTGTTCTGGATTTCGTAGGGAGTCGCATGGCCGTTCATGGACAGTTCGGGGCTCATGCCATTGATGTGGGGCAGGGGAAACTTGGAGCATTCGAGATCCAGCTGGAACCTGCTGTGCTCAGCCTCGGGGTCACGGCTCAGATGGTTTTTATTGCGTAGCTGTACCGACAGTGACTCATCGGACGGCGTGTACGATTTCAGCTGCATGAGCTCCTGCTGTCTCTGACTCTTCTCAAGCTCCACAATGCTGATCTTTAAACGAAGAGGAAGAAAATGATTAAAGACCACACTTAACAACTCTATCACATTGTGGAGTTTTGCCTTGATATGTTTCTCAGGAAAAGCGGCCCCATGTCTGGAACAATGCAGAACAATTGACCCATAATTTGAGAAGTAAATTTCAACATGCTGCTCTGAACTTGAGACCAAGAGGCACAAGTAATGGGAATGGCTCAGAGACTCTTAGAAAACACCTCTCGGATCTCGAAAGCAAACATAAAATGTGTTTCTAGACAGTGTGGAGTAACTCGATACTGCCAGTCCTCGAAGGAAACAGGCACCCCATGGCAAGGTGTCCGGCAAAAGGACACGAGCTACCCCAAGTCGGTGGCTCTACATTTGTTTCCTGCTCCCTACCTGCAATTCCAAACAGTGCTTTTGTTTCTCAGAAATCTGATTCTTCAACGCCTGCTTCTCCTTCAGCAAGTTCTCCAGTGACAACGTGGACCAGTCCAGCTTCAGCTCTTCACAGCGCGCCTTCAGCTGCAGACACGGGACAAACAGATCAGAAGACAACGTTCACCACTTCACAGCACCCGAGGCGCGGGCAGCAAGCCAAGAAGCTTTCAGCTGCACGTGTGCAAGAAGCTCCTTAGCCCGTTGAAAACTCCTCTCAGCTTAAGCCAAATGCCACCAAAAGGGTCCTGCGGTCACCAGCTAACGTGGCAGGAGGTGGGCTGGTTCTTTCTAAAACCAGCACTATCACCCAGTCTCCCCAACCACTTCCATGTCCAGATTTCCCCTCACCCACCCAACCTCAACAGTCTGAGTTACCGAGATGAACAAAACAGAAGTTCTGACAACCGCACTGTGCAAAGCGCTCGAGATGCAGAGTCAGTGTCCAGGGGCGCAGAGCCGAGCGTGACACAGCTGGGGCCAGAGCCACCGCCACCTCGCACCCGCCCCAGCGTCCTGCGCTGCTGCAGAGGAGCCACCACAGCTCCATCATGTTCCATTTGTGCAAACACCCCGCAGACAGGGTATCGTAAGCTGCCCTCCCCACATGAACAGAGCATCACCCCGCTGCTCAGATACACGCTGTACGCACCAGCTGCAAGCTCTGGTTCCTGAGTTCGCTGTTATCCTTCTCCAGCTGTTTCGTCTGTTCCTTCAGCTGCTGGTTGTGAGCAGAGATCTCCTTCTGAGCCTGGATCAGGTCATTGTACGTTAGAGCCTTCACTCCCAACTACAAGATGAAAGCGAGAAGGAAAGAGATCGTTCAGTAAGGTCTTGACAGCCTAATTCCACATGACTGTCACAGATTCCACATTACTTAGCGTGATCGGCTGCAAAACCAGGGTTGAAGACCCGAGACTGCTCTGGTCTTACTTATTTTTATCAAAAGCGGTTGCATTGCATGAGACGACTAACAAGCATCCACTTCCACCAGAGCGGGGCTACCTCATCAAGCTTCTGCTGAAAAAGGCGCTTGATCTCCTCTTTCTGTGCCTGGCAGTGGGTGAACAACTGCTGTGCCGTCCCCAGGAGCTGAGCGTTCTTCTCCTGGAGGAGGGAAGAGCGACAAAACAGAGTTTTAGCACCAACTGCGGCGTGACCCATGCTAGTAAGATGTTTACACCTGGTTTGTATAGCAAGTTGGGAGGGAATCTGAGCTCAAGGGGAGACATGAACTATCCCACATCCTACAGAGCAGAAATGGAGCTGGAACTGATTATCTGTATGAAATCTGTTACTAAACTGGGAACAGAATCTAAATCTCCGGAGTCCCAGTTCAGAGGTTTCCTACACAATACTCATGAGACACGCAGTAAATGAAAATACACTGTGGGGGAGGTAGGAAGAAAGTCATAAATAAGCCAAAGCACTTGTGCTTGTACAGCCCAAATGACGCCGGTGGGCCAGCCAAGCCTCCCAGCACACGGTTCCTGTCCAGGACATTCCTGAACAAGACACTTGCTCACTCGTTTCACGGCCGTGCGCTGTGTGAGCAGCAAAGGGCAAGGACAGGACTGGCTAAAGAGCCTCAGTTCTGCAGTTTCCAACTGGAAGATGAGTGCAGCAAGAAAACCAGGCTCTGGAGATGGCCATTTCTCCAAGTTTTGCTGCTGAGGCCAAGCAGGAACGGTCACAAATGGAGCTGTGGTTCCAGAGGTGCAGGAAAAGGGTAAAAAGCCCCTGGGTGTTCCTGCGATCATCGCAGAGCGAAGCAGCAGCGCCGGCAAGTTCCAGGCGTGTGCGAAACCACAGGGCCAGGCACACGGCGCTTGTCGTCCCGCGCATCAACCGCTCGAGAAACAGTTGAGTCACTGAACGCCCTGCTGCAGGTGATGCTGAAAATATCATTTCTGCTTTCGACATCAGTCATTTCCTTCAGCCTCCGCAGGCAGGAGCAGCTGACAGCTCCATCTAAGGGTAACGTGCTGAACTAGCAGCTCACAGCATCTCACAGAATCACAGAATGGACTGGGTTGGAAAAGCCCTCAGAGCTCATCCAGTCCAACCCTTGGTCCAACTCCAGTCCATTGACCAGATCATGGCACTAAGTGCCATGGCCAATCTCAGTTCCAAAACATCCAGGGCCGGTGAGTCCAGCACCTCCCTGGGCAGCCATTCCAATGCTGACCACTCTCTCTGCACAGAATTGCTTTCTCATCTCCAGCCTCAATTTCCCCTGGCAGAGTTGAAGCCCATGCCCCCTTGTCCTATTGCTGAGTGCCTGGGAGAAGAGCCCAATCCCCCCTGGCTAGAACTGCCCTTCAGGTCGTTCTAGAGAGTGCTGAGCTCAGCTCTAAGCCTCCTCTGCTCCAGACTGAACAAGCCCAGCTCCCTCAGCCTCTCCCCATAGGGCTTGTGCTCAAGTCCCTTCCCCAGTCTTGTTGCTCTTCTCTGGACCCGCTCCAGCCCTTCAATCTCTTTCCTGAGCTGAGGGGCCCAGAACTGAACACAACACTCCAGGTGTGGCCTCCCCAATGCAGAGCACAGGGGAAGGATCACTGCCCTTGTCCTGCTGACCACGCTGGTTTGGATACAGGACAGGACACCATTGGCCTTCTTGGCCACCTGGGCACACCGTTGGCTCCTGTTGAGCTTCCTGTCCATTGGTCCCCCCAGGTCCCTTTCTGCCTGACTGCTCTCCAGCCACTCTGTGCCAGCCTGGAGCGCTGCAGGGGTTGTTGTGGCCAAAGCGCAGGACCCGGCACTTGGCCTTGTTGAACTTCATCCCATTGGAATCGGCCCATTTTTCCAGTCTATCCAGATCCCCCTGCAGAGCCCTCCTGCCTTCCAGCAGCTCCACACTCCCGCACAAACTGGTGTCATCAGCAAATGTGCTGATGATGGTCTCAATGCCCTCATCTAAATCATCAATAAAGATGTGAAACAGGACTGGACCCAGCACTGACCCCTGGGGACACCACTGGCCGCCAGCCCCATGCAGCCCCATTCCCCAGCCCAGCGCGGCCCTCCAGCCAGTTCTTAACCCAGCAGAGAGTGCACTTGTCCAAGCCATGGGCTCCCAGTGATGAAGTGATCGCTTCTCCACACTGAATTTGTACTTCCAGCATACAGCACAATACTTCACACTATCATTCTCATGCTACTTTCTGTGCAAGGAGATAAGTTAACTTTATGTTCACTTCCCTGACAAGTACAGAACATGCAGAAGCATATACTGCTTAAGGAAAAGGCTGGAAATTCAAAGTGCTGTTTGACTGTGAAAACAAAGGGGAACAACCACAGAAAAAAGGTTTGCACGAACATCAGCGTCACCCAATTCTCAGGAACGAACGAGGTGGCACAATTAGTCTCCCACATCTGGAAAGAGTTCCTGTCATGGAAAATCCCATCAATCGATGCTCCAGCTTTCTGCTGCCACTTGCCCAAAGCAAAGCTTCCCCAGCGGCCACCAAAAGCTGGAACTGGCCACAAGTTAAGGAATATTGTCGACTGCTAAGGGGAAAGACTCCTTCGCAGAAGCAGCAGGCAGAGCCTCTCTCATCAGGACTGATTTGTAAAGTACTAAATTATTCATAGTTGAGGTAAAGCAATACAAGAAGAAAAGGCAGTTATGCCCGTAAATCTCCTCCCTCTGCTGGGGAGATGGTTCCATAGCAAAGGCCACACGTCACAGCTGCAGGATTCTCCACCTTTCCATGTATTCCAGCCCACGGCTTGGGAAATTCACACTTTGCCTACCAGTGCAATCTTAACCCGTTAAGATTATCAATACTAAAGGTGCTTCATTAAGTCTCTTAAGTCAGTGATGACAGTTTGTTGGGGGCTTTTTTATAATCCCATGCTTCAATTTGTTAGGTGTTTAATGAGCCATCCTGACGCTACAGTGCTCAATTCATTCAGGGTTTCCTACAGTGGGAAAACAGGATGTCAAAACCCAAAAATTTAGCTCCAAGGAATTAGAAATGTTAAAAATGAGACCCACCTTTTCCTGCTCCAGTAACTGTTGCAGACTTGCTTTATACTGAGGAGTTTTCATGTATGCCATGAACTGCATGTACTGGATCTTAAAAGAGTCTGCAAAATAAATATGGAGATGATACGGTTCAAGTGAGAGAAAATGTGATGCTCCTATTTACTCCCTTGACACCTCTTCCCGCTCTGCTCTTTGTTACTTTTTATTTGGACTGTAAGTCAGACCAAGCCATTAAAGATCAATTCAGAGCAGGCTGAAAACCCTCCCGGTGCAAACTGAAACCTCAGATCCATTAGCTACATATAACAGGAACCCCAACGGAAGTCATGACAACACATTCCAAAAGGCAGAAGAGGAGGCTGGGTGCTAATGGTGCGTTTGCATGATGAGAGAGGAGCTGAACAGCTTTTAATGCACTCTAAGTAGAAATAACAGAAGAGATTTGGCTGGAACAGGCGAAGCAGCGCTGAGCTCAGAGCTCTCGCTCCCCCAGCGCCACGAGCCGGGTTTGCTGCTCCCACCTCCACGCAGATCAACGCTCGACACCCACATCAACTCCTCTTGCTTCCCACCGTCCTTCTGTCTCCAGTTACACAATGAACCTTCTCCCCGGCCCTCACCCCTCCCATCGCAGAGCCGACCGTGCAATTGAGCCCCGTCTGCTGCAACCACAGGCAGCCACAACACCGAGCAGAGGGTACACGGGCTTCTGCAGCAAGGTCCAACCCCAGATCAGTGTCGCTCCCTCTCCCTGTCCGCCCTGACATGAAATGTCCCTCTGAATGCTCTTTCTGTCTCTACAGTAAATCAGTCACAAGTGGGAGATATCACAGCAAGGAGAAGGAGCGAAGGACATCGCGGATGCCCTTGGTCTGTACGCAGGAATATTCCAGCTGATCCTGGCTCGTGCCCAGTGCCAAAGGCCAGGAACAGATGGGGCAGGGAAGAATGACAAGGCCCCAAAGAAACACCCTCCAAGTTCTTCCTTAAATCACCTCTTGCACAGGGAGCATATTTTCCACCCACACCACCTTTGAGACCTTAACACCTCAGACAGCATCTCATT
The DNA here is from genome assembly GCF_037038585.1 of Patagioenas fasciata. Classification (NCBI taxonomy): domain Eukaryota; kingdom Metazoa; phylum Chordata; class Aves; order Columbiformes; family Columbidae; genus Patagioenas; species Patagioenas fasciata. The sequence continues at coordinate 3,688,612 of NC_092546.1, read as the reverse complement.
CATGTTGCTGTGAGTTTTGCAGAGAGAATAGCGTGGAGTTCTTCAAGACCGTATCGTTTAAGAGTAAGATGGTTTCATTTCAAATGAAGTTATTTCTCACTAGCCATTTCCATTTAAAGTTGCTAAGCCCAAGCTTATTTCCTTTTGTGCCAAAGGAGAGCTGAAATGATGTCAAAAAAACCAATGCAGAGCAGGACACCAACTCCAGCAGCAAGAAAAGAGACGCTGCGGTGATGGCGGCAGAAGCGGGGCAGCTGGAGGAAGGTGCGGAAGCAGCTGTTCCCCCTCGCCCATTCAATTTGCCATTGGCAGTCCTTGGATTTCGGTTGAGAAACCTCCAAGCAGGGGCTCCCCTGACCAACCCAGCCTTACCGAGCAGCTTCTGCAGTGCAGGGGGGGTGGGTGTCACCAGCAGCTGGTTAGATGAATGCCGTTGCACTTTAGGAGGTAGTTGGTAATATGGACTATGAGGTGACTTGTACGCATCTAAAGACAGAAACAAAGAAAACCTTTTATAAAAGCCACGGGTTTCCGGCAAGCGCAGCAGCTTTCCCGTTGGAAAGCACATCATTTACAACGGGAGATGCGGTAACTTAGTTCGACCCACTGCAAGCGATTGTTTGGAAGGACATTACAGTTTACCCTTGGAAGGGCAGCAGGACAAGTTACCAGCCAGAGCTCAGCTCCAGCTCCTGGCCAAGCATCTGCAGACTCAGTCAGCACCTTCTCAAGGGGAGCCTTGCTTTGCTTATGACACAAAACCAAACTAAACATAGCAATTAAAAGGAATGACCTCCAAGCATGTATTCAGAGCCTTAGATGCTTATTGGGCTGAGGTGGCAGGAGAGGATCCCAGTGCCAGCCCTGGACTCACCCTGAGGAGAGGATGAAGATGTCTGGGAAACAGTCTGAGCATGCAGGAGTTCTAGTGCGGTTTGGTTCTTCTTGGTCTTGCGCTCTGTGTTTGCAGTGTTCATTTTCTTGGGACGCCCTCGTTTCCTACCTGCCATTTTCCTTCCTTTTTTACTCAGCTTTTTCTTCCGTGCTTTGGAGGGAGATGGCTTTTTAACAGAATTTGCCGCAGCCTTTTCTTCTTCAGCACCAGAATCCTATGAGATTTTTAAAAGCCGAAAGCTCTTTAGTCATTTTCACCTCCATATGCAGCATTTATTGTAAGCAAGCATTAATAACTCTGTTTAATAATGTCATTAAACTGACCCATTGTAGTTAAATAACCTGCCAGTGAAGTGGCCTCGCTTGGGCCAGGAGCTGCCCCCAGCACCCAAGGAGTTGTGCTCATTCTCTTCTGGACTTATTACAGAAAAGGAAATCTCTAACTGTTGTCTACGAAAAGCCGATTATTCACCCTGTATTGACTGCATTCTTCAGCCCAATTTCATTAAAAAGTCAAAGTACATTCACTACTTTATATTTTAGTGCATGAACAGTCACTGTGTTTCTAATAGTGTTATGCAACGGCATGAGAAAGGAAATGAGTGTTTGCAGAAGAGACCCGGCAGCCTTTGAGCTGCGTTGGGCAGATTGTGACCCAGGGAAGGTGCTGTAGGTGCTGCCGGAGCCAGGCGAGGGTGCACAAGCAGCCCCCCTGGCCATCTTGCAGTACCTTTTGTCCACAACTGCTGCTACAATCCAAGTGCAGCTTTTGTTAAGTCACTCCATCCTATTTTTGTCCACGGCAGCAGTTCTGTCGGTTCACGTGCTCAGAACACGCAGTCTGCACACTGGCTCGGGCTTTTCCCGATACAGCTCACACACAGCTAAAGAGAAACACATTGATTCGATCAAAACCCAGGATATTCACCTTGTTTTCTTGAACCTTCGTTGGAGTCGTCGTGTTGCTCTTGTTTTCTCTTTGCTGACGACGTCTAGCTGCCTCTTGTTCCTCCTGGGAAAACGTGAAAGATTTAACCATGTGCTCATAGATTTATCGCTTTTTAACACAGACCCCCGTGTGTCCCAGCTTAGACTTCTACAAGAACCATGTGTAACTGCTCTTATCATACAATGCCTAATTAAATAAACAACCTTTTCTTACCAGCAAAGGGAAAAACTGCCCCTGGCCCAGGCAGCACTCAGTGGGAAGAGGGAGATAAGTGCAGGTCGCCCTTTTGCACGGCATTGCCCACAGAAGAGATTCAACTCCAACCTCTTCCCTTTTTCTGCCCCTCCTAATCCACCCCCAGATCACACTGTTACAGCTTTTGGTTTAAAAAATACATACATAAAGAAATAGCTTTATATTCCAAACATTTCATGTGTTGCTACATCACTATGAAAATCTTTCACACTCGAAATGGCAAAGCCATTAATGGTCGCCTAATTCAACTTCAGCCATGGCTGTAGAGACTAAAAACAAAACAAAAGCAGCGACTTCTAAACTTCATTTTCTATTAGTAAGAACAGGGAATTCCAACGAGCTCGCTCAGAGCCCTTCTGGGTGAGGTTTCATTTGCTTAAGAATTCTGGTGGCAGGGAAGTACTTTTATTCTGAGTTTTCTACAGAAAACGACTGAAACTTACCCTGAGTTTTGGATTTTTGAGACTAGAAAAATAGTTTTCAAGCTGCAAATAGAAAGATAAGATTGTCACTGTCAGAGTCACTGTAGATGAATACATGAGAACAAAATGAGCTTTAAGACAAATGCAGAATTGCGGAAATTCAGACCGGTTTTCTTCTGATAAGCTACATCAAGAAGCCATTTCCATTCATTCTCTTTGGTGACACAGGGAGGCTGAGCACCAGGACATAATCCAAGCTTCAACAAGGTTTTACCATCTTCACCACTGCCCACCCTGGTTTTAGAGCTTTGTGTCACGTATCTCCCCTCGGCAGAAGGTTATTTGCAATGAAGCTGCTTCACTTTTGTACTCCATTAAACTATTTATCTGCATTCTAGCGTATTCTTTAACAAAGGCATTATTAGACTATTTGGAAAAATAGTCTTACTATCATATTGCAAAGATCTCAGTGTGGCAATAGACTATTTCTCCACAAAAGTTTACCATTCTACATGGTTTTCTTTAACTGCTAAAAACCCAACCCAACCCAGCGAATGCATCAGTGTTGTTATGGAGCTTGGGCTGGTGCTACAGCAACTGAGAATTCACCTGGAATTGAGATTTACGATAGAACGAAATGGTCTGTACAGCACAAAGCAAAGTGGAGAATTAAAGACCCACAGAGCAAACGAGCAAGAAAACATTCTCAAGAACATGGCTCTGAGGTTGATGTGTCCATTGCGGAGCAGGTGGAGCAGCCAGAAGTGCTGCCGTCTCTGTACTCACTATGGTTCGGTCGATAGTGTGCAGGTAGTAAGAAACTGGCTTCCCGGTCCAAGACACAGACCCTTTCAGTGGTGACAGCTCCACAACTCTCATGATAGTGCCGATATCTATGGGGAGAAAGCGGAGTTAGGGCGGCCAAGCTCACGTCTACCCCGCTGGAACCAGCTACACAACAGCAAAGGCACTTGAGAAATCAAACCAGGAGGTTTGCATTCGGAGAGCGATGTTCTAACAGAGAGCACTGCAGGGAGTTCAAAAAGCAAGTTCTTATTCTCTTGCTACATGTGCCCTACAGAACATAAATTTGGAAGATCTACCTTTTATTTCTTCAGACTATTCTGAAGGAAAATTATGTGCCAGCACAAGATTCGAACAGATGGCACTTCTAGGAGGAACCAGCAGCAACACATCTGTAGTAACAGGCAGGATTTAATGAGACGGGACTAGAACGTCATTAGACCCAGCCCATGTAAACTGGAACTGCACTATATTTGGACTGGGGACAAACATGTTTTCTGTTTGCTTTCTCGCATTTATTTGTTTTGTTCCCCAGAATTAATAGGTACGGGATGTGTCGAAGCATTTCCACAACCACCGAACGCTGAGAGGCACGACTGGGAAGAAATTCCGGCACACTTCTAATTAAAGAGAAAACTACCCAGAGGAGTCAAAGCACGGTTTAGAATTCAGCAGCTTCAACCACTATTTCAACCACATTTCAATACTTGTTTTGGTTTGTCCCAACTCTTTCCACATTTCCATTTCTTTTTCCAGATGGCACCACTAAGGACAAAAACGGCATCGAGAAAAAGGTCGTCTGGTTCTTAAAGCTTTATCTTCTCCACTATTTTTATAAAGCTTTAGATTAAAACAGACAGGCAAGCCGTGTGACTCGAATCACACTCAAAATAAAGCCCCGCTGAATAAAAGGATCATTAAAAACCCCATGAAAGGCTGAAAGTGATAAAGAATTGATAATCAGGAAACTGATGGAACTTCTCCTTGGTGCCATCTCAAGGCACATCAGGGATAAGAGGGTCATTAGGGGCAGTCAACACGGCTTCACCAAGGGGAAGTCGTGCTTGACCATCCTCATTGACTTTTATGAGGACATAACAAGATGGATGGATGATGGCAGAGCGGTGGACGTGATCAACCTTGACTTGAGTAAGGGATCTGACACAGTCTGCACAGCATCCTCAGAGCTGAACTGAGGAGTGCGGTCTGGATGAGCGGGCAGGGAGGTGACTGCGAACTGGCTGAAGGGAAGAAGCCAGAGAGTCGTGGTCAATGGGGCAGAGTCCAGTTGAGGCCTGGATCCAGTGCAGTGCCTCAGGGGGCAGTGCTGGGGCTGTATTATTCAATATATTCATCAATGATTTGGACGAGGGAATAGAGTGACTGTCAGCAAGTTTGCTGGTGACACCAAGCTGGGAGGAGTGGCTGACATGCCAGAAGGCCAATGGTACCTGGGGTGGGTTAGAAGGGGGTGGTCAGTAGGTCAGAGAGGTTCTCCTGCCCCTCTGCTCTGCCCTGGGGAGACCACACCTGGAATCTTGTGTCCAGTTGTGGCCCCTCAGCTCCAGAAGGACAGGAGAGAGTCCAGCGCAGCCACCAAGATGCTGAAGGGAGTGGAGCATCTCCCGTGTGAGGAAAGGCTGAGGGAGCTGGGGCTCTGGAGCTGGACAAGAGGAGACTGAGGGGGGACTCATTCATGGGGATCAATATGGAAAGGGGCAGTGTCAGGAGGATGGAGCCAGGCTCTTCTGGGTGACAACCAGTGACAGGACAAGGGGCAATGGGTGCAAACTGGAACACAGGAGGTTCCACTGAAATATGAGAAGAAACTTGTTGGGGGTGAGGGTGGCAGAGCCCGGCCCAGGCTGCCCAGGGAGGTTGTGGAGTCTCCTTCTCTGCAGACATTCAAACCCGCCTGGACCCCTTCCTGTGGAACCTCAGCTGGGTGTTCCTGCTCCATGGGGGGATTGCACTGGATGAGCTTTACAGGGCCCTTCAACCCCTGACATTCTGGGATTCTGTGATTTATTACGGGGAAAAGAAAAAGTAGTAGACGTTGGCCCCTTTGCATCCCCACCACTTCTCTAATAACTGCAGCCTCCCAAACCTGGCAAAGCGAGAGAAAACAAAACGCTCAGAAGCCAGGAAAGAACAGGCTTGAGAGGCCAAAAAAATGTATTTATGTAGGCAGGTCTCCTAATTGAAACCTCAGAAGTGCCTTCTTGCATTTCCCCCAGCTCCAGAGCGCTGTACAGGAGGCAGCGGGTTTTACTTAGGGGCTCTTTGTCTTAATAGCGGACGGATGGGGCAATCCCGGCTCTCTGGAGGTCTGTGGATTTCTAGGAGCACAGTTCTGCCTTTTTCCCTTTGATTTTCCACTAGGAGTCTACAAAGGACTGGCAGGGCAGGGCCTAATGCTTAATAGTGTTCCAAACAACCTGATGCTACAGAAAATAATATCAAACTGCAAGGAAAACGGCAGTTTTAGGGTGTCCGATGCACGGGACATTCGCAACAATTCAAGCTTAGTAAAAATAACTCACAACAGCACTATTTTGGTGAAATGCCTTAATGACCAGTCACTAATGGTGTCCCCCAGGGGTCAGTGCTGGGTCCAGTCCTGTTTCACATCTTTATTGATGATTTACATGAGGGCATTGAGACCATCACCAGCACATTTGCTGATGACACCAAATTGGGAAGGAGTGTGGAGCTGCTGGAAGGCAGGAGGGTTCTGCAGAGGGATCTGATAGACTGGAAAAAGGGGCCCATTCCAATGGGATGAAGTTGAACAAGGCCAAGTGCCGGGTCCTGCCCTTTGGCCACAACAACCCCTGCAGCGCTCCAGGCTGGCACAGAGTGGCTGGAGAGCAGTCAGGCAGAAAGGGACCTGGGGGGACCAATGGACAGGAAGCTCAACAGGAGCCAACAGCATGCCCAGGTGGCCAAGAAGGCCAATGGTGTCCTGTCCTGTATCCAAACCAGCGCGGTCAGCAGGACAAGGGCAGTAATCCTTCCCCTGTGCTCTGCATTGGGGAGGCCACACCTGGAGTATTGTGTTCAGTTCTGGGCCCCTCAGCTCAGGAAAGAGATTGAAGTGCTGGAGCGGGTCCAGAGAAGAGCAACAAGACTGGGGAAGGGACTGGAACACAAGCCCTATGGGGAGGGGCTGAGGGAGCTGGGCTTGTTCAGTCTGGAGAAGAGGAGGCTTAGAGCTGAGCTCAGCACTCTCTAGAACGACCTGAAGGGCAGTTCTAGCCAGGGGGGATTGGGCTCTTCTCCCAGGCACTCAGCAATAGGACAAGGGGGCATGGGCTTCAACTCTGCCAGGGGAAATTGAGGCTGGAGATTAGAAAGCAATTCTGTGCAGAGAGAGTGGTCAGCATTGGAATGGCTGCCCAGGGAGGTGCTGGACTCACCGGCCCTGGAGGTTTTGAAACTGAGATTGGCCATGGCACTTAGTGCCATGATCTGGTCAATGGGCTGGAGTTGGACCAAGGGTTGGACTGGATGAGCTCTGAGGTCCAATCCAGTCCATTCTGTGATTCTGTGTGACAGTCTTCAAATGACTGTTCTTGAAAAGCCGTTTACCGTGAGCGTCAGGCCAAAAACAGAAAGCACAGCCTGAGGGTTGTAACTCAGTATGTTACTGGCCATGTTTGCACAGAGAGGGGAATAAGGTGGGCTTCAAACTTAGGGAGCATTTTGCACCGGGCACAACAACTATGTGTAAAACCCAGCGTGGATCGTCCTTTCACTTGAAAAATTTCAACAATTAGCATTGAAAAAAAGCAAAAGCAACAACATGAGGTGTTAAGAATCTCAAAACCTCATTGACCTGCAGCTCGCACACTCGCAAAGGACAACACTGGAAAATCTCAAGTCTAACGCGTTCAGGACAGAAGAAAAACCACTAAACTTTGTCGGCGATAAAACAGACGCAGCACCTGGGTGTTTATGGGATAGGTCTGTTTGATCATCCAGAGTACAAAAGGCATTCAAAGTTGAACATTTTCAGGCTCTAAGCCTCATAAATCATGATTAGTGGGATTTACCTGTCCAAATTTAGACAGTTACAGTATAAGGAACTTGGATGCAATTAGTCACTGCAGCGCTTTGTAGTTAAAGAAATGAATCACGCCCTTGACACACCTTAGTTCTCTTCAAATATAAAAGATGCCCAGTCAGGGAAACACTGACATTATAGAGACAGAAACGCTGACGTTATAGAGACAGAAACGCCGATGTTATAGAGACAGAAACACAGCAGGATGAACCCCATCAAAAGTGTGTTTCTTTGTTCCAACATGGGGTTCTTTTTGTTTGTTTGATATTAAATAGAGGTCACTTTGACATGTTTGCTATAATAATACAACAGTACTTCTGTGCTTAGTTATACAACTCCTTAAAAAGCAACAAAACCCCTCTACAGACGTGTTCAGATAACAAATACAGCACAACTGTAATAAACAATAAAAAGGGCAGTCATACCGCTCAAGTTTCGACTGTTAATTCGAAAGTTTAGAGGTGCAAAAGGTTTTGAGGACACAATTCTCCCACCTGGAAAAAAGAAATAAAGGTAAAGTCAGCTATCACTGCTTCTTCTAGAAGTGACAACTTATTAAATGTAACCCGGTACAGAGCCCTGAGGAGCAGCCCCAATCAAACAGCTTAAGTTTGGGGGTTTTATAGTTTGCAACAGAGCCCAAAAGTCACATTATTTAGCCCAGCACAAAGCTGTGTTATGGGAAGCCACAGCTTCTTTGTTCATGCTACGTGGTTTTATTTTCAGAAATACTTATTTTTGTCATTTCTGCCATAATTGTTACTTATCCAAGCAGTTGGGAAGAAAAAAGACATGGCGGGCCATGGCGGGGTGACCGGGCCTCTCGCCAGCACCGTCCGCAATGGGGCTTCTCGGGAACCGCACGAGACACCCGGTGAGCGTCCCCATTTTAACACTTCTGAGTTAATACCCAGTAAAAACGCGGCAAGTAATGAGAGGATCCAGTAACAGAACCGAATGTGCGGTTACAGAGGCCGGTACCCCAGGCCAGGCCTGTGCAGGGTGGGCTTTGCCAGCGGCTCCTCCCGCCCCACAGGTAAATGTGCCCCCGACTAACCAGGGAGATCACAGTAGATATTAATATGGGAGGTAAGAAGGCCAAGAAAGACCCATTGAGGCACAGACACTCCCACAGTAAGCGGGAAAGCAAGGGGAAAAAGGCTGAAGTTCCATTTGTTACCTTCCTTCATGTTGGCAAATCGCTCCTTCAGCTGGTGATCCACCTCAGGACCAAAGGCAAAATTATTCACAAAAATAACACTGCAAGATAACGGTTTAGTTAAGGAACAGGGACAGGCAGGTGGCACCCGAGTATTCACATACAACCACCCCACAACCACCGCTTATCAAACTGAAACACTGCTCGTGCCCGACCACAGAGCTCCTTCCATCACACGAGCGCTTTCCTCGTGCTCCATGACACCGGCCAGCGCTTCACCCTCCGCGTTCACAGAACTGCCCACGGAACTACATCTAAACCAGCTCTGGTGGTTCCTCTCATGGTCGAGTTTTGCACCGTACGTCTCAAAACCAACGTGCAAAATGTTTTCAACACCCCTGCCATGGGGGATCGAACGCCAACACAGCGACTACCAACACGCTCGTGTGATAAGCAATACTCTCACAACAAACACACCGTTACTTCTTCGAATATCACAGCAAAATATCAAAGTATATTTTCTTTTCTAGCTGTAAATTCCCCCATAATGTAAAGAGTTGAGATCCCTCAGCACATTTTGCCCGTCCCAAACCCAGCACTTCACCCAACCCACACCAGAGGGTTTGTATCTCTCTTTCCTTCTGGATTAGGTTTTTACTCCTGAAATAAAAACAGTCATAGGGAGACAAAGAAACCTACACATAGGTAGAAGCACAAACTGATAAAAATGTTTGGGAAAGAAACACATCACAGATTTATTTTGAAGAGCCTGAGCCTGGTCTAATTGTCCCTGGTGCCCGTTTTCTTGCAGCAAGAGTCCCCAGCACCTCTTGGGATCTCGCACAAGCCGCTGAGCACCCGCACCCCAAACTGTGAAAGCCCTTCTGGCAAACTGCTTCAATATGAAGTGATTTCTGTGCAAGAGGTTTGTTTGAGAACTCCCCTCCTAGAGCCTCCACGCACGAAACATGTTCGGCAAGGACACTGAGTTTAAGAGCAGCAGCCAAAGCTATTAAAAACCACAGATGAAAAAAATGTTTATATACCAAGGGAAAAAAAGAAGAGTTATTCTTGCTACGCCTTGCTCTTGGAAATTTGGGAAACCCTGCCTGGCAAGTAAGGCGAGCAGGGGTTTCTTCCTCCTCCTTCCCTCCACGTGCCAAAAAAAAGAGGCCTTGCAAAGGAGCCAGGAATATTAATGGGACTAAAACACATCCAGGAAAGGAAGGGGAATATAGCTTGCCAGATATATATATTTTTCCAGTGTTCATTCTGGCACATTTGTGTGCATATGAGAGAGGTGCAGGAGCCCCCAGGCCACCCTGATTCCAGCCTCTCCTGGCACGCGTTGCACCAGTACAGTCAATGGGAACACTGGTGTCAGCACCAGCACAAACCCAGCGTGGGTACCAACGCAGCTTCCCCGCGCGGGAAATCACAGCTCGGCCTCTCGGGGGAGCCGGCTCCAGGGTGAACTCATCAGACACTCAGAGCTGATGTGAACCACGCAGAACAAGCACAAACACCCAACCGCTGGCAGCAAAAAGCCGCTGCTTCTTGCATTTCTGTGTCAGAGAGCAAGGTGGCTGTGGATCAGCAGGAGGCAATGAGTTGCATGCCTCGCAAAACGGGTCTCTCCCAGTGCTCTGCGTGCAGCCTGGTGTACCTCAGCTAAAATAATAATTTAAACAGCTAAATTTGTTCCAAGAGAAGCTGCACAGAGAGCAGAGGAGCAAACAACGAAGCTAAACCATGCTATGTTTGAAGGCTGGGACAAGTCCGTCCACAATTCAAACGGTAGCTCCAGAAACTTAACTGGGTTACGCTCTAACGCAGAAGTTAACAGCTGGCAGACGCCTTCCTGCTGGAGAACCCTTAAAACCGTGTATTGGAAGAGATCCAGAAACTGTCACAACCCTGGAGACTTTCTGAGCCCTCTCTGACAACCATCTCCTGTTCCCCTGACACCACCATGGCCCTTTTACACCTTATCTGTCCATAAGGCTGAAAGAACGCAAAGCCTTTAAAAATACAGAATATTTATTGCTTTTAACCTATTTACTCCCCTTTTTCGTGACTATCCACAAGGAGTCTGACCCTCCGTGCAGATCTTCACAGAAATAAATCAAGACAAACAGCTTAAATGAATTCCCAATTTAAGTTGGAACAGACTCACTTGGGTCTTTTGCCCTGTTTTTTTAATGGAAAGTGAGCAGAGCTGTGTGCACCGATAGCCAAGATAATTGGTGTTTTGCCAGAGTCACTGACATAAACTACAAGCATATGCAAAACAAACAAGTTTATACTTCTCTGTAGAACAGAATTTATCTTGGATACACCCTTGTACGTGCTATCACGGGACGTGCATTTAAACCCAATTCTTCTAGTTAGAAAACAGGATCTAAAGAGGCCAGTATAAAAGTTGGCAGATAGACTTTTGGTATTTGCTATGGAAATTCTATATAAAAAGTTGGCCGGTCTCCCAATTTCCATTATACAAACTCCCAAATATTGAGTTCATAAAGCAGCATTCAATTGCTGTACTGTACCTTGTGTTTGCAATTCTCTCTCTCCATTCTTCCGAGAGGAAGTCACCTCTTTCCAGCTTAAAAACAGACAAAAGAACACAGAAACACACACAAGTTAACGTTGTTCCTTTCTGCCCCACGTCCCCTTGTTTTGCACCAGGTCAGAGACGCTGCACCCGCTCAGAGATCCTACTACAAATAAAGGCCAAATTTGGCAATAAATATATTATGACTTCATTGACTTATCTAGTAGCTTTCTGATGAAACCACATCAAGCCCCAAGTCAATGCCCACAACTACAGCGCTTTTCCACACATGAACGTTCCTCAGTTACGCTTGTGAAATGAGAGGAACCTACGGGCCAGGCCGTGTTGCGCCATAAGCAGGGCAGGAGGGCTGGGGGAAGAAGAGAAGAGAGAAAAAATAACACACAACTACATAATTCATGATGATGACACACTTGGAAGGGGAAAGTCAGATGATGGTTCATATCAGAACCTGGGGAACATCAAAGCAGCGGCTGCTTGGATCCGTTTCCGCCCGCCCCGCTTTGCGAGGTGAGAGGCGAGCGTTCTGTTTCCAGTGCTCGCTCTCCTTGTGCAACGGCTCCAACAGAAGCACCAACAACACCTTATTGTGTATGTTCTAATCTAAATAGACGCTCGGTGCAGCATCAGAACAGTTCTAAACTAAGAGTTCTGGAGAGTTGGGCAGGGAAAATTTAATGAAATAGAACAAGGGAGGTGTAGAGTCTTAAATCTGGGCAGGAACAACCCCAGGTTCCAGTGTAAGTTGGGGAATGACCTATTAGAGAGCAGTGTAGGGGAAAGGGACCTGGGGGTCCTGGGGACAGCAGGGTGAGCATGAGCCAGCACTGGGCCCTTGTGGCCAGGAAGGCCAATGGTACCTGGGGTGGGTTAGAAGGGGGTGGTCAGTAGGTCAGAGAGGTTCTCCTGCCCCTCTGCTCTGCCCTGGGGAGACCACACCTGGAATCTTGTGTCCAGTTGTGGCCCCTCAGTTCCAGAAGGACAGGGAACTGCTGGAGAGAGTCCAGCGCAGCCACCAAGATGCTGAAGGGAGTGGAGCATCTCCCGTGTGAGGAAAGGCTGAGGGAGCTGGGGCTCTGGAGCTGGACAAGAGGAGACTGAGGGGGGACTCATTCCTGGGGATCAATATGGAAAGGGGCAGCATCACGAGGATGGAGCCAGGCTCTTCTGGGTGACAACCAGTGACAGGACAAGGGGCAATGGGTGCAAACTGGAACACAGGAGGTTCCACTTAAAGATGAGAAGAAACTTGTTCCCGGTGAGGGTGTCAGAGCCTGGCCCAGGCTGCCCAGGGAGGTTGTGGAGTCTCCTTCTCTGCAGACATTCAAACCCGCCTGGACACCTTCCTGTGGAACCTCAGCTGGGTGTTCCTGCTCCATGGGGGGATTGCACTGGATGAGCTTTCCAGGTCCCTTCCAACCCCTGACATTCTGTGATTCTGTGATATATGGAAACACTTTTTCTGGAGCTCTATATGCCATGTTTGTGAATTGAGGCCACCTCTAGATTATTTTGAAGAGATAATTTTGTCTCAAAGTCTTATTTATTCTTGTAGTAGATGGTTTCATGGTTGAGCAACCCAAACCAGCAGAGGAAAACCCACATGCAAGGCAACTGTATTTATTTTACAATTTTTGCAAGTCAGCTTCTATATTCCAGTCCTCTGCTCCACAGTTTCTAACGTCTACACGAGGTTTTCATACACTAACGGGAGAAAGAAAAACATTTGAATAAGAAGGAAGCGTGATTCTAACCCATAGTCTCGAAGAGAACAAAGAACCAGCGTAACACGAAACTATTTTGGAATATTAAGCTTCACATAAAGGTCTTGAAATGCAACCGAAGTGGCTGCTATACCTGATTAGGATCCGGTTACACTATATGTTTGTCCCATGGTTAGAAAGAGCACAGTTATAACCAAAATCTCCATGTTTTAACCCAATATAACACATGGAGGCTCAACACTTCTCCCTGTCTACTTTGGCACCATATAGCCGTGTAATAATTCAAATAAACCACAGCCCCACTCAAACCCATCTATTTTGTAGTGTAATGCTACCCTGGCTCATACTTAGCCACCAGTTGAGGGAAAATCTCACCAGGAAAAATACTGGAGTACAGAAATAACCAGGTGGTCAACTGTTCCTGGGAGAAAATCAGTTCTTTTTTCCCCTCCTGGATCTGCTGCATCCAAAACCAAGCACAGGAGCAATCTGATTGACTCATGACAACAACCAGCTGCTTCTTCTACTGCACCTGAATAAACAGCAGCCTGAGAGGGGAAAGTTCGGCCTCCCCCACCGACCGACATGGGGAGGCCAAGAAAACCCCCAAAATCCCAGTCAGCTCCGCGGTTTACAATAATATTGAGAGCGGAACAACCAGTAAGGAAATACCCGCACCCAGTAACTCCTGAGCAAGTGGTGCAGTAGCGAAACCACTCGGAACATGGTCCGTGATGGTCCCATGGGGGTGGCGGCCCCTACAAAGCCCTGGTGACAGCTCTGGAGCTCGGCCCAGCGTCCCCACCCCTCGTGTTCCTCCTCTCTCCGCAAAACTTAATCTCCTTAGTGAATAATGAATGGAAGGGACCATCTGTAATGCAGATATTTTCATCTGATTAGACAATGCAGGAGACTTGCTTTATCCAAAAGGATAATTAGCTCAGTGAAATCCGCTTCAGCGAGCTGCCAGCCTGCATTGTTTCTAAATTTAGAAGTCAAAAATGGTGGTTTTTTTAAACAGATAAACGTAGAGAGGCTGCAGGAATAGGCTCAGCGGTGTCAGATGCTGTGACTCGAAGAAAACCAGCGGGTGATGACCAGGGTGAGCACCGAGGGGCCCAAGGGAGCAGGTGAGGGAGGTTGAGCCCCGTGCGGCCAAAGCTGCCGGGAGTGCCCGCGGTGACGCCCCGAGCGGCCCCGCAAAGCCGTCGGTTCCCCCGCAGAACCCCTCGTCCCAGCAGGCCCCGTGCAAGCGCCTGGCTCGCAGAGCACCAGTCCCTTCTGCCTGGAAGACTACACATGGTTATTTTTAGGTTCCTGTTCTTTTCAAAAATAACCGGAGGCACGAAGCCAAACCTCCAAAATGTGGCATCGTTTCAAAGCCACAGGGGACGTTTGGAGGGCTTTTCGAATACCAAAACATCGAGTTTCCCGCTGAAATAGGGTATTCAAAAATATCTGGGACAAACAGATGTCTCGCCCTTTCCCCAGCTGCACGGACTGTTAAGCCACGGGAGTTTTTAAGCACAGGTAACATCAGTTATTCCCACAAACCAGCAGCTGCTATTGGGCAACAAGAGACAATGCGACTCCTACACAAGTCACTCTGTTTCTGCTCAGAACGGAGGAAACGAGCCAGACGGGGCACCTTAAACTTGATCAGAGCCCAGCTTACAGAAGCCAGGCTTCCAGTGACTTATGCACAACAAAGATCACCTCTAACCCCCGGCGAGCTTCCAGTGTTAGGAGCTCCTGGGCTTTGCGCTGAGCAGACAGCGTATGTCCATGGCCACTGAGCCATCAGCAACGCTGGCCCGGCTCTTCCTGCTCTGAATTTGGAGATTTGGAGATGATTTCTACCTCCCACTACAGAATAAATCACAGAATCCCAGAATGTCAGGGGTTGGAAGGGCCCTGGAAAGCTCATCCAGTGCAATCCCCCCATGGAGCAGGAACACCCAGCTGAGGTTCCACAGGAAGGTGTCCAGGCGGGTTTGAATGTCTGCAGAGAAGGAGACTCCACAACCCCCCTGGGCAGCCTGGGCCAGGCTCTGACACCCTCACCGGGAACAAGTTTCGTCTCAAATTTAAGTGGAACCTCTTGTGTTCCAGTTTGCACCCATTGCCCCTTGTCCTGTCACTGGTTGTCACTGAGAAGAGCCTGGCTCCATCCTCCTGACACTGCCCCTTTCCATATTGATCCCCAGGAATGAGTCCCCCCTCAGTCTCCTCTTGTCCAGCTCCAGAGCCCCAGCTCCCTCAGCCTTTCCTCACACGGGAGATGCTCCACTCCCTTCAGCATCTTGGTGGCTGCGCTGGACTCTCTCCAGCAGTTCCCTGTCCTTCTGGAACTGAGGGGCCACAACTGGACACAATATTCCAGGTGTGGTCTCCCCAGGGCGGAGCAGAGGGGCAGGAGAACCTCTCTGACCTACTGACCACCCCCTTCTAACCCACCCCAGGTACCATTGGCTTCCTGGCCACAAGGGCCCAGTGCTGGCTCATGCTCACCCTGCTGTCCCCAGGACCCCCAGGTCCCTTTCCTCTACACTGCTCTCTAAAACAAGCTTTTATGGAACCTGGGGCTATTCTGTTATAACAGCAAAGCCAAAATAAATCCTTCAGCAGGAGGTCACGGTGCAAGCGCAGGTACCTACTCCGAGCTCTGACTGACTCCATCGTGAGCAGAGAACAACAAGCGGCCGGCACTGAGGACACACGGACAACTCCTCCAAGGGCACCCCGGTTAGAACACATCAGCACCTTCTGCTACACAACCAGCATCGTGCCCCGGACACCTGGAGACGGCTCCGGTTTTGAGGCCACATGAGGATATTTACAGTTAGAAACCATGAAAACCCATCTGCCTCTTAATTGCAATACCGCTTTTTGATGACTGTACATGTGCAAGAATTCCCCAAGAAAGACTCTCTAATTATCTAGGCCTAATGACCTTAGAAAAGTCTCCTGTTTCCTTCAGACAACGGTTTTCTTGAAAAGAATGGGGTATGGTTAATCTTGGAAACCTCTGAGCTCCACGCAAAGAGAAACAAGAAGATAAAAGGAACTGAAATGAAGTGAGACGTGTTGGAAACAGGACATTCTAGTCCAAACCACTGGAAATGCAAAAAGCCCTCAAGTGTAAGGCATTCCCGCTGAATGTGAGCGAAAACGAGCAAAGAACACGGTTGTCCATGGTTGGTCGGGAATTAGACACAAGGAAGCTGAGGAGCAACTGGAACTAAACAACCAGAGCACAGGGATGTAAATATTTATAGCAAGTTGAAACAGTTGAATGCAAAAAACTAAGGAAGATTCTAATCAGAAAAGGTTACTCTCTTGTTTGTTATTTGTTTGGGATTTTCTTTGTTTGGTTGGGGTTTTTTTGTCTCAATTTTCCAATTAGAATCATGAAATTGAAGAGCCCATCATTTAAAATGACACTCAGCTCGTTTAACGGGATTATGAGATGCGATCACCTACGACGGCTGGAGATCGGGAGACTCCCAAACCCACATACACTGAGCCACCTTCCTCCCAAAGGGATCTGGCACCCAAGAGAGGCTGTGAGGAGCCACAGCCTGAGCTCCCGAACCCCTCAGACCCTTCACCAGCAGCTACCGGAGCAGTTTAACCCGCGATTGTCACCTGAAAGCGACCGCCCGACGAGGGTGTTTTACTGAACAGATCCGCACGTACGTGACTGCGTGTTCTGCATGGAACCACTTCTCAAGAGAGACTGCTTTCTGTGGCTGTGGACAAAGCAGGACAGAAGTACAGCCGGGCAATCAGGGTTTGTATTTTATATTGTCACTGGACTTTGCTCTTCAGAACTGACGTGTCCAAGCTCAGTAGTTCCAGCAGTAACAAGGATATTCCGGTGGGGAAGGTGACAAAGTGGTCACAGATCTGGCACAGCCAGGCGTCGCCTCACCAGGCAGCTGTTCCATGCGTGAAGTCAAAACCACCGTCCACATCATCCAGACAAAGCCGCAGGTGGGATCTGAGACTTCTCCCCCCTGAACTCCTGCCAAGCTTCCCTCCTCCCACACTTTATTCTTCTCAAAATATCTATTTTTTGATATGACTGCCTAAAACATGAGGGTGGAATTCACAAGTTAAGCTCCGTTAGTTACAGACTATCTCAATTCATGCTTATTCTGTCTCCAGCATTTGGATTTTTGGGAACCCACTCAGCATTTTGCAGGGACGAGGTTGTTTTCTAGAAAGATAAAGATACCTGTCTTTAATTCCATACTTTCCAGTGTCTTCCAGCTACATTACGAGACAAATTCACTCTCTGTTTAACGACAGTCACCTATAGAAAATGTCAGCTAAGGAGTTACTAAAGAAAACATACTTTTGGCAAGAAAAAGCAAACATAAGCCTAGGATGTTTGATGAAGCAATAAAAACTAAATTAAAATCTCTCCTGTGTGTCTAGATGTAAAAGACCGAAATCTCTTTAAGCATCACAACAACAAGTGGTAGGAAAGGCACTGAGACAAGAAGTGCTGCATGTGCTCAGCTGTCAGGAAAGGGACTCAAAACTCACTACAGCACCAGCCTGCCACTCGGGACGCTCAACATGGAAATGCTCACTGCTTATGGCAATCAATATGCTTTCAATATTTCAGTCCAAGTTCCTGCCCTATTCTTTAAATTACACAGCTCGTAAGCAGAGTATCTTCAGCAACAATTCCTTTCATGTCGTGCCAGCTGGGTGACACAAAGGAAAAATGCCATATGGCCACTGCATGCGAAGGAAAGCGCTCGGCGTTCCCGCGGCAGGAAGGAGTCAGCGGGCTGCTATCGGCGCTGCTGCAAACCAGCACCCAACGACACTGCGCTTCACAATGAAGACATTTTGGGAAGAAACGCGCAGAGGCAGGTGGCACCATCACCTTCTCCAGCCCACAGCATCCTTTGTGACAAGACAAACCCTCCGAAGAGCACCAGCGATCCCAGCAGGTACAGAACACCGGGAAATAAACGCTGGTCATCTAGAACTGCTGTTTGAGCCCATGCTGCTGGAACGCTAAAGCCACGTGGTTCGAACCATTCTGGAAACAGCAGTAATGGCTCTGAACAAAAGGAAAATGAAGCAACTCCCCACACGCTCGCCCACACGGTCCGAGTTGCCAGTGCAAGTTGTGAGCAGGAAAGAGCGGCCCGACTGGAATCAGGAACAACCTGCTCCATCCAGCCCGTGCCCTGGCCGCGGGGAAGTGGGAGGGGAAGCATAAATCCATGTACTCGCAAAACTTCCAGTGGGTTCCTATGGTACTGTGATTAAACACATTTCCTCAGTGGAAAGTGAGGAACCAGGCAGCAGATTTTCTTAATGACATTTAAGGAGGGGAAGAAAAGGAAAAGGGGAAGGAATGACACACGACAGTGCGTGACTCTGCACGTGCCTCACGCTGTCATTGAGGAGTGGAAAGCACATCCACAACGATTAACTAACATTTGGAGGAAGGGGAAAGTTATTTCAACACGTGCTGCTATAGCATCAAGCAGAGATGCCCCGTGGTGATCCACTGACTCCTCCTGCTCCAGCTCTGCCCTCCGAGCATCTCATTCCAAACCTTTCCAAGAATGAACCACCCCCTGGAGCGCCAGCTCAGCCCTCACCTCCGTCCACAAACCACCCATCCTGTCAACTGGCCCTGGGCTTTTCTGCTCTAACCCGGAACCCAAGCCCCATGGCACCAGCTCTGCCACCCCATCCCCATTCCAGGGGACCACACCATCCCTGCCTATGGAACAGAACCTTCGGCTTTTGTGTCTAGCAGAAGATCTCAGAACCCCAAGGAGGAGCTGCCGTGGCACCCAGCAGGATCCTCACACCACGCGGAGAGCGGGGAGAAAAAGAAAAAGGTAAAAGGAGGTTTAATACAAATGCCATTTTAGAAGAGTAAATCTTCTAAGAGCTTCTGAAAAGACCCAAAAGTGCTCCCAATAGCAGTAAAGAGGCCCTGGGAGGATTCCCGGAGAGCTCCATCCTGGGACGAGCACGGGAAGCAGATGGGACTGCCCACAGGACTTTACACATTCTGCACATCAGTGCGGATCACACAGTTTGCAGCTGAGTTTCACTCACTGTGTATTCTGCGTGTTTCTTCCCATACCATTTCATCCACTTCCTGAACTCTCTGTCCATCGTCTAGAAGAGGGAAGAAAAACAAAACCACATATTAGGACATCTTGTGTTACCGGTGACATCGCAGGAAAAGAAGCTGCAGCTCTGACAGTGTTCAGTGGCCCCCAAGGCTTTGGTTGGTTGGTTTTTGCCATTAACACTCACTGGACCAGCAGGCAGAAAACTACTGTGGTTCAGTTTCCTTAAAAATAAAGTCAAAGCTGGCATCTTCTTCTCCCACCTTCTCAAAGATACACGTTATACGCAACATAGAGTTGACACTAAAACCAGCACAGCCATAAGCAGCTCTGGTGCTGCGGTTCATAACCCCACGGGAGGTACCGAACGCAGCCCCGTCCGAGCACTGTAAGAGCTCCGCACTTACAGAATCTTGTCCCCGTCTCTAGAAACGGGCCACACGCAGCACAGCCCGTGCGAGTGGCAGCGAGGGTCCAGCTACACCTACACCAGAAAACCCAAGTGTCTGCGAAGACTGAAAGAAAAATGGCGATGTTTAAGATCTGACTGCGCACATGGGGAGGCGCAGATTGGAGGCAGCGGGAAAGGAGATGAGGGAGGGAAGAGATTGAAGTGCTGGAGTGGGTCCAGAGAAGAGCAACAAGACTGGGGAAGGGACTTGAACACAAGCCCTATGGGGAGAGGCTGAGGGAGCTGGGCTTGTTCAGTCTGGAGAAGAGGAGGCTTAGAGCTGAGCTCAGCACTCTCTAGAACGACCTGAAGGGCAGTTCTAGCCAGGGGGGATTGGGCTCTTCTCCCAGGCACTCAGCAATAGGACAAGGGGGCATGGGCTTCAACTCTGCCAGGGGAAATTGAGGCTGGAGATTAGAAAGCAATTCTGTGCAGAGAGAGTGGTCAGCATTGGAATGGCTGCCCAGGGAGGTGCTGGACTCACCGGCCCTGGAGGTTTTGAAACTGAGATTGGCCATGGCACTTAGTGCCATGATCTGGTCAATGGGCTGGAGTTGGACCAAGGCTTGGACTGGATGAGCTCTGAGGGCTTTTCCAACCCAGTCCATTCTGTGATTCTGTGAAGCAGAGCAGGAATTCTGGCTTCACTGACAACCTGGGGAGGGTGGAGACCCCCAGCGGGTCAGTAAAACTGTGTGTTGACAGACGTGTTTTCAAATTCTTTACATTTCAAAAGCGCTCCACAGCTTAGCAGGATAACTCACAAAAATCTTCAGTATGCTGTATGAACTTACATTTTCTTTTTTTTTAAGACAACTTGACTAAATCAAATCCATCACATTCTTTCTCTTTAGCTGAAGCTTTCCAAAGTCATCTGCATTCATTATCACAGTAACCAGAGATGTGTTGTCACAGCCAGTCTGAACTAGAAACCTAATCCAATCCGTTCCCCGCAAGCCTGTGAGTGGTGGGGGAGCCGGTCCCGCACCGCAGCAGCCGCTCGCTTGTTCAACCCGACACCACCTCGGCTGTAACCAGAACAACAACGCCGTGTGTCTTGTTCACCCACTGATCTTATGAAATACCGCTGTGCTGCTCAACCTGAAGGTACCTCACAAGCCAACACTCCTCATGTTCAATTTGTGGGTCATTTTTTCTCTGCTAATGATTTTCACCAAAGCCTTGTGTTTGCATAACAACAGGAAGGGGTACTAGCGAAAGTGAGAACTTTCCCTCTTTAACACTGATCTTGAAGTTCAATAACGAACACAGACAGGAGACCAGGTCTTGCAAGTGGCTCCCCAACAAAACCATAATGTTCCGAGAGTTGGAAATTTCCACTGAGGAAGCTAAGCAGAGTTTTAGATCCCTGTCTGGTCCTCTTCTCTACTGTGTTTCCATATTTTGCCCACACCACTGAAAAGGAGGATCAGGCTTTTTATTTTCTCCTCCCTTCACAAGGTATAATTTTCTAGGCTGTCCACACTGAGTCAGCCTGTTTGAACAACACGGAGGGATAAGTTCCTGCTCAGTCTACTGAAGAAAGTCAACTTCTTGCAGCAAGGCACGATCAACCGTTATTGTTTGCTTGGTGCTCATTTGCCTTCCAGCTTTGCCTTGGAACTGATTATCTTTGCGTGTCCCCATTGGCACAGAATCAGAAGCGGTGTAAAGAAAACCACCTGCCCGACTAAACATGATGCTTTATTTGGATGCCTACTAAACAGTCATTAACTTATACCCACCACAGGCCTCATCGGTCGGGCTACAACAGTTTAAAAGCTAAGCTGAATTTCAGTTTCAGGACACCAAAAAGGGGTGTGGCAGGATGCAAACCCCCGTCTCTACCATTCCCTCCTTCGATATGGAAGGGGTAGACACATCTCCCTCTCTCTCTGCTGCTTGAGGCCAACAGCTTCTTTTGCTTGGCCCCAGAGCCCTCTGGCCAGGGCCGTTAGGAGAAGGGAGCACCGAGGCACCAGGGAGCTGCTGGGCACCCACAGCCAGTGCGGGGGGTGTCTGGAGGCTTCAGGGGCACCCACCGCCAGTGTGGGGGTGCAGAGAAGCTTCTGGAATGCCCACAGTCAGATCTGATCAGGCCATAAAACGGGATTCTTGTCGAGACTCCACCTCTTGCGCAGATCTCTTGGAGTTACGAGCCAGATGCTGCCACCAAGAGCCCCCGGGATGGAGACTCCGCTTGCCTTGCCACCACATGTGTGAGTAAATTAACCCTCACAGCATTGCAAGTGTATCTACTTTCCGTGCACATTTGCACGTGTACTTATACTTTCCGTGCTCAATACGAGCGCGTGTATAAATAAATCCTCGCAGAATCGCGAGTGTACTTTCCTCCCGTGCTCCCACATAAGCACGTGTAATATTCCGTGCACGTCTGCAGGTGTATTTCTCCTCGCAGGACTGTGAGTGTATTATAAATTTACCCTCGCAGGATCACGAGTGTACACTTCCCGTACTCAATACGAATACGTGTATCCCTTTAAAATAATCCCACATCATATCAGGCAAGCGTGGACTCTTCCCGGACTCAGGGACGGCTCCAGAGTTGTTTTGGTGAAGCCACATGCATGCACACTGTGGATATCCTGTGGTATTAGTTGCTGCCCCTTAATAATCTTCCTCAACTGATATCCGAACCTTTATTCAAGTCACTTTTGGAGTGCTAAAACCCTATTTCTCACCCGTTTAATAAAAGTTGTTTTGGACCCCGTTGTCCCTTAAACGAATCTTGGGGTGCTCCGTGACAAGGGGCATCACTACTAACATGGCCTTTCAAACCTTTAAGATCTATTTGTTCGGTGAATTCACTCCCAGATGTGCTTAACACTCATCTCTGGCAGCCTTGTGCTAGAAACATCTCAGACACAGAGATTTAGGTGTTCAGGTGAAGCTTGCACTGCTCTATCTTTTCAATAGGCTCTATATCACGACTGTTACACCCGCTTTACACCTCCTGGTCCTGAAATCGCCGTAGGACGCGCTCAGCGCTCCCCAAGCGCCGACGGCAAACCCGCAGACACCCCACTGCTCCCTCCAGGTCTCACTGACCCACAAAGCAAAAGCAATCCGGATTAAAGCTCCGCTCTCCTTCCCGCACAGCGCTCCACGGTAACCCCGAACCGCCGCCTCCGCCTTCAACACGGCACATCCGCACAACCCACTTCCAAACAACTCACCTCAGCGTATTTGGCTGGAATATCGGCTTTTTCCACCCCGTAGTGATGTTTGCAGTTTGTGGCCGCAGCCACTTGAAGCACCACCTGGCCCACACCTGCAATGAGAAAAACACCGAACCTGAGAGCAATTTAATTGAGTAATTGAACAAACAGCCAAACCCTACCACATCCCAAAACAAGTACTTATTGGTCACACACCTACACCATTAATTCAAAGATTGGCTAAAGCACGTGTTAGAGTCTAGTCTTCAAGATTAAAGTGGGGAGGTTAGCAAAAAACCCCTGATTTTATTTCTGATTATACTGGGTAAAAGTATCTCGCATGTGAGCCTGTTACACAACCCTGCAGATACCACCTTCTTTAACCTTCCTGAACTAACAATTGTGAGCATCTTTTAGTTTGTCTGATGCCTTTCTGAATGTCTCATGTGAACACAACTCAGTGAAACAGGAAATTTCAGACTCCATTCCCACCGGGGGAGGAAGGGGGTTAAAAATAAAGAGTCGCTAAAGATCCCTGACCGGAGAGGTGTTAGGTTTTGGGGGGCAATGGCAGCCCTGTTGTATGTAAAGAACATCATCTTACTCAGCGTATCTCTTCCATGTGTGTCTGAGTCATATCTGGTCTCTTTACCATCTAAAAATATCTATTTCCTTTGAGAACTCTAACCAGTTGTAGGTTGCGAGCTGGATTTTCTGGGGCCTCACAAGGCCAAAGTATTTCAGAGGAAAAACTGCTTCGTTTTCCGATTGCACACCAAGTGTTTTTTGCTGGCAAGGGAAGGGCCGAGAGATGCCACGTTCAGACATGAAGGGCACAAACCGAACCCACTGAAAACAGGAATCCTTAGAGACGGAGCTGCTGTTGGTAGCTTTCAAGCACTATTTATAATATTGCGTCTTCTTTATAAACATATCTGCCAACAGCACCAGAAACCAAGAGCTTTCTGTAACATCTGCAGACCCAGATTTCACTACCAGCACAGGGAAGAACGTCTGGGATGTCTGTTTGGTCTATTTAATCCTGTCATAAAAAGCAGGAGCATCACTGGGGATTATCTAGAAAAGGTGCTTATCCTGCAACACAATCCTCAGCCCTGGCTTTCTTTCCAAAAACGAATTTCACCTTGTTTTAAAGAAAGGGAAAAAGAACAAGCGAAAAGAGAAAAAGAAGTTATGGGTAGCTTACCACTGCCCAAGTCGACAAACAAATCATCCTCTGTCATTTTAATTTCATCGATCATTTGGGCCACTAAGTCAAAGGAAGTTTCTCCGTAAACCTCTGGGGAAAAGGGTTCGTAGTTGTTGAGCTTCTCGGGGTCGGTGACCGAGTGGTTGTACACCTGCTGCAGGATGTGCCGCAGCAGCCCGTTGGACGGCCGCGTGTTCAGCTTCATCGGCTGCGTGGTTCCCTTCCACTGCGGGAAAGAGCGGCAGGAAAACACGAACCCAACGTGAGGACAAGGAAACGGCACCAGAAGGAGAACAAGGCTGCGCTGGGACGGCGGAGAAGGGAGAGGAATGCGCCCCAACCCTCCCTACGCCCTGCCCGTGCGCGTCTGTAAAGATAAAACCCAGCCTGCTAGAAATGGGTGGCAAAGGGAAAAATTAAGAGAAGAAAAAAAATCAGTACGTAATGTAATTATAGCAATTATGTATCATCAGTATATTAATACTGACTATATCTGGAGTAGGTGTAAAAGTCTGTCAACTCGTTTTTTATGTACTGATCGCCGCTGAGCTGCTGCTGAGTGTGCTGCCAACGTAAGAGCGACTCCACGTTCCTGCAGGAACGGGAGGGATCACCCGTAATGAACCCGTAATTCCCTCCTCCTGCGGAATATCCTTCCTAAACAGAAACCATTGAGTCTAAAAACGTTCAGCCCTCCCCGTGTGATAAGGAAAAACAAGCTAAAAAAGAACAGCTCCAGCATCCCTCCTGAACATTCCTCACTCGGGTGGCAAGAAGCAAATGAAACGATCAGGTTTGCCCTTTCAGACAACACCTGCAAATGGTGAATAGCTTCACTATTACCCAACGTACAAATTCAGATCCCTGAATGCAAATAAGCACAAGTTGCAGGGAGTCGCAGGCTCACTAAGTGAAGGAAAGTCTGGAAAAAGAGCCTTGTTGCCATAATGCTCCACACTTCAAATAACTCCCACGAGCACAGAAGAGAAAAAAATCCACCCATCCTTTCAAAATTAAACTGAATAGTAACATTAATTCATTGATCATGTCTTGCTTCCTCCAGTTCAACATTTTATACAGGTAAGAAAACCAAAAAGCTTGTTAAATGGGTCTGAAAAGAGATTCCGTTCTGCTTTGGTCAGCGACCCCGGGGAGCTGAGGGGCAAGGGGGGAATTCCTGAGCAGTGGGTCATCGCCACAACACACAGGAGGGTTCACAGGGATTATTTAAGGACCCATCAGCCACAGATTTCCCCACACAAAAGCAAATCTAGATGATAAATCCCTGTGAAACATCTACACGCTAAATGCAGAGAAACCTGTTCTTCTGGGTCGGGCCCAGAGAGCGCTGGGGAATGGGGCTGCATGGGGCTGGTGGCCAGTGGTGTCCCCAGGGGTCAGTGCTGGGTCCAGTCCTGTTTCACATGTTTATTGATGATTTAGATGAGGGGATTGAGACCATCATCATCAGATTTGCTGATGACACCAAGTTGGGAGGGAGTGTGGAGCTGCTGGAAGGCAGGAGGGCTCTGCAGAGGGATCTGGATAGACTGGAAAAATGAGCTGATTCCAATGGGATGAAGTTCACCAAGGCCAAGTGCCGGGTCCTGCCCTTTGGCCACAACAACCCCTGCAGCGCTCCAGGTTGGCACAGAGTGGCTGGAGAGCAGTCAGGCAGAAAGGGACCTGGGGGGACCAATGGACAGGAAGCTCAACAGGAGCCAACAGTGTGCCCAGGTGGTCAAGAAGGCCAATGGTGTCCTGTCCTGTATCCAAACCAGCGTGCTCAGCAGGACAAGGGCAGTGATGCAGCGGTGATGCGAACCAGACCGATCAGTGCCCGCTCGCTGGGCTTCACTGACCAGACGTGAACTCAGGGCAGCTCGATAGGCACACAGATACGTACCAACTGATGGATGCTGTCGATGGCGCGGTTGTACTTGTCACACAGCCTCTGCATGCTCTCAAAGCTGCGGGAGAGAGAACGTGGGGTCAGGCAAAACCAGAGAGCTCCACGAGACTCAAAGGGACAACCTTGTGCTTTTCTGTCACCGTACATACTGAAAGTAGGTGCTATTGAGAGTTTGTTTCTTGCAGAACACATAATTACATACACAGCTTCAGGACTATGTATGATTTCCTGTAATTCCCCCAGCAGACCAGCAGTACATGACAAATAATACTGGTGGAAAATCTGGAGAAAAGACTGAACTCCAAGTATTACTTATTAGAAAGTTTTGTAGTCTCATAGCCCATTACTGCTTTTCCACATTATCAGCTGCACAGAAATTTAAGACATCTGTAAATCTTTCTCCTTTGTTCCTCCATCCCTCCATGTCCTGAGACAAGCAGATACTTTTCTAGAATTAACTCTGGGACTGAACATGCAAACAGACCCAGGACACGATCTGAAATTTCACCCATCAGAAAAGCATCCTGATTGCTTCACGGGCCAGCGGGATTACAGTCAATTCTGGCAGATGCCTTAACGACAGCAGCTGAGAGGATTAAATCAATTTAACTCAGGCCAGGGAAGAAAAGATATTACCAGGAACATCACGTGCTACGTAATCAGAGCCACAAAGCAGCAGCAAAATAACAATAAAACCAATCTGAGGAGTTAGAGGAGCAAGAGAATTAAATCACGGCCATCCCTGGGTCAGGGGGTGGAGGGGATCAGGGGACAGCAGAAGCGGCTCCTCCATCCCCTGTGGTCCCCATCCCCACCTTGCTGGCCAGGACCCCGGTGCTCAGCACTGCCCAGCACCGCAGGCTCTGGCCACCACGCTTCACTCCACACCAAGACAGAGGCTGAAGCGGGTTCGTCTCGCTCTTCACTCGCATCCTGCTGGCAGCCTATCTGCCACAAGTCATTTTGGTGACTAATTGTTTCAAAGGAAGTGAAAAGACTAAAATCATTACCAAAACTACAGGTTTATGACTGCCTTGAAAAGCTGCGGAGAGGTGAGTTTGGGACCAGCTGGGTTTCTCTTTCGCTCGGAATCGCTGCCAGCCTCGCTGGTGCTGACCCGCAAAGGGTCCCAGCGAGGACAACAGAACCGCAAACGCTCCAGCGCTGCAGTAACCCGCACATCCACACTAACGGATCTGATGGAAGGGATCCTGGAGCCCCATTCCTCCGGCAGAATTCTTCAGGAGGAAGAAAGGGACTAGCAAGTCTCGCAATGAAGTCTCAGCACAAACCTCAGGGCTCCCCGCGAACACAGCGGCCGCCTCCAGGTGAATGCCGCACAATATACACTCAGTTTAAGCTGTTTGTGCAATGGGTATTCACATGTAACTAAATCTTACAGTTACTTCTGACTGCCCCAAGGAGCGGTGTGAATAGTTTGCCTTTTGCTGAGGGAGCTGGGGCTCTGGAGCTGGAGAAGGAGACTGAGGGGTGACCTCATTAATGTTTGCAGATATATAAAGGGTGAATGTCAGGAGGACAGAGTCAGGCTCTTCTCAGTGACAACCAATGACAGGACAAGGGGCAATGGGTACAAACTGGAACACAGGAGATTCCACGTATATATGAGAAGAAACTTGTTGGGGGTGAGGGTGTCAGAGCCTGGCCCAGGCTGCCCAGGGAGGTTGTGGAGTCTCCTTCTCTGCAGACATTCAAACCCGCCTGGACACCTTCCTGTGGAACCTCAGCTGGGTGTTCCTGCTCCATGGGGGGATTGCACTGGATGAGCTTTCCAGGTCCCTTCCAACCCCTCACATTCTGGGATTCTGCGATTCTGCTTTAGTCCCCATGCAAATGCACCCACACGCCCCCAGCCCCACGCGGAGGGGACGGGACACGGCTCCCACGCTCCCAACGCCGCTGTCTGAGCGGGAATTCTCAGTTACTACACAAGTGGAAACGCCCGTGCCATTCGGATTCCGGACACTGGACGCGGTCCAAGGGCGCGGATACCGATCATTGTTCCGGCGTGAGTAATTCCAACGTACAGCAGAGCTCGACTCTCTGCTGCGGAGTTTCCAATTATGTCCTTCATCCAGCAACCTTTGCCAACATTTCTGTTACACATTTCCTACCAAAATAACTCTGCCGAGTCTGAAGCCAGTTCAAAAGGAAAACTTCAGTTTATAGTGTCTAAGAATAACCAGTTACAAACCGATTCCCTATAAACGGTGCTGGCCTGTCTTCCTGGTGGAGAAAAAAGATACTCCTCTCACCTTTTTGTATCATAGTCAATTAAAACATAGTTTTCCATAGCAAGCTTGAGATCTGGGATTTCTTCACAGACCCACCTGGAACAAGAGAAGAAATAATGAATAAGAACATATCCAATTAAGTATAATAAGGCAGTCTGTGTCAATTCAGACTGGCGTTGCTATGTGCTAAGACAACAGTGCAGCAGCTTTATCCTCCCATTTTCCCCACATCGGCCCAACAATACTAGCAGAATTGAGAGAAAAGGACATTTATATGGCAACAATACCAATTCAGCTTCGAAAATACTTTAGCCCTGCTAAATTATAACTGCTGCCCTCCTTTATACCTCAAGACATCCATTCCCCGAGATGCAAGGAGAAATAGGAACGGGTTCTATCCACGTCTGCCTCAACACTTACCGAATTGTCTCAATAATTTCATGAGCAGCATCATGGTGTTTGTCCTGAAATACAAAGAAAACAAGAGATGTTTTCAAGAAGACCTCAGGTGTGCTGCTTGTCAGATTACGGGGATCAACGTCTTTAAGAATACAGGCGGCAAGCATGCTAGGAAAGGAGTCTGATTGCCATTAAACCCATCAAAATGAGCTCTCTAAGAGAGAATAAGCCTTAAGGAAATACATATTTTAAGTTTCTATGGACTAGCAGAAGATTTACAAGGAGGAACTGCCGCTGATTGACTCTAATTTGGGAGTTTACGCAGGAGTAACAGGTGAAATTTAACAAGCATTTCACATTCGTGCTCACAAAGCCCTTGGAGCTGCATGTGTATGCACCACGCCACAAAAAATCCTACGCTAGGGAAGTTGCAGGAGCTCCTCTATCGCTGTGTGATCCTGCGGAGCTTGGTTACCAGAGCCCATCTGCACAAAGCTGGCGTTATATTTAGACATTTGTTTCTTGAAGTGGCTTTGACCTTTTAATTAGGAGTCTCGTATCCAAGGAGCTTGCAGGGCTCCAAGTGCACAGGCTCGCTCACTCCCAAATGATTCCCCTTGTCTTCTGCTGCAGAAATGTAATTTCTATAGAGTTACCGGGGGCAATTCTATAGCAAAGGGCAGGGACAGGCAGCAGAAAGCAAGGGATTTGGGGCAGGGGACAGAAGGAAATGGAAGAGAAACGTTAATGGACAGATGACAAAAACTATCCGGGATTTCTTCTGTTTCTTCAAGACATAAGTCAAAAGGAAGCTTCTTCCATCAGTAACACAGCTTTTGTATCTGCATGAGGAAACATTTCCCCTTGAACAACCAGTTTATAGGCTCAGGATCAGCCAGCCTTGTAGTTCTCATTCCAAGAAACAGCCCCTCAGACCTGGGTCAAAACCTCGGCGGAAAGGCAGGAGAACATTGCTGAAGCCTCACAGGGATGAAGAAACACTTCCTACTTTACCAGGAGAAGCTTCCTTTGCTGCTACAGAATGCAAAGAGTTAAACCCAAGTCCAAGGGTTGCAGAGCAGACTAATCAAAGAAACACTAAACATTCCAGTTCCAATCTCAAAAAGGAGAAACAGCCAGGACAGGAGCAGTGGGGACGTTTGGGACGGAACACGCAGCGGCCTCGAACCCAACCGACATCTGCTCCTGACTCGGAGCACACACAGGAAGACAAAGCATACAGAAGGACTTCTCTTTCTTTTCATTTCTTATCTGAAAAGGATAAAAATAACCCAAGACAGTCAGCTCATCCATAAACATCCCCTATCAATTTTCACCTTTCGCTACACGCAGAATTATCACAGTAGAAACCCCCTGGGCTGATCTGGCTCTTCCAGTAAACTGTGTTCCTGGGTAGTAAGAATGTGCTTTATCAACATAAGCACATTATACCGGAAAAGTGAATTCACGCTTATTCTGGCATAACCGTTTTCTCCGGGGAATTTATATTCTTCATTGATGGTTTTGGACAGTTTCAGTGGGAGCAGAACACACGGAGAAACCCCTTGTCCTATAGGTCTTCATAAAAATACCGCTCAACGACCAAATTACCAGATGCTTTGTGTTGCGTTAAATATTGAAAAATAAATTAAAAAACCAACAAAATCTCAATGCACATCTCCAACGGCAGAGGATGCAGCTTAAGCAAGAGGTTTTACTAACACAACCTCATGCGGGGACCCCGGCCAGAAGGGGCCTTCCTGAGTTTCGTGGTGTCATTCTGCAGCAATAATGAAGTTGAGAACAGTCCCACAGTGACCGCGGCTCTGCTGCCCACACTGAAACACTCACCACGGTTACTGCAGCCTATCTAACACGCTTTGTCCCGGCAGACACGCTCCTGACATCTCATGCAAGCCTTGCAATCAAAACCAGAGACGATCTCCTGGTGTTTCTTCAAAGCAGAGAAGGCCATGGAAGAGGGAAAACAGATCTGAAGGAAACACAGAGCAGCTTCCTTTCCTTTAGAGAAACTTTAAGTCCCATTTCAACATTATGGTTGTAAGATTTAATAAGAATGGACATTAAACAGCACCACTCATCGCATCTGTATTCATGCAATTGTTTATGGCACCGATAGAGAATCTTCAGCAGCTCGAAAGGCAAGTTGAACAGAAACCTCCATCCGCGGCGCCGAACCCAAACCCAGCCGGCCGGAGCCACGCAAACACAAGTTATTTCATGCGACAAGACCTCATCTCTTTAATGTGGTCTATACAGTAAGCATTTAAAGTAAAAAGTTACCATTTATAGTAATAATTGAGAACACCCAAAGCTATTCATAACAACTTTATTAAAACAACACTAGGCATGCATTAAAAGTTGGCTATTGCAGCCAGTTCTCTCCAGCTGGACCTTATAATAAAGAGTTCTCCTTTTCAACCTAAACGTACAATTTAAAATCGAAACGTGAGCTCCCAGAGAAACTCCAACAGTTTTTGCCAGGATATTTCGTTGGAAAATCAACAGAATTTCTGATCATGGGGGTGGTCAAAGGGAAAATAAAAGGATAATGAGTGTTTCTATGTGCTTCAGTGCTCCAGCCAGCCCTCTGGGTACAAGAGACATCTTGTATCTCACAGATATGAGAAGCCCTATGTGTGGTTTTAAAGGCCAAGTAACACGGTGCCCAAAAGCTCTTCCCAAATATGTATTTTCAGGCAATCATTATCATTTTCTATAATTGCATACGGTTTGTTAACCCAAATTAACAAAATCATCAATATGACCAGGACTTCCAAGTTCTCAGTAGCAATCACAGCTATTGCTCCAACACACACACACGTGAAAACTCAAGGGTCCCCAGTCATACAACGCATCTTACAAACAGCACTTCAGTCATCGATCGATAACTTTGTCCAACAAAGCGCCCAATTTCTAATGAAAACAGCTGGATAAGGAGATTTGCAGAGTACTGAAGTGAGAATGACACCTGTTACACTTTTGCCACAAGCCAGCTGCTCCAAGGGCTTTTCACTGTAACACACACCCTGCACCAGGTGTGGCTGGTTGGGTTACATTATTTTTTCACATTAATATCCCTTAGGATATGGCATTATTTAGATATAATTCTGTAATCCGGTAGCGTATCCTGGACTCTGGGTGTATCTGAACGAGACTGGTTATCTCACAGCGCAACGATCCACAGTCTGAAGTCAATCTCCAACCTAAAAGAACACGCGCAACTCAACCGGGCAGCAAGGAACGACACCCTGGTGCCCTCCGAAATCCAGCTCTTTCTGTATTTAGGCCCTCGTTAGGCCAGTGTGCTTATCCTGCAGGGGCTTGGGGCTGAACACCGTGTTCTGCTGAACTTCATTTCCAAACTGTGATCCTCAGGAGGTCTGATCAGTCTGCAGTGCTACACAATGGAGTAGAAAGCCTAAACCTGCAAACCTGAGAGAACAAATGGTTTGAAAAACCTGGATAAGGTCCTGAACAACAGCAATCCAGCTCATGCGCTTTCTATCAGCAGCTCTCAAAGCACCACACAAAGAGCTTGCAGACCCCTTATCTCTTCGTGGATGGGCACGTTCTCGTGCGCAGTTTTGGCTGCCCAAGGCTGTCCCACAGCAAGAGCAGCTCTTCCCTGTGCAGAGCCAGAGCACATCACCTCCCAAAACGGGCCAGGTGGCCCCAGTGGCTCTCAGAGAGCTGCAAACCAGTTGTGGTCAAGCACTTGCAAAGCAGGAGGAAGAGATCTCCCTCCAGCTTTCCACTGCCCACCAGAGAAAACGAAACCTGAAACTAGTCACAAATAAATCAGCAGTGACACTCGTGTACTTCCGAATGATTGTCTTTAGATGCTGTTCCACTCAGGTAGCACTGGGTCCCAAGTACTGACCACTGGCTCCACTCCTGCATTCACAGAGGCCTCTTTGATTCGCCAAATTCCCATCGGCAAACGATCCGTTTGACTCCCAAAATAAAGGAGGTCGGTCTCCAGCCCCGGCTGAAGGAGCAGCCGGGTTGCTGCAGGGGCAGCTCCCTCTCCCCAGGCAGTGGTCCATAAATCCAGAGAAGAGGATGTTACAGCTGGAGACAAGATGGTGAGCAGAGATCAAAAAGATGGATTAGGAAAAGCCAATCAATCTTGCCAAAGACTAGAGGGACAAGCGCCTCTTTAATGTCCCTGAGGTTTCCTCCATCTGTGGTGGATGATAAGCGCTTCTCTAGACACCAGAACAGCAACAGGAGCTACTGCAGCGGCAGGAAGGCGTCCAGGACCTGCGGGCGCCTCTCAAACCACCGCACCCAGCTGGGCAGGAGTTCGCGTTCCTCCTCCCATGGGTTTCACTCCATTTACACCCAGTCTAGAAAGATTCTCCAATGCAGCCTCTCCATCCAGAGCGTGTCCAATACACCTGCAAACAGCGGCTGACAAGAGCCTGTGAAAAGCCGGGACAAAAGTATTTCCAGCTGCTGCCGCAGCAAAGCGCGGCCCGGCCAGGGCAGGGCTCGACCCCGTGGTCCTGCCGACTACGCCACCCGGCGCCCGCGTTCCAACGCCTGCGCCTCGTGCTCAAACGCCAGTTACGCTCCGAGTATGAGAAAGGGAAAGTCTGCTCCTTGCAATATTTCTATAACCAGACTTCTTTTAATATTATCCCAAATCAAGATTGTGTCATTTAGCTTCCATATCAACAACCAAAGCACAACTCTTTCTACCAGGCAAGATGAGAACCAAGAGTCTTCTTTGAAGCATCCAATTATTGTCCCTCCCTTACATCAAAAAAGTGTATACGTATACTTGTGAATGTCCTTACATTAGTATATATAAGCAGAGATCTCTGCTTTTCTCCCAGCCCCACAGACACTGCAAGCGGAGCAAGAGCTGCCAAGAGTGTATTTGGAAATACAGCACGAGAGCGGCCAAGTTTGATGCAGTTTCAGAGTTTAATGTCACACAAAACTACATGGAAAACATAGAGGGTGTCATGGCCTCCTTAGCGGATACATAAGGACTTGTATAGAAAAAAATAAGCTGGGCCCAAAATCCAAAATATGCTAAAACTGCTCCAGGTAATCCCCATATAGCATGACTATAGTTGATCAGGGATTTTCAGACAAGACGATGTGGGTGCAGCAGGGACTGACGCTTTGATCGCAGCTACCTAAAGCACAATAAAACCGCTCTGCCTTTCACAGCAATTCCAACTGTTGCTACGGACACGGCACAAACGCAGGAGCGCGGTTCCCATGGCGGTGGGCAGGAGGGGCGAACAAACACAGCGACACGCAGCGCCCAGGACACAGAGCCCGGCTGGGGATGAAGCGGTTCTATCGCGCAAAAAGGCAGATTAGTGAAATAAATAATAAGAAGAATGGAATATGTTGGGGAATGCAACTATTTGGGTAAAACAGTACCGTGCGCTGGTGTAAAATATCACCATCTCAGTTGAGTTTTAGGCAATATCCTCTTGCTCCAGGCCAGCACGCACACAGCAAAGCCAGGCCTAGCTAAAACTAGAACTTCAGGGTGTTTTGTGAGTGACCCTACAATATTACAACATCTTCTTCATGCGTTGCAAATTGCTCTTTATTCTAATAAGCAGGGAGGGAAGCCAAACGAGACCAAGGCTGCCAGTGATAATATATCATACCATCTATCATATCAAATCACCTGCAGCACAATGGAAATCCAGCTGAGGAATGAAAAAATAGTCTTAAAAGGCCAAACATGTTATAATTTCAGAAGTATATACTGTCCAACACTAATAATACTGCTGAGGTATAAGAAGTAAACGACTAATGCCAAAAGCTCAGGAAATTGCCCTTCGCACTATAGGGAAAATATCAGCAAGTATCTCAATGGCAGAAATAGTATTAAACCCCAGCAATTTTTAGTAAGCAACTTATTCAGAACTTTCTGCAGTGTTCTGGGTTTTGGAAGCTTCCAACACTTCACGGAGCTGTCTCCAGCCCTTCCTTACGTTTTCCACCTAACGCTAAAAAGTTCTCTCGGTGTAGATTTTTAGGAAACTACTCAGAACAGGAACTTCTTCGTTATTCATAGATCTGTTCCTATCTATGAAGCCATCGTTTCCTGCTGTAAAATATACTCACCCTCTTCCTATGCTCTAAAAATAGCACCTACTCCGTTTGATATCTATAGCAGCATGTGGCAAATACCGTATATTCAGTTTTATCTCCTGTTCCTCAAGAGTTAGTTTTGTCTTTAATAATTACTAGGAAAGTAAATATATTATGTTCACGGATTCTTAACAGGAAGTTCTGCCTCTGCGGATCCTTCTGTTAGGAAGGAGAAAATAAATTAAGCGAAAATATTTTCAACATATTGAGACATGTTATGCTTATCAACTTGTGATAAATACAGTGTCAGGGGAGAGAAAAGCACCCCAGCTCTGGTCCTCATCCTGATCATCGGGGTGAAAAGCTTCAATCAGACCAAGGTTAACTCAAAGCAGGAAGAAAAAAACAAGGTAGTAAGAAAGAAGAGTAGGAAAGTCGACATATGGATGTCTGGGGAGCAGGGTGATTAGGTTTCCCATAAATCTTGCATACCAAGAGGTAAGATATTTTGCCTAAATTCCCAGGGGGAGCACAACTCAGTCACATATCCGAGGCTTGAAGGGATAATGGGCTCCATGCACACCAGGGCTGCCAGGGCGGGAGGCGCAGCATCTCCTGGGCACGCTGGCGGCTGTCAGTGCCGCGTCCAGCTCTAACCGATGGGTGAATGCGAGGCAGACAAATGTGCATTACCTGAGCTGGAACTCTGGCCGGGACAGGAACGTTAATCCTCCCTCATCCGCTGACAGGGGCAAAAGGGAAAGAAGGGCAATCCTGAACAGCTACTCTGTCTTTCAACAGTCACCCTGCAGATAATTCAGTTATGTGAAAAATAAAGAGCACTGCAGCCTTAAGATGTGATACCAGAGAACAACTTGGACTTTGCTATAGAAATACCAGGATTGATATCGTACCCAACTGGGCAGAGCTTTGCACAAAACCAGGTCCAAACACGGAACAAGGACCGAATTGTCACTCAGGGCAAGTTCTACTTCAAAGGGTGAAGCCCAGAAGAAAACTCCCATTCTGTAATAACCACGTGTGCGCAATTAAACGCCGCACAGCTAAGTTACGTTCTTCCTCACCTCCCAACAGCACATTGCCAGGTTCCCTTTGGCATCCCTGAGAGCAGAAAAGTGCAGAAAAAATGATGCAACTGTGCCAATTCTGTCATTTGCTTCTGTGTAATGTGCTGGGCAGCAAAGAAACTTGAGTACTTTTGAAATGACCGAGTCAATTATTTCCCAGTTTTACACTATTCTGTGTTTTTTTCAGAAGCGGGGAGGGCAGCGGGGTGTTGAGAAATCGGAAGTCTGCTCAACTTTTCGAGCCTTTTTTGTTCACTTAGAGAAGCTCCTACACGTAATTAGTCATCCCCACACACATTTCCCAACAAGCTGCATTGACAGCATCTGTGAAATCAGAGAAAATCCCCTAACCTCTGCCACCGCTGACGGATTTTTGGGCCATTACTCAGGGTGTGAGGAGGCTGTGCCTGGCAAAGCCAGCTCGGCGGTTTCCCTGCCCCGGATGAGTCACAGAGCAGGGCGGAGGGGGCGCCCGGGAAAACGCTGCAGCCCAGCGTGTTCTTTCCAGCACAGATACTGTCAGCCACGCAGCCCCAGAGCCGCGGACGGACAGACAGACAGCATCACCGTGTCCCCCCCGTGCCACAGCTGCTCCCCCCAGCACAAGCTGATCCAAGGGAAAACCCACACGCACGTGGAAAACGTGACACTGTTTTCCAGCGGCTCATCTTAGAGTCACGGAATCATTTTGGTTGGAAAAGACCCTCAAGATCGTAGAGTCCAACCGTTCCCCATCCCCGGCACTGCCTCATGTCCTGAGAACCTCATGTCCGTCTGTCCAGCCCTCCAGGGATGGTAACTCCAGCACTGCCCTGGGCAGCCTGTTCCAATGCCCCACAGCCCTTTGGGGAAGAAATTGTTCCCAGATCCAACCTCAACCACCCCTGGGCAACTTGAGGCCGTTTCCTCTGCTCCTGGCGCTTGTTCCTGGGGAGCAGAGCCCGACCCCCCTGGCTCCAGGCTCCTTTAGGCAGAGCTGGAGTGCGATGGAGCGTGTGGAAGGGCTGGATTTGTACAACAAAACAGCAAACGCGAGCGGCTGTGGGAGCACAGGACCAGCCTCAGCAACACCCAGCTCGGGCATGACAGCAAAGGGACCCATTTAGGACCCTCCTAAATTGATCTTACCATACTGTGCTACAGCACCCAACTTCAGCAACCGCTCCCACGCTGTCTCAGACGTCTAAGCTCATAACCAGAAAAGCTATTCCCAGTAAAGCTGAGTGACACACACACAAAAAAGTACTAAATTCTTAAATAAGGTTGGTAATTCATCTCCAGTGCAGACCCTTAGTTTCAGAGGTGACAGTCCCTGCGGGCTGTGATCTATCCCCAAGCACAGCACATTCCTCTGGTGACAGAGCAGGATCAGCTGCATCACCCACCAGTGGAGGGAGGGAAAGAACCCCCACGACACACACGCTCCTTGCCCTTCCCCCTGTCCAACGGCGGTATCATCACGCTCGATCCCATTCCTCCTCGCCTCTCCAACAGCTGCACCGAGATGCTCTGACAACACTCAATTAGCCAACGAGGATTTTGTGCCACTGTGACTGAGTGGAAAGTCAGCAGCAAAGAGGAGGAACACAGACAAATCCATGAATTATTCAAGCCAGACTTATCACAGTTACTAATTTGGAGGTTTAAGCTCCAGTGGCTCATGGAAGACGCGTCTCACCCAGGTAGGATGTGCACAATGGCTCAACCAGCGCTGCCCCTCATGGGACAGAGTCAAGGGCCCGAGATTTCGAGGCTGTAAGATGGGAATATAGTTGGTTAAAGGTACTCAGAGCGTCATCAGTTCCCAGGCGCTATCACACAAACGCCTGGTCCTGGCCAGCTGAACAGGGAGGGGAGAACACAGCACCCAGAGCCCTGGGCCACGTGGAGGTTTGCAGTCACCCTTCGGGGGGCGAACAACAGGAGGGCCCTCCAGATGAAAAGAGCAAGGGGAGACAGGCAGGTGTCTAATTCTGAAACCTGAAAGGACTTGCAGAGCATGCACCAGGACAGGCAGTGACTCACAGCCACGAGGGACGGACGCGGTGCCGGAACGGCCGAGCCCCAGCCAACACAGCCCAGCCTGGCCCAGCAGGGCTGTGCCCCCGGAAGCACTCACACCGGCTCTGATAGCCCTGCAAACCCCCCTGGCGCGAGCCCACGGGACAGGAGATACGCGAACCACGGTGTCCCCTTACTGACGCACGTGCTGCCAGAAAACTGGCTTTTCCACATTCACAAGCTCCGGCGTTGCACCTCAGTGAACGTGGATTTTGGTGACAAGAATGAGCTCCAGCAGCTCCGGAGCCTCCTGTTGCTCAGCTCTGTACATGAGCAAACCCGCACTGCTGCCAGAGATGTATCAGCAGAACCACGCCAGAGCAGATCGTGGAACCGAGCCAGGTTTAAAAATATAAACCACCCCACACACGTTTTCCCCCACACGCCATGGGCTGCGGCTCCTTCAGCAGGAGCTGTTGTCTACAGGAGTTCAAAGTACAGCCTCAGACACCCCGCAGATAAGGCAGAATGCACCACGATATGAAAATCATCCATGTTCAAACCTCATAAATATTCAGATTTAACTAGAGTAGAAGTTAGAGGTGAAAGGATGAACCACTTTAAGGACAATTCTCTGGAATAAAACTAAATATCTACAAGTCTCAGAACTACAAGAGGACTTCACTCCTTATACCCATCAGACCTATCTCTAAGCAGTAAATACCAAGTTGCACCTATCAGTACATAATGACCACAAATGCCATCCCCTGTTGGCATCAGCCTATTTATCACCACCCAGATCCATTAACCCTGCTTGCCCACCCATCTGAGCACGATGTTCTTCCCTTATCCAGCCCTGTATTTCATCCACTACCAAAACAACTTTTAAATGCAGTATCGCTGGGTGCTGCCAACCTAACGTAAAGAACGGGGCAGGTATGTGGGAGTCAAGGAGTTAAAGAGCACACAATAGAACACGCTCACTTCAGCTCTGATTAAGCGGGGCACTCGTAAAAACAGAGGTCAACATCAGAAAATATTTTGTGAGTCATGAGGAGAGATTACTCACCATGCACTATTCAACTTACTCATCACAGTGTGCCATGGACAGAACTGCTCACCACGGATCCATCAGGAAACCGTGCCCTTTCCTTTGAGACGGCGGGGGAAGGAGTCACACTTTCAGTTCAGCGTAAGGCGGTGGGAGGCTGATCTGCAACACCAGCGCTCTCCTCCCACGGCCCTAATTACACTGGGAGGGAAATACGTGTTTCACATCACCCTCCCCGGCTCTTTCTGCATCCCCAACAAGCTGCAGTTTGTCAGCTGAGCTATTGTGCAAACTCAGCAGTCTGGAGAGACCCCACTTCTATTATCCATGAAATAAGCAGCAATCCTGCAATAAATAGACATGTCATTAATCCAAGCAGCCTTTAATATGAGACATAAGACCCTTCGCCTTTTACGCAGCAATACTGACGCCGCTAATTTAAGATGTAGTGAGAGCATAAAAATAGCCAAGTTACTCAATGCGGGTTACATCACGCTCAGCACGCAGCAGGTCTGCAACACCAGTCACCCTGATCCTGGGAAAGATGATTCCCT
This sequence comes from Patagioenas fasciata, assembly GCF_037038585.1. Taxonomy (NCBI): domain Eukaryota; kingdom Metazoa; phylum Chordata; class Aves; order Columbiformes; family Columbidae; genus Patagioenas; species Patagioenas fasciata. The sequence goes on along the minus strand of NC_092546.1, from coordinate 3,649,452 downwards.
GCCATTCCTGGCGCTCTCACCAAAAACAATTAGCAAGGACTGCGAGCTTCCAAAGAGAGCTGGAGAGAAAGGGGGGGGGGGGGAAATACACCTCACTGCATCCAACAGGAAGCACCAAGAACGCTGCTAAATAAAACTACTTAAAGTGTATTTCCCCCCCACCCCCAGGTATCCCACCTTGCTTCCTAGGAACCGAGCAGCAGAACGAGCAGTGAAACTAAGAAATGTTCTGCTTACGTCAAACAGAGCTGAGCTCTGAAACCACAGCGGTGCAGACAGCGCCGGCAGCTCCAGGCACAGCGCCGGCAGCTCCAGGCTGAGCCGGCGAGGAGAGCAGGCCGGACACACCGCGGCGTTATCCCTACAGCTCCAGAGCCCGTGTGCCGCCCAGGGCAGAGCCGCGAGCGGCGTGTGTACGCACGAGTGTGCATGCGTCTGTAACACAGCGCGAGCTTCGCACCCAGGCTGCAGGATGGGCTCCAGATGAACTTCTGTATTACTGTGGAAAACATCTGCACTGCAAAGAGGTGGGTTTAACGGCAGGATGTTTGGGTTTGGGGGTATTGCTAACCCACGCACGTGTGGATAAGCACCCCTGCCCGTTGTGTTTGTGATTAACTGGGAAAGAACATCTATGTGCTCTGCCATCTCCTGAACCGGCTGCTCAAGTTTTCCTCAATTAACCAAATCCTTATTTCCCAGTGAAACGCACATGGGGTGGGGGGAGGTTGTAGGTCGCGATTTGTTTTGTTTTCTTAAAGCCTGTAGGAAGTTTTGCGAATATACATAAAAACCGTTCCTTCATTCCAGATAAACCCCTAACCTACATAAGCTTTAGCCTATACTCGGCACAGCCAGCTCGGAGACACAAGTTAATATTTGGCAACTCAAACCGAACTGGTCATCGTTCTACTTTCAGTTTCTGTCGATTTGAGCAGAGCGCGCGCCCGCGAACACATGCGAATGACAGAACGGCTGCGGCAGCCGGCGGAACCCGCGCGCCGGCCGCCACGGGGGTGTTTTGGACAGCACAGGCACGGCAACAGCACCAACAGGCAGGCGGTAGAGCCGGATCCGCAGCCATCTCCCCTGCCACAAGCGATAGGTTTCTAATCATTCACACACAGGCGCGTCGCGACTGCCGAGCGAGCAACAACACCAGCAGCATCGGCCGCCTCAGCCTGCGTGTCCCAGGGTGTTCTCCCCGTGAAGCAGCACACGTACGAGAGCACAGCCTGAAACACAAGGGATAATCAACAGCACTCAGGCCAAGTATATACATACATAGAAAGCGATTTTTCCTGTTACAAACTGGTCTCGAGGGGGCTACAAACAGAGTGAAAAATCGCTCGAGGGTTGGTACAAACCCTACGCACGTACAAAAATAAAAACCAACCCAAACCTCTCAAGCCTTTGGCCTCTCGTGAGATTTTCGCTCATCCGAACACGGGCGTTGTTATCAAGGTCACCTATCTCTCACTCGGGCTCGGGAGAGGCGGGGAAAAGTCCAGCAAGTTGGGGAAAAAACCGCTCACAGGACTGAATGGGGGACAAGTGACATTTTCTCTGAAAGCACGCGGGTTACGGCTGCCATCAACCGACAAACCTGACTTGAATTCCCTTCAGACCCAATAAAAGAGAAGCTCCAAGGGCACTGGTTCGAGGGGAACCCAAGCAACAGCACCAACCCTACCGAAGGCAGAGCCCACAATTAAGGCTTCTCCCCGGCTTATTTCCCCTCCTGCCGCCGGGTTTGGGAGGGGGTCGGTAATTCAGGCGGTATTGATCAGCCAGAAGCCCCCTCGGCTTCCCCCCCGCTCCAAGCAGCTCTGGTTATTCACCGGTTACACGAGCCGGGCACAGACGAACATGAAAACTTTTCATTAACCAGTCCTCCTCCTCCTCCCCGCCCTTCAGTTTAGTCAACCAATTATCAAAAGAAATGGGGGGTTTGACTCGCAGGAGAGCGGAGCCCCCGGCCCCGGGGTCGCTCCCGCATGGGAAGCGCTACCGGGTGAAGAACGCGATTGCAGCCGCTCCCGGGAAGAACCGGCGGCAGCGGCGGATTAACAAGTGCCGGAGAGCGGCGCGGGCCGGGAGAGGACGGAGGGAGGAGGGAAGGAGCCGGGGCCGCGGCGAGGACGCAGGCAGGGAGGGAAGGACGCGGGGCCGCCGGGGCCGCGGGGCCGAGCGGGGCAGGTGCCGGGCTCATACTCACGTAGACGGGCAGCGGCCAGGGGTAGACGGCGGGCTCGGCTCCCACGGGCGACTTCAGCCGGAGCTCCAGCCTCTCGCCCATGTCGGCAGCCGGAGAAGAGGCGGCGGCGGCCCCGCACCATGCTAGAGGGGCCGGCTGGGGCGGGGTGTGGCGGCCGGGCCCGGCCGGGGGCGGGTGCGGTGCGGTGCGGCGGGGGCGGGGAGGGGAGGCCGGTGCCGGGGGGGCGCCCGCTCCCGCGCCTCCTCTATTGTCGTTAGCGGCTCGCGGGGCTCTCCGGCGCCGCCGCCATCTTGGGCCGGCGCGAGGCGCAGCACAATGAGCGCCGCGCGGCCCGGACGACGCGCCAGACGCGGGGGGCGGGCGCGGCCGCGCGCTCCCTCCCCCTGTCCTCAGCTGCCCTCCCCGCGCGCGCCCCCGCCGCGCGCGCGCCGCCGCCCGCCGCCCCCTCCCCCTCGCCCCGCGCGCGCGCGGCCGCGCGTGCCGAGGCGGCGCGAGAGCTCCCGCGTCTCGCCCGCGGGCGGCGCGCGGGGTCACGCGCACGGCGGGGCACGAGCGGCACGTCGCGCACGAGGCGGGGGGACAGGCTGGGGCTGGCACGTGCGCGGGGACAGCTCGAGGCAGTGGGGCGGCCGTGCAGAGCGGGGACCCCGTGTCACCGCGCCACCCGCACTCGGTGACCCTGCAAGGCTGGAACACCCGTGTGACACTGGAACACCCGTGTGACACTGGAAAACCCGTGTGACACTGGAACACCCGTGTGACACTGCATCCGTGTGACACTGGAACACCCGTGTGACACTGTGTCTGTGTGACACTGGAACACCCGTGTGACACTGCGTCCGTGTGACACTGGAACACCCGTGTGACACTGTGTCTGTGTGACACTGGAACACCCGTGTGACACTGGAACATCTGTGTGACACTGTGTCTGTGTGACACTGGAACACCCGTGTGACACTGGAACATCTGTGTGACACTGTGTCTGTGTGACACTGGAACACCCATGTGATACTGGAACACCCATGTGACACTGTGTCTGTGTGACACTGGAACACACGTGTGACACTGTGTCTGTGTGACACTGGAACACCCGTGTGACACTGGAACACCCGTGTGACACTGCATCCGTGTGACACTGGAACACCTGTGTGACACTGGAACACCTGTGTGACACTATGTCCGTTTGACACTGGAACACCCGTGTGACACTGTGTCTGTGTGACACTGGAACATGCATGTGACACTGTGTCTGTGTGACACTGAAACACGTGTGTGGCACTGCATCCGTGTGACACTGGAACACCCGTGTGATACTGGAACACCCGTGTGACACTGTGTCTGTGTGACACCGGAACACCTGTGTGACACTATGTCCATTTGACACTGGAACACCCGTGTGACACTGTGTCCGTGTGACACTGGAACACCTATGTGGCACTGCATCCGTGTGACACTGGAGCACCCATGTGAAACTGTGTCTGTGTGACACCGGAACACCTGTGTGACGCTGTGTCCGTTTGACACTGAAACACCCATGTGACACTGTGTCTGTGTGACACTGGAACACCTATGTGGCACTGGAACACGTGTGTGACACTGCACCCGTGTGACACTGGAACATCCGTGTGACACTGCACCCATGTGACACTGTGTCCATGTGACACTGGAACATGCATGTGACACTGCAACACTTGTGTGACACTGTGTCCGTGTGACACTGGAACACGCATGTGACACTGTGTCTGTGTGACACTGGAACACGCGTGTGGCACTGTGTCTGTGTGACACTGGAACACGCATGTGACACTGTGTCTGTGTGACACTGTGTCTGTGTGACACTGGAACACGCGTGTGGCACTGCATCTGTATGACACTGGAACATCCGTGTGACACTGGAATACCCATGTGAAACTGCGTCTGTGTGACACTGGAACACCCGTGTGACACTGGAACACCCGTGTGGCACTGCAAGGCTGGCACACAGTGCTTGGGTGGCTGCGCAAGGCAGGAACACCTGTGTCACACTGCGTCTGTGTGACACTGCAAGGCTGGCACACAGCACTGGGGTGACCACGCAGAGCCGGGACCCTCCATATCACGGTGCCGCCCACACTCAGGTGACTCTGCAAGGCTGGAACACCTGTGTGACACTACGGCTGTGTGGCACTGCGTCCGTGTGACACTGGAACACCCGTGTGGCACTGTGCCCGTGTGACACTGCCAGGCTGGCACGCTACGTTCACGTGGCCGTGCGGGGCTGCAGCACCCTGGGCGACCGCGCGTGCACAGCTCACCAAGCTATGGAGCGAGCCCACGTGCGATGTGGCTGCTGGTGCAAAGTCCGCGTGAGCTTTGCACAGCGCTGCGAGGTCGCGGTGCAAGGCGTGATGCAGCCAGCGAGCCTCCCGTTGCACGTGGGCGAGTGTGCCCGGCTGCCGCAAGGGGCTCTGCGCACCTCCCAGTAGGAGCTTTACTCCTGGGAGCATCGGGAGCCCCGCAGAGCCGAGACGCAGCCTTGCGCCAGGGCAGCACCCGGTGTGGGCGCCAGCGCGTCCTCCACCAGGGGTGGGTTCACAGTGTCCATCGGCTGCAAACACCAAGCACGGAAAAAGCGCTGCGCGCAGAGAGGAGGACAGGGAGCTGTTGCACTGATAACTACAGCCTTACAACCCGGTGTAACCTGATAGTAGGACTAAGCATACCCGAGAGTGGTCCCGGTGGTGGAGCTGGTGCTCTGCACCCAGCTGGGGCAGCTGGGAGGTGTCCTGGGTGAGCGCTGGTGTCCCGCTGTCCCCTCTGGTCCCCTGCCCCTTGTCCAGCCGCTGGTGCTGCTGGGAGCTGAGTGACACCACCCCGCATCTCTATAATGCCCTGTGGTGGCCGGGAGCTGAGTGACATCACTTTGCATCTCTATAGGTGCCCAGCAGTGGCCAGGAGCAGTGATACCAGTTTGCATCTCTATAGGTGCTGGGAGCTGAGTGATAAAAAACGGCCTTTCCGGTGCTGATTTCCCTCATTTGGTGCCCTGGGGTGTGGGTTAGAAAAGCCCCTCAAGATCATAGAGCCCAACCGTTCCCCACCCCTGGCTCTGCCCCACGTCCCCTCCCAGGCCGGGTCCAAACTCAGCCGCTCTTCTCTCTGTATCCCTTTTTTCCTCCTTAAATGCCCATACGTGCAGAAAGCTACAAAACTAGGAATGCCTTTCTAAAGAAAACACTAAAATCATCAAGTCAGCAGTGCTTAAACTGCTCTGACTGCCTCTTAAATAATCAATTCATATTTAATTAGCTTACCACAAAAATTCCATTAAATTTAAATAAATAGACATGGCAGGAGTTCTCCGAGGCACAGCAGGCTCCGTTTAAAGAATTCTCTTTGAGTTCGTTAGGTTGGTCTTTAATCAGTTCGTCGTCAAAGTCCGTGTGTGGCCCGAGCAGGCTCCTGGGCTGCTGATAAAGAGCTATCGAAGCCACAAGGGTTTCCCGGACAGACCGGGCCCGTGCTGGGCTCAGCACCAGTGTCTTCTGGCAGGTAGCGGAGAGCAGGTCACTTCTGAAACCCCTGCCCTAACCAGGAGATCCTTTTGTCACTGGTTCCTCTGAGTTTTCCATCCAGGCAAAGAGAGGAAAGCAAGGGCAGCAGCTTCTTTTCAGGGAGCTGAACTGGTCCCGGGGAGATAGGAGCAGCCCCAGGGCTGGCACGGGTGGCGGGAGCCGCTCTGTCCTCTAAAAATGCTGCTTTTTCAGGTGGTCTTTGGCTGCGTGTGCTGCGGTGGGACCCGCCGGGCGCTGCCGGAGCTGCATGGGACAGGAGCTGAGAGAAGGGAATGGAGAACAGCTGGAGAACAGGAGCTGAGGGGAGACCTTCTGATCTCTGAGCTGCCTGAAAGGAGCCTGGAGCCAGGGGGGTCGGGCTCTGCTCCCCAGGAACAAGCGCCAGGAGCAGAGGAAACGGCCTCAAGTTGCCCAGGGGAGGTTGAGGTTGGATCTGGGAACAATTTCTTCCCCAAAGGGCTGTGGGGCATTGGAACAGGCTGCCCAGGGCAGTGCTGGAGTCACCATCCCTGGAGGGTTGGACAGACGGACATGAGGTTCTCAGGACATGGGGCAGTGCCAGGGTGGGTTATGGGTGGTCTCCATGATCTGAAAGGTCTTTTCCAATCTAAACGATCCTGACCCGGTGACCCTGGGGACATCTGGCACAAGTGATGCCCTGAGCACTCCAGCACAACCACATGCAAAGGCGCCTCCTGAGCTCGTCCCACGCCGGTCCCAGCGGGCGCCTCCTTGGACGTGGGGTGGGATGAGGTGGGTGCGGGGGCTCAGGCTGCACATCAGCTTCTCCAGACCTTTTCAAGCAACATCTCATCTCGAGTATTGACCCAATTTAGCTGACAATAACAAGTTATATCACAAGGTGGGTTAATACGGGCAAGTTTGTTCCCATCAGATGAAATATTCCAGCTGGAGCCCTGTGCGTTTTTCCCTCTATCGCCGTGGTTCTCGGGCACGGGGCAGCTCTCCGCTCCAACACCAGTTCCCCGCTCTGACGTCCCGGCCCGCAAAAACCTCCCCTCATTCTGGTGCCCACAAGTTTCTGTTTATGTCTGTTTTGGGCTCCCGTGGGACGAGGTTACTGGTGCCCATCGTGGTACGTGGCTTTCCCTCCTCTCCCCCGAAGCCTGGAGATCAGCCAAGCCCTGTTCGCTGTTTGGTGTTAGGACCAATGGAACCTGGGCTCTGCGGGTGGCTCCCGTTCACAGCTGGTTTCAGGGAGCAGTTGAGCTGTTCAACCTCTATTGGAATCACCCCATGAAACAGGGCAGGACATTCGACAACACGAACGCAGACCCGGCGCGTGGAGCTTCCCTTCCCCTCCTTGCAAAATGACCCCAGTGCCATTTTCCAAGCCCCATTTTAATTTCCCGGGGTCAATCCTGCGTCGTGCCAGGGAGTTCTCTTCCACATGACAGAGCAGCATCTGTCCTTTCCATCTGTCCAGCAGCTCCCTGGGCCAAATCTCTGCCTGCAGTTGCCACAACAACAAAATGATGCAACAGTTTCCTCTCGGGATGCAGAAGTGACGTTAACACCAGGGACCAGGGTGGGCAAGATGCTGCGCTGGTGCTGGCGAAGGTCCGGGCAGGATAAAGCCCTTTGTGGTCACAAGTGTCCGGCAGGGTGGGGGAGCAGCCGCAGCACATGCAGCCGCCTGAATGGGTCCCTTGTTCCCGCAGCACCGGCTGGCCGGGTCCCCCACTCCGTGCCTGGCCCGTGGGGACACGACTGCCCCCCCAGCTCACCCGTCACAGGGCACCCATCACCCACAGCCTGGCATGGGTGACCCAAACATGCAGCACCCATTGCCTAAACATGGGGCACCCATCACACAAACATGAGCTCCCAGGTTCCCCACCCAAATATGGGGCACCCATCACCTCCACCTGAGCATGGGGTACCCATCACCCAAACGTGGCCCATCCATCAGCCAGACATGAGTGCTCATCCCCCTCACCCATCCACAGGGCACCCATCACCTTCAAACATGAGGGCATAGAGCTCCCCCACCCAAATGTGGGGCACCCATCGCCCAAACATGGGGCACCCATCACCCAAGCACAGGCCACCCATCACCCCCCCCCAAGCATGGGGTGCCCATCACCTCCAGCCAAATATGGGGCACCTATCACCCAAATATGCGGTGCCCATCACCCAAATATGGGGTGCCCATCCCCTTTAAACGCGGGTCCCCCGGCAGGTCCCGCCGTTTCTCCCGGGCCACCAGCGCCACCTGGCGGGCACCGAGCGGAAGCGGCGGCGCGGGAGCCGCGCGGGCGACACGGGCAGCGCGACAGCAGCGGCCCGGAACGGGCACCCCGTGGGGACCCCACCACGGGCACCTCTGCATGGGGGCTGCGACATGGGGGACCCCAATATGGGCACCCCAGCATGCTCACCTGGGGACACCCTAGTGTGGTCACCCCAACACGGCCACCTCATCAGACAGGGAGCTGGGAGATACTTTACATTTCGGGCACCATCAGGTAGTAAAGGAACCTGTATCAAACTTGAGCTTCTAAAAGAATCATAAGAAAATTATTTATCCAGTAAAAACCCATTGGAAATAGTTTGAAAAACATGAAGGGTTAATCAAAATCGCGTAAGCAACTCCTCCACTCGGCTTTAACAGCATTAACGAATGCTGCAGCTTTCAATATCTGAATTTATAACAAAAAGCCAACATACTTTAAAGGACAAAAGAGCTTACCCCGGGTTCCTGTCCCTCTTTCCTATTGTTAGAAATACCTTATTTTCCGCACCAAAATCCATGTGCACAAAGGACAAACAAGACTGACAAAATCAGTTTGTAAAAATCTCTTTCCATAAGAAGTTTATTTATGCAGCGCTGGGTCCTGTACACCAGAGTAAAAACACACATACATCAACAACAGCTCGAATACAAACGTGGAAATCAATGAGAAGGGTCTAAGAAAGCAGTTGTAACGTGGGATGGGCGGCAGCCAGAAGCGGTCATTCTAAAAACACAATTTATTTTTAAAAATATCGGGATGCATTAAGTTCCTTGCAAAACAAAGTCGCACGTCGCAGCCCACGCTGAACACGGAGCACGCGATTCCTGCAGGAAGGGTTGGGGGAGCAGCCCCAAACTGGTCCTACCCACAGAAACAAAACTGCAAGGAGCAGGGAAAGAGAGGGGTCAGAATATGGCAGCCTGAAGTAATCAAACTGCACGTTCCCATTGATGTGCAATCAAACAGATCTTTATTCAATCCCAGAATCCCAGAATGTCAGGGGTTGAAGGGACCTGGAAAGCTCATCCAGTGCAATCCCCCCATGGAGCAGGAACACCCAGCTGAGGTTCCACAGGAAGGGGTCCAGGCGGGTTTGAATGTCTGCAGAGAAGGAGACTCCACAGCCTCCCTGGGCAGCCTGGGCCAGGCTCTGACACCCTCACCCCAAACAAGTTTCTTCTCATATTTCAGTGGAACCTCCTGTGTTCCACTTTGAACCCACTGCCCCTTGTCCTGTCACTGGTTGTCACCCAGAAGAGCCTGGCTCCATCCTCCTGACACTGCCCCTTTCCATATTGATCCCCAGGAATGAGTCCCCCCTCAGTCTCCTTTTCTCCAGCTCCAGAGCCCCAGCTCCCTCAGCCTTTCCTCACACGGGAGATGCTCCACTCCCTTCAGCATCTTGGTGGCTGCGCTGGACTCTCTCCAGCAGTTCCCTGTCCTTCTGGAACTGAGGGGCCACAACTGGACACAAGATTCCAGGGGTGGTCTCCCCAGGGCAGAGCAGAGGGGCAGGAGAACCTCTATTTAATCTATAAATGAAGACAGAAGTCAGTTGTGGTTCTTTCCCAAGCCCTGTGAACTTTGAGTAGAGATGGAGACCGTCCTGGACGGAGCTTTCCCGCATTTCCTCTCCAGTGTAAACCCCGGGCATCTCTAGTTCAAGAGAACCCGAGCTCACGGCAGCTTTTGAGCACGATCACCACCCCTCAGCGACTGTCGGCGGGATGGTGAGCACCTCACGCAAAAGGAGACACCGAATCATTTCCAGCAGCAGTAACGACATTTACAATAATCCATAGGATTTATAAGCCCGAGGCTGAAGTCTGACGCTGGCTCCGATGTCACGGAACGCTGGACGTGCCGCTCAGCACGGGACACACAACCCAAGTGTGAACGTGGCAAAGTGTGCAAGCAGCAGGTCCGGAATTCACACCTGAATTATTGCAACCAGCCTGGAGATCAGGTCAACCACAGAATTCTATGATATTAAAGTAAAGGAATCTGAGAACGTGCTCGAAGATGGGTTTGTTTCTCTACAAACCAAGTGTGCCTCAATTACCGGACATTCTAGTGGCATTCAGACAGCCAGAATGTGTTGTAAGCACATCGGTTGTTTTTCAGATCTGCTTAAATCCCTCAGTTTTACAAATTTTGTATCCAATTTCATACTTTTCCTCCTTAGAAAGCTTTCATGTACATATACATCACCGTATTCACACAGTACCTCTTCTGATTCCGTTTTCCGTAACATTCATACTTCAAGCGCACAGTAACTTAATTACGTGATGGAAACACCAACTCCACGCTGTACCTCTCCAAGATCCCACGTCCGTATTTAGTGACGCGTAGCCAAGCGTACACACAACTACAGCATCTTTAACCTCCCTTACATCTGCATTTCAGGCTTCATATTGCTGACGCTGATTTAAGTTCCGTGTGGTCTGCATACCCTAGAACAGTGGTGACCGTAGTCACAGTGAAGCTTCCTGAGACCAGGCAATAATGGAGTCGCTCGTCTTGTCAAAGGAAATCATGCTATAAATCACATCGATAAACATGTGCAACAACCAGTGGGAGTTCAAACAAAAGGTTTTTCACGTACAGAGTCAGCTCTGAATGCAAAAAGGTAGCTTAAGGTATAGAATATGAGGAGTGAACAACACAATCCCATCCTTCAAGTTTCACAAATTAATAACGTTTGTTTTTATCGAGATGAGTTATGGGTTCAGTTACCATCACAGGCACACCCCGTATCACACTGGACAGGCTGTGATCTCAGTTTAGAACGACTTATTTCTCCAAGCACTTTGAAATATAAGCCTGGCTGCAACATCTGGCCCTATCGAAGCAGGAGGATGGAGGCCACACAACCCACGTTTACTCCTCAGCCACCAACCACATCTGGTTTGTGTAGGAACACAGCGTTCATCGCCTCCCCAGTTCTGCCTCGGGAATTGTTTGAGGCACACAAAGCGTTGCTGTTCATCCTTATCTGGACATAGAAGCATCGCCTGTCCAGTCTATAGCTCTGCATTAACTACATGTTGAAGCACATATTGACTAGAAGGCTCCTCAGCTTAGTGTAATTTTACTCTACAGATACACCTGTGTGTAACCCGCTGCGCTGCACGTTCACCGAGGCCTCACGCTAAAAAGCCACAAGGAAACAAAAACCCACCATAAAGTTCTGGTTAGCGGAAAGCTTTATGTATCATTATAATCATGAGGAGAGCTCACCGTAATCCGCTAGCTATTAAAAGAAAAAATATATTATTAACATATAAAATGCATTTATATAAACCAGTAACTAACACAGTAAAATGTCCTTTTTCCATTTTAGAACAGGTGATACGTTCAGCCATTGCATGCTGCAGATTCACGAAGATCTTTAACTCGGTAACACGAGTACCACCCTGAGGCCAGAGCGAAATACCACGAACTTGAAGAAATCCAAACCGGTGAGTAAACTCATTAACTTTAAAATCAGCTTTAATTTGATCCTTAAGTGCAGTTGTCAATGTAAACACACCACGTTACCAGTTCCAGTGAGTCGCAGGACACGGCCGATCACTCTGATCCAATAAACCACATTAAACCCTTGCCAGCAGACTCCGAAGCCGATGGCTCCTGTGTCAGTGGAGTTAAGCCAGGCTTGCAGCCTCAGAACAGAGCGCTTTCCTTGGCCGTGACATTTTACACATCGGAATGTTTATAGGAATAAACACATGGAATATTTCCGCTGAGGACTGAACACCGTTTGCATTGACGCACGCTACCAACACGGTGCTGCTTGACATCCAAAGTGATCGATCCGCAGCAGCGAGGCAAATCTCAGTTGGAAAAGAAGTTTGTTTGCGGAAAGTGTTCATATGTGCAACATTTATTTGCATATGTGAGCAAGTGTGCATGAGGACACACGGCGGGAAGCAGTGCAATCCATCTGCTTGTCCCGATTTGGAACGCGCTACCACGCCACAAGAGATCGGGAGCCACTCTCAGCTGGACAAGGAGGAGCCACCCACGGTAACGCTACAAATATTGCGTCCCTACCCAAACCAGGGTCTGTTCCTCTAAGAACAGACAACACATCATTCGCACGGGACTCCTTGTAGCTGTCACCTCCTGCTAAATGTCTCTAAACATCAGTATTTAATTAAACCCAGTCAAGTCTAACGCAGATAAAGTAATTTCTGATGGTAAGGATCCATTCTATTTACAGCACGCTTTGGTTTTTTAAAAAAATAGAGATTCCTTTAAACTTCAATAGTGGATTGTCTAGAATAACACAACTGAATAAGCAAAATGAAGGATTTTCTCTCTAGGAGCGAAGAGGTGGAGCTGCAGAAAGTTTCCTTCTACCTTCTGAAAAGGTAAAGCCTGTTCTGCCCCCCTAAGTGCATTGAGCTGATGTTTCGATGCACCTACAGCCCTGGACATGCACATGCATCATGTACACACCTGTACTTTATTCATATGGGCATTTCAGGTCCTTCTTTTGATCATAACTTAATCTTCCTAGCTTGGATACGTGACAAACGCACACAGAGATGTCAGCCTGTCAGCGAAGGTGCGATAGCGCAGGTCCCGTCCGAGCCGCGCTCCCTCTGCCAGACAACACGCGTGGCCATCTGACAGCAAGAAACCTGCTTCATCTCCAAAATCGAAGAGTCAGACAATTACTAAAATAAACAATTTCTTATTCGGGTGGTCACAAAGTGACAAGGTACGTGGAGAACGCTAAGTCCACCAACAGGAACTCCCGCTCCAACAGGCACAGTCAGTCCAGCTGAGCGCTCAGGTTAAGGCCGTGTCCCTCACAGAAGAACACATCGGAAAAAGCTGCTTTTCTTTTGCTGGTCTGGGGTGATTTTGACTCCCTGGTTGCTGCCTTGCGGGCTATTGCCTTCCTGAAGACGCAAAGAATATCCAGTTATTTATTTACGCTTAACAGCTTCTAGAACTGTTGGGAGATCCACGCTTCATCCACCCATGTTCCTGAGTCAAATCTACTGTTGACAAACACCACCACTAACATCACCAGGAGCCTTCAGCCACTGAGCTGAACCTCCCGTCAGCCCCTATGAAGAGCCAGAGCTGCAGCTGCTGCTCCTGGCTTCAACCAACACGCTGTGCCGGTTCTTCCTTCTAGAACTCAAAGACTGCTGAGATTGGAAAGAATTACAGGATGCGCCTGGCTCTTGCTGAAATACTGAGTGATCATCAGCAAGACTCACAACATCCCAGCTCTACCGGCCACGGCTGGTGGAACGTACACGGATTCTTTGTGAGCTTCATCTCCTAACGAACAAACTGACATCACACATGTTTATTTGTTCTACAAGAGAAAAGCCAATTGTTTCTCAGCATGCTCTTGCAAAAGCTATCAAAAACCTACTTAGTTCTTTACACAATGGTTTGAAGCCAAGCCTGAAGTGTGAACTGGGCCTCCTATTGGTACGATTGCATTTTCACAGAATCCCAGAACATCAGGGGTTGGAAGTGCCCTGGAAAGCTCATCCAGTGCAATCCCCCCATGGAGCAGGAACACCCAGCTGAGGTTCCACAGGAAGGGGTCCAGGCGCGTTTGAATGTCTGCAGAGAAGGAGACTCCACAACCTCCCTGGGCAGCCTGGGCCAGGCTCTGACACCCTCACCCCAAACAAGTTTCTTCTCATATTCAAGTGGAACCTCCTGTGTTCCAGTTTGAACCCATTGCCCCTTGTCCTGTCACTGGTTGTCACTGAGAAGAGCCTGGCTCCATCCTCCTGACACTGCCCCTTTCCATATTGATCCCCATGAATGAGTCCCCCCTCAGTCTCCTCTTGTCCAGCTCCAGAGCCCCAGCTCCCTCAGCCTTTCCTCACACGGGAGATGCTCCACTCCCTTCAGCATCTTGGTGGCTGCGCTGGACTCTCTCCAGCAGTTCCCTGTCCTTCTGGAGCTGAGGGGCCACAACTGGACACAATATTCCAGGTGTGGTCTCCCCAGGGCAGAGCAGAGGGGCAGGAGAACCTCTCTGACCTACTGACCGCCCCCTTCTAACCCACCCCAGGTACCATTGGCCTTCCTGGCCACAAGGGCCCAGTGCTGGCTCATGCTCACCCTGCTGTCCCCAGGACCCCCAGGTCCCTTTCCCCTACGCTGCAAGACTGCAAGAACAAGAAACACCATTAAACTGCTCTACTGCTCACTCGGCTTTCAATAAAACAAATCAAAGATCATTTAATTTAGAAAACCTCAGCCATTACAACTAATTCCTGAAACGCAGAGACAATTGTTTATAAGCCACAGTCACAGCTTGACAAAACTAAATATCAGCTTCTATAACCTTCAGTGGATCTCCCAGCAAAGAGACTACAATGTATGTTTTTATACACTGAAACCACTGGCTATTTGGCTTCTGGTTGGCTGGTTTTTCCTATTGAAACACCGCGCGGCCCAAGTCACGGTTACTCACCAACTTCTTGTCCATTTTCGCTTTGATATCTCTTGCAAGAGTGAAAAACGCCTGTGACAAAGGAAAGTGTTACGTGTTACACGGCGCTCGAAACACCAAATTAAATGATGTAGCAAAACGCGGGTGAGGCAACATCTCCATGGAATACGCGGGTATGTCCTCGACAACCCATCTGAAGTTATTAAAAGCCGAGTTTTGCACCCAGCCAGGATGGGCAAATGTTCTCAGTGCTCCTTTGCACAAATAAGACAATAAATGTAAGAGAAAGGTTCCAGTACTTACATTCTCTATGTTTATATTCGCTTTTGCGCTGGTCTCCATGAATTTAATTCCAAAACTTGCAGCAAGCTGAATAAAAGGAGGTTTCATGTTAGTTGGGATCATTGTGGGAGCAGCTACAGATACAAGAGAGCGTGCGACCTCTCCTGACAAACGGAGCCCGGGATGTACCCGAGAGCATCAGCTGCAACCAGAACTCCAGATCTCTCCGATCAGCATCTGCTTGTCCCGGGCTCCGTGCTGCTGGGTTACACCCCCCATGCATTTTAATCCTGTCCTGTATCCAAAAGAGCGTGGTCAGCAGGACAAGGGCAGTGATCCTTCCCCTGTGCTCTGCATTGGGGAGGCCACACCTGGAGTGTTGTGTTCAGTTCTGGGCCCCTCAGCTCAGGAAAGAGATTGAAGGGCTGGAGCGGGTCCAGAGAAGAGCAACAAGACTGGGGAAGGGACTGGAACACAAGCCCTATGGAGAGAGGCTGAGGGAGTTGGGCTTGTTCAGTCTGGAGAAGAGGAGGCTTAGAGCTGAGCTCAGCACTCTCTAGAACGACCTGAAGGGCAGTTCTAGCCAGGGGGGATTGGGCTCTTCTCCCAGGCACTCAGCAATAGGACAAGGGGGCATGGGCTTCAACTCTGCCAGGGGAAATTGAGGCTGGAGATGAGAAAGCAATTCTGTGCAGAGAGAGTGGTCAGCATTGGAATGGCTGCCCAGGGAGGTGCTGGACTCACCGGCCCTGGAGGTTTTGAAACTGAGATTGGCCATGGCACTTAGTGCCATGATCTGGTCAATGGGCTGGAGTTGGACCAAGGCTTGGACTGGATGATCTCTGAGCTCTTTTCCAACCCAGTCCATTCTGTGATTCTCTACCTTGACTGACACCTGACCCACAACAGACAAGCCCATCCGCCTCGTCTCAGTGACCTTCGGCCAAGCAGAGACATTTCCTCACTGTCAAACTCCAGCGCGCTTTTCCTTTCCTTTGCTAAGAAAAAATGCAGGTCGTTGATTTGTACCCAAGACACCTGACCAGATAACCGACAAGAATCCTTAACCCACACTCATCTTTTCAGAGCTCTCCACAGTTGTGCTTAGAAACACCACCAAGGTACCAAAGCAGCACGTGAACAGTAACAAATGCAACTTCTACACTCTGAAGAGTTAAAATACATGAAAGCGACAGCACTTACCTTCTCCCCTTGCTCTCTAGAAACTTGTCTTTTGTCATTTGCGTCACATTTGTTCCCCAGGATCATTTTTTCGACGTCCGGAGAGGCGTGCTGGGATAGAAACAGACCAAAGGGACGTGGGTTTGGACAAACATTGTCTAAAAGACGGGGTACAGACCAAGTTCTAACAGGGAGATGCTGGTGCTGAGTTCCCTTCAGCATGGGAATTCAGAAGGAATTCTGAAGTATTTAAGGTTCAGTTATTTTTGGAAGAAGAAAGAGCATCTTTAGTAAATAGAGAAATTACCTCTTCAATATTCCTGACCCAGTTCCGGATGTTTTCAAATGATTTCTCGTTGGTGATGTCATAGACTAACATAATGCCCTGAAGATGAAGAAAAGGAAAGATTGTTTCAGTGAATATCAGTATAAGAAAGAGTTAAAGACTCGTCCTAAGCAGAAAGGAGCAGCTTAACAAAGACTATTTTTAAAACACCCTGCTCATGGTTCTACAGAACCTTTAATCGCCATTTATGCCTCACTAGATGAGCAGCGGGAGGCGCGTTCGTGTCCCAGCGCCATTGGGAGCTGCCCCGCAGCACACGGGACCACAACCGGGAACGCTTGGCGAGGCAGTTTCCGTACTGGGACCCAGTCGGTTGCGCGTGTGCCTCGTTAAACCCGGCTGAGCGGTGTGAGCTGAGCGCGGCCGCGCGGCTCCTACCATCGCTCCTCTGTAGTAGGCGGTGGTGATGGTTCGAAATCGCTCCTGCCCGGCCGTGTCCCTGCAACGAGAGAGCGCGGGGTTCAGCGGGCGGCCCGCCCGCCGCCAAAACTGTAAATAACTCCATTTAAACCACTCTGTAGATGCCCTAAAACTACCTTTCAGTTTCTAGGACACCGCAAACTGCTGAAAAGCACAAGTGGAGTAAAATGTAACGCTACCATCAGCCCCCCAGTTATCGGACATTAACTCAGGTAACGCGAGAAGAAAAGCCTCACCAGATCTGCAGTTTAATCCTCTTGCCATCCAGCTCTATGGTCCTAATTTTAAAATCAATACCTGCAAAGAGAAACAACTCAATTACTCGGAGTTGGCGTTTCCAAATTAACCCTTTCCCCTCTAATTTGAGCGCTCGGGTTCCGCCATTCCCAGAGCGGCCCCCGCAGCGCAACCTCAGCGCGGGAACCGCCGGCGGCCCCGCAGCGAAGCCAAGAGCGGCCGGAGCCACCGCGGAGCGTGAGGCGGGAACCCCCCTGTCCAGGCGGAGCCCGGGCAGCCCCGACCCCGCGGCCCCGGCTCCCACAGGCCCGGAGCGCGGCCGCTCCGCGGGGCCGGTGCAGCCCCCGGCCAGCCCCTCACCGATGGTGGAGATGAAGGTGGCGTTGAACGCGTCCTCGGAGAAGCGGAAGAGCGCGCAGGTTTTCCCCACGCCCGAGTCGCCGATCAGCAGCAGCTTGAACAGATAATCGTACGTCTTCGCCATGTTCGCGGGCACCGCCCCTCCGCCTGCGCCCGCCCCCCGCGCCGTCCCACAGGCCGCGCCCGCTGTCCGTCACCGTTTGCCGCGCGCTGATTGGCTGAGCGCGGCGCGCGTCACCGCGGAGTCCGGCAGGAAGCGCGCGGAGCCGGCGCCCCATTGGCGGGCGGTGTCCGCCCGGGGTGTGAGCGGCGGCGCGATTGGCAGCTCGTCTCGCTGCGTCACTTCCTGCTGCGGCGTTAAAGGGCGACCTCACGCCTTTGCCTGCTGGCTGGTTCGTGACGTCACGCGAGCAGAAGCGCCACAATGACGTCATGCGAGAAGCGCCGCAATGACGTCACTCGAGCAGAAGCGCCACAAGAAACGGGGAGACCCGGGATGAGAGAAACCGTTTAATATGAAACATCGGTGGCTGCGCAGGGGGAGCAGCTGCGGGGCTGTAGAAAAACCATTAATGGGGGAGGTGGTAGCGGACCCCGGGCTGGCGGGTCCCTCGGTGGGACTTCACCCCACGGCCCCGGTCCATCTTGGTCATAATTTAGGAGCCGTTTCCCAGCCACAGTGGTGGGGATCGGGGGGGGTTCCGCTCCCCCCGGCCGGGGGACTCGGCTGCTCATATACAGTTCAGTTCGTTCAGCGTCTGGTCCAGTGTCTGGTGCAGCCCCAGGTTCTCTTCTTTGGCTTGAGCGAGTTTTTCTGGTGAGAAAGAAGAAAAAAAACCACGACTTAAAACATATTTTATAACATTTTCATTCTAAATAAACCCCATGACTCCTTACCTTCCTGTTCAACACAACTGCAGCCACAAAATGATTGTTTAGGTAATTGCTCTAACTCAGTGAGGCTTTCGGACACGAGTGACGTGACAGGCGCGTTTTGATATAACATCGGATTTATAAGATGCGTCTTTCAGAGTGTTTGTTGTGCCGGGTTTTGACCCGGGAGATGCAGCACAACGGGTGCAGCCAAACGCACTCAGCTTCTCGCTGCCCACACCTGCCTGGCCCCGCGTAAGGAGCTGAACCGATTTTCAGTGTGTTTTAGGTGAATTATTAGGAAATAAACCCCCAAAGCGGAAAGGTAAGAGGTGTCTTGTCTTTATTAAGCTCAGTTCTTCCAGAGGACAGTGAAGGATCACGGGGGAAGCTGCACAGAGCGAGAGGAATCGCAGGCGAGGGACAGAGCGAGCGGGACGGCCCCGGTCACAGGGAGGTCATGTCATTGAGCGCATGGTCCAGCTCCTCGCTGATGGCTTTGTACTTGAGCTTCTGGGCGTACAGCTCGTCTGTTGGCACCGGAGCACGGGGCAGGACGGGCAAGAAATGCAGAGAAAAGGTCCAGAGAGGAGGAGACGCGGAGAGAAGCAGAGGGCAGCGGCAAAGAGAGGGAAAGAAAAGAAATCAGATGCGTAACTGAGCATCGGTACCAAGCGAAAAACACCCACAGCTGCCAGGTCAAACCTTCATCTACACTCGTTTTAGTTGCTCAAAATGATTTTTCAGTGATCAGATTAAGCAGGGTTATGTCTTGTTATTAATAAAAAGGGCTCCTGAGTCCATGTATTTGTGAGGTGGCCAAAATCAGGTTATTGTTACCCACTTTTTGAAGAATAACCTCTTGCAGGAAAGCGTCCCCCAGGCAGGAGGTGTCACAGCGGACAGACGTGTGCAAGGAGGCATCGCACCAATCTACCAACACACCCAGCGTCTGTCCTTTCCCAGTAAAATCTAATACCTGCTCCTAAAGCGTCACTGTCTGATTTGAAATCAACCACTTCTGCATGAAAATCGAGTAATTTCATACCTTCCAGGTCATCAATAGACTTTTCCAGTTTGGCAACTGTTCTCTCCGCAAATTCAGCACGAGTTTCAGCCTAAAAGGAATTAAATAAAGTAGTTGGACGATGCCATAAAACCAATGCCAACATACAGAGTGGGGGCAGATAAACTTACTTCTTTAAGCTTGTCAGAGAGAATCTTGATTTCTTCTTCGTATTTATCTTCTTTTTCCGAGTACTGCAAAAACAATAAACACTCTTTAAGGGAAGCTGTAGCAACAATGATACACGTTCATGAAACCGTGACCTATCTATAAACACTTTTCCTTTTCCAACAGCTGTAAAAACTTTTCCCCTCTTCGCCGAGACATTTCGGACTCTGGTTTGTAAACCATTGTTTTAAGATGGGGAAGGTCCAAGATCCTTCGCGTGTCACCTCGGACCAGGACGGGGCTGACCCTGCGCAGCACCAAACCACCCACGTCACCCACCGTCTGTTACACAGGCAGGAACCCAAACCCATTCATGTGCTTTCTGACTCTGCCCCATCCCTTAGTTGACCAAAGAACCCACCTTTTCAGATTGAGCTTCCAGAGACTTCAGGTTGTTGGTGACGTTCTTCAACTCCTCCTCCAGGTCGCTACATTTACTATACGGGGAAAAAATTACATTACTACTGTTTCTGTTACAGCTTAATTTTCAAGACACCTAAAAATACAAGGGATGAATTATAGTATTAAATCTGAAAGGAGAAAATTTGGTGTATAGGGTACAAAAAAGCTTCTCTACAGATACTACCTACACCAGTGGTAGCTTTTTCTAATGAGATAAAGCTTTGACCTCTACTGTATATTCCGAACTACTCTGTGTATCTCCAGTTACTCACACTTCGGACACCTCCGCGCGCTCCTCAGCTCTTTCCAGTTCACCCTCCAAAATAACCAGTTTCCGAGCAACCTGTAAGGAGAAAACGGCTGTACCGAGCTGCTCCGGCATCTCCTACACGGCCCAAAGCGCCGCGCTCGTGCTTTCCTCTGAACCACAAAATCACATTAAACCCCACAAGCACAGACATAACAGACTTCTGCCCTAAATACGTTCGATTTTACAGTGTTCTTAGCATGAAATACCTAAGGTGCTGCTAAAGTCACTACTAAAATTACACCTTTTAGGGAATGTTCCAAAGTTGAACCATCACGCAGTGATAGGCATACAAAGAATGACTAAAACTGCAGAGGAATTAAGTTGCTCACGGTTCTCCCGTGTGTTTAATCGCTCCCTTATCGCTTTTACCTCTTCGTATTTGCGGTCGGCTTCTTCTGCAATGTGTTTTGCCTCCTTCAGTTGCATTTCCTGAATCTCCATTTTCTCTTCGTCTTTCATGGCTCTGTTCTCGATAACCTTCATTCCTCTGCAGAGTGTTTAATGGAGAAGCATTTTAGCACTTTTATCTCAAAAGTCCCACAGTGGAATTCAGTATTCGTAACCCAAAAGAGGCCCATTCTGACCACACTCTGTGCTATTCAAGGCTACCAGAAAGACACCTCTAGTTCTGGGGCTCTGACCTGCAATGCACATCAGCGCAAGCAGATGTTAAATTATACAGGGAGATTTTATTGACGTATTTTCAATTTTTTAGAAACAAACAAGACAGAAAGAAGCGGGACGGTACCTCTCGCTCTCATCAGCCGCTTTCTCAGCCTCCTCCAGTTTCTGCAGGGCTGTGGCCAAGCGCTCCTGGGCACGATCCAGCTCCTCTTCCACCAGCTGGATGCGTCTGTTCAGAGCCGCCACCTCACCTTCCGCCTGCGGAACAAACCGCCCGAGCCCACGTTACCTACGAGCCCGTTGCTGGGAAATATTCTCGACTAAAAGTTTCCTAAGAACTGCGAAGGCTTCCCCGTGCGCACAGGGGGGGTCGGGAACCTCCGTCTCTGCCTGGTGTTTGTTTAAACTCTGGCATCTCAGGAATTCCAAGGTATGGAGTATGTGCTTTGTTTGTAACGGCACTTATCATTCCTGCCACACAATGAGGGATTGGATACCGGTTACCAACGGAAAACTATTTTCAGATCACTCCAGCGGGCTGGATCTACCCAGAGGAGCCACAAGTTCAAAACTCGACTGTTTCCATAATGGCTTTTTCCAAAAACTCCCCAGCTGGTTTGTGCGTTGTGCAGCAATTCCTGTCACAGCCCCTGCTGAAGTTCAGCTGTTTCACGACCCACCCGGGTCCTGCGCTGTGCACTCTCTGTGCTGTGTAATCTCTGTGCTGTGCACTCTCTGTGCTGTGTAATCTCTGTGCTGTGCAATCTCTGCGCTGCGTAATCTCCGCGCTGCGTAATCTCTGTGCGGCCGGCAGGGCAGATCCCACCAACCTCGGCTGCTTTGAACACAAAATTACATGTTCTTGCAAGAAGCTCCCTTGCCTTTTTCATGGCTTCCTGTGGGCCTTAAGGAATGAGGCGGAGGCATTTCTTAATAGTAAGGTCTGTTTGTGTATTATTGAATAAACTGCATGGTAATTGGGAACACTATTAATGTTTAAAAACCAGACTAGATAATAAATGGAGAGGTTGTTGGGGGAAACGCTCACATACCATAGAGGCAATATCAGCACATAGGTGGCTGTTAATCCATTGTGTCTATTAAGATATGGCTCCTTTAATTGCTTGTTATTTGAAACAAAATAAAGCCCCGCTTTAATAACTGCCACGTTTGCACCTTAATTGATTAACTGTCCCCAAATCCGAGCATGACTGCTATGGATAAGATTTTTGTTTCGGGCTTTAGATCCTGGAAGGGCAACTCTTTTATGCTTTATGTTAAACACTTGGAAAACTATTTGTTTGCTGCAGCTTCTCCGCTTTGGTTTCTGAGGCTCCTCCTGAGCGGCAGGAAGTGGTTTCCATTCATGGCCGCACCATCTTGGAACGGATTTCACTGACCCATCCAAATGGAAGCTGACCCAGGATTCCTACAGTCGTAAATTAGCCAACGTTTCATTTGCTTTCTACCCAGCTTTCTCGATTTATACACAAGGCATTGATCATGTAGAAAACCGGCGTCTGTTACGGGCCAGTCTGCAAAACTCCTTGCGCTAGATGGGATACTTTTAAGTGATATTTCATTAGGCAAGGTTCCCAAGCCATGGGAAGCCGGGCTGGCCCCACCTCTCCCAGCAGCTGCCCGCAGTCCTTATACGGTAAAACTCACTCGCTGACATGTGATAAAATAGCAGGAAGATGCCGGGAAGGCTGATCACACAGCAACCTAAGTGAAACCAGCTGTCCGGCCCCGGGAGAGCCGCACGCTAGCGGAGAGTTCGCGTTTCTCTGTGCAAGGCAGGAGGGAAAGTTCTCTCGCAGCAGTTCGGACGCTTCCCAGCTGTGGCGGAGCCAGCGGTGCGGCGCCCAGCGGCGGGAACTCCCCGCTCCTTGGCATGCAGCGCTTTTTCCTAATTAAACAGCCATTTCCTACCAAACTCCTAACCGCCTCCCGATGCCGAGCGCTGCTCGCAACCCTTTTTCCGAAGGAAATGGCCCCAAAGCGCGTTAAGCGGCAGCCGCCCCGGTCGAGCCGCCGCCCGGTACCCCCGGGGATGGTGCGGGCGAAGCGGCGGAGGCTCCGCGGGGAGTTCGCGGAGCGGGGAAGAGCCGAGGGGTGAAGGCGGCCGAGCCCTCCCGGAGCAGGGACCAGCCAGCGAGAGAGAGCCAGAAAGAGGAAGGAAGGAGCAGCGCAGCCCGGGAGAGAGCGACCGAGAGAGGCGAACGGGCAGCCCGGGCGGTCTCACTTTCTCCCGCAGGTCCCGTTCCAGGTCCAGCTCCCGCTGGAGCACCTGGGCTCGATCCTCCGCCTCATCCGCCTGTTGCTGCAGACACTGGATCTTCCTCTTGACGGCTTCCAGGGAGCTCGGCGCGGCCATGGGCGCGGCGGGACGGCCGGGGGGGGCTGCACGTGGCGCCGCGCGGCCCCGCGCCTTTCAATGGGCCGATGACGTCACGCGGCTGGAGGGTGGAGGTGGTGACGTAGCACGGAGGAGCCGGAGCGAGCCGCGCGCGGGCCGCCCCGCCCGGTCCCGCCCCCGCGCATCCCGGGGTCCCCTCGGGTCCCCGTCCCGCCCGGTCCCGCCCCTGCACATCCCGCGGGGATGCGGAACCCACCGCGAAGCGGGCGGGACCAGAGCTGCACGGACACCCCCGGGACACCCCGGGATGGGGGCGGAGAAAAGCGAAACCGGACCGAGCTGGGACCGGAATGGAACTGCATCCTGTGGCCCAGCTGCCCTGGAAGATTAGCACTTTGTTTACTTCGATTAAAGGAAATTTCGCCTTTCCTAAAGATTTCCCATCCATAAAACGCTCCCCCCCGCCCCATTCCATAGAGTCATAGAATCATAGAGCCACCAAGATGCTGAAGGGAGTGGAGGAAAGGCTGAGGGAGCTGGGGCTCTGGAGCTGGAGAAAAGGAGACTGAGGGGGGACTCATTCGTGTTTATAGGTATATAAAGGGGCAGTGTCAGGAGGATGGAGCCAGGCTCTTCTGGGTGACAACCAGTGACAGGACAAGGGGCAATGGGTGCAAACTGGAACACAGGAGGTTCCACTTAAATTTGAGAAGAAACTTGTTCGGGGTGAGGGTGTCAGAGCCCGGCCCAGGCTGCCCAGGGAGGTTGTGGAGTCTCCTTCTCTGCAGACATTCAAACCCGCCTGGACACCTTCCTGTGGAACCTCAGCTGGGTGTTCCTGCTCCATGGGGGGATTGCACTGGATGAGCTTTCCAGGGCCCTTCCAACCCCTGACATTCTGGGATTCTGTGATCATTTCAGTTGGAAGAGACCCTCAGGATCATTGAGTCCAACCATAACCCAACTCTAGCACTAAACCACGTCCCTGAGAACCTCATCTCAATGCCTTTTTTGGAACCCCCAAAACATGACACTGCCCTTCCTACCCCCGATCAAAGTGCTGCAACACAAACATTGGCAGCGATTTTTGTCACCTGTACTGTAAAACACACAGAGCGCAGCAACAATATCAGCCCCAGGTACGTACATCGGTGGCCTTCTTTTCAGCCTGCTCCAGCTTCTCCTGAGCGTCTTTGAGAGCCTCCGAGTACTTATCCAGCTCATCTTCAGTTCCCTTCAGCTTCTTCTGCAGAGCGACCAGCTCATCCTCTACCTTTCCAGAGAGACAAAAACCCATAAAAATAACCAAAATGAGCGTTTTGATGTATTGTCAGTTACAGTTTAACACGGTTAAAACCTCTATTCCTTTTAACCTGATATAACACACAAAGAGTAGCAAAAGACCAAAGTTCTGCTGGGGCCAGTGGTGTGAGCAGGACTGGTGGCAGGGAAAGATCATTAAAACCAGATCATCTTTAGAACAAACAGCGTTCCCTGGCATCTGGTTTAATACACAAACCCTTTTTCACCTCATTTATCTTTTGGATTCCGCAACACCCTGCGGCAGTTAATTCTATAGCATAATTATAAATGTTTTAAAGGGATGTGTTTGTTCTGACACTATTACCCGAGGAATAGGAATTATTAGGAAACTATTCAGTTATGTATAGCCAACAAAAAGTGAGTCGTCGTTCCCTAACCATCTTTGGTATGTTGTTGATAACACCTCCATCAGATGGGGAACAGGTCTGGCCCAACACGCCCATCAGCAACAGGAGGGACTTGTGACCTCCACAGGTCCCTCCCAACCCCAATTATTCCATGACTAATTGTGGCCCCACCAGGTACGCTCCAGCCTGTCGTACGGTTCCGACTCCTCCATACCATATAAATCCATATTGTACGCTAGAACGGCGCTATTTATAACCTGCTGGGAGACTGTTCAATGACAAACTGTCTCATGCTCCCCAAAGAATTTCCATTATCAGGAGGCTGATAAGGGTGCGCCTGCAAACCCATCTGCTCCCTCCTGTCATTTGCAACACAAAACAGTTCAGGCTGTAGAGAGACAGACTGAACCACTGAGCTCTGCCTCCGCATCAACCGAGTCTATCAAAATAGTTCGCTGAAAATAGTTTCAGTGCACCGACTTCCTTCTTTAACAACATTTTTGTAACGTACTATTCTTGAATGCTGTTGTATTGCTATCATTTTACTCAGAGTAGCCAGATAGTGCGAGAGGAAGGAACCCGCTCGCTGGGATGGTTTAGCAGCGGGACAGTGAGCGGGAGGAAGAAGGTGATGCTTATTTTGTGTATGACACTAAATTCACATTAAAAAAAAAGCTGAAAAATTGGAGACAATTCACAAAAGAGAAGCAAGATCAAAGGTTTATTCTTCTCTTTTAGCTTTTAATTGTGAATTAACCTCGTATAGATGCTTGAAAACTCCCACAAGTGTGTCATTTCTCTGTAAGAAATCCCCTTCGATAACTAAATGTAAAGGAAGGCTACGCGTTCAGTCGTGTAACAATCTGCTGAGGCTGTTCCTGAGAACAGAAAGTTTAGGAATGAAACAGGGATTATGGAATTGATGTGTGCAGCTTGTGGAAGTTCAGTGTAAAGACAAAGAAAAGTAATTCTCCTTACGTTGGGGGTGGAGGGGGCAGAGAGCAGCAACTCACCCTTTTGGAAACCTTTTTCTTGTTGCTTTAGCTAAATGGACGATCAGTTGAAAGTTTAGTTATATCATTTAGGATCTCAAACTGAACTTGAACATGAGAAATATTTGACTAAATTAATGCTAGTAATATATTACAGCAGTTTGGGAGATGGAGTAGAAGCAGCCACATTTAGAGGATGTAAAAGGAAAAGACATGGTAATTTTACAAGTGTTAGAAGAAACCTGAGTTTCAGTCATATTTCAAAATCATTCTGAAAATACTACAGCCCAAATATGAGGCAGACACCCAGAATAAAGAACACCGAAAAGAATATGAAAATGTTATCACTACAATCCAGTTAAAAGAAAAGCTTTCAAATTATTTCTAATCATTCTTAACAAAACAATCACACAATATATCTCCTGTCGAGGCACAGCTGGCACCTCTAAGGGTGCTCCGTATAGCAAGGACTAGACAATAAACTTTATCAATTCACTTCAAGGGGAGTCTCAATCAATGCTGAGGCACAGCTGACTCTTCAGGAGGTGTCTGAGGCACTCAGCTTTGATTTGGAGTGTCTAAGGCCTTTTCCATGGAATCACAAGCAGAAGAAAATGATGTAAGAAAACTTAGACAAGGTACTCTTAATAATCTGAGGATAATGCTAATTTTGCAAAGAGTCAGATGGCTATAAAGAGAAGTTAATACCTCGCCCTGGCTGCATGAGTGTAAAAGGCAAGAGACTTAGAAGATTAACACAAAACCTGACTTCAAATTATTTTACCTTCTCAATCAGAAAGTTGCAACATAGTGTTTTGTTACATTTCTTCCCACAGAGCATCCACAGGCAGCGTTCTTAGTTCCACTTACCTGTTTGCATTTGTCCTCAGCCGCCTTCTTATCCGTCTCAGCCTGCTCGGCTCTGTCAATGGCGTTCTCCTTGTCTAACTTCAGCATCTGCATCTTCTTCTTGATCGCCTCCATTTTTGCTACAGGACGGGCTGTGCAACTGAAACAATCCCAAAGAGCGAAGTTTTAGCTTTGTAACAGCAGTTGTACCCAGCCAGGTCACCGGGAAAATGAGCTCAAGTGGCTGTGGAGAGATTTAAACCCTGAGACCCCTGGACGAATCCCAGATCTCTTTGGCCTCTTCTCCGCTTGTTCGGACACCGTTCAGAGCCTTTCTAAGGAATGAGCTGGAACAGCCTCACCAGTGGAATCTTCACCGCTCCATCATCTCCTTATTTGGGTCCTGTTTTCCTAAAGAGAAAACTGTTTCCATTTTTAAGCTTCCGACAGAAGCAGAAGTGTTGACACACGAACACATGCTTGAAAGAAACCTTATTAGCACCCCTCCGTGTCTGCAGAGCAATTAAACAGCCCAGATCTACGGGATGGCCTGGCTTCTTATAACGTTGTAAGGTTAATGAGGGGAAGGATCTTTTCGGGTTACTTCAAAATAAAATAAAAATCTAAGAAGTCTACACTCGGGAAGTAGCTACATCTATGCTACAAAAAGATGCACAATATGAGACAGGAGGTTTTTTGTTTGGTTGGTTTTCCTGCGAACATAAGCCCTGGTGTTAAGGAACTAGTTATAATCTGTAATAGTATAATGCATAACAGGTCAGATTTTGATCTCAAGTTCAGGCTCAAGGGCATCCAGTGAGTTTGTCTTTGCAATTCCACTTAGTGAACTGAACAATACACCTGAAGCTGCAGCCAAATGAGCAGCGTAAATCAGTTTTTCTGCTGTTTGAAGCAGAAAACCCTTCTCTGTGTCAGGAAGGCAGGAGTAGGTGTGGGAGATCATCTGGAGAACCATCCCCAGAGCAGCACCCGGCCAGCCACAGCACTCTCTAGGCTGCTCAGGCCGCCTTTTGTCAGAGAGTTACCACTGTTTTGATTCCAAATAAAAATAAGGCTCACGCTCCTAGTGTACCCCAGAGCCGGACCCCGGCAGCCCCGGGCGCTGCCCGCTACCGAGCGCCTGGCGCCCCCGCCCCAAGATGGCTGCCGGGCAGCGCCCCGCGGGGCCGCGCGGAGGGAGCGCCAAGATGGCGGCGTCCTCAGGACTACAGCTCCCAGAGGGCTCCGCGACCGCCTCAGCCCGCCCGGCGCCTCCATCCCTCATTAACGGCAATTAAATAGACTCATTTCGGTTGGAAAAGACCCTCGAGATCATCGAGTCCAACCGTTCCTGTATAATTTGCGGAACAACCTATTAGGGACCTGGGGACAGGAGAGTGAGCATGAGCCAGCACTGGGCCCTTGTGGCCAGGAAGCCAATGGTGCCTGGGGTGGGTTAGAAGGGGGTGGTCAGTAGGTCAGAGAGGTTCTCCTGCCCCTCTGCTCTGCCCTGGGGAGACCACACCTGGAATCTTGTGTCCAGTTGTGGCCCCTCAGCTCCAGAAGGACAGGGAACTGCTGGAGAGAGTCCAGCGCAGCCACCAAGATGCTGAAGGGAGTGGAGCATCTCCCGTGTGAGGAAAGGCTGAGGGAGCTGGGGCTCTGGAGCTGGACAAGAGGAGACTGAGGGGGGACTCATTCCTGGGGATCAATATGGAAAGGGGCAGTGTCAGGAGGATGGAGCCAGGCTCTTCTCAGTGACAACCAGTGACAGGACAAGGGGCAATGGGTGCAAACTGGAACACAGGAGGTTCCACTGAAATTTGAGAAGAAACTTGTTCCCGGTGAGGCTGTCAGAGCCTGGCCCAGGCTGCCCAGGGAGGTTGTGGAGTCTCCTTCTCTGCAGACATTCAAACCCGCCTGGACCCCTTCCTGTGGAACCTCAGCTGGGTGTTCCTGCTCCATGGGGGGATTGCACTGGATGAGCTTTCCAGGTCCCTTCAACCCCTGACATTCTGGGATTCTGTGATTCCCCCACCCCTGTCCCTGCCCCATGTCCTGAGAACCTCATGTCCATCTGTCCAGCCCTCCAGGGATGGTGACTCCAGCACTGCCCTGGGCAGCCTGTTCCAATGCCCCACAGCCCTTTGGGGAAGAAATTGTTCCTAATATATCCTACTTAAGCCCAAGTTTAGCTTCTTCGATTTTTCTTTTCCCTCCGTATCTAAAACAATGCTCCGAATTTTTAACAGCTGTAAGTTGCATATTTAGCAGGAAATCAGTGCTGGCTCTTCCCCACCCAGTGTGCAACTGCATTCCCAGAACACATCACAGATCTAACCATGGCAAACCTCACACAACTAAATGTGTGTTTTCCCACAGAAACGGGCAGATTTGCCTCCCCCCTTTCCTGGCCCGCAGCTACTGCTGCAACAAGGTGGCCCCACGGGTGTTTTTTTGTCCGATTCTGATGGTTTGAACAGTGAAAGATAAACACACACAGGTTCTGAGCCTGGGAACGGGTTTAAAGAGTCGAGGTGAGGCACTAAATTAACAGCGCTGCTGAACCTGCAGAAACGGCATTAAAAACTAATAAACCATATTGATTCCCATTGCAGCTTGCGCTTCCCCTTGGCCTGCTCCGCCGTGAGTCTGCTGGCTCAGCCCCGGCCGGGGGCAGCGGGTTGCTGCAGGGATTTGGGCTGACGATGGAACCTGGGTGATGATTTAGGGTCAGCGCTGGTGACCACAGACCAGTGCCGAGGTGGCACGGGGGTCCCAGCAGCCACCATCATGCTGTAGCTGCCTCGGGTACGGCGCCGCTGCGGCCATCTCTGCTTAGCTTCCTTCAGAACTAAGTTCACCTTTAATAATTTTCTCCTGCTTTTTTCCAGAAGAGGCAGGTTTTGGGGAGCAGCTCTGGAGACACATCAAGTGGGGGAAGGACTGCGTTAGCCCCATTTGACCCGGCACGTGTAGGAACTCGTGTGATGGAGGCAGGAGCAAGACCGCGCACGCCTCTCCCTGGGACTACAGCTGCATGTTTCGAGCTGTTCCTGTGGCTGTTCTCTTCGTAATTTCTGATTATTGAGAGGCACAGAGGTGATGTTCCAACCACCTCACCAGCAGGCTTGGGCAGGCTTAGAATCAGGGTTGGGGAAGCAAACGCTGAACGAGACTCTTTTGCCTTTGTATTTGTACTGCAGGAAGATAATTTTTCTAATCAACTCTGTAGCATGACTCAGAGCCACTTTTGGAAAGGAACACGTCACCCTGTGTAGCCCTTCAACCAGGTGCATCGCCTTCTTCCTCTCACTGCTTCACGAACTGGAGAGAAACACCTGAAAAATTCACTTTGGTCACTCAGCCACGATAATCCCGTCACTCCCACCGCCTCTGGCTTTCATCAGCTTAGGAAACAGCGAGCAACCAAGATAGAAACAAGAGCCTTCCAAACCTTTTTTTTTTCCCTTTTTGGGAGTTTTTGGGCCTAGCGAGGCTTGGCAAGGTTGGGTGTGTCAATATGAGAGGACAGCAGAAGGCGATGGAGCCGGATTGCTGGAGCGTGCGCTCATTCCTTTGGCAGGGGAGCGTGTCTCAGCAGGCGTTCCAACGCACCGGAGGGGGTCCGAACTGTGGCCTCGAGTTTGGCTGATCTCAAAACTTTCTATGCTTTTAATCCCTACTTCTATCGCCCAGAAGTGACACGGGACCCACGCCATGGCCCACGTCACTATCTGGGAAAAGCAGATGCTTTATATCCCCATTTTCTCCCCCAGCTCCCGTCCCATTCTAAACTCCCGATCACTTTCCTCTCTCTCACATTGACTGAGCTCCAGCTCCTCCTCATACGCAAAGCTGCGTGTGTCAAGGCTAGAAACGTTTCAAAGCAGAAGAAAGAAGCTGTTGACAATCCTTTACCAAATTCCTTCCATTTCTTAATATAAGTATCTCCTAATAGTCCACTCTCTTGTATATTTTCTGTTCTAGAAACTATATGATATGGTGTATCAATAGCAGTGCACTGTGGCAAAGGTGGCACTACAATGGACAGCAAATTTGTCTCTTCCCAGCGTTTCCTTTTAAATGACAAAATCTGTAAACCCTCCCACCTCACTGAGTTGTTTTCTTTGCGAGTTGTCCACGCAGCGCTATGCGCTAGAACGAAGGGTACGGCAGGGCAGTAACCATCTGTAACACCCTCTTTCTGATGCTTTTTTCTCGTTAAGTATCCATTGGCAGATATACTCTTCCCATGCCTAAATCCAAGGAGAATTTACCTATTTTCTTGAATAATTTTGTTATTACAGCCCGTTTCCGGGCCACAGTGTGAGCTTTAAGCTCTTCCTTGCCATTAGATGGCAATGTAGATCCACAAATCCTCTTTCTTCCTTGAGCCCGTGGAAAACCATCTTGCTGCTGGTGGAATGGCTGGTAGAGCCTCCAATGTTTTATTTCCACCTACCTCACCTTTTAAGGCTGAGGCATCCTGGATTTGTTTCGCCTGCAAACGAATGGAGGCGGCTCCTCGAGCCACCGAGCGCTCGCTCTCTCTACATCTCTCTACATGGAGGGCCCTCCTTTGTGCACAGAGGTTTGTATTTTGCTCTTCCAGCAATTAACTCATTTGTCTCTTGTTTTTGCTGTTTCCACAGACATTTTGCTGCCTTGCTTACTGCCAAATCTGGTAAGCGAGTGAGTCATGGGCTGCCGCAGGCCGAACCCCCGAGGACACCGACTTCTTCCGAGGGCCATGAATCTCCCATCTGGGAAGTCAGAAAGAACTGCAATGAGAAATAACTACCACCGCCAAATACTTTCCCCTAGACCCATTTTTCAGCTTTTCCATTGTCTGCACTTGACTGGTTCATTTAACATGTGCCTTCCTGGGGTTTTTTCCTTCACGTTTCCTTTTCCACCAGAAAATGTCACCAACTTGCATCCAACGTTTTTTGCTCAGAAAACTTGCAGGTTCACTTGTGTTCCAAAACCAGGCAAAGTTTGCTCCTTCAAAGCTGAATATACACAGGTTTTTTTTTCTGGAGCTTGTTTGAAGTTCAATCCCATGCCAAACAGCTCCCACTAATGCAATACTGATACTGGGGCTGGGAAGTTGTGGGGCCTTCTGGAGTCTGATTCTGACACCAAGATGGATCCTCCTGCAGTAAGTTCAGCAGCGTTAGTGTCAGAAATCCTCGCTTGTACCCAAAAGGATGAACCCAGGCTCAACCCCTCTTTTTGAGGCATTAAAAAAGGCAACGTGTGATGCTGTCAGTGCAGATGGAAAGCTCCCGACCGCGGTCTAGAGGAGGGCAGGATAACAGGGACACTCTGCCCTGCGCCAGCCAAGGACGGGAAATCGTGGCTGGGATTCAGGGGAGCACAGAGGCCGTTTGGTCTGGGAACACCAGACCCTACAGCTTGACAGGCAGGTGACAGGACAGGGTCACCTTCTCTCATCACTCACCCCTCCCGTGCACATTAACATAAGCACCTTCCAGCTTTTCTGGATTCCAAATGGTCTAAACGAGGAGTATTTTGCCCTAAACCCCAGGAGAAGTGCTCTTCTGTCATAGAAAGGCTCTTTTTATTCCTGGCATGCAAGAAGTTAACAGTATTCCTAAGCACTCTGGCAGATGCGAGCGGTATGCTGGAGATAAGTTATATCAGGAGAAAGCGTTATCACTTGGGCTTACATATTTTTGTGCTTATCCACTGGACTTTAAAAAGCTGTTGCATTTAACTACCCATTTTTCAAAGCATTTATTAATCATTTATTAGCTCTTTGTTAATTTGCTGTAGATGTAACTCAGCATATAAAGCGAGCCCAGTCGTTTTATAACCAAGGAGGAAAGCACTGGGTGATAGGAAAGGCTTTACTCATCCTGCTTATCTGGAAAGCACTTGGCACATGGTGGTACAGCTCTGGGTGCTTTAGGAATAGAAATAATAGCACCTTAAACTGCCCCATCCACTGAGATATCTGGGCACTGGGTAAATTAAGTGAGAGGCTGGAGATTTCTAACCTTTAGTTATCAAAGACTCACTCCAAGCAAACATCGGAGGAAAATCCTTATTGTTCAGCACTACCGAGCGCAAATCCTGGGATCAGGGAGCTTCAGGAAACAGCAAAGTATCT
Organism: Patagioenas fasciata; assembly: GCF_037038585.1. NCBI lineage: Eukaryota > Metazoa > Chordata > Aves > Columbiformes > Columbidae > Patagioenas > Patagioenas fasciata. The sequence goes on along the minus strand of NC_092546.1, from coordinate 3,616,704 downwards.
TCCTTGCCTGAAAGAGCAGCACTGTCAGAGTGGTTTCCTCAAAGAATTACAGGCTCTGCCAGGGGAATGAGGGTCAAATTTTCCCCAGATGTTACAATTTCCCTATGATTACAATCAAGAAATAAAGAAACCTTTATGGAGCATCATCCCATTTCTCCTCTGTTGTCCTCTGCAAGGAGAGCAGCACAGCAAGCAGCAAAGCACAGCCACTGCCAAAGAACAGCAAAAAAACCCAGCCTAAGAACTAAGCGTCTCTGTTCTGTCATTATAAGAAGACATTATAAAGCCCAGGATCACCTCAGCCAGCTTGAGGCATCTTAATGAAGCCCCGAATTCAGGCAGGTGTTTCTCTTTTGCTCTAGTCAACCGAGTAAGGAAGCTCTGAGAACAGGAGACATCACTTTATAAATGCTCTTGCTTTATTTCTTCCCCAACCTGGGTTTTAAATTGCTTTTCAGGCTTTGCTAATATATGTTTCTCTGAATGTTTGCATGTCTTCTGTTTGCCCTCAATACAGGGAAATGCTTAAGTCAATAAGTTTTTATTTGATTTGTAAATAATGCCAGAGTGACACATTATTACAGGTTCGCAGAGCTCTGACTCCATGGTATGATGTGCCACACACGTCACCCAAGCAGGCTGCACAGGGTAGGGGGCTGAAATACAAATAACTTGGAGGAAAGACCACCTAGAACTTCATCCTGTACCTCTGTTTAGCCCACAAATCGTCAGGGGCTGGTGAAATAATTGCTTTGGACAGATAATAAAACATCCTCCAGCAAAACTAAGGTACTTAATATACTGCCCAAGTCAATTTCCCTTATTTCTGCTGTCCTCTTGCTTTTAATAATGGTTTAATGAAAAATTCAAAATTAATTGAAACTGGCATTAGACATCCACGTGTTCCAGGGAGGGTTTCACTGCTTCGATATTTCATAAGCTGACTTTGCTGCTACGCTCCTCCTTATTCTGGCTTTTGTAGGCTACAATATCATCTCTTTTCACAAAACAAAGGGTCCCAAACAGGCGGATGGGGGCACATGGGCAAAGTTTGCAAGCACATCACAGACAACGCAATAAAAACAAGAGCTGTGTGTCTTCCTTCTGCCGCCATCCCCCCTTCCTTTGTAACGATGCGCATCTGAGCCTTGAGTGGAAAAAGCTGGCCTAAAAATAACCAGGAGCCGTCTGAAGGTGTCTGAGGGAGCATTTGGCAGCTGTCGGGTTGTCACGTACGCTGGGACGGCGGTGCCGATGGACTCGCTGACACCAGACGGGCGCTGCTGAAATGAGGATGTCCTTAGTCTCCCTTGGCACTCGCTGGGCACATCCTGTTGGCCAGAGCCATCAGGCCATGGGGTGCCTGGGCCTGGTCCAGGTCTGGCTGCCGTCAATGAGACGCTGCCCTCGGGTGGCGCTGGGAATGGGATCAGTCCCTCGCTTCACCCCCCAGACTCTGGTTTGACACCAGCGATGATTTTGGGTTCCCCAAGTGAATAAAACCCCAGTGGAGAAGGATTTACCAGGCCCAGGCCTGGAAGTTTCTGTGGGTCTCTGGAAATGAGATTTCTCACTGAGATCTGGGGGACCAGAGCCTCATCTGTGACCTTTTTTGTTCTAAAGGCTTTGCACCACTCTGTGCCTCAGTTTCTCCTTCTCTAATAGTGGTGGTGTCCTGTCTTCAAGGAGATTATTGACATATCTGTAGAGACAGACAAATGTTCCAACGTTAAATGCTCCGAATGTTAAATGCTTCCAGCCCATGACTGTGCTAAAAGCTGTTCCTGTTTCTCACAAGGTGCTTAATGGACACACGTGTTAGGATCTCAATCATGAGATGAGCAAACAGAAACACGGCGTGAATCATCTCGAGCCTTTGCAGCAACTCAGTGGCAGTGAGGGCCCAAGAATCCCAGTCCCCACCAAAACAATCGTACCTGTACAGTGAGTAAATCTGGAACGGAAATCTTACTCGCAGAAGCTTTGGCTTTTCTCAAGCGTGCGGGGAAATCTCCGTTGTCTGTTGTGTAACTGAAGATATTTGCTGCTGTTCTTGGCAGAGACACCATGCGCTGGGGAGGGAAAAATGGAGATGTAAGGAGAGGGTGGAAACCTCCCTATTTTTCAGTGAGAGAGGGGATGCCTCTCTCATTCTCAATGGGAGCTGAATGCTGCCATGTCTGAAAATCTGACAGTTCGTGTTGTTATCTAATGGGCAAGAGCAGCCCCTTTGTAGTGAAGAGCAGACTCTGAACTCAACTACCTTGCAGCACGTTGGTCTGAAAATACGGGTCTGTGGTGCGAAGAATGGACAAGGGAATTAATTCTTGTAATATAGGCTGCAGGAAATTACCTACAAGATAACAGGGTGACTCGATCTTTTCGAGCAAAAGAAAGAAAAAATGACTTCCTTATCTTGATGATGTTTGCTGTGAAGTATCATCTTGTGACTGCCAGAGTCTGCCTTGCGGGATCATTCAATTACAGCGGGCGCTCGTGGCTGGCATCGCTTCCTTCCTTTTGGGGGTATTGTTGTGTTTACTGCAGTGTCACTCGTCCCTCTCGGTGTCCGGAGGCGGCTGTTGTCGCCTGTTTGCCCTGTGTGCCCGCAGCCCCGCGACGCCGTCCCCGCTCATGTGCTGGTGCAGCATACGGCCGGCCCTTCAATTAGGCAGTGATCTGCAAGGAAGAGGAAATCATGGTGACGAACCAGCAAGGAGCACGTGTGTGAGTCAATATTAGATATGTGATGGCGTGAGGAGGAGTCCTGCCCCTCTCGGAGGGTCCCAGCCTGTTTGCCTACAATAATTACACAAATCTCCTAGGGGGAAACTGCTCTGCACTAATGAGGTTCTGTCTCCTCTGGCTCTCCCTCATGAGGAACTTTTCACTATGCAGAGTACTTTTCTTCATTAAAACAGCCATGTTAAATAGCTGTGAGGTTCCTCGACGCCTACTTTATGAACTGATCTACCCCACAGCTGGCGGCTTTTTTGAGCAAGACACACAAGGTTACCAAACCCATTCATTTCTCACACGCACCCACGTTTCCAACGGCTGTGGAGACCCAGCTCTCAAGCCATCGGGACGAAGAGCGCTGTGTGAAGACGTTGTAATTACTACGGGACTCAGGGGTGTGTGGAAATGACTCACCCAGACGTTTCCCAGCCAGCAGGCTCCTGCAGCCAGGTGAGCTCTTCCCTGGAATGCGAGGCACGCAGCGCGGCAACCGGGAGGAACAGGTTTGGCAGGAGGTTTTAAGCGATTCGCGGCAGACGGCCTCTTCAGAGCCACATCCCTGCCTACCCACCTCGCAGCTGGATGTTCACACTGGCCCTGGGGAGCTGGACAGGATGGACACGCTGCGGAGGAGCCTTTCTCGCTGGAAGAGGTACCACATCAAGGTCCACCTGGCTGATGAGGACCTGATGATGCCCCTCACGGTCAAGCCCAGAGACACGGTGATGGACCTACGGGCTCTCTTAGTCCGGGAGGGCGTCACGTCCTGGAAGAAGTCGTTTTATTACAACTCCAGGCAGCTCGAGGAGCATGAGACCCTCAAAGAAGCCAATATCCAGAATGGCTCTGTCCTGCTTCTCGTCAGCAATACAAGGTAGGCACAAGGAGCTCGTCTGCAACGGGGGCGGTGCACGAGAAGGGGAATCGCTCTGTGGATCTCAGCCCTTTGGGATGTTTTCCTGTTGGGCTTTGCAGAAAGCAGCTCAGGAACTCAAACCCTGCGATTTTCAGCAGATAGACTGGGATTTGTGGCTCTTCAGCTCCAAACACGCTATGGTGTGAAATAAGGGGGTAGAGGAGGAGGGAACCGGGTGGATGCCGCCTGTCCTGTCCCTGAGCAGGTCTTGCTTTCCCATGGCTGAGCACAGAGGGAGAAACAAGACGTGCAAAAGGGTGAAGGAGCTGGTGCGATGTGGGGAGCGCTCTGGGAGCCTCTCGCTTCTCCTTATTCCTTCCTGTCCTGCCTGGCTCCCCACATTTCTTATTAGTAGATACTTTCTGCAGGTATCTGGGGGTGGCACAATCCTGCTGTGACAAGGAGGAGCTGTGAGCCACCAGCAAAGCACAGAGTGCTGGGCAGAGGCTGCAGCTTCCCAAAGTGTGGCCAGATCGCAGCAAAAACCAGTGAGTATTTTGGTGATACAGGGTAGAAAAGCATGGGTGCACTGTGTTTAATTCAGCTTGCTAAGTCCTGAGCCCTCTGAGTTATGTGTCTGTGCTGATCAGAGTTTCCCCTGCAGAAAAACCTGCACTAAAGTTCCTGATTATGTGCCACATCCTGGAATGGTCCTATTTTCCAGTCCAGAGGCAGCTTGAAATCTCTCAAAAAGAAGATTTAATAAAGCATTTCCTTTCAGAGCTCAGCCAGACACAAGAGATTTCACATCGCTCAGCTCACTGCAAAGCCCAAGTCACCCATGGCCCCTTTCTCCAACATCTCATTTCAGCTCTCTGATTAACTTGGCTCAGCTCCCCCTTTTCACCTTGTTTTTAATGGCAGGAGCATTTCTATTTGTTGCTGTTTCTAGCGTTTGTTTTCCTGAATCGTACAGCCCGAATTTTTGAGAGTAAAAAAGGGATTCTGAGGGACTCCACCGATGGAGCGCACATATTGGTGCTCTCTCTCGAGACACCTGATTTCCATAACATGCTCTGCACCTTCCCACACGCTGCAGACGCAGGTGTAGCTGCGGCGATGCAAAAACCACCAGGAGATCCTGTCCCTGCTGCGCTGAGTTCAGGGTGCCCTCCTCAATTCAATCCCCATTTCTGAACATTTAGAGTTGCTCCAAATCCCAGCTCAATTCTTGGGAAAAAGGGCAGGAGGTTTCTATTGTTTTCTCCTTGAATTTCATCAAAACCTTCCTTGTTCTTAAACAAGCACCTTTGTCCAACCTCTGATTCCTTTTCCCAGCGCCGGGTCTCTCCCTGAAGTCGTGTCCTCCTCGAGCTCTTGGACATGAAGGATTATCGGGCTGTGACAACCTCAGCCACCTCCAGAGCATTTTGTGTCAGCTGTGTAAGCTTGGAGAACACTAGGAGAGCAGCCTGTGCAGTGTTGGGAATACCTACGATGAAAAGAGAGGAATAGAGAACACAGTGCTGGCCTTGGCCAGCAGCCCTGAGGATTTCAGAGCTGGTATTAGTACTCCAGCACCCGGGTGAAGGATGGACCCTCTCCATCAAAGGTCAGCATCGTGCTTCTTAACTTCTCCCTGAAAATCCTGGTGTCTCCTACTTACTCTTTTGTACTGAGACGCCAGCCAAGCACAGCTCTATTAATTCCAAAAGTGGAGTTGCTCTGATTGCCAAGGTCTGCAGCTCTGTCGTGCCTATAAATATTAATGGTCACTCTGTATGCTACGTGTTCCCACAAGGGGCTCACAGGACAGTTTACTTTGAACCAGAGAAAACATGAAAATGACCCTATTTTTCATTCCCCCCCTCGGCCCTTAATGCCTTTGTAGATAATTGGCATTTAGCGAAGGCCAAGTCAGCATTTTCACTTCTTGCTCATGTTTTCTGGGGTTTATAACTTAGTCATAAAAATTCACTTAAGTCTGCAGCTTGGAAGGAAAGCGATGAGCATACTGGCAAACACTGAGAATTTATTTGGACCTTAGTGTTCAGAAGTTCAAGGAAGCCATTCCAGAGTTCGGTCAACACGACCTCTCACCCTGGGAAAACACACGGGCAGGTCAGACCCGGGAATATCACATCCCCCTTGTGCAAGGCTTGTTAATCACATTACTGCCTGATTGAGATTGCAATCCTGTTGCGGTAGAAGCCGAGCAAAGAACATGCTGAAAAAACAGCTTCTGCCCTAGAGAGCTACATATTACAACACCACGGTTTGCAAGTGAGTAAAACAAGTAAAGACTTGAAATGTGAACGAAGCGGCAGAGAAACTCCCCAGCTCAGCAGCCTGTGGTGTTCAAACCATGGGTGCTCGACGCGAGGAGACCACCAGCGAGTCTCGACGTGACGAGAGCAGCCACACGACGCAGCGCGTTGTCCCCAGCGCCCGGGTGTGATCGGTGCTGGCACCACAGCCCACGCCACGGCACAACCAGTTTGGCTGGCTCGGGAACAGCGCGGGGCCCCAGAGCCGGGCAGCTCGCGGATGATTTGGGGGTGATGTGGGAGTTCCTGAAACCAGCACGACGCTTCCCGAATTTCGTCTCACGAGGGGCCTCACGGGGCGGCCAGCAGCAGGGCTGGACAGCGGGCATTTGCATTAGCTGTTGATAATTTGTTGGCTGCATTTTGATGTTTGGTGTTAGATGGAGGGATATTGTCTCCAACTGGTGAATCCACCACTTAATCCATGAGCTATTTCAAAGAGAAGAAAGAAATGGGCGATCCGGAGCGATTCCTCGATGTGCCGTGTGCCTGTCACCGACCTTTCCCAAGCGTGTACAGCTCCAGCTGGATGTGGATGTGGATGTGGAATGAGCACAAGCACAGAGCCTTTGCACTTGGTTTCAGGCTCCTTTCTTGCGCAGTCACCTCTGGCATCAGTCACACGAGGTCTGTGCTAATAAACTAAGCAGTGCCTGGACTGCTCTCTGTTCATGTTGGAGTATCGCACTGCAGTTTTGGCCCAGTCCAGATGCATTTCATGGGCCAGGGACTGTTCCTTAGCCTAGAGGTGACTACACAGGTTGATAAGATAAGGCTCTGTGCCAGCTGTGCTCTCTATGCAGAACAAGGTCCCAGGGACATTGAATCTACTTCCTCAGCCACAGCACATGGGACCCCCTCAGTCTTATAGGAGCTGAAGTTCACTCAGGCCAAGCAGCTCTTGCCATCATCCATGGTTTGCCTGGAGAATGGAGTTCAATAAGTCATCGGTGAACAGGTTAAATAAAGTAGATGCTGGCACCGAGTTTAGCAGAAGATTCTATTATCTGGAATCTCTTGGTGTTGATTTTCTGGCCTGCAGCCACCTGCAAACATCTATCTCAGGGCATTAGCTCAGTTACCATAACAACTCATCCAGGAACAACTCCTGACAGCTCCAAGAGCCGACCAAGGTCCCACGTGATGTAGAAGCCACTCTTAGGTCAAGATGAGCATGTACAGGATTCTCCCTCTTCTGCCATCCAGCCTCAGTGTCCCCGGCGAGCGCCAGTGCTTAGACAAGTTTAATATGCTTGGGACCCCGCTTTATCATTCAGAGGCTGTTCAGCCTAATTTTTCAAAGGTCCATCCACTCCAGGAGCTACCTCCTGGCAGAATAACAAAACCATTCATCTTTGGGGAACCCGGCTAATTTCCTTATTGGCATTCAGGTTACAGTCTCTGATTATTGGATTCATAAATGAAAACCATGACTGAGCCACTTGCACAAGGTCCACTTTAGCTCATGCTAAGGAACTACTGCCTACCTTTGAGTCTCGCGATGCCATAAGGATCGATGTTTGACATAAACGCTCAGTAATGGTTCACTCCAAGCTTACCTGACTCCACTATCCTGTCCCCTCTTGTCACTCTCACCAGAATTGCCTGAGAAGCAGTCACCAAGCACAGGAGATGATGTTGGATCTCTAGGAAAGAGAAACCAGGAAAACAATGGGATGGACACAGTTTGACCCTGCACAGAAAGCCAACATTACAGCCCAGACATGAATTAAGCCCCTTACACTGGGTTTCAATGTGATTTTGGGATGCCTGTGCGTTCCACTGACCTCAGCAATTACTCCTGAGCACAGAGGGGAAACTTTTCGCTCCCATCCATCTACTACAGCCTTGCCCTGTTAAGCTCAGGCCTAGCAGCAGGCTCCAAGGCATCTCGCAGCAGGATAACGATCCTTTAAATAGCACTGGGGCTCCCTCTTCTCGGGGAGAACTAATTAAGTTCTTCAGCACATGCTTAGACATATGTTGACCTGGTATGGCCTTAACGGGCCTGCTTCCATCTACTAGATAAATAATACTGGCTTAAAAAATATCCTCCTAGAGACGCGTTACTCAGGCAACAGCCAGGTGGGGGACTGACTTCTCCATCTCTGTGGCTGAACGTAGCATTTATGTGTATTACTCACAGGCCAAGCTCTCTGCTGTTGTAAACTCCTCCAAATCAGTTAAGTGATTTTTAAGTTCCGACAGCGCCGGCGCAGTTACCTCTGCTGACCTCTCGCAGCGTACAGGCCAGAAAATTACACCTGTAGTTAGCTTAGGTACTTACTGTTCAGCCCAAGAAGCTCATTTAACGAAAGCAGAGGGTTGCATCAGCGGAGATCATGGTCCATAGAATCTCAATTCCTTCCCTGTGCAGTTGCACGGGATTGCAGTAGATGAAACTGAGCTAATGTGTCCCACGGCGGGTCTGTCTTGGCTCTAGGCAAAGAATTAATGAATGGAAAGTATATTCTATACCAGGTTTTTCTTCTGGTGTGATATGGCACAGCTCCCTGGACTTCTCTGCAGTTGTGCTGATTTATACCAGCTGAGGATTTGGCCCAGTTGAAATAAACGCCTTCTGCGCCTTGGTGTTTTATGCGGTAAATGAAAAACAGGGTGGGCTCACAGCACATCCTCAGCTATTACAATCCCCTGAAATTTGAAGCAAGGAAGCAAGCGCTGGAATATTAATCCTGTTCTGGCTTTTGCAGGAAACCTAACCAGTGATTGAACCTAACCAAGCCTAAGCAGGCTTGTCCTTCACCAGCACCCAACAAAAATCCCCACCCTATAAACTCTGAACTTCTTTAAGTCCTGATGAAATGTTTGCAGCATAGGCTCAGTTTCTCATCTGCATAATTGCAAAGAACAACTCACAGAAGACTCACCCTGCGCCGCCTGCCCGGCTGGGTGGGGCGGCTGCTGGGCAGAGCTGCTGCCCACGGGCCGCGCGGGTCTTGGTCGCCGTCCAAGGCACCATAACGAGCTCTGTGAGCAAACGGGAGCCCTGAAGAGGTACCCATAGAAACCTGGAAAGCTTCAGCCTCTGTTCTGGAGACCCCAGGCGATGGCCCTAGATGATTTCTAAGGGTCTTCAGAAGAGTAACTGAGAAATTAATCCTAGTTTTGCTAAGCTTAACTTTTCTATGCAGGGTCTGTAGTCCTGTCAGAAAATGTTTATGGAACCATAACCCCAGAAAACCACCATTTACTGCTAATGCACGGGGGCAATTCAAGCTCTGTCTTACCGTAAACATCCTCCAAGTGCTCCTAAAGATACAGGCGGCCCTTGTTCTAAGATGAGAAATGCATTTCCAGGAGCACACACCAAAGAGGGGGAGCCTTGCCTATGGGAAAAAGCTTCCGGACAGTTGCAGGTTATCTGGAAGGTGAAGGCATCTTTTGCAGAAGGATAAATAGGTCTGAAACCCTGCAAGTGGCTTATCCTCAGCTGTACAGTGTGACTGAGAAAACCAAACAGCCAGAGGATCGGGTTGATATTCTCCACAAGCCGGGGTCAGGGCCTCTTTGGTCAAATGCCATTTTCGATCGCACGTCTGCAGCGCTTCAAGTATTTGTCTCTTTTCTTATTCAGATAACGGCAAAGAGCGCAGCCAGAGCCATGGGGGACGGGGAGCGTGCCGAAGGGTGAAGGGAGGCAGATGGAGAGCTTGGCTGTGCAGAAGCAGCCACCGGCGCTTGGTAAGTCCCCCCAGCTCAAGGACTGGTCAGAAAGCAGCTCCGACTGTTTTCAGTGCTACCCATGGATAATTAATCCAAGCAAAAAGAATAAACCCAACAAATAACGTTTCCTCACCAGCGCGCCAAAGGAGAAGCGTGGGTGAGGCCTCGGCTCCGGAGGGCAGTGAATCCAAGTGAAATGCCTGTGAAAGGGTGATTTCTGCCTGGTGATGGAGCGAGAAGGAGCGGAGCTGGACGTCGCTCAGGGCTCTAGATGGGGACATGGGACATCTGAGACACCTCCTGACTCACAGGATCCCTCAGTAAGTCACCTTTCCTACGTTTAAGTCTGAGATAAGTTGTTCTCCCCTTTCTCCCGCTCTTTGTCCATCCAGCTGAGACTGTGTGAGCAGTTCCCTGATGTTGAGGCTGAAGTCTCTGTACAGCAAATAAGCTGTAAGTGCCCTATTGACATCCTGGAGCTTGACAGCCTTTATACATTGATCACTGCTCCAGCAACTACCTCACCTGACATGACGGACTCACTGATACACCAAAACTGCTTCATTTTTGAGCCAGGGTTTATCAGGCAACAAGCATCCACATGTTGTTCTTCCATCTGCGCCTCAGTCCCCCACTCCAATAACTCCTGATTCACCCCAGTTTGATGGGAAGAGAGAGGTCTCGCAGACCCACGATCCTTTCAATTCTCATGAAAAAACAGCAGCTGGGTAGAAGAGAGACATTTGAGTTAATAACCTACTGAAGGAAAGGTAATTACACCTCTTGCTCCCTATCTATTTGGAGCTGGCATTTAGACACCAGCTGGCAATCCGGCCCTGCTGGGCTCAGACCAGCGGCAGCACTTGCGGCCCCTCGTCTGCAAAGTGAGAAACTGCTGGAAGAGCTGACGAGTTTATTAGGGGTCCAGGGGGATAATTAAAGGTGCCCTGGGGGATTACAGTGAGCTGGGAGCACCAGGAAAGGAAGAAATCAAGAGGATCAGGAGAACGGGTTTCACCAGTTCCTCTGCTCGCTGAACAACTTGATTTTTAGGTTCAAACTTATTTTCAGGACCAAATGGATGTTTCTTTAAGCACTTTCCCTAGAAAATTTAAATGACTGTCTTGCCAAACCCTCCCAACCTGCATTTTCTGGTTTTCAACTGAAAAACATACCTTTCTGGAGGGTTTTTTTGGCAATGAGAAAACATTTTGATTCTTTTTTTCCAACAAAAACCAATTTGAAGAAAAGCCACGGAAAAAGAAGTTGCTCAGTTTTTTCCTTTCTTAGGAACAAAAGCATTTCCCCAAGTGCTTCCCTGGACTTTGCACAGGGAGATTCTGTGAGACAAAGACGTTAACGTAGTCACGGCTGAAGATCTTTCAGTCCACGCACGTCTGTGTGTCTGTCTGTCCTAAAATAATGAGCTTTTTGGGGCAGAGCCAGTACTTGTTGTGAATGCTTGGAAAGTGCCTCATGCAGCCCAAATTACAATGTAAATGATCATAATAATATTAAAGTGGAGGCGTGACACACTCAGCACCAGGGTCCTAAATCCACGTCCTGCTTCTAATAGAAGGTTCGGTTCGCCCCACAAAGCCCAAGAGACCAGTTCTGGACCTGATAATCACAGACTTGCTCTGCAAAAGGCGAACTGACCTGAGTTGAATGAGGTCCAGTATCTACTCTTAACACCTCGTGCCGGTAGCTGGCAGCTCTGGGCAGCTCTGGAAGGCTTTTTGCAGCTCAGGGGATATCTGCAAAGAGTAAATGAAGCGTGGTGGTGTGGGGAGCTGCCTGGACTAATGTTTCTTTCAGAGATAGGCTTTGATTGACGCTTCAAATCTGCCTGACAATCTTCTATTCTAAGTGCAGTCGCTGCGTTTCTTCAGAGCAGGAAGAGCTGGTTTGGTTGCCGTCCTTCAAATGATGGAGCTTTTCACATGGGAAGAAGAAGAAGAAAAAACAACAAAACCCAGCAAACCACCTGGAAACGGCTACAGGTAAAGCAGAAAAAGACCTAAACCTAACTGGATCTATTGGAAGTGTTTCTGTTTTGTCCCTCTATGCCATAATCCAATGCGAGGTGTACAAGAGGCTGTTGCATTGCAGAACAAGAACTGACTGCTCGCTTTAACTGCTCATTATGTTGTTGTTTTCCTTCAAGAGGTTTTTAATGCATTGCAGACAGGACTGTGCAACCCTCTCCTGCTCGCTCGTTGTACTTTTCCTCTTCTACGGCCCGTCCTCCCCACGCTGCCTCTTACTCCTTAGTTTCAGGCACCCTTGGCGCTTGCGAAATGCTGGGATGAGACCATTTGACAGCCACTTTTTACAATGGAATTTAGACGTGGGTTTACCTGAGCCTGGCCAAGCAGAAGCTTGGGTCTCCAAAGGGGCAGAGGTGTGCTCCTTCTGAACTCAGGCTTATGTGGCCAAACAGGTCTCTTGTTTGAGGTGTCCCGTCTCTCCTCCCCTGTCTGGGTCCACCAAAAACCAGCCACGCTCTTCAGGCCGCACAGTTTCAGGCTGTTGTTGTACATACGATCACCAGGAAAGATGCTGATCACAAGAACTGCTCTGAAATGGATGTTTCCCTCTTTCTCTGTGAACACAGGTGTGGCCAAGACCAAGGACCAAACCTGAAGGGTGTGCAAGCTCCCATCAGCGTGTCAAGCCTGGGCGCATCACGAGGTGGGGACATTTTCAGCTTGGATGGGATTTCTTCCTGTCAGGAGTGTTTATCTTCGGGATCCTGCCGCTGACGGGGCATCGCAGGCGGGATTACCAAAGCACCGCCGTTCGCTGCTGCGCTCAGCTCCACCTCGGAGCCACGGCAGCTGCTCTTCTCGAGCGGCAGGAGCAGAACACAAGCCCAGGCAGCTCACCTCTGCAGGCTGAGACATGTTTCAGCCACTGTGCCTCTCCTGTACCCAAGTCGCGGATGCATCGAGCGCTTCAGTTTTCAGGCCCATCAGCCTGGCAGCTTTCCTCGGCATTAAATTTACTTTTTAAACTTCCATCAGTGTTGTACCCAGAGGGAGCGCAGGAACAGATGCAGCCTGTGAAGTCTGGCTTTAATTCACCTGCCTCATTTAATTTGCTGCCCTGCCTTCTAATCAATGACTCTGCACTAGGGGTCCTGGGAATACAGATATTTTTTCTCCGTATATAGGAGAATTCGATGCAGAGGCTGCGCTCTCAGGGTCTCCAGCAGGTTGTGTCACGTCTCCTTTGAGGCTGCTTCATTATGGATCTCCCTTCCCCAGCAGCACTTGCAGACGCTCTCCAGTTCGCAGCAGCTGCACCGCATGTCCTCGCAAGGGCCCGTTGGCCTCCCGACGTGCTCTCCTTCCCGCTGCTCCTGGTTTTCAGCCACATGGCTTTATTTTCAGGTCCACAGGCTGCTTTTTGAGGCTCTGTCACGCTACCTCAGGTTGTGGAAGCCAAATGTGTCTCGTTACCTCCCAGGTGCTCCCAGCAGCATCGCAGGGCCAGTGGTGCTTTGCAGTGGCTCCTTTCTCCTGGCCAGGCCATCGTGCCTCCCTCTGTCCTGTTTATTGGGTTTTTCTGATCTCACGTTAATTCCAGGCAGTGTTTCCTCAACGAGCCGGTGTCCAAACCCTGGGAGACACGGTTTTGGCTGGCAGCACCTATTTTGTGATGTTGGTGCTTTACCTTGCATATTATAATCTGTATCAGATTGCTCTCTGCCTGCTAAAACGGACAATTAGGATCCAGTTGTAATGCAAATTGCACGGTGGAATAAAAACCACGGGGAACAAAATCACAAATAAGTGTTTATGTCAGCCTTTGTTACCACATAATGGGTCCCCCTCAGTTACTGCTCGCTGCGAAGCATCAGCCGGCAGAGAACCCGGTGTGCCTTTGTGTTTTATAGGCACGAGCTGCCGTGCTGCTCTGTCTAAAACTGCCTCGAGGCGCTCGCGGGCCCCGATAATGTGTATGTGTGCAAACCGAACAGACAGATTGCCGCCTACACTGGAAATTTGATGATTGCCTTGTTTTTCCAAGGCTGTTTTATACTGCAGGCCAAACCCATGGGGTAATTTCCAGTCTCTGTGCACAGGGCTGAGATGACGTGGGGAGAGAAGCGCGGAGACGCTGGAATTTCAATCTGCCGCATAATGTGCTCCTAATACCGATAGTCTTGTAAGTGTGTTGTTGTCATCGGTGTCACTGTGGTTGTCATTGTCGTTGTTGTCTTCCCACGTTTGGTGCTAAATGTTGTAAATGCAGATAAATATTTGAATTCGTCAAACAAAACTAAAGTTCCGGTGGAATTAAACGCACAGGAGTCCTGCAAAGGCAAATGGAAGAGGTGCGTCTTCATTTAAAACAACAAACCCTAGTAAAATAAAGCGATACGCTGCCGATACAGCTGCTTTTACTGCATATCAGCTTTGCATTTCCCCAGGCCCTGGGTAGCAGAGAATCGAGCAAAACTCATCTTTGAGAGCTAAGGTGGAATATCCACTCTTACAAAGTCAGGCAGGTGTTTGAAGGGTCTGAGCTTGACCTGTGAAACCCAGAGCGAGCGCAGCGCCTGCTCCCATCCCGCTGAACTGGTGGTTTCTAGAGGCCGGCGAGGAACAGGAGTGAGAGGTGGTGACGCCAGATGGATGAGCTGAGTTCAAAGTCCTCCTAGACTCTATGGCAACAGAGCTGGTATAGCTACACAGAAAAAGCCTTTGCAACTACCAGAAATGACTCTAAATGGCCTTATTTTCCCGCTAGCAGTGAAATAAGCAGCTTCAATGGGGAGGAGTAAATCCATTTGATTGTGCATGTTGCTGGGAATAACCCTCTTATTAGTTATTAGTAATAACCCAGACTATTGCCAGCAGTGTGGCCACCAAAACAGCCTTATCCGGCAGAGAACCCTCGTGTTGCTCCTAATGTTTCCAATTACAGCTAAACGAGGGTTAGCTCACCTGAAGGAAAGAGGGGCTTCTATACCTTGGGGGTGTGAAACGGTAGCTCCAGTCCAGGATTTAGATGAAAATTGTCCGTTGAAATCGATGGCAAAGCACCTGATGACCACAGCAGAGCTGTTCTCACAAGGCAATGCCCTGGGAATTCTCACTTGGGATACACCAGATTCTGCTCTCCTGGGTGCAATTATAAATCTAACGTAGCTTCATTTGAAACAACTGCTTTTGTCCGATGCAAATGAGATTGAGATCTGGTTTCCATACACAATGGAAACCGGGTGAATGATGGAAAACAGGAATCAAATCTCATGTAAATCTAAATGGAAATACCGTGCTCGCTGTTACATCAGAATAAATTGGAAGCGAGTCTGCTGATTCTAATGGAATTCATCTGGATTTACACCAGACTGTGGCTCGGCATTTGTCAGTTGGCTGCACATCGACATCAAAACACAAACCATGCTACCTCATCTGAATAGCTTTGAACAATTTCTTCCTTCTCCTTTACATTTAAGCAATTGCCTTTGCATCCTGATAGCTGATTAGTCTTTTCAAACAAATAAACTCCTGCAAACAGACACCAACAAATGAGCCCTACTCCTGCTAGCATTTGCAGAATCTAAATGATGAATATGAAGCACTAAGCTTGGTTTTGGAGTCACTTAAACTTGCTCCTATTCCCCTGTGTTCACAACGCAGAGCAGTGGGATTGAGCTCAGGGGAGGACAGACTTGAGCAAAAACTGGGGATGTAGTTACTCCAGAAAACATGTTATTTCCTAAAAAAAGGATTATTTCAAAATGGCAATCTTACTTATTTGGGATATAAATAGCTAGAACATGTCTTACTGACCCAGTGCCGTCCTTCAGGGTTTAAGCCCAGGCTTTAAGCTCTGGGTACGTCAGCCTAGACCTGTTCAGTTCTGCTTCCTTACAGCTTCCTCGGAAGCTTTTAGTACAGCGAGAGGATGCTGGAAGAGAAGAGTCTCCTGCTGCTAAGCCTCCACCAGCACTGGGGAGGTGACTTTATTGTAGTTTAATAGTAAGTTGTCAGTTTTCAAGCCTGTCAGCGCGGTGCTTTCTCCCACAGCGAGGCGCTCATTGTAGCAAGGAGTTATTCCTGGGCTATATGAAAGAGAAAAGAGCTTCCTTTCTTCTTTAAAAGGAGAGAAGAAATAGCCTTCCTGCCAGAACCCCAGGGATGGTATTGGGCTATCAAATGCTGGGAGAACTCCCTAAAAACGTTCATTATGGTAACGCCTAAAGCAGCAAAAGCTGCACTGAGAGCTGGCATGAGGAGGGTGAGATGCAGGGCCAGTCCATCCACAATCACCTGCAAAGAGCGTGAGGAAGCAACACGAGATATTGGAATACTGGGGACATTGGAATATTGAGGGATATTGGGGATATTGGAAGCGTCTGTTCTCTCCTGTTCCAGAGTCTGGAGGCTCCTGCTCATCCCAGCACCTCTTCTCTTTCCTATTGCTGTTGATTGAATTTTGTTTCTATTTTTCTTCACTTTGACCACAGGTAAAGGAGGGGAAGCGGGTCTACAAAGCAATTTCCAATGTGCTTCCCAATCTGTCTGTCTGCTCCATACAAATAGTTGTTTTTCTCAGGGATAAAGGCTGAAGATAATTCCTTTAAGTGGCAATTAAGCTCCAGGTGGCTGCAGAAAGCTGCAGCTTTCTCCAGCTCCTGTGGAGACACAGCTTGAGCCACAGGTTTCCCTTCTTCCCTGAACCAGGACAGTTTTTCTTCTGTCTTTGTTTTGTGGCTGATGGTGATTATGGCCCCGCTCCTCCAGGGCTGCCCAAAGTGACTGGAGCAGCGGGGAACATGAGAAACCGAGGATGCTCCATAAACTGGCTGCATCCTCTTTCTAAAATGCACTAATTTCAGAGAGCATGGAATAGTTTCCTCTCAATCCTGACTCGAACTCCTCGTGTTTCACCTGCAACCTCTGTTTTCCAAGCACTGAGTCCAATTCAATCTCCTTTCACCCCTGCTGCGCTGGCAAATGTTGGAAAGAGACTTTTGATCACGTTGTGTGGATTATTGTGGGCTGATGGAGCAATACTTGCACTCCCAAGACTCAAAGCGAGCCTCATCAGCGGACGCGTGTGATCAGCTTGGCTCATTAGTTAATGAGGTTAATGCGGACACCTGTATGAGCCAGCTGATGTGCAAGGGGACGTGTCTGGCCACAGCGATTGCTCAAGATGACACAGCAAGTCACTGGCAGAGCCGTCAACAAGCAGAGCACAGCATAGGGCTTTATCTTCAGGCCTTCTCCAGGTCTGGAGTGATCCCATCCGCCCTTCGGAGCGAGCGGATGGAGCCTGAGGAGACAGCTCCAATTCAATCTGGCTTCAAATCCTCCCCACGCCTCCATTTGCCAAGGAACGTGCGCCACTAACGCAGAGGGTCTCCCTTTCCCAGACAGGCTTATCATCAACGGCATCAAACAGCGGGACGTTACCATTTCTACCTGGTTTTAATGATATATCACCCCTGAATTACACACCATCCGTGACAGTAATTTTCTCCGATTTGGACAGGTGGATGGAATTACGGCGCTCTCTGTTTGGTGTGCTAACAGAACCAGAATTAATATTTTGTCTCCCCTGGCTTATCTTAGCTAGACAGTAGCTATTATTTCACCTACTCTGTTTCTCTTCCCCCTCCTTGCCACAACTAAAATAATTCCATTTTGAGCTACACTTGAAGCAGGACTCACCGCAAATCAGATTCCAAATTCCTTGAGCGGAGTCCGATCTCAACGCTCTCAATCTCCCCAGGTCCCAGCACAGACGTCACGTAACGGGGTGGATGGAGCAGGGAGAACATTCCGTGGGTCACCGCAGACACCTGCGCACAAACACACACACGTGTTTAACTTTGTGGGCGTGCAAGTCAGCGCGGGGCAGAGCCAGACGCTGCTTCCCCCGGCACGTGCTCCTGATCCCTCACAACGTGCTTTCCTCTGCCCTTTTTCCACCTCGCTCCCACCCACGCTGAATTACGGTCACCACCGCTGGTGTTTGCCGCCCCGCGTGGGACGCTGTGTTGTGTCAGATTCTATTTGGTTTGCATCGTTTGCCTTTGTTTTTTCCCTTTCCTGTCCCTGCTCATGGTGGTTGTTTTCTCTTCATGTGCAGCATCAAAAGGCTTTTCCCAGCTCTTTTCTTTCCCTTTATTGCCTTTTTCCCCCCCTCCTTTCTCCCCATTTTCCTAACCCTAATTAAAATGTGCTGGGCACAAAA
This sequence comes from Patagioenas fasciata, assembly GCF_037038585.1. Classification (NCBI taxonomy): domain Eukaryota; kingdom Metazoa; phylum Chordata; class Aves; order Columbiformes; family Columbidae; genus Patagioenas; species Patagioenas fasciata. The sequence goes on along the minus strand of NC_092546.1, from coordinate 3,598,875 downwards.
CCTGTAATGAAGGACTGGACTCATTATTTTTGTTTATGGCAAAACCCAAGCAGAACAGAACTCTAAATGGGCTCTGGTTGAGTCCCATCTCCCTCCATAAAGAGTGCAATAAATATCAGCCACATTGATTTTCCTTCCCCATGAACCCTTTGCTATTTGTTCTGGTCTAAATGCACTGTGTTTTCCTCTGAGGTTTCTTTTGCTTTAACTGTTCTATTATCTGTTGTTGTTATTAATCTATGTTGAGTGTGTAATTGAGATCCTAAGAGAGAGGTTAAGAGAAACCCTTTGGGAAGACATCTGAACTACACAAAGAAAGAAAGAACCCAAGGCATTGAGGCCAACTGCTCCGTTTACCTGGTGGAGCCATTTCCTTCATCAAGGGCTCTCATTCACTCCACACTCAGCTCTCCTTCTGTAATTAGCTCTGTGTATGTGTTTTTAACCTCTATTTGATTTTTGCATTGATTTCGTTGCCTTGGGGTGCATTCGCACATTGATTCCCTAGCCCTGATTTCTCCATTACCTGCAGTTGAACGTTGAACGGGTGTTACAGTCGGGGACGCCGTGGGCAGAGGAGGGAGGATGTGGCCTCTTTTCCTTCCCATCTTCACGCTGTGATTTAAGCCGGCCCAAACAGAACTTGTTTTGGGTTGATGCGGCGTCCTGAGCACTCGAACTTCCCGTCTCCCTTGTTCGGCTGCTGCCGCAGGGCTGTATTGCAAATACACAGCATCCATTATTGCCCGCTGACTGTATCAGCTCCCTAATCTCAGCAGATAAAGAGTTCTTAGTGTTTTCTTAATGTCTCTTTGTAGTTTATTAGAGGCCTAGGAGGCACGAGAGGGAAATGAGAATGTGACTCAGAAATCCCTGGCCCGCGTCACGTGCTCCCTTTGCAATCTCATTTGTAACCAGACTATTAAAAGTAAATTATCCGAGCCAAGTGGCGACGCTGCAGCGTAAGGGCTGGGGAGGGGGGAAGAACACTTCCCTCTGGTGTCTCCAGATGCAGGTAGCTTAGTTCAGCCAGTTTAATCCGCGCCTTTCTGCCCACACTGGGATTTTTGCTGTTGGCGCTGGCAGCTGTGGACACGGCTGCCTTGATTCCCCCTCCAGACCTGATGTGTGGATGCTTCACTCTCCTGATGCGAAGCAGGGAAAGGGAGATGGAGGCGCCTTCCCTGAAGAACCCACCGCGAACTGACAGCTGCTGACTCGCTGTCACGTTTCCATGGCGTTTCCATCACGCCTGCTTCCAGAGATGTCTAATAAACGAACGAAAACTGGGATGAGGGATTATCAGGCATTAAATGGTGCTACTGAGCCAAGCCTCCCGCTCCGTTTGCTACGACAATTTCTCTTTCCTCCTGCAATCCACGGTGGGGCCTCAGTTCATACAAGTGAGCTCAACCCTCAGAAGTTCCCTTCTCATCCCCCCTATTTTATTCAGGGGTTTCTCCGAGTGTCTCCCTGACTTTCCATGGGATGTGGACGCACCCGTTTACAAACCCATGCCGCTGAAGGTTTTATAGAAGTAATATTGACCTTCCCATAGACGCTGAAGAGAACAGAAAGTCCCACTTTTCTGTGAAACTAAACTAAAATTGTATTTGATGAGTTCTATAAAATGCTTATAGATTTTGGCCAAAATATCTCTTTTCCCACAAAGGCCAGAGGAAGAATATTTACAGAGAATGGGGGAAACGCGTTTCTGAAAAACATTTGTGCTGGCAAATGGCTGCAAATCTGTAATCTTACAGATGTGTCTGAATAAATAATAGCAGAAATTTGGCTGCATTTGCAAAAAAAAATACATTGGATTTACAGGCTTGTTTCAGGTATAACCGGGATCTAAATTAGACTTACTGGGTATTTGCAAGCTTTATATAGTTTATATATACATACATACCCAAGGGTGAAAAGGTGAGTCTCTGCACACTAGGAGACAATAAATGGTTCAGGGTTAGGCTGGGCCTGCAGGGCTGCGCGGGGCAGAGGAAGATTCGTTCTGTTTCTGATCCCACAGCATCTTGTGCCTCCTTCCAAAAGGTGCAAAAAGCCGCCAGTTCTTCCTCAGAGCAGCTCAAACCTTCCCTTCTTGCTGCTCATTGTCTCCTGACACGAGCTCATTGCTTATCAGCATCGCCTGCCCTAAACTCTGCAAACCAGCAATCAAGCCTCTTCCCTCCCTTGAGTAGCATTTCCAGCAACTGGAGAATGTCTTAAAACAAGAGCTGGATCTTTATTTGCTTTGTGGTTCTTAGCTTCGTGTTTTCTAGGTTTTCTGCCATGGAGAGAGCATAGAAATACTCCTTTCATTTTCAACGAAAGCCGAGATAAACTGAAGCACAAGAGACTGAGCACTGCAAAAGGTTTCCGAAGAATTGAAAGTGCTACCACCTAATACATCGTGGCCACAAGCAACCTGTTGTCTGAGATAGCCTAAACCAACCCATTATTACAAGGTACTTAAATATCCACTAATTAAAAACATACAAACTCTTTTTATGTGTGAGCTTCATAAAGTACCTGATCCTTGCTTTCTCCTGGAATCTCTTCCTTTCTTCCCACTGAGTCTTTTATTTCCCTCTTAAGTCTCTGTCTTTTCTCAACCCCAACGGCTTTGCTCAGTTCATCCTCTGTCATTTGCGGCTGGATCTGGAAACACTTCTCAGGATGTTTGACATATCCATCATTTAGATAATCAGAAGGAAAAAAACCCTCAGTTTCCGGCTATGAACATCCATAAAAAACACCGAGGAAATAAAAAACCCTCACCTTGAACTTCCCCTCCTGCTTTTCTTTTCATTTCGTTTGCGAATCTGACTTGACAGTCTTTGCTCTGGCAAAAGTCCCACTGAAGTTATTAAGGGCAAGAGCTTGTCAGGATTAAGAGGAAGGATTTGAAATATCTGTGAGTGATAGCAATAACCCCAGGTCTATTAGGCCGGATAAGTATTTGCAAAGGACATTAACCCCGGTGCCTTGAGCTGCTGACTGCCCTGGGGGGAAAGGAGATGTTTCCAATGGGGACACCCACCCATAGCTGCTTGTAATAAGGTTTTGCATCCCTTCCTGAACTCGGAGCACTTACAGCATCCATCTGACCATCAGAAACAGGGCGCTGGTGGAAATGAACGAGCAGCGAGGAGCCTAAATGGGAATTAAACATCCCCTCGGTCCATTTGAAGGGCAAACGCGACTCAGGGCAAAGGTGAGCGGATCAGGAAAGGAGAAATCAGGATGCAGTCAGTTAAACATGATTTTCTTACACCTTTTTATGCTTTCTTGAGTATGTTAACACCGGACAGACTCGGGACCACGTGTATGTGCAGCTGGGCGCAGGGAGGCCGGTTTACAGGTACCTGTGTCCCGGTGTGCGTGGCGAACGCCGCTCGCGCCGCCTCCTCTGCCGTCATGCCCGACACGCACGTGATCCGCCTGTCAGGGGAGATCACATTAACGCGGATGTGCAAACCAAATAAACAAATTTAAAACAAAAAGAGCGTTTCAGAGGCTGTGTTCCATTCCCACCACCCACCGCCATTTATAACTAATTGGGGCTTTGTTATATTCTCTCACCCAGTGACAGATAAATACTAAACTCCACTGGTTAACAATAATCACCCTAATTATGCCAAGATGACATTTACAATACAGGCAATTGCTAATCCATTACCTCACTCTGCTGAATACTATAGCACTCAAATTAAAAGTTATTCACCCACAAAGAACAATGTTTTAGTAGCTGACACAGCTTAGTAAAGGAATTTATTAAGGTAATTTGCAGTTTTCCCATAAATAAAACATTCTAGAGTTCCTCTGTCCTCCCCCCACTCTCCTCAAAACAATCTTTTGTGATAAATCTCTTCTTTTCCCTCTCTTGTAGTGTGGTTAAAAGAACAATAATTGAAACTGTCAGACAGAATTACGTATTTAAATTTGCTTACCTGAAAGCCAACGGAGAGCTTCTCTTCCATCCCTGCCGGTTCTGTTTGGAGAGCAGGGGTGATGCTTGTGGTAAAACCTTTGCCAACGTGGGGTTTCGCTGAAATGGCTCTGAACGCATCGGGGAGTTGTGACCAGCGCTGAGATGTGCAGCAGTCGATGGTCCAGTGTGATAAACCAGCTGGGACTGATGGGACTCTGGCCCTCACCAGAGAGATGCTGAGGAGGAAGCAAAAGGGGTGAGAGTTGCATTAAGTGTGGGCTTCAACTCAAGCACGAAGGAAATGCTTAAGTGATGCTCCAAACCAAACTCATACCAGAACCCAAAGGGGCTGCCTGTGTATCCCAGCCGTGGCAAGCAGCATTACAACACCCCCAAAAGGGGAAAAATCCCCTTAAGGAAGAGAAGGAGCCCCATTGACAAGAATTAATGGAGGGAGGAAAGAGTTAAACACAGAAAAAAGCAGAGCTGGGTTTCATTGCGCCCCCTTGCACCTGGTGCTGGCAAAGCCTCCGCCAGCAGATCCAGCTAAAAGATGGAGCAGGAAGGGCTTTTTTTTGTGGTTCGGTTTTTAGTGTTATCACGGCAGCTATGGCCAAAGCCATTTGCAACAGAGCAGCAAGTCGCAGCAAGCCAAGCGTCCCCGCGAGCGCACCCCCGCTCGTGCCGGCCACCTGCAGCGGCCGAGCCACCGTCCCCGCGGTGCCAGGGCCGGCGAGGGCTCAACGAGGCCGGCAGCGCGCGGGGAATGCGCGGGGAACGCCGGGTGTTCAGGGCAGCGTCTGCCGCATTGATCGCTGGCTGCTCAGGAGGTGATGGCCAGAGGAGCTGGGAGCGGAGCTGCAGTCCATCTGTGTTTCCTCCGCAGACCCTCTCTTCCTGCCCAGAAATTTCATCGCGGTGTAAAAAGAGATAAGAGCCATTTCTCTGGGATGTTACGGCACCGGCAGCTGGGCTGGAGCAGGAGCTTGGGGTGGAGAGATGGCCAGAGATGTGGTCAAACAGCTGAGCCCTCCAGCACGGACACCCAGGGTCTGTCCGGTCTCAGACCTGTTAGATTTACTCTGTTTATGCAGGTTGTCGTTGTGGCAAACGAACTGTGACTCCGCATTGTCCTGCCCCATCCGTGCAAGCCACGGCGTATGTGACCATCGTAATGACCAGCATCTGGGATACGAGAGCGAGCCCGGTTTTACTCTGCACTGCTCCAAGGGAACCTGCTGGAGTGGAGAACTCCAGCTCTCTGCTTTTTGGACCAAAAAGCGCTTGCAGCATTTGGGAACAGCCCTGAAACGGCGCACACAGCCGTGCACCCTGCCGGCTTTGCATCCAGCGCTCTGGTTCAGCTCCTCCGGTGTGAAGCGCTCTCAGGGGCAGCTGGGATGCTTCTGCCTGCTGGGTGGCAGCTCTCACCAAGATCTGCAAGCCTTGGAATCACCACTACTCCTCCTTCTCCCCCAGCTCAATTAGGAGACAATGTTTTCCTGCTCACCTGCTCTACCTCACACTCCTGGGGAGTTTTTCCTGCCCGTCCTTCTGCGCTGGATGCTGATGGACCAGGCTCCACTCAACAGACACCCATGGCAGGAACGAGACAACTTCCAAAAGTGCTCCTGGGAAAATAAAGAGTGTTTTTCAAGAAAAGGCCTCACTGCAAAGGAAGTCTGAGTGAGGGAGAGACGCGCCATGAAAGATAAATCTCTAAAACGCACACCGAACTCACGTGGGGGTGCTTCTCTCTGGAGATAAAGTGGTGTTAATTTGAATGAACTATATTCCTTCCCAAGGAGGGTAAACGAAGTCTGATTAAAGCCACTTGAATTCTGAAAAAGAGAGTCTGCCCGGGGAGTTAATGGCCAGTAACAGGCAGCAAACAAAGGCGGGTAATGCCGGTCACAGCAGGGCTCAAGCTTCAGCACGGAACTTCTTATGAGCTGAAAACTGTATTTCACCTCAACATATAAAATGACAACCCCCATCTGTACAGACAGTACCATGTGCCACTCTCGTCCCTGCTCACGGCCACACAGGGCTGTAAATACACAAGTGCAGCGGTATTAAGAGATCAGAAGAGAACGGCTTCCCACTACGGCTTGGAGGGACGCGGTGACACCGCGGTCTGGGCTCCGCTGGCTCACGTCACCCTCAGCTGCCAAAATCACCACCCAGGGAAACGCAGAAGCCTGTTGAGCTCACCCATTCCAGCTGTGTCCACAGTCCCAATTCTCCCTGGAATCCCTCACTTATTTCCCCTCTTCTTTTCCCAACCTGTTGCCATAAAACCAATCTTTCATTTCCCAAATTCCCACCTGGTTGAAGCCATTTTTCCCACGGTTCATCGCAATCGGGGGATTTCTTCCTCGCTGTTCTTTAAGGTGCAGAAGGATGGAGCTCCCTTGTTCCTCACTAACCGCAATTATTTCTGGCTTTTCCGGCTTGAGCTGCATGTTCCTCCTCTGCCAAACTTCCACTTCTATGGGGCAGCGCCTGGTTCTTGTGCATGGGAGTGATGGGAGAGAATGAAAGAGGGAGGGAGAGGGGGAGGGAGGAAGGAGTAACATGAAAATCAACAGTTTCTCTTCTTCTTATTCTAGGTCAGAAAAAGTCTTCCCAACTTTACAAAAGGCATATTGAAAAAAAAAAAAATCAGTAAATTCATGAACATGCAGTTATTACTTAGCAGACAAATTACATTTCTTCCGAAATGTTCCAAAATGCATTCATTTTCAGAGTACATTACTTTCATAATACTGTGTGGAACATTAAATGAGAATTTCCCTGACTTGGCTACAGAGCACATTTTTATATTTCATAGTCTGACACAGAGCCCAGGGTAACTAATGAAAATCTTTTCGAAAAGTGACAATCTTGTCTCGCAGCCTCGCCTGTTGAAGAGATTGCAACATAAAACAGATGAGTGCCCTGCTTGACAGCTAATTGTGTCGGGCTTAATTACAACAAGCAGAATTTAATCGGCTGTGCAGTGCAGTTTTTTAGGATGGGGGAACCATCTGGAATGTACCTTGCTCCTGGGCTGATGGAGGGGCGGCATCGCTGGATTTCAAAGGCAGGGGAGCGACCGTGCGCGGATTGAAATGCACAAGTAGTTCCGTCCTCGGTGTATTTCATTTGAGCCGTTTGATGAATTTGAGAGATATTTATGCAAACCCGCACGCCGTTGCCTCGCGAAGACAGGGGTTTGGAAAGCTTCCCAGGCTCAATGTGATGAGTTTCGCTCCCTCCACGGCCCCGCGCGGCGGCCAGACCCCGGCACTGAGCTGTCGAGCTTCACGCATTGGGTCGCTCTCTTGGTCCCTGCGATGCCGACCTCTCCAACCTCCCCCTGTGGGCAGCCCCTTGCTGAAGCCAAAAAGGGCCCCAAACCACCAATTCACACCACGTGGCTGGTGGAGTGTTGTGTCCAATCTCTTCTCTTCAAGACTGGTGAAGAACAGTGCTGGAATAACCTTTTCCTGCTGTCTAAAACCTTCCCTTGTGCAAGATTCCTTTTAGTTCCCTATATTTATTTTATTATTTTATTTTTCCTATTTTAGATATTTTTGCATCCTACCTGTGTGGGGGACTACGGTGGGTCCGTGGATTCCCTGACGGAGGGCATGGGAACAGAAATTAGCCTTGAAGATATGAAGGCCTATCCATGAGAAAGATGGGAGTAAAGGAATATCCGGAGATGTTAAGGATGTACCTGTGAGAGAGAAGGGAGTAGAAGAGTAACACTGATAGCAAAATCAGCTAATGAGATGTTACTGCTCTAACTTGTAACCAATAATGAAGACACACGTTAATTGGTAAAACTGTATAAAAATGCACTTGTGGCAATAAATGGCATCTACTACTTCCATCCTGGAAGAACCTGGTCTATGTCGTTTGTCCATCTCAACCACGACATACCTGTTTATGGTGTTTTTTGCTTTGCGGGAGCTAGTTTTTTGATGAAGAACGACCTCTTGCCACCTTGTTCAATTTGGGTTCTGCTTGCATGGCATCGTATGGTTTTGGTCCCAAGTAGGACCGAACCCTCCCTCTTCCAGGCAGGAAGGTGCTGCCCCCTACTCCTGGAGCTGCTGCATTTCCCATCCAGGTTGCTCATGCTTGAGCAACACCAGCACCTGGTGGGAGCGTGTACGAGTCACCGCAGCTGGGACTCGAACCCACAACCACCAGCTGTTTGTATTGGCATGGAAATATTTGAAAGGGAAGCACCCTAAGTCAGGGATCTCTGGGCTTTCAGCAGGAGGGGAGGGACAGGAGAGAAGAATTAGGCCTTTGCGTTGTTCTGTATGGCTCTTTGAGGCTGAACATGGACACGCAGGGAATCAGGCTGGGGAACACCGACCTTGGCGAGGCTGCCACCGTCTCCTGCTGAACTCTGGTGGAAACCGGCGATTGATAACAGACCAACTCCCTGAACCGCAGGCTAAACCAGTCCTGCGTTTTCTCCCCCTGAATAGATTTAATACCCAGCTATTAAAACAGCCCTTTGTCATGTCAGAACAAGGAAGAATGAAACATGCATTTCAAAGCCTTTGAAACAACAAGAAGCTCTTGCTAGCACAGGCCTGGCAGTAGCTGCGTGCCCACAGAAGGGTCCCTGCGGGCAGGAATGGGGCTGATCCTGCCCCAGGGAGCAAGCGGGGCTCAACTCCACAGCATCCTCACTCACACACAGAGCTATCGACACCAGTGCCGTGGGGATTTAGCTGTTAATGCAACTGCCCCAGCCCGTGGCGTGCCTGCACTGCCCAGGCGAAGAATTAATCACTGCAAACTCTCAGGACAAAGTCGGTCACAAAAGACACCTCTGAGCTCGCCGTGTCGGCAGCGTGCAGGCAGGTTCCTCACTTCAGAGGTGTTTATCTGAGCCTTTGCTGCCGGGTGAGCAGCGGTACCTGTGAGTGCGCTGAGCCCTCAGTGTCCATCCACCGCTGTTTGCATCCGCTGAGGGTCGGCTGAGCGAGGCCTCTCCGCAGGGTGCCCAGCAGGGAACTCTCCGGATCTAACACCCTCTGCCAGGCCGGCGTGTTTAACCCACCGCCTTCCTCCGGCACTCGGCATCGCCCGCTGGGCCCTTCCCTCGGTGGCCGCTCGGGCAGGGCTGTTGCTATTCCTGGCCTTTAATCTGCTCCTCGACTTCTGCCTCGGCTCCGCTGTGAAGTTCCTTCACCTCATGCAGAGTTTTTCTTGGTGTAATTGGCTTGAGGCATCTTCCTTCTTTCTTCTGCTCCCTTGTCCATTTTACCCAGTCTCCTACAGTCAGCCAGCTGGGTTGACATTGCTCCCACGCCTCCCAAATCCTCCGGCGCTGATTCTTTTGTCTGCACCCCTCTCCCAGAGGCTGCTCTGGGTTTACCTGTAAGGCAGCTGGGAGCAGAATTTAACCCATGCTCTATGTTCCCTGGTTTTGCATCAGATGCGCAGAACGAGCTGCTGTGCAGCCACCGCTTCCCCATCAAATGCTGCTCTGGCTTTGCTGAAGTGACCCCCAACTCACCACGCAAATGTCTGTGCACTGACAGCATTCACAGCCCGGACCCCAACAGGCGGCACGACCCCCGGTTCCAACGGCCAGCAGCACCTGCAGCACTTGGGTTCATTCCCAGCCTTCTCATACGACCTTGGGCAAATCGCTTGACCTCACGGTTATTTTGCCCCTTTGTTCAAATGAGAGGAATGAGACCATCTGTAGGAAAAAGCTCGGAGATCTCTAGAGAAGCAGCTCCCGCATCCCGTACTCATTGCAAAAATCTTCCTTCTGTTTCTTCCCCTCTCCCCTCTGTAATTTTCAAGCCAATAATCATTAGCCATCCTCCAACGAGCTTCCCCCCCCCAGCAATTATTATCTATTATGCCCATTTTACAACTGCAAAAACCAAGAGGCAAGGTCAGCCAGTGGCAGCTGAGGAGTCAGAAGCAGAGAGAGCACAGAGAGAACGGCCCATTTGCCAGCCCAGCATCCCCGCTTTGCCCACCAGACCTCGCTACACTCCAAACACATATCAGGGAAAGCCAGACGACGAGCATTGTCCACAGCGCTAATCTTCAGAGGACCATATTAGTGCAATTTGATGTCAAGACGCCTTATCTATCATGAAGCAAAGAGTAAGATTAAAGGACTGGAGTTACAAGTGCCTTTTTGTTTGCACTAACTGGCTGAGTGTCTGTCTGGAAAACAGAGGCTTTCAATCTAAATTGCTGTCACGTTTGCCATACAGGAGTAGATTGGTCTCAGCACCCTTATTAAAAATACCACTCGCATTCTACAGCGGTGGCTTGAAATTCTGCGGCTCTCAGGAACGAGGTTGCGAAGTGGATGTTGAAGAGCAGATGCTGATCGCTGCTATCCCGGTGTAAATCTGAAGCAGCTTCTTTGATAGCGGTAGAAAAACTCCTGGATTTGTATCGCAGCTCGACACTGGGCATCAGCAATTTGCACCAACCCAGCAGCAACACGTCCTGCGCTTCCCAAACTGGCAGAGCTGCTGTGGGGCTGCAGATTTGCCCATTTGTCACCCTAAAACCGATACACACATTGGTGTACAGGACGGTCAGAATACAGCCATTTCAACTGTATTTCTCGGTGAGTTATTACTCCTGAGCATCCCTGAAATGACTGGGGAGAAGAAAGAAGGTGGAAAGAGACTAGATTTAACGAAAGAGGATGGGGTAGAAAATGCAAAACAAAAGGCGAGGAGGAGCATGGGGGAGAGTGTTATCAAAGGCTTGTGCTGTGTGCTTAATGATGCTTTAATTCCATAATGACATGGAGGCGCACGAACATGAATATGGAAGGCAGGTACAGCCAGGATCAAACACGCCTGGGTTTTTTGTGCTTTCACCTGAAATGCATCAAAAACACACTGTCAGATGGCGTTTGCTACACTTGTCTCTCGCTGCCGCTACTCTGCCTGGCAGCTACACTGACACTGGTCCAGCCATAGGCCCGGGGAGGGAAAAGGGGCTGCAAACTTCGCTGGGGAAGAGGGTAATAACCATAACCCAGAGCAGCAGCTATCCGAGAGCGCCCGGCGTCGCTGCTACCAACAGCAGCCCCGTGATGGCAGTGGCAGGTTAAAATCCAGCCAGCTCAGCTTTCTCCCTCGCACGGCAGCCTCAGCAGACACAGTTCCTCGAATATTGACAAAGCCAACAACTTTTACCTGGTTCATGCTGGTTCTCTTCTTGCTTCGAGGGGAATAATTCCTTTCCCAGAGTTGCAGGAGGTATAGGGTGGCAATGGAAGGAGGGGACATGGGGCTGTGACAAGAGGAAACTTGGAGGCATGAAGGCAAAACTGGGGTATCAGGGGGAGGGAGTGAGGGGAGCAGATGGAGGAGGATGCCGGGCAAGGGGAACACACCTTCCCGGCATTGCTGCAAGCGCTGGGGTAAATCCTGGGCTCTCTGTGGCCCTGGGAGCAGTGTGGCTACTGCTGATCACCATGTATTTATTTGCACGGTGCCACGAGAGCATGGGGGACTTTACAAGAGCAGGAAAACGGAGCCTTTGCCTTTAAGCATTTCACAACTCAGCAAGGAGAGAGAAGATTAATCTGAGCTGGTGCTTTGGAGGGCAGCAGGGAGACAAAGTGCAGGAGGGGGCCTTATATCATCAAGGCATGGAGAAGGAGGGGAGCACGGGGAACTCAGGGGGGCAGGAACTGCAGATCCTGACTTTAAGCAGCCGGATGTTGCATTGCAGTATCCTTGCTCACCTGTTCTTCATTCCAATTTCCCGCAGGAATTCCTGAGTCCAACTCCTGTACGTTCAGCGGCAGGGGCAGAAATCTGCATTATTTTCCCTATAATTGAAGCTCAGAGCTCACCAAGACACTAAAGAGTGGTTTATCTTCTCCAGAGGTCTAAGTTCACAAGGGAACAAAGGGGACTCTGTGGCACAGGGGATTTCCTTGCCCTGTGCCCTCCAGGACACACGGTGACACCAACTAACTCAAGAGTTGAGCGCAGAGATCCCTGCCCTAAGTTTAAACCTTGCAGCGTGGATGGAGCTTTGCCACTGCAGCTTGGCCACCTCCTCATCCTCATCTTCCTCATCACCTTGGATGTGCTCCACATACAGAACACCCCAGGTTTAAATGAGCTAAAAGATTAAGTATGTAAAGTGTGAGCTGACTCCAGGCTGCCAGAGCTGGGAAAGGAGCAAGGAGATATTAAGATTAATCCATCACTGATTGCTCTGTTGTCAAAGTTGAGCAAAATCGCTCCAGTGAGTCTTCTGCTGCTACAGGAGACCCAGCAAAGTGCTGGGAAATGCTGAGCACTCCCTGCCCCAGCCTGGATGCAGCAGGAGAAACTGGCTCCTTCAAAAGGCCCCTTTACTCCCTTGGTCTTCCCACCCCCGATAGTTTTTTGGCACCTGCTTCTCTCTCATCCTCTCGCCGATGAATGATGGATCTGTCGTCTTCACGTTTCCAGGGTAACAAAAAGAAGTTTCCTTCCAGCCCAGAGGTAGTGCAAACCCATTCTGCTGGAAAATTCAAAGCGAGGATTAAAATTTATAAAACAGCACACGACCTAGTGCAGCATCTCCCGCTCCTGCCAATTCACTCAAATTGCCACATGTAAGCGGCAAAGCTGAGGCCACCTGCACGGGATCATTCAGTGGGTCCCTTGTCGCGGCTGAGAGCCAGCGCTCTGGATAGAGGTTCGTTTGTGGGGGCTACGACCCACCAGTGGGTCCCATGGCCCCTCTAAATCAGTCTGCACTCCTTCCACTAATGAGCTGGTGCATCCAGCCTGGAGAATGGGGAAGAGAGCGGCTTTACTTTGAATGATGATTCTGGATCTCCCAGCTCTCTAATATGGGAGCATGGAAGAAGAAACAGAACAATTTACACCCAAGGAAGGGTTTAAATATTCTTTAAGCTGGACGATCGGTTCCCCAAGAACCACATACAACAAACCTCATGATCTCTGGAGGCACCAACCTGAGATACGACGGGCTGGAGCAAACGGCTTCACAAGACTTAAAGGGTAACAATTGATGCACTTAATATTTCAGGCCATTGAACATATTTCTTCCTGAATGAAACCTTTGGGAATGAAGTAAAAGGGGTGGGTTGGAATCGCAAAGATTTCTGTTCTAAAGGGAACAGGAGGCTCAATATGCACCGACAGAGCCCAAAAGGACGCGCTCACCCTGCTGCGCCTTCCATCCTAAACCAGCAAAAGAAAAATACATAAACCCATGAAGCACAACCAAACCGGACCAAAAAAACCAACAAACAACCCAAAAAAGCAGGGAAAAAACCCCAAAAGCCAACAAAAAGTACAAAGCAAAAAACCCCCAAAGTAAACAAATAGAAAATGAAGCAAAAAAACCCCCAAGTGACTCCAAGGCATCCCTGTGTTTAAGCACCCCTCTTGTTGTGCCTCTCACCAAACTCCCTGCGATGGGTTTACATCCCTGCGATAAGACCAGAGCCAGTAGCTGGATGCCAACAGATGGAAGCAATAAGCAAGTACAGTGAGTGCAAGAGAAATTATCAACAACCACACACAGAACATTTTCTCCTACGCTAGCCAAGGAGAGTCCATTAATCCTCATCTGGAAATCCCTGCGCCGTTTGCAGCGAGGATCCGATCTGCCATGGCTCTGCACGTTTGCCTTGGTAACGTGGGCAAGGAGGGAGGGTAGGAAATCGCACCGTGCACGGGGGTCCTCAAACGCAGGCGATCCCAAAGCATAATCACTAATAAATGTTGAATTAATAGTTTATGAATGTGTTGGTAAGTGCATTAAAATGATGCGTGAGCACATGAATATCCAGAGCAGGCAGGAGTCGGGGAAGTTATGGCTGGAAAGGTGTTAACAAGGTGATTACACGGGTTGCATGTGGAGTCTGCGAGCGCTGCGCTCGCCCCTGTTAGATGAGCAGTTTATGGCACATTAGGACTGAACCATCTCATTGCAACCTCCTCTTTGCAAATCTCTCGCTTTTTAATACAAACAAATGGACGACGGTTTTCCAGATAACAATAACACCCAGCAGTGTGGACCAAAGCAAATGAGTTAATTGCTTTAAGAAGCTTTAACTGCATTTCCATCCGCTGGAATTAAGGCTTGTGGTAAAACAAACATTCAAAACCTCCAGCAACAATAAGCAAGATACACAAAGGGTCAACTCCAGTAACCAGTGTGGACCAGAGATATAAATAACACCAGGCACTGAGCGATTTTGCCTGTCTGGCTCTTCCCTCTCTTTGAGCTCCAGAAAACGGAGGTTGATGAGCTCTGTGAGCAGGTGCCCATTGCAGCCCAACTCCAGAGACCTTTGGAACCGCTGGCGCTTCCTTGCCTTCCTCCCTTTTCTTTCCTCATCTCCGTACAGACAGGTGGGCTGGGATGGGGGCAGAGTTGTGGACAAATCCACCTGTCACCTGATTTTGAAGCCTAGAGAAGCACATTGTGGGGTTTGGCGTTGTTGCACAAGCTGGTTTTGGCCGGGAGATTGAGCAGGAAAGCCAGGGGAGCACAAGAGCTGCTCTATCTAATCTCATCTTCTTGAACTAATAATCTCCCTGGCTGTTCATGCTTTTAGATCTGCTCTATATTCTACCTAATCTACTTTACCCGTGCCTCATCCATTCAGGATCACTCCTCATCTGTTCTAATGATTTATAATCCATATTGGATTCTGAGAAGAAGTTTTAAAAGGCTCTTGTGAGAAGACTAAGCCTTGCTCTAAGTTTTAGTTTTTGTGAGTTATGTGCCTAGATACGAGTCCAAAATGTTGGGAAATTCACTATTTGTCTACTGTACCCTGAGTTTGAGTTCATTCCAGCTCGATTTAGGCAACTTTTCATCGCGTATAACCTGGTAGCCTTGCCCGGAGCGGCGGCGGAGGTAACAGCATCATCAGCACTAGAGCAGAGATGACATACGGTATTTGTGGCATTTACAAAGACAGAACTATAGTTGTGACCTTTTGGTCTTTCCACAATATAAATAAAAGAGGGAAGCACAAATCTTTGCAGGTGCCAAAAAATATCAAGCTGCCTACGAGGCATTTCCAAACCGCCCATGAGTGGAAACAACCCCCAGTTCCCTCCCCATCATGTGCTGCTGATTACTGGGGGACTTTACTCGTGGATACAGCAAATATCACCATGGAGGAAAGAATAATAAAAACCACAGCTTGCGACCAAGACGGCTCCAGTTATTTAGCAATCGAATATTGAATGATTCCACACCGGTTACTCAGGACAGAGAGCCCGTGATGCTGTGCTCACACGAGCAGCCAGCACCTGAGTTCATGGTCCTGCCCAGTACAACGTGTTCTCACATCAACGCACCCACCGGCTTAATTCTCACTTTCACTCTGAATCACCTATCAGGTGCTTTGGATGTGAAAAGCATTCAAAGCACTAAGTATCTCTCCTCTTTACATGGTACATCTCATCCTGCAAAGGATGCTTCGGCTCGTATTTCGTGCAGACAGGGGAAAAAACAGTCAGTCTCATTGTTAAACAAATACAACTAGTGATTTACTCGGGAAAAACCTCTAATGAGGTCAGAGGGTGAAATGCCACACTGCGACTGGTGACCTTTTCTCATCTCCAAAACAACATTTGCTAGATATAGAGATACACCACTCATTGTTATAAAGTGATTGAGGATTTTTGCTTACAGAGAGATCCCAGTTTCTCACTTCTGCTGCTGCTCACAACCTCATTCCAACAGTGACTCGCAGCTAACGACTTGCAGCCCTGCAAGGGGTTCCACTGCAAGTTTGTGTGAAGAAAAAGTCTCTTCTGAAGGCAGAGAACGGGACAGGAGATTGGAAACAATTTGCTAACAGCAGTCAGTGCACAAGAAGGGTTTGCAGCTTAATAAACAAGCAATAAAAAGCCCATGGCCAAACCTGCTTTGCCCCAAGAAAAGGGTGTGGGGGCAGGTGAAACACAGCTGAGGAGCAGCTTGATAGATCTGAATGGCTTCTTCTGTTCCTAAACTGGTTTTCCTTCCTTTCCCTTGGCTTTCCCAGCCCAGAGCGGCAGCTCCAGGGGTTGCTCCATGGGGTTCACACGCAGCCCCTCGTGCACCCACACACACGTTCACCTCAGCAGCATCTCACCCCGGTCACGTTGTCAACGAGGAGGAGTTTAACCCACTGGCCATCGGTGAAACAGCAACATCTTTCTCCTTGACATTCAGGCGACTGAAAAGCTCCTTGTAGGGTCAAGCACAGTGGCTTTTAAATAATGCATTGTGTTTCTTATTGTGTTGGTATTTAAGTGCTGGCTGAGAAAGAAAAAACAACCAGGGTCCCAGTGCTCTGTGTTCTTTCTAATGGGGCCATCGGAAGCCCTTGTGCAGACACAACACCCCCAGCCGCCTGTCCCACCGCTCACGTCCCCTCTCCGTGTCCCACACGTACCTCAGGAACCCGTCACAGGGGGCAGCAGCCACAATCCACCTCGCTGACTCTCAGCTCAACATTTTGGAGAGCCTGGTTTGAATTTTCAGGCTTGTGCTGTGTTGCCAGGAGCTGTCACTTCTACTCGGATCAGTCATCTTGAGCGGTGTGTTAGCAGGTGGTGTCACACTCTGCCTGGGATCACTGAGCAGAGCTGGGGAAAGGAGCTGGGAACACAGGTGACCTCCTGCCGGCGTCTCTCCCACTGCTGGTTGTCACTGCACAGCATTTTATTACTGAAGTCACCCTTGTTTTCAAGCTGCCGGCAAGCGAGGGTGAGTCGGGACGTAGTCGGTGTCCACTCTGCTCTGGGCCAGCACATCTGGGGACCCAGGTCACAGCACTTGGGAGCTGATCGACGTCTCTCTCCTTCCACCATAGATCATCTCTCTGGTTCCGATGCTTCGTGTGCCTCTGGAATTAGAGTGTGCAGCAATAAAGAGCGGCTGATTTTAGAGCAAACCGCTGGTCTGCACCACACACCTTTGCCTGCACTATCACCCTTAGCGTGCCATCTAGGGCTCCGCCACACGCAATTCGTAACCATGCAAAAATGAGTGGATCTGCTCCAGATTTACACCACGACAGGAAGGGAATGTTGGCCCAGATCATCTGTGTGTGTTTTCTTTTCTTTTCTTTTTTTTTTTTCCCAAAAGCAATTAATTAGCCTTGGTTCACAGCAACTTCCCTTCCAGCAAAAACGAGGCCTCGCTGCGCTAGCAGCCCTAATTGCCATGTCAGATATTTCATAGCCCCATTCATTCCCCAGCACCATCAGCTATTGTTATAAATTAATAAAGCCTGGACACATCCCGTATTTAAGAATGAAAGCACAGAGGAGGAGAGTGTGACGGAGCCTTAAAGAGACAGGAGATCGAGGGCTCCTCACAGGACCCCGAGACTCTCATCTCCAAAACCAACCACCAAACGTGGTTCTGGAGGTGTTGCTAAATGCAGCTGCCTAAAAACACATCCTATTCAGAATTACAGGATATTTTTAGACTGTAAAAGAGAGCAGATATAAATATGTCTTCATTCCTGCTGCAATCCAATTGGCTTAATCAGTGACATCACTGATAGGTCTGATCCACGCTATACAAACACAGTTTTTATTATAGAACAAGGATGCAAAGCATATACGCGTGTGTGTGCCTGGAGATATATATGTTTTTATATATTTGTAACATATATATTTATATACAGGCACAGACACAAGTTCCCCTCCCTCTTCTATTGAAAAAAATGCTGCCTGAATCATTTTCACAAATAAGACAAACCCCGTATTTTGCTGGCAAAACGATTACGGCTGTCAGATCTGATGGACGCAGCGTCTGCAATGAATTATTCATGGCGGCTAATTATAAGTTGGCAGATCTCCGGCGTTGTGGCACAAACGGGCTGGAGATCCCAGTGATCTGTAACCGATCTGCTCCCCCGAGTTCCTGAGGCACCAGGACAGAGGGACAGACTGGGACCACTGACAGCTGCACAAGTACGCAATATCCACTGGACCCTTGTGGCCAGGAAGCCAATGGTACCTGGGGTGGGTTAGAAGGGGGTGGTCAGTAGGTCAGAGAGGTTCTCCTGCCCCTCTGCTCTGCCCTGGGGAGACCACCCCTGGAATATTGTGTCCAGTTGTGGCCCCTCAGTTCCAGAAGGACAGGGAACTGCTGGAGAGAGTCCAGCGCAGCCACCAAGATGCTGAAGGGAGTGGAGCATCTCCCGTGTGAGGAAAGGCTGAGGGAGCTGGGGCTCTGGAGCTGGACAAGAGGAGACTGAGGGGGGACTCATTCCTGGGGATCAATATGGAAAGGGGCAGTGTCAGGAGGATGGAGCCAGGCTCTTCTGGGTGACAACCAGTGACAGGACAAGGGGCAATGGGTGCAAACTGGAACACAGGAGGTTCCACTGAAATATGAGAAGAAACTTGTTGGGGGTGAGGGTGTCAGAGCCTGGCCCAGGCTGCCCAGGGAGGTTGTGGAGTCTCCTTCTCTGCAGACATTCAAACCCGCCTGGACACCTTCCTGTGGAACCTCAGCTGGGTGTTCCTGCTCCATGGGGGGATTGCACTGGATGAGCTTTCCAGGGCCCTTCCAATCCCTGACATTCTGGGATTCTGGGATATAGGTGGGGACTCAGCCCTGCACGGTATGGCATAACCCAAAAAGTAACCCCAAAAGCCACAAAGGTTGTGTGCTCCAAACTGCCACTCAGTCTTTAAGGATCTAACAAGGGTAAGCGGCGTGTTGAAGAGCTCCAAGGGGTCTGTCTGCTGCCTTACAGCCAGCACTGGGACATGGCAGATGGCCCAGGAAAGAGCATAAAATTGGGGCCAGCAATTTCAAGCCATGGCCTGGGCTACCTCTCCTAATCAGCACCGCTTCCTGCATCTCTTGTGCCTTTTTGATTCCCAATAGCAAGAACTACTGTGACTCCTCCCTTCCTCTCGCTGCCCATGACAGAGCCCTGCGGCTGCTGATAAAGTGAAAAGGGGATTTTTCAGGGCACAGCGGATGAGCTCAGGGGTACCAGAGCCCTGCCCCAGCCCTCATTAATCCACTGCGACTGGGGAAGATCCTGAACACACGCTGAGCCTCTGCCAAAGCGCACAGGCGCGAGCTGAAGCGTGTCTGTAAGGCCCGTGCTGAATCACAGCCCCGATGATGGAGGTGAGGAAGAGGAGGGAAGCACAACGCAGCGGCCAGTTGCACTGGTCTGACTGGGAAGCAGAGGCACCGCACCAGCGCACGCGGAGCAGAGCGGCCGCACGGGCTGGGGGCGACGCCGTGTCACCTGCTGTTGGTTTTCCAGGCAGAATTTCAGGTGTCCCTCCTCAGCGCTTTACCGCAAGCCCACTTGGAGAGCTGGTTTAAAGCCGCTTGCTTCGAGGCTTTGAGGACTTTCCAGGGCTTTTATTCATCACTGGCTGGAGAATAAAGCATTAGAGGCACAAGCAAAGGTCAGAAAAGGTTCCCTGTTCAAAGACTTCTCACATGTAGGGGTTAAATACAGCGTCGAACTCCAGCGCGGAGCACGCTGCCGCTCCGAGGCTCCATTTCCACGCTGGAGCTCCCGTCTGAGCAAACCAGAGCCAAAACTCCCAGGGTTTGACTGGAGGTTTTGGATAAACCCCCAGGAACTGCCCCGCACCAGGAAACCTGAGCGTGTGAAGATCAGAAAATCCATGAGCACATATTCTCCAAGGGAAACATCCAAGGGAAATGTCTTTAGGCTTCTCCAACCCATTAATCTTCAACCCAGTAATATGAGATTTAATGCTGTTAGCACCGAACACCTAAAGGAGGAGGTTCAAGACTTATTGGTTCAAATAATTTTGAACTTCAGTGGATATTTCTTTACAGCCCAACCGAGCCAGTTACTGATGGCAGAAACAGGACACACCTAGAAGAAAATGAAGCCCCAGTTTGAGCCCTGGCTTCTCTCACAGCCCCAGTTCCCACTACAATCAAACTCCCTGGGGTGACAAACAGCATCTGCAACCAGCTCTGATTTCTCACTGACCTGTTCAGCCGCACGTGCGACCCCCAAATCCCGGGTGTGCTGAGTACACCTGAGGCAGAGCAGGTATCACACATTCAGCAGTCCCAGCCCCCTTCAAAACAAAACAGCAGCTTAAAAGCAAGAGAATGAATGTCCCTAATAAGGTTAGAACTGGTACATAACATTATCCCTGCATTTGCTCTGAAATCACCCATATTCTCCCCAGCAGAAAGGTAACAGGAGTCATCCAGCAATAAGACACTGTCAGCTTTCAAAGTTTGTCTCTTCTCTCAACGCACGCTATTAAAGTTACCCCTCGGATTCGTTTCTTCCTCTTTCCTTTTCCTCTTGACATACTGTGGACATAAACTCTCTCCCTGCAAGGAAATTCCTTCTTCCGTGAGTTCCAAGCTCAGTGACATTCTCCGCGCTGCCCGGAGCGCAGGGCCTGTCTCTTTGGTGTGAACTTAAATATCAAGACTCGTTCATTTACAAAAATAGTGAGGACACATTTTCTTCTTGCCTGAGTCTCTTCCTGAGCCTGGAGAAAGGGGGAGCTTCTCGGATTAGGAGGGCAGCGAGTGGCACGCGGCTCAGGGACGGGTGTCGGATGCACATCAAGGTAATTGCAATGCAAAGACAGACACGGCTCGTGCAGAAATCCCCTTGTCTATACCCGCCTTCCCCACCCTACGTCTCCTCTGCAGTTTTAATGTTTTGTTTCAACCTTTGGATTGTATTAAAATATTGATGCTAACGTTTTATTATAATTTCATATTCCATGTTTAATATTTTAATACAATCAAAAGCCCAAATGAAATCTTTCAACATTATCGGGTGAAATGATTATGCGCAACTGAAACAAAACAATCCACCAAAGCCAGGGATGTGTTCTCCCGGAATTTGCTTTCCCTCGGTGTTTGCCCAATGTCATTCTTTCGTTCTCATGGGCGGACACCCCCTTCCTTCCAAAATCTTAGGAATCCAACTGAAATGTGCATTCAAGCACCTCAAATTGAACCAAACATCCCGATGGGGCTCACGATTCGTGTTCTTGCCCCGGTGACATGGCACAGATGGCCACATCGCTCGGCTGTGATGGCGAAGGGGAGCAGGAGACCCCCAGGGCTCTGTGCTGATATCCCTGCAGTCCCAACACCTTTGGGATCCCCGATGGGTGTCACATCCCCTCTGTTTTATGGCACGAGGAACCTGCTAACCCTTCCAAACATTTTTTCAATTTAAGGCAGATTAAGAGCAAAATTCTAGTGGGACTAATAGTGTGTAATCTTCTTTACATTCCTCCTCTTGCTTTATGAAGAACAGTTCTCCGCAATGGCGTATTTCACACTCCGGTGCTGATATTTCAATTTCCTGCTTAAGTTACAATAAAACTGCCCACACCGCTGATGCTCCCATGAAGAATAATTTATGTTGATTGACGTTCTTTAATTCCCTTTGGATGCAGCTAATGATTAAGAGATGCCAGGAAATTTAAAAGCACGTCCTACCTGCGGACTCCTCTAAGCTCCTTTGGAAGGCTTTGAAAAGCTTCCAATTTCAAGCACGAACCAGCACTACTGATCTTTAAGCACCTTCCTCATCTCCTCTCTCTTCCTCTCCTACTTGTTTCCCCACCCCACAGGAAGACAGAATTAAATGACTGAGCTTGAGCAAAGCAAAGGGAATTGGTTTCATGGTAGCAATGTCAGGAGGACACTCACCTTCCTGCAGGACACCCTGCAAACCCATGACTGGGGTTTGTGCTGATTTTGGGGGCTACTGGGACACATTTCAAGACCCTGATGGGCAACTGCATCCTCCCGTAAGTCAGAACCTGCGCTGGCAGAAGGGAGCGGGAGCAGCGAGCGTCGGGCAGCGGCAGTTCTGCAAAAGCTACAGAAGTGAAATGGGGCTGCAAACCTGCCCCAGAAATGGTCCCTGCACTGACACAGAATCGCACAGAATCACAGAATGGACTGGGTTGGAAAAGCCCTCAGAGTTCATCCAGTCCAAGCCTTGGTCCAACTCCAGTCCATTGACCAGATCATGGCACTAAGTGCCATGGCCAATCTCAGTTTCAAAACCTCCAGGGCCGGTGAGTCCAGCACCTCCCTGGGCAGCCATTCCAATGCTGACCACTCTCTCTGCACAGAATTGCTTTCTAATCTCCAGCCTCACTTTCCCCTGGCAGAGTTGAAGCCCATGCCCCCTTGTCCTATTGCTGACTGCCTGGGAGAGGAGCCCAATCCCCCCTGGCTAGAACTGCCCTTCAGGTCGTTCTAGAGAGTGCTGAGCTCAGCTCTAAGCCTCCTCTTCTCCAGACTGAACAAGCCCAGCTCCCTCAGCCTCTCCCCATAGGGCTTGTGTTCCAGTCCCTTCCCCAGTCTTGTTGCTCTTCTCTGGACCCGCTCCAGCACTTCAATCTCTTTCCTGACCTGAGGGGCCCAGAACTGAACACAACACTCCAGGTGTGGCCTCCCCAATGCAGAGCACAGGGGAAGGATCACTGCCCTTGTCCTGCTGACCACGCTGGTTTGGATACAGGACAGGACACCATTGGCCTTCTTGGCCACCTGGGCACACCGTTGGCTCCTGTTGAGCTTCCTGTCCATTAGTCCCCCCAGGTCCCTTTCTGCCTGCCTGACACTCTCAAGCCAAGCTTTCTGGCATCCTTACGTTAATCAGATGTAAGAAAACACGAGCTTCTTCCCCCGTCTGCATCCGTGTACACCCTACCCAGCATGCACAGACCCGTACCCCATCAGCCCCACACACCTTCGCCACTACCATGAAGAAATAATTTATATCGGGTTCTTTTGCCAAGCCAGTCAATGTTTCCCTTGCACTTGGCAAAGCAGCTGTCTTCCTATCTTCTGTGGACAGAAATTGTGTCTCTGAGAGGAGGATTTGCCTGGATGGGAAGGATTTACTCTTATTCCAAACTAAATTCAGCTCCACAGGCTGCTAATCCAGCATTTCTACAGTAGAATAATCCATCCAGCACAACCATGTGAGATTTCTCTGTGTGGACAAGATCTCGCAGGCTGGTAAGTGAAGAGGAAAAGGGAATTGGTCCCTGGAGCCCCCCAAATTCCACCAGATCACCCCAGAGTTGCAACAGGGCTGCTGAACCTCAGAGGGTTAAAAAGCAACCCCAAGCAAGAGAAGACTGAACATGGTTTCAAAACGCTGAGAAATCTTCTTATCAAAATAATGTCAGAGCCTGTCACGGCGGAGGGAAAACAAACGCGCGATACATGATGGTTCTGCATGAAATGTAAAACGCTGTTTAGTTAAAACAAAACTCTTTCAAAGCACCAGAACGGAGAAGAGGGGAGGGGGCCGAGGTAACGGCACAAAGCGCTCCGCTCTCTGAGATGAAAAGCTATTGAAATGGAGAAAGGCGCCGAGGCGTGTGCGGCCCCGGCTGCGCTTCCAGCACACGCCGTGCGACACCCACGAGGAATTACTTGGTAATTATAGGGCTCGCCGGGCACCCACTCACTGCCAACACCCCACTCCTCTGCCACAGCACCCACGGGAGTGGACAGGAGACGCCTGTTTGAACAGCCACAAGAAGAAAATGAGAAGAGACGGTGCCGAATGGGACCGTGATGAGCAGTCGCCAATGAGGCGTTGGATCCACGCAAGCGTAATTCCTGTGCCAAGGTATTCTACTCTTTCCCATGGGCCTTGTCTCCCATGGCAGGAAGGAAAATGCTTTTCCAGGGATGC
Source organism: Patagioenas fasciata (assembly GCF_037038585.1). NCBI lineage: Eukaryota > Metazoa > Chordata > Aves > Columbiformes > Columbidae > Patagioenas > Patagioenas fasciata. The sequence continues at coordinate 3,575,227 of NC_092546.1, read as the reverse complement.
GCTGGCGTTGCGGTGGGGTTGGAGTAGGGATTGCAGTGTGCCAATGCACTGGTACCCCAAACCCGCTCATTGGACTAGATGATCTTTGGAGGTCCCTTCCAACCCCTAACACTCTGATTCTGTGAAACACAACACCGCTCCGACAGATCTTTGGTAGAGTTGGCTCCAAAGCCCAGAGAATTTGACAGAGGGGATGCAGACGGTGGAACTGCAGTCAATAAAAATGGTGCTATGAGCTTTGGGGCTCTGCTGTCAGCTCCTCCTACTTGCGGCTGTGCAGAACGGGGCTCCTGCATGCGCCTCTTATACCATCTATGCGTGGCCAAATCAATGCCATCCTCTCTTGGATCCTTTTAACATATAACAGGTATAATAGCCGCCAAAAAGGACACTGACTTGGAAGACAATGACAGAAACCATGGCTAAGGAAAGAAAAAAGATCCGTTTACAGTTGTGGAAGATCAGCACACCTGCAGAAAAAGCCTTTCACAGACATGTCTTTAATCTTTCCCGCTTCCAGCCCTTAATAGCAGGACCCGATTCGAAGACTTGGTGATTGATTTCCAACCCAGACGCAAAGTGACAGGCTCATTTTCGAGTATTGCACAGCTATAATTCCGTGGTTTATTTGTTATTATTTTAACCTGCTGATGAAGTGGGGCTGTATTCAAGGCAGTGGGTAACAACTCCGGCTTGAAGCATTATTTAGAGTTCGGTATTTAAAGCGAGAGCCCCGTGCCTCTGGATATTTATGAAGAAGATGTGCCTGTAGCTGCAGCGCCCGTATCTTATTTGTTTGTTGTTCAAACAAAGGATCAGGAAATTGGATGCTGTTTCTAGCCAGTGATATCATCTCGACGGTTAAGGGAAGGCCACTGGTCTTTACATGTTTCTCCAGCAGAGCAATGAGAAGTTGTCTCCAATTCAAGGTGAATGAATCACCTTGGCAAGAGCTTTGTCTCTGTAAACAAGAAAAGGCCCCGCTCCATAAACCCCCGGGACAGAGCAGCATCCTCAGGGTTGTGGGGCCCAACCCCACTGCCTGTCACTGAAGTTTGTTTTCTGATTACAGGAAGTTTTCCCCATTTCTCGCCTTAAATTTCCCCTCTTTTAATTTAAGATCAAATTAAGAAATCTTGCCTTGACCCTATGGAGGACAGAACATTTTGCTCAGAATAAGGTTCTTGGAAGAAAAACCTTCCAACCAGATGCAGTGAGAGCCCAGTATGAACAACCCTGCTGTGGCTGATGGGTCTTCTGTGGGATTAGGGCACATTTACATAGCCAGAGTTCTGCTGGTCCCCCCTTTTCTAGGCCAGAGAAGCGCCTTAGCCCCAGTTTGGCAGCTCGGAAGCTGCGCCTGGGTGGTTTCAAACCTCGGCCTCCTTCCTTGCCTTGCAGCACAGCTGCACAGAGGAGATGCTGCACAACTCGCCGTGCTCTATGAACTTGCCTGGGAGCTCCTAAATCACTCTGGCAGCTTGGAAAAGCTCATTTGGCCTCAGAAAGCGAGCCTGCCGCAGCAGAAGCCAAGGAAGAGCCTATTTGCTCAGGCTGTGAAGTTTAACCTCTGCCGTGCTTCTGTGCAGCAGAGAGCAGCGGCATTTATGAGCTGTAAGCGGTGATTTCTGGATGCTGCTCAGATACCCGAGAGAGGCGCAAACCAGAATTTCCTCACGCAGTCCGACAGTTTCTGTTGAGATGTCGAATGTCTCCATGAAGCCTTCACCGCTGTTATTCCAGTTTCTCATTAACTGTGTAGAAGCCCAAATGCCGTCTGCTCACAAAAAGCTACGAGCTCTGTAGGGCTTTGCAGCGAGAACCAACAGACTTCAGCCTAGTGGATTAAGAGAAGGCAATTTGAAGTTGATCCAGTGTTATCTGTTTCTTAAAGATCTCTCATTTCCTAGGCTTTCTCACTAAGCCCTGGTCAGCAAGCGCCTGGTGCGCCGGGAGCCCGCACGGAACGCGATCTGCAGCCCCGAGCCCTGACCCCACGTCGGCTGGTGACACCGTGGACGCGCAGAGCCCAGGAGCACAGCCCTGGCCATGCAAGCTGCCAGTTTGCCAGCCCAAGAATGAAAGGGGACAAATTAAATATATACATCCCACCCAAGCTGCTACTGGTTCTATTTTGCCCGGGTGTTATTCATAAAAACAATCTCTGGTGCCAGCTCTGGTTCACAGCCAGGGCTGCAAACTGATGGAATTGCTTTTTATCCCGAGCATTGAACAAGTCTCCTGATGGCAGGAGGGGGCTGAACATCGCTCTGGGGGTGGTGGCAGCCAGGGCCTTATGGACCCAACAGCAAACGGGACATGGAATTGAGGGCAGAGCTAAAACTGCTGGGGCAGCTCTGAGTCCTTTCTAAAGAGACCACAACGAGGTTGGTGAGGGAACCAGCACGTCCTTTGGTGCCCTGCAGCTGCTCAGCTAACACAGAGGGGCAGAAGGACAGGGGAATTACTGAAGGGTTTAGGAGCTCTTAGAAGAAAGGTCAGGCAGCCTTGGAGAACGAGAACCCCACTGCTGCTCAAAGGCATTCAGCTGGTTTATTGTCAGTGGGTTTTCGCCAACTCCCAGCCCCACTGGCTTCTCAGAGATGTTTTATGGTAACAAGTGAGCGGGTATAGGGTGAAACTCTTACTACCCCCTGCGATATTGCTTCATGTAGCTGTCCCAGGCCCAGAGAACAGGTAGGTACCTACAAGAAGCAGAGTTTTTCCTGGAAGAGGGAGAAAAATCCTCCCAAGGCAGGATGATGAGAGCTGAGGCACTTCAGTCCTATCACTATGCGCAAGTCAACGGCTTAAAAACGATGTGGTAAGGCTAATTTTGAAGCACTGTGGCCTTCAGTGGATCAAACCAGCAACCTGTCTAAGCTTCAGTTTCCCACTGTAGAGAAAGGAAACGACAGCCCTTAGTGCTATGGGGTACGTTAAACCTGAGAGGTGTTCATCTGCCACAGCAAACCAGCAGAAGGCAGCAGGGACGGATGCTGGAGTGACTGATGTGCAGCTAATCATCATCAGGCACTGCATCCTCCCAGCCCGACGATTGCAGAGCCACAAGCAATTAAACTCGACACAGAGCTGCACAGCAAACCCCACCTGCTGCTTCCACTCAGCCTCCCTGTTCCTCCCTTTGCAAAGCTGCTGTCGGTCTGTCTTTCCACCAAACATGGCCCTCTTGTGTTCACAAGATAAATCTGGAGAAAACAGTTAACAACCGCTCTTAAATACAAGGGAGATATTAGAAAAGTGGCTTTTCTGCAGCCCAAACTCCATCCTACAGGCATCTGCCCCAAATCCCACACAAGCGGGCTGAGCATCAGCTCGAACATCACACAGATCGGTGCCTTCCCTCCCACCCCCGCCTCCCTAGAGCTCTACAGATCTAAACACGCTGTGCTTGGAAGAAAGAAACCCCAAGTGCTGTTATCTGAAAGGTGGAGAGGAAGACCAGCAGTGAAGAATACAGATCAGGCCGGTGTCACTGCGTGTGCGTATTTGCAGGTGTATGTACGGGCATACGCACGCACAGAGGGAGTTTGCAACGCGGCTCAGATGTACAGAAATGAAAGGAGCAGTCGTTTATATCAGGGTTTCCATAGAGACCAAGTTTTGAAAGAATTAAGGTGGAATGATTATGTATGTTCTGAAGGGCCTCAGATAAAAATAACATCGCCTAGCATTGCATGGAGTAATTAGATGATGATCCTCAACTTCAAGCTGGTGAAATAGCCAACCTGGGCTTGCCTGCATGGTACCGGCCAAACCTTTAGTCCCTTAGAGACCAGAGTCGGATATTTTCCTGCTTTTCATAAAATTTGCAGTTTGGGTGGCAGGTCAGTGAAAAGTGCTCATGCCCTTGGGTGCAAACGGCACTATGGGAAAGCTTCACTTTGGAAGAAGCCAGAACAAAATCTTCTCCATGCTTCACTTTGAAAAAAAGGTGTTTTGTTTAGAACTGCAATAACAGGGTAAATGCAACCGAGAAAGCAACAGGAAGTTTTGCTCTGGTGTGGAACAAATACAACTCTTTGAGGCCAATTACTTCTGCTTTGGGAAGGGATAATGGAAAAGCTCTGTTTCAGGTGGTCTTCCCCAAGTGCATCGCTCTCCAGTCTCCTCCGGTTAAAACCACGAACAAATGAGAAACTCCCCCCTCGGTCCTTAACCAGCAGAGCAGTTTCCGCGCTGCCCTCGGCCCAGCTGGCTCGCAGTCTGCCTATCTAACCAGCCACACTGACTCCCCATCTATTTTTCCTAAAGCAAATTCCTAACGATGGTTATGAAAACCTCCTTATGGCTTCCCAGCTGATGCAAAAGTAACGTACAGTAACAGGCCATAATTCACACACAACAACTCCTAAAAGCAGCTTCTGATTGTCGGGGCTGTGTGGGGGTCCCTTCCAAACGACCTCAGATGGACTTTGAGGAACACAATTCCCCACCAGATCCCATTTCATGCCTGCACCTTCAATGCGCACACCAAGTGCTGACGCTTCTGTGTCACCAACGCTGCCCCCTCTGCTTTTTGATGGCTCTCAACTCACCCAAGGACTGAGAGGAAAAGAAACCCCCTTGTCTCTTCAGCTTCTGAAGCCAGCAGCCAGTGATAGTGAAGATGAAGGGCTCCAGGGCCACTGGAGTGTAAGGAAGGAGGAAAACAAATAAAGAACAGTTTTGATTCACTGAAATGCTCCTCCATGAGCATTTCAGGCAGGATGGATATTCCTGCCTCTGCACCCCAGTGTAAGAGCTCAGGAAGTGAATTATTGGAGGAACGTTTTCCCCCTCGCAGAGAATAATTCCCTGTAACCTCACCTCTCCGTCTGAAAACCACAGCATCTCCTTCATAAGTGTCTTTAATACGGACACCAGCTCCCATTTCTGGCAATGATAATGTAAGTCTGGTGTAGTACCATCGATTTCTGAGTGTGACTCGTGCTTTTCTTGGGTGCAAATGGTAAGAGTCTCAAGCAACTAATTTCTGCTTCCCACAGCACTCCCCTACAAAAGATCAATCCTTCCTGAGTAAAACAGAGAGCTGCAAGGGCTTGAATGTAATTCAGGCAGACAGCACGCTCCTCTGCAAACACTGCCAGGGCTCTGGCATCTGCAAAGGTTCCGTGTGATGCAGGAAACCTGAGTCAGACCCACGGAGATGCGATCGATGGGGGCAGCGATGGCGAGGCAGGACACGGAGGGTCCTGTGTTGCTCCTGTGTCAGCACAAGGTGGAGCGGACGTGATGTGGTTTGACATGAGCAGCAACCATACAGCTTTCCTGGTTCCAAAACAGCAAGTTTCCAACTCATCGCCTGTTCTCAGTACAGCCAGCGAATTGCCAAATAGATTTATTTGTAGCCTAAACCACGTTTAGGTGATTCGTGTGTATGCATCTATATCCATTCCCTTTTTCCTTATCTCCCTGAAATTGTAACTCACTGGCCAATCCAAGTCTAATCCGACAGAGGCGCAGGTCTCAAAGAGGCTGAACCCCACCACAAAAATACATATTTGATTGGGGTTGGCAGACATTACAACCAAGAGAAAATCTGAAGTGTCAACTGAACCCTTATACACCCTAAAGATATCCCCTAAGAAGGGATTAGATCTTAAAGGTCTTTTCCAACCTGAATGAACCTGATTCTAACATGAATGTGCCCATTTACTGACATACCTGGATTTGGCTCAATCAATACATAAGCCTTAGGTCATAGGTCCGCTGTATAATTAGGACTGAGTTACCAGCTGCTCTCTCCTAAACCCAAGCATTGATCTCACCTTATCACCATCTTTTCATGCCCCTACGGTGCCTCTGATGCATGGGCAGGACTCTTCCTTTGCCAGGGGAAAAGCAGCTCGGCGTTTGGCTGTCGATACACGTGAAGGAGCCCTGAGCCCCCCTCTTTCCTTCCCACTCCAGGCAGATCAGCACCAGCTGCTGCAGGTGTTGCCAGGACTCCTGGGGAAAGAGAACACCACAAATCCTCTGCTGAAGGTCACCAGCCACACGGAACCACGCCAAAGAGTGGGCAGAGCACACCGAGATTAATGGCACTTCAAGGTTTAGATCTGGCTGCGCTGGGAGGGTCTGTGGAGAGAGCCAATAAAGGATAATGTGATTTTACATATAAATGAGTCATTTAAAGGAATGAACAAGCTCGTACGTGGCCACGCTCCTGTCCTGAGGAGCAGGGGGAGGCATTCCCCACTGATTTGCAGAGAGAGTAATTAAAGAATAGGAGAAATCATGTTTTTCGCAGGCTGAGCACGAGGGTTTTGCAGCCCTTTTCTCTGGCAATAACGCCAATGTCAAGAGCAGGAGTGGGGCAGCCCGGGTTCTCACCCTTGCTGGGACACTGGGGGCTGCGTGGCCTTGGGGAATTTACTCCTCTCCTCAGTGCCCCTTTGAAAACAAGGATTCCAACACCGTGTTCCTCTGCAGAATGCCCTTGGAGCCAGCAAAGAGCAGCTCTGCATCGCAGAGAGTTATTGCTCCAACTCCTTCCCTGCCCTCCTCAAGATAACATCTGAGCATCTTCTAGACCTGCGCAGAGCACTACGGGTCGTGTCTGTCACACGCGACTCCTCTCTGATCCCCGAAGGGAAGATGAGACGTGGTGACGTGTTTCGCCTTGGCAGGGTGGGCTCTGTTTCTGGATGAAGGGCTCCCTGTGTATGTTGCTTTTTTTAGCCAGCGCTCTGTGGCTTTGAGAGAGAAGAGAGGGTGATGAGCTGCTTGGAAACCAGGCAACAGGCGGCCACTGCGCAGCTTGGGGTCATCCAGACCTGACATTTAGAGGCAAAATTTGCTTGGAAGAGGCAGTTTCGCTGGCCCCACATCAGGTTAAAATGAGTTATGGCTGGGCCTTGGTCCACTGAAATCCTCCTGGACTCTTATTTCCACCTTATGTCTTAATATCTGTCCCACTCCTGAGACCCAGGAGAAAGAGGGAAGAAAGAGGCATCAACAGCCTTGTTTTCCTGCTGGGCCAGGAGCGGGCACGGCCGGAGCCTGCAGCGCACCAGTTAACGTGGGAATACTCCAAGGATTTTGTTTAGAGTTTTATAGCATTACATACCAGCCTTATTGGATTTAAATGGCTTAAATTAACTGGGTTATTTAATGGATTGTCCAGATTAAGGAGGAATCTGCAAAGGCTGTTACTTCAAGAAGAGCAGCTGCACTGGAAGAAAAGATCTCCAAGTAACCTTAATATCCTGGAGGCTCCTGAGTCCTGACAGGCCACTCCTGTCCTTTATTGACATTCTCTCATATGCATTTAGCCAGGTTTGTGTTTAGTTTAATAATCTCCTGAAAGTTTAATTGTTGCTTTATTCATCCATGACCTTTCCTTCTCATCTGGAGACATATTATTGCTAATCTACAAATTTCAAGAACCAGATTTATTTGCAAAACCAATTATTCTGCTATGCAAATCTCCTCTCCTCCTGCAGCCTGCTTGAACAGGGCTTTTTTACAGCCACCATAAGATATAGACACTATTCAAATATTTAAATGTAAAATTTATCTATATTTCTTTTCAAGCATGCCCAGGTTCTATGTGGTACAAAGTTAATTAAAATCTTTAGAATCAAAAGCAGGTTTCCTGACCTTGATCCAGACCTGACAGACTTTAACCTCCAAAGTCACCCACAGGGGAACTGGAACTACCAGCAAAGCGGAAATTGTTTCACTATCGGTAAACTTCTAATGGAGAAACACGTCCTCTCCATTAGTGTCAGATGTGACAACACGAGTTCAGTCCCAGAGACACAGATGCAGGTTTCCTGAGCTGTCTGAAGATGCCTGTCCTGAAAGAGGTGTGGAAAAATGCTCAAAATCACACAGAATCACAGAATGGACTGGGTTGGAAAAGCCCTCAGAGCTCATCCAGTCCAAGCCTTGGTCCAACTCCAGCCCATTGACCAGATCATGGCACTAAGTGCCATGGCCAATCTCAGTTTCAAAACCTCCAGGGCCGGTGAGTCCAGCACCTCCCTGGGCAGCCATTCCAATGCTGACCACTCTCTCTGCACAGAATTGCTTTCTCATCTCCAGCCTCAGTTTCCCCTGGCAGACTTGAAGCCCATGCCCCCTTGTCCTATTGCTGAGTGCCTGGGAGAAGAGCCCAATCCCCCCTGGCTAGAACTGCCCTTCAGGTCGTTCTAGAGAGTGCTGAGCTCAGCTCTAAGCCTCCTCTGCTCCAGACTGAACAAGCCCAGCTCCCTCAGCCTCTCCCCATAGGGCTTGTGTTCAAGTCCCTTCCCCAGTCTTGTTGCTCTTCTCTGGACCCACTCCATAGTCTTTGCTACAGATCTCAATGGCTCTTTCCCTGTGTGTCCCCAGGGCGATGCATCCCCTCAGCCCCAGGGTTCAGAAACCTCCTGCCCAAAAGCACAGCCAGTGCCCTACGATGACAGAGCCCACCAAGAAATCAACATTTCATACTCAGTCTTGTGTCAGCGAACAGCAGTATCAGGGAGGCTTGCACAATTAAGCCATAGTTCGGTGGATGGATGTTAAGCCCTTTGCAGCTGAGCACACTAAGAAAGCATTAGCCATGGGACTGCAGGGAGAAGCAGCACAGGTGCCAGGGGGCGAACAGTGAGGTTCTGCTGCTGCTCCCAGCACTCACCTGGGCACCATCTGCATCCCCGCAGCGAATCGCATGGTACAGGGGGTTCTGGAAGCCCCCAGATCCAGGCTGTGGCTCAGCTGTCACCAGAGAAGCGTCATCCACATCCTCCCCTGGATAATTCTGAAGATGTGGAGAAGGAAGGGGAAGATTTGAATCAGAGGCACTGTAGGTAACACAAGATTATGTTTGCTGAGAGTCTTTATTCTTGCCCCAGCATGTGAAATGTCTGCATTCCTAGGCCTGGAATAAACAAGCAAAGCAGCACAAACTATAGACAGATCCAATAGGGACAGAAAAGTGTCCCAGACTGCCAGCAGATGCCACGGTTCGCTCAGCTACGTACCCACTTGGACCTGCCCGAGAAACAACCACTCCTGACTGGTTTGCACCTTGTTGGTAAGACTGAAATGTTTCCATAAATCATAAAGAGTGCCAATTAATCACCACGAGATTGAAGGACAGGGAACGACTCCAGTAGTCTTGCATTGAAATGGAATTACTTGCGTACATGAAAACAACCGGAAATCTGTGTTAGAACAGCCATCGCCTGTTGTGTGCATTGAAATGGGAAGGAGTGAGGATGGGGATAGTTTGTACCTGGGTACCACAGGCTGGTCACCTCCTGCAGCCAAAGCCACACACGCCACCAGCTTCAAGAAGCTCTGGCTCAAGCTATATATATTTCACATATGGGTGGCTTTAAGCTGTTTTCCACAGTCTGTGGATTGTTTCTCTTGCTCAAATAATTTAGCTTTAACCTGAGGCTGTGGGCTCAATCCTTGCTGTCAAAACCCAGCGTGTAGCTTTGCTTCAACTCCTGAGGGTACAGGGGAATACGGCGTGAATCTCTCTGACTCCTTCAAAGTGTAGCAGAGCTGCTTTATGTTTGGAGACGTCGACATAAATAAAAATAAATCTGACAGGCTTTAGTCTATGTTTCTCCAGTATATCCTTGTCTGCACTGGATTTACCCGAGTTGGTTTATATGTAACGGCTTCAATGGGGATATGTTTACAGTGAGACAGACCCCAATAAATACGAGCAGGGATAAGGGTTCACTCACAAATACATCAAAGCAAAGCGAGGGGTAACATGCGGCCTATGGGCACTGGTGACAATGGGGACCCAGCAGCAATCCCGGCCCATTGCTGTGGTTGTGCTCCACACATGGGCTAAAATAGTTGGGGTCCTTCAGCTCCCCAAGCAAACCAGGATGCTTTAATTGCCACAACAAATGCACATTACGATGCAAACTGCTTCGTTTTCACTGCTATTTTAGCTTGAGTTCAGAGCTACTTTTTGTTCTCCTTAGCAGAGGGAAACAAGACTCATAAAACACTGTAATAGTGTCCAATTACACTTGGAGCTGGAAACCTTAAAGGTTCCAGTGAGAAAAGAGGCCACGTTCCCCTGCTGCTGCACGGCCCCTGTCGTGGGCAGAAAGAATCGGGAATTACAGCACTTTTACCTGCGTAAATGATTACAGAGGAGCTGCAAGCCAAGGTGAAGCTGAGCCTTTAGAAGGTTTATTTTAAGCTCAGACACCATCAAATATGACAGAAACATGAAAGAAACTTCCCCTCGGTGACATGCGGATGAAAATGGGACTGATTTTCTGGTGCTGGACGCTGGCACCCGTACCGTGGGCACTCGGTGCTGGGATCAGCGTCCCCACGAAGGGCACGTTTGCAATAAGAGGCCGCTGTCGGTTTGCCAGTTATTTGATATTTTTAGCTTTTCATCCCAAACTCACTCTCATCTTGCAAAGGTGCTAGCGAGGCAGAACTCTACTGAAACCAACTTCTAATCTAAGTGCATGTCTAATCCATTAACACCGAACCCACCGAAGAGCGCTGGGTCGCATCACTCCGGCCTAATGCATATTCAGCCGAGCTTAAGGCAATAAGAGAACAGGGCTGTGGTTTCGCTCAGTGAAACCTTCAGTGGCAATTTCAGCTGATTGTGTCACCGCTGGCTTCTCCATCCCTGTCCTCCTGCACTCCCTGACACAACCAGATCAGTTCCACCACCCACTTTACACGCCAAGGTAGCACAGGGCACAACGCGCATCCTTTGGGGATGAGACGGATCGGTAAGAAGCAGGAACACCCTGAGTTTGTTCCTGTCATCACGGACTTCATTGCATGATGCCACATGCTGTCCAGACCTGCGTCTCCAAAATAGGTGTCAGCCTCATCGCCTCCCAAAGCCACACCAGCAGCCTCTGAACTGACAGCAGCGCTCGCATCCGCTGCCAAAACCTCGGGACACGAGATCCTTTGTCTCCACATTACACTCATCTCTTCCACTTTTCCTTCAAATAAGATGAATCTTCAAATTTGTCACATAAGTGGTGGTTTCCAAACGTCATTTACCCAGTGGAGGCTGGGGGGGGATGCTGTTCTTCAGGTCAATTTGTGAGTCATTTCGCTTGCCACTCAACCAAGTTTCAGCCACTTAGAGACAATATATCTGAGCTATAAACCTGAACCTCGAAACATAACTCACCAGATTTAGTGAGTGGCCTGTCATCACCGAGAGCAACGATCCTTAACCCCTTATCTAGCTCTGGGGGATCATTATCTGCAGTTGTTAATTTAAGCTTGTTTTAGGTAATAAAAAAGTATTTCTTCCTGCTAAAAATGTGCCACTAATTCTACTACAGCTTCACTATTCAGTTTCATACTAAGACTTAGTATTATTACTGATTTCTCATCAAATTGACGTTCAAATACATAGTGTACACACTAGCCAATTAACATAGATACTGGTCAACTTCCCAAGTGTTTTCACCAGTCAGGGCTGCAGAAGCCTCTGGAAGCAATGAAGCAGAGTTTAATGTGCCCCATTGAGCTGGTCAGTACTCACTAATATTTAGAGCGGAAGAAGAAAATCTCACAAACCAACAACAGCAAGTTGTCCAGGTTGGGAATATAACGATCCCCAAACTTCTAAGGCGAGCACAACGACCACAAAACCCTCGAGCAATCCGTCTGTCAGCTGGGAAGATGGAATTCAGACACTGAATGGCGTCGCGCTTGTGGACAGCTCTATGGAACTAATTTACTTGAAGAAGGAAGAGTGTTTAATCAGTCGGGGTTCAAAAGGCATGTAACTCATGTCAGAGGAGAGCAAAACTGATTGTACACTCATCACAGGTGAACAAAGGATCAGGGAACACAAAACAATTACAAGCAGATAATGAAACAGATAGTCAGCAGCACAGAGCATCTGAAGGTGTAAAGTGCAGGTAACAGCAAGGAGGGCAGGAGGATGGAGAACCAGGGCTGCTCAGGGGCAGCAGGACCAGCCTCCATCTCCCTGGAGTCCCTAGGTCACTCCGAACAAGGGACAGCCCAAATCTAACCATCTGAAGATGGTGTCGTTTGGGAGCCGGTTCCTCTCCAAAACATACTCTGTGGCATAGGCCACAACCACCAGAATGTGGAAGAAATGAACCCATTTCCAACTCCTCCGTTCAAAATCACCAGCACTTCTAGGATGGCTGCTCCTGCCCTTCCTGCTCTGCTGGAGACCCGACACTCGCTCTGCGATGACATGAACTACTGTTCACCAAAACATCAGCTCTGAAGAAGTAATTGCCCCGGGGAGCCCTGAGACACAGTCCCGGGGAGAGGCGGATTAGAGGAATCAGTCTCATTTTCCACCGGAACAGCTGGGAATGTGCAAGCACCGCGGGCGACGATGTCTCAGCTGAGACAGGTTACAAGCAGCTGATGGAAAAGAACGTCTCAAACGGCTCCATCGCCTGCGACCGCTCGGTGTGCTGAGACACAGACATCCAGCGGGATGGGATGTCTGCCCTGCTTTTCTGGAGCAGTGAAAAAGAGAAGTGGCTTTTCTGTCACCTTTTACCAGTGGGGCTGATGGTGCCAACTATCACCCACACAGGAGGGTGGTCTCCAGCCCCACGTGGTACTCTTGATCCCAATGCCAGAGGTTGCAGGGGTTGTGCAAAACGCTGAGCAGCCCAGGCTGAGAGGGAGGACACAACCGCACTCACCCGAAGGGTGAAACTCCTCAGTGTTGTAGAGAACTGGGCAATAATTCCCTCGCTGCTGTGTCGCTGTGGCCCATCGCAAGCGGGAGGATGTCAGAAGAGCCTCTGGGATGGGGCCTGTGCCAGCAAAGCAGGAGATAATTATCTCCTTGGAAGCAACTGGGCCGGTTTATTAGAGAACAATACTCATATTTCCATCTTGCCTGATGATCCCTTATCATTACCCAATCCTCCTGGGCTTCGCAGACATTAGCTAATCTTGTGATAAGAGATTAAGAGAAAAGCCAAGACACGTTCCCAGCCATTAACGGCAACTCCCCCAAAGCCCGGGTGTGTGACGCAGAGATCCGAAGGTGCCTTACACACCTTGTTCTGTTTGAAAGACACAAGTGGAAACCTGATTATTCCCGACCGACCTGCTGGGTACTTAGTCATGGTCATTCAAGTTGTTTTAAGACGAGAAAAATGTTATCATTAGAAGGAGCTGCGCTAGAGCGGGATAGCAATGATAGCTTTGATAATGCCTGCGGAGAGGTGAGCGTGCCAGAGGGTAAAGCACCAATCTGGTAACATTTCTTGCATGCAAAGCAGAGCCAGCTCCAACGGGAAGGTCAGACTGAACACAGGTTGGGATAAACCACGCTGAAACGGGTACGTTTTGAACTGTTACTGCTCAATACGATAACTGCAGTTAAGTGTGTGCATCGCTGCAAAAAGAAACGCAGAGTTGCCCTGAGTGTGTTTGTACATCCACGTGAAGAAAATTGCCTCGAGGACTCTTGACTCCAGCACCAGTTTCCTCCCAACGAGAGCAGTCAACAGTATCTCCTACCGTGGGCAAGAAGCCAGAGCATTGAGTGGTGAAGTGTAGAACCCACCCGGCTCATTCAGCAGAGGATGGTGACCAAGTTTCATGGCATCGCTGCCTGGCTTGGAAACCGCTCTACATCCATAATTTGTTGTGCTACCTCAGCATAAATACAGGATCCCAACATCAGCTTCAGTTTCCAACACTTTCAGAGCCACGCACCCTTTTCTGCACGCAAACGGCACGTTCCGTTAGCCCAAGGTACTTTTGTTTTCAAAGGAGAACATACCAAAGAAGAAAGAACAAAAATAACATCTCTTGCCCAGGATAACACAATAGATGTGTCTTCTGGCTCACTTTCTGCAATGGCAACACTTTTCGAAGACAAAAATACCCCAGAAATGGTCTGTGGTGCGCGGAACAACATTTGATATGAGGACCACAAACCAGCTGATGCCTTTGCTGCAGAATCAGAGGCCATTAAGGACAGCACCTTTCTGAGACACATCCTGCTCCTCTGCCTGCAAAGCAGCGAAGAAAACCTCTCTCCTAGAACACATTTCATTCCGCATTAAACGTTGTGGTTTCTGAGAGCTGCTCCCGTGCAAAACCAACACTGTTACTTATGAAATAATGCATCAAACCCACAGATGGGAATTGGCTCTCCCGGCAGAACAGCCAAAAAAAAACCCAACCCACCAATCTCTCCCTCTTTTTTCCTTTCCTGTAACAAATGGCCTCTTTCCCCAGTCATCTGCGTAACATTTAAAGATTAATGTCTTATGTGGCACAGCACAGAGTCGTTTGCTTCCTTTTAAGAAAGCTTAAAGCTCTTTAGAGACCGGGTTCTACTTCCAGAGTTATCTGTCTACAGAGCAAACACACTTCAGATGCTCAGCCAGCTTCGTAAAGAACGGGTTAGCTAAATGAAGGGTTACCGAGTGCGATCTTAATGAACCTTACTTAGTTTCCGATTGGCTTTCATCTGTTTTATTGCCTGTTCTTTAAATTTGCAGATGACTCGGACTGTGAACAGAGCCTTGGATTGAAAGGCAATTTGCAGGAAGCAAGGAGGGTTGTGCTGTTTAATGGGCAAGGAACTGGGCTGGGATGCAGCTCGATGCACATGGGAGCTCTGCCACCCCCAACCCACCACTTGTCACTTCTCAGCTGCCTTGCAACTAGAAATTGAGGAACCCCACACACCAAACTGCTCTGGATAAGCAGCATCAACCTTTTGCACCAACCAACTCCAAGCACCCACTTGCTCTCTGGTCTCTAAAACACCCTTCACCCCCATGGCACAGGGCATCTGTGCTCTGGGAGTTTGGATCTCTCACCTTTTTGACAGGGAAACCCAGAACAAGCAGTTTAGCTTAAAATTCTCAACTTTTGGCTCACTTCTGATTACTTTCAGTGCTTGCTGCTCTTTGCTCTCCCTTGTCCTGCTGAGACGGTGTGAACTTGCCAGTAACATCGGTAAAATGTAGGAGTCTGAGACAGAAGTTACTCCTGGGAAATATTATATATTATTTAAATTATTCTATCGGAATAACAACTCAAGCAGAGGGACAAAGTCAAATGCCAGGCCCCACACCGGCTGTTACAGCCACTCCACGGAGACCTGTGGAGAAGCAGCTCTCATGTACCAGGAAACTCCTCAGAGACTTGGAGATGTTAAACAAGAAAGAAACACAACGGAGGAGGCTGCCAGGCTCCGCTTGCTTTTAAATGGAACAGTCTGCTCGCTTCAAACCCTTTTTCTGGTCCGAGCTGGTATTTTCCCTTCCACAGGATGTTTGGAAATGTCTACCTTTGTTTTCAAAGCGCCCACAGCTCTTCCCCTCGGGATTCCCGCGGCAGAGCCAGGCGCCCTGCCAGCCCCGGCTGAGCCCTGCGAGCAAGGGGGCTGCCAGGGACTTTCTCCAGCCCTTTCAAGACCTTTGGAGGCCACCGAGCGAAGCAAAGAGGCCCTGGTTTAATGGAAACCCCGGCCCCAGGGAGGAAATGCAAACAGGATCTCGCCCTGTCTTGAGGCCCTCGGGCTTTTTGGGGGAAAAAGGTGACGGTACAGCTGCAGTGACAGAAATGGCTTAGCAGAATAAGACAAAGGCACTTCTCACAGCTTCGTCTTGTGAGTCTCATTTGCTGACACAGCCAAGTTTTGCTGATGTCAGCACTACGAACCAGCCATATGTCCTGGGGTGGGTGAAGGGTCTGGTGTGTGTTACACGGGGACAGGGACACACTGGGGGAGCCCCCCGCACCATTGGGGCCAAAACACCAGCGGAGCCCCCGGCCCACACAACGGACCAGAACCTGACTGGTTTGATACTCACCCTGCGCTGAGTCTCAATAGAATTCCACTGATTTCAGTGGATTGGCATCAATAGAATGTAACAGCCTGGGCCTTCTACCACAGCTTTGACACTGACTGGAGCAGAGGGGGGATCAGGATCAGGCCCTGAGCAGGATCAGGCCTTTCTGTCAGCACTTGGGGCGATGGGGTAGATGCCTTTTTCTTTAACTGCCTCTTTCCAGCTGAGAGAATAACACTTTGGTGAGTCAATGATAAAATAGTTTAATGTAATAAACATGAATCTGTCAGACTCAAGTGCCCTAAAATATTCCAGGCTGCAAACGCAGGACCAACAGCGAGCTTGTTGATACAGCCTCAAGCCAGAACTAATCAGACGGAGACACCATTTGCTTTCAATAGAAATTATATTCAAGAGGGCTGCTTCCTGCTTGCAGGGAAAGACGGGAGGCAAAACAGAGCGATGTGGCACACTGAAAGCAAAGAGTTCTCTCCCATCAGGCTAAAACACCGTGGAGTTTCAGTATCTTGCAGGGAAAGCGGCTCGTTGTTTGACTGGAGATCCTGCTGACTCAGCTCGCAGCTGAAGTTCTCCCCGGGAAGTAAAACCATACAAATAAATAAAATAGACCTTTTTGTGTGCAGGGTTGTAAATAACGGGGAACGAAAGCAGAATCAGCAGCCAACAGGCTGGGGCTGTAAAACTGCACATGTTGGTGCTGCATCAGGACAAGCAAACAGTCCTCTACCTCCTTGATCTGGCACAGAGATAACATTAATTAGCCTTTCAAGTGGTCCTTTGATGCCTTGGAAAGCCAATGTCACCGGGTTCTGGAGTCTCTGCAGGCAGACTCAGAGAAGAACTGGCAGGAATTCAGTGCAGATGCTTTCCAGCCTCCGTTATGCTGGGTGTAAATCCAGCCCAGCTCTGCTGACAGGAGAGAAGTTGTGATTTACATGAGTGCAAATGAGAGCAAAATTCCTTGGAATTAGCCCTCTGAGATAATTCGATCTGATCATTAGGGATGGGTAATTAAAACCGCTTGAGCCTGCAGCCACACATACACATACAAAGCACCAAGCCCGAGTTCAGCAGAAGTGTGTTTAACTTTAGCTCACCATTTTCACAACATTCTTATTTTCCAGTTCTACTTTGCTGGGCTCCTTCCAGCACCTCCATAAGCGACAACACGTGATGGCACTTTTCCTTTGAGAACTGCAGGTCCCAGGGGAGATTAAACCCCCTGACCTGTTCCTGCGAGATCCGCAGCTCTGCTTTGCAAATTCAAGGACTCGAGGAAACTTGGAGTGGATCCAGGTTCAAGGGAACTGAACACAGATGTGACAAAGGCTCCCTGGTGCTACAGTAATAAATAATAATTAATAACAATTAATCACTTAATGACGAGCTTCCCTGACCAGTCATGATCACCATTTCATGGCCGATACCCCCCATGCTTTGAGACAGATATGGCAGGCTTGACCTTTCCTCCTCACCAGCTTTACGCTGTTATAATTTTGTTAAGTCAAACCCTCGGCTTGTGTAAATCTGCACAGCTAGAGTGACTTCTGATTTATGCCAGTACAGGAAGGGAATCACATCCTCTACATATTTTACCACCCTAACAGCCTTACACATGTGAGGCAGAGACAAACACAGACTAGGACTCTTCTCCTTAAACTGCTGTCTCTTCCCTGCAGAGAGGAAAATCAAATCAGCTCTCGGGCTCCCAGGTACGGATTGTTCCAGGGTCAGGAAAGGAAAACTCCTGCGTCCCATGCAGTTGCTGTTCTCCTCCTTCAACATATCACATGGCAGCTGAATTAGTCCTACGCTGACTAATTACATTTGATCACCTCTGAAACATCAGCTCTCAGCCAGTAGAAGAGGGACTGTGTATTTGTAGCTGCATCCCAAACCCTACCTGACTTTCTGGAGGAAAAAGAATAGGAAAGAAACACTCCTCCCACCCCCAGAAGATCTTTTAATATCCCTTTCTTCCTCCTCCTGTGGCTCTTTTCCCATGGCCACGTCAGACTGCCTCCGTGATTGAAGTGAACTCCTTCTGAAGGTTTTATCTCTTTACCAGACTCGAGATGTTCCAGCCCAGCGCTCTCCCCGCTCCTGATGTTCTTATTATCCTCATCCTCATCGGACCGAGTCATTTTGTGCTCCTTTTGTTACGCTCCCTAGAACAGCCTGTGTTAAAGACACTTCCAGCATTGTTAATGCTTTCGCAAAGTTCTTTTTATTTCTTCTACAGCCAAACAATAATCTAAGAAGCCGTATTGGAGGTAACATATTAGAAAGTGCCTGCTTTATTATCAGCGCAATATGGGCCTGTAATCTGATAATGATAAAAATCTGGCCCTTTGCTTTGGCTCTTATCATTTAATTGGAGCGAAGGAGCGCATTTGTTTGCTAATAATTTTATAATTGGTACTATCTGCCGAGACCCATCAAAGGAACAGTGCGCAACGACCGCTTTCAGAACAAACCATCTCCCTGATAAAGAGAGCGTTATGGCATTTAAATGTTCCTGTTATTGTTTGCAGAGCGCGGGTGCCCTCGAGCACCCACAGCAGCACTAACCCCCACCTCTGTGTGTCCCCCCAGCTCCCGGCCCACACACCAACCTGTGGGCTGTTACCAGCGGAGCTGGTGGCTTTTGCAATCCCTTCTGTTCCAGTTTCACCAGACATCCCAATATTTTGACAACGCCAGGATGTGTCTCTTCACACTTGTGTCTCCACGCGGCTCCCAGCCCGACTCACCTGAGGCATCTCCTCTCTCGCTCCACCATCTGCTGTGAGCAGAGAGGGAAAGCAGAGACAGCTGGATCCGCACAGGGTGTGAAGGGAAGCACACGCCAAAGGGTTTGTTTCCCCCACCAATGAAAACACTAAGGATGTGTCTACACTGACAGTCAAGCGGGAGCCAAATCTGCTCTTCAATCCAGAGCCACGCTGTTGGCATTGGGCTGGGCTCTGATTAGACCGGAGTCGCTACAGTCCAGCCCACCAAGAGCTGCCCTGCGCTTGGCAGCTCTTCCCCACCCCATGGGGGCTTTGGCTGGGGCTATAAATACAGCAAAGGAAAACAAACCCGTCACAGATTGGTCTTTTGCCTGAGGGTAAATAGCACGGTTTGGCTAGTTGCCACAGAACTGAACTCTTCCTCCCCAAAAACACAGCCAGAGTGCCTGTTGGGATGAGTCCCTGTATCCTCCTGCCCGCGTGCCATCTGGGACGGTGGTATTTGGACCAGCCAAAACTACACCAGGGAGTGAGCTAGCAATTAAATACTCTGGGCAAACGAAGACACTGGGCACCCTGCACTGACCAAGGCTCTGGAGCCCCCCTCAGCGCAGGGTGGACACGTCCCTCTGAGCAGGCTCCAGCAGCACCACACATGGCGGCCAACCCGCTGCAAATATCCCTAATGCAAACAAGTTCTAATAAGCTCTTGCTCTTGTAGTGCTGTTTGCATTAAGGCACTTAATGCAGGCATTTTAACAATTACATGTTTGTTTAAATCTCAGCTAATATAACAGTAACCAGAGCCTAATGAGAGCCGCTCCTGCTCTGAGCTGCCCTTGTGCCTCCCTCCTCTGAGTCGTGCACCCAGTGCAGCACCTCTGAGATGGAAGCAACGCGAATGGCGGGTTAAGCAAAAACCAACACACATAATAAAAAAGAAAGCTGAGAGTGATGCATTCACTTGACTCCCAGACATAAACGCTGAAGAAAACCAGCCAAACTCATCAAATAAATGAGAGGTATAAAGCCAGCATCAGCCCCGCAAGCAGAACAACCGAACAGCAGCACAGGCGCAGCTCTGCGGCAGAGCTGGCGCTGCGTACGGGTGGGAAACGATGGCACAGAGATGTGTTCTGGAGCATCGCGCTGCTGGTTGAGGCTCTGTCACTTCACCTAAAGTCTGGTTGCAAGTCCTGCCCACTCCACCATTCCACCGACATTTATGAACCCAGAGCTTTATGATTTCATTCGGCTTCTGCAAGATCTGGCTGTCTAGGTTTATTTATCTGAGTTTTAAGTGTTTTATGCAAATTCTAGTGCTTGTGAAAGGCCCTGGATTCCCTGGCATGGAGAGGAAAGTGCTCTGTTTGTTCACAGGGCTGTCACAAGCTGCAGAGGGTCTGGCCCAAGCTCTGGAGGGATTCCCGAGGATACAACTGGGCTGTTTAAGGTGCTGTTGTTTTGACATCGATTTCCATCCACATCAGTGCACAGAGACTAAATGAGGGCCCTGGAACTCACATGCATTCAGCCAAAGCAGCTGAAAAACTTATTGCTCCCACCTGCAGGGGCTGGAAGCTCTTTGCCAGGAGCCCTGGAAGCTGGCAGGGCACACAATGTGATGTGCTGCACGGGAGTCACAGGGCTGTGCCTGCACCAGAGGTTTTCATTGGCTTTATCGTACCAGTCAAAAGCCCGATTGAAACGAAACCAAGGCCCAGATCTTTGTAATTTCATCTGCTGTCTCAGTGATGTGACAAAAATGGGAGACAACACGACGATACCTGGAAAGAAGCAGAGAGGGGCTCTTGAACGATTCGACAGGGACTTGCAATGCATCAGGCATTCTGCGCGCCCTGGAGCTGAGCCCAGATGTGCAGCCACCCCCACTCCCAGTGCTGGACTCAAAAGCTGGACCTTGGCTCCCAAACTTCCCCGCAAACACCCAAGACAAACGGAGAAGCAGAAATGACCCACAAGCTCCGAGCACCGCCTAATCAATTACCCCCAACCATTCCCTTTCTATAAAAATAGACACAATATTTCCTTTCCTCTCTACTTCTCAGGGCAGTTCAGAGGATTAATTAATATTGGATACACGTTTGGGTCTGACACACTTTATAAACAGTTAGTATTAATCAGATTGGAATTGATCAGCTCCGGCTCAGCGCAGCCCTTGTCAGCCCCTCTCACATCTCGGTGCTGATTGCTGATGCTGTGATACACGACTGTGCTGCAGCTCAGCCCAGGAATGACTGTTGGGACAGTCTAACACTGTCTCTTAAACCATTATAGCATCTCCCTACCCCTCCCATGCCATGCGATACGCACAATGCATCCCTGACATCATCCAAACTAAGTAGAAGAAAGGGAGGGCAGAGGATTTACAGAAAGTATGGCATGTGAGGCAGCAGTGAATGTCTGTGTCACCAGCCTCGTGGCCATGCCTGGCATTCAGCCCTGTCCTCCATGCCGATCTTTGTCCAGCCTTGCCTTCTCATTATTGCCCGCCTCCCACCTGTACCACAGTGTGCAGCCCGCCCTTCACCCTGCACTGTGCTTAAACCCTGGGATCAACAAACAGAAATACTGCAAACACATGCTGTTCACCCCCTGTTCTTGGCTGCTCGACACATGGTGTCAATCAGCCTTCAATTCAGGTGTCAATAAAAGCTGCTCTTCTGACTGCGAGGTCTCTGCTAAGCGTGGCTTTTGGGAGCGGAGAAGCTCAGCATCATGCCCTGTGTGTCTTGTTTACCCCGAGTGATGTTACACAACAGGCTCCTCCAAAAGCAGCTCTGCAACTGTTTCCCATTTTGAGGACACACTGAAGAATTCCCCATGTGGGACACGGGAGCACGACAACCTCAGTGCCACACACATGAGCAGCGAGCACTCCAAGGAGCAGCTCCTGTGCCATCACATCAAGCAGTTCACAACAGTGCCCTGAATTACGGCTCCATCTGCAATCAAGGGAGAGCAGAATCAGCCCCTCCAAGGGCAGATGAACTTGCTCCAAGATCAGTGTCTGGGTGGAAGGACACTCGCTGCCCGCTCTCCACCGACGCTGGAAGGACATCGATGGGATGTCTTGCTTGCAGAGACTGCTGTCACTTTGCCCTGTGTGCTGACAGGGAGCAGGTAAAAACCTCGGCTTGGCAGTTCTGTTGTGCAGTTCATCTTGCGACAAGTTAGTAACATGAAAAAGTGAAGTGCCAGACTGGTGAGGGAGGAACTGGGACCTACTTACCCCACTTTCCCTTGCAATATGACAGAACAAGCTGACTTTCCCCAGCTATAGATAGACCAAGGCATGTCCTATATCCTGCCTGCAGAGCCAAGTGATGCTGGCTCAGCATTAGCCTGGCCATCCTCCAAAATTGGATTTCCAATTAATAGCATCGACTCATCACAGAGAAGAGGCAGCTCAGGTCTTAGTTGAAGGTCAAGGAACTTCAGGCAGCACAGGGCAGATTTACACACCAATTAAGTTCCCAAATCACCTGCAAGGCACAGGAGCTTTTAGATGAGCTCAAGGTGGCTGATCCTAAACCCAGCAGCAGTGCAGAAATTGGGAGAGGGGAGAAGAGAGCAAGGTTTTCCCCCACCCCGGTAGCCACAGGGATGGAAGGGCATTTTCACCCTCAGCCAACAAAACCACACACCACCTGGACTACAGGAGAAAAGAGCCATAGTAGAATTAGGATAAGCTTAAGGAGACTCAGCTCACTCCGAACCTTCCATGCTGAAGGGTTAAGAGCACCCAGTCGGCCTCAAGCCGTTCCCAGTGTGGGACTGGGCCCTTGGAAACAGGCAGAGAGCACAAAGCGGTGCCTTAAAGCCACCGTTTGCATTTGGAAGCATTTCCCCTTCTCCTGCTTGGGCAAAGGTTCAAGATTGGATCTCGGAGGGGAGAAGAGGGAGGAGAAGATATTTTATTTATAACTGCACATTCATTTGATTAAGAGCTGTTTCTGAAAGATTTGCCTGAAACAATGCGAAGGGAAGGGGTGGGGCGGCGGCAGAGAAATCCTGCAGTAGTTTAATCCGAGTGGCGCTGCAGAGGGTTGGGAGAGCTCATTTCTGACCAAAAAACCCAGCAGATCCTGGGAGATGCTTTCTTTGCACACACCCCCTTGGAATAAGGAGGCTCTGTGCTGGACAAAACACCAGTGTCATTCCAGCCATGGAAAAGGGGTGCGCTTTCAATGAAAGGACCAAAAAAATCCATCTGCCTATACTCACCGACGACCTCCTCCTCTCCCCGAGGGTGCTGCAGCTTGGCAGGACGGTTTAATCACCTTATCAGTATTTTCCCTTCGTATAAATTCACACATAAAAAAAAAAAAAATATCAATTAACTACCAGTGTTGTTGATTATAAATCAACTATTTAC
Organism: Patagioenas fasciata; assembly: GCF_037038585.1. Taxonomy (NCBI): domain Eukaryota; kingdom Metazoa; phylum Chordata; class Aves; order Columbiformes; family Columbidae; genus Patagioenas; species Patagioenas fasciata. The sequence continues at coordinate 3,552,272 of NC_092546.1, read as the reverse complement.
ATAGTTAATTACTATATCTTTAATAAATGGTATGCAGGAAAGGAAGCTGACAAAATATAGCCATTCTTTTGGTGCTATCAATTATTCGGAAGGGAAGGCAATTACACTAAATCTTTCTCCCACCTAGCTCTCTTGTCAAGGGAAATATCTCCCCCTCCTTCATCCCATCTAGAGCCTGGAACCGGGCCTCCAACATCACATTACTAAATTGCTTAAGCAGCATTTTAAATAACAAAAAGGGATATCATTTAATTTTTTTTCGAAACATGAAAATCAATAAGCTGTCCTTCAGCTTCCCTGAGTGATTGGCCAGGGCTACCTCTCTCGGAGCTAATTCAATTTTCAGCCTTATCCAGAGCAACCAAGGCTTCAAAAAATAATCAGGCTGTTCTTATGCGCCCATCTGGGACTTCATCGAGGAATTCCCTTCATTGAATTAGAGATCTTGTGCTTTTTTGAAAGGAGATGCATTCCTGACACTACTTGGAGGCAGTTTCTGATCAATAACCCTCGCTGATATTTTTAGCTGCACTATGGCTCCCAGTTCCTTGCTCCATGTACAGTGACATGGAAACCAGTATGGGATGGGGAGCCCATTGCCTTGGACTGTGTGGGTGAGGATCTCTCCAAGCTGGATGTCCAAGAAGTGTCAACAGTTGTTTTCTACCTGGAAACTCTTGGTCCCGAGGTGCGAGGAAGGGGAGACTTCACGATGCTGAGCACCTTTTAGCAGGGAGCCAGGTTGAACAAGGGCACGCTCACAGTTTCTGAGCTGGTTATTTCAGGTCTGTAAGGCACCTGGCACGGTTCTAAATGCCACTGTATTATCAAAGATTATCCGACCTCATGAAAAACCCAATGAACACGGGCAAACACAAAAATCCCTCCACTCTCCACAGCCACTGGGTACTAAGAGCAAAATAGGAATTCAGAGCAGGTGTCCCCCCACCAAGCAGCCTGTCTGTGAGAGTGGCCAGCAGAGGATGCTTAGGGAAAGAACAAGAAACAAACAAGTACAGCCTGAATTTATCCCTTCCCAGCTCCCAGCAATCACTGAAATGAAGGCTCTCAGAGCCAGCCCTTGCATCTGGACCATCCTTTTTAATAGCTACACTCCAGGTATTCCTCTGATCGGGGACTGGCACCTGCAGGCCCTTCCTTCTGAGACTGCAGCTCCCTACCCTGGGACTCTGATGCAAGGGGTGACAGGGAGGGATAGAAAACAAGTCATTTCTTTACGACAGCTTATAAGATTCAGGGAGGAATGATCACTCATTAGAGGTTTCACAGGAAAATGAAACAGAAGTATAAATCTGCACTGGAAATCTTGACGTCAGCTCCAACATTAGGTCATGCAGCACAGAGGGAGATCCCTGTTCAATTCACTGAGCTTATTGACTCATTCATCTGAATCCTTCTAGTTTCATCTCATTACAGTCACCCACCCCAGAGCATAAACGATGCTGTAGCCATTAACGGGCTGATTAGCACTGCCCCATTTTACAGACAGACCGGGATAGGAGAGGAAGGTACGGTGACCTCCCCAAGGACAGATGCTGCAAACAGAAGAGCGCTGGCCCACTTCTCCTCGCTTTATCCACACCAGAGATCGCTCCCTCAACCCACGTCTGTGTGTTTTCCAAAGCGTGTGCATTTACACGGAGCCCAGTCACAACAGAGCAAATCTGAACATCCACCCAACCGCCATAAACAACACTCGCTTTGAAACATTTTCTCCATCTTTCAAGATTATTGCAGCATCTGTTGATCACATTAAGTTGTAAGTGTGCTGTCTCCATGGAGACCGCAGAGTCTCCCTGGGTTTCCAGTTACTGTATGTGGCTTCGACTGAAAGCAAAGTCACCCAATGAGTCAATCTTTATTCCGTGTAATGAAAGGAAAGGATGTCACCGGGCTGATTGTTAGATATGTTGGATAATGAAGCTAGATCTATCATTACACTTCCTTAAAGAGACATTGGTATGGAAGTGACACCTCCAATGGGGATTTGTGTAGCGTTTTGTGAAAAGACAGTCCTTCAAAGCAGCAGGCATCCTTCTTCCTCGAAGAGATCTCCATTCATCCATAGGGAAACTCTCCCATGAATTTGCACAATAACCATGAAATAACCAGAAACTATCCTGTGAAACAAGGAGCCACAGATAAAAGCTGCTCTTCAAGGGGAAAAAAAAACCCAGTTAAAATCTCTTTTGCTCTTAAGCAGCTTGGGGGCCCCTTCAAGAAAAGGCAAATATTTTTTGTAATGGATGAGGGTTGAATTCAAGAGCATTCAGGCAGCACACAAAGTGACAACAGTAATGAGGAAGCGCAGTTAATTTGGCTTGCAGACTTCATTCTGTCAAATGATTGGAAGCCCTGGAATTCTGTTTTTTAACTGTGCATTTGCTTTTAATTCTTGTAAAGGGAAAAAAACCCATCATAACATCTGAATTCAAATCCTACAGGAAGCAATTTAAACACCAAAGCAAGTAATGACATGAAATGAACCACCTCTTACAGCAGATGCATTATAAATGAATAAAAGAATAAATATCTTTTTCCTGTTCTCCCAAGCTAAGAAGGCAACAGAAGCTGACCAGGCTTCACATCCTCTACATGGAGACTTGATTCAAGAGGCTTTCCTGCAGGGCCAGGGTAATCTGAACTGATGACAGAGGAATACTGCGAGCAGTATCCTGATCCATCCCTGTATTTGTGCTTCCAGCCAGCTCATCACCATTTGTCCCTTCTCTCCTCCATTCTGTACAGACCTTTCTCCACACTCTCCACCTGCAGTTCCTGCATGAACTGGACCATTTGAGTCACTTCTGCCCGAGCAGCAGCAGAGTCGAGAAGCCCCTGCTCCAGATGGCTTGATCTTCCCCTTTCCAGAGAGCGGGTTACTCCCCACGTCTCCCCCAAAGCAGGGAAACTGAGGCACGGAAGTGCTGCACAGCCTTGACTGGTGCAAACAGATGTGACGCTACTCCGCACTTTTTATTCTCATTCACAACAGAACACAGCAGCTGCGCGATTCATCGGGCTGAGGCAACCTGCCCTTGAACTGGTGCGACTGGCTGACGAGGACGGATCTGGAACAGCGCTCCCAGCCACACCAGTGTTCTGTGTCTTCCCTCTTATTTACACCCATCTCTTTCCAAAACAAAACCGCAGCAAAACACTCAACACCATCACTTGCCCCAGGATGAGGGGCCCTTTAAGGGGCACTGAGTTTTGCTGTGGTTACAGGCTCTGCACAGGCAGAACAAACCCCTGAGATGATTGAGTGTGGCATCCCAAAAGGAGGGGAGGGAACACAAATAAACAAACTGCTCTACTCTAAATGAAAGAGCTGCTGGATTTAATGTGACAGGGCCTGGGATGCTTCATTTGACACAGACTGGCAGCAGTCTGGTGATTGGCAAGCGCTCGGAATAATGGCTCTCTGGACTGTCATAACATTGCAGGATCATCTGCAGAGCAGCCCAGCCAGCCTGGAGCAAAGCGTGGGATCTGCTGGATTGCAGTTCAAAATGAAATAAACTCAGCGGCGTGGGCCTCTCCGCTGTCAGAACCTGTGAGGAGGCGACCTGCAGGGTCCAGATCACACACACCTGGTTGAGCTCTCGAATGCCGTCTGGGTACCCGTATCTCTGGAAAGAGCTGCTCTCAGGCCAGGCAGAACTGCAAACTTGTTGCTTCTCGTGTTTATCCACAAACAGAAAACCTTGAAGAGGCAAGGAGGAGAAAAGTTTCACTGAACTGCCCTCAGGAGTGTGCTGCAGAGAACTGACTCCATTCGCCCCTTCATCCTGCAGCCTTGTACTAATATTTGCAGCCCTGCAATGCAGCATCACTTAGTCCAGGACCAGGTCCCACCAGCTGAGCTTGTCTCCACCCTCATGCGCAGCTGGAGAAAGGTGGAGGCTACAACTTTGCACACCAGAGCCAGGCCAAGGCTTCTCAGTGCTGGAGGAAGGATTCAACCTTATTTTTAGGACATACGCAAGAGAATGGAGCTGAAGGGATTCCCAAAATGGGGTCTCTTGGACACGACCACCACTGGCAAAAGTCTAAAGCTCAGCAGGATCTGTGCCTTTCCTTCCCACAAAAGAGGAGAGCAGGAGCATGGCAAAGACAAATCTTCCCCCAAATCCCCCTTGAGCATCCCTATGCACACCTAGCAACACCCCAATGATTTTTTAAGCTATCTTCTCTGGGAATAGCTGGCTTGCCCTCTTCTAAAGCACTCCAGCATCAGAGGGCTCCAAATATCTGAAGTTCCAATTAAAAACTGCCACCCTTACAGAGCTAGGCAGTATGGGGCACTGCTGAAGCTGTTATGGCTAAGCTGCTTCAAACAGAGTGTGCACACACATGTTCCAATAGCTGTGTCCACAGCTGAAGCGAACACGCAGCTAACGCTCTCCACTGCCTGTGTGCAAAGCGCCATTTCTTCCCCCTTAATTCCACTGCATTTGCTGAGCTGGGTGCAGAGCAGGGAGGATGTTGTTGGCATGGTTTGGAGCCTGGGTACAGCTTCCTGCTCTGGTCCCAGAGCTGCAGCTCCTCCGGGATGTTATTTCCCCCTCGCTCTTGGCTGAGTAAGCAGAGCAGCTGTTTGGGTGGGAAAGCACTTGTGTGCGAGCAGCGCTGCGGCGCCGGCGCTGCCCAAGCTGTATTTACGGTTTGCAAGGCTCAAAGCTGGCAGCGCCTGCCTGAAAAAGGCTGGTTCAGAAAGCTGGGGCTGGTTCCAGAGCCACAGTCAGTTTGCAGTGGTGGAGGAGGATGTTTCAAAACACTCCAGGCACTGGCTTCCTTCGAGGTTAATCCATGCGGCTCCTGCCTTGTGCGTTTTTGAATATTAACAATCCCTGCAGCAGCAATGCAGTGCCTGCGAATCCTTCCTGATAGCCACTCTCTAACAAGAAAGAAAATAATCAGGCCCTTGGCTACACCAGCCCTGCACCTTCCCAAAACTAAAAGACCAAAAGAACACACTGAGGGCCAACATATCCAGAAGTTAACCCGATGGGCTGTTCCCTTTCTCTGCAAGATGCCATCGTTCCTTCTGGCCAAAGTCTTCCAAGTCAATGGGTGTTAAGAGCACTGGGAAAAACATCGGCTCCCCTTACTTAAAGAGAAATCCTTTTTTTTAAAGGGCAGCTGGTGACACCTACAACCCCAGTTGCTAAAATCAGCATCATCTGTTATTTCCCATACCGTCGCAAAATGTTCCATTTTATCCGAGCTAAAAACAGCTTTTCTCTGCTGGAAACATGCAAATATCATTCCTTCATAAAGAAGCCACCAGATGGGAACTTAATAACTGTAGACTCTAATTCGTATTGCCTGGAGTTGCAAAAAAACACCAAACTTTGAAAATTCTTGTTTATACCCTGCATATTTGATGGCTTAAATATGTTTCCATGCACAGGCATCTGGCCCCCAGCCAAGCTGTGTTAATACTGTTTCTCCATGCAGGACACAAGCTGAAATGACTAGTGCTGGTTTGGGCTTGCCATGGTTCTTTCTGTAAAAGGGAGATTTGCAGGGCGTAATTGCTCTGAAGGTGAGCTGGTGGGGGTACAGCAGCTCTCCGAAAGTTGCCCTTTTTCTCCGTGCTTGTTATTTTACTCAGTGTTCTTTTTTTTTTTTAATATAAAGTCCATACCCCCCCATCAAAATGTCTGTGAAGCGAAGCAGACATTTTTCTGCTCTCGCAAAAGCATGTGGGAGAGAAAATTTTATTGGAGTTTTATGGATGCCTAAATGGTTCTGCTGTAGGAGGGAAAGAAAAAGAGCACAGGAAAGAGATGGACAACAAAACACAAAGCAAGAGTGATACCCCTCTGTGCTCTAAAACTTGAGCAGGGGAATACAGAACCCAGAAACAGCGCAAGGAATAAATTCTTCATGGATCCATTTATAACCAGAACAAGTGTTTCCAGTGCAGGGAATAAAAGCAGGTCCTGCCAGGGCAGCTCTCACATGTTAACTCTAACCCTTCTCTAGCACTCTCACAGAACATCTTGGTGCAGGCTGGGCCTGGCTTTGCATGCAAGCAGCTTTCAGCAGCTTCCTGCAAGGCCTGACTTAACTCACACTGACAACCAGAACCACCCCCAGTTGTCACTTGTTCAGCTCATCGCACCAGGGTGACCCCAGTACACACACTACGAGCATCAAGGCCACTGTCTGTGCACTTTGCATGCTGTGTCTGTGATCAGATCAAGTTCCTGTAATGGACAGCATCAGTTTAACACACACAGGAACCTCCTGGATTCAGTTAACACCCAGGTTATAACCTTTGTTTTAAGTATGAATTATAGTCTTATCTAAAAGGCTTTCGTATGGGTGTATCTGTTACTGAGTATATTATACCAAAGGCTGTTGTTGAAGACTGCCCACTAGTGAGGGCTGCGGAAGTACAGAATAGACTTGATCCAGTCCATCTCCAGACCCAGCCCAGGTTGGTAACAATCCAGAGGTAAATGAGTGTGTAATCTCATCTCATTTCCTAATGGGAAGCAGAGCTGCCACTATTGCTACACAGCAAGATCAGCTGGGCAGGAGCACATAAATCCAGATTCTCGATCCATAAGCAAAGCAGGAATGACGACAAATGCAGCTATTAAAAAAGGAGGCTCATTGTCCCTCTGACACCGAACTGGAAGCCCAGGAGATACGAGAGAAAACCACAACTCTTGTTGGAAAATGTGTCTTGACCACCCATTCACCTCAAGCAAATATGAGAAGTTAAGACCCATTCTCTGGAGATTAATCCAGAAAGAGAGGCCTGAGACCTCACCTAGGCAGTAAATGGTAATTAAAACCTGCTAAATCTACCATCAGCTTTTTTGCTCTGGTTATACAGCGGAGAAAGAAGGGGGAAGCAGAGAGGGAGGGAGGCATTTCATACTTGCATCTAACCTGTTTTCCAGATGAGTTTTTCAACAATCAGATTCAATCTACTGTAAAAACTTCCCAGGGAGAGAAACCCTCAGCGCATGAACCAAAAATGTAATGATCTGGGAAATGTTTTTCTCTTTAGGGGAAAGAAAACTAGTTTCACCTTTGTGCTCCCACTTTTATTGTTCACAAACTATCCGGATTTCTTTGCTCCAGAGGGGGAGGCACGGTGACGGAGCCATGACACTGAGCCACATAAAGGCACGAGAATTGGGCCCTGGTCAAACACACTGCCCCTTGGAGAGGCTGCCAAACTGCGTCAGATTCTCTGTGTCTGCTCATTCTCATCACATTAAGCACTATCCCGCACTCTACCAGGAAGAGACTGGCTTCAATGCGTGGTTTAATAAACCTGCAGCAAATTTATAATCATTAGCTAATATATTTTTACATATTTTTGCCATCTGTGGCAGCATCCACCCCTTTGGTGACTCTTGCTAAGTGCCTGGCCTCGATGGCTTCCTGTGGCAATGAGTTTCATAATCATTATGTGGTATGTTAACAAGCACTTTTTCTGTCAGTTAATGCAGTTCTGGCTACTCCCAAATTCTGCTAAAAGGTCTGGTCCCTAATTGATGCTGCTGTGCCACTGAGAATCCCCTTGTGACCATCATCACTCAAAAAACGACTCCTTCAGAACTTTACAACTAGGTTGTAGCAAGCACCTTCATAATCCTGGATACAACATGATTTAGAATGTGAGGGAAAAAATATATCACATTAGCTGAGATCATCAACAGAACAGGCAGAACAGGGAGCTGAGGAGAACTGCCACACTCACTGCATTGAATATTTCCTGCAGAACAGCATAGAGCAACAGGGAGAAACCTTCAGTCGCCACCTTGAATACCTGAAAATGCCCAGGGTGTAGGCAGGTAAGGAGTTTCCACATTATTCCCAGTAAAATGTTAACCTGATTCTGCACCTGCTGATCCGCAGGCCCCATTGCTCTTTGATTACCTGGTCCCAAAGGCCGGTGTTCATGTTAATCTCACACAGCACTAGACGCCAGAGCAAAGAGGACCACAGGCTGCAGCCCAGGGCCACATAAACCCAACCGGGATTTAAGTAGATCCTGTGTCATCCCCAGAGGGTGGCACGCTGAGAACTGGGGCTTCAGAGCTGAATCCCACTGAGCCTGGGTCCTCTCCCCAGGACAGAGCTGACCCACTTCATAAACGGTGTTCTCCTCCTTCTACACCCAAATGCCGCTGTATCATTTAGTACTATCCACGGGCTAATTTTCTCCCTCAGGGATGGTAGATTAGATCCCACAATTTCTCTCTCTCCCCCTGAGTTTTCAAAAGGTCTTTCAAGTGTAATAAACCCAGGTATTTATATATCAATCTGCGTTACCTGAGGCACATATTATGAAGGCCTGGGTCATAGCAACATCATTATAGTGAGTTTTAAAGAGAGCTATGGGAACAGATAGGGAAATAATTCTCTCTCCATGGTGCCCTTTCTATTTGTATGCTGAAGCTCTCTGCCTTGGACACACCTTCAGAAACACAGTATTTTACACCAGAGCTGAAAACATCAAGGTAAGCAGCAACCAATCCTCCAGAGCTAAACAGCCTTTTCCCCTTTAAATTACAGGCACTTCCACATCACCTTGGCTCCTGTCTTCTGCTGCTTCCTCCTACTACTTAATCCCTTGAAGCTGTTGCACACCTGCAGTCACCGCTTTTCAGAGCATTTGGGCTGCATTTTTACACTGCCAGGGACATTCCAATGTGAGAAGAGGTCACAGCTTGGCTGCCTTGGGGAGCAGCACCAGCCCCTCTCTATATTCTGCATGGCACCGCAGCAGCTCAGCTTCAAGCAATCTGTTCAGTCACAGACCCTAAGGCAGATTCTTCTATTTCAGCACAGTATTCTGTTGGACTAGAGGCTTAAACTGGACCCAAAAAGGCCCCCAAACACCTGCAGAACTCCTTGGTACAACATTTCTCTGATATCAGTTTACCGAGTTCCTAAAAAACATAGCACACATTTCTGACTGAAGGAAAAAAAACACATAAAAGGATTTCAAAAGGGTCATAATCTCTCTTGCTTACTCACCAGCCAACACAAGCAGGTCAGATCACTCACTCCAATAACAGCATTTTATTGTTGTATTCACAGGCCAAAGGAAAATCAGGTGCCTCTGGCACTAGCTGATGTACAAAAGCGCTGCAAAGTTTTATGACAGCTAGAGGATATGAAGAGGCACACAAACATCAGGAGTCAGCCAGCACACAGCACTGACGAGGCGGCCCCACACAGTCCGGGGCTCTGGCCACGCTTTCCCACGTGCACCACAGACCAGCAGTGCACCAACCAGTTCTCACCCCTAAATTCCCACTCACCACAGGTTTCATTCTGCTTTATAAAGCCATTTTAATACATTGACTTGCCTCGGAGGAAGAAAGTGCCTGGCGTTTGTTTAAGTGTCTTTATTAGACCTGAAACAAATACTGCATCATTTAACTTTGAGGCTTTTGTTGCTGGTATCAGTTGTGTTCTGCAAATCACAGACTCAAGACTGCATCTAACCCCTAATAAGCAAGCAAACTGCTATTCGTCCACCTCCCTGCTTTCCCCCAGCTGCTGTTATCTCTGTGTGAGACTGGGAATTGGAGGAAAGAATGACCCAGTGATTGTCTAAATCAGCCCAGCTCTAATTTACTGGAATATGGTTTGAGCAGCTAATGTAACACCTACTGTGAGCAAGATGGAGCTATCTCCAGGACTTCTGCAGGCAAGGAACATTCACTTAAATGGCATTGTCTGGCTGCACTCACTGGAGGGCCTGCCGTACCACAGAGAGCAGTTAACCCTTGGAGTGGGAAATTAGGTCAAAAGAACCAAGCTTTCAACTGCAATTGCAAAAGTTAACTTTCCACAGAAAATTGGGTGTCCTGTTTGCCTCTGTCACTTTTTCAGCTCCCAGTGTAGCAAATAGCTGGAGCAATTACAGTGCTCAGGTAAACAGACACTTGCAAGGTGTCCTCAGGATGCCCTCACCCTGGCAGGAGCTTTTCACAGCTTCCCCAGCCCATGTTGTGTTTCCCACAGCTGGATTAAGCAGCTGGTCTCTCCCTAAATAGAAAGGATGGAGGTTTTTTCTTTAAAATACTGAATTGAGTCACACAGAAGTCAGTGCCTTCCCTGGCCCTGGTACAGAAGCTGAGTTCCCTGGAAAATTATCTCTGCCTCTGTCCTTCAGCTCCTTATGATGAGGTGAGAAGAATAATTCCTCCTTTGCCTACTGCCTGTAAGCATTTTGAGGCAGATACTTGTTCTTGGCCTGAGCACGTAAAGGACCCAGGACCCCACGACAGCAGTACCTGAGGGGGCAGGAAGATGCTCATCATATAAACAGCTTCGTTTTCAACAGCAAGGTCATTTCAAGCTGTTATTAAGTCAACATTCACACAGGATTCTGTAAGTACGAGACAAGAATCCTGTTTCAGTAGAAAACGTATTTAATTTAACCTTCTTTTCAAATGAACAGATAGGTTTTCAAGAAGCAATGCTTTCCAATGAGATGATGTGGCATTTTATAAGAGTACATCTTTATCAACCTAATTCTGCCCATGTCACAGATGGAGCAACTGAGGCACAGAAGAGTGGAGTGGTAGGTCAGAAGGAACCAGCTGTGGATCCATCTGGTTCCTGAGCACCCAAACCACATGTGTCACCCAACTGAATCCCCTCCCAGAGACACAGAACCAACAGCTCAGCTAATCAGAGGGTTATCCCAGCACCCTGGAGCAGCCCTTCTCCCAAGGACCACAGCAGGTTCCGTGCAGCAGGAGTTTTGTCAGAAGGCAACTGTGTTGTTTTCCCATGTGGCAAGTTTCCACAAAAACAGGTAACATTCATTTTCCTTTTCATTGCGAAAAGGCAAAATGGCAACACGAGGAACGCAACGCTTCCAGGCTGAACTTTCATCATTGTGGAATCACTGGAGTTTAATTGCTCACAGAGCCAAAGCTCCAGATTAAGCCGCATGTAATCCCTTTAGCGTGCAATTCACCGGGTTGTGTGCGGGTAGCATGTAACCTCCTGGTTTAAAACCTGCCTTCTAGCAAGCACAAGCACAATTTCCATTAGCTTCTGCATTTCAGGGGCAGATGAGTTCCCCCAACCTGAAAAGCTGAATCAGTAGAGAGCACCCTTGTGCTGCTCCACTTCCCATGCTGGGAGATGCCTCCGGTCCCTTTATAGAATCGTAACTCACACAGGCTTTGCGTAGAGGAGGCCACTTCCAGGAGCTGACTCACTCACCTCCCACAGAGCCCACCAGCGCACAGGGCTCAGCTACAGTCCCAGCTGCAAGGAAACGCGTCCCCATGTCACCACACAGCCAGGCAGCACCCAGACTGGGCACAGGCTGAGGGAAAGCAGCCTGGAGGCGGATAATATCCTGCTTATAGCTCCTCCATCTTTCCATGTATCTGCTTTCCTAGAGCAATGATACATTGGCTCACCCTGGGCCGCTGAAATTAGTGGAGGGTCCTCAGGCCAGCCCCAGATTACGGTCTCTCTGTGCTCCTTTTGTGGTACAGTTGGGAACTATTCACCTGGCCAAGGACCAGGCAGCTTGCTTCATTCCGGGGATGCCTCTCCCATAAAACAACTCTGTCATAATTCCAGCCTGGAGGCAGACAGCAATAGTTTTAGAAGCCACTTACAAAGCAACAACATTAATGAGTGTAGCACCGTCTCTGGAAGCACGAGAAAGCCTGAAGTACAGGAGACAGATGTGAGGTCAGCTTAAAAAGAGACTAAGCGACTTCAGAGGAAAAGCCCACGTCTGCTACAGGTGCCTGGGTGTCTGGATCACAGAGCCAGTCTGCAGGCCTCACTGTCCCAATGTCCGTCTGCTCACACCAACCATCTATAGCAAACATGACAGCACCCGAACCAGCAGCTGACCCTCTCCCTCCTTCCACAAAGCCAACACCTGAGGAACCACCAAAACCAAGTGATGTGCTGAGCTGCCAAGAGCTGCTTCAGGGCAGCTCTTCAGATGTTCCCCCGCTCCTCCAAGTACCATCTCTCCCTTCTTGGATCACCTGAAGCGGGTAACGACCTTCACAGCCCACGGGCCAGTGTCCTCCACAGGCACCTGGAGCACAAGAAGCTCAACAAAAGTAATAGTTGGGAGGGGTTAAAACTTCTTCCCCCCACCTTGTCATGACTACAGCTAAAATCCAATTTTTAGTCCACCATGTTAGTTTGAAATAACCAAAAACCACACAAAAACCCCCAACAGGCTTTATCCTAATTCTCTCAGGAAATAATGACTTTCTGTTATTAAATAATGTAAAATGATTGAGGTGAGTCATAAAGCATTTGTATTAACACTAATGGATCCATGATTAATTTTTTCTTTATTTTATTATTATAAAACTTGTCTGTATTGCCCCCCCCTCCCCTCTGTCCTCCCCATCACATTTTGTTCTCAGGGGAGGTAATCAAGACTTCACTTGAATTTCTCATTACTTGAAAGGCTCTGCATCACAATATGATAATGGGACAGTTTCATAATTACGATTAAAAAAAAAAATCAGAGCAAGAGAAAACTGGAGAGGTTTTCAAATGCTTTTGTCTTCAGTCACACAGAAATTAAAGAATAGCTTTAAAAACATATTTTAAAAGAGGAGAGGGCAGTTTTGACTTACTGTTATGCAAAAACTATTGTGCTTCAGCTTCATTTTGGAAAGTCCATCCTCCCTCCTTACTTCCTTAGGCCACCTCCTCTCTTTCCCCCCTCATTTTGATAAAGTACTAGGCAACATTTGCTTCCAGTAAGATGCAAAACTAGACTGGTAACTCCTGCATTTTACCACTAACTTGCTTAGAGGCAAATTACGCATTTTGTGCCTCAGTTTCACATTTGGAGTAGAAAACACTACAGGAACTAACACTGTTTTGCTATTTTTACCCAAAGGAGATCTACAGGCATACACTGTTTATTTTAAAACCTACCTCTAGGAGCAGGACACAGGTGGCAGAGATGAGCAGAATTAGCCCTGTTCTCTGCTAACAGGCTTTGAGATCCCACAGGATATAAGGCTGGATTAGGTCTGACAAATAATAATGATTACTCTTATAATTCCTCCTACAACTGACCTAAGACATAATCAGCTAGAGATATGTCAAAGTGGCAAGACATCATGCTCTATGTGGGACACTGAAATAGCTGGAATTTCTGTCCAAGAGTCCTTTGCTGAGCAGAAAACCCCCACATTTTCTGCTGCCAGTGTTGCCCCCTCAGCCCCCAAGCGCGTTCTATGTGCACCACAAGCCAGTCACCCCAGCTCCTGGGGTCCCTTCTCAGATTGCCTTATGAGTCCCTTGTGTGAGCAGAGGAACCCTACAGTAACCACACCACGCCTCACTTTCCCACAGCTTCCTGCACAAACCCTGCATTGCCCTGCAGGTAAAGCTGCAAGAGACTGTCACTGCTTACAATGCTCAGAAAGGCTGGAAGAAGGCAATAACCCCCTCAAACAGGCCACACTGGCCACAATAATGACAGACACCACTGAGGATCCCTCTCCTCTGCTTCATCCTCATGACACGGCCAAGCAGCTTCTCCCTGGCCACAGCGAGAGACTTTAGTTCCACAGGAAGGCGGTTCCCCACTAGTCCTAAAGTTGCACAGGGAACACAAGCCTCACAGGCCTCACATAAAGGCCCAGCCAGGTCTCACCTCTGTGACTAGTAGGGCAGGACAGGCACAGAGACATGTGAAAAGGACACTGCTACAACCTCTGTCCACTCTCAGCTGGCAAAACCAGAAAACTCACACCGAGCCTTTACATCTTACCTGCCCAACGCCACCGACCACCTGCCAATAGCCACCAACAGCGTGAGGGCCTTCCGGCCGGGCAGCATTTATAGGCTCCCGTGAGGCGGGGCTACACGGGATTGGTTGGGGTGAAGCGGTGGCAGCAGCTGATTGGCCACTAAGGGAGCTGTCCCCCGCCTCCCGGGAGCTGCCATTTTCCCCTCAGTGGTGGCTATTGTGTAGGTTGTTTGAGCCCCAGCACTGAGGGGCATGTGCTGCTTCTCATCTCCTTCCTGAGGTGTTATGGGTGTGGATGCTCCGGCTCTGTGCTGGGTGTCAGACGGGTGCCCTCGCTCCGGTTCCAGCTCTGAAAGGCAGCTGGACTGCTGGGACCGCAGCCCGGGGAGGCAGGACCCGCTCCCTGGGTGTCAGCACGGCTCCCAGGGCCCGGCCTCTGGCAGGGCCTGATTAAATGCTGCTGTAAAGCAAATCACGCCAAAATGCAAATAGTGGCAGCAGCAAATTCTTGATTAAATATGAACAAGCGTAGAGAATTGCTTGTGTCACTCACCCCACTCCTCTCTGTCCTCCATCTGGCTGCTTCCCGCCTCTTCCACCATCTCTCCCCCGCCATCTGTTCAGTGCTTTCCCTCCTCTTCCCTCTCTGTCCCCGCACCCGCTTCCCTTCACAGTTAGTTTCTTTTGAGTGGGACCCAGTTAGCCGCTCCTCTCCCTGTTCCCAGGGGTGTATATTGGTGCTTCCAGCTCCAGGTTGGTAGTTTGGGGAAAGAAATTGTCACAATGCTTCACCGTTAACCCATGGGATGCCCAGTCTCAGAATCCCATTCGTACCAAGGGCAAAGCAAAACTAACACAATTAATGTTTGGCTGTACGTGCAGGTCGTTAAATATTCAGTGGTCACAACGAGAAGGATCAAACCCACCCCCTCACGTGCCTGTTGGGCACCTTGCGACATGACTTACACCAGAGCGAACTGCTTCAAATCACAATAACGGCCTTTTGGGGCACCTTGCAGGGGTTTATTTGCTTTTTACCTGGAGTAAACAATAGCACGAGGCAAAGGCACCGGATCGATGGGCGTTAAAATGTATAGAAAGGACGTAAACCTTATTGCTCCGGCGCATCAGCTGCATGTTCCCGGAGGTGGGAAGGATGCTGCCGGGTCACACCAACGCTCCTGCTGCCGAGGATCCGCGTTCTGCTGCCGAGGATCCGCGTTCTGCTGCCGAGGATCCGCGTTCTGCCATGGCAGCAACAAAACTGCTGCTGTCAGAGCCAGGGACTGGGCTTGATCCAGACTGGCAAACCCAGGGTTCCTGTAAAAGAGCTGAATAAGGGCCCTGTGTCTGACAAGAAGGAAATAAAACTATTGGATTGTTGGCTTTGATAAATCCTCTCCCTGGCACATTCCTCAGACTTTGTCTCAGCAAAGGATAATGGTACGGAGAGAGACGGTGAGACGGCGTCCTTTCTTTTTTTTTCTTAGTGATTTAAATACAGTGAAAAAACGACATGATATCAACATAAAGCTGTTAGAAGAATAACCTGACTGAGCACCTGAGTCTCCAGGGTGGAATCAGTTTAGATTGATGCATGATAAAGGAAGGAACCTGTTGCCTGAGCAGGCGGCTCTTGGTGCAATGGGCAGAGCTGTTATCAGACCTGTTAAACAAATAAAGCTGTGAAGTGCAGACATATTGTCTGAAGCACACACAGGGCTTTCCAGGCAGCCGAGATCTTCTTAAGGAATCCTTGATAAAGGCACAAGCCTGTTGGAGTTAATGGGTATCCTGGGGTGATGCTTGGAGAGGATGCGTGAAGCGAATGAGGATCTTGGCTGTGGCCGGTAATGCACATTCTGGAAAGAAGAGGAATGATAAAGGATTTGTCCCCAGCTATAGCGTCCATACAGCAGGGCCCTGACCTTGAGATATTCTGTCTGATAACAAGAACCAGGTGCCAAAGTTACCTTTCAAAGTTACCTTTGTGCCTCCTTCATCTTAGAAAAACCTTTGCACCTTGTCCCAATTTGCCCCAGCTTGAGTGAGAAGCCAGGCTGCCTTCAAGTGGGTTTCTAACAACAAGAGAACAGTGATTTCACTGCAATGTTTTTCCTAAGGAAAAAAAGAAAACCAACAAAAAAAACCCAGGAAAACAAATAAACAGCAAAAAAACCACCCCACAATTTGTTTGTCTGCCTGTGACAGGGAGAATTTTTCATGTTGCCGTCAGCCCTGGAGTTCATTCACCTATTGGAAAGATGTCCAGCTTCAAAGGCTGTTTAATCTTATTTGAAAAGAGATAATTAGGAAAACACACACAAGCACATGTGCCACACACTTGCAGTCTCATTAGAGACTGCTTTCTCCTCCAGCTGAGGAAAAGAGTTTATTTTGATGGCGAATGTGATTTCATGTTTGGTTAAGGTGTGTGTGCATCCGTGTGCATATGTAGGTGCATATTTATGTCTCTGAAGGGGAAAGGTTTTTAGCTTGTCGAAACCTGTGAAATTCCTCGTCCTTGTTCCATTTTTGGAAGCAGATTTTGATGAGATCTCTCCCGTCAGTGCACAGAAAGCATCTAATCACGCTGCACAAAGACAGCCACAACTGACAATGCATCTCCCTCTTCCAGGAGAAAGGAAGAGGGGGACAAAATGAATAATTCAAATGATAATTAGCAGTGTAATTATTCCGGTTTTTAAAGTAACCTACAGGACAGAACATCAAAGTATGAGTCACTGGCAAAGTATAAACAGAAATAATGCAGAAGATGCTTGTCCTGGTGCTTTAGAAAGGGACTTGTCAGAGACTTTTCCTTCTCACATTGACATGAAGTTTGGACTTCAGCTACAGCTCAGACCTCTCCTTAAACTACAGCTTTAACAATATTCCAAACTTACAATCACTTTTGCTTTTTTTAAACCTGGAGCAACTCTCTTTAACAGGAAACACGAAACCTCCGTGGCTGGAGCAGCTCCCGTCCAAGGAGACACCGAGGCAGCAGCTCAGCCCGTAAAAGCGAACAGCGGGATGCCTCTTGGCACTGTAGCACAAGAAGAAGAGAAGAAAGATGTCTTTAATTTCCCTGGTAATGATCAATATAGAATCAAATCCGACCTTGAATTTTAATGGGCCTGTACTAATAGAAAGCCACTTGCAGATGGATGGAGGAGGATCAGAGTAGCCCAGGGGAGGGAGGGCTGGGTGGTCCAAGGCTGGGCAGGCTCAGCACCCTGGGTGGCCACCCTCTGCCACCACGGATGTGCTTTTCTGGGGCTGCAGAGGAAAATCATATCCCTCTGGGTTGGCATTGGCTGAGGATGGACCGTTGTGGGCGCAGGAGGCAGCGTGATCCAAGGCTTCCCAGGTTCCCCCAAGCACTGGTTCATCCAGCGATTTCAGAACGCTGTTTTAAAAGCAAAGATGCTTACAGACAGGGAAACCGAGTCCTCGGCCCAGGGTCGTGTGGCAGCACCCGGAGCAGGAGTCTCCCAGGTCCCCCTGACACCCTCCCCATGACGCTGGGTGCTCTTCATTGCTCCCTGTCTTTGACATGTATCAGATGCTGCACAGACGAGATGACTCAACTCCTGACCCAAGGCACCAACACTATTTGCAATTGGCAGACACTCCTAATAGAGGAAAGGAAAAAAAATGCATATATGCATTTATATATATAAATAAATAGAGATGAGATTGACCAGCTGAAATTATATAGCAGCTGTTAACACTGGCATCTTTATTTGCTGCATCAATTGTATTTGGTTTAATCTCGTTCCCACAATGCTGAAAACATTTGACTCATCTTCTGATTTTTTTTGTTGATGTAGAATCATTTTGACAGTTATCCCAGTGGCTGTTAATAAATATCTGCACTTTCTATAATCAATCGTAAAACAAATCCAATCGCCTTTTCGCTTTTTATTTGACCTTAATCCTAACAAATCTCTCACAGTCTTATTGAATTTACTCATGAGCCAGCAGAAGAAAGAAAAAGAGAGGGTATCCACTGATGCCTGTCCATCTGTCTGAGGCAAAGAGAGTCCAGAGGAGCTGAGATGGAAACCAGGACAATATTCAGCTGTAGTGTGATGCTGCTGAATCACCCCGGCCAGATCCCTTTGCCTTTCGTGTCCAACTTCCCCTCCCATAGCACAGAGTAAAACCACAGGGAGCCCGGCACGATGTTTCTCGCTCTCCTCAACCCAGGATTCACAGGACCAGCTGCCTCCTGTTGACCACCCAAGAAAAGGGACTTATCTTGCTTCTCCAGGAGCTGTGGGAAGGACTTCTCCTCCTTAGCGGTCTAATCTGGACTTTTAATGTTTGCCAGTCTGCAGGTCCCCTCTCCCTTTGCCCCTGGTGTTCAGGAGGAGCAGAGCTGTTCTGGTTCTTGTAATACAGCTGAAATGAAGCGGAGGGAGCTGGAGGGCACAGGATGCTCCGGCCGGCACGGTCCCCACCGAGTGGCCATCCTTGCCTTGTGACATCCGTGTTTTCTTCCCTCTGTCCCCTCCCAGACTTCTTCCCCAAAAACAATCCACCGAACACTTCAAAACGGGCGGTGGGATGAGGCTCGCTTCTCGGCACAAATCCTGGATGACGTGCTGGGGAGGAAGGATGCAAAAGCACTTTTCTGCTCTTAAATCAGGTCGTGCTCTGCCTTTGCTCAGCACCACCCCAGGAGGCACGAGGATGCTTTACGAGCAGTTCTAGTGCGGTGTCTACTTTGCAAATGTTTCCCTTCCTCCATCGCTAACAGAACAGGATTCAGAGTTTGTAAGTAAAAATACATAAATAAAACCAATCCTGCAGTTAAAGGAGGCGGGGGGGGAAAAGGATAAAAGCAGGAGAAGTAACTTTGTCCTTTGGTGCCAGCAGCACC
The DNA here is from genome assembly GCF_037038585.1 of Patagioenas fasciata. NCBI lineage: Eukaryota > Metazoa > Chordata > Aves > Columbiformes > Columbidae > Patagioenas > Patagioenas fasciata. The sequence continues at coordinate 3,533,604 of NC_092546.1, read as the reverse complement.
CGGCTCCCGCGGTTGGAACCCCAATGAGAACCAAAGTATCTTCATCATTATCTCACTGCAAATGGCAGCTGCTTCGCCAGCCGCTGCTCGGGCGGGCCGGCCTCTTTTATGAGAGCAGGAAGGGAACAGTGGGGCAGGGAATTAAAATATGGGCTACAAATTGGAAACGGCATGGGGTGGAGGGGGATTCAGCTTAGCCGGCGGACACCCAGCGTGCTCCCTATTTATGCTATGCCTATGACTTTGCTCTTGAGCAGCTTGTAGGAGAGAAAGAGAAATATATATATATATATATATACATCTTGCAGCTTGCCTTGGCCCAGGAAATTCCTGCAGAAGCCAATGGCAGGTGAGACTGCAGTGCCGTAGGTTGGACAGTAATGCAACAGCCCATCTGCAGCCATGAATTACCTGCCCTTGTGCAGGTCGCTCTGTCTAAAGATTAATCTTCGGGCTGAGGAATTGGCTGAGGAGGAAGGGTAGAAGTGGCGGTGGCTGCATCCCTGTACAGTGCTGCAAACCCCAGCCCATCAAAGCTCATCCCCAGCCTCCTCTCACACTCAGGGGAACCTGAACTCAAATTTACGCTCCTGTGTGACCTTGACACCTCCGTGTCTCAGTTTTCCTGTCTTTAAAACAGGAATCAGCACTTAGAGCACCAACAGGATGAACGTGCAGAGAGGTGCCAAGTGCTCAGACAGGGCTTAAACAGGTCCAGCCTCCCTGGAGCTGCAGCCCCTCTGCATCTGGGTGTCCCTTTCCAGCAGGTGTATGTCCTCCTCTCTGCTTCTGCAGCCCCAGATCACCCCAAACCCACCAAGAGCCCTGCACTTGACACGCACGGCTGGGAGAGAAGCACGCAAAGAAGGAAAATAGTGCCTGAGAGGTGCCTCCTTAGTACAGTGAGGCCTGAGAGCAACCAGAAATAGAAACACGGGGCCATGAATTAAACACGCCGCAATCTCTCATCTGTCTCCAGCGGGGAGTTCAGCTCAGGGCAGGTCGCTCCACTGCTCGGATGGATGCAGCGTGGGCAGGTGTCCGTGCCAGTGTCCCCTTCCCACGCCAGCCTCACTGTCCTGGCACTGCTGGGCTCTGTGGGACAACGCTGACCAGTCCCGGGCACTTCCCAGCTCCTTGGTACGCCAGAGCATCCCGAGATCTGCAGCCAGAGCCACTGGTTTCCTACACAGATCCCAACTGAGAGAGCCCTGTCCCTGACCATGCAGCTCTGCTGCAAATGGGGACTGGGGGGGGCACAAAATGCTTGTGGCTCAGTTGGGCACAGTAGCCAAGGCTTCAGCAAAAGGAGACTGTCCCTGGGGAGCACCCTGCACGACCAAACTGATGTGTAATAATGCGACAGGCGGCTCTTTACTGATGCTGTTGGATATGAAAATAGCTAGGACTTCAATCTACAGGTTCCTCCCACAGCAAGGGATGATATCACCCTGTTATTTGTGGTGCCTCCCAGCCTCGGAGTGGAGCACAGGGATGGGCTTAACATCTTAAACTGACATTGGTTGTGATTATTGCTCTTGTGGATGTGAATCTCTGCTAGCTGGTGTTGGCACAGCACACAGGTGGGGGCTCACCCCGCCAGCAAATTCCCCAATTTCACATCCATGGTCCTGCCAACTGCTGCTTGGGTGGGATGGTGGCACAGGCAGGAGGAAAGGGCTCAGCCCTGGGGCCACCCGGCTCCCTCTGTGCTCAGCAATTGTCTGCTTCCCTTCAGTGACACAGAGGAAGGACCAGCCTGTCCCACAGGCAGGGAGAACATCGCTTGGGCGGTGGATGAACAGCGTCGCTGACAGCTGTCTCAAGTGGGTGTGATGGATGGTGCCTCAGTCCATCGCGTGTCTCCGAAGTCGACCAGACAGCAGAGCTCAGGAAGGAGTAGCCCCGTGCATGCCCGCAGCCCCAGGGCTTGAGACAACTCCAGAGCGATGGGGAAAATGAAGGAAGTAATTTAGAGCCTAATGAGGGGAAACCCACAAAGCCCTGGCTCAGCCTGAAAGCTGGTTTGCTCCAGAAAGGGCTCGATTTTCAGCTGGATTTGCAGATGAGCAAGTTTTCCTAACTCACGAAGGGTGACACATGAGGATTCGGCATCAGGATGGCTTCTCCCTCCCACCTCTGACATCGCTTCATTAACTGCCCTCGCAGAGGATGCACAGCATTCGCAGTTCACACAGAAAACACGTTTGTGACATGGCTCACACATGCGTGTGCCAGATGGTGTGTGGGGACACAGTCATATGCATCGGCTACACGCAATTACGCTACAAATGCCGCTCGTGCACAGACCAGCTGCAATGAGCTGGTGTGTCGCTGTTAGTCCGTTCAGCCCCACACACACCAGAGCACGTACCCTGGTGCTCGGGGGTGACCACACTCCCATTTCCTACTGATTTGCTTTTGCTTTCCCCTACTATGTGTATCCAGGTAACTGGGATGCTCGTGGAGATGTCTGCCACATCCACCACATGAAACTGCATGCAAAATGTGAGCATGGGCACTGGTATAATACCAATCACACACACACAGTTATGTTTTTTACATAGATCAAACAGCCACGGTGACCCTGGTCTGGAAGTCGTAGCTGGGATACATGTATTGGGAGAGGAGAGTGCTTTGAAAATGAGGAATAGGAAATTAAAGGACTGGAATATCACATACTGCTCTCTGTAGGGGTATCTGGGGAAAGGGATCCTATAAACAACCAGTCCAGGCAAAGCAGGGGTTTGGGGACCCCCAAATTCTCTGTATCTCTCTGTCTGCTCCTCTCCCCCACTCAAAAAGGCTTTTCCAGCCCCGCAGAAGCCCTGGCTGCTCTGTCTCCCTGCTTTTCATCGGGTTAATTGGCTCTGCCTTGGCGGGGGAATCTCACCCCGGCTGTCAGCCCGACCACGCTCCCAGAGCTACCGAAGGCTTTTTAACCTGTCACAGAGGCAGCTGGGGAAGGAGCAGGACTCGCTGCCTCTAATTGCTCTTTGCACGGAGGTACCTTGTTTATTCGATTAATTTGGAGCCATCAAATGCCACAGCTCGACAAGCAGCTGCTGGGTGGGGGAGTTTCTTCCTCTCCAGAATGGGGGATACGCAAAGCCCCTTCTTTCCTTTAACCAATATCCATGTCTTGGTCTTTATAGGCATTAACGCTTGTGCCTGTAGCTGGAACTGTATTGAAAGGTGTCTGTAATGTTAGTTCCCCGCAAAGTCGCCCAGAAGGTTATTGCCAGAGCAGGATGAAAAATGAGAGTAAACCCACTAGTGAAATCCTTCAGGCAAAAGGAAACACCCATTTCCATTGATGAATTAATAGATATTTACAAAGTAACAAATATTACCTCTTCCCCAAGGCTGCAAATCCCAGATCCAAATTATCCTCCTTATTAGCAAGCGAGATCCCCCCGCTCCTGATCTCTAAATGTCACGGCCGGGCTGTAGGGAACACGCAGCAACCGCCGCAGCCTGGAAGGGGCGCGGGACTCTGCTCCGAGACACACACCGTAAATCAGAGCAGAATGGATTTCACAGCTCTCTGTATGTTAATTTGCCCGGTTGCACGCTCTGCATGCAGCGTGCCGGGAGCCCCTTTCAGCAAGGTCTAGGATTTTGCTTTGCGGAGTGAAATAAAACGATAGCAAAAAGCCTTGTTTCAGCTTGCCTGTTCGCAATCAAATTTTCGCCGAGCATGGGCAGCAGCCTTCCGAGCCGTTTCTGTTTGATAGCTCGGGTTTTATTCACGTAGATAATGAGTTTGGCAGGAGGTTAATAAGTGTCAACTGAAAGATAATTTAAGAGTTGTAAAGATAAATTTGTTGTGTGCTCTTTTTCTGTGTCCGTGGCTAATATCTCTGTGCCCATACTCACAGACTGCACAGGCTGGTTTCTAAGCCCATAATCTATACGGGCTTTTTAATTCCTTAAGGTATTGTAAGTATCCAAAACTCCCAGTGAAAATCCTGCTGCGTGTAAATTCCCATCTGCCCTTTTATTTTCCCTTTCGTGCACAAAGTGATCAGATTAACACAAGGGGGGAAAGAAAAGGAACAGAGGTTTCGAAAAGTGGCTTTTCCTCCCCAACACGATGCTCAAGCTGAGAATTTCCTTGTGGGCTGGACAGAGATGTGGCCCTAGGGCAGAGATAGGACAGCAGGGCTTTGTCACAATACCAGTATGATACTGTTCCATAAACCATCCCCATCTCTCCCTGAAGTTAAAGATTATTTACATTTTAGATACGGGTAACAACCATAATCTATTTGATTAGGCGAGGCTTGAATTAAGTACCAAATTTATCTCTTTTCATTGTCAAACTTAATAGTAGTTTAAAGATAAACCTCATTGAAACTCTGCCTTCCCTGCTGGGCTAATTAACACCCATTTAGGCTCTTAAACCTTTGATGGGTGTTTCTGTTCCAGTGCTTTGGTAATAGGGGAAGCTGCTGTAATAAATCAGAGAAAAATCTTGGCCAAGCAGCGTGAACCAAGCGGCTTTCTGACCAGGTGTGATGGGTTTCCAATGTGGTGAGGGAGATAAAAGCACTTTCTTGATTAAATACTGCCACCAGGTTGAACTCGGAGTTTTCAGGGGCTGGTGCTGCTACTACTGCTGCTAATGTGTGCTGAGGGTTTTACTTTGAGGTTGGTCCTGTATTTTACGGGCCAGATCGATGGTGAAGCTCAACCAAAGTGTGCTGAACTCGGTGAGTGGCTGCCTGTGCGTTTGGTGGCTTTGGGTGTGGGTAAATGGATGCAGACCACAGAAAATGGTGAGGACTTGGACTCTCCTCGATGGGGAGATGTTCTGGTAAAGCAGGGCCTAAATGAGGGACAGTGGGAATTTAACATTCTGGTGCAAAGCAATGCGGAGTGAGCTGTGGCTGCAGGAGTCATGTTGGGCACCGCAATGGGATCAACCCCAGTTTTGCCCAACCGTAGTCCGGGCTGGTGAATCCAGCTGGGGTCACAGCCATGAGCTTCTCCCGCATCCCTCTGATGCTGCTCCTGGTCCGTGTTTGGCTTTTGGAGGAAAAGCCCAGTTTTGAGCGGCTCAGTCTGGATTCCTTTGGAGACAGGAAAGAAACTGCTCCTGGCTCCTTCACCCACGCGTGAGTTTAATCAACCCTGTGCAATTCCCGGTGCCACAACCCCGGCAAGAATCTGAGAGCGTCACTGGGGACATTGGTGGCTGCAGCCACAACCATCACGAACTGGAGCCAGAGGGCAGGGAACTGTCTAAGCTCCCAAATACCCCAGAATTTCCTGCTGTAACACCAAATTTTGGGGGGGCTGAACCCCCATCTGCTGCCCCTTGGTCCAGACCCCCCAGGGGCTGGGGGCCTCTTGCTGTTACCCATGAAGAGCAGCTCCTGGAGCCCTCGTCTGCTTTAAGGAGCAAGAGCAGGGCAAGGAGAGATGGTGCCACATTTAATTAGCTCTCAGCAAAACCAGATTATTCTTAACATTAAACTAATCTTCAAAAAGGGAACCCTTTAAATGAAAAGAGAAAGTGCAAGGCTAGGAAACCATTAATTGATTCCTTATTCATTAACCTTTGCAAACCGCTCAAAAGAGCTGAAAAACGACTTCCTTTGGAGCAAGGGCTTATGCAGGGGCTTGAAGGAGCCTCTCATAGCCCAAAACGCACAGGGCAAGAGAAGGGATGGTCCCAGACCGCCCTTTGTGTTTCTAATCAGAGAGCAATTCCTCACACCGAGTCCCTGCTGTAAACACCGCTGATCCCGAACACGCTCATCCGAAACCACCCCGGGGCCGCGACAGCTTCTCTGATATTTAATCTGTAAACCTCCGGCTTCTCACCCCCATCCCTGAGCCTGGCAGCTCGACTCTCTCCATAGTTATTTTTCCTTTTCCAATCCAGAGCTTCTGGAGTCAAGGGATTTGCATTAAAAGAAGCCCTCACTGGATAAGATCATGAAAAGCATCGTCACACGTGGCCGTAGGTCTCTGTCCCCCGTACCTCCCCGTCCCACAGCCCTTCGTGTCCGCGAGGGCAGAGCTCCGGTGTTGGCTTATTTTGCTTTGCGAAGGCTTGTCCCTGCGGAGCTCCGCGTACCAGCCGTGCCACCTTCCTTGGGAAGGCGGACAAACAGCGGCAGTTTCCATAGCCACTGGGGAAGAGAAGAAAGAAAAAGCCACCCCGGTCAACGGCTGCCAAATCGCCTTTTGTTTGTGCCTAGCAGCCGTTGGATTTTCCCTGATCCGAAATGACACTTTCCCCCTTTTTAGGGTCTTGTTTTCTGGGTATTTGATTCTTGTGCCAGGACTTGGACAGAAACCAATGGCTAAAAGCTTCCTCTTGTACGCTCTGGAAATAACAGCCCTGTTTCCCTGACCTCATTGGCACAGCGGGGCAAAAAACTAGAAGCGTTTTCTCTCTTCGCGCAGATGGGAAGCAAACCCTTCATGGCAATGCCTGATCCACAGACCAAACCTGGAGATACGGTACCTGCAAAACCGAGAAGTTTGGATGTTCGCATCTGGGGTAACCATGGACGCGCCTGACACAACGTGAACACTGTGCTTCGGAGGCGCGTCACACCAACAAGAAGCTGCATCAACTGAGTGGTTCCTGTTTGCAGGACGTTCTGGGTTTGCTGCAAAAGGACGGGAGGAATGTGTGGCCCCCAGAGCCCCAGATCATCCTGCCCTTGGGGCTGAGCAGACGCATCAGTGCAGCTGGAAGCATTAAAAGATTTGTGCACTCACGAACGCGGGACACGCAGCGCACACTCATCAGCGCATCTGTAATGCACCGGCCTCACAGCACGAGGGTGAATTACAGCCTTAGCGTGTGTTCTGCAAAAAAATCAGCTTTCCCATATGTTCTACCCCTAGCAGAGATCAGGTGCTTGGAAATTCACAGGTCCCGACCTTCAATGAAAACAACCGCAAACCACCTTCTCCTGCACATCCCCTGTGTAGCGCAAGGGCCATTTCCCTATTGCTGCTCAGCATCCTCCTCCACTCCCAGGCTCTGTCCTCGCTCCCCTGGTCCCTCCTGCCTTGCTGGTGTTTGAAGCCGGGTGTACTTTAAAGCGGTCTCTAATGACGCTTCATTGATCTCAATTATCCAGAGACAACTCTCAGTTATCCTGAGGCCGATTAAGCAGGTTACAGATTAATCATAGCCTGCTAAGTGCCCCCTTCATCCCCCTCGCTGCTTCCTTACATCTTGATTTTGTTCTTTGAAAGAAGCACAGACGATTCCGTGTGCTCCTGTAACGCAAGTTGCACCCGAGCCTTTGCTGGATCTGACTTCTCCCACCTGATTGTTAACCTGGACATGCAAGACTCAACGGGTACTTTTGTTGTTATTTCTCATTTCCATCACTGCAAACTGTGCACACAGGAAAGCAGGGAAAAAAAAGCCTCCAAAGAGATTATTTTTGCCAAATTCAGCAAGTTTTCCTCTGTTGAAGTGGAAAGAGCCCCCAGGGAAAGGTTCACCTGTGTTTAAATATTCAGATCTGTCTCATCCCAAACTTGCGTGGTTGGTGGTACCCAAGGGGAAACCTCGGTACTTGACTGAGGGACCGAGATGCTTTGAGATGCTCCTGTAGGGAGACGCTTGGAAGGAACAGAAGCTTTCTGGATACTTGGAAAGCACAAAGAGCAAGGATTTCCCTCCCCAGCCTGGCTCAGAGGTGGCTCAGACCAGCCCCAGGCCAGGCTGAGGGCTCTCTCCTCATCCTCTCCATTATTTTGCCTTTCTCACAGTTTACACCGGGAATATCAGAGCAAAATACACCGAAAGAAAGGAGAAAGAAAAACCCCACCAGTAGCACACTACCCGCCAAAAGCTGGCTGTTTTCCTAGTATTTTCTTCCTTCTTTAAGCTCTTGGCTCCAGTTTATCCAAAAAGAAGGAGGAGAAAGGAAAGGTGAACGCAAAGCAGCGAGCCCCGCGGTGCTGCCCTGCTCCTGCCCCTCTGCTTTCGGGTTGAGCACAAGTGCTGTGTGCAGATAGACTGGAACCCCTCAGCCCTGGAATACAGACTCATGTAGCAGTGCTGTCAGTTTAGAGAAGGGGAGAAGGAGCAGCTGCCTATGGAAAAGGAGATAAAAAGCCAAGAGGGAGACCGCTGTGCCTTTATGTCTTAAGCTGCATGCCGGGGATGACTTTCAGATGGGAAAACACAACTTAGAAACATATTTATTTATATATTATACACCCACGCATACAGCTCCACGTATACAAAATACAATTAGATAGGCATGCACACAGATATATATACACACACCACAACCTCAATGCTCGTGCGTCCCCATGGCCGAGCAGCGCTGAGCTCAGACTGGATGGACTCAGCAGCTCCTCCACCACCTGCTGTTAAATTAATTATCCCTTTCGATTAACTCCTTTATTTCCTTCCTTTCTAGCAAGTGGCGGCGCCCTTAGCATCCCTTGGGAGGGCACGGAGGTGAAGGTGATGGGGATGGGGACAGTCACATCTGGGGGGGACACAGCCACATCTGGGGGAAGAAGGAGGAGGAGGAGGAGAACTGCTGGCTCTGTTTCTGCCTGGGGAGCTGAATCCAACAGGGAAAGGCTAACAGCAGAACTGGAATTCTTTCCCATCTTCCCCAAGCCTGGCTCGCTCTCTCACACACCCCCACAATCTCATCCGTGATCTTTAAGACAAACTGGTTTTTATCATTCCTCGTTCAGTCTAGTCCATCACCATTTCAATTAACGGCAGGGAATTATCGTTCCATTCAGCACAGAGATATTATTTTCCCCCTAAAAACATAAACCCATGGTTACCATGTGTCTGATTCAAGCCCTGGCCAGCCCCCGCAACACCTCCATCAGCCAAGCAGCGGTGCTGGGGGTTTGCTGGCTTTTAGGTTAAACCCACCACTGCTTTTTATAGGCAAAAAGCATCAACCCTGCTGATAGATTATTTGTTTCCTCCTTCCTTAATTTCCCTGCATGGGATCTCTCTGTATTTGCCCAGGATGGAGGGAGCAGCTCACCCTGTGCTGGGCTTGGAGGGAAGGATGGAGGGAGAAGGGGCTTAGAAGACGAATCCGTTTGTAATTACTGCAATAAACACAAGCCGGGGAGAAATGCAAATGCCTCGTGTTGTGAATTACTTGACAGAAGAAGTGACAGCTTTTTATTAGGGTGATAACAGCAAGGAGTTTTAAAATAGAATAATCGGTGCAACAAAAGCAATTTTCATTCTGAATTTTCATTTTAAATGGGTGATCTCGTTTTAATCAAGCGAGTAATCACAAAATGCTTTTAATTACCAAAAGTCAAGAGCTATATTGTAATTTTAATGTCTGCTTTCAGGCTGATGATGAGATTTATATAAAGTGTGTGTGGGTTGTTGCCCCATTCCCGCTTTCTGTCATTTCCCCCTCAAGTGAGCACAAGATTTGAATTTACCATTCAAAGAATAATCCAAGCCTTAAGAGGCTTTTTGGAAAGTGCACTCACCTTGCCAACAAACACAGAACGGGCTCGAAGCAGCAGATATTTGTTAAAATCTGGGTTTGTTTATTTTCTTCTGCTATCTCCTTCTGTGCTATTCGAAGCAGCTGAGCTGCTAACACGAAGTTTGACTTTTTGTGCTTTTCAAGGCATTCTGGGACGCTGCCGCACGCCGGGGATTGGAGCGTTTCCCGCACACTCGAAGCCGGAGCCGCATCCACCAGCGACCGTCGTGCCAGCAAAAAGGCCAATTTCAGGCTCTATTCCAAGCACAAAACTCACCTCCTTCGGAGAGAAACAGCTGAGCCTTTGTGATTAGAGCTGGGACTACACAAGCCTGGCTTTGCTGGGACACCTCTGTCACCCACCTGAGCTTCAACTGGGACGTTTGTACAACGCAAAATGGGTGTGAATCGGGAAGAGAAGCTTTCTTCTTCCTGGTGTAACCTGCCAAGGTACCTTCCTCCTCATGTTTAAATAGGGAAGGTTGCAGATTGAAGATGGTCCGTCGGAATCAGCACAGCGAGACCTGGACAGGCTGGAGAGTTGGGCAGGGAAAAATTAAATGAAATATAGCAAGGCCAAATGTAGAGTGTTGAATCTGGGCAGGAACAACCCCAGGTTCCAGGATAAGTTGGTTAATGACCTATTAGAGAGCAGTGTAGGGGAAAGGGAGCTGGGGGTCCTGGGGACAGCAGGGTGACCATGAGCCAGCACTGGGCCCTTGTGGCCAGGAAGCCAATGGTACCTGGGGTGGGTTAGAAGGGGGTGGTCAGTAGGTCAGAGAGGTTCTCCTGCCCCTCTGCTCTGCCCTGGGGAGACCACACCTGGAATATTGTGTCCAGTTGTGGCCCCTCAGCTCCAGAAGGACAGGGAACTGCTGGAGAGAGTCCAGCGCAGCCACCAAGATGCTGAAGGGAGTGGAGCATCTCCCGTGTGAGGAAAGGCTGAGGGAGCTGGGGCTCTGGAGCTGGACAAGAGGAGACTGAGGGGGGACCTCATTCCTGGGGATCAATATGGAAAGGGGCAGTGTCAGGAGGATGGAGCCAGGCTCTTCTGGGTGACAACCAGTGACAGGACAAGGGGCAATGGGTGCAAACTGGAACACAGGAGGTTCCACTTGAATATGAGAAGAAACTTGTTTGGGGTGAGGGTGGCAGAGCCTGGCCCAGGCTGCCCAGGGAGGTTGTGGAGTCTCCTTCTCTGCAGACATTCAAACCCGCCTGGACCCCTTCCTGTGGAACCTCAGCTGGGTGTTCCTGCTCCATGGGGGATTGCACTGGATGAGCTTTCCAGGGCCCTTCCAACCCCTGACATTCTGGGATTCTGTGGAAAAAAATGGCCCTGGCGGATGTCCCCAAAGGGACCGTGCCACCCACTTCTAGACCTTTCAAACTCTGAATCCAGTCCCAAAATAAGTTAAACTACTCTGTTCTTAGCCTACAAGGTCTGGAGGCGCTGGCTTTTGAAAGTCAACACAACAAGGCTCCCTCACACCCTTTGGCTTGCTGTGTCTTTTCCTTCCACGCCGCACACTTTGCTCCTCTCCCGCTGCTGTTCGGACCCAGTGCAGCGAGGGGGGATAAAAGCCGTTTGCAGATATGTTCTCAGCAAACAAAATCTGCTTTTCCTCCCCCATTTAAACAGTGATTCCTGTTGCTGCGCATTGTTTGCGTGCAGGGATTAAAAACGCTTGAAAGCCCGAACCAGCAACGAGATGTCACATTTCTGAATTCTCCATGAAGGCGTGAACGGAGACACAATACAAAGCTGGTGCCGACATGCACAAAACAGCTCATTATATGGGGGAAAAACCAGCACCTTTCACCTCGACAAGCTGGAAAAGAGAAAATCCCCGGCAGATAACCTGACCGAAAGCCTCACGGGAGCAGTGCGAGCGTGCTGGGAGCTAATTGGGAGAGCCGCGCCATCTCGGAGCGAGAAAACCCATTCTTTGCAGTCCAATAAATAAAACATATCGGCAGGAGATTCCTTCCCCATCCTCCTTAATTCTTACAGTCCCAAACGGAGCTGAAACTGTGCCCTCCCTTACCATGGTGCTGCATGGCTGAGCTTTAGCAGAGCTCTCAGGCTCTTCCTCCCAAAATTTGGGACAAGGGCTCTGGTTTGCTTGGTTTGGAGCCGTGTCCGTGGTGCTCACACCATGGGCGTTGGGAAGGGATGAACCTCAGGGTTGCTTTAGTGAATCCCATCCAGGAGCCACCAGCTGCAACTCGAGGGTTTCCTTGGCCAACATCTCGCTTTGGTGCCCCATCCTCAAACCCCATAAGTTAGAATTACTCGTGTTTTTAAACAGTTCCTCTGACATATTTGAATGGCTGGTTTCTTTTCCCTGCTAGGATTAGTGCAGAAGAGACCCCCTTCCCCTCATCCTGCACTGCCTGAGCTTTTTGACTGAGCACGAAGACCATCGTGACATCTCTATTTATTTTTTGTAAAGAATTTAATACAGATCCTTGAATATTCAAACAACGCAAGCATCAGACACGGAAATTAGCTGAGCCTTCAGGGGCCAGCTTTCTCTCTTCATTAGTATCAATAACAACCGTGAAGCTTAATTGAGCTACTTTGGAAGCTGCCTTTGGACAAGCGTATGGTGGCAAGAGAACGCTGGGTTTGCCATTGCAAACCGACCCAAAAACTGCAGATCTATAGGGGAAATGGAACCGGGCAAACGGGGAAAGGGAAGATGGGGACACTTCCCAGCTTGTGCGGTGCAGAAATCTGGGTGAGATGTGAGCGAAATGGCTCCTTTGAGAATCTTGAGTTGTTTCCACAGCGAGATCCAGGTTTGCTCGTGGTGGGGATGGACACTGGAGGAGGAGGGTGGGAGGTCCATCACATCCCTGTGTCTACTGGTGTCTTGGGGTCTCACCTAGAGCTGTTCTAGCTCCACTACTCACTGCTTTCCCCATTTCACACGTGGAATTTCAAATTACCAAAGGGGCTCTGCTCTCCACAGTCTCTCTGGGAGCAGCCAAAACCCTCCATGGCTTTTTGATCAAAGAAATCTCTCTGCCAAGGTGTTTTTTCCTTCACACGGAGAGATAAAACATGCAGATTTCTTAAAATACATTTTTCCCATTCTTATTTTTGCCGAAGAGCATTGACTTAGGGTGAAATACTTCCCAGTGCTGACAAAAGCTTTGATATTGTAATGCCCAACCCGTCAAGCCAAAGCTTTTAACTCCGCGTTGTTCTTTTTAAAAATATATTGGATTTGTGACGTTTGTTCTGCCTCCTCTTGGCCGCGATTGATCCGCCTCCTCCATCTCGCTGGGCCGCGGCCTTGAGCCCATGGAGACTTCGCATCGATTGCCCAGGGTTTTGGATGAAACCAGCTGGTTATTTTCCCTTCTCTTCACCTCCATTACATGTTGTTTATCCTCTAACCAGACCTTTTTTCCTGAATCCCATTGACCAGAATGCACATCCCAGCTTCGTGAACCGGGATCAAGTTTGCTTAAAAAAGAACGTTAATATTTTAAAAAGTTGCTTTCACGCGTTGAATTCCTTTCTCAGCGTTTCCAAACCCAGATCTTTCCAACGTGAGGACATGAAAAGTTTCGTGTAGAAATTAATTACGTCCAAACGGCTTTAAAACCTGATGGAAATGCTTTTTCCACACATGGTGGACAAACCGTTTTGTTTTCCTCCAACTCAACAGAAAAATATACATCTCAGGTCATTTAAATGCTGTTTCCCTGCACGCCAATGCGACCCGCGCATCGTTTAGGGAACGGCGGCACCTGTTTCATGGACCTGCTGGGACCTGAAGGCTCAGCCTGTCCCTCCAGACCTGTAACTCGGAGCAAACAGGTACTGGGGTTACTGGGACACGAGGCTGTAAAGAGTTAGAGGATTAAGCTTTAATGAGGGCTTTAGCGTTGGAGGTATTGAAAACACAGCGAGAAAGCAAACAGAAAGTTGTCAAGGTCCTTTCCCCCATTCGCACACATACAAATTCTCTCATTCAAGGCGTTTGCACCCGTCAGCTACGGAGGGTGGTTTTGAAGTGAAGAATTACATGCTGGAAGTGTTGTTTTCCAGCCCTGGTCCCTGCACGTGCGTTGATGCTGCCACGGGCACATTTCCCCTTCTCGGGCCATTCTGCCCCATCCCACCCGATCACGTCACCGGAGCCATTTGAGCACTTTAACCCACAAGCTTTTGCCCTCCAACCCTCCTCGAGGACTCAGTGAGAGCCCCAACCACCCCAAAACAAACAGGAAAAACCCCATTCAACTGTCAAACAGCAGTCAAGTTCCACCAAAGCAGCAGTTATGGATTACACAGGCTACAGGGATGAGCGACTCCGAATTCCGGCATCATTAAACAAATCTGGTCCTTAGAAAATGCTGCAAAACCTTCTCTTGAAAGTGCTTTGAAGACAGAAAGCAAAGTACTCGCAATGCTGATGGAGGAATCTGTGATATAAGTCTCCCTTAGCTCGTTTCTGCCTGGTTTAAGGCTTAATTAGTATTAAAGGCCCTAGGAAGTGTGAAGATTATTTATGGTGAGCATAGGGGTAGATATGGCCTAAGGAAAAAAGGAGGTGAGGCTGAACTGCGGAGCCTGTCCGGTGACTAAATGTACATTTTATTGCTTCATTGCTGAAGAGAAAATCCAGGTACAAATCAGGGTATTTTTTTATCCCCCCTCTCCTGCCCCAAAATGTCAAATATTACAAAGCTTTTCAAACCTGCAGTCAGGAGGACAAAGGAAAAAAGGTCAAGGCCCTCAAAACAACTTAGAAAATGTTGGCTGGGATGTTTCATTTTTACTCCGACAGGGTTTTTTTTTTATTAACTTGCACAATCATTTAAAGCACGAATTGATCTGCTAAAAGACACTGAGAAGCCGTTAGTCCGATGTGGGAACAGCCTCACAGGTGCTGCGGTGAGAGATGTTGGCCTCTAGCATCTTCCATGATCCCTGCCTTTGCGGTAATTAACTAAGAATTTCCTAGTGATTGGCAAAGAATAATTCTTAGTAATCAATACCAAGAATTTCGTTAGTAATTAACTCAGGATTTCTAGAGCCATCCCCCACAGCTCTGCAGCCAACGTGGCAGATTTTGCCTTCTATAATATAACTCTGGGGTTTGCGTTACAATTTTTGGTTGACCTTTAAAGAAAAGCTCTAATCGACCACCGATTTCTGCCTCATTTTGTGGCAGCTTGCTTTGTACCGTCAATCACAGGGAAATTGTTAAGGAGAAAAGCAGAGCCTGGGCAAAGAAAATGACACCAGGAATTCCTCTAATCGCTCTTTTCCAGCTGCTGAAAGCACCACAAAGGGTTTTCATGAAAATTAAACTTTTTGAAGGATCTGTAGACAATATATCTCATGGGGAGGTGGGAGAACACGCACAGCAAACTGCTGCTTTGGTGCAGCACTTCCCGACCCACTGTCAGTGATCGATTCTGCGTGGAGTTCTCCAAACCTGTTGGAGAGCAGTGTAGGGGAAAGGGACCTGGGGGTCCTGGGGACAGCAGGGTGAGCATGAGCCAGAACTGGGCCCGTGTGGCCAGGAAGCCAATGGTACCTGGGGTGGGTTAGAAGGGGGTGGTCAGTAGGTCAGAGAGGTTCTCCTGCCCCTCTGCTCTGCCCTGGGGAGACCACACCTGGAATCTTGTGTCCAGTTGTGGCCCCTCAGCTCCAGAAGGACAGGGAACTGCTGGAGAGAGTCCAGCGCAGCCACCAAGATGCTGAAGGGAGTGGAGCATCTCCCGTGTGAGGAAAGGCTGAGGGAGCTGGGGCTCTGGAGCTGGAGAAGAGGAGACTGAGGGGGGACTCATTCCTGGGGATCAATATGGAAAGGGGCAGTGTCAGGAGGATGGAGCCAGGCTCTTCTGGGTGACAACCAGTGACAGGACAAGGGGCAATGGGTGCAAACTGGAACACAGGAGGTTCCACTTAAATCTGAGAAGAAACTTGTTGGGGGTGAGGGTGTCAGAGCCTGGCCCAGGCTGCCCAGGGGGGTTGTGGAGTCTCCTTCTCTGCAGACATTCAAACCCGCCTGGACCCCTTCCTGTGGAACCTCAGCTGGGTGTTCCTGCTCCATGGGGGGATTGCACTGGATGAGCTTTCCAGGTCCCTTCCAACCCCCGACATTCTGGGATTCTGTGTGATTCTGTGAAACCGCAACCGGATGGGCTCTGTGGGCAGGATGGATGCAGCAGCAAGAGATGGTTGAATGTGGAGGCTTCTGCCCAAGGGAAGTGCTAAAAAATGTAGGCAAAAAGAGATGGAGAGGTACAGGTGGGAGAGCATGACGCTTTGGGGAATCAAATTGGGATGCTGTGAGAGGCTGGAGAGGTTCCTCGCAGCAGCTTGAGGTTTTGGGCAATAGGGGCCCCATGGACCTTCCCTGTGAGCGCAGGCTGATGTTTCACTTGGAGTCACTCAGCAAAGATTAACCGGTGTGAAAACAGCATTGGTTTTGACCTGCTAAAGCCTTGGAAAGGCTGAAACAGCACCTCATTAGCTGGAGATTACCAGTATTAGATCCTGCTGAACAGGGGCTGAGTCCTGGCTCTGTGCTGGGCCACCCTGGTCCCCGTGTCACCAGCTGCCATGGGGGATGCCAGAGGGCTACCCAGGGCTCAGCCACCAGCACAATGCTTTGCTTATAGTACTGAACAGACAACCAAAGACACGAGGCCTGTTTCACCCAAAACTCGGGCAACTGACAGCAAAGGCATTTGTCACTCTTCCCTCCTCCAAAACCGGGAAGCTTAAACAATATGCATCATTTATGCACCTCGAGAAGCAGAGAAAATCAGAATTGAAAACAGACCGGTTCCTCTGTCTGCGTGTGTCTGCATGAAATATTCAGCACAAACTCCGAGTCCCGCTGCGTGTCAGGGCTCGGGAGCGCCGCATCTCCTCGCTCGGCAATCAGAAACCATGACAGCTCACCGAAAAATAACAGCTGTGCGATGCAACAGATACCATTTCAGGTCAACTGCTAAGATGAAGAGGTGTTCCGAAGCCTCTTCAATATTTAAACCGAGAATGAGACACATCGAGACCCAGTCGCTAATGGCTTCTTGCCTTGCACTACCACAGTAACACCAGGAAATTGGATGACTTGCTGGGATCGCTGGAGATATTCACGAAGGGTGAGGAAAGCAGCGCTGTCTGCTGTAATTGCTCCGTGTCCAAGTCTGCTCTGCCTGAACAAGGAGGGAGATGTAGGCTGATTCCTGAGAAACCCAGGCAGCAAAATGAGTCCTACCTGGGTGGAGCGGATCCTGCTGTAGGAGCTGCTTGCAAGTCTTGTCTCCCTGGATAACGGCGAGCGAGATCTGGTCTTTCAAACACAAAGACGACAAGACAAATCCTCAAAGCCTCCCTGGCTGCTTAAGGAAGCTTTGAGGGCTCCCCTGGGTGCCTCGCTGGGATCTGCCGCTGGCACAAAGCCATCATGGGCAGCTTTGCAAAACCTCCTCCTGCAACTGGGATGCTCCTGCTTGGCAGTGCTCAGTGTGGGCCCCTTCGAGGACGGCGACAGTGGAAGAAACATGAAGAATTCCCCCCAATTTTTCCGTTATTGAGAGGATGATTTAGCCGCTAACTCGCCCCAGGAAAAACCAGACTAGTGCCTTATTGCTTCTAGTTTCCGACAGCAGATGGACACTGAGATGGATAGAAAAATCGCCAAGCCACAGGGCGCCTGTTGAATTCCAACCAGCTGAATAGGGATCAAACATCTGCCCTCGGGTGCTGGTGTCGCTTTTGCTATCTACAGATCACAAAATAGCTGGGAGTGATGAGCAAACACAACCCATCCTCAGCACGAACCGTCTCAATACAAACTGTCACCGTGGTGCTGGGGAGCCCCTGCCACAACCTCTGTGCTCGCATTTGCAGCCATCAAGCATCACAATTAGGTTTGAGGCTGAAATTGGTGGTGATCTCCTTTTAGCCCCCTCCTCATTAGCTCTATGTGCCCTCCTTGGGACTCCGAGGATAGTTTTTATTGCCCTTGTCTCCTCTCTGCATTTGAAGCCCTTCAAAGCAGACAGGAGCACTAAAAATAAAATCCCCTGTCAGGTTTCTCAGTTATTACAAACAAAATGTCCTTTACAAAAATGTAACAAGTAAAACCTTCATATTGTGTGTGCTTACGCACATAAAATATTTAGAAAGCTCCTAATGTTTTTATGGCTGTAATTAATCTTGTGTCACGTTGGGGGAGAACGGGAGATAAAAAATGACTCTGGCATCAGGCAGGAGCTCAGGCTTCCCAAGGCAAAGCTGCAATGTGCCCACACTCCTGAGGGTTGGGGGGTCCCTGCTCCACCAGGAAAGCCTGATGGGTTTGGGGGGTGCTGAGCCACGTACCCATTTATGTCTTGTTGCCTCTGACATGGCTGCTCAGGCCATTTCCAGCAGCTTCGTGGCTGTGTGTCTAAGGAATGTGACGCTGTGATTTACAGCAGCTCCATTCCCCGTTGCTGTGCGTCACCCCCTGTGCTGTCAGTGCAGCCTGGCTGGGACTGGGGCTCCACGGCTGTCTTCCTCAAGGAAAAGCTGACCCCACAATATACCCACTCTTTTTAGTGTCTAAAATCATGGGGATTTTAAGAAAAAAAAGCTCCCTGTGAGTTCGCTCCGACTGTCTGGAGGACTCCGGCTAGCACAGGAGTCTGAACACATAAATTGACACCAGACTCCTGGCCCAGCTTACCTTGCCAATAACTTATGCGATGATGGGAATATTCCCAGAAATATGATGTTTTAAAAGCAGATCCAGCCCTTGCTATCTATAGCTTCTCAAAGATGAAGTTTTGGCCAAGATGCAAGAGAGAACAGCTTTCCGCAGACAGAGAATACCCAGCCATGGGGGTAAAACTGGGTTGGCCGAGGCACCTCTTGCTGCAGGGCAGCTCAACCTTGGCTGAAACTGGTGCAGACCCAACATTTCTGGTTTCTGGAATTGTTTTATAAAAGTCTGGGAGAACACGGCCCATTGCACCGAGGCTGGACATAGAGGAGTTCGCAATTGAAGCCTGAGACAAGAGATAGTTTGGCCTCGGCAGAGTAAAGCATTTAACTGGTGTAACAAAGAAGAATGTGTGTGACATTTTAATCTTGATCCTTACACTTCTAAATTGCCCTTTGGAGGAGGAAGATAATGTGAGAAGTACAGGGCTGCTCCTGGGGACCCAGCGGCCCGTGAAATGCCAACATCCTGATGAAGTCGGGTGCCATAGACCCCACAGAGCTCAGGGGTTTGGATCACCCAACGGGGACCCCGGGCTGATGGAAGACCTGGCCCAGGGATGGAGCTGAGCGGAGGTAACCGGGCATCTTGGTTTTCCTTCTTGGGAGGAACAGGGCATTTATCCAGGCTGGGAATTAAGATCCAACAAGATCCATCTCTGGTGCACACCCCCAAACAGCACTCAGTTGTTGGGGTGCTGTGGAAGGGGAGGGTGGCCCCATTGGTGACGTGTCCTGCCAAGCACTGCTGCACGAGTTTGTATATACCACAAACACCATGTGGATTTATAGCCCTGTTTATTATTCAAAGCCATCTGGGCTTTAACCTTCCTCCCGCATGGAACAAGAAGGGTTCAGGTAACTGAACTGCAGAGCTGTTACACACGTCCAGAGGTGTAGATGGACAGCAAGAAAAATAGAAAGGCTAAAGGAAGAAGAGGTGATGCATAACGTGCCCCAGCACACGGCCAGGCTGGCTCTGCAGGGGAGGGGACAGATTTCTGCATGGGTTACATGGAGCTCAGGACTAGGGTTCAGCTGGACCCCCAAATCCACCAGTTCCCTTCTGCAGCCACCTCCTCAATCGCTACCTATTTCTGCACAAGCTTTTTCTTTTTAATTGTCTTTTTTTTTTCAAATTTAGTTGACTTTCAAAGTAGCCGCACTGCCAAAGCTGCCCATTTTGCCTGCAGATGCTCCGCGTTGGCTGCCTGTAAACCCCTTTAAATAGCCACAGCTAAATCACAGCTCTGTCAGGCGATGCTCTATTTAACAGAAGCTGCCGGTCTCGCGCAGCACCCGCAGCCCAGGAATCTCCTCCCGAGTCCATTTTCTCAGTGAGTGGCAGTAATAAATAAAATCCAGCCAGTTGGTCCTTGAAACGCTACCACGGCCTCTCGCTTGATTACTTCTGCCCAGGATTTTGCCAACTGTGCTGCAAGCTCCTGCAGATGCTGCCTCCCTCCTCCTGCCACCTCCCGGGGTTGGAACGAGGGAACAAGCAGCGATGGGATCGCGCATGGAATGGGCTCCAAGTGCAGGTGCAGGGCAGCAAAAGGGCCCGGAGGAGGCATTTCCAGAAGGATGTGCCCCTGTCGAAGCCTCCTGCCCTTGAGCTGTGCAGCCAAGCGAGGTCCTGCCCAGCAAAGCTCTGGAGTTGTTTCTCGCAGGAGCAAGGAACGCTGCCCCTGCCTTGGCCAGGCTCCAGGGTAGTTAATTGCATTCCGCCTGCCCAACATTAATTAATTCGGTGTCGTGCAGAGCCCGCTGAGCTGGGTGCATCCGGGAAAGAGAAAAAACTCCGCCGCCTCCCACACCCAATAAATAAGAGAGGGGGAGGGAGCTGTGCTGGCAGTTGGCTCCGAGGCTCAGCAGCCCGGACACGGGGTCCCCCTCCCAGCAGGAAGCGTCTTGTCGGGACTCAGCCATCTCCTTGCAACGCTGGACCCGGCTTCGTTAGCTCTGACACCAATTTGCTTTCACCTCCGAGTGAACGGATCCAAGTCACACACAGAGGTCACCTCCAGCGTGCTCCCTGCATCCGTTCCCAGCGTGGAGGATGCCCAGGAAAAGGGCTTCAAAGAGCAACCGATGGACAGAGAGAGTCAATACCCACTGGCCACTGTGGCCGTGCAGCCTGGGCTTGTAAGAATTATTTTGGTTGAAAGAGACCCTTAATATCATCAGTCCAACCATAACCTAACTTTAGCACTAACCCATGTCCCTGAGAGCCTCATCTATACGTCTTTTAAACCCCTCCAGGGATGGTGACTCCACCACTTCCCTGGGCAGCCTGTTCCAGTGCTTTACAACCTTTTCCAGGAAGAATTTTTATCCTAACACCCAAGAAGGTCAGTGGGAGTCAGCGTGGCCGCAGGACTTGTACAGATCTGGGGGTGCCTTGGGCTTCATGAGCACCAAGAATGGTTGTGCTGTGTGACATCCTCCCTGTGCAGCGGCTGGGTGGGGAGGTGGGCACTGATACACTCCATCCCGTGTCCCCACATCAAACCATGTGCCCATCAGTGCTGGGGAGGTGAGAGAGAGGTCTCCTGTGGGTCTCTGGAGACGCACGTGCAGAGGGGTCAAAGCCACCGATGGAAAACAAGCCGCAGGTGTGTGTTTCTAGCATAAGGCTCTCAAGGTGATCAGAGCTGCACCAGGAAGGTCCAAGATGATCCCCACCCTCTGCAAAACCCTTCACTGTGGGGATGCGCTCGCCCCAGCTGATGACTTATCCGAGCAATGCTCGCAGAAGGAGCTGCCGAGGGAAACTCGTCCCATCCCGGCAGCAAAGCCGCGAGGGATGAAACATCCGTAGGGAGTGGGCCCCGAGCACACACCGCCCCTGCAAGGTTGTTTTTGGAAGGCAGGGCTGTGGTAGGAGAGCCCCTGCTCGCACAAAGAACAGATGCTGGTTATTTTAAACCCTACTGTTAACTCATTAAAGCAGCTGTCTGCCGTCCCCCGAAGACAGACAGATTAGGATTCAACTCAACCAAGAGAACAACACACACACACACAGAGGAAAAATATGCGACCGCATGAAATGCTAACAAGGCTTTTCCCACCACGGCGGGGCTGGGAGCTGTCGGATCGGGGGCTCGGGGAAAGAGGCGAAAGGAGGCGAAGCAGCAGATTTGTTTCTCGTTGTCAAGTTAGAGCACAGTTCAGCTGTTTCCCCAAACAAGCCAAAGTCATGAGCCGTGTCTAGTTTGATTTTTTCTTTTTTTAATTCTTGCAACAATGATTTTTCAGATTTGCAGCTGGGATCGCAGTCACCAAAGTGACAATGCGAAGAGCCACGTGTCCTCTCCTCCCGGCCCTGAGAATTAATTCCCTCATCTGCAATTCCCTCCCCAGTTGGGATCGGAGAGGAGGGAGGACCCTTCACCACACGCAGGGTGCACGACGGGACCCAGCACCCATGGCCACGACACGTGGCCGTGCCCGAGGTTGGCACAGCAGCCGTGCAGCACATCACACACACCGTGTGTCCAACGTGCAGCCTGCACCTCATCCCTGTGCGATGATGCGATGCTGGAGCACACGGACAGAGCCTTCAGGGTCACACAGCAACATTTCAGCCCCCAAAGAGCCCTTACATCCCTTTGAAATCTTGGTGCATTCCCTGCAAGACCCTCAGCCTTGATGCCCCGTCTGCAATCACGGGGAAGTTTAGCACAGCAAAACCTGCATTGCTCAGATACTCGGGTGAGTCAGACGATCATTCCCTCAATAACCAGAGGTAGCAGCACCGACACAGCGTCTCCCCATCTCGTTGAGGCTCGGTTAATAGTTAAAAGATCCAGGTGATTATTTCCGACCTCCCGAGAGTGACAGCAGACGGCTTCGGAGCGATTTGTAATCTAACAGAGACATTAACCTTTTAAAGCATCGCCCGGTCTCCCTGGGGCTGCCGAGGGACACTCCATTGTGCAGGTAACAAAGAGCCCTGTTATAACTCAGGATTGAATGGCAGGGATGAGCTTTACATAAAAGAGATCAATAAATATATATCAACAGCCCATGTGGGGCGTTGGGAAGAGGCGGAGGGGACAGGGCCGGGAGAGGACGCGGTCCTGAGCAGCGGGTCACGGCATTGTAGCAGTTATCAAGGAGTAGATGAAATGATGCTGATCGGGCTTTTAATCGCTCTGCTCGACACATGGGTCCCCAGGGATGAATTCACTGCCGGCAGGGCCAGGGTGGGTGTGTGGGCAGGGGCTGCCCTGGTCCCACCGAGATCAGAACTGGGCTGCTCACACATGCAGTGAGTTTGGCAGCTCTCAGCTTTGCGGGTGTCCCACAAACCCAGCACTGATGGCTTAACAAAAATGAATGAAACGACAGGAAAAAAAGCCTGCATTTCCACAGGGCTCCTCCCAGCACACAGGGATTGATGCTCCCTGTATCGATGAGCTGGCCCTGTGAGCGGGGAGCCTCGGGAAAGGCTGTTCTATTTCTGGCTGAGACTTTCCCGCCGGGGAAGCGTGTGGCACCAAACGCCGCACATCCAGACTGGCGAGCAGATGGCCCGTGGAGGTGAGTCCCAATGTGGTTGTACAGCGAGTCTGGCACCCCGGGGAGAAATCCCACAGACAGGCAGGGTCCCCAAATTCCTCCCCGGCAAAGCTTGGAGCTGGGGGCACAAAACAACACCCAGATACACCCCAGCAAAAGCACAGAGCAACCGGGATTAGGGTGGCGCCACCAGCCCTTGGAGCAGCAGTGAACAGTGGGTGCCTTTGCCCATCCAAAATAACGCGTATTTACTGGAGCATTAACAGTCTGTCACTATTGCCAGTCCTGCCAGCCCTGATCTCTCTTTCACCACACAGAGCATTGAAAAACACAATGTGCAGAGGCTCGGAGCCAACCTCACCTGCCTCGGTACACGTGGGAGAGGAGGATCTGGCCTTTTCCACGAGCTCCGAGTCCCGCCTGCTATCGCGGAGCAGATCTGGAGCTGGCGAATCAACGCGCGAGGCGCAGCGGCTCATCCACACTGATTTCACCAAGTGGGGTTATTATCTCAATCAGATTAGAGGTGTGAAAAAGCTGGAGTGGCGGGTACAGAAGAGATGGAGGCCACCAGGCTGGAGCAGGAACGTGATAGCAGCAGAGACTCGAACGCGGGGCGAACGTTCCTTCAGTCTCTGTGCGAAGCGTCCTCCCCCAGCCATGGCTGGATGTTGTTTTCCACAGGGACTCTGAGCTCTCCTGCTGAGCAGGAGCAGGGCTCGGAAGCAGATTTCCAACGCTGCGTGCAAATCCCTTCCTTTGGGATCCACCATCGCACGTTGGCGGTGGAGCATCCAGCATCCCCCCCGCTCCCCCGTACGGCATAAACCGAGCAACTGGAAATCCTTCCAGCCTCATCTCCTTGATTTGGAGGGGAGCTCATTGTCTAAGCAGCAGGTTTCCCGCAGATGGAGTCCACGATACAAGTTTTGCCCTGGCCAGGATCAAGCGAAGGATCAGGGATGGAGCCGGGGCTGCTCCGGTTTCTGCTCCAGCAGCACAGCAGGAGAGCCGGTGGGTGCCGGCTGCACCAAACCTCAGCTGCAAAGCCGGGTTGGTTTATTACTGGGCTTTGCTGAAGCAGAAAGCGGCATTTTGCTTTCCAGGGAACGTGCAGAAAATAACACCGTGGGAAAGAGGCTCCTCGGAAATCCGACCCAAGAACAGCACAAATGTGGCATCTGCCTTTGGCCCTCGGTTGTCAGAGCAGCTCGAGGGAACGCGGCTGGTGCCCAGAGCCTCTCACCATTGCAATACGTGTTTCAATGTACAGACCAAACCCTACAGTTTTAAAAGGCTCCCCTGACACAGGATTGTGTGAAAATGTCCATTTGGGGCTCAGTCCCTCTGGTTTTTCACCGCTGGCTCTTCCCTCGCCACACTTCGTGCCTCCTGGTCAGAATGAGAGAAAAGAGCCGCCAGAATGAAAGCAAACAGCCTCAAAACCAGGCCTTCTAAAAACACCATCACAGACAAAACATCCTCACAAAACAGACACCTTGGCTGCAGCAAAAAGCACGTTTGACAAAGCTTTGCTGTTGGTGAAAAGGTCCCAAGCAGCTGCAGAAGAGGGGAACAGCGATGCCTGACACCTTCACAAGGTGAACATCGCTTTCTTTGCTAGTTGTAGAGCACAGAAGCAAAGATCCCAATTTTCTTCCATAAATTCCCCATGAGGGCAACCCTTAACTAAACCAGGCTGCCAAACTGCTGATAAATGAGCAGATTGCACCCTCCTTGCTGCCACTCCAGACCCCTCGCACCAATAATACAACCAAAATCAGCACAACCCTGCAAGCAAACCTGATTTTGTACGAGCTGTTACAACCCTTTTGGGTAACATTAATTTTATTCAAATGCCCAGGAAACACTGGAGGTAACGGCTGAACCTTCATTCCTTCCTGACCCTTAGGGCAGGAAAATACTCAGTTAACATCTTAGACATCCAGCCAGACCATGCGCTGCTGGGGCTCCTGCTCCTCATTTCACATACTGAAAAATACTAAGTATAATTCAAAATAAGAAATATATTTTAAAATATGGCATACCAGAGCTTCTTTCCTGACAGGTACTTCATGTACTTTGATTTGCTTTCCATTGCAAGTTCTCTCCCAACTGTTATTTTTTCCCAGTGGTACCATCCTAGCTTTCAAACTCAAGCAGAAAAATGGTTTATTACTTATCTCTGGTCAGGAGGCATCTCAGGAAGGTTCATTCAGCTTGCCCACAAACACCTACTCAGCCAGTACCCACAACCTTCTCCCAGGCCTGAGGAAGCTGTAGCCACCAAGCAGATGTTATTCATCAGCATCAACAACTCAGGTGCACCATAATGAAGCCACTTTGCTCATTGGAGACCTTCCCTCCCTCACCTGGTGTGTGGGATGGTCTCCCAAGGCATGAACTTGCAGATGAAGGGGGAAAATAACATAATTGTGGGTGTTTCCCTCTAGATGTGAAGTTTGGCTTGTGGCAATGGCCAAGGGGGAGCCACGTGCTTGTTACTGAGCTCCTTGATGTCCTGACTGCCACACAAGACAGGCATTGTCATTCCTGATGGCCTCTTTCTTCAAGGGCAAGACATCAACCTTTTGGGTCTTTTCAGAGTATTTTTCCCCATTCCTTTTTGCCCCTCGCCTTGAAAATGTTGAGAGAAGCCACCATTTCCAAAGCATGGTGCGGTGGATCTCCCCGTGGTGGCACGCATCATGCTGAGATGTGATGTGACTGGAGCCATAAAGGGCTTTTTTGTAGCTGTCGCTGTGGATAAGAGCACACAGAAGAAGAATTGTATGTATTTTCTGTCCTCTTTCACCCCACCATGTGCTCCAAGCTCCCACTGCTCAAACCAGAGCTTTGACTTCACTTCAACCTTCAGGACAAAGAGTCTGGTTTAGAAATTAGGCATGAAGAGACATCTTCTGGGGCTCTGCTGGCGTTAAGGGAGGAAAGGGGAATAACCAACTCATGGGAGGATGAGGGGGCAAAGCGGTGGCCGAGTTCTGCATTGGGTCCTACCGCACATCATCCCGCTTTCCCCCAACAACTGGTCCTAGAACAGAGACCAAACCCCACTCATGAACAAGGCAACCTCCAGCCTGTTTTCTCCAGTCAATATAAAGAGGGCTTACATCTTCCCCCACCCAAATTTTCCTTCCTTTTCCCTTCCTCGTCTCCTGCGAATGACGAAGCCGGAGATGTCACCTCGTGTCCCACGCCGAGCGCGGAGCCCGCGCTGCGCTCGGTGCCATGAGCGGGTTTGGCTTACGCCAGCGCTGACGAAGCTGAACAAAAATGAGCTTGGGAGGATTTTCATTTTCCAAGCTTTAGACGAAAAGGATTCATTTAAAGCCTTTAAAAGATTTAGCCCACCTCGCAGTTCCTTCCAGAGATCCGCGTTGTGCTCTTTAAATAGGAGACATGTTTTAAAGCTCCTACCATCATTTATTAAATTAGCCTCAGACTTGCAAATGCGGCTCCCTCTTATTGAATCTTGTAATATTTATTTGCCAAGTTGTGATATTTGAAACGGAGCACATTACACGTATTGGGGAAAGAGGGAGGTGATGGGAAAGGCGTGAGGGGACAGGGGAAGGAAACCACTTCTTCTGTCGATTGTGTAAATATATTTGCACATCCCAAGAGCAGTAGGGAAAAGGCATTGTAATTAAAATCACTGCCAGGGTATTTTAAACAAGGGAGGATAAATAGACTTTTTCTCTGCATGGCACAGACTCCTTTAACTCGGAAACTTCGTGACAGAAGATGATTAAAAATATCTTATGGCGTGTCTGAAATCTGCAAGCTTTGATCAGAAAAATGTTCTTGGGAATGAAAGGAGAGCAAGTGAAGGAGGAACAGTCTCCTACACAGTGTTTTATAGGCCCGATTCACGACTGCAGATGTCGCAGAAAATAATAATAAAACAGTCTTTTATTTTTTGTCACCTCGCAGGGCAGGAGAAAAACACCTACAAGGGCTTCTGGAGCAAGGAGATCCCTCTCTGGGAAAGCAAAAGTGACTACAAATAGTGCTATGTCGGAAACTGTTTTCCTAACCAACAGTGTTGCTTCGGCAACTGGTTCGTTCTAAAGCGGTCACAGCTGTTGGCAGGAGACTTTGGGTTCTAGTGGTGCGTCCTTTGGTCCGTGTGAAAACAAGTTTGAATGTTAAATATTTCCCTTAGGTCAATGTATGGTTCATGGCAATACTGGACAGGTCTGTCTGAGATTGGGAGCCGCCTTGGTTGGAAATGCTGTGGCACAAACGCTCTCCCCGAGCCGGCAACAGCATCGCAGCTTCGGCGCTGGATAAAACTCCATGTACCCTGGGCCCTGACCCGAGGTGAGCGGGGGTAGCACCTCGCCAAGAGGTTTCCTGGAGACCTTAAAAGTGAGAGTGCCCGGTTTGCAAAACGAGCTATTTCAGATCATTTTGATCAGGCTTTTTTTCTTCTTTAATGATTCTAATTTTTCTAGCGCTCAGAGCTCTGGACCCGGTAACCACGGAAACTCGGCTTCACAGGCAGAGGGAGTCGAAAAATACAGGAGCGGCACCACCAAATACAGAATCTAATCATCTCCCCTAACTGTGACATTAAAAGAGCCACGTGATGATGTGTAGCTGAAAGAGAGGATTTTAATAGTGTTTGCTTCATAAAACACTCTCCTTCGTATTAGGGTGTGCTTAGGTTTGGGACCCACGATGTCACACAAGTCACAGCCCCCGTCTGAGAAGGTTGTGAGTCCAGCGTGGTGCGGCAGACCTGGAGGAAGGACGGGAAGGTTGTGTCAGCACACACTGGGGAGAAGCATCCCTGCAAATCCCTGACACGCTCTCTTCCTGCACGGGATAGGAGAGAAAGATGGAAGAAAGGAAAAACCAGGGCAAAAAAATGCACCAGATAAGGTTCTTCTTGTGCAAACACTCAATAAAGAACCCGTGCCTCAGTTTCCCCATTTGCATTAATTATGTACAAGCAGCTCTCTCTTGCTGGGAGGTACAAGCCTTTGCAAGCGTCTTTTGAGGGACCCAAAGCTGCACGGTCAAGCGACCCCATCGCTGCTGGCTGTTGGCATCTGGGGAATTAAAACGGGCAGCATCTGGCCTTGCTGACTGCTGGCACAGTCGCCCATTGCTCCTCAGCTTCGAAAACCTCAAGATAAATGTCTCTCCTTGCCAGCATGGCTGTTAACCCATGTTTTCCTCCAGCAAATTAACCTGCCCATTGTCTCCATCATCCTCGTGTCCCCATCATCTGCTGACGGCTCGGAGATGGTGCCTCGGCCGCGCTATCGCCAGGCGCACCAGGGCGTGCAGCGTTCACACACCATTGCAAATAGAGAGGTTGTGTCCAAGCCTCCGCCCACCCCCAGGGAAATCGATTCCTGCATCCCAGTTTAATTATGATGAGAGGGTGATCAGGCTCTCGAGGAAAAGCCACGCTGCCCTTCAGCTCGGCTCTCGCTCCAGCCGAGGACAAAGCAGGAAAGACCCAGGAGGAAGAGGAGGCAGGAGAAGAAAATGGGAGCGTGGGGGAGGCTGGAGGGGTGGGAGGGCTGGCAGGTTCCCCAAGCTGAGCCCAGGTGCTGTCCCTGCTGTCCCCTCTCCTGGCACATGCCGGAGCATCGCTCTAACCAAGACAGCCTTGGCACGGGCGCCGGCCAAGTTTTCTTGCGGGCCAGTGGGTTCTGTTCCTTATCCAATTCCTACACATGCTCCTCCTGGACTCGGCTCAGCTCTGCTAACAGCCCTGAGCTGGAAAGATGGAGAGGAAGCAGAGACAACGAGACAGAGAGCGGGAGGGAAGGTGAGGGGCTGCTCTCCGCAGGACGGAGCCCAGGAGGGGGTGGCTGCGCTGGGCGGCTGTGAGTGGCAGGACTGGGCAGGAGGAGGAAGGAGGTGACTTCATCTCACAGCAGAGCTGACAGCCAGCGGAGGATGAAAGCCTGGGAATCCCTCGGCTCCAGCGAGGAGAGCGCTCAGCTGCCAGGGGCTGAGAGGGAGGTGGGAAGCTGCTGGTTGAATTACAGCTCAGCCTCCTGCCCTTGGTTTTTCCCACACCAGCAGAACGAAATCAGAAGAGTGGCACAAGTGACAGGCGGGACACTGGGGAGGGAGCGGGGCAGCGATGCCTGGGAGGCTGCGGGCACTGGGGAGGAGGATGGAAGGAACATCGGGCTGTCCATTGGAACAGGCTGCCCAGGGCAGTGGTGGAGTCACCATCCCTGGGGGGTTGAACAGACGGAGATGAGGTTCTCAGGGACATGGGCTGGGGTAACGCTTGGACTTGATGATCTCGAGGTTGATTCCTTTGAGCCTCTTCCCCGTTCTGTGCCCAAATCACAGCTCACCCACTGTGCAGTTCCTCTCCAGGCTGTTGCAACACAAGCCCTATGGGGAGAGGCTGAGGGAGCTGGGCTGGTTCAGTCTGGAGAAGAGGAGGCTTAGAGCTGAGCTCAGCACTCTCTAGAACGACCTGAAGGGCAGTTCTAGCCAGGGGGGATTGGGCTCTTCTCCCAGGCACTCAGCAATAGGACAAGGGGGCAGGGGCTTCAACTCTGCCAGGGGAAATTGAGGCTGGAGATGAGAAAGCAATTCTGTGCAGAGAGAGTGGTCAGCATTGGAATGGCTGCCCAGGGAGGTGCTGGACTCACCGGCCCTGGAGGTTTTGAAACTGAGATTGGCCATGGCACTTAGTGCCATGATCTGGTCAATGGGCTGGAGTTGGACCAAGGCTTGGACTGGATGAGCTCTGAAGGCTTTTCCAACCCAGTCCATTCTGTGATTCTGTAATCCCCACTGAACGGGACTTATCTCACAGGAGGGTTTTACCACATCAGGTTTAAACTCCTAAAAGCAACTTCAGCTTTTTTTCCTCCATATCTCCTTGGTTTTTAGCTGCTACTCCAAACCCAAGACCCAACTTCCAGCTGTCATTTGGAAGAAAAAAAAGGTAATCAAATTAATTACCACCTCCACTTTAAACATTACATTATCAAGCTAACCAGCTGCCCATTGAAGACGATTAATCTGCACATGGGCACCAAAAGAAACTGTCAGCAATTAGAAGTGGAAGCACACCTTTGTAGATAATTGGGAATATTGCACCTCTGTTACATATTTAATTAGTTGACGGAGTGTGTCCCTTCTCAGACATTTTTCTTTTTAAATTATACCTGAAATTATCTTTTTTTTCTTTTCCCCTACAAACTTTACTGTGCAAAAAAATAAAGGAAATTAACTGTGAGTAATCAGAAACCTGATTCTGGCTCTTTCTTATATTGTGTACACAGGATTTTCTAGACCTCCAAGAGATAAGGATGAAAAGTTCTTTCTTTTCTTTCAGAGCTTCTCTTTTTTGTTGTTGCTCATAATCTGATTTGAAGACCTTGCCTCTGCATTTTCACACTTCCCCCATAAATCTCATTTTCTTCCCATTTCCCTCGGGATTATCAGGTGATCGGACGGGAGGGCCCGCGAGCTGAGCAGAGCCGGGCACACGCTGCGATACATTCATTTTAACACTTATTTTACAAAGGTACTCAATTTTATCTTTGCATAATGATGCTGCTTTGCATATCTATAGCCACTTTCATCCGATGAGCTCTGTACATTCTGCCGGCTGTTAATTAATTCTCAAAACAGCCTGGTGAAGTCAATAGAAAGGCTTTAGTGGGGTAGTTTTTGCTTCATGTACAGGAGGGAAGGGGAAACTGAGGCGGGGAGACCAACGAGGCGTTCGCAGGCATTGGGACAGTCATGGGACAGCACGGCAAAACCATATTATAGAAGCCTTGTCTTTGCAGCCCCTGTAGACAGAGATGCATCCCAGTCCCTGTGTCTCTTGGTCCAACAGCCCTGGTTACCAAATAACCAAGATTTAGTCTCAGCGCGGTGTTAAAGGGGGTGCATCCCAGCCCAACTAAGCTGTGCTTAGCGATTGTGGTCCCCACAGCTCACCCAGAGCACATTCTCCCTGGTTTCATGCCAACGCACACCTCTCGGCACTGCTCAAATGCTGGGAAGATGCACACACGGAGCATTTCTTTGCTTGGGGGTCCTTTGCTTTTGTCATCCTTGGCACCACTTTCCAAACACTCTGAAATGAAAATATTTTTCTACCCAGAAGGGGCTATTTTTCATCACCTCAGCGCAGCATAGACCAAGAATAACTTTGCTGAAAGCTGACAAATACACACGGGGGCTCGAGGCGGGAATCGGCCCGGCAATATTCACCCGCTTGCCACCAAGGGAAGGACATCGCAGGGCCCGTCTCTAACCCCGGCCACACCAAGCGCCGCTCCTGCCCCATGGAAATCGCAGCATGGGTGGCACACGTGGTCCTATCTGCCAACTGCAGCTCCGAAAGAAAACACTCTGCCAAATCCCATCACTTCAAGCAGAAAGCTTCAGCCTGGAAGAATTAAACACGCCTGGAGGACTGCTGGAGCAAACCACAGCAGCAAACCTGCCGAGAACGGAGCTGCCAAAGCCAAGAACGCCGAGGCAGTTGCCGTCCTTACCGCCGCCCTCCAGAAAATCTTTCCTACATTATCGAATCTCGTCGATTGGCTTGGAGCATCATTGCAAGTGGCCACCCTGGCTGCAAATCAGCTGCTTTGTTTTGTTAGCGTGGTCAGCAGGACAAGGGCAGTGATCCTTCCCCTGTGCTCTGCATTGGGGAGGCCACACCTGGAGTATTGTGTTCAGTTCTGGGCCCCTCAGCTCAGGAAAGAGATTGAAGTGCTGGAGTGGGTCCAGAGAAGAGCAACAAGACTGGGGAAGGGACTGGAACACAAGCCCTATGGGGAGAGGCTGAGGGAGCTGGGCTTGTTCAGTCTGGAGAAGAGGAGGCTTAGAGCTGAGCTCAGCACTCTCTAGAACGACCTGAAGGGCAGTTCTAGCCAGGGGGGATTGGGCTCTTCTCCCAGGCACTCAGCAATAGGACAAGGGGGCATGGGCTTCAAGTCTGCCAGGGGAAATTGAGGCTGGAGATTAGAAAGCAATTCTGTGCAGAGAGAGTGGTCAGCATTGGAATGGCTGCCCAGGGAGGTGCTGGACTCACTGGCCCTGGAGGCTTTGAAACTGAGATTGGCCATGGCACTTAGTGCCATGATCTGGTCGATGGACTGGAGTTGGACCAAGGCTTGGACTGGATGAGCTCTGAGGGCTTTTCCAACCCAGTCCATTCTGTGATTCTGTTATTTGCTGGAGGAAAACGAGCCAAGTTACAACTCAGGTTTGGAGAAGGGAGGAAACATCTCCAGCGCTTGAGCTGGTAGGGAAAAAAAATAAAATTAAAAAGAAATCACTTTCCAAGTTTCCTGAGGACAGCTGCACACTTTAAAGGGCAAGAATTTGCATGGGTGAGTGTGTGTTGCTCTCCATCCTTGGGCAGGAGGCATTTCAGCAGCTCAGGAGGACCCTATCGGGGATATGTCTGTATTTGCCTCTTCTCCCATCACAGCTCATCAAACACATCATCTTCTGGAGATGCAAGCAAATGAGACAGATCACAGAAACTACCAGTACCATTAGGTCATTGCATTCGGAGCCAGCAGCAGCACGAGCTATGCAGTAGAGCGGTGATTTCATTTAGTACCGTCGGCTGAAATTCAAACCGTGTTGAAGTCAAAGGGAATGTATCCACCCGGCTTTGGATCAGCCTGTGAAGCACATGGAGCGTGTGGGCGCTTTCTCTTTTTGCCAGGGACAATCCAAGCAAAACTCAACCTCCTTCTTCCTTCAGCTGAAAGCAAGCATCAATAGAGGACTGAAATTCTGGCCTGAAAAGGAGCCAAGCGCTGCTGAAAGCCAGCCCGTGGTCCTTGCACTGAGGATAATGAGAATTACTGAAGTGCCTTTGAAAAGTGCCTTCAGATTGTGCCATCCCATGTCCTGCTGTAACACAGGGGTGTAAGAACAGCTGGACTCTGAGCAGGACAAGTCTCCACACTGACCCCAAGGTTCCAGTCCCGTTGTCCCTGCTGGCTGGGCAACCTGGGCCATTGCAATGCAGCACCATGAGCCCCCCAGCACCTCGTAAAACCATCCTCAAAAGCACCCCCGCTCTGTATTGCATCCCCAGCTGGACCCTGACACACCATCCCTGATGAATGAGTCGCAAGCATCCTCTTTCATCCCAAACACCCCTCTTGTACGCGGCAGAAAGTGGGTATTTGAGACATCCCTTGGCCCGTCCATCTCTGATAGCCCATGGTACCTGCTGTTGCAGGCAAAGATGCGAAATCCCACCTATCAAATCAAAGCTCTTTTTGAAAGTTATAGTGTAATCTGCTCAAAGGAAAATTTCCATCTTGGCCCCTCCTTTAGAGTTTAGCTTGTGCCCTAAAGCAGGAGGACTTAATCTCAACTGCAACACTCATAGATGCTTCAAAATCCTCGCTTTGTAGCTCTGGCCACTCTAGTAACTTCCTACAATAAAAGGAAATCTCTTTGCTGGAGAACTGTGCAAAACAGCTTGCCTGCAAGGCAGCCACACATTCATGTGCTTGACCTGCTTTTCTCACAACCTGAAAAGCCCCACGCCAGCAGCAAACCCAGCGCGCGGTGCCGGTTCCCACAGCAGCGCGCCGGGTACGCGCCAGCACCTGCCTCGGCACAATTTGGCTGTGGAGAGACGATGGGGCAAGACCTGCTATGCTAAGGGGGTGCAGAGGGAGAAGAGAAAATAAGCTTTTCATATTCTGCTACCGATGTTGTTTTTCTTGCAGGCTGGATCCTCCTCCCAGCCCACCCACGGCAGGCAGCTCGACCCTGCCATGTGCTGTTTTCAGGCGAACAGCTGGGGAACATGTGCAGCCGGACAGGTTTTATGTACCAGCACATTTGGGGGGTTGCCA
Organism: Patagioenas fasciata; assembly: GCF_037038585.1. NCBI lineage: Eukaryota > Metazoa > Chordata > Aves > Columbiformes > Columbidae > Patagioenas > Patagioenas fasciata. Next base: position 3,499,990 of record NC_092546.1, on the reverse strand, counting down.
GCCACTGACTGCATCCGTGTTTCTCCCCTCTTCGGAGCAGAGGTTTTTCCATGGCACAGAAGTGAGAGGAAGGAGACCAGATGCTCAGGGACATGACGAAAGGCTCCAGGGCCAGGTTTCACTTGTTGCTTCAGACACCTGTCACATAGGGTGGGCATTTTTGGACGCAGGGTGCTGAGGGCTGTTGCCTGGAGGTGCTGAGCACTTCTGAAACGCAGAAAAGTGTGTGGCTTGTGCAGCCTGGAAAAATGAAGGAGGGGAGCAGAGCAGACCCCCCTGTCCACATTCATCAGTGGTAAAAGGTGTTGTGTGGATGAGAACAAATGCAGGCTGGGAATGCAGAGGCATCCCTACCTCAGAGCACAGGCCCCTGGGAATAAAATGGGACCAAAATCTTAAATACTGCAGTGTGAAGTGTGGTTTCTGAAAAAGGATTATGAGGCCTGAAGCTCATGACCACAGGGGATGTGTTCAATGACTCAGTCCCGTCTGTCCTGCATCACCAAGCAGCAGCATCTGTTTGTGTCCTGCAGCCTCAGTAAAGAATTGCCTTTTTTATGTATCCGCACAGCCATGTCCTGCCTTACACGCCAGTGCTGGTACAGCCACAGGGCAGAGTATTAATTCTCTCCTAAGCTGGTGTGAGGTTCTCATTACAACGCGCTGTCAGCTCCCCTGGGTTGCGCAGTCGCCTTCCCCGCTGCGGGTGGAGCTGGGTGATCCTGTCCCCCCACAGGGAGCTGAGAGCTGCCCACGACAATGTTTGACCACCTCTCGTGATCTGGCCACACACAGAGAACTGGCAAAGGACAGAGTGGAAAGACATGGGGGTCTACCAAGTGGGTACGGCGGCGGAGACCACCAAAAGCACAAAGGGTTTGGCGCTCTGGATGTGTCCAGGGTTGCTTTGCTGCGTGATGGCGTTTGCCATGTGGACGGACCTTCGTAGTGAGGACCTGCTGTGGGCTGCTGAGCGTCCCCGTACTCTGAAACACCATGGCAGGACCTCCTGCACCACGCTGCAGGGACCACAGAGCCGAGGGAGCGCCTGTGACATTCGCAGAGCTCTGCGCTGGGAAAACGCCGGCTTGGCCCCATCTGGAAGGAATTATCAGAAGAGCTGTTTGTTGGCTGCTTCCACACAGAGGAAGGGCTGTGATTTCACACCGCCAGCCTCCCCCAGAAGAAAACCAGACAGGCCAAGAGATTTATTACTCACAAACCTCACAGGGTTACCGAATGCCCCGTGGAAGGAGACCTGCCTGAGAGAGTGTTTTTCTAACTGGCATGCAAGAACACAGCAGCCTCGCCAAAATTACCTTGGAGCATGGAAAATGGAGCAGATCCCGGGCTGGATTAAACAATGGCATCAGCAAATGCCTGGTTTGAGGAAGGAGGGGGGAAGGAGAGATGAGGGCTCTGACTTGAGGACCACCCAGGAGATGAAAGACGCTCGCTGGAGCTGCTGCTGTGGCTCCGGCTGGTGCTACATCCAATTCAGAGACCGCGATGATCCCTCAGACTGATCGAGTTGCAAATGACATCTGTGGGATTTGAGATTCCAGGGAGTGGGATCTGGTCTCACTCCTCCCATCACCACGGATGAGTTTGCATACGAGAAATCATCCCTGGAGATGACTGCACAGTATTTTCATGGATTTTTATACATCTTGTTTACCTGCTCCCAAATTGCAGGAGTCATTTTTATGTCTTTGTTGCTAAGTTTTCCACAAAAGCTTCGCTAAAAAATCAAGATTGTGTTTGAAACAGATATCGAGCCTGTTTTGTTTCCTGACAACCACACGTAGAGATTCAATTTGTATGTGCTTCTTGGCGAATATGTCACACTGTGATTGCTCACACATTAACTGACACAGCAGAGCTGCATGGGAGATGGTTTTTCTATTCCATGAGAATTTCAGACACTACTAAAAACACCAGTGGGTTTAAAAGGGACCTTGATGTTTTGTAATGTACAAGGCAGAAAGGTTTACTATTTAATTAGCCAAAATGTTAGACCAAAAAGGCTGTGTTAGCTTGTGAAACCAGTCACTATGGAAGCTTATAGCTATTTTCTTCTTCTCCTAAACTAAACGGATTTCAAATTGGGAAAACTGTAAGGAAATTTTGGGGTAAACGAAAGGAAGACTTTGTCTTGTGGATCGTCTCAGTTAAACAGCATCAGACATTTTGTGCCAGAGCCCAAACCATGAGCTGAGAACCCCATCCAGCCACTGTCACAGGCAGCAGCACCCTGACAAATGTGATTCTCTCAACGCTATCGGCTCACCCGCTTCCTCTAGAATAGCGAAGATAACAAGTAACTTCCACACGCTGTGCATAGATAGAGAGCACACTTGTGCTGCTTGTTATCCTACATGCAGGGACATAACTCTCCCCTTGATCTTCATTAAAGAGAGAAGGGAAATTCCAGCGTTTCAGAGACTTTGTTGCTGTCTGAAGTTGTACAGCAGTGACTAGAGAAAGCATCAAGCAAGACAAGACAGAGGACGGGATTCCGAGACACAACAGCTCAGACACGCTTTGGGTCTGTGAAGCTGAGCTGGAGAATTCCCAGCAGCCAACTTTTCATCTGCCCATCACCATTCCTGCAGTGGGGAATTGCAGAGCGAGGAAAAAACAATGGAAAAGGAAAAGAAAACACTTCTTTTTGTGGTGGAAACACAAGATTTGCCTCAATCACAGATCTGTGAACAGCTGTTTTCACAGCGAGGCCATAGAGTCAGCAGCGCCATGGGATGCTCCGTGCTGGAGCGGACGGCGCCTGGTCACAGAATCCCAGAATCACAGAGTGTCAGGGGTTGAAGGGACCTGGGAAGCTCATCCAGTGCAATCCCCCATGGAGCAGGAACACCCAGCTGAGGTTCCACAGGAAGGGGTCCAGGCGGGTTTGAATGTCTGCAGAGAAGGAGACTCCACAACCCCCCTGGGCAGCCTGGGCCAGGCTCTGACACCCTCACCCCCAACAAGTTTCTTCTCACCTTTAAGTGGAACCCCCTGTGTTCCAGTTCGCACCCATTGCCCCTTGTCCTGTCACTGGTTGTCACCCAGAAGAGCCTGGCTCCATCCTCCTGACACTGCCCCTTTAGATATCTGTAAACATGAATCAGTCCCCCCTCAGTCTCCTCTTGTCCAGCTCCAGAGCCCCAGCTCCCTCAGCCCTTCCTCATAAGGGAGGTCGCTGCACACTGCACCGCATGGAAGGGCGCACACCTCTTTATTCACTAACACCCCTGCTCCTAGAGTTTTACACCTAGCAGGCCCTGCTCACCCAGGCACTGCTCTTCTACCCCTCTCAGATCTGCCCGAGCCACACAGCACACACTTTTGACACACTTTGCACTGTCGCTGGCGCACACGTGTGTGCCCACACACCCGTCCGCTCCCTCTTGCACCGCCGCTCCCACACCCGTGCGCAGCGGTGGTTCGCAGACGCGTTTCTGCCGCCTGCCACAGCGCTTTCCAGCACCGAAACCTTTCTGCTCCTTGCACTCATCTGCCTGATCTCCCTTTCTGCGCACACGTCACCGGTGCGCTCACACGCACACGAGCAAACCCCAGATGCTCACCAGCATCTCTCTCCCCCGCTCCTGCATCCAGCGGGACGGCTCACGCGGACAACAGGGATGCTGACGGCTGGCGGTGGCGGGCAGGTGTGGACGTGGAGAGGAAGGAGAGGAAAATACGTGGTTTTTGAAGCAAAGTTTAGGTGCAGGGTTAACAGGACGATGAATGACGGCAGGTGCGTGCTCAGCCGCATCCCGCTAGCAGGGCCCTCGTCCCTCTGCCCGCTGCAGTGCCAGCGTGGCGGCTCCATCGCAGTGAATGCTGTTTCAAGGTTACTTAAGCGATAAATTATATTACATGCTTAACATCCCCAGCAATAACACCCACCCATGACTTGCTCATTCCCCCCCATTTATTTTGCCTTTGCAGATGCATGGCTGGAAAACTGCTCCGGCTTTCACCTCATTCTGGGGGGGGACAGGCCATTTCCATTCAATGAGCTGCAGAAACAGCTACAGCTTCATAAGAAAAAGAATAGGGGCAAGATCCTCCACCAGCACAACTTCTTTGTGCTTCGATTTTGGGAACTGTGCTGATTTACACCAGCCATGGATTTACTTTCTGCAACATATGCAAACCATCGTGGAAAAATATCCATAGGGGGCTCAGGCGTGAGGTAAAACACACAAAGGACAGTGGTGGAGCTGCTAAAGGGGAATCTTTGCAGGGTAATGCCCCATGTACACTGCAAACTGCAGATGAAAAGGCAAAGAAACCCAGAGAGACTGATTCTCCCTCCGGTTTTAACTGTACATCAAGAGGGCTGATCCCAGAGGACTCAATCATCCCTTTTCCCCAGTGATTCCAGGTGTAAGCAGCAAGTTCCAGTCCTGCAAAACTCCTTTTATGCCCAGAGATGGACATTTTCTACCACTGAGACGGGACTTGAGCCAGTGCCACGGCTCACATCAGCCCCCACCCAGCTGTGCCTTGGTTAGAGGCATCCAAAAGGGCAGCACATCTGCTCCTGCATCCCAGCCGGCACCAAGCATCCCTGGGGAGAGCAGCACGGACGGCTGGTCCGTCTGTCCTTCCTCACGATGCCGTCTGGCAGTGCCCGACGTGCTCTGCCGTCAGCCCTTCGCGTGCCAGACGCCCTTGGAGGCAGCTGCACGCAGGATGAAGAGCAGGGTGTTCAAACCATGTACAATTATGTGCCACTGGCTCTCCCCTGCAAATAGATGGAGCAGCAGTTACGGTCTCACATTAGTGACTTCCAAAGGACAGTTGGGTGGCCACTGTCCATTAGAGCCGGGGCAAATGAAGATGAATGAAAATGAGTTTGGATGCTCCTTATGCCGCTGATCGTTTACTGGGAAACAACACAAGGGAAAATTTGCAAGGGGTAAACAGTTACGATTTCTACCTGGGTCTCAGAAAATAGTGCGTTTACCTGCAAAAATCAAGTCACCGGAGATGTGAGTTTTACCTGGTCCTGCCTCCCCTTCGCTTTGCTGCAGTGGCGCTCAGAGCTATCAGCTGCAATCTCCAGCATGGGAGATGAACAGGGGCACCCCCAGACTGCAGAGAAACCACCCAGAAATAAAGTAATGCTGAAAAAACAAACCTAGGAAGAGCATTAGGAGGTGTCTCGGAGGAATGGGGTGCCACCAGGTCCCAGCAGCTTCACCTTTTACGGAGGGAGGAGGGCAGAACACAAAGCTTCAAGGGAATAAACCCTCAGCATCTCAAATAAAACTCCAGGAGACAGGAGGCCAAACAAACTTCATGGACATACCCGAACATTTGGCCTGAATTTCAAGGTCATGTAGTAAATTAGCAAGAACAGGACCCAGGTGTCCTGAGCATGATCCCTTTTTACCCTAATCAGCATGGCTTCACATAACCATTTGTGCAATTGGCTTATTTCACAGAGTGACTTATAGATGCTATTGTAAGCAGAACCAGTCAATATATTTATTTTCCTTTTGATATACAGCTACAATAGGAAGCCATGCATGAAGTTTATTAAACCTGCCTAATTTTCTATCAGTTCTGCAAAACATCGATTCTATGCATTCAGTTATCTGGCTCAGCCTCAACCTCGAAAAGGAATCATTTAAAACCAACAAAACCAGCATCCAGTTCCTCTGAAACCAAGCTCATCTGAGCCTGCAAAGCGTCACCGTTCTCGTGGGCAGAGCCCTGTGATCGATTGAGCCAAAGACAACTGTGTTATTTAGGAGCCATTTGCAAGCTGGCAAATTAAACAAGGCACTTGTTATTTTTTTCCTAAAGGGCAGGTGAGGAGAGGAAGCAGCAATTTCATAGTAGTAGAGCCATATTCTGCAGATTAAAGGAGCGGGAAAGCAGCACAGAAGGATCTTCCATTCTCCATCTCCCCAGGCCCAATGCAGAAGCTGAATCCCTTTGTCATACTAATATTTTGCAGTCTCCCGAGGCAGAATCCTGACACCCAGAGCAAGCAGGGACGAGGTGTCCCAGTGATGATTTAGAGGGTTCCCAGCCTCACGGGAGGGTGAACATCTCGGTAGGACAGACAGCACCTTGTGCTGAGCAAACCCTGGGCAGACAGCACTTGAGCTGCTGCAGGTCTCTGCTTCTTGAGAGCGCAACTCCAAGTTCTATCCAGCAGGAAAGTCTCAAGCTTAACCCCGACCCTGCCTTTCTCAGAGCATTTGCATAGTAAAACCAGAGGCAGGGAATTTTCTATCTTTAAATCTTAGAGCTTAACTGATATTCTGCACAAGCAAACCATTATTGTGCCCGTCTTGTGATGGAAGCCGGCAATAAATGTAAAGATGCTATCTAAAGCAATCTAGCAATGTGTTTTACCACATCAATCTCAGGGTGCCTACACTTGGATTAGCATGTCAGGCCAGCTTTCAGCAACTTCCTTTGGTTTAAACTTAACCTGCTGCTTCTCCTGTGCCGTAGGCTGCTCGAGACCAGCTGCGAAGCGTCATTGTACAAGACAGAACATATGCACAAGTAAACAAATTAAGGCTATCTCCAAAACAACAGGCCCCTGGCTTCCTGGAAGAGCTGCAAAGAGAAACTTAATCAACAGCAGCGGGTGAAACGGTAAAGGGGAGGAGATGGACCTCTGCTAATGAAGGCAATGCTTTCAGATTGCAAATGCTCGCAGCACGCGAGGAGGGAACGACAGGGTCAGCGCCAGCGACACGAGCAGCACACGGAGCCGGCAGTCACGCTGGCTCCAAGGAAACGCGGCTTTGCACAGCACAGAGCAGCCAGTTTAGGCACAGGCGGGGAGGAAAACAAGGAGCTGAGCAAGGCCCAGGCTCAGCCTTGCCCCTGCGTGTTAGGACCGGTAAGAGCTCAGCTGTTGAGCCCAGATTAGGGCCGGTATCGCGGCCTCTCCGGGTCTCCCTGGTTCCCTCCCCAGGGGCTCATTAGCAAACCGAATTTGCAGCGGTTAAATCAGTTGAATACCAAGACAGTTAAATCTCTGCACACCTCCGTGCAGGTGCTCTGGTGTCACTTTAAGCCTGCCTGCCACTGCCTTCACCTGGTCTCTTTAAATAAGGGAGTGCTGACATGGGAAAAGAAAATAGCAGGAGCCTTGCTGTTCGCTTCTCAACTGCGGGCAGGTCCCTCTCCAGTTTCACTCTGAAGCTGAGTATCCTTCTCTGCTAAAAACCTCTGCCTTGACCCTATGTGCCCAACCAGAGAGCAATTGCTTACAGTGTATGCTCTTGGGAGCTCACGAGCAGCAAAATTAAACCGTGACAGATTTTATTGCAAAGTGTGATAATTTAGCATCGAAGAAAAAAAACCCACATGCATGCACCTGGCTGTGTGCTCCTCTCCAACCTTACATTTGTATGACCAGCTGAATCACCCTGGTTTTTCCTTTTAGCCTGAAAGAGCAAGACAGTCAGCATACGTGCTCTTAGCAAACCTGGAAACCCTCTGGGATGTCCCAGGGTCTCAGGCCAGCTCTTGCCTTGCTGCTCTGCATGCCATGCTCACCTCCCTTTGCTTTGCCAAAGCAAGCTACTGGAGAGACAACTGGGACCCCCAGCTCCTCCTTACGTCCAGTCCCAGTCTCAGAGCACAGGCTGGCAGTTGAGCCTAACACAAATCCCCTGGTGTGATAACAAGCAGTCAGGGCATCTGAAAGCACGAGCGAAACGTCCACGATTGATTTGGGGTTACATGTGCCATCACTGGGTCAGAGCCACTTTGCCTCGAGAGGGTACAACATCTGCTTACGGCTATAAAAACAAAATTAGGATGGCCTGAGTTGCAATGGGTCAGTGTATTCGTGTGCTCAGAGCCCGGTGACACAAAGATCCTACAAGCAACCCAGCTAGGGGAGAGTGCTCCCACCCAGTTAGACCTGGGAAAGGCTGAATGTGAAGGGGGAGCTGTTCGAATTTAAATAAGGTAAAATACAACCCACACCTAGTCAGGACTGAAAGCTGCTTCCTTACGGTGTATAGCCTTACTCAAGAACACAGGTTAAATGGAAAGAGAAGCAGCTTTCTTTGACAGATGGATGCCCACAGACAGAGCTACCACCGCTTATCATCACACCCCCGGGTCAAACAGATGTTTCCTTCCAGGTACAGATGTGCCAGTGGAAGAGATCACTGCCCCAAGATCTCTTTGCTCGCCCCCTGCCAGATGTTCCCAGGCCTACAGTCCCGAGAGTTAACAGACAAGTAGTTAAAATAACTGGCTGATTTAAGACAAGTGTCTCCTTAATCCTAAGCATTTAGAGGTTGTTCTATGCCCTAGAATACAAAGGTTTGTATAGCTAGTTTACTGTATTTTTAAAGCTGCTTTAATGTAACAGTAAAGGATCAGCTTTTAATCTTAGGCAAGGCAGGAGGAAAGCTAGAGTCATGCTACAGCTGGAAGAAATAAGGAAAGTAACAACCTAGATCTTATTGCACAACCTAAAATCCCCTCGAAGCACACGAGTAGAAATCAGTGTCTTCACTGCTGTAAAATGGGTGGAATTTTGTTGCTTTTTGCTCTCTAGCTGGAAGGGTTGTCACGGAAAAGGGGGTCTCAGAAGGGCTGTGCAGGCGCTGATCGCACCTGAGCGGTGTCAGACGGCAGGATCCCTTCCATGGCTACTGGGAGAGGAGCTGCAAGCGCAGAGTTGCCTTCACAAGCCAGACCTGGCACGTCACTACGCCAAGCTGAGATTCGGGTCTGATTTTGGCTCCTGCTGCGCAGCCCCATCTCGCTCCCCAAATCCTGTAATTTTCAAATCTAGGCTTTTGCTCGGGTCTCATCACTCATCAGTGGTGGATTGCAGGAGCTAAACTCCTTGTTGTAAAGCAGCGATTCCATTTTCCCCTGGTCTTAAGCAGCTTCAATCCATCTTACTGCATTACAGAGCCCGCACTGATTGTTCTGCTGTAGTGAGTAATAACAACTTGTACTTTGCAGATTACCCCAGGGAACCGTGCTCCCGGCTCCGCCATACCGCCGGCTCTGCAGGCCAGGCACACATCTGCCTTCGGCGTCCCCAGAGAGAGGGATGAGGCCACAGGAGCCAACACAGAGGGAAATTTGGGTGGGAAGACGTGGAAGAGCGAATGGAGCTGGCGTGTGGCTGGCAGCCATGGGGAAACTGGGGTGCCCCATCCTGCAAAGGGGTGAACACGCTGAGTGAACATCATGGGATGGGGGACAGGGAGAGGGGATTGGGGAGGGAAAGTGATGAAAAAGTGGAACCAAAGAGGAAGGGATGATCAGAAACAGCTGCAAGAGCATGGACCTGTGCCATTGTGGTGTAACCTCGCGTGGGGAAGACGGAAAGGGATGGAAATCTGCTGTGATTTGGCTTCACCAGCACGGCACGGAGGAATGGCAAAGTGTGTTTTCAGCCATGAGATGGAGGCAGAAGCAGCTTTTGCGAAAACCTCCTCCTTTTTTGCACTCCCAAATTCCCTGGGGCAATCCAAGGGGAGGAAAACATGGCCTGCTGTGAAACAGCCCCCTCCGAGCTGCGGCTGCTTCGCCGCCAGACCCTGTGCAGCAAAAAAGAAATAAAGATGGGCGAGAAATAGATGGGAAGAGGAGAAGATAGGGAGCTGTGGAAGAGATGCGAGGGGGAGGCAGGGCTGCCCTGTGAGGCAATAGCCCTTGTGGAAGAATAGAGAAGATTCTAGAAGGAGGTGGCCAGCCTGGGCTGCCTCAGGAGCCGCCAAGGGCCTCCCCTCAGGGCTGGGGCACCCGGCCCCTCGTCCCCACCGCCAGCGGGATGTGGCACCCACTGCTATCCCTTGTCTGCACAGCCACCGTGTTCCTGTGCCTGCCGTGGGCTGCCAGCAGCCATGCCAACGGCACCGGGCTGGGCGGCCAAGCTTTTGCTGTGTGCCCAGGGCCGCCCCTCACCAAGGGCAAGATGGCGGGTGGCGCCACTCTTGGCCATGTCCACACAGCTTCCATGGCCCTGAGCCCCCCATGTGGCAGCGCCAAGGCTGCTTCTGCTCAGCAATGCGGACATAAGGTCACCACCAACTCACCAGGCTTTGGCGACACGGCACCAGGTGATGGGGAGATCACGGGAGGGTCCACGGTGACCGTCATGGATGTGAACGTGAAGCTTTGGAGACAGTGTTACGGGGCTGAGCGGGGGACTATCGCCCTCCTGGATGAGTGCTGCTTCTGGAGTGACATCCTGTGGAGCTTCAGCCACCACATCTGCAGGTGCCTCACCCACGTTCTAGACCTCCTCTACCATGGTCTGATTCTGCTGGTCTGCACGGTCACCGCTTTCCTGCTCATTGTGATAACAGGTGCCCAGCTTCTTGCAAGATGCGTGAAGAGCTACCAAAGCGGGAGCAAGGCGCCGTGGCCAGGGTGTCCCCCCAGCACGGTGTGGGTGGCTGCCAACCCCCCCGAGTGTGTCATCTGCCTGCAAGCCTACAAGCCGGGCGAGGGGCTGAAGTTGCTGTCCTGCTCCCACGCCTACCACGGCAAGTGCATCGACCTGTGGCACTGCGCTCAGCCCGGGGCCAAGACCTGCCCGCTCTGCCTGCGCAGCGTGACCGCCGTGGTGCTGATCCCCCTCACCGCACGCAACAGCAAGAAGGACTAACCCCAAAGTCCCTCCTGGAAAGTCAAGACCCCCCCACCATGCGCACTCCCACCCGCTCTGTCTTCCACCCTCCCCACATTTCAATGCCTCTCCAGAAGCACGAGCACAGCATTAGAGAAAAAAACATCTGGAAATGTAGGAGTAGGGAATACAGACTGGAAGGACAAATGGAATACTGAAGACATATCCTTGGCTCTGCCCAGTTTGGGCAGCTGATCAAATAGAGTTGGGCTTCGTGTGAGAAGATTTGTGAAGGCCACAACCACAGAACAGAAGCTGCGGCGAGCTCTTGCCAAGCCCCTGGATGTCTCATCCTGATGTTCCTCCTCTTACTTTGCCTCTTAAGTTCCAAAAGCCTGCACAGACAGGTTTATTACAACAGGACTAGTTACCACAGTTACCAGCTAACTTTTACCATAAAACCTGGGTTGATGAAACAAGCACTGCTCTCTACATATTTCTTTTTGCATCAGATAGTTAAAAAGAATAAAAAACTGCTAAAAGGAGAGCATCTTGTTGCTTTATGTCCGAGGTTCTCAGGGCATTTTGCCAGAGCTAGAAAAGGCACAATATTATTTCCAGCACCAATATCTAATAAAGATGTCTCCCTCCATTGCAAGGCAAACAGCTGGAACCAGAATCCATTTCCAGACAAAGGTACTAAGTTGCAACGGCCCAAATTTGCTCCACTGCCTTTTTTAATTGCGGGCATTAGCAGATTATGGGTACTTTTGTAGCAGTTCCATAAATCACTGCTTTATAATCTTCTGTATGCATTAGGGCCCAGATTATCGTGCTTGTACTTGGTAATAACAGAGGAGAGATTGCCTGGGACCCCTGGGAAATCGAGGAGAGGCACCTGGCAGAGCACAGGAGCACACGGTGCTGAGCCACGTGCAGGGGATGGCGCACGCAGCAGGGCTTGCGGAGCCCCTCTCTCCATCGCTCTCCCACGCTGGCACAAAAACACCTCCGCACACACCGCTCCGTTTCTCATCTACCCAGCTCGCATCCTGGGTGGTGACTCTGCCCGCTTCGGCTCCCTGTTCTGTAAAGACGTGGGTCATCCTTTCCTTTCATCCTAGATGAAAGGAGGTGGTTACATGCACCAGTTTCTGAATCAGCTTCGAGCAAAAAGAGAACAGGGTGCAGGTCTGCCTTGCAGCCAGCTCGCTGCAGAGCCGGGGACTCGCGCAGTCAGCAGGAGCAAGGAAGCGTGTCCCACATATCTCTCTTTTAAGAGCAACTGGGAGCACTGGAAGCACAAAAGTTTGCACTGGAAGAGCACTAGATGGCCCTAAATCTTCCTTCACAGCAAATCGCTGGTGTTTCAGCTCTGGGAGCCTGGTCCTCAACGATGCTTTAGCATGACCCCAAAGGAGCAGCATGTGGAGGACACCCAGCCAGAACCAGGTGTACCTGTCGAGATGCCCTGAGCAAAACATTTAACCCCCGATGGCTTTTTCTGCTCCCAGCCTGTGGCTGTTGAGAGCCTGTTGTGTGTCTGTGCGATGCTGGACCCGAGACGCCGACCTAATACAGATAAAGGACAAGGAGTCTGGTTTTGTACAAACTCACATCATCCCACTGCCAGGCTGCTCTTTTCATGCTGCAAAAACTGCAGAGGGGAAAGAGTCATCTAAGACTTATTTCCCAAGTTAAATCAGCGCTGGATCTGGAGCCTGTAATGCGTGTTCTGTTGGAGCTGTAATGATGTCTGCATAGGTCAGTCTCCTCTGCATCTCTGTTACAGTTTAAGCCGTTTGGGCAGGCACAGGGTTAGGTTTTGCTAGCAGCGATGTGGGTCTAAATCAGCACCAAATTCCTCCAGATTGAGCAGACGCTTCTGTGGAGTAACAGCAAAAGCAGGAGTGGGTTTTATATCCCAGCTCCTGCACTAAGTGATAGCCCCCAAAAAGAAGCATAAAGGAATACGGGGACTTTGGGAATGGTGGGGTAAGCGATCGGTTAATAGAGGTAAATGGTCTTTTTCTTTCTTCTAGCTTGGATCTTTGTTCGAGTGGTAAAATGGGACCTGTTCCCTGTAATTGCTCTGCTCTTGCACACAACTGCTGTCTCCCACGTGTGGCTTGTTGACATTTAAATAAATTGCAATTATTCTGACAAAGTAGATTGCGGGGACTCCAGAGAAAATGGGTCAAGAATGCGTCCGGGAGCATCTGCAATGTATTTAACACATGAATATAACAGAGGTAGGGCAGGATGAGAAGGAGAGTACGGTGCTGTGTTTAATGCAGCGTGGGGCTGGACAGCCTGGCACAGCCACACCAGAGCAGGGCTCTTGGCTCAACCTTGGCCAGGGGACCCAAAGCCTCCAAGGGCACTGGCAATGGAGAAGAGAAGGCAGACAGCAGGGGTGCAAAGGGACAGCACAGAGGGAACCAGAGCCAACAGGGCACCACTTCGGCTCTTTGAGTGAAGATCTTCTGGGCAAAAATCCTTCCTCAGCCCCCTTCTCCTTCCTTTTGCAAAAGCATTCAGGGATTTGGAAGGAGGCAAAGGGACAGGCTTTCCTGTCTCACATTGTCTGTGGGTGGGATGTGAGCAGCCTGCTCCCCATCCAGATTTCAGCTCTTCCTCTTTGCTCACTCCTCACAACCTCCTCTGTACCCCATTGCCTTCTTCCTTTCCCTCTTGAAGAGGATCTGTCCTTTTACCCACATCTATTTGGGTTACTGTGGTCCAGGCTGGAGAAAGAACACTCAATTTCTTCAATCTGGAAGCAGAAATGAAGCACTGAGTGCAAATAAAGAGGCAAGGATTTTAAAGAGCACTAGGATGATGTATGCCATTACAAGAAGCACAAGACCAAACCAAAAGTACACCCTCAAAAAGGTCTTCCAATGTACCTTGATTTTCTTCTTCATCCCTCATTCTACTAGAAAGCATTTGGCTGCTTCTCAACCCCTCCCCAAACCTTTTTCCTTGTTTTGTTTTTAAATGCATCAAAATGTCTCCCTGCAAGTGGAAAACTCTTTAGATGAGGGGAAAATAAAATCAATTTGAAATCACAGCTGCTGGGAGTCTCTGGCACACACACACACTGTCTGCTGACATTTGCTGTAGCTCTTTTCCCAGTGAAATCTGTCTCAAGCAGAGCCCAAGGGGGCTGGTAACAAATCAGTTGCCTGGTACACGAGTGATTTTTTTAACTACAGGTCCAACACAACTGCACTGGAAACCATGGGGCTGCTCTCCAGTGCATCATTAAACAAAAAGCGCTGTTTGTTAGAAGGTACAGGTTTTTAGGGATTTGTGGTTCCAAACTGACCTGGGTTCATTGAATATTCAGACCTAGTTTGTTCCAACAAGCAGAGAGCTGCTGCCTCCCCATCAGGCTGGCATTCCTCTGGGCACCGAGCCGGCACCGTGTGAGTTGGGAATTGCCTGAAAGATGGGAGTTTGTGCTGTCGAACACTCCGGGAGGGGAGGACAACACTTGTGCCTTATGCTTTCCACTCCTTTTTCAGCTTTTTCAACATAACCAGAATTTTTAAATCAGTTTGTATAGCTAGAAGATAAAGACTTTTTTATTTTTCTCTCTCCAGTCTTTTGATTCCAGCAGCTGAGGTTTTAAATAAGGTGAAAAGCCCTGATACAGGAGTTAGTAGTAGCCCTCCTAAGCTCGTCCACCACGGTCACTGTGGTAGGACAGGAGCCCAACAAGCTCAGCCCAGCAAAAGCCCAACTGAACCAGCCCCTGCAACAGATCCAGATGCTCCATTAGGGGCCACGAAGGTGGAGCTGCCCTCTCTGAATTTTGGGTGACAGCAGCCTGAGCCCACCCAGGCAAGCAGAGACTTAACTCCTGCTAGTTGCCATTCTGCCTGACAGCTGCTGATCGACTTGTTCCCAATAACAGAAACCCCTTCAACCCTAAGCAATTTATTTGGCTTGGTATCAGTTCAAAGATCATGGTTTTAAGGAAAAATGGCCACGTGTGCCCAAACAGCAGACAGAGGTTAACAGGTTGTTCCAACTCTGCCACATTTTCCAGAAATTGCTTTCACCCCAGCATGAAGCATTCCAGCCTGCAGTGGGTACGGAGCTGGTGGGGAGGCTCATTTATCCTGCCTGCACATCATCAGCAAAGTGAAACTGGCATCCTATCGGTACCCAGAGGGAGATGAAACTAGAAGCTGTGTGCGCGGAGCAGACCAGAAAGGAAGGGGAAGCGAGGTTTAAGCATGTTGGCGGTAATGTTACATGACCCAGCCTTGGTGAACTGTCACTGGGTGATGTCACAGGTCTGCAGAGGTGATGTGAGGGTGTTGCTTAGCAGCTGGAGACAACAAAAGGGAGATGAGTTCTACCCTGGGAACCTCTGAGCCTGCAGCAACCTCTAGGGCAGAGGCAGGTTCCGACATCCATCCTGCCGCGGCTCCGAGGGGTTGCGTGGTGATAAAACCCAGGTGGGGCGATGCCTCTGTGACTGTCTCTTACACTTCGCCTTTGGGACCAGCCTGGAAATTTGTATTCAGAGCTACCCAAACTGCTTTCAGCATGAATCTTCAGCTCCTACTTCTCGTTGTGGTTGCCACTGCCTTCTGCAACGTTGCTCTTGCGGAAGGCTTTGCTTACGTGGCTTACAACGACAGCTACAACTGCCTTGCTTATAAAGCCCTGCTTGCGTATTTTGGGCCACGACTCCCAGCAGAAGGGCTGACAGGGTATTTAACGAGGGTGATACCGCCAAATGCTTGCCATGCAATCGAGAATCCTCCAAAACCAAGGCAGGCCTCGGAAATGTATATTGCCCTTATAGAGGGGTACAGCTGCTCTCTTGTTGAGAAGGTCCTTCAGGCCCAGCAGGCTGGATACCAAAGCGCTATTGTGTACCATGTGAATTCAGATCAACCAATTACCGTGATGGCTGACGACAAAGAAATCCAGCAGCTGATTAAGATACCATCACTCTTTATTGGACAATCAGTCTTCCTCTGCTTGGAGAGGGCTTTACAAGGCGAGGAAGGGGCATACATCAGACTTCTGCCACCCAAACATGATTTGGGTACCTGTCAAGACATCGCTAAAACGCTGCCAGCAAGATGCATCGTGCAAGATTTCAAAGCCATGTTTGTCATTATTACCACTATCTCAATAATAGTTGGCTTAAGATGGCACAAGAGGGCTTACAAGATAAAGCTGCACAAGTACAAGCAGGGAGACAAATATGAGACCTGCGCGATCTGCATGGCAGAGTACAAGGAAGGGGAGTGCCTGAAGGTCCTGTCCTGCTCCCACACTTACCACGGGGCCTGCATTGACACCTGGTTCAACACCCAGCCCACGTGTCCCATGTGCAAGCAGGTGGTGAACACCTACGAGCGGGGCGACCTGCCAGAGCAGGCTGGTGAGGAAGAGAACGAGGAGGAGCAGGACCCCGAAGACACTGCATTCGGAGAAGGGTACGAAGATGGATATGTTGAAGAGGAGAAAGATGATGCAAGCACAGAGGAAGGAGAATGGTCTGATGCACCAGAGAAAGCCACCGTTTGAGCTGTGACAGGGATAAGTTATCATTAAACCACGGGACATCTCCCTTGTGCTTTCCTTCAGCTCTGGCTCCAGGCTAGCTTTGGTTGGGAAGCAATCAACACCGCAGCTTTGGCTCCCCTCCCCTGGTCCCCACAAGGAAAAAAAAGCATGAAATCTCAGCTGGAAATATCAAAAACTCCTTGAGCCAGAGCAACAGGGGAGAAGCAAAAAGGAGGAGGGAAGCAGGGATTTAAGAACATTTGGTACAGGAGCTGGTTTACATCTGCTAAGATGCTTCCTCAATTCCCTCCCATGGATGCAGAGACACACACATAAATGCACTGAATATTGCTTTTCAGTGTTAGCTAAGGGAAGTGCCCAGAAATCCCAGGTGAGAACTGTCCCCTGTGTGTTGCAGCCGGCAGGAACCATTTCCTAGCCTGACAAGTAGAGAGGGGAAAAAATATGTGTTATTAAAACAAAGATCAAACAGTTTCACCTCCCATCAGCAGCAGAAACAGAGCCCACAGCACCCACTCGTCACCCGGAGCAGTGACACAAACTGTCCCCACGCATTGGGGGGCTCAGTACGGTCCACTGCAGGGACAGTGTGGCCTTTACACCGGTAGAAAACTGCAAATATTGAGGGCACTTCAAACACTGTCTCCTCAGCCAGGAGGTGATGCCAGCGGGAGGTAGAGGTCTATACAGCAGGATTCGCTTTGTGGAGCCAGGTAGATGGGAAAAAAGAATGAAATGCTTCGGAATGTGGCGTAATTGGCTGCTTTTGCCTGCTGGCTGGCAATCTCGCCCGCTCGCAGCGGCTGACGTGACAGGTACGTGTAACCTCCTGCTCCCTGGGTTGTTCCAGGTCATTATCCAAATGTGCCTAAGCACCTTAAGGGGAGCTGGATTTATGTACTGACACGATGCAAACAGATCTTCATCTCTCCTGCAGATACAGCAGGTGTAGTCATGTTATTTGGGCAGCCCCTGGGGACATTTGCAATCCTGCTTAAAGCGAGAGCAGAAATGGGCGCTGGCTCCCGGGCTGGTACGGGTGGCTCTGACCAGTGTGGATGGGGCAACCAGCCAAGTCCCCCTCTGAATACAGAGCTGGAAAACACTCACAAAACCACTATTAGAGTTTAATCTCATAGAAAAGATGTAAGAGCTCTTTAGTAAATGCCAAAAATTAAGGAAATGAACAGCTCCACCACACTGTGACCAAGACATCAAACCTGCACAGCTGCACAAAAGGCTAAACTCCCAAATCAAAGGCTCTCCTCTAAACATCAAACATCCTATTTCTTATGGGCAGTGTCCAAGAAGTGGGCTGCCATCAGATCACAGTTAGGACCATGTAACAAGGTGACACAAGTGTGGCCAGCAAATAAGTCTGGTGCCTTGGAGTATTTTCCTTTTGAGTGGTTACTTTAAGACTCAAAAGGCCAGGAGTTTAGAAAAACATTGTCTGAATACATCCCACTGCAGAACTCGGGTCTCTGCAGCCCCCAAATCCTCATGACTTTCGAGAACGATAGCAACTAGATTACTCAGGTGTCTTTAAGATATAATTATTGTGTTTATCTGAGAAAGGGTTGGGAAAAGATACATGAATACATGTGATGGCCATCAACAAGGTGGATCTGGATCCATTGCTCCTGCCCCAGGGGAGCCCAGAGAGCTTCAGGTGGGGGGAAGAGAGGAAACTGCACTTTCACGATGTATTTTTTTTGGCAATGGAGAAGTTCCAAACCAATTTCTCCTGGAATGAAACACGACAGCATTTCCAAGGGCTTGATGGAAACAAGTCTTTCTGCAGGTCCTCAGACTGAGCTGTTTCGTTTCATTTGTGGAACAAATGGGGAAAAATGATTTTTTTAAAGTCAGTTTGCAAGAAAATTGCCCTTCTCTGCAGGGTGCGCAGCCTCCTGGGAGCCGCAGATCACCTCCCTTGCAGAACAAGGCCCCGCAGGGTGCCTGGGAAGGCAAAGGCAGTTGTCTCCATCTGGGGAAGGAGACGGGTGCTTGGGATGGTGATTAGCAGCAGGAAGTTCATTTAGGTGCCTTTAATTGCCTTCTAGAGGGAACTCTCCTGTCAGCAACTTGGGAGGAGACCAGACTGGCTTAGCTAAGCTGCAGAAATGTCTTTTCCACCCAGTGCTGAGCACCTGGAGCTGACCTGAAAGCTCCCCTGGGTCCACAGGCACTCCATGGCTCCCACTGCCATAGGCAACCCCAGCTCATCAAACGGAGGGAATAAAAAGAACGATGCCAGTAGTGCCCCAGCTCCTATCCCAGCACACTCACTGCCCCATCCTCCCTCAACCAAGGTCTGGAAAAGCACAGGTGCTGTGAACACACAGGGAACAGGCTGGAAAGCTGGTATTTTCAACACACTGGTGGCACAATGGGCCGACCCAGGCTGTTGTCTCCCATGGTGTCTTGTGTCCTACTGATGGAGAAATGATGGCACAAGTCCCTGAGCCAGACCCTGAGATGGCTCTGGGTAATCACACAATAACCCAGGGTGTCATCCGGCTGCAGAGCTGGGCGCAAGAGGAGGGTCCCCGGAGGGGAGTTCTCTGGGCTCTATTATGCACGAGGCGAGATGAGCTGGTCAAAGTGCCCTTAATATCTATGAGCTGCTTTCCATCTTCAAAAGCAGCACATGCTCTAGATGGGCTGAATTTTTACTGAAATGGGTCAGTAGAAAAATAGATCCTTTTCACAGCGCAACACGGCATTGCCTTAATTTAAAAGGGAGAGGAAAAAATAAGGATCTGGGTAAGAGAGAAGCTCTTCACTCTATTTTATGTTATCAAAGCCTATCACACTGAAAATGTGAAATGTGTGCCACAGCAAACGTGACCTCTGGCCCTCCAGCTGTCAGATCCACTGCCCTCCATCAGCATTAATGGCACTCCTAACCTAGCGAGGTTAGCTTATTGCCAGGGTGGGACACGCAGCTCTCACAGCCTGAATGAGGATTATTAACTTCTCTGGAGGTAGCACTGTCCCAGGGTCTAAAATAAACTCTAACAGACAATGTACCAGAGGGAAAAGAAGAGCGAGGGGTCTGGGTCTTGCTGGGGCAGAGCTGTTGGCTGTAGGGACAGTGATATATTAATACATCCTACAGCAGCTCGGGGACGTGGTTGTCCCCGTTTAGCAGTGCTGCCGTTTGCCTGTGAATCGGGAGAGGAGTGAAGGGAATTGATGGTAGACGAGGGCTGGAAAAGGCCATGCTGGGAACAGGTTTGGGCAAACCTTGCAGGAGGATTCATGGCTTCTGCAGAGATGCTGTAATGGCAGTGAATTTAATTGTCACCAAACCACACAGAGGAGGCAAGAGATGAGTAGACACCAGGTACTGGGAAAGGAGCCCAAATTTCTGTGTGTCCCAGAGCTCAAGCAGAAGGGAAACTACCTGTAGACTCGTGCAAGAAAAAGGATAACTAGAAATATTTTAGATTAATGCTGTGCAGAAAAAGATTAACTGGGGGCGAGGGGGATGCAGACTCATGGGCCCAGCCAAAAAGAGCTTGAAGGAGCAGCCAAAACCCTAATGAACCCATCAGAAAGACCTAAAGAGGGAAGAGCCAAGGATGAGCCAACACGGACACTTTTGATCAGAGCACCAGTGCTGTCTGGAAGCACCAGTACAACCCACATGGGCCAGACCTCCACTGGTGAACTGTGCCTTGGGGCAGCACCCGAACACTGTGCTCACAGGAGCTGCCAGGGGCCCTCCTGCTTTCAGCAAGTTCAGCCCCATCAACCAAGCTCCACTGCACATACTCTATTAAGCAACAACCAGGTTCCGACACAGCCTCAGAGTGACTTACAAACCTCATTTATCGGGGGTTCTTCGCAGTTTCTCACACATTTTATTGCAGGCTTTTTCTGCACAAACATGGGTCAGTATATTGCTGGGAGAGTCACCAGACTGTGACCCAGAGGGAAGGAGCTGATGACCCAGCACTGGGAACTATTGACTTCACCACCGGCACGTCGATGCTATAGATCACCAGGAGCAATTAGGGTCGCTGATTACTCCATGTACAGCCAATGGGCAACCGTCCAGTGGAGGCATTTTCCCCATACAGAGAGCCAGCACTAAGCCTTGACAACAACATTTACAGAAGTACTTTGAGGGTTTAAGTGAGATTTGAGTGATCTATAGATCCTGTGCAGGCCAAAGGTAGGAATTTTAACACTGAAAACTCAAATTTAATACCTAGTATAATTAAAAGGAGATCCAGCTTCCCTGCAGCACAACCCAACTGACATCAATAGTGTTTCGGCAGCAGAGAGCCTTACCTTTGATCTGCAAAATCCATCGGGGGTGGAGATGAAGGACAGAATGTGCCTGCCCACAGGGCCAGGAGTCTCTGCTACCCAAAGGCTGCAACATGCATGGAAATCTTCCTTCCTCGGGCCATACCGCCCACCTCCCACCCCATCGAATCGCGGCGTTTGTTCTTGTGACGTACGCATTACTCAGTGCCTCCGTTTCACCAAAATGGCCTTCCCTATGGACCCCCGTGCCCAATGGCACTACAAGCCGGGTGTGAAGGCTGCCTGTCCCCCTGGCATCTCACCCCCAGGGCTCATGCAGGACCAGCGGGCTCCAGGGAGCTTTCAGCACACACTGCCCACCCACCTGTTCTCCCCAAACCATCTTGGGCACATGGGGACATATAGTTGTCCCATTATAGCTCTTAAGATCTAACTGTTCTTCCTTCATCTGGTTTATTTTCCAGCATTGGCCTTTTCCAGGTCAGGTTTTCCCACCGCAGGTTTTGATGCCCGGTTTTCCCTCTCACCAGCCCATCTCCTCATCCCTTTCTGCCTCTTGTCCACACCCCAAGGTCCTCTCCTTTCTCTCCTATTCATGCAAAGCTTCATGTGTGCCTGAAGAAATAGGGCTGCCCCGAGGTGTCTTTGCATGCAGGAAGCCTGGTACGGCTAAGCCAGGAATCCACCTCTCTGGGGTAATCTGCTGAGTACGGCTGGTTATTAGTCACTACATAGAACAATCAACACCGTTTCTATAATGCAGTAAGATGGATTGAAGCTACTTAAGAATACAAGGAAATGGGATCAGTGCACTGAAAAAAAAAGAAGTAGCCTGACTCACCAAATCCGCTTCTACTCCAGCAGCTTTGAGCTCACACGCAGCCTTTGACTGTGCACGCTAATGCTGCAGCACAGATGTTTGCAGCTGGCAATGCCAGGCCCAAAGGGCCAGCAGGAACACCAACACCTTACTCCGATGGAAATACATGGCAGGCCCACGCTGCAGTAGCAAGGAGCAAGATGCAGCTCTGCTGTGTTGCTCCTGTTCCTTTCTTGTTATCAGAAATCACACCTTTGCTCCACGTCTGATTTTGTACCAGAACAATTCTGCTCTTTGGTATTTTTTCCCTTTCAAGCACACTTGGAAAATAGAGACCCAGGTCTTCCCATTGCATCTGCACCAAGATGCAATCTGCATCTTCCCATCTTCCCATCGCATCTGCACCAAGACCTGAGCAGACTGCGAAGTCTCAGAGGCTTCAGGCCACCTGCTCTCTCGCTTCATCACAGAGATTGATTCCACACCTGCCTTCAAGAGATGAGGTGTGATCAGGTACAAGTCTCCTCCCCAGACCCAAAAAACCATTCTTTCTCCAGAAATATCTCCGCTCTCCTGAAATCAGCAGAGATACTACACCAGAAATTTATGAAATGATATATCAACAGGTTCAAGAGTCTCCCCAGTGCCAGATCCCATGAGCAGCACTGGGAAGGAGAGAACTCGTGTGTCCCTGGCCTGGGATTGTGGGTGTTGGGAAACATCCTCCATAGGGGCACATCCTACATGAAAAGTGAAAAGCAGAACGTGACAGTGATGACAGTGATCCTAAAGGAAAATAAACTGTCTTCTGCTGGCTCAGACAAGGGTCTTTTTCTCTCCCAGAAATCACCACTTTAGAGGCAAGGAACGGAGGTTCTTGGGGAATGGGGGCACATCCGAGACTCCCTATTTACCCATTCCACAAAGCATCTCCTTATTACTCTTGTTTATTGACTAAGTGTAAACTACTGTAGTAGTCCAAGGATTGAGGTCTGAGCCAATTCTTTTCTTCTCCTGACCTTTGTGCCCCTCTGCCACACAGCTGGGGAAAGAGGGAAAAGAACCTGACCTGGCCCCAGCTGCCCTAATTAACTGGAGTCCTGATTGATTTCGATAAGTAGCTCTGGCCTCATTCATCAGCACCGCATTTACCCAGATAAGCAGAGGAGCGGCACATCCATCCAGACCACCCCGAGCAGCATAGAGCGGGTCTAACACGAACAGCATCTTCTATACATCTCTTCATATGATGAAAACTCCTCATCTTTCTGATTTTCACCTGCTGACACTTTTTAAGAGCTTCTAAGGTAAATCATCCACCCTCTTCAGATGGACAAAGACAACCCCATGGGCTCAGCCTTACTAAACTTCAAGTTTGGGGCTGTGGGAAGCCCTGGCTCCATCAGAACAAGTGACAGGCTAACACAAGGCTCAAGGTGGAGATTTTGATGAAGAGGAGAAAGGAGGAAGAAAGTGCACTCAGAGCAGCATCCACCTCTGGCACCAAGAGCCTCGCCAGAGCCCTGCGGTCCAAAGGGACTCCAGGCATTTTACCCATTGGATTTGAAAACTCTGCTGTCAGGTTGGTTTTGTTCTCCTTCAAGCATGTGATGGCAAGAGAAAATGAATGCAAAAAGAAAAAAAGGATAGTGTTGATTTAATTGGCCATGTTTGTCACTGGAGCAAGAAAAATAATCTTAGCAATAGCACTTGCTGAGTGACACGCGTTTAATTACTGTATGAGATGCATTTGCGTTGGTCAATGAAATATGTATAAAAATCTTCATCTTAAGCTGACCTTTCCAGGAAAGCTCTGGTCTAAATAGCTGTGCCCAGCGCTGCTGTGACAGCTCAACACTCCCCTGCCCCTCCAGCGACCCAGAGCAGCACCCCTGCCCCACGAAGCCTCTTTGCTTGTCTGAGCTTTGGCTTTCCTTGTGTAGAGCCCAGCTTTGAGCTGGGTCTTGCTTTGCGCTGTTTTTCCCACCCATTTGCCTCCTGGCATCTTTACATTGCTTTTCCCAGGCTTGAACTAACTGCCTTTGCCCATGGGGACAGTGCGAGCAGTATCCCTTGCTGCAGCGGGAGGAGGCACCTGGCAGAGCCATTCCGCCTGGAAATCCATCCTCGGATTGTTTCATCTCTATTAGCCCTCGCAAGCAGATGACAGGGGAGCGTGAACATAGACAGTGTGGGATGAGACATTCACCCAGCTGCTAGTTCAAAGGCATGTCATCATTTATAACACTCCCAGCTATTCCAGCTCTCCTTGCTTGTTCTCAGTTACAAGGAAGAAAGAAAAGCAAGCCATTTCTAGTTCTGTATATTAAACATTCAGGGAGACGCCGTTTATTTTGGTGCCTTTGCTCTGGGGGTAGCACAGCTTCCCCAGCTCTATGTAGCATTTCTCTTCCAGAGCAACGTTGCCAGGTGGTGCTCGAACCCCTCAGCATCCCCCCAGTGTGACCGTGACAGTGCAGGAGCAGCCCAAGGGCAAGACAGACAGGGCATCTTTAGGTACCACCTTACACATCCCGTCCTGCCGTGCTCCGTGTGCGGGGCTCTGTCATTGACAAGTGAGCCGCGCTTCATCCGGTGGGAAAGAGTTCAAAAATAATATCGAATCAATCCACTAAAAAGGCTTTTATCTCCATTGGGCTGGTGTCCCTGCAGGGCCAGCCCACGGGCACCTCGCTGGAGCGGGCTGTCACGGGTTTGAGATAAAAATCCTCATGTCTGAGCCCGGCCAGTCCAGGGGACCCCGTGCTGCTGAATTCCCCCATCAGTGTCACAGCCTGCAGGTGACATCCAGCCCAAGCCTCTCTTGGAGCATTGGTCCCCCCAAAAGACTCCTCCAGCCCCAGGTTTGAGCCAGACCCACCCCACTCTCCCAGGATCTGCAGTGGGGAGCAAGAGCCCATCCCGAAGCAGGTCAGTGAAGAAATTAAAGAGGTTCCCGCACATTTCCACCCATGTGAGCCCCTGCAGCCATCCTGGTGGGTCCATCCAGCCTGGGAAGCCTGGCCAGAACTCCTGGATTTCCTGCAGTCCCCACCAATAGACGTAGGATGTTCAAAGGAGCATCTTACATCTGTCATTGCCATCCAAAAGCACCTCTCCTGCTCTGAAAAAGGGCAGAGGGGAGTTAAGGCAAGTCCCTTCAAGTTACCAGCCTCTCTGCAAATAACTTGGGCGCGTTTCCAGCCCATCGCTGAGATGATGCAGAACCAACTTATCCCCAGAGACTGCAAATGGTCTGATCCAAATTCCACTGAAGTCCATGGCAAGGCTCATTACCTCTGTCTGGCATTAGCTCTGGCTCTTTGCTCACAATCGCTCTGGGCAAGAACTGCCTCTCCAAGGAGCCCCAACACAGTTAACCGGGGAAGCGTTGCTCCCACCTCAAAGCTGGGGGAAAACCCCGGCCCCTTCCCCACCTAACGTGGGCACATCAGCACCGACCAAGCCGTTCAGCCTGGGTCCAATAGAGGGCAACAATATCCCACAAACTGCTTCATTAAACTAATTGTGAACAGCCAAGGTGAGAATTGCTGCCCACACTTTCACAGGACTGGATTTATCCCTTCCCGTCCTCCCCATCTCACTGGGAGGAGCTGATGCACAGGCATGATCAGGATGGATGTGTCCAAAGCATTTGAGTTTTGGGTGCTTCTCAGCCATTCACACTGATTTTTCCCTTTATATGTGGGACCCCTTGGGACAGTAGGACCCAAGCCACCCATCCTCTCCTGGGTCCCACCAGACCACAGCCTCACTCAGAGTTCTGCCCACACCCAGCAATTCACCTGCAGCTGATTACAGCCATAACGAGATGCACTCCGTGTAGAACCACAACCTTCTGCGAGGCTGTTTTGCACGAAGACACCTTACACAGTAGCAAACATTTGTTTAATTAACACTCTTGCTTTGCCATAGGTCTGCTCACAACCCCCATCGCTGCACAGGAACAGAGACTTTCCCTGTTGTAACCCAGTTCTGGTCCTGCTGAGCCTGGGAGTCTCTAGGAGCAAAGCTGAGGATGCACCACCCACCTCACCATGGGGAACCACCCTGTGCTGTGCTCTGGATCTGGCCACATCAGCCTAACGAGTCTGTGCAATCATGTCGCTCAAGGGGAGCATCTCGCCAGCTCGGAGAGCCCATGGGATGCCGGCAGCAGGCATCAACGCAAAATGGCTTGGCTGGCACGGCTGCACGCTAGCGAGGAGTGGGTTGTGGGAGGCTTGGTAAAACAGGGGCTTTTTCAGAGGAAAGCGGTACAAAAAGCAGAGCTTCGAGTTGTCTCCCGTCAGCTGAGCTGCAGGAATCACCAGTGCGCTTGTCTAGTGAAATGACTTAGTGGAACGAGTGTTGTGGGAGGTTAAGCTAATATTTTACTCTGCATCCGCAGCAGGCAAGGAGCTCGCAGGCAGCTGGGCGCTGTGACCCCATCCTGGGCTAATGTGACTGTGTGCAACCATGACTTCAGCTCTCGGTACAAGAGCGTGGAAGTAGAGCTGTAGACAGCTTCTGCGAGGTGGGATTTCACCCTCGCGCCCCTCTGGGAGTCCACGGAGGATTCCCACCAACATCCAAGTCAAGGTTCATCCTTTCCCATCCCCAGGGTTAGCTCATTGCTCCCTGGTTTTGGTTACAGCGTGGGCGGCAGCTACGTCTGTCAGCGTGTTGCACGCCGCGTGTCTCCTGCCATCGATAAACTGTGCCCAAGGAACCTGGTGGAAGGAGCAGAGATGAAGAAGCCGGGATTTCACTTGGGTTGGCAGCAGAGCCTCGGTCCCAGCATCTCCCATGGGTTCCACTCAAGCAGGCTCAGACAGGCAGCTCACATCAGAGCCGGGATTTCAGCCCAAATTGCCCCAATCCCAGGCTCCTGCTGCATCCCAAGCCATCCTCCCTCCCTGCAGCACCTCCTCCAGTACATCAGCTCCCTGCCAAAACCTGCTCACCAGCTCTGAACCTCCCAGTGAGGGGCCACCAGAAAGGCTCCATCCCCATCACCAAGCACACCCCATTCTAATTCACGAGCCAGCACAAAGCCAGAACTCGACTCCTCAGGGTAGAAAAGGCTCGACTCAAGCCACAGTGTCGAACTCAGGGACTAAGCTACCTCTAAATTCAGAGGAACTGGGAGGAAAGGCTCCATTCAACCACGAAACCAGCAGCTGAGACAAGCTGGGAGCTGCAATTTGACCAAAGGAATTCCTCCCACCAGCAGCTGCCGAGCCCTGTTCAAAGCCCTCCAGCCCAAGGCTTGGCCGAGAGCCTGGGGGACGAGCTCATCTCTCACTGGATACGTTCTTGTTTTCATCTGGATTTACAGGATGAGATCAAAGCAGCTGCACCAAGGTTAGGCAGGATTTACTGAAGGCAGGGCTCTGGGGCATTTGGTTGCAGTTTTGCCCCCATCTGCATGTCACCCGGGGGGTTTCCAAGCTCTTTGAAGCATGAGCTGGGCTGATTCGCTGCACCCACTGCAACCTGCGCACACCCACTGCTTGGTGCCGCTCACCTCCTGGCACTAAATAGACCTCCAAACAATAGCCTCTGGCAAAATATGCCAAAACAAGCTCCCAGTGCTTGTTTTTTGCTGGCTACACACTAAGGCCATTCACATCTCCACACAGGGGATGGACAGACTGAAGCCAGGAACAACTGCAAACGCACCTTACGGGACACAACCTGCCTTTCAGGCAGAAGTGACCAGTTTTGCTTTTACAGAAATGAGGATGTCGGTGCAACCTCGATAACGCCAGCACAGACCTGTCCCGCAGCCAACGCAGCCTTTCTCCTGACAATTATATCTCCACAGCAAAACCAAAGCGGTCGCACACAGCGACACAGCACACAGGGCACTGGAACGCGCTGCTGCGCCAGCCCAAAAGGCTGAAATCCCAGCGCTGACCCTCCACGTGAGGACGTAACGCAGGACACAACATTGCGGGGAAGCACGTGGGCTCCAAAGCCACGTTCTGCAAAGCCGATCCCCACGTGGCAGCGCTCAAAAGCCACAACTCAGCCTGCGGCGCTCGCTGCTCCGTCACCCACGGTGGGTGACACCCTCCCACGGCGGCTGCGCTTGCACCGGCTCCACCGGAGCAACCTCCTCGGCACCGAAATTATTAGGGCTGAAATTTGGGGGAGGCGGTTAAAAGAACAGATGGTCGTGCTTTAGTATCACAACACACTGCCAGTTAATTAATGCTAGCTGTAATTAAACTTTACACAAATTAGCTGTCAGCTATGCTATAGGGAATCATTTCTCTCAAATGCCACCTTGAATTGCTGAGTTGTGAGAGTTTTCTACAACGTAATTAAAAGCAGGAGGCTGGCATGGAAGGGAATGGCTGGGAAGCAGCTGGAGATCCTCACCCTGCACCAGCAGCTCCTCTCCTTTGGTCCGGGGGAACCTCAGGGCTCTGCTTGGCTTTTATCTGCTCCAACATACGCATGAGGTTCCTCCCAATGAGTCAAAGTTTTAGTCCAAAGCTGCATTTTTTGGCTCTTGGAAGGAAAAAGGTTTGAGTTCAAGAGACCCAAGAAGAGGTGGCAGGACCTTGGCAGAACAAGAAGAAAGTTGGGTCAGGAGTTGTTGCAATGAACCTTTCTAGTCAGAAAACAAGAAGTGTTTGCAAGGAGAGGGCTGGTTTTGACAAGTCTTCTGCTTAGAGGAGAGAAGTCTGTCAAAACAGCCATGTTGACATTTTCCAACAAGTTGCATTTTATTCCATGTGATGCTTTGGAAACTTTAGCTCATCCCTTGCTTTGCATCTTTGCCAGTGCTCATGGAGCTACAAGATGACTCATGCAAGAGCACCACAACCAAGCACCAAGCACTCCTTCGGGCTCAGGGGAACTGGGAATATTAAGGCTAATTTATGCCAAATTAGTACAGGGTTTGGCTAGAAATCAAGTTGGGAAAACGGACAGCACATTTCATAGCATTAGATATATTGATGGTTACTGGTAGAGATTTTCAAACATGCCCCTATCTGCACACAAACGCATCATGGAGTACCTGAGCATGGTGACAAGCACTTCCAGAAGAGGCTCCAGGGTCTGGACACACAAGGATGAGACTGGGAACAAAAAGTCCATGAAGAAAGCAAAGCTAGAGAGGAACACAACCCCCCAGAGCTTGTACTGGGCTTATATAGCACTCCTGGGTGGTGAAGGTCCCAGATGTGGCTGCTTGGGGCAATTAAAGCCAATTAGTGCACCCAGGAGCCATGAAATCAAACCATGGCCTTGAGGAGGAGCCCAGTAATACCAGTAAGACTTAGTGACTTCAGCCCTTGGGGTTGTTTCCTGACTTTCTGGTCCTGTGGGCCACTGGCAACCCTGTCCAGGTGCTTTGGATGGTGCATCGTCACCCCAGCCCACTTGGGACCAGGGCAATGGGCCCCAAAATCAGCTCAGGGGCTGTGCATGTCCCCTGGGGATTCAATCTGGCATCCTGAGGAGTTCCTGATGCTTTTGTCTGTTGCACTTATGGGTAATTGATATGCCCAGATGTTTTCCACTCCATGATACAGAGGAAAGCAGAAATCTCCGTGGTTCCTGCCAGACTGACACGTGGAAAACTCCTTCCTGATCCCCAGTCTGCTCATCAGATCAAGCACTTTGGGGAGATTGAGTGGGCAAACGTGTCTCAAGATTGGCTCCCTCCGCCCCCATCGTCCAGCATCCCCCTCCCACCCCGCTGCCATTCGGCGCACCTGGGAGCACAGCTGGCCAGATGTGCGCCTGAGAAACCATTTCTCCTCGGCTCAGGATAAGTTATAGCCCTGGCCTTGCCGCAGAGCTCCAAGTGTTACGAACATCTTGAGGGCAGAGCGGGATGGCCTTCTCTCCCAGGGCAGCAGTAGGAGGGATTTATGAACGAAGGTCAGGAAGGGCCACCGCGACTCTCTCCCCTGCTCCTCCCAAAAGCACACGCCACAGCTATTTTTCTCCTCCAGCAGCTGAATTAAAGGCTCTGGTTTGTAGCAATACCAAATCTCATTTTAGAGGCTCTGAGCAACAGTAAATCCCTGGTCCCTCGCTCTCCGTCAGCTCCCGCTGCCCTGCAGCGCGTCCTCCTCCAAGGTTGCCAGCGGCTTCCAGCAATTAGGGCTCCTCCAGCATTTTGCTTGACAGGCTGGAGGCTCCATTTCCAGCCTGATGCACACAGAGGAGTTAAATTCCTCTCCAGCTTCTCCCCATGGACCCCAAACCTCCCACCCCACCACCATCAAGGTCCCTTTACCCTTTGGAGCTGGTTGCTGCAGTGGCCCCAAAAGCCAGGCAGATTAGCTCAACCATATTCCCCCCGTATTGTGCAGACTCAAGAGCACTTCTCAGCTTTTCTTTCCTTTTATTTTATTATTTTTTAAGCTCAATGGAGTATCACATCAGCTTCTCTTTCTCCTGCAGAGCTGCACGGGGAGCTCATGATGAGGGAGTTATACACCCATGACCCCTAAATCCTTTTCTGAGTCACTGCCGCTGCAAGCTCTGCTCTCCCATCCTGGAGGCAAACAATCCAGCTCCTTTGTTCCCACCTAAGCTACAGTGGCCTCCTACAAAGCACCAAAGTCATTGGTATTTTACACTTTGGGAGTAGTCTGGTGGTTTTTTTGAAGCAGCACAAAGCAGTCACAGCACAGCAGTACCTGGAGTCCCCGTTGCAGACCAAAGGGGATCGAACCGTGTGGTGTTGAGGTCTGTGTATTGTTAAGACGGGGATGTAAAGGCTGGAGACAGGCGTTGATGTGAGCCAAGGCCAAAATGTTTGTCCTTTTTGGATTTCCAAGTCTGGTGGTGAGAGGGAACCCCAATATTTGGGGGCTCAACTGCCTGGCTGCAGCGTACACCCATTTTCTAATGGTAAAGGGAGTTTTCCTGGAGGAAAGACCGAAGAAAACCCACGCACAGATCTCCTGCACCCAGGTACGAGGTGTCAGCCGCCACTGAGCATCGCAAGACGCGAGGATATGGCCCCAGACAATTTGTAGACATCACAAATAAAGGTGACAGCGCTGACAGGGAACAACTCGAGGACATCGCCTACAGGGAGACCCCACCGGGGCTACCGGCGTCGGCTGCTCTGAAGTTGTTCAATAAATTCCTGAATTAAAAGCCAAGGGAGATTGTTCAATCATCCTGCTGACCTTGTCCAGTGCAGTTTCCCCCGTGCGCTGGGAATCACAGAGACAGGGGTTATTAGAGCTGTTCCGGAGCGGTACCCAGAGCTGCTGAGGATCAGAAACACATCATCTGAGTCAGCTCCTGTCTCACACGTCTCTCACTAAATCAAAGGCCCCTCCATCTCCCCGAAGGTAGCGCTGGTTTGTAATCTCAGCAGGGAGCTCTTCACTCGCTCTCAGGGTTTTTCTCCTCGTGGTCCCTTTGCTGCGTAACAGCCCCGGCTTCGGGGACAAGTCTGTAGGCGCAGGGACATCTCACCCCTCCAAATTAACCAGCCAGGAGGCAAAGGTCTAGACCAAGAACACCCCCCTAAATGCAGCTATGGTGAGTGAGATGGGCATCCTGATGGAGATTTGCCTGTTCACACTGAATCAGACCCGTGTCATCGCTTGGAGGCATCAGTGGATTTGTCTTTCAGGTGAACAGGTGGGGATAACCGAACAACTTTTCCAGGGCAAATGGGATGTTCAGGCCTCAGGAACTGTGTGGTATAATGGGAATCCTGTCTGGGCTCAGGACCTGGCCCTCAATCCAGCTCCGCCATGGTGATCATTGAGGAATTCAGCAAAAAGAAAAGAGCTGCTTTGAATTTGGAGTAAGAGGATGAAAACACAGAACTGGGCTATTTGGGAGCCAGACTAAAGAGAGAATAAGCATTTACAAAGTCTCGAGTCTGGGCGGCTATTGCCACGCTGAGCCCAGGTTTTGCTGTCCCCAAACTCTCCCCTGCATTTCCCGACATGCAGGGACAGATGCTGTGCTGGACACACGGACGCAGGGCTGTCTGTCTGTCAGGTCGGGCACCATGCAGTGCTGAGGATGCAGACAGCGGTCCTGCCCCCAGCCCTGCTGCACAGTGCGGGACCTGCCCTTGGGTACCACCCTACCCGCTCCTCAGCTTCCCCATCCTTAAATCAGGGACAATAAACTCTTTCTCCAATGTGAATTATTCACACGTTAACTTTATTGACGAGCAATACAGAACATCAGGACCCCGGTAAATGAAGCAACACAGAAGTGGAGCTCAAGACAAGTAGAAATCTGCCCATCTTAGAGTTCAAGAAGCATCTTCTTAAACCAGGCTGCAATTTCATGACTCTCCGCTCTGCACTACTCGCTTTTGCTCGATATTGTGCTCGGAGGGCTCTGGATGACAAGGACACTTATTATACACTCCTGCATGTGCGTGCCTGCACACTGGCTCAGGTGTCTATCGGTCGGAATAAATTACAGAGAGAAGGCGAAAGGAACCGTTGCGTTTCATTAAAGCCCCGCTTTTCATTTGCACTGGGAGTTTCTCCGGTTAGAAGTCAAACTGCACACCCGCCACTTGCTAATTGCACTTTTCAGAATCAAAGGCTTTAGCCAAAGGGATAAATATATAAAATTGTCGGGAAGGAAACATTTTCTTCTTGAATTCCAAGTGAAAACTGAACTAATACGGACTCCTTTTGATAATAAAAGCGCAGAAACAGATATCTGATCTCTGTGGCTAAGGGCGGCTTGGAACAGAAGTAAAAGATTTGCTTGTCAGGCCAGGAGGACTGTTCTAAGTGACTGAAATTACATTAAGAAAACCATGTCCCTGTTTTGCTCTATAATTGTCTCTTGGTTTTTTAGCCGCTTTTCCAGGTAACTCAGCCTCTGAGATATTTGTTCAAACTCTGCTTTTTTCCCTACATCTCAGATCATCTTGCCAGCAAAGCGCATCGGTGAGACAAACAGCAGTGTTCACACATCCCCATTGCAGGATCCCCCACACCCTACCCACCTCCTCTATTTCCCTTCATTTCCTCCTTTTAAATCCTTCCTTTCCCAGGCAGATCATGGCCATTCCTTACTCCTTGTGCCCTGGGACGGGGAGATGGAGAACAGAGTCTCGCCTTGTTAACCCCCGCTTTCCTGCACCCGCCGCTGATTTATTACGAGCACTGAGGCATGAGGACCGCGAGGTGAGGAACCGGGAGCATCCTCGCTCCACCCCAGCTCCGGGCTGGTTAATAATCCATTCAAAGAGAAGGGGGCAGAATTCATTGCGCATTTTCACCTGGTTTCTGGCTCAGTTCTCATCATCTGGTTTCCTTTTTGCCCTGAGAATCAGGTTAGTTCAATGATTTAAAAGAAAAAAGGTGTGATTACTAAATAAATGAATAACAAGAATAGGACAAAACTCTACAGGAAATCCTACAGCTTTTTGCCAAAACGACTGTGAAATTTATGGAACGACAACTAAATCGAATGAGATGCGAAAGAAAAGGGCCTGTCTACTCACATGAAGAGTTTTCAGAGTTATCATAATTAATTATAACAAACATTTGACAACGCACATTGAACCTCAGGCTTTGAGGCTTGGGCCGGTTCCTGACACTCCAGTTTGGGCTGCGGGGCTGAGCTGCTGAAGGCATCGTCTCCTCATCCTCACTGGCAGGACCATGGCAGTGGGTAACGTGGAGCAGAGTGTGACCCGGCTCCTCCATCTGAGCCCTGAAATAAAGCCATAAATGCAGTAAAACGCCTCAAAAACACATTAGGTTTGCTTCAAGAAGCCAAACGTGGGTTGTTCATCCTGCCGGCTCCAGGGACCAGCTGGGCTGCTCGCAGCAGGA
The DNA here is from genome assembly GCF_037038585.1 of Patagioenas fasciata. NCBI lineage: Eukaryota > Metazoa > Chordata > Aves > Columbiformes > Columbidae > Patagioenas > Patagioenas fasciata. The sequence goes on along the minus strand of NC_092546.1, from coordinate 3,466,917 downwards.
TCCAACCCAGTGCACACATGGAAACGCATCAGGAGGGAAAAATAAACAGAGGAGGAGCAGGAATGCGATTTGGGGCATTCAAGGAGTTAACGGTGGGCTCAGCTTTGCCTCACTCGCCTCTCCCCGAAATCCCAGTGCCTGTCTGAGGGGGATGGATGGATACTAATGACTCCAGCACCACTTGTTAAGATTTAATTAGGGACTGCTGGCTGCGGATCCAGTCCCACCTGCGGCTCTTGGCTCTGCACAAATGTTAAATCCCAACGTGTGGCAGCTCAAGGGAGAGACTCCGACTCTCCCTCCTGACCGCCCAGATTGGAGGTGGGTTTGGGAAGGATGTCATGGGAGCCTTGGTAAGATGTAATTGAGGAAAACAATGTGATGGGGCTGCTTGAGGATTCATACAAGGAAAGAGGCTCCTCAGAGTGATCCCAACACAGAATAAGGTTTACATCTCCTTCCCCCATGGTTTAGGTGCTAAGGGAGGAGGTTTGCAGAGCACCGCAAGCACCTCTGGCTTTGCAGCTCACAACAGCAAGAAATACAGAATAAATAAATACAGAAATTGCCAAATCTTCTGAGAGAACTGAAACGGGCAGAGGAAAGGCAGAGAAAACATCTCCTTGTGAGCTCTTGGGCAAGCAAACGTCGGGCTCGATATCTCACCTGTGGGGTGGTGCCGAGAAACGGTCCCTCCCGCTCCTAACGAAGGGACAGCTCAGCACCGCGGTGCTGGGGTCACTTTGTGTCCCAGGTGCCGCAGGGCTGATCCTGCCCCATGGCACCGATGTGGTGACGTCCTCGGAGTGAGCAGCACGCTGCCATCCCTAAAGTCCCCTTGGATATTTGGCCCATCGACAGCAGGAGATGGTTGATTGGGCTTATCCTGGTGCTAACTGGAGGTATTTTGTATTATTACAGCTCCATCCTGGTCACCAGCCCCTGCCCTGGGTTGCAATTACTCACCAGGTAACAGATGACAGATGCAGGGACATCTTCTATGATTCCACGGCTCTATGATATGATCACAGTTTGCAAAAAAGGGGCATTGGGGACCCTGTGGCCATATGGGGACCCCATTTGTCCCCTGGCCGTGGCCCCGCTCCATATGGACGCTGGTCCCACCGCTGATTTGCAGCTGCCTGCGGACCTTGGTCTGCTGTGCCGGGAGGTAAATCACTATCAGCTTTTGCACTTTCAGCAAGAATAAGAAAGCAAAAGGAAGATGGAATAATAATAATAATAATAATTCCTCCTGCCCCCCAGCAAGGAAATAAACTGCTGTGGAGCCAGGACTCCAGGACTGATGCCAGTTTTGCACAGGAAGGGATGCACAGGGCACCCAGAGCTGGTTATTGATGCACTACAAGCAGGGTGAGACCCCCTGGCTGGCACTTGGAGCCCCTCAGTGTCACCCCAACAGCAAACACAGTGCCAGGAGAGCTGAAAGTATCCTGGGGTTTAGATGCACCCCTCTCTTTCCCTCAACTTCGGTAGCGCGGAGTCATTCTATTTCCATGGCATTAAGTGATTCGGGTTTGGATGCTAAAATAAATATTTTAAATTAATATGCATAACAGGCTTGATATTATAATCCAGATCACTCATCCAAACAACGGGCTTTAACCGTTCGGGGGAAGTGATTGTGCAGAGCCCGGGGGGAGACCCCAAAATTCCAGCTCCGTGCACCAGCGCTGACCACTGACAAAAACACTCATAAAGCCGATTGCAAATTATGGCCCCTTCTGTGAAACGCAGGGCACAGAAGGACAAACTGGGGACAGACAGACAAGGGTAAGGATGGCTCAGGGCATTTTTTGGCATGTTTTACCATTTCCAGTGTTTCCGCAGAGGCGAAGTGAGCAGCGTGATGGCATCGGAGATGCTGGTAAGAGGAACGGAGTTATTCCTCCTACAGCTGGACTGCATCCCACACTCACAGATCCGAGGGGTTTTGATTAAAAAGCTCGTTTCGGTGCAGGATTTGGTTTTAAGCAAGGTCATGAATTCAGCTGCCAGCCATGTGTGCCCAGCTGGGACCCACGGGACCGGCAGCAGAAGAGAATAGGCAAGAAATACAGAGTTAGATTCCTCCCCAGACCTGGATCTACCTCAATATTTAAGCAATAAGAAATAAAAAAGGCCGAGTTATGCCAATGCAACTCCACTGAAAATTTTTACTTAATCTGCTACCATGATTGAGCCAGATGGATAAAATTAAACCTACCGGGGAAGAGCCACACGTGCTTTTCTTCATTTGCAACCAATATATCAACTCATCCTTCCTGCGTGGATTATGAAACACAAATCTTCCTGCTTTTGGAGCCCAGAAATAAAGAAATAATGGCATCGAATTAATATAAATATTGGGGGAAATAATGTTTCCTGTCATTTTGAGACGAAATCTTTATACAACAGAAAAACTGGCAGGTCCATCAGAGCGCTGCCGATTGAAGGAAAAAAAGTCATTAGACAAGACCTAGAAATCATGAAACAGACACAAAATCATTACATTTTTAAAATAGAGATTAAATCGCACCCTTTGATACGCGTCCCGCGCTCCCACGCCGCATGTCAGAGCAACAGGGTCCATGGGGATTATTGGTGGGGAAATCCAAGGCTCGTGCTTCATTCTGGAAAGATGTGGGTTTGCATCCTGGCTTCAAATGCTGGGTTAAATATATATATATATACATAATCTCCCAGGCCTTCCTGGCTGTCCCATCCTTGCAGGGTCCGGGGAGGTGAATAGAGACATCCCTGCCCCCCCTTCCAGGCATCAAATCCATTATGTAGATGGAGCTGCCTTTGCCTCATCAGCCTGTACCTTTTATGCGTTTTGGCAGAGGAACATCATTGACTCATATCATAAATCAAATACTTCTCCCTGGGAAGCTCCAGCCAGGCTTTGAATGCTTTCATTAGGGTTTGGGGACACCCTGTCCTGGCCAACCGGGCTCGGACCCAAATCTCCCCCCATCCCAATTGTGGTAGAGGGGAAAGAGGTGGGGGCTCAAGTCAGTGCTTGGGGTGCGGGAGTTGGGGACAGGGCTGTCCCTCTATCAAAGTGACATCGGGTTCAGACAATGTGCACTGTCTGCAGGTAAAGGGAGCCCAGAGCTCCTCCAGATTTCGACATGGGCACCTGGAGGACAGAGCCCAAGCTCTTGCCAGGGTGGCTCCAACCAGCTCCTTTTGTCACTCATTTTCCTCCTTTCTAAAAACCTCTCTGCAGCCGGTAATACCGGGAATTGATTTTTGAGGTGCTCAGATGAAGAATAAAAGTCAGGAGAGCTCTGTAAGCCCAGCCAGTCCCTCTCAGCCCCATTTGCAGCAGCAGAGCCCAGAGATTTGCTTTTCTGCCCTCGCAGACGGGGTGGCCGAGCCCTTCGCATCGCAGTCCCCGATGCTGAGCACACACATCCCTCCCGAGCGCTGGAGCCTGGGGATGCCTCCACCAGGACCAAAGCAACCACCGGAGAGGCTCCTTCAGGAAAATTCCAGCCCCAGGCTCTAAAAGCAAGTTAGGGACAAGGGAAAAAAAAATAAAAGCGCAAATGAATTTAATAAGAGCTTAATTGGATTCTCCACAGCCGAGAAAGCTGCAGCTTCCCAGCAAATGCCCCCCCCGCAGCAGCTGGTGAGTCAACCCACTCCTCCCAGTCACACCAGTGCTGGGGGCCCAGTGTTTCCCTTGTGTGACCACAGCCCAGGACACGTCCTTGTGTCCCCACCAGCCCTGGCGCAGCCAAAATCCATGGGGTGATGGACAGGTGGGTGCTGCAATATCTTGTGAGCACCAAGCCAGGCAGCCTGGGGTCCCCAGGGAGCCAAGAACCCAACAAAAAATGATGGGAAACAAAACCCAGGGTGAAAACCGTCCCCTGGACACAGGCTCAGGGACAAGGAGGGTCCATATTTGTCTTTGAATCCTTCACACAGCTCCAAGCAGCAGCTGCTAATTGCAGCCAGGGCCCCCACGTCTGGTGTGACCCCCATGGGTAGGGACTTGCCAGCGGCTGTGTCCCACTGATGTGGCCCCAGAGATGGGATTTGCTGTCACCTGTGGGGCTGGTGGTGCCACCAGCCTCATCCCTGCAGCTCCTGGTCCGTCCTGCACATCATCAGCCCCTTCCATGACACCCCCGCACTTAACCACATCTCAACCTCTCCCAACCAGGCCACTTTGCTCCCTCGTGCTCCCCGATTGACCCGCACCGGCTACAAATAAAACAAAATCTATGGAGCAAAGCTACATTAAATCAATGAGCCCATGTGCCTGCTGCTAAGATAAGCACAGCTACCAGGGTCCCTCGCTCTGTCATTAGTGCTGTAGGATTCTCAGAGCCAGAAAACCCGGGGAGACTCATTAGGGGAAGCGGCACTTCTGGCTGGATTTACCCAGAGTCTCTGTGCAGCCTCCGCACGCCCCTTTCTCGCTGCGGGAAGCCCTGCCCTTGCTCTGATCTGCTATGCAGCGTGCGGAGCCCATAAGGCTTTCAAATAAAATAACATGCTATTAAAATAGTTTTTAATCAGAATTCCTCCAGCCAAGACACAGCAGCCAGAAATCCTGCTGTCTTTGGCTTGGAGAAATTAAGCAATGATGGAAGTGATTTCAAAAAGCCCGACCGTATCTCGCTCTGTCAAGATGGACCTGGAGTCTTCATGAGGTTCGGACCCAGGAGGAGAACCCCAGCCTGGCTGTAAGAACAAATTCAGGCCAAGAGATGAAGATCCAGCCGCGGTTCCTGTCTCTGCTGAGGGTTTTCTCTGTGATCTTGGGCAGGTCACGTAGTTTCTCTGTGCTGAGAGTTCTCCAGCAATCAAATAAGCTTTTGATTCTCTCTCTTTCTGCTTTGCCTCCCTCGTTGGAGCCAACGCCGTCTCAGGGTGTTTGCAGAGCAGGATTTTGACATCAGCCTCAGGATTAGAGTGAAAACAAGGAGGAGAAATCACCTCTGTGCTAAAAGCCAACGGGCAAGGGGCTGGAGCCCCTTCTGCTGCACCAGGAGGGTGAGGGGTCCCCAAAAACCATCCAGATCCCTGGAGAAATATTTAGGAGTGGAGACCCGGCGCCTGAGCATGAGTGCGTTCACTTCAACCATTAAACAGATGGTTTATAGCGAGAGAAACAGGCAAACAATGAACGGATGCGTTGGAAAAAGCCAACAACAGCCAGACACTCAGGATTGCTTGAATAACCTTAAAATACTTTTTTTTTTTTTAATTAATAAATTGCTACAAATTGTGGGTTTTTTCCTCCATTTCCAGGTGATGACTTTGCCCATTCCCATCACAAATGGAGGAGCAGGCTCCCCCGTTATCTCCTCTTTAATTTGCTGGAAAAGAATGGGGTTCAGCCCTTATTTTCCACCCAAAACACCCTTCCCACCCACACCTCCAGCCCTCCCACTTTAGCAAACCCAAGCCCCATTGCCAACCAGGAGGTTCCTATATGGAAATGCACCGTCACGGGCCCAGATTTAATTAAAATAAAGGAGCCTCGTTGTCTTTCAGGGTTGTCTCAATAATTATACAATAAATTGCGTTTCTATTGCGCCTTTCATCCTTGGATCTCAAAGTGTTTTTACAAGCGTTAATTAATTTAGCTCTCAAATAGCCTTCCCCTCCGATGCCGTATGAAATTTAATAAACAGGTAGCGGGAGATGCAGGAACCTGCTCCGGGGTCAGCGCAGCTTCCAAGGGAAAAGCCCCAACCATCAGAGCTTTTGAGACATGAGGGGGGTAAAAACGAAGAGGAAAATATAAGAAAAAAGAACAAAAAGGTGTGAAATTATCTGTTTTGGGAGCCCGGACCCCCCATGACTGTTGCCATCATGGGAATCACCACCGGGAAGGGGAACCCCAGGAGCTGTGGAGGCACATGACATATTGAGGGAATTAAAACACATTTAGGGAAATCTCCGAATACCTTTTTTTTTAATTCCCTTTTTTTTTTTAGCTTTAAAGAACAACACTGGCTGTCTCAAGCTGTGGTAATGTATTCCGGCAACACAACTGAGTCAGAGCTAATTGAATTTAAAAGCAGGTATTACATCTGCGCCTTCGGAGCGAGCACATCCTGAAAATCACTCCAGTGATGAAGTGTTTTACCCAACTACTACTTAATCTTCTCCCATAGCAAGCAGAATTAACCCCGCTGCGCAGCCTTCATTAAGGAAACCAAATGAAGTTACCTGGTGAGGTTCGACTGTGCTGCGAGTGGTAAAACTTCAGCTGAAGTTTCTTAAATCTGGAGGGACTTTTTGGTTAAATCCTGCAAAGTGGTTTAAACCAGGTCAGTTAACTGGGTCCTGTTTCACTTCATTAAATCCGGGAGGAAATCAGTGCACCTGGCCCTGTGTATAAATGCATATACGACTAGAGAAATAGGTCAACTTGCTAGAGCAACCATTCATTCTTCACAGATGGAGCAAAAGCCCTTTGATTCTTCTATATGTGTGTGTATGTACATATATATCCATATCTCCACATACACATCTGTATTATATCTATATATAGATTCTATGTACATACATATCTATATTATAGCCACATATCTGTATATATCTATATAGTATATGCACATCACATATTATATATATGTATATGCACGCACACATATATGACTGTTTGGGTTGGAAGGGACCTTAAAGATCATCTACTTCCAACCTGCGGCATGTATACAATATCTCTCTAGCTATATTATATATAGATATTATCTCTATATGTGTATATCTAGATCAAATATGTATATGTAATATATACATATAACATGTATACATGTTATAGATATATAATGTGTGTATACGTTACATATATAATGTGTACATACGTTATATATACAATGTGTATATACGTTATATATATAATGTGTATATACTTTATATATATATAATGTGTATATACATACACACCTCTCTCTCTATATATATATACATATATATATATATTTATATATATATATTTATATATATATATATATAATGGTTTAGGTAGGAAGGGACCTCAAACACCATCTAGTTCCAACCCACTATAAATATATATATATATATTCATTTATGTGCTTATACAAGCATGTGTGTATATATGAAAATGGGTATATATAAAAGTGCGTATACACACACATGTACTTACATATATGTATTTACTTTCCATTATATGACTTTAAATACTAGATATATTACTTTTCTCTATATACACATATCTCACATATATCATGCATATTACTTTCTACACTTGGTCTCTTACTTTCTAGCAAGTAAAAGCCCAAAGCCATGAGCTGAGCACCATGCAGGGTCCTGGACTCTCCTTCTTTGGCCTGGAAACCACCCCAAGGAACCTTTGGCGAAACTCCTCTATATGTTCCTCCGGTTGTATTTCCCCACTGCTCCCAGGCAGCCACGATGGAGCTGGGAAGCCGCGGGGATCCCCTCAACGCTCCATGAATTTGAGCGCAGACAATTGATTTACAGCGCCAGAAATTTGCACGGGGAGAAAGGAGAGGAAAAAAAAGAGCTCTTCACCATTCATTAATTTTCTCTAAAATTCATTCATCCAATTAGGCAGCTGAAATGGTGCGTTGTAATTTAGATACCCTGTGACACGCCGAGACTATTGATGGTTCCCGATTCAAAGGGAAGAGGAACAGAATAAATCCCCGGCTACGGCCTCTTCAAAACCTCATTTCCTTCTAGTTATGAACCAGGAAATCATGCAGAGAAATCAGGAGAGATTCAGACAAATTTAGGTTGAACATCAAGAAATGGAGCCAGTTCTTCACTGAGAGCAAGAGTCTGAGCCTCAGCTCTCAGCTATAAATTCAGGGGAATTTTGCCTTTACAAAAGATTTCATTTATTTACAAAATATTTCTCATTGATGAACCTCAAGTAGGGGCGCCCACCCTTGTGTACCCAACCAGGAGAGCATCTCCTGCAGCACCGTTAATTGGAGTTTCACTTTAAACCTCAACATCTTTATTAGCAGGGAGAGGTACCAGGCAGGAGAGCTGCCAAAGCCCGTCCATCAGGTCTGTGCTGCACAGGGCAGGTTTAACAGTAATAAACACGGTGATTTTACGTTGCCTCTTTGCCATTAAGAGTCACCACAATTTGCTGACCAAGACGAAATTGGACATTACCAGGGTAATAAAGCAGCGACCTGGGGATGTGACCGGCCAGGTCTCCCCGCTCCACCTTACTTGACCCATTTTGCAGAGGAGCAAAAGGAAAGCACAGGGTATTTTCAAATTTAAGGTATTTTTCAAGTTGAATATCATTGTAATAATGGAAAATAAACCTCACCGAGGTACCAAAATGTGGAAATCGGGTTTTCCCCAATTTCCTTTCCTGATCGCACTGGGAGCAGGGGTGTTGCTTCCACTTGTCTGCAAGATGCGTTTAAGCGGCATTTAACACAGTGAAGAGGGAAATTTGGGGCCAGACTGAGACATTTGGAGGCTCCCCCAGGTGAAAGAGAACAGAGAACTTTGCTCTCCCTTAATGAGCATAAAACCCCACGGTTGGGCTCAGGGTCCCGCTCAGGGCTATGGGAACACGCAGCATAAATAACCCAGCAATAAATATTCAAGTCAGCTGGCTTCATCCTTTAAGTGAATATGGAGATATATATAGATACGTATTTAGAGAGAGTTATAGGCAACTCATCATCATAACATGTGAGCACTTATTGAGTTTTTCAGGATTTAGGGTGAGATCCAGAGATGCACTTTGGGTGCTGTAATTTAGGCAACGTGATGCCTAAAATAGGCACCGGGATGCTCAAGGACACGACATCCGGGTGAGGTTGATGCCAAGACCTCCGAGGGGAAAATCTCCTTTCCTGGCTGCACCAAAGGACTTTCCTGATGCCCCAAAGGAATTTTGGGGTTTAAATCCAGGTGTCCTCAGCTTCAGCCCAACACTTTGGCTGCCAAATGCACGCGGTGCAAAAGGAATTGATACAAACCCATGATCTGCGCGGTCACAGAGGTGGTGGGGTTTTTATATATGTTTTTCTCCCCTCCAAAAATACAAACTCCACAAACACAGAGTTAAGATCTGGAGGAAAAAGGTGCCAGGTTCCCATCAGCACTGGGGTGGGGGGAGAAAAACCACCACCAACAAACCAAACCCAAACCAACAAACCCCCCCCTTTCCCCAAAGCCTCCCAGAAAAAAAGAGAAAGAAGTAAATAAATCTCACTGAAGCCTTTTGAAAACGCTGTAATTGCCTTTGTGGTCTAATTGCTCCTGGGTTTACAGCCTCATTTCTTGTCATAAAATTAGTCCCACTTTTTATGCTTTTTCCTTTGCTCCTGGTCTGTGATTATGGTTTTTAATTGCTTTGGTATGTTGGTCTCTCCCACATCTCCCCCGGGAAGGGGGCGAGGGACCTAATTCTGCGCTGCCACCCGTGTGGGGGATGCTGAGGCTGCCAAGAGATGGGAGCTCAACTTTTTGGGTGAATATTAACATGAACATCCCCAAATTGCCTTTAATCCCAGAGCTGGGCACCGGGACTGTGCATCTGAAAACAGCCCAGACAGAGCGGAGGAAACAGTTATTAAAAGTGCAGCGATTTCTTGCGGGACTTTCTAGGTAGAGATCTAGAGACAAACCCCAACCGTCGGGGATGTAATAAGAGCGTATGAGCAAACAAAACCACCTGAAAAAGATAAAAGCTGCATCATCTGTAACCCTTTTAATAACCATCTTATTTCAAACAGCACCAGCTTCTCGCCATCTCGCCAGGACAGCATCTATATTTGTTTTCCTTTTGATATACAGCTGCAATAGGAAGCCATGCGTGAAGTTTATTAAGCCTGGGTAATTTTCTATCAGTTCTGCGTGCTATTGATTTCATCTATACTGTTATCTCGCTCTGCCTGGACCTGAAAAGTCATTTAAAAACAAAAAAAAGCCCCATATAATTCTTCAAAAATGCAACTATTATGGGATGTAGGACATTGCCACTTTGGATGCATTAACAACATGCTGAAAATGAACGTGTCAGAGATGCATATCTTATTAAGGAGACTTTGATGATGCCGATACTAAACGGAGGGAGCAGCTTGAGCTGAACCGAAATGCGGAGCCGAATCTGAACTTAACTCTGCAAAGGGGTGGAAGGGAAATTGGATTTGTTTGGTTTCCCGCCAGCTTTGCCTCATCCCAAACCAGCTCTCCACTGTCCAACCTCTCCCACGTCCTTGGAGTTAATCCCAGCCTATGGCATGAGCAAGAACGAGCTCAGCGCCAGCGATGCTCAGCTGGCTCCGCTCCACCGCAGCCTCGCGAGTCTCGCACGGCGTCAGAAATGCAGATTCTCGGTGTAGAAAAACAAACCTTGAAGCCTTCTCCAGGCCACAAAGGGTTTGCAAAGGTCTTCAAAGTGCTCCTCCATGAAACAGGAGATGGAGGGGACCACATCCCATGTGCATCCCAGCCCCGTGCCCAAGAGGAGCATCCCAAGCCAGCAAAGCTTTTTGCCACAGCTGGATCATCAGCTTCGTGTTTTGGGCTCCACAAATCAAAAAGACAACGGTGACAGAGCGAGTTAGACACGGGTCCCGGCTGAATCCACCCCTTGCTGGAGCTGTGGGATGCCAGGATTTGGGTCAGGCCCATACTTACTCAATTCAATCTCAGTTAACTGGCACAAACCACCCTGCAGTGACATTTCGAATGTATTAATTAAGAAATCAAAACGTAGTCATCTAATTTAGCCTGTTCTCCGAGCACAGCTCCTTGTCAATCACAGGGACTGGCACAACCCGCCTGTCTCCAAGCACAATTATCCAGCCCTGAAGTTCTCCCTGCCTTGCCATCCCTCCGATTTTCCATGGTTTCGGGTCACCTTCGTTTTCTTACGCAACTCAGACCAGTGCGATCCAGGGACATCAACCATCTCAGCCCCACAGCACAAGGAGAATTTGTCCTGGCTGGACTTTAAAAAGAATACAAGCAAAGTACAGCCCAAGGCTGCGAGATGAGTTGCGGGAATGAGAGTGCTTTGTGGGACACCATCCAATTCCTGCTGGACAAAATCCATCATCCCCTCGGTACTCACCTGCCTCTGTGCCAAGAGCCACCAAAGACAGCCAGGAGCTCCAGAGACCTCCAGAACCTTGTCCCACCAACTCGGGGTGCAGCACCTTGCGGGGGACAGGGAGGGGAAACCCCAAAGGATTCTGCTAGGGATTAGGAGCATCCTAAAAAACTGATGGGAAGCAGCCCATAAACTTGTGCTCACCCCAAGTTTCCTCCAAAATTCCATGGAGAGCATCTCTGCAGCACAACATTGCATCTCACAGGCAGCCCAAAAGGAAAGATGTGGGATAAGCTCAGGCTTAAATCTCTGCAATTTAGCTCATCGCCAGCATCTGTGGGTGTTTGGGGATGGGAGGAGATGCCTTTATCACCTCCCAGCCCCACTCTTATCAAGACACCAGAGGAATCGCTTATGTTGGGGGTTTTTGTGCCCTGTATTGGTGGACAAGAGATGGGCAAAGAAATGACAAACTTCATCCTTACTGCTCCATCATCATCAGCCGAAGGCAGTCGGGCCCTTCCCAAGGAGCAGAGGAGCAGCCCCACGGCTCTGACATTTGCGATGCATTAAGTTTAAACATTTTTCAATAAGGAAAAACAATCCGTTCAGACTTGCTTTATGATTCATAGTAATTGCAAATAGAAGCAGTTAATATAATTGTCCAGCTGAGACCAGCAGGCTGGGAACATGTAGCAGTGAGATGTACAATCAGGGAAGGTTGGGAGGGAATTTAAGTGCAGGTTAAGCAAATGCATTACTTTAATAACACACAGAGACAGCCCTTGTAGTTATAAAGAGGATAAAATAAATATTGTACCAGAAATCTACAGAATGGGAGGTTTTATCACCAAGAACTGCCCGCTTGCTATTTACTTTCAATTTAGGTTTTACAAAAGCCGCGCTTGCCGTGTTTTTTATGTAGGGAAGAGACTGACTTCAATTGACAAATGACCTTATTTCTCCATAAGTTTTCCAAGGGAGCCTCAGTTTCTCAAAGAAGAATGATCACCTCCCAGCAGTCGTCCTGCAGAGAGAAAGATGCCTTTTTTTGTATAGAAAAGGACTATAATTCAAAGAGGAGATGGTGCTTCTGCTCCTCTCGCCCTTGGAGATGGGCCAACCTCTTTGGCTCCTCCAAATCATGGAGGGAAGGGACCTGCTTTGCAGCGGTTTTGTGTCTGATTTTCAACCCTTTCCTAATCCTGAAAATTTGGGCTCTCCCCCTTTGAAATGGAAAGAGGAAGAGGGTAAAGAAGAAGCAATCGAAAGACATCATCATCATCATTTATTTGGCTTAGCCAAACTCTGCCTCTCCAGAGGAGGACTACAGTACTTTATTTATTAAAAGATATTTCTGAGAGCAATGCATTAAATTAAAGTATCTTGTTCACAGCCTGCCGGCTTAACGACACATGAACAGCTAAACAAAACATAACATCGGCTCATTACAACCATTTATAAAATATTAAGGGTCTTAAAAATTAATTATTCACAGCCACCTTCCGCTTTTTTATGGGGGAGAATGAGGATGCACAGGCTCGAGCAGGTGACCTGCGATACGAAATGAGAAATATTGTTGTAAAAGTCTCTCTGTGTGTCAGTCGGTGTCCCCTGTTCTTGTGGGGGGCGATGGGTTAATGCGATGGGTTAATTCTGGGGGGGCAGCGCCGGGATGTTGTCACCTCCTGAGGGGAAATGGCGTCCTCCAGCATCCCCCATCCAGCTGATGGGCTACGAAATGCAGCATAAAAAATACCAATAAAATCAATACCCAGCCCCCCAAAACCCCACTCCAAACCTAAACAATTAGCAGCTCTTGCAGGGCACCCCAGGATTATCCATCACGCTGCATGGTTGCAGATGTACAAACAAGAGCATATCCAGAGGGCTTCGTGGCAGGGGAAGGAGATGGGGAATGGAATTTTTGAGTCGCAGAATTTAGCATAAGAAGGTAATGGGATTGCAGTGGCTTTCCAGTAAATGTCATCGCTGTAATTAGGAGAACAATTATTGTCAACCGGCGGAATTGTCCCCTATCTGTCATTTCAGCAGGAACAGCCAGAGCCACAATTAACACCCGCGCAGGTGGGTCGCCCAGTTCAAATCCCACTAAATGGGATCGAGGAGGGCAGAGCAGGGCACAGCACCCGCCCCGGGGGCCAGGAGTTTGGGGGACCCGTCCCCACCGGTCCCGCTGTGATTCACAGCCGCCGTGCACAAGGCAACCTCGCACCTCTCGTCTCAATGGAGATATTGATTACGGTACCAGCCCCACGCTCAGGCCTTGTACAGCGAAGTCTTTAAGAGAATGCTTAACTCAGAAGAAAATAATGTGCTGAACTGATTCATACATTTAAGACCTCGCAGGCCAAACCTGCCTCCACCTACAGCAGTGGGAAGCTGGAGGAGCTCCAGGGAGGAGGAGGAGGATGCCCCAGTGATGAAGCCAGCCCAGGAACACGTATGTCACCTCCAGCTTCCTCTCCATCTACTTATTTTCTCGGTGAGAAGGTTGGTAAAAGTGCAGCTGACAGCACATCTGGAGCACGGGGCACTGAAGAGTAAAGAAGTTCCCATGAAAGGAGGCGGCTGCAGCCGTAACCTGCTATAAACAGCATCCGCGTCCCCTGAGACGCTCTATCTCCAGCTCGAGCCCCGTGTTTCCCGGTACACAGCCCCAAAATCCCGAATCCTCCAAACCCTCCTCTCCTGCTGCACAACCCGATGTGCAAACACTGCTGCTCTGGAGCTGCAACGCAAATTGGGGTTTGGGGGTGCACAGCCCTTCCCCAATTTCATGGAGGTGTCACCACCAGCAAAGCCAAAACCTGGGGAGACAAAAGGCTCCTGCTCCAAAGGGCGATGCAGTGGAGGGAAGGAATGGGGAGGCAATGACTTCCAGTGAAAGCATTTGCAGCATCTTTGCAGCTTGCCGTGATTAACTGTGGCCAGAGCGCTATTAGCAGCCTGGTATGATGATTAACAAGCTCTCCTAATAGCTGTTTTTAAACCTGCTTTAAAAAAGAAAAGTCAGAGCAGAGCTGGAAGGGGGTGGAGAGACCGGGTGGTATCTCCAAGGAAACCAGAAACAAAATGGGCTTTGGCACATCACAGAACCAGGCGGGTAATCAAAGATTACAACCAGTTTTAATTTAAGGTTAATTGTTGTTTACTCTCTGGAGGCCACCCCGTTGGAAAGCAGCAGTCGGTCCGACCTTCAGCAGCTCGTGGTGGGACCCTCCGGGCCATCCCCTCCAAAATTCTGGCCAAAATGTCCCGGTGGAGCAGGGATGGAGCGGGGGGAACAGGAGCTGGGAGAGGGAGGAACTGTTGGAGGAGGATGGTGAAAGGAAACGGAGATGGAGGCACCCAGCACGGAGATGGATCCCGCCCCAGCTGCAGGCTGAGAAGCTTCATTCAGTTCCATTTAGATGGTTGCCCCCACTGCAGACATGGTTAATTAATACTGGACTCCCATCAGTTTCCCATTTGCTGGATTCACGCTGGCATTTTCACACAAAAGCAGCCCCGTTTTTATCAATGAAAACGCTGCGTGTGGGGGCGTCTTCCCCCAGTGAGACCTCCATACCTACAGATGGAGGTTTCGACATGGTCAGGTCACGGGTACCTGCTCGAGGATGCTCCAGCACCCCCTTGCTCTCCTCCAGCCGGATCCAGCCTGCTTTAACAAAGCAGAGCGCAAACAAGCAAGACGTTTCTCAAAATCTACCTTGGAAGACACTTTTTTCCCCCAAAAGCCCCATGACAGCACTGCTGAGGAATGGCAGCTGAGATTAAGGATGGTGACAACTCCCCTAAGCTCTCCTCCCTTTGCTCGCAGACAGACATATTTAATTATGATAGAAAGGCGATCCTGGAGCGCGCTGCAAATACTTAGGGTGATTTGAAGCGTGAAGCTGCATACGGTTTGCGAGATTTGAGTTCCCAATCTGTTTGGGCTTGTTTAGACAGTTTCTGCCGTTTATTCCCCCTGTATTTTTATACGCTTTCTGGCGCACGGGGACTTCAGAAAGACGAGTCTGAAAATCTCATTGCGGAAAGGTTTCAATAACTTCATTCTCCCTCTGGGGGAGACCTGCGTGTTGTCTTCTCCATGGTACAAACCTTGGGGCAGACACCAATGGCATCATGGAAGTCAACAAGGACCTTGGTCTGCTCACTGTCCCCCAGCCCCACCAGTTCACACACGGATCCTGGAGACCAAGAGCTGGTTTGGGATCTCCCTGAGCTACCAGCCAATGTCACATCCATTTGCTTTTGATCCTGGCAGGAAAGGACGGATAGCAGATTTCAGCCCTGATAAGGACAGGTTTAAATCCTGCTTGGTTGGAAACACCGCAGGTATTTGGAGAAAATAAAACAAATGACTTTCCAGTGTTAATATTTACCTGGGAGATCAAACGATTAAACTGTAATCTCCTCAGAACTTTTCTTCTATTAAGTTGCCTTTGAAATTATTTATCACACTTCCCTTCCACAGCATCACTATCCCCGCAGTGACCCTGGCGTCCTCCTGCCCCAAGGAGACTTGCCCAAAGCCGCCAAAGGGGTCAGCAGCAGAGCAGGAACTTCAAGACAACAAAGTGCTATCCCAGCACTGCCCCATTCGCCCCAAAAAGTGAGATTTTGGCTCCTTTGCTGTCAGAGGATGCTCTGGAGCACCCTGTCTCTCCCTAAGGCAAAAGGCAAGGAAAGAGGTCGAGAGAGGTTCTCCTGCCCCTCTGCTCTGCCCTGGGGAGACCACACCTGGAATCTTGTGTCCAGTTGTGGCCCCTCAGTTCCAGAAGGACAGGGAACTGCTGGAGAGAGTCCAGCGCAGCCACCAAGATGCTGAAGGGAGTGGAGCATCTCCCGTGTGAGGAAAGGCTGAGGGAGCTGGGGCTCTGGAGCTGGACAAGAGGAGACTGAGGGGGGACTCATTCCTGGGGATCAATATGGAAAGGGGCAGTGTCAGGAGGATGGAGCCAGGCTCTTCTCGGTGACAACCAGTGACAGGACAAGGGGCAATGGGTTCAAACTGGAACACAGGAGGTTCCACTTAAATGTGAGAAGAAACTTGTTCCCGGTGAGGGTGTCAGAGCCTGGCCCAGGCTGCCCAGGGAGGTTGTGGAGTCTCCTTCTCTGCAGACATTCAAACCCGCCTGGACCCCTTCCTGTGGAACCTCAGCTGGGTGTTCCTGCTCCATGGGGGGATTGCACTGGATGAGCTTTCCAGGGCCCTTCAACCCCCGACATTCTGGGATTCTGTGATTCTTTGGGTTTCATGGTGGAGGATTTGTTTATTTGGGGTTTTAAGCAGCAGGTTTGCATCCCTGGTTGCCATGGCAGCACTGAGCGGACTGTGCCGCATCCCTGGGAGCCGGCAGAGCTGAGCACCGCGGTGAGCGGCTCCAGCGATGGCCGAGCGCACTGGGGACCAAACAGGGAGCCAAAGGCCGCCCAAAAACCTGCGGCAAGGAGTGAGCCTGGGGCCTGGCACAGG
Organism: Patagioenas fasciata; assembly: GCF_037038585.1. Taxonomy (NCBI): domain Eukaryota; kingdom Metazoa; phylum Chordata; class Aves; order Columbiformes; family Columbidae; genus Patagioenas; species Patagioenas fasciata. Next base: position 3,450,358 of record NC_092546.1, on the reverse strand, counting down.
ACTCCAGGACTCGGGCCCTGCCTGCAGACAGGGACACCCTGTCCCCTGCCCAGGAGCTCCTTGGCCACCCCTTTCTGCAGGACTCAGCTGTCTCCTCCACCCTGCAAATGCCCTTCCAGCTCCTTGAAACCCAATTAACAGTGGAAGCTGGAGAAAATCAGTGCTTCCCCTTCCTACCCAGGGCTGGTCAGGCTGAGGAGGTGGCCCTGGCATCACTTTCTCCTCAACCTGATGCAAACGGACACGGCAGCAAAGAAAGCAGGAACCCAAACTTCACACCTTGGGAACCTTCCCCAGCTCCTTTTCCCCTCACAGTTGCTCCCAGCATCTCCGTTCCCATCTCGAATCAGTGTTTTTCTTCTCCCCGTTACCTCGAGTGCTTCTCTTTATTGCCCTGTTTGTCTCCTCTCCACAGTGTAATTTTATCTTGTTAGAGCGACACTGGGCTGTGTTTACTTTGTTTTACTTTTGTGGTGCTTTTTATTCTAAATTCTCTTCATCTGGGCAGCACTTTATCAGCCAGGGGAAGCCGAGGGAAGCTATCTTTCATCCTTATCGAGATTCCTCTCCTTTCATTATCTCCAGTGCTGCTACAGAGCATCAAAAGGGCATCTTTGTTCTTGCAATCTAATGTAATTTCAAATACAGCAATTCAAACCTTTTGAGAAAATTATGGACGCAAACACACATCCATTACCACCCCTCGCTTCCCCCCACAACGCTCCCACAGGAGCCCCACGGCTCTTTGGGGTCTGCCCGATGTTAAGGTGGAGAAAAGGGACATTTTTAGGGCCACATGGACCGAAGATGGAGGACGGCGATGAGCCAGCGTAGAGCTTGAGCATCTCTGGTCCTGATGCCATGGCGTGGGTGTGAGGATGGCCCCAGGGTCTGGGGGTGGTGGGACCAGCCAGGAGCTGGTGGTGCGCAGGGTTTTCCTCTGCTGATGTGCCCGTGCTCGGCTGGAAGCGCTGCTCCCTGCCAGATGCCGGGGAGATGCTCCAGATGTTTCCTCCCGGCTCCATCTGTGGCCGAGCCATCTGCGTCATCAATCTGATGCGTCTCCCATGCGAGGAGCAGTGCGGGGTCCGGGGTGGGCTGGGGGGTCATTAGCGGTGACGGACGATGCTGCTGTCCCCGGGGAGCCGGTAGGGTGGAGGAGCTCACAGCTCTTCCATCGCAAGATGGGACACGGATGGGGTGAGTGGCCAAGAGGAGATGGGAAAAGCAAAGTCACAGGGACCTTCTGCCTGGGAGTGTTTCCTGGGAGCAGGGACTTGCTGGAGAGTTCTGAGGAGGGTCTGGCTTGAAATCCTCCTTGCTGTCCCTCATGGTCCTGCTCTCCTCTAGTCCCAATCAAGAAGAAAAACCAGACTTTGCTCAACCATCCAAGGCTGAGAGCCAACATGGCGTTCCCACCGCACCTCAAAACCCAGCGTGACTTTGTAAACACATCCACTAAAACCCATCCTGCGGTTCCCCCAGCCCAGACCTCATCTCCAGCTCCTTTTCTCCCTCCCACGCTCATCCAAGGAGGCACTTGGAGGCCTGGACGTGGCCACATCGCAGCCCAGGGTGGCACAACCGCCCATCTCCCACCTCCGCAGCCCCCCAGCCCTCGGTCCCCATTGCCACTCCAGCCCGACCCCTCTCCCCACCTCACCCACATTTCAAACAAAACCAGGTGTGAAGGTTGAAAAGCTTTGTAAAGCTCATGGAATTAAGGAACATGAGGGGGCTTCGATAGGTTTTGGAATAAATTGCCCATGAAAGTGCTGGGCAAAACCTATCTAGGGGAAAAAAAGAGAGAAAGAGGGTGAGACAATGATATATCTCAGAGGGAGAGAAGAGGGGAGATCGGGAAGTGACTGGCTGATTGTTCCATAAGCACCTCTTAAAAGCAAACACAATAGACATGAGCAGTTTTTAAAATGACAGACAATACAATGGGAGATAATATATTTAAAACCCATATCAGTTGTTAACAGACCATAAAAATGCCGGTACATTAATCTATGCTGTCTGTCACAGACTCATGAAGCAGCTGTGTTATTTTATAGTTTCATTCCTGCGGGCTTCTCTGACACTTCCACAAATACATCTCAATTTATTTGGATAAGAACAAATAGAAATATTGAATTCTTCTTCCTCTGCTTCTGCTGCTTTTTTATTCTTTCATTCCCCCATCCCCAGCGACGCACGGAAAGCACCGGGTACGGTTTTGGCGACGTATTTTTATCTGCCAAAATGATGGGTTTAGAAGAAATACACCATGCAGATGCCTCATCCCTCACTTGCGACTTTCAGAGGTTCTTCTGTGCCTCGGCAGCGAGCGGGACGAGGGCTGGGTGCCCGCAGCACCCATGGGTGCAGCCCCTGCTGTGGTGGGGACCGGAGCGGGTGACGAGCTGGGGCAGCTCTGCCCCACCCCACAGCGCTTCGGGGTCTCAGGTTGTTCGATGCTGAAGTGGGGTGTGATTTCTGCCCTAAGAAACATCCGTCTTTTCACCTTTGCTTGCAGATCTCTGTCCCCACCTCCCCCTTCCTCCTCCTTCCCCGCAGGGTGGGACCAGCCCGTCCCCAAATCACATCCCAAGTCCCATTGCCTTCGCTCCTTACTTGCTTTTCTTTCTAGAGAGGAAGGAGGAGGAGGAATAATGTGCTCCTTTGCTTTCAAGGAACATCAACCATGGATGAGGTGCTTGCTCAAAGCCATAGTTTTGTTTTCCCTCTAAACTTGCACTCGACTTTTTTAAGCATCAATTTTGGGATCATACACATGAAACGAAGCGCACAATTCCATCGCTGGCAGGGACGTTGGTTGCTCCAAACCTGGTGCGTGTGTAGGATGGGTCCCTTGCAGCCGTTTTCTAGGGACTCAGGACCCCATTTAATTAACCCCACAATCAATCCTGCTCCCCAGGGGCTCTACAGACCCCACAACCACACCGGTGATGCCCTCACCCCCTTCCCCATGTGCCAGCACGACCCAGGAGCAAGGGGAGCTCTGGTCCCTGCACGGCTACAAGCAAATGTTTAATATGAATTATTCCGGGCGACAGCACGTGGTAGGTTCAAAGCTCAGATACAGGCTTTGGTGTGAGCCCTTCAAAGAAGAGCCATTTGTGCTTCGCATCCCATGAGATGCTGGCTGGGAATAGCTTAAGAAGCTGCAAAGCGCTCGGTGCGTGTCGCTAATGAGGGTGGAAGGAGAGCAGGAACCTGCCTGGGGAAAAGCAGGCGGGGGTTTGGAAAGGGCTGGTGATGAGGAGCCAGGGAGCCAGGGATTCTTCACCATCCCATCGGGTTTTCCACCCTTAGGCAATCTCTGGTCAGATCTCCATCACTGCCTTGGGAGAGAGAAAATCATCTGCAAAGAGGATGGACTGTGCGGAGATGAGGAAAAACCCACATTATTATTATTATTATTGTTGTTGTTATCGTCATCATCATCATCATCATCATCATCATCATCATCATCATCATCATCTTTCTGCAGGTACTTATCCAAACCAGAGTTTGACTCCGACCCTTTCTACATCCCCTGCCCCAAAGGAGGAGGCGCATACCTCAGAAACGCTTGCCATTCAACCTGCCAAGCCAACACAATTACTTCCCTTCGATCATAAAAGTATACAAATAAACATCTGTCATCCACACGTAACCTTTCGGTTTGTCAGCTGAAATACTGCTGCTGTCCCCAGTATATTTTATGGCCAGCCCAGCCCCGTCCCTGCTATCTCCAGCTCTGGGGGCTGTCACTCCGCTGCAATTTCCCGCTCTGGATCGGCGAGAAGGAGAAGCTGCGAATCCTGTGGCACTGTCAGGATATCATTAACCTTTGCTTTGGATTTAAATGGTGTCTTCTTGTCAGTTTGGAGCTATGCAGTCATTTGTATTTCCAGCCTCCTTGCTCGCAGACTCCTTCCATCCTCCGTGTCTGGGGTATTGCTTTGCTTGGTCTCGGTACAACCTGGAGCTCACATGCACCCAGCAGATTAATGCATCTCTGCCCCATCGTTGTCTTCCCCCATCCCTGGAGGGGTTTAAAAGACACGGAGATGAGGTTCTTAGGGACATGGGTTAGTGCCGGTGTTGGGTTAATGGTTGGACTCGATGATCTCGAGGGGCTTTTCCAACCAGGACGATTCTAGGATTCTGTCTCCAAGGAGGATGCTCATGGCAGAACCAGCACATCCACGCAGGAAACTCGGCCGTGCCGCAGCACTGGATCGAAACCCGGCAACCTGAGCTGGGTGAGGATGTCCCTGCTCATGGCAGGGGCTTGGACTAGATGGGCTGTAAAGGTCCCTTCCAACCCAAACCGTTCGGTGTTGGAGAGGGGCCATTAGGGCCACAAAAGTGCTCAGAGGGTTGGGACCACTCCTGGCATCCCCAGTTTCTCCACTCTGTGGCCATGCGACTCTTTTATTATAATTACAGATGGGGAGAGGCATTGACTGGGAGGGTGGCTTGAGATGGATATTGGCTGCTTCTCCCCGTAAATCATTATCCAGTGTTGGTTTGTGCTTCCCAGATTGCTGGGGAACGGCAGGGCTGGGGATCACCATCCCGATGCTGTGGGGTTTGGGGGCTGATTGATGGCTTTTTGTCCAGTAACTCATTGGAGTTTTCTCCCCTCCAAATCCAAGGAGCTGGGGGAGGATTGTGAGCATGGCCAGTCCTTTCCCTGGGAATTTAGGAGCAAAAGAGTGACAGTTTTTATATGTGTGAGATACAATCCCAGGTGCATTTATAGCAGTGGCATCTTCCTCGATCAGAGCCTTGGGCATGTTTTAGGTTCATGGTCTCTGCTGCCCGCCCCGTGCTCATGTCACTGCAGGCTGCCTGCAAATGAAATAGAGGAATCTGCTTCTCTGATGCTTTGCGGACACAAAAATGCAGCCGCTTGGGGTGGCTGAGATGCAGCTGCAGCCGCTCTGAGTCTCACCCAGCAAAGCAAAAGAGCAAACATCGCATATTCCAGGAGCATTTGGCCCGGGTCCGTGTGTTCGCAGGGAGCGGGTGGGGATGTGCATCACATCCTCCTGTGTCTGTGGCCTCCAGGGCTGGCGGCAGCTTTCTCCACTTTGGCTTTTTGCAAAGGTTTTTTCTCTCTGTTTCCTGACTGGGAACACAATGTGGTGGGGCTGGAATGGGGCTCCATAGCAGTGGAAGAATTGCAGCCTGAAAATCGCTTTGTCAGGCTCCCCGAGAGACATAACCTCCTAAAAGATGAAAAATAAAAGAGAAAGAAAAACAAATAGGAAAATAAATAAAAACTAGAAAAGAACACAGCCAAGATCAGATAGTAGGTAAGTAGCGTGTATCAAATCTCACTCCAGAGGGCTGAGAGCAATGAGATCTTCACAGATGACTCAAGAGCTGTGGCCAGGTTGGCCCAAATCACTTTTGCCACGGTCGGGAGAAGCCGACGGTGTTTTGGGGCAGAAATGGGCCGTTTGGTGACGGAGCTGCAGAGCTGGCGTCGCCGCCGCTCCGCTGAGACCCAGCCATCACATTAATGCTAAATTATCATCAAATATACAAATATAATGAGCAAACCCGTCTAATCTGGGACAGGATCTGGGCACCCGGGAGGCGGCAGCAGCTCCCAAGCTCTCACGATGGGCACAGAGACTCGGGGTTTGCTTTTGAGCAAGAAAACAAGATTTTACTTCTTTATTATTTCCTTCCCCTTCCCAGAAAGGGGATTTTCCTCTCCCAGATCACCCATCCCCGTCCAGAGCCAAATATTCAACCTGAACTCATGGGAAACGGAGGTTTTGCAATGGGAGCCAGGCAGAGGGGAAAGGGCAGCGCTGGGTGAGGATTTCAGTGGTATCAGCTATTTCCGTCATTTTGAAATGGTTCCTGTCTTTTATGCGGCTTTGCATGTGAATTTGTTTTCAAGTCAACCTGAAGCTTTTCTTTCTAAGCACCAGAAAGGAAATTTTGGTCATTTCAGGTTAGTTTTGTCCATCAAAACCCAACGCACCACTCAGGAAACACGCAAAGATCTGGTCTGTCCAGTGGAAAATTGGAGTTTTAACATGAAAAACAGTTTTGCAAATGAAAATAATAGCTGAAAGGTCCCTCTACAGCAATGTCAGGAGCACCCGCTCCCTCCGGGCGCTCACGGGAGATGCGGCTGGTCCTGATCCTCTGCCCTGGACAGGGCACAGGGCGGGATGCAGGAGCCTTTCGCCCCATTTTGGCCTCATTTTGTCCCAGTTTGGCCCCATTTTGGCCCTGCCCATAGGTATGATGCTATTCGGCGATGTGCTCCAGCCACATGCACCGGACACCGTCTCCCCACGGTGCCGTCCTCCCAGATCATTAGAAGCAAACAATTACTATGCAAATCTTAATGAATCAAGGCCGCAGCCCACAACTGGGAACATAAATATCAAAGTGCGGGCTCCGATTGAAGGCAGGGGAAGGAGTGTAATGAATTCCATCACGAACCAGCACCCCGCTGCAACCAAGAAACAGGCTGGGACTCGGTCTGGATGTGGCCAGGGTGCCCCAGATTGGACCCCATCCCATTTGGGCAATGTCCCCCCCTGCGGACGCCGCTCCCTGTATCTGGATCTTGGCTCTCGGCTCAGAATTAAAAGGTTATTTGAGACTTTGCCAATTGCTTTTGATCTGGTGATGAAAGACAATGATAAATCTTAAGAGACCCAAATTAATAGAGAGGAAATTGATTCTGTAACGTGTGGACTTGTTTTATTAGACTCCTGCAGGCTGGGCGAGATTGGGAAGGCAGCAGCGTTCGGCGGCCGAGCTGGATAACGGTACCGGCCCCATCCACGTGGGCAGCATCGCATCCCATGCAGCCACAATCCCCCAGCTTTTGCAGAGATAAACTCATTGCAAAGTAAACTCATTGTCGGGTCCTGCCCTCGCGTGGGCTGGAAGGGGGTGATGGGCAGCGGTGGAGACTGTGCCGATGCCCAAACCCTTCCCCATCGCTACCCCCCTCCTTGCCACGCCACAAGAGACATTTGCACATTTAAATGCTGCAGATTCCACCTCTTCTCTCCCAAATTACCCCCCAAACCTGGAGCGTGACCTTCCAGCTGCAAAGATCTCAACTGCCAGAGTGACAGCTTTGCCAATAAGGGAGTTATAAGCCAAAGGATGAGGCCGTCGCATCTGTTTATTAATTGTAATGACTCAGTATCATTCATTAAGAGCTGGAATTTATTTACCAGGCAGAGGGGACTGCCATGTGGCGGTAGGGTTCAATTTTACACTGTGAGATGCCAGAGGAGCCCAGGAATTAGGGATGACTCTGTGCATTGGGCAGGAAGATGTACGTATCAAGCTAACGACATGAGAGAGAAGCGAAATTGAGATACATGGCGCATGCCCGCTCCGCTCCAGAGGAGTAAATGGACGTACATATTATTATTGCAATATAATTTGAGCGAAGTGTTTTCCTAGGATCTAGAGCGTTTGCTATAGTTAATTGAGATCCCGAAGTTCAGTGCCTTTCATTATAGCAAAGCTCTGGAGCGGAATGCTGTCGGCTAATGATCAGAGCGAGATGGAAAGGGCATTTACTGGAGCTGCATAATGCGGCTCGGAGGTGGGAGAGTGTCAACAAACACGCTCCGACTCCCACGCCGGGGCTGCCCTGTGGCACAGAGGTGTAAATCTGGAGCAATGTGCCTGCCATGAGCTGGAAATCAACCTTCCTGGGGCGCAAAGGAAAACTGGAGCTTGGCTGAGGAGCCAAGGGTTACAGGGGGGAGGTTTGGACGCGGCTGTGTCTGAACTCATGGAGCGGGTCAGCAGCGCAGCCTCACAAAGAGGTTTTGTTCGCTGTGTTGTGTAAGAATTCAACTCCCCACAAGCCCATGCTCCTGGGAACCATGGAATCATAGATTAGTTTGGGTTGAAGGGACTTTAAAGCTCCCTCAGTGCCCCCCCTGCCATGACAGGGACATCTTCACCAGCTCAGGTTGCTCAGAGCCCCGTCCAGCCTGGCCTGGGATGTCTCCAGGGATGGTTCATCCACCACCTCTCTGGCCAGCCTGGGCCAGGCTCTCACCACCCTCAGGGCCAACAATTTCATTGTATCCATCCTGAATCTCCCTCCTTGAGTTTAAAACCATCACCCCTTGTCCTATCGCTACAAGCCCTCTCCCCCAGCCGTCTTTCCCAGCTCATACCCACAGCATATTCTCAGCGACAGCACCTCTCTGCCTTCCTCATCCCAAACTAATCTAAACTATCAACAGGAGCAGTTATCCTAATAACTTCCACCCTGCTGGAGAAATAATTACCTCAAGTCCAGAAGCAAATGTTAAAAAAGTAATAACAGAGCTCAATAACGAGCTGAACCGGGGGAATGGGAGCCTGGTGAGTATTGGGTGGCAGCTGCAGTTCAGCCCGTGTCATTGTCCCCGGGCTAAACCCCACCAAGGCCAAGCTGGATGTCTGAGACATCGCTGCATCAAGAAGGAAAAACCCATGTTCCTACAGTTGGTTTGCCCTCATGCACTTTGCATTTTTTTTACCCCAATTCCCATATTCATTCTGGTGCAACCCAGAGCGTGAACCGACCAAGCCAAGCATGAACCGGAGGCTCTGATGCCGCCCACCACAATCCCTCCGCCCCTTACCTCTTCCAAACATAAAGATGGTGTTTTATCACCACCAAACACTATGGGCTTGGGGGGTCTCCTCCACCCCCCTAAAAAATAAGGTTCCCCTGGGAAATGTGAGCCCTCAATCATTTTGATGCGTGCACCCCGGCGCCTGTCATCCGTCCCGCTCCACCTGTGCACAGCAGGCTTCGCTTTTCATTAGAAATAAAAATAACCCTTGTCAGAAGGTGGTTGAACGCGGAGACGGCAGATGAGTGTCGGCTGAGCCGGGGCCCCCCGGCAAGGCTGGAAGCCCGAGAATTTCTCAGGAGTTTTTCTAGGTTTAGCGAGGCGGAAAATAGCCAAGGAGAACACAAAAGCAAAGGCCGTCACTCAGGGTAACTTTATCTCAAATTAATCCTGCCAAAACGCGGCAGGGAGGGGAGGGGAGGGAAAGGAAAATAAAATCAAATATAATATGGAGAAAGCTCTTATAAAAATATGGGTTTTCCCATGTCTAGTGGCTCCATTTCGGGCTGTGGGGTAGGAAGCTACCGAAAGAAGAAAAAAAACAACCAATAAACAAGCAAAAACACAACAAAAAACAACCTTCCCGTTCTTATTTTCTTCATTCTTAGTTCAATTTTTGCCTTGAGGAGTGATATTTCCTTTGGGAGGGTCACTCTCCAGCCCCACAAATGCTCCAGCGGTTCTGTGGTTGGCCCTTTCCTCCCATTACTGGTGCTGAGATTTACCCCAGGATTTAGGACCATCCCAGGGTGGGTGGGCGATGTGGGGGGCAAGGGGCAGCACCCACATCTCCCTCCTCCACGGTGCACCTGGTAAGAGAAGGGGGTGCAGGGACACATCTGGCAGACGTGGGGCCGCTCAGCCCTAACACATCTGGACAGATGAGCAGGCGTCTGACAGAGCTCATCAGGCAGGGGCTCTGCAGGATTAACCCCCCAGGTACTGCCAGGCAAAGCTCAGCTGGGGCTAAACAAGCAAACCCCAGGACACACACATGGCCCGGCTCCCATATCCAGCTGGGTGACCCCAGAGATGATCCAGGACCTGCACCCATCTCCCGAAGAACCCGGTGTGTTTGGCGGTGGGTTAGAATATAACAGCATTGTTGTTAAATGCTAAAAAGCCACTCAGGTAATAGGGACAAATGGCCAACGCACCTTCGGAGCTGCTCCAAGAGCGTCTGGCACGTCCGTCTGTAGGAAAATCAGCCAAGCCTTTTAGCAAGCAGCCGGGTGGGAACCTGGAGCTGGAGAGGGGCTTAAAACTCAAAAGATTTACAGCCGTCCACCTTCTGAAATGCTTTTATGTGATTAGAGTGATGGCCACGGGCCGCGTGTCAAAGCAAAGCAGGACCGCTTGTACCCAGCACAGGGTGATGCGCTCTATGGGTGCCTATAGGCTCATATAAGCATCATATACGCCTATGACGGCATATATGGGTATAGGCGTGACTGGTGACAGGTGACAGGGTGATGCGCTCTATGGGTGCCTATAGGCTCATATAAGCATCATATACGCCTATGACGGCATATATGGGTATAGGCGTGACTGGTACCCAAGGATGCTGCGAGCACAGGGTGCGCGGGTGCTGCACATGTCACTGCGTGACATCGCGTGATGCGTGCACAGGGCACCCCGGGGCCGGGCTGGCGTGTCCCAACGCGCCCACAGGAACCCTCCCACCAGGGTTATCTGCAGGTCACTTCCCAGCGCTTGCAGACAAGAAAGACCTTTCGTGTTGTTTTTCTCCTGCCTGGTGACCAGGCTGAACTTCCCAAGCTATTGGAGTGCTTGTGAGTGAAAACTTCAGCTCATTAATTAAGCCCGGAAAATTAGAAACCAGCCTAAAAATAGCTGCCCAATGAGACTGCAGCATCAAAGGAAAACATCCTTCCAAACCGCCTCGCCCGCCCGCCCACCCGCACTGGCAGGCAAATAAAAGCCAGAAATTCCCATTGAAACTCCACTTCCCCCATGGGCGAGTGAAGCTTTGGGGACCTGAACCAGGGAGGAAATTCAACCAGGAAAAGAGCTGTTTGCAAAGGGGTTGGTCCGGTCCCCATCCTGCAGGTCCCTGGGATGCGGGAGCTTCATTTTGCTGCAGGGTGGGAACGTACGGTACCAGTTCCCAAGGCATCCTGGGGGACAGATCCAGGGGTTTTTCACCCATAGGATCGTGCTGGGGGGATCATTCCCCTGTTAGGTCCCACAGGACATACGCACATGCTCACACATCCATATTTCTGGAGGGAAATCAGCTGAGATCTTATTTCCCCACAAGCTGCCACCAGCACTGGGCACAGGGATGCTGCTGCCTTGATCCAAAGCACCCCCCTTTGCACCAAGCTGGAGCACAAAGAGCTGGTTTTAAGCTTGGAAGCGAGAAAGATTCATCAAGATTTTATAGCTTTTGCTCTGCAGTTATGAAACAGTGACCACAAGCCAAATACCTCCGTCCTTTACCTTCCTGCAACACCAATGACTTTGGTGCAGCAGAGAGCAAAACCCAGCCTGCCATTTTTCACTGCAAAGACAGAATCCAGCCCGTAATGTTCTTGATAAAGCAAAGTACCAATGACACAGCTGAAAAACATCAGCGGAGCAAAGAGCAGTGAAAACTTCCCTGGGCTTCCATATGGCACCGCTCCATTTTGGACCGCATTATTGTTATATTTTATCCAGCTTTAGCTGTTTTCTGTGTTATCTGACGCGGGGAAAATGTTGATGTGGAGGACTCCGGTACAGACACTTGGCTCTTCTCTCCCGCCGGTGTTGCCGCATTTGTATTCTCCCCAGGACCGCGACGTTTGCAAAATGTTTTGTTAAGTTAATTTGTATCCGCAGCCGCTCGCGAATTTTTCAGATGATTTGATCTGTAACTGAACTAACATGAAGAGTAACTATTGTTCTGCAGGAGCAGACGGTACCAACGCATGTTTTCTGTGTTCGATGCGTGATGTGTGCCAGTCTTCTAACCCCAAATGAGGTCCCCAGGCACCGGCGATGCTGCTGGGAACCATTTGGGGGAGGCACTGGGTGCATCCCTGCACTGCTCCACCCGAGGTGCCACCAGCAGCCCCCAGGCACCATCACACCCCCAAAAACCCCATTTACCTCCAGTGCAAATGATCCCAGATTGCAAATGGTGCCTCAAACACATTCCTGCAGCCCAGGGAGCTTTTTTCAGGAGGCTGAAGTCTCTCACGACACTTGTTTTCTGGGCAGCCCCATGACAGCCTGGGGTTGGACATGGGACATCATGGGACATCATGGGACACCATGGGACATCATGGGACATCATAGAGATAGCACAGGGACAGCCTGGAGTTGGACATGGGACATGATGGGACACCATGGGACACCATGGGACATCATGGGACACCATGGGACATCATGGGGACATCATAGAGATAGCACACGGACAGCCTGGGGTTGGACATGGGACATGATGGGACACCATGGGACACCATGGGACATCATGGGACACCATGGGACATCATGGGGACATCATAGAGATAGCACAGGGACAGCCTGGGGTTGGACATGGGACATGATGGGACACCATGGGACACCATGGGACATCATGGGACACCATGGGACATCATGGGGACATCATAGAGATAGCACAGGGACAGCCTGGGGTCAGACATGGGACATCATGGGACATCATGGGACATCATGAGACATCATAGGACATCATGGGGACACCATGGGACACCCATGGGGCCTCGGGGGGTTCTGAGCCTTGCAGTGCATCCCTGGTTCCATTTGCTGATCACAGGAGAGGTTTGTCCTTCATCCTTATCAACCCTGGCAGCTCTGGGGTGTCTGGGCAGCGCAGGGGCTGGGGCTGGGCCGGCGTGTGGCCCCGCACAGGTCGGATTCACAGGAGCTGGGATTAGAGAGGAGTTAATTCCTCACTGGTTTTCTCTGTGCCAGAGCCGGGCTCCCTGGGATGATACAAACCAGTCCTTAGGTTAAATCAGGAGATGAGTTTCTGCCTTAGAGACAGCCCAGGATGAGGGTTTTGGGGTGATTTCTCAGCCACTGATGAGACTTCCCCCAAGAGGGAAGGCTCTGGAAATGGATGGGTTGCCAAAATCCTCCGGTGACCACTGAAACAACTGATCTGCTCTGGCTGGAAAACGGAAATTAAACAGAAAATGTGATGAAATGGCAGTTTTTCAGTTCTCCCCCAGCACACCCACCCCAGGTCGCAGGTACGGACGCGTCCAGCAGATGATCGGTGATGATCGGCCCGGGCGCGGGGTCGCGGCACAGGCTCCGCTCCCGGCCGATGGGGTTTATGGATCGGCACCTGCCCTTTCAACTGGAAACAAGCCGGCATTGATCGCGCACCGCGCCTGTTCTTTAACGTGTTGTTTTACCAGCTTTAATTTAAGAACTGAATTCGAATGCCATCAAGGGGGAGATCAATAGCCTTTTTCACAACCCACCAGTGACCATGGCTGGGCACGGCGGCTACAGCTGCTGGAGCAGATTCGCTTTCCGCCCCGGCTTTTAGATGAATTAAAACCCAGTGGAAATAAAAACAGTCTGGGAAAGCAGTGGGGAGCAAAGCTGGCTCCAGCACAGAGCCCAAGTGCCAAGGTCAAGCCCAAAATTTGGTTCCCTTAGGTGATGCCTGTTGGGTTTACAGGATAAAGGATGCTCCAGTCTTCAAAAAGGGGCACAGAAATGATCTGAGGCTGGAACAGCTCTGCTGTGGGACAGGCTGAGAGAGTTGGGGTGTTCAGCTGGAGAAGAGAAGCTCCGGGGAGACCTTAGTGTGGCCTTTCAGTGCTTAAAAGGGGCCCATAAGAAAGATGGGGACGGACTGTTGAGCAGGACCTGTTGTGGCAGGACAAGGGGTGATGGTTTTAAACTGAAGGAGGGAGATTCAGGCTGGACATGAGGAAGGAATTGTTGGCCCTGAGGGTGGTGAGAGCCTGGCCCAGGTTGGCCAGAGAGGTGGTGGATGAACCATCCCTGGAGACATCCCAGGCCAGGCTGGACGGGCTCTGAGCAACCTGAGCTGTTGAAGATGTCCCTGTCATGGCAGGGGGGGCACTGGGGGAGCTTTAAGGTCCCTCCAACCCAAACTAATCTATGATTCTATGATTCTAAGCCTCGCTACACTTTGGAGGACCCACAAAACATCTCTGCATGGGCTGGGTCACATCAACGTGGTACAACGCGATGACAAGATGGCGTTAAGATGTGACTGTTCCACACTCAGTGCAGCAGCCACCGCTGAGATGTCCTGTGCTTTAGCAGATCAACCCATTAAAAATAAAATCAAGCAGGATTTGGGGTCACATCTCCACAGGCTCCACGTGCACCCGCAAACTCACCCATTAGTCATGAGGACACCCAGCAGCTGCGCATCCTCGCAGTCGCTCCCGGCGCTATGGCAAGTCAGGCGATATTTGGTATTTTCCTTTGAGCAAACAAAAGCAGATGATGAAGGCAGAGGCGCAGCTTGCTCGCTTTCAGGAGGAAGACAGCTTGCAAAATGCAGCTCTCAGAGCTTCAATAAAACTCCAGAAAGCAAATAAACAGCCTGGCTGAGAGGAGAACGCTCCCGCTTTCCTGAGTTTGGAAGCCAAATTGGGGATTCTGGAGGAGAAGGAAGGGGATTACCTCCCTAAAACTGGCACCAGTGAAAATGTCATGAGAGCGCGGATACTGAAATGCGAAGAGAAACGTGTGATGCACCCGGGCCTGACTTTTCAAGCCGCGTATACACCAGGAACTTCTAAAACTTGGAGTGCAAAACCACGTCCAAATGGAAAGCCGAAAAGAAAGCAGCTGAGCTTCACCTTCCTTCTAATTTCTGTTGTTGTTATTTTTGTTTCCAAGGCCATTTTTGCCTAAGGCAACATGTTTATACAAAATGCTTCACTCTCGGAAAAGAAAAAAGCACCAACTATTTGTAGATGGAAAAATACTCTGTCAGAAATTTCTTGGCCACCTCTCCATTTCATGCCAACGCTTCGCACGCTTTGAAGGGCTATAAATGACTGTAGAGCGGCAAATTTGGCCACTGAGATTTTGAACTGTGGTGTAGCACAGGATTCAAATGTCTACGCACAGGATTTAAGCCCCCCCCCTATTTTACACTTTCCTTCACAACTATCTCTCAGCTATAAAATATACATGGTTGCATCGATTGCTCTAGTGATCAAATAGCTCTCCCTTCAAAAATATAGCGTATCCAGAAGTGTAAGCATCCTAATTAAAAATATGTTGGAGAGTTGAATTGCAAATGAATCAATTCCTTCCTAAAAAAAATAAATATATATATATATCTCTTCAGTCAAGCAAGACCAGAATGGGATGGTTAATAATTGATATTTACATTTCTCCCATGTCTGATCAAAGGATTTGATTGCATGACAAATGAGGAAATTACTGTAAAGGATTCGACATCCATTAAGAACATAGATGCAGCAGATAGGGAGCGGGAGCCGCGGTGACGCGGTGGTTGCCACCAGGCTACCGGCCCCTCGGGAGCTGAGCGCGTGGGGAAAATGGGTGTTTTCCGGATATGGAAGAAAATCGGCGATCGATCCCCATTTTATAGGAGACTCTGCGGGAAAGAATGGGAAGGGGTGTCTGGGGCAGAGCCTGGGACTGTTCCCGGAGATGAGAGGGCACCTTGTAGGTGGTCCTATGGGTCCCTATGGGACTCTATGGGCTTCTACGGAGCCCCATATGTCTCTGTGGGCTCCTACAGCACCCTAAGGGATCCCTGTGGGCTGCTTTGGACTCCTACATGTCTGTATGGGCTCCTACGGACTTAGAGATCTCTGCAGGCTCCTATGGGTCATGTGGGTCCCCACAGGCTGCTACAGATACCTGTGGGTCTCTAGGTGCTCCTACGGACTCCTATGGGCTCTTACGGACCTCTATGCATCTCTAAGGGCTCCTGCAGACTCTTATGGGTCTTAATGGACCCCTGTAGAGCCCTATGGGTGTCAACAGGCTCCTACAGACACCTATGGACTACTGTGAGTCTCTACGGGCTCCTGTGGAGCTCTATGGACTTCTGTGGGCTCCTATGGACCCCTGTGCATCCCTATGGTCTCCTATGGAGTCTTATGGGTCTTCATGGACCCCTATAGAGCCCTATGGGTCTCAACAGGCTCCTACAGACACCTATGGACTACTGTGGGTCTCTACAGGCTCCTGTGGAGCCCTATGGACTTCTATGGGCTCCTGTGGACCCCTGTGGGCTCTTACGGACCCTGTGCATCCCTATGGTCTCCTATGGAGTCTTATGGGTCTTCATGGACCCCTATAGAGCGCTGTGGGTCTCAACAGGCTCCTACAGACACCTATGGACTACTGTGAGTCTCTACGGGCTCCTGTGGAGCTCTATGGACTTCTGTGGGCTCCTCTGGACCCCTGTGGGCTCTTACGGACCCTGTGCATCCCTATGGTCTCCTATGGAGTCTTATGGGTCTTCATGGACCCCTATAGAGCCCTGTGGGTCTCGACAGGATCCTACAGACACCTATGGACTCCTATGGGTCTCTACGGGCTCCCGTGGAGCTCTATGGACTTCTGTGGGCTCCTATGGACCCCTATGCATCTCTGTGGTCTCCTATGGACTCTTATGGGTCTTCATGGACACCTGTAGAGCCCTCTGGGTCTTGACAGGCTCCTACGGACACGTATGGACTCCTATGGGTCTCTACGGGCTCCCGTGGAGCTCTATGGATCTCTGTGGTCCCCTGTAATTGCCAAATTCCCTTTCTCGCAGAAAGAAAAGTACATTTCAAACTAATTTGACTGTTCCTCGTCCAGTTCCCCACTACAGAGGGGATGTGGCGCTGCCCCACGGCCTCCCGGCACCTCCACCCACGTTTTCCTGGTGTACCCCAGAAAAATGAGCAGGTTGAACGCCCACAATTTATTTCCAAGGCCGTACCACGGCAACCTCTCAACAACAGGTGGTTTCGTGGCGCAGAAAAAGGGCAAAATGCGGTTATCGGTGCCCAGAGCCAGGCCGTCCAAACAGTGGAGTGGCTCCTCTCGGCCCCAGAAGAGAAAGAAGAACATTTTCCTGCTGATTTTCCCCAGAACGGTTCAAACTGGATCCGCTGACATTTGGTCAGCATCAGGCGGCGCACGAGGGGATCAGGGAAAGTTCACGGAGCAGCAGATGGGGGAGCGGGTGTTTGTCCCCGAGCGAGCACGCGCGGCTGCTCCAACAGCAACGTGGACCCGGCACCTCAAGAAGCTTCGGAAAAGGAGAAAGATACATAAAATATTGTATTTCTATGATTTTTTTATTATTATTTGCTTGTTTGAAATGTGCTTCTGTCTTAGAGCACTGCCCCAGCATCACCGCTCTGGCTTTGGAAGGTGAGAAGTATCAATTATGAGAAATATGTCACATGTGAGTATGTATTCAGTATGGGAAATATATTGAATATAGGTAATATATTGAATATTGGCAATATGTTGAATATTGGCCATACATTGAATATTGGAAATGTAATCGATATTTACAATATATACTATATGGAAAATATATCAAATATTGGAAATATATTGAATATAGGTAATCTATTGAATATTGGCAATATAATTGATATTGGCAACATATCCTATACGGAAAATATATTGAATATTGGCAATACATCCTATATGGAACATATATCAAATAATGGATATATATTGAATATTGGAAATATAATAGATATTTGCAGTATATTCTACATGGCAAATACATGGAATATAGGTAATATATTGAATATTGGCAATATATTGAATATTGGAAATATAATTGATATTGGCAATATATTCTACATGGCAAATCTATGGAATATAGGTAAGATATTGAATATTGGAAATATAATTGATATTGAAAATATATTCTACATGGCAAATCTATGGAATATAGTTAATATATTGAATATTGGAAATATAATTGATATTGAAAATATATCCTATATGGAAAATATATCAAATTTTTCCAATATATTGAATATTGGAAAAATAATCGATATTGGCAATATATTCTACATGGCAAATATATCAGATATGAGAAGGAGACTGAATACAGCATGTTCACTATGAGGAATACGCTGAATACGAACAATTCAGTGAACAAGGAAAGGGGCAGGAAAGGGCGGGAAAGGGCGGGAAAGGGCAGGAAAGCGCGTGAAGGTGCCATCGGGGCTGCGCGGCCTCGCAGCTCCGCGCCCACGTGCGCGGCGGCGCCTTTAAGACGCGGCCCCACCCCTTTCGCCTCCGCGGTGACGTCACCGCCCCTCGCGCGCCCCCCGCCCCGGGGAAATCCCGCCCCGCGGTGACGTCAGGCGGCGGCGGCCCGGGGAATGACATCACCTGTGCGAGTGGCCGGCGGGCGGGAGCTCGCGCCGCAGTGTCCCCGCGCCGCGGCCCCAGCGCAGCCGCCGGGCGGAGGCGGAGGAGGGAGGAGGAGCGGGAGGAGCGGGGCGGCCGCGGCCCTTCCGCGCCCCTCCGCCGGCCAGCATGGGAGCGGGCGGCCGCGCCGCCAGGTACGGTGAGGCGGCGGGGGGGGGGACGACGCGTTATAGCGGGGGGCGAGTGGGTGGGGGCGCGTCGCAGCGGGGCCGCTTTGTCGGGCGCAGGTGGGTGCGCTGAGCGCGCGTTGTAGCGGGGGGGCGCAGGTGCGGCGCGGGGAAGGGGCGCGGGTGGGTCCCGCTCTGTGGCGGGGGTGGGTGGGCTGCGCCGGGGGAGGGGGCGCGGTACGACGGGGAGTGCAGGCGGCTTCGCGTTGGGGGCGTTATAGCGGGGGGTGGGTTGGCTGCGGTGGGGTCTGGTTGCGGGGGGTGCGGCCGGGTTGGGGTGGGGGGGGTCGCGTTGTAGCGGGGGGTGCAGGTGGGTGGCACCGGAGAGCCGGGGGCGTGTTATGGGAGGGGTGAGGGGGGGCTGCACTGGGGGGAAGGGGCCGCGCTATAGCGGGGGGGGTTGGGAGGGGGCGCGCTGGACCAGCGGCACTTGGAGCGGGGAGATGCGAGACAGAGTCCGGGGTGGGGGCACCGGTACCGGGTGGGAGCACCGGGAGGCGCTGGAGCCCGGGCGGTCCGGGGGACATCCAGCCGCACACCCCGGTGCTGGTCCCCGGGGTGAGCCCTGTGCCGTTCCGGGGGTGGGCTCGGTGTCCCGGTACCCGGGCGGTGCCCGGTGCTCCATCCCGCGCCCCGGTACCGGGGATCTGCTCGGTTCCCGGTGCTCTATCCCAAGCCCCGGTCCTGGGGATGTGGCCGGTGCCCTGGTACCAGCGATGTGATCGGTGTCCTGGTCCTGGGGATGTTCGGTGCTCCGTGCTCCATCCCAAGCCCCGGTACCAGGGATGTGCCCGGTGCCCCAGTACCAGGGATGTGCTCGGTGCCCTGGTACCGGTGCTGTGCTCGGTGTCCCGTTCTCTGTCCCAAGCCCCAGCACTGATTCACTCTCCGCGTCCCCCGCCTTTAGAAGGCAGCCCTGTGTCACTGCCGTGCTCTCCCCTCGCTGTCCCTTCCGCTCGTGTCCCCTCTTCCCGACCGCGGTCCCACCAGGCGAGTGGGTGCTCATTGCGGGGTGCTGACCCTTGGGATGGGATTTGGGGTGTTCTGGTGTCACCAGTGCTGGCAGGGAACAGCCAGAGGCTCGTGTCCCTGATCGGTGGCTTCTCTGCATCCCGGCATCCGCGTGTGCTGGGGATGCTCTGGTGGTGTCGCTCCCGGAGCAGCAGCACTGGGATGTGGATACCGGAGGAGACACGGGAGCGTCCCCGCAGCGCTGGCAGGGCGATGTCACAGCCGGGGCTGTGTCCCCTGGGGTGCCCCACCACAAACACCGGTGGCACTGGGGGTGCCTCGTCCTCCCCTCCAACTCCGGAGTGTTCGGGAAGTGGGTTTCGCTGTGCGGTGACCTGGTGACAGCATCAGCAATGAGGAGGGGACTTGGATCATTCCAAAGCTCCTGAAGACCCCGTGTTGGGGTGGGGGTCCCCTCCTCTGTGCTGGGGTGGCTGCATCAAACCTGCTGCTTCCGCAAGGTGCAGGGGACCGAGGGACATCCCCGGGGTTGGCAACGGGTGGCTCCGTGTCCGTCTGCCCTCAAGGATTTCAGCTGAAATCCCGAGCCCTGGGGCCATCCTGCGGCAGCGAGCGCTGTCCCCGGAGCCCCCGTGTTCCGAAGGCAAAACTTGTCACATGGAGGGTGGAAAAAAAGCATAAAATAAGAGTAATGGTTAATTGTGTTTCATTGGGAGGATCCTGTTCCTGTCCCTCCTGGGGAAGCAAATGGTGTAGATGTGGGATAAGGGGAAAAAAAATAGATGCTGGTGAAGGGGTGACAGCGTGGGAGGGGAACTGGGCTCTGCAGGGACCGGAGGTGCCTCGGGTGGGTGCTGCACCCTCCCGGGTGGGGACGTCTCCGCTCTTTGGGCGTTTGCCCTCTCTGAGTCCCGGGAGGCTCCGCTATTACAAAAACACTCATTGCAATCGGGAGGAAAAAGCGGTTTTGGTTGCGGGGTGATTCCAGCCCTTCCTCTGAGCTGGGAGACCCTGGGGGGGCCAGAGGGGCAGCACCTGGAGTGTCCCCTTGTCCCTTCCCTGGACAAACCCCCCGCTCGATTTGCGGGGAACATTCCCCATTGCACTTGCCTTCTCCCGCCCGCAGCTCCCGTACTGGCAGCGCTGCCTTGCAGCTCCATTCGGGCAAGACCTGTGTCCCAAGAAGCAAAATATTATGGATTTATATATATATTTTTACCCTATAAAGCGTGTTTTGGGGCTTGTGGACCTGCGCCAGGCTGTGACGGCTCCTGATGGGGAGGAAAATCAAAGCGCCCCTGGGTCCGGAGCACGAAGGCGGTCGGGTTCGGCAGGGCAGGGCGCGTGCCGATGCGGGGACCCTCCTGCCAACTGTTAATTGTTCCCTGCCAGATTGACTTATCAATTAACGAGTTTGCTGGCACTCTCCTCCTCCTTCCTGTGCGTGGTAAGGGCCCATATTTCAAATGGGGGAGAAAAAAAAAAGTCATAAATGCTTTGAGTAATGCAAGAGGAGCTTCCAGCTGAAGCCGTGCCACCGAGAGAGAGAGGACACCCCGCGGAGCCATTTGTGCGCCTGGACGTGGGGTGGTGGGGCAGAAGGTCCTTGAGTCCTCTTTATCCTGGCCTTATCCTCACTGGCAGGAGGGAGTCGGGTCCTTCGTGTCCCCTGCTCTCTGGTGCTCACCGGGTTTTATAAACGTGAGTTTGGTTAATGCAGCATCTTCCTGGGGTGTCTCCTCCATCTCGCCCCGAGGAGAGCGGGTTTGCTCTGCGTTTTGTCTGGTTAATGAAGAATAACGCTGTGATGCGTTGCATACGAGGGAAATGTGCCTTTGCTCTTTCTCCAGGAGAGCGGCTTGTGGTTAGACCCTTAATACTTCTACTTTTGTGGTGGGGATGAGGGTGAAGAAACACCTGAGGTCCACCCAGGTGGGATGTTTGAGATGATGTGGCCACATGGGGAAACTGAGGCTGGAGAGAGGGGTGGTGGTTGTGATTCCTCACATCATAGGAACAACTCCAGCCTTGCCCAAAGGGCCGGGGCTATGTTTAGAGATACCAAAGGTGGCTTTGAGGTGGGAGGTTGTCCCATAGGGTGCTACTTTGAGGTCTCTAAACACAGCCCAATGGTGGGTAGGGATGGATGCTCCCAGGATGGGACGCAGCGTGGCGCACGGGGACGGTCCCGTCCATCTGCTCACCGTGGGGCAGAATAACTCGAGGTATTAAATGTGTGTTGAGCTGCTTTTCCCCTTTTCCACGTGGCACCTGCGGTTGCGTGGGCGCCGAGTCGTTGTGATGGATGCGAGGTGTTTGTGTCCCACCACCACCTATGGATTTCATTTGAACCTCTCGGTTCCCAACTAAAACCAGTTTTCCTTTTGTATTGCAGAGATAACAAAATTGCGAGTGTAGGATACGGAGATGAAGTGAAGCCAGATCTGAGCCGGGCCAGTGTGGGTGGGTGGTGAGGAGAGAGGTGACTCTGTTGCATTAAAAAGATGCTGCTGAGGAGTTTAATCCACGCTTGCTGAACTTTGAGCTTTAAACTCTTCTTATAAGAATTGATAAGACATGCATATTATTCATAAATCTCTCTCCAAAAAAGGCAAGCCTGCAGATGACTTTGTTAAATATCAGTGCTTCAACAGCGTGAAAAACGTGCCCAGCTCCCTGCTCCCAATCACCGCTCCCTCCAGCCTGAAGCTCTTTGCTGCCGGAGCCCCGAGCCCTTCGCTCTGCTCCCCAGAACTTCTATGTTCCGATATCTGCAAAATGAAGAAACCAGCCATGCTGGGAAGCTTCTAACTATAACCCTATTTTTTATATTTTTTTAAAAATCGTTGTCAATTTTAAGCTCGTGAACCCTGAAGTAGTAAAGCTCAGGCCGGCTTCCTTTCTGCAGAGTTTATTGCACAATAAGCTGGAACAATCCGAGGACTCTGTTTGGCTCTTATTTTAGTGCTCTTGTCCCCTCTCTCTGATGGTTTGCTTTATAACTTGACAGATTTTTGTTTCTTTGACATCAACCTAGCAAACTGGAAATTGTCTTTCATTTTCCCCATCCTTCAACTCATGAACCCTCTACGCTTCCGAGCCTGATCCAACATCATTTTCTTGGACTTTTGTTTTCTATTTTAGCTTGCATATCACTTTCTTGGCTTAGCAATTTCTCGAGCTTGGTGTCCCATTGCCATAGCTGCCTGTGCTCTCGGGATATTCGCGGCTCAGCTGAACCAGCCCTTGCGGAGCTGCGTGTCCTGCGCACAGAGCCCTTTGCAGGTGGCCACAGCATCATCCCAAAAAAGAGTTTTTAGCCTGTGTTGCCCTCTTGACGCCACTTGATGAGGAGCTGGTTGGGAGGTGTGAGTTTCTTTAAACTTTATTATTTTGTATTAATCCATGAAGCCTCTTGGCTGGTGTGTGGGTCCCATGTGCTGTGTTCGGCCCCAAGGGAGGAAGAACAGGTGGTGCTGAGGAAGAGGATGCATCATAGAACCCATAGGATGGGTCCGCGCGTCCCTCAGGGATGTCCAGGTGTGAGATGTGGATCTTCAAAGCTGCTTAGGGATCATAGAATCATAGATTAGTTTGGGTTGAAGAGACCTTAAAGCTCCCCCAGTGCCCCCCCTGCCATGACAGGGACATCTTCATCAGCTCAGGGTGCTCAGAGCCCCGTCCAGCCTGGCCTGGGATGTCTCCAGGGATGGTTCAGCCACCACCTCTCTGGCCAACCTGGGCCAGGCTCTCACCACCCTCAGGGCAACAATTTCATTGTATCCATCCTGAATCTCCCTCCTTTAGTTTAAAACCATCACTCCTTGTCCTATCACAACAGCCCCTGCTCAAAAGTCTGTCCCCATCTTTCTTATGGGCCCCTTTTAAGTCTGGAAAGGCCACACTAAGGTCTCCCCTTAGCTTCTCTTCTCCAGCTGAACAGCCCAGCTCAACCTGCAGTTTGCACGGTGTCACAAATAGGATCTGTGGTAACGCTCATGCTCCAGTTCTCTGGCAAAATTTGCACAATTAAGAGCTGCTCTAGATTAGAAAGCAGATCTTAGTTTGTCTAAACAGGTTTAAAAACCTATCAAATTAAACTGGGCCAGGCGACTCATAAAATGTGCACACCTAAATTGGTTTAGCGCTTGCATAAATCAGATTAAATCTGAGCTGTGAGATGGTTTAGGGCAGGAAGCCTGTGGCTGTTTCTGCCCAGCTCCTGGAGGTCTCCGCTCCCTCCGTGGGGTCGGGGCTCTTGGTGCAGAACAGCAGCTGAATCGCTTGTTTACAGCCTCGTTTCATGGGCGATGGTTCTGGACGGTGCTGGTTTATGTCAGAGCAGAGGGTGCAGTTTGGCTGTGACCTCGCAAGCAACTGGGACGTCCCCACCTCAGCGGGGATGTCCCAACCGAGGAGGAAACCTGGAGGTCAAGGGGCTTTTAATGGCACAATTGGGGAGGTGAGAGGATGGATGGCAGACTTTAGGAATTATTTGCTCTCTCTGGTGCTTGCTGTTGTGTTCTGGGAGGTGGTGGATTTACACACCCGATCGAGTGGTGAGTTGAGATACACCAAATCCAAACTTCACAAATACCCACACTTCACATAATGCCGCTTTGGGGCTTTTTTCCCCCCTTTGATGGCTTGAGAGCAGCAAACACACGATGCGATGCAGTTAAATGTGTCACCACGTGCTCTGCTTGCAGGAGGCACGAGGCTGCAGGCAAAGCGCTCTTGGTTTGTTTTACTTGCAGCCACTGAGCTGGGGTTGTGAATAGGACAGAGAGGGAGGGCATGGTGGGCTGGTTTCTGCACGGCTTCTCAACATGCAGTGATCCCATCTCAGGAAAACAGCAGCCCCGTCTGAAATTCAGCGCCGTCTCTTTGTGTTGCTCAAGTTGTAGCTCGCCATCTCTCCCTCTGAGTTGTTCCTGAATTGTTCTCTTCTCTGTGGTGTCACTATATCCAGATGGGTGTTTCTAGTAATTCTACAGATGATTTAAATCTGAAAGGTTCTTTTCTTCCAAGTCTCGATCGCGCTTCCCTCCATTTTGCCGTAGTGAAGGCAGCGGAGTTCAGGCTGCCCGCTCGTGGTGCCGCCAGCGCACGTGTGTGTGTGCGTCCATGCAAAACCTGCAGGAATTGGGCTTATTTTAACCTGATCTTCAGCTTTGATATCATCAAGTGTTTGCTCTGGTTCCTGTGAAATGTAGATGGGTGCTGCTTCTGGCTTGTACCGATCAAGGTTTCCCTCCTGCTGCTTCTTCCCTTTGTTTGCCGCCTTGTTGTCGCTTGCTGCTGATGGCTTCGGCTCTTTCCCTCTGTTGGCTGTGAAGGGGAATGGGAAGCCGAGCTGCACTTTCCAGTTGCCACATCAAGTTCCCGTGTGACCCCTGCCCGTGTCACCCCTGCCCTGTGCAGCTCAGGATGGGCAGAAGGCAAAGGCGATGGGCAGAAAGCAAAGGCAGAGAAGGGTCCTGCTGGGAGCTCCGAGGTGGAACAGGCAGGTGGGGACCAAACCGTCCCTTCCTCCCAGCAGGAGGGGACATGCCCAGGGCAGAGGGGTGGCCCTGGATGGGTGGGAATGGTGATGGGGAGGATTTGGCATCAAAGCACATCTGAGGCAGTTCTCATGGTGCTGTGGTTTCCACCAACAGATCATTGTCCCCTGGGGTTCCTGTCCCCTCCAGGCAGCTAAGCACTGTACCCACCACCCCGGGAAACCTGGGAGAGGGGAAGCCGGGGCTGGGCATCCCTGGGAGCGCACAGGGCGCTGGTGCTGCCGTCTCCTACCCGGGCACAATGTGGTTTGCTGACCACCCTGCAAAGAGCAGAGCGATGCTCTGGGAACCCGGAGGCGCAGGAGGGATGCGGAGGGCTGGGCATCACCATGGCTGCTATATGGGGTTTGCCCAGTGCGAACCAGTTCTCAAACCAACTGATGTTTCTGGTCCCTGGCACGGGTGGCTGGCGGTGGCACTTTGCGCTGGACCATCACGCACCGCGAGCGGAGCGGCACGCGAACCTCCGAGTCGCCATTTTATTTTTCTTAAACGTTTATGTATAACCATACACTAACCTATAAAAATTAGTTTAGGATGGCTGCCAAGAAAATCTCTGCAGTGCCTTGTGGGTAACTCCCTGTGAATTACCATAAAAGCCGTAGTGCCGAGGCTGCCGTGGCAGTTGTGAGGATGCCAGTCATAACGCTCTGTATTTAAAATTCAGATGAATGTCTAATGCGTTTGTGTCTGGATTGCAGCAGCTCGGAGCGTTTCTGGCGTCCCTGCCCCGCACACCGCTGCGCCCGCTCGTGCTTTTTAACGACTTCTCGCGCTCTCGCAGCGTTTGCCTGGTTGCGAATGCAACAGGTAGCGCAATGCTGGCCGGCGGCGCTGGGATGGAGAGTGGATTCTGATGGCTTCCTCCCGGGGGGGACCAACCTCCTGCTGCCGTTGAGCCGCCGGCAATATTTCACCAAAGGGAGAAGCCGCTCCGTAACCCTTCCCCTCTGCATCCTGCATGAACGACGTCCTGTTTCCGAGCCGCTCTATTTCTGGGTGTGCGGGATGCCAGGACTTGAATGCGCTCGAGTGAATGAATCAGGTTATCCCGATGTCTGTGCAAGGGGGATCTCGCTGCCGTGCTGGGGAAGGCTGCGGTTCTCTGGTTGGCATCGCTAGGGAATATAAAGCGGTGCTGTTGCGGTGCCGCTGGTTGCTGCGGAGCCGAGGTGACTGCGGGTCTCCGGAGCGGAGCCGCGGGCCAAGAGATGCTCGGCTTGGTGCGGGCGCTGGAAGGAGGTGTTGCTGCTCTTCTGCTGGGCATGATGGATCATTTCATTTAAATTTTCCTGAAATATAGTATTCATCACGGTGTCAGTGTCCCACCTTCATTATAGCTACCTGATAAACATCTCTAATCGGAGAGTGATCTCTCTGCCCTGCCAGAAGCCGCCTGGGGAAATGAATAGATTTTGGGAGCTGGGAGAGGTGTCTTGGGGATGCGTTCTGCTCTCCCACCCGTCTGTGTGTGGAGATTCGCTTGCATGGTTGATAAATAAAGCAAGAGGCAAATCTGTTTTTCCCAGGTTATCTTGGCGGTGTTTGTATGTGGCTGTTTCTATTCAGGGCTCTAAGATGGTGGTGGTTTGGATGGAACCTGGTGTCCCTGTTAGTGTGGTTTTTGCCCAGGGGTTTCTGAAGGACCCTTAAATGCAGCCGCTGTCCTGGCTGGGGGTTCAGGGTACCCAATGCAGCTTCACCCCAATGCACGGGGCATCTTCCACCCCTCGAGGGGTGAATCCCTGATGCTCTCCCAGCTGGATTTCGGCAGGAGGGGATGGAGCTTTAGCTCAGGGCTCAGCGCCTCCCCGGTTCCCCAGCACGCACAGCAGCCACGGTGGCCTCTGCATCCCCATCTTACAGAGCTGGGGAGCATCCATCAAATTGCTGCTCGTCTCGTTCCTCTCCTAATTGGTTTTACCACCAAGGAAGGGCTGCTGTTCCCAGGGGCTCTGCCCTCCCCGTCCAGCGCCCTGGGTGAGCTGGTGTGCCCGGGCTCGGCTGCAGACCTTGGCCACCCGCTCCAAACCACGGGTGATGGCCGCTGTGCCCGGATGGATTATTGTTCATCTGCACAGCAGCGGGAGACGGCGGCTGCTGGTCCTGCTGCTCCGCTTCAGGGATTGGTGGCTGATCGTCCTCTGAGCCCCGTTTGGGAAGGACCCCGGAGGTTTTGGGGAGTTGGCTCCTGATCATCTCTGAGGTTTTGACCTTCAGCATCAAAATGGAAGCACCGCGAGTCCCCAGGGGCCTTGTCTGGTCTCAACCCCCTGGGCTGCTCTTCTGGAAAGGACTTTCTTCTCTCTGCACCTCCACTTGTGCCTCTGCTTCCTCCTCCGCATTTGACCCGGAACAAGCTGAATTCTCCTCTGGTTTGGGATTTCCTGTCACCTCTGTTCCCCTCCGGTGTCCAGGCCCTGAAACTCGCAGCCTGTTTCTGTCCTGCTGCAAAACTCATCGGGGAGAGAAGTCCCCCCCGAATTTGGAGTCACTGGACACCTGTGACACCGAACTGCGAGACCCGAGCAGGGCAGCCAAGCAAATTCCCTACTAATTCCTTCCTGGAAGAACTTGTTGCACCATGCTGATAAGAAGATTTATTTTTTCCAGGAGCCGAAGGAACCACTTGGCGCCCTCAGAGATGAGGATGAACCCGCTGTTGTGCTCGGAGCGGAGCTGGGGCCGGGCAGGGGGCACAGCAAGGTCCAAGGACGAGCCACCGTCGCCGTGTGTCCTTCCAGTGTCATCCCGCCGCCCTGGGGAGGGATGAGGAGGAAGCTCCGCAGCCCCATCATGTTTCAACCCCTCAATTTTAGCAGCCTGGCCTGCAGAAGCCTGTCTGGCGCTGCGGGGTGGGGGCACCAGGGGCATTTTATGGACTACATGCTGTTAAATGCTTTGCTGCTGGTCCCGGTGAGGCCGTCGGGGTTTTGAGAGCGCCCACGGACCCCCAGCGCTCTCAGCATCTGCTCCTGAGCTGCGGGCAGCAGGACTTCAATGCTTTCTCCATCCATCTTTCCCTCTGCAAAGCAGCTTGGACCCCCCGGGCTGAGCAGCTGCCCCAGCAGTGCCGAGGGCACGAGCGTCCCTGTGCTGGTCCTCCCGGCAGAGGTGACACAGGAGACAGCACCGATGGCTTCAAGATGTGCTGGCCTGAAAATGGGTGTGAGGTTGCTCTGCAAAGAGCAAAAGTAGGGAGGCGGGAAGGAGCTGAAGTGTTTCTTAGAAGAGAGGAACAAGCATAAATTATTTAATGGCCCTTGCAGCTAAGGCTTCTCATCCTGGCTGCCTTGCGGAGGGAGCCGTGCGGGTTATGGGTGCCCAGCCTGGCAAAGGGCTGGATTTTGGGCTGGGTGAGGGGTGATGGGGAGGGGATGAAGAGGAGATGCAGTGTTCATGCTCGGAGGGGTGTTTGCAGCTGGTGGGGGTATTCCCGGTCTAGGTGTAGGTGTGAGAACCCACCTGGGACATCATCACCAACGTCCTACCTGGTCCCCCGCCTTAGTTACCGGACCGTCCTCCCTCAGTGAGGGTGTGTGATGTGGTTGGGTCTCTGTGTCGGGGGGACAGGACTGGCAGAGGAGGGGGACAGGCAGGTCACGTCTGCGCCATCCTCGCCGTTCAGCACACAGAGCACACAGGCTTAGATTTCACTTTTAAAACCACCCAGAGCCAGGCTGTAATTAGGCTGTGTTGCCTCGTAACTGGATCTCCCAGCATGCTGCTTTGTTCTTGGCTTACCCTTGACTTTCTCCAGCGTCTTTGGGCGAGTTGTATCCCTTTGTGCCTCGGTTTTTCATCCTCTGTCCTGACTCTTGCAGGACAGGTGCTCTCAAGGCTGCTCAGCAGCATCTCGGGCAGCTCTGGCCCCAGGAGTCTCGGTCTCCCCTGAGCCCTCCAAACCTTCTCATGAGGAGCCTTTACAAGCGATTTAGTTGCAGTTTCTCTAGGAAATATCAGAGGAGTTTGTGATGCTGGACTCTGTCTCATGTCAGGCCTCCAGAACACTCTACGGCACGCTTTAATCTTCGCCAGAAAATTAAAGCTAGACTTTCAACTTGGGTTTTTCTTTGGAAGTCGATTTATTTTAAAACCACTCTATTTTTTTTTTTTCTGATTGGTCTTTAAGGAGGCGAAAAAAATGCATAACCTGAAATCTCGTTCATTTCAATAATTGCTGGGCTTGGGCTTTAAGGTGCAAAGTGGCTGGGCCTCCTTCTCAGTGCCCTCTGTCAAGGCAGTGGGTGCATCAAATGTCGCCCTGTCTGTCTGTCCCTTTCTGTCTGTCTGTGCGTCTCTTGGCGCCTGTTGCAGTCGCAGCCTCTGGAAAACGCGCCGGGGTTTGGGGCAGGTGGCAGGGGCTGGGATGTGGGGAGCGGGTGGCAGCAGCTGGCGGTGCAGGGGACGCTGCCGGGAAGGGGGCGGTGGAAGGGACGCCGGGTGCAGGAACAGCCCGTGCGGCTCCGCTCGGTGCCAGCAGCTCCGCGCCACGGCCGCCCCCTCGCCCAGGGACACGTGGGAGATTTGGCAGCGCCTTGTTCTGGTGGGAGCTCCAAACCACCATGGGACCATCCAGGCCCTGTCTGCCCTGCGGGTGCCCAATCTGACCAAAATCACAGAATCCCAGAATGTCAGGGGTTGAAGGGCCCTGGGAAGCTCATCCAGTGCAATCCCCCCATGGAGCAGGAACACCCAGCTGAGGTTCCACAGGAAGGTGTCCAGGCGGGTTTGAATGTCTGCAGAGAAGGAGACTCCACAACCTCCCTGGGCAGCCTGGGCCAGGCTCTGACACCCTCACCCCAAACAAGTTTCTTCTCATATTTAAGTGGAACCTCCTGTGTTCCAGTTTGTACCCATTGCCCCTTGTCCTGTCACTGGTTGTCACCCAGAAGAGCCTGGCTCCATCCTCCTGACACTGCCCCTTTCTATATCTGTAAACATTGAATGAGTCCCCCCTCAGTCTCCTCTTCTCCAGCTCCAGAGCCCCAGCTCCCTCAGCCTTTCCTCACACGGGAGATGCTCCACTCCCTTCAGCATCTTGGTGGCTGCGCTGGACTCTCTGCAGCAGTTCCCTGTCCTTCTGGAACTGAGGGGCCACAACTGGACACAAGATTCCAGGGGTGGTCTCCCCAGGGCAGAGCAGAGGGGCAGGAGAACCTCTCTGACCTACTGACCACCCCCTTCTAACCCACCCCAGGTATGTTCCTGAGCTCACGTTGTCCCACAACCAAACCCTTCAGGGTGCAAACTCCCTCCGTTCTGTGGGCAGGGATTTGTGGTGGATTTTCCACCTGGGCAGACGATGGCAGGGCTGTTTCTTGGCTCTTGGGCTGGATCTGCCATCATGCATGTTGATTATTTATTCTTTTAGTTGCATTGTGCTGTTTTTTTCCCCCGGTGAGTGCAGGAGCACAATGAGCTCTGTGTTCCCTGGAGCACCGGGCTAGCGACTGGGGTCGTGTGGGCTGGTGGCCCCCGTGTCCCCAGCGGTGACAGTGGCCCTGTCTGCCCCAGCCCCTTCCCTTCGACCAAGCTCTTGGAGAGCCTCTCCCGACCTTTCCAGCTCCGTGCCCTCAGCTGCCACCAAGCAACACGGTGACATTTCACGTCTTGAATGGCTGAGCAGTTTCATAAAGAAAAAGCCAGCAGAAATGAAACGCTTTGGCTTTTTGTGTCTGACAAATTGGATTTCTTAACGTGAAGCTTCATCTGTCAGCTGGTGGGACCCCTTGGGGGTGGCAGAAGATGGGGACGGGGTGGGACAGGGAGGGAACACACGGCTGGGATGTGGGGAGGAAGGATGCAGGAGGAAGAGGAGGGAGCGGTGTTGCTCAGCAGTGTGGATATTTGCATTTCTGGAGGTCTCTTTGGGAAAGGTGGGGCTTTGCATCAGGCACGGGACAACTGAGCTACCCCTGCTGCAACCCAGCCCGGCTGAGATGGCAATTGCTGTTTCTCCCTCCCAAGCCAGGAAAGCAGCATCTTCACCTCCCTCCATCAATTAGGTGATGCTACCATACCCTAATGTACCCAGGGCACGCGTGTGTGTGGGGAGGGAATTTCCTCTGGTTTTGGGCTTTGTTGGATAGCTCTGTTCAGACTTAATGGTCCGAATAGATAGTTTGTTCAGGCTGGACATGAGGAAGGAATTGTTGGCCCTGAGGGTGGTGAGAGCCTGGCCCAGGTTGGGCAGAGAGGTGGTGGCTGAACCATCCCTGGAGACATCCCAGGCCAGGCTGGACGGGGCTCTGAGCAACCTGAGCTGGTGAAGATGTCCCTGTCATGGCAGGGGGGGCCCTGGGGAAGCTGGGAAGGGCCCTTCAACACAAACTTGTCTATGATTTTATGATTAATACAGTCTAACCCTGGTCTGGAGATGAGCATGAGGAATCCTGAGTCCCTGGAGACTTAGTAAGTTTCTTCCCTCCCCTTTTCCATTTTTATAAATTGAGAAATTAAAAGAAAGAAAGAAAGAAAACAGAAAAGGCTTTCCACGAAGCGGGTGGGTGAGCAGAGCCAGCTCCCTGCCGAGCTGGCCCGAACAGCAGCCACCACTGCCCTGAGGCTTTGGGGACCCAGCGTGGCGATGCTGGCAGCGCTGGAGCCGCTGTCCCCTCACCGTGACACGGAGCTGCTGCAGCTCCCTCTGTCCACAGTGTCTTTGTCAGTCTCGCCTCTCCCTGGTGATGGTTTTGTCCCCAGCCCTCGGTGCACTGGGTTTGCTGGTCGCACTGGCAGCTCAGTGGGCTCTGGGGTGCCCGCAGGCTCTGGAAGCCTCTGCAGTGCTGCTCATACGGAAAACACTCACAGTAACCACAAAGAATGGAGAGGGCGCTTAAAAGAACAACACAAAAAGAGGTCATCTGTAGGGGCCTATGGAATGGGGATATTCAAGCTGCCTCACGTAATTTCTGCTGGGGTTGACTTGAGAGACTCCTTCCCCTGAGCCCCAGGGCTGTGTTTGCGCAGATGTCCCATCCCGCGGGTGTCGCTGGGCCGGTGGATGCTCCGTCCCGATGGAGATCACAGCCAAAACACCCGGCTGGCAGCCCCAGTGACGTTTCCTCGGGAGGGCTGATTAACCCTGGTTTTTTTGGTCGTACGAGTCCTTGTGCATCAGCTGCTTTGGGCGCAGTCCCACAGGAGGGTAGAACATGAATCCTGCACAACTGTGGCTGCTGAGATGGGAGAGGAGCATCAGGTGTGACACAGTGGGTGCTTGAGCTGGTCCCAGCTCGCTGCTGACCTCGGAGGGCTCCGGAACGGTTCAGGGATGTGTCCACCATCTTGCTTAGGTGTCAGAACAGGGTTGGAGGGCTCAGCAAGGCGCTGCAACACCACAAGCTGCTGCCTGATATCTCCCATCACTGCACTTTTGCAGAAGAGCTGTTAGAGAAGCGCCTTCCAAATAAGGTTCCAGATGTGCGCGTTGCAATCTTTTCTGTCCTAACATCACCCAGCAGATCCCCACCACCCCGAGCATCAGGGACACGCAGCAAAGTCCGAGGCCAGGGCTGTGTTTGAGGCCAAGGTGGCCAAACCCTCCTGGGCTTTAAGCAGAGCAAAGCTTGGGCACGACGGGCAGCAAACCCCCGGGAATGTGGCTGCCAGAAGATACCCGATGGGTGGAAAAATCCCTTCATTCAGTTTTCTCGTGTCTCAAGTGCAAGTGGGAGAGCTGGACCTGGCTTTTCCCAAAGTGGAGAAAAGGGCTGAAACCTCCTGCCCAGGCGCCGGTGCCATGGATGCGTGTGGCACGTCCTCCCGGCTCTGTCGGCTCCATTTGAGGATTTGATGCATCCTGCTGTTTAAAAATAAATAGCTAGTTATTTTGGGCCAGGGAGACAAACAAATCAAGAGGCCAGTGATTTCTTCAATCATCCTGCATGCCGCACAGGGGAAAAATTAATAAAGTACCTGCCAGCCCCAGAAGCTATTTGTTAAAGCCAACGATAATGATGGGCAAAATTGAGTTCTGCTTATGATGGGTTTGCTCACGCTCCCGCGCTCCCGCTCCCTTTCCAAGGCCTTGCCGCTCCTGACGGCGCCGTGGGGGGGAAGGAGATATTGATCTGTGATGGGGTCTGAGCGTTGCCAGCGTTGGGAAGAGCGGCACAGAGCTTTCCAACCTCTCCGGGTACTCGCTTGTGCTCTGAGAATTGGGTCCTTTTAGGTGTTTTGGGATGCAGGAGAAATGTGGGTTATCCATGGAGTGTCTGCCCTGTGGATATTGCACATTTCTTGGTGAATTTGGGCCTCTGGAGGCTTTTTGGGGCTTTGCAGAACCTGCTTAGCATGTGGCTGATGAACACGGCTGCGTGTGGGGTGGTTGGGAGCAGGATTCATTCTCTGCTTTGCTGCAGACCAAGGGAACATTGTTTTTCCAGTTCATTCCTCAAGTTTCTCATCTGTGAAATGGGCAGACGCAGAGCCCAGGGCTGGTGGTGGATCCAGGAGGTTTTCACGACAACCCTGAACTTGAGAAGACCAAGCTTTCCTTGGGCTGTTGATAACTTGCCCAAAGAAGCGGCCAACGTCACCCGCCTCCTCAGGGCTGTTGGCTTCTCTGTGTTTGCCCCCCAAAGGTTAACCGAAGAAACATTTGGCTTCTGACATTGAGAATAAAACACCACATGGTGGGAGCATCCAGCACCTCTTGATTGCAGAGCCAAAGGTGTAGGAAGGTTGGCTGAGCCTCTGGGTTTTGTTGCCATCCAGCTGCTGCCGTTGGGTCTTCCCAAAACTCTCCTCCTGATCCACTTATCTCAGGAATATTTCATGGCAAAGGTGATAACAGTGCAGGATCTCACATCAAGAGCAATGGGGGTTTGTCCAGCTGGGAGATGGCGCTGTTTATTGACTGGTTTGGTGCTGTTCGTGTCTTGCGTTGCCCCGGTGGGAGATTAACCCTGGTGCGGCCATGGGAGTAAGAGCCAACCCCAAGTACTGGTGTGGATGCCAGAGGGAAAGCTGAGCGGGTGAAGGCTCATATCCCGCAGCCATATGGACAGAGGTCTCTTCGAGAGGTGGTTTGAGAAGCAAAACCTTTCTCCCTCCCAGTTTCGGTGATGCCCCATCCTGCTTCTTGTCCACAGAAGCTCTTTTGGCAGCAGGGATGCTGCAGACAGTGTTTGCTGCTCCGTGTTTTGGGTTTTTTGGTGATGAATGTTCTCCTCCCCCTCAAAATACCCCCCTGCAGGGTGCTTTCATGTTCAAAGCGAGAGGAACGTGGCTCCTCCTGCTAATGAACCTTTGCTGGTTGCCCTGGCTCGTGGGTGGGTGTGAGGAGCAGATCTGGATTTAGCTCAATGCTGACGAGGCTTTGGGAAAAAGGGGGGGAAAGTCCCTTTGGAGTTTACTGTTGCTGTGAGACGCGGGCTCTGTGGCTGGAGTTAATGGGAAGGTGCCCATGAGGTGGTACCAAGTGGCCCATGAGCTCCATAGCGGTGGGTGAAGCTCCCACCTCACTTACTGGGTGGCTCACAGGTCCCATTGTAACACCAATGAATATTTAAACCAAGAGTTGATCTACATCCAGAGCATTTAAATCAGTTGCGCGTGTTTAAGCTGCTGCTGTTGAGCTCCTGGGAGCCCATGGATGGGAAGGACCTGTGGTCAGTTGTGTCTCACCATGGGCCTTTCCAGCTGGGTTTGTGTTGGGGTTCTGGGTTCCCTTGTCTCTCCTGCACCCTCTTTGCAAGCAGAGCAACACATGGACTTTTTAGTGACAAAACAGTCTGCAGTGATGGCAAAGGAACCCAAATGGTGCTGCTTTTGGAGGAGCTGAGCGATGATCTGCGTCATGCTGGCTGCAAGCGATGGGTTGAATCCTAAATCTTGTTCTCAGGCTCTAGGGGCCTGTTTTCATCTTGGGGTGGTGGGTCTGAGACCGAACTACCTCAAGGACCCTCCAAAGGGTGGTGGGTTGGGGCTCCAAGCTCTAGGGACCTCCTCAAGAACACTCTCCATAGCACCATGTGGCAGCCCCTGCGAGCGGCTCGGCCCTTCGCTGGCACAGAAAAGACAAATCAAATAAACATGCTTGATTGCTTAAACATTTGTTTTTTAAATTAGCAGCAGCTTTTTTATATTAAAGTATGTGGATATGCTGCTGGGGAACACTTTAGCAAGTTGTTTTTTTTCTTCCTGGTGCTACTTTTCCAGAGTGATTCCTGATTTGAAAACCAAATGCAAAAATGCAGGCCAAGTTTGAGGTTTAATCCCGCAAGAGATGTCGATGGGAAGAAGCTGCGCGGGTTGGAGCCGTGGGGCCCTGTTGGGATGTGTGATGAGATGGGAGCCGAAGGCAGCGTCGTTTGCAAACCGCGCCTGGAGAAAAGGGCTGTGAACAGCTCGGAAGGGGCTCCACGGACGTCCACAGCTTCTCAGGAGAAGTTTTAGTGACCTAGGAACTGTCAGAATGTTGAAACTGCCTGCAAGGAGGTGTTTGGAGATGCTGCATATGGGAGTTTAATGGTTTATGTGCCCACAGGGATGTGGATCTGCAGCCTTTGTGCTGTGGTCTAGCTGAGCTGGGCTTAGGGACCAGTTGGGCTGGGGTTTAGTGTCCTCCCCTCTGCGTGGCACGGCGGGTGACCCTGTGCCTCTGCTTTTGTTCTTACTCTTTGGTTTCTGTCTTGTTCAGATGGCGAAGAGACAGCCTGGTGTGAGGGTTACAGCTTGGCCAGCATTACAGGAGAAGAGGGGTTTAGATGCTGCTTTAATAGTAACCAAGACTGCCAAACAGCATCTCTGGGAAGGCAAAATGCAACCAGAGAGATGCTAATGCTCCACGTTGACCTTGCTTGAAGCATGTGGAGGTTTTGCCGTTTCCATGCGCTTGTTATCAGCTGCCTAAAATAGCATCTGTCCAAAAAATAACGCCGAGAACCGAGCGGGGCCGGCTGGGTGTGCACCTGTGGGAGCCGCGCTGCTGCTGGGGCTCCCTGCGAGCGGTGGCGTTGCAGATGGAACCGCGCTCCCGCAGTCAATAGAAATAGAGTTCCCACAACCCCGCTGCTTTTCGTGTCATCCCCCCTGGGCTGTAGCAAAGCTCCTGGCAGCTGGAGCCGGCGGGAGGACCCTGGGCTGGCGCTGGTCCCTTTGCCTCTGCATGGACCTCAGGCCACATCCTTAATTCTTTAATTAACGGATGCATCCCCGCGTGAGCGCAGCTCCGGGTCCGCGCGGGGAGGGGATGCTGCTCCGCACCCTGGCTCCGTGCCCTTCCTAACGGCGACCGCTTTGTTGTTGTTGTTTTCTTTTTACATATTAGAGGTTTAATAAATGGAATTAAATACTGTGAAACTTAAGGTAATTAAATGTGGAAGCAGAAGGAAAAAAAAGAAATTGTAAAGCATCCTCTCCAGGAAACTAATAGGCTCCATGCCTCCTTATCTTAATGATTTTCATAATTTAGCTGAATGCGGAGATAATGGATCTGATGAACCTTTCTGGAGCTAACTTTAGATTTAATGGGCTTCTTGCTGGAGAGCGGGATGGGGGAAGGTGCAATCAACGTGCTTGAGGAGGGAGATAAGAGCAAGGGAGGCTGAAATAAACAGCCCGACGGGTTTTCCGAAGGCTCGAGAGCTGCTGCATGTCCGCAGATGAGTGCTGCATCCTTCCCACCTGGAATTAACCTCGGAAATAATTGTCAGAGGCCATGTGATTTCCTGCGGCACTGCCAGCGGGTTTTGCCTTTCTGCACAACCCCTGACCCTCCCGGGGACGAGGGAGCCGCAAAGCCGGGATCATCTGCATTAATCTGGTCTCATTGAGGCGGGATCAGTGAAACCACCTCGCAGATTCACTGTATTATGGAGCAGATTGAGGGACTTAGAGAGCAAATTTAATAAATATCATTTCGATATTACTCTGCAGAAAGAAAACTCCACGGAGCGGCTGATGTGGAAGCACCTTGTGAAGGGTGGTTGATAGGGACGTGATGTGTTCGTGGAGCTGGGCGAGAGGGGATGGGGAAAATGCTGCATATTGATGTGGGGTTGGGGGAATGGGAGGAAAGGGCCAAGCACTGGGTCACGGCAGCACGTGCAAAAGCAAGTGGGGCTGAGCGTGCTTGGGGAAGGGGGAAGGTGGATGTTTGCAAAGCGATGGAGATGGGACCTGCCCCTTCCGTTCCTCTCTGGTGCAACCATGAGTCTCCTGCTGCCTCCTCGGCTCTGTCACAGTTCGCACAGGGCTGATTTAGGAGCAAGATAGAGATGCTGAGGTTGAGCTTGGACCCAAAGCAGCTTTGCTGTGTGGGTGCGGTGACAACTGCTCACGATGCAGCCCCAAAGTGACCCCCGGGGCCGAGGCAGCACCCTCCACGGGCACTGCGAGTGGCTTTAGGTGTGGTGGTGAAGCTGTTTGGATTTCGGTTTGGTTTGCTTTTTGCAGGCAGCTATTTGAAATCAGCAGCTGCCATGTGGGTTTGTGTTTGCTTTGTGCCGGGGAGGTGGCACGTCCAGGGAGGTCTGGGGGTCCTGGGACAGCTCCAGGTTTGGGGGTCCCGTGGTGTCCGTGTCTCGGGGTTCCCTGTATTTCCCAGGGGAGTCTTTGAGCTGTGCCTGAAGCCTCTTTGGGAGCTCTCCAGTGCAAAAACAGAACTGTTGGAGCAAGCCCAGCTCAGGAATGGGGGGACATGAGATGGGTGCTGGCACCTGGGGTGTCTGAGTGTGACGTGGGGAGCAGGGCCGGTCACTGTCCCCATGGGCTCATCTGCATGGTGCAGCCAAACAAAACCCTGTCCCTGCAGCCCAGGGAAAGCTCCAGCTACAACGAAAGTGATTGCAATGGGAAAGCCCAAACCATTTCTTGCAGGGCTGGCTGTGGTGAGCGAGGCTTTGGCTGTGCCGGGGTCTGGGGATGTACCGGGATCCTGGATCTCCCCAAAATGTCCTGCGCCGAGCACCCACGGCAAAGGTGCAGCCGGAGGGGCTGGTTTGGCTTTGTCCTGGGCAGGACCCCCTGCCTGCTGCAAAAACACTTGGGTTAGGAGAAATGTGTGACCTCTTGCTAACCCCCTTCTGCTCTCGCTCTGCAAGATGGTAAAAAGGAGGGGGAAAAAAAAGGAAAAAAGCGAAAAAAAAACCCCACACTGTGGCCAATCCGAGCAGGGTGAGAGCTGGGGACCATATCATTAAAATGCTAAAAATGAGCGTGCTGAAAACAGACACAATTGGGTATTTAAAGCTCTGAATGAAAAGAGTGTGTGTTAGCCGGCTTGCGGAGAGCCGGTCTCCCAGAGCCCTTGGAAAATATGTGGTCAAGCCCGCACCATTAACTTTTTGTTTCTGGTTTGTAAAGTAGCTGTGAAATCCCAGGGGGGGCCCGGACCCCACGTCCCTGCCAGGCCGGGGGACACCCCTGCCCTGCGGAGCAGTGGCTTTGCCAGTCGCTTGATGTACGTGGGGCAGCCTTTTGCTGGCCTGCAACGATCTTTATCCCAAAATGTGTCGCTTATCATGGGGATTTGCGTGGCCTCTGTGTCCCCATGTCACCAGGGACCCCTCTGCCACCTCAGGTGGGATTTGCATGCTGAAGCGTGGGCTGCGTGGATGGAGGGGCCAAGCGCAAAGAAGCTTCAGCGCTGCCCCAAACTGGCTACAAATCGACTGGTGAATCACCCCAAAGTCACTTCAGGGCCGTTGCATCATTTGTTTGCAGCTCCTTCAAACTTGGGGGTTGCTGGAGGCGCCAGCTCGGGTGCCCGGGGCTGTACCAAGCGCTGTGAGGTCCTGCGATGGTTTGGGGTGCCTCCTTTTTTGTGGAGATGTGGATTTTTCGCAGCTGCACTCAAGCAGGGGTTTGCCGCAGCCCAGCTGGTCCCTGGGTGCAGGTTGTGGCCCGTGTTGAGCTGCGGGTTTTTAGCCGGGTGCAGCGTGCACGAAGGTGTGCACGGGGTTATTTCCCTGCACGTATGCGAGTTTCCTGCATCTGCTTGTGCAGAGGGATCTGTGTGGGTGCAAAGTGCCCCTAAAACATCTCCTAGGGCAAGTATTAACTGCCAGGCTGGGCTTAGCTCCAGCAGGCAGGAACAGATGAATCAGACGCTTAATGGTAAAATCAAACCTCTCAAATTATTAAAAACAACCCAGCTCCAACGGGCTCCTCTCTGCTGTCCAGGGAGCCCCAGCGAGAGGGAGCGAGGAGGGATTTTTTTAAACCAAACTGGGGTTTTTGAGCCCCCCCGCCCCCATATCTCCTGGCTGGCAGCCTCTCGGAGGGGAAGTTTTACCCCGCCTCCCGCGCTCTCGGATGTCAGGTTGGCAAGAAAAATCCCATCTGTTTTCAATCTGGATCCTCACTTCCATCCACCCAGCCTTTCTCCTCCCCGCGCTCCCCCGCTCCCAGCCCCCAGCGCTGGCGTGCGCGCCCAGCAGGCCTTGCCGATGCTTTATTTTGTGGGTTTTTTTTCTCCTCAAAATGTACGTGGCCTCCTTTGCCCCCCGCGTTCCCCCCGTCTCCCAGCACATGCTCCAGCGCAGCCCTTCCCGTGCTGGGGCTGCCAAGAGCGGCTCTGTGCTCAACCCGCTGCACTCGCTGGCGCGCAGAATTCCCAGATGACCGAGGGTTTTCAACCCCGAGCTTTCAGGGAAAAAAAAAAAAAAGGCAAAATATCTATGTGAAGAAAAAAGAAAATTAGAAAATAGCCAAATGGGGAGGGAAGGAATTTTGTTGTGATATTTTTTTGGGGGGTTTTGTTTGGTTCCAAGCTTGTTGGTATGATTTGGAAAAGAGCGAGTACAGCGTGTTTTGTTTGTGCCCGGAGATAACAGAGCTGCTCTGAAATCCTATATAGAGTCAATGCAAAGGCGCCTATGTAGCAATCGTGATATCCTAATCGCTCTCTGAAGAAACCCTTTTGTTGCACACCCCCTCTCGCCTTTCTCTTCTCTGTCCTCTCTCGCTGCGTTTATGTCTTATTTAAACTATAAAGTCCTCAGGCTAGGAATTACCTTCTCTCTTTACAGATGGCTGCAAGAGCTTTGCACGTCTGTGGAGCTCCATGAAAAATAAATGAGAAGGTTGTGGCTTTTGTTGTTGCCTTTTCTGCCTTCTTTTTTTTTCTTTTCAAAGTGTTTGGAGGTGAGAGTTTATCTGATGGGGGAGCCAAGCCCAAGGTGGCAGGGACCTGCTGAGAACTGTTGGGTTTTGCATTGCCAAAAATCTTTAGGTGGGATATTAGCCAAGCGCCATCGGGACCACTCGAACCCCCCCATGGCCGGGGGTTTGTACTCTCGATGAGTTTTGGGGGCTCTGGGGGGCCCTGAGTCCTGCTTGGGTGGGATGTGCTGAGGGAAGAGCTCAGCTGCGCTGCCTCAGTTTCCCCTCCGGGCAGGAGAGGCTGAGTTAATGCTGGGGGGAGCTTTTGCCTTTGATTTTGGGGAGTCCTGTGAGGACAGGGCTACGTCTGAGGGGACCCCAAAGGGACCACATGGACCGTGAAGGACCAGGCAGGACTCCACGCCCAGCCTTGGGGGTGCCCTGAGTGATCAGGCTGGGCAGGGGGACCCCAAAGGTTCAACTCCAGAGTCACCGCGAAGGACGCGGTACCGCCGGGGGTCTGTGAGGGACCCGGAGGGGGATCTGTGAGGGCCCCGCCGAGGGGTCTGAGGGGGATGTGTGAGGGACCCGCCAAGGGGTCTGAGGGGGATTTGTGATGGACCCGGAGCGGGATCTGTGAGGGACCCGTTGAGGGGTGTGAGGGGGATCTGTGAGGGACCCACTGAGGGGTCTGAGGGGGATCTGTGAGGGACCCGCCGAGGGGTCTGAGGGGAATTTGTGATGGACCCGGAGGGGGATCTGTGAGGGACCCGCCGAGGGTCTGTGAGAGACCAGGAGGGGGATCTGTGAGGGGCCCTCCGGTCCGCGGCGCCTCCCCCGCCCCGGGCCCCTCGCCCCCTCGGGCCCGCTGCCCCCTGAGCTCCCCCGCTCGCCCGGGCCCCGCCCCGGCCCCGCCTCTCTCCGCCGGGCCTCGCCGGGCTGCTCGGCGGGGTCGCGGCGCCCGTGGGCCCGGAGGCGCCGGGGCCGCCGTGCCGAGGGCGGCGCGGGTGGGACGGCCGGTCCGCTCCCCTCCCCTCCCGGTAAGTGCCCGTTCCGCGCCCGTCCCCGGGGGGTTCTCCCGCTGCAGCCCCTCCGCGGAGCCGAAACGAGACTCGGTTTGATTTTAAAATAGTATTTTTGTCTCTCGTTTTGAAGAAGAGGAGCCGACCCTCCCCTGGTAGCGCCGGCCAGCGCGGCCGGGGGGTGATGGCGAGTCCTGCCGGCCTCTTGGCTCCCGCTGAGGGATAAACCTTAAAATTCCCCTTTTTGCCCAAATCTTCTTGGCCGGGTGTGATCTGTCGAGCGGTGGGGAACCCCCCGACCCCTTCTCCCCTCTAATTCTTCAGCGTTTTGCTGCAAAACAAGAGACAAAGTGTTAAAAACCGTGCCCAGCATCCCCCATTCATGCTGGAGCGCTCGCCTGTGGTACAGAGGGCCGGCTCTCCCGCTCACCCTGTTCTCCAAATTACCCCTTTTATTGT
Source organism: Patagioenas fasciata (assembly GCF_037038585.1). Lineage (NCBI taxonomy): Eukaryota > Metazoa > Chordata > Aves > Columbiformes > Columbidae > Patagioenas > Patagioenas fasciata. Next base: position 3,409,091 of record NC_092546.1, on the reverse strand, counting down.
ATTTTTGGTTTTCCATACTGGAAATACCGTTTATTTGTTAATGAATAAAAGGCAGCCCGGGTCTGCAGCGCGATGCTTGGGGCAGGACTCGGGCTTTGAGCGTTTGAGTAACGTAGAAAATGCATTCACTGTAAACATTGCACAACTTCTGTGCTCGGTTCCCAGGATTAAAATATAACTCGCTTTCTCCGTTTTACATGACGTGCTTGGTAGCTGTTATACTACTGCTCAAGCTTAAGATGTAGATTTGTCTAAAAGATATAATTTTAGAAACATAAGAGGGGGGAAAGCTCCATTTTGTTGCGGGAGCTGTGTAGCTTGAACTTTTCTGAGAAATGGCCGTGTTTTATCCCTTTATGATTTCTTTCTCACTCTGGCAAAGGCAAAACACTTTTCTGCTGCAGGTAAGTTTTACGTCAAGGCTCTAACTTTGAATTCGCAGCAGCTGGTCTGACTCGAGGCGATTAACAGAACACTTGAAATTAAATTTAAATTTATATTGTTCGTTGGCGGAGAACTCTCCCGCAGTTAAGGGAAAAAATGTAAAGATTAAGCCGATCATTACTATATATGAAAAGCAGTTTCAAACATTAACATTATGGTTCCCCTCTTAAAAAAAAAAGCGAGGATTCTCCAGCCTGTGCTTTGTGTAGCTGCGTCTTGCTCTCCTTTCATCTCCCTTTTCCTGAAAACGTCACTTAGCGGAGGAGAAATCACAAATTCAGGCGCGCTGGGATTGCCACACACGGAACAGACGAACATCTGCTGGGAAGAAGAGGTTTTCTGAGAATAACAAACCACCTGCACTGAGAAATTTTACTTCTCTCATAAGCAGCTCCGCGTTGGGTGTCTGTGATTCAGCGCTGGTCCGTCTGGCTGCAGAGGTGCTTGGCAGCCCTGGTGTTTTACAAGGCTAATCTTTATTTACAGCCTTACACTGTTGGTTGGGCTTTGTTGTTGTTTTGTTTGTTTGTTTGCTTTTAGTTTTTTGTTTAGTTTGGGGTTTATTTCACCAAAATGGAGGAAGTGAAAAACGTGCATTTGAGCTAATCAAGCTCTTTTAGCAGTTCCTTCATGATTTGCGTTTTGTGTAACATAAGGAGCGTCTGGAGTTGATTGGTGCCTCCCTCTCGTTGGCTGTGGGGGTGTGTGTTGGGATTTGGGCTCCAGGATGGTGGGTCAGGCTGGTTCAGACCCAGTTAAACGAGGTGGTTCCACACTGGGGAGGAGGGATCTGCACAGGATGGCAGCTCAGGGCTGCGCTTCCCTCCTTTTATCCCTGGAGTAAAAGCCACAACGCTCATCGTCCTTTCATGTTGTTCCTCCAAGAACCTGCCAAGTAGAAGGGAAGGTGTATTTTATCATCTGGGGAGCGTGTCATTGATCCTGGTGCAGAGGAAGGTACATTCACCTCCAGGAGAAGCACAAACGCTTGTTCCAAATCCTTCTGCCGGTCAGGGTAGAAATGAGGGTTGGGGCAACGTCGAGGCTCCTGCTCCGCATCCTCCTCCTGCAGCCAGAAGGCAAAGCAGTGGTTTTTCAAAGGCGTTGAAACCAGAGAAGGCCCAATTATGCTTTTGACTTGGAAGAGAGACATATCATTTTTTTGGGGGAGGTGAAGGTACCAAAATAAACCTTCTGAAGGTTCAGTGTGCAGACAGAGAGTGAATTTAGTATCAGGTACTAAATTCCTGCAGAGGTGACAGTTGCAGCAGGTATATGAGGAAATCCCTCATTACCCTGCAGAGCTGGAAAAGCAGGATATGGTGTTTTATTATGTTTCTTAACCTTGATCACAGTGAGTTTCAAGCACCCTCTTTACCCTCGCTGTTGAATCTGGCCTGTGGGTACAGATTCTTGTACGGCACAGCTATTTCACTAGATTTAATCTCTAAGGAGCGTGCCAGAAAAACAGCCTTGGGGAACTGGCAATCTGCTGGCTTCCTTGTGTGTGAAACGGGGATAGCGATGCATAACTCCTTTCTGTGAAGTGTTGTAGGGTCGACCAGTGGAAAGTGCTGAAGTGCCACGTTGTTCGGCCAAAAAGAGCCGAGGCAGAAGGGAGGCTCGTCCAGCTCCCACAGCAGTAAGGCCAGGAATAGACCCGCTATCTCTGATTCCTGCTCGAGCGTCCCCGTTTGTTGCATGTGAGTATGGGCCAAAAAAGAACAGCAGTGCTGGCATCACCCGGCCATGTCTAAAGGAGAAAATTGAGCTTGCGCGATCACATCTTGGTACCTTTTCTGGGGCTGCCCCGTGGTGCAAGGTGTGGGAGTGACAGGTTGTGAGACACCGCTCTGCAAAACGCTGGGTTGAAGCCACTTTACTCATTTCACGCTGGCTCCCATGCAGCCCTCCTGTAGTAACAGCTTTGTAGATGCCGCTCACCTGGGCTGAATTTGTAAACCAGACACCTGGAGATGAAAGGCTCTGGATCCCATTTCCAAGCCATCCTCTGCCTTCGGTTTGAAGAGGTTTTGAACCCCACCAATACTTTTATTCCCATGCAAGGCTTTGCTGCTGGGCTCGGCGGAGGTTGTGGCACATCCCGTGGCATCAGGGAAGCGTAATCTTGTTACACTTGAATTTATTTCATGCTGTGTTTGCCTGCGTGTAGAATGAACTGGTAAAATTAGGGCCTGCGGAAGGTGTGAGACACCGTGTTTGTTCAAATGCTGACGGTGGGAAAACATCTGTTAGAAGCTCTCTTTGAAGGAGTAGCTGCCTTTCCAGAATTATTTTGTAGGAGTAATAACTGTTGTGGTGGGTGAAACCTGAATCAGGAGGCACCTGGGGGATGTTACAGCTGGGAACGTGCACAGGCTGATGCAGGATGGAGATCTATCAAACTGAGCCCTGCAACACCTTTATTTTCCCCATGCATCTTATGTCATTTCCAAAGTGGCTGCCGCCTTAATTTTGCATGAGCTCATGTGTGCTTGGGTGAGCTTGGGTTTCTCAAGAAGCTGCTCTGCCCTTCCTTTCTATTTACGGATAACTTTTTAATGGGTTTATAAGGGTGTGTTTCAATTTCTCCATGTACCGATTAGTGCTCTCGTTAGCACTTTGTGTGTCGCAAAAATTTGTTATTAAAATCTGGTTTTATTCAAGTGAGGAAGCCACACGGTGCTTGGTTTCAGCATCAGCTCCCCAATCACGGGATGACTTACCTGCTAATTCTGACTTGCTCTCTTATTTACAATAACCCGCCTGTTGCAGTGAAGGGAATTGAGGCCGGCCCCCTGTTTATGGTAATTCTTAAATAGTTCATTTGGGCGTAATGCCTCTTTTTGCAGTTGATTCTCTATTACAAACAGATTTTCTGATAATGGCACCTGCGCCATTCAGATGGGATCATTATTATAATAGCAGCAAGTATTGTTGCAGAATCAGTATGTGGAATTTATGGAGGATCATTATAATGACAGAAGTAATACCATAAATAAAATGATGCTGTAGCAGCAGCGCTAAACTCGGGTGTAATAGGGAAAATGGTCAAAATTCCCTCAAACCTCAGCACCTGGAGCTGTCTGAGGATTTGTCCCCTCGGTGCAGGGATACTCGGGGTTTGGGATGCAGGAGAGATGCTCTTCCCCTAAAAAATCAGGGAAACCATTAGCTGGAGCTATTTCAAAAGCCAGCAGGGGAAATTGTTGCAAGTAATCAGTTTTAGAAGCAAGGCGCTGCTCTCCTTGAGCAGGGTGCTGGGTTTTGCTCTGGGGCTGGTTCCGTTAACACTGGTTTTGGTTTTTGGGATGAGTTTCGGATGGGGGTTGAGACTGTCAGCTGCCCAGCGGACTTGGCGGAGGAGGCTGGTGTCAATAACATGGCCCAATATCGGAAGAAATAGTACCAAACTCCTACAAACAGAAGAAAACGGGAAAAAATCGTAAAAAATCAGTGCATCTGAGAAGTTACTGAGGGTGTGGAGTGGAGATTATCCCCCCTCCACTCTTTTTTCCGTGAACAAATCCCTGGAGATGGGTGTGTTGTCTTAAAGGCTGGTCTTGCGGTCGGGTTTAGCAAATGCAGATAATCCAGATGGCTAATCTGGAGCGTGGTTTGGCTAGCAAAATCCTCCTGGCAGGCAGCGAGGAGGATGCCGGGAAGAGGTTTGCAACGCTTGTATTTAAACAAAGTCGCTGCTAATGCTGCTTCAGCCGTCGTGTGGACAGAGCACAGATGTCTTGCTTGGGTTTTGATTGTGTTTTTTTTTCTTAATAAAATCCCTTTTATTTTCCATCAATGACCCCTGTTTTAAATCCCTGAACTGAGAGGGGGAATTGTAACCCCTCGGCGAGCTCAGCTGTGGTTTGAGTTTTGTCACCGTGTCCTTGTGAGGGATGCGATCCCTGTCTGGGTGCCCAGGGTGTGCAGTGGAAGATGCTCGTGCAGCAGCAGAAGATGCTCCCGTAGCTGCAGCAGGTGCTTGTGCAACAGTAGGATGCTCATGCAGCAGCATAAGATGCTTGTGCAATGGCAGGATGCTCGTGCAACAGCAGCAGAAGATGCTCATGCAACAGCAGCAGGATGCTCATGCAACAGCAGGATGCTCGTGCGGCTGCAAAAGATGCTCGTGCAACAACAGAAGATGCTCATGCAGCTGCAGAAGACGCTCGTGCAACAGCAGGATGACTCCTGCAGCTGCAGAAGACGCTCGTGCAACAGCAGAAGATGCTCGTGCAGCAGCAGGATGCTCGTGTAGCAGCAGAAGGATGCTCGGCCTGCGGTTCTTGCTCTTTGAACTCGCTTTTTTTTGCCCAGGGGCCCCGTCGGGACAGGGGCGATGGGGCGATTGCTTTTTGATGCTTGGCGCTGCCTTTGTCCATGGACATCTGGTGCCAGGATTGCTGCTGTCGGGGCTGGGGGTGGGCTGCGAGGCCGGGAATGTGATGGATTAGTGTGGTTGGAGAGCTGGGGGAGGGGACGGGTAGGGTTTCAGCTCTTGCTGCAGGTAAAGAGAGAATTTGGGGATTAGGGGCACTTTTCTGCAAGCTGCAAAGTGGGGAGGGTTCGGAGAGGGGGAAGGATTGGGAAGAAAATAGTCTCTGCAGTTTCCCCGAAGAAATGACATTTGTCTGCTCCGTAAGGCAGCACAAGGGAAATGTGTGTGCGGCCGGAGCAGGGGATGAAAACAATCCCCAGTAAATCTGGTGCCGGTCTGTCCCCCTGCTCTGGAACCCTTGGGAATCCCGGTTGCTTGCGCCTGGCCTCGGGGTCACTTGGTTTATTCCCTGCTGCTTCCTATGGATTCAATAACCTCTTTCTCGTCCCCAGAGATCAGCTTAAATTTAAACTTTATCCTTTACTTAAGGAAGCAAGCGCAGCCTCTCGCCGTGCTCTGTTACAGGATCTGGGTAGTTTGTGTGTCCCCGTCCATCCGTCTTTCCAGATGGCAGGAGGGGGATGTGCGGTATCTTTTGCCCCAATCTCCTCAGGTCGAGGAGTAGGAGAGAAAAAGCCTCCCCTGAGGGCAGCTATTTCAATTGCTGTAGCCTCCAAAGGGGAAAATGGTTGTTTTTCTTGGGGATGTCACTGGGATGCACCACACGGTCCTTCTGGGTTTGCCACCAGGAACAGGCCCAGATGGGAACCTCGAGGAACAACCACAGTGAAATCCAGTCTCCCACCAGTGCCGTGTTTGGGGATCAAATCCGCGTGTAAGAATAACAACACCTGCTGGCTTTGTCTCCTGGAAACGCTGCTGGGGGGCAGTCGGCTCCCTGGGGGGCACGTTTGGGCCTTTGATTCATGGGTTTGGGCTACGTGTGCACTCATGTGCCATAAACATGGGTTTTGTTCAGGGAGGGACATTCAGCCCTTTCCACCTGCCAGATGTGGACAATGTGCAGCAGAGATCCAGCCCTGGTTTTGTCTTGTAAAATAAGCCCTCATGGGCGATTTTTGTTTTTTTTTTTTCCCCTTTCCAGCAGAAATTGAGAAAATTTGAGGTGGAGACGAGCAGGAAATTCATGTGTAATAAAGGAACTTTATGAGGGAGGAGCTGCAAAACATGAGAGAGACCTAAGGGGGTTTGGACGGGGAGATGTTTTTGTCTTTCCTTGTGTTGCCGTAGCCATAACACCAAAGCTCTTGAACCGCCTTTGGAATTTTGATTTCTTCTCCGTGTTGAGCAAAGTGGTGGCCAAGGGCCATGGCAATGCGGCAAGTCTTGCGTCTGCAAGGTTTCTGAAGTCACAGCCTTAAAACACTGCTCTGGAAAAAGAAAGAGAATGAAAAAGAAGGGATAAAGTTACAAATACCATCCTGAAAATGTGTTTGTTTGAACTTTTAGGAGAAAAATTTGTGGGATGGGGAGCAGAGGGAAGAGCTCGCTGTGAAAAGGTGAGCGGGGAAGTGAACAGCTGTGGTGCTCCGTGAAATGGGAGCTGCTTGAATTCAAAAGATTATTTCACTGAGCAAGACCTGGTGTGTGCGCTGGGGCTGAAGCTGCAGCCCTGAGCATGCAAGCAGGGGGAAAACCTGCAGAAATTGAGGTTACTCCAGGCTTCCCAGGGGGGTGAGTCCTGCTGGAGATGTGTCCCAGGATGGCTCTGGTCTCCCCAGTGCCAATATTGCAGTGTTGTACAGGTCCTGTTCTCCTTGGGATGCTCTCATGCCATCCATGTACTTAGTGCCTTGAGTCCATGTCAAGGAGCAAAACTTGGTTGTTTGCCACCGTTTCTCCAGCGTTGATGGATTTGGTGTCCTGGATGCTGCGGGACATCGCAGACTGGCGCTTCTCTGTGGTCGGGCTGATCCCATCCTGCTTCAAGTGCTCTGCCGAGCGGCAGTGGCTGGAAATAGGAACCAAACTTCACCCAGACAGGTGATTCTGAAGCGTTTCCCTTTGGGTGCTGCCAGTGTGCGGAACCAAATGAAACACCACTGCCTCCGGTTTGATGGCTGCAGCACCGGAGGGGACGGAATCATCACCAGGACCTGTTTCTCTTGCCATGGAGCATCGCACGAAGCACCGAGCGCTGTGTTCCTCACAGCAAACCTCGGCTTGGCGGCGCCTTCCGGAACGATGTCCCGAAATGAGTGATGAACCTGCGCTGAGCTTCACGCGCCGCCTGACAAGGTGCGAACGTGTAAATCGCACCAGCGAATGATTTAGCCTCAGGTAGAGTCGTGATTCAGAATGAATTTCTGTCCCTTGTGCCGGCACTGGAGTAACTACGTGCTATAAACCAGGAAGAGATCGCGACAGCCTGTGTGGATTGCACAGGGCTGGACTGGGGGACACGTGGCCGTACCCCGCTGTGTCCCTGGTCTCGATGTGCCAGTGTACGTTTGATATTGGTCCCTCTTTGTCTCTGGGCAACTCATCCAAATCTGCGTCTGTCCCCATGCGGGGAGCCACACGGTTTCCATTAGGCTTAATAGGGAAGATGAGTGACATGTTGCAAGTGGCTTTAGGTTTTATGCAAAGCCAATGATGCTTAAACCAGCTGGTGGATTTGAGGTTTTCCAGCAAGTTTTATTGGGCAAAAATTTCCCTTGGAGGGTGTCTGGGTTCTGGTGGAGATGAAGGCGATGGGGCCAGTGGAGCCTCACACCTTGTTGCCCCCTTGGGGAATTGATTTTCTTCCCTTCTTCTTTAAGGGAAAAATGGCAAAATGCTGAGGAAGGCCCCGTTTTCCTTGTGCTGAGGAATGAACGTGAATATTAAAACATTTGGGGATTTATTTTCAGGATGAATTTGGCTTCTTGGCTGGCTTAGCTTTCCTGGAATAGCTTTGGAAATGCAAATTTAGGGAAGTACATAGAAAAGCCGATGTGTGGCCCTTGCTCTGCTGGTTTCATGGGATTTGCTTCCTCGGGGAGCTCATCCGGAGCTTCACGGGGCTCCTGATGCTGCCTCGTGCTCAGGGCTTGGTTGGTTCTCACAATACAGAGGTCAGAGGTACCGGAAGAGGGGTGAACCCCAAAGACTCCATCACTGTTCGAGGATTCAACCGAACAGATGTGACATGGAATCCTTAAATCTACTTGTATTAATTTCACTGTTCCGACCCCTAGATATTAAAACATATCTGTAATTTTTAGAGAAAAATAGGCATTTGCTGTTCTTTGCTGGCTACGACGCGCCGTTTTGCGGATAGCCAAATAAAATCCTTGGTTCAAAGTGTTTCAGCAATGTCTTAAAGTTTATGGAGCATTTAACAAACTTTTTTAGTGCGCAATAATTTATAGTGCCAGCAAACAGCCCGGTGTCACATCTGAGTCTCCTCTCGCTTAATGGCACCGTGTTTAGTGCTTCTCAGTTTATCTCGGTGGCTTCTGAGTGCAGGGCTTTTTCTTTCCTTGTTTTTTTATTCCCCAGAAAAACTCGAAAAGACAGATAATAAATACCGGCTTAGGGCCTACAATTCAAGCAGAGTTGTTGAATTTATCTTTAAAGAAAAATAATAATCGCGGTGAGTCAAGTGACGTTGGCCACACCTGGAGTGTTGTGTTCAGTTCTGGGCCCCTCAGCTCAGGAAAGAGATTGAAGTGCTGGAGCGGGTCCAGAGAAGAGCAACAAGACTGGGGAAGGGACTGGAACACAAGCCCTATGGGGAGAGGCTGAGGGAGCTGGGCTTGTTCAGTCTGGAGAAGAGGAGGCTTAGAGCTGAGCTCAGCACTCTCTAGAACGACCTGAAGGGCAGTTCTAGCCAGGGGGGATTGGGCTCTTCTCCCAGGCAGTCAGCAATAGGACAAGGGGGCATGGGCTTCAACTCTGCCAGGGGAAATTGAGGCTGGAGATGAGAAAGCAATTCTGTGCAGAGAGAGTGGTCAGCATTGGAATGGCTGCCCAGGGAGGTGCTGGACTCACCGGCCCTGGAGGTTTTGAAACTGAGATTGGCCACGGCACTTAGTGCCATGATCTGGTCAATGGGCTGGAGTTGGACCAAGGCTTGGACTGGATGAGCTCTGAGGGCTTTTCCAACCCAGTCCATTCTGTGATTCCCGGCACAGGTCCCTGCTGAGCCCAGAACTGAAATCTGCTCTTGTTGGAGGCAAAGAGACTTTTACCCTCAACTCTTAGAAACCCTGATGATTTTTCTATAGAGGCAGGAGCTGCTCTGTGTCTCACACCGGGCCGGGCCATGCAACCGGATGAGGAGATGCGGTCGAGCCGGAGCCATTGGCACAATTGACATGAGGCTGTGAGTTTGGGACCGTTTGCCCAGATTTTGGGTTTTGTTCCTTCTCTGACCTGAAGAGGAGTTTCGAGGAGTTCTGCAGGGACTTTCCTCTGCCTCCTACTAAATATGAATTAAATAGGTGTAAAAACTCACTAACAATGTCTGGATAATGCATCATAAACTGTCTTGTTTACTTTATTGTAGATTTAATTATGATAATGCTTATACATATAATTACGTCCACACGCAAGATCTATTCGGTAGTAACGGCTTTATAGAACGTTATAAATAATGGAACGTGAGCGGTACCAAGGGCTCCCTGTAGCATCTTCTATCATAGCCCAACCGAAGGTGGGAAGTCGCCTGTTCCGTGTGAATTACAGCCGGTTGGGGTTGTTGAGGTTGAGCTGTTTGGAGGCGCTGGGTTGTGTGTGGTGCTGGGGGTGATTTTCATCGCGCCGCCTGCATTTCAGCCTTAGTTTGCTTTGGAAATTTCCTGTGGAGTGGAAGACGGCTTAAAATGTCTTATTAATGTAGATGGGATCTGTCGTCGGCAGCAAGCGGTGAATTGGTATATGGGAGAGGCGTGTAAACAGATTTGAAAGCAAAACAACCTGTGTGTTATTAAAAAACAAGCTAATGTGCAGCGATATAATATGAGGAAATTCCATTTCGAGTTGTGAGCGACAAACCTTTCGCACGTTCCTCCCCTGATTTATATAATTGCCGAATCGCCTTGATGGAATTACAGCTCTGCATTACACGATGGATGATCAATCAAAATAAACGGTGTTTACCCCTTCGCTGCAGCGTGTGGATGAAACAAGATGCGTGATAGTGTGAATTATTCCCGAACGCTGGTATTCGCACCGAGTTTCGGGTGTGATTTGGGATCTGATATCTGCGTGAACCTGACCTCACCTTGGAGGCTCCGGCATCGCGCTGGCTCACACAGGGGCTGCAGCGACTTGTTTTGAATGTGCTGCGTGTAGGAACAGTTCTGCCTAAATATGCAGTGGGCTTGTTTGTTGAAATAGCATCGCAAATCAAACCGCAGCAAGGAGGCAAAAGGTGCCAACACCCCAGCTCTTTGTAAGGCTTGGAGGTTGAAATTCTGCCTTTCTAGGCGAGCTTGAAGCTGATGGGGTCTGATATTTAATAGGCTGCTCCCCGCCTCATTTGCTGCACGAGTTATTTGCGTTTTAGTCTATGACTTTAGAAGAATTGTCTTAGCCATGTGTGCTGTTGTCAAAACCCGTTCTCTGAGGGGTTGCTGGAGGGGAATTGAAACCAGTCTTTGTAGCGAGCCATAGCATAATATATAAGTGGTTAATGTTTGTATTTAAATAGATGAGTTTTGCAGGAGAGGATGTTTCCCATAGCACAGAGCACAGTTCTATCCTTCACTGGGCCTTTCGCTGTTGCTCACCCCCATTTTCGCCCCATTTCCCTAAGGGCAGCGGTTTTTTCGGGTGCTTATCGAGCCTGGTGTTGGTTTAAATGGCTTCCGTGCTTCGCAGACCCGGGGCTGTGCAGACGCCGCGTCCCTTCTCTTGCTTTTCTCCGCCAGCAAAACCTGCCAGATTCTGATGAAAAGGAGATAAAATGGAGGGACCGGAGCTGCAGAAACGCGCCCCGGCTCTTAGTGCTTTGTGCGGCGTCTCCGTCTCCAGCTGGGGTTTGTTTTTGGGTCGTTTTCCTGCAGAAAGGCGACTCTCCCCACGGCTTCTCCCCAGAGAATCCTGCTCCGCTCCCTCCTCGCCTCGCTGTGAGGGGATCACAGCTGCTGAGTAAACGTTAAGATAATAGTGTTATTACGGAGTAATTATACCGCGAGTTATTGAATTAAAAGTGATGAGACCGGCTGGAATGCTGGATGGGGAGCGGAGGGAGAGGCCGGTGGGAGCGCGGGGAAGGTGGAGAGAAGAGAAAACCTCATAAATTTCCTCTTGTCGAGAGCCCCTCGCTGCCGGGACCGCGAGTGAATGAAAGGGAAGCTCAAAGAGCTAATAAATAAACCATTTCCCTGCGAATAGAGGGTATAATTAGAAAGCGTGGCCCTGTGGTTTTGTGTCTGCCCCGGGGTAGGATCTGCTCGGCGCTGCGCCGCGGCGATAAACCCGGGAGACAATGCGGAGATGCTGTCACGCAGTTGTTCCCTTTGGAGGAGGGAGATGCATTGTTCCTCTCCTTTGCTAAAAAAGTAATAAATAATGGAAGCTTTACGTTGCAAAACTTCAATAACCGGCTATACCCTGAAGCTTCTCCATCAGTGACTCTGGCTTAGCTGGCGTTTTTCTTTCTCTATATTTTCCTGGAGGGAGGGTGGTTTTCAGTGTAGACCTTAGAAGACTTACCTAGAAATTTACCATCCCTCATTCCCCTCCTCCTGTGGCACTGGTGTCACTGTGCTTGGTTTGCTGATTGATGGTGCGCTGGCTTTTGGTTTGTCCTCACTGGGGGCTGTCTCTGCCCTGGATGATCCCACCAGCTGTGGTGTATTGGACATGGAGCCTCCATACTTGCAAGTGCAAACCTCTAAAAGTTGACCCAAAAGTTGGATAAACTGAGGTTTGCACTTGAGCTCCATCCTTCCCTTATTGCCACAGGGATCCCTCATGAGCTTGGACAAACTGCTGCCTCCTCTGGTCCTTCCGTTCTTCATTGTTGGGATGGGGATAATGGGCGCGATGGCAGATGCACAGAACGTTGTGCAATCATGCAGAATCGTAGAATCACAGGAGGTTTTGGGTTGAAGGGACCTTAAAGCTCCAGCTCCCCCAGTGCCACCCCTGCCATGACAGGGACATCTTCACCAGCTCAGGTTGCTCAGAGCCCCGTCCATCGTGGCCTGGGATGTCTCCAGGGATGGTTCATCCACCACCTCTCTGGGTACCTGGGCCAGGCTCTCCCCACCCTCAGGGCCAACAATTTCTTCCTTGTGACCAAGGATGCAGCTGTGGAAAGCCAGGGGAGCATCGACAGCCCCGCAGTCGCAGGGAGCAGAAGGAGAAGGGGGTGCCTGCGCGCTCTCTTGGAGTCTGCACTGTCTTTCATAGCCACAGCTTAAAACCACCAATAAATGACTGTGTCGTTTCTCTCCTGACAGCAGATGTGTCACCGGGCTGCCAGGGGTCAGGAGTTGGTGCCCGCGGGGCAGAGCCGTGGGCTGGCAGAGCCCGGGATACGCTGCTGCTGTTTGTGATAATCAGGGGATCTCTAAAGAGCAGAGACAATCACTGGTAATGAAGGTCTGGGGGAGGAGGGTGCGTTTTGCTGCTGTTCAGCCTCAGAGTATCTTGGGTGGCTCTGGATGAAAGGAGGGATGATGCACCCGTATCTAAATAGGAAGGGTCCCCCCACGCGGGCGTTTGAAGCTGAAGTAATTATTTCTGAGAAGCGCCTTGGTAGGTGCTGGAGAGATGTGGAGTGTTTACCTTACCTTACAATCTAAAAAGCCCTAATAAAATACACAACAGGAGTATTAACAATGAAACTATTTTGAGGATTATTAAGCTATTATAAAAAGAATGGAAGAAAATCTGCCTGGCATTATGTTCTGTGCCACTAGATATTTAAATTAATGCCTTCCCTATAGCAGCTCCTTCAGAAATCTCAAGGCACTTGAACATCTTTAGTGAATTAGATGCTTGATGTTGTTAAACAGCTCTTCATTCTCTGTTGGTGCAGCACGGGGGGAAACTGAGGCAGGATGGTTTGGCCGTGGAAGTGGTGAAGTGGGCATGGGTTCCTGTGGTTTCCATGGCCCTTTGGCATGAGGAATGGTGGAAAATGTCCTTTTCCAGCAGCACTGGAACCCGGGGATGCTGAACCGTGTTTCTTTCCTCTTGCCCATCTCCTTTTGCCGCTATAGGGCAGAGCCACGTTGTGGGCACTAAGAAAACCCATATAGTTTTGCCTTTTGCCTCATTGATGCCGTTAAGCGTTTCCAGCGCTGCCCCTGCCCGTCTCGGGGAAGCCCATAAACCCTGATATGATGTTATTTACTTGTAAAAGGCAATTTGTAAAGATCTGTCTGGGGGCTGCTGTCACCATATCCATGGGATTTATTTCCCGTTTATTTACAGTTTGTGCTCATGTATGTGCGGTTCTTCTTTCCCGTTATAATCGGAATTTGATTGTCCCTTGGACTTTTCTGTCACTTGCAGTGTCAGCTGCGCGGGTCCCAGGGCCGCCTGTCTCACACGGGTTGATATTTTATTATTTTATTTTATTATTTTATTTTATTTTACTGAGGATGGAGAGGAAGAACTGTAGGCATTATATCGACCTTGATCTTGACATTTGCTTCAGGAGGAGAGAGAAGGGCCTGGAGCCTCCTGTGCAGCTCCCTGAACACAAACCTTTCCCTTCCTTGCTTCCCTTGGTCTGGCTGCTGGGTGATTTGCCCCGACCTCTTTTATTTGCCACAGAGTCCTTGACAAACCTCCATTTCCCATCCCCTTTCCAGACTTGGTTCGCTTTTGAAGGTGGCGAAATATAGACAAGCGAAGGATGGGAGACAGCAACTCCGGGGCAACCCGGGCCCCTCAGGTCAGACAGCAGGTGCTTTTTTACTGCAATTACCCCTACCCGGGGCTCCCTGTGCTGCATAGGAGCTGGAATTATGTGCTGCTTGCTCCCTGCAAAGAGGGAGGATGGCGGTATCGACCGAGCATCACTAGAGCAGGAGCACGCGTGCTCCGGCTGCGCTTTCCCAATGACCTCGGACCGCGGCTGGGTCGGGTAAGGGCACAGCGGCCAGGCTGTTGGGGGGATGAAGCTATTATTCACATGAGCAAATCCCCCCCTGCACCACTAAGATTGTGTGTTAAATTCTTGGCTTTAGATTTGGGTTAATAAACGAAGGATTTCCTGGTTTTGCACAGCGCACAAGTTGTTTGGTTCAGGGGTAGGTGGCCAGTTTTAAGGAGTGATTTCTCCCTGGTCTCCGCAATCCGCTTGTGGTGGGGTTTAGGGACTCTTCTTGCTTTACTTGTCCTTACTAGGTCAATACCTGGAAATAATAATTTAAAAATAAGGTTTAAGGCTCTGATGCCTTAAATATCTTTAATTGCCAAAGCCTGACGTATGCTCAAGATTTCTACTTGCTGTCACTCACAATGATCCCACACAAAATCAAGACTCAACTCTTCTCCGTGCTGGACATCCTTGGTGGGACACAACTCTGCCTCGAAGGGAAAAGCCACTGGGAATAACTGGGAATAACTCCTGGATCTTCAGCATCAAGTGCGAACCCTCATGCGTTGAGCAAAGCTTGAAACACATCCCAGCACATCCGCAGCCCTGGGGACATCTGAGGCTGTTGTGGTCGCTGCTTGCTCAGGGGACGTTTCTTCAAGGAACAGTTGAGAAAAGGGACCTGAGCTGGTGCAGCCGTTGGGTACGCGGAGGAACGCGCCGGAGATATTGTGAATAAACCAAAATCAAATAGGAGAGCTGGTAGTGGAGCTCTTTGAAAATTGTTCAAAGGGACGCTGTCAATGTGAAACTCCTATTTATGTTTTTTCTTCCTCCTCCTTTCTTTTGTTGATAAAATCTTGGAAGTGGGAGGATTTACAAAAATGCCTGTGTTTTTAAGCTGCTTCTTCAGACACCTTTTTTCCCTTGTAAATATTGTGTAAGAGGCCGGAATGAAAAACACAGAAAACAAACATGGAAAAGTCCTCATCGGACCCTTCCTCTAATGACTTCAGAACCTGAAAATCAGCTTTGTTGTTGGATGTGTTGTAACTGTATCCCCACGGCTCATCTGGTCCTGCCTCCTGGAGCTTCGCTGGACCCATCAGCCTCTGCCTGGGAAGGATTTGGACAGCTGAAATAATCCTGAAGGAAGAGGAGCATCCTCATCCTCCCCGTGCTGGAGGAGCTTTCAAACCTCCCCATGTTGGACCCCACCAGGGCATCTCTGAGGATGGTGCTGAGGACCGAGAGGGCCGCCGGCACTCCAGGCGATCACAGTGAGTTTTCAAGATGTTTTCTGCCGCCGGGCTCGGCGCTTCAAGCAATAACAGTGAGTTTTCAGGAGGTTTTCTGCCGCTGGACTCGGCAGCATCAGCACTAGGGTGGCATGAGGGGTGTCCAGACCCGGCACATGGAGCCAAGGGGAGCCGAGGAGACTGTATTTACTGAACTTAGCACCGAAAACTCTGTGCGTGCTGCTTTTTTCTCCTTCAAGGTGGCTTCCTTGTTACTGGGAGGCTGTAAGGGCTGAGCAATCTCAGGAGAAGGTTCTGTCAGAGTAGCCTTAAATCTTCATGCAAATTACAAGTGATGGCAAAACTTAAGGGGTCCCTTTGCTTTTCACTCACTGCTCAGCTCATGGGAGCTCTATATGTACTTTGGATTCTGGGTGATGCTCGAACAAGCTCACGCTAAAGCCGTACCAGCCCTGAGTTTGCAAGGAGCAGTTTCTTAAATCAAAGTAAGTGGTTTTTATTGGGAATTTGCATTGATTCGGCTGAAACGTTTGCAAAGGAGCAGGTGAACGGAGGCCAGGGGATGGCAGAACGTTCCTCGTGGCCGTGTGGCTTCGTGCTGGCAGGTGATAAACCGAGCGGCACAGCGGGCGGAGAGGAGGAGCGGGTGCCGAAGGGCATAATTACAGGGAAGGATGTGGAAAGCAGGGCCCTGGAAGGCAAAACGATCTGCCCAAGGACGTGGGGTGATGGGGCTGGAGCTCAGCAGCTCCGTCTTGTGCAGAACGCGGTGTCCAGGCCGGTGCTCCTGCCGGGAAGTGGTTTTGGGGTGTGTTGCCAGGACCTTTACCTTGATTCTTCAGGCTGTAGCAAAAACCGTCAAGGCCTGGAGGACTTGAGTTCAGATGACTGGGCGAACGTCTCTGCCTGGAAGCTATGGAAAGCAGTACTTGCAGTCCTGTTTGAACTTGTTAGTTGACAAGTTAAAAGGTTGTTTTGACCCTTCAGGATATTTAAAAATATATATATATTTATTTCACTTTCCTTCTCCCAGTTTTATGAGAGGGCTGAGCCAAGAGCTTTGTGTTTGGCAGTAGGAGTGTAATTACAGCAAGTCCGGGCGAGTGATTCTCCCCCAGCGCTGTTTCATCGTTGGTTTTTACTTCTCTTTTCTCCCATGTTATTGCTCTCACTCCTCCGCCTCCCCACGCACATGCGGCACCGCCACAGCCGCGGGACCCCCTCCCACCCAGACCCCCACCAGGAACCATCCGGTTTTGCTGGGGGATGCGGCCCTTGGGCTCAGGAAGCAGATGAAGCAGATGGGAGCTGGGAGGGAGCAGCGGCCGGCGGGGTCCCCTGCCAGCCCCCCTGAGCTATCGCTGGGCTGGATGGGGCCCAGTGCAGCTGCAGTGGCTGGGGGGCCAGGCCTGGCTCCTGACCCGTGTCTGTGCAGGCCTGGTGGGCAGGACCCTGGGGAGACCACACCTGGAATCTTGTGTCCAGTTGTGGCCCCTCAGTTCCAGAAGGACAGGGAACTGCTGGAGAGAGTCCAGCGCAGCCACCAAGATGCTGAAGGGAGTGGAGCATCTCCCGTGGGAGGAAAGGCTGAGGGAGCTGGGGCTCTGGAGCTGGACAAGAGGAGACTGAGGGGGGACTCATTCATGGGGATCAATATGGAAAGGGGCAGTGTCAGGAGGATGGAGCCAGGCTCTGCTGGGTGACAACCAGTGACAGGACAAGGGGCAATGGGTGCAAACTGGAACACAGGAGGTTCCACTGAAATTTGAGAAGAAACTTGTTCCCGGTGAGGGTGGCAGAGCCTGGCCCAGGCTGCCCAGGGAGGTTGTGGAGTCTCCTTCTCTGCAGACATTCAAACCCGCCTGGACACCTTCCTGTGGAACCTCAGCTGGGTGTTCCTGCTCCATGGGGGGATTGCACTGGATGAGCTTCCCAGGTCCCTTCCAACCCCTGACATTCTGGGATTCTGTGTGACCCAGGCATGGGGAGCTCTTGCTTGGCTTGTTTGGCTGGTTTTGGGTTGCCTCTCGCCCCTTGCAAAGTGCCATAGCCCTGCGGAGGCTGTACTGCCTCAGCCTCTGCGTGTCCTCTGTGTCTCAGGAGCACGGGGACATCGGGGCCCAGCGTGGACACTTTTAGGATTCAGGATGCTGGGCCGTCTCGTCTAGAACGTGCTTTTGCCAAGAAAGGTTGGAGCAGGTGATCCATATGATCCCTTGGAGCTGGTATTCCGTGATTCTGTGATCTTGCTCTGGGCAGCTGTGGATCTGGTTATAGAGTCATAGAATTGTTTTGGTTGGAACACACCCTCAGGATCATCGAATCCAACCATAACCCAACACTAGCACTAACCCATGTCCCTAAAAACCTCCTCTAAACACCGTTTAAACCCCTCCAGCTATGGCAACCCCACCACTGCCCTGGGCAGCCTGTTCCAGTGCTCGACAGCCCTTTGGGGAAGAATTTTTTCCTAATATCCAATATCCTAATATCCGATTATACACAGGTGCTGGGCACTGTGAGTCCCGCTGCCATGCTGTGTGTTTTTTTGGGGGTGAAAAAGGCACATCCTCTGTCTGAAGGTGTGTACTTTGGGTTTCCTTTGGGGTGGCTGCCGTTGACCCACCGGAGCGTGTGTTCAACCCAGATGAGCGTGTGAGCAGAACGGGGAGGGTCAGGTACTTCTGCCTCATAGAATGGCTGGAAATGGTTCTAAGCGTTCTGCTTCTCCTGGGGCCGGACCAGAGCCAGGGCTCTTGTTGTCATCCAGGACAAGCCGGTGTCTTTGTGGTCCAGTACTCCCCTGTGCACGTGTGCCTTTGCATCTCATCTGGAACGCTGGATTTATCCCGGAATAAACTGGATGCAGCCTCGGCTTGGTTCTGTTGGAAGAGCAATGATCGTCAAAGTCCCCTTAATTCTCAATTAGCCTGTCTGCCCAAGGTTTTAAAATTGGTTAGATAAACTGCAGTAAAAGTTAAACTTGAATTAACCTTTCCTTGCATGGGCCATCCCTTGGAGCCCCAACTGCAGCAGAGCAGCGCTGGGTGCGGAGCACAGTGTTCCCATTGGGGTGGCCCCTTTTTGGGGTCAAAGCGGGTGCTTTTGGGTGCGTTCCCCGTGCAGGCCGCCCATGGCAGGGGTGCTGCTCCTCTCCCCACGGCACAGCCCCGCGGGAGCTGACCCTTGGCACGGGGCTGCGTGCCGGGGTATTTTTAGAGGAGATAAGAGCGATGGCAGGAGAGAGGGCTCCGTTCCAGGGAGCTCTGACTCTTTAATTATGTTTTTGGTCTAGAAAATTACACGGTTCCTAGAGCATAAATAGAGAACGTATGGAAGGTAATTGCACCTCTGGGTGCAGATGAGTTGGTTGCAGGCTGGGGTGGGAGGGAGAATCCGGCTCCTTGAGGCATTGTCCTCATTGTCCTGCTGCCCCTGAGCCCCCCAGCGCACCCCCAGTCCCCTGAGCTGTTAGTCCCAGCACTTTGGGGGCATTTTCCTTTAAACCTGTGCCTGGGGGTGTCTCCCTGGGCCGGGTTTAGTGGGAGTCTGTCCCCAGCTCAGGCCAGTGCGTGCCCCAACCCGCCTTTGGGGAAGAAATAGATTGAACATGTGTTTTCCTGCTTGTCCCTTCCACCTCGCCCAGGAGCGGGTGACACGCAAGGAGCGCCTCGATTTTTCTCTGCATTTTCTTTTTCCTCAACGCAGCACTGATTTCGATGTGTAATCCAGAGGCGTGGGGCACCGGGCTCTGCATCCCTCCCTGCTGCGCGCTGCCAAAACCGATGCTCTTATTGTGCAGCAGAAAGAGCAAAAGCGGGAGCTTTTTCTTTTAAGTGCCTGTTTTATATGGACGAGCCTGATTTTTGGTGAATCCTTTTCTTTTAGAGAATGCGTTCCATTAAAAAAGCACCCAAAGCCCTGCGTTGGCGGTGATTTTCTGCATGGCTCCCTCTCCCTCCCCTCCTGGGAAGCGTGAGCGGTTTGGACGGAGGATCCTGCAAAGCCGCACGTGCCCAGGACGGCGAGGGGCAGAACTGTGGATGCGCCGGGCGCTGCCGAGCGTGACCCATCTTGCAGAGCCAAATATCTGCAGCAACAAGAGCAGAAACGTTTGTTGGGTGCAGAAACGTGAGCGAGGGCCTGGGGGTGACCCTGTTCTGTTCTTCGCTAATAGAGTCAAGGATATTTCTCAGGGGGGACCTTGTTGTCCATGCGCCTCCCTCCCAATCCCCGGGGTACTGATGAGTTTGGGATGTAGAGCCTGGATTCAAGGCGAGTCCTGCAAACTCTTTGTTAAGAGGAAAAATCAAAGGTCTTAATGATGGGGGAAACCTGACAACTGGTGCTGGGAGATAGGAGAGGGACTGGAGAAAACAGCTGGGCTTGGGCAAGGGAATTTGGGCTATAGTCTCAAATCCCCCCCCAGCTGCAGTTTGTGAAGCAGTTTTGCTGTTTTCCCCCCATCTCCCTCCTTGAGTTTAACCCTCCACTCGGCCAAATGCTGGAGATGTGGGATTTTCACCCCCCATCACCTCCTTCCTCGCGGTTCCCAGTATAAATACATGGAGCAAAGCCGCCAGCTCTGTTTATTGAACACAAATAGAAGATAAAATAGTGGAAAACTAATTTTTTCATGCTCATTGGTGGGAAAGATTAAAATTATGCAAATCCTCGGCAGCGAGCTTGGTGCAGAGATAAGGGGATGTTCAAGTCGGCTGGCTGCCTGCTAATTCACTCATTGAAAAAGAAATGAGCAGGAAAGCTGTGTTCAGCGGCCCCGGCCCCTCACGGCGCTGGGGTTTCTCTGCTGTGCTGGGAGGAAGCTGAACAAAAGGAAACCTTTTTTTGGAGGCGTGCAGGATCCGTGCGAGATGCTCACCCTGAAATCATGTTTGCTGACGAGCTCCGGGATGCAGCAGCGAGACCTTGTCCAGCCTGTTTTGACCTCCAGTTTGCAATGACCTGAAAAGCCCTGAAATCCTTCCTTTTTTCCCCCAAGTTTGACGATTCTGGGGTAAATTGGGTGAATTCTGTAATCTTGATCCCCCCAGTTGGAGTCTGCAAGCAGAGCAGGGCTGAGATTTGAGTGGGAAACCACCAAAGACAAGCGATGCTGATGCTCAGGTGCTTTTGTGGCTCTTTGGGGGCTGTAGGAGACAAAGTGGGGGTGAGCATGGGGTTCACACAAAGGGTTGTGCCAGGCAGGGGAAGGGCAGGTTCATCAGGACCAGGCTTTACCCCGCGATCCCAGCGCTGCCGTCCATGAACCGGTGCCCATCCCCGCTGGAGATGCCTGCTTTGAGCTGGAAAAGCGAGTCTTGAAATTCCCCATATGGGCACGTTAATTAATTTTCACAAAGCAACAGTGCCGTGGGGGTTTTCCCGGGATGAAAGGCCTGTGTGTGTGTCCGTGAAGGATCGGGGTATGCGCAGATGTGCTTGCGGTCAGGAAAAAGCGAATGCAGAGTGGTGTCTGAATCCAGGTCTCTGACTCAGCCTCGTGCTTTGGCTGGAGGAAACTTAACTCCTTTAGGCCGAACCGAGCCTGTAGTGCCTACGAGCATTAGCTGGCGATCTCCTCTCCCAGAGGGAGGTTTGGGTGGATAGAGGGTCTTTCCCCATCATGCTGCACAGTTTGCCCAGTGCTGGCTCTGTTGCCATTTGGCCCATGCATTTATTTCTTGAAATCTCTCAGGATAGTGCTGGTGTGCGATGCCCAGCATGGGGGAGACCGGTACCCCCTGCAAACCAAACCCCGCAAAGCAGCTCAAACCGCTGCCCATGCAAAGACACCCATGAAACGCCAACGGCCGCTTGTCGCGCGCCCGGTGCCAGCGTGTGTTTCTGGAAGGGTTTGCCTGCCTTCCTGCCCAATCAATATTTATTCACAAATCTATTTGTTTGCCTTTGTCGCTGCAAACTCTTGCGGGTTGGTTTTCTTTCATTGTCTGCGTGCGTTGCTTTGTTCCCCTTGTGTGTTTTTGGCGGCGGGCGCTGGCGAGAGGGGCTGCGCAGCTTCGCTGGCTCCGGCCGCTCCAGCTGCCGCTCCCCGCGGGGCTTTGCGGCTGCTTTGTGCGGAGGGACCGGCCGGCGGCTCCTCCGCCCGGGCACGTCTGGCTCCCCGCACCCCCCTGGGCCAGAGGTGCCGATGCTGCCGCGTTGGGAAGGGTTGAGCTTTGCGGGTGGTGTTTTTCCATGAGCGGATCATGCAGGGTGTGGGGGAGATCAGCTGCCACACGAGCTGCGGCGATGGTATCGATGGACCTGCGCCTTAGGTGTTCCTTCATCTCCATGGCCGTAGCCAAAGCTGTTGCTGGTTGATGGGCAGGATGGGAGCGTTCTAGGGGTGCTGAGGATCCCCCTGTTTGCCGGAGGAGCTGGGATGGGTTTGTGCTGCGCCGGGGCAGAGCGTGCGCCTACCTGAGTGTTTCCCTCCAGGCCTGCGATCAGCCTAAAGTTTCACCATCACCGCCAACCTTCCCCTTCATTTCTTTTTCCATTTTACTGGGAGCGAAACAAATAATGGCTCGTGCTTCCCCCTCCCTGCAGCCGCTCTGGTGCTTCTGCCTCCATCCCCACTCATTCCTGACCACCCGGGCCCATCCGACTGCGGTTTGTTTGCCGTCCCGCCCCTGCTCTCGCGTTCTCGCTGGTTTATTTGCGCTGTCGTAGCGCTCGACGTATGGACGGGGACCGTGGATGCAGCACCTCTCCTTTGCTTCCAGCTGGCCTGGCTCCAGCTGTTTGCAGAGCTCTTTACACCTGCTAAAAGCCGCGTGTGATGGAGACGGTGCCCGATGGCAGCGCAGCCTGTGCTGCGGCTTAGGAGCTGCAGCTGGAATCTAAAAGGGTTTTTTAGCAGCTGATCGAGGACCTGTGGTGCTCCAGAGCACCTTGGGCACGGGGAGAACGTCACCTCCTCTTTGGGTTGTCTGCAGAGCCCCGTAGCTGGAATATTATTTAGCTCCCCCCAGCCAAATCATGCGAAGCTAAATTGAGCTGTGGCAGGCCAAAGTGTGAAGCGTATTATTAGGAACAGGGAGCTCTTGTTCCACAGCTGCTGCTGCCGTTGGTAATTAATGTTTGAGGAATTGCAGATCTTCATTAGGAGAACAATTAGATTAACGAGAGAACCCGAGCTGAGGCTGGAGTGGGAATGGGGTAAGGGGGAGGCTTTAAAAACCAAATAAACCAAATAAAATCTCTCTCTGGAGATGCTCTGGGAGGTGTCTGGGAGGGGATCCATCCCTTCTGCCCAAGCAGGGACAGACAGCAGCGTGGGGGACACGTGGTGGGGTCATTATGGAGAGGAAAGAAGCGATCCATGGTTGTCATAAGTGTTCAAGGCAGCCCAGCGCCCATCGTTTGGCTGCGGCACCAGGTTATTAGCAGGCAGAGCGTTGGGTGAAGGCTGCTCAGGCTGCTCAGGACTTAGTAAGGTCCTGGGCTTGCATCGTTAAAAGCTTTAATTGGTGCCTGTGTTGTTGGAAATGCTGACCTTTCTGAGGCAAGAGGGTTATCCTCCAAGGCATGGGTTATCGCCTTGAGGGTCTGGGCTTTAATTCAGGCCGATGGACAGGCCTGAAACTGAGAGATTTTAGCTGCCTTTCCCAGGCCGGCAGGTTTCTCCCTTCAGTAATTGACGGGGACAGAGAAAGTTGCATTTCCCGGTGACTCCAGATGGTGCAGCGAGAATAAAAGCATTTTCTGCAATATGGTGGCTTCTGCGCGTCCCAAGGAGAGATTTGCTGCTGGACCCGTTCCCGTTTGGCTCTGCGCTCCCAAGATGGACGAGTCCTTCCCGAGACCCGGGGTCCTGGGCTCCGCAGAGCTCCTGCACCCGCGCTCATGGCGAGGGGAAGAACCAGCTTTTCTGCAGCCACGCTCCTCCTTGCCCTGCTGAAAATGGACGACAAAAAGCATCTTTCTCCCGGCCAGGCTTAGCCTGTTGCGTGCTGATGGGCTTCACCTGCCGACTCAATATTACTGCATGTTTAATTCATTGCCGCCTCTCGCGGGAGCGTGCGGGAGCGTGTGCGCTGTTCGGCATCATGGAAATGTTGTGAATGCTCAGAAAAGTCTCTTTGCCTGGTTTTGTGATGACTGACGGGTAGCAAAGCCACCGAGATGATCTCACCAGCTTGTCAGAAAAACCCTTATGTAGGTTTAAAGTCAAATATAAAATGACGTGCCTACCAGGTGGAGTCTTTCTGAAAGCTGGGTAGTGGGTAGGTCCTCTCGCGAGCTCTTTGCTGTAGGAGGGATATTATCAATCTCTGAATTCTTATAAATGTTTTAAGCTGCCTCTAATGCATCCCTGGTGTGGCCAGGCTGCCTATGGGTTGTTTTATCTTCAGCAATAAAATGCAGCTACCTCTGGGGTGGGACGTCTGTGAGCCCTGCAGGACCGCGCTGCTACAGCTGCTCGGAGCAGAAAGGGACGAAAATCATATTTAATACAAGTAACCCAACAGGGTGAGATCAGGCTGCCAGGCAGGATGTTATTCCTGATTTCTGCTTATTTAGCAGCCTCTTAGTGTTTCGTCTCGTGTGGAAGATGGCAATTGCAGCAGAGCCCCAGCCGAGCTGCGGGACTCGGTGTCCCCGGGTGGCACCGCGGGTGTTGGTGCTCACCCGTGTTTCGTGGGGTTCATTCGTTACGGTAACTCCTGGAGGTACCTGCTGGAGCTGGGGCTCTGCAAGGATGTAACAAGAGCCCAGGGGCTTCTCCAGACAGGCCAGGATTAAATTGGGGGAAAGCTGGACGTGGCTTCTGAGCCCTGTTGCTGACCTTGAGCAGCCTCTGCCCAGTCTGCAGGGCTCCACCAGCCCCATAGTGACCCAGCATCCTCCAGCTTAGCTCTAAATTCAGATGAGATCATGGCAGTTAGTGATGGATGAGGTTTATTTTTTCTTTTTCTCCTCCTTTCTTAATCTCCCCTGGCTGGTGGGTCTGAGACACAGGATTCCTGCCAGAGCAAGGGAAGGGATTTGCTCATCTTGTGTCTTGCAAGCTCAAAACCAAATCCTCTTTGTGGAGTTTAACCCCCTGTGTTGGCTGGAGCGGCTGGCGAGGAAACGGTGCGGGGAGAGATACCGAAGGGAAAAAAGCAGGTTGAACTCGAGATGGGGGACCGGGAGGGACACCCCTGTGCCCGAGGGGTGCTCTGTGTGTTGCCTTGCAGCATGTGTGTGATCCTGGGCCGGAAAAACACCTCTGGAGGCGTTGATGTGCTGGCTGGTGGTGGGTCCTTGTGGCGGGTGGAACACCCCTGGTGCGCAGAGGCCGGGTGACGGTCCTACCGAGCAGGCCTGCTGCAGAACCCGGGGAAGACAGCGCTTGCTAATGACCTTGATTAGCTGTCCTTGCTGATCGCTAATCAGCAGGACGCAAGCCGTGGTGGCAAAGCCAGCTCTACAGGATGGACCAAGAAGGACAAACGTCTCTGTCCTTCGTCCTGTGGCTCAGGGTCCCCGTCCTCGCTGGCCGGGGGCTTTGCAGAGCACCCAAATCACCCTCCTCTGACCGCTGCTTCTGACCCTTCCAAACTGAGGCACAACTCTACCTTTTTCATGGGGTAAGAGGAAACAAAGCAGATCATCATCTGCACTGTTGCCACAACGATTTTCATTTACCACCAGGTAGTAATTAGGCTCTACTTGGTGTCTTTGCATCACTACTTTTATTTCCTCCCCACCGGCTGCGAGCACGTTGCGATAACCCGGTGTCACCCATCTGCCTGGCTCCCAGGCTCGGGGTGTGGGTGCTTTCACAGGGGGGTGTTGGTGATCTTAGCATTATTTTCTCACAGAAGATGATGTTTATTCCCCTTCGCGGCCGAGGATGCTGTGAGATGAGGCTGACGGACGATTATTTACCCAGCGCTGTCGGCGTACGCGTGGCGAGCGCGGAGACGAGATGCAGTCTGTGCCCCAAGGAACTCCCAGTCTGTCAGGCAGCTAAGCCGGGGCTAATGATGAATGACTTCCTAAATAAATAAATAAAGCTCCAGAAATGCAAAGTATTACCCTGAACCACAAGGAAATGGAGTTGTCGATGCTGTCGGGCACTCAGCGGAGATCTGTGCGTTGTTGGTAAATGCTGGAGGGTGGTGTGTGTTTGCGTGTGAGCAACGGGAAGGGGATGGGACACAGGGCAAGGGGATGGGGCAGAGGGGAACGTGCTCCTGGGTCTGGTTCTTCACACCTTTGTGCATCCTGGAGGAGTATCCAGCTCCTTCCCTGCATGCACAGAGACAGAGAAGCCACATCTTCGGCCCAGCTCTTGGTTTCAGGTTTCTCCAGCATCGCGTCCATCTCCAGCAATGCCACCAACACAGCCTTTTTGCTTTGTCTTCTCTGCGGCAGGGATGGTCCTTCGGGGTCCTCCCTGGGCTGCATCTGCAGCATCCAAGCGTGGATGGGCTTGGGCTTAACAGGGGTGCAGTGCAGCCCAACCAGGTGAGCTGTGCTTCCTCCTCCTCCTCCTCTTTGCTCGCTGCGGTTGCCGCTGGCCGTGGCGATGTCCCCTGTGTCCCCGTCCATGCCGCACCTGCCGAACGCGGCCCGTTACAGCAGATCCATCCCCGCTTGTCAGAGCTGTCACTGCGGGGGACGTGCTGGGGGGAGATTAATTTCTCCTGACGATGGAGCCCGACTCGGAGCTCTCCTGTCTCATCTCTCCCGCAGTGACCACGGTGTAACCCTCGCCGTGCCATCGTCCCTTAGGCGGGGAGCAACAGCTCTTGCGACAGCTGCACCGCTGCACCCCCAAAATGCCACTTGTACCCGTTGCTTGGGGACACTTTGCATGTGTGGGAGGACCAGAGATGCTGCAGGA
The DNA here is from genome assembly GCF_037038585.1 of Patagioenas fasciata. Lineage (NCBI taxonomy): Eukaryota > Metazoa > Chordata > Aves > Columbiformes > Columbidae > Patagioenas > Patagioenas fasciata. The sequence continues at coordinate 3,383,154 of NC_092546.1, read as the reverse complement.
AGAAAGGAAAAGAGCATCTGTGGGTGCGTGTGTGTGCGTGCGAAGGCAGGGACAGGCAGCAGGGCTTCATGCTCCGAGCTCTGTCATCGTGAGCAGTTTCTGCTGGTTTCCCACACTGTAAAAAGGGATAATACTGTCATATTAAAGCACTTGAAGATCTGGGGATGAAAAGCAGCATATAGGACCGTGACAGTCCTGATCAAAGCTCTTTTTTTTCCTCCATCTGTGTTTGTTTCCCCATGGAAGATAATACTCTGCCTCTTTCTTGTAAATATTGTTTTTAAGATCTAAGTAACTCCCTGATAGATAAACAGTCATGCTTGGCTCTGAAGGATCTCTAATTGTGTTGCCAAGAGCACGGACTGCGTTTGGAAGTGGGCTGGGAGCTGTGTTTGAGCGTGGAGGACGAGCTGCGTCCGGCAGCTTCGCAGGGGAGGGAGCTGATTTGGAAATGCTGGAACGCCTCATTTTTGGGCAGGATCATCACCTTTTGAGATCGATCCTTTCTGCACAGCCCTTGGAGCCAGCAGTTAACCTTGTGGGGAGCTTTGCTGCTGGACGGGGTCGTGTTAAATTCAGGTGTATGGAGGGCAGGTGGGTCCTGCGGGAGCCCCATGTGCCCCACACAGACCAGTCCGGTGAGCAGCAGCGGGTTCCACATCTCCACGGCAGCTTGGCCAACATGAAATGATCCCGAGAGCAAAGTCCTGGGTCTTGCTGGGAATTGCACTGTGTTGCTTTTGTGGCTGTTGGTTGCTGTTGTGTTTTCTCTGCCCCTGTGAGCGGCAGCGATGATGTTGTTGTGTGCGGTCCGGCTCTGGGTCAGCGTCCTCAGGGCCCTGCTCCTGTCCAGCCAACATTTGAGGTCGAGCAGCTGTTTTTTGAGCAGAAGCATCAGCAGCATCTCCCGTTCTGCTCCAACACTGGCTTTCAAATGCCTGGTAGGGAGCTACAATGCCCAAGTTCTCTCCCCCACTATTAAATAGGGTTTCGCTGGTCAGTGGATGGGGAAATGAGTGAAGAAACACATACTTTGAAGCTCATGTCTTCATGCTTTGTTTCCCCAGAAAGAAAAGCAACCTGAATGTGGAGACATGGGCTTCTAGGGGCATGTTGGCCTCCCCAAGCCCCACGGGGAAGGTCCCACGTTGCCGGAGCCGCCAGCCCCAGTGGGGCTGGTTTGCCGAGGGTGGAACGTGGGGTAGGAGCGAGATGGAAATGTGGGGCGGCCAATTGAAATTTCATCTCTCCCCTCCCCAGGGGAGGTGACAAATGAGCTGGTGGTTGTGCTAAAAGCTTTTCTTTCTTTCTTTAAAGAGGTTGCTGGGAGGAAATGAAGTGACCCACTGACCTCTGTTAATTCGCAGCGCAAACTGAGGCAGCGCTGCTGGAAGGAAGAGACCTCGGCGCAGCCCTCTGCCTGCAAGGTGTTTGCTCCGATTGATATGTCTAATGGGAGTAATTCTCCTGCAGCAGCGACTGAAAATGAAGATGTTTAATCATCCGCTAGATCTGTGCGGAACTTTATTCGCAGAGAATTTCTTTAAAATCACCCTTCTCCTTTTTGCATGCAGGTGAAACAGAAGCTCAAATGGGGGTTTTTTTACGATTTTTTTTTCAAGTTCTATTCTGATGAATCTGGAATGAAGGCGCGATCCCTCCATCCTGGATTTGTTTAAAATGCACAGCAAACGTTTCAATCCCTGGCTCCATGAGGGCTTAGGAAAAGTAGCATATAGCGGAATACCTGCATAGCTCTGGCCCATCCAACGTCTATAAGTGCACAGACACCTGTTTTTAGCAGCGTTTCCCACATCTCTCTCTTTAGGCAGCGGGGACCAAGGCAGCCAGACTGGTCTGGAGATAAAGCCCCCTCCTCCTGTATCCCCCGGGATACCCAAAGTAGCTTAAGGGCGTTAGATGTCCGGCACCCTCAGAAACGGGAGTTGCTGGGAGGAAAATCTTCAAAAGCATCTTAGCGGCTTAGGTTAAGTCTCTTTGACTCTCAATGGAACTTAAGCTCTTAAGAAATGTAGGTGCTTCGGAGCATTTTTACCCTTTGTGCCTGGCACCCTTGGGCCCCTGCAGGGCCTGAACTCAATGGCTGGAGGAGCCACAGCGGGAAGCTGCGTTTTGCCAGTGCTTTTCAGTTTTATTATTATTGATAATGCTCCTCAAGGTCCTGTGCTCAGCGCTTACCAGACGCGCACGTGTACGTACTTAGAGCTGGAGATCAGGCAGCGCACAAGAATGAATGCTTTACAGGAGCTCTTTTACTGTAAGAATTAATCTTATTCCTGAAATGTGACCGTATCTAGCACAAATCTGACCCCGCTGGGGGCCGTGGCTTCACTTAATTGCATTCTTTGTGAGGATTGAGGTCTATTAGGTGGTTTGCTTGTGTTGCAGGAGGTCCTGTGCTAGAAAATTGAGGGGGTTTGCAGGACAAGCGCTGTTGGGTTTGCTGTGTGGCGCTGGGCTGGTGCTGAGAGCAATGCAAACCTGCTTCCGAGAGCACGGGGAAGGTAAGACGTGCAAAGGATGGGTGATGAAACCCTTGGGATTTGGGCATCAAAGCAATTCCTGCTGGAGTTCAGGAGAGCCTTGTGTGGTGGCTGGGGTTCCAGATGCTGCGTGTTCTGTATTACAGACAGGAATGGTGTAGTGGATGGAATCTTGTGTCCAGTTGTGGCCCCTCAGCTCCAGAAGGACAGGGAACTGCTGGAGAGAGTCCAGCGCAGCCACCAAGATGCTGGAGGGAGTGGAGCATCTCCCGTGTGAGGAAAGGCTGAGGGAGCTGGGGCTCTGGAGCTGGAGAAGAGGAGACTGAGGGGGGACTCATTCCTGGGGATCAATGTGGAAAGGGGCAGTGTCAGGAGGATGGAGCCAGGCTCTTCTGGTGACAACCAGTGACAGGACAAGGGGCAATGGGTGCAAACTGGAACACAGGAGGTTCCACTGAAATTTGAGAAGAAACTTGTTGGGGGTGAGGGTGTCAGAGCCTGGCCCAGGCTGCCCAGGGAGGTTGTGGAGTCTCCTTCTCTGCAGACATTCAAACCCGCCTGGACCCCTTCCTGTGGAACCTCAGCTGGGTGTTCCTGCTCCATGGGGGAATTGCACTGGATGAGCTTCCCAGGTCCCTTCCAACCCCTGACATTCTGGATTCTGTGATGGGTCTGGTTCCGCTCTCCCTGCTGTCACGGTGCGACCAGGAGGGCAGAGCTGGACCTGTCGCAGCCTCTCCTGTGCCCGCGGGGGAACCAGGTGTGTGCATGTCTCACTGTCCTGACAGTCCCATAGCCGGGGAGCCGGGCGCTGACGCACCTGCGCTGAAGGATGAGTTGCTGGATTGAAGTTGACGTGTCCTAATATCTCTGCCAGCACTTTCTGTCTCCGTCAAGGGCTCGGGAAGCACATTAGCACCGGCGCGGAAGCGTCACCCTCTGGCATCTCCGGCTCTAATCTTGGAGCTGTTGCTGTCTCCCCTTTACCAGACCTTCTCTTTCGGAGTCCATTACATGGCATGAAAAGCCATGGGAGATGTAGGACAAGACCTTCTCTATCGGAGCCCATTATATGGCTTGAATCGCTGTTCTGGATGTGGGAGAGCAGGGCTGCGTTCAGCTCCATCCTCGGGGACTCTGCTTGGGGCTCTGAGCTGTGGGAGGGCAATGGTGCCGCGTTCGGGGAGCAGATGAGGCTCAAGGAGACGCTCGGTGGCATTTACGGGGACTGTGGGAGGGGATATTGCTCTGATCAAGCAAAACAGAGTTTCTGAAATGCTGGCTGAGCCAGCCCTGTTTGTGTTTGGGGTTTTTCTGGGTTTGTTTTGTTTTAATATTGAGAACTGTGATGGTTGGGAGGACGCTTGCTCTGCAACTCCAGCCTTGCCGCTGGAACCGGGAGCTGCGGGACTGAAGCGGGAGAAGGGGGAGCCAGTAAACAGCAACTCGCTGCCATTTGTTGTGCTGGCACCGATAGCACATCCCCAGTTTAATTAACAGTTACAATCGGAGCTATTCATAACGTTCCTGCTCTCCGCTCGCCTCTGACGACAACAAAAGAAACCCCAACGTGTTGTTGTGCGCCCTGGAACCCGGCGAACCCCGCGCTCCGTCTGGCTGGAGCCTCGGAGCGCGTCTAGAACAAACACTTGAAGAGATTCCCAGCGGTGCAATCCAGATCTTTTCTCTTTTGTGAGTGGATCGGTATTTATGCTCGCTTTTCACAAGCTGTAGTGCGGTGGATCTAGACCCGCACAGAGCACACAGCAGAGGCTTTGTAATCCTCCAAGCGCGAGTCCAAAGCTGCTCTCTGAAAAGTTGCTCTTTAGGGCCGAGTACATATGGGGAGTTCTTGTTTATCCTGGCTTTGCTTTTAGTTCTCTACAGTTCAGCCTTGGAGAGTTAATGGGACAGAAAAAGATTAAAATGCCCCTTCACACTGCCTGTCCCGATGGTCGCGTACCCTGATGTGTATCAGAAAAGCTTAAGCAACCTCACTATCCCCTTAGTCCTCTCAAAGCCTTTGATCAGTGCACAATATCTCCTACCTGGCTTTTCTCCAAAAGGTGATAAACCCCGGGTTTGATTTTTAATTGGGGTAACTGATAGCAGGAAGGAATCTGTACAGATCTGAGCATCCTTCACACAACTCCGGCCCATTATTCAGAGTCTGTCTGATGCAGGAACCGTAGTTGCCGGCCCTGCGAGGCGGCTGTGGCTGCAGCTTGCCGCGTCTCTCTCCTCTATTTTTGGCCCTTCTGGGGCAAAGCTGGAATCTGACAGAAGAAGAAAGCGTTTCCTAGTATTGACACATCAGACTGGGGTAGTTGCTAAGAATACAACTCCCTTAATGCCACTCCAGCTTTGCAGAGGGATCAGGGTAAAGCCATGAGCAGGCAGCTCCTTTTGGAGCCGGGACTCGTCTCAGTGGGAATGTGCGGCAGGTTGGGTTTGCTCTCCGTGCCCTGTGATCCCTCAGGATCATCTGTGACCCCCCTGCTCCAGCCCTTATCTCCTCCAGTTTGGTGGTGGCTCAGTAACGCGGTTCCTCCGTGTGTTGCAGGTGGGGAAACTGAGGCACTGAGTGGGGTGGGGACTCTCAGATATGCGGAATAGCTGCTGTAATCCGAAGCCTGGGAGGCTTGCCAGCGCGTTTGCCTTGCGAGAGGGGCTGTGGGACACCCGAGGGATTGGGTTTACTTCCTTCCTGGGTTTTTCATGTCTGAGGTTTGAGTTTTTCTTCCCCCGCCCGGCACTTTAGTGGAAAAATCGCCCTTTAAGAGGGTCCCTGGGCCCTGTCGGGTCAGACCCCTTCACACCTCATTGCTCGTGTGCCGCTCGCCCTGCGCCGTCATCCTGGGGACGGGAGGGAAACCGACAGGTGTTAAACTTTAAACGCGGGCTCCACGCATTTGGTGCCTCCCGATGATGCTTCTCTTCCTTGCGCCGTTCCCTCCCCTTGTGTGAGTGCGTGCAGGGAAATTCACCATGACCTGCCGTGCTCAGCGATGGAGCTGGGCAAGCCCCTTGTTGCATTCACCATGATGCGCCATGCTCGGCAATGTAGCCGGCCGAGCCCCTTGTTGCATTCACCGTGATGTGCCGTGCTTGGCGATGGAGCCGGCCGAGCCCCTCGTTGCATTCACCATGATGCGCCATGCTCGGCAATGGAGTCAGCCGAACCCCTCGTTGCAGTCACCACGATGTGCCATGCTCGGCGATGGAGCTGGGCGAGCCCTTTGTGGTGTTTGCCGTGCCGTGCTCGGCGATGGAGCTGTCGTGGCATCGCGGTGAAGGGCTGCCCAACCCCTCCGTCGGGATCACAAGCAGCTGTTGCTTTCCTGGGCTCCGTTCAGCTTCTCTGTCCCTCCTTCATCCCTCTGATCGCCCTCCCCTTTGTGCATCCGCAGGTGCTGACGACGCTGGGGAGCCGCGGTGAGTTCTGCTGACCCGGAGCCTTCCCGGCTGGGGCCGAAGGCCATCGCAGAGGATGAGGATCCTTCCCAGCCCGGGGATGCCTTCGCTGGTCTCTCTCGTGAACCTCCTTTCCGTGCTGCTCATAGGCTGTGTGGCTGAAAGTAAGTGACACTGCTGTCCCCTGCCCCTTCTTTTCATCGCACGTGGGGAGCAGGATTGAGCGTTTAGAGCCAGCAAATGTATCCCAACATTTTTAGCATTAACGAAGTGCTCCATACCTGACAATGTCCCGATTTTCCAGCGTCTTTAGCTTCACACCAGTGCCTTCCTGTTGTTCCAGTCCCACCTTAGAGGGACATTACTGGTCCTTGCAACCTGCTTTGAATCTCAAGTTGTCCCTAAAACTGCCAAAGAGCTGGAGAGACGGGGAGAACTGCCTGATGGCTCTTGTTGGAACCTTCCTCCCCTTCTCCCAAGCCCACCTGCCCCCAGCTCACCCGCATTGTCCCCTCCTGCTCGTGTCTGTCAGGCACTGGTGGCCGTTGTCACGTTACACACGAGGGCTGGATTCAGAACAACAGCCAAAGAAAAAGCATTATGTTTCTCCTTCCCCTGAGTGAACCACTTCCAGTTTAACACAATTTTTATCTTCGCTGCCTTTCAATTCTTGCTTTAAAAAATGAAAAGGGGAAGAAAAAAAAGAAAGTGAAAATCTTCAGCGACTCAAATGTAATGTTCCTTCAACATGAAGGCTGATCACTCGGGATCAGCGGGGAATAGACTTTTCCAAGCTGATTGAATTATGACTTTTTTTCCTCCCCAGCAAAGCTGCTTGAAGCTGGTGAGAGGGCCGCTCTGGTCAGCACAGCCCTTGACAGCTTTTAACGTAATCGCTTCGTTATCAGGGTTTATTAAGATGACGCGGTCACCGGGGATTGAATGGATCCTCGACCTTTTGTTGCTGGGAGATTTGTTTTGAACGTGGCTTTCTCTCTGCTCTGCAGCAGGCGAGTGTGCTCGGCGCTGCGGGCTTCTCAAAGTCATGGCTGTGTGATTTTTTACCGTGGTTCTGGTTTTCCCTGGAGGAAACAAACGCCTCGTCTGTCCCTGTCTTCTGTGGGGTGGGATTTGCTCAGAGATTCCAGCCGAACTGGGAGATCCCACGTGCGCTCTCGCTGCTGTGAAGCACTTGTGGTGAGATGTGTCCTCCGGAAGGGCTGGTGCTGGTCGCTCACAGAAAGCACCAGTGGTGCAGACCGAGCTGAAGCCCGTCCCTGCCCGCACACACCTCGCTGCCAGCCGCCAAGTTTCTCTGTCCTGTAGTCCTGCGGTGTCCTCAGATCCTGAACTGTGAGCTTTTGTGCTTTTGTTCTTCCTCTTGCTGCTCGCAGATGTGCATACGGGAGCTGTGCAGGTTGCAGGGCTCAGTGTCTGATGTGGGGTTGCTCATCCCTGCCTGATCACAGAATCCCAGGATGTCAGGGATTGAAGGGACCTGGAAAGCTCATCCAGTGCAATCCCCCCATGGAGCAGGAACACCCAGCTGAGGTTCCACAGGAAGGGGTCCAGGCGGGTTTGAATGTCTGCAGAGAAGGAGACTCCACAACCTCCCTGGGCAGCCTGGGCCAATGTGTGTGTTCACTGATGTGCAGGCATCATCTCTCCTCCCAGCCCATCAGCACCTCTTGCCCTCAGGGATGCTCCCCCTTGTTTGCCCATTGTTTGAATTGCTCTGCAGCTGTTGCTCTCTGCCTGGTGATGGTGAGTTGATCCACTCCTGATTTTGGAGGGGCTGCCGAACTCACGCTGCTCTGCGGTGCCAACAGCAAGCAGCTTTGTCTGTCACAACCGCGGGGACCGCGTGAGGAGCCGTCACTCTGTTCTGACAGTGTCCTCTCCCATCAGATGGCCCTGGGCTCTGTCACGCTGCCTCTCGCGTAATCCCTTGGCCAGCATCCATTCAGCTGGCGCTTGCCACGTCGCCAACCCGATTTCCTGCCCTAGTTCACCCGCGGGGTTCCGAGGACTCGCAGCCCGGGGCGAGCGATGCCGGGCAGTGCCGGCCCGTGTCCCCACCGTGCAGGTAGGAAACCCCGGGACGTTGGCTCTGGAGGCGTCACCATCTTCCCAGCTCCCCTTGCAGCTGGAGAAGCTGTGGCCTCTGCAATCAAACCACCATTAAAACACTTCCCTTGTTTCCTAGGCTAATTGATCTCAGTCAGTGATTTAAATCTTTCTATGGCAGGAACATTCTATTTAAAGGAAACTGCTATTTAAATTAAAAAAACCAAAGCACCACGCTGCTTTTTTGCCTGCTGTTCTTCCTTGTGAAGCTGAAGAGGGTAATAATTGAAAGGTACAAAGCAAACCTGTTTCTTCACTTTTTCTTCAGTTGCATACGGACACTTTCTTTGTTTCTTCTGTATGGCCAAGGGCAGCCGTACACCTGGAATTGCTAACTCCAGGGTGATTTTCAATTGCCTCTAATGAAATGGAATGTATTATTGTTTCGTTAAGGATTCAGCTGGTCGTATGAGTGGCATCAGTTGATGTTACTGCAGTTAGTTAGGGGAGGCCGTCCCCAGAGCTGTGCCACTCAGAGCAGATAAAATCCAGACAGCACCGACAGGCACACGAGGTCTGGGGAGGGGAACAGTTCCCCAAATTGCTGACACACGTGGGCACAGAACCAAGCCTTGTGTTTTGTGGTTGTGCACCCAGCCCGAGTCGTACAGCCCCAGCACCTTGGAGCGTCCCCTTTTGTGCCCACAGCGGGTCGGTCTCATCTCTGCGCTGTTCTGCCCGTGCTGGTCAAGTTGCAGCTGCGTCTGTTGGGGCTCGGGGCAGCGGTCAGGTCCTCCTGCCCTCCTGTACCACCGAAGGCACAATGTGCCCGCTTTAAGTGCTCCTCAGTTGCAGATAAAAAAAACACTTACTGTATAGAAATGCGGTGATTTTTATAACTGAAGGCAGCATGCTTGCTATTTTCAAGTGGATTTTTTCCCATTGATTAAACCTATGCGTTTTACAATAGTGCTTCGCTAATTGGTACTTTGCATACACTGGAGGCTGGTGTGTGGCTCTCTCCGCCCCGGCAAAGATTTAATAGCAGATGCAGTAGCAACATTACTTATTACTCAGGTTTCCTTCCTTTTATAAATCACGTTATAGAACACTTACTAGCACGCTCCGAAGTATTACCATAAATAATTAAAACTAAATCGCAATTGACAAAATAAAAGAGTAAAGCCCCTTTTATGATGCATTACCCTGGCTTCCTTCCCTTTTAATTGCCCTTGCTCCCTTGTTAATTTGCGGAGCGCAGTAACTCATGGCGGGGTCCGTGGGGCGGGCGGCAGATGGCAGTGAGGGCTGGAGCTCGCATGCGGAGGGTGGAAAACGCTCTGGTGGGCTGAGAAGGGAGCTTGTGTGGACTTAGAGTGACTTACACACGTGTGTGACTCCTCTGGTGGTCCCCGCTGTGTTCTCATCCCCGGAGAATGACCCTCTGTGGTAGAGCTCACGGTGTTTAGCTCGGGAGGGCTCAGCTTTGATCTGCGGTCGGCCAGGACAGCGCTTGTCAGATAAGATGGCAGGAAAAATCAAGGAGGCTCCATCTTAGGACCTGATAGACACGTTAAGACGACATCAGTGGGAAGTGAATCTTTCTGTGCTGCAGAGACCATTTCTAAGTGTTGGAGGCTGATGGGTGGCAGTGCAGGAGCGCCGTGCTGAGGGGAGGAAGGTGTTGAAATGTGGGGCTGAGGTGCCCACAGCAATTCGGTCCCTGTGCCGGGGATGCTGCAGAAAAGCTTTAACCCGTGGTGTGTGCGGGCTGGAGGGGCAGCAGGAATGAAGGTGGGGGCACACAGGAGGTGGTGTAGTCAGCTGGTGGAGTTTCCACGTGCTGTTGCACACCGTTCCGTCAGTGAGTGGAGCCCAGCGGTGCGGCAGAGGAGGCAGCGGCTGAGCCGCGTCCTCCAGCAGCCAGGTCCCTCTTGCTGCTGCTGTTCCCACGGCCCAGTGGCTGTTGTAAGCATGGAAACCCTGCTCTCCTTATTCCCGAATTGCCCTTTCCTTCCCCACCTGCTCTGCCGCCATCCAGCCCGCCGTTACTGAGGGTTCTGGACTACTTGTTCCACTCAAGGACATTGAATTAAGCTTCTATGTCACCTTGTTTAAGTGCCTGATTAAATTAAACCTTGCCTGCCTGGATTCAGTGATGTATCTCTATTTTTATTATGATTTTCTTTTCTTTCTTCTTTTTCGATAACTCAAATTGAAAAGTTGGTGTCTTCTGCAGGACCAGGAGAGGAAATAAATCATGTTGTGAAAGAGCTTCCTCGGGGCCGGCCGGGCTGTCAGCGCCGGTCGCAGCTGTGCCCCGCGCCGGGGATGCTCAGCACATTAATCCCCGCTGAGGAGCACCTGGGGACGGCAGAGCCGCGGGGGTTCGGGACCAGTCATGGGTGTCTCCTGCTAACGGATCTATTCCCAACCAGAGGGTCTTGCTGCTCAGCTCCATTAGATGGCTAAGTTAGGGGAAAAGAACATCTGTTGGTTGTGTAAACAAGCGGCTTGTGTGAAAATGTCATCGGCGTAGTATTTGTGGTAGAGAAAGTGTCTTCACCATACCTGGATTGGTTTTTTTACTCTGTGTCAGGGTTTCCCAGGAAGCCAATACTTATTTCTTTGTGACTTTGCCCCCACACGCTGCCAGAATCTTCCTGCTATCTCACCAGGACCCTGCCCACAGCAGCTTTTCATCGGCCCACCAAGGTCCGCGTGGTCGTGGCTTTTCCAGACCGACTAGATACGAACCTCCTGGGTCACCAAAGGGAATCTGCAAGGGTATCCTCACCCTTTTTGTGGCCTGGCAAGCCCAGTGTTATTCTTAGAAGGCAAAGCAGAGTGGTTTTCAAGGACGCCCGACCAGAGGAATGTCGTTCTTCGGTGTGCGTGGGATGGAATCTGGGCTCAAGCTGGCCTGAGAGACACGGGCTCCAAAGAACAGTTGTATTTACTCTGTGCCGCTCTTCCCCTCCAGTCAAGGATGTTCTCTTGGAACATAATTGGTCCCAGTTCCCACCTTAAGAGCTGTGATGTTCCCTGCACTGCAGCTGCCTTTAATTTTTTGGAGATTGTTTTAAAGTTCATGCAAACAGTCACGTTTTGTGCCATCTGCTGCATGCGGTGGAACAAACCCCAGGATGGGCAGGCACTGGGATGAGGAGCGTCCTCACCCTTCTCAACCCTGCTCCTGCTTGTCTACATTGGCTTTGTGGAGCGAGGGCTTCTCTTGCCACGGTGTTGCCCGGTGTAATTAGTCTCGGTTTTGCTTTGGGGTTCTCAGCCTGCAAACGCTAAATGGTCGCGTTAGGGTTTGGCAGAGGAGCCCCCTGTTCCGTCCAAGGGCTCAGCAGCTACCAGCGTGGCGGTGAAGAGATCACAGCTGACCCAGACCTGAAGGTTGCCAGGAGAGAGCATTAGAAATATCATTTGGACACCTACCGCTAAGATTTTGAAAGGGGATATTGCAGTGAATGGTTTGAACTGTTGACATGGAGTGTGGATTAACCTGTTTGCACAGTCTCATTGCGTAGAGATTTGTTAGTATGTCCCATCTTGCGCTGTTTCATACGGGGTGGGGTAAACCAGCGCTGCTCGTTTCATCTGAAATGCACAGAGTCGGTTCTGTTTCCTTTTGAGGCCGAGAGGAAAAGCAAAGCTTTAAAGAGGGAAAAAATAAATAGAGGGAGCTGCGGCTGGTTTAGCATTCTACAAAGTTTCTCTGAGTCCTCCAAACCTTTAATTGACTCAGGAGCATAAAATTGAGAAGGGGAGAGAGGGAGAGAGCGTGCGGAGTGGCACGAGCGATTTGAATAATTTATTGTCCTTTGAAGTTGCAAGAGAAATTTCAGCTGCCTTGGGGAGTAATTTCTCCCCATTCTGAAAGGGTTTCTCCTTATTTTAAACTCATTCAGAGGATGATAGTTTTGCATTTTCTGCATAATTAATGAGCACAACTCCCCCCACCAGTCTCACACAACCTCTAAAGAGTGGTGATGAAACTTGGTGGTTTTTTTAATTAATGAAGTCAAATTAATTTGGCTACGTCCTCTTCCTCCCTCACCTCCGTTAGAATTCATGGATTGATTCATAAATTAGGCTGAGGTGCCAACACTTCCAAGTCTTTAGCCTGGCCTTTGATTGCTTTCAATGAATTTCTCAGAGGTGGTGTTGGTTTTGTTCCGTTCAGCTCGTAAAGATCACCTGGAGACTGGATCTCGTGTGATCGCCGGTGAGCCTGGAAGATCCATCCTTTGGCTGCCTGGGTGTGTAGGGTCTGCTTGGTTTTGAGGGCTTTTCATGTGGGTTTGATGGTTGCTCTGATAATCCCCTTTCCCTCTAAGATCTGCTAATTGTGGTTAATTCCAGTAGCTGCCACTTGAGGGACCTGGGAGGAGGAGGCTCTTCTGCCCAGAAGAAACCATCCCTTGCATCTCTTGGAAGGTGTCAGACACCAAGAGAAGCCCATCCTACTAAGACAATATATAAAGGAGCTCATCTTCACAGAATCCCAGAATGTCAGGGGTTGAAGGGCCCTGGAAAGCTCATCCAGTGCAATCCCCCATGGAGCAGGAACACCCAGCTGAGGTTCCACAGGAAGGGGTCCAGGCGGGTTTGAATGTCTGCAGAGAAGGAGACTCCACAACCTCCCTGGGCAGCCTGGGCCAGGCTCTGCCACCTTCACCATGAAGAAGTTTCTTCTCAAATTTAAGTGAAACCTTCCTCAGTTACTGCCTTTGACAGAAGAATTGAAGGTGTCATTGCTGCCACTTTTCCATCTCTCATCCGTTGCACTGTATTTCAGCCTCACTGAATCTCTCGTTATCCCAAAGCTGCATTTTTAGCTTCCCGTTGCTGGGAGTTCCCAGCACTGTTCCTGGACTCTCCGTTTTTCCTTCTTTTGTGTTGATGTGCCCACTAGAAATCTGAATGGTGATTATTGTGGTTCAAAGACAGGAGTTGTAATGACTCACGTGGTAGGAGTCAGGGTTCGTGATCGTTAAGGGCTGTGTTCTTCATTAGTCATGGCTTCATTAGGGTTTGGGTTCTTGTTTTCCACATCTCCCATCCTGAGCTCCCTTGACATCCTGATGAGCGGTACAAACCCACTGTGTGTTCTGAAAACCCAGGGAAAGGTGTTTCAAGTGTAAATGCACAGAATCTCCCTTTTGTTCCATGGAAAATATGGGCTGAAGTCTTTTACCCGAGGTCGGACAGGAATAGCGTAACACGCTTTTGAAAATACCCCAAATTCTGTGCTCTGTGTATTGCTCCTTCCGCTTTCCTTGTAGACCAGACTGTGTCTCTTCCCTGGAAAAAAGCAGACAACAGCTAGTAAGTGGAAGTCGTATAGCTTTTATTTACAGGAGTAAAACAGCAGAGTTTTAACAGATGATATATTACTTATCTGATGTGCCTTTTGTCCCCAAATGATCCATACACGCGCGCATTAGCCAGCAAATCTCGATGGGGCTCATTCCTGTGGTAGCGAGCGAGGTGAGGCCGGGGACCCAGCTCCGGGTTTACATTTTCCAAAGGTCTTTGTCATATCACTAAAGCGAGGATCAGAACTGATCTCCCCGATCGCATCCTTGGGGCTTCTAGCCCTGCGCTTTCTCTGAACGACCATGAGATGCAGAAGCTTGTAGCGGTTTGTTTTCCCCATCGCCGCTGACTCTGCTGTCACTTTGCGGTGGCGCAGGACCTCTGCTAGGCTATATTAAGATGGCAGGGCCCCCCGGGACTTGAAATCCTTGCTCGTTAAGCTTTTTCTTCTTTCAGGCTTGTCCCATAGGAGGTGGTTTTTCATGTTCTGGTATCCCCCATGGACTCTGATTCTTCCATGACTCAAACAGCGCAGCAGAAGTTGAGTAAAGAGCTGAGTCCTTTCTGTCCGTGTCTTTTCTAGGTAGGGGGTGGATCGAGCTTCTCCGGGCTGCCAATATCGATGACACGGCTGGAGCAGAAGCTGTCCCAGCAACATGGCAAGGGGAGGGAGAGCTCCCCGCCTTAAGCTTCTGATTGCAAACAGTCCAGGATTGCTGTCATGACACTGATGGACAAGGAGCCCTCATTAAGTTGCCAGGACGGCTCCTTGCGTATCCTGCTCCTTTTGCTCTGGGTCGTTATGCCCTGTTATAGGACTTGTGGACAAATACGGAGTGAGATGTTGTTACAGTTGATTGAAAGCTCTCGTGTACCCGCAGGGTCGCGTTGCTGAGGTGCGTGTGCTCCTGTGCTCGCTGGCCCTTCGGTGGCCGATCCCAGGGCTGCCCCGACAGCGTCGCTTGTCTGCTCACGAGGAGCAGCGTTCTTCTGGCGTTGTGTGGTAGTGCCAGAAGGTGAATAGAATCCCAGCCGGAGGCCCATCTGTGTCGCCACCTACGTGCTCCTTTACCTGTCAGTTTGATTCGTTCCGGGAGGGAGGGTGCAGCCACTCCAAATTGGTAAGAGAAGGGAGGTGGGGAAACTGAGGCATGGGGAGAAGATATCTGTGTAGAGAGAATGCATAGAAGAGCAAAACTCTGGTTTGTATCTTCTAGATCACATTCCCCCATGCACGTACTCCATCCTTTCCATCCTTTCTTGCCTTAGGTGCAGAGTCCCATCCTTTGCCATCCTTTCTTGCCTTAGGTGCAGAGTCCCATCCTTTGCCGTCCTTTCTTGCCTTAGGTGCAGAGTCCCATCCTTTGCCATCCTTTCTTGCCTTAGGTGCAGAGTCCCATCCTTTGCCATCCTTTCTTGCCTTAGGTGCAGAGTCCCATCCTTTGCCATCCTTTCTTGCCTTAGGTGCAGAGTCCCGTTCTGATGCTGTCCTGCCGTGTTTGCTGCCCTTTACTGCCAGAAAAGCCAGATCACTTCACCCCGGTGTTAATTCCCCATTTCTCCTGCATTAAACTGAAGCCCCGTGGTGCTCCAGGCTGTGACAGCACAGCCCTCACAGGATGGGTTGTTTCTGGTGTGTGCGGGTTACACAGCCTGAAGAACCAGATCCCAGCTTTCCTGTGATAAGGAAGGAGAGGAGAAAGTGGTCCAAAATATCATCCCACTGCCCGTAGGACAGGAACAGCGCTCCCTCCTATCCTCTCGAGCCATTTGCATCCTGTAAATGTGTATCATTACAACGTGCCCTATAGATTTGCATAAATCACAGTTGGGAGAGTGTTTTTGTAATCTGCAACAGTGACAAATACCCTTTGCGCTATGGAGAGAGGTGCATCCTTTCCATAGATACGACGGGCGATGGTAGCCTGGAGAAGTCCTGCTGAAACTGCATGACTTCACACTAGCTGCTGTTCCCATGTGATAAGACAGGGTCCCATCCCTAAAAACGAGCACTTTAAATAGACCAGAAGGAAGGATTACGCTTCCCCTCCAGCAGGCAGGATAACGTGGTTTTTCTCACCTTGGGTGTCAGAACTAGAAATAGATCTTCGGTAGCCTGAGTCTTCATCCTGGCTCCACTGCTTCTCCTCTTCCAAAGGGTCTGTAGCTGAGTGCATTGCAAATAGGAGCCTGAAAGCTTTGTGGATGTGCCAGATCCCCAAAATCACAAGCTGCTCAGTGTGGTGGTGGCTGTGAAGGCTCTGCAGCCTCACGGGCCGAGGGGAGCGGTGGGAGCTGGCAGGACAGGGGTTGTGTAGTAAAACTGCATGAAACGAGTCCTTGATCTTTCTCACCCGTTTTCTCCTTGCGTTAAATCCCACGCGGGGTCGCATCCTTCACTGCTGTCCTTCATTCTCTGGGACCTTGCTAGAAGGGAGCGGGATAATCTTTCAAATGACATTCCCTCCTGCCCAAAGGGAAACGCCTGCGTTCCCTTCTGTATAACCCGGCTTTTCTGCAGCAGGTGAGGCTTTGGTGGCTCAGCAGCAGGGGAACAGCAGGGTGGAAGGGCTTCACTCCTAAAGAAACGTCCTCGATCTTTTTTTACCCTCCTTTCCCAACCTTGCCAGGCCCATCTCCCCGAAGGGAGCCAAGAGCTGCTGACAGTAAGAGGAAATCTCTGTCTGAAGCCTATAATTATCCTGTCTGCCTTCCCAGCAAAGGCCAGTTGGGGAGCGAGCACGCTCCTGTTTCACGGATCAGCCCGAGTTCTGCTGCCTCCCCAATTACTGCTTAATGGACTTTTTATGATGATAAGACGGCTGGGTTGGGGAAAAGTTATTGACGGGGAAATGGAATATAATTCACTCCTTGTTTGTTTGCTCTGTCAGAAAACCCTCATTTTAATTTTATTTGTAAGGCACCGAGAAACAGCCCTTGGAAAAAAAAAAAGTGCAAAATGTGTCAGTAAAGCCCTGAATTTCAAGGGGGCCGTAGGCTCTGCAGGACCTCCCCGGGGGGTGTTTTCGGTCTTGTTGAGCGTCTCCATAGAGACTCTCCCCACAGCCTCCATCAGTCCTGCTCTCGCTTTGTAGCTCTCACTCTTCTCATGAAGAAAAATGGAAATGATGGAGCCATCCTTCTTGCCTCTACCTCTCCTGCGAGCTCCCCCGCTCCCTAATGCTGCTGCTTTGAAATACGTCCCCATTCCAGACGTCGCATTCTTGCTCCCCACTCTCCATCTGTCTCAAATTTGGCTGCTCTCTCCTGTTTTCATCTGCTCCGTGGTTTGTCTCCTATATCTAAGCTTCACTTCCTTGCTCTGGCTCTGAACGCCTCTCCCTTCTCCATCTTGCTCCAGTTTTCTTGTATTTTCCCTGCTGATCTCTTTTCTCCTTGTCCCCGCTGATCCTTTTGGATCTTCTCCCCTTTCACCCCTCTTTGGATCTTCTCCCGCCCTGTGTTGGTCAGTGTGACAGAGCTGTCCCTCTGCTCCCGGGCTGTCCCCAGCTGCTCCCCTCCAATGCAGGGCACACGTGTGTCAAACACATTTCCTAACCCAGCAGACAAACACTCGGTGCGTGGCCGGACCCGGGTCGCACGTTCCTGGAGAGGTTTTCAGCAGGGGAGATGAAAGCATCACCACCCTGGGCTACAGATCAGGGAGCACCTTGTGCTCCTTCTCCAATTGTGGGCCTGTCAGCAGCCGTGGAGAACAGAGATGGAGTTTCACTACATCAGCAGAACGTTTCAGCCCCAAAACCAAAGGGAAGGGGGGGTTTAACCCATTCCATGTCAGTGGGAAAGCCATCGGATTCTTTCCTGGTCGCTCTTGAAGTTACCCGGGGCGAAATAGTGAAGGGAGATGTCCCCATTGAAACCGACGCGTCCTGGTTGCTGGGAGATGGCAAAGCTTTTATCTGGCTTTTGTATTTATCTTCTTCTCCCACCAAGAAGTGGAAAAAGGTCCCTGAGTTCTGCCTCTAGTGATTTTTTTGGTGGTTATTTTGTTTTGTTGGCATTGCGGTATTTAGAGGCCGTAGTTTTGCGCAATACCACCTAGGATGTCGAGCGCCGAACGGGTCTGTTCTGAGACCAGCCTTGGCTCCAAACTGCTTGCAGTGTCTAGACGAGACAGGCAGGCAGGCAGGTGTGACAAATGGGGATTGTCACCTCCGCACTACGTGTGGCAGCCTGAGGTGCAGGGAAGGGCGAGTGCCCAAGGTCACCCGAATTTACAACAGAGCAAGAGACCTGAATCCCAATTACGGGAATCATCTGGAGCCTGGAAGAGCAAATCGGGGTGTGTTAACACCAACAGCAAAATAATATTGACTGTAAATGGCTTAACGGCATCTTTTACCTTCATTCTTGAAAGGTGGAGGTCGGTATATGTGTGGATGCATATACCTGCACAAAAAAGGGTGAATTTCAATCTGTTCGGTATTTTTGAGCTGGGATATAGGTTGCCATTGGTTAACACACCCTGAATCTCTCGTGCACCGTGGGCAGCTCTGCAGGGAAATATGGGGCTCAGCACCACGGGGCTGTTTGCCGAAGGTTGGCCAGGAACGGTGGGCGAAGGGCTGGCAGCCCCTGCGTTCAGGAGGGCTGTGAGAAGAAAACAGCCAGAAAATGGCCTGCCTGCTGTGCCCTTGCTTTTCCTTTAGTTCCTCCAGCGGGTGGTGGGTACAGCAGAGAGCCCCCTCTGTTCCCCAGCGTGGGGATAATGAGTGTTTATTCACTAACGAAGGAGGAGGTGAAGCCCATGGCCGTGGGTCAGCGGGCCCGGCGCGTGGGCCTGCACCACAGCGCTGACGGCAGGCACCGCAGGCACCGAAAATGGAAGCAAAACCTTTTAAAAATACGCGTTTTGTCGCTGGCTTCCCTTTGTCTCGGTGGATTGGTGCCGCTGTGGGCGAGGGGCCCTGTCAGCCGGGCTCACGCTGCTCTGTGTGCTGGGGCCAGATGAAAGAATGAGCGGTTTGTCTTCATTTGTGGCCTATTGTTTAGGTGCTTTCCCGGGGGTGGCGAGAGGGGGGGTTGTTAAGCACAGAGGTGAATTTTGGCATCTAAAATCAAGCACCACGTCCACGATGTGGGGCTGGAGATGAAAGGGCTGGGGGGTCAGGAGGAAACAGAGACATGGAGACACCTCCATGCAGCCCCCTCAGGGAGAGCCTGTGGGGCCGGGGGACAGAGTACCCAAACCTGGGGCAAAATAATACAGTAATGTGGTAAAGGACCATCCCCTGGCCTTTTCCTTGGTGACTGTGGGGCTGAGAGTCAGGTCGTTACTATGGTGGTGGCGCCTCCAAACCTTCCCTGTGGGGAGCGGGTGGAAGAAACATGGGGGCCATGTTGTCTGTCGCACTGTGGGAGCAGCATGGAGCAGCCTTGGAGCTACATCTGGTGGGCTATAGAGCAGGAGGGAGGAACAATTTAGGTCATGGTTGTATCTCCCAGCCATTTTGGCAGCAAAGTGTATGCGGTTTTGCATCACCCATGGTGGAGAGGTGGAGGGCTGCCTGCTGCCAGCCGGTCCTGTGCCCCCCACATCCCTCTGCCCTTCAGCTCAGCTATGTTAAGCATATTTGTGCTCCTGCCTCTCTCCCACCCCTCAAATCACCTCTGGGCTCTCCATCCCTTTCTCTGGCTTTGGCTTTTGATGTTTCAGACAGGCATATGGTGGCCGGCTTGTCTCCCTCGCTTCTCATCCATCACCCGCTGTTCACCATGGCAGCAGTTCCTGAGGGACAGTTGGGTTTAAAGGGTGAGACATCCCCTCCTTTTCCCCACTCCTACATCTTTCAAGCTTGCTGTAAAGCTTCTCAGACTGTTTTGGCATCTGTGTATCATTACATTTTCAGAACTTTTTCTGCTTTGGTGTCACGTGAAAGAAGGAAGGAAGGAGAGGTGAGGCAGGCAGATTTTCTCCTTCTGTGAGGAAAGCTGCCATGGTGTGCAGCCCTTGCACGTGGGCTCCTGTCCTCCGTGCTCCTCTGGTGTCCCGAGGGTGAGGAGGAGACCCCACCCTTACCACCTTGCAACTTCTTCTCAAAATCTGTGTTAGAATTCACAAAATCCCAGCAGTGAACGTCTCTTTCCCCTGGCTGTTGCTTTTGGGAAGTGCGTGGGCGATGGGTGAGAGGTTCGCTTTGACTTGATGGCTTTCCTGTGAGTCCTAGAGAAGAATCACAGGTACACAGCAGCCATCTGGTCTTTTCGACCTCTCCGGATGCCCAGACCCCCCTTGTAGTAGGAAAATTCTTTTAAGCTCCAGGTTTTTCCATTCCTGTTTTGATACTGCAAATAAAAACCCCGCAGGTTCTGCTACTTTGCCAGCAGAGGAAGGGGAAAAAGCAACATCTCTTGTGACCGCTGGGCCTGGATGGAGCTCAAACTCAGTCTGTCCAAGACTTGTTGTCAGGTTTTCACGAGGGAAGATTGGTGAAGTGATATAAAATCTGCCGGGTTGCAAGTAAACACCCACCTCTGATTTTTATTTATTTATTTAAACCCGAGGTCCTGCAGTCTTGGTAAGTGAGGAGAAACACATCAAAGCCCTCCTGAGCGGGCTGGCAGGGTTTCGTTTTCGCATGGCACCTCGTTCCTGCCCTTTTGAGGCTTCCAGAGCCGTTTGCGGAGCTGAAGGGTGAAGTTCTAGAGATGTGTTTCACGGCGAGCGGGCCTGGCGCGGCGGGCTTGGCTTCAGCTCCATCTCGTCGGCACCTTCGCTGCGATGGCGCCCGCGTTCTCCTTCCCGGGGGAGAGGGTGGTGTGCGGCTGGCGTGGGACGGAGTGACAAGTGACGGGGGCTGTGGGATTTGATGGGGGGGAAGAATCGCAGTCTGGAGCTCAGAGGCTGAGGCAGTTTTAAAATCAACAGTTTTGCTTTGATTTGCGCTGGTTTTCTTTTCCAAGTGAGTAGCGAAATGGAATGGATTGTTTGATAGGGGGTTTTGTTTGGTTTCTTTTGTCTGTCAGTGCCTGAGTTTATTATACATAGTTTATTATAGATGGTTCAGCATCGCAAAAGCTCAGAAAAGCCGTGTTCACGGAGCGACTCCGCTTCCCGCTCCCACACGCTGAGTCAGCAGAGCTCCCCAAAATGGGGTGCTGAGCAATGACTCCCAGGGTCACTCTCTGCTTTTTGGAGCGCTGTTCCTTTCTTCAGGACAGAAATAGAATGTTGTTTTTCCCCTCAGCTGTGCTGTCATCATCCTGCTCGCGCCCATTTAGATGTATATGTGACATTAAGGATTATTAGGGGCTTTTATTTTAGGAAATGAACTTGCATCAATAAAGTGTTCTTAAAAGCCCTGGATGTTCTTGGCTGTACCTTAGAACTGACTTCTGCAAGCTCTTCAGATACCAACGGAGAAGAGGGGAAGGAAGTCAGGCGGTGGGCAGAGTGAGCATTAATATTTTAGCCTGGAGCACAGTCTGGATTTTGCCTTTCTCAGATGGAACGCAGATTCCCCAGTGCCGGTACCTCCAGTGGGACTGGCTCGCTAACCTTTAGCTGTAACATTGCAAAGACGACTCTGACCTCTAAATATAGATTTGGATATTTATAAATCCCGTGCTTTGTACACACAGCATTCGGTGGGACGTAAACAGCTCCAGCAAATTGTATTTACCTCCAGCATGGAAACAAATGCTTGATTGCATCACATGAGCTTGCTCAGTGACTGTTATTTATATACTGCTGGCCACACCAGGCAGGGAAGGGGGAAATGCTCCCTTTTGTCTTTCGACCCCTAGAAGACGCTGGAGACTTCACTCCATTTGCCCTCTTAAACTCTTTGGTAGGATCTTTACATCTTATTTTATAGACTCGGAGTGCGTACATGTAAATACACACATTTCAGAGTCATGTGGTGTACTTTTCTCAAGAATAACAGACGGCAACTTTATGATCTGAGCGATTTTATTTGAACACAGCTGTGGCCTCGTGATTTAAATATTTCAATAAATTTTAAACTAACTAGATGAGAGGAAACGGTGCGGGGAAAACAGGTTAGAGCGCGGAAGGAGGATTCTCTGAGGACAGAGGCAATATGGGCTCTGCATGAATATTCCTGACCTCGTCTTCCTCTCCTGAGAAGGTTCTTGATGCCATCCTTGGTCAGAAAGCCCGTCCAGCATCCTCTCCTCATTGCAGAGGTGCTCTTGAAAGCATCAGAGGTGGATGGAGATCAGCGGGGGGTGAGGGAGAGGTGCTGCGAGCTTAAGTGTTGCTCCTTTGGGTCCTTTGGCTAAACCGCAGCCCCAGGCTCTGCGAGTGTGTTCAGGCATCGCTGCACCTTCGAGCATCTGGTTACGAGAGGACTTGGAGGAGCTTTCGGCTTCTTCCTTCAGCAGCGTGAGCTGCTCGTTTTCCTGAGGTGTCTCACGATGGGGCGGGAGCTGCAGGAGGAGACTGCAGGCTGGGCTTGCCACAACCAGGTTGTTTTGAAGTGATCACAACTTCCATTTGGTGACCTGTATCCTCTCAATGTGCCAAAGCGTGGCGTGCCCGCTCCCATGTGAATCCCAGAATCCCAGAGTGTCAGGGGTTGAAGGGACCTGGAAAGCTCATCCAGTGCAATCCCCCCATGGAGCAGGAACACCCAGCTGAGGTTCCACAGGAAGGGGTCCAGGCGGGTTTGAATGTCTGCAGAGAAGGAGACTCCACAACCTCCCTGGGCAGCCTGGGCCAGGCTCTGACACCCTCACCGGGAACAAGTTTCTTCTCAAATTTAAGTGGAACCTCCTGTGTTCCAGTTTGCACCCATTGCCCCTTGTCCTGTCACTGGTTGTCACCCAGAAGAGCCTGGCTCCATCCTCCTGACACTGACCCTTTCTATATCTGTAAACATTGAATGAGTCCCCCCTCAGTCTCCTCTTGCCCAGCTCCAGAGCCCCAGCTCCCTCAGCCTTTCCTCCCACGGGAGATGCTCCACTCCCTTCAGCATCTTGGTGGCTGCGCTGGACTCTCTCCAGCAGTTCCCTGTCCTTCTGGAACTGGACACCTGTTCCAGTGAGGGCCAGGGGAGAGCTGTGCAGATAAAACCAGAGCTGTACTACAACCCAAAGAGCTTTCCCATCCTAAAGCCACCGCCATCAACCTGTTTCACAGCATCATCCTCATGGTCCTCCTCCCACCTCTTACCCCTGCCTTGGCTATGTGCCTATAAATCTCCCCCATTCCTTGGCGTTTTGGTCATCTGGTAGAATGTGGGGAGTGCACTTCAGTGTTTCTAGGTGTTGTTTGCAGCTGTACCAGCTTTTGGTGATGGTCATTAGATGGGCTTTGCAAGGGCAATTTCCCCTGTGCAAAACAGTTTAAAAGTCCACTTTGCAGAAGTAGAAGAAGCTTTGCAAGATCATTGCATTAAAATCTCTTTTAGGATCAAGCCCTTAATCATTTTGTGCTGTAGCTTCTTCGTATAGAAAATGGAGGTAAAAGGCTGTTCCTAAAAGACCAAGAGGTTTAATTTAATCTGAATCGATTAGAGAATAGCAGTGACAATGCTACTATTAATTACAAACAGTGTTTATTAGAGTTTGGCTTTCCTTGTGCCAATCACGGTGTTTCATTTCTTCTTGCAGGTCCCCCCGTGTTCATTAAGAAGCCTGTGGACCAGATCGGCGTGTCGGGAGGGGTGGCCTCCTTCGTGTGCCAGGCCACCGGGGACCCCAAACCACGGGTCACCTGGAACAAGAAAGGGAAGAAAGTGAACTCGCAGAGGTTCGAGGTAAGAGGTGGCCTTGAAATGCACGTCTGTGGATGTATAAAGAGGGAGAGACTGACACAAAGCAGCTCCTGCTCCTCTTTGGCCGCTCGCAGACACGATAATAAAGGGAGGTTTGGAAGGGGAGGAGTTTTAACAGCAGGAGGAGTGAAATGCAAGCTCTTGGCCATGTCAGCGGCTGGGTTTGTTCCAAAGCAAGACAGAACTTGGCTCGCTTACATTATTGGAGTTTTTTCTTTTGTTTTGTTGGGCTTTTTTCCTCTCCTGGGATGTAATATAAAGTGCTCTTCCTTCCCTAAGAAACCCCAACTAAGCTGGTATTTCTTCAGCTCTGTAAATGCACCTTTCATACTCATCCGTGGCTCATTATTTGAACCCTGGGACATCCTGGAGTAAACATTACAGTTGCTGGCAACCAGGCGCAAGCAATTGGCATTGTTTAGATAAAAATGAGAGTGGAGGAACAAGGACTAGGAGGTCATCCTGTGGAATTTGCTGTGGGACTCGGCCCTGGCAGGCAGCTGCGCGCTCAGAGGAGCTCTGTGCTGTCAGCTGCCCGTGCAGATGGAGGAAGAGCAAGGCAGGGGTTCCATTTTAGTTTGTTTTTGCTTGATCCGTTTCCTCCTTCATCACAGTTGTACTCTGAACACCCACCCCCCCACCATCACCACGGCTCATTCGTTTGGAGCGTTTGAGATGCACACAGAAGTTTTGGGGGGTCGGGGACAGGGTTTGGCACGGGACGGTTCTCCGGCACCTGGAGGTCAGAGGAGAGACAAATAGATGGTGTTGTTTTTGGGGTAGTTGCTGAAGTGTGTTTGCGAGCGCGCATGCTTGCGTATGTCCTGATACCGCTGTTAGAAGCTGGAATGAACCTTCTGCTCGCAGCCTAAGGATACTTACTATGTGTGTGCCTCTCTTTATCCCCCAGACAATTGAATTTGATGAAAGCGCAGGTGCTGTTTTGAGGATCCAGCCCCTCCGGACTCCCCGGGATGAAAACATCTACGAGTGTGTTGCGCAAAACCCTCATGGGGAGGTCACCGTCCATGCCAAGCTCACCGTCCTCCGAGGTAAAGAGCATTCCTGCCTGCTGTGTCGGTGTCACGGGGCCTTCCGCTCCTCCTTCCCTTCAGACAGCAGGACGGCTGTTACAAAATGCCCAGTTAAGGCACAAAGTCCTCCTTTTTTCTCTTTGTTCTGACCTGTCAGGTCTGTTTGTTGTTACTACCCCAGAGAGTCATAGGAAACAAAGCTAAAACTGGACAACTTTAGGAGATTTGGATGATGTGCTGAGGTTCCTTCCATTCTGAATTATCTGATGACTCTTCCCTCCCCTCCAACAAAAAGTGCTTTCCCAGGTTTATGAGCAGTGCCAGAAACTCCCCATGATTCTCCTCAGGAATGTGGCACCATTCATCCAGACACCCAAGAAAACCTTATTCCTTGAGTAATCCCTCAGTGGGCTGAGGTTGGGATAATTACGCATCTGCACGGGCTTTTGCATAGTTGGCAGCAACACCAACCTATTCCCTTGTGCAAAACACCTGTTTTGCCCTTCTGCTGGCCATCTGCCCTCTTCCCAGAGGTCCTTTCCTCCAGGCATTCTCCAAGAAATCAGTTCCCCTCTCCATTTTGTTCTGGTTCTTGGTTTCACTTGTGCCCACCACAGAGGATGTTTACATGGCCGCCTCCTTCGTGTCATCTGTTTGAAATATGCTCCCTGAACTCGATGTGGGGGAGGGAACAATATGCTATTGCTGTGGATGCCTCTGGATGTTTGCTGTTATTACCCCGGAGATCTGTAAAATTGCCGTGTGAAGCACTGAGCCAGGCTGCTTGCTAAAACTGACCCGTTTTAGGGAAAGATGAGGTGTGGTGGTCTCTGTTCAAACCCCAGGGTGATTCTGGGTGAATTGTGTGGTGGGGACCTGCCCGAGAGCTCCTGGAGGGAGTTTCCCTTGGGAACGTTGGCTGGTGGTGGAGCAGAGATGCCACAGAAAAGCCGTGGGCTTTTGAACAGGGGTACGTGCGGTAAGAGCCGTTATTTCTGCATTGAGCATCGCTAACAATGGTTTGAGGTGCTCCAGGCAGGCTGTGGTCCTCGTGGGGCCAAGTGGTCCCTCTGCCTGCGTGCCCATTGCCTTTTCTTCTGCAGTTTCACAGTTCTCTCCAAGAGCATCTAAAATCCTTTTGTTTGAGCAGACAGCGAGCGCATCCCTAAGAGCGCGGAGCGAAATTTGTGTGCAAATCCCCAGCGTACAGCGGTAAATAAAGGTCAGACGTAAAGGGCACGTGGCAAAGCCCTAGCAGCAGGAATATCCCTTCTGCTGCCCACCTGGAGGTCTCCGTCTCCTGACAGATTGGTGTAGATGCACTTAAATCTTTGTGGAGCTCCTTTGCCTGGCATTTAACCTTCTGTTGGCAGTGCGTGGTGGGATGGATCTGTCGGGAGGTTGGAGCAGTGCTTTATGCCAAGAGCGTGCCTAGCTGCCGTTATCCCAGAGGGCTGGGAGCCTCGTCCTTCACACTACTCCCATGTATTCCTTGGCAGCTGTGACGGTTTGGGAGAAGTGCCCCTGCGATCATGGTCCACATTTCTGCCGCTTGAATTGAGCTACAATGAGGGGCAAGAGAGGATGTCCTGCAGCTGCTGTCCTCACACGTCCCCTGGATTCTCGCAGCGTTTTTAAGGCACTCTCCACCAAAAAAAGCTGCAACGTATAGGAGATGATGAGCCGAGCTCAGTGACTCTCCTTGGGGACCAGGGTTCTTTGTACATGTCTTTTTGCAGCTCTTCTTCCAGTACCAGCATCATACACATGTCAGCTAGAAAGACAGATGACAGGATAGGAGCTACATCTCCCCACTGCCTGACTAATTACTCACCACAACATTATTACTGTGTGGTTTGCTCCTGCATTGTGCAGCTTTCACTAACACTCCTGTTCTCCTTGCCTAACAGAACTTTGTTCGGTAGCTGTGTTAACTGACTGTGCAAGGGCAGCTGGGGTTCCTGGTTCATTAACTTTGGGGGAGCAGTAATTAGCTGTAGACCTGGGCCCGGATGTTGTTGAAGGGCATCAAGGAAGCAGTTTTGTAGCATATATCTCCTTAATCTTTCTTTAGTTTTCACACGGTAAAGATTATCTCCTCTTTATCCACAATTTTTAGTGCTGGGCAAGTGAAAAGGGCCAAGCACAAATCCACTCATCCCCACAAAGTCAGCGCGCTGGTGTCTGTTCCTCTCTCTTCCTCCCGGCTTCTACATTCACCCACTCTCCTGTTTATCTCTTCCTTTGCAAGGCCTCCTCCTCCTCTCCATCTCCCACTGGCAGAAGGAATGCTTAGCATAAAGCTGGGGGCTGCTCCGCGCCGGGAGCTGGATGTGAGCTGGCGTGTGCAGAGCTGTCACCTTGGCGGACTGCGGAGCGTGGAAACCCGGCCCCAGCTGTCACAGGCTCCGCACGACGGGCTGTGTAGGAATCCTGCAGCCTCGGCTGGGCTGTTGCAATCACAGTTAGACATACACGTGTGTGTCTTCATGCTGCGCACATGCATGAACAGCTACGGGATTTCCTCAGCACCAGTGCAGATAAGTCTCAGGAAAAATACATTCTTCTTTCCTAGATGCAGCTGCTGAAGGGATTGAGAATAAACCCCTTTTTTATGCACGTGACTACTCCTGGCTCAGCCCCTGATAGAAACCCGCATGCATTCACTTACAAACAGGAAACTGCAGGAGAGGAAACCATTGGGAGCTTCTGAGAAGCGATGGACACCGTTCAACTATACGACATCCCTTAACACCAGCTCTGCTGCCTTGTTTGTCCTTCCTGCTCAGCTTCTCGAGGGATCTGAGTTTTGATAGGGCTGTGGAGACTTGCTGTTCTTTCCACAGCTGGCCAGACATTGTGCCTGCAAACAGATTCCTGCAGAGCCCAGAGGAAAGAAAAGAAAGTGGTTTTGGGAAGCATTTTCCACTTATTGTTGACTCCAGCTGCTGTCATTTTTCATTATAAGTGAGGCAGAAGGAAGCTGGTTGGCACAGGCGCCCCCGCTCCCAGTCGGTGTGGTTTCGCTAAGCTCCGCACATCCAGGAAAGATATATGTATTTTTAATTATTATTATTATTGCTTCCTGTATACAGATCATACTTTCTCTCTGCTTCTTCCATAGCCTGAGATGGAGATTGTGGTGCTGCAATGGATTGTGCCTGAAAGAGCAGGGCAGCCTTGCTGCAATTGCTGGTGCCAGGCAGGGGCCAGACCAGCCTTAGTTCCTCGCTCGTGGAGCCGATACAGAGAGTTCAGTGAGGTTACCCTTCGTGAGTCCTTAGGAAATGCAACGTGATCCCATCAAAACCCGTGCTTGGTCCAGTTAAATGTAATGGAAGACAATTTACCGTGCCCTGAGACGTCGCTCGCTGCATGCTGGCCAGTGTTATCTTTGCCCGAGGATTACCGTGTGCTGGAAGATTGAGGAAAATGGGCTATTAGACATGTAAGGTCTGTGGTTCTTACTGTTGGAGTATGACTCAGGCTGCTGTGGACAGGCTTTCAGTACTTCTTTTTCTAGTGATTCCCTGTTGATTTTCTTTTTTTATCAAATGTTCATACATTTCTCTAACAATTCTGGCCTCAAATTTTCCTCCTACGTTTCCTACTCCAAGAGGACATCTGGTGTGGGCACGCTTAAAGTTCTAGCGAGATCCCTGCTGTTTTGTTGGGGTTTGTAATCGTTGGCTGCAGATCAGCACAAGGTAAACAGAACTCAGTTCTAGATGCTCAGCAGAAAGCGTCGTGTCCCACAGGAGCGCGTCTTAAAGAGAAGCCGGTCCCTCTGAAATGTTACCCTGCCACTTGAAGCATTCTTGGCAGACTTGCCTCAAACTTGACTAGTTTTGTTCGTCTTGTAGTGACCTGGAAATCAGGCCACGTCGAAAGCAGATTAGTCCTGTAGCTTATGAATCATATCAGACTGATTGTAACTCAGATGCCTTTCTAAGGAGGGCACACAGGGGTACATTAGTGTAGGGAAGGCAGGGCATTACCTGCACCGTTATGGGGTAAAACACCCCTATCTAAGCACGTATTCATTGTCTGTAAGCCTGGAAGTTTGTAGTAACATTGTTAGGCTATTACTATTTTCATAGTAAAACTTTCATATCGAACTAAATGGAATCAACAGTCAGAGCGTGTTACTGAGACTCCCGGCATGTATTAAAATCATCTTTGACTGTGAAATAACAGTTAAGACAGACATGGGTCCATACATATTGATGGAAAGAACTTGTTGATGTAATTTGACAAGGCGCACGATGCCGGGATTCCTGTTGGGGAGGCGGCAGCTGTAAGGCTTCATAACAGAGCAGCAAGAAGTTTCGAGAGTGCTGGATTTTGATCCTGATTCTGTGTCACTCAAACTGCTTTGTCTCTGTGCTCGGTTCTTCCACCTTGAAGGGAGAATTGACTTCTAGGGACCAGCACCTGTGAGCTGGGCCACGGATCTCCAGAGAAGAGCGAAAAATTCCTCCTCTTCCCTTCAACAGCATCCTCATCGTGGCTTTCTGCATTCTACAGTGCGTCTGTACACGCTCACACCCTCCTTCTCCTCTAAATTATTAAACGAGTGTGCACACCCTGCAGGAAAAATAGCAGCAGCAACACCCGCTTCATCTTTCTTTATCATCCTCATTTCCAGCTCAGCTAATTATCTAACGCAGAGCTGCCACCTTCTAGAGTGACAGGGGACAGCGAGCGCCGGTCTCTGCCGTCGCCATCGCTGCCGACCCCTGTTTTCCGTATGACCGTGTGTGTGTCGGCGCGGGTCCGCGGCTCTGTCCTCCAGCAGGATTGATTATAAATGAACGCTGAAGTGCTCTGCTCTGCTCTCCTCGCCTCCCTCCTCCCCTGTTCTTTCTCACCCTACTTTGTTCAGTGGCCTTGAGATAATTCAGCAGCTTTTCATTGTAGAGGCTTTTAACAACTGAGTCGAAGGGCAGGTATGAACGAGGTATTTAGGATGCTCTGTTAATACAAGCACATGAAAACATTTGCCTGCGTAAGTTAGTGTGATTTTCAACAGCAGGCGGCTGCCCAGATGTGCCCTTGAAGCATCTTCAACTTGCATCTTGATTCTTTTGTTCTCGCGGTTGCCTGGGCTGCTTTTAGAAAGAGAATTCACAATCCAAACCATTCCTTATTTATTCGTATGGTGCCAGATTTGGGGATCGATGGCGAGGGTGGCACGGCATGTGTGTGGATGTCTTGTGGGGATTGAGTTGAGGTCGTAATTGCGTTATTACAGGGAATACAATTGTTGGGGGGTGAAGGCAGTTTCACTTTCCTGGCAGGAAGGAAATCCGAGCACTTGAATCCGTGCAATATGTGGTGTTCCGAGAGGCTTCCTCCGCCGATCTGATCCTCAAATCTGATCACGCCTCTAGTCACAGTTGTTTTAATTAAACTCAGAGGAATTCTGCACATTGTGCTGCAAGATTAACATTTTTGTTTAATTAGAAACACTCAGTAATAATAGTCGGAGCAGGCCTCCCCCAGCACACACACGCGTGCACTCGCACACACACCCTGCCAGTCAACAGGGCCGTTCTCTCCGCGGATTAATTGGTTCGTGAAAGTAGGGGACGCGGGTCTGAGGCAGGTGGAGCGGGAGAAAAGCCGTAATCAATAATGATGTCATCTGCAGCCAATGCGGCAGCAGCTCCGCGGCTCCTCACCACGCACCACCGCCTGGTCGAACAGCGGAGGGGAGGAGAAGCTGTTAACAGATCGCTCCTGGAGAGGCCGGGGTTTTGCAGCACGCGTTATCCTCACCGGCACAGGTTATCCACACCAGCACATGTTACCTGCACACGTTATCCTCACCGGCACAGGTTATCCACACCAGCACATGTTACCTGCACAGGTTATCCACACCAGCACAGGTTATCCACACCAGCACACGTTACCTGCACACGTTATCCTCACCAGCACAGGTTATCCACACCAGCACATGTTACCTGCACACGTTACCTGAACCAGTACAGGTTATCCACACCAGCACACGTTACCTGCACACGTTACCTGAACCAGCACATGTTACCTGCACACGTTATCCACACCAGCACATGTTACCTGCACACGTTATCCTCACCAGCACAGGTTGTCCACACCAGCACAGGTTATCCTCACCTGCACACATTACCTGCACACATTATCCACACCAGCACATGTTACCTGCACACGTTATCCTCACCAGCACAGCTTATCCACACCTGCACAGGTTATCCTCAACAGCACACATTACCTACACACGTTATCCACACCAGCACAGGTTATCCACACCAGCACAGGTTATCCTCACCAGCACACGTTACCTGCACACATTATCCTCACCAGCAGAGGCTATCCACACCTGCACAGGTTTTCCACACCAGCACATGTTACCTGCACACATTATCCTCACCAGTACAGGTTATCCACACCTGCACACATTATCCTCACCAGCACACATTATCCACACCAGCACACGTTATCCACACCAGCACACATTACCTGAACCAGCACAGGTTATCCACACCAGCACACATTACCTGCACACGTTATCCACACCAGCACAGGTTATCCACACCAGCACACATTACCTGCACACGTTATCCACACCAGCACAGGTTATCCACACCAGCACACGTTACCTGCACATGGTATCCACACCAGCACAGATTATCCACACCAGCACATGTTACCTGCACAGGTTATCCTCACCAGCACAGGTTATCCACACCAGGACACATTATCCTCACCTGCACACGTTACCTGCACACGTTATCCACACCAGCACAGGTTGTCCTCACCTGCACACATTATCCTCACCAGCACAGGTTATCCTCACCAGCACACATTATCCTCACCAGCACACGTTACCTGCACACGTTGTCCACACCAGCACAGGTTATCCATACCAACACACACTGCTTGGAGATGCCCACAATGCCCAAGCGCATCCTGGTGAACTGAGAACTCACAGGTTTGGTTCAGTCCCTAGTTAAAGATGTTTATGTTTCTATTTAGTACGCAATATTCTGATTTAGAGGTGGTTCAAATGCAGCAAAATGATTTCACCTTTATACGACTCTAAGTGCGTCCATACTGGGAGATCTGTATTACTGTAGCGTTTATAAGATGGTACGTGTGTTTGTTTGTGGTCAGGTTCCTTTGATACACGAGAGGTGTGGTTAATACATTTCACTCTCCAGTGAGTCACAATAGATCCTTTATAACTCTCCAACAATGGTCAGAGGAAGGAAACAATGAACATTTTAAAACACACAATTGAGGCATTTAAACCCTTTTCTTCTCCGCAGTAGCTGTGCGCTGCTAATAACGGTATTAGTCAAGAGTTTCTTGGCCACGGGTATGAGAGCGCCACACAAATCTCTAGCTCTGCCTTCATGTTTTCAGAGATTTTTAGACGCTGAGTGTGGAATAGCTCGTACCCAAAGCAGGGGCTTTGGAGCTGCCGTGGAGCCGTACTGGGTCTGGCCATTCTGCTTTCGCTTCCAGGAAAAGCCACGCAGTGTACCCGGGACACTGGGTTTCTCTCTTGGGTTCAACCACACGTAGTTTGGCTCCGTTTCTCCCGATACGTAACGTGCCACCAGCAGGGAATGAGCTCTTGTGTTTGCTGTTGGCAGGGATGGTTCCCAACCAAGGGTTTCCAGCCCATCTCTTCACCTTTTTAAAAATCCTCTGTGTTATCCTTCTGCTTCTTCACCTGTTTGCGGGATGGATTCAACACCACAGATTCCCGAGTCTGTGGCTCCTCAACACGCCTCATTAGAAGTGACAGAAGATCCCTATAAAGTCCCACCCTGGCGCCATCGTCTTCCTTCCGGGCCGCGCTCCCCAGAGCCTGATTTTCTGGGGGAAAAGCTGGCACGTTCCTGAGCGGCATCAGCCCGTGTAGGACAGCTCTGTGCCACACGAATCAGGAGGTTGTGACCAAGATGATGAGGGAAGCACTGGGGTTTTGTATTAGTTCTCACAGGTTAGGCAGCATCGGTTCGGATTGCCCTCGTCACCCTCGTTAGTGAAGGCAAAGATGGAGAGGAGGTGGGAAGCTCGGTTGGGCCTGGCTTCCAGGTGCTGCTGCCACGTCCTCTTGTAGGGCAGCAGTGCCCTGAATTGATAACTCTAAAACTCACACCCTGTCTGACAGCACTTGGCTTCTTGTTGTTACGTGTGTCCCCTCTGGAATCTGCACCTGGATGATATTTTCCCCTCCCTTCTCTCCTCGTTTCCAGTGTGACTTTGACAGGCCTGTCCACGTAGTCGCTTTTATTATTTCTCTTGTTATTTCTCGGCTTGTTTTGTTCGGTGGGGCTTGGAGGGGGAGGTTACCCCCTCTTTTTAAATGTGGCTGTGGAGATGGACTCTGCAAGCAGGATCTTTGCCATATGTGCACAGTTTCTGCTGGGAGGACAAATAAGTGCGAGTCACGTACCTGACAGAGGGATTCAGTGCAAGACCTGGAGAAGCTTGGAAATTACTATCCCCGTGCCCCAGAGGGTTTTAATAGATTGTATTTAAATTTAGAATCATCTTGCGGGATGTTAGAATAGTCACACAAAATGGACGAGCTGGTAGGTTTTACTCTATAATGTGTTTTCGCAAAGTATCTGTGGACCATTTACTGTAGCCTTGTTTTAAATAGCATTGCACAGGGTGCTGGGCAACGAGTCTGCCTGATGTTTTATTCGCTGTATTCCACCAAACAGCCCCGTCAGCCACCTGTTTAACCACTTTTCCTTTGTTCTCCACCACCAGAGGACCAGTTACCCCCCGGCTTCCCCAGCATCGATATGGGGCCGCAGCTGAAGGTGGTGGAGCGGACCCGAACAGCCACGATGCTCTGCGCCGCCAGCGGGAACCCCGACCCGGAGATCACTTGGTTTAAAGATTTCCTGCCTGTCGACCCCAGCGCGAGCAACGGGAGAATCAAACAGCTGAGATCAGGTAAGGTCTCTGTGGGAGATTGGAGGAATTAAGACCTAGGTGGAGCTGTGAAGAGGCTGCTCAGAGGTTTCTGAAGCAGAAGAGGGGACTGATAGACACCGGCCCCACTGGTGTGGATTGGGGCGTTAGGTTTTCTTTGGTTTTGGGACTCAGTTCTTACTGAGGGAGTGGTTGGAGTGTTTTCCCCTCCAACCCATCCTCCTGACCTTCCCCGCTGCCTGGTTGCCATAAGGGGAATCTCAGCCAGGAAGTTGGTTCCCATCCAGGAGACACTGGGAAGTTCGCTGGATACCGGTGCTCTTGCGGCTCAGGGAGAGTGGGGTCTGGGTAGGGCTGAGGATTTTCTCCTCAGACCGACAACGGGATGAGGAGAAGTAGAACCACTATGGCAGACGTGGCTTTGAAGGCCACACACATCTGGGATAGGGTCCGCGGTTCGCTTACCATCGAACCCTGGTCCTGTTGGTGTGAACCGAGCCTCTCAAAGCTGGCGCTGAAGAACGGCTCTTGAGGATCTCTCTGCATCCAGTCCCTGCAGCCATCGCTGAGAGCACTTTGGGCATCCTGAGGTGACCCCTTGGTGCTGCCCATGGAGTGATCTCCATGAACAGATGTAGCCCAGCTCCGTGGCTCCTCTCACTTCTCCCTCTTTCCCCATCTGCTTGTCCATCTGTCTCTTTTGTTTGTTTTATGTTTGTTGTTTTGTGTCTTGTGTGTCAACGTGACATCTCTTAATATTCACATTTCAGGAGCTGTTTTTACACTGGTAAAATCCGCCAGTTCGCCATGTGAGAATGTGTGTGTGTGAGAATGTGTGTGTGTGTGTGTGCAAGGAGGGCACAGGTGTATTTATTTTAAAATACTACTGAAAAAGCACTTCCATTGATTGCTGCAAAATTAAACAAGCTTTGGAAGCTTGACCTTTGAACAAAACTAAGCCAAGAAATAACCCTTTTCAAATACCAACTGCTTGACCCGGCCTAGAGCAAACGTGTCTGTGTGGTTGGACCGAGCGAGCGTGAGCGTCACTTCGGCCACTCAGAACATTCATTTGGCCAAGATGGAGCATTTTCAGGGGTCTTTTTTGGACCGAAGAAACCAGTTCTGACTGCTGGAATGCTGGGTCTGAGCATCAGAGAACGGAGCCGCCTGTTCTGTTCTCTTGCCTTGTTTGGCAAGGATTCTATATAAAGGTTTTTAGTTCTTTGTGCCACCAATGGAAAAGATTCAGTGTAGTTCCAGCTCAGTGTGGCTTTTATACACCTGCATAAATGCATCTTTATCCAGTGAAGCAAACTTACAAGCAGATACTTAAACTGCTTTGTTGAATTAGAATGGATTGTGGAATCTCACAAACACAGATGAGATTGACCTCCCTGTTTTATCGTAACAGCTGAGGCAAATGCAAATTAAGAAAAAAACCCAATCACTCAGCATAAATAATGAGAGGTAAACTAGAATTATATCGTGCTCTGTGACCGTGATCTGAAGTGTGAGTAATGCACGGGCAGATTATTTTTAATACATTTATCATCTTGCTCGAATGCCTTTATGCTCTTTAACTGGGTTTGATCTGGTGTTTTCCTTGAAGCCACCTGAGTGCTGCATTTTCATTCCAGCGCGTTGCTGAGCATCGGGGTGAACTCTTGGCCTTTCCGATAAATCAGAAGATACCTGCTGAGAATTAATTTCATTTACAGCTGCTCTGAATTAGTGAACTGTTGAAACCCTGAGGCCTCCCTGTTGTCCTTAGGGGTAGAAACCTGTTGGTGTGCGAAAGGGAGCGCAGGTTCCTGGACAGCCAGGGCTTCTGAATCCCTCTGTTTCAGCTGCTTCTGCGGCCTTTCAAAACTTGCATGTTCTGTGATGCCAAAGCCTGTGAAAATGCAAAATACATTAACATTAGGGTCAGCTGTACTGTGTTAGTGTTTTAGTCAGGGGAGGGGAGTTTGTTTGAAGACAAGGCAGAGCAGATTGAGGTGTGGATTTGTAACCCAAGTGTGATGTACGAGGTGACGCCTGTTTGAACGCTGATGGTGTGAGTGCTGCTCAAGTCAGAACTTAATTTAAGACATTTATCTTTCCAGAAAACCAACTTTGCTGCCAGAAGTGTGGCACTAGCACACATTAGGGCATTAGGTGCTTCAGGACACTGCTAATGAGCTTCAGTGTCTTTCACCCACAGGTCATCAGAATGACTCCAGCCCAGCTTCTTGGGGATTAACAATTACACCCAGCTAAGGAGCCCTCTGTGAACAGGAGTGCAGGGAGGAGGAGCGACCCTGGGCCTAAATCACAACCTCGCTTTGCAATAACAGGCTTAACAGAGAAAACAGCGACTGTGTTGTCCCAGAGTCCTGGGCTTTGCTCCCTGGTGGGACAGGCAGGACAGACACCCAGATTCTCTCTTGGAGATAAAGTCGTCGTGCTGCTTTGTTACGAAGGGCATTAAGAACTGAATTTATATCAATATATGAGTTAGTGGCAGACATGCAGATTCGCTCATTAAAAGGTACAAGTGTCATACACAGAGCTCTGCAAAATTGGGAAGCTGTGTCCAGATTCGATTCTCATTTATATCAAATATTTTGCTGGCAATAGAAATGGACCTCCAAGACCATGGTCGTTATATTCGCATTGTCCTATGGACCCATTGTTTTAAGGGTCTTCAATATAATTGGGAAACAGGGCATTAAGCATAGAGGGTTTTCTATATTAAGTATTTATTCTTCTCCTTTCCAAGCAATTGGCAATCTGAAGTTTGGGGGTTGAAAAACTGTATTGTCAGTCAGAGGAGAGCGGGAAGAACCTCAGTGTGAGCTCCTGCTTCCTGTGACACACATGACCATCTCGGCCCTGGAGACCCCGCTTGCCTCAGCGCTCTTAGAGAAGCGGACACTGGGGTAACCGCGGTGCCGGCGGTGTCAGGACGTACAGCCGGTGTCCTCTGCTCGGCCGTGCCACGCGGGGGTGACACAGGCACCTCACATCGCACCAGCACTCCAACCTCTTGTGTCTTGTTGTTGTCTTCTGTTCTCTCAATAACTGGCTATAACAACCTGTTTTTGTTTGTTTTTCTTTTTCACTGTTTTTTTTTTTAACATTCAGAGACCTTTGGTAAGTTTGCTCAATTAAAAAAACCAATCAAACCGAAAAACCCCAAACCTGCTAATGTCCAGATCTGTAACCCTTTCCCTTGAAACTAATTCCTTTGTAACAGCTTCTTGAGAGGCATGCTGTGCATTTCTTCTACTAACTCCTTCAATAGGGATACTCTGCCCTCATAATGAATTTTTGCAGGGGTATTGCAGGCTACAAAATGAATAATAATCATCTTAATTAATCTATCTGTATAAAGAGATAACAGCTAATATGAAGCTCCTAACATTGGATAGATTTTTTTTGTAACTTAGCAACAGTTGTCCTGGAATTCCCCAATGACACAATAGCTTGTACCCTGGAACTGTGATAATTGTGTTCACACCTGCAGGAGGTCTTGGAGTTTCACATCTAACAGGGTTATTGGCATTTTCAGGAGGGAGAGGTGGGGGTGCGGCCATTTCCAATTAAACCTGTAAATCCCAGGTCGGTGGCTACGCAGAAGGGTTAAGCAAAGGCAAAGCCCCCCCTTCCAGATCACCCGTGTCCCTCGAGGAGCTCTGGGCCTGTCTGCAGAGCTCACGTCACATCTGCTCCCTCTGCCAAGTCCCCTTTTGTTAGCAGAGATGTAGCAATTGCAGCTGTCAGCCAGGATCCGGCATCTGAAAATTACAGGAGACCCTTGGTGATTGCTGGCTTGTTCGGGAGCCAGAGCTCTCCCCAGCGCACACGTGTGCTCGCACGTGGCCCGACAGAAGGTGGGGACGTGTTTGCTGTCATTGCCATGCGATGGTGACTGTCCTCCTCGCCCTGGTTTCAAGGCTGGGTGAATCCGGAGGCAGTTTGCTGGGTGGGCAGGCAGGGCAAGGGGTGGTGGAGGAGCAGAGCCCGTCCCCGGTGGCACAGGGGGACACCTGGATGTGGCGTTCACCTGGCACCACCTTGGTCCCTTATCATCCTGCCCATCCGGGTACACGCAGCCTCAAATTTTGCCCTAAAGAAGTGGATCTCCAGATCCCAAGAGGGTGTGGAGTGCAACATGGATAGTTTGCAAAGCTAGCTTTTCGCTCCAAAAGTCAGCATCCAGTGTGAGTTCTTCCTCCTTTAGTTTTCTGCAGAGCTGATGCTTTCATGTGCGTTTGCTCATGCACCCTTAGGACAGCAGGCGAGGCAGGTATTGAACACAGGTGCCTCCCCTCCACCGGCACGAGCCCTTAGCATCATTACACAACCTGTCAGACTTCTCCGGAGTAATTAATTAATTTCTTATCCTCTTCTAACACCATCCTGCTGCCCTGATGTTGAATGCGGAGCTGGTTAGATGTGAAACTCCAATAGTGAAAATCTACCATCTGTGTCACTGCCGCCGTTCAAACTGCTGCTCTTTCCTTGCCAGTTACTTGAGCTCATTTTGATTCAGATTCTGTCTGCTCCGTCCCCGGTGCGGGGCGTCTTGCAAAACATGTTCTGCTCCTCACTTTCATGTCCCGTGTGCCAGAGTTAGAATTGGGAAGAGCGAGGTGGCGTTTCTTGGCTTATTTTGCCCTCCGAGAGCACAGTTTGTCTCTGAGAGCTGCTCTTTCCAGGGGCAACGCTGGTGCTTAGAGGGAACAGGGAATAACTAACCTACAATAACCCAAGAAAGTAACCACAGCTGTCGTATCTGTGCTTACAGAGCTCTAACTTCAGCGTGTTTCTGTCAATTAGAGTGAACCTTTGCAGGAAATTGCCAGGCTCAGCCAAGGCCAAAGCAGCTTCATAGCGGTGGGTGATGCTGGGGTCTCCTCCCCTCTTCTACCCTCTTCCCATTAGCCTGCTGCCAGATTCGTGCCACAGATGGCAGATTTTCACTCCAGTTTTAGACAGAAGGTTGTATCAGAGGCTGTTTTGATTTCCACTGAACTGAAGTGTAACCCTTCGCTGCTTTCTCTTTCTCTCGCGCGCTTTTTCAAACCTTCCTGCCGTCTCCCGTGCGGAGATCTGCCCCACCACGTGCTCCCCCACCTCTTTCTCTTTCAAGCGCTGTCTCTCCAACCTTTGTCCTGACAGCTAACCACCCTGCTTTATTAACCTTAGCTAGTTCCTAACCCTAACTAGATGCTAACTTTTCTCTAGCAAGTAACCTAACCTCTTAACTAGAAGCTGAGTATAACTAGAATCTAATATCCTAACACTATAATTCCTCTCTTCCCTCGTCTCCTTTGAAAAATAAAGGTGAACTTTAAGCGGTATCCATACTTTTTACCTTCTATCCTGAAAATGGAGGATTGAACCGCAGCACAAGGATGAGCAGGGCTGAAGGATGAAGAGGGAAGGGGTTTTCTGGTGGCGAAGGTGAAAGATTGGCACCCGGGAGGCTCGGACTCCCATTCTCGCCTCTGCCACAAACTTCCCTCTGTGACCTTGGACAAGTTGCTTCAGCTCTACCTCAGTTTCCCCATCTGTAAAGTGAGGGTAATAATGCTGCCGTACCTCACTGGGGGAGAGGAGAGACTGTAGGGCTGATATTCAGCATGTAATGAGGTGCTGCAGGATGCCGACGTTGTTAACGATGCCAACAAGCACTTGCATTTCTCCCTAGTAAGAGGCGATACTTGTAATTGCGGAATCTGCCCTGTTCTCAGGATTGGGGTAAAAACCAACCAACTAAACCCCCTTCTTTATAAACTGTGTGACAAGTTTGAATGCCACTGTGAGCAAAAGGACCTGCCGTGTTCTCAAAGGAAGATGGTTGCAACCTCAGGAGGTCAAACGGGGGGACAGTGATTTTACCATTGACACGGTTCAGCAGGCTCCATGTCCCTTCCTCTGCTCCCTGAGCCCTGCCTGGGCAGAGCCCCGCGTTAGGCGCCACACACAGCTGGAGGGGGTTGCAATAAAACCAACCCAAGGGAGATGCAGTCACCAGGCGAGGGTAGCACAGCTCTGCTCTCCCCATAGAACCCCCTCCTGCCCCGTTGTGTGGGGTGGCCCTTCACTCATCCGGTAGCATGGCCTTCAGAACATCTGGGAAAGCCCTGACAAGGACGTGCGATGAGTTCCGAGCACACCGGTGCCAGTAACTCCGATTTGGCACCAGGAATTCGCTAGCAAAGGTGGGATCAAACCTGCGGCTCGTAACGTGGTGCCAGGTACCTGCCTGTCCCTTATCTGCAGACACAGCCATAGTGCCAGCCCTATTCCCCCGGAGCGATGAAATGAGCACAGGTCCATCGTGTGTTCTGCAAGTAGCAAACAGTAATGTTAGCTGAGAGCTTAGAGACTTTCTTTGAATTCTTAGCAACAAAATGGAGCCAGCGTTCAGATTTTTCAAGCCAAGTGCCATGGGATTGGAGTGCTTTAAAAAGGGCATCCCCACCTGAGCGCCCCGAACCCCCTTCAGTCTGTCCCTGTCACTGAGGATGAGCAGGAAGTTTCCTGCTGGGAACTGTCTTCCTTGACTCAGGTCCTTTTCCCACGGGCAGTGCAGGTGTTTGGGGTTTTACAGCCTTTTCACTCATTTTCTTTGTTTTCTTTGCAGAAGGTACACCGATCCGAGGTAAGACATCCCAGCCCACTCACTCACCCACTCTCCAAACACCTCACTCAGTTCCTGTTTCATTGACCTGTGCTCTATACAGTTTCTTGTTGTTGTTATGTTTCCTTGTCCTGCTTCACCTCTGGATATTTCTTTTTTATACCTGTCTTTATTTTATATATGGTTATAGTGTCCTTTTTTGTTTGCTGGGTGCACTTGGTAATACTGATACTGTTATTCTAATAACGTCTCGGGCTGTGCTGCCTCAGATTTATGGCAGAGTTTTAAGAGCTAATCTCTCCAGGACTGTGACGGACTGAAGTTTATCTTGGGCATTGTATTAAATGCTAACAAACCTTGGTCAATACTTAGGACCTTCTCTTGATTGGTGCAAAGTGCTCCTGAGCTATGATGGTGAGAGTCTTCCAGCCCTATGCTCAGTCAGATCTTCAGCATTTCCCTTCTCAGCGTACTCGTGTTTGGATTCAGAGCCTTTTTTCCCCCTTCCTCCTCACTCTCTTACCCTTAGGTTTTTCTGGGGAACATACCCATGGTAAGTAGCTTCTGCTCTGTCTCTTTATGGAGCCAGAAAGATACTACACCCCAAGCTGTCATTGCAAATCACCAGGAACTGGGTGTGTGCCCTTGGGAGACCCTGCTTTGGTTTTTCTCTACGCTGGCAAATTTAAAAGCCCATCGTTCTTTGCTGCTCAAAGCAACAGGAGAGGCTGTAGGTGAGATCTGCTTTTTCACACGTCATTTCTATTGGCTCCTGGCAAGTGCTGAAAACTCATTGCCCTCTCCGCAGTGTAATTTCCAGCACTGCGTTCACCAGCAGAGCTGCCGTGGTCAGGATGAAGGGCTGGGTCCCGATTCCCCTGCAGCTCACGGTTCTGTCCCTGCTCTGCTCTGCCGCTTCGTCTCC
This sequence comes from Patagioenas fasciata, assembly GCF_037038585.1. Lineage (NCBI taxonomy): Eukaryota > Metazoa > Chordata > Aves > Columbiformes > Columbidae > Patagioenas > Patagioenas fasciata. Next base: position 3,342,541 of record NC_092546.1, on the reverse strand, counting down.
CCTTGGATACACTCGGACAAGCAGTGCTCACGAGCCACACAAATCCCAGTCTGGAACCAGTGGAAGCAACCCACAGATTTAACCAAATGAACAGCAGTTTCTCGGAAAACTCCATGGCCAGCTCTCCACCAAAGCGGAGCCTTCCCCTGGCAGCTCACTCGAGCCGTCGTTCAGTATGAAACACGCGGTCTGTTTGCTTTGTAACCCCCGTTATGCTGAAATACCCACAGATTCTTTAGGAATGAGTTGAGTTCGGTTTAGCGGCTCGCGTTGGGGTTTTTGGTTGTCTCTTCTGTGCCCTTGGGAGCTCCCGGATGCTGCTGGAGCCGCTCTCACTCCCAGCCCTGCCGTGGGGGCTCTCACATCTCCCCACGCACACAGAGGAACACGAGCTCCTGTCCTCATGCGAACACAGCGGGTTTTCCTTCCCGAGGACGCCGTCTCTGCAGCCAGCCATGAGATCATTTGCACTTTCCTCCCTTCAGATTTTATCAATAATATTACACCGAGCTGAAATTGTTTGGTTTTCATATTTAGGTGGGGTTTTTTTCCAGAGAGGGAAGCTAAAGAGTCTTCCCACATGTGAGCTCTGTCCATATCTGTAGTATAACCATGTACTCCTAATACATAAAACATTTGATAGCCTGTTGAATTATTTATAGAGTATATATTTTACCCGGAGTTTTGCAGGGATGAAGCCTTCCGAGGTAAATGAGGCAATTTTCTTCCATGTAGTTACATGCAGCATATCTCTTCATGTTTGCTTACAGGAGCATTTAGCATGGGCTCTGGGTGTGTTCCTATAGACTGCAGTAGTGTACAGGTGTAAGAAGGACCTTAATCCTTTTGGCCCAGTGTGTGTAAACCACACGAGCAATTTGAAGGTTTCAGTGCAGTATTTACAGGGTTTTCCTTTGGGAATGTTCACTATCAATGAGGTGCTTTTCGCACCGTAGCGAATCAGGTATTTAGGCACAAAGGGAAGGCAGCGGTGATAAAAATGCCCCAGGGACCCTCGGCAGTAGGTGACAAAGCGTTGGTCACTGCTTCAAATGGAGCGAGGGAAAGCTGCGTCTGATGGATTCCTGGGGATCGCAGGAACAGGGATTATTGCCGTTGATTTCATGAGTCCTGGTGCAGAATGCCTGCATTGCAGAAACCACAAAAGTTGATACTTCTGCTGATTATTTCAGTACGGAGAGTAACACTTGGTATAGAGGGAGGGTATTAAATTGCCTCTCCCTGTTGAGTGCGTGTCCAACCTAACGCTGAGCACAGACCTGAGCTGGTGTGCGCAGAGGGCTCAGGGCTCATCACCCCAAACCCCCGGGGACCATCCCAGTGTCTATTGGCCCAACGAGGGGAAAAAGCAAAACATCGCTGCTATTGCTCTCTCTTAAACACCCAACAAAATGGTGATGATGGTGTCTTTGCTGCGGTCTTCTTCTCTCCTCCCAGGTGGCCTGCAGATCGAGAGCAGCGAAGAGACGGACCAGGGGAAGTACGAATGCGTCGCCAGCAACAGCGCGGGCGTGCGCTACTCCTCGCCCGCTAACCTTTACGTGAGAGGTAGGGAGCGCGTCGGCTCACACCGCTGCCAAACCCCTGGATTCAGTGTCCCCAGCTGCTCCGTCCCATCCTGGCCCTGAGCGCAGGGGTGGCACCGGTGTTAATCCGTCGGATCCCTGCAGGGGGTCCTGGTGCACCCTCGCTGCCGCTGGCTCCAGCCGCCGCGCCGCTGTTGCAGAGCAGCGATACGAGGCTGCGTCGCTCACAGCGAAGTCAAGCGTGACCCAGAATAGTGTCCCCAAGTCGCTGGCAGCCATCAGCCTGCAGAGCCCAGAGGGGAACAAACGGCGTTGGCTGCAGGGGCCAGAAAGCCCTTTTCTCCCAAAGGATCCCGCTCCCCGGCAGTGGGAAGGTGTCGGTTCTACTGGTGTGGGTGCGAGAGGAGGGGAGGACCCTCTCAGCCCGTCCGCAGAGCCGTGCGTCCCCTGGATCTCAGCAGATGGCAGCAGGAGGGTTCATTCTCACTTCACCCCAAAGCCCCAGCTGGGTCGCCCGTTGCCAGCAGTAATTTGTCACCGGTTCCTCGGGCACGAACGCTGGCCGTGGGGCACAGGCTCACAAAGCTGGAGATGCCATCAGATATCTCTGCTGCAGCAGCAGATCCCTTCACCCGCGGAACAGATGACAGGGGGATCGGCTTCTGCTCGATGCCCCCTCGATGTTCCGCTATCTTATTTTAATCTCTCCGACCTGTAATATTTCACGCGTAGCTTTGGTTTAACATCTTTCCACAGCAAAACCCTTTTGGTAATGAGGGAGCAGGGCTGGTCCTCCTCGCTTTAAAACAAACCAAAACAAAACAAAAATACCATTGGGCGGCAAAAAGAACAAATTACATCCCAGCAAACTGTTCCCATTTCCATCCCATCGGCAGAGGAAGCGCCTCCCACCTCCACTCACGTTAACTCTGCGCTGAAAGCAGAGCCATGCTCCTGTGTGCACCCCTTTCTCTCTCTCTTTCTCTCTCTCTCGTGTCTCACGCTCACTAAATCACATGCACATGGAGAGAAGGCTTTTAATAATTGAACGTTTCCAAGCTAAATTTTTAAATAGCCTTTTGTGGCCAGCTGGAAAATTGCGTTTGAAATTTGCCCTGTCGCCTGGGCCCCGAAATTCTTCATTTGGGAACGCAAATCTGGATCTGATACTGATTCGGGGCTAAATCCTTCGCAGACAGCTTAGCTGGAATGGATTGGGAAACAGGACAAAAATGTGGGGATTTTTGCCTTATTATTTTATTTATAAATTTCCTCTGCCTTTCTGGCCACTCGGAAACTACCCAGGAGACAAAGGTTGTAACATGGAGTCGCTTGTCTCCGCACCTGGATCTGGGTTGGCTCCAGGTGGCTGTACCGTGGATGTCGCCCTTTCTGTCCCCGTCAGTCCGTGTGTCCCTGGGCCCGGCCTGCAAAGCCCGGCCCAGAGCGCAGAACCCACGGTGCGAGCAGGCTCGGCCTGGCCTCTGGGGGTTTTCACGCTGTTTAACTCCTTGTTTCTTGTGTGTTAATATCGTGGAAAGGTAACAAACGGATTTGCTTTGGCGGGAGGGGAAGCTCATGCACATTTTTCTTCCCGTTTTTTGTTTTCAAAGAGTCTCCAACACTCCTGTGTTTCCAATTGACTTGTTTCTCCCATAACATGCTTGTCTCTATAGAACACCTGGGATAGGAGGTGTAAGTTTGAACATTGCAAGGAAATGGTTTGGTTTGGTTTTGCTTTGCTTTTTCCTTTTATTTCCTTCTCCTAATGGTTTCTCTCTCCCGGTCGCTCCCATGCGGAGTTAGCGGCGGCAGGGCCGGGTGCGGGGCTGGGGGCGCGGGCCGGGGGGGCGGATTCCAACCGCCGTCTCGGGGCTCCGTGCCCGGGACGGGCTCCGCTCCCCCTTCTCCAAAGAGCAGCTGGATAAAGCAGTGAGGACTCCATTCCGGGCTCGGCACCTCTCGGGTGCTGGTTCGGAATGACGATTGCTCACGGTCTGACCCCTTTACAGAGCCTGGTTGTTCTCAGAAGGTACCTGGATGGGAGGGGGAAAGCGAGGAAGGCAGAAAAGAGGGTCGTTACTATCTTCATTTTCTTTCCTTTCTTTTGATTTTGGTTAAGAGAAAAAACAAATCAATCAATTTGCAGCTGACAGCCTTGAGAAGGCCTTTTTTTACTCTCTCTGTGTTTCCCCTATTTTTCTCTTCTCCTCATGTCATTGTGTTCCGCATCAAACCCCCTTAACATCCCTCAGAGCTACGAGAAGGTTGGTGTGGTTTTTTTCTTTTTTACTTTCTTTACCCACATTTTTACATTCTTAAGAGAAAAAAAAAAAAAAAATTAAAAAACATAAAATTATTTAAAAACAAAAGAGAAAAAGCAAGAAATCTTTAACTGAGCGAGACCCGCCCGTTCCCGGGTCTCGCAGAGATGAGTTGAGTTGCATTGTGGGCCTCTCTATGCATCCTTTGGTAATGTTGCTGAGTTCTTGCACTTCTTTGTCGTCATGGTTACCTTGCCGTTTGGACATTGGGCCTGATGCATGATAGGAGAATGTAACAATCTTCTTTGCATGCCACTTTTTAAATTAATTACAAATTATTTTTCCTATGTATATTACTCTGTATTTATTTTCCTTTGATTCTGATTGGTTTGAAGTGGATTTAGTCTTCTTTTGGAAACTCTTCTGTTCTGTTGGGTTTTTTGCTTTCTCTTGAGTTCCCGTTTCTGTTGGATTGGTTATGCTGTGCTGTAGTTTATTCCAACGCATTGTGAGAAGCCAGTGTTCCTGCCCACCCGGTGGCAACTGAACTCCTCGATCCCTCCAGGAGCAAAGGAGTCACACAGCTCTAACGCCTGTCCATGGAAGCCCTGCTATTTGGGACACAAACCTGTTTTTTGGGGGGCGGAGGGGGGGACGTGGGAAGCAGAAAAGCTGGTAAGAACCCAGGGTAATCGCTCCGAGAGTTCGAGCAGACCCTGGATCAAATTATCGCTTTATTTCTTGGAGGTGTGGCTCTTGTTCCACATCCTGCACGCAAAGAAAGCCCCTGATCCCTGCTCCGAAGGGCTCCCCTGTGCTCACCAGTAACGGCCCATTTTCCCCAGTAGCGCCCGGCCTGAGCCGCTCTCGGCCCCGCTGGGCAGAGGCACAAAGCGTCTCCCGCGGTACCGAATCGCACCCCGTTGTCTCTCCGAGCACCGCGTGTGCGTGGAAGGCCGGGTTCATTAGCAGCTTGGCTAACGAGGGGGTGTCCCAAACAAAGGGCAGGCAACCAGCCGCCTTTGCTGGCTCCACCTTACCCCTTTTTACCCCCTTTTTTCCCTATTTTTGAACCGTTGCTGCCTGGGCACCTCAAAAACCAACCAGAGAAGGCAGAACTCTCCTTTCCGAAGGAGTTTGAAAACCAATGCAGCGGTGGTGGACACAAAGAGGCTGCTGGCACACATCTGGCAGCCGCTTCTCCGTTGTTAACAGCAACGAGAAATCTGACACGTTGCGATGCAGCTGAAAATGCCTCTTTTCCCTCTTCTCATCTCCCCGTTTTTCCCTGGTTGAGCTTCTGCTGCCTCCCCCGTTTGTCCCGCGCGGGAGGTGAACAGGTGGGATTCGCAGAGTGGTGCTCGTACCGTTGCGCTTGGTGCTTTTGCCCTTTGCAGGGTCCAGTGCCCTCCCCTCCCCTGTTCATGCGTTTCCCTCTGCCCGTCAGTCCTCACTACTCAATAATTACCAAAGGAGCGGCTTTCCTAGTGTACAGGTATTAAAGCTGTGTGATTTTTGAGAAATCCAGTGCAGTATTGACACAGTATCTGTCTCTCTCTTTCTCTATTTCTCTCTTTCTCTCTGTCTGTCTTTCTCTTTTTCTTACAATGCTGAGATTTCAGTGCTCGGACCCTCAGTGCTGGTATTTCCCCTTCCCCCTTTCAAGTCTCTCCCCTCTCCCCATAGACACAAGGGTACCACTCCGAAATGCTGCACTGTCTGAACGCCTTTGTGAAGCAGCCAGCTGTGGCTCTTCCGACTCCGATGCCAACGAGAGTCAAAAAACATCCCCCAGTTCCAAAATTAAAAAGGCTTCTTCTATTTAAAAAGAGCGAGAGAGAAGGAATAGTCTTTGAAATGAGCTGTTCCCATCCCACCTCCCTCCTGCCTAGAACTAAAAGGTGATAATCAGTACTAATTACAGGGTTTTCCTTTATGAATAGGAGTTGGAGTTTCAGGGTTTAGGTGCAATTAAAAAGGGATTTATACGCCATTGGGTTTTATTTGTTTATTTTCTCTTGCATAAAGTATTTCTAACGTGTCCAAACGGCGCTGCTGCTGCTGCTAGGATCTCTTGTGATCTGAGGTTTTAAGGTTAAATTCTTTCTTAAGAGCCAATAAAAATAATAATAATACCAACAACAATAAACTAAAGCTAAATGGGATGTAGTCACGATAGGCTGGAATGACACTGGGCAAGGAAACTTGTCTGAAAGAGCTCGTGTGGTTTGCTAGAAGTTACGGGCATGGTCTTGACATTATTGGCTAAGGGTGTGTTGTGGATTATTACAGATCAGATCATGCCATGGTCCAAAAGAACAAAGAACCTGCTAACAGGGAATTTCCAAGGTCAAAATGCGGGAGCATCTTCTCTGGAGCCCCACAAAAGCAGATCAGAGGTAGCGAGGTGAATTTTGCTGCCAGCACAGGGTGGATGAACCACGTTTCTCGTCCGAGCTTCACTTGTAGTCAGTGAAGAGAAAGACGCAGTTCAGTGGGCAAGTCAGCACCTCGTGATGGGGATGTTGGTTTTTTATGGGAGCTATAACCTCACCTGGCTTTCAGAAGTCTCGCTGGATGCTTCTCTGCATCCTTAGGGACACAAATAGTGTCAAACTTCTGGCCCGTAGTGATTGCGGGGCGGATGCCAAGCCGTGTGTATTGGAGCCATGTGTCCCGGTGCTGGTGGCTGGAGCTTTGTGCTTCTCCCAGCACGGGGGAGGCTGCTTTGGGAGCCTGGCAGCTCTCAGAGAATGGTTTGGGTTGAAGGGTTGGGTTAAAGCTCCCCCAGCGCCCCCCCTGCCATGACAGGGACATCTTCAGCAGCTCAGGTTGCTCAGAGCCCCGTCCAGCCTGGCCTGGGATGTCTCCAGGGATGGTTCAGCCACCACCTCTCTGGCCAACCTGGGCCAGGCTCTCCCCACCCTCAGGGCCAACAATTCCTTCCTCACACCCAGCCCAAATCTTTTGTTTTTATCAGAAAGCAAATTTCTGAGTGTGGCACCTGTGCAGAGAGCCGTGTGTCCTTCTTTCAACCATGGCAGAAGGGAAACACTTTTAGCCTCTTTAAGACGCTTTGAATCTTGCCCAGAAGGGCTGAGACGCTCCGCTTTGGTCGATAAAACCAGGCGGAATTGCTCACACCTGAAGTTGTTTTTCCCCAAGCATCAGCGAGTCAACTCCTCCAGGTTTTGCCCCAGAGAGGACACACGTCTGTCTGTCCAGGATCCACAGCCACAGCTGCTTTGCCCCCTTGAAACGCAGCACTTTGGAGCTCTCCTCTCACTTTCCAAAACTTCAGGCTTCCCCTGGATGGCTCCGTTTTGATCTGAACAGGCAGCTGCTTGGCTCAGGCTGTACGGACGGGCCAAGGTCTCTTCCTGCTCCTCCGTGGTGTTGGATAAATCCCAGAGCTGTGTGGGCTGAGCTTTCACACCCCCGAGCGCACGGAGCTGCTGCTGCCAGCACAGGACGCGTTGTCCTCCAGTTTACCACAATTAAACATTTCCCCCTATTTCACACCGTGGTGCCCTGTCAGGAATTACGAAAGGCAGCAGTCGTGGTGCTGCAGGGATAATCCTTATGGTTCTTTTCCCCCCCGAATCGAGCTTCTTGTTGCTCTGCTCTTTTCAAGCCCAGGGAGTTTTAAATGGTTCAGCAGGTATTTAACAACCAGCACCGCTGTTCCTGCTTCGGCCTTTTCTGCTGGAGTCAAGTGCAGCTTAGTCACCCAGACTCAGGTTCTGCAGCCCAGATCCTGCTGAGAACGCTTCAAATACGATGGGTTTATTTTCAAGGCTCTCTGGAAAACCTCAACTCAAGAGACTGGAGGTAAAACAGGCCAGGGTTAAACACGAACAGCAAAACTAGTTGAAATCAATTAAAATAAAACCCGTAGAAAATGCAGAAATAACGTGCCTAGGACCTTCAGGAAGCAAAGCCTCAAAATACATTAAAATGGGACTAATTTAAACAATAATTTAGCCTGCAGCCTGCTCCTGGGTTAAGTTTGGCTCGTGTGTAATCTGACCATCAAACCAGGGCTGCTGGTCGCTCAGCCCGTCCCTCAATAGCCGAGCGGAGCGGTTGCCAAGCTTTTGGCTTTCAATGCCATTTAGAGGTGAGAAGGAACTAATTTCACTTGCGCTGCGGATTTAACAGATAGCCGCCAGGTCAAAACAGTCATTGATAGTTTAAAACGTAGGGATTTTAATACCTCGTTAGCCTAGCGTTGATAAAGTCTTTAATGGAGAAGGAGGGAGGCGGAAGCACTGCTGGTTCTCCCGGCTGCCCCTGTCGAGCTGGTTTCAGGGAGGGTTTGGGGTGAGTGTTCCCATGGGTGGGGGCGCCCTGTCCGTGGTGGGGTGTCCTCAGCTCTGAAATTCGGGTTCAGAACCAACCAAAGCGAACCACCGACTTTGCTGTGTTTCTGCAGAAGGATTTCTCAAGGGTATCAGGAAATGGGAATGGATACAAAAAGCCACCCCCCCAAAAAAAAAAGAAACAAAACCAAATCAAAACTATATATCTATGTATATCTATGTATATCTCTCTATAGAGGGCACTTTGCAGGAACACTGTGCTGTACTGATCTCGAAATCTCTGCCTGCCTGTGTCTCTTACACCTTTTGCATCGCTGTTCTCTTTGTTTTAGGGGAAAAAAATTAGATTACACCTTGTCAAATTAAAATAACGAAAATCAAATGACAAAGTCTGCGGTTAACGTTACAGAACTGCTCGAAAAACAATTGGGCTCAGTTGATTTCATATTTGATCGTGTAAAAAGCGACAGAAAAAAAGAAATAATTACAAAATATGGAGAGATGTTCAGCCAGCCTATCACTCAACCAACGTCTTATTTAAAGTGGAAAAGTAACACTGATTGGGAAGGGAATGGATTTCCTGCAGACCAAACGCAAGCCTTGGTCTCATTGGTTATTTACCCATCTATGGATTGACGTATTTCCATTCACCGTGAGGAAATGAGGAAGGCGATGGGCACGAGCAGGGTGCGTCTCGTCCTGGGGGGACGGAGGTCGGGAATCCAAACCCAGCGGAACCAGCGGATTGGAACGGACAGGGAGGGGCGCAGGGCAGGACCCACCACCTTTTGGGAGGGCAGGACAGGTGTAATCTAAGCTTCACTACTAACGTAGAGGCTGCACATTATTTTGGCACCCTTTCCCCTACCCCCTCCTCATTTTGGAGCAAGACGGAATGAGTCCTGTCTCACCAAAATGGCCAATAATGTCCGCCTTCTCACCTCATTTGGAGCAGCAGCTTGCTGAGTGTCAAAATGTTTAATACCATTTGGTTTTGTTTGGTGCTTTCAACCAGTCACTTCACTTTTCTTTTCAAGTTTCCTTTCTCGATTGATTTCTTCTTTAAGATAGCAAATCTGTTTCTCTTTGAGTTGGTTTAATGTGAATCGGGGTTTGAAGCGACGGGTTCTTGTCCAGCACGTCCTCCTTTCCCCACCTCGCTCCTGCTCCACCGTTTTTCTCCCTGAGTTAATCTGGAAGGGCTTAAAAAAGCGGAACCGGTGGGTTTGCTCAGCACGGACTGGTTGGTTGGTGCTCAGACTTCTCTCGCTAGCAGCGTCCTGGGAACGCATTTTAAGGATGGATTCTGGTGTTGCAAAAGTCAACCCTGGATCTCCCAGTGTCTCTTCTGATCAGGTCTGTAAAATCTGTCCCTTTCAAAAGCATCTCTCACCCGGTGGAGCCCAGCTCTCCATTGAACCGAGCGGTGGTGCTGGGGAACCTTAGTGATGGCGATTGGTACCTCGTTGGAAAGAATAATGCACCGAAAATGCCACTCACAGAACACAAACTGGGTCACATTCTGCATCCGTGAGAAGCAGCAAAACCAATTGGCTTTACAACTCATAGACCGGTTCAGTTTCTAACTAATGCTAAACCGAGTCTGGGATGCCTGTGTGAAAAACTTATCCAACAGACAACACTAACCAGACTCCAACTGCACTTAAATCTGTTTCTCAGAAATGGCTTCCCTGCATTGATCAGTTTGACCTGCATCACAAATGTCCAGCGCCAGTTCTAAAATGTCCTTCTAGCAATAACGAGCTGTATCCTTGTTTGAAAAAAGCTCCGGAGGGTATTTTGTGCATTGGAAATGTGTGTTTGCGTGTGGCTGCTGGCGTGAGGCTGCTGGGAGATGCTGCACATGCACATGGAGCATGCACCTCTGTCCGCATGCGAGGTGGCTTCGGAAAACAGGGCTGACAAGGCTGTCATGGAAACCAAACATCCCTGGAGCGCAGGGAAGGTGAAACCAGGAATCGGTAAAAGCATTAGACCAGTGTCTATAAAACAGACACCTGACTGCCCCAGCCCAATTTTTCCTTCCCAGAGAGGGCGGTTTTTCGTTTCTTTCCAGTCCTTTGAATGAGTTGAATAGCAAAATGGAAGGAATCTCTTCACCGCCTTTTCCACATGTAAAATATCGCTCTTCCAGCTGCTGTGTGTGAAACCCGGCCGGACCCAGAGCTGAAATCGCCCTCCATTCAATCTCTAGCCGCACCTCAGGCTTTCTTCCCACCGCCGCTCTCCTCCTAGGCCTGACCTAAACACCGACCCAGAGATTCTCAGCTTGACAAACCTCATGTCACGAGCCAAATCGGCGTGGAGTAGCAATTAAACCAAACAGCAGCGTGCTGGTTCTTGGCATCCAGAGATGAGCCCTATAAGTATTTCGTGCTACAGTAAAAGCGGTAGTCAGGGCCCTTGGCCACAGCAGGGGTGTATCTAGGGACTCTCTGAGGTCTCCAGCATTCAGCGTTGGAGTTGTTTTCACGTCCCAGGTTGGCGTGTGGATGTTTGTGTATTTGTGCACACCGGAGCGCGTGGCTTTTTTGAAACCAGGATGCAGGAGAGGAGCGGGACTGCCTGGCACTGACCTCATCCAGATCCTGTTCACAGAGGTGCCGGGTGCTCCCGTTATTGACTGTGACGAATGCCGTTAAACCGGCTGAGGAGCGGCGCTGCCCTGAAGCCCTTGGGGCTGTGAGGAGCGGGGGAGCTGATTTGTGGGGCTTTGTGGCCGTCCCCACGCGGCTCCGTGGCCCTGAGCTTGTGTTTTGTGAGTGGATCTGCCCCCCGTCCCAAACCTCGCCATCCTGTGCCCTTCAGACTCCGATTCTCAGCACTCCACCATACATCAAATGATGCTTTTCAGTTATTAAATTCTGGTTTGTTCTTACCTTTTCTTTCTTATTTTTTAATTTCCTTTCTCTTTGAGTTCGGTTTCATTTCTTTGCGATTAGCCTCTGTTTGAATTAATTGTCTTGTTCTGTTTCCATGACAACTCAGTGTTTGCATCCCACCTGCCGTTGTTTGTTGCTGTTGATGCTGTTTGCTGACCGGATCTTGTCCGGCAAATGTCTCCCCATTTCTCTCACCTCTCCCCACCTTGCCTCCCCCTCCAGAAGGTGACATACCAGCCCCTCCTCAGAAGAGCCATCCCCACCCCAGATCTGTCTGCATGTTGACCCCACTTGTTTCTTTTCCAAGTTCTCTCCATCTTGTCTCAGATTGTGACCGGTGCGGTTTTCGCGTGGCTCCATTTTCTGAACTGCGGTTCCTCCCGGAGCAGGCGGTGGAAGGAGCGATGGAGCAGGTGACAGGGACGTACCCCCCATGTCTAGGGCTGCAGATCATCCCGAGCGGTGTGACAGGAGGGCTCAAAGGAGCACATTGCCTGCCCTTGAGCCAGCGCTGGCTCCTGAGGTTGTGCAAATGCCAATACTCCCCTTACACCTTTCTCTAAGCAGAACACCATCTAGTGTTAGTGGCCAGGTGAGTTTGCAGTCTTTCCCTCCCCCGACCACGCTGGGGGGGGGGATGTGCTGGCCGTGCTCTTTGCAAATCCGTGCATGCAGGAGTTCTCCTTCAGCATCTCTGAGCTCCTAATGCTGCAGATCTGGAAGTCTCTTCCTTGCCTTTAGTTCCTGATGCTGGTAGCTGTGCAGAGAAGGATCTGGTGGCTCGATGGGAAGGGCACACGCACCTTGCTCTGAAGGCGTCTCCTTGCCAGCTTGCAGGAGGCAGAGGCTGCGTTTGGCTTTGGTTTAACAAACCCCGCTAAGTAGAAAACGGCCGCTACCTCTCCCGGCCCCATCTGAACTGATCCATAGTGCTGAGTTGCAGCTGGAGAAGCAGGCTGGAAGAGAAATGCTAGAAAAAAACTGAGACGTCAGTTTAGGGGCCACCCGAAGGCACCAGGGCTCGGGAGCAGTGACGGCTCAGCCCCCGCGTCCTGTGCGTTGCTTGTGCATGGTGCAATGGCCCCTGGTTCTTTAGGTTACCTGGGAGCAGGACAGCAAGGACAGATGTTTTTCGGGCCCCCGGCTCTCCCGGTTCTCCTGCCCCCTTGCTCGCCCTGCCTGAGGGGACTTCATTGCATGGCTGTCCCTGGAGCTGGAGGATCGCGGCTCCTTTTCTCCTTCGGCTGCTGCTGTGCCTGCGACTCCCCAGGGTCCATATCCTTTAGTCCTTGCTTGCGGGATGCCCTCAGCTCCCTCCCTAGAGCGCTCTGATCCTCCAACATGTCTCCTTTGCCCATTCTCCTGCTTTCCCCCCCGAGGAGGAGCATCCCACCTCGGCCAGCCCACTTCGTTCAGAAAATGGAGCCAAGGAAACCGCAGCCTCCCCTTTGCGTCCATGTTCTTCCTGTGTAAGGTCTGGAAGCTGCATCCACCTCTCTGCTAAGGAGATGCACAGAACATGTCACTGTTTTCTCAACGTTCCAAGTTTCATTACCTTGTTTTTCTTATTAATTCTATTCTATTTATTATTCCGCCAGGGCTGAGATGTGACAATGTGAGCCACCACATTGGGTCACATCAGCTAGAAAAAGTATGCAGCATTAAAGTGGGTTTCCCCCTCCCCTCCCTCTCTTTCTCTCTCTTCTTTCTCCCTTCCCCTCCTTGTTCTCCTTCTCCTTGTCTTCCTTTCTTTCTCTGTCGCTCTCTTCCTATCCAGTATCCATGTGGGCATTTGCTAGCCGCCCATAAATTATATTTCTCTGCATTTTCCTCTCTCTTTCTATCTTTCTCTCTCTTCTCTTTTTACCTATTTTGCATGATGTTTGTGACTCTGAAAGCTGCATCTATCGATGGAACCGTGTCAGATCTTAAAGAGGCTTCGTTAGGGTTTCTATACCCGAAAACCACAAAAATTTCATTAGAGTTTCTCATCTTTTCCACACTCTTCCTGGCCCCAGGGGGACTGCCTCCCCCTGGACGGCTCTCACACGCAGACACCAACTAAATTCTGTCCCGCTCCGGCGATTCCTTCTCCTCCCTTTTTAATCTTCCTGCCTCTTTGCTGTTCCAGCGGTGTCTCTCCGGCCTTTGGGGGTGCGATACTTCTCTCTTTGTTGGATTCTCTGGCTCACAAGATTTAGGCCTTTCCAACGAGGCAAAATCTGGAGAAGTTTCCACCTCCACCCCAACCTTCTCCTCTCAGCACCCCGGGCACGGGCGGCCGGTGGGACGAGGGTCCCTCTGCGGGGACGGAGGCGGCTCCTGGGCCATTTCGGGCCGAGGTGCTGGAGGGGCCGTTCCCTTTCTTTGGGCAGAAGGTGCTGGGAGCCGGACCAGGCTGGAAAGGGAGGAGCAGGATTCCCGGGGCCTGCGGAGATGGGTTTCGGCGCTCGCCATGCCAGCTCTTGCCAGTAAAGATGAGAAATTGCTAATAAATTTTTGTGTATTTATCTGTGCTGTGATGGGTCTAATCTTGATCAATGGAACCCTGTTGCTATGAAATATCGCTTTTATGTCTATATTCTATATATTGTTTGTGAAGTAAAAATTTCTTTGAAGTTTAATTTGTTTGGTTTTTGGTTTTCGATTTTTTCATTTCGTTGCCTTTTTGTTTTGTTTTTAATGAAGGAAGAAACAAAATGCCGACAAACCCCACCTATATTTAAATTACCTTTTACTCTTTTTTCTTTTTCTCCCTTTTCTTTTCTTTCTTTCTGTTCTGCTTTGGTTCTCGTTTTGTTTCGTTTGGCTTTTCTTTTCCTTTTGTTTTTTTTTGTTACCTCTGTGCGTCTCGTCCGCAGTTCGGCGCGTGGCCCCTCGCTTCTCCATCTTACCCGTCAGCCACGAGATCATGCCCGGCGGCAACGTCAACATCACCTGCGTGGCCGTGGGGTCGCCCATGCCCTACGTCAAGTGGATGCAGGGAGCGGAGGACCTGACCCCCGAGGACGACATGCCCGTGGGCCGCAACGTCCTGGAGCTCACGGACGTCAAGGATTCCGCCAACTACACGTGTGTGGCCATGTCCAGTTTGGGAGTCATAGAAGCCGTTGCTCAGATCACGGTGAAATGTAAGAGCGTGCAAGAGCGTGAAACCATCGCGCACGCCTGCGTGAGCGAGTGCGTGGGGTCCCCGGCCGTGCACGTTTGTAGGAACGTGCGTGCGCACCCGCTGCGCGGGTTCTGTACGTGCCAGGCACGTGTTGGGTGCACGGTCGGCACGGGGCGGCTGAGCATGCGTGCAAAGCAGATGTGGTGTTTGTGCATGGGAGCACTTGCAGATCCGTGACCGTGCCTGCCGGTGCTCGCCGGTGCATGAGTGGGGACGTCCCCGTGTGGCTGTGGGGACCTGGTCCTGCTCGTGTCTCTGTGTCTGCATGGGGAGAGCCTGGGACTGGCTGACCCGCATGCGAGGAGCGTGGGGACGCAACCGTGCATGTCAAAAGGTGCACGAGTGTGTGTGTGCACGGGAGAAGGAGCAACGTGGCTGTGTGGGCATGCGGGTGCCTGACTGCACGTGTGTCAATCCGTGTTGTTACTGGTTGCATTAACATGTACGTGCGTATGTATGTGAGCATGAGCAGGGAGACAAACTTGAGCCGTGTGCTGGGATCTGTGCATGTGTCTTTGGGGATCCCATGCAGAGAAATCCTCAGTGGAGGGAAGGCTGGTGGCCTGAGATGTTTCCTGGCTTTAGGGAAGCTGAGCTGTTCGTTACGGAGTAAAACTGCGATCCAACCCCCTGCACGCTCGTTTCTGGCCTGGGATGCGGATGTGGGGCTGGCTGGGTAGTTTGCAAGGAGCCTTGGATGGCTTGAAGCCTGCATGCTCTCCCATGCCAAGGTTAGCGATTCAGCCAAGGCCCGGAGGATCTCTGGCATGTGTACCCTTGCACTAGAGCCTAGTTCCAGCATCTTAGTGGCCGGTATTGCCTCAGCGAGAGGGGGGATAACCCCGGCTTCCAGCTAGCCGTTCCCACCAGGAGCACGGGTGCAATCTTCAATCTATTCTGTCCTCAGCAGGGGAGTATTAAAACCCAAGCGGGATGCCCCTGTGGTTGGGTGAGTGTGGAGCTCTCTGTGTGAGCTGGTGTCTGCTCTGAGTGCTGGCGATGCCCAGGACGGGGCTGGGGGGCAACGGGGTGGGAAAGGATGCGGGTGGGTGAGGGAGAGGAGGAGAAACCCTTTGGAGAAGGGGAGGGCTGAAGAAAACCAGTCCTGTTGTATCAGTGCATCTAAGGAAGGTCTGACAGCACAAGTGAGTAGGGACTAGTGAACCTTGACGTGACGCTCATCCCGAGCTTTTGCACAGGGAGCGGGCTCGTGTGCCAGCAGAAGGATGCCTGGGGCTGGACCGAGCTGCTCTTCATTTGCCTGAGTATTTTCTTCCTTCTCCTTTTTCCCTGTCGGATCCTATCAGTTTAAAAAGCTGCTGTGTAAGATACATTGCGTCCGCTTCCAACTGTCCTGTCTCCTCAGATGGGGAGTCTTGCCCTGCTGGTGCCTTCTGCCTTTTGTCATTTTATTTGTATTCTATTCCTCTGTTTGTATTCTATTCCTCCTTACATTTCTGCATGTAAGCACCTGCAGTGTTCCCCACCCAGAAGGTGAAAGGAGTTAGAGCTTTAGAGGTGTCTGAGCCTAGAGAAGGTGAGGTTGGAAAGGGTCTAAAGCATGTAGTGAGGAGAATAGGTAAAGCTGTTCGAGGTGTCTAACACTGAATGTGCAGCCTCCAACAAGCTGCAATGGGAGCCTGGAGATGAGTATTAACACGCGTTTGTGGCTGGAGAGGAAGCACTCCAAGTACTTACAGCTTTATAGGTGTAGAGAGCGCAGTCTGCGCTGCACATTACCCGCTGAACACAGACTCAGCAACGCCGGAGCCATTGCCAGCGCTGGTTCGGAAGGTCCGGTTACGTGCTTGGAAGGAGCTCTGGTGAAGCTGCTTTTCCTCGCTGCTGCGAGAGCCGGCGGATGCGCAGCTGAAGGCTGTGCTAATGATTCCAGATGTTTAGCTGAACACTTTTCCTTTTGATGGAGCAGTTTAAGGAGGATAATAGAGTGTATAACTAGGTTCATAATATTTCAGCAGCACTTTACCGAACTGCCGCGCTGTGATTGGTACTGCGCCTCCGGCTCCTACAGCCCTAACTAGCCCAATTAGGCACCATTTCAGCATATGTGTGTTTGGTTTTTTTTAATGTCTGTTCTTCCTGATTCTCAGCGCTCCCCAAGGCTCCTGGGACGCCAGTGGTGACAGAGACGACAGCAACAAGTATCACCATCACCTGGGACTCTGGAAATCCAGACCCTGTGTCCTACTATGTCATTGAATACAAGTCTAAAAGCCAGGATGGACCGTATCAGATCAAAGAGGACATCACCACCACACGCTACAGTATCGGGGGGCTCAGCCCCAACTCCGAGTATGAGATCTGGGTCTCTGCGGTCAACAGCATCGGGCAGGGCCCTCCCAGCGAGTCCGTGGTCACTCGGACAGGGGAACAAGCTCCTGCCAGTGCCCCCCGCAACGTGCAGGGCCGAATGCTGAGCAGCACCACCATGATCATCCAGTGGGAGGAACCGGTGGAGCCCAACGGGCAGATCCGTGGCTATCGCGTCTATTACACCATGGAGCCCGATCAACCCGTCAGCAACTGGCAGAAGCACAACGTGGACGACAGCCTGCTGACCACGGTGGGCAGCCTGCTGGAGGACGAGACCTACACCGTGCGTGTCCTGGCCTTCACCTCCGTGGGAGACGGGCCCCTTTCCGACCCCATCCAGGTCAAGACACAGCAAGGAGGTGAGCGTTTGTGTCACAGAATCCCAGAATGTCAGGGGTTGGAAGGGCCCTGGAAAGCTCATCCAGTGCAATCCCCCCGTGGAGCAGGAACACCCAGCTGAGGTTCCACAGGAAGGGGTCCAGGCGGGTTTGAATGTCTGCAGAGAAGGAGACTCCACAGCCTCCCTGGGCAGCCTGGGCCAGGCTCTGACACCCTCACCGGGAACAAGTTTCTTCTCAAATTTAAGTGGAACCTCCTGTGTTCCAGTTTGCACCCATTGCCCCTTGTCCTGTCACTGGTTGTCACCCAGAAGAGCCTGGCTCCATCCTCCTGACACTCCCCCTTTCCATATTGATCCCCATGGATGAGTCCCCCCTCAGTCTCCTCTTGTCCAGCTCCAGAGCCCCAGCTCCCTCAGCCTTTCCTCACACGGGAGATGCTCCACTCCCTTCAGCATCTTGGTGGCTGCACTGGACTCTCTCCAGCAGTTCCCTGTCCTTCTGGAACTGAGGGGCCACAACTGGACACAAGATTCCAGGTGTGGTCTCCCCAGGGCAGAGCAGAGGGGCAGGAGAACCTCTCTGACCTACTGACCACCCCCTTCTAACCCACCCCAGGTACCATTGGCTTCCTGGCCACAAGGGCCCAGTGCTGGCTCATGGTCACTAGCCCTGGATACCCCGGGCTGCAGAAGGGGGAGATGTTTGCTTGTAGCGTTATCCAGCTGTGGCTGCCATCTCACCAGAGCATTTATTTCTTTATTGATTCAATTTGGTTCGAATAGAAGTAACCTTCTGGGAAGAAGCTGGGTCCAGTGGCTGGAGCCAGAGGGCCTGGTGCATGATTTCTGATCTGTTTTTTCTCGGAAAGACTGTTTCTTAAATGGTCAGGGCAAGCAATTATGCAGAGAGAATCCATTTCTGCAGTGCCATGCTTCAAAGTGAGTATCTTATTGCTTCCAGGTTCTAAATGTCTTTAATAGACATAAAAACACTCACTTCCCAGGCAACGGTGAATGTTAACCCTTTTTAAAGTACCCAGAAACTGCCCTCTCAGAAGTGAGTGGGGAGCGAGCCTATTTTGCCTTTTTCTAAAAGAGAAGCAAAACTAACCCTTAATTGTCACAGCAGATGTGCTGAGCTGAGAACAAAAGGTGTTTTATCGCAGGTTTTCGCCCAGCATGTTTTTGGGTGCTCCGTCTCCAGTGTGGGGTGCTGGTGAGGAGCCTCTTCAACTGGGCTTCCCACCTCCAGAATCTTCCCATGCTGGACATTAATGGGAAGGGCTGTATCCTGCACGGCAAGAAGGAGGCAGATGATCCAGTAGGACTCTGCCATCTGTAGTAGCTCTGGACATGTCCTGCAGTGGGATTTAACCTTCCGCTCCTATAAAGGAGAGTCCTTCCCACTCTGCAGCATCGCGTTTTGCTGCTGACATGTTCTTCACGCACAGGCTTTGAAGAAAACAGGGTAGGAGTCTTGTAATTACCCAACTTAATGTGAATTCTCGTGTCTCTCATCCTGCCTCCTCTTCTCCATGTCAGTCCCTGGGCAGCCGATGAACTTCCGAGCAGAAGCCAAGACGGAGACGAGCATCGTGTTGTCGTGGAGCCCTCCCCGCCAGGAGATCATAGTGAAGTATGAGCTCCTCTATAAGGAAGGAGACCACGGCAGGGAGGTGAGTCCGCAGCGGAGCAGCACAAGGAGTTGGGGCCCTGAGGAGCCGAGAGCGGGGAGCAGGGCAGGTGTCTCCGGGCAGGGCTCGCCTCTGCTGCTTTTTGGTTTGGTTGTATTTTATTTTCTTCCCCCTTCGCCCATCTCAGGTGCCGAAGAACTTCGACCCAACGACCTCGTTCACTGTGGAAGGCCTGAAGCCCAACACTGAGTATGTCTTCCGTCTGGCCGCCCGCTCGGCCCTGGGCCTGGGGGCCTTCACCCCGGAGGTCCGGGAGCGCACCTTGCAGTCTAGTAGGTGTCTCTCCTTTTCCCACCCTTCTCTGAGGGGAAGACAGTCAGGGAGCCAGAGATGGTGGGCACAGGGGTACGGAGCTGTGGGCGGACGTTGGCGCTCCCGCCGCGTTGCACCTCTGGGGTTCCTCTGCGGGGTGGTGGGAGGTCACTTGGATCTTCTGCCTTCTCCCTTTGCTGACCAAATAGCTTGTGAATGAAGAGCCAGGCTGGTGCATGTTTTGGGCGGGGGGTGATGGGAGGCCAGGTAGCACCACCCGTTGATGGGGTGAGGAGCTTGTCGATGGGCCGTGGTGCTGAGCATGCTCAGGGAGGACGGCGCCCAAGCATCGCGCAGCCGCTCTCTGGAAGGGGGGCACAGGCAATGGAGCGGGGAGACGGTGCGGGAACTGGGAGGAAAGAGGAGAAGGGAAGGTGATGAATCGAAAGTCCCGATGTTTCCACCCGCTGTTGGGAAGGCAGCCCTTGTGTTCTGTTCCATGAGCTGCTGGCCCAGCGGCGCTGGGAACGGGCCCGTTTGGGCTCCAGAGCGGGAGAGTCACGTGGAGGCTGAGGGAGGGGATATTAATGACACCAGGATGGAGCATACGCAACCAAAATGTGCTGGTTTTAGTTTAATGGATTGTCTCCCTTCGCTGTTGCCCTGGGGACGATAACCCTGGATGGCAATATTTCAACCTGGGCTTTTCACAGATCTTTGCTTTTAAACGAGGTGTTTTTTCACTGCATGAGTGGCTGTGGCAGCTGTTCTTTGTGTTTTCTGTCTCCTCTCATCTCTACTAAATCACTCCGCTGCAGTTTGGAGTAGCCAGGAGCAGAACTAACTCAGCAACGGCTCTGGCCGCAGTGCGAGGAGAGCGAGCGCCGCTCCGTCCCTCAGAGCCCGTAGCAGGGACAGCAGCGGGCTCTCCCCGGTTCAGTTGTCACGTCCTGCTGTCTGTCTATCTTTCCCCCATCTCCCTCCTTCTCCTTCTCTCCCCCCAGGAGCGGGAGGAAAGCGGAGGCCGTTTCTGCATAAGCAGAATTCCTTACTGGGGCTGTCTCAGGCCTCTGGTCCGTTCAGAGATATTTTGTTTGCTTCAAATGTTTTCCCCCTTTATTCCTTTTTTATTTTTTTCTTTATCTACGTATCGAAAGAACATTTTTTCCCGACTCTGCTGCAAATCTGCTGGTTCTGATTCCAGTGTGGTACTGTCAGAGGGAGCATCGCTGCGGGTGCGGGAAAGTGAACCAAAAGGACCTGCAAAATAAGAGTCCGACTTACCCACACTCTGCTGCTGTTTTACAAGGGGGTTCCCTCTTTGAGATTTGTGGGGGTGGGAGGAAAGGAGGGTCTGGGGTTTGTGCTTTCTGGGTCGATACAAACAGGCTGGAGTAGGGGGTGGGAGCTGATGGCAGGAGGGCTCAGTGGTGCTGGGTGTTTGTCCCTGAAGAGAAGGGGATCTGGGAAAGGGGAAGGCTTCGGGGCTTTTTCGAACTTGGCACCTGCCCAGAGTGAGGCCGGGTTTATTTCTCTGTAGCTCAGCTTTCGTAGGGATAGTTTTATTAATGTAACGCTCTTAAGAACATCAGCTGGGAGCTGTCAGTGTCCTGTAACACGATGAAACATTTTTTCCTGGCTGGCTGTTGGAGGAACGAGTCAATTCTCCCTGGTCCGGGCGACATCCTTCGGCTCACAGACCTTCTGGCTCGGGACAGGCTTTTGTGTCTTTCCCTCTGCAGCTCCTTTTCCATTCGGCTCCTCCTCGGCCCGCTCCATGGCTCTTGTTTCTTTTCTCGCTGCTCTGCCTGCCTGCATGCCCTTGCAGCCCCATGAAACCAGCTCCCTGCTCTGTCCGTCTGTCTCTTGCTGGGCGGTTTCACACCACGGTGCCATCGTGTCTCTGCAACAGCAAAGCCTCCCCCGTCCTCCCGCCGCCTTTGCCGAGGTTTTCGGTGCTTTTGCCCCTCCTAAGCGAGCTGGCAAGCATGTGCCTGCACGCCACAGCCCTCCCCGCATCGCACTCCTTTCTGCACAACACCCTCCACCTCCCTGCCAGGGTGGCTCCTGAGCATCATAACCAAAGTAAAATCCATTAAACTAAAGGTAAAGTATCTTTTTCTTCTTGAAGTAGCTGGGTTTTAACTCTTCAAGTACCAGAGACGTAGATTGTGAAAACAAATAACAAGACTTATGGTTGGAGAAAGCTGTTTGGCCCTTTCTAATTAGCCATGACCTTCCCAGGGCTCCTTGGCAACTCTCCTGCTCGGCAATTTCAGAGTCTGTGACCGCAGCCGGGGTGGCCGGGTGGGTGCTGCGCAGGTTTAGAGGAACAACGGGGCTTTCTCACCCTCTGTTCCTTCCTAAGAAAGGACGTTTCCCCCACCCATTAGCTCTGCTCTCCTTCCCTTCCCCCTTCCTCACAGTAGGTAAAGTGAACGAAACTTAATACACAAGTCTATGGTACCTAAAGGGTTAAAAAACATTGTATTGTACAAGGTCAGTAAGGGTCATTCTTGTGGCTTGGACAGTCAACTTTAAAGCATGTAAGAGGTGCAGCTCAGGTGAGTACTGGCTGGTCTCAAGCGGATTCACAAACACAGTCCACCCTGGCGCTGCAGGCTCCCCCACACGTGCGTGGCTCCGCACGCACATCTGTGGGAGGGCTCCCCAAATTCCTGTCTGCCTGGGACAAACGGGCAGAGACGATGCTCTGAGCCGAGGGGCTCTCGCCCGCGCTGTGGCTCCGGTTCCAGCGCAGGGGCTGGCGGCAGAGCTGGGCTCCCAGCCCCACGTTGGGCTGCGGTACATTGGCTCCTGCCTACAACCCCCCGTTCTCGATGCCGTCCCCACGCACGTCCCGCAGGTTGGGCTGGATTGTGAAGGAATAAAACTCCCAGTGCCATGAGCTCCCCAGATGCATCTCCAGTGTGGGCAGCCAGCACTTGGTGGCTGTTTTCATCCAGGTGCTGTAGTCGATGAGAGTGATGGGGAGAGGGCCCGGGTGGGATCTGGGCCTTCTCCCCCATCACCCACCCACACACCCCGGCTTTTGTTGAGCAGAGAAGGTGCAAACCCAAGGAGGCCTCGCTCCAGGGCCTCTGGGTAGGTCCCTGTGCTGGAGGGTGAGTGAGGAGCGTGTCCCCAGGGGCGGCCGGCGCTGCGGCTCTGCTCGCGGGGCTTTCAGAATGAGGTTCAGGATGGAAAGGGTAGGTCAGGCCAGACCCTCTCTGCAGTGGGTTTCTCGGCCGTGCTGGCTTTGGCTGGGCTCTTGAGCAGGAAAAGTGGCTTTTAATCCTACCAGCCCCTGATGGGGAGGAAAAAGAAGCGAAGAGCATCACGGCAGGCACTGGGAGAGGGTTGAACCTTTCTCCTCCGTACCTTGAAAGGAGTTTGTGTTGTGGGAAGGAGCAGCGCGCCTCCATTCTGGTGCTGCATCCATCACAGCAGATGGAGGGAGCTATAGGGGGAAGAAGATCCATCAGAAAATGAAGCAAAAGAGAATAGACTGGGGTCCAAACCCACTGTTATTGCATGGGTGAGGGTGCTGGGTCAGGGGTAGCTCAGCTGGGAGCGAGGAGCGGGGTTTTGAATGCCAAGTCATGTGCAGAAACCCACCAGGAGCTTGGTCTGGCCTCGTAGCTCAGTTCTCGTGTTCTCTCGTAAGAAAGTCTTATAAATTAGCAGTTGAAGCGTGGAAGGTAGGTAAACAGACTGGGAATGTTCTGGAAGGAGTCACTTTTTATATCAGTATTATTTTATTATGATTTCCTTTGATGTTTTTTGTTTATTTTCAAATTACCGGCTTGATTTCTGTTTTGTTTTCCAGTCTGTTACTTTTGGTTTTGTTTGGTTTGACATATTTCATATTATTTTGCGTGGCTAGCCATGGCCGGGGATCGTCCCCCTCCGCGGGGGCGTTTCTGAGCGTCAGGGTTTCATTTTGCCATCTTAAATACAGCCAAAGAGCAGGAGAAACACCCAAAACGTCCTACTGGACAGAGCGCTCAGCACGTCAGCGTAAGGGTTCTCTTTACCCTCTCTGTGAACCCCTCTGATTTCGGTTTGATGGAGATGGACACAGAGCGTGTGGCTTTCACTCCAGTGTGAACTGGGAGAATGTGGCTTGATTGAGCGGAGTCCTCAAGGCAAGCTGGGCCTAAACATCTGGTGGTGACTCAGGGATGGGAGCAAGAGGCTTGAAAAAGTGATTGCTCGGTGAAAGAGCTTTTTGCTGCTTAAAAAGCAGCAGAGGAATGAGAAATAGTGTGCAGGATTTATCTACTGTGCTTCTTGCAGGTGATGCTTTGGGGGCTTATAAGGACACCCCAGTTTCTGGCGGTGTGTGCAGAGAGTTAAAAGCTATTTATTGCAGTTTGACTGTATTCATTGCAGAATTGCCTTGAAAATGCATCGCTCTCTCTGCTGCCTGGGCTGGTTGATTGTAATTAGCGGTTGAAAAACCTTGTTGAAGATTCCCCAGTGCCCAGGTTACCGCTGGGGCACAGCCCCTCAGTCCTGGCCGCACCGAGGGGTCAGTCCCGTGGTGTTTGCACCGATACCCTGTGGGTTTTGCAGCTGTCTCTGTATTTGGAGGCAGCGTGTGCCCCGCACGAAGCACCGGTCTAAGTGTCCTGCAGGTGCACTAAAAGTCACCTCCCGTGGTAAAGGCCGAGGGGAGCAGCCCTGTACTGGAAAACTGCGGTCGCACCTTCCCTGTGCATGGAAAATCAGCCCTTAGTTGTGAGCTTAGGTTGAAGAGGTGGCTGTAGGGCCACGTTTGCAACGCTCATCCTGGCACTTCAGAAATACCCCAATGCGGCTCAGGCTGCGAACGCAAAGATAGTTAAACATGTTCCTTCCAAAAACCCCACTGGGTGCCTAAATACCTTGGCAAACCCACTGCCTCGCTCTCTTGCAAATCTTTCCTCTAAAACCCTGTTTAAACACACCGTGGGCTCATTCCTTGGCGCTCTCCCGCCCATCACCATCATGGTTTTTGGCCTCCTTCGGCCTGTGGACAACTAAGAACTTGCAGCTGGAGGTACAGACTCTTACGTTTAAGCCACCTGGCAAGAGATTTGCTTTTCTTACTTTTCACAGAACCCTTGAAAGAAATTGGGGATCCCAGAGGCTGTGGTTGGGAAACAAGAGCTTTGCCAGCCAGGGGGACCCGCCAGGCCCCTGGGAACAGGGAGCCGAGGAAAAGGTCCTTTCCAGGGCACTTTGGTACCGGACCCTTCTTGGCCAGCCCGCTTGCCACTTTATTCCTTTATTTTACAACATTTCCATTTTGATGCCCCATTTCATTTCCGTTGGCTTTTTTTTTTTCTTTTCATTTAAAAAAAAAAAAAAAAGACAACAATAAAAAGCTTCTTTTTTAATTTTATCTTCCTAAACCAAATTTTTGTATGTTTTATTTTAGATTTTTTTGTTATCATTTTCCTTTTTTTTTTCTTTTTATCTTTCCCATCTTTTGTTTTTTTCCCCCTTCTTCCCTTTCCCTCCTGAATTTTCCCCCCTCGTAGAACCGTCTGCCCCCCCTCAAGACGTAAAATGCGTCAGCACCAGATCCACCGCCATTCTGGTAAGTTGGCGGCCGCCTCCGGCCGAAAGCCAGAACGGCGTCCTGGCCGGCTACAGCGTCTACTATCGAGCGCTGGACTCGGAGGACACGGAGCTTAAGGAGGTGAATGATATCCCCCCAACCACCAGTCAGATCCTACTGGAGTCACTGGAGAAGTGGACAGAGTATCGCATCACTGTCGTGGCTCACACGGAGGTGGGGCCGGGCCCGGAGAGCTCGCCGGTTATCGTCCGCACAGATGAAGATGGTAATTGCGCTTTTGCTGGGTTTTCCCCGAGTCCCCCGGTGAATACGTGTCCCTGGCGGGGGGGACATCGAGGCAATTCTGGCCACCAAAGCAAAGGGACAAACCGCAGCCCCCAGTTTAAGCCGTGCAGCAACACCTCCCTCAGCCCCTCTGCATCTCTAGGCTTGTCCTTCCCTACTTTTGGGATGTAATTTTACATTTCTGGGTGTTTGTTTTATTCATGTCAAGCCTCTAAGCCAGGGAACTGCTGGAGAGGGTCCAGCATAGGGCAAGAAATATGCTAAAGGGAGTGGAGCATCTCCGATGTGAGGAAAGGCTGAGGGAGCTGGGGCTCTGGAGCTGGAGAAGAGGAGACTGAGGGGGGACTCATTCCTGGGGATCAATATGGAAAGGGGCAGTGTCAGGAGGATGGAGCCAGGCTCTGCTGGGTGACAACCAGTGACAGGACAAGGGGCAATGGGTGCAAACTGGAACACAGGAGGTTCCACTTAAATATGAGAAGAAACTTGTTGGGGGTGAGGGTGGCAGAGCCTGGCCCAGGCTGCCCAGGGAGGTTGTGGAGTCTCCTTCTCTGCAGACATTCAAACCCGCCTGGACCCCTTCCTGTGGAACCTCAGCTGGGTGTTCCTGCTCCATGGGGGGATTGCACTGGATGAGCTTCCCAGGTCCCTTCAACCCCTGACACTCTGGGATTCTGTGAGCCTTGGCTTTCCTGGGAAGATGCTCTTACTGAGCGAGGAAGCAGCTGAAGCAGCAAGGAAATGAAATCAGAGGAGACGGTTGCTGCCAGAAACTGTTTGGAAATATTAAGAGCTCTTCCCACACATTCCGTGTTACCAGCTCCTCTTCAAGTCAAAGTGCTGATTATGGGAAAAAAGGAAGAATCTCTTCCTTGAAGTTTCAGAAACCCTTCGGTGACAGTTTAGACTCCACTACAGCGGCCCAGCTTGGAGACTTTTAGCACCGACAGGGACAAAAGACTTGAATTTTCCTGGTATTTCTACAGTAAAATAAAACCAGGGAAAAATATCTGTGCATGAATGGAGAGCTGGGACCCTCAAATGCTGCAGGTCAAGTAAATAACACAATTGAATTCCAAACTTCTCAGGCTTTCTGCCTCCATCCCAAATAGAAATAATTGTTTGAAAAGCAACAGGTTTGTCCCCAGCGTGGGTCCTGTTTCGCTGCCCATGTCCAAGTGGACCAAGTACCTGGCTCAGAGAAAAATGGGTTTCTTGTAGGTTTAGCTGTCAGTCCTTTGATATTTCCAAATATTCTGCCCAAATTCCATGCGAGACATGCCGTGTTTCCTGCCCCGACACTGTGCAGCAGCCGTAACCACCAACCGCCCGTCCTGCCCGAGAGACGCGGGATCCCCAGGGCGCGTCCCCCTCCTCATCCTCTCCATGGGATCCCACAGGCAGGACCGGAGCTTTTCTGGCTCATGAGGAATTGGCTTTACCCTCAGAACGTGGTCTGGAACTATATGGTTTCTTCCATCTGAGCAAACCGGGGGCTGTGAAGAACATCAGGACTATGAGATGGACCCATTTCCCTGCCCACCTCCAAGCCGTGCAGATTAGATCCCCCAGAACCGCTTCCCCATTTCACTGAACACAGCCCAGTGCCAGAAGGTGCCATATCCATTTTAAGCCCCCTCTCCCTTCAGGGCTGTCGATTCAGTGTGTGTGTCCCACCGGTGGATCCCCAAGTGACTCTTGCCCGTTTCTTCCCTCCCCGCAGTGCCCAGCGCTCCGCCTCGGAAGGTGGAGGTGGAGGTGCTCAACTCCACCGCCATCCAGGTGTTCTGGCGCTCTCCAGTCCAGAACCGCCAGCACGGCCAGATTCGCGGCTACCAGGTGCACTACGTGCGCATGGAGAACGGAGAGGCCAGGGGGCTGCCCCAGATCAAGGACATCATGCTGGCGGACGCCCAGGTGAGCGCTCGCCTCCCGCTCCCGTCTCCTCCTCTCCCGGAAGGGTTTTGGGGGGGTGGGTGATCCGGCCGCCTCGTCTCATCCCAAGCAACGTTAAGGCTGGAGAAAGCAGCTGAGTGTCTCTACGACAAGGCGTATGTTGTGTTTCTACAGTTCATTTGCACTCGCAGACTATAGCTATTGTGGAAGAGCATGAGCTGCTGTCCCAGCACTGAGCTAAATACCAGCCACCCTCCCTGTGTCTGGGACATCTTTTAAAACAGGCAAAGGCCACAGTGGAATCTACTAATTTCTCCCACTCTACTTCTTCCTTCATGCTGGCCTGGTAACTTGTGACCTCGTGTGGCTGCTTGCTCAGGGGCTCCTTCCTCATGCTGTGTCTCTGTCTTTCCCTTCTTTCCCCTCTTGTATTCTCACGTGCAAAACCTCTCTTGTTCTCTGCCCAGTGGGAAACAGATGACACTGCTGAATACGTAAGTAAAATACAAAGTCAAAATCCTCCCATCCTGGTTCTGTCCCTTCCCTCCTCCCACTTCCTCTTGTGCTGTGATATTTTCCTTTTCCTCGATGTTTTTTGCAGTGCCCGTGTGCCTGTTTGAAGCCCGTTGGTGGTTTCCCATGTGTTGTCCCCCCCCTGCTCACTTTGCTCTGTGCCCCTGTGCCTGTGTAGTTCATCAGGGTTTTCCCCTCGGCTCTGAAGGGAGGACGGGTCTGCTGCTCCTCCGCAGGGAAGCAGATGGGATGTCGAGTTTGGGAATACCTCATATGCTTAAAGATGAGCTGGTCTGCAAGCACCTCTGGCTGGAGCCTGAAAAATACAGACAAAAAAAACATTGAGTAGTCAAAGCTCCAGAGCTCCTGAGCTATCAGAACATGGCCAAATGCTTTGTGCCCTTAACGGGCCAAGGTTCTTCAATACTCATTGATACAAAGCACTGAATAACTCATGGCCCTTTTGCCTCTCAAGGAGACCCTAAATCCGGTTTGGCTGTTTGGCTTTTGCTACCTCTGCTAAAATACTAAATGGTTTCAGTGATCCTACAGCTACAAAGCAGAAGGAGAAAGGAAAGCATTTCCTTCTTGGAATGGCAGGGTCCCAAGATAATACGCTACTGAATAAGTTGTATTCCTGTCTCCTGGAGATTGCTGAGTGCCCAAAAGAAGTGAGAGGCCTCTCTTTTACAGATGGAGAAACTGAGTCATGTGAAAGGCAAAGTCTTAATAAAACTCAGCGGTAATTGTGAAAGCAGAGCAGGTTTCTTGACTTCTAGAAGAAACCTGTCTCTGGAGCTAATGGCTTCCAAACTTGTTGATCACAATCCCACTGTTTTGAAGTTCTGCTGTTCCACTCCCTGCTCAACATTGGGGGCACTCCCGCTATTTTCAGGACCAGCACATCCTTCCCAAGCGCTGCCCTGCGATTTCACATCGAAAGGCCAAAGGAGCGGTGGGGGCTGAAGGGAGAGGGAAACCATAAAACATGCACAACGTTCACACCTCCCTCCTTTTCAGAGCCTTGGAGAAAACCCTGCTGCATATGCTCTCATCCTGTTTGATTTAGCACGGGTGTTCCTTTGTACAACACAGCCCTTTGAAGGGCTGGATGCTCCACGGGAAGGGCTGTTCTTGAGGCCAGGCCTCTCACAAAAGCTCTCGGGAGCCAGGTGTGCTGAGGCTGATAGAGGTGCTGGGGATTTAGCAGAGAGCTTTAGCATGCGAGCAGAAAATGTCTTTTTGCACTTTGCGTTAAAGCAATCCCTTTAATATTATGAAGGCATTAAAAAATATCTCTGAGGAGACAAGTGGGGGGAGGGTAACGGAGAAAAAAACCTATAATCTCCTTGAAACCGCTGAGACCTCCTCCGAGACGGCAGAGTGAAGAGGAACGCTTTGAAGAGCACAGCGGCGTTCTGATGGCTGAAGCAGTTTGTGTGGAGATAGGGAGTGTGTGAGAGGTGGATGTGGAGGAGAAGGCGTTGAAGCGGGGCCCTGCAGACATGCCGTGATTTCAGAACAGCCTGTGCCCGCCTCTCGCTAAGGGAACGTGGCTTCTCAGCCTCCTGCCAGTTGCCACTTCTACCCAGTTACCCCAGAGCATCTCCTGGTTTCAGGTTCAGTGAATGTTCCTGCATGCAAGAAAAGGGCTGGGACTCCTGCAGGGAGGAGAGATCTACCTGTGTGTATGGACATGAATATTTACATGGTTTTCCTTGGAATCTCGCAAACAGGAAATGATCATTGCTGGGCTTCAGCCTGAGACGACGTATTCCATAACCGTAGCCGCCTACACCATGAAGGGAGATGGTGCTCGCAGCAAACCCAAAGTGGTCACCACCAAGGGCGCAGGTAGGAGTCTGTTCCTGAACCGCTGGGATTCACCTGTTTCCTAAAGCCCTCGCGAAATGACATAATTTTCTGTCCAGTGCTGCAGAAATCCCAGACACACTTCTTAATGCAACACAGGAGGAATTCATTGCTTGTAATCTCTTGCGATAGAAATTCTGGTGCACCAGAAGTGACGAGAATCTCTGCTGGTCTGAGACTGCGTGGCTTTGATGGTTGGCTCAGGGGAACAGGAAAGCCAGAGCTGTCGTGGTGGTGACTTGCAAAGACCTGCAAAGCAGCAGGAAGACAGTGGTGGCTCACAGCGCCCACTCCTCTTTTAGTATCATGTCTGAATATTCGCCCCCTCTTTGCTCAGGATTAGTGGAGGGAAAAGTACTGACAGTATTGACCTTTTTCTGCGACCTGGGCTCTGTCTGCGCATACCACCCGGATTTCATTCCTTCCTTTGACCTGTTCTTTGTGGCAAAGTGTCTGTTGGTCTCGGTACAGAGGACGCGGTGCCAGGCGAGGACGGCAGGGCCCAGACGGGAATGGCAAAGGGCAGCAGGGTGTCCCTTGCTCCTCCGGAGGGCTGTGCTGCCCCGTCCTCTCAGCATCTGCGTTCCTCTGGTTTCTGCTCTCACGCTGAGCAGCTGCTCAGTGCTAGGGGAAGGGTTTTGTGCAGCCAAGGGAGGCTCTGGTGCCCAGACCTGGTCCAGCCCATCTCTTGTTGGACTGAGGTTACCCTCTCTCACTCCATTTTCCTCGTGTTCTTTGTTCTGTTTCTGCTGTCAGGTGCTGGCTTTCTCCCCTTTTTGTTTCTTTTCTTTCCCTACTAACTTCCCAGCCCTGGCTGGCTGGTCATTTGCTTCTTAGTTTTGGGGCAGTGACCTTCACCCTGCCTGTAGCAGCTGCATAAACCAACACGATCCCTTGTTTCTGGAAGAACATTGCTCTCTGCAGAGACAGAAAGCCTTCGGTCAGCACTGCATAATTAACCTGGAAACCTCTGCTCAGGCTCTGGAGGCAGCACAGGCACTCAGGACAGAGCTGGAGCACGCAGGGCCGGACCCCGGCTGCCCTCCTGCCCTTGCTTTTCCCTGCCCTAACTCGCATCTTCAGCTCATGTTGCTGCGTTCAGACAAGGAAATGGGATTTGAGCCTTTCTCTCCCCTCTTGCCTCTCCTGCCTCGTTGAGAGGTCGGTACCCAAGAGAACAAGGCTGATTCCTGGGACATTAGGATGGCCAGCCCACCGTCCCCACGCCCGGCGCTGTCACCGCGCTCTCAGACTTCGCCTTCACTCGCCCTCTTCGCCTTCCTCTCTGCCTTTGCCCATGTTCCTTCTCCATAGTCCCGGCTTCTCTCTCCTCATTTCCTTCTTCCAGAGGCTCTACCCTTTTCATTTTCCGCTCCCAGAGCATTTCTCTCTGCCTCCCTCCCTTGTCACTCGCTCTTGTCACCTTCCCTCATCTCTCCCCATTAGGATTTGCAGTGCAGGTGATCAGTCACAGAGGGATGTTTTCCCCAGCACAGCAGCTATTACCCAAAACTCAATTTCCCCCAACTGGAAATAGCTATTTAAAAAAAAATCTTTCAAATGGCTCTGTAACATTCTTATCTTCTTTGCAGTGTTGAGTCAATATACCTTCTGAGAGGAGAAATTTCTTGCTTTATCATTCAGGGCTAGGGGCTGAATTTAAATACAGTAATACATCCAATTTTCTCCTTTACTGTCCAAACCAATTGCAAAATAAAACACTTCCTCCCCCTCTGCACTTTCTTCTCACCTTTCCTCCAAACAATATTTGTTGTGCAAATGTAATATTTTTCAAGCTCAGCTGATTATAGTAACATTTGTGATAAAAAGCAAAACATAAAGGTAATGACACTGTTTTTCTCTTTAATGTCTTTCTTAAGCATTTCCAAGGAGGCTCTCCCTGCACCGCTCCTTAGCCATTCTTCGGCAGTTTGAGCTGAATAAAGCGTTTGTTGCAGAGACAGCCCCTCATCCCTGTGTTGCGATACCCGGTTTAACTCCACTTTAACTCCACCAGGGTCCTTCCCTGCGCTTCCCACTCACTTCAGTAGCAGCACCACTGCTCCCCAACGCACCAAACCTCGCTCGGACTCGGCTGCGAGAGGGATGGGATCCTTTCTCACTCCATTCTCACTCCTCTTGTTCAACCAGAAACAAAAAAACGCCAAGGCGGAGAGCAGGAAATGAGATCTCTAATAGCGGAGTTGAGTGTAAATGATGCATGAGCTGCTGGAATTAATGCTCTGGTTTCTCCGGCTTCAGGAACCTCTGGGCCTGCGTGTCATTTCAGCAGGGCTGTGGGCTTGCTTAGCAGTGGGGCAGTGCCAGGGCTCATTAGCACCGCTGAGCTCCTGCAGTATCCCCCCAAATGTGGAGGAACTAACTGACAGGTTAAAGAGGGAGCAAACCAAAAAGACACCAACACACTCAGTCTTCTTCCTTCTCCAGAGGGGAGGGAGCAGCAGCTCTCCCTGCCCTCTGCCTCCCACCGATTTTGGGCTCTGGTTCCACTCTCTGCATGTTTCCTTCGTTCTGTACCCAACTGGGTGATCAGCTGCTGCCGACCGGCTGGGCTGGCCCCGCGCCTGCTGCTCGGGACCTGGGGCTGCCCACACTCCCTTTCCCATCCTTCATTACTTCACCCTCAGCTGCTCTGGACTTCCCAGCCTGGGCCAATCTGTTCCAGTCGCTTTCTGCATGAGTTGCGCTGTGGAATGGAGAGACAGAAAGAGAGGACGGGAGTCTGGGGGACTCCTGCGTTCGTCCTTCTCTGCCCTGGGAAGCAATCTGCTCCAGGACGCTGGGAGTCAGGATTGCTGAGCTTGTTCTTCCCGTGCTGAGCTTGTTCTTCCCGGCCAATTGGGAGTGTGTGATCCGGGGTAAGGCAGGAGCCACGCACACCTTTCCATCCTGAGGAAAGGGAAGAAAATAACGCCAGAAATGTTTCAGCACCTCGCAGGTGATGCTTTGGCAATGCACCTCCTTCCCCAAACCTGACAGAGACCCTGCACCTGTACAGGGGTGGGCAGCCCCTCAGCTTACAGGGGACACACTAAAGTTCACAGCACCAAACCGAAACTTTGCCACTGATTTGAGGAGCCTGTTGCTGCAGCTTTAAGTGTCTCTGCACCTCCTCCCCTGCCCCACGTTTGACTGAAGTTGTCCCTCTTCTCTCCCAGTCCCAGGGAAGCCCATCCTGTCTGTGCACCAGACAGAGGAGAACACTCTTCTGGTGAAATGGGAGCCTCCGTTGGATGCGGAAGGCCAGGTGATGGGCTACCGGCTCCAGTTCGGCCGCAAGGATGTCGACCCCCTGGCTACCTTGGAGTTCACGGCCCTGGAGGATAAGTACACGGCTCCCAGCATCCACAAAGGCGCCACGTATGTTTTCAAGCTGGCCGTGAAAAGCCGGGCTGGCTTTGGGGAGGAAGCTGTGCAGGAACTCACCACCCCTGAAGACATCCCCAAGGGTTACCCCCAAATCCTCGAGGCGAGCAACATCACTTCCATGTCAGTCCAGTTTGGCTGGCTGCCCCCCGTGCTGGCCGAGAGGAACGGAGCCATCGTCAAATACACCGTGGCCTACCGGGAAGCCGGTTCTCCCGGCAACCCGCTGGAAAAAGACCTGCCCCCCTCCCCAGAGAACTCCTACACCCTCAACGGCCTCAAACCCAACACCGCCTATGATGTTAAAATCCGTGCTCACACCAGTAAAGGCCCCGGGCCGTACAGCCCGACTGTCCAGTATCGGACGTTCCAGCTGGATCAAGGTAGGACTTACCGGTTTCTCCTCCCTCTCTCTCTCCTTGTAACCGGGGCTGGTGCCGGGAGGCAGAGAGCTGGAGAGGTCAAGCCGGGCTCAGCCAGGCTCGTGAGTAAACGCAGAGCACTCTGGTTTCACACTCAGTCCCTCAGCTCCTCTCTGCCTTGGGCCAGGTAAGTCCCTTTTACCACTTACTTCTAAGTTAAGTCCGGACACCCTTCTTTCACTGGCACCTGAAGCGGGGGGCCAGTCGCTATACAGGTGGGAAGAGCATTTTCTTCAGCTTTTGCAAACAGCCAAAAGAAAAGAAAACAAAACAAAAAAATCAAAAAATAAATTTAAAAAAAAAAAGCCTCAAAACGTGACCTGGGATGGGTGTCCTCACCTGAGCATGCTCAGAAAGCCAGCACCTCGTTCCTGCAGCAGCCACCCAGGCCCATCGGAGTGTGGGCAGAGCCACGCGCCCTCCCTGGGGTTAGGAACGGGGACAGGGAGCGAAGGGACATGGACCTGGGCAAAATTGCAAGCGTGGAGGAGGGAGCGAGCCCTCCCGTCCCTGCAGCGCAGCCAGACCCAGGCTGGAGCCCCTTTGCCAGTGCCTGACCTTCTCTTCCTTCTCTTTCTTGCTCTTCCTTCCCTCCGCTGCCTTTTCTTCTCCTTTCTCCCCTTCCTCCTCACTTTTCTCTCAGCAGTTTTGCCCAAGAACTTCAAGGTGAAGATGGTGACAAAGACGTCTGTGCTTTTGAGCTGGGAGTTTCCTGAGAACTACAACTCTCCCACCCCATACAAGGCAAGTGGAAGGGAGGGCTCAGAACTGTGAATCTTCTCATTTTCCTGGGAGTCTTGTCTGTTGGTTTGAGTACGAGAGTGTAAGAGGCAGGAGTCCTGGATTCGCTTCTCACATATGGGCAGATAACAGTTAATCACTAGGTCAGTGAGATGGGCTGAAGATCAGAGCTGTTGGGTTGCATTCCCACCTCTGTTTCCAAATCATTGCCTCCCTAGCCAAGCTACCATAATTTTCCCATTTCCAGATAAATATTTCTCTTCCCAGAGAAGTCTCAAGGCTTTGTCCTGCAGCTTCCCACTCAAATACCTCCCGTTCCTGTGTGGCACATGGCACAGCCATCCCCCGTGCTCTCTGCAAACCGAAGCAACGGGGAAGAGGAGTTTGGTTGCTTGAGCAATATGAGCCTTGCTCACAGGCCAACTTTGCTGCCTCTTCGCCTCCCCCAGATCCAGTACAACGGGCTGAATGTCGACGTGGATGGCCGCACCACCAAGAAGCTCATCACCAACCTGAAGCCCCGCACGTTCTACAACTTCGTTCTCATGAACCGGGGCAACAGCATGGGCGGCCTGCAGCAGAACGTGGCTGCCTGGACCGCCGCCGACATGTTACCTAAGAAGCCAGAGGTGACCCACAAGCCCGATGCTGATGGCAACGTGGTGGTGATTCTCCCGGACGTGAAGAGCTCTGTGCCTGTCCAGTAGGTTTCTGATAAGCTGCAGATGTGGGGTGCTCGGGTTATGTTTTGGGG
Organism: Patagioenas fasciata; assembly: GCF_037038585.1. Classification (NCBI taxonomy): domain Eukaryota; kingdom Metazoa; phylum Chordata; class Aves; order Columbiformes; family Columbidae; genus Patagioenas; species Patagioenas fasciata. The sequence continues at coordinate 3,308,274 of NC_092546.1, read as the reverse complement.
GGCAGCCCTGATGGCTGGATCCAAACCTGCAAGGGCAGGGTTGTGTTCCCTGCATTTTTAGCCTTGCTTACTGTTGGTTTGTGGAGCTACTTCCCGGGGCTGAAAGGCGATCCTGAAGAAATGCAAAGGGAATAAATTAGGAGGTGTGTTGTACGGGATTACCACTGATGCCCTGCTCGTTCCAGGAGCAGCAGTAACACTTTACTACATTAAAAATTAGGGCTTTGCTGAGTTGGGAGAGTGGGGCTGTTTGGGCAAACCTCCCACATCAGTGTGTGCACTCCTTTCTTCTGTAGCTCACAGAAGGACATTAATTCCTTCTATTTCTTCTGATCATTCCCGACTCTTAGGGCTTACTACATCGTGGTGGTGCCTCTGAGGAAGTCCCGGGGCGGACAGTTCCTCAACCCCTTGGGCAGCCCTGAGGAGATGGACCTGGAGGAGGTGAGTGTGGCTGGAACTGAAGCTGGGACTGTTTCGATGGGTTTGGGGTGTCCGAGCTCCATGTTCTGAGTAGCTAAGGTGAGGCCAGTCTGAGCTGCATGGTTTGAGTCTCCTTTCTCCTCCTCCCGTGACGTTGCTGAAGGGCTCACAGTGTTCCTTGGCTTCTTCCAGCTGGTTCAGGACATTGCCAGGCTCCGACGCCGAAGTCTGCGCCACTCCCGACAGCTGGACTTCCCCAAGCCCTACATCGCTGCCCGTTTTCGCTCCCTCCCCTCCCACTTCATCTTGGGGGACATGAAACACTACGACAATTTCGAGAACAGAGCCCTGGAGCCCGGGCAGAAATACGTCATCTTCATCCTGGCAGTGCTGCAGGAGCCTGAGGCCGTAAGTGCCGCCCGCTTTCTCTTGCCCTCTGTGTCCCTGTGTCCCCGTCATCACTCGGTGACAGCAGCTGCTCCCTCGAGAGCTGCCGGTCTCCATGGGCAGGACTTGCTACACAGATTAGAGCCCAGAATGGGGAGTTCTGAACTATCCACTTAGGAATACGCTCGTGTTCAGAGACCCCTCGGTCAAACTGCTTCGCGAAGAGGAATTTCTTGCAAACGCTGTCCTAATGGTCCTTAGAGCGATGACCTGAGATGTCCTGCTTTGAGAGCAGCGCATCGCACACCCTGCTCATTATTAAGTTCCCCACCAAGCAGAGATGGGAGCGTTTTTAATGCAAAACTAGCTGTGCTCTCTGCTCTTTTTACCACTTCAGCACCTCTACTGATGTCAGTGTTGTGTTTGGATTTATGAAAACAACTGGTTTAATATTTACCTGCCTCCTCCCTCATGTACAATAGGAAGCAGTCTAATATTTTCTTGTTTTTAAATCCCCTATGGAGTTGTAGCAGGGAACTATTTGAAATTAAGGGTTTTCAGTTTGGTTTTTTCCCCCTCCCTCAAATAAATATTTAGTTGTGTATTTGATATTAAGGGATTAAGCTGACACGGTTTTGAATGGGTTTCTCAATCGGATTACTGCAGCTTGTGGTAATTTCTGCTTTCGAACGAGGTCCTGGATTTGCAGCAGCTCCCACGTCTGCAGCAGCATCTCAGTCTTGCTGAGAGGTGATGGAGTTCGAGGGCCCAGGTCTCCTGTTCTTGTCCTGTCCCAGACCTTCCCCACAAACCAGGACATGCCAGTTCTGCTCCGTGTGGTTTAGTTTCTGTATAAGATGGGAACGCAGCCTTCCTGGGCTCAGGACACTGTAGCACACATGAGAACAAGCAGGCGATGCCCGTTAGTCTGGACTCTGCGTTTCCGTGTGCCTCTGGTGCCCCTGCAGAGCCCAGCTCGCTGCAGCAGGAGCAGAGGAGACATTGCATTTTAGTAATTTCTGTGTAATTGTAAAGGTTATTTGTTTTTCAGTCACCAGACCAGACTGTTTCTAAGCGTTAATTCTTGTTTTAATCCCTCCCCTCTTTCTCTGTAATCCCATCTGCCTGTCAAAATCCAGATGGCTACAGGAGAGCTTGGAGAAAGCATTTGTGTGTTTGTGGAAGTGGAGAGGGCTCGGGGATGTGGTGGAATAGGGGCAGCGTCGACTGGTGTTCTAAAAGCACCTTCCTGGCTATGAGATTAGGTGACCCATGGGCACGAGCAGTCTGCACCTTCATGTGAATGTGATTTTTCAGTGGTCGGTCTTGCCTGGAGCATTGGAGAAAGAAGACACCTCTCATATGGGTGCTTACCAACACGAGGGCATTTTCTCTCTCACTATTTGGTTTTCACAGCAGAGAGCTCACATCCTCTCTGGCAATCCCTCTTGTGGAATACTGGAAGCTCGCCCCTTGTTTTAGGTCCTTGTTCCATGTCTGAACTCTGTTCCACAACTTTGTGTCTTCCAGACTTTTGCTGCTAGTCCGTTCTCCGACCCCATCCAGCTGGACAACCCTGACCCTCAGCCGATCATTGATGGAGAGGAAGGGCTGATCTGGGTCATCGGGCCCGTCCTGGCCGTGGTGTTCATCATCTGCATTGTCATTGCCATCCTACTCTACAAAAAGTAAGAGATGCTTCTTGTGACTGTTCTGAATGTCCCAAGCTCTGGCCCCTGAGGGGAATTTTCTCCTTGGTCCTGTGGTTGTCAGCTGAGGGCAAATCCTTCCACCCACACCAGAGCCCTGGAGCAGAAATGCTGAAATGGGATGATCTGACTGGCCCAGGAGAGATTTGCAGTGGGTTACAGGGACTTGCTGCTTCCAAATCTACCCCGTGGCACTCTGAGTGAAGCTGTGCTTGTCTGTAGACAGTCTTGTGGCACATGTGCAATGAGTTTGTTGGGTCTCTTGCTTGCCTGCTCCAGCAGAGCTGCTCACAGCCACAGCTGCAGGCTCCCCAGGGTGTAGCAGAGGAAGCACCTTTGTGCTGTGGATCAGCAGAGACCTCCAGTGTTCCCAGACTGGTTTTCAGCTGGAGCTGGGAGACAAGAGTAGCAGCAGTAGGGCCGTAATGTGAGTCTGCAGGAGAGGAGGGAACAACCGCTGGAAATCCCAACCCTTTTCCATGGCTTTCAGAGCAGCTCGTGGTGCGTGAAGGGGACAGCACACGTGGGCCACACTGTGCTGTGAAAGGACAGGAGAGGAAGCAGATGCTAAGCAAAATAGATCAACAAAAGTGGCGACATGGCATCTATGGCCAATGCAGGGGTGTCCTTAGGTGGGACATCTAGTCCCCAGGATAGAGGGAGCTCTCCTGACCCTGCTCCAGCTTCCATCTGCACAGCTGTGTTCACTGATGCCCGTGAGTGTGTTTTGTGTCCCAGCATGTGTGAAGCAGCTGGACAGGAGTGCTCTGGGCTCAGGGACTCAGGTGCTGCTCGTTGGTGTCTGATCTAATTGGGTAATGGCTGCTGGGCCCAACTTCCACCTGTGTTACCAGGGTCGGAGCTGAGCAAGTTCTTCCCCCTTCCTCTGCAAGTCCTTTCTAACCTGAACATTTGTCTTGTCTTCTCTCCACTTGCTGCTTTCCTGGACAGCAAACCAGACAGGTAAGAGCACCAGATTTGCCGCTTGCTGAGGTTCTTTCTGGCTGGGCTGGCTGTGTGTTAGGCAGTGGTTACTGTCTGTGGTGATGGGGCTTTGTTGGTGCAGTTTCTGTCATTAGATCTGTCCTAAAGGGCGCCCACTGTCACACTAGCACGGGACCATGTTTGAATCAGGGCGGAAAAAAGCAAAGAAAGCCCAGCTTTCTCCTGCTTGCCCATTCCTAAACATAATGGCTCTTTCTCAAGCTGAGCAGCAGTGACAGTAAACGGCTCATAAAATGTTGGGTTAATGGAGCAGAGAAACACCCATTTGTGTTGCAGTCAGAGGTGAACGCGGGTTTTCTGCGTGTCTTGCCTGCTCCGCGCGGGCTGTCCCTGAACCGCTGCTCTATGCAAGCAGAATTTCCCCAGCTGAGCTGTCCTCGCCCCATTGCAAAAGCTGTTCGTGCCCCATCAGCCAGGGATTTCGGAGAGAGTTCATTTATGACTGCAAAAATGAGGCTTGTTTTGAACCATTTCCAAGGCTGGGAGAGCTTTCACTGGAAGTAACTGATGGGTTTAGCCACTGAACTATTAACAGCAGTTCCAGAACTGCGGCAAAAATAAACTACTCCCAAACTGCAAAGTGGTGTAATTCCAAAGTGCTGCCCTGTGTGGTGCTGGCAGGGCTCATGCCACTTCTTCTAGCTATTAATGACATTAAGAGATGGCTAAAAATGTACTGAATAACCTCCTCTCTCCCCAAGTAATTGCTGTTATTGCTGCAGGCATGTTATTGGAGGCTTCTGTGCAAGCCGAGCAGAAGAGGCAGGAGCTCTAGAGCCATCTTGCTGGAAGGGCAGGGACAATATCCGCAAACCTCAGGGTGTGGGTGCACGTTCCCTGCCCACCGGAGAAGTTCTGCCCCCAGCAACTTCTCCCCGTTCCCTCGCCAGGGGTTATCACGTCTTCAGATCACCACTGGGCTTTGCTTCCAAATTCTTTTCAAGGAGAATGAGCCAGGTCAGCAAAGACTTTCCAACCGCCTCAGCTAACCTCACCGCTTCTGAGCAACATATATTAGGAAGCACTTAGATGTGCAGCTCAGCTGGCAGGTTGGAGCGGGCTTCAGCTCTGGCAAGGAGGTGAGGCAGATCTCAGCAGGCACAGCTGTGATGGGAGAGGATGTGGCTACACTGGTTTTTGAACCCAGATTTTTAGGGTTCCGCTGCTCAAAAAGCTTGAAAACCGCTGCCCTGCCTTCTCTGTCTGCAGCCAGGCACTGGGAGCTCCTAAGCAAGCCAGCAGAGCTATCTCAGTATTTTATGTGCGAGGTCACGGTCAGGAGATTCTGTACTTTTCCAAATGATTCTGTTGGCTCTGGTTCTTTCAGGCTGAAAATGGCTTGGCCGGGATTGCCGGGTTTGCGCTTGCATTGCTCTGCAGGGTTGAGCGGCGGCTCGGAGGTGCGAGATCGCAGCACCTCGGCCGCTCCTCGCTGTGACAAGGGGACACTTCTACAATGTCTAAAAGCTGCTGAGCCATTGTAAACCCACCCAAGATCCAGCACTGACAAAACTTCCCAAGCCCCTTCCATTTTCTGATGCATTTTGTGCAATTTACACCCTCGGCTGCATCCGGCCCTGATTTTGGTGGGAACCATGCTTGGGTCTGAACGTGCCTGAGTAGCTGGAAAGATTAAAAGCTCATAAGCTAAAGACGCTTTGTCTTTTTTGTTTCTTTGTTGTTTTTTAAGCAAAAGGAAAGATTCAGAGCCGCGGACAAAATGCCTCCTGAACAACGCCGAAATCACCCCTCACCACCCGAAGGACCCTGTGGAAATGAGGCGCATCAACTTCCAAACTCCAGGTAACCGGCTGCAAACCGGCCTTTCTCCCGGGACGGCCAGAGCGGAGCAACTGCCCTTTCCTCAGCCCCCTCCCGCCTGCCAGAGCCGCTGCCGCGCTGAGCCCTGGCGCTGAGCTACGCTGCGCCTAAGGAGCCTCAAAGCCCGGTCTTTGCTAAGCAAGACTGCTGAAGGAAACCTACCGGGAAACCTCGGGGACTTGGCGCAGGCGCTGCCCAGCAGCGAGGAGGGTTTTCCTGGCTATCCGGCTCAATCGGTGCATTCTGGGCTAAGTACACGGCTGCCGAGCTTGCCGGAGCGGCGCTGCTGCCGTGCCTGGCGCTGGAGGGGAAGCGGGGCAGGCTGTCCACCTCCGCAGCTGCTGCTTTCCGCATCTGTGCCAAAGCACTCCTGTGCGGAGCCAGCCCTGCCCCGTGCCAAGAGGGGAGAGCAGCGGGTCGCTTGGCGCAGACGAGGCAGCATCCCCCGGCTTGGCGCTGCGAACGGAGGCTCCGTGCACCCTCCGTCCCCTCCACGCGTGTCCCCACGGCCGTGCATGTCCCAGCTGCCCGCATGGCACCTCCACACGGCCCGGACAGGCCCGTCCTCACGCAGACACACACGCGGCGATGCTGAGCGCTGCCTGCGCGCTGGCACCTGCCTCTGCCTCCCAGCCCCTGCTGCTTGAGGGTTTGGAAGGGAATTTATTGTGCTTCTTGGGGGCTGGCTGTTGTTTTCAGTTTGTTTGTATTGTTTTGCTGTTTGTGCTTGTTAGTAATGTTTCTGCAGCTCCTGTTTGCCATCCCAGTCCTGTCCTTAGCGTTGTCTGAGTTTTGTCAGGGTGAGGCTGGCAGGAAGCGCAAAGGCAGCACCGAGCGAGGGTTTCATATCAAAAAGAGTTAGGAACAACCCACTGGTGCCAGCCCAAGCTCAGCAACGATTGAGTCGCAGCTGAAGGATGCAGCGGGTTCAGTCCAGTGTGCAGGGGTGAATGCAGAGCAGTTCAGCAGCACCGGGGACCCTAAATCAGCTCTTAGTGCTGCTCTTGCAGGAGAGGCTGAAGGCGTTTGAGATGATCCGAGTGGCCCCAGGTGTAGCTCAGCAGCAGTTTGTATAGGTGCTGTCTCAATTAAAGCCAATTGAATGCAATAGAAGAGGACCTGGAGGTTCTTCTCCAGCCAGATGCCCCAGGTCCAGCAAGCAGAGTCTCGTGTCCCCAGCAGCAAAACAGGGGGGGACCTGGGAAGGGGCCTGTGCGTGAGCATCTCAGAGAGGCGAGGTTACCTGTCCTAGCTTAATCAGCACAAGAAATAACTTTCTTTTCCTCTTTAGATTTATGTTGGTTTTCGTTTCTTTATTAGCATGAAATTTTTAAAAGAAGTGTATATTTTATTTATTTATTTTTTACTGTTTTCTGCAGATTCTGGTCTGAGCAGCCCTCTCAGTGACCCTGAGTTTGACTTGGAAAGTTAGTTCCTGTGTGTTTTTGTTCCTGTTGGTTTCATTTTTCCCCTCCCATTATTATTATTTTGTTCCTCTTCTGTCGCTTTCCTTTCCAATTCTGTTTCGTTCCTGCTTTTTCTTTTCCCTTTTTATTTTTTGGTTTCTTTTGGTTTGTTTTTCCGGATTCTCTGTATTCCCGCAGCGTTTGCCCATCTCATCCCTTTTCTGTGCCATCTGTTTGTCTGAACCGCGCTTCCAGTTTTACAGTATCAAATACACAACCAGGCCTTTGCGAGACAAGGGTAGCAGCAGAACAGAGCCCCGGTAGCAGCGTGGGACACCGGCCGTCCTCCTCGGTCTCTTTTGCTGTCCCTGAAGAAAAGCCCTGAGTTTCAAGGCTTCCTTTTCTCCTTGTTGTCAAAGACGTTTCATTTCTGGAGCTTGGCTTAATGTCCCTCGTATTTATTCCTGGGCAGAAAGCCATCTTTTGTGCAGCGGTGTGTGAGCGTCGTGTGTGTGCGTGTTTTGTGTTCATCGCTTCGTGACGTGGGGGAAAGAGAAAGGAGCTGACGGGCCCCTCGCTCCTCGGCACCTTTTCGTGCCAGATGAAGGACAAAGGGCCGTTTCCCACCCGGGGCAGGTGTCTGGTCCTTGGCAGCGCCTCGGTCCAGGAGCACAAGGACCAGAGGCTTCTCCATCCTCCCGCACACCCGGGTTTGTGCCGAGTGCCATCCAGCCACCGTTTCGCAAGGAGAAAATGGGCTCTGGCCCATGAACAGATGTTGAGGGTGGCGTTTCTGGCGAGCTGGCTGGCGCACAGAGAATCAAGTCTTTTGTGATAAGATTAGAGAGATTCAAGTGATTGAAATGTTAGATGAGACTGGCTCAAAAGGACTTCATCCCCATTAGAAGCCAAGATCCCAGCTTTGCTGGGTGGGTTTTGGGTTTGATTTCTTTCTTTTAGATGTGAGGTTTCAGCTGACAAATGTGAAGAGTCACAGATGCTGCTTGTGGCTCGGAGATGTGGGGGCCGGGACGTTTTTCTGAATAGTTTAATCCAAATATCGCTCTCTTTAGTATTGAATATTCCTGGCAATAGTGTCCCTGTTCCACCTGCCGCCTCCTCTCCGCCCCCTTGTTGGAACAGAGGGGGTTTGTGTGGTTTTTACGCCTTGGCTGAACCTTGGCCGCCCTGGAGGCCGCTGGGCATAGGAACCTGTGAGCCATTTGCCTTTGTGTCTTAAAAAATAAAATAAGAGAGTTATTGAATTAAAACCAACAAAAAAGAAGCTGCTGGAGCTGATGCAGCAGCTGGGAAGCGCCGCTCCTGGTTCATTTAATATCAAACTCCTCCTGGATCTTAATGGGAACCCCGATGCGCTTGGCATTTTGACCAGGAGAGTGTTTATCGCTGCAGAGGTTTCCGGTTTTCTTTTATTATAAAGAGCCCTAGAAATCGATCCGACGAGGAGATTTGTGTCTTTAGCAGCAGCAGAACAAGGCGAGTTCCCGTGTGTGTGTTCGCAGCGGTTGGGGACGGGGACGGATGTTCCCAGCGAAGGGACAGAGCTGGTTTTCAGGAGCCGGTCACGCTGAGGATTTTTCATGGAGCTTTTCTGAAGGTGACTTGTGAAATGCCTTCAAGGGAAACGGGATTTCTGGTTCCAGATTGGCACAGTGGGCCTTTCCCACGCGGCCCGGTTGCTCAGAGGGAGCGACGCACATTGCTCCACGATTCTGAGCCAAAGAGGATCTGCTGGTTTTGTTTTCTTGTTATTACTGGCTTTTCCGATGGTTTATTTCTTTTCCTTTTACCCTGCGTGCTCGTCGTTTGGGATTTCACTGATCGCCCTGCGTTTCTAAGCACGCTTGAGGTTTTTGCAGCAGAATCAGGTGGGAGCAGCTGCCCAAGTTCATCCAGCACAGGGGGCACCCATCGGGGAGGGGGTGACCGCAGAGATCTGCAAACAGCTTTGTTGAGTTGCCAGGAGTTGTTCTGAGCGGGGCTGAGCTTCGCTGTTCCGCTGCAGCTCAAGGTGTATTCAGCCCTTGCTTTCAGAGGCAGGACAGGCATTGAGAAGCGTTTGGTCTCATATCAGGCATCTCCATCCCACTTGGGCGGAGAGACAACCAGTTCCTCCCAGTGCCCCCAGTGTGCATCTGGTGCTGTGGCACTGGGATGGATGAAGGAGAAATCCCTCTCTGGGTGCGATGGGCTCCAGGACAGCGAGACGCTGACCTTTTCCTCCCCGAACTGCGAAAACCTTTCTGCCCCGACCCCGGCTGCCTCGAGCGGAGCCAGCGCGGCCTCCAGAACACTTGGGGTTATTCTTGTGAGCTTTTTTGGTCTATCCCACCCTCCCTATTCTATTTTCAGCCAGACTTCCTTGTGCTGAAAGCAGATGTCTAGTTAGCTTAGGAGAAACCTGTTGGAGCGGTGGTTAAACCGGGGCTCTGTGACAGACCCGTCCTGTCCCCAGGCCTGGGGGAGGCGGCGTCTCTCGAGAAGTCACTGTAAAACTGAGGATGTCATGCTTGCTTTGCCATCTCTGTGCTGAGTTTTCAGAGTATCTGACCATGCTTCTGCCACCGCCGCTGCTTCGTCACACACCAACACCCACGGGGCTCGAAATTCTCCCTGGCTTCCATCTCTCCTCCACTCCCGCCCTTCTCATTGGGGCCACTGCCCAGGTTGTCACCGTGCTGCCGTCCCTGCCCGTCCCCTGCCGTTTGGAGCGGGATCGGCTGGCAGACAGCATGGGAAGCCTTTGGAAAACCATCATCCAATGCAGATGAGCAAAGCACGGAGCGCTTTTCCGCCTGGATTTGTAGCGTAGCTGTTTGAGATGGTGGGACAGGAAGGTCCCTGCTCCTTCCAGAGCTCCCGCTGCCCATCTCAGAGCAGGACGTGCAAATCACGCTTCAGAGAAAACTGAACGTGCCTTCGCTGCTCAGCCCCCTTCGTGGCTGTGATGTGCCCCCAGTCTGACCAGTCCGATGCAGTGTGGCCCTCCAGTATGTCCGAGTCTGTTCCCTGGCAGATCTGCTGCCCCCATGCAAGAATTACGAGGGCAGCAGCTAAACCAGGGTTGCGAGGCATCAGTCTCCATAGCAAACTGTTCCCCAGTCCCCCAGACTGAGAAGGGGCAAGAGAATTTATTCTGCCTCTCCCGTCACAAAAGGTGATGACAGACGTCCCCAAGAGGGGTCGGGCGAGGACAGGAGGGACGGGGAGGGCGAGGACGGAGCCGTCAGCCCCGTCCCGAGCAGGGAGAGGAGCCCGTGCCCGACGTTCCCATCGCAGTCGCAGCCTGGGAGCGGTGGGATCCAACCTGAACCAAAGAGAACAATTCCTGAAAAGCCTCCCCTGCTGCCCCATCTGCATTCCCTGCCCCATCGCCAGGTCGGCCGCATCCCTGCCCCCTCCCTTCTTTTGCGTTGGACCTGGGTTCCGATCACTGCGGTGCTGTCACATTTGCTGCGTAGGTTCCTCTGGCAGCATTTGCTCATTTTAAGTCCACTATTGGAATCGCTAACACGCATCTGCTCTTTGGATTTTCCTTTTTGTTTCGCTCCGATTTACACATTGGAAATGGGGCCATCACGGGAACACTCTCATTTTACCGTTTGTTGTTTTGGTGTTTTTATTTTTAATTTCCTTGATTTTTATTTTTTACTTCCAAGGACACAATTTCGAGCCCTGAATTCTTCTCTTCTAACCTCCCTACTTTCATTGCAGATCTTACATTGTAATTTTTTGTTCTTTTCCTGTTTCTTCTTTCTTCTAAAATGTGCAACCGTTGTGAATTTTAGTTATGATTAAACGAGCTTCTTCTCCTGCTCTCTTGTCTTTTAGGTATGCTCAGCCACCCACCAATCCCTGTTTCCGAGCTGGCTGAACACACAGAGCATCTCAAAGCTAATGATAACCTGAAATTGTCCCAAGAGTATGAGGTATGAGCAAGAGCGAGTGCTGTGCATGGGTTCGCAGAGCCAGGGCATTAGGGAATTCAGGCAGGCCCTCATCCAAATAAACATTGCTTCATTTTAACGATCTGGTTAGCTGAAATCTTAGAAAAGCTATTTATGAATTGGAAGTGAAATAGTTTTGCCCAGCGCTTTGCTGGGTTCAGTTCCAGATCATAAAAATGAGGCAGGTCCCTGAGCTGTCCCTGTCCCGGCAGGGTCTGAGCTCCATTCGGAAGGGGGATGCAGCTCCACACAGACGGGATGGGGATGGGGAGGTGTCTGGGGCGCCTTTTGTCTTTCTCCTGGACACGGAGAGGACCAAGCTGGGGAACACGATACCCGCTTTTATTCGGCTGACGTTGGGCGAGAGGAGCGGTCAGTGCTCCCCAGCTGACGTGATCTGCGGCCACGGAGCTAAAGCGGAGCAAACAGGATGATTTGTGCTTGGCTTGGTTTGTCTGGGGGTTTTGTGCTATTTCTTTTCTCCTTCCTGCTCATCTCTGCTTACTCGGTGGGCTCGTGTGGGTGACGAGCTCAAGCTGTGACTGGTGACGAGCTCAAGCTGTGACTGCGGGACTTGCATTGCAAATCACCCTCCCGGACTGAGAAATTCCCACCCGACGGGTCAGGCCAGTCCTGGCGCAGGGAGTGGGGAAGGAGAAAAGCGTCATATCCCCCCCGTTACCACCGATACATGGCCCAGCGTCCTTGTCACCATGCGGGGAAGGGCTGTGCGCTGGCACACACCAGCTCCTCGCACAAACAGCATCATGGCTGCACCAGCGCTGCTTAAACCCCGGTGCAGACTGAACATACGACTGATTTCTTTGTTGTTGTCATCGCTGTTCAAAGACATAAAATGCCCCGATTAGGGGGTTTTTTGACTAATAACTAGTTCGGAGTGCTTAGTTCTGTTTGCAGGGGATATTTTCTGAACAAAGGGCTGTGTTCTCCCCACGTTCGCAGCTCCGCGGAGGGGGCTGCGCGCTGGAGAAGGCGCCTTTGCCGTGCTGGGGTCTCTCACCGGCGCACGGGGGGAGCGGGAGCCTGTTAATGTGCTCTATCCAGATTTCCAAGGCTGATTTGCATAATGTAATATCCCAAGTGCCCTGGCTTGGTTCCAGCACAACCTCCTCTAGCGGGAGAGCCAGGGCTAAACAAACATCGCTAATGAAATGAATGCGAGGCGAGATTAGAGGGATAGAGAGCAAACAGACACATTACAACAGTATAAATACCCATTAGTTTGAAACGCTCCGTGGCGAGAGGACGTTTGCGGCGGGGGGTTTTGGACCAACGTTGCCACAACCAGCGGCGCTGAGCTCCAGGGCTGGCGCAGGGTGATGGGTGAGGATCAACCTCAAAGGGACAGACCCGGGCAGGTGTGTGTGGGACCGTGTCCCCAGCGGCCGGGGACACGCGCAGGGAGAGGGAACAGCGAGAAACACAACTCGGCACGCTCCTGCCAGGCCTCCAATTGAGGCAAACCCCTAGGGCTCTGCGAAATGATGAAGGAATTAAGCCCTTGTTTTATTTAATTCTGCGACTGAGGATTTAAAGGTAAACGTAATTAACCTAATTTCCATATCTGGGACAGCTGGACTTTAGAGAATAAAAAACCACAACCACCAAACCTGGCATAAATCACCAGGACAGGCAGAGAGGGTTTTTCTCTCCAGTGCATTTCAGTGGGGTTTTTTATTCCTCCCTTTTAGGAAAAAGGTGCATTAATTCAGTTTGTAGGGTCAGGGTCCTTCTTTGCCAGACTCCCCCTGGTGCTTCCCCCCTCTTGGCACCAGGAGACCCTCACGGAGTCCTTGTGTCCCAAGTGACGCTGTCCCTGCTCTTTATGGGCAGCCCCGTCCCCTCCCTGGTGTTTCATCTCACACGTGGTTATAAACCTTGTCCCAGCTTCAATATCTTCTTCTCCAGGTATTAGTCCTCACCAGGACGCTGCTGTATTTATGTCCTCTTAATCGTTTAGTTTAACCACGTGCAGATTTAGCCTCTTCATCATTTCATAAATACATCCCGATGTGATTGTTGCCGTTGTTCTCTCCCAATTGCGGCCGTTTATCAGTGTCAGGCTGTAACTAACGCAGCGCAGCCCGGCAGGAGCACCATCCGAGGCCTCTGTGTTGCAGCCTGGAATTGCGCTGATGCTTTTGCTACCAGGTCGTGCTGCATCGTGCCCGAGGGGGAATTATCGCGGGTACCGCTCGGGGCTGAGGGAGAAGGGACCTGAGCACCCTGTGCCGCTGGGCTGGGGCTTTTCCACAGCAAAGATCAGCTCTGGAGGGAAGCAAACTGAACGCTGCGTTCCTCAGCTGGCTCTTTGGAGCCGTGATCTGGTCTACGGGGTGTTCAGAGCTTGATTTGCTGCTTTTTCTCCCGTCTGACTCTTCCGTTTCGTGATTCCTGCAGTCCATCGACCCTGGCCAGCAGTTCACGTGGGAGCACTCCAACCTCGAAGTGAACAAGCCCAAGAACCGCTACGCCAACGTGATCGCCTACGACCACTCGCGCGTCATCCTCCTGCCCATCGAAGGTACCGCAATCTCGACTCCTACGTGTTTGTGCTGCTGCAGGGAAGCACACCGCGTGTGTTCTTCCCCCTTCCCTGCTACCCTCTCTTTATATTCTGTAGCATCTCCCTGGGAGTTCAGCAGGCAGGAGGTTGCTCTGTAAACCAGGCATTTGTTCAATTCTGGTGACTGACATATTCCCCAGAGCTGCCATCTCTCATTTCAAGGGCCGGTTTATCAAGAAGCTGTGTTCCCTTTACTTGGAGATCCCCGCTCAATACGTTTCTGACTAACGGGAAGAATTCGGCCCACGTGGTGCTTTAGATGGAGCAGGAACGGGTGGCGATGGCTGTGCAGTGTATCTGTACGGCAGACGAATGAGAAGTGCGTGCAGGGCTAATTGTACATATGTGAGTGTCAGCAGCGTAGCAGAGATGTGGCTGCTGAGTTGTACAGATGCAAAGATTACTTGATATGCAGCTCTTGCTGCATTCCTGGCCCCTGAAAAGCTGAGAGTAAGAAGAGGTTAGTGTTAGACTGGTAGGTCATAAATTGTTTCCTGAGCTTCTTACGGGAGTGATGGTGCACTCAGAAAATTTACATTGAATTTCACAACCCGTGGCTCTTGACAGAATCGCTCTGGCGCACGCCGGGGTAAGAGGGGCTTTTAGTGGAGAGGAGATGGAGTTTAACAGGGCACCTGCTTTGCTTGCCGCTGCCAAGATAACATCTGAGTTCCGTCGTCTCGGGCTGTGTGTGGCTGGGCTGTACGGATAAAGCATTTAAGGCCAGTCTTGCGTTGCTAAGAGCTGATCATCTGAGCAGAGAGGATATGGGGTGTCCTAATAACCCCCTGGGGAATGTAGAGGTCAATTCAGAAGCTTTCATGACAAGGGAATTGCCAGAATAATCTAATGCTGGGTAACTCAGGAAGTGGGGAAGGGGAAGAGCTGTTTGGGGTGACAACGGATCGCAGTGGCTTGCCAAAATCTGCACGAATCTGGGTTGGTCTCATCCACCGTTAGAGGATTTTAAACGTTTCTCATTGGGAAGATGACTGTGTTCTGGCTTGGTTTTCTTCCGAGATTAATATTGTATGAGCCAAGGAAAACAGAGTCTTTTAAAAGTTGCCTCGTCATTCAAGGGAAAGAGAAGAGCACAGGGATAGGAATGAAGGACACTTGGGGCTGATCGCAGCTCTTGGGGACGCAGAACACGGGGCTGGATGTGGGCAGTGGCATCGCGAGGGACACACGGGGCAGGTATGACGGGTCAAGGTTTAATTTTCAAGCCTCTGAGAGGTTCTGACCTGTCCTGGCTGCTCTGTTCCTTCCTACCGGGCTGTGTTTTGTGCTGAGGGCTGAAAGATGAAAAAAGTTGGAGGAATGAGTTGTTGCTTTCTCTTTGTTTTAAGTCGGGCTTTGTCAAGGCTGCGGGTTGTCACCGCCAGCTTGGTCAGGAAGAAGCAGTGGCTTTAATTCCGTGACTTCTCTGTAACTGGGCCTGTCACACCGCGAAACATTGCAGGAGCTCACGGCCACCATTTCAAATTACCGAGCGGACCCGAGGGGGCTGGAGAGGCGATTAATTCCAGGAGCTCAGCCTTGGTCACGTTCCTGCCCAGCGCAGCCGCCTCCCCTCCCAAAATTTCAGACTGGGAAGAAATGGGGGCAGGAAACCCTCCAGAAATTTAATCAAAAGCCATTTCTACCAGCAGCTGAAATTACCGAGTACCCTTGAGGACTGGCAGGCAGTTCAGCCCGGATCGCTCGCGCCAGCGGGAGCAGCGGCGGCTGCAGCGGGATGAGGAGCAGCGACCCAATTTCATGGGGGTGCTGCTCCCACCCTTGGCTCCCCCTTGAGACACGAGTTAAGCGTTGGGTACCGAGTTAATCACAGGTTAGTAGAACCTGCCAGCATTAAAATGGGCCAGCTCACCGCACAGGCGGATCCTCCATTCCAATACAGAGGGTCTCTAAAGCCGAACCTGAACGGCAGCGCTTGCCGGTGTCCGTTGAACTCGGAGCGGTTTCCTCCAGTCCCGCTCTTCGCTCTGGCAGCACCTCCTGCCACTCGTACCCAACCCCTCGAGCAAGGACACGGGCAAAGCAGCTGCAGCTCAGCAGCCTGGAACTCCTGTGAATAGCAAAAAAACAGTGACAGTGGACAATTTAAAGCAAGTCAAAGCCTGTAATTTCAAAGCCTTTCCTGGCTGAATCAAGCCTGGTTTTTTGTTCCTGACTTTGCCCAGCTGTAGCTCACATTAGGCTCTGGACCGGGCTGTGCATCGAGCAGGTGCGTTTGCTGGCCAGACTGGGCATTCTGGGACAAGGACTGGGTTTTGCCCTATTTGAGACCAGTCCTAGGCCAGGACTTCTGCTCCTCTTAGCAACAGCAGTAAGAAGACCAAGGTTTCCAGGCTTTAGTAGTTGGTCTCTAATATCTCTGGCAAGAAGTTATTTGTCTCCCTGCATTGCAGAACCTTCGAGGCAGGAGCTTCAGCTGGGAACAATGTGGAAAGCTCCTCATCTCCCAGCTGGGACTCCAACCCACCAAGCCATGAAGGCTGCGGTGTTTTTGCAGGGGAATTCTCTCTAACAACATCCCTGCAAAGATCTCCTCCTGCTTCCAGCTCCCTGCAGTCCTGCTCAAGTCACTAACTCGCTTTTGCTGGTTTAACACAGGAATTGTGGGCAGCGATTACATCAACGCCAACTACATCGACGGCTATCGGAAGCAGAACGCCTACATCGCCACGCAGGGGCCTCTGCCAGAGACCTTCGGAGACTTTTGGCGGATGGTGTGGGAGCAGCGATCAGCTACTATTGTGATGATGACTAAGCTGGAGGAGAAATCACGGGTAAGATGCATGAGAGGGATGACGAGTTAGTCATAATCCTGGGGGATTGGAGGGTGGGGTTGGGGAACAGCAAATCCCTTTGATCCACAGCCCACAGCGATGTCGGGGGGATTTGTGCCTGCGTTGCCAGCACCCTGAAAGTTCACTGATTCGTTGCATTTTAAATAAAACAAACCATTCACCCTGGCAAGCCGGAGCCTCCTTTGCAACTCCAAGAGAAGAGGACACTCAATCCCGCCGCATGCTTTGTAGGTCTGTCTGGGAGTTAATCATGTGGCAATTTTCACACTCGGTTCTCTTGTTTAACAAGCCCCAGTACATCCACTCTAATCTTGGGGATCATTCCAGTCTGTTGTCCACATGATTGATGTGGTGCATCAAAGCCTGTGCTTAGTCAGTAGGAGCTTTTCGTGCCGGGTCTGTCCAGTCGTGGTGCTCTGGAAAGACATTTCTTGTGCCTTCCCTCCCCTCGGTGACCTGCCCGGTGTCACCTGTAACAACATCAACAACAATGAGCTTCCCCTGATGGGATGAGAGGAAACAGCCTCAGGTTTTGCCAGGGGAGGTTGAGGTTGGATCTGGGGAACAATTTCTTCCCCAAAGGGCTGTGGGGCATTGGAACAGGCTGCCCAGGGCAGTGCTGGAGTCACCATCCCTGGAGGGCTGGACAGACGGACATGAGGTTCTCAGGACATGGGCTGGGTTATGGTTGGACTCCATCATCTTGAGGGGCTTTTCCAACCCAAGTGATTGTGTTCCATGCAGCACAGGGTTTGTGCCAGCGCTGAGCGATGCCTCCTGTTTTCCAGATAAAGTGTGACCAGTACTGGCCGGGCCGAGGTACAGACACCTATGGAATGATTCAGGTGACATTACTGGATACCATAGAGTTGGCCACGTTCTGCGTTCGCACGTTCTCCCTCCACAAGGTGAGCTGTCTCCCGTTTCCTCCCCGGCCATGGGCTGCAGTCGCTCTCCGTACACAGCCCGGGCAGGGTCCTGCTGCCTGCCCTGACTCTTGGTGCACTTTGTCTCTGCAGAACGGCTCCAGCGAGAAGCGGGAGGTCCGCCAGTTCCAGTTCACAGCCTGGCCTGACCACGGGGTGCCCGAGTACCCCACCCCGTTCCTGGCTTTTCTGAGACGGGTGAAAACCTGCAACCCCCCTGACGCTGGTCCCATCGTGGTGCACTGCAGGTACCGATTCCCTTCACCTAACCTTGCGTGGGGCCATCTGGGGAAGGCAGAATTTGGGTAGAACATTGATTTGCACCTGGGAGATAGGCACAGCCTGCTCGTGAGGCCCTGAGCCATCTGAGGATACTTGGGGTTTTCCTTGAGCGTGGAATTTCCTCAGGTGATGAGTGGTTTAGTTTGCAGTGGTTTGGTTTTGTTAGGAACGGGAGGTGCACCGCGCGGTCCTGGTGTTGGGTCTGTGTCACGTTCTTGTCACCGTGGGGAAGGAGGGAGGTCGAGAGCAACCGGGGAGGCTGCTCGGTGCTGCTGCACCAGGTGTTTGGGAGGCAGAGCTGCGTCCGCTGTCAAAGGGAGAGCTGACAGTGATTGAAAGGGGCTTTTTTGAGTGCTGCAGCTATTCTGATAACGACCAAAGGCCCCCATGGGCAGGTAGCGTTCCCTAATTCAATTTACAACCCAAGGAGGAACGCTTGCAGCCTCAACCGAGATAAATCCCCGTGTTCCTCGGGAGGGTGAGGAGGAGCCCGCAGGTTCCTGGGCGCCGAGGAAAGACATCTGAATTGTACAGGCTGCGGGGGAAGCTAATCCTGCCTCTCCTAGAGGATGCCATTCAAACAGTCTTTGTAAGTGGGCAACTTATCGCTAACCTTGCAGATGGCAATTATCGCGCACCTCTCAGAAAATGAATAAAGAGACCTGTCAGCTCACAACGTGCAGGAAGCGGCTCCCAGATCAGCTGCTAAATTCTTGCCAAAGCTCCAGTCACCTGCTCGGTTCAGGTGTTAGGCAGTCTAATTAACAGAGATCAAGGGGGCTTTATGAAAAAAGGGACTGCACTGGAATAGTAAAAAGAAACCCTTTATTAGCAGCAGCAAATGCAGACTCGCAGAGCCCTGCTGATTCACAAATGCCATTACACGCAAGTTTGATGTTACCTCAATGCACAAAAACATTTAGGAAGAGAGGTGACGCATGTTACTCATTACAACATCAGTAGTTTCTCAGCTGCTGAAAGATCTGAGTGATTAAATGTGCTTTTTAAGCCCTCAGATCATGCCGGCCCTTTGTTCAAGCCTGGAGCCCCTACCTGGAGCTGTCAGAACTGTGAGAGCTCCTGTCCCGGGATGGCACATGAGAAATACAGGAGCAATGGGGCAGATCGCTGTGGAGGGGCAACAGGCGCAGCTCCAGGGGCAGCTTTGGGCAAGTTCTTGCTAAACTGAGCTGAACAAAGCTAAGCCTGAGTACAGAGATGAGAGACCTTTCCATCTGCCTGTTCGGATCCTGCTGTTGTGGCCCAGGTGGGGTTCAGAGAATCAGATTTTTAGGTTCCCGTGCAGACTTTGTGGCCCTGGTGCAGCACAGTGCTCACACACTGCAGTACCGGTGACTTTGGGGTCACCCCAGACCCACATGGT
This sequence comes from Patagioenas fasciata, assembly GCF_037038585.1. Taxonomy (NCBI): domain Eukaryota; kingdom Metazoa; phylum Chordata; class Aves; order Columbiformes; family Columbidae; genus Patagioenas; species Patagioenas fasciata. The sequence goes on along the minus strand of NC_092546.1, from coordinate 3,289,560 downwards.
GAAGAGCAACGTGCTGAGGTGAGTGGGCAGCAGCACCCACCAGCACCAGGTCAGCTGGGCACATTCTTATCATACAATAAAATCCATGAAACAGCTGGATAGCCCATCCCAGAACAGTCCATCGCTTCATTGTTTTTCCCCCTTTTCCTTCCAGTGCGGGCGTTGGCCGGACCGGCTGCTTCATCGTGATCGACGCCATGCTCGAGAGGATAAAACACGAGAAGACGGTGGACATTTACGGGCACGTCACCCTCATGAGGTCACAGCGCAACTACATGGTACAGACAGAGGACCAGTACAGCTTTATACACGATGCCTTGCTCGAGGCCGTCGCGTGCGGCAACACGGAGGTGCCAGCGCGGAACCTCTACACCTACATCCAGAAACTGGCGCAGATTGAGGTCGGGGAGCACGTGACGGGCATGGAGCTGGAGTTCAAGGTAACGGGGGATGCTGGAACGGGGACGGGGGTCGCTGGGCGGGCTCAGGGGAGCTCTGTGGTGCTGCTGCTCACACGAAGCGCACAGGGAGCCTTTATATGGCTGATGGAACTTTTTGGTTCCACGTTAGAGAAGTAATTACTTTTCTGATTTGTACTGCGGTTCCCAGGGGAGAGAACTACCTGCCGCTGCGGGAGGCTCACCTGGTCATTTCAAATCCAGATTGAATTTGCTCACCCTTTAGATTGGGGTTTTAAGGTTTTTTTTATTATTATTTCTTTGAAAGTTTTGCTGGGGAGAAAGTCTCAAACTCTGTGCTTACCCACCACAAAAAAAAAGAGGGCACACAGGCAGAATGATGTGGTGGAATGGAAGGCAAGTTAAGTGGGCTGGTGTAGGGCTCAAACCACCAAAAACAAAGGTGAACAGCCGGTTGTGACTCTGCTCTTGCCTTCAGCGACTCGCCAACTCCAAAGCTCACACCTCCCGGTTCATCAGCGCCAACCTCCCGTGCAACAAGTTCAAGAACCGCCTGGTGAACATCATGCCGTACGAGACCACGCGGGTCTGCCTGCAGCCCATCCGCGGCGTGGAGGGCTCCGACTACATCAACGCCAGCTTCATCGACGGCTACAGGTACGCGGCCCCGCGCTGCCGGGAGTTCCTGTGTGTGAGGCTGGGGGTGCAGAAGTACTGAGGGTCGGCCTAGGGCTGTTCTGTCCCCTGGCCTGGCTGTGCCGCAGGGAAATTCCCCCTTGCAGTGCTCCTACAGACTCAAATACGGCCTCGTGAGAAGCTTTATTCTCTGCAGTCTTAAAATGACTTACACCCCGAAGCAAACTGAACCCTTCTCCAGCTGCAGGTCCTAAACGTAGCGTGTCAGTGAGGGGTGGATTTTTGCCATTGGGAGATTTCTAAAAACAGATTAGGTTTTTATTATGACATTAGTGACTGGGGGCCATGGTTGTCCTGACAGCTTCCCCCTGGTGATCGGTGCCACGGGCTCCAGCGGCCGCCGTCCTGGTGTGCGCAGAACCCGGCAGCGAAGCCGGGGACAGGGCAGCCCTGGGCACGTGCACCATGGTCTGGGCATCTCCAGGCCTGGCAGTTCCATTCTTGGTGCTACTCAGGCTCAGAAAACATGGATTCTAGTTCCAGGAATCCAGCATGTTACACCTTGTGCTATACAGGGCATCATGTTAATCTGGATTTGCCCCTTGGAGTGGTATTTAGAGAAAGCTTCACCACTGGCTTTTTTTTTAACCATTAGCACCAGAGAGCCCTCATGCCCTGTTAGGCCTTGCACTTGGTCCCCTTCTTCCCCAGCATTTCCATTTGTTCCTCTGCTCTCCAACCTTCACATGGATTTCCCAAAGCTTCAGAGCCTGGCCCAGGCTGCCCAGGGAGGCTGTGGAGTCTCCTTCTCTGCAGACATTCAAACCCGCCTGGACCCCTTCCTGTGGAACCTCAGCTGGGTGTTCCTGCTCCATGGGGGATTGCGCTGGATGAGCTTTCCAGGCCCCTTCAACCCCTGACATGCTGTGCCTCTGTGCCTCTGTTCCCACAGGCAGCAGAAGGCGTACATCGCCACGCAGGGGCCGCTGGCCGAGACCACCGAGGATTTCTGGCGGATGCTGTGGGAGAACAACTCCACCATCGTCGTCATGCTGACCAAGCTTCGCGAGATGGGGCGGGTGAGTGTGCGCCGAGGAGGAGCGTGGGGGGGACCGCGGCACGAGGGCTGACGGGGACTTTTCTCCCCCCTCGGCAGGAAAAGTGCCACCAGTACTGGCCAGCGGAGCGCTCAGCCCGGTACCAGTACTTTGTCGTGGATCCCATGGCGGAATACAACATGCCTCAGTACATCCTGCGAGAGTTCAAGGTCACCGACGCCAGGGTGAGTCCTGCACAAGGGTTGTTTTGTAGCTGGGGGTGGGCTGGGGTGTTTGGTGCCTGGGGACAGGGAAGGCACAGGACAAGAGGAAACGGCCTCAAGTTGCACCAGGGGAGGTTGAGGTTGGATCTGGGGACCAATTTCTTCCCCAAAGGGCTGTGGGGCATTGGAACAGGCTGCCCAGGGCAGTGCTGGAGTCACCAGCCCTGGAGGGGTCGAAAATATAGAGATGAGGTTCTCAGGACATGGGGTGGGTTATGGTTGGACTCCATCATCTTGAGGGGCTTTTCCAACCAAAATGATTCTACAATTCTTATATTTTGGCTCCTGTAAGAGACACTGAGACGTAACCACTTTGTGAAAGTCTGGGATGACCAGGGGAGGGGAGCTCGGCTGTGGTAAGGACCAGAACACAAACACAGATTGCACTTAAAAAGCTCATCTTACAACTGAAAGTAGTTTTCTAACCTCTGCTCCTCGCTAATCACAGTAGTGAGTCACTTTGTTAGAGATGTACCAAGCTTTTGGTTTTACTTGCAGCTTATTTGAGATAAAAGCAGAAAATAGCATCTCCCCAGCCAGCTAAGGAAACAGCAGAGGATGCTCTGCACCCTGCAGAAAATGTGCTCTTGGCCTCGGGTTTTAGGAGGAGCCACCATTACTTGTATTCAAAGGGGTACGGTCATGCAAATACTCTTAGATTTAATGTCAGATTTCTCCTCTGAGGGAACATGGTACCTTCTGAAACTTGTTTAGCAAATGTAGCTCTCAAATTAGAGTCCTTTGCTTTTGAGGCTGCCGTTATTGTAGAAGCTGGTAATTGTATTGGCAAGGTTGAGGGGGAGGATGCCTCATCGGTCCTGGTAGAGCAAGATTTATCGTCCTGTCAGCTGTAATTCTGACACTGCAGCAACTCCTTCTCAAGATTGATGGAGAGGCCATAACCTCCCCTTGGCTCTTCTGTGCTCAATGGGCCATCTGTGCAGCCCTTGCAGTGTCACCTGCCGAGTCCCAACCCATCAACTGCAACAGCTTCATCACTGTAGAGATACAAAATGTTCTATATTTCCACTGTTTTAAATGTTCCCCTTTTCTCCCCCCAGGACGGTCAGTCACGAACTGTCCGTCAGTTCCAGTTCACCGACTGGCCAGAACAAGGGGTGCCAAAATCAGGAGAAGGTTTTATCGATTTCATCGGCCAGGTACATAAGACCAAGGAGCAGTTTGGCCAGGACGGCCCCATCTCTGTGCACTGCAGGTACGTGCACCCCATTGCAAACATTCACTCCTCTGAGGATGCAAAAGAACAAAAGGAATTAAAATCCTGCAGGTTTCTCCCTCCTTGCAGGCAGATTGCTTGGGGGTGTCTGAAGGGGGGATGCCACACACTGATACTGTGCAGGAGGGAGGTACCACGGGGTTAAGCAAGAGCCAGCACTGGGCCCTTGTGGCCAGGAAGGCCAATGGTACCTGGGGTGGGTTAGAAGGGGGTGGTCAGTAGGTCAGAGAGGTTCTCCTGCCCCTCTGCTCTGCCCTGGGGAGACCACACCTGGAATCTTGTGTCCAGTTGTGGCCCCTCAGCTCCAGAAGGACAGGGAACTGCTGGAGAGAGTCCAGCGCAGCCACCAAGATGCTGGAGGGAGTGGAGCATCTCCCGTGTGAGGAAAGGCTGAGGGAGCTGGGGCTCTGGAGCTGGACAAGAGGAGACTGAGGGGGGACTCATTCATGGGGATCACTATGGAAAGGGGCAGTGTCAGGAGGATGGAGCCAGGCTCTTCTGGGTGACAACCAGTGACAGGACAAGGGGCAATGGGTGCAAACTGGAACAGAGGAGGTTCCACTTGAATATGAGAAGAAACTTGTTCCCGGTGAGGGTGTCAGAGCCTGGCCCAGGCTGCCCAGGGGGGTTGTGGAGTCTCCTTCTCTGCAGACATTCAAACCCGCCTGGACACCTTCCTGTGGAACCTCAGCTGGGTGTTCCTGCTCCATGGGGGGATTGCACTGGATGAGCTTTCCAGGGCCCTTCCAACCCCTGACATTCTGGGATTCTGTGAAGTGGTTTTTACCAGTCTTACCCCACTTCTGCAGCTCTGGCACTGCTGGGCTGTGTTTGCTGGCAGCAAGAACTGCACCTCCCTCACCCTGGCCAGGAGAGGATCGTGCATTCTTCCAATTATTTAATTTAATAGCTTAGTGTTCCATATTAGTAAGAAGTTTCACACAGAATGCTGTTTACCACTGCTCAAAGTGTCCCACGCTATGGCAGTTTAATTCCTACCACCTCCCGACACAGCTCAACCCCCCATAACCTCAGCATTCAGGAAAACATTTGAACACCATAACACAGAGGTTCCTTTTCCCACCCCCCTATTCCCACAGTGCTGGCGTGGGCAGGACCGGAGTGTTCATCACCCTGAGCATCGTCCTGGAAAGGATGCGCTACGAGGGGGTTGTAGATATTTTCCAGACGGTAAAGATGCTGCGAACACAACGACCTGCCATGGTGCAAACAGAGGTGAGGGGAGCAGGGAGGTCCTTGTCCTGGCCCTGGAGGTGCTTTTTGCCCTTTTAACCGCTACTAAAGCGTTACCTGAAGAGTAAGCGCTGCTCATTTTTACTTAATTAATAATAATCATTGAAAATAATAAATCCCCTTGCTATAAAGTCTCTTAAGGGTTGAATCCCTGTCTGGCAGCCCTGGTTCTTCCCAGCTCGGAGTCGGGGGGACTCACCTGCAGCCACCGAGCGGGTGGGTTTATGTGATGGGTGTCCAAGAGCCGCACGACCAGGAAGGGGATGGAGCCTGAAGAGCCATTTCAAGCCTCTGAACCTGATTCTCTTTCCCGTTCACAGGACGAATACCAGTTCTGTTACCAGGCAGCTCTGGAGTATCTGGGAAGTTTTGATCACTATGCAACATAAAAAGCCATCGTTGTGCAGACTCTACCAACCACTCAAGTCCTGGAAGGCCTCTTTTGACCCAGGAGGAGCGTTTGAACTTAACAAAACTGAAATCAGAAGTACCTTTTCATCTGGACAATGCATTGGGGAGCAGGGGAAGGACTGGAAGGAACACCCCTTGGAGGACTCAGCGTGTCAGCGGCCGCGCAGACGCAGCTCGGAGGCTGCGGCTCCAAGTGCTGAACTGCTCTCGGTACCTCCAGTGGTGTTCGCTCGGGAGGACGAATGGACATGGAGAAACGGATCCAAAAGCTAAAAAAACACACCTTGCGAAACGTTAGGCTGGAGAAGGGAAGGAAACCGACTTTGGTTACATCATTAGAGTTCAGTTTATTTACTAATATAGTTGGCAGTCTTTAAAGGAAGTCACTTGCAGAATTGAAGGTGTTCTATAAAAGATAAAACAAGGCATTAAATCTCACCACGCAGGCAAAGGGAGGGTCAGGAGTTCAGGCTGGAGTCTTAATAAGCTCAGTGTGAGCACTGGGATGGTCCTGGGCTCACAGGCACCTCGTAACAGCGCTCACGGGAGAGGCTTTAGAGCTCACGGTTTGAATACTTGCAACATTCCTCATTTCTTCTAATTCCAAACTTTATTTTGTAGGATATTTAGAATTCTAGAGCCCTGGCCGTGTGCTGTGCCCCCCACACCGGCACAGGTGGGGTCGCTGCTCCCCCTTTCCAGCACATCCAGCCCCAGTGCATTCATTGGAGCAGCGTGGGACCCTCGTGAGGACACGCAGCCCCTTCCCGTTCTCTGTGCACACTCACGCCCCCACTTTGCACGCAGCTCTGCCCCCGGCGCTCCAAACGGAGCCCGAGCAGCACCCGTAAGAAATGTGTTGCCAATAACCAGCCAGAGACTCTCAGGACCGTCCGAGGCCGCCGGCGCAGCCGCCACCGCGCCCGGGCTGGAGAGATAACGGGAGAGACCCAGTCAGGTGCGTCCGATGGCAAATACTGTGAGTGGCTTTCTTTAAAGTATCGATGTAACTGTAACAAGTGACATTACCTTTTTTTTTTTTAAATAGTGTATTTTTTCCTTTTTTTAAGAAAAAAAAAGACAAAGAATATCAGTCAATGAATTTAAAAGAAAAATTTGCTTATTTGTTCATATTATGTTCAAAGACAGTCTATTTTTTCACTGTAGAAATGTTACGTGTAATGGCTGTGATATATAAAAATGCAGTGCAAATTGCTACTTCTACATATTGCTTTTCTACCATTTAAAAGGTTGAACTTGCTCATGGAAGAACAAAAACGTCCTTTCTGGATATTCTTTTGGGTTCTTTTGGTTTAAATCGCTGACATATCGTGGTTCGGAGGGTGGGAGCGGGGGCCACACCGACCCCTCCTGCAGGTCGAATAAACCAGTGTCTTACCTTACGGACGGACGGACGGACGGACGGTGACGCCGCACGTCAGCGCGCACATTTGTACCACCAAAGGTCGATCGTGGCAGCGGCCCCGCTCTGTCCGAGCGCCGGGTTGTGGATGAAATGCTCTGGGGAGCGTCGGAGCCGCGGTTCCTTGGGGCCGCGGTGGCACCGCCGCGCTGCCCCGGCGCCGCTTGCCTGTGACTGTTCCTGCTTTTATTTTCTAGAAGGGGTAATCACGGCCATCGAGTGCGACCCAGAAAACCCCACAACGATCTATTTCTTGTCTTTAACTGAAAAAAAACCCACAAAAGGCTTCTCCGAGATTTTACTTCTTATTTGTGTAAAAGTTGCCCAAATTTCTAAGTATGTTGCAGCAAAACGAGTCGGGGGGAGGGGGGAGGTTTTTTCCTTTGTATGAGAGCAAAGTGCTGTTGCTTTCACACTGTTATTTCAAACTGAAACAGTAAGTGGTTTTCACACCACTGTGTATGTAGATATATTGACTTTGTATTAAAGGAAGATTGTCTGAACCGCCTGGCTGCAAACGCCTTTGTTGGTGGGAGCGGGTGACGGAGGAAAAGGCGGCTCCGAGAACCTTTTTCTGGTGCCCGTGGCCACATCAAACAGGGCTTACGCTCCTTCACAAGCCAAGAAACAGGCTCATCTGGAGCTCTTTGGGGCATTTGGCCCAACAGCTGCAGCACCACAGGCCTAAGGCAGCTGCTGGTTTAGGTGGAGCTGTGTGGAATTGGGCACAGGTGCATCTATGGCTGCAGCTGAATGGGTTATAGACTCAGGGAATAGAATCATAGGGATGACTCCACCACTTAAACCTCCTGTGAGGTTTAAAACCAGCTCTGCTGCCTGGTCTGCGTTGCCCTGGCGCTGGGCGGTGGCTTCCAAAGGAGCAGCAGGGGCTGGAAATGGCGGTGAGGACGCAAACACTTACCCAGAATAGAAGGTGCTGGTTGAAGCCGGTGGCCGAGGCAGCTGGAGATCGCCCTGGTTCCACTGCTGGGGTTCCCGTGTCTGCAAGAGGAACCGGCCAGGAGGAGGAGGTGGCTCCCAGTGGCTCCATCGCCTGGAGAGGCCTATGGCCTCGTGCTGCCGTAACCTGCAACACAACAGGGTTGTAAATGTAAATGTACACGGTGAGAGCAGAAAACTGAGCTGCCTTCTCTACCCAGACAACGCCAGCTGAACCAGAGCCTAATAATAACAATAATGATCTAGGAGTTGTCAGTAGGTCTGTACTAACACAGATGGGCTCGGCCCAGACTGAGCTTCTCACATCGTCCATGTTCAGCCAGGGCCGAGCAGGGACAGGCTGAGGAGGACACGGGGCCAGCGCAAACCCCCTCTCCCTGCTCCGGTGACACCACCACGAGCACTGTGCCTCGAGCTTGAAGAAAAATAAAGAGTAAATTAGCACAGAACCGCAAACAACCGAACCCAGGGAACCACATCCCCTTCAAACCGCTGTTAGTCCGTGTGACAGATGGAGCAGGTGGGAGCCAAACATCCAACTCTGATGGCACAGGACAAAAGGAGAAAGAAGACCATTCCTGATGTATAATCATCCTCCGTGTACGTGGGCAGTTATATGAACAGTAATTATTTTTGACTGTTCATAATGCCCTGAACTCAGAGCTAATTTGCAGCGCTGAGCTCGCAGCTCAGCCATGCGACGCAGGACAGGCCCCATTCCTCAGTCTCACTTCAATCACTGTTGATTTTGGGCGCTCACTTTGCCATTGAAGAACAGAAAGGAAAAGCTGATTCTTCTAAGCTCTTGTTCCTCAGCCTCCCACCCTGCGCTTCCACCTCCCTGCTCTCCCAGCAACCCCGTTCCCGGCTCTGTGACGCTGATCAACCCCCAGCACCACTCTCCACCCTCTTATTCTGGTTCTACCCTTTTCTGAGCTGCCGTGACCGTCCCTGTGTTGAGCTGCAGAACGTTTCCAGAACAGAAATAAATTCCCCGGGGAGTACAGGAAGGTGAGTGACAAAGAGAATGGAACAGCAGCTGAGAACTAAGTAAATCTTCTTACCAAAAAAAACCCAACCGCTTCAGTGGGGAGCAAACACAGAGTGAAATACCAGCACAAGAGTAAAGACTTGACTTAAAATGCCACCAAGTCCACGGTGACAGCGCTGCGGTGGTGATGGCCCCACCACGGCTCCTCTCGGAAGGTTGAACACAAGAATCATTGCTAGAAAAATGCCGTTATCACCCGATTTCCATTGTATCACCCCATGCAAAATGTAATATACGTGAGAAGAAATTTAATTAGTCTGCGTTAGACATAACAAACTCAGCTTCGTCCTGCTGCTCGCACTGTGAGATCAGAAGAGCCGAGGAGGTCAGAGGCGGCGGATCTGTGTCCCACACACTGGGACAGTCCAGAGAACAACTCTGGGACACAAGATCCTCTAACGAGACACCACTGAGCACCCTGGGGCTCCCTCAGCCGGGACAGACAGGGGCATCTTTAACATAAGCTCCAACAGAGCTTTGACAGCAAGTTTGTTAGCGATGCCAGCAAAGGGACAAAGGACAGCAAAGGGCTGTCACCAGAGCTCTGGGTGACACCAAACCAGAGCCCGTCAGTCCCCCGCAGCACAACAGAATGACAGAATGGACTGGGTTGGAAAAGCCCTCAGAGCTCATCCAGTCCAAGCCTTGGTCCAACTCCAGCCCATTGACCAGATCATGGCACTAAGTGCCATGGCCAATCTCAGTTTCAAAACCCCCAGGGCCGGTGAGTCCAGCACCTCCCTGGGCAGCCATTCCAATGCTGACCACTCTCTCTGCACAGAATTGCTTTCTCATCTCCAGCCTCAATTTCCCCTGGCAGAGTTGAAGCCCATGCCCCCTTGTCCTATTGCTGAGTGCCTGGGAGAAGAGCCCAATCCCCCCTGGCTAGAACTGCCCTTCAGGTCGTTCTAGAGAGTGCTGAGCTCAGCTCTAAGCCTCCTCTTCTCCAGACTGAACAAGCCCAGCTCCCTCAGCCTCTCCCCATAGGGCTTGTGTTCCAGTCCCTTCCCCAGTCTTGTTGCTCTTCTCTGGACCCGCTCCAGCACTTCAATCTCTTTCCTGAGCTGAGGGGCCCAGAACTGAACACAACACTCCAGGTGTGGCCTCCCCAGTGCAGAGCACAGGGGAAGGATCACTGCCCTTGTCCTGCTGACCACGCTGGTTTGGATACAGGACAGGACACCATTGGCCTTCTTGGCCACCTGGGCACACTGTTGGCTCCTGTTGAGCTTCCTGTCCATTGGTCCCCCCAGGTCCCTTTCTGCCTGACTGCTCTCCAGCCACTCTGTGCCAGCCTGGAGCGCTGCAGGGGGTTGTTGTGGCCAAAGCGCAGGACCCGGCACTTGGCCTTGTTGAACTTCATCCCATTGGAATCGGCCCCTTTTTCCAGTCTATCCAGATCCCTCTGCAGAGCCCTCCTGCCTTCCAGCAGCTCCACACTCCCACTCAACAAAGCCTTTAAAGTCAATGTAACTGCGATTTACATTCCAGAGGAAAAGGAAAAGCCTTTCTCATTTTACAGAATCACCCAAGTGGCAAAGCAGCTCCCAGGCCAGAAGAAATTCTTCGTGTTGCAATATGCTTTAATTATACCGGGAGAAGCAGTAACAGAATGAGAAATCAATTCATCCTCCTAAATAAGACGGTTGCGAATTCCAAGTCAGGAACTGAACAGATGCAGAACTGAAATGGAAAAAGTAAATACCCTCGCGGGCGCTGAGGAAATTGTCTCAAGTTCTTCCACTGGGAAAGGGACACGGGGAGACTCAATCGTAAAGGTCTTTTCCAACCAAAATGGTTCTGTGATCCTGTGCTGGGTCCCCTGCACATCCCCATGTCCCTGGCACCAAATCCATCCATGGACAATGGAGACGAGAACGTTTGGCTCGCTCTGCACACACCGACCACCATCGGGATGGGGACCGGCTCTGCCAGCGCTTCAGATCCAAGAGACCAATCTAAGCTTGAATCCCATGTGTTGCTTTACTTAACCTGTAATTTCTTGTTGGAGCTGACACGGGAGGCACGAAACGGCCTCAGAAAGGAGACGGCTCCGTATATTTTAAAGCCACATTTAAGATACGGCAGATAAAGAACACAGAATTGTGAAGAAGTCGAAGAAAACACCATCCTGGTGGCTGAGGCCTGAACAGCAGCAAAACGTTGCTACTTCCTAGCCATGTAACGTATTCATCCCCGTCCACCTTTAATCTGCCTGTTTCTCTCCTTATCAATCTGTCCATCTAACACTGGAGCGATAACTCCAGATCGCATCGCAACTCACACAGAGATCAAACCCAGCACCGCCGCTATCTCTCGACAGACCGACGCGCCATTCCCTCCCGGTCATTAACGAGAGACTCCTGATTAAGAGAGTCCGGGGCTCCGTCCATCTGGGATGTATACGGGGCTGCATACATACCAGCACACACATACATGCAGATTGCAATGCTAGATTAATAGGTTACACAAGGGTTTTAGCCCAGGCTTACTGAGGATAATAAATCCCTCTAAAAAAAAGAAATTGTGTCCAAATGATTAAAAAATTCTTTAAATATGTAACGTTCCGCCTGAGCTGCACATAAGGTGTTCAGGAAATTGCTAAACATTCCTATTAATAATTCAGGTTCCACTTCCACTGGACGCTCCTTTGGCTGGGACAGCACAACCGATATTAACGTTTCTGCGAACAAAGAATGAACCAGCCCTATTCAATATATATATATATTAATTTTTTTAGGGCAATTAATGCCCTGCTTAAGGCTTGGGAGGTTTCTATCTACGTGTGAGGCCTCAGGAGAAGGAAGGATGCTCTGGGAATACTTAGGACAAGGAGCAGCTGTCCCACTTCTAAAGGTAACGGGAGCTGCGAGAGCTTCCCTGGGCAGCTTATTTAACCCGGCTCAGGTGCTGTGGGGCTGCTCTTGCGCTGGGTTCAGCTGCTCCTCATCCCATAGTCCAGACCAGAGCAACATCCTCCCCATCCCAACCCAGAGCAATCCATGGGAAACGCGCATTTGTGGCTCCTGGTTTCAATTCAGTCCCTCGCAACAACGTTAATTCCTTCCTGCCGGATGCCAAAGGGATTCTTCTTAACCCAACCCGACCAAGGCTTTCAGACACAACTCAACACGGCACAACCTCATCGAGACACCTCAACAGGGCCAGATTCTTCTGAAGGCATCTCCGGCATGTTCCAAACCCCACCGAGATGTTATTCCAAACGGGACGGAAAGCAGGGGAGCAGAAACACGACCGAGTGCTCGCCAGTGACTCCCAGCCACGAGTCCTCCAAAAGGACACAGTGACACGCAGGTTCGTTAACCCACACCATCATCTTAAAATAGATTACACTGAAATAACATCTTTCCACAGTTTAACAGACAGAAGACACAGCAGAGATGCATCCACGTTCTCCTAAAACGTGGGGGAGGAAGAGAGGGTGGAATTCCAGTACAAGGTGTATCCATCTTTCCTTCCTCCAAACCACTGCAGTGAAGATCCCACAGCGTTTGCCTGGGGGGTGAGCTGCAAATTCCTCCTACAACCTGGCTGGAGGTGACAGACGAGGCACACGGCTCCTCGCTGAGTCACACAGCCAGGAATACAATGCAAATGACCAAAAAAAAGGCAAATTATTTAAAGAATTATTAATATATATATATGTATATATATATATATGTATATAAAAATGCTGTGGGCCCTGGAGATATTACCCACAGGATATTTTTAGGGTTGGGAGGAGATGCTGAGGAGTCACCCTGCAGCAGCTCCATGCAACTGCAGTTTGCCATGGGGGCTGGGGGTGTCCCCAGGTGCCACATGGCACCAGCCCCCAGTACAGAGCTGGGTCCACACCAGCTTTTCCACACCAGCACAACCCCCCGCCAGCCCCCTGAGGCATCCGGGCACTTCAGACCAGCACAAACATTGATTTTTGGGTGAGACATGGGCGTTTCCATCCCCAGCCCCAGTGCATCAGTGGGACAAAGAGCAGGAAAAGGAAAATGTCTTGGGAGAAGATGGAGAAGGGATTAACATCACAGGAGAACAAGCTACAGAATCCCAGAGTGTCAGGGGTTGGAAGGGACCTGGAAAGCTCATCCAGTGCAATCCCCCATGGAGCAGGAACACCCAGCTGAGGTTCCACAGGAAGGTGTCCAGGCGGGTTTGAATGTCTGCAGAGAAGGAGACTCCACAACCTCCCTGGGCAGCCTGGGCCAGGCTCTGCCACCCTCACCCCCAACAAGTTTCTTCTCATATTCAAATGGAACCTTTTGTGTTCCAGTTTGCACCCATTGCCCCTTGTCCTGTCACTGGTTGTCACCCAGAAGAGCCTGGCTCCATCCTCCTGACACTGCCCCTTTCCATCTTGATCCCCAGGAATGAGTCCCCCCTCAGTCTCCTCTTCTCCAGCTCCAGAGCCCCAGCTCCCTCAGCCTTTCCTCACACGGGAGATGCTCCACTCCCTTCAGCATCTTGGTGGCTGCGCTGGACTCTCTGCAGCAGTTCCCTGTCCTTCTGGAGCTGAGGGGCCACAACTGGACACAAGATTCCAGGGGTGGTCTCCCCAGGGCAGAGCAGAGGGGCAGGAGAACCTCTCTGACCTACTGACCACCCCCCAAGTTGCAGGACTATTGCTGAGAAACCAACAGTACCTGATGCTGCAGATCCACCACGAACATGACCGAGTAGCAAACTCCATCCATGGGGAAAGCGAAGCCTCTGGGTGATGCTGAGGCCCTGGAGCACCCAGGACAAAGCTGGAGCTCGTGCTCAGAGCTGGAACAAAGCAGGACTAGAAACGACCAGGGCCCCGGGTCCTGCAAATTGGCCCCAGGTGTGTGATTGGGGCAGCTGGGAGGGACCAACGGCCCCTGCCCGGCCACAAACAAAGGAATTAATGCTCTTGTCTGCTGCTTTTTCTGAAAGAGAAGCAAAGGGAAAATCTGCTACAGCTGTCACTTGAAAGAAAGGAGCTTAAAAATGTCTAGGAATACAATTCCCAGAAAACTGCTCTTCCAAAATGAAAAGAAACCTGGTTGTTGGCCCTCATGCTGTTGGATTTGGAGGTTATTGTGTTCGGAAGACGCTGCTCAGACTCCCAGATACTTTAACGCCACTTACCAAGTGACTCGTGGCTCATCGGATGGCGCAATATCTGCAAAATTCCTTCTTCAAACCAGTTTTATCCCAGCGACGGGCTCTGAGCAAACCCCAGCTGCGTTTCCACGTGAACACGTCTGCCCCGTCCTCGTCCTTTCAGCCTGCATCTCTACAAAAGCCGTGCAGAGCAGGGGGTCTGGAGATTTGGTCTTAACTATTTTATTTTGTATTTCCTAAGGACGGTTTAGCATTCCCCTGGGGAAGCAGCAAGGCCTAGAAATCACATTTCTCAAACCTGGGCATTTATTCCACAGGTGAGGCCTCTTGTCACTGTTTTCCACATGGATTCTCCCTTCAGGCACCAATCCGACCCCAAGCCCCCTTTTTCCTGGGCCTTTTTCCACTTTAGCTGGTACAGGCAGCCTGCACAGGGAGGACGTGGGATCAGGGGAATTTGGGACAAAGGATGAGCTAAAACACGATGCTTTTCCAAGAGAGCAGAGCTGAAAAAGCAGATTTAAACAGGCGTTTAAACAAAGAAATCGTGAACGATTTGCTCCCCTTTGGCAGGTGTGGAGCTGTCCTGGTTTTCTTAAAACCAAGTTTCTCTTGTAGTGACTTTCCCTGTCAGCTAAAGCTTCATATCAGCTGCATTTTCCTGCAGAACCAGATGCATGTTTTGGTGAACATAGCAATGGAATGAGAGGTTATTGATGGCATGGATGGACATCTGGAGAGGGGCAACGAGAAACAGGTGACCAACAAACTGACCAACTGTGTATAACATCCCATTCGCATGATACTTCATAGAAAAGTGGGAGATCACAAGGATCTTGTCCCTTTTGCTTATGGCGAGATTAGGAGAGGACCTTGCGAGTTGTCCCTGTGAACTGAGGCCAGTGACAGACTGAATCCAGCTCCACCTGGCTGCAGAGTCCAGTCCAGGACTTCGGGTGCCAGCCCTGCAGTTGCTGAGACTTACAAGATTGGTTTTGTATATTCTGTATTATTTTCTCTATTCTTATCAGTAGCATTAGTAAAACGTGTTTGATTTGTCCAACTCTCTTCTCTCTGTCCTCCTTTCCCTCCCGATCGCCTGTCCTGAGTGGGAAGGGGGGAGAGAGAGGGGCGAAAGGGGGGAGGAGAGGAGGTTACAACACATCTGCCAGGGTTTTACTGTCACCCCGCAATCCAAACCCTCGACAGGAGCACAATGCCACCGAATGTTCATTTTAATACCTGTGTAGCTCCCCCGAGGCAGATGACGATTTGCGAGGGCTCCTCGCTCCATCCCTTCCCAGCACCAAACCATCTCCGGGGCCGATGAGCGCAGCACATTGGAATCAGACGGGCAACATCCACGGGCGGCATCTGGAGACACAAATTTCACCTCTTTAAGCAGCTTTCACATTTCTTGGCCTCAGATGTCTCGCTCCCCATCACCCAAAACCCAGCTCCCTCTCCTCGGGGCTCTCGGGCAGCGGGGGGTTCTGGTGTTTCCATGTATCACCTTATAGCCGTGGAGGAAATTTTTACATTGAAACTTCAATATAAATCAAAACAAATGACTATTCCACCAGGAAAAGCAAATTCAAATTGCCGTGCAATTTTTTTATCTAAATAATGGTTACATTTTAAAAAGGGGGGGAGGAACTAATTACATCTATGTGTGGAAGATCATAAATCACATAATTACAATGGGAACCTCTGCATCTTTCCACCAACTAAAAGCAGGCTACACAAGTTCTTATCTCATTACTGTTTAATTAAGAATTATGTTTGAGCATCTTCTTTTTAATTATCACGGAGCCCAGATGACTTCTAATCTCTTTTTCACCCAAAATGAGGGAGGGCGCGGTCCAAAATGGGCATTAACGAATGTACAATTTGCTCTTTGGGGAACTTTAATAAAATGACTCCCCGCAGAAGATGAACGCTGATAAAGTGAACTTCCAGAGAGAACATTTGGTTCCTTTCAATCAGCATCACGCAAGGCGGGAGCTGATCGGGAGGATGCTGAAGTGTTGATTTTTGGGGTGGGGATGGGGATTTTGAATTGGGGGCAGCAGAACCCCAAACTCCCTGGTAAACTGCAAACACTCCTTGTTGAACTTTAGAGACTTGGAACCAACTTCGTGCCCAGCAGATGAGAAAGATCAGATCCCAACGCAAAACTCCATCCCGCACCGAGCACAAAAATCCTCATCAGCACCTGAATGGGGAATTTCAGGACAGCTGTGTTTTATTTCTTGCTGTCTCTGGATCAAATCCATTTATTAAGTGGTGCAGGTGCTCTGTGTCCATATACACTCAGCAATAACAGAGTTAGAGGCGGTGGATTCCTCCAGCTCCTCAGATGCTCCAGTTCCCTCCTTTTAGCATTCACAGAACCCCAGAATGTCAGGGGTTGAAGGGCCCTGGAAAGCTCATCCAGTGCAATCCCCCCATGGAGCAGGAACACCCAGCTGAGGTTCCACAGGAAGGGGTCCAGGCGGGTTTGAATGTCTGCAGAGAAGGAGACTCCACAGCCTCCCTGGGCAGCCTGGGCCAGGCTCTGCCACCCTCACCCCAAACAAGTTTCTTCTCATATTCAAGTGGAACCTCCTGTGTTCCAGTTTGCACCCATTGCCCCTTGTCCTGTCACTGGTTGTCACCCAGAAGAGCCTGGCTCCATCCTCCTGACACTCCCCCTTTCCATATTGATCCCCATGAATGAGTCCACCCTCAGTCTCCTCTTGTCCAGCTCCAGAGCCCCAGCTCCCTCAGCCTTTCCTCACACGGGAGATGCTCCACTCCCTTCAGCATCTTGGTGGCTGCGCTGGACTCTCTCCAGCAGTTCCCTGTCCTTCTGGAGCTGAGGGGCCACAACTGGACACAATATTCCAGGTGTGGTCTCCCCAGGGCAGAGCAGAGGGGCAGGAGAACCTCTCTGACCTACTGACCACCCCCTTCTAACCCACCCCAGGTACCATTGGCTTCCTGGCCACAAGGGCCCAGTGCTGGCTCATTCTTCCCAAAGTATTTTGCCTCTGTCCCTGTGCCCCACCAAGCCCTGCTGACCACCATCACCCCAGGTAATGATGTGCAAAGAGCACATGTGTATATTTTTTTAAACCGAGCCCACAGCAAACACCTTTTAATTCAATTGCTTGAATCGACATAGAGCGATTATTAGTTTTCAGTAAGATTTGATTCAATTAATTAGCCTGAAAATATCAGCACAGCCAGGCAAGCAGAGAAAAACCGAGATAAATCCCTGCCATAGTACTGCTTCATCTTTTAAAGGCAATTAACTCTTAGTTATTAGCTTTTAATTAGGGAATAATAATGACTCCATTAATACGGTTTATTATACTTGTCAGCAGACAGCTGTTCCAAACAGATTTTATTATCAGATCTTGGCGGTTTTGTCTTTTTCGGTGTTTCGAGCCCCCGACCCGCGGCTGCTGCTCCGGCTGGTCCTTGTCCCTTCGTCGCTTTCCAGGGACGGATGCAGACCCCACACCCTCCGCGGCGCCAGAGGAGCCGGGCAATTTGCATCATTCGCAGGGCTTTCATTTCACTTTGTTTTGTTAAGGCCTCTCCGATGGTTGGTGTCTCGGAGCAGCGAGGTGGCCGCAGGACCAGCCGTGACCGCGTGGTTGATGTCTCTCTCACAGGTGGTTCTCGGGCCTTTCCCAGGGGGAAATGCTGCATCTGCACCAAAGCTGCGTTTACACCTCGGCTCATAACACCCAGACAGCATCTGACTCACCAACACTTCCCATGCCACAAAAAATCCACTGTGTGATTTGTTTTCCTTATCCACCTCTTCGGAGGTGCCGTGTATGTTCAGAGCACAGCGGAGATGATTTGGAAGTGAATTATCACGTTAAAGAAACGAAGCACCCTGAATAAGTTTATCCATTCATCGTCTCATTCCTCCCCGCGTGTCACCATGAGGAATCCCAGAATGTCAGGGGTTGGAAGGGACCTGGAAAGCTCATCCAGTGCAATCCCCCCATGGAGCAGGAACACCCAGCTGAGGTTCCACAGGAAGGGGTCCAGGCGGGTTTGAATGTCTGCAGAGAAGGAGACTCCACAGCCTCCCTGGGCAGCCTGGGCCAGGCTCTGACACCCTCACCCCCAACAAGTTTCTTCTCAAATTTAAGTGGAACCTCCTGTGTTCCAGTTTGAACGCATTGCCCCTTGTCCTGTCACTGGTTGTCACCCAGAAGAGCCTGGCTCCATCCTCCTGACACTGCCCCTTTCCATATTGATCCCCAGGAATGAGTCCCCCCTCAGTCTCCTCTTGTCCAGCTCCAGAGCCCCAGCTCCCTCAGCCTTTCCTCACACGGGAGATGCTCCACTCCCTTCAGCATCTTGGTGGCTGCGCTGGACTCTCTCCAGCAGTTCCCTGTCCTTCTGGAGCTGAGGGGCCACAACTGGACACAAGATTCCAGGTGTGGTCTCCCCAGGGCAGAGCAGAGGGGCAGGAGAACCTCTCTGACCTACTGATCACCCCCTTCTAACCCACCCCAGGTACCATTGGCTTCCTGGCCACAAGGGCCCAGTGCTGGCTCATGCTCACCCTGCTGTCCCCAGGACCTCCAGGTCCCTTTCCCCTACACTGCTCTCTAATAGGTCATTCCCAACTGACACTGGAACCTGGGGTTGTTCCTGCCCAGATGTCAGACTCTAGGAGGAGGTGGCTGTGATACCATGGAATGCTCCTTCTTGCCCCAAATTCACCCTGAAACTATAAACTTCAAATCCTTCTGTAAGAAAAGCCGCTACCACATTAGCAGTGGCAACGGGCTCAAGTTTTCATTGATGCTTCATCATTTCTCCATCTACTGCGTCACTAAAGTAAAACATCCAGAAGGCTCATAATTACCCGCTCTGTCGTATGCACAGCAAACCACATGTTCCCATTAGTTTCATCATCATCCTTTTTCTCTATGTCCTAAACAGCTCTGGTATCTCCCCAACAGAGGCTGCAAACCATTTCCAGGGCACAAGCCCGTCTTAACCGAGTTTTATTATTCCTATATCACACATTCTTACTCCTAATCATGTACGCAGGACGCTACTGCAATACAAAAATGCCATGCAATAAATTCCCCTGATTTACTTTGGAATTAACAAATCCCGAAAGCACTGAAATAAAACCCAAGTATAAAATATTGTGTTGTGTTCTGCTACCTTGATTTTAATGTTTTATCCTGGCTCTGGAGTGGGGGAAGCCCTATGGAAAACACCAGGAGCTCAGAGAAGCTCCTCAGCACCAAAAACCTGCTCCTGAGAGGTTTATTCCTCCTTCTCACCAACACGGTGCAGCCAAGTCCCAAGGAAAGAAATTACCCTTGTGTAGGAATAAAGCAGCTGGAAAAACATACATGAAATTTTCTACAGGAAAGCAGAGAGTTGTTAAATTGAAAGCAAAGCTGTTTGAAAGAAGATCAACTTCCCCCACTGAGAACTGACATAAAAACACGAAGGAAAAGGCTGTCGGGATTCCAACCATCACAGTACGGACGCAGCAATGGGTGCTGTACCTGCGGCAGACGGCAACGCTGGGACGAGCAGCGTCATCAGGAAAGCACATGGGGACAGACATCCCGGCTGGGCTGGGCCTCCGGGACTGCATTTGATTCTCATTTTCAGCCCAGTGCTGACAGCGGCTCCGAGTCCCCGGTGCGATGCTGGAGGCGTTTGGCACATTGGCATCGGCACGCAGCTCCTGAATCGTTGAAGTTCGCTGTTCCTTCACGCCAGTGACTAATCCTGAATATTTTAGGAGAAACCACTTTAGACATCTCAGTGCAACTCTGAGAACTCCTCGGCTAAGGGGTTTTTTATGCTCAGCTGTATCCAGGGAGAAGTCGCGAAAGAAAAACCAACTGAGACATGGAATTTCAAGCTGTGTCTCCAAAATACATCTGATGCCTCAGATCACCAGACGCTCCTTTCCGTCTGTAGCAATAAACAGTCAAAATGAGGGTTGTAAGGGAACTGTAACTCGTGCTCTGGTAGCACTAGCGCTACTCAGAGCTTGTGGATTGGCTTTGAATTTAAGCACCATCATTTGAGAGAACTGGGCTTGTTCGACTATGAGAAAAAAGGGCTTAGGAGAGACCTCATCACCACATTGCAGTTTTCAGGGGGTGCTGCAAAGCAGATGGGAACTCCCCTTTGACAAGGAGCCCCATGGAAAAGACGAGGGGCAACAGGTCCAAGTTACTCCTGGGGAGGTTCCAGTTGGACATGGGAGGGAACAACTGGAATAAGCTCTCCAGGAAGGTGGTGGATTCCCCAACATTGGACGCTTTTAAGATTCAGCCGGACAGGGGGCTGGGCTTGTCTAGACCAGGCTTTGCCAAGAAAGGTTGGAGCAGGTGATCCTTGTGCTCCCTGGGATCTGCGATTCCATGGGATGACCCAGCGCGGGAGGGCAGAGCCGCAGCCCAGGTCCCCAGAGCAGGACGGGTTCCTCCCGCTCCTCCGTGAGGAACCTCAACCAGATGTGACCAAAAGGGATCCCCGGGAGCTCGGTGGCAGGAGATAATTATTATAACTCACTTGTGAACATCTTCAAGGGCCCAGCTCATGTCCCCGGTCCCAGGTTCCGTCGTCCCTGCCCTGTACACAACCACGGGGTCCCTGCACATGTGGGAACACACACAAGGTGGGCAAGTCTGCAGAGAGGATCGAACAACAGAACGGTTAATCCTTTGCTTATCTCCATTCAAAGAGGGGATCAGGGAAGAAAACGTCCGGGGGTGCAGCCCGTTCCCCAGCCACCCACCCGCCTTGCACCAGGGGATTCATTTCCAATGTCACTGCTGCTCTTTAATGGAGACAGCTCTGAAAGGCACACATTTTCTCCCCCACAATGGCCCTGTCACAATGACAATTACAGGTAACACGGCAGCCTTGCCTTTCAGCAGCGCTGATTACGGCAGCAAATAGAAGCACATTAGAGAGGTGACAAGAGACTGACAGGCCGGACTCGCAGGGTGTGAAAGGCCCGATGGCGCCGTGCTCCGACAAAAGAAACCCAGGGGGTGCTCCCTTCTCTTGGGCTTTGTTTGCAGGGACAGGTAGGAGTGTGAGGTTAAAACCCCGTGTGGGAGCAGAGCCCAGGAACCACATAGAAAGAAGCGTTAGTGGGTTTGTTTCCTCTCTTTGCAGTCAATCACCAGCCAAGAGTGAAATATGGCTGTGATTTTAGCAGTGCTACTGGATGGGGAGCTTGGTCTTAGCGCTTTCAATCTTTAAAAACATAAAATGTCATCTGAAGTCAAGGGAAACACGAGTGTCAACTGCGGGGGGGGTGGGAGGCTCGATGTCGGGGTTTAGCGCGTGGTTGTTGGGAAATCCCTGGGTAATGTCACACAAAAGGGAGTTAAGTCAGTGTTCCAAGCCCTGGACTTGAGAACATCACAGAAGCGAGGGAAATCACTGCATTTAAGAAGCCAATTGTGTGCGTGGTAAAGAAATGTTATGATAAATCGCTCCTGTAAAACAGAAAGAGCTCCAAGTGGTGGATCTCACACAAACAGCCCGAGCGGTGGATCTCACACAAACAGCCCGAGCGGTGGATCTCACACAAACAGCCCGAGCGGTGGATCTCACACAAACAGCCCGAGCGGTGGATCTCACACAAACAGCCTGAGCGGTGGATCTCACACAAACAGCCCGAGCGGTGGATCTCACACAAACATCCTGAGCGGTGGATCTCACACAAACAGCCCGAGCGGTGGATCTCACACAACAGCCTGAGCGGTGGATCTCACACAAACATCCTGAGCGGTGGATCTCACACAAACAGCCCGAGCAGTGGATCTCACACAAACAGCCCGAGCGGTGGATCTCACACAACAGCCTGAGCGGTGGATCTCACACAAACATCCTGAGCGGTGGATCTCACACAAACAGCTCGAGCGGTGGATCTCACACAAACATCCTGAGCGGTGGATCTCACACGAACAGCCTGAGCGGTGGATCTCACACAAACATCCCGAGCGGTGGATCTCACACAAACATCCCGAGCGGTGGATCTCACACAAACAGCCACAGTCGGGTGGATTTTTCACTGCACACTGACAAAAACCTCATGGTAATCACCCAACGCAGGACCCAAAGCTACTGGATTGTGGTGTTAATTCCATGTTGGATCCGAATCCCGGATTAAT
Source organism: Patagioenas fasciata (assembly GCF_037038585.1). Classification (NCBI taxonomy): domain Eukaryota; kingdom Metazoa; phylum Chordata; class Aves; order Columbiformes; family Columbidae; genus Patagioenas; species Patagioenas fasciata. The sequence goes on along the minus strand of NC_092546.1, from coordinate 3,267,565 downwards.
CAGATGTACCGCTTCTTCAGCCCAGGTATTCCCTAGTGCCTCCAAGCTATTAAGACAACAAAAAGGAATTAAACCTCAGCTCTACGTGGAGACAGGAGGAAAAGGGACTCATGAAACAGCCCTTCTCCCCATCTCCACGTAGCAAATTGCCCACTGACCCTTCTCTCCCCACAGTCAGCTCCGATTTGACCTCTTCAGTTGGGCAGATGAATCCCTGCGATTCTAAACGGCAGCAGCATCTTGGCTCCTATCACGGGTAAGTGACCGCTCACTCCTAATCAAAGGAAACGTGCTGTGTTTTGCAGAGATGGCTCCATTCAATGAGGCAGAGGAGCAGTGGATCTGTCCGTTTATCTATTTTTAAGCCGCGATCGGGGGCGGAGGGGAGGGCGTCTCTCGTGTTTCAGGCGCTCGGCTCCGCGCTCGTTTGCTGGGGATAGCAGCAGCTGGCACGTGGAACAGCAAGGCCAGGGCGGAGAGGGACGCCAAAGTCAACCGTGCTGAAACACGGCCAAATTCCTCTTTATTCCACAGGAAAGGCGGCTGAGCTGCGGTCGCTGTGGAATTCCAAACGATATTTGCACAGTGACCTTTATGTTTCCTATCTTGTTTTGCTCCTCTACCGCTGAATAACTAACTCCCAGTCATTTTCTATTGATGTGCAAGTAAACCAAGTAGTTACCTTTTTCTGCTGTCAAAGCTGCCAAATAATTCTAGCTCAACATCTCCAACTCATTTGGGTTTTGGTATTCTGCCAAAGTTGCCTTATTTGTGTGTGTTGGTGGGTTTGCCAGTACAGTTGGTGGTGGGACGAGAAGCAAGAGGTGAACTGCACATGTTCCTGGAGACCAGGAACCCCCAGCATCTTCTCTGCTGGAGTCTCAGGTGATTTGTTGGACCTTCATTCCCGTCGTTGAGCTCCAGGAGCAGCGGTCGGTATCACCCTGAATCAGCCATTAAACTCATTTGCAGGGTCTCCTCATTAACCTATAAATGACATAAAGGGACCAGTTGTCCTCCTAAGAAAAAAAACCACCAAAATAATGTCATGGGAAATAACAGGGGTTACAAGAGGGACTTGGCTCATCCACCTGGTGACGGTCGCGCGTGTTGTCACACCTACCTGGGGACAGGGACAACCCGGCGCTCGGCAGGGTCCACACACACAGCGTTGCTCTTTGCTTTAATCCACCAAAGTACAATCGCAGGCCTGCAAAAGCTCTTCCGCAAACCCACGCTCTTTAAAACCCGGTCTATTTGTAGGTCAGGGCTTTGCAACCATTTGAATTATCGCCAAAAGGGGACAAAAAGCTCAGTAGTCCACCTAGAGCTGTAGGCAGGGTGGGGAAATAAGCCCAAAGAAGGCAAGCAACGATTTCCCTAGTGCAGCACACAAGGAGCCTATTGCAGGGAAGCCTTTACCTCTCGCTTTGGAGAAGTTTAAGTCGGAGAGAGAACTGACACACGCAACGTGCTGATCCATCCCCATCTTCCTCTGAGCCCCCAGCTGAACGATGCCCATTTCCTACATAACACCTTCCCCCCCCAGAAATCCCACTAGTTCCATTTAAATTGCCATTAAACTAAACCAACACGCCCGGATTCAAAGTGAAGTTGAGTCTAAAACAGCTCCTGATTACCTTAAGCTAAAACTCGCCAAGTAAACCACTCCAACCAAAGCAAGGCCATTCTTCCAGAAAGGAACTGCACCTGTTTAATGAGCAGTTTTATTAAACTGGTGCAATTTGTTCAAGCTGAAGGAGAACTACTGACGAAGAACTAATATGAAAAGCGAGGGAAGAGGAAAAGAGAAAAATCCCCAAAGAATAACCTCAAGAAATAGAAGTTCTGCAAAACCGGCTGAAGCACAGATGTCTACAGCATGTGACGGGGTTTTTTTCCATCATCTGCTCTTTCCCTAAGCTGAACAGTCACAAAAGCAAAGAAAAAAGGAGCAAGTTCTGCAGAGGGGGAGCGTCCAAAGCCTGTGATGTCCTCCCGTGTATGGGCTGCAAAGCTGGAAGTCAGAAGGAGAGGCCATGAAAGCCAAAAATACCCCGTGTGAACATAGATCTGCATGCTGGGGATTTGCAATAAGCACCTTTGCAAGAAGAGTTGTTTTATTAGCACAAAAAGTTACCATGAGTAAGAGAACCACAACACGGCAAAGGACAAAGTTGATGACGTTCTGGATCCAAACGAGCGTGGTCAGCAGGACAAGGGCAGTGATCCTTCCCCTGTGCTCCGCATTGGGGAGGCCACACCTGGAGTGTTGTGTTCAGTTCTGGGCCCCTCAGCTCAGGAAAGAGATTGAAGTGCTGGAGCGGGTCCAGAGAAGAGCAACAAGACTGGGGAAGGGACTGGAACACAAGCCCTATGGGGAGAGGCTGAGGGAGCTGGGCTTGTTCAGTCTGGAGAAGAGGAGGCTTAGAGCTGAGCTCAGCACTCTCTAGAACGACCTGAAGGGCAGTTCTAGCCAGGGGGGATTGGGCTCTTCTCCCAGGCACTCAGCAATAGGACAAGGGGGCAGGGGCTTCAACTCTGCCAGGGGAAACTGAGGCTGGAGATTAGAAAGCAATTCTGTGCAGAGAGAGTGGTCAGCATTGGAATGGCTGCCCAGGGAGGTGCTGGACTCACCGGCCCTGGAGGTTTTGAAACTGAGATTGGCCATGGCACTTAGTGCCATGATCTGGTCAATGGACTGGAGTTGGACCAAGGCTTGGACTGGATGAGCTCTGAGGGCTTTTCCAACCCAGTCCATTCTGTGATTCTGTCTCAAGCTTTACGGAAGGTTGAGCTGCCCACTCAGCCGCAGCAATAAATAGCACTAAATAGCCTCACCCCAATCAATGCTGCTACTTTCAGTTTGCTAAATAAACCTGCCCTTTACAAAGGAAAAAAAAAAAGGAATTCTCTCTCCCATTTCTTCTCACCAAGCTGCAGACCCTTCTCCAACCAGACGAGGTTGAGGAAGCCGCTATTTAAGAGTTTTGGTGTCAGCACGACCAGAAAGAAAAGCTGCGAGCAGACTCCAGAGAGGAAGCAGCAAACCGGTGATTTAAAAGAGAAAGGATTTTAGAGCAACCTCTGGCTACTTCGCAACTTCTCACGCCAGAGCAAACCTGGAGTTGGGACAGAAAGGCGTTGCGAGCTCGGCTCTGGGTTTCGGGCAGGGGTGGAAGGACAGAGCTCGTCCCCTGCACCGCTACCGGAGAGGAAGGGAAGACCACGCTCTTCCCCAGGGTCTCGACTCCTCTTGGCTCAGTCGTACCAGCCGGCTCTGCACCCGGAGCTGGGAGCCGCCTTCTCCTGCAGCACAAAAGCCTTTAAACTTAGAAATGAAGAGACTTCAACCCCCCAAAAAGCGTCAATCTGAAGTGCTCAACAGCCTTTAATTCATTATGAACCTAAAGGCAGAGAAAAATGAAATACATCACATCCTTCATCTGGAAGCGGGGAGGGGAATGATTGTTTTTATAGCACATAATCAGACACTTACAAATATAATTCACTGAGGGAAGGGGAGGGATGTGCATTTCCTATTTCCTTTTCAATAGCCTGATGCACAGGGGCCGTCGATATGATCATGATAGACCATGCACATCATTCCTAAACCAAACCAAGGGATTAAAAGGAAACAAAAAAGGGAGAACCCCTGCAACAAGGGAGAGCATTGGACAGTCCCAGGTTCATGTTAAACATAACTCAGCATCTGAATACGGGCTGAGGAAACACACTTTGTTCTTACAATATCAAGAGGATTTTGGAAAGGTATTACACATGAACACAGTAGCGGTGCCATTTCAGCCAGGACCTGAACGTGCAGAGGAGATTCCCCATTGCTCAGCCCACCCTTCCCCTCCCGCCTCCAAAAACCAACTCTGCTGTTCCAATTCTCTTCCAATTGCTCTTTTACACAAGCAAGTTTTCGGTGTCGTAACAGCCAGGAGACGCCTGTGTAGGAGTGACAACCCAGGCTTTCGGGAACCTTGTTGGTTTTTAAAATTTTTATTAGGCTCGGTTTGTTTTGATTCTCGGAGCCATCTCTTGAAAACGCCAAAAACCCCGAAATAAAACCCCATTACAAACGCGCACAGAAAAGAACCCGGAGTGGAGGCAGAAGGAATCAAGGGAACTCCAGGTCTTCCAAGGGAGGACAAAAACCTAAGAAAAATGCGTTATTCTATCTCCGCTCTTTCACTGGCACAGTTTAATACCCATCGAGTCCCTTAAGATGCTGATCTACCATCTGCCAGCCCACGAATCCTTCCCACTTACTCCCTTAAAGATGCAGCTCCAGCGCTGCTTAAAATCCTCTCTGCAGAACTGCGACCGCCTTGCAGAGGGGTTTCAAAACCAAATGAAGGACATTGTCTCTTTCTGCGCAGTAATTTGAGGGAATTAAGCGGTAAGGATCACTCCGGATCCCGCAGCGTGGGGCGCGTGGTGCGACGGCCCCGTGGGTCCATGTCCCCATCGCAATGCTGTGTTAACGGTGCCTTCTTCTGGCTTCCAACCTGCCTGAGCTTCTCTAAGGAGAGAGGAAGACTTCCCAGAGACTTCAGCGGGGTTGGGGACCAGGCTCTGGTACAAAACACCGCTCCACAACCAACAGAGGTGGTTTTCAAGCGTTCAAGCGGGAGCTGCCCACTCACTATGGAGGATTTGGGTTTTACCTTCAACGCTTGTTCAGTTTGCAGTGAGCGAGTCGAGCAAAGCACTTGAGGTCCTGTTCCCCGGGAGTATCTCAAAGGCTCAGTCTCAGTTTAGGTAAAAGATGTCACAACAATCAAAGATGTTTGGGGAATTTCTTCTTTAATAAGATAAAAGAAAACAAACAAACATACAAACACCTCCCAGGCTTCCGTCATGGAATGATTCTCACAACTGTTAAGGAGCACAACTCAATAAAATAAAATCAAATAAAAATAAGAAGACAAAGAAAAGAAACAGGTTCCTATGGGGGACATGCCTAGCGGAGCGATCCTCGGGGCTCCGCCGCAATGGGAAGGGATGGCTCCAAAAGGAATTAACACAAGAAGCGGCAACAAAACGCTTGTCAAAACTCGAACTGGCGTATTGAACAGAAAGCCATGCTGGCTGGAACTAGAAAACAACGGTGATGGCAAAGGTGGGGAGGGAAGATGATGAGAATGACCCAACCTGCCGGTTCTGCCCGGTGTCCCTTCCTGGTGCCAAGGCAGAAAGCAACGTGGATCGCGAGTCTTGCAGAGAACTAAGGGTAAGAAATATCCCGGTTGTGAAACGTTTGTCCCCATCTTCCCCAGTTTACAAAGCAAATAGTGTTTCTTTACAAAAAAAAGAAGCCGGAGCTCTCCAGGACACGGGCTCCTGCTCTCCCCGCGGTCACATTTGTCACATTTCGGTCGGGGTGAGCGAGGAGGATTTTGTTTCTTTTCTGCTTTTAAAGCCATCAGCTAGAAAAATGTTTTGTGGAAACTTTTGTTTTCCTATTTTTGTTGGCTTGTTTTTTTAATAATGCTCATTTATAGAAAACTTCACAAAGGTGATGTCTATGTACAGAAAACACCATTCCGAAGGCTGCTTCAGTAGTCAATGTAATAGCACCTTGAAAGACAAAAGTTTGACATATTTGAAAAAGTCACTGTGTTAAAATTTAACCCTTTGCAAGCCTCACAAAAAGGAGCCGCTCACAAAGCCCCGTTAGGACAAACTCTCCCAAAGTCTCCATGGAAAATGCTGTCGGAAGGTTTTCAAGCTCTATGTTCCTGGCCAAGTGGAGGTAGCGCAGCCAGACGGGACTTTGTGCACTTAAACCAAGAGAAGATGAACGATATTCACAGCTATTGCACAAGGCCGGTCTTCTAGTCCACAGTTCCCTCCTTATTTTATCCGCAGGCTTGAAAAGGGTTAATTTCATTTTATTTTTAATTAATCCTAGTTAAAACATGTTGGTCTGAGTTCCAGGCTGGTACTGTGTCTGCAAGAGGCTCTCCATAAAGGCCAAGTAATCGGGGTTTTGTCCGTATTCTTCGGGATTTCTTGAATTCCCCAGCCGGGGACGCTTGGCTCTCACTTCATCTCCCGAAAATACATCTTCCTGAGGGGCCCCGGTGCTGAGGGACTGCGGGAGACAGGAAAGCACAGCGTTAGAGGCGCAGAGAGACGTGGGCGCAACAGTGGGGACAGCAACGGCACCGCTTGGTCGGAGCATTTCTGGAGAAAAAGCAAACTCCGGAACATGCAAAGCATGCAGCTGCAATCAACAATTACAACCAAACCTTCTTTCTGTTTCAGAATCTTTCACTTCAGCTCCTGCCTTGCCCGTTCTCTTTCTGCTCCTGTCCTCTGCCTCTTCGGGTTATTCGTTCAGAATGGAAAGCGCAGAGGGAATTGGGGTTTCCCTGACGTCTTTGATAAAAGACCCAAAGAAAGCGCTTAGGGATCGCTGTTTGAACAATCGCTCCTGCTCGTCCTGCTCTTACGCTCTCAATGAGATGCGTTTCTTGGTAGAAATTATCACCTCCTACCGTTCTGTTCTTTTGTCCTGCTGTTCGATATCAGAGCGTCACAGCCAGAGCATCGTCTGACGCCTCTGGCAGCAGAAAGTACAGGAGAAAAGCCTTTAGCTTTTTAGTCACCTTCCAGCTCGCCTGCCTTCCTCTGGAACTGCTACAAACCCTGATGTCTCCATTGCAGGGAACGCGTTGCTTCCCAAATGCTGTTTTTCAGGGCACAAATACACTCTTTTTATTATTAGGCAGCTGAAATAAACTGGAATATTGTGCACATCCTAGAAATGAATTCTAGGGTGCTTCCTTGCCACCAGAAGTCCTTCAAGGATAACAAGGTAAATTATTATTAACCTCTCAAATCTATGCCGTGAGGTCTTACAGCCTCAAACAAGATGAAGATGCCATCCAGAGCTACATTACAGAAAGCATTTTTTGGGATAAAACCCTTGGAGATTTCATCCATAAGCACACAAAAGCTTCCTGTCATGGGTCATTTTGACGACGTGCGTCTCACACTCCTGCTGGTGGCTGCGGATTCACCGGGTCAGTGAATCGCCACATTAACCCAGACCAGCAACTCACTGAGTCTCAAGGGAAGGGGGGACCATCCTCTTTGTGTCTCTATAGGGGACAGAAGCCCAGAAGCTCATGGCAGGTTAACTCTGGGGATCCGTTCCTGTCTCGCAGTGCCTGATGTGACATTTAGAATGAAGAAGAAAACTTTATGTTCGCCATTTTTGTAGAAACCAGTCGCATCGTTGGGTTAAATGAGACGTCTTTAAAGGTTGAAGCACCATGTCTGAGAACACCCAGCAAGTCTGGAACTAAAAGAGCTATGAAATACATCCCTCATATTTTCTAGTTAAAGACAGACTGATCTTTTGGATTAAGAGCTTTATAGGTAAGAGCTACGTTCTAAATCTGATTGGGGAGAAACGGGGGTTTGTCCCTTGTTGTTCATCAGTTCTGCAGCACCCACTCAGTTCACCCCACTTCTAATGAAACGCAATATTCAGACAGAACAGCAGTCCATATAACTAAACTCCTATGGTTTAAAGTGATATGAACATCACCTTTTAGCCAGAGAACACAAAAATTGTATCCAAACATGTGAAAGGGAAAAAAATTTAAACACTTTTTAAGCATTCACATCCAGGATTCCTTCTACTCAACATATTTTGTGAATGACAAGAGCTTTTACGGCCGCAGAAACTGTGGGTTGCATTCACCTGATGTCTAAACAATATGCTAAAAAATGTGAATACTGCAAAGCACAGGCTGTTTCTGTTACCTTGATACCCACCAGGCGAGACTTCACTCTCTTGGGAAGCTCTTCCTCCAAGGTATAAATATCTCCACGCTTTACCATGAGTTGGGAACCATCTTCAAACTCGACCTGCAGAGGAGGCAGAGGATGACATAAGAACTTGGCCTCTACATTTACGGTACCTGAACTGCCCGTTCCCAGATTCCACCAAACCGTTTTGAGGATGCTGAACCCAAAAAGCCTGAAAAAAAGACGCTTTTCACTTCTAAAAGGCAATTCTGTATTCAGACCAATATGGTAATACGGATTTCTTTCATCTTAAACAAAGCATTTTCTCGTGTCATAAGGAAACATCTCCAGCTACTAAAACGTACTTGTATTTTAACAAGCAGAAACAGTCAGCCAGGTACAAAAAACGGTGTCAACTCCTCACATCAAACCTTTTCCGCCAAGCACTGATTGTATCATGAATTATGCAACAGATGTTACAGGAATGTTTATTCATGGAAACGTGCACATAAAAATGTTAAAACTATCAGAAGTTTTTAAGACATTCTCAGTTTCTTTGCTTCAGACTTATTAGGCTTTTCTGGATAATGCAGAAGGACATAAACCACAGCTTAATATGGGATGGCGGGTTCAGATTGGACAAATTCAGGAGAAAGTGTCTGTGCTCTGACCCCACCTGCATTGCCCAGGTCCTGCAGCTCACCAGTTAAACCAGTTACACCTTAAACTATCACAAACACAGAACCCCAGTAGGACAGGGGTTGGAAGGGCCCTGGAAAGCTCATCCAGTGCAATCCCCCCATGGAGCAGGAACACCCAGCTGAGGTTCCACAGGAAGGGGTCCAGGCGGGTTTGAATGTCTGCAGAGAAGGAGACTCCACAACCCCCCTGGGCAGCCTGTATCCCCCTGGAGCCTCTGTGAGTGGCACGCCAGAGAGTTACTCCACCAGTCCATTTCCTTTTCACACTCCCCAATGGTCCTCAGCATCTCAATCTCCTCCTTAAGCTTTGCAACCATGCTGAGCAGATCTTGCACCTGCTCACCCCTCACCCAGGTGGGATGCTGCCATCATCACCCAGCAGCAGCAGGCTCTGGCACTCCCTGCAGCCACAAACCTGAACAGCCACGGTTTGGGGCAGACAGTCTGTCTGAGTTGCTACAGCCTTCTTCAGACAAGCTCTCTTTCTGCTCGAGACCATGGTCCGCAACAGTATGACACAGTGGCAATAGCTGAGAGTCTAACTAGCAAAAGGTGACAACCTCTACACCCTAGTGCACGGGTTACCGCACCTGCTGCTGCGGCACAGCGTGGGTGCTGCTCACCTGTGTCACAACCCAATTGCCCCTTCCAGCAATCTGGGAGCTGCCGGGTCTCTTGAGAACGAAAGTGCCCCATTGAGAGAAAAAGACCCCCAAAAAAAGGCTTCTCTGTACCTCGAAGATTTCACTTAATGGAGACCAACCAAGCTGCCTCCCATCAGCTGAGCTCAGGAACCGAGAGCGGCTGGATTTTGGTCACTGAAGTTCCAAATCACTGACAGGGGTTAGACCCGTTATGGCCACACATTAGAGCACATCGGGTTGCAAGACAGTCGTCTGGGCCCAATTTTTAACAATAGATACACATCTAATCTTAGCACAGCAATTGTAGACTTAGAGATGTGAACCGGGGAGCTGCTGCAAAATCAGTTTAAAATGCAAAAGCTAATCCATGCTGTCTTCCGACAAACACACTTATTTTGTAACAAAACTGTCTCTTTTATCTGTTCCAACACAGGTAAAAGTACCATAAATACTGAAAAAGTATCTGCATAGTGAACCCATGTGGAAACCCAGGCTGTTCTCCCCATGGAAAGAGCTTTACTTGGAGGTAACGGCGTGATTTGAACAACACAAACTCCTCATGCATATTTTCCTGCTGTCTGGCGCTATCGCTGGAATAGCCTGTTTCAAATGATTGTACCTTCGAGAAATCAATGACAATTTCCTCCGCTGTGATTAAACTGGAAAGCATGCATAACAATAGATCCTTATGGCACTATCTATTGTCGTTATTCACAAGCAGGGTCACCTCAGATCGCATCCTCTCTGAGGCAATTAACATCCATTACACACACGCAAAAGCCGGTTCACCCACCAGGTGGGTTATTGTGCTGGGCACAAATACTCCAGTGTAGAAAGGACAGAAACAAGAACCCCATTTAAAATAAATACAAGATAGGAGATTTTCTTTGCCTTTTGGCCAGGGGAAACTGAAGGTTTCCAGTCCCTCACACAACAGCAAGATGTTATTCCCACACGCTGCTGCCGCTCCACAAAGTCCCTTCCCATGACCAGAGGACTGTTCCTCCCCTCACAGTCATCTCCTGACCAATTCTTTCCCTTTTTTCCTCAAAGTGTGGGGGAAAGCTGTGATTTTGTAGATGTGACCCCTGGGAAGCTCTGGCCCACCAGCTCAGCTCGTCCAGAGCAGAGAGTGGTTCAGGCTGGGTCACTTGTGAGCTCAGTCAGCTCCGAGCCACAAGGAAAAGGGCAAATTCATAGACGTATGTCTATCCATACATCCACTCTACCACGGAAACCTTTACCCCAATCCTATTTTAACATGATATTTCTCTTTAGACTACCAGCAGTATTCATTTCACAAGGGAAATTCTCCCTTCAAGACCAGAGCAAGTGTTCAACAGCAGTGAGCCACATTATCTGTGTAATAATCAGCATACAGGTGCCCTCCCACACTCACCTGGTAAATGTGACTGATCTGGGCTGCAATAAACTTGGCCTTGTAGACAATTCCATCCGTCCACTGCAGCTGGACCAGCTCTCCCTCCGGAGGGGGCCCCAGCTGGATGCAGTCTCTGCTCTGGAGACACAGGGAAAGAGGTCAGACCTAAAAACGCGCCTTTAAATCACTGCTCAAGTTGCTACATAACACTAGCATCAAGTATAAGAAAGTTTCTGCGCTTGTGATTAATTGCAGTCATCTCAAATGAAACTATTACCAAGTGAGAGAGCAGGAATAACAGAGACCTGCAGCTCCTTCTGGGGACAGAGCCTGGTTCTGGGAAATTTCTCCTTACAAATCCCTGAACATCAGATCTCCTGTATCGACACAACCAAGCGGAGTGACCTGCGCTGCGTCACACAGCGAATGGAAGGTGTGATCAGGAAAGGAATGCACGAGTCGGCCTCTTCCACACCTTCCCGCTATTAAGTGAATTCCCTGTTTTGAACCACAAGCGCTTACAGACAATCTGCTTCCCCCATGAATCACACTTGTCAGTTGAAAAAGAAGAGATTATTCAACCACAAAATAAATAGGATGCAAGTTAAACCAAAGATTGCTTGCTGTTAAGCCATCCACGTGTGGCAAAATCACATCTTCACAGAGGAACAAACGAAGTGAAATGATAGTAATGAAACGATAGTAATGAAAAGCAGTGTGAATTTTTCTATGTAAGCAGCAACTTTAAGTTTTACTTTGTTGTTCCACCCCAAAGCGCACAGAAGAGGAATGCACACATTACAGTTTGTACTCGTCTATAACGGTAACAGAGCTCCTTACGATAATGCTTTCCGGGTAAACGTTGTCGCTGTATGAACCATCGTCAAAGTTCACTTCATAGAAAGTCTGTGTTGTCATGCCAATCACTTTACATCGGTAGTAGAGTCCATTCCGGTTCTTTGTGATCACAGTCTGTCCAAGGGTCACCTCTCTTCGAAAGGGAACCTGCGTTGCAGAGAAAATGGGAATAATTTGCTCTTTGCAATCCTAAAAGCTGCGTCAAAACCACAAAATAAAAACGCAACAAAAGCCGAACCCCCAAGCGTACATTCTGGTTAGCGGCTTTGTGTTTGAAGCAGGTGATGGACACGACGTAGGGCCAGTCGTCGGGCTCCATGGGGACGCCGGCCGCGTGCGCGCAGGTGACGTGGAAGGACGTGGAGCAGAGCTCGTCCGAGCACTGGATGCAGGCGCCCGACACCCGCTTCATCCGCTTCCGACAGTACACGCACTTCTGGAAGGGAACACAGGGCAGAGGGTCAACAGCCGCTTTACTGCACCACGGGGCGCCCCATTACCCGGCGAAAACCGGGGACGTTTCCTGCTGCGAGGTCACGTCCAGCACTTCCAGAATTGCCTATAGACACCTGCCTGGACTCACTTAAAACCCAAAGAAACTAAAGCAGAGCCTAACTCAGCATCCCCTCAAACATGACAACACTCAGCAGTAATTCACGAGCTCGCTGGCCAGTAACAAAGACTTAAATTTGACTGGAGACCGTGCGGACGGTACACGTAGGAGTTTGCCTGGGCTGCTGAGGACTGGGTTAGGGAGCAGTTAGGCAATCTGGACATCCATCAATCCATGGGTCCGGATGGGATGCACCCGCGGGTGCTGAGGGAGCTGGCTGAGGTCATTGCTGGACCACTCTCCATCATCTTTGCCAAGTCTTGGGAAACAAGAGAGGTGCCTGAGGACTGGAGGAAAGCAAATGTCACTCCAGTCTTCAAAAAGGGCAAGAAGGAGGATCCGGGTAACTACAGACCGGTCAGCATCACCTCCATCCCTGGGAAACTGATGAAATGACTTCTCCTTGGTGCCATCTCAAGGCACATCAGGGATAAGAGGGTCATTAGGGGCAGACAACATGGCTTCACCAAGGGGAAGTCGTGCTTGACAACCTCATTGACTTTTATGAGGACATAACAAGATGGATGGATGATGGCAGAGCGGTGGACGTGATCTCCCTTGACTTGAGTAAGGGATCTGACACAGTCTGCACAGCATCCTCCCAGCTGAACTGAGGAGTGCGGTCTGGATGAGCGGGCAGGGAGGTGACTGCGAACTGGCTGAAGGGAAGAAGCCAGAGTCTCGTGGTCAATGGGGCAGAGTCCAGTTGAGGCCTGAATCCAGTGCAGTGCCTCAGGGGTCAGTATTGGCAGGGGGATTGCACTGGATGAGCTTTCGAGGTCCCTTCCATCCCCTGACACTCTGTGATTCTGTGATTCTCTGCAGCATCCAGTACTAAACAGAGCCTTCCTTCCCCTCTTCGTGCCCTCCCGTTACCTCACTCCCATTAAACTCCTGCTGAAACGCTGCAACATTTCCGAACGCGTGACCTAAATTTTAGATCCATATGAATTACAACATCCCGTGGGATTAGAAACGTAGCGTAAGCTGCCTGAGATCACACAATAAGCCAATACGACGCCCAGAAGTACAAATTCACTCTGCTGCTAGGTCTGACTTGAAAGAGCATCCTCAAAAATATAAGGAGTGCTATCATATTACAAACCAGCCAGTAAATGCAAAGTAAGAATTGTCAAATTTCAATGTTCTATTTGTGTTGTCACAGCCGAGAGCCACAACACACCGCCAAGCCAAATAAAAGGCCGTTCCTTCTCCAAAGAGTATTTCTCTTTCCCTTGAAAGCAAAACATGCAAAAGAAAAGGGGAGATGCGTTCTTGGCAATCTCGGTGCCAGCATCAGCCCTCCCTGACGGGATCTGCCCCACATTCGTAGCGAATAATTCCTGCGAATTAACTCAAGCCAGTATGTTTACACCAAAGATTAATTTGGCCTTTTTACTTCAACTAACAAAAGCCAGGAAATTCAAAGCCAAGGCCTTAGTGTTGCCAGAACGTGGGGTTTTTCAGGATTTAATAAGCTGTGCCTTTATCGCTCGTAACCCATGTTCCAAAGTCAGATAAGCAGCACAGCAAAGTGCGCAGCAGGAGTGGGCGCTGAGAGCAACGAGATCTCATTATTAAAGTGTCGATAGGTAATTCTGCTGCTGGCAGGACCGCCGCTGATCCGCGGTGTGCTCAATAGTGTCTCTCCAGGGAGCGCTAACCCCGTGCTATCACGAATCTGCTTTTATTGATGTGAACAGGGCTCGTCCAAGATTCAGCGTGTGCCCAAACAGCCCAGCGGCACAGGACGCTCCTCATGACGGGGGAAGGAGCTACAACAATGGAATAGTCACAGAATCCCAGAGTGTCAGGGGTTGAAGGGACCTGGAAAGCTCATCCAGTGCAATCCCCCCATGGAGCAGGAACACCCAGCTGAGGTTCCACAGGAAGGGGTCCAGGCGGGTTTGAATGTCTGCAGAGAAGGAGACTCCACAACCTCCCTGGGCAGCCTGGGCCAGGCTCTGACACCCTCACCGGGAACAAGTTTCTTCTCATATTTAAGTGGAACCCCCTATGTTCCAGTTTGAACCCATTGCCCCTTGTCCTGTCACTGGTTGTCACCGAGAAGAGCCTGGCTCCATCCTCCTGACACTCACGCTTTATATATCTGTAAACATTAATGAGGTCCCCCCTCAGTCTCCTCTTCTCCAGCTCCAGAGCCCCAGCTCCCTCAGCCTTTCCTCACACGGGAGATGCTCCACTCCCTCCAGCATCTTGGTGGCTGCGCTGGACTCTCTCCAGCAGTTCCCTGTCCTTCTGGAACTGAGGGGCCACAACTGGACACAAGATTCCAGGTGTGGTCTCCCCAGGGCAGAGCAGAGGGGCAGGAGAACCTCTCTGACCTACTGACCACCCCCTTCTAACCCACCCCAGGTACCATTGGCTTCCTGGCCACAAGGGCCCAGTGCTGGCTCATGCTCACCCTGCTGTCCCCAGGACCCCCAGCTCCCTTTCCCCTACACTGCTCTCTAATAGGTCATTCCCCAACTTACACTGGAACCTGGGGTTGTTCCTGCCCACATTCAAGACTCTACACTTGCCTTTGTTCTATTTCATTACATTTTTCCCTGTCCAACCCTCCAGCCTGTCCAGGTCTCTGATGGCAGCACAGCTTCCAGTGTCACCACTCCTCCCAGCTTGGTGTCACCAGCAAACTTGCTGACAGTCACTCTGTTCCCTCGTCCAAGTCATTGATGAATATATTGAATAATACAGCCCCAGCACTGACCCCTGAGGCACTGCGCTGGATCCAGGCCTCAACTGGACTCTGCCCCAGTGGAGCCAAAGCAAATGTGATCAAAAGATAAAGAAAACTGAGCTACAGCGAGACCGAAATGTGGAAGATGGTGGGAAGAGGGAAAATCTAGATGCGGGAGATGGGCGGGCAGAAGCAGCGGTGCCAAAGGACAGCGGCACATGGGGATTTAAAGACATTTTCTATGGGAGCGGAGGGAGCAAGAAGAGAGAATTTCTAAAGCACAGGAGAAAAATCTCCAGAATGAACGCACAGCGGAGCGTGGGGTCACAGCGAGAGTAAGAAATGGGCTGTCTCCTGCATGATGAACACCGCAATTCATTTACTCCACCGAGGAATGACAGCTAATTATTCCAAATTTCCACATCATAAATAATTTACGCGCGTGGGCCCGTAATACGCCATCAATCAGGGAGCACGCAAGCTGCATTCTTTAAAATGATGCAAAGCCACAAATGGACTTGTGCTTGAAAGGGCACATGCTCAGAAAGCAGGAGATGGCTTTGAACAGATCACCGCAACACCCTGATACCTCAGCATCTCCCACTAACTTAAAAATACAAATATATTTTAAAAATCAATAAAAAAATAATCTGAACCTGTGTCCAATGCTGCCCAACGCAGCCAACAGGCCCTGCCACAGGGTCATTGCTTTCCAAGCAGAGCTCTTAAAGCCAGGCTTTGCCAAGAACTGAGCTAAAAACCAAGCTCTTGCTCGCTTTAACATAAGGAATCCCATCATTAGACAAGGTATTTCACATGAAAATTCTCTGCCTTTCCCGGGACATGAAGAAAGCACGAGGTGTGAATGGAATACAACCCTGCAGAAATCAACACCACCGAGAAGCTTTAATTCGGGAACAGCACAGAGAAATGCGCAGTAGGTCTGTGCAGAACAGCCAATGCTTCGGAGCAAAATGAAGCAACAGTTTTATGTGTTTTAATACCGCCCTGGCTCTATAGGATTGTGAGGCAGCCACAGAAGAGTTAAAGAATTAAGTCTTGTGAGGCTCCATTAAGCAATACAAGTGAGTCTTGTGTAAAAGGATTTTTAGTTCATCGTTACAAGTGCTGGTAATGAAGAGGATGCTTGCTGGAAATGTCAGACGATCCATAAAGAACCACTGCTGCAAGATTTATCGCTCTCGCATCACGCTGCTCCATCACTCCACCTGAATAATGAATGCTTTTTACATCCACATTTGTGTACAAAACCCATTTGCACAACAGAGAAATAACTCTGGAAGCAGACAGAGATTCCTCCTCGTCTCCCAGGCAGGCCCAGGCTGAGGCTGCACTAAATAGCCGCGCGGCTAACGAACACATCACCCGTTAACTAATGTACGGCTGCTGCATCACCTTCCCCCGCACCGCACTCCCACTGTCACCCAGCTGACTTCTGCACGAAAAAAGCAGCAAAAGCACCATTTATTTTGCAATAACACACTACAGTGATGGGGCATTAACTAACATCAAGATTAATTGCTCTGAGCTAATGAATCATCCATTACTAATCCCTCAAGATAAGGCTACGCCACTAAGTAACAAGTCGGAGCTGGACTTGTGTTAAATCCTTTGCAGTTGCGCCTTGCAGTCACGGTCACAAAGAATGATTATTCATTTCTGCAAGAGATTTCTTGATAGAAAAAGAGAAATGTTGTAAAGAGAGATGAACCAGATTACAGATGAACAAGTCAGTAATACGTCAGGTTCTTTCTAAGTTACCGCAGTCCTTTGCACTCTCGCCGTGCGGTACTTTCAATACCTGAAGCTTTCAGGTAGTTGAGCCCTGAGCCAGAGGTGGGAAAGTGTCCCAGGGGAAGAGCAACTCCTGGAAAGCACAAGCAGATCTGGAAATCACAGCCTGTTCCTCCTGGTACGTGTGTTGGCAATAAGAGCAAGAACATCACCTCTAGTCCCAGCTACTTTATGATCCCATGCGATGTTTTCCTGTCTGCTTAAAGTCATTTCTCTAGCTCTTGTTCACACTCTCTCTATAGGTACAAGACACCCACCAGTTTCCATCTCTGCTCTGGAATAGCACTGATGTCTACAGGTTGACGCTCTATCACATTGAGAAAACGGGCCTCGGGGACAGCGATCGCACAGATTATATGGACCCACCTGGGAAAAAAGCGAGAGGGAAATCAGTCTACCAATATTTGAATTAAATACGCAAGAGGACAGTTAACATTTCTCTGACTCCCTCGGTATCAAGGTATATTTACGGTGGGCAGCCGTGGGAACATTACCAGGTGATTGTTAATCACGGTCGTACAAGGTAAATGTCTCTGGAACAATTGGGATCAACCTTATCTTGCATGATACTAAACACTCTGAAAATACTTTTTTCTGAGAATAAACCAAATTTCACAGTGTTCAGAGCCGCATCACCCCTGCTACTGAAAAACTCGGGTCAGAGTTTAGGGTAACATGGTTATTCCAACTCAGTGAGTAGCAGTTATGTCTCTAATGCCAAAGCAGCCGCTACCCTGAGCGCCAAGACCAAATTCACAACACTATAGCATTAAATGCAGTACGGAAGGACAGGATGTTTAAAATCATCGCTTACCGCCCATCCGTGGTCATCTGCAGAGCTCCTCCCCTGAGATTGCACAGGCAACACTCCTGGGGGAACAAAACACCTTCAGAATCGGCCCAAAAAGCTCCACGAGCCTGCCCGCTTTGCCCAAAAAATAAACGGTTACACCACATCTGGGATGCAAAGGCAAACTGGACCCTCCCCAGCACCCACCTCTGTATCTAATTAATTCCCACAGCTAATCACTGATTGCCTCCAGACGCGCCGACACTTACCGCTGCCCACGCGTTGGCTGAGCACCGTGAGCAAGACCAGCTTTCATTCACCAAGTCTGGACGAATTCCATAACAGCCTGAAAGGAAACAGCTTAGCTTTAGTTTTCTTCTTCTTTTTGCGAGGACTACAACTGCAACGCTTGATCCTGCAGACAAGACCCGGACTCAGAACCGGACTCAGAAGCGATGCTGCTGCTGCAGGAACGCGCCCGCACAGCGCAACAGCGGAGAGCACGGAACATGAGCATCACCGAAGCAGTTGGCTTTGCTAAGTGGTATTATAAGAACTGTACTTAAATACATGCATTTCACATATTTAACAGTATTTAAACTGATTTCTGGTTCTATGAGTGCTAGAAACATATGATTTTACAGAGCTTGCAATATGCAAGCACCAAACCCTCCTACATACTTTGCAGCATGTAGGTATTATACCCATTATAAAGACAAGGAAATCAGACCAAAAAAGCCCTTAAAACCCTGTAAAAGGCACTGAGGTTTGCCACTGAAAACAATGGGGAAAAGACAGAGAAGGAGTTTTGAAGAAGTAGATGTACACGAGAATGAAACATCACAAACTGCCAGCCAGCATCCTACTAACACAAACTCATCCCACGGCCTCTACCTGTCCTAACAAAGCCGAGCAGAACGTTTCAGGTGGGAACGACAGGCTCAAGTTACTGAATTCAAACAAGTTCTTCAGAAAGCACTGAGATTGCCACAATAACCTGATTTATAAAAATCATCCACTTAACCAGATAAACATGATGTCAAAAGAAAGTCAATAATATAGATCCGCAGCTGTCTTCCACATCTGAAATCTCTTTTCATCATGCGGCAAAGCCAAGAAAGCAGATTCAACCCTGTCCTAGAAAACCGAGTCTATAAACCTGATCTGGAAACTGAGCTGAAAATCCTGCTGGAGCAAAAAAGGGGGAAATGCTGAAATGTCAGCACTGATCTCTTGGTTCAGGACCACAGGTGACTGGGCTGTGGGATCTGAGGGGAGAAACTCCCACTTACTGAGCTCTAGACTGTCCCATAACAAAGGTCCTAATGGACCAGTAAAAGTATGCTCTTTATGTGGGTTTTGTCAATGCCTTAAAAGCCCAGAAACCTTCCCAAAAGCTCCTTCTCCCTGCGTCTCTGGTGCTGCCAGGACCCGGCACAGCAAGGACAAGAGACTGCAGCTGGTTCTGCAGCGTGCGGCCACGTCAACCAAACGATCTGCCAGAAAAGCAAACGGATTCTCTGCAAAGTCAAAGGGACATTGTGGTCTAGAGGTACAAACAGCAACAGGAAACAAGACGCTGGAGACCACATCAGGCTGGATTTAACCCCTACCCTCAAGGGTAGAGCACAGCCGGAATAGAAAAGGGAATTTCTCTGCACTCTGGGACTGCAGATTAATATCACCTTGCCCACATTCCTCCGTCCTCAATTTGGTCACTGAAACCATTTTGATAGACTGGACGTGGTCAGCAGGACAAGGGCAGTGATCCTTCCCCTGTGCTCTGCACTGGGGAGGCCACACCTGGAGTGTTGTGTTCAGTTCTGGGCCCCTCAGCTCAGGAAAGAGATTGAAGTGCTGGAGCGGGTCCAGAGAAGAGCAACAAGACTGGGGAAGGGACTGGAACACAAGCCCTATGGGGAGAGGCTGAGGGAGCTGGGCTTGTTCAGTCTGGAGCAGAGGAGGCTTAGAGCTGAGCTCAGCACTCTCTAGAACGACCTGAAGGGCAGTTCTAGCCAGGGGGGATTGGGCTCTTCTCCCAGGCACTCAGCAATAGGACAAGGGGGCTTGGGCTTCAACTCTGCCAGGGGAAATTGAGGCTGGAGATGAGAAAGCAATTCTGTGCAGAGAGAGTGGTCAGCATTGGAATGGCTGCCCAGGGAGGTGCTGGACTCACCGGCCCTGGGGATTCTGAAACTGAGATTGGCCATGGCACTTAGTGCCGTGATCTGGTCAATGGGCTGGAGTTGGACCAAGGCTTGGACTGGATGAGCTCTGAGGGCTTTTCCAACCCAGTCCATTCTGGGATTCTGTGACTACTGAAGACATATTGATGTACAAGATGCAGCATCTCTGTTCTGATGGCTGTAGAGAACATGAAATCCGTCTTCATCCTCACACTCTGCATCACACGCTCTTATTTGCCAGAAGTGACTGTAATGATGGGCGCAGGACAGAAATGAAAGTTGCGCTTTATTTCTCCCCAAGCGCCAGCCCTGCTGAGCTGCACGGTGACCTGAGGACCGTACAACTGGAACAACCCAAGTAATTCCAGCTGATGCAAGTCAAATAAGATTCCCCATCTGTCAAGATCAAAGAGTTGAACAGTAATTCGTCACATCTCCGAGCAGGAGCGCAAATGTTAACTACATGTCATACAACCGACGGTGAAGGTACGCTCTACCAGGATTAATCAGATCTTCTTTTAGACCTGACTATCAGGGAAACAAACAGACATATGTTGCTTTCTGTAATCAAGGGCCATTCCTACAAACAGTAACACAGATGCTAATAAAATATATCTCGGAAACGAGTCCATAATCTCTGCCGCAGGCAAGAACAATACAGCCTTACCCAGCAGAGCAATATCTGAGCAAGCGAAGAGTGAGATCAGCTTTGTGATTTCTGCTTTATTACTGAAAAAATGAAAGATGACAAAAGAATCTTTGCTGTGAGATGGAAGAATCAGCCAAGAAACAACCAGTAAAAAGAGTATCTGTGTGTGTTTTTAAGATCAGTGGCTGCCAAGATGGACTCGAATACACACGCATACTAGGACCAGAAAGGGAAAAAGTGGGAGCAATAGGTACAGCGAGCACAACAATTTGAATATAGGCAACGTACAAAGAAACTTTCAAGCTTCTCAATACCCGAAAGGCTTTGGTGAAGAAGGAAACACTCACTAGCATGAACCTGCAGGCAGCATTTGGCACAGGATATCAAGGGGCTGGTTCCATCCTCCCCAAGGTAGGAATTGGAAGGAAGGGGCTCAGTGTTCTCTCCACTTGAGGTAAAGCACATCTCGGGGATCAGGGGCTTGGTCTTCTGTCCGCACTTGGAGAGGTGCACGAAAGAGCTGGGCTCCCCTCCCGAGGCCGGGACGGCTTCTTTATCCATCTGTAAGGACTTAAAGAGAAAAGATCGTCAGACGGAATCGCCCTTTCCATGGTCACAGTTTCCACTTTGAACTCAGAGCGCTCCCCGTGCAAACTAATAATGAACTTTAAATCCACACCCCCAGCCCTCCCTTTTGCTCCTCTCTCCCTTCCTTAGGCCTGTGCTGGATCTGTAATTTAGTTTGAAAGCTCCAAGAAGCATTAGAATAATGAGAAGCTTTCCCTGTTTTTCTTCTGTAAAAAGCTAAATTCCTAAATTGCAGCTGGAGTCGCCAAGGAAAAGAAATATTAATAAAAGCAAGACCTGCCCTCCCGCTCTCCCATCCTCTTGGCATCCTTCCCTCTTTCCACCAGAATTCACCCTGAAGGACATTTCAAGGTTCCTGGTAGCAGAGTTAAAGCAGTGGATTGAAACGGCCCAGCTGTACCAGCTCTCCTACAACCATTGCACAGCAACATCCAGCAATCAGAACAGATATTATATTTTTTGCTCTGTATAATAAATCAAGAGATTTTATTGAAGAGGGAGATGGGTTCTGCTTTTCTCAGAAAAAGCTTCCAACACATTTAATGCATCCAAGGCCCGAATTCCTAGTGGACACACAAAGGCAGATTTGGCTCGATGAGCACGCAAGAACAAATCGATACACAACTGGGCCAATGACTAATTCATCTGATAAATTCTGCCGTTCTGCTCATCACGTATCCCAAAGCATATTGGTAGTTTCCAAGAAATGATGGATGTGCTTACTCAGTACATTTTTATTTTGTTGCTTGTTTGCATATATGCACAAGTCCGGCCTTCAAACAAGAGCAATCGCGTGCCCAATACGGCCCCGTTTCTCTGCATGGAATAGTGTTGGCGGTGCAAAGCTCTTTAAAAAGTTAAATAAAATGAAAGCTGGGTAAGCCAGAGGAGCCAAGAAGATAAAAAAGCCTCATCCACCGCCTCTGCTAAATCCAAACAGCCTTCTTTGGTGTGCAAATGTGCGTGAGTCTTTATCCTGAGGGCTGCAGCAGAGCTGGCACAGCAGCGGCAGCGGCGCCGCAGGAGGACGTACCTGGTTGTAGGGGTAGAACAGGGTGCAGACGGCGCAGTACGGCTCGCTCAGCGCTGCGGCCGCGTTGAATTTCCTTTCGGCTGGGAAATTATGCACTTTATTCTTCCACTGGAGGGAAAGCAATGATTTCAGAGCCTCTGGGTCACTCATGTCTTCCTCCCCAGAAAATGGAAATGTTTCTAGGAAGAAAAAAATCCCCAACGGACAGTCAGTAGAGGCCAAACAGGCTGCAGAGAGTACAGGCAAAAGGCAGCCACGTTGGGTTAAACAGCTAAAGTTTCAACAACACAAGTTCAATAAATAAGAACATTCAACTTGTTTTTGATGTGTGTGTGCCTCAAAGACTTTGATGGAAATAATCTCCACTTATGGGTGCGATTGAGGAGACAGAGACACCGATGACCAGATGGAACTGGCCACGAGGAAGAAGGAAGAGAATCCAGATTTATCGCCTTCATAACCCTCTCCACTTTCTAGCTGTAGAAACCTAAACCAGCGTTTTACTGGAGCCAAGTTCCGAATGCATGACGCAAGCGCAAGAAATCCTCCTCCTCCTCCTCTCCGCAGCCGGGAGCGGCTCCAGATGCGCACGCAGTCCGCGCTGGTTCGGCGCAGCCAGCTCCCGGTTCCCAGTCAGCAGCCAGGCTGGGTTTCCCACCCACCAAAGTGCATCCTGTGCCTTTTTCTTGGCCGTGAAATTTCCCAGCTCCAAGTTTTCATTTTCTCTTTCCACGGCGACTTCTCTCAAGCGCTCACCGCTAAGCCTTCAATCTGCATTCCCCACCACCCCTCTCCTGCCAGAGCTCTGATAGGTACTGCCGGCACTAATTAGTTTGCTAATTCTTTGTTTGCACAAAACCTGTAAAAGGCTCTTGGCATTTTACGATTAAACCACCACGGAATCCATTGGTGTTAGTTGAGGGTCCAAGTTTCTTACCATTCCTCATTAAGGACTTTCGAGTCACTCTAAGAGTTAAAGAAGGGAATTTTCCATGCAAGACTAAGCGTAAAGCACTCGTTGCGTTGCCAGCCTGCAAAGTTTCCAAAAGAACTGGCAGGGCAACTCAAAAACATCTTCTAGAACATTATCCCCAGAGCTCAGCACATCAGACCAAACCGTTCAGTGCTTCGCTGTTAATTACTGCAAATACGCAGCTGATGTTCTGCTCTCAACGAGTCTGAGCCTCCTCCCCATGCCCACCTCCCTTTGAGGATTTTCAGACAGTTGCCAGAAAGGATAAAAGAAACTTGTAGTAAAACACTAACTCAGATTAGAAAAGTTCCCCCAACTAATCTGATATGTTTTGCCAGGCAAAGTGGTAAATTTTGTTGTGTTTCATTGATCAATCCTTTTTTTGAGATGATGAATGCTATCTCTGTTCCTTCCCCAAAAGTGGCTTTTCTTCCAACGTTTTCAGTTGAATATTGGTATCCAAAAGGCTACCAATAATTGCTAATAGCACAGCTTTTCCCACAGCATTCTGCTGGAGAGGGAGAGGGGACAAGGACGTGCTCTGCGGTTTGAACTCCAGCTACACGTGCCCACAGCTCACGTAAGGCACAGCCAAAACCTAAAGCCACCAGTGACCTGGGACATGCAGATCGATACCTCCAAGATGCCTTTACTCTCAAAGCACATGAGGAGACAGCAAGGATTTCTGATACCAGTGAAATCAATGAAACCACCGTCAGAATCCAGATCGACAGGCTGAGAGGAAAAAGGAAATGACTGTTTTATGTTATCACCTTCGGTAACCCCAGGATGGATCCTTGAGACGCAGCATCCAGGACAGCTCCTACATTTCAAGCAAGCTATACCCAAGTGGAAAAGGCTAACGATTTGTCTCAACTGAATTGGAGTTTTGCATATGATTTCCCTTAATTTACACGCTCACTGCTCCTCACAGCAGCCTCCAGATTGTCCTACACCTGCCCTGAAAAAGCGAGGGGTGCGGAGCTGCTTCTGTTCCCCAGTTGGAGGAGAAGAACCTGTTGGGTGAGATGTTGCCCAACAGTGCTGGCAATCAGTGCCCAGGAAACACCAGCGGAAGCTGCTCCCGGGGCCACCAAAGGCCCCGCGCGCCACCCAAAAAAGTCAAACCAGCAAAAAGAATCCGTCTGGTGAGGATCCTTCAGCACAACGGTTGTTGCGAGGTATCGCACCAAACCAGATAAATGGTCTCAACGGCCTCTCGACACTTCGCTCCATGATACAAGACATCAAATGCATCAGCCTTGGTAAGAAAACGAGCTGTGCATGTACAGAATATCCCCTTCTACACAAGGCTCCTCTCAAATCAGTGGATATGTTCTCTGAAGGAGAGTGAACAGGAAGGATGTCCTTTGGAACTTGAGGTTGTAAGTACCGTGAAAGCAGGATGGCCAACTACACCCCCAGGTACCTGCCCCACCATGCAAAAGCTGCTTATTGGGGACTTTTCCGAGTATTCATAATGTGGGTAAGACCCAGAAGCAGTAAATTACACCACACAACACGAGTGGAGGTGACTGAGGTGAACACCTCTCACTTTGATGCAATATCTAAGAAGGAGCTTTTATTTTGAGATGTTATTTTCTGCCAACTATTTTTCCTCCCTTTTGCCCAAACGCTGCCTCATTCTGCAGCCAGCAAAATGTTTTTCTTGACAGAAAAAGAGGTGGGAGGTGAGAAGGGACATCTCCACGGATGAGTTTGGTTATCAAAATGGGAACACGCTGCGTTTTCTACCATTTAAGCATAACACAAAAGGTTTGTGGTCGCTCACCCTCATCACTGGAGGTCTCCTGTTTGACCACCGACAGCGGGGAGCGGGTTGGTGGTTTGCCCAGTGGGTGACGACGACTCTTCTTTATCTTCATCTTCATTTTTGCAAAAGCAGCAGCAGTCTGTAACAAACCAGAACGAGCTCCATGGGAACCCCACAACACACAGGGAAGCAAAGGGGAGTACAGGGCAAGAGGCAGAATCCTTATCATAAAGACTTGTTGAATTCACACAGCAAATTTCATTGCCTTCTGGCTGCAATTAAGCCTCCCAAGGCAATTACTGCAGCAGATAAAGCCAATGTTATCTCTTAAGATGTCAAGTTAAAATCGTAAGATGCAGCATTTTGTTAAAATCAGAATAGCTTCAAGCCTGCCAATGCCATTAGCTTGTGAAAAGTCTGGTGAATCACATGAACAGAGAGGAACTCTGGCACGAGAAGTACGTACAGAGCATACCGGACCAGAAATGGTCATCAGAACATCACAGCGCATTTTATGACAAGTGTATTATTTATCTTGTACTGTACCCAGTGCCCTGCGTACCATCCAATATTGTAAATACCACGTGCATCCCAATCACAGGGGCTCACAGTTCTCCTCGGCAATCTTTTGACAACAAGGCCAAGTCTGATGAACCAGCCAGCATCAGTGCAATGATGGACTGAACCACGGACCTAACTGTGAGAAAATCAGCAATCTTTTCCTGCAAGAGCAGCCTATGGTTCCCCAGCTGTTCCCTGCAGGCCCTGGCACAATTCAGGACTCCTCTCATTCCAGGTTTGGTCCTCAAGTCATTGCTTAAAACCACCAAATCTTATCATCACCTCCTTGCTCACTCATACCTGTGAATCACTGACCTCTGTAGTGACCTCTGTATTTTCTGCTTCAGCATTCTCTTCGTCCTTCACCTGGATTTCCATGGGGACCGCCTGCTCCTGCCAGCCGGGACTCTTCTGCGTGGCAAACTGCTCGAAGGCCTGCTGGCAGGACATGCGCTCCTTGTCGAACGCCACCTTTTTGGTCCGCGGAACCACGTAAAGCATGGGAATGATGGGCCGAGATTTAAAGTCGTCTTCTTCAACGGGCGTCTCCAAGGGCTGGATGACATTCAGGGGCGCTGGAGGGAGGTTCTTCTGTGCCGCAGAGGACGCGGGGGATGCTGGGGGCACCGGTGGCCGTGCCGCTGGCACCTCGTCCTCTGCCAGCTGCTGCGTGGCCGGCGGGGGAGGCTGCGGTGCTGGCAGATGTTGCTGGTGTTGATGGAAAAGGTGCTTCCTCTTCCTCTCACTCTTTACTTTCGGGGGACGGGCCTTTGCTTTGCAGTCACCTGTTTCAAGAAATAAGCAATGTTTAGCTTCATAGGTCAAGATTCACAGAATCCCAGAGTGTCAGGGGTTGAATGGACCTGGGAAGCTCATCCAGTGCAATCCCCCCATGGAGCAGGAACACCCAGCTGAGGTTCCACAGGAAGGGGTCCAGGCGGGTTTGAATGTCTGCAGAGAAGGAGACTCCACAGCCTCCCTGGGCAGCCTGGGCCAGGCTCTGCCACCCTCACCCCAAACAAGTTTCTTCTCCAGTTTAAGTGGAACCTCCTGTGTTCCAGTTTGCACCCACTGCCCCTTGTCCTGTCACTGGTTGTCACCCAGAAGAGCCTGGCTCCATCCTCCTGACACTCCCACTTTCCATATTGATCCCCAGGAATGAGTCCCCCCTCAGTCTCTTCTTGTCCAGCTCCAGAGCCCCAGCTCCCTCAGCCTTTCCTCCCACGGGAGATGCTCCACTCCCTTCAGCATCTTGGTGGCTGCGCTGGACTCTCTCCAGCAGTTCCCTGTCCTTCTGGAGCTGAGGGGCCACAACTGGACACAAGATTCCTAACATAGGAGGGAGAAATTGTTGGCCCTGAGGGTGGTGAGAGATGTGTCTACTCCTTCCATATCGAAGGAGGGAGGGGGAGAGAGGAGGTTTGCATTCTGCCACACCTGGTGTGATGACTTTATTTACACTAATTTATAAAAATGGGAACCAGTCCAGCCCAAATAGTTATTGTTGTACTTGTGTAGGCAGTCCCTCCGATAAACGGGTTTGTTCTATCGCAGAGAAAGGAATATTGAATTTCCTTAGAGAAACAAACATATTGAATGAAAGGCAAATTGGATTTTTCCCCAGTTGCACGAAAGCAGATCATATTTACTCTCTATACACTCGGAGAATTCTCTACCCAACAACAAAACAAATGCCATTCACCAGCTTTATTGACTTCTAACCGGGTAATTTGACAGCAGCTGGCATGTAGAACTTTGCTTAGAAGTTTTTTGCATTAAGAGGAACAAACTAGTTTGCAAGCAAATCTATATGATCGGAAGCCAGGAAGAAGTGAGGCAGAACTCCAAGGCCTCCCTGGCCCTCACAGACCCTGCGGAAAGGACAGGAACCTTTATGCACAAATTGACCTGGATGCTGCTGAACAAGAACAGCACAAGCAACTGAGCCACCACACGTGGAAAACTGTAGCGCGAAAATGGGTTTTTTCAAGGTTTCAAAAGCTTGTTTGTCTGGAGATAACTTAAAATACATTATGGAGTTCAGTAAAGTTGCAGGTATAAGATTTCTTTGAGAGGGTGTTGGTGTGAAATCAAACCATGGACATAGGATCACACACTGGAGCTAAATTGCCTTGAGCATCCAGGGCCATCCACACAGATGATATTTTCTGTTTCAAGATGAACTGTGAGACACTTGTGAGAGGTCATCCAGGCAGCAGGATGGAGAAAACTAGAGAATTCGGTGGTATTTAATTGCTATATTGCATTAAGAAACTTGAATATCTGCTAAGACCCACACTGAGCATACACCCCTCGAAAACTGCAAAGGAAATAGTCTGGGTCTAGTGATGATTCTGCAGTGGTGCTGAAAATAAGTCTCTCCCTCCTGTGCTAATAGTTAAAGAGCTCTTAACATGTAGAGAGTTATGATTCAGAATCTATTCGGCTAGAACAGAGTCTCTACTGTTCCCCTGCCACTCTAAGGATCTCAGATCTGTCCATGTCACTTATCTCTTGTCTCCAAAGGGATATCAGCAGTTTCAGGCCATTTATTCAAGCATCAACTGTTAAAATGGTACAAGAGCTCGGAGCACAATTTAACACGCTGCTGACACTTCCAGGCTCCGGGCAATAGGAATTAACTGTCTGCGCTGTGCTGCTCCTGCTCTGTACAATAATCATTCCCAACTCCTTATTTCCCATGAAAAGAGAACACACACTGTCTAGCTAAGAGACTCCGGAAATGAGCGAAGACCTCAATTATTTTCCCAGAGCTTCCATAGATTTCCTTTATAATCATCATTGGTTTTCTCCAAACACTAAACAAGTAACGGATATTACAAGATATGAAAATGGATTAGTTGGTGTTTATGAAATGCTCAAGTGCCTCAATGAGAAAGTGCATCATAGAGACATCAACTGCTTAACCGTGTACACGCAGCTTAATCCCTGCAAGAATCGCAACCAATTCATTCAGAGCCAAGACAATAAGATACAGTAGCACCAAAAAAGGCCTTTGGACTAACCATATGCAGAAGAAATCATAACGGATGGGAATTGGCATGGACTGGTATTAACTCCAGCCACACAAAGAAAGCTGAAGAGATCCCTTCCTATAGCTCGACTTAAAAACCAAACCTGCGACTCGCGCTTGTGCAGCAGCTGCGGATCCCACACAACCTAAGGCTGAATTTACTCACAGTCGCTGCAAGAAAGGGGAGGAAGGGAAAGGGGAAAGATTAATTGCACAAGGCAGTGCACAAATCATCCCTTTTCAGCGTAGGCCACAAAATATATTTATTTGTTTCTCTATGAGATATTTAAAATATTCCTCCCCTAATATATAATTTTACAAACCTGTAATAGTTTTGGCAGAAATTTCAAGCCCTGCCAAGAAAGCTATTTGGACTGAATCCTTAAAGAGAGGGAAAAATCAATTGCTGCTGTAAATGATGGTGTATTTCAGCGAGCACAGATTTAATATTGGGAAAGACTCCACTGATATTTCACTAGAAATAAACAAGAGCGGCCGAGTTATTTCCCCATGTGTTTTAGAGAGATAGCCCAGCCAGCTCCCAATGGGTTCCTCACCTTCTCCCTCAGTCCCTTTGCTTCTCTCCTCTTCCTCCAGCTCCGGGCCCTTTTTCAGCTCCTCTTTTACTTTCACATCTTCCAAGGCAGTTTCAATGGCCATGACGTCCCCAAGGGACTTCTGATCCTCCGTCTTATGTCTTCTGGGTTGACTTCTTTTGCGCTGAGACCTAGAAGTACAGGAGTGTGATTTGCCATGAAAGAACAGCCTTCAATGTATGAAACCATCACCGACTTAAAAAGCTGAATACAAACCAAAGGATCTTTTTGGAGAGAAAACACAAGGTAGGTAACAATAGCTACAGGGCAGAGCAGATATCTGAAAGGCAACAGACGAACCCCGGATCACACAGCATTGCAGATCCGTTCACAGCAGTCATTAATTGTCTGGATTTCTTGAAAAGCTTTTTCCCACCATCACTAATGTAAGCTCACGAGTCGCAGCTGCAATGATTTTAATTGTATTTTAAATCTATTCTGCTTGCATTTCAAAATATAGAGGAAAACTTGCTATAAATCTTCCTTTCATCCTCTGCCTCCGTTCCACCATTAATGAGCAGATTCCAATGGGATGAAGTTCAACAAGGCCAAGTGCCGGGTCCTGTCCTTTGGCCACAACAACCCCTGCAGCGCTCCAGGCTGGCACAGAGTGGCTGGAGAGCAGTCAGGCAGAAAGGGACCTGGGGGGACTCATGGACAGGAAGCTCAACAGGAGCCAACAGTGTGCCCAGGTGGCCAAGAAGGCCAATGGTGTCAAGTTCTGTATCCAAACCAGCGTGGTCAGCAGGACAAGGGCAGTGATCCTTCCCCTGTGCTCTGCATTGGGGAGGCCACACCTGGAGTATTGTGTTCAGTTCTGGGCCCCTCAGCTCAGGAAAGAGATTGAAGTGCTGGAGCGGGTCCAGAGAAGAGCAACAAGACTGGGGAAGGGACTGGAACACAAGCCCTATGGGGAGGGCCTGAGGGAGCTGGGCTGGTTCAGTCTGGAGAAGAGGAGGCTTAGAGCTGAGCTCAGCACTCTCTAGAACGACCTGAAGGGCAGTTCTAGCCAGGTGGGGATTGGGCTCTTCTCCCAGGCACTCAGCAATAGGACAAGGGGCCATGGGCTTCAACTCTGCCAGGGGAAACTGAGGCTGGAGATTAGAAAGCAATTCTGTGCAGAGAGAGTGGTCAGCATTGGAATGGCTGCCCAGGGAGGTGCTGGACTCACCGGCCCTGGAGGTTTTGAAACTGAGATTGGCCATGGCACTTAGTGCCATGATCTGGTCAATGGACTGGAGTTGGACCAAGGCTTGGACTGGATGAGCTCTGAGGGCTTTTCCAACCCAGTCCATTCTGGGATTCTGTGAGTGATTTCTTTTCATTGTGTACGTGCTTCCCTTTGGCAAACAGCTGGAAGTCTGCAAAGCATCATCTTCCTGCTCTGAACCATTACCTAGTGCTGCCAGTTTCTAAAAACACAGTATAATTAATGCTTATAGTATAATCAATAGGCAGTCTATGATTTCTCAGTGCTATAATTCACACGGTCCAAGGCCTGTGAAGAAGTCTCACTGAAAAAAGTGCATATTAAGATGATCAGATTAATACTAACAAGCCAATAGCAATGCTGTTCTTTCTAAAGAGTCGATGAGAGATTGCAGGAGCCACAATGTAAAGATGAATGTGAATTCCAAAGTCAGGACAATGTATTGTGGTTAGGAACTGTATTAAGGGTCACGCAGCCACTCGCTCACTCCCAGTGAGACTGGGAGGGCAAATGGGAAGAACAAGAGCCAGAAAATCAAGA
Source organism: Patagioenas fasciata (assembly GCF_037038585.1). Lineage (NCBI taxonomy): Eukaryota > Metazoa > Chordata > Aves > Columbiformes > Columbidae > Patagioenas > Patagioenas fasciata. Next base: position 3,237,145 of record NC_092546.1, on the reverse strand, counting down.
TAAAGAAAGTTTAATAGGTGAAGAAAACAATAAAAAGAGAAAGAAATAAGCCAAGGAAACGCAGTCACCATCTCCCACAGGCAAACCAACCCTTCCTTCTTTCTCTATCCCAGTTTTTATTGATCAGCGTGATGGTTTTTGGTCACTAATAGAAAGCTGATCCATATGCACAGGAATTTCTAATTGCTAGACGCTAACCATAAGGAAGCCGTCCACGTGTAGGTGGTAACTTCACGCCTGCAAGACACTCATTAGCAGGAACACAAGGCTGAGCCCAGAAAGATCAACTCTTCACCCATATTCTGGGTACAAATCACCTTCTCTGGGGGTAAACTGATGTGGGAGGAGGAGATAAACCCGCCAGACCTTGCCACATCCCGCATGGGAGTAGAATCGTTACAAGCTGGTTTTAGTAAAGTGTGTGGTTTATTCTCGTGGGGCAGAAATACCGGGTGAAAATTAAATCACAACTCTTTATACTCACAGTAGATAAAAAGGATTTTTCTTTGCAGTGCTTTTCTCCCTCTGAAGTTGTGGGAAGATGAAGAGAGGCAGAAAGCACATCATTTAAAGAACCTGCGCTTCCGGAACTAAAGCTGAAGGCCGCACATTTCCAGAGAGAAGACGGCTTGTGTCTGATGGAATCCACAGATCAGAAATGGGCTCTTTGTGGACCAGCCTAAAACAGCCTCTTGCTGACGCCACAAAGTAAACAACGCAGAGTTTTTCAAGGTAACTAAATGTGACCTTAGAGAAGAAACAACACATCCCTCTGAAGACATTAAAAGCTCCATTTCCCAAGAGAGCTGGCAAAAAAGCAGCATTTGGACTCTTTGAAGAACAGACCACAAAGTGACTTAAATTAAGTAGATACAACTGTGAAAAGGTTCGGGCAGAGGTAAATCCCATTCTCCCAGTAAAGTCCATCCTGCTGAGAAAAGTCCGTCTCCAAGTAAAATTACGTCTTTCCAAGCCATAAGCAGAGAAACTTGCTAAGAGCTTCAAAACTGTTTCAGGATAATACTGAAATAATCTAGGAAACAATGAATAGATAAGAAAAAAGAAAATACCTGGATCTTCTGCAATAGCTCAGGTCAAGAGAGAAGCTTCTGTGCTAAGCAATAGGCTCAGAGAGGGAAAATAATCCTTCGTGTTCATATAGGACCTTACACTGTGCAAACATTATAGATATCTGAGTAACCCTTAACAGTCATAGGCAGTAAAGAGATCCCCGATTTCCAGATGGGGAAGGAAAAGATCCAGTGGCTCACTGGGGTCTGTAAATCTCAGCTTCTGACTCCGACCACGCTGCTGCTCCTGGAGCTGAAAACATCTTAGGGATAAAACCCCTGGAGAAGAGCACCGTCGCACAGGTCAGTTATCTGCCCAAACACCCTATTTATTATGTTTTGAAGCACAGATTCAGTGGGGAACACGCTTTCCCATTTCAGCACTTGTGAAATAATGGAAAATGTAGAAAAGGCAAGACCCAGGGACCACCAGCAGGTGACAAACCTGGAGGACAATGAAGAGCAGGGACGGGGAGGGGAGACTCTGCTCTTTTTCTTTGATAGAATGCATCAATAAATCAACTCTCATCAAATTACTACATTAACAGTGTTTAAGCTGTTCCTCCAAGTCCCAAGATGGCCTCAGTAACCTAATGTCTGTTTAAAGCCTTTTTCCTGGATTTCAACCGACTGAAATTACGAGCAGATTATCACATCTGGATGAAGCGGCACAAACTACGCCATGAGTCTATACAGGAGGGCACACACTTTACATCCGAGTGCATTAAAGCCCTATGATAATTCGATTTCCTATATTATAGAGTCTCATTCCTCGGCCAAGCTTGATGAGGAAGAAGTTCTGCCATGGGCAGCCCGTGGCTACAACACTTGTTCGAAATCCACTTTCTGGGACAGCAGCAGCTTTTTATTAACCAGTGACTGGTCAGCTTATCCATCACCAGTTAACCAGTACCCGTCACTACTAGTTCAGCAGATTAACTGCCAACTCAAGAATGGAAAACCAGAACAGGCACGAGATGGCTGAGCTGCCCTAACGGCGGCAGAGGAGATGGCAGAGAACTGCCTGAAACCAAGATGAAGCTGAGAAACCTCAATCCCAAGGATTTTCTGTGCCCTTTCAAGGAAGAACACACAAAAATCTAACTGGGAAACACTTTCAGAGTGAATATTGTAAGAAACTCGACAGGAAAAAGAATGAAGCCAGTGAAGTTGGTGAGGGAAGCCACGTACCGGTGTTTGGTGTCCTCTTCCTCGTCTCCTATCCTATAAAGCAAGATTCCAACAGCAAAAGGTTAGCATGCCAAATTTGCAACTCAAGCATGCTGTAATACACAAAACCCGCAAACTTGCAGAAAATTAATACAGAGATCAAAGGGAGCACGGAAAGGCATGCATTAAATCCCTTTTGCAATTGATGGGATTTCTTTCCCCTCCTGCTGTCTGATAAGTGAAGCTATAAATGTTTACTATGGATTTCTTTTGTTTTCCAGGATAAGAGATGAGATGTGAGGGGCACACAGCGTCCTACTTTCTGCAAACATGTGCTTCTAGAATATTTAAAGCAAACAGAACAATGAAGGAGCACATAACCCAAGAAAAAATTACAAGCAGCGTTAAAAAAAGAGGAAGAAAACAAGACAGGTTCGAACTATCCCAAAATTTAGAAATTAAAATCAAGCAGAGCGCTCAGACACAACTCTCCTATTGTTGTTGTTTTTCTCTTTACCTGCGAAGTAATTTCGTCTTCAACTCCGCCTTGGTCTCATTCCAGGCATCCAGCTCCGGGCTGCTCAGAGCCGTGGGTTTCATGTGGTCCAGGACAGTGATGTCTTTGCCTTGTTTCCATAAGTCGTATCGTTCCGGTTGCAGAACCCGCACAAAGACATCCATGGAAATCTTCACCATGTCTTTGCGGCACGTGCACTGCAAGAGAAACCCAGACACCAAAACGTGGGTATTTCAGGTTAATGGAAAGCACTGATTCTGGGGGTCCTGGGGACAGCAGGGTGACCATGAGCCAGCACTGGGCCTTGTGGCCAGGAAGGCCAATGGTACCTGGGGTGGGTTAGAAGGGGGTGGTCAGTAGGTCAGAGAGGTTCTCCTGCCCCTCTGCTCTGCCCTGGGGAGACCACACCTGGAATCTTGTGTCCAGTTGTGGCCCCTCAGCTCCAGAAGGACAGGGAACTGCTGGAGAGAGTCCAGCGCAGCCCCCAAGATGCTGAAGGGAGTGGAGCATCTCCCGTGTGAGGAAAGGCTGAGGGAGCTGGGGCTCTGGAGCTGGACAAGAGGAGACTGACGGGGGACTCATTCATGGGGATCAATATGGAAAGGGGGAGTGTCAGGAGGATGGAGCCAGGCTCTTCTCGGTGACAAACAGTGGCAGGACAAGGGGTAATGGGTACAAACTGGAACACAGGAGGTTCCACTTCAATATGAGAAGAAACTTGTTCGGGGTGAGGGTGTCAGAGCCTGGCCCAGGCTGCCCAGGGAGGCTGTGGAGTCTCCTTCTCTGCAGACATTCAAACCCGCCTGGACCCCTTCCTGTGGAACCTCAGCTGGGTGTTCCTGCTCCATGAGGGGATTGACCTGGATGAGCTTTCCAGGTCCCTTCAACCCCGGACATTCTGGGATTCTGTGTCTCTCCTGCCCTTGGTAAAATGTGAGACAGCTCTTCTCTGAGGGCACCTGGACCCTGCTCCCAAGGATTTTCTTCTCTCTCTGAGCCCACCAACCGAGCTAAAGCTTCCTGGTAACTGATACCAAATACACTGCTTGTCCACCATCCAACAGTCATTAGACAGTAATAACTTTGGCCGATGTAACCAGGTCTGTGCCTGACCTCAAGCCTACGCTCCCCCCATTAGCCAGCCTCTCGCTGAGTTTCTCAGGCTGAAAAGAGATTATTAATATCATTTCATAACTGAAAAACCCTTAAAGGAACAAAAGACTAACCTAGAGAATGAGGTAGTTAAACTTCATAATTATACATCATGACACGGCATATAAATCCTTCACAAACTGCAGAGAAATAGAAAAGGCTACAACAATAACTACATCCCGCATCTAAACCACACCTGCCCAAGCCAAAGAAAATGCGTATTATTCATTTCAACTAGCACATGCTCATTAAAATTAACCTCTGCAATCGCACCCTTGTGATTGCACACGCCTACATGAGGGCTACTTACAGGTGGTTTTACTTGGATGTGTTTGCTCTGATAAAGCACAGATTAACGGAGTCTAGAGCAGGGATTCTCACCCAGGACACAGATGCAGCCTGAACGAGCGTGTTCAGAGGGTACGGGACTGCAAAGGACACAGCGACACCCCAGAGGGGCTGAGCTCCAGCTGTGCTGAGCTCCAGCTGTGCTGAGCTCCAGCTGTGCTGCGGGCAGAGCTAAGCCTGGTTTGAGTTCTGCTCTACGGTGCAAAGCCTTGCTCAGTGTGCTCTTGCACTAAATTGCTTTTCAACTTCAGCTCGAGGCTGAGGTAACCAGAGCCACTTTGCAGGGCTTGTTTTTCACACCTTTTCAAAACTATTCTCACCTTTCTCAGCAGAAACGCATGAAATTACACTTACTTGTCCCCTTCCTTCTTCCATTTTTCGCTATCATTACTAGTATAGTTAGGAGAGAGAGAAGAGGCTCTTTCTGTGCAGTTCTCTGCTATCCCCCTTCCCTCCCGACTCCTGTTTCCATGTGCAAAGCCTGGCGAGTGTGAGCACGGATGGACAAGCACTTTCAGGAAAACTCCATTCATTTGATGAAAAATCGCACGGGACAGAAAGGCTGGAAATGCAATTTGGCCGAAGAGCAGCAGGAACACAGACGGTACCACGCTTCCAATTCCCGGCCAGGCAGAAGCTTCTCACCGGCGCCTCCATCAAACCGGCTTAAGGGATTTGTATTGAGCTGAGTTTTCAATAACTTTTCCTAAAGAAATTTTAAAAGCACCTGTGCACGGCTCCAAAGAGGAATACAGCGGAGCACCCCATCAATGAGCTACGGAGATTGACCTTTCTCTGCCTCCACAAAGGATGAAAAACGGCTTAAAAGGGGAACAGTCCGCTTTGTGATCCTAACCCGGAACCAACACGCCGCGGCGCACAAATGTCAATTCCTGCAAATCGAGCGGAGCAAATCCCAAGTCGCCGGGTCCAAAGGTCTCCGGTACAGCCTCCAACCACCGCCAGAGCTTCGGAGCCTTGCAAAATGTAAAGTATACACAGATTATTTAGAACGTGCATGCCGAGCTACCTGGGTGCTGTTCAGAGAAAGGACGCTGGGCCGCGATCTCCAGCGCATCGCAACCCTGCGGAGCCAAGCTCCTTTCTCTACACAAATCTACCATGATGTATGTTTACATTTCAATTTTAATTTCATTTTATTGCTCTCACACTAGCGAGCATGAATAATTTACAAAGCCTCTTTCCTCTGGGGCTCCTTCCAGAGCGCACGGTTATATTTCCTCAGCTGCTGCCGCTGTGTCACGTTCACGCGCCCATAGCGGCCGGAGTGTTTTCCACACCCTGCCCTCCACCAGCAGCAAGATTTGCTCATACGGTGGGTGCTTCCAAAACAACCGCAGGGAAGTTCCTTTGCAATTAATGCCCTGTTCTGTTCCATCAGAGCTGCACAAAACCAGCGAGCTGCTGTTTCCCTGTCACTGATCCCCATTTCCATGTGCTGCCTCCCCTTTCGTACACACAGTCGTATTTATCTCGAAGTATTGCATGGGGGTCATAAACACACATAATTCCTAGGACGTTCTATACCTACACCCTCAACCTCTGTCTCTTCCTATCCCGATTTCTGCAGAACGTTTCCTTCCATATTCCATAAACACCACCAGTAAAGAGAGACATGAAAACCTCATAACCGGGTGTCACGGTCCCTCTCATCTCATCCCCGTATGCTCTCTCTCTGTATGGTCTCGTTTCCCCAGTACGGTCTCTTTTCTTTCCCCATATAGGCCACCAATTAAATCTGTCCCGGTTCAAGGCAAGGTGGCAATAAACCGCGGGAGACGCTCCCTGTTATCCCCTTTACCTCCCGCCACCCTTCCTTTAGATCGGAAAGATGATAAGGAAGATAAGAGGAAAGGAAGAGAGACTTAGACTTCACGCTGGAGAGTTTTAAAGGGTTTTACTAATGCTACTAATAGAGAATATATACACAAAATATACAAAGCCAATCTGGAGTTCTGGCTGTGGAGCTGGCGTCACTGAGCAGCAGAGCCGGGTGTGCGGAGCCGGCGGCTCCAGCAGCTGCAGCTCAGGCCTCGGAAGTCACGAGTGGGACTGCACAGCAACCGGAACCTGGGTGCAGGGCCTGAGGTCTGTGGGTCACAGACAGACAGACAGACAGGGGCCTCTCCAGTCGAAGAGAGCGTGACCCTCGCGATCACCTCTTATATAGGGGGTATGACGATTATGGGATGGAATACTTAGTTGGTCAGTTCTGGTCACCTGTTCATCCACCCCTCCTCAAACAGGGCCCCTCTCACAACGGAACGGGGGAAAACTTATCAGTCTTTCTTAGCTACCATAGTAATAAATCTAAACACGAGCTTCTTCAGCATTCCCTTGGTCTCTGATCAGCACCAAGTGCAGCATCCTAGGAAAAATATACAGGCTAAAACTCAGAAAAGTACAGCCAGCTAAAGAACTGAGCTGGAAGGAAGATCACTAAAAGAGACCGCTCTTGTTTCTAACAAAACCAGGACACCGGGATTTTCACACCGACCGCAAGTCCTGCAAAGGTGGGTTGGGGATTATAAAGCAAAACAAAACATCAGAAGAGTTTTAGGGTTAGCGCTTTGCCTTCGGTTCCAGGGGATGCGAGATCCAAAACAGCAAAAAGAGGAGTTTCCATCTTCACCACATCTGCAGGAACTTCAGTTGGTCCATCTTAGGCTCTTCCGATGACTTTGTTAAGCACGCGGGATAAGGATGTGCCAAGGCAACCTTCGATCTGAGCGCATGCGAGAACACAATGAGGAAATGCACAGGGTGAAGCATTTTTCCACCACAGAAAAGCAATGTTCTTCCCCTACTCATTATTTTACTGTCTGCTACTCCAACTTGGAGACCGCGGTACAACATCTGACCACGCAGGAGCCCTGTCTCATCAATAAGAGCTCAAAGACCGATAGCAGGAAATTTGTGGCTGCTGCATGTGTAACTTATCTCATTCGCAATATTTTTTTAAAATAAAAACACTAATAAGTCTCTATAAAATAACAGTCAAATAAAAAGACTGTCTCCTTGAAGTAATAAAATCAAATGATACATGGAAAAACGCAACCTCGTTCAACCTCAACCTTGGGCGTTGTTTTTGTGAGGGTATTTGCCCAGCTATTAACAGTAAACTGAACCCCGGCTGTTCCGTAAAGTTAATGTAAAATAACCCTTCTCCTTCTGTAGAAATAGTCATAAAATGGTCTGTTTAAACTGGCACCTCTGCTCCTCATGGAAAACCCCCTCACGTTTGGATGAAATCAGGGCCCTCCGCACAGTTTAACGCTCAACAAGTCGCCCACTTCACCTTCATGGAATTCTACATATAAGAAAACCCGATGCGCTCTAAGTTGAAGCTTTTGCAGCTATTACGCCACCATTAACCACCAGACCTAAATCTTTGCTTAAAGCTTTTGCATCTACTTTTTCATAACAACAAAGCCTAAAAATGAAGTGACTGGGAAAGAACAAAGGTTACGTTCCAAAGGCAGCTGAGAAATCCTTGCCGTGCATTACAGAACCTGTGTTGCTAATGCAGACAACGCTCCTCAGCGTCTCTCCATCAATTTCCAGGACAAAGTATAAAGTTTCAGGTTTGGGGAGAAACACAAAGCCCTCTGAGTACAACACTCTTCATCTGTTATTGGATTACAACTGTGTTACTTGAGATCTAGTTACCACTCACCCAACGTGACAGAATAGACCAGTTTGGGCTCCAGCTGAACTTTCCATCCCCTGCACAGCGACGGCCAAAGCGACCAAGGCACCAAAATTGCAAGTACGTGCCTGGAAGATACGTGGCAGCTGTTCTGGAAGTAACTGAGGAGTTAAACTCAGAGAAGAAGGAGAAAAACCCTAAACCGCACAGTTTGTGTGGTTAATGGTTGGTAGTTGAAAGCTTGTGGGAAAGAAGATGAGTCTTGACCCCCTGTTTCTATGGTAATTACCAGCATTGCCCTGAGTCTCAACAACAAACCAGTTCATTAGGAAACCCACTGGAAATCCTCCACAGAGCTTCACAAACAAAACAATTAGGTAAAGATTTGCAAGGGCTCCCCCTGGTCCCGGCTGCAGGGTTTGCTCTCTCCTTCATTCCTTCGCTTCCAAAGTGTTCCACGTGGATTTCTGCGGGTTGAAGAGCTGGGTGAGCAGCAAGCGGGGTAAATGGGGAGTCAGGTTTACCCCGCTCCGCTTCTCTTTCACTATTCTCTAGACTCCAGTTGTAAAGATGCCGACCGGCCCTGAATCCGCCTCATCTCCCTGCAATCCTCATCCCCAAGAGCAGACAAGCGCAGCGGGGGGAGCATCATCATCTCGGCAGGGCCCTGGGCGATGTGTCTCAGATAAGGCTCAAACAAGAGAAGGAAACTCAGCAGCGTGACAAGACCGGGATTCAATGAAGCACCCGTCCCTTTCTATTTTGACAGGCTCATTCCAGTACCAGGGATAAACAAAAACAAGACTTTTATCCAGTGGTTATGATGCGAACATCATGCCGAGCTTATCTCAAGGTATTTCTTCTGCATCACAAGACTTGAAGCAGGCGACAGTTTATGGCCGAGCACGTTGGTGTGTGGGAGGCCGGACCTTTGCGGGGCGCAAACCGCGGGGTTCGGCAGATCCGGACACACCAGACAGCCCTTGCTAAGCGACCCAAGTCACCCTTTTATCTGCTGTTTGATCACCTGCTTTTCAGTTGTTTCTTTTAAAGAGAAACCCGGTGCTGTGCTGTGTGACACCTGTAAACCAGCACGGAGCAGGAACTCCACCATTTTGCATCCCACGTACGACAACGAAGATCTGCCAGCAGTTTGTAGGAACAAGAATGATGATGTTGGTGCAATATGAAGTGTCTGTGTCTGAAGTGACAACCCGAGCTTTGCTTCTAGCACGCTATCAAAGTCTTTCCCTTGGTAATAACGAGTGTTCTCCAGTAACATTTCTCAAGCAGGTATGAAGCTGAAAGTATATATTTTTGCAATTCCAAATGCTACAACTTAGAATCAAGGGAGGGCTGATGTATAAATAAGGGAGGAAAGATGTTATCTATCAATCCTAAAGGAAACAGCAATCAAGACTCCTCTGAAAACCGCACGTCAAATGAAGCGTTTTTGTCTCCGCCCGCAATAATCCGGACCCACCTGCACGTGGTTCTGAAGGAGTTAGGAGAGTACGGTGAGCACGGAGAAGCAGCAAGATCTGAATCCTGATGATTGAGATCAGGAAGCGCCAGCTCTGAGCCACCCCACAAAACCCCCGAACCCGCTAACGGTCCCTGGGAACCGAACTGGAAGGAGATGAGCAGCGCGGCTACCAGGAGAGACAAACAATGAAGGAAAATGGAGTGTGGAAAAAGAAATCAAAGGCTGTTCATGAGCACTCTAGCCTCACTGCACTATAATAAATAGCAGGGTTTATTTTTATAGTGTTCTTTGTGCACAAAGCAAAGAGGCAGAAGGATAAAAGGCACTGCGTGCTGGTGCACTGAAGGAATTTGAGTGGACATCAAAAAGGAAAAGGTACCTGATGAGAAAGGTAATGCCAGTTCGCAGCTACGTTACACTTCGAGTTCTACCATTCTGCAATTCATGAGCAGAATGCACTATGTTGTTCTTTATTCTCAGGTGGAAGGTAAGATTGCTCTTCTTTCTTCACGTCTATCGGTCCCGCAGCAGCTCCAGCGGAGCGCGCAGCACAGCACAGCACCAAGGCAGCTCTAAGAGGATTTCTGATGGCCCTGCCACACGAGCATCCCCAAAGCCAGATGACCCCTAAGCCTCCGCTCTGACACATGAGCGATTGGGGCTGGGAGACTTTATCAGGGACTCCTGTGTGACAGAGCAGCTGAACGAATAAGCTGCAGGGAGCACATTCTTCACATCGCTATTTACTGCGGGCACAAAGCGCGGCGCAGCCTCCGCGCTATAAATCTCGGGGTTAGCGAGGCAGAGAGAGAATGGGAGACTCTGTCAAGCCAGCGAGATCAGGACTCGGCGGGTTCAGCGCAGCTTTTCATCCTGGATGTGCGGCAGTTTCCATCGCAGGCTCCCGGAGAGTCACCCTGAGCTGGCAAAGTCACGAGGAAGCAGCATTCAAAATGTCAACAGCAGCATGATTTACACCTTGCAGTAATTAAGCTAAAGTAAATGAGGCTGAGCAGCATAAATAGGCCTTGTCTGTTTGTTTAAAAAAGCCCAGATCCTTCCCATTTCAGCGCTCTAACCCCGAGCAGAGGGGCCGACGAGCTGCCCAAAGCAGAAATGGCCCATTCGCTGGGGGAATCAAATCCTGAGTGGTTTATAATTACATTTTGGATTTAAAATGAGTCTCTCAGATACCCCTTCTCGAGGGCAGGACATCCAGACGGACAGGCCGGGTACCTCAGCACCCATATTATAACAACAACAAGAAGCGAGGAGTAGGTTCAGAAGCAATAGGGTACATAAAAGACCGTAGTCTGGGATCTGAAAGGCACCTCACTTGAAGATGCTGTTATACATCAGTAAAATCCGAACGGAAGAGTCTCCCTTGTCTTCCCCTCTCCCCAGGGGCTGAAGTGCTGCAGCGCAGGACGGAGCGGCACCGGAGCAGAGGGCTGAACCGGAATATTGCGTAGGATGAGGCGAAGGAAACTTACTTCAGGACATAAACCACAGGATTTGGGAAGGAAGGGCAACTTGACCCCGTTTTATATTGGGCTAGAGAATTCTGGCACTATCTCTGGAGTAAACAGGAGATAAAATGAAGGGAGGAAAATGTCAAGCGATAGTAACACAGACATTACCATCCAGGAGTGTCTGCTATTACCACAGAGGAATGTACAAGGAACTGTTCCCCTCCCACCCACTTATTTCCAGTCCAGTTGGCAAAAGAAATAGAAAAGCTGACCTGGGAGGTACACTTGAATTTCCTGTAAAACCGCACACTTGAATACCTGGAGACTTGCAGGCCACCTCGACTTCGGGAAGGACATTTTACTACTTTACACTTTACTTTAAAAGGTTGTTTAGTCAAATCCACAGCTATTACCACCTTCTGTTTGTCCAGGGTTGCGTCCAAGAGCTTCCAGAAACAAAGCAAATCAAAACAGAAATGCAGAAAGGAACTGCAGGTTCGTGTAGCAAAGAAAACCTGTCCTTCGTTCAGCAGCCCTTCCTCACCAGCCAAACAGAAGAAAGAACACGCCAAAGAGCTAATGGAAGGCAAATGAGAGAACAACTCCAACTATGGAGTACAAAGCAAGATCTCTCCCTCATTTTCCAGGCTCTGCCTGTGCAGCTGAACTTGAACTACAGAATAGAAAAGCAAATCCAGCCCTACTCAACTGTATTATTTAATCAGTAATATTAAGGTCTATTCAGATTACAACTGACTCCTGAAATACTGCGCCAGCACCTCCAACACTATGAAAAATTATTTTAACTTGTTTCTTCTGGGTGTCTTTTTACTTGTGCACTGGGAGACTGATACGTGAATCAAACAGGAATGCACCTCTAACCGCCCCCCACCAGAGTCTGATCTGCCCCTGCAGCAACGCAAAGAACGCGGACATGGATTCCCATCGCGGCTTTGGGAAGACCCAGCAGGAGCAGAGTGCGGTCATCCAGGGGAGCCCCAAGAGTGGCTGAAGGTCTCTGTGCCACCCAGACGTATCCCTGATAGTCGTGCTGTCCCATCCCAGCTCTGGATGAGGTCTCTGTGCCACCCAGATGTGTCCCTGACAGTCGTGCTGTCCCATCCCAGCTCTGGATGAGGTCCCTGTGCCACCCAGATGTGTCCCTGACAGTCGTGCTGTCCCACCCCAGCTCTGGATGAGGTCTCTGTGTCCCCCAGATGTGTCCCTGACAGTCGTGCTGTCCCACCCCAGCTCTGGATGAGGTCCCTGTGCCACCCAGACGTGTCCCTGACAGTCGTGCTGTCCCACCCCAGCTCTGCACAGGGATCAGATGCACTTCAAAGTCACCTTGACTGGGACAAGCCAGCTGCAGCACATGGTTCCTGGAGGACAGATGGAGACATTTACATTGACAATAAACGGGTAGCAGTTAAAGAGCTGGTAATTCTTACACCTCTGGGCACAATGTCCAGCTGTAGGCACAAGACATCTCTTTCCCAGTGGCAAGCACCACGTAATTAAAGACATGGTGTAAGGAGGATGTTACACCCCTCCTCTGAATCCACGGAGACTGACATTTGCTAAGAACACAGACCCATCAGTCCTGGGGATTTCTGCACATCATGAGAGATGGATTTGGTCTGTCACATCCAGCACGGGGCCTGGAGGCTTGAGAAACAATTACCAGCAAGATCAGATCAGACTGCAGAGACAAGCACCGGCGCTAACTGAAAACCTGAACCAGAAACCAGGCCCAACCTAGAGACGCACCAAGGAACCCTGCTGAACACGTGTGGTAACCCATGTTCCAAAACCCACCAAGTCCCACATTGCCCACGTGAGCCTGGGACACGCTAAACAAAGACACACATTTATCTCTGTGTATTGACCCTATGTTTAGTTCATAAAGATGTTTTAGTCAATATGTTCTTACAGTAAAAGGCTACTTGTCAGCAATGGTTACAACTTCCATCTAACGACACGAAACCCAGCATCACATCCTCGTTACCGTCACACGCTTCCAGTTCCTCCACATCAGCTTCTCCTGGGCAGGTCTAAAAGAGGCTCCAAAACCTCTCACTGGGTTCTCAAAAAGCTTTGAACCAAACAGAACAGCTGGTTTAATCACCTGGGTATTCACCAAACCAACTTCCACTTCAATTTTTAGGCATCTTTTCATCCTGGTTACAAGTTCACACAAACACATTTACCCACTATTGAGTTTCCTACGCAACCCTGCCGCCACCACTTATTTTTGCTAACACTGCCTCAACTCTACAATCAGAGTAGAACCAGCGTGTGAGAAGCTGAGCTTTAAACTTCAGTGTGGTTAGTATGTACTTTCTTATGGCCTGTGCAGGTTGTGCTGTGGTTGGCAGAACATCCCATCCATCTGGCGTGGCCCTGGCCACGTTTCTCCAAGATGAGCCGTCACCTGCCCATAGGAGCGCTCCTACGCTGCGCCATTGACGTATATCGCTCTCAGTAGAGCAGAATCCAAGTTTAACCCCCGGGATAACGTCCAGGAGAACATTAAAACAGGCTAATTTTGAACCTTACAAGATAGTTTTGCTAACCCAAGGAAAGGAAAAGAATCAGCAGCTGGTTTCAGTGCAGTACGAGTACGTACCCGCGGAGCTTCCGATAACTTTATAAACGAGTATACGACAAGGAAAAAATACCTGCTCTGATGTGGACAGGGATAATCTAATTGTGCCCAAGAGCACAGTAATCAATATAGCCACCTTTTTTTAATTTAGCAAACCTGCAGCAGTTAACCAAGAACCACAGGCTCCAGGACGCACCTCTCCGCGAATTCTCGCTCTTCTCAGCTCCAATGTACGCACCCAGCTCGTATTTCATTACGTCCATGTTTAACTTCAAATGAGATTTAAACAAACCTTCTGCCCTTAGAATGTAACAGCATTCATAGCTCATCTGGAAGGTATCAAAGGGTTAATTAACACGTGTGCAGCGCGTGGTTACGGCGCTATTAAATGGAAATCTCTCACCAGACAAGTGTCAGCGAGTGCAATGGAAATAAATTGGGCGTCTCCTTCCACACTTCAACTTGCTCTCCCCAGATTTGCTCCGAGCTCTCCATGCTGCTTGTTCAGTAATTTCACGCTACGCTGCTTAACAATGTAGGCATGGAGCTCAATCTAAAACTGCACTTCCCAAATGTCACTTGTTTGGGAACACATGGCTGAACCCAAAATTGCTTTTAATATTAAAGCGGGGCCTGCCGGAGCTGCTGCGGTTAAGGCTCTGTCAGAATCGCCACGATAAACCCCATTTTCTGGGGTGTAATACCATGACCGTTTGCTACAGATAAACCTGGCACACAAGGTCACAGCAGACAAACACCATTTTTAAAATATTCCAACCAAATTTGCTCGGTGATTTTTGAGTACAAGACACTTAACGCTGATCTGAGGTCTCTATGGTTCTGGGTTTTTCTGACCACCCGTTTAACTGCAGAACAAACTCCCATGTACGACTGGCGCTCCAGCCGGCCCTGGAGCCTCCACTTCTGGGCTGGTCTTGATGGGACCAGCACGGGGTTCCCTGCTTGCACAGAGAGGACAAACACGCAACTCTGCAGCATGAAGGTTGTTCTGTTAGGAGAACCATTTCAGGTACCGTTATAGCAGTTTAGAGGTGTCACCCCACTGGCAGAGGGAGTTCACCTATTTTAAATTGCATGGTATATTCGTTTTGATCTTCTGTGGCAAATTTGTTGGCTAATGGTGAGGTCCTTCAAACTACGGGCTGGACGTTAGTAAGAAATAAAAAAGACATAATAAAATAAAGAGGAAGGGGGGAGGAGGAAGGGGGGAGGAGGAAGGGGGGAGGAGGAAGGGGGGAGGAGGAAGGGGGGAGGAGGAAGGGGGGAGGAGGAAGGGGGGAGGAGGAAGGGGGGAGGAGGAAGGGGGGAGGAGGAAGGGGGGAGGAGGAAGGGGGGAGGAGGAAGGGGGGAGGAGGAAGGGGGGAGGAGGAAGGGGGGAGGAGGAAGGGGGGAGGAGGAAGGGGGGAGGAGGAAGGGGGGAGGAGGAAGGGGGGAGGAGGAAGGGGGGAGGAGGAAGGGGGGAGGAGGAAGGGGGGAGGAGGAAGGGGGGAGGAGGAAGGGGGGAGGAGGAAGGGGGGAGGAGGAAGGGGGGAGGAGGAAGGGGGGAGGAGGAAGAGGGGAGGAGGAAGAGGGGAGGAGGAAGAGGGGAGGAGGAAGAGGGGAGGAGGAAGAGGGGAGGAGGAAGAGGGGAGGAGGAAGAGGGGAGGAGGAAGAGGGGAGGAGGAAGAGGGGAGGAGGAAGAGGGGAGGAGGAAGAGGGGAGGAGGAAGAGGGGAGGAGGAAGAGGGGAGGAGGAAGAGGGGAGGAGGAAGAGGGGAGGAGGAAGAGGGGAGGAGGAAGAGGGGAGGAGGAAGAGGGGAGGAGGAAGAGGGGAGGAGGAAGAGGGGAGGAGGAAGAGGGGAGGAGGAAGAGGGGAGGAGGAAGAGGGGAGGAGGAAGAGGGGAGGAGGAAGAGGGGAGGAGGAAGAGGGGAGGAGGAAGAGGGGAGGAGGAAGAGGGGAGGAGGAAGAGGGGAGGAGGAAGAGGGGAGGAGGAAGAGGGGAGGAGGAAGAGGGGAGGAGGAAGAGGGGAGGAGGAAGAGGGGAGGAGGAAGAGGGGAGGAGGAAGAGGGGAGGAGGAAGAGGGGAGGAGGAAGAGGGGAGGAGGAAGAGGGGAGGAGGAAGAGGGGAGGAGGAAGAGGGGAGGAGGAAGAGGGGAGGAGGAAGAGGGGAGGAGGAAGAGGGGAGGAGGAAGAGGGGAGGAGGAAGAGGGGAGGAGGAAGAGGGGAGGAGGAAGAGGGGAGGAGGAAGAGGGGAGGAGGAAGAGGGGAGGAGGAAGAGGGGAGGAGGAAGAGGGGAGGAGGAAGAGGGGAGGAGGAAGAGGGGAGGAGGAAGAGGGGAGGAGGAAGAGGGGAGGAGGAAGAGGGGAGGAGGAAGAGGGGAGGAGGAAGAGGGGAGGAGGAAGAGGGGAGGAGGAAGAGGGGAGGAGGAAGAGGGGAGGAGGAAGAGAACCTTTGGGGAACCTGATGGGCTGAGGTTTTTTTCCATGGGTCAAGCTTCTCAGACACCAGCTCTTGAACCATCAGGTAACCAACTGCCTGCGGTTGCTCATGGACGATAGAGAGCACCAAAAAGGGGGAAAAAAGCAGGAAAAAAGCTCCTGCTGGGTGCCAACCACCGTCCTTTTCCAGTAGGGTTAATGATGTTCACTTATGAAAAAGGAAAAACAGGAAGAAACAGCATGGGGGGGCTGATTTGCACACAACATCGATCACTACCAAACACAATTCTGTGCGGAAATGGCTCAGAAATGGCCAAAGGCATCACAGCAAGAAGGTGGAGGGTTAAACAGGACGCCGGGATCCCAAAGCCATTCAGCAATCATCCACCTTTTACTATATAATAGAAACCTTTGTAAAGGGAAAATGGACATCGCTACCTCGTCCCACAGATTAAGACACAGATGCACTCGCAGTTTGTTTCAAACAGAATTGGTTTTGGCCAGAACAAATAATGAGGATGCATTACAGAAGTTACAGAGTCAAGCTGAGCTGACAGAAGAAAAAGAAGGGAAAGAGATATTATACAAGTTATTTGGGAGTGAAAGCCAAGGCTGCTTTCTGGAAAGGGATATCCAAAGCAATTTTAAACTGCTACCCCCACTGGAATAATTTCCCCTTTCCCCAAAGATTGTGTGGAACTGAACCCTAATTTTAAAATTCGCCGATCCTATGCTAAAATCTTACTAAAGCTTAAAGGTACTTCCAGCTTATTCCTTCCCCTTCAATGTGTACCTAATGAGCTCTATTGTTACGTCAGCCACCTTATTCACTGTGAAATGCAGTTTAGGTGTATCAGAAAACTAAGCCCGACTTAGTAGTCTCAGAACAACGTCTTTGCAAGGTGTATGTAACATCCAGCATTTGAGAAAGTGGCTTCTGTGCCCTCAAAATGACACGAATTATCAAGGGGTATAAAAACAGGGTGCAATAAAAGAGCACATTGTCAAAAAAAGGCACTTTCCGTCTTGTCCTTAAGGGTAAATCCCCGTGTTGCTCCTTTGCGTTTCAGGAGTCGGACACCTACCTGTGTTGCCATTTTTCCATAGTCGATCCATCGCAAAGTAGCAAAGTTGGTGGACTCAGCGCAGTTGAATCCGTGGTTGAAGCCAGCGTGGTAACCATAGGGAAATGTAATCATGAACTCTCCAGCTTCCTGGGTGATCTGGGAAACAACAAGGAAGAGATACCCCACAGATCAGTCGATATCGCAGCTTGAGCACAAAGACCTATAGAAACCAAATTCACTGGTTAAATCTCTTCCAACCGGAGGCAGAACAGCCACTGCCAACCCATTGCTAAACCCAGAATGACTTCTTGTTAACTGCAGAAATCTTGAAGTATTTCTATTAAGAGGACAGTACAATGGATGGAAGGGGTCACAAGATCTGAACACTTAGATTCACAGGCTCCAGTTACAAAAAGGGTCTCAGGCTGCAGCTTTGAGAGCAATAAACCTCAAAACTGTGACCAGTGCAGCTCCCATCAGGTCCAAATCTGCGTTCCCACCACCACAGCAGAGCCAGAAAACTGGATCTCCCTCCTAACATGCACTGCAGGGTCCTGCTGAAGTACCTGCTGTATTTCCCCGTTTGTATTTATCAGTCTTATTGGCATCTGTTCGCCCTAAAAATGACAGCCATTGGTCTACTGCAGTAAAAACTCCACAGATTACAGCTGTAATGAGAGGCCAAGCAACTTGTGATGCTTCTAGAAATCCCTCTTTTTCACAGAATCACAGAATGGACTGGGTTGGAAAAGCCCTCAGAGCTCATCCAGTCCAAGCTTTGGTCCAACTCCAGCCCATTGACCAGATCATGGCACTAAGTGCCATGGCCAATCTCAGTTTCAAAGCCTCCAGGGCCGGTGAGTCCAGCACCTCCCTGGGCAGCCATTCCAATGCTGACCACTCTCTCTGCACAGAATTGCTTTCTCATCTCCAGCCTCAATTTCCCCTGGCAGAGTTGAAGCCCATGCCCCCTTGTCCTATTGCTGAGTGCCTGGGAGAAGAGCCCAATCCCCCCTGGCTAGAACTGCCCTTCAGGTCGTTCTAGAGAGTGCTGAGCTCAGCTCTAAGCCTCCTCTTCTCCAGACTGAACAAGCCCAGCTCCCTCAGCCTCTCCCCATAGGGCTTGTGTTCCAGTCCCTTCCCCAGTCTTGTTGCTCTTCTCTGGACCCGCTCCAGCCCTTCAATCTCTTTCCTGAGCTGGGGCCCAGAACTGAACACAACACTCCAGGTGTGGCCTCCCCAATGCAGAGCACAGGGGAAGGATCACTGCCCTTGTCCTGCTGACCACGCTGGTTTGGATACAGGACAGGACACCATTGGCCTTCTTGGCCACCTGGGCACACTGTTGGCTCCTGTTGAGCTTCCTGTCCATTAGTCCTCCCAGGTCCCTTTCTGCCTGACTGCTCTCCAGCCACTCTGTGCCAGCCTATAACGGGGGAAAAAAGGATCTGAATCGGTAGAATGTGGCACAGATCACGAGGGCAGCATGAATTTTATAAATGAGAATTAAATCCTAGGGTAACACAAGAAGCTCCTGCAGTATTTCTGGATTGGAGGCGCTCAGGTCCGGCCTGCACCAGCACCACCAGCTCCCCCCATAAATCAGAGGCGAGCGGTAGATTGCCAACTTCAAAAGACGGAAAGATTATGTTTCTGTCAGGAAATCTACATCTTGGTGTCTTCATTTGGAGCCCACAGTGTATGTCCTCCATGGCACTGCTGTCAACATTATCCCTACAATAAATTAGAAAGCACTCAAGATGATGGATAGGCCATGCAGAAAAGTAATAACTATTGAGGGAGAGCCAGCGCAAACTGCCACTCATGGAGAAAGCCCGAAATTTACTGACTTCTGCAAGCTCTTGAGGAATAAATGGAGAAATCAATAGGAGATTACAGAAATACACATTTTTAATTATTAAAAAGCCCCAGTATTGATCTGTTTCTTTTTTTCCAGAGGTAAATACCATTATAGAGATTTATAAATGTGTGCCTATTGGTTCCATTGAATCCAGATGAAGGGACGCTATCGCTGTTGCTGAACCAAATGGCTCGTGTTCCCCGTTCCTGAATAACTGCGGTTCCCCTTTAAAGCGGCTATTTCAGAACAGGAGCCGTTCGGATCTGGCTCAGGCTGAAGAGATCTCCTCCCCCTTTTCCCATTTAAAAACATCCTTCCAGTGAACACCATAAAGAATCTATCATAAAAATCACCGCCCTCACTCCCTAAATCAGGATTAGGAATTGTATTTAAGGAACATGTTAATAATCCCCCTTCTTTTCAAAAAGAAAGTTTGGTTTGGACAGTAATATCGTCCTCTACGCGTACACTGGTCTCTCCTATTTTTCTGCAAAACAGGGAGATAAAATCAGATTCTCAGCATTAAGATCCTACATATGCTCAGGAGGAAAGAGGCGCCATCCATCTGCAAAAAACCTTCATGTCGCAAATCAAAAGATTCATAGAGGATGCCCGGCTAAGCAGGTAAAGACTTTCACCAAGCAATAAATTAGAAACTCCCATATTTAAACCACTGCGTGTGTCATCCCTATCACCACACAGCCCGGCAACGCTCACTTGGTAAGCTCGGGTGGAAAGTTTTCTTCTACTCCCTTGTTAGAAACTCTTCCTTGGTTATTGATCAGAAATGACTCAGTATATGATTCCACATCAGTGCCACTTTCCTCAGACAGATGGAAAAGCGAACACACAACGTGTTACTCTAGGAGAGATATTCCCACCTACAACACTCAATATCTGAAGCCCTGCGAGAATTCCCTCTACTCCCAACCCCGGCCGCCACAGAACAAAACAGCAGGAATTCACCCCATTTCTATTCTCCCCCGTTCTGCAGGACAATCACGCGGCAAAATGCACTTAGAACAGGTACTGCGCACCAACAGGGGCTTTTAACATCCATATTTTTGGCTGCTGCTATGGATAAGCAGCGCACACATTTCAGGCTCTGTGCAGGCAATTACTGCATCACCCACTGGCTAAAACAACTTCATAAGGAAAACACCACAAGAAGCAGCAAGACACAGCGTTCAACTTATACTGAAGCAGAAAGAAGCATGAGAAATCCTTGAACTTTACAGTTTGGGTCAACAAATAAAGATAAGATCAGACGTTTTTCAGGACCTTGAGCTGGCTACAGATTTTGTTCTTTTCTGAATATGCTCAGGATAGAGATTGTCTTTTATAATCTATCAAAAGTAACTTCTTGGAGGGGCAGCTAACGAGTGGCTGACACTGGAAGCTGTGCTGCCATCCAGAGACCTGGACAGGTTGGAGAGTTGGGCAGGGAAACATTTCATGAAATAGAACAAGGGCAAGTGTAGAGTCTGGAATCTGGGCAGGAACAACCCCAGGTTCCAGTGTAAGTTGGAGAATGAGCTATTAGAGAGCAGTGTAGGGGAAAGGGACCTGGGGGTCCTGGGGACAGCAGGGTGAGCATGAGCCAGCACTGGGCCCTTGTGGCCAGGAAGCCAATGGTACCTGGGGTGGGTTAGAAGGGGGTGGTCAGTAGGTCAGAGAGGTTCTCCTGCCCCTCTGCTCTGCCCTGGGGAGACCACACCTGGAATCTTGTGTCCAGTTGTGGCCCCTCAGTTCCAGAAGGACAGGGAACTGCTGGAGAGAGTCCAGCGCAGCCACCAAGATGCTGAAGGGAGTGGAGCATCTCCCGTGTGAGGAAAGGCTGAGGGAGCTGGGGCTCTGGAGCTGGACAAGAGGAGACTGAGGGGGGACTCATTCCTGGGGATCAAGATGGAAAGGGGCAGTGTCAGGAGGATGGAGCCAGGCTCCTCTGGTGACAACCAGTGACAGGACAAGGGGCAATGGGTTCAAACTGGAACACAGGAGGTTCCACTTAAATATGAGAAGAAACTTGTTTGGGGTGAGGGTGTCAGAGCCTGGCCCAGGCTGCCCAGGGAGGTTGTGGAGTCTCCTTCTCTGCAGACATTCAAACCCGCCTGGACCCCTTCCTGTGGAACCTCAGCTGGGTGTTCCTGCTCCATGGGGGGATTGCACTGGATGAGCTTTCCAGGTCCCTTCCAACCCCTGACACTCTGGGATTCTGTATTAAACTTAAATGTCTCTCATGTTCTAATCC
The DNA here is from genome assembly GCF_037038585.1 of Patagioenas fasciata. Lineage (NCBI taxonomy): Eukaryota > Metazoa > Chordata > Aves > Columbiformes > Columbidae > Patagioenas > Patagioenas fasciata. The sequence continues at coordinate 3,216,036 of NC_092546.1, read as the reverse complement.
ATACATCCACTTTCCTGAAATCTGTAAAGTGAAAATCCTTACGGACAAATCCAGATCCCACAATTAGATATTTTCATTATTATTTTCAACCATGTGTAGCAGGCAGCTGGGTTTTCACACTTGGGAATTAGGTTCCAGAGATGAAAGTACAAGAAAAACTGTTTGCTGCTCTCTGTGAACAATTTAATATCAACCATGGTGTGCAAACCAGGCCAAGTCTAACCCATGATGTTGAACCGTAAGCACCACGATGCTTCGTCAAGTGTCCCCTGCACTGACAGCAAACTCATCTGACAAGCCAGCTGATCACACCGCACGTTCATTCATCACAGCCTTCCGCTAGGAAAAATGAAACAGCCTCTGGAGCAGCAAATTGAATGAATTCATAGCTTTGATGCTATAAGAGCCAAGATCTTTTTACTTCCATCGCAAAGAATCACTAGGCTCATCAAACAGGTGCTACACGCAGTCTCAGGTGGACTAACTCTAACAAAACCATGCTTAAAAAAAATCAGAGCTCGAGAGTTCTTATATCAAAAAAGCTGGCCATGATTTGTACAGATGCTGATGCGAGGCGATGGGGAAGGATGAAGCCACCAGGAATTCTCTGGCGCTTCCCACTGAGCTGAGCGTCCCCGTCCCTCTACCTCAATCCCTTTCCCCACAACCGACGGCAGCAGCAGTTGTTCAACTGATTCTGCACAGATACTAAATCCGTGGTAAGCATGCTTGGCTGAGAAGATTTACTTCTTACTAGAAGACTTGAAGAATAAGCACATTAAAACGATCATACCGAATAAACACGACCCCTCATTTTGAATAAGAGGGACTTAAGAGATTCGCAGATCCCTCCTGGTTTAGCGCAGAACAAACGCTTACACAACAAACACCCAGCGCATCTTGCTCCAGGTTTTGCTTCAGACTGGATCCAGGGGAAACAAAACAATCTGTATTTAAGAATTCCCAGTGAGTTATGCTGCCTGTTGATAAGCCATGGCATCTGTAGCACAGTTTGCCTGTCTCGCAGAATCCCAAAATCCCAGAATGTCGGGGGTTGGAAGGGACCTGGAAAGCTCATCCAGTGCAATCCCCCCATGGAGCAGGAACACCCAGCTGAGGTTCCACAGGAAGGGGTCCAGGCGGGTTTGAATGTCTGCAGAGAAGGAGACTCCACAACCTCCCTGGGCAGCCTGGGCCAGGCTCTGACACCCTCACCCCAAACAAGTTTCTTCTCATATTCAAATGGAACCTCCTGTGTTCCAGTTTGCACCCATTGCCCCTTGTCCTGTCACTGGTTGTCACCCAGAAGAGCCTGGCTCCATCCTCCTGACACTGCCCCTTTCCATATTGATCCCCAGGAATGAGTCCCCCCTCAGTCTCCTCTTGTCCAACTCCAGAGCCCCAGCTCCCTCAGCCTTTCCTCACACGGGAGATGCTCCACTCCCTTCAGCATCTTGGGGGCTGCGCTGGACTCTCTCCAGCAGTTCCCTGTCCTTCTGGAACTGAGGGGCCACAACTGGACACAAGATTCCAGGTGTGGTCTCCCCAGGGCAGAGCAGAGGGGCAGGAGAACCTCTCTGACCTACTGACCACCCCCTTCTAACCCACCCCAGGTACCATTGGCCTTCCTGGCCACAAGGGCCCAGTGCTGGTTCATGGTCACCCTGCTGTCCCCAGGACCCCCAGGTCCCTTTCCCCTACACTGCTCTCTAATAGGTCATTCCCCAGCTTACACTGGAACCTGGGGTTGTTCCTGCCCAGATTCAAGACTCTACACCTGCCCTTGTTCTATTTCATTAAATTTTTGCCCGCCCAGCTCTCCAGCCTGTCCAGGTCTCTGATGGCAGCACAGCTTCTGGTGTGTCATCCACTCCTCCCAGCGTCTCTACCTGGAGAGGCTCCTGAAGTGACAAAGTTAGTTCTAGTGAAAGGTTTTATGGAGAAAAGCACTTCAGACAGCGCTTTTCCAAACCACAAATCCTCATTTACAAGCAGCCACCTGCTTTAAACCGATAGGATACATTTAGCATAATAAAGCATTTAGAAATGAAGCAAATTGCTCCCCAGCGGCCTGCAATTAATTGTTGCCATAAAAGAGGGGTGTGCTCTGCGCACCCCACAATTCACCAGCGTCTCCAGCGCATCCCTGGCACGTACCCGGTCGAAAGGAATGCCGTACTTCTTCAGGATGGAGGGCGAAATGAGGGTCATCTTGTGGCGGAGAAAAGCATCGCAGCCCTGAGAGCTTCCTGGAAAAAACCCTGCAGGGACATTAAGAAGAGGAATGTCACTGTAGGCACATTACATCCAGTCGTTATTTAAGCAGAGACAAGCCGACAAAATGAAAACCTGCCTCGATACTTTATATAGATCAAAACAACGGGCATAAAAGCGAGGATGGCGGTAATTAGCACATCCCTCACCGCTTAAAATACCACATAAATTTTGTGACAAAAACTTAGACGTTGAGGCACATAAGCCTGAATTCCATTCAAGTTGAGAGTTAGCATCTAAGTCTTCTATGTCTGGGAATAATTGGTCAAAACCTCAGAGAAACCCTGGCAAATGAAGAAATAGAACCTGTCTGTCTCAAGTTTGGGCTAAAACCCTAAACCCTGAGTCAGTGTTTTTCTGAGCATGGACAAGGGAAGAGCCACGAGCATCCACCATCTGCTCCCAACACTGCAAGGTCCTTTTTATGTCTTCTCTGAAAGGCACCTATATTATTCCTGGGAAAGAAATACAAGTCCTAAGATTCCAGAGCTCTACATACCACCCACTAAAGAAAAATAAGCACATAGATGTCAATATTCAGTCAAAATAATGGAATAAACCCCATATCCATGAGAAGACAGAGGAAGGAGGGACACACATCCACCGTGGTCACCAACAAGTCTGGTGGGGACGCTGTGATCTGATCCTGCAGCTCAACCCCATCAATGGTTCAGTTCTACAAGATCCACGCTGAGCTATTAAAACAAATCACAACTAATTAAAAATACTAAAATTGGGGGTAAAAACTAAACAAAGCCCGTGATGTGAGCACAGCGCGCCCCGAAATCTCAGCTCAACCGACAGAACGTCACTCTGTTCAAGCCCAAGGGTTCCTCTCCAAGTGGGGAGTCAATGGCAAATTATGTGTTTATAGGGATTTCAAAAGATCACCCCTTAGGAAAATAAATAACCCAAGCTCAGGAAACAAAACTAATTGATGAGACATAATGGAAGGGGTTGCAGAAAGTGAAAAGGATTACTGGATTCCAGGTTTCCTTATATTTTTGTACTAAAAGCATTTCAATTAAAATGATGACTGTCAGCTACCCAGTCTGTCATCCCTCTCCGCAGTCCCTCTTTTTAATGCGCACTTTAAGTGGCTCTCATTAAAGCTACTAATAAAGAAGCACATTTTAAGTGATTAGCACCAATAACTTGGCAACACATTAACATTCTCTCCCAGGGCTCCGCAGCTCTCCCAGTGAGCCCATTTACGGCTCAGCTATTCATTTGCCATATTAATTGCACGCTCGTTTCTCCACAGTAAACGTCGTCATCCTATAGAGCGCTGACGCACCAGACAGGATGCCCGGGTTCCTAAACATCACTCATCCCAACTTCCAAAAGGTACCAAGCAACAGGAAACTAAAATAAAGACAAGATCATCGATCATTTGCTTCTGGTTGATGTGTTGTCAACCATCGATGTGTCACGAAAATGGATAAGCAGTAAAAAATAGGTTACAAACAGCAAGAAATTTGGTATTACATATATCAGACTTCGGTGTGGTACCTGGGAAATGATCCAACTCAACTGTAGCTTTGAAATGCAACGTTTCTGAGCAGCAATTTTCAATGTTATTTGTATGTAGGGATCACAGCTCTCAGTGCACAGAACACAACGCTACTGTGCCCTCGGACATTTATACCATTTATTCTACATTGATCCTACACAACCAGTTGCTCAATTCAACATCCTCTCCTTCCTTATTCACATACAAAACAGTTAATAGGACATCAGACTATGAGCAAGAAACGCCACGACCATGAATTTGTCTATTTTTGGAAAACCAGTATCCGAATATGTCTTTATTTTGCATCAGGAGAGTCATCCAGATTCTCCTGCCTGCTTCCAGCACCACATTTAAATCATTAAAATCCTCAGAGAAGATGCAACACATAGATTTTGAGTTAATTATTCTTTTTTTAGCTGGGCAGCGCTTAGAGTGTTTGCGAGTGAATGAAAATAGCAATAAAAACCAAACACAATGAATTTAAAAGTCCGTATTTCTGCAGTCAGACCTCCCCTCTGAAGTTTCCACTGCGACCAGCTGGAAATGGGCAGAATTCCCATAGGACTCACCTTTGGCCAGGCGCTCCAGCCTCTTGCCATGTTCTGGAGGGATCGCGTACCTGCGAGACAGGGACACGAGAAAATATCAGTAAAATCACATTATAATATGAAAGAAAAATGCTAGAAACAAGTGCGGTGATGACTTTCAGCACAGCACGCCTGTGATGAACATCTGGAAATACATTCCAAAGTTTCCAAGTCTGGAAGGTATCGGTAACACGTAATTATAACACATGGAAGATAGCCAGTACTTCAATAAACGTCCTTAGACATGTTGTATGATGTGTATTATTTTCCCGCAATTTTTGTTAAACAGGACTTCACAAGGTAAAAGGAGAAACCAAGACAACAAAGTGATGATGCAGAAAGTTAAAGGGGTAAAAAAAGAGCGCAAAAGAATTTCACAGAATCCCACAATGTGAGGGGTTGAAGGGCCCTGGAAAGCTCATCCAGTGCAATCCCCCATGGAGCAGGAACACCCAGCTGAGGTTCCACAGGAAGGTGTCCAGGCGGGTTTGAATGTCTGCAGAGAAGGAGACTCCACAACCCCCCTGGGCAGCCTGGGCCAGGCTCTGACACCCTCACCCCGAACAAGTTTCTTCTCATGTTTAAGTAGAACCTCCTGTGTTCCAGTTTGCACCCATTACCCCTTGTCCTGTCACTGGTTGTCACCCAGAAGAGCCTGGCCCCATCCTCCTGACACTGCCCCTTTCCATATTGATCCCCAGGAACGAGTCCCGCCTCAGTCTCCTCTTCTCCAGCTCCAGAGCCCCAGCTCCCTCAGCCTTTCCTCACACGGGAGATGCTCCACTCCCTTCAGCATCTTGGGGGCTGCGCTGGACTCTCTCCAGCAGTTCCCTGTCCTTCTGGAGCTGAGGGGCCACAACTGGACACAAGATTCCAGGTGTGGTCTCCCCAGGGCAGAGCAGAGGGGCAGGAGAACCTCTCTGACCTACTGACCACCCCCTTCTAACCCACCCCAGGTACCATTGGCTTCCTGGCCACACGGGCCCAGTGCTGGCTCATGGTCACCCTGCTGTCCCCAGGACCCCCAGGTCCCTTTCCCCTACGCTGCTCTCTAATAGCTCATTCTCCAACTTACACTGGAACCTGGGGTTGTTCCTGCCCAGATTCAACACTCTACACTTGCCCTTGTTATATTCCATAAAATTTTTCCCTGCCCAGCTCTCCAGCCTGTCCAGGTCTCTCTACAATGTAAGGAGAAACAAATCAAAGCCACACCTCATGTTGCTTTTGTGCACAACCAAAATTCACTGGTTGTGGTCTGGCAGGTTAGAAAGGATCACAAAGGACAGAAATCAAACATAGGATGTTTCAAGATTTAGACATTAAGCCGATTTAAACTGATGGCACCTAATCTTGTAAAATAATAAATACAGCAAGGGGCTCCCAACATCCTCCGACCAAAGTTTGACAGTGCCTTAAATTGCATAATTATCAAACAATTCAATTTCATTTGTCCTGGACAAAGCTAGTAGCTTTAATTTTACAAAGACCATTCATCACTTACATAAATGTGATAAAACTAATCCCGATCCAAAGCTCCTTTGTGGGATTAACGTCCCTTAAAACAGGGAAATGAGACATTCCATTCCTTCTGGGAAAAACGCTGAAGGATTGGGAAAGAACTCATTTATGGCTACAAGGCTGCCGATGATTAATGTAATATCCCCAGTCTACAATGCAACCTTCACTTAATTAGTGCCTGTAATTGGGAGTTGTAAAGATAAGATTAATTGAATCTTGAGGATGTTAAAAGTTTAATACGTCGGAACATGGTTATTGTGTTATCTGGAAGTGCAGACCGCAAAAGCCGAGCGGAGCTTTAGAGAACGGGCCGGGGAGAGATGCACAGAAAGGACTTGACTGGATAGACCCCAGCAAGGGAGGAGGAGTTTCCAGCTTATAAACAAGAACTATATGGAATAACACACAAACCAGAACACCCTATAGCGGAACAGTCTCTTGGGAACGGCTGGCTCCAATTGTAGAAATCAACTGCTTTGTTTAGGCCAGGTTTTAGGAAGCAGAGCCTATACATCCTTATACATTTATTCTTCGGAATTCGCAGAATTAAGCGCAGAAGAGAATTAGAAGCAGGTCAAATTCTGCTGTAAGTTACACTCCCAAATGTGACTGATTTACATGAAGACGGGCAATAAGGAGCTTGGGTTGCTATTTAAAACCAGTAAGAGAAACAGAAACTCCTGCAAGTATTGCTCAGGTTGAGCCAGCTCAATCTACCCATCAAATGATTGATTACAAGCTCGAATAACGACAGGGGTGACACGGGAAAATTAGAAATCACTGCAATCAAAGCAGAACTGTTATTGAGCACGGAAGCTGGTTTATGGCATAGAAAACTTCCAAGAAACTGGGCTTGCAGCAAACCAAGAGACTGATGCCTCAGGTTTGTACTCCCAGGGCCGGCCTTGCAATGCTTGACCAAGACAAAAGGCCATGTTGAACCCAAAAACCTGCTGCTCAGCACTCTGTGGGACTACGGCATGAATAACGTCTTGTTGCTCTGCCAGGAAACACAAGATTTACAGAACGGAGCTAAAAAACAAGCTCAAGATAAAGAATGCCAGAGCTCTATGTCTCAAATGTCATCTTACCCTGCAGTCAACTATCTGCAAGTAATACACTGATCCTTTTAAATTACCGTCTTCTACGAAAACAAGAGCAGGCCCCCGAAATGGTTGAAGCATCACTTCTACAAACACAGAACTCACTGTTCTAGCTGAAAGCTTTTCAAACTTGTTTTACAAAACCTCATTCCATGATTTCTCATCTCTATTCCTGTGTAATTTTCTGAGTTCTCGAGCATCCTGCAAAACTGATTCTGATCGTAATGACCAAACATCAGGGTCACGGCTCCAGAAGGTTCTTGCCCCACAGCTATTGACATGGTAGATAATCATTTCCCTTCAGTGGTAGCTTGCTGTTGTTAACACGAGTTTAACTGGACAGTCCCCTTTATATCCTTACCACAAAAGAAAGATCCTTCCTATTTGCCATAAAGGATGTCATTAATAGTGTAATTTTCTTGGTGTTTTGTTTATTCCCTTGGAATGACTTGATGGATGTGGATAATTATCAGACTATAAAAGCCAGCAAATGTGCTATTTTCTATCGCTCTAAATCATCAAACAAATAAAGTGTGAAACAGCATTTTTGAATACAATTTTCCCCTCTAATGGCTTAGAATTATTATCAGGAACAATGAAAATAAATAAGCAAATGTCTCGCGAGTTAAGAATTAAATGAGTGTGTCAGTATAAAAGAGCAGACAGACCATCCCGAGATACAAGGACCAGTTGAGGAGCCATTACAAGACAACATAACATAGAATTCACTTCGGCAGCGACCCTTTCAGCATCAGATGCTCTTCAGTTTAGTGCCAGGTTAATGCTTGGACTTGATCTCAAGGGTCTTTTCCAACCAAAACGATCCTATGGTTCTATCCTGTCCCTTGGTTCAACCTCCCCACAAAGCTCTTGTTGTCACACGTACCTTGTGTTTTCGACAATTCCACCACATGCCTCCCCACATCAGGCTCTCCTTGCATCAACACAGCAATTAAGCAGTGATTAAATCACTAAACTTCACGCGCCCAGCTCTCCATCAGAGCTCGGGCACCGTGGGCAGGAGGAGGTTCAACCACAAAGCTTCAAAATGTCACTTCAGCCCCATTCCCAGGAGAAGGTAAAGAAGCCAATTTCACAGTGTCTGCACAAGGTCCGGCCAAGCGGGCCCCACGCACTTCAACACGCTGTAATTACCCAAATAAGGAACAGAAGCAAAAGAGAACGGCACGTTTCAAATGCCCGAGACCACGTGTGGAGCTGGGGGTTAGTGATCTGTCTTTGAGGCAGATTTAGTTGTGCCAAGAATACTGACCCTTTGACAATTCAAATGCCAGCCCGCTCTCCGGCATGACAGGCGGAATAAAAAGCCATTATTTCAATCTCTGTAAGGCAAAGCGTGTCCAGAAACGCATCATCCGAACCCTGACCTCCACCATCTTTAGCCCCCGTGATGGCAGCAAAGCCTCCAAAGGAACCCCCACGTCTCTTGAGATATTTATCACCCACCAGAACCACTAAGAAGCTCCACTACATACAGGGCAGCCCCTGATGTGCAAAGCTCATATTCTGGCTCCTAAGGCCTAATTGTTCTACAAGGTAAAACACATATAATACCACATCTCAAAGCAAAGCTCAGAGCAACAAGCGCTGTTTTTCCCGCTATTTTTAAGCTGTTTTGCAGCCTGCATGATAAAAAAGAGTACATTTCAACAAGAAGAATTAATTGCTCCATCGTCGATAGCGCCGTCATCTTCCTCTCTTTCATGGTCAGCTCTCTTTTCCTCACCTTTATTTTCCTCCACGTTTAACAGCCCTTCATTCCTCTCTTGTTAAAAGACAGATATCCTCTCCCTTTCTTCTCTTCTTCATCAATATCTGAGGATACCCCGCAGTCAATTTGCTGTATCCAGCTCCCCTCTCAAGATCACGGTTTGGAAAGGAAAATCTCGGGCCTCCCTCGTCTGTCCCCTTCCGTGTTGGCTTCTTTACAGCCAACATGCAAATACAAGCTCTGAAGATAAGATTGCAGACAGATGGAGCTCCTTGTTCCTAGGAAAGAACCTTTATCAAGTGTCTGCAGTCTTATCTTTAATGGATCATTTTACAGGACAATAGATGATGGAATTCAGTATCTTTAAGTAGCAGCGTCAATGATTTCAAATAACGACATTTTTTATTGAAATACACATAGGGAGAGAGATAAACACAGAGGCTGGGGAGTAGCTGCTCAAAAAGCCGTAATAAGGAGTAAATAGGTAATGACAGAACAAGATTAGAACCACCCAAACACATCACATCAACCCAGCTGCTTAAGCTTGGAGGAAAAGGAGCTGTGCAGAGAGCTGCTCACATCCCAGAATGTCAGGGGTTGAAGGGCCCTGGAAAGCTCATCCAGTGCAATCCCCCCATGGAGCAGGAACACCCAGCTGAGGTTCCACAGGAAGGTGTCCAGGCGGGTTTGAATGTCTGCAGAGAAGGAGACTCCACAACCTCCCTGGGCAGCCTGGGCCAGGCTCTGCCACCCTCACCCCAAACAAGTTTCTTCTCATATTTAAGTGGAACCTCCTGTGTTCCAGTTTGCACCCATTGCCCCTTGTCCTGTCACTGGTTGTCACCCAGAAGAGCCTGGCTCCATCCTCCTGACACTGCCCCTTTCCATATTGATCCCCAGGAATGAGTCCCCCCTCAGTCTCCTCTTGTCCAGCTCCAGAGCCCCAGCTCCCTCAGCCTTTCCTCACACGGGAGATGCTCCACTCCCTTCAGCATCTTGGTGGCTGCGCTGGACTCTCTCCAGCAGTTCCCTGTCCTTCTGGAGCTGAGGGGCCACAACTGGACACAAGATTCCAGGTGTGGTCTCCCCAGGGCAGAGCAGAGGGGCAGGAGAACCTCTCTGACCTACTGACCACCCCCTTCTAACCCACCCCAGGTACCATTGGCTTCCTGGCCACAAGGGCCCAGTGCTGGCTCATGCTCATCCTGATCTGGTGGCCTATAATAGATAAGATAGATAAGAAACTTCCTCCTTCCCCCAAGAAATTAAAGCTCACGTATTTGCAAACTCTCAATTTGTTTTCCAGTCACAATGGGCAGAATATCTCAGATCACTCTGGAGTTGGGGTAGAATTCTTACAGATTCCCCATAGGAAGACAAGAGTCGAACCCACCTTGTGCCAACCACACACTGGTAAAGGACTCTTGAACCCCTAAAGTTGCCATAGCCAAAAAATAGTATTAAACAGGCATTAGTTTCAAAGAGTGAAATTAGGCAGCAGCTTCTTAAAATTATAATTTTAAAGCAATATGCATTTGCGGAACACCTGAACTCATCACTACAAGATGTGCACCAATGAAACAACCGGCTACTTTCACATTGCTTCACCGCCCCAAAACTCCATGAATACAAAAAGGAGGTTTTTCCAGTACTCAAATGTAATTTTTAAATACTATTTTAAAACAGTTTAATACGAACGACCATCTGCTCTTGGAAAGAGTCTCAATGTGGCAGCGCTGCAAGCTCCACAGCCACTCATGTCAGGCACAAAGCACAAATCACAGCGGAGTGACTTCTCCTTCCACACGCACACAATAAACCCATGGGCTGCTCCTGCATGCGGTGGATGAGCAGGGAGAAGGAGCTATTTTACTAATAAAAGGTGTTTGGGGAAAAACATTATGAAATCATTTATTCATTCAGTTTGGCCAAGAAGGTAATTAGTATACAATTCAACAGAGATGAATGACTACAATATTCATCCCCTTGCCATTCTCTATTATTTGTTTTGAAGAATCTGTTCGCATCGGATTCATTTCCCAAAACTGGCAATCAGGTTATTAATTACTGGTTGCTTTTTGTAGTGGATACTGTAGGAATACAAAGAAAAGTGATGATTACCCTTCAAAGACCTTACGTTCTAAATAAACCAAGCTCGATGCGACTCAAGGACGGAGAAAAAAGGTGATGGGAGATCACAGATGTTGGGATCGTGCACCAAGGGGCCCAGGGACACGAACGCTCCTGCCCGCTGCTCTGGGGAAAATACACATTATTGCCTACAGCAGAACAAGAGAAACCTGCTCAACAGTAATGAAAGGTACCTGTTGCTTAGGAAAGGTTTAATGCTCCTCATCCACCCAGCTGCACTGTTTCAAACCACAGCTCCCACACTTTGAAGCTGTGCCTATGCTCGTGTCAGCAAAGCTGGAAGTGTTATAGTTAAGATTTGATACAGATCAGTGACACGGTTTGTAAAGTTTCCTTTGTTTCTTCTACTTGAGCCGCTTTGTCACGTTGATTGGCCGGTTGGAAATGAAGCGGGTAGAAACCCATATATACTACTTAGCACATTAACTTAGTTAACAGTTGCACAGCACTCAGACGACACCGAGCGCTATTTAAGCACCATCATCACTATAAGCTTCTGGTATTTTAAACTACACTTGTGCCGCACTTGGCATCACCCAACGCCAATTTTCTCTGCTGAGTAAAGAAAAAAATCCCCGTTGATTTCTGCCAACGTGTTAACAAAACGTGAATAAAGACAAGGCTCTGCAGCCCCACTGTCGGTTCCTTCTGGTCTTTCCAAGCCCGGCTTTCAGCTCCACGCCAAGTCAGGATTTGCGAGCTCGTTCTCCCCCAGGGCCCAAGGCAGCTCAGGCTGACAGAAAGCAGCTCATCTTCCCCCATCTCATCTCGCGGCAGAGCGCACTGTTCAAAAGCCTCACTTATTAAAACCAATCTGCAATCCTGTCAGACTTCCACAGATCTTCATTTCAAATCAGGCCCGAGCTTTGAGCAGACACTTTCAAAACGCAAGAATGAGTAGCAGCAAGAGCCTCCTTGGATCAAAGACGCGCTGCTCTCGATCCAGACTGGGACTACTGAGCTGTGATGAATTATTAGCGCTGGCGGAAGCAGCCGCACGCGCGTTAAACACCGTGTCAGTGGAGCAGGGGCCCACTTGAAGACGCTGCTGTAAAAACGAGGATGAGATCAAAGATTGGCATTACCACCTTTCAAGATCATTACGGACGGATACAAAGACGAACCAGAGATGGGAAGGTTCTCCACTTCGCTAGGTTTGGTCCAACAACTCACAGACGAACCTCAACCTCTAAGAGTTTGTACTTTCAACAAACTGGCTAAACAGGCCCAGTAAAGATGGAAAGAAAATGCACCAACTGGAAACTACGATGGCAGTAAAGTACGAAAAGCTGAGGGTTTTTCATCCCTTCTCTTACAGAGCAACGGGCCCTCCTTGGACAAGTCCCATCGTTGATCCCATCAGCCCAAGGGTCTGGCTTGATCTTCACAACACTTTGTCTCAAAGTTAGATGAGGGTGAATGAAGAAAGGCAAGATGCATCCTGCCCCTCCACGATACTGTGCCGCCTCTGCACCGCAAAAATTACCTTTTAATAATCTGTCTAGAGCAGCATAGTAAAACACAACAAAATCTAAGTCTATTAAAAAGAAAAATCTCCACTGTTCCAATTGCAGGCACCTGACTGGGGAGATAATCCAACATAACACAAGTTAGAGCTTATAACTCTTCACACAGTTTGGTTTGATGACTTAACCACATTAAAACCACTCCAGTCACCCAAGATTCAGTCTCCGTGCAATATGCCGATCCCTAGGATTTTGAAAGCAAGCTATCGGCTAACACTGTTCCGTCTCAAACGATTTACGCCATCCTTCACCCACAGCACCATCTCCAGGACAAACAGCACCCTCAGCCCGAGGAAGGCTGCTTTGAATATCAGTAGTATAGTGTGGTTTGTATTGATTAACTAATGACTGCAGTATATGAAGCTTGAAAGGCTGTATTAATAACTCACTGCTGCACCGCTCTCATTTATCAGCGAATTACAGGGGGATGCAACTCTGCATCTCAATACATCACTCCCCTCGTGAATCTCGGAGCACATCAACATGCAGAGACTCACGATGCACAAAGCCTGTTCCAAAGCAGCTTTCACCTAATGCTTTCGGAAGAGGCAGGAGAGTGAAAAGCTGCTCTGCCTGGCCATACTTTATCTCACTTTCCTTTTATTTCTTTAATGAATATCACTGCTCCTTCCTCAGTCCCTTTTATCAACAGAAAGGGTCTTGCTTTGCCAAATCTGCCTGAGAGCAAATGGTGTTGCAGTTAATCTATAAATCAACCATCACCATAAATTCTACTCGTTCTCCATCCAAAACCGCAGAGCTGTAAAACAGATTACACGGGATAGCAGAGGCAGGAAGGAAATTTGTGAGCTGCAAGGAGCCCATCATGGCCAAATGGCCTTCCCTGCTCTGCTTTCCCCCCACTCCACCCCAACAAGCCCATAAATCTCCACTGTCGGGGTGGAACACACAAACCGCAAATGTGTGCACGTATTTAAAAGCAAGGCAACCCCACATGCTTTGCATGGAAGGCTGATGGAGGATGGAGGGAGGAACGGCTGCAGAATCTTCTTCTGAATTCCCTAATGTGAAGAAAGAGGAGAAGTAAAACTCAGGAAAGAGAACATTTCTCTGTATGGAGCAAAATGGAAAGATAGAGTGAAACACATTCAGAGTCCTCAGTTCCCCCAAGGGCAAAACACAGATGTGATTCCAGCTAATCCAGCTTTAAGGAACTCACAGGATCTCCAGGGTGCAAGGGTTACTGAGATCCCAATAATCAAGACTTATAATCACATCTGATCAATTCAGCAAGTCAAGCACCTTGTGCAACGGCCCCCTAAGGGAATGTAATAGAAGGCAATAAATGCTGCAAGGGACAAGTGCCCTTCCCCCTGCTGCCATGCACCTCAGGATCAAACACTAAACCTGGCTGCTTTAAATGAGATTACATCAGGCTCGCAACCAACTACAGCATATGGGAGAGTGTGTTAAAGCAGAGGGAAGGCGCAGAATCCAGCACAGGGAAACGGGGATGAGGACTCAGCATCCTGCACCGAAAATGATGAAGGAGAGAAGCTGGAAGAGTTGAGCTCCATAACTGTATCAGGTCATTTTCTTTTCCCAAGATAGTTTTCCAGGGATTAACATTTCCTGTCCTGGGGGAGGACAGAACAAGGGTTCTCACTAAGACGGCTGCAACACTCCCTAAGACAACAAAGGGAAATAAACCCAGCAGTGAGCTCTCTGCACTTGCTTCTCTGCAGCTGCTTCAGCAGACGCCGTTAGCCGAGAATAAAGAGGGTTCCTCTCAAAACCCACCCCGGGGGAACCATCACCTCTTGCTTTCAATCTCCCCATCATCTTCATGTTAGAAGTTGTGAGGTTTCGCTATTGCTGGTGGTGTCACTAACAGATACTATGAATGGATTAAACTGGAGATGTTCCAAGCGAGTCCTCCCGTGTTCCTACAGCCAGACCCACCCTGCACAGGGAACCTCGCTGGCTGCCCACAGTCAGTAATTCTAAAAGAACCAACAAGGTTTTCGGGTAACTCTGATGTCCTTTCAGGTGAGCATCCTCGAGACTTTACAAGACAGACTTTCAGAAGTGGTGTAGGTTTTTTTAAATGTAATTGTATCTGTGACCAGCACTTCCAACTAATCACATTATTTTAAAGTTCCTTTGGTAATTTGTCCTTAATTCTACACAAACTGCTGCTCTGGCATAACGTGTACTTTGCGTTATCAAAGTCAAACAGATTAGGCATCATCCACTTCCAGCAAGGGAGAGGAGACCATATTACTTAAAATAGGGAGCCAGCTTTAGCTTTTAATTAAAGGGGATTAAACATCCATCATGATAAGGAAACAGGGACACTTTATAAAATCAATTACCGCCCTCAGTGTCACTCTGGTCTAACACCTGCAGTTTCTGAGGGAAAGAATACAGTGTAACATCCCATTAGTACATACAGGAGGAACATGAAATATTGTTGCTATACAGCAAGATCAGTCACAAAATATCTGAGAAAAATAACCTTATTACCCAGGCAGGTGTTACAGTGTTGACAAAACAAAACAGAGACGTTACACTTCCAAAGCGCATCCGTCACATTCACGGCACTGAGATTTAAAGTCTCCTCCGGCACTTCCTGACCACAGGAAGCCCTCAAGGTGGGAATCGGGCGATTTGTAGAGATGAAACCAAGCAATGGTGGAATAGCTCAATGTTTAAAAACACACTTCTGAAATGGCGAGGGCTGAGACGCACACGTTCCTCCAGTATTGTGTCCAGTTGTGGCCCCTCAGTTCCAGAAGGACAGGGAACTGCTGCAGAGAGTCCAGCGCAGCCACCAAGATGCTGAAGGGAGTGGAGCATCTCCCGTGTGAGGAAAGGCTGAGGGAGCTGGGGCTCTGGAGCTGGACAAGAGGAGACTGAGGGGGGACTCATTCCTGGGGATCAATATGGAAAGGGGGAGTGTCAGGAGGATGGAGCCAGGCTCTTCTGGGTGACAACCAGTGACAGAACAAGGGGCAATGGGTGCAAACTGGAACACAGGAGGTTCCACTGAAATATGAGAAGAAACTTGTTCATGGTGAGGGTGTCAGAGCCTGGCCCAGGCTGCCCAGGGAGGCTGTGGAGTCTCCTTCTCTGCAGACATTCAAACCCGCCTGGACCCCTTCCTGTGGAACCTCAGCTGGGTGTTCCTGCTCCATGGGGGATTGCACTGGATGAGCTTTCCAGGGCCCTTCAACCCCTGACATTCTGGGATGCTGTGTGATTCTGTGACTCCACAAAGTGCCGTAATAACCATGAAGGATGAGGCTTGGCATTCAGTTGTGTTGCTTCTGTCATCATAAAGATCAGTCTTCTGTTAGTACTGCTTGACAATGTGCTCTATTTTAGATCTCGGCATATGAATGCATAAGGTAATTATACATAATATGTATAATTGATACAGTAAAAACTCCTAGCACAAGAGGTTTAATATAGGGCTGCGCAATGAAATACATTCAAACTTTTGAAAAAACAACCGAATGCTATGAAAAGGTTGTAATTAAACTACTAATTGAAGGAGGACGTTTTATTGTAATGTGAAAAATAAGCAAGCAGGAGATGCAATGTGGCAGCTCCCTGCCCGAGCAGCTTAACCTGAAGTTACACAACAGTCCCCATCCACCTCTTCCACCTGCCAGAGCGATTTCCAGTTAAAACCAACAGGCTGAGTCCAGCACGGACCGGCCGCATCACCTGAGAAACAGCACATCACAAGAGATGAGGGATTTTCGGCAAGCCTGACCCCAGCGCGCAGCACAGAGCCCCTCGCAGCAGCAACCACAGCGGCTACACACACCTAACGCACTCATCGCTCTTGGTACAACGAGATGGAATGCAAGAAATAAATGCATTGCAATCTAGAGGCGTGGATAAATCATTTAATGAGACTGGGAGCAGGAAAAGAGCTGTCTCTCCCATTATCCCCTCTCCTCTCCCTCCTCACCGGATGACCCTTTACTGTTCAAGTGCTTCACTTAGCGCTGAACCATTTTTTTAACCTGCATCCCCAGGGGCACAACTGTGTAGACAACTCGTGTTGCTGCAGCCTGTTCTGCTCATGGAAAAGAAACAGGATGGGAAAGCGTTGGCAGCACGACTGCTCTGCAGCAAGACACGCATTAATCAAGGAGTTGTGTGACGACGCAGATGCTCGTTAGCTCGTACAATGAACTCATCTCCAGCTGTTGAGCCACAGACATTTAACTCTAGTCCCAACAGTCCTCAAGGCACCTGTTTTGTGAGAGGTATAACCCAAAATTTCAAAGGTAGAAATGAAGGACATACAATATAGTGTGGGGGAAAGGGACCTGGGGGTCCTGGGGACAGCAGGGTGAGCATGAGCCAGCACTGGGCCCTTGTGGCCAGGAAGGCCAATGGTACCTGGGGTGGGTTAGAAGGGGGTGGTCAGTAGGTCAGAGAGGTTCTCCTGCCCCTCTGCTCTGCCCCGGGGAGACCACACCTGGAATCTTGTGTCCAGTTGTGGCCCCTCAGTTCCAGAAGGACAGGGAACTGCTGGAGAGAGTCCAGCGCAGCCACCAAGATGCTGGAGGGAGTGGAGCATCTCCCGTGTGAGGAAAGGCTGAGGGAGCTGGGGCTCTGGAGCTGGACAAGAGGAAACTGAGGGGGCACTCATTCCTGGGGATCAATATGGAAAGGGGCAGTGTCAGGAGGATGGAGCCAGGCTCTTCTGGGTGACAACCAGTGACAGGACAAGGGGCAATGGGTGCAAACTGGAACACAGGAGGTTCCACTTAAATATGAGAAGAAATTTGTTCCTGGTAAGGGTGTCAGAGCCTGGCCCAGGCTGCCCAGGGAGGCTGTGGAGTCTCCTTCTCTGCAGACATTCAAACCCGCCTGGACACCTTCCTGTGGAACCTCAGCTGGGTGTTCCTGCTCCATGGGGGGATTGCACTGGATGAGCTTTCCAGGGCCCTTCAACCCCTGACATTCTGGGATTCTGTGCAAATACTTGGGTAACTATCCCCCTGACTGATGAGGCAGATTTCATTCTCATCTTATCTTTGGCCACTGAGGTGGCTTCTCACAGTCTGCATCTAGACCTCCCCGAGAAGGCGCTTCCCCTCTTCCACACCAAATGAACATAGAGATTTCTTGTAGAAGCCACTTGAATGATGTCTGGGAGGCAACCTCAACCAGCACGACTCCTTCCTCACCTCTCCTTCCTAAGGAAGCAGCTGGTGGCTTCTCCCCACTCCCTGCACAGCAGGGCTCGGGCTGCACAGCCTGCATTAAAGTAGCCTGAGATAATTTTTGAGAGACATGAACAAAGAGTTATGGGTTTGAACAGACAATTTTGAAGCAGAATACTACCAATATACAGAGTTCTTGGTACCACTGTATAAATATCTCTGACAGCCAAACAATAACTCTGCCTCTTATTTTAGAGCTCAACCCCAAACTGGTAGAGTTCATAACTCCCCACACTCCTGCTAATCCCCGAGGTGCTTCTAAGATGATCACTGTCAGACTCAGAGAGTCTATAAAAAGGATGAAGGAAGCTGGGAAATTTCCACCGAGGTGGTGCCAGCAACGCAGAGCTCCCATTTTAGCCATCTTTTGAGCATCTTTTGAGGCTGCACCACTGGAATCTCAGCGCCGCAGTCCACGAGCTCCCCCAGCTGAGCTCCAGGATCACTGCAATCCCAGCCAGAGATTGCTCGGTATCCAGATTCCAGCTTCGCTCAAAGGGGTAATTCAGATCTACTCCTCAGAAGCCAACGCTTGTTCACAGAAGAGCTCGAGAACTCATTAACAGAAGCTGTCAGAGCGAAGGACAAGGAAGAAATGACTGGGGCAAGCGGCAGACTCTTGCCTCACGCTTAAGGGAGCAGCAGGGAGTCCTGCCAAACCAGCACTGGCATCTGTCACAATGCATCTATTCTTGGGCTACGCGCTGTCATCTGTAGAAGAAAACTCAGCTCAACGGCAAAACGTTTTGCCCAAAACATGGTCTGTCCTCAAAATCCTCATTTCCTCCAGCCCTGCAAGGTTTATAGCGGTAGTTACTACAAAAAAACTGTATAAAACCAGAATGGTTGGATAAAAATCCTCCCCTCGAGTGGGGTAAAAGTACCTTTAAAAACAACAAACCCCCACAGACAAGCAGGTGCAGAGCATGATCCGGCTTTACTTGTAACCAGCAACACCTGAGCTCCTTTAGCAAAAGCTTTAGTGATTCCCCTGTTCTGTTCCAATGATAAGCAGTAGTGACTGAACGCCCCAACAGCTGAATCGCCCCTCTTAGGGGAACACTGAATGTTCCCCAGGATGTCCCCCAAATTCTCAGAAGATTTGACAGAAATAAAAGCTACAAGATCCAACATTTGCCAAACACAATTTTCCATTACAATTTCCGCTTTCCTGATTCTGAACCTCTTTACACAAACGTGCTACACAAAGATGGTTTGGATCTACTGTTTGGAGGTTTGTTTGTCTACTACGCGATCCATATTTCCCACAAAAAACAACATCAAATAAGGACATAAGGAAGATCCAGTGTTAAAAGGAGGTAACAGCTTCGTGCAATGCGTTTATCATTCTTATAATATACACAGTATGTGTATATCCACATATTATCTGTTCTCCAACTTCTGCTCACAACGTGAGAGTTTGTTGCATAGCCATTCACACCACCTTCTCTTTTCAAGGTAATCTGTCCTTATTTCTGCTTTCTGAAAGTGAGAACTCTCTACTGTGGGCTCCGAACAAAGTCGAGCAGACGGGAGATGAGGCAGAACTGATAAGACACAGGGATGGGGGACTGGGCAGAGAGCGCGATGTCCCGACCCCAGCGCAAACCTCGTACCACACTGCACACGCTGGTTTTGCTGGTCGCCACTGTGGGCAAAGGAGAGCGAGGGCTTCTCATGTGCTGCTGGCACCATCTACAGGAGATGGGGACCCAACAAAAACAGGTTTGATTCACCGCTGCTGAAGAACCAAAATCAACAGGATCTAAAATGAGAGCGCGTCCCGTTTCATCGGTAACCCGGAGAGATGTTTCTTGAGATGAGGTTGGTTTGGCAGAGGTATCACAAGAGACTGTGAAATCCTGAAAGAGCGACACTAAGGATCAGGTATGGGGGGAACCGTTTTCTGACATGTTGGAAAGATTTAAACAATTCACATTCAGACTATGGCTGAACATTAGAGATTCAGTCCCTCCTTCCACTCCTTTGCAAGGCTGTAAAAGAACAGTAAATCCATTCATTACAGCGGTAGATTTTAAATGCCCGCAGGCACTAACAGCCCAGAGATAGTCAGTGTCACCGGGGACTCGTATTGCAGAGGGATGGGAGGATCGTGTCTGCCCCTGCCAGGGCACAATGACAGCAGCTTCACGGTGACATTTAAGCTCTAATTTGCACGCAAATGTCAATATTTATTAGTCACATCGAGATCTTCCGCAAAGCTCTTCTGGGATTCTAAGTCTCTCTGGTTATACTTTTGAATAGGATGCTTGAGAGAAAAAGAAGACAGGATGGTTCTTGGTAACTTAGTCCAGATCTCCTAGCTGCTTAATTTCACCTCGATCTGTTGATTATTTTTGTGGAAAGTTATTTCCAAGCAGTCCTTGCAATAACAGTGTTGAAAAATGCTTATCGTTATTCTAAGAATTTGCCATGAAAAAGTGACCCTTTGACCTACCTTGTCCCTGGAGTTCTAAGTACATTTACATAGCTAAATAATAGAAATTGTAAAGTAACAGATGTTTCCTGACTACAGCACAATGCAAGAACAAGAGTCTTTCACTGTTAAAGTGCATCTGCAGCATCCACACAATCCCATCACCATTTGCTCTCCCACATTAGTACGAGTGCTCTCCTGTGCCTTCCCTTGCAAAAAGCCCTAAGTGCTGAAATCTGGGTTTACTTGTAATGTCAACGAGCTCCCTGAATTCTGCTGCTTTCCTAGGAAGTCAGGAATGAGGGCTCTGAGCAAGTCAGCACGAAACCAGTAAAACTGCTTTCAAATATCAAGTAGGAGAGGGGAAAAACTGGGAAGTGAGAGATACGATAGGCCTGATGGAATGAGGTAGACCTGAAGAAAAGGATCTTGCAATGGGCAGAGGGCACAGGTACCATCCATCTACTCCATCACTTACCAGGATTTTGGCTCCCCAAAATGCAAGTAGTTGATGCTGTACAGATCCATGTCCTCGGTATGCCAAGCAAATGTCGTCTTCCACATCCCAAAGTAGAGGTAGGGAGTGTTGACACCTTCTATGATGATGCCACACTCGTGTTCCACCATGTCCAAGAGGGTATTCAGGTTGCCAATATTCCATTCTTCCACATCCTGTAATTCAAAATAAATGGTTTGTACTGGAACATATCAGGACTCACTACAGCAGAAAAATAGTCCACGGCTTCCTTTCAATGTCTTAAAAGGTGGATATCCCAGTGTTATCTGCATTAATTTAATTCCAGAAAGCTTACTTTAACGATCATCAATAACCATGAAAAGGTTGCATTACCACAGCTCTGTAACAAAGGGATTGATTTCCAGCTTCTCCCTACACGTGCTCTCTGAAGAGGCCCTTGTACTATGCGATACTCTACCAATTAAGTAACTGTTCTACTAATAAACTAAGGGCAAAATACCCTTCTCTCAAGGATATTTTCCATCCAGTCGTCCTTCACCTGATGAACACAGATGAGAAACACTAGACTTGAAATCAAGTAAACTCTGAATTATTGTTCCTTAAGAAGAAAAGAGCAATACGAATTGAGTGTTCATATTTAAAATTAATAAAAGAGTATTTCACTCACTGCATCATATAGTGAGCCACTGATATCGGCTCCATAAATGGGTGAGACAAATGTGAGATTCTTCCAGTACTTGCGCTCCAAGTCTTCAAAATCTTGATGGCGCGGAGTACAATACCTGATAAGAGCAGAAAAGATAAGGATGTAAGAAGTTCTAAGGAACACTCATCACAGATAAGCAACTGAAAAAGAAGCGTGAACGTCAAAGCAGGCACGCTCGGGGGTTACTGAAGGTGCATTTCATTTTTACTTCCATTCAGATTCATATAATTTACTGCCTTTTAAACCTTTCTATTAAAACCTCTTACTGCATATTGACAAATGGGATTTGCACTTCTGTGAAGCACCAGATCCCCATCCTAAGGATGCAGGAGATGCCGTTTTTAGGCAGGTAAAGCACTGCTGTACGTGCTGTACAGCAATATTTCAGTCTCTTGTCCCCGGGAACTGAAGTGCTCTGCAAAGCTCCCCGTCACTCCGGGGACACTCGTGTGATCAATATCAGCTCAGGCACTCCGAGATGCTTGGATTTCTACCTCAGCAACAGAACACATTTTCCAGAACAACCATTAATGCGCTGAGAGCTCTTTTTGAGTCTCTATCCATCCTTTTCAGGCAGATTCTCAGCCAAATACTGCAAAGAATCTTTCTACACCAACTCCCAGCAAAAGATCTAAGATACACTCCAAAGCACCAAGTTACAAACTTGTTTGAGATTCCAGAGGTAAGCTTTCAAGAAAAAGCTGCTTCCCCCAAAAGGCTATTTATTTAACAATAAATAAGCGTGTTTCTAGGAAGAAAGGCTTCCCACACAACTGGCCCATTCGCTTTACCCCAACGTACTTCTCACTGTTAGCCAGACGCCGGTATTCTCCCACAGTCATCGGCTTCTTCTGTATGTTATACTGGGTGAACAACCCCGACTGGCCAGTAACCACCTGCTGAATAGGAGCTGGGATAATCATGTCATCTATGTCATCGTAGGTCTTTCGGGGCTTCCATTCCTTGGGAGGAATCACCTGGAATTGGAATAAAAGGAATTAAATAAAATATAAACACTTCATGTTCACAACAGGCAAACACAACTTGTACTGGAGAACAAGCTGTTTAAGCGGAAGGGATTTCAGCCTGCCGCAGGTTATCGGGTAACAGCAGCATCTCAAATAACCGGCACATACGACAAGACACATGCTGTGCATCTGCTGACGCACAGGAGTCGCTGCCGCGGTCAGAGCACGGTCCCACCCGTACGGAGGCAAAGATAAAAAGATATATGGATATCCCAAGGAAATACGCTGCATGCCAGAAGGGCCAAATGTGCTTCACTTCAGCACGGAATTCCTCTCATCTACCACTTCGCAAAGCTGCACAAAGACTCCAGCAGCTTTATGCTGGATCTCTACAACTCCACACATTTGGGTTTCCTTTTGGGTTGGGTTCTTTTTGTTTTATTCACTTGTTTTATTTTTAACAAGGAAAGCTCAAAATCCTGTTGCGTTATTGATGTTTCTGTATTTGCTGGTGACACATCGGGGTCCAACTCCTTAAATAAAAAGCGGCGAGGAGCTGGAGAAGAGGACACTGAGGGGGGACTCATTCCTGGGGATCAATATGGAAAGGGGCAGTGTCAGGAGGATGGAGCCAGGCTCTTCTGGGTGACAACCAGTGACAGGACAAGGGGCAATGGGTGCAAACTGGAACACAGGAGGTTCCACTGAAATATGAGAAGAAACTTGTTTGGGGTGAGGGTGGCAGAGCCTGGCCCAGGCTGCCCAGGGAGGTTGTGGAGTCTCCTTCTCTGCAGACATTCAAACCCGCCTGGACACCTTCCTGTGGAACCTCAGCTGGGTGTTCCTGCTCCATGGGGGGATTGCACTGGATGAGCTTTCCAGGGCCCTTCAACCCCTGACATTCTGGGGTTCTGTGAAATAAAACCATGAGGAATGTGTCCAGAACTCTTTCCTTGTTTTTGGAGAGTATGCAAAAACACTGCTGCAAAGCAGTGCTGAATCTTGAAGAAAAATCTGTAATTTAAAAGAGAAGAGCTGCCAATGATTCTAGGCTCGAGATCAGAGAACAATCAGTAGGACATTCAGCGGGCACATGGAATGAAAAAACAAAATATCTGCAATCTAATTTGGTGTAAGGATTAACCTAAAGTTACAGGGGCTGGAGGACAAGTTATTGATTTTCACGGGCACGGTTTCTCCAGGATATGATGAGCTTTACTTCCATTACGAGGGTCTGAGCCGCAGTTGCAATAGAGACATGCAAAAAATCACTTGAAATGCTCAGATTTAGTCCTACAAGTAGAGTAATTTCCTTACAACATCTGGAATTCACCAACAACCTTTATTAAAATAATCTACCCTAACAGACTCACGGAATGTAATTGCTACTACACTCGAGTGGACAAGGAAACATTTCACAGAGCTTTTTCTCAATACCCAGCTCTATTTAGAACTGTAATAAACCCAGTAATTGACCTATGTTTTACAAGAAATAAGAGTTATTTCATGCCCAACAGCTTTATTTGTCTGCTGGGCTTTATTAAGTTCTGCTAAATGCTGTATGTAACAACTACAGAACAAAAGATCACCCTCAGCCTCCGGTGCGACACGGAATGGCCATAGAAATGCCCTTTCTAAGCGGGCAGCTCTGATCCTTTCCAAGCAGTTGTACTGGAATTCAGAAGCTTCACAAGGAGAGTTCACATGTTTCGTCAGCTTTGGAGGAAAGATGTGGATGAGAAGGGGCTTTAGAGCTGGTTGCTTCCTAAAGGTCAAAAAGGCTCTCAGGAATTTGGGAACTGCACATGGATACACTGTGTGTATGCTCAGAAACAGCAGCAGGGGATGGAAATACCCTTAACCCATCTCTGCAGGGGCTGGAGTGTCCTTTTCCGGTTAAGATTTAGGAAAAGTCATTCTGCAAATAAAGACTTCTAAAGAAAGGCCTGTAACTCCTCTGCATTTCCTCTCCTGATAAATTGTCCTTGCGACCTCTGTTTCAGTTTTCAACTCCACACTCCGCTCCCTACATGAAAGCAAACCAATCAGACTTTACGGCCACCTGGGATAAAGCTGAGCCCAGGAAGGACAACTCACCTTGGCCAGCCCTGCCCGGTGAGCGCCCTGCGATTCCATGTAGGCAATGTACTTCCCAAAGTCCCGGAATTCCTCCAGGGTGGGACGAAAGGTCATAATCTTACAGCCAGGGTTCTGCTGGCTTTCCGACCCCATCCTTCTAGCACGCCTGGAGAGGGGAGACAAAAAGGGAGAGAGGAGAGAGGAAGTTAATACTGGTTTAAAAGGTTTATTTTCTTTCGATGTGCTTTAATGAATTTCACAGCAAGGCAAGGATTGATTTTTCATTTCTCTCCCCTGCTCCACCAAGGAAGTATTTGTAAGTATTTGTAAGTACCATCCTCTAACACAAAGAGCTCTGACCAAAAAATCCACTTAGTTATTTGTTGGCAGGACCCTAAGAAGGGTCAAGTATCAGGGAAGTCCTGATACCGGTATCATCTGAGACTGGATAGAGCCTAAATATAGATCCAGAGCCAGCATCGGCCCCTCGGTTCATCAGAACCACCCTCAGAGCCGCCCCTCAAAGCGTTTTCCCCACCAGAATGCTCTGTGGGCTTGGGTTTTCTGACCCTGTTATTTCTATTCTATTTTGGTTGCAAACATAACTATGAAAATCTTCCCCACGGCACATACGATATGCTCGAGTTATCACGAGAGGGCAGTACGGAGCTTCTGCTTTGTCAAACGCGACTTTGAAACCACAAGCAAAGTATGTCGGGATTTCAATTGATTTTAAAGCAGCCAAGAAGTATTCCCGATGCTACTAAAAGTCCTCTTTGTGTTAAGAAAAACCAAACAAAACAGAGCAACACTGATATATTGTTGCTTTAATCAGCGTGCACGGTACAATTTTCCATAACTTTCATGTAAAAAATGGACAATGGTCTGCAAGTCTAAGCCCTTCCAACCCAGTCTTTAAAGGAATTTCACGCATCAAATCGCAGCCTCTCATGTGCTGGTCCAGCCCCGCAGCACCTCCTGCTGCCTCAGCATATGATCTATAGCCATAAGAACAACTACACGAATGTTTTGCAGAAATACAAGAGGAAACAGTGACAGGACAAGGGGCAATGGGTGCAAACTGCAACACAGGAGGTTCCACTTAAATTTGAGAAGAAACTTGTTGGGGGTGAGGGTGTCAGAGCCTGGCCCAGGCTGCCCAGGGAGGCTGTGGAGTCTCCTTCTCTGCAGACATTCAAACCCGCCTGGACCCCTTCCTGTGGAACCTCAGCTGGGTGTTCCTGCTCCATGGGGGGATTGCACTGGATGAGCTTTCCAGGCCCTTCAACCCCTGACACTCTGGGATTCTGTGATCCTGGTAAAGAGTTGGAAGAAAAAGCAAAGTGACTGTTGGAGACGGGGATGCTGATGGAAACCATCCCTGAACTTTGATTCCACCGCAATCTCACTGAGATTGTGTTATTTGTAATGCGGGTCTAGAAACACCAGCGAGTTCCCCCGCTGGGCAGCACCGGGTTGGGGAAAGAGCTTCAGTTCCGTCCCGAGGGATCGGTGCCAGCACCATCTGCTCCAGGGATCCCTTCCCGGGATCTGCAGCTTTGCCGCAACCAGGGGAAAAAAATATAAATAGTCAAAGCCAGGTTTTATTCCATCTTTTTCCTCAAGATCATCTCCAGCTACTGCCGGTTTTATGCTTTGAACTGGGAATGAATAATCAAAATATCCGCTCCAGGAAGGGGATTAAAAACCACTTCATGCAAAGCTTAATTAATTAATTAAAGGGCCTAACTGCCTCAACACAAGCAACGTCACCCAGTACTCTGAAAACTGCAGTTCATAGATGACAAAGCACAAGTTTTTTCCACGTTTAATCCCATCTCTTCATTCTACGGGACATGTTAACACCTACCCTAGATAACGTTTGCTGCAATGTACGCTCATCTAGCTAAACTAATTAAGTTATCGCAAAAATATAGCCAGGGAGCTCCTGGGAAGGGAGAATCAGTTCTACAGCTTCAGTGTCCAGTTTCTTCACTGCTTTGCACCAGTGTATTTCGGATAAATAGTCTCAGTATTTACCGGTAACTCCTTCGCAGCTCCTGGTGTTACAAAGGACCAGAGGCAGTGGGACAAGCCCAGGGCTGCGACAGGAGCTTCCTTATGGGATTTTCAGGATATCCTCACATAAAAACCAGCGCCATAATAAGCTCACCAGGAAGATTTCACAGCAGAATCCAACTGTTCTCAGAACACCCAAAGCTTTTTTCATCCACAGCTCTGCCGTGGAAGTAGAGTGGATGGTGATGATGTGAACAAAATCTTCTCACTGTTAATACTGAAAAGGACAATTTTGCAGAAAGAGTCTAAGTCCCTATTAGTTCTTGAAAAGAAGTAATAAGGTATTTCTCGGCTGGATGCATTCTGTTCCTTTGTAAGAGAGAGTAACAACCTGAAATGTTATGAAATACCCTCTAATTTGCAGCCACGGTAAGGAAACCCTAAAACTTGGCTCCAGAGAGATGATCTCAACGGACACAAAGAGCGGAGTTTTTCATTTCAGTGACTTTTACATGAGAACTTTCCCTGTGAAACTGATGCGAACTGAGACACTTTTGTGACTAAAATCCTATACCTGTTGATTGAAACCTTTGTACAGCGCAGAAAAAGCCCAAGAAACCCGGCTGAGAACGACTTGTGCTTGCTCAAGGACTTCGGGATGGGGAATCTGCACTCCAGGGACAGGCTGGGACGTCCAAGTCGTTCCCTGCTGCTCCCTCGCTATCGATCGCCAAGAGGGGAAAATTCCAACTCATTCTCCTCCGCTTTGGAGTCGGGGGTGACCCCACAGAAGGGTGTGATTATCAATAGAAACAAACCCACCTTTAGGCACCAGCGCCGGAGGTAAATATTGAATACATAATGCAAACCAGTCCTGCCGCTTCGCCATAAACCCTCCGTTATCAATCCGGATTTGAACAGTAAAAACACAGGCGGAATTTATGACGAGAGACTCGCTCTGTTTGTACAGTAAGACGAGAAGACCATCTTTAATCTTGCTAAACAAACTGAACGTGCTCTCTGGGATTATCAGTTTCTGCGATAAAGCAGAACCCCTGCACCTCCAGAGCCCTTTACAGAAGGCACCAGGTCTAAAGGTGAACTCCTACCCAAGTGACATATGTCCTTGCTACCATATACATTACACTGTATACACCTGGCAAAACCACTTTTCAACAACCTGCTGTCTCTCCAAAGGTGCCATTTTTCACCATCAAACCCCTCAAAAAAACCATCATCCTGGCTTTTTGCCAAAGGCCTTGAAACCATCCAACCAAAATTCAAAAAGATGAAGGAAAAAGCCCTTTGGAACAGATGAATAGCAAAAAAAAAGGAGAAAGTAGGTATTCAAAATCTGGTAGACAAAACCATTGCACGCAAGCCACAGGCAGCAAAAATAACGTCGTGAGACGAGGATACAGAGCATCCGCAGTGACTCCACAAGATTCCACTTGGGTTGTGTTGGAAGGGGACAAAAAACACAAGGAAATATCCCCCCCGAGCAGAAAATACAGACGTTATGGAGCTTGCACGGCGGTGGGCACACGCGCTGGCACCGTGGGCACTCCCTGCCGAAAGAAGAAGCAGCACAGCCGTCAAAATCCCAGTGAGCAAACAAAGCGTTGGCCGCACTTTGAAGTGAGAGGAAATTTCACAGCGGTACCAACTTGGAGAGCAACGGAGCTCCCGTCCGCGGCCATTTGTTCTCCTCCTGTGCCAAATCTGATGATTTGTGGTGCCACAGTGTAAAGCGATTGGGGAGCTGACTCTGGATACAGGGCTTTAAAACACGACTTTTACAGCAACAGCGCAAAGTCACAGAGTCACAGAACGTCAGGGGTTGGAAGGGACCTGGAAAGCTCATCCAGTCCAATCCCCCCATGGAGCAGGAACACCCAGCTGAGGTTCCACAGGAAGGTGTCCAGGCGGGTTTGAATGTCTGCAGAGAAGGAGACTCCACAACCTCCCTGGGCAGCTTGGGCCAGGCTCTGGCACCCTCACCCCAAACAAGTTTCTTCTCATATTCAAGTGGAACCTCCTGTGTTCCCGTTTGAACCCATTGCCCCTTGTCCTGTCACTGGTTGTCACCAAGAAGAGCCTGGCTCCATCCTCCTGACACTGCCCCTTTCTATATCTGTAAACATTGAATGAGTCCCCCCTCAGTCTCCTCTTGTCCAGCTCCAGAGCCCCAGCTCCCTCAGCCTTTCCTCACACGGGAGATGCTCCACTCCCTTCAGCATCTTGGTGGCTGCGCTGGACTCTCTCCAGCAGTCCCCTGTCCTTCTGGAACTGAGGGGCCACAACTGGACACAAGATTCCAGGGGTGGTCTCCCCAGGGCAGAGCAGAGGGGCAGGAGAACCTCTCTGACCTACTGACCACCCCCTTCTAACCCACCCCAGGTACCATTGGCTTCCTGGCCACAAGGGCCCAGTGCTGGCTCATGGTCACCCTGCTGTCCCCAGGACCCCCAGGTCCCTTTCCCCTACGCTGCTCTCTAATAGCTCATTCCCCAACTTATACCAGAACCAAGTCACCATCTCAAACCACAGCCTCAGAGTTTCAAACACCTGAAACAACTACAGGAAGAGTTTCAGTGGATTACACTTTTCTAGAATGCACACTTATTACAAATTTTCCTCCTACAATGTAGTCTCTCTTCCCCAAACAGGAGATCTTGTTATCTCCTATTATATATAAACCGGAGTTTGCACATGCCTAAAAATGGACTGAGGGTTACTGGTGCTCTTCAATCCAATTGCCCTTATATTACACAACACTGAACCCACTAACTCTTAATCTAATCAATGCAGACAACAAACATCACTGCACTTGTCACACCAGTAAAACTGCTGTTAGCACTTAAGAAAATGAAGTTCACAGCTCATTACGCTACGTAAGGACAGTGAATTATGCAGCCTTGCAGGAAACTGTCTAAGGACAACCCACAGCAACCCAAGGCAGGGAAGTGTAATAAGTCCTAGATACCAAGGAAGAAAAAAAGAGGAGATATAACGAGAAGATCTAAATGAGGCACATCTAAATAGCTTAGATAATTGAAGACATAAAGGAGATGTATCCAGCACAAAGCCTAAAAACCATTAATATATAACAAATTACTCATTTCAATGCTGAAAACGCAGCAGCTCACTCTTTGGGGAAGGAATTCCGCGTGGAGGAAGCTGCTAGCAGGCAACTAATTTACTGTTTGAGCACTTCAGAGAGACAAAGAGAGATGCTGTATCTTAAGCAAGGTTTTGAAATCATAACAACAAAACCTTAAAACCCCTCTTGCCCTCCGTTTTTCCTGATAACCCTCTGGATGTGTCAGAGCACAACCAGAGCCTGGCAGCACCGCATATCACAGAAGAAACCGAATATCAATGGTAACAAACCTTCTAATCTTGTTTCAACACCCAAATTGTTCAACCTTTTAATTTCAGTGACTTACCGGGCAATTTCCCTTGAAAACTCCTGTCTATTGATCCAAAGATATCTACTAAACCTCCCCTGGCCTTTCAATAATAACTGGAAAAAGAGAGGGTTGACTCATCTGAGGGTAAAAATAGCGGCCCATGAATTTTGCCCAAGGCTACTGCACGTCCCGGGCAAACTCGACATGAAAATAAGTGTAGTTTAAGGAGGGATAAAATAAAAGAAGCTGATCCTCAGTTGAAAATTACAAAATGAAACAAAACCCCCAACAAAATACATACCAAGTGTGCCCGAATTAACTTCTTGTTCTCACTTCAGATTCCTGAGAAATTTCACCAGCAACAAAATAAGAATTCTGTTAATGAAAGAATTCTTTAAATCCACTATTAACTCAATGCACGACGCTCGAATTCAATGCGAGCGATACAAACTTCAGTGTATTGTTATCAGAAACTGTACACCTTTCAGAAAAGTTGACTGCACCGCTTTGTACAAAAAGGCAATTCCTATATCAGATTAATACCTTCATGCGGATTAATTCCCACCACTATTTCCTCAAGCCTGCCACGACCCCAAGCCTGCAGTAACATCCTCAGTAACTCGCTCAACTTCTTCTCCAGGTCGTTTCAGATTTTTCTAAGCCGGAATTTGAACAAATGTGGTTGTTCTAAGTGCTTTCAACTATTTTGGCACTGTAAAATCAGAACCTCGGTTGTGTTTTCTGCACAAGGTGCTTTAGGTCCTGCCCAGAGTGGGTGCGACACACTGACCCAGATTCCAGGCTTAAGAGCAGCTGCATTGCCAGAAAATCATCTGGTGGGGGAGAGACTGAGCAAAAGGAGAAGCCAGGAGGGGACCCGAAGCATCACACAGCTCGTACAGCTCCACAACAGCGTTTTAACACAACACCCACCCTCAGCCGCACCTGTAAACAGCTTAAAATCCTCATCGGCACAGGCAGGAGAAGGGGGAGCCCCACAGTCTGCTCTTTGGCATTTCTTATTTCATCTCCATTTCACACTTCTTAACCAAAAGCGCAACTGAAAGGAGTGAAAATTAAAACCCCAAATAAAACTAAACCTGGGAGACAACTGAGCCGGTTTCACATCACCAGACAATTTTAAAGCTCTCCCAGCTCCGTTTTATTGCAGCTCTTCTCTCTGGAAGCTACAGCTCCAAACCTTAACACGTAGATCCAGCCAAAGCTGCTGGTGCTGCCAACACAGAACTGAGAACAAACATATAAACTTCATATAAACTTCTTACCTACAACAAAAACCCCACAGAGGCTCAAAGTCCTCCCCACCACCCTGAATGCCTATGGGATATTGCAAAGGAATATCAGAACACCTCAGGAAATCCTTAGGCCACATTCAAATATGGTATTTTTATCAAATAGGTTTAGGAAACAAAAGAACGATCAGTTTTCCGAGAAATTGGGAATTGTGGCTTTTTTCATGAAACAGCAAAGGAAATAAAGAATTAAGTTGCAGGTCCTTCATGCCATGACGGAGACACACAGACTAAGGACCTGATATTACGGAGGAATATTAATACAGAATATGAATGTGTTCTCCTGTGTCAGCGACCACGCAGTAAGAGCACCACTGAGGAACCGCTTAATTCAGAACACAGAATCATTTACTCCATGAAAATATATATGAAAATAAGTACCTTAATTAAGCCTTGATAGTAAGTGATCATATTCATAAGTCGTGACAAAACACATTTGGTGCAAAACAAAGATTAAAAAAATATCTTACAAAGCACTGACCAGTTTACTGCAAATACTGAAAACAGGGAAACACCTTTCTCATTCCACTATTATATTATCCAATATAATAACATGCCATTAATATCAGCAAACCTATGGGAAATGGTAAATCTGCACTACTCCGGGATTGCGGTTTGTCCATTTGCACTAGCAAACCATCTTTTGACTGTTCAATAGAAGACAAATGATTACTCCAAGCAGCGCCTTGCACAGCCACAGAGAATCCTGATGGCACCCAAATATATTAAGCAAATCCCCGGCTTGCAGGGACATATTTAGCTGTCATCCATCTTTGCCATCAACAGATGCGATATTGCAAGTGACGCTGCGTGAAACACACGGACAGACAGACAGGAACAGGCGCTGCAAATCCCTTCCAACAGCACACAGTAAAACCTTAAAAAGTGAGGCAGAAAAGGTGGGAAATTCACCAGCCCACAGGTCTATATTGTCTAGAATTAATTAACAGGAAATAAAGTTCATCATCCCTCTGACCACAATGAGATTTTCCTAACGGGTGAACCGATACGCGGTTGTCTCAGCCTTATTTCCATTTATTTTTACTTCTGGGTGAACTTCCCTATTGATCAAAATTAGATGTAAATGTGAAGGTTAATTACAGTCACCTGAATGGCAACGCACTGTTTAGTGTATCACAGCTGGACATCCTAAAAGAAAATAAGAGTATCTAACTCTGGACAAATGTACAAGAAAACCCCACACACCGAACAGGCTCGTCCAGCACAGCTGGGTAAACTGGTTTTCCCAACTTGAGACCTTTCATATGGAAATAGCTGGAAGTTTTCAGAAGTTGTCTCTATTTCGGATAATTTAAAGCACCAAGTGCCTGCAGATCTGTAAAACAATGTTATCTGGCACATGACAGGAGTTGACGGCACCACTAGAAATAGTTTTCCCTTCACTTTGCTCCAAGAGCTCAGTCGAACCGGCTGGGAAGCGGTTCCAACACCGTGTTTGCATTATCTAGAGGAAATAGGTGGAATCACTGACCCTGGAAGCGCGTTTCACTATCGACCTCTCACCAAAAGCCGGTGAAACCTCTGACGTACGTCAGGTCTTACATATAAAACCCCATATTCGCCCTAAAGTCACACTTTAAACGTCAGACCTGTGGACTTTGTTCTTTTGCCCACGTGCTCTAACTTACTGAGAAAACTGACTTCTGTATCTAACACCATATAGTGGCTGGTGCCACTGGGTTGGTTAAGCGAATAATCTCAAAAAAGAGCCAAAAAATGAGAATAATACATTACTGAGTGTTGAACAGCATTTTGCCCATCAAAAGATGTTTCAGTGAGGGTCTTAGAGGCAAACTGTAGCTCCATATCCACCTACATATATTTTGCATAGGAGCAACTCCTACCAGTAATGAGAAAGCAGCAGCCACCAACTCCTTTGGCACTGGAGTCACTCTACCTGCCTCAGCTTCTTCCACTCATTACAGGGGAACCTCAGAATTAGGAACTTACTGTCTGAAAGCAATTAATTACCCCTCCATACACCAACGGTTAGTTTATGTAACTGTTGAAACATAACTGTAACTTTTAAGTTCTAGTCTTGAGATTTCGAGTGATAACGTCAATTTTAACGAGACAGAAAAAGGAGACGGCAGGAAAAATGAAAAGTTCATAAGAAAGAAGTGACTTAACGTGTGTGAAAAGGGGAAAAACAACGCTACAACGTTTCTGATGAACAGCATTCCATAAAACTGACTCCTTTTGGTTAAAGGCAACTTTGGAACGGTCAGGTTTGACATAACACAATAATGTATTTACACCACCCCAGCACAAACTGGGTCACACAGCAAAACTCCAGCGGTCGCGGCCGCACCAGCAGCACAAGAACCGCCTGTGCCCGTGAGCAGCGCCGCTCCCTGCAGCAGCTCTAACGAGAGCTATCAGAGTTAAGGGATGCGTACAAAACTAAACCTAATTTGGGACTTTAATCCTTTAAAACAAAGCAGTCCAAAGTAGTCTTTCTGCAACACATCTAGCTCCTACACACCCCCATACAACATCTTCACCCATGCAGATCACAGCCAGTATCAAAGCAAAGCCAAGTCCCACCTTTGATTTCCTAAATAGTTTCCCCTTCCACCGCGCATGACATCCCGAAAGAACCTGGTACATCTACCTATTTATTTTGTTTAAAAAGCAGCTGAAACCCAGGACAAGTCACCAAAGCGTGACCGGACAAACAGCTCCCGCAGCTGGCAGTTTGGGAGCCGCTCACCTCGCTTTTCCACCCCGTACCGTGTGTGCCCAAGGGGCGAGAGGAGGGAGCTGTGTGTGCAGCCAGGGCTGCTCCTGTCCGACTCGGGCTTATTACGACAATAAAAAGCTTCGATGGGGCCTTAAGACTTTGACAGTTTCCGAAGTGGGAAAGAAAACGACGAAAAAGGGGGGGGAAAAGGCCGGTGTCATGTTGTCGGTGCCGGGTTTCCTCACACCGGGCCCGTCGCTCATCCCCGGGAGATGAGCAGTCCCGCAGCCCCCGGAGCCCCCTCACCCCGCGGAAACCCCGCTGGAAACCGCCGGTTTGTCACCCACCGTACCCAGAAATCGGCTGTGGCGGGGAACAGCCGCCGAGACGGCGCCCGCTGCCGGTACCCCCGGGGGTGCGGGACCAGCCGGGGCCTCCCCCTCACACAGCACAACCCTGCGCTGGAACGCCGATCTCCCGGGGTGACCGGGCCCGGGTGAGCGGGGGAGAACACGGTACGGAGAGGGCTCCCGACACAAAGCGGGCGGTGGGACTGGGAGGAGCGGCCGCAACGGGCCCGGCCGGTGTCCCGGCGCACAGGCCGGTGTCTCCGGGGCCCGGCCGAGGGCTGGGCCGGCCGGCCGAGGGAGGCGCGGCGGCCGCCGTCCAGAAACGAGAGGCAAAGCCGGGGGCCGTCACTGAGGAGAGGCGGTGGGGAAGGGACTCGGCCTGGGGAAGGAGGAGGAAAGCCGGCGGGCAGCGCCGAGCCGTGGGGGCTCCAGCGCCGCGGTCCCGGGGGTGGAGCCGCAGGCGGCGGCAGGGCCCCCCGCGGGGAGGAAGAGAGGACGGCGGGCAGCCCCGTACCTGAGCCGGCCGGCGGTCCCCCTCGGCGGCGGCGGCCCCGAGCTGCCCGTGAGCGGAGCGCCGAGCGGCCCGGCGCTGGGGGCAGAGCGGAAGGGAGGCGCTGAGGAGAGCGCAGCATCCCCCGGGCAGCACCTGCCGCCCGCCTCCTCGCCTCGCTCGTTGGCTGTGGCAGGCGCCACCTTCGCAGGGATTGGGCCGGTAGCCACTGAGCGGCGGCGTTTACCACCCATGGTGGAGTCTGTCACTGAACAACAAGAACAGTGCGGCGGTTGATTGGCCGGTTGCTCTGGGTAACGGCCCACCCAACAACAGGCGGTGTAGGCTGTCGCCCACACGTCGCTCAGGCGCTCTCCGCCAATAGAACGCGGCTGTTTAGAGACGGCGGCTCGCGCTCAGCTGCTATTGGACGAGAGAGGGGTTCGACGGGCTCCGATAGGCGGCGCGAGGTGCCTGTCAGCGCTCTGCGCTCCGGCAGGGGCGCGAGGCGGTGAGTACGTGAGGAGCAGCACAGCAGCGCGAGGGGGGGCGCTGCGGCCGCCCTGCGCCAATGGGAGGGCCCGACCGCCCCCCGGCTGAGGAGAGTCATGGCGGCCGGGCCGGGGAAGGCGCCGTGAACCCGGCCTGCTCCCGGGGCTGGGGCAGCGCACCCTGAGGGGTTTGACACTGAGGTAGCGCTGGGAGCACAGAATGTCAGGGACCGGAAGGGACCTGGAAAGCTCATCCAGTGCAGTCCCTCCATGGAGCAGGAACACCCAGCTGAGGTTCCACAGGAAGGTGTCCAGGCGGGTTTGAATGTCTGCAGAGAAGGAGACTCCACAACCTCCCTGGGCAGCCTGGGCCAGGCTCTGACACCCTCACCCCCAACAAGTTTCTTCTCAGATTTAAGTGGAACCTCCTGTGTTCCAATTTGCACCCATTGCCCCTTGTCCTGTCACTGGTTGTCACCGAGAAGAGCCTGGCTCCATCCTCCTGACACTGCCCCTTTCCATATTGATCCCCAGGAATGAGTCCCCCCTCAGTCTCCTCTTGTCCAGCTCCAGAGCCCCAGCTCCCTCAGCCTTTCCTCACACGGGAGATGCTCCACTCCCTTCAGCATCTTGGTGGCTGCGCTGGACTCTCTCCAGCAGTTCCCTGTCCTTCTGGAACTGAGGGGCCACAACTGGACACAAGATTCCAGGTGTGGTCTCCCCAGGGCAGAGCAGAGGGGCAGGAGAACCTCTCTGACCTACTGACCACCCCCTTCTAACCCACCCCAGGTACCATTGGCTTCCTGGCCACAAGGGCCCAGTGCTGGCTCATGCTCACCCTGCTGTCCCCAGGACCCCCAGCTCCCTTTCCCCTACACTGCTCTCTAATAGGTCATTCCCCAACTTACACTGGAACCTGGGGTTGTTCCTGCCCAGATTCAAGACTCCACACTTGCCCTTGTTCTATTTCATTAGGTTTTTCCCTGCTCAACTCTCCAGCCTGTCCAGGTCTCTGATGGCAGCACAGCTTCCAGTGTCACCACTCCTCCCAGCTTGGTGTCACCAGCAAACTTGCTGACAGTCACTCTATTCCCTCGTCCAAATCATTGATGAATATATTGAATAACACAGCCCCAGCACTGACCCCTGAGGCACTGCACTGGATCCAGGCCTCAACTGGACTCTGCCCCATTGACCACGAGACTCTGGCTTCTTCCCTTCAGCCAGTTCGCAGTCACCTCCCTGCCCGCTCATCCAGACCGCACTCCCTCAGTTCAGCTGTGAGGATGCTGTGCAGACTGTGTCCAATGCCTCACTCAAGTCCAGGGAGATCACGTCCACCGCTCTGCCATCATCCATCCATCATGCTGAACTCACCACTCAGAACAGCACACCAAAACCTGTGCAGGAAGACAAAGTTTGTTTCCCAAATTCCAATTAATAGCAACATTTTGAAGAATATCAGATTAAGTGTTTTCCCTGTTCCTTCATAGTGGAAAATCGTAATGGAAATATTAGGTCTTAGCAAAAG
This sequence comes from Patagioenas fasciata, assembly GCF_037038585.1. Lineage (NCBI taxonomy): Eukaryota > Metazoa > Chordata > Aves > Columbiformes > Columbidae > Patagioenas > Patagioenas fasciata. Next base: position 3,179,440 of record NC_092546.1, on the reverse strand, counting down.
AAAGGTTTAGTAAAATAGAACAAACACAAATACCTGCACAAGCAATTAGGTCTGGAAAGCAGCTTCAAATAAGAGTTAAAGGAAAAGAGGAACCACTTTCATCTGAAAAGATATTTATTTTGAGAACTTCAACTTGCACATTGTACAAAAAATTGACAAATTCATCAAAAAACCTATAAAATGTGTATTTTTTCCCTAACATATTAACATTATAATTTTAAAAAGGGTAAGAGTTAAGTAAACCAAAAATAGGCACATTTGTTCCAGTCTGTCTGCAGTAAAGTGTGATTAAAAACATCCCTGTCTTGCTGAGGTATTAAACTGCAAACTTTGGTAATGGTAGAAAAAGACAAACCCATTCACAAAATTCAGCCTTTTCGGGGTCACGTACAAGAAAGAAAACACTTCAGAAAAGAGTCAGAATTGGTTATTCTCCATTTCCAGGTAGAAACGCAGCGAAACAAAAGGCAGAGAAATCATGTTACCATAATACACCCAGCGGTAGGAAGAAACCTGAACGTCTGCAAATCCACGCTCATCATTTACAGCTACAGTGTCGTGTTTTACCCCAATCCGGTTGGCAGGTTGAAACAATTCAGTGCTTATGAAATCAAAAGGAGAAATAGGGTGGTTCAGAGCCCGTCGTTCAGCAAAGGACAAAAGGCACTTGAATGGCTTCAGCGATTCCCACAGTGGCATTTCTGGCGAGAGGGACAGCTCCCCAAAAGAAAGAAACCCAACTGAGGTAGAACTTGGTATTGCTCGAGTGCTTGGCGACGCGCAAGCGGCTTCTTTTGATATGCAAAATTAGCAGAAAATGGCTTCTGATTTAGCAAATTTATTCAAAATAGTTCTTTCAAATAAAACAAAAGGCAAATACCCACTTGTGGTATTAAAAAAAAAAAAAAAGAGCGTAAGCCAGGAATTGTTTTGTACAAATCGAGCATCGAAATGCTGCCAAGGTGATGCACAAATCTACCTGTATGGCCAAATCCCCATTGAAGATTGTTCTAGCAACCGAGCCATTTTTTTTTTTAATTAAAGAAAAATAATATTAATTAAAAAAGAGGGGGCACAGGGGGCGCTCTGAGAACTTTGATCATCGTTAGCAGCCTTACCAGAAGCACTTTGTAAGTCCATTAAAAAACAATAGAATTCCGTGCTGATGAATGGCAGCTTGGGGGGAAGAAAAGAAACCAATAACAAACGCAACTTCAACATTTAGAAACAAAACCCCACAAACATACAAAAGGATATTCCTTGAAGTTTATAGTTTTTTAAAACCAGGGAAGACTGTTTAGGGGTGTGGGAGAACACAGACTACTCTTATTTGCTTTCGTTTTTTATGCCCATTGAAAACCCATTAGTAAGTCTGAAGGCAAGGAAATGAGAAGTGCTTTACGGAATCACCGTCCGTTGCCGTAGCCGGGGAAGAGCTGACTGAGAATGGTCTGCAGCGTTTTATTCACTTGCATGGTGTAGTTCTTGCCCAGGTCGTAGCGGCAGGCGGGACAGCTGTACACGTCGGCCTTGAAGGATCTGTCCAAACAATCCTGGCGGGGGACAAAACAACGGGTTAAGAAATCCAGATGTGCAGCTTAATCTTTTTATACCCTTGTTCATCCAGGTGCTGACAAGGCCGAGAAACACACAAGCTGGAGGGAAGGCCTTGTGGCCAGGAAGGGGGTGGTCAGTAGGTCAGAGAGGTTCTCCTGCCCCTCTGCTCTGCCCTGGGGAGACCACACCTGGAATCTTGTGTCCAGTTGTGGCCCCTCAGCTCCAGAAGGACAGGGAACTGCTGGAGAGAGTCCAGCGCAGCCACCAAGATGCTGAAGGGAGTGGAGCATCTCCCGTGGGAGGAAAGGCTGAGGGAGCTGGGGCTCTGGAGCTGGACAAGAGGAGACTGAGGGGGGACTCATTCCTGGGGATCAATATGGAAAGGGGCAGTGTCAGGAGGATGGAGCCAGGCTCTTCTTGGTGACAACCAGTGACAGGACAAGGGGCAATGGGTGCAAACTGGAACACAGGAGGTTCCACTTAAATATGAGAAGAAACTTGTTGGGGGTGAGGGTGGCAGAGCCTGGCCCAGGCTGCCCAGGGAGGTTGTGGAGTCTCCTTCTCTGCAGACATTCAAACCCGCCTGGACACCTTCCTGTGGAACCTCAGCTGGGTGTTCCTGCTCCATGGGGGGATTGCACTGGATGAGCTTTCCAGGGCCCTTCAACCCCTGACATTCTGACATTCAGTGAAAATCCCATCATGACGTGCAATAGCACCCACGCGTCAGCACAGCAGTTGCTGACAGTGTTCAGGTACGGGGTGGAGATATTTCCTTCCAGCACATTTCTAAACACCAACAGTTCCCCTACAGCTGTTACAGGGTGTTGGAGCTTCGGCAACTTCACATTGTTCCTCAAAACACAAACCCGAACCCCACGCGCCCTGTGAGTGTCCAGCAGGTTCTTTAGCACTTGCCAGGATCGCTGGAGCTCTCGTCAGCCTTAGAGGAACCGGAGCAGCGACAACAGTGGATGTTTCTTTAAAGCACAGACTTTCTATGCCAAAAGAACTTGCATCAAATCAAAGATTTAATATATAAACCTGACTCATGCTAAAAGACTAATTACCACCCCAACACCTCTCTCACCACTAAACAGGTCAGCTCAAGGCTCAGAACTCAGAGTTTTGTCCATCACTCACCTTGCACACGTTGTGTTGGCACACGGTTGTGACCGGCCGAAACACAACCTCCTGACAGCAAATGCACAGGAAGGCCTCTTCAACTTTATTTAGAAATTTCTGGAAAGAAAACATTGGAATCAACTTCTTCTTGCTGCTCTCTGAAAAATACAGCCAAAATAACCCCACCTACCACCCTGCGTTAAATGCAGGGGATTACTGTAGTCATAGAAAGGTTTATTGTCAAGCTTAGCAAGGCTAAGGGGCTGAGGCTGTTTCTTTAATGCAGCCAAGAGGTTTGTGTCTGGGGACAGAACAGCAGTTGTCACTTTATTTCAAGGAAAAATAAACCCCATGACATACCGGTCCATCTTTGAGAGCTTCTAGTACTTCATTCCACAGTTTTTCATTGGCTTCATCGCTTTTGATAAGAGATTTTTGCTGAGATGTCAGCTTGTACGGCTCAACTTTTGTTTTCTTCGGAGTTCCCGTAGGAGAACTGATGAGTTTCTCCTCCCCACCTGAAAGAAAACACAATAACTTTTTAAACACACAAACAAATGCAACCAGAAGAGAGTAACTAGGCAAAATGCACAAAAACCTACAAGGCTTTCATATCCACTTGCCTACTCCACAAACCTGCTGATTTCCTTTTCCTCCTCCTTTTCCCCAGGGTATCAAAATCATCATCTCCATTATTTTCTTTCTCCTTGTCTTTGTTTGCAACAGCTTCAAGATACCCCTCAGGATACTGCAGCAAAACACAAAGCAAGAAGCATTTGATGCAAACGTGCCAGTTTATGGACATAAAGACTGTTACATGTCACAAAATGATCCCTGGGATTCTTATTTTATGCAATAAATCCCTGCTCTTGCACAGCTTTTATGTTGGCTTTGAGCCAACAGTGTGCCCAGGTGGCCAAGAAGGCCAATGGTGTCCTGTCCTGTATCCAAACCAGCGTGGTCAGCAGGACAAGGGCAGTGATCCTTCCCCTGTGCTCTGCATTGGGGAGGCCACACCTGGAGTGTTGTGTTCAGTTCTGGGCCCCTCAGCTCAGGAAAGAGATTGAAGTGCTGGAGCGGGTCCAGAGAAGAGCAACAAGACTGGGGAAGGGACTTGAACACAAGCCCTATGGGGAGAGGCTGAGGGAGCTGGGCTTGTTCAGTCTGGAGAAGAGGAGGCTTAGAGCTGAGCTCAGCACTCTCTAGAACGACCTGAAGGGCAGTTCTAGCCAGGGGAAATTGGGCTCTTCTCCCAGGCACTCAGCAATAGGACAAGGGGGCATGGGCTTCAACTCTGCCAGGGGAAATTGAGGCTGGAGATTAGAAAGCAATTCTGTGCAGAGAGAGTGGTCAGCATTGGAATGGCTGCCCAGGGAGGTGCTGGACTCACCGGCCCTGGAGGTTTTGAAACTGAGATTGGCCATGGCACTTAGTGCCATGATCTGGTCAATGGGCTGGAGTTGGACCAAGGGTTGGACTGGATGAGCTCTGAGGGCTTTTTCAACCCAGTCCATTCTGTGATTCTGTGAAACTATAGAAATTCTGTACAAAAAGGGGAGTTTTGTCCATTCAGCCTCCTGATGTAAAAAGAAAACAACCCACAAGACTAAAAGCACTTGTGTTCCCCTCGGTCTAAGGGGGGTTATCTTGATTATTACGCAAGGATCATGCTCAGTACGAATGTACAATAGAAAAATTCCTGCGATCCATCAAATTCATTGCCTGGGGGAACCATGATGACGTCCCAAACAAGTACCTGCATCGTTAGGCCAAGCTTTTTCATCCTGTCCTTTCCTTCTTTGGTCCAAGGAGCAGGTTCTTCATCATCCCTCCTAAGTAAGTAACGCCACACTAAAAACCCAGATTTCCCCGTCTCGGGCCAGTATTTCACAACCTAAAACAAGTTGGATGCAATTCCATCATACACTGTGAAAACCCCTTGGCCGTAACCAAGTGATCTTTCCCACTTCAGCAGGTGAATTCAAATCCTTCTTACCTTATATATTCCGTCGTATCTGTTCCCCTCGACGGGCGCGTATTTGCTGTGTTTGCCTCCTTTGACGTTCCTCACCACCCGGACCGGCTTCCCGGCCCTCCAGTCCTTGGCCTCGGCCCCGCTCTTGTCGTTGATGGGAGCGCTGCAGTTCAGAGCCAGAGCCCTGCAAGGGAAAGGCCCATCACCCGTGTATTTACCAGGCACAACTCTGCATTCTGGAGTTGTGATTCTGCAAAACTTCCATGGGAAACCAGCTACCGAAAGGTAAGAAAACTAACTAGATTACCCAGAGCAATACACTGGTAGGGGCATTGTGCTGAACCACAGCAATGGCTCCCAAAGACCTGGAACCTCCTGCTTCTTTGTAAAAACAATGTAGCCATGAGCCCTGCTTGTTATTTTACATTGTAACACTTTCAAGTATCTTGAATTACACTAAGAATCCTGGGAGGTAGAAATTAAGCCTCCTGGCTGGAGACAACATTTTAAATATGTCGATAATCCATTATGGTACCTTAATGGCCCACCTACTCAAGTCCACGCTTATTTGTAAGAGCAACAGTTCAAAATTACAAGTGATCTGGCCTCCAAAGGTGACAAGAGGCTGCAAAGATCTTCAGGTGACAGTATGAAAACTTCTACTCATGTTTACTGCTCTGCTCCTTAATCTCATAAACTCAGAGAAAAGTTTGTGTTGAAGGGACTTTCCCAGCTCCCCAGTGCCCCCCCTGCCATGACAGGGACATCTTCACCAGCTCAGGTTGCTCAGAGCCCCGTCCAGCCTGGCCTGGGATGTCTCCAGGGATGGTTCATCCACCACCTCTCTGTGTACCTGGGCCAGGCTCTCCCCACCCTCATGGCCAACAATTCCTTCCTCATGTCCAGCCTGAATCCCCCCTCTTTCAGTTTAAACCATCACCCCTCATCCCATCACTACAGGCTCTTGTAAACAGATTCCCGGCTACTGCTAAGGTCAGGAAGGGAGCGTCGAAGTTGCCAACCTGTTCATATTCGTGAGTTTTTGATCACAAGACTGTTCTGCTGTGCGTTTGTTTCCCGAAAGATCGCGCCCTCCGCTCCCCGTATACGTGAAGGAATTTCCATGATCCTGAAACACACACAGATGGTTTTGACAGATAAAAAAAACCCCAATTCAGTAAAAGCAGCAGAGTCCTTTAATTAAGTAGCTTCAATACAGTATTCTCAGAAAAAGCAAAGATGCTTCCTGCGTTCATGCTCCCCAACTCAGTCTCTGGTCCTTTTATATTGTCAAGAGAGAAGAGCCAGGCTCCGCTTTCATAGAATCATTTTGGTTGGAAAACCCCTCAAGATCATCGAGTCCAACCCTTCCCCACCCCTGTCCCTGCCCCATGTCCTGAGAACCCCATGTCCGTCTGTCCAGCCCTCCAGGGATGGTGACTCCAGCACTGCCCTGGGCAGCCTGTTCCAATGCCCCACAGCCCTTTGGGGAAGAAACTGTTCCCCAGATCCAAGTTCTAAGAGGCATTTGGGGTGAAGAGGTGCGGGCAGGTAATGCACCAGCGATTCACAAGAAGAACGAGCAGCAGGACCTGGTGCAGCCCCACGCGGGTCAGGTTTGGCCAGCAGAACCAAACGGTACACGCGGGAGCAGAACTTCTGCTCCCAATTTTGTTCTGAACGCTATTCTGACATAGAAAGATCTGTCAGCACATACTGTGAGGCTGTTCAAACCACGGATGCAATGGAGACCCTGAAAACGCAGCTAAGGACTTGAGGATTAAAAGCTGATGTACAGATATTAAACTTGATTTAAACGACCCTGTTTCTCAGCTCGGCACGTTGGAGTTTGCCTAATTTTCTTCTGAGGAACATAAGTTTCATCAAGACGGAGTAACACCTGATATCTTGTAAAAAGTAATTAAAGCCAAGACTTTGTTTTAGCTACGTGGTAGGTGGGTTGTCAGACATAAATAATGCAGATTCACTTACTATGTCATCTTCATAGCCTCCCGCCAGAACCAAGGAATAAGCGCCGTCGTTACTTCTGCCATGGATCCCCGCTACGTGCGGCCTGTGAACACCGGACTCGCTCACCTGAGAAACAAAAGCACAGCAAGGTTTGCAATGCGACTGCTGTCAACAGGCTACGAACAATATAACCACCACTGCTCTTGAGAATAAGTTAACAAATAACACTATCTAACATTCGGTTTGTATATATTACAGGGTGAAAATTCTTGCCACTATCCTCCAAAAAACTCGAGGTAGGGGAAAGAAAAGTTGTTGTAAAAATTAAGCTGTTGACTATTTCAGTAAATGGAACTTGTGGATATTTTTTTGTGATGTTGGTTTAGAAATGTGCATCTTTCTCACTGAGATTTCTTATTGAAAAGCTCCGGGAATTTCAGAATAACGCAGGTATTAAAATGCAACGCTTGTATAAGGGGATTGGTCTTGAAAGACCTGCAATAGCAACCCTCATCTAATACTTGAGAAGAACACATCTCCACACATCTCCAGGAGAAACTACTGGCAACAAAGATGTTTGGTTTGGGGGTTTTGAGTCACCGAAAAAAGCACTGAAGGAAAAAAACCAACCCACTGGCAACGCCTGGACAATGCAGCATTAGTTATGGAACACTTGACCTGGACAAAGCCAGAATTCTGTCCGTTCTGCTCTTACACATCCAGTGACACACACTCCCCAGATTAACCGCTTCAGGTTTCTCACATGAGCTGGGTTATTCCCGTTTGTCTCCTACGGTGGCTCAGGCCGGTGATTCAGCTCCGTACCTGCACTCGGAACTTCCACATGGTGCCAACCGGGATGCCGGGAATGGGCCCGTAGTGGTTGGAGGGGACGATGGTACATTCCTTCGTGCGACCCACGCAGGCCATACCCTGTGCCAAAGGGTGGGACCCATCAGCCAAGAATTACAAGGAACCAACATGCGCTATTCTTCAATATAAAACGGCTTTTGGTTGAACTGACCTTGCCCCAGTCTCTCCGCGAGGATGAATTAGCAGATGCCATCTTTTGTTTCTTTTTACTGGCTTTTAATCTCTCTCCTGCTAAAACCACCTCGCTTGCGTCATTTCGGCATTCAGGGCAATACCTAAAGTCACCAGTCAATGACAATTAACTAGTAACAAAGCCTTAAATGAAAAGAGAATTTGCTCAAAACATACTGAGTTATGTTACAAATTCCCCAAGTGAAACCAGACAAGACACCAAGACAACTCTCGGAATTAGACCTGTGCTTGCACCACCTTCTAAAGCCATTGCAGATGTGTCAGGAAATCAGCTGATTTCCTAAAACTCATTGTATAAAATGCTGAAACAGGACGCAAGCCGTATATTTCACTATCTATATGCATATAGATACAGTCAGTGAAGTATGTCTATCACCATATATATTTCATATATAAACCAGTACATATTGCCAGCCTCATATGGTGATGGGGGCTGTGAACACCTGTAAGTGACCCACAAAAACCATGATACACGTTAAGCCTGCTGGCATCAGGTTGGCATTTGGTTTACGGGTACCTGCGCTTCTCTTTGAACATGCAAATAGATCCAAAAGCTAGGAAAATAAGTTTGAAAGCCACTAAAGTGATGCTCAAGGAAAGCTATGAAGTCCTACAACACCACAAAAAAGACACAAATCTCTCTTTACAGTCATAATATTGCACCTAAGGGTGAGCCTAAAGCTCTAGACCTCACTTTCTGCTCCTAATTAGATGGTAATTGCGATACCACACACACGTACTTAGAACTTACCAATCCTCATCATCTGGTATACAACTAAGGGGAGGGTTGAGGCAGTAGATGTGGAAAGCCATATCACACTCATCACACATTAGCTGTTTATCTGGATCTTGTTTACCTCCACAGATATGGCAAGCACAAATTCGGCAGGTCTTGTTGGGGTTGTCCTTACAAGCTTTACACACAGGTCCACTTTGTCCTGGAGCCAAGAGAAACCACAGGTTACTTCAGGCTCCAGAAAGCACCAAGATACGCTGGAAATGGTCAAAGAGTCACAGCGACGAGTGTCTTGGACCTTTGATCCTCACAAAGACAATTAGCACAATATCTTTGCAACAGACTCACGTTTTAATGGCCTGGCACTAAGCGGACAAGTACTGCCTGGTTCTTCAATTTTATAGATTTCATCCACTAAAATAATTCTGCAGTCGTTCAAGGAGTCACCAGCTTCCCTGCAAGGAGAAGGTGAGAACAATCAGACAGATCAGACAGCGTGAATCCACATCGGTACCATTCTCCTGCACCACTGGTGTCACGTTGGTTTTTCAGCAGGCTCACTCAGACCTCATGAAAGCTCAAGCAGAGTTGAATAGTTCAATTTATTCCACATTTCTATTCTTTAGGAATTCGCTTACCCAAGTATTATCTTTGCATTCAGCTCCTTGACCATTTTGGTTTCCTTTTTTTGCTGGATCTCCGCATCGTACCAAAAGCCTCTCTCCTTGGGTTCATCGGGGTTGTAGTTGACCATCACCACCTGTCCTACTTCGAGCTGGTGCCACTTCAAAATAGTCCGTGCACGAGCCCGTACGTCGCTCGAACTCAACTGTACAACTCCATTCTCTGGATAACTTGAAGCAGAAGGGAGGCGAAGAGGGACAGAGAAGGTCGATTTACGGACCAGTGCCACACAACAGACAAGAAAACCATGAAGAACGAAAATCTTCTCCCACAGAGACACGGCCAGAACCGGATGGTCCAACTCTACTACTATTGTGTCCCACTTCAACTTGGATATTTCCAAAAACACGATCCCAGCCCCCAGAACTCCCGTTGAATCCCAACTGTAAGTGTAGGGCAACAAGATGCTGAAGGGAGTGGAGCATCTCCCGTGTGAGGAAAGGCTGAGGGAGCTGGGGCTCTGGAGCTGGACAAGAGGAGACTGAGGGGGGACTCATTCATGGGGATCAATATGGAAAGGGGCAGTGTCAGGAGGATGGAGCCAGGCTCTTCTCAGTGACAACCAGTGACAGGACAAGGGGCAATGGGTTCAAACTGGAACACAGGAGGTTCCACTTAAATATGAGAAGAAACTTGTTCCCGGTGAGGGTGTCAGAGCCTGGCCCAGGCTGCCCAGGGGGGTTGTGGAGTCTCCTTCTCTGCAGACATTCAAACCCGCCTGGACACCTTCCTGTGGAACCTCAGCTGGGTGTTCCTGCTCCATGGGGGGATTGCACTGGATGAGCTTCCCAGGTCCCTTCAACCCCTGACATTCTGGGATTCTGTGATTCACAGGACTCACCAATGTAATTACTGCATTAGCCCCGTTCTGCTGTACCTTGTGGATCACTACAATAAAACTTCCCATCAACATCATGACCCAAATGACTTTATTAGCCAAGAAGCGAACAGAACTCACTCTTCGTATTTGACGTGGTATATCACATCTTCTTCAGGAACGGCTGTGGGCTGATCGGGGTCCGCGCAGCTGTCAGTCGGTTCATTTGGCGGGTTTTTTCTGGTGACATTCACAACCTGGGCTTCAAACCACGCTCCCATATTCGTATCACGAGCATCGACCAAGTCATTGATCTACACAAAGCAAAGCACAGCGCTCAGGAAGATGGATTAGCAAATTAAATACCAAATCAAGCACTAATTTCCAAGTCTCCCCGAAGCCTCAACCACCTCAAGAACATCAGCATTATCAAGGTAATTAACACATTGTCTTAAAAATTAAGATTTCCTTTGCCTTCCCAAACCCATCGTGCAGCCCTACAGGTTTCTCAGGTTGAACTTTTAAGGGTAAAATTCCATTGACACCAACACATACAAACAGCTTATTTAGTACCAACCATGACGAGTTACTCTAGAACAGGCTTCCAGAACTGTCTTGCTCATAGTCTGGCAAAGACATCACCAGATCTGTAATAAAATCCATTGAAACGGAGAAGAAAATGGTTCTGAACAGCCGGTTGAGATTTTCTTTTGTTCATTCAAGAACGTTTGGGCTTTGACGAATGCAGTGACTCCAAGCAAAAAAGCAATTAACGTATTGTAGTTTTAGTTGAAAGGCTAAAACGGAAAATATTTTGACCCACAGTGTTGCATTTAATTGGTTTGTGGGTTGGTTGGAGGGTTGAAGAAAAAATTACAAATAAAAAGGAAACAATTGAGGCGTGAAAGATCGTCAGAAATTCTCAGCTACACAGAACCAAATCCCCCCCAAAGCGCAGTTTTAATTCATCTCAGCTGTTTAACGACCCACCTTATAGAGGCCGAAGCCGGGGTCGGTCCAGAGCGGCTGCGCGGCCGTGCCGGGCTGGTCCTGCGGCTCCGCGGCCCCTTCGCCGTTGTGGGAGCTCTTGTCCGATTCGCTTTGGCCGGAGCCGCAGCCGGAGTCGGTGTCGGAGAGCTCGGGCGCCTTGTCCTGAGCAGCGGGAGGAACCGCCGGGCTCTGCCTGACCAGGAGCTGCACGATGTCGTTGAGGCCGACGCTGTAGTCGAAAAGGGAGTGCCCGTCCTCCATCTGCAGGGAGAGCATCGCAAGGATCCGGTTATTTCATTCAACACAGCCTTTCCGGCTCAAACCCACCCCTGGCGCTGCCGTCTCTGTGCGCCGAGAGGCCACGCTGCTCAAACCCATCAGCAATGGAGGAACTTGGCAGCTCTTCTGCATCGCAGCTACTTATAGATTATTCTTCTTACTATTTAAAATGTTCTTTTTTCAATAGGCTTTATCAGCTAGAAGAGCGAGACTCCCACGCCGTGCTAGACTTGCTGCCCAGATTAAGCCACAGAATTCTACAGGATCTGGGAAGGTTTGTGGTGCATTCTGACTTAAAGAACGACAGATCCCCTACATTCCCATCAAGATTTAAAGCTAATTCCACATGCCGTGCAAACTCCGAAGTTCTTTCTGCAATTCAGCCATCCCGTAACACTAACACAAATGAGTCTTCATATTTAATTGTGTACGCTCCAGATTATTGTCACATCGCTCTCTTAAACGCGGTCTAAGTAGAAGCCCAAGAGTTAATCGCCACCTTTTCTCTGGGAAAGCGCACAACTTTCTTCCATTGAAAGTAAAATCAAGAGAGGTTCGATTCAACTTGAAAGCAGCCAATGGCTTTGGAGCGCGGCCAGATGTGCCCTCATTTCACACCCTCGCTAATTTTAAGAGCGTATTTTGCATCGTACGTAGTCAAATCAAGATCCTGCCCCTGCGAAAGTACAGAGGACCCAGCCTGTCTTAATTCCCCTCAAGAGCGCCGAGAAGCGCAACCATTTGAGAGTTAAACTGTCGGGCAGTTGGAAGTTTAGACAAGTTCACCACATAGTTAAGGTCTGACTAAGAAATTATACAGGAAATGATCGTCCCCTTCCAGCCCAAACCACCAGAAAAAGCAACCCCCAGGGCTTTGTTCTCTATCAGTGGGAAACAGAGCAAAACCACAAAAATTTACACTTCACAGGAATCACCATGATAATTCAATTCTGATTTATGGCATAAAATGGCAATGGAACAATCCCTGGAAATCTGACTGTGCAGGAAGCGATCTGGACTTCTTTTTCTGGTTTAGAGATGAAAACTCATTGAGATAGGTGAGAACAAAGCAGAGATGGGTTGTTTCTTCCGAACAGAGGGACGGGATCGCAAACACGGCGCCGTTATCACCGAAGAACATGAGTGACAACAGGTGCGGGCAGAACTGGAACAGCAGAGAGCGCAGGAAACCGCAGGAGCTCGGGGGGCCCTGAGAGAAACGCGGCGTCGGAAAACGTCCCCCTGACACAGGAGGCGGGTTTTTCATTAACAACTGGTTCCCTACCATCATTTCTCAATGTTAACTAATAACTAATCACATTCCTGATGATTCAAAATGCCAAAGCACCAGCGAGCGCGGCGGGGAATGGTGACTAAGAGGTTAGATCACACCGGATAACTGTTCCTGCCTAAAACCGCGCCTAAACTAAGGACTAGTGGAATTCCACAAAGAGGAATTATCTTTGTTAGGCAAGCGCATCCTTCCCGAGGACGTTGTTGCTCCCGCTAAAAATCTGTTTAACCTCAGACGCCCGCAGAGGTTTCTGTGTTGGGAAGTCTGACGGTTGTGAGCGTCCCCCCCTTATCGCTTTATCTACAGCCACAAATGGTTTATTACCACACCCCAATTTACAGAACGGAGATGACACGAGCCCTTCAGATTCTACATATTCCTACAAGCCTCTTTTACTCCTACCTGTCCCCAAGTTTGTTAATTAAAGCTATTCCAGGTGTATTCCCATATCCTACACTCGCACCTGCTAATTATCACGTGCAGCTCGCTCTAATCACCCCAAAATGGAGGGAAATGTGGAAAAAGAGTCTAATTCCCCCCATCTCACAGTATTTCAAATGCGGACTAAACTTGTTATTTCTGTAATTAATGCATTTGAATGACCAACCACTGTTTCAGACGAGTCTCGAGCAGGAAGGTTTGGTGCTACACAGGGTATGGAAAAAGCCTTTGAAAACAGTCTCAATTGTCTTCAATACTAATTTAGACGCGTTACTAACTCACGTGGAAGAAATTACAGCTGTGATAGTAAATATACTGTCGAGAACACAATAAACTACTGAACCACTCAAGATTTCACAGCGAGTTCCGCACCTAATGAGATTTTGATAGAAGAACCTAAAAGTGACGACCTGCTGGTCCAGCCTACAAAGCAAGACCAGAAATGGGGTCTTTACGGCTTCCAGAGCAATAAAGCCCACAAGGCTTGAGAAGTTTTAAGCGCTAGACCGCAAAGGCCGCGGTAACACTGGTGCGTTCAGAGATGCTTCGCAAAGGCAACACACTAGACAAAAAATAATAAGGAGAAACCCACGTTTGCAATTGGGAAAATAAAGCCCACTGTCTGGCTAACTCCTCTCCCTGCAGAGCAGCGGGAAAGGGAGCCGGGAGTCACTAGATGGCAGCAAAATATCCCGTTTTCATGCAAGAAAAATACAATAAAATAAATGATCCCTCCCCAGCTGGCGGGGGGGACAGAGTCTGGGGGGCGGGGGAAGGCGGGGGGTCCCGCAGGCACTCGAGCGGCCCCGCCCCCGCTGCTGGGGCTGTCAAACCCCCCCGGCCCGTCGGTACCTGCTTGCCCCGGTAAAACAGCCGTTGCCGGTGGGGCTCGACCCCGAACACCTCGTGTATCCGCAGCCGCAGCCCCTCCACCTTGGTGAGCTTGGAGAGCGAGTCCACGCGGTGGATCTCCTTCCCGTCCATGGTGCGCACCTGGATCCACATGGCGCCGGTCCTGCTCGGCCCCGGGAGGGAACGGAACGGGGTTAAAGCGACGGGAACCGCGGAGCCCGGTCCGCCCGGTACCGTATCAATGGGATCGCTCAAGCCACCGCGCCGCCCCGGCCCGCCAGCTGCACGCCCCGCCCGCTTTCTACTCCCCCCCGCGCTATTGGTCGACAACCCGGCCGGCTCCAGCAGCGATTGGCTACTGGAGGTTTGGCCCCGCCCCCTCCCACGCTGCGCTAACGGCTTCAGCTGCGCCCGTGACTCTCTGGCCGCCCCGCGGGCGGGCGCCGCGCGCCAACTGTATCTCGCGCCACAATTGAAATGCTCCCTCGGCTCTCGCGGGGGAATCCCCCGCCCCGCGCGGCCCACGGCCCGGCTCTCGCGAGAACATGCAAATGACAGCAGAGGGGCAGCGAGCGGTCTTAAAGGGGCCGCCGCCAGCCGGGGGTCCCCACGCTGTCCCCCGGGAGCAGCCCCCGCGCATCGCCCGGCGGCTGCGGACCCACACCCCGCACACTCACCCCGGGACGGGGCGGGGCGGGAATCGCTCTCGTTCCGACGGCGGAAAAAAAAAACGGGTGTCAACGGCCCCCGCTGCCGCCAGCCCCGAAAGCCAAGCGGGGCGATGCCGGCCCGCGCCTCCGCCGGTCACCACCCCCCGCTCACACCCCCTCCCGCGGGCCCGTTTCGGAGGCGGCGCGGGGATCGGGGGGGTGGGGGGGTCGCTGCCGCAGCCCCCGAGCGACGCCTCCCGCCAACCGGCACCGGAGCGCTCACCCCCCGGGGAGACCCGTCCCGAGCCGGGGGGGCGAGCAGCGGAGCCGCACCGCTAACCGGCAGCTGTCACCACCTCGGGAGCCGCTCCCCGCAACGCTCCCGGGGGATACAAACCCCTCCGCCACCCTCCCGGTGACCCCGGGGGCAGGGGTGCGGCCCGGCGGGACTCACCGGTGTGGCGGTGCTGGAGGCCGGTGCCGTGCTGCACCCGCCGCCCGCGCCTGTCCCCGGGCTTTGGAGTTTGGCGCGGAAAAGCCCCGTGCGCGGCGGGCGGCCGCCGATTGGCCGCCGCTGGCGGGAACGAGCCGGGGGGGCGGAGCCGCCGCCTCCCGGGAACGCGGGATGGGGGGGGGACCCGCCGGAACCGGCGCTTCCCGGGGATTCCCGGCCCCGCGATCCCCGCTCTGCTACCGCGGGGGAGCAGGCAACCCCCCTCCCCCAAATTCCCAAGGTCCCCGTCCGGGAAAGTCCCTCCGGTGCTGAGACCACGGTGCCGGTTTTTATTCTAAAAAGGGGGTCACCGGAGAGGGGACAGGAATGATTCCCCCTGTGACAACCGCTCTCCTCACCTGAGGGGTCGCGTCTCCCCCAGGGAGCTGCTCTCCCTGCTGTGATGCAAATAATCGGAATAAACGGAATAATCGGAATAAACCGAATAATCCAAATAATCCGCAAGAGGCCTCTAACTCCCCAGGCCGTTAGGTCTGGGTCGCTTCTGGGGCTTGTGCACGACCCCGCTCCTAAAAACGTGGCCTGGGTGACATGGCAGAACCGCACACGTGGGGCGCGAGCGGACAAAAAGAGCTGCTCCGGAAGGAGGTTTTTCCCCAAAACTCCTACTGCTACGAGGAAATTAAAAATGATAAAGTTTTCTTAAGATGGCCATCGGATGGAGTAAACTGTAAGCGGGGGATTACCATGAGGTTTCTGAGAAAAGTCGGCTCCAAAAGAAGCACAAAAACTGGTGGTTGGGGGGGAAGAGCCGCCGGGGTGGGAGAGCGGGAATGGCGGCGGGTTGGGCGCTGCGGCACAGCCCCGGCGGCACCGCCACCCGAGGCCCCGGCGGCCTGACCGCGCACAAAGAGAACACGAGGCGCCGCCGAGAGAAATGCAAAAACTGGTATTTCCCGTGTTACACCCCGCCCCTGCACCCGCAGAGCCGACCTCGCGCGTGAAAACGCACCAACATCGCCAGGATGCAGCACCCCCCGCCCGGTTTGCAGGCAGCCGGGCTGAATACACACCACGCTCAAAGCCTCCGGAGCAGCGGGCGCCTCGTCCCGATCCCCCTCCTGCCGTAGGATCTGTTGGGGATCCCGCGGTTAAGCCCCGGCTCGCAGGTTGGAAGTCGCTGGCCTAGATTAGGTTAGTACCAAAGGTTAGGCTTGTGTCACTGCACAAAAGCCGTGAATCTGACCTGCGACCTGCAGCGGTCAGGCTTCATTTCCGCGCAGAGCTGAAGGTTTTGCAATGCCAGAAACTCATCTTTTTCTCCTTATAGATGCATCAGAGTCTTAACCTTGACCTTCCCGCAGGGTTATCAGACGTTACAGACCTGGCAAGGAGCAGGAGCAAAGCCTGAGTATTGGAAAAGCCATTTTCACCCTCAAAAGGAGACGTCACGTGCCTAAAGCATCTCAGGTTTGGATCTCCCAGCCTAAAGTTCAAATCAATGTTGCTCACCAGCGCACCTGGATCCATATTCTGCCACCCACACGTCCTGTTTCCAGAGGAACCCACATCCCTCATGGCTTCCAGGTGCAGGGCAGTTTAATAACAGACTTTTACTACCCTCTTTCTGCCTTTTTTTTCCAGCATCGCTTCCATCTCTATAGTAAAGTGCTGTAAGAAGGTCAAAAAAGCCACTTTCAGGTACAGATCTTCAGTGTGTCCCATTGGGCTGACGTACATTAACTGTATATTTGAATAGTTACCTATTCATGTCACACACACAGGTGCTAAACATGTTTCTGAGAGCACCTTATTGCCTTGCGTTCCATCTCGTGTTCATTTAACAATAGACACCCATGGACCCAAACACACAACACAGTTCCCATCCCAGCGCAGGGGACGTGGTTTTACCGTAAGACACGGGCTCTTCGAGGAAAAAGGCTCCGGCCGGTTGTTGTGCGTGACTCGTAGCACCCCTAAAACTGTCAGCCCACTTTCTCTAGAAACCCTTAGTCACCCGGTGAACCCACACCGCGAAAAACCGTGCTGCATCCTCCATGCTGTTCAGTTGGGTCTACGGATCACTTTAAATAAGGCTCAAATCTAGATCATTCTAGTAGTGATTTTGTAGAGGTTAGATTATATATGCTCTCCTTTTCAGGTCCTCTCTTCTGTTAAAACTAGAACATTGCTGGAGTAACTGAAGACATTATTTGGTTGTATCAGTTACCTGAGAGGCTGAGGAGTCTGAGTTTCCTCCCTTTCAGAGTGTTTGATGCGTTTCTTTGCTCTGGAGTTCCAGTTCTGATTGAAAACACTCTTCTGCCATCTGGTAAAAGCCCCACGCTGTGAGGAAACAATATCTCGCTCCTCCTGCCAGCAGGGAGATCCAGTTTGGTTTATGGAAACTTAACACATTGTTGAATTCGTTTGCAGAACGATGTGGTTAACAAGACAGAATTCTCAGTCTCCCAGCCCATGGTTGTGTTGTTTGGAGTGAAATTATGGCACAAGGTTTTTAGGAGAAACCAAAGTCCAGGCATGCACTAAGATCGGCTGATAAACGTCATTAAAACAAGCCTTGCATGTTGAAGAACTGACAACTGATCTCATCGGTTCCAAGGGGGCCACATTTACCCTTGGGTGGGCAGCACAGTGTCCCCGTTACAGTTCCTGTGATTCACAGAACACCCCTTACAATGCTTCTACAGCACTTTCTGGGAAAAATAGCAGAGGGCTGGTCCTACAAAACCACAAGAAGCATCACAAGAGGTGCAAACACCTTAAATGATGAAGAGGCTCATGGTAACAGCAAGTTGCAGAAAGCCAGCTGGGTTCGGGGATGCTCAGCTCACCCCTGGCTCCCCTCCACATGCACCAGCTGAAGAGGCCACATCCGCTTGGTTCGAGGGATTTGTTGGGGCTCAGATTCATCTAAAAGAACAGGGGTAAAGCTGATGAAACTCCAAGAGTGGGGGCTGCGAAAGAAGCCTGTGTTTGATTGCTGGGGAAGCCAGAGTGGGGGTCTCAGCGATGGCCTGAGATGGACAGGACGCTCTTGGCAGGCCCAGACGCCATCCACTCTCTCATCTACCAAAAACCAGCCTTATGTCAACCACCCCAAGGCTGCCTGAGGTCTGAGACAAGAGGGAGGAGCAGATGGGTGTGTAGAAAACCAGTCTGCAGTCTGGTGAACTGGGAGAGCAGCCAAGGCCCCATCAGGCTGGTCCCTGCAGTGAAAGCAAAGCGAACGGGGGCTCGGGGCAGAAACCTGCCCCTGTTTTCGGGTAGGGGAGGTGCTGGAAGGGAAGAAGGGGCTCGGGAGCCTCCAGGTAGCTGGAGACACGCAAGTCCTGTGTGTGCGGGTGCAGGTGAGGGCAGCAGAGAGCTGCAGCGCGCCCTGAGCTGCTCTGAACACTTGGAGACACCACGGGGGGTGGTTGGGAGGCAAGAGCTGGGCTGAAGCTTTTGGTACCTCGCTGGAGAGTTGTTTGCAGAAGGACACAGCACTGTGCAGGCTGTTGCCTTCAGAGATCGTCAGGCAAAGTCTGGGGATAGAGATGGGGTGGCACAGGACAGGATCCAGCAAGGCGTCACCTTCTGCCGCGGTCCTGCCTCCATCGCTGTGCTCAGGATCCAGACCAGCGCTGCGGGACCAGCTCAAGGATGCCCAACAGAGCACCAGCAACTGCTGCGGCTGGCAGGACAGAGTGCTCCGAGTTGCTGCGAGCAGCTAACACCATTTCTGCCACCGCCACCCCAAGGACCACTTGCTCCCAACAAGGGGAAGCAATGGGGGAGAGAAAGACGGGACCAGGAGAAAGCAGAGGCTCTGGGAAGTGGAGATGTCAGCAAACATCTTGTGGACCTTGCACAGGTTGATTTGTCCCCTCAGAGGGCTCCAGACAACATTGTACTGCAGCTTGTACAAGAGGAACACCTGAGCTGAGCAGCGCAGAGCAGCTCAAGCAGTTTGCTGGATGCCCAAGGGCTTTGCTTGACTTAACCAAGGAACAGAAAGCAAAGCAACGCGTGCCTCGCCCTTGAATCGGCTTTTCTCGTGCCTGCACCTGCCCCAGGGAAGGTGACCGAGGCACCGCGGCGGGTTATTAATGGAGTAAATGCCATGGAAGATCAGTAACTCATTTCCTTTGCAGCACATGAACACTTGCAGGTGGGCGCTCCAGTGTCACATGCGGCCTCTGGTCCCCAAAGTGACAATGCTGAGCTGTGACGCACCACAGGAATCCACACAGGAGTGGGAACACAGAGCTGGAGAGGCCTCAGCCACATGCAGACCCCAGGACGCAGCTGAAATGAGAGCTGTGAGCCAGCAGACGAGCGGGGTTTCCTGGCTCCTGATGGGCACAGGAGATGGGGTTTACATCTGGGAACCACCGAAAGGATCTGCCCCATGTCTTGATGACACAGCGTTTGCACAAAGTCACCGCAGCCACTGCCACGACGCTGCCTCTTGTGGGAAGCGCTGCCCAGTGCCACAGGGCTCGTTCGCTCCGGCCAACAATTCCCTTTCTCTTCCCCAAACGTGTTTCTCTGCTTCCTCCTACGCCCTTCCCACGCCCACCAAACTTCTTAGAACCGATTTTATCTCAGCTTTAAGTATGCGGTGTTTATACAGTAGCGAGATTCACAGAAATGATCACGCAAGCCTTTGCTCTGGAATTGCAAACGAATTTTCAGTGTTCTGCCATTGCAGGCAGGAGATCCAAGCATTGGGACTTTGACCTAGTAACTAAAGCTACACTTTAGATATTAAACATTGCCTCATTAATTATAATTATCAACGTTATCTCAGGCAAACCCTGTGACACTTCTGCTCACATTCGTCCATGCTACAAGCCCCAGGGAGGTGTATCATGCACATCGCGCTGTTCTACCCACCGGGGTGATGAAATACAACCTGCCTGATGAGACTTTCACCATCACCTCCACAACTGGCCTGCTCAGGCCCTTCACGCCCACAAACTGTTTGCATCATTGACACTTAACCTGAGGACGCGGCCACTCTCTGTATGCATTCAGAAGAAAATTAGGATTGATTTCTTGATTCCTAGTTCCTGAAAATAAAATTACAAGATCATCAGATCTTCAGAGGACATAGAAGAACATCTATTCTCTCCCCTACACACATCACAACGTATAAAAGCCACCGTGTGATACCTACTAATCAGCTTAAGTTTTAGTACGAGACACCGAGCACTTCAAAACTGTGAAGGGAATGAGATCAAAGGAGGGACCGTGCACAGGGAGTCTGGCAGATGAAAGGTTCACAGGTGACGCTACAATATGAAGTTTATGTCACACAGGCAAATACACAAAAGGTCTTCTCAGCAACGCACGTGGTAAAACAAGAAGCAAAAGCCACAATTTGTAGTTCACAGCGGACATGAGGAAGAGGCCTTTTCAGCCAACGACTCCACGATAAATCTGACTCAAGTAAAGAGGGGGATTCCTTTGAACCTCAAAGCTGGGAAGTGGCAATTGTCTACATTTTTGTCACCTTAACAGCACATTTTCAAAAAATGTTGACAACCCCCTGCTCCCGCTGCCTTCACGGCTTTTTGTGGGCAAGACAGAAATGAGACTCTTGTCTCCTGCATTCACCGGCCAAAACAAGGTGACTCAATCACTTTAATAGCTTTAGAAGACTTCAGATAATTCTTACCTGTGCCACAGTTTCCTCCCCCACTGATCCTGAAAACAGACAACAGGAAGCTTAATTGATGGTTTCAAACGAGTTTTTGAGATCTGAAGATGAAAAGGCACAAATAGAAAAGCAAAGCCTTAGACAAATTTGTGTTACTGCTGTTGCCATTCAAGAGCCCCAACTTCCTGCAGCTGGACTCAGAGTCCTGCATTGCTGGGCCCTCTGCAAGTACAAAAATAAAAGGTAAGCCCTATCTTGAAAATCCCACCATCATGTATTTGCCAGGCAAGGGCTGAGTGGAGAGCACATCTCACTCCTGGGGCAGCTACAGCACCCGTGCTGCGGGGTGGGAGAGATGTGCCAAGAAAACATCACATCCAAGCGCTGATTCCACATCACAGCCCCCATGTCCTGCTTCTCTGGGACTCCCTGACAACATCTGCCATGCCAGGACCAGCCCAAGAGCAGGTGTTGGTGTGGACTTGCCAACCGTGCTACTGGCTGCTAAGGCAGCTGCTCTTCGGAAAAAGCCAAGTGCTCTGAGATGCCCTGGCAGGTGCGTCCTTCTTAGAATCACAGGATGGTTTGTGTTGAAGGGACCTTAAAGCTCCTCCAGTGCCCCCCCTGCCATGACAGGGACATCTTCACCAGCTCAGGTTGCTCAGAGCCCCGTCCAGCCTGGCCTGGGATGTCTCCAGGGATGGTTCATCCACCACCTCTCTGGCCAACCTGGGCCAGGCTCTCCCCACCCTCATGGCCAACAATTCCTTCCTCATGTCCAGCCTGAATCTCCCTCCTTTAGTTTAAAACCACCACCCCTTGTCCTGTCACAACAGGCCCTGCTCAAAAGTCTGTCCCCATCTTTCTTATCGACCTCTATCAGACAAACATCAGTGGACACACAGTAGCAAGCCCACTCCTCGGCCACCACGTCCCTGGAGGGTCCCCGATCCCCGAACACACCTCCCGCCCCTCCCTCTCCCACCCACTCCCCATTGGCCAGGCCCACACCTGCAGCATCCCGATTGGCTGCCTCGGCAGCTCGTCAGGCCCTGGGGGGTATTTCTGTGGGGCGACGCCCAGCACTCGCTGTCCCGTCAGTGCTGGGGTGCGCAGGAGCCGGGTAAGGCAGGGCTGGGGGGAGGCGGGTTTTTGGGTTGCTGGTTTGGCTTGGGGCTGGGAGGGACCCCCCAAAGTTGCCCCTGGCTTCCCCAGGGGTTCTGCACCCCTCTCGGGGATGGAGGCTGGAAGCTGGGCTTGGAAATGGCTCCATGCCCAGAGCCTTGGGCTGGGAGCAGTGAAGCTAAAACGTCCCTGCTGAGGGGGTTCTGTACCCCATGCTGTGCCCGTGGGGCTTTTCCAGCTCCCCGGGGAAGCGCAGAGCTGTGTGCTGTGTCTCTGCTGCTTTGCCCCATCTGTGCATGGGGGTGTGTCTCGTGCTGGGCTTTTGGAAGCCAAAGGTGACATCTTACAGTGTCACCTTGAATCTGCTGTGCCTTGGGGAAGAGCTGAAAGGCTCCAAATCCATCCCCAAGGGTTTCTTCCTAGCCCTGAGATGATTTCTTGGTAACGCTATGGGTGTGATTGAGGAGCTTTGGGTCTGAAAGCCCTTTCCTGCTCCCTGAAGATCCAAGACGGGTCCAGAGGAGGTGGCCCTGGTGCCCAGCCGTGCGGGGACATCCCGTGACCGCACCAGCCATCCCCGCCGGCTTTGGGCAGCGGGACCAGCCATCAGCTGGGCATCCCCTTCCTGTTGACAGCGCTGCCAGGCCTGCCTGTAGCTATTTCACATGACAGTTTGGCATGATAATAGCGTTAACGAAGGGTGGCGTGACTTGACAAGGTAACTTCTTGCTCAAGAGCTCCGTGTCTCTGCAGATGGAGGCCCTGTCAGCTCCAGCTCTTGGCAAACTAGCTCAGTGTTTCTCAAGACGAACAGGGTTCTTAAATGTGGTCGGCACTACCTGAAACTTGTGTGGCTGTGCAGGACTTCAAAGACTGAAGCTGGTTCTGCTGAAACTTCCATATGAAAATGTGTGTTGAAGAGCAAGGGCCATGCTGCTTGCTCTGCAAGTTACAGCTTCCATCTGAAACTGAGTTTTGTCCTCATGGAAAAACTGGTACATGGAAAGTACTGAAAAGCCCAGAGGCTGTTTTAAGTAAATTCTCTCTCCTCTTTCCTAAAATATCTCCAAATTCTAATAGCCTGGATAGCTTTTATGCTCGCTGTCCCAACCTAGTGGTGGCCACTGACTGTGGTGCTTAATTTCCATCGGAAGTGTGTGTGGGGCAAGGGTGGCTTTAATCTTTGAGGTTAGATGGACACCTCTGCCAGCAATTCTGAAACTTATCCTATGGTCAAAGCTGAAATCTATCTGATCCTCCTCCTAAGACTAACTCTGCCCGTGGAACATGTGCGAACGATGCCTGGGCAGTGCCCTTCCCACGCAGACACCCACTGACCCAGTTCTGCACTTGTGGTAACTGAGGTTATCTGTGGCAAATCTCAAAAAGAATCTAAGTGCTTTAACCACAAATTAGTACCCTGATAAGCCCTCCCTGCTCCTATCTAAAGCACTAAGTTTAGCTTTCTTTTCCTAAATGGTCATTAAGGAATTGCCAGCTAAGCTATAGAACGCTAGCTACGGCTCGGTCTGTCTTCCCACAGTAAAATATGTTTGGAGGGGAGAAAAGGTTCCTGAACAAGATCCTACCTCTGTCTGCAGGGCAATGGAACAACAGGCAGGGCTTCTTTCACAGGGAAAATAAAAACCTACACAAGTTGAAGAGCTTGTTTTCTGTAGGAACCAGGGAGGTGCTCACCCCAGCAGGAAAGCACTGGCTCCTTTGCCAGGCCAGCATGTGGCACCGGCGGTGACAGCACCCGGCAGGGAAAGGGACAGCAACTTGGCAGCTGTGGTGCCATCACCCTTGCTGCTTCACTGAGTTGAGACTTGTGCCAAATTGGGCAATGATGAGCAATTAAGCTATTGTATCAAACTAAAAATGTGCACGGAAGAGTTCTTTCTGAAACTATGTAGTTTCAAGAACTTCCTCCAGCAGTGACCTAATATTTCTGATGTAGCAATGGTATGAAATCATCTGATCATCGTTTTCATACAAAGCAAACTGTAACCAAAGCAAACGGTGATGCTGGTTCTGCCTGGTGATTCCCACTTGCGGCCGCCCCGGCTCGAAGCTGTGCCTTTCTCCAAAGAATTCCGAAACAACCGCCCCGGCGCTGCTGAGCACTGTGCTTTCCTGCCCTCGCTGAAGTAAAACAAGGTCTGCTCAGCGCTTTTGCAGGGCAGAGACTAGAAAGAGAAAATAAAACCATGCTGTGGGCTCCTGAGCACTTAGTCACACCACAAATGCCAGCGTTGCAACACACCCCATTCACTTCTACACAGAGGAGAGCAAACCGTGACTGCGCTGCATGGACTGTCACCGACACAGTTGCATCTGTAATTAAGATGGGCTGCCAGTGCTTGAAAGGTTGATTCTAAGCTTATACCAGGTTTTACATCAGCCAAGGAGTTACTCCTGACTTATGCCAGCAACTAGAGTCCTCTCCTCTTGTTTTGGCTGCGGTGTTTCTGTGCTGACACCAAGGCCAGCAAGACACTCTGAAGTTTGAGTTTTTCCGCGTGTGTCTAGAAGTAAAATAACTGAGCAAAGCGATTGTTTGCAATGGTGTTGAAAGAGTTGGGCTTTGCCCTCTGACAGGGACTGACTCAGTCTCTTTGGCTTAAAAAACCCAACAGACTTGCCCTGAAGCAGTGCAAGAGGAACAACAACTCACTGAGCAAACCCTGTGGACTTTGGGACTGAGACTTTGCATTTAAGCTCTGCTTTTTTTTTTTGGAGCAGTTTTCTAGAAGTTCTCCCATTCTGCTAAAGTTCAAGGTGTATTTTTGCCGTGCTGTTAAATCCACAGCCCCCTGGGCAGGGGGTCAGCAGGAATGTGCAGAGGAGCGTTGGCTCCAGGCTCGAGAGGCCGGAGGTCCCGAGGTCTGTGACAACTTTTGTCATTGATGTGCAGCGCTTGGCTTGAATCCCACTAAAATGCTGAGTAATTGCAGAGTTAATGCTGCAATATTTGACACCCTGCCAAGTTACCTCCTGAGATGACTCCCCTGTTGTATCCATAGTCCAGGGCTAACAAATGCTTGTTTCACTACTTCTTCCCCAGTTCTCTGTTCCTGTTTCTGCAGCAAAATAAGAACCTTACACAAGTCAGAGAACACAAGAAACAAGACAATGGTCTTTGTGACAAACCAGACAAGTTATTTTGGGTAGAGCCTGCCAGTGAGCCTGGAGCAGAGCTTGGCTTGGGAATCCGGTTTGGGAAGCATTTTGGTTTGGGGATTTTTCCATTGGAAAATGCCCTAGCAATTCTAAGAAGAGGAATTAAATGCTAACGGACACAAAAGCGGATGCTGCACTAAAGAACAAATATGCCAAAACCCATGGCATGCCTGACTAAGGCTGAGAAGTAATCCTGGATACACATTCAAGATATTGCACAATTTTTATACTTGCACATCTTCAATCCCATTATGTAACGAGAATACTTCTGAGATTTGGTTTCGCAGGAAGCGAGGAGAGATTTCCTGCCCAGCTGGTCAGTGGGACAGGAACATGAGTTTCAAGGTAGCCAGTCAGAGCTGTCACATCCTCCCCAGAGCTGTGACTTGGTGCCAGTGGGAAAGTTGATGTCAGTTCCCCACTATGAGCAAGGGCACAGCGGGACCTCTCTAAAATGACTCACATCAAAATGTCCTTTGCCAAGGATACTCCAGAATGCTCTCAGAGGAAAGGGGCTATGAATATTGTTTAAGAAGGTAAAATATGCCTATTGCTGTAGAAAATTACTTATCCTACTGTCCGACATCCCGCTGCAGCTGCATTTCAGGAGGGCTTGTCAGAAGGACAGTAACGTGTCACGATCGAGTGAGACAATATTCAGTGATTCCCACCGTTAGCGTCATTTCTGCAGGTGCATCTTCCAAGCGCCCCAGCCCTTGGCCGGCAAAGAGCCTGCGCAGTGGGAAGCTGAACCACAAGCATCTCCAGCAGAGAAAATGCCTGACCTGAGAGTTCTCACCCACTTCCAACCTGCAACTTTGGCATCAGCAACAAAATAAGCAGGACGGTCATTTAGTTTAAAGCATTTGGTTGTTTTGGGATTGAGGGGGGTCATCGAGTACAGCCCTTGTCCTATGTAAATATTTGCACATCATAAATCATGGAGTCTCCCAAATATCTTGGTACCTTTACAAGAAAGATGAGCGATGCCACACTTCGTTCCTAGGATGTGCTGAATGATGGGTCCCAACTTTGCCCTCTGCTTTTCACCAGTTTTGCTAAGACTTTAATTCACTGGAGGAAATTAAGTCATGCTCATGCTGTTATACTCTTGTTTTTCCTTTCAGCTGCAGCTGAGTTCAGTATGGAGTCAGAAAAGACCACAAAACAAGGCCTACCGAAGGTTGAGGAACAGCAGCAAGCGGTAGGTGCCAGGGCAACTCGCACTCTAACAAGCAACAGTTCACCTGCTCACAGATGTGCTGGTTAACTAACTGTCAGCACCTCAAAACCAGGCTGGGAGGAGCAGAAAGATCAACCATATAGAGCTGTGGCTAAATCTAAACTCAGTTAATAATGTTTTAGCTCAAGAGAAAACTCCAGAGCTGGCTCAAGTAATGCAAGTGATTCTGAAACACGAGCTGATCTGGGTTTGGTGCCGAAACCCAGTGTGACTCTGAGTTCAGGAGCTCAGAGCTTGAAATCTTAATGCTGGCCTGTCTCTGACTTGCTGGTGGTCTTTGGATGAGTCCCTTCGACTCTGAGTTTAAGAAGGATGAGGAGATGGACTCATTGTCCCCTTAGGACCTTTTTGGATAGACACTTGGCTTGTATTCACTCACCAGCCCGAGGTTGGGTCTCTAATGTCACTTATTTCTCTTGGCTTTTAGAGCGTTGTCAACCGGGTAACCAGCTTGCCCTTGCTCAGCTCCGCATTCAACCTGGTCTCATCTGCCTACAACCACACCAAGGAGACGCATCCTTGCCTCAGCGGTGTCTGCAACGTGGCCGAGACCGTGGCTGCGGTGGCGGTGGGCAGCGTGGTTGGTGGGGCGCAGCCCATCCTGAACCAACTCGAGTCACAGAGTGAGTGAGAGGCTGGAGGGACCCTTTCTACACAGAGGAGCAGGCGGGGAGGGGACTCTCATGTGCCTGTTGGGTGACATCCAGCCCCTACGGCACCTCGTTCTAGTTACTTGTAGCACCGAGTCTCCTGCTTAGTGAACCCACTGAATTTCATGGACATGAAACTGTTATTGGCAGAATCAAACTTTGGCTTCTTGTCTGTGGTTATTTAAGTCACTAAGCAAAAACTCCTTGTTTTTCCATTGTCACTCCAAGCTCTGTGCATCCCATCTTGGATGTAGCTCAGTCTGCCTCATCCCAACGCTTTTCAACCCTTTAGACCAATCATCTCACCCACCGGGGCAGGTATTCCATGCCCCCTGGAGCAATGTGGGAAGGCAAAATGGAGAATATTTGAACCTGCCAAATCACAGGGTTTGTTCACTTTTTACCAGTACATCCCACACCACCCCAGAATAATTCAGTTTGTTTGGGGTTTTTGGCTTGCTTTCACGAACGTGTCCTGAGTTGGCCATTGTAAGGTCAAAACCCCCCTCCCCGAATTGGAGAATAAACTGGTACCTGTTGTCTTTTCCAGTTGCACTTGTAAATGAATATGCCTGTAAAGGACTGGATCAACTGGAGGAGAACTTGCCTTTTCTTCAACAGCCAGCAGATAAGGTAAAGGCTTTTCCTGGGGAAGCCATGACGTGACCTCTTCTCATACAGAAAACCTGTTTCGGGGAGGGAAAAACTTATTTCAGAAGAATAAAATGTATTTTTCTCTGCCTCTCCCTGTTGTAGGTCATCTCAGACACCAAGCAGCTGGTTTCCACCAAGGTGATATCTGCTATGGATGCTGCCTGTGAGGCGAAGGAAGCAATGGCTGATAAAGTGACTGAAGCTGTAGACCTCACTAAAAATGTTGTTGGGGACAGTGTCAAGCTGACCAGGTCAGTGGTCACCTCCACTGTCCACAGTGCCATGGAGGCCGCCCAGGGTGCCAAGGACCTTGTGACTCACAAGGTGACCGAGGCGGTGGATCTCACAAAGCACATGGTGGAGGACAGCGTTGGACTGACCAAGTCCGCAGTCGCTTCTACTATTGTCAATGCCGTGGAGGCTGCTCAGGGAGCCAAGGACCTTGTGACTCACAAGGTGACCGAAGCGGTGGACCTCAGCAAGCATATTGTGGAGGACAGCGTTGGAATGACCAAGTCTGCGGTCGCTTCTACTATTGTGAATGCTGTGGAGGCTGCTCAAGGTGCCAAGGACCTTGTGACTGTCAAGGTGACCGAGGCGGTGGGCCTCACAAAACACATGGTGGAGGACAGTGTTGGAATGACCAAGTCTGCAGTTGCTTCTACCATTACTGCTGCTGTAGGGGCTGCCCAGGGTGCCAAGGACCTTGTGACTAACAAGGTGACCGAAGCAGTGGACCTCAGCAAGCATATTGTGGAGGACAGTGTTGAAATGACCAAGTCTACAGTCGCTTCTACTATTGTCAATGCCATGGAGGCTGCTCAGGGCGCCAAGGACCTTGTGACTGTCAAGGTGACAGAGGCGGTAGACCTGACCAAAGGGGCTGTTCAGGATGGTGTTGAGAAGACCAAATCAGCGGTCACTTCTACAGTCACTACAGCTCTGGATGCTGCATATGGCACCATAAGTAGCAAAATCAATACAGCCTTGGAGCAGAGCAGAGAGGCCATCCAGGAGGGAGTGGAGAAGACCAATTTGGTGGTGAACAACAGCATCGGCAAAGCCAAGGCCGTGAGCCAGGCAGTGGCTGGTGGGGTGGAATCTGTCCTGGGTATGTCGGAAGAGCTGGTGGATCACTACCTCCCGATGACCGAGGAGGAACTAGGTGAGAAAATGCTTAGCTGGAAGTTGTAAACGCAAATCCCTTCCCACGTGACTGCGAGAGCCATCTTCTGAAGCAGACAGGTAGCTCTGAATTTGTCACCGAGCTGGCTGCCTGTCAACACTGACTTGTCACATGGAATGGGACAGAGTTGAAGTGTTTGCTGGCTGGTCCTTGCCCGTCAGCCTCAAGGCAAATAAACACATGGGTGTGTGCTCCAACCTATCAAGTCTGCTTATTGGAAGAGAACACATTGAGCAGGGACTAGCCTACCTTTAATACCTGAGCAACTACAAACCTCTACTGTTTACACAGCAAGCTTCAGCCTTCACGCTTTACTAATACCATGGGTGATCTTACCTCTTCCCTGCCTCCCAGCTGGGGGAGTGGAGCGCAGCTGCATCTCTGTTCTTGTTTCCTCCAGGTAAGCTGGCTGCTGCCGTGGAGGGATCCGGAATGGCTTCTGTGGAGGAGCAGAAACAGCAACGGAGTTACTTCGTGCGTCTGGGCTCCCTCTCTAACAAAGTCCGTCACCGAGCCTATCGCCACTCCCTGAGCAAATTGCACCGTGTTAAGCAGCGCACCCAGGACGCTCTCTCGCGACTACAGCTGGCAATAAAACTGGTACAAACATGCTTTTTCCTTTTTCCTCCTGTCTGTAGTCCTCCTGCTCTGCTATCCAGATGGAAGCTCTTCCTCCATCCTGCACCAGCTACGTGTCACCTTGGATCCCTCCCTGGGAGGGAAACACTCGTGCTTCTCTGTGTGTGCTTGCAATACAGCTCTTCCTCTCATTTTTCCCATCAGATTGAATCCGTGAAACAAGAAGTTGGCCAGAGGCTTCTGGATGGGCAGGAGAAGCTCCATCGGCTGTGGGTGGAGTGGTGCCTGACTCAACCCAAAGGAATCCAAGTTAAAACTGCCTCCCAAGCAGAGGTATCCCAAAAGGGTGTACTTCCCCAAGCCTCTGGTGGCTGCTGCACATCCCACCCGCCCCAGTAACTGAGCTGTGTCTCTCTCCCAGCAGGTAGAGTCCCGCACTCTAGCTATGCTGCACATCATCACCCAGCAGCTACAACCTGTTTATGAGAATCTGAAAACCAGCATTCAAGGCCTCCCCAGCAACATCCAAGAAGCTGTGTACCAGGCCACTCGAAATATCCACAAGCTCCACAGCTCTTTTGCCAGTGCTGTGTCTTTCCAGGACCTCTCCAGCACCACCCTGAGCCAGAGCCACGACTACGTGGTGGAAGCCCGAAGGTCCCTAGATGACCTGTTTGAGTACGTATCTCAGAACACCCCCCTGAACTGGCTTGTGGGTCCCTTCCGAGCCAGAGCTAAAGTGTCACAGGACAGCAGAAAGCCCGAGAAGAAGAAAAATAGAGTGACTGAGATCAAATCAGCCACGCTGGAAATGGCTACACCACCAAAGGAGGAGACTAAGACACCTGAAGAACCAAAGGGAGCAAACAGGACCCTGGGGGAAGGGTGTGAAGTGCTGGAGAAGCTGGAAGAGAAGGCAGAGAAAGACCCAGAGGTGGCAGTGGCTGCAAAGGAGATAAAAACTGATCCACCAGAGGAAGATCTCTGAACAATTCCAGCTCTTCTGGCTGGGACAGCATTTGGTCTTTTTATCGTGTGTCCAACTGCAAATCGTGTCAAGAGTGCCTCCTGCTCTCTGCCTGAGCCAGGCTGAGTTTACAGTGAGGCTTAGTTTGCAAGGACACTTGCTAACCGACGTGGGATGATTCCATATCCTGATTTACTCTTTTTTTTAAATCATGCTGCTGCACTGAAAGGGAAGATGGGGACCTGTCCTTCAGCTTTTAAGTCAGCCCAGCTCTGTGTGCGAATGACAAGTCATTGCTGAGGCAATTTGCGGAAGAGAAGTTGTTTTCTCAACTTATTTTTAATGTTGGATTTGTGTTTAATTCATCCAAGCCGCAGAGGTCTTGAGACGACAATGTGCTTGAGCTTTGATACCATTTCCCTCCTTCTACAAGTTTAAAAATACACGTTACAGACACTATTTCCTCTCTGCCCATTGTGCCTCCAGAGCAGCTCAGCCCTGCAGACCAACAGCTCGGGGCACGGGGCCGCTTCCCAAAGAGAAACTTCTCTTTATGGATCAGCCAAACACTTTTTCTTTCACAGAGAAACACTTAGCAAGGTGGGATTTTCTTTTAAACACTCCCGTTTGCAGTGGAAACTACTCCAAGGCTTTTCTGTTTGTGTTCAACTCCATGTACGAAATCTTTTGCAGCCATTAAGAAGGTGGTAAATGAGGCAGCTTTTCCCGGGAGTTCCTCTGCCGTGGTGATAGGATCTCCTGCTAAAATAGGGGAGGTGGGTGCGGGTTATTTTCCCAGCAAATAATGCTGTGTAATCATTTCGAATGTAACTTATTTTGATAACTATGTCCTGGCATGGTCCCTGTGCTAAGGCTGGAATGAATGGCAAGCAGACTTTATAATAAATAAATAAAACATGACCTTTGTTCGAAGACATACCAGTTTCTTGTGCATATCTAAAGCTGTAGCATTATGTCCCCTGTCCCACCCCTTAGAAGTATGTAGTTAATAAATCACTGTCTGGGCAGCTTGCTGGAGGAAAAAACCAAGCACTTCCAGCAGGTCCCATGCTTTGCCTCCGTATTAAGCAGAATAGTAGTGTCATAATTTTGTCCTTACAACTTCTGCCTGTGCTCTGGAGGCTCAGCTGCACCCACATCTCCCAGCCCTGAGGTTCCAAACACCGACACTTCACAGAAGTAACGCCAACCGTCTCTCGCTGGAGACAAAGGCGGGTTCTCGGACCAAATCCACCCTCAGCCGCTCGGCTTTAACCCCTCCGGGTGCTCACGGGGAGGACGCCGGGCCGGGCTCTCCCGTCCCACGTACCGGGCCAGGAAGCGGCAGCTCAGCCGGGCCGAGCCGCTCCTGCCCGGGGCACCCGGGCACCGGGCCGGGCACTGCAGGGCTGGCGCGGGCTGCCCCGCTCCGCCCCGGCCGTACCCGCTCCGCCCCGCCGGCTCCGCCGCTTCCTCGTGTGCCAGAAGCCTCCGGCGGGGCGAGCGGTGCCCGCGGCCCCGGGCCCGTCCCGAGCACCAGCCGCACCGAGCGCTCCCCGGGCAGCGCATCGGCCGCAGGTAAACCGGCACCTTCCTCCCCTTCCCTTCCCCTCCCGTCCCCGCCGCGGGAGGCTGGAGGGCCGGGGGAAGCCGTTCCCATGGGGCCCGGCACACGAACCGGAGCCGAAGCCGAGGGGCTGCGGGCGGGGAGGCGGCGGGAAGCGGCGAGAGGAGCGGGGCGAGGCGGGGGCGCAGCGGGAGGAACGGCCGCGGGGGGCGGCCGAGGGAGCGGCTGCCGGTTCCAGCGCCTGCCCGCCCCTTCCCTGCCTGGTCCTGCCCTCCTCTTCCTTTCCCTACCGCCGTTTCACTGAATGAGAGGTTTCTGGAGAAAGTGGAAGCAGCTTCCTCCCGGTTCGGCC
Source organism: Patagioenas fasciata (assembly GCF_037038585.1). NCBI lineage: Eukaryota > Metazoa > Chordata > Aves > Columbiformes > Columbidae > Patagioenas > Patagioenas fasciata. The sequence goes on along the minus strand of NC_092546.1, from coordinate 3,147,376 downwards.
TGAACTCGTGCATTAGGCAATCAGAGGATTTTTATGAGATAGGAAGAGAAAAAAATGAAATTATAAAGTTTCCCCAGTTGAGAGCTATTTTGGGCATTCGCTGGCGCTCCCTTTAAATAGGGAAAGCTTTTGCAGCAGCCTCAGTGCCTGTGAGTGGAGTCTCTCTGGCTGCTGTGGACCCTCCAGACTCCAGCTCCTCCACTCCAGACAAGTTCTGCTGTTTAATTTAAGCCCGGTCAGAGGCCTGTGGTGAGTGCGGGGGTTTAAGAAGGCTCAAGGAATAGATGTGGATGGAGATAGAATGTCCATGATCACGTTAGGCAGTCTGAGAGAGGATACATGCGGGTTATCAACCCTGCGCTTGAGTCCTCAACTGCCCATCGCAAGGAGCTCACGAGGCCCCTGGAACCAGTTGCCTGGAAGTGACAGACACTTGGATTTACCTAAATAATTAGTTCAGCGATTATTTTAAACCAGTTGTAATTAATGTGAGGATTCCCTCAGCTCCCCACATTGCTATTTCCAAACACTGCCCTGTGTTCTCCTCGCAGATTCCCCAGGACACGGACATCCCGGTTCTGAGAGGAGCCCCTGAGCAGCAAAGAACCATCGCTCGTGTGGTACCTGAAGTGTGACCAGACATCACAGGGGAACAAACCTTCTCTCCGAACTCTGTAATATGCTTTTTCCATCTATGCTGCTTTGGTCCATCACCTGGGCCACCAGCTGAGATGGCACAGAGCGCTGAGCTCCAGCCAAACTTTGAGGACGTGTTTAATTTTCTATCCCAGATGCCAGAAGATAAAGTCCTCAGCAACACCAGCACGGAGGCTCAGGGGGTGACGCTCAGCAGCATCCCAGCTGAGGAGCAGGAAAACCACAGCTCTGCCATCAGCAGTGGCCCAGGTGATGAATTCCAGATGCTGAGATCTCACGAGGACGTAGTATTTCTCCCGACGGCCAGCCCAAACTACGCGGTGAGGAGTTCCCCGGTGCAGATTAGAGGCAAGTCGGACCTTTCAGGCCCACGGACCCTGCATTCCTCAGGGAGTCCCTCGCTCTCCAGCTGCTTCGAGGTCAGCGCATCGCCGACAGTTGTTTTTGACACCCACGAGCGCGCCCGCCTGCCCAGCCGGCTGTGCGAAGGGAGCACCGGCGCTGCTGGACAGCCTGACGGGGACAGACAGAGCCATGGCCTGCAGGAAACAAGCTGGGCCAGCAGACCCAGCTCTCACCCCGGGCAGGACACGGGTGCCCAAGTGCCCTGGCCAGAGGTTCTGCAGGTCAGTTCATGTCGCCCAACTCTCCCCATTCCTGAGATGCAGGTGCCCACGCCAGGTGCTGTGAACCACCCTGAAGAAAGCAGTGATGTTTCCAGCACGCTGGCAGCAGAACCTCATGTACCAAAAGAATGCACAGACAAAAAGCAAGATGGAAATGAATCATCTACAGGCCTTCCTGACTTGAGAGCTATAGTGGATCCTGGTCCTCCCCACACGTCCATGAGGGACTCATACATTCCAGCAGGCACTTCTAACTCCACATCTGCTCCCATTTCAACCTGTTCCCTTCCTCCTACTACTTATTCCTCCTCCTCAACCCTTCCCTCTCTTCAGAGAGCTCCTTCCAACTTCTGTCCCCCTCCCCTCCACTCATTGCCCTGTCCAGCCTGGCCTGCTCCTCTCCAAACTGAGGAACCAATGCCCACATCAGAGCCAGACAGTGGAGAGTTGAAGTTCTACACTTTTGTCGTCCTACACGCTAGCGAAGATGAGCTTGTTGCCCAGCGGGTCAAGAACCTGCTGGAGAAGATGGGTGTTCCTAACGGTGCCATGCTCTGCGAGGACTTCTCCATCGCCGGCCGCAGCCGTATCACTTGCTTCCAGGATGCTCTGGAAAACTCGGCGTTCATCATCCTTCTGCTGACCAAGAACTTCCTGTGCAGCCAGTGCAGGTTCCAGACAGACACTGCTCTGATGGAGTCCATCCTGAAGCCATCCAAGCGCGACTCCGTCATCCCTTTTGTGCCCAAGGAGAACCCGCTGGAGCGGAGTCAGATTCCCAGCGTGCTTGGCACCCTCACGCCCCTGGATGAGAACTCTCCCATGTTCTCCAGGACTGTGCAGAACACCTTCAAGCCCAGTAGGATCAAAGAGAGAAAAGACATGTGGGCTCTGATGCAGAGAAGGAAACTGCAGCTGTATGAGGAGCAAACTCGGCAGCAATTAGCTGCTCTGAACCTGGGCTCCCTTCCCCAGGTGCCTCTATCAGCAACACGGCCGCTACTGCTGGAGCAATCGTCCCACCAGTGGGGTCCCCCCACTGGGCACCCCACGCCTGCCCCGGTGGGTCCCTCTCCTGTCCAACAGCTCCAGCTCCCCTTGGGCCACTACACCATGACAGCGGGTGCAGGTGCCACACACCTCATCATCCAACACGCCCGAATGGTGCAGATCGGGGACCACAACATGATGCAGGTGGAAGCTGCCGCAGCGGGTGCACAGGACAGGGATGGTGACACCACTGGTGCAGCAGGTCAGCCAAGGCCAGACACTCAGACTTAATCTCAAACCCTAGATTATAGCGATTTTTCTGGGACTGGGACTACTCTTATTTCTCTGTGGGTAAAAGGTGCTGCTTTCCTGGAGCACAGGAGAAAACTTCCCTCTTTGTTGCTGGACAAAAGAGGTTGCATCCTCCTGAAACTGCTTACCTTGTTCTTATTTTCAAGTAACTGAGAAAATGATTTTCCTGATTTTTGGAGGCTACTGGAGGGTTTTATAAATAAATTTTAATTAATTTATTTGTTTCTCTGGTTCTTTCCTGTAGAATTAGCAAAGGGGCAGTCTGGGATATCAGGAAAGCTCTTCTGTCTGTACCTCTGGGGTGCAGGGAGATGGCACAGAAGGTTTGTTTCGTAACCTGCTGCTGAGCAAACCATTTGAGGGAAATGGCTGTGCCACCATCCAGCGAGACCTGGACAGGCTGGAGAGCTGGGCAGGGAAAAATTTAATGAAATAGAACAAGGGCAAGTGTAGAGTCTTGAATCTGGGCAGGAACAACCCCAGGTTCCAGTGTAAGCTGGGGAATGAGCTATTAGAGAGCAGTGTAGGGGAAAGGGACCTGGGGGTCCTGGGGACAGCAGGGTGACCATGAGCCAGCACTGGGCCCTTGTGGCCAGGAAGCCAATGGTACCTGGGGTGGGTTAGAAGGGGGTGGTCAGTAGGTCAGAGAGGTTCTCCTGCCCCTCTGCTCTGCCCTGGGGAGACCACACCTGGAATCTTGTGTCCAGTTGTGGCCCCTCAGTTGCAGAAGGACAGGGAACTGCTGGAGAGAGTCCAGCGCAGCCACCAAGATGCTGAAGGGAGTGGAGCATCTCCCGTGTGAGGAAAGGCTGAGGGAGCTGGGGCTCTGGAGCTGGGCAAGAGGAGACTGAGGGGGGACTCATTCAATGTTTACAGATATAGAAAGGGGCAGTGTCAGGAGGATGGAGCCAGGCTCTTCTCAGTGACAACCAGTGACAGGACAAGGGGCAATGGGTTCAAACTGGAACACAGGAGGTTCCACTTAAATATGAGAAGAAACTTGTTCCGGGTGAGGGTGGCAGAGCCTGGCCCAGGCTGCCCAGGGAGGTTGTGGAGTCTCCTTCTCTGCAGACATTCAAACCCGCCTGGACCCCTTCCTGTGGAACCTCAGCTGGGTGTTCCTGCTCCATGGGGGGATTGCACTGGACGAGCTTTCCAGGTCCCTTCAACCCCTGACGTTCTGGGATTCTGTGGATTAACTCATTTACTCTTTACAGTGTCTGTTGGAATCCTTCGAGTGCTTGGATTTCTTTCATTTCCCTATTTTCTCTCCTCCTCGTCACCTTTGGTCGAATAGGTGTTGTGTTACTGCGATTCCTGTCACACCGCACTTGCAGCCACCAGCACAGCCCCTCCCCTTGGGAGAAAACCCAGACAGCACAGCTTTCTATTAATACATGTCACGCAAAAGCAGTCAACTGGAAGCTGCTTTAGCTTGTAAACAACCTTCACACAGTCACATCAGGTTTGTTGGGACGGGAGAAAGGGAGAGGGGAAGACACGCAGCAGAATGTAAAACACCACAGGGTTGTGAGGGGTTTTTTAAGCTCCGCGTGTGAGCTGAGAGGCTCAAAGGTTAAAGGGAGCAGCCGCCACTTCGGAGCCACAGCCCAGTTTGAACCGCAGGTTGTCCCACATTTTCAGGGCTCTCTTTGCTGGAAGATTTGTCACCAGGGCCGTGTTTTCACCACGAGAACGTGTGTGTGCCTGTGACCCTCTTGTTGTCCCCCAGTTTCTCTGGGAAGCTGGGAAATGCTGACACAACATCTGCATCTTTATGCCCAGGCCGCTTTCTTCAGAAATGCTGATCTTACAGCATCAGGAGGCTCCAGACACAAGACATCCATCCAAGGGCCAGCTCCACGAAAACCTCAATGGATTTCTTAACGTTTTGCACTTCTAAAGAAACCTGCTCATGAGGCTTTATCGGCAAGAAGGCCCGTTACCAGTATTAGGGAGAGAAAAGCACATCTTAGGTTTTAAGAAAGGAATAGAAGGCAGAGATTTTGTTCGTGGGGTGCACAGAAGGGCTGTAGCCACCCCCATGGAAAAAAACCCACAAAACCCCTTCACTCTCTGCCCAAGATAATTATTTGGATAACAAAATCATCACTGAAACGTTTCAGTGCTCCCCACAACTCCTCGTTCTGCCCCACATGCTGGAAGCTGGCCCGGATCACACTCACAATAAATGCAGACTGTTCACTGTAATTACCCCTAAATTCATGCAGCGATTTCTCCCACCCAGTAATTACTATCAACATTTAAGTGCTGGCTCCTTACTACGTAATTAGATTATTTCTGTGTTGAAGAAGAAAATATGTAATGCCTTTTTCTAGCACACAAAGTATTGTCATCCTTGAGGCTTTTCTCTCCCCACTTGCAGTGCCCACAGGGAATTTGAGTCAGCAGAGCAGCAACTTTTCACAGTTTCATCCACATCAAAAGATAAGACAAGGTGTACAAAGTGGTGCTTCCGTGTCAGCGTTATCCTTTTCCAGGGGAAATGGTTGCAATTGCAGCACAGATGAGCTTTGCCCAGGAATAAATTCAGATAGAATGAAACAATCACAGTATTTCGGTACCCACGAGTGTATCGGCCCTAGGAAACAAGCTGAAAATAGAAGCTTACCAGCAAGAAGTCCAAGGCACTTGCGTTCTAGCAGCCATTTTTTGTTTTATTATTTAAAGTTAAGAGCGCTCAACAGCTCACAAGTTAACAAATTCCATTCCTGCAGTTTAGTTCAGGTTTCAGCCGCAAGGAAAATATAATATAGAATGTAGCTAAACTAACTCTGCACTTTACAGCTCAATAAAAGTTAAGCCTCCTTGCTTTATAAATAAATGTTATAGTTAACACTGCAAAAATGTAACGGCAGAGCTGCGATACCTTGAAGGGGCAGAGAGCGTCGGATTATCGAGGCGTATGGATACGCTGGCTTATAAATACAAGTAGAGAAGCTTCAGTAGCATATAGCGCATGGTTGTTCTATCAGCGTTTCTGCTCTCCCAGCCCTGACCTTTCCCAAAGCTCAGCGGCAGTTGCTTCACCCCCAACTGTGCCCTCTCCACCCTGCTCGGGGCCAAGAAATGAGCCCCCGGCTGCCAAGGCCCCGTCACTCCCCTGCAAGACCATAAACTGCTGGGACAGCAGCGTGTTTACCAGCGCTGCCACCACCGAGGAGGGCTCTGCTCATGGAGGCGAATCCCTCCCATGAGACCATGGGTTTCAAGAGAAAAACAAGTTGTGTGCAGATCCTAATGAAAGAAGGGAGCTTGCCCAACCAGTAGCCAAAGAAGATTTCAAATTCCGTCTTTGAAGTAGCACCCTCCTCAGTAAAGTTGCAAAAAAGAATTAACAGCCAAACCCAGATGCTAACAACTGCCTTGGTGTAGGTTTTCAGGATGGGGTAATTAACAGAGCCCACTGGGCTGATACTAATGAACCTCAGAAGAACAAGAAGGCACCTTGAACTGTCGTTTCTTTCTTCCTTCAGACCACCCTCATGCAAACATGCCACCAACACTCACTTGCTTTAATAACCCTCCAAGCACCACCCACGCTCCAAGTACCTCTCATCCTAGAGGGCTTGTGAGAGCCTGTCCCCAAAAACTGGTTCCAAGTGCTCTGGTTTGGCTCTGAAACCTGGATCCATCCACACTGCGCAGCCCAATCCCACTGAGCTCCGGGATCTCCGTGCGGAGAAGGGAGCGAAGGTGCACAGAACGGGCAAGCTAAGGGCCTGAACATCATGGTAGGGTTTTGTTTGTAAGGTAGCAGTTTCTCCTCCCCATTCATAAACCCCAACATCTATCAATGAAACTATATAACCAGAACTGACCTTACTATATCTTACAGGGTTGAAGAAGTCTTGCAGCATAGATAGGGCCTGGCTCTAAAAGAGAAGAAATAACCCAGCTTTATGCACAATCATTGAAATCTCAGGCTTTTAACACCACTTGCTACTTAACCAACCAAGGCAGAACCAACGAAACCGTCATCAGCACACCCAGCCCTACGGCCACACACAGGGACGGCCTCAGAGAGCACAGGCCACTGGGCTGTGAGACTCGATGTCCCAAATCTGAGAAGGGGGTGGGGAAATAATTAGTTGGAAGGTATTTTATTCCTCACTTGCATTGCTATCTGCTCAGTATTTGGGATGGGAAGGCGAGAGCACGTGTGTGATGTGTAGCTGCTCCAAAGCTTAATGCTGAGTTAATCCAGCACTAAGGGGAGAGGTGGCGGGTCCCAGGGAATCTCCGTTTTCCGTCGCAGGACAAGGCGGTTGGCAGGGGAAGGGGCAGGGGCTCCAGCCTTCTCTGAACACAGCGCGCTGGAGAGATCTGGTACCCGGAGACACCAACCACAAGGGACAGCGGGAGCTCTGCAGCCTCCTCCTCCCCTGCCCCTGCGTGTCAGCTCCACGGCGACACACGAGGACAAAGCTCGCAGCCCATCTCAGCACAGCGATGGCCTTCGGCACCAAGGTGAGGCTGGCCTGAGATCTCAGGCTTTGCGGGGTGAAATGGGTGACAAGCAAGGCTGAGGATGTCACCTCTCCCTAGTGCAGTTCAATGAAGGCTTCCAGCTCCTCGGGGATGAAGCCCTTGTAGGGAATCTTGTGCTTGTCCAGGGCGCGAGCAGCAAGGCACTGGAGGGTGATGTAGTTGAAGGGCTGCATCATGCTCTTGGTGAGCAGCTTCTCATCCAGCAGCTCATACGCCGTCTGCTTGAAGGCGTTGGTGGCGTCCATGTGGGCTCCGGCCTCCATCAGGGCGCTCATGATCAGCGGGCAGTTGTTGCGGGCGGCGACGTGCAGCGGGGTGTTGTTGTCGTAGTCGCGGCTGTCGGGGTCGGCCCCGCACTCCAGAAGCAAGTTGACGACGTGGAGCGACGGGAACTTGCCCACAGGGTAACGTCCCACTGTTGTGGTATCTTTGTCCACTGCCATATGCAAAGGAGTGAAGCCGTTCTTGGCCCGGGGGCTGCACTTTAGCAGGCGGTAGATAGTCTGGCGCTTCTGGTGTTCCTGCTCCGGGGTGCACTCTACCTTCTCCAGCAAGAAAACCAGGTGGAGGATAATGGCCAGCGTCTTGGTGAACTGCGCCGAGTCAACTACAGGGTCCTTGCCGTGCACAAGCGCCCTCTCCACCTCCCGGACCCCTTTGCTCAGCACTCCCATCAGGTCCGAGAAGCCCAAGTGAGTAGCTAAAGTGCCTTTGGAGCGATCCTGAAGCACGTAAGAGAAAAGCTCGGCAAAGGAAAGGAAACTGCTGGCAGTCATGGGGCTGAGAGGCTCCAGGTTGCCTTGCTGCATGTCCAGAGCGTATTTCCACAGGTTAATGCAGCGCTCGAAGTTGCCGGAGTCGGCGTAGACCGCTCCTCGGTATCGGATGTAATAGGATGTGTCTGGGTGGGAAGGGCCCAGGATGCGCTCTCTGATCAGCAGCGCCTGCATGCGCATCTCGTCCGGATCCGTGATCAGGGCTTCCAGCTCCTCCAGAGAACTCACCTCCCGGGAATAGTCGTAGGCCAACACCAGCTGCCGGGGCTCGGGTTTGGGCAGGTACTGCCCACCCTCACACCGAAGCTCCATCGCCCTTCGCCAGTACTTGTGGGCTCCCAAAAGGTCACGTTTCTTATCCACAAACGTAGCCCCCAGCAACTCCAGCGCTTCCACAGCAGCCTCTCGAGTGCAGAACACGTTCGGGACCTGCTGTTCATCCTGACTGGAAGCTGAGGCACAACACGTCTCTTCATCGCAGCCCTGAGGGTTTTCCTTGCCGGCGCTGCAGCACCTCTGACGGCTCCCACCTGAGGCACAGGTCCCGTTTTGGCTCCCCGCAGCCTCCTCCTCCTCCTGCTGCTGCAGCCCCCCTTGGATGAGGTACTCCACGATGTTGGTGTGGCCGGTGACGCTGGCCGCGAGCAGCGGGGTCATGCCGTAGCCGTCCTTCTCCATGCGGGCTTTGGAGCGGAGCAGCAGCTGCAGGATCTCCAGGCTGCCGGACTCAGCGCAGTCGTGCAGCGCCGTGTTCCCCTTCACGCTGCGCCGGTTGACGTCGGCCCCTTTCTCCAGCAAGTACCGCGCGATTTCCCGATGCCCTTTGTAGCAAGAAATCATCAGGCAGGTGTGTCCGTGCCGGTTGGCGACTTCCAGGTCGGCCCCGCGCTCCCCGACCAAGTAGCGCACGATGTCCAGGTGCCCGTCGAAGCAGGCGGCGCGCAGCGGCGTGGAGTTGGTCAGCGTGGTCTGGTTCACCGAGGCGCCGTGGTCCAGGAGGCTGCGAACCACGCGCAGGTGCCCGGCGGCCGAGGCGGCCCAGAGCGGCGGGGCCCCCTCGATGGTCTCCCCGTCGAAGCTGACCGAGCCGCCCTCCTCCACGCGGGCCCCGCAGTGATCCAGCAGGTACTCCACCACCTCCAGGTGGCCGTGCCGGGCGGCGATCAGCAGCGGGGTGCTCCCTCCCCCGGGGCCGTCACCCCCGCCCGGCCCCGCCGTCAAGGCCTCCAGCTCCTCCCGGCTCCGGCTGCCCAGCAGCTTCTGCAGTAGCTTCAGCTTCCCATCGCGGGCCGCGTTGTACACGGCCGTGCGCAGGTCCATGGCGACCGCAGCTGGCCATGGACCGGCTGCTCCCCCCCGGGGGAAGGAGCCCTGCGGGGCCAAGCGCCCGGAGAGAGACCCCCTCACCTCAGCGAGCAACCTTCAGCCTCCCCGCCCGGCCGCCATCTCAGCTTGTGAGGAGAAACAAAATGGCGCCCGCGCGGCCGCAGGGGCGGGGAGCGAGGAGGACGATGGGAAATGTAGTCCCGCGGCCCAGGTCCCCCCGCGGGAGCGGCTTCGCGCGGACTCGGTTTCCCGGCAGGCAGCGGGAATGGGGTCGGGCCGCCGGGCCGCGCGGGGCACTCTGGGAAGTGTAGTCCCGCCGTGCCCGCGGGGCCGCCCCGCCCCGGGGATCCCGGCAGCGCCCGCCTGCATTTCCCAGCGCGCCCCGCGCCGGGTCACGCAAGGGCTGCTGGGGCGGGGGGGCGCAGTTCGCCCCGTCCCCGCTCAGAGCGGAGCGGCCGCGGGTCCGACAGCCCGAACAGGACCGGGGGAAGAGCCCCGGGTGCGTGAGCCCCGGGGTGGCCCGTTCGGTGCGATCTGTTCTGTCAACGTTGTTCTGTAACTTCGCGGGTTGTGGGAATTCCACGGGAGGTTCGATTTCTGTTAAATTCCTTGAACCGGTTGAACTTCAACCACAACAACTACGCGTGTGCCCTTCCGACGTGGTTTTAATTTAATTAATGTAATCAATTTGGATTTGTAAGAACTTGGACAAGACGCGCTGGAGGCAGCAAACCCGGATTTGTTCCCTTTGGTCCCTGTCACAGCACAAGATGTGCAGGTTTCTCTATTCCCAGATGATAATAAACAACTAGAGCCAGGGAAAAATATTCAGGACATTAAATAACCTGCCTTAGATTAGTGGAGCTTCAGTTAGCAGAGCCTATTTTTAGGGCATAAGTTGAATTTAAGTGGCTCTAATCTTTATACGGGGAATTGGCGCAGGGTTTCTCCTGTTGTGTTGTATTTATAGCTGTTTATTCTCCTTTCCAGGGAAATAAGATTAGCCTCGTTATTCCCATTATTATTCTCCTGTCTGTCATTATTATTCAGTCCATCCATCCACCCATTTCGTTCTCGTCTGGAATTACCCAGGATTATCCTACTAATGCGCGTTGCCTGCGCCCAGAATATCGCTTTTGTTGCTAAGAAACTGCTTTTGCATAACAGCGTGGGCCTGATTTTCACCGGAGACGGAGCCGCCGCCACCGGGTCCCCACCAGCCCAGACCCCGAGGTGCTCGGGGACACCGCGGCTCTGTGCGTGAAATTAAAAGGAGGAAAACACGTCATTTTCTCCCGCACGTCCACGCTGTTTCCTGCACGCTGGGATGGCCGCACGTGCTCCCATTGAAGAGAAGCTGCCAAATTAGTGAATACGGTGATTAAGTTATAAAAGACGTACCCGTCGTTAACCAATTGACGTGAGATAAATGCCTTCTGACCGCCTGCAAGATGAGAGGATGTTTGTCAAGTTTTAGATCCTTCTGCACTACAAGAGGGAGACAGAAGATGAAGTGATACATTGTTTGGAAGCAGAGTGCTTGGTTTATATTTAGTAATTAATAGTAAGTAATAATAACTACTAGTAATAGTAAGAAGCGAAACAATTGTAACTAACATCATAAATTATTTCTTAGTATAGATGTATGTCAAAATCTTCAAATATTGTAATGCATATGTAATAATTATGTGAATATAGCAAGGCAAGAGCATCTAGGCATTGGAGCACTGATGGAGGATGATCCCCAGAGCCCCCCAGCGCTGATGAAGAATGCCGCTTACCAGTATTAATGACTCTGCTGTTAAGTTTATTTCTGCATTTCACTGTGTCCCCACCTCAAACGTGCGAACACACACCTGTGATGGAGCACAAAGTGACTTCTGATGAGTTCACAGCCATCAGCACATGTGGGCTGTTTCAGTGCTAACGTGTGAGCCCTGTCTGTGCCACAGCTCGCACGGTGTGAGCGTCTAACGGCCCAACACACGCACGGGCTGTTTTCTGCGTCCCCGTCCCCGCTTGGCAGCACCCGCGTGTGAAACCCGCGGCGCTCGGGCTGTTTGTGCTGCGGGTCAGGGCGCAGACACGGTGACATTTCCTCTCCCTGCTGCTCTCTCGCGTTGCCATGGTGATCAGATGCACTCGCACTTTTATCTGAAGTATCTATTAACTACAGCTTCCTATTAATTTCTCCTCCGTAGAACGCATGTGGAATTCACCAGATCACCAGGTAAGCTTTTTAGGTCCCAAAATTACACGGGAGCCTGCCCCCAGGTCTTGGGCGGCTCTTGGAAATATCACAGTGTAAAAGCAGCTGATTAAAATGTTTGGGGTTTGGTTTTTGGGTTTTCTCCACGAATAAAGAAACTGCTTAGTAATGAGAAAGAGAATAAAGAGCACAAGGGGTCATGTCACAACAGCCTCTCCCTGTAGATCCGGGAATGTGAAACGTACTCACACCTCAGGATCTTGTCCCCAACCCAGCTCTAAATGGATTATTTGGTCTTGGAAATCATCAGATCATTTTGGTTGGAAAAGACCCCCAAGATCATCAAGTCCAACCATTCACCACCCCTGTCCCTGCCCCATGTCCTGAGAACCTCATGTCCGTCTGTCCAGCCCTCCAGGGATGGTGACTCCAGCACTGCCCTGGGCAGCCTGTTCCAATGCCCCACAGCCCTTTGGGGAAGAAATTGTTCCCAGATCCAACCTCAACCTCCCCTGGCGCAACTTGAGGCCGTTTCCTCTGCTCCTGGCGCTTGTTCCTGGGGAGCAGAGCCCGACCCCCCTGGCTCCAAGCTCCTTTCAGGCAGTTCAGAGATCAGAAGGTCTCCCCTCAGCTCCTGTTCTCCAGCTGAACCCCCAGGTCCCTCAGCCGCTCCCATCACACTGGTGCTCCAGCTCTCATGTCCCCCATTTACACCACGTCCTCCTCCAGGCCCCGGAGGCTCCGCTGAAGGTTTCCTACAAAACGCAGATGAAGCCCCCGGCACTATTCTGAGATTATAGAGGAAAATTAAATACCCACCAGAGGAAAAGAAGATAAAAAATGAGACATTTTGACAGGGCTGCCAGATTGTGTGGCAGGAGGGTTAATTTTTTTCGAAACTGCCATTTCATTTTCCCTTTCAGACAAGCGGAATTACGCAGTTCTGGCTGCTGCAGGAGTTGCATAATTTTCTTCAGAGAAATAATGACAGGGCACTTAAAACGCCAGTGAATGGATGGCTGAAGTACCAGGCAGAGGCTTGAGAAATCGAGGCTGAGCCCTCACCTTTGCTGGAGGCTCCTTTTGTGACCTTGGGCTGGTAATTTAATCTTCCTGTGTCTTATTTCCCTGCCAATAACATGAGAATAATAACTGCTCTTTATCCGTCTTGCTTATTTAGACTCCAAACTCAGAATTTACAGTGTGCATTTTATGCGCTTATGGGGCAACCATAGCCAAAGAGCTCCAATTGGTGTTAAAGTGTCTGGGACAAGCATAATATACAATGTAGATAATAATAAATGGGCTCGGATATGTGGTTTGAACACTTTCAGCACGAAAGGCTCAAGAGTTCCTAACCCATCGTTCCACGTCTCAAAATGTGGAGAAGTTTGTGCTAAGAGTTCCAAAAGCACATAAAGAATTCAATAACAAAGTCCACGCTGATTTATTGAATCCCTGAGCTCCTTCTGAGAAGCACGAGCAGGTAATTTAGATGCCCGCAACGTTCCCGGCAAGGTCTCTGTGCCCAGGCTGTCCCCGCACTGAGGGGCGGCCGCACACTGAGCCGAGATCCTCACTTATTCCAATTTAAAATGTAGGTTTGCAGGCAGCCGTGTACCAGGTTTTTACCCATCTCTGCAGCTTTTAGGGGTTTGTCTGATTTCCAGAAGTCAGAGGAAGGTGACTCCTTGCTACTATGCCCAGTGAAGACAAGATCTTCTATACAGTTCAGCAACTACATGAGAAATTTGCTGTAGAAAGGGAACAATTCTAAAAATAGCGAGAAATGGCACCATGACATTAGCAGGAACAATGACCCAATACCCAACTTGCCGCAGGGGCTCTTGTCCTGTAACTACCTTCATCATTAAGGCTTGTGATGACATTATTTGCTGCGCTTCTACAGGGCATGAGGCCACAGCTCCCTGGAAGGGAGGATTTTGATCAGATGAACGGGCGGGAGAGACGCGTTGGGTAACACTAAATCAATGGAGTTTCATTTACATTGGACACCAGCCTGGCAATTCCAACGTTAATGGTTGCGCTGCTGCCCTCTGAATTTTTGTGGCTTTAATGTCTCAGCAGGGGGGGGTGGAAGAAAAGGGGAGCGCGAGTCCTTCTTGCTTATGATCTGTAGGTTTTTTCTTTCATGCCTCACCAAAGGACGGTGATTTGTACCGTCGTTAAATCCTTTTGGCAATGGGTTTCCTCGGATAAGTGTCGCTCTGCTCCCGCCTCGCCGATTATCTAAGGTGATAATAGCAATAGTGTCTTTGGATCCCTCCCTCTCCCGAAGGGAACGGACAAAAGGAAAATGGTGAGGGAGCAGGCTTGGACATGAGCTATGTTGGCATTTGTGGTGCCACCAATTGCCACACAAAACCCACGAGGGACATAGAGACTTCTCGCTAGAGAACTAAGTTTCCATCTTCCTAAAGAGCAGGGATGACTATTTCCTTCTCCAGAGGAACCGCAGACTGGCCTAAGAAGCAGCAATAGGTCAATGGACACGGAGGAAATAGATCCTGGGAGTCCCGATTGCTGCTCAATACCAGCTGCAAACAAAGCAGCATTAGGACCCGCTAAGAACCTGGGTGTTGTTGACCAGCTTTGAGGATGGTAAAGTACGTTTGCGAAGTGCAAAGCACAGATTTGGAGGGCAGTGAACTGTCTTCTCCAGCTCGCAGGGAATTGTCCACATAGGGGTCCGGTTTCAACATAAGGGACCTCGTTGAAGGTAAAGCTGAAAGGAATTGGGTTCCTAAATCACATGTGCCATAATAGCAAAGACAAGTGTGCAACGCTGAGCATGTCCTGTTTAGGTTAACAAAGCAAAACACAAACAAAAAGCTTTAAAGCACCAAACCCCCAAATTATTAAAGACATTTCAGTACTTACTTTTACCACTGGCCTCAGCAGGATTCTGGAGTTTCATTTTCACACCTAAATACCTTTGAGAATAGAGGCTCTGGGTGGTATTGAAAATTTGCCTTTTTCATTTTCTGAAGCCCTGTTGGAAGCAAAGGGCTGGACATTCAAAGCAACCCCCCCTGGGCATCAACGTACACACAGGGTCTCAGACAAGAAAGAGCTGGAGGTGCTGGAGCGAGTGGAGAGAAGGGAATGGAGCTGGTGAGGGGCTGGAGCACAAGTGTGATGGGAGCAGCTGAGGGACCTGGGGGTTCAGCTGGAGAACAGGAGCTGAGGGGAGACCTTCTGATCTCTGAACTGCCTGAAAGGAGCTTGGAGCCAGGGGGGTCGGGCTCTGCTCCCCAGGAACAAGCGCCAGGAGCAGAGGAAATGGCCTCAAGTTGCCCCAGGGGAGGTTGAGGTTGGATGTGGGGAACAATTTCTTCCCCAGAGGGCTGTGGGGCATTGGAACAGGCTGCCCAGGGCAGTGCTGGAGTCACCATCCCTGGAGGGCTGGACAGACGGACATGAGGTTCTCAGGACATGGGGTGGGTTATGGTTGGACTCTGATCTTGAGGGGCTTTTCCAACCCAAATGGTTCTATGATTCTAACACACACTTAGCTTTCAGCTCCGGAGCGGCAGCATTGTGGACGGGTCCCGCATCGCGGTGGCTCCCGCAGCGAGGTGCAGGTCTGGGCTGGGTGGCAGGCTATGATTTGTTGTCACCTTTATAAATCAGAACAACAAAATCACTAGTCTTCCACGCAGAGCCAGACCCCCGAGAGCCGCGCTTCCTCCTCAGGGACATCCTTCTGCCAGCCTTCCTCAGTTCTTCTCATTCTTTCCACGCTTGTTTCTCATTTCAGGGATGGATGCGGCCCTTTGCAGTGAAAAAAAGCAACAAAAACCAAAGAAACAAACCCACAGTGTTCTTTGTGAGACTGTCAAATCTCACTATTATAGTCTGTCCGATTTTGTGACTGCACCTTTGAGTTTCTGCTCCATTTACTCACTCAGGAGACTATATATGCCTATAAAAAATCGGATAATGTTTTTTTCAGGGATATCAGAGCTCAGCAGGGTCTCCTTTTTCCTTACCCTATGATAAACTTCTCCAGGAATGCTCTGTCAACCTGTCTATCCCTCCGCTGTATTTTGGTCTGACTAAAATAAGCAAATGCAATATATACTCCAGAACGCTAGAGAAAAGGCATCAGTTAGCAAAGAAAACGATAATGATAGTGCCGGGTTTCCTGGAATCCTGCTGAGAGACTGATTTAAGCAAGAAAAACAAAACCTTTTTGCTGTTTCCTTTCCTCTGAATTTGTTGACGAGCGGTCTTTATTTCACCCCAGGTTTAGTTTTGCGTCCACAACCCGGCTTCTTTCTGTTAATACCTCGCATATGGCACAAATAAGGTGTGACAGGACAATGCTGGCTCACATCCACAGGAAGGATCTCGCTGTATTCTGAGCCAGGTTTGCTTACCTCAGCCGCCGAAATCAAACAAGAGCCGGCGGCCTTCCCGTCCTCAAACCCTGTTAAATGTACTTTTGTAAGCAGCGCTGAAATAAAGAAAGGAAAGGAACAAAAGTATCCTTCGAGCGCCCCGGTTTGCAGAGCTGCTGTGGTGAAAAGCGCCTTTCAGAGATGGAGAAAGGATATTCAGCAAAGGAGAGGGTTTGCGGCTGCGGCAGAGGTTGTGCCCCGCGTAGGCACCCGGTCCCTCCTGCCCTCCCTCCTTCCCTCTCTTTTTTTATATTTTAAACATATGTGCCACTTTAATCAAACTCCAGATGGGTCGTTTCAATCTGGGGATTTGTGCTGCTCAGGAGATAACAGCCCATTGTGCCCGCCGAGGTAGCGAGCGTGTTTGCGATCGCTGCAGCCGATAGCGGGAGATGGCCAGGTGGTCTTATTTAACAGGGGTATTAGCGATCCCGCCATTGTCCGGGAAATCAGATAAACCCGCAGTCCAGGTGTTACCCTACACCGTGTTTGTGTAACCACGTCGCCAACTGCCGAGTGCTACCTGCGCTAAAACAGAGACCAGACGCTGCGCGGTGGGGATAATACCTGGTACAAGATTGCTGACAGCCCCAAACTTCCCAGGGTTAAAGTGCAAAATTTAATCTGAATATAAAGTGGAAGAGTAGTGAGTGTGCACTCCTTGCTCACGCTAAATACGGCTTTACTCTGGTGCCTGCCTGGCCTGGGCTTGGCTTTACTAAACTAAGGCATTTCCTCTGGTCTGTCACGTATTTTCCTCTCTGCCCTATCACCGAGTGTGCTTAAATGAAAACACTTTGGGGGACAAGACAATTCAGTGACCTGGGAAGGACAATTAGAATAGACTGAAATGTAAAGATGAATGAATTTGAGAGAGAGAAGATAGTTTGGGAAGTGCCAACCTGGACTGTAATTTCAGGTGACAAGAACACTTTACAGTCCTTGTTCTGGAACAAGCGACACACCAGGTCCAGGACGGGATTTGTCACAAATTATCCCTAGAAAATAACGTAATAATCAAGATAGGTGAAGTTTGAGCAAGGGATGAGGTCCTCTGCTGGTTTTACACACACGCATTCCCTTTTTGGAGCAAGGTATTTAGCAGAAAACATAAATTCCAGGCTCAGAGGTGTGCGAGACTTTGTCTAGACTTGGAACAGCCAGATCTGTCTCCGTAGGGCTGTATTTCTCCGTGTGACATTTTTCAGGGTGGGACCTGCCACCTCTCGTTCATCCCAGAGATTTCAACACCGTGGACGCTCTTGGCTCCTTGTACCGGCGGCAGATGAACCCCACGGCAGGTGAACCCCACAGCAGATGAACCCCACAGCAGATGAACCCCACGGCAGGTGAACCCCACGGCAGGTGAACCCCACAGCAGATGAACCCCACAGCAGATGAACCCCACGGCAGGTGAACCCCACGGCAGATGAACCCCACAGCAGATGAACCCCATGGCAGATGAACCCCACGGCAGGTGAACCCCACAGCAGATGAACCCCACAGCAGATGAACCCCACGGCAGATGAACCCCACGGCAGTTGAACCCCACGGCAGATGAACCCCACGGCAGATGAACCCCACAGCAGATGGACCCCACGGCAGTTGAACCCCACGGCAGATGAACCCCACGGCAGGTGAACCCCACGGCAGATGAACCCCATGGCAGATGAACCCCATGGCAGATGAACCCCACAGCAGTTGAACCCCATGGCAGATGAACCCCATGGCAGGTGAACCCCATGGCAGATGAACCCCACGGCAGGTGAACCCCATGGCAGATGAACCCCATGGCAGATGAACCCCACAGCAGTTGAACCCCACGGCAGGTGAACCCCACAGCAGGTGAACCCCATGGCAGATGAACCCCACGGCAGATGAACCCCACAGCAGTTGAACCCCACAGCAGTTGAACCCCACGGCAGATGAACCCCATGGCAGATGAACCCCACAGCAGTTGAACCCCATGGCAGTTGAACCCCACGGCAGATGAACCCCATGGCAGATGAACCCCACGGCAGTTGAACTCCACGGCAGGTGAACCCCACAGCAGGTGAACCCCATGGCAGATGAACCCCACGGCAGTTGAACCCCATGGCAGATGAACCCCACGGCAGTTGAACCCCATGGCAGATGAACCCCACGGCAGATGAACCCCACGGCAGTTGAACCCCATGGCAGATGAACCCCGTTGCTCAGAGGGCACTGAAGTTTCTTGGTAATTGTTTGTAGAGATAAGATCTAAACTTAGCTACAGAACCCGGTGAAAATAAAGCCTGGTGAGGGGATTCAGAGCTTAGCCTGCAGCTATCTGAGAGAGGCTGGCTCATCACCCAGAGCTCCCCAGCTGCACTTCCAGCCTGTAAATTAAACAAACAATATTTCCTATATACCAGACCACAGGGATGGCAGAAAGAACAGTGTGGCCTTATTGCTGTTATTTCCTTCGGTTTCAATCTCTGTCCTCTGCCCCACACCTCCTTCTCAGCCCGGTGTTGCCCACTTTACCCGATTTGTTATTTATTACAATGGTTTAAAGAGAGGCAGGGGGAAAAATGCTCAGTGCAAATTATATTTTGAGCTGTTGTGCTTTGCCTCTTTGGCGGACAATAAATCTCTCTGGCATTGCTCCTCCGTATAGGATTTGTCATTAAATGCAATTAAACAAACCCTGCAGGTGTCCATGATCAGGCCTGCAGCAGCCCATTCACAACTGCAATGTTATTATCATCCTGACAACAAAACACCAGATATTTCCTGAGCTCCTCTGATCGATGAGCTTGCCTGACTTGCAACTGGAGGGAGGAGAGAAAGGGGGAACAGAGCGGCTCAAATGCTCTTTAGACTTATTGATGGAAAAGTCAAAAAGCTGCTCGGCAATCAGAGAGAAGGTGGGAAGATAAAAAGGCAGAGGAACGGAAGGGCTGAAAGGACAAAATGAGAGAGGAGTGTTTGGGAGCAAAAAGGGAGAAATGAGGCAATATATCACATGACGTCCATCTACCCAATGGTTTTGTTAATGCACAAGATCAGAATTTAGGAGGCAAGCGAGGTATTTTAGGCATGATTCTTCTCACACAACTCCAGCCGGCTAACAGTTGGGCTTTTAGTGTTAAGTGAGTCACGGCGGCTCCTTTTGCAGCCAGTGCAAGAATTAATCGCGCCCTAAGACACGACTTGGCGGGTTGGCTGACTTGCTGTCCGGGGTTATCTGTCTGTCTCCATTAACTGCAGCCAAACGGTTGGATCAGATATCCAACTAACTGCAAATCCCCCCCATAACAGCCGAAGGATTGGCTTTTGCTGGGTGCGTGTTCCTTTCTATGTGTATTCACAAGGAGGCATGTCCTGGCACAGCTGCCAGGGGAGCATGCGACAGAGGCATTGCTAAGGGTATTTGTAGAAAGCAGACGCAACGATGTTTACACCAGGATTGTTGTGAGCTCTGACCATCCGAGAAGGGGAAAAAACCTCTTGCGGTTCATGTCAACCATTGCGGCACCCACGGAGTCTGTAGGTCAGGGATTCACAGGGGACTGCCTGCCATCGGGTCCACTGAAAGGGTAAATTCTGTAAACACCAGTTCCAATTATTCTGCCTCAATTACTCGCTCAGCTCAGCCTCAGGGTGCTCTCAGGATGAACCTCTTCCCTCTTCTATCCTCACCCCAGGAGTGCTGGGTTAGTCCGGTTGATTGCTGGGGCACACATTGAATCGCAGTGACAAGGGACAGCTTATATTACTGCAGCGCCTTGCAAGTAGTAACACAGAAAGGTGTTTTTAGGTTGGATAAAGGGAATTAACTGAGTAGGGCTCAGTAGTGCATGTGCATATGTAGAGTGTAAGGGATGATATTGTCAGGGTGTTTGACTAATTATGCAAAGGTGCTGTGCTAAGTTTTTATAGCCTCGCCCGAAATGTTCAGTAGGACAAACAGCGGGGAACCCTGTTTGCTGGCATCAGAGGTGAAGTCAGGATTATGGCAGGAGGAGCCAGGGTTTCTGCTACGAGTCTGTGTGTCTAAGGGTGACAGATTCCCCAGACCCTGTGTCTCAATCACTGTGCAGCACTGGGCTCTGGCTCCCTGCTTGCTCGGCCGGTCCAGATTTCTGTACTGAAGAATGTCCTCATTTTCTTACTCTCAAACACCAGAGGATTTCCCTCTTCCACTTTGCATGTGCCTTTTTCCACATAATTTTACCACTTAATCTGCTGGTTTGGGCCATTAGCAAACCAATGTGTGATTATGGAGTGGCACAAGCTGCACTGGTCTGCCGAAGGTGGCAGAAGTGCCCTGATCCTGTGCTACCACAGTATTTGCCTCTCAAGTCTGTCTATGAGTTGTCGATTCACCGGACACACCAGTTGTGGTCCCTGGGTCAGTGCTGGTCTGCAAGGGTGTGGAAAAATGCGCAGCTACCAGGAGTATTTAGGAATAAATCCATTTTGCATGGCTTCTCCTACAGACCCTGGGAACATTTGGGGTGACACTGGCTCAGAACATTTGGGAGTCACGCGTGTGTGCAAAACCAGCAGCCTTACCGGTCCCACGGCCTCACACCTCTCCGGTTTGCTTCCATTTTCTTTGGTTTCTGCCCAGGCTGCTGTCAGACGCATCTGCCGAAATCTGGAAGCATCCCTGGTTCACTCCTCCCGGATGCTGTAGGGTTTGCGCTGGGGCGACGAAGCCGACACAAAGGGATGTGCTCACTTCTAGGAAAAAATAAAATACAAAAGACAAGAGCTGGCATGTCCCGGTGACTGTTAATGAGCGTCGCTGGGACAGGTCTTCAGCTGGCGTAAATGAGCACTGGCTGATTGTAAGTCCGCAAGGACTCAGTGAAACTATGTTGATTTACAGCGCTGGGCCAGGGCTCAGCCTGGCTGGGGAACCCCCTGGAGTTTCCATCAGCGGGTGTGAGCGCGGGGCAGAAGCCGCTGTGTGTGCGAAGGGGTGCGGAAAGCGAATAACGGGAAGGATGGGAAATGCACATCTGATTGGATTGACTCCTCCAACAAAGACCGTCTTATTTTTTTCCCCTTCTTTCCACTTCTCCCCCACCTCCAGCAGCTCCTCTCCCCGTGCTGCTCATCTCCCTTTGTGCACCTCTTACCCGCGCTCTCCTCTCTAAACAGGTGCAGTTGCCACTCAATAGACTTTAATTACCACTTCAAGGGCTCTCACCAGGGTCTGTTGGGAGGGTGGAGATGAGTTTTGCTGAGGATTATGCATATGTCTGTGTTCTTTTTAGTCAGATGGCAATATTGCTGCCAGTCTGTATCCTTCCAAAGATTGTTTCCTTCGTGTCCGCTCTGCTATTGTTAACAAAAAGCAAAACCGCTGATGAAGGGAAACAAAAATCTAACCATTAGCGAGATTAATTAACAGGACAGCAAACTGGGCTGGAGAAAAATATTACGGACAATGTTTAAAAAGCGAGAGTCTCAGCTGGGCTTCTGAAACATTATTTCTGCTTGCAAATGAGAGGCCCCATTTCCAGAGGTGGCGAGCTCGGCGTCTCCTACGATTTCCATGGGAGACTAGCGTGTAAAAATAAAAGTTGTTTTTAACCGCTTTACCTTCTTTTCTGGCTCCGTGCTCTTGCCATCGCAGCGCTGTGAATGCATCCTGCTGGCACCCCTGGGATTCCTCCAGTGAACACGTCAGTTGATTTCTGTCTTCAGCACGGTTTGCCTAGGATGGAGAGTTGTCCCCAATGTTTAACTAGTAACAGAACATTGTTTTTATTATTAAGATCCTCTTGAATAGCCAATCCTGCAGAACGCAGAGCAGAAGCTGACGGCTGTCGGATCTGCTTGAAATGGTTTGCGCAGCGTGCGAGTGTGCGCTTGTGTATAAATGGAGATGCGTACAGATATGTGCTGATACACGCACCGCTGCGAAATAGAGGAGCTGGAAATAAAACAGCATCTTTGGGTACAGGGAAGATTCCCAAATATTTAAAAATTAATTTTGTTTTTGCTCAACATTAACATTCTAATTTTTTTCATAAAATGCAAAAGCAGGAAGGAGAGTGGTTTATAGCAAATCAAGCAACGTTTTCTTCTGCCAAAATTTTGTTTCCCTAAACAAGCAATTCAGCAAAATGGGGAAAGAGTGTAACCAAATCTGCATTTTTGTGTATGTGTTTTCCATGCAACATTTTGCCTGGCTCAGAACAGCTGGGCACAGGGAATCACGGGGTTTCTGGATCGCACTGGCCCCTGTACGGGTCCCTGTGCGTGCACCAGCGGGTGACGCAGCACCAGGCTTGGCGGTCCCCACGGGACACTCTGCGCTCAGCGGTTCTGCGTCGGTGTTTCTGGGTTGGTATCCAGGCTCCTCTCATCCCTTGGGTGTTTGTCACCACACAATGAGACTCAGACGCTGCGCTGAGGTTCTTACGTGTGTATGTGTCTGGACGGTGTTTATTTCCAGGTGACGCTGTCCCATCTGCTCCCAGCTCTGGGCTTCTCGTGGTACCTGCAGCACAAAGACAGATGCAGGATGGACAACACTGGTGGGAAAACGCTGGTGAAAAAGCTTCTGTCCTAAGGTGTCACTTTAGTCCCTGGGAATGTTCTGTTCCTCTTCCATAGGCTGGGAGTGCAACTCTGACCTGATTATACACGATGTAAACGACACCATGGGCTCAGCTGGGACAATTCTGCCCATCAGTACAGGGCCTGTGATGGGAAAAGGAATGGTCATGGTACAAGAGACTTCTCCCTGCACAAGCTCCTCATCTCTATCCACTTTCTCTGGACTTTCTCCTCACCCAGGGGGTTTCATTTCCCTCTTCCTGCAATTTTCCACCGGGAATCGCGCAGCCCCTTCCCCTCCTGTTCCCACCCTCGCAGGCTCTGCAGTCCTGCCAGCCCTCCCAACCTTCCCGCTCTCATTTCTCAGGCTGTTTCCTTCTACTTGTCACTGTAGCTCTTTCTTTCAGCTCCCCAGATTTTCAAATCTTTCCGTCTTCATCATCTCTTCCTCCCCTCCTTCCTTTCCTTGTGAATTTTGCTTTCCAGGCCCATCTACCACATGTTCCCCTGCCATTTATGTGGGACTGGGGTGAACATTGATCACAGCCATCTCAAACCATCTCTCTCTTTCCCCAAAGAGCCAATGAAAATGTCACCCATGAGATAATCATCATGTTGCTCACGTCCCTTAATTGCTCTCAAAGTACTCACCCAGGCTGCGGAGCCTCTTTGAAAGGCAGGTTCTGGCCTTTGGCACGTTATTGACAGGCTGTTGATAGGCCCCTTTGTTGAGGAGCAATTTTGTCCCTTTCGCTGTACAATTTTTTTTTAAAGACAGCCCTTTCAGAGGGAGTAGATTTTAAAATAGAGCTGAGCCTTGAATGAACAGGCACCAGCCTTATTCCTGAGAAGCGGTGGCATACGTGTGCCATGAGGGCTACCAGCACGTTCCACGCGAGACTCCATACAAGAAATCAAAGCTCTGATGACCGAGAGCTTCATCCTACTTGCTTTTCATTCCTTCCCCTCTTAAACCTGACAATTAGGTATTCACTCGCAGTGTATTGCTAAACCATTAGATATCTTGTGTGCTCCAGTGCATGGTCCCTGGTAAACAAGTAAGAGAAAGTTGACGCTCAAGCTGTGCGGCAATTCATTTGTACCTATTAGTGATAATTTTTTTGTTTATTTAATCCCTGCTGGTTAAAATGGACCAAGATTTCCTTATCACAGCAGCCCTTCGCCACCTCAAAAGCTGTACAGGGCTGGGGTAGCTGCTGAAGGGAATATCGAGGGCAGAGCAAAGTGCGCTTGCTCTCCCATCGCAGCGTCCTCCACGAGCAGCGCGGGGTCCGTGACACCAGCTACTGATTCCTGCAGGACACACACACTTTAAAGCCACCTTTTAATAGAAATCATGCCCCCCATGGAAGCTGGGGCCCCACTGTGGCAGATGCTGCGTGTACACCTCAAGTTAAGCCTACTAAAGCCTTCAGCACAGCCGCACAACCAAACCCCAGCCCCATCTAAGCTGACTTTCAACGCAACCCCCAGCAAAACCTCCAGGCTATATGCAGCTCAAACCCCATCCTGACAGAAACCTAATTCTTTCCTCTCTGAAACAATGTCCCTTGGAACGATTTTGCTGCTAATGAACCCCGACCGAGCCGCTGTATTTCGGAGCGGCTGGTGTGCATTTTAACAAGGAGCTCTCTATGTGCGGATGTGCATCAACATCACCAACCCTCGTAATGGAAATCTGTTCAGCATCGTAAGTCCCGCATTAGGCTGCGCCTGCAGGAACCCTGGGACGTTCCACCGAGACTGCCTGGAGGTAATCATCTCTGCCCGCCTCCCGGCCGCCCCGCACTCCGCTTCAATCTATTCCAGGAACAGCTCTGGAGATTAGAAAGTTTAGACCCCAATGCATTCACCACCAATAAAGAGTGGGGGGTGGAAAGCGCCGTTTGATTGGAGATGAAAAATGCAAGGGGCTTGGGTATTCAGAAAAACCTCCAGCACACTGGGATGTGGTTGTTGAACGCTAAGGGACTGGAGGCCCTTGAGCTTCGTTGTTTTCTCTGAGTCACTTCAGCCAAATCGTAAGCAGCACTTGAAAGACATAGTCCACCTCGAATTTATCATAGAATCCTGCATGATTAAAATGATGCAACCCAGCACTTCCCACCACAGAAACCTATTTCATATGTTACACCCGCTTAAATACATATATTTTGTGTGTATGTATCAAATACGCTTCACAGGGAGTATAACATACAGGCGTTATTTAGATCAGTATGCATTACACAGAATGGAGTCCACTCTGTCAAAATTCAGGACAAAGAGTTCTTCCAAACCTGTTCCCTCATTGATAGGGCAACAGAAAACTACAACGCCTGCCTTCTAGAAAAACAAACAAACAGCTGATTTATATTTAAAAGCTGTGAACTCATTAGTCGGCATCTATTGTTCCGCCTACCTGTGTTGCAGCGGGTGAGGCGATGTGAAATCTGCATGTTCCTCTGTTCCCAACACACCTTCATCAGCGTCGCTGGGAGCGCCGCTGAAACAAAATGTTGGCTGAATGAGATGGAGCGGATTAGAAAGATGATAAAAGATAAGCTAGGAGAAAATAAGACGATAAATAGGTCTGGCGAGATAGATGGATAATCTTCCTCCCAGGCTAAACATGACAAGATAATAACCTTTTTCTTTTCTCTAGTTCCATTTGCTCTTGGATCTCCAGAGCTTTATGAACGTCACTTAATTTGTTCTTCTGTTACCCCTGTGAAATGGGTAGCACAATGTCCATTTTTGCAGAGAACGGAGCTGAGGTACGTGGCTTAGGAATAGGCTTAAGTTTAAGATTAAGGTTGTGAAAATCAACCAAACGGTTCTCTTTTGTTAGTTTGCTTCTCAGTTATCGCCGTGCCTCGGGCAGCACCGCACGCTGAAGACAAGCGGGTAAGATCAGAGCTACACTTTCCTTCTGTGCCCTTTGCTTTCAGAATCCAGCTTATTTCGGATCAAATCTAAACAATCCATATGAGCAACCAACAAGCTCGTTAAACATTCAGGACTATGACGGCGCTTTCTGGGTTCAGAGGAGGTTTGTCTGAACCAACCTTTGGAGGAGGCTCTGAAGTAAAGTTTCCCATCGCTTCGTGTCATTGATTTCTCCACGTACATTCAACTGGCAACACAGAGCAATGGAATATTTGATTAGACAGAATTACAGACCGCAACATTAATAATTTTGTGAGTTTCACTGGAAAGATCTGCAATTGTTCTCCCTGAGAACTCTGCAATTTTTCTCCTTCTTAAGAGAAACTCTCGTTTCTGCTTTAATGGCAGGGTGCATTGTCATCTTACGGCAGCAGGTACCGACTATTGCTTCTGATTCGGAGAGCTCGAATCCACGCAATTTCCATCTGGGCTGGAGTCTTGTAGGTGGACTGTTCATCATGGCTGTACATTTTCAAAAGAACTTAGCAATTTTGGATACTTTCTATTCATGTCTGACACCCTTTGAAAGGGGACTATGAGACTATGAGAGAAGCAGGTGCTTAGAGCCCCCTGAAAAATCAGAACTAATTGAAATACGTCATGCTGGGCACCTGAAAACATGAAATGCTTTGGAGAATCATAAGGGGGTGTTCTATTTCTGAACATGACTTGGGAAGACTGTGTAGCCTTAAGTAACACAGGATAAAAGTAAGATTTTTGCATAACGTTATAGAAACATCCTTTAATCCTCACTTTAGCCCAGTGCTTAACTTTAGGCCTGTGTTTGATTCCTGTATGGGTTGAGGGCTGAAGTTTCTGCGAGTGCATTTGTGACATTGTGGAAGTTACTGTAGGTTTGCTTTAGGACAATTTCTGAGTCAGTCTCCAAATTAAAACAAAAGGCAAACCTTTCCCCTCTATCCTGAAGGGTGAAGCTGAGCGGGTCGCACAAGTTTCTGCTGGTTTTCTGCACGTCCGCGCAGAGCCACAGGCTGTGCCACGAAATGCCTTATTCTCTGCAATTCATAAAACCCCCAGCCTGAGTCACAGGCTGTGTGAAGTGCTGAACAAACACAAGGTGTCCGTGCCCCAGTGCTCACCGCGCTCACCCCGGCGACGTGACCGTAGCGCTTGAATTCATGCAAGATTCTGCACGGCTGCAAACACGCACATGAAAAACAACTGAGTAATCATGCAAACAAACCCCACCCAGCTCCTCCCCTCATCAATCCGAAAAATCCTTGCTTGGCAACACATTAGAGCCTCCCCTTCCAGCTCAGAGGCTGCTGAAGGTAAGATCTTGGTATTGACCCTGAGCTGCTGTACACACGACTGTTTATAAACAAGGTAAAACTCAGGACTCCAGGCTCATTATCCACAGGGAAGGGGCCGTATCTCACAATCGAAACTCGCAGGAGCCATCTGGTCTCTGTAAATAAGGGCTCCCGGAGTCAGGGCGGGATTGTAGAACGTGAATAGCCCTGTTCATGTGAGTAGTAGAACAAGTAGTAAGCCAGTAGTGTGCTTAAGGCTCTGCTGAGTCAAACAGAAATGGGGCAGGAAGGGTTTTTTTCCTCTTGCAGGGTCAAACCCGTAACTACCGGGCTGAACTCTTACGGCGTGGGGTGGACACGTTCTGCACAGACAGGAGTCAGGAGGATGCATGCTCGGTCCTGAGCGGTTGCCAATTAACCATGTTTGGGGTTTTTAAAGCTGTTTGGAGGGTGATTCCTTTTAATCTTGGCGAGTGCTGAAGCCTCCAGATACCCTGGGCAGCCTCAGGACACTCAAACAAACACATCAATATTGAATATTGTATTAACTGCTCCTTAGCTATCCTTTTTCTTTTCCTATTTTGTCTCTAGGCTTAAATTTAGGAAATTTTATTAAATTAATATCCCAACATCTATTTCACTAAGGACACGATTAACAAGAATATTCCAGCATCTAAAGATAGATCATTTTAATAGAATTTACCGATGAATTTGGAACCCTACTCCTACTTATTTTCAGGTGAAGTGTATGCTGATTTGTTCTACAAATCCCACCAGGACACCAGCGTTTGTTCTAAAGTCATTCAGTTTTAAAGAGGTGTTAACTTGGAGGCCACACAAGGAGCAGAACAGCCTTTGAGGGCGGACACAACATCTACACCCATCTTATCACCTGCTTTGGGTCTCTTCTGTGCTACAGGTCCTTATCAGGACCTCAGGGTAGTTCCACAGCAGGTTTATTTCTTTGTCTTTCCTAGTAAGGGGTTGCTGTGGAGGGGCCAGAATGTAGTCTTTTAATGGAAAAAGCCCAATTCTTTGCTCAGAGTTGCTCCTTGAGATCTCATTCTGGTCCTGATTCAATCGCGCATCTAAATCCTACCAGGCTGTTTGCTGAACCTGCGGGTGGATGCAGGGGCTTAAATTGAAGTTTATGTTTAAATACACCTTAAGGCCGAGCCTTAAATTGAAGCGTATGCTTAAATACACTTCAAGGCTGAGCCAGAGCCCTTGTCGGCTGCTGCTCAAGGGAGAGAACCGAGCGTAGGTGTCGCAGCGCTGGCCCATGGCGCACACAGACACACATTTAGGTGCTGGGAAGAGACCAAACGTACCATTGCGTGTGAACGCAGGTGCCTGGAGCAGGCGCCAAGTTCAGGTGTCTGGGGCGGAACAAATCTCTGCCAAAGGGAGAAGCACCTTGACGTGTTTATCCGAGCTCGAAAGCCATTGCAGATCTCGTGTCTGAAATCCACGCTCGTTTTCCTGCTGTTTTCCCAAGCACCTCCCAGTCTCCCAGCCCCAAACCCACCAGACACCAGGATTGCAGTGGAAATGCAGCTCGGTGCTGGAGTGGCAGGCGATGCACAGACAAATATTTGTGCAGGGAATAAAGAGCGCGGGGACTGGAAGACATCGTCTGCGTGACGGGAGGGGAAAGGAGGAGCTTGCCTTTAGCAAAATTAAATAACAAAAATCTATACAGTGTTTATTTCTAGCAAAACTTAACATGTTTCCTCCTAGCAGACAATATGGTAACCTCCTGCCAGATTGATTTCCAGTTTGCGCATTTTGCTGAATACTTTAAGGGTCGGGAATTAAGCTGATTTAAGTACAGATCTTACCCTGAATCCCCTGTTGCTCAGAGGCCTCTGCGTTAGGAGTTCTCAGAAAACAGACAGGATTGTATCCTTCTACAAGATGTATTTGTTTTGAGATCTACAAAAGATCGCTAGTAAAAAAACCATGAGAAAATATTCCCTAAACAAATGGAAATGTGACTTTGATTAAGCAACACACTCTGCACAATGCAAAATTTAGTTAGCTTTGAGGACATGATATCATCTGTCCTAATATTTTTGATATTAAATATGAAATGTCATTAGGCAATTTCCCAGAATGTGGAGACAAACCCCTAAAAGCAGGAATAGGTATTTGGCGCAATGTAATTTCCCGGCTTCTCCTCAAGTTCTTTCACACGCCTGTGCTGGGGCAGGAGATAAAGAACATGTTTTCTTGCCCTTATTTTACAGCTGAACTTCAAAGGGAAAAGACTTTACATTGATGTTGTAAGAAGGCACCACAAGAAACTGAACCTCAGCATTATGTAGCATGGAAGAAGGATCACAAACAGTCACTGTGCGGACACAGAGCTGATGGAAGATGTTGGAAGATTCACAGAGAGATAACAAAAAGATCCCTCTCCATTCAAACTCCGTCGGCATTTCCACCATTAGTTTGGCCGCTGTGTATAATGCTCATCTCTGAAGGCTGCCTGTATATTCAAGGCCTTAAAGGAAATATCAGCTTTCTTTACAAGTGCTGCTTTTCTTTTTACTCCCACAAAGATTTAATTCAGAAACAGCAAATAGGAATTTCCTTAAAATGGAGAACAGCTTGTTTCCTTTTCCTCTCAGAGAACAACGTCACTTAGGGAAAATACAGGTGTAAAGACTGGAGACAGGGACAGTCTGAGCCTCGGATTATATTGCCTGGTTGAGCCTCTGTTTAGCAAAGTATTTAAACATATGTTGAACAGAGCTGGGTGAGAATTTTCAATGAATAGGGATTCATTTAGTGAACAGTCTCAGCTTCCAAAAATGGAGATAAAACGAATGCAGCGAATCACTTCAGCTGACAAAAGCGGCAAGAAACGCTTCATTTCCAAAGTGCTCCAACACTTCACTTTCAACATTTTAGATTTTTTATTTTCTAAATTACATCTGTGGTTTAATAATCTAAACAGGAAAAGAAAACGTTTTATTTCACCTATGTTCAAATGGCTGAGTCAAGCCAGAATTAAATACTTTTGTTGGCTTAATTTTGTCAAATCTTAGAAAGAAATACTTTGTTTAATTGGATACCACTCGATTTAGGGCAGGGTAAGCATTTCGGGAAAAAATCCACTATTGAGCACGCAAATACAACACCTTCCGTCAATGGACCCTAACTGTACCACCAAAGCAAGACATACATTGAGTCGTCAGACAGAATAAACTACCGAGGAAAAATATTTGCAAATAACTGTTCATGGAAGAATTGCCACCCAACAGCCCCTCGGTGAAACATCCTATTTCTCCTATAAATTTTAGGAGCAACTTTATACACAAACTCCCAGTCAGCCACATTTTCAAAGCAATGATTTTGAATTTTGCAGTGTAAACCTTTGATATTGGAGTAGCTGGACAGTGTGGATGACATTCAGGTTCTTCCTGCACTATTTTAGTCCCTGCACTACCTGAACCCCGAGGCTGTGAGTGTATTTTACCTGCCAGGGGTGTTGGGGAAAATCCAGCTCAATCTTTCCCCACATCCAGCCCTTGTCCCTTGCCCAGATCCCAACTTTCCCGGTCGCAGCCGCCTCCCCCGGGCCCCTTGGGGTGATTTTCTGCCCAGGCAGCAGCCGGACCGTGAGACGCCCCAGCCCCGGGCACCGTGCGGGCTGACCGGGCTGTGCCCGGTCCCGCCGCCCCGGGCCCCGCGGGCTGTGTCCCCTGGGGACCGGACTCACCCTGGCCCCGTCCGCCCCCGGGGAACAGTCGGGCGTCGCTTCGCAGGCTCTGGGAGGGGGGACCTGGCGACGTCCCCCGGGGAGAGTCCTGCCCCGACCTGCCGGTGCCGGTTCCCGGTGCCCGCGCTCGGTGTCAATGCCTGTGCTCGGTACCCGGTGCCGGTACCCAGTACCGGTACCCAGTGCCCGTGCCCGTGCCCGATGCCCGGTGCCGGTACCCGGTGTCCGCGCCTGGTGCCGCTACCCGGTGCTGGTTCCCGGTGCTCGGTGCCAATGCCCGTTGCCGGTACCCGGTACCCGGTGTCCGTGCCCGGTGCCGGTTCCCGGTATCCGGTACCCGGTGCCGGTTCCCGCCGCGGCCCCGAACGGGACGCGCCGCTCGGGCCCTGTCCGTGGTGCTGATCGGCGGGCCGGGCGGCGCAGCCCCGCTGCTCCCGCTCCCCTGCCCCTCCGCCCCGGCTGCCCCCAGGGCAAGGGCCGCGGGAGGTCGGACCCTTCCCCTGAGCACCCCCCAGACACCGCATCCCCTCGGCCTTGGCCGGGGTCCCCTTGCCCAACCCGCCGCTGGAGGAGTTGTCCGGCGCCCCGGCAGGGGTGGGACCGGCCCCGCCGGCGGGCAGGGTGCCCCGGCAGCACCCCCGGCTCAGCCCAGCCCTCTCCGCCCTCGGCAGAGCCTCTCTCCGCACCCTGGCCGGAGCTCACCTGTCCCCGGGTCACCTTTGCGAGCAGAGGGGCTGGGAAAGCTGCCCTGCCTCTGCCTCGGGGCTTTTATGAGCCACCGGGGGGGCGGCGGGAGGAGCACCCAGGCGGGGACTCGTGGCTTTGGCCAACGGGCGGCTGCTTTTCCTTGCGAATGCAGAGATTGCACAGATTACATCATGGAGAGCTGCCTGCGCTTCAGTGTAAAAGTCTCCTCCTCACGTAAAGGCGGGTCGGGGAGCGATGGCAGAGAGCAACAGGTCTGTCCATGGGGGTAGCGATGGCTGGAGCCCTTGGAGAGAGGGCGGTGGGTGAAGGGACTGTCCGCACGAGGGACACACGCTCTGCCTGTGCGCAGGCTGCCGAAGAGCCAGCGAGATTCTTCCTGTGCTTCAGTCTGAGCAAGGACCTGCATGTTTTGCTTTGTGGAGGTAAGATGTTCAGTGTCTCCCAGATCCAAACCCTAAACAGCCTGTTCCTTCCATCCTACCAGACCGTCCCTCAGCCTGTGTTGCTCATACCCCCTGATTTCCCAGCTCAATGGACAAGCCAAGTTTCATCTTAAATTCTCAGCCTTTATCATCCAGGTTTTGGAGCTTACACAAAACCCCAGCCCTCCACTTCTTCCCAGAGACACTGAGCTGAGTTGCAGACCAGATCTGAGTATCTAGAATCCATTTGGTTCTCTCACATTGCTACAGCAAGGAGGTCAGACGGTTATTCCCTCGAGTGTGCCAAGGAACACATCACTGAAAACAAATCTATTTCCTAACCCTCACATCCAGGAACAAGCATATGTTTCTGACTTTGACTGGAGGGTGTCGTCTGGGATGGATTTGTCTTGCACCTCTTAAATCACAAACACACAAGCTGCAGACATCAATTCTTCAAGACTGCCCTAGCTTGTCCTAGATGGTCAGTACGTTGAGGTAAAGCTTTGTCTTCTGGCATATCCTGTGCACGGGAAATATTACCACATGACACCAAAGGAAAAATAACAATTGCTTGGAAGATTAATTAGATATAAATCAAAGTGCTCCAAAGTTAGAGGCTTGGTCTAGGTAATACTTGAGATCCACGTTCAGTTCTGATTTGGGGAAACCGCATGCCTGCTACAAATGGATCTCCTGCGGGTAAATATTGGGCTCTTAAAGTCTGGATCTAGCAGCAGATGACATGAAAAGAATCCATTTTGAAGTGGCACTGGATGCTATTCAAATTGCAGTGTGATTACAATGAAGCCAGGTGCTGTGTTTCCAACTCCTTTTTTTTCTCCTTTTCCTCGTCTTCAGCACCATTGTGGATTATGGGCCAAATCCCGTGGCTCACTTACATCAGCTGAAAATCTCACCAGCCACTGCGACATTTTTGTTGTTGCCTAAGATAAAAGGTGTTTTTCAGCAGAGTGTACCTGGTTTTGACGTAAATTGGTGAATACCCTGGGATGCTCAAGCACTGATCTCTCGAAGGAGGAGATGGAGATTGAGCGGTACCCGATGACCTTGCAATGCATTAGTCACAGCACGCAGAATGCAGGCTGGTGTACGGGTAAAAGAAGTTACAGCCTTGCTAGAGCCTGGCCTTGAATGTGTGTCTGTGAGAGATTTCCATTCAGGAGCCAAATCTGGAAGCCTTGGCTCTGGATTCATCCAGACAAGGCAGGAATTTGGGGAAAATGTGAAAAGGACAGAAGCTGAAACTGCAAATGGCATCTTATGGAAGATGCTGAGGGGTGCCCGAGTCCCTCCAGAACATACATCAGAAGGACAGGAAGACTTGGGTACCTAATTCCCTCAGAAGATCCTACTAGAAAGGAACCCAGAGTAAGGGATCGAGGCCAGTGCTTACAGCTGTTATTGCCCCAGCTGGATCTCTTCATCCTTAGTTTTCCCTTTGCCTCATTTGCTCACCAGGACTCTCCCAATTTGCTCTCATTTCAGTCTTAACGTGGTAACTGCTGCTGTCCCCTGGTCCAGAGCTGCAGCTACAAAATCAGCTTGGATTTTCCTCCAGCTTTGGCCTTTGAGCCCTCTGCTCTTGAGCCAGATGGAGAAAGGCCCCACCGAGGTTAATGAAACAGGCCATGAGGAAGGATGAATAAGCTCTCCAGTTGCATATCTACAAAGAACAGCCATTTTGCAGTTGTTCACAAGGGATCAGAAGTGTACAGGCACTGCCTGTTCTCCTGAGAGCTGCAACCCCTTCTTTTAGAGGTATCGGGCAGGACTTTGGATTCAAGTCCTCTCCGTGCCATCTAACCGGTAATTTTGGCCAGCAATTTCACTTGAGACTTCAGAAATTTCATTTGCAAAGGGATCTGAGTTGTGAACTTGAGGTGTCCCTGTCAAGCCCAACCTGTCTCAAGCCTGAGTTACTCATTCAAAAGCTGAATTTGAAATGTAGGGTTTGTTGTGAGAAAAGACCTGGAAACTCACTGTGTCTGTGGCAGATCCATTCTCTGGCTTTCCCACCTTGCGAGACTCCCCTGCCTCACTCATTTGCATTCCAGGTTCATTTAAGTGGAAGAGTGGATTGCATAGATTTTTCTGTGGAGAAAGTCTGGGATGAACTTAGAAGCCGCAACAGGGAAGGTCACTGTTTTATTTAATTATTTCAAGTTGTTTTCCACCCCCTAGCCTTCGCAGCCTTCGCAGCTCGGTAATTAGCAACGAAGCGAAGGGGGAGCGAGCTGGACTTTGGCCCCAACTGACCTGATTCATACAACATGTCTGATTAATGCACCTGGTCACATGGCAGCTGCCAGCGACTTGTTGCTGGGCATCCAGAGGTTTCCAAGGGAACCGCTCCTTCTCCTGCCGATGCTCCTCAACAAGTGCGGGAGAGCCGCGGTTCGGAGGGCCTGGCGCCCAGCCGGGCGGAAGATGGGGAGCAAAGGTGTGTGGAGGGAGAAACACCCAAAATAGAAAGCGCCTGCTCTGAATTTAGTGATGCTAGGCAGCAGGACAAAGCACTCAGAATCCCCGAGCCCCGGGGCTGCCTCGCTCAGCCCTCCCCGCCGTCCCCTCCCTTGCGCACACAGCCGGCGCTGCACACCTATCCCAGCCCACGCACCCATCGCTCATGCACCATCCTACATACGCCCCGTCAAACCGAAGACACATCACAAACAAAACAACAGCTACGTGCTAACAGAGACGTGCTCCCAGCCCCCCTGTGTTCTCCTCTTTTCACAGAGGAGCTCTAGCACACATTTGAGACCCTTCTCTGAGGTGTGTTTAGAATCCATATCACAGAGACCTTTACGGACAGGCATCCAGCCACCTTGAGAGCTTTCCACCACTGCACGCACCGATCCAGCCTACCTGTGTGGACTGGCACTGAGCTCCCACATAGACCAATCTCATCTCCTTCCCCCAAATCCCTCTCCCCACACACACAAGCAGACTTGCTGCCTACACACAGATTCCACAGACACAGCATCTCCTCACACCTCCCCTCTAGACACACGCGCCCACTCCACGCTACTTTCTCCCTCTGTGCACTACACTTGTTTGTAGATGTTCCTGCTTGTTTGCACACAGATGGAGACACCCTTATGCATGTGCACACACACCGGCACTTTTACTCCCCGCAATCTCCACGCGATGCACACCTCCGGATCGCTTGCTGGGCACATGTAAACGTACTATACGTTCAGTGTCCACCAGCACACCCTGACAATTCTGACGTGGATTTCTGCTTACATGCACCCCGCATCCCTTCTCCCCTTCCCTGTCACTGTAGGGGTTGTCTCTGCAGCGTCTCACACGCCTAACGCGTGCGGTACACATATACACAGGCCAGCAGATCTTGGCAGTAAAAATAAAGCCTCTGAACTGGCAAATGCAGTTGACTTGGCAAGTGGCACTGTTCTGTAATACCAGCCTTCCAAATATACCAAGCAGTCTCACAACAGCCTGTCTTGCCTCTTTTCGCTTTCACTATGATGGAGGGAGATGGGGAGGGTGTGTAGATCTGCACCGCGTGCTCTGACAGGAACTTCCCAAGCCTGTTAATGCTGCTCATTTCGTTAGTCGTGGGGTGAGCATTAACCACAACAAGGCTCCAGAGGTTGTTAGTGCTGTGCCAGGAGACCTTCCATTCACATCTCACATACACCTGATCCTTGGCAGCAGAAAGTCAGCTTCATTCAGCTGTTTTTTGTAGAGCAACACTGGTTTATCCTCGCTGACGCAATGGTTTGCACTGCTGAAGGACGTGAAAACTCGGGGGAACATGTCTCAGACATGCTTGGTCTCCTCACACCCCTTACCTTCCAAAATCTTCCTCCTTTTCCCGAGGAAGGTAATGCATCCTTGCTAACTCTCTGCATCAAACCACTATCCGGAGATGCTTATCCACTTTTATCTAATCTTCCAGACTAGAGCATGTGCCCGCAGGAATATAAGACGTGAATGGCTTCATGTAGCGAACTGGATTGACATGATGGGAAGAGAAAGATTCAAAGGATCTGGTTCCTCTGCCTCTTAACTCAGTTCTACACCACTGTTGGTACCAGCAGTTGATAGAGGAGGTGTATCAGACTCAGAACTAAGTTCAAAGGCAAGAGGGGGCATGTTCAAAACTACATATAAGACAGAGTGAGTTAACAATGCAACCAGGACGATCCAGTTCCATGGAGGGCAGAAAAGGCTACAGATGAACAATGGCTTGTTAGAGCCAAGCTCTCTGTCCGAACTGTATGGAATCAGAGATATTAATATTTGTGTGAGGGTGAGCTATCCCTCACCGTGTTCAAACCCGGTGTGCGAGCACGCACGCCTGCGCAAGTACAAGGACATGTTTATGTGTAATGAACACACTTTTAATGAGGTGTCTGCAAAAGGCACAATCAAATAGTGGCGGAACATGTTCACGTCTCGGGGGAGAGCATGCAAGTCTATCTCCCTGCCTTTATCTCTGCGTTGTATTAAACCCCATGTGCATGTACTTGAACCTGTGACATTGCGACCATCGCAAATATAATGAGAAAGAGGTCGTTCAGACAAACCGGCCTGTCCTTGGTGGAGTTGCGTTCGTGTCTCCAGCAGCAGACTCTCAGCTGCTGAAGCAGTTCAAAGGAGAATACTGTAAAAACAAAGCCCATGCTAACCGAGTAAACAAGAAGCTTGAGAACTGGATCTGTCAGGGGCTAGCGCGGATTGTAAGGAGAGGTTAAAGGACAAAAATGAAATAAATAAAAACAAGCTCAAGAGCAAACGAGCTCTGAAGGCAGTATTTTCATAAGCATTACAAGTAGAACCTGTGTTCTATTTTCAGAAGTGGTTTTAACACTTACAAGTCAAAATCCCACGATCTTTCCATAAAATCTGGGATTCTATGTCCCGTAGATATTTGAGATGCTGTTTCTCACAATATGAGAAGTTGGTGCCCCAGTGAAATTACCAGTCAAGTTTAAAACAAACAGAAAGAAGCGCTTTTTCACACAGCACGTAATTACATTTTGGAGCTCGTTTGCCACAGGTTATTGTGTAGACTGGGAGCATAAACAGGTTCAAAAGGTTTTAGACAAGTTTATGGAGGTTTGGTCTATCAGTGGCGATTAAACTTAATAGTCTGGATGCACCATCCAGGCAGTTCTCACAGATTGCTGGAAGCTACAAAACTACAGGTAGGAGAAGCTTTATTCTTTATATGTCCCTTGTACGCTGTCCTAAGCTGCTTCCTCTCCTTCCTACCAGGGCCAGGTCTGCTGTGGATCACACAGACCATGTTTATATCCCTAAACATCCTGTGAATCACTGATTTAGGCTTTCAGAGGGAAAAAATAACCCATCCTTTAGGAACCCTGATCCTTAGTGATTCTCATCTCATTTATTCTGCTGTTGCCACTAGACCCTAACAGAATTACACCTCAGCGGAACTCACCTCATCTGGTGAATTCCAAACAGTTAATTTAGGGTCATTTGACGCTGGATTTGAACACAGTGTCTCCTCCATAGAGAGATTCTGGAAAAAAGTTGGCCAAAACAAGGCTTTAGTTGGCACAAGAGTACATACCAGCGTGTAACAAGGCAGCCCAATTCTGATCCCACCACACCAGTTAGAAGCAGCTTCAGAAACCACATGATTATTGTGCTTCGAATGGTTTTTCAGGCAATGATGCTCTACATGCCCATCCCCGGAGAAAAGTCAACTGCCTATGAGGAAAGACGTGGAGGGAAATTCTGCTCTCACATGCAGTGGTGTCAGTGTGGAGTATCTCCAACAAGCTGACAGATGCTTAACTAGCTCAGAATTAGGCTGGCAATTAGTGAGCACTGGGATTTCGCAGTGCTGATTAGAGACGCTAAGTCCTGAGAAACTCTACTGATGTGGATTGAATTACCTACTACAAAGTGATGCTAATTCTGAACTGATTGGGACTTCCAGAGGCCATTGATTACCTAAAAGAGACTGAGCACCAGCCCACTGATGCCCGTGTGTTTTGTAGTACGTCACTTTGGCTGTGGACAACGATGCTTCCAAAGAAAGATGTGTCCCTTCCAACAGACAGGACCAAATGTCCACTCCTTGTCCTCTGGGTGTCTATGTACCGGTTCCTCCTACTGCGGTTCCTGGAGACCATTTTGGTCCAAACCACATCATGCCTCTTCTGCATTTATTCATGTCCCGTCGTCATTTCTCTTCCCTTTTTAGTCTCATTCACATCTCTTCTGTCCTTCTCTTTTCCCCTGTCTCTGTCCTAGCCTCCCCACTCCAGCTCTAAGACCCAAGGCTTTTTTTTGATGAAAATGATGAAAAATAAACCCCTTGTGAGGAGCTGCAGTGTGTGCTCTGCCAGAGAGCGGTCTTATTCATTAAAGTAATGGTCTCGTATGCATTTGGGCATGTTATCAGTAACACTCCAAAGGGAAATGGACTACTTAAACCTATTATATCACTGCTTTATTCACCATGTGCTGCCATTTACCTCCTACATGACGCTGGGCTCTAATAGCACCAGTTCTGAGAAACCCTGCACATTAGCCACAAGCAGCTCATTAATCCACTGTTTTCATTCTTGCAACAAAAAAAAATGGGCTCCAACCACATGAGAGCTCAGATGCTGAGCGCTCAGCCAAAAACAAAACAGCTTTGTTGTGCCAGCAGCTCTGAGGTAGCCCCAAACAGAACAGCACTTTCTGCTGATGGGGCACAGAGGGGGCCCTGGGGCTTGGGGGACAGGGACGTGCGTCAGGGAATGGGACAAATGTGTCAGCAGCAGCTGCTGCAGCAGTGAGGTTTGGAGAATCCGATTCCTGGAGGTTCCGAGCCTGTGTAGCCTCCATTAGAATCAGGTCCTGGTTGTTCATGCAGCTCTGTCCCAGGATATCAATTGTCCCGGAGA
The DNA here is from genome assembly GCF_037038585.1 of Patagioenas fasciata. Taxonomy (NCBI): domain Eukaryota; kingdom Metazoa; phylum Chordata; class Aves; order Columbiformes; family Columbidae; genus Patagioenas; species Patagioenas fasciata. The sequence continues at coordinate 3,109,004 of NC_092546.1, read as the reverse complement.
GAAGAAAGAAAATGGAAGGCATCTCTTGAACTCCAGCATGGGGAGAGTGTGACCAGATCGGGGACTGGCAGAATTAATTCCAAACAGGTACAAAGAGATCTTCCTCAAGTGCCCTTGAAGAAAATGAAAGGCCCTGTGTCCCAGCCCCGAGACACAAATCTGTGAGCCTTTTTGCTTCTTCGCAAACGCAGAGCGGTTGTGGCATAAAAAAGGAGTCACATCTGCTTCATCAAAGAGAAGAGCCCTGCTAAGGGCCCGGGCTTTCTCTCTCTAGTCCCTGGCTTGCACCATGCTGAGGAGCCAAGCTGCTCCATCTCCTGGCTGCCTGCGCTCCCTGGCCAAGCCCCGATTCATCTCCCGGTCGAGCTCACTGGAGAACGGTGCAGGTGGCTCCAAACATGATTATTTCTGCTGAAATCTCCAAAGCTAACAAACAAACCTTTCTAAGCAGAAGATGCGTGGCTCACCGACATAAAAACAACCGCTCGTCCATGTGGGAATAATAGAACATCTGTGCCCACAAAGTAGGCAGGGACCACAAATAAGAGACAACACTTTTCAGTGAGTGGGACTTCAGGAATCTGGAATCTGTTCTTCTGGGACCTCCTGGTCACTCTTTCCTGCCTTATTTATTGAAAAAGCTGCTGCTGCCTGGTCCTAGATCCCCAGTTCCCTACAGAACAAAGAGAAACACAGAGGCAAGAGGAAACAGGAACAGGATCCAGGAGCTACTGCAGTGTTTAACAACCCCACTCCGAGCCTTGCCTTCTATTTCTTCTTCAGTGCACAAAGATTTTTTAAAAAGAAATTCAGACAAACTTCTTCCAGACGGGATGTGAGGCAAGGAGGGAGCCTTAGGGTGGCAGGATGGGACTGCTGCTCAAATTTAGTTCTGGTCTTGTGAAACACAGTTAGAGCAGGTTTTACAGAGCCATACAATCTCCTGACAGCAATTTACAGTGACAGGCTCTAGCTTCAGGCTGAACCTGAACGCTTTCCTACCGCTCTTCTCCAGTCCTTAGCTGAAGCTTACCCGCTAACTGACACGTAAAACAAGCCCCCTCTCCCCCACCTCCCGCATGTCTCTGCCTCTCGCTGCCCCACTCGAGGCCTGTTTTCTCTTGCGATGCTTCTAATGAAACTAAGTGGCTGCAAGCAGAAAGTTTCCACTTTCTGCCTCTGGGCTGATTACTGCGGAGCTGACACAGGCAGCATCCTGCGCCGGAGCCTCTGTGGATGGGAACCCTCAGGGGAGGGGATAAAGTGGAGCTCCGTGCCCTCTGCTCGCCAAGCAGCATTAGAGCACTGACTGCCTAACCTGGCAGCCTGAGAGAGCAGGACCTCACCAGCCTGACTTCTGGGGACAAGGGCTCTGGAAAACATGCGTGAGTGCACGGATGCACGACATCCTCTGCAGTCCCTGGTGCTGGGCTTCAGGATCAGAACCTAGGAAAGAATAAATAAAGTTCTTCTATCAGCCATGCTGCAGCAATCATGGTTGGCGCTGCTAAAGGGGAGCCGGCCTCACTTGCTATTTTTGTGTGTGCTTAATAGTTTCTTGAGACGCTTCTCCACATCCCTGGGGATTGGAGACTGTTTGTGCCCTGAGCAGGGACAGAAGGAGCAGCTTTAAGGCACTGGTCTGTCTCTCTAAGCCCTGCTGCCTGGCTGGATGCACCTTTGAAAGCTGGTGAGGGAAGAGTCCAGCACAAGGGCCAGCTCAGGTCCCGGCTTTCCTGCTGACTAGGATTTCAAATAGGCACTTCTGAGCATTGAGGCTGAACTTTTCCAGAGCAGCCACTAGCTATCTGCCTGGCCTAAAACACTGAGCTTGAGTAAGCTGAGCTCACTAGGATTTCCAGATGACACAGACACCCTGAAAATTGCGCTCACTTGGCTCCTGGAGGGCAGGCTGCTGCCTTGTTATCCCCCCTCCCTCAATTTGAGAACTGCAAATAGACCACTCAGAACTTGGCTGCAGGTAAGGTCAGTGCCAAAAACCTCCATCAAACACACCGGGTGTTTCTGGGCAGTCTGGGCACTAACCAATTCCTCACAGACAAGGCTCATGCACCTGCTGCTCCAGGCACCTCTTCTGCAAGCTTCCCCTTGTGAAACTTTGCTCTGGATTTCTCCTTTAGCCCACGCACTTTCTTCCTGCATACGAATCAAGGGCTTCCCAAAGAATATCCTGACCCCTTGCAGCTGCAGCCTTGTTCTTGAGCTAGACTTAGATCAAGGTCGGTTGATGCCATGTTGCCTGGGCCTCTCAAAGATGGCTCTTGGGTTAGGCTCTTGCACCTTTGAGTTCCTGGCCACTCCTGGAAATCCAGCCCTGCAGCAGCAGGGCTGTTACCCAATGGATCACCTTGCTGACATGAGGCGAAAGTAAACAAGATTCTGCTCAGCACTGCACAGACCAACTGCTCCAGTGTTGCCTGGCAGATGGGGCCCACGAGGGAGACCATCTGTTCCTGAGCGCGGCCCGAAACTTCTCCCTGCAAGATCCTGGGCTGAAGACACCCAGCTGAGTTCAATGGGCGCAGAGGCACTGGGGAGCAGCCGTGACTCGCTTCAGCCCTTGGTGACCGAGCATCTTGCAGAGCCGAGCCAGCGCTCAGACCTTGATTCTGCGAGCTGTTGGATTCTTGCAGCATTCCTATTCCCTCTATTACTTCTCTTTTCTTTCCTCTCTCCACATCTCCACCCTCTTTTCCTCTCTGCAGTCCTTCCCACATGCGTGCAATGCTTCAGTACAGTACGCGCTCACTCACAGAACTGGGCAGAGGCTACGTAGTTCCTTCCCCTGCAGCCCTTGCAGCTGCTGCTGTCTCTGCCCTTTAACCACCCTGCTCTCCTTGTCCAAAAAAAGCACAACCACCCTGCTCAAAGGCCATTTGCCTGATACCTGCACACTGACAGCTCACCTGGCTCCTCCAGCACATGCTGGTGACACTGGAGGGGGTTAAAAAGAGGCATGCCGGGGAGGTGGCAGAAATGCTGTTAGAGCTCAGGGAAGGGGATGGCATCTCAGAAAGAGAGAGAAGGGAATAACATCCAGGGAAGGGAGGAGAAGGAAGAGCAATCTGCTGATAGTCAGCATGTCTGAGAAGCTGGGGACATATTGCATTAAACCGATAATAACACCTTGAACAGCAGGGTGGTAGTTTCCATCTGGCCTCGTGTGCTGAGCTTGGTGTCTCTCATTTCTTCCCCCCTGCAGCCTGGGAATCTGAGGCAGAGAGTTGGCCACAGGTCACCCAGCGAGGCTGTGGCAGAGCAAGGATGGAACAGAAGAGCCTCGGAGCAACAGGAGGGTGCTGAGAAGCGGCAGCACAGCCTCTTGACTCTCCTTTCGCCCCAGCAAGATCCTCCTTAGGCTTGGGAGGTGGGAAGGCACTAGAGCTCTTTGCTTAATTAGTAGCAACAGCTGAAGTACTTGAGAAACAAAAGCTGCTCTCTCTCTCTCTCTGCCCCACTTTTACTTGGGAGCCAGGGGTGGGGAGCAAATTGCTTGGAAGCCAGAAAGCACCCTGGATCTTGTCACCATGGCTGCACAGACACAGCCTCCTGTTATCTCCAGAGGAACAAAACCCTCCTCCCACCCTCTCATGTCTCAGCTGGAGCTGATAAAAGAGGAAGAAATAAACAAAACAAATAATGATAATAAAAGTACCCCCAACCTAAACCAGCAAATAAATAGCCAGGGAATAAACCAGCCTTTTGCAAAACATCTTTGTTTCTGCAGTGGTTTTTTGGTTGCTGGAGAGCTGAAGGGCTCAAATGAGCATTTCAGTTTGTAGAGTCCACCTCAGCAACACCAGGATTTACAAAATCACAACTCAGGAACATCCCAGCCCGTGCCCCTGAGAATAAGAGTCTCTAGCTATGCACACCTAATGGTATAATTTTGATTTATTTCTATATGTGAATGTGTGTACCATTAACACAACTATATATAATCTTTATGTGTTCTTGTTTGGAGCCCCCAGGGATCACATTTGTAAGTTTTCTGTGAGAGCAGGAGTCTTGCCTCTTGTCTGTGTGTTGCACCATGTGAGCAGAGCACAGCAGCAGGACTGAGCAATGACACAGAATTTAGTGCTACCACTAAACAACTTCCAGCATCTGGTCACCTCTGCTCCCCACTGCAGCATGGACAGGAGCTTTAGAAAGCAAAAACACAATGAAAAACAAAGTGGGACTTTGTTGTTGTGTTGTTTTCGTTGCGTTCGCACAACTAAAAGGCTAAAAATATGCCAAAAAGCATAGCAGTAAAGCAGTGAAAACTAGCAACCATGTATTTGTATTTTGAGAGAAATTAGGGCTATTATGGTTGCTCCAGATGGGCTTCCTATATAAACTGGGTAGATAATTTCACTTGGTGCTTCATGCATCAAAGCTCTGACCATCTGGCTGAATGCGAACATACCTTTTAGCAACATGTCGCATTTTGGCTTGATGCCTTCAGGGCCACCTCCCTACAACAGGCACTATTTCAGCGCTTAATTACACTTACTGTTACAAAAGGACAACTTATTTTTAGCATGTATCTTTCCAATATCGGCTTCTGGCCACTGAACGTTCTGCTGTCTGTGTTTGCATGTAGGAAGCGCTGTGTTTGAATCAACCCGTGAACGCCGTAGGCCACGGGGGTCAGAAGATGCCCCCCAGAATGACTCTGGGTTGTCTTGGGTTTAAAAAAATACATTAATACGTGAACAAACAAATGAAGGAGAATGAGAATAACCCATAGTTCAAAGTTTAACCGGGTTTTCTCCTTTTGGCACTGGCTGGCACGCTCTCCATCACACTTATGCTCCAGCCCCTTCCCCAGCTCCATTCTCTTCTCTGGACTCACTCCAGCACCTCAAGGGTTTTCTTGGTGTGAGGGGCCCAAAACTGACCCCAGGATTCAAGGTTTGGCCTCCCCAGTGCCCATCACGGGCTCTGCTTTCGCACCCCTTGGCACGGCACAATTAGCCAATAATTTTGTTTCTACAGGTAAAGTATTTGACATCTCTGTCCCCCGCTGACCATGCGTCCCCTTTTCAGTATCAGCAGCGCGTGGTTGGAGTGTCTGCCCCTCCACTATCACACACACGCACCCCTCATCTCCCGGCACCCCCCGACTCCGAGCATCTGTGCCACTCGCTTGGCCTCTTTTCCTTTATGCTGCTCCCCTCCACCGTCGTGTGACTGCTATTGTGCGGTCCCCGCCACACAAAAGCTAGCCTGACCTAATTTAAATCAGTGCTATTGAAGCCGTTCTTGTTTTATCTCCCAGCACAAGGGCTGCGCTCCCCATTTCAGAGGTAGCAGAAATGAATGGCTAATTGGGGGGGTATTGTGCGAGGCGGCCGTTGTCTCCCAGCCCTGATTGTCAGCTCCACAGTGCTCCGAGCTCCCCTCTCTTGTAAGAGCCGCGTAGGCTGTTTAGGGAGTGGAGGGAGGAAAAGGGGAGAAGGGGACTCCGCAGCCATCGCAGCGTGGCAGGGAAACAAAGCGGAGCATGGCCGCCTTGAGCGCGCTGGTGAAAAGGCTGCCGGGGGGAGGGCTCGCTTGTTCAGAAAGGGCAGATGCTGGTGAAAATAGTAGAGAATATCCATCCTTCACTTCCAAATAAGCCCCCTGCTTCGTTTTTTCTTGGGTATTTATGTGACAGCCCTTCCTAGCGCTCTGGCGACTGTCCTTGGGGCGGGGGGGAGGCAGAGGGGGCTCTGACACAGCAGCAGAGCCACGGGGTTGTGAGTTTGGGGAGTGGAGGAAGCAGGACAGGTCAGGGGCTGGAGGGGAGACCGAGGCGCTGCCGGTCTCTTTGTCCTGCGGGGCAAAGTTTGAGCAGTCACTGACAATGGACCTTTGTGAGAAAAGCAACAACAGCCCCGAGAGCCACTCCAGCAAGCGGCAACCAGTCTGTTTGGTCTCTCAAAGCCAGAGTTGCCCATGCCAGCAGGATCTAGAGCCCAGGATCATCTCAAGGCAACCAAAGCCCAGTGCTGCCTTAACAAGGGACCATGCAACATCTTAATTATGTAGGTTTGGGAGTTAACAGCGTCTTTTGCCTGGTTTCTGCCTCCCACAGGTACCCACCAAGAGCATCCTCCCTGGGGCTGCAGCTCTCCTTCCTCCACCGATCACCAGGCTGGAAGAGGTCTCTGGAAGAAAACAAACCCCAAAGCATTTGAATCTTTTCCTTGATGGTCTTGGGTCACTTACAGATCCACATCTTCCTGCTCTAGGGAGTTTTGCCCCCAGCTCCCTCAGCTGGTGCACAATGCAAAGTTTGCCGCCAGAGTCCTCTCCTGCAGGCAAAAAGAGGGTGCAAGAGTGGGACGCTTAACGGCAACGTGAAGCAAACAAGTCCCGAGGCTCCAGGTTTTCATGGACTTTTAATGTAATGTTCTCATCCTTATCACAGGTCAAACCAGCATAAAGTACTGGCAAGTCCTGGAGTTAAAGGACAGGGGATAACTCTATCCTCTCTATCCTTTTTGGCTCCAAATCAAGAGAGTAGCCACAAAAATGAAAAATTAAAAGTAGGTTCTATTCAAAGTAAGTTTTGTTAAAAGTAAGTTTTCTTGAAAGTGAGGTTCTTTTCACTTTCATCTGAGTTTATGATTCATTTCTCCCTTCTAAGCTTTTCCCTGCAGCCAGCAGAGCACAAAACACACTTCGACAAATCAAAACAAACCAGGAAAAATAGTTCTCACATTACCACCTGATTCCAAGGGCTGAGGTTTTACCTAAAAAAGAACGATTGCCACGGGTGTACGTGTTGTTAACACTGCATCGTGATAAAAGAAGAGGAACTAGCATGTTCCAGAACCACCTGGGATCACAACAGGGTAAACTGTGATGGGAAACTCACAGCAGTGTGATACTGGCATCATGTCACCCTGCACTGTCCCATCCTCTCGCTCGGCTCCCACTGCCTTGGAGAGACATTGCTGATGAGAACAGAATCCGGCTCACTGTGCATTCAAGTTTCATTTGCAGGGAGGGAAAACTTTGCCTCAGCAAAGAAAGGCTGCCAAGGGCCTGTCCCGTTGCTCAGAAGACAGCCGGTCCTGTTCCAGCTCCTGCGCTGGATCCTCCTGAGCAGCTCTGCGGAGAAGTTGCCACTATTCTACCGACATCTGGTGGCAGCTGCCTTAGGAAAAAAAAAAATAATAAATGTTTCTTTCAAAGTGGCCCAAGCGCAGGCACATCCTGCCCTACCCTTGGGGGAATCCCAGAATGTCAGGGGCCGAAGGGACTTGGAAAGCTCATCCAGTGCAATCCCCCCATGGAGCAGGAACACCCAGCTGAGGTTCCACAGGAAGGGGTCCAGGCGGGTTTGAATGTCTGCAGAGAAGGAGACTCCACAACCTCCCTGGGCAGCCTGGGCCAGGCTCTGCCACCCTCACCCCCAACAAGTTTCTTCTCCTCTTTCAGTGGAACCTCCTGTGTTCCAGTTTGCACCCATTGCCCCTTGTCCTGTCACTGGTTGTCACCCAGAAGAGCCTGGCTCCATCCTCCTGACACTGCCCCTTTCCATATTGATCCCCATGAATGAGTCCCCCCTCAGTCTCCTCTTGTCCAGCTCCAGAGCCCCAGCTCCCTCAGCCTTTCCTCCCACGGGAGATGCTCCACTCCCTTCAGCATCTTGGTGGCTGCGCTGGACTCTCTCCAGCAGTTCCCTGTTGGGCTGTCCCCCTTCTGAGGGGAGCAGCACCGAAACGCAGCCGAGCACGACGCGGGGACACTTACCTCAGCCGAGTGGGCCCCTGGAAGCGCTAATTGCTCATTAACACTAATTACTCGGAAGAGGTTTGGCTGAGGTCGCTGTGCGGTGCGGGACGCTCCGAGGGACACACTTATCTCCTCAGGTGAGGCGGGAGTTCGCGTCGGTAATGCCAACATCACCCGCCGCTCCCAACTATTCCATATGGCGGGTTTCCGTAGTGTAGCGGTTATCACGTTCGCCTCACACGCGAAAGGTCCCCGGTTCGATCCCGGGCGGAAACACCTAGTTTTGCGGTTCGGCTGTTTATTCCTTTCGATTTTATTTTTTTCCTTCGGATTTAGTGTCTTTTCCTTCCGTTTATATTTATTTCCGCCTGCGACTCGAGGCCCCGCGGCTTCTCCGCCGGGACCTTTGAGGGAAATAACGACACCACGTGCCGCGCCACCAGACAGCGCCCGTGTCCCGCCAGGCGACCACCGGGGTTCGGGTGGGTAAAAAGGCGGCCGGGCGGGGCGTTCCGCGTGCAGAATTGGCTGTGGAATCTGTGAGAAGTGGGAGAAAAAAAAACAGGGAAAGAAAACACATTTGCGTTGGCCGGGAATCGAACCCGGGTCAACTGCTTGGAAGGCAGCTATGCTAACCACTATACCACCAACGCCCTCTGACAAATGAGCTTCCAGCCTCCCTCAGCAAGCTCAAACACCTGGACCCAACCATATTCCAACAGCGGGGAGGGAGAGAGTGCAGCGAGCGCTTACACTAGCACCATAATTGTCCCGAGGCGGCAATAAATGCCGAATAAGGGGCCTGTCTCGAAGGCTGAGTGCGGGAAAAATATTCTGTTCGCGATATTTTTTACGCTCTGTCAGCCTCATTTCTCTTTCTACCCCACCCTCGCTAGGACGAGTAGGTCCGTCCTCCCGTCCAGACTTGGTACTTTCCCAAGTGCGCGCGCTCCCGCCCTCCCGCCCCGCGCGTTCCCGCCACTTCCGCCGCCGGGTGAAAGGTCGCGCTGTGGCAGGCGGCGGCCGCCCCCCCCCCCCCGTCCCCTCCCCCGTTTCCGGGGCTGCCCCCGAGTCCGGGACATGGAGCCGGAGTGACGGACTCGCCGGCCCCCCCGCCCTCCCGCTGAGGAGCCGCGTCCCCGCCCGCCAGGGGGAGGTCGCCGCGCCCCGGGGTGAGTGAGGAGGGGTTGGACCGGCGAGGCGCGGGGTTTCCCCCCACAGGTACGGCCGGGGACGTGGGGCCCACCCGGGGGTGAGAAAGGGGCGTTTGTTCCCTCCGTGGGCCGCATCCCCCCTCCCCTGGGCTGGGGGTGCCTCAGGTATTGGTGGTTGGTTGGTATTGGTGTCCCCACTCCCAGGGCTCGGCCACCCCTCGTCCTGGGGGTGCTTGTCCCCCCCCCCCGTTTGTCCTTTAGGTCTCTGAGGGGATTGCTGGTGTTTCACCCCCTCAGCGATTCGGGGAACGGGGTCGGGGGGTGTTCCCCCCCAGCAGCCTGTGCTCCCCCGGGTGGGTGAGAAGCTGCTCGTTGCTCTTTCTCCACAGGCAAAAGCCGCCTCCAGCCGTGGGGGGGACACAGGAGCTCTGGCCCATGGGGCCCCCCCTCCGGCCCATCCTCCCCCCACAGCCGGGCCAGGAGCTTCTCTTGGGGCTCCCAGCTCCTGTCAGGGCTCCCAGCCCCTCTCTGCACCGCAGGGGTGGACACGGCTGCTGCAGCTTTTGCCAGAGCTCGTCCCTCTCTAGAGAAGCCCCCACCGGTTTATTCCACCCTCAGTTGCTTTTATTTTTGGAGAGGAGTTCCCAGAGCTCCCAGCCACGGCAGGGATGTGTTTTAAGGACTTCTCTAGGTGACTGTGTTGCTTTGGCTCTTCCCAGACGCCCCAGGCCCTGTGGGGTCTTGTTGACAAACGATTATCACGATTTGCACCGGATTTCTGATCTCTCGTCTCTGTTTTGTTCGGTTTCTTTGGGTTCAGCATCAGAGGATGTTATTGTTCCTTGTCTCTGTGAAATGTGTGGGCTGTGGCGGGTGGGATGAGGGTGAGATGTTCCTCTGAATCATTAAAAACGCAGAATAACGGGGACTGGAAGGGACCTCGGGCGGTCTCTGGTGCAGCCCCCGGCTCAGAGCTGTGAGATCAGAGCAGGTTACTCAGCATTCCCGAGCATCCTCCTGCTGCCCTTCATCCCTGCGCCCAAAATTGCCCTTAAATTACCAAGTGCTGCTACTTCATCCCTCTCTGTTCTCCTGCAGTTTAGGAACTTCACTGCTGGGGCCTCTTGTCTCTCCTGATCCTCCACGAGTGTGATTTTGGTGGAGAAATGGCTGTTTGGGCAGCCCGGCGCAAAAGATAGCGGCCGGTCCGGGGTGTGTCTGTGATTCAGAGCTCTGGCCAAGAGGAGACAAAGATCTTTGTACTTGAGAGGACGATAGTGACAGTAGCACCTTATGCTTGTGGAAAATGGGTTTGTGCGGGGTGCCGGGGCTCCCACACAGCATCAGGCCAAGGCAGGGACAAATGTGGGGTTTTTATGTCCCGGATGGGACTGTGACGCTGTTGGCAGTGGGGCTGCTGACCCTCGGTCTGGCTCCTTATGGTGTCCTTTGTTTGACTCTTGCCTTGAAGTTTACAGCCCACAGTTCCCATTTCTCAGTTCTTAGTGCCTGATACTTCAGAGGATTTAAAGATTTTGGGAGGGAAATGAAAGGAAGAGTCAGTACTGAGGATTCTCAAGTTTTAAGAAGAAATCTTTAGGAAAGAAAGACCACAGAGTTCACCGAGCCCCATTGTTCAGGTGAAGAAGTCTCTTGGATTTATCTGGGTTGTTAACATCCAGCATGTGTTGGTGAAACGATTCGGATTGTGAAATGCAAACCAAGGATTTTGTTTGTGGAAATGTGACCTACAGAGGATGCTTTGACACAGCCCGATTCCTACGAGAGGGGAAACTGCAGCTGGATGAAATGTGCTTTTTTCCTCTTCCTCCCCAGTTTCCTGTCCTGCCCAGCTCGCTGAGTAGTTAATGCAGAAGATAAAGAGGGTTCGTCTGGAAAACGAGACTGCAGGAGGCTGGAGAAGGTACGTGTCCCGGTTGCTCGTGTGGGACAGAGCGATGATCAGCTCTTGGAGGGAAGGAGGTTTCTGAAGAATCCCAGGTACACAGTTCTCCCCTGGGAGCATCAGGAAGTGGCTCAGAAAGATAATTTGTTTCACTCGCTTCCAATTCCAAGCTTTACAGTTGTTTTTCTAGTGCTGATGTCCCACCTGTGCTGGCTTGTTGCCTTCAGACTAAGGTGTCTGCCCATGCAGTAGTAACATAGTAGTTATGTAACTACCTCCTGCAGAGAAGGACTTGAGGGTCCTGGGGGATGAATGGTTGGGTTTGCAGCCCAGAAATCAAATTGTATCTTGGGCTGCATCTCCAGCAGCGTGGGCAGCAGGTTTGGGGGAGATTCTGCCCCTTTGCTCTGGTGAGTCCCCCCTGCAGTGCTGGTCCAGCTCTGGGCTCCTCAGCACAGGACACACGTGGACCTGTTGGAAAGGTCTATCGTGTTGCCAAATACTTGCTGCATTTTGTCCCAGAGGTGGCTGCGGGGAGAGATGGAGCCATTCGACTTTCATTTTACTCTGTGGAGTCAGAACCCAGGTTTTGTGCGACCCCACGGCGCTCCAGCGATGACGGTGGCATTTCCCAGCACTTGTGTAACTGTGCAGCGGCTACTCTGCTTATCCCGCTACTCCCCTCTGCTCTAGTGTCAAAGCCACCATGATGAGAGCAGCACCAAACTAAAGTTGTGCGTTTTAGTTCTCTAGTGAATCATAAAATCATGGCAACATCATCTGGAAGGGACTCCAGCCTCCAGTCTTGTTTGGTCCATTTACTGCTATGACATTTGTGGACTGTTTCAAGCCCTTAAAGGTGCAACTTTCCCTCGTGAGGAGTCGAGCTGGCTGAGCAAAGATGTTTCCTCCACCTGGGTGAGAGTAACAAGAGGGTTTGGTGTCTTGAGCCCAATCCAGATGATTTTAATTGAGTGAGTTGACCTGCAGTGCGATCGGGTTGAGAGAATTGTTCCCAGTTTATGAGTTTTTGTGGTCTTCTCGTCATGTGTTTTGACAGGCAACACTTCTGCCTGCAGATGTGATTTGATTTGCTGTAATGGAGACCCTGGCTATAGACAGCAGAGGCCACAGATGCTCTCACAGTCTTAAAACATCCCGTCACGTTCTCTTTTGTGGTTTCACTTGATCTTCCTGCCTGGCTTTGATTGGAAAATACTCTTTACTCATTTTCAAACTGTGGGCAGTAGATACCAGGAATACCTAGATTTGTTTCACAAACTTTTTCTTTATTATTTTCACATTTGGTACAATTTGGGGACTGAACAATTTGAAGATGTGGTTGTATTTCCAGCCCTTGTACCTGTAGTTTAAGGAAGTCCAGGTTTGCTCATCTCCTGCTTTAATTGCGTAGGATATCAAACTAGGTGAGAAGTTCCTTTTAGAGAGTTTGTTAGAAGGTGCAAAAATCCTCAAGGAAGTCTTGGGGTAGAAAATGGGCAGAGGCGAGTGTTTTCTTGTGGTGATACATGTAACCATCCTTCTTTCCCCTGGTTCCCTCCGCCGGGAGAACTCATGACGCATCTTCCTGAGGCTGAAGTCTTCCACATTCAGTTGGTGTATAATTCTCGTTGAATCCTTCATCTCAGGAGCTGCTCTCCTGTCAGAATGCAGGTCACTGTTCGGGAAACATCTCATTTGAAAATGTAAATGTTGGGGCTGCTGAGGACAAGGCCTTTTTTGGTGTCATCCTCAGGCACTGTTTTGCCATCTTGATGCCGTGTCAAAGGAAGCGATTCTGTCTCCGTGGAGCAAACTTCTCCAGCCTGACTGTTTCTGTAAACTGAAGTTGTTCTCAAAATCTTTGTAACGTTCTTCTGGATACCCCCCAAAACAACTAAAATGTCTTCATGGAGGGAAACCCAGCTTCTCCAACAGGGTGACAAAAACTGGTTTCCCTAGTCTTGGTCTCATTCCTGCTTTGCAGCAGATGACATCACTGACCTTGGGCAAGTCTGTCAGTCCACTTCTCCTCACATTAACATTTGCTGGAGTGGCGTGTGGAGGCGTTTTTTGTAGACACTCATTCAGTAGCTGCCAGCTTGGAAATGTCTGAGGAACGCGTGCCACGTTTTGCAGGGTACAAGCAGGGTCTGTTCCTGCTGTCTTCTTTCTGTTAGCAAAGGCAGTCGCGCTGTTTTCTTCGTGTTTTGCCATCTCTCCTACTTCATTCCTGGCTGCAACGGCTCTTCAGGTAAGTGAGGTGCTGTGCTTGGGCTCTAACCTCTCTTTTCTGTGGTCTTCCAGGGCAGAAGTTTATGTGCCTTTGCGATAGCTCACAGCTTTGATGACTTATCCATCCAAATTCCTGGGCTGGTTTTCCTTTGAGTCAAACTGATTGTTTCCTGTACTAGAATCTGCTGCTTGTACTTCCTTTAACAGCTTGTTTCTACAACTAGTCTTGGGAGAGCGAGTTTTCTGAGGTTAATGTCTTCATTTACAGGACTTGATATGGGAGGTGGACTTTTCGATACATCGATGTGTGTTTAAAATGTAATCTTTGAGTGCAGAGAATCCTCAGACCTGTAGTTTAAAGAGCGCTTGTTCTCCTAAGCTTGTTGCATGCTTAGAGCTTTCTCTAAGCAACAAAATAATGTACCTGCTTGATTTGAAGGCTTAATTCTCTCCCTCAACTCCTCCCTCAGTTTTTTGTCCAGTTCTGAAGGGGAAGAGAGGATGACTGCAGTGGATGCGCTATCAGACAGCTCTGAAGTGGTCGAGATGGAGGATGTGCCTTCCCAATTCCAGGTGCAAAAGCATTCTTGGGATGGGCTGCGTGACATTATTCACAGCAGCAGGAAGTATTCGGGCATGATAGTGAACAAAGCTCCCCATGATTTCCAGTTTGTCCGGAAAACAGAAGAGTCCAGCCCGCACTCTCATCGTCTTTATTACCTGGGTAAGCCAGCGTGCCAGGTGCCGGGTGGGAGTGCGTTACGGGAGAGCTTCCAATCTAAACAGGCGGGGAAAAGGATGGGAGGGATCTCCGTTTGTGAGATGGGGGAACCGAGATTAAGTAATGTGGCGTAAGGTTTGCACGCTCAGCCTATAGCAACGGCTAGTACTGAGAATAAACCTCGATTTAACTCCGGATCGGGGGGAAGCGCTGCCTGACCAGACTTACCTCGTGATGGAGGTAGAAATGCTGCGTCCTGCGGCAGGCCAGGCAATGAGGCAAGAGAAAGGATGTCCCTCAAATTCAGGACTTAGGAGAAATGGGATTTACTCGATTGATCAACCAGACTGACTTTCCAAGGAATTCGCTGTCAGTAATTACTCATTATATGTTGCAAGTTGTAGGTATTAATGACAAGGTGGTGGTGTCTCCCTGCTTTAAGTACTGTGTTGATAAAATGCTGTCAAGAGTGGGGGAGGCATAAAAAAGACGAGGTGGGGATTAACTATTAATGGTATTCACAGGGAAATAGGACTGAGAGACAGCAGAACGCTGTGTTGTGCAGGTCCCTCATTACAGCCGGAGCCACAATGTAATTAGTGACAGAGTGGTTGGATTTTAGTAACCGGATAATTTTGTGGTCCGTAGCATGGGAAGCTTTATAGACTATAAAGAGTTTGTTGTGCTTTGGGGCATGAGCTGATTGTTACTGGCCCGGTAAAGAAATTGCCTGATGTGCAATTCCATACAGCGACGGCTTTCCTGAAGTGACCCCGCTTTTGTTCTCCTTTTTTTGGGTCTGTGAGTGTAGGTCACTGTAGGACATCGGGTGCTGGATTTGAGGGACTGATTTGTTTTGTCATTGAGCAGCTCCTGCGTGTCAGTGACTTGATTTCTTACAGTTGCTCAAACATTCTTAGGCACGAGTGCTGCTCTAAAGAGCAGTATCCAGAGCGAGCGTATTTTTCGTGTTGAGTCTGAGCAGTGAGACTTCATTTAAAGCTGAATGTATTTCAAGGCCGAGTTGACTTTGATACAGTTCTTTATCTAGATGGCTAAGGGTCTAATTGGCTAATTTAAAAATAAATAAATGTTCTTCTATTGTATGAAAAGGCAACCAGAGCAGGTATCGGGTGGTTGGTTTTCTGCAGGAGTGTGACCGGTGTAGGAGCCAGAAGCAGGAATGAAGACACACGAGTGTCTTTCCAGTGTTGTCTTCCTTAAGGAAATTCACAGAGCAGGTTAATCCATCATTTCAGATGAGAATCTGCCAGGTAACACCAGGGAACCTCTTCTCAGCCATTCCTAATAAAGGGTAAACGCTGCTGCTTTTTATTGCCGTAATGAGCATCTTTTGAGTGGCATCCCACGTGCTGTTAAACGCTCAGAACCCACTTCAACGGTTCATGAGTGTTTAACATCAGCGTGCTATTCCTGTCCCGATGTTAAATAACATTCTCAAGTTGGTGTGTGAACACTGCTAGCGACTGCGTGCCAAGGAGTGGGACGGAGGATTCTCAACAACTTTGCCGTAGAAGTTGAATCATTTTCTTCACTTGCGAGCAGAGTTTAAAAGACGTGGAGATGAGGTCCTTAGGGACGTGTTCTAATGCCAGGGTTTGGTTTCATGGTTGGGCTTGATGATCTTGAGGGGCTTCTCCAACCAAAATCATTCTGTGATTTTTCGTGTAAATGCTGATTGTAGTCAGCCCGAGGTCACTGTAGAAAGTACTAATGTAATAAGGAGAAAGGAAGTCCAGGTCACAGCCGCATGAGTGCCAAATGTGTGTATATATAGTAATTTGTTCCTATCTGCAGTTTTTTCTAATTTGGACATCTTAAATCATTCTTGGGCTGTCCCCATAGAATTTTTTGTTGTATCACGGCAGATGCTGCTTATATTAAACACCACATGCTCAGCACTTTGGTGTTTCGGTATCTCTGAGGATTATATGCTCACATATTGCTTTGCTTCCTGAGCGCTTATTAATATTTCAGTTTTAATTCTAAGTACTGCTGGGTTAATCAGCTCAGAACTCTTTCTGTTCTGCCCAGAACATGCACAGAGCAGACGATACCAGGGACCATTTCTCTGTGCGAAATTCTGATCTAGGGAGTCTCTACAGCGTTCATGGTCTTTGATTTGGTTAGAACTGCCAATATCGTGTGTCAGGATATATTATTTTTCATTATTGTTTCAGAAATTGGATAAAGGCCAATTTGATTATTTGATAACCACAGGCAAAAGCTTATTGGAGATGACAAGGTCTTTTGACCGCGTTGTGTACTGTTTCCTATTGGAAGGGGCTCTCTAGAGCTTCCAAGCTTTTTCTCCCCCTCTTGCATGGTGTGTTTGCATGAATGAGGTCCCTGGAGCACATTTCTGGCTCAGAAATTCAGAGAGTAACGTTGAGTCACCCATTCAGGGAGTGGCTTTTTTAGAATGAATCTGGGGCGTGGGCTGAGTCCACGGAGAGGAAACGTGGACCTAACTAATTCTGAAGAGGTTGTTTAGTGTTAAGCCTGGCTTAGGGAAATTGCTAAATAAATTAATATCTACATTTAAATAATTTAGATATTATTCTGGGATCGAATTGAGAGCTGGTAAAAGCCTCTGAACAGTCCCAACCCCTCTGTTATCAAGGACTTTTGTTTTCATTTTTCCAGCTTGCTCTTGGTGCTGTTTGTCCTGACTAACAAATCTTAAATAGGATGATGCTTTTGTCCTCCTCATAGGAATGCCATATGGCAGCCGAGAGAATTCCCTTCTTTACTCAGAGATTCCCAAAAAGGTACGGAAGGAGGCCTTGCTGCTCTTGTCATGGAAGCAGATGCTGGATCACTTTCAGGTAAACCAAAACGTGAAGAGCCGGATTGACGGCGCTTGGGACGGTTTGGGTGATGTGGGTGCTGCTCTGCTGAACTGTAGAGCGTGTGAGACATTGAGAACGGTGTCAGTAGGAACGTATCGAGAATTGCTGCGCTTCACAACGCAAAATAGTTACTTGTGTGTGTGATGGAGCTGATGGTGAGCGTGAAACAGCAGTGGATGTGGTGAGCAAAGGGCTGACTGAGCAAGGAGGACTCGCTAAACCATCACGGAGTCTCCCTCAGACTATAAACCATCAGCACAGGGCTCCTTTCTTCTGAGTATCACGCTCAGTGGAATGCGTGTCTGTCATCTTTCCTGCTTTTAAGGAAGATGGGAAAGTTGAATTTAAACTGCTGCAGGTTCTGTTGTGAGTGAACCAGAAAGAGAGTGAATTTCCCCTTCCCTGATTTCAGTATCTCGGTGTCCAGTGTCGCTAACAGCGTTAATGAAGAAGAGAGTGGAGGGTCTTGCTCTTTCTTCCTTGCTAAAAAGGTTCCTGCTGGAAAAGAATTTAGCTGTCTTGACCCCATTTGGATCACTAGTCCCTTTCAGGGTAATTCAAGATCCCCGGAAGAGCTTTTGTTTGCAGTGTCTGACATGGAAACTGTTTGTGAAGGCTGTAGATAACGTCATTAAGCTAATTGGTTACATCTGATTTGCATAAGCAGAGCAAGCACAGCTGTCCTTGGTTCATGCTCAAGTGCTGACTGCAGAAATGATGGATTCACAATTCATCCCTCTTACATAGAGGGAACTTTGGGGTGTGTGATTGTTTTAGTCCTCCTGGGCAACACCTGTAGCCTGTAGTTATGGACTGATGTGGTGAGACTGCTGGTGGTATTTGGGCATTCACAGACTATCTGGTGCTAGTCGTGGAGCATTCCTGTTCTGTGAAAGCTTCTCTCCTTGCAGGTTCTTTCAGATTTTCCTTTCCTTCAATACTAGGCAACCCCTCATCACGGGATGTATTCTAGAGAAGAGGAACTTTTGAGGGAACGCAAGCGCCTTGGTGTTTTTGGTATAACGTCTTATGATTTCCACAGTGAGAGCGGCCTATTCCTCTTCCAGGCCAGCAACAGCCTCTTTCATTGTCGAGATGGGGGCAAGAATGGTTTCATGGTGAGTCTGCTAAGGATTTTATGAATATCACCTGAAACGGACTTAATGTTTTTGGTTGGAAATGGCTGCACATCTGCATCTGTTTGGTTCTGCTCATTTCTCTTATGTTCGGGCTATGGTTACAGCTCATTTCATGTGCCTTTATTTTAAATACGAAGCTGGTTTGGTTCAGGGCTGTTTCTGTGTCTGTCGCTGTAGGTGTCTCCGATGAAGCCTCTGGAGATCAAGACTCAGTGCACGGGGCCACGAATGGATCCCAAGATCTGCCCTGCCGACCCTGCCTTCTTTTCATTCATTAATAACAATGATCTGTGGGTAGCAAATATTGAGACGGGAGAGGAGAAGCGGATGACGTACTGCCATAAAGGTACCTGCTGCAAAAGGAAGCTCCTCCTGACAGACTTAGGCTGGAATGGCTCATTTCTCAAGATCACATTCTTCTTTTGGATCAGCTTTTTTCAAGGAGATGTCAATGCAGTCTCATCTTTGTTCGTCTCCAGGCTTATCCAATGTTCTCGATGACCCCAAGTCTGCTGGTGTAGCCACTTTTGTCATTCAGGAGGAGTTTGATCGGTTCACGGGCTATTGGTGGTGTCCCACAGCTTCCACGGAAGGTCAGTGTTCTGCTTATCGAATTCTGATGCTGTAACCACTGCCAGCCCCTGCTATGAATGATAATTTTGAGCGAGCTTTTCCTTTGGCCTGGGTTTGATCTGTGTCTGAGGCGGCCGTATGAAGGAACAGAACACAGAAGGGATGTAATTGTGCTCCAAGGAGTATTCGCAGCTGGTCGCTCGGCGCTGCGGTTGCACGGGAGGTGCAGACTCTGCCGCAGTGCTCCAGGCGAGCCAGAAACAGCTGGAAAACACTCCAGCAAACATGCTCGCTATCTTTTCCCAGGTTCAGAGGATTTAAAAACACTGCGGATCTTGTATGAGGAAGTGGATGAGTCAGAGGTGGAGATAATTCACGTTCCTTCACCTGCCTTGGAGGAGAGAAAAACAGACTCCTATCGGTACCCCAGGACGGGTAAGTGAAATACCGCGGGGCTGCTAATGCAGCTCTTGACTCCTGCTGGCAGAAGCGGTGGAATTTGTGCTGTAAACTTTGCATGATTAATCTAGGTACTTACTAGGATGGTAGAAGCTGCTTGTAAATGTCGAGGCCTAATTGAGTCTCTGAGCCCAAAATCTACTGCAAGAAAGGAACGGGATTTAAAGTTCAGCTTAAAGGAAAGGATTGCGGAGAAAATGAAATATACCTGATGGCATATTGTGGAATACATTTTTTTAATCCCTTCTTCCTTCTTCCTCCTGAGAACATGCACAGCCAACTAGGCAAGGCAAAAGCAAACTTTTCCCATACCCAGAATGACTCCTGCGATTCCAGTGATGTTTGCTCACATACATAATTTGATATTTGTACATTCACGCACAGCCATTTTAGCAGGACCAGGGTTGGTGCTTCTCTAGAAACTATTGTGTATAACAATACAGTGTTCAGATTGGTCATCTTGTTATTTTTTCCTTCTCTGCAGGCAGCAAAAACCCCAAGATTACATTAAAACTGGCAGAATTTAAATCGGACAGTAAGGGTAAGGTAAGTGATAACAGCCCAGAATGGGAGGGTTGACTCCTCCTGAAGCTCCCTAGAAGTAAGACAAGGTCACTAAGAAATCTGAGCCAGTTTTACCCTTTGTTTTCATTCCTCTTGTAACACCTGGTTCTGTAACGTGTTTATTCAAGAAGCAGAAAAGCTTTAAAATGCTGACAAGTCTTATTCTGGTGGAGAAGCAGCTGGGACGGGGAGGGTAGGCGAGATGTTGGGTTCACTGGCTGTATACCACGTCAGGAGGGTTGAAGCCCCATCTAATCCTGAGCTTCAGTCCCTGGCTGTCCCCTTTTCTGAGGATGAATGCCGAAATCCTTTAGCATTGAAGCTTGTTTTTCCCTTCTCCTGCCATTGCTTCTCCTGGCCTGGCCCTTGCTGATGCCAACAGTTAAACTTCCTTGCTATCCCATCCCCTAAGCTGCCGTGGGAGGAGGTGAGGAGGTCTGCGAGCGGTTTGATTGGATTTTGAACCTTCCTTTTGCTGCAGATCGTGTGTGCTCAGGACAAGGAGCTGGTGCAACCATTTGCTGCATTGTTTCCGACTGTGGAGTACATTGCCCGTGCTGGATGGACCCGAGATGGCAAATAGTACGTATGGTTTTCTTCCAGACTAACGCTCCCAAGGGCTTCCCTGGCTGAACTATTGCAGGCCCTCTACGTGCTTTGTATTGTCATCATGACCCCAGTTTTAAAGCCAGAAATGGCACATGAATATTTGGTTTCTTCAGTGTTATAACATCCTAAAAGTAGGAATTAATCAAATGTAGACTGGAGTGACAAGCTGTGGGATTTAAGTCACAACCGCAGAGCTAAATGACATTGATATATTAAGCAGGCAGTCCTAGGGAATTATTTTGAGCTGAAGATGTTTAATGCAAGTACAATATGCTTCCTGCTGAAAATGAGAATGTCCTGTAAGCAGTTTTATCGTTGTTCATTGATCCGGTTTGTGATCGATGCCAAATGTATCACGGGGCAGTGGGCACATTGCAGGGTTCCAAGTCCTTTGTGTGTGTGTACGAGAGGAAAGATTGCTCTGTGACCGTGATCTCCCAGAGCTCTCTATTGCTCCAAATGCGATGCAATCTGGTCCTGCCAGCCTTGCCCCAAGAGTTACAGGATTCACCCCATTCTGATCGGTTTGAAATTTTAAAGCTCTTAATTTTTCCCCCCTCAAGAGCTTGTTCAGTAGTTTCTGTCCAGGTCAAGTTAAAGTGATTTAACTCCCTTTGAAGATGGCATCCTGTAACTCATTAATTTTCTGCTCTTGAAACTAAATTCACACAGCTTTACAGAAGGTAATCCCCTCAGTGATCCTTATGCTCCGCACCGGAGCGTATCTAAACGTGCTGAACACATCAGTTCATGCAATCCAGAGTCATGGAGATGTTAGGGCAGAACTGGCTCTTTTGAAAGCCGATCTCAATGGTGGAACTTCCCTTGATGCGCTTCCCGGCCTCGGGCAGCCGCACTGCAGCGCTGGTTTGCTGTCCGTCGTGCAGCACAGCACCGCTTCGAGGGACTCTCCTCGCAAGGAACGGGCTGAGACCGAAGCGATTCCGTCGCTTGGTAGTTGTCTTCAGTCTGTGCTTTTCCCTGCGTGTGATGAGGAAGCTACAAATGGATCACTTTTTAGCTCATTAGCAGCTTGCGAGAAAAACAGGCAGTGCTTTTTGATGGAGGGGTGTCGAAGGAAGAGTTCCCTTCTGCAGACAGGGTTCTGTTGACAGTGGTCCCTTGGAATAGACACCGGCAAATCTGTCAGACACCGTGTCTGAGCGATACCCCTGTGAAATACCAGAGTTGTTTGGCAATCCGCGCTTGTTGGCAGAGCTTCCAGGAGATTAGAAAGCGGCGGTGAGGGGAGAAGCTTTGCATTCAGATGCCTCTAAATAATTTCTGCTGCTGGGGGGAAACGGTCGCATGTTCTGAGTGTCAGAAAGGGACATTTATTTTGTGGTGCTGACATTCACCTCCGACTCCTCTCCCCAGCGCCTGGGCTATGTTGCTCGACAGACCTCAGCAGCGGCTGCAGCTCGTCCTTCTGCCTCCAGCGCTCTTCATTCCAGTCCCAGAAAACGAGGAGCAGCGAGCCGAATTTGCCAAAACCGTGCCAGATAATGTCCAGCCATTTGTGATCTATGAAGAAACCACTGATGTGTGGATAAATGTAAGAGGCTTGGGGCTGGGAGGAGAACACAGGCTGCCCATTCCTCCCCATAGCTGACTATTTTCATGTTGGCTGTGTGTCCGGTTTAGTCCATGCCCCCCGCCTAAACTGCTCAGTAGTGCCAGATTCGGTGTTAATTCAGGGGGTTTGAGGATCCTGCCATCTCCTTGCAGGTGGAGCTGTTCATTTGATTAATTCTTGCTGACATTCAGGGCGAACACAGGCGTTTTGGACATGACGCTTTTGGATGTAACATTGTCGTCCTTGTGGGGTTATTTTATTACAAAGATTAAATGGCTTCTTGAGGCATGAACAACCCTAATCCCTGGAATTTGTACTTATTTAGGTGGGTAATAGACATAAGGGACAGGAAATAAACTTCGTTCTCTTAAAATGAAGCATCGTGGTACTGAAGTGACAAAGGGACCTGGAGCTGGCACTGTGGCCTCTTCATCTGAGCTACTTCTCTGCCCTCTTATTTTCCTTTGAAATCACAGTAGTTGAGCACCGACTCCCTTGGCTACATCTCTGCCAGGTCAATACAAATCACTCATGGGTCTTTTGCCTTGTGTGACAGGTCCACGATATCTTCTATCCTTTCATCCAGCCGGAGGGAGAGGAGGAAGAGCTCTGCTTTATCCGAGCCAACGAGTGCAAAACAGGTTTCTGCCACCTGTACAGAGTCACGGCGGTTCTCAAGCAGGGCAGCTACGACTGGGTGCAGCCGTACGCACACAGCGAGGGTAAGAGCTGTACTTTGTCGGCGTTGCAGCTTTGGGAGCTCCCTCTCTGATTTGCTTCCCTTGTCTTTTGGAGAACACAGGGATTTATTTTCGTGTTCTTTCATCTAGATGATTTCAAGTGTCCTATCAAAGAGGAGATTGCCCTGACTGGTGGGGAATGGGAGGTGTTGGCAAGGCATGGATCGAAGGTAGTGGTTATTTTTATTCTTTTCTCTGTGTTACAGCTCTGCGTTGTCTGCCCACCCTTCTGGCCTACGCCCTCTGTTAGGCCTGGGACCAGCTAGAACTGCTTAAGCTTCATTTTGTTTCTCTTTTTATTGCTGCTTCTGCTTTCCCCAGAAGTGCTGTAGTCGGTGCGCATTGAACTGATTGCCTTTTTAATCAGACTTCAGATTGCTCCTTAGGTAAATCCCACAAGTGAGTCAGGCCGTAAAAAAGGACACAAGGCTGAGGTTCAGAAGCAACAAAGAACCATTTTGTGGAGGAGCTTGGGATTGCTGCCTTTGCCGAAGCGTTTTAACCCCAATGAGTACCGGTGAATTGGAAAAAGGTCCTAGTGCACAGAGTGAACTCTTGGTTTCCAGCCGATCCCTCAGCAGAACCTTTAGGAAGAAGGCAGCTGGGGAGTGTAACACAATTTAGAATATGGAGAAACTGGATCTGTTATTGGTTGCAGAATAGCCAGAAATGAATTTTTATTAATCTTGTAGAAATCTAGTGCCATCTTTTCTTGAGGAATTAACTCCGAGTCTGATCTTTACCGCTCCCAGCTGATTTCTGTCAAAATAAAGACCTTGTCTGTTCGTTTCCAATTAATCTGATTTTTCACTTCTCGCTTTTTAAAAGCCCTACAGCTCCGTGCATTTGATTTCTGCTGCTTTTCCTCAATCTGCAATTAACCTGCTGCCCCTCCCCATGTGGATTCTCACTGTACATGCTGTTGATTTTGGCCGCAGCTCTTCCCTGCATGTGTTGGGGCTAAAATTGTGTTAGCAGCAATTATTTTGATGCATTTGTTGCTCCACAGGGCTCTGCCCAGTTTTCCTGGCCAATTGAGTTGGATGTTTTTCCCTTTGCTGTCCACAGCGGTCTTCAGACCGTGGCTTAGTCAGAAATAGCATCTGGGCTCCAGCACTTGGAAACTAAGGTGGAAAACAGTTTGGTGACTGTTGCTGGATCGATGCAGTATTTAAAAGCTGTTGTCTCTATTGTGGCTGGCTGGGTGGTTTTCAGAAACAGCTTTATCTGGACATTAAAAACATGCTTAATGTGGCTTGAAGTTTGGTACTGTTAGAGCTATTAGACTGATCCTTCCACAGATGGGGATTCATGATCATGGTTGCTGGAAAAAATATACCTATACCCTTATAATCCAGACATACTACAGGATGATACTGTATTTAAACACAGAATGTTGGTTGTTTCACCTGTGGGGGACAGAGCCCACCTTTTTATGCTCCTTAGTAAGCAAATGCTTTGAGTCTCTCAAAAAAGCTGAGAAATGGCTCTTTGTTGGACTCTGTGCGGTTCTCCGGGAGCGCCGCATGTGTTTTCTCTCGCCCCTGGAATGAACAGGCGTTGCGTGCGGTCCCCAGTGCCACCAGCAGCCTGTCATGGTCTATTTGTGCTTCGCGCTGACTCTGCCTGGGGACAGGCTGGTTGAACTGGCAGAGGAGCAGCAGTTGTCACCCTTCTGTCACTGAGCCCTCTCTTCTCCACACAGATCTGGGTCAACGAGGCCACGAAGCTGGTGTATTTTCAAGGCACGAGGGACACCCCGTTGGAGCACCATCTCTACGTTGTCAGCTACGAGTCTCCCGGAGAAATCGTACGACTCACCACGCCGGGCTTCTCCCACAGCTGCTCAATGAGCCAGGTTTGTTGTTTCTTAGCTGAAAACCACTCTCATCTCCTGACTGACAGGGATCCTGACTGGGAATGGTGATGAATCATGACCAGTAATGAGTCCTGAGGGCTTCTGTGTCGTGGTTGAGATGTGGGAGCTCTTGTCTGAGAACTGCACGGAAGAAATTAGATGTGGGAAATGAAAGACTTGGTTCTCACAAACTCTCCTCTCTCCCGTCTGCAGAACTTTGACATGTTCATCAGCCACTACAGCAGTGTGAGCACTCCGCCTTGCGTGCACGTCTACAAGCTCAGTGGCTCCGATGACGACCCGCTCCACAAGCAGCCCAAGTTTTGGGCCAGCATGATGGAGGCAGCCAGTAAGTCCCGTAGAACTTATTGGTGATGGGTTGTGTCTGTGATACTCTTCCTACCAGTGGTAGCCAAAGTGATGGGGAGAGGGAAGTGACCCGAATAACTTCACTCTGAGGGAAAAGGAATTGTTTTACCTTGCAAGGGAGGTAACTTAGTAGGTCAGTCATCCAAGAAATGGTTCATAGGCTTTTAAGATGTTACCGTAGTACCGCAGTGCTCCAGGGTGCGGTGTTTATATGGCTGTGGGTTTTGGTGTTTAGCAAGTGATAGGATGAGAGGGAACAGCCTCAAGTTGCACCAGAGGAGGTTGAGGTTGGATCTGGGGAACAATTTCTTCCCCAAGGGACTGTGGGGCATTGGAACAGGCTGCCCAGGGCAGTGCTGGAGTCACCATGTCTGGAGGGTTGGACAGACGGACATGAGGTTCTCAGGACATGGGGCAGTGCCAGGGGTGGGTTATGGTTGGACTCGATGATCTTGAGGGTCCTTTCCAACCAAAATGATTCTGTGATTCTGTCTTCACAACTTGTCTGAAGGGGGAGGGGGCAAGTATCTGAGATGCAGCGGTTAATTCGTTCTAAGACTGTAGGCTCTAAAGATTTAGATAGAGCTTGCAGCAGCACCTGAACCTCTCCTGCAAATATTTTTTTCCAGTTTACCAATTCCTGTTCTTCACCTTCCACATCTTGCTGTTGCGGCAGGGCACGCTTTGTCTGAGGACACCCACTGCTTATGTTTTCTTGGGTAGTCCCTTCACTCTTTATATGGCCTATTTCCCTCCGCAGGCAGAATGAGGCTGCTTGTTTCCTAGTGAGAGACGTGAAGGCTTGGAACGGTTTGATGTGGAAAGAGCCCCGGCTGGGGTCAAGTTTGAGCAGAATGAGCTTGTTCACCAGGGTAGGAAGCAGAGCCTGGTGCCGTCACTGCATCGCTCATGTCTGAACTTCCTCCGCAGGTTGTCCCCCAGATTACATCCCACCCGAGATCTTTCACTTCCGCAGTCAGGCAGATGTGGAGCTCTACGGAATGGTCTACAAACCTCATGATGTCCAGCCTGGGAAGAAGCATCCCACGGTGCTCTTTGTGTACGGAGGCCCTCAGGTAATCATCCGGATTGTTGGCTGTGGGATTGCTGTCCAGGGCAGAGCTCTGTGTAGCTCAGTTGTGCATCAAGACTTAGGCTTTGGTCAGCACTGAATCTTGGTTCTGACCTCTGCTTCAAACCTCAGGTGATTTCTCCAGCGCTCAGGCCGATTTGCGTGGCTCTGATCGCTCAGTTAGCGGCTGCCATCCGGCTCGGGGTCCTACACAGCGGGACAGACAGAGGAGGGTACTGGAAAGCGGCTGCTCAGCTGTGAAACTTTCCTGCCCTCCTTTGCAGGTGCAGCTGGTGAATAACTCCTTCAAAGGAATCAAGTACTTGCGGCTGAACACACTGGCGTCCTTAGGCTACGCCGTGGTGGTGATCGATGGAAGGGGCTCGTGCCAGCGAGGACTCAAATTTGAAGGGGCCCTGAAAAACCAAATGGTAATGTACTTTTTGTTGCTGAATCTCTGCTCGTTTGCTCTTTCTGAGGCTGCGTGTTTCCAATGCGAGCGTTGTTCTTTTCCGTCCCAAGCTTCTGGATGTAGAAAGCCACTAACTTGAGCTTCCTTGTTGCCGTTTAGGGTCAGGTGGAGATTGAGGACCAGGTGGAAGGTTTACATTATGTAGCAGAAAAATACGGGTTCATCGACTTGAGTCGGGTGGCCATACACGGCTGGTCGTACGGGGGTTTTCTGTCCCTCATGGGTCTCATCTGTAAACCCAACGTCTTCAAGGTGAGTCTGGGTGTGGGGTTGTTTTAGGGCACTTCCCTTCCTCAGCGTCTGGAACTCTTGGTGTGTGGCGCTGGCTTTTTCTGCTTGATGTTTCTGGTGGATGGGTAAAAATGTCCCTTGGACATGCCTGTAGCTCCTGGCTACATTGTGCTTACAGGTCATACCTGTCTGAGGCTCAATGGGGTTGTTCCCCAGTGTTTCCCAGTGGAGGAATTAGCCTAGTATCCAATGAGATAACTGACGAGCTGTTCCTCACCCCCTCCCCAAGTCCCCAGTGCAGTTTCTGGATCATTCCAGAAAGGGGAAGAAGCCTTTAGTGCCGGTGTGCAGGAATTCACCCCATTGTGACTATAATAGAAATAGCAAAAGGAGAAATCTGGATTTTACGTGGGTTTGTTCTGGTCTGAGAGACAGAACAGTCCAAGGACTATTTTTTTTTCTGCCTCTTCAGGAAGACAGGGAACCTTAAGCTCGTTAGCACGTGATAATTGAGCCTGTCTCCTGCCACCTATTTGTTTGACAGATTGCTATAGCAGGTGCTCCCGTCACAGTTTGGATGGCATATGACACCGGTTATACTGAGCGGTACATGGATATCCCAGAAAACAACCAGCAAGGTTACGAGGCTGGCTCTGTGGCATTACACGTAGAAAAGCTTCCCAACGAGTGAGTACTGTGGGCTCGAGTGATCCGCGTCAGAACCTGCTCCCAAGTCCCAAAAGAAGGGGTGGATTCTGATCCCGTTTCAGTTGAACTCGTGTGGCTGGTTGTTGCCTTTTGCAGCAAACTGGGGCTTTGGAACCACTGTGCTGTGAGGAGAGTTGGGGTGTTCAGCTGGAGAAGCTCTGGGGAGACCTCAGTGCAGCCTTTCCGGACTTAAAAGGGACTGATAAGAAAGATGGGGACAGATTTTTGAGCAGGACCTGTTGTGATAGGACAAGGCGTGATGGTTTTAAACTGAAGGAGGGAGATTCAGGCTGGACATGAGGAAGGAATTGTTGGCCCTGGGGGTGGTGAGAGCCTGGCCCAGGTTGGCCAGGGAGGTGGTGGATGAACCATCCCTGGAGACATCCCAGGCCAGGCTGGACGGGGCTCTGAGCAACCTGAGCTGCTGAAGATGTCCCTGCTCATGGCAGGGGGGGCACTGGGGGAGCTGGGAAGGTCCCTCCAACCCAAACCATCTGTGATTGTACCCTCAGACCCTTTGCTGGTGGGGGCTGAGGACCACGACTGGTTTACACTGTTCTGGCTCCCCATCCGGTGCTCAGTCTCAGCTTGCTGACCAGCAGCTCTTCTCATGCTGTCTCTCATCCTATCTCCAGGCCAAATCGTCTGCTGATCCTACATGGCTTTTTGGATGAAAATGTGCACTTTTTTCACACCAACTTCCTGGTATCACAGCTAATCCGGGCTGGAAAACCTTACCAGCTACAGGTAGGAGCGACAAGAGTGAAGCAGGAAGGTCCCTTACATCTGGAATGAGAAAAAGTTTTCTGCTGTGTGTTCTGGGGGCAGGAGAAGGTGGAAGCAGCTGCTCCCACATCTTGTTGCAGTGTAGATGGCAGCAAGTGTTTGTTTGACTCGGAGAGGTGGCCGGGAGGTGGCACTGTGGCTGTTTCCTTGCTGGTAGATGTGGCCTGTATCTAAAAGCATTTGAACAGGGCACCTGCCCTCAGGCCTGGAACTTTCCTTCTTGGCTGAGCTGTTGCCGTCTCACTTGGCTGGTGGCAGCGGAGGTGGCTGAGAAGCCTGGAGAAGAGAAGCTGAGAGGGATGTGATCAATGGGATCAATATCTCAGGGTGGGTGTCAGAGGATGCCCAACGCCAGGGTGAGGGGCATGGGTACAGACTGAAACACAGGAGGGCCCATCTGAATATGGGGAGAAACTTCCGTGTTTTGGGGGTGTCAGAGCCCTGGACCAGAGTGGATGTGGAGTCTCCTTGTCTAGAGACATTCAGACCTGCCTGGGATCCTGTGTGATCTGCTCTGGTGACCCTGTGTTAGCAGGGGTTGGGCTGGGGGATCTATGGACGTCCCTGCAACCCAACCAGGCTGGGATGCTGTGGAAAGGGCTGATGCGAGGGCAGCCTTGTCGGCGCTGACCGAGCTGCTCCAGACTAACCGCCCCGTCTCTGCTTCCGCACAGATCTACCCCAACGAGAGACACAGTATTCGGTGCCCTGAGTCCGGAGAGCACTACGAAATCACGCTGCTGCACTTTCTACAAGAATACCTCTGAGAGCACAAGCCTCTGCAAACTGGACACTGACAGCTCGCCTTCCCCAGCCCGTGCCCGCCGCTGCCACCCCCTCGCCAGCCATCCCACCCCAGCACAACGGGCTGAGAGCCCCAACCGGGCCGGGTGTCCCCCCGAGCGAGGGGGGAGGCTGGAGGGCACCTTCCCTTTGGACAGTGCCACCTTCTTTCACTTCCCAAGCTGGAGTTTTGCTCCTGCTCAGCTGCTCGTCCTGTTCTCTCCTCCGGCCTGGCTGTTAATGCTTTCTTTTCTTTGGTTTTTCTTTTGCTGCTACTCCCTCTCTCCTGGGAATCAATGGACTGTGGTCTGTCTCCCAAGGTTTGTGTCCATCTCTCTCCCCCCATCCTTTTCCCCTCCCTCTATGGTTCCCATACTCTCACCTGCGAGAACTCAGTGCCTGTGTTGGAAGCGGAAGAGCCGAATCAGCAAGCTGCCTTAAGCCAGGACTAGGAGGGAAGACAGAACTACCTATCGTTAAGCCCCAGGGGAGCCGATCGCTGCTGCTGCGTCCTGGCCCTGCTGCCACAACGTGGAGCCCTGGGCTGTGAAGGGGGCTCTACAGAAGCATGCAACACTAGTATTTTTCTATTATTTTTCAGTTTTAATTTGGCAGAGCAGATGGAGGAAGCGGCTGGGGTCACGAACAGCGTCCTCGGAGCCCTTTCTCTCACGGCCACTCACGAGCAGAGTTGTGCCAACAGGTAGCGCGGTGGCTGGAGCAGCTGGCTACAACCCGAGATCACCTCTCCGGGCATCAACAGCAGCTTTTTGGGTTTTTTGCAACGCGAGATGGATGATATTTATGCAAATCCTCCCTCCCTCCGTTCTCTGCCCACCTTTCTCCTCCCCCAGCTTTCCGATGTGCACTGAAATCGGCTTCGCTTCAGTTCTCTGCGGGTCAGTGACTGTTCCCTTTGCCCGGCTACTCAGCAAACGCTCTCTTCTGGTTTTTTATGTACCTGCTCAACAGGAACTGCAGTTCTGGGGAGGGGGATATTGAGCAATCGCACCTCAGGGGAGCACATACCCCCCTCAAGCCAAGGGTTCTGCCAGGGGCAAAAAGGAAACAAAACCAAGAAATCCAAACCCAAATGAACCACGTTGACCTGCCCCGGAGTATTTTAAGTGCGTATTATGAAAAGAAAATATTTTTATGGATTCTTATTCTTTTATAATTATGAGTGTAAGATGTAGCGACTCATTAAAATATTGGGAAGAGACATTTGTGCTTGTTTTCGGAGTGCAGGAGAGGGCTCGGGAGGAAGCGGCAGCTGGGCGCCCGTCGCCAAAGCCGCGTCTGTGCTGAAAGCAAAGCGCTCTGTTCGCTTTCCGTGCCGAGCGCTGGAGAGAATATTAAATCCCCGATGTTCCTCGGGGGGAAGCACGATCCACGTCGGGAACCCTGGCCCGCGCTCTTGGCTCCGCGTGACCTCGGCCGAGTCAGACGCCTCGTGTTTGGCACCGGGGTTGGTACCGCGCCCCGACTCCCGTGACCCGGGGGGACGCAGCTGCTCGGATCCCAGCGCTTCCAGCCTCCCCTCCCACGCTGGGACTCGGGGAGCTGCTCGGTGCAGGTGCTGGGCCTGCCCGCGCTCGCCCTCCCCAAGCTCAGCGCTTGCAAAACCCGGCCTTGCTCTTTCTTTCTCTGCAAGGCTCAGGCATTCATTAATCCGCTCTTAAACACCCCGAGGATGCGAGCTGGAGGCTTTTGTTTTAAATGCAAAGCATCTTACAGCCGGAGTGTTTTGTTTTCTGGACACGAGTGGATTTGTTGCCCCCCCTTCTTGTCCCCGCTATTGCCGTTGTGTTTTAGCTGTGGCTGCACGCCCCGCTGGGTAACCCCAGAGCAGTATTTGAGGTCGGAGGGGCGGAAGGGGACACGATGGAGGAAGTTGCACATCTCTGAAGTTTCCTTGAGAGAAATCCGCAGGTAGAACAGTCGCTCCCCCTTCTCCCTGCTGCCCTTAGAGCCGGGTGGGTGCTGGTGCATGGTAAGCAGCTTTATTTTACAGGGTTTGCTTCTTTTCAGCCTCAAACTGCGTTTTATCCTGTCCTAAAAGAGCAAGCGTTTCCTAAAATGTCCGCAACACGCTCTTGTCTGAAAGAGTTTACAGACCTGTCAGCTCCTTTGATCCTCCGAGCTCCTTCTGAAGCTGCAGGTTTATTTAACACCATAAAAAAGGGGGGGTTGCTTTGCTTCTTTTTGAGAATCCCAAGGAGGCATTAACCAGGAAATCGCCCATTGCAATCCTGAGCTTTTTCCGTATGGAACGGGGTCTTCCGAGGGGATCGAAACGCGATTGGTGTGGGAGGCGATGGCCACGGTGCAGACACCATTCGGGGTGTTTGTTTGTCCTGGTGCAGCCCAGTTTGGGGTGCTGGTTTCTCTCAATGCAGCCCCTGCTTCAGGGTGTTTCTCTTGACCAGAGGATTCGCAGCTGCAATGTGAGGTTGAGATAATTTCCTGAGCAAGGGGTAACGGCCGGAGGAAGCAGCGGCTGCTGGGGAAATGGGGCAGAAAGCGACTTTTCCTCAAGAACCTGAGCATGAGAGTGGCTTGGGAGGCATTTCTCCCACGAAAACCCGCCACGTGGGGCTTTATTTTTAGGCGGAGGATGCAGGAGGAGAGAGCAGATGTTCTGGAGGGCTTATTTTTAAAACAAAAACACAGCTCGAGTGCCAAAATTAGCTCGGAGAGGCGCGTGGAATCGAGGTGCGATGACGGCGCTTGGAAAGCCACGTCAGTGGAAACTGTGCTGGGTGATGAGGGGCATTTGATCCCTGCTCCCGGCCGTGAGCTGCGTGGCTCTACCCCCAAATGACTGAGGTGGCTCTGAAATACCAGGGTCCATCAAAGGAGGCGACTGGGGAGGGAAGACAAATGGCTGCAGCGCGGGGGGGCTGGGATGGGGCTGGGATGGGGCTGGGGGAGGGCAGCGTGTGGCCGCTGGCACAAAGAAAAGGGTGTAAAGCGATATTGGAAAATCCTCGTGGAGGGATTTCGGGGAAGCACGTACGCGCGGGTCGAGCGCCGCGCTGGGACAGATGCGAGGCTTCAGTCGGCGGTGCGGAGGGCAGAAAACCATCTTATCTCCGGTTGCAGCCGCTCGCTCGGAGGCCGGCGCGGTTGCTGCTGGTGCAGATTTCATCCGCTTGCAAGTGCAAACAGCTCCATCCCACCCAGCGGCCGCGGCTCCTGCGCCGCCGAGCTCTTGTGCCTGTCTGTGTTTGCCTCCCCTGCTCTGCTGCCTCACCGAGCTGCTCGTTCCTGTCCCATAAAGGACAGTTAAGTGCCACCCACAGGACAGCTGGGACCTCCTGAAGCTCCTGTCACAGCGGCATCGTGACCGCACAAAAACTGATCCCCCTGATGGAACCAGCGGAGAGTCACAGGGTGGTTTGGGTTAAGGGACCTCCCCAGTGCCACCCCTGCCATGACAGGGACATCTTCACCAGCTCAGGTTGCTCAGAGCCCCGTCCAGCCTGGCCTGGGATGTCTCCAGGGATGGTTCAGCCACCACCTCTCTGCCCAACCTGGGCCAGGCTCTCACCACCCTCAGGGCAACAATTCCTTCCTTATATCTTCTCTAAATCTCCCATGCTACTGTTTGCATTTTTCTGCCTCCCCCTGCACCTCAAACCTGTGTTTAGGGGGACTCATCCTGCTCCCAGCCCAGCCCATGGCGCTCAGCCCAGGGCCCCCCTGACCCCAGTGTCACCGTTCCCCCCAGCCGGGTGCCATGTCCCCACGGCTGGGGCTGCTGCTGGCGCTGCTGGGCTGCACCGCGGCGCTGGACCCTGCGCTGGAGGCGGCCTGGGAAGGGTGGAAGAGCCTCCACGCCAAGGAGTACCCAGGGGTAGGTCCTGTCCCTCCCAGCACACACTGGGGCTGGTTCCAGGGGGTCTCACCCAGAGCCACCCATCTGCCCCCACCCCATCCCATGTCCCTGTGCTCCCGGGGGACGTTTCTGATCCCTCTGTCCCTGGCAGGAGATCGAGGCTGCCCGGAGGGAGGTTTGGGAGAAGAACCTGCGGCGCATCCAGCAGCACAACTGGGAGGAGTCGCAGGGGCAGCACCAGTTCCGTCTGGAAATGAACCACTATGGGGACCTGGTACCTGCCCCGGGGACCCGCAAACCTGGGACTGATCTGGGGACCTCTTGATGCACCCAGGGCTGCATCTGGGGATTTGGGGTCTCTTGATGCACCCAGGGCTGCATCTGGGGATTTGGGGTCTCTTGGTGCACCCAGGGCTGCATCTGGGGATTTGGGACCTTTTGATGCACCTAGAACTGGATATGGGGATTTGGGACCTTTTGATGCACACAGGGCCGGATTTGGGGATTTGGGACCTCTTGATGTACACAGGGCTGGATGTGGGGATTTGGGACCTCTTGATGCACCCAGGGCTGGATCTGGGTAACAGGAACCTCTTGACGCACCCGGGGACCAGCTACCCCTCACCACTGGGAGCTGTGGGTGCCCCAGGGCTGGGCTGTTTGCGGGGTTCAAACGGCCGGTGTGGACCCGCGGTGCTGCCATCCGGGCACTTGTGGCACCACGCGCATTTTCCCTTGGTGACCTGCAGACAGACGAGGAGTTCAACCAGCTCCTGAACGGCTTCGCGCCAGCGCAGCAGGAGGAGCCAGCGCTGCTCTTCCAGGCATCGGCGGCCGTGAAGACCCCGGCAGAGGTGGATTGGAGAGCCAAGGGCTACGTGACACCCGTAAAGAACCAGGTGGGCATGGGGTGGGGAGCGGGTGTCTGGGCAGCAGAAACAAGCAGCAGCATCCCCAAGCACCAAAACCAGGGCAACCCAGAGAAGCTGGGCTGTGGTTCCGGCTGCTGCAGTTCGGCAGCTGCAGAGCAGCAGTGGGGCGATGGGATCCCGGTGCGGTGGGTTTGGGGTGACGCTGTGACCGCTGCGCTGTCCCCATCCCACCCAGGGGCACTGCGGGTCGTGCTGGGCGTTCAGCGCCACGGGGGCGTTGGAGGGGCTGGTGTTCAAGTGGGCAGGGAAGCCGGCGGTGCTGAGCGAGCAGAACCTCATCGACTGCTCCCGCAAGCTGGGCAACAACGGCTGCCATGGCGGCTACATGACCCGCGCCTTCCAGTACGTGCGGGACAATGGCGGCTTGAACTCGGAGCACGTCTACCCCTACATGGCCACGGTAAGGGACACGGGTGGCCCTGGGGACACAGGTCCCAGCCGCAGTGTCACTCTGTCCCTCCTCTCAGGACACCTCCAGCTGCCGATACAACCCGCGGGATAGGGCGGCCAACTGCTCGGCCATCTGGCTGGTGGCCCAGGGCAATGAGACGGCGCTGGAGCAGGCGGTGGCGACCGTGGGCCCTGTGTCTGTGGCGGTGGACGCCAGCGGCTTCCATTTCCACTTCTACAAGTCAGGTACTGTGTCAACCTTCACAGTGCGGGTGGGTAAACTGAGGCAGAGCTGCCTTGCCGTGGGGTGGGTGAGTTGCTGAGTCCCGGGGGAGCAGGACCCGCCATTCTGCCTTTGGCTGGAGAAGGGGCGACCGGGGCTGGTTCCGCAGCTCTGCTCTCCACAGGCGTCTTCAGCAGCGCGCTCTGCAGCCAGCGGGTGAACCACGGCATGTTGGCCGTGGGCTACGGCACCAGCCAGGACA
Source organism: Patagioenas fasciata (assembly GCF_037038585.1). NCBI lineage: Eukaryota > Metazoa > Chordata > Aves > Columbiformes > Columbidae > Patagioenas > Patagioenas fasciata. Next base: position 3,074,794 of record NC_092546.1, on the reverse strand, counting down.
ACGGGCACAACGTCAGCTACTGGATCCTGAAGAACAGGTGAGGGCTGAGGGCGTCTGCACTGGGGAGGCCAAACCTCGAGTCCTGGGGGCAGTTCTGGGCCCCTCATGCCAAGAAAACCCTTGAGGTGCTGGAGCGAGTTGAGAGAAGGGAACGGAGCTGGTGAGGGGCTGGAGCACAAGTGTGATGGGAGCGGCTGAGGGACCTGGGGGGTTCAGCTGGAGAACAGGAGCTGAGGGGAGACCTTCTGATCTCTGAACTGCCTGAAAGGAGCTTGGAGCCAGGGGGGTCGGGCTCTGCTCCCCAGGAACAAGCGCCAGGAGCAGAGGAAACGGCCTCAAGTTGCACCAGGGGAGGTTGAGGTTGGATGTGGGGAACAATTTCTTCCCCAAAGGGCTGTGGGGCATTGGAACAGGCTGCCCAGGGCAGTGCTGGAGTCACCATCCCTGGAGGGCTGGACAGACGGACATGAGGTTCTCAGGACATGGGGCAGGGACAGGGCTGGGTTACGGTTGGACTCTGATTTCAAGGGTCTTTCCCACCCCAAAAGACTCTGTGTGTGTGTGTGTGTGAACACGGCCATGCTCACTCCCCATCTGTCCCTGCAGCTGGTCGGAGCTGTGGGGCGAGCGGGGCTACCTGCGCCTGCTGAAGGGAGCCCACAACCAGTGCGGGGTGGCCAACCAGGCCAGCTTCCCCTCGCTGTGACCGGCCAGCCCTGTCCTGCTGCGCATCCACAGCCGCTGCCTTCTGGAAACAAAAGGCCTTTTTCCTTGTGTGTGGTGAGAAGCAATTAAAAGCGGTACAGCTAATCACTGTGCGCCTGCAAAGTGGGGCCGAGCAGGGTTTGGTGGCCCGTCCTGTTCCCGGTGGGAAAGGCGAAGCTCCCTCCGTGTGATGCTCAGAAACGGCGCTTTCTCGGTGCTTTTTCCTCGTCCATCTCCTTCCCCTCTCATGGCCCCTTTTTTCTCCCAGGGCTGGATTTTCTGGCTGTGGCCGCCAACACCGCTGCCCCTGCAGCCCCGGCTCTTTTAAAAACAGCCCTTTATCCCACTAAACCTCTGTGACCAGCCAGAAAATGAACCTTTCCCCCCCAAATCCTGCTTTTTATTTCCTCCCTTTCCTGAACAACTTGGGGCATTTGGTGCCATGCACGGCCCAGCAAGGTCGGGTGAGAGGGGATGCAGGGGTTCGGATGTGGCCAGGGGCAGCATGGGGACCCCAAAATGTCCCATGGCTCCCCCACGTTCCCTGTGGGACCCAACACACAGCAGAGCCGTGGCACAGCCCTAGGGCTGCTGTCTCCCTGTCCCCTTGTCCCATAACCCAGCGTCCTTTGTCCCCACCGCGGCCCCCCAAGGGTTAACCCGCCCGGGCTCCTTGCCCACATCCAAGATGGCCGCCCGGGCGCCAGCCGCACGCGTTGACCCCGCCCGCCCACCGTGGCCAGGGCTTCCTTTCCAAGATGGCGGCGCCCAGCGGGAGGAGCGGCCGGCGGCTGTGGGCCGCGCTGCTGCCCGCCGCCCTGCTGTGCCTGGCGGCCCGGGCGGCGGAGGAATCGAGCACGGCCGAGTTCGACGTGCGGCCCGGCGGGGAGGTTCATTCCTTCTCCCGGAGCCTGGTGAGGGATCGAGGAGGGGAAGGGGGTGAGGAGAGGGTACGCGCCTCTCACTGATTGGCTGCGGCGCACGTCGCTCCCGCCTCCCGCCGCGGGGATTGGCTGTCAGCGGAGGAAGGCGGGACATGGGGGGGAATCCGGGTCGGTTGCTGGGGCTGGTTGCTATGGGCGGGGAGACCCCTGGGGGAGAGGGGCTCCCAAGGGGGGTCTCCAAAGGCAGGGGGGTCTAGGGAGGAGGGGGGCCCCCAAAGAGAAGGAGGTTTCCAAGGGGGGGTTCTCCAGCAGAATGGAGTCCCTAAGGAAAATGAGTCCCCAAGGTGGGACAGTCACCATGGAGAGGAGGTGCCATGGGAGTGAGGCTTGAATGGAGGGTGTCCCCCAAGGAGAAAGGGGTTTCCAAAGTGAGCTCCAAAGGGAGGAGGTACCCAAGGGGAGGGATCACCAGGGGAAAGGAGTCTCGAAGCAATGAGGTCTCCATGGGAAGGGGAATCACCAAGAGGAGGGGATCCAATGGAGAAGGGGGTCCCCAGAACACACAGTCCTGCTGACGCCCAGAGGGTCCACAGCACCGGCTGCTCCAGATGAGGACGTGGTGTGTTCTGTGTCACCACCAGGGTGACAGCTCAGGTGTCCTCAGATCTCACATTCTCACCAGGAAGTGGCTGATGGTGAATAAAGAGAAGGTTCTGCTCAAGCATGGCTCCTTATCTTCATCTATAGGTTAGGGAATGAGCTATTAGAGAGCAGCATAGGGGAAAGGGACGTGGGGGTCCTGGGGACAGCAGGGTGACCATGAGCCAGCACTGGGCCCTTGTGGCCAGGAAGCCAATGGTACCTGGGGTGGGTTAGAAGGGGGTGGTCAGTAGGTCAGAGAGGTTCTCCTGCCCCTCTGCTCTGCCCTGGGGAGACCACCCCTGGAATCTTGTGTCCAGTTGTGGCCCCTCAGTTCCAGAAGGACAGGGAACTGCTGGAGAGAGTCCAGCGCAGCCACCAAGATGCTGAAGGGAGTGGAGCATCTCCCGTGTGAGGAAAGGCTGAGGGAGCTGGGGCTCTGGAGCTGGAGAAGAGGAGACTGAGGGGGGACTCATTCCTGGGGATCAATATGGAAAGGGGCAGTGTCAGGAGGATGGAGCCAGGCTCTTCTGGGTGACAACCAGTGACAGGACAAGGGGCAATGGGTGCAAACTGGAACACAGGAGGTTCCACTTGAATATGAGAAGAAACTTGTTCCCGGTGAGGGTGGCAGAGCCTGGCCCAGGCTGCCCAGGGAGGTTGTGGAGTCTCCTTCTCTGCAGACATTCAAACCCGCCTGGACACCTTCCTGTGGAACCTCAGCTGGGTGTTCCTGCTCCATGGGGGGATTGCACTGGATGAGCTTTCCAGGGCCCTTCAACCCCTGACATTCTGTGATCTTCTCTTCCAGGGGGATTACACCTGCACCTTCACATACTCAGCTCAGGGCGGAACCAACGAGGTGAGTCGGGCAAACCTTCAAGTCTCTGGAGAACAGGGAGTGTCATTTTTGTACCCCAGTTGGTAGGAATGGCCTCACAGGCGTAAATCCTGTGTTCTTTAGGAGGCTTGAGGGGTTTTGCAGCTTTTGCAGCTCGTCTTGCTGCTGCACTGAGTGCTGTTCAGATACACATTTCTTACCTGCAAGTCCTGTTAGCATCAGGTACTTTTAGCACAAAGGGAAACGAGACTTTTAACTCTTTTCTGTAACTGTATTAATGAAGTTACGGAGAGGGAGGGCAACCAGGCCTTGAGTAAAAGGGGCCATCTGCAACTATTGCATAGTTATGTTATTTTCTACAATTGGTTGGGAGGGGAGGTGAGCAGCCTTGGGGGCAGCGGAAAGCGCGAGGCTCTTCCCCACATTAACTCTTTGGACCTTTTTGCCCTCTGCAGCAATGGCAGATGAACATTGGAGTCAGCGAGGACAACCTGCTCTTCTCCTGCTCCGTCTGGAGGTTCGTTCTTTAACCCTGAACGCTGAGGGCAAAGCAACAAGAGGGCAGGTGGGATCTGGGCAAGGGACCCTCCTCCAGGCGGTGGGTGAGAAATGGCTCCCCCCTGGCCACCCTCTGCGCTAGATGGAGCTCCAAGAGAGCCAGAGGTGGCCGTGAATCCTGAGTGTGTCTGCACCTCCGCCCTCTCTGCCCCTGTCAAAAACTCTCCTTTCTTGTTTCAGGCCCCAAGGGAAGTCGTATCTCTTCTTCACCCAGTTTAAAGCTGAAGTGAAAGGAGCCAAGATAGAGCACGCCATGGCTTATGTAAGTCCCAGCTGGCACGCGGGGGGCTGCTCTAACACATGAATTGGACGTGGAAAATGTTTATTTGACATCTGTGCAATAAAATATCCTCTACCACATCCCTAATTAGAGAGCGGTGTGGTCAGGAGAGCGGCCGCAGGTGGGTTCTCCTGCGCTGTTTTATTTCTGCTCCCTCAACGCCATCGATTTGGCGTCGGTGACTCTAAAAGACACGGTGTGCGCTGCACACGGGGAGTCGTGATTTGCCTCGACAAATTGCACGTGGCAAAGTAAATAAAACCGCCGCTGGTGCTTTTGTCTGGTTCACTCTCCCATTTCCCAGTCTCCGGTGTGACGCTTGCAGTCACCCGAAGGACACAGGCGTCTTTAATGGGAAATGGAAACATGGCCAGAGATTTTCCTTTAGATTTCCTTTGTGGATTTAATTCTTTCACTCCACATTCTTAAAACCCAACTTCCCTCTTCAAAATGTGCTGCTTGCTTGTTTACTTCTAAATGCAGTAACTTCTTGAACTGCCTCAGCTGCTTCAATGTTCTTCCTTCCCGTTTCAGTCTCAAGCTGCAGCGGGTGGACAAAGCGACGTCCCCTTAAAACAGGAAGAATTTGAAATCACCGAAACAACAGGTTTGTGATCGAGAGAACTGTGTGAAGAAGGGGCTGGTGTGTCTGCAGGAGCTGAGGGTTTCAGCTAAACACAGATTGATGACAATGTACAGGACAGTGCATGCTTTCGATCCAGAGCTGCCAGCAGCATTTTGTGGGTCCCATCCCGGCGTAAATGTTGAATTAGCACAGGGGAAGAAGGGGTTTATCACAACACGCTTGGCGTGTGCATAAGAAGGAAGTGCAATGCCCGACTTGCTGGCTTTTATCGTCCTGGAAGGGAACCAGCAGGGCTGTTTTGTTCGTGCCTTACCATCTGTTGATCCCGCGCTTGTTTTCTCTCTCCAGTCTCTCACAGGGAAGGCAAGTTCCGTTTCGAACTGTCCAAACTCATGATCGTAGCAAAAACGCCCCGTGACGAGCTGTGACCCCGAGGCCAGGACTGGGCCGCGTGTTTTAGCCGGAAGAACACGGCAGTAAAGAGGATTATTTGTTAACTGCGGGGTTTTTTGGGGGGGGGTTGGCCAAACCTTTTTATGTTTTTCCATATTAAAACGTGCCAGGGTCCAACACGAGGCACTCGGAGGTGTTAAGACAGATATATTCTGTCTTGTGTCAGAGTAACAATGTGCTTTGCAGCTGGAATCCTCCTGATCTGCAGCCAGCCGTGCTGCCTCCCACTTTCTGCTTGGCTGATCTGCTGCATAGGGGAAAGCTCCCCCCGAACTTATCTCCCTTGCTCGGAAGAGCAATGTGGGGAGATAAGCGGCTGGATTTAACCGTGGTTTGCTCAAGGAGAAGTTGTTAACTCTGTAGCCTCTGGAGGGGAGATGGGATTTCTCCCTCTTTGCAAGCGTGACGGGAGGAAATAATGAAATTGAATGGGAGGGGCAAGGAAGGGATGGAGTTGGCCAAAGCTCTCAGGCTCTTTGGTGAGTGTGGCTACTGAAAACCATCAATGGGAGGATGTTGTGGACCTGCCCTGGTGCAGAGCGCAGGTTGGGATCACTCGGAGCTGCTTATTCTGACACAACCCAGGAATCAATCCGAGCAAACACTTTTCATGTCTCAGTACAACCGCAGGACTGTTTTCTACATACAGAAGTGATTTTTTTCTTATCTAGAGTCATAACAGTGAGGGAACGTGGAATTCCTCTCCTGTGTAAATACAACGCAAATAAAGAAAGAAAGCATCACGCTCTGGCCTGAGTTTGCTCTGCCCCGAGCGGCGCCACCTGCGGCATTTGCTCGGCCACGAGCCCACGAGCGCTGGCAGCTCCCGCGCCTGGAGACATCCCATGGGACGGGAGGCACAAGAAGGTCACGGAGATAAGCCCGGCTTAGATGTGCACCATCTCATACGCTAAAAGGCCAACTTTTGGTGTTCAAAGGTGGGTCGGAAGCCGGGCACGGCTGGCGCGTCCACACTGCGAGCGCACAACGCATTTCCAACTTTGAATTCTGCAAAGTTGCCCCCATCAGGGTGGTGCTTTTGTAGCTCCCCCTGTGTAGCAAGAGGATGCAGAGGAGCGAGTTTTGTTCCCCCCAGACCTTTGCTGCCGGGTTTTACACCCAATTTCCTCCCACTATTCAGCGCTGGCCATGCAGAGCCCAGAGCTCCTGCAGTGATGCCAGGGGACGGAGACTAAAAGCCTCAGGCCACGGGGAGTAATCGCCATTCAAAAGACAACGCCAGCTGCCCCCGGTGCGGATTTTCTCGCTGTCACCTGCCTTTGTAACAACCGCATGGAGCACCCAGGCCAAACAGGTGAGTTTATTTAAATAACTCATCAGGGCTACAGCATTTGCTAAAAAAATAACAACCATAACTCAGTCAAGGAGACAGAAAATGTATGAAATCCCAGGGAGAGCTTTGGAGAACCACTGAGGAAGGTGTCAGAGCCATCACAGCGGTACCGTCATGCGGGGAGATGGCTCTTGGATGGAGGAAAGGAGCCCAGGTGAGGTCAAGAAGCACCTTCCTACCCTGGGCAGCACAAGCCTGGACCTTAATTTGCTCCCACTATGTCATGGAGCTACTGGAAAACAACCCTGGTGCTCCACAACCGTTCATCCAAGCAACTTCCCACCCGGCCAGAGACACCTTAGAGGTGTTAACGCACCACCAGTCTTTGGTTTGGTTTTTCCCCCCAGGAGGGTGACGATAAGAGTTCAAGGTGATGAGTCCCAGTTCCCCGGACTCTCAGCTAAGAGCACTTGGTGGAAAAAGGGAAATCAAAGTGGACAGGAGGAGCCCAGGATCACCTGGAAAGGACTCAGCCCAGCACAGGGCGGTTTGCAGACCCCGGGCAAGGGTTGGACAAAGTCAAGAGGTTCAATCTTTTGTAGAAATGAGGAGAAAACGAGTTAGCACTGCAGAGGAGAAGAGGACACCAAGCCTGGTGATGGTCAAAACAGGCGTACGTCCTGTCCTCGGTCTCACAGGAGGCAGGGTCCGGCATCGCTGCCATCTTGGCCACCTTCAGATGTTGTCCTCCTCCAGCATCTTGTTAACCCCATCGCAGATCCTCTTCAGGTGGGTGCGGTAAGGCTCGGACGGCCCATAGAGAGCTGAGAGGAACTCGTAGTCCGCAAAGTGGTTGAAGACGTGGTTGATGCGGGAGTGGGACTTGGCCGTCAGGTGGCCATTGACAGCCTGGTGCAGCAGGTCCCGGCACTCCGTGAGGACACCCGACATGACCCTGCGGTCGAAGGTGAAGTCTATCTGGTGGAAGCTGACGGCCGTCATGGCCAAGGTATGGACCTTCTTGCGGAAACGCTCCATCACCAGCAGCTCCTCGGGGCTGAACTGCCCGTTGCGGTAGAGCACGCCCAACTTCATGACGATCTTGATGAGGTTTTTGATGATCTTCTGGGCCTCTTTGCGGTTGTGGGTGTACTCCTTGGTGGCCCGGTAGAGCTCATCCAAGATCTCGCTGCTGGTGTCATCGATGAAGACGTTGGCTATGCTCTTGGTTGCCATCTTGCTCAAGAGCTTCTTCTGGGCCTGCAGGGCCAGGTTCTTGGTGCTGAAGGTGTCCATCTCTGCAGGGGGAAGAGGCACACACAGAGTTCAGCCCATGCCCTGGATCAGACCCTGTCTCCACTCCTTCCCACGCAGCCTTTTGAGGGTGGTGAGAGCCTGGCCCAGGTTGGCCAGAGAGGTGGTGGATGAACCATCCCTGGAGACATCCCAGGCCAGGCTGGACGGGGCTCTGAGCAACCTGAGCTGGTGAAGATGTCCCTGCTCATGGCAGGGGTGGCACTGGGGGAGCTGGGAAGGTCCCTTCCTGCCTAAACTATCCAATGATCCTTTTAGGAGGACAAAGAGCATCTCAAGACTGAGAGGAGCTCCCGGGTGCCAGGGCAGGCCAGAGCTGAGCTCCCACCCGGGGATTTGTTGGTGGGGTGAGTTACAGGGTGTTCCCACCTTCCTTCCCCCAAAATCTGGGGAGAAGCTCCAGCGTGACAGGCAGCGCTGGAGGGGAACAAGGTCTTCCTACCTGAGCCTCCATCCCCGTCCCGTCCCATGCCCGGCGCCGCCCTTCCTCCCGGTGCCGGAAGGACTCTTCCCCCATCATTTTCACATTTTTCTTCCTTAAAACCTGACTCACTTCCTGCAGGGTGAGCTGGGGACAAACCCAGGTGATGGCTGAGTCACCGCGGCAGCCGGCACAGCCACGTGCCACGGCCGGCCCGCCGAGGCCGGAGCCGCGCGGCCGGTTTGCAGCACCCACCGACATGTCAAAGCCCTTTTTCCCGGAGCTCAGACCCATTCTGCCACCGTCTCAGCGTCCTCTGGAGCAGCACGAGCATCAACACCAGGGTGAATAATTCAGCAAGGTAGAAACCTCACCCCCGCCTCACCTACAGCCCAACTCCTGGTGGGACCAAACCCACCGTCTTAGGCAGATGATGGCTTTAAAAACCACTGCGAATGAATAAAACGCCGCTGACCCTGAAGATGTATCTCGCCCCGTAAAATCGCAGAGCTACAAATCACGGGGAAGGCGAAAAACAGCAGGAGAACAAGCGGCTCCTGCGCCGGGATGGATGGGCAGGGACCGGGGTTGCTTTATGTGTGCGGCACGGGCAGCGAGAGCGGGGAAGGGGTGGGATTGCACTAGGAATGCATCACTGGGGAGGGGAGAGGAGCTGTTGAAGCTCAAGCACGCTGCTGGGGCGAGAACGGATGGATAAATCGGCCAGGGATATGGAGAGGAGAGGAGTGGGGGGTCTCATCTGCAGCCACAGCACAGAACCAAGTCTGTCCCTGTCACCAAGCACCACCCCGTCCTGGGGACCCCAATCCTGCTGCTCCTGCGATGGAGCACACGCCAGGCTCTAGGGAGCAAACCCCTGGGGTTTGGACACCCTACGGTGCCCAGGTTCCTTCTCACCGCAGCCGTCGTGCAAGGGCCGAGGTGCAAATGCAGCAGTTGTGCAAGGGCTGTGGTGCAAATGCAGCCATCATGCAAGGGCTGTGGTGCAAACTGCAGCCGTCGTGCAAGCGCTGTGGTGCAAATGCAGCCGTTGTGCAAGGACGGTGCACACTGAGCCTCAGAACATTCCAGCCACTGGCTCCCCGAGCTCGACCGATGCTTTGCGAGGGCGTGAATTGAAGCGAGCGGTAACGGAGCTGCCATCGGCGGCACCACGCGAGCTGCCACACGCAGCGTTATTTACAGCCCTTAGGAAAACGACGGAGGTTTGTAAGTATTTCCCTCAACGCGAAAACATTGATTTTTGCCAGCGTGAGCTTCGAGCCGAGGCTCTCGCTCTTAATAAGAGAGAAATGACAAAGCAGAGGCTGCTCTCGCCGAGCTGTAGGCAGCTTGGGCTCATTTTAGGCCAACAGCCCCATCCACAAGGTGCTGCAGGAGCCGAGCCTGGAGGGACGGGCAGAGCCCACACGGCTCCATCTTCCCTCTTTACAAAGGGCTTTGCCGCGGCGTTGTCACCCTGGCTGTCCCCTCCCTTGTGTCCCACGGTGGTTGTGGGGTGTCCTGTGCTCCCCGCAGGGAGCGGTGCCCTGATAAATCAGAATTTGCACGCCTGTAGCCATAAAGCGAGTGCAAACTCCAGCGATGGAGCCGTGAAAAATAGGAAGTGCTGGCTCTCACGAGCTGCCCCGCGCGCCCACGGCTCCTAATTAGCGACTATAACAACACATTAACCTTCCGCTCCCAGCGCTGAATAACGCAGCCCTCTCCTGCCAGGGACCAGGAGGACGTGTTGCTCGTGGGGGGAAACTGAGGCACAAAGCCGTTCTTCCCTAGCCCCCCAAAACCACAACCTGCTCCTTCTGCAGTGCCTGTTCTGCAGGCCGCCCTCTGCAAGCCCCCAGGAAACCCCCGCTCACCTCCCAGCGCCGTCGCTCCTGCTCAGCGCCAGCCCGGTTCACCCAGCACCACCCGCAGCATCACCAGAACCTGCTGACTCAGCACCGGCCGGGGGGTTTCACCGGAACGAGCCGTTTTCCCGCTGGGAAGGGCCCCGCGACCCCATTGTTTGCGGAGGGGCTGCTGCCGGCACACGGAAGAAGCAAGACTTGCCCCAATGAGCAAATTCGAGACTGAACTAACCCCCCGCCCCCCGTTTCCTTCCTGTCGCTGAAGTTTCCAGCTCAGGGCTTGTTTTCTTCCCTTCCCCTTCTTCTTTTTAATGAAAACGCCCTTGAAAACCAGCTTCTTTCACCAAAAAAAGAGCAACCGGGTGTTGCTTTCACCGAGTCCCTCCCTGCTCCGGAAGAGCGCGGTGGGGCTGTGGTCCCAACGGTGGCTTTGGGGACAGTCACAGGCCTTTTTTGGGGGGTTTTCCACCCATTTTGCAGGTTGGGGGGGAGTCGAAGCCCTGAGCGGTGGTACAAGGGCACGGCTGAAAGCTGGGACGTCTGCATGAGGTGGGAACATGGTGACACAGCCCGCAAGCATCTCATCCAACACCCGGCTGAATATTTCATGCGGGAAAGCAAAAGCCCCTAAATAATTTACAGGAGCAAGCGTGCGGTGTGATGGAACGGCTCTGAAATGCAGCTGAGAGCAAAGACACCTCTGCCTCCTCTTCCTCCTCGCTGGGGACATAGTAATGTGTAGCTGTCTTGCTACAGGTTTTCTCCAACACACAAGCATCAGGGAAACACTTTATGGTGGCGATTTCCCCAGTTCTCCCTCCATCCCATGCGCCGTTTCCTCCTGCTGCTCCAGAAAACTCCCCTGCTCTGCACCCCAGCATCCCCAGTCCCCCAAAATCCTCACCCACCGCTCTGCTCCCCGTCCCCCGCATCGTTTTCCATCATCTCCCGGTGCCTCCAATCGCCATTAATTAATTAAACTCTGCCGCCGCGCTGGATTACAGGAGATGGCCAGCGCGGCATGGGGATGTAACCGGAGAGCCCGACCGCTGCCACCAGCCCGTCCCCCACCACTTGTGACCCCTCTGGCTTTCAGACCCCATTTTACCAGTGCCGGGGTGGCAGAGGAGGAGAAGGAAGGAGCCACGCAGCCTTTTGCAGCAGCCGTCCCTCGCACGTTGCCATGGGTGCAAACAGCAGCGAGAGCCGCTGGGTCCGGCGCGTGTGTGCCGAGCGGGGTGAGGCCAGAGAGGAAACCACTGAGTAAACACCTCGCCCGGGGGAGAAAAACCTCATTTTTTGGCAAGGCCAGCAAAATAAATACACGGCCACTGGAGCTTCTTGCAGCCAGTAAGGACCAGGGATGCTGCGGCATCGTCTCGCCGGGCACCGCACGGTGCATTTTGCTCCGCTCGCTCCGGTGGCATTGCCAAGTTCTCAGCCATGTCCCCATCATTGTCCCTGCCACCTCTGAGCTCTCCTATCCCATCACCTCCTTCCCTCACCGGGGCCGCGAATGCACCTGCGGGAAGGAGCAGCTTTTTGGTTTCTCCCAACGTGTCTGTGCAAAGATCCGAGGGGGGGCTCCGGCGATGCCAACCCCGGGACGTGGGTGGTGAACCCCGCCGGCGTTTCCCGTTTGCCGGCACGGCGTGGGAATGGGATCCTGGCACACGGTGAGGTGCCAAACGTGGGTGCTCTGGTTTGGGGGGGTGATACACCTGGTGTAATCCTGGGGTGCTGCTCAGTGCCGACTTGGGATGGGGGACAAAACCAAGGGATCCCCCCAGGACTATTGTACCCTGGGAGAGGGGAGGCAGCTGCAGCACAGAGAGGAAGAGGAGGAGGAAGAGGAAGAGGGGGTAATTTTATGGAGAGAAGGAAGGGGGGGTTATTTTGGAGCATCTGTCTCGCCTTCCATTTCCTCCTTTTCTTTATCGAGCTGCCATCAAGCCTCTCGCGCTGGCAGCAACTTCCTTTCTCCGTCGCTCGGAGCAGACAGAAGCTCGGGAGACTCATGGGGAAGTAGAAAACGGAGCAGAAAGGGGGGGAAACAGGCCAAACCACCGTCTGTCTGTCTGTCCGTCCCGCGGCGGGGGCTTTGGTGCATCACATGCTTCCCGCCCGGGGATCGGCGAGGACAAAGCTGCTCCGGGAAGGGAGAAAAGCTCCGCAGGATCATGTGGATCTGGTGCTGAGTTTGGGGTCGGGAGAGAAGATTTACAGCCCAAATCCTGCCCCTGCTCTGGAGCCGATGAGGCTTCGGCTGGTGGGAGTTGGGAAGTTTTAAACCCAGCTCTAGGCTGGATCCAGCCTCGCTAAAGGGTTTAATCTGTCCCGGAATGGGGGAATTTTGTCCCTTCGGGCCCGTGGGACGGGTGCAGGGGGAGGACGGGGCGATGCACGAAGCCAAGTGCTGCCATGGGGCGAACGTCCCTGCACTGGAACGAGGGGGCAGAGCGCACTTTCCCCGTGTTTTACCCCCCTGGGGAAACTGAGGCACGGCCACGGGATCCCGGGAACAGCCCCGGGCTCTGCTCACCAGTCGGGGATCCCCAACCCTCGGTGTCTCCCCCGCCTCGGGGCTCCAGCGGCTGCGCTGCCCCGGGGGCCGGGCGGGGCTGCCAGTGCCCGGTGGACACGGTTGGGGGGACCGAGGTGGCTGCGCTCGCCTCCGGGGACGAGAGGCTTCGCTCCTATCCCGCACTCACAACTACGAACCGGGACGGTACCGTGCGCGCCCACCCCCACGGACCGGGGGAACCGGGGGCTACCGAGGGGGGGCCCGATCCCGGCAGCGCTGCACCGGCGGGCAGCAGAGCCCGGCCGGCCCTTACCTGCTGCCTGCCTCGGGAGAGCGCGGCGCCGGGACCGCGGCTGCTCCGGTGCCCCCGGTGGGACGGGGTGGGGCGGAACGGGACGGAACGGGGCGGGGAGTTTCGCTCCCCCCAGCGCCTCTCCGAGCGGGTCCCGGTGCCCGGTGCCCGGTGCCCGGCGGGTCCGGGCCTCCCGCCCGCGGCTGCGGCCAAGTCCCGAGCGGGGCCGGGTGCGGCGAGGGGGCGGGGCCGGCGGGCGGTGCCAGCCAATAGCGGCGCGGGGCTTGCTACGAAGCAGCCAATGGGAGCGCGCAGCGGGGATCCCCGGGGGCCGCGGTCCCGGGGGTGCGCACGGATCGCGCGTGGGACGGTCCCAGGAGCGCGGTGTGGACCGGGCACGCGGCCTCGCTCGGGTTCGAACGGAGCGGCGTGGGTGGCGGGGACCTGGGGGGTGACGGGGACCCGGCTGGGGGGGTAGTGAGAGGGTCACGCGTGGAACCTGCGTGGGATGCTGGGGGGTGCGAGGGCGCTTCTGAGCGAGAGCTCAGGAGAGCGATGGTAGATCGGGCTCAGCACGGACAGCACCGGAGGGTCCCGTAAAATCCCCGCTTGCCCGCTGTGCTGTGCCGAGGCTGCACCCCCAACCCCCAGCTCCGCAGCACTGGGGCTGTTGGAGCACCGTCCTTCATCCTCCTCCTCCTCTCCGCGGGAAGGAGCCGCCGCACAGGATCCTAAGGAATTAAACAGATTAAAGGTGGGATTTAGATCGGATTAAAGTTCGAATTAACCAGATCCTTGACTTGAGTCCTGGTCTCACACAGTGGCTGGGAAGTGAGCCTCAGTCCGCCCAGCTCCTCCTCACCCCCTAGCCCTGCCATCCCTCCACCCCACAGAGATGCCCAGCATCCCCGGGGCATCGTCCACCCGGAGCGCCCGCTCCTGCCCAGGATTTGCTGCATGTTGTGATGGAACAGCCGGAGCAGCTGTTGCCGCTCTCCCGAACAGTTGTGCCATCAACCTGCCCGGCATAAATCACCCTCCCAGGCTCATCTGTTCCTGGTGGCCACTTGCCGCAACGGGAAACAAGCCATTAGCCGGGAGCAGCGCAGGCCTGTGGGCTAAGGAGACGGTGACAAATTGGGAAGAGGCGCTGAATGGAGCTGGGGAAGCACTGGCAGAACATAAGGGCTTCCAGCCGGCTTCTGCCCAGCACCACATCCCCTTCACCGCCTGGTCCTGTGTCTCCGTTGCTGTCCTGTGTCTCTCTTGCTGCCCATGTCCCCATTGCTACCCCATCCTGTGTCCCCATTCCTGCCCTGTCCTGTGTCCCCACTGCTACCCTGTTCTGCATCCCCGTCCCACATCCTCGTTGCTGGGATGTCCCCAGCCACTGTGCTCGCTTTGCTCAGGCCATTACTGAAGGTGGTGGGATGGACTGGGGATGTGGGGGGGCACCCTGCTCCCCCCAGTGCGTGCTTGCAGCCATACTGGGGCTCACCCCAGCAAAGCCTCGCTGCGGGGGCCCCCCCAGCCCTATCCCACTGGTGGCACTGGGCACCGCTGGCGTCGATGAAGCCGTTGCGGATCGGCGGGGGATGAGAGCTGGCGCTGCGCAAAAGCAGAGAATAACAAATGAGAAGAAAGAGGATCTGGGCCAGCTCGCGTGCTGTGTCCCCCCCCTCCGCCCTGCCTTTCCTCCTCTGCTCCTTTCAATGGAATGAAATGCTGTTTGCAACGGCTCCTCTCCCGCACGCTGAGCATCGCCCCGTGCTCGGGGATGTCACGCGTCCCATCCCGCTCCCCCTGCACGGCACATCCCATTGGGGCGGCCAGCAGAGCCCAGCAGCACCAGCCCAACTGCCCCCCACCTCTGCACCCCACAACTGGGCATGAGGTCTTTGCTGGTGACTCCCGAGCAAGGGGGGAGCATCCTGAGAGAGGGAGCATCTGAATAATTCAGGAGAGCTCAGCAAGAGAAACAGGAGCTGCTGCCCGCCAGGTTGCAGAGGAAGGGCACTGAGCCACTCTCCATCCTCCCCTTTGTCCCCAGTGTCACTTTGTCATGCTGCTTCACGGACCCCATCCCCATCAGCCCTGCGAGCAGGTTGCTGGTGGCACCAGGTTCCCTGGAGCACCACAGCACCCAGCACCCAGCTGTGCAGGGGGACAGAGTGGGGACAAGGTGTCTCCAGCACTCGTGCTCATTGGGATGGCACGTGCCAGACCCCAGCAGCTCCCGGGACAGGACATCACCGCAGTCCCCATAATGCCCCTATTGTCCACATATGGGGAGGGGAAACACCCTCAGAGGGGTGGCGAATCCCCCAAGTCCTTCCCATCGCCCGCATTTTGCATTCCCCTCGCTCCCCTCCCGTGCCCCGTGCAGCTGCGCTGTGCCACAATGGCCCCTTCTTGCCATGTTAGTGGTGCCGACTGCACCACCTCGACCTCTCCGGGGTCTCCAGGGCCACATCTCAGAGCAGGACAGTCCCCACTGAGCAGAGTCCCCCCTGGGTGCTCCCCCATCCTTGCTGCACATCTGGCCCCCGTGCCACAGCTGGAGCGGGTGCCTTCAGCCCCTGTGTGTTCACAGCACAGCGGCTGCCAACGCCGAGGCTCGTTAGATAATTAAAGCTCCGCTGAAGCTTCGTCAGCAAGTGCCGCTGCCGAGCGCTCCCCGCCTCCCGGGCAGGGATAGGGTGAGAGGAGGATGCTCCAGAGCAGCACCCTGGGGAAGGGGCTCCTGAGCTCACCCTCCCCACCTGGGAGAAGGCAAAAAGCACTGTCCCCATCCTGGGGACACTGTGCGGAGCTGAACACAAGGCCCCGGGCACAGTCTGGTTGTGTTGGCCAGGACAAAAGCAAATGTAGGTTAAGCACAAAGCGATGCGGAGCTTGGCCGTGCCAGGGGGGCCTGGGCAGGCACCCCCCACGACATCCCACTGCAATTAGCTAATTGCTCCGTATTCCCATGCATGGGTGGGGGGAGATGCTATTGTCACTCTGCCCCACATTCTCCCTGTGCTGCAGCCACCCCAGGGGACACTGTCCTGTCCCCTCTGTTCCCTGCACCCCACTGCGATGGGGGGGGTTGGGCTGGAATAAGAAGGAGCACATTGCCCCCCAAACCCACCACCCCCCTGGCTAGATGCTGCATCCCTGATGTCACTGCTGGGGACAGTGGGGACAATGTTCTTAGCACCGGAGACGATCTGGCTTTCCCCCAGCATTTTGGGGGTGTTTCGATGGGCGGAGGGAGATGCCAGTTCCATGGAGCAGTGTCCCCAGCTTGGGGCCGCAGAGCCTGTCCTTGTGCTGGTGACATATTGACTGACAACTCTTAATCAAGTGGATTATTAATTAGCAGAAGAAGCCAGCTGCTTAATCCTCCCCATCGCCAGCCAGACTCAGAGCCGGTGTTTTATGCTGATGGAGCCGGATATCGCTGCGTGGTCAGGAGCCGAGGCCGGGGCTGCTGTGGCAGCGAGGGCCAAAATCATAGATTAAATCAGACGGAATGTTCACCAGTGGGAAGGGGTAGTTTGCATCTACATTGCCATCTCTGCTCCCCAGGGACAAGGGACAGGATGAGAGGAAACGGCCTCAAGTTGCGCCAGGGGAGGTTGAGGTTGGATGTGGGGAACAATTTCTTCCCCAAAGGGCTGTGGGGCATTGGAACAGGCTGCCCAGGGCAGTGCTGGAGTCACCATCCCTGGAGGGCTGGACAGACGGACATGAGGTTCTCAGGACATGGGGCAGGGACAGGGGTGGGGAACGGTTGGACTTAATGACCTCAAGGTGCTTTTGCAACCAAAATGATCCTGCGATCCCCAGGACTCGCATGATGGCCTCACCTGCCATGTGCATTGGTGACCTGAAACCCCCAGGGTTTTAACCCAAAATGGTGAGTGTCACCGTGGTACTTGCCCTGGCAGGTGGGATGGGCAGATGGCGGTGGAGCAGCTGGCACAGCCGCCTGCCACATGTCCTTGTGCCATCTGGGCCATGCGGGTGGAGGCGACATGTGTGTCCCCACATCTCCAGCTGGGGGGACCCTGGCACTGGGGTGCTGGGGACCAGCCCTGCATGGTGCGTCACCCCAGTCTTGCCCGCAGGGACGTTACCCCCCAGGAGAGCAGCTCAGGCCACATGTATGGCCTTGTCCCCACTGTCCCCAGCCAGCCTGGGTGTCCCGGAGGGGCTGTCCTGGGGACCCTCTGTCCCCATCTGAGCTGGCGCCAGACCCTCCTCTCCACAGCTGCTGCCATTTGCTGGATCCATCCCATGTTTCATTGCCTCATCTCCACCACCTGCTGAGACCCCCCCAGCTGGGGGGGATTTTCTCCCCAAATCTGTACCCACAGCGCAGGTCCCGCAGCATCGCCAGGGGCTGGGCTGGGAGCATTTTGTTCACCATTTCAGAACAGGCAATTTGATTTTGGTCGTAATCTCTTCCAGCAGCGGGCTCGCTTACCCGCGCGGCTGTCGGCAGAGATTTCCCATCCCTAATTAACGCTCAGCGCATGCAGCGGCGATTCCCCCTGGGATGTTTCTCTCGCCTCCCCGTTTCCCGTCAAGATCAAGGGGATAAACCAACAGTTACCGGGAAAGCGAATGCTGCCCGAGGCCAAGGGACGCGGTGACCAGCCCTGAGCCAGCAGCAGCCGCAGCTTTGGGGGTGAATCCCCCCCCAGACGCTGCCTGTGGGTCTGGGGGTGGCATCAGGGGTCATGTCACGAGTTGGGCAGCTCTCAACCCAATGCCAAGCCCTGTCTATGGCAGCTTCTTGTGTGTGGTGTCACTGAATTGCTGGCTCCCTCTGCCAAGTGTCCCCAGGCCAGCAGGATGGCAGCTTTCGGGGTGCTGCAACCCTCCATATTGGTGCGAACTCCACCATCCCCGTCCTATTCCCCACCTGCACCCCAAAACGCACCCGCAGCCCCGCGGGGTTACCTGCCAGCCTCGGGGTGCATGTTGCAGGTTGCTCCCCGCTGCCTGGCACGGCTGCTGCCTGCTTAATTGTGCTGAAAGCACAACAGATGGCACAACGGTTTCAAGATGTTCTTTTGCAACATTTGGGTGCTGCCGGGCTCCTTCGCTCCAAGGAGGGAGGTTGGGAAGAGCACTGTGTGTACTGGGGGGGGGACGGTGACCCCAGCTGTGGTGGCCAAGTGTGGGGATACGGGGAATTAAAAGGAATTAAACCATTTGCTGGCCTCACACTGCATCGCTTTCTTCCCGCTGTAATCCCTGCCTGCACGGCCCGTCCTGCCTGCACCTCCATCACCTTCCAACCAGACCCGGGGACAAAAGCCCCTTTGCCAGCGCTGCCCATGGTGGGGACACATGCCGGTGGCAGCTGGTGGCAGCAGCTGGGTGCTGTGGTGTCACCTCCGTGCTGGGGGGGGTGTTAAGAGACCTTGTGGGTTCTTCCAGTGCATAGGGATCCTGCCACCCTCCTGCATCAGCATGGCTGGACTGGACTGGTACCAGTTACCAGCACCCAGCCTGTCTGTACTGGACTGGTACCAGTTACCAGCCTGTCTGGACTGAACTGGTACCCGTTACCAGTGCCCAGCCTGTCTGGATTGAACTGGTACCAGTTACCAGCGCCCAGCCTGTCTGTGCTGAACTGGTACCAGTTACCAGCACCCAGCCTGTCTGGATTGGACTGGTACCAGCTACCAGCGCCCAGCCTGTCTGTGCTGAACTGGTACCAGTTACCAGCACCCAGCCTGTCTGGATTGGACTGGTACCAGCTACCAGCGCCCAGCCTGTCTGTGCTGAACTGGTACCAGTTACCAGCACCCAGCCTGTCTGGATTGAACTGGTACCAGTTACCAGCGCCCAGCCTGTCTGTGCTGAACTGGTACCAGTTACCAGCATCCAGCCTGTCTGGATTGGACTGGTACCAGTTACCAGCACCCAGCCTGTGTGTACTGGACTGGTACCAGTTACCAGCCTGTTTGGACTGGACTGGTACCAGTTACCAGTGCCCAGCCTGTCTGGATTGGACTGGTACCAGTTACCAGCGCCCAGCCTGTCTGTGCTGAGCTGGTACCAGTTACCAGCACCCAGCCTGTCTGGATTGGACTGGTACCAGTTACCAGCGCCCAGCCTGTCTGTGCTGAACTGGTACCAGTTACCAGCATCCAGCCTGTCTGGATTGGACTGGTACCAGTTACAAGTGCCCAGCCTGTGTGTACTGAACTGGTACCAGTCACAAGCACCCAGCCTGTCTGTACCCGACTGGTACCCGTTACCAGTGCCCAGCCTGTCTGGATTGGACTGGTATCAGTTACCAGCACCCAGCCTGTCTGTACTGAACTGGTATCAGTTACAAGCACCCAGCTTGTGTGTACTGGACTGGTACCAGTTACCAGCCTGTCTGGACTGAACTGGTACCCGTTACCAGTGCCCAGCCTCTCTGTATTGAACTGGTACCAGTTACCAGCACCCAGCCTGTCTGTGCTGAACTGGTACCAGTTACCAGCACCCAGCCTGTCTGTGCTGGACTGGTACCAGTTACCAGCGCCCAGCCTGTCTGTACTGGGCTGGTACCAGTTACCAGCACCCAGCCTGTGTGTACTGGACTGGTACCAGTTACCAGCGCCCAGCCTGTCTGTACTGAACTGGTATCAGTTACCAGCACCCAGCCTGTCTGTACTGGGCTGGTACCAGTTACCAGCACCCAGCCTGTGTGTACTGGACTGGTACCAGTTACCAGCCTGTTTGGACTGGACTGGTACCCGTTACCAGTGCCCAGCCTGTCTGGATTGGACTGGTACCAGTTACCAGCACCCAGCCTGTCTGTACTGAACTGGTACCAGTTACCAGTGCCCAGCCTGTGTGTACTGAACTGGTACCAGTTACCAGTGCCCAGCCTGTCTGGATTGGACTGGTACCAGTTACCGGTGCCCAGCCCAGCTGCGCAGCTCCCCCCGGCAGCACACAGGGAGAGGTGTATTAACGTGCGGATTTGATGAATTATTTATGAGGCAGGTGACCTCATTCATTCAGATTGATTTTCCTCCGTGTCACTCCAATTCCAGCACGCTCCTGGAACCGGCGGGCGGGCGGCACGGCAGGTACCGTGTCTGGGGACGGACGGGGACGGCTCTGCTCCCAGCACCAGCCAAAGGCCCTTGGCCAGCTCAGGAATAGAATAGAATAGAATAGAATAGAATAGGATAGGATAGGATAGGATAGGATAGGATAGGATAGGATAGGATAGGATAGGATAGGGTAGGGTAGAGTAGAGTAGAATAGAATAGAATAGAGTAGAATAGAATAGAATAGAATAGAATAGAATAGAATAGAATAGAATAGAATAGAATAGAATAGAATAGAATAGAATAGAATAGAATAGAATAGAATAGAAGTAGAGTAGAGTAGAGTAGAGTAGAATAGAGTAGAATAGAGTAGAATAGAGTAGAATAAAATAAAATAAAATAAAATAAAATAAAATAAAATAAAATAAAATATTATCAGCATCAACATGAGCATCTCCCAGCTGAGCATCCTCTGGCCGAGCATCCCCCCAGCGAAGCATCCAGCACTGCCTGATAAGATTCCCTTAACGAACCTGCCGATCCTCTGAATTCCCCACCGCGCCGGCGGTGTCTAATGAATCCGGGCCCGCGGCGGATCAGCGGGGCGGCTGCCTGCCGCTATTGCCGCCTGACAATGGGAAGCTCCCGGCCCCGCTCCCCGAGAGCTCTATTAGCCCAAATATTTGGTTCCCGTCTCCAGGGTGACGGGGTTGCCGGTGCTCACCCACATCCCTCCTTTGATCATTTTCCTCTTGATCTCCAGCCTGACGGTTCCCGTGCTCCTCGCTGCCTCCCTCCTCTCGCAGGGATGCGGGAGCTGGTGGTGATGAGGATGATGTGGTGGGGATGAAGGTGGGAGCAGAGGGGATGGAGATGGGGGTCAAGGGGTGAAGGCAGAGCTGGGGGTGAGGAAGATGAGGGCCAGGGGATGAAGTGGGGAGTGAAGACCCTCCCTGGGGAGGGCTGGTGGGGAGCACAGGGAACATGTGCATCCTCTGGCAAAGGGGCTGTGGACAAGCAGCTTCCCTTGGCTGCACCTCCCATTTTTTCCCCTTTTGGCCCATTTTCACCCTACCTTGTGTATGAAGGCTGCAAAACAGAAGATGGGGCCATGATACTCACCTCTCAGGGACCAATTGCCTGGTTGCAGACTCAAGGAGCTGATGCAAACCTCATGGTGACAACTACCATCTCCCCATGGCCTCCACCATCATCTCACCATGGCCACAACCACCATCTCTCCATGGCCACAACCACCATCTCCCCATGGCCTCCCCCATCATCTCACCATGGCGACAACCATCATCTCCCTATTTTCAAAACCATAGTCTCCTCATGGCCACAGCCATCATTTCACCATGATGACAACCACCACCTTCCCATGGCCACTGCCACCATCTCCCCATGGCCTCCACCATCCCCATGGCCACAACCACCATCTCACCATGGCCACAACCATCATCTCCCCATTTTCAAAACCATAGTCTCCTCATGGCCACAGCCATCATTTCACCATGATGACAACCACCATCTCCCCATGGCGACAACCACCATCTCCTCATGGACTCCACCATCTCCATGGCCACAACCACCATCTCACCATGGCCACAACCATCATCTCCCCATTTTCAAAACCATAGTCTCCTCATGGCCACAGCCATCATTTCACCATGGTCTTCACCACCATCTCCCCATGGTCTTCACCACCATCTCCCCATGGCCACAATCACCATCTCCCCATGGCCTCCACCATCTCCACATGGCGACAACCACCATCTCCCCATGGCCACTGCCACCATCTCCCCATGGCCTCCACCATCTCTCCATGGTGACAACCACCATCTCACCATGGCGACAACCACGATCTCCCCATGCACTCCACCATCTCTCCATGGTGACAACCACCATCTCACCATGGCGACAACCACGATCTCCCCATGCACTCCACCATCTCCATGGCCACAACCACCATCTCACCATGGCCACAACCACCATCTCCTCATGGCCACAACCATCATCTCCCCATTTTCAAAACCGTAGTCTCCTCATGGCCACAGCCATCATTTCACCATGGTCTTCACCACCATCTCCCCATGGTCACAACCACCATCTCCCCATGGTCACAACCACCATCTCCCCATGGCCTCCACCATCTCCACATGGTGACAACCACCATCTCCCCATGGCCACCACCACCATCTCTCCACATACAGACAGGGCCATTCAATGACCACAGACGGGAGGACAGACACTTACGGATGGCACCACGGTCCCTCCACCCCGCTGGGACAGTGACATCCAGCTCAGCATCATAGCAGAAGCCGGAGGATTGATGCAGCTTCTCCCCCACCTTCCCCCCTCCCACGCACCCTTTCTGGAACAAGATTTTCCCAGCCCGGGGAGCCAAATGGAGCCATCGGCAGCCCAGGCTCGTTTCCTTCCCTCCCAAAATCCACCCGGGTCCAACACCAGCTCTTGGCAGAGGGGATGGAGCTGGGAAATTTGGCTTTCCTGCACCCAGCGTCTTCCCAAGAAAAAGGGGAATTTTGGAGCCAGACGGGCTCAGCTCCAAAATCTCCCAGGATTTGGCTGTGGTAGAGCAGGGACCGACAGCACCGAGCGATTTCTAAGCAGAGGGTTTTTTTCGAAAACAAAGTGAAATCTTTGCCAGAAAACGTTATTTCGATCGCTTCAGCAACCGCAAATCGTTTCAAAGCGGCGCTTTGTGTTCTGAAGGACCCAAATATAAAGGAGATGGGGAAAGAAAAGAGCCTGGCCCAGCTCCCCACCGCCTCCCAGCCCCTCGTGCAGGATCTGGCCGGGTGGGGTGGGCAAAGGTCCACAGGTGGGGGGAGACGCTGGGGTCCCATGTGGGGCTGGACCAGGAAGGATGTCTCAAGGACCAGAAGGGACCGGGAGGGACATTGTCATGGGGCCAGGAGGGACATGGTTGTAGGATCATGAAGAACGTTGTTGCACAGGGCCAGGAAGGATCAGGAAAGACTGTGGGGGACATCGCTGTGCAGCCAGGAAGGACATTATTGCACAGGGCCAGGAGGGACCAAAAGGGACCAGGAGGGACCATTAGGGTTCAGGAGGACCAAGGGGACATCATTGCTCAGGACTAGGAGAGATGTTGTGTGGGAGGAGGAATGACGCGGCTGGAGAACCAGGAGGGACATCACTGCAGGCCCAGGAGGGACCATGATGGACATCAGTGGAGAACCAGGAGGGACATCATTGTAGGACCAGGAGGGACTATGAGGGATATCAGTGGAGAACCAGGAGGGACATCATTGCAGGACCAGGAGGGACCATGAGGGACATCAGTGGAGAACCAGGAGGGACATCATTGTAGGACCAGGAGGGACCATGAGGGACATCACTGGAGAACCAGGAGAGACATCATTGCAGGACCAGGAAAACCTGAAGGGACCATTAGGGACACGGCTGCAGGGCCAAGAGTGACATTATCAGAGACACCACCAGAGGACCCGCAGACACCGGGAGGGCCGTGGCCACAGATCTGGGTGGGCTGAGAGGGACACTGTCACCAGTGGGAGCAGCCGAGGACACGGCGGGAAGCGGCGGGCGGGCGGTGGGGGCGGCGGGAGCGACGTGCTCGCCCGCACTTTGCTGCACGCTGGTGATTAAGTTGCTTCCCTTCGTTATGGTCCCTCGGGGAGGTGTTAAACAGCTGCTAATAAAGACGGATGTTTCTGAAGTGCCGTCTCTGGAGCCTTTATATCCACAGAATTTCGGGAAAAGCCACGGAGGTGCCTGGAGCCACCGGCCAGAGCAGCGGCATCGCTGTGGCAAACACCCCGCACCGAGGGTTGTGCCTTTGGGGTGACATCTCCATCACGGGGGTGATGATGGGGATGCTGGGGAAGGTTGCTTTGGGGACACAGAGGTTGGCCCTGAGCCCGGAGGTGCCCTGGGGAGGAGAAGAGTGACCCCAAGGGCTTTGGAGGGGGAAAACGATGGGAAGAGAAGGAGAAACCCAGCAGCAACTGCCCATTAAAATTCATGAAACCTGTTAAAAAGCAGAAAGCAGCGCGAGCTCCTGGCTGCTGGTGACAAAGGCGGCGCGGGGGGCGTTGGTGACAGCTCCGTACATCTGCAAACTCGGGACTGAAACACCCCCCCCACCCCCGAGTCTCAAGCCAGGCTCCATCTGGGTGACACGTTAAAGAAGAGCGGGCTTCGTTAGTGCCCGCTAATGAGGTTTGGTACCTCCACCTCCAGCCGTATCCCTGGAGCAAGATAACCCTGTCCCCTCCCCGGGGACCCCCAAAACTCTGCTCCCTGGATGGTGATTTGCATCTTGGAGCTCGTTTGTTTTCCCTTTCTCATATATTTTTAGCCCCCCACCCCCCCACACACGCAACCCCCCTCCCAGCTGCCTGCAAACGGGTTTAACAAGCCACAGCGCATTTCCCTCGCCATAATTAGCAATGTTTCTGCAGGCAAATGGCAGTCGGGAGTGGAAGTGGCATTTCCTTAATTAAAACAATTAATTAGGGCGGGGTGAGAGGGAAGATAAAACAACTTCCCTATAGAAATGGCTCTGGGAGCAGCCAGTCCCCAATGGCAGTGCCAGGGCTGTGGCACTGGGGTCACGGGGATCCCTGTGGGTGCCACCGCTATCCACCCCAGGGTGCCCCTTGGGCCCCGGTCTCATCTCCCTGCCCTGCAAGGACCGGCTGCTTGTCCCCAGATGTCACCGTCCCCACGCCGGCCAGGCCCCGTCGGAGCATCCCGGTGATGCGGGCGTCGTACCGGCCCCGGTTCTTCACCCGGGTATAAATATCCGCGTGTTACTTAGCGACTAATTGCACAGAGCGCAACAGCAGGGGGGTGCCAGCCCCTAATGAGGATCTGGATTCACAAGCTGCTAATTACCCCTGTGCCGAGCTGCTGCGGTGCTCCCGCTGGGGTCTGTCCGTCCGTCCGGATCCCACCCGCATCCTTCACAGCATCCTCCGGCCTCAGACCCCCCTGACGGGGGTTTTTGGGGCAGGTGGGAGGCCAAGTCCAAGGGTGTTCCCATATGGGTGCCCTCTCCTAGGGCAGGTGCTCTCTGGCACCCGCATCCCGGGATGCTCCTGGTTCTGCTGCAGAGCTGGTGGCATCCTTTTGGGTGGTGGTTAAGGACCAAAGGGTCCTCAGCAGCACCCTGAGGTGGGCTCCATCCCTACATGGCCTTGGTGAGTGCGGCAGAAACAGCTCCACATCCATGGAGCTGCAGGGTGGTACGATGGCATCCCAGGAGCTCGTCCATCCGTCTGGCTGCGGGACACATGGTCGGGGAGGCTGTGCTGCTCTCACTGCTGCTCATTGGGGGTGTTGGGGAGCCAGAGGAGTGAGTGTGTGTGTGGGTGTGAGTGTGCACGAGTGTGTGCATGCACAGGTAGACGCATGCATGGGTGCATGCAGAGGTGAATGTGTGCGAGGGTGAGTGCATGCAGAGGTAGATGCATGCATGGGTGCATGCAGAGGTGTGTGTATGCACGGATGAGAGCATACAGAGGTAGATGCATGCATGGGTGTATGCAGAGGTGTGAGTGTGCATGGGTGAGTGTATACAGAGGTAGACGCATGCATGGGTGCATGCAGAGATGAATGTGTGCAAGGGTGAGTGCATGCAGAGGTAGACGCATGCATGGGTGCGTGCAGAGGTGGATGTATGCACTGGTGAATGCATGCAGAGGTGTGTGTGCGCACACAGGTGCTCAGGGGTGTCTATGTGTACATGGGGGCGTGCACGCAAACCCGATGGGGTGGTGTTCAAATCAAGGCCCTTCCGTGTGCTGGAGGAGCTGCCCCATCCGGCCGGTGGGACCCCCACAATGCTCCCCCTTCCCCAGCGACACGTTTCCCTGTTGCTGAGCTCCTCCATTCCCGGGTTGAACCGGGGCCTTTTCCTTCATCCCAGAGGCACCAGCGCTCCCCGATTCCCTCTGGTCCCCCCAGCCAAGCCTCGGGTGCTCCCTGGCACTGGTTTCTGGGGTCGTCTTTCCCCAGAGCAAGATGCACAGGATTCGGGGTACCCAGGAGCCTCCTCCTGGGCTCAGCATTTCCCGTGGGAGGGGACACGCTTCTTTTTGCAGGCTCCGAGCACAGCGGGGATGGCAGAAAGCAAGTCCCGGGTAAATATCTCCCGGCGGGTGCGTGCGGGGATGCTGCCTTCAGAGGATTTACAGCTTCAAAGCCTCGGCCTCAAAGCCTGCAAATATCTTTTCATCATTTCAGCCGCGGTCTAATTACCCGGCTGGCCGCCGGCGCTGGCTGGCTCTTCCAGGTACGGCCTCCCCTTAATAGCTGGGATTTATTATTTAAATGTCAATTTTCAGCTCTCGTTTCCCGTTCAGGCTCGGAGGGTGCCTGTGGGTGCAGGGGGTTTACACCCGAAAATCTGAGCACTCTGAATGGCCGGCACCTGGCATTCGTGCTCTCAGCCCTGCTGAGTTATTAATTAAAGGCAAGGTATCCTTCCCTGCTTCATCTGGGGTGTGATTAGATTGCGGGGATGCCGGGAAGCGGCACTGGTTAATGCTTGCCATGGGGGAGATGAAGGGAACCATAGACATCCCAGCCCAACCGCTACATCCCACCGCGGATGCAAAATTTGGGGGGTTTCTGCTCCACCAAGGCACCAGCTCCCACTGGGGGGCTGGTGAGTGTTGGTGCCAGCCAGTTGTGTGCTTTGGCACCGAGCCCCGGTGCTGGTGATTTACCATAGACACGGACCCCGCCAAACCCGGGTCGGTGCCGTGATGGATGGAGGGAGCAGCCCCAGCCGCCGGCTCCCGTTAATTATTCGCTTTGGATTGATGAGAAATTACAACCCCTGCTAAGGATGGCGGCCGGCTCACCTCGGTTTCGGCGGCGTCAGGGTCAGCGCCGGCTGTGACACTTTTTGGAGGGGCCGCCTTTCCCCACAGCCGCCTCAGCCGGGAGGATAATTTATGGTTTCGTATCAGCGCCGCTGATCTTGGAGCCTTTCCAGCCTCCTCTTCCCTCTCCCCGCACCGCTTTTCCTCGAAAGCCGCCTTCCCAGGATGGGATCCAGCTCCTCACCAGCTCCCCGGGATCCCGCTGCCCTTCGGGGAAACCTGGCTCCAGGTTGTGATGAACTGAGGTGTGCGCGGAGCTGTGCCAGGGCTCAGCACGGCTCTGGCACCAGCCGAGTCGGTTCCTGGTCCCGCTAAGGATGCTCCAGTGCTCCAGGTGCAGGGCAGCAGTGTGCGCATGATATGGGACCCCCTTCCAGCCCCCACAGCCCACTGGGGACACGTACCCACTCAGGAGCCCCATGGGAACCCCGGCACCCATGTGCCGAGGGTGATTTTAAGGTGCCAAATTGCCATTTGGTGATTAGAAGAACCTGTGGAAGTGGAGTGTGGTGTCTGGAGGGTCGGCCACCCGCCGTGGTGTCCCTGCAGCCAGGCAAACAGCCCCAGTGCCACCAGTTGGGGGAGATTTTGGTGGATTCGGGTGTTCTCTCGGTGGCTGTGTCCTCGGGGAGCTCTTTGCAGTGGGAGGAAAAGAGAAGAGAGGCAGAGATAGGAGCAGGAGGCTAAAACAGGCTGAGCCACAGGGATGCAGCACCGGTGCCCAGAGGCCACAGTGATGGGCAGGGGACACTGGAGGGAGCGCGGTGACAACCGCGGCACCGGCAGGGTTAAGGCGAGTGGCCGCAGGCAGAGCCCTGCCAGGGGGATTAGCCAAGTCCCTCCGGTGCTGGCAATTCCCTGCCTTGTCCATCGATCCCTGCGAGGTGTTAAGAGAAGCTGGAGCATCGATCGGAGCAAAGCCCTGAGCGGTAGCGAGGCCGAAGGCTTCCCTGGGCGGAGACATCCAGGATCCAGCCTTGGGGGGCTGGAAGGCAAAGTGGGGAGCGTTCCCGGGGACAAAGGTTGGGGACACACAACCGTGTGATGCTCGGCCATGGGAAACGCCACCGAAACGACCCCGCGCCTGCCAGGCGCCCGCGGCGTGCCCGCTTGGCACTTGAGCGCTGCAAACTGCTCGCTGGAGCGCGTCCCGGGCGCTGGCGGTGACAGACGGGGACATTAAACAAGCTGTGGGCTGATGGCCAAAGCAACCGGCCCTGCTGGTCCCGCGGTGGCCGGTGGGGGTTTATCGGCCTCCCCGGGGTGCGGTGGGTACCGGAGCATCACCCCGACTTGGGGGGTTGGGAACCGCGCTGCCGGTGGATAAATAACACACAATTAAAGGGAAAAATAGGATTCCATCTTCCTGAAAAGGAAGGAAAGGGTAAAGACAAAAGAGGCCATTTACCAACCGGCTGGCAGCCCAGGGAAAATTGCTATCACGGTAAAAAATCACAGAGGAAGGGAAAGGAGAGGGAAAGGAGAGGGAAAGGAGAGGGAAAGGAGAGGGAAAGGAGAGGGAAAGGAGAGGGAAAGGAGAGGGAAAGGAGAGGGAAAGGAGAGGGAAAGGAGAGGGAAAGGAGAGGGAAAGGAGAGGGAAAGGAGAGGGAAAGGAGAGGAGAGGAGAGGAGAGGAGAGGAAAGGAAAGGAAAGGAAAGGAAAGGAAAGGAAAGGAAAGGAAAGGAAAGGAAAGGAAAGGAAAGGAAAGGAAAGGAAAGGAAAGGAAAGGAAAGGAAAGGAAAGGAAAGGAAAGGAAAGGAAAGGAAAGGAAAGGAAAGGAAAGGAAAGGAAAGGAAAGGAAAGGAAGAGGAAAAAGGGCTGACCTTAACTCCAGTCCTCAGACAGGAAAAATGAGCAGGATTTTCACCATTTAATTAGGGGATTTTAGCCACTTATGGCAGTTTCTTTGCTCCACTTCAAAACTGGGAGTGCATCCTTTTTTACCAACCCACTGTAATAATAATATCATAAATAAATAATAATAAATCCCCCCAGCTTCTTCCCATCCGATTGTCCTTAGATTTCATGATTTTGACCTTTGTTTAGGGAGCAGAGTGTGCATCCCTGGCTCCTGGGCTTTTATCCTCTTGGAGTGGGTTCATCAGAGCTTCAGTATTGGGCTGAAAGCTGCTAAATAGGTGATGGGGGGGCGGGGGGGAATACAAAATAAACGGCAGGATGGGTTGAGCAGCCCACTCCAAGTTGGTGCCGTTATTTTGGGTGAAACTCTTGTGATTTCTCTTTCTCTCCTGGCCGTGGGAGGGAATGGAGGGGATTCAATCCCCCCAGCCCTCAGGACTTGTCTCTGCAGTGAGTGTTGCCTGAGCTACCCCGGGGGGGTGGAAAATGCTTTGGCTTGGGCTGCGGCGCCCGGCGAGTGCCGGCGTTAACCACGCTTGAGGGGAAAATCACAATCGCTGGGGGGGCCGGTGCCTCCCCGGCCAGAGCTGCGCTGCCAAAGGGCACCCAAGCGGGGGGGACGGTGGCATTCGGTGCCAGCTGCCATGGGAACAGCTCGTCTGGGGGGGGTAAGCTGGTGGTTGGGTTTGGGAGGGGTCCCTTGGTCATGGTGATTTGGGGAAACTGAGGCACGGGTTGGGAATGAGGGGTTTCCAAGGTGGGGGAGTGGGATGCAATAGTGTTTAGGGGGTGGATGGGTTTTTCCCCAGTAGGGAAATCCCCTCCGCCCCCACAAAAGGCTTCGCTCTGCTCCTCTTCCTCAGCAGGAGACTGAAACCCAAAGGGTTTTGTCCGCATTGGGAGAAAAGGGAAAGAAAAGCTGGGGAGGAGTGAGGACGGGCGACAGCTCCGCGGAGGAAAAGGTGAGTGTGGCAAAGCCCCTGGGCAGGGACCCGAAGGGACAGAGATCTCCTAGGGTCCCCCCAAGGTTCTGCTGTCACCAGAGGGAGGAAGGAGAACAGAAAGTCTTGGGGTTGGGAAAAAGAGGTTGGGAAAAGCTCCAGAAGGAAACGGAGCAGGAGAGACCTGAAGGGGAGCTTAAAAATAGCCCTGGGTTGGTGGAGGGACACAGGGGGATATGGGGACAGGCTGAGGTGTGGGGATGGCTGGGAGGGAAACACTGGGCACATCTGGATGGGGGATCTGGGTGACAGTGAGAACAGCTGGTTTGGGGGCATGGCGACAACAGCTGGATGGGTGGTGGCCTTGGGGTGGCGATGGGAACAGCTGGGGTGGGATCATGCGCGACACATCTGGATGGGAGAGCCCTGGGATCATGGGGAGAGCAGCCGGAGGGGCTGTGAAGGGCTGGCAATGGGAACAGCTGGATGTGGCCTTGGGGAACAGCTGGATGGGAGACCCTGGTGACGGTGGTGGCTGTGGCTGGGTGACACTCATGGGGACAAGGGGCTGGCACCAGGCCAACCCAGGGTTCAATTGCTTCCCAGTCACCCCCAGAGCAGCCATGGAGGGTTTCTCTCTTTCCGGATGAACTTGATGAAGTTACTGCTCATCTCCTGGAGCAGGGAGAGGCAGCAGGGTGGCGGGAACGAGGTCATTAAAGCAGAAAGAAAAATACATTAGAAATGTTCAACTGCTCAGTCTAGCCTGAAATGTGCTTAAATCAGCTCCGAGTAAACAATGAGATGGGATTAATCGCAATTAGTTTTCATTAGGAAGGCGGCATCCCCCTCCTCTGCTCCCCAAGGGCTGCTCCCTGCCTTGTTGGGGACATGGGGATCACCTGGACGGATGCAGCCCCGGGCAGGTGGGTGACAACGTCCTTCCTGAGCTCGGTGGCTGGGGGGAACCGCTTTATCTGCACCGAGACAGAGACGAGGGGCTGGCAGCAGCCGGAGCTTCAAAGGGAACCTGCAAATCCGGCGTATGCAAAACCCCAGCCGGCATCGCAGATAAACAGGGATGTGGCTTGTCGGTCTCTGCCAGCCCACGGCTGCTGCAGCGGTGCTCGGCCTTGGGAAAATGCTCAGCCTCGGGGTGGTGCTTGGCTCTGGGATGATGTTTGACTGGGATAATGCTTGGCCTTGGGGTGATGCTTGGCCTTGGGATGATGCTCGGCTTCAGGACAATGCTCAGCCTCAGAGCGATGCTCAGCCTTGAGATGATGCTCAGGTCCAGGATGATGTTCAGCCCTGGGGTGATGATCAACCTTGGGGCAATGCTCAGGTCCAGGATGATCAGCCCTGGGGTGATGCTCAGCTTTGGGCAATGCATGACCCAGGGCAACATTTGGCCTTGGGGTGACACCCAACTTCAGCACAGCCTCAGTTTTTCAGTTCCCCCCTTCAGGCAGGACTTTCAGGGACAGGGATGAGCCAGCAGAGCTCTCCGAGATGCCTCAGGAAGGGGTAAGGACGCCGTGTCCTCCATGCCCGGCAGCTCCCAGCGCTGAGAGTGGGTACTGGGCTCCCCAGGGAGCTGCTGCAAACGCTGCAGGTGGCCCCGCGGTTTGGGGACACCCCAGTGACCACGTGTCCCTCGGAGGCTGGTGGGTGGCTGACATGAGTCACCAGGTCTCAGCTCAACACCCGCATCCCAAAACACCCCCGGGCAGAACCGTCAGGAGGGACAGAAAGGACCAGAACAGGGCAAATTCAGTGGGTTTTGGGGCTTCCTCTTGTGTATGCAGCACCTCCCTCGCACCAGGAGCTGCCGTGTCCAGCAGCTCATCGCCTTCTCTCCGACAGGTAGTGATTTGTAAATATTTAAAAACCCAACTCAAATTGCCGGTTTGCGGCATGGCCCCGGCTGCTGCTGCTCTGGGTGGGCGAGGGGGTGGGTGAGCCCCATCTCCCAGCACCCACATCGCAGGGTGCCCTCGTTACCAAGAGTGATTAATCTCTTGTGCATCATCCGCATCTGTGCACCCATGGGGTCCTTCCCCTCCACCCCCCGGCCCACAGCCCCCATCATTAGCACCCAGAAAATGTTGGGTTTCTGGCTGGGAAAACACAGCAGATATGTACATTAAACATCAAATTATAAAATTAACAGATTCAAACTGAGGATGATTTGCATGTGCAAATTAACTTAATTACCACTCTTCCTCCCCGAGCGCCACGGCGTGCCGGGGAAGGGCCGGGCACAGCCACGGCCGGCGGCAGGTGCTGGGGACCCAGTGGCATCTCTTTTGGGGGGGGGTGGCGCCAGCTGGGGACATTTGGGGGTGACGGCGGTGCTGCCAGCCGTGCGCACGCAGGGACACGCGTGTGCGCGCAAACACACACATGTGTGCACATACCCGTGCCCGGCGGCACAAAGGCGGCTCTGTGGTGGGTACCCGGCTCCCGGCACAGGTGGGTGGCGTTGGCACAGGCTGTGTGCGGGCAGCCTGCCCGCGGGGCCGCCTGCCTGTGAGCTGCCTGTGAGCTGCCTGCGAGCTGCCTGTGAGCTGCCTGCGAGCTGCCTGCGAGCTGCCTGCAGAGCTGCCTGCCTGCCCGGCTGCAAGCACCCAGCACTGCAGAGCCGGGGCACCCAGCACCCAGCTCCCAGAACCTGCCCCGGCGGCCTCGGCTGCAGCTGGAAGGGCTGGGGAGATGCGGTGCCTGCGCTGCAGGGCGTGCACATGTAGGCACACGCATGTAGATAAGGACACGCGCACATGTGCGTGTGCACAGATGTATGCACATATGCACACACATCTACACACACGTGCAGACACGCACATGCACGCACACATGCACGTACATACACATGTGCACACATATGCATGTACACATATACACACATGCACATACACGCGTGCATGCACACACATGCGCATACACACACGCGCATGCACGCACCCATACACATGCATGCGCACACATACACACATGTGCATACACCTCTGCATGCACACATGTGTATACATACACATATGCACACATGTGTATACACACACATATGCACACACATACACGTGCATGCGCACACATGCACGTATGCCCATACACGGACATACGGACACACGTTAACACACGTCCACGCATGAACATGCATGAACACACATACACACATACATGCACATACACCCCTGCATGCACACACATACACGTACGCACACACATTTACACACATGCAGCTGGCCAAGGAGAGAGGTTCAGCCTGGATTGGATGCTGTACAATTCCCAGTTTTCCCAGTGCAGCCCATTAAGAGCTGCTGGACAAAGCAAGGCCTTCCCGCAGGTGCAGGCAGGCAGTGAGCAGCAGCTAATTAGGAGCCAGGCAATTAGCCGGGGTTAAGCTGGCTGCTTGGGGCAGGGCTGATAGTGGGCAGGGGGGTGTTCATGACAGCAACAGAACTGCGTGTCCTGTCTGGCCCCCCGAGCCCCCCAGGAAGGGCTGCTGGGGGACGGGTGGGTACAGGGGATGTCCCCAAGGAAATGATGCCCATGGCTGGCCCTCACCAGCCGAGGGAGCACGGGGAGGACCCCCCAGCCGTGGTAGCTGACCCCCCTGAGCCACGGCGCCCAGTGCCACCACCCCCCTGGCGCTGGAGGGGCAGCCAGTGTCCCTGTCCCCTGACCCACTGTGCCCCAGGGCCCTTTGGGGACCAGCCCTGCACCGTCCTGCCCCCCAAGGTGTGGAAAGGGAACAGGGTGCTATTGGGGGTCTGTCACATGCAAACAGGGGTCCCTGTCCTGTGGAGTGGAACCCATCAGGGTCCTGATCCGGGCTGGGGACCCCAGTGAGGATGGGGGCTGCTGTGAAGGCCGATCCTGCTCCGGGAACCCCCCAACACCCTGCAGCAGCAAAAGGTGCTGCTCATCACACGCCTGGCTGCGGGGTTTCCACCGAGCCAATTAGCTCCTCTGCAACTTGCTCTGTTCCCAAAAGGTCAAATAAACCCCACAGCCCGGGAATAAATCTCAACGTGGAGGCTGTGGCCGAGAACAGCCCTCCCAGAGCCACGGTTTTCCAGATTCCCGGCCAAAATCCCAGCCCGGGAGGATTCCTGTGGCCACCATGGCCATGGGACATTGGGGTGATGTGGGACGTCGGGTGACGTGGGACGTGGGGTGATGTGGGATGTCAGGGTGCTGTGGGATGTTGGCGATGTTCAGCAAAAAGCATCTCAGCGATACTTGGAGGAAAAACAGGAATCTGGGAGGAATTAATTCAAAGGAGTGTTAATTGGCCTTAATTAGCCTGACTTTGGCTAGCACAGGGAGCTGAGGGCCAGGGGGTGTGTGAACAGGTCAAGGCGCTTGGCGGTGTCCCCTCGGTGTCCCTCTGGGGACCGTGATTCAGGCGCTGAGTCACGGCCACAGTTTCCTTCCCCAGACCCCACATTGCAGCCCAGTGTCCCCCCCGGGGGTGGCTGTCCCCTCCCCACCCTGGGGACCGGGAGGAGAGGCAGGAAGAGCTGAATCACCAGCAGCGTGAGAAACGCTGGCCAGGCCGGCTGAGCACCGGGCACAGCTCAGCGCACCGATGGCACCGACACAGGTGGGATCTGCGGGATCCGCGCGTGGCTGCTCTGTGACACAAATGCTGGGGACGGTGGCATCGCCCACGGTGAACCCCTGCACCTGTGGGGGGGCCGAGCTGAGATTTCCCAGCCTGGGGGGGTTGGTTTATTTCTGACTGCCCTGATTTGGGGAAAGTTCAGCTAAAATGGGCTGGGGAAGCAGATGGTGGCAGGGGGATGGTGGTGAAGCATTAAAGCAGTGAAAGCAAAGCACCTTCACCTGCCACGCTCGGCCCCCACCCTGTGTGCCGCCCCGGGCACCCACCCTGGCATCCCCTGCACCCTGGGGTGGGTGGGGAGGTCACCCACGGGTGGGTACGCACCCAGGCCTCCCCCTGCTGTGGTCGGGCAGCACCCCTGGGGCACAGGGCAGCTCTGTGAGGGGAAACTGAGGCAGGGGGCTGGCGGTGCCACCTCTGTAGTGCCAGAGAGGGGAAGGGGCGGGAGGGGACATTTTGCAGGGGAAAACTGAGTCAGGAGGGCAGTGTCGGCAGCAAAGAGGGGGAGGCCCCTTGTCGGGGGGTGTGAGGCTGAGGTGGGGTGACGGGGGTGTCAGGGATGGGGGAAACTGAGGCAGGGAGTGTGGTGGGTCAGTCCCAGCCCTTTCCCGTACCCGGGAAGGCAGAGAGGGGGGGGACAAGGCAGGCGGGTCCCCTCCCCCTACCTCTCCCCACCTCTCAACGCCGGGGGGGCCCGAGGCCGGGCCGGGCCGCCTCCCCGGGGCGGGGGCAGGGCGGTGGGGGGGGGCACGCAGCCGCTCCGGGAGCGGCGGCAGCAGCGGCTCCTCCAGCGCCGCTGTTACCGGAGCGGCCCCGGTGCAGCCGCAGCCAC
Organism: Patagioenas fasciata; assembly: GCF_037038585.1. NCBI lineage: Eukaryota > Metazoa > Chordata > Aves > Columbiformes > Columbidae > Patagioenas > Patagioenas fasciata. The sequence continues at coordinate 3,039,918 of NC_092546.1, read as the reverse complement.
CGGGCGGGCCCGGCTCCGGCTCCGGCCGCGGCCCCCCCCGCGCCGCCCGCGGCCCCGCCCCGCCCGGGCTCCGGTGCCCCGGCGCCTCCCGCCGCGGCGGCGCGGAGCGGAGCGGGGCCGGGCCGAGCGGCGCTGCCGGCGGGCGCAGGTGCGAGGTGCCCCGGGCCCCCCCCCGGACACCCCCGACCAGCACCGGGACGGCGGAGGTAAGAGCGCGGCCGGTGCCCCCTCCCGCCCCCCCGGCGATGCGGTTCGGTGTGTGTCCCCCCCCCGCTACGGTTTATCCCCCCCTTCCCCATTTGGTTGCCCCTTTCCGAGGTGGGGGGGATGGGAGGAAAGGGGGGTGCCCCCTCCCCAGCTCTCCCCCCTCCCGCTGCCGCCGGCTGCTGCATTGGGAAGCGGCGCTTTTGTTAGCGGCTCCGGGTGGAGCGGGCGGAACCTTGAAGGGTCACGGGCTGGAGGGGCCCCCTCGGACTCCCCCGCACCCCTCGGTGTCCCCAACACCCCCAGCCCGCACCCCTCTGCCCTCCCCTCTGCGCCCTGCGACCCCCCGCCCGCACCGCGACACCCCCAGGCACCTCCATCCTGCATCCCCATCCACACCCCAGCGCTCCTGGGGGCCCCCCCGGCACCCCAGTCCGTCCCTCCAGCCCTCTCTGGCACCCCCGCACCCCAACGCACCCTGGCACCCCGCTGAGCCCCCTGGTACCCTGACCCTGCACCCCCTGCCCACCCCCAGCACCCCGCTGACCCCCCCGCATCCTGATCCTGCTCCCCCATGTCCCCCCCAGCACCCTGGTGCTCCTGCAGCATCCCGATCCCGCACCCCCGTTTCTCCCCCGCCCCCCGATCCCGCACCCCTCTCCTCAGCCCAGCACCTCGATCGCCCCCCCCAGCAGCTCAACCCCGCACCCGACACCCCATCACCTCCACCCAGCACCCAGTCCCACCCCCCATCCCCTCACACACCCCCATCCCACCCATCAGCACCCCGGGCCGGCACCTCGACTCCCCCCACAAAAACCGCGGGACACGGTGATGGGTACAAAATACTGAGGGCCCCCCACCCCCCACCCCGAGCTCCCATTGGGGCCCCCCTGCTTCATTGGGCTCCGTTTTGCCTCCGCCGCCTCTTTGGGGAGCAGCCAGGGTTGCTTGTTTGTTTGGGGGGGGCAGGGTAAAGGGGGGAGCTGGTGTGTTCTCCCCCCATGCAACCTCTGCTGGGCTGGGGGGGTCAGAGAGGCTGAATGGGGGGGGTCTCGGCCAATGCAGCCCCTGAAAGGGCAGACGGGAGCGGCAAGGGCTCCGCCGGGGGGGTTGGTGATACAGCCCCCCCGCAAATAACCCCACAGGGCTGGGGTGGGGGCAGAGCCCCACGAATTAGGGGGGTGTCTGGCACTGTCTTACCGGAGCTGTAATTTTATCCATGGTGGGGACTGGGGGGACACCTGGCAGTAGCGAACACCCCCCATGCATGGCGGGGGGGCTGACACCCCCCAGCACCAGGGTAGGGCTGGGGTCCCCCATGCAGGCAACGTCTGCAGGGCTGGGGTGGTCCTGGTCCCCCCTTTGGGAGTGAGAAGCCCCAACCCTGTGTGGGGAACTCTAGGGGGGCCCAGCACCCCCCATATGAACCGGAGGGGGAGCACGGGGCTGTGCCATCCCCTCGAGGTGACCTTGGGTGAGCTCTGCCTCCCGCCCTGCCTCAGTTTCCCCTCTGCCAAATGAGGCTGTGAACCGTGGTGGGTGCAGAAGGAGCCCCCTCCATCCTGGTGTTGGGTGCTGCACCCAATCCTTCCACCCCCCTGGGTAGCTGGGGGACCTGCCACAAGCAACACCCCCCATCAGGGGCACCCACCCCTGCTTGTCCCCAGTGCCTGGGAGCGGTGGGGACGATGGTGACACATGTGGCACCACCATCCCCCACCCCCCCCACATCCCCGCACCCTGATCTCTTTGGGTCTGCGTTGGTTCTGGGGGTGCCCCAGTGGGGCTGAATCCTGCTCTCAGAGGTGATGGCTGAGCCTCCCGCCCCAACCAGCCACAGGGAAGGGGTGCATTGGCTTGGGGGGCCCCCTCTTTGTGTCCCCGCCGGCAGTTTTAGCCACAGTTGGTGGCCTGAACTGGTGACACTAGAGGGCAGCTCCTGTTCTGCGCGTGTTGGAGGGTGCAGGATCAGGCCGTGGCAGCGCTGTGTCCCCCCCGGGGGCTGTTTGCAGGTGCGTGTCCCGCTGGGTGCTGGGGGGGCCGGATCCGGGTGCTGAGGTGTCGAGCACCGGCAGCGACGCTTTCCCGGCCCCGCCGAGACGCCCCTTTCGCAGGATCCCCGGGGTGACACGGGAACTGGGTCACCGCTGTCACCGGGACACGTGGCTGCGGCGGGTTCTGTGCGTGGTGGGGCTGGAGGTGGCGCCTGGGGGGGACAGGTTTGCGTTGTGAGGATGCTGGGGGGCAGCTCAGCCCCCCCCGCCCTGCTGGTGCTGCCGGTGTTTCAGCTGCAGGGGGAACGGCTCCGTTACCCCCCAGGAGCTGCTTCCCGAGATGTTTCGCTGCTGTTCTCATAAACAAAGAGAAATCGCTAAATTCAACCCCCCCGGGTGGCGGCAAGGCCACCGGCAAACCAGTGACCGCAGCGGGCTGGAGGTGTCGGCACACGCGTGTGCATGGGTTTGCACGCGTGTGGGCATGCCGCTCCCCCCGGGGACATGCGGGGACCCCGGTGCTCTCCCTAAATCCAGGTTCCCGGTGGCTTTGCAGCCCTCCAAGCCGTCCCGAGTCACGGGGCAGGGTGCTGACGTGCCAAGCTGGGTGTCACCGTCCCCCTCGCACGCCCCCTCGGTCCTCGGCGCCACCGGCATCCCTTGCAGCTCGCTCTGCACACGCCACGTGATGGGTTGGCTCCCAGTTAAACCAGTGCCTCCTGCCAGGGCCCTTCCCTCCCCACCGGTTCGGCTGTAGCAGTGCTGGGGGGGCTCAGCCCGGCCACGAGGCCCCGTGCCGGCGCGATGCTCGCCGGGTGCCGGCGCTGGATGCAGCTCCCTGCTGCAGTGCCGGCCGCGGTTTGGATCCTTAGACAAGCTCGAATATTTTTAATTAAACCTGCCAGTTTGGATGCGATTTCATTTTCTCAGTGGGCTGAGCTGCGCCGGCCCCTCGGTGCATCTCCCGCGCCACGGCCGCTCCAGCCGCGTCCATCTCCCGGCGTTGCCTCGGGTGAGGTTTTCCCACCCGGCACAGGCCGTGGTGGCTTTGCTGGTGCTGGCATCTCTCGCCGTGCCGGCCGAGCGGGTTGTCACCAGCCCGGATGGGATGGTATCGCGGTGGTACCGGTGCAGTGGCATCCGCTGTGCGTTCAGCAGCATAAATAGTAGTAAAGAAAACCCAAGAGCAAGCCCGGTTCTATCTGGGCTGTGCCACTGTGCTGGCTTAACCCATTTGCACCTGATTGCCACCGGCATTGCCCGATTGCCACCAGCATCATGGGTGCTGCATCCTGGGGGCTCCGGGGTCTCTTCTTCCCATCCCCACATCCCCAGGATGGTGATGGATGGAGCTGGTGCCCAAAAGGACGCTGCCATATCCCTGGCAGTGCCCAGCCCCACCTCAGAGGGGATGTGGTGGCTCTGGGTACCCCCCGGCTTGTCCTCGGGGACCTCTGGGCTTTGGTTGCGTCCCCCAAAAGGGGTGATGGAGGTTTCGATTCCCTTTGCGAAGGCGGGAGGGAGAGGAAGAGCAGTCGTCTGGTGCGGAGGAGATCCCAGTGGGGCTGCCTTGTGCTAACAGGATTTTACTCCCTATTTAATTACAATTTTGTCAAATAAAAAAAAAAAGGGGGGGGGGGAAAGAAAGATCGCTCTCATCTCTTTGTACCGATTCCTGGCAGCCGGTTAATTAAACAGCGGCTGGTGAAGCCACCGATCCCTAGAGGAGCTCCCAGGGGTATCCCAGGGCTTCGCAGTCACACCAGCTCCAGTTCCTCCCAGTTCAGCCCAGTCTGGCCTGCTGGTGGTGAGGCCGGCCGTGGTTGTGGTGGTGACGTGCCGAAGTGCTGTGGCTAATCCCCGGCTTTTCCCTGTGCAGTCCTGCCCGATGGGATAATCCCATCAAACCTGGCGCCACGGCCAAACTCGGCGCCGGGTTTGGTGCTGGATGGATATTGGGGTGGGGACATGGTGGCCCTGGTGGCACTATGTCCTTGTCAGGGTGATGCAGGGCTGCAGAGGTGCTTGGGCATCAGATGGGGAAACTGAGGCACAGAGGCATGTGGCTTTGGAGTAGCTGGGGACCAGGACAGGGGGGTGGCAGCCACCCGTGTTCCAGCACCGAAAGCAAACCCAAGGCGCCGGCGAAGGGCGGTGGGAAGAGGGTCTGGTGGCAGCACCCGTGTGTCACCGGTGAGACCGGATCTGCTCCAGTTTGGGCAGTGCAAACAGAACTGGCGTTGATTATCAGCCCCATCCATCATCTCCCACCGGGGGACATCGAGCTAAAGCGTCAGGAAATTGGGAAGCATTGAGAGGGTGATTTGGGAGCTGGATCCTTCCTGGTCCCACACGGGGCCGGATCCTGCACAGGTGGGGAGTGCGGAGCTGAAAATAACCCCAGCACCACCTGCGCCCCATCCTGAGCGTCACCCGTCTCTGCACAGCCCTCACATGCGTGGCAGACGGTGCACAGACACCTGCACACGCTCACCAACACCTGCACAGCACACACCAGCACCTGCGCACACTGACATGTAATGTACACGCGCTGGCACACATGTGACAGCCGAGGCACACGCTGCCACCTGTACATACATGACACTTGGGGCACACACATGTGCCAGACGCATGTGCTGGCTGCTGCACACACCAACACCTGCACACGCGTGACACCCGGTGCACACACACGTGACACCCGGTGCACACACTGACACCAGCACACACGTGTGACACGTGGTGCACAGACATGACACCCAGCACATCTGTCGGGGCCACCCAGGGGACCTTTGTCACCCGTCCTACCCTGAGCTTTGCGGTGCCGGTGTCCCGGAGCAGGCGGTGGGGGTGGCGGGGAGGGGGCAGGGCTGTGCCGGCCCGGTGGGTGCCGGCGGCTGAGCGGGCTCTGCTGGTGCTGGTGGGAGAACAAGGAGCCGTTTCGGGGGCAGCGAGGAAACACCTGACCTTCCGGCGAGGCGGTGAGCACGGAGGCGGCGGCGCTGGGCGCGCACCCGCAAACAATGGCCCTTTGTTCCGCGCTGCCTCTGGCATCCTGCATCCCATCCTGCATCCCGCATCCTATCCCGCATCCCATCCCGCATCCTGCATCCCGCATCCTGCATCCCATCCTGCATCCCGCATCCTATCCCACATCCCATCCCGCATCCTGCATCCCATCCTGCATTCCACATCCCATCCCACATCCCATCCTACATCCTGTCCAGCATCCTATCCTGCATTCCGCATCCCATCCTGCATACCACCCTGCATCCCACATCCCATCCTGCATCCCATTCTGCATCCTGTCCAGCATCCCATCCTGCATCCCACATCCAATTCTCTATCCCGCATCCCACCCTGCATCCTGCATCCCATCCTGCATCCCATCCCGCATCCTATCCTGCATCCTACATCCCGCAATCCATCCTGCATCCCAGCCTGGATCTCACATCCCATCCTGTGTCCCATATCCCATCCTGCCTCCCAGCCTGTATCCTGTATCCCACATGCATTCTGCATCACATCCCACCCCGCATCCTGCATCCCACGTCCCATCCCGCACCGCGGCAGCGCCAGCACCCAGCGCCCACGCCAGCCTGGCTTTGCTGCATCCCTCAACCATTTGGGGCTCAGGGTGCCCCCGTGCTGGGGTGTCACCCTTGTGACTCCCATCTGTCCCCAGCCATGGCGGGAACGGGACCCTGCAGTGCATGGGGCAGGTGCCACCACCAAACCTTTGACATTGGCGTCTGCAAAACAGAGCAGGTGACACCACCAGCCTGTGGCCTCACTGTGAGGAGGAGGAGGTAGTGGGACGAAGGCTGGGCTCACGTGCTTCCCACCTTCCTGGCTCAACAGTGGTGGCAGTGGCTCTTGTCCCCACAAGTGTCCCTGTCCCTTGGTGTCCCCAGGCTCGCTCACATCCCCTCCCCTCTTACGCTGTTTGACCAAGTGGATATTTAATCTTATTTAACTCCAAATCAGCGGTTTGAAGTGCAGAAATCTGAACTGGAGACGCGGGCGCCTGGGCTTGGAGCAATTAAAAGCCCCATTATCGCGGCCGGAGCAGAGCAGCCGAGCGCGGCCGGCGCGGGGAGCCCAAAATGGAAATAAAACTACCCAAACCAACAACTGAACTTTATTAAAGCTTAAAAAATGAGCAGGCTGAAGGGTTGAGCGCTCGCTCCCAGCCTCCCCAGCACCTCCACCAGCTCCTCCTTGCTGTGGGTTTGTTATTGTGGGGTTGCTTTCTTGGGTTTGGTGTTGTTTTGGGGTTTTTTTGGTGTTGTTTCTGACCAATGCGGGTGCGTACAGCGACATCCCATTGGGTTAATGATGGGCTCTGTGCCCTGGTTTGTTATTGTAGGGTTGCCACTCGGAGCCGGGTGCAAACGCAATGGTTTGTGGTTACGGGGTCTCCCGCTGGAGCGGAGGCTGTGTGCGCTGGTTTGGTTTTGTAGGCTCTCCCATATAGAGCTGGGTTTGATTGTTGGGGCTGAACTGGGAGCTACGCGTCCTTCTGCCCGCTCGGGGACAGGGGGACAGGGCACCCTGGGGACATGGGATGAGGATGAGGAGGATGGGTGTCTTTGGGGACAAGGGGAATGGCTGTTTTGGGGGGATAGGAGAGACAAGGGGGACAGTGCCCTTTGTGGGGACAAGGTGAGTGCTTTTAGGGACAAGGGAATGAGTGTCTTTGGGGACGAGAGGGATGACAGTCTGGGCGGTGAGAGGAGGGACATGTGGGGATGTGTGTCTGTAAGGAGAAGTGCCTGGGGGTGACCAGCAGGACAGGAGGATCTGTGTGACATGGGGGGACAGGGGACAAGGGCTGTGAACTGGGAGGGACAGCACCCTGCCTGTCACCCCCTCTGTCCCCACCGTGGGGATTATTTTGTTGTGAAGCGTGTCACCTCCTCTCTAGGAAACGATGTCCTTAATATACAGATGAGGATGTATTGAGTATGCGAATGCCCCTGCAGCTGTCCAGCCACCAGCACTGCCCTGGAAGGGACAGGGTGGGGACACCCAGCACCCATGGGTGTCACCGAGCTGGTGTCAGAGGTGCTGACAGCACCCAGCGGCTCGTGTCACCCCTGGGCACCCGCGGTGGGTGACAAGTGCAGGGACAAAGCCACCCATAGTGACCACGGGTCCCCACCATCCCCAGAGCCAGTGTTGCGGGGGGTTGACCCCTTGGTGCCTGGGGGTGTCTTGGGGGGCCCATATGCCTGGGTCCCCAGTCGGGGGGGGTCGTGGGCGCTGGGGAGGGGACAGGGACAGGGGCTATAAACGGCAGCTGTAAGTGGAGCCGGTAACCGGAGCGGGAGGCCCGGGGGGGACATTTGAGCCGCCGGCGGGGCCGCGGAAGCGCCAAGGTAAATGGTGGGTGTTGTGTGTGTCCCCCTCGCCACACTGGTGACCCCCCATCCCTGTCAGCCGCATGAGGACCCCACTCATGCTGGGGTCCCCCATCCTCTTGGCACCCCCCGCAGCTCTGGGGTGCCCGCAGCCCCCCTGGGAGGTGCTGCTTGGCTTGGGGGGGCCATGGGGGGAGCCAGGGCCAGGGCCAGCCCGTGGTGCCAGGTGGCCGGGGTGACATTTGCTCCGTCCCCGCCGTGGGGACAGCTGCTTCCTGGCTCTGCCATCTGAACCGGCCCCGCAACGGAAACCCCGGGGGGGGGCTGAGCCCCCCCAGTCCCGGCAGCAGCAGCTGGGGTAGGGGGGGGTCCCCATGGCCAGTTTGGGGAGGAGGGGGCTACTGGTGGTGACCCCCTATGGCGATGGGGGGTGCCCCCCTGTGTGACCCCCCTGAGCAAAGGATGCTCTGGGGGTCAGGAGCCACATTTGCGGGGGGGACATTTTCCTTAATGCTGCTTCTAAGGGCCTCATTAGCATATCTAATTGCTTATTGGTGCTTTCTAAAGGAAATTACCCCAAACAGCAAAGAAAATCCAGCATTAGCCCTATGAAAAGGATTAATTTAGATATTGAGATAATATCATGGGTACCCCCCCGCGGTTTGGAGGGGTTGAAGAACCCACCCCTCATCAGATGCCTCCTAACGAGCCCTGATTAATTAGGGGCTGGGGGCTGGTGGTGCTGGGCTGCTGCTGCTGTTGTTCCCCCCAAAAGAAGTTGTATTTTAAGGGCTGGTGTTCCCCCTGATTTCCAGGTGCCCCCCCCTAATTTCCAGGTGTCGTCCCCCCCCCCTTTCCCAGTGTCACCCCCAACTCCCAGTGCCCCCCCATTCTGGGATCCCCTGAGCCGGGCTCAGCTCTGGGTGCTGATGGCCAGTGAGGATGGGGGGGGACACAGCGGTGCCACCGTCCCCACCGTGGCTTGGAGCACGGGGGGTGTCACTGGGGGGGCTCGTGCTGGCGCTTTCCTGTGCTTCTTTGGCACCGTGGTGCCCTTCGTGGGGGGGTTCCCATGTCCCCGGCTGTGGTGACAGCTGTCAGCATGGGGGGGGACGGTGGCTCCGGTTACGGTGACATCAGCCCTACCTTCCCACCTGGCGCGGGTGGGGGGCGCGGGTCCCCTCCCCGGGGGTCCCTGGGGGGGGGTTATGTGACAGCTGAGCCGCTTTCAGGACGCTGGAGCCCCCGGTGCCATTGGGGCGTCCTGGGGGAGGGGGGGGGGAACAACGACCCACCCCCAGCGATGGGACCCAGGCGTCCGGGCGCCCCCCGAGCGGTGGGGCCAGCGGTGGCCGTGCCGTAGGGCCAGCGGCGGAGGCGGCCGGCGGAGCTCAGGTGGGCAGAGCGGGGGACACCGGGGGGGCCCCGACCCACGGGGTTGGCCTCGCACCCCCAGGAGGGGGCGGGGAGCAGTGAACCAGCCTTTGGGGGGCAGGGGGGCTGTCAGACCCCTCTGCGGGGCTGGATATCGCTGTAGCCCCCCGTTATCAGCATTGGGGGAAACCTGGGGGGCTGCCCCTGCTTCCTGCCCCTTACCCCAGTGTCAGGGAGATGCTGGGGGGGGAAGGACAGGGTGAGCGGCTGCGCCCCCCAGCAAAGCGTTGTGTGCAGAGGGGCAGGGCTGAGCGCGCTTTCAGCTGGGGAAACTGAGGCACGGAGCGCTGGGACAGGGACAAGGGACGTGGGTGTTCAGCCACTCATTGTTGGGGACATCCAGGCTGGTGACATGCAGCCCCCCCGCCAGCAACGCCCCCGCATCCCCGGCACGGCCACCCTGTCCCCACCCGCTGCCTCAGTTTCCCCACAGCCACGTTGGGGACACGCCACCCATCCCCTCTCCTCCGCCACCGCCGTGAATGGGTCCCTGTTTGTCACCCCCTCCCCGCCGTGTCCCCTCCTTCCCCCCCGCTGCCTTTTCTTCCCCTGTACAATCACAGGCATTTATGTCGCCGGAGGCTCCGGTTACCCCCGCGCCCGCTCGCTGTCACCACACAGGCTGGGGGGACAACGGTGACACTGGGCCCCCTACTTGAAGTTGTGACACGAGCACCCCGCACCCCAAATCCCCCCCGATGGGTGAATTCTCAGCTCCCCCCTTCCCTTGGGTGGATTTTTGGGGTGTTGTGTCCCCCACCCAGCATCTGGGAGATGTTTAAATTGGGTGATTGGGTGGTAAAAGCTTCGGAGACTTTAATTACAGCAATTAAATTGTTAATGGCTTTTATAAACCAGCTCAGACACCAAAAATGAATTAAAAAATAGGAATTGGCAGGGCTGGCACCCAGGGGATGGGGCCCATCCTGCCCGCTTTGTCACCTGCATTGAGGCATTTTTAATAGAAATATAGAAATAATAGAATTATATTAAGGCAATTAATAGAAATTAAAAGACCGGTGCCATTTGTGCCTTGGGCAGGTGGGGAAACTGAGGCACAGCCGTGTTCCGTGGCTGGGCGGGCTTGTGACACCGTGGGGACACAGTGGGTGTCCCTGGGGTCCATGACACCATGGGGACAGTTTGGTGTCCCTGGGGTCTGTGACACCGTGGGAACAGGGTCAGTTGTCCCCAGGGGCTGTGACACCAGGGTCAGGTCCTACCCAGGGGCTGTGACACAGGGTGACTGGGGGCAGATGTCCCCAGAGGCTGTGGCACCGCAGAGGGGACCAGGATGGGGACAGGGGCCGGTGACACTGCACATGGGACAGGGATGAGCGTCCCCACAGATGCTGCCCGGTGTCCTGGCACTGTGACCCCCAACCCCACGCAATGTCACCCCCCCCGTGGGGACACAGTGGCAGGAGGGCGACAGTTCGATCAAACCCGCTCCCTGCTCTCACGGAATTAATTGATAATCAATTAAATCCCTGCCCAGCTGCTAATTACCCAGCCCTGCCCCGGGGATGGGTAACAGTGGGGGACAGTGGTGCTGGGGGGGGCATGGTGACACTTTTCCCCACATATTTCAAATTCTTCACCCGGATGGGTGTCAGCATCACGCAATGGGGAGGGAACCCAGGCATCCGGGTGGGTGCTGCCCCCCTCCCACTTCTCCCCATGCCCACAGGTGCCCCCCCTGCACTGGGGGACACCATGGGGTTACCCCCCCGTGTCCCCCTGGTCCTGCTGCTCCTGCTGGCGGTGGAGAGGACGGTCCGGGGCACCTTCCCCGAGGAGCCTGGGCCCATCGCTGTGGCCCCCCCAGAATGTGAGCACCCATGGGAAGGGGTTTTGGGGTGAAGGAAGCAGGGAGCACCCATGGGAAGGGGTTTTGGGGTGAAGGAAAGGGGGAGCACCCATGGGAAGGGGTTTTGGGGTGAAGGAAGCGGGGAGCACCCATGGGAAGGGGTTTTGGGGTGAAGGAAGGGGGAGCACCCATGGGAAGGGGTTTCGGGGTGAAGGAAGGGGGAGCACCCATGGGAAGGGGTTTCGGGGTGAAGGAAGGGGGAGCACCCATGGGAAGGGGTTTCGGGGTGAAGGAAGGGGAGCACCCATGGGAAGGGGTTTCAGGGTGAAGGAAGGGGGAGCACCCATGGGAAGGGGTTTTGGGGTGAAGGAAGGGGAGCACCCATGGGAAGGGGTTTCGGGGTGAAGGAAGGGAGAGCACCCATGGGAAGGGGTTTTGGGGTGAAGGAAGGGGGAGCACCCATGGGAAGGGGTTTCGGGGTGCCCCAGCAGCGTGTCGCCCCGTGTCCCCCAGACGTGAAGCACTACGCTGTCTTCGTGGGCCACGGGACGAACCCCGACGGGGGGGGGACCCCGCGCCTCAACATCCAGCGCATCCTCAAGGTCAACCGGACCCTCTTCATCGGGGACAGGTCTGAACCACAGCACCCAAACCCCCTGTGGCACCCCAAAACCTGCCATGGGGGGCAGCTTGAACACCTTGAGGGTCCCTGGTGATGCTCATTGCCCACCCCAGAACCCCGTATGTCCCTGGGTGGGTGGCAGATCACACAGCCCCCCGCAACATGCCAAAGTGTGTGAGGGGGTGCACCCCATCAGGGTGGTGACACCCCTGTCCCCCTCCCCAGGGACAACGTCTACAGGGTGAGCCTGGAGACCAGCGGTGCTGGCGAGATGCGCTACCACCGGGTATGTGCCGGGGGGTTCCGGGGGGGGACCCATGGGGTCTGCTGGCTTCACCCCAGCCCCACATTGGCTTTTCTGCCCCCCCCAGAAGCTGACGTGGCGTTCGAACCAGCACGACATCAGCATCTGCCGGATGAAGGGGAAACACGAGGTACAAACTAGGGGGGTCCGCACCCCGGAGACCCCCCCGGGTCAGCACTGAGCGTCCTCCTGCACCCCAAATCTGCCGTGGGGCACCCGGGGGGTTGGACACCTCGAGGGGCTCCGGTGAGACCGTCCCTGTCCCGGGGATGCTCATTGCTCCCCCAAGGACCCCACAAAACCCCCCGCTGTGTGTCCCCCTCTGTATGTCCCCCCCGCTGTCACCCTCCCCGCTCCGTGCCAGCGGTTGTGTCTCTGTGATTTATCGGCCACTGGGATAATTGGGTTTGTAATTAATTATTTCAGGCAGGCACAGCCCAGCAGCTGCCAGAAATCCAATTTTTTCTTTTCTGTAAATGCCATTTTGGGGTGAAAACGCCCCCCTCAAGGCAGACTATGGTCGCGATGGGGACCTGGGGTGGGGGGGACACACAAGGTGACCGTCCCCTCTCGCCGCGCAGGCCGAGTGCCGGAACTTCGTCAAGGTGCTGCTGGTGCGGAACGAGAACCTCCTGTTCGTCTGCGGCACCAACGCCTTCAACCCCGTCTGCGCCAACTACAGCGTGAGTCCCCCCCGTGGGGATGGGGACACCTGGGACCCCCATGTGTCACCCCTCACCGTGTGCAGGTGACCCAGACCCTGCTGCCCACTTGGCATCGCTCATGTCCCCGTCTCCCCCGTGACAGATGGACACGCTGGAGCCCGTTGGGGACAACATCAGTGGGATGGCCCGGTGTCCCTATGACCCCAAACATGCCAACGTGGCCCTGTTCACAGGTCAGTGGTGGCACCGCTGGGGCCATTCTGGGCTCCTGCCCCGGTGTCCCCTGCCCCGCACCTGGTGACACCCCCTCTCCCACGCAGGGGGGATGCTCTTCACCGCCACGGTGACAGATTTCTTGGCCATCGACGCCGTCATCTACCGCAGCCTGGGGGACAGCCCGACCCTCCGCACCGTCAAACACGACTCCAAATGGTTCAAAGGTGCCTCTTCTCACTTGGTGGCCACCATGTGCCATGCCAAGATGTGCCACGTCCCCCTTTCCCACCCTCCTGGGACATCCCTGACCCTGTCACTGTCCCCGCAGAGCCCTACTTTGTCCACGCCGTGGAATGGAGGAGCCACGTCTACTTCTTTTTCAGGGAGATCGCCATGGAGTTCAACTACCTGGAGAAGGTGGGAGACATCCTGAGACATGTGGGGCAGGGATGGGGACAAGGGGAAGCGGCCTCAAGTTGCGCCAGGGGAGGTTGAGGTTGGATGTGGGGAACAATTTCTTCCCCAAAGGGCTGTGGGGCATTGGAACAGGCTGCCCAGGGCAGTGCTGGAGTCACCATCCCTGGAGGGCTGGACAGACGGACATGAGGTTCTCAGGGATATGGGGCAGTGCCAGGGGTGGATTATGGTTGGACTCGGTGATCTTGAGGGTCTTTTCCAACCAATATGACTCTATGATTCTATCAGGGTTGGGGACCAGGTGGTGACGGGTGTCCATCCCGTAGGTGGTGGTGTCCCGGGTGGCCCGGGTGTGCAAGAATGACATGGGGGGCTCACAGCGGGTGCTGGAGAAGCAGTGGACCTCGTTCCTCAAAGCCCGACTCAACTGCTCCGTGCCGGGGGATTCCCATTTCTATTTCAACGTCATCCAAGCCGTCACCGACATCCTGGAGCTGGACGGGCGTCCGGTGGTCCTGGCTGTTTTCTCCACACCTGCCAACAGGTCAGACCCTCTTGTGCCCCACCGAGAGCCCCAGGGCTGGGCTGGGACTCCTCTGCATACCTACAGGGGACATGGGGACAAAGGGGACGTGGTGTTCACCACACACCCGTGTCCTCCCCAGCATCCCCGGCTCGGCCGTCTGCGCCTTTGACATGACCCAAGTTGCCGCCGTCTTCGAGGGACGTTTTCGGGAGCAGAAGTCGCCTGAGTCCATCTGGACGCCGGTGCCCGAGGACATGGTGCCCAAGCCCCGGTGAGTGATGTGCCACAGGGGACAGGGCTGGGGACAGGTAGGGTTGGGGACAACGCTGGGGACAAGCCCAGTGTGTCGGTGGGGACACCGGGTGACGTGGTGGCCACAGGCCCGGGTGCTGCGCGTCCCCGGGGATGCGCTACAACTCCTCCAGCACCTTCCCCGATGAGATCCTGACCTTCGTCAAGACCCACCCGCTGATGGACGAGGCGGTGCCGGCGCTGGGCCACGCGCCCTGGATCCTGCGCACCATGGGCCGGTGGGTGCTGGGGGGCGACGGGGGGTGATGGTGGGTGCTGGTGCATGGTGGTGGGTACTGGTATGCGGTGGTGGGTACTGGTGCACAATGGCGGGTGCTGGTGCATGGTGGTGGGTACTGGTGCACGATGGTGGGTGTTGGTGGATGCTGGTCCACTCTGCTGTGTACTGGTGCATGCTGGTGCATTCTGGCGGGTACTGGTACGTGCTGGTGCATACTGGTAGGTGATGGTGGATACTGGTAGATGCTGGTGCATTCCGGTGGGTACTGGTACATGCTGGTGGGTGCTGGTGCATGCTGGTAGTTGATGGTAGGTACTGGTACATGCTGGTGGATGGTTGTCCATTCTGGTGGGTGCTGGTGGATGCTGGTGCATTCTGGTGAGCACTGGCACATACTGGTGGGTGCTGGTGCATTCTAGTGGGTGCTGGTGCATTCTGGTGGGCGCTGGTGTATTCTGGTGGGCGCTGGTGTATTCTGGTGGGCGCTGGTGCATTCTGGTGGGCACTGGTGGATTCTGGTGGGCACTGGCACATGCTGGTGGGCACTGGTGCATTCTGGTGGGTACTGGTGCATTCTGGTGGGCACTGGCACATGCTGGTGGGTACTGGTGCATTGTGGTGGGCACTGGTGCATTCTGGTGGGTACTGGCACATGCTGGTGGGTGCTGGTGCATCCTGGTGGGCACTGGTGCATTCTGGTGGGTACTGGTATGTGCTGGTGGGTACTGGTGCATTCGGGTGGGCACTGGTGCATTCTGGTGGGTACTGGCACATGCTGGTGGGTGCTGGTGCATGCTGGTGGGTGCTGGTGCATGCTGGTAGGTGATGGTGGATGCTGGTGAGCGCTGTCTGGAACCTCTCGTGCTGCCCTTGCCTGTGCGTGCCAGCGCCGGGAGAGCTGATAAATCTCATAAACTTTGCAGTCGAGATTGTCTCGTCCTAATTAAATCTGCCTTAATTGTTGCTTGATGGAGAATTAATCAAGCGGCGCGCTCAGGCCGTAGCCTCCCGCTGGCAGGGCAGCAGGGGCACGTGTGGGGCTGAGGTTGGGGACACGGGGCTGGGGACAGGGACACAAGGCTGGGATGGGGACACGAGGCTGGGGACAAGGATGCAGGGCTGGGGATGGGGACACAAGGCTGGGGACGGTGATGTGGGACTGGGGACCAGTTGGGATCCTGCTGAGGGACTGCGGGAAGCTGGGCTGGTTCTTTGGGGGGTCTGAGTGGGACCTGAGCTGGTTCCTGACCGGGATCTGGATGGGTTTCCATCCCCCCGGGAGGTCCCAGCCCCACACCTTGCCTCAGTTTCCCCCTTCCCGGGGCCACGTGGGTTCCCGCCCATCCCAGCGCCAGCTCCATTCACACCACACAGGTACCAGCTCCGCAAGATCGTGGTGGATACGGCAGCGGGGCCGTGGGGCAACCACACCGTGGTCTTCCTGGGCTCCAGCACCGGCACCATCCTCAAGTTCCTCATCCAGCCCAACGCCAGCACCAGCCCCGCACCCGCAGCCCCCGGCAGCCAGAGCGTCTTCCTGGAGGAGTTTGAGACCTACCAGCCCGGGAGGTGGGTGCTGGGAGGGTGGGGAGGGTGCTCAGGTGGGTCAAGGGGTGCTTGGATGGGTGGTTGAGTGGACGGGTGGGTGGGTGGATGGATGGTTGGGTGGTTAGATGGTTGAGTGGGTGGGTGGGTGGATGGATGGATGGATGGATGGATGGATGGATGGATGGATGGATGGGTGGATGGATGGATGGATGGATGGGTGGGTGGGTGGGTGGGTGGACAGATGGTTGAATGGGTGGGTGGGTGGATGGATGGGTGGATGGGTGGATGGACGGGTGGATGGGTGGATGGACGGGTGGGTGGGTGGGTGGGTGGGTGGATGGATGGGTGGATGGATGGATGGATGGGTGGATGGATGGATGGATGGGTGGGTGGACGGGTGGTTGAGTGGGTGGGTGGGTGGTTGAGTGGGTGGATGGATGAATGGATGGGTGGATGGATGGGTGGGTGGGTGGATGGATGGATGGCTGGATGGATGGCTGGATGGCTGGATGGATAAATGTTTGGATGGATGGGTGGATGGATGGATGGATGGATGGATGGATGGATGGATGGATGGATGGATGGATGGTTGAGTGAGTGGTTGGGTAGATGGGTGGATGGACAGAGAGATGGATGGCTAGGTGGACAGGTGGTTGGAGAGCTGGATGGGGTGGGAGTGGTTGGACTGATGGGCGGGTGGATGAATGAGATGTTCGGAGAGGGACTGATTGACAGTTGCAAGGCGACAGGGGAGGATGAATGAGGTGGTTGGGGACAGATGGGTGGATGGACGGACGGATGGATGTTTGAAGGGGCTGTGTCAGAGCGATGCAATGGGTCATGGGTGGGTGAATGGGGTGGGGGGACAGGTGAGATACCCTCTCTCGACCAGCCTGTCCTGGGGCTGGGTCCATGGCCCGCAGGCTGGACCAGCGGCACTCTGAGCTCTGTCCCCTCCTCAGGTGTGGCCGGGACACCGAGGACGAGCGGCGGCTGCTGGGGCTGGAGCTGGACAAGGCATCGGGGGCGCTGCTGCTGGCCTTTCCCCCCTGCGTGGCCAGGGTGCCCGTGGCTCGCTGCCAGCAGCACTCGGGCTGCATGAAGTGAGTGCGCCGGGCTCAGCCACCCCCCCGGGCTGGGCAGGAGTCACCAGGGGGGGACACATGAGGGGAGCAGGGGGGGATAACATCACACCCCCACAATCTGCCCCGGGCTGGGATCCAGCTGGGAAGGGCTCAGCATGGCTGGGAGCACAGCCGGGAAAACTGAGGCACGGCGTGGCGCGGGGTCCAGGTCCCTTGTGGGTGTCTGGGGTGTCACCCCTATCTCCTGATGTCTCTACTCCCTGCCAGGAACTGCCTGGGGAGCCGGGACCCCTATTGTGGCTGGACCCCCGAGGGCTCCTGCGTCTTCCTGGAGCCCAGCCCCAGGTAACACCACCAGGCCCCAGAGGGGACACTGGGGGACACAGTGGGGGGGAAAAGTGGGTCTCAGGGGCTCCCCAGAGAGCATCGGCTCCTGCAACCCCCCGTGGCTGAGATCCAGCAAACTCATTGCTTGCTG
Source organism: Patagioenas fasciata (assembly GCF_037038585.1). Taxonomy (NCBI): domain Eukaryota; kingdom Metazoa; phylum Chordata; class Aves; order Columbiformes; family Columbidae; genus Patagioenas; species Patagioenas fasciata. Next base: position 3,022,720 of record NC_092546.1, on the reverse strand, counting down.
AAGCGAGCTGGGAGCCCTCTGCCAGGCCATTAGGGACTGACTAACCCCCCCCAATTTGTGCCCCCCCAGGGTGGCCTTTGAGCAGGACATCGCCGGCAGCAGCACATCCCACCTGGGCGAGTGCGAGGGTGAGTGCAGGATGGGGCTCGGGGACACGGTGCTGGCACCGCCAGGCTCCGCCGCAGCTGTCCCCTGGTGTCCCCTGACGTCCCCCCATCCCGCCAGGGCTGGTGACAGAGAGTTTCGTGGACGAGCCGGACGGGCTGGTGTCGGTGAACCTCCTGGTGATCTCCTCCGTCGCCGCTTTCGTCATCGGCGCCGTCATCTCCGGCTTCAGCGTCTGCTGGTTCATCGGCCACCGGGACCGCAAGGAGCTGGCGCGGCGCAAGGACAAGGACACGATCCTGGCGCACAGCGAGTCGGTGGTGAGCGTCAGCCGGCTGGGCGAGCGGCGGGCGCGCGGGGGCCAACCCGGCGCTTTGCTGGCCCCGCTCATGCCCAACGGGTGGCCCAAGGATTTGGGGAAAGTCACCCAACACGACTTGGACTCGGGGGTTCTTCCCACGCCGGAGCAAACGCCCTTGCAGCAAAAACGCTGCCCCGGCGCCCTCCAAAACTGCACCTGGGAGCAAAGTCACAACATCATCAATGCCGCCTTGCGGGATGGATCCGGCACGACCGGTGCCGGCACCGCTCGGATGCACAGCGGCTCCGGCCGCCCGGCTCGCGGCATCCCCCCCCTCTCCTGTCACGCCATCCTGGTGGACCAGGAGCTGGAGGCCGAACTCAGCGACTCCTCGGGTGATGGGCACTGGGGACGGGACCCCCAAGAGGGTCCCCGTACCCGGCAGCACCCACCCGCCGCCACCCGCCGCCAACCCCGCGGTTCTTACGGTGATTTCGCCGGCACGCCGCACCCCAGCCCCGATCGCCGGCGGGTGGTTTCGGCGCCCAGCGGGGACGGGGGGGACTTTAGCGAGGGGCCACCCTGGCACCCCGAGCAGCTGAACTTCAACGCCAACAACGGCACGAGCCGCCCTGGCGCCCACCTCAAGAGGAACCACACGTTCAACAGCGGCGAGGTGCCGGGGGGCGGTTACGGGCGACACGGCACGGCACCCCGGGCAGCCGGCACCGGCCCCCCCCGGGCGCTGACGGACCTGCACCACCTCCTGCGCTACGGCGTGGAGCGGACTCCCTCGGGAAAATAGGGGCCCGCCAAGTGTGTCCCCCCCCAGGACACCAGTGCGGTCCCCTGGGGACAGGGAGGGGATGGCTGGGCAGGAGCTGTGGGCACGGGATGAGATGCTGCATGGGGAGAGGGGGGGGACAGGCACCCCCTGGTGCCCCCATTGGGGTTTGGGGTATCCCCAGCTGGCGTGGGGCAGTGCCCTGCGCTCTGGCTGCTTTGCCCCGGGTCCTGGGGGGGTCTGTCCATCCCGTCCCCTCCCCAGGTTGGACCCAGGGATGGCGGCACCCTGGGGGGGGATCCCTGGGGGGCAGCAGGACGGACGCACGGACGCAGGCACGGCCGAGGTGGAGCAGGGCTGTGCCCCCTGCCCCGCTCCCCTCAGACCCACCGGCCATGCCCGGGTGCTCAGGGAGGCTGGTGGGTGCTGCCGGCACCCTGGGGGTGGCACCGGGGTGCGTCGGTGGCAGTGATGGGACACGGTGAACATTTGGGGTGCAGGGGGTAGGGGGGCCCTCAAATGTGGGTGTTATCTGGGGACAGGGCACACTCACAGCCCCCCCAGACTGGGCTTAACCCCTGCCCAGTGCCAGTTTGAGGGGGGCTCAGGCACCTCCCCTAGCGCTCCCTTCCTGGGAGGCACTGCTGGGGCTGGGGGGTCCCCACCGAACCCACTCTCTGCTGGCAAAGGGTGCCCTTTCGGTGCCACCCCTGCCTGGCCCCGGGGCAGTGGATCCCCGGGGGGGTGGCAGGCTGTAAATAGGGTGGGGGGCGGTGACCGCGTTCCCCCCCCCCAGCGGCCATGCATGCGGCCGCCCGCGGTCTGTACCCCGCGGCCCCAATAAACGCCCGTTTACCGGAGGCGACTCCCCCGCTGCTGCCTCGGCACCTTCTTACCCCCCCGGGACCTGCTGGACATGGGGGCGCTGGCGGCAGGGGGGGGACGCGGAGCCGCCCAGGGACCCCCAGTGTGCACAGAGCCACCCGTGGGGTCCCACCGCTCCCCAGCACCCATGAAGCATCGTGCCTCAGTTTCCCCGTGCGGGTGCGGTGAGGGTGGGAAGGGGGTGTCAGTGCTGTGTCCCCAAGAACCGCGGGGTGCAATGGGGACACTGGGACGCCAGCACGCTGACCCTGCCCCGGATGCCAACACCCTGCGAGCTGGCAGCGGTTTCCCAACCAACACGTGAGGCCGAGCCACTAACCCCCCCGGGGGTGACAGCCACCGAGGAGAAGGGACAGTCCCCGAGGAGCCAGGACGGTCCCGAGGAGCCTCGCCGGGGACTTGGGAAGGTGAGGGCAGGGCTGGGGGGCTCAGAGGGGGTCGGGGGGGGGGACATGGGGCTCAGGGTGTCTCTCTGCCTGCAGCCATTGCCTGTCCCCCCCCAGGGCTTGCACAGCCCTCGGTGACAATCAGCCCAGCGCCATGATGCCACCGGGCCAGATCCTGTCAGCGCTGCTGCTGCTCCTGCTGGTGCCGTGCCGCGCTGCACCCTGCACCCCCCACCCCAATGCCACCCGTTTCGTCTGCACCGAGCCCACCCTGAGCACCTTCCCTTCGGGGCTGCCCCCCACCACCCTGGCCATCTCGGTGGAGTTCACGGCTCTGGCCACCATTGTCCCCACCGCGCTGGCCGGGGTGCCGCACCTGCAGGAGCTCCATCTCTCCTCCAACCGCCTGGCCGCCCTCCCCGGAACCCTCCTGCGCCCCGTCCCCACCCTGCGCGTCCTCGACCTGACCAACAACCTCCTGCCCACCCTCCCCGCTGACATTTTCGCCACCACCCGCCACCTCCAGCACTTGGTACTGCGGGAGAACCGGCTGCGGGCGCTGAAACCCGCCTGGTTCCGGCACCTTCCCCGGCTCCTCTGGCTCGACCTGGGTGACAACGCATTGACTGAGGTGCCACCGGAGGTTTTCCACCCGTTGGGGTCCCTCCGTAGCCTGGATTTGTCCCACAACCGCCTGGTGTCCCTGGCACCGGGCGCACTGGCGGGGCTGGGGGCGCTGGAGCGGCTCGACCTGGAGGGGAACAGGTTGGGGACACTGTCATCCGCCACCTTCGTGCCCGTGCCCGCCCTGCGCTTCCTCTTCCTCCAGGACAACCAGCTGCAGGCGCTGCCCGCCGGCATCTTCGTCCCCTTGCGCCACCTCAGCGTCCTCGACCTGGCGCGGAACCGCCTGCGGGCTCTGGAGCTGCCCCCCCGGCCCCCCGGCCCCGCGTTGGACCTCGACATCTCGGGGAACCCCTGGGACTGCGGGTGCCAGCTGGTGGCCCTGCTGCGGCGGGTGACACCGCGTCTCACTGCCACCCGGGACACCGTCTGTGCCAGCCCCCCGCGCCACTGGGGACAGGAGGTGGCCGCTGTCGTCCAGGCTGGGGACACCGGCTGTGAGCCCAGAGGGGACGTGCAACACCTGCCAGACACCGAGACAAGGGGTCTGGTGTCCCCCTAGGTGACTCTGTGTGTCACCTCCCTCCCTGCCACTCTGTCCCCAGACGAGACGAGCTCTCCTGGGGAAACTGAGGCAGGGAGAGCAGGAGTGCAGCCATCCCCATCCCAATGGCCCCTGTCCCCATCCTGCAATGCCCACCCCAGTGGCCTCCAGCCCCTTCCCACCCAGCCCAGGCTGTCCCATGTCCCTGTCCCCATCCTACCTGGCACATGTCCCTGTCCCCACCCCACAAGAGCACATTAAACATGGTCACCTGGTGCCACTGCACACACACTCCTGTGTGTCATCCTGTGAAGGGCCAGGGGATGAAGCGATGACAGGCACCGTGTCCCCCACCTGTGCCTGTCCCACACCTGCTGTGCCCCCTTCCCATGCCCATCCAGGCTGGCCTGGTCCCCAATGGGGCCACCACCCTCTGGCATTGCTCACTGCTGGGTGACACTGCTGTCCCCTGACCTGAGCACCCACAGGGACTGGGGGGACCTGGGACCCTGTGCAGGCTCTACTTGGCTTGGGGACACCTGGCTTGGGGACATTTGGTATGGAATGCTTGACATGGGGACACGTTCTGTTGGGTCACTTGGTATGGGGACACCTGGTGGGGACATGTCATGGAGATGCTTGGCATGGGGACACAGGGCAAGGGGACACTTGGTATGGAGATGCTTGGCATGGGGACATCTGGCATAGGAACATTTGGTATGGGGTCACTTTCTAAGGGGACACATGGCTTGGGGACACTTGGTATGGAGGTGCTTGGCATGGGGACACCTGGCAAGGCAACACTTGGTATGGGGACACACATCAAGGGGACGCTTGGTGTGAAGATGCCCGGTATGGGGACACATGTCAAGGGGATGCTTGGTTTGGAGATGTTTGGCAAAGGGACACCTGGCAAGGGGACACCTGGCAAGGGGACACCTGGCAAGGGGACACCTGGCGGGGGGACACTTGGCATGGGGCGGTGGCTCGGAGCCCCTGGCCGCCCCCCGGGAACAGGTTGTCCCCTCCGCTGTCCCCGGAGCCCCCGGGGCAGGATCGGGCCCCCCCGCGGCCCCACGTGGGAGCTCTCACGTGGCGACACCTCCCAAACCCCGCCCTCCAGGACCCGCCCCTCACTTCTCATTGGTGGCGGCGCGTCCTTCCCCTTCGTTGATTGGCTCCCGCCACCAACTATGAATTCGGCGCTGGGCGGGGGTCGTGGATCGCGACCGGGAATCGCGGTCACGACCGGGGGTCACGGTCACGACCGGGGGTCGCGACAGACCCCCCCCGCCCCCGTAAGTACCGACCACGGGACTGTGCGGGGGCTGAAGGGTGGAATACGGGCTCGGGGGCTCCCGGGGGGGCCCGGGGGTTCCCGGGGGGGCCCGGGGTTTCCGGGGGCGGGTCCGGGGGCTCCCCGAGGGTCCCCGACTCCGGCCCCGCAGGGCGCGGGGGAGCTCCGGGGGCTGGAGGGGGGCAGAGCTCACTCGGGCTGCTGAGAGCCCTGCGGGGGCCGGGGGGTCCCAGGTGTCCCCTGACGGTCTCCACCTCGGTCCTTCCGCGGGGGGTGCCCCGGAGCACCCCAGGGACCCCGAGGGGAACCCCCAGGGACACAAGGGGACCTGTTCCCCCCGGGGACCTGCCCCCCAGAGACCTAAGGGACCCCCCGCACAGACACAAAGGGACCTGCTCCCCTCGGGGACCTGCCCGCCAGGAATCAAGGGGACCTGAGCCCCCCAGCCCCCTCCCAAAGCCCCCCCAGAAGTTGCCCCCCAGGACCCGGGGTGCAGCGAGACACCCCAAAGGGCAGAGACGCTGCGGGAGGGGTGTGGGGGGTCCTGGCTGCTCCGCTCCCTGCACGTGTCCCCGGGGCTGCCCCGGCCGAGGTGACGGTGACAAGCGGCACGTCCCCAGCACGGGCTTGCGAAAGGCGAATCCAGCCCGGCTTCCGGCTGAATCACCCAAAAACCCCTCCCAAACTGGGATGGGGGGACCCAAAAGTGAATGGGGGGACCTCACCCCACCTCACCCTGGCGGGGCAGGTCAGTCCTGACCCCAGGCCACCCATGAGCCCCCATTTTGAGCAGCTCGGGGGCCTCCACCTGCCTCCCACTCGTGTCATGAGTTGGTGGGTCTCAACCCTCGGAGGGGTGTGCTGGGGGGCTCAACCCCACCATGTCCTGCTCTTCTCGGTACAGTGAGGGGGGGACATGGAGCTTGGCCACCCCGGGGGGGTCCCTGATGGGCTCAGCCACTCATGACACCCCAACATCTTTCTCTTCCAGCTGCTGCAGCCATGTCAGGCGAAAACACCAAGGATGGGCAGGAGCTGAAAGTAGGAGTGCAAGGAGGGTTTGGGGGGGTGCTTGGGGCATCACTGGGGGCTCCGGCTCATTGTCATCCCCCCCGCAGAGCGTGGTGACGCGGGTGGCCAGCCTGGCCCTGGTGAGCTGCACCTGCAACGCCGTGTCCACAGCGTACACCTCCACCAAGGAGAGCCACCCCTACGTCAGGTCCGTCTGCGACGCCGCCGAAAAGGGGGTGAAGACGCTGACAGCGGCGGCGGTGAGCGGGGCCCAGCCCATCCTCACCAAGCTGGAGCCGCAGAGTGAGTGGGGTCTGGGGGGGCAGCACCCCAGGGGTTTTGGGGTGCACAAAACATGGCTCTGGCAGAGCTCTCGCAAGGCAGCAGGAGAGGAATAATCTGGTTTTGTGTCTGGAGTTTATATTGTCGATAAATAAGCATTAGAAGGGCTGGAGAAGCTGAGGGGGGGCAGCACCCTGCAAATTTTGAGGTGCTGGCAAACTGACCTTAGCAGAGCTCTTGCAAGGCAGCGGGGTAGGAAGAAGGTGTTTTCTCATCTCTGGTTTTCATCTTGGACAAACCAACCTGCAAAGGACTGGAGAAGCTGGGGGGAGCAGCACCCCATGAGTTTTGGGGTGCCCCAAAGCCTGGCCCCAGCAGAGCTCTTGCAAGGCAGCAGGATATCAAGAACCATCTCTTTTCACCTCTCTAGTTTCCACCGCTAATGAATACGCCTGCAAAGGGCTGGATAAGCTGGAGGAGAAGCTGCCCATCCTGCAGCAGCCCCCGCAGCAGGTAACGTCTCCCCTGGGCAACACAGTGAGGGGGTCCAGCCCTGCATGGCGTGCTGGGACAAAGCGTCCCTGTGCTGTCCCCTCCCAGGTGGTGGCCGGGACCAGGGAGCTGGTGTCGTCCACGGTGAGCGGCGCGGTGGGCCTGGCACGGGGCGGCGTGGAGAGGACGCGCTCAGCGCTGAGCACCGGGGTGAGCACCGTGGTGGGCTCCCGCATGGGCCAACTGCTGGCCACAGGGGTGGACGCGGTGCTGGGCAAGTCGGAGGAGCTGGTGGAGCGATACCTGCCCGGGATGGACGAGCAGCCACGTGAGTGCTGACCGCGCCGTGCCGCAAACCATCTCCCAAATTTGGGGGTGCCAAGCCCCGCCTGGGATCCCCACCCTGTTGCTTGGTCCTGGTGCCCCTGTGTAGCCCCCCAGGTCGATGCCTGGGTGGCTGCACAGTGCTAGGACATCTCTGAGCCCCACGTGGTGTCTGGGGCCACCATGGCACCGTGCAGGGGACGGTCCCCACCCATCAGGGACCCAAAGCGGGGGAATGTGATGGGTGAACTCTCACCTGGAAACCAGAAAGCAAATATAGCCCAGTGCCGCCCCCCTGGGTATTTATAGCTCGGCACGGGGTGGCAGTGGGCAGAGCTGGCCCTGTGTCACAGCAGAGGTGACCCGAGAGGCCACCTGACGTTGTGGTGACACCTCCACATGACCCGGTGACCAAGCATCCTGGAGCCTTGTCTCCATGATGGGGTGCGGCACTCAGGGGGCAACCCCAGCGGGAAGCTCCAGTGCCGGACGGTCCAGCCCCACAGTTCTCACCCCACAGTGGTGACAGCGGGTGCCGAGGTGGCCTCGCGGGAGCGGCAGAGACGGCGGCAGAGCTGCTTCGTCCGGGTGGGCTCGCTGTCGGCCAAGCTGCAGCAGCGAGCCCTGCAGCGCTCGCTGGCTGAGCTGCAGCGGGCACGGCACAGCGCCCAGCGCGTCCTGGCACAGCTCCACCGCATCTTCGAGCTGGTAAGGATGCGGTGGGGACCATGACATCTCCTGGTGCCAGCCCGGCACCCCCCGGTGTGCTCCCACCTCCTTGTCCCTTCCCCCAGATCGAGCAGGGGCGGCAGAGCTTGGATGGGCCCCTGTACGGCACCCAGCGGCATCTCCACCGCATGTGGCTGGAGTGGAGCCAGCAGGACGCTGTGCCCATGGAGGAGAGCGAGGTATGGGGTGGGACTTCCCTTGGGGGACACCAAGGTATGGGGTGGGGGCGGCTGTGCCCATGGAGGACACCAAGGTACGGGTTGGGACACTGTACCCGTGGAGGACAGCATGGTATGGGATTGGGGGACCATCCCATGGAGGACATCAAGGTGTATGGGGTTGGGGATCCATTCCATGGAGGACATCAAGGTATGGGGTTAGGGCTCCATCCCATGGAGGACATCTAGGTGTATGGGTTTGAGGGACCATCTGATGGAGGACATCGAGGTATGGGGTGGGATACTGTACCTGTGGAGGACATCATGTTATGGGGTGGGGGACCATCCCATGGAGGACATCAAGATATGGGGTTTGGGAACCATCCCATGGAGGACATCAAGGTATGGGGTTGGGGGACCATCCCATGGAGGACATCACGGTATGGGGTTGGGGGACCATCCCATGGAGGACATCACGGTATGGGGTTGGGGGACCATCCCATGGAGGACATCAAGGTATGGGGTTGGGGGACCATCCCATGGAGAACATCAAGGTATGGGGTTGGGGGACCATCCCATGGAGGACATCACAGTATGGGTTGGGGGACCATCCCATGGAGGACATCAAGGTATGGGGTTGGGGGACCATCCCATGGAGGACATCACAGTATGGGTTGGGGACCATCCCATGGAGGACACCAAGGTACAGGGGTCCAAGCCGGGCCGGACAGGGGGACCATCACCCCCCAGGGCCACCGCTGCCCACTGGCTGCCTTGCAGGTGGAGGCGCGGACGCTGGCCATGCTGCGCGGGCTCCTGCGCCAGCTCCACGCCGCCTGCACCCGCTTGGCCACCAGCGTCCGCAGCTTCCCCGGCAGCGTGCAGGAGACGGCAGGACACGTGCGGCACGGCATGGAGGGCGTGCAGGCTTCCCTGTCCCGCGTCCACTCCATCCGCGACCTGTCGGATTTGGTGCTGGAGCAGAGCCGGGAGACGGTGACGTGGGCGCAGTTGAGCATCGACGAGCTGCTGGAGCACATGGGGCAACACGCGCCCCTGCCCTGGCTGGTGGGACCCTTCGCCCCTGCCCTGGTGGAGTATCCGGAGGATGTCCCTGTCGAGATGGCCAAGTGGGAGGGTTGCATTACGGTGGGGGGGACACACCACGTGCCCTCTCCCCCGCGGCCCTGCAGCCAGCGCTGAGCCCCCCCTGTGCCACCAAACTGGGGGAGCACCCACCCAGCCGTGGCAGTGAACCCCATCCCTACCAGGGACTCGGTGACAATGGACTCGGTGACACGGCGTGGGACGTCTGGTGCTGCAGACAGGGACTTGTTTGGGGAGGGAGGGGACGGTGGCACATGGAGGACACAGCGTGTGCCCAGCCCTGCCCGTCTGGGGGTCCCCACGGTGTCCCCAAGCCTGGAGAGTGTCAGGATTTCTTGTTTTAGTGGTTTCAAAGCACTTTAAAGAAGAATTAAACAACTTTTTAGGCCTTAAAATGACTCCGAGACTGTAGCACCGGCTGTGATGGAGCCGCCTCGTGACGCTGGGCTAACGGGGGGTTGGCAGAGCTGGGGGGACCCCACGGAAAGGGTTTCACCCTTTGGGGTGCCAGGGTGGGGACAGCAGGATGGGTGCCAGCAGGGTGCTGGGACAGGGGGTGCAGGGGTGGCTGAACTGTGAACTGCGGCCATGTGGCACTGGACTTCGTCCGGGTTGTCACCACAGCAGGGCTGGGCCTGGGACACCCCCACGCTGCGAGTGCAGCGCGGCCACGGCGCCCAGTCCCGTCCTGCTGGAACCAGTCTGACCTCCACCGGGCGAGGTGCTGGCAACACTGGGAGCCCCGTGCTGGGGGATCCCCCTGAGGGGAGAGAGGGTTTGGGGGAGTCAGTGCAAGGGTGGAGGGGGGGTTGGTGAAGCCTCACGTGGGGGATCCGGTGATGGGAGAGTGAAATCGGGTCCCAGGAGAGTCAGTGACACCCGATCACAAGGGATCCCGTCCCAGAGAGGGTTGGTGCAGCCCGGTCCCGAGGAATCCCATGCTGGGGGATCGGTGCAGCCCGGTCCTAATGGGGAATCTGACCCCGGGGGTTCCCTGTCCCGGGGCGGATCGGTACAGTCTGGCCCGGGGTGGGGGGGCCGGTGAACCCCGTTCCCGGGGGACACCCGGTCCTGTGGGGATCAGCTCAGTCCGGTCCCGGGGAACTGGGGCCCGGGGGGGGGAACCTTTCCCGGGAGTGGGTGTATCGGTGCAGCCCGGACCGGAGGATCTGACTCCCAGGAGCTCGGTGTCGATGTAACCGGGTCCCGGGAGCTCCGGTCCCAGGGCGGCCGGTGTAGCCTGGTCCGGGGAAGGGTCGCAGCAGCCCCTGGGGGTTCCCGGTCCCGGGAGGGGTCGCTGCAGCCCGGGGGGGGGTGGTTCTCTGTCCCGGGAGGGGTCGCAGCAGCCCCGGTGGGTTCTCTGTCCCGGGAGGGGTCGCAGCAGCCCCGGTGGGTTCTCTGTCCCGGGAGGGGTCGCAGCAGCCCCGGTGGGTTCTCTGTCCCGGGAGGGGTCGCAGCAGCCCCGGGGGGTTCTCTGTCCCGAGAGGGGTCGCAGCAGCCCCGGGGGGTTCTCTGTCCCGGGAGGGGTCGCTGCAGCCCCAGCCGCTCCGCTCCCGCCGGGTCGGTGCTCCCGGACCGCCCCGGGCCGGCCCCGGCGGGGCGGGTCCGGTCACATGCGCTCGGGGCCGGGCTTCGGGGCTACAAAGGGCGGCGGGGAGGGAGGGGACCGAGTTCAGAGCTCTGCTTGGCTTCCAGAGGTGAGTTCGGTCCCGATCCCTGCGACCCCCTTGTTCTGGGGAGCTCCAGCTTGGTGGGGGCTGATCCGCGCTGGATTTGGGGGTCCTGACCCCACTCACGGCTCCATTTCCCCCCCAGCCCCGCCATGGCCACCAGCGAGCCCGGGACGGCGCAGCCTAAGGCTGAAGAACAGCAGGTCAGGGGGGAAAAGGGGCTTGGTGTGGGGGGGTCCAGGCGGTCCCCGCTTGGGGACAAGACATTGCGTTATTATTCCGCCCTTGGGTGCATTTGGAGAGTCCTCGATGTACCCCAAACCTCAGGGTTTTGGAGACACGCAGTGCCTCCCCATCCCCTGTGAGATTTGGGCATCCATCACCCCCAAGCACACACTGACCCCCTTCTCAACTGACCCCCTTCTCACGGACCCCCTTCTCGCCCCCACCAGAGCATCGGGACGCGGGTGGCCAGCCTGCCCCTGGTCAGCTCTGCCTATGGGATGGTGTCCACCGCCTACGCGTCCACCAAGGAGAGCCACCCCTACGTCAGGTCCGTCTGCGACGCCGCCGAAAAGGGGGTGAAGACGCTGACGGCGGCGGCGGTGAGCGGGGCCCAGCCCATCCTCACCAAGCTGGAGCCGCAGAGTGAGTGGGATCTGGGGGGGCAGCACCCCAGGGGTTTTGGGGTGCACAAAACATGGCTCTGGCAGAGCTCTCACAAGGCAGCAGGAGAAGAATAATCTGGTTTTGTGTCTGTAGTTTATATTGTCAATAATAAGCATTAAAAGGGCTGGAGAAGCTGAGGGGGGGCAGCACCCTGCGAATTTTGAGGTGCTGGCAAACTGACCTTAGCAGAGCTCTTGCAAGGCAGCGGGGTAGGAAGAAGGTGTTTTCTCATCTCTGGTTTTCATCTTGGACAAACAAACCTGCAAAGGGCTGGAGAAGCTGGGGGGAGCAGCACCCCATGAGTTTTGGGGTGCCCCAAAGCCTGGCCCCAGCAGAGCTCTTGCAGGATATCAAGAACCATCTCTTTTCACCTCTCTAGTTTCCACCGCTAATGAATACGCCTGCAAAGGGCTGGATAAGCTGGAGGAGAAGCTGCCCATCCTGCAGCAGCCCACGGAGAAGGTAATGGGGTGGGCTGGAGGGAACAAACACACTTGATGTCTCCCCCCCAGTGCTACTTAACAGAAGCTTGTCCACCCCTTAACCAGCTCATCTCGGACACCAAGCAGCTGGTGACATCCACAGTGACGGGGGCCAAGGATGTCCTGACCAGCACGGTGGCTGGGGCCAAGGACGCGGTGACCAGCCGGGTGACGGGTGTGATGGACATGACCAAGGGGGCCGTGCAGGGCAGCGTGGAGCTCACCAAGTCGGCCGTGAGCAGCGGCGTCAACACCGTTATGGGCTCCACCGTGGGCCAGATGGTGGTGAGCGGGGTGGGCTCCGTGCTGGAGAAGTCGGAGGAGCTGGTGGACCATTACCTGCCCATGACGGATGAAGAGCTGGGTAAGGAGCTGCTCACAACCTCCTGGAGATGTGCCGTGGGCTGGGGGGTGTGGGTAGAGCACAGGCAGGGTGATGCTGGCTCTCCATGGGGTTGGTGGTGGTGGGGGCCGCCTCAGCAGCTCCTCTCCCCCAGCCAAGCTGGCCACAGCTGTCGAGGGCTTCGAACCTGAGCAGCAGAAGCAGCAGCAGAGCTACTTCGTGCGCTTGGGCTCCCTCTCGACCAAGCTGCGGAACCGAGCCCTCCAGCACTCGCTGGGCAAGCTGCAGAGCGCCCGCCGCAGCAGCCAGGACGTGCTGGCCCAGCTCCAGTGCACCCTCGACCTGGTAGGACCCATCCCATGTGCCCCATGCCACCTATAGCGGTGACAACACCCACACTGGGTTCTGTCTCCTCGCAGGTGGAGCAGCTCAAGCAGGGCATGGACCAGAAGCTGCAGGGAGGGCAGGAGAAGCTGCAGCAGATGTGGCTGGAGTGGAGCAAGAAGCAACCAGGTGGTGACAAGGTGCCACCAGAGGTAGGTGGAAGGGCAGAGGGGGGTCCCCAGGGCCACCTGGTGTGTCCCCCACCACCCCTTATCGCCTTGTTCCCCCGCAGCCGGTGGAGTCGGGGACGCTGGCCATGCTGCAGGGCTTGACGCAGCAGCTCCAGAGCTCCTGCCAGCCCTTGGTGTCCAGTCTCCAGGGCCTCCCCGCCAGCATCCAGGACACAGCGGGGCAGGTCCGGAACAACGTGGAGGAGCTCCGGGCAGCCCTGGCCTCCGCCACCTCCCTGCAGGACGTGACGGGCAGTGTCCTGGCCCAAGCGCGTGCCCGGGCCACCAAAGCTCGGCAGCTGATGGATGAGCTGGTGGAGCACGTGGCCCATAACACCCCCCTGACCTGGCTCGTGGGACCCTTTACCCCCTCGGGCCAGCGCCTGGTGGAGCTGGAGATGAAGTAGCAGCCTCTGGGGTGGGGTGATGTTGGTCCCCCCCACCCCAAGCCTAGTTAGGAGCATCTACTAACCCCAGCCTGGCCCACCTTGCCCATAACCATAGTGCCTGCCTGTACGGGGACCTCCTGCCTGCCCCAAGTGCAGCTCTGTCCCTTGTCACCTGTACCAGGGACATGCAGTAATGTGCCTTGGTCCTCCCCAAGTGCCTGGGGGGGTCACCTCTAACCCTGACTGCATCCCCCGTCCACTTGTCCTCGGTGCCTTTGAGCTCTTGTAGGGTTGGGGTGGCTCATGAGCAATAAACTCTGGTTAGTTTTGCACTGGACTGAGGCTTCTTCTGGGGGGGACAGGGTGGTGACAGGGGTGTCATGGCTGTGCCCCCCCCCCCTTCCCCAGGGGTTTGAGGGGTGATGTCACAGAGTCCCTGGCTTCTAATGGAATGACTGGAGGGGACAGCAGGTGCTGAGCCCCCAGGACACCGGCCTCTTCCCCCCACCCCGAGCAGAGCCCATGGCTGAGGGTGAGGAACAACCCCCCTTTTTTCCCCCCCCATAAGGCCAAGGGACCCCCATGTCCTGGGGTGGGAGGACAAGAGCAGGAGGTGACACCAGGACCGTCCTGTGTGCAGGCTCGTTTTGGGGGGGATGCTCAGGCATAGCCTGTCCCAACAGAAGGGTCTGATTGGGGGGGGCAGGAGCTCCTCACCCCCCCAGGAGTGAGGGCCAGCACCCCACACCCCCCAGTCCATCTGGTGGCACCCTGCTCTGTCCCCCAGACCAGCGTCTCACCCACACCATGGGTGATGATGGCTGTGGGGCTCCATGTTCATGATGGAGGGGTCCAGCAGGGCCCTCCCAGTGCCGCTCAGCCCCTCACCCCACACAACTTGCCCCCACGGGCATTGCTTGTCCCAGAGATGGCACTGGGGCTCCATGGCCCCCCCTGCACCCCAGTGTCAGTGCTGTGCCCCCCCCTTCCCACAGGCAGAGCCACCTGGGACCCTGCGGATGAGGCCACCGCGCAGCCACCCCAGCAGGTACCCTGTCCCCAGGGGCTGTGACCCTGCCTGCGGTCCCACGGGTCCCTGGTGGGGACCAAGTGCCGGGGGGGGTATCTGACCACAGCCCCCCCTGCACCCCAGGCTGTTCCCCCGAGGGGTCCCCCCAGGCAGCCGGGGCTCCCCCAGGACCCCGGGGCCAGCGACCCCTCGGTTGTGAGCACCATCGTCTGTGCTGTGCTGGGCCCCCGGGGGGTCCGGATCGTGTTCCACAGCATGCAGCGGGCGCTGGACACGTCCCAGAGGTGGCTGAACCGGCACCTGAGCGAGAGGCAGGCGGGTAAGAGACCCCGGGGTGCTGCTGGGGGTCCCCATGGCCCCTTTGTCCTGGGGTGCTGCTGGGAGTCTCCATGGCCCTGTTGTCCTATGATGCTGTTGGGGTCCCCCTGTCCCCTTCCTCTCAGGGTGCTGCTGGAGGTCCCCATGGTCCCGTTGTCCTGGGGTGCTGCTGGGGTCCCCATGTCCCCTTCCTCTCAGGGCACTGCTGGGCATCCTGGTGTCCCTTTCACCCTGGGATTCTGCTGGTTGTCCCCATGTACCGTTTGCTTTGGGGTGCTGCTGGGCATCCCCATGTCCCTTTTGCTCTGGCATGTTGCTGGATGTCCTCTTCACCCAGGATGCTGTTGGGGGCCAGCACCCCCTCTCCCCCCGCACTGTGGAGGGTCCAGATTTGCCTTGGCCGGAGTTCTCTGGCTCAACCGCCTCCTTCCCCTCTGCTCCCTCACAGATGAAGCCCGGAGACGAGTGGTGGCCATAACACAGCAGCTCTGGCCACGGCCACCAGACATCCGCCCCCAGCTCGCCCGGCTCCAGCGTGTCCTTGGCCTGGTGAGAACCGCTCATTCTCGATGCTGGGGGATGCTGGGGGATCCCCACCGTGCCCAGGACCCCCATCCCCATGGTGCCGTTCCTCCCGCAGACGGACTCCACGCGGGAAGGTGGCGGCCCGGAGGTGTACAGGACCATGGTGACGGTGCGGGGACAGGTGGCGGCTGCGGGTTGGATGCTGGTGCAGCAGCTGTGGGATGTCTCGGCCAGGCTGCGGGACGTCTCGGAGAACCTGCGGGCTGGGGCCGAGAGGCTGCGGGTGCCGCTGAGCAAGGCGGCGCGGAGAGCGCGGCGCAGGGTGGCCGAGCTCCGTGACGTCTTTGTCCAGGTCGGGTCCCTGGAGGAGCTGCTGGTGGTCGTGGTGACCCGGGGAGAGGAGGTGGTGACCCAGGCCTGGCAGGCGCTGGGGGTGTTCCTGCTCCAGCACCCGGCACTGGGGTGGCTGCAGGATGCTGCTGGGACAGTGAGACCAGACGCCACCAATGCTGCTGGGACAGGGAGACCAGACACCACCGAGGCTGCTGGGACAGTGGCACCGGATACCACCAAATCTGTTGAGACGGTGACACCAGACAGCACCTGTTCTGCTGAGACGGTGTCACCAGACACCACCAGTTCTGCTGAGATGGTGGCACTGAGCAGCACCAAATCTGCGGAGATGATGACACCAGACACCACCAATTCTGCTGAGATGGTGGCACCAGACAGCACCAAATCTGCAGAGATGGTGGCACCAGACACAACCAGTTCAGCTGGGACAGTGACACCAGACAGCACCGAGGCTGCCGAGACGGTGACACCAGACAGCACTGAGGCTGCTGAGCCACCAGACGCTGCCCCCCCGGACCCCCAGCCCTAAGACTGCCCCAGTTTAACCAGCCATGCGAGGACCTGAAACCCCATGGTGTCCTCGATACCACCAACAAGCCTCTGCTCGTGCTGATGTCTGTGTCCTGGTGTTATTGTCCCTCGGTGCTGCATCAGCCAAAGGCAAGAGGGGAGTTCTGGGGGGGAGGTTGATACAAACCCCTTGCGGGGGCAGCACAGGGCTTAACCAGCCCCTCCTGAGCTGTGGTGACATGTCCGTGTCCCCATTTCCCCAGCATGGGGGCCGGGTTGTCCCCTCCTCTCTTATGTGTCACCAGCCCCCATGTCACCCCCATCTTCGCCATTTTTCCTCCTGCTTCCCAGCAATTGGGTAAAAGGCACATGGGGCTTTTTGTATTTATTTATATATATTTTTTTAGGTTTTATTTGGGTTTTGTTTACGGAGAATGAAATCAGCTTCTCCCCAAGGGCCGAGTTACAGCAAGAGCAGCCTCAAAGTGGGGTGGGGGGATCCCCCCGCCGCGCTGGCACAAACGAGGACGCGGCAGCTGGTTGAGCTGGGAACATCTTTATTTTTCCATATACAAAAGCTTCAGATCTTTCGCAAAAGAGCGGACAGACAGATGGCCGAAGGTGCTGCCCAGCACAAGGCAGGATGCTGCCACAGTTCAGTCCCTCCCTGGTTGAGATAGGAGAGAACACACCGGTTTTATTCCGGTTTTAATCCAAAAGCTGCCTCCCTTGGGGCAGAGGGACCTGGCTCCAGCAGCTGCCTCTGGCCAGAGTGAGGATGATGATGGTGGGGAAGGGGGCTCAGAGAAGCCCCTGTGTCCAAGGTAGAGCCAGGTTGGGCTGTCCCGCTCCCCTCACCAGGGACAGGGACACCCAGCGGTGCCTGGTCCTGGCTTATGGGGACATTTTCCAGTCCCAGGTTGGGGGGGATGCTCCTGCCCTCCCCTCGTCACAGTCAGCGATGCCTCAAGAAACAAGACACTAGGGCTCCTTGTGTTTTGTTTTTTCATTAAAAAACCCTTTATATTCATTTCATGGCGGTTGAAATCACAAGAAATTTTGTGGGAGGGAAAAACAAAACAACCAAAATAAAGAAACCAAAATTAAAACAAAACAAAACAAAAAAAGAGAAGGGACAAACATAGACAACCAGCACAGCCCCCCCGTGGCCGGTGCTTTGGCGGGGCGGGGGGCACAGGACAAGATCTAGGACATCAGCTACTGTGTGACTTAGTGAAGTAACTCAAGCAGAGGCTGCTCTGCCATTGCAGCCCCTCTTCTTCCTCCTCCTCCTCCTCCTCCTCAGCTCTCCTCGGCGTCATCCGCAGCCTCTGCCTCCTCGCGACCGGCTCGCTCGGCCTTGGGATAGTCCTGCACGCTGCGGGGAAAACACATCTCTCAGCCAGTGTCCTCCTTCCCGAGCTGGGAAAAGCCCAAACACCCCACAAAATCTCCCAAAAACAACGCTACGAGAGCCCAGGGGGGACATGAATCAGCTCCTGTGCACCTCCCGCTCCCTGCGCTCACTTGTTGTGCGTCTCCTCAGCCAACGCCTCCAGTTCTCCAGCTCCCAGCCCTTGGCTTTTGTCCTTCTCCTCCGTGCCCTCTGCTTTTTGGGACAGGGATTCACCATTCACAGGACCTGATAAGTCTAAAAGGGAAGAGAGAGGCTCAGACATCCCATCCCCATGGGGTACATCGTCCATCTCGACCCCGAGGGGCTGCACAACCCACAGCCATAGGTTGTCCCCATCCAGGCAGGGGACACGCAGACTGGAGCAAGGGGACCCCAGGCCTGGCCTGACCCCGATTGCTATCAAAAGGGCCCCAAAGACTCCAACCCCCGCACCCAGAGCGGATTTTCCCCATCAGCTCCTCCGGGAAGGCTCCTGAAGCATCGCCAGGATGTCCCTGGGCAGGGTGGAAGATCCCGCTCCCCAGCGCCTGCCAAGAGCCGGAGCCGGCGGCCCAGGGCGGCTCCGCATTCCTGCAGCTCCCGGGGCAGCGCTGGGGCTGGCAGAGGAGCCGCTGGCCCAAAAACCAGCCCCGAGGTTCCCAAAGTCGGGGTGGGGTTCGCCCTCTGCTCCCAGTGCTGCTGGCACTCCCCGTCCCAACCTTTCCCCCTCCTGGCACCGTGAAACAGGAGGGGAGGTGACACGTGGGGCTGACTAACCCTGCTGCCGCCAAGGCCAAGAGCCACCCTTGTCTGTAACCCCAGCGGGATGTGCTGTGTCACTGTATCCCCAGCCCCCAGGGAGCAGCGCTGGGACACACAGGGAACGTTACCCGCGTTTGTCTCCTCTTCCCCCTTCTCGTTCCGTGTCTCCCCACCCGCCAGCTTCTCCTGGCCCTTCTCCGCCTCCCCCTTGTCCTTCTCCGTTCCAGCTTTGTTGGCTTTCTGGATCGCCTCCAGCTTTGGTCCCAGGACACGCGACTTCAACCGGGTGTAGACCTCAGCAGCTTTCTCCATCACGTCCTTGTTTGCTTTATAGCGACGGATCTGCGCCAGAAAAAGGGAGGAGAGATGGTCTGACGGCCGGGGGGGCCCGCGCAGGCGCCTCGCTCCCTGGAGCAGGGACTCAGCCCTCTGTCCCACCTTCTTGAGCGTCGCCACCACGTCGGTGTGCTTCTGGAGGATGTGAGAGGTGACCTGGAGTGTGCCCAGCTCCTCCAGCGCGTTCAGACACCGCTTGATGTCCTGCAAGGGTGACACCGAGATCAGCAGCTGCCTGGAAGTCTCCCTGTGGGCACCCGGGGCAGTGCGGCGTGGAGCACAGTCCCCTAATGCCACCCAGCACCCCGAAGGGGAATCACAGAATTGTAGATTCAGAATAACTTGGGTTGAAGGGCCCTTCCCAGTGCCCCCAGTGCCCCCCCTGCCATGACAGGGACATCTTCACCAGCTCAGGTTGCTCAGAGCCCCGTCCAGCCTGGCCTGGGATGTCTCCAGGGATGGTTCATCCACCACCTCTCTGGCCAACCTGGGCCAGGCTCTCACCACCCTCAGGGCAACAATTCCTTCCTCACGTGCAGATGAGGAAGAGGAGGCTCAGCCAGGTGCAGCACCCCCAGGTATCGCAGCCAGGCACAGCTCACACGATGGCCGAAGACAAATGGACCTCCCAGGTCAGGCCAAGGCTCTCAGAACTCACCGGATTATCCACCTTCAGCGCAAACTTGATCTCGCTGTGAAGTTTCTGAAGTTTCTCTTCCACTGTGGGTTCTACAGCAACAAGAAAGACAGGCTGAGACATCAGGTCACCGGAGCAGCACTGCCCGGAGCCCTGGACCTCCACCCAGCAAGGGTTTGGTTTCCTCCTGCACCTCCAAGGTCAAGCAGAGCCCCAGGGACCTCTCCAGAGATGTGCCAAGATGGGGAGGGATGCGGCAAGCTCACTGTCTCTGCACACCCTGCCAGTATTTCCCAACATGATACTGGGACCACAGCAGCGCTGGGAAGGGCCCCAGTACAACCACACTGATCCCAGTGGGAAAAATCCCTTTCCTGGAAGGGGGGAACCAACCCTGGTCTCCTTCTCTCCCTCTGTGACAGCAAGCAACAGCTTTCTCACCCTTTTTCTTCTCCATCCTCCTTTCGGGGACAGGGTCAGATTTCTTCCGGCCTCGTTCCACTTTCACAGGTCTGCAGGAGGAAAAGGAAAGAGGTAAAAGGGTTACGGTTCAGGTGAGGGTAATGAGAAGGGTGACAGCCCCTGTCGGCATGTCCCCCCAGGACAATTCAGGCAGCAGAGCCCCAACACACTCCAGCCACGCTCCCCGGGACTGCAGAGAGGCACAGCCCCAATGCAACACCCCAAGGATCTGCCCCTGTGAGATGGAAAACACCAGGGGGTCCCTCAACACCTTCTCCAGCCCCTCCACGACGGGGGCAACCGCCCAGCCCCCTCCAGGCACTGCTTGCCCAGGGGAGCCCCACGGGAGCCCCATCCCCACCCCAGGGTGGCAGCGGGAACAGCCCTGTCCTCAGAGGAAGGGAAGCACCGGTGTGGGGAGGGGAGATGCTGACTTGTTGCGTGGTTTCTCCTCTGCTCGGCCCCTCTTCTCCTTCTGATTTGGTTTCCTTGACAACTCCGAGGGCTGCTTCTTCGCAGGCTTCTTTACCTTGGAGGAGAGAACAATGCAGGCGAGAGCAGCAGAGCCCTCCCCGCTGCAGGAGGGTGATGGTGCCACATTCTGGCAATGCGAGCAGCCGGCACCCATCACACCACCCCTGCAGGTCCCTTTGGATGCAGGGGCATCCCCTGCACAGGATAAAAAACACATTATAGAATCATTTTGGTTGGAAAGGACCCTCAAGATCAGAGTCCAACCATAACCCAGCCCTGTCCCTGCCCCATGTCCTGAGAACCTCATGTCCGTCTGTCCAACCCTCCAGGGATGGTGACTCCAGCACTGCCCTGGGCAGCCTGTTCCAATGCCCCACAGCCCTTTGGGGAAGAAATTCTTCCCCAGATCCAATCTCAACCTCCCCTGGCGCAACTTGAGGCCGTTTCCTCTGCTCCTGGCGCTTGTTCCTGGGGAGCAGAGCCAGACCCCCCCGGCTCCGAGCTCCTTTCAGGCAGTTCAGAGATCAGAAGGTCTCCCCTCAGCTCCTGTTCTCCAGCTGAACCCCCAGGTCCCTCAACCGCTCCCATCACACTTGTGCTCCAGCCCCTCACCAGCTCCGTTCCCTTCTCTCAACTCGCTCCAGCACCTCAAGGGTTTTCTTGGCGTGAGGGGCCCAAAACTGCCCCCAGGATTTGAGTCTGGCTGCTGCTCCCTCTGGCTCCAGGAAGGAGAGGGGACAAATCCAATGACCGTGGAGCAAGGGACAGAACCATTGGGACGCAAGACCCACAGCTGGATGGGGTGTCCTGGACCAGGGAGAGCCCTGGCATGGATGTGCCTACGGACACAAACCTCCCCAGCGCTCATGGACCACCCCAGACTGAGACAGCAGGTCCTTGTGGCTCCTGGAGGTCCCTGCGGTGGCAGGGAGGTGACCGGTTGCCTGTCCGTCCCCAGCTCCCCGTGGTGCTGCACTCACCTCTTTCTCCAGCTCCAGTTCAGAGTCCGAGGAGGACGCAGCCTTGGCCCGGCCTTTCCGGCCCTTTTTGGCCACTTCATCCTCCGCGCTGCTGTCTGAATCCGAGCGCACCTCCTCGCCCTTCTCTGCCTTCTCCTTCCTCTTCTCCTTCTCCTCCTTCTCCTGCTCCCGCAGCCGACGGATCTCTTCCTCCTGCTCCCTCTTCCTCTTCTCCTCCAGCTCTCGCCGTCGTTCTTCATCTCGCCTCTTCCACTCACTGATGCGATCCACGTCGCTATCGCTGTCGCTGCCAAGGACAGAGCACGCTCGGACCCCTCATGCGGAGGGGAGGTGGGTGACATCCTCCCCAGCCCAGCTCTGTGGGTGACAGCGTCCCAGCTGATCTCACCTGTCGCTGCTGGAGCTGGTGGGGACACGCTCGGGCTTCGGTTTCCTGCCCCGGGGCTTGGGAGGGGGTTTCTCAGCTGCAAGACAACGGGGAGATGTTCAGCAGGAGCCCTGGGTGTCCCTCTGTTAAAACAGCCCCAAATCAGGGGGGCAGAAGGCTGTTGGAAGGCGGCCATGACAGAAGGGGACCCCAGGAGCCCCCAACCTCACGTTCTCTCCAGCCCGTGAGGAGTACAGAGGTGGTGGAAGAAGCCTCCTCGGTCTCACCTGGCTTCCTGCCCCGTGGAGGCTTCTTCACAGACACGTCCGAGTCCGAATCGGAGTCGGAATCCGACTTGGTCATATCCACAGTCGTGTTTCTCATTTCCAAATCCGAGTCCACTTTGGAGTCTGAGTCTGAGCCGGATTCCACTTTCTGCAGGTAGAGAGTGAGCGGGGTTGGACCGGGAGGGTGGCAGTGGGCCAGCAGCATCCTCAAAACCACAGCAATGCACCCCAAAACACAGCAATGTGCCCCAAAACCACAACAATGTGCCCCAAAACCACAGCAGCACAAGGCACAACCAAGTCAGAAGCACCAGCAAGGTCCCTCCTGGTGCTCTGAATCTACACTCAGCCGGCAGCAGAGCCCTGACACCCCCCAGCCCGCTCCACAGACCCCAGACTCTTACCTTCTTCTTCCTCCCCACTGCCGGCATCCTCCGCGGAGCTCTGGCCACCGGCTTCTTCTCAGGAGTGAAGTCCTGAAGGAAAACACAGGTAGGAAGATGAGGGAAGAGTCTCACGAGGGTTTCAGAACCGGTCAGGTTCCCTCAGGCCGCCGCCCTCCGCACAAGCGTTTCCCCAAACCCTCTCACCTGGTCGCTGTTTTTTTCTGACTCGGAAGACGTTTCCGAGTTCTCCTCTTCTGATGGGGAGGGGCTGCCCTGATCCAGGTCACTGGAGGATTTCCGAGGCCGTTTTGTCACCGGCATCTGATATCCAAGAAGTGACAATGTCAGAGAACCTATCACAACAGGCCCTGCTCAAAAGTCTGTCCCCATCTTTCTTATGGGCTCATGTTAAGCACTGAAAGGCCACACTAAGGTCTCCTCGGAGCTTCTCTTCTCCATCTGAACACCCCAACTCTCTCAGCTTGTCCCCCAGCAGAGCTGTTCCAGTCTCAGATCATTTCTGTGGCTCCTCCGCCCCCTTCCAACAGTGACCCCTGACCAGGACACCCTCCCGTCCCCACCTCAACCCCCACGCTCACTTTCATAGCCAGCGATTTCCGCTTCATCCCGCTGTGGTCGCTGCCTTGATCCGAGTCCTCATCGCTTTCCATTTTCCCCGTGGCGACTGCAGCCATGGCAGCATCTTCCTCATCGTCACCCGCATCGCTTCCCCCCATCGGGTCGTTCTCGGGAACGTCGCTGTCCGAGGAGCTCGTGGGCTAAAGACACCGGAGACAAGAGTCGTGTTATTGCATCGCCCCGAGGGGCTGTGGTGCATTGGGGTGAGAGGAGAAAGGGCACAGTGGGGTGAGGAGCGATGGATGGCAGAGATGTGGGTGCAGGAGTGTGGGGCAGCCCCCCCATGGCACAGAACCCCTCAGCATTGCTCTGGGGCAGGGGGACAACACCACCAGCCCTTCAGCGAGGACACTCAATCAACGACCCCCTTCTAATTCTTCTGCCCCTCACCCCGAGACCACCAGCAACGCTTTCTCCCTCTGGATCCCCCAGCTCGGCTTCCCCCGTCCCCAAATCCTCATGCTCTGCCACAGACCCCCCGAGGAGCCAAGACCCGACGGCCCAACAGCACCAGACACATTGGGTGGTTCAGTTCAGCCCCCTCGGTGTCAGGGAGCAGCCGTTCTCTGCTCAGCTGGTCACCAGCCCTCAACGTGGTTCAGGAAAATGTCCACATGAGGAGTCCAGTGCGGCACCCAAAGCTCTTCCCAGTTGGGATCTCCGGTGTCCTGCTCCCTCGTTCCCACGTAGGGAAGGTCTCCTGGCTTTCCATGAGGTTCCTCACGCAAGGACATCGCACCCAAGGCGTTTTCTGGAGCTGGGAATCTTCCAGGTCTCTCCTTGTCCTTGACTGTTTCTGGCAACTCACTTCATTGAGGTCTCAAAACCAAAAAAGATCTCAACTTCAGGCTGTTCTTCTTTTGGCCACAAGATGCAGTTGGCGTTGGTGAACCCGCAGCCTTGGCGGGGCCGCTGGTGTCACCTCGGTCCCTTGATCACAGCAGATCCTTCACCAACAGGTTTTCTGGGAGGCCCTGGGCAATGCAGCTGCTGCTCCCTCACCAGCACCAACCTCCCACCCAACAAGCTCAAGCTCTCCAGGTTTTCAAGCATCTCCATGATCCCTCCTAACCCTGCACCTATGATTTTGGGTCCAACCGTCTCCCACAGCCACTCAAGCCGCATCCTCTCCCCCGCGCTGGCAGCGGGGGCTCATTCCCCACACCTGCCCCGCTCCTAAAACACCTTGTCTCGGGAACTCATCTTAAAAACCTTCCTCTGCCTCTTCAGACCAACCACCTACAGAGCTGCCCTCGATGTCCTCTTTGAATGTGGCTTTACAACCACGCAATGATGGTTACGAAATACCCACACAAGCCATTTTGACAGCAAAGACCCGTCTCCCAGCCTGCTCAAGGAGCAGCTTTCAGGTCAGGACCTTGGAAACGGATGAAGAACGGGCCTGCCCAACCGTCTGGGCGCAGGTCTGGGAGCGGGGGATGAGCAAACCTCAAGTTCTCACCCTGATAACAAAACCCTCTGTGGTTTTGGGCAAGCGGCACAAAGCACATCCCCGATTCCACCTCGAAAATGGGGCGAAAGCATCTTCCTCCAGAGGAGGAGGAGGAGGAGGATGAGGAGGGCTGACTCCCTCAGGAAGGGAGAGGACAAGGTAGGGAAGCTACTTCAACCCTGAGAGAGCCGAGCTGGAAGCGCGTAGACACCAGAGCAACGGGAAGCAGGAAAAAAGAGAGCGATCGGGAGGAAAGCAGAGCGGGAGGCAGCCCACGGCCTTGAAGTCCCGCGCGGGCCCGCACTCACCCCTGGGGCACTGTAACTGGCGTGAGGGTTGTTCTGGATTTCCCACAATCCCTCGTTGAAGCCTTTCCTCTTGTTTGGTTTCCCATATTTGTCTTTATATTTTTCATAAGGGAAGAGATCTTTAGGGCCCAAGAAGGCGCTGGAGAAGAAACAAAGCAGAGGTGAGGCCGGAGCGGAGGCAGCGGGACAAAGCCCCGAGAGGAGAGCGAGGCAGCGCTTACGTCTCGTGGGTGCCGAAGAAGAAGATGGGGTACTTGTTCGGTGGGGGTTTCACGGCGCCGTCCGCGATGTCATCGATCTGAAAGGAAACCCAAAGCAGGAGGTGGTCAGAGAGAGAGGCTGGAGCACGTCCTCCGCAAGGCACGTCAAGCCCCCGGCTAGCGGCGTCGGCAACCTGCACCCGCTTGGAGGCAAGCACAGCAAGAAAGCACCCGGCCGGGGACGTCGCTACGCACGGGAGTCCCGCTGCGGCGTCTGGATCTCTAGAAGAGTAACAGAAGGGATCCGGCGCGGGGGCTCTGCGGCCAGAGCTCGGCGCGAGGTCGTCTCTCTCACCGCCCGGGGAAGCGCGGGCCTTGTGCTACTCCCCAGAGATCCATCGCACCGGCCGCCTCGGCGGGGGGGACGCCCGAGGGAAGCCCCTCCAGCCCGGGGTTGGGGGGCGATTGCTCCTGAGGGTCCTTCCAGGTTGGAGACCAGCCGCAGGAGCAGCCCCTGCTGCCAGCGGGACGCGTCGGGGGGTCACCCCATCTTCTTCCCTGCGCCCGTCCGGCTGCTCCACGTGGTCGGGCGGGAGCCTCGGGGTGCGCAGGGGGTGCCCCACGTGCTGGGGAGGTCTTCGGGTCGGCGGGGAAGTGTTCCCCAAAAGAGCAAGCGAGCTAAAAGCAGGAGGGGCTGCAGACACCGGCAGCGCAAGGGCTCTCCTGGAAGGAGCGAGTCCTGTTGGCGCCAGGCCGGCCGTGGCAGCGCGGGGACGGCGTCCCAGATCTCCCGGCATGGTGTGGCCAAGCGACAGCATCTCTGGCACCCGGAGCCTCCCCGGTACCCACCGGCCCCAATCCCGCACAGTCTCCACCTGCCAGTCTCTCGCTAACGTGCTTCTTCAGACGACAAACCCGCCGATGGCGACCACCACGGAGCCCCCGTCCAAGCCCCCGAGCCACCTCACGCTCCCCTCGGGAGCTTGTCCGACACCGGCCCCCATGTCTTGGGTGTCACCGCGGCACAACGCTGTCACCCAGCCGGCAGGACCCCGTGTCCCCCGCCACACGCGCTCCATCTGCGCCCCCAAACGGCACCAGCACCCCATGAGTGCCCAGTGCAGCCCCCGCACGTGTCACACCCAGGCGCTGTCCCCAGCCCCCAGCTCTGTCCCCACCCAGTGCTGGGTGACATCCATGCTGGGAAGGGGAATGTGGGTGTCTGCAGGGGCAGGGTCCTGCTGGGCCAGGGGGATGAGGATGAGGAGGGAGGATGAAGGGCAGAGGGTGTGGGGGACACCCCATCTCTCTCTTGGTGCAGGTGCCAGCACGGGACCCCCAGTCTGGTGCTGGATCTCCTCCCAGTGGAGATGCCAGCACAGGACCCCAAATTCCAGTCTGGGACCCCCATCCCAGTCTGGGTTTGTCCATCCTGATACAGGTGCCATCACAGCACCCCTTCCCGGTATCACACCCCAATTCCAGTTTGGGTGCTGGTGTGGGGTGCCCCATCCCAGTGCAGGGTCTCATCCCAGAACAGGACCTCAAATTCAAGTCCGGGACCCCCACCCCAGCACGGTGCCCGTACAGGATCCCTGTGCCAGCACCGAGCCCTCATCCCAGTACAGGTGCAGACATGGGGTTCCTCGTTCCATTACGGGATTCCCATACTGGGTGCCCATCCCAGTCTGTGTGCTGGAATGGGACCTCCCATCCTGGCACAGGACTCCCCATCCCGGTACAGGTGCTGGTGCCAGAGCTCCCACGCCAGCACGGGATGTCCCAGTCTGGTGTGGGTGCTGGGATGGGAATCCCCACACCAGCACAGGGGCTGCTGCAGATCCCTCACCGCAGGACAGACACCAGGATGGGTCCCCTGTCCCGGTTTGGGACACCCCGAGCCGGTACAGGGTCCTATCCCGGTAGGGACCCCCATCCCGGTGTGGGATGCTCCATGCCAGGACCAGAACGGTGCCGTTATGGGATCTCCATCCCAGTAGGGGTGCTGGTACAAGTCCCTCATGTCAACACCGGCGCCATCCCGGGGCAGGCGGGGGTACCAGGTTCCCATCCCGGTAGCAGACACCCCATCCCGGTACCGGACACCCCATCCCGGTGCAGGTACCGTTATGGCACCTCCATGCCGCTACGGGTTCCCCACTCCGGGACAGGAGGCGGTGCGTGTTCCTACCCCGGTACCGGCCCCCATCCCGGTACCGCCCCCCATCGCGGTACGGGATCTCCGGTCCGGTCCGGTCCGACCCGGGCCCTCCCCCGGCCCGGTGCGTCCACCCCCCTCCCAGGTGCGTTCCCAAGCCGGCGCGGTCCCGCGGTCTCACCCGGGCCGGCCAGTGCGGGTAGCCCTTCATCTTGGCGAAGACGAGGTCTCCGGGTTTGAAGCTGTGCGGCATGGCGGCCGCGGGCGGGGCGGCGGCGGAGGCCCAGGCCGCGGGCAGCACCGGGCAGCGGGGCGGGAACGGCCCGGCCTGCAGGATGTCCCGCCCCTGCCCGCGGCTCCAGATCCCGTTGGTTCGGCGCCACGTCGCTCCGCTGTCTCGCCCAATGGGAGCGAGGCGAGGGCACGCCGAGATAACGGGATTGGGCCGCGCCGCCAGTGGCGCCGAAGCGGGGGGCGCTGGGGGGGCGTGGCCAGAGGGGCGGGGGAGCTGCGTGGGACGGGGCTGGAGGACAAGGCTGGGGGGAGGACAGGGCCACAGGGAGGGGGACAAGGCCATGAGGTGAGGATGAGGGCTGTAGGGAGGGGGACAGTGTCATAGGGTGAGGGACAGGGCTATAGGGAATGGGACAGAGCAGCCAGGGGCACCCTATGCCCCAGGACTGAGGGGCCTGTGTGGTTGGGGTGGCAGGAATTGTCCCCGTGGTGAGGACAGGGCCACTGGCACTGGGGGACAAGGTTAGTCCAGCTCTACCTGCCTTTGCTTTTAAAACCTGAGCTCAAGGCAGCTAAGCCGGAGCTAAACGGTGCAAGGAGCCAGGCTGGAAGCTTGTCTAGTTCTTAAACCTGGTTTTAACCCAGGCTGTTGTCTCTGCAAGGCCACGGAAACACAAAGGGTTTGCTGCCCGTGCCAAGTCCCCACTTGACAGGGCAGCAGGAGCCAGTGAGTACAAAACACAAACCACGCTCAGGAGAGAAATGAATTACAGGACGCCTGTGGGCTGGGGACAGCCGAGCGGGACCATCTCGGTGATCTTAAAGGTCTTGTCCAACCTAAATGATTTGATGAACCATGGGCAGTGCCTGGTGTGTCACCTGTGGTGTGACAGGGACAGTGAGGGGGAATTAATGGAGCGAAGGGTGGCAGGAGCAGCAGGTTTGGTTCCTTGGTTTCTTTGGTTTCACAAAATCCCAGAGTGTCAGGGGTTGAAGGGCCCTGGAAAGCTCATCCAGTGCAATCCCCCCATGGAGCAGGAACACCCAGCTGAGGTTCCACAGGAAGGTGTCCAGGCGGGTTTGAATGTCTGCAGAGAAGGAGACTCCACAACCTCCCTGGGCAGCCTGGGCCAGGCTCTGCCACCCTCACCCCAAACAAGTTTCTTATCATATTTCAGTGGAACCTCCTGTGTTCCAGTTTGCACTCATTACCCCTTGTCCTGTCACTGGTTGTCACCCAGAAGAGCCTGGCTCCATCCTCCTGACACTCCCTCTTTCCATATTGATCCCCAGGAATGAGTCCCCCCTCAGTCTCCTCTTCTCCAGCTCCAGAGCCCCAGCTCCCTCAGCCTTGT
Organism: Patagioenas fasciata; assembly: GCF_037038585.1. NCBI lineage: Eukaryota > Metazoa > Chordata > Aves > Columbiformes > Columbidae > Patagioenas > Patagioenas fasciata. The sequence goes on along the minus strand of NC_092546.1, from coordinate 2,994,413 downwards.
GTGTTTCTTGATGTCACCCTGCGAGCAAGCGCTTGCTCCCAGTGTTTGGGGCCGGTTTTCTCAGGCTAGGGCTGCTGGTTCCTCCTGGGGTGGCTGCAGAGCAAGGCCTGGCGGCCGTGGGGACGTTGAGGGCCATGGGGTCCCCGTCTCGCCCGACCCCGCCATCCACCTCAGGCCCTGGAGGACCCCGGAGGTCATAGAGTGGCCGGAGCCTAGATCGGCACTAGCGGCACTGTGATGAACACGCCCCTTCCGGCGGCGGGGCCGTGGGCGGGCCGGAAGCTCGGGGGGCGCGGCGGCCGCTGTCCGAGTCCCGGGGCCGCCGTCCCGGTGCCGCCGCCATGCGCAAGTTTTTCCAGGAGATCAAGGCCGACTTGAAGTTCAAGACCGCGGGGCCCGGGCAGAAGCTCTCGGATCCGTCCCGGTACGGGGTAGGGGGGGGATCTTCGGTAACCGGCGGGTCCAGCCTGAGGGGGTGAGGCCGCTCCGGGCGCTGCCGGTACCCGGGGGAGCCGGCCCCGCTCTGCCCGGCTGCCCGTAACCACGGCCGGGCGGGTGTCGCGGGACCCCGGTGCTTTGCGGGGCGGGGGGGACCCCGGGACCGGCAGCACCGGCTGTTGAGCAGCGCCCGGCGCTCCCCGACCCGCGGGGGCGACACTCACCGGGCAGCGATGCCGCCGCACCGGGGCAGCCGCTTCCCCGGCTGGTAATTACCGTTCCGTGTCGGCAACCGGTGTCCCCGTGTCCCTGTCACGAGTGGGTGACGCCGCCGTGTCCGCCGCTCCCTCCGCGCAGGGTCCCCAAGGAGAAGCCGAGAGCCGAACCAGCGCCGAAGCCCCGGCAGGGCCCGACGGATGAGGCGCAGATGGCGGCGGCCGCGGCGCTGGCGCGGATGGAGCTGAAGCCCAAGGCCAAGGTGGCCGCGTCCCAGGAGGCCATCAGGAACCAGGGTGGGGACACGGGCTGCGTGGGGACAGGGGAAATTTAATGCAATATAACAAGGGCAAGTGTGGAGTCTTGAATCTGGGCAGGAACAACCCCAGGTTCCAGTGTAAGTTGGGGAATGACCTATTAGAGAGAAGCGTAGGGGAAAGGGACCTGGGGGTCCTGGGGACAGCAGGGTGAGCATGAGCCAGCACTGGGCCCTTGTGGCCAGGAAGCCAATGGTACCTGGGGTGGGTTAGAAGGGGGTGGTCAGTAGGTCAGAGAGGTTCTCCTGCCCCTCTGCTCTGCCCTGGGGAGACCACACCTGGAATATTGTGTCCAGTTGTGGCCCCTCAGTTCCAGAAGGACAGGGAACTGCTGTAGAGAGTCCAGCGCAGCCACCAAGATGCTGAAGGGAGTGGAGCATCTCCCGTGTGAGGAAAGGCTGAGGGAGCTGGGGCTCTGGAGCTGGAGAAGAGGAGACTGAGGGGTGACTCATTCAGTGTTTATAGATATATAAAGGGGAGTGTCAGGAGGATGGAGCCAGGCTCTTCTCGGTGACAACCAGTGACAGGACAAGGGGCAATGGGTGCAAACTGGAACACAGGAGGTTCCACTTAAATTTGAGAAGAAACTTGTTGGGGGTGAGGGTGTCAGAGCCTGGCCCAGGCTGCCCAGGGAGGTTGTGGAGTCTCCTTCTCTGCAGACATTCAAACCCGCCTGGACACCTTCCTGTGGAACCTCAGCTGGGTGTTCCTGCTCCGTGGGGGGATTGCACTGGATGAGCTTTCCAGGGCCCTTCCAACCCCTGACATTCTGGGATTCTGTGTGATTTTGTGACCAGCTGGGACGGGGGGAACTCCGATCCGATCCTGGGTCAGAATAGCTCAGCTCTCCAGGACGTTTTGGGCCTTGAGCGGCTGCCTGGGTGTCATAGAAACCTTGGTGACACTCTCCCATGGGCTCTTGAGCCAGGGACAGAGCAGCCGGGTGGATGTTTGTGTCGCTGTGTGGTCTGAAGTCCTCAGGAATCGGCGGAACCTCTGCGACGTCGTAACCCGGGTTTGTGTCTCGTAGTGAGGAAGGAGCTGATGGCCGAGGCAGCTGCCAGTGAGAAAGGGCTCTCTGAGGAGGAAAAGGTACGAGAGATGCTGCTGTTTGACCCACACCTTCCTGCCCTGCTGTCCTTGTCCTGTGCAGATGTGTCAGGGCATTTAAAAACAAAAAAGAAGCAAAGAACGCATCCTGTGCTCAGCTTGGTGCCCGGTTCTGTCTCCTGTAGGTTGTCACCTCCCCAGATGAGGACGGGGCAGCTGCTCTCTCGGTTTCGGGGGTTTACTTCATCTGCCCGTTGACCGGCACAGTTGTGAGGAAAGACAAGAAGGAAAAGCACCTCAGAGAAGCCATCGAGTCGGTAAGCGTCACGTCTGCCACCTGCGCGGCGTCCCGTCCTCCCGCGTTAACGGGTTTGCGGTGTGGGTCCCCTCGAGCGGGGATGTCCCCACCCCACTGCCTTCTCCTTGTAAAATCTTCACCCTCCGCTGTCCCCAGAAAGGGCAGCTCTGCTCCGTTGTCGCCCTGCCTGAAAATGCTGGGACTGGGAGCACTGTCCCCATACTGGTTTTGGCTGGAACAGAGTTAATTTTCTTCATCACAGCTCAGATGGTGCCGTGTTTTAGATTTGTAGTGCAAAGTGTCAGTTACGTGCTGGAAACAACTGAACCGGGAAGCACTGAATAAATCCCTTTGCTCGCACGCAGAGTTTTCCTTTACCTGTTAGTTTGTCTTTAGCCCAACTCACGTTTTGGGTTTTTGGGGTTTTACTCTGCATTTTTACCTTTGCGTCTCCCTCTTTGTCTCACCGTGGGAGGAACAAACGCGGTGCTGAGCTGCTGGTCGGGGTTAACCCACGGCAAACCCCCATGTCCCTTTGTGCAGAGCAGCAGCGGCTCCTCCCCAACCAGCTTCTTTCCTCCTCCTCCAGCATTTCTCCGTAGACCCGGTCGCTGCCTCCATCATGGAGATTCACACCTTCAACAAGGACCAGGAGAAAGTCCGCGTGGGCGTGGAGACCGTGGCCAAGTACGTGAGATGCAGCACCCGGGAGCTCGTCCCTTCCCTGGATTTTCTTGTTGGGAAGGAAATCCAAAGCCAAACACTCAAACCATCTTAACTGTTAATTAAGAAATAAGGTCAGCGTCTCATTTTAAGAGTTATTCTGGTAGTCCAAGAGCTGCGGGTTGACATCAGCCCCCACCATCCTGTGTCTGATCTGGGCACAAAACGCTGATTTATTTTAATTTCCCTCAGTTTTTCAGCTCTTATCTGCAAGAAATACTGTGAGGTCTCTTTTTATACCTTGGGGTAGCGTGTGGTGAAGCGCCTGCTTTGATCCACCTGTTCCTCTTTGTGCAGATACTTGGATAACATCTGTTCCCATCCAGAGGAGGAGAAGTACCGGAAAATCAAACTGCAGAACAAAGTGTTTCAGGTGAGGTCGAGACTCCTGCAGGTTCCCCACTGAGAAAGTCTTTGCCTGGAGCAGACGACAGTGAAATTCTTTCTTTTTCTTCCAGGAAAGGATAAGCTGCCTGGAGGGGACACAAAGATTTTTCCAGGCTGTCGGTTTTGAGACAAAAACGCTGCCTGTTCCAGGACAAGGCAAGAAATTCAAGTGTATTAAACTGGAGTCAGGTGTTTGAGTGGTGGTGGGATGTCCCAGGGAGGCTGGCAAGGCAGCGAGAACGTTCCGCAGGCTGTAACAAAAGCTGTTATCATAGAATCACAGAAGGGTTTGTATTGAAGGGACCTTCCCAGCTCCCCCAGTGGCCCCCCTGCCATGACAGGGACATCTTCAGCAGCTCAGGTTGCTCAGAGCCCCGTCCAGCCTGGCCTGGGATGTCTCCAGGGATGGTTCAGCCACCACCTCTCTGGGTACCTGGGCCAGCCTCTCACCACCCTCAAGGCCAACAATTTCATTGTATCCATCCTGAATCTCCCTCCTTTAGTTTAAAACCGTCACCCCTTGTCCTGTCACAACAGACCCTGCTCAAAACTCTGTCCCCATTTTTCTTATCAGCCCTTTTTAAGTCTGGAAAGGCTGCACTAAGGTCTCCCCGGAGCTTCTCTTCTCCAGCTGAACACCCCAACTCTCTCATCCTGTCCCCAGCAGAGCTGTTCCAGCCTCGGATCATTCCTGTGGCTCCTCTGGCCCCTCTCCAGCAGCTCCATGTCTTTCCATGTTACTCCAAGGCTGTAACAGAAACAGCCTCTCACCCTCCAATTTCCCCGTTAAGATGTCACATTTTCTGGAGTGCCTCACCCTTCTATTTCATACGTTCTTCCTCTAAAGAACAAAGACTCAAATCCCATCCTTTTGCTTGTAGAGACCACAGAGGACTATTACGTACTGAAGGAAGAGATGCTGACCAGGCTGGAAGACCTCAAGGCCTACAAAGAGCAGCTGTTGAGCTCTGGGCCGGTGAGAGCCCAGCTCGATCGCCAGCTCTGCGTGTTTAAACCGTCCCCCGCAGCCGCTCGGTTTGAGCTGCCCAATGACTTTTACAACCTCACCGTAGAAGAGATCAAACGGGAGCAGCGGCTCCGGTGAGTGCGCTCAGGAGGGTCCTGAGGGCCCAGGACGAGTCTTGGACTTGTAATTTGCGCTAAAAATGGCTTTTTCCCTAAAGGACAGAAGCAGTGGAGAAAGCTTCGATGCTGAGGACAAGAGCCATGCGGGAGAAAGAAGAACAAAGGGAAATGCGGAAATACAACTACACGCTGCTGCGAGTCCGCTTTCCTGACGGTTACATCCTCCAAGGTAAAAAGACTTGTTACCCTTTCTTTGTGCGCACCCAAAAGCTTCTGAGGAAAACTTGCGAGTGCAGGAGCTTGGATGAGAAGCGGGCTCGAGGTGCGCTGGACACAGTTGGTGGGATAAAACCACACAAAACAGAGCGGGGTAACATTTCTTTGAGAACTCTTCCCATTTCCAAGCCCTCCACAGGGCTGGGATTGTAAACCAGGCTTGAGCAGAGGGGAAAATATCTCAAAGCGCTGTTAATTAATTAATTACAGCATGCTCTTCCCAGGCTACTGGAACAAGCCGGGCTCATTAGAGCAGGTTGGTAGAGAAACCAGCGTGAGGTGGTCGGTGCCGTGCCAGGCTACACAACGGTGTAAATCCTCTTCAAATTTTGCGGTGGAACTCTGGAAATCATTTCAGGCTTTCCCAGCCCTTTGTTGCAGGCTGGTGGGGGTTTGCAACAATTGCAGTGATATCTTTTTACTTTGGAGATTCTGCTTTGATGCTTCTCAGTCGGATCAGGCTCTTTCTGTGTGACTGAAGCACTTCAGAAAATTAGTAGCAGTACGTGAGCCCCACAAAATTGACCACAAAAAGGTCAGATCTGGTAAATGGCAGAGGCTCTTTCAATATCTCACCTCATTTTCTCATCTCAGGGACTTTTTATGCACGAGAACCCGTATCTGCGCTGTACAGCTTTGTGAGAGGAGCGCTCAGGGACGACTGGCTGCCCTTTGAGCTGCTGGGACCCGGGGGTCTCAAACTCACCGATGACAACTTGGCCTTCAATGAATGTGGGCTGGTGAGTATACAATAAAAGATCCTTCCAAAGGGTCTTCAGGTTGTCAGAGGCATCTGCTGCTCATAACTTGAGAGACACGTTGGTGTGTTCTGATTTCAGTGCCCCAAATTGTGCTCTGGCCCCTTTCTTTGAAGCTTTTTAAGTTTGTCTGGGTCTGTGAATCCCAGAATGTCAGGGGTTGAAGGGCCCTGGAAAGCTCATCCAGTGCAATCCCCCCATGGAGCAGGAACACCCAGCTGAGGTTCCACAGGAAGGTGTCCAGGCGGGTTTGAATGTCTGCAGAGAAGGAGACTCCACAACCTCCCTGGGCAGCCTGGGCCAGGCTCTGACACCCTCACCCCCAACAAGTTTCTTCTCAAATTTAAGTGGAACCTCCTGTGTTCCAGTTTGCACCCATTGCCCCTTGTCCTGTCACTGGTTGTCACCCAGAAGAGCCTGGCTCCATCCTCCTGACACTGCCCCTTTTCCATATTGATCCCCATGATGAGTCACCCCCCTCAGTCTCCTCCAGCTCCAGAGCCCCAGCTCCCTCAGCCTTTCCTCATAACACAGATGCTCTTTATGCGTGAACACGCACAGCGCATTAAGAGGTCGAAGCAGAACATCGCTGTGGCTGAACAGCTCTGCCTTTGCTGTTGCAGGTGCCCTCGGCGCTGCTGACGCTCTCCTGGGACGCTGCGGTCATGGCCGATGTTCAGGCGTCGCGAGAGGAGCCGCCAGCGAGTCCCCTGAAACCAGAACTTCTCTGCAGCGTCCAGACACTGTCATGAAATAAAGGGCAGTGGATTCAGGGCTGCTGGTTTTCACACTTTTCCCTTATTTTCCCCCATAGAGACTGTTGGAGCTTCCAGCTCCGGGACCTCAGGAACGATGTTGGTTTGGCTCTGCAGAGCGGGAGTGTTGGTTCTGCCAGGTCACACCAGCCCTGCCGCCACCTCCGCAGCTCCAGCAGCCACACGCTGAACCAGTCTGGCCCAGTAAGACACGGGACTACTCTGAACGGCCCTAAAAACCAGGTTCTGGCAGTGACTGCCTGAGGTGTTTCCAAGACGGGGATGAAGCACAAGTTTCCTCCTCCTCGGAGGGATTAGGCACTAGTACTAGGCTGGATTACCCATTGACTGAGCCTGGATATAGGGCTGGGCTTAGAACTCAGCTTTTCCTTTTGCTTCTGTGTGCACTGTAACTCCTATTGGAGAGAATATATTTAGAGAAAATTATGTTTAGTGTGATTAAGTGGTATATTTAAAGACGCCGTTCTGTTGGAAGTTGTTTGAATCGCGTTGCTGGGAGAGGTTTGGAATCAGACGGGGCTGGTACTGGTGTTACTGGTACAGCTGTGGCATCACCCACCTTTTCACTTCATGGCACTTGCAGACAGATCGGGGGACAGACAACAGATAATTGTGCTGCCCACGGGTGAGAGACTGAGCTTCAAATTACCACCAGAAGTTTAGGAAACTAATCCATCCAAATATAGTTAAACCCCCAGCAAGTTTGTTATATCCCTGAAGAAATTTGATGCACGTTTGGTCCTTTATACTTCAATCTTAAGGTTTTTCTAGGGTAGAATCCAGCTTTTACGTATCAAGCTGCAGCGATGGGCACAGGAGACAATCTATCCCTACCCTGAGGTGTAATTAATACCATCCAATCCCAAAACCAGGAGAAATAAGTTGTAGGGCTTTTTGTCCTCTTTTCCAAAGGGTAAAGACCTGCTGCTGCTCTCTGGAACAAGTAAGACCACAAACAGGATGATACAAATAGCATAAATTCAAATATAATTGTACATCATTTATACCCACGGCCATGCTATACAACATTATGAACAGAGTCATTCCCCCAGTGGCATCACAATAAGCTTATTTCAAAATCCCTCCGCTAGTTTGAGATAACTTAGATACCTTCCATTACAAAGAAGTATCAAAATTTCAATAATGCTTTATTAAGGACAGATTAATATGCAGTATTTTTTTTAAGCTAAAAACTAGAGCTAAAACTTTAAGCTTCCATGTGGTCTGAAGCAGAACAAAGTGCTGTCTTCTCTTTACAAGAAATGTGGAATACTTTCAAGTATCTCGTTCAAAGATACACAAGGGTTTAAGATGTTCTAACTCATTCTACATACATACAGAGAAGTTAGTAGGCGTTTAAGTCTCAAACTGGATTAGATGGGCTGATGGAGCTGGTATCCTGGTGAGCGGCGCCTCTTGTGCCGCTGGATCCTGAGCCTGTTTCAGTAGCTGCCAATGTTGAATCTGCAAAGGAGAAAACGTGTTGGGTTTGGTTTTATTTTGTGTGTTTTTTGTTGTTTTATTTGGTTTTTTTAATCCTCATTAATCTTGTCAAATTTAACTATCTGCTTTATCTGTCTCAGGTTGTCTGCCCCAATCTGTTGCAAGTCTTTTTGACGCTATTTAAAAAAAGAGGTTTTAATATTGGGTTAACCAGCAATCCAGAACAATAAAAAAGAATTACTTCAAGCATAAAAAGGATCTTCACAATCTTTTCGGTGCAGAGCTAAACAAACAGAGCTGCGTACGTGTCAACGCAGCCCGAGGAAGGCGATGAACCCGACGCGAGGCTTTTCAGCTGCAGCCTCGTAATGAGCAGAAGCAGCTTAAGATTAAACGCAAAAGCTTCTTGTCAAACAGCTGTTGGGGAGGCGAGAGGAGGAATGTAGAAAGGAGAACGTCTAGAATGGGTCAGACACCTTGTAGAATTTAAGGCTTGAGGGATATGTGTGAGCTCTTATCAATTAGAACACACACAAAAAGTTAATCTAGGTTGTACCAGCCGTGTTTAGTTCTATTGTGAGAAGTAAGAACGGGCTCGGAGGCTTTGCAAAGCGGTTTAGAGGCGCTGGACGCAGATCGGGCGGTGGGTGTAACGTCACCGATCTGTACAACCGAGCAGTTAAAACGTCGCGCAGATGAAAGGAGCCACATCCTCATCCCGCTCCTGATGGGATGCGCTGCGGCAGCAGAGCTCTGAAAGCTCTTTACAAAGGGATAACTGGGACACAAAAGCAATTCTTAGATTCTAGAGCAAAGCAAACTGTGTTTTCAGATCCTTCGCCCGCCAAACAACACAGAGCTTGGGTTTTATTTCCTACAGACAATTCAGCGCCCACCTAAGACTTGGAGAAGGCGGCAGAGCGGAGTTATGTTCAGACCTTGTGAGTCCTGGAAGGGCTCTGGACATAAATATTGGTGCTCTAGCGACAAGGCCGGCGCAGCAACATCGGCCAAACTGCTGATACTGACCCCAGTGTTCACTTTTTTAATGAAATCAATGGTAGGACTGGCAGCCAAATGCCAGTCACAAGCACTTTATTTAGTCCATTGGAGGGAGGAGGGAAGGAAAGGCAAGAGCAGGTTAGAGGAGACCATAAATAGCAAAGCAGCATGTGGAATAAAACATACAAAGCAGAGGAGTGTGTAGAATAACATACAGAGAAACGAGAGCACAGGTGTGATGAAAATGTGGCAGAATACTGCAACAGGTTCAGCCGGACACCGTCCTGCTCTTGTTTTCTCCCTTCTGGGAGAAGCGTTGGCCAAGAGATCGTCTTTAATTGATTTGCCCACCTTGGCCTGGCTGTACATCCACAATCATGCAGTCGTCATCCTCCTCATCTTCCTCGGTGTCTGCCTGAAATCCGTCCATCTCTGCAGCTTCAGCCTGTGGGAAAACACCAAACAAAGGTTCCGGTGACTCAGGGTTGGGTTGGGTTGGGTTGGTTTATTTTAAGGGAAATCTCTTCCCCTTCTGCTGATTATGTTGAACACTTTGTTCCTCCTGAGGATGTAAAGTGATAATGTGCGAGCTCAAGCGCAGCCAGCGCTGCCAAGGACCCAATGGGCACTTGCAGGATCGGAAGGAAGGGAAGAAAAATAAGAGAATAAGAAAAATAAGCAGCCCCCAGCTTCAACAGACACTGGTTTCTGATCAAAGGGCTCATCCGCAGCGGCACGGACAGCAGGGAACACACCGAGCTCTGCTCCGATGTTACACAACGCTGAGCCTACACAGGGAAAAGTCAGCGCAAACCTTAATTGAGAAGTGACTCAGTTGTGTTGTTTTTCTGGCAGGGAAACCTTCCCCCCCGCTGATTATTTTGGATGCTTTCTTCCTTCTGAAGATGAAAAATGCCTTTTGCTTGTCAAGTTTGAAGCGCGTTCTCCCCCCAAACCCTCCTCATCGCTGCCAATTAGTTTTTATTCGGGGAAGGGTGACAGTTCTTCCTTGCGGACCTTGCGGGAGCAACACAAGCTACTTCATTTGAACTGAGAAAATGAATACAAGGAGTGACACAACCTGAATTCAACAGCTGCCAATGTTTCTGTCGGGGTTTTTTCCCCTCAACTGGAACTGTGGGACGAAACCTCAGACCTAGAACCTGCTCCCCACCCCCTACAAGCTGTTCTAAGAGGAGAGGTTTTAAATTTATAGCTCTTATTAAAGTCACAGCTCTCAGATGAAGCATTCGCCTCCTACACGCGGTGCAGGTGCTGCCCGCTGCAGCACCGAGCTGTCCTCCCTCTGTGGTTTATGTAAGAGCACCTTTACTCGCACGAGTCTCAGCGTGAGCTTCACAGCAGAGAAACACGTGCCAGGGGCAGAAAAATCAGTGCCAGGGGCAGAAAACCTGCTGGTTGTGACTTTCTGATCGCTCCTACGTCCTCCTCAAGCTCCAGCTTCGCTAAACAGGCTCTCAATTGCTCAGCAGTGCTGATTTAGAGGTCAGGAATGAAAGGTTTTCAGGACTCTGACCTCTGCTCGGAGCCGCGGGGCAGTCGCACCTCAAAGGCCATTTGAAGACGCTTCCGAGAGCTTTGAAGAATTCAGGCCAGTGATGTCATTCTGCTTTTTAGTAGAATTAGTAGCCTTTGTTTCGCTATTTCTGCTCAAGTAGTTGGTTCTAAGCAGAATTTCCAGCACGTGCCAAGCAGAGATTTATATCTCTGCCTTTATTTAGTGCATAAGGAAAAGAACAACAACCCAAGCAGATGGAATTTGGGGGCTGAGCAGCTTCTCCCGAGTCTCTGATCCCCATCGCTGCTTGAATCCAGAGATTTTTCAGGGGAAAAGCCAAAGAAGCCAAGAATAGAGTGGGAAGAAAAAGCATGAAAAGCCTCATCTGGGGCTTCTTTCCTCAGCCCCTTGTCCCCAGGGCATGAGGAATAAATCCAGCAACAGCACAAACCCCGTCCTGCCTCTGGGTTTGGAGGTAACTACTCCAACTCCAAATCCACCTCATTTTGTTCCTATGAATTATTATTATTTTTATAAAACATTGAAATTAAGCTTTATGTACAACAGTAGAAGCCGGAGACTTTACAGACTGTTACGGGTTGCATCGCAGCACTTGGGAACTGCATTTAACCAGTAAACATGCAACTGATGTAAGTCACCAGCCCTGCTATACATCTGGCAGCCATACATGTCCATAAAAACCTGCATACAAATTATATACAGCTGTAAAATCAAGGCCAAGCAGCCACTCAGAAACTATTCACAGCTTGGATGCAATCACTGCCAAACAACGGAAAATGGAAGAACAGCAGGAGAGCAGCATTTCCAATGGAACAGACAGACCAAGCTGGAGGCACACAAAAGAAACTCATCTCTTGAGAGCCACATAATTTCGCTCCTTTCCCCACAAAAAGGTTGGAGTGGGGTTTTTTTTGTATGACGATCCGTAGCTTAATATTTTGCGTGTGCTCATGGCGGATGTAGGCGGCACACAAGGACCTTTACCTGCTGAAAACACAGGGCTACATCCCCACGGTCTTTCAACACCGCAGTTCAGAAGGACAGGGAACTGCTGGAGAGAGTCCAGCGCAGCCACCAAGATGCTGAAGGGAGTGGAGCATCTCCCGTGTGAGGAAAGGCTGAGGGAGCTGGGGCTCTGGAGCTGGACAAGAGGAGACTGAGGGGGGACTCATTCCTGGGGATCAATATGGAAAGGGGGAGTGTCAGGAGGATGGAGGTGACAACCAATGATAGGACAAGGGGCAGTGGGTTCAAACTGGAACACAGGAGGTTCCACTGAAATATGAGAAGAAACTTGTTCGGGATGAGGGTGGCAGAGCCTGGCCCAGGCTGCCCAGGGAGGTTGTGGAGTCTCCTTCTCTGCAGACATTCAAACCCGCCTGGACACCTTCCTGTGGAACCTCAGCTGGGTGTTCTTACTCCACGGGGGAATTGCACTGGATGAGCTTTCCAGGTCCCTTCCAAGCCCCCACATTCTGGCATTCTGTGAACTCACCTGCTCGGCATCCCGAGGTCTCTTCATGAATTTTGTGATGGACACGGTCCCGCTGGATTTCCTCTTTGCCGGGGGGGGTGTCTGCAGGGCCGCTGCTCCCAACACGCTGCCACCCTCCTCCTTCCCCGACGAAGGGACCTGGGTGACGTAGTTCCACTGGCAGGGGACGGGGAGATGCTCTTGGTCGAAACTCTTCAGCACCTCAGAGTGGACGTACCAGCACATGCGATACTCGGGCCTTTTCTCGTACACAGAGTTCTCAGAAATTATTCTCTTTAGCCTGGCTTTGGAAGGGACGGCGCCATCCTCGCCCACGGGCGTCTGCGGTCGGGACGCGTGGGGGCTCGTGGGGCTCGTGTCACCATCGGCAGCCACTGTCACGTCGCTGAACAGTCCCTGCCGGCAGCACTCTTGGAACTCCTGGATGATCACTTTGCTCCCGTTCACGTTGCCGTGCAGCAGCGGCAGGAGCTGCCCAAGGACTGCGGAGAGGAAAGGTTTGTGGGAAACGACAGATTAAACGTCAGGAAAAGCCAGGTTGACATAACCCATCAGTACACGCACTCCAGAAGGAAGACAAATAGGTTGAGATTCATTTTAGATATTGTAACAGGAGCTAAATTGAATGTTAGAGAAATCATCCCCAAATAATAACGGCCCCTGAAGTAAAAGCGTCAAGCCCAATTCCAGCCTTTATGTGCACTATTGACATCCTTGTGTTACAACGCACGCAGGAGATATTCAGTACTGAAACCCAGCACACAAACTAAATCCTTTCCCTATGAATAAACAGGTTGATGGGCTTGAGCGCTTCCAGTAAACCAGCCTAGATCTCAGCCTACCAAGTCCTGTTGGCTTCATCTCCTACATTACACACCACAGGAGTTTTCGGAGAGCATAACTAAGGCCACAGCGGACACAACACTGGAAAACTCCTTTCCAAGAACCCTTATAGATATTCTCTGATTTCACATTTGTCATAATCAGATCACTCTGAATTTGACACTCAGCACAAAACAAAAGCAGCATACAACAGTGTCTAAGTGCAACTATTTAGCCCTTCAGGTCTTACTTTGCTGATCTTTCGCTCTTTTTTTACTGCATTTCTGTGTCTGCTGTTCTTCCTCCGCGACCGGTGAATCCAGGACACACGCTGCGAACTGCTGGAGAACCTTCAGGTCCGCGTTGGCGCTGCTGTCGTGTTCTGCGCTTTCCCAGACACAGCCAATCTTCACAGGCTGTAGAACGTGGAACCTCTTCCCCTTGGCCATCAGCTCATCCCACTCCTTTGCTTTCAGCTTTTGACGAACTTTCTGATTCTCTGGATCGCACTCCTAAAGCCACAGCAGAGAAAGAACTTGACACGTCCAGCCCAAGGAAAACAAAAGCTTTTTAAACCCAGGTTTTTACCATGTTCCCTAAGCTACAGAAGTTTAGATACGAGTTACATCACTGCCAAGACTACAGGCTTTCTTCCTCTGCCAATATTTCTTATAGATTCATTGGAAATGAAGATAGAAATCCAGCGACACCCAGTTCACTTACTTCTGTCACTCCTTCATCTTCAGATAGGTACCCATGGGGTACAAAAAACCCATCGTCGTCATCTTCATCCTCTCCCTCCTCTTCATCATCCTAAAAAGAAAACTCTGCTTATTAGAGATCACACTGACAAGCACGATTGGTTCAGAAAGCTGTTCTTCCAGCTTCCAGGAATCCTCACCCCTTCACTATGGGAGAGGCTTTCTCCAGGTTCCTCCTCTTCCCATTCTTCATCACTATCTACTTCGTAGTCCAGCAGCTTCTGGAAGAGAAGCCAACACACCATTTCTGTCAATAATTTGAAAGCACGACACCAGACCCCACCCAGGGTTTCAAAACGGGAACGTGCAAGCGGATCAGAAATCCAACTGAACAGGTGAATTTGCCCAACCACAAATTCACTTTGAGAGCATAAAGAAATAAAAGAATCCAACCACGCTTACACTGTCCTTAGACCACGGATTCCTGGCATGGATCATAGTGGTTTTCTTGTTCCACGTGCCCCAGTACGCGGGGCGGTGATTCTCACAAAACTGCAGAAGTTTCATTCTACCAAATTTCCCCCTTTCAGGATCAGCGTCTGTTTTGCAGTTATCCACAACCACCACATCGCTGTAAAGAGACGACACCATCCTCAGTACATATTAGAACACCACTACCCCCAAACCGTCCTGCACTTCATTAAAACAAGAAAGCAAAGCAAAGCAAACCCCCCAAACACAGACTAACCTGTTGACTATGTCAGCACTGTTATTGACAAAAGTAGGTCCAGTTTTACGCGGTTTACGACACTTTAGGTCCCTCAAGAACAAAACGTCGCTGTTTTGTGCACGCAGGAGCTTATCCAGCTGCTCCAGGACGTCCGGATCCGGGGCAACACGACAGAGGGGAGCTAAGACCATGTTCTCCTTGATTTCAAAAGGAGCAAACTTCCCACAAGACCCAGCGAGAATCTGAAAGGTTAAGTGAGGATTGTTAGGGTCTGAACACCTGAGAAACCACAGTAGCAACACATTCAAGATATGAACCAAACCTCAATACAAGGTCATGTCTGAATGAAGATTTACCTTAAGCCTGTTCTATCTGAGACTCCAACAGACCTTCCAAGGGGGTCTAAGTCTTTACAGCAGAAGACAGAGCTGAGATCTTTACTAAAGCGACTACAAAACTTCTTTTGTAGTCCCTCTGCACTGGTCACAGACTTTAAAATTCGTTACACTTTTAAAATTAGGAAGTATGAAATACTGATGTTTTGTCCACCTAAGATCCAAAGGATGGATCAGAAGGAAATCAGAGTCCTTGTTAGATCAACAAAACGCAGGAATAGCAACACCTCACCTTCGGGGCTTGTGGAGTCTTTGGTTTCTGGAAGAACCTCGTAATTTCTGCTTTCTGAGCATTAATTCGCTGAAATCAGAATCAAAAGCCAAATTACAAACACAAAGGTAGGACAAAGCCTTATAATTCAAGGTGAGCTGATGCATGACCCAACTTCAAACCTAGCGAGGCATAACGCAAAGTTCAGTCATTTACCAGCTCCTGTAACTCAACAAAAATAAGTCATTGTCTTCTCTATGGATTCCAATGTCATTGCTAAGACAAAGGAGAGAGTTCAACTCATGGGCAGAAAAGACTTTAAGAGGTAAAAGCAACTCTGCTCCTTGGAGAACCCCAGGAGCTCATGAATGTCACTTCACCGTAGCAGGACAGTTTAGAGACAAGCTAGAGTGAAGCATTTACCTTTTCCTCCTCTCTTAACCGTTTCTCCTCTTCTTTCTTTCTCTTCTCCTCCAGTTTTGCCCTTTAATACAAAGTTAATTGAAATGTCACAACTCATGAAGTGTTTATTTGCACCGAGGAAGAAGTGAGAAGCCCCAGACCTTAACTAAGACCCCATCACGCCAGGCAAGAAGGTAAATCTATTAATTCAGCCAAGGAGCACGCTTGGTTAAGCCTGCAGAAATCTCTCTTCATCCCTTTGAGAGCAAATATTGACCTGTTTTAGCCACAAAGTAGCCAGGCTGCTCCAAGCTTCCCTCAACACCAAGAAAGGGTATTTATTGGTATTATCAAATTACAGGCAACTTCTTCAACAGACGGGGCGCCAGCAAATTGCAAAAGTACAAGCAAGACTGGTCATAAAGGGAAGATTCAGCGGAGCACGACGGCTCTTTGCAGCGGAAGCCCAGGTCAGCCTGCGTGCAAACAGCAGCGCTGAAACTGGTGTACAGGGTCTGTCAAGAGTTTAAAATATTCCTGTGACAGAGGCACGTGCTGTTTAAACAGTGGAGCCTCTAGATGGGACAGTAAAGGTGCGTATGGAAAGGTGCTCACATAATTGGTGAGGCCACACCTGGAGTATTGTGTTCAGTTCTGGGCCCCTCAGCTCAGGAAAGAGATTGAAGTGCTGGAGCGGGTCCAGAGAAGAGCAACAAGACTGGGGAAGGGACTTGAACACAAGCCCTATGGGGAGAGGCTGAGGGAGCTGGGCTTGTTCAGTCTGGAGAAGAGGAGGCTTAGAGCTGAGCTCAGCACTCTCTAGAACGACCTGAAGGGCAGTTCTAGCCAGGGGGGATTGGGCTCTTCTCCCAGGCAGTCAGCAATAGGACAAGGGGCCATGGGCTTCAACTCTGCCAGGGGAAATTGAGGCTGGAGATAGAAAGCAATTCTGTGCAGAGAGAGTGGTCAGCATTGGAATGGCTGCCCAGGGAGGTGCTGGACTCACCGGCCCTGGAGGTTTTGAAACTGAGATTGGCCATGGCACTTAGTGCCATGATCTGGTCAATGGACTGGAGTTGGACCAAGGCTTGGACTGGATGATCTCTGAGGTCTTTTCCAACCCAGCCCATTCTGTGATTCTGTGATCATTACACATTATTCCTCAGTCACTTACTCCAACGCTTCCTGTCGCTCCTTCCGCTTCTCCTCCTTCACCCGCAGCTTCTCGGCTTTTTCCTTTTCTTCTTTCTCTTTCTTTTCCCTCCTTTCTTTCTCTTTCAGCTCTTTCTCCTCTTCCTTCTTCTTCTTGGCCTCCTCCTTGGCTCGCTCCTTCGCCGCTTTCGCTTCTTCTTTCAGCCTCCCCTTCTCCTCCCTTTCCGCTTGCAGCTTCTGCAGCTTGTCCGCGCGCTCCTGGTCCTGAAACGAAGCATTAAACTCATTTTCTTTTTGTAATAGCTGCTCACAGAAGAAACGTGAGTAAAATAAGGACTTCATTTCTTCAGCTGAGATACTGGAGTCGATTCCTGCCCGCACCCTTGGCCTGCAGCATCATTTCTAGTTATCGCAGGACACCAAGTTGTGAACCGCAGATACACGAGCCAGCTCAGCAATAATTGCTCTAAAAAATAGAGGTGTTTCCATTCTCTAAGCACCAAGGAAAGCTTTGTGTTCTACTTGAGTCACCTTCACGTGGCATTATGGAAAATTACATGAGAATTTTTTTGGGTCCTCCTAAAATATCAAATTGTTTCCAAAATACTTTATTTAGAAATCTGAGCTAAGCTTTCACGCTTTTCTATCAACGCGTGGGGACCGTGGTGTAGAGTTTGAAAAGATCATTCAATCTGATTTTGTCCTATAGAACCACAAGGATTTTCTGATCACGTTTTTCCTCTATCTCAGGAGACACAAGTCTCCAAACTCTGGACTGTGCAGCTGCTTCATAAGACCTGGAGCTCACCAAAAAATCATCACTTGTGTCAGTCTGGTAGATAATCAGACACCACCAGGTGCCCTGAGCTTATTTAAGGGGCGCTATGTGGGGAAAATCACATTGAAAGTGTTGCCCTTCACAGTATTCCCTCCCAAAGCAAGTGAAATCCTCATCATGGGTCTGCTGACACATAAAGATGAAAAATGCTTATTAAAAGATTACAAACTCAAGAAATTTGGCCTCCCGATGCTGCAGGAAATGAGGTTTGTCTGTGCTCAGACACACAAATATTCCCCACCATGTATTTTCAACCCAGTTTTATTTATTTCGCGTCTCCTCTTGGCAGCATCGAGGCTCAAACGGCGGCACGACGTACCAATAACCGCAGAAGGCGAGCGACGCGCCAAGTGCTGCCAATGGCAAAAAAAACCCAAACAAACCAATATTGTCAGAACTGACACCAGTGAAAAATCTACCGGGTAGTTTGGTGTGAAGTTCTCAGCAAGATCGGCGGCTCTATTTAATTTTTAGTGTAATAAACCTTCCCTTCTCGTCTCTCCCCCACATTACTGATATTTTTAACACGCATATAGGTTGGAAGAAAACAACAGATTGGATTTCTATGTGGGGCGCTGTAAAAAGCATCTCGGGAGCAGGCTCAGCCGCATACAGCTTGTACAAAAACACCACAACAGTCCCTTCTACCAGCTTAACGAACTAGTTACTAAGAAACAATCAGAATATATAAATAACACCCAGTTTTCCAGCTTGCAAAGCCCACTCGTGCAGCTCAAGAACTCCATGTGATCCATCAGCCTCCTTTATATTTAGCATTTTAGGACTGAGAGCAGAACAGGCAGCAAAATTATTGGCGTTTTGTTAAGGAACAGAGCTCCTTAAGTGCAGCTTAAACAGAGATCAGAGCTTGAGTGCTTCCAGCAGGTTCTTCAGTAAGATATAAACACAGGGGCCAATTTGCTTCATTTATTAATGAAGACCAGACCCTGCGTTTTCTGGCTTGAAAGGGGGAAGGGTGAGAACGACAAAGGAGGAATAAAAAGAGGGAATAAATGAAAGGAATAAATAAAAGGCTCTCGAAGATGCCGCTTGGATGTGTCCACTTAGAGCGTTTTGACAAGCAGGCAGCAACATTTACAGCTGCTAAAACATCTTCCCAAAGTGCCCAGAAACGCAGCGCGGGCCACGCACACTTGGTTCCGTCCGCATTAGGAAGCTTTGGAGGAAGCCAAGTGCTTTAACTGCATGTGTTAAGGTTCTTCCATATTCATAAATGAGGCAAAACAGGGAGAGAGATGCTGGAAGTAGACTAAGATGAAACCCAAAGGGCTTTGCGGAATATTCCGTGCAAAAGCACAGCGAGTTAGGTTCACACGTTGGGGAAAACGCCTTACTCTTTGCAATCGCAGCTTCTCCTTCTCCGCCGAGCTTTTGTGGCATTTCTGGGATACCTGGAACAATAAAAACCTGAGTTTTAGATATCAACATCATTCCCCTTCCACAAGGCACAAGAACTCTTAGAGAACAGCAAGTTTTAGCTGAATTATATGAACATTGTTCTTGCAGATCGGCACATCCAGCAACTCAAGCGTTCCTTCGGCACAGAACAGTTCACACGTATCTAATCTCCCTGGTTGCCATTGAAGCCTGACTACATCTAAACGCTTCGGTTTACATTAAGTCCTCACATTACTACGCTTTGCATAAACAAATCCCTCCGGTCTACTCAGCTCTAAAGTAGCATTTGCAAGGGAATATCATGTGCAGAAAAACAAACAGAAGCCAGAGCTGCTCCAAATCACGAGGGCACAACTGAGGACACTTAATTAGAGCAAAGTCACTTCCTTCAAGTTGAACTCGGTTTAATTTTGTTTGGTTTTTCTTTTTCTTGCATCCTACCACTTACTCTTGCAATATTTAACTCTTCTTGAACACAAGGACTATTACTCGTATCTTAACGCTGCTCCTTCTTGTAATCACAGCCCTTTTGCTCTTCCACCAGCACCAGCGAATCAACCCTGAGCTCCCAACATGTCACGCTTCTCATTTCTCTTAAAGCTGTTATTTAGAGGTGGAAATAAGGTATTTTATGGTTAAGAGCATTCTTCAGAGGCTGAATTGTTCATTATTTCAGCATACTATGGTTTGGTTTCTTGTATCCTCCTCTTCTTTCTCCCATCACTTGCAGTATAAGGTACCAAGGATGTATTTGACAAAACATAAAAGTTATTTCTACTGGGAAATGTAGCTGATTGGTGCTGTTTCCAACTTGGAAAACAAACACGCCAGGACAGACACCTGTACAGGTGGAGGTGCAGAATCCCACCTGGGCTGTTCCGCCCTCACCTCACGCCACAGAAAACCAATAACTCGTTTACACTGATGTATTACATCAGGAGACAGGTACTCTTTTTATTTGTTCTGCTACACTGGAAATACTTCACGCCTGCTTGAGTTTATGTATTTATCTCAGAGATCGAAGATTGCGGGTTTCAACAGCAGAATTAATCATTTTTCTGACAGGCAGAAGAAATGGAAAGACCCATCACAGCATGAGCTCCAGGCTCTAACCCATCCATACCTGCCCTCCTCCAGGCCAGCGAGGCTTTTCCTCACCTGCAGGACCGTTTCTCCTTTAATACCTGGGGGATAATTGTTTAAGATCTTTCTTAAAAGGCTCAGGGTGGCATCAGCAGGAAGATTCTGGCTGCTTTCCCCAAGCCACCACCTCCAGCAGCACAACATCAACCCACCCCTCAACACTGTCCCCGTTTTCCCCTCTAGTGATGGAGTCGAGCAAAACCAGATAGTCCAGCCTAACTGTAGGCGAGGCTTAGCCACAGTGCCCAAGCACATTCATCAGGACTGTTCTGCTTCATGGGTTTCACTGTGGATCCCCATGTTACACCCCACTCCTCTGGTCCCCAAAATAGTTGAGCTGCAAACAGATATTAGAGCCACATGAATGTTTCAGTGGCCGCAGCAGATCCCGGTGCCCTCAGACGCTTCCCCTTCAGTCTGGTACCAAAAATGATGATATTGTAGGGTTGCTTGCCTATAACAAGCAACTGAGAGCACCAGGCTCGCCCTCCATCCTCACACACACCCCTGCAGTTCCACGGATGCGCCGGAGCTTCCACTTAAAAGCATTTTCTGTGGCACGGCTGCAGAAATTCAGAGCTGGAAAATATATCTGTACTGACTGGTATCAGGTTAACAACCCCACACAGTAATTAGAGCGGCCAGAACCGTAAAACATCACATCATGGACAAAACTGCTCTTGACACTGTCCTTATTTCAATTAGAAAACATTAGGTCCCAGGGTACACATTTCATAAAAATAAATATAGATACATAAAACACACCTGTAATGGAGTTTGCATTGTGTGAATGCAACTTTAAATACACCAGTAGCTAAAAAGCAGGCAAGATTTAAGTCCTTTAGCTATAGGATTTAAAGGAAGATTCAAAAG
The DNA here is from genome assembly GCF_037038585.1 of Patagioenas fasciata. Taxonomy (NCBI): domain Eukaryota; kingdom Metazoa; phylum Chordata; class Aves; order Columbiformes; family Columbidae; genus Patagioenas; species Patagioenas fasciata. The sequence continues at coordinate 2,973,922 of NC_092546.1, read as the reverse complement.
AGCAACAATTATCTTGTTAATAAATCAACACCACCTTCCACACATCTCACGATCGTTGTGAACATCCTATCCATCCTCTCCACTGCAGACGCAGGAAACCACACAGCCTATCCGCAGTGCAACAGCTTTAAAAACCAAATCAAAAACAAGAGACCAACCTTCCTAACAGGCGTCGAGGAAGCTAAAGGACTCGTGTTTCTCTTTGTTTCCGCAGCGGGCTGCACCTCGGGAGAGCTCAGACAGCGAGAGCTTAGCGAGGAATTGCTAAGTCCGGAGTCTCCTTCATGAGACGATTCCATGGTCTCGTTTTCCGACGCAATGCTTCCGTCCAGAGAAGCAACCTGGGGAGATTTTGCCGTCATAATATCCTCCAGGAGCACCACAGGCATCTTCCCCTCGAAGATGACGTCCTTCAGTTCGCTCTGGTTTCCCTTTGCGTTTTCCACATCGCTACACTCTGTTAACCCAGAATGTGACGGGATCCCATGAACCAAATCTTCATTTTTGTTCGCTACAGCTTCACACTGCATATCAGTCTCCATCGAATCATCCAGCTGGTTGCTCTGAGTGGAATTCAGGCAACTCAACTGGTTTCTCTCTTTTCCTAATGCACCATTAGTTATAGGTGGGCATGAAGATGCTTTTGAATCAACGTGGTCTGCATCATCTCTTAGTCTGTGGGTAGAGCCCTCTGTCAGGTCAATAACAATTACAGTTTCATTTGTGCTATCTTTTGTGTTTTTCTGTATAAAATGGTCTAAAGGACCCTTTTCATTGACAAGTTTTGGAGAAAAACTCACATCCGAATCCAACTGACAGTCATTCTCCACGTTGTCCAGGGACGCATGAGATGCATCGAGGGAGGAATCCTTACTTGGGCCAAAACCACCTTGTGAGCTCTTTACTTTCTTTATTTCTGAATCTGCATCATATTTTTCCTTTGGTACAGGATTCAAGCGTTTGAACGGCAACCGAGCTGCAACAACAACGTTTTTTATTTTAGTCATATAAGTCATTGAAACGGCCTCAAGTTGCACCAGGGGAGGTTGAGGTTGGATGTGGGGAACAATTTCTTCCCCAAAGGGCTGTGGGGCATTGGAACAGGCTGCCCAGGGCAGTGCTGGAGTCACCATCCCTGGAGGGTTGGACAGACAGACATGAGGTTCTCAGAACATGGGGCAGTGCCAGGGTGGGTTATGGTTGGACTTCATGATCTTAATAGTTTTTTCCAACCAAAGTGATTCTGTGACTCTATGGGGGACAGGAGGATGTGGAATCAAATATCAAGATGTTTTATTAGTTCATAAGCACAAAAATTGAAACAGATCAGCCACTTAGGGACTGTTTATTGCTGTAAAGCCAATGTATTTCAGAAAACCGCATCTGACACCTTTTTAACACCGTAAACCCCCACAGAGCGGCAGCCGCTCGCTCCGCAGCCTCACCTTGGACGAGCCTTCGCGGAGGAGCAGCCGCCTTGTCTCTGCACTCCATGGCTATGAGGAAAAAACACAATAAATAAACACCTGTGAGATGTTCCTGGTGACCCACCCACTTCCCAGAGACAACCGACGGGCGGCAGCGCCCGACAGCTCTCCCGGGGCAAAGCAGGGCCCGGCCGGACAAAGGGACCAGGGCGGCCCCGCCAGCACCCCCAGGGTGAGGGGAGCGTCACCCCTCGGCTCCCTGGACAGCTGCCGCCCCGCTGTGGCCCGGCTAAGGGAGCGGAGGTTGGGCAGAGGAGACGGCAGCGGGTGAGGCGGCCCTGGGCCCGGTGCTGAGGCGCGGGGCCTCCTTTGTTACCCCGGTACAGGCCCCGCGCACCCCAACCGCCGCCGGAAACGCACCCCTGCCCCACCGCACACCCCGTGCTCGCCTCTACCTGCCACGGCAGCCGCCGCGGCTCCAGCCGCTCACCCCGGCAGCGGCGGCCGACGCGGCACGTCCCGGCCCAAGTCCCGGTCCCGCCCCAGGGGCTCCCGCTCGTATTTGGCGGGAGCCGGGGCGACCCCGCGCCTCGCCGCGCTGATAGGCGGAGCGCACCCCACGTGACCTGCCCTTCCGTCCACCCCGCCCCCTTCCCGCCCGCGTCTCGCGAGGAGGGTGGGCGGGAGCCTCGGCGCCGGCCTCGCCGCTGCCTCCCGATTGGCTAACGCGACGGCCGTCGCTGACTGGAAGAGGAAGCTGTCAGTCTGGCCCGCTGGAGGTGCTGATTGGATAGCTGGGTGAGCGTCAGCGGGGTGCCGCTAGGTCCTTACACCCGGGCTCGAGGCCTGCCGGGTCGCCGGGCAGAAGCCGGGAGAGCGGCGGGGCGGCCCCGGAGTGGTCGCCGCAGGTTTCCGCAGCACCGGGCAGAGGGGCGGAGCCGCCCACCGCGCTGCGCCACTGAGAGGCCTGAGTCAGGGCGCGAAATGGCGGCTGCAGCGGTGACCAATGAGCGGCCGGCGCCGCGGCGCGCATGCGCATATGATACCGCGAGGGATTCTGGGAGTTGTAGTCTCGGTAGAGTATCGCAGAATCCCAGAGTGTCAGGGGTTGAAGGGCCCTGGAAAGCTCATCCAGTGCAATCCCCCCATGGAGCAGGAACACCCAGCTGAGGTTCCACAGGAAGGTGTCCAGGCGGGTTTGAATGTCTGCAGAGAAGGAGACTCCACAACCTCCCTGGGCAGCCTGGGCCAGGCTCTGCCACCCTCACCAGGAACAAGTTCTTCTCATATTCAAGCGGAACCTCCTGTGTTCCAGTTTGAACCCATTGCCCCTTGTCCTGTCACTGGTTGTCACCCAGAAGAGCCTGGCTCCATCCTCCTGACACTGCCCCTTTCCATATTGATCCCCAGGAATGAGTCCCCCCTCAGTCTCCTCTTCTCCAGCTCCAGAGCCCCAGCTCCCTCAGCCTTTCCTCACACGGGAGATGCTCCACTCCCTTCAGCATCTTGGTGGCTGCGCTGGACTCTCTCCAGCAGTTCCCTGTCCTTCTGGAACTGAGGGGCCACAACTGGACACAAGATTCCAGGGGTGGTCTCCCCAGGGCAGAGCAGAGGGGCAGGAGAACCTCTCTGACCTACTGACCACCCCCTTCTAACCCACCCCAGGTACCATTGGCTTCCTGGCCACACGGGCCCAGTGCTGGCTCATGCTCACCCTGCTGTCCTCAGGACCCCCAGCTCCCTTTCCCCTACACTGCTCTCTAATAGGTCATTCCCCAACTTACACTGGAACCTGGGGTTGTTCCTGCCCAGATTCAAGACTCTACACTTGCCCTTGTTATGTTTCATTAAATTTTTCCCACTCAACTCTCCAGCCTGTCCAGGTCTCTGATGGCAGCACAGCTTCCAGTGTCACCACTCCTCCCAGCTTGGTGTCACCAGCAAACTTGCTGACAGTCACTCTATTCCCTCGTCCAAGTCATTGATGAATATATTGAATAATACAGCCCCAGCACTGACCCCTGAGGCACTGCACTGGATCCAGGCCTCAACTGGACTCTGCCCCATTGACCACGATTCTCCGGCTTCTTCCCCTCAGCCAGTTCGCAGTCACCTCACCACCCTCACCGCCCTCACCACCCTCACCGCCCTCACCGCCCCGCCGCCAGGGGGCGCGGGGGCACCACGTGGCGGGCCGAGGCGGGGGGCTCCGGCCGGTGCGAGCGCCGCTTCTCAGTGGTGCCGTTCGCGGCGCTGCCGCCGGGCCGGCAGGGGGCGGGGCGGGGCGGGCGCTTCCTGGCGGCGGCGGCGGAAGCGGCAGCGGCCGGGCCGGGCTCCTGCGTCCCGCCGGCCCAGGCGTCCCTCGGCCCAGGCGGCAGGATGTCGGTGGCGGGGCTGAAGAAGCAGTTCTACAAGGCGAGCCAGGTGAGGCACCGGGGACCGGCGGGTGGGCGGGCGGCTCAGTGGTGCCGTTATCCCCTCACGGTGCCCTCCGTGTTCTCCCCGCCACGGTAACCCCGGCCGGTGGCTCCTTCGCAGTGTCCGGTGATCCAGCTCGGTACCCTCCGGTGTCCCGGTGTCGCCCGCCGACACCCCCGTTACCGCTCCCGGTGCCTCCCCAGTGCTCAGTGCGTGTCCCTGTGACCGCGGGGGTGTCGCGGTGTCCCCGCTTCGGATCCTCCCCGGACCCCCGGGGATGGCCCCGTATACCCGGGTCTTTGGGGAGACCCCAAAAGTGAGGAGGTTTTGGGGGGTTTGAGGATTTTTGGGGAAAAAAACTTATCGAATGTGCGATTTTTAGCCAAATTCAACTCGATCCTGATGGGAAACGGGGAATTTGTGTCATCCTTGGAGCTTGGGGACCACGGCTCGGTCCCCAAAGATGTGGGAATCGGCCTCAAATTGGCGTTCGTCAGCACCTTCCCCATCACCCTCTGCTTGGGGGTGACCGTTCCCCATCCCCCTGAGTCGAGATTTCCTTCCAAATCCTTGTGAACGCCACTGAAATTAACAGTTTGTATTTATTTTTAAGCGTTTTTCCATTTATCCTTATGCATTGCAATATATCTTCTGTATTTTATGTATATTAACATATTTTTAGGATGATTCAGGAATCACACACGCTTCTCTGCTTCCCCTGGTCGCTGCTTTTCTGCCACTGCTTTTAAATTTAAGATGGATTTCGCACGGTTCTACCAACATCTTTTCCAGGCGCAAAGTTTAAACCCCTTTAAGCTCAGCCTGAGTGTGTTTTTATGTTCATTGCCTCCTTTCTCACCCGTGTTTACAACAAGAAAAGTAAAAAAAGGCGTTTTTCTTAAACAGCAAAGCGAAATAACAGATTCCTGAAGTCGTTCCCCCATCCCCTTCCTCGCAAACCTCGGTGTCGTGGGGGTTTTTTTACCATTTCCATGGGGGAAGGTTGTGCTGAGAACTAAAGGTGGGAGGATTTTGCTGCCGCAATGGTGTCGCGGGGCAATTAGAGGTGAAAGCTCGTCAGTGAGTCAGGAGTAGCGCGTTTCTAAAGTCTAAAAACATAATTTTAAAAGCGGCTTAAGTCTTAAAACGTCACTTTAAACGCCTTTATTGGGGGGATTTATTGCGAAGTGAAACATATATGGTCTTTGGGCTTTTTGGTTTTGGTTGCAGATGTTGGTTTTTTGCTCAAAAGGAACCATTTGGGCTGTTCGCCGGAAAATTCAACCCGGTGCAATCGCCCAGGGAGAAGTAACTTGCCCAACACGCGGACTTGGTGGCCCAGTCGCCTTGTGCACGTCCTTTGCTCGAGCGCTTCTGTGCTCGGTGTCTCATTAAATGAGGCGACAAGGAGTATTTGCGGTCCTGCCGTGTGTCCGTCCGTGGCTCACGTCGCCTCAAGGTTTCAGGAGCTGGTTCAATCCACAGGAACCGCGTTTTGGTGTGAGTTTTGCCACCGATATTGGCAAAGCGACCGGCTTTGTGGGGGCACAGGGGTTCTGCCACCCCCTTTGTAGCGCTGGGGATGCTTTAGAGATGCTTAAACTGAGAGCGACTGGTGCTGGTTTGGCCACTTTGTCTTTTCTCCCTTCCCTTTCCACCCTCTTTCCCTTCCCCTCCACCGGTCCCACTCCTCAGCCACCCCTTGGCTGAAGAAGAGGAGGATTAGTTATGTTTTTGGCTCCCTTCACGCCCTTGGACGCTGCCAAAACCCAACATGTGGAAGATCTTTCCTCAAACGTTATGTTTCATTCCACTGCTGTTGTTAATTGAAGGAAAACGGAGCCGGGACCAAGGTCTGCGAGGCCCTCGGTGCTGCTGGAGCAGCGGGTTTGGGATCCCCCGGCTCCCCGTGCGATGAGGGGGCCGGTTCCAGCCTTTTCGGTAGCGGGAAGGAGCAGGTTTGGCTCGTGGGCTTTTGCCGTCTGATTCCTGCGAGCCCACGTCTTCCCCGGGCACCCACACGCCAAAAAGAACCCAGATAATATCCTGCAAAACGAAAAGAAAATGAAGCTGGCAAATGCTGCAGATGGTGAGGAGTTCTGCGTGTGCATCCAGAACAGGTTTTGCTAGTTCAAAGCAAAATGTTCTTATTAAAGAAAAAAAAAAACAGTAGGAAACATTCTTGCAAAAGGAAGGAGGAGAAACAACAAGAGCTTTGGGGTGGGGAGTCCTGGGTACCGTCCTTGATCCATCGGCATCCGCTCGGGAATTTGCAGCGATCTCATGCTGTATAAATGGCTTTGTTTGCCCCATTTTCTTATTATTCAGATGGGTGGAAGGGCTAAAAGCCTGTGAAACTTCCCGGTCACGACTGCGCCCGCCTGTGCTATTTGAGGTGAACATGACACTTTTTGAGTTCAGTGGGTCTGTCCCCACCTGCACATCGAACAGGCACCGGCAGGTTTAGTTATCAGCTGCTGGATTGAAGGGACAAGCCCCAGGGTGGTGGCAGCGCTGCTGTGATACAGTGGTGACACACACGGTGGTGACAAACACATCCCCTCCCTCTGTGACAGCAGGACTGTCCTACTTGGGCAGGAGAAGCGGCACAACTTGGGGATAGAGGGTGAAAAACTGTCATTTTGGGGTGTGCCAGAGCCCTTCTGGGGACACCAGAGCTGTTTGCTGTGCTTGGGGAGTGGGCACAGCCCAAACGAAGGCGGCATCGCTGCTTTAAACCGGGTTGGTGTTCAGCCCTTGGCACCTCTGTCATCCCAAACAGGATTAACGTGCTCTCAAAGCCTGTGTAGTCCAAGCCTAAACCCTGCTCGGCCTGCCTAGGCTTAGGAACCAGGCTAACAAGTGGTGGCTCCTGGTCCGAGACACAGACCAACAACCTCGTCCTCCGCGTACAGAGTACAGAACCAATTTTCCAAGAGAAGGAGAGGCAAGCGCTAATTAAAACTAGCCTGCCCTTGACATGCGTGCTTTTTCCTGAGTTTGATGACTGCTCCCAAGGCTTCTGAAGATATTTATGAACACAAATAGCTCCCACTTGCTTTCTGTCTGGCCCAAGAACCATTTCAGCCCAGAAAGACCAAACCATTCCCATCCTTTTTTTGCCCTTTGTGGTTATTTGCTCTTGCCCATACGTGGGATTTCCTTTATTTCTCTTCAGCTGAGGTTCTTTCTGCAGTGGGTTTGTGCTGTGCTTTCAAATGTGGGGGTTTTTTTCCATCCCTTTCCCAGCTTTAAAAGCTATTTTTTTTAAGGATAAGTCCGTTCTTCTAGCATCTGGCTCTCCAGGGCTTTCTCCCGCAGGCAGGAGTTGCCTTTCCGCTTGCTGCTTTTGCTCCGTACGCAGATGGGTGATGGTTTTCTCCGGATATCACAGATGTGCTGAGCAGCACAGGATCTCCTGCTGGCAGTGAAATGGGAAGCGCAGTGAGCAGGAGAACCTTCCGCATGGAAAACCAAACCCGTGAGGCCCCTTCCCCTGGCCGGGGCTCGCCTGTCTGCGTCAGGTCTCGCTGCAGATGCTTTGGGTTGTTCCCCAGCTCCACCTCGCTGGTTTAGACCGACACACCCCAAGTTCAGCTGTGTGGTTTTGCTCAAGATCTCTGCTGCTGGAGTTTAAAGCGTGGATTGTGTGGGGTGGGAGAGCAGAGAATAGGATCACAGAATGGTTTATGTTGAAGGGACTTTCTCAGCTCACCCAGTCCGACCCATGAGCAGGGACATCTTCAGCAGCTCAGGGTGCTCAGAGCCCTGTCCAGCCTGGCCTGGGATGTCTCCAGGGATGGTTCATCCACCACCTCTCTGGCCAACCTGGGCCAGGCTCTCACCACCCTCAGGGCCAACAATTTCTTCCGTATATTGAGGCTCTTCCAGATCTGCAGTGGTGTGAGAACTTCATGCTGACTCGTCTTGAATCCTCCAGCTGTTAGTAAAGCCAAGAGTGGGCCTGGGAGGTTTTGTGCGGTGGCTTTTCTGCTCTCCCATGCAGCATCTGTGTGTGACACCCTGGGGAAGCCTTCGCTGGTGCACTGAGGCTGAAACTTCACCCAGGAGAGCACCAATAGAGGAACCAGACACCCAGCAGCGAGCTGAGATGCTATTTTTGGGCTCCCGTGTTCTTTTTGAGCTGTTCTGGTGAATTTTGCATGCCCATAATGTGCACCCAGCGAGCGAATTGACCTCAGCAGCAGGGTAGGAGGAGCAGGAGATCCTGGGAGCAGGTTGAGATCCCCAGGATCAAGTGGAAACCCTGGGAGCAGGTCGCTCCTTGGCTTTTCTGCGTTGTGGTGACGAAGGCAGGACGAGGACTGGGTGCGAGCAGGTAATTCCTGCGGCAGGTAGTTGGCAGCGTCGGGCTCTAAGTTCCTTATCTAGAAATGGGAATTTGGACTGGGCAGTGAAGGCATTTTGTAGATTCCTGCCAGCCTGACCTTCCCTCCCATGCTACCTTGTGTTTGCTCTATTAATATTAACCTGGTTCGGAGTCCCCTGCAGCCTCCCTAGTTTATCTTTCGATATTAATCTGCTCCTGAGACCGGAGGAAAGCCGGATTTGCTGCAGCATAGGGTGACGTCCCTGCTGCTCCGCTTGCCAGCCGAGATCTGGCCAGGAGGGAGCTGGATTCAACCGCATTCAATTCAATTCAACCGAATTAAGTTGGGAAACAACCTGTTAGAGAGCAATGTAGGGGAAAGGGACCTGGGGGTCCTGGGGACGGCAGGGTGACCATGAGCCAGCACTGGGCCCTTGTGGCCAGGAAGCCAATGGTACCTGGGGTGGGTTAGAAGGGGGTGGTCAGTAGGTCAGAGAGGTGCTCCTGCCCCTCTGCTCTGCCCTGGGGAGACCACACCTGGAATCTTGTGTCCAGTTGTGGCCCCTCAGCTCCAGAAGGACAGGGAACTGCTGGAGAGAGTCCAGCGCAGCCACCAAGATGCTGGAGGGAGTGGAGCATCTCCCGTGTGAGGAAAGGCTGAGGGAGCTGGGGCTCTGGAGCTGGACAAGAGGAGACTGAGGGGGGACTCATTCATGGGGATCAATATGGAAAGGGGCAGTGTCAGGAGGATGGAGCCAGGCTCTTCTGGGTGACAACCAGTGACAGGACAAGGGGCAATGGGTGCAAACTGGAACACAGGAGGTTCCACTTGAATATGAGAAGAAACTTGTTTGGGGTGAGGGTGGCAGAGCCTGGCCCAGGCTGCCCAGGGAGGTTGTGGAGTCTCCTTCTCTGCAGACATTCAAACCCGCCTGGACACCTTCCTGTGGAACCTCAGCTGGGTGTTCCTGCTCCATGGGGGGATTGCACTGGATGAGCTTTCCAGGGCCCTTCCAACCCCTGACATTCTGGGATTCTGTGAATTCAGTTCAGCCTGGAAATGTGTTTGCAGATCCACGTAGAGCAGGTGAAAAAGCAGAGGAGGAGACACATCATGGGGAAGGATCCGCGACTCGGGGCTGGAGGGGTCTGGCAGCACTGGGAGTGCTGAGTCCTCATCAACATCTGCCCGTCTGCCCTGGGGCTTTCTATCTAAAATTAGCTATTTATCCAACTCTCTGTTTTCACAGGTTCTGGGTGAACTACTGAAAGTGATGGCATGAAAGGGGGATGGTTTGTGGATGCGGTGGAAGGAAATCCTTCCTCCCCGCTCCCCCTGCCAACACTTTCCTCCTGGGAAAGAGCAAAATAGGGATGAGATCAGGCAGACTGCCTTGTAAAAGCTGATTCATTTCTTTTGCACATTTTTCTTTACCCTTGTCTCCCCCATCCCTACATATGCCAGCGCCTTTTGCCAGGGCTCACAGCCCCATCCAAACCCTGTGTGGTAAAACCAGAGGGACAACAGGGCAGCTCCTGCCACCCGAGACTGCAGAAATGCCAGTGTAACAAATCAAAATGATGGGCTTGATGCCCCTGGGGGGTGGAATTTGTGTACAGCAGGGTGCGAGGGGTTATTACAAAACCTGAACCTGCTGCATTGATGTTGCCATCGCTTCTGGGGAAGATTGGAGCTTTGCTCCAAACTCCCCGAAAGACCAGAAATAAATCCACAACCCAGAAAGCGCTGGGTTTGTGGTGCCAGCTGAGCTCATTCGCATGGAAACGCGGTGATGCAGCTCGGCGCGGATGCTGTTTCATAAGAGGGCTGCGCTCGCCATCCTTCCCATCTTTTTAATTGCGCTGATTAAATCATCAGCATGAGCTGTGAAGTCGGGGACCTGGAGCCAGAGCTCCTGTCACCCGGGGGTGACTTTTCCTGCAGATCTGCTCCCTCCTGAGCTGCTCTTTTCCTAAGTGACACGACTTAGTGCAAGATTCAGCCCCTTTTGGCCTCTCCTTGTGATTATAAAAGCGATAATTCCCTTTTTTTTGTTGTTGTTTTTTAAAGGTTTCCTCTTCCCCTTGGCCCCATCGTCCCTTTCATTGTTGCTCCCGTGGTTTTCAGGAACAGGTTCCTGTTGACAGGAAAGGGCCGTATTTGGGATAAACACACTGCTCTTGGGTTTCATTGCTGATGTGGGTTTGTGGGTTGTACTGGAGGATGCTGGTGAGATCTCCATCCTGCCCTGGGGCCAACACAAGGTCCTGGACCTTTTGCAGCAGGTGAAGAATTGATCACAAGAGAGTCTGGGCTGCTCCAGCCCCTGGTGCGTGTAATTAACTTCATTGCCGATACCTTATTAATAAAAGGAGTCTTTTTTTCCTTTTAAAGCCACTGGGAAATCGAAATCTCTCTCGTAATAACTGGCTATTAATAAAGTTCATGATACTGTCACTAATTAGATTGCTTTTTTGCTCCGAAAAAAAGTTAAATGCATCTCCGTAATGAAATTCTGTCTTTCAGAGAGAAGACAAAATTTGCATGATTAAAGCTTTAAAGGGCCTTTTCTAATTGAGAAAAAGCTTCATAATTCATCCTCGAGCTTGAAAACCAGGCTGTATCTTCTTGTTGGCCCAGGCTTTATTCATCAGTGATAATTTATTAACCACTTCCGTGACTCAATCTGTTTTGGCTTTACAGGACTAGCGATATTTACATTGATTCTTGCCACCTTCCTGATGAAAAAGGCAGAAAATGGTGAGCAATTATCTATGTATGAAGCAAATCCACTGCGTAAGAAGGTGCTGTTCTTGCCAAAATGTGGTGTTTTTGCCATGGTTTTCTCTCTGTAAGCTCTCAAGTGGAGCATTTAGAAAAGATCATTTGTTGCATGTCCACGCACACGCTCTTGGGTGGACTTGGGGCCGTTGGGCTGGGACAAATCTGGAGCGCCAGATGTTGGTGTAGTTTTCTCTTCGCAAAGATCCTCCTAATTGTACGGGATGAGTTTTAAAGACCGAGGAAATCCGCACTTCTGTGCTCGAAGGGGATAACGTAACCTCGGTGTTATCCACCACATTTCTGGTGCACCTACCGCTCTGGCTGCAGAGAGTGACGCGTCCTGGCATCACGAGTCAAAAAGCAAACTGCGGAGGGTTTTTTAACATTTAGACCATTCTGAAGTTGCTATCGGCAAGCGTTAATGATGCATCAGGGCTGACTTGAGTGAGGCATTTGACACAGACTGCACAGCATCCTCACAGCTGAACTGAGGGAGTGCGGTCTGGATGAGCGGGTGGTGAGGTGACTGCGAACTGGCTGAAGGGAAGAAGCCAGAGAGTCGTGGTCAATGGGGCAGAGTCCAGTTGAGGCCTGGATCCAGTGCAGGGCCTCAGGGGTCAGTGCTGGGGCTGTATTATTCAATATATTCATCAATGACTTGGATGAGGGAGCAGAGTGACTGTCAGCAAGTTTGCTGGTGACACCAAGCTGGGAGGAGTGGTGACACTGGAAGCTGTGCTGCCATCAGAGACCTGGACAGGCTGGAGAGTTGAGCAGGGAAAAACCTAATGAAATAGAACAAGGGCAAGTGTGGAGTCTTGAATCTGGGCAGGAACAACCCCAGGTTCCAGTGTAAGTTGGGGAATGACCTATTAGAGAGCAGGGTAGGGGAAAGGGAGCTGGGGGTCCTGGGGACAGCAGGGTGAGCATGAGCCAGCACTGGGCCCTTGTGGCCAGGAAGGCCAATGGTACCTGGGGTGGGTTAGAAGGGGGTGGTCAGTAGGTCAGAGAGGTTCTCCTGCCCCTCTGCTCTGCCCTGGGGAGACCACACCTGGAATCTTGTGTCCATTTGTGGCCCCTCAGCTCCAGAAGGACAGGGAACTGCTGGAGAGAGTCCAGCGCAGCCACCAAGATGCTGGAGGGAGTGGAGCATCTCCCGTGTGAGGAAAGGCTGAGGGAGCTGGAGAAGAGGAGACTGAGGGGGGACTCATTCATGGGGATCAATATGGAAATGGGGAGTGTCAGGAGGATGGAGCCAGGCTCTTCTCAGTGACAACGGGCAACGGGTGCAAACTGGAACACAGGAGGTTCCACTTAAATCTGAGAAGAAACTTGTTGGGGGTGAGGGTGTCAGAGCCTGGCCCAGGCTGCCCAGTGGGGTTGTGGAGTCTCCTTCTCTGCAGACATTCAAACCCGCCTGGACACCTTCCTGTGGAACCTCAGCTGGGTGTTCCTGCTCCATGGGGGGTTGCACTGGATGAGCTTTCCAGGTCCCTTCAACCCCTGACATTCTGGGATTCTGTGGTCTCGCCGTTCCCGCTCTCTCCCAGCAGCCGTATGGCCGTTTGCTCACTCCTACCCGCTCTCCTTTTCCTTCGGATGCCGTGCTCTGCTCTGATAGCCGCCAAGCTTTTCCTAGTATTCAAATGAACAAGGAAAACGCGTGTTTATAGTGTTCTCGATGATTTCTCACCCTCTTTGATGTCTGTGTACACTCAGATAGCGCTTGGGCCGTGCTGGAGGTTTCTCTTGGCCTGTGTGTCTCTATTGAACGTGCTTTGCGTGGGGTTCCCGCTGTCCCGTCTGAGCTGGGAAGAGGGTTTTGTACCTTCCCTTTGGTGGAGCTGAGCTTTTTTGATCCCATTTCTGTCCGTAAACCTGCCGCGGAACTCACCTTGAGCTCATTAATGCTCTTTGCCACCCAAAACCAAGTGTCAGCCGTGACTAAACTCTTTAGATAATTGCTCAGTGTGTCCTGTCAACCTGGTTTGGTCTCATCGTGCTACAAATCCAGAGGTTCCTGTGCCTTCTCCCCAGTTCTTTGAACAGTCTCTGGTGCTGGTTTTTGGGGGATTTTTTGCTGGCCGATGCCAGTTAATGTCCCACACCCCAGGGAGGTGTTTTCTCATCTGTTTTGCTTTGCACAGCAGCAGAAATCCCGTCCGCTGCTTTTTTGCAAGCTGCCCTGTGTCCGCAATGTTTTCCACAGGGAATACAAGTGTCGTAAGCCCCCTGTTCCCTATTTCCCCTGTTATTTTAGTTAAACCCCTAGGAGCATCATCCACACGGATCTTTTGGTACAATCATCCATCCACCAACCGAAGCCAGAACCGCTGCGCACTCAGCCTCGCTTTATCCTTGAAGCTTTGCAGGAGAAACCAAGGATCGCCATTATTAGAACTCACTTCTAACGCTTTGTACTTCTATATCGCGTTTAACGAGCGGCTCCGAGCCCCAGCCACGAGTCGCTCGCTCGGCTTTTTCCCCCGGGTGCGCGGAGCGGGGTGGAGCGGCCACGGAACGATGGCTCAGCAGCTTTGCAGAGGTCAGGCCGTGATTCACTGGGGCTCTTCCGAGAGAGGATGGAGGGAGGTTGCGCAGGAAATCTGGATGCAAAGCAAATATTCCACGTTTCCTCTCGGTTTATTGGCTTCCTCTGAGTTGCTGTGGTCACTGCAGGCGGGTGAAAAGGGGAGAGACGAGAGACAAGAGCTGCTGCTCTTTTCCTTACGTGGTTTTGTTTTCCCTCTTAACATGACCCAATTATATATGTTTTATTTCCCAGCTGAATAGAATTTGCGTCTCATTCGGTGCAGAACACGCGAGAAATAACTAATAATAGGAGAAATATTTACCACGCGAATGGCTGTTGCTGGGTGTTGGGAGGTGCCCCCTTCCCTGCAGCGAGAGCATTTCTGCATTTTGAAACCTTTCTGCTCTGGGTGAGTGTGTTTTTAAGGCAGTTTTGTGCCTTTTCAGCAGCCCAGCCCTGGTTTGGTATAAGCCAGGGCAATGGGGTTTTGCTCAGGGAGGGAAGGAGGTACCATCATTCTGCTGCTGGAAGAGTTTGCTCAGAGAGCACCGGGATGAACACGGAGCTAAAAACCTCCTAATAATAATCACAGCTGTGATTTTAAATACTCCAGACAAGGAAAGGACGAATATCCCGAGCAAACGGGCCGCATTGCAGTGCATGTATCTGCCCGACCTCGGCCAGCGTGACCTGCTGGCTGCTGCTTAAGTTACTTCTATGTGTTTAATTCACGCTGTCCTCATTCCTCTGAGCCCATCTGCTGGATGCAGATGAGTCACCCGATAGCGCTTTGAGGAGGTGATTTGCCAGGTGGCTCCCTAGAAAGCTGCCTTTGCATGCAGCGGCTCTTTCGTTGCGCTTTCTATATGATAAGATTACGATTTGAGGTCACTTTGAAGGCTTTTTGCCTGGTCGGGTGGGAAGGGAAGGAGCTCTTCATTGTTGTGGGCTGACCTTCCTGCTCAAAATCAAGGCAGTTCCTCTGGTGTTGGGTGGAGAGTGGCCAGATCCCCAGCTCAGATGGCGAGGGGGTGGAAAGCTCCGTTTGTTTTTAGACACGTTTTCCGGGCGCACGTGTCTGGAGGCAGCGGAGCCACCTCTACGTGTCTTTGCACAAGTGCTGGGGCTGGGTGGCGAGGCTGGGATGGGACCGGCCCTCCTTGTGCAAGACGGGAAAAATAAAGGCAAGAAAGTTCAGGAGAACGTTGAGAGTTGGATACCAGGCTAAAAATGCTCCTGGTGAGGGGCTGGAGCACAAGTGTGATGGGAGCGGCTGAGGGACCTGGGGGTTCAGCTGGAGAACAGGAGCTGAGGGGAGACCTTCTGATCTCTGAACTGCCTGAAAGGAGCTTGGAGCCAGGGGGGTCGGGCTCTGCTCCCCAGGAACAAGCGCCAGGAGCAGAGGAAACGGCCTCAAGTTGCGCCAGGGGAGGTTGAGGTTGGATCTGGGAACAATTTCTTCCCCAAAGGGCTGTGGGGCATTGGAACAGGCTGCCCAGGGCAGTGCTGGAGTCACCATCCCTGGAGGGCTGGACAGACGGACATGAGGTTCTCAGGACATGGGGCAGTGCCAGGGCTGGGTTATGGTTGGACTTGATGACCTTGAGGTTCTTTTCCAACCAAAATGATTTGATGACTCTATTTAGCAAGGAGACCAGACCACTTAGGTGCCGGTGGAGCAGTCGGGTGCCCCAGGACGGGTTAGATCGATGGCTGCGCTGACGTTGGGGACCAGCAGTGAGGTCCTAATTGGCCGGGCAGGATGGCCAAAGCTGTAGCTGCTGTTCCTCCTCCCCTGGTTCTCCCTGCAGCCCAATGGGGATGTGAGAAATGGTGAGACAGCGTCTGCCGAGTCGCATCCACCTTCTGTTTTTAGCTCCGCTGCTCACCTGCTCTTGACAGCAAACAAATCACTTCCTCTCATTCTCTTTCCTCTTCTCGCACTTGTTGGTCTTCTCTCCTTACAGTGGCAGCTTTTCGGGTGAAAAAGTCCAGTGGGTGCAACAGTGCTCAGCCTGTGAGGACCACGGAGCTGCCGGGTGTCCCCCCATTTGCAGCACGGGCATCTGCTGGGGAACGTGCCCTCCTCTTCGTCACAAGGACAGTGATCATTGTGCATGCCCTGTTCTGCACAATAAACCCTTAGATCTGTTTTCTTCTCCTTAAAGTAGGTCAGAAGTTGCTGGGATGAGCGTGTGCTTTGCTGTGGGCGTGCCGATCGCTCCTTACACCGGGTGTCTGCGGTCTCTCCTTAAGAAAGGATCCCTTCCGTTTTTAATTAAAAAAAAAGCTTAAAAGTCTCTGAGGAAGCAGAATACAGAGAGATCTACAAAGCTAATGTGAACAGACGGAACTGCAGGCTGGCTGGGAGGACAGCGATGTGCGGTAAAGCTCCCTGTGTTTTTGCATCAGTTGCTGCTGCTCCACGGGAACTGGTTGGTTTGGAACTGGTTGGTTTGGAACTGGTTGGTTTGGAACTGGTTGGTTGGGAACTGGTCAGTTGGGAGCTGGTTGGTCGTGTCGTCCCAGTTCCAGCCCTGGGTGCTCACTGCTGTGATGACCGGGAGCTGGAGCTGTACCAGGAATGGTGAGGCCTCAACACGACATTCGCGTGCTCTGGATCCCAAATGGTGTTTGCTGTCCAACCAGCACCTTCCAGTCTTGTTTCATTTCGCAGGATTATGCCAGGAAGGTCACAATTAACTTTTAATGAGACACTTTGTGTTGGCGAGGACAGGGAGCACATCAGAGCTCAGGTGTCTGTGGGGGATTGACACCAGCCCTGGGACACCTCCCAGTACAAACTGGTTCTGCAGGAGCCGCTGCGGTGGAGAGACGTGCAGGGTGCTCAGGGAGGAACCCGGGGTTTTTCATGGAATCATTTTGGCTGGAAAAGAACCTCAAGATCATCAAGTTTAACCACCCCATGTCCTGAGAACCTCATGTCCGTCTGTCCAACCCACCAGGGATGGTGACTCCAGCACTGCCCTGGGCAGCCTGTTCCAATGCCCCACAGCCCTTTGGGGAAGAAATTGTTCCCCACATCCAACCTCAACCTCCCCTGGGGCAACTTGAGGCCGTTTCCTCTGCTCCTGGCGCTTGTTCCTGGGGAGCAGAGCCCGACCCCCCTGGCTCCAAGCTCCTTTCAGGCAGTTCAGAGATCAGAAGGTCTCCCCTCAGCTCCTGTTCTCCAGCTGAACCCCCCAGCTCCCTCAGCCACTCCCATCACACTTGTGCTCCAGCCCCTCACCAGCTCCGTTCCCTTCTCTCAACTCGCCCCAGCACCTCAAGGGTTTTCTTGATGTGAGGGGCCCAGAACTGCCCCCAGGATTGGTGGTTTGGCCTCCCCAGGTCCCAGCACAGGGCCGGTCACTGGTCCCACTGGCCGCACTGGTGCTGACATTTCCAGTTGCTGCAGCCAGGATTCGGCCTCTCCCGGCTGTACTGTTAGAAGGAGGCTTTTTTTGGGGCTCTGCAGCCCTTGTTCCCGAGTTACATTTCTCTCCCAGCTCTGAAAGAAAAGCCTCTTCATGGGCCGTTCTCCCTGTGTGTGCACATACCATTCCTGCCTCTCCCTCTAACCAGCCTCCTGCCGCAGCAGTTACTCTAAACAATTGGTCTTTCATTTCCGAAGATCTTCCACCACCACAGCCCTCCATGGCTTTTGAACAGCGAGGGCAAGCTGGGATCGTTCACATTCCCACATCCATGTGAAGGAAACCGATAGAAACCCCCCGTGAGGCTGCAGAAACTGCCAGTTGTCATGGGGTGACAAGAAGCGGCCGCATCTCATCCCTTTGGATGATGATCCATCCGGGCTGGACGCCGTGCTCCTGGTGATGGTGACGCTCGCTGGGCCCCAGCCGTGAGTTAACGCACCTCCCTGCCTCTGCTCTCAGCTATCTAGGGCATCTTTTCGCTGCCAGGAGCCTTTTAATTAAACATGGATGTGAAGAAAGGGATTGATTCCCCGCGTCCCCGCTGGAGTTTGCGTGCGCCGCGCGCTCCGGCCTCGTCCCCTGCCCCGCGGCGGGTTTGGTTGTGCCAGGTAAACAGCCGTCCCGTTTTCAAGCAGTTTGTTGTCTCGCTGGGCCGTAACGCCCAACTGCGTCGCCTTGTGCTAATATTTGTTTTAGGAAGTATTTAGCTTGGGCTGCTGTAGCAGGGTTTTTGTCGCTGAACCCTGCTCCTCTACCCAAGCTGCTTCAAGTTTAACCTTTTGGTTCGTGTCGCGTCCTGGCAGGGCTGGGAGATTGAAGAAACCAGAGAGTATAGACGTGTTCTCATCTGTCACGCCGAGCCAGCTGATGCGCTTCAGCATAAACCTGCCAGGGAGTATTTGGGCCGCTGAATTTGGTTAACGATTTGCACGTCTTACCTTGCCCAGTCCCTTCCCTGGCTTCACACCCAGCTGGTTGCAGCGTTCAGGAGAGGTCAGGTCCCTAACCAGGGCAAGACAGGCTTGTCCCAGGTCTTTTTTTGGCTGTTTGAGAAATAAAAGTGCGGAAGAATTGTCACCACATCCTCAGAAAAGCCCCCGAGCCAGCCCCTGGAGGAAGCTGTGCTGGGATGTTGCACCACCTCATGGTTCACTTAAGCCAAGCTGGACTCTCCAAGCAATGTGTGGATGTTTCCTTCCGTCCTGCTGTCCTTCCTCTCCCATCCTGCAAGCAAATAGCGAGCTTTTCGCTGAACTTCTTGCTTCCCGGAGGAGTTCAGCCGCCTCCTCGCCATCCTTCGCAGGCTCTTCGTGACGAGATGCACGATGCAGCGCTTGGGAACTTGGCTCCCGCTCGGGTTCGTGGAGCTCGAGGTTAAAAAAGGAGCCAGCGAGGGCTTCGTGTCTTGGTTGTGGGGGGAATTCTGCATCCATTTGTCTCCCTGCCTGGGAGATTTGGGAGCACGGGGACGGGGATGGAGCTGCTGCGGATGGCACAGACCCTCCTGCTTTCCTCACGGTTCAATTAGAGCCAGCGGGGAGAGAACCTCAACCTTATTATTCCTTCCCAGCAGGGTAGCAGTAGCATTGCTTGGACGTCAAAAGGAGGATTAAATGAGTCTGTGAGTGAGTTTTTTGGGGTTGTTTTTCTTTCTTCGCGTCTCTGGGAGGGTGTTAAGCCTCCGGAATCCCTGGCGATGGGTGCCTGGGACATGGCACGCAGCCCTGATTACAGCCCAGCTGCTCACGGGAGTGATTTGCAGCTTTCTGGACTGCAAATCCGTGGGTGGAAAACAGTGGGAGTGGAATTTCTTGGGATAATTGTACCCTTCCCAGGTGTATTAACAAACACGGGAGGTTCCCAGATGTGTAACCTTTACCAAAAGTGTTCCGTGCCCCTTTTTGGCCGTACAGGTTGCAGGATTTTTGGCAGTCAGAGTGAGCTTTGCTCTGCTGAGCTTGTCCTGGCAGGCACAGCAAATGCTTCGTGCTTTGGTGGTGCTGGCTTTTTGTTGCTTTTGTCTTTAAATATACACTTATATATATATATATATTTATATATATATATATTTCCTCCCTATTTTGGAGAGAAAAATGAGATTTTGCTGAAGTGCTGCAGATCTTATAGAATCATTTCAGTTGGAAGAGACCCTCAGCATCATCCAGTCCAACCAGAACCCAACTTTAGCACTAAACCACGTCCCTAAGAACCCCATCTAAACGCCTTTTAAACCCTTCCAGGGATGGCAACTCCCATCTTGTTCTTCCTCATAATAACAAGCATTTCTTCTTCACCTCCTGCTTGGTAACTTGATTTTCGGAGGCTGAACACGACAAGCAGGGCTGGTGTGGAGTCTCCGAGCGCTTTTGAAACTGGATAATTACCCAAAGGGTTTGTTGGTTTATTATTGTTCCCCTCGCCTTTTCCTCAAAAAAAAATAAGGCATCATTTTGCATCCCCATGGGAGCAGGAGGAAGAAAGACTTGATAAAATCAGGTATTTGATGTCCAAGTAAACAAACCTGTATTGTTCGTCCAGAACTGGAGCTTTGACTCCAAACAGGAGGATCCTGCAGGCCTTGGGGGCTCTGGAGTCCGCGCATGATCCTGAGACCACTTTTGATGTCTGTGTAGGTGATTTGCTGTCTGTTTGGACCACTTTGGGGCAATATAATCCCTAATTTTGGCCAATCCATGTGTCCTGTGTCCCCAGGCGCTGCTGCTTGCTTTGCTGCACCAGCGCGGGGCTGGGAAGGAAACTTTCCGATTGTTGCAGGGAAGGACAATTTTAGGTGGATTTAATAAGGCGTTTATTATCTATCAGCTCGGGCTGTTGAATGGGGAGGTTCAGGGAGCAGTGCCTTTTCTCAGATGGAGCAATATTTAGAAGAAAGCTGATAAACCCTTCACGCAAATAACCAAGCTTTCCAGCTTATCAAACATCTCTCCTTTTCTCTGCTTTTAGAACAAGGTGTCAGAGACGCTTTGATAAATGGATTTGAAAGCTTTACCGGAGCTTTTCTGCGGGTCTCTTTTATTTTCTGCTTACAAAGAATTCCAAACCTCCGTGCCGCAGATCCTCCAGCGTTTCCCCTGGGAGGGCTGGTTTGGGGCTTGGGGGGTCTCTGCTGTCTCCATACTCTGTGCTGGCTGCTGTGAGCACAGTGTCTTCACTCCCCGTTTATTTGCATTTTACCGTGTGCGAAACTGAAGCTTTGGCTCAAAATGGAGCCGAGAGACGATTTTGCCTTTTCCAGCAGGCGTTGGAGTTGGAGCCGTGTGTTGTGATTTAAGGAGCCGTGTCGCTTCTGTCGGGTGAGGAATATCCTGGCTCAGCCGTGCTTGGGGAGAGCAGGAGACATTTGGGTTTGCAATGAGGCAGCGTTAGCCAAAAGTCATGATTTTTAAGATGCTTCGGGCTGTTCTTCCACCTCCTTTCTCTTGCAGATGCTGCCCGGACAACCCTTCTTCCTTTCTGTCCCAGGGATTACTCCATGAGCAGCTTTAAGGAGTCACAGCCATTGATTCCTCTTCCCTTGTTCTTTTTCTGCAGCTGGTCAGTGAGAAGGTTGGAGGGGCAGAAGGGACCAAGCTCGACGATGACTTCAAGGAAATGGAAAAGGTGAGTAGCGAATGAGGGAAATCTCTCAAATTGCCCGTATAAAGCCACAGCCCTGAGCTGGTTGGGTTCACTGCTGCTGGTCGTCTCGTCTTCCCCACAGAAAGTGGACCTGACCAGCAAGGCTGTTACAGAAGTGTTGACCAGAACCATCGAGTACCTCCAGCCCAACCCAGGTGAGTGCCTGAAGCTCTGTGCCCCAGTTTTCTGGGAAAAGAGTCAAAAGGGGCAGGGGGACCTCAAACAGAACCTTTTTGTCCCTGAAATATTGGTCACCATCCCATGGCCACGTTCTACATCAGGTGATGATCCCAGTACCCCACTTGCCCTGGGCCGTAAGATGCTGCTACTGCTGTTGAACTAAAGACCAGACACATCTTTCACCTTGGACCTAGAGAGGCCCTGAAGGGGACCCATTTTTCTTGGGATATCCAGAAAAAGTGGCATTTCTGGGCTGGAAAGGGGTGACTTGCTTTGTTGGCATCTGGAGCCTGCTGTCCTCCCCGCCAGATTCCAATTGCACTCCGGGGACTACGGAAGGGCTGGGGAAACTCCTTTGGCCTTCGCTGGCGAGCTGTGGGGAACTATTTTTGCTCGCTGTCTTGGAAAAGCAACTTCTCTTTTGGGTAGCGCATGATATTTCTGGTAGATGAAGACAATAGAGTTTCTTGGCTTCGGGTTTAGCTTGGAAAAAAAGCTACAAAAAAATGTTGGCAGCGACCAGCTGGCGAGTTCGAGTAATCGCGAACGCGGCTGTTTCTGTGCCAGCTTCCAGGGCCAAGCTCACCATGCTCAACACCATGTCCAAGATCCGCGGGCAGGTGAAGAGCCCCGGCTACCCGCAGTCGGAGGGGCTGCTGGGGGAGTGCATGATCCGCTACGGCAAGGAGCTGGGCGAGGATTCCAACTTTGGTGAGTGTCCCGTGAGGCGTGCGGATGAGGTGGCCGAGGCCGCTGCCAAATCTCCAAGCTGTTCTTCCGAATTCTGGAAGGGTTTTTGTGACCATTTGTGTCACCGGATGATACTGGGGGCTCTTAAAAGTGCCCTGGCAAACCACCTCTTACGTGCAAAACCACCTCTTAATTCTTTCTTATTAACCACTAAAATAAAATCGCATGTAGGGAAAAAAATGCTCCCTTGCTTCTAAGCAGAACGACCGTGCCGTGGAAACCAGATGGAGCGAGACGTGGAGTTTTACGGCGTGGTTTCCAGCTCGAGCTCTGCCCCAGGGAGGCTGTGGCCCGTAAATCTTCATTTCTTTTCGCGTGGCGGTTTCTCACAGCCACGTGTGACTCGTGGCGGGGACATGGGGGGGGTGAAGCCTTTCTCTGGCATCAGTTTTAATCCGCTAAAACATCAGCCTGCGCACGTGACGGCCGCGCAACAGCTGTCCCATGGCTCCCAGTGCCCGGAGGAACCTTTTGGCCGTAGGAAGATTAAAAAGCTCTGGCTACTTTGTGGGAATGACAAAGAGTTTCTGTGGCCAGCTCCAATCCCGGCATCTCTCTTGGCTCACAGGAACCGGAGTCGTTACAGAGAGCGAAGGGGAAGGAAGTTTTTAGAAGAACACACCAAACCTGATTTCCTTTAGTAGCCTCTTTTGAAAGAAACACTTAACGTGATGGATTTTGATGTTAGTACTACAGCCCTAAGACCGGTTATCTAGAAATATCACCATTGAAATAATTCTTCTTGCGTATTTATTCTTCCAGCTGGACAGTGATGTTTTCACTGTACCCTCTATTTCGCTTGTATATTCTCCTGTGCTAATATTGTGCTGAAATGACTGATTCGCCAAAGCTGCACAGGAATAATTTAATCTATAAATGCTTTTCACTGGAATATAAAGCCAAGACTAAATGTGCTTTGCTGCAAGTCCCTATGGCTTAGTGGTCGTTGTGGCAGGAGCCTCTGAAAAGCACAAAACAAAATAGATGTCTATAAACAACTTGGAGCTCTGTGATTAAGAGGAGAGAAGGGATCGGGTTGGCCTGATGCAGGTTGGTGTCTAAAATGAATATAAAAGGTTGCAGGGTTGCTGCCAGCATCTGAGGAAACTGGAAAAGTTGTTCAGAATGCTCTGGGCTTAAAATGATTTGAACAAAAGGGTCGGTCAGCCCAAATGCGGCTCTGTGCTTGCCAGCGGTTGAGGTTAAAGCCAGTTAGCAGCTCAGCAGCTCCGCGAGCTAACAGGGAGCCTAAAAAACTACTGCTTTTCAAAAGTATTTGTACCTTTTTCCTTCCTCTGTGGAGCTGGTAGATGGCCCCTGTTTTCCAGAGGTAAAAGCGAAGCGCGTTGGTGACGCGTCTTGCGCGGCGTCGGTACCGACGGGCGGTCGCCGGCTCTGGGATTTGCTCCGGGTCGAAATGCGGGAGGGTCAGCCGGGGCTTGCACGCGCTGGGTGTCTTGGCAGAAGCTCTGCATGCAGATTCCAGCTCTGTTTAACTGCCTGACCCCTTCTCCCTCCTCCCTTCCTCTCCTCTCTTCCCTTTCTCGCTCCAAGGTGACGCGCTGCTTGACGCTGGTGAATCCATGAAGCGGTTGGCTGAAGTGAAGGACTCGCTGGATATTGAAGTCAAGCAAAATTTTATCGATCCCCTCCAGAACCTGTGTGACAAAGACCTGAAAGAGATCCAGGTAAACACCACCGTGGTTTCCTTTCCTCCTTCCTCTCTTTAGTTCCTGGCCTCTCCTGGCTGTTAGCACATGTCACCGCTCACTGGCGTTGAACTTCACCATGTTCTTTACAGCCGTTGGCCCTATTCTGTTTGTAGTCACATATACCATAATTTTCAAGCTATGAGCAAACCTCCCTGTAGGTTTTTACACAGCAACTCAAGAAGCTCCTTTGGTGTCTCGCTGGGCAATTTGGTAGCTCCCATGTGCTACCACAAAGACAAGTCTGTGCAAAGCATGGCCAGGCTTTGTAACAGGATCTGTCCTAACCTGGAATTCACAAGGCAGCTCTCTCAAGTGCATTTTCACTCACGGTGGTATCCTGGATAAAATAACCACCAACTACTGTTTAGCGCTTACCTGTACTCCCATTCTGCAGGCTGATTTAAACAGCCCTGCCCTGAGCAGTCAGGGATGCGACGTCCAGAACCTGCATCCCAGTTCCTCATCTCCAGAGGTGCTCGTCGCTCTGGGGGAGCTGGAAGTAGCATGAGGAACAGATTTGGGCTGCTTCTTGCAGCGTTTCCCTCCAGCTCTGTGCTGGAAGGGGTTGAAATCATGTCCCTGTTTCAGTTTGTTGAGGGTTATCCGCAGCAATAAGCCTCTGCCAGACTGGATTTGGATGGTCCGCTCCTTACTGTCTTGAACCTTGAGCTGTTCATCTCATCCTGGAGCCTCTCTGGGGTCTGAGCAAAGGTGGGAGCTGTAGAAACATGTGCTGCAAGATCAGATGTCTGACACAAATGAACTTGGCCTGTAATTAGAGATGCCTTCCCAGCGGAAGAGCTCCACTGCTCCCAGTCTGTTTCTTTTCCTTCTTTTCCTTTATTCTTCATCACCATCCTCTTCCCAGCACCATCTCAAGAAGCTGGAAGGCAGACGCTTGGACTTTGACTACAAAAAGAAACGACAGGGCAAAATCCCCGATGAGGAGCTTCGACAGGCCATGGAGAAGTTTGAAGAGTCCAAGGAAGTGGCCGAGACCAGTATGCACAACCTGCTGGAAACCGATGTGAGTGTGTTTCTGTGCACCAGGGTGGGATCTCTTGAAGGACACAGAATGAGACACTAATTTCCAATCTCATTTGTGCCAGTGTGGTTTTGCTTGATGGGCTTCTTGTCATTCCTGTAACCCCTTGTCCTGATCCAGCTCTTGTCCAGAGCAGAAGGAGCATCCACAGCTTCTCTGGGCAGCCTGTTCCAGTGCCTCACCACCCTCATGGGGATGAATTTCTTCTTCATACCTCATCTAAATCACCCCTCTTTCAGTTTAAAGCCACACCCCTTGTCCTGTCACTCCATGCCCTTGTGAAAAGTCCCTTCCCAGCTTTCCTGTAGCTCTCATTTGGGTACTGGAGATTGCTCTGAGGTCTCCCCAGAGCCTTCTATTCTCCAGGCTGAACACCTCAGCTCTCCCAGCCTGTCTCTGTAGCAAAGATGCTGCAGCCCTCTGATCATCCCACTCTGGTGTGGTTCCCGCAGATCGAGCAGGTGAGCCAGCTCTCGGCCTTGGTGGATGCCCAGCTGGACTATCACAGGCAGGCGGTGCAGATCCTGGACGAGCTGGCGGAAAAACTCAAGCGCAGGTGAGTACCAGAAAGGTCAGTCTGGGAGGGTCCTGATTGCTCTGAAGACCATAGAATCATTTTGGTTGGAAAAGCCCCTCAAGATCATCGAGTCCAACCATTCCCCACCCCCGGCACTGCCCCATGTCCCTGAGAACCTCATGTCCGTCTGTCCAGCCCTCCAGGGATGGTGACTCCAGCACTGCCCTGGGCAGCCTGTTCCAATGCCCCACAGCCCTTTGGGGAAGAAATTGTTCCCCACATCCAACCTCAACCTCCCCTGGGGCAACTTGAGGCCGTTTCCTCTGCTCCTGGCGCTTGTTCCTGGGGAGCAGAGCCCGACCCCCCTGGCTCCAAGCTCCTTTCAGGCAGTTCAGAGATCAGAAGGTCTCCCCTCAGCTCCTGTTCTCCAGCTGAACCCCCAGGTCCCTCAGCCACTCCCATCACACTTGTGCCCCAGAAGGTGAATGCAGCGTGATGGGGACAATGTGGTGGCCACAGGACAGAAGAGCACTTAGATCACGTCCGTAAAGGCAGACATCTGTGATCCACCCCCAGACCCTGTGTTTTCCTGCTCTCCCCTCCGTTCAGAAGTCTCTCTCCTGGCCAGTGCTGCTGCAGAGGTGGTGAGATGCAGATGTGTGTCTGGCAGGCAGGAGCAGGCACAGCCACGGAGCTGCCTGGTCTTGCTGCTCTCCCTGCCCCTCCTCAAGTCCCCGACCTCTGCAGCGGGCCCGGGGAACGTGCGGTTCCTGCCGAGGTGCCAAGAAACACAGAGTTGCTGTTGAAATACCAAGCGAGCTGGTTTACGTGGCTGCTGTGACTTGCACAGGTCCTTCTTCCTGCTGCTCTGTCTCACCTGAGCAAGTGTCTCCCCAAACCCTGGCCAAGGAATCATAGAACCACAGAATGGTTTGGAGTGAAGGGACCTTCCCAGCTCCCCAGTGCCACCCCTGCCATGAGCAGGGACATCTTCACCAGCTCAGGTTGCTCAGAGTCCCGTCCAGCCTGGCCTGGGATGTCTCCAGGGATGGTTCATCCACCACTGGTCAACCTGGGCCAGGCTCTCACCACCCTTTAGGAAGCAGAGGTGGCTTTGTCCGTTCCCAAGCCTGGCTCAAGATGGCTTGAACAGAGCCAGAGCAGCGACTCAGCCTCTCGGGTGATTTGGCGTTGCTGCTCTTTCCTTGTAAGAAGAAACTGCTGAGTGGATGCTGTGCCTGGCTTGAATTAGGAAGAGCTGGGAGGAACCTGCCAAGCGTGAGCTTTCCAGCTGTAGCACGAGTGTCCTCTGCTGGCCTGAGCTGCCTGAGCCACCTCTGCAGCACAGGCTGGGGTGTGTGGCCCTCTCAAAAGGAAAAGCCCCAAACCCTGGGCAAGATCCATCTTCAAAACACCCCAGCACAGAATGCTGGGCAGATTCTTCTCTACAAGCCAATTTGCTCCCATGCGTAACCACAGAGGAGAGTAAATACCACACGGATCTCATCGTATTCTGGTTTGTATTTCAATTTATCTGCATTTCTTTTCCTTTTTCTAGGATGAGAGAGGCTTCCTCGCGTCCCAGGCGGGAATACAAACCCAAACCCAGGGAGACGTACGACTTGGGAGACCCTGACCAATCTAACGGGGGCTTCTCTTACAATCCTACCCCCAAAGTCCCAGGTAAAGTTGTCCTCTGTGTGTGTGCACACGCAGGTGCCTCTGGAGCAGCCTCCTTGGGATGGACGGGAACTGCTCTGCTTGGAAATGATGTTTCTGGAGTGTTGGATGTGCCTGCACAAGCTGGTGGCCATGAAAACGTCAGCAGTGCCTCTAGATTTGGGCTGTTTTTCTCTTGGGACCCAGCAGGCTTTGTGATAGCGGCTTTGGGGACGTCCCAGCGGTGTCTCCAGCCTGGGCCACTCTCCTGGAGCACCCAGCAGTGGCAAACAGGGCAAAAGAAGCATCCTCCCCTCCCTCCCTGCCTTCCATCACCTGCATCCCTCCCTCCCCGGTCCCGGCGAGGCAGGCGGGTTTCTAACACAGCATGTGTGCCCCCCCTGTTTCTCCAGACAGCTCCTCCTCCCTTTGGACCTTCCCTTCTCTCCAGTTTATGTTGTTTTAAGCATGTTTCTTTTTGTTTGGAAGCAGCTTCCTCCTCTTTCCGATCCGACAAGCCGTTCCGGGCCTCCATCAGGAGTATCCGTGAGTTTCCTCCCTCCTCACTGCATGGCGTGTGCAACCATCTCTCCCCATCCCTCCTCGCTCCTTCTTCCTGTGATGCTGCCGCTTGGAGCCGCTAACACCTCCATGCTGAGCCTGGCTGGTAGAACAGCTAAGCCGAGCTGAGCTAAGCCTTGAGCTAAGCCCCAGATTAAAACAGCCGCACTGTATTGGTGTTTACCACCCCAAAGCTGGGGCATTCGCTCAGCCAGAGGAATTGTAGCCACTGTCATCACACAGGCACGTCCTGCGTGAGAGCACAGGGATCAGATGCTCCTCCATGAGGTATCCGACATCTCGAGGGTCACCCTGTTCTTGTTATGAGCCCCCAGCTTGGATCACCCCCCTCCAGCTCCCGTTTCTCCCCCGTTAACCCCTGCCGAAGGCTGGGGCAGCGGCAGAGCCTCGGCATGCTCAGCTGGAACCTGCAACGCCTTGTGGGGTGATGTGGGGTCTGTGGGTCAACACTCCTGCTGAAGGGACCCTTTGGGGTCCCCGTTGGGGTCCCAAGGCCAGGCTGGGGCTGCAGCTCGGAGGTGTCACCGTGGGGAGAGCTGGTGGGGGGCAGGAGGACCGGAGGGGCCGCTGTGGGACCAGCTTGTGGTGGTGGGGCCAGCCTGCGATTTTGGGAAGTTGTCTTAAAATCCACAGATCTGCTTGGCTGCCGCTTTGGGGTGTTTTTGGTGTTCTCTGGGTCCCGTCTGGCTGGGGGTGTTCACAGCCCAGATGTGATGCTGTCTGCGCCGTTCCCTCCACGCTGGCTGGAACAGCTCTGGTGCAGGGGGGGTCTGTGAGCTCAGTCCCTTTTTGGTAGGACCCCCACACCTTCCCCATCCCAAAACGTGCGTGTGCAGACAGGGCAAGCAGCGCCTTTCTCTGCTCCAAAAAAAATCCCCTTGTGCAGTGAAAAGATCTGATGCTTAAATCGTGGAGTTGAGGTGGGAGAAAGACACTTGGCTTTTCTCCCCATTTTTTGGGGGGGGGGTCTTGCATGCAACACTGAGCTGCTAATTGCTTTGAAGCCCTGTGCCCAGTGCACTTCTCCCCATCCCATCGCCTTCAGGCTCGGGGTGACCCCTCTAGAGCAGAGGGACCCCCGGGGTCCTTGTCCACCACGTCCTGATGTCCAACCCCATCACTCATTAATTAATGAAGCACACAGCAGGTTCTCACATATCTACGGGAATAATGGTTTCTAGTGTGATGGGATCTGATTTAGGTTGGAGTTAAACTTTGTGTAGGGGAATTCCCGGCAGGAACAGACAACACAGGAGGCAGAGATCTGCTTTGGGAGAAGCTCGTGAAGAACATAAAATCATTTTGGTTGGAAAACACCCTCAAGATCACCGAGTCCAACCATAACCCACCCCTGTCCCTGCCCCATGTCCCTGAGAACCTCATGTCCGTCTGTCCAGCCCTCCAGGGATGGTGACTCCAGCACTGCCCTGGGCAGCCTGTTCCAATGCCCCACAGCCCTTTGGGGAAGAAATTGGTCCCCAGATCCAACCTCAACCTCCCCTGGGCAACTTGAGGCCGTTTCCTCTGCTCCTGGCGCTTGTTCCTGGGGAGCAGAGCCCGACCCCCCTGGCTCCAAGCTCCTTTCAGGCAGTTCAGAGATCAGAAGGTCTCCCCTCAGCTCCTGTTCTCCAGCTGAACCCCCAGGCCCCTCAGCCGCTCCCATCACACTTGTGCTCCAGCCCCTCACCAGCTCCGTTCCCTTCTCTCAACTCGCTCCAGCACCTCAAGCTCTTTCTTGGTGTGAGGGGCCCAGAACTGCCCCTAGGATTGGTGGTTTGGCCTCCCCAGGTCCCAGCACAGGGACGGTCACTGCCCTGGGCCTGCTGGCCACACCAGTGCTGGTAGCAGCCAGGATGCTGGTGGCCTCTCGGCCATCTAAGCACACTCTGGCTCATGTTCAGCCGCTGCCACCAACACCCCCAGGGCCTTTTTTGCGGGGCAGTTTCCAGCCGCTCTTCCCCGAGCCTGTAGCAGCAAGAAAGCAGAGGAACTCAAGAGCTAAAAGCAGCTAAAGGAGTTTATTTGGAGTTAATTCTTTACCATCGGGGGCAAAGCAATGGGGCAGCTTCTCCCAGGCAGAGCTGGGCTGGGAAGTGAGTTGATCCGAGCGATGATCCCGTGCGGTGTTGGGATCCGGGGAGCAGAGGGTGTGCGGGGGGTCTCACTCACCTGTGCCCCCCATCCTCTCCTGCAGCCCCCCTGGACCAGCCCTGCTGCAAGGCCCTGTACGACTTCGAACCCGAGAACGACGGCGAGCTGGGCTTCAAGGAAGGCGACATCATCACCCTGACCAACCAGATCGACGAGAACTGGTACGAGGGGATGATCAACGGCCAGTCCGGCTTCTTCCCCCGCAACTACGTGGACGTGCTGGTTCCGCTACCTCAGTGAAGCCGCATCGCTCCCGTCCCCGCTCCATTCCACCTCCATCCCGCACCGGGACCCCGTTCTCTCTGCGTCACCTCGGGGCGAGTTGCCCCCAAGGGAACAAGCCGGAAGGCTCGAACAGGCCCCCTCTCACCCCCTGTGAATTTGGTTGTTTTAATTTTTGGGTTTTTTTGTCCTTCTGGTGCTTGAACTTCGGTACTTTGTGCACCCCCCGGCTGTAC
The DNA here is from genome assembly GCF_037038585.1 of Patagioenas fasciata. Taxonomy (NCBI): domain Eukaryota; kingdom Metazoa; phylum Chordata; class Aves; order Columbiformes; family Columbidae; genus Patagioenas; species Patagioenas fasciata. The sequence continues at coordinate 2,944,296 of NC_092546.1, read as the reverse complement.
CGTTGTCACCGGCCTCTCCCTTTCCAGATTGTTTTTGTCTTTCCTTTGGGTCGAGCATCGGGACGAGCCGGGTGGGAGAGCCGGGACGTGTCCTTCCCGCTGAGCATCCCGGCCCAGCGGTGGGGGGAACGGAGCCCGCAGCCCCATGGAGGGGCAAACCCTTTGCCCCCCACCCCATTGAACACTACCCCGCTCCCCACAGCCCAACACGCATACAGGACCCCGGGGGGGACGCTGCGGCACAGAAACACTACAACACCCACCGAACACTAAGCCAGCCCTGCAGTGCGGGTGCTGAGCCCTCTCGGGGGCTCTGTGCTGTCCCCCCCACCCCAAGGGACAGAGTGGGGATGTCCCCTCCCTGCATTATCCCTCTGCCCCCTCCCCGCAGAGTTTAACCGGGGTTGGCTGTTCCCTTCTGCCCTCCATTTGAAGTCAGGTTGTGTCTGGACCTTGGGCTTTTCCTGCTACACCCTCTCAGAGCTGGGGGATAATTTGGGGGGGCGAGGGACACAGCCCGGGGTCTCCCCCCTATGGGGCAGAGCAGGTCGTGGCTCAGGTCCCCCCAGTCTCTGCGCTTCTCCCTGGGGAGCCCTCAGCCCCCTGTCCCGCAGGACCGGGGCTCGGCTGATCCTCATGTGCCTTCCCTGTGCCCCCCACCTCTGTCCTCCTTGCAGGGGGACCCGTGTCCCCCTCTGTCCCTGGGTTTGGTGAGAAAAGGCATCGTACATCTCAGAGCTGCTCCTGCCGCCCCGAGCATTCTGTATGGGGGTCAGGCTGGGGGCAGCAGCGGTGACGCTCACACCGTCTCTCCGTGGTTTTTCTCGCTAGAAAAGTGGGGTTTGTCCCCCATTTCCTGAGCCTTGGCCACTTTCCACCTCTCCTCCTCCTCCTCCTCGTGCTGCAGCACGTCCCTGTCCCCGCTGCTCCTGTTACAGTTCCACAGCCCCTCTGTAGGGACCTTAGCCGTGCATGTCCATGTGTGTCCATCCCCGGCCGGGCTGACCGGTGACCCCGCTCCCCAACACAGGGTCGCCCCCAAGGATCCCAGCAGCACATGGAGCCCAGGGGACCATCCCCTCCCTGCTGGGGACCGGGGTCACATCCCGGGGACGCCGGCTCCTGCTCAGGTGGATTGAAACGTGTTTTGTCAGCTGGGACAACTCGCTAGACCTTTTTTTGTTGTTTTTCTTTTTTTGTAATGGTTTCTCCTGGTTTTTAGGGGGAAAAACAAAAAGACGACCCACAAATCTCAACTTGTATCTCGGAATGAAAGTATTAAATGTTTTCTTCTTTCTAACGGCTGCGTCCCCTCTGTGAGCGCACGTCCCTCAGCAGGATGTCCCCGATTCAGCGCCGAGCCCAGGCAGCAGCGCCGTGTCCCCAAGGCACCGTGTCCCCGAGCACACCAGCCACCTCTCAGGAACTGCTCTTTAATCAACTACCACTTCCACAAACAACTGAAAACCGAAACTCCCACCGTCACCACCACCCTCCCTCTGTCACCCCCGGGCCGGGGGGGCCGGGACCCCTCGGTTTTGCTCCCCGGAGCAGCGGGCGATGCCGCGTCCCCCAGCGCTGCCCCGTGCCAGGGGGTTGAGCCCCTGGGGCTGGATGGGCTGCTGAGCCCAGCCTGGGCACCTGGTCCATGTTGGGGGGTCCTGGTCCTTCAGCTGCTGAGCTTGAGGAGGCTGTAGATCTGCTCCAGGACGTGGGTGAAGCTCTGGTCTTTGGGGGTGCGGGAGGCCAGGGAGCCCTGAGATGGGGACACAACCCGGTTAATTAAGAGTCACAGAATCATTATGGTTGGAAAAGCCCCTCAAGATCAGAGTCCAACCATAACCCAGCCCTGTCCCTGCCCCATGTCCTGAGAACCTCATGTCCATCTGTCCAACCCTCCAGGGATGGTGACTCCAGCACTGCCCTGGGCAGCCTGTTCCAATGCCCCACAGCCCTTTGGGGGAGAAATTGTTCCCCAGATCCAACCTCAACCTCCCCTGGGGCAACTTGAGGCCGTTTCCTCTGCTCCTGGCGCTTGTTCCTGGGGAGCAGAGCCCGACCCCCCTGGCTCCAAGCTCCTTTCAGGCAGTTCAGAGATCAGAAGGTCTCCCCTCAGCTCCTGTTCTCCAGCTGAACCCCCAGGTCCCTCAGCCGCTCCCATCACACTTGTGCTCTAGAACTGAAAGTGAGGGGTGGGCGCCTGAGCTGACTCCCCCTCCTCACCTTCAGTTTGTCCAGGTAGGTCTGATCCTGACTCCACAGCTCCTGGAACTTCACCAGGTCGGGGGCTCCCTTGTAAAACTCCACCAGCAGCGTCTGGGGGGGTTAAGAGAGGGGGGGCTGCAGACACCGGGGCTGCCCCCTGCCCCAGCAGCACGGAGAAGGGACTGTCAGTGTCACCGGGGCTAACACCAAGGTGGGGACGTGTCCTTGCTGGGGCGGGTGGGGATTTTAGGCACACCCCCCCCCCCCCACGCTCACCATCTCCTGCAGGACATCATTGGTGAGGAACCCGTCCTGGATGTAGGTCACCTCCACCTCCATTGGGATGCCATAGTCATTGGGTCGTTGCTGGGGGACGGGAGAGTGGGGTCACCCCATGGCACTGAGACCACCCCATGGCATCGAGACCACCCCATGGCACTGGGGACACCCCCATTCCAAACACCCACCCCCCCAGGAACAGCAACCATTTACCTCTGGCGGCGGCATCACCCAAAAGGGCGTGATTTTGGACTCCACGCCAGGGTTCCCGTGGTAGTAGGGTCCTGGGGGTGAAAGACGGGGCTGACACGGGTACGGTGACAGCAGCCCTGGCCCCCCCGGCCCCCCAGTGCTGCTCTCACCGCAGATGAGCGCCAGGCAGGGCTGGAAGCCGTTGCCGCTGCCCTGCAGCTTGAGCTGATAATCCATCTGCGCATCGATGTCGTGCAGGGAGGGCAGCGCGGGGCCGAAGGGGTGGCTGTGGTACCAGCCCACCAGCGACAGCCCCCGCAGGAACAGGCTCTGGCAGATCTAGCGGGGGGTTAATGTTGTGGGACCCCCCCAAGACCCCCAGGGCCGTCCCCCAGGGCTGCTTTACCTCTTCCTCCACGGCACCGGCGGCTTCAGCATCGCCCAGGCGGGTCCGGCACGGGAACGCTCGCAGCACCGTCAACACTGCCGAGGGGGGTACAAGGGTACAGGCTCTGCCGCGGGCTGGGGGGGCCACCCAGCCAACCCGTGTCCCCCAGCCCACTTCTTACGCTGCGTGCTGGTGTCCCACCGCCCGCCCAGGTACCCCACCACTTCACTCCGCGTCAGGTGGCTGTGGAAATCCTAAAGGAAAAGGTTAAAATCAAACAGTTTGTTCCCAAAATGATGCTGGGGACACCCCCCACCTCCCTGCGGGTGTCCCCAGTACCATCGGGTGTCCCAACCCGTCCCCCGCCGGGGAGGGGACGCACCAGGAGCAGGAGGACGTTGCTGGAAATGGCCACGTTGAAGGGCTGGAACTTGTTGATGGCGGCGAAGGACGTGACCTCCACCAGGGTCTGGGGGCTCCTGGAAGAGCCGCAGCCCCCCCTGCCACAGCCGCCCCCCCACACCCGTGGGGCTGGCGGGGGCACCCGTGGGGTCCTTGTCACACCCTACCTGGCCGAGTCGCGGGTCCCCAGGGTGCAGTAGCGGACGGGCACCCGGGGTTTGCTCTCCAGGCTTTTCCCCGGGGGGCCATGATCTGCAAACCGCAATGTCCCATCACCACTGCCGGGCTGCCCGCAGTCCCCCAGGACCCCCCGTGTCACCTTACCCGTCCCCGCCAGCTCCGCCAGGCTCTTGCACTGCTGCTTCTTGCCCTTCTCCTCCGTTCTTTTGGCAGCTGCCGGCTCCGGCGCGGGCACCCGACCTTCCCTCGTCGCCTCCTCCTCTTCCTCCTCGGGCATCTCCTCCTCCTCGCCCTCGCTGGCCAGGCTCTGCGGGCAGCACCGGGCTGGCACCCACCCCCCACCCACACCAGGGGGGCACCCCAGGGTCCCCCCAACCCACCTCCTCGGCGGGCGGCGCGTTGGGCTGGTGTTTGCGGAGCCAAGCGGCTTTGTACTGGTCCAGCTTCTGGCCCTTGTACCGCACGGATGCCCAACCGCACCCCGACTTCTTGGCGGGGTTCACCAGGCGCTTGCAGTGGGTGGCCCAGGCGCTGGGCGAGTTGAAGACCTGGCCCGTCTCCTGCCACGTGATGGTCCCATCCGCACCCAGGTCCCCCACAAACTTCTTGCCCTGGGGAGTTTGGGGTGAGCAGGGAGGTCCCCTGTCCCCCATCCCTGTCCCCGACCCCGTGTCCCCCGCTCTCACCAGGTAGTAGATGGAGAGGACGCCGCGGGCCGGCTCCAGGAGCCCGTCGCGGAGCAGCACGCGGAGGGTGATGCCGCGGCGGGTGAGCACGGCCCCCCGCGTGCCCCCTGCCTCCTTGGCGCCGCTGCCCCCGTCCGGCTCGGTCTCTGCCTCGTCCAGCCCCGGCTCCAGCTCGTCCTCGTCCTCCTCCAGCTCGTCCCCACCGGGGGAGGCGGCCGCCAGTGCTGCGGGAGGGGACGCGCCATGCGGGGGGTGCGCACCCATGGGTGTCCCTCCGAGAGCACCCTTGGGTCCTCAGCCAAGGGAGGACACTGCAGATGGGGACACTGGGATAGGGATGTGAAGGGACATGGGGACTGGAAGGTGTGGACGTGGGGACACAGCAGCAACGACACAGGAAGATGGGACACAAGGGGGACAGACACAGGGACATGAGGACTCAGGGATGGGGCAGCGGGGGACATGTGGGGGTGTGAGGCCACGGGGACACAGCGAGAGTGAACTGGGGCACATGGGGACGTGGCCGGGGGACACAGGGACACAGGACGAGGTTCTCCTGGCCCAGCAGGTGCCCAGAGCCCGGTCTGAACCCAGCGGGGTGCAGGGGGCACACGGGGCCCCTGGGGGAGCGCAGCCCCCGCCCCGCTGCCCGCGGGTGTCCCGGGGTGTCCCCAGCCCCTCCCCGCGGGTGTCCCCAACCCCTCCCACCCTCACGGGTGTCCCCATTCCCACCCCCACGGGTGTCCCGCGGTGTCCCCAGCCCCGCGCCCGCGGGTGCCTCGTGCCCCGAGGGTCCCGCGTGTCCGCGCACACGCGCGTGTTTGTGTGTGCGCGCGCGCAGGTGCACAAGCGTGTGCACGGTCGGGGGGGGGGGGGCGGCGGGTGGTGCGCGCAGGTGCATGTGCGCGCGCGTGCGCGTGACCCGCCAGCGTGCGTGCGCGCGCGGCGCGCGTGTCCCGGCCGGTGCGCGTGTCGGTGCGCGCCCGGTGCGCGCGCCCGCCGGTACCTGCCATGATCCGCTCGCGCCGCTCCCGCCTCCCCCGGTGCGCGCGGCAGCGGCGGCGCCACGTGACGGGGCGGCCCCGCCCCGCTCGGGGGGGTTGGGACGGACACCGGCACCGGGCGGGGGGGGAACAGCCCCGCACCTGCCGCACCGGGGGGACACACGGGGACACCGACCCGCCCCGCGGCCGCGCCCCGCCCGGGGACGCTCCCCGCTGCCTTTCCCCGGTGCCCGCAGCCATGCGGGGGGTGCGCACCCGTGGGTGTCCCTCCAAGAGCGACCTTGGGTCCTCGGCCAAGGGAGGACACTGCGGATGGGGACACCGGGACAGGGATGCAAGGGACGTGGGGACAGGAAGATGTGGATATGGGGACACAAGCAGCGAGGACACAGGAAGATGGGACACAAGGACGCCCGGGGACACCCCCCGCTGCCTTCCCCCGGTGCCCGCAGCCCGGGAGGGGCCGGCCCGGCAGCACCTGCGGCGGGCGGAGCCACCGCCCCGGCGGGACCGACCCCGGCCCAGCTGCGGGGCTCCGCGGAGAGGCGGGAGCAGGGGGGCGGCACCCTTCGGGACCGCGACCCAGCATCCCGGCACCGACCCCCGGGTGCCGGTAGCTGCCCTCGGCACCCCCTGGCACCGACCCTCCGGCACCGACCCCACCCGGTTCTCTCCGCCGCTGCGTCCCCGCAGCGCCCGGTGCGCCGGTCCCGGTGTCCCCGCAGCCCCCGGTGCGGTGCCGAGTCCCCTCCCACCCCGGGGCTACCGGAGGGTCCCGACCCGGCTGTGCGCACCTTGTGGGGGGTCAGGGACCACGAGGTGCAGGATCCCCGGGACTGGGACCCCTCGTGGCCCCCCCCCGAGGCTGTGGAGACACCCCTGGGCTGGGAAACCCAGGGTCGGCACCCCCAGATGGGACCCCCGTGCTTGGGAGCTGCTTGGGGGGGCACCCCCAGCCTGGTACCGCTGGCAATGGGGACAAGTGGTGGAGCAGGGGCGGTCCCTTTGAGGTGAGGGGGTGGGAGGGAGCCTGGATCCCCCCACGGTGCAGGTGTGGTGGGGGAGCTGCCAAGAAGCTGCAGCTGCACCGAGCGTATTGAGGACTGATGGGTGCCAGCATGGGGGGGCCAGTGCCCCCCACTTTGTGCCAGGAACCGGCTGGGACAGTGGTGCCCCCTCCAGGGTGGCACTGAAAAGGGGGGTGCGAGTGGCACAGCTCCGTCTGGGGCAGCAATGGAGCCCCCAAGCTATATATTTGGGACACCCCACCCCAAATAAAGGCACTGCCCACACCCCCCAAAAAACCCCTTCCGCACCTTGGTGCCCCCCATGCCCCAGCCACCACCACGTCACACCTACATCCCAATTTATTCTTCAGGCCAGAAGCAGCTCTCAGTGGTGGGGGGGACGTGCCCAGCCCGGTGCCAGCAATGGAGGGGGGGGTGGCACGGAGCTGGGGGGGTTCAGCTGGCGGGGTCACGGGTGCTGCTGCACCCCAGCTCTGGGGGTGGCACAGCCCTGCCAGCACAGCGCATGTGGAAAAGGGGGCTTGGGGGGGTACATTCAGTGCTCTCGCCTGGGGTGCCCGGGGGGGGCACGGCTCTAGGGCAGGCTGGCGTTGGAGCTGCTGGCCGTGCTGTTGCGTTTCTGGAGACATTTCACAGCGCTGGGCACCTGCAGACCCGAGGTGACGTGGAAGCTGCCGCACCAGACCTGTGGGCACAGGAGAGTGGCTGGGCTGGAGGGGCTGCCACAGGGTTGGGGGGCTCAACCCTCCTGCCAGCAGCCCCCCGGGAGCTGCCCAGCCCCGCCGGCCCCGTACCGTGAAGGCGGGCAGCACCGGCTGCGTGAACTTGGCCTTGAAGGTGTGGAGCAGCTGCTTGGTCCTGGCATTGTAGAAGGACAGGAAGCCTGTGGGCACAGGGGTGGGGCATGGAGGGGGTCACAGGTGGGCACAGAGCTTGCAGACCCCCAGTGTGGTGTCCATGGAGGTGGCAATGGCCATGGTGGACACCCAGGTTCCCACAGTGGTGGCAATGCCCATGGTGGACATCTTGGTGTTGATGGTGGTGGCAATGGATGTACTGGTATCCATGGCGGTGGCAATGCCCATGGTGGACACCCTAGTGCCCATGGTGGTGACAATCCCCATGGTGGACATCTTGGTGTCCATGGTGGTGGTAATGCCCATGACTGACACCCTAGTGCCCATGGTGGTGGCAGTGCCCATGCTGGACATCTTGGTGTCCATGGTGGTGGCAATGCCCATGACTGACACCCTAGTGCCCATGGTGGTGGCAGTGCCCATGCTGGACATCTTGGTGTCCATGGTGGTGGTAATGCCCATGACTGACACCCTAGTGCCCATGGTGGTGGCAGTGCCCATGCTGGACATCTTGGTGTCCATGGCGGTAGCAATGCCATGGTGGACACCCAGGTTCCCACACTGCTGGCAATGCCCATGGTGGACACGCTGGTATCCGTGGTGGTGGTGGCAGTGCCCATGGTGGTAGCAGTGCCCATGTGGATATCTTGGTGTCCATGGAGGTAGCAATGGATATACTGGTGTCCATGGTGGTGGCAATGCACATGATGGACACTGTAGTGCCCATGCTGGTGGCAGTTCCCATGGTGGACATGGTGGTGGCCATGGTGGTGGCAATGCACATGATGGACACTGTAGTGCCCATGCTGGTGGCAGTTCCCATGGTGGACATGGTGGTGGCCATGGTGGTGGCAATGCCCATGGTGGACACCCAGGTTCCCATGGTGGTAGCAATGCCAATGGTGGACATGCTGGTGGCCATGGTGGTGGTAATGCCCATGGAGGACATCCAGGTTCTCATGGTGGTGGCAATGCCCATGCTGGTGGCCATGGTGGTGGCAATGCCCACAGTGTTGGCATCCCCTGCACCCACCCCCAACGCTGCCTGTCTCCCAGCCCATCCTGCACCCACCTTCGTGGAAGTTGCAGTAGACGCCGATGCAGTCGGGCACGGGCACGTCCAGCACCTTGGCCTTGTTGGCGTGCTTGGCGCTGAAGCTGACCTGCAGCCAGTTGTTGAGGTGGAGGCACCAGGAGGCCGAGGTCTTGCCCAGCTGATCGAACTTGCCCAGGCTGCGATACGCCACCCCCACGCCGAAAGCTTTGCTGTCCCGGTCGTACCGCACCTCCCAGTAGTGATCGTCACCGTCGATCAGCGTGTCACCTGCGGGCACGGGGCACGGCTCTGCCTGCTGCACCCACGGGTGCCACATCCTGTCCCCAGCTCCACCAGGTCCCTCTGGGTGACCTGTGCCTCAGGTTGCACCAGGGGAGGTTGAGGTTGGATCTGGGAACAATTTCTTCCCCAAAGGGCTGTGGGGCATTGGAACAGGCTGCCCAGGGCAGTGCTGGAGTCACCATCCCTGGAGGGCTGGACAGACGGACATGAGGTTCTCAGGACATGGGGCAGTGCCAGGATGGGTTATGGTTGGACCTCAATGATCTTGAGGGGCTTTTCCAACTCAAATGATTCTGCGATTCTCTACCCACCTACATCACCCCTTGCACCCTCAGGGTCACCCTCTTCCCTCCTGCACCCCGGGGTGCCTGCAGGGCCCCCCCCAGCACCCATTGGGTGTCCCCAGCTCTCACCCAGCACCGTGTAGGACTCAGCGGTGAAGCGATCTCTGCCCCCGCGCCCTGAGGTCATCCTCTTGGGCGACTGCACCACCCTAGGACAGACACCAGCATGGAGAGGTGGGTCGGCATCACCCGGGGGGAGCGGGGACAACACTGGGGTGACAAGGGGGAGTGACATTACCTGGCAGGTGAGTTGGCGGGCGAGGCCGTCCTGCCCTTGCCGTCTTTCTCGCGCGCTTTGACGTCCTGCACCTTCCCCCCCGTGGCGTCCCACTCCACGCTGAGCTCCTCCACCCGCAGGTTCTGGTGGCACGTGGTGGCATCCAGCCGAAACATGAACGCTGGGGACAGCCACCGTCAGCGCGTGGCCCCCAGCCCCAGGGGTGTCAGAGCCCTGCCACACTTGGGAAGGGGTGGCACAAGGGGTGACGTGTCCCCTGCCACCTGCCTGGTACCCACCTCTTGTTTCCAAAGTGACCGGCTCGGAGAACTCGCCCGCCACAGCCTTGTTACATGCCCGGACCCGAAAATTCATGTATTTCATGTCAAACTTCAGCCCTGTGGGCACAGCAGGGTCACAAAGCAGAGCAAGGGATGGGGGCACTGTGGCCCCCATGTCCCCTACAAAGCCTGGCACAACCCCAGACCCCCGCCACCCACGGCGCCCTGGCTCATTTGGGGCTGGTTTTGCCCCTGCCGTGCCCTCACCGGACAGGGTGTACTCGGTGTTCTTGATGCCCTCGACCACCATCCAGGGCTGGTCCTCCTTGGCGCGGGGGGGCCCCTCGAAGTTGGTTTTGCGATACTCCAGCACGTAGTGGTCGATCTTGCTGTCCTCGTCGGGCATCCTCCAGGCCAGCGTCACACAGTTATCGGCCACCAGCGACTCCGCCAGGTCGATCTCGGGGGTGCTGGGCACTGCCCATGGGAGCAGCCATGCCAGAGTGCCCCCCCGCCCCTGCTGCAGCCCCACTGCCAGCCAGGGTGTCCACAACAACCGCCCCTGCACCCCGGATCCCGCCCTGGGGACCCCAAACCTGCCCCTCATCCCTCCAACCCAGCACCTTCTTGCCCCTCTGGGTGGGGGCACCCCAGACCTGGCACCCCCAGCTCCTCACCCCCTCCCCTGGCATCCTTAAACCCTGGACCCCCATCCTCGTGCTGTCCCTTTGCCAGGTTGGCACAGCCCCCTGTGTCCCCAGCACCAGCCTTCCCTTGCACCCACTGTGCCCTGTCCTCCTGTGTCCCCATGTCCCCGTCACCCGCGGGTGATACCTGGCAGGAAGGCGAGGGCCTGGAGCAGGCGACGTTCCTGGGCAAAATCCACCATCAAGTGGCTCATGTTGTCGCTCACCTTGGCCTTGAGTGAGAGGCGGAAGGCGGGTGCCATTGTCACACTGCATGGGGGAGGACACAGGGACAAGGGTCAGTGGGGATGGGAGCCAGACACCCACCCAGCCCTGACTGCCCGCCCCAGCACCCACGGGGCCACCCGCCCTGGCTGGGAGAAGGGTGGGAGTTAGTGGGACGGGGGGGCATGGGGGTGCCGTACCTATCCTTGATCTGTTTGGCAGCCTTGCGAGCGCAGAGGAAAAAGAGGAGGAAACAAAAAAGCAGATAAGAGAGCAGCGCCAGGAGCCAGCGCAGTGCAGCGTGGCTGGGCCCCCCACCCCAGTGCCACAGCGTCCCCACGGCGGTACCCAGCAGCACGGAGTCCTTGCAGAGGTACCCCATGGCACAGCATCCCTGCATCCCCACAGCATTACCCCATGGCACAGCATCCCTGCATCCTCACAGAGTTATCCCACAGCACAGCACCCCTGCATCCCCACAGTGTCACCCCACAGCACAGCATCCCTGCATCCCCACAGCATTACCCCATGGCACAGCATCCGTGCATCCTCACAGAGTTATCCCACAGCACAGCCTCCCCACAGTGTTACCCCACAGCACAGCATCCCTGCATCCCCACAGCATTACCCCATGGCACAGCATCCCTGCATCCTCACAGTGTTACCCCACAGCACAGCATCCCTGCATCCCCACAGTGTCACCCCACAGCACAGCATCCCTGCATCCCCACAGTGTTACCCCACAGCACAGCATCCCTGCATCCCCACAGAGTTATCCCACAGCACAGTCTCCCCACAGTGTTACCCCACAGCACAGCACCCCTGCATCCCCACAGAGTTATCCCACAGCACAGCATCCCTGCATCCCCACAGAGTTATCCCACAGCACAGCATCCCCACAGTGTTACCCCACAGCACAGCATCCCTGCATCCCCACAGTGTTACCCCACAGCACAGCATCCCTGCACCCCCACAGTGTCACCCCACAGCACAGCATCCCTGCATCCCCACAGAGTTATCCCACAGCACAGCATCCCCACAGTGTTACCCCACAGCACAGCACCCCTGCATCCCCACAGAGTTATCCCACAGCACAGTCTCCCCACAGTGTTACCCCACAGCACAGCATCCCTGCACCCCCACAGTGTCACCCCACAGCACAGCATCCCTGCATCCCCACAGTGTTACCCCACAGCACAGCATCCCCACAGTGTTACCCCACAGCGTTACCCCACAGCACAGCATCCCTGCATCCCCACAGAGTTATCCCACAGCACAGTCTCCCCACAGTGTTACCCCACAGCACAGCATCCCTGCATCCCCACAGTGTTACCCCACAGCACAGCATCCCTGCACCCCCACAGTGTCACCCCACAGCACAGCATCCCTGCATCCCCACAGAGTTATCCCACAGCACAGCATCCCCACAGTGTTACCCCACAGCACAGCACCCCTGCATCCCCACAGAGTTATCCCACAGCACAGCATCCCCACAGTGTTACCCCACAGCACAGCATCCCTGCACCCCCACAGTGTTACCCCACAGCACAGCACCCCTGCATCCCCACAGAGTTATCCCACAGCACAGCATCCCCACAGTGTTACCCCACAGCACAGCATCCCTGCACCCCCACAACGTTACCCCAGAGCACAGCATCCCTGCTGTGGTACCCAGCAGCACAGCATCCCTGCATCCCCAACCACAGTAGCCCCATGGCACAGCACCCCATACACCCGCTGGTGTCCCCCGTGTCCCTGCCATGGTGTCCCTTTGTCTTGGGAGAAAGGGGGCACCTGGCAGCTCTGGGATCTCCCCAGGGGGTCTCCATGCTTCCCCCAGCCCCACAGCCAGCCCAGTGTTGCCCCCATGCCCAGCACAGAAAGAAAGGAGGGTGCAGCATCAAGTGGCCAGCAAGGGGGAGTCAAGACACCCCCAGCATGGTGGGCAGCTGGACAGGGACACCCCCTGTGCCAGTGGGGACGCACCTGGGAGAAGTCATGGTGGTTGGCCGTCCCCAGGGCCTGGTTGGCCGCCTCCAGCAGCTCCTCCGAGCTCTCCAGGGCCTTGGCACATGCTGCCAGCTGGGCCTGGGGAGGGAACAGGGACAGCGGTGGGTGAAAGTGACAGTGGGGGGGACACACACGCAGGGTGGGTGCTGACCTGCAGCTCGTAGGTGCGGCTGGCGCGGTCCTGCTTGATCTTCATCAGCATCTCCTCCTTCAGCTCGTCCAGCAGCGTGTACAGCGACTGGAACTCGCCCTCCAGGTCCTCTTGCACCCGCGACGAGTTCGCCTGGTGACAACGCATCAGCGGGTGCCCCCCCACCCAAGAGTGTGGAACGGGGGGCCTGGGGGGGGTCCCCGGTACCTCCACATTCTGCATCATCTGCTTGAGGGAGTAGATGAAGTTCTGGATCTCCTCATTCTTCACGGCCAGGGTGGTGATGATCTTCCGCAGCCCCTCCTGCCCGGCCCCCCGCCCGCGGTCAGCACCCCCGGCCCCACCTCGGCTCCCGGTCCCTCCCGGGGCCCGGTGGTGCCAGGCGCCGCGGGGGGGGCTGTGCCGGCATGGCGGGAGCGGGATGACTTGGCAAGTGTGGGAGTGCGGAGTGGGGGCAGCGAGGGGGCACAGCTCTGCACCCCCTGCCCCCCTCCATCACCCCTGGCCCCCTCCATCCCCCTGCACCACTTCACCCCTCCTGCCCCCCTCCCTCCCGCACCCCTCCATCCCTCCCTCTCCATCCCTTCTGCACCCTCCATCCCTCCCTCTCCATCCCTTCTGCACCCTCCATCCCTCCTGCCCCGTCCCTCCTGTCCCCCTCCATCCCCCCTGCACCCCTCCTTCGCCATCTCTAACCCCTCCATCCCTCCTTCCTCCAGATCTTCATCCCCTCCTCCTCCATCCCTCCCTCTGCATCCTTCCTTCCTTCCCTCCCTCCTTCCTTCCTCCATCCCCGTTCTCCATCCCTCTCCTCTCTCCATCCCTCCATCCGCGCTCTCCCTCCCTCCCCGGCCCGTCCCGGCCCCACCTGGTCGCCCATACCGGGCCGGCCCCGCCGCCGCTCGGCCCCGCCGACACCAACAAAGGGGGAGCGGCGCCCCCGGCCCCGCCCCGCCCCGCCCCGCCGCGGGGCACGACAGGAAGTGTAGTCCGGTCACCAGGACCGCGGGGCGTGGCCGTGGGCGTGGCAATGGGCGTGGCCGTGTCCCAGGGCACCGCCCCGCGCTGGGAGATGGAGTCCGTGGGAAGCGTGGGGGGACCCGCCGGCCCCGAGCCTGAGTGTCACCCCCGGGAACACGGGGACCCCGCGGGTTTGGGGATCCCCCCACCCCAGGGCAGATGCACCTCTGGGCCCCCATGGATGCAGCGTAGGAGCCGCAGGGATGGTGGGAGGCGGGGTACGGCCACACAGAGCGGGGGCTGTCCCAGTGCGGGACCCATGCCACAGCATCACAGTCACAGAATGTCAGGGGTTGGAAGGGACCTGGAAAGCTCATCCAGTGCAATCCCCCCATGGAGCAGGAACACCCAGCTGAGGTTCCACAGGAAGGTGTCCAGGCGGGTTTGAATGTCTGCAGAGAAGGAGACTCCACAACCTCCCTGGGCAGCCTGGGCCAGGCTCCGCCACCCTCACCCCGAACAAGTTTCTTCTCAAATTTCAGTGGAACCTCCTGTGTTCCAGTTTGCACCCATTGCCCCTTGTCCTGTCACTGGTTGTCACTGAGAAGAGCCTGGCTCCATCCTCCTGACACTGCCCCTTTCCATATTGATCCCCAGGAATGAGTCCCCCCTCAGTCTCCTCTTCTCCAGCTCCAGAGCCCCAGCTCCCTCAGCCTTTCCTCACACGGGAGATGCTCCACTCCCTTCAGCATCTTTGTTGCATCTTCACTCTCCCAGTGAGTCCACGCTGGGTCCCCAGCCTGCCTTGGGCTCAGGGTGTGTCACACCACGGGGGGGTCCCAGTGAGGGTCCCCAGGTGGGATGTCCCTGTACATGGGGCCAGGCTGAAGGTGTCTCCAGCTCCCTCACCTGGGGGGGGAGCCCAAGGCGGTGCTGTCCCCTGTCCTTGCTCCAGATGGTGTCCCCATCCATCCCCATCATTGTCGCTGTCACCCTCCCCTAATCTGCGTGGTGCGGTGGGGTGACAGGAAGCCGTGGTGTCACAGCGAGACACAGCCTGGGTGACGAGGGACTGGGAGGCTTTGGGGAAAGCGACACTCTGGGGACAAGGCCAGCTTGCGGACAGGGACCCTTCAGGGAGAGGCACGCCCTGGGGACACAGCCCCTCCGGGCAGGGTGGCTGGGCTGGCGCAGGGATGTGGGGGCTCGGGGTCCTCATCCCCCTCCTTGGCGGTGAGTGGGTGACAGGGTTGGCTGGGGCGACAGAGGGGACAGTTCCTGGGACGCTGTGGCCAGGCTGTGGGGTTGGGGACAGGGCATTTGGGGGACACCGGGGAGACACGGGGCTGATGGCTGGGGCAAGGGGGCTGCTGGGGACATCTGTCCTGGGGGGGAGACCAGAGAGGGGCTGGTAACACAGAGGGAGGGACAGACACGGGGACAGGATGGGGATGGGTGGGTGGACAGGGGCGGGTGACATGGCTGTGGCAGGAGGACAGGACAGAGGGAATGCGGATGGGTGGGGGGACAGAATGGGGTCAGATAGCACATGTGGGGACAGAGGTGTGGGGAGAGGCTGGGAACAGAGGGACATGCGCATGCATCAGAGACGGGGGACATGCAGGCAGCTAAGGTGGCTCCCGGTCCCCGAGGTGCATGGGTGGCCCTGGGGACTACAGGAGTGGCAGGTGACACCCCCCATGACCCCAGTGCTGTCCCCCGCAGTGGGCGCCCTGCAGGTGAGACAGGACCAGGAAGAGGTGCAGGTGATGGTAGGTGACGAGGTGGCCCTGGGGTGCCGGGTGCTGGTGGCTGAACCCTGGGACCTGCTGCGGCTGGAGTGGGTGAGGGACATGGCACACGGGGTGCTCTGTACCACCCGCCTGCGCCCCACCACCCCTGTCCCCTCGTCCACCTGTGCCCCCCGCCTCTGCCTGGCCTGGGACCCCCCCTGTGCCACCCTCAGTGTTCTCCAGGCGCAGGGGAATGACACCGGGCGCTACCTCTGCCGGGTCACCCTCGAGATCCCCCGTCTCGGCACGGCCACCGGGAACGGCACCCTGCTCAATGTCACCGCAGGTACACGGGGGGGTCCGTGCTCTTCCCCTGCTCCCTGGGGACTTTTGGGGGGTCCCTGAGACACAGTGTCACCTTGGGGTCCCTGGAGGGAGATGCCTGGTGGGTTTGGGGGGGCCACAGTGCAGGAGGGATGGGGACAGCAATGGGGACAGTGACAGTGACAGGGACATCCCTGACTGCTCTCCTCTCACCACCAGCGGCTGATGGAGGACATCACACAGGTAAGCGTGTCCCTGCTGTCCCCACTGTCCCCTCCATCCTGGCACCAAGGGGGTGGCCCCAGCTGCACGTTCTTGCAGGGCTTGTGTGGGGACTGGGTTGGGCCCTGGGGGGCACAGCCCTGCTCCTGGGGCTGGTCCTCCTCAGCCACCGGCGCTGGCGCAGGGACTCAGGTAACCCTGTCCCCAAACACCCTGTCCCAAATACCCCATCCCCATTTCTCCCCGTTCCTCCAAATACCCTCAAGCCCCTCTCTCCCCCCCACCAGATACCCCTGTGCCCCCCTGCCCCATGTACCCCCATCTCGGGGGCCAGGACTGGCCATGTCCAGCTCTGTGCCCCCCCAACACCCATCGCCCCCCCAGAAACAAACATCTACATGAACACACTGCCCTCCTTGGCTGGGGGCCCCAAGAAGCTGTCGCCACCCCACACAGTGATGGAGAACAGCATGTATCGGGGGGGGTTGCGGGGGACATGGGGCCCCCCCAGCACCCCCCGACCCTGAGCTGGTCCCCAGTGTGTCACCAGCCTTGGGGGGGCGGGGCGAAACACCCCCCTGGTTCTGCATTTCTGCAGGAAATCCCCCAAAAAACCTGTTTTGCAGCATCCTGCCACCCCTCTCTGTGTCTCCCATGCGGCGCCCACAGCACCCCCCACATCCGGTGCCCCCCCGGTGCACCCAGCCTGTCCCGCCGGGTGTGGGTCGGTAGGGGTGGGGCAGAAGGCTCCAGGGCCCCCCCGCTCTGTTTCGGGGAAGTCACTCTGTGGTCTGGTGGCCTGGTTTTGTGTCAGCACCCAGCACGCGATGCCTGCACCCCCCAGTATGGACCCCCCGGGGGGGCCAGTGTCACTGTTCTCCCCATGCTTTGTGGGCGAGCTGGTGTGAGGTTGGTGGCGGGTGACTCTGAGTAGTGTCATCTTCACACTTTGTCCCCAAGGCCAGGACCTGCAGTGGGGTGGGGTGGACATCCAGATCCCCCCCTACTCCTTGCCTGGACATCCCAGGGGGTGGTGGGAGGGGGCACAAGGGCAGGAAACCACACGGAGGGAACACGATGGGACCAGGAGTGCGGCCACCATGCTGTATCCCGGCCACACCATAGAGCTGAGCCCCAAGACAGACCAGAGCGTCGCCATGTCTAGGGACTGCACATCGGCCTTTAATGGGAGGGTTCACTGTGGGACTGCGGGGGCAACAGCGGGGGGCTCACAGGGGCTGCACAGCCACGGGGTAGAGCAGGGAGAGGTGCCGGGCACCGCGGACGGGCAGCGCCCGCGCCGTGTAGTGGCGCACGGCCTCGGGCACTGAGGGGAAGGCGGCCCCGGCGCGGCCCAGCATGAAATGCTGCTCCCGGGTCCGCGTCAGCTTCACGTGCACGAAGCCGTGGCTGCTCCTGTGGGCAGGGAGGGGAAACTGAGGCACACGGCGCATGACCTGGCTGCACACGCACGTGCACGTCGATGCGGACGACGGGAACACGTGGATGCAAGCACCGTCCTCACAGCCCAGCCCCTCTGCCAGGGCACCCCTCCAATGGACCCCCAATGCCTGGGTTGTCACCAGGGTCATTCTGGTGTGCCCAACCCCTCACCTGAGCGAGAGCGAGTAGTCGTCGGGGCTCGTCTCGCAGTCCCGCACCAGGAAGCTGCCCTCGCGGCACAGCGCCAGCAGCGTCTCGGCGCCTGCCCGCCCGATGGGGCCATGGTACCACCTGCATGGTGGCACATGTCACCCCAGCGTGTGGCACCCCGGAATGTGGCACACTGCCACACAGCACTGGGACCTCAGGACCCATCTGCACCATGAGGCACCCTCCACCCCATGGGGACCCATCCATGCCATGGGGCACCCAACCACATCAAAGGGACCAACCATGGATGGGACACCCTCCACCACATGGGGACCCATCCATGCCATGGGGCACCCAACCACATCAAAGGGACCAAAGATGGATGGGACACCCTCCACCTCATGGAGACCCATGCATGCCATGGGGCACCCAACCACATCAAACGGACCAACCATGCCATGGGGTACCCAACCACATCAAAGCGACCAACCACAGATGGGACACCCTCCAACCCCTGGGGACCCATCTATGGGGGACCCTCCACCCCACAGGGCTGTCCCCATGCAACAGGATGTTGATGTCACCCTGTGGAAAAGGGACCCACAGACTCACGCTTGCTTCTCCAGGGGCAGCGAGGTGTCCACGTGCCTGGGGCTGGGGGGACACCCTGGCCTGGCACCTGCGGGGGGTCGGGGGGACCGTGGCAGCTGCCGGGACAGGCTGGGGGAGCGCTCGGGGCTCTCAAACTGCACTGCAGGGACCAAGTGCGGGGTGTCACCTCACTGCAGGGTCCCAGCACCCTTGAGGAACATCCCAGATGTCCCCAGCATGGCTCTGCCCTGCTGAAGTGTGTCACATTGCAGCACCCAAGGGTGCTGGGGGATGCTGGGGGACCCCAGGGTGTCGCCGGGACGCTGTCACCTGCGAATGCCCGCGAGATGTGATCCTTCTTCCACTCCCAGGGCTGGTCGTACTCGTCGGCCGGGCGCTCGTCGTCGCGGGGCAGGCGGCTCTTGCGGGTGGTGGGCACCCCCGGGCCCTCCCCCGCCGTCTCCCACTCCTCGTAGGGGGTGTCGTAGAGCTGGGGTCCCCGCCGCGGCTTCACCCGCCGGCCCTCGCCCTGCCATGGGCACCCTGGGGACAGGCAGGGCTGGGACACACGGGGGGGACAGGACGGGTGGGAGCACCCTGGTCCTGGGTCCCCCCTCCCAGGGCTGGGTGCTGGGGGGTGCGCAGGGTGCCACCCACCTGTGGCCTCGCTGGGCTCCTCGCAGCCACTCTCGGGCGCCGGGTCCTGCTCCTCCTCAAAGGGCTCCGAGTACTCACTCTCACCAGGGCCCTGCAGGTGGGTGCCCTGGGTGGGATGACACCCCCACTGCCCCCCCACAGGTCACCAGTCCCTGTGTCCCCTCCCTGGGACCCTGCAGGCTCCCCCAGGTCCCCAATATGGGTGTCCCCAGCCCTTTCTGTGCTCCCTTCCACCTGATCCCTTTGTCCCCATTCCCCTCTCCCAGTGACCCTGCCACCCCCAGCCCTCCCCCCATTTCCCTCTCCCAGTGACCCCAGGTCCTCCCTCGGGTGCTCCACGGCTCCCCCGACCCCTTGGCTCTCCCCGGTCCCCCGCGGTACCCCCGGTCCTCCCCAGTCCCTCTCGGTCTCCCCCCGTTGTCCTCCCCATCTCCCCCGGTCACCGCTCTCCATCCCCCCCGCTCTCTCCTGTGTGCCCCACTCGTTCCTCCCCGGTGCCCCCCGGTTCCCCTCCGCAGCCCGCACCCCCTCTGCCCCACTGCACCCCCGCTCCCTTCGCCGCCCTCCCCGGTGCCCGCGCTTCCCCCGGGTCCTGCCCCGGTGCGTCCCCCCCACGGCGTCCCCGCGGTGCCCCCCGCTCCTACCTGCTCCAGCCGCCGCGGGCCGCCCCCCGGCCCCGCGCCCCCCACCCGCACCAGCCGGTGCCGCGGAGAAGCAGCGGGGCCGCGCAGGGCAGCGCCGGGGGGCGCTCCGGGGGGGACTCCGCTCCCGGGGCCGGTGGAGCGGCGCTCGCCGCCGCTGTAGTCGGGCTGGGGCGGGCGGGGGGGGGGAGCGCCGGGCCCCCCGGCCCAGGTACTCCCGAAGCCACTTGGCCATGGCGGGGCCACCCGGCACCGGGAGCGCGGGCGCGCCGGGACCCCCCCGCGCCGCCAGGAGCCGCTTTGTGTCGCCGCCGCGCGCGGCACGGACCGGAGACCCCGGCGCCCCCCCCCAAACCCCCGCTCCGCACCCGCCTCACGGTGGGGGGCGACACCCACCGGGGGATGTCGGGAGGATGGAGGGCACTGGGGGCAACGCGGGGGACAAGGGACACGCCGGGAGCCCCGCGGGGGGCACCGGGAAGGCTGCTCCAGACCCCACCCCGCGGTGACCCCCCCCCCAAGTGACACCGGGACGGTGGCACTGGGGGAAGTGGGGGTCACCGGAACCCCCCGAGCCCTTCGGGCTCCTGGAGCTGCCCCCGGAGGGGTCGGGGCACAGGGAAAGAGCTGGGAGGGGGTTGAACCCGGGGGCTTTGGGGAGAACATGGAGCCCCCCCAGCTGCAGGGTCACCCACACCCCCCCAGAAAGCTCGTCAGGGAGGACCCTGCCGCCCCTCTGACCTGGGGGAGCAGCAGGGACCACATTGGGGGGGCAGGAGGACAGGGACCCCCCAGCTGTGCCCTGACTTGGCTCTTTGTATTGTGTTCCCAGAACAAAGGTTCCTCTCCCGGGATCCTGGGCCGGTACCTGGGGGTGCAGGGAGCTGGGGGGGCACATGTGCAGGACACACCTTGGGGGGAACACAGGGACCCCTGGTTTTGCCATCCCCATAAAGTCCTCCCACCAGACACCCCCCGCCCTGCTTCCAACACACACCCCAGGGCCAAGCCTGACACCCAGCATTAATATTTGAAGAGGCTAATTATGAAGCACGTGTGAGGAATGCTAATTGGGATGGGGGGGGGCTGCCTTTTCTTCTCAGTGCTCAGAAACACCCCACCAGCCCATGGCCTGAGAGGCACTAGTGAGGCTCTGAGAGTGGGTTAATTAGCGAGGAACTAATTAAGAGGTGGGTGCTGTGGTAAGGAGAAAGCTAATGGACATACTGAGAAGAGCCCTATGCTGGGCCCTGCTTTGGGCAGGTGGGCACCCCAGCGTGGGTCAGTTTTTCTGGGTGGAGGCCGTGGGGCTGCCCCTGCCAGCCCCCCACTCGGGACCCGCTGCCCGTGTACAAACTGCTGCTCTAGAAGACGAAGACACAACTGGCTCTGACACATCCCATTTATTATCGGGCCGCGGCTGCCGGCGAGCTGAGCGAACCCCAATGGTGAGGAGGGGTCTGTCACCAAACTGCTGGGGACAGCGGGGGCGTGGGGGACCTGGGCAGGGGAGGGAGGCTGGTGGCAGCCCAGTCCCCGCAGCGTGGGGATGGATGTGCCTCCCGAGTCCATGTTGCAGAACGTGTCACCTCTAACAGCAAAACAACAGGGGATTTTGGCTCATGGGGCAGGATCTGAGCCCCACAGTGGGGTCAGGAGACACCCAGGGCCAGCAGAGTGGTGGTGGGTCCTCCTGCGGCAAAAGAGGGGTGACAAGCTCTTGCCTGCCCCTGCGGGGACACAGGGCAGGGCGGCAGGAAAGCCCCAAGGTCCCTTTATTGCCATGGGAGGGTGAGGAAGTCACACATCGCAGCCCAGGGATGACCAGCATGGGGGTGAGTGCAAAACAGACAAAATACACAGTTCCAGCCTTATGGGTGTGTGACTGGGACACATTGTGCTCTGGGGATGGCTGGACACTGGGTTTGGGCACAGCCAGCCTGGGACAGCGTCAGGGCTTTCATCTGCAACGCAGCAGCGATACCCTCCACTGAGGAAGCCAACTTCTCCTCCGGGTTCGCTCTGCGGGGTCCTCGCCCGTGTTGGAGGATGGGCGCACACCCTGGGCCGGGCAGGTGACAACGTGCGGACTCCAGATGGCCTGGAACCCCCGCTGGGTGCGATGGCTGCCCTGCCAGCTCTGCGCCGGGCTCTGGAGAGCAGCTGCTGCCAGCCAGGAGGGGGAACAGCCCGCGATCTCTGTTCCGGGCCAGCTCGGTCGCTCATCAGTCACTCGCACTGTCCTCGCTGTCCGAATACGCCCCCAACAAGCTCAGAGAGGACGTGGTGCCCGTTGCTGTGGGAAACGAGCCTGGAAGTCAATGAAGAGAGCAGAAACCATCAGGTAGGGCCCTTCCCACTGCTGGCAAACCCCCCAGCTTGACGCAACCAGCTGTACGGAAACACAAGGCAGCTGGAATCTGAGCGGCGCCTCATCCCCCAGCCCGAATCTCCATGAGGACAGCGAGGTTAAACTGGGTGGATGAGGAGAACCCTCGGCTGGAATGTCCTGTTTCTGCCTTGCAGCAAGGTGGGCACAAGGTTTGCAAAACCCCCTTCTCCCTCCACCCTGCCCCCCCAGGAGATTTCAGCCACTGGAAAGGAGAAGAGGAGCCAGTGCTCGGCTCTGACCACGAGAGACTCGAGTCCTTGGAAAACAGACAGCTCTTCCGGCATAATTTGGCTGAACAGACCCCACCAGGCTGGGGAAAGCACAGCAAAAATGAAGCAACTGCAAGAGCTGTGGCTGGGGAAGCCCAGGGATCCCCTGAGGGCAGAGGGACTTGTTAAGCCAAAGGCTTAGGACCAATCAGCCCAGAACCAATCGATTCATCAGCTTTCTCCAAACCCTCTGGCTTCCCAGGGCAGTGAACGATGCAGTGCTGGAAAGCCTTTCTGCTTGTTTTCACCACTTCTTTAAAGCTTCCAAATTCCAACAGTTTGGCAGGTTTTATAATCAGGCTCTAAACCAAAGCAGTTTTCTTGCTTTCCTATTCATATCTCGCTGTTGTGACGGTTCCCAGCATCATATCTGCCCACTGAGATGCTGTTTTGAAGCTTCTGGCCCTGACAGTCTGTCTCCAAGGCCTTGGCTTATGGCCAAGGGCCAGGAAGGAGCCTCTCCTCTATCAGGACATCTCCTGGAAACAGGGACAAGCCCTTGTTCTTATACCATCATGGCCCAATCTGTCCCACCACAAGGACTTGACCTGAGAGCTTTCAGGCTCTGAAGACAGAGCTGCATGTCACCTGGGTACTGCCAGACCCCTCCCTGATCAAAGAATCATAGAATGGTTTGTGTTGAAGGGACCTCCCCAGCTGCCCCAGTGCCCCCCCTGCCATGACAGGGACATCTTCACCAGCTCAGGTTGCTCAGAGCCCCGTCCAGCCTGGCCTGGGATGTCTCCAGGGATGGTTCATCCACCACCTCTCTGGCCAACCTGGGCCAGGCTCTCACCACCCTCAGGACCAACAATTCCTTCCTCATGTCCAGCCTGAATCTCCCTCCTTTAGTTTAAAACCATCACCCCTTGTCCTTTCACAACAGGCTCTGCTCAAAAGTCTGTCCCCATCTTTCTTATCAGTCCCTTTTAAGCACTGAAAGGCCACACTAATGTCTCCCTGGAGCTTCTCTTCTCCAGCTGAACACCCCAGCTCTTTCAGCCTGCCCTCCCAGCAGAGCTGTTCCAGTCTCAGATCATTTCTGTGGCTCCTCTGGCCCCTCTCCAGCAGGTTCACCATCCCCACATCAGCAGTTACCGGTGTCGGCTGTGGTGCCTTGATTTTCCATCCCATTAGCCAGCGTAGGATCTGGCTTCTGCTTCTTCACCGTGACCAGCCCGGCCAGCTGGGACTTGGTGTTCAATTTGCCCACGCTCCGCTCCCAGCTCTCAGTCTTCAGCTTCTTACTCTGGGGCTGAGGGTCCTGTGGAGCAGAGCAAAGGGTTCAGGGTGCTCTGGCCTTGGAAGGGGGAGGAGTGGAAAAACGGCAGCAAAAAGCACAAGAGACACAAGAAGAGCTGCTTGGAGTAGCCAAGTGGGGTATTCTCCCCCTGCAGCAACGGGCACAAGTTGGACAAACAACAGGGATATGGATCTAAACGGCTGCAAAACAACCCATGGTGACAAACATCCCGCTGCCTGTGTCAGTTAAATCCAGCCTCGCACAGCCACACGCTGGCCCTGAGATGATGAGGACCCAGACGTGCCGCAGGGCTGCACAACCTCTGCGAGCCAGCACCGCGTGCCTGCAGGTGGAACAGCCACCAAATCAAACCCCCCTGGGCAGGAGGATTAGTGCCGGGCCAGGG
This sequence comes from Patagioenas fasciata, assembly GCF_037038585.1. Taxonomy (NCBI): domain Eukaryota; kingdom Metazoa; phylum Chordata; class Aves; order Columbiformes; family Columbidae; genus Patagioenas; species Patagioenas fasciata. The sequence goes on along the minus strand of NC_092546.1, from coordinate 2,920,791 downwards.
AACATGGCTCAGATTAACCCCAGCCCAGCTCAGAGACACGGCAGCTTCGATTCATCCAGCCGGACAGAGGTCCCCGCGGACACGGATCGACAGCGCGGGGGCCGGTCTGTGGGGATAATCCCTCCCTTGCAAGTCAGGCACTGAAAGCTCTTTTGTTCTGCACACGGACAAAACAGAACCAAAGGCGCAGCTGTCCCAGGCAGCGGTCTCATCACTCTGATTTTTCAGAGCGCTGAAACCATGCCTGAAATACGAGCAAGACATAGGCGAGCCCGTACTTTTCAAGCTGAAAGGGAAGGCGCGTCCTGAGCGAGGGCGAGCGCAGGTCCCGCACAGCCTTTGTCAGCAGCCACAGTCTAAAATCACAAACTGATCCCCGTCTCATTCCAGCTCAGTGCACAGGGACATGGCCTTTCTGAGCTGCTCATGCGTGACAGGTGTCAGGGCTCCAGCATCGCAGGGACAGAACAGACGACAGCCCAGGACAGCGGGTTTGGTGTGGGAGAAGAGCTGGGGTGGGTGGGAAAGCCTCAGCCCCCACTCACCTCCTGCAAGATGTCCGTAGGTTTAACTTCCGCCACAGGTTTTGTGCGTGATTTCGCAGGCTCTTCGTCAGAGTCGGAGTCTACCAGCAGCCGCCGGTTCTGCGCCTCCTCCAGCATCGCCCTGCGAGGAGAGAGGCCGGGTGGAGGGTTAGAGCTGGCTCCGTGCCGCCGCCGTGCAACGTGCCTGCGCCATTTGCTGGAACTGAGCAGCAGTGCAATGGGATCCACCTTCTCAGGTGCTTTTTAAGAAGCCATGTTCAAGCAGCACCTGAAGGTTGACAGCGCTGAGCTCTGCAGCCTCAGCCAGGCGCAGAAACTCTCCAGGTGAGGAGTCAGGCTCCTGCGGCAGCCCCGATTTCCACAGCAGGTGGGCCAGCGGCACCAAAACCCCTCCACATCCACCCCTCTAAACACTTTGCGATGACAAACTGTCCCCCGTCTCCTCATGCGCCACCCCCACAACTCCTGTGAACACAGGGACCTCTCTTAATCGTTCTCGGGTGCTGAGGAAAGGGTGAGGTGCTGGTTTCATACACACATGAACGCTTCCAGCCCACTCACTTCATCTCCTGCTCATCCTCCTCTTGCTCCTTGCGTTTCTGCTCCTCCTCGTACTCCTTGTACTGCTTCAGCATGGCCTCAAAGTCCACGTTTGCCTGGCGCTGGTTGAGTTCCTTCAGTTCCTGCAGGTTCTCCAGAACCTCCATTTCCAGCTTGGAGTCCTTGGTTCGGTTCTCCAGGACCTGGGTGACCAGAGGGAAGTTGGCTTTATGTGAGGTAGCAGAACCCGACAGCAATCTCCAACACCAGCTCCCCACCCAGTATGGGGCAGGAAACACTAAGAGGATCACCATCATCATCTTCATTTTGGGGTCTTAATTGGATAGGAAGTCTGTCACAAGCACAAGGGGAAACCTCCTGAGGGCAGAGAGTGGCTCCTGCCTGCCCAGAGCACAGTGATACCTTGGGAGCCTGGAGAATTAAGCTCCAAAGCCACCTGCCTCACCAGGGAAAACCAGCCAGGGAAGGAGAGCTGTTTGCTTTCTGCAGAGGTCATGTTCTCGTACCTTCATGGGATTGTTGAGCTCTTCCTCTTCCCTCTCCTTCTGCATTCTTTTCTCCTCTTCCTCCAAGAGCTTCTCAGCTTGGAAGTTGCGAGTGGCGCCATGTTCCATGGTGTAGTCTGTGTTCTCGGGATCTGTCTAAGGGAGAAACAAGACAGCCACGTCATTGTACCAGGGCAATTCTGCCCCAGCCATCCTGTGGCCACTTCCAGAGCCACATGCAAACGTTTCCCAATTTCATTCACACCACAGGGCAGCCAAACACCCATGGCCTTCGTTCTGCTCCAGCTGATGTGCTGCTGCAGCCCACCCATGGATGGATGAGACATGTGAGAACTGCAAACTGCCACAATAAGGGAAAACACACCAAAAGGCACATGCGCAGACTCAGTTTTTGCTGGGACACCCCTTCCCTGTGGGCCCAGCACCCAGAAATGTCCACAGACTGCACAACCTCCCCAGAAAGCAAGAGTGTGGAAAATACAGCGCATATTTCACCTTGAAAGTGATCTCTGCCAGGCAACGCGTGCACTTGATGTAGAAGCGGAAGATGGGAAGTCCCAGGTACACCTCATTCTGAACAGTCTCCTTACGGGCATTAAACTTCTTCCCTTTATAGATGTATTCACCACACGTCTTGCACCTGGAAAAGGAGAAATATAAGTGCATAACACATCAAAAATGGTAATGAACAGACCAAGAAAAGTCTAAGTGATTTTCGGGCCATGCCAGCCCAGGTTCTGAGCAATAGTTATTTTCTTCTTTGGAAATTCAGTACCTACTCTTCAAAGAAGCCTCAAATCAACCCCAGCATCTCTTCCTTCTCCCTCACCCCTTGCCTTCTGGTCTGTGTCTCCTCAACAGCTGCTGCCAGCAGCTCCGCTACGGCGAACAGAGGCTGAACAATTCCCAAGCAAGCTCCTCTCTTTACAGCTGTCCCTTCTGACCCCTACAGCTCCTCTTACCGCATGTTGAATGGGGCCATGAGCCGCACCACATATTGTCGGTCCTTTGGGAGTTTGAGCTTTGGGATCTTAGCAGGATCGAAGTCTGGTGGGTAGTATTTCTGCAGAGACAGAACACAGATGTGTGTGCTGGGTGCAGTCACCCAGGGCAGGTTCTCAGCTGCCACACCAGCTGCACACAGCAGGAGCCAGCGTGTCCCTGCTAACCAGGTGTGGTCTCAGGTGCTAAACACCCTGTCCCTGCCAGAGTCAGGTATTGGTGTGTGCGTCTGTGTCCTAACCCCAGAGAACCCAGCTCTTGCAGATATAAGAAAGATGAGGACAGATATTAGGTCGAGGGAGGGGATTCTGCCCCTCTGCCCCGCTCTGGTGAGACCCCCCTGCAGTGCTGGTCCAGCTCTGGGTCCTCAGCACAGGACACACATGGAGTTGCTGGAGAGGGGCCAGAGGAGCCACAGGAATGATCTGAGACTGGAACAGCTCTGCTGGGAGGACAGGCTGAGAGAGCTGGGGTGTTCAGCTGGAGAAGAGAAGCTCCAGGGAGACCTTAGTGTGGCCTTTCCAGACTTAAAAGGGGCTGATAAGAAAGATGGGGACAGACTTTTGAGCAGGGCCTGTTGTAACAGGACAAGGGGTGATGGTTTTAAACTAAAGGAGGGAGATTCAGGCTGGACACGAGGAAGGAATTGTTGGCCATGAGGGTGGGGAGAGCCTGGCCCAGGTTGGCCAGAGAGGTGGTGGATGAACCATCCCTGGAGACATCCCAGGCCAGGCTGGACGGGGCTCTGAGCAACCTGAGCTGGTGAAGATGTCCCTGTCATGGCAGGGGGGGCACTGGGGGAGCTGGGGAGGTCCCTTCAACACAAGCTGTTCTATGATTTTAGGGCCTAATCCCCTTGCCCCTGCCAGGCCCCCCGCAAGATGCCAGGAGCCCCCAGCCTGCAGACCCCACCCAACCGCCCCCTCCCAGCCCGACTGTCCCCTCAGGGTCCCCTCTGCGCCCCAGGAGCCCCCAACCGACCAGGGACTCCCCGTACCCCCGGTCTGAGACCAACCACAGTTCTTAGGGAACCCTCCCCAGAACCAACCCGGCCTGGGGACCCCCGGACATTTTCCCCCAGCCGGAGAATCCCCCCAAACTCACATTCAACACCTTCCGCTCCGACATGGCTGCGACCCTCAGCCACCGCTGCCACCCAGCTGCTGCCCTCCGCACCGCTCGCCACTTCCGGGAAGTAACCCCGCCCCTCTCCGCCGCTCATTGGCGGGACGAGCCGCCGCTCGGCGGGTTCTCGCTTATTACTGGCTGTCTCTGCTGTTTGTCAGCAGGCCCCGCCCACCTCCGCGGTGCTACTGCCAGCAGCCCGCCGTTCCGCCGCGGCCCGGTCAGAGGTTCCGCCGGCTCTGTCCCCGCGTCCGTCTGTGCTGTCCCCAGTGTCCCCAAACCGCCTCCTCCGGGAGCTGCCTGGAGGTGCGAGGTCAAGTTCGGGATCGTGGAAGAGGGAACCGTGTTGTGAAGATAGGAAGGGGCCAGCTGGGAACCCTCATCCTCCGAGCTCAGCGTGGGTGACGTCCAGCAAGGACTGGAGATCGCTGCTGGAACTTATGGGGAAAAAACGGGGAATCGGTGAGGGCGAGAGCTCGAGTGAAGGAGTGTGTTTGTGAAGCCATCTGTGGGGTCTCATCTTGCCAAAGGTCCCTCAGCAGCCGCACTGTGTAATTGTGATCACAAAATTATAGTTTGGCTGTGAAAGCACCTCCTCAGCTCCCCCAGTGGGCCTGGGGACATCTTCACCAGCTCAGGTTGCTCAGAGCCCCATCCAGCCTGGCCTGGGATGTCTCCAGGGATGGTTCATCCACCACCTCTCTGGCCAACCTGGGCCAGGCTCTCACCACCCCCAGGGCCAACAATTCCTTCCTCATGTCCAGCCTGAATCTCCCTCCTTTAGTTTAAAACCATCACTCCTTGTCCTATCACAACAGGTCCTGCTCAAAAGTCCGTCCCCATCTTTCTTATGGGCTCACTTTAAGCACTGAAAGGCCGCACTAAGGTCTCCCTGGAGCTTCTCTTCTCCAGCTGAACACCCCAGCTCTCTCATCCTGTCCCCAGCAGAGCTGTTTCAGGCTCGATCATTCCTGGGGCTCCTCTGGCCCCTCTCCAGCAGCTCCATGTGTGTCCTGTGCTGAGGACCCAGAGCTGGACCAGCACTGCAGGGGGTCTCACCAGAGCGGCAGAATCCATTCCCTCGACCTACATCTCCTGATAATAAGATAATACCCCCTGATAATAAGATCCCCTGAGTTAGCTGAGTGTCTCCCATGCTGGTGGGGCCTCACTGGAACTGCACTTAGGCATTTACGTTTAAACCTCCCTCCCCCGCGGGGCTCCGCGTTGGGCCCGCCCGCCACGCTGAGCCCGCCCGAAGCAGATCCGGACTGACGGGCCCTGAGGGAGCAGCGCCCGCAGCGTGGCCCGCCCTGCCTCCTCCTCCTCCTCCTCCACCGGGCAGATGCGGCTCCCTCAGCTCCCTCCCAGGCCCCGCCGGCCGGGAACGGCCGCTCCAGCTCCTCCGTTCCCTCCGGGGGCGGCCGCGGCGACCGGGCCCTGCGCGGGAAGCGGGAGGCCGCCGTGCGCATGCGCAGCGCCAGCGGGCGCCATCGCCGGCCGCCACCGTCCCGGCGTGCCCCGCGCGGCGCCAGCGGGGCGGGCTCTCCTCACACAAAGGCGCAGCGCTGGGAAAATGGCGGCGACGGCGGCGGTAGCGGCGGCCACGGAGAGCGCCGGCGGCAAAATGGAGGAACCGGCGGCGGCTGCGGCGCCGGTGGCGGCTCCGCCACCACCTAACGGGGCAGGCGGTGCTGGGGATGCGCCCCCCAAGAGGTAGGGTGGCCGCTGTGGGGGCGCACTGCCGCCTGGGCCTGCCGGGCCGCATGCGGCCTCCCCGCGCCGCGGGCCGGGCCCAGGCTGGGGCGGGAGGGGGGGCCGGGGCGGCTGCTGCCGCGCAGGGGAGGATGTCGGCGGGACCGGGAGGTGAGGTAGAGCTGCTGCTGGTGCTAGGACTGCTGTTTGCATCCAGGGAAGCCGGGCGGGGCCCACCCGAGGCGGCGCGGAGCCGCCCCGGGAAGGCGCGTTCGGAGGATCCCGCCGGCTGAGGGGCGAGCGCGGAAGGAGCCGTTCCCGCGTCTGCCGCTTTGTGCACCGCACAGGGGGAGGTTTGCGTATCTCTTTTAGAAATACGTTTGTTCTGGGCCTTAGTGGACAACTTAAAAGCCTCCTCTAGAGGCTGTGCCAGCGGGGCGGGTTTTGGTGTTCGAAGTTAGTGACTTCTGGGTTTATCAACGGCATGGTGTAGTAGCTAAGCTCATTTCTCGTACTGCTACAGCGCTTAATAGAATCGTAGAACAGAAACGTTTGGAGCAAAGTGTGCTTTGTTTTGTGGTTCATGATTTACCTGTGGAGTGGGTTAGGAACACGAGAGACAAATGTCTCCAGAGCAAGTGTTTGCAGGTGATGCCAGGCCCTAAGTAAGGGTTGTGTGTGTGATGTTAATAGAATGTTGCAGAAATATAAAAAAAAATCTGCAGGGGTTACAGTTCTAGGTCAGTAAATATGGGGATGATGAGCAGAAAGAGCTTGAAAAGCTTGTTACTTTTGTGTGTTGATCCCAACCTCATTTTGGGAAGCTTTTCAGTTACCAAAGCTCTTTCAACACCAAATTGTGGAATAAAGAACACGTTTTCTTCGCTTATTTTTTGGCCCTAGGCCTTAAATGCTGTGAAGATAACAATCAGCGTTTTGAACCTGATGGGCTGTGAGTAATGTTTCAGACCTTAGGTCAGGTTGATATATCTGAGGTGTGTTGCATAGCTGTGTCAATCAGGCTGCTGGGCTGGTACGCCCAGGCATGTTGCATATCTGTAGTCTGACCTGGAGCTGACAGATCCCAGTAACAGAGGCCAGCTCGATGGGCTGTAGTTAATTGGAGATAATATGGGTATGGTGAGGTGTTGGCGGTGTGTCTCAATTTGAAAAGCCGCTCTCATCTGCTTCTGCTGCCTGAGTTTGTGGATTGAGGTTCACAGGACCAGGAAGGCAGTCGGCTTTCCAAGTGTAACTTTTTGGGAAAAACATCCATAATTTTTTTGTTTTCCTCCCCCAACACAAAATAGTTAAACTGTGCTTATGGCAATAGAAAAAATATTGACACATGCAACTCTTTCTGCCTTCTTCCTGCCAGACAGAAACAGGCATGCCTGTTTAGGAGTGGAAGCGACTCTGATCCCAGAGCTGGGGATCCCAGTACCACCATTTCAGGTGACACGGTGACATGCAATATGTTAGCAGGGCTAGGAAGGATCTTCCCTCCATCTTCTCTCCTCTGTGTGTTGGGTTGTTGGTACATGGAGGATGTTCACGTTTTGTCTTGGATTCTGTTTACGCTTCAAAACTTGCTCTTGGTGATTGGAACAGAACCTGCAGCTCTAGGTAATATGTAATCAGTAATTTATCTTATATGAGGAGATGATTTATCCCTGGAAGTATAAGTAGAGTTGTCTACTTTGGTCTCATTCCCTCCACTTCCCTCTCGTGGCTCCCCTTTATATGTGGAGTTCCTCCAGAGAGCTTATCTCTTTATCTAAGTTCAATTCTATTTGTAATATCAAGCTCCATGTGGCAAAACTCGCATATCTACAGTGATAATGCCAATACTGATGTGAACGTATTTACGGTGTCGTTGGGGCAGGGAAGGGGGATCTGTCTGTATACTAGATTTTGATTTTGAGTGGTTTCTGGTACACTTTTTGGAGGTATTTTTAAGAGATCTTACAGAGGAATGTGCATAATGGTTAATTTATTTGGAGGAAGTAAGAACTTCCCTTTCATCTCCTCCTTCTATACACACCAGAAACAGGACAAGTTTTCTTCAGTCTTGATGAAGCATTTTGGTTTTGTAACGCAAGGGAAAGAAATAGATGAAATATCTTCTGAAAATAATTATTGAAGTACATTAATTTCTGTAGATATTGCATTAACTTTGGTGTAAATGTATCACAGTCACTCTGAGTGATTCCTTATTGGGATGAGCAAAGCTGCTGTGGGAATCTTACTTCACCTGCCCTTCCAACTTGGGGGCTCTCACAGGCAGGCGGGGTTTGTTTTGGGTGGGATGTGGGGTTTGTTTTGGGTGGATTGTGGGGTCTGTTTTGGGTGGGATGTGGGGCTCATTCCTTCCTGCTGTCTAGACGTCCCTTAAAAGAAGCTCAGTTGTCTTCACCTCTTTTAAATGGTTGCTGAGGACCTCTCTCTGCCTGGCCATGTCTTTTTGGTGTGTGAAACCCATGGAGGTGGTGTCTGAAATCCTATAAAGAGAAAAAACTTTGCAGCTGAAGCAGTTTCCTTGACATTTCTTTTGACCTGACTGGGCTTCGTTACACTGAATATGATAAGGAATATGTTCTAGGCTAATGCTTGGCTTTATGCACAGGTACTGTAGCTTGCGTGAATTCTTTACAGATATATGCAAGCTTGAGGGTTTTTTTTTAAGCTGACGTGGGAGCCTTAAATGCAGGATTGCAAAAAACATTGTTCTTGTGTAAGACTACAAATACGGTGGATCAATGTGTTATTTCACTTAAAGGTGTTGAAGTAGTACAGTGTGATAAGGAGAAAATAAATAGATTGAACGTCTGGTCTGGAGGATCGCGGGGAGATGGAGTAAGGCTTGGTTGGCTTTAAAGGGATTCAGCTTACGAAATAAACTTTGGTTACATGGGATAAATGGGGGAGAAGTGAGTGGGTTTTCATGATCGAAGTTGTTTGCTCTTAGTAAATCTGTGTTGCAATACGCTACGTAGTGCTGGTACTGTGCGTATCGGCTTTGGTTGAAAGGCTTACAGTTCTGCAAATGACATGAATGGATGAAGCTTTGCAAGTTTTGATTTAGTTTTAAGAATGTATCAAGTTATGTTCCAAGAGGTGGTATGACATTGATCACATGCCAGAGTAGTTAACGTGTGCGATTATCTTTGTTTGCTTGCAGTGAAAGTGAACGACCAAGCCAAAATGAAAAAAGAAAAGAGAAAAGTGTCAAAAGAGGAGGAAATCGCTTTGAGCCATATGCTAATCCTGCTAAAAGATACCGAGCTTTTATTACAAATATTCCGTTTGATGTGAAGTGGCAGTCTCTGAAAGACCTGGTCAAAGAGAAAGGTAATGTACGCCTCAGGTGGCCAAGTGATGTCTGTCATCTTACTCGTGGCTGACTTTGTTTGTCAACTTAAGAGCTGAAGTTCTGGGTGGACTTAGTGACATGAGTTTTGTAAAAGGTCTTCTGGAAGCCTTTTTGGGTGTTGCACAACATCTCGCTGGCAGCCTGGCAGATGGCTAGTTCCTTTATAGGCATGTTGGCATCCGGCTAATAGACCTTCATTGCAGATATAAAAGAGTATTTTTCTTAGGGGGGAAAAATAAGGTTTTAACCAGATTTTAGCCTTGACATGCAACAAAGCTTTCTGAAGCATTTTAATGTCTTTTGGCTAATAAAGGTAGTTATTTACTGCTGGTCTGGTCTGTGTATATATAGCCGTGTCCCTAAACGTTGTAGTGATTTGTGCTTAGATAAAGATCCATACTGCTGTTTGATAGTGGTAAAATGTATTTAAGGGTGACCTGCAAAAAAAGAAAACCAGGTTTGTGCTTTGGCATGTGCTGCAACGCAGTTATGGCTTTGGAAATCATGTTCATGGTGTTTCCCCCTTCCCCACTTGTATTTAACTGTCCCGTGTGAATGGGAGCCGCCTTAGTTTGTTGACCTTAGCGTCTTCATCTCTTGAGGAAGATGAAGAAATGGAGCTGACTACTCTTAGGTGGTGACAAGTATTAAAAATAGCGTTATTTCTTTAAGCTTACTAGTTTTCAAGTCACCTTGGAAATGCAGCAGAAGGGCAATAATATACTTGGCTACTCTATCTTTAAAATGTCTCAAACCAAGTTAAGAGTGACTAATACGACCATTCCTCTTGTGGGTCACTTCTAAAATACATAGCATCAGTCATAAATGTCTTGCAAAATAGTGATCAGTGTTCACTTGTGTGTGACCTAGGTAAGGAATGTTAGTTAACGTGTTCACAAGGTGTGGCCTATGAACAGGAAAACAAATTTCCAAAGGGTTATAAAATGTCTGTCTTTGGAGGCAAAATGGAACTGAGTCTGCGTAATGAACTTCAGGACTATAAGCCCTGGGAAAATTCCATAATTAGAGGGTGTGAAATGTTGATGCTTGAGATTCAGCAGTGGTTTTCTGTAATATGAAGAATTACAGTCTTAAAGACTGCTTTAACAGGCCCTAATTATGAATGGTCCCTTGCCTTAAACTCTGCTTTCACTTTGCTACGCAAGGTACATTAGTTAATAGGAGTATGTGTAGATGTCTAATTTTAAGTACTATGTTGAATTCCGTTCCAAGTGTCTTGTGGTTTCTCTCCAGTTCACGTGGATGGAAAAGTCCGGTGTGAGATTGTTTCCTGCCTTGCTGTTCAGCTGCTCATTCCAGCAGATACTCCTAGGGGAACGTTGAAACCTCCTCATTCTGTCTGCAGGGCTTGTTATGCTAAACATTGAGAAACCTTGTTCTTGGTTTTTGGGACTGCTTGTTAAAATACAACAGTTTAGATCTGCTGCGTAGTTGCGATTCATTCTAATCAGTCATTGACTTCTACCAAATTGGTGCTCTCGTGCTGTGCTTGAACTTGCTCAATCGGTACTTCTTGATACAAGGCATAGTAGTTCCAAGAACCAGGAATGTGACCGTGGAAAAACCTAAATGTTAGAATTCTTGGTTTGTAAGTGTTAAGAATTACAGGCCAAACGTTCAAGGTTTTGGGAACACGTGAAACAGATGTGTGCACAACCGGTAACCAGAGGCGTTTCATGACTGCTCCATTGCTTGGCAGTCGTGAAGACGTAAGCTGTTAGCAGCAATGGCCTGGCAGGTTGCGGAACGTAGGAGGAGTTCAACTCACTGGGCTGGTTTGCGTCAGTAAGTATGGTTTAGGAGCCACGAGCTTTGAGGTCTGCTCGTATTTCTGCAACCTGGTTTTCTCAGATGTGTGCATCTGAAGTCTTCTAAAGGTGACCTCTCTCTCAAGAGTAATGCCTTGGTTCAGTCATTTCAGTGTATTTGTTGGTGAAACTCAATTACAGGTATGCAGTATGATATACTTATTAATGACATTACAAAATGTTCTTGTTTGAAACTCCCTTGTATTGGCTGACAAACACAACTGACGTAATCAGCATTGATAACTGGCAATTGGTGAATGGCTTCAGGAGAAGAATGAGGCAGCAGTTCTTTAGCATGTAAGTGAAGTCTAAACGTCAACATGATTGAATCCTGAAGAGCTGTCTTAGTCTGTCCCCCAACAAATGACTCTGATTTAGGTAGAAAAATGGTAATGCTTCATGGCAGCTTGCTCCATTTCCAGAGATTTTGGGAACCTTTGTGGCCTTCTAAACATGTAACTTGTGCCCTCTTGGTATTGTACTCGATCCCAGATGTTAGTACTGGTGAGCTCTGTAAATGAAAGAGGAGCTGTGACTAATTCTGAATTGACTTATGTTGAAATTAATTAGACTTTTGATTGCAGGGTCCTCTTGAATCAGTCACATTGCTTGTAGTTCTTTACTTCAGAAGATAATGGGACACTCATATCATTTTGGTGATGTCTTGAAAGGCTTTCTTCTCTAGTGTTTACTTTTGACCATGATGTGAAGCAGTTACCCCTTTTTCAGTTTCTGTGCTTCTGCTCTTGCTCAGACTTGCCTCTCTGCACCTTTAATGCCTTTCAGAGCTGCTTGGTTTGTCGCTAACTATTAAAATCATATTCCCCAACTTCAGAATCTTCAGAGTTGACATCTGTGTCTGAGCTTGTTATCCTGGTTACTTCCCAGATGTGTCTGTAGGGCTGGGTGATTCCATCTGAGCCATGGCTCAGCTCACACTATGGACATACTTGTCTGAGCTTCTTCAGCAGTCACTGGAGAATATCTGAACGCTGCAGACCAGCCTGGCTTGAACATCTCCATTTTCCATGCAGATAAACTTCCTTGGAAAGTGGATATCAAGTTTCGAGGGGGAAAAACTCGGTGGCTGCAATAAGTAACACTGGGTATTCCTTTGCAACAACTAGAAATACAAACAAATGATTTCTGCTTTAATGTCTTGTTTTAAGAAACATCAGGTTTCTGAACTATCTCAAGTGTGAGGTTTAAAATAAATAAATCTGTCTCCTCCAAGTTAAGTCTTAAAGACACCGTGGGGAACACATTCTGTAATTATGCTTGCAAAAATTACTAGCTCGAAGTCAATGCAAGTTTTATCTCCCTTTGGAGGCTGGTCCATTAATAAACTTGAGTTCCTTAAGTAACAATCTCATGTGCTTGAAAGCAATTTCTTCACTTGTGGCTATAGGCTACATTTCCTGATGTAAACCAACTGTTCTCTAGCAGAAGGAACATCTACTTGGATCACTCTGCATTTCTTTTGCCCTCTGAGGTGGGTTTAGTATGTGGATATCTGCTGTTATAACTTTTCCATGGCTTAATTGCCGGTGCACTATTGTAGGCCACCCTTGTCCACCCCTCTGCTTTATCCCCAAGGCCTGATGTCCTGATATACTGTGGTTTAGGATCTAGAAAAATGACAAAATGTGACCCAACACAGGTTGTTTAAAGAAATAAAAAGCTTCCTTTGCCAGCCCCAAACAACAGTCTCCTGGGAGAAGTATCATGTTGAATATTTTCACATGTTTTTCAAGTGGAAAAAAAAAATAGGCATTTTTATTGCAGTTGTTCTGTACTCTGGACTTGGTGTCTTGGATACTGAGCTGTTACACTATTTGTGTCATTCTCCTTCCCCCTGCTTGCTTTTTAAATTTAATTTGGAGGAAGTTCAAGTGTCCTCTGAAGGAAAACAGCTATTTCAAGATCTATATTTATTTTTTAACATAGGTGTCTATAGGGCTACGTGAAGCATTGAGCAAAATTAGCACATACCCTTCCAAGTATTAACAATTGCTGCTGTAACAGTGAATCAGAGGTCAGATTCATTAAAAAAGTAGATGTTAAATCATATCCAATATGTTATGTTCAAGCTTGGTGAACTTCTTTGGAAGTTTTTGTGTGGATCTGAAGTAAGAACTGTTGCTGAATTTGGTTAGTGGCTGGGAAAGGGGAGCCCTCAGTCCAGGGGCTCAGTAGCGTTATTGGGAGCGAAGTCACAGACTTCTGGCCTCTGTGAAGCGGAGTGGTTTTGTACTGTAGGTAATCTGGGGATTTGTTGTCTCGCTCCATAAATTGTTGAATCACATTTGCATTCTCGATCCAGGTTTGGTTGGACCCTGGCTGCTGCTGTTGAGATGATTGGCTTCAGAATGACTTGATAATGCTGAATATTGAAATATTCACAGCCACCACGTACCACCAAGGAAGGCTGTGTGCAGTGCAGTCCCTTCAGTACGCACACCCTGGAAGCAATTCCATCTATATTACATCATCTCATGTTGTTCAGATTATAGGATGGGATGGATTTTGTTAGGCTTCGTTTTAAGAAGCATTGTTTAGATAGTGAAGTTCTGGATAGTAATCGAACACTCTGATCTGCCCTGTCCCTTTCAAAGGGACTCATTGGCCTCTACCCATCTCAAACACTATCCTCATAAAAACATTAATGATTCAGAGCTTATTTACTCTGTCTAGCTAACTGCTTTTTGGCTGGAATGCTGATATTGCAAGTTATTTTTGACCAAGACATGGAAATTTTTAAAAAGATAGTGATTTCACTAAGCATTCCTTTTCATCCAGCTTCGAGAGGGACCCTTCAGGATGTTCGTTTTGCGTAACGACACTGTCCTATAAACGACTGGTCCTGTGGGAGGTCAAGCTTCTCTCTCCATCCCTTGCTGAGATGTGACTCTGGTTCCTTGCTCAAAACACGCTACCAAGATGGGTCGTGGTTTCCCCTGAAGACTGCTTTCCGCCTTTCCCAGAATGCACCTTGGAGTCCTCCTGTCTTAAACCTCCAAATGAGGACTTCTAAAACCAGAAAGAAGAAGTGAAAAGGGGTTTTCTTGGATGATTCTTCTGTATGCCAGTCACTTCAAAGGCAGCAGCCATTTCGGTAGTTGTATTCTGGAGGCACACGGTTATGTGGTTATAAAAAGGCAATCCTAATCTTGTGAGGAAAGGTGCAGATGAAGTTTTCAATGCATTTTGTCTTGAGAGTGAATATGGCAGACTGTTTAATACCACTTATGGAAGCTAAAGAATGGACTTGATTGTGGCTTAGCAAAAGGCTAAAGAAACCTGCTGAAATACATAGCGGGCAGTCAATGATCTCTTGATTCAGTCTGACTCTGAATTTCAAGACAAACTTCCAAAAACTAAGAAAAGCAAATAACTGCTCAAGTTCTAGATTGTGGCGACAAGATTGCATACTTGGTAAAGCAAAGGAAACTTGTTCTTGCAGATTTTCCCATGGATTTGGATTGCCTCAAGTAACGAGTGGGTCTTAAAGATCAAGGAAACAGATATTGTGGAAATAGCTGGCTTTTGAAGTGGAGGAAAATCAAGAACATGTTTAACTGCTTTGAAGACTTTACTGCATACCTGTAATTGTCCAGTTTTGTGGTCTAGAGAACATGGAGTGTTTCTGGGCTTGCTTATAAGGCAGAGGCTCCATACACGGTTGTTGATTGTTCTAAATTCCCATTGTTTTCTTGGCTTTTCTCCCTTGGTATATGTGTCGTCTGGAATCTGATTTGTAGTTGGTGAGGTAACATACGTGGAGCTCTTAATGGACGCTGAAGGAAAGTCAAGGGTAAGTGTTTGAGAGATTTCTTCTGTGGATTTTCTACATGACAAATGTAACTGTATGGTGGCGTGGAACGAAAGGAAGTCAGGGAGGTAGACAGTGTGTATGTTTAGTGGCTATTACATAGGATTGCTTACAGCTTCTTTTGGGGCGGGGAGGAGGTGGGATGGGGCCTCGTAAGCAGCGTTAGGGTGGTTTTTCCACTGTGTTCAGTTGGTGTTGGCTGTTCGAATGACCCAGGGACCCTAGCGGTACGGAATATTAAAGTAATCCTTGCGTTTTGGAAAACGTCAGTGTAGCGGTTTGCTGAATTTGTAAGGCCAGTGCGCAAAAGCAGGTTCTGTAAACTACGCTTCCTGTGCCAGTAAACAGAATCCCATTCCTAAACGTAAATGCATATTGCCTTCATAGGTACTTAAGTCCTTTAGTCCAGCGACAGTATCTTACGAGGAAAAAAATAGGAGCACACTTAAGTGTACTGAAGGATATGGATTTAGGGTGAGAGAATATGGCAAGGGTTTCGCTGTATGACAGAGAAGAGCAGGTCACATGAAGCGTGTGGTATTTTTCTTGGAGAATCGGGACTTAGTTCTGTTTGTTACAACTTGAGAAGCTACAGTTTAATCCTGTTAACGCATAAGAAATGATATCTTATGGAATTCAAGTATTGAAGGCTTTATTGGGTAAGATTACATTTATTTTCACTATCAGGGCAAACTAATGTGATTTGACTTTTTTTTTAAAAAAGGTTTTTGTGTGTTTTGTGCTTTTACTTACTTTGCTTCTTCTTTCTTCTCTCCCTGTTGTTCGCCTGTGAAATCGCCTCACCAGGGATGCGCGTAAGTTCACTTACGAATTTATAGCAAGAAATGAGGAACCTTAAGAAATAAGCAATGTTCTTAGATGTCTTGTATCCCTACAGTGTTGTTGAATTCAAGATGGAAGAAAGCATGAAAAAGGCTGCAGAGGTTTTGAACAAGCATAGTCTTGGTGGAAGACCGTTGAAAGTGAAAGAAGTAAGACGTGCATGTGTTCTTTCTGTATGTTGACTTGGAAGGTGAAGGGGTAGTTCTTAGTTGAGATTTATGGCTGAGTCGTTGGCAGATAATAATTGACAGAGCCAGGACTCATCAAACAGGATTAAGAACAAAAAAGGCAATCAGCCTTTTTTTACCAGCAGCATGTACCGCTGAACTTGAGTTTGAACATGATTATCAAGACTAACCTTGATTTAAAGAATAGGTGCTGATGGTAGCTTTGCAGAAGTCGGATAAAGCAAGAATTTGGCTTTAACCACATGTATTTTTTTCTTATTAAGTGATTTGAAGAAGAAACCTGCACAAGTACTGTTTGTTCTTGACTACCTTCACTTTTAATTCTGCCTCTTTATAATTTATTCTGCAAACAATTCCATAAAACAGGCTGATTTCTGAAATACTTCCAAGATTTACTTTCGTTTTAGTGGCTTTGTTATTGTCAACCAGTATGACATGCTCAACTGCACCATGAGTTCTTAACCATTGACAAGTTTAAAGTTTGATTGTAGTAGTTTGGAACCTGTAGCTGCATTTAAAGTTCAATGAAACAGAAATAGAGACTGACTTCAGTGTTAGCATTGCCTTGGGGTATGTGAGCTGTGTTCTTGGCTAAGTGGACTTCATGTTCTGTTGTGCCCTGCCCACTTAATGGGTCAAAGACATCGCATGCGTCTAAGATAGGAGACATGTGGAAGATCTGCCCATAGCGGCTTCTTGCTGAGATCTGAGGAGAGCTTGGAGTGAAGGATGGGGACAACAAGTGGTGACACTTCTCAGATCTTGCAGATTTTGTAAGTTGAGTGGTGAGTTCTGGGAGCAGTGAGCCTGCTGCTGAGATCTCGTGGCACTAGTGACCTCTCGCTACCCTTTAAAGGAGGGACAAGGTCAAGTGGAAGGTTAGAAAAACACAATTGCACCTGGAAGTCTGCAGGCACTGGCCTCTCGAAGGGGACTGTGGAAGAAAAAGCTGTTGCGAGTGGGCCGCTGGATCAGTTTTCCAGTTAATGATACACCATGAACACTGGAAGTCGTGTTGCCCTTTGGTATCAGTCCTCGAGAAGAGGTGGTTGTAATTCAACAGATTCTTTATGAAACTGTTGTTATACTTGAATGCTTCTGCCTCTATGATACAGACAGAACAGAAATAATACTCAAAATCAATGAAGCAGTAGTGTACCAATATTAGAGACTTTAGCAATATCTATCCCAGCCAAGTGCCCTAATCAGACTCCGTGGAATTAATGAAGTTATTGTGGGAGGTCGTTAGCAGTGGTTATGCCAGCTCTCTGCGTTGGCTGCCTCACTGCTGAGGAGCATGAAGGCCTTCAGGTGACACAATCAAAATGAAGGACAGAATAGATAAGGCTCTTTGCCTGATCAGAAGGCTTTAGTTTGTATAATAATGCTCCTGGCTTCACAGAATCCCAGAATGTCAGGGGTTGGAAGGGCCCTGGAAAGCTCATCCAGTGCAATCCCCCATGGAGCAGGAACACCCAGCTGAGGTTCCACAGGAAGGTGTCCAGGCGGGTTTGAATGTCTGCAGAGAAGGAGACTCCACAACCTCCCTGGGCAGCCTGGGCCAGGCTCTGCCACCCTCACCCCAAGCAAGTTTCTTCTCATATTTAAATGGAACCTCCTGTGCTCCAGTTTGCACCCATTGCCCCTTGTCCTGTCACTGGTTGTCACCCAGAAGAGCCTGGCTCCATCCTCCTGACACTGCCCCTTTCCATATTGATCCCCATGAATGAGTCCCCCCCTCAGTCTCCTCTTGTCCAGCTCCAGAGCCCCAGCTCCCTCAGCCTTTCCTCCCACGGGAGATGCTCCACTCCCTTCAGCATCTTGGTGGCTGCGCTGGACTCTCTCCAGCAGTTCCCTGTCCTTCTGGAACTGAGGGGCCACAACTGGACACAAGATTCCAGGTGTGGTCTCCCCGGGGCAGAGCAGAGGGGCAGGAGAACCTCTCTGACCTACTGACCACCCCCTTCTAATCCACCCCAGGTACCATTGGCTTCCTGGCCACAAGGACCCAGTGCTGGCTCATGGTCACCCTGCTGTCCCCAGGACCTCCAGGTCCCTTTCCCCTACACTGCTCTCTAATAGCTCTTTCCTCAAATTACATTGGAACCTGGGGTTATTCCTGCCCAGATTCAAGACTCTACACTTGCCCTTGTTCTATTTCATTAAATTTTTCCCTGCCCAACTCTCCAGCCTGTCCAGGTCTCTGGATGGCACCACAGCTTCCAATGTCAACCACTCCTGCTTGCTATCCTGCTCCTGCCACATGAGATCCTGAACTCCACCATCTCATGGTCACTGCAACCAAGGCAGCCCTCAATCTTTACCACTTCAACCAGACCCTCGTTGTTAGTGAGGATGAGATCCAACAGTGCACCTCTTCTAGTAGTCTCCTCCACCCTGTGCATCAGAAAGTTCTTGTCAAGGCACTGGAGGAATCTCCTGGACTGTGGCTGGCTGGCTGAGTAGTCCTTTCAGCAAACATCAGGGGAGTTAAAGTCGTCCACCACAACCAGGGCCTGTGATTGTGAGGCTGCTCTCAGCTGTCTGTAGAAGCCTCAGCAACTTCCTCACCCTGATCTGGTGGCCTATAATAGACGCTTCCTATTGGAACTAATCTAGTTTTAATCAATACCTTATTTTAACAGTGAAATAGGCAATGTAAATTGAGAAGGGCCTGGTGTTCATTTAATGTGATCTTCACCTCAGACTGCTATGATTTTCTGTAGCTGAAATAATCATGTGAAAGCTATCCTTTCTCCTGTTTTCAAAATGTCTGTTGTTTAGGCTTAAAATTCAAATCAAGATTCAAATTAACTTGAATATCTTTTCTTTTTAAAGCACCTGTATTTCTGACTGATTAATTCTATTTGACTTTCTTCAGCGGTCTCGCAGTGCTGGTGCGTTTTGCTCACTGAATAGTGTGACATTTCCAACCTCAGTAACATACGTCCACCTTGTATTGTGAAGGTGCTTACCTTCACTTTCAGTGTAAAGTGACAATAATTCATCTTATTTCCTTCCTTGAATTCTTCATCCTATGCTCCATCTTCTCTAGCATGTCCTAAAATCAGGAGATTGTGTAGTAATAGGGGGATAAGGTTTTTTGGGGGGTTAGAAAGCCAGTGTGGGTGGGGAAAAAAGGCATTGCTTAAGCTAATTTTCTTGTAATTTTACACACTGTCTTGTAAAGAAGTCCAAGTGCAAAGTAAACAAGTTGTTGCCTTGTTTTGTAGATGTCAAGGGTTAGTTGACATTGGTTTTCCAAAACCTTCCCAGTACCATTCTGGGTTTATTGGTCTTTGGAACAGATGAACTGTGAGCTTTGGTGTTGATATCAAATAATAGAGAAAAACTTTCAGAATCATGGGAAATGCGCGAGTAGGATTAACTTGATAACTTGAAAGGTGCTGGCATATTGGTTAAAAGAAAATAGGTTAGTGGATGGCAATATGTGAAGTAGTTGGCTGGAGGTTTTGATCGTTAGTAATGCCACTAAGTCCCCACGGGTTTAGTGGAGCATGAAGGGAACAGCCTCTGTTTGTGTTTTTGCAGGATCCCGATGGCGAACACGCCAGGAGAGCGATGCAGAAGGTCATGGCCACAGCCGGTGGGATGGGAATTGGTCCAGGCCCAGGCGGCCCCGGCATGATCAATATCCCACCCAGCATCCTCAACAATCCCAACATACCCAACGAGATCATTCACGCCTTGCAGGCAGGGAGGCTTGGGAGCACTGTCTTTGTTGCAAATGTAAGTGCTGTGGAATCAGTGAGCAGAACATCTGGGTTCTAACAGAGTTAAATCTCACTAATTAGAAGAAAAGCCTTAAATTTGCAGCTCTGCTCCAGTAAAATTGAGGAGTAACTCAATCTGTGGCTGCTCTTGTTGATTCTCTGTGCTAGCGAAGCTGTAAACTAAGAAGTAGCTTGTATGGCATTTATTAATTTGTATTTCTGAACAGAGCTAAGAACACTGCGTTAAACTCTTTAGCATTCTTTATGCTATTTAAATTTTATCTGATCTCTGAAGACTCTCCATTCTCAAAATTGCTGGTATGAGAAAAGGAAATTTAAGAAAACTAAAGCGGTTTCTTGATGGAAATCTTTCTCATCCTTCTAACATTGCTTGTGTTGCAGCTGGATTACAAGGTTGGTTGGAAGAAACTGAAAGAAGTATTCAGCATGGCCGGTGTCGTGGTGCGGGCGGACATCCTAGAAGATAAAGATGGCAAAAGTCGTGGGATCGGCACCGTCACTTTTGAGCAAGCTATAGAGGCTGTTCAGGCTATATGTATCCTTGAAGAGTAATGATGGTAAATGGTAGTCAAATAACTTGGTAAACAGGATGAAAATACAAATTTTAGTATTACGAGTGAGGATAGTCCATGTCACAGTAAATCAGGCCATTGCAGTGAACAGAAAATATTAAGAAAACTGAAAAAAAAAACCAGCGGAAAAAGTCCATCTTGAAATAATTGGTGTTGTTTGAGAATCATCAAAGTGGATTCCCTTTCCCACATGGATTTATGCATTTCTAGGTCAAGTAGTCAGTTTCTATCTCTAAGTTGTAGCTATTATTAAAATGCAGTTTCTGAGAAAAATCTGTCTTAAATTGACATGAGGGAGGTGAAGAAGTGCAGCGGAGCCATTTGCAGTGTATGATGGCTTGACCTACACAATATGCTACACTTGATCTTAGCCAAAAGGCTGAGAAGCAATTAGAGCACTAGGGTGTAGAGGTTGTCACCTTTTGCTAGTTAGACTCTCACCTGTTGCTACTGTGTCATACTGTTGTGGACCATGGTCTCGAGCAGAAAGAGAGCTTGTCTGAAGAAGGCTGTAGCAACTCAGACAGACTGTCTGCCCCAAACCGTGGCTGTTCAGGTTTGTGGCTGCAGGGAGTGCCAGAGCCTGCTGCTGCTGGGTGATGATGGCAGCATCCCACCTGGGTGAGGGGTGAGCAGGTGCAAGATCTGCTCAGCATGGTTGCAAAGCTTAAGGAGGAGATTGAGATGCTGAGACCATCAGGGAGTGCGAAAAGGAAATTGACTGGTGGAGTAACTCTCTGGCGTGCCACTCACAGATGCTCCAGGGAGATACCCCCCAAAAGGTGACGAACCCCTTGTCCTGTCGGGCAGAGGGAGAAGACCTGAGACAGCCCCTGCCCTGTCGCTGTTCGGCAGAGGTAGGGGACAGAAAAGATGACGAGGGTTGGAAGCAGGTTCCAGTTTAGGGCCATGGGCAATCCCCCTTCCTACCTGCTTTGCTTCCCCAGGTGCCCCTCCGTAATAGGTTTGAGGCCCTGGATCTTGAAGAGGAGGTAGGTGAGGATGTGGTGCAAGGCCCACCTACGAGGTCACATAGAAAGAGGCAGTTGACCCCAGGCCTCAAGACCGCCTCAGATAAGAAAGAAAGAAGGGTAATCGTAGTAGGCAATTCCCTTCTGAGAGGCATGGAGGGCCCAATCTGCAGAGCTGACCCTCATCGTAGGGAAGTGTGCAGTCTACCTGGAGCCCGGATCAGGGACATCACCAGGAGACTCCCCAACCTGGTGCGCCCAATGGACTACTACCCACTGCTGATCTTCCAGACAGGTGGGGAGGAAGCTGCATCCCACAGTCTGACAGGAATGAAAAGAGATTTCAAGGCCTTGGGACAGATGGTAGAAGAGTATGGGACTCAAGTGATTTTTCTCTTCCCTCCTCCCAGTTTTGGGTGATGATATAGAAGGGAATAGAAAAATTCAGTCTGTAGACAATTGCCTACAGGACTGGTGCTACAGGCAGGGCTTTGGGTTCTTTGATAACGGCTGGTTTTACAAGACACCAGTCCAAACAGTGATACGTGGGAAATGGCCTCATCAAGGGGAAGTCGTGCTTGAGCAACCTTATTGACTTTTATGAGGATATAACAAGATGGATGAATGATAGCAGAGCAGTGGACGTGATCTCCCTTGACTTGAGTGAGGCATTGGACACAGTCTGCACAGCATCCTCACAGCTGAACTGAGGGAGTGCGGTCTGGATGAGCGGGCAGTGAGGTGGCTGTGAACTGGCTGAAGGGAAGAAGCCAGAGAGTCGTGGTCAATGGGGCAGAGTCCAGTTGAGGCCTGGATCCAGTGCAGTGCCTCAGGGGTCAGTGCTGGGGCTGTATTATTCAGTGTATTAATCAATTATTTGGATGTGGGAATAGAGTGACTGTCAGCAAGTTTGCTGGTGACACCAAGCTGGGGGGAGTGGTGACACTGGAAGCTGTGCTGCCATCCAGAGACCTGGACAGGCTGGAGAGTTGGGCAGGGAAACATTTAATGAAATAGAACAAGGGCAAGTGTAGAGTCTTGAATCTGGGCAGGAACAACCCCAGGTTCCAGTGTAAGTTGGGGAATGAGCTATTAGAGAGCAGCGTAGGGGAAAGGGAGCTGGGGGTCCTGGGGACAGCAGGGTGACCATGAGCCAGCACTGGGCCCTTGTGGCCAGGAAGGTCGATGGTGCCTGGGGTGGGTTAGAAAGGGGTGGTCAGTAGGTCAGAGAGGTTCTCCTGCCCCTCTGCTCTGCCCTGGGGAGACCACACCTGGAATCTTGTGTCCAGTTGTGGCCCCTCAGTTCCAGAAGGACAGGGAACTGCTGGAGAGAGTCCAGCGCAGCCACCAAGATGCTGAAGGGAGTGGAGCATCTCCCGTGTGAGGAAAGGCTGAGGGAGCTGGGGCTCTGGAGCTGGACAAGAGGAGACTGAGGGGGGACTCATTCCTGGGGATCAATATAGAAAGGGGCAGTGTCAGGAGGATGGAGCCAGGTTCTTCTTGGTGACAACCAGTGACAGGACAAGGGGCAATGGGTGCAAACTGGAACAAAAGAGGTTCCACTTAAATATGAGAAGAAACTTGTTCCCAGTTGAGGGTGGCAGAGCCTGGCCCAGGCTGCCCAGGGAGGTTGTGGAGTCTCCTTCTCTGCAGACATTCAAACCCGCCTGGACACCTTCCTGTGGAACCTCAGCTGGGTGTTCCTGCTCCATGGGGGGGTTGCACTGGATGAGCTTTCCAGGTCCCTTCAACCCCTGACATTCTGGGATTCTGTGGCATTGTGTGTTCCTCTGTTCCCTCTCTCCTTACACTGTGCAAGCGCTGGTTAGCTAGGTGCCAATCTACAAAACCAAACCAAGCAACGACAAAGTACAGATGCTACTGTGGGCATGATCTCTCAACTTGTCACGATAGGATGGAAATGAGGAAAATGTTTCCTTCATCCTCTCTGCCAGCACCAGTTTCTGTTTGAATGCAAATTCCCTTCTGCATGTGCACCTAAAAAGTTAAGCCTTGTGGGATGAAGACTTATGCAAATTTCAGATGAATCGCTAGCGTGGCATATTTCGAAGTTTGATTTGGAAATGTTGAGAACTTTTGCATGTTTTCTTCTGTTTTAAGTGTTTAAAGTAACTGATGAAACGCTTAAACACCTGGGCTGTTTGGAATCACATTTGAGTGACCTCTTAATGAACTTTTTAACTCACGTTTTAAATATACAAAGCTATTCTTTGAATGTTTGGCTGTTTGGATTTCAAAGCTTTTCAGTTTTGGAGAAAGCAGAAGGATTTTTGATAATCCGTGATCAGACAGATGTGGTTTTCTGACCGAGTTTTTGTATTTTGCATCAGATAGCGCTTAGAGCTTTAAGACTTTGTGTTTCTAGCACTTGAACAATGATCCTTAATGAAACAATAGCGATGTTCAATGGGCAGCTGCTGTTTGACAGACCGATGCATGTAAAAATGGTGAGTATGTCAAGTTCTTACTGCTTCTTGACCTGCCAATGGTGCTTTTGGATTTTGGATGACGTGAGGTTGCAATGTCGGGTCAAAACACGGGAGGGAACTTGTGACTTGCCTAATTCGCAGTCACATCAACCCACACCATCGGGGAAGGTGAATTCTGCTTATTTTGCTAAAAGACAATCGAAAGTACAGTGCGGATTGCTTTGATTTGAACTTTCTATGTTTTAACTAAAAATAAAAGGGGCAAGCGATAGTTTTCTCGCCAACTTTAATGTATTGAATTGTGTTTAGGACGAACGAGCCTTTCCCAAAGGAGACTTCTTCCCTCCAGAGCGACCCCAACAACTTCCTCGTAAGTCTCTCCTGCATGACTGAACATGTTATATATTTTTCTTATATTGCTGTTCAGCAACTGGGGCCTGATCCCAGCCCCAGTAAAGCTCTGGTTCAAACTTTGGAAAGCTGGGATCCAAATGCTCTCAATAATATCGAAGGGGGAAATAATAGAGAAGAGCTGCTCAGTCTTGTCTTTTTTGGTTTGTTTTTGTTACTTTTTTCAGCTCATAGCTAGAAGCTTGTTTTAAAACAGTATCCCATTCACGTTCTCAAGGCTTCCAAATCTCTCAATTGCAATTCAAAGCCCCCAATGCCTCGTAAAAATACTGTTAATAGTGGGATTTAATGGAAACTTAATTGATCAGTCCATAGGGAAAATTGTGCCTCCTTTAATGTGATGATATTCTGGGTATCTAAAGCCTTTCCTTCAATTGAAAGGGCTGAATTAAAGACCTGAGAATCTTCAAGGTCTTCAGGTTTCTTAAGGGGAAGCAACGAGCTGGGGCTGGACCAGCTCAGCTCCAGAGGTCCCTTCCAACCTCAGCTGCGCTGTGATACTGGAAGTATTGAGCAGGGAGGGCCTGGGTTGGAAGGGAAGAGCTGGAGGCAGCGGAACACAGGTGTGAGTTGTCAAAATACAGCAAAAATGGCAAGTGTGGCTGTTCCCCTAATTCTCTTAATTCAGCCAGTTGCTGTTTTCTTAGGCATGGCAATCAAATCTGCGGCGTTGCACAATTTTAGCCATCGACAATCAATCTGCCCCTTAATTAGTTCAGTTTTCTGTGGATCAGCAACAATATCATTGATGGGTTCTATTGCTGCCTTGGCTTTCTCTATGGTGTATCTCTTTTTCAAGAGAAAGCCCTTGGGTTCCTATTTAATGATCTTTGTGTAAAACTCAACACGTACCAATGGAAGCCTGTTTCTTGGCCTTTAGCAGAGCGGGGAAGGGATATCTTGTGTTGTTTTAAAACAAGGTTCAATGCTTCCTGTGTTTATGATGCTGAGCTGCAAATGAGAAACTCCTCTTCCATAGGCAAAAAATGCCACTAAGGTATTGTTTGATGCAAGTGCAAGCAGAGAACTCTTTCTTCCTGATAAACTATAAGGAAAATATGGGGGCTTTTTCCTTCTTTCTTTGGACTGGGGAATCCTTAATTAAGATTGAAAGATTCAAAATTCTGCTTGGGAATGATACATTTTGTTTGCTCAGAGAAGAGGCTGGCTGTGTGCTCTGAATTCTATAGGTGGCTATCATAATGACAGGTTGAAATAAGCCATTTGTCAATCAAGGGTAATATCGTGCAAAGATTAGAGGATCTTTATACTAAATTGCCCACTCTATTCTCCTTAGATCGAGGAGTTGCACAAAATAAGCAGTGTTCTAGCCAGTTATTTTTCAGGAGTCAGCTTAATAAAACCAACCAAACAAGCAAGTTTTCTCAGTAGTGAGATGGAAAATGGATTATGAGGAAAAAAAGAAATAAAAATCAAGATAGTTTTTAGTATATTTCAAAACACATCTACTCTGAATATACACATTCATGCTTTACGTACACACCCCAAAGTGGGAACACAGCAAGCTTTTTGGAGAATGGAAGTCAATTACTTAAGAATAAAACTTGCTGTTTTGTCAAACTATGGAAAGAAGGCTTTTTTGATATCTGAATATTTTCTTCAGATGGTCTTGGTGGTATTGGCATGGGATTAGGACCTGGAGGTCAACCTATTGATGCAAATCATTTAAACAAAGGCATGGGAATGGGCAACATGGGACCTGGAGGTAAGAAGATTACTCCTATGCTTTTGTTTCATGAGAGCTTTAAGCTGTGTAGAAGGTAGATAGCTGTGTTTTGCCTACACAAAAAGTTGAAGTGTATTAGGAGTGTAAAAACCAAACGAGTTTTTGTTGAGCTAAATAATGAGCTTGATGATGGAAACTTGAATTTAACCAATTGCTCCAGTATTTTTTTCACTATGGCCAAGGCACAGCTCTCATTTTCTGACTCTTGAGCATGAGCAGCAGACACTGCAAATATACATTAAACTTTTAAAACCATCTGTCACTTTCAACACTTATTAGTGGGCTTGCAAATCTTTGTTTAGGATATGTTGAAACAGCACAAGTTTTAAAGAGCCACCTAAAAAGTAGCACACATTCAGCTTTCAATTTATAAATGCCTATGGGTTTTTTTTCCCCTATTTTTGCTTTATTTTCTGAGAAGGAATGTTGCAATCTACTCCGAGTTATCACATGTAAGCTCTTCAGTCCAAACAGTGGACATGTTGTATTGGCTTTTATTTCTCCAGCCAGTCTAATGGCTGAACTTTGCTAGAATTACATCTGCTACATAAAGCTTTCTCTTTTATTTTGAGGAATGGGAATGGAAGGCATGGGCTTTGGAATGAATAAAATGGGAGGTAAGCTGTGTTTTTTGACACGTCTATATAGCTTGGACAGATATTTGTGTTCTTTGAAATCGTCACCAATTTAGTAATAACTTGTTCTTTTTGGGTAGTAAAAAGGTGTATGGGGAAGGGTTAATACCTCAGATAAAACATGGCCAATGTTTTTTTGTCGTGTGACTTAAAGATGCTCCTGGTTTAGGAGATCTGGTGTCACCAAATTTTGTGTTGCAGAGCTGTGGTAGAGTTGTCTTGGTGCTTGCGGGAATGTTCCTGATGTGGATGAAGCTGGTGTTGAGTTGAAATGCGTTGTGCTAAAGAATCCCTGAAAAATATTCTCTTTTAGGAATGGAAGGTCCTTTTGGTGCCTTGGAAAACCTCGGTCGCTTCCCCGCTGGGATGAACATGGGCAGAATGAGCGGTGAGCATTTGGATTTTCTTATATATCCAACTCCTGACTTGTGTTCTCTGGGTGTGTAACAGTGGAGAGACATGATAAAATGATCAGGAGAACACCATAGAAAAACTTGCCTTGCTTTGAACCAATGGGATTGAGACCATCATCAGCACATTTGCTGATGACACCAAGTTGGGAGGGAGTGTGGAGCTGCTGGAAGGCAGGAGGGCTCTGCAGAGGGATCTGGATAGACTGGAAAAAGGGGCCGATTCCAATGGGATGAAGTTCAACAAGGCCAAGTGCTGGATCCTGCCCTTTGGCCACAACAACCCCTGCAGCGCTCCAGGCTGGCACAGAGTGGCTGGAGAGCAGTCAGGCAGAAAGGGACCTGGGGTGACTAATGAACAGGAAGCTCAACATGAGCCAGTAGTGTGCCAAGAAGGCCAATGGTGTCCTGTCCTGTATCCAAACCAGTGTGGTCAGCAGGACAAGGGCAGTGATCCTTCCCCTGTGCTCTGCATTGGGGAGGCCACACCTGGAGTATTGTGTTCAGTTCTGGGCCCCTCAGCTCAGGAAAGAGATTGAAGTGCTGGAGCGGGTCCAGAGAAGAGCAACAAGACTGGGGAAGGGACTGGAACACAAGCCCTATGGGGAGGGGCTGAGGGAGCTGGGGTTGTTCAATCTGGAAAAGAGGAGGCTTAGAGCTGAGCTCAGCACTCTCTGAACGACCTGAAGGGCAGTTCTAGCCAGGGGGGATTGGGCTCTTCTCCCAGGCACTCAGCAATAGGACAAGGGGGCATGGGCTTCAACTCTGCCAGGGGAAATTGAGGCTGGAGATGAGAAAGCAATTCTGTGCAGAGAGAGTGGTCAGCATTGGAATGGCTGCCCAGGGAGGTGCTGGACTCACCGGCCCTGGAGGTTTTGAAACTGAGATTGGCCATGGCACTTAGTGCCATGATCTGGTCAATGGGCTGGAGTTGGACCAAGGGTTGGACTTGATGATCTGAGGTCTTTTCCAACCCAGTGGATTCTGGGATTCTGTGAACCTTTAAAAATCATGCTTGTATTAAAACATTCTCTCCAGGGTCACTTAGACACCCTGAAGGACGTATCAAACTTAATATTTCAGAGATGGATCGTGCCATGGGTGGAGGATTTGAAAGAGAATTTGGAAGAAATGAAATGGGAATGTCTCGTAGTTTTGGAGATACCTTGGAGAGAGGAATAGGTAAGTACAGGACGCAAAGTACTTCTACCTACTTTTCATACCTGAACTCTAGATAAAAATCACGTCTGTTTGGTTATAATGATCTGAATGATTCACAATGCAGTTCTGTCACTAAACCACTCTGCAGTCTAGACAGTAGGGAGGAAAAATGTGGTGAAACCTTAATTTCCTTCCTTTCCTCCCAGACATTTTAGGAATCTGGTAGAGATGGGCATCACACATTAGATGATTTAAGAGAACACTTTACTGTGCAGCCTCTGTATATTTCTTTCCCCATGAAAAGGCCAAACGTGTTGTGACTTTACAGAGGCTGTTCTGCCATGGTTCTTGTGTGGAACTTTATATTCTGCAGCAACAAAGCACACAGTGTACAGTCACTTTTATGAAAGATGACAGAGCTTAAAGCATTTCAGCAGTGTAAACATGTGTTAGGGGTTTTTTGTCCTTGTATGATTATTGATGATCTTTGTGTTGTGTTCTAGGTGGTGGAAATGCCAGCATTCCTGGGATTGAGAGGATGGCACCTGGCATTGATCGTATGGGCTCGGGAATAGAAAGAATTCCTTCCGGGATGGGGCACGGGATGGAGAGAGTAGGGTCAGAAATAGATAGGATGGGGCTCGTTTTGGATCGCATGAGCTCCAACGTGGAGCGAATGGGGTCAGGAATTGACCGCATGGCCCCTCTGGGCATAGACCACATCGCTCCTAATATTGAGAGGATGGGCCCGGCTATCGAGAGGATGGGTTCTGGCATAGAACGGATGGGGTCTGGAATAGGCTTTGGTATCGAGAGGATGGGCGCTGCCATCGACCGCGTTGGCACCACCATGGACAGAATGGGATCAGGCGTAGAGCGGATGGGCTCTGGCATGGAGAGGATGGGGATAGGCATGGAGAGGATGGTCCCTGCCGGAATGGGCACTGGAATGGGGCAGGTGATAGAGAGAATGCCAGCCGGTTTGGATCGTATAGGTGCCACTCCTATGGAAAGAATAGGAATAGAGCGTATGGGTGCTGCTGGTATGGAGAGGATGGGCTTGGAGCGCATTGGAGCCACTAATATGGAAAGAATGGGTCCTGCTATGGGTCAGGGCATGGGAGCAGGAATAGATCGAATGGGACTTGCGATGGGAAGCAATTTTGAAAGACCCATGGACATGGAACGTGGAAACTTTGCAGGCAATTTTGCAGGCTCCCTTGGAGGAACTGGAGGACCTGCAGCTGGGGTGGCCAGAAAAGCCTGTCAGATATTTGTGAGAAATGTGAGTAGCCTTCTTCCTCCCTCCTGAAAATGTTACTGATGCGGTCTCCTCTGCGCTCTGTT
This sequence comes from Patagioenas fasciata, assembly GCF_037038585.1. Taxonomy (NCBI): domain Eukaryota; kingdom Metazoa; phylum Chordata; class Aves; order Columbiformes; family Columbidae; genus Patagioenas; species Patagioenas fasciata. The sequence goes on along the minus strand of NC_092546.1, from coordinate 2,891,833 downwards.
GACTGCAGTCAGCATATCTAATGTTGGATGCTGCCAAGGCGGGGGTTAGGCTTTTGAGTTTAAACCATTTCCTTAACCGGAGAAGAGCTTCTGTAAAGGAAGATGCTGAACTGGGGCTGTCCCGGGATGGAAAATGTTTTTTTTGAAGAGCTGGTGGTGCTTACAGGTTGTTTGGCAGACCCTCAGTAATGGTCTGTTCTCCTCTTTTCACAGCTGCCTTTTGATTTTACATGGAAAATGCTGAAAGATAAATTTAATGAATGCGGTAAGTTACTTTATCCGCGGGAATGACTTTGAGAATTGAATATGAATTAAGCAGTTAACTCCTGGCTCTGTGCGTGCATGACACAACTATCTTAACTAAAATCTCACTCGGACTTGCTGAACCACTACATCTTAAACTTGACAGGTGTCGTGAGGATGTTTACCATCCCTGCTATATCAGCAAGAGTTCTGCAATGCTGAGATGAATACCTGGACATTTGATAACCCCGTTACCACATGCTTTTTATTTTAAGTGTTTATTCTATGCCCCCTATCTCAGGGGCTGGGTTACCCTGTAGCCTCTTTGTAGTTGCACAAAGAGATAGGAATTGAGATAGAAAAGTCCTGACAACTGGTGAAAAGCACCTGCACAGATTCTTTATATCTAAATGAACGTGGTTGTCTGGGAAAACTATCATTAAAAAATATAATAATTGAAAAAATTGGGAATTCAGCTGCTGACTGAGTTTCGCTATTGAGCTTTTGGGGGTTTTCTCATGGCAATGGTTCGTGTCCCCTGATTTGCTCCCCAGTTTCTTGTGCTGCTTATCCGATGGCAAAGCCTCATTGGTTCGGAGCTCGTTACCTTGTGCTTTGCTCCATTTATCTGCATCTGAGTGAGAATCAAGAACCACCTTGAATTAATTCACCTTTTAAACCAAGAACACTTCTTTAAAACGACGACTTGCTAACGTTGTCCTGCGGCTTTAGGTTTCAGAGTAATGCTCATTTTTCAAGGTGTATCTTCTGATGGAAAACTATGATTTGGTAGAGCGTTCCAAGGTTAAACAAGAGCCTTTCATTTCTGTTTCAGGTCACGTCCTGTACGCTGATATCAAGATGGAGAATGGGAAGTCTAAAGGCTGTGGCGTGGTTAGATTTGAGTCCCCAGAGGTGGCCGAGCGAGCCTGCCGCATGATGAACGGCATCCAGCTCCGCGGGAGGGAGATCGATGTGCGAATCGATAGAAACGCTTAAGTAGTTGCCTTTTTAACACTGATACCAGATTTTTGAATTTGTATTTTTTCTTGTTAACCATTTTAATTTGACTGGATGTAAAGGTGTTAAGACAATTCAGTTGCTTTCTGGAGTAATTTTAATTACTTTTTTAACAAATGGATTTCCATTTTACTGGTTTTTGCATTGAAACAGCAATGTGCACAATCTTTTTTTGTAGTTGTGGCATCTCGTTGACATTACAGATGTAAACAGTATGACTTTGATAATAAATGCAAGTTAAAGATCTCAGTCACAGCATCCGTTACTGGCAGCACGTCCCACGCTTGCAAAACCCTCTGTAAACCCAGCTCAGTAAACTAGAATTTTGTATTATCTCGTGAAGCGTCGAGAAATGTTCCTCTGGTCTTACTTTCTCATTTTAGATGCGTTTGCGTTGGGCTCCGAGTGTCTTCGGGGTGCAGGCGCTGTCCCTTTCCTGTGTTCACACCCAGCCCGTGACCACTCATAGTTTTTCTCCAGTGGCAATGCTGATTTTAAAAACCAAACCAAATAAAACATCCTCCACCTTCAGCTGTGTCGATGCCGTTCTGAAGGCCTGAACCGACAATAGATTGGAAAACCTTGTGGGTTTTGGGTTTGTTTGTGGGGTGTTTTTTGGAGCGTTTTGCTGGGTGCAGGGGAAAAGCAGGAGGTGGGTTGTTTCACCTTCTGCAACAAATATAGTTTAATAATGCAAATTAAAAGGGGGAGTTCTTGTGGTGGGAGGGCTGAAGCTTTATGCCAAAGACAGGATGTCTTGCGCTTAGTTTGAGATCGGCATAGTCTCCAAAATGAAATTCTTCTTACAGCAATGCGAAATTAAGAGAACTCTTATCAATTGCCTCTCACTGATCTCTGCTTTGTGGTACTGCAGGGGAAATCCTAAATGGGGGAAAAACAGCTTGAAATAGCCCTAATGATTATTAGAATAGTACAATGGGGAGAGGCTGAGGGAGCTGGGCTTGTTCAGTCTGGAGAAGAGGAGGCTTAGAGCTGAGCTCAGCACTCTCTAGAACGACCTGAAGGGCAGTTCTAGCCAGGGGGGATTGGGCTCTTCTCCCAGGCACTCAGCAATAGGACAAGGGGGCATGGGCTTCAACTCTGCCAGGGGAAATTGAGGCTGGAGATCAGAAAGCAATTCTGTGCAGAGAGAGTGGTCAGCATTGGAATGGCTGCCCAGGGAGGTGCTGGACTCACCGGCCCTGGAGGTTTTGAAACTGAGATTGGCCATGGCACTTAGTGCCATGATCTGGTCAATGGGCTGGAGTTGGACCAAGGCTTGGACTGGATGAGCTCTGAGGGCTTTTCCAACCCAGTGGATTCTGTAGTGTAGGAAATAAATATCCCACCTTGGGCTCTTACTCCTCCCTGTCAGCATCAAGATAACAAACTCTCAGAAACACCTTCTGTGTGTTTCAGACCATCCATTTTTACTATTGCCTCTTGCTTTTACAGTTAAGAAAGTCGCCTGTAAGAGGTTCCTACCCTTTCCTTCTTACCCCTCAGTAACAACCCTGGAAAGGGTTGTGGGATGAAAACTCCGTTGTAGTTCGTAATTATTTATATTACATTTTGCAAATAATGAACTGTAAACTGAACCTCAAACCAGCCTTGTTACTGCAGAAAGCGTACTGAGGAAACACGGGCTGCTGCCGCTGGAGGGAGCACGAGGAGCAGATGCTTGGGATTTTGTATTTTGGAGGAGAAAAAAAAGATCTTGTTGCATTTTACTTCACAATAAAAACGTCGTTAAAACGTTGCTGGCGTTTCCTTGTGGGAGGCCGGGCCCTCGCCGGCAGGATGGGGCTTTACCGGGCGGCACGGCGATGCTGGGGGCGTGTTTTACCTCCCGGGTCCCGCACCTCGATGCTCTGGGGGGGTTTGACCTCCCCGGTGCCGCCCCCGGTCCCGGTTCCTTCTCCAGTCCCCGCTCCTTCTCCCGCCACGTGGCCGCGGGCGGCGCGCACGAGTGACGTCACTGCGCGGCGCCGCACGAAGGTGACACGCCGGGCGGGCAAGATGGCGGCTGCGGGCGGAGGCTGCCGGGTGAGTGACGGCTGCACCGGGGCTGTGGCGGTTTAACGGCGCTGTGACGGCTGCACCGGGGCTGTGGCGGTTTAACGGCGCTGTGACGGCTCCACCGGGGCGCCTTGGGGCTGCGGTGGGGCGGCGGGAGGCAGCTGGGCGTGCTGCGAGAGGGCTGAGCGCCTCGGCGGGGCCGGGCCCGGTGCTGGTTCGCTCCCTTCTCACCGGTTCAGATTCAGTGGTTTTCTGTGGGAAAAAAAAACAACACCAAACGTGCTGCGTGTAACTGTGAGGAGAGAAAATACTCCAGAACAGTTTAGCACGTAGCACAGCTCATTAGCGCGGTAATTGAGGGCAAAAAGCTCCTCTCAGGGAGGTTACTGCAGTAACCAGCCTCAGGATCTCGTTTTTGCAAGTAATAGGGTTTATAGTTCTTCAAAGAAAGCACAAAAAGAAAAAAGTATTTAAATATTGTCAACATTAAATGTAATGGCTCATTATTTTATCTGTTCCTTAATAGGGAAATCAGTGAAGGGTCTGCAGTAAAGATTTTTCACTAGAAATAAGACTACCACCCCTCTAAGGCATTTACCAGTCAATATCTGCAGCCAAACAGAACTTCTCATCAGAACAGACACGCAGAAAGATCCAAATTTACATTCAGAACAGTAACAGCTCGGTGGCTGCTGAGGTACCGGAGCTGCGGGGGCTGTGACCCGCGGTCCTGGGGCTGCTCTGCCCCTCAGTGTCCCCGCTTGCCCGGTGTCCCCAACAAGGGACAGCCCGGAGCGCTCCGGGACCTCCCAGCGCCTTCCCAGAGCAGCTCCCCCTTGGCCTCCTGTGAGCTTTTCATGTGAACATGAAGTTCTTCCCCTCAGTCGAGCAGGTGAACCGATGCGTGGACTGAACGCAAAGGTTCTGCCTTTACAGGTCACTTTGTAACCTGACGTGCTCGGAGGTGGTTGATCCTCTGTGCCTAAAGCTGAACATGGGATTAAGCATCTCTGTGTGTTTTGGGCAAGAGCTGCAATCGGTTAAATCCAGCAGACGGCCTGGCCCAAGTTCTAATGATGTTCTAGGAGTTAAGAGAACTGTTTAAGTTATGCGTTTAACATCTAGGTTGTTCTTGCTTGCTTCAAAGCCTGGCCTAAGCGCTGACTTGGGCAGCAAGGTTTAAAGATAGGCTGTGGGTAGCATTTCCTTTCTTGATATCGACTTGATACTTTAATCTAGTGGAATTTAGTGGTAGGTACAGAGGCAATAAATAGGAGGGAGCCAGATTTCACTGATGTGAGTTAATAGAAGTGTAGAAACCACTGAATTAATGCAACGGGGGCCAGCAGGACGTACGGGACAGTTAAGCCATTCCTTCTTCTCAGAAGTCTGGATTTAGCTTGTGGTGTTTGGCAGTGCCATCACTGAAGCCCCAGGACCAGACAGTGCAGCTCTTTACAAAACCCTTTAAACACCAAGGAGCTTGATAAAGAGGTGGACACATTGTTAGTTTGGACACAGAATTAAATATTCTCAGTGTTTCTTCTCAGCCTTCTTGGCAGCACTTGTGTATTCCCATGAAAACCAGTGAATATTGTCTGTTTGCAGCGTTCTTTCCTCCTTGGCTCTCTGAGATCGCCGCTGTGTTTCGCACTAACCCGATGTTGCGTTTTCATTGCAGAAATGTCTCCTCAGCGGCGTATGGCTCATATCCAGCAGATACCCCGTCCCTGCGCTGCACGGGCGCACGTTCAGAGTGAGCAGACCTGTTTCAGAGCTCCAGCAGGTTGGTGAACCGCTGCATTTTTTCTATTTCAAACCAAAAGTGATTTCCTGATAGATCGCTGATCTACTGCATGTCAGTGTGTTTCTGAGAAGCATCGGTTGTAGGTCGAAAAATTCCACTTAAGGTGTATCTGATGAATTCAAGGATTTTCATAGTAGCTGAGTCCGAGTGAGAGAGTTCAGGAGTGATGCTCTGGTAACTTCATCTACATCATTTATGCCTGAACTAACCTGTGCAGTTAAACTTCCCCTGGAGAAGCATCTTTTTTAATGTCTGTATGGATGTACTCCATGGGGCATTAGATACATTTTGGCAATCGGGGGAAGCTACTTCTTTTTCAAGTGAGCTGGTTGTTTTTTACGACATTTAATTTCATTAGAAGTGACTCAGTGCTTGGCTTAAGTAAATCTACCAGCTTTGATGCTCATTTTAAATTAATGTCTCTTTGCATTCTACAACCTGTAATGATTTTCTTTAGTCTAGATGCTACTCTTCTGGAGGAAGAAAGGGATTTATATCGGGTTTTGTGGAGAATATCAAACAGGAATTAGCAAAAAACAAGGAGATGAAAGAAAGTATTAAAAAATTCCGCGATGAAGCCAGAAAGCTGGAAGAATCCGACGCGCTTCGAGAAGCAAGGAGGAAATACGTGAGTCTTCCTCATGAATCCCTTTGATGTTTTTATTTTCAGCCACCGAGCTGTTATTGCCTCTGTAGCTACCACTAAATTCCACTAGATTAAAGTATTAAGCCAATATCGAGAAAGGAAACGCTACCCACAGCCTATCTTTAAACCCTGCTGCCCAAGTCAGCGCTTAGGCCAGGCTTTGAAGCAAGCAAGAACAACCTAGATGTTAAACGCATAACTTAAACACCTCTATTAACTGCAAGAACAGCATTAGAACTTGGGCCAGGCCGTCTGCTGGATTTAACCGATTGCAGCTCTTGCCCAAAACACACAGAGATGCTTAATCCCACGTTCAGCTTAGGGCACAGAGGATCAACCACCTCTGGAACACATCAGGCTACAAAGTGACTTGTAAAGGCAGAACCTTTGCGTTCAGTCCACGCATCGGTTCACCTGCTCGACTGAGGGGAAGAACTTCATGTTCACATGAAAAGCTCACAGGAGGCCAAGGGGGAGCTGCTCTGGGAAGGCGCTGGGAGGTCCCGGAGCGCTCCGGGCTGTCCCTTGTTGGGGACACCGGGCAAGCGGGGACACTGAGGGGCAGAGCAGCCCCAGGACCACGGGTCACAGCCCCCGCAGCTCCGGTACCTCAGCAGCCACCGAGCTGTTACTGTTCTGAATGTAAATTTGGATCTTTCTGCGTGTCTGTTTTGATGAGAAGTTCTGTTTGGCTGCTGATATTGACTGGTAAATGCCTTAGAGGGGTGGTAGTTTTGTTTTTAGTGAAAAATCTTTACTGCAGACCCTTCACTGATTTCCCTATTAAGGAACAGATAAAATAATGAGCCATTAAATTTAACGTTGGCAGTATTTAAATACTTTTTTCTTTGCGCTTTCTTTGAAGAACTATAAACCCTATTACTTGCAGAAACGAGATGCTGAGGCTGGTTACTGCAGTAACCTCCCTGAGAGGAGCTTTTTTGCCCTCAATTACCGCGCTAATGAGCTGTGCTGAGTGCTAAACTGTTCTGGAGTATTTTCTGTCCTCACAGTTACACGCAGCATGTTTGGTGTTGTTTTTTTTTCCCACAGAAAACAATTGAATCTGAAACAGTGAAGACCTCAGAAGTGATTAAAAAGAAACTCGAAGAAATAACTGGTACAGTGAAAGAGGTAAATCCCAGCTGTGGAGGAACCATCCCCTAAGGCAGTTTTGTGTTTTGTCTGCGTTTGAATTATCACCCCTTTTTCCTTGGTGAACGGTGGTTACTATTGCAAAGGTGATCACAATTTTCATTCTTTAAGGCAAGAGTTATTAACAAAGTTGCTGCAATAATGTATGAGAAATATCTTACTCAGTGTGTTGGGGAGCAACCTATTAGAGAGCAGTGTAGGGGAAAGGGACCTGGGGGTCCTGGGAACAGCAGGGTGAGCATGAGCCAGCACTGGGCCCTTGTGGCCAGGAAGGCCAATGGTGCCTGGGGTGGGTTAGAAAGGGGTGGTCAGTAGGTCAGAGAGGTTCTCCTGCCCCTCTGCTCTGCCCTGGGGAGACCACACCTGGAATCTTGTGTCCAGTTGTGGCCCCTCAGTTCCAGAAGGGCAGGGAACTGCTGGAGAGAGTCCAGCGCAGCCACCAAGATGCTGAAGGGAGTGGAGCATCTCCCGTGTGAGGAAAGGCTGAGGGAGCTGGGGCTCTGGAGCTGGACAAAAGGAGACTGAGCAGCTATTCGGTGTGCCCCACAATTCCGCTCAGATTTGGAGACTGGAGGTGCTCCATTTGACCAGCTACTGGCACAGTCCTTTTCACCCCTTACGTAAAGATCCTGACTTTGTAATCACAACCCAAGTGGTGTCAATGAAAACGGTGGATTGAGAAAAGCATTTCAAGATTTGCATAGCGGAGAAATGTCTCAATCTCTTCCATACCTTAACTTTCGAAGCACCTTTTGGCTGGAGTATTTTAACTCTGCATCATTGCTCCTTCTCTTTGATGTCAAGAAAAAGAAACGTTTTTAGAAATCTATGGGTAGCAGCTCTTACAAATGCGTGTGGTCCTGCGAGTAGCCAAATTTGTTCTGCACAGAGGTGTTGGGTGATGCTGCAGTGTCCCGGTAAATCTCCGCTGTACGTTCACCTTAGCTTTGGTTACTCTTGCGTGTGTGATAGGACATGTTTAGCATTCACAAAAAGGAGTTACTCAAAATAAATTTTCACACATTTCACCCGAAACAACGTTTTCTTTCCTTTTGTCTTTTGTGGCAGAGTTTGGATGAAGTAAGTAAGAGCGATATTGGCCGGAAGATAAAGGAAGGTGTGGAAGAAGCGGCGAAAACGGCGAAGCAGTCTGCGGAAACAGTGACAAAAGGAGGGGAGAAATTAGGCAGGACTGCAGCCTTCAAAGCTCTTTCTCAGGTCCGTACATCCTGTGCCTCTTTAGGACCCAGCGCTGCGGGCGCAGCTCGTTAACACAGAAATTACCTGCGACTTTGTGCCGAGTGTGAAATTCAATGCGAAAATCTTACAGCGAGACCTTGCGAGCCGTTGGAACAAGCTGACACGTTCAGGAGATGTGTTTAGCAGGTCTGGCGTTCGCACAACCACCCCAGAAAAGTGTTACGTCTCGAGCAGCTCAGTTGCGTTCCTGGAAAACTTGGGTGCTGTGTTTGTGGAGCAGGGTAGCACATGTCTTCTGCTGCACCCCAATTTGCTTCCAAGCTGTTTTCTCCATTAGAAGGTGTGGATAAGTCCATAAAACGCGAGGCTCCTTTTTGTTTTGGGGAGAGCAGTGCTTCTATTTAAGCTTGGGCCTAGAACCTGGATTTTATTGACCTTTTAGGTGGCTTTGCAGTTAGTTATTGATTTCTGAAGTTTTTCTTCTCCCTTATAGGAATCATTCTTCCTTTTACCTGGGGCTTGTCATTCTGTCTTGTTGGGGCTGATGTTGCCTTCACTGACTCCATTTATTCCAATTTAAACTCGGTGGAGGTTACGTTACCCATTATCAGCCGACTGTGCCCATAGTTTTTGCTATATGGGTTCATTTTTTTGGGGTTGATTAATAATTAAGGTCTTGGTGTGTTTGTCAACACACAATAAAGACACATTTGCTGAGGGAGGGAGAGAACAACTTGTGGTTTCTTTCTGGTTTTCGGTTCCTTGGAAATGAGGGGGAATGGCGAATTGAACTAATAGTGATATTTTCCTTTCAGGGAGTAGAAACCGTTAAGAAGGAAATAGATGAAAGTGTTTTAGGGCAGACTGGTCCTTACAAACGGCCAGAGCGACTCCGAAAAAGAACAGAATTCTCCGGCGAGAGGATTAAAGAGGAGCGAATATTTGAAGCTAACGAGTACGTATTGAATGGGATTTAGGGCGAATAATTCTGTGTATGATTTAGTAAACCTTTAAATCATAACTATCGGTCAGGGATGGTTAAAACCCAAGTACTGGAGTGAGGATGTGACCTTGTAGAGCAGGTTGGTCTGAGAGCAAATGTCCAGCATAAGCTGATGATACTGAATTTTCTGATAGTGAAACCAGGCACTTATAATCATAATTCTATTATACGTCTTCTGTGCTTTCTAGAGAGGCCATGGGAGTGGTGCTGCATAAAGACTCCAAATGGTATCAGCAGTGGAAAGATTTCAAGGACAACAACGTGGTCTTCAATCGTGAGTGTTCCAAAGCCAAAGGAGTCGCGCGTTATTTTCCCTCTTCTGATTCTCGCTGTGTTGGATCCGATGCCATCTGTGCAACTAGTCTCAACATAATGCAAATCCCAGCCGGCTTTTTGGTGCTGTCGCTGTTGCTGGGAGGTGGTGTGAATGGGACGTGGGCGGAGGTGACAACACCGCAGCTTTTCCAAGCTCCTCCATCTGTGTTTGGACCCTTTCCCCGGTCAGGCGTTGGTTTTGATGATTCTCTGCTCCCGGTAGGCACCAAAACCTGCTTTTGCCATTGCTTAAAGAGAAATGAACTCTTGTTCTTTTCTTCTATGTATTTTTCTTCTGTTCAGCTCTGCTCTGGCACAGGGCACGTGTGCACACATTCAGATCTCTTCTCCCTGACCTTGAGCTTAGAACAAGGAAAAATGTTGGTTTTAGTGAGCTGGTTTCTGTTTTCATCTGCTTAGAACTCAGGGAGGTGTGGGACTTTGTCTCCTCTCTGTTTCTTTTGCAAAACCTAAAAAATGCTGAATATCTGTACCGTGGTGAGTGATTACTTTTGGTAGTTATTTAGACACTTAACGTTTCTGAAAGACATCGAGAAGCCCGAGACCACAATCCTTCAACAAATCAGAAGAATCGCTGCCCTTGACTGCAGGGTTGAGGTGAGGGAAAACCAGACTATAAAAGTGCAATATATAATTAGCTTTGGGTTGTGTTTCTTCCCAACTTCTTATAAAGCGGAGCGCCTTGGGAGTTCTCCAAGAGCAGGTTTTCCATGCCATTTGTTAGCCTTTCCAAGGAGAGATGCTCACAGCAAAAACTCCCCACCTGCTGCCTCCCCAGCTCCTGCGCCATCTGCACCAGCTCTCCGCGTTCTCCACATTTTATGCGTATTTCCGAGGCTCTGCTTTCACATTTCAGGCACCATTGCAGATGTGGTTGCATTGGGCTCTCCCTCTCCCACCTGCACCAACAACACCGTGTAGGTTTTTTTTGGAAGGAGCAAAAGCTTCAGGGCAGGATTCCAAATGTTAATTGACGTTTCGGCAAGAATCTTCCCTGCAGGGCCTGTTATCCTGCAACCACCTTCTGCAGTTCTGGTCCATCTGATCATGTCCAGAGACAGCTAATGAGTTGGTTGAGCCCTTAGTTTGTTGCAACAACGCCTGCTTGCTTAAATTACTTTTATGTTTTAGCTTCACCCCTATTCTTATTTCTACCTTTGAGATTTTGCTTTGCAGGAGTTTTTCTTCCCCATCAGTGACTTCTGTAGTTTGGGGACATGCTTGGCGTGCTTTCTTACCAAGGTTGAGGAGTACATAGAGCTGCTTTAAACTGCATCTTCACTGATGTCATCCTATTCTGTTCAAAATTGGCAAGGCTGAAGGTCTATTATTGATTTCCTCCCCCCTAGTTAAACTTTCTGGTGTTAGTTTCACATCCCGCTCCCTCTTGTAGCAGATTGAATCAGGATTGTGAGCAAGTGTAGTCCAAAAATCTGCATAGAAGGTCTGGAGACCCTTGTAGCTGAAGTCAGAGAAACCATCATTCTTCTGGCGGTTATTGATAGTTAAGAGCTTGGCAGGAAAATGAGGAAAGTAAGTTTGGAAATGGATACTTGTTAATCATCAAAGAGATGTAGAAAAGAACGAGCGGGTTTGATCTGCGACCCGTCGCGTGTTGTTTCCTCAGTCGGGAGCGTCGCGTAAGGACCCTGCTGCTCACATCTCCTCTCCTTTCAGGGTTCTTTGAAATGAAAATGAAGTACGATGAAAGCGACAACGCGTTCATTCGAGCTTCCCGAGCTGTCATGGACAAAGTCACTGACTTAATAGGTAACGTTTCCTTGCTGTTGTGGGAATGCGTCCTTAGCCTGTAGCTCTGTCCTAGTGCCTCTCGGCGCTGCCGTCCTCTGTGTGTTCCCAACCTTTGGGACAAATTCTGGAGCTTTATGGCAATTTGCACGGATCATTATCCAGTATCACGCAGCGTTGCAACCTGCTGCTGGATGCGAAGTGCGGTGCGATGACAAACGCTTGTGTGGGATAAATCTCAAGCCTCACTTAAAGTCTGCAGTTGTTCCCAGGTCGTCCTTCCCTCCGGTATAAAACCAAAGGGCTTTCTCTTGTTTTCTGGCAACAGTTGCTGTGCCACCCGTCTCACTGAGTTGTTTTATTAGGTGGATTGTTCTCGAAGACAGAAATGTCCGAGGTTTTAACAGAGATACTCAAAGTGGATCCATCCTTTGATAAAGATCGTTTTTTAAAGCAATGTGAGCGTGATATAATCCCCAATGTCTTGGAGGTAAGGTGGGGGGAGAGTATGATGCATTTCTTTCACTGTTTTCCTTTACTATAAAGTTTTCTGATGCTACAGTTAGAAGGTGGAGCAGTATTTACTTTTCAATCACCCAGCTTTGCACAGAACATGAGATAACCTTGGGAAAAGGAGTCGGATCCCACGTAACGATTTGATTTAAAACCGTATTTCATAATTTAGTAGCACATTTTCTTTCTTTCTGACCTGGAAAACACCAAACCATCTTCTCCCGTGAGAAATAGCATCAGGGAGATCAGCGTGAAGGAGGCGAATGAGCAGTACTGGGCAAATGCTGATATCGAATATTGATAAGAGAAATAATTTAGTGTGTATGCACTGCTGGATTCTAAGTGATCTGAGACTGCTTGGGAAGAAGAGCAGGTCATGACAGGTGATTCAGTGACAATATTTCAGGCACTCGTCAAGGAACTATGTGGAACTTAATGTTTTAAAGTGTAAAACCACTCAGAGGATAGCACCGATGAAGGATGGGACTTCCGTATAAATGGATATAGTTCTTCTCGCCATAACTCTATGTCAGAAAAGACAGTCAAAGTAGGGGATTTGAAGACGTACGGCAGAAATTGTTTTGAGAGATTCATCTGAGGCTGAAAAAACTGAGACTTGAAGAGAGAAGCAGATGCTAATAGAGAGCAAAGTGTTATTTTCTCATCCTACAACACCGTGCATGATTGTATCTCAAATTCATGCATGCTAATATGCATGTAGAAATATTTATGGTACTCCTAGGCGTGAGGTAGCATTATAGGACAAGTAAAAAATGATTTGATGCTTCCCAGCATCCGAGCTGATGCGCAGTTGTTTTTGTCACTGCTGTCTTTGCAGTGAGCGACTGTGCATCAGACGTGTGGCTGGAACGGTGGTGTCGGCAGTGAAATAATCACAGAATCCCAGAATGTCAGGGGTTGAAGGGGCCTGGAAAGCTCATCCAGTGCAATCCCCCCATGGAGCAGGAACACCCAGCTGAGGTTCCACAGGAAGGGGTCCAGCGGGGTTTGAATGTCTGCAGAGAAGGAGACTCCACAACCTCCCTGGGCAGCCTGGGCCGGGCTCTGACACCCTCACTGAGAAGTTTCTTCTCATATTTAAGTGGAACCTCCTGTGTTCCAGTTTGAACCCATTACCCCTTGTCCTGTCATTGGTTTTCACTGAGAATAGCCTGGCTCCATCCTCCTGACACTGCCCCTTTCCATATTGATCCCCAGGAATGAGTCCCCCCTCAGTCTCCTCTTGTCCAGCTCCAGCGCCCCAGCTCCCTCAGCCTTTCCTCACACGGGAGATGCTCCACTCCCTTCAGCATCTTGGTGGCTGCGCTGGACTCTCCCCAGAGAAAGACAGAACCTGCTTTTCTAATGGTGCCGTGTCACAAATCAAGCTGCAAAAAATGGGCTCTTGACTCTTTGCACAGGAGAGCGGTTTTCAAACTGTAGGCAGCCAGCTTACAGATGCCATCACATGTCAAGATTTCTAGACATTATATTGAAAAACACCCTACCACATTTAGCTGACTTGATTTTGAACTCCAGGCATGTCTTGTCATGAATTCCAGGTGTTTATCACACAGCGGCTTAAAGAGAAGCCCTTGCAGGAGTCGCCGTGTGATTCTTCTGTTCATTCTGTGCCCTGAATTCTTCAGAGCCTTGAAAACTATGGATACAATTCTGGTTTGTTCTCCTGCTTCTCTTAGATCCAGGATTTCTGGCCACTGTCCATTCTGCTGGTTTTTTTTGGCCAGGAAAGTTTAAGATGTTAATTATTGGGAGATTTATGTTCATCTGACTCAGACGTAGGATTTCAAGCATGCTGCTGAAAGTGCTGATAATTTCAGCTCTCTGATATACGAGGTGTTTTAAAGCATTCGTATTTTATTTGATTTTAGGCTCTGATGTCTGGAGAGCTTGACATCCTCAAAGACTGGTGCTATGAAGCGGTAAGTACAGCTACCAAACATGCCCGAAAAGGTTGTTTCTCTCTTGTAAGTGGGTGTTTTGTGCTTTCTTTGCCATCCAGCTCTTTTGTTGTACAAAAACTGGGTTTCTTTTTGTACTGGGATAAGTTTTCAGAATTGGATCCGCTTCTTGAAACGGCGACTGTGAATTGATTGTGATTCGGTGATTGTATTGGCCACTTAACTTTATGAAATCTGATCATTTCCTGACAACATAGGTGGAAATTTGTTCTGCTCTTCACTTTGCTCTGAAATAATTGTGTTGTAGGCAACACACACCCATCCTTGTTCTGCTTCTAAAGAGTTTAACTGCTTTAAGTGAATATTACTGATCACCACCAGAGGGCTGGAAATGCTCACACTGGAAGAGGCTTTTTGAAATTCAATTTGGTGTCTGTTTTTAATTGCGTTTATAACAATATTCCAGTATATAAGAGTAAGATATTTAAAGCAGTATAAAAGTCAAGTTCTTTATTGCTTCTATCAACCTTTGAAATGACACCAGAGAACTCCTCTCAGATCTCTAGAGGATAATAGGAGATTTCTTGCAGTTTATAAGACAAAAAGCAAACCCTTCTAAGCTTGTTGTAGTTGTATATTAAGCTCATAAATCAAGAATCATCTGTAAAATAAGCCAAGGGAGGAGATGGGAGTCGTATTAGAATTCAGGAGATAAAAGGCTCTTGAGCAGAATCATTCCACACACATTAAGTTTGTGCTACTGGTCACTAAAGTGTCGGAATAAAACCACTAAGGCAAAAACTTATTAAAAATGTAAAAAGATGTGGTTCCTCGACCTGCGTCCTCAGAATCCCTGCTCTGTAACTCCAGCTTCGCTGACTTTGCCAGTGACTTCTGTTGGATATTTGCATTTAAAGGCTTGCGTTGAGGGTCAGAAGCTCCAAGGTGGGGAGGCAGGTAGGGGCTCCCTCCTGTTCGTTCCATACCTGCCAAGAATCCGGTGACGATGCTGGAAGCAAATAGAAATTCTCCATCCTCAGCAACTGCTCTTGATGCATAAATAACACAAATAATGATGCGCGTGGCTAAAAGGAGCCAGGAAATGCTGGGCCGCCTCCAGGGCCTGGCTGAATAGTAGGAAAATAGCTTGGTTCCCAGACTGTTTCTCCTCGTCTGCTGTCAAATCGCAGTCTTGGCTATCAGATGCACTCAGTGTACAGATTCTGTTGTGAATCATGGATCTCCTGGCCAGGGGCAATGGGATTTTTAGTGCGAATTTGATTCCGTGAAGCCCAGAGTGTTTAATACCTCACAAGACATACGTGTTCAGCACGCACTTTTCTTTTTGGTGGTTCCCTCTAAGCAGAAAACACCTTTTTCTTTGTGACGGAACAAATTCAAATGTATAACACAAGTTTGTTGCTTCCCTTAGACTTACAGCCAGCTCGCCCATCCGATCCAGCAAGCCAAGGCCATGGGGCTGCAGTTCCACTCCAGGATCCTCGACATCGACAACATCGACGTGAGTGCCCTTTTCTATATTTTTCACCACGGGGGATGAATCTCTTTGTGTTTCAGTTTATAAACTCTTTAAATATTTAACGGAGCAACCGTAGAACAGAGAAAGAATTCCTGTCAAACAAGAGGTTCTCACCTTGAAGTGTTTGTGTTAGTTATTTTTAGCTAGTTCAGTACAATTTCATGTCGAAGGTTCATTTAAAAGCAAGAGGAAGAAGCTTTGGTTGAGGTGCTTTCTTCAGGAAATGTTATTTTTTAAGAGCAGAGTTTCTTTTATTTTTGGTTTCATGGAACAGAGCTTGTTCACATTTCCCAGTGATTTGGGCTTGGAAGAACTGTAAAACTTTCAGAACAATCTTGGGAAAGCTCTTAATACAGGCAAAGTTTTTGGGAAAACACTTTGCAGTAATGCCTGCAGCATCTGTGTTAATAGAGCAGGTACAACCTGATGAAAATAACCAGAGTTAACTAGATTAAAGTAACTCCTCGAGGAGAAGGCAGGATGAGCATGAGCCAGCACTGGGCCCTTGTGGCCAGGAAGCCAATGGTACCTGGGGTGGGTTAGAAGGGGGTGGTCAGTAGGTCAGAGAGGTTCTCCTGCCCCTCTGCTCTGCCCTGGGGAGACCACACCTGGAATCTTGTGTCCAGTTGTGGCCCCTCAGTTCCAGAAGGACAGGGAACTGCTGGAGAGAGTCCAGCGCAGCCACCAAGATGCTGAAGGGAGTGGAGCATCTCCCGTGTGAGGAAAGGCTGAGGGAGCTGGGGCTCTGGAGCTGGACAAGAGGAGACTGAGGGGGGACTCATTCATGGGGATCAATATGGAAAGGGGCAGTGTCAGGAGGATGGAGCCAGGCTCTTCTGGGTGACAACCAGTGACAGGACAAGGGGCAGTAGGTAAAAACTGGAACACAGGAGGTTCCACTTAAATTTGAGAAGAAACTTGTTCCCAATGAGGGTGTCAGAGCCTGGCCCAGGCTGCCCAGGGAGGTTGTGGAGTCTCCTTCTGTGCAGACATTCAAACCCGCCTGGACCCCTTCCTGTGGAACCTCAGCTGGGTGTTCCTGCTCCATGGGGGGATTGCAGTGAATGAGCTTTCCAGGGCCCTTCCAACCCCTGACATTCTGGATTCTGTGAGAAGGTGTGATTATTAGCCCTGTAAAGCCATAGCAATTGTGTTAAATACTTGATGCTTTTACATTAATCCGCAGAAATCGTCTGTTTTCTGATGGAATTTTCTCCCGTTGCAGCTGGCGATGGGGAAGATGATGGAGCAGGGACCAGTTTTAATCATCACTTTTCAAGCTCAGGTCGTGATGGTCATTAAGAACCAGAGCGGGGAGGTGGTGGAAGGTGATCCGGTGAGTGATGCTCATGGTCTGCACATGGTTTCCCTGTTCTTTTCTTTCTCCTTTTCTTTTCATAAAGGGTGCTGTAAGAACAGAGCACAAAGGTGATTGGTAAACAGGGTAGGAGCTGGAGTTATCGATATAATTTGCAGGAAAATCACTGCAAACAACTGGGAACAGAAGTTCGTGTTTTTAGCTGCTGTTTCCCTACACTAATACAAAATACCCTACAGCACCACAAACCTTTCCTTATCAACACTCTCCCGTATCCAGCTGTGTTAAGTTCCATGGTCTAGGGTGGTTTGTGGAGCAGATCTCTGTGGATTCTGCGTTGTGGTTTCGCGCTTAACGCTGCGAGTCCAGCCGGTTGTGCTGTGAGCGATGCTGCACCGAGCCTGTCAGACGAACCACAAAACGCGCTCGTTACGAGAGTTAATGACACAGCCGGCTCGAGGAGCCTGTGTGTTCTCCAAACACCGTTCTCCAGCCGCTCGCTGTCCAGACAGCTCTGCCTCGCAATATTTAAGTAACTTAACGACATATAATGGGGGATATTTGAGATGCTTGGAGCTGGCAGTTTCTAGCAGACTTCTGTTAAAATGAATACATGTGTTTGATAAATATTGGCTTTTTGCAACCGTTCTCTTCAGTCCAGGCTGTAAGTTTCCAAAAAACAGAAAAAAAAGGGACTAATTTTAATGATGGGGCCCATCTGGACTGATTTACAACCTGTCACTTCCACTGCAGGGGAGGAACATCTGATATAGTAATTTCTTGCATTAAATTACCGCATTCCTAGAAGATGGATATTGATGTGATAATTATTGAACAGGATATCAAAGTCTGTTTGCTGCCTGATTTCTCTGGAGCAGCAATAAATCAAGGAGATGCATTAAAATTCTCCACGGGAAACAAAACTTCGGTTTTAATCAAATGTCAGACGCAGGCTGGTGACTGCGATTCGGTGTTAACTGCTGAGCTGCTCCTGCAGAGCGCCGAACAAATGACCTTCTCGGGAAAAGGAGGAACCTCCAGTTGTAAGTTCGCTAAAGAGAAATCACGTGCTTGGAACTGCTGGTGTGTTTTACCTCGTTGCAATGGTTGAAATTCCCGCCGCTGTGATGCAGCCTCGGCCCTGCTGAGATGTGGAGGGGATGTTAACGCTGGGGATCCCCATGGGGTTGTCACCCAGAAGAGCCTGGCTCCATCCTCCAGACACTCCCCCTTTCCATCTTGATCCCCATGAATGAGTCCCCCCTCAGTCTCCTCTTGTCCAGCTCCAGAGCCCCAGCTCCCTCAGCCTTTCCTCACATGGGAGATGCTCCACTCCCTTCAGCATCTTGGTGGCTGCGCTGGACTCTCTCCAGCAGTTCCCTGTCCTTCTGGAGCTGAGGGGCCACAACTGGACACAAGATTCCAGGTGTGGTCTCCCCAGGGCAGAGCAGAGGGGCAGGAGAACCTCTCTGACCTACTGACCACCCCTTCTAACCCACCCCAGGTACCATTGGCTTCCTGGCCACAAGGGCCCAGTGCTGGCTCATGGTCACCCTGCTGTCCCCAGGACCCCCAGGTCCCTTTCCCCTACACTGCTCTCTAATAGGTCATTCCCCAACTTACACTGGAACCTGGGGTTGTTCCTGCCCACATTCAAGACTCTACACTTGCCCTTGTTATATTTCATTAGGTTTTTCCCCACCCAACTCTCCAGCCTGTCCAGGTCTCTGATGGCAGCACAGCTTCCAGTGTCACCACTCCTCCCAGCTTGGTGTCACCAGCAAACTTGCTGACAGTCACTCTATTCCCTCATCCAAATCACTGATGAATATATTGAATAATACAGCCCCAGTACTGACCCCTGAGGCACTGCACTGGATCCAGGCCTCAACTGGACTCATCAGGCAGCACTGAGGAGTCAAGGGGAGCTTTTTAAAGTGAGGACCAGTAGGCAGGATGGTGTTTGTCACAGCAGATCGGGGGATTAAAGGACAAATTTTCGCCTTGCAGGCACGGCCAGGCTAGAAATCAGCCTTCAGGAGTCCAAGTGTTTGCTCTCCTGCTGTGAATATATGCAGCAGCATGCACTGTACATTGAGGATTGAGATGTACCCTATTAATAAGAGCACCAGAAATCTCTCAGCTTTAGAAACGTGGAATTGTGATGTTTCATCACGTCTCGTTTCCCTGCTGAAAGATCCCCAGCAACTCCCAGCTTACCCACCATTCATCCCTTTGTTCCCCGTGTTGAAGAATGTGAACTTATCTGGGTGTAGCAGAGCTTTGATGCAGAAGCGCACGACTAAATTGTGTTTCCTACGCAATCCTGTGAAATGGACTTTGAAAATCACAAAAATCCTACAAATTAAGGTTCTGATGTTCAACCAGTTGTTACCCATTTCATCTTGAGCTTACACTTAGTGTTTTATACTCAGCAAAAGCTCTGTTTGCGTTGCTGTGGATAGTACAACAATGTACGGCCTGTCTTGAGCAGGCAGAAGTTTGGTTTTCGTTCTTTCGTCCCCTCTGTCCTTCTGACACATCCCAAACATCCGCATGACTCAAGGTTTCAGTCACTTTTACCGCTGCTCAGCAGAGCTGAAGCAAGTGAATCTTCTGAAACACTGAGCAAGGAAAAAACAGGCTTTACGTGATATTTCTAAAGCGTTAGGTTTGTAATGACTGGTCTGGGACACAAAGTCTCCCCCCTCACATTTGTGTACCTAAATTATAACTTATAAAGATTCACAGATTCAATCAAAAACGTAGCGGTTAAGTGCACATCTGGGAGCTGAGCCAGCGCACAGTTTGATCCCCCGGCGATACTTGTTATCCGAGGGAGATATTCTCTGCGGTTAATGGTTAAATGATAAAATGGAGATAAGCTTTGATTTGGGTGTGTGACCCCCCAGCAGCGCAGGCTCTGGGCACTGTCCCCTGTGTCACACGGGACCATGGTGACTCTTGGGGGGTTGTTTTCCTAAGTGATGGCCCAGGATGCACTGAGATGTGGCTTTCGTCCTTATTCACTTGGAATTAAACCGCCGGCGTTCTCATTACAGCATCACAGAATGTCAGGGGTTGAAGGGCCCTGGAAAGCTCATCCAGTGCAATCCCCCCATGGAGCAGGAACACCCAGCTGAGGTTCCACAGGAAGGGGTCCAGGCGGGTTTGAATGTCTGCAGAGAAGGAGACTCCACAACCTCCCTGGGCAGCCTGGGCCAGGCTCTGACACCCTCACCCCCAACAAGTTTCTTCTCAAATTTAAGTGGAACCTCCTGTGTTCCAGTTTGCACCCATTGCCCCTTGTCCTGTCACTGGTTGTCACCCAGAAGAGCCTGGCTCCATCCTCCTGACACTGCCCCTTTCCATATTGATCCCCAGGAATGAGTCCCCCCTCAGTCTCCTCTTGTCCAGCTCCAGAGCCCCAGCTCCCTCAGCCTTTCCTCCCACGGGAGATGCTCCACTCCCTTCAGCATCTTGGTGGCTGCGCTGGACTCTCTCCAGCAGTTCCCTGTCCTTCTGGAACTGAGGGGCCACAACTGGACACAAGATTCCAGGTGTGGTCTCCCCAGGGCAGAGCAGAGGGGCAGGAGAACCTCTCTGACCTACTGACCACCCCCTTCTAATCCACCCCAGGATGCGTGCACCAAGGATGGAAAAGTTTATTGTGTTTTTCAGTCTGAAAACCCTGTTTGCCCAGCGAAGGATTGATATCACTTAATTCTGCCCTGCAGAATTAATATCAGTCTGTGGCTAACACTGTGGCTGGACTCGGTATGATCTGATTTTCATTGATAAATTTGGGGTTTTTTTGACTCTCCGTCTCTCAGACCTGATAATGATCATTTGTGGTCAGACTGCAGTGTGAGCGGTACAGATAGAGCCGGGGGGAGGCAGGCAGGTTACACCTAAACCTGATTGAAGGTTACAGAGAGCAGCACAACCAGGTGGCTGAACCCATTTGAAACCAGAAATTTATATTTTAAAAATAAGGTCAAATATTATCAAACTCGGCAGCGGTGCCAGTTAATGTATGTCAGCCAGAGATAACCTGGAAACCTTAATTCTATTTTTCTGAAGTCAAAAGTGAAACGAAGGAATAAACCTAACAGTAGAGTCAATGATACTGTTAAGCGCCGTTCTTTATCAGCACTGGGGAGCACTGGGGATAATCCTGCATCAGTGCTCCAGCGACTGGATGATGCTCTTGAGTTGCTTATATTCACATGATTATTACATATGCATTACAATTTTGGCATACAGTACATCTATACTAAGAAATAATTGATTACGTTAGTTATAATTGTTTAGTTTCTTGTTTACACCTATTAATTGTTAGTTAAATATAAACTAAGCGCTCTGCTTAAACAATGTGTCACTTCATATTCTGTCTCTTGTTGTGCAGAAGGGTCTAAAGCTTGAAAACTATCCCCTCGTTTTGCAGGTGGTCAGAAGGCGTTGATGATGTTACTTGGTTAATGATGGATAGGTCTTTTGTAAGTGAATCACAGTGAACATGAATTCGGCAGCTTCTCTTCAATATTTGTTCCTGAGCGGGATAAGGTTCTAACCACAATGTAGTTTATGTTGCTGGAGTTATCCTTAGTTGGAAGCTTTGGGCTTAGAACCAGGGGGCAAAATCGTGATACAGGAAGCTCTGAGCTTAGGAGGTCGGTGACCACGTGTTTTAACGAGAGGCTTTTCCTTCCAGGACAAGGTTCTGCGGATGCTGTACGTGTGGGCGCTCTGCAGGGACCAGGACGAGCTCAACCCCTACGCTGCCTGGAGGCTGCTGGACGTTTCCTCCTCGAGCACCGAGCAGGTTCTCTGAGCACAACCAGGGCTTTCCTGTTCCTCTCGCCCGGCGCCGCCGCCTCCGGCCGCGCAGCGACTGCTGCCAGATCCATTCCTCTGCACAACACCGGGCCGCTCGGTGCGCCCTCGTTAACACCAACCCCCGTAACGAACTGGACGACGTGGCTGCCTTACGCTTTGCTGTGTAGTACCGCGCTGTAAGTGCGTACGGTGGGTCTCAACGTGAATGCTCTCAGACACTAGCGGCTGCTGTTGGCTCCTCTTTTAATTGTGGTGGAAGGAGGCCGGGTTGGGGTCCCGTGTGTTTCCCAGTGGTGGACAGAGGTGGGTATCGGAGAGGGAGATGTGCCAGGTCTAGTTCCCATCCGCTGTCATCCTCTGGTGGCCTCACAGCATCTCTTAAAATACCTTAAAGGTGCTTTGAAGGCACGTTGTCTCAGCTCACGTACATCTCGCGTTCCGAACTTCACCAGTAAGCCTTCCGGTGCTGCCGTGTCTTGCACTTTACCGAACCAAATACAATCGGGACTTTGCACGACGCATAGTTGGGTTGGGGGTGTTGGAATCATCTCCCGATCAGCTGCAGGGGTGGAGTTTGCTGCCAGTGATAATATTTATATATCCACAGCTTCCCAGAGGGAATATTATCATTTCTGGTGTTCTGTTCAATGTGTCAAGTGCGCACAGCTGTGTTTCTCTGTTGGGTTAATCTGATGGCGATGGGCTCTGAGGAAGCAGGCAGAGGGGTAGAGATGGACAGAATAGCAGCAAATATGTAAATAAAATGCAATAACAGGCAGAACGTCGCCTCTTGTAGCTCAGGTATTATGTGACATGAGAGAAGAGGGTGCAGTTCACACACCTCCTGCGGAACACGCATGGTTTCTTCACCAGATGACTTGTGATGCGGGGGGATGGCACTTGGGGAAGAGCTGCTGGCACACACGGCCTCTGGGGTTTGGGCTTTGCTGGAGGTTCAGGTTGGGGCTGTGATGTGGGTCGATCCATCTGCCTTCTCTTAATGGAAAGTCGGGTTTGCAGGGGGGGAAGAAATCGATCGTGGAATAGGAAATCAAAGCACTGATGTGCTGCCGTGTTCTGCCTGTGCACAAACCGGGCTGATGCAGGACAGCACTTCCTTGACATTATGATTAAAGAGAATAATTGCCAGTTCTTCCTTCTCTTCTGAGTGTCTGGATCGGTTCCTTTGAATGGAAACAGGATTATCTCACAGCCCTTGGGTGAGACATCCACCTTTAGCAGTGTCTTGCGATGAGTGCAACAAATTCGATAGCAGAATCCCCTTTCTCTTAGAAGATGCCCGGAGCTGCTGCCACGCCGGGTGTTCTGCTCCCTCCTCACCACACAGTTTTCTTGCTGCTATGTTTTCCGCTGAAGTGATTTCAGAATGTTTACTCACGTATCTTAAGCACTGGTACACAAACTGAAGATCTGAGCAGGATAAATTCCTCACTGCAGGAATTGCCTATGGAATAAGGAATCCCTCGGAGGCGGTGGGTGCATGTTTGATGCCTCATTTGGTGCAGCTCTTTTTGGGACAGGTCTCATGCAGCATCTGCGCACGGTCTGTGCAGAGACTTATTTATTTGAACATCTGGACCTCAAATACAGTGTTGACACAATGTCTTTGAGATGCTTCTTGAACCTCCTCAGGGATGGGGAACGTCTCATTGCCAAGACCATGCAGAAATTGACTGAAAATAAAGCCTGATCCTGTCCTGCCGTGTCCTCGGGAGCAGTCGCCGATCAGACAGGAGTTGCACCGGCTGGGGTACGTACGTGTAACCTATTAAGATGCTTCTCTGAAGCATGTGCAAAACTTCTGTTATTTAGTGTGCTTTTAACTTATTTTTAACTGATGTCGGGGGCAAAAATGATCTAAATTATAGAATCATAGTACAGTTTGGGTCAAAGGGACCTTCCCAGCTCCCCCAGTGCCCCCCCTGCCATGACAGGGACATCTTCACCAGCTCAGGTTGCTCAGAGCCCGTCCAGCCTGGCCTGGGATGTCTCCAGGGATGGTTCAGCCACCACCTCTCTGGCCAACGTGGGCCAGGCTCTCCCCACCCTCATGGCCAACAATTCCTTCCTCATGTCCAGCCTGAATCTCCCTCCTTTAGTTTAAAACCATCACCCCTTGTCCTGTCACAACAGGCCCTGCCAGGCCTGTCCCCATTAGCAGCTTTTCTCCAGAGATGCGGTGGCACGAAGGTAATTACCAAAACGAGGTTTAAACCATGATGGTCAACCCACATCGCTCTGTACCAGTGGCTGCTGCATCTGCCAGGGCTTCACCATAGTCGGGGTTTGTTGGTGGACTAAGGATTTGGGGTGACTCAGGATTTGGGGTGACGTGGTGCTGAGTCCAGCTCTTGATTTTTCAGCACAACAGGGATGGGATGGAAACCTCTTGCAGGTCATAGGTGTCATCTACATGTGGGAAGGTTGGTTTGTATATTGCTTCATCTTTTTTTAACTCTTGGGCTAATTATCTTGAAATTTGATGAGTTTTTTAAGTCATTACAAGCAGCAATCTCCGGGGAGGCACAGACAGTTTGGATGGAGAGGCAGCGCTCAGCCCGCACGCAGCAGGAAGGGGATTTGAAATGATTTTTAAATACTTCTCACGAGTGAGCGGATTTACAGGGGGCTGTAAATATTTTGCGGCGCTGAGTTATGGCAGCACCACACAGGCCTGGGCTTGCTGGCACTGCTGTAAAGGCACCGGTGTGTGCAGAGAGCGTGGTGGGCTTGTAAATCTCTGCAAAGAGAAGATATTGGGTCAGATTGGTACAGGGAGAGCGGCTGGGATGGGGAGATCGGCACCCATGGGCTGTGTCTTGGGGCTCAACCCGTCCAGCCTGTTCCAATAGGGATTAAGTATTATGATGATGAAAATAATAATAGTAATAATAATATTAGTAATAATAATAATAATGATGTAGCAGAGAGAACATTGAATTTTGGGGGCCAATTGTGTCCTTGGGATGCAGAGGGTTCTCGAAGCCTATGGCACCATCAGCTCAGAGGAGCAGAGCTGAACCCCAGGGGACTGTCTGCTCCTCTGAATTTGCATTTCATTAATAATGAATGAAGGCTAATTTGCTGTAATTAGGGCCCGGACCATGCCAAAGTGGAGGGTTTTTGGGCTAAGCCAATTAACAGTGTCGCGTTGCAGCCTTTAACAAGCTTGGGGAGGCCAAGTGCTGCAGGATGTGAGGCAGCGCTGGAGGGTGACAGCAATTAGCCTGGGTGACGAAGCGCTACCCAATTAGTCATCAGGTACAAACAGACTCTTGCATTTGGAGCACAAGTGTGATGGGAGCGGCTGAGGGACCTGGGGGTTCAGCTGGAGAACAGGAGCTGAGGGGAGACCTTCTGATCTCTGAACTGCCTGAAAGGAGCTTGGAGCCAGGGGGGTCGGGCTCTGCTCCCCAGGAACAAGCGCCAGGAGCAGAGGAAACGGCCTCAAGTTGCCCAGGGGAGGTTGGGGTTGGATGTGGGGAACAATTTCTTCCCCAAAGGGCTGTGGGGCATTGGAACAGGCTGCCCAGGGCAGTGCTGGAGTCACCATCCCTGGAGGGCTGGACAGACGGACATGAGGTTCTCAGGACATGGAGCAGTGCTAGTGTTAATAATTATATAATTAAAACATAAATATATATATTAACCTAAAAGAAAACAGCATGAGTGTGTTTTCAGTGTGGTGACTTGGCCCTTGGCCCCCCATGGACACTCAAATCTGATTTCCAACAGTCGGCTGCTCCGTTCCGAAGCTGATTCACAGCCCTGCGGGTGCTGCAAACGGGGAGCTCTTGGCCACGCGTTGCTGGGTGGGCCCAGCAGCCACCAGCTCCTCAGACACCTCCTGTGCGTCACCTGGAACGGAAAAATATTCCCTTGGTCATCTCCAGACTCTAATCTCTCTTCGTTTATCTTTGCCAGCTAATTCGGAGCCTGCCTGCAGTGGCTCCCGCGCTGCGTGTTGGGATCAGACACACTCATGATTCACGGTAATGGCTCCTAAATACTCATTTAAGCCAGTTAAGTGACCGTGACTGCAATAAACAACGTCTTGTGCTGTTTCTGCTCTGCTTTGCTGCAGATCCAGCCGTGCCCTCAGCCTTGCGAGGTGCTGCCACCACTCCGGTGTGTGGGAGCGTTGGGTGGGTCGGCTGCCCTGGAATGGGGGGGTTGCTCTGGTTCTGTCCATCCTGGGCTCATCCTGTTCCCCACCGGCCTCCTGGGTGGGACAGCAAACCCTTCATCCCTTCCCCTGGGATCAGAGGACCCTTCCAGCTGCTCCTCATCCTGTCCCACACGAGGTGATGATGTTGGTGCCACCCAAGCAGAGCAGGAACAAGTAGAAGCTCAAACCTTTGCTGTCTTGCCCCTCTTCTCCCTTCTTGGCATTTCCACTCCTTCCAGATCCTCTCTCTATGCTCATAACTGGCCTTTTCCAGATTCTAGAGCCAACAGGAGACACTTCTGCTCTCCAAGAGGAAGAGGCTGAGCTGTGGAGCCTCTTTGCAGCTGAATCACCCCCCAGCTCTTTGGCCTTTGCAGAAAGGAAGGTGGAGGATGAGGATCTGTTGCTGAAGCCAGTCACTAAGCAAGAGTTGTTTGTGCACTGCCCAGGCTTGTATGAGGGCTGAGTCAGGCTCTCCTTCTTCAGTTTGCTCAGGGATGCTCTTCGCACCCAAAGGTTTCCCTCCCCGAGCAGAGTTTGGTGGGCGGTGGGTCACGGGCACCTCTCCTCACCTGCTGCTCTGCTGCTCCCCTGCACAGGAGGAGCTGATCCAGCTTCACTCCATCCTCCAGAGATGTCTTGTTTTCTCCTGGACAGCTCTAGAGATAATAAGTTCCTGGCCTTTGCAATGAATTTCAGTGCTCGGGACAGATTTACGGTGTTTGACCTTTCGTATTTCCCTCAGTTCTTTGTGTTCAGCAGCGCTCTGACGTCCATCTGCACCTTTGGTGGGTTTCCAGCCTTCATGCCATATATTAAGGTAGAAATCACATTAGAGATGAACAGTCACGATTTGCCCTGTGAATTACTGATCTTCCATGACCAAATCAATTGGAGATGGTGGCTGTGGCTGCCCTTTGCTGGAACATGGCTGGGTTTACTTCCAGACGTTTCCATCAACTGAGATGTGCCAAGTTTCATGACTCAGGAAGGTCAGCGCATCTCCAGTGACTGAGAATCCACTCAGTGGTGTCGTCTCTCCTGAGTCCAGCCTGTTCTTCCCAAGTTGCACCAGGGGAGGTTGAGGTTGGATGTGGGGAACAATTTCTTCCCCAAAGGGCTGTGGGGCACTGGAACAGGCTGCCCAGGGCAGTGCTGGAGTCACCATCCCTGGAGGGTTGGACAGACGGACATGAGGTTCTCAGGACATGGAGCAGTGGCAGGTGGGGAATGGTTGGACTCTGATCTTGAGGGGCTTTTCCAACCCAAATCACAGCATCCCAGAATGTCAGGTGTTGAAGGGACCTGGAAAGCTCATCCAGTGCAATCCCCCCATGGAGCAGGAACACCCAGCTGAGGTTCCACAGGAAGGGGTCCAGGCGGGTTTGAATGTCTGCAGAGAAGGAGACTCCACAGCCTCCCTGGGCAGCCTGGGCCAGGCTCTGCCACCCTCACCGCGAACAAGTTTCTTCTCAAATTTAAGCAGAACCTTTTGTGTTCCAGTTTGCACCCATTGCCCCTTGTCCTGTCACTGGTTGTCACTGAGAAGAGCCTGGCTCCATCCTCCTGACACTGCCCCTTTCCATATTGATCCCCAGGAATGAGTCCCCCCTCAGTCTCCTCTTGTCCAGCTCCAGAGCCCCAGCTCCCTCAGCCTTTCCTCACACGGGAGATGCTCCACTCCCTCCAGCATCTTGGTGGCTGCGCTGGACTCTCTCCAGCAGTTCCCTGTCCTTCTGGAGCTGAGGGGCCACAACTGGACACAAGATTCCAGGTGTGGTCTCCCCAGGGCAGAGCAGAGGGGCAGGAGAACCTCTGTGACCTACTGACCACCCCCTTCTAACCCACCCCAGGTACCATTGGCTTCCTGGCCACAAGGGCCCAGTGCTGGCTCATGGTCACCCTGCTGTCCCCAGGACCCCCAGGTCCCTTTCCCCTACGCTGCTCTCTAATTCTATGATTCAATGCTGGATGTGTCTGAGTGCTCAGGCAGAGCCAGCAGGGACCTACTGGTTGAGCCTGTGGAGAACCAGGTTTAAGCTGCATCCAAGGAACATCCAGAGTCCTGGGGGGACACTGAGGTCCGAGTCAGCCAAGACAACGATCTAAAGATGTGGTTATGTTTGAACAGCAGGACCTGTAGAGCAGGGGTTCCCGGTGGTCACCCGAGCAGGGGGGGTTCCTGCAGAGCACAGCGCTCAAGTTTGGCTGGTGAGGAGAAACCATCGAGGCCTCTCTTCTGTGGGAATTTCTGAAGCAGCTCCCGGTTGTCGTAAGTCAAAAATAGTGCCTGGAACCTAGTTGGAAGTTTGAGAATTTGAGCGCAATCCAAATGGTTTTCCAGCGCAGAGTAGGAGATTTATCCGATGACACCGCATTGCAGCGCAGGGCTGCTGCACAGAATGTGGTGCAGGAGTGTCTGAGCCTCTCCCCGGTGATGTATGAATCAATTGCCTGCCCGTCCGCAGCTCAAGAGCTTATTTTCTTCCATGGAGTAACAACAAATGAAGAACAGTGCTTGTGAGGCTCTGGGAGCCAAGCAACGTCCTTGGTGGTTCCTTGTACTGAACTGGGACCGAGTGCCAACGGGTTCACCTGGCTGCAGAGCCTCGGTTGCTTCTTTTTGGGCTCCTGGGCACCTGGTTGCTCCATGTTCTCTTCTCTTCTCTTCAAGCTGTGGGGTTTCTCCAGCAGGACCCCAACTGTCCATAGAATAATGGAATAGTTTGGGTTGGAGGGACCTTAAAGCTCCCCCAGTGCCACCCCTGCCATGAGCAGGGACATCTTCACCAGCTCAGGTTGCTCAGAGCCCCGTCCAGCCTGGCCTGGGATGTCTCCAGGGATAGAGAAGTCTGAGGCAAAATCATTTGGGGTCAGAATGGGGCTAATCGGTGAAAGATCAGGTCTCTTGTCAGCGAGGGGGAAGGCTTGGCCTTGAGGGCAATGCTCCGCTGCAAGAAACTCTAGTTAAAGGAACTCCAATTAGCAGATCCACTCATTATCCTGCCAGATTCCCAGCGCTGAAAGCAAGAATCACACAGTCACCGTGATTATAGACACAGTCGATGGCAAATTGCGAGCAATTTGCAGCTGGGAATTTGCCGGGCTCGGTAATGCGGTGTGTATATTTACCGTGCTGCACGCAGCAATACAGTCATTACGTGTTATTAATGACATGACCTGATTTTATAAATGGAAGTGACTTCCTCTGTGTTTGCGGTGTAGCTTGAGGCGCGGAGCTCTTGTCCCGCTGACATTGGGACTGGGGGGGTTTTCCTCGTCCCTCCCGGCCCCTTTTATGGGTGTAGGCTCAGTTTTGTGGTACGTGTAGAGTCAGGTACCACGTGCAGGGGTGGCGGAGGCTCCAGGTGTTGATGTGGGATGAATGGGGCGGATTGTGTAGGTGACCGACCTCCCAGCCCTTGTCCTCCCAGCTCTTCATCTCAACACATCCTTGGGTTGCATCCTCCTCACCCCTCAGTGATGCTTCTTTCTGTTCGCTCCAGCCCCGCTGATGCCTGGAAATCATGGAATCATGGAATAATCTGTGTTGGAGGGACCTTAAAGCTCCCCCAGTGCCCCCTCAGCCATGAGCAGGGACATCTTCACCAGCTCAGGGTGCTCAGAGCCCCGTCCAGCCTGGCCTGGGATGTCTCCAGGGATGGTTCAGCCACCACCTCTCTGGCCAACCTGAGCCAGTGTTGAGCGTCTCTCCTTTCTGCAGCGGTTACTGGTAAATGAGCGGTTGTGACCCGCTGGCCAGGGAAGCCCCAGCTGTGCTCAGGAGCAGCTCGTTTACACGCTAATGAGGCCTTTCAGACAGGGTGTTTCTCTGCTGCGGGAAGACCTGTCAGTGATGGATGATGCTCCCCAGCCTCCCACCCCAGCTGCTGCAGAGCCTCCTCACACACAACGAGCGCGGGATGGTCATCCCGGCCGCCCTTGGTGGCCGAGGGAGGCTGGACCAGGGACCCTCAGGGGACACAGCCCACAGGGGATCCTGTCCCACCACCCACGAACCGCTTTCCTTGCACAAGACGTGTGCTGTCCCCAGGGAGACCCTCATGCCTGGGGGGCTGGGGGGCTCTGAAAGCTGCGCCCACCTTGGTCCGGTGTCGCAGAAGATCAGCAAGGACCCACCTTTGGTGCTGTGAGGTTGTAAGCAATGATCTTCACAGGCGGTCCCCGCTTGGGTGTAGCAGACATTGCGGGTCCCGTTGGGTTGTCACCCGTCCCCGCTGGGTGCGCCACCGCGGTTCACAGCTCTGGGGCCAGGTGTCATTGAATCATAGAATCATTTTGGTTGGAAAAGACCTTTAAGATCATCCAGTCCCACTGTTAAACTACCGCTGTGCGGCGTCCCAGGGTGTTAGTCCAGGTTTAGTTGGAAGATTTCTGTGCAGCTGTATTTTCTCTCTAGTTTTCACAGGCTAACTTCAAGCAGGCCATTAACTTGAGCACCAGATCTAAAGAGAAGAATTGGCCTAATTTTGTAAGAATTATTCCGTTTTTATTCAGTATAATTGTCCCTGAACAAAGACATCTCCCCACTGATTCCGACTAATAAATCTGGTGAGGTCCTGCTTCTGCCGCACCTCTCTGCATATTTTACAGGTACATTACACCCTCCTCTGATTTATTTCTTCACATGTACCATCTGTTCACAATATCAGCCAGAAGTTTATGCTCTAAACGTGCTGTTGGAAATTTATCTGGACTGGTAAAAAGAGAAGACGCTGCTTCTATCCAAGTTGCTTTCCCACCCGATGCAGCCTTTAATTCCTGTAATGTTATTCCGTTTGCCTTCAGAGTTTTGCTTCGATTTCTTCTTTAAGCTCTGCTTTTGTAACTCTGGCTCAGAACCTTATGCCGTCCCTCCAGATCTGCCTGGTCCATCTTTACGTGGCAGCATCCGTCTTTCTCTGCCTAATTCCCCTCACTTTTCCTCCCCAGTTTGGAGGTCTCTTGACCTGCATTACAGCGTTGCCTCGAGGGTGGGACTCTACAAGTCATCTGGAATCAAGTCTTGTACTAAAATCTCATGTCCATTATAAGCACTGTAATTTTTTCTGGGAGCGTGGTGTTCTTACTTTCTATAGCAAATATGAGTTATTACTCATTACCACCTTGTTCTTTGTCACCTAATAGTCTACTAAGCACAGTTCATGCCCCAGTTTAGGGTTTTGATTAATTTTGACGTTAATTAATTAGCAGACCTTGATAGAAAATCTATTTTGTGACCCTTGGTGTTGTCCATTTCCCTGTACTTGTTTTCACCGAGACAAAGCTCCCATTTGACTCTTTCCTATCCAGCAACCGCATTCTTGGAGACCTTGACTCGCAGCAAAGTTTCAGGTGGCATCTCCAGGTACTTGTGTTGGTTTCCGGTGCTGCGTGTTGCTGATGGTCACTGATGGTCTGTGGTTAATCTCAAGACTATACCAGTGCTTAGATGTAAGGTGCAAGCGCCCACACTGGGGTACAGTCTTGGGAGAGGGGACAAAACCGCATCTCTCCATCTGGTCCTCAGAGACCAGCAAATCTCTGTCAGCAGCCCAACCCGTGGTACTGGGATTAGTGGTGCAGCTTTAGTCTTCAGGCTCAGGTCCTGCTTTGCTTAACTGGAAGGTTCTCCTGGCCTGTTTACTCTTGGTCCATCTTCTTTCTCTCACTCTCAGGCTTTCCTAAGACTGGAGTTTGGCTCAGGGATGGACAAGCGCTCCATAGTGTGGCTGCTGTCCCATCCGTTGAACACTGACTGGAGCAAGATGGCTCCTCCACATTGAGTTGGGCCAGGAGAAACCTCAGGCAGGGCAGACGGGACCCAACCTACTGCCCTACAATGTGCTCACCCTTAATGCACAAAGGGATGTTTCGGGGAGGGCAAAATCCCTGGAAAAAGGGGTTGGGAGCGAGGAATATATGGGGTAACTCAGGGCTGAGCAGTGTTGGCCATGGTGGCCTTGGAGCCCCTTTCTGCGCTGGGGGGAGCAGGAGGGCCCGTGGTCTCTCTGCAGATCACGTCTCTCCCAGACCTGCTGCTGCCCGTTCCCGGCTGAAGTCTGCCCAGCTCAGGCCATCTTGACGGGAACTGTCTGCCTCGCTAATTTAATGAGCCCCTGGCTTAATGCATGGCAAATCCCGACATAAATAAAATAAAACATGTCAAAGTGGAACTTCTCTCCAATTACAATTCATTAGCGAGCTCTGAGCCGCAGGCCTGACCACAATCAATACTCTTGGTTGGGGAAAAGCAATTTGTAGCCCTCCCCGGGGACCACAGGAGGAGGCAGGTCTGCCCCACACAAACATGGTCGGAGCAGGGGCTGCCTCCACTTTGGGGTCTCGTGTGGGTCCCATCTGGCCTGGGACACCGGTGTGTGGTGCAGGAACAAGGACACGGTCCTTCTGTCCCCTCCATGATGCAGGAACACAACTGCTGTTTGGGTCTTGGTGTGACCTGAGGTGGGTCTACCATGGAGGACAAGAGCTTAATGGGGGCTCCCCATGTACCCTCTTTTTGTAGGAGCTGTTGTAGGACAGAGGAGCTGGTGTTGGGCACTGTCCACCCAGCTTCAGGCTGGACATGAGGAAGGAATTGTTGTCCCTGAGGGTGGTGAGAGCCTGGCCCAGGTTCCCAGAGAGGTGGTGGCTGAACCATCCCTGGAGACATCCCAGGCCAGGCTGGACGGGGCTCTGAGCAACCTGAGCTGGTGAAGATGTCCCTGTCATGGCAGGGGGGGCCCTGGGGGAGCTTTAAGGTCCCTTCAACCCAAACTATTCTTTGATTCTATGGTTCTGTGTCTGTCACCCCCATCCACCGCCCGTCCGGAGATGGTTGATCCTGCTGTGTTTGAAATTAGCATTTGCAGACCAACACTTCTCACTGAAGATTTTATTCAGACATTTCCAAGTTTCATGCTTGATTTTGACGAAATGTGGTGATCAGGATGGTTCTTGAACACGTCCCCAGTGACCCCCACCCACTTCAGTCCCCTGTTCCTCCACCAAATGGCTCAGACTGGGGATGCAGCCTGTGCTGCCAGGTGAAATTGTCCTTCCCGGGCTTCCTGGCACAGGGTTGTTTCTTTCCAGACTTCAGCATACCAAGTTTTCACTGCCAAATTGCAGCTCCAAGGAAAACACCGTGCCAAGCCTGATGCATCAACCTCGTTTAAGAACAGTTCATTAGTGGTGGAAGTTATTTTTTGAATGGGGCGTATTTCATCTCACAACGCACCCGCCTGGCCCGGGTGCAGCTCCCCAGAACAAAACTGTTCTGTTCTGTCTCTCAAGATGCTCATCTCATCTGCCAAAGCCGCCGAGATGGGCTCATTTTTGCGGTGAATGACTCCAGAATTATTCTTCTCCTTTATTAGATCAGCCCAAAGTGCTGCGAGTTGTCCCTGGGTGCTACTGAAGAGAAGAGCGGTGGGTGCACCCGAGCTCGTCAGAGGGATGAGTTACTGAGGAATGAGAAATTCTT
Organism: Patagioenas fasciata; assembly: GCF_037038585.1. Classification (NCBI taxonomy): domain Eukaryota; kingdom Metazoa; phylum Chordata; class Aves; order Columbiformes; family Columbidae; genus Patagioenas; species Patagioenas fasciata. The sequence goes on along the minus strand of NC_092546.1, from coordinate 2,858,848 downwards.
CAGGCTCTGACTATACCCCCACATTTAAAAGAAAAAGAAGCTTCTTTAAGGCAAATGCTTTAAAATCGTTTTCCCAATTCCAGAAAGCACAGAGAGGAAACAACGCTTTGAAAGGTTCTTTCTGAAATGAAACGTTAGCCTTGGGGAACTTGGTGAGGTGGGACGGTGGCTCGGTGACACGTGAGCTCTGCACTGGGAGGTGGTTCCCAGGGCACCAGGGGGTCTTGAAGGTGCACAAAGGGGTTTTGAAGATGCATAGAGGTTTTTGAAGGTGCACAAAGAGGTTTTGAAGGTGCACCAGGGGGTTTTGAAGGTGCACAAGGGGGTTTTGTAGATGCACAAAGGGATTTTGGAGGTGCATAGAGGGTACTGAAGGTGCACAAGGGGGTTTTGAAGGTGCACAAAGGGGTTTTGAAGGTCCGTAGAGGGTTTTGATGGTACATAGAGGTTTTTGAATGCGCACGAAGGGGTTTTGAAGGTGCACAAGGGAGCTCTGAAGGTGCATAGAGGGTTTTGAAGGTGCACAAAGAGACTTTGGAGGTGCACAGATGGTGCTGAAGGTGCACAAGGGGGTTTTGAAGGTGCATCAATGAATTTTGAAGGTGCATGAAGGGGTTTTGAAGGTGCACGAAGGGGTTTTGAAGGTGCACAAGGGGGCTGTGAAGCTACATAGAGGATTTTGAAGGTGCATAAAGGAGTTTTGAAGGTGCACAGAGGATTATGAAGGTGCACCAGGGGTTTTGAAGGTGCACAAGAGGGTTTTGAAGGTGCACAAGAGGGTTTTGAAGGTGCATGAAGGGGTTTTGTAGATGCACAAGGGGATTTTGGAGGTGCATAGAGGGTTCTTGAAGGTGCACGAAGGGGTTTTAAAGGTGCATAGAGCATTTTGAAGGTGCATAAGGACGTTTTGAAGTTGCACAAAGGGGTTTTGAAGGTGCACAAGGGGGTTTTGGAAGTGCACAAGGGGGTTTTGGAGGTGCACAAGGGGGTTTTGGAGGTGCACAAGGGGGTTTTGAAGGTGCACAAAGGGCTTTTGAAGGTGCACAAAGAGCGTTTTGAAGGTGCATAGAGGTTTTAGAATGTGCACAAGGGGTTTTTGAAGGTGCACAAGGGGTTTTGAAGGTGCACAGAGGGGGTTTTGAAAGTGCACAGAGGGTCCTGAAGGTGCACAAATGGCTTTTGAAGGTGCACGTGTTGAACGCGCAAGCTCTTAAACTGTGGAGTCACCACTGTGACCCCAACACGGCGTCAGCACCGAGCCGGGCGGCACAACCCGAGCCGCGGAACATCATTAGGAAAAACAGCCACACTCCGATTGTCAGCTCTGAATTATGGGCTGGGCAGCAGCTGCAGATGCCATCAGCAATTTACCTTCCAGAGGGAAAGTGCTCCCAGCGCTTCCAAACGTCGGTGAAAGTGTCCGGAGGCACATGCCCAAAACCCAAAGCACCAGACACAGCGCGTCTGATCTGAAGCCGGTTCGGGCGTGTGGCCGAACACGCCACAGCCGGTATCTGTCAGCAAAATGAAAACACACAGACACAAAAAGCCTGTGGGCACCTTTGGGAAAGCTCCCGAGGATGCACCGGGAGCAGAGGGGAAGTGCAAGAGATTTGGGAATCCCATGGGGATCTGGCGCGTCTGCACTACCCCGTGAAACCAACACGCTATCACGTACTGCTGGTTTTCAAAGCAGCTCTTGGTAGAGAAAAGGCCACAGATTAATAGGTGAATAAATGGGGTTTATTTTGTCCTTGGTCTAAATTTTCCTGGTATGCTTTCAGTGGAGGTGTTGTGTAAAATGGCTTTCATTCGTTTTCACTCTGTTGCTGCAATACTACTAATTGGTAACTGGAATGCTTTGATAAGGTTTACATGTATTTTGAAAGAGAAAAAGGATAACATCCCAACACATCACCATTTTTTAAATGAAAATGCAACAGAAACAGTTTTCTTAAAATACACTGAAAATACCCCGTGATTTTGGAAGAATCTTTTCTCCCAGAAACGTTTGCTTTTTGGAAAGGACGCGATGCCGGATCCAAACATCCTGACGAGCTCTAATTGCACCCGGGGCTGTGAGGACGCGGGGGGCGCCCGGGCGGGCGCGGTGGGTGTGCCCGGGAGCGGGTGCCAGGCGCTTGCGGCAGCGGGCGGTGCTCGTGTCTCCCTCGCCCATGGGGCGGGGGCCGTTTTCTTCTCCGAACGGCTGGCGTTTTATTTTTAGCCCCCCCGGTTGCCGTGTGGGTCTGCGCCGAGCAGCCCAGCCCTGCCCTGGCGGGGGATGAGCTCCCGCGGTCTCCATCGACACCGGCACGTCTGATTTCCCCAGTAACGTCTGACATCCTCCGGCACGATCTCCTGTAACCATAGATACACATAAGCGGTGCGCAGCAACACTTTGCCACTCTTTTTTTCCCCTCTCTTCGGTGCTGTCAGCGATGACTCGGGCTGTTCACAGAGCAAGGGCTGCGAATGATAAGCAAATACAAATGGTGAATTTTTCTATGCAATGCAAGGCAGCACCCTATTAAAGCTTCTCTGCACCCTGAGCATCCCACTGCCTGTGAAGCAAAGGTCTCTGTCTCACCAACGGGCACCTCTTCCCATTTAATGAGGAGGCCGTAATGAATTCTGACCCAGGCTTTGCACCAGCATGTGCAGCTCAGCAGCTGCTCTCCTGGGAAGCTGGTCCTGGCAGGCTCAGGGCAGGATGGAGGAGGTGATGGGGAGATGCTGAGGACAGACCGAGAGTTGGGGTGTTCAGCTGGAGAAGAGAAGCTCTGGGGAGACCTTTCCATACTTAAAAGGGGCCCATAAGAAAGATGGGGACAGACTTTTGAGCAGGGCCTGTTGTGATAGGACGAGGGGTGGTGGTTTTAAACTAAAGGAGGGAGATTCAGGCTGGACATGAGGAAGGAATTGTTGCCCTGAGGGTGGGGAGAGCCTGGCCCAGGTTGGCCAGGTGGTGGCTGAACCATCCCTGGAGACATCCCAGGCCAGGCTGGACGGGGCTCTGAGCAACCTGAGCTGGTGAAGATGTCCCTGTCGTGGCAGGGGGGGCACTGGGGAGCTGGGAAGGTCCCTTCAACCCAAACCGTTCTATGATTTTATTCCATGACAGCTGTGCTGCAGCAGCAGCTACGCTTGGCTGCAGGGATGGGCTGAGGGTGTGCTGGTAGCAATTGGCTAGAGAGGACCAGCAGCTCCATCACTGTTCTCCTGTCCCTGCTGTCACCCAGTGCTGGCCCTGGAAGTCCCCTGGAGATGGCCCAGCAGGACAGGGGAGCTCTGCTGATCTTGGACAGCAAATCACGCTCCCAGCTGCGAGCTGGCGCTGAGCACAAACAGCAGCAATGCTGTCACCGCCGTGGGGACATCTGACAGCACCCCCCACACTTCCCGCATCCCCACGGTACCACATCCCCTGCACCCCAACACCCCCTGCGTCCCTACGGAATCACACTCCCCTGCATCCCCCTGCATCCCCAGGGTACCACACCCCCTGCACCCCAACATCCCCTGCATCTCCACAGAACCTCACTCCCCTGCATCCTCCTGCATCCCCAGGGTACCACATCCCCCACACCCCTCACATCTCCCATATCCCCAGGGTTTCACATCTCCCTGCACCCCAGCATCCCCTTCATCACCAAAGAACCTCACTCCCCTGCATCCCCCTGCATCCCCAGGGTACCATACCCCCCTGCACCCCCCTGCATCCCCAGGGTACCATATCCACCACACCCCCCTGCACCCCCCTGCATCCCCAGGGTACCATATCCATCACAATTCCCCACCCCCTGCATCCCCAGGGTACCACACCCCCCTGTAACCCCCTGCATCCCCAGGGTACCACATCCCCCTGCACCCCAACACCCCCTGCATCCCCAGGTACCACATCCCCCTGCACCCCCCGGCACTCCATCCTCCACACCTTCCCGCATCCCCGAGTTATCCCACCCCCCCGGCCCTCATCCCCACGCTGCCACCTCCCCCGCATCCCCCCCCCCACTCCTGCTTCCTCGCCGTCGCTGCATCCCCCCCCACTCCGCATCCACACTCCGCCCCCCGCTCCACAATCCCGGGCCCCACCCCGTGTGTGTATGTCCCCCCCCGCCTTCCGCAGCCCAATCAGGGCGGGCTGGACGAATTCAAACCCCGGCCCCGCAACCACCGGGCGGCTTCGCTGCGCTCCCCCGGCCGGGAACGGGGCCGGGCCGGTCCGGATGGGCTCGGGGAGCCGCGGGGCGGGCTCGGCCCCCGCCTGCCGCCCGGAGCGCAGGTGAGAACCGGGGGGAGAGCCGGGGCTGGGGGGGCTCCCGGCAAAGTTTGATGGCGGTATCAGCGGGGCGGTGGCTGAGCCGAGCCCGGGGCTGCACCGGGAACCGCCCGGTAGCGGCTCCGCAGGGGCGGCGGGGGGAGGATGGGCCGGGGGGAGCGCTCCCGGTACCGACTGCTCCCCCTCCGGTCTGAGCCGCCGCCCGGTGGGGCTCCCGGAGGCTCCGGGGTGCCCTGCGGAGAAGGGGATCCCGGAGAACTGAGGTATCCCCGAGGTGGATGCGCTGCCGGGGGTCTGTGACAACCTGGAGGGGGGCGGGAAATAATATGGATTTAGGAAGAAATACCGCTACTGGATGCGAAAATGGGGTTGGGCGTTGTGGGGAAGAAGAAGTCGAAAACAGGGAATTTCTGCAGCTGCTGCAAAACTGCTGATTTGAGAGTTCTTAGAGCTGGAAAGGATGAGGTGACTGCAAAAACCCCTTTGTGCTGGGGGGCCTTGGAAGATGCTGGAGGGCTGGTGGAGGGGTGTGAAACTTTTGAATGAAATCGAGCTGATTTCTCCCTTCTGGAGCCGCGGGCCTGTGCGGAACTGGGGGAGGATTGCACAGAGACCTGGGACAAAGGAACGAGCCAAGGCGGCCTCCCAAACGAGCTGGTTTAATTTGAATTTCAGCCCTCTTGGGAAGAGTTGGAGCTGCGGGAAGTCTCCATGCGGTGCTGGGAGTGCCGCTGAGCCTTGCCCGTGGCAGAGGGGATTCGGCTCTCCCGAGCCCTGCGAAAACTGGGCTTGCCAGGGACAGTTTTGGTGCAGAGCCTCATGTTAAACATGAGGATAAAAGCTGTTGGCAGCGGCAGGTGTGGATTTGCCAAGGGTTAGGGGCTCCCCAGCGCTTGACTCCCATCCTTACCTTCCTGCCCTTCCCAGAGATGCTCTGCTTTCTCCCAGCTATTATTTATTTGCCTTAAATCTGCCCAAAAGCAGAGGAGGTGAAATGCTGAGCCTGGCGGGGCAGACCTGTTTGCAGTACATGGGGAAGTGTGACTCCAGTTCTGCTTGCCCAGTCTCCCTCTGTATGTGCTGCAAGCCACCCCAAGCTCAGGCTGCGATGCTGTAACGAGGGACTCGAGGCCTCCGATTGCTTTGCCCAGTTTAGTACCCGCCAGCTTGGGGCACAGATTTGAAGCTGAACAGAATCACTGCACCCAGTGGGAGCTTGTTGTCCCTTTAATGTCCAATTTGGGGCCAGGTGGGTAAGGCTCTGCAACATTAAAAAATGAATCTGGTGGTGTTTCTTGCTGTTAGTATCATTAAGAGGTTTGCAGCTGGGAGGCTGCAAAGGGCTGTGGGGCATTGGAACAGGCTGCCCAGGGCAGTGCTGGAGTCACCATCCTTGGAGGGCTGGACAGACGGACATGAGGATCTCAGGACACGGGGCAGTGCCAGGGGTGGGTTATGGTTGGACTTGGTGATCTTGGGCGTCTCTTCCAGCCAAGATAATTTTATGACTCTGTGATCCTCTGGATTTGCTCTGTGAGAGGTTCTGGTGGTGCTCTGGTAGGGCTGGTGGTGGGACGGGAGGTGGGGAAGGTTGTCCTGGCAGGTGGGCTGGTGGAGCAGGTTCCATCTTGTTCCACCCCTGCTCTTGCCGTTAGCAGCACAGCCCCAGCTCGATGCTTGCGGGCAGAAAATGTGCAAATCTCAGGGTAAGGCTGCGCTCTTCCCCGAGTTCCCTGGGCTTCTCTGGGATGTGTGCTCAGGGCTGCTCCAGGAGGGGAAGGGACAGACCCGGCATCGCCTCTGCGAGCTGCAAACACATTGCACGGGTAAAATGCAGGTCCCCCTGGAGAGGATCTGGCGCACGTCCAGGGATGCACAACCACGCTGTCTGCCTGCAAACCTGCTCCCCGGGCTGGGAGAGGGCAGCTGCTCCCATCAACCTGTTGCGGATGGCACCGGCTGGGCAATGTAGGCAATGTGCTGCCTTCCTCGCCGTGTTTCTGCCAGAGAAATCTGCTCTTTATTTTGTCCCCCTAGCAGTTGGCCGGTTCTGCTGCACTGTCTGCAGCGCGGCTGGGGCAGCCTTCCCAGTGCTCACTGGGGATGAACTGGGCTGCACACCAGTGACCAGGGCTGGATGCCGGAAAGCTGGAGGGTTAGAGCAGCAGGCGTGTTTTATTGGCTCCGTGGTTTCTTCACGGATGCTGACATGAGTGGCAGAAGCGGGTGGCATCTTCTGGCTCGCGGCTCTGAACTATCTCGTATTGCCAACTGCCAGTAAATCCTGAGCCGATGTGTTTTCTGAACAGCTGCTCTTAGGAAGAAAACACTGTTGGGCTGTCAGGCGCCTGGGAGCTGCTCTGATTTTTACTGCAAATATCCTCTACAAAGTAAAATTGATGGATCTGAATCTAATATTCTGTAGGGGAACTTAATGGCCATTAGGCTGGGTTTTTTTTTCCAGCTTTGAGTGCAGAGCTGCGCCATTTAACGGAAGAATTAAGGGCATAAAGATAAATGAAGAGGGCTGCCAGATGGGTGGAGGGTGGTGGGGGGCTGGCTGCTCCAGGACGAGGGGACCTAGAGCAGAGCTGGGGAAGCTGCTGGAGGCCTGTGGAAGGAGGAGCTGTGGTGACCCGAGGAATGATGTGTAACGTGGGTCTGAGACGGCCGAGCATCCAGGGAGCAGCGCTGGGACAGACTGCCCAGGGCTGTGCTGGAGTCACCATCCCTGGAGGGCTGGACAGACGGACATGAGGTTCTCAGGACATGGGGCAGTGCCAGGGGTGGGTTATGGTTGGACTCCATGATCTTGGGGTTCTTTTCCAATCAAAACGCTTCTCTGATCCCTGAGGTCCCCAGTCCTGGCTCTGCTCTCAGTATGTTTTACTTGTGGCCTCTTTTGGCCACAGGAATCAGCCCCAGACCTGCTGCCCCGCATTGTCCTGAGGGTCTTTTTGATGGCACTGTTGAGCCAAGCGGAGCAGCTCCTCGGGCAGGACGCGGGGTCTGCACGTGCCAGGAAAACCAGCGTTAACTCAGTCCCGTCCCGTCCCACGCGGGGCGGCCGGATCCAGCTCCTGCCCGTGCCGCGGCTGCTGGAGCTGCTGGACGGTTCGTTACCCGGTTGTGTTGAAACACCATTGAAGTGGCTTTGAAGCAGAGAGCTCAGTCCATTCTGCACCCGCCCCCCGGCACAGGTTGAAGGTTTCCATGTGTGGGGAGGTGGGGTGCGGGTGTGAAGCTCAGACGTTGCTGAGGCGTAGACCTGGAGCCTGGGAAGCTGCCAGGACCCCGCAATACAGATGTAGCCATGGATATTTATGGCCTTTCAGCCCTTATTTGCCTTTCTCTTCCTATCCTGGCAGGGCTTAGTGCCTACTGGGTCTTTACACACCAGACACCAAAGCAGAACCTCGTTTGCGGAGGTTTTGGTGCTCAGATGCTGTATTTGAAGCGCACTTTGCTGCTTGAATTACCCAGTTAATGTAAGTGTTAAAGAGCGGAGATCGTAGCGCCCACAAGAGAGCGATTGCTTGAGCACATGGAAAAGAACAAACAACTCCTGGGAGCTCCAAAACAGGCAGGACGTGAATTACTGAGCTTCTCTTCCAGCTTCGTTGGGGCTCTGTGGCACTAAATCTCTCTGAGCAGCGTTCACAGGCTGGTGAGCAAAGCGAGCTCTGTTCTCCCCACACGTTCCAGGGGCATCGCAGCTCACACGCAGAATATCTGGGAGGAAATATGTGTTCTGGGCATGGGATGCTGTCCGTCTGTCTGGCAGGGTGCTGGCACTGTCTGTCCAGCCTTGCTTTTCGACAGAAGGCGCAACGATGCGGGTGCAAGGAGTTTGCTGCAGCAACCCCGACCTGCTTCCAGGAATGCGCGTGGGGATGCATTTCTCAGCCTTTTACGTGGCGGGGAAGCAAATCAAGAAGCGACGACAAGCGCTTGGCATCGAGATGGCACAAAGTGTCCTGGCACAAGGGGCGCTTCGCAAGGCAAGCGCAGACGGGAGCAGCGCCGGGAGCTGAGGGACCTGGCGCTGCGCCGGAGCCACGCTCGGTGGAACCGAAAAACCGCAGCCTGAAGCAGGTGGCTGGAGGGGACACAGGACCCCACAGACGGGACACAGATCCCCATGAATGGGACACAGGTCTCCTCTGACCATGGCCCTTCTGCAGCAGGACTGAGGGTTAGAAAGTCCCCTCCTGTTTGTCCCTGATATTGTTCCTTCTCCGCACATGCAGAATCAGGCTGGCACAGTGGATGTGGGAAGGGAAAAGTGTCTCAGCAGTGGGCTGAAGGGATCTGGGGATCTATTTGTTGCCTGAGGCTCAAGCTCTGGGGATGCTCCTTCCACGTGGTAGCTCCCAGTTCCTTTGCGTGGCCAGTTTGTGGCTTGTCGAAGCCTCGGTTGGGCCAGGAGAGTGCTCCAGGTGCCAGGAACTGTGGCATAAGTGAGATTCGATTCGCACCTTCCCTAAGGGAGGCAGAAACGGGATCCCCTGGTTTCCTGCAGCTCCGTGGCTCTTCCTGCTGATGGCAGATAACACTGCTTGGAGTTAGGAGCAATCTGCTCCAGTCACGGGAGCAGCATCGATTTACACGCGCTGGAGCCCTGGAACCGATCTGCGTCTTTACCAGCTCATCGCAGCGGACGGGAGATGTTTTGGCACCGCTGCGGAGGGAGCAGCTCTGCCCGGGGGTCGCTGCTGTCGGTCACCTCAGCCCCTCGGGTCTTCTGCTTGGCCCTGCAATGTCCCACACCTGCCTGCAAAAGTGTTGGAGGGACGTTCTCCAGGTTAAAGCCCTCCCAGGGGGCTGCAGTTTGGCTGGGCAGCCCCCATTCAACCAGTTCCAGTGCGGTTTTGCCTTCACTTTTCTCGCTCCTTCTCCTGCTCCCATTTGCCACTGAAGGGTATGGGTGGAAAGGATAAATTCCAGAGCATTCAGCTGCCCAAGGCAGGATATTTGCTCTTTGGGCAAAGCTTGAGCTACTGGGCCAAAATGGCTTGAACAATTCGAGTCCTCTAGGAGATGTTTGCTCATTTGGAAACGTGCTGGTGCACAGAGCTGAGGGGGCAATGTGTGGGGCAATGTGTTAATGTAAGGCTGCCTCTGTTAATGTTACCTCTCTGAAACTGGAGCTGCAGTTGAACGCGCTGCTTGGCAAGCGCTGGGCTTCAGTGGTGATGCCGAAACGGACAATTGATAAGAAATTATCCAATTTCAGCCCCGGAACAGACTCTGCCAGGCTCCAGTTCCTGCCCTCTGACAGAGCTCAGAAGGAATTGTCTCTCCGGCACAGCGTGGGGTGATCCAGCTGTGTCTGGCTGCATCCCAGGCATCCCATCCTTCCACCAAGTAGGGGTGTGATGGGAGGGAATGCTCCTCTTGCAGTTGTTATCTTCTTCTTGGGTTGTCCCATGTTCCACCAGACCTGAGAAATGTGTTCTGCAGCTGGGCTGAGAAGCCATGGAGAGGGGTGTGGGCAGGAAGCCTTTAGTGGAATTTTTCCTGGGTGACCTGGTTCCTGTCCTGGGGTTCATCCCTCTGCAGACCCCTGTGTGATCCCAGCTTTGCTCCCATGCAAATCCCAGAGTGTCAGGGGTTGAAGGGACCTGGAAAGCTCATCCAGTGCAATCCCCCCATGGAGCAGGAACACCCAGCTGAGGTTCCACAGGAAGGGGTCCAGGCGGGTTTGAATGTCTGCAGAGAAGGAGACTCCACAACCTCCCTGGGCAGCCTGGGCCAGGCTCTGACACCCTCACTGGGAACAAGTTTCTTCTCAAATTTCAGTGGAACCTCCTGTGTTCCAGTTTGCACCCATTGCCCCTTGTCCTGTCACTGGTTGTCACCCAGAAGAGCCTGGCTCCATCCTCCTGACATTGCCCCTTTCTATATCTGTAAACATGAATGAGTCCCCCCTCAGTCTCCTCTTGTCCAGCTCCAGAGCCCCAGCTCCCTCAGCCTTTCCTCACACGGGAGATGCTCCACTCCCTCCAGCATCTTGGTGGCTGCGCTGGACTCTCTCCAGCAGTTCCCTGTCCTTCTGGAACTGAACCCCACTGAAGAAAGCAGCAGGACTCGAGAAAGTGAAGAAGGACCAGGGAGGCTGACGGCACAAGCTGAATTTGGTTAGCAAAGAGAGGGAGGGAGCTCTTCCCAACACATAAGGCTGTTATAAAGGGATCAAACACTTTTCACATCTGCCAGGACGAGATGAGAAGTGATCAGTTTAATTTGGAGCTAATGAGATTTAGGTTAGAGAGGAGCGAGGTGCAGATGGGCGATGAGTTCTGGGAGAATCCCCTTCAGCTGTGCTTTAACAAAGCAAGTGGCTGTTCTGAGCATCCTTGGGCTTATTCCAGAGCTGGTGTGGTTTGGAGATCCTCGTGCATCCATGAGCCCAGGATATTCCATGTTTAAAATCTTCCTGAAAGTAGAAAATAGCATTAGAGTAGCTTGTGATTGTGTTGATGCCAGTGGTACCATGCAGACCCATGGGGTGGGCAACCCAACTCCTGCACATTTACAGCCAGCCTGGGTGGTTTTACTGGAAATTCAGCTCCGTTTTCCACAGAAATACCCCGGCATGAATGGTGCTGGGCAGGCCAGCAACTCAAAGAAACAGTTTAAAACATCACTTAATTGCAGCAATGGTTTCTTTGGAGTAGCGTATTTGCCCACTTGCTAAATAATTCATAGGAGAGCCTGGTAATTAAATGCTAAAGACCCGATTTGCTTAGCATTGTTTGTACTTATGTTACTGTTTAAATGCAAGAAATTACTAAGTAATTCAATTGCTAATTAAAAATAATACAGTTACTTACCATCTTATAAGAATTAATCAGCATTTCTGTGGGGTTTCTTGCACAGAGCATAAGCACTTCCATCTTTTAGGCAGTTATCTTGTAAACTTCTCCCTGTATTTGTGCTGATGGAAGGCATGTGCCCCATCTTCTGTTAGTGGATATTAAAAACAAGAGGAAAAATGCAAATTAAAATTAAAAAATTGAGCAGCACAGGCTGTTTTGGTTGGAAAAGACCTTTAAAATCAGCCTGTGGAGAATATCGAGCTTCGTTCCCCATCTTCTTCCTTCAAGACAGCTCATCCTATTCTGTCCACCATCACCCCCAGCCTGACTACAGATTTCTCACCACACCATGTGCTTTGCTGGAATCCTGGTGGATGACATTAATTGGAATTTCTTCCTGTAAACAATGACGTTATTGAAAAGAACTGTCAGCCTGCCTGGCATGGGCACGCTCTGCTGGTGCTGCAGCATGTTTTCTTATTTCACATATACACCTTTGCTTTGTTCCCAGCTTTAGGAACCCTGAGCTGGTCTATGTGGAGTCTGTAGGTGCTTCTGTCTCTACTGCTCTTTCTTCAGTCCAGGAACTATATTTACTGTTCTCCAGAAAGAGGAGAGTAATCAATAGCCTGTAATCACATATCCTGGCTCAACACGCTTATTAGATGTATAGATGAGGTTCTTAGGGACGTGGGTTAGTGCCAGGGTTGGGTTAACGGTTGGACTCGATCTTGAGGGTCATTTCCAACCAAAGTGATTCTGTGATTAGCAATCCCAGCTAAAGATTCCTGACTTTAAGTACTGGTTTTCCAAGGGAGACACAGGATAGATTGCCTGATCTTGTTGATTAAAGCGTGTTAGGTCTCAGAGCGATGCTCAGCTCACCCAAGCTGTTCCCACTGGCCCAGTGCCTGTCTCTCGTTCTGAATTGGCATCTTTTTCCATCCCCCTGGCTACAGCTCAGGCTCCCAGGGCAGTTCAGGTGAACACACAAGCCCTTCACTCCGAAACCCAGCAAAACCCAGCAAAACCAGGACATCTGCGCCTGTCGGGACCCAGCTGGTCCACCTGCCACCGGGGTTTGTCTCTCCTGTGATTTCTAGGTAATCTGAAGAAAAACAAGGCATCAACTTCCCTTCTCTTTGAGCAGCTTTTCACTGTTCAGACTCTGACTCTGGAGCACTGTTAATTAACAATTTACATTAAACTGTGAAGAGTGAGTTGAGAATAAACAAAGTTCAGTTCGAATTTGCTCTTTGCACATGAGGTCCTTGGGGATGTGGCTTAGATGTGGACTTGGCACCGCTGGGTTAACGGTTGGACTTATGGATCTTAAAGGTCTTTTCCAACCTAAACTATTCTGTGATTTTCATTATTGTCTTGTTGGTATTGCTGAGTTTCTGGGAAAAGCAGTCATAGCCCACGTCTGGTTTCTGGAGTCCCTGGGACACCATAAGCAGATGTTGGGTGGGTGTCTTGGAACTTGGTTTTCCATAGTCGATCCAGAGGAACCCAACAGGAGCAGCACCATCCCTGTTGGGAGAACTGGGAAATACTGGGGTTGTTTCCAAGCTCCTCAAACATGTTGATGAAGGCCCTTTTGCACTATGTTCCTTTGATAGACACATTCTGCTGGGACCAGCCCTCGCTGTAATGAAGCTCCAACCTCTGGGAGGTGCAAGCAGGTGCAGTTATTCCAGTAACTTTATATTAGGCACCCTCCTGCTCCTGGAATAGATTCCCAGGCAAAACTGGGTTATGATGCAATTAAAACTGAGAATATGAATCAGTGATTTAAGGGAAAAATAAAGAAAAATCTGGTGAGGGAGGTGGCAGCGATCCCACGCTGAGCTCGGCTCGCGTTCAAGGCAGAGTAAACTCTATAGAGCCAGTGGCTGGGTCTGAGCACCTGAACCCTGCCCGGGCGCTGTGCCAGGCTGGAGACCACCGAGCTAGAGCAGCACAAGTAGAAAAGCCGCATCGTAACCTTGCGGTTAATGTCAATGCAGTTAAGGTACCTTGTGGGTACCATGGCAACCTGCATCGGCCACCGGCTGGTCGGGATGCTGCTGGGATGCTGCGGGAGCTGACAGGCTGGGAGGTGGATGGATGGATGGATGGATGGATGAGCTGGGAGTGTAATCGCACCGGGGAGCGTCAGGAGGGTGCAACAGGCACCAGGTGTGGGCTGGACTGCTCTGGAGATCTCCCCACTGATCAGAGAATAGAATCACAGAATGGTTTGGGTTGGAGGGACCTTCCCAGCTCCCCCAGTGCCCCCCCTGCCATGAGCAGGGACATCTTCACCAGCTCAGGTTGCTCAGAGCCCCGTCCAGCCTGGCCTGGGATGTCTCCAGGGATGGTTCAGCCACCACCTCTCTGGCCAACCTGGGCCAGGCTCTCACCACCCTCAGGGCCAACAATTCCTTCCTCATGTCCAGCCTGAATCTCCCTCCTTTAGTTTAAAACCACCACCTCTTGTCCTATTGCAATAGGCCCTGCTCTAAAGAGTGGCTGATGTAGCCGCACTTCCCTTCCAGGGCTGGTTGTTAAGTATTTGAGGATAAATAGTTTGGAGCACTGGATGGGACAAGCCCTGAACTGATAGAGAAGGCGATGGGATGGATGAGGCAGAGTCTCCATCTCCAGAAGCAGTGACTGTGCAGCCTGGTTTCACCACCGAGACTAACGAGGCTCAGCGCACCCGTCCAGGGCTGGAGCTCCCATTTCTGGGGCTGGGTGACACCCTGCTCCGTGTTGGCCCAAGAGTTCAAGAATTATCCTTCCTGGCCAGGGCACAGCGAACAAAAGCTGAGTGTCTGCAAAGGTTGCTCCTCCGCCTGGGGAATTTGCTAATGAGACGGTGAAGGGTTGCTGCTTTTCAGAACAGATGTTCACCGGGAGCTTTTTTTTCAACCAAGGAATTGCTGAAGTTGTTTTGCGCAGCTCAGGGACATGGAGGTTAAAGGCAGGAAGATTCCTGTAGGCAATTTACCCACTGTAAATGGGTGGAAGTCAGCTGGTTCTGTACAAAAATAGTGGAAGACCTGTTCCTTGCCATTTGTGGGGTGTTTCCATGCTTATTTGTGGATCTTTGGAGATCCAGCTCCATCCTGGGCTGGACACTTCCCAGGTTCTCACCCCTTCTCCTCTGGGTTCAGCAGATGCTGGAGCTGCCAGTTTTGACGAGATGTTGCCATATTTTGTGGCACAAAGCCGAGCTAAAACCATAAAATTCCTCACCATGGGCCTCAGAGGTGCTGCTATGAAGGAAAGATTAATTAAATTGTGTTTGGGCTGATCAGGTGTCTTGCGAAAGCTGGCAAACCATCCCGAAGGGTTGGAGGCGGCCGTTGTCCGATGTGCCAGCAGTTCAGCTCAGTGAAGTCTCAGAGCTGTTGTTCTGGCCTTGGAACTGGGGTTGTAAGTTGGGGAGCTGAGGAGATTAAAGTACATTTACATAGTCTTGGATGAAAAGACCCCTTGGGAGCTCTGAAGCTGGGTTGTCTTGATGTGGTCAAAGCTGTAGGCATGAAGAAGAATGTAAGTGATGTGCAAGACGTGGATTAAGTTTGCTTATTCCCAGCTTGAAGTTAGGCTGAGCTGGTTTTTTTGCTGCCTAAGCCCTTCCATGTGCCCTTTCCTCCTTTCCTTCCCACATTACAGACTCTAGAGGCATCTCAGTTCCTTCACGTCAGAGCCAGAATCTGAATTAATAATGTGCTAAGAAAATAAAGATAGTTCAACAGACTTTAAATCAAGGAGAACAGCATGTTAAAGAGTTTGAACAAATCGCATTACTTTGTGTGCAGTTTTAGGGCTGGCAGAAATAAATCTCCCAGCAATTTATTGATGGTGACAAATTCTTTCAGAAAGAGCCTGCTCAGGGAATGCTGCTCTTTATCACTGGACTCTCTGCGTGAATTATCTAGGACCAGATTAATGTCTCCCAGTGAACGTGTCAACACAATTTGTGTCCTGGAGCCTCCGTGTCACCTGGGCTGACGCATCATTTGAATATATCTGTTGAAAACCATGTTGCTTTGCAGATGCGTCTCCCTTTGCTGTTGCGTAGGCCTGGGTTTGAAAGAACCACCTCCAGAGCCAGGCAGATGGGCCAAGGGCTTAAACTGGACATGAAATCTACTCGTGCAGACCCACGGCAAGAAAAGAGCAGCCAGAAAGCTGCGGGTTTGATGGCTCAGTTCCTGCTGATGAGCGTCTGACAGACCCCGTCACCAGGGCTGTCCTGACGTGGCTGGTGGGACCCAGCGCTTGGACCCTGGGTGGCGTTGCTGTGCCCATGTCCTCCCGTGCTCTCTGTCCTGCTGCACCACCAGGACTGAAGGAAGGGCCGAGGGGCAGGAGACACCCGTGGCACACTCCATCGGACATCAGTCCGCCCAGGGACTTGCCTTGCATTTGTTCTTTTCCATTTACCCACAGGTCCATCAGATAAACCACCCGTGCACAACCAGAAAACGGCTGGGTTGGGCTGAAAGCTGCAGGAATTTGTTTTGGAGGCCGGTTGTCTGCAGCCGTGGGTGCATTCACCGCTGTTGGTCTCACTTCAGGTCTCAGTTTCCCCTGTTAGTGGGTGTCTGGAGAGACCTCAAGTCTTCCCCTTGGGACTCAAGGTCTGGATTTCTTCCTTATGTTTGTTTGTGCTGCCCAGCTCCTGGAAACTATTGCTCCAGGACCTTCTTCTCCTCAGCCTCCTCTGGACCCCTTCCAGCCCCTCAACCTCCACCCTGCATTCCCATCCCAACCCAAGACAGACTCCCCGAGCAGGGACCCTGGCCCATCACATGTGGTCACCTTTGGGAGGAGTTCAGGGAGACGTGGGGACAATTTGGGGCAGCTCTCTGTGCTGTTCTAGCTGATGTCCGGGTAGAAATGGGCAGGTAAACCCCATCTGCACGAATGAGTTGGGCTGCAAGGCACGAACTCTTCTGCAGCTTGGAGAAGCCTGTTCAGGGCGGTGGTGGAAAGCTTGTGTGTGCCCACGGCTGTGACATTGTGAGACAAGGAGACCCTAGAGCTCTGTCAAGAACCTCCTGTGTGTCTGGAACCCAGCAGAGACCTCCAGGGAGCAAAACTGAGCCTTTATGTGCTTCAGAGCCCGGCCACAGGGGTCTCAAGCTGACACCGTGTGCCTGCCCAGATACGTCTGTTTACTCAGCAGCTACACTCCAGCTTAACAGGGAGGAAAAAAAGAGAAGTTAATTTATTACTGCAAATGACTTTGAAGTAATTAATTGCTCTTGTCAATGGCAAGGGATAATTCCGCGACTGTAAAATCCCAGCAGAAGGATACTTCTTGTCCCCTGACAAGGCGGCTTTGATAGAGCTATTTCGCTAACACATGCTGAAGTCAGGAAGGGGACATTTTATTTAATGATTCATGCTAATTAGAGTGAAGCAGACATGCTTCCTCTCTGCCCCACAGCAGTAGGTGGTGTTTCATGCCAGCCCTGAGGTACCAGCCCAGTCTCAGCCTGTGTCACACAGTCCCTGGTGACCAGCAGGTCTGGGCGTCTGTGCATGTACCTGGGTGGGACAAAGCAGCTGGAAATGAGAAGGTTCCAGACTTGTGTTCTCTGTCTGTGCTCACCCTCTGGCTGGGGCTGGGGTGGTGATTCTTCAGCGCTCCTGTCCACCACAGCAATTGTGATGGGGTGAAGCGTCAGGAGGGTGCAACAGGCACCAGGCGTGGGCTGATCTGCTCTGGAGATCTCCCCACTGGTCACAGAATCATAGAATAGAAACACAGAATGGTTTGTGTTGAAGGGACCTTCCAGGTCCCCGAGTGCCCCCCTGCCATGAGCAGGGACATCTTCAGCAGCTCAGGTTGCTCAGAGCCCCGTCCAGCCTGGCCTGGGATGTCTCCAGGGATGGTTCATCCACCACCTCTCTGGCCAACCTGGGCCAGGCTCTCACCACCCTCAGGCCAACAATTCCTTCCTCATGTCCAGCCTGAATCTCCCTCCTTTAGTTTAAAACCATCACCCCTTGTCCTATTGCAACAGGCCCTGCTCTAAAGTCCTTCCCCATCATTCTTATGGGCCCTTTTTAAGTGCAGATATCAAAGAACAGGTCAGCTATGAAGCATCATTCACGTTATCCATAATAGCTTTGCAAAGCTGAACTTGGCTCACAGGGAAGAGCAATGAAGTGCAATTCTCTGCTTGATCAGCTGCTGCACGGAGGAGTCAGCTGCTCCCGAGTGCTCCGGACGAGCCCAGGAAAAGGCAATCTCTTCCCTCTTTGTCACCCAAGCAGGCTGAGAAATGTGTCCCCAGCCTTTGGAAGGAAGGTTCAGGTCGGCGCTCAGTACTTTCCAGGAAAGGGAATGGGATTGTGCCACCATCCCTGCCAGTCCCAGGGGACTAAAACGGGGTTGGAGGATGTGACCTGGCTCGGTCCGCACCGCCTTGGCAGGCTGCAGCATCTCGGCGCGTTGCCTTCAGACCAGGGAGAGCCCAGAAGCTTTCCCAAGCGGTCCAGCCCTTTGGAAGCAGCAGCGGCGCTTGCTGCAATCCGGCCCCGCCATAAATCAGAAGTTAATCTTCGTTAATTGCCATTGGCAGGTAAATTTAAAATCTTCAATCTGTGAAAGCCGCAAGAATAACGAACGGCTTGCATTGAGCCACGGGCAACCATTTTTGCCTTGAACCGAAGCATCCAAGTGTGCGTTTACAGCCACCGTCCTCCAAGACAAAAGCCGTCATTCCATGCCACAGGGTTTTACCCTGTGCAACCACTGCAGTGCTTTACAATATCACTTCGTCAGCACTAAAAAAAAAAGTGCTTAGATCCCTTTCTGAGATTTATTGCATTTTATAGGTGAATAGATTTCTGATTAGAGAAACACTCTGCTCTTTTTTTTTTTTGCTTTCAAAAGTGCTTGGCCGGGTGGTGAGATAATGCAAAGGCTGAACCTCATTTAATTATCAAGTCCTTTAAGTCCAGGCAGAACGAACTCTTGCTGTCTCCACGGTGCAATTAGTTTAGCATAATCTAAAGCCTGGACCACCCTTCCCGGTGCTTTTTTGGGGCAGTGACTGTGCAGGCTGCGGTGCGGCATTAAATCTGTGCTCTCAAGTGCAGTCGGGATCGATATTTCTGAATGCCAGAGGCCTCCGTGTGCCCCAGGGAACTTGTGTCCTGAGTTTCCCTGAGGCTCATCCAGTGTTTTTCTGTTGATGTTGTTGTCGTAAGAGGCAAAATCTCCAGCAGAAGGATATCCTTCAGCTCTGAAACGCTTCCAAGGAGGAGGGCGGAGTGGGGAGCTCCTCGCATTGCCGCTCCCCCAGGCACGGACTTGTTAACAGAGACTTAAGGGGGGAGAAGAATTTCGAGGCAAAAGTATTAGAGCAGTTGGAGTTGGGCTTCCAGTACAGACATGGCTGCTCTTTGGTCATGGACAGAGGAACAGGGTACAGGGCTGGGAAGCAGTGGAGTCACCATCCCTGGAGGGTTGGACAGACGGACATGAGGTTCTCAGGACATGGGGCAGCACCAGGGGTGTGTTAACAGCTGGGCTCGATGATCTGGAGGGTCTTTTCCAACCAAAATGGTTCTCTGATTCTGCATCTTGGAGGGGCAGCAATGCAGGCGTGTTGCCTGGGGGTTTAGAGCGGCTTTTTGGGGGAACACAGGGATCCAGGCGCTGTGGTCCCTGCACGTCAGGCTCAGCCCCAGCCCTGCGCTCTCCCCAGGTCTGGCTTCCCCAGGCAGGCAGCTCACGAAACTTCTCCCGTCTCCAATTGCTGTGCTCCACCTTTTATTATAATTGATTCTGCATCGCCATAGGAACCCGCTCCAGCGCGAGTGAGGAGCAGCTGCCTTCCCTGCGTGCTCTCCAGGAGAGAGGCGGCTGCTCCTTCCCTCAAGATGGCAAGTGATGGAGCCGGGAGCCCACGCCAACCAGGTACCGTCCGTGTGCCCCCGGTGTGGGGAGCAGGGTGGCCTTGCAGAGCTGGGGATGACAAGGGGGGGGGTCGTTCCTTGTTGCCAGGGATGCCCCCCACCCTTTGCAGTGGTGGGTTCAGGGAATGGGCTGAGATGTTTGTGTGACGCTGGGGACCAGTGGATCTTCTGGTGATGGTTGTCAGGTCTAAGTGGAGAGAGCAGGAGGCTGGGGTTTGGGGTGGGAACAACCTTTCAGGGGGGGTTTATCTTGTTTCTGGGTGACTTGGGTTGGCAGCGGTGGGTTTTCCATGTGCTCTGGGATGACCACGGAGCACAGACTCGTGAAGGGTGTTCTGCAGAGCTTGACCAGGCTTGTGACCCCCCTGCCAAGGGGGGATGAGGGCATCACAGAGCCTGGGATCTGGGGACAAACATCTCTGGTGTGCTGGACCTCCCCTTGGGCTGAAGGGTTGTCCCTTCTGCTTGCACCAAAGTGCATGGGACATCCATGACACTCCGTATCTCAGGCTCCTGCCCTTGTCTGATCTGCTCGGTTGCCCCCTCCAAGCCCAGGGTCTGCACATTCCCGCCCAGTAAAGCTGCTTTGCTGGGACAGCCCCTCCACGGTGGCTGCACGAGGCTGGAGAAGCAGCGGTGGAGGTGGTGGCCTTCCCCAGCCATGGGCTGGTTTAGCAGAAGACTGGCCAAGCTCTTACCTCGGGGTTTGGGGTACAGATGTGCTGGGCTGGAGTCCCAGCCTGTCCTGCCATTCCTCGTGCTGGAAGGTGGAGATACGGAGAGCAGCGCGAGGGGACCTCTGGGTACAGCAGACCACCTGGGACATCCTGCTGAGACTTGGGATCTCCCTTGGGTGCGGGTCCTGGCATTGGGGCCAGACCCATGGCAGGATGTCTCCTGGGTCCCAGACGTCCTCGTCCCTCCACATGCCGAGCTCTGACAAGGCCAAGGTGATGAGGGATGGATGGTTCGTGAAGGAGCCCCCAGCATCCTGCTGTAGGTGAGAGAGAGCCCAGATGTGGACTGTGGTCCCTTGGCACTGTCTGTCTCTGGGCAGCCTGTATGGACAGGGCCAGATGCACCCATAGGTGGTTCAGACACAGCCAGTTTGAAGGCTGGGGGGTATCTCAGCATCCTCCCTGGCTTTGGGATGGACGGGCAGGCAGAAATCCATGTGGATAGTCCTGGCTCTGTTTGCTCTCAAGTCCAGAGTGCACCCCATAAAGCAGCTGGAGAACACAGCCCTGTGTTCACAGCCTCGGCCAGCCAGGAGGTTCACAAGGTGCTTGAACATGGGGCAAAACCAGCCCCGAGGCCACCGTGCGGCTCTGTGCTCGGGTTCTGCATCCCGCGGGAAGTTGAGCATCCCTGGCAGAGCCGCGGGCCCTGGCAGCGCGCAGGAGCCCTGCGGGAGCCGTCCGTCTGAACCAGCGTTTACTGAAAAAGGCAACGGAAACCCTGCAAAGAATTCAGCTGCCTCATGAGCTCCGTGTAACGGTGCCAAGCACAGGGCGCTCTTCCCAAAAAGGCGTCTATCTGCCTCCGACCCAGCAGGGACCAGCGGACGCGCCGCGGACAGACGGACCCTTTGCTTTGGGAGAGCAGGAGTGGAAGGACAGAGAACCGCAGCCCTGCCGCACTTGCAAGTAAAGCCTTTTCCCATCTCTAAGGAGCTTAGGTCCTAGAAATCCTCCTGCTGAGGCAGAAGCTTGTTTGCCTGCAATCCTTGCGAGGGCGTTTGCTTTTGGATCTCCCTGGCGATCGCGTTTGCTGGCTGGTTGCAACAGGCGGTTGTGCAGAGATGCAATGAATACTAATGGAGCCGGGTCCTGCGAGAGCCCCGACCCCCACGGAGCAGCAGATGTCTGACGGGGACAGACGTTTTAGCAGGGGCTGTCGTGATAGAACAAGGGGTGATGGTTTAAACTAAAGGAGGGAGATTCAGGCTGGGCATGAGGAAGAAATTGTTGCCCTGAGGGTGGTGAGAGCCTGGCCCAGGTTGGGCAGAGAGGTGGTGGCTGAACCATCCCTGGAGACATCCCAGGCCAGGCTGGACGGGGCTCTGAGCAACCTGAGCTGGTGAAGATGTCCCTGTCATGGCAGGGGGGGCACTGGGGGAGCTGGGAAGGTCCCTTCAACCCAAACTATTTCATGATTCTAACACCTGAAATGTTAGCATCTGGAAATTCCTTTCCAGCTGACACGAAGACTTTTTCCAGCCGCTCTCCCTGATCAGGCTCTGCTTCTGTTTCGGACACTCCTTGTGCTTTCCCATCCATCACCCATCTCTAGCTCTTGACTCTTGGCCAAAAACCCACAGGGATTTAAAGGGTGGAATGAGCCCGTGGTCCAGGAACAGGCTGAGTCACCCAGTCCCTGCCGAGAGCCCAGCGCCTCCCTCACTGCCCACCCACACCCCGCTTCGGAGGCGCTGCGGTGGGAAAGGTGAGCCCCCCACAGCAGATGGCATCCTGCACCGGCGAACACCGCACCGCCCCTCCTGCTTCCAAAAGAAACATCTCGTTAAGTGTTTGCCTTGCCCAAATTAACATTTAATTCGTGTTTCATAGCCAGAAGAATCTCACTGCGGCGTCGCTGAATTGTTGACACTGATCCTCTTTTGGTGTGAGTTCTGTCCCTATTAAGCAATTTCTTTGCTCGTGGATCCTTTTTAGTTACTAAGGGAACATGAATCTTAATAAAACTCAATCAAATGTTCCTTAAATAACAGCTGCCTTCATTTAACTCTCTTATCCTTTTTTTTTGCTCTGTTCAAAATTCCTGGGAAATTAAGATCTGATTCTTCACACAGTAATGAAAAAGCAACACATCCCAAATGTGGGGGAAATTGTATATCCTGAATACTATGGGATTTAATACTGGGGGTACTATTTAGCAGAAAATCTTGCAGTTTTGTCCTGAATGTGCCTTCCCCTCGCTGCACTTTTGATGTGAGCCGGTTGGGCAGCTCCAGGTACGTGATTTGTGCTTGGGTCGCTTATGTTTTAGCAGGGCTTGTCCTGCATCTCTGAGAACCGTGAAGGGGAATTTTCTTAACGGGGATGTGTCTGTGGGAAGGGGGTTCCTGAGGGCACCAGAGCGCTGTGAGGAGGTGGAGGCTCTGGAGAACATTCCCTGTCCCCAGTGGCTTCCATGGAGAGGAGCGGGATGCTGTGTCCCCTCCCTGCTCCTCCACGGGTGGATGTTTCTCCCCTGGACAGGACCACATGGAGCCACCGCCTGTCGGCTGGGGACGGGAGACCCAGGTGCTCCCTGCCCAGGTGGAGGCTCCTTCAGCTCAGTCCACCCATCCCCATCCTCCTGCCCTCCCTCAAGTTGCACCAGGGGAGGTTGAGGTTGGATGTGGGGAACAATTTCTTCCCCAAAGGGCTGTGGGGCATTGGAACAGGCTGCCCAGGGCAGTGCTGGAGTCACCATCCCTGGAGGGCTGGACAGACGGACATGAGGTTCTCAGGACATGGGGTAGTACTGGAGTTAGGTTATAGTTGGACTCAATGATCTAAACGGTCTTTTCCATCCAGTGCTGGTCTGACAAGAGACACCATGAACTTCAGAGGTGCCTTGCAGTGTTTTGCTGTGACTCCTAGTGACTGTGGTCCTTTTAACCTCTTTTGTTGTCTTTGTCCTTCTCCTTTGCACCCTTAGCCCAAGAAAGCTGGACCCTGGAGATCCTCCCTCAGTGACGGGGCTGTTTGAACTGAGCCTTCTGCTGCAGTAGCAATGCCGGTGTCCCCATGCAGCCGCACTGAGGTAGGTGCCGTCCTCCATCGGGACTTGGGTCCTTCTATCCCTGGTACCAAAACACAGGCCCTCATTGTGCCAAGGTGCTGGAGCAAGTTGAGAGAAGGGAATGGAGCTGGTGAGGGGCTGGAGCACAAGTGTGATGGGAGCGGTTGAGGGGCCTGGGGGTTCAGCTGGAGAACAGGAGCTGAGGGGAGACCTTCTGATCTCTGAACTGCCTGAAAGGAGCTTGGAGCCTGGGGGGTCGGGCTCTGCTCCCCAGGAACAAGCGCCAGGAGCAGAGGAAATGGCCTCAAGTTGCGCCAGGGGAGGTTGAGGTTGGATGTGGGGAACAATTTCTTCCCCAAAGGGCTGTGGGGCATTGGAACAGGCTGCCCAGGGCAGTGCTGGAGTCACCATCCCTGGAGGGTTGGACAGACGGACAGGAGGTTCTCAGGACATGGGGCAGTGCCAGGGGTGGGTTATGGTTGGGCTCTATGATCTGGAGCGGGTGTTCCAACCAACATTATTCTGTGATTGATTCTATGGTCCCCTGCCACCCTCGTGAGTGGCTTCTTGAGCTTTCTGGAAAACCAGTGACCCACCTGTGAACTTCCCTATCCCTGGTTATTTAGCAGAGCTGGTGCAACCTGTGGCCAATTTCTCCTCGCTGACCATCTCTGCTTTCCCTTCCAGGAGCTCTTGTCCTGTGCAGGAGTGAGTCCCGAGCTCGGCGGAGCAGCTATGGAGTAACCCGTGCTCGGTGCGTGGGCGCAGCGGGAGCCTGACGCCGGGCGGCTGAACGCCCCCAGCCCGCGCGCTCCTCGCCTCTGCCATGAATGATGCATCGACGATGGATTATGAACTGCTCTCCCCCTCCTTGGTGGAGCACCCAGCCGGCGCCGCGGGGATGGACGCCGAGCAGAAAACCGTCTTTGCCTTCGTCATCTTCCTCCTGGTCTTCTTGGTGATGCTGATGGTGCGCTGCTTCCGCATCCTGCTGGACCCCTACAGCCGCATGCCCGCCTCCTCCTGGACCGACCACAAGGAGGGCTTGGAGAGGGGCCAGTTCGACTACGCCTTGGTGTAGAGGGCAGGGATGCGGGGGGGCTGGGTGCTCTCTGTGCCTCCCACCCCCGCTGGCCCCGGCGCCCCCTTCCTCCGTGGTGTCACCCCGGACCGCCAGAGATGCTCCGGGCAGGGAGGTGAGGTGGGGCTTGTGGCCGCGGTGGGTTTTCTAGGGGTTTCTCTCTTTTCTAAGCACTTTTCAGTTCTCTTGGCAGCCCGCGGGACTCTCGGAGAGATGTGTTGGAGGGGTGACGTCACTCGTGGTCCCTGCCGTCCCCCGTGTCCCCCGGCGGTGTCGTGGGGCAGGAGGCGATGGGACAGGGCACGGCGGGACCTGCCCTTGGCCACGGCCCATGGGGCTCCTGCTCGGGGCAGCTCTGCCTGCTGCCCGACCAGAGCTTTGACCCCCACCTCCTCCTGCCCCCCATGTCCCCCCGTCTGTGTCCCCCCGGAGCGCTGCCATGGTCCAGTGCGCGTGTGTGTGTCCCTGTAGCTGAGCTGTGTCTGTCGGGGGGTTTGTAGGCACCAGACCCAAGTGCTGGCTTTGTTCCTCAGTGTGTGGCAGCCCCAAGTGCCCCCTCCAAGAAGAGAGGGGGAGATGGTGACCCCCTCCATGTGCAGACCCCTTTTGGCATCCAGCCCTGCAGCCTGCTCTCTGCTTCACACCGTAGTGACCTGTCCCTGCCCAACTGGTGAAACTGGTCTGAATGTGGTGCCATCACGCAGACCTGCCTGGGTGGCCCTGCTGGGATCCCAGGAGGGCTCCAAGCTCCACATGATGCTTGGGAGATGCTTCTCAGCCAGCCCAAGCCTGGCAGCCTCCCATCAGCATCCCACCACGGCCAGTCCCTGCTCCAGCAGGATTGGGGTTATGTCCCCAAGCCCTGGGCTGCTGGGGGTGGCTGACACGTCCCTGGCCATCCTGCATCTGGGCATCCAAAGGGCTGTGGAAGTTTTCGAGGGGAAAACCAAGCTCTCTTCCTGCCCCTCTGTGGGAACCATGCCCAGTGAGCCGGGGTGCTGCAGCTAGCCACAGGGCTAGCGAAGGCCACGGTGGGTTATGGCTGTGGTCACTAAGGAGCTTTGTACCAAGGGCTTTGAGCCCAGGGAGGAGAACCTCTTCCCCACCACGGAAATAAAGCTGCACTGTGCTAACCCCACACCGCTCTCCTGCTGCTCTTTGCTGCCTCCCTGCAGGTGCCCAGGCAGTGGTGGGTGTCC
The DNA here is from genome assembly GCF_037038585.1 of Patagioenas fasciata. Taxonomy (NCBI): domain Eukaryota; kingdom Metazoa; phylum Chordata; class Aves; order Columbiformes; family Columbidae; genus Patagioenas; species Patagioenas fasciata. The sequence continues at coordinate 2,833,783 of NC_092546.1, read as the reverse complement.
CATCTCTGAGCCAAGACCCCACATCTCCCCAGAGCTGCTCTGCAGGGGATGGTGCCATGGAACAGGTTGGGCAGAGAGGTGGTGGATGAACCATCCCTGGAGACATCCCAGGCCAGGCTGGACGGGGCTCTGAGCAACCTGAGCTGCTGAAGATGTCCCTGTCATGGCAGGGGGTGGGTAATGGGGGAGCTGGGAAGGTTCCTCCAACCTAAACTATTTCATGATTCTAATACCTGAAATGTTAGTATGCAGAAATTCCTTTCCAGCTGATTCAAAGACTTTTTCCAGCTGCTTTCCCTGATTGGGCTCTGATTCTGCTTCGGACACTCCTTGTGCTTTCCCATCCACCACCCATCTCTAGCTCTTGACTCTTGGTTAAAAACCCACAGGGATTTAAAGGGTGGAATGAGCCGTGGTCAAGATGTCCCTGCAACGAAGATGCTGAAGGGAGTGGAGCATCTCCTGTGTGAGGAAAGGCTGAGGGAGCTGGGGCTCTGGAGCTGGACAAGAGGAGACTGAGGGGGGACTCATTCATGGGGATCAATATGGAAAGGGGCAGTGTCAGGAGGATGGAGCCAGGCTCTTCTGGGTGACAACCAGTGACAGGACAAGGGGCAATGGGTGCAAACTGGAACACAGGAGGTTCCACTGAAATATGAGAAGAAACTTGTTCCCGGTGAGGGTGTCAGAGCCTGGCCCAGGTTGCCCAGGGAGGTTGTGGAGTCTCCTTCTCTGCAGACATTCAAACCCGCCTGGACACCTTCCTGTGGAACCTCAGCTGGGTGTTCCTGCTCCATGGGGGGATTGCACTGGATGAGCTTTCCAGGGCCCTTCAACCCCTGACATTCTGGGATTATGTGATTCATGGCAGCGGTTGTATCAGATGAGCTTGGAAGGTCCCTTCAACCCAAACTAGTCCATGATCCTTTATGGTGGAGGGGTGAGGTGACTCCATGTGGTCCCCATTCCCCCCTGTGTCCCCAGGCACCTCCCTGCCCAGAGAAACCCCTCACTGGGAACCAGCAAAGGATCGGGAAAGGACCCCAAACCCCCCGGGGTGCTGAGGGGACATCGGCGGGCAGGACGCGGCCACCGCTGCGCCGAGGAGGACACGACAACCACTTAACCCAAAATAATTTTATTGTTGCTGTTGCTTCTGATACAAAAAGGAATTCCACAAAGAGCCGCCTCTCTGTGCGGGACAAGGGGCACAGGTTTTGGGTTTCACGGCTTCCCCCCCAAAATAAACCAACCAAACCAAACCAAGCAGTAAGAAATGTCAATACAAAACAATAAACCAAAGAAACACCGCACCAGAGAGGAATGAAGGAAACCTTGAGCTTTTTCATTGGAGACTTCTGGCTCAACACACACACACAAACCCATCTCTGCTAATTTATTATTATTAATAGGTTTTTTTTTCTTTTTTTTTTTTAAAAAAAAAGCACCTGTTGGAAAAACAAATCAAACCAAACCAAAATAATAATAATAAAAAATAATAACCCAAACATCAGGCCACCCATCCTGTCACAAGCTCTGGGACTCTTGCACAATCCAGAGTCTGGAGCTGCATCATGTAAAAGAGTTTTCAAGTTTGACATGAGCCCAAATACAGTATACGTACACCCCCCACCCCGGGCGGTGGCAGCGCGCTGGGAAATAACAAAACAACCCCCCCGAGCACCAAAAATAAACTAAAAAAGCTACAGGAATATGCACTCCTCACAACAACGAGCAACCGTAACTTTGGTGGTTATACATAAATACGAGAGGGTGGATGGATGCAGTGCACTAACGCTGACGATTCCATCCCAGCACCAGCTCCTGAAAGCACCGTGGCTGTGTGCAAAGGTAGTTCTGTGTGTCACCGGAGTGAATCAGCACCGTTCTCGCCTGTGGCGATGCGCAGGGTTGACCAGGACTGAAAATGAATTCATGCAAAAGTAACAAGTGGCATCGCAGAGAGCAGCTGGGTGAGGACTGGTGAGGGAGGGAGGAAGGAAAGCCCACCCGGACAGAACGAGGCAGGAGGGAGACCTCAGTTCACTCAATTAATAGCTTCCAGGCTCTCTTTTTTTAGTGCATTTCGTTTGTCTGCATTAACCAGAGACTGTCCATCGCCGCTGTCACCTTGGACGGACCATGGTGTGACAACCAGAGGCCCTGTGTTTTCAGAGGTGCTCCTGCCTGGGGTCACACAGCTGGGGTGGCTCGGAGCCCAGGGCTGTTGGCAAAGGAAGCTCTGCCTCGTTCCCCCGGCTGCAGGGACTCCCCCGATCCCCATCTTACTCCTGCTGCTGGGAAATTCTGCATGGGATTTGCAAACATTCACGTGGGTGGCAGCCAGGAAATGTGTCCCTGCAGCACGTCACACGTGTCCTGCCAGGTCCTCTGTCACAGGACGCATCCACACGCTCTCAACCAGACTCCATAACATTTTTTTTCCTGCCAGTTTAGTTTGTCCAGCCACACTCAACAATGCAATTGTCTTTCCCCAGAGCTCCTCCTCTTCTATAGAAGGACACCTTAGCCTGGAACTTGCTGGAGCTCTGGAAAAGCCCTTTCAGATGAAAATCGCACAGTTTTATCACTCAGGGTGGTAAAATACTGGCCCAGGTTGGCCAGAGAGGTGGTGGATGAACCATCCCTGGAGACATCCCAGGCCAGGCTGGACGGGGCTCTGAGCAACCTGAGCTGGTGAAGATGTCCCTGTCATGGCAGGGGGGGCACTGGATGAGCTTTAAGGTCCCTTCACATCCAAACTATTCTATTACTCTATAAAAACCCACAGTTCCCTACAAGAGCCTGTGGTCCCACGGCCTGGCTGCTTTGGGATGGAAGGTCAGCAACCTGAACTGTCCTGGCACTCAGAGGTGACTGTTCTGGTTGACAGAGGAGCCCAAAAGGACCAGAGGACATGGAAAGGACAGATAAAGACAGAGCCCAGCCAGCATGGGGATGGGATGGTTTCTGCAGCACCATCACGAGGCAGAAGCAAAGGAGTAACATGAGCTGCTGGGAAATGCACTGATCCCACACTGTGCTGCTTCCAAAACCCCCTCACAGGTGACATACGGCCTGTGACCGCGAAGGACACGCAGCTTCCCCGTGGTCCTGCCCTTACCAGCTCGGACTAACAGTATCTCGGTTAAAGGAGCCCGGCAAGAGCTGAGCAGAGGGAGGGAGTCCCTGCTAACAGGGTTGGAACCTTTGGCCAAGCTTTCATCAGCTCTTTGGTGGTGTGGCTGGGTTTTGGACTCCAGCACCCCGAGAAGCGGAGGATCCCTGCGTGGCCAAGGTGGGTGCTGAGCCCGGAGGGACGCGTCCCATCAGTTGTGCAGCGCAGGGTGGGGAGGCGGTGGCAGGGGGGGCAGCGAGAGAAGAGGCACTTGTTTCCAGGTGGGGGTGGCAAGGCGAAGGACCGGACTGTCGCTTGGGTGGGTGGATCTCACGGATGTTAGTAGAGCTGGAGCTGGAGCTTCATCCTCAGTGCTTGGCCCAGCTCCCCTGCTAAGTAGTTGAGGTGGTTCTTGGCCTCGAGTTTCTGCAGTTCCCTCTTGCGGTACAGGGGCACGCTGACGATTTCCAGCAGGTAGGTGCCAGGCAGGATTTTCTTGCGGCCGAGGTGCAGGTAGCTGAGCCCTTCCTTTTGGTGGATGCGGAAATAGCCATCGTCGTTCCCCTGGGAGATGAGGTACCGCACGCGGTTCTCCAGGGGCTCCACGGCCGGCAGGAGCTCCAGGATGTGCTCCTTGTGAGCCAGGTCAGAGAGGTTCAGCGTCATGGACAGAGGAGCATCCACATCCATGCTGGCCAAGTTCACGGCGTGATCCTTCGGAAGGAACCAAGCATGTTACTTACAGAAACCAGGAAAAGCTCATAGCCAGGTGAAGGAGGACTTGATTTAGAGGAGTTCTGCCCCATGGGTCACCCCGAAGCAGCTCTGAGAAGGCCCTTGCTTTCCTTTAAGTGTTTTTTTCATTTGTGTCTCTGAGACTGAACCGGCCAGTACACAGCCCTCGGCTTCAGGGGAAGAACCAATAAATTCAGGGACATTTTTCTCCCAGTCCAATCTGTCCTGCCCAGGCCTTTGAACTTCTTGGGGGAGCCTTAGACAGAAGCCAGAACTTCCCTCCAAAGAAGAACCTGTATTTACAGTGACAGGTCCAGTCTGGAGTGAGACAGCAAGGGTTGACAATCCTTTATGGCCCCATGGTAGCTGTTTCCCCACCAGCTCTCCTTGCAAGGAAACGTATGCTTTATTTCTTATTTCCATCTATCTGCAGTCATATGTGGCCAAACCACACAAGCGTATTGTCCTGACCTTCTCTAAGGTATTGTGCAAGACCCTCAATTTCTGCAGGACTTTCGGACTCAACAACATCAACAAATACCCAAGCACCTGGTGTGGGCAGACACACAGCGAGTTGCTGTCTCTGGACCAAAACACCCCCATGGGAACAGACATATCACGTGGGATCCACCCCAGACAGACATCCCCCGAGCGCCCCAGCTCTCCTTCTGCTCCACCCCACCCAGGATGCCACCGGTTTCTTACCTGGTGCTTCTCAGTGCCGTTGACGCTGCGTCGCTGCCGACCCCTCTTGGGGTAGCCGTTTATCTTGCACTCATAGCAGGTTTCAGGGGAGAGCAGGTTGTCTTCGTCCTCTTCTTGCGGTGCAGGAATGTAGGAGCCTTTCCCAAAACCCAAGCCAGAAATACAGTGTCTGGTGGCAGAAAGGCAGAGAGACCCATCTCAGATTCATGCTTCAAGATGGAAATCTTACCATTTCCCTCAGAGGTTCTCCATGTGACACCCACAAACACGTGGAAGATCACACCTGGATACAAGACAGGGATGGCTTGGACACAGGACATGTCTGAGGAACATCAGGCCACTTCTTGTTTAGATGCGTCCATCAGGTTTAACCTCTCTGCACGCTGGACTAGATGGACCTGCAGAGCATCTGCTACAGTGCGGGCAGCTGCACTAACCGTGGGATTAGTGAACTGGAAGAGGAGATGGGCATCAGCATGAGGATCTTGTGATGGGTGAAGAACAGTCTGGCATGGAGAAGCTGAGGGCTCATGCGAATGGGAACTTATTTGCTTCTGGGGCTTATTCAAATTGTGTCAGAAACGTGATGATGGAGCACATCTGTGGGCACCACACACTCGGCAGCCTGCAATCTGCCCCAGGAACGTCCAGGTGCCCATGGGGACAACCTTCTGGCTGCACTTACCCTTGTCCTGCTCGGAAGTAGCCCCCAGGGCAGCCGCAGAGATAACCGCCGTCTGTGTTGGAGCAGCCGTAACTGCAGGGGCTGCCGCCCGCTGAGCACTCATCCACATCCTGGCACCCGCCAAAGGCTTGGTCAAAATCGAAGCCGGACGGACAGACGCACTTGAAACTCCCCAGAGTGTTGTAGCAGGAGGCAGAGCCGCACGCGGTGGGGCTGGAACACTCGTTTTCATCTGCACCCAAAGACAGAACGAGTCAGAGCTGTGCTGGAAGGTGCTGCTGGTGCCCCCCACCCCGCACGGCCAAGGGAAACTCCTGCTCATTGCAGGGGGCTGGACTAGATGGCCTTTGAAGGTCCCTTCCAACATACAGCATTCTGTGATCCTATGATCCACCACCCCACAGCTACAGGACACCAGAGCCCCCCTCCCACACTCACCCACGCACTGGTTCCACTGGTAATGCTGCACGTAGCCCTGCGGACAGCCGCAGCGGTAGCCCCCGAGCACGTTCTGGCAGCCGTGCTGGCACCGATGGTTTCCATCGCACTCGTCCACATCTGCAGCAACATAACACAGGTGGTGGTGAGACAAACTTCTCCCTGAGCTGCGGGCAGCACTGGGTGCCCAAGGACCATGTGCACATGGTACCTGCCAGCACTCAGCGTCCTTCAGGGTGCTCATGTGGGTGGGAGGTTCTTCTGCCTAATTATGTCTCTGCAGCTTGGACCTGAGCAACACCCTCAGCCCCGAGGCCCACGCACATCCCCTGCTTGGATATTTTTGCTTTAAAGTCTGGCCTGGACCATTACCAGATCTGTTCTGCTTCAGGCTTCCCGTGTTGAACACAGGCTTCTCTTCAGCATAGCATATGGTGGGTTTTGGCCAGCATGAGGTCTCTTCTACTGAGACACAGGACCATTCCCTTCCCACCCTTGGCTGCTCTGGTTGCAGCACCAAGACCTTCATTTCCTTGTCTGAGAGCCAGTGTTTCTCCAGGCAGGTCGGGCACCAGGGCTTCCTGTGTGGGTTTCTGGTGCCCCGCTGTAAGGATTAGTCCCTTCTTGGCTGGACAGAGCTGCCTAAGAGACCGTGAGTGCACCAGGAACTCTTCCACGTGGACCGTGTTTCTGTCAAAGCCCCAGAGACACAGACCCACCTTCACAGTTGACACCAGAGCTGTCCAGGGAGAATCCTTTCTGACACTCGCAGTTGTAGCTGCCTGGCGTGTTCAGACACTGTCCTTTGGCTCCACACAGAGAGGGCTGAGCTGTGCACTCGTTATTGTCTGCAAAACACCGGTGGCCGTGTGTAAGTCCGTCCCCAAGGACATGGCTGCGGGTGAGCTTTGCAGACAGCTACATCGCATCATGGAGCTCAGTCCTGTCTGAGCAGCAGATACACAAGCCAGATGCACAACCCCAGGCCAACTGGAGAGGGGCAGAGCTCTAGATCTAGAGCTAGGGGGCTGCAAAGACTCTCCTGGGCTTAAAAATAACCCACGGGGACCTCGCTGGTGCTGTAGAGCAGAGCAGTGAATGCCTCTACTCACCGATGCAGGACGAGTGGTGCTGAGTGAAGCCTGGAGGGCATTTGCAGTTGAATCCTCCGATAATGTTCACACAGAGGAACTGGCAGTTGTGCTGCTTGGTGGAACATTCATCCAAATCTAAAGTAACAAGCACAAGAACATGTGTCTGAATTTATCTTACTGAGATATCTTATCTTCGCAGCCTGAGTCTGTGACACCTGCATGTAGGTGGTGACACAGCGACCCTGGGCAGAGCAGGACCTGACACAGACCAGTCTCAGGAACAACACACACAAAACTCTTGCATGAGAATCACAAGTCCTCTCCCCACCTCAGCTGCTGATCATACACAGATGCACTTAAAAGATGCAGAGATTTTTCTCTGCCTTTCCTGCGATGCACAAATCCCAGACTGGACTATTCTGGACCAGGTTAATCAGCTCTTGCCATCCCCTCTGTGCTGCCAGAGCTCTCTGCTCGGTGAATACCTTTGCAGATCTTCCCATCTTCTTGCAGAATGTACCCTCGGGGGCAGGAGCATTGGTAGCTGCCTTCTGTGTTCTTGCAGATGAAGTTACAGGGCTTAGGGGACTGGTTACACTCATCCAAATCTAGACTCAGGAGACAGGATACATCAGCATTCACAGGTTGTGCTGTTGGATGGGGGTCCTGAAAAGAAGGGGTGGAACATGCCGAGGGTTTCCCTGTCCCAACTCACCCACGCAGGCCGTGCCCGTGATGTCGGCGGTGTAGCCCAGCCGGCAGTGGCAGCGGAAGGAGCCGATGCTGTTGATGCACTGGCCGTTCTTGCAGAGGTTGGGCAGCACCTTGCACTCGTCGATGTCTGCGGGAGGAAGGATCAGTGGGGACCGGTTCCCAGGGGAATTCTGCCTGTACCCACATCTCTGCTGCCTCCCAGCTCACCTCTGCCATCGGTGGAGTACCCTGGCCCATGAGGACACATTTTCTTGTACTGGGCAGTTCCAGGGAGGGGACACAGCTCACACTGGGGGCCCCAGCTGCGCCCGCTGTTGCAGCAGCACTCGGATTTGGTGACCAGGTTGCGGTTGGTGGAGGACATCTGGCACATGGTTTGCAGCACTTCGGTGAAGCAGAATCCCTGGCGGGTGTCTGGATGGAGAGAGTGGGAAACAAGGTCAGGATCTGAGTGTCAGCACCACGGATAACCCAGCAGCCTGCCCAGCACATGGTAGCATGCTTTGGATATAATAATGCCAAAGGTAAAGGTGATGCCCCAACAACTTTATCCACAGAAACCTGAAACACTTGAAAAGCATCATGTGCTACTAAAAAGAGGCTACTCAAGACCCACCAGGATGTGGTAATTACCAATACACTCCGTGCCAGAGGGACTGACTTCAAAACCTTCGTTGCAGTCACAGCGGTAACTTCCCATCGTGTTGATGCAGCGGCCGTTGGGGCAGATTCCAGGCTTGGTGCGACACTCGTTCTCATCTAGAAAAGAAGGAGCCACCAAAGAGCTGTGGTGAGGCATAGGACAAATTTCAGCTTTTCTCGAGTCCTCACGCTAGCACTGTTTGAAATGCCCTCACACAGCCCTTGAGGACCATTTCCACATCCTCAGCCAGCTCAGAACCACGTCCACTTGCCCTGGACAACCCCCAGAGCAGGGTGGCTTCTCTGCTTTGCACGTTCTCCATCTGCAAGTGGCCAAGCTGCTGGTCTAGGAGTGGAGCTGACCCTTCCAAAAGCAGCTCAGTGCAAAGAAGCTTGACACAGACGTGGAAAAACTCAAGAGAAAGGGCACAGGGCACAACGCTGTGTCATCCTGTGCTGGAACTGTGCAGACCAGAGATGAACAGAGGTTCTGTGTGTGCAGGCATCTGGTAGGACATAGAGGAAGTTCTGACACATGAGAAGCCCCAAGGAGGAGCTGTTGGATAGAGGGACATAAAATAAAGCCACAGAGACAATGTCTAGAAGAGGATGGCCTCTGGCCCCACAGTGAACCTGTCCAGCCTGGTCCTTGGTACCTGTGCAGCCCTCTCCATCAGGCCTGCGCTGCATTCCTGGGGGGCAGATGCACATGAAGGTGCCAATGAGGTTCTTGCACAGCATCCCTCGAGACTCACAGTCGTGCAGTCCTTCCGCACACTCATCCAGATCTGCAACCAAGAAAGGACCTCATGAGACCATGTTCAACCTGCCAGCTCTGCACCACTGTGGGGACAACTGAGTGGTCACATCTTCACCACTCTGCCAGTCCCTGCTGCCCTAGTCCATGCTGGCTGGTGGCACACAGCACAGACAGTGAGGTAGGTGAGGTGAGCACAAGCCCAGAGACACCAGGTCAATCACAGAATCAGAGAATGGTTTGAGTTGAAGGGACCTCCTCAGCCCCCCCAGTGCCACTCTGACATGAGCAGGGACATCTTCACCAGCTCAGGTTGCTCAGAGCCCCGTCCAGCCTGGCCTGGGATGTCTCCAGGGATGGTTCATCCACCACCTCTCTGGCCAACCTGGGCCAGGCTCTCACCACCCTCAGGGCCAACAATTCCTTCCTCACATCCAGCCTGAATCTCCCTCCTTTAGTTTAAAACCATCACCCCTTGTCCTATCACAACAGGTCCTGCTCAAAAGTCTGTTCCCATCTTTTTAAGTCTGGAAAGGTTGCAATAAGGTCTCCGCAGAGCCTTATCTTCTCCAGCTGAACACCCCAACTCTCTCAGCCTGTCCCCAGCAGAGCTGTTCCAGCCTCGGATCATTCCTGTGGCTCCTCTGGCCCCTCTCCAGCAGCTCCATGTGTGTCCTGTGCTGAGGACCCAGAGCTGGACCAGCACTGCAGGGGTTCTCACCAGATCAGCTCCTGCCTCCTCTCCAAACAGCACCAGAGATTGGCCAAGTGCGGGGGCCCAGGGAGGGTGTGAGAGCTCAGAAGGGGATTTTACCTCTGCACATTCTTCTGTCCTCTCGGAGGGCGTATCCAGAGGGGCAGGTGCACTCGTAGGAGCCGAAGGTGTTGATGCAGCGGAAGGCACAGAGCAGGGGATTCAGCGCACACTCGTTGATATCTGGGGGCAGGAGAGAGGGGAGAGCTCGACCCTGTGTGCTCAGAGTCAGCTGGGTAGTAACAGCAGGGGGATCTTCCCAGGACAGACTCCCCCCACCCCAAGCATTCATCTCATGAGAACTTCGTTCCCCTAAGGCTCTCTGTAATGGTTTTCAGTTGCAGAGGGACAGACAGACACCTGGTATCTCAGCAGCTTTGACAGGGATAGGGTCTTGGCTCCTTGGGGAGGCAGCTCCTGCTTTTAGGCAGGACTCTAGTCCTGGGCTCAGGCCTCACTGGAGGCCAAAGGGGATCAGTGCTGATGTGCACATTCAAGTGGAGATGAGCCCCAGCCAGTTTTCTGCCCTGTCCATCGGAGGTGGTGACCCAGTGGGCTCACATACACAGCCCAGTATGAAATGTGTTGCCCCACAGCAGCGTTACCTTCACACGTCATCATGGGCCCCGGCTCAAAGCCCTCGTCGCAGGCGCACTCGAAGCCTCCCACCACGTTGGTGCAGGTGCCGTTGCCACACGGGTTGCCGATGGAGCACTCGTCGGTATCTGGAGGAAGCCAGGACCACGTTAGGTGGATGAGTTAGACCCGAAACGTGCAGGCTGGGCTCTTCTTGCAGCCAGAGACCAGCAAAGCCAGGAGTGAAACACAAAGGGGCAGGGGAGAAGCAAGTTCCTTCTCTCTGCACACACACAGAGGCACAAACACGCTCACGGCCTCTGGCACAAGGAGGATAAAAGCAGGAGGGAGCAGGCGCTCCCCACGCAGACCCTCACCCACGCAGTTGACGCCTGTGTAGTCCAGGTTGTAGCCGAAGGGGCACTCGCAGCGGAAGGAGCCATCGGTGTTAATGCAGGCTCCGTTTATGCAGACACCCAGGTTCTCTGAGCATTCGTTAACATCTGGAAAAGGAAAACAAGGCAACGAAACCTCACGTGGGCATGAAGCCAGAATCATCCCTGTCCTCGCAGGGCTGGCCCTACAATCCCAGATACTCCCTCTCCAGAACTGGGCGTTGAACCACTGGTGAGCAGTCAGCAACCTTGACCTTGGGAGGGTACCCAGCCCTACGTCCCTCCTCTCCCGCCACTGGGATTCAACTCTGCTCTCCAAATAGCCTAAGTTTGGTTGCTTCTATGCACCCCCCCAAAAACCCCAAATGTATTCTCCTCCTTAGATCAGACCGTACCTTCTCGGGTGTCACCTGGGCCTGGGATGGCTCCATGGCCGTATGGACACAGCTCCTGGAAAGCAACTGGAAGAAAGCAGAAAAATGAGATGTGATTACAAGTGTTTCCACTCCGAGAAGCAGAAATGTGCTTTGGAGGCTTCTAGCGCATGACAGAGAGCTCGACAGCTCACTGTCCGTGGGAAGCCACAAAACCCCGGCTGGCTGGGAAACACCTGTGCTTGCCATGGATCTGGATGCACTGAGCTGCTTCTGCATTATCTAAAGCCCCACAGAGAACTGTGAGCAGATCCAAAGCAGAAAAAGCAATCCATTTCTCAAGAGCCTGACTGTGGTTGCTGGAGATCCAAGGGATTCTGCAGCCAAGTAAGGGCTACTGGGTTTCAAGGCAGCACTCTCCAGAGGGAGGAGCCCACTTTCATAGAATCACAGGATGGTTTGGGCTGAAGGGACCTTCCCAGCTCCCCAGTGCCACCCCTGCCATGAGCAGGGACATCTTCAGCAGCTCAGGTTGCTCAGAGCCCCGTCCAGCCTGGCCTGGGATGTCTCCAGGGATGGTTCAGCCACCACCTCTCTGCCCAACCTGGGCCAGGCTCCCCCCACCCTCAGGGCCAACAATTCCTTCCTCATGTCCAGCCTGAATCTCCCTCCTTTAGTTTAAAACCACCACTCCTTGTCCTGTTGCAACAGGCTCTGCTCAAAAGTTTGTCCTCATCTTTCTTATGGGCCCCTTTTAAGTCTGGAAACGACACAACCAGGTCTCCGCAGAGCCTTCTCTTCTCCAGCTGAACACCCCAGCTCTCTCAGCCTGTCCTCCCAGCAGAGCTGTTCCAGGCTTGGATCATTCCTGGGGCTCCTCTGGCCCCTCTCCAGCAGCTCCATGTGTGTCCTGTGCTGAGGACCCAGAGCTGGACGCAGCCGGCCACTTGCACTGCTGGTTGTCTCACCTGACCTGCACACCTTCCCCACACTCTGCACTTGTTGGGGACACATGCACCATCTCTCCCGTGGATCCAGGTCCCAGCACACTTACCATTCCCCTCCTGTGGGCACAGCTCACAGGGATCTCCCCAGCCTTCTCCTGGCATCTTGCTGCAGCAACACCGAGCCTTGGTGGTGTTGAAGGCTTTGGGGACAGAGCACTTCCCGTTGTCGAAGCGAGTGAAGCAGAAGCTCTGGCGAGTATCTGTAGGAGGACGGGGACATTGCAGACACCCGGGGTGGTTGTGCACCTGTCCTTTCCCCACTGTGACGAGCTGCACTCACCGAAGCACCGTCGGCCGTTATCAGACAGCACAAAGCCTGGAGGGCAGACGCACTGGAAGCTGCCAGGGGTATTCGTGCATGTCCCGAAGAGGCAGATGTTTGGCTCCTCTTCACATTCGTTGATATCTGGGAGCACCAGGGATACTTTACTTACAGAGTAGCCAAAGGTCACTCATTTCCTCGTTGCAACAAAATCATCTGAATTTGATGTTTGGGGAATTCTGATGCCTGCAGGACCTCACTCTGGTTCTCACCCTTAACCCACCCTCAGGGGAAACAGGACAGTGAAGAGGCCAAGGCAGAGCAAACCCACCCATCCTCCCCTGCCACGGGAACAGCCCTTGTCTTACTCAGTGTCCCATTGCTTTCAAGAAGGTATTTGGGAGTGGTGATTCAACCCCCAGCCCATGGAGGAGGAATAAGTTATTCAGGGAATAGACTGAGGTGCCCACATGCTGTGCTGGCAATGGAGGAGGCCAAGAGCCAAAATTACCGATGCAGTTGTCATTCTGCACCTCGTACCCAGGGGGGCAGATACAGCGGAAGGAACCCTCCAGGTTCTGGCAGGTGCCTGGGGAGCAGGTCCCAGGCAGGCTCACGCACTCGTTGATGTCTGCAGAGGAGAAGAAATAACCAGTGATAGTGTCTGTGCTCAGAGCCCCGTCCAGCCTGGCCTGGGATGTCTCCAGGGATGGTTCATCCACCACCTCTCTGGCCAACCTGGGCCAGGCTCTCACCACCCTCAGGGCCAACAATTTCTCCCTCATGTTCAGCCTGGATCTCCCTCCTTTAGTTCAAAACCATCACCCCTTGTCCTGCCACAACAGGCCCTGCTCAAAAGTCTGTCCCCATATTTATCAGCCCCTTTTAAGTAATGAATGGTTCTGGAGAGTCCACTGCTCAGGTGCCTGTGATGGGACCAGCTTGGGGGCCAGGTGTCACAGCACTGCCCAGTGCCAGCCACACCAGCCTCCAGCTCAGCTCACGGGGCAAGTCCAGACACTCACCTACACAGTTCTTCCCATCAGGGGTCCGGTCATACCCCTCTTGGCACAGGCACTGGAAGGAGCCGATGCTGTTGATGCACTGGCCATTCCGACACACCTGCCCCACCAGGGATGAACATTCATCAATGTCTGTGGGAGGGAAATGATAAGCACAGCGGGAAGAGATAATCATAGAATCATAGAATGATTTTGGTTGAAAGAGACCCTCGAGATCATAGAGTCCAACCATAACCCAGCCCTGGCGCTGCCCCATGTCCTGAGAACCTCATGTCCGTCTGTCCAACCCTCCAGGGATGGTGACTCCAGCACTGCCCTGGGCAGCCTGTTCCAATGCCCCACAGCCCTTAGGGGAAGAAATTGTTCCCCAGATCCAACCTCAACCTCCCCTGGGCAACTTGAGGCCGTTTCCTCTGCTCCTGGCGCTTGTTCCTGGGGAGCAGAGCCCGACCCCCCTGGCTCCAAGCTCCTTTCAGGCAGTTATAGGGAGCAATAATATGGACAGAACGTGTCAGTGTGCCACCTTGTCTGACACATACAGCCACCCCTACAGCCACTGTCAGGTGACACCCAGAGCTGACCCCCCGTATGCCATTGGGTGACACCCCGTGCCCCACAGCTGTTGTCACATTGACCCCAAGCAGCAATCCGCACAGTCAGGATTTTGTACAACTCACCCATGCAGTCGTTGTTGTGTGTGAGCTCAAAGCCCGGGAAGCAGAGGCAGTTGTAGGAGCCGACCGTGTTCTTGCAGGTCCCATTCCCACAGGGCTGTCGGTCACACTCATCGATATCTGCAGAGAGAAGGTCACAGTTGATCCTGGGGCTGATCCAGGGGCTGAGGGAGCTGAGAGCCACTGTCCTGGCTGTGGAGACAGGGTCCAGGCAGCTGCACAACACCCTGTGCTTGCAGGGACAGCCTGGGATGGAGGGGACACAGTGGCCCTTGGCACTACCCAGTGGGTACTGGGGAGAGCTCCTGTCCATCCTGATATTGTAGTCACTCCCACTTAAGAGAATGAATCCTGTTGGCAACTCCTAACCTTAAGATATATAAATCCTGTCTGTTTTAGCTTCTCCAACAAAGAGGGACTCGCAGAACACCAAAACAGTAAGTAGAGATTACTGACCTTGCCACCTTAGACATTGTGGACCCTGCACAATTAGTTGAGCCTTGTTTTAACACATAACACATAACTCGAGACTGTTGGATCAAGTGTCCTTTAGATGAATGTTGCTCATTATATGCTAAAATGGTTGTGTAACCCATATGCAAATACGTAACCAATTGGCTCTTTAGGACTGCCCTGAAGCTGCGAATGTATTGATAAGGTTTTGTATATAATGCCTGTCACTTTTCTTTCTGGTGTGCTGGCTTTATTCCAGTGTCCAGACTTGTGCAGCTCTGTAATAAATAATATCATGTTTCTGTGTGCAAATGTAGCCTATTGCACATGGGGTGGACTCTATTTTTGGGACAACAATATCTGATTCCTGGCAGGGCTGTGCAGCCACACTGACCCATGCACATGGTCTGCTCCCCCGTGGCCTTGAAGCCGTTGTGGCAGATGCAGACGTAGCTGCCCTCGGTGTCAACGCAGTCGCCGTGGCTGCAGACGTTGGGGATCTCCTGGCATTCATTGCGACCTAAAACAAAGCAAAAATGGGTATTAGTGAGCAGAAGGGATGAAGCAAATGGGAAGAACCGAGGCACTGGCCTCCTGCAGAGCCCTGCCTGCTGCTGGGATGCTGTGTCTGTGAGTAGCAGCACAGTGGAATGGGGCTTCTGTTTTCTGAGAGGTGGCTTCACTGGGAACAAGACTGATGCACTGTCATCTCTAAAAAAAGGCAGTTTAATCAGAGAAAATGGCCTGAGATGCCAGACTAAAGCTGCGCTTCACAGTGACATTTTTCTCATCCCTCAGCAGCCCACAATCCCTGGGGATTGTTCCAAACGTACAGGTATCCCATAATCACAGCACAGCCAGGTCAGAGTCCCCAGGCTTGACAAGAGACCAAGAACACATGCATGGGACTGGCATGTGCTTCATAGGAGCATCACAGAATCATTTTGGTTGGAAAAGACCCTCAAGACCATCGAGTCCAATCATAACGCACCCCTGTCCCTGCCCCATGTCCTGAAAACCTCATGTCCGTCTGTCCTACCCTCCAGGGATGGTGACTCCAGCACTGCCCTGGGCAGCCTGTTCCAATGCCCCACAGCCCTTTGGGGAAGAAATTGTTCCCCAGATCCAACCCCAACTTCTCCTGGCACAACTTGAGGCCATTTCCTCTGCTCCTGTCGCTTGATCTTTGGGAGAAGAGCCCAACTCCCTCCATGCTACAACCTCCTTTCACATCCTGCATCCTGTCCTTTCTTGGGTCCACCCAGGGTGGTCTCCAAAACCATCTGGAGCGCCTAGGCAGGGGTGTCAGCGCCTCGCACACGTGTCTCTGGAATAGGTAGCAAAGAGCTCCCATCTTACCCACGCAGGCTCCGCTGGGCGACAGCTTGTATCCAGTGGAGCATTCGCACCTGTAACTGCCCGGGATGTTGATGCAGTCGGCGTTGCGCTGGCACAGGTTCTCCCCGTTGCTGCACTCGTCGATGTCTGTGGGATGAGAGCAAACACAAACCTTGAGTGTGCCAAGTGCTCACCAGGCACCGACAACCTGGTAGGGCTGGAGTGGCTCGGCAGAATCAACTCAATTTTAAACCTTGGTTTGCTCTGATCAGGGTCAATTTTCAGCCTTTTTCTATGGCTTTGCTATAATATAATGGGAATTTTAGTTACAACTAAAAAACTTTGAAGCACTCATATTTGCAACCTTTTTCTAACCAAAAAACCCCACAAACAGAGGAAGGGAAAACCAGACAAGAATATGAATGAACACCAGCAATTTTTGTCCAACTGTTGGTATGGAAAATGTAGAAGATTTCAAGAAGGCTGAGAACATGTAGACTCCATCCACGTCTGCTGACAGCCCTGCCCATGATGCCCCATGAGCTGGGGAGGTGCCAATGCCACGCTGGGAGCCCCCAGCACCCTCCTGGATGCTTCCCCAGCTGCCCCGTTACCTTCGCAGATGAGCAGGATGTTGTTGTAGCTGAATCCAATGGGACACTCGCACCTGAAGCTGCCGATTTGGTTGATGCAGACGCCGTTGGTGCAGATGGCGGGGATCTCGCTGCACTCATCGATATCTGCGCACAGACAAACATCTCTCAGCATCCCGGGAAGGTGGCAGGGAGAGAACATCCCCCAGAGTTGGGAGATGGCTGTCCTTGTTTCTTCTAGAAAGAAGACTAGCAGGAAAAGGGCCACCAGACAAAGAGTGGAGCAGTTTTTGGAGGATTGATGCTGGATCCTGCAGATCATCCCAGGCTGGGGCTGCTCTGCAGAAACACCCTCTGCTGTGCTTTCTTCCTGGGGGCAGGAGATGAACTCATCTCCTCTTCTGTCCCCAGCTGGCACTGCCAACGCCAGGCAAAGCAAGGATTAACTGGTCCATTTGTCTCACAAACTACCAGCAAGTCTGTCTTTGAAAACTGCAAAATATTTGTAGACAGCCCACAAATCTCAGGACTTGCAACAGCTCCTCTGGCTTCCCATCTAGCAACACACCACCAGAACCCTTGGCAGTGCCCTGGGAGTGTGAGCACCAGGGCTGCCACGGGTCTGGATCTACCTGGCCACTGGCCACCATCTGTGGTCACTGGCCACCTATCTCTCCAGATGGGACAGAAACAACGGGACAATCGCAAATGTGGGGAGGTCTGAGCAGCGCAGCCACTCAGGGCATCAGCTTGAAGGCTTGGCCAGCTGCTTGCGGCCATGCTTGCCACCTCTTCTTCTTGCCTCTCCTGTGCTCAGGTCTTAATTTTCTAAGGGAGTGGAAGGGAAGGAGCTCACAGGCAGTGCAGGAGGAGAACAGAGCAGGAGAGAGCAGCGTAGGCTCCGCAGGACGTGGGGTCCCTACTCACCGATGGGCTTCCCTGTGTGAATGTCGATGATGAAGCCGGGGGCCTGGTTCCCACACAGGATCTGGTACTCGGCTGGAAGGGGAACACCAAGGTCATGGCCAGAGCGAGTGCAGGGAAGGATGAGAGGGACAAGGCAGCTGTGGTCAGAGCGAGCGGGGAGGGGGTGTGACAGCAGGAGGGGATCAGCACATGGGGAACCCCAAAGACACATATGGCACCAGGCAAAGGGACCTTCAAAGCTCATCTAGTCCCACCCCTGCCATGAGCAGGGTCATCTTCACCAGCTCAGGTTGCTCAGAGCCCTGTCCAGCCTGGCCTGGGATGCCTCCAGGGATGGGGCATCCACCACCTCTCTGGGCACCAAAAATGCTGCCTCCCAGACCTTCTCCCCCCTGTTTGGTTAAGTGTCTGTGACTCAAAGTGCATAGGATCACTGGATAAGCAAGAGGGCAGCCACCATATCAAGATGGTTTTCAATACTTACGGCTGGCTGGCGTGGGACAGGGCTCACAGGGCTTGTTCCAGGCCTTGCCAATGTTGTAGGAGCAGCAGCACATCTTCTTGGTCATGTTGAAGGACAACTCGTTCTCACATGTGTCGTTGTAGTTGCGATAGCACACGCTCTTCCTCATGTCTGCAAAAGCAGCCCAGACATTGTCTCTGCCAGCCCCAGGGTGCTCATTATGCCACCCTCTCCTGTCCTGGCACTCAGGGACCACAGGCGACACACAAGGAGCCCAGCAAAGTGGCTGCAGTGCTGGGTTGTAGCTGCCCACACTGTGCTGCCCACTGCACAGCCCAGGCACAGCACTGCCAGGCCCCCTTAGAGAATTACAAAATAGTTTGGGCTGAAGGGACCTTCCCAGTTCCCCCAGTGCCGCCCCTGCCATGAGCAGGGACATCTTCACCAGCTCAGGTTGCTCAGAGCCCCGTCCAGCCTGGCCTGGGATGTCTCCAAGGATGGTTCATCCACCACCTCTCTGGCCAACCTCTCACCACCCTCAGCGTGAAAAGAATTCTTCCTTGAGTCTAATTGCCCACAGATTTGGACCATGCCGTACCCATGCAGTTGTTTCCTCCATTGACTTGCATGTACTCGGGGGGGCACACGCAGGTGTAGTTGCCGAGGGTGTTGTAGCAGGTCCCAGGGCCGCAGATCCCAATGTGAGCAGAGCACTCATCGATATCTGCCAAATAAAGGAGATGGGAGGTCAAAGCACTGGGCACAGGTAGAGAACGGCCTGACATGGGATTGCACAAAGCATGGACAGGGCTGGCATGGGGACCAGGCTGGCCTGGCACTGAGAAAAGGGGATGGGGTGTGTGATGGGGGTGGGAAATCTGGAAGAGAAGTGGGGAGGAATTCTGCCAACTGCTCCTAGGGCAGCCTAGATACACGTACAGCTCTGTTGCACCCATGCACAGGGCTACCATGCGCACCAGGCACACAGCCGAGCATAAGCACCGGGGTGCAGGTACCTTCACAGATGCGCGTGTCCTCGTTGAGGTAGTAGCCAAGGGGACACTCGCACTGGAAACTGCCAAAAGTGTTGACGCAGTTGCCACCCTGGCAGAGACCCGGCAGCTCCTGGCACTCGTCGATATCTGAAGAGGGAGGGAATTCGGAAGGTGTGAGCACCTACCTGTCAGCCCAGCCCAGGATCCACATTGGGTTCATCCCACCACTTCCAGCCCTCGCTGGAACCCAGAGCACATTCGAGGAGAGCACACACTTGCTGTTTATCATTCTGTGGTCAGGGGGCCCAGCAGGCTCCCAGACAGACCAGTGCCATGGCAGACAGTGTCCATCTGGGGCTGGACTCTACCAGTACCCAGGGTCATCTTACCTTCCAGGATGACGGTGATGGGGTTGGGCCGGAAACCTTCTCCTCCAGGGCACAAGGTCTTGTACTCAGCTGTGGAAAAAGTCAGTCAGGGGAATCCTTAGCTGAGCAGACTCCCACGAAACAGGAGGGGTAAGGAAGAACCAGGAGAAACCCAGGAGAAATGGGCCATGAGGATGGTGACAGTGGCCCAGATGGAGCAGCCGGACTTTCAGCACATGCCAAGTCAACTTGGCTGCCCTGCCTCTGCCCGCCCACCCTCAACTGGGGTTATTCCACATTCAGTGCCCTCCTGCTGCCCACTGGACGAGGAACAAAGGATCCCAACCTGAATCCCTCAGGTACAACCAGCCTGGTCTTCCCATCCCACTTCACCTCTCCCTTCGGCTTCCCTTGCTCCATCGTGATGACATCCTGGACCCAGGACCCCCAGCCTGAGTTTAGAACTCATAGGGAAGTGGATGCATCTCTCCTCTGCTATGCACTGCCCAGCTGGCCCATGCCCAAGTTCATCCCAGGCGTCTTCCCAACTCACTCGTGTTGGCAGGAGGACAAAGCTCGCAGGGGTTGCCCCACGCACGACCCAGCGAGCAGCAGCAGGATGCCCGAGTGACCCCAACTCCAATTTCTGCGCTGCAGGAGATCCCTCCGTCTCCTCGATCCTGGGTGTCCAAGAAGCAGTTCCCAACGCGGGTATCTGCACAAAGACAGCGGTGGGTGAGCGAAGCCTCTCCTGTAAAGACTTGTGTGCACAGGAGGAATGAATGGCTCTGATGCCTCCAGAAGCAGGGATAGGAATAAGGCCACGGCCCTGAACCACATGTCCACGCTATCAGGTACCAGTGTTGTAATAAACCACGTCCAGACTGTCCCTGCAACTTTGGGAACCTTTCAAGAATAACGCTTGCCCAGCTCATTTGGTAAAAGCCACACTATGTCACACAGAGGTCATAGTATGGTGGCGTGTCTTCAGTGTGGTCAATGAACACAAACCAAATAATGTTGTCAGTAACCCAGGGCCTTCTGAGAATAAACCACTAAAGAACAGCTCCAGAGTTGCCCAGGAATAAAATTGTTTCAACCAGGAGAGCACCCACACTAGTGACAGAAGGTGGGCCAGGTTTAACAGGTGGATACTCATCATGGACACCCAATGGTCAGTCCCCCCAATCCCTGGTAGTAACCAGTTCCAGCTACGTGGGATCAACAAGAAGAACAACCAAGGTCTTGGATGGAAGGTGTGGTCTCCACACAGGTCCCCACTCACCCACGCAGCCCACACCGGTGGGGTTCAGCTCAAAGTCCTGCGGACAGTTGCACAGGTAGCTGCCTGGGGTGTTGACACACAGGCCATTGATGCAGTTCACAGGGTCTGCACATTCGTTGATGTCTGAAAGGACAGAAAGAGGAAGACTGAAAAAATAACAGATGAAGAATTCCACAGAAACTACAGCCCCGGTCCTACCCACAGCAGCATCAAGGCCTTGCCAAGAGCAAAGACATCACCACATCATTCAGGGACACTTAACTGGCTTTAGGCTGCTAGTGCCACTCCCTGTCATGGTCGGAACAAGTTCACACCAGCAGGTCACACAGCACTGATCCTCATCCAACAGCCCCGTCAACATCCTGTACCTGTGCAGTTGCCTCCACTCCTGTCCAGTTCATAACCATCATCGCAGGCGCAGCGGAACATCCCGGGCAGGTTCTGGCAGGTCCCAAAGACACAGATGTTCTGGAAGGTGCATTCATCAATGTCTGCAAAACAAGGAGAGCTGGGGACTCAGGATCTGGCCAAGTACAAGGACAGGCCTCTCCTGCTCCCACCTCAAAGCAGAGCCACAGCCCAGGGTAACCCATCTCAGGATGGTTCTGGTGCCATGGGATACCATCTCCTGTGTGTATGTCCCCTCCCCTCATTCCTGTTTTGCTCATTGTCCACATTTCAAATTGATCGTTGGCTTAGCCCAACCTCTCTGCAGGCTGGGGACCAACTCCTGTAGGTGGAGGAGCTGACACCTCAGGAGTTTTACACCACCAGGTGATGGTGGGTCTTCCTTAGTAATGGATCAGGTGGTGACAGTGCCATGGAGAGACCAAGGCCAGAAAGGAGTAGGACACTGCACCTCCTGGAGCAGCGGTCGGAACTCTGGGCACTTACCCTGGCAGGCCTTGCTGTCCTCTGTGGGGTTGAAGCCCATCTCGCACTCGCAGCGGTAACCCCCAGGTGCATTGAGACATTGTCCATTCTCACACAGGTTCACGTTGTCTGCACACTCGTCCACATCTAGAGAGAGACAAGCATGAGACTGACACGGTGTCCACATAAAGATGGGAGTGTTCCTCCACTTGCCCAGAAAATTCACTCAAGCTTTTTCCCACCTCCTGGGAGGCTGTGAGAAGAGGAGGTTACAATATTTCTCATTGCCTTGATACTCCCCAAACACACACTGAGAAGAAGGTGGATCTCAGTCAAAGGTATCTGAGCAGGCTGTGGTGTGGGACAGGCTGCAGTGTCCTTTGGGGGACATCTCCTTTAGGGAACTCCAGACACAGGCAGCCAGGTGCTGAGCCAGGCTGGTGGCTAAGAAGGGGTGACTCCATGTCCCAGCAGGACACCCAGGCCACGTTCCTGCTTCCAGTGGAGTCTACGGGCCTCACCTGAGCAGGAGAAGCCGTCCCCATTGAAGCCTTCTCGGCAGGCACAGCGGTAGGAGCCCGGTGTGTTGACGCAATTGGCATTGAGGTTGCACTTATGCTCTTCAGTTGCACACTCGTCCAGATCTGGGCAGGGAGAAGAACACCCTCATCAGGGTTTTGCCTCTGGTCTTCCCTCTAAGCCCAGGCAGCTTGTGCAGGGCCCAGTAGGGGACACAAATGGCCCAGAAGATTGCAGTCATATCCCTACACATCTCCTGCTAAAAAGCCTATCCCCATCTTTCATATCAGCCCCTTTCATGGCTTCACAGACACAGCTGTACAGCCTGACAACAAAACACCTGTACGTCCCCACCTACAGTCCCCCTCCATCACACCCACATCTCTCCATGCTTCTATAAATCCTCATGCAGGGCTTCCGGGGCTCACAAGCATTGGAAGTGCAGGTGCCAGCTCAGCCCAGACAGACATCAGAGGTGCTCACAGAGCACCTGGACACACAAACATCCTCTCCTGGGATGAGAACTCACCGTTGCACTTCAGCCCGTCCCCAAGCCAGCCTGTCCGACACTTGCATTTGAAGCTCCCAGGCACGTTGATGCAGGAGGCGTGCATGTCGCAGTTGTGAGCCCCGATCTCACATTCATCGATGTCTGCAGGAAGGAAGGAGGACATCAGAACGGACACAACTCTCCAGGGCAGGAGGTGTCTGTGAGGGCTCCCACCAGCACCCTGAGGTGCAGGTCTGGCCAGTTCCCACCTGTGCAGCCCGTGGTTCCCTTCTTGACAAAGTAGCCCAGCTGGCAGTGACAGATGAAGGAGCCCTTCGTGTTTTCACACTCGCCATGCAGGCAGATGTTCGGGTTGAGATCACATTCATTCACATCTGGAAGAGAAAAAGCACTTGCTCGGGACACCACAAGAACCACGGCATGACTCTGGGGCAGCCCGCTGCATCCCTTCCTCCCTCCAAGGAGCCTCGTGACACAGTGCTGGCACATCCCCCTTGTCCTCACCGATACAGGTCTTCATGTCCAGGGATGCCATGAAGCCATCGAAGCAGAGGCAGCGGTACTCCCCGGGGATGTTGGTGCACTGCCCGCCATCACAGATGTCTGGATTATCCTCACATTCATCAATATCTAGAGAGAGAGGAGATTGTTGCCAGAGTAAAGACATTAGAGGCAGTGAAAGGCTTTTGTGGGAGCAAGAGGGAGTCACAGGAGGGGCTTTGCTCCAAATCACATCCCTATTTGTCTCCTTTCTTTTACTGATTTCTTTAATTCCAACTTGAATGTGGGCAAATGTAGTAGTTTTACCTACGCTGAAGCTCATATTAATCAATATACTTGCTTCTAATTGTCCTCAACATCATGAAGATAAATGCATTTTAAATATTCTGCATATAGTGGCTCTAAAATGTCATACTAGTGGACATGCTAACATTGGACTTAAAACTGCGTGGAATGTTATTAAAAGTCTTCCAGACAAAAGTCACTATTTTCTGCTGAGATCAGGCATCATCCTTTGATGACCATAGAATCAGTTTGGTTGAAAAAGACCTTTAAGATTGTGTCCAACTGTTAACGATCTTCACGTACAGCTGCTAGAAGGATGATTCTATGTAATTACAGAACTCTGGAGCCTGTGATGAGGAGCTGGACATTGCAGAGCAAAGCAAAAACATCTGTGAAGGGAAATCACCTCTGTGGAAGTGACTTAAACCAGAGACCACCTCACTCGGAAGCCAACACTGTGGCTGACCAGCCATGGACGCAGAGGTCCCTGGGCAGCACCTATGAGAGCCAAGCTGGCCGCTCACCTGCACACGATCTCTTGTCCGGCATCAACGCGTAACCTTCGCTGCAGCTGCATTCGTAGCTGCCCTCCGAGTTGGAGCAGTGCGTGTCGCAGCCGCCGTTGGTTATGGTGCACTCGTCGATGTCTGCGGAGAAGGGAGAGGTCAGGCTCAGACACGGCGCAGTACACAGAGACAGGGTGGGAGAGGTGCTGAAGAGGAAACAAAGCTCCTCCAGCCAGAACAAAGCACCTCTTGCCTTCTCTGCCAACCCTTTGCAGTTCTCAGAAGTTGTCACAGCTGATGACAGCCTCTCACCAGTAGCACCAACCGGCTGTAGCTCAGCCAGGAGGTTCCCCCCATGTCCTACCTTCAGACACCCACTGAGCATTACAAGAGGTGTGAGACCGGGGGGTTCTGGATCCGTACCAGGGTCTTGGCATGGCTGTTTGCCAAAGGGCAGCACTCACCAACACAGCCCTGCCGGTCCAGCGTGGCCTGGAAGCCCGAATCACAGGCACACTGGTAGGTACCGATGACGTTGACGCAGCGGCCGTTGCGACACAGGTTGTCACTAAGGGAGCACTCGTTGATATCTGTGGTGGGAAAAGCAGTTTGAGCAGCCGGCCATGGCAAGGCCACGTTGAGCATCGTTTGGTACCCATCCTTGGTACCCCACCCAATTTGGCATTGCCCCATGTGTCAGTCTTCAGTGAAGAGCAGATAAAATAGACATCACAGATCAACAGAACCCTGGGAGTGACCTCGGTCCTCCCTGGACAAGTGTGTTCTACCCATTTTATGTGTCCAGCATGAGATCCAGGTCTCCCTGGACCATTCTCCTTGCACAGGCTTTGGTCACAACCGCACTTTCCACCATCTCACCTATGCAAGTGTTCCCCTCCGACGTCAGCTCGTGGCCCGGTGGGCAGATGCACTCGAAGCTGCCATCTGTGTTCATGCAGATCCCACCTCGGCACAGCAGTGGGTCCCGCTCGCACTCGTTGATATCTGCAGAGAACAACACGAAATGTGGCGGATTGTCCCCTTCAGCTGGGTTTTCCAGGTAATGGGGTGGTGCTGGTGCCACGTACCACCGTCCCATCACCAGAGAGATTTAATGGTTGGATGCAATGATCTCAGAGATCTTTCCCAACCAAAATGATTCTATATATCCCAAAACAGAGGGACATCACAAAATTAATGGAACAGCGAACGCAGGGCTTGGGGAAGTCCTGTGGATTTATGGTTGAGCTCTGCATTTTGGGAAGTCGCCACTCTCACCTTGAGCTCAGTAGGACATGAAGTGGAACGTCAGGAGGAAAGAAGTTATCGGTTTTGTGCAGATGAGCCAGCAAGGACTAGAAGGACAGTTCCCAGCTCACATCCCACCCGTCTTAGTACATTTTCACAAGTCCCATCAGCAGAGGGAGAGCTCCTTGGAAAATGTTACATTTCTTTGACAGAAGACCAACAGACAGGCTGTCTTGGTAACAGCCTTCAGAGTAGTTCCATATCACACACACAGGGCTAGGAAATAGTCTGTACATTTCTGAAGAAAATCACATATGGACAAGGGGATCGAATTGACTAGGAACTGGAAAAGTTCCTGAAGTAAATGCAACTGCTGTGAGAGAGATGTGATCCAGCTGAGCAAAGAGGAAACCAGAAGCGATAGAAAAGTTAATAAATGCAAGAATTAAAAAAACCAACAAAACACAGTGGGGACTGTGACATTCTCCACATCTCAGAAATGGAGGAGGAGGAGGAAGATGATCGGTGATAACCCACGTACACACTCTACAGAGAAGACAGAAACCCATGCAAGTGGCAGAGCGGTGATACAGTTTAAAGAACCCAGAGAATCCAATATGAAAAATAAATAAATGGTACAGAATCGTGCCACAGATTGATGTGGTTTGAAAGTCCAAGCCAAAGTAGGAAGAGCAGAATATTAAGCCTAGGTCAGTCAGACAAGTGAGTCTGGCTAGACAGGGAAGAGGAACACGGAATGCCAGGAATGAGAGGACAGCAAGAGTCTGGCTGACTTGTTGGAGACAAACTGAGGCACTGAGGTCATTGATGGGATTTCATTTTTTTAAGCTACAAAGAAGAATTATTAAATTGAAAACAGATGAGGATCTGACAGAATAAAAACAAGCGTTGGCCAGATGGGAGGAGCTGTAAAGAATTAGCTGAGGATAAAAGACGATTTAATGGGCAGGCGAAAGGAAGTCCTTACAAATCTAAGTGGAAATGGAGAGGAATGCAGATGGTCTATCAGAACTTCTCATGAAGGACTTGACCTGTGTAAATGTTCGAGGAAGTGGACAGGGGCCTGATTAATGGCTGAGGCTGCTACGAAATTGCTGCAGATCCTAAAGAAAGGTGCGGAAACAGCAGCAGTTGATCACATATCACATATGATACCAGGTTGCAAGTCATTTTGGAAAAGACCCAGTGGAAAGCAACCCAAGAAAAACTGGATAAATCAGTAAGATTCAGAGTCGGAAGAGACACAAGCTATCAAATAGTGAAGCTCTTGCTGAGCGAGGTTTATCTCCATGTCCTCACGCCAGTGGAGGTATTTGATTTAATGGCACGTGGCTGTAGGATGGGCAATGACAACGGGAAGCCACACAGTGCTATGCAGACCAAAGCTTAATATACTTATATCTCCATACTAGTGAAGGAATGGAAATAATAGGTCTACTAATCTCAGCAGTGATCTGATGATATAACTGACAGCTACTTGCAAGGAACATAAATTATCTAGAAACAGGACCAAGCTACATGCAACTGGATTAAGATGACCAGTGTGGTATGTGGGACATCATATAGCACATGTAGATGAACCAAGGTAAGAAGATAATTATGGTGGCATGGATGGCGTACCAGAGAGAAAGATCTACAAGTTGAGAAACATTCTGCAGTGGTGTTTTAAAATAAATGGTTTCATGCAAGAGTTGAACATATGATATTAATAATGTCTGGAAACGGGTGTAGGTTTAGAGTGTGGATATGTAAATAATCAGTGGCAGAATAAATAATAGATGGGAAGCAGAGGGAGATGAGACGTCACACAAGGGAAACAGCCAAGTGTGGAGGAGAACTGGAGCTCAGAGTCACCGAGTTCAAGCTGCTGGGCTGGCAGAGCTCCACTGTGGACTTGCCAATCCCCAGAATAGATTGCCATCTCCCTGCGGAGCAGGAATGAAAATACCAGGCATGAAGCCTGTGTGGCAATGCCAGGCTCAAGCTCCAGCTGCTGGTGGCTGAAACAAGAGGGAAGGATCCAAGGATCCAAGTGAAGGAAGAGCACAAAATGAAAAATGAACATTGTAAGAGATGGAAAAAGAGATATAAGGCTCTAGATTTGCATGAAAAAAAAGGAAGGCAACATAGCAGGGATAAATCTTGCTATACCCTTTGGGTATAGCAAGCAGCAAAGCGATAGGAAAGAACTTGAGAAAAGATGGTTGGTGGCCACCTGGGCTCCCACAGCTGAAGGAACGGTGGCCAGGAGGTGGCAGGGCAGGACCAACGACGTCCCATGAGTGTCATGGCAAGAAGAGCCCAAAATGCCCCCCTGGACTTGGTGCTAGACCCAGAGTCCTCGGAAAACTGGTCTGGGCTGCTGGTCTCCTTCCCCAGCCCACGGGGCACCACCAGCACGGGGTCCGGCCTCTGTCCCAGGAGGACCTCACAGCAGAGGTCTCTGAGGGGCGGTACCTAGTTTTGGCCCCTTTGACAGATCTGGCACCAGGTACTTTCTCCCCTGTTGTAAAAGAGTGAGGGTGCTGCCCTGCCCAGGGACAAGTCCTTACCCATGCAGTTCTTCATCATCATGAAGCCGCTCTCGTAACCTTCGAAGCACTCGCACTCGAAGCTGCCCGGGGTGTTGACACAGGTGCCGTGGCCACAGAGGTCCGGTGAGATGCGGCACTCGTCGATGTCTGTGGGGACAAAACCAGCTGGAGGAGGCAGTACAGGCTACAAGCACCATCACAGCTGGCACTGGGCTGCCTGTTCTGCACATCAGACTCAATTACAAGGACTGGCAAGTCTGACCCGGCACACCAAGGAACTCTTTTCCTGAAGGGAGAGACAGCAGTTAAGCTTTTGCACTAGTGATCCTTTATCCCAAGGGAAGGAGGAGCTCATGGTCCTCCTGCCTTTGGCTTCTCAGCACATCCCCAACATGACGAGCATGTCCCAACTGCCACAACTCCTCCAGATTTCACCATCACGCTAAACATCCCACAAGGCAGGCAAGGCAGCAAGAGTGGTCAGGAGGGGGGTTATTCTTCCCTTACCTGTGCAGTTCCTTTCCTCAGCATCCAAAGCAAAGCCATTGCCACAGATACACCTGAAGCTGCCAATGGTGTTTCGACACGTCCCATGAGTGCACAGGCCAGGGAAGACTTTACATTCGTTCACATCTGTGGGTGAAGGCACAACAACAGCGTTTCAGGGAGGGGATGTCTGCAATGAACCTGGGCTCCCAGGGCAGGCAGCAGGCTCTTTGGGCTGTAGCTCCCCTCTTTCTTCTCACCTTTGTAGAAGGGTCTTCCTGACAGCACATCTCCTCGGTTGGCAAAGCCGGGGCCCCTTGGGCAGATGGCTTTGTACTCGCTGGAGCCAACCTTGGGACATTCTTCACAATCGATGCCCCAGGCGGAGCCCACGGAGCAGCAGCACATGTCGATCCGGTACTTGCCCGGCAGAGGCTCTGTGCACTCGTCCTCATCCCACTTCATGTAGCACTGCTCCACACGCACATCTGGGGAGAGAGCAGAGCTCAGCCCTCACCTGCAGCGCTCAACCTCTGGTAAAACCAGAGATATCGTTTTCTATGACACGGTCAGCAAAGTTCCCGCAAGATCTTTGGCTGGGGCATCCTCCAAACAATGCCCAGGTTGGATGAGGCCACCTTGTTTGGGATGCTATGAGAGATGTAATACAGGGTGCTTCAGAAAGACGAGCCCAACATGTTATAATTACACAAAAATTTACAAACGGTTTAATGAGTTAACAAGTTTCAGTAAGCTTTTTATAAATGCTCTATGTTCCCTCCACCTGCTGTACTGACTGTAAGAATTTGATTCATGGGCAGTTGCAGAGATATAGCAATTTCAAATTGGGTAGGGGGCGGTTGGATCTCTGGAGAGGGCTGAGCAGGGGCCAGGGGCTGGGTGAGATGTGTCCTTACCCACACACGTCCTGGCAGTGCCATCAAGGGTCAGTCCTTGTGGACACTCGCAGCGGAAAGAGCCGGCCGTGTTCACACAGCGTCCGTTCGGGCAGACGCCAGGGAAGACCTCGCACTCGTTCACATCTGCCAGCACAAAAGCAAGAGACACAGAAATGGCAGTGGAATATCGTCAACCCATGGGGCCTGGAGGGGCTCCTGGAGGAGACAGAAGGAACCCAGAGCTGCCCAATAGCCTAAAACTGGCAGCTTGTCACAATGAAAAACACATGCTCCATGCACAGAGCCATGCCCAGACGCTTTTGCAAGGAGGTTGCGTTACAAAGCCTCATCAGAGACAGACAGACAGACAGGGTGGTCCTGTTGCCACATCCATAGTTGGCACAGTGTTGGCAGAGTGGCACCAGGACTCACAAATGCCAGTGCTGCTGATGGAGCAGCTGAACCTGGAAACCCATTGCCAGGCACATGAATGGCAAGAAAATCATCAGCGTGAACTGACCAAGGAGAGGTCATGATTGATGAGCTTGATAAAACTCTGTGATTAAATGACTGGCTTGGTAGGCGATGGAAGAGTGGTGGATATTGTCTACCAAGCCTTATGTCCCATACACTATGTCCGATAAGATCTTCATAGACAAGCTGCTGGTGTACAGACTGGATGAGCAAAGAGTGAGGTGGCTGCCCCTGGGGACGATCAATCCCACACACCAAGAGACGCTGGGGGTCACCCAGCAGCTTGGCAGAAAAAGGACCTGAGGGTCCTGGTGGACACCAAGTTGAACGTGAGTCAGCAACGTGCTGCAAAAAAGGCTGATGGGATCCTGGGCTGCGTTAGGAGGAGTGAGGCCAGTAAGCCTGATGGGATCCTTCCCCTCTGCTCTGCGCTGGTGGGGCCACAGCTGGAGTGATGTGTCCAATTCTGGGCTCTCCAGTATGAGAGAGAGGACATACTGGAGAGAGTCCAACAAAGTGCCAGGACGTGTAGATCCCCCCGCCCAAGACTCAAAGATGCAGGACGGCAACAAATAGACAATGACCACGTTCCCAATTCAAAAAAAACAAAGCCTTCTGCATCCTGCAGCACTTTACCTTCACACGTGACCCCCTTCATCCTAGCATATCCCCGGGGACAGGCAGTATCTGGAAGACAAAACAGAGGAATGTCAGCAAATAAATGGGCTGCCTCCTGCCTTCCCAACCCCTGCGCCGAGCAGAGCCTCACCGATCTCGCAGCGCTCGCAGGGGCTGCCCCACGCGGCCCCCAGTGTGGCACAGCACTCCGATTTCAGTGTGGCCCCGTTGATGTTCACCTCGCAACGTCCATCCTGGATGTTCAGCCAGCAGGTCCCCTTCATGCTGTCTGTAGGGGCAAAGTCAAGGTGTGAGCGAAGAGGTGATCCTTGACGGAGCTTCCCAGCTCTATGCAAGCCAGGTTGCCATGAGAAGCAGCTCGGAGAAACTGTCCCTGGGCTGCGATGTGACTGTTGCTCTCTGGTGTCAATTGTCTTTTAGGCTGTGGGGCCAAGTGCTTTGCAACGCGGACACAACCGTGCTGCTCCCCACAGCCTTGTCCCACTGCTGAGCTGTGCAGCAGTATTTCTGTGATACAATTGAATCACAGAATTATTTTGGTTGGAAAAGACCCTTGAAATCATGGAGTTCAACCGTTAACCCACCCCTGGCACCGCCCCATGTCCTGAGAACCTCATGTCCGTCTGTCCAACCCTCCAGGGATGGTGACTCCAGCACTGCCCTGGGCAGCCTGTTCCAATGCCCCACAGCCCTTTGGGGAAGAAATTGTTCCCCAGATCCAACCTCAACCCCCCCTGGCGCAACTTGAGGCCCTTTCCTCTCATCCTGTCCCTTGTTATTTGGGAGAAGAGACCAACACCCTCCACGCTACAACCTCCTTTCTCTACAGCTATCACTGTGATGCTTTGCAAGGTCCTGAACATCTAGGACTGGGAAGCAGGGACTTGTCATCTTGTTGAGAGGGATCTGCTTCATACTGACGTACCTTAATGTCGGCACATCACAAACCCATCTGGTGGATGAGAACCCACCAGCATCCCCTGGGAGCCCATGTCTGTGCTTTGTCTTCCTGCAGCACACTTGGGGATTTCTGTGTCTGACACAGGCTGCTCAGAGCACTGCCTGAATATGCAGGTTTTTGGGCTTCCTAGATCATTAAGAGAGGTGTTAATTGTTACAGAAACACTAGTTGAGAAAGAGAGGTCGCAAAGGATCACCATCCCCAAACCAGGAGCACAGGACACGCTTCAGATGACCAACAAGGGGTGATGATGAGCACTGCTGGTATCAGAACAGTTGGTATCAGAGGGTCACATTCTCACCCACGCAGATGGTGCCACTGGGGTCCAGCTTGCTGCCCGGGGAGCACTCGCAAGCAAAGGAGCCAGCGTTGTTCCTGCAGACGCCATTCACACAAGGGTTTGAGGTGCACTCATTGATATCTGCAGGAAGAAAGGGAACATCACTGTCCTGAGTGTCACGGGACCCAGTTTTCTGGGGGAGATGAGAAGCAAAGAACATGAAGAAAAGAGTTTTTCAGCTGTTCAGAGCATCATCAGGCCAGGCCACAAGTGTCCAGCATGTACAGCTCAAGCGTGCACCATCTGAACGGGGTGGGCACTGACAGCAGAGACCATGAAATCACTGACCTTCTTCAGGATTGAGAGAACAGAGGGATTGAGGCTGGTTGGTGGGACTACTGGGGAATGATGGACTTGCTCAGGGTTGCTCCTGGCTAAGACAGGAGCAGTCATCGCATTGGATTTGGCCTTCACGTACCTGTCTGAACCAGATGTGTGCCGTTTTTCACCTTCTTTACAGAAAATCCCTTTTTTTCTCCAAACAGACACTTACGTGCAAAGTACCAGTTCTCAAATGTTTGAGGATTTTGTGGTCGGGAAACAATTTCCCCCACTCCAAACTCTAAGCTTGCAATCAAATCCCCAAAACGTGCAATTTTGGTCAGGTTTTAGCTAAAATTTTCGGGGCCTAGAGGAAATTGTCCTGGTTTTCAGGCACTGAAAAGCCCAGATGTTCTGGGTTAGGATGGCCACCATTTTGAATGAGCTGTGAAATTTCTGCCTAGGAAAAAGAAAAACCCCAAACCCACAAACCCAAAGCCTGGACCTACTCCAGTTCAAACCACTGCGGTCAAAAGTGAACAAAAGACACGTTAGACCTTGAGCTCCCTTTCAGGAGGGACCTTGAGCAATATCTCATGCTTAACACCTTGTGAAGATGTTCTCCTTTGCCTTCAGAGTCACGTTACCTTCACAGGTATCTGTCTCCGTCCTGAAGACAAAGCCCTTGGGGCAGGTGCAGGTGTAGCTGCCGGGTGTGTTGCGGCACAGTCCGTTGTCACACAGCAAACGGTTGACGGTGCATTCATCGACGTCTGTGAGCAGAGAGATGGGGTTTGAGCTACACTACCAGCGTCCACCCTTCTACTCTGCCAGCCCTACCGACCTCTGGCATGGATGTTAATTCATATGAGTAGTTCCTTGGATAGCACCTTGTGCTCTTCATAGAATCATTTTGGTTGGAAAAGACTCTCAAGATCATCAAGTCCAACCATTCCCCCACTCCTGTCCCTGCCCCATGTCCTGAGAACCTCATGTCCGTCTGTCCAGCCCTCCAGGGATGGTGACTCCAGCACTGCCCTGGGCAGCCTGTTCCAATGCCCCACAGCCCTTTCCAGGTCTGCATGTGGCTCCCAGCCTCACACGTTGTGTTCGCGCTCCGTGCTGTGTGTGCCACCCTCTCCCCTGAACTCACCCACGCAGTTCTTGCCCGTGGGATCTGACTCGTAGCCCAGGTTGCAGATACAGCGGTAGCTCCCACGCAGGTTCTCACACATGCCATTGGGGCAGATGTCTGGGTTGAGGGCACATTCGTTGATGTCTGCACAGAGAAAGAAGTAAAATGAGATGGGCCACAGCAAACACAAACACAGAAAACTTCTACCTCCTAATTCTTTATTGCTCCTTGGTGTCAAGAGCCAGCTGGGGCACCCCTCAGCAGAAATCATAGAATGGTTTTGGTTGGAAAAGCCCCTCAAGATCATCGAGTCCAACCATAATCCACCCCTGGCACTGCCCCATGTCCTGAGAACCTCATGTCCGTCTGTCCAACCCTCCAGGGATGGTGACTCCAGCTCTGCCCTGGGTAGCCTGTTCCAAAGCCCGACAGCCCTTTCCAGGAAGAAATTGTTCCTAATACATGCAATCTAAACCTCCCGCCCAGGCCAGGGCTTCCCAGACACTGTTGGCCTTTGTCTCCATGTAGCTGGAGTTCAGTTACACCCCCAGAGAAACGCAGCCCTGGAGAGCACTGAGTGCACAGAGCCCGGGTTGCGGGCAGCGATGGGCCGACCAGAGCACGTCTGACATTTGCTTCTTGCTAGAAAGCATCTTATCGTTAGCCTGAGACTGACTTCGGCCAAGACACGGTGCCCTGGAACGAAGCCCAAGAAGCCACCAGGGTTTTTGCCTCTGGCTCGTTCCCATTTAGCAAGCTTTGCAAGGCTGGAGCTGTCTGGCTGCTTTGTGCTCTCCCTGCTGATCCAAGCACTGCCCAGGGCTGGCAGCGCAGCCGCTGGCCTGACCTCTCGTGCGGCCGTTGAATTCAAAGCAGCCCCTTGGCAACACATCCCAACACGCGCTTATCACCTCCCTGGGAGACCGCGAACCCTTCTCTCCCGAAACCAAAGAAGCTGGAGGGCAAACAAGCAAGAGGATGCAATTGGTCACGCTCTTCATTCCCATCAAAGCAGGGAGGGAAGCCAAACCCCTCATGTGCATCCCCAGAAATGTAGTTCCTGCAGGGTGCCAGGAATCAACCGCTTGATTCAAAGCACAGCCCTTGGGGATGGTTGCTCAACGTTAACTCGTGGTGCTTCAGGGAGGAGAAAAGAAACGCACATCCCCTCTCCCGCTGCGCCAGAGCTCACATCCCACCCACAGACACCCATGAGCACAGAGAGAGGTTCTTGCACGCACTCCCACCCACCCAGGCTATGCGAGCTGCCCTGCGCTTACTCACAACCAGCTCTCACGTACATGGGTGTAATGTGCTGATTTTCTCGCACAACCTCCGCAGTGCCAAGTCTCTCACAGCACACGCTCCCACAGTCACACGGGCGCACGCACACTCGGTTAAAGAGCTGAGACCGACATCAGATGTGCCTGTCTGGGATGTGGGACACGGGATGCACATACCTCTGCCGTCAGCTGTTATTCCAATGCCACTGCTGCAGAGAGCCTGGAATTCAGCTGTGGAGAAAGCACAACATCAGGTTTTCTAGACAGTTCATGCACAGGAACATTAATTCTGGGTAGTGTTGGATTATTGTTTGTTAAAATGTCAGCTCTGAGCTTCCAAGCAGTGTCTGTTTATACTTATGAAGCGTCTGTTTTAGAGCTGATACTGGCAGTTAATAGCCGAGCACTGTGAGAATCCCTGCAGTGAGATCAGCATCAGATTCATGGATCCAACCTAAATTTGTTGATGTATGGCATCCCTCTCCCCGACCTACGGCCTTCCTATAGAATCACTTTGATTGGAAGAGACCCTCAAGATCATCAAACCCAACACTGACACTAAACCATGTCCCTGAGAACCTCATCATGTCATTGCCAAGCTGTTTGGGCCATCTCAGAAGAACGTGCCAGGACCCCGGGATGTCCCTGAACACTTTCCTGGCCTTTTGCAAGCTCGGATGGAAGAGAAGCTCACCAGAGTTTTTGGCTGGACAGGGCTGGCAGGGCTCTCCGAAGCCATGGTCTGGGTTAGCGCAGCAGCACTCCGACTTGGTGACGGCTCCTGGGAAGGGACGAGCGCACGTGCCCTTTTTAATGCCTCCGTAACAGGTGCTGCGCATGTGGGTGTCCACGCAGACCCGTCCGTCCACCCCGATCGCCAGGCCCCCCAGGCACTCGCAGCGGAAGGAGCCCTCGGTGTTAATGCACCAGCCATTCATGCAGATTCCTGGCGTCTCGCACTCGTCGATGTCTGAAAGAAGAAGCACAAACCAGGTGTTACCTACCCATGGGCAGCAGGACACACAGATGGGGCTTTGGGCTATTTTTCTGGGAGACCTGGAGACAAAGAGGGAGCTAGAGGAGCAGCTCAGAGCATCACATCCCCTGTGTGCTCTGCTGTCCCTTGTGGGAAGGGAAGGAAGAGGGATCTGGACTTCTTCAGTCTCCTGAGACCCAGCCCCTTCTCAGAGTAGCTTTGTCTCTGCTGTTAACTGGGCAGCGTCCAGAGAATTCACTCTGTGTCACAGCGGCGTATCAAAGAAATGCTGTGTTCTCCTCCTTTCTTCACTCTGCCTTCACATCCTGACCTCCCTGGCTTTGGGAGGTGGCACACAAACTGTAGTGGAACATGCTCTAGAGGCTGGGAAAGCCATGGAGATGACCACTGCCAGCTCACTTTGGCCATACAGAGCTTAAAAACCCCACTTAACCTCCTTCAGGAAGAGGATTTAAGCTCTAATTTGCTCCAAAGCAGTGGAGGTGCAAGAACATTTTCCTTTGTGCCCATTCTGCTGAGAGGGGCTGCTTTCTGGTGGCAGAGCGGATGTCTGGTAATAGCTTTGGTTTTTCTGAGCTCTCCTTGGCCTCAGACACATCTCAAGTCTCCAGAAACATGGACAGCAGGCTGGGAAGAGGACAGAGCCCAGGCTTTGGGAGCTACGCACCGACACAGTACCGCCCGTTGGGAGCCAGCACAAAGCCAGGCTTGCAGATACACTTGAAGCTGCCGTCCTCGTTGATGCACATCCCGTTGAGGCACATGTTGGTGGTGGCACATTCGTCATGATCTAGGGAGGATAAACAGAGAACATGAGCTGAGCCCGAGAGCTGCAGCAAGACTCTTCTGTGCTCCAAAACTCCCTGTCCCCCATTTCATGGTCATATTGTTCCTTATGGCAGCGGGTGCTAAGCCTCAGCTGTCCTGCTGCATCCCCGCTGCTCTTGGTATCCTGGTCGGTCGGTGCAGCTCGTAACAGGACTTAGGCACTTGCTGCTGGAGATAACAACTCTCATGGTGATGGAGGATGTCCTGCTTATGCTCCTGGACCCCAAAAACTTCAGCACTACCACCCTTACAAAAATGCCTTCCTATTTCAGTGTGACTGTATCCTCTCCTCTCATTTTAAGATGTCTACCCGAGATGAAGGGAGTACAGCACAGACTAATCAACCAGGAGGACACAGTTGCAGCCCAGTCCCAACCTCTTCGAGGCCACAGATGATGGCAGATCAGGAAACAGCTTACCAACGCAGTTCTTGCCATCGGGGGTGATTTCAAAGCCAGCGTTGCAGATGCACTGGAAGCTGCCATCGGTGTTAACACAGCGGCCGTTCCTGCACATCACTCCGTTCATGATGCACTCATCGATATCTGGCAGGGAAATAAATGGAAGAAAGTAGTGGCAGGTGGAGTGAGAAGTGGTTTCAGCTTAATCTGGTGCATGAGAACACCAAGCAAGTGCTCTGAGACACTCAGAGTGTGCCCTGCTCCAGGACCACACTCTGTGCAAACTTCAGGAGATGGAAAAGATGTGGGGAAAGCTTTCTGTCTGCTCTGGAGGCAGCACGAATGACATTTGTGAGGTTAGAGCTCTGGGACCTCAGCCTCTCCACGACATCTTTGTGAACCTCCTGCCCTAGGGCCACCTTTGCACTTCAAACTGTCCCAGGGCTGTTCAAGTCCATGGAGACTTCTCCTAACATGGAAAAATCAGCTTGAGGGCAGCCAGAAAGGGATCTGAATCACAGATGCAACAGGGTGTCCCTTCACAGAAGGAAACCTCAGCAGAAGAGCTGTGTGACCCATGTGGGCCAGTTTCTTGTCCTGACAGCTAGGGAGGTCACAGCCGAAGAACCACATCCAATTTTGGCAAGAAAAGATAAAGAGAAAATGGAGGAAGCTGAGAAGATAAAAACAAGGACAATGAGAAGCTTGGAAACCTTATCAATGAGAGACTGAGAGAATGGCATTTGTTTAGTCTAGAAGGGAGAAGTGACAGGGGGCTTACAAGTTGCAGTTTCCCAAGATGTAAGAAAATGTTGTAAATGAGATAGCGATGAAGCAATTTTTCATGGCCAGAAATAATTCGGCTTAAAAGATTCAGTTTGGAAATCAGGAAAAGCCTTTCACATTGTCAGGCAAGTGGGGGCGTGCTTTGGAAACCCCTTCAGCAGAAGCCACCAGACAGCAAAATAAATAAGTAAATTTTAAAAAATCAAAGATCAGGCACTGAGAGGGAAATTTGCCTTTGCTTCTTGTTCACATGGGATGTCACCTTCCCATCACTCTTCTTTAGCAGTCGCTCACCTAGAGCACCATCTTGCTGCAAGACAGTGACAGAACAACCTTGCTAGAAACCACAATCCTTACGTTGATATAAAAATTCCTCAAAATCCTCTTTTTTCAAAACAAAGTGTTGTCATCTTGAAATAGCGCTCTGCTCTTGAAAAGGACTCTGTAATTTCCTTCATTGCTGCTAGCCAATTTTAACGTAGATAAAAGTAAAGGAAACCTCTTCTCCCAGATAGATTGCAGGACACTTGGCAATTCATCTAAGTTGTTCTGAAATCCCACCTGTGCTGGGGACTCCTCACTCTGTTTTCCCTTTACAGCCATCTTCCTTTGGTACCTGAGTCTCTGATAAACCCGCTGGCCATATCACAGCACCCTGCGTCCTCCCAAAAGGATGCGGAGCACACTCACCGATGCACGCCTGCTTCGTGGGGGTGCTCTGGAAGCCTTCGTGGCACTTGCAGTGGTAGGAGCCGGGGGTGTTCACGCAGTCGCCGTGCACGCAGGGGCTGCTGGAGCATTCATCCACATCTGCAAGGAGGAAAACCCAAATGCATGAGTCACTGTTACACACAGCAAACTGCCAGGACAGGAAACAAGGGGGGGAGGGAAGGGGAGGGGAGGGGAGGGGAGGGGAGGGGAGGGGAGGGGAGGGGAGGGGAGGGGAGGGGAGGGGAGGGGAGGGGAGGGGAGGGGAGGGGAGGGGAAGGGGAGGGGAGGGAAGGGGAGGGGAGGGGAGGGGAGGGGAGGGGAAGGGGAGGGGAGGGGAAGGGGAGGGGAGGGGAAGGGGAGGGGAGGGGAGGGGAGGGGAAGGGAGGGGAGGGGAAGGGCAGGGCAGGGCAGGGCAGGGCAGGGCAGGGCAGGGAAGGGAAGGGAAGGGAAGGGAAGGGAAGGGAAGGGAAGGGAAGGGAAGGGAAGGGAAGGGAAGGGAAGGGAAGGGAAGGGAAGGGAAGGGAAGGGAAGGGAAGGGAAGGGAAGGGAAGATAAGATTCTGGGGAGACCTTATTGCAACCTTTCTGTACTTAAAAGGGGCCAATAAGAAAGATGGGGACAGACTTTAGAGCAGGGCCTGTTGCGATAGGACAAGGGGTGATGGTTTTAAACTAAAGGAGGGAGATTCAGGCTGGACATGAGGAAGAAATTGTTGATGCTGAAGGTGGTGAGACACCAAGTGTGCAGCCAGTCATTCACATGTTAAATTGGAACCCCAATTGGGAGGGCAGAGGAGACCACCACCTGTGCTCCAGGTTCTTTTTAACATTGCTCTCAGTGACATACAGTCTCTTTTGGTGGTTCTAAGTTGCGTTGTTGCAGTATCATTGGACTCTACAGGGAATAGTAGGAGGGGAGGATAATCTGGAGGGTTCACCAGTTTCATAGAGATGTTGCAAATGTGAGCAAACGTAGGCAGCAAACTTGTCTGGAGAAACTGGCTGGATGGCAATTTGGCGCTGCAGTACCTCTTGGTAAGGAATCTCCAATTACTAATTACTCCAGTTACCTATACTCCAGTTACTAATACTTTACTCACCAATGCACTCTCCGCGCACATCCTGCTTGTAGCCCATGTTGCACTCGCAGCGGTAGCTGGACGGGGTGGGGATGCAGCGGCCGTTCAAGCAGAGGTTAGTGAAGTGCTTGCAGATGTCGATGGTCTGATTCAAAGTGGCGGTTCCTGGAAAGCACGGAGACAACATCAGGGACCGGATTGCAGCTCCCCCTGATGGTCCCCAGGGAGCAGGGTGGGTAATAAACCAGTGATGTTCTGTGCCCTGCACACATGGGGCTGCAGACTCAGCTGCCTCTGAAGTCGCTGTGGTACCTGGCCCTACCCCACTGACATGCACACGGTGGCACCGCCTCTCAAAAGCCAGGTGAAATCAATATTTATTGACACCCAGCGCATGATCACAGGCTCCAGCCCTTAGCAGGGATGCACACGAGAGGGGTGTGTAAGGTGGTGGGAGAAACAGTTTTGTCTAGGGGAGGCAGAGAGCAAGGTGGTGACATGAAAGCTTCGTTCCTATTTGGTAATTAGATAGATATTCTGCACCGGAGCCAGCCTCGGCTCCCCTGCTCTGCCAGCAGACGCTGTTTGATCTGCTTCTGGGCTCAGCATCCTGCACAGTGTTAGTGTCACATCCCACCGCTCCCCCCGTGTCAAAATAAACCTCGTAGCTGGCGTGGAGCACAGGCGCTCTGCTCGTGTGTGCAGGGCTCGGAGGAGCGGGCCAGCACGCAGGCAGACGCGCTGCCTGTGTTCTGAGACAGGCAGCCAAATCGGGTCAGCACAGTAAGAAAGTCATTTTAATTACCAATGCTTGAACTTCCTGGGCCCATTCCAGGGAGACCTGGGATCCCGCCTTGTCCATTTGCCCCATTTGGTCCGATGCCTCCAGGCCCGTTGAGTCCCGGCCCAACACCATTGGGCCCGAATCCAGGAATTCCTGGAAAGCTCCCAGGGAACCCTGGCACGACTGGGAGTCCTTCGATGCAAAGCCTGCGGTACTCATCTGAAACAAAACAGCTGCCTTAGCGCTTTTTCCAAGAGCGCCTGGATCCCTCTCCTGCTTCTGCCAGAATGCAGAGAACAGAGGGATGGAGACGGATTGATGGGGAGAAAAGAGGGTGGGTGCTGATGGGAAAAGGACAGATGGGCGAGGAGGGTTTTAACACCCTCTGGGCTGGAGCAGATGATGAGACAGAGCTTGCCAGGGTGATTGGCAACAGCTTCTCGGTGTGTGGGGGTCAGCTGGCACTGTGGGCTCCCTTCATGCAGGAAGGACAGGACACAGGAGGGTGCTAGACACTAAAGCTCTGCCCTGTTCAGAGCTGGCAATGGAAGAAGACAGGCAGAAGGATCGATCTACAGTGCTGGGCCTCCTCAAGGCCTCCCGGGCTCACCCTCGTTTGGCCCCGAGGTTCAGCGACAGCACGAGCCAAAGCGAGCTGAAGAGGTAGGAGGAAAGGGATAAATTCTTGCCTTGGCTGAACTCATCTGGCTCAACTTCAGCTGAGACCCACGTAGGAGAGCCAGCATCCCCGTGTGACCTTTCTCTGGGTGTTAATGTTGATGATTTTCCACGTCTGTGCAAGCCTGGGGCACCCCCTGGGCCATGGGAGCCACCAAGCAGCGTGCAGAGGAGAGGTCCTTTGTGTCACACTTACCAGAGCCGCGGACAGGACACATCTCCGGGGTCTGGGCGATGGCCCAGCAGCGCCCGGAGTCGCAGCAGCACTGCATCTTGGTGTACTGGCCAGGGAGGTCCCCGGCGCAGCGCCCGCCGATCAGAGCCGAGAAACACGTCCCGATACGCTGGTCTGTGGAGAGGGAGAGAAGGAGATGCATCCATAACGTCTTATTGCCGTACTCCTGCTCAGGTCCTCACCGGCTGTTCCCAATGGTTTCCCCTTCCAGTGACCCAGTCTGACCTCCTGTTCTGCCTCATCCTCCCAGATCATAGAATCATAGAATTAAAGGAGGGGAGATTCAGGGTAAAATACTGGCCCAGGTTGCCAGAGAGGTGGTGGATGAACCATCCCTGGAGACATCCCAGGCCAGGCTGGACGGGGCTCTGAGCAACCTGAGCTGGTGAAGATGTCCCTGCTCATGGCAGGGGTTGGAGGGGATGAGCTGGGAAGGTCCCTTCCACACAAAATATTCTATGATTCTATGACCTTTCCACAGCCACCACTGTCCAGTGCAGTCCTGCACATCTCAAACCCGGCAAGGACCTGACTCTCCTTCCCAGAATTGATTCAATGGCAAATGTCCCATGTCCCAGCCTTCCCATGTCCCAGCATTCCCCACCAGGTCCCAGTGGTCCCAGCATCTCCCACCAAGCAAATGGAGCTGTTCGCAATTCCGCATCCCCAGCCGGATCGCTCCCATTCCCAGTGGATGCTGTTTCAGGTCCTGAGTTAGTTCCCACACCCTGGACTGGAGAATGAGCCCTGGATGGTGGTCAAAGCCTATGAGCCTGGCCAAAGCCACAGACACCAAGCCTGGCACCGGCGTTCGGTGTGTGTGGCTTCTGGACAAGGCCCAGGAGACTGAGGGTCTTTCTCATGTCTAGCAAGCTCCATCTGGCACCAAGTCCTCTAGGAAAACCTGGAATCTTCCACTCATTCATCTCCTGTTCTTGTTTCTCAAGTAAATTAATGAGGGGGAAAGTCTAGTCTGATTTGTCATCTGTGCCTCTAGACTGACATTAGCCAGCAGGCTGACACTTTCCTGAAATATAATTGAAATTAATTGCATGGGGCTGTTTGATCTGTGGGCTGTGGTTACCTTTCTTCTCTAATCACAGCTCAGCGACCTGCAGAGGACAGTGACCCCGTCTAAAGCCAGGGCGACTAAACCAGCAGGTCTTTTCCCAGATACGCCCTTTCCGCCTTTCCACAGCACCGAGTTCGGCAGGAATTAGTCCCTTTTAGGAAACTTTCTCCACCAAGGGACTTGCAGAAAGAAAGGCAGACCAGGAGAAGGGAAACCTGAATGAGGGGACTGAATGCAACGATGGATTAGCTCCTAATCCTAATGAAGTCCAAGCCACATGGGTGTTCAGGTCACCCCAAGCCCTGCTCTCTGAACAAGCCAGGGCAGGAGAGCAGGGGCTATTTGGAAAACCCCTACCTCAAACCCTTGATGGGTGTTTAGCTAAGTGAGGGCTTAGGGCCGAGCCTAAGTGAAATTCTAGATCTGAGGGTGGTAGCTCGGAATAAACCCTTCGGCCATTAGAGAGGACGGATCCCACCCAGCTCCTTCTCTTCTCCTGTGGGATGCTCGCTGTCCCAAAAGCTGTGATACAGGGACAAAGAGCGATTTGGAGCACCCAACCTCCTTCCCTGCAGACAAGTGCTGACAAGTTTGACAAGGCAGGGAGGTCACAGCAGTTTGTGTAAGGGAGGGAACGGTCCAGCCCGTATTCATCTGGACAAATGTTTATTAAATTCAGCTGTCTTTGCTGCAGTTTGTAATAATCTCACTCAGAAATGAAGGTCACAACTAATTGAAAACTCATCTGGAGCTGCCTTGGGCAGAGAGAGGGGTGGATGGAAAGAACGGCGGGTCCCTGCGGTCCCTCTGTGACCTCCTGCACGACCACCCACACGCTGGAGGTGCGAGCACAAAGCCGCTGTGGTTTTGTTCCGCCTTCCTCTGCAGCTGTTAAGGGAACAGGTCTGCACAATAACCTCAGTAAATCAGATAACGCTGCAGGCGAGGAAGGAGGTAAAATTCCCCGTGAGATCAGACAGCGCGCAGAGGTGGGGACAGAGGTGCAGGTCTGTCGGAATCTCTGATTCTGAGATGCTTTATGAGGTCCAGCCAGGAGCGGGAGCACAAGGGATGGAGTTTGGTCTGCCTGTGATAGCGGGACAGGAGCGACTCCAGGCTGGACCCTCCTGCTGGGCTCGGGCAGAATCTGCCCCTCCTGGCTGGGCCGGGATGTCCTGGGGTGTGTGTCCCGATGGCAGGAGCAGCCCCACACCAGCACCTGCACCCCAGAGTGGCAATCCAGCACAGCTCATCTCTGCGTCAGGTTAACGGTTGTACTTGATGATCCTGAGGGTCTTTTCTAACCAAAATGATTCTACGACTTCCTCTCTGGAATGTGTGCAAGGTGTCCAAGACCTGAAGTGCACCTGGGAGTGATTTTGCAGTTTGCAACCTGATGAAAACCTGGTTTGTTTATTTGGTGGTGGGGCAGGGAGAGATGGGGGGATAGAAAGTGCTGGCACCGCTTCTCAGGGGAGAGCTTGGAGGGGTGAGGATTCCTCTCACTCTGTGTCTTGTCACTGAGAAACTCGAGTGACCAAACCCAAACAAATTATTGTTTGCAAAAGGCTCTGACTACAAAAGACCTGAGGGCTATTATTAACAGCTCAGAATGGATCTGCAACACAGCATCATGGAGCCAAAGGTCTTTCTCCCACCCAAGATGCCCAATGGTGTTGGGCTTGCAAAGAAAAAGGGTGCGAAAGGAACCTCATACTGTGGTGGGGACACTTAGTCTGGACCAACGATGCCATCATGTGTTCTCTGGTTCTGAAAAACTGACCTATTTCATTCTTGCCTGGGTAAGATTAGATGGCAGCATCTGTCTCGGTGAAGAGCCACGCCAAACCAAAGGCACAAAGCATCCCTCTAGGGACAGGTCTCACCAAAGTGTGATGTCCACCGCACATCTTGGCCACCAACGCTCCTGTTGACCCACCACGGTGAAAACAGGGCAGCTCTGGGTGTTCTTGCAGGACGGTTTCATTGCTGGCAAGTGCTCTAAATAAATTCAGCCCCTGGCTGTTCATTCTTCCCCACATCCACCTCCCAGTTCAGCTGTTGTAAGGTCAAGGTATAGACGCATCCCTGAAATGATCTGATAAAATCTGGTTGTCTCCAGCAGGAAACGCTTTACAAATCTGGACTGAATGACCCAGTCTGTGTTCTTATACAGGTTCACACTACAGAGCCTTTCTACACCGTCTGGCTCCTGGAGATGTCCAGGCAGAGCTCAACATCCCTCCCGAGCTCCTTAT
Organism: Patagioenas fasciata; assembly: GCF_037038585.1. NCBI lineage: Eukaryota > Metazoa > Chordata > Aves > Columbiformes > Columbidae > Patagioenas > Patagioenas fasciata. The sequence goes on along the minus strand of NC_092546.1, from coordinate 2,790,105 downwards.
CGATCTCTTTTGAGCCTCTGACCCTCACACCCCATCCCTTCTGTCATTTCTTGCCCTCAGAAATGTTGTCTCCTCCTATTTCCTTTTTCCCCTTGCTCTTTCCCTTCCTGGACAAAAGGTTTCTCCAAGCAGGTGATGTCCTCAGTAACACCCTCACAGCCTTCTCTGAGCCCAGGATTTGCAATGATAAGCAAGATCTGGCCCAACCTGGATCGTTAGGCAGTAAATCTGCTGATTTTGCCCAAGAAGAGATAAACCCCAAATCTCTCAGAGCTTTGCTGCACTATCAGGAAAAAGAGCAAAGAAAGCGAAGTGCAGGAGCGCTGACTTGTAATGAACACGGGAACATCATGTGCATGTCTGGAAATGCATCTAAAAGGCCATTTTTCTCATTTGAAAATTATTCTTCTAAGCTGTTCTTGAAAACCAACCCATCATAATGGAAAATAACTTACAAAAAGCTTGCAGGCTGCTGGAGCAGATCCTTGTGCTGCCTGCGAAACCCCGAGCCTGCCTTTTACAAGCGAAAATGAATGGAACTGTTATATGAAAATGTGTGGAGCTGGATTCTTTGTGTCAAGCACAGGTGGTTGAATCATTTAATAAATGAATAAATGTTCGTTTCAAGCTATGACTGACTTTCTCCAGCTACGCTGCTGTTTGCAAGCAGCTAATGAGATTTGGGATCAGCTCAAGCTCAGTGTCTTGCTGTTTCAGCTGCAAAAACTACAGGAGATTATTCAAATGCAATAAAAAGGTGTTTACTTTAGTAAAAAGGGAGGGAAAAGGGATGGGAATATATCACGGCTGCCACCATAAAGTTACCACATACGCAGTGCCGGTGCCCCGTGATATATGAGACACTGTGGTCATTTCCAGCCTAAACATCTGAGAGGTGGCAGTGACAATCTCTTCTGCTCTCTCCCGATGCTGTTTGTGCTTTAGGGGTGGCCGCATTATTTACTAATTCTCAGTTTTCCGAACTATTTGTTTGATTTATGTCACAGGATGTAAATCGCGGGTATAAACTACCCCGCGCTCTCAAAAGATGCGCTAAAACCCCCTCAAACGATAGAAGCGGAGGTTGCAAAATACGGATCCCGGGGCAGCAACACCCCGATGGTAACGGTGCGTTTTGCCAGAGAAAATATTGTCTGTCCCAAAATGTGACAGCACACGAGCAGAATATATGAGCTCAGGGAAATGGCTGGAGCATGATGTATTGAGTTCAGATGCAGTCATAGCCCACTGCAGCTAACTAAGCTTCGGACTATTTTTAAATGTAGGCTTTCTAATTTTATTTGGTGCTCGTTTCTCGAAGCACTTGGTTTCAAGGAAAGTGGGGAAATGTCCATATGACTCATCCGACAGGCGTCACACCCTCTGGGTCTGGGAAACAGCGAGGAAAAGAATTTCATTCTCATTAAACTCTATCAGATTCCCAAACACGGTGACTCGTATGTTATACTTTACAACATTTTTCTTTCCGGAACTAGAACATGATTAATTTTCAGTCCAGGTTCTACGGATATAAAAGAATTTGGAAATGTTTGGGGGTTTTTTCTGTCTTAATTTCCAGGACTCCCAACAGAAAGCTGTACCTGACATTTCCCGTTGCACTAACAATGATCTTTGCCTTTTCTGTTGTAGTTTCTCTTTACAAATCCTTGCATATTTGCCTTTCTAAAAGTGAATGAACTTTCCAAACAAGCAGACAAACCCTGGGATTCATTCTGACAAAAGTGAAGTGACCCCACTGAGAGCAAGTAAACAGAAAGCTGATCTATTTATCACAGAAACTGTTGTCTGTAACAAAGAGAAACGGACCATCAAATATTTACAAGGCTTGAAAAGGAATTTTGATGTGTTAAACATGCAAGATTCACTCCAGGCTCTGTAGTCTGGAACAGGAGAGCTTGGCAGCCTGGGGGAAGCTTGTCTGGAGTGATGCCAGTTTGGGGAAGTTTTGGAAATACAGACACCCTGAGCGTGGGGTGAACAGGGACGGAGCCAGTGGAGCGGCACCCAGCAGCCCCATCGAGCCCTTCAGTCTGCAGGATGGGGAATTTACACTGAAACCTTGGCCAGAGAGGTGGTGGCTGAACCATCCCTGGAGACATCCCAGGCCAGGCTGGACGGGGCTCTGAGCAACCTGAGCTGGTGAAGATGTCCCTGTCATGGCAGGGGTGGCACTGGGGGAGCTGGGAAGGTCCCTTCAACACAAACCATTCTGTGATTCTCTGATCCTTCCTCAAACACATTGCAACCCCAGCCAGACACCTTCCACCCCAGTCCTCCTCCTCATGTCCTCATGTCCCTTGTCAAACATTTCAAGCACTGAGGCACCTGCAGTCCAAGTTACAGAGATGGAGGAAGCTCTGAACTGCAACCACATCAAAACCTGTGACTGGGACAGATGGCAGCAGCCACTGCGTGTGAAAGGACAGCACACACAAAAGAGCATTTTCCAGCTATTGCAGGAGCAATCCAGAATGTCAGGGGCTGAAGGGACCTGGAAAGCTCATCCAGTGCAATCCCCCCATGGAGCAGGAACACCCAGCTGAGGTTCCACAGGAAGGGGTCCAGGCGGGTTTGAATGTCTGCAGAGAAGGAGACTCCACAGCCTCCCTGGGCAGCCTGGGCCAGGCTCTGACACCCTCACCCCAAACAAGTTTCTTCTCAAATTTCAGTGGAACCTCCCGTTTTCCAGTTTGAACCCCTTGTCCTATCACTGGTTGTCACCCAGAAGAGCCTGGCTCCATCCTCCTGACACTGCCCCTTTCCATCTTGATCCCCAGGAATGAGTCCCCCCTCAGTCTCCTCTTCTCCAGCTCCAGAGCCCCAGCTCCCTCAGCCTCTCCTCACACGGGAGATGCTCCACTCCCTTCAGCATCTTTGTTGATGTGGTCCTGAGATCTGTATAGTTCCTTACCAATGCAGCGCGATCCATCGGGGCTGGTCATGAAGCCGCGTGGACAGGTGCACACGTAGCTGCCCGCGGTGTTGGTGCATTCGCCGCCGTCACACACACCGGAGATCGCGCCACACTCATCCACATCTAGGAAATAGAAAAACAACAGTGTTTTTGTCTCCATGCGAAGCATCTCCTCTCCTACCTGCAGTGTGGGTCTGGGATCAGATTTGGGATCTCAGGGGACAGCAGCTGGTGTTACAGGTTGTGATGGGACACTTGAGGCCGTAATTCAGCTCTGAGCAATGAATCAAGCGACCTGTGTGTGGGCACTTGGCTCTCAGGACTCTGGGTGCAGGGTTGCAGGTTTTGTTTCTATTACCAACTGAAATCTGTTTCAGAAACTGAGATGGAATTAAAATCCAACCTCTAATTAATCCACCCAAAGCAGCTGGTTGGTGGTCATGGTCCAGGTGCTGGTAAAAGGCAGAAGGAATATTTGCCAGATAGTTTGTACAATGGCAAAAAAAGTCTTGGCAATTGGTAAAATAAATTATTTCTTTATACCTTTATTTATTGTGTTTTAAATCTATCATGCTGCTGTGAATGGATAAGGAAATTTTTATACTGCAATTGCCTGGGGCTGGCAGGAAAGTAATGAAAAGGAACTGGTCAAACTCTGCTCCTCCGAGGGGATTTTTCCAATGTGAACAGCACGGTTTGATGGCATTAGCATGTGTGGGGGTTGGAGCTGCTGCAGGGCAAAAACTAATCTGAAAGACAACAAAAAAATGCAGAACAGCACAGGCCTCTCATCTGGGAGCAGGGATGGAGGATGACTTGGGGAGAGCTCATCCAGCAGAATCCCAGAATGTGAGGGGTTGGAAGGGACCTGGAAAGCTCATCCAGTGCAATCCCCCCATGGAGCAGGAACACCCAGCTGAGGTTCCACAGGAAGGGGTCCAGGCGGGTTTGAATGTCTGCAGAGAAGGAGACTCCACAACCTCCCTGGGCAGCCTGGGCCAGGCTCTGCCATCCTCACCCCCAACAAGTTTCTTCTCAAATTTCAGTGGAACCTCCTGTGTTCCAGTTTGCACCCATTGCCCCTTGTCCTGTCACTGGTTGTCACCCAGAAGAGCCTGGCTCCATCCTCCTGACACCCACCCTTTCTATATCTGTAAACATGAATGAGAATGCAGAGGTGCAGGCAGCACACAGCCATGGGAAAGAGGCACATGAACCCACCCATTGGGACCAAGAGAAATCTGTGCTGGGACCCGCAGACCTGGCTGTGATGATGGAAATGAGCTGCAAGGGCAGGTCGGAGACATTTCTGTAACAAACAGGTGTGGGCTGTGTGTACCCAGTGTGAAACTGAGAAAAACTGGAGTTAGGAAGGAGATGTGTGAGTGCAATCGCACAGTGCCATGCAGTGGCTGGCGATGCTAGTGCAGCCCTGCAGATGGAGGGGAGAAATGCACAGGATGGTGTTGAGAGCACAGTGCTCTGCAGTCCCCAAAAGAGAAGGTGAAAACCGAAGCTGAAACGTTATAAATGCAGAATGGAATGAAGCAGACAGACTTACACCAATCTTAAATAATCTTTGGCCTACCTACCCAGAGATATGGCTAGTTCTCCAAGGCCTGGGATGGAGAGATTCAGACTAGACATAAAGAAGGAATTTTTGACACTGAAGATGGTGAGACCCTGGCCCAGGTTGGCCAGAAAGCTCAGCGACAGACCCTGACAATGTACATGTTGAAATGAGCTGAGCTCCATTTTGAAGTAAGGCTTACGGTACTGATCGAGACCGAAATAATCTCCAGTCTCTCCTCCTCGCTCGCACAACCTGTTACAAACAATTCCTGAAGGAACAAGTGAAATCTCGATTTCAACGTGCACAAAATTAAGCTCAAGTGCGCAGGGCAGGTTATATGCTCATCTATCAAGATGGGAAGACGCATTTCTGGCTTCTTAGGAGCTCTGAAATCCAGCTTTCAGCTAGCCGAAGATTCGAGCCGCCTTTTGCAAGCAGCAGAGCTGTCGCCTCTGTCCTTGCAAAGCTGCTTTGATGCCCAGAGCCCCCACAGCAGACAGACAGGACTGGAAACCTCCACAGGCAGCAATGCAAATCTCCAGAAAACACTTCCCCCACCTGGGCCCCTGCAGCCAAAAGAGATTTTATCACTACAGCCTGCCCTGTCCTTTAATTACAGGCCTGTGTTTGGTTACAATTTGCAGAGCACTGGAAGGGAAAGAGCTTTATGAAGCAAAAGCTGGTTGTGCTATTAGATATAAGAGCTTAAAACTTGTGCACAGCTCTCCTGGTTTGTTGTATCGGAGGTCTGGAGGCCAGCTGACGGGCAGGCATCTCCCATACTCGGGACGTAGCCTGAGTCATCCAAGAAAAAGCAGACAATTCGTGGGGGCAGCAACTGCATTCCATTCTTAAGGAAAAACAGAGTTAATTCAAAAGGTTAAATCAAATTTCAGCTTTTTTTTCCCCTTGAAAATCGCGGCTCAGACAAGAGCAGCGTTCACAACCCGAGAAACGGGGAAAATAAAGCCAGAATTTCTCAAGACTCCTCGCACATCCTGTACTTTGAGAAACCGAGCTCTGCGTTCTGTTGTTGTTTCAGTTCCTCCCCACCGCATTTGCCGCCTTTATTTTCTCTTTGTAAAGCGTCTCGTAGTTTTGATTCATTCAGAGCTGAAGCCCACGGAGAGCTGGACACAGCGGGACGGGTTTGTACACCTCTCATTAACACCAGCCCCGGGTAGGGAACTCTTCCAACTCCAACCTGGCTACTTCACAACTTTTCCAACTCTCTGTTAAAAATTAAAGCAATATTCTGTGAGCTCTGCTCTTCAGACAATGGCAGAATTCAATGCAAACGTTGATTTTGGACCTGGTCTCCAGCTCGCTGGGTTGGAGTTGGCCTGATCGCTAAGGCTGAAAACACTGGAAGCCAAAGGCTACAAGAGCTTCGGGAAGAGAGAGTTGCCTGCAAAGCCCATCCGAAATGGGTGCCCACAGACATGTTGAAACCCCAACCTTTCCATCTATTAAAGAAAACACAGGGATTGATGGAGAAAATCTCTGTGTGTCAAGTAGCAGAGGTCAGGCCTCATCGGCCGCCCGGGCCTGCCCTTCCAGCGAGCACAAAGAAACCACAGAGGAGGGGAACGGAACCCTCCAAACCACACCAAATCCATGGAAATGAGCTTTTAATGCATGCAAACAATGGGCTCTTCTGTGGACGTTTTGTAAGCAAGCTGAAAACACGCTAATAAAACGGCTATCGTGTTCCATTTGTGAGGAAAGTGGGCCAGACTACCCGCTTCGCTCATGGAAAACGCAGGAAAGCTCCTCCCAATTCAGAAACATGTAGGAGATTCAACTGAATAGAAAAAGAACCTTGTCTTCTATAGAAAATTAGGGATTTTGTGCGGTGGTGACAAAAGACCAGCCTGTAGGGACATAAGTACTATCTAATATGCCACCCTGTAAATGCTAAGTACAAAGAGGTGAATAAAAAGAGTTGAGATTCATAATTAAACGATATTTTCTCTCTTGGCAGAATCTCCTGGAGATGCCAAAGTCTCAACAAGGATCTACCCCAGACAGATCTGAGCGGAGCTTGTTGCACAAAGCCTGCGCTGCCTTTCACTCCCTTGCCTGGTGATTTCCATGTCCTTTTCATCTTGTATGTTATCATCCTGAAACAATTTTGGATGTGAGACACTTATTCCTTTTGGGGCACTGGAAAGCATCCTGGGTGAGATACTGGCATTACGTACTTCACTGATAACGGAGCTGGCTTAGCGCTTTGTTACGCAGTAGAGAAAGGGCTATTAAGAAAAATAAGTTAAACTATTGGCAGAGAACCACTAGAATTATGGAAAGAAAAGCTTTATCCAGCCGGTGATTCCACCCTTAAGAACACACCGTGGAATTGTTCCCTTAAGCGTAATTCTTATGGTTGCTTCTTGGATAATGCCACTCTGTGTAACAACCGTCGGCCCTCTAAGATTTATTGATAAAGGTCTTTGTAGCAGGAAAACGCGTCTGATTTCAGCTTTGATGTTTCCTTTCTTCGTTTCGCACTGTGATTGCCGGGAGCGCTTTCTTGTGTCCTCCTCAACAATTCGTGTCTTCCAGCAGTGCCAAGAAGTCAGCTGGGTATAAAACCGCCCTTCTTTTGCTGCTCACACACTTCTCATCCCCCTGCAAACCCCAGCGGATCCTGCGGTTTTCCAGTCCCCCCGTAAAACAAGCGTATTAGCTGTCGATTTAGCCCTAAGCCAACAACATCTGCCCTCCTTGCTCATCTTTTCACACAAACACGATATAAACGCAAAAATCCTTTGGCATTTGCAAAGCTGGTTATGTTTGCAGCCTTCCCCTTCGCTACCCTCGATCCATCCCTCCCCACCGCTGCGTTTCGTGGATCTTGCAGACAGTGAGCAGGCAACTATTTGTGCCAGGAATTTCTCATTATATGTTGCACAGCTCCAAGCTCAGGAACTCTTGATCCCTCAAGCTCCCCTCAGATTACAACGAACAAGGGCATAAAATAAGCCACTATTTGAAAGTGTCACATTCACTAGAGATGAGCTGCAGAAATAACTGAGGAATGCAGCAACCGTGGACGTGGAGGATATTTAGGTCCAAATCCAAACACGATGTCGTGCGCACGTTTTTGTGTGTTGTGGATGGAAAAAGGACGCCGTTTTCCTTCTGGCGTTGACCAAAATTCATCCAGCGTATCCAGTTGCAGCCCCTCCATTATCAGCACAGAAGATCTCGCGTAAGAAAAGCATCTTCATTCTTCAGGGATTCAGGGACTGAAAACGGAGCCTGAACACCAGGTGCCATTTGTGTTAAGAGATAACTATCACTATGGGAAACAAACAACATTATCTCTACTCCTGCCTATTCCCACCAATAAACAGCCCAGGGAAGATTAGTGGTACATGCTGCTGTGTTAATGAGGGAGACGTCATTAATCAGCAGACACAGTGACACGAGCTCTGACCTTTGGCTCAAACGCAATCCCATCTGCTGACTTCACTCCCTCTTCTGAGCGAAAAATACAAGCTCCTGGGAATTAGGGAAGAATTTAACATCCACATTTAATCTAGTTTTAGTATTTCCTGGATGCTAGGCTTGGATAAGGCATCTGAAAACAAGAGGAAACCGTCTCCTTTTCCTACAGTAAGATGGTGTCAGCGCAAGCTGAGAAATCCCTCCTTTCACCAGCTATAAAGTTAGTGCAAACACACTCAACAAGAGAACTCCTGCAGCTCCGAGGTTTTAGGCTTGGAGCACACCTGCTTGTGGTCATTATTTTGATTAAAACCCTTGGCTGAGTGAGGAGGTTACGTGGACCGATTCCAGCAACTTTGGCAGTACAGATAATTTCAGCAAATCAGGAATTTGGTGTTGTATCAGCATCAGGTGTCCCCTTCACCTCCCGACTGCCTGGTGGGGACACGCTGGTGATTCACGTCTGGGAAACAAGACGTCGAAAACAACCAGTTTAGAGCAAGCCTCATGTTTATGTCATTCCCACAGAAGGACCCATAGGTCAGTAAATCACAGCAAAGGAAAGCATCCTCTTTTGGTGGTCTCCTTAGCAACTGAGGCAAGATAAGTGATGGAACAGACACTGAGGATGCTGGAGATGTCTCTTTTTATGGCCATCCAGGAAGGAGAGTGAAAGGAAACTGTTTATGGCCACATCACGCTGCTTTTGCAGGCGTTCTGGGAAGCGGGGACCCACACAGAGGCCCCTCGCATCTGGATGACAGATTCAGACAATGGATTGTTTTTAATCTTGGTATATAGGAGATTCCAGCTAAACTGATTTCATATGTGCTTTGCCTGGTCCCCAGCCAGCACGGGTGAGGCAGAGCAAGGCGAGAGTCAATTTTTGTGTCCTGAGGTTAGGCCCATGGCTCTAGTGCAGTCCAGCCTTAGCCTGCTGGCCGGCCAAATTGCACGGGGCATCCCTGGGTACGGAGAACCAGTTCTTCACCCAAAATGCACATAAAAAGGCTTGTTTGGATTCTACTTCTTCCAAGTCCTTGGATGGCAGAGCACTGCAAGAAACCCTTCTGTTAACATTTTAGAAAGCGTCCTGGCATCCCGCCGAGGAAGATCCACAGGCACAGAGATCTTCTCAACATAACGTCCATCCACCACGAGAAGGATTAACCTCTGTAGTGGGTGTCTCACTTTGGAAGAGTGGGCTGAACACAGGTCACACACTGACACAGAGACTACTGCAATCATCCCAGCAAGGGATAAGTCCAGATTGCAGGGGGTGGAGGAGCAGAGATGCTCCTTTCCCCAAGAACTGACTGTTGGGAGAAACCCCACGGGACGACACGTGCTGTCAAAACCCCGGTGCCATGGGGTGGGTTGCTGTGATGCTGACTCCTTTAAGAGCTTTATCTGTGTAACTTTGCCACCTGGAAACAAATTCCAGGTTAAACGTCTGGATTCCAGCGCATTCATCATCTCTTGTCTTGGTTACAACAGAGCCTTGGAGCAGAATGAAAGGGGAGTTTCTGAAGCTCAGTAAGGTGGGATGCAGTCACACCAGCGCAACAAACATGTTTTATCCCTAAAATGGCAAACACACGCCAGCCGGGTTTCATTAGGGTATGTGGGAAAGAGCTTTAACAACCAAGGCAGGAAAAGTTTAATGCTGTTTTCCTTTTCATTTGCCAGATGTTTGGAATAGACAGCAAATGTTTATTCCCCTACTTCTGAGAGGTGCAGCCTGCCTGGCAAGGTGTGTGTCTGGCCCATGAGAACCACTACAAAACACTTGGGGAGAGCGTGTTGTCCCTAGAGAGCTCTGCACACCCTTGGAGACACGTCGAGTGGTGATAAAGGAGATGCTGAGACTGGATATTAAGGAACCGGAGACAGACTCATGAAGAGGGCTCAGACTGGTGGCACTGTGAAGTTTTAACAGAATGCATCATCCTGCCTGTGCTACAGAAATGCGTGCCTTACACCATGGACCAGACATTGCCTCTCATTATCTGAGTCCTGAATTCAAGGAAAACAGCAGATCAACTTATCCCAAGTCCACTTTCCAACATGCCTCGACGCTTGCAGTACTCCCTCCTACCTGGACGCTGGGATCAAAGCTGGCATAGGAGCAACTTCCCACCTCAACTTTGCCAGCCTTGAAGATACCCCGTGAGCAGAATAATTCTCAAGTTTTTAAATACTCTCAGAGTATATCTGGCAATGGGAGATTCTCCAGTTTACAGATACCATTGTGCTCTCGCAGCGTATCCAGGCACACCGTGCTGAGCAGTCTGGCAAAGCCGCGCACAAGTCTGCGCTCTTACCTTCGCATCTGTGGCTGGTCTCGCTCTGCTTGTGTCCCGCGGGGCATTTGCACTCGTAAGAACCCACCGTGTTGATGCAGTTGCCACCTTGGCAGAGGCCGGGAATGGCTTGACATTCATCCACATCTACAGGAAGAAGATTAAAGACGTTAGAAAGTACAACCACTGCGACAAGACCATGAAACGCAGGTTACAATAGACAGCAAGAGAGTTCTCCTCTTCAGCCTTCTCAGTTTTACCCTATAGACACTGGCCAGTGTGGGATTTGGGCTGCAATTTTGGCTTTTGATTGTGGCATTTAAAGGCTGAAATTAGACGCAGAAAGGAATTCAGGCAACTCTACATGGAGATCAGTGGGGAGAAGCAACAGCGACTCCAGAAAGGCTGAGAACGGGATTTGCTGATGGAACTCTGTGGACCATCCTGCTGTTTTTGCTTGAGTGCCCTAGACATTCTCCTAAGCATGTGACTGACACACATCTTAATTGCTTGTGTGATATCAAAGGAGCTACAACTTCTGTTTTGAACTAACAATAGCATTTACAGAGCACCGATACAAGTGCTGATCGTGTTCCAGTGCTGGGACAGAAGCTCCAACAACAACGGCAGTGTAGAATGAGGGTATATGGAAGGCTGTAGCTTAGTTTTAAACCTGGAGAAACACCAGCCTGATTCGCTACATCTTGTGGGATGGAGGAATGTCAACGGAGAACCACAGCATGGCCAGAATCTTTAAGAGATCATGGGTGATCCCGTAAGAGACCCATGGTGATGCTCTGGAACATACAATGATGGATTTAGTGAAGTTTACACAGAGAATTGTTCTCTGTACTGGGGCTCCTGGCAGTCATTCATCGCCCACCCTTCCAGCGCACATCAGGATGGACAAGGGAACACCCTCGAGATGCATTTACCTTGGCAGGCTCCAGTACGGATGTTGGGGATGAAACCTCGGCGGCAGGGGTGAGGCTGGGCAGGGCACATCTCGCACGGGTGACCCCAGGCCCGTCCGATGGTGGCACAACACATGGTCTTGGTGCAGACGATCCCGCTGAGCTGGCCCTGGCACATCTGGTTATTGACTTGGCTAAAGCAGGGACCGGTACGGTAGTCTGAGGGAGAACAAGAACATCCACAGGTTAGATCGAGACACGAACACAAAGTTTTCTGTCTGACACACAGAGTGTCTATTTCCTTCCTTCAAAGTCAACAAATTTTGGGGAAAATTCATGAAAAGAACCGTAAATGAACATCAAGCTGGAGGTGGTGACCTCCTTTCTGCTGTGTGCTTCACGTGCTCATCTAGAGGTTCTCCAAGCCAGCTCTTCATAGTGTCCCTCAGGCTCATCCCATGAACTATACCTATTGTAGTAATATGCCTTGAGTCGCTCTCTTTAAAGACCGGTCCTACAACAAACTCAAAATACGAAACATCAAGGCAAGGGGCAATGTCAAGGCTGCAAGTTCACCTGTTCTGTGGAAGCACCGGGGTCAGCAAAGCCGTCAAACTTCATTTTAGCTCGGGGCAAAGGTACATATGGAGCTGATGTGATACACGCATCTCACGGACAGCCTTAGGGCCTAAGAGTCCATGTCATGTATACATATAGGATGATGGAAATACCTTCCTGCCCATCGCTTCGGCTTGGCTGGCGGAGGAAGAGCCCTAGATCTTGCCCACAAAACATTCTGGGAGAGAAATTCCAAACCTTTCTCCACGATGTCTACTGTAAATCCCACAAAGGGACTTCCTGCAGAAATACCCCTCATTGGGATTAATTGCTTTGGTTTAACTCCTAAGGGTCTCCTGGCAATTATTCCTGGATCTTTAAAGCCCAGATACGGCAGAAACAGCCAGCCTGCTTCTCATTCCCAACAGGATCCTCCTAACCCTTAAAACCAAAGAGATTTTGAAGGGCTTGTTTGCACTAAGGAATGTGGTTTTGCCACTGTCTGGGCTCTTGTGACCCTTGATTTGGGATATTAGCACAGCAGGCATCCATCAGGAAACAAAACTCTTAAACAAGATGTTTTTTCCTTCTACTGGGAATAGATGAGTGCGTACAAGTGTTTGATCTGTGGCTGGAAAAAGGACCTTTAACCATGTTATTGTCAGACCAGAAAATTCCACGTTAACTGTCTAAGGCAGTTAGGTGTTGGTCAAATAGCTGTTATTTCAAATAGTCTGGCTGAGATTTGCGAAATTGCTTAGAGAATTTTGATGTTGGAGAGCCCAGTAATTAGTAACTGCCTGTGAACCCAAATACCTAGATTAGCCCCCAGCTGTCTCTGCAGTGAAATGTTTGAATTTGACATGCAAAGCAACAAAAATCTTGTGTGGAGGGTGGTTATACCTAAAATGTGATCCATGGGCAGCACCGGCACCCACATCTAATCACAGCTCTGTTTCCAGAAATGTCTTAATATTATTAATAATATTAATATTATTATCAATGGTATTGATAATAATAACATAATAATGTAATTTTATATTATTATTGTTATTACTGATATATAGATGCTCAACAAAGCAAAGCTCCACTTCTTGGCCTGCAAGTTCTCAGATACAAATCTTGCACCCACGATCTTTGCAATCAGCTCCCTTCTATTTAAACCCTGACACGCATGTGCGAAGAATAAAAAGCAAGGAAAAGCATCAAATAAGTGGATTGAGACAGAAAACTTTCCTCACCAAGTGCTGAATAAAAGCTGTGTGAGGTTCGTCTATGTTATAATCACAGAATGGACTGGGTTGGAAAAGCCCTCAGAGCTCATCCAGTCCAAGCCTTGGTCCAACTCCAGCCCATTGACCAGATCATGGCACTAAGTGCCATGGCCAACCTCAGTTTCAGAATCCCCAGGGCCGGTGAGTCCAGCACCTCCCTGGGCAGCCATTCCAATGCTGACCACTCTCTCTGCACAGAATTGCTTTCTCATCTCCAGCCTCAATTTCCCCCGGCAGAGTTGAAGCCCATGCCCCCTTGTCCTATTGCTGAGTGCCTGGGAGAAGAGCCCAATCCCCCCTGGCTAGAACTGCCCTTCAGGTCGTTCTAGAGAGTGCTGAGCTCAGCTCTAAGCCTCCTCTTCTCCAGACTGAACAAGCCCAGCTCCCTCAGCCTCTCCCCATAGGGCTTGTGTTCAAGTCCCTTCCCCAGTCTTGTTGCTCTTCTCTGGACCCGCTCCAGCACTTCAATCTCTTTCCTGAGCTGAGGGGCCCAGAACTGAACACAACACTCCAGGTGTGGCCTCCCCAGTGCAGAGCACAGGGGAAGGATCACTGCCCTTGTCCTGCTGACCACGCTGGTTTGGATACAGGACAGGACACCATTGGCCTTCTTGGCCACCTGGGCACACCGTTGGCTCCTGTTGAGCTTCCTGTCCATTGGTCCCCCCAGGTCCCTTTCTGCCTGACTGCTCTCCAGCCACTCTGTGCCAGCCTGGAGCGCTGCAGGGGTTGTTGTGGCCAAAGTGCAGGACCCGGCACTTGGCCTTGTTGAACTTCATCCCATTGGAATCGGCCCCTTTTTCCAGTCTATCCAGATCCCTCTGCAGAGCCCTCCTGCCTTCCAGCAGGTCCACACTCCTTCCCAATTTGGTGTCATCAGCAACTGTGATGATGATGGTCTCAATCCCAATCCCACCTGGCACCAGGGTAACCATAAGCTACATGGAAACCACACAAGAAATCCTCCTCTATGTCTGGGAAATAATCAATTAGTACAATAATTGTTTATTTCCAGCTTAATGCTCCTTCTGATTTGTATTTCTTGAGCGGCTGGGAGCACAGTCATATTATAAATTAATGCTGATAAAAGTGTCAAAGGAAGTTTGGTCTGTGGATGTCATTGAGAGGCAAAGAGCAAGAGGGATTTGGGAGAAAAAAATGTAAAAGGGCAATTATATTGAATTTACATTGGTGTAAAGCTGACATGATCTCATAAAAACGTCTTTGTTTGGAAAGCAGAACAGAAATATGTGCTATGTTTGCAATGCTGAGTTACCAAATAATCACCTTTTGGGTTTTGACCCCAATTTTAACAAGATACCAAAGCACATGGTCCTCATTAATGCCTCCTGTCACGCCAAGTGCAAGGCTTTAGTTTGTTCTAGTTCACTTCTAGAAAAGAAACCAACAAAATCTGAGTTGTTTGCTCACTTGTTTTTTGGGTTCTTTTGGTCTTTTAAACTGAGAGGTTCTAGCTCAAATTTTCAACCTTGAGGAAGCAGCTGAGCAGAGCTCTTCATCACCACACAAACGATTTACATCTTCTCTACAATCAAGCCCAAAGAACTACGAAATAAATTGCTTTGTGATCGTATGTCAGTGGAGAAATCAACTCCACAAAGACAAAAAGACTAACGGACTGTACTGAAGTATTAGGAGAGGAATAAAGAGCAAATGAGAGCATCACCACTAAACTCACGGTTTGCTTCCATCCTTCCAAAACTCCAAAAGCAGAATTGGGAAAGGAGCAAAAAAGGGCAACAAGGGTGATGTTAATAAAAAGTGATAATAAAAGGTGTGGGAAAATGGCTGGAGGGAGACCTGATAGCAGGGTGCAAAATTCAGAGTGGCTTAAGTAGAAACAGACTTGCAAAGCCAGGACCAGGAGGTGTCACAGGCAGATAAGAAGTGATGCTGGCTTAAGATAAATGGAGGAAAGTGCTTTGGTTTGGGGTTTTTTTCAGGCAATGGGTTAAGGGGAATTCTTCTAACAGAGGATGTTGTGAATTGTCAAAAATCAAGGTACAGTTTCTTGGAGCCCAGGACAGAGAAGGATCATATAGGATTGCCCTGTTCCTATACTATTCCCTAGACACTTATGGATGCTGCCAAAGCTTCGAGGCACAAAATCACCCTAGGCAAGAGCTGTGAATCCACTCTTACCACTCTGCAAGCCATCCGGACAGTTATTCTAAATGTTCGAGTTGGTTTTGGTTCAGGATTGTGCTCCAGCATCGTTTCAGCTGGAGCCTCTGCGTTCCGTAACTGTGGTTTGGTGGCCTGCAGGTTGGTCAGGACAGTGAAATATCATCCATTTTATGAGCTGTTCTGAAGCGTTGTTACCTCCAGGACAATGTAGAAACACCTAATAAAGAGGGTTTGGTTCCCCTTTCCTTAGTCAAAAGGAGCGTGGAGGATAACGCGTGTCTGCTGTCACTGCGGTGTGTAGGTACGAAGGGCTCTGGTTGACTTAGAAGGTCATAAATATAATACAAATGTATAACCCAAAATTGAGGCACGGCAGCACTAGACATATAGAAAAGGGGTAAATTTGTACCTTCCACATCATCGTGTTTCCACAGCAAGAATTCCTTGAGATTGATAATGAATGTGCGACTGTAAGGAGAACACCCTCTTTTAAACAAATAATTGACAAAAATAGATTTTCATATGTAGATTACTTCTTTGGAGCGAATGAAGCCAAGGAAATTGCAGTCTGGAGTCCAGAAAGCCTGGCTGCACTCCAGCTCCCATCTGTTGCTAATTTTAATGGTGAAATTATTAAATTTTTAATGAGGCACCAAGCAAAATTTATTAAGGAAATATGCACACTTAGGAGATGTCTAAATCCCTTTCACAGTCCATGCATGGGATCCCATCTTCCAGGAACCCTGTCGCAGGTACTTGTCCTTCAGAAGTTTGGTCTTTGCTTGTACTTTTCTTGGAAAAACAGAGAAAAAGTGTCTTCCTCACCAAAAGCTGAGATTTTATCCTGTTCCCTCTGTCGAGCTTACTCAGCCCTACAATAACAGTGTCCAGTGGTAGGATCTGGATCAGTTCCACCTTTCCATCTGCAGGTAAAGTTCTCATTAAAGAGACTGCAAGAAATAGTGGATCAGGCTTTATTTTGGGAATCTGTCAGAATCTTTCCACCTCTACAGAAGAGATTTTTAACACAGCAGGGCCACATGTATCTGGTCCTTTACCGATCACTTGGAGCTGCGAAACATGGCAGCTCACTGCGGGACTTAACCTCCCCAAAAACAGTTTTGCAAACGGAAAACTCAGCATAGGACAGACATGAGCATCTCTCACAGCATCTGTCACCAGCCTCATCCATGCACTGATCTTCTTCCTTTCCTTTCCTTTCCTTTCCTTTCCTTTCCTTTCCTTTCCTTTCCTTTCCTTTCCTTTCCTTTCCTTTCCTTTCCTTTCCTTTCCTTTCCTTTCCCTTCACTTTCCCTTCACTTTCCCTTCACTTTCCCTTCACTTTCCCTTCACTTTCCCTTCACTTTCCCTTCACTTTCCCTTCCCTTCACTTTCCCTTCCTCTTCCCCTTCCCGTTTCCCTTCCCCTTCCCATTTCCCTTCCCATTTTCCTTTCCCCTGTCCGTCCTTTCCCCTTCCCCTGTCCTTCCCTTTCCCTTCCCCTGTCCTTCCCTTTCCTTTCTCTTTCCTTTCCCCTCCCCTTCCCTTTCCTTTCCCCCTCCCTTCCTTCCTTCCCCTCCTTCCTCTCCTTCTTTCTTGTCTTTCTCTTCTTCCTTTCCTTCCTTTCCTTTCCTTTCCTTTCCTTTCCTTTCCTTTCCTTTCCTTTCCTTTCCTTTCCTTTCCTTTCCTTTCCTTTCCTTTCCTTTCCTTTCCTTTCCTTTCCTTTCCTTTCCTTTCCTTTCCTTTCCTTTCCTTTCCTTTCCTTTCCTTCCCTTCCCTTCCCTTCCCTTCCCTTCCCTTCCCTTCCCTTTCCCTTCCCTTTCCCTTTCCTCTTCCTTTCCTCTTCCTTTCCCTATTAATTTGCAGGCAGACTGTGCCTGGCACACCCCACCTGCAGATTTCTTATCGCCGCAGCGTTAGATTCGGTTACTACCCGTGCCCACTTGCCTCGAGCAGCCAGCGAGGACGGCAAGCGCTCCAATTGCAAAAGGCACCAAGGAACCAGCCCGGAAGCATCGAGGTGTTCGCATTCATCACCAGAAATCTGACTCCTTGCCACGTTCTTTGTTTTCCAGCCCTCGCTGCCCCCACCCCACCGAGGCTTTGGAGCACCACCCTGGACTAGGGACTAGGCTGGGGCTCCAGCAAGTCTTACCAACCCAACCCTGCGGCCAACACAGGCCCCAGATGTGCTCAGAAGAGGAAGCGTCACAGGAATAGACCTCAGTCCCGGTTCCCATGTTTGGCCGGTTGTCACAGAGATCGTCAGGAATCCCCATGGCTAATGAGCGGTCATTCCTGACACTTCCAAGCCGCAAAGCCTTGGGGAGTTACTGGGTGGGATCTCTGCCATCACACATGCTCTCACGCTGAGCCGTGCTGTTGCACTTGCAAACGGCTTCCCGAAAACATCCCTGTAGGCATTTTTAACTCTCCTAATTAGTGTGTCTGGGATGGAAGTTGGGGTACGATTCACAGTTGCTGTGGACATCCACCTTCACCAACGGGCTGCATGGCGTCCTGCTTGAAGGGAAGGGACAATAAAGTGCATTAAGTGGGTTCAAGTACCTCTGGTTCAGCTGAACCAGCACAAACCCCATATTTTTGTGTGTGTTTTTCCCCAATTCCAGCACTTGGGGTGCTGAGCTGACCAGGGATGCTTCACCTACCCTACTTAACCCAAGCTCGCCTTGCCAGAACCTGTCTCAGCTCCTACAAGAGGTAATAAAGAATGATGCATGACTCTTTGCCAACCACGGCTCTAATTTATGCCAGAAATGCAGCTTGGTCTTGTTAAAAAAGAATAATCAGTTGCAGACTATTTAAAATTACCACTCCGAGGCTATCAAACATTTATGCACAGCAGTTGGAAGGCACAGGCTCTGCTGCTCAGTTTCTGCAATGCTAAATGAAAACGACAGAAATCTTTAGTAGGGAAAGCATCCCTGGGATATACAGCATCACTCAACGCTATTATTTTGCCTGGAAATGGCAATTTCAGCAACTCAGACTGATTTCTTCGAAAGAGATCTCAAACCAACCATTCCACAAACAAGCACATTTTTCAAATGGTGTGTAACACCTGAATGGCAACAGCATCTGAACCTGAGATATTTACAGCTTCATTTCCAATTTAAATTACTGCTTTGCTGCAGGAAACAAAACCAAACATCTAAGATTTTACTCCCTTTTAACTGGTTCTCGCTGTCCCTTTGGGAAAACCACTAGTTTTTGGCAAAGAAGCACTTTGTTTGAAGATTTTCACAAGAAAAAGGGGAGCTGAGCCCTCTTGTCTAACATCCATCTACACGGTGGAGTGTCACCAAGTAAATTACCGCTTGCATTGGGAATTCAGATCCCTGGGTAAAGATGCAAAAAAGCAGGAACAATTCCACTACTTTCCTTGCTATTTAAAACCACAATCCCAGAAACACGAATACGTCTTTCAGCCCATCCCTTCTCTGGCACCATTTGGCTGGAATCCCCTCGTGAGCCAAGCCATGGGCTGGGTGAATTCCTTCTTTACCAAATAAATAAGAGCAGCGAGGAAGAAGAGATTTCTTTTGCTTTGCTAAAAATCAGAATTCCTTCTCATAATAAACAATGCTTTCACTGAAGGCTTTTTCTTCAAACAGTGAGGACAAACGTTGCTTGTGAGTCCCCCTCGGGGGACCTCGCTGGGATGAGGTCACCATGACACAGGCCCCAGGCCTTGGCCTCCTTCCACATTGCTTTCCAAAGCTCCAGCGAGCCCGTCTAGGAAAGCGAGGAGAGTGGATATCAAGGCCGATATCTATTTTTCTCATTCCAATGAATGATTTCCATTTGCCCCCTGCCCAGGCCTTGCAATTCTGTCTATGTGGGACCTTCTGGGGTTTCTGGAGGGGAACAGGCAGTGGGAGCCGATGCAACAGAGCAAGGCACTAAGCCGGCAGATCCCTCTGCAAACGTTTACCCAGACACGTTCCCAAATTCTGTCTGCCTGTGATGGGAGTGTTCTCTAGAGCCCATGGCTGGCTGTGCCCTCTGGGACCTCCCGGGAAAGCCAATAACTTGCAAATTAAATGCTTAATAGGGAAATTCACACCCTGCTCAAAGGCCACAAACATAAGGGAAAGTAGAGGGTGTTTCAAAGACATGGACCAAATTTCAGAGACAACTTCAAATTGGGACCATCTTTTTGAAACACCCCAGGAACAGCACCCAAAAGCCACCGGCCGAACAACCAACGGAGACAATCCAACCACGATTATTTCTGCTGCGCCGAACGTGACCGCGGGGGTTTCACAGCCCCGACCGCGGGTCCGGGCACACAGCGAAGCTCTGGCTCCGCGGAGCCCCTCGGGCTGTGCCGGTACGTGACGGCTTCGGGGGAGGGGGGACGGTGGACGCGGGGAGAACAGCGCGAGGGTCTCCGTCAAGGGCTCCTTTCTCATGGAATACTTTCTCCACCTAGTCATTTCCTTACCTCATACAAACACAGCCACATTCCTGATGTTTAACTGTTTGGACTTTTGCAGAAAAGAAAAAGCTGGCTGGAGCAGTTTATAAGGCCAGACATTCCAAGTGCTGAAAAAACATATTCAAAGGAAACAGTAAAGGGAGAACTTTTTTAAGTTTTCCTGCCCTATTTTTACAGTTTCCTGTCAAAGCCTTAGCCTGATGAAACCTGAGATAGAGGTCCATGCACACTTCTCCTCCAAGGGTTCTCCACTCCAGCAGTATCTGAAGCACAAAGAGCACACACGGCTGACGCTCATGCATTGACCTCCGAAGGCGCAGCACCGAGCCTGTGACTGCGAGGTGACATTCCGCCACGCTGCTCACAGCCCTTGCAGAGAGAATCTCCAGATTTGGGTGAAATGTGAGACCGTGCATTCATCTTCATGCCACTTTTCTCCCACAAGGATCAGCAGGATCGACAACATCAGGATCTCTTTGCTCACGGACACCCCCCTCCAAAGGATGAGGGACTGAAAGCCACACGTCACTGCATCCAAGAGAGATGAAGGTCAGCAGATAAGATGGTCACCTCCTGCACAACGCAGGGCAGGCAATGAGGTGACAGCTGCAGTGACAAGAAGGTCCCAACCTGTGATGGTCTGGCCTCCTCAGCTCACTCGACTACAGCTGGCTCAAATTCTCCTGTCCTTCTTGGTGGCAACACAACACATATGGTTTGTCTATGGACAAGGTCAACTCATGCAAAGACCCACTTTGCAATGACTTTGCCAAATTCTATCTACCCAGGCTAAGAAGTTTTGGAGAACTCCAGTCAAAACAACTCCTGTCAGGTTAAGATAAATCTTGGGAATGCTACTTCCCTGAGGGTTTCTGGAGGAAGTTAATTCCAATTCCAGAGGCTGGTTCCTGTTGTGCACAGTGAACCTCTGAGCCACATGCTGAACAACAAGCAGAAAATGAAGATATTAAGTAGCTGTGTTTTGGGAGCCCTGACCACCCACTGGCAGGGGGAAAAGTAGCCTGTGATTGTCTCATTACAGATTGTACCATAAAGCCCACGGCCATGCAGGAAAATTATACATGCAGGATGCATCTACATCCCATCAGCGCTCCCAGCAGACTGCGACTGGCTTTCTGCAGAGGGAAATGTGGTTTTGCAGAACTATAATTATTGTGTCAAGGAAGCCTGTCTGCAGGAGGAAAATGGCAACCTACAGTTGAGTACGGAGTTGAGCTCCGCTCATGGTGACACTTCTGCCAGACCTTTCTGCATAAACACAGACAAGTTGTAGCAGTAGATGTCGGAGCTCTTTGGACTACAGTTCATTATCAAAATGCTTTTCCTACCAAATGCAGAGAAATGGGAGCTCACGCCTCACCTTCAGGGATTGGTCTCTTCTCCCAGGCACTCAGCAATAGGACAAGGGGGCATGGGCTTCAACTCTGCCAGGGGAAATTGAGGCTGGAGATGAGAAAGCAATTCTGTGCAGAGAGAGTGGTCAGCATTGGAATGGCTGCCCAGGGAGGTGCTGGACTCACCGGCCCTGGAGGTTTTGAAACTGAGATTGGCCATGGCACTTAGTGCCGTGATCTGGTCAATGGGCTGGAGTTTGACCAAGGCTTGGACTGGATGAGCTCTGAGGGCTTTTCCAACCCAGTCCATTCTGTGATTCAGCGGCGGGCCGAGGAGAAGGAACTCCATCACGTACCTCAGCTACGAGTTCTGCTTTATGTCTTAACATCTGGATCAGCAGAGCACTAGGAAAAATCAGCTGAACGGCTGCTTTCTAACGAGGATGAGAAATCTCTTTGTAAACAGAGTCTTTTGTTAAAAAATCTCATCTGGGGGGAAGAATCTTAACCCTGCCAATAGCATTCCTCAGTTCCACAGCGTGCGCGGACCTCAGGCACAGCCAGAGGTTATACGGAGGAGATATTTCTGCCAACCTGAACAAAAATTCTACTGGGCAGCTCAAATTAATGAATTTGATGTCTCTTCCTCTGAAATGCAAAATCTCAGATTAAAGACCAGAATTATCTCAGATATCATTGAATTTCCATTAACTATTTGCGGCCCCTTTCTCACTACCATGATGCATGTTCTTGCGTGCCTTGGCTCTGGGGGGGTTTCCAGCTGTAGGTATGAAATCATTAGTTATGGAATCAAATACATCTGTCTCCACTGATGACTGGACTAGGAGCAGCATTTTGAAGGTTCAGGGCTGTGACCTGGGGTGGACAGGAGTGAACAAAGGGACCACGTTGCCATTGGCTCCGTCCTACTACGTCTTTTTCAAGCACGCACAGGGATCAGACAAATCCCATGAGGTTGCTCCATTTCTCCTAAGCCTCCAAATAAGACTGGAAATTTGGGAAAAAATTAAAATCATTATGAAGAGGAAACAGAAAAGCTGAGACAAAGCCACTCATAATAACTCTTCTCAGGACTGGGGGTGGAGAGGCCTTAAAAGCAAGAGTAATATTCCCACCATCTGGGAATCAGAGCGGATTAAAGCGCAGTTTATGCTGAGACATGCGCTAGCATCCATCTGTATGGTACGAGATGGTGGTTTTGATCATGTATTCTGTTTATATATGGCTGGCCTGTCTGTCACGAGAAAAGCTACGGCTGGAGGGAACGCCAGAGATCATTCTGGATTCCTCTCTCCCTTCAGCAAGACTGAGAACAAGAGTCAAACCGAACCAATGTTTGTACAATTTGCTCCTAAACACCTACAGATATGAAAATTCACATCGTCCTTACACAATTCTTCTAGTGCTTAAATACACCAGGACAATGGCTGAGTGGCAGTTAGACTGATAGTCAATGAAATGAGGAGGATGAGAAGAACTATTGTCCTATACAATAACGATCTTTGGGAAATCAATATAGCCCATAAAAATATGCCGATCTGGGGACTTGTATTAGTCTGACTCACTGTTAAGAGAGATTTCTTCCAGGACTGGAATTGTACGTGTTATAAGGACCCCTGGATTCACACGATACCAAATTCCTTTGGAAACATTGGCACAGACACATTATGGAGACTCATAAATCCTCCTGAATGCACATCAAAGGAGATCCTCACGTTATGTACATGCTAAAATATAAAAAGCTGGACCTTGGTACAAGCAGAATAATGGAGATACAGGAAGAAAACAGACGTAGATTAGAAACAGCTTTAAAGTAAAATGTACTGAACAGCGATTACGACGCTATCTGTCCTTTTTCCCATGTACTATGTCTTGTTCACACCTGGCAGCTGCTCTTGCCCACTCTGGTTTCATAGAATCACAGAATCCCAGAATGTAGGGGGTTGGAAAGGCCCTGGAAAGCTCATCCAGTGCAATCCCCCCATGGAGCAGGAACACCCAGCTGAGGTTCCACAGGAAGGGGTCCAGGCGGGTTTGAATGTCTGCAGAGAAGGAGACTCCACAACCTCCCTGGGCAGCCTGGGCCAGGCTCTGCCACCCTCACCAGGAACAAGTTCTTCTCATATTCAAGCGGAACCTCCTGTGTTCCAGTTTGCACCCATTGCCCCTTGTCCTGTCACTGGTTGTCACCCAGAAGAGCCTGGCTCCATCCTCCTGACACTGCCCCTTTCCATATTGATCCCCATGAATGAGTCCCCCCTCAGTCTCCTCTTCTCCAGCTCCAGAGCCCCAGCTCCCTCAGCCTTTCCTCCCACGGGAGATGCTCCACTCCCTTCAGCATCTTGGTGGCTGCGCTGGACTCTCTGCAGCAGTTCCCTGTCCTTCTGGAACTGAGGGGCCACAACTGGACACAAGATTCCAGGTGTGGTCTCCCCAGGGCAGAGCAGAGGGGCAGGAGAACCTCTCTGACCTACTGACCACCCCCTTCTAACCCACCCCAGGTACCATTGGCTTCCTGGCCACAAGGGCCCAGTGCTGGCTCATGCTCATCCTGATCTGGTGGCCTATAACAGACACCCACAACAGTATCACCCTTGCCAGCCTGCCCCTTAACTTTCACCCATAGACTCGCAACTCGCTCCTCATCCGTGCTAGACAATACTCAACACATTGTAGTTGCTCTCTCACATAAAGGGCAACTCCACCATCACGCCTGGCTGACCTGTCTTTCCTGAAAAGGACACAGCCATCCATGCCCACATTCCAGTCACGTGTGCTGTCCCACCACAGCTCTGTAATTGCCACCAGGTCATCATCTCCTGCCCTAACACAGGTTTCTAACTCCCCCTGCTTATTCCCCGTGCTGCATGCATTGGTGTGCAGGCATTTCAGAGAGCGAGCTGAGCACACCCATTTCACCCAGGGCTATGGGAGGCCTCCCAGCCTTCATCAGCTCTAGAGTGATGCCCCACTGATGCAAGCCCAGCTACAACCCCATCCCCCTTCAAGTCTAGTTTAAAGCTCTCCAAACGAGCCCTGCTAATTCCTGTCCCAGTCAGTTTGTCGGTTAAACTTTTGGAAACCTGGCACCATCAAGAGAAGAGGCCAAGAGACAGAGCAAGGGCTTTCTGACCCAACCACGCCATAGGAACCACAGAAAACCTCCACAAAGATCAAGAACGTTACTCTACAAGCACGTTACTCTACTCTCTGTTTCTTTCATGAGAGATAGCAGCTGGCGTCCGTGAAGACTTTGACATTTTGGATGGAAAAAAAGCCGTTTAAAGCTCATCCTCGGAACACAGGAGGAGCTTCCACACCTTCACCTCACTCAAATGTTGTAACTTTTTACCACAAATTTTTTCCTACTTGAAGGAGGGCGAACTGAGAGACATGACATCAAAATGTTTCATTTTGCTGCAAAACTATTAAAACAAAATTGGCCTCTCTCCCCACAGATTCATTTTTTCTGTACTGCGGCTTTTCCTCCGACACTGATGTAATGCGAGTTCATGTTACCAAAGGCTGCTGGGGTTATACAATACATTCACTAGTTCTTCATCCCTGAAGATGTCAAGCAGGAGGAGGAAATGATGCTAAGATTCGCTGAGTACCGAGCTATTAAGGTATTTACCTCTGAAGTGGGGTATTTCCTGAATGAAGTGTGAAGGTGGTTAGATTGCTCCATCACAAAGCGGCCTCTTACTGCAGCCCTGCGCTGCTGAACACGCAGCTTGTTGAGGCTACAGCAGCAGAAGCTGCTGCTTTAGCCTTCAGGAATTTAGTTTATTATAGAGTAAAAGTGAAATTATCTGCTTTTCTGGTTGTAGCAGAATTAGAATCCTAAATAAATCTGTTCTTTGAAACAAGTCAGTACCTTCGCATGGTGCTTTTGCTCAACTGGTGCCCAGCCGTGCTGAGAGCATCGCCTTGGGTTGAAACCTCCACTTCTTGCAGATGAAGCCAGTGGGGTTTTCAGGCTCTGCTTTGAACGAATCTTTCTTAAAAATCTATACATGTATCTTCAGGAATGAGATTCAGAACTACACCAAGAGCTACAGGTGATCTGTGTTGCTTCCAAGGTTGCTACTCAAGTCTCCTGTTACTGGAGACTTCCAAGGATGCTTGTAAACATGTCAAATACCATGGCTGCTTTAAATGGAGAAATGGAACAGAAATTCAGCAGCACTCACGTCTCCAGTAAGTCTGGTGCTTGGAGACTTCATCTTAACAGGTCTTGTGATGGAGCAGGAATTCATTTTCTCCCTGGAAGGGTTAAGTTCTTTGCTGTCACGCTAATTATTCTCGGTAGGTCAGTCACAAGCGCCTCACCTGGCTGCAAACTCGCAGCCTGCCCAGCCAGGAGCCGCTTTGAAAAGTGTAACTTTTAACATCTCTCAGCAAAGCAAAGCGCTCTGTTTGTCTTGGCAGGGAAGACCTGTGTATACACAGCTGGAGAGCTTGTTTTGTCTCTTAGTACAAGTCTGGACTGAACCAAATCTCTAAAGGCTTTGTAAAAATGCTCTCTTTATTTAAAGAATTTCATACATTACAAGATGTCTCCAAAGTCTGCCCCTGCTCAGACCCCTGCCTCTCCCACCCCCTCCTCTACAGAGTCAGGACAGTTGGATTTTTCAGTCTCTTCTGTACCCAGAAGTTTCTTTAAGAACTCTCCAGCTTTCTTTTCAAACACAGCCAATGCCCGTATCGATTTATGAACCCAAATCCTTCAGATACCCGTGAGTGAGAATAAAAACCCCAAAGCAGCTCTATAGACACAGTTCTGGAGTTCGGGTTTAGGAGAAGGAATCTTGTAGAGATTCTGAAAGAGAAAGGCTGTTATCATCACACCTTTCCAAAACTACGGCAATTAATATCTGCGTGTGCACGTGTGTGTGTGCCCACATAGGTGTTAGAAAAGACAAGGAGAAGGATTAAAGAATATTTGACCACAATGCTCCACCGATATCTGTGTTTGCAGGAGAGCACAAAGAAGGAGACTGCAACAACAAAAGGTTATTTCAGTAAACGCGTGTGGAGGCTTTCAAAGAGCTTTCCCTTCTCTGCGTCCAATAAATGCGAAGCTCAAACCACAGCAGAGGCCTTTTACGGGGCACCTGCACCATTAGGTTTGAGTAGATACTTTTGCAACCCCGGGAACGTTGCACAAGTCTGTGGAGCTGTAGTATTTCTGCTGGCCGCTGTTCAACAGGGCCGACTGATGCCTGGGTACCGGAAACCAACTGTTGTTGCTATCTCACCCTCTAAACCACGTTGCCAAGAATCCCAAGAAAAGAGAAAAATGTAAAGGCAAGAACAGTCCAATTCTTGGACATGGAGTTAAAAAGAATTAGTCCGATCTCAGGAAAGCGAGAGGCTAGAAAAGCAGGATATTTCCAGGGCGCTTTGATCTTAATCCTGGGAGTTTGCACATTGGCTTCGCGTTTCGGTTTCATTTCTGCTCGGTGCCACTCTGACTCTTGCCAAAACTCATATCAGAGCAGTGCTGTGAGATGTCTATTTAAGCCAACAGGAAAGGGAGAAATGTCGCATCTCAGCCAAAACCTCAGTGCCCAAATGTAAACCTGATCTACCCACCCGGCACACACTGGTTGGACGAAATACAGCAAAGCCACATGTCCCGAAGAGCCACATTCTGAGCTGGTGAAAGCTGTGGTTCTTACTGGAGCTGTTCCGATTCAAACTGGATGAGCAGCTGGCATCGAACCGCGTGAGGTTTTCAATAAACCAGAGCTGGCTTATGTTTCCCTTCAAAACACTTCTACTAAAATAAGGTTCTTTCATGGAAAACCTTACGTTCTGGTCATAATTTTCAAGTAAATATAGTACTAAACCATACAAATAATTTTGCTAAGGTCGGAATATTGACTTTTGGGGTTTCAGGTCCACATTCATTGTCAAATTATTGGCTGTTAGCATTGGCGACATCATTAGTTTCAATTTTTGATGGAACATGGTGTTGACCTGCTTCCCCCAAACGTAACTGTCTCCTGAAGCACACAGGACAGGTCAAATTCAGGCAATAAACTGCGTTGCTGCAGGAATTTGATTTTTAATACACATGCTTAAATACACAACTCCTGTCAGTGATAACATCATGAGAACGCGTTCCTTACCTCGCTCGCACTGCGGACCGGTGAACCCATAGACACAAGCACAGCGGTTTGGCCCGATGCATCGACCTCCGTTCTGACAGCCGTTCTCGCAGACAGCTGCGTTGGAATAGAAAGAGGAATCAGGGATTTCTGCTCGGAGTGAAACCACAAGGTGAGATGTGTGGTGCTGGAAGGATTTGGCATGTCATCTACTTCGTGTTGCTCACCCATCAGGAGTCTCCTCCACACACCGAACATACAGAGAAAAGTCTGATATTTTTGTTCCTGGAAAATTACTTCCTGTTTATGAATGAAACCATTTATAAAAAGGCCATAAACTCTTATTTCACTTGAGAGGATTTCCTGCGCTCTGGAATCTCAGTTCATTCAGGTCAGCTTTGGGATTTAAATGTCAAGGTCAAGATGAACTAATACAAATGAGAAACTGCACAAAGGCAAATGTTTAACGAATGACAACAGTGAAACGTGAGGAGAGGAGACTACTCAGCCATTTAATCCCACGTACCCAAAGCAAAGAACAGTTTGATCAACACACAAGTATTCATTGACTTAAAATTAGGCCTGTTAGAGTCTTAGTTGAAAACCTGCAGTCAACAGTCTAGGACTGAAGTGAAAGGAGTAGGTTGCTAATTAGGTTCTGTGCTGAAGCTGAGCTAATTGAACGGGATGCAGCAACACTTCTGCAAGGGACGTGAGCGATTGCTGGTTGGTCACAGGTGCCACTGACCTATTAAAACGGGGAATGGACTGGACGATCTTTCAAGGTCCCTTCCAATCCCTGACATTCTGTGATTCTGTACATCTCAGCAGCTGTAACGACTGATGAGAGGAGTCCTGTTATGACACTACTAAAGTTCCTATGCAGAGCTTCACTCCCTGAGTTCCTCAGTTACCAACATCGATGCACTGAATCACAGAACCATTTGGGTTGGAAAAGAACCTCAAGATCATTGAGTCCAATCATTACCCCAACCCTGGCACTGTCTCATGTCCCTGAGAACCTCTTCTCATCTCATTGGAGAAAATGGCCTGAGATGCCAGACAAAAGGTGCACTTTACAGTGACTTTTTTCTCATCCCTCAGCACCCCACAATCCCTGGGGATTGTTCCAAACGTACAGGTATCCCACAATCACAGCACAGCCAGGTCAGAGTCCCCAGGCTTAACAACAGACCAAGAACACATGCATGGGACTGGCATGTGCTTCATAGGAGCATCACAGAATCATTTTGGTTGGAAAAGCCCCTCGAGATCATTGAGTCCAACCATAACCCACCCCTGGCACTGCCCCATGTCCTGAGAACCTCATGTCCATCTGTCCAACCCTTCAGGGATGGTGACTCCAGCACTGCCCTGGGCAGCCTGTTCCAATGCCCCACAGCCCTTTGGGAGAGAAATTGTTCCCCACATCCAACCTCAACCTCCCCTGGTGCAACTTGAGGCCGTTTCCTCTGCTCCTGGCGCTTGTTCCTGGTGAGCAGAGCCCGACCCCCCTGGCTCCAAGCTCCTTTCAGGCAGTTCAGAGATCAGAAGGTCTCCCCTCAGCTCCTGTTCTCCAGCTGAACCCCCAGGTCCCTCAGCCGCTCCCATCAGACTTAATAATGACATAATGAAGACCAGAAGAATATAATCTCGTTAAAGGTGAGGTCCACAGCAATCTTATCTGACACCTCAGCCCTCAACCAGGCAGGTGCTGCTGCATTTCTCAGCCTTCTAATGCTACACCCGACTCTCCACTGTTCCCCACCCTCTCAGCGCTGTCCTGCCAATATCTGAACCATTCTGAAAACTCTACTGAGGATATTATAGGTGGAGCTGGTAGCAGCACATAATTAAGGTTGCCTAGCGCATTCCACTATAAGCCCTGGTTTGCTTTTACTTATAATTTTCCCAAGCTTTAGCTGTTCAGACTGAAATTTTCCATATGGTGCGTCTGCCTTTAGTTGAACTTTTTGGAAAGCTTCAGCAAAAATGAATCCGTCAGAGCTGAGGATAAGTTTAGGGGAAATATGGTGTTTCGCCTATCTTAAAAAATTCTCATAGACTTCACGGAGAACTTCAGTGATTCTGATGCTGATACATGGATCTGCCTGGAAAGTTCCATTTGATCAGAGATTTTTCCAAAACCATTGCTAACTACACACTTATTAACGATGATGCCTGAACTGTCTGGTTAATTCTGCAATGTGCATGAGCAATGATTTTAAATTGCCAAATAACTTTCATGGGAAACTAGGAGAGAGAAATTCAATTTCTCCCTATGAAATACTTTGACAAAACAGAAAACCAAGTCATAAAACATTGTAAAATGACTTTCAACGACTATATTGAAGTTTCCCTATAGAAAGTCAGCATTGTCAAATAAACATCTAAAAAATGAGGCCCCCCTACCAAATAACCTCTCTAGTCCCGAGAACCTGAACCCAGCCTTGGCCAGAGCAGGTTTTGTAGGTACTTACGCTGCCCACAGTACGTTCCAGTGTAGCCCTTCTGGCAGAGACACGACTCCTCATTGCAGCTTCCACCATTCATGCACCTCACGTTGCAGGTTTGGACTGTGGAGAATCACAGAATCCAGAATGTCAGGGGTTGAAGGGCCCTGGAAAGCTCATCCAGTGCAATCCCCCCATGGAGCAGGAACACCCAGCTGAGGTTCCACAGGAAGGGGTCCAGGCGGGTTTGAATGTCTGCAGAGAAGGAGACTCCACAACCCCCCTGGGCAGCCTGGGCCAGGCTCTGACACCCTCACCCCAAACAAGTTTCTTCTCATATTTAAGTGGAACCTCCTGTGTTCCAGTTTGTTCCAATTACCTGTCATTGGTTGTCACTGAGAAGAGCCTGGCTCCATCCTCCTGACACTGCCCCTTTCCATATTGATCCCCAGGAATGAGTCCCCCCTCAGTCTCCTCTTCTCCAGCTCCAGAGCCCCAGCTCCCTCAGCCTTTCCTCCCACGGGAGATGCTCCACTCCCTTCAGCATCTTGGTGGCTGCGCTGGACTCTCTCCAGCAGTTCCCTGTCCTTCTGGAGCTGAGGGGCCACAACTGGACACAAGATTCCAGGTGTGGTCTCCCCAGGGCAGAGCAGAGGGGCAGGAGAACCTCTCTGACCTACTGACCACCCCCTTCTAACCCACCCCAGGTACCATTGGCTTCCTGGCCACAAGGGCCCAGTGCTGGCTCATGGTCACCCTGCTGTCCCCAGGACCCCCAGGTCCCTTTCCCCTACACTGCTCTCTAATAGCTCATTCCCCAACTTACACTGGAACCTGGGGTTGTTCCTGCCCACATTCAAGACTCTACACTTGCCCTTGTTCTATTTCATTAAATGTTTCCCTGCCCAGCTCTCCAGCCTGTCCAGGTCTCTGATGGCAGCACAGCTTCCAGTGTCACCACTCCTCCCAGCTTGGTGTCACCAGCAAACTCACTGTAAAGAAGAATTCTTGTCTTCCTGAGAAGAGCAGCGAAATATTACACAAGGATGCAATGAGTTGGCTGTGACAGGAGACGAACACCTCCCGTGTAACGCGTGTTAGAATTACCCTGGTTCTCTTGTGGCAAACAGTTTTTAGAGGATACAATGTCTTTCGTGGAGGAAAATCATCAACTTTTAAGACATTTCTTTTCCTTTTACAATTATTATGTGGCCTTATTTACAAGATTTAATACAAGAGAGCTTTTTTTAAGAAATTTGAACAGAAAAGCACGTATCATCTATTCTTCCTACGTTAGAGTTCAGCTTTTCACACTAGATTACGACACACTGAGTGTGACTAACGCACTGTAGGAAAACAATAGCAATAAATAAGAGTAGGGATGTTTTATACTGATGTAGACACAAAGCCAGTATTTGCTTTAACTGTTGCATCACTACTCAATGTTTAAGAAACATGGTATAAAAGCAGAAGAGCCCAGAATGGGACATCTACTAAACATGGGGTTGTAAACACAGGTCAAACAGCTTTAATTCTTGACCAAAGGGCCTGGAATGATGCATTTTTCCTTTGTAAGATGTGACGATTCCAGCTGCAAGTGCCTGAGGTTATAGCGGGTTCTGTGAAAGCTGTTTTTTCGGCATGTACACCACGGTTCGTGTCTGCCAGGGGTAGGAGGAGCTGTGACTTGGCGGCTGGAAGAAGATGGGGCTGGATGGGAGCGGATGCTCAGCTGCGCCTCGTGTCTCCTCCGCAAAGCTCCAAGCAGGGAAGAGCAAAACGTCTGTCCAAAAGGCAGCAGAACTCACAAGTGTCCGATAGGGACAATTATTTGGTTGACGCCTTGTTCATAGGAAGCTCGAAAGGAAGCGGGAAGTCGCAGAGCTCTGTGTTCAGAAAGCTCGGCACATGTGCTGTACATTTAATCCGTGGTGTGGTTTGAATTAGTCGTGATGTCTACTATCCTTCCTACGGCTCTACGGCCAGAGATCAGGCCAAATTTAGATGAAAGCTTAATCATTAAGGAAACTAAGCTTGAGGCTTCAAAGCATTGCCCGGATTGTCAGACGGGAGAGCAGCCTCTCCGGGAAAGGCGCCGTTTCCAGCACACGCTCACCCCTCGCTACAATTAATCAGCCCTGGGAAAGCAATTACACACGGCAAACCCGGGAGGGCTGCCCAGAGGTAGCGAGGAAGCGTCTGTCTGTCGGAGCTGTCCGTCTGTCAGAGCTCTTCCCTCCGCAGCATCCCGAGCCTCGCGTGCGATGCGTTCACCGAGGGGTAATGTTTAGCAAAGCTGAGAAAATTGGGGAGTTTTCAGGGTCTGGACATAAGAAGAGCCCTGGTGCTCATTCAGAAACTTTCCAACTAATTAGCACAGAGTATTCCTGGAGCTGCAGAGAGTAGGTCCCATTTCTTCTGTTACAATCCCAAAAGCCCTGAGGTCCCATCACTGTCTGACTTATCTCTGAGTCTCACACTGTCAGAACCCCCTGCAGATTTGGAGCGCAGGAGAACACCTTTCAACCAAGAATTTAAAGGCCTGTTACACTTTGTCAGGTTTTTCCAGGGTAGAGGAGACCAAAGTTCCAGGAAGAAGAGAACGACAGCTCGCCCTAGTTCACTTTTCCCGTGATTGGGCTGGATTGGATTAGTTCTACAATTTATTTTAAAGGATCAGTGGCTGCAGCTGTTCTGCCATCAGTCGTGGCGTTTGCAGGCAGGTTTTCTGTCTGCTTACTGCCTGCTACTATCTAAACAGTCACTTGCAAATTACTCCTAAAATATCTTTACTCCCCAAAGTAGGAAACCAAGCTTTTTGTTATGACAGAGAGAGGCAGAGTGGCTTTTATTGCCTGTGGAATGCACAATTTGTCTGCTTTACCTCCCCTGAAGCGTTCATGATAAATGCAGATCCAAACATCCCCACAATGAATGCCAGATTTGAGGAAGCCCCTGCAGAGGAACGGACCCCCCCCTCTCCTCGAGCACACGCTGAAATCCACCCCAGGCTCAGGGGAACGCCAGGTCTGCGCCCAAATGTATATACAGCTTACAGCATTCCTTACATTCCTCCGTGATTGCAAACATATGGACCCTCGCTCCAGAAACTTTTGTGTCTCCAGCACCTTCCTCCCAGCAAAGCGAAGCGCGGGGAAGGTTTGCGGAGCAGCGCTCGCTGGGGACATCGGCGGGGCCGGAGCACAACGTGGCACTTTGGAAACAGATTCTGGGAATTTCCTTCTCGGAGTCACACCCCGAATGTGGTTTTGAGGTTTGGTGGGGGGGCTGTGCTGATTCTCTGGCCTTCAATCAGATGCCTGCAAGTCACTTTATTAACAATAGCTTGCCTACAGATGGGCAACAATGGAAAATTTGTGGGTTGTCTCTGGCAATGGCCATTGGAGACCTTGAAAGGTTCCACAGAATTCCATCAATTTTTGCGCTTTACATAGGGTATGAGCTAAATCAGCCTTCTTAAAACAGCACCGTACCACAGCTCTGCTCCTTCGCTTGGCATCTCTGCCAGGGCGCAACTTGCAGTCAGCAATAGGACAAAGGCGCATGGGCTTCAACTCTGCCAGGGGAAATTGAGGCTGGAGATTAGAAAGCAATTCTGTGCAGAGAGAGTGGTCAGCATTGGAATGGCTGCCCAGGGAGGTGCTGGACTCACCGGCCCTGGAGGTTTTGAAACTGAGATTGGCCATGGCACTTAGTGCCATGATCTGGTCAATGGGCTGGAGTTGGACCAAGGCTTGGACTGGATGAGCTCTGAGGGCTTTTCCAACCCAGTCCATTCTGTGATTCATCATGTCACTGCTGTTTGCTAAAAACACCGGGAAATTCTCCTTGGCATCCAAATGACAGCCTAAGAACAATGTCATACTTTTTATTTCCATTGGAAAAAGTACTTATTTGGTTAACAAAAGCAGTGACAGATTTAATTCTGCTTCAAAGAACACCCAGGGTTGGATGTTCTCTCTGGCAGCAGTTTTGCTATTTGCTGCTGTAGGATGTGCTTTTTGGAGGATTACTCACACCGAAGTAGCAGAAATTGCAAGGAGGTTGTCAGTTTTCTCCAGGTATCAGGAGCAGTGAAGACCCTCAGTAAAAGCACCGCAAGAAATGAAAGATTTTACGACTACTGCCCAATTCAGATTAGAACCTGGCTGCCAAAACACGAAATATTTCAGAGATGCAAAGAGAGACGTTTCTTTTTGTTGTGACTGGGCATTTTTTAAGCGAGCACGTAACCACTCCAGAGAGAGGAGAATCACCAGCAACGTTCTCTTACCTCCAGCTGAGCCACAGTTGGGGGACAGTTGTCCATTGGAGCACGTACACATGTTCGGCCGTGAACAAAAGCCATCACCACAAGAATTCCTGCAAATTGCTGGAGGAGGAAAAGGACACAGTGATTAGCACAATGTGCTGTGAATTTGCCCACAGATGTGGTTTTGGCTGCCAGAAGGGTGTGAATTTGTCTCTTTTAAGAAAAATAACCTGGGAAGGAAGCTGGGATGCTTACTGAGGACACTGGTGTGGGCAGCACCACAGTGGGAAGGACAAACTGGGGAGAGACTTTTGAGCAGGGCCTGTTGCGACAGGACAAGGGGTGATGGTTTTAAACTAAAGGAGGGAGATTCAGGCTGGACATGAGGAAGGAATTGTTGGCCATGAGGGTGGTGAGAGCCTGGCCCAGGTTGGCCAGAGAGGTGGTGGATGAACCATCCCTGGAGACATCCCAGGCCAGGCTGGACGGGGCTCTGAGCAACCTGAGCTGGTGAAGATGTCCCTGCTCATGGCAGGAGGGGCACTGGGGGAGCTTTAAGGTCCCTTCAACCCAAACCATTCTATGATCCCATGGTTCACAGAGAATTCCTGGAGACACATTCCTTTTATCACAGACTGCGTCTGGTCCTGCAACCACTTTGCTTTTCGGCAGCAGAGGGTGGGGGAGTCACATTTCCCTACTTTTGCCTGCTAGAAAAGCTTCTCAACAGAGACAAGTGACATTGACATCGAGCCAGGTTGTTCTTTTCCTTCAAATCTTGGTGCTTTCACAAAGCATTTTGCAGTCCATGGAGGAAACCAGCTGTTACTGTTGAATGAGGGTTGAGCCTGAGTCAGCCAGAGATGCACCAGCAGGATGCCTTCACATCCCTCCCCATCCTTTCTTGCCTAGAACCCCTGCTAATCTCTTCCCCTTCCTGTGCCATGGGAGCCAAGAGCATAGTTGGCAGTCCCATCCCACCTGTGTAAGCACAGATTTTTATTAGAGCCCCACAAAAATATCTCATCTCTGTGTGTTTTATAAATACAATTACAACCCGCGGTCCCCTGAGGACCTCCAGCCCAGATGGCATGTTTTACAGTTATGAGAAAAGTCAGCAGACAACCCCGAAATGTCACTAACCCCGCATGCCACGGAGCAGCGATTTGGCTGTGATTTCCTTAACCCTTCGCTGCAGCCTGTATTGAGCTCAAGCCTTGGTGGGGCATCTGCTCTTCACGGGATGGTGAGAAGGACTTTGTGAGTTCGCTTGTTCTCGTGGGGAAATACAAAAGGGCACAGAACTCTGTCTTTCCATCACCTTGGCTGAAGTCAGATGCATTTAAATTTGAGTTATCGCACCTCTTTATTGCCTTTTAACGAGTAGAATGCCATATTCTGAGGTCCCAGACAGCTCTATATTAGGAAACATGAGGCATTTCTCTCTAAGATGGCTGAGTTTTAGACTCTGAACATGGAATAACTTCTGAAATATGTGATCTGTATTTTGGGGGAGATCCTGCTAGAGGAGCCTATTGTTTTCCTCAATTTGTCAGTTATTTTTAGGAAGATTTGGAAAAGTGCATTCACATACAATTCCAAGTGTGCTTTAATGCAGAAGATTTATTCAGAAGGCTAAAATACTGACAGATACAGAATAGCGGACAGTACTATGGGATGTTTGTATGTCCAGATTATGCTTAATATCCCCAGGACACTGTATTTACTGTGTTTCAGAACGAAGCGTGACCAATGCAGGTACAACTACCCCTATTATCTCTAATTAGAATCTCACTTATTTAAGCCAGAGCTGACTTTCACTTCCCCTGGGAGCATCCTCCAAAGGGTAGGCTCCTTCATCGCCCTATAGCTTTTGCTTATAACCTACAGAAATAAAACACATTGCCCCCTTGATGGATTTTATAGGTGTATATCAGCACTTGAGAGTCCAATAATGCTCTCCTCCAAAGAGGAAAGCTACCTGCCAAAACAGAGCTGTGATTTATCTAAATCAGCATCCTGCTTTGGACGGCCACTCAAAGAACAATGCAAATTGCTGCTTGTGGGCACTGTCTCATGATGTGACATTTGCAATGTCAGCATCCAGCTGCTGTTCTAGCGACTAAATTATTTCATCTAAACAAGCAGCTTGGAAAGAACTTTCTCAGAAGTCTTTCCTTCGAGGCTGATCTGCCAAAAAGCAGGTGCACAAGCCACCAAGCAACGAGGAACACGGTGGCAATTTGGCAGAAGATAAAAGGGATAAGAAGATAAACGGGAGCAATGGCAACCACCCTGCTCTGATCAAGGGCAGCAGGAACGAGGGCTCCCAGCCATTGCTGCTCCTGTCCTGGTGGATTATGAGATGTTGTGCCATCTGCTGAAGTGTGAGATGTGTTTTGCTTCCCACACAGCCCTTGGTGCCTTTAACAGGAGAACAGATACTCACGGACAATGCACTGGTTCCCTCCGGGCAGCGTTTTCCAACCGGGGCAGCAGTAGGAGTGGAACCTCGAACCACAGACATTGGGGCTGAAAACCAAAAAGAGTTTTTCCTTACGTCTCTATGCAGCGCTATTGGATAAATTCAGCATGTATCACCGTGCTAGGAGATCAGCTGAACGGCCTCTTGTGGGACGTTTCGCTGCCAAGCTCCTTTCCATTTGAACAAGACAGGTTTCATCCCCACCAAAAGGAGCCACCATAAAGTATTTTAATAACCGGCTTCTGAGCTCCCTGTGCATTTTACAGTGACTTTCTGAGGACCATATGGAGGGGTGAGGAACGGCGGCACAGCCCTGATGTTTGTTGGATGGTTTAACTAACATCACTTAGCAAATACAGCAGGAAACCCAACCCGAGCAGAAACCTCAGCAGGGCATTTACACCATATCGTGCCATGCTACACATCCATACCCAAACTAACAGACTTCCCGAGAGAAGTTCCCAACAGAAAACACGAAAACCACAAACCTTTGTAATGTTCATACTCTTGTGATGCTGTCAGGCGTGGAGTCACGAGAACGCAGCCCCTTGCAGAGATGCTGGGGCTCTAAGGCGGGATCAGACAGATGGGGGAAGGCGGCAGAAAGGTGAAGTGTAGACAGAGTTTAGACCCCGCCTGGGCCCTGGCCAGCAAATTAGGTTAATTTTCCAAGGAGCACTCTCTCTTTATTTCCCTGTTATTCTGCTGCCAGAAAGGAACGTGCATAACACGGGTACTGTCTCAGCTTCCCTCCGTTCCTTCACAACTCCACAACCATTGCCCGTGGCGGTGCAGAAACTGCTTTAACCACCAGGTTTTCCCTAATTTTCCCCAAGCGCATGATGACCCCTGTAAAACTGTGGCATTCGTCTTTCCCCATGATCTGTTTTTGCCCAGTGCTAAGCGGAGAGTCCTTCACCAGCCCTGCAAACACGGAATCGGACGTTCTGCTAAAATAATTCAGTTCTACGGCTGCGGGTGGAGAGTAAATTTCTATTTTGATTTCAAAAGAACCTACATTCCCCAAAAGTCTGGGTTTCTGTTGCTTCTTCTGTGCTTAGAAGTTAAACGAGACCGTGAACGCCGAACTTTCTGCTGGGATAGATTAAGGTTCCCTGCAGATGGGGGAACGTCTTGGATTGCAGCTCCTGGTTGCATTAGGCTGGATAAAATACAAAGCTATCTAGTACTGTCACCGAAATTCAAGTGTAAATCTCCAGTGAGAAGCAGACACATGCCTGTGGTTGGCATTAATTTGGAAGATAAGTTCACTCTGAGCAGATGGGGGACCTGTAAAGCTTAGGTTCAGCCAGGCTTCCCAGCACGATGGGTGGATGGGTGGGTGATCTTTTTTTGATACAGGACTCTCCATACAACGCACAGGGCACCCAGAGAACTCACAACCAGGCACCAAATATTGCAGTTTGACTTCCATCTGAATCCCTTTTCAACACTGGGATGTTAACAGCTGTACGGGGCAAGAAGTCATTAACTTCAGTGCACTAATGATCTTCACACCTAGCCTCAGGCTGCTTCAAACCTTGTTAACGATTAAAGGATATTTTAGAGACATTTTATCAGACAAAAGACTAAGAGGGCTTTTTTTGGTCAAAAATCAGTGGACGAAGAAGCAACTGGCATCAGTCCCATGGACTAGAACAGAAGTGGAGCTTGAATTAAACTGATAATGAAGTGGGTATTTTAAACTACGGTACCACCTCTTTTTAAAAGACAGACCAGGATTTCATCAAGTTCTGGATGGATCAGGGATCCTGGGAGAGGTCCTGGGCACCCTGTTCCACAGGACGCTAAACCACAACATCACAATTGTTCCTCCCAAACCAAACCTTCAAAAACATATGCTAAAAATTAGCAGAGTTGCAAAACAAAACATGGGGGAGAATCTATTTTGAATGGGTTGAAATTAATGGTGTCACAGAACTGACCTAGAGAGAGACTGAAATTAGATTCCAAAGCAAGAGCTCAACAAGGACAATGCTGGTTTGTAAGAAAAAATAACATCCTTAGCAAAGTTGTGACAAAATGGCTTTTTAAATTAATAGCAGTTATGTTGATGCTGGGAAATACAAGCTGGAAACCTGTTCTCATCAGCAAGAAGGTGGAGATAAGAGACACGTCATCTAGTTGTTATACAGAACATGGCAATCACAGCTTGTGATGAAGAGTAACATGAAAGTCAAGGTTAGATAAAAAAATCATTTATATTCAGTAAACTTGCCCACAACATTCTGATTATCAGAATCCACAGATATTTCAGAACTATTGAGAAACTTCAGAACAATCAGTCCTAAATTAAAAATCACGAGGTGTTGGTTTGTTTGTAGTCCTGGAGAGACACAGTTGTGCTGCTGAGATAGTGCCAGCGTCCCCACGACTTTTCTTTGGGGTGTCAGAGCCACAGAGATAATCTGAAATATTTGTGCCAGTCCTTTCTAGCAATGTTTTCTGGCAAGGGACTGTGCTGCTGATCCACCTCCACAGAATCACAGAATGGACTGGGTTGGAAAAGCCCTCAGAGCTCATCCAGTCCAAGCCTTGGTCCAACTCCAGCCCATTGACCAGATCATGGCACTAAGTGCCATGGCCAATTTCAGTTTCAAAACCTCCAGGGCCGGTGAGTCCAGCACCTCCCTGGGCAGCCATTCCAATGCTGACCACTCTCTCTGCACAGAATTGCTTTCTCATCTCCAGCCTCAATTTCCCCTGGCAGAGTTGAAGCCCATGCCCCCTTGTCCTATTGCTGAGTGCCTGGGAGAAGAGCCCAATCCCCCCTGGCTAGAACTGCCCTTCAGGTCGTTCTAGAGAGTGCTGAGCTCAGCTCTAAGCCTCCTCTTCTTCTTCCACAGTTCAGTCAACACAAAAACAGACCTGCCAGGATGAGGCAGATCTTCCCCCATCACCTTCTGTGCAGTGTAGGAAAAGAGCTCGACAGCTAAAGAGAATTATTTTAAAGGAAAGTAAACACAGCCAAGAGAGTGATACTAAGGCAGGGCAGATGGAAAAGCAATGCTGGCCACAGCGTCTTCTTTGTCCATTTTAAATAAACAACAGGATTATAGAGATAAGCAGGGACAAAGTAAGGCTGAATTTCAATTGATGGCACCAAACACTGCCTGCTGGCGGTGGCTCCATCAGAGAACAGGGAGATGCCAAGAAACAAAACCCCACTGGAGCAGAGCAGAGCCCTGGCTGTGCAGTGTGAAAACGCACAAGCAGCCTTGCTCCCACACCCACAATGGAGCCGGAGGAACCAGCAAGGACTGGGACATGGTCCATCCCACCAAACAGTGGGGACATGACACACACAGCACCTGGCTGGGGCTGCAGCAGCCTGGGAAAGCCAGCCCAGAGCAGAGAATGGTTGCCTATAAGCTGAGGGAGTGGCCAAAAAGGACTCGGTCCTGCTAATTAATGTCAGATGCCTAACGTGACCCCAGCAGAATTGCATTAGTCGTTAAAGGTAGGAGAGGGCAGAGTGTGAAGTCCCAGCTGAGGATGCTGTGTGGACTCAGGCATCAGCCGAAAACTACAAGTCAAGTTGTCCTGAGCTTCCTGCTCACCCACAGCAACATCCTCAATACACATGCAGGTCTTTGTCTGCTCCTCCAGCCATGGAGAAAGAACCTCCAGTTAGAATGAACCCTTCAAACCTCCTTCACAAAGCCCTGCACAGTCACTAAGGGTTTGATTTCAGTACTGGGGAGGCTGCACCTCAATTCCTGTGTTCAGTTTTGGGCCCCTCGTCATAAGAAGGACATTGAGGGACTAGAGAGAGTGAAGAGGAGGGAACGGAGCTGGTGAAGGTCTGGAGCACAAGTGTGATGGGAGTCAGGAAACCACCTCAAGTTGTGCCATGGGAGGTATAGATTTGATATTAGGAAAGGGTTGTCAGGCATTGGAACAGGCTGCCCAGGGCAGTGGTGGAGTCACCATCCCTGGAGGGGTTTAAAAGGCGTTTAGACGAGGTTCTTAGGGACATGGTTTAGTGTCAGAGTTGGGTTATGGTTGAACTCGATGATCCTGAGGGTCTCTTCCAACTGAAATGATCCTATGATTCGTGTGACAACCGCAGTGTCCTGTAACGAGAACTTCTGCCGTGCAGCAAAACCCCCAGCTAACGAACCCTTGGCTACACGTAGCGTGTGCTTTCCAGACAGCAGGAGCGGGATTTGTCTCCCCTGTCACAAGCAATCAGTGAACCTCGGTTGCCACTGGCCTGCAGAAGCGGTATTTCCATTCCTTAAATTAAAGGAAGACAGAAGTGAATGAAAACTGGTGGCTTGCCAGGGCTGGGGGAGGTCTCCGAGGTGCTCTGCACAGGGATCGCTCCCTGGGTCCTCGTGTTCTCCTTCTCGCTGGCCTCATCTAAGGGGATTCAACATATTAAATCAGGAAGAATTCATTATAGTACATTACTTTGGGCCAGTTTACTGCTCTTCTTACCAAGAAGAGCCCTTTGCCCAGTGACTGAGATGTCCTGAGTCTGTAACGCTGTAATTAGCCCATGTGGGTTCATGTTTCGCGGCACAAATGCTTCTCCCAGCTCAACCTTTTCTTTGTGTCTGCCTGGAAATGTCTGGGCTGGGTATCTGCTGCCTGAGCACGGGGGTCCTTGTCCTTATTTATCACAGTCATTCTTTATTTCCCCCCTTGATACAAGCTAGAACTTCTTCCTCGGTGCTGTGACTGTCTCCTGGGCTCTACCTTCCAAGATATTCCCTGTTCAATGGGAAAAGGAGTCTGAGCTAAGAGGCTCTGGCTGCACTGAGCAATTATTTTCTGGACCAGTTTGAGTCTTTCGGGAAGGGCAGAGATGCCAGCACTTTACATCTCTTTCAGGTCTTCTCTGCACTCTTTAGGACGAGAACAACTCATGGTTACAGAGTAGGCGCGCTCAGAAATTCATCCCACTTCATCCTGTAAACTAAGACTTTGTTAATAGAAGCACGGCGTGCACTCTTACCAGGCCCCAGATGTAAGTCGGGCAAGTGACCAAGCACAAATTCCTTTTTCTCCAAGTGTTTCAAACAAAACACTCAGTAAAAACCACCCTCCTGCCCTGCCAAAGTACAACCGTGAAGGCTCGTAGTAGGGCTGGAGCCCAGTGTTTTATAATAAAAGGCTGAGAAGCAACTTTCCCACCAGCACATGGGATCAACACCCAGTGGTTTAAGGATGAGAGGCACCACAGCTTCACTACCCAGTGACAAACCTAGTGATCGAGAGGTAAGAGACTTCATCCATGATACTGGTCCTCAAAATAGGTGGGGTGGATTCATCAGAGGAGGAGAAATCCACAAGAGAAGGAAACCACATCCTGGGCTAGATGAGGAGAAGCACAGCCTGCTTGAGCATCATCTCCTAATTTTCGGATTCTCTTAAGCTTGACCAGTCTCAGTTCTCTCTTTCTGTCCTCTGGGTACCTTCAGCAACGTGAAAATCTCTCCCCTGCTCTACAAACGCATCCAGGTTGGGGTGCAGCAGTTCCAACAATTTACATGGGATGAATGGAAACTTATAGTCACTACCCTCCCTGGCCCTTATTTTCAGGTTCTTCCTGTCTTCAAGTTTCAGCTTAGAAATATTTATGAGGAAATCAAACCATCCAGCAGCAGATCTGGCCAATTCTCAAAGCACTTCTGCTTGTCCAGCTTTAGGAATGGCCATTGTCCCAAATCCTGCTCTAGATTTCCCCAGACCATTCACAGTTACCTTTTGCTGTAAATTCACCAATTCAATGGCAATTTAGCTAACAGCAGGCTAATGAGGATTTCTGATTTATACTGCAAAAAGGAGGGCTGCCTGCTATCCACAGAAGAGACATTTTAGTGAAAAGGCACTTTTCAGATTATTTGCTCCCCCCTGCAGCCTTCCCCTTATCAGGAAATTCAGGCCTGTGCAAAGAGTCAAATAAAAAGAATGTACATGAATATCATCACTACATTCTCTGGTCTAGTATGAATTAAGCACATGGCTTTTCCAGGAACGATGATCCCACCTCTCCATCCAAGCTGGAAATTTCTCCTATGGCTCACGATTAGTTTTGGTTTTGATCTCAGCCCCATTCTGTGCTGCGCCCCATGGATCATCTCTCGCAACAACTGGGGAACACGACTGCAACCATCGCCCGTCCTTGGCCTCAGTGGACACCACCAGGGGACAATAATCACTGCCAAATGTGATAGTGGTTTTCATAACGCGCCTCCACGCCCAGGGGGATTCAGGATTGTGTCATGGCGTGAGAACAGATTGGAAACAATGCTGACTTCTGGATCCTTGGCCTAAAGGGGAGCATATCTGTGCCCTCCTATTCTTGACTTCAAAGATCCCTCAGAAGTACTGCAAGTATTTATTTCAGTGATTTATCAGTTTTATGAGTTCTGGGCTACGCTATCTGTACATTCACTGCTTACGTCCCCAGGCCTATATATGCACATGCGATGCATAGTTTGATAAGTAATTTTCAAATGAGAAAGCAGAGAAACCAGCTGTTCCTATCCAGGCAAACCCAGCAAGGAACCATAGAGAAGACTTTCATCTGAAAAAGACTAAAAATGCAACTGATTTCCAAGAACTGCTTCACACTTCCATTTGGAAAGCAGCATTAGCAACTCTTCCACCCTTTTTTTTTATCCCCCTTAAATTCTGTAATAAAACAACACTTCAAATCCAGTTCTTAAAACTTCCAAACAAAACCCCTATAACCTATTAACTTGTATGCCAGATAATCTTTTGCCATGCCAATATTTGCCTTCATTCTTTTTCTGCCAATAACAAGAGAAACCAGCCTAGGCCAGAAGTCCAAGATCAACCATTTCACGATATAAATCAAGACACAAGGAAAATTTAGGAATGGAAGTCTTAAGTCAGAAGTTTCCAACTACTGCCCTCACTTTGTTCCTTCTGTTGTTTGTAGTATTTTATCTCTGGCTCTGTGAATAAATATCAAGGTTTTCATGTGTGGACCTGGAAGCAGCCAAGATATGAAGTGATTGGGCCACGGTGACACCAGCTCCGGTTGTACCTTTACTGAGGTGATGGACGCTGACTCTAAGCCCGGCTTTAGTAAGCCCAAAGCAGGAATACGGAGGGAAAAGGCAAGAAAGCTTTGCTAGAGTTTGACCATGCTCTTCCCCGCCGTGTTCTTACTCATCATTTCTAAGTGGAGATGCCACCTCCTTGAAGATGGAGAGCTCTCTACGCACCCATGAACACGCATTTCACCAACTTGTAAAAGCAAAAAAAAGGCTATTTAGAATAAAACAGAATATTTCTGCTGGAAGGAACCTACAATGATCATCTAAGTCTAACATGTGGGCAGCACAGTCCATTTCAGACCACGACTTCCAGTAAGTACTGGAGTCCTGTTGTTACTCTTTGGCTACATGTGTTTGTAGTTTCAGTTGGTGTAGTGAGTGACACACCCCGCAAATTTGCTTTTTTAAAGTATTTAAATCACCACAGTTACAGGGCCTTTTTCTCAAACACACACACAATGAGTAGGACAAGGTCTGGCTACTTCAGCTACAGGATTAAGCTAGGAGATGAGACATATCCTGTCCTGTATCCAAACCAGCGTGGTCAGCAGGACAAGGGCAGTGATCCTTCCCCTGTGCTCTGCATTGGGGAGGCCACACCTGGAGTGTTGTGTTCAGTTCTGGGCCCCTCAGCTCAGGAAAGAGATTGAAGTGCTGGAGCGGGTCCAGAGAAGAGCAACAAGACTGGGGAAGGGACTGGAACACAAGCCCTATGGGGAGGGGCTGAGGGAGCTGGGCTTGTTCAGTCTGGAGAAGAGGAGGCTTAGAGCTGAGCTCAGCACTCTCTAGAACGACCTGAAG
This sequence comes from Patagioenas fasciata, assembly GCF_037038585.1. Lineage (NCBI taxonomy): Eukaryota > Metazoa > Chordata > Aves > Columbiformes > Columbidae > Patagioenas > Patagioenas fasciata. The sequence continues at coordinate 2,745,924 of NC_092546.1, read as the reverse complement.
GGCAGTTCTAGCCAGGGGGGATTGGGCTCTTCTCCCAGGCACTCAGCAATAGGACAAGGGGGCAGGGGCTTCAACTCTGCCAGGGGAAATTGAGGCTGGAGATGAGAAAGCAATTCTGTGCAGAGAGAGTGGTCAGCATTGGAATGGCTGCCCAGGGAGGTGCTGGACTCACCGGCCCTGGAGGTTTTGAAACTGAGATTGGCCATGGCACTTAGTGCCATGATCTGGTCAATGGGCTGGAGTTGGACCAAGGCTTGGACTGGATGAGCTCTGAGGGCTTTTCCAACCCAGTCCATTCTGTGATTCTGTGATTTTAACTTCCACTGAGTAGCACCTTGGTTCTTACTCTAAAGAGGATTTAATTTTTGAGGAAGTTTCCTACAACTTTGAGGTCAAGAAAACGATTTTTTATAAGGAATGAAAACTGAGCTTCAGCATTTAAAGGACTTCTTTCTGAGATTTGGAGGAAATCACTATCTCTCACTAAATTTACAGGAGCAGCAGAGATGGAAACACTGCAGAAAAGACTTGCTGATCCCACGTAGGGCTAATTCCTTCCAATGAAGTCAGCTCAAATGTTATGCTTGAACTTGGCAGGTGCAGAATCAGGGCTTGAACCACAAAGCAACAGACAGCGCAGGTTGTGTTTTGGGCATCAGCTCTTTTCAAAAGCACGTGTTTCTGATAAATGTGAAGTGAGAGGGAAGAAAACGACAATTGGTCCAAAAAAACCTTTAGTAATTCCTGTACTAAGATGTTTGTGGGACTGCAATGTCAGGGATGGAGTCAGATCAAAACGCTGGTGTGCTCTCAGTGCACGTCTTGGAGCAACTCGCAAAAGTGGTGAAGCTCCTCTCTGCTATGTCCAATCTCCCCTTGACATTAAACATCATCCCAGCATCAGCTCCAGTTTAAACTGGTGCCATGTGGTGCAGAATCAGCTCCAAAGCTTAAGGTGGTGGATGGAGAGTTCATCCACATCCCAGCAGCTCCTCCTGTGCTGGTTTTTTGCAGTCGCAACGTGCCTTTCCTCTCCATTCCCCAGTGTTGAGCTGGAAACTAATAAGGTGTCAAAAATCTACAGGAGAGCAACTTGGAAACTCCTCGTATTCCCCACAATTAATTTAGACACCTCTGTCTTTTTGCCTAAGTCAGAGCGATGGAAGAGGTACGGCAAACGCCTCCCCAAACCTCCTCTCTTCATCCATCTTCTCAATTGCAGTGGCCATTTCATAATTAATGGGCTTGACATAATTAGTTGTGTTTAAAGTCAGGCTATAGCTGAGCCTTTATTCTTAGTTGAAAAAACAGGCAGCCATGAACTTACAGGAAATCTTGCTGCCAGCAAAGAGCTCAGCTGGCTGCAGACTAATCATCTTTTCTTTCCCCTTTGTTAAACACATTCTTGCTCTTGGAAACTGTTCAGTAGTTCATTAAACTAATAATCCCATTCAAATCCTGCCTCATAAATGGATTTGTCAGTGCTGTTCCTTTCAGGAGACGGTCATTTTAAATTGTCTCTACTTTAATGAGTTTAAGGACAGATTAAATTTTGGCTTTGGCTGTGATTTATCACCCCACATCACTTTATTGTTATTTGTAAAAGCACTGGTGAATAACGGGCTTGTTTATTTTGCATTTATTTCATGCTTTGCATTTACTTCATACTTTTCCCTTCATTAAAGGAGACTGGGGTGGGAACAGAGCTCCAGATAAATATGTTTCCAGCAGAAAAATATACAACCTTTCCTCCTGCATTACCAAGAAGGCACCTAAAACTGTCCTCACGCTCAGCCCGTTCGCTCCAGACATCAGCAAGAAGAGCTCGTGTTGGTCACATTGGAGTTACCAGAGAGCGGTTTCTCACTACAGTCTCTATGATATTAAGTTATTGAGCGCATTTCTATTAGTACTAATTGACTAAGACTTCATAACAAATAACTTGCCACCAAAAGAGCAGATATTCTGTGCATTTGGGCTTACTCAAGACTTGCCTGAGAAACCCACAGAAGTTACTAGTACTAGGAGATATTCAAGAGAAAATGAAGGAAGGAGCGCCAAATATATTTGGGCGTTTGATTCTTCCAGAGTTGGTAAAAATCTCCCTATGAAGACATCTGGGTTGCACCTCTCTGTGCATTTCTGGTGTGATTCTAATTTCTTGTCCAAATTATGACATAACACAATTTAGAGATGATGGGAATCCATGGTTCCATCCACCCAAGAGAGAAGGAGGCGCATTTAAGAATAAAAGGTAGAGCAAAAGCCAGATCTAGCTTGTCGAGATAGATGGTCGTCCTTTGAGTCCTCTGATCTACCTGGGAGCAAAACTATTTCTGCTGTGGGCAGGATAGGAGGTATCAGCATCGTGTATGAAAGGAAAACTCTTCAAAACTCGTGCTTGGAAAACAAATTATTTCAAGGAACGCATAAGACAGAGCCATGGAGAATCCAGAAGCCCCGAGCGGAAGGTTTCCACAAAGAAGAGGATTCTGCACCACCCTTATATCTACCCAGCAAGTCCTCCAAGTCTGTTTGCTGTTTCCTTCCTTTCGGAACAATATAGAAACTTTTGGACATTCTCAAAGAATCCAGAGTGTTGAGGGCAGCGGTTGGGGGTGGTGGCACTGAGGAACCTGCCAGTTCAGGCCTGTGTGATGCAGATAAGCTTTGCTCTATTTTAATTCCAGTTCTATTTAAATTCCTTCCAGGCAAGCCTAAGAACCAAAGAAAGTCTCAGAACCAAAGCTATTCCAGATGAAAGTTGAACTGAAATCAGTGTATCTCTCTGAAAAAAGAACGTTGTGGGTCTTTGAAAGCAAGTGCCAAAGCAAATATTTGAAATGGTGCCACAAGCTATTAAAATATACACCACAGTAAACATGTTTGGAGATTTAGATGTGTGTTTAGAGGTGCGGCATTACAGAATACATGATTCCTCAAATTGCAGTAGTCAAGATAAGCCACCTGCACGCCTACATTGTAAAATAACACCAAGCTGAAAAATACAACCTTCCTTTACACTTAAAGTTCCACCAAGAAAACTCACTGTTTATTCATTTCTTTGGTCTGTGAGTAAACCAAATCTTAAATTAGGACTTATCTGATTTTCCCAAACAAATATATCACACTCGGTTAAAATTCACAGCAGCAAGGAATCCCAGTACCTTAAGGCAGCAAAACTCGGGTCAGGGAAGATGTTGATCCATAGCTGCAACTCTACAGAGCTGCTTAAAGCCAGAGCATGAGGATGAGGGACTAGGGCTGTTCGGGGGAATCTACAGCAAAAATTCGTGGGTCTGTGGCTCTGCAGGAGATGGATTTCACCGGCTGCCAGACCCATCTCCAGCGCTGCAGCTGGTGACATCTGTAGCTGTTTTCTAAGCCCAGTAGAACATTACTTAAAACGTCGCTCTTCAGTAGGCTCCTCATCTCAAGTGGTTTTCTCTGCTTGTAAAATAGAGATTTTAAAAGAGAGAGAGATTGCTGAAGGGCTGGGAATCCTGAAGGAGAGGTTTGGACACAAAACCTTGGGGACTGTGAGGGTCACTTGACACAGAGCATGGGAAGCGCCGGGGGCAGGAGCTCCAGCCACGCTGAGTTTTGCCATCATTTTGCTGCCCACCACAATCCCCACCCTTGAAACAAGACTCCCAAGGGCCAAGGAACAATGATTCTTTAGTCAAATTACAGTTGCACAGACTTCCTTAAACAGACCTTGCACTTATCCCAGTGGGGATTTCTTTTTCTTTTCCTACAGCCATTGCTGCAGAAGAGAAAAAGGAGGGAGCAGTGTGGTCCTCAGCTCTCTGCAGGGGACTGGGAGCCAGACACTTCAGGTCTGATCCTGATCATGGCCCAAACTTACTGTGTGGCCGCTGAGAACTTACACAACCGATAATTTGGCATTGCTTTACTTACATGTTGGGCCACGTCTGAGGCTTTAAAGTAGAGAACGGTTTTCAGAAGTGATTTCTAACTTGGAAATCTGGGCTCCATTTTTAAACTGCACTTGGGATTTGGATCCTTCAGACTAGCCAAGAGCCAAAAGGATTTAAGCCGTAAATCATTTTTGAAAACAGGATCCGGTCACATAAGTCACTGAGTGCCATAAGACCACGGGACACCAGTGACCTTCTCACAGGTCCCGTGGGGAATGGAAACACTCATTGTTTCCTTGCTCTACCCATCCTTTCTCTTCACAGGGCTGCATGAGACAGGACTGGACTAGATGACCTTTCAAGGTCCCTTCCAATCCCTAATATTCTGTGATTATCAGTGCACAGGTCAACTGCTTCCCATCCTTTCTATCCCCATTACGAGCACAGTGATCAAACACATGCAGCCCTGGGCAGCCAGGATGAACAAGAGGCTCTGGATCCGGTAGACTGTCACCACATCCTTTCCAAGGAATGGCCTTTATCTCCGTTAGTCATACAGATTTGGGATGTTTTATCTGAGGGATGATGGACTCAAAGAGAGGAGCATAGCAAAAGCATTTATGGGTCACATTGGGGGTGACACAGGGTGTCCCTACCTTGCGAGTGAGCTAATGGCTGCTTTCGGAAGGTCATTTTGAGAAGACCAAACCCTTGGGACACTCGTGTCCATCTTTTCCGAACCCGCCGCAGCGGGAGGGAGCGGCCGTGCAGGTTGGAATCCCAAGCGCGGCCGCCGCCAGCCCCAGGGCCCTGCCCCTGGCAGCTCCTCGGCCCAGCTCTGCGCTCCGGCTCCAGCCCAAACACATCTGACCGTCTGGGCGGACTGCGCGGCGCTCCAGCCCATTCACGAAGCGTTCCCCAAGCAAGCGCCGGAGCACTCTGGCACGGCCCAGGCTTCGCGCGTGTATCACGTTCTGCTCCGATTCTGCCCACTGAACACAGGAACACTTTCCAAGAACTACAGCCAGGCAGACTTAAAATAACCCAGGATCAACGCCGCGGCCAGGAACCATCTTGAAAGCATGCAAATACAGCCGAGCTCCAGCACGAGCTGCGGGATTTTCTAGCTGAGCCCTGTCTCCCTCCTCAGGTGGAAAACGCTCACGGGTCCAGCTCTCGCGCTCATTTGTCTATAGACGAGGCCACAACCATGCTTCACAACAAAGGCTTTAGTATGACACCTTTCCTTTAGCAACTATCATCACGTAAAAGCAGCCACCAGGGGCAATAACCTCTCAATAGAGCCCAGAGCACTAACTGGCAGCAGGCAGACAAAGGTGACTCCGTAGTCAAAACCTGAGTTGACAGCATCCCTGCTAGCAACAGCGGAAAGCCCAGCCACAGCCATCACTGCAGCGAAATGCCCAACATCCCTCCCACGAACAGGCAGAGCGAGGATGGCTCTTCCCAGTCCTGGCAGGTGAGCTCTAAGGTGCTGCGATCCCCTGTATAAAGCAGCAGAGCTCAGCACGCAGCTCCCAGTCTGCTTGGTTGTCCCCCTGTGGCATGAGCTTTCCTCCTGCTGCAAAGCAGACTCCTTCCTGAGCTCGAGGAAAGGATAGAAAACACATTTCTGCAAGCATGTCTCTGTGTGCTATGACAATAAACCGAGTTCTGCTTTGTAACATAGAAAAGAACATTAAACTTACCCTCGTAAACTGTCTTGGCCTCTTCTTCTCACTCTGTTTGCTGGCGGTCTTTCCTCGTAGCCTGCAAATCTGTCGGTATGCAAGTCCCCTTCATATTGACCCTGGGCTCGTTCCACATACATAACTGCTGTACATCCCAGCATGAACCTGGCCAGCCACAACACCCCCATGATGGCGTGGAATCCTCGATTGCCCTGGCTGCCCCGAAAGCTTCTTCCAGCCGGAGGGTCCCTGCTGCCTCGGTGGAGGATGGTTTTTGGCAGCAGCCCCTAAGTGCCGAGGTGCCGTCCTGCCGTTCCCTTTCTAGAAGTAAACAGAGAAAAGAGAAGGAGAGAGATGTAAGTGTTCTCAAGGGCTTTTGCTGTTTTAAAATCACCCCAGACAGCCCCTCCCTGGAGTTAATACAATGGGGTCCTATAGACACACTGAGCTTGGCTCCTCGTACTTGCAGCCAACATGCTCACGCTGTCATCCTCCACCGCAGCATTGAGAAGCCTTCCCAAGAGCTGGAAACCAAGAGAAGATCGCCAAGAGTCACCGTTCTACCCTTGTGTCTGTTTCCCTGCCCTCCTGATGGATAAATGAAGAGGGACAAAAGCACATCTGTCCTGGGCCTGCCCACGGCGGTGGGTTATGACACCGACCTTGCGCAGTGCAACAGGAGACACGGGGCTACAAAGCAAGAAGAGACCACGTCTTCAAGAACGAGTGGATCCTATTTATGAACCATTTTCCCAGGTCCCACAGGTCTGTTTTACTACATCATACTCCAGATGGGCCATGGCATGGAGATCAATCGGTTGTTGGAAAACGGCCTCCCAGATACCTGGTAATTCCAGCTGGCTGAGGGGAGCGGTTTGGAGTGAGATGCGAGACCATGAGGTGGGGCTCCAGAGTGAAGACACACTCCAGTAAGCTAAACCTGGTTTCCATGGGGGGTGAATGGACAGAGAAGGTGGGGGGAGGCAGAAGAAGAGCCCCTAAGCTGGGACAGGCTGCTGAGCATGAGAGGCCATGGGGAGGGGGATGACATGGGGTCCAAAGCTTCTGTTCAGGACAGGGAGCGGCTCGATGGAGGCGGCAAGGAGACCCCTCACACCTCAGACTGCGGACGCCCTTTGGGGCGAGCCCAGAGTGACCAGTTCTGCCAGTAACTGAGCCTGAGAGACGTCCCCTGGGCTGGGACAGATCCAGGCTTTGGCCCCAAATCACTCCAGGGCATGTCCTCACCCCCCCAGCAACCTTCTGCCCTGAGCAAGCCCATCCTGATGAACAAGGTCCGTTCCAGAGGGAAAAAAGGCACAAGCCCTGTGTCCCTGGGGTGGGTGGGTGACATGGTGGAGGGGTCTTGAGGTCCCTGCCTGAAGCAGCTTTATTTTAGTCCTTACAGCCATCCTGTGTCTGAGAATCTCCAGGCACTGAGTGGCAAAGGGGAACAGCCCTGAGTGGGGGGTTCAGATCCCAGCAAAACCCCCGGGGGTCACGGTGCCGCCTGTGAGGAGACAAATGGCCCCGGGCTGAGGGCGGGCAGGGCCGGGAGGCCAGGCCGAGGGTGGCAGGCACCAAAAATCCCAAGGAAAAGCCGCTGTAAAACACGGCGAGAGGAACACGCTCCACAGCCTGTACCCCCTCCTCCCTCTCCCCACAGGCCCCGCGTCCCCCCCATTCCGCCATTCCCCAAATCTCCCAGCCCTGCCTGTGCAAACGGGGCCGGCGAGCCCCTTCCTTCCCCCTCCTGCCAGGGGGGTGGGAAAGCATCTCTCACCTCGAGCCCCAAAAAGTTTGTTTCCTTCAGGGAAGGAATGAATCCTCACGGGTCTCCCAGAGCTGGAAATACTTGGCGAGAGGCACCGGCTGCTGTGGGGAGGGACAGGGCCCCCGAGCCTCCCCTGACTGTCCCCCTTGCTTTCCCACAGCAGCACTTTTTCCAGTTCCAGCCCAGCCCCAAAGCAGGCAAAAAAAAAAAAAAACCACAAAAAAAGAAAGAAAAAATCAGCCTAGACAAGGCAGAAAATGTGTCCGAACCAACTAAACAAAAAAAAAACCAACCAACCAAAAAAAAAGCTCAAAACCCCTGTGTTCCCAGCTGGGAAACTGAGCTCCGGAGGGCACGCGTTTTTCAGGCTAATATTTCAAATGTAAGTGAATGAGTAAGAGGAGTGGGAAGGGCTGGGAGCAGAGACAAAGAAACGGCCCTTCCTGAGCCCCCAGCTCCGCGCTGGGCTCCGCACGCCCGGCCGGGCAAGCCCGGGACCGTGTTCTCCAGCGAGACAATAGGAGAAGCCTCCTCTGCTCCCCGAGCTCTGGAGGTGCAGCCCAGATGGAAAACGAAGCCCTAAAAAGAAATCAAAATAACATTTGCGCTTCAAGAGATTTCCAGCCTTCGGTGCAGAAATTTAAAGCGAAGAAAGTCCAGATGCGTCCGTTTCCTCGCGGAGGAATGGGGAGCGTGACAAATGATCGATAACCAGGCACGTACCCGGGGAGCGTTCACACAGGTCTTACGGAGGGGATGGAAAAGTCATTCGCGCCATCAAAAGACAGTTTAAAAAGAAAAAAAAAAAGAAGGCTTAAAAGTGACTTTCAGCCCTGACAAATCGCATCGAACACCACTTGCAAGAAACGCACTGAGAAAGCAAAGAGAGAATCAATCGCTAAATCTGATTTTTAAACTGATTTTTCAAGTTTGGAGGGAGTCAGGAAAGACATTTCAAAACCATGCCTGCGAGGGTGCAAATTAAATCAATTAAAAAAAATGTGCAGAACACAATAAAATACAATTAGGCAGACAAATAACTAGGCAGATAAAGAGAAATAAATCAGCTCTTAGCTACGCCGCTCTGGATTTAGTCTGAAACTGTTTAAATACCTTTACGTCCTGGAACTGGTGATGTGCCCAGAGCTCCTTTGTTTAGTGGAGATGTGGGCAGAAAAGAAGGGAATAAAACCCTCACTCTTGAAGGAGAGAAGAAAAGGTACAGCCTGATCCAAATTGGCCAGGGGGAGGGCCAAGGGGTGCAGGAGGAGTGGGAGTAGCGAGAGGACAACCCAACCGCATTCTTCAGCCAAAAGTTCTTAACTTCAAGGAGGGGCTGGGGGAGAGGTTGGGTTTATTTAGCAAGAGCCTCCCGAACGCAGACATGATTATCACCTTCCCGGCCGAGGGCTCGTTTGGTGCGGTTAATTAGGGAATGCTTTTCATTTCGGCTGGATGCGGTGGGCGCTCGACCCAAATTCAGGGTTGGAGCTGCGGGAGGCAGGAGGGCATTAGTGACAGCGACTTCACATCAAAAGAGTTGGGGAAAATCAGTTTGCCTAATTCGGGATTCATTCCTCAGTTGTTTTGTTGTTGTATTTATTTTTTTTTCTTAATGATATTGTGTTAACAACAAAAAATACTTCAAGTAAATGCACTTTTCTCGCTGATCATTTTCCTACACTTTGTGCAATTAATGTGAAACAATTAAGGAAAGACAGATGGCTGGAAGGATAGGTGACCCAGCCCAGGACCTTCACGCTCAAAAGTCACCTCGGTTCCACAGAAGATCTTTGAAGTTGGAAGCATTTTCTCCAAATAAATATATATTTTTTAAAAAAAGTAAGTTTACTTACTTAAATACTTAAAAGGAAGTATTGAGTCTTTCTTCTAAGGAAGAACTTTGAATGTCAGCTCTGAGTATAATGCAAAAAATCTTTCCTCTGCCTCTTTGCTTTAGGAATCATTACTGATGGCTTTTCTTTAAATAATATATAATAAAATGCACATGCCCCCCCGTCCCAGCTCCCTCTGCCACCGCACACCCGCAGCTTTTCCAGGGCTGGAGTTCCCCAGTGTGGACAGATGGGTGCCAGAAGCCTCCCCAAAAAGCCCCAATCCAGCCGCTTTTCAGCTCAAAGAGCTCCAGAGAAGTTTCTTGCACCAAACGGAACCCAAACGGCTGTGTGCGTTTAGCAAATCCCCCCTTGTGATCCCACCATCTGGCTCGGGGCTCGGTTACCTCCTTCCACTCAGCCAAGGAGGCTCAAACGCAGCTCCCGGAGGTGCAGAAATTCCAGGGTGAGCCCCACGCTGACGGGGAGACCATCGTCCCTTCTCCTCCTGCCTCCCTTTGAAATGTCCTCACTGCCTCCTTTGTTCTTTTTGCTCTTCCTAATCAACCCCCCGCCAGCTTTATAGAAGTCAGGATGATGCTCAGCCTAATTAACAGCAAACTTGTGGGGACTAACAGGGAAAAGGCAGAGCTGGTTTGCCCAGGCAGCCAATAATGGAGCATCGCAAGGAATGCAGCTCTGTCAACACGTCCGCAGAGCCCCACGAGATACAAAAACTATTTCCTGGGCCTGATCCTGCAACACCTATTTCAGTTTAAAATAAATCTGGACTTTACCTGCTTGCGAATGGCAGAACCGGGACATTGTATAGAGCAGAATAGCAATGAAAAGCGCAAGAAACTGCATTTTCCTCCCTCTCGAGGGCACAGAAAGTTGGTCAAGGCAAAAGATTCCCTTTTGAGTCTGGTTTAATCCTTGCTAATTCCTATACTGTGATCACCACATTGTTTATGTGAGCACTGAATAGTTAAAGGTATTCAGGCACCTAGAAATGCACACAGAGGCTTTGTTGTATTTGCAGAAGCTCCCAGAAATTTAACTGCAACACCACATATCTAAAAAAAGACTTTCCAGTGTGCAAATCAGGTGATATTACATAAATGGAGGAGTTTTCTTGTTTCTCTTCCAGGTGCTCCATCACAGATCTTTACTTCTGGAAAGCATTTGTAATGCCAGTTAGATTCTATTTGGGTCTAGGGTATCTGCCTAGTGAAGAGTGTTCTTTGTGCTTAGAAACAGATGCTATCCCGTGTCTCACCTCTGGCACAATCACAGAATCACACAGAATGGACTGGGTTGGAAAAGCCCTCAGAGCTCATCCAGTCCAACCCTTGGTCCAACTCCAGCCCATTGACCAGATCATGGCACTAAGTGCCACGGCCAATCTCAGTTTCAAAACCCCCAGGGCCGGTGAGTCCAGCACCTCCCTGGGCAGCCATTCCAATGCTGACCACTCTCTCTGCACAGAATTGCTTTCTCATCTCCAGCCTCAATTTCCCCTGGCAGAGTTGAAGCCCATGCCCCCTTGTCCTATTGCTGAGTGCCTGGGAGAAGAGCCCAATCCCCCCTGGCTAGAACTGCCCTTCAGGTCGTTCTAGAGAGTGCTGAGCTCAGCTCTAAGCCTCCTCTTCTCCAGACTGAACAAGCCCAGCTCCCTCAGCCTCTCCCCATAGGGCTTGTGTTCCAGTCCCTTCCCCAGTCTTGTTGCTCTTCTCTGGACCCGCTCCAGCACTTCAATCTCTTTCCTGAGCTGAGGGGCCCAGAGCCACACACAATACTCCAGGTACAATCCTGCTCAATCCACTCCCTCTCTTAATTCACACGTAACTGATCCCAGAGAACACATTTAATTAACATTTCCTGAGGGCTGCAGTGGGATACAGCCCTACAAATAACTGGCACAAGAGGGAAATACTCACTTTCCCCCCCTTGCATTCCAGTTTGGGGGGCTAAGAAGCGTTTTAATCCACCCAATATAAGCAAACCTCTACAAACACAATGCTTTTAGCTCCCTGATTTTCTAGAGCAGGGCTTTTCCGCACAGCTGCATGCGATTAGGGCACAGCAAGCCCCAGGATCCAGGCATCCCAGCAAGATCTCCTTCAAAGTCTCATTCAAGCCTCCAACCAGCTCTTTATTTCCCTGCCATCAACCCCTTCTTGCTGGCCACAGGGAGTCACAAACACTCGTGGTTTGTTTGTCTGGCTCCCCATCTGTTTTCCCCCCGGGTTGCTGCCTGTTTTGACGTTGCATTTATCCACAATAATGTAATCACCCCAATCATTCCTGGGTCTACCTGGGTCCCAGGGAAACTGGAGGAGTAAATTGAATATCCCTAGTGTGTAACCTACCTCTGCTGTTCACACCCAATGTACCTTCATAGCAGAGCTCAAGCTGGGGATGGGCAAGGGAGCTGGAGCCAAAATCTTCATTCTTTCAGGCAACACTGGGATGCACATTAGCCCTCTGAGAAACAAGAAGTGGTGGAACAGTTGATGTTTCTCAGCTGGATTGTTTCATGGTCCAGAAAGCTCTGCAAAGGAAAAGCTCAGAAGCGTGAGGAGCAGTGGGATGGCTTAAATAAAGCTGCTGAAATGCCAAACACAGAGCAGAGGGTGGCACTTACTCATTGGTTTTGTGCTTTGGATCTCATTGCCCGGATTTTGTGCTCACTCGTGAAGGACAGAAGAGATGGAGGCAGGGCAGCAAAGGGCTCTGCTCACGCTGGCAGGGTTCGGTTCCAAGCTGGCAGAGGAACCGCCATGATTTTGGATGCCCTGCAGTGGGGTTGGCATCACTCAGGTCCTGCTGGAGTCATAGTATCACTGAATCATTTTGGCTGGAAGAGACCCTCAGGATCACCGAGTCCAACCAATAACCGAAGTCATTGCAGAGCAATGAGTCCACGTTTCCCTCTGCACCAGGACAGGATCCCACCTGCGGAGCAGGATACAGCCCCGTGCTCTGGATGATGATGTTTTCTGAACACACAGAATCATAGAATCATTTCAGTTGGAAGAGAGCCCCAGGATCATCAAGTCCAACCATAACCTAACCTAACTCAAGCGCTAAACCATGTCCCTGAGAACCTCGTCTAAATGCCTTTTAAACCCCTCCAGGGATGGTGACTCCACCACTGCCCTGGGCAGCCTGTTCCAATGCCCCACAGCTCTTTCCGGTCCTAATATCCAATCTAAACCTCCCCTGGTGCAACTTGAGGCCAATCCTTCCCAGGGCTTCCCTGTGACACCCAGAGCGCAGTGGCCACGCTGGCACACGGCTCTGAACAAGCCTCAAGAGCAGCAAAACCTCTTTAGTGGGGATGAGGTTCCCATGACCAGCCCAGCTCTCCACCAGCAGCCCTGGGTCAGCCTTCTGGGGCACCTGGAGGAAAACTGGGTCACCACTGTGAGCACCAGCGATATGCATTCCTGGCTCTATCAGCTTTGCTTGACCACATAGAATCACAGGATGGTTTGGGTTGGAGGGACCTTCCCAGCTCCCCCAGTGCCCCCCCTGCCATGACAGGGACATCTTCACCAGCTCAGGTTGCTCAGAGCCCCGTCCAGCCTGGCCTGGGATGTCTCCAGGGATGGTTCATCCACCACCTCTCTGGCCAACCTGGGCCAGGCTCTCACCACCCTCAGGGCAACAATTTCTTCCTCACGTCCAGCCTGAATCTCCCTCCTTTAGTTTAAAACCATCACCCCTTGTCCTATTGCAACAGGTCCTGCTCAAAAGTCTCCAATGTGGATGAACTTGGATAAGTCTGTGTCCACCCTGCGACTTGTGTTCCAGTCTGGGGTATTTAGACGGGTCCAGGTCAGATCCAGATCCTGACAGATTTGCCTCTGGAAGCCACGGGAAGATCTGAGCTGACCTCAGGGATGGGTGAAAAGGGCCAACAGAGACAACTGGATCCTCGCTACTTTCTGCCTTTCCCGGGGCTGTAGAAATATTCCCTGATTTTGCACACACATCATTATGTTCCTGTGGGAACTGGGACACGTACTGAACCGGACAGACCCATCTCCTTCGCATTGACGGACCCCGAGGTCCCCGCTCGTGATAAGCTGCTATCAGCGTCCTGCTCCCGCCAGCGCTCCCGTCCGTGTGTACGATTTCCAGCCTTAGAGCTTGTGACCACAGTTGCAACATTCCTTTTGTTTTCTAGGAATTCGGCTCCACCAAGGAGGGAAACCACAGGGAAATTGTTTCAGTGTGCGCTCTGGATTGGGAGAGAAGGGCTGGGGCCGAGGCATGATGTATAACACACAACTCGACAGCCAAGACGTTTAAAAAACCACACTTTTATTTAAACCTAAGGAAAGTAACTTCTTTTTTTCACTCTTTAGCTTGGCAGGCAGCAGCAGCCGCGCCGAGCCCAGGCAAGTGGAGATCAAAGCCAGGCGAGTCTGCTGCGAAAAATCAAGCACTGGACATTTATTAAGATTTTATTCATAAAAAGCCATGCAGTGAGTGCAGTGGGATTTCACTGTGGAACTTCTGACATGGGAGCTGCCTTGTTTAGAATGTAAAAATCGCCTCTTTCTCCTGCCAGGAGTAAGGCGATCCCTTGGTTTCCTGTGCAATTCAAATCAGGGCTGCAAACACCTTTCTTGTTGCCCTCCGGTGGGCGGGGGGCTGCGTCCTGCCCTGGCTCGAGGGGGCCAGGGGGTGGACATCTCCCCCAGATGTGCTCATTCCAGCCAGATGTGAAGTCTCCCCAACCACAGCTGTCTGCTCCAGCCCCAGAGAGGCCCACATTATTCTCTTTTCCCTCGGTTGAATTCAAAGTCTCCCTTTTTCAAACTTTTCTTAAATTTTTTTCGTTTGTAGCTCTTTTTCTCCCCCCTGTGCAATCTGCAGCACAGAAGTTTAACTTGGCAACGGCGCTGGAACAGATGGAGAACACTGGAGCAGCTCCCCAGATCCCAGAAACTTCTGCTCAACGCCGTGTGCAGGATTTCAAGCCACTTACTGCTCGGATCTGCCAAAGCCAAGCCTAAAAACGATTTTCAGATAGAGAAGTCGGAATTTTCTTCAGGACATCGGTAATCACAGAATCACAGAATCACAGAATCCCAGAATGTCAGGGGTTGAAGGGCCCTGGAAAGCTCATCCAGTGCAATCCCCCCATGGAGCAGGAACACCCATCTGAGGTTCCACAGGAAGGTGTCCAGGCGGGTTTGAATGTCTGCAGAGAAGGAGACTCCACAACCTCCCTGGGCAGCCTGGGCCAGGCTCTGACACCCTCACCCCGAACAAGTTTCTTCTCATATTTCAGTGGAACCTCCTGTGTTCCAGTTTGAACCCATTGCCCCTTGTCCTGTCACTGGTTGTCACCCAGAAGAGCCTGGCTCCATCCTCCTGACACTGCCCCTTTCCATATTGATCCCCAGGAATGAGTCCCCCCTCAGTCTCCTCTTGTCCAGCTCCAGAGCCCCAGCTCCCTCAGCCTTTCCTCCCACGGGAGATGCTCCACTCCCTTCAGCATCTTGGTGGCTGCGCTGGACTCTCTCCAGCAGTTCCCTGTCCTTCTGGAACTGAGGGGCCACAACTGGACACAAGATTCCAGGGGTGGTCTCCCCAGGGCAGAGCAGAGGGGCAGGAGAACCTCTCCCCTCTAACCCACAGTCAACACACGAGCAACTTCCCCAGAGGAAGGTCCAAAATCTGCAAATTCCATGTGAACTAATGTCAAGTGAAAATAAGAGGGTAATTTTAGAGAAAGTGGTAATATTGTTCCCTACAACTCACTCTGTAGAAGCATCGGTGTGGTGAAATCCACAATTAGCTCGTTTTGAAGACGAAGATCAAGCCCATCCATACACTTCTGAGTCCGGCTACGAGCAAAACACAGGTTGGAGTCATTTCTTGGGAAAAAGAATGTGCTTTTTTCTTTCAGTGCAAATAAATTACTAAAATACACGTTCATGCTCGTGATCGTTGTGCACAATCCAAGCCCAGTTGGCGCAAGGAGACGGAGCAAAGGAGTGAACCCACAGGGACTGGAGAGGTTGCTGCTTACTGGTCTTTTTACGACATGCAAAAAAATGACCAATTAGTTAAAACTACAATAAGCACAACTTCATGAAGTTTACAAACAAATCTGAAGTGATGACGGATCAGAGTTTTCCCGTGGAAAGTAAATTTTCTGAAAAAAAAAAACACGTTTGAAGTTCTGGAACCATCCGCAAATTCCTGCAGTCAAAACAAAGGACGTAAACTTTTTGGAAAGCGGCAACTTCACGTTTTGTTATTTCCCCAAAACCCAAAAATACGCAGGGGACCAGCTGGGACACATCTGAAGGTGCTGATGGCGCTGGCCGAAGTCACTGCGAGGCTGCTCTCCATCATCTTTGAAAGACCAACCACATCCTGGGCTGTATCAGCACAAGTGTGGCCGGCAGGTCATGGGCAGCAATTATTCCCCAATATTCGTCACTGGGGAGACCACATCTGGACACTGTCTCCAGTTTCTGGCTCGCCAGTACGAGGAAGACACGGATGTACTGGAGTATGTCCAGCGGAGGCCACCGAGATGGTCGGGGCTTGGAGAACATGATGTATGAGGCTGTGGAAAATGAGTTTGTTCAGCGAGAAGGCAAAGGGAGGAGGGTCTTGTTACCATCTGTGGCCACCACACAGGAGGGGACAGAGAAGACAAAGACACTTTTTCTCAGAGATGCGCAATGAAAGGCCAAAATGTGATGGATGCAAGTTAGAACAAGGGAAATTCAGCTTCGATATAAAACCTTAGAATCATAGAATGGTTTGCATTGAAGGGACCTTCCCAGGTCCCCAGTGCCACCCCTGCCATGAACAGGGACATCTTCACCAGCTCAGGTTGCTCAGAGCCCGTCCAGCCTGGCGTTTTTGTACAAAGAAGGGTCAAACGCAGTGAAGAGGCACAGAGGGACGATGGAGTCTCATTCTTGAAGATAACTCCCGCTCAACATGGACAGACAATGTGCTCAAACTGGACTTGCTTTGGGCAGGTGGTTGACTTGACATCTCTGGAGGTCCCATCCAACCTGAGGTTTTAAGATCTGAACGTGCGTGTTCTGAGCCAGCTGCTTCTCTCCCCGCTGGCTTCCAAGGCACCATCGCTTTCTGCGCCTAACGAGTGTTTTCCAAACGAGCTGCCTCCTCACTCGTTGTCCAGTCCCGACTGAACCCACCTCTTCACAGATCGCACAGAGGCAAGCAACAACCATCCCATTACGTAAAGGTGAAAGCAGCTGGGCTAATTACCTATTTATTTGAAGAATAAAAGCTGTCCTGTGTATGACTTTTTTTTCAGATGGAAAAGACCCGTGAGGTCATCTGGTGTATTCTCTGCCAATGCATGATGTTATATTATATTTTGTTTTCCTTTCTCAGTAGACAAAACAATTCAGGTTGGTGGAGACCACTGAGATCTGAAGTTTTATCCTCCAAAACCCATTTATGTTTGGTACTTCAAACGAGTGATTCCTCAGGACTCCCAAAAGCAGGAGCAGAGTATGAACGCGCAATGGGAACGACAAGGGATGTTCCCACCATCCTTTGGACGGTGTTTCAAACACAGACATTTTCAACCCATCTCAACCCAGTAAATTCTAGAGAAGTCACTGAAAAGAATGTACCAGGCACTACAGCTTTCAGCTGCATGCAAGCCAAGGTCTGTAAAGGGCTTTAAAACCAAATACGAAGCATGATATGTTTATTAATTTTTGCAGTTATGCAGAACACTGTGTTAAAGCTGCATTGTTCTTGTTTGAATAGATCCCACCCTGAAATAATGACTCTTTCTTGGGATCTCTACTCCCTATCAAGCAAAGGCAGGATGCTTTTCAATAGTTTTCTTTCAAATGATGCCTTCTTGAACTCTTGTACAAGTTCTACTCAAAGCAGAGAGTTTCAACTAATCCATTTCTGGAGCTCTAGGTGGGCACAGGGATGCACATTAGATGGGTAGAGATGTGGATGTCATGGAATCATAAAATCATTTTGGTTGAAAAAGACCCTCGAGATCATCAAGTCCAACCTTTAACTGAACCCTGGCACTAGCCCATGTTCCTAAGAACCTCATCTACGTCCCGTGAAGGATTTACACAGTGCTTCCTACATGTTCACACGTGGAGGAGTCCCCATGTGCCCATGTTCTGTCTGGCCCAGGCTTGCCAGAGAGGTGGTGGATGAACCATCCCTGGAGACATCCCAGGCCAGGCTGGACGGGGCTCTGAGCAACCTGAGCTGGTGAAGATGTCCCTGTCATGGCAGGGGGGGCACTGGGGGAACTGGGAAGGTCCCTTCAACACAAACCCTTCTGTGATTCTCATATCCCAGCCAGCTCATTCATCACTGCTGCATTTCTTCTTGCAGCCGCATTACCCTGGATGGATTCTCTCTTATTCTTCTCCAGCAACACATCATCTGTATCACATGGTTGGTTTGCTCTGTTGAATCACAGAATCCCAGAATGTCAGAGACTGGAAGGGCCCTGGAAAGCTCATCCAGTGCAATCCCCCCATGGAGCAGGAACACCCAGCTGAGGTTCCACGGGAAGGTGTCCAGGCGGGTTTGAATGTCTGCAGAGAAGGAGACTCCACAGCCTCCCTGGGCAGCCTGGGCCAGGCTCTGCCACCCTCACCGGGAACAAGTTTCTTCTCAGATTTAAGGGGAACCTCCTGTGTTCCAGTTTGCACCCATTGCCCCTTGTCCTGTCACTGGTTGTCACCCAGAAGAGCCTGGCTCCATCCTCCTGACACTGCCCCTTTCCATATTCATCCCCAGGAATGAGTCCCCCCTCAGTCTCCTCTTGTCCAGCTCCAGAGCCCCAGCTCCCTCAGCCTTTCCTCACACGGGAGATGCTCCACTCCCTCCAGCATCTTGGTGGCTGCGCTGGACTCTCTCCAGCAGTTCCCTGTCCTTCTGGAACTGAAGGAGAGGAGCTCCACAGATTTTGCTTTGCTTGCCTGTGCAGAATCACTTAGTAAACGCAAACTTCTCTCAGGTTTCATATTGCCTGGACATTCTCTTCACATCTTGTCCTGAGATTTGCCTCCACAGAAGGTGCTGCACAAAACTGCATCTGCGTTGCGAACATTGCCAGACCACACAGGCAACCTGGGAGCTGGAACAGTACAGCGTGTGCTGGAACACTCTTACCACCTCGTAACTGCAGCCCGGTGCCACAGACAACAACCATCCCCGGCAGCAGATTCAGCCCTGAATTCTCTCTGCAGGAAACTGCAACACTGGAGCAAAGCCCCATTCTGCCACCCACAAGTCATGTTGTACCAAAAGATGAGGGCTGTAGGTCCATTCATATTAGCGTAACAAGGATGTTCTCCTGCCCTGAAAACAATTATCACATCATGGATCATGTCCAGACCCTTAAACCAGGCTGTGACATCTAAACTGAACCATGACCCTACTTATCCCCCAAACAGTAAATGGTAACTGGCTGGAAGAGTTTTCACTGATTTGCTCCAAACCTGGGTACGGGTGGTTTATCCACCTGGACTATCACAAACCAAGGGCCAACCCCATGCAAGGGTCTATTTGGCTACTGGTCTCACCCTGTTGTCTAAGAATAATCCAGGATACATTTGAAATGAATTACTGAAAACCACAGAAAGATGAGAACAAATCTGTGTCCACCAGTCGCTCAGTTACAAGGGACATTTATAAATGGCTTGGAGCGCGAGGATGCAGAATTCCTGTCTTAAATCATGAGATCAGCGCAGCCTTCAGCATCCTCAGCAGAAACACAGAGCAGACGTCTCTGTGTCTTGGGCTGTCTGGCAGAAGATCATTCTGCGCCCCTTGGGAGTTGCATCATTATTTTGTCCTCTTGCAAATATTATTAATATTTCAAGGTCTGGGGAAATAGATTTTCCTTTTTATTCCTTTGGCTCATTAACAGGCTCTGCTTGTCAGGGTCGTGTGCGAGTCACCGTCGCCCTCTGTTATGAGTTAGTCTATCAGCTGATGTCATTGTTTGGCCACAATAACCCAAATGTCTTTAGTCCGTCGCCTGCAGGGTCTCTTTTCCAGTTCAGTGTAAAGAGAATAAACCAAGAGCCAGCAGCAAATCTGTTTCCTTTTAACATATATAGACTCGAGCTAATAGTTCAGCTCTTACTTCTCTGCCTTCCCTGGGAGATGCAAAACACCCTCTTTCTTCTCAGCTCTCCCTGCCTGGTGCCAGCTGTGAACTAACAGCAGAAGCAAATTTTCCCCAGTGCCAACACCTCCGTGAGTTATTCCCTTGAAAAAGGCAGCTCTGGCTGACGTGTGACACGGTGCAGGCAGCGGACGTGGCCTCCGAGGGACGGGGGTGCTGCCAGCAAAGGTGCTGGTCTCACAGAATCACAGAATCCCAGAATGTCAGGGACTGGAAGGGCCCTGGAAAGCTCATCCAGTGCAATCCCCCCATGGAGCAGGAACACCCAGCTGAGGTTCCACAGGAAGGTGTCCAGGCGGGTTTGAATGTCTGCAGAGAAGGAGACTCCACAACCTCCCTGGGCAGCCTGGGCCAGGCTCTGCCACCCTCACCCCAAACAAGTTTCTTCTCATATTCAAGTGGAACCTCCTGTGTTCCAGTTTGCACCCATTGCCCCTTGTCCTGTCACTGGTTGTCACTGAGAAGAGCCTGGCTCCATCCTCCTGACACTGCCCCTTTCCATATTGATCCCCATGAACGAGTCCCCCCTCAGTCTCCTCTTCTCCAGCTCCAGAGCCCCAGCTCCCTCAGCCTTTCCTCACACGGGAGATGCTCCACTCCCTTCAGCATCTTGGTGGCTGCGCTGGACTCTCTCCAGCAGTTCCCTGTCCTTCTGGAACTGAGGGGCCACAACTGGACACAAGATTCCAGGTGTGGTCTCCCCAGGGCAGAGCAGAGGGGCAGGAGAACCTCTCTGACCTACTGACCACCCCCTTCTAACCCACCCCAGGTACCATTGGCTTCCTGGCCACAAGGGCCCAGTGCTGGCTCATGCTCACCCTGCTGTCCCCAGGACCCCCAGGTCCCTTTCCCCTACGCTCCTCTCTAATAGGTCATTCCCCAACTCCACCAACTCCGCTCCCATAGGTCTTGATTTTTGGTGCATTTTCCAGACTTTCACCAAGAGAGGGAATTAAAAGCCTGAAGGAACAAAATGACAACCAGTTTTGACTTCCTGAATAACACAGGCTTACACGTATGGCCTGTGTTGCTCTCTATACTGCTTATGATAAAAATCTGTGGGAGTAATTTAATGACAAGTTAAAGGCTAATGGTTCAGCTAATATCAGTCCATACAGCGAAGCTGGACCAGTGACGTTTCATAAATAAGTTTGGTTCAAGGACAGTGTGGATGTAACAGAAAACACTGGCAGAGCAGATACCACACAAATTACATCGATAACATATGTACTCAACAGGTTAAGAGTTGTTAAAGACAGTTACTGGTATGGATCATGAGCATACAATATTTATGGCTTTCTGAACTTCCATGTTTTCATCAGATGCACAGAAATAAATGTAAAAGTACTGCTAGGAGTATTTGCAGACCCTGAAGTGGACAAATTCTCGATATGGATAAGGACAGGGCCATCAAAGAGAGCGAGCTGAGCCACAGCGGCTGCAAAGCTGAGCTCAAAAATGATCAGAGGCCTAAAGAAAGTCCCTGGTCACACGGCTGGGAAGGCTGAGCTACCCAGTTTATTGAAACAAAGGGAAGTCTGAAGGGTAAACTGGTTGCCGTGCATTAATATCACTGGGGCAGGAGGAGAATGTGGGATAGAAAACAGTTCTTTACCATTGGGGGAAAAAAAACCCCATAAACAGCTGGATGGTTACAAATTAGAAATAAGGGAAGCGTTTTTAATAGTAAGGGTGGTTTGCCATCGCAACAAGCTGCCAAGGAGGCCGCGGATCCCCTGGTCTGGGCGACCCGCAGGAGGAAATGCAGAAATGCACCCGTCAGACGGAGGGATTAGGCTCCGTACCAGGATAAATGGGTGAAATTCAGTCATCTCTGATGCGTATGAGGTCACTTCGGATGATCTAATATCCCTTCTGGCCTCCGGATCTGTGAAGCTGTATCACCATGCAAATGTCACCGCACCTGTACGTGTGACGCCTTCCCCGTCCTTACCCAGGCTGTTCATCCACACAAAAATAACAACCATGGCAGTGACAATTTCAGCTAAAAATACCCAAATATCCAACCTATTTCCCTCCATGGTCCATGACACCCAGCCTCAACAAAAAAGCTGAAGTCTGAACCTTCTTGATGCAGCTTTGAGCCGTTCCCAGGCATCCTGTCTCTAGATCCCAAGGAGTTGAGTTCACCATGTCCCCTCCTTGGAAGCTGCAGAGCCATGAGGTGGCCCCTCAACCTCCTTTTCTCCAAAGGAGATAAACCCAGAGAGCTCTGCTGCTCCTCAGAGGATGTGGTTCCAGTTTTGTTGCCCTCCTCTGGACACCTAATGGGTGGTGGAGACCGCAGAGACCTGCTGAGTCTCCCAGCAGAAGGGGATGGGGACGTGCTGGGGCTCTTGAGCTTGAAGAAGAGGAGACTGAGGGGTGACTCATTCATGGGGATCAATATGGAAAGGGGGAGTGTCAGGAGGATGGAGCCAGGCTCTTCTCGGTGACAAACAATTATAGGACAAGGGGCAATGGATACAAACTGGAACACAGGAGGTTCCATTTAAATATGAGAAGAAACTTCTTCATGGTGAGGGTGTCAGAGCCTGGCCCAGGCTGCCCAGGGAGGTTGTGGAGTCTCCTTCTCTGCAGACATTCAAACCCGCCTGGACACCTTCCTGTGGAACCTCAGCTGGGTGTTCCTGCTCCATGGGGGATTGCACTGGATGAGCTTTCCAGGGCCCGTCAACCCCTGACATTCTGGGATTCTCTGAAGCCATGAACAGCCAGCGCCAGCGGCCACAGCCACCTCCATGCTGGCCGCTGTGACCCCAAACCGGACAGGATCGCTGCAGATCCATGTCAGCTTTAGGGAACATCCCCAGGGAAGATTCTCAATCCACAGCTTGAATTCACTTATTGCAACGAGGCAGAGGACAATTGTCTCCTCTTTCATTTTTCCACTGGAATCCTCTCTTTCCCGTGTCCTTTCAGCCCCGTCTCCTGCGTTTCCCCGGCTGTTTCCGCAGGGACACGAGCGAGTTGGCTCTGCAGGACGCTTGTGTCCCTCCCGCAGCTGCGTATCACCCGGGTTTCCTGGTCCTGCTCACTGGAGACATGAGTTCATCCCGGCTCCCTCCGGCTAATCACTAACAGGCGTGGAAAAAACCCCTCACACACCAGAACAGAACATAAACATCCATGCGATGCGCATAAGCTTATGAGGATGGGACTATGCGAAACACATGGTTCCATTTTAATAAATATTCTTACATTTCCACTGCCCTTTTCTTTAATACTGAGCAGTGAATAGCAGTGCTTGTTTTGTTGTTATTGTTGTGTTTTATGAGGACAATAGCATGTCCGTAGCCGCAGACATCAGATATTTTGGTGGGGAAGATAAGCTGCCAGCAAGAGCTCTTGGCTCCTGCCCAGGTCTCTATTAACTCCTCCTGGGATCGCTCAGGGTCTGACAGCCGGTGATGGGCAACAACGGAGTGGTCGAGGAGCCCCAAATGCTCTGAAATATTTTATCTAATCTTCCTTCTTAAACAACTTCAGCCTCTACAGTTGGATTCTTCAAAGTCCTTCATGCTTTCTTGGTGCTCACAAGCAATTTCCCAACAGATAAGAGCACGATTTTAATCTCTCCCAGTGGGTGGATGAAACCCGGACTAAGACAGAGAGAATATTCAGATGCCCAGAGTTTTCCTGGAGATCTCCACGCTCTGCCATTCCACTGCAAGACCCTTCACCCCCACCAGCCTCTTTTTCCACTTCCCGTTTTATTCCTGTTACATCGTCTTGTTCGTAAGCAGGGAAATGAATCTGCTGCAGTCACTTGTGTTTTCCCCATCGCTAAGAAGTGCCCTGGAACAAACCCCAGATGCTCAGCACTGGTTTCGTAGTCTCTGCCCAAGTAAAAAGGGAAAGAAATCCCTCGATTAACCCTCCTAAGGCTGTAGGAGCTGGAAAAGGACTCAGGTCCCATCCCAGCTCTGCTGAGCCCATTGGTATTTTACTTTATCACCTCCAAAACTCCCCAGGCTGGGACGTACAACCCTCTGCCACTCTGCTCCTTTTACAACTGAGCCCCACGCTCTCCCCCTTCTCTCTTCCCTCCCCGTTGGACAGTAATGTGTTTATTTTGGTATTAGGTAGAAAAGCCCATTTTCTGCTGGCTGTAGAGAAAGAGGTTTAGGTGAATGAAAGGGAATAAAGAAAGGAAAACAGGTTAAATGGGGGACAGTGGCTCTCGGACCCCTAAACATCATCCAAACGCCGCGGGCTGCTGTGCCACATGGGCGCTCGGAGAGACCCCAAGGGGAAATCTCAAGGCTTTTTCCAACTTTCACCAAAACCAGTAGGATTCTGCCCACTTCCTAGAACATTCCTGGAACTGGGGATCGCAGAGGTGCAGTTCTCCAACGCCGTCACGTTCCATGTGGACGGCTGCCACGGCGCTGAGCTCGGGGCCGCGCTCCGCTCGGAGCCCAGGACGGCGGCCAAGCTCTTGGCCGCGTCCCCACGCCGCGCGTTTGGATGTGCCGGGCTCAGCCTGAGCATTTCTAGTGCTGGGGACATAACACAGAAGTCCTGCTGGGGTGTTTTAGCCCCAACGTGCCACTGCGACACAGCAAACCAGCTCCCAGGAGATGCCCGGCAAGTCCCTTCAAGCTCGGCCAAGGAACTGCCCGTCGTGGACCAGGAGCCGCAGCGCAATTATCACCTCCTCACAATTATCTGCAGCGGTGCACACACACAACCGTGACTTCAGTTTAAAACAACCCCGTCTTTAATAATTCACACAAGCAGAACGCATCCCGTTGCATATATTGGGAATCGGAGAAATATGACAAATATAAATTACCCATCGAGGTGTGCTCTGCGTTTCAGCTGCTCTGTCGACGTAGATGTAGAAAATGGGCAGGTAGGAAATTCATTCTGTGCCAGTCTGGGGTGCGGAAGGACTTGTTGCATCAATCCAAAGTGTTACAAGCTGTTAAAAAATATTGTATAGAGTCAGCCTCTCACTTCCTTTGTCACTTCCACATCGTCTGCATCAGATTTCGGCTCCTGTTTGAGCAGTTTACACTCAGTCTCTGCGCTGTCTCCTTTTCTTTTCCCTGAAGTCACCCAATGGGGCATTTCCAGCATTAACTCTGGGCACATCTGCCTATAATGCAACAAGAACATTTACCAGCCAGTGACAACCGCAGCCATGGGCAGGAACAGAGCATGTTAGAAAACCTGACAACTGTAGCTACGCTTAACAAAGCAACGGAGGCTTTAGAAGAACATGGGGGAATAGGGGCCCATGAAAACCACCCTGAGAAAGCAGTTTAATTGCTTTTGTTCGCAGAGTAACACTTCGAAGAGACAAAATGCACTGGGAGTCATATCGCTCTGCTTTATTAGAGCATTTGACATGGTTCATGGCCTCGGAGAGAAACCAGAGAAATATCCAGCTGCTGTAAGATGGATAGGAGAGAAATTAAAAGCGTGAACACAGAGCGATTGTGAAGGGTCGGTGTGACGCCAGGAGAGGGAGTGGGGACAGTGGCACTGCTGGGGGATCCGGGATCTCCAGAGCTTCAGGTTCACATGCGACAGAGCAACCAAAACCCAGCTGGGTTTAACAACGGGCTTGGACATCTCCCAGGAACCTCATTTCTGGCAAGTTGGCAATAAAACAAACCATTCTTGTGGTATTTAGCCTCTGTGTTCAGACAAAACTAAGCAGCAAGGGAGCCCGAATTTGCTGTTTGCACAGCAAGCGAGCACAAGACGTTCAGAGCCCAAGAACACTGCGCTTCTGGTCAAAGCTTTCAGACTATTTCTTGTGATGCAAATTCTCTATTCCAGCCACTGTGCTGACAGACTTGGTCCTTCCCTACAAGGAAGGGCTGGAATCAAACTCAGGCTGACCCACGGAGGCAAGAAAACCACAAAACTCCACTGCATTATGTACAGCTGAGAACTCCCAGAGAAACAGTAGAAGCTGGAGTCCAGGGAAGCGGGTAAGTCGTGTCCACTGAGCAGGAATATCCCTGTGAAAATAAAACTGAAAGTATCTAATAGCCATGTGCCAAAAATCACCAAAAGGCCACATCTTGTCACCGCACAGAGCTGTCAGATCTGGAAGATCCAATAACAACAGCAACACGTCTCTTCTACCTGAAATGCTGCCCTGATTCCTCCTCAGTTCAATGCCATCTATTGATTAATGACTTATATTGGTTCTGGCTGAGATAAAGTTACTTTTCTTCAGAGTAGCTCACTGAAGTTTTGGATTTGTGACTAAAACAGTGCTGATAACACACCGATGTTTTAGCTATTGCTGAACGCTGCCTACCCAGCATCAAGGATGGATTTATTTGTATGTGATAACCAGCCATGAGCACTGTTTGGTCGTTCACCTACCCTGGAATTCCTAACACACTGAGGCTATTCAGTTACACTTCTAATCTCTTAACAGGACAAATTTTAAAGCGGTGTGATTTGGGGAGTGGGGAAAAGACCATCTCTGTAAGGCTGCATTTCACTCGGTTAATCTACTTCTAATGTCAGTAGTTTTGGTATCAACTTCCTCCCAACATAGAGTTAACCAGTGTTGGGTTTGCTCTCCAATTTTTCTTATGAAAAGCGGCTCTTCCCAGTCTCTCCTGCCCGGGATCCGTGCCGTGCACACCTGCACATCCCGAAGCCACAAAACCACTGGAGTTCCTGCCTATTTGCAAACGTTGTCTTTGTCTGGCACTGCCAGCCACACCACGACCCATCTGCTGTTGACTTTGAGTCACTAATGGTTTGGGTGTCACACACCTTTTTCTTACTATACCAGAGTTACCTATTGCATAAATCAGATCAGAGTGTTGCCCACTCTTTTGAGCCCTTAATGACCACTGCAGACCTTCCCTTGCATCAATCACAGGATCCCAGAATGTCAGGGGTTGAAGGGACCTGGGAAGCTCATCCAGTGCAATCCCCCCATGGAGCAGGAACACCCAGCTGAGGTTCCACAGGAAGGGGTCCAGGCGGGTTTGAATGTCTGCAGAGAAGGAGACTCCACAACCTCCCTGGGCAGCCTGGGCCAGGCTCTGACACCCTCACCCCCAACAAGTTTCTTCTCAAATTCAAGCGGAACCTCCTGTGTTCCAGTTTGCACCCATTGCCCCTTGTCCTGTCACTGGTTGTCACCAGAAGAGCCTGGCTCCATCCTCCTGACACTCCCCCTTTCCATATTGATCCCCATGAATGAGTCCCCCCTCAGTCTCCTCTTCTCCAGCTCCAGAGCCCCAGCTCCCTCAGCCTTTCCTCACACGGGAGATGCTCCACTCCCTTCAGCATCTTGGTGGCTGCGCTGGACTCTCTCTAACGACTTGATTAATTGTCCTCCAGCAGTCACTGTGTCTAAGGTTCAAGACATCACTTAAATTCCCTGCCATCATCCTAAGCCTGCAGTTCTGCCTTCCCTGACCTCAAGTGCTGCTCTCACTTGCTTCTAATTAAACAGAGTTGTGTTTAATTCAGCGACTGCTCAGCACCTGACAGAGCTGCTCCATTCAATGCCGAGGCTCCAGCTCATCTTCATCACGTTACATGGGTCATTTCACCTCCTAACGACCCGTTAGGAGCTCTCGCCCTCCCCAAAGTCCAGCTGCAGGGCGGGAGGTTGCAGGGCAACGTGTTCAGACAGTCCTGCGAGACCAAGAAATGGTGCTCCCAAGGGGCCTGGATGAGACAAACGTTCAGAAACACGTATGAGCAAGGCGAAGGTCATGATAAATCGCACACCTTAGCAAAAGGCTGATGAAGGAAACTCTTGGCTCACACTTAGGACACTTTTTTTCCAAAGCGTTTCTCACTGGCACTCCCACTAACACATGTCCAGGGTGGAAAAATCTGTCCAACAGATAAAACAACGCTGCGTCCCCTCCCTGGTGCGTTCTGCTCCCGAGGCTGCCGCTAGAAAAGGGCAAGTTCGGCTCAAAGTAAGTCCAGCCTGAAGCTGGGTGTTGTCAGCTCCTTCCATGCTGAACCCCCTTCCAGAGACACCTGTGCAACGGGTCCTAAAGAGCTGTTAGCTCTGCTTATTCTCTGGTTCTTCCCATCCATCTTCCCTACTTGTTTGCCTTTTAAGAAGTAGATGAGCTAATTCCTGCACTAGACGGAAAAGCCTGGGTGGAAACCTTACGTCGCAGGGAACAGAGCAGGAAGGGATGTGGCGTCATTCTTGCTGGTCTGGACACCAATCTGACTTCATAGAGCTGTCGGGTGTTGGAGAAGACTCTGGCTGTGCGCTCTAATCCCTCTCTAAATACCAAAACCAGATTAAACAAACTAAATCATCCATAAACCTAATCTCGGGAGGACTGCAGAGTTCTCCCAGTGCCCCAGGCAAGCGGCTCTGGGTCTGATGAGCCCATTTTGCTACCCAAAACTCATGGGGTCCCAAGAAATTAATCCCCCATTGAGGCCGGGGCAATGTCGCCATACGTCTCCATCCGCCGGGTTCAATTCCGAAAGGAAAGAATGCTGCTAAAGCCACACAGCCCTTCTGCTCCTTTTGGGAATGAACCAAAAATGTACCTCCCTTCCCCCTGCGTTTCCCCCCGACACACCTTTCCTTCCACTGGAACATAACCCCAAATAAGATGTTGGCCTGACATTAAAGCAAAATATATAAATATTTTCAAAAAGAGAAGAATTCCTGCCTCTCTAACAGTTTGCTCCAACTAATAGGTTTCAGATGTCTCACATACTTCATTCATTCAGCCCCATTCAGTCTCCTAGGAGCCCCCGCTGTATTTATTAAACACAGCAATTGTGGAATGTTCAGCACTTACAGAATAAAACACACCATTTCTTTATTTTTTTTTTTTTTTTTCCAAAAAAGCATAATTAGAAAGCTTTGTGAGTGACCTAAAACTGTCATTCTGGTTCCAATCCCAGTGCCCACTCCAGCATTCTGCAGCTGTCCCAAATGCTGTGCCACAGCTTAACCCTTTCTGGATTGCACAAGCCCCCAAGAACATATATATATAAATATATATATACATTTTTCATCCTTTGCAGGATCGTTTTGCTGCGTTGCTGGAGCACTGTGTTATTATTAAACATCTACTTTGGGACACTTTTGGCTCTCAAACACCTCTTGTCCCTGCAGCCTCAGTAACTCTTCCCAGCGCTAGATGGGAGAGTCAAGCCCTGAAATGCTGCAGGATGCCAGTGCTAATTTCAGCAGCAAAAGGCTGGAGAACACGAGATCTTTCCTAGAGGGATTCAGATGGAAGCAGACATAATAGAAGAGCCATTTTTCATTACAATGCTGGCAGTAAAAAGCGGAGGAGGATGTCTGGACTAGAAGCATCGTAGAGAGGCAATGGATGGACTTTGTTCCAGCAACATAACCTGCCAGCGCTGGGTGACTGGTCAGAACGGTTTACTGGAGTCTGGCGTCGTCCCAGCCCTTCTTTGGGGAGAGACACATGAAAAGCAGATCTGAAAGGGTATGTGAGGCCCTGAGTCTGGGCTGGGAAGATCTGGCGGGAGCCAGCGGCGGAGAAACGGCCTTTGCTTGAGGCCACAACCGGTTCGTGCGACTGATGCGTTTCTGTCGGCATCTCCAGCGCGCTAAAAGGTCGTGATTGTCCCCAAGCAGCCTCAGCCAGGACATCACTCCCACCCTGTCCCTGGGCCAGGAGCTCTGCTTCAGCTCAGCCCTGCCCGAGTTACGTCCAAGGTGGGACAGAGAGGGATGTTCATAGAATTACAAAATGGTTTGGGAGGCACCTTAAAGATCATGTCGTCCCCCCCTGCCATGAGCAAGGACATCTTCACCAGCTCAGGTTGCTCAGAGCCCCGTCCAGCCTGGCCTGGGATGTCTCCAGGGACGGTTCATCCACCACCTCTCTGGCCAACCTGGGCCAGGCTCTCCCCACCCTCAGGGCCAACAATTCCTTCCTCATGTCCAGCCTGAATCTCCCTCCTTTAGTTTAAAACCACCACCCCTTGTCCTATCGCAACAGGCCCTGCTGTGTTGCCAAACCATCAGCAAGACCTGGGGGAGACAGTATGTACAAAAGGATTTAGGAGAGCTGTGATCTCCCCAGTCTGCAAATTACCACCTATGAATGTCCTTACAGCCACTCTGCTGTCATTCTTTGTGTGACCAGAGGAGATTTCTCCTTCCTCTCCATCGCCATGTACAAGCTCTGATCAACACACACTGTGCCGCTGCTCTGGGATTCTTCTTCCCGCGGTGGCAGCAGCAACAGCCGAGCCCGAAGCAAACACATCATGGGAAGACTGACCTCTCCCCCAAGGTGTTATGATTCATTTTTCACCCTTTTTTGGCTGAAAAGCACCACACCCGTGCCCACGCGGGAGACCCCCTGGTTCATGGGAACTGCCCCGGTGTCACTGTTTCCACATTAAGGCCGCTTCAAAGCCCCCAGAATGAGTCTTGTCCCAGTCGCGTCCCCACGGGAGTCGCTGGTTTAGAGTCGGGATCCTTGATCCCTCCCGCTTAAGGAGGTTACACAGGAATAGATGAATATCAGTGTGCTATAAAACACACCAAATGTGCCCAGAATCACTTCAGGGCAACCGTAATGCTTCATTCCAGCACCCGCTATGGACAGCACATCTGTCACTAGAAGGCAGAGGGACAACTCCTTGCTCCGAGCGCTTCCAGGGGTCTACAGTCATTGCCATACTTTGCACCAGCTAATTGCACAGAAAACAAGACAGCCCTGGGAGCTCTGATTCCTGAGTACTGCAGACACTCCGGGTTGCTCTCTCTCCAGCTTTAGCACCACCTGGTAGCATCATATCAGCAAACTCTTCATTTCCCCTCCACCCGTCCCCTTTGCATCATCTCCTAAATTTCACATACATCAAATCTTACCTGGCCACCACCTGCGGTCAACGTGAAGGACCTAGCAATGCAGATTAATTCTCTCAGGGGTTCAGGCCCATGTTACTGACACAGAGTGTTTACACACGCCCAGGTGCTCACCTAACACTGGGATATCTCCAGTAGCACCACGTCTCCAGCTCTTCCCATCAGTTCTCTTACCCCCATCAGATACCATCCCCGTTCTTCAGGACTTTGCCTATTTGCAAACATCAACAACTCCCACTGCAGGGGCAGTTATGGTGTCACCTTAGGCAACCTGGTGTAGCTTTATGTGAGTGTAGCCATCACATACTCACAATAAACTCCATTATCTCACGCTCTACCAGATGGAAGCAGTGCCACCAACATGTCGAAGTTCCACAGAAACTTGCACGCTGGTTTTTAATTGTACCATAAATAATAGTTCCTGCACTATTACATATTTCTAAGTCTATATCCGAAGAAAGTTCCGAAGTTTGGGGAATAATTTCAGTGCATTCTGTGTAGTCACCGCTATAACTTCTTCAACCAGAATTCCTTTAATTTTGGTAATATATTCTGCAGCAATGTAAATATTTTTTGGTTCATTTGGTTCATTTCAAGAATAAGTGAGGGCTTAAAGAGGTTAAGAAAGCCACAGAGCCCAACATCGCTCTGACACCCCTGAGTGACAAGGATGGAAACAGGCAGCCTGTGACCTGTTGTGTGTCACAGCAAAGAAGTAGCAGGAGTCAAGGAGACATTCTTGGGGGACAGAGATGGTCTGGGGACCCACCAAGGCAGGACCGTGGGCTCAGGAGTATTAGTCTGTTTATCAGGTTGTTTAGTCTGGAGAAGAGGAGGCTTAGAGCTGAGCTCAGCACTCTCTAGAACGACCTGAAGGGCAGTTCTAGCCAGGGGGGATTGGGCTCTTCTCCCAGGCACTCAGCAATAGGACAAGGGGGCATGGGCTTCAACTCTGCCAGGGGAAATTGAGGCTGGAGATGAGAAAGCAATTCTGTGCAGAGAGAGTGGTCAGCATTGGAATGGCTGCCCAGGGAGGTGCTGGACTCACCGGCCCTGGAGGCTTTGAAACTGAGATTGGCCATGGCACTTAGTGCCATGATCTGGTCAATGGACTGGAGTTGGACCAAGGCTTGGACTGGATGAGCTCTGAGGGCTTTTCCAACCCAGTCCATTCTGTGATTCTGTGATTCCACAAGCCTTTCAAGTCCAAGGTTCCCACATTGAACACAAATCTCCAGAGATCTTCTGGGGTTTCCACTGAAATCTTCAAGGATCTGGAACAGCAACCCAAACTTTCAGCTCCCCCTTTCAAAGTTGCTTCATCTTTAATTGTTCCCTGATATTTCAGTGGCATCTGCGTGCTCAGGGCATATTTGCAGATTTTCTGGAGAGGTGCCCGGTCCATGAGCTTGAACTGGTGCCACAGTCCGAGCATCTGATCATGTATTGGAAAAACCCCTCAGGATGATTCCTGCCTATTCCTGAAATTTGGTGCCTCTGGGACAATATTCCCCATCCCATTACGGGTTTCCAGCTCATTCTGCAAGCCTGACTAAGCATCTGCTGGTGATTAAGGGCTTTGTCGTTTGGAAAGAGCTGACAATTACATTTAATTATTCAAACTAGGTCAGGTTCTTCAGCACAAGCTTATGTGGTGACTGTTGGCTGGAAATAAGGCTTTCAAACCCCACTGGAGCAGAATCCACCTCCCATCTCTCAGGAAAAAGATTCCTCCCATAAATAACAGGTTCTGGACTTGTCCTTTGTGTGCTCCTGAGTTACCCAACATGACTTTGTACAAATTATCCACGTGTTTTGGTGTTTGCCTATAGAATTACTGGTGAGAAGAGATGACAAGCAGCGGGACCCAACAGATCAAGCAAGAACAGACCCTTCCTTGTCAATTCTAAATACCTGGAGAGGTTCTGCGCAGCCTGGGCAGGTAACACAGGAACTTTCTGCCTGATTCACTTTTCTTTATTAAACTGCCTTCATCTCGACCCACAAGCTTTTCACCTCATTTTCTTCCCACATGCGTGTCTGAGATGACCACAAATCCCTCACAAAGAGTTTTAACCCCACGTGGGCAAAGGACACCTCAGTCTTCTTTCTCAGAGGCTCCCACTACCTGTTATCTTCATCTGACAATCGTGGCAGCCCCAGGGAAGTATATAAGGAGTTTTCTATATACTTCTTCCTTCAAAAGTCAAGCCAGTGATGCCATTGAGCACAAATGCAGCACAGGTACCTCATATCCACTTCTCAGGCAGTTTCTAGAAAGGTTTTTGTCAGTGCTGTCTACTGATTCCTTTGAAGACAGGAGCAAGTCACACAAACCCCAACACAGAGCACAACCCCGGTTAATAAGATAGTTAAAATGGTACAAACACAACTGGAAAATATGCTGGGTTGAAAAAACAGTATATTCAAATTGCTTCTACCTAATTACATGTGATTGCTTTTTGGCAAGAGCTCAACCTGCCAGAGCAGTGAGGTTTTACAAACATTCACAGAGGCATTAGATCATTGTTTGAATGAGTTATTGGCAGCCCAAATCTGAAGTAAAAACATAGTTTAAAGAAGACCATATTGAAGAGGGTGAAGCTTTCTGCTTTCATGTCACCGGACACCCAAGACCCATTTAGCTTCACATCACTCACATCCCAACAGCATTTGTGGGTGAGGACGTCACAGTTTTGTGGTGTCTTGACACAGATTTGTCACTCGTGCAAACAACAGGCCACAGATCACAGAATCATTTGGGTTGGAAAAGACCCTCAAGATGATCAAGTCCAACCATAACCCACCCCTGGCACTGCCCCATGTCCTGAGAACCTCATGTCCGTCTGTCCAGCCCTCCAGGGATGGTGACTCCAGCACTGCCCTGGGCAGCCTGTTCCAATGCCCCACAGCCCTTTGGGGAAGAAATTGTTCCCAGATCCAATCTCAACCTCCCCTGGTGCAACTTGACGCCATTTCCTCTCATCTTATCTCTTGTTCCTTGGAGCAGAGACCTAGGGAGAGCCCCTGGCAGGTTGGCTGGTGGATAAAAATACCCTTTGCTCTGGCAGCCTGAGCACTGCTCGGTGCAATCCCACCCCAGAACACCCTTGCCTTCCATGTGCTTCCTAAATTAGATCTCCTGAGACCGACGTCAGCTTTTTAAAAGAGAGGTGAGCTTGTTAGTAACCAACATTATCCATTAAACAGGAATCGGCGGCTTTTATTAGACTGCGAAGTGCTGTAAAAGGAAAAGAGGGAGGGTGGAGCATCATGAACCCCCTCACCTCCCCAGGGGAGCCCCTTTGCCTGGCACACGGTGGGTTTCAGCCAAGGTTTCTTGCAGGTTATGGTAATTGTGAAGTTACCTAATGCTGTTAAGCCACAGCAAGGTCCAGGCTTAACACAGGAGCCTTGTGGAGGTGCAGGAAGATAGAGACAAGTTTGGGAAGGGCAGCTCCCCGGTGGCCCCTTCTCCTGAGGCCAAAGAGAAAGAAAAGCCCAAGCTGGAAAGGAAAGATCAGAGGACTTGCCAAGCTCTCCACCCAGGAAAGTCAGGGTATGCGGTTCCTCTTACCAAATCCCAGTTTTAGTCAGTCTCTGTCTGCCACCAGCTGTGCTGCTGGCACACAAATCCCAGCTAAATCACGTTTTTACATAGCGACGAAAAAAGCAAATGCACTGTCACGGTGATTCCCTTCCACAACATACTCCGGGACAACCTCTACCTGTTGGAGAAGGACCTCATGAAGCTTTGGTCCGAGGTTTCATTGTGGAGAACAGGAGCTGAGGGGAGACCTTCTGATCTCTGAACTGCCTGAAAGGAGCTTGGAGCCAGGGGGGTCGGGCTCTGCTCCCCAGGAACAAGCGCCAGGAGCAGAGGAAACGGCCTCAAGTTGCACCAGGGGAGGTTGAGGTTGGATCTGGGAACAATTTCTTCCCCAAAGGGCTGTGGGGCATTGGAACAGGCTGCCCAGGGCAGTGCTGGAGTCACCATCCCTGGAGGGCTGGACAGACGGACATGAGGTTCTCAGGACATGGGGCAGTGCCAGGGCTGGGTTATGGTTGGACTCCATGAGCCTGAGGGTCTCTTCCAACCCAAATGATTCTGTGATTCTATGAACTAAGAGATTACTGCTCTTGTAGTGGCGTTTGTTCTCATGTTCCAGCTACAGACACACCAACTTGCCTTGGTTGCTTTGTATTCCAAAAACTCAGCTTCCACAAAGAAATTAATAAAGCGGCGTATTTTGGTCACAGAGGAAACTGCAGAAATAGAATCTGAATGTCAATGATGGAGAAACATCTGTGAAAGTTTTGAGACCTGTCAGGCAACAATAAAAAACTGCCCTGCCAAGGACGTTTTTAAACCAGAACCCAAATGCAAAGATTTCTTATTAAAAAGGTACAAAGAGAAAACAAACAATAACTACACACAATGTTCGGATGTCAGGAGCCATCGTGTAAATTGTCTCATGAATTTGCTGTCATGTTTTAGAAAGAAAGTGAAATTTAGGCCGTTTTAAACTGACTCGTGTTGCAAGCAGCAGCTTTATTCCGATCTGTAGCAACAAAAAGCTTAAAGGTCTTTTTGAACATGAAACCAGTTCCACTCCAGCACCCTGTGAGGTCTTAGTTATTACCTTCATCCTAAGGATACACAAATTTTGCAGCAAAGCTGATGTCCGTCCCAAGGTCTGATGCAAGTGACAAAGCCAGGAAAAGAAACACATATAATTAGTCTTGGCTTTTAAGTATTAATTAACTCTGCCTCCCTGAAATAAGGAACAAATATCTTTTTAAGCCTCAAACAGTAGAATCCACAAAATGCAAAGCAAATGAGGAGGTGGACTTATGTCCCCATATGTATAATGAATTTTGTAATTAATGAGTTTGTAATTACAATTGCTCCCAATTTGTAAATATGCATTCCTAACCTATACACGACTGTTAGTTGCTCCAAACCGCACAGATTTCCCATCCCAAAGACCTGATTTCACTCCATAGCCCACAGTATCAACCCAAAATCTGTTTGGCTTATACAGTTGCCCCAGGAAAGCCCAGGTGTTTGGCCCAGCCAGTTCGGGGTCTCTTTGAGCGCAGCTCAGATCACCGAACGGACGCACAATGGCCGATTGTCAGCGTGGGGCCAAAGGGAGCCGACACTTTCCCAGAGAAAAGCGCCTTTGCTGTGTGTTTGGAAGGTTACGCAGCTGTAAGTCAGACACAGAAGGAGCTGAAACCCTGGAGGGATTATTGCCGCAAGCACATGTGCTGTGGAAGGAAGCTCTCCCGTGGACCCACATGCCATTAACTCCTGCTGGTGGGAGCCCGTTCCTGTGGCTGAAAAGTCCTTTACAGCCTCAAACTGCTGGTTGCTCATCCTCCCGATCACTCTTGTCTCATCTCTGACCCAGTGACTCGGCCTGACTGGTATTTATTTTCTCATTTTATAAGAAACAGGCTCTTCTCTGAGCCCGTTATTGGTGGGAATAGCGGCGTGGCGCGGGGCTGAGACCCGCGCTGTGCAATGGCAAATACTCGAGCAGCAGAACTGGGACTTTGCCCAACACACCGTCTATCTTCCTGGGGAAAGAAAACCCGAAAAACAACCACCAGACTCTGCTCTACACGCTCCCAATCGTGCCATCAGCTGGAGCAAGACGGAACTTCACTGCAATACATGAATGAGCCACTATCCAAAATGACCTTTGGGACGGCAAGCGCTGCCTGGGCTCAAGCAAAGCCACCTGGGGCTCTCTGACAGACAGAAGCTCCTCCAGAGCTCTTGGCACCTTCACCAGCCTTTGGAGGGGCCCGTGCAGTGTCCTGCCTGGGCCCTGAACGCCTGGAAAAGGACTCGGAGAACTCTGGAGAATCACAGAATCATTTGGGTTGGAAAAGACCCTCAAGATCATTGAGTCCAATCATTAATGCACCCCTGGCACAGCCCCATGTCCTGAGAACCTCATCTCCGTCTGTTCAACCCTCCAGGGATGGTGAGGTAGCACAGGGGATGAAAGCTGCTCTGGAGCACAAAAAAAGTCCTCAGGAGGTGTTCTGAGGGGACAAGAGGGACAAAAACAGCTGTGGGGCACCAGGAAGAACTCAGCAGGCCTCGTGATGGATGCAGGTAAAACATCTCTTCTAGATATGAGGAAGAAATTGTTGGCCCTGAGGGTGGTGAGAGCCTGGCCCAGGTTCCCAGAGAGGTGGTGGCTGAACCATCCCTGGAGACATCCCAGGCCAGGCTGGACGGGGCTCTGAGCAACCTGAGCTGGTGAAGATGTCCCTGTCATGGCAGGGGGGGCACTGGGGGAGCTGGGATGGTCCCTTCCACCCAAACCATCTGTGACTCTATGAAGGGGCAAGAGTGACAAAACAAGGCTTGCGTTAAAAACTGAGGGATGTGGGAGAACCACTGGAGTTCCAGAGGGCTACACCAGAGCGCTCAGCTCCCGAGGCGCTGTGCAGTGCCCTGGGGGACAGAGGACGGCGGCTCCGGCTGCCATTATTACAGGTTTGACCAAAAATTAATGCAATCCTAGAAAAGCCTTTTCTTCGGTAGAAGAGGCAGAATTAACATTTCAGTGTCACGTTTACCAAAGGAAGGACTACGTCCCTGCCGTGCTTCCCCTGGCTACATTCTGGTTTTTAAGAATTATAACAACTAAAAAGTAGGAAGAGGAACCTGAACTAGAACCAAGCTTGTGGTTGGTTGCTATTTGAAATATTAGCATGTCTAGATCTATTCACTCAGAAGGACCTCAAAGCTAACGAGATGGTTCTTTTTTCCACACTTACGTTTAAGAAACACAAAGATTTCCCGGTTTTATCACAACAGCTTCTCGGTAGGATTGCACCAAGGAGGCACTGGGCATGCGCCAGGCGGGGAGAGCCGCGCCGGGCGGAGCGTTCTGCGCATGCGCGGACCCGGTGATGGAGGCGAACGGCAGCGAGCGGCGCCGCCGCCGCATTGCACGTGTGCGAACAGCGCCGCCTGGCGGTGCCACTGCGTTAACACCGCGAGGTGCAACACCTGGCCCAGCAAAGCCCCAAATCCCACACACTGCCCCACAAACCTCCACCGCAGCTGCCCCAGTCTGTCCCTGGTCCTACCGCATAGCACTGTCCCCATTGTCCCCATCCCCATTCACAGAATCCCAGAATGTCAGGGGTTGAAGGGCCCTGGAAAGCTCATCCAGTGCAATCCCCCGTGGAGCAGGAACACCCAGCTGAGGTTCCACAGGAAGGTGTCCAGGCGGGTTTGAATGTCTGCAGAGAAGGAGACTCCACAACCTCCCTGGGCAGCCTGGGCCAGGCTCTGACACCCTCACCCCAAACAAGTTTCTTCTCATATTTAAGTGGAACCTCCTGTGTTCCAGTTTGCACCCATTGCCCCTTGTCCTGTCACTGGTTGTCACCCAGAAGAGCCTGGCTCCATCCTCCTGACACTGCCCCTTTCCATATTGATCCCCAGGAATGAGTCCACCCTCAGTCTCCTCTTGTCCAGCTCCAGAGCCCCAGCTCCCTCAGCCTTTCCTCACACGGGAGATGCTCCACTCCCTTCAGCATCTTGGTGGCTGCGCTGGACTCTCTCCAGCAGTTCCCTGTCCTTCTGGAGCTGAGGGGCCACAACTGGACACAATATTCCAGGTGTGGTCTCCCCAGGGCAGAGCAGAGGGGCAGGAGAACCTCTCTGACCTACTGACCACCCCCTTCTAACCCACCCCAGGTACCATTGGCTTCCTGGCCACAAGGGCCCAGTGCTGGCTCATGGTCATGACCTCTTGTCTTCCCATTGTCCCCATCCCCAGTGCTGTTGCAGGGAACTGAGCAGGCGGGTGCCACAAAAGCCACCACCCAAAGCCACTCCATGTCAGGGACGCTGAGCAGAGCTACTTGGTTCCAGGGACCTATAGGAACAGGCAGGATGGTCAGACCCTGGGGCAGGGGACAGCAGGGACACCGCAGACACAGGGGGGGCACAGAGACTCCTCAAAGGTCACTTCAGGCAGGCAACGAGCTCCGAACAGAGCTGTTCAACAGAAATCAACTACAAACGGGGTTTATCCAAATTTATTCAGTGCTCCAACAACATCACACAACACAGGTTCGGTTACTCGTGAGGAGTTAATTACCACACAACCACCTGAAACTCAAGGGGATCAGATGCCAAAACTCCAGAGTGATGATTCAAAAATGAACCCAAACTGTTCTGTGTTTCTATGGGGAAAATGTTCCCCTCAAGCACCCTGGGGTGCAGGTGATCAGGGTCCAGGGAGGCCCAGGGTGCCCTGGATGAGGGCAGTTTTGGGGTGTCCTAGATAGGAGGGGTTTTTGGGTGTCCTCGATGGGCTTTTGGGGTGTCCCAAGTGTGTGTGGGGGGGCAGTTTGGGGTGTCCTGGGCTGCGGGGAAGTGCGTTACAGATGAGGCTTCTCAGAATGTCCCAAGGGGGTCCCCCTTACGTGGATTCTCATGGTGTCCCCCCGTGACTGGGCTCGAGGTGCCCTGCACAGGGGGCTTTTGGGGTACCCGAGCTGAGAGGGACCTTGGGGTGCTACAGTGGGGGGGGAACCCACCCCAGCACCCTCAGGGGCTTCTCTGACCGGGAGGGGCTGTGGGACGGAACCGGAGGCGGGACGGGGTGGGACCCGTAACCCCCCTCCCCTCCAATTAACAGCAATTAGCGGCCATAAAGGGGCTGCGGACAGCGGGGGTGGGAGTGCTTGCAGCAGTGGGGGGCACCATGGCTGTGGGGGACCCATATGTGCAGGTGAGGGGACCGGGGGGGTCCGACCCTGGGGTGCTGGTGGGTGACCCTGCCCGCGGGTCTGGGGTGCTTATTGCAGACCTAGGGGGTCTTGTGCCTCCCCCGGGAGTGGCTGCAGGTGCTGTGGGCCGGGTGTCCCCTTGGGTCACCTCCTGGGTGGCCCCTCGTGGGGTGCGGGCTGCTTGATGGTGCATCAGCTGTGGGGTGCTTGCTCTGTGTGGGTGCTGCCCCCCATCTGGGCTGCTCTTAGGGGTCTGGCAACTGCAGCACCTTGTAGGGCTGCTCCCCACAGGTGAGGAGGGTTGGGTGCTGCCTGGGTACCCACCTGTCCTGCTCCAGCTGACCCGGCTGCTTCCTCACCCGCATCCTCCTCCCTGCACTGTGGTCCAGCTCAGCACCATGAGGATGCTGCTGCTGTGAGCAGGTAGCGGGACAGGTTCTTGCTTATTGTTCTTGCTGCTGTGTATCAGAAATGATCACTATAGCTGGAGGACAGCACCAGAACACGGTCTGCTCTCTGTGGGGGTACAACATTTTTCTCCAGGGCTGGATGGACTGAGGTTTCTGCAGGGGTCAGAGGTGCAGCATCCACCACGGTGGTGTGACTGAGGTGCCAACCAGGGCACAGCGAGGAGGATTTCTGTGCTTGAGGCATCGTGTGTTGCTTTGTCACAAATAGCTGGCCAGGCTGGGATCGAAGTGGCTGCAGGACTGAGCCAAGCGCCCCGTGGAGCCGTGACGGGACCTCCAGCCTGTGCCAGCCCCGCGCTCCCTCGGAGGGGAGCTGGGCCATGGCAGCAATGCTCTTATGTCCAGCTGTGATTTCAGACTCAAATCCCTTAGTGTCTTGCCAGGAAGCTGCACATGGTGCAATTTTTACTACCCCCAGCAGCTACTGCTCATAAAAGATAATGACTTCCCGCTGCTGCACCTTTGCAGAGCAGCCCTTGTGGCCCCAGCCCACTCTTGATTTCAACTGCAAAGTCAGACCTTCAGTTTTCTGATGACTCCTGGGATGTGAACCTGAAGTTCAACCCCTCCCTTCCCCCTCCCCAGGCTATTCAGTGCTTGTTTGATCAGCTTTAATAACGCATTAACACACTGCAGACCTGGAAACATTTACTGCAAGCCAAGTTCCCTGGATTTGCAAAATGGGTGAAACCAGGGTGTTTTTTCAGGCCCTGGATTCTGTTGGAAGGCTGGCTCCAGCACACTGACAGGGGGTGATGTGTTAGGCCCCCATTCCCGCTCTGCAATAGCTCCTGGAGTTTGCAAAAGCAAATTCATGCTCCCGTCTCAGCCTGGAAGCTGCGGTTCCCTGTCCTGGGAGCCTGTGCCAGCTTGGGGCTGAGTATTCACCCTTATTGATGGGGTACCTGCAGCAGGGGTTTGAGGGTTTTTTAGCCTGTTTTCTACCTCTCTGCCCCCATGGTGTTGTGCTGCTCTGCTTGTGCTGAGTGTGGGGTCCTGCTCCCTGCAAGGTTGCTCAAAGAGGCTTTTTCCAGGTGTGAGGGAGGAGTTAATGCTCAGGTGTGAGTGCAGAGGGAGGTCGGGGCTCACTGTGCTGCAGAACTCAAACTTCATCAGCACCTGATGTCTGCAGAGGGGAAACTGAGGCTGGAAGGGTGCTGGCAGCACTGAGTCCCCTGGGTACCAGCGGGTCCTGTGCACAAGGCTGCCTGCTGTGGCCTCAGGGAGCTGAAAATTTTGGGGGTGAAAAGAGGACAAGGTGATTTTTCTTATTGCTGTTCCTGTTCTCTGGCCTGTTGCTGGGTCTGCAGAGCTGGTGATGGTGTCTGGGTCCACCCAGTAGTTTTCAGTTTTGGGCCCCTTGCAACTAAAAGTCCTTGAGGTGCTGCAGCGAGTTGAGAGAAGGGAACGGAGCTGGTGAGGGGCTGGAGCACAAGTGTGATGGGAGCGGCTGAGGGACCTGGGGGTTCAGCTGGAGAACAGGAGCTGAGGGGAGACCTTCTGATCTCTGAACTGCCTGAAAGGAGCTTGGAGCCAGGGGGGTCGGGCTCTGCTCCCCAGGAACAAGCGCCAGGAGCAGAGGAAACGGCCTCAAGTTGCACCAGGGGAGGTTGAGGTTGGATCTGGGAACAATTTCTTCCCCAAAGGGCTGTGGGGCATTGGAACAGGCTGCCCAGGGCAGTGCTGGAGTCACCATCCCTGGAGGGCTGGACAGATGGACATGAGGTTCTCAGGACATGGGGCAGCGACAGGGATGGGGAAATGGTTGGACTTGATGACCTTGTGGTTCTTTTCCAACTAAAATGATTCTGTGATTCTCTCTGCTTCCAAGCCTGGGACCTCTGCCCAGCCAAACCATGTGGCCACATCCCCAGCGTCCTGGGTGTTCAGAAATGCCCGTGCTTGGCATCTTCTGTGTGTCAGGAAGCTTCCCTGCAGCAGGTGTGGTTGTGTCCTTGTGGTGGGGCAGAGACCCCCATGCCAAGGACAGCAGAGGTTTGACCTTCCTGGTGTGGACAGCGGAGCTGGGGAGACCTGGGTCTCCACAAAGGCACCTTCACACACATCTAGAAAGCAACTGGGTGCTGCATCTATGGCTCACCCCGCTATGGTGATGCTGGGCACCAGGCAGGCTGGCTGAAGTGAGAACTGTGGGGAGGGCTGTGATGCTGGGTTCAGAGGCTGGTGGCCAGATGCTTTTCTTGTCTCTTGGCCATGGCTCTCTGCAGCGATCCCCTCCCTTCTCTGTCCCCACAGGGTGCCCGGGTGTGGATCCCTGACTCTGTCGATGTCTGGAGGGTGGCAGAAATAACCAGAGGCTACAAGGAAGGAGACACCGTTCTCCATCTCCGCCTGGAGGATGGCTCGGTAAGGCTGGAGCTGTGCAGCCCCACGGGTCCCTGCTGTGTTCCCCCCACGGCTGAGCATCCCCAGATGGGAGATGGTTCACCTCTGCACCCCCAGACCAGCCTGGCTCCTCAGCAGCGTGTGGAGAGGCTCAGACACTGCCTGGATGTGTCCTGTCTGGTGTCTGAGCAGCAATCCAAACTGTTGTGGCCAGTT
Organism: Patagioenas fasciata; assembly: GCF_037038585.1. NCBI lineage: Eukaryota > Metazoa > Chordata > Aves > Columbiformes > Columbidae > Patagioenas > Patagioenas fasciata. The sequence goes on along the minus strand of NC_092546.1, from coordinate 2,703,880 downwards.
TTAGCTCGCTGTGCCCTGTGTCCCTTGACTGTCCTCTGTCCCTAACTGCCTGGTGAACTGGTCCTTGCTGCCTGATTCCCAAAAGGCCTCCAGCTCAGCTTGCTCTGGTTGCGCTGTGGTTCCTGGTGACTATGCAGGGACAGGAGCTGGACTCGATGATTCTCGTGAGTCCCTTCCAACTTGAGACATTCTGTGACTAACAGCCCACACATGGCCTGCAGAAAACATCCCTCCTGCAGACCCATCCTGCCTTTGCAGGGCTGGCTGATCCCGCTCAGCTCTTGTCCCGCTCCGTCTCTGTCCCTGCAGGTGCTGGCCTACCCCATAGAGTCCCAGCTGCCACCTCTCTGCAACCCCGATTGCCTCTCGGGTGCTGATGACCTGGTGGCCCTGAGCCACCTGCACGAGCCGGCCGTGCTGCACTCGCTGCGCCGGCGGTTCCTGGAGGCCAACACCGTCTACACCTACTGTGGTGAGCCCCAAACCCTCCTGTTCCCAATTCCTGCCCCTTCCCCGCAGCTCCTGGGGACAGTGGCCCCTCCTGCCCTTTGCTCTTCCTCCAGGTATCATCCTCGTTGCCATCAACCCCTACAAGCCGTTGCCCATTTATGAGGAGGAGGTGATTTACGCCTACAGCGGCCGTGAGATGGGGGACATGGATCCCCACATCTTTGCACTGGCAGAGGAGGCGTACAAGCAGATGGTGAGGTGAGAGCATCACTCAAGGAAGGGTTGAAACCATCTCTGAACTGTGGTGTGTCCATGGAGAGCGGTCCTGCTGTGTCAGCATCCCAGCCTGGCTGGGTTGCAGGGACCTCTGTAGATCCCCAGCCCCACCTGCTCACCAGGGTCACAGAGCAGATCACACAGGTGGGTCCAGGGGGTTTGAATGGCTCAGAGAAGGAGACTCCACACCCGCTCTGGGCAGCCTGGGCCAGGCTCTGGCACCTCCCAGCAAACAAGGTTCTGCTCATGTTCACATGGAGCCTCCTGTGTTCCAGTCTGTGCCCGCTGCCCCTCACCCTGGCGCTGGGCACCACTGAACAGAGTCTGGTCCATCCTCTGACACCCACCCTGAGATATTGATCCATTGATCAGATCCCTCTCAGCTTCTCTTCTCCAGCTCAACACCCCAGCTCTCTCAGTCTCTCCTCATCACGAAGATGCTTCAGACCACTGAGCGTTTTTGTAGCAGGTTGTCCCCAGCTCATGTCCCTCTCTGCCAGGTTTGGGAAGAACCAGTCCCTCATCATCAGCGGCGAGTCGGGCGCAGGGAAGACAGCGTCGGCCAAGTATGCCATGAGATACTTCACCACCGTCGGGGGCTGCCTGGGTGACTCCAGCATGGAGGAGAAGGTGCTGGCCTCCAGCCCGCTCATGGAGGTGAGTCCCCAGGGATATCCATGGGGACAGCTGGGGTGTCCCTGCAGGCTGTCCCTGTGCTCCTCATGGCCTGTACCCTACTGTGATGCCATATCTGTCCCCTCTGTAATATGTCAGCCAAGGACTGACCTATTCCAGAGCACTTGGAGATCTGGGGCAAACTAAAACCTCCTGCCCTCCTTCCCCACCAGGCCTTTGGAAATGCAAAGACAGCCAGGAATGACAACAGCAGCCGCTTTGGGAAGTACATAGAGATTGGCTTCAGCCAGGCGCATGTCACAGGGGCCACCATCAAAACCTACCTGCTGGAGAAGTCCCGCGTCACCTTCCAGGTGGGTCTCTGGGGTGGCGTGGTGACAGGACTGAGAGCCCAAATCCTCTGAGTCGGAGGGTGCTCCTGTTGGTTATCCCTCAGAGCTGCTGGGAGAGGGAAGGTGTCCCTTGCCCCTAAATTTGGGGTTGCAGCAGGGAAGCAGAGTGGCCTATTGTGACCTGGTTTTTGAGGGATTTTTCTTGATCATCTGCAGGCAAAAGCAGAGAGGAACTATCACATCTTCTACCAGCTCTGCACCTCGGCCACCCTGCCTGAGCTCCAGGGCCTGGGCCTCCGTGAGTGCCCCCGTGTCCCCCTCGTGTCACAGCTTGCTGCTGGCCTGTCCCATGCTGGGCAATGTCAGACCCCGCTGTCCTCCAGCTGGGTGCTGGAGAAGGTTCTGCTGCTGGTGGGCACCCCGGGGTGGGATGTGGGTGGTCAGGAGCCCCCTGGGGCAGGTTGTGCTGGTTCACAGCCTGACACGTCACCCACAGGTGGGGCAGAGTCCTTCCACTACACCTGCCAGGGCCAGGACACTGCTGCCCGAAGCACCAGCGATGCGGCTGACTTGGAGAACACACGGCAGGCCTTCTCGCTCCTGGGTACAGTCCTGGGTGGGCACAGGTGCAGAGGGGGCGGGCAGGGCTGGTCCCCAGGGCTGGTTGTCCCACCACCCTCACCCTGGTGCTGGTGAAGAGTTGCTGGTGCCAGACACCCAAAGCTGGGAACCCTGTTGTCACCAACCATTCCCATTGCCCTGGGCTGTGTGATGCAGGGGGTCAGACCTGCATGGGTCAGGGGGGGTGTGGGAGGTCCCTCATGCCTCTGTCACTGCAGGTGTCCCCGAGGATGAGCAGCTGGAGCTGTTCAGCATCCTGGCTGCTATCCTGCACCTGGGGAACATCGTGGTCAGAGGGAGGGACCGCCGAGGGGACGGCTGCTTCGTGGAGGTGGGTGAGAACCTGCTGCCTGCACCCATGTCCCAACTGTCCCCTGAGCTGTGCTGGCTGCAGGAGACACATCTCAGCAATGCTGTGGTGATGGTGTCTGTCTCCTTACAGCCTGATGATGAAGCCCTAGGGATGTTCTGCTCACTACTGGGTGTTGAGGTGTCACAGGTGACGCGCTGGCTCTGCCACCGCAAGCTGGTGACTGCTGGTGAGACCTACCTGAAGCCCCTCTCCAGGCAGCAAGCACTCGACTCACGGGATGCTCTGGCCAAGCATATGTACGGGCAGGTCTTCAAGTGGATGGTGAGCAGAGTCAACCGTGCCCTGAGGTCACTGGAGGGCCACCATACCTCCATTGGCATCCTGGACATTTATGGGTAAGAGCAGATCCCATCTGCTGGGCTGTATGGAAGAGTGTGGTCCTGGTCCTGTGTCAGCTGTGGGTTTGGAGCCACCAACTGCTCCAGCTGGGACATGGGGCAGCACCAGTCCCTGCAGTGGGGCTGGGGGGGTGGCTGTGCCCGGCATGTCCCTCAGGCAGGTCTCTGCTTCCCGCAGGTTTGAGATGTTTGAGCTCAATAGCTTTGAGCAGTTCTGCATCAACTATGCCAACGAGAAGCTGCAGCAGCTCTTCAACCTGGTGGGTGTCACCCAGATGTGCCTCCTTGCTGGTTGGTAGCTGAGGGTGGGCCCTGCGCATCCCTGCCATAATGTTGCTGTTGATGCTCTCTGCCTGAAATGTGGCTGGTGCTTCTGTCCCTGCGAACATGGGGCTCTGGGAAACTGCTGGATATGGGCAAGGTCCTCTCCTTTCTCCCAAAATGCTCCTGCTCCAGAAGGGCTGCTCAGGTGTCATATGGAAACCCCTACCTGCAGGGTACTGGGTGGCCGGTCACTCTGTTCCCTCCTGGCTCAGTCTTGCTCTGTTCTCCCTGCCTGCCAGAACATCTTCAAGCTGGAGCAGGAGGAGTATGTGGCTGAGGAGATCCCTTGGGTCTTCATTGACTTCTGTGACAACCAGCCATGCATTGAGCTCATCGAGGGCCGGCTCGGCATCCTGGACCTACTGAATGAGGAGAGCAAGGTGGGCAAGCAGTGCTGGGACCAGGCTGCTGTGGCCACCCAGAGCTTCCCTTCTGACCCCTTTGCCTTTCAGATGCCCCAAGGCAGTGATGGGAGCTGGGCACAGAAGCTTTACCAGACCCACCTCAGCAGTTCCCACTTCCAGAAGCCAAAGAGACCCACGGATGCTTTCATTGTCTGTCACTTTGCTGGCAAGGTAGGGAAAGCTGTGACAGCCCAGCCTTGGGTGGGGGCTCAGAACCAGTGGGCACCCAGCCTGTCCTACCTAGAGCTGGGATTGGGTCCAGCTGGCTTTGCTGCTGCTAAATGTGCTTTAAAGTGATGGGTAACAAAGATGGGGAGAGACTTTTGAGCAGAACCTGTTGTGACAGGACAAGGGGTGATGGTTTTAAACTAAAGGAGGGAGATTCAGGCTGGACATGAGGAAGGAATTGTTGCCCTGAGGGTGGTGAGAGCCTGGCCCAGGTTGGGCAGAGAGGTGGTGGATGAACCATCCCTGGAGACATCCCAGGCCAGGCTGGACGGGGCTCTGAGCAACCTGAGCTGGTGAAGATGTTTAAAAGGTGCATAGACGAGGTTCTTAGCAATGTGGTTTAGTGCTAGAGTTTTTGTTATGGTTGGACTTGATGATCCTGAGGGTCCCTTCTAACTGAAATGATTTTGTGATTTGATGTCCCTGCTCATGGCAGGGGATTGGACTAGATGAGCTTTGGAGGTCCCTTCTAAGCCAAACCTTTCTGTGATTCGAAGTGCTGGGCTGCAGCTCTTTAGCTGGGGGTAAAAATATGGAAACTCTGCTGCGACGGTTCCTTGCAGCAGGGCAGGAGCTGGGCAGCGTGGCCACCACCAGTGCTGGCTCCTGCAAGGACTTCTACCAAAAACTGTGTCCAAGCAGAGCCCTGCGCTAAACCAGGTGGGGAAGCAACAGGCAAATGCTGGCACTGGCCTTATCTCCCACCAGGTAGAGTACCAGTGCGGTGGGTTTGTGGAGAAGAACAGGGACGCTGTCCCCGAGGAGCTGGTGGGGCTGCTGAGAGCCAGCAAGGTGAGAGCCACCACAAGTAGGGGCTGTGTAGGGCAGAACCTGGAGGGCCTGTGGGCCCAGGAGCCCAGGACTGGGATGATGATGATGATGATGGTGTAGAAGGTACAAGCCATGCAGGGCAAATCCCTGTCTGTCTGCTGGCATGGCCCTGTGCAGCACTGGCCATGGTCAGAGTGTCCTGAGATGTGGGTGCTCCCCACCCCATTCCCCTGCCTTGGGCTTGCCCAACTTGGGGACACTTGGCCATGTCCCTGCTGAGGGGCTGGAGGGTCCTGCTGCTGCCACATCTGTAACGCTGTCACTTCTCCCTCCACCCTGCGTGGCCCTGGCAGAAGGTAAGGGGCATCTTGGAGGGTTCTTGAGTGCATCTGGGAAGGTGCTTGTGGCTTGTACCTAATTTTTCCTGGGGGAAGCAGCACCAGGGGCACAGCTGGATGAGGCATAGCTGCATCTGGCACATCTGGGCTGTAGCAGGGCTGAGGACCACGCACTGGGCTGGCATCTGTGGAGCCTGTGGTGGTCTGGGGCTGTCTGCTGGTGGCGGTAGCTCTCTGGGTGCTGGGTGATGTTGGCTGGGAGCTCTGCCTGGCTCTCACAGCCCTGCTGTCGCAGTCTGCCCTGCTCGCTGAGCTCGTCCTGGAGGAAGGGGACGGCGCCGTGTCCCTGCAGTCCCGCAGGTCCAGCGGGCCCAGGATGACCGGTCGCTCCAGCCGCAGATCACTGCCCAGTAGCCAAAAGAGCAAGAAGTCCATCTCCAGCCAGGTATGGGGTGTGGGGGAAACATCTGCTGGGGTCCCCAAGGGGGACCCATATGTGTCCTGGCCTGGGGAACCCCCCCAAGCCCCAGGGTGTTCCTACCAGCCCTGACCCCACTCGCCTTGTTCTCTGCAGTTCAAAGCCTCCCTGAAGCGGCTGATGGAGATGCTGGGCAGCACCACGCAGCACTACATCCGCTGCATCAAACCCAACGATGGGAAGCAGCCCTTTGTGTGAGTGCCTGGGGGGCTGGGGACACTGTGGGACACTACTGTCCCCCAGTCTGTCCCTCCTGCCCTGGCCCTGCGTAGCTTGGAGTGTGCCAGGCTGGCTGGGATCCATTCTGGATCAGCCTCTCTCTGCCCCAGGTTTGACTCCAGGAGGGCAGTGGAGCAGCTACGAGCCTGCGGCGTCCTGGAGACCATCCGGATCAGCGCTTTGGGATACCCTTCCAGGTACCCCTGCTTCAGCAGCACCCTGGGTGCTCCCCCCTTCCAGCCGCAGCACATCTGACCCCCTTCTGTCTCCCACAGGTGCACATACCAGGAATTCCTGGAGAGATACAGGGCTCTGGTGAGCAGAGAGGAGCTGAGGAGCATCAACACGAAGCAGATCTGCAACCTTGCCCTGGAGAGACTGCTCCAAGTGAGGGTCCTGCTTGGGGGGTGCAGCTGTGGTACCAGAGTGTCCTTTGCAAATGCTTCCCCTTGTTTTAAAAAAGCTCTTGAGGTGCTGGAGCAAGTTGAGAGAAGGGAACGGAGCTGGTGAGGGGCTGGAGCACAAGTGTGATGGGAGCGGTTGAGGGACCTGGGGGGTTCAGCTGGAGAACAGGAGCTGAGGGGAGACCTTCTGATCTCTGAACTGCCTGAAAGGAGCTTGGAGCCAGGGGGGTCGGGCTCTGCTCCCCAGGAACAAGCGCCAGGAGCAGAGGAAACGGCCTCAAGTTGCCCCAGGGGAGGTTGAGGTTGGATCTGGGAACAATTTCTTCCCCAAAGGGCTGTGGGGCATTGGAACAGGCTGCCCAGGGCAGTGCTGGAGTCACCATCCCTGGAGGGCTGGACAGACGGACATGAGGTTCTCAGGACATGGGGCAGTGCCAGGGATGGGGAAATAGTTGGAATCAATGAGTTTTGAGGGGCTTTTCCAACCAAAATGATTTTATGATTGTATGTGTGGGTGCCCAGTGAGTACAGAAATGGATGAGATGAGGAGGAGCTTGGCCTCCAGGGAGGTTGGATGGGGAGGTTGGTGCCATGAGCAGCATCATTCCTGAGGGACTCTGACTGGGAACGCTTTGTCCCTGTCACTCACTCCACCCTTGCACGCAGGACCCCAGCAAGTACCGGTGTGGGAAGAACAAGGTGTTTTTCCGGGCTGGCCAGGTGGCTCAGCTGGAGGAGCTGCGGCAGCGGCGGCTGCGGGCGGCCTGCACACTGCTGCAGCGGCACCTGCGCGGCTGGCTGGCGCGGCGGCGCTTTGCGCGGACACGCAATGCGGTCGTCTGTCTGCAACGCCATGCCCGGGGCATGCTGGCCAGGAGGTGAGCAGGGGACAATGTGGCTTGGAGAGGGGGCTGCAGCAAGCTGAGACAGAGCTCAACCTTGGGGTCAGCTGGCTCTGGGCTGGGCTCTGAGCTGGATGTTCTTGTGCTATGGGCTGGGCTTCTGGCTTTGTCACCCCCTGCCCAGCTTTGCGCTTCCTGTGGATTTTCACAGCATCCCAGCCTGGTTGGGTTGCAGGACCTCTGTAGATCCCCCAGTCCAACCACCTCTGCTAACAAAAGGTCCCCAGAGCAGATCACACAGGTGGGTCCAGGGGGTCTGAATGTCTCAGAGAAGGAGACTCCACACCCGCTCTGGGCAGCCTGGGCCAGGCTCTGGCACCTCCCAGCAAACAAGTTTCTCTTCACATTCAGATGGAGCCTCCTGTGTTTGTCTGTGCCCGTTGCCCCTCACCCTGGTGTTGGTCACCACTGAACAGAGTCTGGTCTCTTGACACCCACTCGGAGATTTTTATTGATCATGTCCCTCTCAGCCTCCCCCACGCTGAACAGCCCCAGCTCTCTCAGCCTTTTCTCATAACGTGTTCCGGATTCCACACCATCTTTGTAGACCTGAATATTTTTGTCACCCTCTGTCCAGCTCTCTGCACTCCCTGCAGTCACCATCTCCGTCCTCTTGGCAGGTTTGCCAGGCTGCTGCGGAGGACCAGGGCTGCTGTGACGCTGCAGAAGACCCTGCGGATGGTTCTGGCCCGGCGTTCCTACCTCCGCCTGCGCCAGGCAGCCCTCACCATCCAAGCCTTTGCCCGGGGTTTGTTTGCCCGACGCCTTTACCAGCAGGTAGGAGCCTGGCAGGGCAGGGGGTGCCCCGATCCCACCTGGGGGGCTGTGCCACTGCCACGTCTCTCCCCCCACAGATGGTGCGGCACCAGAAAGCCGTGGTGATCCAGGCTGCCGTGCGGGGCTGGCTGGCGCGGAGCCGCTACGGCCGCCTGCGCGGGGCCGTCATCTTCCTGCAGTGCTGCTACCGGCGGGCGCGGGCGCGGCGGGAGCTGCGGCGGCTGCGCCTCGAGGCGCGCTCAGTCGAGCACTACAAGCAGCTGCACAAGGGCATGGAGATCAAGGTGATCCAGCTGCAGTGCAGGCTGGACGAGCAGGTGGGTGCTGGAGTGGGCACTTAGTGGGTCTTTGACCACTTCTTACTATCCCTGTGCAGCCAAACCCACTTCTACCCTTGTCTCCAGCTTTTTTCCAGCCCTGAGGTGGGAGCTGACTCTGCCTGATGTGTCCCCAGGCAGGACTTGTGCATCTGGGGTTCATTCCTGGGTTTCCAATGCTCACTGTGGATGTGGGGCTGTGGTGCTGGGAGGGGCTGGGCACCCTCCTGAGTGCTGGGTTAGGTGCAGCAGTGTCACACTGAGAAGAGCTCAGTTTGCTGTGTTCTCCCATTATGGTCCTGCCAGCACCATCTGCTGTCACCATCTGGGTGACACTGCTCCACTTCTGGGGGTATCTGTGGCAAGGGAAGGAGGGTTCCTCTGGTGTGACTTTGTCTCTGGGGGTTGGAAGAAGCAGGCCTGGAAAATCCTTCTGGAAATGGGCTGTAAAGCCATAGCAAAGCTCACATATGGCTCCGTGTGGGGTGGGATATCACAGAGAGCTCTCCCAGGCCTGACCTCCATTGAGGTGATATCAAGATATCGAGCCAAGAGCTCCAAAGAGATGGGTGAGAAATGGGGTGTCCAGGTTCATTGCAGAAGGGCAGCTTGAGTACACATAGTCCATCACTGATGGGAGATGTGTGGGGATGTGTCCTTGTTCATGGCCACCTGCCTGTGCTCTGCCCGTTGTCCCCAGGCCCAGGAGAAGCAGCGGCTGGAGGAGCAGCTCTCGGGGCTGAACGCTGCCCATGCCGAGGAGGTGCAGCGCCTGCGGGCCGAGGTGCAGCGCCTGCGAGAGGAGGTGGCCCGGGACAGCCAGGTCCAGCAGCTGCAGGAGCGTTTGGCCGAGCTGGAGAGGCTCAGCATGAAGAGCTGCCTCAGCCAGGAGGTTGAGGAGCTCAGGCAGGTCAGTCTGTCTGTCTGGGGGATGCTCTGGTTGTGCTGGGGTTCTCGGGGAGCTGCCCACACGCTGTGTCTCCTGCCATGGGGTGCTCCCTGGAGAACACTGTACCCATCCCTCCGCTTTCCCGCAGCGCTTGGCAGAGGTGGAGGCCACAAAGCTGCAGCTGGGGGAGGAGAAGGATGCCGTGATCCAGCGCATATTGGAGCAGTCTCAGGATCTGGAAGGTAAAAGGGGTCCCTGGTATGGGCTGGTGCTGCAGACTCGGTGTGTTCCTGTGTGTCCCCTCGTAGAGGGGTCCCGGTGTGGCCTGTCCCCAGCCTGCTGTGTCTGTCCCCACAGAGCAGCAGCAGCGTGCGGCGCGGGAGAGCTGGGGGCTGCGGCAGGAGCTGGAGGAGGAGCGGGCGCGCTACCAGAGCCTGGTGCAGGAGTACACCCGCCTGGAGCAGGGCTACGAGAACCTGCGGGACGAGGTGGCCTTCCACAGGGTGAGGGGCTGGCAGGGACACGGGAGGACCAGGACAAACCCCCCCGGGTTCCCTGTGGGGAGCAGCAGTGCTGGTGGGTCCAGGGCACACACTGTGGGAGAATTGGGGTCTCCAGCTCATGTCCTGGGGGGGTCCCCAAGCCTCCTCCTGAGGCCATCACTGCTCTGCTCCAGCTGATGGCCCAGCAGCTACCTGGGGTGTGGGGGAACAACCTTGTTTTCTCTTCCCCACTCAGCAAAGCACCCTGAGACGATCCCCGTCATCAGAGAGCTTCATGGGCTCTGACAGCAGCCACATGTCCTTGTCCACAGCTCCCTCACGAGAGGGCTCTGACCAGCAGGCTGAGGTTAGTGGTGACTTGTGGGGACAGTGACATGTGGACTGTCCCTTCCCCTGGCTATGGGGACAGCTGTGCCCTGGGGCTCTTGACTAGGGGCTGGTCCCCTGGGGAGGGGTGTCTGCAGGTGTTCTGCTGCTGGACATGAGGAAGAAATATTTTGATCTTGAGGGTGTTAAAACACTAGCCCAGGTTGGCCAGAGAGGTGGTGGCTGAACCATCCCTGGAGACATCCCAGGCCAGGCTGGACGGGGCTCTGAGCAACCTGAGCTGGTGAAGATGTCCCTGTCATGGCAGGGGTGGCACTGGGGAGCTGGGACGGTCCTTTCAACACAAACTGTTCTGTGGTCCTATGGTGCCCAGCACCGGCTGCCGTGCCCAACCCTGTCTCTGCACGCAGGGGCCGGAGGAGCGCTGGCAGCCGGTGACAGAGGGACCAGAGCCCAGCGGTGAGGTGCTGCTGAACGGCAGCGCAGAGCAGGATCCCATTGGGAAGGCGTATCGACTCCTCCTGGGACAGCTCAGCGCTGTCAACGAGGAGCTGGCCCGGACCCGGGAGGAGCTGCGCAGGTCCAAGGCGCCCGTGGAGCTGGAGGAGAGGAAACCGCTGGAGTTCCTGAAGCGCAGGGTGAGCCCCTGTCCCACCGCCGTGAGCAGGGCCAGGTCCGGGCTGCCAGCATTGGCCTCATCCTGCTCTGCTTCATCTGCAGAACATCGCTGAGCTGCTGGGGCTGAGCAGGAGCCCGGAGAAGGTGGCAGCGAATGATGACTTGAAGCATGCGTATGATGCAGTGCAGGTTGCCAACAGGTGAGTGTGGTCCCATGGAGGTGGTCCCCAGCTGGGGCTGGTTTCTTCATAAGGGGCTGCTGGATCCACACTGCTTGTGATACTTTCCGTGGTGTTTTAGCAGCTGCAAATCCTCTTTACCAACAGCCTCTGAGGAGGTGGCTGCTTCAGTTCAGCCCTAGCTGTGCTGGGAGAGCAAGGGCAGGCAGACTCTTGTTGCCCCACTGGCCATGGGGTAGCCCTGGCTGTGTTTTCTGGGGGCTGCATCATCCCCCATTGTTCCAAGCACAGGCACAGCATGGACAGATGAGATGCCCTGGGCTCAGCAGGAGCCTCCTAAGAGGGCAGGGCTGGTGCAGCCTGTCCCTGGGATGTGCCCCGTGTGCTCTGGGATCAGAGCAGATCAAGGGGAGGTGCTCCGTTAGCACAGTGGGGTCTGTGCTTCCCCCAGGGAAGGGGGGAGTTCCCAGCTTGGTTTTGGGGGAAGAACACCTCCTGTAGCAGCTGAAGGAGGTCGGTGCCTCAGTTTCCCTGGGTCTACCTGCACAGGCTGCTGGCGAATCAGCTGCGGGAGGAGAAGCAGCAGCACGAGGAGGAGGTGGAAGGGCTGCACCTCGACATCTGCTCCCTCAAGCAGCTGAGCCAGCAGCAGGCAGCCCTCATCCAGGACCTGCAGCGGCACCAGGGGCAGGAGGGGCTGCAGATGCATGTCTTGCGGCTCAAGGAGGAGAACTGGGTAAGGAGGGGGAACTGGGACAGGCAGGACCAGGCTTGGGGCTGCATTCTGCCCTGTGTCCTGTGGTGAGCTGCAGAGAGCAATGTGGGGGACCCTGTTGCATCCCCTCAGCTCTGTTCCATTGGGGGGTGCTGGTGGGGGTGTCCAGCTGGGGGAGGCTGGCTGAGCCCTCCTGGGGCTGTCCCTGCCCAGGAGCTGGCCCAGAAGCTGGAGAAGCAGGAGAGGACCATGCTGAAGCTCCAGAAGCAGCTGAAAGCCTATGCCAAGCAGATCCAGGAGCTCACAGGCAAGTGCTCGCATGGGAGGGAGGTGTGGGGCTGGCTGGAGGGTGACCAGCCTGGTCTGGGATGGAGCATCACCCAACCTCAACATGGGGAGCAGAGTCACCCCAGACAGAGATGCTGGGGAACATCAGCTTGGACTGAGCTGAGGGGACCTGATTGGGGTCCCACAGGCCAGGACACAGCAGGATGTGACCTGCTCTCCTCTCCCACAGTGAAGAGAGAGGCTACTGGGCCATCACAGGAGTTGGCAACATCTGCTGTGGTCCCATCCTGGTCTCCCATGGTCCCGTCCCTGGCTGGGACATCCCAGGCCATGCTAGCATGGAGGATGGAGGATGCAGGGCGCATTATCAAGGCCATCATCACAGGTAGGGTTTGGAGAGAGGGAGACTCTCTCCCCCAGCTTGATCCCTGCTCAGGTTTCTTGCCACCCACTGTGTGGGCTCATCCTTTTGGTGTTGCTGGCTCAGCATCCTGCCCGACCCAGCACCGACTTTCCATATCTGCCTGGATCCCAACTGTCCTGCTTTCCCCTGCAGATTACAAACCCCAGAGCAGCCCCGGGGCGCTCCCAGACCTGCCAGCCTATGTCCTCTTCCTGTGCTTTCGGCATGCGGACCACTGTGGTGATGAGCCGCGGGCCCGCTCGCTGCTGGATGCAGCCATCGATGCCATCAAGAGGGTCATGAAGGTACTGGGCTTGGGGTGTGGGCTGGGCTGAGGAGCAGGAGCTTCACTGGCCAAGGTGGGGGTGGCACTGTGGTGGGTGGCACTGGGGCAGCAGCCCTAGGACACAGTGTGTGCCAGACTGCAGTGTCCAGCCTGAGCATCTCCCGGGGTGAGCGGTGACCTGGAGTGCCATGGGGCTCCTGGAAAAACATCTGACAGCTCTGCACGTGGCTTACGGAGCTACCATGGGGCATGAGGTCTCGCTGCTGTCAGCGCAGAGCCACGCTGACCCCCGTGCTCTCTGTTCCCTCCCACAGAAGCACAGCGATGACTTTGACATGGTGGCACTCTGGCTCACCAACACCTGCCGGCTCCAGAACTGCCTGTGCCAGTACAGCCAGGACGAGGTAGGGCTGGGCTGCAGGGCTCTGTCACCTCCCTGGGAAGGTGGCAGCTTAGTGGGGACAGGGTTTGTGCCCTCCTGGGGCTGCATCCTCTTTGCCCCCATCCCAGGTAGTCAGGGATGCGCTGGGCTCACCCTCTTACTTGGGGACCCAGCTGTGTCCCCCGGTAGCGCTGGCTCTGACCCAGCCTGTGCCCGCAGAGCTACTGGCAGGGGAACACGGCGCGGCAGAACGAGCATCGCCTGCAGAATGTGGACCCACAGAGCTGCTGCCGCAGCCTGGGTGCCCTGGCCGTCCAGCTCTACCAGCAGCTCATCCGCACCGCCGAGAAGCGCCTCAAACCCATGATTGGTACGGCTGGGGGGCACTAGGGAGTGCTGGTTCAGGGAGGGAGCGCTGTGCTCAGTGGTGTGAGCTCCTGGTTCTGCTGCAGGAGTTGCCCCAAAGGGGGAAGGTGGACTCTGAACTGGAGGTCCCTCCATCTGCTCCTTGAGCATCCTGACTGGGAGCTAAAGTGGCCTCAGCATCCCAGGGACCTCGGGCCACAGCCATTGGGAGCTCTATTCCCCTGTGCCCTTCTTTGAAACCTCACAGAGCAGGGCAAGCCCTGGGTCCACCTGTCCTGGAGGTTTCATCGGCCCCTGCATCCCCAACTGGGATACAGAGCCAAGCACCAGTGCATTGACTGCCTGAAAAACAAAGCCGGGTCTCTGCCTTGTTCTGATGAGCCTTTTCTACCCTTTAGTTGCTGCAATGCTGGAGAGTGAGCCCATCCAGGGCTTGTCCTCCTCCTGCCCTCCCGGCCGCCGCCGCTCCTCGGCAGCCCCTGCCCACACGCTGCCCGAGCTCCTGCAGCAGTTGGGCTCCTTCCATGCGGCGCTGGATCGCCACGGGCTGGCCCCTGCCGTGGGCCACCAGGTCCTGCGCCAGCTCCTCTTCCTCGTCAGTGGCACCACCCTCAACTACCTGCTGCTGAGGAAGGACACGTGCTCCTGGAGCCGCGGCATCCAGCTCCGGTCAGTCCCTGGGCAGGATGGGGGTATCCAGGGGAGCGGGGACATGGTGTGTCCCCCCTGACCTGCTGTCCCTCCAGGTACAACATCAGCCAGCTGGAGCAGTGGCTGCGGGCACAGGGGCTGCAGCAGAGCGGGGCACAGCAGGTGCTGGAGCCCCTGATCCAGGCTGCACAGCTGCTGCAGGTGAAGAAGGTGACAAAGGAGGATGCTAGAGCGCTCTGCAGCCTGTGCACAGTGCTGTCACCCCAGCAGGTACAGGGGGCTTGGACTCGCTGCCTCATCCTCTTCTGGGGCTCCCCAGGTCCCCCAGGGGTGCTCTGGCACTGGGGTGTGACATAGTGATGTGCCCAGCCCTTCCCCGCTCATGGTCCCCATCGTCTTCTCCAGGTTGTGAAGATCCTCCGGGCTTACACCCCGACGGTGGGGCTGGAGGAGCGCATCAGCCCCAGCTTCATCAGCAGCGTGGAGGTGAGTGGGACCTGGGGGCCTGTGCCACGTGGGCCCCCTCCCTGGGGCAGCCCTGACCATGAGCTCTGTGTCCCCACAGGAGCAGCTGCAGCAGCAGCATGGAGGGGGACCCGGCCAGCTCCTGGTGGACACCAGCCACCTCTTCCCCGTGCACCTGCCCTTTGCCACATCCCCTCTGCACCTGGACGAGCTCCACATCCCCGATGCCCTCAACCTGCCCTTCCTCGTCCGCCTCTGAGCCCAGCGCGGCCCTGGGCCACAGTGAGGGGGTCTGAACCCCCAGAGGTGGGGAGGCCATGGAGGTTTGGGGGCAGCACTTTTGCGCATGTTGTTCTTCTGTTAAGCTATTTATTTATTGAAATTCGGGTGCTTGTTGTGGCACAGCCAGGGCCCGTGGCAGTCTGCGCTGGGGCTTTGGCCACGTTTTAATCCTTTGAGGTTATTAAAAGTCTTTGCAGATAACTTTGGTGTCTGGGCTGGTTGTGCTATTTGCAGGGTGCGATGGGGGACCTTGAGGACCATTGCTGGGGTTTTTTTGAGCTATGGTGTGGTTTGTGTTGGAGAAGACCTTTAAAGGTCACCTGGTTCCAACCCCTGCAAGTGGGAGATCTTTCACTGGATAATATTGTTCAAAGTCCCATCCAACCTGACTTAAACTCCTTCCAAGGTTGAGTTTCTGCAGGTCCTGTGGGCAACCTCTTCCAGGGTCCCCCCACCTTCATTGTAAGACATTTCTCTCTGAAGTCCGATCTGAATCTAAAATCCAATCTAAATGCTCTTTCCGTTTTCCCCAAAGGGCCGGTGGCCCATAGAGGATGTGGAGGAGAGTGAGGGTCCCACAGGGGCTGTGGCAAAGCACAGAGAACTTATTGTACGAGCACTGAGGAGAAACCTGTGGATGAGAAGCCCTTCTCCCGCTGGGGGATCCCAGCTCGGCAGACACCAGGCTGGGGGCTGTTTCCCTGCGCTCCCTCCCCCTCCCACACAGACACGGAGCAGTTCTGGAGAAACAAGGTTTAATACAGAAAAACAAGAGAAACCCACCCAGAGCTACTCTAACCCCCCCCCTCCCCTAACCCACCACCCCCTCCTCCCGCCCCCACCAACACCCCCAGACACCCCCCTCCTCCCACACCTCCCCTGACCCACCCACCCCCAAACCCACCACCCTCCTCCCACACCCTCCAGCCCCCCAGGCCCCCAAACACACTCGCACTCCTCCCACACACCCCAAAACCCCCACCCCCAAATACTGCACCCCTCGTCTCCCAACCCCCACCCCCGGTGTTCTCTCATCTAATCCCCCCCTCCCACCCCCCTGCTCCCTGCCAGAGCCCTGCACTTGCTGGGGGGCTCTGCCGAGGGGCTCTGCCCCCGCTTCTGCCCCCGCTGCTCTGCCTTGGCCGCCTGGGTCGCTGGCAGCTCCATCCCCATGTCCCTCCACAGCTGCGGGGGCTCCATCCCCAGCACATAGAACTCGGCCATGCTCAGCACGGCCTCTCTGAGCTCGGGGACGGTGTAGTCAGGGCTCAGAAGACCCTCAGGCAGTGAGAGGGACGAGAAGTCAGGCTGGGGGACGGGTGGGCTGGTGACACCAGGGTCCCCTGGCCTGGGGCTGCTGACAGGAGTGTCCTGGGTGACCCCCACTGTGTCCAAGGAGCAGCCAAACATCCTTAGGGCCTCTTCCAGTGGCACCTCTTCCATCACTGCAGGGTGTCCCACTGGGTCCCCAGGAGCTGTGTGGTGGGGGGCAGCAGAGGGGCTGGGGGGGCTGGTGCTGCCCAGGGGGCTGGTGCTGCCTGGGGGTGTCCCCGCAGTGGTGGCCGTGCTGGAGATGTTCTGTGGTTCCACTGGCCCTTCATGATCGCAGGTGGTGACAGACGTGGGGAGTGGTGGGGAGGCAGGAGCCACAAAACTCCCCTCTCCAGGGGTGTCCCCAGTGTCCCCAGTCATGGGGCTGCTGCCGGCACCAGGCTGGCAGACAGCAGAGACGCCGAAGAGCCGATGGGCCTCCTCCAACAGCATCTCCTCAGACAAGTGCAGCTCAGCTCCCGGGTCCTCCTGGTCCTTCTTTGGGGGAGCAGCAGAGGAGCCGGTGGAGATGTTGCTGCCCCCAGGTGTCCCCGCAGCGGTGGCGGTGCCGGAGCTGTACGGCTGTGCCCATTGCCCCTGGACGTGTTGGTAGCCGGGGATGGACAGCGGTAGCACTGGAGGGGCTGGGGCCACCGCTGTGCCCTGGTGGCCATAGGGGATGCTCCACTGGATCTGGAACACCCGGGGGTCGAACCAGCAGCCGCACGGTGCTCTCTGCAGCCCTGTGTGGGGGAGAGGGAGCCATGCTGGGCCAGAGGGACCCTCCGCGGGCACCCCCGAGTCCGACCCCTTCACTGACGGCCCCGGTTCTGCCCAGTGCCGGATGTGCTGGGGGACAGGGGTGGTGGGTGCTGGGAGTGCCCGGGGTCAGGGATGGCGAAGGGGCCGAAGGTGCTTGGGTGTCCGAGCAGCCAGGGGTGCCGTACCTGCTGGTGGGGCCTGGGGGGCCGGGGGTGCCCAGGCTGCGGGGAAGGGCTGCTCCTGCCCGGGCAGTGGGCACAGGGGGGCTGAGCCTGCAAGAGAGGCAGGAGCCATGGCCGGCGCTCACCTCTGCTCTTGCCCCCAGGAGCGTCCCGGGCTGCAGGGGTCGGGGTGGGTCCCTACCTGGGGGGTAGAAGCTCTGGGGGAGCACAATCGGCTGCAGGAGCCGCTGAACCGGGGGGGCCCGGGGGCCGCACGCTGGGAGCTGCAATGGTGGCTGCGCCATGGTCCCTCTGGCTGTTGGTAACTAAGGACTCTTTGGGGTGTCCCAGGAAGGAATGTTGGGGCTCCCCGTGTTCCGCCCCAGCCCAAGAGCCTCCCCAGCTCCTCCTGGGCAGGGAAAGGGTTCAGGGGGGCTGGGCTGCCCTGGCCCCCACAGGCGGCTCCCAGGGGCTGGGGTGCAAGTGCCTTTGGCTGGAAGCCTTGGGCCGTTCCCAGAGCTGGGACATCCTTGGCATGGGGGGACTTGGTGGGACGAGTCCCATGCCTGCAGTGCTGGGCAGGAGGGTCCGGGCTGGGCAGGAGGGGTGGGCAGGGCAGGCGAGGTGGAGCTGTCGCACGGGATGGAAGGGAGAGCTTGGATGCTGCAGCCCTTCCAGTCAGACAGGAGGGGGCTCAGAGCGGAGGTGAGCGCCGGCCATGGCTCCTGTCTGTCTTGCAGGCTCAGCCCCCCTGTGCCCACTGCCCATGCAGGAGCAGCAGAGGTTGCACTGGGTGTCTGCTCCCATCGCCCAGGGCTCAGGACTCGCCCAGTGCTGCTCAGGCTTGAAGAAGCCCCTTGGAGAAGCTCAGGAGCCGGCAGGTCCCCTGCTGGGACGTCAAGCGAGCGGGCAGAAGAGCAGCTTGGCTGAGCAGGGAGCTCCCGGCCGAGCTCTGGAGCAGACAGGAATTCACCGCCTCTGGCAGCCAGGCCAGGCTGGGCAGGAAGGCGACAGAGCCGTCGGTCATGGCTGCGGGGAGACGGCACCAAAGGGCAAAGCTCGAGTGGAGCTGGAACTGGTGGGATCCGTGTCAGACACCAACAAGGGCTTTTTTAAGTGCGTTCACGGCAACAGGAGATCTGAAGAAAACGTTGGAGCGATGGAAGCGACGGAGGGAACTTCTTGTCACGAGTTCTCAGGGGCCCAGTGGCACAGACGCCACCCCAGCCTGTTGACCAAAGCCAGCTCCCGCTCTTCCCGCCGTCAGAACCCTTTCTCTTCCGTGGCAGCGCGGCCGTTCGATGCGGCGGGAGAACAACGACCCCGCACCGCACGGGTGCTGCCTCCAGGCCCTGGGGCGGCAGCCAAGGCCTCTGAGCTCCGCCCATGGGTGGGAGGGGAAGTGGGTGGGGCAGCCCCTGACTGACATCCAGACTGACCAATGAGAATGCTCCACGCCCTTGGCCTCAGGCTTCGCACTGAAGGACGTTTGGATGCTGAGGCTGGACGGACGGACAGCGACAGACAGACAGCCGTCTGGGTTCTGCTGTTTCGGTGCGGTTCTCTTTGGAGTTTCTTTAGTGGGGCCTTTTGCCATCCGGCCGCTTGCAGAGGCCTCTGGGCCTTTGCTGCCTTTGTCTCTTTTCTCTCTCTGGATGGGCTGTTGGGGCCAGGAGCTGCTGCCGGGACCGGCTGCTCGCTGGGACGGGCCTTGTGAGGATTTGCAGTTGATAGCTCTTATTTTATATTTTCCTTTTAGCTGTGTATATAATATTACCAGTAGCGCATTAGTCCTATTCTGTTCTCTCATTGAAGTGTGTCTATGCCCATCCCGAGTTCCCCCGTGCCCTCTCCCCTGGTGCTGGGTGGGCAGGGAGCGAGCGGCTCTCGTGGGCTGGAGTTGCTGCTGGGCTCCAACCGCGACCCCTCCCGGCTCCGCAGCTTCCTGGGGTTGGGATGTGGAGAGGGAGGCGCTGAGCTCTGCTCCTGGAGCCGGGACAGGACCCTGGGAATGGGGCGAAGCTGCGCAAGGGGCTTCAGACTGGTCATGAGGAGCCATTTCTTTAAGGAGAGGGTGGTCAAGCACTGGAAGAGGCTTCTGTGAGAGGTGGTGGATGCGCCAAGGCTGAAAGCATTTAAGAGGCGTTCGGAATCCCCGCTTAAGAACAAACTTTGGATTTTGATGATCTTTCCGATTTGATCTTCACCTCTTCCTGGTCCTGCAGCTGCCCAAGGTGCATCCAGACAAGGGCAGGAGGGTCCCTGCCCTGCAGCCCCTCCCTCGCCATTCTGGGGTGATTTGGGTTGTTTTCGGGGCAGGGAGGCGCAGCCGGGCTCTGGAGCTGAGCGCGGTGGGACCCGAGGAAGGGCCTGATTGTCCTGAGGCTCTGAAGGGCTCGGCCCCCAGCCCTGTCCCCGCTGCAGGGGACGCTGCTCGTGTTCCAAAGACGTTGCAGCTCCTGTTGTCTGTGTGTCCGTCCCCAGCCCAGCCCCCCAGGTCTGTCCCTGTCCCAGGGGCTCCTGCATGGGGCCGCGTCCGTGACTCCTGCAGGGACCCGTCCGTCCTGCTCCCCCCGCCAAAGGGCGGCTTCCCCTGGGGAAGGGGACAGGTGACCCCCCCATTGCCTGTCCCGCTGGCGGTGACTCAGCCTTGGGGAGATTCGATGCTCTTGGGGGCTCATAGGCTCTGATTTGGGCTCGTGGTGGCTTTTGCAGCTCTTGGGGCCGTTTCCCGGTGCCCCCTGCGCTCCCTCCCCCTCCCACACAGACACGGAGCAGTTCTGGAGAAACAAGGTTTAATACAGAAAAACAAGAGAAACCCACCCAGAGCTACTCTAACCCCCCACCCCTCCCCTAACCCACCACCCCCTCCTCCCGCCCCCACTAACACCCCCAGACACCCCCCTCCTCCCACACCTCCCCTGACCCACCCACCCCCAAACCCACCACCCTCCTCCCACACCCTCCAGCCCCCCAGGCCCCCAAACACACTCGCACTCCTCCCACACACCCCAGACCCCCCACCCCCAAATACTGCACCCCTCGTCTCCCAACCCCCACCCCCGGTGTTCTCTCATCTAATCCCCCCCTCCCACCCCCCTGCTCACTGCCAGAGCCCTGCGCTTGCTGGGGGGCTCTGCCGAGGGGCTCTGCCCCCGCTTCTGCCCCCGCTGCTCTGCCTTGGCCGCCTGGGTCACTGGCAGCTCCATCCCCACGTCCCTCCACAGCTCCGGGGGCTCCATCCCCAGCACATAGAACTCGGCCATGCTCAGCACGGCCTCTCTGAGCTCGGGGACGGTGTAGTCAGGGCTCAGAAGACCCTCAGGCAGTGAGAGGGACGAGAAGTCAGGCTGGGGGACGAGTGGGCTGGTGACACCAGGGTCCCCTGGCCTGGAGCTGCTGACAGGAGTGTCCTGGGTGACCCCCACTGTGTCCAAGGAGCAGCCAAAGATCCTTAGGACCTCTTCCAGTGGCACCTCTTCCATCACTGCAGGGTGTCCCACTGGGTCCCCAGGAGCTGTGCGGTGGGGGGCAGCAGAGGGGCTGGGGGGGCTGGTGCTGCCCAGGGGGCTGGTGCTGCCTGGGGGTGTCCCCGCAGTGGTGGCCGTGCTGGAGATGTTCTGTGGTTCCACTGGCCCTTCATGATCGCAGGGGCTGACAGACGTGGGGAGTGGTGGGGAGGCAGGAGCCACAAAACTCCCCTCTCCAGGGGTGTCCCCAGTGTCCCCAGTCATGGGGCTGCTGCCGGCACCAGGCTGGCAGACAGCAGAGACGCCGAAGAGCCGATGGGCCTCCTCCAACAGCATCTCCTCAGACAAGTGCAGCTCAGCTCCCGGGTCCTCCTGGTCCTTCTTTGGGGGAGCAGCAGAGGAGCCGGTGGAGATGTTGCTGCCCCCAGGTGTCCCTGCAGCGGTGGCGGTGCCGGAGTTGTACGGCTGTGCCCATTGCCCCTGGACGTGCTGGTAGCCGGGGATTGAGGTTGACAGCACTGGAGGGGCTGGGGCCACCGCTGTGCCCTGGTGGCCATAGGGGATGCTCCACTGGATCTGGAACACCCGGGGGTCGAACCAGCAGCCGCACGGTGCTCTCTGCAGCCCTGTGTGGGGGAGAGGGAGCCGTGCTGGGCCAGAGGGACCCTCCGCGGGCACCCCCGAGTCCGACCCCTTCACTGACGGCCCCGGTTCTGCCCAGTGCCGGATGTGCTGGGGGACAGGGCTGGTGGGTGCTGGGAGTGCCCGGGGTCAGGGATGGCGAAGGGGCCAAAGGTGCCGGGGTGTCCGAGCAGCCAGGGGTGCCGTACCTGCTGGTGGGGCCTGGGGGGCCGGGGGTGCCCAGGCTGCGGGGAAGGGCTGCTCCTGCCCGGGCAGTGGGCACAGGGGGGCTGAGCCTGCAAGAGAGGCAGGAGCCATGGCCGGCGCTCACCTCCGCTCTTGCCCCCAGGAGCGTCCTGGGCTGCAGGGGTCGGGGTGGGTCCCTACCTGGGGGGTAGAAGCTCTGGGGGAGCACAATCGGCTGCAGGAGCCGCTGAACCGGGGGGGCCCGGGGGCCGCACGCTGGGAGCTGCAATGGTGGCTGCGCCATGGTCCCTCTGGCTGTTGGTAACTAAGGACTCTTTGGGGTATCCCAGGAAGGAATGTTGGGGCTCCCCGTGTTCCGCCCCAGCCCAAGAGCCTCCCCAGCTCCTCCTGGGCAGGGAAAGGGTTCAGGGGGGCTGGGCTGCCCTGGCCCCCACAGGCGGCTCCCAGGGGCTGGGGTGCAAGTGCCTTTGGCTGTAAGCCTTGGGCCGTTCCCAGAGCTGGGACATCCTTGGCATGGGGGGACTTGGTGGGACGAGTCCCACGCCTGCAGTGCTGGGCAGGAGGGTCTGGGCTGGGCAGGAGGGGTGGGCAGGGCAGGCGAGGTGGAGCTGTCGCACGGGATGGAAGGGAGAGCTTGGATGCTGCAGCCCTTCCAGTCAAACATGAGGGGGCTCAGAGCGGAGGTGAGCGCCAGCCATGGCTCCTGTCTGTCTTGCAGGCTCAGCCCCCCTGTGCCCACTGCCCATGCAGGAGCAGCAGAGGTTGCACTGGGTGTCTGCTCCCATCGCCCAGGGCTCAGGACTCGCCCAGTGCTGCTCAGGCTTGAAGAAGCCCCTTGGAGAAGCTCAGGAGCCGGCAGGTCCCCTGCTGGGACGTCAAGCGAGCGGGCAGAAGAGCAGCTTGGCTGAGCAGGGAGCTCCCGGCCGAGCTCTGGAGCAGACAGGAATTCACCGCCTCTGGCAGCCAGGCCAGGCTGGGCAGGAAGGCGACAGAGCCGTCGGTCATGGCTGCGGGGAGACGGCACCAAAGGGCAAAGCTCGAGTGGAGCTGGAACTGGTGGGATCCGTGTCAGACACCAACAAGGGCTTTTTTAAGTGCGTTCACGGCAACAGGAGATCTGAAGAAAACGTTGGAGCGATGGAAGCGATGGAGGGAACTTCCTGTCACGAGTTCTCAGGGGCCCAGTGGCACAGACGCCCTCCCAGCCTGTTGACCAAAGCCAGCTCCCGCTCTTCCCACCGTCAGAACCCTTTCTCTTCCGTGGCAGCGCGGCCGTTCGATGCGGCGGGAGAACAACGACCCTGCACTGCACGGGTGATGCCCCCAGGCCCTGGGGCTGCAGCCAAGGCCTCTGAGCTCCGCCCATGGGTGGGAGGGGAAGTGGGTGGGGCAGCCCCTGACTGACATCCAGACTGACCAATGAGAATGCTCCATGCCCTCGGCCTCAGGCTTCGCATTGAAGGACGTTTGGATGCTGAGGCTGGACGGACGGACAGCGACAGACAGACAGCCGTCTGGGTTCTGCTGTTTCGGTGCGGTTCTCTTTGGAGTTTCTTTAGTGGGGCGTTTTGCCATCCGGCTGCTTGCAGAGGCCTCTGGGCCTTTGCTGCCTTTGTCTCTTTTCTCTCTCTGGATGGGCTGTTGGGGCCAGGAGCTGCTGCCGGGACCGGCTGCTCGCTGGGACGGGCCTTGTGAGGATTTACAGTTGATAGCTCTGACTTTATATTTTCCTTTTAGCTGTGTATATAATATTACCAGTAGCGTATGAGTCCTATTCTGTTCTCTCATTGAAGTGTGTCTACGCCCATCCCGAGTTTCCCCGGTGCCCTCTCCCCTGGTGCTGGGTGGGCAGGGAGCGAGCGGCTCTCGTGGGCTGGAGTTGCTGCTGGGCTCCAACCGCGACCCCTCCCGGCTCCGCAGCTTCCTGGGGCTGGGATGTGGAGAGGGAGGCGCTGAGCTCTGCTCCTGGAGCCGGGACAGGACCCTGGGAATGGGGCGAAGCTGCGCAAGGGGCTTCAGACTGGTCATGAGGAGCCATTTCTTTAAGGAGAGGGTGGTCGAGCACTGGAAGAGGCTTCTGTGAGAGGTGGTGGATGCGCCAAGGCTGAAAGCATTTAAGAGGCGTTCGGAATCCCCGCTTAAGAACAAACTTTGGATTTTGATGATCTTTCCGATTTGATCTTCACCTCTTCCTGGTCCTGCAGCTGCCCAAGGTGCATCCAGACAAGGGCAGGAGGGTCCCTGCCCTGCAGCCCCTCCCTCGCCATTCTGGGGTGATTTGGGTTGTTTTCGGGGCAGGGAGGCGCAGCCGGGCTCTGGAGCTGAGCGCGGTGGGACCCGAGGAAGGGCCTGATTGTCCTGAGGCTCTGAAGGGCTCGGCCCCCAGCCCTGTCCCCGCTGCAGGGGACGCTGCTCGTGTTCCAAAGACGTTGCAGCTCCTGTTGTCTGTGTGTCCGTCCCCAGCCCAGCCCCCCAGGTCTGTCCCTGTCCCAGGGGCTCCTGCATGGGGCTGTGTCCGTGACTCCTGCAGGGACCCATCTGTCCTGCTCCCCCCGCCAAAGGGCGGCTTCCCCTGGGGAAGGGGACAGGTGACCCCCCCATTGCCTGTCCCGCTGGCGGTGACTCAGCCTTGGGGAGATTCGATGCTCTTGGGGGCTCATGGGCTCTGATTTGGGCTCGTGGTGGCTTTTGCAGCTCTTGGGGCCGTTTCCCGGTGCCCCCTGCGCTCCCTCCCCCTCCCACACAGACACGGAGCAGTTCTGGACAAACAAGGTTTAATACAGAAAAACAAGAGAAACCCACCCAGAGCTACTCTAACCCCCCACCCCTCCTCCCACCCCCTCCTCCCGCCCCCACTAACACCCCCAGACACCCCCCTCCTCCCACACCTCCCCTGACCCACCCACCCCCAAACCCACCACCCTCCTCCCACACCCTCCAGCCCCCCAGGCCCCCAAACACACTCGCACTCCTCCCACACACCCCAGACCCCCCATCCCCAAATACTGCACCCCTCGTCTCCCAACCCCCACCCCCGGTGTTCTCTCATCTAATCCCCCCCTCCCACCCCCCTGCTCCCTGCCAGAGCCCTGCGCTTGCTGGGGGGCTCTGCCGAGGGGCTCTGCCCCCGCTTCTGCCCCCGCTGCTCTGCCTTGGCCGCCTGGGTCGCTGGCAGCTCCATCCCCACGTCCCTCCACAGCTCTGGGGGCTCCATCCCCAGCACATAGAACTCGGCCATGCTCAGCATGGCCTCTCTGAGCTCGGGGACGGTGTAGTCAGGGCTCAGAAGACCCTCAGGCAGTGAGAGGGACGAGAAGTCAGGCTGGGGGACGAGTGGGCTGGTGACACCAGGGTCCCCTGGCCTGGAGCTGCCGACGGGAGTGTCCTGGGTGACCCCCACTGTGTCCAAGGAGCAGCCAAACATCCTTAGGGCCTCTTCCAGTGGCACCTCTTCCGTCACTGCAGGGTGTCCCACTGGGTCCCCAGGAGCTGTGTGGTGGGGGGCAGCAGATGGGCTGGGGGGGCTGGTGCTGCCTGGGGGTGTCCCCGCAGTGGTGGCCGTGCTGGAGATGTTCTGTGGTTCCACTGGCCCTTCATGATCGCAGGGGCTGACAGATGTGGGGAGAGGTGGGGAGGCAGGAGCCACGAAACTCCCCTCTCCAGGGGTGTCCCCAGTGTCCCCAGTCATGGGGCTGCTGCCGGCACCAGGCTGGCAGACAGCAGAGACGCCAAAGAGCCGATGGGCCTCCTCCAACAGCATCTCCTCAGACAAGTGCAGCTCAGCTCCCGGGTCCTCCTGGTCCTTCTTTGGGGGAGCAGCAGAGGAGCCGGTGGAGATGTTGCTGCCCCCAGGTGTCCCTGCAGCGGTGGCCATGCCGGAGCTGTACGGCTGTGCTGATTGCCCCTGGACCTGCTGGTAGCCAGGGATGGACAGCGGTAGCACTGGAGGGGCTGGGGCCACCGCTGTGCCCTGGTGGCCATAGGGGATGCTCCACTGGATCTGGAACACCCGGGGGTCGAACCAGCAGCCGCACGGTGCTCTCTGCAGCCCTGTGTGGGGGAGAGGGAGCCGTGCTGGGCCAGAGGGACCCTCCTTGGGCACCCACGAGCCCGACCCCTTCACTGACGGCCCCGGTTCTGCCCAGTGCCGTATGTGCCAGGGCAGGGGTGGTGGGTGCTGGGAGTGCCCGGGGTCAGGGATGGTGAAGGTGCTGGGGTGTCCGAGCAGCCAGGGGTGCCGTACCTGCTGGTGGGGCCTGGGGAGCCGGGGGTGCCCAGGCTGCGGGGAAGGGCTGCTCCTGCCCGGGCAGTGGGCACAGGGGGGCTGAGCCTGCAAGAGAGACAGGAGCCATGGCCGGCGCTCACCTCCGCTCTTGCCCCCAGGAGCGCCCCGGGCTGCAGGGGTCGGGGTGGGTCCCTACCTGGGGGGCAGAAGCTCTGGGGCAGCACAATCGGCTGCAGGGGCTGCAGGAGCCACTGAACCGGGGGGGCCCGGGGGCCACGGACTGGGAGCCGCATTGGTGGCTGCGCCATGGTCCCTCTGGCTGTTGGTAACTAAGGACTCTTTGGGGTATCCCAGGAAGGAATGTTGGGGCTCCCCGTGTTCCGCCCCAGCCCAAGAGCCTCCCCAGCTCCTCCTGGGCAGGGAAAGGGTTCAGGGGGGCTGGGCTGCCCTGGCCCCCACAGGCGGCTCCCAGGGGCTGGGGTGCAAGTGCCTTTGGCTGGAAGCCTTGGGCCGTTCCCAGAGCTGGGACATCCTTGGCATGGGGGGACTTGGTGGGACGAGTCCCATGCCTGCAGTGCTGGGCAGGAGGGTCCGGGCTGGGCAGGAGGGGTGGGCAGGGCAGGCGAGGTGGAGCTGTCGCACGGGATGGAAGGGAGAGCTTGGATGCTGCAGCCCTTCCAGTCAGACAGGAGGGGGCTCAGAGCGGAGGTGAGCGCCAGCCATGGCTCCTGTCTGTCTTGCAGGCTCAGCCCCCCTGTGCCCACTGCCCATGCAGGAGCAGCAGAGGTTGCACTGGGTGTCTGCTCCCATCGCCCAGGGCTCAGGACTCGCCCAGTGCTGCTCAGGCTTGAAGAAGCCCCTTGGAGAAGCTCAGGAGCCGGCAGGTCCCCTGGTGGGACGTCAAGCGAGCGGGCAGAAGAGCAGCTTGGCTGAGCAGGGAGCTCCCGGCCGAGCTCCGGAGCAGACAGGAATTCACCGCCTCTGGCAGCCAGGCCAGGCTGGGCAGGAAGGCGACAGAGCCGTCGGTCATGGCTGCGGGGAGACGGCACCAAAGGGCAAAGCTCGAGTGGAGCTGGAACTGGTGGGATCCGTGTCAGACACCAACAAGGGCTTTTTTAAGTGCGTTCACGGCAACAGGAGATCTGAAGAAAACGTTGGAGCGATGGAAGCGACGGAGGGAACTTCTTGTCACGAGTTCTCAGGGGCCCAGGGGCACAGACGCCCTCCCAGCCTGTTGACCAAAGCCAGCTCCTGCTCTTCCCGCCGTCAGAACCCTTTCTCTTCCGTGGCAGCGCGGCCGTTCGACGCGGCTCGAGAACAACGACCCCGCACCGCACAGCTGATGTCTCCAGGCCCTGGGGCGGCAGCCAAGGCCTCTGAGCTCCGCCCACGGGTGGGAGGGGAAGTGGGTGGGGAAGCCCCTGACTGACATCCAGACTGACCAATGAGAATGCTCCATGCCCTCGGCCTCAGGCTTCGCACTGAAGGACGTTTGGATGCTGAGGCTGGGCGGACGGACAGCGACAGACAGACAGCCGTCTGGGTTCTGCTGTTTCGGTGCGGTTCTGTTTGCAGTTTCTTTAGTGGGGCCTTTTGCCATCCGGCCGCTTGCAGAGGCCTCTGGGCCTTTGCTGCCTTTGTCTCTTTTCTCTCTCTGGATGGGCTGTTGGGGCCAGGAGCTGCTGCCGGGACCGGCTGCTCGCTGGGACGGGCCTTGTGAGGATTTGCAGTTGATAGCTCTGACTTTATATTTTCCTTCTAGCTATGTATATAATATTACCAGTAGCGTATGAGTCCTATTCTGTTCTCTCATTGAAGTGTGTCTACGCCCATCCCGAGTTTCCCCGGTGCCCTCTCCCCTGGTGCTGGGTGGGCAGGGAGCGAGCGGCTCTCGTGGGCTGGAGTTGCTGCTGGGCTCCAACCGCGACCCCTCCCGGCTCCGCAGCTTCCTGGGGCTGGGATGTGGAGAGGGAGGCGCTGAGCTCTGCTCCTGGAGCCGGGACAGGACCCTGGGAATGGGGCGAAGCTGCGCAAGAGGCTTCAGACTGGTCATGAGGAGCCATTTCTTTAAGGAGAGGGTGGTCGAGCACTGGAAGAGGCTTCTGTGAGAGGTGGTGGATGCGCCAAGGCTGAAAGCATTTAAGAGGCGTTCGGAATCCCCGCTTAAGAACAAACTTTGGATTTTGATGATCTTTCCGATTTGATCTTCACCCCTTCCTGGTCCTGCAGCTGCCCAAGGTGCATCCAGACAAGGGCAGGAGGGTCCCTGCCCTGCAGCCCCTCCCTCGCCATTCTGGGGTGATTTGGGTTGTTTTCGGGGCAGGGAGGCGCAGCCGGGCTCTGGAGCTGAGCGCGGTGGGACCCGAGGAAGGGCCTGATTGTCCTGAGGCTCTGAAGGGCTCGGCCCCCAGCCCTGTCCCCGCTGCAGGGGACGCTGCTCGTGTTCCAAAGACGTTGCAGCTCCTGTTGTCTGTGTGTCCGTCCCCAGCCCAGCCCCCCAGGTCTGTCCCTGTCCCAGGGGCTCCTGCATGGGGCTGCGTCCGTGACTCCTACAGGGACCCATCTATCCTGCTCCCCGCGCCAAAGCGCAGCTTCCCCTGGGGAAGGGGACAGGGGACCCCCCCATTGCCTGTCCCGCTGGCGGTGACTCAGCCTTGGGGAGATTCGATGCTCTTGGGGGCTCATAGGCTCTGATTTGGACTCGTGGTGGCTTTTGCAGCTCTTGGGGCCGTTTCCCGGTGCCCCCTGCGCTCCCTCCCCTTCCCACACAGACACGGAGCAGTTCTGGACAAACAAGGTTTAATAGAGAAAAACAAGAGAAACCCACCCAGAGCTACTCTAACCCCCCACCCCCTCCTCCCACCCCCTCCTCCCGCCCCCACTAACACCCCCAGACACCCCCCTCCTCCCACACCTCCCCTGACCCACCCACCCCCAAACCCACCACCCTCCTCCCAAACCCTCCAGCCCCCTAGGCCCCCAAATACACTCGCACTCCTCCCACACACCCCAGACCCCCCACCCCCAAATACTGCACCCCTCGTCTCCCAACCCCCACCCCCGGTGTTCTCTCATCTAATCCCCCCCTCCCACCCCCCTGCTCCCTGCCAGAGCCCTGCGCTTGCTGGGGGGCTCTGCCGAGGGGCTCTGCCCCCGCTTCTGCCCCCGCTGCTCTGCCTTGGCCGCCTGGGTCGCTGGCAGCTCCATCCCCACGTCCCTCCACAGCTCCGGGGGCTCCATCCCCAGCACATAGAACTCGGCCATGCTCAGCACGGCCTCTCTGAGCTCGGGGACGGTGTAGTCAGGGCTCAGAAGACCCTCAGGCAGTGAGAGGGACGAGAAGTCAGGCTGGGGGACAAGTGGGCTGGTGACACCAGGGTCCCCTGGCCTGGAGCTGCTGACGGGAGTGTCCTGGGTGACCCCCACTGTGTCCAAGGAGCAGCCAAAGATCCTTAGGGCCTCTTCCAGTCGCACCTCTTCCATCACTGCAGGGTGTCCCACTGGGTCCCCAGGAGCTGTGCGGTGGGGGGCAGCAGAGGGGCTGGGGGGGCTGGTGCTGCCCAGGGGGCTGGTGCTGCCTGGGGGTGTCCCCGCAGTGGTGGCCGTGCTGGAGATGTTCCGTGGTTCCACTGGCCCTTCATGATCGCAGGGGCTGACAGACGTGGGGAGTGGTGGGGAGGCAGGAGCCACGAAACTCCCCTCTCCAGGGGTGTCCCCAGTGTCCCCAGTCATGGGGCTGCTGCCGGCACCAGGCTGGCAGACAGCAGAGACGCCGAAGAGCCGATGGGCCTCCTCCAACAGCATCTCCTCAGACAAATGCAGCTCAGCTCCCGGGTCCTCCTGGTCCTTCTTTGGGGGAGCAGCAGAGGAGCCGGTGGAGATGTTGCTGCCCCCAGGTGTCCCCGCAGCGGTGGCGGTGCCGGAGCTGTACGGCTGTGCCCATTGCCCCTGGACCTGCTGGTAGCCAGGGATGGACAGCGGTAGCACTGGAGGGGCTGGGGCCACCGCTGTGCCCTGGTGGCCATAGGGGATGCTCCACTGGATCTGGAACACCCGGGGGTCGAACCAGCAGCTGCACGGTGCTCTCTGCAGCCCTGTGTGGGGGAGAGGGAGCCGTGCTGGGCCAGAGGGACCCTCCTTGGGCACCCACGAGCCCGACCCCTTCACTGACGGCCCCGGTTCTGCCCAGTGCCGTATGTGCCAGGGCAGGGGTGGTGGGTGCTGGGAGTGCCCGGGGTTGGGGATGGCGAAGGGGCCGAAGGTGCCGGGGTGTCCGAGCAGCCAGGGGTGCCGTACCTGCTGGTGGGGCCTGGGGAGCCGGGGGTGCCCAGGCTGCGGGGAAGGGCTGCTCCTGCCTGGGCAGTGGGCACAGGGGGGCTGAGCCTGCAAGAGAGACAGGAGCCATGGCCGGCGCTCACCTCCGCTCTTGCCCCCAGGAGCGCCCCGGGCTGCAGGGGTCGGGATGGGTCCCTACCTGGGGGGCAGAAGCTCTGGGGCAGCACAATCGGCTGCAGGGGCTGCAGGAGCCGCTGAACCGGGGGGGCCCGGAGGCCACGGACTGGGAGCCGCAGTGGTGGCTGCGCCATGGTCCCTCTGGCTGTTGGTAACTAAGGACTCTTTGGGGTATCCCAGGAAGGAATGTTGGGGCTCCCCGTGTTCCGCCCCAGCCCAAGAGCCTCCCCAGCTCCTCCTGGGCAGGGAAAGGGTTCAGGGGGGCTGGGCTTCTCCCGTCCCCCATGAGTGGCTCCCAGGAGCTGGGGTGCAAGTGGCTTTGGCTGGAAGCCTTGGGCCGTTCCCAGAGCTGGGACATCCTTGGCATGGGGGACTTGGTGGGACGAGTCCCACGCCTGCAGTGCTGGGCAGGAGGGTCTGGGCTGGGCAGGAGGGGTGGGCAGGGCAGGCGAGGTGGAGCTGTTGCAGGGGATGGAAGGCAGAGCTTGGATGCTGCAGCCCTTCCAGTCAGACGTGAGGGGGCTCAGAGCCTCTGGGGGAGGGTCAGGGGAACAATTTCTTTCCCAAAGGGCTGTGGGGCATTGGAACAGGCTGCCCAGGGCTGTGCTGGAGTCACCATCCCTGGAGGGTTGGACAGACGGACATGAGGTTCTCAGGACATGGGGCAGGGACAGGACTGGGTTATGGTTGGACTCCATGAGGTCGAGGGGCTTTTCCAACCAAAATGATTCTGTGATTCACGTTGTTCCTGATCATTCCGTGATCGTTTCTGTGTGCAGTTTGATTTCCCAGCCGGGCTGGGTGTGCAGGATCTTTGGTTCCCACACGAGGGCTCTGTCACATTGGCAAAGGCCACACGTCGGGTTTTCCAGCAGAGCCCATCCCGACCCAGCCCGGCCCAGGGAGAAAGCTTCATGAGCTTGTTCCTTGCCCTTGAGAGAAATGGGGGAGAAATCCCAGCACCGAGTGTTCGATGTGGTGCTGAGGGTCCCTGCAATCAGTTGCCTGTGTACACTCAGGAATTGCTTTGGGCTGCACATATAATATATATTAAATATTGTGGTTTGTGTTGAGTTTTTTGGTTTGTTTGGGTTTTTGGGGTTTTGTGTTTGTTGTTTTTTTACAGGTTCCTTTTGCAGGGGCCAGTGAGAACTTGATGACATGAACCCAGACATTTGGACTGAATGGAGCACTTCTGTCCTGTGCTAAAACACATTGGCCTGGGAAAGGAAGAGAAAGACGGAAAGGAGAGAGAATGACCAAGCAAGAGAAGATGGAGAGAGCAAGGGGGATGAGAGAGGGGGTGATGTATCCCCCTGTAAGCAGCTGAAGCAGGGGATCAACCACGAGATCCAACACTTAATGAGCCCAATCCCACCCTGAAAATAAAATGTATGTTATAAATCTTTCTTTATTTTTTGGGGCGGAACATCTCTGCTTTTTTTGTCACCTCTTTTTCCAGAGAGGATTTTTAATGCTGCGTTTTGAGCATTTGCAGGAGCACGAAACCACGTGGATCCTCTGCGAATTTGCCCCTAGAAGGCCCGAACAATCCCGTTGCCATTGCTGTGGCTGGGTGCCGCGGGTCTGGCGTTTCCTGCACCAGCAGCTCTGCTTCTCTCACCTCTGGAGCAGCGTCAAGACCCAAAGAGCTGCTGAAAGAAAACCAACCCAAAATCAACCAGCACCCTGCAAACCGCAAGTGACTCACATCCTTGATCTCTGCTGCGGGTTAAAAGCAGGTAGGAAATACACAAGTATCTATATGTACATATATTTATATGAGTACGTGTCAGCACCGGCGTGTCCCCGGCACCAGGAGGAGGAACCCGCTTTCCCCAATAGGTAAAGACCTTCAGACACCTCCCTTTCTCCCCCCAGGTCACTTCAACATCTGGAAAGCAGCAGCTGTGCGTTGGGAAGCAGCTCTTGGGGCCGGTGCAGCCAGCGGAAGAGCAGAGCGCGAAGCGGGGGCCGTGACAGCCGGGGCACGACGACGTGCGTGGGGTTTGAGCTGTGACTCCAGCCACAGGAACCACCGCTGCTGCAGGTCCCTGAGCTCGCTTTTGCTCCAGGCTGGGGACAAAAAGAACCTTTAGGTCTGAATCCTAATGCCACGAGGGCAGGGACTGGCCGTGGCGCTGAGCACCATCTACGCCAGCCCAGAGGTGCCGCCGCGCTCGGCTCCCGGCGCCTGCGCGAAGCTTCCCGGTGAGTGAACGTGTTGGTGCTGTTGCTCCGCTCATCCCGGCCCCGTGGGATTGGTGATGGGTGGGGGCTGGAGGAGCGGGTGTCCCGATGCTGCCAGACCCCTGCCCTGCAGGGAAGCACAGGGACAATGGATTTTCTCGGCCTTTTCCAGCGCTTTCCTGAGCCGACGGTGGCCAAAACCCAACGTTTTGCTTTGAGTGGGTTCGTTACCCAGCTCCAGCCTGGCACAGAGCGATAGCACATGCAGATTTCTTTCCCATAGCCCAATTTTATTGAAAAGGGAGCAAAACTACAGCCAACCCCCAAGGACACCTCTACCCCTTCACGCAGGACTTCATGTCCTGGTCCTTTTTAGCAGCTCGGCAAGGCTGAGCAGGACCCACGCAGCGACCTGCACCCTCTCCCCATCTCTTCAAGCATCCCAAGGGCTTTGCTTTGGGTCCTTCCCATCCCCGGATCCCCCCGGGTGCAGCACAAGGAGGAGAGCAGCCCAGCTCCCAGCCTGAGGCTTTGCAGCTTCGCTCGCTGCAGCCTCCCCGGTCAAGCAAGCAAAGCAGCTTGTGGGTTTTCTCAGCCCCATGGCTCCTACAGACACTCGCAAGGTTTTCTCGCTAAGTCTCCTGAAACAAAGGGCATCGAGGACAGGGCAAAGAGCCCAGAAAAGCTGCGTCCTCCCTCACTCCCAGTTCTGGTCCCTGTTGCAGGTCCTTGGTACTGGGCGCTGCTGGGAGCCGGATGGGTCGGGACCGCGGTCCTGACGGGCATCGTGCTGTGGCTGCTGCAGCGACAGGGTGAGTGGCAGGGTCTGTCACCCCAGAACGGTGACAATCTCCCCCAAACCATCACAGCCCAGCCCCTGCCCAGGCTGGAGCGGATTCCTCCTGTATTTCTAGCAGGGAGCAGCTCCTGGGCCCCCTCTGCGCAGCGATCCCCACGGGGCAGGAGGGGAAACGCTGCCAGCACGTCCTTCACGGGCTGATCTGTCTGGTTTTGGAGCCTGTCCTGATAGAAGTCCCTTTCCCCACCCTGACGGTGGTTGCAGAGACCCCAGGGGTCCCCCCGCAGAGTCCCATCCCCAGGCAGCACCTTTCTGCGTCCCCAAGAGCTGCTTTGCACAAGGGGTCACCCCAGCAGCTGCGTCCTCCGGTCCCAACACAGCAGCACGATGTGCGGGTCAAACCCGTCCTCGTTTCAGGTGGAAACGGCCCCATCCTGAGCCAGGACATGGAGACCCCGGCCAGCAAATGCTCCTGGGAATCCTGCCTGGTCACCAGCAGCCGACAGGACATCCCGGAGTTCAAATGCTCCTTGAGGTGCTTCCAGCTGCAGCTCAGACAGCGGCTGTGTGAGCCAGGGAGCCACAACGTCACAGGTACCGCGGTTCAGCATCACCCACAGCTTCGGTGCTGGGGACCTCACCTTGTTGCCCCTTTTCCATGTGGAAGGGGGACAACAAGGCCAGGAACTTTGGGAAAACACCCCAAGTCATCCCAAGTGCTGTCCCCATCCCCATCCCCATCCCCATCCCCATGCCCCACACTGTGCCCATCACCTGCCTGCGTTGCTCCTCTTGCTTTTCCCCCATTACCAAGGGACATTTTCCAGCACGGGCAGAGCCCACATTCCCCAAAAATGCACCTGGAAGGGCTCAAAGGGCAGGAAAAGCCTCAGGGGTCCCAAGGGGGGTGCAAGAGCCCAGTGCCCAGGGGCTGAAGCAGCGCTCACACTCATCCTCGGCCGCAGGCGCCTCGGCTTGCTGGCTCTGTCCCGCCGGCTGGCAGCCGTTCGCAGCCAAGTGCTACTGGGTTTCCACAAACACCAGCACCTGGGAGGAGGCGGCGGAGAACTGCGGGTACCAGCGATCTCAGCTGGCGGTGCTGGAGAGCGCGGAGGAGAAGGTGAGGAACTGCGGCGGGAAGGGCTCAAGCGACACCTCTGCTTTTATCTCTTTTTAAGCTAAGCTTTTGGCAAAAGGCCACGTTGTGGTTGAGCTTTCTCCTTCCTGGCTGGCAAAGCGCCCGAGCCCACACAACCAGTCTGATGGGTCAGGATAAGGGAGCTGGGGGTTCAGCTGGAGAACAGGAGCTGAGGGGAGACCTTCTGGTCTCTGAACTGCCTGAAAGGAGCTTGGAGCCAGGGGGGTCGGGCTCTGCTCCCCAGGAACAAGCGCCAGGAGCAGAGGAAACGGCCTCAAGTTGCACCAGGGGAGGTTGAGGTTGGATGTGGGGAACAATTTCTCCCCCAAAGGGCTGTGGGGCATTGGAACAGGCTGCCCAGGGCAGTGCTGGAGTCACCATCCCTGGAGGGCTGGACAGACGGACATGAGGTTCTCAGGACATGGGACAGTGCCGGGGGTGGGGGAACAGTAGGACTCAATGGTCTTGAGAGTGTTTTCCAACCAAAATGATTCTATTATTTCAGTGGGAAAAAAAGCGCCTCAAAACATGAATCGGAGCTTAGGTGAGGTTAAGGGAAAAGGGCAAATAGATGGTGCCCCGTATATGAGCTTCCAAGCTCCTCTGTCACCCCAAAAAACACTGCTTCACCGAATCACACACACAGAGTCCCAGGCTGGTTGGGTTGAAGGGACCTCTGGAGATCATCCAGTCCAACCCACCTGCTAACACAGGGTCACCAGAGCAGATCACACAGGATCGTGTCCAGGCGGGTTTGAATGTCTCCAGCCCTGCCCGTCATCCCCAGACCACACTCCCATCTCTTCCAAAGCACCAGCAACCCCTCCAGCCCCCAGTCTGCAACCGGGATGGGCCGGGCCCATCCCAGACCAGAGCCTCATGGGCAGGATCAGGTCTCTTTGCCATGCGATCAGCTCTGAGTCTCTTCTCCTCTCCCAGGCTTTCGTCGGGGTGATGACCAGAACCAGCTCCGGAGCCTGGATGGGGCTGAGCATCGACCAGACGCGCGGGCAGGAGTGGAGCTGGCGGGACGGCTCCGCGTTACAAGCAGCCCTGTGAGTGCCCCTCGCTCCGGTTCACGAGCAGGTTCCAACAGCCCCGGCCCAGGGGAAATATTTCCCAGCGCGATGCTCAGCACAGACCCGGCTGCCCCCAAAATCCCCCTGGAGGCGGCAGCAACGCTCAGAGGAGCAAAGAGAAACCACAGCAACAGGGGTTTGGTCTCTGCAGCCCAGCTGCGAAACAGGGAGAAGAGAGGAAATAGAAGCAATTAAGCCTTCATTCCTATTATACAGCCAAATGCAAAGCGCAATAAGGTGTAAATTGCAATCGATCCCACAGAGCTGATATTTGTTAGTACACACATGGGGTGTGGGGAGGGGAAATGATTTGGGGTGAGCACGGGTTTACCGACAGTTCTGCCTCCCCAACAGCTGGAAAAACAAGAGGGTGGCACCATCAGCTGAGCTGGCAGTGGCTGTGCCGGTTCAGGTTGTGGGGGAAACGTCCAATGAGATCAATACTGTAACTGAACACACAGCGTGCGAGCGCACGGCGCCGGGCTGATCGCCGTCCCGCTGCTCCCCAGGTCTCCGGTGCTGGGTCCCGTCCAGGCGAACGCTTGTGCCGCGATTTGGGGGGGTCAGCTGCGTTCCCACATCTGCAGCGCCCCACTGCACTGGGTTTGCCAGAAAAAAGCCACCGAGATTTAAGCCGGAGGAAATGACCAGGAAAACCAGGACAAACTCAGCGCTGGGTAATTCACCGGGACACCAAAACACATCCCGGAGCAGCGGGTGGGGGCTCCTTGTTGAGGGTGGGGTCTCCACTTTGTATTTCTGCCCCTCGCCTCCAGATCCTCCCAATCCAGACAAAACCAAACCAGAACCAACACACACACCGAGGACGGGAAATCCAGCGGGACTGAGCTCCGCGGGGCGGCAGCGGCAGAGCGGGGAGTTTTCCAAACCCCTCGAGTGTCCCCGAGTGTCCCCACAGCTGCAAACGCTGGAAAGACACTTGGGTCAAACCCAGAGCGAGGACTCTTTGGTCTCAGCTTTGTGTCACCATTGTGATGAGTTTCTGCTTTTGTAACCTAAAACTAAAGTGAATTCACATCATTGCGACTCTTGTTAACACGTTGTGCAGGGTTAATGGCAGCTTGTGGTTGATTCCCTCTGCCGAGGGGGAAATTTCAGGTCAAACTGGTAAGAGTTTCTGAATCCTTCTGAATGGCGCTGGGCCGGTTTTGCCGGTGGCTGCAGACAGAGAATTTTATCTGGGAGCACCAGTCGCTGCTGATCCCGTCCCGGTTGATATAGGCACATTGTCCCTTTCCCCGGACATCAAACCTGCATCAAAGAGCAAAAGGAGAACTCAAAGGGAAGCAAAGGGGTTGCTGTCGGCCTCAGGTCGGCGGCTGAGCATCTCCCAGATGGGAAACAGCACCGCAGGGGGCAGGGAACACCCTTCCCAGCACAAA
This sequence comes from Patagioenas fasciata, assembly GCF_037038585.1. Lineage (NCBI taxonomy): Eukaryota > Metazoa > Chordata > Aves > Columbiformes > Columbidae > Patagioenas > Patagioenas fasciata. The sequence goes on along the minus strand of NC_092546.1, from coordinate 2,667,520 downwards.
AAATGCCCCACGAAGAACAAAACCTGCGTCCCCTCCACAAAGGAGGGAAAAGTGTTGGCTGTGTGACCCCAGGAGGCTTCATCCCTCAACCCGCGCCAGCATCTGCACCCACAAACCCACAGACGCTGGTCCAAGCGCTTCAGCTCAAGCAAGAAAAGTCGTGCTTAATTGCTCTCAACTCATTAAATTTATATATTTATATATAATACATATGTGTCTTCTGGCATTCAATCCCCAGCCAGCCCAGGACATGGTTTTGTTCTCCAGAAGAAGACAGGACGTACCAGTTGTTGAAGAGAGACCCGTTGACCCATTTCCAAGGTCCAGACTCTTCCCTTTGGAGACCGACCCAGTAGTGCAAGGAGTGCCCATAGCGCAAGAGGAAACGCTAGAGAGGGAAGAAATCAACATCAGAGATGTGTGTCCATGTTACACCCTCCATGGGAACCCCAAATGGACTTGGAAACACCGGTTCTCAGGAATTTCCCGTTTACCAGCTCATCCCAGCTGTCAATGGTGGCCAAATGCGCCCCCAGAGAAACGCACGCGATCCGACTCCTGTTCCACTCCGTTTCCTCCTCAATAAAGTAAAAGCACTTTTCCCTGTATCCAATGCCATTGTCCAGGCAGCTGGGAAGGACATGAGAGGGGCAGGATGGGCAGGACGGGCATTTCTTAACTGGACAGGAGCAGAACACATCCTGGTGACTCATCCTGGGGACTCAACCCGGTGTTTTCTCCAGGGGAGGAGAAGACTTTGGGGTCGGCACCTCCATCCTCAGCCACTTACCCGCCAGCGCGATGATGGTGAGAAGCAACGCGGCTACGACCACGGTGACCCCGATGGGGACCTTTTGATCCTTAATGCACTTGAGACTAAAACCTGGGCACAAACCACATGGCAGATCACAAAGAGCAGCCCCAGCTCCCGCAGCTCTTGTGTTCCCCGTCAGGGGTCTACAGCCCCTTTAAATACGGCCACAAAGCACATGGGGGGCACAGTGGGGTGCAGGCTCAGTTCAGGGGTGCATCCCAGTGCTTTCATCAGTCTCAAGGATTTTTAGGGCTGTCTGACCTCACTGAATCCTCTCCATCCCACCCCAACAAGAGATGGGCGCCATCCCCCAGACCCACCGTTCGGGCCACCCTGTGCCTCCCGCAGCTTGCAAACAGCTTTACTTGCATCCTCCTGCCCCTCTCCCCAGCTATTTTAACCTAAATTTTAGCTGCCCGTGTCACACTCAGCCCAACCGCCACCTCCCAGTGTCCCCATGACAGGGCTGGCGCTCACTGGTCCTTCGCTCTGCTCTCTGCTGCGGCAGCATCGTTACAGCCGTCGGGTCTTCGCCTGTGCCAAAGCAAGAAGCCCATGGAATGTAAAGAGTTACTGCCGATGCTGTGACGTTGTTCAGCAGTAAATTACTAATGGTGGCTGTCTTCCCCATGGGACAATGAAGGGGAAAAGCGTCATTTCCCTTCCAGCTGGTTTACATGCACAGCAGGAAGGAAAACATGATTTCTGCCTTCAATAAACCAATATTCACTTTGTTTTTGCAAACCAGCCTTGATTTTACTGGCTTCTGCCGGCCCTGTTTGCCCTGGAGAGGTTTTGTCTCGATTCTGTCCCCATTTCTTCAGCTACAAGGTGTTTTCAGCGCCAGGACCCTCAGGTCACCCCACGTGCTGCTGGATGGTCCTTCAAACCCCTCTGAGCCGCGTCCCCAGCACAGAAACCACCCGCTCGTCTCCAGGGCGGCTTTAAAGCCTCTGGGAAAGGGGCTGGTGCTCAGGTACCTGCATCACTAAGAGCTTCTGCCATCCCTGGTGCTGCGGAGGGGACAGATGGACCCTCTGGGGACGAGCGCGCCCCTCAGCTCCACCGGTCCTGCTCGGTCCAGGGCTTTGCCAGGGTGCTCCTGCCCTCACTGAAATAAACAATTAACAAATAATAATGATAATAAAACAACCACCACCAACCAGAACTCATCATCCCCTCCAAACCCCGGTGCTGCACTCACAGCACTTGCCTAAAAGCTCCTTTTCTGCTGTTCGTTCCACGTTCAGTCCGTTCACTCTGAATCTCAGACACTGTGAGCACAGTGGCCAACGCGGTGCTGAAGAAGCTCGTGTTCAGATTTATTGCCGTGACAGCCAATAATACTGATAAGATTTCACATGTTCCATCACGAGAGGGGCGAATGTGGAAGGAGGGGCAGACGGAACCAGCGACTAAAACTGACCGACTCGGTTTTCCATCCCGTAAGCGTCGCACGCCCTGTATCAGAGGGAGAGCACGAGGCCTCGCTCTCTTCCACCATGGACCTGAGGCCCCTGCCTAAGGAGAAAGGGGGTAGTGCCGTGGTTTATTGTCACCTTGCAATTAAACCGTGACAGTTGTTCTTATAAGCTGTTTCTCTAAGTTCTTTGACTTTCTGCCCTTTCCCTGGCCACGGCCTTGTCCCAGAGCCCATGGCGACATTGAGCTCTCTCCTCAGAACAGCAAAACCCCAGGAGATATTTGCAGAATATTCACAAGAAAAATCTCAAACAGAAAAACATGAAACAGAAAAAGCTGCAGGTGCTGTTGTGAACGAGCCCTCGAAGCCTCGGGCAGCTGCAGCTCCCAGGACAAAGAGCTTCTGTGTTTATTAAAATCATATTACAGCCCCACCATCTGCTCCTGTTTAACATCAGCACTGTAAACACATTTACGTTACCACCACCTGCCCTTTGGATCTTCCTCTGTTTGCAGGCAATATTTTCCAGGTGAGAACAACCTTCACCAGTTTGCAAAGGCAAGAATTGAGGTTTCTTTTTAATCCTCAAACATCTGATCTCGAACAGGGTTTAAGTGATGCAGCATTTCGCTGCTCTCCCCAGCACCAAATGATTCCCGCTCCAGCGCAGTGAGTTTAGGAGGCAAACAGAGGTGATGGAGGAACAGGAGCAAAAGCACCAAGTGAGGAACAGCGGAGAAACCAAATCATCAGGAAATAACCCCAAATACATGTGGGAAATAACATACTTTTGTGTCCCAAAAAGCCAGTCTAAAATATTAAAGGAGAACATTGTTGTAGGTCATGGCCTCAGTGGGAGGAAACTATGGCCAGTGGCTCATGGAAATAAAGGCGCTTTTGTCTGGTGCCCGAGGGACAAAGAGGAGTGAGTCCCTTGTCTGACAGCACCCGAATGGTGCTGCAGCGAGAGAAAAACCCAGCTTTAACTGGGAAAAGGAAAGGAAATGCCACTTCTCCGCGGGCTCCAACTCACCCTGTGCATGCTGAGCGGAAAATGGGCTTTTCTGTGCCGGCTTCTGTCCAAAGCAGGAGCTGCTGGGAGAGGAGAGAGAGATAAGAGATGAGGTCAGAGAAAAGGGGAACCAGCTGCACTGCCGGCTCTTTTCTCCACGTAGAGAAATAACCCCAGGTTTCCCCTCCCCGCTCGCAGCCTCCAGCCAGCTGAGGGTTTAAACCCACGCAGGGACGCTCTCTGCTCCCCAACCCAAACGTATTCCCGACCCGTAGGACGGGAGCGAGAATCCAGCAAATCGAAACAAGCAGAAGCGTCTGAGAGCCGATATGGAGCCGGGGCTGAGAGCTGCCCCTTCCAGGTGCTTCCTGCAGTAACCAACTCCTCTGGTCAGCAGCACCGCCTTAGGAACCTTTTCTTATCGCCGTTTCTGGTTTGTTTTCCCAGTGAACATCTCCCACCTCCTCTGTCTCGCAAAGGGAGACCCGGGGGAGCTCTCGTTCCAAACCCAGGTCAGGCTCCACCAGGACCTGCAGAATGGGGGCAAAGCTACGAGAGACCCCAGGGCTGGACGCTGTGGGTACGGCGGGAGCAAGTCCCGTGGTTGCTGGGGCGTGATTCAGCACCGATAGCGGTTCTGCTGCTGATGTGATGATTGAAGACCTCGAAAAACTCGGTTTTTTCCATGTTGCAATGCACCACTCCAAAGAACATGGCCAGATGAGGGCATGAGTTTCATGGTTTCAGTAAATCATTGTACATATTTATCCAGACAGGAATTCCTCTCAGCATAACAAAGAATTAGGCTCAAGCCCAAACCTGTTTCCTTCAGCTTTTCACCCCGGCTCGTGCTCCATAATTCACCGCTTGGTCCCAGGGAGAGGTCGGGGAGGGGGGCGAATGTCTGAAAGCCCCAAATTTGAGGTCTTGGCTCCATCACAACCCACTCCAAGCTTTTCAGCCCACGCCGCGATGCCCCAGCAGCAAGTGGGGCGGGTTGGGCTCCCTTGGATTGTCCCGCCCAGGATGTCCAGAAGCTGGGCGCCTCTTGTCTCCGGCCACAAATAGAAACGGGAATACTCGGCTTCAGAGCGGCCTCCGAGCAGTCGTGAGTGGAAATGAACACCAGAGGAAATGCTGCGACAGCATCAGAACAAACCAGGTGGGCTCACAGACAATCGAACTGCAGGATTTAAAGCCACTGACCTTGCCCTGCTCCCTCCGGCCCCAGCGGAGCTGCGGGCGGTGCCGCTGTGTCCTCCGCCCACAGAAAAGAAAAGATGGAGCCAGAGATGGATCTTCCCCCTTGGCAGCTTTTTCCCTCCCCCAGCTCCTCTGCACCGACCTTAGTAAATACGCTCACACTCATTTTCTGGATTAAACCGGCGGCTGCAGTGAATTCCAGCAGGAACAGAAACACCGGGGGAGCGTGGGCAGCGGAGACGGCATCGGCTCTAAAACATCCCCGCACGCAGCTCTCGCTGCCCTTGGTCAGCGTTTCTGCACCCACCAGCCATGAGAGCGACACGGGCGGTTTCCAGGAGACAGATCCCCCCTGCCCTCCCTACACATGAATATTTGCGGTTCCCCAGCCAAGGCCTCTTCCCCTGGTGAACCACTCGGTGTCCTTTCCACAGTCAGTGTGAAAAGTGAACTGCAAACATGTCACCAAACCACAGCTGGCGGGAAAGGCAGCAAACACCACTGTTCACAGGCTCGACAGTGGGATGGTGATGCCAAATTTCCCCCACCACATCACAATTGCAGAGACATCATCAGGAATGAGTAAGCAGTGCAGGGGAGGGGGGTTTTCCCTGATAAAGACGCTGGTTCCTGTTCTCTTCGGCACAAACCTCCTGTTCTGATTGTGGGAGGAATCGCTCCAGGCGGGAGGGGCTCGGGGTCTCCCAGTGTGTGCACAGGGGTGTGTTCCCTCATCCAAGGCTGCGTTACGGGGCTCTCGGGACCCCCCAAGTCCTGATCCCCCCAGAAGCAGCTGAAAGCAGCCATGGGGCTCCTGGGGACAAACCCGACCTGGCTGGAGGGTGAACAAACCCCCCCGTGTCCCCTGCGAGAGCAACGAGGAGGCTGCGTGACACCAGGGCTGCTGCAAACGGCCCTTCCCAGTGCTCCCAGTCCCCAAACCCCCACACACCCAGTTCAGACCGCACAGCACACAGGGCGGTCCCGCCGAGCTCCGTAGTTTGCTCTGAGCTGGCGAAACTGCTTTGGGAGGTTGGCACTGTTTTTGGAGGTTTATTCTATAGGGCGATGCTCTTAGCTCCTCCCCGTCCCCCCGATGTGGCAGCTGTGCCTTAGACTTGCAGCCACCCCCATGTCCATGTCCATGTCCCCTGTCCCCCTCCTCGGGTCAGCAAACTGGGGTCTGGGCGTTCGCGCTCCTTGGGTCTGGCCCAGGCGCTGCCTCGTGGCCGTTCGCCTGCCGCGTGTTTCCTTTTGGATTGCTTTATTTCTTCTGAATCCTCCCCCCGGGGCAGAAAGGGATGGGTACAGTGTGCACGAGGGTGTGCACGAGGGTGTGCACAAGGGCGGGTGTGCACGAGGGTGTGCACGAGGGTGTGCACAAGGGCGGGTGTGCACGAGGGCGGGTGTGCACAGGGGTGTGCACAGGGGTGTGCACAAGGGTGGGTGTGCACAGGGGTGTGCATGAGGGTGTGCACAAGGGCGGGTGTGCACGGGGGTGTGCATGAGGGTGTGCACAAGGGCGGGTGTGCACGGGGGGGCTTCTCTGGTACAGCAGGATGCTCCTTTCACCCCTCCCCATGAGCAAACTTGCTTGGAAACACCACACGGAGCCAAATTAACGTTGTAATTAATTGGTGCAGATGTGTTGAGCAATGCCCGTACCGCAGCCCCCACCGAGGGCCTGATCCTGGCCCGTTCCCAGGTGTCTCTCCTGCTGTTGGCCCATGTTGTGCCCCCCCAGCCCCTCAGAGCTGGGTGGCTTCTTTCTGGCAGATCCAGTGAGATCCCAAGCTGCAGCTTTGAGAGATGATGCTGTTCCCCTTCAGCACCCCACAGCTTCCTTCAGACGAACGGCTCATCCAGAACCTGGGGCTGCAGGAAGATCCTGTGTCACAGCACGAGGGTCCCTGGGGCGCCCCCACCCCGACACCCATCGCACCCCAAGCGCTCACCGGCTCCAGTCCACGAGGGAGCCGTTCAGCCAAGTCCAGTCCTTCCCAGCAGAGGGGCGGGAGAGGCCGATCCAGAAGTAGCTGCTGGGTTTCCCAATGATCTCAATTAGGAAATCCTGTGTCAGGAGAGAGGGCAGGTGGTGGCACTGATGTGTCGCTGATCGCCACCCCAAAACAGGCTCCAGCCTGTCCCCACGCAGCCCCGAGCCCCACCAGTGTCCCCCACGCTGACACCGGCCAAGGCTCTGCAGAGGTTTGTGTACAGGGGTGGGTGCTGAACCCCGGACCCGTCCCACATCCCCGATGCCATCGGTCCCTTTACCAGCTCGTCCTCGTCCCCCGGCATCAGCAGCTCGGCCCCCTGACTCGCACAGTCCCCCTGGCTCTCACTCCATGAGCGCATCCTGTCAGCAGCCCAAAAGCACTTGGTCCCATGCGCCATCCAGCCCCCTGGGCAGATCTTGCACCCCCCAGCCTCTGAAAGACAGGCAGTGCCATGTTCAGCCACCAAGAAGCCACCTTGTCCCCTGCCCATCCAAAGAAGGACAAGTGTTTAAGTCCTGCTGGCTCCCCAGGAACACGGGGATGACCTGAGCTTCACTTGCTTCTCCAGTCTGGGGGTGCTGCAAGGTTTTGGGAAAGCAGACAGTGTGGAGATGCGTTGTGGTTGGCGTTACCTTGCAGATTTGGTGAGCAAAGCTCTTTCCGCAGCTCTGAGCGGATCTTCTCCAGGTTGCTGTTGCCATCTCCTGCGTTCCCGCTCCCGTTTTTGCAGCTTTCTGGGTTCTGCGGCTGCTGGTGCAGAACTGCAAGGGACGGAGCGAGCAGGGGAGAGGGGCGGGCTCCCCAGGCACGATACCACCGAGATCTACGTGCACTGGTCCCCGCGGGCTGCAGGGAAGCGTCTGGGATGGATCCTCACACAAAGTGGGTGCTCGGAGCCCCCCAGCCCCCTTCACCCTTCCTGTGGTCTCAGCTCAGCCCAGGCCTTGATCTGAGCATCTCATGGGGGTGGGAATCAGCCTCAGGGTCCCTACCCAGAGCAGACTCCCCGTTTTGGGTACGGGGTCCCCACCTCTGAGCTCAGCCCCACTCCTGCAACCACCTTCACCTGCTGCTGCTCTGCGCTGCCAACAGGATGTGGCCTCTGCACCCCTGCATGAGATGGAGCGCGAGATACGGAGCCATCAGCCTGGCCGGCTGCAGAGAGCCCGGGAGCCTCTGACCGCTGCGGAAATGGCCTCTTGTGCACAAACCAGCTGTGCCAGCCCCATCTGTGCAGCCCAGAGGGGCCTGGCGCAAGGGTGAGGGGCTCTGCACCACCTCCTGACTACCCCTCGCAGCACAGCGCGGCCACAGACAGCTGCAGTGCGCACAAAAGGCTTCCAGCAGATTTATTTGGGGGTTTCTCTCGAGTTCTGAGCCCACGCAAGTTCAAACCACCAGCCCTAGATCGTTGCTGGTCCCAGTTCCACCCCGCAGCAGGGACAGCAGATCCCTGCAAAGCCACCGGCTCAGGGTTGGTACCCAAATTGCTCCCGCATCCTCAGAGCATCACCTGCGTTCTGCAGCTCTCGGAGCCACCAAGGGAGCTCAGCCTCATCCCTTTGCTCTTCCCTCCATACCCGTGTGCCAAATGTTTGGCAGATCCATCCCAGAAGTCCAAATCCACACCTGAGACCCTTCCCAGCACAAGATCCATTGGATCCCCTGCCCCTTTGGAGAAGGATCTCCTCACCAAGATCAACCAGACATCTGAGTCTCCGTGCCAGCTGCTTGCTGTGGTTCGGGGGTGCTGTGGGTCAGGGCAGCAACAGCTGCCACCAGCAAGATCATACCCGGCACAAAACTCATTCCAACAGGGCTGAGCGTGACCCTGAGCTCGGCCACAGGGTGTGAAATCCTCACCCTCCCACAGTTGAAAAGTTTCCAGGGGTTTTCGTCTCACTGGCCAACCAAAATAGCCAAGTCTTCTCCACCCACCAGGTCTATGAAATTCTGATAAAAGCCACAGGCCATAAAAAGCAGATTTGCCTCCTACACAAGCACCTGAGCCAGCACCCCCAGAGCAGGGACCCTCTCTTTGGATGGTCCCCTCTCCGGATTGTCCTTTGGTTGTCCCCGTGCCAACAAGCAGATCTACTCACACAAGCATCCCATCGCCACCAGGGCCACCCCGAGGACGAGGTTCCCAGTCCAGCCGGCGCAGAGAGCCGCTCGGTGCCACCGGGGACAGCTCGATGCTGCAAGGGAAAGGAGTTTTTGGGAGAAAAGCCCTGTCCCAGCCCCGCATCCAGCCAGCCAGGTCTGCAGCGCAGGTTCGGGCTCTTTTCTCCCCAAAGTCCCTCTGTGGTGCTGCTGCTGGTTGTTCTAAAGCTTTGGTCGATTGTCCACATTTCGCCACTGCCACCCTCCTCCCGACCCTGCTGGCGCTGGGGAAAAGATGCTCATGATGTGTTTTGGTTGGTTCTACCCAGATATGCAAGAACTGGGAATCTCCTGGACGTTGTAAAGTCACTAGAAGTCAAGGGGAGAGGTGGACCAAGATGGGCGGCCAGGATGATGCTTCTGGCCAAAGCCAGAGCTCACCTGGACCAGCAAAGGTTCATCGTCTGCTTCAGAATAAAACAGCAAAGGAGGAACATCCGATCCCACCTTAGCATCAGGTGGTGGGTTTGGCAGAGTCCTTTGAGCTCAAAAGGGGTGTGTTTGGTGAAATCATGGAATTCTTGCAAAAAAATACAGACATTGTGGGATGCTGCCTGAAGATGCCGTCACCACGCAGAGATCTCTTCCCGAGGGGAAAGAGCAGGAGTTAAATCTTCGCTGAAGGCAGAGCAGGCGCAGGAGGAAGGGTGAGGGAGGTGTAAGGGGACAACGTGGTGGTCACGGGCAGAAAAGCAGCATTTCAAAAGTCCTGGCAGGACTCGGGCAACACTGACCCCGTTTCAAAGAAACCCTGAAACCATTTCAAGAGAAAACTACCAAAGGAATCACAAAGAGCAGACGGGATCCTCCATCACCCAGCACAGCCACGGGCCCTTCCCTTCCTGCTTGGGGGGCAGGAATCTCCAAGCACAACCATAGTCAAAAAGTAAATATCCCCCCAAAAACCCCTGATGCACTTACTGCCAGGTTGAGGAAGCCAATGCGCTTTCCTGCTGCTCCTTCCAGACCCGATGTTCAGGTCAGCATAGACAATTCCCTCGGCCATAGCGGGAGAGGCGGGAGGATCAGCAGCGGTGCCTCTGGCTCCAACGGGGCCCATCCAGCCCTGAGAAAACTGGCTTTTTCTGCAGTTTTTCACTCCTCTGGTTTATCCCCACAAGTTCCTCTCCAGGCCAGAGCTCTGCAGGGAGAAGTCAGAGCCTCTGAGCACTCGGCAAGCGCAGTGAGGTTGCAAGAAAGCGGATGCGATGCACTGGTCAGCCCGAAAATGAAACTTTACACCGTTTGTGCTGAATTAAGCCATGGAAAATGCGTTTGTCTCATCAAGGGAAGCAGCTCCTGACAACGTTAAGCCTTTTCTATTCAAAGTTGAGCCCTATTCTTCTAAGGTACCAAACAAGACACCTTGAATAATTGAAAGAAGGCGCAAACAAACCCAAGATCCGCGGTTCGGCAAATGGGCCGTTCCAGACTTTGCTCCGCTCTGCCCCAATGGGTCATTTTGCGCGAGAAATAAGGTGTCGTGGCGAGAATGATCCGCGATCTCCCAGAATGTTCCTACCAGGATTGTGAGAATCGGGATTTTCAGGAAATAAAGTAAAACCAGATCCCTTCCACCCTTATCTCCTCCCTTCAGCTGCTCGAAAGGTGTTTTCTTATCTCAGTCACTGCTGCTCCCCACCCAAACCTATCCCAGCATCGCCACTTTTACCGATTTCCCTGTAATTTCCGTTTTTCCAGCCTGGGTGTAAAACACATCACCATTTTGCTGCTTTGCCAAAAGCACCTGGGAGACTCTGGAAACAAGGGGTCAGAAACGAGCCCTTTGAGGGGAAAGATGGAAAATTGCCCAAAAAGCTCAAGAAATCAAGCTGTTTCTCCTTCGTTCCTTGTTTCCAAGGCATTTCCAAGAGACACTCAGCTGCTCCCTTTGCAAACCGGGACCGGAGCAACTGAAGGGCGGGGAAGGTCAGAAATGGAAACACAGCCCCAAAGTGATAGAAAATTTAAAGGTGTGAAATGACACGTTTACTGGTTTCTTTGGAAGATTCGCTCATCTTTTTCTGCACAGAGGAAGAAATCCCATGCAAGGATTTTTCAACCCCAGCGAGAGGAAAAACCAAACTGTCAGGACCTATTGAAACGGCCCCAAATGAGCTATTTATCCCTTTTTAGGGGAAAGTGGTTTCCAGCCTGGGCAACAGGGGCACATGGAAGGGGCTCAATTGTGACCAGAACAGGTACAGAAAACTATGCAGAGATATATTAGGAAATTTTATTTGAGAAACATCAAACACAGGAAGGGTTGCGGCTTCTCGACCAGCAACATACACTTTAGTTTAAAGGTCTGCAGGTGTTAAAGGCTTCTCTGCATCTAATCTGACTGCACAGAGGCAAAGCAACAAAAGCCGAGCTCCCAGAGACGCTGCAGAGCTGACAGCCTCGCTGAGCTAACTGTGCTTTGTCCCTTATGAAAAAGGGGTGGCTGCGGTTCACAGCATCAAAGGGTGCAATGAGAAGGGCAGCTTGTCACAGCTGCCACATCCATCAAGGTCATATTGAGCTGCTGCAGCCCCAAAAAGCCAGAGCAACCTTGACCCGGGGGGAAAAAGGCGCCTCAAAAAGGGGGAATGTGATCCTACGTCTCCCACTCTTCATCCACCGCAGCCTGAGCCCGGCTCTGATGTGGGGGATTCTCTCTCTTCGAACTGGACTCTCATCCTGAATGGGACAAAGGTCGAGAGGAAGAAAAGTGATGTGAGTGCTACGGGAAGGGAAATAAATACAAAACAAACAAATGTCATGGGGAGGAAAAAATAAGAAAGAGGAACCTCTGCCCATGGCAGAAGCCTCCACAAATAGGGTTTTCCCAGCAGGTGGGTTTGTTCCCAACGCCCACGGCTGCTTTCAGCTGCTGCTGGGGCTCCTGCGGCAGCAGCTTCTGGGGGGGTGGCACACAAGCCCCCGTATGCAGGAACACAAGGGCTGATGGGGAGAACAGTGGCTTTCAACAAGCACTTTGAGGAACAGAAGGGACACACGTGATTACTTCCCATCTTTTAATTACAATAAATAGCAACAAGGTCTGTACGAGTCACAGGTGCCACACGAGGTCACTTCTCATCCCAGCACAGGGTTGGGGACCTTGGCCAAGCTCCCTGAGCCCATCTCATCTGGCAGCAGCACCTCGAGCTCCATCACCACAGTGCAAAAGCGGATTCAGTGGAATTGTTAGAAAAGCAAGATGAATGCTGGAGTGGTCCCAGGAGGAAGAAACCAGTCCCATGTGCAAGCCAGGCTCCCAATCCACACAGCCAGATATCACCATCCCCGGTGTCCGCCCCTCCTGCAGGTCCCTCTCCTTGAGACTGGGCAGCGAGTTGTTACTGAGACCTGGAGAAACCCAGAGCTGCAGCTGAGGGAAGAACATCCCCAGGTCACGCTGTGCTGCTGGAAGAGGTGAAGCTGTGGAGGTCCCAGCATGGAAAAGGTCCTTACTCCTTTCACAAGGCAGCTTGGGGCTTGCTGCACAGATACGGCCGGAGCTGGAGGCAGCCTGAACTCACAATACCACCGCCATTCAAAAACGCACACTCGCCTTCCTCTGGCACCAGGTACCTGCGACAAGAAGCACAGACAGCGCTGGCACCCTGGGGGAGCGGTTGTCCCCTCAGGCAGCAGGAGGGGACAAGGGCTGCCTGCAAGGGACAGTCCCTGCAGCCACATCCCACCGCAGGACGGTCTCCCCACGGCCCTGGCTCTCAACGGGACTCACGTATGGTTGAAGCTGCTGCCGTTCAGCCACTGCAGCCGCCCATCCTGCATCCGCAGCCCAAGCCAGTAATCAATGTTCCCCCTGAGGCGTAAGAGAAACTCCTGGGCAGGAAAGAAAGAAGCCAAGAGTCAGGAGCTGCTCCCGCCCCAGCGAGTTCCTGTCCCAGCCCCACGCCAGGCCCTGGGACAGCAGCAGCTCCCACCCAACGGCTGCTCCGCCAAGCTCCAGAGCTTCTGCAGGAGCTCCCAGCCCGGCTGGCCAGGTTGGTCCTGCTCTGCCGCAGCTCTGCACCCAACCCACACCCCCTGCACCCCCACACACCCACAGCCGCCCCTCACTCACCATTTCCCACTCCCTCTCCAGCACAGCCAGCGAGGCCCCGAGCGAGGAGCACCGCTCCCGGCTCCACTCCCAGCTCCCCTCCTGCTCCCTGCTCGACAGGTAGTAGCACACATTGCGGTACCCAACCCAGTCGTCAGGACAGCCCAGCACCGCAGCCGCTCTCGCTCCATCTCTTCTTGCTGCAGAGGGAAGGGAGAAGATCAGAGGATTCCACTCCCCAGGGTCTAGGGCACACAGCTCCTGGGGGCAGGGAAGGAGGCAGCCCCGGGTTCCCCCCACAGGGATCCCCCCTTTGCTGCCAGGGACCCCCAGGGAGCAGACACCCCAGGGGAACAGCCCGGCTGGGCTGCTGGCGGCACACATGGCTCTGCACCCAGGGACGGACGGAGACAGCCGCTGCTCCCTCACCTGACAGCACCGCAACCGCTGCCAGCAGAGCCAGGAACAGAGCCAGGAGCAGAGCCAGAACTGGGACAGGCACTGCGTGAGGCACGCACCGCTCACCTGGAAGAGGAAAAGCCACCAGCAGTGAGGACGCTGCTGTCCCAGAGCACGCACAGCCCCCGTGTCCCCGCCACCCCCACACCAGCTGCCCAGGGAAGGCAGGAGGGACCCCCAGCCTGTTTCACCCCCAGACAGCTGGAAGAAGCCTCACACTTGCCAGCCCCAGTCCTCGTGGGGTGACACTGCCACAGGACACTGTCCCCTCCCCACAGGCCACAAGGGCGGCCCTGCACTCACCCACACGTCCTCTGCCCGTCCCTTTGTCTGTCTGCCCAGGCAGCTCTGGGTGGCAGGGTGCCCATCTGCACTGAGGACCCAGGGGCTCGTCCACATTCCCATCTGTGTCACAGAATCCCATCTTCTCCCCTTGCTCCACAGACAAACGAGACGGGGAACCTGTTTCCTTGTAAGTAGTGGAATCTTCGACACAAGGCATTATCTGCACTGGCAGACATGATTTCCCGCCAAGCTTGGATGCAGTTTCCTAACCACACCTGTTACCTTCATACTGGGGGAGCGCAGAGAACATGATGAGAACACAGTAGATCGGGATGTTTACTTCTGCTACCAGACGGCTGGCACAGCTGATATAAAGTGTCAGCCACTGTCCTGTGATGATAACCAGGCTCAGCAAGGTGCTGTCAGCGCAACCCTGCCCTGTCCCTGCTCTGATGGTGACACTGGAGCCAGCTGACAGCACCTGGGGACAGAAACAGGGAGACAGTGAGCTCAGAGCCCAGCCCTTGGCCCCCAATTCTTCCCACCCTGCATCCCCTGCCCAGGCTGTGCTGGGACCGTCCCCTTCCCACCACTCACCCCCCGTTCCACCACCAGCAGGGGCCCGGCCATGGGAACAGGGGTCCAGGGTCCCCCAGCCCATCTGCTGAACCCTCCTCTGCTCATCACACCACCAGCCCCAGCACCCCAGGCTGGGGCGAGACTTTGAGCCTTTGGAGTCAACAAGGGACTGGAAGTTCAGTTATCCTGGGGGTGATGGCAGGAAAGGGCCCTGAGCAAAGCTGCTCATGGGGTGATTAGAAGAAAGACTGAAGTCAGGGCAGGGCAGGAAGCAAGGCAGATCTGCAAGAAACTGATACAGGCCTGCAATTTCTACTTCTCCCCACTTATCTGACATAGCATGGGCTCATACATCAAAACAGAACCCAAAACTCACTTCAGCTGCTGAAGCCCAAGCTCACTGTCCTGCCCATGAAAATACCAACACCAGCAAACTGCAAAACAGGCTACGCTTGCCCAAAAGGACAGGACGAGTAACCCAGAGCTGCTCCCGTGGGCTTGTGCAAGCAGCTCCAAATAACCCAAGGGGAAATGGTTGGTGACCTCCCACACTGCTTAGACACACACAAATCTCTGGGGTCAGATGGGATCCACCTGAGGGTTCTGAGGAAGTTGGCACAGGTGTTCACCAAGCCACTTTTACCACAGTCCTGGCTAACTGGGGAGGTCCCAGTTCACTGGAGGTTGGCAAATGTGGCACCCAACAACAAGAAGGGTCAGAAGGAGGATCCGGGCAATTACAGGCTTGTCAGTCTGACCTCGGTGCCAGGGAAGATCTTGGAGCAGATTGCCCTAAGTGACTTCACTCAGCACATACAAGACAACCAAGACTTCAGGAAAGCCTTTGACACCGTATCCCACAGCATCTCCTGGAGAAGCTGCAGCTCATGGCCTGGATGGTGTATCTGCAATGGGTAAAGAACGGGCTGGAGAGCTGGGCCCAAAGAGCTGTGGTGAACGCAGCCAAATCCAGTTGGTGGCCGGTCACGAGTGGTGTCCACAGGGCTCAGTATCAGGGCCAGTTCTGTTTAATCTCTTTATCAGTGATCTGGATGAGGGGATCGAGTGCACTCTCAGTGAGTTCAGAGACAACACCAAGTTGGGTGCAGTGTTGATCTGCTGGAGGGCAGGAGGCTCTACAGAGGGATCTGGATTGATGGGCTGGGGCCAATTGTCTGAGGTTCAGCAAGGCCAAGTACCGGGTCCTGCACTTGGGTCACAACGACCCCATGAACGCTGCAGGCTGGGGAAGAGCGGCTGGAAAGCGTCCAAGAGAAAAGGATGTTTGTGAGAACAAAGAGAACAGGGAGAGCAAACAGGAAACCCCTTGAGTGAGCCCATGGAAACCAAAATCAGACAAAGCTTCTGGGAAAGCGACTCTGCCTTTTCAGCCTGCACACACCAACTCCTGCAGAGGGGACAGGGGAAGCCACAAGCAGCCACTCCCCACCCCAGCACCAGAGAAAGGTGGGAAATGGGGGAACACGGGGAGGACAACCAGCCAGGCCCCTTCAGCACCAGTCCCTCTGCAGAGCCCCGGCAGCACCAACAGGAGTCAGGGAGCTCAGGGCCCGGCGCTTGCCCCCAACCCTCCCCCCCTGCACCCCCCGCCCAGGCTGTGCCGGGTCCGTCCCCTTCCCACCGACAGGAAGGCCCTACCTGACCCCAGCAGCTCCTCAGGACGCTCCTGGCACGGCTGCTGTCTAGCCCTTAGGAGATGGAGGCGGTGCCAGCTGCTGAAAACCACAGCGCTCCGGCCAATCAGCAGTGAGAATGAGTGGCGGGGAGAGAGCCAATCGGAGCGATGCTTCAGAACAGCGCGCCTCCGCCGCATGGAAACCCCGAGCTGTTTCCGTCTGGAGTCGCCATTTTGGGCGGGATCCTCTTTTTAACCCCTCAGGGGGAGTTCTCAGAGGCCGCACTGACAGAGGGAAAGAACCGTTAAAGGGTTAATCACACAGCAAGTGTCTAGCTTAGAGCTTTGTGTAACCAGTTAACAGACAGAGCCTTACTCAAAACAACAAACTCTGCAAAGTTAAGTTTTGCAGCACCCAGGAGCATCCTCGAGTGGGCGAGGTAACGAGAACGGACTACAACCCAGTTCTAAACAACCCAGCAGTCTGAACCCCGGCCAATGCAGCGTGCTAGGCCAACGGTCAGAACGTTCACGAGCAGCCTTCATGCCCAGACCCCGGCCACCCCACCACCAGCCCACGACCACCAGGAGACCCTGCGCAAGCACAACGGGAAGAGCAAACTACAGAAATTATTTCCTGTGACTCCTTTAATTAAGAACCACCCTTTTGGGGAAAGGTTACGAACATGTGTAGGCGTTCCTGTTGTTCTACATTAAGCACGCTTCAAGCTGAGGTCAATTGTACATGACTAGAGGAAAGATCCTTCTTGTGCCCGGCACTGGGTGAATGCACCTTGTTTATAACCTCCCAAGTTGTAAATGAAATAAATAACTTATGCTTTTTCCATGAATAAACAGCATTTGGTTATATCTGTAAACATTAAACATCTTAGCATGAATCACACCTGCACTTCTCACAATCCTTTTTGCACCCAGCACTGGATAAACGAACCTTCTTTATAACCTCGCAGGTTGTAGTTTTAGAGCCTTACAGGTTGTAAAGCTTTTTCCGAGCGTCAGCACAACACCTTTATTTCCCTTGGCCAGTTTTTCCAGGTCGTTTCTCTGCTTGTCTGCAGCATTTCCCCCCATTTTTGCAGTTACGAAAATCCCTCATCAGTCTGTCAGTCCTCAGAGTAGAAATGTGCATGAGCTCTGTTAATATGTGTTATTTCTCAATAGATGCTGCAATGTGGTTGGGGTAATGGAATTTTACTGGAGATCTTGGTATTAAATGAATTGGGGTGGCGGGGGGGGGGGGACAGGGAACAGCCCTAGAAATAGGGATTTTGGTTTTCAGGAGCTTGGAGCTGTGTGTGGGGATAAAGGATCCGTCTGCCCCTCCCACGCAGTTTTGGCACAGACGAGCAGCAGGAATGCAGAAAATGGGGGGCTGTACAAGGTTTAGGCAATTCTCTGTGTGCTGAGTCCACTGAATGCTCTCAGTGAGCCGTGTTGGCTGAGAAACTCACAGGAACAAGATCTGCCGTAGCTATTCCTCAACCTCTGTCCTTGTTAAGAGCACTGGGGAATCTGCCTCACTGGACCCAGAACTGTGGATGTCCCACAGGTCCTGCCCATGCCGAGCGCGGGACGCTGCCGATCCACCCGCTTTTTGGCTGGGGAGGAAGTTTTTGCTGTGAGCGTGACCAAACGCTGACACAGGACGCACAGGAAGATGCGGATTTGAGGGGGTGACACGTGTGTGGCTCGAAACTGCCACTTAGAGCCCTTGAGCTGAGACCCAAGCAGCGGGAAGGAGGGAGCAGCCTGTGATTGCAGGTCCCTGCAGCCGCGGGACTGGAGGGGACCCCGCTGGGGGGTTTCCAGGCTTGTGCCCCACACACCTCTGTACCCTCACTGCTGCTCGGCTCCGCCTGAAGCACAGGGATGAGCTAAAGTACCTGTGAAACGCAGCTGAATGAGCTGACGCTGAACAGTGCGAAATGTCAGTTCTGGGCAAGGGTAACAACACTGCCAGGGACACAGCCAAAGAGAAGCCTAATGACAGAAAATATACATGTTATACGGTAGGCGTGATTCAGTTTTAGGGGAAATATCCGCCAAATACAATTACAAGGATTGCAATGTGGGCAGGGTAGAGCAGAGCCAGCGTGAGCAGCAAACGAGTGCGACTGGCATGGCCGAGGTGCATTTTAATTAGTGAGCTAGCACTGATCCCCACTTCTCCCAAGTAACAAGCGATAGGGCGAGAGGCCTCAAGTTGCACCAAGGGAGGTTTAGATTGGATATGAGGAAAAATCTCCTCACAGAAAGGGTTGTCAGGCATTGGAACAGGCTGAGCGGGAAATGGCTGAGTTGCCACCCCTGAGGCGTTTAAAAGACACACAAACGGGGTTCTTAGGGACGTGGTTTAGTGCCAGTGTTAGGTTAACGGTTGGGCTCGATGATCTTGAGGGTCTCTTCCGTGCTTCTGTCCGTGGAGGTATTTAAACACAGTCTGGACACAGCCCTGGGCAACCGGCTCCACATGAGCACCGAGCTCCCAGCCCAGTGAGAAGGTTGGGGCGGTGGCCAAAGCCGTGGTCACGGGCCCCCCAAGCAGGGCCCTTTCTCCAGGGGGAGTTTCTTTCATTTCGGGGTTTGGACCACACGCCCCTTTCCCTCCACATCACGCTTTGCACCTGGGATGGTTTGGCTGCTGCACACTCACTACCCCCGGCCAGGGAGCGGTGAAGCCCAGCGGGTGACACAATGGACCCTGTGAGGAGTTCACTGAGAACACGGCCACCGCCTGTCCCCCCAGAAACAGAACCACAGAATCCAGAATGTCAGGGCTTGAAGGGACCTGGAAAGCTCATCCAGTGCAATCCCCCCATGGAGCAGGAACACCCAGCTGAGGTTCCACAGGAAGGGGTCCAGGCGGGTTTGAATGTCTGCAGAGAAGGAGACTCCACAACCTCCCTGGGCAGCCTGGGCCAGGCTCTGACACCCTCACCCCAAACAAGTTTCTTCTCAGATTTAAGCAGTACCTCCAGTTCCAGTTTGAACCCATTGCCCCTTGTCCTGTCACTGGTTGTCACCCGCATTTTTTAACAGCGATTTCTGCTGTTGGTCGCTGTGCTGTTCGAGATCAGCTCACTCCTCTCACTCTGGCTACCAAGGTTTTTCCAGTTCTTAATTACACCAGAGACGGTCCATCGTCTGCCAGTGGATTACATGGGTTTGAGGGTGCCGGGGGTACAAACATCCCCACGGTGCCTCTGGGGCAAGTTCGTTAGCTCTGCCAGGTCTCATTAACTTACCTGCAGCACCACGCTAACGACCTCGCTCCAGAACCAGCACAGCTATTCCTGCAGAGACCTTCCCGGTGCAGCCAGTTTTCCCAGGGTTAATTAACCTCCAGTGCCACGGGGGAAATGATTAATGAATGTGGCAGCACAGCGCTGTGAGGAGGCAGTCGCACTGCTGCTCCATGCGAGCTGCTTTATTTTCTCCATGGGGCTATGGCTGAAATAATTAAAACCAAAGAAGCGTCTTTGGAGATCAAAATGCTTGTCCTATATTTCTGTGAAGCAGTTGGGGTCAAGAAACAGAGTCCTCTGCGTGTTTATAAAGGTTCCTTACCCTTTCAAATTGAAGAGTCATTGTGTTCTAGCCCTGCTTTGGTCCATACTGAATTTGGGTTACCACTACATATTATGCATGCGAACCTTTAACTGATTTTGCATAGCAATTCAATTATTCAAGAATTCCGTGGGTAAATAGGCACTTTCTTACCTATTTGATGTTTCCCATACCCTGATCTCTTCCACTTCAGCTACAAGTACCTGTTGCAGCTGCATGAGAGAAGCTCAGACGTGAATTTTACTGCACCTTTCCTATGCACAGTAAATAATTTTAACTGAGAAAGCTCAGATTAACGTGACACGGGCTATTTTTTAAACACCCGTATTATATTTAATCTCTTAATCTCAGTTTCCAGTGCTTTGTTTTTAAAAAACCCTTCACACTAAAGATCACGATACTGCAACTATAGATTTTCCTTCATGTATTTTTTCTAACATATTAGGAGTATTGTCACTAAAGATTGGCTAAAATGTATAGATTAAAAAAACCCTTTGCACCCAAATTAATGACATGTGCCATTATTGTCAGCACGCTGAGACGGGGATGAATCAGCTGGTTCCAGTCTCCCCCCGAAGGGAAAACGCGAACCTTTTCAAGTTCCACTTGAGCTTTGATATGTTCATTTCCACTTCCTGGTCCCGTTCGCCACCCTGGCGTCACCCGCTCGCTCACGTCCCCTTATCTCTGACAACATCGCCCCTGCCCAACAGCCTCCTCTTCCCCATCCTCCTGTTGCTTCTTTACCATTTTAAGGTTTTTTTAATCATCAAGCAAATTTAACCATGGGTGGGACTCACCTGAATTATATCAGTTGAGAACATTTCCTAAGAATGTCCATCAATGGCCAAAAAAGGGAAAAAAAACATTAAATGTTTCCTTATAGCTGCAGTCCATGAGCTGCCGCCTATTGACCGTCACTTCCCTACAAAACCCAGCACCCCCTACACCTCCATTTCTTTAAACTCCTTTTAGAGATGATTTTAAACCCGCTTGCTCCGGCCTTAACTGATGCAGAATCTTCAACCACATGGCCACATTCTGGTACAAATCCCGAATATGAATCTCTTTATCCGCAGCCAGTTCTGCTTTATTTCTCCTCTATTCCCTACCTTTCTCACCTCTTTCTCTTATTTTTCTCAATGCCCTTGTCTTTCTTCTAAAACCACAACTTCCAGCAGGATCTCCCCTTTGTTTTCACATGAAATAAGAATTGTTTTCAGCTCTGAACAGGAGTGAAAGAAACAAACCCACAATCTCCTTTCCTTTGTAATCACCAACACCACATTCTGCGGTTCCCTCTCCTCGCCCAGACTTTGTTCTCTACATCCTTCAGAAGCCGGTTGAAAATTTGAAGTTATTTGTGCAGTTTTGTTTGTTCACCAACGATCCTCAACTTTCTGGCTTTCAGATCACAGAATGGACTGGGTTGGAAAAGAGCTCAGAGCTCATCCAGTCCAAGCCTTGGTCCAACTCCAGTCCATTGACCAGATCATGGCACTAAGTGCCATGGCCAATCTCAGTTTCAAAACCTCCAGGGCCGGTGAGTCCAGCACCTCCCTGGGCAGCCATTCCAATGCTGACCACTCTCTCTGCACAGAATTGCTTTCTAATCTCCAGCCTCAATTTCCCCTGGCAGAGTTGAAGCCCATGCCCCCTTGTCCTATTGCTGAGTGCCTGGGAGAAGAGCCCAATCCCCCCTGGCTAGAACTGCCCTTCAGGTCGTTCTAGAGAGTGCTGAGCTCAGCTCTAAGCCTCCTCTTCTCCAGACTGAACAAGCCCAGCTCCCTCAGCCCCTCCCCATAGGGCTTGTGTTCCAGTCCCTTCCCCAGTCTTGTTGCTCTTCTCTGGACCCGCTCCAGCACTTCAATCTCTTTCCTGAGCTGAGGGGCCCAGAACTGAACACAATACTCCAGGTGCCGCCTGTTCTCCTCATGAGATCTACCAGCCAACATTTCCTACCAAATTATTTCACATCTGCTGCCCACCGAGGACTAAATTCACTTTGCAATTCTTCATTTTCTTTGAGGAACGTATGTGCTCGCTTGCACTGCCGCTCCAAGAGCAGCTCAATTCTTCACTGTAAAAGCAGAAAGGCAAAATTTGAGTCTACAACGCAATAAGAAAACATCTTATTTTTAGCTCACCAAGAGAGCTGGGTTGTTCTGCCTTAATGAAAAGCTGAGAAGTCTGGGAACCAACATTAACCCTGTTTCAAACTTTGGTCACGCTCTGTTCAAAGGCAACAAATCTCATACGCACCTTCTTTTGGGAGACCCCGTCACGGCACAAAAAGCATAAAATACCCAAACAAACATTAGAAGTTGCAAATCAAAGTCCATCAAGCAAGCTTGCTTACCTAGATCTCCAGCACACGTCTTCCTTACCCAGCATAAATGACTTACTAACATCCGTACCTTGTGCTCCACTTGCCCGCTCCCACGTTGCCAGGTTGCTCCGACTGCCGCCAGTGCGGGCTCTGGGCTGCTGACACTCACCCACGTCAGGATGCAAATCACACAGCTCTTCTCATAGGCTTTGCCCAGCAAAAAACAAGTACTGGTTCAACCAGTTAAAACACAAGGGCAGAAAAGGCACTGAGTACGGCCGGCTTTGCCGTGTCTTTAGTCAGCAGGTACACAGAGCAGTGGGCCCAAATTTTTCTCAGTGTTCCTCTTGCTGCTGATCCCAGAATGTCCAGGGTTGGAAGGGCCCTGGAAAGCTCATCCAGTGCAATCCCCATATCGAGCAGGAACACCCAGCTGAGGTTCCACAGGAAGGTGTCCAGGCGGGTTTGAATGTCTGCAGAGAAGGAGACTCCACAACCTCCCTGGGCAGCCTGGGCCAGGCTCTGACACCCTCACCCCAAACAAGTTTCTTCTCAGATTTAAGTGGAACCTCCTGTGTTCCAGTTTGCACCCATTGCCCCTTGTCCTGTCACTGTGTGTCACCCAGAAGAGCCTGGCTCCATCCTCCTGACACTGCCCCTTTCCATATTGATCCCCAGGAATGAGTCCCCCCTCAGTCTCCTCTTGTCCAGCTCCAGAGCCCCAGCTCCCTCAGCCTTTCCTCACACGGGAGATGCTCCACTCCCTTCAGCATCTTGGTGGCTGCGCTGGACTCTCTCCAGCAGTTCCCTGTCCTTCTGGAACTGAGGGGCCACAACTGGACACAAGATTCCAGGTGTGGTCTCCCCAGGGCAGAGCAGAGGGGCAGGAGAACCTCTCTGACCTACTGACCACCCCCTTCTAACCCACCCCAGGTACCATTGAACTCCTCGCCCCCCTCAGCTCTCTCGCTCATCGATCGCTCTGCCGGGACGCGAACCCGTAACCCCTGGGTGCGCTCGAACGTTCGCGCCGCCACGCGCCCCTCGGCAGGACGGGCCGTGGCGCTGCCGGCGCCTGCGCGGGGACACCCAGGGGCGGGGCGGGCGGAAGTGTCGCAGGGCGGGCGGAAGTGTCGCAGGGCGCGCGCCGGCAGCACGGCGGTCCCTGCTGCTTTCGGCTGTGCGGGCGCTGGCGGGCGGCGCTGCTGGGGCCCCCGCGGGGAGGTCTGTTCACCCAGCCCTCCTCTCCTGCACCCCCCGTCCAGGCTGTGCTGGGACCGTCCCCTTCCCACCACTCACCCCCCGCGCTACCACCAGCAGGGGCCCGGCCATGGGAACAGGGGTCCAGGGTCCCCCAGCCCATCTGCTGAACCCTCCTCTGCTCATCACACCACCAGCCCCAGCACCCCAGGCTGGGGCGAGACTTTGAGCCTTTGGAGTCCCTACCTGACCCCAGCAACACCCGAGTCCCTTGTCCGCAGCCCAAGCCAGTAATCAGTGTTGCCCGTGAGCTCTGTGTCCCCACAGGAGCAGCTGCAGGAGCAGCATGGAGGGGGACCCGGCCAGCTCCTGGTGGACACCAGCCACCTCTTCCCCGTGCACCTGCCCTTCACCGCATCCCCCTGCACCTGGACGAGCTCCACATCCCCGATGCCCTCAACCTGCCCTTCCTCGTCCGCCTCTGAGCCCAGCGCGGCCCTGGGCCACAGTGAGGGGGTCTGAACCCCCAGGGGCGGGGAGGCCATGGAGGTTTGGAGGCAGCACTTTTGCACATGTTGTTCTTCTGTTAAGCTATTTATTTATTGAAATTCGGGTGCGTGTTGTGGCACAGCCAGGGCCCCTGGCAGTCTGCGCTGGGGCTTTGGCCACGTTTTAATCCTTTGAGGTTATTAAAAGTCTTTGCAGATAACTTTGGTGTCTGGGCTGGTTGTGCTATTTGCAGGGTGCGATGGGGGACCTTGAGGACCATTGCTGGGGTTTTTTTGAGCTATGGTGTGGTTTGTGTTGGAGAAGACCTTTAAAGGTCACCTGGTTCCAACCCCTGCAAGTGGGAGATCTTTCACTGGATAATATTGTTCAAAGTCCCATCCAACCTGACTTAAACTCCTTCCAAGGTTGAGTTTCTGCAGGTCCTGTGGGCAACCTCTTCCAGGGTCCCCCCACCTTCATTGTAAGACATTTCTCTCTGAAGTCCGGTCTGAATCTAAAATCCAGTCTAAATGCTCTTTCCGTTTTCCCCAAAGGGCCGGTGGCCCATAGAGGATCTGGAGGAGAGTGAGGGTCCCACAGGGGCTGTGGCAAAGCACAGAGAACTTATTGTACGAGCACTGAGGAGAAACCTGTGGATGAGAAGCCCTTCTCCCGATGGGGGATCCCAGCTCGGCAGACACCAGGCTGGGGGCTGTTTCCCTGCGCTCCCTCCCCCTCCCACACAGACACGGAGCAGTTCTGGAGAAACAAGGTTTAATACAGAAAAACAAGAGAAACCCACCCAGAGCTACTCTAACCCCCCCCCTCCCCTAACCCACCACCCCCTCCTCCCGCCCCCACCAACACCCCCAGACACCCCCCTCCTCCCACACCTCCCCTGACCCACCCACCCCCAAACCCACCACCCTCCTCCCACACCCTCCAGCCCCCCAGACCCCCAAACACACTCGCACTCCTCCCACACACCCCAAAACCCCCACCCCCAAATACTGCACCCCTCGTCTCCCAACCCCCACCCCCATGTCCCCTGCTCTGATCTAATCCCCCCCTCCCACCTCCTTGCTCCCTGCCAGAGCCCTGCGCTTGCTCGGGGTCTCTGCCGAGGGGCTCTGCCCCCGCTTCTGCCCCCGCTGCTCCCCTGGCCTGGGGCTGCTGACAGGAGTGTCCTGGGCCACCCCCAGCACGTCCAAGAAGCAGCTGAAGATCTCGAGGGCCTCCTCCAGTGGCACCTCCTGGAAAGCCGTAGGGTGTCCCACCGTGTCCCCAGTGGCTTTGTGGTGGGGCCAGTAGAGGGGCTGGGGGGGCTGGTGCTGCCTGGAGGTGTCCCGACGGTGGTGGCCATGCTGGAGACGTTCAGTGGTCCCAGTAGTCCCTCAATTTGCTCATAGGTGGTGACAGACATCAGTCGCAGCTGGGAGGCTGGAACCACCAAAATCCCCTCTCCATATGTGGGGCTGCTGCTGGCACCAGTCTGGAAGCCCCGCACCGTGGCCGGGGGGCAACCGAGGAGCTGCAGGGCCTCCTCCATCAGCTCCTCATCAGAAATGCCCAGGCTGGCTCCCAGGTCCCCAGGCTCCTCCATGGAGGGGCCAGCAGAGGGGCTGGAGGGGACATTGGTGCCCAAGGGGTTGTTGTTGCCTGGGGGTGTCCCCATGGGGGGGCCGCACTGGAGTTCACCATCTCTACTGACAGCCCCTCGCTGTCCTGATGGCTGTGAAAGGTTGTTGGTGACACCACTAGAGTTGTGGCCACTGCACTCCCTTCTGCGCTGGTGCCCGCAGGGTCAGGAGCTGTGGGGTTGCTGCTGCACCCATCCTTGGTGACCCTCATGGCATCCAGGGAGACGCTGAAGAGCCGATGGGCCTCTTCCAGTAGCACCTCCTCAGAGACCTGCAGCTCAGCTCCCCGGTCCTCCTGGTCTTTCTTCTGGAGAGCAGCAGAGGAGCTGGTGGGGATGTTGCTGCTCCTCCGGGGGATGTTCCTGCCCCCAGGTGTCCCTGCGACGGTGGCCATGCTGGTAATGTTGACCGGTGCCCATTGCCCCTGGATGTGCTGGTAGCCGGGGATGGACGTTGGTAGCACCAGAGGGGCTGGGGCCACCGCTGTGCCCTGGTGGCCATAGGGGATGCTCCACTGGATGTGGAACACCCGAGGGTCGAACCAGCAGCCGCACGGTGCTCTCTGCAGCCCTGTGTGGGGGAGAGGGAGCCGTGCTGGGCCAGGGGGACCCTCCATGGGCACCCCCGAGCTGGCCC
Source organism: Patagioenas fasciata (assembly GCF_037038585.1). Classification (NCBI taxonomy): domain Eukaryota; kingdom Metazoa; phylum Chordata; class Aves; order Columbiformes; family Columbidae; genus Patagioenas; species Patagioenas fasciata. The sequence continues at coordinate 2,642,007 of NC_092546.1, read as the reverse complement.
CCATCGCCGACGGCCCTGGTTCTACCCAGTGCCGTATGTGCGACGGGACAGGAGTGGTGGGTGCTGGGAGTGCCCAGGGTTGGGGATGGTGAAGGGGTCGAAGGTCCTGGGGTGTCCGAGCAGCCAGGGGTGCCGTACCTGCTGGTGGGGCCTGGGGGGCCAGGGGTGCCCAGGCTGCGGGGAAGGGCTGCTCCTGCCCAGGCAGTGGGCACAGGGGGGCTGAGCCTGCAAGAGAGACAGGAGCCATGGCCGGCGCTCACCTCCGCTCTTGCCCCCAGGAGCGTCCCGGGCTGCAGGGGTCGGGGTGGGTCCCTACCTGGGGGGAAGAAGCTCTGGGGTGAGCTCAGGGACCTCAGCAAGGGACCCTCAAGTGCCCAGAGACGTGAGTGTCAGGGTCCTGCTGTTCACCCCAAAATGGTGCTGCAGGCAGAGATGACAGCAGGAGCGGGAAGAGCCGAGCAGGACAGAGCGGCCCCTGGATTGCTTGCTGCAGTTGCAGTGTCTAATATTAGCCACAGGTCGTCTACTTTAGGAGCCTGGTCAAGAAGGACAGCGATCCCCGTTTCTGTCTGTAATCCCCCAGAGCAGCGGCCTTTGAGGTCTGTAACATGAATCCTGCCAGGCTGCGCAGGGGACACAAAACGGCTCTTGGCTGCTTTGGTCTGGACTTAAAATAGGAACAAAGCTGCTCCCGTGTGCATCCCTGCGGAGCCGGGGGCTGGGGAGGGGGCTGCGCGGCGGCCGGGAGCATCACGGGGGCTGCGTCTCCCTTTGTGCTGTTACCCTGGCAGAGCTGAGCCTGAGCACAAGCTGCTGAACCTGAGCACAAGCTGCTGAACTTCGGCGCCAGGCAATAAGCCACTTTCTCTGGATCCCCAGGGCTGGAAGGACACCCAAGGACATCCAAGTCGGGCTGATAGACGGCAAAAAAATGCGCGAGTGAAGCGTCAGCAAAGCGGGTAAGTGGACACAATAAACGCCGGGACGGGCTGTGTCTCATGGTGTGTCCAGGCCCCTCTATCATCCTAAATGTCAGAGAACCCCCATGGCACAGCGAGGGCAGACACGGTGCCAGAGGGTTGGTGTGGGGACAGCAGTGGGAAAGGAACTGGCGCTGTGTCCATGGGCATCGTCTGGCTCCTGCCACAGGTTCTCAGTGTCCCCGTAAAGAACTTCTGCATCAGGCTTGGAACAAGTGAAGAAACTGAACCGCAGCAAGAGTTGAGGATGATCTCAGTGGGGAAAGGGAAAGCAGGTTACCAAAAGCATCCATGTAATGGTGGTAACAGGGAGCTGCACTTTATCTTCCTAGGGGATAGTGGGGTCTCTTGGGATGACGTTGATGCTCAAAAGGGAGCTGATGTTCCAGGAGATTCATAGAAGACCCTGTTTTTACAGGAGCAGCCATTGCTGGATGGAGAGATAAAGGGACATAGAAGGTTTGCAGCTGTATGTAATCTCTTCCTAATCAAGACATTCTCTAAATCCCACTGGCTGTTCTGTATTTCAGGGCGGCCAAGGTGGCAGAGACCTGCTCAGAGCACTCTGAGCACATTACGTCTAGGAGGGCACATGAAAGAGTTTTTCTTGGTGTGTTCGTGTTGCTTATTATACTTCGTGAGAATATAAAAATAAGTCAAAGATCTAGGTGCAAGTCGCTGAACCAAAGATTTTTCAGTGTGACCACAGCACCTGCTGTATGTGAGTCAGTGCTGCCAGTGCGTGGGAACATGTCAGAACGTCTGTGTTGTCACTCGTCACTTGTCAAGGTGCTGGAAGTTCAACTCAGCTCTTGCTCTTGGGATGTCCAGGCTCAAATGGCCTTTGGAGAAACAGGATCTGAGACCTTTACCTCTGCAGTGTGTTATTGTATTGTATTATATTTTGTTGAACTGCAAATAGAGCCGGATTCCTGGTACGCCTTAATTATGCAAATGCCCATTACCATAATGACCCCAACACTGACACTGTGTCCAGCTGGGTGTTGTGAGCAAGGAGATGTGGGGGCGTCTGAGTGGGGCCAGATTTCATAGTCTGTAAAGGATGGGTGGCCAGCAGAATTGGAACAGAGTTATTAATATCTGCTTTCTGTGAAGACGCAAGGATTTCTTTTGAATGATCTGACTCAGCTGGTGACATAAGGACTTTCAGACTCCTTAACCTATTGGTATGAGTAATGTCACCAATTTAGAATAAGAGTATTTCGAGAAGAAAAGGAGGTTTGGTGCAGCTAATAACGGTTTGGCCTCCTCTCAAGAAGCATAAATGAAGCCGTAGTATCTATCCACCGGCACACTCACTGCCTGACCACAACCACATGCCGAACCGAGTTTGTCTGCTGCTGATAACTCCTTCCAAATTGCCAGCTTTGCTTTAACAAAGAGACACGAAGTGATAATCCGAAAGGCATGTTCAAAAGGACAGTCATGTTCTCAACAGCACCTCGGCAGACGCCAGTGGTAAATAATCGCAAGCTCTTCCCTGCACTACCTGTGCAGTTCCAGTTAGACACGGTCTCATAGCATCCCCTCTTAAGATCTGAGGATCTGCAATATCTACTGAAGACAGGGTCCCCATTTCTTCAGAAACACGATGTATTTCAGGAATAGATGAACTAATCGCATGGATATGATGTGTCCTGGTTTTGAATTATAATGGCTCTGGGATCCTTAGGATTGAGAGGTGCTTGGAGAAGATGATAGGATGAGGTGTCACAGGAGTCACGACTCAGTGTGACTTGAACTTAAATATAAGGATTACACTATTTTCCACGCTGTAACTGAGGTGAGAATTGGTGGTGGAAAGATGGACCATAAGGCTGCAGTCTCCAGCAGCTCCGTCCGGCACCGCGTGCCCCATCACACAGGAGTGTTCCCCGCACCATCGCCCGCCTGGTGCACACCCAGCTCTGCACGTCTCAGCATCCCAGCACGGGGCTGGAAACTGCCCAGTGGAAAAGGCCCTGGGGGTGTTGGTGGCAGCGGCTGAACATGAGCCAGCGTGTGCCCAGGTGGCCAAGAGGCCACAGCATCCTGGCTGGTACCAGCACTGGTGTGGCCAGCAGGCCCAGGGCAGTGACCGAACCTGTGCTGGGACCTGGGGAGGCCAAACCGCAAATTCTGGGGTCAGTTTCGGGCCCCTCAGGCCAAGAAACCCTTGAGGTGCTGGAGCGAGTTGAGAGAAGGGAACGGAGCTGGTGAGGGGCTGGAGCACAAGTGTGATGGGAGCGGCTGAGGGACCTGGGGGTTCAGCTGGAGAACAGGAGCTGAGGGGAGACCTTCTGATCTCTGAACTGCCTGAAAGGAGCTTGGAGCCAGGGGGGTCGGGCTCTGCTCCCCAGGAACAAGCGCCAGGAGCAGAGGAAACGGCCTCAAGTTGCGCCAGGGGAGGTTGAGGTTGGATCTGGGGAACAATTTCTTCCCCAAAGGGCTGTGGGGCATTGGAACAGGCTGCCCAGGGCAGTGCTGGAGTCACCAGCCCTGGAGGGTTGGACAGACGGACATGAGGTTCTCAGGACATGGGGCAGGGACAGGGCTGTGTTATGGTTGGACTCCATGAGCTCGAGAGTCTTTTCCAACCAAAATGATTCTGTGATTCACATTGTTCCTGATCATTCCGTGATCGTTTCTGTGTGCAGTTTGATTTCCCAGCCGGGCTGGGTGTGCAGGATCTTTGGTTCCCACACGAGGGCTCTGTCACATTGGCAAAGGCCACACGTCGGGTTTTCCAGCAGAGCCCATCCCGACCCAGCCCGGTCCAGGGAGATCGAGGCCAAACTGAGCCCAGGCCCGGGCAGAGCTGGATCTGCACTTGCTGAACAGGGTTGCAGAGGGTCCCTCTTTCGCAGACTGTAACTAGAGGACCTGTCTGACATCTGCACACAATCTGATCCTGTTTGCAGTGGCTAAATGACTACATTCTAAAAAACCCCGTTTTTCTGACTCATAAAGATATCGTAATATAAATACTAACCCACCAGGCCTTCAGCAGCCTATGTTCTAAAATGAGAAGTGATTTTCAAGTACCTCAGATCCTAATTATTCCATGAAAACACTTGAAGAAGCCTGATATTTAGAGACACTGTGTCCATCTTTGTGTTTCAGTCCTCTATGGATGTTTCAATGTACATATCCCCAAAACCTGGTACCTTATATGGCTTCAAGGGAGCAGTCCCTGCAGTGGGAACGAGGGGCAGGGTTCAGTACCTATAATTCAAAATTCACCGTGATTTATACAACCTGCACGGCTCACATCCCCCTGCGCCAGGCCCACTCTGAGCACTCACGTTACAACTGAGAGTCACAGCCAGCCCAAGGAAGAAACTGAAAACAAAGACAAAACCACCCTGAGCACAGCCCCTTCCTTTGCTCCAGCGTTCTTAGATGTTTTTGTTTCACCTTCCGCGCATGCTGAAACAATCAGAGTTTTGCTCCTGGAAGGCCCAATCCAAATCCTTTGGAAGTCGGTGGGAGTTTGTCATTGACGTCACTGGGCTTTGGCCCAGGCCCAGAAAAGCTGGCTCTATAAACAGAGCCGCTGCAGGTCAAGCGCTGTTTTCAGCCGGTTTCAGCCATGCCACACAACGGCCAGGGATTCCTGACAGATTCCGAAAAGATTCCTTGCAGTGCCAGAGCTGGGATACGGCTGGACTCGATGATCCTGAGGCCTCTTCCAACTGAAACAATTCTATGATCGGAACCCCAGGGCCCTGCAAACACCTCCTGTAAATAAATTCACCAGTACATTTGCCCAGATGCTAATCTGTCCGGGGCAACCTGGCTCCTGGACCAGAAACTGCTTTCAAGCCCTCAATCTCCTTCGATCTTGATTGTGTATTGCGGAGCATGTGGACTAAAATCTGGAAGTGAGAAAACTACAACACATCGCTGTACTTGTTTTAAAATTGCTAACATTTCTATCACCACAGGTATTTATAACCATGCTCGCCACAACCGTGCTGACTACAGCTTTAGAGAGGTCTGGCAGCAGAGAGCTGATGGACGGCATTTTAGTAAGATGAGAAAATAGTCTTAGTGCTCCAAGAATGCGTTAGAGCGCGCTGGCAAACAGCAGCACACATGATCCGCGCTCCCCGGACTCCAAAGCAAGGATGATGGGGTGGAGTTTTTTTGGAACGCAGGAGGACAGAATCGATCATCTTAGGGATTTTTTTGGCCTTAAAATCTACGCAGCTGTACTGCAGTGATTGCAGAGCTGTGGTCCACAGTACTAGCTCTTTCTCCTTGTTTTGACTGAAAAAAACACGTAGTACTTTAACCACTGTTTTTCCATATAAAGAGCAGCTGCAATTTGCTGAAGGACAATCTTTTTTTTTTTTTTTTTCTTTTTCCCTATTTTTCTTCACTTGTGAAGAAAACGCGGGGTTAAACCAAACATGTTCACCGCTGGCAAAAGATGAAATGTGGAGTTGCAGAAATGGGTTCCAGCACCGTCCACTCAAGTGTTTGCAGGCTGCTCTAGGTCCTGCTTGATGCGTGATGGTTGGATTTTAGAGTATAATTGCGTGTGCATGCATTCATAGATGTATTTTAAATGTACTTTTACACAAGTGATAGAGCAGGAGCTCAGCCATGAAATCAGCAGATTTGGGGTGAAGAGCTTTAGGAGGCTAATGGAAGTAAAAAAGAGGCCACAAGAAAAACAAAAGGGGGGACACATGCACGACAAGAAAAGGAGAAGCTGGATCATTGGGGCAGGACGGCTGGAGGCGCCTCTTCCACCAGCCTGAAACAGGAGCAAGGATCTCGTGATAAACATTCCCTGTACACCTCCTTTATCTTTTTATTTGCGCTCGGGAAAGGTGCATGTAAAATAACCAATTTCATTAGCATGCTGTTCTCACTTTGGCAGCTATAAATGGCACTGTGCAAATGGCAGTATTTCCTTGCAGTGACACACGGCAGAAAATCAGGGCTTTGGTGACATTATTCTGCCAGGACTCCGTGTGTATTAGGGCTGCCCTGTCATTTATCACACGTCATATCACACGTGTCGCAGCACGGCTGTGCCTTCCAGCCCTTCTCTTCCAGGAGACATTCATACCCTCTGGGGGAAGTATAAGTTGGGGAATGGCCTGTTGGAGAGCAGGGTAGGGGAAAGGGACCTGCGGGTCCTGGGGACAGCAGGGTGAGCATGAGCCAGCACTGGGCCCTTGTGACCAGGAAGCCAATGGTACCTGGGGTGGGTTAGAAGGGGGTGGTCAGTAGGTCAGAGAGGTTCTCCTGCCCCTCTGCTCTGCCCTGGGGAGACCACACCTGGAATCTTGTGTCCAGTTGTGGCCCCTCAGTTCCAGAAGGACAGGGAACTGCTGGAGAGAGTCCAGCGCAGCCACCAAGATGCTGGAGGGAGTGGAGCATCTCCCGTGTGAGGAAAGGCTGAGGGAGCTGGGGCTCTGGAGCTGGAGAAGAGGAGATTGAGGGGGGACTCATTCATGGGGATCAATATGGAAAGGGGCAGGGTCAGGAGGATGGAGCCAGGCTCTTCTGGGTGACAACCAGTGACAGGACAAGGGGCAATGGGTGCAAACTGGAACACAGGAGGTTCCACTGAAATTTGAGAAGAAACTTGTTTGGGGTGAGGGTGGCAGAGCCTGGCCCAGGCTGCCCAGGGAGGTTGTGGAGTCTCCTTCTCTGCAGACATTCAAATCCGCCTGGACCCCTTCCTGTGGAACCTCAGCTGGGTGTTCCTGCTCCATGGGGGGATTGCACTGGATGAGCTTTCCAGGGCCCTTCCAGTCCCTGACATTCCGGGATTCTGTGAAGGCAAACAGGCCAAGTTTTCCGTTGATGCCATGACACCCCGTGTGCTCCACGCTCCTGGCGAGGCCCAGACGGGGTGAAGCATCTCAGGGTCACCAGCACCTGCGGGCGCTCCCAACCCCTCCGTGCCCGCCCCCGGCAGCACCCGGTGCCCGCACACGGGAATTTCCCGCCCCGCGCTCAGGGGTCGCGGCCGGCGGGCGGGGTTGGGCGGGGGGAGGGCGGCCCGGGGGAGCAGCAGCGCGGGCCCGCCCCGCCCCGCCCCGCCCCGCCCGCCGCCTCCTCCTCGCTCCGCCCGCCGCCTCCTCCTCGCTCCGCCCGGGGCGCGCACGGCGGCGGGGGCTCGGCGGACAGCGGGTGGGCGCCGCCCCGGCGGGGGAGGCTGGAGGCGAGCGGGTGAAGTAACGGGGGGAACCCACGGGGCCGGGGAAGGGGCTGCTCGAGGGGTGACGGGGGAGCCGGCGCTGCCCGGGCCGGGGGCTGTGGGCGCTTCCGAGGGGCCGCGGCTCCGCTCGGTCCGCAGGGGCCGGGGGGCAAAGGGTGTTCGGGGACCGGCCCCTCGGCCGGAGGGATCTGAGGGAAGAGCTGCGAGGAGCCGGTTCCCACCTGCCGAGGGACCCGGCGGGGAAAGGCCGAGGGGGCTCTGGGGGCGGCCGCGGGCTGAGGGAGGAGAGGCTTCCACAGGAGTTTCCGTGCGCGGGCAGATCGTGTGGAATCAGTACAGAAATAAAGGCGATACTGAGCTGTGTGTGCAGAAATGAAGGCGATGGTGCGCTGTGTGTGCAGGTATAGAGGTGATACTGAGCTGTCTGGGAGCGGGAAGGTCAGAGCAGCGGCCGTTCCGGACTTTGTGAGGGGCCAGTTCTGCCCTGTGGCAGCTCCGGGTTCTTACCCCCGACAAATGGTGAAATGGAGGGAAGATTTTCTTGCTGGTGGTGAAAACTGTTCCCAGAGAAAAGGATGGCAAAGCCAGCCACGAGGCTGAAAGAATGTATTTGTGATTCTTCTTAAAAGTATTTGTATAATGGTCAAAATTCAAGTAGCATAAGGGCAAAAAAAATCTGAATCACCTTAGGTTAAAGTTTCCAAAATACCCCAACCAAATCCTTGATGGCAAATTCTGCTTGTGGACTGGTTTAAAGCTGGGTCGGATGGTTGGTTTTAGGAAGCGTCGGGAGCTCGGACTAAAGTTGGTACTAGAGCGGGAGGTGTTTCTGGGACTTCAGTCTGGAGTCAGACACCTGAATTTTAGCCAGCCGGATTTGAAGGTGCTTTCTTATTTATCTGCATCATTTATCAGCGTTTAAAGGTGATTCCTTGTTTTGCAAGTGTAATGTGAAGCTTCATGAGAGAGGTTTTGCAAAAGCCAGGCAAGGGGTGATATTGGTTCCCCAAAGGAGCCACTTTCTCATTTGGGCAACAGACACAAGTGGCTGTGAGATGTGAGGCTGGGACTGATGTATCTGCAAGCTCAGGTTTATCAGGGGACCTATGGAGACTTAAAAATGCAGAGAAGCTTTTTCCCCATTTCTGTTATGTTTTGGGTGGCATTTGGAGGTGGTGCTGGTGGTGCTATTATTGGATTTTGTTTGGTTTTAGTTTCATTTATTTGTGGGTTTTTTTTTAAAAAAGCAAGCCGTTACGTTGTTAAGTGAAGGTTCGATGTTGGGAGATAATGGACCTGGGTTCGGGGCAGCAAAGACGCTGACAAAATCAAAAAGTGCATCTGATGCGAAGCCAAAAGTGCTTTTTCCCTCGGATCAATGCTGCTGGGCGGGGAGCACCTGCTCTGGGTTCTTAGCTCTTGCAAACTGGTGAAATTCCTATAAAATATTAATTTTCCTCATCTGACTCCCATCTCCTGCCAGAGTTCTGCTGAGGAGATAGAGCAGAGCAGAGATTTCTCAGGCTGACAGCAGCTTCCAGGCAGGGAGGAGAACAAACACCTGCAATGAAAAATGATCGTCACATTGGCCTGCTCTAGCCCACCTAAACCCACAGAAACTGGGTTTCTTTTTGCAGTTTGTCACCAGGTAATTCAGAGGGACTTGGCTCCTCCGTTTACATGTGGCAAAGACCAGATTCCTGCTGCCAGCTCAGCAGACTGTGCTGGAGGAGTCAGTGCTGTATTTCAGCTCTAATCAAAATTAAAATGTGTATTTTGAGCTGGTGCCCTTTTCTTGTGTTCTCAGACAACGTCAGGGGAGACTCAGCTGAACAAAGAGACAAACAGTGGTGCTGGAGGTGTCTGAAGTGTCTGTTTGTACCTGGGACTTGTCGGAATCCTGAAGCCCTGAGGTTTTGGGCTCATGCGGATGTCACCAAAGTTCCATTTTCTAGTATGTACTCGATAGAGCTAATGACAGCTTCTTTTTAAACCTTCTCCACTGGAGGGAGTTCCTTTGCTTCTCTTCCTGAGGCCACCGACTGGATGGAAGGCACTTTCATTGTGGCTTTGAAGGCATCTGACATCCCTTTGGGTGCAGAACTTGGGTGGAGAGCAGGAGCTCTGAAGAGTCGATATCACAGCAACAGCCAATTTTAATAGAGCCAGCAGTGTCCAGTAAACACAAACCCAACTCTTTCATCCTTCCTGCAATTGAGAAGTTTTCTGAAGGTGGCTGATGAGGATCTGTCATTATATTCATGAGCCCAACAGGGCTCAAGGACCAAAAATATGTCAAGAAAGTCTGATGGTTTTCTGTCCTTTGAGATGTATCTCAAGAAAATTAATACTGTTTTTCTAATATTTTTTCTGTATTTTCACACCAGCTTCTATAATATTCTCAAATCTTCCTTGCAGAGCTTTTTGGGGAAAAAAATTGCTTTTGGGTTCACAGATTGAGACAGTTTTTTGTTCTGTGAAATGCTCACAGCAGAGAACACCACTTCCCAGGCCAGGGAGGGCGCTGAAAGCCTCTGTAGATCACACATTTCAATGTTATCCCATTGTAGGAAGCAGCAAATATGGGCTGGATACACAAAAATCAACCTGCAAACCCATTATTTCTGCAGGTGGGTGGTGATTCTGGTCAACACGCTGCAGCTGGTGGGGCTTTCGCATCCGGGCCGATGTCGGAGCTTTGGCTCATTGTCTCCCCAGGCAGCTCCAGCCCTGGGACGTCTCTTTCCGGAGATCCCCGCACACAGCCCGGGATCCGCGGGTTTGATTTGTGGGCACCGATGGCAGCAGATCGAGGGATCCACCAGCCGCTCTGGGGCCGTCAGGTCAACACGTGTCCAGGTTTTGATGATCTGCCAGACTTTGGAAGCGCTTGTTCTAAATGAACGATCTCTCGGGGAATCTTCAGATCTTAATTCAGCCCGTTTCTCTACGAGAGAGCAGAACCCAGCTAGAATGTGGCTGCACGCTGCTTTTTCAGGTCTAAGATGAATAGGGGAAAGTTTCATGAGCTTGTTATTTGCCATTAAGAGAAATAGGGAAGAAACACCAGCACAGTGTTTGATGTGATGCTGGTTTACATTGCTTTTTTCTTTTCCAGGTTCCTGTTGCAGAGGCCAGTAAGAACTCGGTGCCATGAATCCAGACATTTCCAGGTACGGTGCCGCAGTTGGACATTTGGAGCTCGTTGGAGGTTTTTTCTGCAACACAACAGTTCGAGCAGCTCGAGCTGCATTTCTATAGAGAGGTGTGACACCTTTTCCTACCCCTCATGCTTTTCTCTCATACCCCGCACAAAGGGCTCTGAACCAGGTACTGAATTGCACTGAGGAACCGGCGTGGGGTAAAATCAGCCCCAAGTAAAAAGAGTAGAAGGGGTTTGTTGTCTGTGAAGCCCCACGAACTCTTGTATGGAGTACGGGGCGGCAGTGAAGTGGCAGCGCTGTAAGGAGCGGGTCAGGCCGGGCTCTACTCTCTGGCAGTTTTGGTTTAATCTGGCTCTGGGTGACGAGGAACCCATCCCAGCAGGGGAATCTTTCCAGGCTGGAAAGAGCAGCAGTTTCGTTGTAGGGGATCTCTCCACCCACTGATAGAATCTTAAAGGAACCACGTGTGCTGCTTCTCTCGCTGTGCTCCAGTCCTTGACTTTTTTTCAGGTGGAGGCAAATGGACAAGAGATGAGATTGTAGAATCTCAAAGGATTCAAATGCACAAGTCGAAACAAATAATCTGTGATTTTCTGTAGTGTGGGCTGCAACTAATTTGTACTTGTTCTCTGAAATCTTGACACATGAGTCTGTATCTCACAGCATTATCTGGGAAATCACTTTTGAAAAATTTGCACCCTTTGGTGCATCCAAACATTGCTGTGATGTACCAAGTGCACACTGAAATCCAATTAGAAGAGGGGAGCACAGTTCTGAACTGACTCTACTTCAGCTGTGAATTTAGAAGCTGTTGATGAGAACAGAAGTGTAATAAGATTTCTGGGCTCAGGATTGCGTATTGTGCTCTGTGGTTTATCTCCTGTTTGTATTTCTAATGTCTGTTCCAGATTTCTTCCCCTTGCTTTCAACGCAAGGGGAAGCCGAGAGTCTTTATCTCATACAAGAGCTTACTTAAAAGTAGGTTGCTCTTTAGAAAGCCAAAATAGTGTAACTACTTCCTACTAGAAAAATTATCATAGAATCATAGAAAAGTTTGGGTTGAATGGACCTTCCCAGCTCCCCAGTGCCCCCCCTGCCATGACAGGGACATCTTCACCAGCTCAGGTTGCTCAGAGCCCGTCCAGCCTGGCCTGGGATGTCTCCAGGGATGGTTCAGCCACCACCTCTCTGGCCAACCTGGGCCAGGCTCTCACCACCCTCAGGGCCAACAATTCCTTCCTCATGTCCAGCCTGAATCTCCCTCCTTTAGTTTAAATCCATCACCCCTTGTCCTATCACAACAGGTCCTGCTCAAAAGTCTGTCCCCATCTTTCTTATGGGCCCCTTTTAAGTACAGAAAGGCCGCACTAAGGTCTCCCTGGAGCTTCTCTTCTCCAGCTGAACACCCCAGCTCTCTCAGCCTGTCCTCCCAGCAGAGCTGTTCCAGCCTTGGGTCATTTGTGTTATTAATTTATTAATTCATTAATATATTGCAAGTCCATGTTCCATGTCCTTGACCGCCGTTGTCTTTCAAATCACAGGATCGTTTTGATTGGAAAAGACCCTTGAGCTCATGGAGTCCAACCACTGCCCACCCCTGGCACTGCCCCATGTCCCGAGAACCTCATGTCTGTCTGCCCAACCCTCCAGGGCTGGTGACTCCAGCACTGCCCTGGGCAGCCTGTTCCAATGCCCCACAGCCCTTTGGGGAAGAAATTGTTCCAAATGTTGAAGGTTTATTTAATTTCCCTGGCATTCCACGACAGGTTTTTCTTCAGTAAAGAGAAACCAAACATCATCATTCTCCTGGTTTTGAACATCCACTGAAGGTTGTCTGTTTTGTCGTGGGTGATTTCTGTGGTGTATCCGTGTTTACTGAGCATGTTCGGCCATAATTACACAGCAGTGCCAAGAATCCAGCGCACGTTCCCCACTCCAATGTGCTTTAATTTTCATTAATTCAAGAGTCACTTTTATTAGAAAAAATAGGAAATATGCTCAAAGAGCTGCTGTAATTCCACTGACTTCAAGACTTTTATCGATTTTGGTAACAACGAGTTTCCCAAAATCAAGAAATTCTTCCAACATTCTGCTTTGTGAGACCATTGCACGGACGGCCGTGGGCACGGGACGGCCTTTGCCTTCCAACCCAACAGCGCCAAAGCTTTGAATCGAAATAGATAAGGCAAAAAAAAATCTGAAAGAGGTAAAGTAGAGGTTGTATCCAGGTTATTTTTATTTTAATAAGCAGTGTTCTTTTTACCCTTTTTGGGCTTTCTTATTTTTCATCTGCCTTTCTTCATACATAGGAGAGAGACATCTTCCTTCTGGAGGGTCTGAAAGATGTTGTGTCAGAGTTGGTGTTTCATATTTTCAAAGCAAAGATCTGAGGAATTTTCCCATTTAGAGGTGATGCTCAAGTCAAAGCATGGAGATAGATATCCTGCAAGAATCATTTCTATGTGATTTTGTTTCCTTGGGAAGTTATTTGTGGTGAATCGAAGCCAGGAGAAAGTGACCCTAAGTATCTGTATTTTAAACACAAGCGCTGAGCATGAACTGGGGCTTTGTGCAGGGGGATCCGGGTGCCTGTGACTGTCTCTGCGGCTGAACATAAATGAATAGACGTGTTGTAGAGCGGCTGGCCCAGCGTGGGGTAAATGCCGTGATTGAGTTACCTGTCACTGTCCCTGCGGTGGGGACTCCTCGTTAGCAGAGCAGGAGGTGGAATCTGCGGCTTAATGAGGGTCCGTGTTAATTAGGAGAAGACCGCAATCCACAATAAACAGTCTGCATTCAGCTCGTTAAAACGTACGTCAAATTAAGAAACTGTCCCGTAACGCCACAGTTGCTGGATGAATAACGCGGTGTGGCTGCAGGGTTCAGCATCACGACAGATAAGACACCGTCCCATCGTGATCCGTGTCTGTGATGGGTAAAGCTCAGTTGGACTCGGGTTCTCTCGGTCGCAGATGCTGTTCCAGCAAAGAACAGAGAAAGACGGGGCCCGGTGGAAGAGCTTGAGTTTTACTTTCTACTTTATAAGCCATTCATACAAGGCTTTTAAATTATCTGTGCTAATCAAGAATAATTCATATTCAAATCTTTTTAAACAGCCCTCCTCCTGTGCTGATTGCATTACTCATTAAGCAGTGATGATTGTGGAAAGTGAGTCACAATTCTTTTAATCTCGCAGACAGCTTTCTGTTCCTTGCCGCTCCTTTCTCAATGTTTTTCACGTATTTTTGCGGTAATGTTGGCAATGTAGATGTTGTTCTCAGATAAGGTTTTAAGTTTTGTGTTTGGAAATGAAAAATAACGAGAGCACATACTGCTTTTAGAGGTATAAGAGTATCATTTAAAAACATCTTAATTTTAGACTAATTAAATGTCATCTATTTTTTTTCCTCTAAGCTTTGGAGCAGCCTGGGGAGTTTGTGGGAACAAATACCTGGGAAACCGATGGAGCCGTTGATACCGAAATTCAAATCCAGCGCAAACAAAGTAATTAAAGCCCGTGTGTTTCGCGCACAAGGGAGGAGAGCGAGGATTGTGTGAAAAGTCATGCTGTGCGATATGTAGGTGTGTGAGGCTGGGATATGGGATGCCTCCCTCAAATCCATGCAAACAAATCATCCCAGCTGCTAGAAAAGCGCTTTCCTAATCTGCGATGGCAATTGAGATGATCCAATTCCACTTGGATGGTTTATTTTTGCCGGATCTGTGGCAGAGAAGTCAAACGCATCTTCGTGTAGGTGAATGCTCAGGGTTGCTGGTGTCATGGGTTGGAAGGCGCATCTTTGGGGAAATGACCCATTTGTGGGAGAGATAAGGGTAAGGATGATGGAGCGCTTGACTCATTGTAGGGGTTGGCTGTACAAATTAGGGCTTTGGACTGCAGGGATGTAGGAATTCTACATGCAATGGGGATTAAAAGCTGCAATAAACAGCAAAATTAAGGCCAGAGGCGGCAGGGTAGGAGAGGAAGAGCTGTCCTGGAAGGGAACAGAAAGGCTTGTGAAGGTCTTAGAGGACAGAATAGGAGAGACCAGAACCATGCGATGATTTAGGAATATTTATGCTTTGAAAGGGCTGAAGAACCAGGTAACGAAGAATCAGATAATGAGGCTTTCTTGAGAGCTGTGCGGTATTTTAACGTGACCTCAGTATGACTTGGAAACCTACTACCGGCTTTTTATATATCCCAGTTTTTAAGTTAGAGTTAAGATTTTTGAGGCCTTGTATGTAATTATTGTGTAACAGGGATAGTGATCATCAGCTGAAATCCCAAGTGTGAAATGGGTTAATCCCAAGAACAAATCCAGGCTGGGTGGAGAATGGATTGAGAGAAGCCCTGAGGAGAAAGACTTGGGGATGTTGGTAGATGAGAAGCTGAACGTGACTTGGCAACATGTGATGGCAGCTCAAAAAGCTGATCACATCCTGGGCTGCATCCCCAGCCCCGTGGGCAGCAGGTTTGGGGGATCCTGCCCCTCTGCCCCGCTCTGTGAGACCCCCCTGCAGTGCTGGTCCAGCTCTGGGTCCTCAGCACAGGACACACAGGGAGCTGCTGGAGAGGGGCCAGAGGAGCCCCAGGAATGATCCGAGGCTGGAACAGCTCTGCTGGGAGGACAGGCTGAGAGAGTTGGGGTGTTCAGCTGCAGAAACTCTGGGGAGACCTTAGTGTGGCCTTTCTGGACTTAAAAGGGGTTGATAAGAAAGGTGGGACAGACTTTTGAGCAGGGCCTGTTGTGATAGGACAAGGGGTGATGGATATAAACTAAAGGAGGGAGATTCAGGCTGGACATGAGGAAGAAATTGTTGGCCCTGAGGGTGGGGAGAGCCTGGCCCAGGTTGGGCAGAGAGGTGGTGGCTGAACCATCCCTGGAGACATCCCAGGCCAGGCTGGACGGGGCTCTGAGCAACCTGAGCTGGTGAAGATGTCCCTGTCATGGCAGGGGTGGTGGGACTAGATGAGCTTTAAGGTCCCTTCAACCCAAGTCATCTGTGATTCTATGACAATCTCAGTTGACAGCAGGGGTATGTCTTGTATCAAAAGGTCCAGGCAAATATTTTCTGTTTCTCCAGCATCTGAACCTCTGTGCACAGGTTGTAGGGCCAGAACTGGCCTCTGGGAGAGTTTTCAGGATCTAACAAAGTTATTGCCGCTCATGCTTAAAGTTTTCAGGTTTGTTCAGTGTGTATTCTCACAGTGTGTGATTCCTTTTTGTCCCCTTCTTCTTCCAAAATCTGTGGAAATGCTTCAATGGTGTACAAACTGCTTGTTGGTAGTGTCTTTGGGGATAAACAGCATTTCTACTTAGAGACTTTTGGCAGTTTTCCCAACTCGTAGCTCAGTTTGAAAGAGAAAGTCTCACTGACGCTGCCTGACTCTTGCTGCTTTCGGTACCGATGAATTCGGAGGAAGGAGAGCTGAGCGGTTCAGCTGGAAGTTCCCTCCCTCTTGATTTGTTTGTCTGATTTTCCAGCCTGAATTCTTGACTCACTGTGTGGCCTGGGGCCAGTAACTGGATTTTCTCCCCCAGCTCTATCAAGTGGTGTTTGCTGTTTCTGCAGCGAGGCTGGAGGAGATTGCGAGCAGTAGAAGAATGAGGAAAAAGTCCAAAGAAATTGCTGAGTAGCTCGTTTGGATTTTATAGGTGCCTCCTTCTTGCATTTTACATTTGTACTCTTTCAAGAAACACAGTAGATCTGGGAATATGTGTCCTTATGTATTTAGTGGAGATGTTCTGGTATTTGGATGGCTCAGTTGCTGCCCTTGGACACTGGTCAGGTTGGATGTTTGTACTAAGATGCAGCATGGTCTGTAGTTTTTTACACAGCAACAGCAGAACATGGAGTTCTTGTCTCTTATCAAAACCATCAGCTTGTGGTCTCCAGTGGTTTTGTTGTTGGAATTTTTTGTTTGTTTGTAGAGGTAGCGTTCGGTAGCAGAAAACTGAATGTTCCCAAGTGTCAGGGAAAGGTTTCTATTACCTCACCCTGCCCTGGAAGTAATAAAGGAATGTAACCTCATTAACAGCGCAGCCATGGGGTGACTGCCGGACAGAGCCTGCAAAGGTCTTGTGCTTTTGTCTCTGCTGCTTTTTGCACCGGTAACGTAACACAACACCCCATTTTTGGGACTAGTTTGGCAACAGGTGCTGCAGTTCAACCCAGGTTTCTTCAGCCATAGTAGGGAAACATCTCCAGGTTCCTGGAGGAGGAATATGGCAGCAACAGCCACAGTATTTCCAGATGTGCATGTAAGTTCACGGGTTTTTGTTAAATTTCAGGAGAGTAGGTTTGGGATCTGCTTGGTGGAACCCCATGGAAGACTGTCCTGGCAGGTAGAGGAGCCCAGGGAGCTGGTTGATGTTCCAGGACATCATCCAAACGCGTGCCTGAAGGCAAATAGGGAAGTAGGAGACCAGCAGGGATGAACGTGGAACTGTGGATCGAGCTCCAACATGGGATGGAAGTATCAGGAAGGTGGGGATGGTTGGCCAGGAGGAACACAGGAGTGTCTGAGCGTAGGAAACGCAAAGCTCCGCTGGAGTGAGGGGTGTGAAGGGCAACCAGAAGAGCTTCTGTAAGTGCATCAGAAGGCTGTGCTGCCATCCAGAGACCTGCATAGGCTGGAGAGCTGGGCGAAGAAAAATTTAATGAAATAGAACAAGGGCAGGTGTAGAGTCTTGAATCTGGGCAGGAACAACCCCAGGTTCCAATATAAGTTGGGGAATGGCCTGTTGGAGAGCAGTGTAGGGGAAAGGGACCTGGGGGTCCTGGGGACAGCAGGGTGACCATGAGCCAGCACTGGGCCCTTGTGGCCAGGAAGCCAATGGTACCTGGGGTGGGTTAGAAGGGGGTGGTCAGTAGGTCAGAGAGGTTCTCCTGCCCCTCTGCTCTGCCCTGGGGAGACCACACCTGGAATCTTGTGTCCAGTTGTGGCCCCTCAGTTCCAGAAGGACAGGGAACTGCTGGAGAGAGTCCAGCGCAGCCACCAAGATGCTGAAGGGAGTGGAGCATCTCCCGTGTGAGGAAAGGCTGAGGGAGCTGGGGCTCTGGAGCTGGACAAGAGGAGACTGAGGGGGGACTCATTCCTGGGGATCAATATGGAAAGGGGCAGTGTCAGGAGGATGGAGCCAGGCTCTTCTGGGTGACACACAGTGACAGGACAAGGGGCAATGGGTGCAAACTGGAACACAGGAGGTTCCACTTAAATCTGAGAAGAAACTTGTTTGGGGTGAGGGTGGCAGAGCCTGGCCCAGGCTGCCCAGGGAGGTTGTGGAGTCTCCTTCTCTGCAGACATTCAAACCCGCCTGGACACCTTCCTGTGGAACCTCAGCTGGGTGTTCCTGCTCGATATGGGGATTGCACTGGATGAGCTTTCCAGGGCCCTTCCAACCCTGGACATTCTGGGATCAGCAGCAAGAGGAACACTGAGAAAAATTTGGGCCCACTGCTCTGTGTACCTGCTGACTAAAGACACGGCAAAGCCGGCCGTACTCAGTGCCTTTTCTGCCCTTGTGTTTTAACTGGTTGAACCAGTACTTGTTTTTTGCTGGGCAAAGCCTATGAGAAGAGCTGTGTGATTTGCATCCTGACGTGGGTGAGTGTCAGCAGCCCAGAGCCCGCACTGGCGGCAGTCGGAGCAACCTGGCAACGTGGGAGCGGGCAAGTGGAGCACAAGGTATGGATGTTAGTAAGTCATTTATGCTGGGTAAGGAAGATGTGTGCTGGAGATCTAGGTAAGCAAGCTTGCTTGATGGACTTTGATTTGCAACTTCTAATGTTTGTTTGGGTATTTTATGCTTTTTGTGCCGTGACGGGGTCTCCCAAAAGAAGGTGCGTATGAGATTTGTTGCCTTTGAACAGAGCGTGACCAAAGTTTGAAACAGGGTTAATGTTGGTTCCCAGACTTCTCAGCTTTTCATTAAGGCAGAACAACCCAGCTCTCTTGGTGAGCTAAAAATAAGATGTTTTCTTATTGCGTTGTAGACTCAAATTTTGCCTTTCTGCTTTTAAAGTGAAGAATTGAGCTGCTCTTGGAGCAGCAGTGCAAGCGAGCACATGCGTTCCTCAAAGAAGTTGAAGAATTGCAAAGTGAATTTAGTCCTCGGTGGGCAGCAGATGTGAAATAATTTGGTAGGAAATGTTGGCTGGTAGATCTCATGAGGACAACAGGCGGCACCTGGAGTATTGTGTTCAGTTCTGGGCCCCTCAGCTCAGGAAAGAGATTGAAGTGCTGGAGCGGGTCCAGAGAAGAGCAACAAGACTGGGGAAGGGACTTGAACACAAGCCCTATGGGGAGAGGCTGAGGGAGCTGGGCTTGTTCAGTCTGGAGCAGAGGAGGCTTAGAGCTGAGCTCAGCACTCTCTAGAACGACCTGAAGGGCAGTTCTAGCCAGGGGGGATTGGGCTCTTCTCCCAGGCACTCAGCAGTAGGACAAGGGGGCATGGGCTTCAACTCTGCCAGGGGAAATTGAGGCTGGAGATGAGAAAGCAATTCTGTGCAGAGAGAGTGGTCAGCATTGGAATGGCTGCCCAGGGAGGTGCTGGACTCACCGGCCCTGGGGGTTTTGAAACTGAGATTGGCCATGGCACTTAGTGCCATGATCTGGTCAATGGGCTGGAGTTGGACCAAGGCTTGGACTGGATGATCTCTGAGCTCTTTTCCAACCCAGTCCATTCTGTGATCTGAAAGCCAGAAAGTTGAGGATCGTTGGTGAACAAACAAAACTGCACAAATAACTTCAAATTTTCAACCGGCTTCTGAAGGATGTAGAGAACAAAGTCTGGGCGAGGAGAGGGAACCGCAGAATGTTGTGTTGGCGATTACAAAGGAAAGGAGATTGTGGGTGTGTTTCTTTCACTCCTGTTCAGAGCTGAAAACAATTCTTATTTCATGTGAAAACAAAGGGGAGATCCTGCTGGAAGTTGTGGTTTTAGGAGAAGGACAAGGGCATTGAGAAAAATAAGAGAAAGAGGTGAGAAAGGTAGGGAATAGAGGAGAAATAAAGCAGAACTGGCTGCGGATAAAGAGATTCATATTCGGGATTTGTACCAGAATGTGGCCATGTGGTTGGAGATTCTGCATCAGTTAAGGCCGGAGCAAGCGGGTTTAAAATCATCTCTAAAAGGAGTTTAAAGAAATGGAGGTGTAGGGGGTGCTGGGTTTTGTAGGGAAGTGACGGTCAATAGGCGGCAGCTCATGGACTGCAGCTATAAGGAAACATTTAATGGTTTTTTTTCCCTTTTTTGGCCATTGATGGACATTCTTAGGAAATGTTCTCAACTGATATAATTCAGGTGAGTCCCACCCATGGTTAAATTTGCTTGATGATTAAAAAAACCTTAAAATGGTGAAGAAGCAACAGGAGGATGGGGAAGAGGAGGCTGTTGGGCAGGGGCGATGTTGTCAGAGATAAGGGGACGTGAGCGAGCGGGTGACGCCAGGGTGGCGAACGGGACCAGGAAGTGGAAATGAACATATCAAAGCTCAAGTGGAACTTGAAAAGGTTCGCGTTTTCCCTTCAGGGGGGAGACTGGAACCAGCTGATTCATCCCCGTCTCAGCGTGCTGACAATAATGGCACATGTCATTAATTTGGGTGCAAAGGGTTTTTTTAATCTATAAATTTTAGCCAATCTTTAGTGACAATACTCCTAATATGTTAGAAAAAATACATGAAGGAAAATCTATAGTTGCAGTATCGTGATCTTTAGTGTGAAGGGTTTTTTAAAAACAAAGCACTGGAAACTGAGATTAAGAGATTAAATATAATACGGGTGTTTAAAAAATAGCCCGTGTCACGTTAATCTGAGCTTTCTCAGTTAAAATTATTTACTGTGCATAGGAAAGGTGCAGTAAAATTCACGTCTGAGCTTCTCTCATGCAGCTGCAACAGGTACTTGTAGCTGAAGTGGAAAAGATCAGGGTATGGGAAACATCAAATAGGTAAGAAAGTGCCTATTTACCCACGGAATTCTTGAATAATTGAATTGCTATGCAAAATCAGTTAAAGGTTCGCATGCATAATATGTAGTGGTAACCCAAATTCAGTATGGACCAAAGCAGGGCTAGAACACAATGACTCTTCAATTTGAAAGGGTAAGGAACCCTTATAAACACGCAGAGGACTCTGTTTCTTGACCCCAACTGCTTCACAGAAATATAGGACAAGCATTTTGATCTCCAAAGACGCTTCTTTGGTTTTAATTATTTCAGCCATAGCCCCATGGAGAAAATAAAGCAGCTCGCATGGAGCAGCAGTGCGACTGCCTCCTCACAGCGCTGTGCTGCCACATTCATTAATCATTTCCCCCGTGGCACTGGAGGTTAATTAACCCTGGGAAAACTGGCTGCACCGGGAAGGTCTCTGCAGGAATAGCTGTGCTGGTTCTGGAGCGAGGTCATTAGCGTGGTGCTGCAGGTAAGTTAATGAGACCTGGCAGAGCTAACGAACTTGCCCCAGAGGCACCGTGGGGATGTTTGTACCCCCGGCACCCTCAAACCCATGTAATCCACTGGCAGACGATGGACCGTCTCTGGTGTAATTAAGAACTGGAAAAACCTTGGTAGCCAGAGTGAGAGGAGTGAGCTGACCTCGAACAGCACAGCGACCAACAGCAGAAATCGCTATTAAAAAATGCGGGTGTTGATGCTCGATACTCAGAGATCCTGTTCGGAAACAGCATCTAGTCAGAAACAGGAACGTGCAAGGGAAGGTTTTGCATTTCTCTGGCTATACCTACTTGTATTTGCCCTATACAACACAGGATTAGAAGCATCAGGCTTGTTCAGCGTAGACAATGATCCATGAGAGAGAATGTTGTTCTATAAACAGTAAGAACAACGGGTTTGTGGTGAATCCCAGTGTTAACGCGAAAACAAGTGGCATTAAAATTCTTTATCGTGGTTATCTCGCACCCACCAGAGGGTTTAGGAACCACTTTCTGATCCACTGAGGCACCTCTAATTCAGATTGGTACCTTACTAAAGGGATTATTTTTGCCTGTTGTAGCAAAATGCTGAAAGTGTCCCAGTGAGTTCTTGGCTCTTCCTAAAATGAATGAGTTCATGAGGTAGAGGGGAAGAGGAAACAACTTGGCGAGTTCTATGTTGGAATTTGGAAATAAGTTAGAATTTCAGTGCTATTTCGTTCAGAATTCCGACAGCAAAGACCAGAGGTTGTGTTACCAGGATCTGCTGCACTGAGGGTAAGGGGAGCAGGGGAGGGTGGGGAGAAGGAACAGCCAAGATTGGTCAAACAGCAAATGAAAAACTCCAGTGGAAGCTTTCAAAAAAACCAAAACCTTCATATATTTCTTTATAAATGTATAAAGGGTGAGTGCCAGGAGGATGGAGCCAGGCTCTTCTCGGTGACAACCAGTGACAGGACAAGGGGCAATGGGTGCAAACTGGAACACAGGAGGTTCCACTTAAATATGAGAAGAAACTTGTTTGGGGTGAGGGTGTCAGAGCCTGGCCCAGGCTGCCCAGGGAGGCTGTGGAGTCTCCTTCTCTGCAGACATTCAAACCCGCCTGGACCCCTTCCTGTGGAACCTCAGCTGGGTGTTCCTGCTCCATGGGGGGATTGCACTGGATGAGCTTTCCAGGTCCCTTCAACCCCTGACATTCTGGATTCTGTGGTTTTTACTTTAAAAGCAAATTGAAAACTCCATTGTAATTTTATCTTTTGTTATGGATCTTTGTATTATGTTAACAGTATAAGCAGTAGCAGTGGCTGATGCAGTCCTGTCTGGCGTACGCTCTCCAGTAGCTTTATCTCCTTTTATCCTCTGGCACCTCCCAGAGTCACACAGACCGGCCTGGCCCGGCCCTGCCCCGGGGGAAAGGCCCAGGCCCCTTCTGCAGCCTCAGGTCCTTACAAACACTCATAAGTATTTCTGTCTCATTTATCCTCCATCCTCATCTCCTCTGTTCACATAATAAATTTACATGAGTATTTTTGTCCCTATACATTAATGTTCAGTTTGGGAATAGATTCTGAAAGCAAAGCAGCAGAATAACTCTTTGAAGATGTAAACAGTGGTTATGTTTTCAGGGTAACAGAATCACACAGAATCCCAGAATGTCAGGGGTTGAAGGGCCCTGGAAAGCTCATCCAGTGCAATCCCCCATGGAGCAGGAACACCCAGCTGAGGTTCCACAGGAAGGTGTCCAGGCGGG
Source organism: Patagioenas fasciata (assembly GCF_037038585.1). Classification (NCBI taxonomy): domain Eukaryota; kingdom Metazoa; phylum Chordata; class Aves; order Columbiformes; family Columbidae; genus Patagioenas; species Patagioenas fasciata. Next base: position 2,619,485 of record NC_092546.1, on the reverse strand, counting down.
TTTGAATGTCTGCAGAGAAGGAGACTCCACAGCCTCCCTGGGCAGCCTGGGCCAGGCTCTGACACCCTCACCCCCAACAAATTTCTTCTCAAATTTCAGTGGGAACCTCCTGTGTTCCAGTTTGTACCCATTGCCCCTTGTCCTGTCACTGGTTGTCACCCAGAAGAGCCTGGCTCCATCCTCCTGACACTGCCCCTTTCCATATTGATCCCCAGGAATGAGTCCCCCCTCAGTCTCCTCTTGTCCAGCTCCAGAGCCCCAGCTCCCTCAGCCTTTCCTCACACGGGAGATGCTCCACTCCCTTCAGCATCTTGGTGGCTGCGCTGGACTCTCTCCAGCAGTTCCCTGTCCTTCTGGAGCTGAGGGGCCACAACTGGACACTGTATTCCAGGTACTTAGCCATTTACCTGCAAAACAAGGCGTTCCCTTTCTCACTGGATACTGTGCTGCTTCTGTAACTGTTCTGCTCTGAAGGTGAAATTGTGTGTCACGATGTCCTGAGGGGTTTGGGGACAGCAGCGTTCTGGTCTCTGGCCCAGGCAGTGCAGCCACGTTCCTGCTGGCCAGCACAGCCATTTTTCTTCCATTCTTCCCTCCTTTCAGCTTTAAGGATTCAGATAAAACCACCCAGTTAAAAAAAGTCAGGAAAGGTAAGATTTAGCGAAGTCAATGCAGTGGACAGGGCTGCACAAAGTCTGATTGAAAGTCAACTTAAAGGAGCTTTGTGGGATTATACAGGGTGTTCCCAAAAGATGGAACCATTTCAGAGCAGCAGTGATTTCAAATTGGCTCCAGCTTCTTGAAACACCCTGTGTATTGAGCGCCTGATTTTGTCACACTATGGGCTCCATAAGTGCTGAAGTGCTGCCTGTCCCATGGCACAGCTGTGCCACTTCTCAGAATATTTCTTCTTTATTTCTTCCTTATGTGTGTTTTCTACAACACAAACTTAGCGCTGTTCTTCCAGCATTTAGTGTTTCGCTGGCTGTTGGTGCAGTCCTGTCGCTGATCAGTTTGGTGTCAGGTACGGGAGGGTGTTTTGCAATGTTGGGGTTTTTTTGGTTGTTCTTGCTGAACCCTGTGAGCGGCCGTCTCTGTTACACCTGTATTCAGAGCTGCAGGGCTTTGTCCTGTATGTTATTACAAAATTATAATAGCGTGGGGTGCTCTGTGAGGCGTAAGGAACTTTTGAGCGAGAAATGGGCCTGCTTGTGCTTTTCCATGGATGCTCAAAGGGCATTTTTGACACATTTGTCTTCAGCTTCAGAACTTGGCCCATGTAAATTGCAAAAGATAATTATGTTGCTTCCTACTGTCTGCTTTCCTGTATGTTTGCGACCTGTAAAGATATCTAGAGATAAAGAAATCTTCCAGGAAGGTGATCCTGACTATGTATGGTTTGCACATGAGAATAGATTAGATAATGGCCGTTTACTTCCGTAGCACTTTGAATTGAAGAATATTTCCCCTAAGCAAACTGGAAGACTTATTTGCTGTAGTTGCCACTGAGCTGCTGTCCTTTCCCTAGCACAGGTTGCATCTTTTTGTGTTCCTGCCAGAGATACTGAGTTCTGGATGGCAAATCCTGGTTTGTGTCATTGCAAAGGGGGCTCCTGTGGTGGATTTCACTGCTGTCCAGTATAAGTTGGGGAATGGCCTGTTGGAGAGCAGTGTAGGGGAAAGGGAGCTGGGGGTCCTGGGGACAGCAGGGTGACCATGAGCCAGCACTGGGCCCTTGTGGCCAGGAAGCCAATGGTGCCTGGGGTGGGTTAGAAGGGGGTGGTCAGTAGGTCAGAGAGGTTCTCCTGCCCCTCTGCTCTGCCCTGGGGAGACCACACCTGGAATCTTGTGTCCAGTTGTGGCCCCTCAGCTCCAGAAGGACAGGGAACTGCTGGAGAGAGTCCAGCGCAGCCACCAAGATGCTGGAGGGAGTGGAGCATCTCCCGTGTGAGGAAAGGCTGAGGGAGCTGGGGCTCTGGAGCTGGACAAGAGGAGACTGAGGGGGGACTCATTCCTGGGGATCAACATGGAAAGGAGCAGTGTCAGGAGGATGGAGCCAGGCTCTTCTGGGTGACAACCAGTGACAGGACAAGGGGCAATGGGTGCAAACTGGAACACAGGAGGTTCCACTTAAATATGAGAAGAAACTTGTTTGGGGTGAGGGTGTCAGAGCCTGGCCCAGGCTGCCCAGGGGGGTTGTGGAGTCTCCTTCTCTGCAGACATTCAAACCCGCCTGGACCCCTTCCTGTGGAACCTCAGCTGGGTGTTCCTGCTCCATGGGGGGATTGCACTGGATGAGCTTTCCAGGGCCCTTCAACCCCTGACATTCTGGGATTCTGTGATTCTGTCCCCATGGTGGGGGAATCCTCTGGAACTGATAAATGTTTTCTGAAGGATGGACAAGGTGTAATTTCTCTCTGTAGCTCTCCTCGGTATTCCTGATGTCCTGCTGCTTTTCCCAACTAGAGCTGAGATTTCTAACAGCTGAGAAGGTTTCCCAGCACTTTGGAGGTTGGTGTCTTTCAAGCTTTGTGAAGCTCTTTGTAATTCAGACACCTCGCTTGGGTTATCTGACTTTTCTGAGCTGGTATCCAGTCCCTGTCTTTTTTGGAACCCTGTTCATGGTGCCTGTGTTGAGTTCATCATAGGCTAGGCCTATATGTATACAATTTGCTTCTACATATACACTTTCTGCCCGATAACTGTGCAGTTTTGGGCAGAACCCTGTGTTCACGCAGCCTGCGGAGGAGTCGGGGATGCCCTGAAAACGTTGTTCACTGAAGCTCTGAGGTTCACCGGCCTGTCCCATGGGTTATGTCTGTCACCCAAATAGAGTTACGCTGGTTAATAGTGCATTTATTGAGTAGTCTGAAAATAATTCTCTAGCGTGGGTCCGTGTGCCTCGGCTGCCTGCTCTCCTGTGGTCCCAGCTTCAGGTGCCTTTGCTGAATGACCAAAGACGAGACCAAAGGGACCTGGTTTTAACCAGAGGACAAGGGGACAGACAGCGGGCAGCAGCCGTTCCCACCTCCAGACAGCCTCCATGGGGGAATTCAGGTTGTACCGTAGGCCCCAAAGAGCTGTGGAGACTCGAGATTTGGCCGGCAACTTAGAAATCGTTGCATCATGATTGTCAGGCTCTTAACACAGAAACCAAAGAGTCTATGAAGTCTGTTTATCTTTGATGTGCCGATGGGTTTTGTCCAGACGTTGCGCTGGAAGTAGAGGAAGGAGAGCTGGCGGAAGGAATGGGGAACAAGCACAGGTGGGAGCAAAACCGCAGTTTCCAGAGTCCCAGGAGCTGCACCAGAAAGAAGATGCTGTGATTATTGTCAAACCGAAGGCTGGTAAAAGACATGGGTGTTCTTTTCGGTCCTCGTAAAGTTGGATATTAGCCCTACTGCCGCCTCTTCTGGTTGTAGTTCTGCAGCGTAGCAGGCTCCTGATTTTTAGGAGGTGTTTTTCTGTTGTGGGTTTTGGTATTGAAAGCTGCAGTCGGGGAATACAGGAGGAGGAGGATAATGCGTTTTCAGTAAGAGGGTCTTCCTTTTGCTTTGGGAAAAAGGGAAAGTGTTTTCCTGCTTTGTGTATCTTATATGATCAGGAAGTTTGCATCCTTTTGATATCAGTTACATCTCTATTTGTAATCAGCTTTGTCATACTGAATTGTCTGTGCGTGTTCCAGGAGAAATCAGAGTTATATTTGAAGAAATAGGGTCCTGTTCTTCTCTGTTGTAGTCAGATCAAAAGACACCTTGAGATGAATAACAAAGTCCAAACCAAGAAGAGACGCTATCCCTCAGACTCTGCGAAATCCTGGAACGAGGCAGATCTTCAGTTTCACTACCAAATAACCTGCTTCTGGGTTACAGATATCTTCAAAATCAATGTGTGATTCATTTGCAATTGGTTAGGCAATTCTGGCAGAAAATGGGCCAAGGTGAGATGCTTCATGGTACTCAGATCAGGCACTTCAATAATGCGCTTTTCCCCTTGATTGCGTAATTTGAAATGTGTTGTTTCCAGCAATAATGAGCAGCTTGCACTGCAGGGCAGCACAGCTCCAATTCGTGTATGAGACAGAATTATCCAACAACAGTATTTTCCTGTTGAGTGCTTCGTTACGCCTGCTGCACTGTCTTTTATGCTGCTGAATTCTCTGATCATGTATGTAAATCTCACCCTCAGGCACAGTCTTTAAAGTTACATTAAGAACCCAGTTTACCACTTAGCACAAAATTTCTTACCTGAAAGTACTTTGTTTAATCATCCAAAGCAGAAGATGTATCTTTTTTTTCTTACTTTTAAAGGTGGAGTCTCAGAATAATATTAATTGTAATGCATACATATGCACACATGCATCCAGTGGAATTGCAATGAGGAAACAGAAATAAATACAAAACATCAAGGAGTGAAAAATAAGGCTAATGTACATGGGAAAGGGCAGCGGACTTGCTGCATTCTCATGGTACCAAACCATCCGTTCTGTAGAAAGAAACCTGTAAATTAAACTTAAAACGTCCCGAAACGTCTTGCTGAGAAGGACACTCGTGTTCTCTTGAATTCCGAGGTGTTTCTCTCCGTTTTCGCCCTTTTCGGTGTGGTGCCAGCTCTCAGCAGTCGCCGAGTTGTGGGTTCTGTGGGCACCGACCCGTCCACACCTCTTGTGCTTTCCCAGCCAGATGCAACCTCAGCGAGGGTGTAATCCTTCTGTAATCCTTCCTCTGCTTGTGCCGACAGGTTTGCCGTCTGCCGGGCCGCCCGGGGTTCATTCTGCTCTCTCTCCCTTCCAGGATGGCAGGAGCTCTGTACCGGTGGCTGTGGCAGCACGAGTTCTGGCTGCCCCCCGGGATCACCTGGGAGGACATGCAGGAGACCGAGGACACGCGCTACCCCCAGCCCCGCGACCTCCTGCTCAGCATCCCCTTCGCCGTCATCTTGGTTGCCGTTCGCTACGCTTTTGAAAGGTAAGTGATTTAGTACTGCTTGGGGATTTTTAGGGATAATGATGGCAAGCGATAGGATGAAACAGCTTCAAGTTGCACCAGGGAAGGTTCAGATTGGATATTTGGAACAATTTCTTCCCCAAAGGGCTGTGGGGCATTGGAACAGGCTGCCCAGGGCAGTGCTGGAGTCACCATCCCTGGAGGGTTGGACAGACGGACATGAGGTTCTCAGGACACGGGGCAGTGCCGGGGGTGGGTTATGGTTGGACTCGGTGATCCTGAGGGTCTTTTCCAACCAAAATGATTCTGTGATTTGAAAGACAAGGGCGGTCAAGCATGTGGAACATGGACTTGCAATATATTAATGAATGAATATACTAATTAATAACACAAATCATGTGAGGCTGGAACAGCTCTGCTGGGAGAACAGGCTGAGAGCGCTGGGGTGTTCAGCTGCAGAAGAGAAGCTCCGGGGAGACCGTAGTGCAGCATATAGATGAGGCTCTTAGACACATGGTTCAGTGTTGGATTTAAGCTGCAGTTGGACTCCATGATCTTAAGGGTCTCTTCCAACCAAAACAATTCTCTGATTCTGTGATCTATTCTCTGTATGACTGAAGAAGTGCACAGAACCTCCAGCTCTTAGCGTCTGCTGAGCTACATTTTTCAGCTCCATCTTTCCAGCCCTGTGTGCTGCCCAAAGTAGTATGATATGTCGAATATGGAGCACAAACCCAACCCTTCATGTCTAATTATAAGCGATGTGACTTCCTACACTTAAACCAGGTAAGCCCTGGGTGAGGCTTGTGCTTCCGAAGGCAGACGCGCTGTTTTGTTGCGTATTACTTGCTGTTACTGGGTTGAGTGCAGCAGAAACCGTATTTAAACTCTCTTATCTCGGTTAATGGGGATCTGGGTTATCGCACCTGGCAGATGAGCCTGGGTAAGATGCGTTAGATTGGGCTGAGTCATCCGAGCTCTGCAATCCACAGGAATGTGTCACCATCCACTGCTGGGCTTCGAGTGCCACCTGTCACCACTGCATCCTGGCCACAGCCATTGGGGGGTTTTGCACATTCAGCGCAGAAAACATGGGGGTTATGGCAGAGGCACAGCTAGAGACGCTGCAGGGCTCATCCACCCCGAGTTTCACAAAGGTTCCAAGATGCTGTTGCTGTCTGTGGTTTGGTCAATCATTAGTGTGGCCTGCAATAGAATACAGCGCGATTTGCTGGTGGATAACTCAGACTGAGCGTGTGTCAGCGTTGTCGAGACTGCCAGGTAAATCCCCATTGGTCATTTTGAGTGCTCTTTGAAGCGGTCTTCGCTAGATGGAAAAACCTATTCCTAGCTGCTGATCAAAGAGATCATATTTTGAAATAGTTTGGTCCTCTCTGCAGTGGTTTTAAGCTTAGAAAGAGGGAAAAAAGGCAATTAAAATGGTTTTGGCATATTTCTTTTTAAAAGTGGCTGCACAAGGAAATGGAAGCAGACCTCTGTAGGCCAGAAGAATGTTTCTTCCCCCGGTTCTCTGTGATACGAGCACAGCTTGGAGGAGTTTATAGAACTTGAAATGACTGAGAGATGTTTTTAATAAAAAGAAACATAGCCAGTATTTTTACAGAAACACAGGTGCATGAATGATTCTTTAAATAATCATTTTATGATGATACGAAATGGGAATGCAAATCTCTACTTTGTGAACCACACATTTAGTGTGTGTGCCTTAAATTCCATGCACTTTCCTGGGGACGCGGTGTCTCGTTGCCGCCACTGAAGTGGGAACAGGTGCCGTGAGTAACCATTGAAACACCAGTGACTCACGTTTCTTCTTTGCTGGTCTGCAGACCTGGCTGGTGCAGAACTGTGGTACAGTCCTCTCTGCGCTGCCGCTCGGGGCTTGGTCGTGTTTGTGTGTGGGGCTGGGGGTTAATCCCCACGTCCTGCCGTGACGAGGACCCTCCAGGCCTGGGCTCCTGAATGTAAGACGTGATCAGGAGGAAGGAGCCAAACTCTTCTCCGTGGTGCCTTGTGACAGGACAAGAGGCAGCGGCCACAAGCAGAACCGCGTGATGCTCCATCGGAATGTAAAAAAACCACTTTTTCACTGTGAGGGTGGTCAGAGGTTCCACAGAGGGGTGGTGGAGGCTCCATCTGTGGCAATGCTCAAAACCCCGCTGGACACAGCCCTGGGGCTCCCTGTCAGCATCGATTCTGTCGCTCTGTCCCTTTATTCCGCTTCCTCCTGCCACTGCGCTTCTAGTCAATCTAAACATCTTTCCCATCTGCTTTAAGATGTTTTCCTCTCCCATCCAAGTGCTGCCTCAGCTGGGAGAGTTTCCACGGGCCTGGTCCTACGCATTAATTTTCAAGCTGTTTTGATTCACAGACTTCATTAAATAAAAGCTTCTTGTCACACCCTTAGGAAAAGATAATATCACAAGCCCATTTTACAGGTCCAGGAAACCTGTCATCATCCCACTATCTTACCTGTGCAAATTACAAGCCAGTGTTCTGCGCTGTGTTCTTGTTTGTCCGAACTCCGCAGTCATTTATTTCAGCGTGATGGTTTCTCATTCTGTCATTACCCGTTCACATTCGGTTCAGCCTGGAGAAGGAAAAGCTTTCCCTGGTGAGTGGGAGGGATGAATCAAATCGTCTGTTGCTCCATCCCCTGGTTTGTAACAGCGGTGCTTGCCCTGCTTAAAATACTTTGCTCAAAGTTTGAGACTTGCAGCCTGAAAGGGTCTGTATCTTATTCTCTGTAGGTGGCCGTGACTTTGTAGCCTTGTATGTCGGGTCTGTGAGTCAAAATGAGCGTATGTGACTCATTTACAAGTTCGGTTTTGGTGGCTTTAGCTTTATTCTGCCCTCACCTGTTACTTGCAGCTGTGCGTCACATGCAAAGCGGTTTTTGGTCTGGATGCGCTGTTTTGCTCAGAAGATTTCAGAAATGCTGCACTGTGTTCCTGCCATTTATCTGTCTCAGAACTCCAGGAAAACACCAAGAGAAGCCCCGATGATTTTCTGCGGTTCCGCATTGAGCAGCTGCGTCAGCCGCTGTGCTTGGCCTGTGGTTCCGTCTTCTTGGTTTGGAGATTAAACCCGGGGAAAGCCCCATTTCTCACACATGGGTTTTCCTCTCCCTGGCCGCACTGGGGCACTGGCCAGCGCCATCCCTTGGCAAGCAGCTCCTGTGGGGGTGTCCGTGGGAAGAGGCCGTGCAGTCCGGGTGGGGCTGGGAGAGCCCAGGACGTTGTGGGCGCAGCCCTGGGGGGAAGAATCAGCTCACGCTGGGGTGAAGCAACTTTCCTGGGAGCCGGTTTGCACAGGCGAAGGTGGGAAATGGGGCGTTCGGGGCTGGGGAGCAGAAATCTGGGGCCCAATGCTCCCTGCACGGCGCAGGTACATAGTGATGTCCTGAATATAGGGGACCAGCAGGTACATAGGGATGTCCTGAATATAGGGAACCAGCAGGTACATAGTGATGTCCTGAATATAGGGGACCAGCAGGTACATAGTGATGTCCTGAATACAGGGGACCAGCAGGTACATAGGGATGTCCTGAATATAGGGGACCAGCAGGTACATAGTGATGTCCTGAATATAGGGGACCAGCAGGTACATAGGGATGTCCTGAATACAGGGGACCAGCAGGTACATAGTGATGTCCTGAATATAGGGGACCAGCAGGTACATAGGGATGTCCTGAATATAGGGGACCAGCAGGTACATAGGGATGTCCTGAATATAGGGGACCAGCAGGTACATAGGGATGTCCTGAATACAGGGGACCAGCAGGGACATAGTGATGTCCTGAATATAGGGGACCAGCAGGTACATAGGGATGTCCTGAATATAGGGGACCAGCAGGTACATAGGGATGTCCTGAATATAGGGGACCAGCAGGTACATAGTGATGTCCTGAATATAGGGGACCAGCAGGTACATAGGGATGTCCTGAATACAGGGGACCAGCAGGGACATAGTGATGTCCTGAATATAGGGGACCAGCAGGTACATAGTGATGTCCTGAATATAGGGGACCAGCAGGTACATAGGGATGTCCTGAATATAGGGGACCAGCAGGTACATAGTGATGTCCTGAATACAGGGGACCAGCAGGTACATAGTGATGTCCTGAATATAGGGGACCAGCAGGTACATAGTGATGTCCTGAATATAGGGGACCAGCAGGTACATAGTGATGTCCTGAATACAGGGGACCAGCAGGTACATAGTGATGTCCTGAATATAGGGGACCAGCAGGTACATAGTGATGTCCTGAATACAGGGGACCAGCAGGTACATAGTGATGTCCTGAATACAGGGAACCTGGACGCCGATGTTTCCCAATTGTGAGTAGGAGATACATCCTGCCCCCCGGACTTTGAGCCTGATTTGAAGCACCTGGATATCTCAGCAGAACTTCTTCTCCCTGACATATACCTGCACATAGGGATTTCAGCTTCTCTTGTAGTTCTATAATGTTTGAGACCCTTTTCCATAAAAAATCAGGTTCTTGCAGTGCTATGATTGTGAAGGAATCACAGCTCCTATTGCAAAGCGCTTCTTGCCGTGTGGTTAGGACAACGTGGAAACAAAAGTGTTTTGAGGGCTAGTAAAATAGAAAGTTAAAAATCAGAGTTTACATCTTATTTAATAATCTGATTTTGGACTCGAGCGGTAATGTTTGGATGTTGGGGAACTGAAAGCTGTCATCAGGGAATTTGAAACAAATAGTTCCCAAATTGCACTAGAGGAGGGTTTGAGTCAGAAGGATTTGGTCTCGTAGGAGGTTGCGAGCTGTGTGTTGTACGTTAAAGTAAGGGGATCTGGTGATGTGCGGGGAGCAGACACTTGAACTCGGAGGCACGGGAGGTCACCCTTTCCAAGTAGTTTATTTTGCGATGTATCTTTCTGAAATTCCTTCTGCACCGAGACTTTTGTTGTTGATCGAGAATCAGGAAAGATCTGAGAAATTTCCAAGCAGGTTTTTTGTCCAGATCTATGGGACACTTTGTAGTGTTTAACTGAAAACTGTGAACGGACTGCTGAAGGGAGTGGAGCATCTCCCGTGGGAGGAAAGGCTGAGGGAGCTGGGGCTCTGGAGCTGGACAAGAGGAGACTGAGGGGGGACTCATTCATGGGGATCAATATGGAAAGGGGCAGTGTCAGGAGAATGGAGCCAGGCTCTTCTGGGTGACAACCAGTGACAGGACAAGGGGCAATGGGTGCAAACTGGAACACAGGAGGTTCCACTTAAATATGAGAAGAAACTTGTTCAGGGTGAGGGTGTCAGAGCCTGGCCCAGGCTGCCCAGGGAGGTTGTGGAGTCTCCTTCTCTGCAGACATTCAAACCCGCCTGGACCCCTTCCTGTGGAACCTCAGCTGGGTGTTCCTGCCCCATGGGGGATTGCACTGGATGAGCTTTCCAGGGCCCTTCAACCCCTGACATTCTGGGATTCTGTGTGATTCTGTGATTAATATGTTTAATTTCAGCAGGCTTCGCACAAAGCAGTTTGTTCTTTTATCAGTGAGCAAAACACCTTCGTGTGACCTTTCCCGTGCAGACCGTGGATGAGGGAAGGTCGCTGGTGGTGAATTAGGCTTGAGATGAGAATCGTCTCACTGGCTGTGTCTCGCTTACCTGTGGAACATGGTGCAGTTTAGCCCTCAGACTTTCTCCTTCCATCTTCCCAAGAGCTGAGAAACTGCCGCAACGAGCCCGTCCCTGCGCCGAGCCGAGGAGCCTGGGGTGTCGCAATCAGTACGAGCAGCAGGCTCGTAGGGCTGCGCTTGGAACAGCATTTAACTCAAAACTGAGTCATAGCACACATGCAATGTGTACAAACGGCCCTTAGGAAGAATTTCAAGCCTTGATTTCTCAATGATGGTCATAAAAGTAGGATCGGTCCCCTAATCCAACTCAAAACCTCAACCACAAAGCAATGGTAACTTCGCTTAATTACACCCCGTCTTCATCAGCTGCAACTGGGTTGTTTCTGTTCTGGTAAGGTTTTATGCCATGATCATAACAAACCAGCAGGAAAGAGAGAGAAGACGGGGATTAAACAAAATTAAGAAATCTGTCAGGATAATTTAAATGGTTTTTCAATAAAAACCCCGTTGGCAAGCTGCCCGACACCTGCCAGAAACGTTCCCTTTCCTGTCCACGTGTCTGCAAGTTTTCGGTCCGTTCAGTCCCGCTGTGGACTGACAAGAACGTGGTTCCATCTTCGTCTTCAGAGGAGCTTGTATCGAATGACCTTTAAAACAGAAACATCAGGCCCGCTTCAGGGAAGCGCTTAACACAGGAGCCAAGACCTAGTGTAGGTGGAAACCGGGTGTTACACGAGTGAGCAGAATGTGTAGCCATCCTGTGGTTTATGCCTTCGTGTAATAGAAGTTACTGCGTTCCTTAGTCTGTTTATGAAATTGCTTTTGATAGCAGTTAAATTAAGAAATGGGTTCTTAAAGAAAATTTCAGAAAGACCCTTTTGGAAGGGTGTTTGATTGTGAATACGTAGTGAGGCGGCTGCTGCGGCTTTGTAGCTGTGAAGTTAAAATTAAGAAAGGAAAGGAAAGGAAAGGAAAGGAAAGGAAAGGAAAGGAAAGGAAAGGAAAGGAAAGGAAAGGAAAGGAAAGGAAAGGAAAGGAAAGGAAAGGAAAGGAAAGGAAAGGAAAGGAAAGGAAAGGAAAGGAAAGGAAAGGAAAGGAAAGGAAAGGAGAGGAGAGGAGAGGAAAGGAAAGGAAAGGAGAGGAAAGGAAAGGAGAGGAAAGGAAAGGAGAGGAGAGGAAAGGAGAGGAGAGGAAAGGGGAAAGGAGAGGAAAGGGGAAAGGAGAGGAAAGGGGAAAGGAGAGGAAAGGGGAAAGGGGAAAGGAAAGGAAAGGGGAAAGGAAAGGAAAGGGGAAAGGAAAGGAAAGGAAAGGAAAGGAAAGGAAAGGGGAAAGGAAAGGAAAGGAAAGGAAAGGAAAGGAAAGGAAAGGAAAGGAAAGGGGAAAGGAAAGGAAAGGGGAAAGGAAAGGAAAGGAAAGGAAAGGGGAAGGGAAAGGGGAAGGGCAAACTAAATCTCATTCAGTGTCCAAATCGTTAGGGATGACTGGTCGGAGGACCTGCCTGACATGAGGACGGGCAGACAGAGCAGACGTGGCTCTCAGCACTCGCGTCCTCTCCATGGCGTCCACAGCTCGTAACCACCCCGACCCCTCAGCCCTCATTCCCCATTGGTGGCCCAGGGGAAGCTGGTAGCACCTTAAGCAATAAACTTTTACTCCAAAACGCAGAGATAAGGTTTCCCAGAGGTTTTGCATGTTCGGTGTTCAGCAGCGGTGCAGAAAAGCTCTTTTTTCCTAATGAGACGAACTGCGTGCCAGTGGCAGTGTGTAAAAGGTAGTGATTACCAAGAAACTCAGTAATCAGGATAAGGATAATAATAAGGATACTAAGGAACAACTGATTCTCCAGAAAGTCAAGGAGAACGCAGTTAATTTGGGTGGTGTTTATAAACACGGGTTTACCAAGCTTCCCGTTTGTGCCGTGTCCATGCAGGACCTCAGTTCACACCGCGGGTGAGGCTGTTCCTGTTGCCGAGGGAGAGAAGCGTGTTTGGAGCAGAGGGGGAACCGTTGGACACAGCCATTCCGTGCCTGGTTCTGTTACCCCTTGCTAACTTTTTCTCTTTATGTGGATTATTTAATTTGCGCTGTTTCACTGCGAAACTCTGAAGATGCTCAGCTAGCATAAAGCATTGGTTCCTCGTGCCCAGCTTTCTCGTTGCTATGTCCTTATTTTACAACCCGTTTGACGCGCATTAGGAAAACCGGCGGTAAGTTATTCCAGCAGAGACCGAGCCCCTCGTGCTCCAGCAGCACTTCTCTTCTGCGCTGACACCGCAGATCTTGATCCTCCCTCTTGATCCCGAGCCAAGTCCTGAGCTCAAGCGGCTGCCGTGCGTGTTCAGTGTTCTGGATCGAGTGGTGACCGACGTTTATGCTCTGTCATCGCTGCGGTTCTCTGCAGGAGCTGCGGGCAGGCCAGGGAGCACTGATCTGCAGCCCCAGGCTTTGTGCTGCAATCCTGCATGCCCAAGCACGGTGGGTTCAGGTGTCGATGGAGCGGGAAACAGCATTTCCCAGCCTCATGTAATTTTGGACATCACAACACAGAGCTCAGGACAGCAGAACACAGGCCTCACTGTTTCTGCTGTAAGTTCGTGGGTTTTTTTCTTCTCAGCTTATCTGTCTTATCTGCTTGACATGATACTTGTACTTAGATTTCAAACGTGGGAGGCAGCTGTTATGTACTACATCATGTTCTAGCAGTGCTGCAATATCAGAAATCACTGTTCCATCTTTGGCTGGACCTTTATCTTTTCTTCCGCAGAGCCATAGCCCTGCCCCTCAGCAGCAAACTGGGTGTGAGAGACAAGCAGAGACCAAAAGCTCAGCCCAACCCTGTGCTTGAAACATTCTACACTACGCGCTGCAAGAACCCTAAAGAGGTGAGTCTTCCCTTCCTTCACTGTCCTCTGGATTTAGCGCTTGTGTCTTCAGCCAAATAAAATCACATTTGGAATGCTAAAGTTGGGTAATGCCCCTTGTACTTGGAAGCTCCACAAAGCAGGAGGAACCACTGTAGCATGGACCACCAGCCACAGAGATCATTCTGCAAATGCCACCGGCTGTTCTGCTTCTGAAGATGTGACAGCAGCTGCTTTCTGTAGGTGGCATTCAGAGCACTTCAATCCCAAACTTCTACAGACGGGAAACTGTTCTCCCAAAGGAAATAATGACAAATCGTATTCCCTCTTGTGTTTGCTTTGTACACGGCACAAACTGGAACATGGGAGGCTCTGTCTGAAAATCAGGAAATGCTTTCTTTCTGTGAGGGTGTCCAGGCACTGGAACAGGTTGCCCAGAGAGGCTGAAGAATCTCCATCCTTGGAGATATTCAGAAGACATGGTCCTGGGCAACCAGCTCTGGATAGTTCTGTTTGATCATTGAGGTTGGACATCCAGAGGTCCCTTCCAACCCAGCCATTCTGTGGTGGCTTCTTTTCATATCCTCGCAAATCCCTGTCACGTCAGCGGTCCTGAACTCCCCCGTTGCTTGTCCTCGCAGCTCAGCAGGTGTGGGTTGCTCGGTGCTGCTGCTTCTGGGGTGAGTCGTTCTGTTGTGCAATCTATGGGTTTGAGATTGGCCCTTCAGGAAGCCAAGTGAAGTCGTGTCCATCATCAAGAGATTGTAAGGAGTGTCAGCAAGCTGCCAACACAAATGGTGGGTAGTTTTCCCATGAGTGATCTTGAAGAGCTTGGCAGGATAAGCCAGGGTTATAACAGCTGCCGCTGAGAGAAGCAGCATTGGCAGGATTGCGAATTGTCAGGCAGTATTAGGATTGAAGCTTGTCAGTGGAGTCCCTGGATGTGGCCCCTGTGGCGGGGAAAGGAGTCAGATGTCCTTTCAGCTCCTTTTTGCAGGCGTCCTTGACCTGCAGCAATGGCTTTTAACCCTTAGCTAGGGTGTGCGAGCACAGGGCTGGGGTTCCAGCCCCGAGCCGCAGTCCTGGCGCAAACACATTGCTGTCTTGACGAGGCTGTTGCAGCACGGTTCACACGGCAGTGGGGCACATGGACCCCCAGGATGTTCAGTACCAGGTTAAAAGTAAAAGAATGGAGGCCAAAATAAAAATGCAGGGATTCATCTGGGTCACGCAGCCCGCCGTTCTGCACAGCAGGGTTCTCAGGAATAGTTGCTTATGTGGTTGTCCCTGACCATCCTCTTGCCTGTTTATGTTTCTCAGTAGAATCACAGTGTCCTGAGTTGGAAGGACCCACAGATCATGGAGTCCAACTGCTGTCCCTGCACAGGACCTCCTACAGGTCACCCCGTGTGTCTGGGGACGTTGTCCAGTCTCTTCTTGAACACTGTCAGGTTGGGCCGTGACCCCTCCCTGGGAGCCTGTTCAGTGTGCAGCACCTCTGGGTGAAGAACCTTTTCCTGATGTCCCACTGACCCTCCCTGGCACATCTGCTGCCGTTCCCTGGGCTCTGTCACTGCTCACCAAACTCCTGTCGCAGAGGTTTAACCCAAGGCCTGGCTTTGGAGCAGGTTTTCCCCACCTGCATCCACATTGCACTGGGTGGCACTTTTGGGGGCACTTTTATCTCAGCAAATCTGTGTTACCGGAGCTCATCCTCACCACGAGACCCCTGAGAGCGGCAGGACGTGGAGCAAGGACAGAGCTGCTGCCTCGCTCTCCGTTCACTGGTTACACTTCAGGCAGCCTTGCAGCTTCTTCCCTCTCCCATGAGCTCTCACACAGCAGCTTTTCCTTGTCCAACGCACAGTGAGATTTTACTGTTCGCAGCATCCTTCTCTTTGGGAGGAATTCCACATCGTGGAGCAACCGGAGATATAAATCAGTGTCTCCATTTGTCTCCACCACAAAAAGTCACTGAGTAAGAGTAGAAAGAAGCACGTCTGAAAATTGGTGATGGACACACTTTTGTACGACGTGCTTGGACTATGCGAGTCGCTCTCACATGATATCATTAATGCATTCTGTGAAAAACTATTATTTTACTTAAAATATAAAGCTATCCATGATGACACTTCCAGAGGGAATATAAAACATGACAATTTTTCACATCACATGCTGAACTCTTTAAGAGCTTAAGGACAAGGAGGAAGGTAATTGCAGGATTCCTGTGGGTAGTCTATTGAAAAAATACTTGTAACAGGTTTAGTACAACAGGAAGAATATCCAGTGAGAAAATGGTGTTGCCTCTGCTCACGGTGTCAGTCAGATTGTGGCCGGTAATACATCAGAATACTGAAAGGCAGGACAAGATTTGGTGCAGATCTTCAAAAGCTGTTGAAGCTGCAGCAAATATTTTTTGAAGTGACAGATTTAAGGGACTTTAAGTGATTCGACAACAAACTCCTGTGAGGAAACGAGCAGAGTTTGACAGTTGAAACTGGGGAAGTTAGTGTAAAAAATGTAAAGTTTCAATATTCAACACCAATCCAGTTGCTTACAGGGGGAAGGGAAAGATTTCCTACTATCCGAGGTCTTTAGGAATGGACAGCTTTCTGAAAGATGCCTTGGCCTGGACAGATTTGGGCTTCCCAGGAGCCTCCAGCTGGGCTCTGTGCTGGGTCAGACCAGCTGCCCCTTCTGATCTCCAAACCTGGCTCTGATCCCTCCTCCCTCCCCTCTTTTCCAGGGCGAGCTGATCGGTTTAGCCAAACAGAGCGACCTGCCCGTCAGGAAGGTGGAGAGATGGTTCCGGCGCCGCAGGAATGCAGACCGGCCCAGCCTGTCCAAGAAGTTCTGCGAGGCCTGGTGAGCAGGAGCACAAACCGTGAGCAATAGGGGCTGCTCACCAGAGCTGAGCTCAGTACATCCTGGTATCCACCCAGTGCAGAGAACGTCCCAGCTCAGTACATCCCAGTGTCCTCCCAGTGCAGAGAACATCCCAGCTCAGTACATCCCAGTGTGCTCCCAGTGCAGAGAACATCCCAGCTCAGTACATCCTGGTATCCACCCAGTGCAGAGAACGTCCCAGCTCAGTACATCCCAGTGTCCACCCAGTGCAGAGAACATCCCAGCTCAGTACATCCCAGTGCCCACCCAGTGCAGAAAACATCCCAGTTTGTTACATCCCAGTGTCCACCCAGTGCAGAGAGCATCCCAGTTCAATACATCCCAGTCTGCATCCACCCAGTACAGGGAGCATCCTGGGTCTTCCCTGCCCCACCTGCTTCTTCTGCAGTGCTCTACTGCTTCTCCATTACTGAAACACCCCTTGCTTTCCCCCTTTATTTTCTCTCCCAAGTCTCCTTTTTCTCCCGTCTCACCTTTATTCCTTACAGGGCCTCTGTTTCTGACTTGGTCAGGCTGACATGGAAACACAGTTGTGCCTGAAAATCTCCCTCCTGTTTTGCATCTTGCCGCTTTGCTGCTGTTTGGGTGCCTCCAGAATAATCAACCTTTCTGTTGCTTTCCCGTGACTTCTCTTTGCTTTGCTGACTCCTCCAGCCGCACCTTTTCTGCAGCTGCTCTGCACGCCGTTGCTTTCAGAAGCCGCAGGCAGCGCTGCGTTGTGCTCTGCTGACCGTTGGCTTCAGCATCCTGCGGGTCAAAACCCTTTTCTAGAGCCAGAAAAAGGCGCCGGTGTGAAAGCTCCTGTTTTCCAAAGAGCAAAACTCTGTGGAAACGACCTCGTGGAAATCCTCGGTGTTATGTGGAGACACAAAATAAACCTCACATCAGACCGTTCCATGAGTGTTAGTCCTGACTCACCGTTCCACACTACAGGAGGATTCCGCTGAGCTTGGTTGAAATGAGTGGCTGCTGCTTATTTGTTATGGAGGTTTTTGGGAATTAAAGGACTGGTTTAGACAGTTTTACTCCTTTAAAGATTCTCTGTGCTTTTATGATGGGGTGAAACCCCCTCATTCCTCACCATACGTGTGTATATTCAGTGTGACCTGCCCCTGTCCACCGAACTGGGCCAACAGCTCACATGTGCTTCCGTGTGGGTTTAATGTGGGTAAATCATTACTGAGACCAAACCTGGCAGTAATTAATTACTTTCCATGATCATGAATTTAGCGTGCCTGATCTGCAAAAGCCTGGGAGAGAGGTTGGCGCTGTTTGAGTCCCAGCCGTGCATCTGTCAGGGCTCAGAAGGTTTGGGATGGTGCTCTGGGTGATTTCAGTCAGCAGGATTCTTGTGTTCTCTGCCATCCCTAAAAGCAGAAGAGCTACTTCTGTTATGATCCAGGCAAACTTTGAACATATTAATGTACGTCTTTGCCTTAGTAGTGAGATTCTTTGAATGAATGTTATTGAAATGCTGAATTGCAGCTTGGTGGTTAATGAATGGGGTTCTAACTTCCTTTGTTTTGTTTCTTTGTAGCTGGAGGTTTCTGTTTTACATCACGGCGTTCTTCACTGGCCTGGCCGTCCTGTACGACGTGAGTACACAGGCAGTGCCACCTGCTGTTCCACCTGCTGGGACCTGCAAAGCTGGCAGGTTTTGTTGTCAAACGTGTCCTTTCTGACCTTCTCACAGAGCTTTTCCCACCGGCTTGGTGCGTGTCCTCTGCACAGCACGCGTATCAAACCACAGACGTCCTGGCCTGTGCTTGTTTTAAAAACTCCGGCTCAAAACCAAGAGGTTTCTTCTTCTTCTGGCAAAGCAGAAGAAAATTGAGATTGTGTGAAAATACATTTCGGGGGGGCAGGAGCTGGAACGCTGACCTGAGGTGGAAGCTGCAGGGCCTGTTTGTGTGTTGTAAAAACTCGACCTTCCTTTGGAGCATGGACTGCAATTTCATAACTGTATTTATTGATTTTCCTTACCCAAGGGGTGCTCCATGCGGGAAGAACTTTTGGGGACTTTAGTTGCCGTACGTCTGTGAAAGTTTCTGAGCTGCCAAGTTCTAAACTACCAGTTTGATTTGAAGTATGAACCAAGTCAGATATTCTCAGAGGTTCATCACTTAGGCTGCAGGGTGATCCTCACCAGTAGAGGAAAAAATATGTTCCTGACACACAAATTTCCAGCCTTCTTCCTACATTTTTCTCCAAACCACAGAGATTCGTAATGAAATAGTTGTAAGAATATTTGAAGATATTTAAAACCACTACCCCAGACTTGTAGAGGGCTGCAACAAGTTGGTAGAAATTGTCCCTGAGCGATTTGATTTGGAACTGTGCTGGACACCGTGCGAAATTCCAGTGCAATAGCCACAAATTGGCAGTGTCACAAGCAGCCGCAGGTTCCTGTAGCGGAAGTTTCTTGTCAAATTAATTCCAGACAGCGCAACCAGCTCTGCCTGCAATAAAACGCAACACGGTCTGTAGTGGTAACGAGCTAAAGGAGTGAGTTGATAAGAGAAGAATTCCTCTGGCATTCTCACATGCATGTTGCATTTCCTTTCCAGAAGCCTTGGCTTTGGGACCACAGAGAGTGCTGGACGGGATATCCACAACAGGTGAGTTATGCAAGAGGGAAAGCTGCTGGTTTAAATCATCGTCTTTCAATATCTTTTGAAAATCCGGTTATATTAGTGATGAAAGAGAGGGCACTGAATTAAATTTGGACCCACAAGCCCTAAGAATTCAAAGCCAGATCCTCACCAAGGGAAAGCATCTTTGTATCTGGTGTGATCTAAAGGCAGTAGAGGGTGAGTCAGGAAAGCAGGAGGAGGCTGCACCAATAAAGGGCAAGTGGGAGTTTGACCGGGTGAGCCAAGAGCCTGGAAAATGGGAACACTCCAGTCTGTTTAGTTTGTGGAGGAGACGCAGCCCAGAGAAGAACACGTTGCCTGAGGAGAAGCAGCAAAGACCTCAATGGAGTGCAGAACAGAGGACGTGCTCTGAGCGCCACGTGTTTAGCTGTACCGAAGAATCGTGGAATCCCAGGTTGGAAGGGACGGCTGTTACACAGCAGTTTTTACTACTTGTTAAATAAATTATCCCAGCTGATGGGCTCAGCTTTGGCAGATCTGTCTTGGAACCATCTGGACCTGGCTTGGTTGGGCACGGGGCAGCTTCTGGCACCTTCTCAGAGCAGCGGCCCTGCTACCAAAACCTGGCCGTGTAGACGCAACACGCACCTCCAACAGCTCTAACAAGCAGGAAAGGCCAGAACCGGAGCTGGTGATATCCTGCTGGCAAAGAGCAAGAAAGGGCAAGGACAGACCTGTGTGTGCAGGAACAAAGAATGGAGTAAATATAATTTCTACCAAACAGACCATGCCTTGTCCTACAGACAACAACAAAAGGAAAGCCAGTTATCCCAGATAATCTTATATTTGTGGACAAAAGTCCCTTCTGATCCAGACCTCCTGTTTGGATAACCTCTGGCAGATGTTAACATCCCCCAGCAGCACCAGTGCATCCAGCTGTGCTGCTTGTGGCCAGTCACTGGTGCTGTGAAGGAAAACAAACTAAAATCTGTGCAGGCCATAAATCAACACCTGGGGTAGAGAAAGCCCAGATAGATCGGGGTTTGGGAGCACCATGCTCTGTGATTCTTTGGAAGTGCTAGTTGCAAAGCTGCTTTAGTCATAGTAATTTTTTCTTATCAAACAGGTTGAGGTTTAAGAGGCCATATAGTGCCACAGCAGCAAAAAATTACTTGTTAAATAGCACATACCTTGCTGGGTGCATCTAAGCCTTTAGTTTTCCAGCTGTGAAACCCCAAAGAAATTACCCAGAACAATGCAGATTACT
This sequence comes from Patagioenas fasciata, assembly GCF_037038585.1. Lineage (NCBI taxonomy): Eukaryota > Metazoa > Chordata > Aves > Columbiformes > Columbidae > Patagioenas > Patagioenas fasciata. The sequence continues at coordinate 2,599,288 of NC_092546.1, read as the reverse complement.
TTTCACACTGGGATTCAGTGAGTGACCACATTGTTCACTTGAAGTGTTTCCCCGTGAAGTGTTGGTTTGGTTGGCTAATATTCTTTTGATGAGGAAGGAGCCTTCACTTCCAGCCCTTGCTCTGCTTGATCTGATGGTATTTCCCCATCTCTTCCCCTCTCACAGCCTCTCCAGCCCTCCCTGTTCTGGTACTACCTGCTGGAACTCTCCTTCTACTGGTCCCTGGTCTTCACACTGCCCTTCGATGTGAAAAGAAAGGTGAGTGGCAGCCTCGGGGAAGAGCCGTGTGAAACAGGACCCAAGGTGAACACTCAGGAGAGAGAGAGAGAGAGGCTGAGAGAGCTGGGGCTGTTTGGCTGGAGAAGCTGAGAGGGATCTGATCAATGTGATCAATGTCTCAAGATCATCGAGGTGAGGGCCCGGGGCTCTAACAGATACCAGGGGCGCTCTTCTCCTCTGTGTCTTTACAGGTTTATTTTAATCGTAGAGGCTTGGGGGGGTAGCAGGGTGTGCAGCCTTCTGCTTTTTAGTGTTTATCTGGAGCATCTTTGTGATGAGGAGAGACTGAGAGAACTGGGGTGTTGAGCTGGGGAAGAGAAGCTGAGAGGGATCTGATCAATGGATCAATATCTCAGGGTGGGTGTCAGAGGATGGACCAGACTCTGTTCAGTGGTGCCCAACGCCAGGGTGAGGGGCAGCGGGCACAGACTGGAACACAGGAGGCTCCATGTGAACACGAGCAGAAATTGTTTGCTGGGAGGTGCCAGAGCCTGGCCCAGGCTGCCCAGAGCGGGTGTGGAGTCTCCTTCTCTGAGCCATTCAAACCCCCTGGACCCACCTGTGTGATCTGCTCTGTGACCCTGGTGAGCAGGTGGGGCTGGGGATCTGCAGAGCTCCTGCAACCCAGCCAGGCGGGGATTCAGGAGAGTGATCCCTGACAGTCTGAGGTTTTGGGGGACTCTGTCCTTGCTGATCGCAGGAATTGCCATTCCCAGCCACGGGCTTCCCTCTCCTCTGGGAAGTGGAGAGCACAAAACGTGACACAGAAAGGTGCAAACTACTGCAATGTTCTCAATCCAAACTTCAAATCTAAACTTTAAAATTGCTCTTCTGAGACTCTTCTAGGCTTTTAGACAGGAAAAGAGATGATTCTCTGTCAGTTAAGCTGCCTGTGTCTCTAGTGCCTGTGCCCCAGCAGACAGTGCTGCGTGGTTGCACCAGCACACACGGGCATTGAGGCTGCAAATATGTTCTTACAAGCACAGTGTAGTTGTGAGTCTCCACCAGTGATCCTGAGGGTCTGCGATGATTGTGCAAACAGGCACAGGGGCACAGAGATGGATGTGGGCACCGCTTTGTGACAGAAAGAAAGCTTTGTGTTGAGTTTGTACTGAATCGCTGGCTCTTCTGTCATCTGATTTGCACCATCACGGGACCATTACTGGTGGAGGGAGAGAGCGTTCTTTGCTGTGAGATCCTCAGTTTGTACCATAAACTCTTCATTCCTGGGTCTCTTGGTTGTCTGCATTTCTGGAATGCGTTTGGTAAAAGAGTTATAAGGGTAAGACCTTATAGTGGGAGGTTTCTTAGTCATTGGGTAGAGAGCTTTCCTTGCTACCTGCAGGAAGCACACTTGAAACGGGCAGAAGGACGTTATGTGTTTTATTCTGTGCTGTATTGATGTATTTTATTCTCTGCTGTCCCCTTCAGGACTTCAAGGAGCAGATCGTCCATCACGCTGCAACCATCTTCCTCATCAGTTTCTCATACTGTGCCAATTACATCCGCATCGGGACGCTGGTGCTGGTGATTCACGATGCCTCCGATTGCTTCCTAGAGGTGAGTTCCACAGCGGACGTGCCAGGCAGAGCCTGGAGAGCAGCGCTGTTCTCCAGCCAAAGGGTGCATTTGATCTGGCTCAGCACGGGCCGTGCATTACGGTGTTTCACAGATAACTCAGGACTGATCAGACCCAGCCTAGAAGAGGCAGGATTACCCACACACAGATTGTCCTGTATCTGGCTCGTTAGCTCCCTGGAGCATGTGCAGATGCACGGTCTTGGCCTGCTGTTTTATTGTTCTTTCTCCTTCCAGCCAACTAAGATATTCAATTACATGAAGTGGAAAAAAACTTGCGACAGCCTCTTTATGATCTTCTCCGCTGTTTTCCTCATCAGCCGCCTGGTCGTTTTCCCCTACACGTGAGTCTGCTGCAGTCAAGGGAAATGGCAAAGCTGCCTTCTGAGAGGCAGCCTCATTCAGCTGGGGGCCGAATCTATAGCTGTAGCCTTTGCTTTTCGATCCTTGAGCGTGTGTCTGTGCCCTTTGCATGGGCTGCAGTGCCACGTGGCTGTTGCGCCTGCCTTGGGGTAAAGGAGGGTGGTTTGCCTTGGAGTTCCTAAAGTCCTGCAGTGCACTGCAGAGCAGCCCTCGCCCTGTGGCTCTGCCCCCACTTACTTCTGGTGGGGAACTGAGACCTGGCTCACATCTGTTTTATGTAAGGAGGAGGTGCATGATCTGAAACTTTCTGGGGCTTAATTACAGCTTTATTAATGTTTTCCCTCCGCTGCAATTCCCTCTCTTTTGCAGAGTGCTCTATAACACCTACTATTACTCCATGGAGATATTCCAACCCTTCTTCGGATACTACTTCGTGAATACTCTCCTGATCATTCTGCAGCTGCTCCATGTCTTCTGGTCCTGCTTGATTATTCGTATGGTCTACAAGTTCATCCTCCAGGGCACGGTATGGACCAGTTTGTTGTCCCCTGTGTGTGACATGGGGAGGGAGGGTCCACCCACAGTGCTTGGGAGCGCAGGGCTTCATCTGGGATGGATTCCTTCTTGCCCTAGTGAAATTAAACGTATATGTTTTTAACAGTGAGGTGAAAGGAAGACTCAATATTATTAGGGAAAGCTGGCAAAAAAAGAGTAAGTTTTTAAAGTCACTACAATGTTTGGCTCGCTTCTGATGCTTGTATTCAAGAAAAATGTGGATTGGAGTCCAGTGGAGATTTCCATGAACAAAGCGAGTGACATCTGAGTCATCCAGCACTTGGCCCAGTATGATTTTCAGTTGTAACAAAACTAAGAAATCGAGGCAGCAAAAGTCATCATGACTGGGGAGGCCGGTGCAAAAGTGCTCCCTTTATAGTGCAGGATTTTTAATTATGGTGTTATTGAGATCACAGAATCACAGAATGGCTGAGGATAGAAAGCACCTCTGTAACTCTTGTAACTCCATCTTCCTGGCTCAATCAATGTGACCTAGAGCAGGTTGCCCAGGACCACGTCCAGATGGCTTTTGAATATCTCACAAAAAATCTGTGTGCCCTGTGCCATGCTCGGTCACCCTCACAGTAAAAAACTGTTTCCTGGTGTTCAAAGGGAGCTTCTCGTGTTTCAGTTTGTGTCCGTTGCCCCTTGTCCTGTCACTGGGCACTGCTAAGAAGGCTCTGGCACTTTCCCAGCATCCCCTGAGCCTTCCCCTTCCCAGGCTGAACATCCCAGATCTCTCAGCTTTTCTCCAATGTGAGATGCTCCGGTTCCTCCATCATCTTTGCAGGACTCTGTCCAGTGTGTCCATGTCTGTCTTGTGCTGGGGAGCCCAGAACTGGACCCAGCACCCCCACTATGGCCTCACCAGCACCGAGCAGAGGGGAAGAATCCCTTGACCTGCTGCCAGCGCTCGTCCCGACACAGCCCAGGAGGGACAAGGGCACATTTCTGGCTCCTGTTCAACTGGGCATCTGCCAGGACCTCCAGGTTGTTCTCAGCGAAGCTGCTGAGCCCCCGGCACGTCCTGGCGCCTGCGGTTGTTCCTCCTCACACTCCCCTGGTGAATCTCACAGGGTTCCAGTTTGCCCAGTTCCCCAGCCTGTCCAGCTCTGATCCTGTGCCATATCAGCCACTCCTCCCAGCTTTGTCTCTTCAGCAAACTTGCTTTGAGTTCACTCTGCCCCAGCATCCAGATCATTTATATGTTTGTCTGGTTTGTCTTGCGGTGCTGCAGACGTCTCCAGAGCACATAGTTCTGTCTGAACCAGCTGTCCGGACTCTTTTCATAGCAATAGAGGCAAGCAGGCGTGTCCAAAGTGTGACCAGTTCAAAACTGCACCCTGGTAATGCTGCTCATCGCCACCAGTCACAGAGAACCCTGGATGAATGTTGGAGATGCAGCCCTGTGAGCTTCAGTGAAATGCATCCCACTCTTTCTGACCGTAGCCTGTAATATTTGCTGTGAGACCAAACAGCTGCTCAGCCTGAAATTCATCCCAAAATCAAAGACGTGACCTAGGGGCATTGGATCGGCCACATGCCGAGGACACAGTCCAGGAATAACAAGGCAGCGCCTGTGGGACGTGACCTCCTAGCCCAGGATCAGCTGCTTTATTAGCATCCAACTGGGGAATTCTGTCTTACAGGAACCGAGAACAAGAATTAAAGGCTCATCTTCATGCATATCGTCCCCGTTTTCTTTATCTGCCGTCCCTTGAGGTGGCAGAGAGCAAATTACTTGCAAATTAGGAAACAGAGACTTCACAGAGGAGAAAATGAAGATGCAACTGAAGACGCCCTTTTGTTGTTTTCCTAATCCAGTGTGGGCTGAATTAGCATTTCGGTTATTACAGTGCAAAAATGGTGAGGTAATAAACAGCCTTATTAGAAAGAAATGAACCAGCAGGGAGAAAAATACTGAAGCGTATCCAAAATTGTTCCTATTTTGTCTAAAAATCATCTGCCGCATTTGATGCAAAAAGATATTTGAGTTCTTTCCATATTGAGCAGTCAACGGCAAATAAAAGTCATCCTAACCAGATGGTTTCAATGGTAATTAGTAGCCCAAAGCAAGTATACAGGACATTCTCCCCATTTTGAGAGCCACGAAGTTCTCGTTCCAGTCAGAAGTTCACGTTCTTCTCATGGGATTTTCTGATCTCCGCGGTTTCCTCTCTGGCTACGGGATTATCTGTGTCACCTTCTCACGTGACGTCCCCTAATCCCCAGTGATCAGAACTCAGCCCAGATCCTGAAGTAAGAAGTTTCGTTCCCTGCTACATCGCAGTAACTCACACAGCTGGATGGTTCCTTTGGGAACCTCGTGGGTTTTAGGGCCTCGGCCACATTCCATGGCCATGAAGGGATAGACAGGAATATCAACTATTAGTATTTGTCCTTCTGCTGCAGAACAAGACTCTTGTGTAGTTCCTGAACAGCCAATTCCAACGACGTGAGGTACAGGTTGTTGACAGAAGATACAACAGCATCTCCTACCTGTCTTGTCAATGGAGGCAGTTTGAGTTCAGTGCGGGTTTGGGTTCTTGCAAGCCCTGTCTGCATTTGGGTGCAGTGATCTCCAGAAAGAGCATCGGACCAAACAGACTTTTTAATGGGATTCACGAGAATCCCAGAACAAGCAGAGTAAACGGAGACCACAGGTGTCCGTTCAGCATCTGACACAGCCCTGAGCACTTTCCAGAGCTCGGGTCGCAGATGGATTTGCTGCTTTCCCTCAGAACCCTCTTTCCAACAGAGAGTGTGACACCGTGAATATGTCCCCAATTTTGGCGTCTTTTATTGCAGAGTAGAAATAGCCTGAGAAGCCAGCAAGTGCTCGCCTGCTTTTCTAAACTATTGTTTTATCATGTTTTTTCTTCTTTGTCTTCCTTTAAGGCAATGAATTAAATATAAATATAAAATAGAGTGGGTTACAGATCTCTCAGTCAATAGCAAGAGGCAAAACCTGAACATAAGACTGAACGTAGTTGGAGTTGAGAGGCTTAGTGTTGAGTTCATTGGAAAGTGATGTTGTCAGACTGCCCCAAGTGCTCAACCTGCAACCCCCAGGCCACACGTGGGCAGAAGTTTGTCCCTTTTTGTCCCCGTTGGCAGATGTAAAAGAGCTTGATTAACTGCTTCCCCTCCCCATCCTTATTTTCAAGTAGTGAGGTGTTTCTCCTCGGTCTTACACAATTGTCCTGCAATTTGGTGCTACTTCCCAACCCGTACAGCAATTCCTGATGTTTGTCAGGGTCACAGCTGGGATTGCACTGAAATCAAAGAGATGGAGAGAATCTGTTTCCAAAGGTGATGTAAAGCCAAAGGGTGCTGAGGGGTCTGGAGCATCTTTGTGATGAGGAGAGACTGAGAGAACTGGGGTGTTGAGCTGGAGAAGAGAAGCTGAGAGGGATGTGATCAATGGATCAATATCTCAGGGTGGGTGTCAGGATGGACCAGACTCTGTTCAGTGGTGCCCAGCGCCAGGGTGAGGGGCAACGGGCACAGACTGGGACACAGGAGGCTCCATGTGAACATGAGCAGAAACTTGTTTGCTGGGAGGTGCCAGAGCCTGGCCCAGGCTGCCCAGAGCGGGTGTGGAGTCTCCTTCTCTGAGCCATTCAAACCCCCTGGACCCACCTGTGTGATCTGCTCTGTGACCCTGGTGAGCAGGTGGGGCTGGGGATCTGCAGAGCTCCTGCAACCCAGCCAGGCTGAGATGCTGTGACGTGGTGGAACCATGTGCCAAAGGCAGAGGCTGGGGCAGCAGATGGATGTTCAGCCTGGGGCTCAGCTGGCTCTGTGTTTGTATTGCTTCTCATTTCTGTTTTCCCATAGATGGAGAAGGACATGAGGAGCGACACCGAAGAAAGCGACAGGGATGAAGAAAGAGAAAAGATTAAGGAAAAGGAGAAGAACGGGATGGCGTATTTCAGCAATGTCACAAGCAACAATTACATCCAGCGCAACGGGTCTGAGCCGCTGAACAACAGAACCCATCTCAGCAACGGCCACGTCAAGGACCGGTAGCCACTGCTCACCTGCTGCGGGTCTGGGCTGCGACGGAGCCAGCCCACCGTCTTTAGAAACAGTTTTGCTCATTGTGTAGATAAAACGGAGTGCGTTTGCAGTATCATAGCTGAATTCCTGCTTCCTGTACACAGAAGTGTTCATAGTCGGTGATATTGGAAGGAAGTTTTTGGCCTTTCTTCAATAAAATCTTACTGTAGGTTGTAGCCTTGAAGTGGATAGAAAGGGATCAAAGTGGTTTGACTTGTATTAGACTGTACCATAGTTCCTGTTAAATGCGTTAATCTTGAAAAATACTTTAAAAAACAAATAAGTGGATAAACTCTGGCAGTGTCAAGTCTTAACCACCTAATGTTGTTTGATAGGAATCTGTTTAGCCTCGATCAGCCTCTGGAGGCCCCAGCCTGTTGCCACTAATGATTATGGCTGGTAAGTGTGACACTCAATACAGGGACACCTCTTTGGAGAAGACATACCCCATACCCTCAGAAAATTACAACTGAACATAGTGGAATGAAAGCTTTGGCAAGACATAGGAGAATATGTTTTCTTCTCAAAGGAGATGCTGCTCTGTGCCATGTCACAGTTTTGTAACGGTGTGGATCTCTGTCCCTTCTGTTGTCAGCATTATTGCCACAGAGGTGGGAGCTCCAAAGGCTGGAGAGAACCCACCCACCCAAATCAGAGCTGGAAGAGCTGGGAGATCCAGGCAGCTGTGCCTCAGGTGTCAGGTAATCCTTCAAACCTGCCTTGGAGGGAAGTGTGGTCAGAGGGAGGTGATGAGGAACTAGATAATCTAGAATACAGCAGTGATTAGTGCTCCTGTTTTCACCTGGTGTGATTGGCACAGTGGGAAACGGTTACAGAGTGAACTCGTGGCAAGAAGGGAGAACATTTCCTCTGTCCTCAGAGGAAAAAGGATCCAGAAGAGATCTGCTGAACCTTACGGAATATTGCTTTAACGTGGCCTTCGAACTCGAGGGCCTTTGCCTGGACGCATCAGGAATGGCAAGTTTAAAGCAGTAGTCCCTGAAGTTATGATGCAGTTCTGGTTCCGTTTGTCCACATGTCCTGTGTCTTACGTCCTGTCTTAGACTTTGGATGCTGTAATCCCTTAAGAGTTAAATTAGCGTGACACGTTCCTGTTCTACTGATCAGTTATTCTGTGAAATCAAAGCGTTGACAGAGTCGCTGTGGGGAGTGCAGGGACCCCCACTGCCAGGGCCGTGCGGACACTTCCCTGGTGGTGCCCAGCGAGGGCCAGCGCTAACTGGGAGGAACATGGACCAAGGAAATGCCTGATTTGAGGAGGTTGCGCACGTGTCTAAGATTTAAAAGGCAGGTGACGGTGTAGAAGGACCAGAGGATTTCCAGGGGTCCACTCGGGTGAGATGAGATGAGAGCTTTGATCTGAGCTGGTATGTGCTCATCTCAGGTTTCAGGCGAAACACTTCAGATCATTTCAGAGGGGCTGATCCCAGGGCAGTAACACGCTCTGGGATGACAGCATCTGCTCCAGCGTCCTTTAAATTCTTATTTACTGAAGACAGTTTGTCTCTGAAACCTGGAGCTAATTGGAGGTTTGGAGTGTACCTTCTGTATCCTGCCATGTGCCTTTAATCCGAGTGTGCAGCCTCGCTGCTCCTCTGCGGGTGACGTGTTCCGGAGTGATGGTTACATATAATTTTGTACTACTGAATGGAAACTTTCTTTATAAATTACTTTTGAAAGATTTGATTGTCTGGACTCTTTTCTACTTTAACTAGCAGGAGTAAAACTGGATTCATTGGAGTTTATAGGTGGATGTGTGATAAGGGAGACACGAATCGGTGCTGTTGCCAAGGCCAACGCACACGCAGCGCAGGGAGAGGATGTCACGTACCCAGGACACCCAGCCAGGACAGATCTGCAGCCGCCTGATTTGCCCCATAAGGTAAAGCTGCGTTCAGCCCTGGAACAAGGGACACTTGGGGACACCCCACACCAGACCCCAGGGCACGCCAGGTTGCTTGGTACCACCAGGGTGGTGAAAAGTCTGGGCCTGCAGCACTGGGGAGATGCTTTGGACTTGCAAGGGTAGGAAGAAAGAAATTAATGTCTATTTTTCTTTCTCATGATGTTTTCGGAGGGGAGGGAAGATCCCTGTTGTAGGAACACACCACCTCTCACCTGAGGAGCTGGATGCTTCCCAGTGACTGCAGAATGCAGACGCGTGTTGGTGCCTGCTGAATTTCTGCTGAATTTTGTCCCTCAGGGCTTTTTTGTTGCTCTGATGGCTGAGATAAGCTCATTAGGAGGCAAATCTGGTTCTTGTGAAAGAACTGAGAGAGCTGGGGCTGTTGAGCTGGAGAAGAGAAGCTGAGAGGGATCTGATCAATAGATCAATATCTCAGGGTGGGTGTCAGGATGGACCAGACTCTGTTCAGTGGTGCCCAACGCCAGGGTGAGGGGCAGTGGGCACAGACTGGGACACAGGAGGCTCCATGTGAACATGAGCAGAAACTTGTTTGCTGGGAGGTGCCAGAGCCTGGCCCAGGCTGCCCAGAGCGGGTGTGGAGTCTCCTTCTCTGAGCCATTCAAACCCCCTGGACCCACCTGTGTGATCTGCTCTGTGACCCTGGTGAGCAGGGCTGGGCTGGGGATCTACAGAGCTCCTGAAACCCAACGAGGTGGGGATGCTGTGCTGCATCGAGGATTCAGGAAAGCTGTTGATCTTGATTAAAAACAACTGAGTCCTGCTTTTGGCTGGGGGACTGAGTGTGACAATGGTGAGTTACTTGGGCACATCAACTGCCAGATTTCCTTTTCTTGCCATCAACTTGCAAAGGCTTGAAGCTCTGCTTGTAACCAGCCCCTTCCCCACATGGCTCCATCTTCTCCATGTCTGCTCCGGTGGCGGGAAGCTGGTGAGTGCTGTGATAGTATTTATTAATTCGGTGTATCAGCTCCCTCCACCCGCTCCATCCCAGCAGCGTCTCAGCCCCAGCACAGAGAAGCTGTTGTAGAAAACCCGCAGCAAGACGTGTCACTTGTCTGCTGGGACACCCAGCAGAGCAGATGGAGCCTCGGGCACCACAGGGTCGGTGGGACATGAGGAAAAGGTTCTTCACTCAGAGGTGCTGGACAGGCTCCCCAAGGAGGTGTCACGGCCCAACCTGACAGTGTTCAAGAAGAGACTGGACAACGTCCTCAGACACACGGGGTGACCTGTGGGGTGTCCTGTGCAGGGACAGCAGTTGGACTCCATGATCCTGTGGGTCCTTCCAGCTCAGGACATTCTGTGATTCCATGTGCATCCACCATATCTTTTCATTTAGACGTGTACACCCAAGGGAACATTTACGTGGACGCTTTGAAAGACGTTGCTTTTCTCATTCACACGTGCACAACAGGCACGATGCCGTGGGCAAGGGTGTCCCTAGGAACCAGCAAGGCCCTGTTCAAAAACCTGAAGTCATGTCTAAACAAGGGAAGTGGAAAGGACCGGTAACGTGGGCAGATTGACGTGAACGTGCAATAAAGCAGGCCGAGAAATATCTTGAGAAACAACTTGGAAGGTAATACCAAGCTCTGAAACATTGGAAAGATTGCAGGAATCATAGATAATCAAGGCAGATAGCAAGAACGTGGAGACAAGATCAGGCTAGAGCCAAAAATTTCAGCGAGCTGCCTACGTATGGCTTCGCGGCTTGGACAGTCAGAGCGTCCCACACCTGAGGTGCCATCCCAAGAGGATCGAGCTCAAGCTGATGGGTGAGAAGATGTGACACAGCAAACCTGGGCGCCTTCACTCCAGTGCTCAGAGGAAACTCATACTAGGAGGAGTCAAACTACCAACTGTGGAGGATCGGGGTTTGTTTCAGATCATCTTGTTATCAGAACAATTTAGTTCCGAGTGAGAATGTGAGGAGCTACGGCCAGCTGCAGTCTGACATCCAGACCGGTAGGAAGTGCAATAAATGATGGTAGAGAAAGTGTAAAAAATACATTTGTGGACACACATATGAACATAATATTATAGGAAAGAGGAAATTATGTCTCACTCTGCTGGGGTTGCCCCAGAGAGTCAGTGAGCAGGTGGAGAGGAGAGAACCTGCTGCCTGCTCAGCTTCGCAAAGGCATCCAGAGAGGTCCCTCGCCACAGACTTCAATAAATCCACCGCAGGTTCCCATGAGAGAACAACAGGGATTTCTTTCACAGCTGTGATCTCCAACCAAAACGATCATATGGATCTATGATTCTATGAGTTGTTGCGGGTGCCCCAAAAAGCAGGAGGGAAAGGCAGATGGCAAAACTGGCTGATAATGGAAGTTACTCGTGGTGATGGTGATAGAATCACAGAATCATTTTGGTTGGAAAAGAGCCTCAAGACCCTTGAGTCCAGTCGTTCCCCCACCCCCGGCACTGCCCCATGTCCTGAGAACCTCATGTCCGTCTGTCCAACCCTCCAGGGATGGTGACTCCAGCACTGCCCTGGGCAGCCTGTTCCAATGCCCCACAGCCCTTTGGGGAAGAAATTGTTCCCAGATCCAAACTCAACCTCCCCTGGCGCAACTTGAGGCCGTTTCCTCTGCTCCTGATGCAGGGCGACTGAGCAGCGGCAGGAGAGCTCATGGAACTGAGGGACTGAGTGAAGTCCACACAGGTGAAGTGGATTACGAAGGAATATGGAACACGCACACGAGATGGGCTCCTGAAGTGCTGAGCTGAGTGTTTGCCCTTCAGAATGGTTCCGGGGAGCAGTTTATCAACTTAGTGCTCGGTATATGTGATGGTTCAAAACACAAACAGGATTATGGGATGTTGCTGGGCAAGCTGGAGGAGCCAAAACTGAGACTGTCGGGACCCTGAGGGTGCCAGAAGATCTTCATGGCTGTGGCCAGTGTCACCTGGGACCTCCATCCGCACTCTCTGCAGGTGTCAGAGCTGATTAACGGGAGGGCTTTGCAGTCTGGGAAGGAAAACGAAAGAGGTGGCAAGAGAGAAGCCCCTGGTGTTATCGTCACCAGGTGGGGACTTGTTGTCTGTGCAGCAGTGTAACTGCAGCCACCTCCTCAACACCCACTGAGCTACTTCTGTGTACCAGGACATCTTATCCTGCCAGGCAGGTCAGAACAAGTGACGTTGTTCCCACTGATCTGAAGTCGTGGGATCGAGCGAGAGCGGGGAGTGTGATTGATGAGCTGTCAAGCTGGGAATCTCGACTGAGGAACGAGTTTTATGTCTTGCTGCTACTTGCACGCTGAGGCCCGAAGCCTCGTCTGTCCGTGCCCCCGTCCTCACCAGGATGGGGGTGTCGCAGCAGCTCTGGCACCACAAATAGCGACTGTCACCTGGAGCTGCCTGGGAAGACCTGAAGGACTCTGCAGAAACCACCACCTGCAGCTTTGGCACCTCTTGCTCTGCGTCCCTGCTGCCCTGTTCATGATGCACCTCTGAAAGGTGAGTGTGCTGCCACCAGCATCTCACAGGGTTGCTCCAGGCTAATCCTCACCTGCTTCCTGACCACTACAAGGTGTCCAGAGGACTGTCCCCTAGAATACTGACTGTCTCTGCTTTTTGTGGTATGTGGTATCCAAATACCACACAAATACAATGTGGTATTTGCCCTGCCCTCCCTCTCCTGTGCCTTTGGCGTAACCTGTCCCCACAGGTGTGAGAAGACAAGTCCACCCTCAGTCCCACCTCACCCGTGGGTCCCTCTGGAGAGAGTCCAAGTGGGACCTTGCAACACAAGCACCAAGAGCTCATAGATCCCGCTGAGGATTCCCATGACACACATTTGATGTATTATTTGACCCTTACAGTATTTTCCAACACCGAAGCAATGACTTTCCTGTCTCTCCCAGCTGGTCAAAGGACAGAGAAGCACAGAGCTTAAGAGTCAGAGCAGCCCTTTATTTCACAGCAGCCCTGAGGAGTTTTTGTACCATAACCACGCTGGCCGCTATTTCCAATAATGACCGTCCTGTAGACACCAAGGTGTCACTGGCTTTTGCTTCAAGCTGATTTGCCGGGTGGAATCAAAGTCACAAAGGAAGAGATCTATTTTCAAAGTTTAAACATTTCACGGACCAAATTTGACGCAATCCAACTCCCACCAGCAGTAGAGCAGATGACCTTTTCTTGGTTATGCTGGATCTGGCATCGCTTAGGCCCACGTGTCAAACCTTCGCACAGAGACACAGCCATGAATAGGAAGGGGACAAGGGAGCTTGTTCTCTATGACTTGGCACATGTCCAGGTAGGGATCGAACAGGACTACAACGGGGAGGGCACTGTTCCCCTTCCTCTGTCCAAGGAGGTAAATTCGTCCGTTCACAGTGCTGCACCCCATGAAGAACTTGTGGGTCAAGCATTCCTCATCCACCGGGGTCCATTCGTCTGTCTCCACGTCCAGTCGAAAAGCTCCCCCGCCGATGGTGTACAGAGCCCCGTTCAGTGACGTGATACAGAGATCATACCTGCGGGGGAAGATCAGAGTCAACTGAAAGATCTGGGCCCTGAAATATTCATAGAATCATTTTGGTTGGAAGAGACCCTAAAGATCATCGAGTCCAACCATAACCTGACTCTGGCACTAAACCTCGTCCCTGAGAACTTCGTCTATAGTCACTATGACCTTGGTCCTTATATCAAGAGAGAACCACGGGAGTGTTGGTGTGACGGGAGCTCTGCATTTCTCCAGCCCAACCTCTCCTTGACGCAGGACCAACACAAGAACATTTCGAAGAAAGGTGCCAGAAGATTCTTTCTTACCTTGGCAGCGGAGAGAACGAGATGACATCCCAGCTGTCCGTCTCTATGTTCAGCCTTTGCACTCCATCATAGACGTGTCCGTTTTCATCCAGGCCGCAGACCACGTAGATCCTGGTCCCCACGCTGACGGCATCTCCTCTCTCCACAGGCTGAGCCATGGGACTCATGCTCTCCCACTCCGAGTCCAGCAGCGCCATGCGCTCCACGGCCGGGACGATCCCGTCGTCCGTGCTCCCCCCGAGCACGTACAGGTACAGTCCCGCTCCCACCGCACAGTGGCTGTTGCGGGACTTCTTCATGGCCGGCCCCTCCAGCCAGCTGTTGTCCACACAGCTGTAGATGAGCACCCAGTCCACGCTGTACCACACAAACTCATCCCGGAAATATCCTCCTGTCACGAAAAGGAAACTTCCTGGAAAGACAGCAGAGAAAACACAGAATCACACAGAATCACAGCATGTCAGGGACTGGAAGGGACCTGGAAAGCTCATCCAGTGCAATCCCCCCATGGAGCAGGAACACCCAGCTGAGGTTCCACAGGAAGGGGTCCAGGCGGGTTTGAATGTCTGCAGAGAAGGAGACTCCACAACCTCCCTGGGCAGCCTGGGCCAGGCTCTGACACCCTCACCCCAAACAAGTTTCTTCTCATATTTAAGCGGAACCTCTTGTGTTCCAGTTTGAACCCAGTGCCCCTTGTCCTGTCACTGGTTGTCACCCAGAAGAGCCTGGCTCCATCCTCCTGACACTGCCCCTTTCCATATTGATCCCCAGGAATGAGTCCCCCCTCAGTCTCCTCTTCTCCAGCTCCAGAGCCCCAGCTCCCTCAGCCTTTCCTCACACGGGAGATGCTCCACTCCCTTCAGCATCTTGGTGGCTGCACTGGACTCTCTGCAGCAGTTCCCTGTCCTTCTGGAACTGAGGGGCCACAACTGGACACAAGATTCCAGGGGTGGTCTCCCCAGGGCAGAGCAGAGGGGCAGGAGAACCTCTCTGACCTACTGACCACCCCCTTCTAACCCACCCCAGGTACCATTGGCCTTCCTGGCCACAAGGGCCCAGTGCTGGCTCAGACAGCACTTACACGAAGGCTGAGAATTGCTCCTGAGAACTACAGTTCTCATTCCTCCCCAAGCTGTACAAATGAGGTACAAGACGAGCAGAGATAATTACTGCAGGACTTTACTCCTCATCTGCACAGTTAGGCTGGGCCTATGGGATGCAGTAAATCCTTCCAAGGCTGCTCCCACTCATGGACACACGTGGTTGGAAAGAACCTCTGGGCACCTCATGTCCCAACTGCTTCTTGAAATGGGAGTATCGCCAACACTAAACAAGGGAAGCCACAGTATTGTGCTGTCTTGGAAGTCTCCAAGCATGAGGCTTTCACGACATCCATGGGTAAGTTCAGCTTAACAGCAGCTATAAATCAGAAGTCACCACCTTTCAAAACCAACAGGAAAGGGAAGGCTGAAAAAATACGCTGCTTAAAGCAAAGTCATTAGACTCGCTGCTGATAAAGCTGATGTAAGTTCAATTGTTTCTGCTATGTGAAAAGCAATATTGAGCCTTGTCTAACATTCTCCCAAGACTAAGGAAAACAAAACTGTTCTTTGAACAAGTATGAACACAACTCCTGTATTTTGGTCTCTAAGCCTCAACTTCTGTTCTCGTTTGCTCACTCACACTTCTCTAGCAGTTACCTACGGCTGCCACCGCGTACTGCGTGAGGTTCCTGCGCTGCAGCGGAGAGCAAGCCTGCCAGCTCTCTGTTTTAGGTTGAAAGAGGAACAATTCTTGCTGTTCCTTGTCGTGCTTTCCTCCCAGGACGTACAAGGTGTCGTAGCTCCGGCCGGCACGAGGACACAGCTCCGTGTCCCGCCAGCTGGGCGGGGGACAGCTGTCTAACTTCTTTATGAGTCTGGAAAAGGTGTCCGTCTGTCCCGGGCGCTTGCTGCGCTTCACCAAGACATCCAGGAAGGACAAACTCAGAAAAGCGGCCCTGACTTCGCCCACCAAATCCAGAAAGTCCTCCTCTCTCGTTGCTGGGTCCTCCATTATCCACCTCATGATGCTGTCGAAAACCACATCTTCTCGCGAAACAAAGAGCTCGTCGCTTTTCAGGAGACACGCCAGCGTCTCTTTGGGTAGGGCCTTAAACTCCTCCTGGCACATCACGTCCCCCCAGTGCGTGAGAGCCACGTCCAGAGCAGCCCGGTACAGCCCCGCGGCGGCGAATCGCTGCGCATAGCCCAGCAGGCCCAGGCAGTTGGAAACGTGCAGCTCCCGCTCCAGAAACTTCTCGCACAGCAGCTTCACCCTCTCGAACTGAAGAAAATCAGCGGTTTCCAGCAAGCTGACCACGTTTTCTTGGCCTATCGGCACTCGAGCCGTGCGAGCGAACTCGAGCAGCGCCTGGAAAGGCACCACATCGACCCCTCTGATCACGATGTGGTGTTGGGAGCTCTCCCTCGCCCCCCCGAAAAACATGGCTCGGAAATAGGGGCTGTGCAGCGCGAGGACGCTGCGGCTGACCTGGAACAGTCTCTGTCCAACCTCAAGAACCGTGTCTGCAGCCACTTCTGTCTGAGGCCCCGGCTCCTCTGGTTCCTGCGCCGGCTCCATGCTCGAGACCGCCAGGCAGTTAAAATTAACTCAGCCCTTATGCGGCCTTTACTCACGGGAGGTCTCTGGAAACATTATCCCCCCAGCTGGGATAAATACAAGATAAGCCAGACTTGGCCTAAAAATAGAGGATGTTTTCTACCCTCCTGCTTCGCTCTTCAGTCCTTCCCGCTGCTGAAAGCAGAGCTGTACAACCAAAAAATGCAGATTTAATTGGCATTATCTTAGCTGGGTAAGGCCATGGTGAATTAGAGGATCCAGTGCAGTGCCTCAGGGGTCAGTGCTGGGGCTGTATTATTCAATATATTCATCAATGATTTGGATGAGGGAACAGAGTGACTGTCAGCAAGTTTGCTGGTGACACCAAGCTGGGAGGAGTGGTGACACTGGAAGCTGTGCTGCCATCAGAGACCTGGACAGGCTGGAGAGTTGAGCAGGGAAACATTTAATGAACTAGAACAAGTGTAGAGTCTTGAATGTGGGCAGGAACAACCCCAGGTTCCAGCATAAGTTGGGGAATGACCTATTAGAGAGCAGTGTAGGGGAAAGGGACCTGGGGGTCCTGGGGACAGCAGGGTGACCATGAGCCAGCACTGGGCCCGTGTGGCCAGGAAGCCAATGGTACCTGGGGTGGGTTAGAAGGGGGTTACACCTTCCTGTGGAACCTCAGCTGGGTGTTTCTGCTCCATGGGGGATTGCACTGGGTGAGCTTTCCAGGTCCCTTCCAACCCCTGACATTCTGGGATTCTGTGAAACAAGGAGTCCCTCTGAATGGTGTGATTGCCCAAAGAACAAGTTTTGGAGCGTTAGAAAACCAATGTAGGAAGGAACAAGACCACAGAGGCAGCTCTGCAAAGCACCTCCTGAAAAAATTTGCATTTACAACTGCGGAGAGCTGGGACAGCAGCTGTAAAGCGGTTTTTCAGACTAAAAACCAGACATTTACAAACAGATTCTTTTGTATTTATTCACTCAAAATTCCTCAATTCTTGCTATTTCTGCAGTATAAAAGAAATAAAAAATGTTCACTTACAAATCAAGTTATAACAAACAGAACCACATGTGGACAGCCACAATATAAAAATACGCAGTATTGCCAGGCGCTGCCTACAACCGAACATTAGGATCTTAAATATTCTTCCCCTAAAATTCCAAGTATCGAACAGACTCGTCCGTGAGGTTCACGTCACTCAGTCAAGGATCAGCCTAGAAGTCAGTCCAGTGTTTCTGTAGGAAATTGGGAGCCTTCTGATACACAAACCACAGCCCACGAGATCTGGAACAGCTGCTAGGAAAGATCTGCTCGGCTACGTGGCTTGAAAAGGTGACAAAGTCCTGTACAAGGCAAGAGATTTTCCTGCAAGAGAGACCGACCAGCAGGAAGACAACGCTTCCCAGGGGAGTACTGACATCTAAGAGGAAGAAAAACATGTTCTCATGTATTCAGGCTCTAGGTTAATTTAGATTTTGTTCATATATTTATAAATGTAAATAACATAACCAATGTTCAGGGCATTCTTTACTAATTTTACGTGGTTGTTTCAAAACTCACAAGATCAAGAGGGTCTCTGACAATTCCACGACAGTGTGTTCCCTCCCCTAACCAAGGTAGTTGCACATTTATTTGGGTAAAAGAAAACAGAGCTTACTTCTTCCACACCCCATCCTCTCCTCATACCCCTCACACACCCCATCCTCTCCTCATTTACAGAAAGCCACAAAAAGAAAAGTTGCCCATTGTTTCACACTAACAAACACATATACGAGCTCCTCCCCGCACCAGGAGGCTGCTCACGCACCGATCGTTTTCTCCAATGATTTGCACCCTTGAAGTCTTCAGAGACAATAAAAAAAATCAAGCATTAGCCGTCTTGCTGCTGAATGAAGGGGTTTGGAATGGCTTCCATTCCATCCTGCGGGCAAATGAGAACCACAGAAGTCCCTCTGCAGACCACCAGGCCCAGCTGACGCGTGTCTTCTGTTAGTTTGTACTGATCGTCCGGATCTGAAAAGCAGAGATCCACAGTTACCACGGCAAGATGAGGAAAAGAAACCAAACTCCATCAGCTTCAAAAGGGTGTTTTTCCAGGCGTCTGCATCCTTTTAAGGAACACGAGGACGATAGAAGCGATGCACCAGTGGTATGTGGTGTCTTCAAGACATTACTGATTCACTAATTGTCAAAGTAGCACATGCCACAGTGAGCAATGGAGAATTTGCTTTGTACAAAAAGCAGAACACATATTTTAAGGAAATCAAAGGCCCTTCCATTCATCTCAACCAAAAGAACAATACAAGTGATTAAAAAAGCTCCTGATCCCATTTCAAATGCCATTATAGCCAAACATTTTGGGATCCAGGTGAATCAGAAAAAGCCCCTGACTTCAGCGCTCCCAACCAGGCTGTGGGTGGGGACAGACAAACAGACAACAGCCAATTCTACCCCTCGGGAGGTCAACATATCCAATCAAAACGCATTATACTCATCTTTAAAAACTCCCTTCTAAGGGCGTTTACACTAAAGACAGTAAGATCCGGGTTCTCGTTGAGATGCTTCTCCCGCTTTGAGGAAACAAAGGGCACTGCCTGACCTGAAGGGAGACGCCACTTCATTCCAGCGTTAGAGGACAAGGGCCCCAAATGAGTCACAGAGGAGCTCAAGCAAGAACAACCAAGAATGTTCGAACACGGGGAAACATGCTTCATCCAACTTCTGGTACCTTATCCCTCTATTTACAACTTAGTTATCACAAACACGTCCCAGTTCGGATGATGTCAACATGCGATTTCTGGTTATTCACTCACTGAGCTGTGAGGTTTCTCTGAAGAAAATTAGTGTTGGGGAGAAAAATAAAATAAAAACAGCTTTACAGAGATAGCATACGACTTACCTCGCATGTATTCAATGGTACCGTCGAGCACAAGGTTCAGCAGAGGGTCAAATCCTTTCAAGACACCACTTGCTGTTGGAGACAACACACAACACAATGATCAGAGACCAAAGGCAGGTGAGGGGCACACTGGGTTCTGCAGCTCTGGTCCCTCCTCCGAGCGAGGAGGCCGGAGAGACCGACTGCATCCTCAGCAAAGTGCAAATACACAACAACCTGGTTTGCATTGTGCCAATTGAAACGTTCAGGTTTTCAGCCCATTTAGGGCATTTTAAGAATATTTCAGCATAAGAAATTAATTCAAGTCACACCACAAAAAACACCAAAACAATACCCTTAACAAAGGAGTATGGCAAAAATACACCAAGGCTGTAATATTCTGAAGTGTTTTCCACAGAAAACTCAACTTCTAACTGCCCTCCTAGAACTTCTCTTTAGCATCGGCACTGCCTGCGTAAGAAATCACTGCAGACGGACAAGCGTTTTGTCCTAAAATTGAACGTGACTCCACAAGACTGGTCCTAAATAAACTGCAAGAATACACAGAATGATCTTCCCGTTTGAAAAATACTTATTGATTACCAGCATTGCCGTCACCGCTAAGAGCCCAAATCAGAGGCTGATACAATCCCAGGTGTTGTATGAAGATCGTAAAGGAATTACCATCAATTTTTAGAAGAAAATCTCAACTAATGCAAGTTAGTGGAAAAACAACATAAGAGCCTCTGAAGTGATGAGGAACCATAGTGAAATATTGAAATAATCTATGAAATCCAAGTACATTGAGAACCTTAAGAGATGACAGGGGTGACAGATGCATTAATAACACCTATAAATGTTTCTTTGTGTTTTCTTGCAATGTGAAAAAACAGACAAAAGAAACAAGACAGTTGAAGATAACTAATACAGAAAGATGGAAGTTGCACAGATAGAACATAAAGGTAAAATGGAAAGGATAAAGGAGATAAGTCTCGCACCAGTAACAGTGAATAGTAACAAATAAAAGCTCCCGCTACTCATCGTGTTTCCTGGAAAGCAATGTGACCACACAGGAGACAAGAGGCGATGGGCAAAGAGCAGGGAAATATGTCAAAATGTCAAAAAAGCTTCATGCGGCGGAGGCACACGCCTCACCCACCCGCTCACCTTCTCTGCCACCCTGGAACTTCACCCGGATTGTTTTGTCGATGTATTTGGAGAGATCCAAAATACTCTCCTTCTTCTTCTTCTCCTTGTCCTGAGGGAGAGGAGCAGAGGTTATGTGAACTAGAAAGAACCTTTCCCTGCCCCCAGTTACATTTACAGAATCATAGAGTTATTTTGGTTGGAAAAGACCCTCAGGATCATCAAGCCAACCCATAACCCACTCTGTCCCTGCCCCATGTCCTGAGAACCTCATGTCCGTCTGTCCAGCCCTCCAGGGATGGTGACTCCAGCACTGCCCTGGGCAGCCTGTTCCAATGCCCCACAGCCCTTTGGGGAAGAAATTGTTCCCCAGATCCAACCTCAACCTCCCCTGGCGCAACTTGAGGCCGTTTCCTCTGCTCCTGGCGCTTGTTCCTGGGGAGCAGAGCCCGACCCCCCTGGCTCCAAGCTCCTTTCAGGCAGTTCAGAGATCAGAAGGTCTCCCCTCAGCTCCTGTTCTCCAGCTGAACCCCCAGGTCCCTCAGCCGCTCCCATCATACTTGTGCTCCTTCACAAGCCCCTATTAGAACATCCAGTTTTCCACTTTCCAGAGGCTTTTGTCCCATTCCAAAAGGGTAAACGCCTTCTCCCGCATTCCCAGCATTTAGTTTGCATCTCGGCTGAATTTCCTCCTCGCTTTGAATTCTGCATGAAGTCCCCACACATCACACTTGTGCTCCAGCTCCCTTCCCTTCTCTCAACTCACTCCAGCTCCCCAAGGGCTTTACTACAGCGAGGAGCCCATATACTCCATAACGCTTATGTTGTAACACGGCCACGGCAGCCGCCCCGCGGCAGCGCAGGATCCGGGCCGACAGGGCTGAGCGGGCACCGGGCGGCACCGCCGCCACAGCCCCCGGGGCAGCCGCTCGGGCGCGACCGCCGCCTCACAGGAGCCCGCGCCGCGCTCCTCACCGCCATCTTGCCCGCGCCGCCACCACCGCCGCTCGCCATTTCATTCGGCCGCTCACCAGAAGTGACGTTCGCACCGCGCCGAAGCTCATTTAGCGGCGCAGGAAGCGCGGGGCGGGACCTCCGGGGGCGGGTTGCTGGGTTACCCGGTGCAGGAAGGACCCGGCTCCGGCCCCCCTCGGAGACAAAGCGGGCGACGGCGCGGCGGGCCCGGGATGGCGGCGGAGCGGGGCCGGCCCCGCCTCTGGCTGCTCCTGTGTCTCCTGCCGCAGGTGAGGGGCTGGGAGCGACTGGGGCGGGGAAGCGCTGGGGGGATCGCGGGGAAAGCCGGACCCGGCGCTGCTGCCGGTGCCCGGCGGGCCTGTGCTCTCGCTCGGGCGGGGTTTCCCGAGCGGGGCCGAGCGCGCCCGGCGGTGCCGCAGCCCCGGGGCGGGAGGGGCTGGGGGGGCGCGGTCGTGGGGAGACCGACCCCGCTCAGCGGGGCTTATGTGTGTGGATATTTGAGTTTGTTTGGGTTTTTGATGAAGCCAGGCTCTTCTCGGTGACAACCAGTGACAGGACAAGGGGCAATGGGTTCAAACTGGAACACAGGAGGTTCCACTTAAATTTGAGAAGAAACTTGTTGGGGGTGAGGGTGTCAGAGCCTGGCCCAGGCTGCCCAGGGAGGTTGTGGAGTCTCCTTCTCTGCAGACATTCAAACCCGCCTGGACACCTTCCTGTGGAACCTCAGCTGGGTGTTCCTGCTCCATGGGGGGATTGCACTGGATGAGCTTTCCAGGGCCCTCCAACCCCTGACATTCTGGGATTCTGTGAGGGAGTCCAGCAGAGAGTGACAAAGATGCTGAGGGGTCTGGAGCATCTTTGTGATGAGGAGAGACTGGGAGAGCTGGGGCTGTTGAGCTGGAGACGGGAAGCTGAGAGGGATCTGATCAATGGGATCAGTGTCTCGTGGGGGGTGTCAAAGGATGGACCAGACTCTGTTCAGTGGTGCCCAACACCAGGGTATTTATTAGGTAATTTGGAGGGTATCATGTAGTCTGAAGTCTTATTGGTGTAACATTCTAACACAACAGTGTAATTTTTCCTCTCTTCCATACCTGTCGCCTTACTGATTCCTGCCAGTGATCTTTAGTTACACAGTGACCTGGTTGCCAGTTTACTTCTTTGTTATTCCTGCATCATCTCTTCCTTATTCCCCATGCACCCTGTCCCATTTTGGCATCTCTGTTAATGCTTCAAGTGGCTGGTAAACGTCAGAGTGGGTCAGGGACTGGCGTGGGGTCAGTTTGATCTGTCGGTTTGGAGAAAGCGAGCACATCAGTGTGGAGGGACCATCCACTGGTGGATGCTTCGCTCTGTAAGTTACTCACTCGGTGTGCTTGTGCAGCAGAACAGTGTTAACGCGCTTGAGCAAGCTCGGAGCGGGCTGGCCTGCGCTGGAACAGCCCTGCTGCAGCAGCAGTCTGAATTACTGTGTGCTGCTCATATGTTTCTGTTAGCCAGGCTGGCTTGTGCAAAATTTGTTTGAATACCTTGTATCTGAAATACTTCTGCATCTCCTGTCGGTGTGGTTTTGGGTGGTACATCATCATCCTCGGCTCCAGGTGGAGCAGGGTGCTCTGGTGCACGCGTATGACCAGGGACTGAGGGATGTTTCCCACCTTGAGATAGGATGAGAAGATTCTTTTTTAGTAGTGGCCACGGTTGTTTCTAAACTCTGATATATACAGGGAGCGGGAACAGCTCGGCTAGTGAAGCACGGCTTCGAGTTCTCATCTGGAACCTGGTTGTGATCTTCTAGATCCAAGTACAGTCTGCACTCAGAACTTGGTGTGGTGTTGGAGTCCTTGCTTTTCATTTAACTTTCGTTCTGGCCATTCCTTCCTGGCATTGCTGTCTCTCGCTTGTCCTGAACTACAGCAGATGAGCCTTTGAATATATTATAGTGACATGATCTTGTTGGATTTGGTCTTCACTATAGTAGCTTTCAGCAGAATATTGAACTGAGGTGATGGTTTCTGTGTTTAAAATCGGAGCATTCTGTAATATGATGTGGTCAGACAGCGTGAAGAGACTGAAATTCTGGATTATGGTGGTGCTTGACAATTTAGTCTCATGGAGTTGTTGCACTGTGAATTTGAAGCTCTCTCCGCTGTGCAGTGCTTTTTGAAGGGGAGTTTCTTTGTGTGCAAATTTGCTGTTCCGCCCTTTTGGTCTCCAAACTGATCAGTGCAGTTCGTGGGGAGACAACACACCCCAGGTAAACCTTTCGGAGATTCAGGTGGCCAGATCAGCTGGTACAGAGCTAATGAAAGGGGCAAGAATTGGAGCATCCAGGTGAGTTTGGGGACAGGCCGGGAGGGACAAACAAGAAGGAGCAACCAGGTGGGCTTTTTGAACTGTGGGTGAGCTGAATTCCTCTTCTCCAGCCTTCTTCCATTGTTTAACTTGCAAGCCCCAGTACTCGTTTCTGAGCTGCATTCATTCTCCAACATGACAGGAAAAAAACCAAACTCACTCAGCAAAAAAATGGGCAGCGTTCTGCTCTTCTAGTGCATTAAATATACCGTGCAAGTGTCTGCTGAGGTTCAGGGCAAACTAGCGTGTTCTCCTCATGCCACAAAGGATTAGATGGGCTCAGTTGCCCTAAAACTTTACACTTCTATGAAAACCTTTTCCTTGTTTTGCAGCTTTATATAAAATACCTGGCTTTGTGTTAATCATACAGGATAAAGCTGTGATTCTCGCAGATTTGCAGCTTTGCTTGTGACATGGCACTGGTGTTGAACATGGGTGCCTGGCTGGTAACAGTGTTTAAATACAAATAATCCTTATTCATATACAGAAAATAGATAATTCACTACTTAACTAGGAGAAGTTACTTCTGCTGTTTGAGGCAAGGAAGCCCATCCCTATTGCACTTTGTTATGGTGCTTACTAAATCATATGTACTGTAAGAAGCGAGTATCATAAACCACCTTATTGTCACAACGACTGTTTTTCTGTCGGTGTTTGAAAAAGGCTGGTCTGGGTATCCAGACACTTGAAAAAAGAGCCCTTGGGGCTGTAGGAACATTGTGTAGGAGATTATGACTCCTCATGGGTTAATCTAGGACACCAAGTCATCTCGAGGAATAAGAACCATCCCAAGTGCTGCCACCATCCCAGCGCATCAGCTGCTTTGAACCGGCTCGTGTTGTTTGATACCTCGTGGCACAAATGAAAACACGCTGGAAGCATTCAAGCCCTGTGGTACCGAAACAAGGAACCCCGATGGCTCTGCTGAGGTGGGAGGATAGGCACAGATTTGTGGCTGTTAACAGACTCCAGAGCTGATTCAGAGTGATCATTGCTTTGTAAAATGTCCGTGAATCCTTGTTCCCCACGGACTCCATTCTCCATGGACTTTCTAAAACTCTCTGCAACCCCTTCTGCTTTTAGCCCTGCTCATATTCCTTTTAATTCCTCTCATCGTTGATTTTTACTTGGCTCTTGGCACAGGAAAGCACAGAGCTTCTCGAATGTTTACAGCACTTCGCATTAAGAACCTTTTATTCCCTTAATATTTCTTTCAAGAAGATCCATTAAGTTGCTCAGAAAGCACGATTGTGTAGATTGTGTATTAGCGTCTTTGCTGTGCCGTTTGGGTTTATTACTGACTTCCAGTAACGTTATCTAAATGGAAACATAGCAGCACACCCTGCGCTTGTTCTCTTGCTTTAAAGATGTGTAGTTTAGATCTTGTCAGTGTAAAACTTTTAACCATACAGGTCAGTTGTTTCTATATATGCATAAAGCTGTTCAGTTACAGGTCACCAGCTCCTGCAAAACTACCTGAAGATTTGGGAAGTAGTTGGATGTAATATTCAAAACCGAGCTGCTCAGTGTTGGTTTGTTGTGTTTTGGGGTGTTTTATTATTATTTTTTAAAAAATATTTATTTTAAGCCCAGTCGGATCCGGTACCAATAAGCAGGAAACACTTTTGTTCTTGTCTTTTCTCTGTGTCTGCATTGGGACCTCTGTGACTTGTTACTCTTGAAAGTAAAATTCAAGGTAATAACAATGGATTATTTTTCCATACTTCTTCCATTTGCTGAAGGGGTTTTAGGTGTTATGGTCGGATAGCCGAGATACGAGTTTAAAAGTCCACCATGGCAAAATAGTTGGAGTTTTTTTGCTAAACACATTTTTTCCTCACCACATGTGCACCACAGTATCTCCCTTCCACAAGTATTTGTATCTTGTAGACTTGCAAGTGACTTTAATTTGCACTGAAACAAACGGTGTAACCAGCCCAGCACACTCAGGACAAATCTCATCAATTTTAGGGTGCTGAATTAACACTAATATTATAAAAAAAGGAAAAAGTTATCATAGACCAATTATATACAAAAGAGCTAAATATAAAAATCTGTACCTCCTGTATATTTTTAATTGATGTTTCTTTGCTGCTGTGCAGTAGAATGGCAGCATTCATCCTCCAGGCAGCGTGGACATCAGTTGTTTAAAGGATGGTTCTTTGAAGTGTTTCAAAGAGCATCTTTTTACCATGAGTCTCCCCTATGGGTTCGGGGTCATTTCTGTGGTTTAAGGTTGGAGATACAGAGGGAGAAATGAGAACGGCAGATTCTTTTAGTGGGTCTTTGAACAAATGTGTTAAGATGCACCTTTGTTGCTGCCTCCGGTCTTCTTTAGTACCTCAGCTGCTCCCTGGAGGAACAAATGTTTAAGGTGTATTTGTAACTATGCAATTACCAAATCATTAATCTGTTTAGGCTGTGAATATTAAACTAGACGTTGACAGATGAGTCTGTCACAACTTTCTAATTCAGTAGCATTGATGCTTAGGGATATTGCATTGTGTTTCTCTCCAGTACAAGGTTTCGTCAGGTCTGATTGGCACAAAGGTCTTTGCTTGGGGAAAGCTGAATCTGAGCAGTTAAACATGTGTTCAGTCAATAGCTTCAGTTGTGGTTGAGGGTGCTGAGAGGAGGAAAAATGGGGAAGGAGGAGTTGGGTCCGTGGGTAGAGGACAGCAGGACATGAAGGGGGGTGGTAGGAAGATAAGATAGTTGGGTTGGGTTTTGTTGTTTGTTTGGGGTTTTTTTTTGGGTTTGATTCTTTCCTGAGGCTGCTCCTATGGGTGAACTGATGGTCTCTGCTCGTCCTGTGTCCCGGAGTCACTGAAGAATGGGCAGAATGAGTGGGCAGCATCCACCAGAACCCAAATGCACAACCAGTTAAGGCCGGATCAGTTATTGCATGTGTTCAGATATTATCTTTTTAAAGCAGATCTCAAAGTGCTGAGTGCTGGTAAGGATTCTTGAGAGTTCTCAGTTAAAAGCCCATAAAATGAGATACCTCCCTGTACAAAAGCAAGCAAATGGTCTTGGAATACAGACATTATAATAGCAAGAATCCAGTTATATTAACAATGTTTGGTTTTCCTGAGCACTGGATTCCAAAATCACTGAGCTAAAATAGTATTTTATGTAGTTATATAGTTTATGTAGTATTATAAATGCTACATTTAATATGGGGTCAGTTTTTTCCTATCTAATAGCTCATGTATAATTGGCATTTGCTCTCAGCATCATCTTTTTATAGTCGGTTGCCAGACAGCGCTACCGAGACAGTGAAGTTGCTCAGTAAGATCCTGTGAGGCTCTGAAGCAGTAATTAAAGTATAACAAGATGCTCCTTCAAAAAGAACCATAGGTCTGGATCCGTATAATCAAATTTTAAAGGAAAAAAAATATATATATATATATGAGGAATTAGTGGAGATGGTGCCTGCAACCCCGTTGGTGCTGCCCTGTAGAGCATGAAAGTGTCCTATAGAAATTAATGGTGACTTGGATGATGTTGTAATGAAATTCTGTGTGTCTTGTTGTTCCAGCAAGGAGGAGACCCCCCTGTCAGAGAGCAGCAACGCTAGGGACCCCTTTGTTGCTTAGAAATAAGGAGGATTTATATCAGAACCCTTAGACTGCAAGAACAGCAGAGCCCGTGATACACTTCGTGTTTCTTCAACCGTTTCTGAGGGCAGGGAGGATTTACAGCTATTTCAGTTCAGTTAATGAGAGACTGAAGTCAGCACTGATTAAGTAAAACCATCACTAGCAGCACATGCTTCCACGGTTGCGTTGTATTCCTTGGTGTGCAAGCAGACACCGGGGTCAACTCCACCAAAATATTGACATTTGCAGGTTCTGTGGATGGTGTTGTAGCATTGCTGGTGTGGCTTTTTGGCTGGAAGATGAGGAGTATATCTGGTACTCACAAAATTGTGTCGCTATACGGAGGGAAGGAAGTGAGAAAATATGTAAAAGAACAGAGCTTGTCATGAAGAACGAGAAGATTGTGAATAACTCTGTAATAGGTGTTTGCTTGTGATGAGCTGTCACCCTGTGCTGGCCCCTTGGTCTTTCAGTGTTCTTGGAAAATGGCCTGATACAGTCTGACATAACCAGAATAATGAGGAAATGACGATATTTGCTATGTATTGCTGTTTTGCAGGGATGGGAAGCTGAAAATACCTGTGTTAAAAAGAGAACTTCTAGTGGCTAGGTGTGGTTAGAATGCTTACCCGAATCAACGGACTACAGACAGCGTATCGCAGTCGAGAAGATGCCTTAAACTGGTGTAATTACTGCAGAAGCAAATGTGCTTAATGTATCCAAAGCCTCTATTTGAAGTATGATGGAAATAATAAAAAATTCCGCCGTACTCCCTGCATAGATATTGAAACATGGTAGAATCCTTTTGTTTTTCTTTACAATACAAAGCAGACAAGTCACCAGCAAGTTACACCTCTCACTTCAGCGATTTCCTGTGACCTAAAATTCCTGTGGTAACATATTTGTTGTGTTTTCAGGTGTGCTGTGAGTACGGGATGGTGCACGTCCTGCCGGAGAAGGGGAGCAGCAAAGGAAAGGACTATTGTATCCTCTTCAACTCCCAGTGGGCCCATTTGCCGCACGATCTGGGTAAAGCTGTAAGTACCTGGCCAAGCAATGGCAGAAGAATGTATTGAAAATTACGAGGAAACTCCTGATTTCTAGCTTGGATGAGCAGAATTTGAAGCAGCTACTTTGTTTGCTCTACATAGAAAATATTTTTCTCTGTTAAGATCACCCGCTGTGGTGGGAATATTCCTTTCCAAGCAGCATGCAGAGGGAATAACTATTTGTGGTTCAAACCAAAACCCGTCCTTCTGTACAGCATGAAAATGGCGCTTAACATTGCAGAATCCCGGAATGTCAGGGGTTGGAAGGGACCTGGAAAGCTCATCCAGTGCAATCCCCCCATGGAGCAGGAACACCCAGCTGAGGTTCCACAGGAAGGGGTCCAGGTGGTTGGAAAGGAGTTTTTCGATGCTACAAAAAGATGTACCACATGGCCTTGCTATAAAATATGCTGAACTGTGACCTTTAGTTCTTTCTCAGCTACTAATTGTGGACTGACACTCTGTTCATTTCGTTCATCGCATTCCTTAATCTACCAGCTGAGTGCTACACAGAATTATGAATGTTGCTTATCAGTGTGTAATCAAGTCTTAATTACCCATGGTGGGTTTATTGCAACTGCAGATCACCTAGATAATCCAGCTCAGATCCTGCAGCTGCCTTTGCCTCGTAAAAATTCACCGGGGACATATTGAAGTAGCTCTGCAGGAGCCAATGTAGTCCAGAAAAACTTGCACTGAACTGAAGCGTTGAACAGATTCTGCTCTCACTGTGAAACCTGCGTTCAGTTTTGGGTCCCTCATTGTAAGGACATTGAGGGACCAGAGAGAGTGAAGAGAAGGGAACAGAGCTGGTGAGGGGCTGGAGCACAAGTGTGATGGGAGCAGCTGAGGGACCTGGGGGTTCAGCTGGAGAACAGGAGCTGAGGGGAGACCTTCTGATCTCTGAACTGCCTGAAAGGAGCTTGGAGCCAGGGGGGTCGGGCTCTGCTCCCCAGGAACAAGCGCCAGGAGCAGAGGAAACGGCCTCAAGTTGCACCAGGGGAGGTTGAGGTTGGATCTGGGGAACAATTTCTTCCCCAAAGGGCTGTGGGGCATTGGAACAGGCTGCCCAGGGCAGTGCTGGAGTCACTGTCCTGGAGGGGTTTAAGAGGCATTTAGATGAGGTTCTCAGGGACACGGTTTAGTGCCAGAGTTGGGTTATGGTTGGACTCGATGCTCCTGAGGGTCTCTTCCAGCTGAAATGATTCTCTGATTCCCCAGAGTGATGGGGCTGCCTGTGCTGTATCCCTTGGCTCACCGTTTCCTTTCTCACCTCTCCCTCTGCCTCTCCCTTTCTTCACATTTTTGGTCCTTCTCCTTCCCTCCAATATTCCAGCCATTCAGTTTATTGACTGAGGGGATACAGTGCACCAACCTGACCTCACTTGGTGTTTGTGTTCTGCTCCGTTAGAGCTGATAAGCTTTCCTGAAACCTGGACAACCAGGAAGTGTGTGTGGAGACATTTTCCTGTCTCTGAAGTAGGAGACAGATTGGAGACAGCAGTTTTCAGAATAAACTCAGAGCTACTGGCAGCTTGACCCTCACCTTTCCCTCCTAAAACAGCAATCAGTATTTGGCATCGTATCACATACCTGTGGATTTCTAACACAAAGTGTTACATGTGTCAGCTTTTCAGGTTAAAACTTTACCCTGGCACTTCTCAAACCCCCAGCAAGAGTGGGGATGGGGCCTGCTCGTGTTAGCACAGCTCACACCAAGAATCTGTTATTTGGTAGATAACTGCACTTTTCAGGTGACTTTCAAATAGAACTGGGCAAAGATTTCGCAAGGAGCAATTTCTGCTGGTGTTATTTCTAAAACCTTGAAGTGTCTTTGTTCCTGTGCAAACATCCCAGAGCAGATGTCTTTGGGTCTCAGAAATTGGGGCAGGTCTGCAACATCTCTGAACCACAGGCAGTGAGAGAAGCAGCTTAGAATCCAATATCCGGGTGCTTAGGATGCGAAATCTCAGCCAACTGGGTATGGTCGGTTCTAAAATGGAAGTTTATTTTTATTGCCTATGCTTTTCTACTTGAACTCAGCCTGTGCTTGTGTTTCTTGCTGTTTATACCCCAAATCATCTGAGCCACCCCAGCAATGCTAATGCTTTGCTGTACTCCTACATCCCTTCAGAACAGACACAGTGCTGAAGAAAACATGCAAGTGTGGATCATAACCCAGATTTTATTACCAGCGGAATTCTGTACAACAGGTGAAGTGAGGCAGGACCCTGCGCAATAGGAAAAGCAGCAATGTTTCAGCTTTCCCGTTTCTCTGAGAATATTCTGTCACTCCATTACTTGAAAGTTCAAAATTACCCTTTAGAAACTGTGGTTTCTGCTCTTGACTTCTGATATCGTTTTATTTTACATGTATATATAAGTATTTAACTAATTTCTTTGTTTTCAGTCACTCCTACAACTGCAGGATCAAACAGCATCTGTTTTGTGTTCTCCTTCTGATGTACCTGATGGGGGGTTTAATAACCAAATCCCCATGGTGATGCGAGGGAATTGCACCTTCTATGAGAAAGTGAGGCTTGCGCAGATCAATGGGGCTCGTGGGCTGCTGATTGTCAGCAGAGAGAGGCTGGTGAGTCTTTCTGTCTTTATATATTGCTGATACTCCTCTGATGTTGGATATTGTTTTCAGTGCTCAGTGCTGGTATTTCATGCTCCTCTTTAAAATAAATTTATATATGCCTGTGTTTATGCGTGTACATACATTGTATCAATATGTGTAGAAATAATACATCTAAATGAAGGATTAATTAAACGAGAGCAGGTCTCATTGAAGTAGGAGGAGTGCTGCTTGGAGCCTGTGTAACATTCAAGTCAAGGGCTCAGAATTATCTTCTATCATGAAGTACTGGAATGGAAGGAGGAGGTTGGTTTCCTGACTCATCCTCCTGCCTTCAGTGAGATCCAGAGCACAGTGAATCGGGTGCTTTGGCTGGAACTGGAGCATCACCAGTGCCTGTTCTGGCAAATCAGCGGTTTTGAACACTGTAGTCCATCCTGGAGGCACACGGGTCCTAAACCCACGACCCTGGTGCTGCTTGAATCTTGGCTGCTGTGTTTTGCTGTTACAGTCTTTAGCAACTTGGCAGTACATTCTGACTTCCAGTTTTTGCTCCTTATGTTCCATTCTAAAAATTTTCCAAATGAACAGACACAGAACTTGCAACTTTAACTCTTTTGCAATAGAAATATTTGCAGAAATGAGTATAATCTTTCCTGGTCTGAACTGTCTTTCAGGTTCCTCCAGGGGGTAACAGGAGTCAATATGAAGAAATCGACATTCCTGTGGCTCTGCTCAGCTATACTGATATGTTAGATATTGGCAAGGTAAACTTGATACTAAATGCTTTGATTTGTATTGTCTGATTTAAACGAGTCGCTGTTCAACGCTATTTGAAGTCCATCTTAAAAGCTTTGAATCTGTAGAGAGTTATACTCATGAAAATTGCATTATGTGTTGAAAAAAACCTGCAGCTCTCTTAGGAGGGTATTTATCATCCTCAGAATAAAATCAGAATGGAGCTTGGTGCTGGAAATAAATGTTGCTAATAGATTGTTCTCAAGTATTTCTAATAAAGCTTGATCCTGAGGTTGCTTAGTGAAAACTAAATAACTGAAGCTTTGCTGGAGTGGCTTTTTGGAAGTTCTTCATAGCTGGTGCTTGCCCCTGCAGAGTTTTGGCAGCTCGGTGAAGGGCGCGATGTACGCACCGAACGAGCCCGTGCTGGACTATAACATGGTGATTATATTTGTCATGGCTGTGGGGACCGTTGCGATTGGAGGCTACTGGGCAGGAAGCAGAGATGTGAAAAAGTGAGTAATTTTTAGTATTTTGCCTTGTCAAAAAGCCAAATATTTGAAAAGCTCTGAAGGAAAACTGGATAGTAACGAGCTTCTTGTTTGGGCTTTTGCAAAAATTCACCATCAAAATATTTTATAAAAATTGTTTCGATTAGTATAGTGCAAAACAAACCGATTTGATGGTTAATGTCCCTGTGTTTATCATGAATCTTTTATTGAAATGTTATGGCGGGTAAGTGGAGTTGGAGGGCAGGGGTCATCTGTGCCACACTTATTTCTAACGTTTTTACTTTATATATACAATCCGACTTCAGGATTTCTTCTGAAGTCAGCAAATTATTCTGTAGTAGTTTTCAGGATTCTGTTGAGTTCTTAGTGGATGAAAAATAGTACCCTTGATAAATTAACACAGCAATTACTGGTTTATGCATTGTGTCCCATCTGATGTTTATATATCCATGTAAAACGTGGAGTTCGCTGACCCGAGTGGAAATCGCTGCAGACATCGGTGTCGTGTCATGTTTCCAACCCCGTGTAGTTCTCGCTGGAGATTCGGTGCCCTTTAATGTTTCCTTGCAGAAGGAACGGACTGATTTTTACCCTGTTCCTCTTTCAGGCGGTACATGAAGCACAAACGTGATGACGGGGCAGAGAAACATGATGATGAAACGGTTGATGTGACTCCAATCATGATCTGCGTGTTCGTGGTGATGTGCTGCTCCATGCTGGTCCTCCTTTATTTCTTCTATGACCACTTAGGTACTTTCCAAGTTGGATTTGTATTGATACATCTTCAAAATCACAAGGCTGCCATCATTTAAGAAACATTTTTACTCTGGAAATAGTTATGAAATGACTGTTTTCTGCCATGTTTCTTCATTCCAGTAAGATTTAGAACCCTGTAAGTACAGTAGATTTCTATACCTGCTTTTACTGACGTTGTATTAGGTGATCACAGAATCCCAGGATGTGAGGGGTTGAAGGGCCCTGGAAAGCTCATCCAGTGCAATCCCCCCATGGAGCAGGAACACCCAGCTGAGGTTCCACAGGAAGGTGTCCAGGCGGGTTTGAATGTCTGCAGAGAAGGAGACTCCACAGCCTCCCTGGGCAGCCTGGGCCAGGCTCTGACACCCTCACCAGGAACAAGTTTCTTCTCATCTTTAAATGGAACCTCCTGTGTTCCAGTTTGAACCCATTGCCCCTTGTCCTGTCACTGGTTGTCACCGAGAAGAGCCTGGCTCCATCCTCCTGACACTCACGCTTTATATACCTGTAAACATTAATGAGGTCCCCCCTCAGTCTCCTCTTCTCCAGCTCCAGAGCCCCAGCTCCCTCAGCCTTTCCTCCCACAGGAGATGCTCCACTCCCTTCAGCATCTTGGTGGCTGCGCTGGACTCTCTCCAGCAGTTCCCTGTCCTTCTGGAACTGAGGGGCCACAACTGGACACAAGATTCCAGGTGTGGTCTCCCCAGGGCAGAGCAGAGGGGCAGGAGAACCTCTCTGACCTACTGACCACCCCCTTCTAACCCACCCCAGGTACCATTGGCTTCCTGGCCACAAGGGCCCAGTGCTGGCTCATGGTCACCCTGCTGTCCCCAGGAGCCCCAGGTCCCTTTCCCCTACACTGCTCTCTAATAGGTCATTCCCCAACTTACACTGGAACCTGGGGTTGTTCCTGCCCAGATTCAAGACTCTACACTTGCCCTTTTTCTAGTTCATTAAATGTTTCCCTGCCCAACTCTCCAGCCTGTCCAGGTCTCTGATGGCAGCACAGCTTCCAGTGTCACCACTCCTCCCAGCTTGGTGTCACCAGCAAACTTGCTGACAGTCACTCTATTCCCTCGTCCAAATAATTGATTAATATATTGAATAATACAGCACCAGCACTGACCCCTGAGGCACTGCACTGGATCCAGGCCTCAACTGGACTCTGCCCCATTGACCACGACTCTCTGGCTTCTTCCCTTCAGCCAGTTCGCAGTCACCTCACCGCCCGCTCATCCAGACCGCACTCCCTCAGTTCAGCTGGGAGGATGTTGTGCACACTGTGTCAAATGCCTCACTCCAGTCAAGGTTGATCACGTCCACCGCTCTGCCATCATCCATCCATCTTGTTATGTCCTCATAAAAGTCAATGAGGTTGTCAAGCACGACTTCCCCTTGGTGAAGCCATGTTGACTGCCCCTAATGACCCTCTTATCCCTGATGTGCCTTGAGATGGCACCAAGGAGAAGTCGTTCCATCAGTTTCCCAGGGATGGAGGTGAGGCTGACCGGTCTAGAGTTCCCCAGGTCATGGAGCTTCTTTCAAATATTAAAGCCTATTAAGCAGATACAGACTTAATGGCTTCCAGCTTTTATTTTTGTCAAAGGTGTCCTCAAACCTATACTTGTCTTTTTATTATTGTTCAGTATGACGTTAAGTTATGGGATACAGGATCAATTTATTTTTTTTTTTACCTTTATAAAGATAAGTTTCTACTGCTCGCTTATCAAATCGATGGGCAAAAAACACAAGAGTCTAATGCATCGTGACTTCCATCCTCTTATAAGTTATGAAAGATGCACCCAATCTGTATTAATTCATTTTACTACTGAGTAAATTAAGGAGTTCCCTTATGATGGTCACACATACTTGTATCCTACTGGGACTTATGATTTTTTCTTTCTCAGTCTATGTTATCATAGGAATATTCTGCCTGGCTGCCTCCATTGGTCTCTACAGTTGTCTCTCTCCCTTTGTAAGAAGATTCCCCTTGGGAAAGTGTAGGTATGTCGCAACTTTTAAATATTTAATGGGCAAAATTAATTATTTGTAAGGTTGAGTAGGTGTGGGATTTGCAAGGTGGTTTCACACTTCAAAATGTTTATAAAGGAGGCGGGTAACTACATAGACAACTGTAGCTTTGGTGTGTTTCATTTTCAGAATCCCAGACAACAATTTGCCTTATTTTCACAAGCGTCCACAGGTCCGGATGTTGGTTTTGGCCGTGTTTTGTATCTCTGTCAGCGTAGTCTGGGGAATCTTCAGAAACGAAGATCAGTAAGTGTGTATTTTAGTTTTTGTGTTAGAAATTGTAATGTGCTTTACAATAGAAGTCACTGACATCCATAGAAACCTGAACTTATTTGGAATTTAGGAGCAACAGGAAAGAAATTAAAGACTTGGGCAGAAATTCCTGCTTGTTCCTTATGTACTTTGTCTTGTTGGTTTAAGTTACAGAAAATGGTCCCTTGTTAAGCTCGAATTTCTCTGAGTCCCTGTTCTGATCTCTTTGGCCTAAAGCAGCTTTTCAGAAGCACTGTTGGACACAAGTTGTCTGACTCATTCCTTCAGGTCATGGTCTGCATGTGAATAAGAGCTGTGAAGACTCAAATCTTTAGTTTCTCTGGTATGAGTAGATAATTCTCTGTGTCCAGTATTGCTGCAGTACCTAATTATAGCACGTTCTTACCCCTTTTGTTAGAGGGTTTTGTTGATTTTGGTGTTGGTTGTTTGGTTTTGGGGGGGTTGTTTGTAGTGGTGTTGCTGTTTACCCCTTACCTTACTCCCAGATGCTCCGATTTCCCCATATATACAGGATATGTTCGTCTTCTTGGCCCCTCTAGCAGGGATTTGATGTCAGAACTGAAATGCCATCTTGTTTCTACTCCCAGTCCCACATACACCGTGTTTGTGCCTCGAATGTCCCTCACTCACACAACTCATAAATCAAGGAAGCATTGACTTTGAACCACTTTTTAGGGCAATAAAGTGTCAGACTGAGGAGTACAGAATACTATAGAGCTGTTCTGTCCTGGGATATTTAGCACTAGGAAACGCGTTTTCTGCCTCAAAGCTGCAGTGAACCCGAGTGTCTCCTGCCCAAAGCTCCATCAGCAAGCGCTCAGGAATTGCTTACAGCAGCATAATCTCTCATCTGACTCTAGACCTAATCGATTTTAAGGAAACCTTAGTGGCTTGTATCTCAAATCCTACTTCTCTTTGGTCCTAGCAATCAAGAGTAAAGAGCCTTGATACTTTTGTACCTCACTTGGGAAACACAATCAAGAAACGGCCCCAGCTGTAGCACATGGGGCCGTACACACAGACACAGGCCAGAGCACCCCAGAAGGTCTTTTTTGGAACCACTGACCTCATTCAGCCCATTTTCAGTCCAACACGCTCATCCAGCCTGCGCTTCATCAGCTTCCCTAGGAGGATCTTATGGGAGATCCTCAATGGAAAACCTTCATCTAGATAAATATCCCTCCTGCTCTTCCCTCATCCACCAAGCCAGTTCTTTAATTGTACAACATCATCAGGTTCATCAAGCACAACATCCCATTTGCGAATCCACACTGACAACAATGTTGATTCCAAGCAAGTACTTTTAATGAAGTTTTTTCTCCCAAGCAGGTCCTTGGTGAGGCCAAGGCTTGGTCCGACATTCCTGCACAAACGTTCCTCTCCTCTTCCTTTAGGTGGGCCTGGGTTCTGCAAGATGCTTTAGGGATCGCTTTCTGTCTTTACATGTTGAAAACGATTCGCCTGCCTACATTTAAGGTATGAGAGTTAAACAGATGTAAAAAGATGTTCACCTGTTTATAGTTGAAGAGAGGAG
The DNA here is from genome assembly GCF_037038585.1 of Patagioenas fasciata. Lineage (NCBI taxonomy): Eukaryota > Metazoa > Chordata > Aves > Columbiformes > Columbidae > Patagioenas > Patagioenas fasciata. The sequence goes on along the minus strand of NC_092546.1, from coordinate 2,562,677 downwards.
CCACTAATAATGGTGTCATTGGCTTGGAAATGCACTTTTGCTCATATATAGTTTGGAAGAGAGTGATGTGATGAGTATAAATAGACCAAAAAGTGGGATGTGGTTGTTATGTTTGGTAAAGTTCTGTAGAGTTTTGACTGCTAGTAAATCACATTAGTCACTTATTTGCCCCATAGGCAGCTCCCCAAACTCTGTTTCAAGTTCTCCTCACCTGTGATTTTGTTCCCCTGTACGGATTGGCCAAAGTAACGTGGATACAGTTTCAAGCTACGCCTGGTGTCCTCAGAGAAAATGCAGAACTCCTTAATATTTCCTAACAAATTGAAACAGCACCATTTCCAATTTGACATGATAAAGATTTTTAGGGACTAACATGTAATTTTATGTCTAAGAATTGCTTTCTTATACTCGGTGCATGTCAGACCAAATTACTCCATCTAAAATATTTGGGAATTCTGAAGAATACTTAGATAGGTGACTTGTTTTAGTCCTTTTTATTTCTTTCCTTGAATAGCTTTAAGTTCCTGATCATGAGTTCTTTGCTGTTAACTAAAGCACAATATGTAAATACCAATATCTTGTCTCTTCTTCCAGGGCTGTACCTTGCTCCTCCTGGTCCTTTTTGTATATGATGTATTCTTTGTATTTATCACACCTTTTCTAACAAAGGTAAGGCAATGTCTTCTCTAGTGCGTGCGCTCACAAAGTGTGATAACCCGTTTCTCTGTGTGTTCCTAAATGGTTCCAGACCCGCTGAGCGAAGCACCAACATACAATTTTCTCTCTTATTTTTTGCTTTAGACTGGGGAGAGTATCATGGTGGAGGTGGCTGCAGGCCCGTCCGATTCTGCCACTCACGAAAAGGTACTGAGCGTCATCCAAAAATACAGCACTAATTTTCAGCTATTGCACCTTCAACTTCTTTAAAATTCAAATTCCGCAGAACCGAAATGGAGATGCCAGCCCGGAAATAATTGAGTGTGGAAATAAGGAGTCCTGGGCTTTCGAGTAATCTGCACCAAACACAAGGGACAAAGCAGATTTTTAGTGGTTCATCACAACAACTTGGGTCCTTTATCTTTAAAAGGGTTTTGGTGGAAGGAAGCTGGTCAGCTCAGCTTCACAAAAACATGTGGCTACACTTGTAAATATGATTTACTGCTAACGAAGAACCATTTTTACTTAAAGAGAGAAAACTTCTGTGATCACTCTGTCAATCCGTGCTGATTGCTTCTTACGTTCTTGTCTTTAGCGTTTTGAGGTGTCTGTCACACAGAGTTGTCTTGGCTCTTTGTTTCTAGAAAGTGTTTCATCACATCTGTCTTAAACACGTTTTGTTCATTGTCTCTAATATATTTTAAACATAAGCATCTATAACATAACAAAAGATACATTTGCTGTATCTGAAATCTGCAGTTTCAGTACAGCAGGAACAAGTTCTGGTAGGTGGTGTCAGTATGTAGAGAAAACAGCTGAAATATTTATAAAATAAATACGTAAAAGTTAAAATACTTATAAAACTAAGACCATGTCTGTCTCATTCCAAGCTCCCGATGGTCCTGAAGGTCCCGCGGCTGAACTCCTCGCCCCTGGCGCTGTGCGACAGGCCTTTTTCTCTCCTGGGCTTTGGAGACATTTTAGTTCCAGGTATTTCTTGTTGAGTGCGTTCAGAATTTTCCGTGTTGCACTGTCATATCACTTTATGCCTTTTATGTTCTTTTTTTTTCCTGCATTCTTCACTTTTTCCATAAGAAATTAAACGCACGTTAATCTTATTGCGCAGTTTCACATTCAGTGATGTCAAGAAATGTAGGGAAATCTCAAGAGCTGATTTAGCAACTAATTTAATAGTATAAAACATCTTTGATAGTGTGGTGGTAGAGGGAATTATTTATCCGTTTACACACATAACTGACCAGCCTAAACTTCATATTTTTGTTAGTCACACAACATCCAGTTTTAGCACCTTCTCTCCAGTTTGACTTCAGATTTTATGTAGAAGCATCTCTGGCACCACGGCAGGTGAAAACGAGTGTGTCTGCTGCCTTTTAGGTTCCTTCTGGAAATAATTGGTTGATTTTCTTGCATTTTGGGAAATACATCCCCTGTGTCATCCCCATCTGGGTCCCTTCCCCAAACTGTAACAGGCGGAGTCACTAACCGTAAATCCCTGGTGTCTTTACAAGGATCTGGAAGGGATGAACTTACCCTTATTGTTGGTGTGAACACTGTATCTTTACAACTGTCTGTCAGGGAAGGGATGACATTTTGTATCTAGGATCTGTGTATTTGATGTTAATTTTTTATTAGAGTGCTTCTGTTGTACTGGGCTTGTGTTATCATATCACATATTGTGCAGCCTCTTGAGTGATGCTGTCAGAGTATTTAAACACTGGGGTGCCCAAGTAAGTGCTGGAAAAAAATATCTTAGAAGCTCCTAGATACTTTGATAGGTTTGTATATCTTAATGTATTTGAAAGCCTGTTGTAATTGTTGTTTCCTTTCCTAGGCTTACTGGTAGCCTATTGCCATAGATTCGATATCCAGGTGCAGTCGTCCAGGGTCTATTTTGTAGCCTGCACAATAGGTACGTGTGACACCTGCAAACCTCACCTACAGCAATTGCTCTCTAAAAACGTACCATTGATCACGTATTTCATCGTTTGTTTTGTGTTTTAATTCTTCTCCTCCTTTTGTTATTAAACAGAAATATTTTAGCAAAGTACTTTCGAGGCCAGACATTCCATCCCCGCCTTCTCTGGTGTCATTTTCCTGAGCTACCGCATATAAAGGGAGCTCCTTGATACCACAGTTGGTCTCACTATAACCCTTAGATCTACACTGTCTTTACAGCAGCTTAGTTGCAGAGATCAGAAGGTCTCCCCTCAGCTCCTGTTCTCCCGTTGAGGCCTGGATCCAGTGCAGTGCCTCAGGGGTCAGTACTGGGGCTGTATTATTCAATATATTCATCAATGACTTGGATGAGGGAATAGAGTGACTGTCAGCAAGTTTGCTGGTGACACCAAGTTGGGAGGAGTGGTGACACTGGAAGCTGTGCTGCCATCCAGAGACCGGGACAGGCTGGAGAGTTGGGCAGGGAAACATTTAATGAACTAGAACAAGGGCAAGTGTAGAGTCTTGAATGTGGGCAGGAACAACCCCAGGTTCCAGTGTAAGTTGGGGAATGAGCTATTAGAGAGCAGTGTAGGGGAAAGGGAGCTGGGGGTCCTGGGGACAGCAGGGTGAGCATGAGCCAGCACTGGGCCCTTGTGGCCAGGAAGCCAATGGTACCTGGGGTGGGTTAGAAGGGGGTGGTCAGTAGGTCAGAGAGGTTCTCCTGCCCCTCTGCTCTGCCCTGGGGAGACCACACCTGGAATCTTGTGTCCAGTTGTGGCCCCTCAGTTCCAGAAGGACAGGGAACTGCTGGAGAGAGTCCAGCGCAGCCACCAAGATGCTGAAGGGAGTGGAGCATCTCCCGTGTGAGGAAAGGCTGAGGGAGCTGGGGCTCTGGAGCTGGAGAAGAGGAGACTGAGGGGGGACTCATTCATGGGGATCAGTATGGAAAGGGGGAGTGTCAGGAGGATGGAGCCAGGCTCTTCTCGGTGACAACCAGTGACAGGACAAGGGGCAATGGGTACAAACTGGAACACAAGAGGTTCCGCTTAAATATGAGAAGAAACTTGTTCGGGGTGAGGGTGTCAGAGCCTGGCCCAGGCTGCCCAGGGAGGTTGTGGAGTCTCCTTCTCTGCAGACATTCAAACCCGCCTGGACACCTTCCTGTGGAACCTCAGCTGGGTGTTCCTGCTCCATGGGGGGATTGCACTGGATGAGCTTTCCAGGTCCCTTCCAATCCCTAGCATTCTGTGATTCACCTCTGAACTCACTGAGGGTGCACTCGATCCTGTCATCCAGATCATTGATAAAGAGATTAAACAGAACTGAGCCCTGGGGACACCACTCGTGACCGGCCGCCAACTGGATTTAGTTGTTGATGAGCAGAGCTCTCTGTGAATGACTGTGCTCTGTTGGTTTTTCCCTGCAGCGTACGGCATAGGGCTGCTCGTGACCTTCGTGGCCCTGGCGCTGATGCAGATGGGCCAGCCCGCCCTCCTCTACCTGGTGCCCTGCACGCTGCTCACCAGCTTCGCCGTGGCTCTCTGGAGAAAGGAGCTGGGCATGTTCTGGACGGGCAGCGGCTTTGCGGTGAATACCAGTTTGATATGAGTGTCTTCGAGAAATACTAATGTTATAAAAACCTAACTAAAATTAAAGTTGAGTAAAACATTGCAGTATTATCAAACAACACCAAAGATTTTTGTTTTACTTGAATGTTTGCTTTTTTTTAATGTACTTTTTTCCTTCAGTGAGATTTTCTTTTTATAAGGTTTATGGCCACTTAAACTGGCCGTTGAAAAGTGAAGTAGACCTTACCTGTCCTTGATTCTGCCATAGTTTTACTGGTTTGATCTATGTTGAAACTCATGGTGGTGGTGTGATTAATATAATGTTTTATAATATTATATGAAATATATCATTAAAATCTTGTTCTTTGTATTTTTGCATAGCCTACTGCTTATGAAGGTAGAAATCAAGTTCAATATGCTGTTATCACTTTGTTTCACTGTGGTACAAGTGGAACCGATTTTATTCCAAAAGGAATAATTTCTATCATGATACATTATTATAGATTCTGAATAATTACTTCAAGGGCAAATCTGTCAAGCTATGGGTTCCCCCCAGTGAGTTTTATTGTTATTCAACTACTTGTGATAACCTTCACAACTTTCCCCTGGAGAACAGAATTTAACTGTTGGAAAAGTATTTGAGATCATCTGAACTGTGATGGTGCCAGTTGTACATTGATAACAGAGCTGGGCGAAACCGGGGAATGACAAGGGGCCAAAGCAGTTTGCTCCTGCACAAAGAGCAGGAACAAAGGCAGGGTAATTGTCTGTGTGTGTGCCTTGCTGGAGAATGATAACGGAGATGGTTGACCTCGAATGACCATCACTCCTGATAGCGACACGGTAATTCTTGCTTTCCGTCACTGACTGTGATTTTCCCTTTGCAGAAGGACCTACCTCAGCCTCCCCTGGTGATCGCGCCCGTCAGCTGCCCCGAGCTCCCCAAAGACAGCGGCAGCGTCCCAGATCCCCCACCGGACACCGAGCAGGTCACCAACCCCACCCTGCATGTGGAGGAGCCGCACGGCCCCACCGCGGCCACGGAGGAACCAACCGATACCAACACACACACGGACCAGTCCGAAATTCCTATTGCACCGAGCGAGGAACCAGCTGGGCAGGATAAGGACGACGCTGAAAACCAATGCCTAAACGCAGAGCAAAACCAGCCGGAATAAATGATGCGCTAAGAACTCCTTCTTTCCCCTCACAAACATATCCATGTAAAACCAGTATGTATTTAGGACTGGTTTAGTAGTGTTTGCGTTCGGTGAGGAACCTCACGGGGAGTCTGATCATCAAATCCAACAACGAATGTGCTGCCTCCAGCTTCGGTACAGCTACACCCTTCAAACATCCTTCTGAAATATGGTGCTCTACGAGGGTTCTGATGTACGGATTTCAGTGATCATTTTATTAGCGAATGCCTTTGACCGTTCCATTTTCATTAGACCGGGGTAGTATTAAGAGTCTTTATTTACACAGTACTCTGTGCTCGTGTGGGTATTGCTGCTTTAGCATAGCGTAGGTTACCGTGGAGGAAAAGCATTGAACTCTTGCTACAATGCTTCGCTGAGAGAAACACGATAGGTTGGGTTTTCTTTTAGCACTTTCTCTACTGTCTCTTTTTATTATATTTTACTTTTCCCTGCTTGTCAAAGCCATTGATACAAGGGAATGCTTTAGTACAAACTGACATTCAGGAAATGCAGAGGGTGGTTCAATTACCAGCCTCTGAAAGGATTTACACCACCGTGGTGCATTAAATGCATCTCTTTAACCTTTTTGTCTTTGTTTTTACTTCCAGGTCCCTGGGTTGGCTACTAGTCTAGTTTAAAACATGGAGCTACAGGAAACTTTTTAAGCACTCGTACGAACTCTAGGGGCTGTTGTCTGAAAATAACCAGTGTTGGTCACAGGGCACTGTCTGGAAGCAAAAGCATATTAAGAATGTTTAATGTTTTAGAAATAAAATACAAGCCAAATAGGTAGTAGCACTATACTAAGCTTAATAGGCAATATTTTTCTCGGGACAATTTTAAAGTAAAGCAGTAAAAGATCATGTTTGGGGTTTTGACTTTCTGCTTGTTATTCGTTTCAGGAATATAATTGCGGTTCCTAATTCTGAAGGAAATAATCTGGTGTCATCTTGCCCAAGGGAGTGCATACGGTGCTGTAGTCAGTTGGGATTTGAAGCTACTTGCTGCTCAGTAGCTCATCAGCTGCCTCAGTCGTGGGGTGTCCGTGTCCCAGAGCAGCCAGAGCTTGGCCTGGCAGGGTCTGGATCAGGCTCTGATCTACCTGATTAGTGCACCTCTTGCTCCATGACGTTGTGAAGACTAAATTGGTGAATTTCAAACTCTTTAGGGTGCAGCTGGTCTTTATGTTCCTGAAATTGTGTGTTTTCCTGTATAACATGATTGAGTCTTTTGTGTGTCAACTTTAGTACACAGACAGATGGTGTGATTTGCATCTAATTATTGATTCCATCTAAGAACATTTGGCTTTATAACGGGATCTCTTCTTCGCTTGGATTGCACTCCCAGAAAGCCTCAAACACTTCGCGTTCAAACTAAAAGAGAAAAAGGAAGTATTCTAGGATCCTAGGATATGATTCAAAATACTCCTTGGAGTATTTTAGAGCCCAAAATGTCATTTACAAATCTATCATCGCAGTGTACGCGATCAGAAGCAAAATGCTTTTAAACCAAGAGTTTCCAGTTGGCACGTTGAGTTGCGTTATTTTAATGTCTGTGTGTTAACTATCGGCCGTTGTCCTTTTGTCTGGGTCTTTCCGAAGTTGCCCTGTGCTTTTGGGATGCTAACTCATGTTTTCCTCTGTTTCACCTGCAACGGATTGGGTTTTTTCTCCAGAACCTGAAAGGTTTCTGTAAAACCGCCCTGTGGCTTCGTGGTTTCAGCAGCTCCTGCTCGAAGGCTCCAGCCCTGTCCGACCAAGTGGTTTAATGGTGAGTTTCTTGCAAGGCTTCTCGAGTCCAAAGGCCTGCGCTACATTTAATTTACAGATCACCCCGAGGGAAGATGGCAGTGCTAAAGAGATCTGGGTTTAAACCTCTTTAACGGACTTTTTCCAGCAGCAATCTGAACCAATTATTACGAAGGAAAAGCAGCAGAGACATTTTACTGCAAACTTCAGCCAGCTGGATTATGCCTTAATTTAAGCCGTTGTATAAGTATGTATGTTAAATTAAGAAAACAATCTTGTGTTTAAATAATGAACTTGACAAACAGCAAGAAAACCAGTTTGGAGACTCACTCGAAGCTTTTCTGCCTTGATTATCTTTCAGTCATGTTCTTTGCAATAGTTTTTTGTATAATCAAAGCCAGTGGCTTTCTGGTGATGAAGCGTTAGGTTTTATCTACTCAAAAGTGTATTTTAACATTTCTTCTCATATATCATGGGTTAGGAAACAGTTTCTTTCTCAAATTGTTTATAACTCAATTAAAATAGAAGAATTCCTACCATTTGTAGGCATTTAACGGTCAGTTTGTTCATGTTACATCCCAGATGGGTCTGATCGGAGTGTGTGCTTCACCTCACATTCCTGGGGCTTTCCCATCTATTTTTAAGTGAATTTTTAGTTTTAAACTACAAAGATCAATGCAGGAAAAACAAACCCAATAGCTTCTCAATGCAATATCTCCAGGTGGAGTGTGTGAACCTCAACGCGTTTCATCCTCCGGCTCTTCCAGCACTGTACAAACGGGCTGGCCCTGGTGCACCAGTTTGGCTGCGACTGTTTGGACCCTGATCCTGGGCAGTTCAATCCCTTCCAGCAAAAAAGAAACCCAGGTGTGTGCTGGTTTCCTGCACTACACTGGCTGTTTAGCACCGTCATATTTCTTTTTAATGGCAGCTTTAATTATACAAAATATTGGTTTGTTCATTGATAAGCTTTCATTGTTTGGCTTGTTGTTAATAGTCAGTTCATGGGTGAAAAACTGGCTGAGCAGGAACGTGCAACGAGTGCATTTTGACACAAGTAAGCATTTAAATTATAGATATACCAGCAGACCCAAATATTTCTCCAAAGCCTGTAGAAATGGTGCCTTTTTCCATGATGAATATAATCTCTGACGTTTTAAAATAAAATCTGTGTAAGGGCTGCGTCTTCAGGAAAATGAGTATATTATCATTATCATTATTATTATTATTATTATTATTACCCAGAGAACAGGAGCTATGACCAAAGGTCTGGAAAACATCAGTAAGAGGGCAGTCGGATCTTTGGGTGGTTTATCCAGACCGGTGTCCCAGCTGGCTGGCGGGACATGATGATAATTCGCACTAACGAGCTCTTTGGCTTTTCAGTTTAAGCTCTGTGCCAATGGTAAAACAATCAAAGAGAGGCAGTGGAAGCGTTTACTCCAGAGAGTTGAAAACTGCTACTCCAGAGAGAAAACCTGAGGGCGTGTATGATAAACAGCCAAAAACCTGAAATGCTGAAATTCTGTCCGCGTTCCACCTTTGCCTTTGGTTTGGCAGGTAAATATTCCCATTATGTGGAGTAATGATGAGGTTTTACCACCTGCAGATTAGTGACAGATGATGAATCATGTCCTTAAATTGTTTTTTCTGGATTGGCAACTGGTATACTGTGCAGAATCATCTATAATTTCAGAAACTAGCAGACTAGGCTTGACTTTTTGCTTCAATGTGGGTTCTGTTTTCCCAGCAGCTGTTGGCAATACTGCAGTTGTGGTCCTGTTGGTGGCCGAGGGTCACGAGTGTGGATGCTCCTGGGATGGTAATTTGGAGCCACCTTCTTCAACCGAAGGCGGCATCGAGTTTAGCAAGTTTCTCACAACATCGTTGTGCAAGTTGCGCTCCAGGTGGGAAACTTCACCCAGGTCTTTATCTCAGAAATCTTTGAGGCGATTTGTAGGGTTGAGAATTGCTGACACACGCACCCTGTGTGTTGTGAACTTTCTTTGGGTGTTTATATGAAACATTGATTAGCTGAAAATAGGCAGAGAGCAGGTCTCAAAATAAATAAGTGCATTGTAGCTCCTAAAAACAATCAGTGGCTGAGCTGGTAGGACGCCCTGCAGTGGCAGATAACCAACATTGAATGAAATCGTAGGATGGTTTGGGTTGAAGGGACCTTAAAGCTCATCCGGTTCCACCTGCCATGACAGGGACATCTTCACCAGCTCAGGTTGCTCAGAGCCCGTCCAGCCTGGCCTGGGATGTCTCCAGGGATGGTTCAGCCACCACCTCTCTGGCCAACCTGGGCCAGGCTCTCACCACCCTCAGGGTCAACAATTCCTTCCTCGTGTCCAGCCTGAATCTCCCTCCTTTAGTTTAAAACCATCACCCCTTGTCCTTTCACAACAGGTCCTGTTCAAAAGTCTGTCCCCATCTTTCTTATGGGCCCCTTTTAAGCACTGAAAGGCCGCACTAAGGTCTCCCCGGAGCTTCTTTTCTCCAGCTGAACACCCCAGCTCTCTCATCCTGTCCCCAGCAGAGCTGTTCCAGCCTCGGATCATTCCTGGGGCTCCTCTGGCCCCTCTCCAGCAGCTCCATGTGTGTCCTGTGCTGAGGACCCAGAGCTGGACCAGCACTGCAAGGGCGGCTGAGCCAGGAGTTTGTAAAGGGTAGAAATGGCTTTTTTAATCTTAAAAGTGTAGCTCTATTCAGGAAAACGCTGTCAACCTGCTCCTCTGCTGTGATCCAAGCATGGATGGGGAAGCTGGTGACATTTGGGGGGAGCAGAGTCGTTCAAACACATTTTCCGATTAGCAGGTAATGGCAATGGGGCTGCTGTGCTGGTGGTTGCGGCCTGTTTGTCTGCAGCTCCCTCTTTGTCGCTTGTTCTCTCCAACCTTTTGACTGGGGACAGCTTTGGGACAGCAAAGAGAAATCTCTGTTTCATTGTCCCCTCCTGGTGCTGCCTGAAAAACAACCGGGAATCACACAGAATCACAGAATGGACTGGGTTGGAAAAGCCCTCAGAGCTCATCCAGTCCAACCCTTGGTCCAACTCCAGCCCATTGACCAGATCATGGCACTAAGTGCCATGGCCAATCTCAGTTTCAAAACCCCCAGGGCCGGTGAGTCCAGCACCTCCCTGGGCAGCCATTCCAATGCTGACCACTCTCTCTGCACAGAATTGCTTTCTCATCTCCAGCCTCAATTTCCCCTGGCAGAGTTGAAGCCCATGCCCCCTTGTCCTATTGCTGAGTGCCTGGGAGAAGAGCCCAATCCCCCCTGGCTAGAACTGCCCTTCAGGTCGTTCTAGAGAGTGCTGAGCTCAGCTCTAAGCCTCCTCTGCTCCAGACTGAACAAGCCCAGCTCCCTCAGCCTCTCCCCACAGGGCTTGTGTTCAAGTCCCTTCCCCAGTCTTGTTGCCCTTCTCTGGACCCGCTCCAGCACTTCAATCTCTTTCCTGAGCTGAGGGGCCCAGAACTGAACACAACACTCCAGGTGTGGCCTCCCCAGTGCAGAGCACAGGGGAAGGATCACTGCCCTTGTCCTGCTGACCACGCTGGTTTGGATACAGGACAGGACACCATTGGCCTTCTTGGCCACCTGGGCACACTGCTGGCTCCTGTTGAGCTTCCTGTCCATTGGTCCCCCCAGGGCCCTTTCTGCCTGACTGCTCTCCAGCCACTCTGTGCCCAGCACGGTGAGCACAGCCCAGCCCGCTGCCCGGATCACACGTTCCCTCCATCACAGGGCACATTTTAACACTAAAATTTAGCCTTTTTGATCCTAGAAGTCACCAACATTAACTATGAGCTCCAGTGCTTTCAGCCTGGTAACATATGAAAGCAAAACCGATTGCTTAAGGGAAAATGTGGATTTGCAGCCCTTACCATAGATGGACCGCTCATTATTTTTAAGTGTTCTTGAGTTTCTCCTTCCCACCGGTGCTGGAGGAACTGGGTATGTCCAGCAACACCGAGTCCCGTTGGAAATGTGTTGGTGTTACTTTGCTAAATGGAATTATCGCTGCTTTGTCCGGGGATGAGATGGGAGGCTGGAGATGAAAATGCAGAGCAGGTGTAAGGAGCATTTATTCAATGACACCTATTTGCCTGACGCTGGTCTCCCGGGTGCTCAACAGCAGCTGCTCTTAGCGAGAAAGTTTGTTCTTGGGAGGTCGCATCCGAACAATTTTAAGCGTCTGACGTCTTTGTGGAAGGGCTTTGTAATGTTGGGATAACAGTGCTCAGGCTGGTGTTACGAACAACTTACAGGTTGTTATTTTAGCGCTTGCGGCGTTCAACTCCGCGTGGTTCCGCGTGAGGAATAAACTCTTTCAGCTCATTTCATACGATGCTGAAGGACGGATTTTCTTGTGCTCCAGAACCTAAGGTGTATTTTTGCTGGTTTAAGATCTTCTATGCACTTGGCCCCTTCATTAAATAAACCCAAAAGCTAAATGTGTCGGCCAGTTTATGGTGTGAAAATGCCGATAAATCAACATCCTTCTCCGATTCCCTGATTTTTATCTTGTGTCTATTTACATTGTCTATTAACTAATCCCAGACACTAATTTCATAGTTTTACTTCTCTGGGTTGCTGAATTTGGACCCAATTTCATGCAATTTCTCCCTTCATCCCAACTGTTCAAGGTTTAGTGTTTGCCAGGTGATAACTTGCAAAATGGATAGAAAAATCCTGATTTTGTGACTTCTACCTATGAGATCAGCATCATATCTATGGTATAAACACCGTTTTGTTGTTGCAAGTAATAACAAAGAACTGAATGTCACCTCACTGATACCTCCCAGTGCTGACAATAGGACAGAGCCATGGCAAAGACCGGGAGAAAGAGCAACGTCGTTTCCATGTAGAAAAAGGCATTTTTGGTAAACACTTCTGGTTTTCCAAACCCGTAAGTCTTACTGTAACACCTGTGTTCTCCGTTCAGGTGGGTTCTTTCCACCCTGTGTCTATAAAGCTCTTTGTGGTTTTGATATCAGCCTCGGACCTGACCGCACAGCTTATCGTGATATCTCTATTTTTCTAGCTGTAAATACATTTAACAGGGAGCGTTTCCAGTGACCAAATGCCCGTTTGCTTCTTCCTGACAGAAAAATGTGGGAAAAATCCTATTTTAAAATGAACGGGGGGGAAGGGAACAGAATCTTGAATTTTCCCTGGAGTAACCAAACCTGTTTCAGGTGCAAGAAAACCCAATGGAAACGACCGCTCAACTCAAATCACAGTGTTTCCGTTTCTTATTTCTGTTTTGCTTTTAAAACCCACAGGAACTGACTTCCCTTCCGCCCATTTTAGCTTAAAACTGTACCAATTTTCTAAAACTGTAAAATAAAGATACTTAATTTTTGAACTGATTTTGGTGGCTCGTGTCGCCCCGACGTGTGAAATCGCGCTGTTCGCTCTCATTGTCTGCGCCGGGTGTGACCAAACGTCCCTTGTGCTGTGAGGGATCGCAGAGCAGGTTCCCCCTGGGTTCCATGCAGAACCCTTACCCTTTGCCGGTGGTTTCTTCCAGTTTTCCGTTAACGTGCAAGACTCAGTACCAGAAACAGAGTTTGCGTCCCCAGGTTGTCTCTTTTTCCTCCTTTCATAACCCTGATGTGATGGTTGTATCGGTACAGTCAGTTCTGACTGATCTGGTGGTGAAGGTGCTTACTGACGGTCCCTCACCGGTTAATTAATGTTCAATCCCTATGGAATCACAGGGATGTACCCACCAACTGCAGACAGGAATGATTCCACCCTGTGTTCTGTTCCCATGGTTTTCAGTGTGCTCTGCATTTCACCTTTAGATGCACAATGCAGCCGGGGAGACAAAAACTGAGCCGTTCCTTGTGTTACCTGGCTTAATTAAAAAGAGAACAACATTTTAAAGGGGAAAAAGCTTGCAGGAGAGTCTTTGTTGGGGTGTTTGCTGGGGAATCAGGAGGGAGCTGCTGCCAGGGAGACAAAGACGGTTCAGAGCCGGAAAAACTGGTTTGGTGTTAAATAAGGGGCAGTAGATGTTGAGATACGGCCCGGCCACAAAGCTCATCCTAAGGGATTCTAAACTTCATCCTGTGTTGGCTGACACAGGGTTCTAGATTTAAACATACACCTGTATGCTAGAACTAAATTAGCAAAATGAAGAAGTTAGGTGACTTTTATCTTGTTGGATAACGCGGACAGAACATTTGCGTGTCTTTATTTGTAGTAATTCTGGGTCTAGGCACAGAGAATTAAATGATCCGCGCGGGAGGGTGTTCCCACGGGCTCAGGTGAGACCCCACACTGCTGCTCGGCTGAATTCCCACCGTGGAGCTGGCCTGTGGTTCTACCCCACCATCCATCACTGTTGATTATCTTAATTGCATTCAAAGCATCTCCCAGCTCCCCTACTTGACCATTCCGGCCCGTTTGTGTTGACTGGAGCGCTTTGAGTTGACCAAAACCACCTTATCTATGTAGAGCTCCCTGGCTTTGCAGCAAGAGCCCCTGAGGCCCCTCTGGAAGGAAAAGCTGGATCCTCCTCCCAGTCTGATGGCCGGCTCAGGTTCAGCCCGGGAATTGTCTCCAGGGTGCTGGGATTCCTGCCCCAATTGCTCCAATTCATGTGAAGATCTTCACTTAATTGCCCAGTTTAAAGTCCATTCATTGTCTCAGAGGATGGAGTGGGGGGTTCCTGGAGCACCTGGGGGCTTGTGCCCATGGGGACAACGTCCATCCCACCCACAACTGAGCCACACTGCCTTGTTCCACCTTCCGCAGCTCTTGCCGCGTATCCCAAACCACGTCAATTGTTTTATTTCTATTTTAGAAGGCGATGAAGATGGGATATCATACATAGCAAGTAACACCCCAGAGGGGTTTAAAAGACATTTAGACGAGGTTCTTAGGGATGTGGTTTAGTGCTGGAGTCAGGCTATGGTTGGACTCGATTTTAAGGGTCTTTTCCAACTGAAATGGTTCTAGCAAATAAGAGAGAGCTTTTGAATTGCCGTAAATCACAGCAGCCCAGCCCTCCAGCATCCCAGGCCCAGGTGCTTGTGGAGCACAAGGTGGAACAGTTGTTTAAACAGAGGAGTGAAAATAGAAAGCTCTGCACTTCTTTAGCCTTTAAGACAACATTAGGTACGAATCAGCGGTGGTTTTCTTTTTGTGGGAGCTGTATTCAGGCTAATACACTGTTTTATGATTCGCTCGGAGGTTTTTCTAGTTGAATACTTTCTGTTTCAATACTTTCTCTGCCTCCAGGTCCCTTCTCTTCAGCATCAGCTCTCAGCTGAGCTCAGTGTTCTGCTCTCAGCAGAACCTCGTTCCATGGAAAGAGCTGCAGCTGTTGCTAGGTCTTGCATAAGACATTTCCATTAAAAAGTTGAGTATTACATTGCTTTAGTGCAGCATTTATTTATTGCAGCAAACCCGCAATGGGCAGAGTGGCCCCGTTGAGCTTGGCGAGGTTGGTTGCAGTGGCCACATTCGTGGTAAATGTCTTGAAACGGGGAACTAAACTTAGCAGCAGAGTCAACAACAGTTAAGCAGTGTTCTTTATTTTATCAGCACTGGGGAACACGTAGAACATTTGTGGGACTTTTCTTGGTCTTGGCACCGAGAATTAAATGATCCACGCAGGAGGATGTTCCCATGGGCTCAGGTGAGACCCCAAACCGCTGCTCTGCTGAATTCCCACCATGGAGCTGGCCTGTGGTTCTACCCCATCATCCATCACTATCGATTATCTCAATTACCTTCCACATCTCCCCCTCCCCTTGTTGCTTTTGGGGTTTGCTCCAGCAGCTTTGCCTTTTCCAGTCCCACAAAGACACGTGCAGGTTCTTCTTTATCGGCTGAACTTTCTGGAGGACGTCAGGCTCGCGCTCAGCTCGTCCACGGGGACGGACGGACGGACGGTACACGCGGTTTGTCAGTAAATACCGGAGCTGCTCGCGGCATTCACTGCTCACTTACAGCCCAGTGTGTTCATGTTCAGAGATTGCTGCATGTTCCTGGTTCACTGGACCCGCAGGAGGAATTTTAACCAGCCAGGTCGTAGTTTCTGGTGCTCAGGAGGAACCCAGAGGAGGTTTCGGTGGCTGCTGCTTGGTCTGGAGAGATGTGTGGGACAGCAGGTGTCGGGAATGAACGAACATGCTCTTATCAAAACCGACTTCGAGAAGTCTCTGTGATCATTTTATAACTTAAAAATCTTACCATCTTTCCTTGCTTTGCTCTTTAAACGCACAAACTGCTGAGGTTTGCCATTAGTGCTGCAGCTGCTCAGGATCAGAAGTGGTAACTGGGTGAGAACTGTGCCAAGCGGCAGGCGAAGAATTCAAATGAAAGCAAACCCAGTTCTCAGTTTTTCATGGTTTTTGTCCTTTTGAGGTGACAGGAGGGTCGTTTGTGGGTTCAAACACCAACTCCAGTGCAGGGAACCCTGCCCAGGTCTGGCTGTGCTGCAGGTGTGTGCGATGCTGGGTGATCCCTGCCTGCCCTTGTGCCGTTCTCCTCGCACAGAGGTTGTTATGATGATAAACACAGTACGGACTGTAAGGCCTATGGACGTCTGACCAGGGAAATGAGTGGTTTTTTGTAAAAGTGCTCCCTTTTACTATTTTCTGTGCAAGGGACAGTGCTCGTTAATCACCCACACGGGTTTCCTGCGGGGGGCTGCAAGTTGTGCTGAGTGGGGTGAATTCGGGGCTGCAAGTTGTGCTGAGTGGGGTGAATTTGGGGCTGCAGGTTCTGGTGAGTGGGGTGAATTTGGGGCTGCGAGTTCTGGTGAGTGGGGTGAATCCAGCGCTGCTGCCATGAACCGGGCGGCAATTTTGCTTTGTGCCCTGCTGGTGAAACCAGACAGAAGAGAACGGGACTTGTGGCAGAGTGAACCGCAGAAACTGCTGCGGGCTGGGGGCATCTCTGCTCGGGGGTGGGGGGAAAAACGTGCTTGAACACCAACAAACCCGCTTTTGAGGGTGAGTGGTACCGGTGCTCGGGCTGCGCCTTTAAGCTGTGTATGCAAAGTCCCGTGTGCCGCCCCCCGCCCCTGCAGCGGCTCCCGGGGCCGGAGCGGCCGGTGCCGCCGGGCAGAGCCGGGGAGGCTGCGCTGCCGGAGCCACCGCGGCGGGACGGGGGAAGCACCCGGGTGGCAGCGGGAAGGCGGAGCAGGTGAGTTCTGCGCCCGTTCCCCGCACCGTGTCGGGGGCTCTTGGCTGGGGTGGGAGGACGAACCCCCCCGCAGGTTCCCCGGGAGCTGCACCCGCGACCCGGGGCAGAGCGACCGCTCGGGGTTCGGGGCTCTGGGGGTTCGGGCGATCCCTCCTCCTCCTCGTCCTCTTCCTCACTTTTCCAGCAGGGTTTGCTGCCCGCACTCCGGGATTTCCAAGCAAGTGGGAATTTGAAACTGCTCCTCCCCGCTGAATTTTCCCTCTGTGCTCGGGGAAATTGCTTCACTTGTTGCTGGATTTATTGCCTTTGGGGGAAATATCGAATCTTGTATTTAAAGTAATAGATGCAAATAACTTCAGTGCTTCCTTTTTAGTGGCTTATGCCTAAATAATTTTCCTTATGTGATCATCATGAAGTGCGTTTATAGTGTCTTTTCAATTCCATGCGGCTTCCAAAGGATTTGGGGCAGGTTGAGAGCACAAACCAGCTGGAGGGGATTTGTCCACGATTGTCAGACCAAAGGAACCGCAGAAATGGGCTCCCAGTTGAATATCTGTGGAGGTTTGACACTTCTGCCCGTTCTGTCCTGCAGGTTCTAGTGTATTTCTGCAGGACATTTGGTCTCTCAGCCTGTATTCAGCTGTTCCAAATGTGCATCTAATGGATGAGCCTGGGTGGAAGGTGATCTCTGGGCTCTCTTTGGAAGTCCTGGTCAAGGAGGAACGTCTTGGTTTCTTTAACACTCTGGAAAGCAAACACAGAGAAAGGTCCATGTTATTTAAAAGCTATAACAAATTATGAAATATTATAGAAAAAAAGAAGTTCAGGGTACTTCATCAGAAATAAAAAATGCAGCTTTACCAAAATCAAATAAGCGACACTAAAGCAAGCAACTTTATCACCATACAAAATCCGCGGGTGACGCAGCGATGGCTGAGAGCAGTTCAGGCCCTGGCATGGGGTGAATCTTGTCGCAACCTCTGTGGCCTTGGAACAGCACCAGCGTTTGAGCTCAGGTGACGTTCCTGTGGCGAACGGTGCTTTGTCCCCGGGGTGAAGGACGGAGGGGCTGGTGAGAGCTGCTCCACACCCGCTTGTGCTCCAGCTCAGCTGGCTCGGGTCAGATCCCCCGAGCTCTGCCCAGGGACGCTCCTGGGGGGAACGTGCCAAGAAAAGCAGCGCGGGATCTGAACGGGACTTGAGCCGGATCTGAGCATGGTCCCAGTGGGATCTGAGTGGGATTTGAGCTGGATCCTAGTGGAATTTGAGCAGGAACCGAGTGGTATCTGAGCAAGATTTGAGTGGTATCTGAGTGGGATCTGAGTAGGATTTGAGCAGGTTTTGAGTGGGATTTGAACAGGATTTGAAAAGGATCTGAGCGGTATTTGAGCAGGATCTGAGTGGGATCTGGGTGGGATCTGGGCAGGATTTGAAAAGGATCCGAGCAGCCCGTGTGTCCGGCATCCGCCGGGCTGTGCTGTGCTGTGCTGTGCTGTGCTGTGCTGCGCTGCGCTGTGCCGTGCCGTGATGTGCTGTGCTGCGCTGCGCTGCGCTGTGCTGTGCTGCGCTGTGCTGTGCTGTGCTGGCCGCCCGTGCTCCCAGCCCCAGCTCCGCAGCTCAGCGGGTGACGCGGTCCCGCAGCCCCACTCGTGGACTTTCACTGCGCAGCCTCTGGGGTCCGTGACAAAGCTGCCATCGCCCAGGCGCCGTGAGCTCCCGGCGTCGCTGCTCTTCACCCCCAGCTGCTTTCTCTGTGTTAACTCATCTTTTGGCAGAGCGTTCATGGCAGAAGGCTGGACTGAGGGGAGCGTAGGGGTTTTGTGCCCGTGAACGTTAACGCCAACCCGCCAAACTGTAATAACAGCTGAAACGAGATTAAAAAAAGTAATTTACGCTTTGCTTCTAATTTGTGTAAGCTGGTAAGAAAGAATAAAATGTGATTATCTGCAAAATGAAGACATCTGCCTTAACCCCTGCTCCTCCAAGAACCTCCAGTCCCATTATGTCACCAGTGCCATCGGGACCGTGCTGGGTCCTTTGCGCTGGATGGGACGCGGTGTCCCAAGGAGGAGGGTGCTGGCACTGAAGGAAATGCCAGGACTTGAGCGTGTGAGTTTTTCTTGGCCATTCATGAGCTGAAAAGTATCAAATGGTATAGTGCTCCTATTGTGAAAAGCCGCTGGACAAAAATGGCACTTCCTTGCTGACTGGATGCTCCCGTGTGTATTCAGCATTTGCTATCTGTACCCAGTTTTCAAGCCAGCGCAGTTAGGGGGAGGAAGGCAGCTTTTATTTTATTGTGTAATCCACGGCTAAGAGTTTAAAAAGTAATTGCAGGTACAAATCTGGCGGTGAGAGCCGAGGCGGAGTGTCTCAGGGTGGAAATGATGTTAGAGCCTTTGTTACCGGGATAATGGGAGCGGTGGGAGCTCGGCCTGTCTGTCATGTCCCAGCTGAGCCCGCGGGGCTGGCAGGCAGGGAGAGGATCCTCTTACCTGTAAATTGAGAGACATCTGAAGTCCGAGAGGGACAATGAACAAGGCTGCGCAGTGTGGTGGGGCTGCTGAGACAGGACTGCGGCTGCACCGGGGGCAGCTCCAAGAGAGCCGAGAGTGAGCGGCCACTGGGGACGGGTCCAGCAGGGACATTGGTTCACCTGCTGGCAGTGCTGGGGGCTCTTTGCTCGTTGACCTCAATAGAAAAGTTTAATAAGGAAAAGTGCAGGGTCCTGCAGCTGGGGAGGAACAACCCCAGGCACCAGTACAGGTTGGGGTTGAGCTGCTGGAAAGCAGCTCTGCAGAGAAGGACCTGGGAGCTCTGGGGTATGACACAGTGACCATGGGTCACCAATGTGCCCTGTGGCCAAGAGGCCAAGGGGACCTGGGGTGCACGAGGAGGAGTGTGAGCAGCAGGTCTGGGAGGTTCATTCTCCCCCTCTGCTCTGCCCTGGGGAGGCTGCATCTGCAGAACTGGGTCCAGTGCTGGACTCCCCAGTTTAAGAAGGACGAGGAATTACTGGAGGAGTCCAGCAGAGAGTGACAAAGATGCTGAGGGGTCTGGAGCATCTTTGTGATGAGGAGAGACTGAGAGAGCTGGGGCTGTTGAGCTGGAGAAGAGAAGCTGAGAGGGATCTGATCAATGGATCAATATCTCAGGGTGGGTGTCAGAGGATGGACCAGACTCTGTTCAGTGGTGCCCAGCGCCAGGGTGAGGGGCAGCGGGCACAGACTGGAACACAGGAGGCTCCATGTGAACATGAGCAGAAACTTGTTTGCTGGGAGGTGCCAGAGCCTGGCCCAGGCTGCCCAGAGCGGGTGTGGAGTCTCCTTCTCTGAGCCATTCAAACCCCCTGGACCCACCTGTGTGATCTGCTCTGGGACCCTGGTGAGCAGGTGGGGCTGGGGGTCTGCAGAGCTGGGGTTCTGGGATTCTGTGAAAAGCATCAAATCCCCAGCCCAGGGTCCCCAGCCTCTAAGGTGACAGTGGTTTTTTCATACTGGGAAGTCGGGTGTAGCCTTCAGATGCAGCACAGCCCCACTAAATGTTAACTACAGCGAGGGGGGGGCATGCACAGCTCCACGTGCCCAGTTACAGAGGCTGGAGCTGGGTTAAAGCAAAAGGACTAAAGAAACTCAGCATTGGGTGGTTCAGGGAACCATTCTGGTGTCAGGAGATGCTTGTGCCACATGAAACAAAAACGCTGTGCCAACCAAACCTGGCGTGACCGTGTCTGCCGAGCGTGTGGGCTTTGTCTTTGCTCAGGAAGGGGCCGGCTGCTCCAGATGGCGTATCGTGGCGTACCATGGCGTACCATGGCGTATCCTGGCGTATCAGCCATTCGTCAGGAGATTTAAGGGAGCACCAGTGCTACTCCAGCACTCTCTCCCTTCTCCGGGCCCCGCTCGATGCAGCCCCGGGTTGTTCCCAAGCCCCGAGAGGGAACAGGCTCACGGGTCCTGGCCTCTCCAGACTGACACAACCACCACCCAGCAAACAGCACTGGGGATAAACCCACTCCCCATGGGAAATATCCCACCTCCCATCAGTAGCTGCTGCCCCGAGTCGCTGGGCCCCATTTGCACACAAACTCCCAACTGTAAGGAAAAACATCTCAAGGCTTGGCCCTATTTTAACTGAGATATTTGGGAGTTGCTGTTCTCGGCAGAGCTGTTTGCACACCCACATCTCTTCATCTCCTCTGGTCATACTTCTGCTTTCCTTTACTGCAAGTGACCATCTTCTGTCTTGCTCCAGCTTGTGGTTCGGTGGCACAGATGTGGTTTGTTCTGGCACCTGTGATCTTTGAACGGTGAACCCACCAAATGAGGCACATTGGAGCCTACTTTTTCATTTTGGGCTTTGTCCTTCTAGCCCCAAGTGATTCTGCCTCTGCCGTATTTCTCCTCTGAAGTGCCACAGGTCTTATCTCGGTGATAAAACCCTCAAGTCCTTCACTCACCTTTGACCAGGTGCTCGTTACTTCCTGAGGCTGCAGGTGGATTTGTTGTTGCCTGCCCCGAGCAAGTCGCGTGTTTTTCATACCAATGCCATGTTTTGCAAGGGCTCTGTCTGGTGAGGACTCTCAGGTGCGACCTTAGGCCAGGAGATGGTTTTACACCCCTCAGCAGCCGCCGTGTTGCTGTGCTGGGAGCCAGGCCGCCCTGTTACGGTACCAGCGCAACGTGGGACAGTGCAAATGTTTTATTAACACACGGTTATTCAAATGGTTGCAGCACCTTGGCTGCCCATTATAATTGTTGTGTTGGAGAAAACCATCCAAACGTGCTAAAATGTAGAAATGCAGCCCAAAGACTCCAGAGCAGCCTGGGCTCTGCCAGCTGGGGACGTTGGGTTTGTCTCATATTCATTATCTGTGAACGAAGTTGATTTTTGAAGACACGGGTACCACTGTTCCTTTCCTGTGTTTCCTCCCCTGCTTCTTTCCTCTGCTCACCAGACCAGGCCGTTGCTTTGGCCGTGTCCTCGTGGTGGAGGATGGCAGAGAAGCGACAGGAGGAGCTGCAGGAGAGCAGGAGGGACCCTGATTAGTTCAGCTCACTTGTACCATCAAAATAACGCCCAGCCACAGCCAGTTTGGTCTGTTATTTTTCTTCTCAGATGCGGTTGTCCTACCTGTAAAGCCCATTGGTCTAAGACCACCGGTCAGCGTATCTGGACCAGGTTTTGAGCTTATTCAGCATCCCGCAAGAGAGGCGGTGACTCCAAACCTGTTGGAAGGCACAGGACTCATCTGTATGTATCCAGGTCACCAGGACCACTGGAAAAAGAAATGTTTCTGCCTGTCTCCTCTCAGCCAGAGCTGAATTGTCAAATGGAGATACTGTTAGAACAAACACAGGGCCCAACGTGCCGATCTGTGCCAGGCTCAGTCACCGCTGAAAAAGGATATTTGGAGGTCTGCGAGAAAAAAAAAGAGGCATCTTGGACAGCCTCTCCCTTCCTGTCCCCTTCTCTCTGTCCGATGCCTCACAAAGAAGTGACCTTTTAAAATCTCTTATCTGGAGGCTCCTGTTCAAAGAGCTGCTGACGCCTCTTGGAAAACGCTGAAAAGCTCTTCTGAAACTGCTGCTCCCGGGGTGCTTTCCTCCCTCTTTCTCTTTCATTGCTGGGTGGATTTGCATTAGAAAAGGCTGTTCCTCCACAGGTTCCCTGTTGGCTGAAGTCACAGCCTGATTTATAGTATCAATAAATTGCTGCTCTTGCAGCCCAGCCACTCACAGCATCTTCTGAACCCGTAGGAAGGGACCAGACGAGCCGACAGAATTTGGGACTGAGGGAGGAAATCTGAGTGGGTTTTATGTTCTCGAAGCTGCTGATATCCAGGCAGAGTAAATCTGAGAGATGAACTTGCCGAGACCCTTCCGTGACCTGTAAATCTGAAGTTTCCCAGCAGCTCGAGGTTGAGGAGCCCTGGACCTCTGGCGAGAAGTTGGGCTTGATGTATTTCATCTCTGACCAACCAAACTGTCTTAGATGGGCTTTTGGGCACCAGTCTGAATAGATGGGCTGTGTGTCTTCTGCCAGCCTGTGAGGGATATTAACCCAGTAACTTCATAGAACACTTTTCAGGGCTGCAGGAAACCAGAGCCCTTTCTTGGGGGGGGGATAGAGGAGGATATTTCAGGCTGTTTCATTCCTATCGATATCCAGTTGTTGATGTGCAAAAACAACCAAACAAACCAGCAACAGCCTGGTTTGTACTAGCAAGAGTGCAGACAGAAAAACAAGATAAATGCCCTATTTTTGGCACTTTTGAGATCACAGTTGGAGTCCTGTGTCCCGTCTGAGCATCTTCAGTGCGCGAAAAGCATCGATGTACTGGAATAAGTCTGGCAGAGGCCACTGAGTCCATTATCAGGGGGTAGGAAAGATCATGTGAAGGGGTTTTGGTTCCTGTGCAGGTTTGAGCCAATTTGAAGGGAAATACTGGAAGCACCAGTGTCAGTGCTGAGCACAGGGAAGGAGAGACCGCTCATCGGGGTGCTGTCCTAGCTGTAATTAAAGCTTGGATTAATTGCTCTGCATCGCTATGCACTGGGAGCTCCAGTGCAGGGAGCTTTGTCACCCACTGAATTTACGGACTGTGCTTTGATATTTTTGCAAGAATTGTGAAAGAAATATGGAATAGCATTGGGCAACATGTGAAACTTCACCCTGGGACCTGCCCTGTGAACGGCTACAGGGTGAAGTTTATTTCTTAGCCAGTTTTAATCCACAGAACATATACCATGGGGATACAAGTAGCCGAGTGTCAGGATTGCAGCAGCCAAGTCAGAATGGTCCAGTAGAAGCAGACAAAGCTTCTTGCAGTTTTCAGTCCAGTTGCTTTGGTATATTCAACATCTGGAAGAGCAGGCAGGTCTCTCTCCACAGCTCTCTCCTTGCACTGCAGAGTTCTGTATTTAAGGCTGAGGCTGCAGTCCAGTCTTGTTTTTGGCAGGGCTATAAGATTGCTTGGAGATAAATGTACTTTCCAACTTAACTGTTCCTCCTGCTACTGCAGCCCCACGACTCCCGAGCGGCACCAAATCATCTGCGAGTGATGCCGGTTGGTTTTGGGATCTTCACTGGGGTGATGTCTGAGGCAGAAAGAACGAGCCAAGGCACCAACTCTGGTCCCTGCCAGACTTGTTCAAGCACCTCAATGCTTTTCATGCACTGAAGATGCTCAGTGCTCCAAATGTGATCTCAAAAGTGCCAAAAATAGGGCATTTATCTTGTTTCTCTGGCTGCACTCTTACTATTTCGTCATGGGCAGTAGGACCTGCTGCTGGGCAAGGCTGGGGCTGCTGCTGAAGAGCTGGTACATGTGCTGTCCTGACCAGAGCCCAGGCAGGGCCTGTGGCACTGGGACACTGGTTCAGTGCTCACCCAGAGCTGGTGTCACCAAAAGTGCCCATGCAGAGCGCAGAGATGGAGGCACCAGGCTGGTTCATGTTCACAAGGGACATGGCCCTGCTCAGCAGTGGCCTCCTAGGAAGAAAGGGAAGGGGAACCAGGCAGGGAGAGGCCACCATGGTTGATGTGTTCCGGTCCTATAACCTGGATGTATTAGTAAAATCTCCTGGTGGCAGCCTGAGGCACGTTCGGGGGCTACTGTGTGCGTCCATGCTTTTACTCGTGATAATGCACTGGCTGGAGCTCCTGGGGTAACCATAGCTGGCGTGTCGCTCTTCTCTCAGTCTGGTTCTTCTCCTCCTTTTCTTTATAATCACAGAAGCCATCTGTAGAGCTGCTCAGCAAACATGGAGCAGATGAAGATGGTGCTGAGCACCCAGAGCAGGGGACCAGGGCCCAGCTGCTGGAAGGTGATGGCGGCTGCCGCCGTGGTGGGCAGCGTGACCGCGCTCTACCTGGGGATCCTGCTGGGTGAGTGTGCAGCCCAGTACCTTCTTCCAGCTTATCTGCTCAGCGAAATGAGAAATGGTCTGTGCAGATCACAGTCCTCTTAGCAAAAATCCTCCAAAGCCTTCTGCTGAGGACAAAACGTGGTCAGTTCTCCCCACATACACACAAACTGCAAGGGCTGTAGCCAACTTGTTCTGAATATCAAACTTTGAAGCACTTAATCTTCAGTGTTGCATGACACATGTGCTCTGTTCCTCCCCTCTAATCTCACCCTGTGACTGCCAAATTTCTGCTGCTGTGTCTTTCTACCCCAGCACCTCGTGCCACCGACCATTGCCTGGTTTACTCATAGAATCATAGAATGTCCTGAGCTGGAGGGACCCACAGATCATGGAGTCCGACTGCTGTCCCTGCACAGGACACCCCACAGGTCACCCCGTGTGTCTGGGGACGTTGTCCAGTCTCTTCTTGAACACTGTCAGGTTGGGCCGTGACCCCTCCCTGGGAGCCTGTTCAGTGTCCAGCACCTCTGGGGGAAGAACCTTTTCCTCATGGCCCACTGACCCTCCCTGGCACATCTGCTGCCGTTCCCTGGGCTCTGTCACTGTCACAGAGCAGAGCTCACCCTGCCCCTCCTGCTCCTGCTGAGGAACCTGCAGCCCATGGGCTCTGCCCTCAGTCTGCTCTGCTCCAGCTGAGCAAACCCAGGGACTTCAGCCGCTCCTCATCCGGCTTCCCCTCCAAACCTTCACCAGCTTGGTGTCCCTCCTCTGGACACTCTCCAGGGGGTGACACCGTCTCCTTGCCTCTCCACCCCCCTCCTGCTGCCTCTGGTGTCCCATGGCCAGATGCCACCTCACACCAGCACCCTGGGGTCGACCCCAGCCCGACAGATCTCACCAGTGCCGTACGAATTCCTGAGCTGCCTTCGGTGCCCAACACCTTTCCCCAGCCTGTTCCTGCATGGATGTGGCCAGTCTGGGAGTGCGCTGCCAGGCTGTACCCATCCGTTCTTGGACTTTTGTCTCAGACTTGAAAAAAATCCACCATTCTCACATTCAAATTAGTTCAGTTCAAAATTCTCCTATTGCACGGCCAAGCGGCACCCCAAAGACAGCCAGGGGTGACCAGGGGCAGTCGAGCTGCTCAGACCAGGGCGGGTCCAAAGGACACGACGAGATCTGTGTTCCAAAGCAGACGGCGAGCCAAGCTGGGTCCAGCCGCAGCCCAGAATGTCCGTGTGTCCTTTGTGCCGTGACAGACGCCTTCCCTCCCTTCAGCCTGTCACCCCGCGGCAGAGACCAGCTTCGAGCACACAGTGGAGCTGCGCGGGATCGCGTTCAACAGCAGCTTACAGACCAAGACCTCCGACTACTACCGGGTGCTGACGCCTGCGCTGGAGCGGCTGGTGAGCTCTGCTGGGCTTGGCGGGAAGAGACTGTGGCGGTTCTGCTGGGTCCGGCTCAGCTGTCTGCATTCAGTGGAATGTGGGTGCCGAGAGCAGGAGGAAAACAGGGGTTTCTTAAACGTCAGCAGAGGGCTGAGCTGCACTTCAGAGGCTGTGTCAGGGCCCCAAGTGATGTTTGCAGAGGGGGAAATGTGTGCTCTGCCTGTTCCTTGTGAAAGAAAGGCGGTAGGAAGGCCTAAAGAAGGGATGGTTCTGCCTCGTGCCCCAGCCAGGGCAGGCAAAGGGCCACACATGAGCTGGACACTGGTGGTGATAAGAGGAGATGCTTCAGCCACCTCCAGCTCCCTGCAAAATGCCAGGCATCCTCTAGTCCCATCTCCCCAGGGTCTTCTGCTCGGTCTGTGACCATCATTCTTTGCTTTGCAGTTCCTGTCCAGTGTCCAGGACTCCCAGCTGGACTGGAGCTGCACCGGTTGCACCATCCTGGGCTACAGGTGAGCGTGGGCAGCTCGTGCTCTGGGAACCCTCGTGAGCTGCACCAAGAAGGTGAGCTCACACCTGAGCTCTTGTGCAAACCAGTACAAACTGCTTTTCGGTCGAGGCTGGAATTCCTTCTGGGATCACACCAATGTTCTGGGTTCCCTCATTTGGAAATACAGTCAGAAAGGCAGAGGAGAACTGCTTTGTGCAAACAAAGCTGAACTTTGGGCTAAAGAAAAAAATGCAAATGACAATTTCAACCCAGAGCACGTCTCCAGAGAAACTTGCGCCTTAAATTAATAAGAATTATCTTTGCATCTCTTGGGTTTACAAGAGCCTGTCCCTTGCGCTGACCATGGAGCCAGCGCAGCCATTGATTCTCCACCTTCCAGCAGGAATGGAAACTCGAGCGTGATCGTCCGCTTCCGCCTGCGCTTCGCCCCGCAGGACTCGCAGCCGCTGAGCGCGGCGGTGGAGGAGGAGGCGCTGAGGCACGGGCTGGCGGCCACGCTGCACGACCGGGGCCTGGCCCTGCCCGCCTACGGGACCATCTCCTCGGCTTCGCTTACGGGTGCGTTCCTCTCCCAGGCAGAGCTGGGTGCTCTGTGCCAGTGCTGCTGGCACCAGAGGTCACCGCAGCAAGAAAAACCCCAACACTGTACAAGGGCAAGTGTAGGGTCCTGCAGCTGGGGAGGAACAACCCCAGGCACCAGTACAGGTTGGGGTTGAGCTGCTGGAAAGCAGCTCTGCAGAGAAGGACCTGGGAGCTCTGGGGTATGACACAGTGACCATGGGTCACCAATGTGCCCTGTGGCCAAGAGGCCAAGGGGACCTGGGGTGCACGAGGAGGAGTGTGAGCAGCAGGTCTGGGAGGTTCATCCTCCCCCTCTGCTCTGCCCTGGGGAGGTGGCATCTGCAGAACTGGGTCCAGTGCTGGACTCCCCAGTTTAAGAAGGACAAGGAATTACTGGAGGAGTCCAGCAGAGAGTGACAAAGATGCTGAGGGGTCTGGAGCATCTTTGTGATGAGGAGAGACTGAGAGAGCTGGGGCTGTTGAGCTGGAGAAGAGAAGCTGAGAGGGATCTGATCAATGGATCAATAGCTCAGGGTGGGTGTCAGAGGATGCAGCAGACTCTGTTCAGTGGTGCCCAACGCCAGGGTGAGGGGCAGCGGGCACAGACTGGAACACAGGAGGCTCCATGTGAACATGAGCAGAAACTTGTTTGCTGGGAGGTGCCAGAGCCTGGCCCAGGCTGCCCAGAGCGGGTGTGGAGTCTCCTTCTCTGAGCCATTCAAACCCCCTGGACCCACCTGTGTGATCTGCTCTGGGACCCTGGTGAGCAGGGGGGGCTGGGGATCTGCAGAGCTCCTGAAACCCAACCAGGCTGGGGTTCTGTGAAGGCCACAAGCTGTGTCTCAGCCAAACCCCCGCAGGGCTGCAGCTCTGGGTGTCCAGTGAAGGCTCCACACCCAGCAGCAATGCTAGAAATGGAGGTGCTGCCCAGCACCCAAGCAAACCCACGAGAGATGCTCTGCCTGGCTCCCAGGTGCCACCAGGTTCACCAAACAGCAGCAGAATCTTGGTGGTTGCTCAATAGAGAGCAGCTTCAGGGAGCGGCAGCAACAACAGAGCCCAAAGCATAAATTGCAGCTCCTTTTGCTTTTATTGTAGCACCTGTAACCAGTCTGGGGAAAACAGATCCAGGGTCAGGAGGTGAACTGCTGGGTTTCTGTACCTCAGGCTGTCCTCAGAGCTGTAGCAGTAACTTCTGCTTAGGTAGATATTTATCACATTTGAACGACTCTCTGAAACCACCTGACTCAGAAATTCTCCTTTCTTTCAGTGACTGTGGAGTCGCTTGTGACCAAATCCAGCAGATTTAAAAAAAAAATGTGCCTGGAAAACATGCAGGTGCAGTTTCCTCCACAGCTCCCTCTGCAATGACGGGCAGAGTCCCTGCGTTTTTGGGAGCCTTGTGCAGCCCAAACAGGGGGTGCACAGACACCCCTTGGCTCTAGGGAACAGCCGGCATCGCTTCAGCCCCGGAGCCTCCGCAAAGCTGCAGCTCCTGGGAACTTCTCCCTGCACCCGGGGTCTCCCCAAACACCCGCAGGGCTGCAGATGCTGCAGATGTTGCAGATCCCGCAGATGCTGCTCCCCTGCTGTGCGTGGGCACCGCGGAGCACACCGAGGAAGGGCTGTGTGAAGGGAACCGGCCCAGGAGCTCAGCGCTGGCCGTGGGGCAGGGAAAGCAATGGCTGCGCAGGAGGAGCAGATGAAGCAAAGGCTCTGCCAGCCCTGGCCAGGGAACAGCGCCGTCCACGGGAACACGCAGCACCGGGACACCCTCACTAACCCCTGTTCCTCCCACTTTGCCACAGGTCCCAGTGAGGTTTCTCCCCACAGACCTGGACCGAAATCAGGTAAGATGTATAGATGAGGCTCTTAGGGATGAGGTTTAGTGCTAGAGTCAGGTTATGGTTGGACTCAATGATCTTAAGGGTGTCTTCTAACCTAAATGATGCTGTGATTCTAAGAGTCCAGCCGGGCCCTCTGTCCCTGCTCCCGTGGCTGTGCTGTGCAGCCTGACCTGCTGCGGGTACCAGGGGTATTTGCACCCCATCCTGTTCCTGAGCTGGTGCTCCAGGGCCCTGCAGCCCTTTCCCCTGCAAGCTCAGAAAGAGCTGCAGCTCCGCTCCCAGCTCCATCCCGCGGGGACTCGGGCACTGCCCGGGAGCAGAGGGACAAGGACACCGCGGGGTTGTCCCTGGGGATGGTTTCTGGGAGGGCTGCAGAGCACAGGAGTGGCTCAAGCCTTGCTGTCCCCAGGGAGCTGCCCCGGAGACACGTTCAGCTGCCGCAACAGCCAGTGCGTGTGGAAAGAAAACCCGGAATGCGACGGCCGAAAAGATTGCGCTGATGCCTCTGATGAACGGGGCTGCGGTGAGTCTGGCGGGCTCCTGGACGTGGGGGACAGGCCACAAACCACGACTGCACACCCTGGCAGGGCCTCTGGGCACCAAAGTGAGCCGAGGACACGGCACAACTTGTCAGGCCAGTGTCTGCATCAGGATGTTGTACCCTGGAAACACCTTGGTCCCACCACCAACTGAAAGGGTCACGACAAGTCCCCCTTCCCGGTGGGGTGGCGTGCGGGGCAAGCAGCACGCGGCCATGGGCTGCTGGGCACAGGTCACAGGGCAGTGGCTGAGCTCGTGAAACCAGATGAGAGATTTCTCTTCAGAATTTCTTGCTTTAGAAGAATCTCAGGGAGGGTGCTCTGATGGACCAGTGCTTTGCAGTGCTCTTTTCTGAGCCTGTGGGTTAAATCACAGAATCCCAGAATGTCAGGGGTTGAAGGGCCCTGGAAAGCTCATCCAGTGCAATCCCCCCATGGAGCAGGAACACCCAGCTGAGGTTCCACAGGAAGGTGTCCAGGCGGGTTTGAATGTCTGCAGAGAAGAGATGCCCTGTGACATCCCTGTGACATCCCTGTGACATCCCTGGCAATGTCCTGCTGCTTGCACGAGTGCTGGGGTTGCACACAAAGCTGCTTTTCCACTAACCCCATGATCACTTTTCCAGGGTGCAGCGAGCAGGACCCTGATTGTCTGTCTGTCTCCCGTTGCAGACTGCGGGAGCCGCCCCGCCATGCAGACCGCCAGCCGCATCGTCGGAGGCTCCGAGGCCTCGCGAGGGGAGTTCCCCTGGCAAGTCAGCCTGCGGGAGAACAACGAGCACTTCTGCGGTGCCGCCATCCTCTCCGAGAAGTGGCTGGTGTCTGCCGCTCACTGCTTTACCGAGTAAGCTCCAGCCACACCAGCTTCTCCCCCTCTTCCCCACTTCCAAGAGCTGCCGGATCTTCCAGCTCAAGCCCCTGCTGTGCCCCTGGCCCAACACGCCTGGTTTCCCACTGGGATCTCCCATCACAGAGAGGGTGGGGTGGGCAGAGGCAGCACCAGCTCAGCAGCAGCTCTGGTTTGCAGGTGATGCTGTGGCTCTGGTTTGCCTGGCAATGCTGTGGCTCTGGTTTGCCTGGCAATGCTGTGGCTCTGGTTTGCCTGGCAATGCTGTGGCTCTGGTTTGCAGGCAATAATGTGGCTCTGGTTTGCCCAGCAATGCTGTGGCTCTGGTTCACAGGTGATACTGTGGCTTTGGTTTGCCCAGTAATTCTGTGGCTCTGTTTTGCCCAGCAATGCTGTGGCTCTGGTTTGCAGGTGATGCTGTGGCTCTGGTTTGCAGGTGATGCTGTGGCTCTGGTTTGCAGGTGATGCTGCAGCTGTGGTTTGCAGGTGATGCTGTGGTTCTGGTTCACAGGCAATGCTGCGGCTCTGGTTTGCAGGTGATGCTGTGGTTCTGGTTCACAGGCGATGCTGCGGCTCTGGTTTGCAGGTGATGCTGCGGCTCTGGTTTGCAGGCGATGCTGCAGCTCTGGGCTCACGTGGTCCCAACCATCTCTCCTCCAGGTTTCAGGACCCGGCCATGTGGGCAGCTTACACGGGAACCAACTCGCTCCGCTCAGACAGCGGGGCGGTGAAAATGAGCATCTCGCGCATCATCCCGCACCCCTCCTACAACACCGACACGGCTGACTATGATGTGGCCGTGCTGGAGCTGAAGAGACCTGTGACCTTCACCAAGTACATCCAGCCCGTGTGCCTGCCAAGCGCTGGGCATCACTTCCCCACCAGAAAGAAGTGTCTCATCTCCGGCTGGGGCTACCTCAGAGGGGATTTCTGTAAGCACAGCGAGGCAGAGGAGGGAGGTGTGGGGGTGTGAGCAGTGCGGGAGGTGTGAGGGAAGGGAACTCAGGTCTCAGAATCCCAGAACCACAGCCTGGCTGGGTTGCAGGAGCTCTGCAGATCCCCAGCCCCCCCTGCTCACCAGGGTCACAGAGCAGATCACACAGGTGGGTCCAGGGGGTTTGAATGGCTCAGAGAAGGAGACTCCACACCCGCTCTGGGCAGCCTGGGCCAGGCTCTGTCACCTCCCAGCAAACAAGTTTCTGCTCATGTTCACATGGAGCCTCCTGTGTTCCAGTCTGTGCCCGCTGCCCCTCACCCTGGCGTTGAGCACCACTGAACAGAGTCTGGTCCATCCTCTGACACCCAACCTGAGATACTGATCCATTGATCAGATCCCTCTCAGCTTCTCTTCTCCAGCTCAACAGCCCAGCTCTCTCAGTCTCTCCTCATCACAAAGATGCTCCAGACCCCTCAGCATCTTTGTCACTCTCTGCTGGACTCCTCCAGTAATTCCTTGTCCTTCTTAAACTGAGAAGCCCAGAACTGGTCCCAGTTCTGCAGATGTGGCCTCATCAGGGTAGAGCAGAGGGGGAGGATGAACCTGCTGCTCACACTCTTCCTCATGCACCCAGGTCACGCTCTGGCCAGGCAGGGTGGCAGTAACATTGGCAGCGGGTCCTGTGCGAGGTTCCCTGTGAGGAGCTCACGGCTGCATCTTCTCGTTTAGTGGTGAAACCCGAGTTCCTGCAGAAAGCGACGGTGGAGCTGCTGGACCAGACGCTGTGCTCCAGCCTCTACAGCCATGCCCTCACGGACAGGATGATGTGCGCTGGTTACCTCGAGGGGAAAATCGACTCCTGCCAGGTAAGCGCTGCCCAGGGACGCCGGCACACGTCCCCACACAAGGACATGTTCTCTAGTGCTCAGAGCAGGGCACTGCTGTGTAAGGGGCTCTTTGGCTATTTAACTCCTTCAGTTTCTGAGCTGTAATCAGGGCTGGTGCTACCAATGTACCTGGCAGGTCCTCAGATCAAAATCCAGATGGCAAAGGGCAGCAGTGGAAACTAAAACATACACAGCAGGTTTTGGTGAACGACTTGGTGTTTTCTTTGCCTCGTTTGCCTTTATCCAGCCTGGCACTGCAGGTGGTCAGCTGGAGAAAATCCCCTGTGTGGGGAGAGGGGACTGTGATGTCCATGGTGACCCTGTGGTTTGGCCACAGCCACCAGCTGAGCAAAACCGCCCTTCTCTGGTGATATTGGTTCATATTTCTGTACCAAATGCGCTGGGGCTTTGAGGTTGGATGATGAACGTGACCCATCCGGTTATTCATTGCTCACCTGGAGCATCCCAGCCCCCAGAAGGCACTGCCAGCTTCACAGACACCTCGTGTCCTACATCAGTGACACTCATATGGCTGCACAGTACCAAAGAATTGACTGGGAAACCACAGGCCAAACCAAGAAAACATCATGCAAAACTTAGCGTAGTCCCCCTGGGTTGTGTGTCATACAATGAACACCCACTGTCTGGCTGCCTAGCGGCTGCTGGGCTTCACCTTTGAGAGCAGCATTCTAACAAATGATTAAACCAGTAGAAATACTTACTCTAGATTTTTTGGAGGACGTCCTTGTGCTCTTCTGGCATCTCAAGGGCACCAGGGTACTGCTAATAGCAGCACAGTGTGCACACAGAGGAGCACCAAGGGCCAGCACAGGAGGTGCTTCACTCGTCACTAGGCTGGGCAATAAGCAGGGCTGAGCTGGGGGACACAGAGATGCTGAGGGTGGCCAGGATGAGCTCGGAGCGTCCCCAGGGCGAGCTCACCACGTGGCTTCTCTTGCAGGGTGACTCTGGTGGGCCCTTGGTTTGCCAAGAGCCATCTGGCAAGTTCTTCCTGGCGGGCATTGTGAGCTGGGGAATCGGGTGCGGTGAAGCCAGGCGGCCCGGGGTCTACACGCGTGTTACCAAACTCAGAGACTGGATCTTGGACACCATTTCTGCCTCCCCCACCTCCACAATCAACACCGTTCCCCTACCACACTCCAGTGCGAACCGTGATGTGGTCAGCTCTGCGGAGCTCAACGCCACCGGCACCGTCCCCACTGTGTCACCAGCCCCAGCTGCCAGCGCGCTGGTGACGGCATTGAGACCGCAAGGTACGAGCGCCCCCAGGGTGGGCACACCGTGGCATGAAGAGGGGCTGACACAGGTCCAAATGTCGTGTTTGTTCCACCATGGAGCTGAAGTGCTGATTGCCCAGGCACAAGTGACAATATCTGGTGGCCCTGGCTCAGCCCAGAGCAGCCTGGCCAAGTCACTGAGCATCTGCAGAGATGAGTTCCATGAGCTCCTTTGCTTATGCAACTGAATGTGGAATTTTGCCTGTTGTCTGTGCAATGGGGCTGCTCCAGCAGGCCCTGGATGGGGCACTCAGACACAGCAGCATCTGATGCTGTTTAACTTGCCAACCGCTCACTTTTGTTTGCCACAGTTCAGAGTACAGTTCAGGAAGGACAGGGAACTGCTGGAGAGAGTCCAGCGCAGCCACCAAGATGCTGAAGGGAGTGGAGCATCTCCCGTGTGAGGAAAGGCTGAGGGAGCTGGGGCTCTGGAGCTGGAGAAGAGGAGACTGAGGGGGGACTCATTCATGGGGATCAATATGGAAAGGGGCAGTGTCAGGAGGACGGAGCCAGGCTCTTCTCGGTGACAGCCAGTGACAGGACAAGGGGCAATGGGTGCAAACTGGAACACAGGAGGTTCCACTGAAATTTGAGAAGAAACTTGTTTGGGGTGAGGGTGTCAGAGCCTGGCCCAGGCTGCCCAGGGAGGTTGTGGAGTCTCCTTCTCTGCAGACATTCAAACCCGCCTGGACCCCTTCCTGTGGAACCTCAGCTGGGTGTTCCTGCTCCATGGGGGGATTGCACTGGATGAGCTTTCCAGGGCCCTTCAACCCCTGACATTCTGGATTCTGTGACTGATGGGTGCAAATTCCCAGCAGCCATGCAGCTTCTCCCCGAAGGGAAGGAGGGCAGGTGTCTCTAGGCTGTCCTGTCAGCTCCAAGGAGCCCTCCCAGCAGCTCTGCACGGAGGCACAGATGTATTTTTCTAAATTTAGGACTGACTTTTCATCTGGAGCGGTAAGGCTAAGAAGGACAGAGCTGCTGGTTACTCTGCCTTTGAGAAAGGCGCAGGATTAAGGACTTGCCAAGAGCAAGATGCAGAACAGCAGTCAGGGCGAAAGCCCCGATCAGCTGGCAGATCCCTCGCACTTCAGCCCTGATCCGTTCCTGCTCAGATTTACTGGTTAGAAGCAGCAAAACTCTGTCCTTGTCATCTGCCAGGAAATCTCACAAGTCGCGTTTTGCTTTTGTTCAGCGTGCGGAGGACGACCCGGGTTCTCTAAACCCAGCAAGATTGTGGGGGGAACAGACGCTTCCAGAGGAGAGATCCCCTGGCAAGTCAGCCTGAGAGAAGACTCGAGGCACTTCTGCGGAGCCACGGTGGTCGGGGCGCGCTGGCTGCTGTCGGCAGCGCACTGCTTCAACGAGTGAGACGCGGCAGCTCCCAGCTCCCAGCAGCCGCGGCTGGGGAAGCGACAGGAGTGTCTGCTAGAGATTCATAGTAAACGGGTGTTGTGGGGAGGGCGGGATGAGCAGGGAAAGGTTAAAGTAGCCTGGGCAGGGAGCAAGGGCAACGCTTCGAATGGGTGGAAAAGGAATGGTGCCACGAGTTTCTGCAAGAAATTTAACCTTAGAAATGGGCTGTAAGATGGGGATAGAGACACGCGGTCAGATGTTGGAGGGTGGATGCTCAGTTTGATTTTGCGTAGTTGTGTTAAACAGCGAGACCCCAAGTCCAGGTTTAGAAATAACCAAGATTAAGAAATGAGTAGCCAGGGGGTGATGTTTGTCAGGAATAAAAACTCCTGAAGGCAGAAAGGGTGAGGGACTGACTACGAAGAGTTTCAAAACAACCTTGTGTGTTAAATAAAGCAATAGGCAGCGAGTGAAATGCAAGGTGGGCAAGTGTGAAGTGAGGTGCACTGCAAAGCAGCAGAGCCACCCGTCTGCACACGAGAAAAGGTCAGAAATACGGTGGATTTTGCCGTGAGAACAGCAGTCCTGTGGGCACTGGCAATCAAAGAGCAAACCAATAGTAATTATTAGAAAAACAACTGAGATTACCAGTGTGTGGCTGGTAATTCACAGCACACCGACCTCTCAAACATCGCACGCAGAGCTAGGATAACATAAAATGGTGAACACAGGACACAAGGATGAGCTGGATGTGGATCAGCATCCGAAACAAGCACGACAAATGGATCAGACTGGAGCTGGGGGAAGAGACAGCGGGGTGGGGAGTGTGTGGTGGGGACCGTACGGTTACAAAGGTACAAGGTGTTTAGGAAATGCATCCTTACTGTTTTACTAAGATACCAAATAACCACCAGGAGCAGGTGGAAAACAAGGAAAAGGAAACAGTTTTTCAGAAATGTCATAGAACCAAATGTTTAAAATTCACACGGGGTTAAAACAAAACAAAACAACAAACAGCACAACTTTAGAAAAATCCAACTAAAACCCCCAAATCCATCAAAACCTGCTGAATATAGAGACAGCATCTGTGTGCCAGATCACTCCTGAAATGACAAATCCTGGAGGTGAGGGGAGGATTCCTGCGGGTTTACCTGCTCCTCAGGACCCTCCAACCAGTGCCACCACCAGAAACGGCTCTTTGGGCCTGGCCTAGCAGAGCTGCTCCTTGTGCTGGGCTCTGCTTTGCTAAAGTAACGTTTCAAACACTCGGCATTTAAAGTTGTTTGCAACTCCAACATCAGAATTTGTGCTCGGGGTGTGTGTGAACGTGCGTGTTTAGGATTCTATGTTTTGCAGGACACATTCAGAAGAGATTGAAGCCTACATGGGAACAACATCACTGAATGGGACAGATGAGAGTGGGGTGAAAGTCAATGTAACCAGAGTGATCCAGCATCCCCTCTACAACCCAATTATGTTGGACTACGACGTGGCTGTGCTGGAGCTGGCGACCCCTCTTGTCTTCACCAAACACATCCAGCCCATCTGTCTCCCAACTGCAGCGCAGGAGTTTCCCGTTGGCAAGAAATGTGTCATTTCTGGCTGGGGTCACCTCGAGGAGGGGAACGGTAAGAACTGATGCATTCATAGAATCATTTTGGTTGGAAAAGACCCTCAGGATCACAGAGTCCAACCATAACGCACCCCGGCACTGCCCCATGTCCTGAGAACCTCATGTCCGTCTGTCCAGCCCTCCAGGGCTGGTGACTCCAGCACTGCCCTGGGCAGCCTGTTCCAATGCCCCACAGCCCTTTGGGGAAGAAATTGTTCCCCAGATCCAACCTCAACCTCCCCTGGGCAACTTGAGGCCGTTTCCTCTGCTCCTGGCGCTTGTTCCTGGGGAGCAGAGCCCGACCCCCCTGGCTCCAAGCTCCTTTCAGGCAGTTCAGAGATCAGAAGGTCTCCCCTCAGCTCCTGTTCTCCAGCTGAACCCCCCAGGTCCCTCAGCTGCTCCCATCACACTTGTGCTCCTTCATTATCAGTCAATTGGTTCTGGAGCAGCAAAGCCTGAGTCTGGGGATCATCCAGCTCAGGGGATGGTAATGGGGACAGTCAGGAACTGGCAGAAACTGGGAGGTTGTGGAGTCTCCTTCCCTGGAGACATTCAAGGCCCACCTGGACACCTTCCTGTGCGACCTCACCCAGGCGTTCCTGCTCCAGCAGGGGGATTGGACTGGATGATCTTTCGAGGTCCCTTCCAATCCCAAACATACTGTGATACTGTGATACCTTGAACCGCAGTTGTTTAGAAGCCACCAGCAGACAAGACGATGGAGAGAGCAGTCTGGCAGGAACCAGGAGCGACCTGCTGGGCTCCCCTGGGTAGTTCTCCCCGTTAAGCTCAGCTCAGAGACCTGATCCAGCTCTGGCAGGGCAGTGTCAGCCACAGCAACCGCACTCGGTCACAAAGGTGTTCCAAGCAATTAGAAAATGCAAAGATTGTAGGGAGAAGACCTGGGGGTGGCATGTGTGCTCCCAAAGAGGTGCTGCTGTCCCTCTGACTGGTGACCGGGGCTGACCTGGATATAACTGCCTTGGTATTTATCAAAATTATGCTTTAAGTCAATCAAACCCAGTTGAAATAGAAATGTTGCTTGAGTGATTTGTTTTGTTGTTTGGTTTTTTGTTGTTGTTGTTTGTTTGTTTTTAAATGAAACCTCTAAAAATAAGAGTTAGCTGACGTGAATTGTATTTCTTACAAATACGTTTATTAGGTAACTCATACTCTCTTTTGGCTAGGACAACTTTATATAGCAATTTTTGTTATGCTAAAATCTTTACAGATCAGATGTCCGATCCCTTTATTTTATAGAATTTTTATTCTCTCACATTTTTTCCTGTGTAACCAGAAGAACAAAGCTCACAAAATGTAGTACATGGAGCCCTTTTTCTCTGACTCCTCTTCCAAAATGCCGTTATCAACAGCACCTGCAGCAGCAGATTCATAGTGCACACAACAGCTGGCTATGGAACATGGAAGGTAGAGGACAGAAATCTTTTTGGCAAGAAAGAATTCTATAAATAGAGGTTTTGGCTGCCAGGACAACAGAAACTTGCTGCCCATGTGTTCTGTGCATGGGGACAAAACCACTTCGGGTGAGCCTGGAGCCCCAGGGCAGCTCTTACAGGACTCAGCTTCTGGGTGGAACTGGAGCCTGTTTGCCTGCAGTATGTGTTGGATCAGTCTAAAAGCCGTTAGCTCCCGCTCCCCTCTGCCGTGCTCACTCGTCCCGTGGTTTTCACGCAGCCACCAAGCCTGAGATCCTGCAGAAAGCCTCTGTGGGCATCATAGACCAGGAGACCTGCGATTTCCTCTACAACTTTTCCCTCACTGACCAAATGATCTGTGCCGGCTTCCTGGAGGGGAAGGTGGATTCCTGCCAGGTAAGGGTCTGCAGTTTCTCTGCTCCTCTGTGGGTTGCTGCAGAAAGCTGGGCTAACGCTGCTCAGCACATCCTCGGGAGACATTTGCTGAGCTGCTGTGGTCAGGCTGTAATCCATGTGTACCTTGGCTCAAAAAACCCAGCCCACCGACCCCTGGAGCTTTAGAAAAGTAAATAAAGCTCCGTCAAGTTGAGCACGACTTAAATCAATATCCCACTGTCCTGTCTGGCCAGACCGGACTCCTGGATGGAGCCGGTTTCCTCCTGTGGCAGCGAGATGGTGGTAGTTGGTGGTGGTTGTCGTCCAGAGAATCCCAGAGTGTCAGGGGTTGAAGGGCCCTGGAAAGCTCATCCAGTGCAATCCCCCCATGGAGCAGGAACACCCAGCTGAGGTTCCACAGGAAGGGGTCCAGGCGGGTTTGAATGTCTGCAGAGAAGGAGACTCCACAACCTCCCTGGGCAGCCTGGGCCAGGCTCTGACACCCTCACCCCAAACAAGTTTCTTCTCAAATTTAAGTGGAACCTCCTGTGTTCCAGTTTGCACCCATTGCCCCTTGTCCTGTCACTGGTTGTCACCCAGAAGAGCCTGGCTCCATCCTCCTGACACTGCCCCTTTCCATATTGATCCCCAGGAATGAGTCCCCCCTCAGTCTCCTCTTCTCCAGCTCCAGAGCCCCAGCTCCCTCAGCCTTTCCTCACACGGGAGATGCTCCACTCCCTTCAGCATCTTTGTTGCCCTGTGCTGGGGAAGGAGCTGTCAGGACCTGTTAACTCTCGTGACAAATGCCACCTGTACCTGTGGAGCCAGGCTGAGCCACTCACCCCAGGTTCAGCCTCTTTCGCACTCACTGCCCGGCAGCAACAGCCCCGCGGGGCTGGAGAACAGAGAGTTTGGGGCAGCTGTGTCCCCCAGCGTGGCTGAGGGGCAGCTCCACACAGCCCTGGCCTGAGCAACCATGGTCTTGCTTCTTCCTCAGGGAGATTCGGGTGGACCCTTGGCCTGCGAGGTGACCCCAGGAGTGTTTTATCTGGCCGGCATCGTGAGCTGGGGAGTCGGCTGTGCCCAGCCTATGAATCCCGGCGTGTACTCCAGAATTACCAAACTCAGAGACTGGATCCTGGACACCATTTCCCAGCTGCCCAGTCCTGGCACAGGCACCATTTCCAGTTCAACCTTCGCTAGAACGTCTGCCGCAGGCAGCGTCACCCACCGGCCCAGCACCCCCGCTGCCAGTCCCACTGACAGACCCACAACAGCCACCGAAGAACCCTCCACAGCCCTGCAAACCACGGAGCCTGCCAAGCCCACCCAAACGCCAGGTAAAACTGACGACAGATTTATTGACATGTTGGTGGGAGAGCTCCAGCCCCAGCAGAGAGGGTGCTGAGCTCACTCTGGGTTATTCTCTTCCAGTGGTGCCTTGTACCAGCTTCACCTTCAAGTGTTCCAGCAACGTCTGCATTGGAAAAGAAAATCCCGAATGTGACGGCATTGCCGACTGCAGCAACGGCTTCGATGAGCGCAACTGCGGTGAGCACAGCTTTGCAATTTATTCTACACCACCGGCCTCCCCAGTGCAACCACCAACTTCTCATGGGCCACCCTGGGCCCCACGTTGTGCACTGGGGCCCTGGGCCAGCCCCTTGTGGTCCAGGTCCTACAGAGCCTATAATAAGATAAAGCTGGACGAGCAGGGTCCAAATTTTCTGCCAGGGCATGTGGCCTCCTCTCCTGTGCTATAAACATTAGAACCTGTTTGCCAGCACATGGGGCTCCTGGCCGGTCATTCTGCTGGTGCGAGCTGGCCAGACGGCTCTGCACAAGGTGGCAGCCCAAAAGATGCTGTAACGTCCCCTCCTCACGTACCACATCTCTGGAAGGTGTGATCTGTGGTAACAAGTTCCCAAACTTGTTCCCAAATATGCCAAGTCTGCCCAGCCTTGTGTCAGATCGCAGAATCACAGCATGTCCTGAGCTGGAGGGACCCACAGGATCATGGAGTCCAACTGCTGTCCCTGCACAGGACACCCCACAGGTCACCCCGTGTGTCTGGGGACGTTGTCCAGTCTCTTCTTGAACACTGTCAGGTTGGGCCGTGACCCCTCCCTGGGAGCCTGTTCAGTGTCCAGCACCTCTGGGTGAAGAACCTTTTCCTCATGGCCCACTGACCCTCCCTGGCACATCTGCTGCCGTTCCCTCAAGTTCTATGGGTCAATAAAATCCATCACATCCCACTGTCCCGTGTCAGTCTCCCCAGAAGGCCCCACTGTGGCACTGGCTATGAAAGGAGGGCAGATATCCCTTCCACTTACAGTTAATTAAAACCACGGTGCCTCTTCTTCTGTCCCAGATTGTGGCTTAACAAGTGCTCTGGCCTTCAGCAAGATCGTGGGTGGCAGCGCCGCGGCTCGAGGAGAGTGGCCCTGGCAAGTCAGCCTCTGGCTTCGGCGGAAGGAGCACAAGTGCGGGGCCGTCCTCATCGCCGACCGCTGGCTGCTCTCCGCAGCGCACTGCTTCGATATGTAAGTCTGAGATGGGCTTGTGAAGCCAGGTGGCTCTTGGCTTCACCCTCCCTCCCCATCCAGCGCTGTGGCTGGGATGCTGTGCCCCACGGGGAGCACACACTCCCTGTTATGGATGGTAAGTGCCAAGGTGAATGAGTGGAGCAGAGCCTGGGTTTGTCCGCGCTGTGATGGAGATGGGTTCCTGGCCTCACAAGGGGTGGCCGTGGTGCATCCCAGTCACACAAGTGGAGGAACAGCCCTCCTTGTGAGGCCACGCTCCTAACAGCCAGGTTTGCTGTCTTTCTGCAGTTACAGTGACCCCAAAATGTGGGTGGCCTTTCTAGGAACACCCTTCCTGAACGGCATCGATGGCAAAACGGAGAAAATATTCCGGATCTACAAGCACCCTTTTTACAACGTCTACAGCCTGGACTACGACGTGGCACTGCTGGAGCTGAACGCGCCCATCAAGTTCAGCAGCACCGTCAGACCCATATGTCTCCCAGACAGTTCACACGTCTTCCATGAAGGAGCCAGATGCTTCATCACAGGCTGGGGCTCCACGAAGGAAGGAGGTACGGGCTGAGAGGGCCCCACCACATCCTTGAGGTTCGGGTTGGACATGAGGAAAAGGTTCTTCCCCCAGAGGTGCTGGACACTGAACAGGCTCCCAGGGAGGGGTCACGGCCCAACCTGACAGCGTTCAAGAAGAGACTGGACAACGTCCCCAGACACACGGGGTGACCTGTGGGGGGTCCTGTGCAGGGACAGCAGTTGGACTCCATGATCTGTGGGTCCTTCCAGCTCAGGACAGTCTGTGATGAGCACACCACATGCCCCATCCCCTGTGAGCTCAAACATCATTGATTCCCACTCTGCTGCCCCAAGCGCTCCCCACACCAGGCTGGACCCTGTAGGGGACACCAGCCTGCACAAGCCCTGGTGTCACCACAGTCTCCTCCCAGGCCCTGTGCTCCTCCACTTGGTGTCACCTCTGCCCTCCTGCAGCCCTCCCAAGCTTTCTCCGTCCCATCACTGTGCTGCACATCCCTTTGCAGCTGCTCCAGCTGTGCTCCCGCAGCACAGGGACCACCCTGATCCCATTTTACTGGGTCAGCCGAGCAGTCTGACAAACCACACACCGAAGGGGCCTTCCTGTGCTTGCTCTGCTGGGGAGAAACTGGCCCTGGCTCCCCTTCCCAGTGCAGGTCTCTCCCTTTGACAAGAAACCCCTCTCCTACACTCACTGTTGCTTCTGAGCGGCTCTGCAGCAAACTCACAGCGATACTTGTGTCCTCAGGTCTCATGTCAAAGCACCTGCAAAAAGCAGCAGTGAACGTGATCGGAGACCAGGCCTGCAAGAAGTTCTACCCCGTCCAGATCAGCAGCAGGATGCTGTGTGCCGGCTTCCCGCACGGCACCGTCGACAGCTGCTCGGTGAGCGTGAGAGCAGCAAATGCTGCGGCGGGGACAGAGCAAACCTGTGCAGAGCCCTCGGGGTGGACACACTTACCCTGCCCATCCACCCGTCTCCACTGGCTGTTGCCATTATGCGAGTCCATACACATCATTCTGCTCGTCCCACCGACCTGTGACAGGTCATGGAAATGTGCAGAGAGGCAACGCCGAGGCAGAGACCACAGGCAGCCCCTTTCATCACCTGTTGTGCCTCCAGACATGGCTCTTCCCTGCTCCAGACCCCCAACCTCGGCTTGTGCATCCCAGCACATCACTGGAAGCAGCTCCTGGGGGTGGGAACAGGGCAGCAAACCTTCCCGTGTCCCCCACATCTCACAGCTGGGGGCTGGGCCACCTCTTTGGCTTGACACGGGCCCTTCTCTCTCCGCAGGGCGACGCGGGTGGACCCCTGGCGTGTCAAGAACCCTCAGGGCGGTGGTTTCTGGCAGGAATCACAAGCTGGGGCTATGGCTGCGCCCGGCCATACTTCCCTGGTGTCTACACCAAAGTCACAGCCGTCCAGGGCTGGATCGCGCAGCACCTCAAGCTCTGAAGCTGAATTTCACCACTCAGGGAAGCTGACGATGAGAGGAGTAATTGCCAGAGGATGCACTAACCCCTCAGCTATTGTACTTTTCTTTTGATGCTGCAAAGGGGTGAAGATGGTCTGCAGGTATTAACCAAATGCTGGTGTTGTGTC
Source organism: Patagioenas fasciata (assembly GCF_037038585.1). Taxonomy (NCBI): domain Eukaryota; kingdom Metazoa; phylum Chordata; class Aves; order Columbiformes; family Columbidae; genus Patagioenas; species Patagioenas fasciata. The sequence goes on along the minus strand of NC_092546.1, from coordinate 2,520,224 downwards.
ACCCACTGCAGCTGTGTCACCAAGGCATTTGGTAACCGCTTTGCATAGAAAGGTACAATTCTAGACGTTTTCTATAAATAAATGAGGCCTGTCCCTTCTTAAGACCTGGCCAAACATCCTATGCATCAAAATGTAGCCTTTCTAGTTGGAGGGGTGCCCGAAAGATCTGCCAGAGGGTCATGTAGCTTGGCTGAGCTCTGCCTGTGAGCTGCCACCCCAAAGCCACCACACAGGGGAACCTCAGCCCAGCCCTTGCAGAAGCCTCAGGCCTCACTGCCTCAATGGAGCCGTTACCTTGTGCACTGGCTTTTGGAACAGGTACACAAGTATTTCCACTCGGTGCTCAGTGCGTCCCCTGGCTCACCATTTGATCACAACAGCAGGCAGGACTAAACCACTTAGACTTAAGGCTCCATAGACCTCACCTGCATTACAATCAGGACAGGCTTCTCACACCACAACCCCCCAGCTCCCTTTGCATAAGGGAACAGGTGATTAAATCGACAAAGATGAAGGCACAGCCACACAGACAATGGTTCTGGTTAAGCTAGGAGGGAAAAGTTCCAAGTGTTGAGCTGGTGGCCCAAGGATCCAGCTCCTTCAGTGGCAAGTCCAGGCCCACTCGCCAGCGCAAAGCACACAGACACCTCTGTCACAAGAAAAAGCTGCTGCAGAGCTCACGTGTCAAGCCTTAGGTGGACTTAGACATCTTCTCATAGATCCGACCACCAAAACTAAACAGCAGCTCGTACCCCAGCCCCCTTCCTCATCTTGGGCGCTTAAGCTCTGCACTTGGGTGCAGCGAGAGGTTTGTTCTTGCCCAGCCCGGCTGGCACTGAGATCCAGCACCTTCCCAGCTCAAGCACCACCAAGGTGGGAGAGCCGGCTCTGAACCGGGCTGGAACACTTGTGCGATGTTCCCATCAATGAAACAGGACTGCACAAAATTCATACAGCCATAAAGTAAAAAAAGCCCCTGAGCAAACGTGGCTGGAAAGCACTTTATTTTCAAGTAGTCATCCTGCCCAAATATCCAGGGAGCTCCTAATAGTTCACCTTGTGTGAGAACACTTCAGTCCCTTCATAGGAGTCCCACCACATTGGGAGATCAAATGAAATCAGGTTTGCCCACATCCCTTTGACTGTCCTAGCAGGTACGGAGCCACCATCCAGTCTGTGCCTTGCCCCAGCAAACTGTGAAATAGTTTATAAAATACAGAAGAGCTTCAAGAGGGATTTAAAAATATCTCACTACAGAGGCATGGGGACTTTTGATCTCCAACACTCTCCTCTTGTCACTGCTGTGGACACTGCTGAGTACACAGCATAACCAGCCTTTCCAGGTGTGTGAGCTGAGAACAAGACAGAGCTCAGGCCCAAGCGCCCTGTTCCACAAGTGCTCCTATCCCAAAAATTGATGCCTAGAAAACAGGCACCAAGATGGAATGTCTGTGCCAGAGCCAAACCAGAAGTTACAGAATATCACAGTCACACAATGTTTTATTCTATAAAGAAAGCAACTTAAGTACTTTCCACCCCCCTTCATCCCCAGCTGCGCTTGTCCAACTGTTGACAAGGCTGTGCTGCAACCCTGATCAGAGCAGCCCTGCTCCCCGCATCGCCTGAGCTGAGGAAGAGCCCACGAGCCCAAAAGTGAGCCCCGCATCCAGCTGTACAAACACAAGGCAAGAAAGAGCCAAGTGTGGCACATGGAGCATCTTACGGCACCTTTTCCACTGATGAAAAGGGACTGGGTAGCTACTGATGGCTGGGTCCGTGCTTGTGTCCTGGGCAAGGGGGCTGTGTTGGCTTGGCCCCCTCTTCCACACAAGGCTCCTTGCCCCTCGCGGCCCCTTCAGCGGGGATTTATCAGCTCCTATACGCCTTGGCCAGTCTGGACCACTGGCAAGCGCATGAGGCAAACCAAGCAGCTCACAGTGGCTCTCGCGGCTGGCAAATTCACTGCCTCCTGGGGCCGGTGCCAATAAAAGCCAATGGATGCAAAAGGTTCAGCGAGGGTTTATTGCTCTGCCATGGCGGGGGCTGCAAAGGCTGCAGGATCCCAGCCCCAGCCACCTGGACTGGCCGCTCGTCCCTTCCCCACATGGTCCCTCCCTGCTCCAGGGCACTTCACATGTTGGCTCTTTCCCGCTGCAGCCGGGAGTTGTAGGCTCGCGAAACCGTGTTCCAGGCGTCCATGTAGCGGTCCATGCACATGGCGATGCACTTCTGCGGGACACAGAGAGCCCTCAGCGCTCAGCCGGGGCAGCCCGGGGAACCCGCTGCTCCCGACCCGCTCACCTGCTCCGAGTTGTCCAGCGCACCCCCGGGCTTCCCGATGCACTTGCGAAAGCACTTGTCGGTCATACGCTGTGAGAGGGGACGGGAGGGACAAAGAGAGAGGGGACGTGAGGAGAGGGGGGCGGGAGGGACCAGGAGAGAGAGGGGATGTGATGAGAGGGGACAGAGAGAGGGGACCAGAGAGAGAAGGGGACGGGAGGGACCAGGAGGGGACAGAGAGAGAAGGGATGGGAGGAGAGGGTGATGGAAGGGACCGGGAGAGAGAGGGGACATGAGGAGAGGGACAGAGGAGAGAGGAGATGTGAGGAGAGGGGGACGGGAGGGATCAGGAGGGGACAGAGAATGGGACCAGGAGAGAGAGGGGATGTGAGGAGAGGGGACAGAGAAAGGGGACTTGTATATTTCTGTTTACATAAGTAACTGTTCGGAGGCACTGAGCGTGGTGCTCCCTAGTAGCACCTGGCAAGGATGTTAACACGTGTGTGCTGACCCACGAGTGGCGATGGTCAAGGTAGCAGGAAACCCCAAAGGAACTTGCACTCCTTTGCATGCATATTGCATGAACTGCTTCTAAACTATTTTATACTTCAAAGGCTGAGTATAAATAATTTGCCTGCCTTGTTACTCACACAGGGGACGGGAGAGGCGGGAAAGGGACCGTCAGGGGACAGGGAGAGAGGGGACGGGAGGGAACAGAGCGAGAGGGGACGGGAGGCCAAGGGACGGGAGAGAAGGGCCGCGAGCGGCGGGAAAGCGGCCGTGGGCCCGGCCAGGAGCAGCGGCCGTGGGCCCGGCCAGGAGCAGCGGCCGCTGTCGCGTTCCCTTCCCCGCGGCCCGGCCGAGCTCCCCCAGGCCGGGGGGCAGCGCCCGCCGCTCGGCACGGACCGGGACGGGGACCGGGACCGGGGGCGCCCTGCCCGCCCCCTCCTGACCTGCAAGAGCTCCTGTGCGTTGGCCACGGCGATCTGCACCTTCACCTGCTCCATGATGAGCCCCGGGTCCAGCTTCCCTCCCCCGCCACCTCCGGAGCCGAAATCGGAGCCGAAGTCGGAGCCGAAGCCGCTCTCCATGGCGCAAAGTCAGGGCGGGCGGCGGCCCCCACGCTGCCGGCGAAATGGCGGCTGCCGGGACTACGGCTCCCAGGGAGCACCGCGCCGAGCCCGCCGCCCCCAGCGGCACCGCGCTCCCCGCAGCCCCAGCGGGGCGGGCCCTGGACGCTGCTGGGGGCGGGGCCGTTGATGCCGCCTCGGCGGTGGCAGAGCTGGGGGGCGGGGGCGGGACGAGCCCCCGAAGGCCCTGGGGCTGGGCCTGTGCCGCCTGCCCGGCCGGGCATCGGGCGGAGACTCGGGTCCCAGTTCATGGGACTGCGAACTGGCTGAAGGGAAGAAGCCAGAGAGTCGTGGTCAATGGGGCAGAGTCCAGTTGAGGCCTGGATCCAGTGCAGTGCCTCAGGGGGCAGTGCTGGGGCTGTATTATTCAATATATTCATCAATGACTTGGACGAGGGAACAGAGTGACTGTCAGCAAGTTTGCTGGTGACACCAAGCTGGGAGGAGTGGTGACACTGGAAGCTGTGCTGCCATCGGAGACCTGGACAGGCTGGAGAGCTGGGCAGGGAAACATTTAATGAAATAGAACAAGGGCAAGTGTAGAGTCTTGAATGTGGGCAGGAACAACCCCAGCTTCCAGTGTAAGTTGGGGAATGACCTATTAGAGAGCAGTGTAGGGGAAAGGGACCTGGGGGTCCTGGGGACAGCAGGGTGACCATGAGCCAGCACTGGGCCCTTGTGGCCAGGAAGCCAATGGTACCTGGGGTGGGTTAGAAGGGGGTGGTCAGTAGGTCAGAGAGGTTCTCCTGCCCCTCTGCTCTGCCCTGGGGAGACCACACCTGGAATCTTGTGTCCAGTTGTGGCCCCTCAGCTCCAGAAGGACAGGGAACTGCTGGAGAGAGTCCAGCGCAGCCACCAAGATGCTGAAGGGAGTGGAGCATCTCCCGTGTGAGGAAAGGCTGAGGGAGCTGGGGCTCTGGAGCTGGAGGAGACTGAGGGGGGACTCATTCCTGGGGCTCAATATGGAAAGGGGGAGAGTCAGGAGGATGGAGCCAGGCTCTTCTGGGTGACAAGCTGCATCCCTGGAGGTGGACAGGACAAGAACTTGTCCTCAAGAGCTCATTTTCTCCACCTTCAGATACAAAACAGCCACTGAAGATCGGAGCTTTAACTGACCATAATAAGGAGATCCAAAACACAGGGAGACCCCCGACTGACTGTGCACCTGGCCTGGAGTGATGCACAGGGGTGGGCACTGGGATTTTGGGGGTAGAACTGTCTGCGTTTGTCCCTGCTGAGGGTCCCCCCTGGGGAGGCACTTGTGAATAAACTACTTATTGTAGAAGAATGTCTGGAATCCACGCGGATTCTCGGCACCAGGAAACCCAAAGGGAAGGAACTTGCGATGGGACAGGACCCCGGGACCGGCCCCTCAAGCAGTCCCTGCGGGCTCCGCTGGTTTAATGAGAGGAGGAAACAAAATGCAAAACATTTATTTGAGTGTGTTGTACAAAAAGTTTCCAGTCATAAAATGTATATTACAAATCATTGAAAAAGACAAGACATTTGGCATGCATATTCTAAAAAGAAAAACACTTTGAAATGATAAAGTCTAGATCATTACGTACTTTTGTTTCATGTTAATGTTTTCATCATTTTGAATTTCAATTCGCAACCTTTTCCGTAATTGTTTTAAAAACTTGAGCCTTCCAAAAATCCTCATTTGCAGCAGCTGACTGGAGGTGGGCGATTAAGCCAACCAGAGATTGTGTTAATAATAATTAAAACAATAAAACACAATTCAAGTCACAAGGCATTACTATTACAAAAAATAGAGTTGAACTGAGATTGGGCCCAAATGGAAAGCATTTTGTTTTAAACTCAAAAATACTTTATTGCTTGGAATTTTAGTGTAACAGCTGGAACCCACAACACCACCCACCTCGTCACCCTGAACAGTCACGGCAATTAAAAGCCAATTAGAACATGTTTTATGCGCCTGAGCTCCAAGTCAATTCACTGCTTGTGCTGTTCTGAACCGAGTCTTTCCCTTTTAAGCGTCTTTTTCACTCTCTAGACCTTAGCATTTCAAGAAAGGCATTATGTTTACAAATAATAATTGCATGTAAATATGGTCTTGTATAAAAAAAACACTTTTAAATTATTTTAAACTGGTTTAAAGCTAAGCATATTGAAGGGCAAATTAAAATTCTGTTTCCCAGGCCATCTTAAGTGAGAAAAGAAACTCCAATAGAATTTGGCTCGACGTTCAGCTAAAGGAACGCTCTGAGAAATGCAATCGCTACCTCACCTTCCACTCACTGGTTTCCAAGCTTTGTTTGCTGCTCACGCGGGGTTTGGACCCAACAGTGGCAATGAAATCCAGGAGCAATCTGGATCTGCCTTTGTTTAGAGATAAGACTTTGGAAAGAAGATACAGAGAGAAGACAGAACGACTCGACAGCGAGAGAAATAAACCACACGGCACGCGTGTTTCAAACAGCGTCAAACCCGATGCACGCGAAACCCATTCTCAAATATTCTGGGGCATAGAGGATTTGTACAAAGCTCTAACCACCCCCTGTTCAGGCTGCAGTTAAAGGGCTTTTGCACAGGATGAGCATTAAAAAACAACAAGCAAAAAGGTGTATAAAAACCAGTAAGCTCCCTGAACTGAAGGTGAGGTGTCATGTTGCTCAAGGATGAAGACGCACATCAAGTGATGGTTCACAGTACAAGCTGCTCCGCGCCGCAACGCCATTTTCACGAGCGACACGAGCTCGTCTGGGCCGATGCTACAGCAGAGCTTTATTCTCTTCCTGAGACTTTGGGTTCCTGCTACAAACGCCAAACTACGCATCTAGCGGCAAAACGGCGCTGAAGCCATCGGTACAAACTGTTGGGTTTGTCGGGGCAAATCTAGAGGAATGAACAAGGGGATAAAGCCCTGCAAAGGAACGGGAGCCGTGCGATAGTGGAATGAGCCGCTGCAACACAGCGGCTGAAGGAACAAAGAGGAGAGAGAAGCGGCACGAAGTGTTGGGCTCTCTGCAAACACCGACACCAGCATCTCCAGCTGCTGCAAACTCAGGAGTAGATACTATGTTTATATCATATTCTATATGATACTGTTTTGATCTATACAATAAACAGATTGGCTTAACTACCCAGCTGTAGTTGTTCTATTATTGCCCCTCTTAACCAGTGCGAATCTTTAGGGGTCATCTTTACTGTTTCATCCAGAATAAAGCTGTTTCCTTATTTTTCCGGAATAAACATCCATATAGGTAGTTACACTCAAGTAACTACTCTAATAAAAGCTCCAACACTTAATTTCTCTAATCAGAGAAACCTTAAAAGAATTTTAATCCTGCCAAGTCAAATCTATTTCTCCGTCAAGCTCTACACCCAATATCAGATGCAGGGGGAGTGATGCTGACGATCCTGGTTCACATTTGGATCAAAGGAGAAAAGAGGGCGAGGGGATGCTGGATTTTATTCAAACAAAAAGCTTTAATTATCCTGAAAATAAAATCAAAAAAATCCTTGAAGGACAGAAAAATGATGCTTTTTGGGTGGGTAAAGCCAAAAAACCCTCCCAGAATGGAGCAGCTTTAGAGGGATCGCGCTGTTCCACTCCGCTCAGCATCAGAAGCGAGAGGACTGGATGGGTGTGGAGACACACACAGAAGAGCCCGTGGAATACAGTCGTTTTGCGTGTTGTGATTTACAGCTAGGAATTGTTTCGTATTTCTGAGTAGCCTGTGGTGACAGTCGCCCCCATTGCGAGTGTTTGCAGTCAGCGTCGAGCGCTGTTTGATATCGAGACCTGGATATAGCTCAGCGTGGTATTAAAGCAATGAAAAACGGCCCGTTCCCCAAGTTAAAGGACACGGCTGCAAACCTAAGGAGAAATGGTGCAGAGTTCCTGAAGGGCGCAGTGCTCGGCACCAGGGATCTGCAAGCACCAGCGTCGAGGCTCCAAAGAGGTTCCCCGTACAGTAGCTGTGAAGAAGAATTCTGGCTCAGGTAGCAAGAGGATTTTCCTCGTTCAAGCTGCCTTTCCCAGCCCAATTAACTACACACTCACTGCTTTAGTATTTAAGATCGCAGCACAATCTTAAATTCACAGGATGATCTTGAAGAATAAGCAATCTGAAAACTGGTCAGTGTAAAAAAAGAAATAAACAACCATAAATACAGATATTTAGGAAAAAAAAAAGCACAAAAAGCCCTCAATGTTGTGTACGTCTATTAGAGAAGCTGTGGGTCAAAGGGAAATGCTGCCCAGTGGTTGGAAGGTGCATTGGAAAAGTACTTTTACATTGATTGCATTCGTTTGCAGAACAAATTTAGACAAGTTAATTGGTAACGGTATGTCTGAGAAACATAATTTCACTAAATACATTTTACAGAGAGAGAGAGAGACATGATTTACTACATATTTAACCTTCTACTCAAGCAGAGTGGGAAAATTCCATCAGAAAAAGGCCAAGTAGGTCCAGAGTTATCCCCTCAGCCCAAAGAGCCAGATGGTCGTCCTGCTTTTTGTAATGGATCTTCCGAACCATAAATCTAAATCTCTATTAGTTTAACCTCAGTAATTTGCTCATCCCACTCACAGAGGAGAGTAGGGAGTTGGATTTCTTCTTAAATGGCAAAATAAGCTTAAAAGCCCCTTTTGTTCCCACCCTGCTTGCATTACGAAGCCATCGGTCAAAGCCACTAAACTGACTCTCTAGGTTATATCTGTCAGTCACGATACTGTTCGGAGAACATAATGTCCAAAAGCCACCGAAAACATCCAAACCTTGTAGCTCGTGTGATGAGTCTCAACTATCGGAACAAGAGCAGAGCGCAGGTAAAACCAGGATCCTGTGTTGCCATCAAACGATATCCGCGTTTTGTGGAATATTTTGTAATAACTAGTGGAAAAACCTTTTGGTTTGTACATTCTTTGGAGCGGTCAAGTGTTTTTCTAGTGCTAAAGATGCACTGCTAGATAAATCCAAAGCTTTTGGGAGTCGGTTACCTCCAAAGAAATGCAGCAGAAGAAACCTAAAGCTAAAGGGGCAGCGGTAGCTACAAAACACCTCATACAAAACACAGCTTGGAGCATTTGCTATAAAAAGTGTTATTCGCCCTTTGCTCACCATTAGATTTCCAACATTTGAACACTGCAGAGCAAAATATGTCCTGAATAACACCAACTAATTAAAATAAGAAATCATTAATCCTGTGGTATTTTGCGAAACTGTTCCTTAAGGTATCTGGCAACACCCCTTTGAATCTAAGAAAATGATGAACGAGCTGCATAATTTAAAAGGATAATCTTTAAAATCCCCAATATTTAGCATCACCAAAAGTAAAAGTATTTTTCATATCTAAAATCCGAATCATTCTGTCCAATGCAAATGCGTCAAAGGTGTTAAATCGTGATGCTTAATTAATGTCACCCCTACAATTTGCGGCCGCGATCTCACAAGTTCTCATTTGTGACAAGGCCAAAATTCCCTGAAAATAAAGCAGTTAAACCTCTGGTTTTGACACTTCCTTACCTTAAGATGGTATGTATATATACATATATATATAAAGTATATATACATACATACATATATATATATATATATGTATTCAGTAAGCAGAACCATCATTCTCCATCCTCCGACATCACGATATGGAGCTGAGGGTTTGGTTGTTTTTAAGTTATCCCGGTTATGTGCAATTACAGATTTACCATAAACTCAAGGAGCCTCATCCCATTTTAGCTAAAAATTCCTTTTCTGCTGCAGACTTTAAACTCTATATGGGGGAAAACATTGTATTCCCAGATAGTGTTTCCAAGAGGGAAAAAGAACAAAATCTATTAAAAATTCTAACGGTTTTGCTCAGGAAAGGTTTTTTTTCTTTTGACATTTTTTATAAAAAGGTACCAAGGAGTAAACGTCAAAGAAACCCGCTGATGCATATAAAAATAGTTTTCAGTGGCTCTGGAGGGGAAAAAAAATAGCAAAAATAAAAGGAAATCAATGGAAAAACAAAAATAGCAAATAATAGTTTCTTTTTTCTTTCTTCACATCACTGCGCATCCTCGGGAGGTTGTTCTGGGATCCCCCTACAACGAGACAGACGTGGTTGAACTCAGTGTTTATTGGCTTCTCCCACTCTAAGGCCGGACTCTGCTTATCATCCCAGGCCTTAAAAGTTGGGGTTTGTTTGATAATTACTTATATTTGGGGAACATCACAATTAAAGAGAACACATCACAGCCTATTGCCAGGATTAAGACAGCGGTTGTGGTTTCCTATGATGGATCAATAGTGTTTCTGTTTCGGCAGCTTTAGACTACAAACAAATACGCTGTTTAACCTCCTGGAGACCAAACCAAATCTTTGAGAACTTGATGTCAAACCTGCACAGAATGAGTTCTGTGGGAAACGACCACAGATAGGAGCAAATTGGATGAGTTTGAAATAAATGTGAAACATTTTCTATCACCTGTATGAAATCTCTTTTCACACCGCTGGTCGGTTATTTCACGGTATTTAACTAAGGGTTATGAAAACATACAGGTGGTGTTATTAAGAAAACACCAGTTTATTTAAGCTATTGAAGGGACCCTCCTTAAATCTGATGCCTAATTAACCCAACTAACGAGGCGCAAGTTCAACATCTGGGCTGCATGAATTACCTGCTGGTTGAAAAGATCTTCCTCTCCAAACTCCACTTCATCCTCTTCCTCTTCGTTCTCTCGCATAACTACTGATTTAGTCACACTCCTCACTGCGACTTCCTACGCAAAACAACAGGAAGGGGATGGTCAGTGTCTATAGCTGTTTACATTTGCACTGTATCACGAATATAACATCCCTGATAAACTTTGGAGGGTTTAAAGCAATGTGCTGTGCATTTTACATGAGCTACACACAAATCCCAGAATGTGAGGGGTTGGAAGAGCCCTGGAAAGCTCATCCAGTGCAATCCCCCCATGGAGCAGGAACACCCAGCTGAGGTTCCACAGGAAGGTGTCCAGGCGGGTTTGAATGTCTGCAGAGAAGGAGACTCCACAACCTCCCTGGGCAGCCTGGGCCAGGCTCTGACACCCTCACCCCAAACAAGTTTCTTCTCAAATTTAAGTGGAACCTCCTGTGTTCCAGTTTGAACCCACTGCCCCTTGTCCTGTCACTGGTTGTCACCCAGAAGAGCCTGGCTCCATCCTCCTGACACTCCCCCTTTCCATATTGATCCCCATGCATGAGTCCTCCCTCAGTCTCCTCTTGTCCAGCTCCAGAGCCCCAGCTCCCTCAGCCTTTCCTCACACGGGAGATGCTCCACTCCCTTCAGCATCTTGGTGGCTGCGCTGGACTCTCTCCAGCAGTTCCCTGTCCTTCTGGAACTGAGGGGCCACAACTGGACACAAGATTCCAGGTGTGGTCTCCCCAGGGCAGAGCAGAGGGGCAGGAGAACCTCTCTGACCTACTGACCACCCCCTTCTAACCCACCCCAGGCACCACTGGCTTCCTGGCCACACGGGCCCAGTGCTGGCTCATGGTCACCCTGCTGTCCCCAGGACCCCCAGCTCCCTTTCCCCTACACTGCTCTCTAATAGCTCATTCCCCAACTTACACTGGAACCTGGGGTTGTTCCTGCCCACATTCAAGACTCTACACTTGCCCTTGTTCTATTTCATTAAATTTCTCCCTGCCCAACTCTCCAGCCTGTCCAGGTCTCTGATGGCAGCACAGCTTCCAGTGTCACCACTCCTCCCAGCTTGGTGTCACCAGCAAACTTGCTGACAGTCACTCTGTTCCCTCGTCCAAATCATTGATGAATATATTGAATAATACAGCCCCAGCACTGACCCCTGAGGCACTGCACTGGATCCAGGCCTCAACTGAACTCTGTCCCATTTTTATTAAACACCCCTGTTAAATTTTGGAGGGTTTAAAGCAACACGCTGTGCATTCTACATGAGTTACGCACACAAATACAGGTAATATCCCACAAACCACAGCAACATTCCTATTTCTATCCACTAAAAGGTATGGCAGTGTAAATTAGCTTCAGGAATGGTCTTTTATTACCTAAGGATTTGAGAGGAAGCAGCTGTGGTTCGGGTGGTCGTTAATCAATTTTATACCAGCTCATAGCAAAACGAGGTAGGAGCTGAGACGTATCGTAAAGTGAGGAACTGAAGTTTCTCAATACGATTACACAGCATTAAGAATATTCCTTATTTCCACCAAAGATTCTGTATCAATTGCATATATCAATTTTCAGGATAGTCTTCCAAACCAGGCACTAAAAAGCATCCTAATACCACAGGAAACTTCCTTTCTTACTGAATTATTTTTAACACTTTTTGGTAGTAGAAAATTCTTCCGTACACGGGTGCATATTTCTCCTTGGGGAAAAAGTCACCCGAAACATACACTTCTAAGCATGGATACTAAAGGCAGGAACAGGCATGGATATATAATTATAACATCGAAAGAACGGTTATATTCCTCCGTTAATATCTACACTGCACCCCAGAATATTGTAGATACTATATAGTCTAAGTTTGAACTGTCAGCAATAGTTACTTTGTCTCTACTGAAAATACACACTCAAATTCCTACCAAAGTGTTTTCTCAAAATCGGAAAAATGTCTACGGACGTAATCAAGACGATCAGAGTTGTCCAAAATTTCCCCCAAAATCTCAGAGATACGTACAGATATTTAATGATTTCAGTGTTATGAAGTGTCTTATTTTAGGAGACAATAATGGAGATGTTAAAATCAGGATTTTGTCTTCATCACCCCCCTCCACCCCCCAAACCAAGAGGCTGGAGGTGACGCGGCCCCGTTTCCCGGCACATCCCACCTCTCCTTCGGCGTTCACCAGGTACGTGCGGATGTTCCCTCCGGTGCCCCAGCTGCCCTGGTTCTTCCACACCAGGACGGACGGGGGACTGTGAGAAACGCCCGCGTCCGCACCCCAGATCTACGGAGAAACACACGCTGCGATTAGATATGTACGCACATTCTATTTTTCGATATATAGAACCCCTTAATTCTCCTACTTCTCTCTACATACCCGTTTTGTTTCTCAATTTCCAAATGGCACTTCCACCCTGCTTTTCACCTACACTATTACTTGTTGGAAGATATTCTCAGTCTACTACAAAAAATAACACTAGCAATAAAAATACACCCCACACAAATATTGTGCCTGTCAATTCTTTGCTGAATACACAGGTTTCTCCTGCCACTGTCTCAATGACTACACTGCCTGATGCCAGGACAGGAGTTGTAATGTATCAGTTTAATCTTTTACATGTATCTGAACAATTGATACATAAGTAGAAACAGCGGAATTGATTAAAAGCCTTTTTTTTCTTCTGAAATAAAATCTGTTACAGACTGAAAGTAAAATACAGAATTATAGAAAAGCAATTATCCTATTCCAGTTGAGGCTTAGTCTGGTCTTCAAGTCTACTGGACTGAGTGAATGCTCTGAAATGTTCCTGTTTCATTAGGAGCTGGAGCAGTTTGAGCCCATGATTCACCCCCAAAATACCTTTATCTTCAATGTTCTCTGCGCCCAAAATGCTCCTAAGTACTGCAGTGCTAATATAGAAATTCAATTAGTGTTCTGCGCTTTTATAACTGAAATCCTGCCCCTCTAAAGTGAGTTACACAGCAAACCTGGCTGTACCAAGTGCAAATAAAACCACGTTGTTGATGTACTGTATAACTTACATTATTAGATATTATTAAGTATAACTTACCGTTACGGTCTGCCCAGCTCTGAGGACATACTTAGGAGTAAATTTGTAAGCAATCTCTTCTCCATCTCCAATTTGTCTTTTCAGTCTCCAGTTACCCAAAGACTGATCCTGCGGAAGGAGTTGTAAGGTTATTTAGGGTGAGCAAAACAGCACAAACAGGCACCAGAGCTTCCTCAAGGCTTCTTCGTCATTAAAATAATGTGAATATAACTTCATTTACATGATTGTTAGCCATCTGCATTCTAACTTAAGTGTTTTTCTATACACATTAAGTGTAAATCCTGTAAGGTCATTCAGCCAAATGTAAATTTTTCCCACAGAAAAGTTCTGCTAGAGCCAGCAAGGCCATTTACAGCCGCAATCGCACACATCTGGGACAAATTCCCTGCAAAAACTACACTCACACCAGCACATTGTCACGTTCAACTTCCAAGTCCCCCAGTGAGTTACTGCAGGATGCTGCACATTGAGACTCTGCTCCTGCTCCGAGCGACCCCACTCCTTGTGCTACAAAACACTTCGACTGAGCTCCTCGTTTTCTAGGAGTTCCACCCACACTCACCTTCTCCGAGTTGTTCTTCAGCTGCACGTACTTGCCCTCCAGGTCTATCTCCTCTATGCTGATACTCCCCGTGGCTGAAGCTTGTTGGGACATTTGGAAGCTGCTGCTGCTGCTGCCGCTGATGCTCCCGGTGCCGATCCCGCTGGTTCCGCTGCCCGAAAGCTCCTCGGTTTCCAGCCGTTTTCTCTTGCCTCGGGAGGAGCGGATGAGGGAAGTGCTGCTGCTGCTGCTGCTGGAGGTAGCGCGAGAGACCGTGACGCGGGACGATGGACTCGGAGAGAGTTTCAACCTGAAAACAACGACAAAGCATTTTAATTAATGCATCTAGGGAATGATGCACAAAGCAATAATACTACAATGCATGTAGTGAACAGACTGTCCTGGTTTTGTTAAAAACAACTTTCTCTTTTAGTGAATTTCCCTGCCAGCTAACGCTTCATATCAGCTGCATTTTCCTGGAAAACCAGATACATGTTTTGGCAAACATATCAATGAGCTCGTATTCCATTGCTAAGGACTGATGCACATCTTGTGAGAGGGGCAACGAGAAACAGGTGACCAGAAACTGACCAACGGAGTATAACATCCCATTCACGTGACACTTCAAATAAAATCACAGAATCCCAGAATGTCAGGGGTCAGAAGGGACCTGGAAAGCTCATCCAGTGCAATCCCCCCATGGAGCAGGAACACCCAGCTGAGGTTCCACAGGAAGGTGTCCAGGCGGGTTTGAATGTCTGCACAGAAGGAGACTCCACAACCTCCCTGGGCAGCCTGGGCCAGGCTCTGCCACCCTCACCCCCAACAAGTTTCTGCTCATATTTAAGCGGAACCTCCTGTGTTCCAGTTTGAACCCATTGCCCTTGTCCTGTCACTGGTTGTCACCAAGAAGAGCCTGGCTCCATCCTCCTGACACTGCCCCTTTCCATATTGATCCCCATGAATGAGTCCCCCCTCAGTCTCCTCTTGTCCAGCTCCAGAGCCCCAGCTCCCTCAGCCTTTCCTCACACGGGAGATGCTCCACTCCCTTCAGCATCTTTGTTGCCCTAAAAGTGGGAGATCACAAGGATCTCATCCCTTTTTCCTTATGGTCAACATTAGGAGAGGACCTTGCAAGTTGTCCCTGCAAACTGAGGCCAGTGACAGACTGAATCCAGCTCCGGTTGGCCGCAGAGTCCAGTCCAGGACTTCAGGTATCGGCCCAGCAGTTGCCGGGACTTTCAAGATTGTTTTTGTATATTTTGTATTATTTTTCTCTACTTTTCCATAGCATTAGTAAAACAATTTTAATTTTTTCCACTCTTGTCTCTCTGTCCTCCTTTCCTTCCCAATCCCCTGTCCTTAGTGGGAAGGGGAGAGGCAGACGGGCTGAAGGGGGAAGTGGGGAAGAGGAGGTTAACAATACATCTGCCACCGTTTTATTGTCACCTCGCAATTAAAACCCTCGACACAGACTGATGTGACCCAAGGCTGACAGCAGCTTCTGTGTGTGTGTCAGCAGGACTGCACAGAGGAAAAGAAGCACGGGGCCGAGAAATTCCTCAAATGTTCTGGTACTATGATTATATGACATGCAAAGTCACGCTAAGGGGAGCAATGTTGGTCACATAACCCTCCCTTCAGTAGATTTACTACTGAACACACTGTTCTTGGGCCACATAATTTACAAAGAGGTCTAAGTACTTCAATAAAAAGAGCAAATGAACGCCAAGTACAGAATGATTTATTCCACTGTACTCTGAGGCCATTATTAAAACCAAAATAAAATAAAGACGGTGTTTGGATGAGAACACTTGCAAGCATTCCACACACCACGTTGTGGTGTGGAGCCAATGTGACTGCAGTGAAACAAAATCTGGACATTCCTGCTCAAACAGTAAAAAAATAAGCAGAAGAACTGAAAGTAACACCTGCTAGTCCTAAGAACAAAACGTTTTCTGTATGTACCTTTCCTCTTCTCCTTCCAGCAGTTTTCGGTAAGCGCTGATCTCCATGTCCAGCGCTAATTTAACGTCGAGCAGCTCCTGGTACTCGGTCAGTTGCTGCTGCATCTGGTCCCTCATGTCTGTCATCTCCCTCTCCTTTGCATCCAGCATCTTCCTGAACTTCTCCCGCTCGCCAGCCATCATTTCCTCCAGCTCACGAATGCGATCTTCCGCGGCGCTGGCCTGTGAAAAACAGAGTTGGCATCTATGTGGGTACAATAAAAACATTCAAAAATCCATCTCCCTCCCAAAGGGATGTCAAGATTTCTCTCCGCAAAATTCAGGGAATGCAAAGGGACGGAAATGTCAATCCATGCAAACACCACAGTGCTCTGGATTAGCTATGAGAGCAAATGTAGTGCCTTTACCTGTTTCTGAAGGCCAGAGAGCTGGTAGCTGAGAGCTTCTATTCTCATTCGAGCCTCTTTCAGCTCCTCTCGCGCCGCACCGGCCGCTTTGTCGTTTTGGTCAGAGGACAGTTTGGCGTTTTCCAGCTGGAAGGCAAGTTTGATACACGTCACTTGCACCGAGTCGGATATTCTGCAAATATCCTTTCAGTAAAAAAATAGAAGCTATTTAATCTATAGGAATTTTTAATGGAAATCTGGGAAGCTTATTAGAAGAATTGCGTAACTGCCACTGGGGCTGCTGTGGTGCTGCTTCTTGGCAGCTGCTTCCTCCGTGATGCCCCCGGCCCCGTGCCGCCCATCCGCACCACCCTCAGCACGGGCCCACCATGGCAGCAGCGGAGTGCCAGGGGCCTGGCGGGGGGCAACGTGCTAGAGGGCGGTGGCAGCGGGGAGGACGGGAGCGGGGCCGGGCCCGTCATGACGGCGCTGACGCCGCTGCTCGTCCCGGAGCATTTCCCCAGCGTGCCGCTCATCGCCGTGACCCGCAACCCCGTGTTCCCGTGATTCATCAAGATCATCGAGGTGAGGGCCCAGGGCTCTAACAGATACCAGGGGCGCTTCTCTCCTCAGAGCCACGCTCTGTGTCTTTACAGGTTTATTTTAATCGTAGAGGCTTGGGGGGGTAGCAAGGTGTGCAGCCTTCTGCTTTTTAGTGTTTATCTGGAGCATCTTTGTGATGAGGAGAGACTGAGAGAACTGGGGTGTTGAGCTGGAGAAGAGAAGCTGAGAGGGATCTGATCAATGGGATCAATATCTCAGGGTGGGTGTCAGAGGATGGACCAGACTGTTCAGTGGTGCCCAACGCCAGGGTGAGGGGCAACGGGCACAGACTGAAGCACAGGAGGCTCCATGTGAACATGAGCAGAAGTTGTTTGCTGGGAGGTGCCAGAGCCTGGCCCAGGCTGCCCAGAGCGGGTGTGGAGTCTCCTTCTCTGAGCCATTCAAACCCCCTGGACCCACCTGTGTGATCTGCTCTGTGACCCTATGTTAGCAGGGGCTGGGCTGGGGGATCTACAGAGATCCCTGCAACCCAACCAGGCTGGGATGCTGTGAAGACAGTGGGGCTGATGGAAATGGTTTTCTCTCCCCAGCTGGAGCTCAGTCAGACAGAGCTGGGGACAGCAGGACTTACCTTGGCCTGGTAGGTTTGCTCCAGCTCCATTTTGTACAGTTTGACTTGTTCATCGTGTTGGTTTCGCAGATCCTCCAGTGCCTGAGTCATTTTGGATTCATACTCCTGTTGGCGACTGGTGTCCACCTCGATCAGACGGTGTTCGTGTCGTTTTCTTGTTTCCCTTATTTCCTACACATACAAAAAACAAGGAAAAATTCCCCCATCAGAGTAAACAGTACAAGCAATGACAGTCAGTGAACAATTAACTATTTCAGTATTAATTATTTAGTACGTGAGCTGGTGAAGATGTCCCTGCTCATGGCAGGGGTGGCACTGGATGAGCTGTGAAGGTTCCATCACCCCAAACTATTCTGTGATTCTGTAATTCTAGTATAAAGAAGCTACAGTACTAAAGGTATTTAAGGCTAAGAATTACTGCAGGTACTAAGAGATGCAAGTTACCATTCTCATTTGGTACGATGTAATTCTTAAAAGCAATCCTACTTGAAAACAGGTTTAAAAATATCCATATACGGTTTAAATAAGGAGCTGATTTATGATAAAGAACTTGAAGTGGGTGGAAAGGAGGAGAAAAAAACCATGAATTTTACACAGCAAAGAGACTCCATGTGCTGCACAACAAACCCTTTCCTTCTCACCATACATCCTTACATTGCAACAGCACCCCACAAGGACTCAGAGAAAAATGAACCCCTTTTCTGACCTTTACACATATTGAGAAAACAATCATTACAGAGAATAACTACATCTACCAATGATCTCTTTTTTAATACAGTGGACAACCTCTACTCATTAGGTTTTGTTTATATTGGTAATAAAGCAGCAACTCAAGCAATCCTGAAGACAAATATCACTTTTTCTGGTCAGAGCTTGCACTAAGAAAAGTTGAATTTTAGAGAAGCGGGAGTTCTCTGTGCCTACACCACCAGTCCCAAAGTAGCAAGGTGACTTTCATGTGCTTATTCACGCTGAGCCCTGCAGAGACCTGGCCAGGACCAAACTGAGACAGGAACAATTCCTCCCTTCGGGGCAGGACAAAAAGGGAGCGGTTCTGAGGACGGGGAGGAGGCCTAAAGGAGCAGCAGGGCCAGAAGGAAGAGCAGGCGAGGGAGCAGGGCTGGCTCTGCACTGCACTGGAGTCACCGCAGGATAACGCTAATTCAGAGCGCTGCACAAGTTATTGTGCAGAAATGCTCTACATCTAAAACAAAACTCTTGGAAATGTGCCCTTCTACTCACAGCTGTGTGTCCCGATGGGATCTGGAAGCAGATTTCCCTTCTGTGGTGGATTTTTAGGCCACAAAACCTAGCGAGCAGCAGCTCCTCCGGACTGCAGGCAGTGACCCCTCCGAGGGCACAGAAATAACTCTGTAGTCCCCAGGCTATCAGCTGAAGGGCTGTGCTGATCGAGCTGTTCAACACCATGAGGACAAGCAGGTTTCACTTGCCACGCTCCCCATCGCGATGTTCAAACTCTAATGGAGCTCCAGGCCCTTCAATGAACCAAAATAATTCACTAATCTAAAGTAAAGCAATTCCTTTATTTCTTTGTGTGTTGAATTGGTCCATACAAGGATCAAATTGCTCCAGAGATGGCAAAAGGAACAGCCCCACTTCAAGATCAGCTTCTGCTGCCTCATTTAGCTTCACCTTTAGTCAGGTGAAGGCACTCGCCATCCCATTGCATGGCAGGACGTAACTCAGCCGCTAAGCTTGCAAAAATTAAACTCAACCAAAAACCCCTAAGCGTTCTACTAGTTAATCAGGCTGAAATGGTCTGGTGATCCAAACACCACAACTAGCACACGTGAGATAAGGGCAGAAGCGTGTGGCAGTGGCTCAGCAGCCGCTAACTGAAAGAGCTTGCAGAGAACCAAAGGTCAGAGTTGTTTCCACAAGATGGAATAAACTGCCATAACGCTTTGGTCTGGTACAGGGAGAAGGTCATGCTTCCCTTTCCCAGTCTCCCAGTCCCCAATTGCGCATTCTCACTATCTACTTTATAAAAAAAAAATCTGGTTCTCCCTAGTGCTTCTGTGAGTCAACCGACTAAACAGGCACAGACGCAGCCCTGCAAAAAGCAGGGGAATTGCACACTGTTCTCATCAACAAAAGCAGGTTATGCTCACATCCAACATCCACCAAAGCTGGTGCTTGTTGGACCCAACTTTCCTTTCCCCAGCAGTCAGCTGTGAACTCACCTGCCCCAGAACAACACGGCTTGGCTCTCGCAACAGTTCCGCCACCATGTAGCTCTTCTCAAAACCTTGAACTATTTTATTACATTTACAGCAAGGATAATACTGATTTTCCCTACCTGAACTAGCCAGTAATTGCTTATAGTCAGTCTGAATAAAAGGTGTATAAAGCTTCAGACTATGATGAGATGACTAGGTTGGCAATACCTCCTCAAACACATTCTTCCTGAACTCCAGATCTTCCTGCAAGCTCTGGCACCGATTCTCCAGGTCCACACGCATCAGCGTTTCCTTCTCCAGCTGCTTCTTGGCCACAGCATGAGCATCTTCAGCCTAGGAAAGAGTTTTCAAGATAAAGATTTCATTTTGTCTGGATCCCTGTTTCCCATTTCTAAACCACCATTTTGCTTTACATTTCTTATTATTTAATTTTATATCCAAGAGGAGCAGGCAAAGGTTCAGCAGCAAGCAAGCTAGATCAATGATGTTCAGACTACAAACTGCTAATAAAAATAACTCATTTTACAATACACTAAAGCAAGGAAGCGTTCACAGCCATACCTTGGCAAGCTGGGCACGCAGATCGGCCACCTCTGCTTCCAGATTGCGTTTCTCATTCAGGACAGTGTTGAGTTCCGCTTCACTTCGGTGGAACAGCACTTCAAGATCCTTAATGCGACCCTGAGCCACGGACAGATCTGCATCTTTCTTCTTGTAGCTGAAACAACAAAGTTGATTGTATTTATGTGGATACACATACATCTTGTGCATGCCTTGGTTACAGCTACAGGTGTTTTGTTATTACACACATTTTATTAGGATTAGTGTACCACCAGGTGGCTCCCACAGTAACCTGCAAATGCAGTTAATAAAAGTCATCATAAACGCCTCTTAAAACTCACAGCTTTTAGCAATGTGTTGTAAATGCACTGCCTAATAAAGAAGAACATATGTCATGGGCAGACAAGGGAAAAACATGGTATAATAGTAACACTGATAGCTAAGAGATGACAAATCCGCTTTACACACAAGGTGTAAAGAGTATTTTTTAATTTCTGGCTGCACAGCACATTTAATTGTTGCTACCTATCATTTTGGGTTATGGTTCTGAGAAACAGAGAGCGCACACATCCCAAAGAGGCCCACGAGCGTCCCCAGCATTTCATACTCGATGATGAAACCACTCTGCAAAGTGAAGATCAGGTTTGCAACCTGAGGAACCTGAACACACATAAATCTACAGGACCTGATGAGATGCAGCCCAGAGTCCTGAGGGAATTGGCTGCTGTAGCTGCCAAGCCACTCTCTGTGATATTTGAGAAGTCCTGGCAGTCCGGTGGAGCCCCTGGTCACTGGAAAAAGGGAAACATCGCACCCATTTTTAAAAAGGGTAGAAAGGAGGAACCCAGGAACTATGATGGAGTGACGAAGGGTGGGCTATGGATGACATCTGTCTGGACTAGTGTAAGGCCTTCAACAAGGTCCCTACAACACCCTTCTCTCTGAACTGGACAGAGATGGATTTGACGGGTGGAAGGTTCACTTGGCAGGATGGTCACAGCCACAGGGTCAGCAGCTGACGGTCCAGCTGGAGCTCAGTGACAAGTGGTGTCTCTCAGGGGTCCATACTGGGACCAGCACTGTTTAACATCTTCAATGACATAGTGGGGATGGAGCCTGAAGCCATGGACTAAATTAACTCAGTGGACATTCTGCAGACATTTCACAGGGGCGGTCCATAGACTAAGGGAACGATATCTGTGTGTTGTAGCAAAGGATGGGAAGGGGGTGGTGGTTAATGAGGATGTATTAGATAATGTGGGACCTGAGCGTGATGTAAATGTTATGGAATAAGGGGTGGAGAGTGTGCTGGTTTTCGCTGAATAGAGTTCATTTTCTTCATAGTAGCTAATACAAGGCTGTGATTTGGATTTGTGTCACAAACCCTTGTGTGCCAAGGTTCTTACTGCTTCTCAAACCCAGTGGAGTTGTGTGAGCAGGCTCAGAGCAAACCAAGAGCAGGATAAGCCCTGGGCTCCTTTGGACACAAACCAGGTCTGATGTCACCACACCCAGCCCCACCCACGGCCTCCCCGGAGTGTCCTCAGTGCCTTCGGGACAGGGCTTCTCAGTTCACAGACTCAGGTTTCAGGAGAAAACAGAATGAGAAGGCAGCTGGTGAAGCAGCAGGTTGGCTACATCTGGATCCTATGGCTAGAAAAGCTCTGCAACTGAGATTCAATTCAGTCTAATGCTAAGGAAACATCTCCTAGATACTCTTTCAAGTCCGTATTTTCTCTGTGTACTCCCACTATGACTTTTTTTCCTGGAACAGGAGGTTCCACTTAAAGATGAGAAGAAACTTGTTCCCGGTGAGGGTGGCAGAGCCTGGCCCAGGCTGCCCAGGGAGGTTGTGGAGTCTTCTTCTCTGCAGACATTCAAACCCACCTGGACACCTTCCCGTGGAACCTCAGCTGGGTGTTCCTGCTCCGGGGGGATTGCACTGGATGAGCTTTCCAGGTCCCTTCAAGCCCTGACATTCTGGGATTCTCTCACAAGAGACCAGAGGGGAGATGTCCCAGGACAGAAATCTATTATCTCCTCTCCCAGCAACCCAACCCAGCAACAACAAAGTGGTGATGTCTGGGATCATCCTTGTCTGTCATGAGCTTGAAAAAATAAAAGACCAAGGTAATCACAGTGAACATAAAATCACACACTAACCTGCCTACTCTCCCACTACACACAGTTTGTAAAGCACCAAAACAAGCTCGGCCGGTGCGCAGACTGACGGCGTGGGCAGGACGGACTCCGGTCAGGAGCCGGGCGTCAAGTGGACACCGCGCGAACCGGGCAGACAGGACTTGGAAAAACCACGTCTGCAAGAATCGCATTTAAGATGTGGCCACATCACAAGAGTAACTTTCCATACGACCCACACTAGACACCCTGGGAACAATCCAAGCACGGTACAAGCATCTCAAGGGATTAGAAGCAACCAGGTGGAATAAATTCTTCTTGGCTTGAAAGTCTAACTCTACTCCTATGGACTGTCAGAATAGAGTGAAAACCAGGTATATTTTCGTCATATTAGTCTATGTCAGAGCAGTTTTAAAAAATGTTTTAAATTAGTCTGGCAGAATGAATCAGTCATTGCAGTGACTGGTGAGGGGCAACTCCATTGTCCAAACAAAAGGTGAGGGAGAT
Organism: Patagioenas fasciata; assembly: GCF_037038585.1. Taxonomy (NCBI): domain Eukaryota; kingdom Metazoa; phylum Chordata; class Aves; order Columbiformes; family Columbidae; genus Patagioenas; species Patagioenas fasciata. Next base: position 2,497,603 of record NC_092546.1, on the reverse strand, counting down.
GACCCGAGGGAAGCAACCATCTCCATCACTTAAGTGCACAACATTCTACAGCAAGATATCTGTAGAATCTCTCTGCGCTATCAAAAGCCCAAAGAACTGGAATCAATGGCTTTTATAACCCTTTTGTAACCACTTAGACACAAAGAAGTGAGATGGGAGGTTTGTACTGAGAGCAGGTCTGTACTGGCACTGCTGGATTAAAAGCATTTTGTGACCAACAGTGTTCATATATGGGTGATGTACATACTGACACACTCAGAAAAAAATCTGTAACTCCCAAAGTTTATCGATTAAAATATGTACTAAATTCAACCAGAAGCAAAAACCATGATTTTGCCACCACATATACTCATTTTTAAAACAGGTTTCAACTGCTAAACAGTATTTGATTACAAAACCTTCCTATTGGGAACATAAATAATGGATTATGTTTGGCTTCAGTAGCCAGTTTACTACGGCAGTTCTCTTCGATACAGACACAACAGCAGCTTTTTAAATGCAATCAGTACATTCTCTTTTTCCAGCACACTTACATCGTAGCTTCAAGTGTTTTGAAGCCAACACTGCTCCCAAACTGCTCAGTGCCACAACCAGACAATAAAACTGACCATGTTTAAAAAATTAACCTTCCTTGGATGGGCCAATTTTAAGGTAGACCAGTTTCTCCAGCCAGTTTACCAAGCAGCTGCATGTGTCACACTCACATCAAGAGAGGTACCAGAGGAAAAGAGTGCGGACAACTGATCATTTCAGCCTGCAGATGTCCAAACTGCTCAAATCGCATTATATTAATCTTATATCCACAAACACATTTGTGGATACACTGGTTGGATTATCTGCTCTGAATAGCTGAGGAATTTCCCTTTAACAATCTTCTTTACCTGAAATCTTCCAGAAGACACGCACTAAGGCATTTTAAAAAGCATCAATAGTATCATTCCTACCTCAAATATTGCCCATTATAGTAGAAAAATAAAGATGCAGGACTCTCCTTACCTTTTATTGAACTCCTCAAGTTCTGCTCTCAGTTTTCCTATTTCAATCTGTAATCTCGCCCTCTCTTTGGCGGTTTCATCCAGAACTCTGCGAGCATCGGCCAGTTCAGACTCATAGAGACTCTTGATTCCACTCACCTAGGGGGAAAAACCTATTTAAACATGAGAACATCCCAAAGACGATCAAAGAACTGAAGCACAGCACCAGGATTCACACAGCTTGCTTTGGAAAAAAAAAAGGGTGTATTGTATTATTTCTGTTGTTTAAGAATATTCCATATTGAACATTTTCAATTAATATGCACCTACAATTAGATGTGATCTAGTCCCAAAGACAAGATTTAATTTTTATTGCCAGTGGGACATAACCAAACAGACCATGTTTGAGGTGTGCAAGTCTTCCAAGGAGAGAAACTGAAGCAGTTCAGTGCTCACCCTCATTTCCAATGTTATTGCTTTAAAAAAATCTCACAAAGCAGCTGTATCACTTCAAGATAAATGGGGAGAGATATTTTGTGGAATACAGGTCTGAGGCCAAACTTGACTCTGCTGCTCTCACACCAGAAAGAATTTGAAACTACATGAACTAGAGAAGTGTGAACTGTTCAGAGATGAGATTCCACTCCTGTTTTCTACCTCACAGGATAAGGATCTACAGACATCTCCCTGTCCCAACCCAATATACTGAATATTCAGCTGTTCTGACTGCAGCAAAGCATCTCAAATCTTCCACACCTTCACCTTTATTGTGTCCAGTTCTGGGCCCCTCAGTTTCAGGACCAGGGAACTGCTGGAGAGAGTCCAGCGCAGCCACCAAGATGCTGAAGGGAGTGGAGCATCTCCCGTGTGAGGAAAGGCTGAGGGAGCTGGGGCTCTGGAGCTGGAGGAGAGGAGACTGAGGGGGGACTCATTCCTGGGGATCAATATGGAAAGGGGGAGTGTCAGGAGGATGGAGCCAGGCTCTTCTGGGTGACAACCAGTGACAGGACAAGGGGCAATGGGTGCAAAGTGGAACACAGGAGGTTCCACCTAAATATCAGAAGAAACTTGTTGGGGGTGAGGGTGTCAGAGCCTGACCCAGGCTGCCCAGGGAGGCTGTGGAGTCTCCTTCTCTGCAGACATTCAAACCCGCCTGGACACCTTCCTGTGGAACCTCAGCTGGGTGTTCCTGCTCCATGGGGGGATTGCACTGGATGAGCTTTCCAGGTCCCTTCCAGTTCCTGACATTCTGTGTATCAGACAGTTACAATATCAGGACCATGTACAATTGTTGCTATTGCTTCTGTGAAAAGATACCAGAACAACTCTTACTAATGTAAATTCAAAACGGAGCAATCAGGGAGCGAGAACAGCCAAAGGCATGATGTACTGACAGTGGGAAGAAAAATTTCATAACAAAGCGTGAAATGTAGAAACAAGCAAGCAAACTGTGCCATTCCTATTGCAGCACCAGTGACAGACTCAACCATCTGGTCTTCAAAAAGACTGATTAACAGCAGTCAAGATATAATTAAGTTCCTGATAGTCTACATTCTCATAGAACTTCTGAAATTAGCTAAAACATGACAGTAAGAGGGATGAGAAGTTTTAGTTTACAAGCATTACACACGCCAGACACAACTTGGCTGTCTTCCCATGCAATCTTACTTCTGTTCTTTAAAGAATTAATTCTTTCATGCTTTATTCAACTTCAGTTCAGGGGTTTGGGTTTTGTTTCTTTCTTCCCCCTCCATAGCTCAGAGCCAGAGTTTGCCTATGGCACAAGTCAACACAACTCTGGATTATCAGTTCACAATGCCAAGAAAAATAAAACAAAACAAGATTTTAAGGCCATACAGCCTGTCATTATGGATGGCCATTGAGTGACAATACAGTATTTGCAAATTGCAATACAAAATACAATTGCCCAAAGGCTGAGCACTGATTCTGCACCATCAGGTCCTGCATCTCCAACATCCCTTCAGCCCTTAAATGTGCCAAAATCCTCATCCTAGGACACCTACCAGGAATTTGGGGCTGTATTGCTGCGGGTTCACAGACACACTAAGTCAGAGTTGAAGACACAAGGACAAATCTCTTCCTGGTATTCCAGGGCATGAACTGGAATTGCATGGCAAGGCAGAAAGGAAAAAAGGCTTTTTCTCCAGGTTTTGGTGAATATTGTCACTAAAAGGTGGTGTTGGTGTGATACTGACAACAGGCAGTAAATAGTTTATGCTTTTGAAGCATCACAGACAACACATAAGGACACTCAAACAATATTCTGAACAGAGAGCAAATGCTTAATGCAATTCCTGTGTAGTGAGACTAGAGCTGGATGGTGCTAAAAATTGCACGATGAAAGCTGTTTTGGAACCTGTTGGTGAAAAGAGAACCAAAGACTTTGCTCCTTAATTAGAAAGGACTGATTCATTCACGGCATAACCAGTTGTGGTTGCTTACTAAGTACTTTTCTCCTGTGGTTTATTAACCTCTTCTCTGCTCCGGTTCCACTAACAGGAGAAGGAAACACACAGGTCTGATCATAGCCCAAAGCATTGCTCAAAAAGCCATTTTCAGTAGAATTTTAAGCTAATGCACTAAGCGGACAGAAATAAATGAGACATAAGGACACTCTGCACAGAGGAAAGTGGGGACATCCTCAATCATTCAAAAAAATACATAAAAACACAACCCACACACCCCAAAACCAAAAACACAACCCATACCAACCCTCCCCAGAACTCTACAAACAGGGTGCGAAGAGAACATGGATACACAGTAAGACTGGAAAAAGTTTTCCATTATCAAACTGAACTGGAGGACAATTCGAGATGGTCTTTCTAGATCATTAAAAGTAACATCTTGTTTACTTTCAGCACTTACCAAGCAGCAAAGAGAACCAAAGGCTCAAGGTGGTGCCGGCTCAGCTGAACCAGTCTAGTGTTGCGTGCTTGACAAGACTTAGAGCCCAAGAAATGGAAATCACCATTCTACCCCAGCACCAAGAGAAAATATGGCATTATTTCTGTTCCCTGAAACTGTCACCCCTCAAACTCTGATCTGGTGGAAGGAACTTAACTGGGAATCTGCTGAGCCTCTGAGAATCTCCCGAGAATACAGTCTCCAAGATGCCTCTATCATCTTGGCTCTACAAACTCCCTTTGTTCATCACTTCACATTTCCTACTCAGTTTGGTCTCTAGTACAGTGACACTTCCCTATGTTCTTAAAAAGGTGCTGTTAAAGCAAACCAGAACCTCCCAAGATAAGCCTCACATGTCCCTTCTGGACAAGAAAACACAAAAGTCAATAGGAACAACGGCCAGAATCCACAGTAACCAGAGAAGGAAGCTGAATAAACACATCTGGTACCTGTGGAGCCCATTTCTGGTGCTGTCCCATCACACCCTGAGCACAGTGACATCAGACAGCATCTCCCTGTCCTCAACACTCCCAGACACTGGATGCAAGAGAGAACCTGTCTGACAACACCTTCCATTTTTTGTCGTTGTCTATCAGTACAATCTGGCAATTCAAATTCCTTCATTCGTTGGTTGTTCCTCATCATTTCGCTTGGGTTATCACAGCCCACTGCATCCTGCTCCTCACATCTGAGAACAACAGATGCTCATCCTTGAAGGCAATGCCAGCGACAACAGCAGCTGGTACCAAATGCTGAAGAGAAAACGTATAGAGAATGAGGCAAACATACAATGATTTTCCACTCACATACACTCCCAGCTTCTACAGATTTTTTAAAAAGTGTCAAAAATTGTCTTCAGGCAGCAAAAACCAGCAGTCACCTTGTGACTTAGAGACCTCGGTATGGCTTTTTTGAAGAGAAGCAGTGGACAAGGGAACAAGCACATGAACAAGAGTTTGAAGTCAACAAGCACAAAGGGGAGACTGGGCTAAGCCTGGACACCCCAAAGGCTTGAACACCCCCCACCAAAGGCTCCCATAAGGGTTCAAGCAGAAATAGAGAAGAAAAAGGACACAAAGAGATATTTACCTTCCAGGAACAGAGGTGAGATCTGTTGTAGTTCCCTGTATCTCCCTGATGACCCCACCTTTGCTCCATTTCCTGGCAGCTGGGATGGACCACTCTTGAGCTTTGAGGTTAACCTTGAACATCAACCCAGCTCTAAAGGACACTTTGTCTCTCCAGGGCTGCAACCCAGGAGATTCTTCCAAGAAGAGCCCAGGAAAGGTTGAAGTTTACTCTCCTGATTGTGGGTCCTGCTTTTTGCTCTGCTCCGTCCTCTAAAGATCCCAAACTTCACCATCTCATGGTCACTGTCCTGACCTTCACATCCCTGACCAGTTCCTCATTATTTAGTAAGTATGAGGTCCAGCAGAGCACAAAGACTAGTGCACGAGTCTTCTTCCAGCTGACTGAAACGGGTTCATTTACCTCTTCTTGATCAGGCCAGCAGCGGACATACGGCACAGTGTGACCCATGTTCATCACTAATCCTGACCCACAAGCCCCAGCCGGCTCGTACCCTGTCCCCAGGCAGAGCTCCTGGCAACTCCCCGTCCCCACCTTCCTGAAAATCCTGTATGTGTTTATCGCTTCACTCCAGTGGGGTGAGCCATCCCTGATCCCAATCAGTCACAGATCTGTAACTGCCCAGACTTGTCATTCCCCCTGTTTGTTCTCCATGCCGTACATGTTAATGTCCCAGGCATTTCAGAGGCACCTGCATGTGATGATCCCCAGGAAGGGCAGCAGAGCTTCCCCTCCAGGGCTGTCCTGCAGGAGCTTCCTTCTCTACATGCCTGTGCTTGGAGTGTTGCCATTTCATCCTTCTGCTATTGTTTTCTCTGCTCTTCACAGAACCCCAGGCCTTTTTCTTGCTTACTCCATCTACCACTTCCTCACCTGATTCTACCTGAGAATTTCTCCCTCGCCCACCATTCCCACTTTAAAGTTCTTAGCGGGCTGACCAGCCCTCTTGGCAAAGATACATTTGCCCTCCTTAGGTGGATCCTGTCCCTTTGAAGCACTCGTCAGTCCTGAAAGACAATTCCATGGCCAGAGAAACCAAAATGCTCTTGCCAACAGCAGCTGTGCAATCCAGTGTCGCTCTGCAGGATCTGCTCAGCCATCCTCAAACCATCCTTCTCCACGCCATTAACAATCATCCAGAGCCACCTAAGTCATGTTTGACACCTTTCAGGTCACTCCTGACAGTATCACAGCAAATATAACAGTCATATGGCCAAGTGAGCCTCAGGAGTTTCTCTCCAAGTCCAGAGTACAAGCTCCTGGGAGGTAGAAAACATTCCCAGATGGCACAGCAAATGGGTCCCTCCACTCTGAAAATGTAGCCGCTCCCATCCGAAGATGATGGAAGAAATAAAACCAAAACCTCCAAATGGAGTTCAGTAGGAACCAGCAGACAGGCTGCAGCCTGACACACAACACGGCAATGTGCACCCAGCCTAACTCCTCCTGCACAGAGGTCAACCTGGACACCTTGCAAATTGCACTACAAATGTGCTTTCACTTTTTTTCCTCTTCTGTTGGCAAGAGCCTTCAAGTTTGTAATTGAGCAACGCAGCGACAGGGAAGTAGAGCATGTGGAGAACAAGAAAACAGCAACATTTCCATAGCACAGTCTGAAAGGTAAGACTGCTGGATGCTCTTGAACCCACCAACCTGTGCTGGGAATTCCCAGAGCTCCCTGTGAAGCAGAACAGGGACCAACACACAAACACAGACCCTCCCACAGCCACCACTTGGGAAAAGCTGCAAGGTGTCACTCAATGAAGACACAGAGAACGTGCCAAGGTGACAGTGAACCTACATGCTGGGCAAGAACCATACCCCATCCAGCCACGAGTGAGTCCAGACAAATGTGGCAATGAAACAATCTCAATATGCAAAACCTAAGTGTATTTCCACCAGCTGTGGTTCAGTATGTTCTTATTCATCCAGTTACGGATTGACTACCAGTCAGCTGCGTCTCAGACTCGTCAAGGGCATCAGTCAAGTTCTCAAGCACAATGAAAATGAGTTGCACATCACCACTGTCACCTCCCAGGTGACATCTATAGTGCCAGAAGACCATTTAACCCCGTGTCTTGGAGGCTACAAGTCTTGAATGACCCACCATCCACAGCAGCATCTGAACGTGCATTTTTCAGGTGGCAAACAGGCAATACCAGACACAAGTACCCTGGTCAGGACAGTAGCTCTGGTTACTACACACGGTGCACACGAAGAGCACAGCAGCAGTGGTGGTGAGGTTATGGTGACAGTTCTGACAGCTCTGCCATTCAAGATTGCGGCCACCATAATCACACCACAGAGCTCGGAAGCCATCGGTGAAGAGGGAACCCCCTGTAGATGCTGCTTTTATCACAAGCAATCGCTGGCAGTGGTTGCAGCTCACAGGGATCCTCTTTTTTTCTCCCTACTTCTCATTTCTGCGGGCGAGAACAGTGGGATGTGCTCAGAACAGCGTAGGAACCACTCCCATGCCCATCAAAACATCTTTTTTGGAAGCCTGTAATCACAAGCCCTCCAGGGAGTTCACAGAAAGGGAACTGAGGAGAGCTCTAGGACTCCTCTCTCAGCCATTCCAGTATTTCCCCTCCCAAATTATTGTAACAGTGACCCCAACACAGTGACAACAGCATCAGTCACATACTAGGGAGGTAGAAAAACAAATGGATGAGCTAAATTTCTCTTCTGTCAATCTAAGCTACTACATTCATGCAAGAGAGCAAACAGAGAGAGAATGAGGTCAACTACAGGTTCCCTCAGCTACAGAGGCAAAATATTTGTATTTGTCCCAGGGCTTACTGAATACATATTTATTTCTCTAAAGGCCTACTACATACACATAAAGGCAGAACAGCATTGGACTGGGTTAGGGAAAGTGAGGAAAAGAGCTGTAATTAGTAGAGGACTAGAGATGACTCTCAACTTCTGCTGGGTTCCTTTTCTCTCCTGTTAAAAGGCAGCAGCCTTGTGCTCCTCAAAAAGAGCAACAGGAGTTATTTTGTTCCAAAGCCATGATGCAGCTGTGGTCCATAAAACTATGGAGATTGTCCAACAGGGGAGGACAAAGTGGCTGCTTTCTTGTGTCCTCTGCAGATTGGTGATGAAAACAACGGGGAAGAGGAACATCAGCTGATGATTAGTGTCTGGTAGAACAGTGACAACTTTTGGCTGAACAGCATCAGCAGAACTTGTCTCATCTAGAAGACATTCCCCTGAACTAGAGCTTTGAAAAGATGACCAGAAACACCTCGGGTATGGACACATCACCTGTTTTCCAGACAAAAGTCTCAGGTGCTACCGTAGAGCCCACTGCTGAGCACCACTCCTGGCTGTCATCCCACAACGCACATCATTCCATCCACCACCGGGCAATGACGGTCCCTGTCACTACCATATATAAGCCACAAACATTAGAATATTTAGACAGCCAACAAAAAAATCTGAGTCATATTTAAACATAGTTGAGGAATTTTCATCTTGAACACACTGGGAAAAGAAAATAGTCTATTTTAAGCATGTAGAGCTAGTATAAAGATATAAGGATGTAGCCAGAACAGTAGACAAATATCACTGGACTATGCTTGGCTGTGTTTCTACACAGAAGATACAGTTGCTTTGGGGTTTGTTGGAGTTCTGGATTTTTGGTAGCGTTTGGAGGGTGTATTTGTAATTAGTGTCTTGTTTCATGCTAAGCCAAATCATTTTATGAACACCAACCCCAACAGTGTAACAAGCAAACTGAATTGTCAGCAGAAAATCCAGTTTGCTAGACTGGTTCTGAGAGTGAAAGGGCCGGATCCTCCCATTCCTAAAGAAATGGGGGAAACATTTAACGAAATTGGATCAGAGACCAGCTGAAGTATCTCACATTGGCTCTGATTTGCCAAAGAGTTTGAGGAATCCTGACAAAGTTTGTTAGAATATGTTGAAGAACTAGGACTTTTTTAAGTCTGGAAGAAAAGTGAAGCAGAAAAGCACTAGGGCAAAGTAAATAAAATATTTATAACAAAATAATCAAGTTTATTTTCCAACTACTGCATCAGAGTAATTGATAACACCCAGAATTGATAATGCCCAGAACTGCTGCTAGGAGTTGGTTTATGTTAAAAATCTATAATGAGATTTAATATTAAAAATTCAATGAGATTATATCTATATGTTTTCTGCTTGTCCTGTTCTTACTCTACTAACATATGTACTGTCAACAGAATTACCTTCTGCCTCCTACATATACAACGCATACTTCTAGCCTCCAGCAATAAACAACTTATAAGCTGCTTGAACCAGACACGATTATTTTGTTTACAGCGTGACTTTACATAGGACAAGCAACGTAGTCATGTTTTACGTTCAGCAATATTTAGTTATTCTTTGAAAACGTGGAAATTATAACATATCATTAAGTGGTACAAAGGGACTTTAAGGTATTTGAATTCTGGGTGCTGTATACTCCCAAAACAAGACGCTACTTTATCTGGCCTGCTTCAACTAAATTAATTCAAACCCTCCAACCGCCATCCCCAGCATCATCAAACCAGATCCTTAAAGCGGAGGGGAAAAAAAAGCTTGCACAGATAACAGCTTTACTGTAATGTGTGTGATGCAATGGATTGTTATCTACAGGCTTCCCACAAAGTTTCACTTCACGGCCGAGGTGGGGCCTGGGGACCCCTCACCCCGGGCTGGTACAGGACGGGTGGGACTGTCTGGAAGGGGAAAAGTAGATACAACAGAAAAGGGAAAAGCAAAACGTGGCTTAGGAAAAAGGATCGGCCAGTTTTGCCTCTAAATCACGGGGAGCAATTCGCTTCCATAACGGGGACTGTCAGCACAGAGCAGCTCATGCTGCAAGGATCTGATTCCTCGCATTTGCAGGGACTAAGAAAGATTTCCTCTGGTGGGAAGCAAAGTTAGTCCGAACTCTTTCAAATGTTTCATTTAATCGCGCAGGGCAGAGACCGCAAAGTAACGCTCGTGTTACTACAATTCACAGGACGCATGTGCTCGGCACGGGGTGACTCCGAACTCCAGCGAAGCCCCGGCCCGCAGCGGATCGGACCGACACGGGCACCCGGAGGAGCCAGAACGCTGTTACTGGTGCCGGTGCTACTGGTGCTGCCGGCCCGACCCGCCAGAAACACGGCCACAAACGCGGGGCCCCAAGCGCGCCCCCCTCCCCCCGCCCAGGGCCGCTCCCGCCACCGCGCTCGTTCCGGGTGTCGAATTCTCACTCGGGGTCGATCCTGAGCCGCCTTCACCGTGCCACCGGCAGCCTGTGCCCCACACAGAGACCCGGCAGTCCCCGAGGGGCCGCACAGCCCCAGGCAGGCGCTGGATCTCCACAGCCGCCCCGCGCACGAAGCTCCGCGCAGCGCTCGCCCTCAGCCCCCAACCCCCGGCCGGGCCCGGGCAGACCCGGCGCGGCGCGGCCCCAATGGCGCCGCCGAACGCGAGGCCGCGCGGGGCCGCCACAGCGCGGGAACAGCGAACAGGGCGGCCGGGCCGCGCACCCGCCCCCGGCACCGAGCGGGAAAACGGCGGCCAGCGGACCGCCGCTCGCCCTCCCGCCCCGGAGAGCCGAGCGAAGGCCGCCCGGGCCGTACCTCCCGGGTGGTGACCTCCTCCTTCTCGGAGATCTTCAGCAGCAGCCGGTCATTCTCCAGCTCCAGCGCCCGCACACGGTCGATGTAAACGGCCAGGCGGTCATTGAGCTGCCGCAGCTCCTCCTTCTCCTGCAGGCGGGAGATGCGAGTCGGCGACAGCGGGGTCCCGCCGGGGGTGCCGCGGCTCGGGGTGCCTGACATGGCGCTCGGTTGGCGGGCGGGCGGGCAGCGGGCTCATTCAATCCCGCCGCACTAGGGAGGAGGGAGCGGCAAGATGGCGGACATCGCCTCCCCCGCCGCCGCGCCGCCTGGGAAATGAAGTCTCGGCGCCAAGATGGCGGCGGCGCGGGGCGCGCTGGGAGCTGCAGTCCTGCCCGCCATTTTGTGGCTGGTGGTGCCGACCCTGTTCTCCAGCTAAAAATGTAGCTTGTGCCGTCTATTAAAGTACAAAATTAGTCGGTCGTGAGCATTGGTAAAGCGCAGGAAGCGATGGGACAATCTTAAAAGCATTTTTTGTTGTTGTTTTAAATAAACCCGGGAGGGAGCAGCGCTGCCCACCAGGGTTGTTCCTCACACGCTCCCCAGTTGCCAGCGGCTGCTCTTGGTGCCGCTCCCAGTCAGAGCAGCCCCTGGGCACTGGTGGGTGCAGGTAACCGGTCCATAGCGCCCCACGTTCCGCAAACCCACCCGAGCCACCTGTCAGCATCACCCTGTTGGGAACCGTCACCATCACCCTGTTGGGAACAGTCACCATCACCCTGTTGGGAACCATCACCATCACCCTGTTGGGAACAGTCACCATCACCCTGTTGGGAACAGTCACCATCACCCTGTTGGGAACAGTCACCGCGCTGCTCGTTGCCACAACTGCACTACAACCTGTGTGGTATTTCTCTTACAAGATACGTTTTCACATCAGTTATCTGTGTTCACTTCACTTATATCTAACCCTGTTTTGCGCTGTTCATGAATTTGCTGTGCTTTGCTGTTAACACTGGAGTTTAGTAGGTCAGGGACCTGCTGTTTTCTTAAGTTGGGGGTGGAAAGTCTCAGAAAAAATACTGGTGGGCCATTTCCAAAGGTGAACGTTCAGGACTGCAGTTCTATAGATTTTAGACAATTCTCCGGAGGTTTTACGGGGAGGTCACATTGTCTCCCACTCTCTGATCAGCCCGCTCAAGAATGCAGCCAAATTTTGTACAAACTAAGATCCACTGAGAAGTTTTCCTGAAGATCTGGAGTACTATTTTCCCCAAAACTATATTTTTACCGAATATACTCCCAACTTCTGACAATTCTTGCTCATTAACCCGTTTAAACTGGATCACCACTGCTATGAGCTAATTCCTTATGTCACAAAACGTCAGAGGCTGAAAAGCCCACACTTCCCTTGTGCCTTTTGGCTACCAGGGAAGGCTGAGAAAAGAGAGATTTTCTGCTTAAGAAGTTTAAAAAAAAAAAAAAAATCAAAATCTGTTGTTCATATACATGTTCATATACAATTTAAAAAGTAGCATGAGCATAATACAAAGAAGTGCTGTGCGGAGGGAGGACAGATCTAGATAGAGAAACAGTAAAGAGAGCAAGAAAATGCTGCACACGAGATCTGAAAAGAAACTTAAGCAGCCAGGCTGAACCAATGGGTGTGAATGGGTTTATCTTCAAAATCGAAGCTACGCAATCCTCATATTAGAGGATCTGGGATCCTAATATCAGCTACATCTCAAACTGGAGAACCTCGGAGTAAATCCATGAATTCCAGATGCGCATTACTCTGGTTGGCAAATCACTCTAAATCCCTCTTGCAACCACTGCATATCCTTAGCATCTGACCCATGCAAATAGCAGGTTTTCACATGAATGCATTTGTTTAAAAATATGCATCTGATAATGAAAATTGCCCCAGGTTCCTCCATAGATGACAGAGTGTCCGTCTGTCCTGCCTCGGGCACCGTGTCTCCCGGGACAGCCCTGGCTGCTCCTGCGCCTCCGCCAGGGCAGGGCTTTCCACACCAGAGCCCTGGGTGCTTGGAGGGAGTTTGTGAATCATACCTAAAAAGAAAATAAGCCTATAGATCGCTTTTCTGTGCGCATTTACACACCCTCCCTATTTGACGGTGACAGCCATCACGTCTTTATCAGTGAGCTCTGATAATATGACACACAGCTCAGTGCGAAACTCAGCTTTCTAACCCAATTCGAGTCAGTTTTGACTTATACAGAGGCTTTCAGCATTCCTCACATATTTTTCCCCCCCAGTTTTCCAGTTTGAGGTGTAGTTGATATTAGGATCCCAGATCCTCTAACATGAGGATTGTGTAGCTTCGATTCGGAGAATAAACCCGCTCACACCTATTTGTTCAGCCTGGCTGCTTAAGTTTCTTTTCAGATCTCGTGTGCAGCATTTTCTTGCTCTCTTTACTGTTTCTCTACCTACATCTGTCCTCCCTCTGCACAGCACTTCTTTGTGTTACGCTCATGCTGCTTTTTAAATTTGCTGCCCGTGTATATAAACGAGAGATTTTGATATATTTTTTCAACTTCTTAAGCAGAAAATCTCTCTTTCCTCAGCCTTCCCTGGTAGCCAAAAGGCACAAGGGAAGTGTGGGCTTTTCAGCCTCCGAAGTTTTGGGACATAGGGAATTAGCTCATGGCAGTGGTAATGCACTTTAAACGGGTTAATGAGCAAGAACTGTCAGACGTGGGGGTATATTCAGTAAAAATATAGTTCGGGGGAAACAGTACTCCAGATCTTAAGGTTTTGACTCGAATTTCTCCAGAAGAAAGCAGCGGGAAGAGCGGACTACAAGTCCCAGGGTGCCGCGGGCTGCGCGGGCCCGGAGGCCGCTCCCGCCGGGGCCGGGGCCGGGCCGGGGCCGCCTCCGGATTTGAAGTTACGGGGCGTTTTTTGAATTTTGGCGCCTGTCTGCGAACTGGAGCCCAACTGCTGCTGGATCGGCTCCAGCCCAGCCCGTGAGCCTCCGGCCGGCCCCGCCTGTGCGCGGTATCGCTGCAAACACCGCAGCCTTTCCCCGGGCAGGGCCGGAGGACGTGTGTGAGCAGCGAGCGCTGCACTTGGAGGGGACATTTCTCCCTCAACACACACTTTCCAGCACCAGCGAACTCGTGGAAGAGCAGTTCTGAGCTTTGCTTTTGTGAAACCAGAACAAATAAAATGTTAGGAACGCCAAAAGCCTCTGTATACGCATTTTTGGCTTAGCTCATTTCTTCTCTTGTGGTTTGACGTGATGCTCTGCGCATCTGTCATATCTTGGAAATTCTTCTAAACCTTTTGTCTAGTTTTGATTGATAATGTAATCCAGATGTAAATCCCCTGTGCTCATGAAATTTGGCCAAAACTCCCTCATTATTCTGTCTGTCAGATTTTTTAGATAACGGCTTAAAATCTTCGATTGTTCCAGTGCTTTTTTTGTTTGTTTCTAATATTTTACCAGTTATTTTATAGTGCTGATCTCAGCTGTGCTGCAGCAAGATTTGTTTTTTTCAAAACAAATTTACTGAAATACATCCCAACAACAATTCCTAATATCTTCTACATTTTCCAGACAATCCCTTTAGCCGTAACCAGAACTCGCACACTTTGATCCACTGCTCTCCCCTCCTTGTTAACTGAACACGTGTGTTCACTTTTCCTATCTCTGCTGAAAATAAATGAACAGTTTGGGGTGGGATGAGGACAGGAAAGTATCAAGGGAGGGGGGGAAGTGCAAAAGCCGAGAGCCCATTAGACGAGTGTGTTTTACAGGCAGTACTGATAGGAATCAACCTTACAAAATGGGTTTTTTTTCCATGGAACAGAACAGAATGGATCTTCCCTGAATATCGCTGGATCTGTTACAGTTGACTTAATATTAGGACAGCAACCAGCCCTGTAGCCATAGAACTCTTGTAATCAGTAACCAAACTCTGTTCTTAAAGCTGACATAGATTTATGGTATATTCTTATAAGGCAGGTAACTGTAACCGAGCCTTATTCTTAAGGTGGACATAGACCTACGATATATTCTTTTAAAGTTGGTACCGTAGAAAATAACTGATAATTATAGCATCTTTTAGATAGAAAGTTTGTGTTAGAATAGGTGTGGGATATGCTAATGGTTGTCAGGGCTGTAATGAATATGTATGTGACTGACTTGTATAATAAGGTATGGTCTCAATCAGCTGTTCGAAGCTTTGGGTGCGAACCCCTGGTTTCCCAGCGCTGAAATAAAGCACCGCATAGAACTACGTCCGTGGTTATGTGTCCTGATTGCTAACAGTACAATGGATGCTTCAGTGGAATTAGCATCTGCTCAGGCTCCAAGGCTCACCCATCGCCAGGTTTGCTCTGTGGAAGCGGAGCACAGAAAAAGGCTGGTGCAGGTACAGGTTTCACTCTGAAATGAAGTCAGGAACTTGGCAGTGCCCTGGGCTCGGTGTCAGAGCTCTTCCTCAAAGGTATTTGCAACGTATCTGTCTGCGCAGGATAAGAGGGACTTTTGGGGATGTCAGAGAACACCGGCAGTGATAGCTCTGCCTGGCACTGGGGCGCTTCCCCATCAGATGAATGAAGAGATTACCTACAGTGCATAATAAACACAAAGGAAAGCCTCATGTACCCTTTGCTGCAGAGCATCTCCTCATCGTTGACCTGTTTCCTGTACAGTTGGGTGTAACGAGTGCTCTGACGCTGTTCAGGATTTCGTAATGACTCTGACACGTTCACTGACCAGGGGATGCGGGAATTCCGCTCTTTCTTCCCTCAACTGCTTTGGTTTCTCAGCAGCTGCTGCCATGCCCTCCCCTTTCTCATTTTACACGTTATTATTTGTATGTCTTTACCAGCAGGATTATTTCTTTCTCTGCCTCGTGTTCCTTATCTCACTCCGAACAGCCTGTTGGTGTTGAACTGGTTGTCTCAGATATTCTCATTGATTTCAGGAGGGGGCAAGGACTGAACACACAGCACAGAACGTCCTCCTGTCAGTCCAAACTCAATCCAGCCCCGTGGCAGTGCTTAAAAGATTTCTAGCAATGCCTGCAAGTCTGGAAGAAGCATCCACACCTCACAGATTTCTGCTCCAGAATTTCAGCTTTCGTTGACTAAGAGTGCTTCCCGCAGGGTCAGAAAGCACCAAAGCAAGCAGAGAACAGGATGCCATGTGTCATGGTTGAGCTTGTCCTCATTTGCTATGAGAAAGTTTGCTAAGAGACGTGTAAAAAAGAGCAACACAGTGCCCAGTTGTGCAAACGGCAGGTTGTATGTAGAACGGGGATTTCTTTTCAAGACGGCTCCACGCTGTAACGTGTGCAGGGTGTATTTATTTCTAATTCCAGGCATGCAATGTTTGGCAGAAGCCTTGAACATTAATATTCTTCTGCTACAGCATTTACCTCCTTGCCGAGGCAGGGTTCAGCCTGTACCCCAAGGGTTAACCAGACCCGGGGGGTCAATCCAGGGCTGTGCTTGGCATCGTTTGCTCCTTCGCAGCACGAACACGAGTGACGGTCACGGTCAGGAGGGCCCGGGTGGCCCTTTCCTTGTACTGGAACCAGACCTGGTCTCACATGACTAGAAATAAATGAGAATTTGATTTTAAAACCTCTCACATTTCCTCCCCGTCTCAACAGAAAATGGCAAAGGAAGAAGCCGCGGGGTCAGCGCTCAGGTCTCCTCAACTTGCCTCAGTTCTGCTTTGTCGCTTTTCCACACATTGATTTGTTTATAAGCTCAAATAGAGCCACGTTTGTAACACAAGAGCAGCGGAGAGGTTTCTACAGTTAATTCAGAGTCCTTATCGGGCTGAAGGAAGGAAGGAAGAGTCGGAGTGTGATTCACCACGGCCTCGGTGGCAGCCGAGTTTCCCCTCACTGTCTCCCCATCGCTCAGCAATTCTTCTGAAGAAATAGAAAGAATTCATAGCAATAAAATACCCTGAAAACACCACTGAAAACAGATGAGGCGGCCAGGTAGGAACAATATCACCATTTCCTTCTAGTCCGGCTGCGCTGGAGCCTGTGGAGGCGCAGCCATGGGTGTTCGCCTGCATAATTAGCTGCTATTTATGTAGGTAAATAACAAAAGTAATCTAAGATCAAGGAAGGAATTATTCATATCACCTTTAATGAAACACTGGGCCAATAGTCTCTAACATATTGAGTTTTGACTTTTCTCGTAATACTTTCAGGGATCCCAAGATAAAAGGCTCAGGGCAGCCCCAGTTTCTCGGTGCAGTTCGGGTTCAGCTCGGCGCACAAACAGGCCCGGAATCCTTTCGCCGTTCGGCGGTTTGGAGGGTGTGGACGGGCTCCGAGCTGCGGCTCCTCCGAGCTCACAAAGCTGCTTTATCAGCCGGGAGCAACGCCAGCGCCGCTCTGGAAATCACGGCTCGCTGCGGCCGCGGCCGGCAGCGCGCACCCCCCGCCGACGTTGTGCGGAACCTGGCACTGCTCGCCGCGCTCACGGCAACAAACCCAGCGGTTTTTTTTTTCAAAACAACCGTTTGGCACCTGATTTTCAAATCCGCAGACCAACTGCAGCTGGCTCGGCGCCCATCGCCAGGAGGCTATTTATGTACTTCCCTCCAGCAGCTGCCGTAACCCGGTACGTACCCCATATCAGGCCGCGCTGGCTCAGCCTCTGTCCCGGGCTCTCTGGTTAAGACTTCAATTTTATTCTGTTAAACAAACAAACCAACCAACCCCAGTGCGTTAGCAGCTCTGGTTTTAGCAAAGGAAGGTGAAAGCAGAAACCCTTGGCTCTCCTTTAAAAGATGATTAGCCCGCGGCGCACCGTAACATGAGAAACGCTGGGGACATCTGGGAGCGCTGGGGTTCCCCAAGACAGAGCTGCTGCCAAAGGTGAAGTTTACACAGTAAATGTGAGAGGGGAGAAGACGGGGCTGTGAAGAGCTACGTGCATGGGACCAGTCCCTCTTGTGCATATTACTTTAATAAAGGAGATTAAAAGAGTGCTTTCTGCAATTCCAAAGTGCGCTCCACCCAAAGTGTTTTACAAAGCATAATTTATCAGGTTTTATAACGATCTTGCGACAAAATTAAGACGACCGTGAAGATTACTCTGCTGATGTCTGTATTTCTTGAGCTTCACAGAATAGCTCGCTGGCCCTGGCTTTCAGGTCCTGTCAATGCATCTGTCTCAATGGAAAACATTTTCCCAGGAAAAGTTTCTTCTTGTGGTTCACCAGGCGATTTAGCACAGCGTAGATTTCATCCCCGTGCAGAATATACTGTTCCAGATCTTCTTCAATCCATTTGTACATCACTCCTTTCACATGTACATCTCTAATTGCATCAGATATATCCTTGTAAAGATGCACCTGGTCAAACTCAATGCCAATGCCTGGTGACAGCGGTGATGTGCCAGAGCAGGGCTCAGCAATTGTCCCTGCATGTCCCTGACACTGGGGACAGCAGGTGAACCTGCAACAAGAAGCCATTCGCTGTCTTGGGTTTGGTAGCGGACTGCACAGACCAGGAGAGACCCTGTGCTCCCGCTCTGACGTGCGCTGGAGTCTGGAGGCCAGCAGCACCACGTCACTTCTTCCTCTACCACCAGTGCTGTGGGTGGGCAGGTGCAAGGATCAGATGTTTTGGGCACCACGAAAGAGATTTGCTTGGCTGGAGTAAATGAGCACAAGCTACGGCAAATGAGGAGAAGCTTTAAGTTAATGGAGATGCTTGCAGGCTGCCCCAGTGCTGCTAAACTCCATTTCTGGGTATGAGAACACGATGGCTTTGTAGGATTTGATGTGGTTTACAGTGTCTGCAGAAATGTTTGATGTAAAATCGGCTTCAGCTCGGTCCTGCAGGGTGCAGTGCGGAGAGCGTGGATGTAGTTTAACCCCCTGAACAGACTGGGCCCATTACACAGTGGGAGCTGGAGAGACGTTGTTGCTTGGTGGGTGGACGTCCCAAGCTGACCGAGCCTCTGAGCTCCCTCAAGTACGAAAGATTATCTAGAACTCCATGGGATAAACTGGTGAGTTCAAAGTATTGAGCTTCCCAACCTGCAGAGAACTAAGAAGTGATATGAATTCACTTGCTGACAGATCCTCCCATGAACCAAAGAGACCAGGCCTGTTCCCCCTCAGCACATCGGGAAAGAATGCCCCAGGTGACCAGCACGGTGTCCGCCTGTCACTCTCAGTAGTGTGGGGGACGTGAAGGGGTCTGTGATGCTGCCGTCACAAATGATTCAAGGTCTCATCAGTCCCTGGGGATTCACTCACAACATTAAGACCAATGCTCACCCCAGGCGTAATCCAGTTGTGTGCAACCCCCGTGGACGTGTTCTTGATGCCTGTTTGGGTCTTGCAACCCTTTGGTGGTTGTCTTGGAGCGTGGTCAACCTGAAAACACCTGCCTGGTGTGTGAGCCCTGCAATCTGCCTGCTCAGCTTTAACCAGCAAGATTAATCTGGTAGCTGCTGGATAATAAAGAAGCAGAGCCATGAAGATGCTGAAGGGAGTGGAGCATCTCCCGTGTGAGGAAAGGCTGAGGGAGCTGGGGCTCTGGAGCTGGACAAGAGGAGACTGAGGGGGGACTCATTCCTGGGGATCAATATGGAAAGGGGCAGTGTCAGGAGGATGGAGCCAGGCTCTTCTGGGTGACAACCAGTGACAGGACAAGGGGCAATGGGTTCAAACTGGAACACAGGAGGTTCCACTTAAATTTGAGAAGAAACTTGTTGGGGGTGAGGGTGTCAGAGCCTGGCCCAGGCTGCCCAGGGAGGTTGTGGAGTCTCCTTCTCTGCAGACATTCAAACCCGCCTGGACCCCTTCCTGTGGAACCTCAGCTGGGTGTTCCTGCTCCATGGGGGGATTGCACTGGATGAGCTTCCCAGGTCCCTTCAACCCCTGACACTCTGGGGTGCTGTGATGCTGTGAAGCGGCTCATAAGCTGGTGCGCAGCTGTTGCTGTGTTTGCATTTTCATAACATATTTGGAGTGCGAGGCTGAGAAGTGCGGGGAAACTGCAAATGTCCTCAGGTCTGGGGGAATGTACAGAGGTTGGTGTGGGGCTGAGTGGTCAGAGAAGCCATCGGCAGCTTATACCGACAATTTATTTTAAGAAGCAGTAAAGAGTTCAGTCAGTGATGTGTCCATAGGGGAACATCATGTGCACGGCCGACATCATGTACATGAGCCACCGCTCGTGGGATCCATGCTGCTGGCTGGATGTGAGCATCGTCTTTCCCATTCCTGTGCTCGTCTGAACTGGTCTGGAGCATCAGATCTGTGCAAGCAGAATAGAAATCACCATCCACCCACTGTACCCCTCCTGCTAATCAAACACTTTTCTAAGACACGTCATCCGGTGGTTCTGGTTCAGCGGCCACCTCACCCCGTTTCCCAGTGGCTGGGGCTGCAGAAGAACATAGGAGAACAGCAGAACAAACACCTCCACCTTGCATTGCCAAGGCGCTGGGAGTGCTCCCGGTGCAGCAACTGGGAACCTCAGGTGCCCAAAGGTGCTTGGCCAACCTCGGGACACCTTTGGCTGCAGGATCCCCACGAGAAGAAAATAATCGTCTGTGAAGAACCTGCACCCATGGCACCAACTGCTCCCCCCTTTGCCTTTGCTCTGTCTTTACACAAATCTCTTGAATTCTGTTTACTTTTTCATTCAAATAGTTTTCTCCTCCCCACCCTGCACATTTCTCTTTTGGCATCAGCAACTGGCCACACTAACCAGTTCATGACCAATTTTCCTACTCGTTCTTGTCAAAAACGCCTTATTACGTAAAACCAACAGCAACATTTGCTCTCCGCAGGACTCTCCCGCTGGCACACACACCTCCTGGAATCTGGATGCCCCCATTGCCCCCTTCTTCTCAGGAAATGCTCCTGTTGGTTGTCCCTGAAATTCCTGGCCTGTTGGTGGGGCTTCCAAAAACGCTCACTTTGGGAAGGACACCCCTTTGCTGTCCCCTCAACCCTTGCAGGACTAAAAAGGGGTTGATAAGAAAGATGGGGAGACACTTTTGAGCAGGGCCGGTTGTGACAGGACAAGGGGTGATGGTTTTAAACTAAAGGAGGGAGATTCAGGCTGGACATGAGGAAGGAATTGTTGGCCATGAGGGTGGTGAGAGCCTGGCCCAGGTTGGCCAGAGAGGTGGTGGCTGAACCATCCCTGGAGACATCCCAGGCCAGGCTGGACGGGGCTCTGAGCAACCTGAGCTGGTGAAGATGTCCCTGTCATGGCAGGGGGGGCACTGGGGAGCTGGGAAGGTCCATTCAACACAAACCATTCTGTGATTCTATGATTATTCTTGGTGCTTTTCTGGCTCCCTTTGGCCTGAGCATCTCTGTGACCAGAGGCTGCTCCCTGTCCTGCAGGAGGTCACAGGGATGCCCCAGACTCTGCAGATGTCCCCAGCTCCAAGGATAAAGCGTGGGCAGGTAATCCACCCATGAAAGTGAGGAGTGGGAAGTGTTAGAGCCAGAAACCTTCACTAAACATGCTGCACCGTGAGATCGGTCATGGAAAAACGCTCCATAGCTGCCCGGTGGCACAGGGTGCAGGGGACGGCACAGCTGAGAGCAGCTCACCCGCAGCTGCTCCTCTGGAGCGGTGTCACTGCACAAATGAAGAGCAGGCTCTGTGCTGGGGAGCCCTTCTCGCCTGCACCAGGACGTGCCGGTCAAAGCCCTCGTGGGGCTGGGAAGAGACGCGCCCTGGCTTAGTGGGACCAGGGCTGGGAAGGCAGAGTCCAACTGATAGTGCCAGTTGGCTTCTCCCAGCAGAAGCACCGGGGGCTGCTGAGGTAAATTTAAGGACAAAGAATTACTGGAGGGAGTCGAGCAAGGGCTGTGAAGATGCTGAGGGGCCTGGAGCATCTTTGTGATGAGGAGAGACTGAGGGAGCTGGGGCTGTTGAGAAGCTGAGAGGGATCTGATCAATGGATCAGTATCTCAGGGTGGGTGTCAGGATGGACCAGACTCTGTTCAGTGGTGCCCAGCACCAGGGTGAGGGGCAGCGGGCACAGACTGGAACACAGGAGGCTCCATGTGAACATGAGCAGAAACTTGTTTGCTGGGAGGTGCCAGAGCCTGGCCCAGGCTGCCCAGAGCGGGTGTGGAGTCTCCTTCTCTGAGCCATTCAAACCCCCTGGACCCACCTGTGTGATCTGCTCTGTGACCCTGGTGAGCAGGGGGGGCTGGGGATCTGCAGAGCTCCTGAAACCCAGCCAGGCTGGGGTTCTGGGATTCTGTGAGATGCACAGGTCACCCCAGGGCTGCTCTGTAAAAGGCCACAGTAACACCAATGCTGGTCTCATTTGTCCAAACTGGCTAATCCGGAGGGAAATCTGTAGGGCTGTAAATGGCCTTTCCCACCTGGTAAGGCTGAACCGTTTCCACCCCCAGCAGCAGCACGTTGGATGGGAGGTGAGTCCCTGTGGTCCTGCTGAAAGGTGCGTTGACACGGGGAAGAAGCAGCGTGTGATGCACCAGGGGAAACTGAGGCGCTCCTCCATGTCATTCCCTACAAGAAAGCAGGAAATTTGCATCTCAATGGCAGAAAGAAATGTTGCTCACCCACGCATGTATTTTTCTCTTGGAAGTGATGAGCAACTTGCAAGGGAAACCAAATCCGAGGCACCTATAACTGCACAAGTGGATACGAAATTCAGGCATTCCATTGCACGGCAGCGGAGGTGAGGTGGATTAGCCCAGACTGAAATCCAAGCGTTATAAACCCCGGAGGGTTAAATCCCCCAGCAGATGGAACCGCTGCCCGGGCGGCAGCTGCAGATGGCTCGGGCAGGCAGGCGGTCGGACCGGCCAGGTGGATGGAAACCACTGCTCAGCACAAGCTCCCGGGAACAAGCAGGGGTTGTTTCCAGTTTTCCCTGGAGCAGGTGGGCTGGGAACAGGTGCCGGTCTGCGCCTGTGCGGGGAGAGGAGCCCCACGCAGCATGAGAGAAACACCCACCCTTCCCTTTATCACACAGCGACAGGGGAACGGCCGCAGCGTCCTCTGCCTTTCCTCTCCCGGGAAAGCGGGTCTGTGGCTTCTCCGTGCCCCCACGCACGAGCAGCTCCAGCGCAGAGCCCGTGGCTCTTGCGGCGCAGCTGCTGCCCCGGCTCGCGGGGTGCGCTGGGAGGATTTAGGCGGATTTAGACGCCCAGTTCCTCTCCTGGTTTCAGTGGTAGAGGCTGCTGGTTTCTCATTTTGCTACAGAGTCTTGCAAGTTACCAAAGATTCCTGGAGATATTGTCTGGACCCCACTTTACTTACTGAGACCGGGGTTTTCTTTAAAGTCATCTTCAAATGACTTGAGCTGGAAGAACCAAGGACCTGTGTGAAAACTGCCCGAAGCTGTGCAAAGCAGTGTTTTGTTTAAAAATAGGCTTAAACTAACTAATAAACCACCACTAAATAAAGCGGTTAGGGTCTGATTGCCTCAAAACGGGGCTTTGAGAGACAGTCTGGGGTCGGCCCAGCTGGGCTGAGATGACGCAGGACGTTCCCTCGTGCTGAGACTTGCTTGGCAACACTGCGTAGGAGAGAGACAAAGCGTCCAAAGGCATAAAAGTCACTCCTGTGGGTTGTTTTAATTAAAAGAGGAGTAGTGGGGACACCACAGAACCTTCACTCCCCTCCCAAGCAGCTGAAGCAAGGAAGGGCCACCTCGGTTTGGCTCCGATCGCTCCCTGGACATCCCCGTTACACAGCAGGGGCTCCCCCAGCATCTCAGCAACCAGACCTTCCCGAGCGGAGTCCGGCCCCTCCAAAGAGCAGAGTGCAGCCCTGGCGACAAACCATTCTAATTAGCAACAAACCATTAGAATTAGCAATCTAAAGGCTGCTTCCAATGTATTGCATCCCAGGCCAGGCTGGACGGGGCTCTGAGCAACCTGAGCTGGTGAAGATGTCCCTGTCATGGCAGGGGGGGCACTGGGGAGCTGGGAAGGTCCCTCCAACACAAACCATTCTGTGATTCTATGATTCTATGATTATTCTTGGTGCTTTTCTGGCTCCCTTTGGCCTGAACATCTCTGTGACCAGACGCTGCTCCCTGTCCTGCAGGAGGTCACAGGGATGCCCCAGACTCTGCAGATGTCCCCAGCTCCAAGGATAAAGCGTGGGCAGGTAATCCACCCATGGAAGTGAGGAGTGGGAAGTGTTAGAGCCAGAAACCTTCACTAAACATGCTGCACCGTGAGATCGGTCATGGAAAAACGCTCCATAGCTGCCCGGTGGCACAGGGTGCAGGGGACAGCACAGCTGAGAGCAGCTCACCCGCAGCTGCTCCTCTGGAGCGGTGTCACTGCAGAAATGAAGAGCAGGCTCTGTGCTGGGGAGCCCTTCTCGCCTGCACCAGGACGTGCTGGGGAGCTGGGAAGGTCCCTTCAACCCAAACAGTTCTAAAATTCTAATTCTATAAACCCAACCAAGTGCCCGCCGGTGCCAGCACAGCCCTGCGTGCATAGGCCCTTGCTCATCATCACCGTCTCTGTGTCTCACAGCCCGTTCTTAGCTGGCACAGAGATGTTATCGCTTGTGCTGTCCCCACATCCTCTTTTCAGAGCCCTGTTCTTCTTGGTGCACGGGGGGTATTTCCACCCCTCACCATGGGGGCCCCGCTTGCAGAAATATTGTGTATGATGCACCCCGTGCAGCAGTTTTGCTGGGCGCTGTTGTAATTGTTTCCTGGGAGACACTGAGGCTCCATCACTTGGGGAAACATCCTTTGTGGACACGTGAAGTTGAGCTGGTGGAGCGCGGGGCAGAACTGAGCACAGAACCAAGACTTGCACAAATGTTTGAGGTCCAGAGTCCCCGGTGGGACAGGCAGGATGCCCTGGGGAAGGGGCATTTCTAGAACAAACCAGTGCACCGAGAGCAACGAGGTCTCAGCTCGAAGCAGAGGCCTCTGGCTACTTGTGGGAATGGCACTGAAGTGCTTCCACACCCATTGCTACGCGTATTTTTGTTAATTAACACCAGACAGCAGCCTCTGAATGCAAAGCAGCCTGGGTGTCGGGACGAGGCTGAGCCCATCTCAGCCCCCCGGGTCTGCTGGCTCACAGGGCGCCCCACGCTGCTCGCTGGGAACATCTGGCATCTCCAGTCAGCACTTGTCCCACCACATCTGGAATTCTGTGTTTGGTTTTGGTCCTTTCTCAGCACAGCCAGTCAGGCCCACCCGGGCACTTCCAGTGGTTTTCTTTACCTTTTCTCCCCTTTTTTCCTCCCTGTCACACTCACCTGATGGCGTCTTTGCCTGTAACAGCCTGGGAAAGCAAAAAAGCAAAAAGTGTGGGGACTTAATACAGAATTCAAAGCGAGGAGGAAATTCAGCCGAGATGCAAACTAAATGCTGGGAATGCGGGAGAAGGCGTTTACCCCTTCGGAATGGGACAAAAGCCTCTGGAAAGTGGAAAACTGGATTTTCTAATAGGGGCTTGTGAAGGAGCACAAGTGTGATGGGAGCGGCTGAGGGACCTGGGGGTTCAGCTGGAGAACAGGAGCTGAGGGGAGACCTTCTGATCTCTGAACTGCCTGAAAGGAGCTTGGAGCCAGGGGGGTCGGGCTCTGCTCCCCAGGAACAAGCGCCAGGAGCAGAGGAAACGGCCTCAAGTTGCCCCAGGGGAGGTTGAGGTTGGATCTGGGAACAATTTCTTCCCCAAAGGGCTGTGGGGCATTGGAACAGGCTGCCCAGGGCAGTGCTGGAGTCACCATCCCTGGAGGGTTGGGCAGACGGACATGAGGTTCTCAGGACATGGGGCAGTGCCGGGGGTGGGGAATGGTTGGACTCCATGATCCTGAGGGTCTTTTCCAACCAAAATGATTCTATGAGGCAATCACAGGAGGCTGAGTCCAAAAGAACCTTTTCTTTCGGCGGTGTTTGTGGGGGTGTTCAGTGAAGAATAGGAAGATAAAATGAAGAGAAACCCAAGGAGAGTTTGGGAATTAAAAATCTACGTGTTTGTACACGCTGTAGAAAAGAAGAAAGCGTCACAGCTGGAGCACAGCGAGGGCCAGGGTGAGAGGGGAAGATCCCGTGTCCGCAGAGGCTCTGCCGGGCGGCTCCGTCTGTCCGTCCAGGACAGTCATCCCCGCCCTGCAGATGTGCGTCCGCGGTCCGCCCTCCCGTGGAGAGGAGCGTTAGAGCTGGACTGTAAAAGTGGTCAAACCAAGGCATGAATCCCTCAGCGGCTGAATTTGAGCCCTGAGCGGGGGTGACGAAACCCAGCCAGACTCTGTGCGTTGGGACAACAGCCCTGGTACGGCAGGAACAGCCCTGCAAACACCAGTTCTACAGCGCGCCCAACAGCAGGATGTAAAATCATACAGTTAGGATAGAAGCACAGAATGTACAATTCTGAAATTTGTTCCAAAAAAATCAAATTTGCAATTTTTCACTTGAATTTATATTTTCAGTTTCAATAAATTAAATAGAATTGGTTTGAAAGCAGAATACAGCTCATGGGTTGAGCACATTTGCCTCGGTTCTTTGGCAGAGGTACCGACTTGTCCAGGGAAGAAAAAACCCAAACCCTTCCATTTCAACAGAATAATTTCACCTGTTTCTTTTGACTTGTCTGCCACACATGGCCGAGCTACAGCCAAGCAATACAAAAGCTCAAATTTGTGGCAGAAAAATAAAGCCTGTAAGAAGCTGGTTTGGCCACAGCGGTCAGCCCTTCGGCGCCGGTGGCGATTCCAGGTGCGGTTTGGTGTCTGGGCGGTTAATGCTGTGCTCACACGTGCTTCGTGTTCATGGAGCGGCATGAATCCGGTATCTCCTGCAGTCGTGTTCTTGTTGTCACAAATCACAGCGGGTGATGAACAGGTCCCAGGGGCAGCCCCACCCACAGCAACCCTGTATGGGGACACCCCAAAGATGCGATAAACTCCAAACAGACTTCCTTCTAATAAGAACCGTCCAGCAGAAAACTCTCCGAGAAGCAGAGGCCGTGACCACCCACCCGCTGCCCCCACAACGCCAACCCCATAAGCGCCTCTGGCCCCATTTATACCCCAGTTCACCCGCGCTGTGCCCAATTATGGGAGTGGCCCAGGACGGTCTCTCCAGACGAGGCGTTTCATTGGTCAGGAACCCTGCCTGTCAGCCAAGGGGCGGGTACCTGGCCAGAGCGGTCCATCGGCTGCTTGGCGGGGGGGATACACACACACAACAACTGCCACACGGGCTTTGACCTGACTTGTCCCATTGATACTAAACCAGAGGCCCCGTCGAACCCTTCCGGGGGGTTCTGGGTCATCCTCGTGTCGCGGGGATCCCCACGGGCCGCGGTGGCCGCACAAGGTTCCCCCCGCGGGGCCGTGCCCTTCGGCCGCTCCGGCGGCGGGGAGGGGACCGCCCACCGCCAGGGGGCGACGTTCCCACCGGCTACTAAGGTCTTGTTGGGAGATAGAGCGCCCTCGGCTCGACGCGCCCGAGCCGGAAGAGATGTTGTCCCAGCGTTCCGCGCGCTGCTCCCTCTTTCCGGTTCGGAGCCATCAGCGGGGCGGCAGCTGAGGCAGCGCCGGGTTCCGCGTCCATCCGGCTCCATCCGGCTCCATCCGCGGCCGCGCCGAGCGCTCCCTGCCCGCAGCCATGGCGATCCGCTACCCCATGGCCGTGGGCCTCAACAAGGGCTACAAGGTGACCAAGAACGTGTCCAAGCCCCGGCAGTGCCGCCGCCGCGGGGTGAGTATGAGGCGGGGGAGGTCCGGGCGCTGCGGCCCCTCCGGAGGTTCTGCACGGGCCCGGGGCTCAGGGGGTGCGAACGTCGTTGTGCGGTTGTGTGTGAGGTACCGCAGAGCGCGGGAAAAGGCGCGAGACGCCCCCATCCCCGGCCACAGGATCAGAATGGTTTGGGTTGGGGGGACTCCACAACCTGCCTGGGCAGCCTGGGCCAGGCTCTGACACCCTCACCCCAAACAAGTTTCTTCTCAAATTTCAGTGGAACCTCCTGTGTTCCAGTTCGCACCCATTGCCCCTTGTCCTGTCACTGGTTGTCACCCAGAAGAGCCTGGCTCCATCCTCCTGACACTGCCCCTTTCCATATTGATCCCCAGGAATGAGTCCCCCCTCAGTCTCCTCTTGTCCAGCTCCAGAGCCCCAGCTCCCTCAGCCTTTCCTCACACGGGAGATGCTCCACTCCCTTCAGCATCTTGGTGGCTGCGCTGGACTCTCTCCAGCAGTTCCCTGTCCTTCTGGAACTGAGGGGCCACAACTGGACACAAGATTCCAGGTGTGGTCTCCCCAGGGCAGAGCAGAGGGGCAGGAGAACTTCTCTGACCTACTGACCACCCCCTTCTAACCCACCCCAGGTCCCATTGGCTTCCTGGCCACAAGGGCCCAGTGCTGGCTCATGGTCACCCTGCTGTCCCCAGGACCCCCAGGTCCCTTTCCCCTACACTTCCCCGAGATGCACTGGTAACAGTAGCTGGTTTTGGTTCCCAGAATTTGCCACGACCCTTTGCAGTCCGGTCGGGGTTAATTAGCTCTCACAATCTGTATTTCCCCCACCCCTCTTCCTGTAGCGCCTGACAAAACACACCAAGTTTGTGCGAGACATGATCAGGGAAGTCTGCGGCTTCGCGCCCTACGAGAGACGAGCCATGGAATTGCTGAAAGTTTCCAAAGACAAACGTGCCCTGAAGTTCATCAAGAAGCGGGTGGGTCAACCTGACATCGCAACAAGGGCAGCAAACACCCTGCTTTCTGTTTTCTCCCCTTCCCTTGAGTTATTTTGCTTTTTAATGAATTCTCTTTTTTTTTTTTCCACTGGTTTGGGAAGTTATTGGTGCGAGGGAGTGGGGGGAATGTTGCTTGGGTTGGGTGGGAGATGGATGTAAAGTGCTTTGCCAAAAAGCCCTCGAGCTGCAGTAATGCAACCTCGGCTGTTCTGCGGTATTTGTGAATCTGGTGTGGGGAAGAGGGAGCGACACTGACCTGGGTTGGGTACGTTAACCAAGTGACTCGAAATGGGTTCAGTTGTGAGAGCTGAAAGCAGCTCCTGCCTTTCCTTGGGTAATTGAGTAGAAATACTGCTGGGATGTGATTTGTTTTCCCAAAATAAGCCCTACCCTGAAAATAAGCCTTAGCATGACTTTTTGGGGGATTTTTGAGGATGCTCAAAATATAAGCCCCACTCAAAAAATAAGCCCTAGTTACAGTTCATTAAAAAGCTAATTTAAATAGTGTCCAGGCATCTATACATGTAAAAAAGTAATAAGTTTTGGAGTGAAGATTAATATAAGACCCTGTCTTATTTTCGGGGAGATTGGCCAGTCCAGGTGGCTGGGGCTCGAGTCCGTATTTACCAGGACTTTCCTGTCCTGCTTTGTGAGTGCAGGATTCCGCAGTGAATTTGGCAGTGGCCAAATCACACCTGCTCCCCGCGGGACGGACACTGACCAATGCCTCTGCCCGCAGGTCGGCACCCACATCCGCGCCAAGCGCAAGCGGGAGGAGCTCAGCAACGTCCTGGCAGCCATGAGGAAAGCGGCGGCGAAGAAGGATTGAGCCGTACGGGCTGTAGCTCAATAAAGTCCTTTCTTACAGAGCAGTGTGGTGGCTGCAGGAACGGGGCGCTCCGGGGGATCCCGAGGGACTGTCCTTGTGGGGCTCTGAACTAGAGAAATAGAGAGTTCTCGTTGCTGTTTCATTTTACCTGCAGCTGGAGGTGCTGGCACTGCCCTGTGGTGCATCCTGGCGCTGTGGTACATCCTGGCACTGGTGCTGCCCTGTGGTGCATCCTGGTGCTGCCCCGTGGTACATCCTGGCGCTGGCACTGCCCCGTGGTACATCCTGGCGCTGGCGCTGCCCCGTGGTACATCCTGGCGCTGCCCCGTGGTACATCCTGCCACTGCCCCGTGGTACATCCTGGCGCTGGCACTGCCCCGTGGTACATCCTGGCGCTGGCGCTGCCCCGTGGTACATCCTGGTGCTGCCCCGTGGTACATCCTGGCGCTGGCGCTGCCCCGTGGTACATCCTGGCGCTGGCGCTGCCCCGTGGTACATCCTGGCGCTGGCGCTGCCCCGTGGTACATCCTGGCGCTGGCGCTGCCCCGTGGTACATCCTGGCGCTGGGCTGGAAGCCCCTGCAGTAGCTGCGCCTGTGAAGGCTGCGATTCCTTCCAGTCAGATGGTGGTGGAGAGAAGTCTGGGCAGAAATTGCTGTTGCAAACAGTGACAACTTTCCGCTCCTTCCCCACGGCACATCAGCCTCGTGCAGCTTCTCTTGCTCACACGTTTCCCCTCGCACCCTCCATCCATGCCTGACTTCCAGCAGTTATCAAATCACCAATTAGTAAGAGCTCTCTGAATTCCCCCAGTGTGATTCCGTACTCTCCCCAAGGAAACACATTTCAGACTCTTCCCCTATTTAAATTATTTTTTTCCTAGTATTTGCCATTAGATGAAATACTCGAGTTCTCTGGTGCAGGCCTGTGTTCAGTGGTACAACTGTTGCGCTAAGACATTTAATCCCTTTCGTTTTCACCGCCCAGCACAGCCAGCCCGGGATGCCGAGCACAGGGCTTGTACCTCCAGCTCTGCTCTCTCTCCACCTGAAGCTGTAGTGAGCTGTGATTTAATGTGGAGGGAACCACGTCCCACAGCAGCTGAACTGGCCTAGAATTTCAGTTTCCCCTCCAGCTGAGCACAGGTTCACAGGGCAGACGGGCAGCTTCCCAAGTGCCACTCAACTACCAACATTATGTACGAGTTAAAACCCCTACCCTCCTTGTAGTTCTTGTTTCCATGAGCAGGTCCTTAGAATTGCAGTGAAATAACTAAAGCATCTTTAATTCTCAGAGATGACCTAACTCCACTCCAGTGGCCAATACCATGCACGGTCCTCAGGTAAAACTTCATTTTACTGGAAATACTCGGGTCATCATTCATTATTAAACAGTGAGAAATACTTTATTCTACCAAAGCCATAGTTCATTTCAGCAGCTGCGCAGCAGCAAGAGCTCCATGTCCCACTTCAGGGTTGTCCCCAGGTCACCCCGCTAAGGGACAGACCGGCTTCCAGCCTTTGGGTTGCTGAACATCACCCCCCAGTGGAATCCAGCGTTGGAAACGCTATTTCAAACACCTCTTTGTAGTGCTCAACAAAATGCACTTCTAGTCCTTCCGTAATGAACCCAGCGAGGTCATAGTAATCCTTCTTATTCTCTGATGGCAGAATGATGCAGGTGACGCCCGCCCTCTTCGCCTGCGGGGAAAATTGTGGAGTCTGAGTCCTAGAAATCCATCGATTACTGGCAACACACTCTCCATTTTAAGAAAGCAAAACCAGTTTTTGAGGAGCATGATCTGGCTTTGCTCAGTTCTTTGGAGAGGGGGGTGTTACAGATGTCACCAAGGGTGGATCATCGCTCATTTTGGTTGGAAAAGACCCTCAATATCAAGTCCAACCATAACCCACCGTCCCTGGAGGGTTGGACGTGAGGTTCTCAGGACATGGGGCAGTGCCAGGGGTGGGTTATGGTTGGACTCGATGGTCTTGAGGGTCTTTTCCAACTAAAATGATCCTATGAAATTGTAAGTCAGGTAAGTCAAGCTGGAACTAGGGAGCAGAGCCTTAATGTGAAGGGTGATGCCATCAAATCTACACTGGCCGCCCTCCTTGAACAGGCACTTCAGCCCAGCAGATCCTCGGACCACGATCCTTCCCACCCTGAATTGCAGCAGTCGGTACCCAGATCAGCACAGATGTCAGGGCACAAACCCTGGGGTCCCTCCTCCCAGCCAAGATCCCCATGTTCCCCCAGCAGATTCTCCATGGGATTAAGGAATCGCTGCCTCTCCCGCTGCAAGAGCCACCGCTCTGGGTGTCCCCGTGCCCG
This sequence comes from Patagioenas fasciata, assembly GCF_037038585.1. Lineage (NCBI taxonomy): Eukaryota > Metazoa > Chordata > Aves > Columbiformes > Columbidae > Patagioenas > Patagioenas fasciata. Next base: position 2,466,165 of record NC_092546.1, on the reverse strand, counting down.
CTGAGCCAGCCCAGGGCTCCCCCCCACGGATGACACAACCAGAGCTCTTACCGCAATGGTCTTCTCCTTGATTCCACCCACGGGAAGGATTTTTCCAGTTAAGGACACCTCTCCAGTCATGGCCACGTTCTGCCTCACCGGGCAGTTCATGGCCAGCGACAGCAGAGCGGTTACAATGGTACAGCCCGCGCTTGGCCCGTCCTTGGGGGTTGCTCCCTGTTCAAAAAGAAAAGCACAAACCCGCCTTTAGCTCATTCCAAGAGCAGCAAAGGCAGACAGACAATACCTTTGTCATTGCTGTTTTAACACGGCCCCAGTTTCAAAGGTTTTTACGAAAGCATCACTGATGGAATCCTGCTGTTTGAACTGGCTGATCTATCAAAAACTGGCTCAGTCTTCACCTTATTCGTGAGGAATAATCCATGAGTCTACGATTCATTTTCTGTCCTGATGCCACCACGATGCTCATCAGGCTCAGGACTCTGGACAAGCAACATGAGCAAAAAACACAGCATGAATGCTTTGGAGCTTTGTGCTGAGCTGAGCCAGCAGGTGACTGAGGGCAGCGCCACAGGGGAAGAGTCATGAAATAGTGGAGGAAAACACTGAAAATCATTCAAGGCAGAAAAGATCACTCCATTTAGAAAGCCCAACAAAATCCAGGCCTAAACTAGTGACTCTGAATTTATCTGAGATCAAATAGATCCTTTAGGTAAGAACAGAATGAATGCCTGGGGGCAGTCGAGCAGAGATAACAGCTGCTGATTTCTGATCCTCCAGAAAATGAACACAAAACCCGAGCACGTGGCCGGACACGGTGGAAGCTGCAGCCGGGAGCCTGGGCTGGGTTAGAGCTGCAATAATTCTGAACTGAAGCTTGGGGACAGTCACAGTACAGAATTTGTCTTCGCTGACACCTGCCCACAGCCTGTTCTGCGGCACAAAGCCCCTCTGGGCATTGCGTGTGTATTTCCAGCCCCAAACACTGGAAAAATGCGACCGCTGCCATTGTATGGCCAAGGAACCACGGCACAGAGACCAGCAGCGGTATCTTCAACCATGTGGCAGGGACATGAAACCTTTCTGAAGGCTCCAAAGACCTAAACTTTGGTTTCCTCGTAGCTGCTTTTCTCCAGCCCCCTGATCTCTATGCTGCGGTTTCCCCACCTGCAAACAGGGCCAACAGATACCGCTAAATTCTGCGATTCCTTACAGCATTATCCAAACCTCCATATTGCTACATGCTGCAGAGAGGAACAGAAACACGGCTCATAAGAAAACTCTCAAAGGACTCTGAGGAAAATGTTCTATTTTCACAGAATCACAGAGTGTCCGGGGTTGGAAGGGCCCTGGAAAGCTCATCCAGTGCAATCCCCCCATGGAGCAGGAACACCCAGCTGAGGTTCCACAGGAAGGTGTCCTGGCGGGTTTGAATGTCTGCAGAGAAGGAGACTCCACAACCTCCCTGGGCAGCCTGGGCCAGGCTCTGACACCCTCACCCCCAACAAGTTTCTTCTCATATTTAAGTGCAACTTCCTGTGTTCCAGTTTGCACCCATTGCCCCTTGTCCTGTCACTGGTTGTCACCCAGAAGAGCCTGGCTCCATCCTCCTGACACCGCCCCTTTCCATATTGATCCCCAGGAATGAGTCCCCCCTCAGTCTCCTCTTGTCCAGCTCCAGAGCCCCAGCTCCCTCAGCCTTTCCTCACACGGGAGATGCTCCACTCCCTTCAGCATCTTGGTGGCTGCGCTGGACTCTCTCCAGCAGTTCCCTGTCCTTCTGGAGCTGAGGGGCCACAACTGGACACAAGATTCCAGGTGTGGTCTCCCCAGGGCAGAGCAGAGGGGCAGGAGAACCTCTCTGACCTACTGACCACCCCCTTCTAACCCACCCCAGGTACCATTGGCTTCCTGGCCACACGGGCCCAGTGCTGGCTCATGGTCACCCTGCTGTCCCCAGGACCCCCAGGTCCCTTTACCCTACACTGCTCTCTAATAGCTCATTCCCCAACTTACACTGGAACTTGGGGTTGTTCCTACCCACATGCAGCGGTTTTACCGCTACCAAAGGGCATTCTGTACAACATATTAAAAATTAGGTGCTTTCCAGCTTCATGTCTCAGGGAGCAAACCAGGGGTGCTCTGTGAATCCTGCATCAGTCACCTCTGGCACATGCAGGTGGATGTGGGAAGACACCAGGAAGTCGTTGTTGGGGTCCTTCTGCATCAGAAAGGCTCTTGCGAACGTGTAGGCTATCCTGGCGCTCTCCTTCATGACGTCTCCCAGCTGCCCGGTCACCTCCAGGGACCCGTCCTTGCTCTCCTTGTCTTTGGGTCGCCTCAGGGAGGTTTCAACAAACAGGGTGGAACCTCCTAAGAAAGAAAAGAAAAATGATATCCTGAGGGAAGTTAAAGGACACATCAAACCAGACGTGTCTGGCGATGCAGAAGGTCAGGAATTTGGAATTGAGACTCATGAGTTGAGATCCGCTCTCTGAATTCCTTCAGGAAGGTGAGCGAGGAATCTCCACAGCACTGCACACCCTCCATTCATGGCTTCTTTGCACTTCACCACTACAGCTGTAACCCCTATTTCGTGGAAATCATCAGTTTCTGTAATTATTTCAGGCTCTTTGTATCCAAAAAGCAAAGTGAGCTCACACCATAACACCCCTGCAGCCAGTCCAGCTCTGCAGTGTCAGACATCTCTTTACTGTCCCCACCACACTGATCGTTTCCCTCCCAACTACAATTCCACGCAAGGTCAATCGGAGCACAGGGCTCAGATCCTTTGCTCTGGCTGTATTTCCAGACTGTGCTGCACGTAATCCCCCAAGTTACCGCTTTGAGGGAGGCAGAGAAGGTCTGGTCCTCTCTGAAAACACTTAAGCTCTCAGCCTTTGCTGTTCCTAGTGTGTGTGGTTCGTGTATGTGGAACATAAAGAGAAAACCTGCGGCCTTGAAGCTAAACTGAGCCTGGGAAAGGGAGTACGCAAGGGTGTCTTCTGCAAGGAAGAAGAAACTGGGATCTAAAAGGTGACAGGAGTCAATTTTTCCTGGTGCCAGCAGAACATCACTGGACTCAGGAGGGAGAAATTCAGTTTGACCATCACATACAATTATTGAAAATTAGACAAGAAATGCAGGCAGTAACCCCAAAGTGATCTGTCTCACCCATGGCTGTCCAGGCCAGACCCATCACCACCCCCGGGGGGGTGGTTTCGTACATGCGATCCACGGTGAAGATGGGCTTCCCCACAAAGTCCTGCAGGTTTTCAGGCGTCACTTGGACCGTCTCTGCTTCTCCACTCACGATTTTATAGGCGGATTTCCTCAGCACCTGTGGGAGATGGTGATTTGTCTCTGTAGAAAAGCCGAGCGGGGTGAAGCCCGGGGGTCACAGTTACACACAACGTCCCCTCACCTTCTCCACCTGCTTCTGCAGGTTCCTCACGCCGCTCTCCCGGCAGTACTGCTTGATCAGAACCCTCAGGACATCCGAGGTGATTCTGGCCTTGTTTTCATCCAAACCACACAGAACTCGTGCCTGAGGGACCAAGTACCTCTGAAAGAGATCACCCCCACACCTGTTAGCGTTTGTGACAACAGCCCAGAGTTCCAGGTCACTCGGCTCCACGCTGCTATGAGCTGGCTTAGCTGAGCTGAGCTTAGCTCAACGCCTTTCTCTGGAGTCCGCAGCCTATGGAAAGCTCGAGTTACTTTATTCAAATCACAGGAACTCCATCCAAAGTGCCACGTCCCTCATTGTTTGGACACAGATGGATGTAAATACGTAAGTCTGAATCTGCCAAGAACTTGCTATCAGGTGTTCACAGCGCAGCAGCGGTTTCTCTTACCTCTGCAATCGCCAGTTTCTCTTCTGCTACATATCCCGACACATTGATCACCTCCATTCTGTCCCGCAGCGGCTCTGGAATGGTTTCCGTTACGTTGGCAGTACAAATAAATAGTACCTGGCAGTATTACAAGATCATATTAAGCATATTTGTTAACCTGCTGTTCTGTTCCAAGCAATAGTTTTCTCAGTTCTGTTTGAAAGGCTGGAGCAAGATCATCTCTGTGGAATCAAGTTTCTATCACAGGAGAAGTTTGGGATTTGGAACTATGGAATGAGATGTTCCCTCCTCAGAATGAACGTTTAGAAACACACACAGCACAAACAAATCAGAATGGCCTGATATGGACAAGGAAACTATTGCTCTGAGGAGATCTAGAGTTATTTCTGCCTTCTAGGAAGTTAGCAAAGTGACCAAAGTATCTATTTCTGATCCATCAATTCCGCAATTAATGTTAAACGCGGAAAAAGTGTGACAGGTGCGAAGACAGCCCATTTCAAAAGCTGGGCGGCAGCACGAGGCCGGCTCGCTCAATAACAACTCCGTCAGTCATTACGTAGCAGAAAAGCTGCCTTTTCTAGCTGAGAGCACACACCGTGTCCCTGCACCGCAGGGTGTGGGGCTGTAGGACATACACCGGTGATCGTGTTATTTTAAGTATATACAGACGCTTGGGTTGAAGCCAGAAACAGCCCTGCACCACTTCTGTCCCAATCCCACCCGTCTGACTTTCCAGCTGACTGAGATGTCGGCAGCTCTTTGTGACACAGTCACACATTGCAGCTCTACAACCTCTGCCAAGAGAGAAATACCTTTGATAAATCCACAGGAACATCGAGGTAATGATCCAAGAAGTTGGAGTTCTGCTCTGGGTCCAACAGCTCCAGAAGGGCTGAGGATGGATCCCCTTGATATCCTCTTCCTATTTTATCCACCTGTGGGAGAAAAACTTTAAACACTCTTACAAGTTTCTCACCGCGATAAATTCTCATGCAAAGACAGATGAGGTTCTCAGGGACAAGGTTTAGTGCTACAGGTTATGGTTGGACTCGGTGATTTTGAGGGTCTCTTCCAAACGAAATGATCCTGTGATTCTTTAAAGGCTCCATCTGAAAATCTTCATGTGTTTGTTCACCGCTCTGTCAGTGTTCTGTGTATCCACCCCAGTCCCCGCTGTCTCATTGCACAGGACATGAGCCCCAGGACTTTCAGGGTTGTAGAGAAGCACCAGGAGGTCTCAGGGAGTTTGCACACAATCAAAAGCGAGCTATCATGGATTAGTGGGTACTGCTCCTTCAGCTAAGCCAAGCTACAGTCATGGACCAGAGTATTTATTCCACAGTGGGAGGACTGTGTGGTTCCAGCCGGCTGAGGCTGGTAGGGACTGCTGGAGGTCACCTTGTCCAACCCCACTGTCTGAGCAGGGCCACCTAGAGCCAGCTGCCCCAGACAACGTCCAGGGTTGTTGTCTCTATCAGCATTATTCACGTCCTCAGAAGAGGGCACAACAGGGCTGCTCTCCACTGTTTCTTCCCCCTAAAGAGCAGCATTGACTAGATGGACACCACGCAGTTTGCTACAGTGGCCAAGGCAAGGCTCCTCACCAACTGCACTCAAACGCCATGACCTGTGTGGTTCATTACCTTTCACATCAAGATATTCATTGTTTACACTATGCAGGTTCTCGGTCCCCCACACCATTCCCAGAGAGGAGGAGGATGAACCATCCCTGAGACATCCCAGGCCAGGCTGGAAGGGGCTCTGAGCAACCTGAGCTGGTGAAGATGTCCCTGCTGATGGCAGGGGTGGCACTGGGGAGCTGGGAAAGTCCTTTCAACACAAACCATTCTATAATTCCCAAGACACCTGCTGTTGCTCTTCCCCAGACAAGGCACACAGGGGCCAGAGAGACCTTCACTCTGTTCTGAACACCTGCTATTAAATCCTGTCCTTATTCGCTTCTCCACACAGCAGCAGGCTGGTAGCCCTGTCCCATTTATTCTCAAATCAGACCACAAATTGACTGTAGACATCTCACTCCTTATAGTCTTGCTTTAGATCTGCTGAGAGAGCGACTCTTTCTAATAATCACGTGGGCAACAGTGGTTTTGTCACAATGATGTACCCACACGTAGGTAGGGAACAGGAGAGCTACTGAGGCCTCTGAATGTCCATGAGGATCCTCACGATCCAAACAGCTGCAATTCAACGAGAACAGCACAGCTCAAATATTAAAGTTGAGGTCTGTTATAGGAAAACAAAGTGTTTAAGGTATCACTGCTACCCAAAGAACTTGAGAGCCCAGCCTCATTTAAACATATAAAACCTGGGATTTTTAGGAGAGTTACTGCTTCACCTTTCCCTTTGGGGTCAAGAATGTTTATAAGAGCAAAAACTAGATGAAAGAGCAGATGCATCACCTCATCAATCAGAATAAGTGGATTCTCTGTCTTGGTTTTCTTCAGACACTGGATGATCTTTCCTGGCATTGCTCCGACATACGTCCTCCTGTGTTGGCAGAGACTCTGTTTAGGGAACCATTGTAGAGTGCAAACACATCTCACACCACAGCTTTATCCTGCTGGTAAATAAGTCTACATTGCTTCTACACCCATCAAAAGCATCTCCATCACCACACTAAGCACCAAGACCCATCAAGTCTGTTTCTAGTGGAGATCAGACATGAATTTTGAGTTTTAACCACTTTTAAATGAGAGGGAAGCAAAGAGCTAAGGCTGAGAACAGAGATGTCTGAGTAGTGACTTCTTGTTTCTTGGGTAAAGAAACATTAGAAAAGGGAACGTTTCATTCCCTCACTTGGTAGGGACAAAAAGGGAAGATGAGTGTAAATCAAAAGATACCGAAGGAACAAACTGCGACCAGCAAAACCGTTTTTCTGCTAGAGGGAACTGGCACCCAGGTACACGGAGCAGCAAAGAAGAGGGTAAACAGTGTGAACGCCAAGAGAACACCCTGAAAAGTGTGTATTAATAAAACACTTCTCTCTGGTTCTGTATCACATAGGGCAGAACCTCACAGGTTCACCTCGTGCTCCAGAACAGCTGCTCTTACTAGTTTGAAAACACTGTTAGTTTTATTTTCAGGTGCTTGTGGAAGGGAAATAAACCTGTGGCAGGGTTGGATATACTGATTTTTGCATTCATGTCTTGTGTTCTCTTCAGGAATATTCCTCTTCCCAGCTTTTCCTCATGCAGCACTTTCTGACTATTACAATCCCTTCGCATTTGGCATCAGTGCGATGCTCTTGAGGGGCTCACAGCTTTTCAGTGATCTCCCCATAGCAAACCCTAGAAACAGGGAGCGACTGCACTTAGAGACATGAATCTGATTCTGTTCCAAACTCCACCCTGTGCTGTCCCTTCCACCTCCTCCTGCATCCCAGCTCCCGGCTGCAAGGGCTGGCAGAACGCACATGAAAATCAAGCACGTTGTCCAACTTCAGTGAAGCTCATCAGTAAAATGAGAACATCGGTAAAAACTGCTGGACAGTGAAACCGCTCAATTTACACTGACCTGTGTCCTTTTATTTCTGCTACGTCGGTCATCCCTCCGACGCTGAAGCGGAAATACTCTCTGTTTAAGGCTCTGGCGATGGAGCGGGCAATGCTGGTTTTGCCAACCCCAGGGGGGCCATAGAAACACAGGATCTTGCCCTGGGTGGATCCCCGCAGCTGGCTGACCGCGATGAACTCCTGCGGAACGGAGGAAGCGCCCACAGTGAACAGAGAGAACTGCAGCGACACCAAACGGCCCCGTTACCGGGTGAGCAATGATGACAAAATGAGCACCGTACACACATCTGGTCCTCGGAGGAGCTGAGGAGGGCGAGGGGAAGGATGCTGGTGCAGCTCTTTTCGCTCTGGTTATTTACACACCGGGTTTTGTGCTCTGTATGCATGTCAGCGGGAGAAGCAGTCTGTCTGTCTGTCTGTCTGTCTCCACTGTCCTGAACCAGGCAGACAGACTTACAGTTCTTCTCCCGGCTTCCCTGGTTCACCCAGCTACCTGTGAGCATCTCCCACCACATCAGTTCCTCTTTGCTAAATTAAACTCATATCTTTTCACACTCCTGCACTGGGTAATCCTCAAATAGCTCTCAGCACTTGAGACATCAAAAGATGGGAGCTCAGAACTGAAATCTCAACTGCTCGTGCGCTTACGGTGGAGAAATCACTGCGCACACGGGCACAGAGACGTGGTTCGCCTGTAACAAGCCGGTTATTGAGCAAAGATGAGCCTTGATCTCTTCACCCTACAGCACTGAATGATGCAGCAATACATGGATGATAGAACTGATTAATTAAGGCTCAAACCTGCACAGGTATTTCTCAGTACCCTAAAATCATCAACCTCGCTTGCATTGCTACAACTGCGGAATCTTTGCTACGTGCAATTAATCACATCGATAATCAAAGCAACAGACCCACACGAGGCAACTCAATCTGCTGCTGTATAAAGGCTGGGCCTGATTGGCATTAACAGAAGAGACTGATAACATAAGAGACTGACACTCAAAAGGGGATTTCTGCTTTCAAGTGTGCAACAACAGGCTTACCATAAATCATTCAAAATACTAAATCACAAAGCGGGGTTTAGTCACAAGTCTTGGGCACTGTTAGGGAAAGGAGCCCTTTGGCTTCAAAGATACTTCAAAACCTTTCTCTTTTTCCAGGACAAGGCAATTTAATAAAAGCAAAATCCCAAGATGTTTCAGAATTTACTATTTGTTATATAAAATGATATTGTTCTGTTATATATAGGGCTTCTGTGCACAATTACTGAGGTGGCCTAAGCACCATCAGTGCTGCCCCCGAGGTAACACAATCTCTGCTTCGCACAGCACAAGGGAGCGGCGGGAGAGCCTGCCCGACCGCAGGCTGCGGAAGGGAACGGCCAAACTGAAGGCTGGCTACGCTCAACACTTCACCACACCTGCTCAGCTCTCCCCATGGTTTGTTAATGCAAAGTCAGTATCTGCACCTGTTTCCCCTCTCTCATGCACTTGCCCAGTACGATACAAATCCTGCCAGCACCGGGATTGTCTTTCATCGCTGGAATGTGCTGGAGGAGCCCGTTCCTCGGGCTAAGCGGCAGAAGTTGTGGAACACGGCAACACTGAAATCTTCCCCGTCTTAGACAAGGACTGGATTGCACTGACCAGAAACCCTTCAGCATCCAGCACAGCTCCGGGGACAGGTAAAGGCTACAAGGCAAACACGCATCTTAGCTAACTTCCCCCTCCTAATTTGAGGGGTGTGAGTAGAGGATCAGCGTGTTTTGGAAAGGCAGTGGCTCTGCCAGTCAAGCAGAATAATTTTCACAGTCTCTGAATGATTTTATTAAAATCCGGAGACTGCTTCCCTTGGACACTTATTCACTTGCTCAGCATTAAGCAGAACAGTATACTGCTGTTTGAAATCAGAGTCTGACCTTCATCGCCATGAGTTATTAAACACAGGTTCCCAGGGACACTGGTTAGTGCCGGGGTTGGGTTAATGGTTGGACTCAATGATCTCAAGGGTCTTTTCCAAGCAAAACAATTCTGTGGTCACCAGAACATTCTGCTCTTTCATTCAGCTTTCTGTTTGATCCATGAATTAACACAAATTCAATGGAGGGCTGCAATCTGAAACAACCGAAACGCCTGATGCTCAGCAGAGTGTGACATGGGAAACGCTGCCCATTCCCACCTTACCAGAATTCGCTTCTTGACGTCATCCATCCCATAATGATCCTCCTCCAGAACTGCTCGGGCTCTGGTCAGCTCCAGGTTCTCCTCGCTGCACTTGCCCCATGGGATGGACGTCAGCCAGTCCAAGTAGTTCCGTGTAACACTGACGGAGAGAGGGAAATCAGAGGGATTCGACCACAACCAGCTCACGCCTTCCAAAAGCACCTCATCCGAACACATGGGGTATAAACCTCTCATGGAAAGGAAACCATGAAATGAACATCGTTACCTCGGTGGTCTTGTTATGGCCTTCATTCCCTTGTCCTTTCCTCCGCAAAAAGAAAAGAAAACAAAAGCTTTTTTTTTTCACAAGATTTGCTTTCCTGAGACAAAGAACCTCCAACGCGCCACACAGAGATCACACCAACTCCCTGCATGACTTTTTGTTGTGTTGCATGTTGAAGGATTGCTTGTAACCTCAGCACTAATGTCAACCGTTTGGATCAGGTCGCAGAACTTAAAGATAGAAAAACAGTTTCTCCATTTCCCCAGTGGCCCAGGATGATGCAAAGAAGAGATTCCTGGAGCAGGAAAAGCAGCTGGATGTCCCATACGACAGAGGAAGATTTAGACCCAGGAGATAAGGGTGTCAGAGTTCAAGTTACCAGCAGAGATATCAGTTTAAACAGACTGCTGCTGAGAACACAAGTGCATGAAAGCAGCGCTCTCTGTTCTAAAACTGCCCAGTGTGTCCTTCTCAGCTTTCTCCCTCCTCCTCCTAGGATACGATTATCATAATGTTCCTCACCCAAATGACACTTCTGCTCTCAGTCTTTACCCATAAAAGATGTCTTGTTTGGAAGCAAAGACCCAGGGCATTAAAGTGCTGGTGAGCACACTGACTGCTCTGTTGGATCGCACACACAGTCTGGATGGAAACGTTCAAAGCAAGCTCAGTTTCCGATGTTCCAAGTCACGGATTATGCGGTAAAAGCTATTCAGAATCCCAGCCCTGCCCCAAAATTTCGGGGACAACCTCAGCTCAGTCAATACCATGTGTTAGCAACCAGCTGCTCTTCTCTTACATCTAATGAAAACACTCGAGTACAAAAGAGCCAAAATTAAGGGCTGAAGGAATCACTGCACGTTTCCTGAGAGGTAACGAACTGCACAGTTCTTATCTACAACACAGGCTGCAAGAGAAGAGCTAAAACAGTCAAAAGAGGTAAACGACAGTAAAACACAGGAGATGCAGAGAACGATCCTCTAGCTGGGATGCGATCATATGCTACATTCAAGGAAAGCAACTATGACAAAAGGAGAATAGAAACTCTAAAGGCAAGAGCTCCACAGAATTGTACTGATTTCCCTCATTCTCCCGACTCACCACAGGACAGAGCCGTGAACTCACTTGAACTCTGAGGAGTGATTGTCCAGCAAGCTCAACTTGTTCAGCTCCTCGTCAATCACATCCATGACATGTTTCGGCACTACCAGCTCCTTCAGTCGCTCCCGGAATTTCTCTTCTATAGCATCCTTGTCCTCTTTTTCCAGTCCTAGCTCTTTCTTAATGATCTTCAGTTGCTCTTGGAGAAGATATTTGCGGTGTGTTTGCTTGATCTTCTCCTCTACCTAAACCCAGCGACAAATGCAGTCACTATTCTGTTCCTGCTGCAACCTGTCAAACATCAAATGCTTCCGCATACTTCTCAGCAACTGAAAATATTATTCAGAAGTCATTTGTACTATTCAGAAACCATTTGTACTATTCAGAAACCGCTTGCTGCATGTTCTATAAGTGACTCTATGACATACCCCAGCTACCTCCACATTTTGGTGGCTGCCGCTGGCCATGATTCAGTATTTCAATGTTTTGTTTATGCTGGGGGATTAAAAGCTGGGCAGAGTGAGCCAGGCATGATCCCCTCGTGCCAATAGAGGGAATGACTGTAATACTTCTCTTGACCTGCTGTCTACACAGCTGCAAACAGAGCCCAGTGTGCCGCTGGCCTTCCTTGACAAGGACAGACGGCGCATTCAGGGTCACCTTCCATCAGGGCCTCAAAGTGCTTCTCTGCAAAGCTATTTTCTATCTGGCTCCAGCCAGCTGCACGGGTTATTCCAGCCCCGGGGCAGGACTGTGCACTTCAAGTTTAAGAACTTGAGGAGGTTCTTGGTGACTCCCTGATGGAAACCAGCGGCAGCTCGGTGAAGCCAGACTTCATAGTGCTGATCACAACCCCTTCTGCTCAGTCCAGCCAACTCTTTCACCCACCTTGTACATCTTTTCAGTCCGTGACATTGCAATTTGGTCATAGCACTATCACTGGCCATAGCAAAGGCCTTGCTAGTGCCATATACAATAGTCATTCTTAGCAGAGAAGGCAATCGTGCTGATGAGGCACAGTTTGCTCCTGGAAAATCCCTTCTGGCTCTTCCAAATCATCTTCATTCGCCTGTACCCGCCTCCCAGGAGGTTTCTCCCATAACCTTCCAGGCACTGAGGGCAGGCTGGCATGCCTGCAGCCTCCCCGCTTCTCTTTTTGAAGCCAGGCTTGGCATTTACCTTTTTCCACTTACCAGGATCCTCCCCAATCACCACAGTGTTTTAAAGGTGACCGAGACAACAAAATAATGACACGGATAAGCCCTCTCGGCATCCTTGGCTGCATCTCATCTGGTCCCACAGACTGCATGTGTCTAATTTGCTTAAGAGTCTCCAACAATTCCTGCCCTGGTCCAAAAGCATTTTGCACTTAACGTGAATTTTTAAAAGCGACAATTATTTGGAGTTAATAAACTCAGGAACTTTTGACTTAGTATACACAAATCTCTGTATTTTATATACTTAGTTACCATTTTGATGCAGTTATTGTATTCTGATTAAAACATACAAGAGTCAGGAACTATCGCAGCTCACAGTGGTGAGCAGAGTCTTTTAAAATAACATTGTGCTATTTAAACTATGTGCTATTTACAGTACTATGCTGTATTTTCACACAGATGCTTGGTAACTGCAGTCCTCAAGGATTTTCCTGCTTGCGTGAAATTACAATATGGACACAATTTAACAGCACACAACGTGATATAAATACGTTCAAGGTATCTGTTACTTGAAAAACTCACCTCCCTTCCAAGGCGCTGCTGAAGTTTGCTCAGCTCATATTCCTTCTTCAGGAGGGAAAGGGCTTTGTAAAGCCGTTTGGGAATCTGGAAAATATAGATATGAGTTTTCAGCCAACTCCCAGTGAGAAAGGGAGAATAAAAAGCTTCAATGGGTTTTCTTGGAGAACTTTCCAGCGCCTGCAGATGTGGAAAGATGAACCGCATAGCAATTCCACAACATGCAACCAATGCATAAAATAAAATGATCTGCAGAGCATCCAACCTTTCCCTTAAGGCGAGTTACTAATGACTCACTACATCCTTCAACAGGAACCTAGTGATAGTAACCTAGCGAACACGGTACTGAAGTCCTCTCCGTACTGAGCATGGAAAAGAAACCATGACATAAACCATACTTCCCGCAGGTTTAGTTAAAAGCTTCATCTTACACTGGTTTCTTCCAAGATGTCTTGAAGCTCTTGCGACTCTGCCCCTGTCAGCGCTGCCCCCATGTCGCTCAGGTAGATGGGGTTGTCGACCACGCGCTGGCCAGCCTGCATCATCTGGAGCACGGACTCTCTGAAAAACGGTGATAAACCCCCAAACGCTCAGTCAACTTTCACATTCATAAGGGAGCATCCTTACAGAGTTATTTACTTGTCATGACAGAGTAAAGAAATGAAACACAGCTCAGTTTCATAGCTAATTAAGTAATTTTTTTTAATTTGTCTAAGCCAATAGTCAGTAACACACACATACATCGCTTGATAAAAGGAGTGATCGCTGATAAATAGAACCAATTATATTAAATGCTCTCTTAACAGTCACAGAAAATTTTTGTGTGCCAGAACGCAGAGACCTCTACTGCGCTCATATTACATCGATCAAACTGTGACACTCATTGCAGTGATAAGTAATAATATTTATTCACTTAGACCCCCATCACCTGCCATAGGACGTATCATCCTACCTCAGATCGGAGTTTCACATCAGCTTTTCAAAACTTCCCCTCTGTTTCCAACCAGGGATGACAAAGTTTGCATCCCTAACCAAAATTCCAGCTGACAATCCAGCAAATCTCTCTTCTTCATTACGACAAAAGGACAAGCGGAATAGAAATATCTCTAAGAACACGTAGGATACATACCTGTACAAGGGGTTCAAGGCAATGATGTCCCGGATTGTTTTGACAATTTCTGCAGTAAGAGCCTATAAACAAAACAAAGATTTAATCAAGGAAAAGACTGGAAAAGGACAAGAAAGGCCTCAGTACAAATATGACATCGCACGACGTCTCCGGCACGGGAGCACAGCAATGCAGCCCCTGGGTCCCTGCTGTGATGGTGTGTGGGATCGGGACCACGCGGTGGGGCGGTTATTGCTCTGGAGATAAGGAGAGGCAAGAAGGGGAACAGGCTGCGGTCCTGCACACAAAACTTAACTGGTTTTTGGCCAGAAGATATGATCAGGTTGACCACTCAAGTCACCCAGTTTGATGGAGGATATTACACAGATGTAAGCACAGCCCAACCTCGTCGTTCAGCAACGTTTTGAAGCGACGAGCTGTGGTAATGAAAAATATTTCTTTTCATCTAATCCCCTCATGCAGTGGCTGCGAGAAGGATGAATGAGGTTTCTGAGGCCTGAAATTAGAGCCTGACGTTAGAACTCTTCCTTTCAAGCAACTCTACAGGACAAGTCCAGGTTTGTGTGACTAATTCACTCACTTTAACCTCTTCTGTGATCTGAAAATCTTCATGAACCACGTTCTCGACTTCCACCATGAGAACCTCCTGCGCAGCCGCAGCGACAGGATCCAGCACCACTTCCACAGCTTGGTCCTTTGCTCCAGGCTCCTCCTCAGCCTCTTTCTTGGAGCGTTTCTGTTTCCTTCGAACCTTCTGCTTGTTCTCAGGCTCCTCAGGCTCAACCTCCAGCTGCTTGTTTATACGGATCCTGAAAGCCAAAAGAAACCAGCTACAACCAATTCTGTTACATGTGATTCCAGCTCTTCGGCATAAAAAGGGAAGTCTAAATTGTATTTTGAGTAAGCTAAAATTTCAAATTTTGACAAAGGTAACTGATTGTACGTGTTTTAACAAGATTTAGCTTTTGGTTCATTTGGTCAAAATAAAGCTTGATTAAATAAAACATAATAAATGAGTGTTAGATACTGACACGACTTACTAAATAAATTTACAATAAGTAAGTTGTCATACAAACAAGTTTAACTATTGAATTAGTGGGTTAATGAGAGGGCAAGGGCAGCTGACAGCACCTTTATCGTAAACTGTGTTAGTTTAACCAGATGCAGAACTACCAAATGACTTTTAATGAATAGAAGAACCTAAATAACATCAGACTGTCTGAATTCTCAGCCACATGCTGCAGCACATGAACAGAACAATTAACCAGGCATCATTGTTAGTAGCTCAGGAGCTGCATGAACCAACAACTCTGATGTGGATTCATTCCCTCTTCTTGTCTCTCCAGAAAAGCAAGTTCGCTCTTGCACTTTAATTCTGGATATAATGTTCTGCTCTTTCAGTTTTCTGATTCTCAGCAGTCTCTCTGCTTTAAGTCACATCTGCTGCACTATCCACTGTAATACTAAATATTATATACCATGTGTAGAACAGATTTTGAAGTCATTCCATACATAAACATCTGAAATTTTGGTTTGTTACACAGATTTCCTAGATCATGACTTCAGAAGAGATGAATCCCACAGTATATTCCACACCAATTAATCAAGTATTAGTCCCTAAAAGGGACATGGCATGAGCACCTTCCAAAAAAATCAGTTTCCCCATTACTGTTTTTAAGCTTTTCTGAGTTTTTCCTGCTGTGCATCCAACCCCATGTCAGATGTTTGCAGTACAGACCATGACTTACAGTTCTCCAGACAGGGATCAAAGTCTTGCCCTCTCCACTGCCTTAAATCTTCCCCACCAGAGACCAGTGCCACACAAACGCTCAGGACCTGCAACAGCCTTTGACCAATCTGTCCTACTAGGCCGTGAATATGGAGTCAAAAAACCCGTGTGGTGCAGCAGACTGCCCGCTCACACGATCACTGCGTTATGTGCAAGGTGTAGGTCTTATTTTTCATATGATCTCCAAATACTAAGAGTGCCCCAACTACTCCAACTCTCTGCCACTGGCAACTTTTGACTAATTTTGACGACTCTTGTCAATAGAGTTCAAAGCCATTTTCTGGAGGGTGGGGTTGCAGCATGGAAATAGCTCTGGATTAACTATAGAAGGTGTCTAGAAGGTGTTCGGGGAGAGATAAAGGAAGGATTCAGAAATGAGAGGACCCACACCTGCAGGACACCACATTTCATTAATCTGGCTGTCAATCGAAGAGTTTCCTTTTCTCTATTTTTCCCTGTAAATACAGCACGCTCCTCCCACCTGATGTCCCGTGTGGTTCCAGTGACTGACCCGTGCTCTGTGTCTCAAATCAATACAGATGAATCCCCACCCTTCCAAGGTGCAGGGAACTATTTCTATTCCAAGGGAACCAAAACCAATAGCTGCCAATTTCCAAAATCTAATCAAAACTCTGCTTTGATAATGGACTTCAAAGCAAAACCCACCCTCAATCTGTCTCCCCCACCATGTTTCTGTCCTTCTGTTTTCCCTTCTAATGGAAATTAATTACTTGACGCTTTTAAAACCACAATTTTATATTGTCTTAGTTCAAAATACTTGGCATGCTAGAGCTACACCTATATTCCCAACAATAATCCTATTTTCTTCAATTTGGTTCTTGGACAAGATCATAAAGACAAGACATAATTATAGTTCTAGATCACTTTTTTTTTCCTTAAAGCAAAAATACTGGTTTGAATTAGTCCCAGATAATTGTTTTCATCATTTCTGAACCTTGCTGTACTTGACAAAGAAACCACTATACTTCAGCTTAATGAGTGTCTGCTTGTATCAAATTAAAATCTATATAAGAATGACACGCACTGGCTCTTCCTTTTTGGGGTTAACCTGTTGGATCTGTAATATTACACTGAATATTGGGGCTGGAGCACCAGAGCTCTATCAGGATATGGGTTGTAACAAAGCAAAAAGTTGTTATACACAAGCTGTGTATGAAAATGAACATATGTGGTGAAAAGAAATAAAGGGATATCTGTTTATAAAGAAGTCTGGTGAGACGCAGTGGAAGGGCAAGTCAGAAATCACCTCCGGTGTCCCATCACGATCATGCGCAACTTGTCTCCGAGGTCCTGCATTTCGTGAATCTGCACAAAAGTTCCTATTTGGTAGATTTCGTTCAGATCCTCTACCACGTCCGATTCATTGCTATTGAGGGAAAAGAGGAGAAGATATTCAGAATCTTGAGAGAGCAGGTAACATTAAAAAGGACAGAAACAATGACTGGTTGCAGAACTTTAAACTGGACTCGGGAGCAAAGGTACTCGAATTTATCCCCACTGTTACCACCACGTAGCTCCTTTCCAAATCACCCACCTGCCTGGATGGTTCATCTCCCTCCCAAATAATAACGGCAATAATAAACACAATTTCTGTAACATTATCCAGGGCAGGAAACTTCAGATCACAACTTTTAGTATAAATGCAGCCTAATAATGGAAATAACTCATGTTTAAAAAGATGAAGAGAAATTACTTACTTATCATCCTTTTTCAGAAAAACACCAGCATAGGGCTGGGCAAGACGAACTTTCCTCCTCAGCAGCTCAACCAGCTTCTTATTTTTCACCTAGGACAACAACGGCTGTTGTAATTTGGCACAATGTCTAGCAGAACGATGTTTGCCAGCATCACAGGCATTAACAGAGAGAAGAAAATCAATAATTCTCTATTCACTGTAGAGCCTTCACATCGTCAGGAAATAAAGTATTAAATTGCAGAATTAATTCGCAGGATGAGAGAGAATATTTAACAATTATTTTAATATAAGACACTGTTGATCTATGCATTGAAATGAATGACTTGAACATAAAAGTGCGTGAAAATGTGCCTAAAGATCATAGTAATATACAACCTCCCCTTCCCTCAACACATCTATAAAGACACTAGAAGATGCACGTATTAGATTTAGACATGCAGAAAAATACTACAGCAGATATTATTATAAATAACACTACGTGAACAGGAAAATATTGATTCAGTTCTCACTACATTTACTCCAAAATCAGACTGATAAAATACTAGTAAGGTGCAAAAATAGGAGTACTTGTTCCAAAATGCTTGCATGTCAGGAGGAATATGTACTTCTGGCCTATGAGCTTAAGTCACATATCAAAGATCAAATTTATGGCTCTTAAAAATACATTTGGGGTGGAGAGGGGAAAGATCACGCTGAAATTTTGCAATGCCCATCCCCAGCCCTCACAGCCTCTCTGGTCACAGCAGCATCGCTCTGTATTGAAGTTGTACTTTCTCCTCGCAGTTTTCACATATGTTGTTCTTGATGCTACTACACAACCCCATGAAGCTGAACCAAGGACATATTTGCTCAACCTTCAGCAAAAGAACTCGGAGAAACCAGTAGACCCTGAAATAGCTTCTGTGTGAATCATCAACCTTCCCCGTTAGATGCAGCGTTAGTGACTCTGATGCAACACCCATGAAACACAAAGTCCGTATCCCAGAAGAAACCACCATTCCAATGAGGTCAGGCTGTATAGTTAGAAATCACAGAATCCCCAGCCCCACCTGCTCACCAGGGTCACAGAGCAGATCACACAGGTGGGTCCAGGGGGTTTGAATGGCTCAGAGAAGGAGACTCCACACCCGCTCTGGGCAGCCTGGGCCAGGCTCTGGCACCTCCCAGCAAACAAGTTTCTGCTCATGTTCACATGGAGCCTCCTGTGTTCCAGTCTGTGCCCGTTGCCCCTCACCCTGGCGTTGGGCACCACTGAACAGTCTGGTCCATCCTGACACCCACCCTGAGATATTGATCCATTGATCAGATCCCTCTCAGCTTCTCTTCTCCAGCTCAACACCCCAGTTCTCTCAGTCTCTCCTCATCACAAAGATGCTCCAGATAAACACTAAAAAGCAGAAGGCTGCACACCTTGCTACCCCCCCAAGCCTCTACGATTAAAATAAACCTGTAAAGACACAGAGCGTGGCTCTGAGGAGAGAAGCGCCCCTGGTATCTGTTAGAGCCCTGGGCCCTCACCTCGATGATCTTGATGAATCGCGGGAACACGGGGTTGCGGGTCACGGCGATGAGCGGCACGTTGGGGAAATGCTCCGGGACGAGCAGCGGCGTCAGCGCCGTCATGACGGGCCCGGCCCCGCTCCCGTCCTCCCCGCCGCCGCCGCTCCCGTCCTCGCCGCCGCCGCCCTCCAGCGCGTCGCCCCCCGCCAGGCCCCCGGCACTCCGCTGCTGCCACGGCGGGACCGTGCTGAAGGCGACTCGGGGGGGCGGTGCGGGGCTTGGCGGGACCGGGGGCATCACGGAGGAAGCGGCCGCCAAGAAGCGGCGCCGCGGGGGCCGCAGCAGCGCCGCCCGCCAGCGCCCGCACAGCCTCAAGCAGCGGGCGGCCGCCATGCTGCCGGCGCGCGCCCTGCGACACTTCCGCCCCCCTGACCTCCCCGCGCAAGCGCCGGCAGCGCCACGGCCCGTCCTGCCGAGAGGCGCGTGGGCGCGCGCACGTCCGAACGCACCGAGAGGTTACGGGTTCGCGTCCCGGCCCCGGCAGAGCGATCGATGAGCGAGAGAGCTGAGGAGGGCGAGGAGTTCAATGGTACCTGGGGTGGGTTAGAAGGGGGTGGTCAGTAGGTCAGAGAGGTTCTCCTGCCCCTCTGCTCTGCCCTGGGGAGACCACACCTGGAATCTTGTGTCCAGTTGTGGCCCCTCAGTTCCAGAAGGACAGGGAACTGCTGGAGAGAGTCCAGCGCAGCCATCAAGATGCTGAAGGGAGTGGAGCATCTCCCGTGTGAGGAAAGGCTGAGGGAGCTGGGGCTCTGGAGCTGGAGAAGAGGAGACTGAGGGGGGACTCATTCATGGGGATCAAGATGGAAAGGGGGAGTGTCAGGAGGATGGAGCCAGGCTCTTCTGGGTGACGACCAGTGACAGGACAAGGGGCAATGGGTGCAAACTGGAACACAGGAGGTTCCACTGAAATATGAGAAGAAACTTGTTCGGGGTGAGGGGACAGGCGGTGGCCGTGTTCTCAGTGAACTCCTCACAGGGTCCATTGTGTCACCCGCTGGGCTTCACCACTCCCTGGCCGGGGGTAGTGAGCGTGCAGCAGCCAAACCATCCCAGGTGCAAAGCGTGATGTGGAGGGAAAGGGGCGTGTGGTCCAAACCCCGAAATGAAAGAAACTCCCCCTGGAGAAAGGGCCCTGCTCGGGGGGCCCGTGACCACGGCTTTGGCCACCGCCCCAACCTTCTCACTGGGCTGGGAGCTCGGTGCTCATGTGGAGCCGGTTGCCCAGGGCTGTGTCCAGACTGTGTTTAAACACCTCCACGGACAGAAACACGGAAGAGACCTTCAAGATCATCCAGCTCAACCGTTAACCTAACACTGGCACTAAACCACGTCCCTAAGAACCCCGTTTATGTGTCTTTTAAACGCCTCAGGGGTGGCAACTCAGCCATTTCCCTCTCAGCCTGTTCCAATGCCTGACAACCCTTTCTGTGAGGAGATTTTTTCCTCATATCCAATCTAAACCTCCCTTGGTGCAGCTTGAGGCCTCTCGTCCTATCGCTTGTTACTTGGGAGAAGTGGGGATCAGTGCTAGCTCACTAATTAAAATGCACCTCGGCCATGCCAGTCGCACTCGTTTGCTGCTCACGCTGGCTCTGCTCTACCCTGCCCACATTGCAATCCTTGTAGTTGTATTTGGCAGATATTTTCCCTAAAACTGAATCTCGCCTCCTGTATATCATGTATATTTTCTGTCATTAGGCTTCTCTTTGGCTGTGTCCCTGGCAGTGTTATTACCCTTGCCCAGAACTGACATTTCGCACTGTTCAGCGTCAGCTCATTCAGCTGCGTTTCACAGGTACTTTAGCTCATCCCTGTGCTTCAGGCGGAGCCGAGCAGCAGTGAGGGTACAGAGGTGTGTGGGGCACAAGCCTGGAAACCCCCCAGCGGGGTCCCCTCCAGTCCCGCGGCTGCAGGGACCTGCAATCACAGGCTGCTCCCTCCTTCCCGCTGCTTGGGTCTCAGCTCAAGGGCTCTAAGTGGCAGTTTCGAGCCACACAGGTGTCACCCCCTCAAATCCCCATCTTCCTGTGCGTCCTGTGTCAGCGTTTGGTCACGCTCACAGCAAAAACTTCCTCCCCAGCCAAAAAGCGGGTGGATCGGCAGCGTCCCGCGCTCGGCACGGGCAGGACCTGTGGGACATCCACAGTTCTGGATCCAGTGAGGCAGATTCCCCAGTGCTCTTAACAAGGACAGAGGTTGAGGAATAGCTACGGCAGATCTTGTTCCTGTGAGTTTCTCAGCCAACACGGCTCACTGAGAGCATTCAGTGGACTCAGCACACAGAGAATTGCCTAAACCTTGTACAGCCCCCCATTTTCTGCATTCCTGCTGCTCGTCTGTGCCAAAACTGCGTGGGAGGGGCAGACGGATCCTTTATCCCCACACACAGCTCCAAGCTCCTGAAAACCAAAATCCCTATTTCTAGGGCTGTTCCCTGTCCCCCCCCCGCCACCCCAATTAATTTAATACCAAAATCTCCAGTAAAATTCCATTACCCCAACCACATTGCAGCATCTATTGAGAAATAACACATATTAACAGAGCTCATGCACATTTCTACTCTGAGGACTGACAGACTGATGAGGGATTTTCATAACTGCAAAAATGGGGGGAAATGCTGCAGACAAGCAGAGAAACGACCTGGAAAAACTGGCCAAAGGAAATAAAGGTGTTGTGCTGACGCTCGGAAAAAGCTTTACAACCTGTAAGGCTCTAAAACTACAACCTGCGAGGTTATAAAGAAGGTTCGTTTATCCAGTGCTGGGTGCAAAAAGGATTGTGAGAAGTGCAGGTGTGATTCATGCTAAGATGTTTAATGTTTACAGATATAACCAAATGCTGTTTATTCATGGAAAAAGCATAAGTTATTTATTTCATTTACAACCTGGGAGGTTATAAACAAGGTACATTCACCCAGTGCCGGGCACAAGAAGGATCTTTCCTCTAGTCATGTACAATTGACCTCAGCTTGAAGCGTGCTTAATGTAGAACAACAGGAACGCCTACACGTTCGTAACCTTTCCCCAAAAGGGTGGTTCTTAATTAAAGGAGTCACAGGAAATAATTTCTGTAGTTTGCTCTTCCCGTTGTGCTTGCGCAGGGTCTCCCAGTGGTCGTGGGCTGGTGGCGGGGTGGCCGGGGTCTGGGCATGAAGGCTGCTCGTGAACGTTCTGACGGTTGGCCTAGCACGCTGCATTGGCCGGGGTTCAGACTGCTGGGTTGTTTAGAACTGGGTTGTAGTCCGTTCTCGTTACCTCGTCCACTCAAGGATGCTCCTGGGTGCTGCAAAACTTAACTTTGCAGAGTTTGCTGTTTTGAGTAAGGCTCTGTCTGTTAACTGGTTACACAAAGCTCTAAGCTAGACACTTGCTGTGTGGTTAACCCTCTAACGGTTCTTTCCCTCTGTCAGTGCGGCCTCTGAGAACTCCCCCTGAGGGCTTAAAAAGAGGATCCCGCCCAAAATAGCGACTCCAGGCGGAAACAGCTCGGGGTTTCCATGCGGCGGAGGCGCGTTGTTCTGAAGCATCGCTCCGACTGGCTCTCTCCCCGCCACCCATTCTCACTGCTGATTGGCCGGAGCGCTGTGGTTTTCAGCAGCTGGCACCGCCTCCATCTTCTAAGGGTGAGACAGCAGCCGTGACAGGAGCGTGGTGAGGAGCTGCTGGGGTCAGGTAGGGACCTCCTGTCGGTGGGAAGGGGACGGACCCGGCACAGCCTGGGCGGGGGGTGCAGGGGAGGAGGGTTGGGGGCAAGCGCCGGGTCCTGAGCTCCCTGACTCCTGTTGGTGCTGCCGGGGCTCTGCAGAGGGACTGGTGCTGAAGGGGCCTGGCTGGTTGTCCTCCCCGTGTTCCCCCATTTCCCACCTTTCTCTGGTGCTGGGGTGGGGAGTGGCTGCTTGTGGCTTCCCCTGTCCCCTCTGCAGGAGTTGGTGTGTGCAGGCTGAAAAGACAGAGTTGCTTTCCCAGAAGCTTTGTCTGATTTCGGTTTCCATGGGCTCACTCAAGGGGTTTCCTGTTTGCTCTCCCTGTTCTCTTTGCTCTCACAAACATCCTTTTCTCCCGGGCGCTTTTCAGCTGCTCTTCCCCAGCCTGCAGCGTTCATGGGGTCGTTGTGACCCAAGTGCAGGACCCGGTACTTGGCCTTGTTGAACCTCATGTGCTGTCAACTGGCACAACCATCAGAGCAGGGACAGGGCAGGGTTGCGCTGACAGCACCTTGCTGAGCCTGGTTATCATCACAGGACAGTGGCTGATACTTGATATCAGCTGTGCCAGCCGTCTGGTAACAGAAATAAATATCGTGATTTACTGTGTTCTCATCATGTTTTCTGTGCTCTCCCAGTGTGAAGATAACAGATGTGGTCAGAAAACTGCATCCAAGCTTGGCTGGAAATCGTTTCTGCCAGCGCAGATAATGCCTTGGGTCGAAGATTCCACTACTTACAAGGAAACAGGTTCCCCGTCTCATTTGCCTGTGGAGCAAGGGGAGAAGATGGGATTCTGTGACACAGATGGGAATGTGGACGAGCACCTGGGTCCTCAGTGCAGATGGGCACCCTGCCACCCAGAGCTGCCTGGGCAGACAGACAAAGGGACGGGCAGAGGATGTGTGGGTGAGTGCAGGGCCGCCCTTGTGGCCTGTGGGGAGGGGACAGTGTCCTGTGGCAGTGTCACCCCACGAGGACTGGGGCTGGCAAGTGTGAGGCTTCTTCCAGCTGTCTGGGGGTGAAACAGGCTGGGGGTCCCTCCTGCCTTCCCTGGGCAGCTGGTGTGGGGGTGGCGGGGACACGGGGGCTGTGCGTGCTCTGGGACAGCAGCGTCCTCACTGTTGGTGGCTTTTCCTCCTCCAGGTGAGCGGTGCGTGCCTCACGCAGTGCCTGTCCCAGTTCTGGCTCTGCTCCTGGCTCTGTTCCTGGCTCTGCTGTCAGCGGTTGCGGTGCTGTCAGGTGAGGGAGCAGCGGCTGTCTCCGTCCGTCCCTGGGTGCAGAGCCGTGTGTGCCGCCAGCAGCCCAGCTGGGCTGTTCCCCTGGGGTGTCTGCTCCCTGGGGGTCCCTGGCAGCAAAGGGGGGATCCCTGTGGGGGGAACCCGGGGCTGCCTCCTTCCCTGCCCCCAGGAGCTGTGTGCCCTGGACCCTGGAGAGTGGAATCCTCTGATCTTCTCCCTTCCCTCTGCAGCAAGAAGAGATGGAGCGAGAGCGGCTGCGGTGCTGGGCTGTCCTGACGACTGGGTTGGGTACCGCAATGTGTGCTACTACCTGTCGAGCAGGGAGCAGGAGGGGAGCTGGGAGTGGAGCCGGGAGCGGTGCTCCTCGCTCGGGGCCTCGCTGGCTGTGCTGGAGAGGGAGTGGGAAATGGTGAGTGAGGGGTGGCTGTGGGTGTGTGGGGGTGCAGGGGGTGTGGGTTGGGTGCAGAGCTGCGGCAGAGCAGGACCAACCCGGCCAGCCGGGCTGGGAGCTCCTGCAGAAGCTCTGGAGCTTGGCGGAGCAGCCGTTGGGTGGGAGCTGCTGCCGTCCCAGGGCCTGGCGTGGGGCTGGGACAGGAACTCGCTGGGGCGGCAGCAGCTCCTGACTCTTGGCTTCTTTCTTTCCTGCCCAGGAGTTTCTCTCACGTCTCAGGGGGAACATTGATTACTGGCTTGGGCTGCGGATGCAGGACGGGCGGCTGCAGTGGCTGAACGGCAGCAGCTTCAACCACACGTGAGTCCCGTTGAGAGCCAGGGCCGTGGGGAGACCGTCCTGCGGTGGGATGTGGCTGCAGGGACTGTCCCTTGCAGGCAGCCCTTGTCCCCTCCTGCTGCCTGAGGGGACAACCGCTCCCCCAGGGTGCCAGCGCTGTCTGTGCTTCTTGTCGCAGGTACCTGGTGCCAGAGGAAGGCGAGTGTGCGTTTTTGAATGGTGGTGGTGTTGTGATTTCAAGCTGCTCACGGCTCCGGCCGTATCTGTGCAGCAAGCCCCAAGCTGCCTTGTGAAAGGAGTAAGGACCTTTTCCATGCTGGGACCTCCACAGCTTCACCTCTTCCAGCAGCACAGCGTGACCTGGGGATGCTCTTCCCTCAGCTGCAGCTCTGGGTTTCTCCAGGTCTCAGTAACAACTCGCTGCCCAGTCTCAAGGAGACGGACCTGCAGGAGGGGCGGACACCGGGGATGGTGATATCTGGCTGTGTGGATTGGGAGCCTGGCTTGCACATGGGACTGGTTTCTTCCTCCTGGGACCACTCCAGCATTCATCTTGCTTTTCTAACAATTCCACTGAATCCGCTTTTGCACTGTGGTGATGGAGCTCGAGGTGCTGCTGCCAGATGAGATGGGCTCAGGGAGCTTGGCCAAGGTCCCCAACCCTGTGCTGGGATGAGAAGTGACCTCGTGTGGCACCTGTGACTCATACAGACCTTGTTGCTATTTATTGTAATTAAAAGATGGGAAGTAATCACGTGTGTCCCTTCTGTTCCTCAAAGTGCTTGTTGAAAGCCACTGTTCTCCCCATCAGCCCTTGTGTTCCTGCATACGGGGGCTTGTGTGCCACCCCCCCAGAAGCTGCTGCCGCAGGAGCCCCAGCAGCAGCTGAAAGCAGCCGTGGGCGTTGGGAACAAACCCACCTGCTGGGAAAACCCTATTTGTGGAGGCTTCTGCCATGGGCAGAGGTTTCTCTTTCTTATTTTTTCCTCCCCATGACATTTGTTTGTTTTGTATTTATTTCCCTTCCCGTAGCACTCACATCACTTTTCTTCCTCTCGACCTTTGTCCCATTCAGGATGAGAGTCCAGCTCGAAGAGAGAGAATCCCCCACATCAGAGCCGGGTTCAGGCTGCGGTGGGTGAAGAGTGGGAGACATAGGATCACATTCCCCCTTTTTGAGGCGCCTTTTCCCCCGGGTCAAGGTTGCTCTGGCTTTTTGGGGCTGCAGCAGCTCAATATGACCTTGATGGACGTGGCAGCTGTGACAAGCTGCCCTTCTCATTGCACCCTTTGATGCTGTGAACCGCAGCCACCCCTTTTTCATAAGGGACAAAGCACAGTTAGCTCAGCGAGGCTGTCAGCTCTGCAGCGTCTCTGGGAGCTCGGCTTTTGTTGCTTTGCCTCTGTGCAGTCAGATTAGATGCAGAGAAGCCTTTAACACCTGCAGACCTTTAAACTAAAGTGTGTGTTGCTGGTCGAGAAGCCGCAACCCTTCCTGTGTTTGATGTTTCTCAAATAAAATTTCCTAATATATCTCCGCATAGTTTTCTGTACCTGTTCTGGTCACAATTGAGCCCCTTCCATGTGCCCCCGTTGCCCAGGCTGGAAACCACTTTCCCCTAAAAAGGGATAAATAGCTCATTTGGGGCCGTTTCAATAGGTCCTGACAGTTTGGTTTTTCCTCTTGCTGGGGTTGAAAAATCCTTGCATGGGATTTCTTCCTCTGTGCAGAAAAAGATGAGCGAATCTTCCAAAGAAACCAGTAAACGTGTCATTTCACACCTTTAAATTTTCTATCACTTTGGGGCTGTGTTTCCATTTCTGACCTTCCCTGCCCTTCAGTTGCTCCGGTCCCGGTTTGCAAAGGGAGCAGCTGAGTGTCTCTTGGAAATGCCTTGGAAACAAGGAACGAAGGAGAAACAGCTTGATTTCTTGAGCTTTTTGGGCAATTTTCCATCTTTCCCCTCAAAGGGCTCGTTTCTGACCCCTTGTTTCCAGAGTCTCCCGGGTGCTTTTGGCAAAGCAGCAAAATGGTGATGTGTTTTACACCCAGGCTGGAAAAACGGAAATTACAGGGAAATCGGTAAAAGCGGCGATGCTGGGATAGGTTTGGGTGGGGAGAAGCAGTGACTGAGATAAGAAAACACCTTTCGAGCAGCTGAAGGGAGGAGATAAGGGTGGAAGGGATCTGGTTTTACTTTATTTCCTGAAAATCCCGATTCTCACAATCCTGGTAGGAACATTCTGGGAGATCGCGGATCATTCTCGCCACGACACCTTATTTCTCGTGCAAAATGACCCATTGGGGCAGAGCGGAGCAAAGTCTGGAACGGCCCATTTGCCGAACCGCGGATCTTGGGTTTGTTTGCGCCTTCTTTCAATTATTCAAGGTGTCTTGTTTGGTACCTTAGAAGAATAGGGCTCAACTTTGAATAGAAAAGGCTTAACGTTGTCAGGAGCTGCTTCCCTTGATGAGACAAATGCATTTTCCATGGCTTAATTCAGCACAAACGGTGTAAAGTTTCGTTTTCGGGCTGACCAGTGCATCGCATCCGCTTTCTTGCAACCTCGCTGCGCTTGCTGAGCACTCAGAGGCTCTTACTCCTCCCTGCAGAGCTCTGGCCTGGAGAGGAACTTGTGGGGATAAACCAGAGGAGTGAAAAACCGCAGAAAAAGCCAGTTTTCTCAGGGCTGGATGGGCCCCGTTGGAGCCAGAGGCACCGCTGCTGATCCTCCCGCCTCTCCCACTACGGCCGAGGAAACTCTCTATGTTGATCTGGATATCGAGTCTGGAAGAAGCAACAGGGAAGTGCATTCGCTTCCTCAACCTGGCAGTAAGTGCACTGGGGGGGACCTTAGGGGGATATTTACTTTTTGGCTGTGGTTGTGCCTGGAGATTCCCGCCCCCCAAGCAGGAAGGGAAGGGCCCGTGGCTGTGCTGGGTGATGGAGGATCCCGTCTGCTCTTTGTGATTCCTTCGGTAGTTTTCTCTTGAAATGGTTTCAGGGTTTCTTTGAAACGGGGTCAGTGTTGCCCGAGTCCTGCCAGGACTTTTGAAATGCTGCTTTTCTGCCCGTGACCACCACGTTGTCCCCTTACACCTCCCTCACCTTCCTCCTGCGCCTGCTCTGCCTTCAGCAAAGATTTAACTCCTGCTCTTTCCCCTCGGGAAGAGATCTCTGCGTGGTGACGGCATCTTCAGGCAGCATCCCACAATGTCTGTATTTTTTTGCAAGAATTCCATGATTTCACCAAACACACCCCTTTTGAGCTCAAAGGACTCTGCCAAACCCACCACCTGATGCTAAGGTGGGATCGGATGTTCCTCCTTTGCTGTTTTATTCTGAAGCAGACGATGAACCTTTGCTGGTCCAGGTGAGCTCTGGCTTTGGCCAGAAGCATCATCCTGGCCGCCCATCTTGGTCCACCTCTCCCCTTGACTTCTAGTGACTTTACAACATCCAGGAGATTCCCAGTTCTTGTATATCTGGGTAGAACCAACCGAAACACATCATGAGCATCTTTTCCCCAGCGCCAGCAGGGTCGGGAGGAGGGTGGCAGCGGCGAAATGTGGACGATCGACCAAAGCTTTAGAACAACCAGCAGCAGCACCACAGAGGGACTTTGGGGAGAAAAGAGCCCGAACCTGCGCTGCAGACCTGGCTGGCTGGATGCGGGGCTGGGACAGGGCTTTTCTCCCAAAAACTCCTTTCCCTTGCAGCATCGAGCTGTCCCTGGTGGCACCGAGCGGCTCTCTGCGCCGGCTTGACCGGGAAGCTCATCCTCGGGGTGGCCCTGGTGGCGATGGGATGCTCGTGTGAGTAGTTCTGCTTGTTGGCACGGGGACAACCAAAGGACAATCCGGAGAGGGGACCATCCAAAGAGAGGGTCCCTGCTCTGGGGGTGCTGGCTCAGGTGCTTGTGTAGGAGGAAAATCTGCTTTTTATGGCCTGTGGCTTTTATCAGAATTTCATAGACCTGGTGGGTGGAGAAGACTTGGCTATTTTGGTTGGCCAGTGAGGCGAAAACCCCTGGAAACTTTTCAACTGTGGGAGGGTGAGGATTTCACACCCTGTGGCCAAGCTCAGGGTCACGCTCAGCCCTGTTGGAATGAGTTTTGTGCCGGGTATGATCTTGCTGGTGGCAGCTGTTGCTGCCCTGACCCACAGCACCCCCGAACCACAGCAAGCAGCTGGCATGGAGACTCAGATGTCTGGTTGATCTTGGTGAGGAGATCCTTCTCCAAAGGGGCAGGGGATCCAATGGATCTTGTGCTGGGAAGGGTCTCGAGCATGGATTTGAACTTTGAGGATGGATCTGCCAAACGTTTGGCACACAGGTATGGAGGGAAGAGCAAAGGGATGAGGCTCAGCTCCCTTGGTGGCTCCGAGAGCTGCAGAACGCAGGTGATGCTCTGAGGATGCGGGAGCAATTTGGGTACCAACCCTGAGCCGGTGGCTTTGCAGGGATCTGCTGTCCCTGCTGCGGGGTGGAACTGGGACCAGCAACGATCTAGGGCTGGTGGTTTGAACTTGTGTGGGCTCAGAACTCGAGAGAAACCCCCAAATAAATCTGCTGGAAGCCTTTTGTGCGCACTGCAGCTGTCTGTGGCCGCGCTGTGCTGCGAGGGGTAGTCAGGAGGTGGTGCAGAGCCCCTCACCCTTGCGCCAGGCCCCTCTGGGCTGCACAGATGGGGCTGGCACAGCTGGTTTGTGCACAAGAGGCCATTTCCGCAGCGGTCAGAGGCTCCCGGGCTCTCTGCAGCCGGCCAGGCTGATGGCTCCGTATCTGACGCTCCGCCTTGCGCAGGGGTGCAGGGGCCACATCCTGTTGGCAGCGCAGAGCAGCAGCGGGTGAAGGCAGTTGCAGGAGTGGGGCTGAGCTCAGAGGTGGAGACCCCGTACCCAAAACGGGGAGTCTGCTCTGGGTAGGGACCCCGAGGCTGATTCCCACCCCCGTGAGATGCTCAGATCAAGGCCTGGGCTGAGCTGAGACCACAGGAAGGGTGAAGGGGGCTGGGGGGCTCCGAGCACCCACTTTGTGTGAGGATCCATCCCAGACGCTTCCCTGCAGCCCGCGGGGACCAGTGCACGTAGATCTCGGTGGTATCGTGCCTGGGGAGCCCGCCCCTCTCCCCTGCTCGCTCCGTCCCTTGCAGTTCTGCACCAGCAGCCGCAGAACCCAGAAAGCTGCAAAAACGGGAGCGGGAACGCAGGAGATGGCAACAGCACCCTGGAGAAGATCTGCTCAGAGCTGCGGAAAGAGCTTTGCTCACCAAATCTGCAAGGTAACGCCAACCACAACGCATCTCCACACTGTCTGCTTTCCCAAAACCTTGCAGCACCCCCAGACTGGAGAAGCAAGTGAAGCTCAGGTCATCCCCGTGTTCCTGGGGAGCCAGCAGGACTTAAACACTTGTCCTTCTTTGGATGGGCAGGGGACAAGGTGGCTTCTTGGTGGCTGAACATGGCACTGCCTGTCTTTCAGAGGCTGGGGGGTGCAAGATCTGCCCAGGGGGCTGGATGGCGCATGGGACCAAGTGCTTTTGGGCTGCTGACAGGATGCGCTCGTGGAGTGAGAGCCGGGGGGACTGTGCGAGTCGGGGGGCCCAGCTGCTGATGCCGGGGGACGAGGACGAGCTGGTAAAGGGACCGATGGCATCGGGGATGTGGGACGGGTCCGGGGTTCAGCACCCACCCCTGTACACAAACCTCTGCAGAGCCTTGGCCGGTGTCAGCGTGGGGGACACTGGTGGGGCTCGGGCCTGCGTGGGGACAGGCTGGAGCCTGTTTTGGGGTGGCGATCAGCGACACATCAGTGTCACCACCTGCCCTCTCTCCTGACACAGGATTTCCTAAATGAGATCATTGGGAAACCCAGCAGCTACTTCTGGATCGGCCTCTCCCGCCCCTCTGCTGGGAAGGACTGGACTTGGCTGAACGGCTCCCTCGTGGACTGGAGCCAGTGAGCGCTTGGGGTGCGATGGGTGTCGGGGTGGGGGCGCCCCAGGGACCCTCGTGCTGTGACACAGGATCTTCCTGCAGCCCCAGGTTCTGGATGAGCCGTTGGTCTGAAGGAAGCTGTGGGGTGCTGAAGGGGAACAGCATCATCTCTCAAAGCTGCAGCTTGGGATCTCACTGGATCTGCCAGAAAGAAGCCACCCAGCTCTGAGGGGCTGGGGGGCACAACATGGGCCAACAGCAGGAGAGACACCTGGGAACGGGCCAGGATCAGGCCCTCGGTGGGGGCTGCGGTACTGGCATTGCTCAACACATCTGCACCAATTAATTACGATGTTAATTTGGCTCCGTGTGGTGTTTCCAAGCAAGTTTGCTCATGGGGAGGGGTGAAAGGAGCATCCTGCTGTACCAGAGAAGCCCCCCTGTGCACACCCGCCCTTGTGCACACCCTCATGCACACCCCTGTGCACACCCACCCTTGTGCACACCCTTGTGCACACCCTCGTGCACACTGTACCCATCCCTTTCTGCCCCGGGGGGAGGATTCAGAAGAAATAAAGCAATCCAAAAGGAAACACGCGGCAGGCGAACGGCCACGAGGCAGCGCCTGGGCCAGACCCAAGGAGCGCGAACACCCAGACCCCAGTTTGCTGACCCGAGGAGGGGGACAGGGGACATGGACATGGGGGTGGCTGCAAGTCTAAGGCACAGCTGCCACATCGGGGGGACGGGGAGGAGCTAAGGGCATCGCCCTATAGAATAAACCTCCAAAAACAGCGCCAACCTCCCAAAGCAGTTTCGCCAGCTCAGAGCAAACTACGGAGCTCGGTGGGACCGCCCTGTGTGCTGTGCGGTCTGAACTGGGTGTGTGGGGGTTTGGGGACTGGGAGCACTGGGAAGGGCCGTTTGCAGCAGCCCTGGTGTCACGCAGCCCCCTCGTTGCTCTCGCAGGGGACACGGGGGGGTTTGTTCACCCTCCAGCCAGGTCGGGTTTGTCCCCAGGAGCCCCATGGCTGCTTTCAGCTGCTTCTGGGGGGATCAGGACTTGGGGGGTCCCGAGAGCCCCGTAACGCAGCCTTGGATGAGGGAACACACCCCTGTGCACACACTGGGAGACCCCGAGCCCCTCCCGCCTGGAGCGATTCCTCCCACAATCGGAACAGGAGGTTTGTGCCGAAGAGAAGAGGAACCAGCGTCTTTATCAGGGAAAACCCCCCTCCCCTCCACTGCTTACCCGTTCTTGATGATTTCTCTGCAATTGTGATGTGGTGGGGGAAATTTGGCATCACCATCCCACTGTCGAGCCTGTGAACAGTGGTGTTTGCTGCCTTTCCCGCCAGCTGTGGTTTGGTGACATGTTTGCAGTTCATTTTTCACACTGACTGTGGAAAGGACACCGAGTGGTTCACCAGGGGAAGAGGCCTTGGCTGGGGAACCGCAAATATTCATGTGTAGGGAGGGCAGGGGGGATCTGTCTCCTGGAAACCGCCCGTGTCGCTCTCATGGCTGGTGGGTGCAGAAACGCTGACCAAGGGCAGCGAGAGCTGCGTGCGGGGATGTTTTAGAGCCGATGCCGTCTCCGCTGCCCACGCTCCCCCGGTGTTTCTGTTCCTGCTGGAATTCACTGCAGCCGCCGGTTTAATCCAGAAAATGAGTGTGAGCGTATTTACTAAGGTCGGTGCAGAGGAGCTGGGGGAGGGAAAAAGCTGCCAAGGGGGAAGATCCATCTCTGGCTCCATCTTTTCTTTTCCCCGGGCGGAGGACACAGCGGCACCGCCCGCAGCTCCGCTGGGGCCGGAGGGAGCAGGGCAAGGTCAGTGGCTTTAAATCCTGCAGTTCGATTGTCTGTGAGCCCACCTGGTTTGTTCTGATGCTGTTGCAGCATTTCCTCTGGTGTTCATTTCCACTCACGACTGCTTGGAAGCCGAATATTCCCCTGTTTCTATTTGTGGCCGGAGACAAGAGGCGCCCAGCTTCTGGACATCCTGGGTGGGACAATCCAAGGGAGCCCAACCCGCCCCACTTGCTGCTGGGGCATCGCGGCGTGGGCTGAAAAGCTTGGAGTGGGTTGTGATGGAGCCAAGAGCTCAAATTTGGGGCTTCCAGACATTTGCCCCCCTCCCCGACCTCTCCCTGGGACCAAGCGGTGAATTATGGAGCACGAGCCGGGGTAAAAAGCTGAAGGAAAGAGGTTTGGGCTTGAGCCTAATTCTTTGTTATGCTGAGAGGAATTCCTGTCTGGATAAATATGTACAATGATTTACTGAAACCCTTATCTGGCCACATTCCTTGGAGTGGTGCATTGCAACATGGAAAAAAACGAGTTTTTCGAGGTCTTCAATCATCACATCAGCAGCAGAACCGCTATCGGTGCTGAATCACGCCCCAGCAACCACGGGACTTGCTCCCGCCGTACCCACAGCGTCCAGCCCTGGGGTCTCTCGTAGCTTTGCCCCCATTCTGCAGGTCCTGGTGGAGCCTGACCTGGGTTTGGAACGAGAGCTCCCCCGGGTCTCCCTTTGGGAGACAGAGGAGGTGGGAGATGTTCACTGGGAAAACAAACCAGAAACGGCGATAAGAAAAGGTTCCTAAGGCGGTGCTGCTGACCAGAGGAGTTGGTTACTGCAGGAAGCACCTGGAAGGGGCAGCTCTCAGCCCCGGCTCCATATCGGCTCTCAGACGCTTCTGCTTGTTTCGATTTGCTGGATTCTCGCTCCCGTCCTACGGGTCGGGAATACGTTTGGGTTGGGGAGCAGAGAGCGTCCCTGCGTGGGTTTAAACCCTCAGCTGGCTGGAGGCTGCGAGCGGGGAGGGGAAACCTGGGGTTATTTCTCTACGTGGAGAAAAGAGCCGGCAGTGCAGCTGGTTCCCCTTTTCTCTGACCTCATCTCTTACCTCTCTCTCCTCTCCCAGCAGCTCCTGGAAGCTGGCAACTGAAGCTGCTTTGGACAGAAGCCGGCACAGAAAAGCCCATTTTCCGCTCAGCATGCACAGGGTGAGTTGGAGCCCGCGGAGAAGTGGCATTTCCTTTCCTTTTCCCAGTTAAAGCTGGGTTTTTCTCTCGCTGCAGCACCATTCGGGTGCTGTCAGACAAGGGACTCACTCCTCTTTGTCCCTCGGGCACCAGACAAAAGCGCCTTTATTTCTGGTTTGCAAAAAACCAAAGCGAGTAGCGGTTTATTGAAGGCAGAAATCATGTTTTCCTTCCCACTGTGCATGTAAACCAACTGGAAGGGAAATGACGCTTTTCCCCTTCATTGTCCCATGGGGAAGACAGCCACCGTTAGTAATTTACTGCTGAACAACGTCACAGCATCGGCAGTAACTCTTTACATTCCATGGGCTTCTTGCTTTGGCACAGGCGAAGACCCGACGGCTGTAACGATGCTGCCGCAGCAGAGAGCAGAGCGAAGGACCAGTGAGCGCCAGCCCTGTCATGGGGACACTGGGAGGTGGCGATTGGGCTGAGTGTGACACGGGCAGCTAAAATTTAGGTTAAAATAGCTGGGGAGAGGGGCAGGAGGATGCAAGTAAAGCTGTTTGCAAGCTGTGGGAGGCACAGGGTGGCCCGAACGGTGGGTCTGGGGGATGGTGCCCATCTCTTGTTGGGGTGGGATGGAGAGGATTCAGTGAGGTCAGACAGCCCTAAAAATCCTTGAGACTGATGAAAGCACTGGGATGCACCCCTGAACTGAGCCTGCACCCCACTGTGCCCCCCATGTGCTTTGTGGCCGTATTTAAAGGGGCTGTAGACCCCTGACGGGAAACACAAGAGCTGCGGGAGCTGGGGCTGCTCTTTGTGATCTGCCATGTGGTTTGTGCCCAGGTTTTAGTCTCAAGTGCATTAAGGATCAAAAGGTCCCCATCGGGGTCACCGTGGTCGTAGCCGCGTTGCTTCTCACCATCATCGCGCTGGCGGGTAAGTGGCTGAGGATGGAGGTGCCGACCCCAAAGTCTTCTCCTCCCCTGGAGAAAACACCGGGTTGAGTCCCCAGGATGAGTCACCAGGATGTGTCCTGCTCCTGTCCAGTTAAGAAATGCCCGTCCTGCCCATCCTGCCCCTCTCATGTCCTTCCCAGCTGCCTGGACAATGGCATTGGATACAGGGAAAAGTGCTTTTACTTTATTGAGGAGGAAGCGGAGTGGAACAGGAGTCGGATCGCGTGCGTTTCTCTGGGGGCGCATTTGGCCACCATCGACAGCTGGGATGAGCTGGTAAACGGGAAATTCCTGAGAACCGGTGTTTCCAAGTCCATTTGGGGTTCCCATGGAGGGTGTAACATGGACACACATCTCTGATGTTGATTTCTTCCCTCTCTAGCGTTTCCTCTTGCGCTATGGGCGCTCCTTGCACTACTGGGTCGGTCTCCAAAGGGAAGAGTCTGGACCTTGGAAATGGGTCAACGGGTCTCTCTTCAACAACTGGTACGTCCTGTCTTCTTCTGGAGAACAAAACCATGTCCTGGGCTGGCTGGGTTGGGAACTGAATGCCAGAAGACACACACACATATATATATACATTTATATATATAAAAATCTGATGAGAGCAATTAAGCACGACTTTTCTTGCTTGAGCTGAAGCGCTTGGACCAGCGTCTGTGGGTTTGTGGGTGCAGATGCTGGCGCGGGTTGAGGGATGAAGCCTCCTGGGGTCACACAGCCAACACTTTTCCCTACTTTGTGTAGGGGACGCAGGTTTTGTTCTTCGTGGGGCATTTTTTGTGCTGGGAAGGGTGTTCCCTGCCCCCTGCGGTGCTGTTTCCCATCTGGGAGATGCTCAGCCGCCGACCTGAGGCCGACAGCAACCCCTTTGCTTCCCTTTGAGTTCTCCTTTTGCTCTTTGATGCAGGTTTGATGTCCGGGGAAAGGGACAATGTGCCTATATCAACCGGGACAGGATCAGCAGTGACTGGTGCTCCCAGATAAAATTCTCTGTCTGCAGCCACCAGCAAAACCGGCCCAGCGCCATTCAGAAGGATTCAGAAACTCTTACCAGTTTCACCTGAAACTTCCCCCTCAGCAGAGGGGATCAACCACAGCGTTTTAGCTGCGGGGACACGCGAGGACACTTGAGGGGTTTGGAAAACTCCCCGCTTTGCCGCTGCCGCCCTGAGGAGCTCAGTCCCGCTGGATTTCCCGTCCTCGGTGTGTGTGTTGGTTCTGGTTTGGTTTTGTCTGGATTAGGAGGATCTGGAGGCGAGGGGCAGAAATACAAAGTGGAGACCCCACCCTCAACAAGGAGCCCCCACCCGCTGCTCCGGGATGTGTTTTGGTGTCCCGGTGAATTACCCAGCGCTGAGTTTGTCCTGGTTTTCCTGGTTGTTTCCTCCGGCTTAAATCTCGGTGGCTTTTTTCTGGCAAACCCAGTGCAGTGGGGCGCTGCAGATGTGGGAACGCAGCTGACCCCCCCAAATCGCGGCACAAGCGTTCGCCTGGACGGGACCCAGCACCGGAGACCTGGGGAGCAGCGGGACGGCGATCAGCCCGGCGCCGTGCGCTCGCACGCTGTGTGTTCAGTTACAGTATTGATCTCATTGGGGCGTTTCCCCCACAACCTGAACCGGCACAGCCACTGCCAGCTCAGCTGATGGTGCCACCCTCTTGTTTTTCCAGCTGTTGGGGAGGCAGAACTGTCGGTAAACCCGTGCTCACCCCAAATCATTTCCCCTCCCCACACCCCATGTGTGTACTAACAAATATCAGCTCTGTGGGATCGATTGCAATTTACACCTTATTGCGCTTTGCATTTGGCTGTATAATAGGAATGAGGGCTTAATTGCTTTTATTTCCTCTCTTCTCCCTGTTTCGCAGCTGGGCTGCAGAGACCAAACCCCTGTTGCTGTGGTTTCTCTTTGCTCCTCTGAGCGTTGCTGCCGCCTCCAGGGGGATTTTGGGGGCAGCCGGGTCTGTGCTGAGCATCGCGCTGGGAAATATTTCCCCTGGGCCGGGGCTGTTGGAACCTGCTCGTGAACCGGAGCGAGGGGCACTCACAGGGCTGCTTGTAACGCGGATCCGTCCCGCCAGCTCCACTCCTGCCCGCGCGTCTGGTCGATGCTCAGCCCCATCCAGGCTCCGGAGCTGGTTCTGGTCATCTCCCCGATGAAAGCCTGGGAGAGGAGAAGAGACTCAGAGCTGATCGCATGGCAAAGAGACCTGATCCTGCCCATGAGGCTCTGGTCTGGGGTGGACCCGGCACGTCCTGGTTGCAGACTGGGGGCTGGAGGGGTTGCTGGTGCTTTGGAAGAGATGGGAGTGTGGTCTGGGGATGACGGGCAGGGCTGGAGACATTCAAACCCGCCTGGACACGATCCTGTGTGATCTGCTCTGGTGACCCTGTGTTAGCAGGTGGGTTGGACTGGATGATCTCCAGAGGTCCCTTCAGCCCAACCAGCCTGGGACTCTGTGTGTGTGATTCGGTGAAGCAGTGTTTTTTGGGGTGACAGAGGAGCCTGGAAGCTCATATACGGGGCACCATCTATTTGCCCTTTTCCCTTAACCTCGCCTAAGCTCCAATTCATGTTTTGAGGCGCGTTTTTTCCCACTGAAATAATAGAATCATTTTGGTTGGAAAACACTCTCAAGATCATTGAGTCCAACCGTAACCCACCCCATGTCCTGAGAACCTCATGTCCGTCTGTCCAGCCCTCCAGGGATGGTGACTCCAGCACTGCCCTGGGCAGCCTGTTCCAATGCCCCACAGCCCTTTGGGGAAGAAATTGTTCCCAGATCCAACCTCAACCTCCCCTGGGCAACTTGAGGCCGTTTCCTCTGCTCCTGGCGCTTGTTCCTGGGGAGCAGAGCCCGACCCCCCTGGCTCCAAGCTCCTTTCAGGCAGTTCAGAGATCAGAAGGTCTCCCCTCAGCTCCTGTTCTCCAGCTGAACCCCCAGCTCCCTTATCCTGACCCATCAGACTGGTTGTGTGGGCTCGGGTGCTTTGCCAGCCAGGAAGGAGAAAGCTCAACCACAACGTGGCTTTTTGCCAAAAGCTTAGCTTAAAAAGAGATAAAAGCAGAGGTGTCGCTTGAGCCCTTCCCGCCGCAGTTCCTCACCTTCTCCTCCGCGCTCTCCAGCACCGCCAGCTGAGATCGCTGGTACCCGCAGTTCTCCGCCGCCTCCTTCCAGGTGCTGGTGTTTGTGGAAACCCAGTAGCACTTGGCTGCGAACGGCTGCCAGCCGGCGGGACAGAGCCAGCAAGCCGAGGCGCCTGCGGCCGAGGATGAGTGTGAGCGCTGCTTCAGCCCCTGGGCACCGTGGGGCGAGGGGCAGGGCTGGGGGCACCGGGCTCTTGCACACCCCTTGGGACACCTGAGGCTTTTTCTGCCCTTTGAGCCCTTCCAGGTGCATTTTTGGGGAATGTGGGCTCTGCCCGTGCTGGAAAAATGTTCCTTGGTAATGGGGGAAAAGCAAGAGGAGCAACGCAGGCAGGTGATGGGCACAGTGTGGGGCAGGGAGATGGGGATGGGGATGGGGATGGGGATGGGGATGGGGATGGGGATGGGGATGGGGACAGCACTTGGGATGACTTGGGGGTCTTGGGGTGTTTTCCCAAAGTTCCTGGCCTTGTTG
Source organism: Patagioenas fasciata (assembly GCF_037038585.1). Lineage (NCBI taxonomy): Eukaryota > Metazoa > Chordata > Aves > Columbiformes > Columbidae > Patagioenas > Patagioenas fasciata. Next base: position 2,428,098 of record NC_092546.1, on the reverse strand, counting down.
TCCCCCTTCCACATGGAAAAGGGGCAACAAGGTGAGGTCCCCAGCACCGAAGCTGTGGGTGATGCTGAACCGCGGTACCTGTGACGTTGTGGCTCCCTGGCTCACACAGCCGCTGTCTGAGCTGCAGCTGGAAGCACCTCAAGGAGCATTTGAACTCCGGGATGTCCTGTCGGCTGCTGGTGACCAGGCAGGATTCCCAGGAGCATTTGCTGGCCGGGGTCTCCATGTCCTGGCTCAGGACGGGGCCGTTTCCACCTGAAACGAGGACGGGTTTGACCCGCACATCGTGCTGCTGTGTTGGGACCGGAGGACGCAGCCGCTGGGGTGACCCCTTGTGCAAAGCAGCTCTTGGGGACGCAGAAAGGTGCTGCCTGGGGACGGGACTCTGCGGGGGGACCCCTGGGGTCTCTGCAACCACCGTCAGGGTGGGGAAAGGGACTTCTATCAGGACAGGCTCCAAAACCAGACAGATCAGCCCGTGAAGGACGTGCTGGCAGCGTTTCCCCTCCTGCCCGTGGGGATCGCTGCGCAGAGGGGGCCCAGGAGCTGCTCCCTGCTAGAAATACAGGAGGAATCCGCTCCAGCCTGGGCAGGGGCTGGGCTGTGATGGTTTGGGGGAGATTGTCACCGTTCTGGGGTGACAGACCCTGCCACTCACCCTGTCGCTGCAGCAGCCACAGCACGATGCCCGTCAGGACCGCGGTCCCGACCCATCCGGCTCCCAGCAGCGCCCAGTACCAAGGACCTGCAACAGGGACCAGAACTGGGAGTGAGGGAGGACGCAGCTTTTCTGGGCTCTTTGCCCCATCCTCGATGCCCTTTGTTTCAGGAGAGTTAGTGAGAAAACCTTGCGAGTGTCTGCAGGAGCCATGGGGCTGAGAAAACCCACAAGCTGCTTTGCTTGCTTGACCGGGGAGGCTGCAGCGAGCGAAGCTGCAAAGCCTCAGGCTGGGAGCTGGGCTGCTCTCCTCCTTGTGCTGCACCCGGGGGGATCCGGGGATGGGAAGGACCCAAAGCAAAGCCCTTGGGATGCTTGAAGAGATGGGGAGAGGGTGCAGGTCGCTGCGTGGGTCCTGCTCAGCCTTGCCGAGCTGCTAAAAAGGACCAGGACATGAAGTCCTGCGTGAAGGGGTAGGGGTGTCCTTGGGGGTTGGCTGTAGTTTTGCTGCCTTTTCAAGAAAACTGAGCTATGGGAAAGAAATCTGCATGTGCTATCGCTCTGTGCCGGGCTGGAGCTGGGTAACGAACCCACTCGAGAGCAGAACATTGGGTTTCGGCCACCGTCAGCTCAGGAAAGCGCTGGAAAAGGCCCAGAAAATCCATTGTCCCTGTGCTTCCTGCAGGGCAGGGGTCTGGCAGCATCGGGACACCCGCTCCTCCAGCCCCCACCCATCATCAATCCCACGGGGCCGGGATGAGCGGAGCAACAGCACCAACACGTTCACTCACCGGGAAGCTTCGCGCAGGCGCCGGGAGCCGAGCGCGGCGGCACCTCTGGGCTGGCGTAGACGGTGCTCAGCGCCACGGCCGGTCCCTGCCCTCGTGGCATTAGGATTCAGACCTAAAGGTTCTTTTTGTTCCCAGCCTGGAGCAAAAGCGAGCTCAGGGACCTGCAGCAGCGGTGGTTCCTGTGGCTGGAGTCACAGCTCAAACCGCACACACGTCGTCGTGCCCCGGCTGTCACGGCCCCCGCTTCGCGCTCTGCTCTTCCGCTGCCTGCACCGGCCCCAAGAGCTGCTTCCCAACGCACAGCTGCTGCTTTCCAGATGTTCAAGTGACCTGGGGGGAGAAAGGGAGGTGTCTGAAGGTCTTTACCTATTGGGGAAAGCAGGTTCCTCCTCCTGGTGCCGGGGACACGCCAGTGCTGACACGTACTAATATAAATATATGTACATATAGATACTTGTGTATTTCCTACCTGCTTTTAACCCGCAGCAGAGATCAAGGATGTGAGTCACTTGCGGTTTGCAGGGTGCTGGTTGATTTTGGGTTGGTTTTCTTTCAGCAGCTCTTTGGGTCTTGACGCTGCTCCAGAGGTGAGAGAAGCAGAGCTGCTGGTGCAGGAAACGCCAAACCCATGGCACCCAGCCACAGCAATGGCAACGGGATTGTTCGGGCCTTCTAGGGGCAAATTCGCAGAGGATCCACGTGGTTTCGTGCTCCTGCAAATGCTCAAAATGCAGCATTAAAAATCCTCTCTGGAAAAAGAGGTGACAACAAAAGCAGAGATGTTCCGCCCCAAAAAATAAAGAAAGATTTATAACATACATTTTATTTTCAGGGTGGGATTGGGCTCATTAAGTGTTGGATCTCGTGGTTGATCCCCTGCTTCAGCTGCTTACAGGGGGATACATCACCCCCTCTCTCATCCCCCTTGCTCTCTCCATCTTCTCTTGCTTGGTCATTCTCTCTCCTTTCCGTCTTTCTTTTCCGTTCCCAGGCCAATGTTTTTTAGCACAGGACAGAAGTTCTCCATTCAGTCCAAATGTCTGGGTTCATGTCATCAAGTTCTCACTGGCCCCTGCAAAAGGAACCTGTAAAAAAACAACAAACACAAAACCCCAAAAACCCAAACAAACCAAAAAACTCAACGCAGACCACAATATTTAATATATATTATATGTGCAGCCCAAAGCAATTCCTGAGTGTACACAGGCAACTGATTGCAGGGACCCTCAGCACCACATCGAACACATTCGGTGCTGGGGTTTCTCCCCCATTTCTCTCAAGGGCGAGGAACAAGCTCATGAAACTTTCCCCCTGGGCCGGGCTGGGTCGGGATGGGCTCTGCTGGAAAACCCGACATGTGGCCTTTGCCAATGTGACAGAGCCCTCGTGTGGGAACCAAAGATCTTGCACACCCAGCCCAGCTGGGAAATCAAACTGCACACAGAAACGATCACGGAATGATCAGGAACAACGTGAATCACAGAATCATTTTGGTTGGAAAAGCCCCTCGACCTCATGGAGTCCAACCATAACCCAGTCCTGTCCCTGCCCCATGTCCTGAGAACCTCATGTCCGTCTGTCCAACCCTCCAGGGATGGTGACTCCAGCACTGCCCTGGGCAGCCTGTTCCAATGCCCCACAGCCCTTTGGGGAAGAAATTGTTCCCCTGACCCTCCCCCAGAGGCTCTGAGCCCCCTCCTGTCTGACTGGAAGGGCTGCAGCATCCAAGTTCTCCCTTCCATCCCCTGCAACAGCTCCACCTCGCCTGCCCTGCCCACCCCTCCTGCCCAGCCCAGACCCTCCTGCCCAGCACTGCAGGCATGGGACTCGTCCCACCAAGTCCCCCATGCCAAGGATGTCCCAGCTCTGGGAACGGCCCAAGGCTTCCAGCCAAAGGCACTTGCACCCCAGCCCCTGGGAGTCGCCCATGGGGGCCGGGGGAAGCCCAGCCCCCCTGAACCCTTTCCCTGCCCAGGAGGAGCTGGGGAGGCTCTTGGGCTGGGGTGGAACACTGGGAGCCCCAACATTCCTTCCTGGGACACCCCAAAGAGTCCTTAGTTACCAACGGCCAGAGGGACCATGGCGCAGCCACCACTGCGGCTCCCAGTCCGTGGCCCCCGGGCCCCTCCAGTTCTGCGGCTCCTGCAACCCCTGCAGCCGATTGTGCTCCCCCAGAGCTTCTGCACCCCAGGTAGGGACCCACCCCGACCCCTGCAGCCCGGGACGCTCCTGGGGGCAAGAGCGGGGGTGAGCGCCGGCCATGGCTCCTGTCTCTCTTGCAGGCTCAGCCCCCCTGTGCCCACTGCCCGGGCAGGAGCAGCCCTTCCCCGCGGCCTGGGCACCCCCGGCCCCCCAGGCCCCACCAGCAGGTACGGCACCCCTGGCTGCTCGGACACCCCGGCACCTTTGGCCCCTTCGCCATCCCCGACCCCGGGCACTCCCAGCACCCACCACCCCTGTCCCCCGGCACATACGGCACTGGGCAGAACCGGGGCCGTTGGCGAAGGCGCCGGCTGAGGGGCTGCCCATGGAGGGTCCCCCTGGCCCAGCATGGCTCCCTCTCCCCCACACAGGGCTGCAGAGAGCACCGTGCGGCTGCTGGTTCGACCCCCGGGCGTTCCACATTCAGTGGAGCATCCCCTATGGCCACCAGGGCACAGCGGTGGCCCCAGCCCCTCCGGTGCTGTCAACCTCGATCCCCGGCTACCAGCAGGTCCAGGGGCAATGGGCACAGCCGTACAGCTCCGGCACGGCCACCGCTGCGGGGACACCTGGGGACAGCAACATCTCCACCGGCTCCTCTGCTGCTCCCCCAAAGAAAGACCAGGAGGACCCGGGAGCTGAGCTGCACTTGTCTGAGGAGATGCTGTTGGAGGAGGCCCATCGGCTCTTCGGCGTCTCTGCTGTCTGCCAGCCTGGTGCCGGCAGCAGCCCCATGACTGGGGACACTGGGGACACCCCTGGAGAGGGGAGTTTCGTGGCTCCTGCCTCCCCACCACTCCCCACGTCTGTCACCACCTGTGATCATGAAGGGCCAGTGGAACCACGGAACATCTCCAGCACGGCCACCACTGCGGGGACACCCCCAGGCAGCACCAGCCCCCTGGGCAGCACCAGCCCCCCCAGCCCCTCTGCTGCCCCCCACCGCACAGCTCCTGGGGACCCAGTGGGACACCCTGCAGTGACGGAAGAGGTGCCACTGGAAGAGGCCCTAAGGATGTTTGGCTGCTCCTTGGACACAGTGGGGGTCACCCAGGACACTCCCATCAGCAGCCCCAGGCCAGGGGACCCTGGTGTCACCAGCCCACTTGTCCCCCAGCCTGACTTCTCGTCCCTCTCGCTGCCTGAGGGTCTTCTGAGCCCTGACTACACCGTCCCCGAGCTCAGAGAGGCCGTGCTGAGCATGGCCGAGTTCTATGTGCTGGGGATGGAGCCCCCGGAGCTGTGGAGGGACGTGGGGATGGAGCTGCCAGCGACCCAGGCGGCCAAGGCAGAGCAGCGGGGGCAGAAGCGGGGGCAGAGCCCCTCGGCAGAGCCCCCCAGCAAGCGCAGGGCTCTGGCAGGGAGCAGGGGGGTGGGAGGGGGGGATTAGATGAGAGAACACCGGGGGTGGGGGTTGGGAGACGAGGGGTGCAGTATTTGGGGGTGGGGGTCTGGGGTTTGTGGGAGGAGTGCGAGTGTATTTGGGGGCCTGGGGGGCTGGAGGGTGTGGGAGGAGGGTGGTGGGTTTGGGGGTGGGTGGGTCAGGGGAGGTGTGGGAGGAGGGGGGTGTCTGGGGGTGTTAGTGGGGGTGGGAGGAGGGGGTGGGAGGAGGGGGTGGGGGGTTAGAGTAGCTCTGGGTGGGTTTCTCTTGTTTTTCTCTATTAAACCTTGTTTCTCCAGAACTGCTCCGTGTCTGTGTGGGAGGGGGAGGGAGCGCAGGCGGCACCGGGAAATGGCCCCAAGAGCTGCAAAAGCCACGATGAGCCCAAATCAGAGCCCATGAGCCCCCAAGGGCACCGAGCCCCCCAGGGCCGAGTCAGCACCAGAGGGACAGGCAATGGAGGGGTCCCCTGTCCCCTTCCCCAGGGGAAGCCGCCCTTTGGCGGGGGGAGCAGGACAGACGGGTCCCTGCAGGAGTCACGGACACAGCCCCATGCAGGAGCCCCTGGGACAGGGACAGACCTGGGGGGCTGGGCTGGGGACGGACACACAGACAACAGGAGCTGCAACGTCTTTGGAACACGAGCAGCGTCCCCTGCAGCGGGGACAGGGCTGGGGGCCGAGCCCTTCAGAGCCTCAGGACAATCAGGCCCTTCCTCGGGTCCCACCGCGCTCAGCTCCAGAGCCTGGCTGCGCCTCCCTGCCCCAAGAACAACCCAAATCACCCCAGAATCGCGAGGGAGGGGCTGCAGGGCAGGGACCCTCCTGCCGTTGTCTGGATGCACCTTGGGCAGCTGCAGGACCAGGAAGAGGTGAAGATCAAATCGGAAAGATCATCAAAATCCAAAGTTTGTTCTTAAGCGGGGATTCCGAACGCCTCTTAAATGCTTTCAGCCTTGGCGCATCCACCACCCCTCACAGAAGCCTCTTCCAGTGCTCGACCACCCTCTCCTTAAAGAAATGGCTCCTCATGACCAGTCTGAAGCCCCTTGCGCAGCTTCGCCCCATTCCCAGGGTCCTGTCCCGGCTCCAGGAGCAGAGCTCAGCGCCTCCCTCTCCACATCCCAGCCCCGGGAAGCTGCGGAGCCTGGAGGGGTCGCGGTTGGAGCCCAGCAGCAACTCCAGCCCACGAGAGCCGCTCGCTCCCTGCCCACCCAGCACCAGGGGAGAGGGCACCGGGGAAACTCGGGATGGGCATAGACACGCTTCAATGAGAGAACAGAATAGGACTAATATGCTACCGGTAATATTATATGCACAGCTAAAAGGAAAATATAAAATAAGAGCTATCAACTGCAAATCCTCACAAGGCCCGTCCCAGCGAGCAGCCGGTCCCGGCAGCAGCTCCTGGCCCCAACAGCCCATCCAGAGAGAGAAAAGAGACAAAGGCAGCAAAGGCCCAGAGGCCTCTGCAAGCGGCCGGATGGCAAAACGCCCCACTAAAGAAACTCCAAAGAGAACCGCACCGAAACAGCAGAACCCAGATGGCTGTCTGTCTGTCGCTGTCCGTCCGTCCAGCCTCAGCATCCAAACGTCCTTCAACACGAAGCCTGAGGCCGAGGGCATGGAGCATTCTCATTGGTCAGTCTGGATGTCAGTCAGGGGCTGCCTCACCCACTTCCCCTCCCACCCGTGGGCGGAGCTCAGAGGCCTTGGCTGCCGCCCCAGGGCCTGGAGACATCAGCCGTGCGGTGCGGGGTCGTTGTTCTCCCGCCGCATCGAACGGCCGCGCTGCCACGGAAGAGAAAGGGTTCTGACGGCGGGAAGAGCGGGAGCTGGCTTTGGTCAACAGGCTGGGAGGGCGTCTGTGCCCCTGGGCCCCTGAGAACTCGTGACAAGAAGTTCCCTCCGTCGCTTCCATCGCTCCAACGTTTTCTTCAGATCTCCTGTTGCCGTGAACGCACTTAAAAAAGCCCTTGTTGGTGTCTGACACGGATCCCACCAGTTCCAGCTCCACTCGAGCTTTGCCCTTTGGTGCCGTCTCCCCGCAGCCATGACCGACGGCTCTGTCGCCTTCCTGCCCAGCCTGGCCTGGCTGCCAGAGGCGGTGAATTCCTGTCTGCTCCGGAGCTCGACCGGGAGCTCCCTGCTCAGCCAAGCTGCTCTTCTGCCCGCTCGCTTGACGTCCCAGCAGGGGACCTGCCGGCTCCTGAGCTTCTCCAAGGGGCTTCTTCAAGCCTGAGCAGCACTGGGCGAGTCCTGAGCCCTGGGCGATGGGAGCAGACACCCAGTGCAACCTCTGCTGCTCCTGCATGGGCAGTGGGCACAGGGGGCTGAGCCTGCAAGACAGACAGGAGCCATGGCCGGCGCTCACCTCCGCTCTGAGCCCCCTCACGTCTGACTGGAAGGGCTGCAGCATCCAAGCTCTGCCTTCCATCCCCTGCGACAGCTCCACCTCGCCTGCCCTGCCCACCCCTCCTGCCCAGCCTGGACCCTCCTGCCCAGCACTGCAGGCGTGGGACTCGTCCCACCAAGTCCCCCCATGCCAAGGATGTCCCAGCTCTGGGAACGGCCCAAGGCTTCCAGCCAAAGGCACTTGCACCCCAGCCCCTGGGAGCTGCCCGTGGGGGCCAGGGCAGCCCAGCCCCCCTGAACCCTTTCCCTGGCCAGGAGGAGCTGGGGAGGCTCTTGGGCTGGGGTGGAACACTGGGAGCCCCAACATTCCTTCCTGGGACACCCCAAAGAGTCCTTAGTTACCAACAGCCAGAGGGACCATGGCGCAGCCACCAATGCGGCTCCCAGTCCGTGGCCCCCGGGCCCCTCCAGTTCTGCGGCTCCTGCAGCCCCTGCAGCCGATTATGCTCCCCCAGAGCTTCTGCACCCCAGGTAGGGACCCACCCCGACCCCTGCAGCCCGGGACGCTCCTGGGGGCAAGAGTGGAGGTGAGCGCCGGCCATGGCTCCTGTCTCTCTTGCAGGCTCAGCCCCCCTGTGCCCACTGCCCGGGCAGGAGCAGCCCTTCCCCGCAGCCTGGGCACCCCTGGCCCCCCAGGCCCCACCAGCAGGTACGGCACCCCTGGCTGCTCGGACACCCAGCACCTTCGGCCCCTTCGCCATCCCCGACCCCGGGCACTCCCAGCACCCACCACCCCTGTCCCCCGGCACATACGGCACTGGGCAGAACTGGGGCCGTTGGCGATGGGCGCCAGCTGAGGGGCTGCCCATGGAGGGTCCCCCTGGCCCAGCACGGCTCCCTCTCCCCCACACAGGGCTGCAGAGAGCACCGTGCGGCTGCTGGTTCGACCCGCGGGTGTTCCACATACAGTGGAGCATCCCCTATGGCCACCAGGGCACAGCGGTGGCCCCAGCCCCTCCGGTGCTGTCAACCTCGATCCCCGGCTACCAGCAGGTCCAGGGGCAATGGGCACAGCCGTACAGCTCCGGCACGGCCACCGCTGCGGGGACACCTGGGGACAGCAACATCTCCACCGGCTCCTCTGCTGCTCCCCCAAAGAAAGACCAGGAGGACCCGGGAGCTGAGCTGCACTTGTCTGAGGAGATGCTGTTGGAGGAGGCCCATCGGCTCTTCGGCGTCTCTGCTGTCTGCCAGCCTGGTGCCGGTAGCAGCCCCATGACTGGGGACACTGGGGACACCCCTGGAGAGGGGAGTTTCGTGGCTCCTGCCTCCCCACCTCTCCCCACGTCTGTCACCACCTGCGATCATGAAGGGCCAGTGGAACCACGGAACATCTCCAGCACGGCCACCACTGCGGGGACACCCCCAGGCAGCACCCGCCCCCTGGGCAGCACCAGCCCCCCCAGCCCCTCTGCTGCCCCCCACCACACAGCTCCTGGGGACCCAGTGGGACACCCTGCAGTGACGGAAGAGGTGCCACTGGAAGAGGCCCTAAGGATGTTTGGCTGCTCCTTGGACACAGTGGGGGTCACCCAGGACACTCCTGTCAGCAGCCCCAGGCCAGGGGACCCTGGTGTCACCAGCCCACTTGTCCCCCAGCCTGACTTCTCGTCCCTCTCGCTGCCTGAGGGTCTTCTGAGCCCTGACTACACCGTCCCCGAGCTCAGAGAGGCCGTGCTGAGCATGGCCGAGTTCTATGTGCTGGGGATGGAGCCCCCGGAGCTGTGGAGGGACGTGGGGATGGAGCTGCCAGCGACCCAGGCGGCCAAGGCAGAGCAGCGGGGGCAGAAGCGGGGGCAGAGCCCCTCGGCAGAGCCCCCCAGCAAGCGCAGGGCTCTGGCAGGGAGCAGGGGGGTGGGAGGGGGGGATTAGATGAGAGAACACCGGGGGTGGAAGTTGGGAGACGAGGGGTGCAGTATTTGGGGGTGGGGGGTCTGGGGTTTGTGGGAGGAGTGCGAGTGTGTTTGGGGGCCTGGGGGGCTGGAGGGTGTGGGAGGAGGGTGGTGGGTTTGGGGGTGGGTGGGTCAGGGGAGGTGTGGGAGGAGGGGGGTGTCTGGGGGTGTTGGTGGGGGCGGGAGGAGGGGGTGGGAGGAGGGGGTTGGGGGTTAGAGTAGCTCTGGGTGGGTTTCTCTTGTTTTTCTCTATTAAACCTTGTTTCTCCAGAACTGCTCCGTGTCTGTGTGGGAGGGGGAGGGAGCGCAGGCGGCACCGGGAAATGGCCCCAAGAGCTGCAAAAGCCACGATGAGCCCAAATCAGAGCCCATGAGCCCCCAAGGGCACCAAGCCCCCCAGGGCCGAGTCAGCACCAGCGGGACAGGCAATGGAGGGGTCCCCTGTCCCCTTCCCCAGGGGAAGCCGCCCTTTGGCGGGGGGAGCAGGACAGACGGGTCCCTGCAGGAGTCACGGACACAGCCCCATGCAGGAGCCCCTGGGACAGGGACAGACCTGGGGGGCTGGGCTGGGGACGGACACACAGACAACAGGAGCTGCAACGTGTTTGGAACACGAGCAGCGTCCCCTGCAGCGGGGACAGGGCTGGGGGCCGAGCCCTTCAGAGCCTCAGGGCAATCAGGCCCTTCCTCGGGTCCCACCGCGCTCAGCTCCAGAGCCCGGCTGCGCCTCCCTGCCCCGAGAACAACCCAAATCACCCCAGAATGGCGAGGGAGGGGCTGCAGGGCAGGGACCCTCCTGCCGTTGTCTGGATGCACCTTGGGCAGCTGCAGGACCAGGAAGGGGTGAAGATAAAATCGGAAAGATCATCAAAATCCAAAGTTTGTTCTTAAGCGGGGATTCCGAACGCCTCTTAAATGCTTTCAGCCTTGGCGCATCCACCACCTCTCACAGAAGCCTCTTCCAGTGCTTGACCACCCTCTCCTTAAAGAAATGGCTCCTCATGACCAGTCTGAAGCCCCTTGCGCAGCTTCGCCCCATTCCCAGGGTCCTGTCCCAGCTCCAGGAGCAGAGCTCAGCGCCTCCCTCTGCACATCCCAGGCCCAGGAAGCTGCGGAGCCGGGAGGGGTTGCGGTTGGAGCCCAGCAGCAACTCCAGCCCACGAGAGCCGCTCGCTCCCTGCCCACCCAGCACCAGGGGAGAGGGCACCGGGGAAACTCGGGATGGACATAGACACACTTCAATGAGAGAACAGAATAGGACTAATGCGCTACTGGTAATATTATATACACAGCTAAAAGGAAAATATAAAATAAGAGCTATCAACTGCAAATCCTCACAAGGCCCGTCCCAGCGAGCAGCCGGTCCCGGCAGCAGCTCCTGGCCCCAACAGCCCATCCAGAGAGAGAAAAGAGACAAAGGCAGCAAAGGCCCAGAGGCCTCTGCAAGCGGCCGGATGGCAAAAGGCCCCACTAAAGAAACTCCAAAGAGAACCGCACCGAAACAGCAGAACCCAGACGGCTGTCTGTCTGTCGCTGTCCGTCCGTCCAGCCTCAGCATCCAAACGTCCTTCAACACGAAGCCTGAGGCCGAGGGCATGGAGCATTCTCATTGGTCAGTCTGGATGTCAGTCAGGGGCTGCCCCACCCACTTCCCCTCCCACCCGTGGGCGGAGCTCAGAGGCCTTGGCTGCCGCCCCAGGGCCTGGAGGCAGCAGCTGTGCGGTGCGGGGTCGTTGTTCTCCCGCCGCATCGAACGGCCGCGCTGCCACGGAAGAGAAAGGGTTCTGACGGCGGGAAGAGCGGGAGCTGGCTTTGGTCAACAGGCTGGGAGGGCGTCTGTGCCCCTGGGCCCCTGAGAACTCGTGACAAGAAGTTCCCTCCGTCGCTTCCATCGCTCCAACGTTTTCTTCAGATCTCCTGTTGCCGTGAACGCACTTAAAAAAGCCCTTGTTGGTGTCTGACACGGATCCCACCAGTTCCAGCTCCACTCGAGCTTTGCCCTTTGGTGCCGTCTCCCCGCAGCCATGACCGATGGCTCTGTCGCCTTCCTGCCCAGCCTGGCCTGGCTGCCAGAGGCGGTGAATTCCTGTCTGCTCCGGAGCTCGGCCGGGAGCTCCCTGCTCAGCCAAGCTGCTCCTCTGCCCGCTCGCTTGACGTCCCAGCAGGGGACCTGCCGGCTCCTGAGCTTCTCCAAGGGGCTTCTTCAAGCCTGAGCAGCACTGGGCGAGTCCTGAGCCCTGGGCGATGGGAGCAGACACCCAGTGCAACCTCTGCTGCTCCTGCATGGGCAGTGGGCACAGGGGGGCTGAGCCTGCAAGACAGACAGGAGCCATGGCCGGCGCTCACCTCCGCTCTGAGCCCCCTCACGTCTGACTGGAAGGGCTGCAGCATCCAAGCTCTCCCTTCCATCCCGTACAACAGCTCCACCTCGCCTGCCCTGCCCACCCCTCCTGCCCAGCCTGGACCCTCCTGCCCATCACTGCAGGCGTGGGACTCGTCCCACCAAGTCCCCCCATGCCAAGGATGTCCCAGCTCTGGGAACGGCCCAAGGCTTCCAGCCAAAGGCACTTGCACCCCAGCCCCTGGGAGCTGCCCGTGGGGGCCCAGGGCAGCCCAGCCCCCCTGAACCCTTTCCCTGGCCAGGAGGAGCTGGGGAGGCTCTTGGGCTGGGGTGGAACACTGGGAGCCCCAACATTCCTTCCTGGGATACCCCAAAGAGTCCTTAGTTACCAACAGCCAGAGGGACCATGGCACAGCCACCAATGCGGCTCCCAGTCCGTGGCCCCCAGGCCCCTCCAGTTCTGCGGCTCCTGCAGCCCCTGCAGCAGATTATGCTCCCCCAGAGCTTCTGCCCCCCAGGTAGGGACCCACCCCGACCCCTGCAGCCTGGGACGCTCCTGGGGGCAAGAGCGGAGGTGAGCGCCGGCCATGGCTCCTGTCTCTCTAGCAGGCTCAGCCCCCCTGTGCCCACTGCCCGGGCAGGAGCAGCCCTTCCCCGCAGCCTGGGCACCCCCGGCCCCCCAGGCCCCACCAGCAGGTACGGCACCCCTGGCTGCTCGGACACCCCAGCACCTTCGGCCCCTTCGCCATCCCCGACCCCGGGCACTCCCAGCACCCACCACCCCTGTCCCCCGGCACATACGGCACTGGGCAGAACCGGGGCCGTTGGCGATGGGCGCCAGCTGAGGGGCTGCCCATGGAGGGTCCCCCTGGCCCAGCACGGCTCCCTCTCCCCCACACAGGGCTGCAGAGAGCACCGTGCGGCTGCTGGTTCGACCCGCGGGTGTTCCACATACAGTGGAGCATCCCCTATGGCCACCAGGGCCCAGCGGTGGCCCCAGCCCCTCCGGGGCTGTCAACCTCGATCCCCGGCTACCAGCAGGTCCAGGGGCAATGGGCACAGCCGTACAGCTCCGGCACGGCCACCGCTGCGGGGACACCTGGGGACAGCAACATCTCCACCGGCTCCTCTGCTGCTCCCCCAAAGAAAGACCAGGAGGACCCGGGAGCTGAGCTGCACTTGTCTGAGGAGATGCTGTTGGAGGAGGCCCATCGGCTCTTCGGCGTCTCTGCTGTCTGCCAGCCTGGTGCCGGCAGCAGCCCCATGACTGGGGACACTGGGGAGACCCCTGGAGAGGGGAGTTTCGTGGCTCCTGCCTCCCCACCACTCCCCACGTCTGTCAGCCCCTGCGATCATGAAGGGCCAGTGGAACCACGGAACATCTCCAGCACGGCCACCACTGCGGGGACACCCCCAGGCAGCACCAGCCCCCTGGGCAGCACCAGCCCCCCCAGCCCCTCTGCTGCCCCCCACCGCACAGCTCCTGGGGACCCAGTGGGACACCCTGCAGTGACGGAAGAGGTGCCACTGGAAGAGGCCCTAAGGATGTTTGGCTGCTCCTTGGACACAGTGGGGGTCACCCAGGACACTCCCGTCGGCAGCTCCAGGCCAGGGGACCCTGGTGTCACCAGCCCACTCGTCCCCCAGCCTGACTTCTCATCCCTCTCACTGCCTGAGGGTCTTCTGAGCCCTGACTACACCGTCCCCGAGCTCAGAGAGGCCGTGCTGAGCATGGCCGAGTTCTATGTGCTGGGGATGGAGCCCCCGGAGCTGTGGAGGGACGTGGGGATGGAGCTGCCAGCGACCCAGGCGGCCAAGGCAGAGCAGCGGGGGCAGAAGCGGGGGCAGAGCCCCTCAGCAGAGCCCCCCAGCAAGCGCAGGGCTCTGGCAGGGAGCAGGGGGGTGGGAGGGGGGGATTAGATGAGAGAACACCGGGGGTGGGGGTTGGGAGACGAGGGGTGCAGTATTTGGGGGTGGGGGTTCTGGGGTGTGTGGGAGGAGTGCGAGTGTGTTTGGGGGTCTGGGGGGCTGGAGGGTGTGGGAGGAGGGTGGTGGGTTTGGGGGTGGGTGGGTCAGGGGAGTTGTGGGAGGAGGGGGGTGTCTGGGGGTGTTAGTGGGGGCGGGAGGAGGGGGTGGGAGGAGGGGTGGGGGGTTAGAGTAGCTCTGGGTGGGTTTCTCTTGTTTTTCTGTATTAAACCTTGTTTGTCCAGAACTGCTCCGTGTCTGTGTGGGAGGGGGAGGGAGCGCAGGGGGCACCGGGAAATGGCCCCAAGAGCTGCAAAAGCCACGATGAGCCCAAATCAGAGCCCATGAGCCCCCAAGGGCACCGAGCCACCCCAGGGCCGAGTCAGCACCAGAGGGACAGGCAATGGGGGGGTCCCCTGTCCCCTTCCCCAGGGGAAGCCGCCCTTTGGCGGGGGGAGCAGGACAGACGGGTCCCTGCAGGAGTCACGGACACAGCCCCATGCAGGAGCCCCTGGGACAGGGACAGACCTGGGGGGCTGGGCTGGGGACGGACACACAGACAACAGGAGCTGCAACGTCTTTGGAACACGAGCAGCGTCCCCTGCAGCGGGGACAGGGCTGGGGGCCGAGCCCTTCAGAGCCTCAGGACAATCAGGCCCTTCCTCGGGTCCCACCGCGCTCAGCTCCAGAGCCCGGCTGCGCCTCCCTGCCCCGAAAACAACCCAAATCACCCCAGAATGGCGAGGGAGGGGCTGCAGGGCAGGGACCCTCCTGCCCTTGTCTGGATGCACCTTGGGCAGCTGCAGGACCAGGAAGGGAGAAAATGAAATTGAACCTGAAATTAAAATCACTGTACCTCCCAGAAATTCCGTGGAAACCTCCTCTCTCTTAGGGTCCTATAGGAAAAATGGGACAGGGTTTTGAGCAGGGCCTGTTGTGACAGGACAAGGGGTGATGATTTTAAACTAAAGGAGGGAGATTCAGGCTGGACATGAGGAAGGAATTGTTGGCCATGAGGGTGGTGAGAGCCTGGCCCAGGTTGGCCGGAGAGGTGGTGGATGAACCATCCCTGGAGACATCCCAGGCCAGGCTGGACGGGGCTCTGAGCAACCTGAGCTGGTGAAGATGTCCCTGCTCATGGCAGGGGTGGCACTGGGGAGCTGGGAAGGTCCCTCCAACACAAACCATCTGTGATTCCATGATTCCACCGGAGTTGTGACCATGCTGGGCTGTGGCCTCTGTTGTTCTGAACCCCAGTCCCTGGACTAATTTTTTAGAGCTTGACCTCAGCCTTGCCTTGTCACCCTGTGCCTGCCCAGCAACCCCCAGACCTGGCTTGACCTCAGAGTGGCTTCATCACCATCATATTGTCTTATGATCTGGACTCTTGGTGGGACTCATCTCTGAGTCGGTGCTGTTGCTCTTCTTGGGTACTGTGGGACTGGATCCTGACTGGTGATGTCTTCAGCCCATCAGCTGTGTTATTCACCTCGGTTCCTGTCCCTTGAGGAACAGAAGGCAAGAAAAGCGGATATAAAGGGGAGAAGAACTAACAACTTTCACTTTGCTCAAATACATGCCAGTAATGCAATATTTCAGCAAGTAACATAAAGTCATTATTGTCTAAGCTTCAGAGACGTCTTCCACATAATCGTTGTTCGGCCTGCGTTCCGTACGCAAAAGATGGCATAATAGGAAAGGCTTTAAGGAAAGACCTTGTAAAAATGTGAATTTAGCATTCGATCCATGACATAGGCACACAGATATAAGGAAGTGTAGTAAATAGAGCTAAAAGTAACACCCCTGAGTTTGTGAGGCCACGGTCCTGAGGAAAAACAATAGAGAAAAGAAAAGCATAGAAAAGCATTGTGGAAAAAATTCCCTTTATTTTTCAAATATGCCAACTACCTTTATTAACATTAAAACTCACAGCATGAAGAAAAAGCCCTCGGGAAGTAACATAGTGAGACTGTCAGAATGCTACGGACACACCGCACAGCGCTGATTTCCAGTTTTCCATCTCCTTCCTTGGGCAGAGCAGAAGAAGGACGTGTGATACCAGGGCAGTTTTCATGGGCAGATCTGATTCCTGAAACAACGTGTGCGTATCACATATGTAATGTGACACACACCTCTCATCAGAAAATCCATATTCTTCATGGATTTTCTCACTTAAAATTAGTTTTGAAGAGATGTGCCGTAATCTCTGTCTCGGGTATGGATGCATTGTGATAGCTCTCTGTTTCATCCCAAATATTGCCCATCTAATCATTAGGAATAAATCTGTTTGCAAATAGGAGAAACTTGGAGAGTTTCTGCAAGTAGAAGTGGCAGGGTTACGGTAAAGACTGCACGAACTCTCAAACACCTGGTAATTAAAAAGGCAGTTGATAAAGTTATTTAACACTTTCAGTGAGTCAGTTTTGAAGGGTGAGTTAGTACAAGGTCCATGTTGGGTTTGGAAGGTGTACAAGCTATTAAAGAGCTATTAAAGTGCGTTTCCGTGCCAAATCACCTGCAGTGGGACATGGGTCCTTGGGACACACTCAGGGAAGTCAAAGTGGAGAAATCTTCTCTGTACGTTGAGAAGTTCTCACTACGGCACCAGCAGGTACAACCCAAAACCAACGTGCATTGAGCTCCTTCCTGGGAAACGCTGCTCTGGAAGACTCCTTATCGGGATTGAAATAAAACAGCCTCTGCTGTTGTAAGGATGAGATTAGTTGGGTAAGTCAAGGTGAGCATCAAAATGAAATATGCAGCTTTACAAAGTGAGTTTAGTATTGCCTTTGCTTCTTGGATTAGCAAGAAAAAATTAACTCTGTGTATACGTCCGTGCACATGCGCCCCTTTCATATATATATATGTATATATGGAGGTGTGTGTGTGTATATATATATGCAAATTCCTGCCAATACTTTACTGTTCGGGTACTGTAAACAGATAGATCACCCCAATCATGAACACGTTAACAAGATGAGTAAACACCAGAGCTAAAATCTACCAGCTGAATTCTGAAATTCCCCATGGGAGACTGGTTTGCAGCATTAGACAATGAGGCTTCTACGTGTTTGTGCTCCGTTAATCTTGTGTGGAAAGGAGGAAATCACGAACGGCAAGTCTTGGGGTGTACTGCTTGGTGGGGACATCCGAGGTCATGTTGATGTGATGTGACATGGAGAGTCCCTCTGTGACATGGTTATGTGTCTGCTAACAGCAGCTGGAAACGGGTTGGACTCCTGCTGAGCTTCATTAAAGTATCATCAGGACCCTTCCACGTAGCTTTTCAAAATGATTTGGCTGGAGGGACCCTTCGCAATATCTCTAAACCAGAAAGCACGTGCATATATTACAAAGCCAGAAGGGACCCTTGTGGTCAGCTCGTTTGTCTGTATAACCCAGGCCACAGGACTTCCCAGAATTAGTTCCCATTTGAGCTGGAGTCCAATCCAACAACCTGTTCTTCCAATTCATCCATCAGTTTGCCCTTAATATACAGGAAGCATCTTCAGAATGAGAATTCAATGCTTTCTTGAGAAGTTGGACAAACAATCTGAAAAAAGAGAGAAAAAAGAAAGAAAACCAAGATGCAGTTCAGTATAGGCTATAAATTACTATACTTAGGTAACAATAATTAACTGTGTAAACATAGGCTGGGAAATCACTGGTTAGGCAGCAATTCTGCTTAAAATGATGTAGGAATTATAATGGATTACCACTGTTGTGAAAAAATAGAGCATTTTATTGGGTTCTATATGCAGGTCTGTTCTTTATGAAGGTTTAGACCCATGTCAGCCGAGCTGTGTTAGTGATAAGCTAGTGCTGTCTTAGCGCACTATAGATATGAGTTAATGCAGCGTATCTTAAAACTCTGATTAAGATCCAGACTTTAGATACAGCCTTCTCAGCAAAGGAAGAGTCTAACCTAAGATTTAAGATGAGATGAACAGACTTGACTTTGCTGTATGCACAGTTGTCCCGGTCAGCGGTTAAACCACAGTAACGTGAGTCTCAGATCTAAATCTTAATGTACATGAAATATTCTTCCCTCAGTGCTCAGCTCTGATAATTCTCGACTTGGATTGTTGAGTCAGATTTTAGTTACTCCACTTTAAGAAAGATGTGGAACAGCAAGGAAAAAGTCCAGAGGAGAAGAACATGAATGATTATTACCTGTGAGGGTTTACTGGGTCTGTTTAGTCTAGAAAGGAGAAGAGCAGACATTATAATAGTATTCATACAAGATTAAAAATGCTACTGCTGAATGGAGCTACAATACACTTGTATTTACCCTTCTCTGTTATCCACGTTACGTGAAAGAGATGCATTTGTCCTCTAACCTCCGATTCCCAACAACTGTCCAGCCCATAAAACCAGAACACTCTGCCTACAGGACACGGCATGTGGCAGCACCAATATATAATCCTGCAAAAAGAGCCTCAGGATCTGGTTTTGGACG
Organism: Patagioenas fasciata; assembly: GCF_037038585.1. Taxonomy (NCBI): domain Eukaryota; kingdom Metazoa; phylum Chordata; class Aves; order Columbiformes; family Columbidae; genus Patagioenas; species Patagioenas fasciata. The sequence goes on along the minus strand of NC_092546.1, from coordinate 2,409,995 downwards.
TCTCAAGAAGTGTGGTTTAGAAGCTTTGTTAGCGCTGGGGAGCCAAGTAAGGACATTGCACGACTGTGCTTGGCAAAGTTGACTGCGGCTGAAGCCCCTGAGGTCCACACAGGTTGTGTACAGATATCCGTTTTCTGGATGTTCACGGACCTGGATATCACGGAGCAAGCCCCGCTGGTCCTGGTTACTGCAGGGGGAGATACGGGTTGTGCTCCTGGCCACGCCAGGGAAGGGGATGGAGCACGGATGAAGCAGGGCCCTACTTCTTGCTTGAACCTCTGAGATGTTTTAGATGCCATGTGGACTTTTGTCCAAGCGTGTTAAACAGAAGCTGGGATCTGCTTGGTAGGAACTAAGAAACTTATCTTGAATTTGTAAGCTTGGGGTCTGGCAAACTTGTACGAGCGCTGAGAGATTATGTACAAAGACAGAGATTCTGGAGGAATGTGACTGAGGGGAAGTCACTTCTGAAAACAGCCAAAGGAGCAGTTTCCTTAGGAGTCTTATGATGAGTGAAACTGTTTTCTGAGCAAATCTGGAGTGGCAGGAAATAATTCCTGGTGTGGAGGTACCATCCAGCTGCTCAGGTGAGTAAACTCCTTAAACTTGGCATTTCCCCTTCTGGTTTCACCAAAAGGAGAACAGCTTGCTAAAGAGAAATGAAGCTAACTGGTGTTTGGCAGAGCTTGGTAGAGGGGAAAGCTGTTTCAGAGGCTGAATAATGGATACAATAAATTCTTTAACTGGTTGCTGCTTTCACAATCCTTTAGCAGCTTCCACTAAAGAGAAGTCTATTGTCCCCTATTTGTGCCACCAGTCAGCACAGTGAGCCCTGTCCCTGCGGTACGGTCCCACATTCCTTCGGGAACGGGCTGACTCCAGTATCTCCAGCCAGAGGGGGTGCCAGAGGAGGGAGAAGCTCTCAGGAAGCATCATCACGTCTGTGCAAACACCGGGACTGCGAGCAGGCAGAGCGCTGTTCATCGTGAACACTCTTGCCAGTGAAGAGCTGAACAGGAGCGCTCGGGCTCTCCGCAGATCTCCAAATGGCCAAAGCCAAAAGCTTGGGGGAAGCCACTGACCAAGTGAAGGCTTCATCCTGCAGGATGGAGTCATCATGGCAACATTTTGGTGCCGGTCCACAGGTGGCGGTGTCCCCGACCCACCTTGCCACTTGGCTTCAGCTCAGAAACGAAGGAGCTCCTAATGCAGCTCATTCACTGAGTCTTCTTTGCTTGGGTCTAACTCTTGGACCCCATAAGAATGACTAAATCTGGCTTTTGTGGAATAAAACTTTCTTTGCAGTTTAATTTTCTCTTCTTTAATGCCAGGCAGAAAGAGATGGGGAAGAAATGGGATCAGGGAAGGCTGCATGTGGCACGGGGGGAGAAAAGTGTGCAACTTGGAGAGTGGGTCTTTGTCTTACGGACTTTTGTGTTAAGTCTTGGCTTTTTACAGCGTTAATGTGTGCGGTTTCACAGTTCTGTCTCGCTCCTGGGGTGCCTGTGGGTGTCGTTCTGTGGGCGAACCAGGTGGGAGAGCTGCTCTTTCTCCTCTAGCGCGGAATTACCCATTTCGCAGTCCTGCGCGTCCAGCTCGCGCCGGGAGAGATGCTCCACGATGCCAGCGCCCAGGGAATCCCCCAGCACGTTGGTGGTCGTTCTAAGGCGGTCCCTGAGAAATCAGAGAGAAAAATGGAATACGGCTTCTTAGTAACAGCTAAGTGGATAAAGAAACATCTTCAGTGAAACTTTTTCTAAGTTTCAAGTCAGTCTAATAATTGACATTTCAACATTGACAAGAAAATGTCTTCCAGAGAGCCGCCTTTGATTTGTAGTCCTGAGCACAGGCTTTGCATTCATTCTGCTCTTTTGCATTCACAGTTTCTCACTTAAAAGTTTTGGACTTGCCACAAAATGAGAGAAACATTATTGTGGTTCCACACAGTTTCCTTTCCAAAGGGCTGCTAAGGTTTTTCTGTCTCACCACGTGTTACACTTGAGTTGCACTTTGTTTTACAAAAGGTGCAGAAATTGTGGTGCAAACCTATGGCTTAGCGCTGCTGTGGAGCCAGATTTCCTCACACTATACACTAAGTCAAGGCACCAGATTTTTCATGCAAAATAGCAAATCTAAAGCACCATTTGCAATGAGATATTCTCCACAACCACATCGGTCTGTAAGAGCTGAAGCCATCACCAGTCCAGCAACCATCATGTCCTTCAGTGCTAACAACAGATATGACTTTTGGTATCTGATTTAAACCAGCCTTTCTGGGTAAGTACAATCTGGGGAAGTAAATCCTGGCTGGTACCAGCACTGGTGTGGCCAGCAGGCCCAGGGCAGTGACCGTCCCTGTGCCGGGACCTGGGGAGGCCAAACCTCAAATCCTGGGGGCAGTTCTGGGCCCCTCACACCAAGAAAGAGCTTGAGGTGCTGGAGCGAGTGGAGAGAAGGTAAGGGAGTTGGTGAGGGGCTGGAGCACAAGTGTGATGGGAGCGGCTGAGGGACCTGGGGGTTCAGCTGGAGAACAGGAGCTGAGGGGAGACCTTCTGATCTCTGAACTGCCTGAAAGGAGCTTGGAGCCAGGGGGGGTCGGGCTCTGCTCCCCAGGAACAAGCGCCAGGAGCAGAGGAAACGGCCTCAAGTTGCGCCAGGGGAGGTTGAGGTTGGATCTGGGGAACAATTTCTTCCCCAAAGGGCTGTGGGGCATTGGAACAGGCTGCCCAGGGCAGTGCTGGAGTCACCAGCCCTGGAGGGCTGGACAGACGGACATGAGGTTCTCAGGACATAGGGTAGAGGTGGCCTTGGCAGCACTAGGTAATGGTTGGACTTGATGATCTTAAAGGTCTTTTCTAACCTAAATGATTCTATGATTCTTCAGGAGGTCATTTGGCACCCTGGGAGGCAGGGCCTGTTCCAGACAAGTCTGTTCTTATGCAGAGTTTACAGAAGTGGAGGTATTGGGCAAGACTCTGTTTCCAACTGCTCAGCCATGGCTGGGAGCAGGCTTTGGCTGCCTTGGCTACAAACCAGCCAGACAAGATACAGAAGAACTGAGGAAACACTGAGTGTATCCCTGAGCCAGGATTTGGTTGTGTTTGAGAAGACCGAGAGAGTGAGGACTGTGCACAAATGCGTTCTTCCATCTAGTTCCTAAGAGCTCTCCTGTGAAATCACTTGTCCCGGGGCTTAAAAGGGAAGAAAAGTGGAATGAAGCAATGTAGATGACTAGCTGCATCCATCTAAACACTCCTCAACTTTGTGCAGCCCAGTCTTGTCCCAGTTTCTGTGTTTAGCGGCACAGAGCCATCACTGCAGTGTGGATTTGCTTATTGGCACAAGATGCCTTTATCAGTCTGGAGTTTCTGGCTGTCTTTTCAGATAAAGCAAACTAAGGACATTCTGCTTGGTGACCAGGCTGTTCTGCAAGTGACCTCTGATGCCTTGGGTTGCTGAAGCACACGGTGAAGAGCAGAGAGGGCTCCTGTGCAAAGATCTCATGGATACTGGTGTGTTTTAAGCTTAATTATACAGGTTCTGAGACTACGTGTGGCAGAGACATCGGGAACACAGACAAACCCCGTCAGGAGTGGCAGGGAGCACAGATCAGCACGTGCTGCATAGCAGAGGACTTACAGAAACCAGTCCACAGCGATGATCAGCGTAATGTCTTCAGTAGGGAGCCCCACCGATGTCAACACTATCACCATAGTCACCAGTCCTGCCTGGGGAATCCCCGCGGCCCCAATGCTGGCGGCCGTGGCCGTGATGCTGCAGGGAACAGGAAAGCACAGCTCTCAGCAAAGTGTAGAAAAGAGGTGGTCACATTGGCAGAAAGTAGCTCAGACTCATAATCCACAAAACATCTTGGCAGCCTTTCTGCCCTGTCACCGAGCGGGATGGTGACACGTGGGACATGGACGCAGCAGCCAGGCTTCCCCTGCCAGACACCCACCCGTAAGGCAAAGGGGTGACCCTGGCCTGAAATGCAACCAGGGCTCAAGTGGAGCCTCAAAGACATGGTGCCCAAACCTTATGTGCTTCTCCACCTGGAGGTGTCGCACACCCTTCTTTTCCATACCTTTGTTTTTTCTCATTGTATCATCTGAGCGAAAATCATCTGACCACACCCCAGATAAGCAAACAAAACCCTCTGTAGTCCCATAGCTCTTTCAAAAGTCACCTTATTGTGATGATCTGCCCGAAGTCAAGTTCGTAGTTGTTGACTTGTGCAATGAAGATGGCTGCAAGGGCCTCGTACAGAGCGGTGCCATCCATGTTGATCGTAGCTCCCACGGGCAGGACAAACCTCGTGATGCGCCTGTCCACACCGTTGTTTTCTTCCAGGCACTTGAAGGTGATGGGCAGCGTTGCTGAGCTGAAAGGAATTCACAAAACAACATGGACTGGGCACGTGCTGACTTTGGAAGAGGGACTAAGCCTCTGCCTGGTTTATGACCTTACCCACCTGCTTTTTCACCCTGCCATGTGAGCCAGAGGCCAGAAGCTGCTAGGAGAAAGAACAGTCTAAGCAAGGCTTCCTCAGACATGGTGCACGCTGCGGTTGCACGTTCAGACATGGCTTTCCTCAGGGGGCTGGGACAGGGGTAGCCCTGCGGCTGATGATGCTGGTGTAACACCAAAATAAGGTGCTTCTGGAGGATTCAGGGTACATAGGACAGAGACTCGAGACCAAAACTCCTTTTCCAGCTATTAAAAACCTTGAGCCCTTTCTCACCCCCCTCAGTGCATAAGACAAGAATGACCCATGGGTGAGAATATATCTTGCAGAGAGTTGTTTCTCAAAGAGAACATGAGCAGGGAAAATGCAGTGTCTTTCAGTGTGAGAACACAGGTGGGAGAGACTGTTACGTGCTTGCCAGGAAATGAATATAGCAAGATACATGGCACTTAGTGGAGTAACAGCTGCCTACAATCCCTTGCTTTGGCACTGAACACACGGGTGCTTGTGCCTTTGCCCAGGCCTCCTGTGAGTTTAATGCCAGCCGTGTGTGCCTGGGAGAGAGAAATGAGTGTGAGTACGTGTGTGTGAGAGGTATGCGCATGGGGAACAATGCTGCAATTCAGCGGGATTTGGTGTTTATCCTGAGCTCAGCATTTCAGTGCTGTGAGCAGAGCCACCATTGTGTTTGGTGAGGAGGAACATGGGCCCCTGGTGGTCAGAGATGACCCAGGTGGCAAGGGATCCTGAGCAAGCGACTGAGAACCTTTCCACTCTCAAATGGCTGGACCAGTGCAAAAAGCTGATGGTGCTAGAAATTGTGAGGCTGTAGTGCTGCACTGAGGGTGATGGAGTGCTGAGAAGCAGCCCCAGAGCATCTACATCAGTCCTAGCCCCTGCTCCTATATATCAATAGTTGTTGTACCTTGAGGAGGTGCCCAGGGCGGTGATGAGGGCCTGCAGAAGCCCCCCGATGAACACCCAGGGGTTTCTGTGCGTGACGATGAAGTAGAGCAGCGGCAGGATGCAGAGGGCATGGATGAGGAGCCCAACGATGACGGTGAGCGTGTACATCCCCAGCTGGCCTCCCATCACCGCCAGGTCATCCATCTCCAGGATTTTGCCAGCAATCAAGAACATGATCCCAACCGGAGCGTACCTGTGGCAGAAACACAAGGGCAGTGCTCAGAACCGGCACCCGCACTTCGCACCAGCTTTAACACATGCTGTCTGCACTAATCCCCAACAAGCCAACACACCAGAAGTGCTCACTGAGTCTAATCGTTGATCTGGTTTCTTTTTTGGAAACCTGGAGAGAGCTGGGACTTGTTCACCACATGGTCAAAAACCAGCATTTATTGCACTTTTGGGTACTCCAGCACAGCTTGGGCACTGCTGGCGGTTTCCTCCTCCTTCAGAGGTTCCGAGGGACATGGTTTAGATGGGGTTAATGGTTGAGCTTGATGTTCTTAAAGGTCTTTTCCAACCAAAACAACTCTGTGATTCTATTATTCTATTCCTTTCCTATTCCATTTACTGAGAGGTACAGGGAAGTGCAGGAAAAACAGGGAATCAGGGAATAAAAGCAAATGTGTCCTATAGGCTCTAGGATATTGGTCTTGCTACCTTCAGGTGCTCACACCACCACCTGTGAAAGCAGCCATGGCTTATATAAAACCCCATTTTCAGGTACACTGCTGTCCTTTCCATTCTTTATGGCTTTTTTCCTCCTCCATAACAAGGAATTTCTGTGTTGCAGCAGTGAGGCTCCACAGAAAGGAAGCCGCAACACAGAAACAGAGAATATCATGGGCACTAAACTAAACATGGACCAAAGAAAATCCCAGTTCCACGGCCACACCTGTCGGGGCTTGGCCTCTACAGCTCAAGAGCTCACATGCAATTCATGCACAAGGCTCAGAGGTCCGCATGCCAAACTCCAAGTTAGCCTGGGAGGTTTGGAAAAGTTGCAGGAAAGGATTTCACAGATATTTCATTTCCTCTGACCTCCCTCTTCCAAGATATTCTGGGCTGCAGGTAGTGACCGGATCTCCCCAGGAAAATGAAGCTCCTGGGGATGCTCTGCAGAGCGTGGCTTCGGGAAGGGGCGCGGGTGACAGTCCTGCCTCTGCTACCAGGGTTTGTAGGTCAGGAGGTCTCTCCAGACGCTACTTACTGTGTGTGCACAGGTAGCTCCTGAGTGTAACCAACGTGCTACATAGCAACACCCCTCCTTCCTTCGCTCTCAGGGGGAGCTGGATGAGGGGGTGTTGAAGACACCTTGAAATTGTCTCTGGGAGTAGTGAGCTTGTCTCACTGTGCTTGTGTTCTCCCTTCTATGCCCTCAAGCAACTCTTATCTCTTTTTAGGAAAGCAAGGCCTCAAGTTCTGGCTGATCTGTGGAGGAAAAGGTCCCAGAGGGGCTGAGGTTCCCTAACGCTCTGCTATGAGCTCAGGGTTGTTCTTCCTCTTTGCGCCTTTCTGTGTCAGGCCTGTCCCCCTGTGCCCAGGAGGTTGCTCTGAGATAAAAGACTGTGACTGTGACTAGAAGATGAGGAAATGGAAGGTGGAGTGATCTAAACTGGGAGAGGGTGTGGGGCGGCCAGATCCCCTCCCCATCGGACATTTCCATGTGTTCTGCCAGCCCCACATCTCTCCTGCCTCACGGTACCTACCACAAGCTCCTATTTAGACCTCGAGCTCTGGAGCTTAAGATTCGGTAAAATGCTGCCTTCTAGGCAGGACTTGTCTCAGCAATGCCTGGCTTACCTGGACCGTGTAGCACAGGCAGCCTTACACAGACAGCAACGAGCAGTTGATCTCTAGAGGAGCTGGGATCTGAGAGATCTCAGACTGAAAGGCAATAATTTGGAGTTGACCTTGTCAACCCAGCTCAGCTCTTAGAGCTGACGCATACAGGTGCCACCCTGAGTAGCAGGAAAGTGGCAATAGTTGTTGTGATTTGTAGCTAAGTCAGACTCCTGGAACATATCTGGAAGGAAAGCTTTTGGTGGGAAAGCCTCACACCCTACCGCTGCTGGTAAGGCTAAGAGATCTTCCACTCCAGCTCTCTGGTCTTCCAAGGATGTTTCCAGCAGCCTCAAGGAAAGCAAGTCCTGGTGTACCTGATATTTCTAAGGTAAAAACAAAAAACAGGAAATGAAATGTGAACAAATATCCCATCCAGACTTTTCCCTCCAGCCTGATGGCGCCAAAGGAGAGCGGTGCCCATCTGCTTCTCCTGTGCATGTCATCCTTAAAGCTACCCCACTTCTCATCAGGTCAGTGGAAACTGCACCTGCAGACCTCCTGCTCCAACCGGCCGTGCTCCTCACCAGATGATAATGGCCACCAGCCTCATGATGGCTTCGTTGAGGCAGTTAAAGAACTCCCGCAGGGCCCGTCCCTTCTGCTTCATGCTGCCGATCACCAAACCGAAGCACATGGAGAACACTACCAGCCCCAGCGCGTTCACCCCATTGGCCGAGCCCGGGATGGGAATGACTTCTTCAAAGGTCAGCACCTCGGAGACGGTCCCCAGGGCATGAGTGATGTTCTCCAGGAGGCTGGTGAAGTTCTCAGGCACAGGGATCTGAGTGGTTGTCACGTCTGCTGTGACATTGCTGCTGTGGACGACGGTTCTGGTGAAGACCCTGGTGCTGTACTGCGTCTTGTACTGAAAAGGCAGAGATTATCAGATGCACTCACAGGTCCTGGTTCAGGAGCTCAGGACAACATGCTAGGCTCCTGCATCCCCTCCTAAAGAAAGGAGAGTCCTGCACGTTCACTGCTGATCTGTGTGGGAAACTTGCCTTGCCTGTCCTCAAGCTCCCTCGCTTAGTGCTCTCATCAAAACAGTCATAGACCTGAAGGTCAAAAGAAACCATTGGAACATCTCGTATCCCTAGGACTGAGATATTCCAGCTTCTCTGGTAGCCCTTTAGACTGCTTCCAAGGGCATCAGCACTCCAGAAGAGACAAATCCTTGGAGAATCTGCTCCCATTTCACTGCCCATCCAAGCCTGCTACCCAAGATCTCACAAACCCTTCCTGACTTGATGCATGGGATGGGCTGGAGGTTGCAGCCCCCGTTCACAGACACCTTGAAAAGATTGTGAAGGGGATGCTATGACACAGACTAATGGCTGTGGTCCCTCCTGGAGCACTCAGACTTGGGGAAGAGTGAAGGTTATATAAAGGAATTGCTATTCCACCCCTCAGAGAAATAGGTTGGACTGTGGTCTAGGGTATGGGGCGCAAAGGGAGATGATAGACCAGGTGGGATTTCATACCTGTTTGAAGCAGGCTTCTACCAGGTTGGGTGGGAACATATTCCTGCAGTAGATAAAACAAGGAAAGAGTCATTGTCCTGTTTGGCTAGCAAGAAAAACTGGGCTTCATGGCCAATGTCTCTGTCCTGGAGCCACATCTCAGGTCACAACCCACATATCAGCTCAGGCTACAGAGCAGATGGGCCTTTCTGTCTGACTGACAGAAGATGGGAATATGCTGAACTGGAGCCAGGCACCCTCCCGCACCTTTCCAAACTCCCACTGCATCTTTTCAGACTCCAGAGGGTTGTATTTTGGGTATGTGGAAAGAGACAACATACGTGCAGCACTAGGATGTGGGACCATTGTAAAAAAGTCATCAAAACCAACCGAACCATGAAACAATGCCATATTACAATTTTTAGTATACTACCTTGCTCTCAGCCTCATCTCTACAGCTATCATTTGAGCTCTCTGTTGTCTTGTACCTCAGAAACAAAGCTTCATAACACTCGAGGTGGTACAGCTTTGCAATTCACTGCGCCAGGTCACAGCAGGGGAGGGAGAGACAATGTCTCAGGAGCCACTTCCCTGATTTCCTTGGGTCAGTGAAGATGGATATTTGGAGCAGCCTTTGCTGGGTGAATTTCTGAAGGGCCTGCAGACATTGATGGTTTTCATTACTTGTTCTGCTGAGCACATTTTGGCCTCCAGCATTAACATCTCGAACAGAAGGGCTGGACTCCAGAGCTCCAGGCCAAGCATTCAACCTCAGAGTGGCAAAGCCAGCTGGCTAGACTGAGCTGGAAGCAGTAGGATGGGCAAGACTCAGCCATAAACCTCTTTTCCTAAGAGTATTTGCCTAAAGCTGCTGATGCTTCCAAAGGAAACTCTGTGGAGGAAGGTAATCTCACTGATATGGTCTCAACAAGAGACCATCTTGTCCACCTACCTCACCAAGTCCATGAAGGCATCTGTGGTCTGCACCTGCTCAATTCTGCCTTCTCGGTGAAGCTTGTCCTTGGATCCTTTCCCTGGGTGGATGATGATCACCATGAGGATGCCAATGAAGACTGCTATGATTGTCGTCACCATGTAGTAGATGACAGCCCGCATCCCCATCTTCCCTGAGGCTCTGCCATCCAGTGAGGCCATTCCTGTGGAGTCACAAAGTGAGAAGGTTTATTGTCTTAGAAGAAAGGGGCAAGCCTGAGGAAGATGAGTTGGACACACACATGAGTTAGACGGCGAGCTGGGGTCTCTAGGAAGTACAGAATACAAGGAGAAGACTTTGGAGCTCCAAGGTGATGTTGATACGGGGCAACGTGGCTTGTGGTTATGAAGAAGTGTAGCACTGATGGGTCTCAGGCTGCATTTGGGAATATAGCAATTTCCTCCTAAAGCTCTCAGAAGGGAAATAGTCCCTTCCCAGTACACTGGACCTTTAAGTCCCTAATGGTGGGATGTCTCCGCAGGTGGAATGCCCTCAGTTCCTTCTGCTGTCTGAAAGCTTGGCTGGCTGACATGTCTTCTACAAGCACCTGGATGAAACAAGCTCTCCACACAGTGATCAACTCCAGCTCTTTTGGGCTGACACAGATTAACCTTCCCAAGGCTGAAGGAAACCTGAAGCTGGCTTGGGCAACCAACTTTTTGACATTGGAGGTTATGTAGGATGAAATCCTTGTTAGTGCTCAAGTGTTGGGCATTGGAAACACCACATTGTACGTTTGGGCTTGTCACTATTAGCCCAGCTAATCCAGCACCTCTCACCAAGGGGTACCCCAACAACAGCCAGCATCTCTTTGCTGATGACTGCGTTGGCTGAGAGCAGCAGAAAGGGTTTCTCACCTGTAATCAAGCTGGAGACAATGAGAGGAAGAACCAACATCTGGAGCATACGCATCAGCAGCTCGCCGGGGAAGGAGAAATATTTGATCTGGCGATAGGTCAGCTGGTAGGGCCGGAGGGAAAACGCCAGGATGATCCCTGTGGATCAGCAAGGGATGAGAAATGGGATGGTGTGGTCACCTCAGTCCTACAGTGTGTATTTCCTCTTTCTCATCTCCTTTCAGCTCCTCCTCTCCCCAAAGGAGAAAATGCTCTTTCTTTTTCTGAAAGGCCATGATCCAGTTTTGACCGTATGCTCCCTCTCTCGCTCTGACACATTTATATGCACAGGATCCTTGTGATAAACCACAGGTCTCCTTGTTTCTCAGTTTGCTGCTGCTCCAGGGTCTGTGCTGAGGAAGCTCATGAACACAAAAATGCTGTGACCAGAGCTATGACCTCCCAGCCTAACCTGAGTGTGACGACACAGTTCAGAGACTTTGTCCGCCCACCTCTTAAAGCTGAGTTCAGCCAGCGAGTTAGAGGTGTCCAGCTTGGATCACAAGCTTGGGACAAACCACCAGATCGAGCTCACACTGTCCCACAGCCCTTTGCCTCAGTTCCCCCTCCTGGTACTGCCACTTAAAGCTGAGGGGTGGATCTGAAGAGCCCTTGGGCCTGTAGCTGCACCCACAACAAGCCTCTGAACAAACCTGGATGAGTTTTTTATGAGGATTGTGGAGCTGGATCATCAAACTGTTTCTGTCGTAGATTGTTCCTAAGGTGCAGCCAGAAAGGGTCAACAAGGACTCTCTCACACACCCTCTGCACAAAGGTACTCGTGATGTGAACAGCATTTCGAGCCGTCAGCTCATCAGCTTCACCTCCCCAGCTAAACTGTTACAATAAAATCTTTGTAGAATAAACAAACTTTTCCCCACATTTATAAATGGTGCCCAGCGTTGTCACCAGCTCCATACCGAGTAGGACTGCAGCAATGGTGAAGAGGACGAAGGCGTTTCTCCTGAAGAAGCTTTTAGCGCTGTCGGCAGTGATGCTGTTCATCCGCTTCTTGGCCCGCGCCGCCCGTTTCTGCACCGCCTGCCGCAAGCGCTGGACCCGGCCCTCGGCGTTGAGCCGCTTGGCTGCATCCTCGTTGAGGAACAGGCTGTTGACGTGACTCTGCTCGCCCATGGTCAGCACGGCTGCTCGGTCACCAAGGCGCGGATCTGCCTAGGCTGGGCAGGGAGAAGCAGAGGTGGGAAAGCATAAGGTGCAGCACCTGACATAGGACAGTTTGTGTTGAAGGGACCTTCCCAGCTCCCCCAGTGCCCCCCCTGCCATGAGCAGGGACATCTTCAGCAGCTCAGGTTGCTCAGAGCCCCGTCCAGCCTGGCCTGGGATGTCTCCAGGGATGGTTCATCCACCACCTCTCTGGGTACCTGGGCCAGGCTCTCACCACCCTCAGAGGCAACAATTTCTTTCTTGTGTCTGGCCTAAATCTCCCTCCTTTACTTTGAAACCATCGCCCCTTGTCCTATCACAACAGGTCCTGTTCAAAAGTCTGTCCCCTTCTTTCTCATGGGCCCCTTTTAAGCCCAGAAAGGCCGCACTAAGGTCTCCCCAGAGCTTCTCTTCTCCAGCTGAACACCCCAGCTCTCTCACCTGTCCCCAGCAGAGCTGTTCCAGCCTCGGATCATTCCTGGGGCTCCTCTGGCCCCTCTCCAGCAGCTCCATGTGTGTCCTGTGCTGAGGACCCAGAGCTGGACCAGCACTGCAGGGGGGTCTCACCAGAGTGGAGCAGAGGGGCAGGATCCCCCAAACCTGCTGCCCACGGGGTGGGGATGCAGCCCAGGGCACCATTGGCTTCTGGGCTGCAAGGGCACCTGGCGGCTCATGGCCGATCTCTCACCCACCAGCACCCCCAAGTCCTTCTCCATGGGGCTGCTCCCCATCCCTCCATCCTCAACCTGTTTCCTCTTTAGGTCATTTCCATGGGGCCCTGAGCAGGGTTATTTAGGGGATTAATGAGCTCCTCTCCCCTTTGCAAGGAGGACGCCCTGGGGAAAGGCATCTAAAGAGCTGCCAGGGTCTTGTCACGACTGCTCTGATGTCTCTGGAGAAGCTCTGGCCAATCTGTGTCTTATGGTGGACTGGGCAGCCAGAAAGGGCTTTACAGCCACCCATCACTGAAATGGTAAAAATGGATTTTTATCACCTGGCAATAAAAGCAGTTCCTGCACATGAACTGTCCCAAACATGACCAAGCAGCAAACAACACTTCTGACAGACCTTCTAGGTGGACAGGCCCCTACCAGAACAGCTTTCCCCATGACAGTAAGTGGCACCAGCAGAAAGGAAGATGATCCCTTCGCCTCCTGCGGAGTCTGAGGATAATGCTTTGCCGGATTTCCTTAAAAGCACAATAGGACTTTCAAGTAGTATCTCTTATTAAACTCCACTGATGGGGTTAACCTGCTGTCCTGTCTTCACAAATACTAAGATTGAGAAGAAGCCGACTCCAAAGAGGTGAATGAAGACTCCCCGCTCCTCCGGCCCGTGTCCTTCCTAGAGCTGGACCACCCCACAGCAACAGCACGAATTCCTGTAGGAGAAGGTGGGAGCAGAACCCACGTACATAAAGAGACTCACCTGCTCTTTCCTCCAGATGTCTCCCCATCCACGAGCACTGGAAAATGTATTTTTGTGCAAACAAAATGAAATTTCTATTTTGATACGGGAAAGCTCAGGGTTATTCACCAGATCCCATGTTCCACCGCACACTCAGCAGCCTTCTCAGAGCAAAACTTATCGCGCAGAAGGAACTCCCCGGCAGAACTTGCTCCTCTGATGTCCCCACCCTCTTGCTGATTTGCTCCCTTTCTCCATCTGCGTATTTTGCAATACAGAGGCCCCTACACAGCACATTCCCTCTGCATCACTGGCCTGAAACTGTGTCAAAATTCTCTATTGCATCAGCTGGAAGCTCTCAGACTGCTGCAGTAAGTCATCAAAATACTCTTGCGGATTAATGATCTGTTAATGGCTTGGATTTTCCCTCTCGTGAGGAAGAAGGTGGTTTTGCTCAGTTGGTGCAGGTTCTATTTGTGGCCGCTTCTCCAGGCCCAGCTCTGACAGAAGCACCAGGACATCTGGGAGAGCATTTTGGAGGTGACTTCAAGGCAAGAACCAGGAAGCACAAGATATTTTGCAAGAAAGCTCAGTGTTGCAAAATTAATGCCTAGTTCCTGGCAATGAGGTTTCACACAAACAGAGGAATTTTGGCTATTTTAGGGACATCGGTCCCAGATGGTGAAAGTAAAAAATGGGGAAGGAAGATTTTACACTATGTTTTTTGGGCCTGCTCTTTGCAGATTTTGTGTGGTTATCTTTCCATGTACCCAGGGTGATTTCCACCGTGGCGGGAGGAGGGCAATAGTGCTTTTTGGATGCCAGGTATGGGCTCCCGAGGGGATTGGGATGACATTTCAGACTTGGTCTTGCAATAAAGTGAAAGTGCCCAGACAGGAATTGTGCTTGTGGGGAATAATACAGCTTTTATGTTGCAACATGCTCAAAACCATTAAATCCTCTAAATTGGATGTTTTTCTAGTACTCAGAAGCCCACATGCACATCTGCTATGTCAGAGTGACATAAAAGCCGAAATTGTTAGGGCAAATTTTAAGTCGTTTGCTGAAGGAATTTTGCATTTAACTCAGATTCCAAGAAAGCAGCTGTGAAAGCCTCCAGTTCCTTCTCAACTTGTGTTTTGTGCAGGCTGAGCTTCAGAAAAAAAACAACCAATGTTTGACTGTGATAAAGCTGCCATCACTGGGCTGTTCCTACACCCACTGATTCAAACAGCAGCATCAAGAGGAAGGCTGGAAGTATTTCTTAATGGTTTTTTTTGACGCAGCACAAGACTTTGCACTTCTGCATTGAGGCAGTTTGTGTCCATGGGAGCCCACAAGTTCCTCCTGAGCTGTGCTCGTGTCAGACGGGGTTACAGGGAGTTTTTCCACAGGAATTCATGGGTTGTTAACCTGGTCTGTGCACCAGGCAGACTCTGTGTAATTTGGGGTGTGGGGCAGAGCCCCACGGGAATGGTGTCTGACACTGGGAAGCTTCGGTGCAGTACAATGTCCAAGAATCATAGAATCACTTAGGTTGGAAAAGACCTTTGAGATCAAGTCCAACTGTAAATTAGGACAAGGATTAAGTGGGACTTTGCTGGACAGGTTGTTTGGACTCTGGGGTCTTGACTGTCTGTCATTCTCCCTTGTTTTAACTTGCTCCATCTGCCAAATCAGCGTGGACATGGGCCATCGCTGCATCAGGAGACAAGGACACGCTGTCTGCACCCCACAAATTGCTTGGTCTTCATGTCACTCAGTTTCTCACATGTAAATGGAGGAAATGGCCCTGATCTTCCTATCAGAGGCTGCTCAGACCCAGTGAGGTCCCAGGTCAGGCAAGTTGCAGCTGGGACTGGAATCCTGAGCCCTGGACCCTGCAAAGCTTCAGTCATCTTCCCAGCAAAGCACATGTTGGGGTGGACTACACCATTTTATTCCAAAATGAATGTCTCTGGTTGTGGGGAACAGCCTCCAGCTCTTTGCCTGCACCTCCCGCGGAGGCCGATCTCTGCTCCTTCTGCTGGGTCACAACACCCGCTGCGGCGGGGCAGCCCAGAGCAAGGACATCTCTATTTCCTCGTGCCGTACGGATGCACCTGGGGCAGGATTTTGGGGGGAGCTGGAGGAGATGGGCTGCGTCTGCATATGCAGAGCCACACAGCTCAGAGAGGGCCTGGTTCCATGTGACAAACAGCTCCCAGTCCAGGGCATCGGTGCTGGCCAGGGAAGAGCAGCTCCGCGCAGCAGCGATGCTTTTGGTTTCTGCCAGGGAGGGGAGAGTTTGTGCTGCCCACAGGGGACCCGTTTCACTGTTATGTTTGTAACCAACTCACTGCCCAAACAGAGCTTCACGTGCCTCAGCCTTCATAACAGGAACGGAAACTGCATTTAAGCCTACGGGAACTAAATCTACTCCATGCCCGCGCACGGCTCTGCCCTCGCTCCAGTCACATGCAGCAGCCACTGGGGTCACGGGGCCACCAGCTTTCTGAGCATGAGGGGACATGTTTGGTTTTGTCCAGGGTTAGGCTGGGCTGGTGAAGAGGAAACGCACTTGTCTACTTTACGTGGGCCAGATGAAACTGAACGCTTGCAAACCACTAACAACAGTGCGGCCTTTTCTTAGGGTCTCCATCCAGGACATCACCCCCAGGACCTTCGAGCTCTCTGGAGGTCCCAGGTGGGACCAGCACCAGAGTCCAGGAACTCTGCTGTGACTGTGCCAGCAGGTTGAGGGAAGGGATCGTTCTCCTCTGCTCGGCACTGGTGAGGCCACACCAGGAGTGATGGGTCCAGTTCTGGGCTCCTCAGTGCAAGAGAGACATGGACACAGTGGAGAGAAACCAAGGAAGGGCCATGAAGGTGATGGAGGGACTGGAGTGTCTCTCATCAGGAAAGGCTGAGAGAGCTGGGACTGTCCAGCCCGGAGGACATAGAGCTTGGGAGATCCCATCAATGTACACCCCCACGAGGGTGGAAAGAAGACAGTGCCAGACCCTCCTCGGTGTTGCCCAGTGACCAGATGAGAGGTGTTGCACACAAACCGAAGTACCAGGTAATTCTTCTTAAGCATAAGGAAAGGCTTTTTAACTGTAAGGCAGACTGAACACTGGAGCAGGTGGTGCAGAGAGGTTCTGGGGTCTCCGTTCTTGGAGATATTCAAAAGCTGACTGGACACAGTCATAGCAACCTCCTGTGGTTGACTCTGCTTTGAGAAGGGGGGTTTGACTAGATGCCCTCCAGAGCCCCCTGCCAACCTCAGTCACACTGTGATCCCTCCATCCTCTGCTGATGCGCTGTGGGACAAGGCTTCACAGGGCTTTCCAGACAGCCCTGGCACACTCCAGCCCGGCAGTGCCCTGGGCCGATTTACAGGTAGAATTAGTACAGGGCCGCGATCTGATTCCCCACTCTTCTCTCACCCTCCAGCCCCTGCATGACGCTTTTGCACCACACTGGGAAATAAACCAGAAAATGCTACTTCGTGTGCCATTTGTGGCCATTGGACAGACCCTGAGGAGCACAGGGGGGTCTCAGCAGAGCGGGATCTATCGGTCGAGTGGATCCTCTGTGGGATCCTGCTCTGCGACGAGGAAGGTCCGGGCCACTGGCAGGATATGGCATTACAGAGCACTCTTGCCATGGTGCGTGGGGCTGGGAAAAGCAAACGCCAGGTTCAGGTGAAGACTTTATCTGCCTTCTTGCCCTGCACTTTGTTCTCTCCCAAGGCAGAAAACCAGCTCCCAGCCCATGCCCTGCACCCTCTGCCATGCAGAGCGCACCGGCATGGCTTTCTGATAGATAATTTGTCCAAGAGATGTCATCCGATTATCACAGAATCAACCCCAAGGAAGGCAAAAACCTGTGTGGCCAACCAGTTCCAGTCTCTGGAGGGTTCGAGCTCTGGGCTGGGACAAACCCTGTTGTCACGACTCAGAACAAAAGGGTGGGAGACAATGATTGACATGCTGCTGCTTTTCATCCTTGTCCCACTATTGCTAACGTCTGCGTAGAAGAACATGCAGGGGGTTAATCTAATTACTTGGCTTTACTCTTGGGACTGACAGAAGTCAGCCAAATTAGAAATGCCCACCGCAAAGTCTCTCCCAGGTTTACCAGCCTCCGGGGACCAGGGGAAGAGCAGCGACACAATCCCGAAGCAGCGGGTTGGGTACAGCACGTGCTGTCACACCACGGGCACTCGGGTGCTGCAGGGGTGACCCTGGAGAAGCGTGCCAGAGCCAGGTGCCCCCCCTCGACAACGAGGTCCCGCTTCTCTCTGCTAACACAACTCTCTCTTTTATTGTTATTTTCCTGTTGGTGAAAGCCAGCCAGAGACTGAAATAATCAGCACTTCTGAGCCCCCTGTTTCCCTCGTCTCCAAGGAAACTCTGCTATTATGTTCATCATCAAAACCAGCTGGATTTTCAAGGAGGGAAGTCTCCACAGGTAGCAGCAGGGGAGCATGCTAAGGGGGAGAAGAGGATGGAGCCTCTGCAGGAGGAGAGGGGCTGGGGAGAGCTTTGCACAGGCTGGGCAGATGCAAAGAGCCAAGGCAAGGGATCGCTGAGAGAGCTGTACTGGTCTTCCCAAGGTGAACAGCTTCTGGTGCTGGTGACCCAGTGAGAGGGTAAATAGCCCATGGCTGCATGGAGCGAAGGGAGGCTCGGTGCGGGTGAGGAAGGGACGTGCCGGGCTGTCCAAGGGAAGGCAGGGCCACACTTCACCCTGGGGACCCTGCTCAGTGTCCCAGCATTGCAGTTCACAGCTATCAGGTCCTCTTTGCTTTGGGGCTGCTCGCTGGCACTCCAGAGCAGGGAGCTCCAGTCCCTCCGCCACCAGCTGACTCTGCGGGGACCGTCCTTGCAAGGATGGCAGAGCAGCGGGTGTCTCCACTCCCACCTCACTCTCCCCCATGAGTAGCTCAGTGTCTGTGGCCAGGAGCATTGAATCCAGCCATTGTGCTATGAGCTGGGTGTTTTCAGTCCTGAGGACCAGGACTGAGAGGGGTCACAGGGCTGGAGGCACCGTCACCCTCATGCTGTCGGACCTTTGCAGCCTGGCCCATTGCTGGCGCTCGGGAAGGGCGGTACAAGTGAAAGCAACGCAGCCAAAGTGCCTCCGCTGAGAAATGCCATTCACAAGCCCAAGTGGGGGGAACTCAGCTATCTTCATGTTGCTATAGCAGCCCCTGGCAGGGCTTTCTACTCAGCTCAGTGCTAGGGCAGCTCCATTTTCCACACTTTCCCTCCCAGCCAGCTCCAACCACCATAACAGACCCAGGAGGAGAACGGATCTGCCCCAGCTCCAGCCACTGACCCGGAGTCTGCAATGGGCAGGAACTGCAGCCCAGCCAAGCTCTACAGTGACAAAGTGACCAGCTGGTTCGGTGCCTAAGTCTGATACTGGGGGGACAAGCGCTGTTCTCTCCACTGTGCCTGCTCACACTAAGGTCCTGCGATAAGGTCATCTCTCTGTCTAACTGCCCACCAGGCATTTCAGCCCAGCCCAGAACATACAGTCCCACTTGCAAAGCGCTCCCCCAAGGCAGGGTGCCCGCTGTCCCCGCTGCTCTCCCGTGCAACGCCCAGGGAGGTCTCTGCCCCCTCCCGCCCTGCTCCAGCCCCTGCGCCTGGCACCGCTCTTATTCATTCATTCACATCTGCTGGCAAAACCACTCACCTGGAACAAGTGCCGGTCGCCAAGTAGGAAGGGCAGCCACTCTTTTTCGTCTTGGGGGATTGTTGTGAGTTGTTTCGCTCCTTAGTTGTCTAAGCTCAAAGGCAGGAGGCAGGGTTTTCTCCTCAGGTTCGGCGCTAGCAGCGAGCTCTGAGCAGTACCTCTGCGAGAGGAAAGGAAGACTGTAATAAGCTGGGGATACATGGCAGCGGGGGGGGGGAGTGGCATGTAGGAGGAGACTGGCAAAATCTTTGATGATTGCAGGAGACCAGAGGACAGAAAGCACCTGTCACCGTGATGTTGCATATAGTCCATCCTGGATTTACTACCCATGTTTTTGCACTTTCTTCTGCCTTCTCACACACGCTGCGAAGAGAGTGAGCAGAACAGAGCGCCGGGCAAGCATCTCATTCTCACCCCGTCCTGCCCCTCGGGCTGTCCCTTCCATGCAGGTGGCTTTGAGCAGGAGCCATCCCGCAGCAGCCGCGGGACACCGGTGACAGGTCCTTCCCCAGCCCCGGCCATGCCAGCAGGACCTCAGAGACCAGACACACCCCTGGGCTTCGTCCAGACCGGCCCAGGGGACGGATGTGTGTCTGTGCTGTGGCCGAATCGCTGGGATTTTAGGCAAGTCACAAGGAGGAATCAACTCACTGAGCGTGCAAAGGAAACGTGTGAGCGATAGAGTCCGTCAGGGAGCCAGGCTCTGCTCTCAAGGAAGCAAAACTTCCACTGTCTTTACTCACTGATCTCTGAAATACTGATTCCCACTGAGGTTTCTCTGATAGAAGCCCTGCATCTCCAAATTTACATTAATGCCAAAAGCACAAGCCAGGTTGCAGGTGTGAGCAGCACACAGCCCATGCTGCCTCTGAACGGGGCAGAGTGAAAAATCATGTTCAAAACCCAAGCCCCAGCACCAAGGATACAACAGCACCTCTGTTCCTATTCCTACCAGATACACGGCTCACAGGGGACATATCAGTTGTTTCCTGACAGTGGCTTTCTCCTTAATTCAGGTGGCAGCAGCGCAGGGGCTTTGCTGTGCGTTCCAGCTGCCGCAGACCAAGACAGATGTGTCGTGTCTGCAGCTGGAATCGCCACAGAGTTTGAACTCCCCCAGCAGGACGCAGGTCAGAGCCAAAGTGTCGGGCTCAGTCCTGGAATTGAAATTACCCTGAGCCCTGTGTCTCCATCGCACTCTGTGAGAAGGGGAGAGCAAGAGCTCTTCAGCCCAGGCTACAAAGAGCAGCTCCCAACACCAACTGGCATTTTGCAGACATTAGTCATAGAATCGTAGAGTCATTTAGCTTGGAAAAGACCTTTAAGATCATTCAGTCCAACCAGAAATCAAGACGATGATTAGATGGGACTTCACTGGACAGGCTGTTTACACCCTGGGGTCTTGACTGTCCCTGTCACTCCCTTGTTTTAACTTGCTCCATCTGCCAAATCAGCGTGGACACGGGCCATCGCTGCATCAGGAGACAAGGACACGCTGTCTGCACCCCACAAATTGCTTGGTCTTCGTGTCACTCAGTTTCTCACATGTAAATGGAGGAAATGGCCCTGATCTTCCTATCAGAGGCTGCTCAGACCCAGTGAGGTCCCAGGTCAGGCAAGTGGCAGCTGGGACTGGAAACCCGAGCCCTGGACCCTGCAAAGCTTCAGTCATCTTCCCAGCAAAGCACATATTGGGGTGGGCTACATCAGAAGATCATTTTATTCCAAAATGAATGTCTCTAGTTGTGGGGAACAGACTCCAGCTCTCTGCCTGCACCATGCACCCCAAACACTCCTGCACACATGGGGCTGAGAGCCGGCTCAGTGCCAGGGGAAGAGGGGGCGCATGGTGGCAGCGCAGCCCGATCCATGGCGGATCTCTGCTCCTTCTGGGCCCACAACACCAGCTGCGGTGGGGTGGCCCAGAGGAAGGACATCTCCTGCTCCCCATGTCTCTGCTGCTCCTGGTGGCTTAGCCAGCAGCTTTTCTTACAGAAGGGGACCC
The DNA here is from genome assembly GCF_037038585.1 of Patagioenas fasciata. Lineage (NCBI taxonomy): Eukaryota > Metazoa > Chordata > Aves > Columbiformes > Columbidae > Patagioenas > Patagioenas fasciata. The sequence goes on along the minus strand of NC_092546.1, from coordinate 2,389,105 downwards.
AACCTCACCACGGGCTGTGCTGGAGGCTCAGGTGACCTGCAGCGTCAGGAGAGCTCCTCGCGGACAGGTGCATTTCTGGCGCTACCCAGCGAGAGGCAGAGCTGCCACGCGCTCGGCCAACCCTCAACCGCTGCGCATTGCTCCCCGCAGCAGCGAATAATTGTTCTTTTCCACTTCCTACGCCTGAACTTCAGTTTGGCTCCTAGAATCTGTGCTAATTCCCACTCAGTTCTTTAATCCCCAGGTTAATACCCTTAGGCATTTTTAGCCATAAACTCACAACAACAAATCCCTTAAACCTTCTCCTTGGGCAACTTTTTTCCATGTTTCATTTCAACTTGCACCTGTGGCAATTTACAGACACTTTCAAGTTATTAAATAGGACACAGAGCAGCAGTTTGAAGCTATGGAGGGGGTGAAGATCTCTGCTCCTTTGGATGGAGGTTCCCAGGGTCTTTTCGAGGCGAAGCAATCCTGGGGAACAAACCCCACACTGAGCTGACACCCCAAGTCTCTCCTCTTCCCACCAGTGCCAGGCACACTTGACATCCACATCGCACAGAGGCCACGAGACGCCGTCACTTATCAACAACAGGTAAAAACACAACTCGCAATGTCACCCTTGTGAGGGGCAATGAGGAAAGACGTGACAACTGCACCTCATGTCTCTCAGTCACCTTATAAAAGGTCTTCTGCTGCTCTCCTTGTACAGCCGTTCGAAGATAAAGGAAAAGCTTGTCGGGAAACAGCTTTCCCAAATCAGCTCCCCGGTGATTTGCTCCACAAAGCGCCTTTCAAAATGATTTATGCTAATCTCACAAGCAGACTGAAAATGTTCCACAGGGACAGGGCAGTTTGTTTTGCACCAACGTGCCCTCAGCCTGTACCTCTGCCCAACTTGGAAAGACCTCAGTCCTACACAAATGACGTTCGGGGCAAAAGGCTCTTGAGCCAGTTTCGCTGAGGGTTTGTGTGTCTAAAAGACGTTTGCAGGTCTGATGGAACAACTACTTCTTTATCATCTCTTTGTTTTTTAAGAAAGACATTTATTATCTATTGGACCTTTAAAAAGCAAAGCACCTATAAGTGTTGATTCATAATTTCATGAGGAGGAAAAAAAACACACATCAGTCTCTGTTATCGTGGAGTTACGGCAAATTCAGTTTGCTAAACACAACCTGGACGAGGCATTGAGGCTGCAGGGCTGGGTCGGAAAGTCCCGAGCAGACGTCTGTGTCCACCGTCCCGTGGTTTCACCGCCCTCCAACAAGCACTTATTGGATTAGTGTTTGAAAAGGCCAACTTGTCTGAACTGCCGAAAACAAGCGCCCATTAAGGAGCACGCTGTAACGAACCACGGGTGTCACCTGAACACGGGGGCACCGGGAGGACGTGCGGGAACCATCCTCACGCCCTGTGCCGCGGGAACGTGGATGTGTCCTGCGCAGAAAGCCGCCGGGATATTCCCAGTTGCTAATTGTGGTGGGGAGGGATGTGATTTTATGGTATGTTAAGCAATCCTTCAACCCTTCCTTCCCTGGATTTTGCAATTCTGTGGTCTTGTTCTCCTTGTTACAGTAACCTTAATTTGGGGGTTGGGATTAATTTCGTATCCTGCTCGCTTGGCCCAGGGAGCAGAGTCCAATTATGCAGCCGTGACCTTCATTCCAAGTTAGCAGAGTCTCTGCAAACGAACCTCCTTTGTGCTTCACAGAGCCGCTCAAATAATGGAATTTCCTTCCTATGGGAAATACCAATATTTCAACATTTATTTTTGCCCTATTTTGGAACAAAAAGTCAAAATTTCAACTCTTACAGCACATGGAGTTTAGGGAAAATTCAGAAATGTAAAGAAATGCTTTGGTTTGGATCAGACTGGTGTAAATCTGCTCCCACCTGAGCTGTTACGTTTCTTCACGTGAGTGCCTCTCGTGCTGATATTTTACCCCATTGGATAGACTGCAGCTCTCATGACCCTCTGCAGTGTCCCCTGTCACCATGCAGCATCCCCGATGGCAAAGGCCAAGGGGAACAGGGCCAGGAGGGCTAAAAAGGAAGATAAACATTTTGGTTAGAATTTCTGATGGGACAATGAAACAAAGGAAGCGATGGCTAAAAAATCCGCTGCCCAAATTTTCGACTGGGCGCTTTCAACTGACGAGTGAGACAAACTTTGTGAGCTCCTGAAGTTTCTGTCACTCAAAAGTGCCCTCGTTTTCTCCTTGGTTCTGCTGAGAATGTGTGCGATTGAGACGTTTCAGCTATTTTGAACCTCAGCTCATGTTCCCAGCTTCTCCCAGGTGCACAGGGAATTGTGCTGCACAATTTTAGGGGGAGTTCTGCCTTGAGAGTTTGGTTTGTACCATTTTATTTTAGAAAGCTCTCTATATCATTATAGAGGCCCAGCCAGTGTGAACTGCAGATGCCTGAGGTGGTCACTCCTTAAGTCTCATTTTGTCAAATAGTTTAAGAAACTTTAGTGACAATTCCACTGTTCCCTCCCCAAAAGGTTCCTGGTGGGAACTCAGCAGGACAAGAGGTGCAAGGGCTCATTCGGCTTTTCTTCCCTGACTAACCCAGCTCTGGTCCTCCCAGCCCCACGTTTTCTGCCGGCACCACAAAGCACCTGGCAGTTCTGCCCGATGTATTTGAAAGAGGCTCGATCTAAGTGTCACGCCATAAACAAGTTCTTTCTAAAGACATTTCTGTCTTACCTTATTGTATTTGTACACTTAACTCTACCCTATTTTATATTTTACCCATGACTTGGGCACAGTTTGTGCAGCACAGGGACAGGCCCAGGGCAGTGACCGTCCCTGTGCTGGGACCTGGGGAGGCCAAACCGCCAATCCTGGGGGCAGTTTTGGGCCCCTCACATCAACAAAACCCTTGAGGTGCTGGAGCGAGTTGAGAGAAGGGAACGGAGCTGGTGAGGAGCTGGAGCACAAGTGTGATGGGAGCAGCTGAGGGAGCTGGGGGTTCAGCTGGAGAACAGGAGCTGAGGGGAGACCTTCTGATCTCTGAACTGCCTGAAAGGAGCTTGGAGCCAGGGGGGTCGGGCTCTGCTCCCCAGGAACAAGCGCCAGGAGCAGAGGAAACGGCCTCAAGTTGCCCAGGGGAGGTTGAGGTTGGATGTGGGGAACAATTTCTTCCCCAAAGGGCTGTGGGGCATTGGAACAGGCTGCCCAGGGCAGTGCTGGAGTCACCATCCCTGGAGGGCTGGACAGACGGACATGAGGTTCTCAGGACATGGGGCAGTGTTGGCCGTGGCAGTGTTCGGTTTATGGTTGGACTCAATGATCTTAAAGGTCTTTTCCAACCTAAACGACTCTATGATTCTAATACCCATGTGGCGCTGCATTTTCATTTCTCTTCCTCCATGAGCAGAGAGCATCTGTCCTTCCTTCCCACCAGCCTGTGCTGGGCTCTGCTTCGCATGGCACAAACAGCTGCCCCCGTTCTCATGTTCCCAGGTTTTGCAGCTCTCTCCTGGTTCACTGCTGCAGTTTCCATGTGTGCTGGAGTTTCAGAGCAGATGCCAAAACCCATCAGCTGCCTGGCTGTGTATTAGCACAGAGTTTGCATTCTTAAGACGGCTGGAAAATCACTTTCTGCTTCATAAAAAGTGAAGTACCAGAGCTGTCTCTTCTATGCTCTACTGGCATTTCAGCTATTAACCAACTCTTTACACTTCAATAAGCTGAAATTTCTGAAGTGGCAATAAATTACTTCAGGGGAATGGCTTGCACGGTTTTCCGACAACTTTATTTTGAGCATCCTGCATTAGCGAGTTGTACAAAAAGTCAAAAAGCCTCACTGTTGTTTCAAGTATTGGTCTGATCCTGGTGCGGGCTGAGCCTGCCTTCTCTGAGCTGGGAAAACAGGATGGAGACGCTTTACTTCTGCTGCTCTGATGATATATTTGTCCAAATTTAACTTGGCCCGTTTTCTTTGGCATTCTCCGCATGGTGTTACCATTGGCATTGTGCTCTTCTCCAGCAACTCCCAATGCTGTATATGTGTATATGTATTACAAGGACAAAAGGGACCCATTGTGATCATCTAGTCTGACCCCCTTTTCCAGGACAGGAATAGCCCTGTGTTAATTAATTTTCTTTTAAGTAGAATATACTATTTAGAAAAATTTCTGAACCTGCATTACTCTCTTCTAGTGGTGATGAATTCACCACAATTCCCTGCAAATTATATAAGCCTGGGTCTACCTAACCCTGGAAATAATGCATGATAATTAGGAAGAAGCAGTCAGCTGCTGATGAGCCGAATTTAGTGATGCTAATGGTAGTACTGGCATTGACACACCAAGGGGCTGTGGCTTAGTCAACGTGGATATTCAAACTCCTTCAGACACAGTGTTAGAGGCTAAAGCGCAGACGAGATCTGGAGTATGAAAAGCTTAGTCAAGGTGGTGGAAGCTGCAGCAGCCACTGGGGCAGCAGCACCTCACGTTTCTTCAGGTACCCCATCAAACGATCACTCCCTCAGTGTAGATTCATGTCCCTCCTCTTCTCCTCCCAAGTGAGATCTTGGACTACAGACCCAAGCGTTGTGTTGACTTCGAGGGCCTGGTTTTGCAATCTGATTCGCATTGGGAGCCTATCCAGTTATTCACCGGCTTTCTGGAAGGAGAATAATTCACAACTACAGGAGTTCAGAGAAAGCAGATCTGTAGAGGAATCTACACCCTTGGCTTTCCCTTGCTGAACTGCAGAATCCCCTAAAGCACCTGCTGAATTTCAGCCATTTCTGATGGACTTTGTCTCTCATTCTCTCAAGTTCTCTCTACAAAAAATATGCTCTGCCTCTTCCTGAGAGAATTTATTTCATTGTTTTCATGACATTGTTCTGTCATGTTTCTTAGGCTCCTAATTTTGATCAAACACCCATTTACCTTGGCGCAGACTTGGCGTAAGACACCCAAGTGGAGAACTCAAAGGTTCCTGGATCCAGCGGGAATCTTCACATCTTCCCAATGCGGGGCATCTCCTGGAAGCTGTGTCAGAACAGACAGAATCTCCTCTAAAAGACTGCAGGTGATATTATACGCAGCTCCTTGCCTTTGTAGGCAGAGAATGGTGTCTTATATCAAAGCCATTTTAGCTATCTGCCTAGCTTTGGATCTTTTCCAGTCAGCAAGATCTCTGCCAGTTCACTCTTTTATAGGTTTAATTACATGAATGCAGCGTTAAGTCAATAAACCAGCATTCACATTAAGTTGAATAGGTTGAGCTTCACAAGCTTTTCCCCTCATTACATCTTTGATCATTCGGAAGTATTTCAGGGAGAAGTCACGTCCTTCCCTTCAAACAGTTCTGCAGCATCTCAGTGACAGTTTTGCCCCGTTTGGTGCTACAGAGGGGTCTGCTGGGCACAGCACCACCGAGACCACAGGGATTTGGTGCCCAGGTGTCCCTGGTGCCCCCAGACAGGCGCACACACAGGTTTCTGTACATGAGGAGGGTGCTGGGAGCAAAACCACCGCATGGGATCCCTCCTGCTGCTATTCCCAGACAGGGATTGTTCATCCCCTATGACGGATCACAAAGCAGAGGGTGAAGCGGTGGCTCCACGTGTGTCCAGCCGAGCTCGGGCACCCAGGGCCGGGTCCCTGCGCGGCGCTTTGGAGCGCAGCCGGCAGCAGAGGCAACGCACGCTGTCTCACAGCTCATTACGGAATCTGAGCCAAAGGGAAGGCACGTTCCCAGCTTATCAGGCCACCTCCTCTGTGAGCTCTCTGATCTACTTTTCCAGTGATTGTTCCTGACCCAGGAGAAGCCCCTGAGAGATCTCGCAGTTCGTAGCCCGCGGCTACACGGGCACCCGCCAGCAGCCACGGCGCGAGCCGGGAGCGCGGCACACGCAGCCCGAATAACCCGATGGAAAATTCCACCCAGTCCCTCGCAGCAGACCACGCTGAAGCGCTCGGGAAGCAAACCTTGAGTATCTGCTGGCCGGGCTGCCATTCTGCTTTGCTCCCGTGAATTGTGCCACGTCTGCCAGGACACCCGCACTATCTGCTCAGCCCTCGGTTAGCGCTGTGATAAGCAGGGGCTCTGGAACACCGTCCTGCCTCCTTCGCTCTGCTTTATAACGTTATTTTTTTAGCACTGCTGACAGTCACTGTGGAGTGACAGGAAGGGTGAGGCTCCAGAACGGGGGTGGCAGAACTGACCTCTCCTCCAGCTCTGGCCAAGCTGAGCACAAGAAACTGGTTCCTCTGATGTTTTCACTCCTTGCCCCCCTGCTGATCAGCTCTAGACAAGCTCTTCTCACCCCAGATTCACTCAAAACCTGCTAACTCGTGTAAAATTGGTCAAACAACTCACAAAGGTCTCTTCTTAGTTAAAGACTCAAACCATGAAGGATAAAGTAACAGGGATAAATGGCAGCCTTCCCATGCCGCAGGGATCCTGACTGGCCGGGGATCTGAAAGCGTTCGTGTGCTCCCACCTCTCTCTGCCTTATTTGTGCATTTTCCCCCTTCTTGGCACATTCCCACCCACGCACACGCTCTTACCGACTGAATTCGCAGCTGTGCTTGCTGGAGGTTTGTCCGGTCCCGTGTCAGGAGGTGAGAAAAGCCGGCGAGTGTCTGGGCAGAAAGCCTCGTGCTCCAATGTCACTCCGGTCACCAGCGTTCACCCAGTGCGAACCAATGGGAGCAAACCCCACGGGAATCAGGCAGCTGCAAATCCTGGAAACTATGCTTCACGCTCTCAGTGTGCTACTGCTCATTTCCCTGGAATACTATGCAACTAAATAATACAGAAACCTTTGGATTTAGGCAGCAAATCAAGAAATAAACGTTACTCGGATTTTTTCCCCGTGACACTCGTAAAACCTGGAGCGTCTCCCTTGCTACTGGCCATGGGGCAGCCCCTGCTCTGACCACGGGAGGTACGAGGAGATGCAGAACAAGCCTCTCCACAATTATCCAAGTGACCAAACCTTGCAGCAATAACGTGCTCTTGGCGCTGACGAGAAGGGGAGCGAGGCACAGGCAAGAAGCACTTTCTGAAGGATTTTACTTAGGTATTCAGTAACAAGGTTACTTAATAAGGCTTCAGTTCCATGATACACTTCCCCTCAGGCAGGTTTTTAGATGAATATGTTTCATCCACATTGCCTTAGAAAAGAGTTGATGGGGGAGGTCTGTTGGCACTTTCAGGTCAGCTAATTTAAAATACAGTATCAGAAGAGGCACTGAAATTTAAACAAGTGATGCTTGGTCAGTCTAACAAACATTTCCAGGGAACTAGCACAAAAATGACTTATTGAGTTCCGGTTAAGATGCGTACCTCGCATAGCCATGGTATAAAATATGAAAGACTAGACGGACTGAAGACACAGCCAGTGTCCTGCCTAGGCTTACATTAAACCCAAAGGCAAAGCTGATACTCGAAGGTCACAAGTGCGTGAGCTTCTGTTCACAAAACCTGGGCTCACGCGAACTTTGTGAGAACAAACCATAGTAGAGATGTTCCCAGCCCTCATCAGCTCTTCCTGTGACAACGGGAAATGGCACAAAATCTCTGAGAACCAGAAATAAGAAAGAGTATTTCCTGTCTTTTTCCAGTCCCTTAGCACCTTTAATGCTTGCCCTGATCAGGAGTCCTGCCCACATTTGGGATCTCCCATACGAACAAGTCTTCGTGTAAGATGGAGCAGCAATGCGGGTATTACCTTTACAGGGTTCTCACCAGACCTTCACACCGTGGACCTGGAGTGAAGCCCGAAGGGCTCGGGGGGCAGCGGGAGCCCAGGACTGCTCAGAACAACCTCTGTCTGCTCAGGTTGAACAACAGCGTCTGCACAAGTGTAGTGCCCTGGTTTATAAAGATACAGTGCCCTGGATATACTGCCCCGCTCAGCATGGCCAGACGACCAAATACTTCTGAGCTGGAGGCAGCACTGGACACGCAGGAACCACTGGAGATGTCCTGAGCCTCGTGCCTGCATCTGTGTGTCCCATGCTCTGCGTACTTCAGGTATTCCTCTGACCTCCCAAGTCTAGGAAGGTGTCATTTAGAATGAAAATTGGAATTGATATAATCAGAGATTTCCCAAGAAAGCGTTCTTATCGCCCAGTCACAAACGTGTCGTGGCAAAAGTCGCGGTGGCTGATGACCCAGCTGGTGACGTCCTTAGGGACAAACACTGATCACAGAATCATAGAGTCATTTTGGGTTGGAAAAGACCTTGAAGATCATCAAATCCAGTTGTTCACATAACACTGCCAAGAATGAGACACATCGACACCACAGCCTTTATCTCCTCCTTAATCTACACTACAGATTTGAATGTCCACAGTTTATATTTCTCATTTTCCCAACTATTTTTGATGATATTTTTTTCAGTGCTAGGTTTTGAAGCCAAGACAGGCGGCAGCTGCTGTTGTTACACGCAAAATGTTCCAGATTGCTAGAGAATCTCTAACAATGGAGGTAAAGAAGAGAGAAGAAACTAAAGGTATTGACTGTCCACAGGAGTATCCACAAACTTGACGGTTAAATCGTTTCCCTAGAAGAGCAAGAATGCAGTGAATCGGGACATTACGGGAGCACAGTCTAAGCCAAGGAAGTAGAATTTTGTAGTAAGAAATAGTGAAAAATCAAGTGCTTGCTTCCCCATCTAGTGGTGATGTTCAGAATGAAGAATGCTCCAGTAAAATTATCTGTGTGCACGCAGCTTTGGGAATGGACTCCATGGTCAAACACCACAAACGCGGTTCTTACACGTTTTTGCACATTGATCCTATTCAGCTGGACAGGTTGTTGCTGTTATAACTGTCCACATCTTCTCCCTTTTCTACCCACACAACTCAACTCAGACAGTCTTTGAGAATGATAGAGATCAAATAACTCAGAATCATAGAAAGGTGTAGGTAGGGCAGGACGTTTTGTGCTTTCGCTTGCTGGTTGACACAACGCTGGCTTCGAAGTCAGGTCGAGTTACTCAGCCAAATTTTGTCCAGTTGAATGTGATGCTCTCCAAGGATGGAGATTCACCACTCACTGGTCCATATGCTCCACCACCTTGGGAAAGCACTCCAAGAAAACACAGTCCTGTCAGATAAGGGGTGTTAAACTCCATTTTGCTTGCTCGCTGCAGAGGAAACGCTGTTTGCATTTCAGCTCCAAGTTGTGCCAAACACCGGCCCAAACCGCCAGGAATTCCCAGGTTTCTGTCTGTTAGTTCAGCCCTCATTCCCACAAGCCTTGCTCACACTTCCAGGCTCCGTTGCCATGCAGATCCCACAGAGCTATGGGGCCACCAGCGCATCGATTCCAGTCCTGGAGCCTGGAGGGTCAAAGCTCGGGAGTAGCATTCATGTTCCAGGTGAATTACAGGTGTGAACTACAGACTACGAACCTCTCTAAGGCAATTCTTTGTGTTGGTGAGTGAGCTTAGTCGCCCTTGCTCACATGCACTTTGCTGTGAGTCACAACTTGGAGCAACAAGCTTGTGTCCTCAAAGAGAAAACATCAGCTTTTCCCAGCCTTCGGCTTCAGTGATCCCCAGCACGGCATTTTTTAGGACTGTGCCCACAGGTGTTTTTGCACATCCCTTCAGCTCCTCATGGCAAGAAACACCCAGCCCTCTGCTCTCAGGGCCTAAGGAACCTCCTTCCCTTCATCCAAACCACCATCCGAGAAGGTTCCGTGATGGCACGTGGAGGCCAGGTTGCTCTTCTGAGGTGACCCATAGCAACGTTGGGATGAACGGGGCTGTGTGCCCGCAGGAAGCCGTTCAAATTCTAGAGGTTCACTCAGCTGTTCATTACACGCAAAGCAATTAACACAAAAACATTCCCCTCCATGTGCACTGCCCCATGCTGTTACAGGGCCTGCAGTTGAACTTGCGTACAGTTCCTGGAAACGCTCCATAAACCCCCTAGTATTCCCTTTTTAATTATATTATTAATACTATATTTAATATTAATACTTTAATAAGTATCATTACTAATATTTTTATAAGCCAGGTTCCATTCTGCAGTGCATTGAGCACGTGAGTCGCTTCGCTTGTGAATCCACCCACTGACAGGACCTATTGATCCTTTCACCACGGCAAGTGTTTTACCTTATAGATTTTCCCACTGAAATCATTGTGAATCCTTGCAGATAAGGACAGTAGAAGGAAATTAATTTAGTAACAGCCTGAAAGCCTTCTGGAACTATACCAGATGCCACAGAAAGACAAAGTGTAGGCTGTGTAGATGGTTGGTTCCTCAAACCTGCCAGGAGATGACCTCTCTCCTTACGGCTGGAGAAAGACTGATGGCTTTGCTTCCTCAGGGAAAAACCTAAGGCTCAGTCCTCCCTAAGAGAGCAATAAATGTTTCATAAGAACTCACCTGCTGAGTTAGAACCTCTGAAAATAATGGTGGTAACCAACATGTCGTTAAAGACCCTCACGAGAGCTTATGCACAACTATTGGTTTCCAATCATAAACCTCCACAGCTGCAGGTGCCTTGAGGTCAGGCCAGCAGGTGTGTTCTCTTTATCATTTCCAGCAAGCAAATGTTTGTAAACCTGTGGCTTGGCAGCCGCTCAATAACACCATGTCATTCATACAGCAGCTTCTGGCTGAGGGTCACGATGCCGCAGGAGGTCTCGGCCGTCACAAGAGGGATGAGGATTCTCACAGAACACCCTGGATTTGGTATAGAAGACCCACAGTAATGGTCTGGCAGCCGGGAAAGCCCGTGACGTTGGTCAACCGACTCTGACAGAAACCCGTGGAAAAGGAAGCCCTGTCCTTCCCGAGGTTACATGTCCCATGCTACGAGGAATGAGACCTCTGAGAAACAACCTCACCAGTTCAGAGACAAGCTAAAAAAATAGGTACTCAACTGGATCAATTCCAGCACAACCCAACTTACACAGTGTCCTGCATATGCTTCCCAATTACTAATGGTCACCACATCGCTGCAAATCATAGAAGTGAACTTCCAGTGTCCACCTTCTTGTTCGGGGCACTGGGAAAGCCATGGGGCTGGAACTGGGATCACAATTACCTGTGGTGCTGCCTTTGCTCTCCAGCCTCTGTTTCTCTCCGTGCTGATGAAGCGTTACAGCTACAGATTCAAACGCCGAGCGACGTTGTTGCTGCCACGCCAGGAACACAACACCGTGAATCCTTCGGGGTCTGAGCTCATCCAGATCACAAAGGTTCAAACACGGTGGGTTGGGGGTTTTTTTGAGAGCTCAGCCGTGGAAAAATATTTAATTTGTCAAAGTCATAATGACTTTTAGGCCACGTCCCTTTAGAAATGCTGACCTAACAATAGTACTAATCAGAAAGTATGGCATTTATAGTATCTTAATGGCATGCACCCAAAATAGATTCTAGTTATATCAGCAAGTTGACAAGCTCACAGGGTACAGATAACTCTTGTAATTAATTTCTAAAAGTCACAGGAACTGTAAGGTTGGTGTGAGCGGAGTTTACTTTTTATTGAAATAATACAGTGCCAGAATCACCTTTACCCTGGTATTACTACCTGAAGGTAAATTAAATCAGAATCTGGCCTCCAAACTCTGTTACGATAAAACTCTTAATTTTCCTCTCTTATGTTAATGATGCTGGGAATATGGGCTCTAATTAGAGCGTGAATAGAGAGCACACTGTGACCTGCTGGCTCTTAAGGTCTGGAGAGCAGTTTCTGAGGTTCGTTCTTGCTAAATCACTTCCCTTAACTAGGTCACACCATCACCATGCTGGTCCCACACGTTTGTTGGAGAACGCAGGACAGTAATGCCTATAATTAAGTTGCCTGACATTTCCGTGATGAAAGCATGTTCACTGTTTTAAGTTTAACAGGCTTTCACGCTCTGAAGTGAGCTTTTCCGTAATGGATATCCGTATCAGAATAAAGGCTTACATTCAAAATGTAATTATTGTTTTTTAGATACTCACATAATGGGTAATTACTCTCACACCTTTTAAATATTAGTGTTTGGCTCAGTTTGTAGGACACACCTGCTTTGGGACAGGAACTTAATTCCATAAAAACTGGAACTAAGTCAGCCACATTGTCTATCCCTGAAAACGACGGTTCTCCTGTGGTTACAGACATGCTAACGTTGTCAGCTGAACTCTCTGCACCAAACGGGATCCCGTTCTCCAGGGAAGAGGCACAGACAAGGTCCAGACCTACAAACAGACTCAGGATGTTGTTTGGGAACCACACAACCAGCACCAGTGCCAAGCCCTGGAAGCTGCCGCAGGACATGGAATGAAAAAACCCCACAAAGCTGTTCAAAGTCTGAGGCCACGGGCAGAGGAGATGGAAAAACCAGCTTTAAGTCAGCTGGGATCAAATGAAAAATGCGCGGCCCGATGACCAGAGTTTCAGTAGCACTGCCTGAGGTTAATTGTGATCGTTAATAGCAGTGTTGGTTTTCTCCATCACTCGCTATGACAACAAATAGTCCAAGCTACTTTCTCCCTCCTTTCTGCTCTGCACTCCCTCAGATCAGCACGGCCGGGACCTCCTGTTCTCTTAGGTGCTTGCTGGATATTTTCTTTGCTGTTGTTGGCTGTCACAAGTTGCATTTAGTCTCTCAAAAGTTGTATTTAGTCTCTGAGTGCAGCTGCAGCTTTACCCATCATGATGAAAACCCCGTTCCTGCATATAAGACTATCACTCAAAATTTTATGTGAAAAGGGCGTTAATGTTCCTCAGCTTTTCACAGTTGCCTTGTGAATAGGAGGTTTGACTGACAGAGACAACAGCCCAGTTCTTTTGAAGTTGTTTCCTTTTCAAGGAGCAGATACAGTGGTGCTCACTGATGAGTTACCAGCCCAGCCTCCCTTTTTAGTTTCTTTACAGGTGTTATACATCAGGCTTTGCATTCAAACACTTTGTATTCAGACTCTGCACCGAATACAGAATAACTAATTAAATATTATTAATTGCGTTGAATGTTTTTTCTCTACTGTGTCCCTTTTATTTTAAATCTTGGATCCTCACCAGAATTTAGATGCTTAATCCCCATGGAAGCCAATGAGTTCAACAGCCTTGCGGATCTGGGATTTCTAGTCCCAATCTCTTTCCCATTCTTAGCTCCAGAGAGGACAGGTTTGGGCTCAGGCCTAAGCCACGCTTGTTTAAGGCCTTGCTATGTGTCCATCAGGTGCCTGTGGATACCACGGCCCAAGTCCTGCCCTCAGAGACCCACGGGTGACTTGCTCAGGACTGTGTAGCATGTTGAATAGCGAGAAGTTCATTTAAGCCAGGGAAGGATGGCAGGACCCATCTTGGGTGAAAAGCAACTCCAGCTGAGCTTGGCTTTCCTAACACCACCCCTGCAAGCTGAAGAAGTATTTCTATATTCCTCTTTAGCAGTCTGCCCTTGTTTCCATCTCCTGTGGACATATTCTTCTGTTCATTCACAAGGCCTGTGTTTAGCTGAGTTTGTCTCCTGACACATCTCCTTATCTCCCTGACTGCTGGGACAGACTGCTCTTGTGCTGGAGGAAGATGTTCCTAGTGAGCTGCCGGCTCTCTTCAGCTCCTTCTCTTTCACAGAATCCCAGAATGTCAGGGGTTGAAGGGCCCTGGAAAGCTCATCCAGTGCAATCCCCCATGGAGCAGGAACACCCAGCTGAGGTTCCACAGGAAGGGGTCCAGGCGGGTTTGAATGTCTGCAGAGAAGGAGACTCCACAACCTCCCTGGGCAGCCTGGGCCAGGCTCTGACACCCTTACCCCGAACAAGTTTCTTCTCAAATTTAAGTGAAACCTCCTGTGTTCCAGTTTGCACCCATTGCCCCTTGTCCTGTCACTGGTTGTCACCCAGAAGAGCCTGGCTCCATCCTCCTGACACTGCCCCTTTCCATATTGATCCCCAGGAATGAGTCCCCCCTCAGTCTCCTCTTCTCCAGCTCCAGAGCCCCAGCTCCCTCAGCCTTTCCTCACACGGGAGATGCTCCACTCCCTTCAGCATCTTGGTGGCTGCGCTGGACTCTCTCCAGCAGTTCCCTGTCCTTCTGGAACTGAGGGGCCACAACTGGACACAAGATTCCAGGTGTGGTCTCCCCAGGGCAGAGCAGAGGGGCAGGAGAACCTCTCTGACCTACTGACCACCCCCTTCTAACCCACCCCAGGTACCATTGGCTTCCTGGCCACAAGGGCCCAGTGCTGGCTCATGGTCACCCTGCTGTCCCCAGGACCCCCAGCTCCCTTTCCCCTACACTGCTCTCCAACAGGCCATTCCCCAACTTATACTGCAACCTGGGGTTCCAGACCTGCCTCCCACAGAATCCCTTCTGCTCCTGAGGAAACCAAAGCCATTTCTCTTGCCGGGTCTCAGCTCTGCCACTTGTGTTTCTCACTCCCCTCAGGATCCTGAATGCCACAGTTTCGTGGTTACTGCAGCCAACGCTGCCACTGATTATCACACCCCCAAACAGCCCTGCCTTGGACGTACCAGACCGCGGAGGGTGTCCAGCTGAACTAGATGGCCCGTCCAGCAAGTGTAGAAGAATTTATCCCTGACACCCTTTAGAAACCACCTGGACTTCCTGTGCTCACTGCACTTCTCATTCAACAGATGAAACAGCTTGCGCTACTAATCATACAGCTCCAAAAGGTTTTGTTTGCTCTACAGAAAAGCTCCACCAAATCAGCGCTATTCGTTTATTCTTACTAATTTTTGCCAGTCCTGCTGTTATACCCAATGGAAAACCCTCCCAGCAGCCAAACCAGCTGGTTTAGGTGCTCGGTACTTCCAAGACGGATCAGGAGCCCTTGGATTTTTTTGTGCTAGATTTAGGTTATGGTTGGACTTGATGATCTTAAGGGCCTCTTCCAACAAAAAGACTCTGATTCTATGCTGTTGGCTCATTATTAATGAGTAGAGACCCAGTCAGTGCAGTCAGGGGAGCTCAGGTGCACTAAGAAGCCAACAAAATACGGGGAACACCAAGAGAATGACGAAAGCACCAGTGTGGTTATGTACTATACTGTCTCTACAATGTATACACCATATGGTAGCATTTTGTGGCTATGTAGACCCTTGGTGCACTTACATTTTGAGCAGTGTGTGCAGTTCTGGAGATGGTAGAAGTCACAGAGAATGGGAACTACTGACCTTTGGGACGGAGCAGCAGCCTTCCACGAACTGAAAGGGTTTGATTCTTCATTCTGGAGAAAAGTCAAGGAAAGATCTGGCCCAGGCTCACACAGCCACTGAGGAGTGAGTGGGGTGGAGGATCATGTGCAGGAAACCCCACAGGACTGTAACGAGGCACTAATGAGGGCAGGGAATGGGAAACCAGCATCAGTTCAACTCATGGAGGGAACTTGTGGGAACTCAATTCATTCAGTGAAAGGGAAGAGCTGGGGAATGGTCAAAGCATGTTTCTCAGAGTTGTAACTAAATAACAACTACAACAAAATCAATGATGCCCTGTTATGTGACACTGCCAGATCAGAATTATCTGTGTGTGGCCTTAAATTGCCCGCCCTCCTGAACACATCTGAAAGGAAAAGATTGACAGCTTTTCCCTATTAGACTTTTCCCTTAAATCTGCAGCCACGGGACACCACAAACACAAAGCAGAGCGCAGGGACGAGCAGGGAATGGAAAGATCCACGGGCAGCCGGTTCCCAGGGCCGCTCGGTCGCTGGTGCTGGTGACATGCAGAAAAAGCTTTACAACCTGTAAGGCTATAAAACTTTACAACCTGCAAGGATATAAAAAAGTATGTTTATTTGGCACTGGGCACAAGAAGCATCTTTCCTCTACTCTCGTACAATTGATTTTGGCATGAAGTGCACTTAATGTAGAAAGTGTTACATATTCATGGTAACCCCAGCAACGCCTGTATACATCCATAACCTTTCCCCGAAAAGGTGGTTCTTACTAAAATGAGTTCTAGGAAATCATTTCCATAGTCTCCTCATGTGCTGAAGACTCTCGTTATCTCACCCACTCAAGGACGCTGCTGGGTGCTGCAAAACTTACCTTTGCAGTCTGCTGTTTTGAGTAAGGCTCTGATTGTTAACATAACAGGTTACACAAAGCTCTAAGATAGACACTTACTACGCGGTTAACCCCTTAAGTGTTATTTCCCTCTATCACCGGGGCCTGAGCGGGGCCGCGGGCAGGGACCGGGATACGGGGCTCCCCATAAACCGTTGCCACGGGGGGCCCGCAGTCAGGCTGCCCGCTCAGGCCCACCCAGCCGGCACCGCGGAGACCTCGGGTTCAGCCGGGCCGCCCTGGAGGGACACCGGGCACGGGCAAGACCCGCGGGGCCGCAACACCGCGGGGCCGCAACACCACCCCCTCCCGGCTGCGCCTCCGCGCCCTGACCGAGCGCCCCTTCCCGCTCCCGCGCATGCGCAGCCGCGCGCCCCGCGCCGCGCCTCCCAGGCCCGCCCACCCCGGGGTAGCCGAACCCGCTCCGCCCGCAGCGCAGCCACCGCGCATGCGCGCCGCCGCCACGGAGCGGCCGTAAATCGGCGCAGGCGCGGTGCGGCGGGGGCCGCGGTGAGGGGAAGGCGTCCGGCGGCGCGGGGCATTGTGGGCCCGATTGAGGAAGTAAAATGGCGGACCTAGCGAACGAAGGTAGGCGGGCGCTGGCGGCGGAGCGCGGTGCCGGCTGCGGGCCCAGCACGGACCGGGTGCCGCCGCGCTCCCGGCCGGAGCCCGGCCCTGCGATCCACCCGCAGAGGAGCCCCCCGGGTGTGGGCCCGCTTTGGGAAGCGCTCCCTTCCCGCGGCCTCCCCGTGCCCCGGCCCCTCCGGGGCGAGCGGCCGGACAAAGGGAGCGCCGGGCCGACGCGCTCCCCGCCACTCCCGCTCCGCGCTGTGGGGCCGGTGCCGGGCGACGCTGCCGGGTGCGCTCGCCGGGCGGTGGTGCCGGGATCGCGGCGGGTTCGGGTCCGGCCGGGCCCCGGTGCTGCCGCTGAGCGCTGTGCTGCCCCTGGCTCTTCCAACCGCTTCGTGTCCCTCCCTGTCCAGTTGATTTTTGGGGTCATTGTCTGCAACTTTAGGCTTGTTGTAAATCTTTCCTTAACTCCCATTCATGTTAATCCATCCTTTAGCTAAGGAAATAATTAGAGTAGGTTATGTAAAACTATGTAAAATATTTATATATTTTAAGCTGGAGACCTCATTAGTAGAGAAGTGTTGGTCTAATTTTTCTCTGGGGAAAGTTAGGAGAACATGGCTGTGGGATGTGGATGTTCCTCTCCAGGTGTGCACGGTTGGAGTGACAGAGACCGTCAACAGTTTGCCTTTGGAAATGAGGCACTTCCCTCAAAGTCTCTGCAAACCCAGGTTTGCTCCGGCCGTGTCTGTTTCTCATCCTTCTTTTCAGCTTATGGAAGAAGGGGAAGCACCCAGGAGGTGAATGAAAACGTGTGAGGCCCCTTTCAGGATTATTTCTTCCATTTGAGCTCTGCACCAGTGACAACTCCAATTCTGATATTAACATCAGACGACAGGAAAGCACATATCTATTTGTAGGTGTAACTTTTGAAGATGAAGGCCACAAGCGGCCAACCACATAATTACGCTGAAGTGATTTGACAAATCCTGTGGTGCACAGGTTGTGGGCTGTTGGCTCCCAAACTCCGGGTGAGCTGTCAGTGCCCAAAGCAGCATGATAAGTTGTCTCAAGGATGGTAATAAATAGTTGAATGTGTAGTGACTGTTTGTGAGGAACTTCATGACAGTATTTGTATACTGTCATTGTAATGACCCTTTTGTGCCAGCCCCTCACTTTACCTCGCCATTTGAGTGGGAAACATCAGGCTCACCAGTGAATTCCAACTTACCAATGTTTGTCACGTCTTTTGATGCTGAATTTGTCATGTGTTTCTACCCCTCCCTTTATATTTCTGTAGAATTGTATAGACTGCTGGGGTGGGAGGGAGGAAAGTGCGATGCCATCCTTACTTTTTAATCTGATCTTCCTTTCTCTTATTTTCCCCTCTTCAGACTCTTTCCTGACTCTGGTGACTTCCCTCACCTGCAAATATCTTTAATCTGTGCTCGCATCTGCTTCCAGAGTTCTCATCTTCATCCTTAACTGTTGCTTTTCCTTGCAGTAAGGACCGTCAAATCTTTCACAAGTTTAAGCAGGACCAGCTTCTGCTCTGTTGTCTCTTCTGCTCATTCTAATATGAGCTGGATTGTGTCTGGGGTTAGTTTTCTTTCCTCCGGTTCCATTTTTGAGGTGTCTGTTATTGGTATAGCAGTGCAAATACCACATCCTCTCTGGAATTGGCATCTGTCTGCTGCAAGTCAGTGTATTCCATAGATTTTCTACTTGTTTGCTGTCTCTGACCTGGCAGTGATGTTCTCAGGTGACTTTGGCTGTTTTCTCCTCATTCTTAAGCACATCAGTTTATTTGATTTTTACAGTATTGTAGTTTCATGTTTTCTTTCCCAGTGCCCAGGTATTTTCATTTGAATATGTGAAGTGAGTACTTTGATATTGATAATTCTTTCATCTCCTGCTTCATAGTGATCTTCTCTTGTTTGAGGTACCTGGTAGCTGAATGTTCATGTAACAAGTGTGGTTAAAACAAAGCTCTTAATAATCCTTGATCTTGATTGATCTGTACTATGGTGCTGTCTCAGTCATATTCATTGTGAGATGTGGAGCTAATTATTCTTTGACACATAGTAGACACAAGTACCTAGAAAGAGATTACAGCAACTTTTCAAATTGTTTTTGCTCAACGTGTTTGGACGATAGCTTTTCTCGTCAGTTCATGCAGGTGAAATTCTCTTAGACTCTTACCCGTTTGGTTACCGCAGCAAACCCCCTTCTGGCCTCTAAGTGCTGTTTTGTTCTGCCCATGTCCTTTCATCTTACTCGTGCAAAGCTCTTTTGACCTGTTGCCTTTGCCATGGCACCCCCATTGTTTCAATTAATGAATTAGTTTTTCCTTTTCCAGCAGTACGCCGGTTATCTTTACCTTCTAGATTCCAGTGTCTCTCTTAGTCAGTTGTCTGTCTTAACTCACCCCTGAGATGTCAGCGCTGCCTCCAGGTAACCGCTCTACCAGTGTCCTTTAAGCCTTCAAGCCGTTTTAGTAGCTGATCTTTTTGTGCTGCATTTCTTCCAATTTACAGGCATTCCCTCTGATATTCTCCTAACTACTTCAGTTTCTTCATTCTAACCATTCCTTGAAGGTTTCCATTCGCTTGTCTTTCCCTTTTCTCTAGTGAGTTGTCTCTGTTGTGGTTTGATGGTGAGCTGGATCTTGGCAGAAGGAGGTGGTTGAATTCGGGGGGTCCCCACAGAGAAGGGGGATGAAGGATGAAGGTCCCAGTGCCACTTCCCAAGGTTTTATTGTGAAGTTTCCTGGGAACAGGTCCTGGCATTGCCCCTCATCATGAGAAGAGATGAGCTGGGAAATAACGAAGAGGAGAGAGTAACTTCTCCCCAGCTGTGTGGAGTTTGATCAACTTTGTCACAAAGATGTGGTGACATTGCGATAAAGGTTTTGGGGACTGGCATGATGAGAAGTTTGATCAACAAACCCCAGGATTTTGGAAAGGAAGGCACAATTGTCATTGTTACTATTGTATAAAGCAGTTACTGAATGGTATTATTCATTTTCCCTGAAGTCTTCAGTATCACAGAATGTGAGGGATTGAAAGGGACCTCATCCAGTGCAATCCCCCCATGGAGCAGGAACACCCAGCTGAGGTTCCACAGGAAGGTGTCCAGGCGGGTTTGAATGTCTGCAGAGAAGGAGACTCCACAACCTCCCTGGGCAGCCTGGGCCAGGCTCTGCCACCCTCACCCCCAACAAGTTTCTTCTCACATTTAAGTGGAACCTTCTGTGTTCCAGTTTGCACCCATTGCCCCTTGTCCTGTCACTGGTTGTCACCCAGAAGAGCCTGGCTCCATCCTCCTGACACTCCCCCTTTCCATCTTGATCCCCATGAATGAGTCCCCCCTCAGTCTCCTCTTGTCCAGCTCCAGAGCCCCAGCTCCCTCAGCCTTTCCTCACACGGGAGATGCTCCACTCCCTTCAGCATCTTGGTGGCTGCGCTGGACTCTCTCCAGCAGTTCCCTGTCCTTCTGGAACTGAGGGGCCACAACTGGACACAAGATTCCAGGGGTGGTCTCCCCAGGGCAGAGCAGAGGGGCAGGAGAACCTCTCTGACCTACTGACCACCCCCTTCTAACCCACCCCAGGTACCATTGGCCTTCCTGGCCACAAGGGCCCAGTGCTGGCTCATGGTCACCCTGCTGTCTCCAGGACCCCCAGGTCCCTTTCCCCTACACTGCTCTCTAATAGGTCGTTCCCCAACTTATACTGGAACCTGGGGTTGTTCCTGCCCAGGTGTGGTATGATCCGCCCTGAACTATTCTATGATTCTGTGTTCTTTGTTGGTATTCTGGCTGGATCACGTCTTAGAAGTGACACTTCATGCATGTGGTGGTGAAGTATTGTGAAGAACAAGACAACTTCCGTTAGGCGTGTGTTCATGTGAGTTTGAATGCTTTTCTCATTAACTTGCTGTTAATACGCAAGTAGCAATTTATTTGTATCTGACATGCTGCTGAAGCTGCTCTTTAGATAACAGGATCTCCTTGTGTTGAGAATTAATTATTTTACCATCTTTCAGTCATTGAAAAGGTGCAAGTTTTTCTCAGGGCTACCATTTGATGCTTTCTTCCCATTTCCCTTTCAGGCAAACTCTCAGACACCAAACACAATTTATTTTGGTTGGTGCAATTGCCAGGTGTACAGTTCATGGTTGGAACAGGTTCATGGTGTGGAGCTGCTGTGAGTGTTCAGAAGATGAGACAATGGAAGCTGTTCCTTTCAGAGTGAACCCATCGTTCCTTGGTCAGATCGTACAGTCTTGATATCGCTTCTGTGCTGTTTCTGGTTCTTTTTTTTGCCCTAATTGTATAATTCTGCTTGCCTTATGGCACCATTTTGGTTACTTTGAGGGGGAAAAGCTAGAACGCACCACTTGCCCTGATGTTTGTAGACTCTATAAACAAGATATTTTCTATGGTGATTTACTTCAGATAAACTGGTACAAATTTAGGCTGGGTGATTTGGTTTCGGTGTTCTCTTTTTTTTGAGGTGTCCTAATAATTTACCCCCAAATGCCAGAAAAAACGATTTCATTTACAAGACAGAACTATCTAAATACTAATTTTACTTAACACGTTTGAGTTCATAAATATTTTACCTATATTACAAAGTACTTGGGCTGCCTCATGGTTTTCTTCTTGCTATCATGTGAAGATAAGCTACTTTTGTCTGTTTCTGACTTGTAACTTTTGCTTTCTGTGAAGAACCTGACAGAAATAGTCAAATTACGTAATGCAGGGGTTAACTTATTTCTATTAATGCCACCAGGGCTTGAGACATGAAATAACACGTGCTCTGCAACAACAAGGGTTGTGCTTTAAATATGGTGTATGGAATTTTTATTTCATCTTAAATATGTAAAAGGCATTCATTCTACCTTCCAGTATGCTATAGGAGACAGAAAATAAAGGGTTAGAAGGTGAATGACAACATCAGATGTTTTACTTCATAAAAAGCAACTTATCGAAGTTTTGAGAACAGGGCAGAAGTTTATATTTTTCAGTTTTGAGTTATATTCACCGTGATATCACTTGGAGTCTGGCTGCAAATGACCCACAGAATCACAGAGTCCCAGAATGGGAGGGGTTGGAAGGGCCCTGGAAAGCTCATCCAGTGCAATCCCCCCATGGAGCAGGAACACCCAGCTGAGGTTCCACAGGAAGGGGTCCAGGCGGGTTTGAATGTCTGCACAGAAGACTTCACAACTTCCCTGGGGAGACCACACCTGGAATCTTGTGTCCAGTTGTGGCCCCTCAGTTCCAGAAGGACAGGGAACTGCTGGAGAGAGTCCAGCGCAGCCACCAAGATGCTGAAGGGAGTGGAGCATCTCCCGTGTGAGGAAAGGCTGAGGGAGCTGGGGCTCTGGAGCTGGAGAAGAGGAGACTGAGGGGGGACTCATTCCTGGGGATCAATATGGAAAGGGGCAGTGTCAGGAGGATGGAGCCAGGCTCTTCTGGGTGACAACCAGTGACAGGACAAGGGGCAATGGGTTCAAACTGGAACACAGGAGGTTCCACTGAAATCTGAGAAGAAACTTGTTTGGGGTGAGGGTGTCAGAGCCTGACCCAGGCTGCCCAGGGAGTGTTTCTCATGTAGTTGGACTCTGTGGGATCTTTTTGGAGATCAGCTGCCACTGTGGTATTTTTCTCATTGCTTTTGATTTATTTGTTGCTAGTCAAAGAGAAAGGAGTCTTGTTTTTTTATCACCTTTAAAATTTTAAAGTGGGATTATGGACAATCTGTAGCATTATAATGTTTTTTTTTAGCACCATTCTGCTCTTTATAATGTGGGTAGTATTAAAGGTGAAGTTACATTTTTGCAGCCTGAGGTGTTCAAATAAGTGTAATTAAACTTTATTTCTCTTGACCCTCAGATAAGCCTTTTACAGGTAATAAATTATCACTCTGAATATTTTTGGTGAGGTAACAACCTAATTGCCGTTCTCCTTTGCAGTGTTTTGTCACTGTTCACAGGTGCCATGTACTTTTTCTCTAAGGTGATGTATTAGAATGAGTTAAGGTCAGAGCAGTTTTACTCAACTTGTGTGTGTTTAGTGTTGAACGTAGTTCTTAGCTTTAAAAATACAGTAACCTTGTGATAACCTGGCTGTGGCGGGTCTGGTGAGGATTTGAGGGTGGTTTTAATGATGTGGGACCTGGGTTCTCTCTGAAATCTGATACGAGTCACCAAGATGGTTGGTGACCTGGGTTGTGTGAAGAGAGGCTGAGGGACCTGGGCTGGTCCAACCTAGAGGAGAAAAGGCTTCAGATCTGGAGCTTTCTGCGGTCTTTGAGGAGATGATGAAGAAGACAGACCAGGCTCATCACAGCGATGTGCGTCAGAAAAATGAAAGATGGAATGAGATATTCCGACTGGATATAGAGGAAAAGGTTTGTGGTTGTGTTTGCTGCCTTTTTTTCCTTATATAAGGACAGTGAGGCAATAGAAAATATTAATTACCCTGGGAGGCTGCTTGGTCTCCATCCTTGGAAGTTAAGAGCAGCCTGGATAACCTGATGAACCTGGCCTGACTTCATAGCTGAGCTTACTGAGGACAGCAGGGTGGACTGGAGACCTTCTGTGGTGCAGAGGGGTGGTCGAGAGAGGTTCTCCTGCCCCTCTGCTCTGCCCTGGGGAGACCACCCCTGGAATCTTGTGTCCAGTTGTGGCCCCTCAGTTCCAGAAGGACAGGGAACTGCTGGAGAGAGTCCAGCGCAGCCACCAAGATGCTGAAGGGAGTGGAGCATCTCCCGTGTGAGGAAAGGCTGAGGGAGCTGGGGCTCTGGAGCTGGACAAGAGGAGACTGAGGGGGGACTCACTCGTGGGGATCAAGATGGAAAGGGGCAGTGTCAGGAGGATGGAGCCAGGCTCTTCTGGTGACAACCAGTGACAGGACAAGGGGCAATGGGTGCAAACTGGAACACAGGAGGTTCCACTTAAAGATGAGAAGAAACTTGTTTGGGGTGAGGGTGTCAGAGCCTGGCCCAGGCTGCCCAGGGAGGTTGTGGAGTCTCCTTCTCTGCAGACATTCAAACCCGCCTGGACCCCTTCCTGTGGAACCTCAGCTGGGTGTTCCTGCTCCATGGGGGATTGCACTGGATGAGCTTTCCAGGGCCCTTCAACCCCTGACATTCTGGGATTCTCTGTGAAGAGTAACAGTGACATTCCCAGACCTCGAGTTCTGGAGGCTTCTGTTCCTTCTGCAGACACAAACTCTCCTACGTTGCACAACTATTGTCTTTCCCACCTTGGCAAACAGAACTGGTCGTAGTTTTACTCCTTTCTTTTCCCAGGCTCATTTTCTTTAGCTGGACGCTGTCTTGAATATTTCGTATATTTTTTTGTTCCACTCGGTTTTCTTCTTTTGTTCTTCCATCCTATTTGTTTTTCCTGTGAGCTTCGTGCTGTTCCTGGCCTCCCTGTTCTTTTTTGCCTGAGTACTCAATTCTCCATCACCAAACTCCATCTCCTGTTCATTCGCATCACCTTGTTTTCCTCCCCATTCCGCTATTTGAGCCATCCCGTGGTTCCTCTACACTTTGCATTCTTGTTGGATCTGCTTTATTCTCTCAGTACTTCAATCCTTTAAACACTAAATAGACAAGTAGTTCTTTTGGTGCCATTGGTATCTGTGGAATTTGCTACAGGAGCCACTTGAATATTGTGTATTGCACAATCAAGTCAGATCTGGAAAAAGGGACAATAATACAACATTTTATTGAGTGATTTGGTGGTCCTGGATATAAGTAGCTGGTAGAACACATGCCACCTGTTACTGTAATTATGGCATTAATTAATATTAAACATGGTATAAAGAAATGAGCGTCACTTGGAAATCAAGGGTAGAAGGCTTGGAGTGCCCAGCAGTGGAGTCTCCCACGGGCAGGTTATTCTGGGGGAATTGAAAGACATCCCTGGTTATTTTTCAGCAAACTCTGGGTTTGGAACAGGTATAGCAGTTAAGTCTTTATGTCCTTTATAAGATTATTTTTCATTTTTGAAATAAATTGTCTGCAGTGCTCTCATTAATACACATTTTTGAGGTTCCACAGTAGCTGGTGGATGGAAGAACTTAGAAAATAAAGGAGGAAAAAAGAGCAGACAAAATGCTGTGTAAGGAGCTTTATTTCGTGATTGATTTTTATCTTTTGCAGAACAAGTTACTCCGGTCTTGCAGAGTGAGTCTTGCGGTGCTTTTGCTGGGTTGAGTTGGACCCGCAGAGGAGTGGAAAGAGGCTTTTCCACCTTCACAAAGAAACGCACAGAGCTCTTAGAATAATTTTAATGATTTTTGTGTGTTTGTTGGGTGAAGTTTCGCTTTTTCAGCTCAGCTGATCTAACAACGAGCAGTTCCCAAACCAGCAACCTCATCCGCTTTTCCTTATGCTGATCTGAGTGCTCTACCGATGCTGCAACTGATTCATGGGGTGCTTTGTGGTACCGACTTTAGGCCCAGGGTGATTCTTCTTGATGGCTTTATTTTTCTTTTTATTGTAGCCTTTCATATTCCAAATGTTTTAAGAATTTTAGTGTTATTAAATACCTATTCTTGTTTGTAGGAATGAATAATTGCAAAGTTGGAACTTTTGCAAGGAAATTCCCCAACATAAATTGTGCCTGAATCCTGTTGTTTCCCAGCAGCCTCGCTCTGAAGACGCTTTAATGTTGAATATTCATCATTAACCCTACAAACATATAGAAGGGTTGCTGATTGCACAATCTGTGTGCATATATATATATAATACATATAAAGTCATGCACATGACTCTTGGGAAAGCTCATTTCTGCTTTATCCCCCTCCACTTTAATTGTCATTGAGGACATTGTGGTAGTTTTAAGGTCATTAAGGACAATGGAAAACATACCCTCATTCTAGATATTAATTCTGTTCTTGAAGACTGAGTGTTGTTGTGCTTATTTAGAAAATAGTGTCCTAATGTGTGAATCGGAGCTTCAAGTAGAAAGTCTTAAATGATGCAGAAAAGACTGGTCCCTCTGTAATAATAATAATACGTTGGTTTGAATGGTAAACCTGCAGATGTTGAAGATTTAGGGCATTTCTAGAGGTTTTGGTGCTAATGAACCACAAGTATAATTGAGTTTTGGTGACCTCTGAGAAGGGGTGTGTGGGTGTGTGGAGCAAAACTCGCATCACGTTAATGTGTTACCAGGGGAAGGAAAAACCTCTGCCTGCAAAACTTCAGATATCAGGTGTATCGTTCTGTTCAAAACGCTCCTTTTTCCTTTTCAAGTTCAAGTTACCAGGAACTGGTGGAAATAATTCGCGTAACTGAGCCATATCTGGGATTCACTGTTGGTAAAAGCATCGCGTAACGTTTTCGTATTAATCTATAATGAATATGGTTGGAAAAAACCGATGATTTCTCTTTTTACAGAAAAACCTGCCATTGCTCCACCCGTGTTCGTATTTCAGAAGGACAAAGCACAGAAGGTAAGATGTCAATGTGTTTATTTAGTGTTTTATTCTGTCGCCGTGGCTCGTTCCATGGTGAGCAGATGTTTCTGTGCTGTTTTGAAGCTGAAGATGGTTCATAGAGCGTTAGTGTTGTTAATGGGCACAGGGCGATGAGATCCTGGAAGACTCCAAGTGGGAAATACATGAAATTGGAGGCTCTTCAGACAGAAGATAAACCAAACCTGGGAGAAATAGTATCTTCAAAGCTGTATCTTGAAAGGAATGGCTGGTAAAGGGATGCTGGCAGTTGCAATTCCATTAGAAAACTAGAACATTTCGTTCTCTGAATGGGATGTAGTTTGCATTTCTTTTCACTTTGTACGTGACACACAAAATATTCTGAATGAGTGCTATGGTGTAGTTAGGTGGTTTTTCCCCCCCCAAACAATAAGCCTTCCAGTTTTTGTATATTACTAATAGAAATTGATAAGAATCTCAATTTATTGCAGTATTTAATTCTGACTGATTAATAGTGAAAGCTGTTAACATTGGGGCAAAAAGTAAGATCATGATAACTCTTGTATCAGGTGAAGCAGGTGGGAACTGAGAAATGTATCATGTACATAGGATTTGCTCTTTGTTGAGTAGCTGGATTGTTGTATTATCTGTGCAATCAGGATATCTCCATGTTTGAATAGAAATACTGAACTGTTTTGCAGTCGGTGGCTTTGCTTTGGTTTGGAACGTGGGTTCAGTCGGCATATTCCTCAGCAGGAGCTTCAAACTTCTGTCGGCTTACAAAGGATTTAAATCTGGTGTTCTTCTAATATTAGCTGATCAAATTAAGCGTATCTTGGAATAAATAGATGTTGCTTGCAATTACTTTTGTAACAGTGATAATTTCCATGTACTTTGGAATGGAGTGCTAGTGTTTGCACTATTGGTTTGGATTGTGTCGTTTCCTGGCTCCAAATCACTTGCTGTTGCTCACAGTGTCCCTGAAGTCCCTTCTGAGTTGCATCATGGTGAGTTTTGTTTTGATCAGGTGTATTATAACCAGGCAGTGCTGCCACAGTCTGGGAGCAGAGACCACAGCAAGTGTGGCCCAGGCAGAGCAGTGTGGTCCTGGGTCCTTTCTGTGCTGGCCTGGACCTTCCAGTGTAAGCTGGGGAATGACCTGTTGGAGAACAGTGCAGGGGAAAGGGAGCTGGGGGTCCTGGGGACAGCAGGGTGACCATGAGCCAGCACTGGGCCCTTGTGGCCAGGAAGGCCAATGGTACCTGGGGTGGGTTAGAAGGGGGTGGTCAGTAGGTCAGAGAGGTTCTCCTGCCCCTCTGCTCTGCCCTGGGGAGACCACACCTGGAATCTTGTGTCCAGTTGTGGCCCCTCAGTTCCAGAAGGACAGGGAACTGCTGGAGAGAGTCCAGCGCAGCCACCAAGATGCTGGAGGGAGTGGAGCATCTCCCGTGTGAGGAAAGGCTGAGGGAGCTGGGGCTCTGGAGCTGGAGAAGAGGAAACTGAGGGGTGACCTCATTAATGTTTACAGATATCTAAAGGGTGAGTGTCAGGAGGATGGAGCCAGGCTCTTCTGGGTGACAACCAGTGACAGGACAAGGGGCAATGGGTGCAAACTGGAACACAGGAGGTTCCACTGAAATATGAGAAGAAACTTGTTGGGGGTGAGGGTGGCAGAGCCTGGCCCAGGCTGCCCAGGGGGGTTGTGGAGTCTCCTTCTCTGCAGACATTCAAACCCGCCTGGACCCCTTCCTGTGGAACCTCAGCTGGGTGTTCCTGCTCCATGGGGGGATTGCACTGGATGAGCTTTCCAGGGCCCTTCCAACCCCTCACATTCTGGGATTCCGTGTAGAGCTGGCAGGTCTCATGCTCTTGAGTTCCTTCATGCTGGATCTCCTAGGGATGTGGTTTAGTGCTAGATTTAGGTTATGGTTGGACTCGATGATTTTCAGGGTCTCTTCCATCCAAAACGATTCTGTGATGCTGCTGCTGGAGGACAGACTTTTTAAGAAGGCTGTGTTATGACAGGACAAGGCGTGATGGTTTTAAACTAAAGGAGGGAGATTCAGGCTGGACATGAGGAAGGAATTGTTGGCCCTGAGGGTGGTGAGAGCCTGGCCCAGGTTGGCCAGAGAGGTGGTGGCTGAACCATCCCTGGAGACATCCCAGGCCAGGCTGGACGGGGCTCTGAGCAACCTGAGCTGGTGAAGATGTCCCTGTCATGGCAGGGGGGGCACTGGGGGAGCTGGGAAGGTCCCTTCAACCCAAACCCCTCTGTGATTCTATGTCTCCGAGGTCCTGTGCTGGGCTGTGGGACAGGTCTGTTGCACTCCGGTATGTCGCAAGAAAATATTTGTGAAATAACCTTAACTAAAGGCTTAATTAATGTCTTTTGGGGCTGGCAGAGAGGATCCAAGGAGAGGGATTGTGATTTCCTCTTCCCCAATACCTCTGGGATGCTGAGGGCTCTGGTGATGCTGCGTAGGTAGCTGAGTGTATTTTGTGGATATGTACAGTTTTCTTAAAAAGGTGAAGAAAGGTGGTTAATAATAATTTTACTTTAATACTGTGTGTATTTGGGACTGGAGAAAGGAGTAACAGAAGCATCAATGCTTTTCTTTTTGCCATTTTATTAAATAAAGGACTAAAGCAAAACCTGCTTGTGCCAGGAGCTGGTTTTTGTAGTATTGATACAGCAGCAATAGGGTCAGAACATGGTGCCATCACCCAAAAGGAGCAGCCACTGAGTGTATACTGGGTCTGTCCCAACCCAGCTGGTGTCCCTGGACCAGCCTCATCCAGAAATGTGACTCAGGTTACCTGGGGTTGAGAACTTTTGCTGTATTTTTGGCAAGAGTAACAGCAAAGTGTTACAGTTAATGGTTAACTGGTTACTGTTTCTGTACAGGGTGTCTTGTGGCTTAGCCAAAGCTCATCCTTACTGGAGTGAACAAGGAAAGTCTGTTAACAGGGGACTTATTCCTAGGGCAATGATTTGAAGAAAATGCAAAAGCAGCTTTGAAGGAGTTGACCAACACCACACTGCTAAAATATGGAATTTCTCTATGACAATTACAGTTTTAATTTAGCAAAACATCTGTCTAGTCAGGTCGGTTTGCTTCTAGAGCTGCAAACAGTGTTCCCGGAGGCTTTTCAGCACCAGCACGGCCGCCTGTGGGCTGAGGGTCAGGAGAGGCCTTTGCATCGTGTGCTTAATTCACTGGTTGTGATGGTGGTTTAGATATTTGCCTTGTGCTTTTCCCCATCAAACAGAATGATTGTGTTGCAGAGTCTACAGACCTAGGGTCAGGTTGATATTGTTTGGTGGTCTTCACCTGCCTTTTGTGGAGCCAACATCGTCTACTGTTAACATTAATTTTCTAGAAATCTCTAAGTTTGTGCTTATAAAGTGTCAGACATCTATTTCTCCATTAGTAGCTGGAAAATATTCAGCATTTTACAGGACAAAATGCATAATAGTCTGGAAACTCAGTTTTCAAGTAGTTGTTCCAGCTGAGGGTGTGTACAGTTCAGCAGAGCTTCAGAACATGCAGTTTGTCGTGGTTATTTAGGGGCACAAAAAGTACAAGATGTTCAGAATGATGCCTCTTAATTTTACTTTAAAAGGTTCTGCTTGTTTCTTGTCACAGTTAAAGACAGATTTAATCTGTCCTGATTATTATTATGGATAACAATTAACGGTGGATGTCAAGTTGGCTGTTTCTACATTTGTCACGTCTCCATTTTCATATCTCCTTATCTCTTTGAGAACTATATTTACAATGTATGGAACAGAGAGGGTCCATCCAAATACCCGAATGGTGGTGTCCAAACACCTTCCTCGTTTATACACTGCTGTTCGTGTTTCTGACGAGAGCTTCTCGTGCTGACACTGCTTGTCAAATTGCATCAGCTTAGGGAGACTCAGCTGTTGGGACTTTGCTTTCAGATCATAACCTGACTATTTGAAGCACAGGTTATTGCTGTTATTCCATGATATGTCCCTATAACTTACAGGTGAACTGTGCTGTGATTCTCAGCACTTTTTGGATTGAAGATTTCAATTGATACTTTTTCAATGATGGGTTTTTGTCACTTGTTACACTTGTATTTCTGCCCTGAAACTGATTTGAACTTCTGCCTTAAAACCATTTTGTACCAGTTTCTGGCCAGAGGTTACTTGAAGTAATTTTATGAATTTAATATTTTAACATGTGGAAGTGAAGGAAGGGGGTCTGGAGACCTGTGTGGTTAAACAGGGAGCTGCTGGGTAAGCTCGAGTGGAAGAGGAGAGTTTCTAGCTCATGGAAGGAGGGGCTGGCCACTTGGGAAGAATCTAAGGCTGTTGTCAGAGGGTGTAGGGAGGCAACTAGCAAAGCTAAGGCCTACTTAGAATTAAACCTGGCGAAAGGGTTCGAGGACAACAGGAAGAGCTTTTTCCAATACGTGGCAGATAAAACCAGCACCAGAGACAACGTAGGCCCACTGATGAACGAGGTGGGTGCCCTGGTGACAGAAGACACAGAGAATGCAGAGTTACTGAACACCTTCTTTGTCTGTATCTGCTCTGCCATGGCTGTCCTGAGGATCCTGTACCCCTGAGGCCTCAGAGGAAGATGGGACAATGGAGGAGTTTGCCTGGGTTGATGAGGACTGGGTTAGGGAGCAGTCAGGCAATCTGGACACCCATAAATCCATGGGTGCGGATGGGATGCACCCGCGGGTGCTGAGGGAGCTGGCTGAGGTCATTGCTGGACCACTCTCCATCATCTTTGCCAAGTCTTGGGAAAGGGGAGAGGTGCCTGAGGACTGGAGGAAAGCAAATGTCACTGCAGTCTTCAAAAAGGGCAAGAAGGAGGACCTGGGGAACTCTAGACCGGTCAGCCTCACCTCCATCCCTGGGAAACTGATGGAACGACTTCTCCTTGGTGCCATCTCAAGGCACATCAGGGATGAGAGGGTCATTAGGGGCAGTCAACATGGCTTCACCAAGGGGAAGTCGTGCTTGACCAACCTCATTGACTTTTATGAGGACATAACAAGATGGATGGATGATGGCAGAGCAGTGGACGTGATCTCCCTTGACTGGAGTAAGGGATCTGACACAGTCTGCACAGCATCCTCCCAGCTGAACTGAGGGAGTGCGGTCTGGATGAGCGGGCGGTGAGGTGACTGCGAACTGGCTGAAGGGAAGAAGCCAGAGAGTCATGGTCAATGGGGCAGAGTCCAGTTGAGGCCTGGATCCAGTGCAGTGCCTCAGGGGTCAGTGCTGGGGCTGTATTATTCAATATATTCATCAATGACTTGGATGAGGGAATAGAGTGACTGTCAGCAAGTTTGCTGGTGACACCAAGCTGGGAGGAGTGGTGACACTGGAAGCTGTGCTGCCATCAGAGACCTGGACAGGCTGGAGAGTTGGGCGGGGAGAAATTTAATGAAACATGACAAAGACAAGTGTAGAGTCTTGAATGTGGGCAGGAACAACCCCAGGTTTCAGTGTAAGTTGGGGAATGACCTATTAGAGAGCAACATAGGGGAAAGGGACCTGGGGATCCTGGGGACAGCGGGGTGACCATGAGCCAGCACTGGGCCCTTGTGACCAGGAAGGCCAATGGTACCTGGGGTGGGTTAGAAGGGGGTGGTCAGTAGGTCAGAGAGGTTCTCCTGCCCCTCTGCTCTGCCCTGGGGAGACCACACCTGGAATCTTGTGTCCAGTTGTGGCCCCTCAGTTCCAGAAGGACAGGGAACTGCTGGAGAGAGTCCAGCGCAGCCACCAAGATGCTGAAGGGAGTGGAGCATCTCCCGTGTGAGGAAAGGCTGAGGGAGCTGGGGCTCTGGAGCTGGACAAGAGGGGACTGAGGGGTGACCTCATTAATGTTTACAGGTATCTAAAGGGTGAGTGTCAGGAGGATGGAGCCAGGCTCTTCTGGGTGACCACCAGTGACAGGACAAGGGGCAATGGGTTCAAACTGGAACTGGAGGTTCCACTTAAATATGAGAAGAAACTTGTTGGGGGTGAGGGTGTCAGAGCCTGGCCCAGGCTGCCCAGGGAGGTTGTGGAGTCTCCTTCTCTGCAGACATTCAAACCCGCCTGGACCCCTTCCTGTGGAACCTCAGCTGGGTGTTCCTGCTCCATGGGGGGATTGCACTGGATGAGCTTTCCAGGTCCCTTTGACCCCTGACATTCTGGGATTCTGTGGCTATGTTGCTGTGCTGTTGCACTCAGAACAATCATAGCTGTATTTGGAGAGAACAGTTGTGCAAGGTGAAGCTTAGAGAAATATCGAGAGGCTGGTGATGGCAAAGGCTGCTGAGAATTCCACCAGGACTTGTCGGCTCTGGGTGGGTGAAGGTGTGAAAAGCTACATTGAGAATAGTCTTTTTGGCCTATCAGGTACAGGTGCTGGTTTGGGGAAAATGAGGAGAGGAGGCATTAATAGCACGAAGTAAAAGTCTGGGAGGCGGAGAAACTGACCCAGGAGTGTTTATGTCAGTCTTTACAAAAAAAAAAAAATCTATATTTTCTTTCCTATATTTGGTGGGTTTAGCATCGTGTTCATCTCAGCTTGTATGTGTTTCTTCATGTCTCTCCTTATTTCCTGCAGTGCAGCAGAAACCAAATCTCTGAGTAGGGTTACGTATTTAGTCTGGATGTGTTATATTTGTGTTTTAGTAAAACAGATGTTTTCTGGCTAAGCAAGGCGAGGGACTTGGGGTTGGAAACAACAATAATCAATTGTAGGAAAAAGTCTCAGTGCTGTTAATTTGCTATTGATGGTACAGGAGAAGATTTCTGGAAAGATGAGAGGGTGTTTCTGCACAGGCTTTCAGAGCAATTTAAAAGCTTTGTAATATTTCTGCTCGGTGGGCTGTGTTTTCCTGGTGCGGGTGTCGCTGCTCATTGTGACCGCGCACTGCGCGTCTGTTCTTCAGTCTGTTCTTCCATAGATCTTTGCCGGTCGGGCTGTTCCTGCAGTACCTGCTCCCTTTTCTTGCACAAGTATTCATTGTTTTCCAAGAACGGGCCATTTCAAGTAACCCAAATGTCGAATGGCTTCTGGCGGCAAGGTACAGACGGCAGTCGGTTAATTCAGTGCCCTGGTGTTGCGTGATGACCCGCTGCAGAAATTGGTCTATTTTAAGGTTAAAATTTGCAGGGGTTAATATTTTAAAATAGAGCTGGTAAACGTAGTCAGGATTTTATGTCAGCTTTCTATCACTTGTAATTACCGGTATAAAGAGAACTTTATTAACCAGACTTTCACGGCAGCAAGTGCTCGTTAACTTAGGCTTGTTCTTAATGAGCAGGAAACCTGACCCCAGTTAACCTGGGTCTGAAAGACCTTGAAGAACCCAAAATGCTGCAGGAATTCTTGGCTGGACATGACATCTCTGCATTCTTGAGCTTTGTTCACTGAAGTTTATGGATAGTACAGTGCTCAGTATAGGCACATAATGTCCTATGTATACACGGGCAAGCGTTCTTCAAATGATCCCTTTGACTAAAACCGTCTCTTGCCTTGAAAAATACAGAATATCGATGCATCGGAGTGTTCGTTCTGCTTTGCCGAAGCGGAACATTTCATGCAATCTTCCCAGGCCCTTGGAAAGGTGAATTAAACCCGAGTTCTCACTAAGAGGTGCTGCACATTTCCCATTTACTTGGTATCATTTGCAGGTGCACAGGTGGATGTGTTTGCTGAGACGTTCCATGGTCTGGCCGTGGTGATGTTGTGACTGCAGCTGTCTCAGCAGCCACAGGGCCCTTTGTTGGGAAGATTCTGGAACAGCTTTTAAGCATCAACCACGGCAGCTCAATAACGCGCAGTGTCCGGGTTGCACACCATACTCTTATATAAGATTTTTGCATCTTCAGTATATTTTTCAAACATACTAGAAGTGTGTTTTTGAAGTTTAAGTTCTTCTCTGTTTGTAACAACTGTGTGAAGTGTGTAAAGCAGCAACGTTTGTACTTAGTGTGGACTGGTTAATTACTTCCATTTGCACTTTTAAAAGCAGTTGGTCGCCTTCAGAAAGGTGACTTGATTAATTAGCAATGTGTCAGAATTGCTGGAGCCTCTATTTAGTAACTTTTCTGTAGCTGGATTTCTACAAGTAAGAGGAGGAGGGAGTAAGTGAAAAGTGGTTTCTGTTCTTAAATGAGGAGCAAATTGTACGTTGGGTTTTGTTCCTGGTTTGTGTCTCTTCAGCTTTTAATTTCAAAGACCTGAATGGAGACAAGTTGAGTCACCTTAATGGGTCTTTATAGGATGAGACTGTCCTGCTCCTCTGAAATGAAAAGGCTGGATTGCTGCTTATTATCATTAATTGTAATGTGATTTTGTTCCAGTCTATCAAGTAAACTGTGTGTCCTGCATCTATTCCCCCTGGTTTTGTGTAGTTTTCCCAGCTTCCCCTATGGTCTGTGGGCAGATTAGAGAAAACATCTCAGCGTAGGTTATTCCCTGTTGGTTATCATCTCGGTACGATCTGGGGAAATCAGTTCAGGGAGAGATTACTTATCATGTAAGGATTTCTGGAGATCTACACTTCAATTCATGCCGTTTTTCCCCAAATGGTTTCCTTTGCGTTCAGGATTTTTGCTATAAATTGAAACAAAATGCTGACATATATGCGAAATAAATGTTTTTCTGACTTCTGATACTGATTGTTGAAACAATCATCGTGTCACTTTGGCTTTATCTTTTTGGAAACTACTGGACGTTGGCAAGGGGGATGCCTGATAAGATCATTTCCAATAGTGTGGGGTACTTGACCTGTTAGGCAGGACCAGCATGGATCACCCAATCCAGCATTAATTAATGCCATTTGGCTCATAGATGTGAGGATGTGGGGGGCTGCGTTCCAGAAATCAACAGCTTTTCATTCCCTACACTAAGGGATTCAAAAGTACCCCTTAAACTTAATCACATAGGCAAAATGCAGTGTAAGTAGGTTTTTATTGGTGTTGAGTGAAATTCTGATAGTATGGTAGTGTCTAGATTCTAAATATATGCAGTGCTAAATAGAAAGTTTTGTGCTTTCTGCTGGTTTTCTACCCAAGGTGTGTATTTTAGATGTCACTTCCGCTGTGTGATGCTCCATCCTTGGCTGTTCTCAGCTCCTTTAGTGAACAGAATCCATCCGGGATTGTGTTTTGTGGGAACAAGGGGAATTAAATGAGCTCAGGAACTGGCAGATAAAATGGGAGAGAGACCTAGAAATCCTCAGAAATATAGGAAACGGTAGTTCAAAGAGTTTCTGAATGTTGTGATCGTAGCGTGTGCTTCTCCCTGCTTCCTTCCTGGTGCTGCGGGAGACACCAGGAGACCGATCCAGTGCCAATTGCGATCAATAGATCAGTGTGCCGGTTCTTAGTGTGATTGAAAGATGCTCCCCTCAGCTGCCCTTGGGTTGGAGGAGCTGATGTCAGGTACGTTCATTAGGAAAAGTGCTTTGGAATGAGCTCCCAAATGGCACGTGTATTTGTGATGAGCTTGGAACTTCTTTGTTTTTCAAATCAAAGCAAATTTGAAAATTGTCACTTTGGGATTTTCATTATATAGGAAGTTGTGACTGTCAGAATTGTCGCATGGATGTTTGTGCTTGGATGTGGATTTTCAGGCATCTTATTTGTCAATGAAATAATCTCATTGAATAGTATGTGGGTGAAACACAATATGATTTATGTGAAGTGATAAAAATAACCCTTTACCTTGAGTGTATATCATTGACAGTAAAGAAACCTCTCCAAACTGATGATTAAAACATTCAGATGTATGCAAAGAGATTGAAATGTTCAGTGTGTGATTTTTTTTTGTTTGATCACTGTCGTCTGATTTCAGAGATCAGCAGATGGATCGAGTCCAGAAGATGGAGATGGTAAGAGATTCGATTGTTAGATTAAATAAATCACGAGTATACGGCTACAGGATTTTGTACATTTTCTCTAATTGTGGGTGTTTTTTTTTCCTGCAGAATCTGATCGCGAGGACGGGAACTACTGTCCACCTGTAAAGCGGGAGAGAACTTCATCCTTAACTCAGTTCCCTCCTCAGTCAGGTAAATGTTGTTACAATGTTATATAGGAAAGATGGGTTTCCTTAAACCGCTTTTGTGCAGTCAGGCAGCAGTTTAATTCCTGTCTGCTCTGCTTTGGTTTGAGACCACCCAGCCATGAGCTTTGGTTGTTTTTGTATTTTCTCTGTTAGCGAATTCAGTGAAACCCAACAGAGTTGAGAACTGAGGTTTTTAAAGCATTTTCTATCTGCAAGTTTGTATAAATTCAGAGTTTCAGCTTCTAAAAGCTGTTAAATTGAATTTACCAGAAATCTTTTTGATTTGTACTCTGCTGCCAGACAAATCTTTGAGTCTCAGTCTGAACTTAAGATCACAGAATCCCAGAATGTCAGGGGTTGAAGGGCCCTGGAAAGCTCATCCAGTGCAATCCCCCCATGGAGCAGGAACACCCAGCTGAGGTTCCACAGGAAGGGGTCCAGGCGGGTTTGAATGTCTGCAGAGAAGGAGACTCCACAACCTCCCTGGGCAGCCTGGGCCAGGCTCTGACACCCTCACCCCAAACAAGTTTCTTCTCATATTTAAGTGGAACCTCCCGTGTTCCAGTTTGAACCCATTGCCCCTTGTCCTGTCCCTGGTTGTCACCCAGAAGAGCCTTTACTTTGTTGCACTTTACCTCATGCAAGATGATCTGTTGGAGACAAAAAACCCCGAACTACTGTTGCTGCCTTGGGGCTCTTGATGTATCATCTGCTCCTGTTCTGCAGATCACAGTCCCAAAAATCACATCGTCTGTGGTTCTTTGTGCAATACCAAAAGTACCTCAGCTGCTGAACAGGCCCTGACCAAACTCTTCATGATTCAATTCTCTCGTTCTCAGCAAAGGGTGGAGAAGAAACACTGTCCTTTGCATTTTCCTTTCAGATGTTTTTTGCTGTCTTATTGATTGCGATGCTGCTGAACTGTAACATCTGCAGATACTCTGTACTCGCCTCTGTAGTGTTTTTGTCCTTGTGGGACAGTTCGAATGGACATTGCTTAATTTGTAGTGCAAACTCAGTCTTTGAGGAGCTCAGGTTTTGGCTTCCTGTGTTTATTCCGCTCCTTTCTGCCCTCTCTGCAGAGGCCTTTTGAACTGTTATATGTATTTTGTATGGTTTAAGTTCTAATATCGCTCTTAGTTCCCAGCTCAGATTCAATTCAGACCAGGAATTGGTCTGGAATAAATAAAACTTGGTCTTTCTCCTTTTGTGGAGAAAGGGGATTTTTACGGCCAGTGATCTGTTTACTTCTGTGACTGGAATACTGGTTTAGTTTAGAAAAAAAACTTTAAAAACCCCAGAAAAATAACCTTAAATTTGCAGCATTGGTGTGTCTGGAAACAGTTTCTAATTAAGA
This sequence comes from Patagioenas fasciata, assembly GCF_037038585.1. Lineage (NCBI taxonomy): Eukaryota > Metazoa > Chordata > Aves > Columbiformes > Columbidae > Patagioenas > Patagioenas fasciata. Next base: position 2,351,652 of record NC_092546.1, on the reverse strand, counting down.
AGAACATACACAACTTTATATCTTTCCTTTTCCTTGACTACAGTAACAAAGAACAATGTCTTCATGCCATCGAGCTTCTGTGAACCCTCTACAGGCAATTCTGACTCGGAACCAGGTGAATATTGACATGTTTCTGCTTTTTCTCAGCAAACTGCTGTCAGTTGGTCACAATCGTATAGTTCTGTTAATTCAGAAGCAGGACCCTGTGTGGTAAAATGGAAGTGGTGATGGTTCTGATTTTACAGCTGCTCTTTTACTCACTTAATCACTTGATATCCTGCTTGCTGAAGGTAACAATAATCCTGGTATTTGGGATTTTCAAGCGCTTTGGGAGCGGTGGTGGAAAACTGCAATACAACTGTGCCCACCTGTTCACCGCAACATCAAACTTGAGGGAAACTTCCATGTACCTACTTTGGATGTTCAATTTTTTTATACTGAAATTGAGATCAACCATGATCTGTGGTGGTGATGATGATGCTTAACCCTGAGCTGTGAACCCTGCTGACAGTACCGATTATTTTCTTCATCACCGTGTTCTGCGGTTTGGTTGTGTTGGTGTCGCTGAATACACGTTTGTCACAGAGGCCCCCCGAGGTTCGTTTAAGGGACAACAGGGTCCAAAACAACTTTTATTAAACCGGTGAGAAACAGGGTTTAGCACTCCAAAAGTGACTTGAATACAGGTTTGGATATCAGTTGAGGAGAATTATTAAGGGGCAGCAACTGATACAACAGGCGGTCCACAGAGTGCATGCATGTGGCTTCACCAAAACAGTGCTGGAGCCGTCTCTGAGTCTGGGAAGAGTCCACACTGCATGAACACAGGGTGGGGTTATTTTAAAGGGATACACGTACTCGTGTTGAGTATGGGAAGTGTACACTCGCAATCCTGCGAGGGTAAATTTATAATACACTCGCAATCCTGCGAGGAGAAATAACACGTGCAAACGTGCATGGAATAGTACGCGTGCTTATGTGGAAGCACGGGAGGAAAATACACCTGCGATTGTGCGAGGATTTATTTATACATATGCTCGTATTGAGCACGGAAAGTACGTGTGCAGATGTGCACAGAAAGTATAAATACACGTGCAAACGTGTACGGAAAGTAGATAAACTCACAGTCCTGCGAGGGTTAATTTACGCACACATGTGGTGGTAAGGCAAGCGGAGTCTCCGTCCTGGCGGGGCTCTTGGTGGCAGCATCTGGCTTGTGCTCCAAGAGATCCATGCAAGAGAGCAGAGTCTTGACAAGAACCCCGTTTTTATAGCCTGATCAGATTGTGGGCATTGCAGAAGCTTCTCTGCACCCCCACCCTGGCTGTGGGTGCCCCGAAGCCTCCAAACATCCCCCACACCGGCCGTGGGCGCCCAGCGGCTCCTTGGCACCTCAGTGCTCCCTTCTCCTAACGGCCCTGGCCAGGGGGCTCTGGGGCCAAACAAAAGAAGCTGTTGGCCTCAAGCAGCAGAGAGAGAGGGAGATGTGCCTACTCCTTCCATATCGAAGGAGAGAGGGGGGTTTGCATTCTGCCACAATCGTTTTTTTGGCTTAAATGACAGGAGAATAACAAAGTGCAGTAAGACGGTGCAGTGCCAAGTTGTCTTATTCTGAGCATGGCCGTTATGCCCCTAAAAGAAAAACATTTTATAATTATACCTTGTGAGTTCTTAGGAATGCATTTTGTAATCGCTATGGATATATGAATATTTGGCGATTTTGATAGTTTATCTAAAAACCTTAACTACGGTGAGTGCAAGCAAGGGGATTTCTTTTACCTTCATGCTGTAAAAGCACAAGGTAAAAGCTAAAGGAATGACAAGAAACTAATATTAAGCAATTAATTTTAATTTATGGTAATTAGCAGTTGGGTACCTGTTAGCAGCTGTCATGTTCACTCATACTTTTGATTGTCCTTTCTTTGGTTTGATTCTCCCTTAAAAACTCTATTACCTCTATTAAACCTCTAAGCCCTTCACAGAAGGATCTCCAAGGTGAAAATGGTTTTGTGTTTCTCCTGAAAAACAATTCTGAGTTTTTTTTCTTGCAACTGTTTGTGTTTCTGTGTATATTTGCTGTGATGATCACTGGAAATCACAGAATCCCAGAATGTCAGGGGTTGGAAGGGACCTGGAAAGCTCATCCAGTGCAATCCCCCATGGAGCAGGAACACCCAGCTGAGGTTCCACAGGAAGGGGTCCAGGCGGGTTTGAATGTCTGCAGAGAAGGAGACTCCACAACCTCCCTGGGCAGCCTGGGCCAGGCTCTGCCACCCTCACCGGGAGCAAGTTTCTTCTCAAATTTAAGTGGAACCTCCTGTGTTCCAGTTTGCACCCATTGCCCCTTGTCCTGTCCCTGGTTGTCACCCAGAAGAGCCTGGCTCCATCCTCCTGACACTGCCCCTTTCCATACTGATCCCCAGGAATGAGTCCCCCCTCAGTCTCCTCTTCTCCAGCTCCAGAGCCCCAGCTCCCTCAGCCTTTCCTCACACGGGAGATGCTCCACTCCCTTCAGCATCTTGGTGGCTGCGCTGGACTCTCTCCAGCAGTTCCCTGTCCTTCTGGAGCTGAGGGGCCACAACTGGACACAAGATTCCAGGGGTGGTCTCCCCAGGGCAGAGCAGAGGGGCAGGAGAACCTCTCTGACCTACTGACCACCCCCTTCTAACCCACCCCAGGTACCATTGGCTTCCTGGCCACAAGGGCCCGGTGCTGGCTCATGGTCACCCTGCTGTCCCCAGGTCCCTTTCCCCTACGCTGCTCTCTAAATTCAGATTTCTTTTGGAAGCAGGGAATTTGTTCTCTGAAAATCTCTTGTCTTTGGATATTTATAAAATGGGCTGTCACAACGGAGGAAGCCTGAGGGAATGGTGGCTGAATGGGTGTCTGTGGTGTGTTAGAGCTGTAACTGTGGGTTTTGCTTGCAGAGGAGAAGAGCAGCGGGTTCCGGCTGAAGCCGCCGATCCTGATCCATGGGCAGGCACCCAGCGCAGGTCAGTTCAGGGCTTGTGCAGCAGCACAAAGAAACCACCTCAAGCACTTTATTTATAGGAGTTTCCTCAAACTACTGTTGTGTCACTGGAGAGTTGTTTTTACTGTTGCTGTGTCCTTGGAATACAGGTGGCCAGAAATGGAACAAATCGCAGAATATTCAGCAGGGTTGCTATGAGTAACTTCTCTTGTATGATATTGGATCGAGAGTTCATCTTTTATTTGATAAAGCAAACAGAACCTCCCGGGATTGCCGTAACCTTCTAAAGCTGATGTTAGGATGTCTTTATTTAGGTTGTGTAAGATCAGTTGGGTTTTTGAATCAGGATGGAATGAAGAGTTGTGTTACCGTGTATCTTACCATAGCAAACCAAAGAGACCAGCTTCATTCAAAAAGCCAAAAGGCTGTGAAATGAAGCAACACATAAGATTATTACACTATTAATACGTTTGATTATATGAAAAAACGACACAAAAACATTTACCAGTATCTGGAAATGACTAATTTGAAGGAGAAAAGACTTGGAACCTATAGTTGAATAATATGTCAGTGCATAAATAGGATTGCTTGTGTACTGTTCATTTCTCTTACATTTTCACTTATTTCTGAGTCAGTCAAACTCTCCTTCTGTGCTTTCCTGGGTAAGGTAGAGAATATATTCTAAAATGTCTTTTAAGGCTAGGAAGTTGTCTTTGTTTGAGACTAATTCTAGCTTGAGGCTGAGTGAAGGATGGGAAAGAAGAGGGTGGAGGCTTTTGAAATGTCTCCTTTTCCATTCCGTGCTCTTTTGGAAGCAGTTACAGAGGAGATGAGACAAAGCCAAGTTCTTTAAAGCTTTATAGCTCTTGACAAACCTTTGTGTTGCAGGTGTCCCCAGCCAGAAGCCGAAGGAGCAGCAGCGCAGCGTGCTACGCCCGGCCGTGCTGCAGGCGCCGCAGCCAAAAGCTTTCTCACAGATGGGTAAATAAATAACGCGCTTGCTTTCTAGAAGGAAAACACCCAATCTGTTCAGCATAGTGGTTTGGTTTTACTCAACGTCTGCCTTCGTTTCGCTAGGTTTCTCCTTTCAGAAAATTAAATGCTTTACATATTAAACTGTGTTGCGTAAGGGATAACACACTCAAAGCTTCAGTTCTAGTGTAGGATGCCTCATGTTGCCAGGCCTCTAACTTTGGTGTAGTCCATGCTTGGTTTTTGGATTAAATAAACTTTTAAGGGTGTGGATTGGTGATGTCGAATGGCAGCATTTTCCACAGTGTAATAAGCTGCTGATGGATGGAACGGTCGCAGTTGACCTCAGCACGGTGACATTAAACACCTCCATCACTAGTAGGTGCCTCTGGGCCTAGGGACCAGTTGAATCTTCAAGATACAATTGTATTTCTTAAGTTTGGTCATGTATATTGTGCTTATTGCATTGTCATGGAATTTGATCTAGCTAATAGAAATAGGAATGATGGAAAACTGGAAGTTAAAGCAAAAAGAAACTGTTCAAGGTGTCTGTGGCTCCTGCACTCTGTTTCCTCAGCCCCTCACCTTTTGTTGTTTGGATGTTCAGTTGAACTGCAAGAGAAGTAACTTAATGCTGAATCTGGCACAGAACTGCATGTTTCTAGTTGGATTTCTTGACGTGCCTGTTGGCGCAGCTTGGGCTTTACAGAGACTTAATACTGGGGTACAAATTTTCAGTGGGAATTCAAGTCCAAAGAGGAGCTGAACTGGCTGTGAACGGTGTTAGATTGGAGCAGGGTGCTTGTGTGAAGTTGTGTGTCTTCCAGCCCCTGCAGTATTTGTATAGATTAAGTGACTTTTTGCTGCCTTGGTTTTCTGCCTTTCAACTTTGATTCTGTTGAGAATTGCCAAATTGTGGTCCTTATGTCCCTTGCAAAATACTGTGGGAGCTCTCTAGTTTACACTGCAACATTTCATGGACTTGAACAAGACAACAGCATGCACTTTGCTATAGGAAACGTTTAGGACCATCTAAAGATCTAGAGAACTGATGTCATTTTCTCTTCCCTTGTTGCAGTTCTCAGCAGCGGCACCAACGGTGTAAATATCCCACCAGATTCTGCAGCCACATCGGAATCACTAAGCAACGCAACACTGAAGAGTTCGGACTCTGAAGACAAGGTGAGTTGGAGCAGGATCGGGAGGACACTCAATATTCACTGAACAGGCTGTTCTTTTAGCAGTGTGAGCACAGATTCACCAGTGACAGCCCCTTTTCTATCCATACTGTGTTATACACACTTGAGGTGCAGTAGTAGATTTTATACTGTCGTAATATTATACTATATTTATCTTTAACGCAAGAACAGCAAAGATGTACTGAGTCCACATTTAAGGATGGTTTTCTATACCTATTTTCTCTGAATTCCTACCATAAATATTGAATTCCTGTAATGTGGCTGCCTTTGTCCAGTGGGCTGACAGTTAGAATACTGCTTTCTGCACCGAATCAGATGGTACGAAGAAATCTTCCTCCTATAGGTTCGTCTCTTGCTCTGCATGCAGAGAGTGAGAGTTGCGACAACAACAATCCCCTGCCCATGGGGGATGGTTTTACTGGTGTTGTCTTGATTTCTAACAATTGGATGTGGAATGGTGTTGACTTGAGTGAGATATTTCATACAACCTCCCACAGCATCCTCCCAGCTGAACTGAGGGAGTGCGGTCTGGATGGGCGGGCAGTGAGGTGACTGCGAACTGGCTGAAGGGAAGAAGCCAGAGAGTCGTGGTCAATGGGGCAGAGTCCAGTTGAGGCCTGGATCCAGCGCAGTGCCTCAGGGGTCAGTGCTGGGGCTGTATTATTCAATATATTCATCAATGATTTGGATGAGGGAACAGAGTGACTGTCAGCAAGTTTGCTGGTGACACCAAGCTGGGAGGAGTGGTGACACTGGAAGCTGTGCTGCCATCCAGAGACCTGGACAGGCTGGAGAGTTGGGCAGGGAAACATTTAATGAACTAGAACAAGGGCAAGTGTAGAGTCTTGAATGTGGGCAGGAACAACCCCAGGTTCCAGTGTAAGTTGGGGAATGACCTATTAGAGAGCAGTGTAGGGGAAAGGGACCTGGGGATCCTGGGGACAGCAGGGTGAGCATGAGCCAGCACTGGGCCCTTGTGGCCAGGAAGCCAATGGTACCTGGGGTGGGTTAGAAGGGGGTGGTCAGTAGGTCAGAGAGGTTCTCCTGCCCCTCTGCTCTGCCCTGGGGAGACCACACCTGGAATCTTGTGTCCAGTTGTGGCCCCTCAGTTCCAGAAGGACAGGGAACTGCTGGAGAGAGTCCAGCGCAGCCACCAAGATGCTGGAGGGAGTGGAGCATCTCCCGTGTGAGGAAAGGCTGAGGGAGCTGGGGCTCTGGAGCTGGAGAAGAGGAGACTGAGGGGGGACTCATTCCTGGGGATCAATATGGAAAGGGGCAGTGTCAGGAGGATGGAGCCAGGCTCTTCTGGTGACAACCAGTGACAGGACAAGGGGCAATGGGTGCAAACTGGAACACAGGAGGTTCCACTGAAATTTGAGAAGAAACTTGTTGGGGGTGAGGGTGTCAGAGCCTGGCCCAGGCTGCCCAGGGGGGTTGTGGAGTCTCCTTCTCTGCAGACATTCAAACCCGCCTGGACACCTTCCTGTGGAACCTCAGCTGGGTGTTCCTGCTCCATGGGGGGATTGCACTGGATGAGCTTTCCAGGGCCCTTCAACCCCTGACATTCTGGGATTCTGTGAAGTGTGTGGATGGAAAGAACACAGGTGACTGAAGTGAATGAGTAACACACAAAGCAGCTTAGAGATTGGAGCACATAGTGGGTAAAAGTCCAGAAGTGGCAAATATTAATTAATATTAATAAATTTCTCCCAGGATATGGTGGAGGGAGAGCGCAGGTAATGAGGGACTGAAAAGCTTCAGCTGGCGGAAGAGGCATCTGAGCGCATTAAAAATTGTTTATTTGGCATCTTGAAAATAAAGTAACTAAACAGTTGCTTTCCTGTTCTATGCAAAGGGTGTCTGGCCCTTTTCCTGCAGGTACTGAGCCAGCATCTTTAAAATACATTGTCTGAGAGCATGAGGAGGGTGTTTGGGGATTTTGAGGGGGTGTGGGGTTTGGATGGACTTCTAGGGGTTGTTTTTTGTAGGTCCATTAGACAGCGGGTTTCTTTTCAATGCCACATTGAGCACAGAAGTAATATTGTTACCAGTGGCATTTTAGTGGAAATTCAAGTCTCAATTTTGATATCTGAATATTTAAGTGGAAAACTTCAAGTGTGAATGGATTTTAAGGTGTAGTGACGGACTACTGCCGCAATTAAGTAGCAATAAGTAAATTATTTGCATGGATTGGTATGAAGTCTGTGTGGGACATGCTGCTTACCTCTGTATGTTATCATAGAGACCCTCTCTACATTTTTAACACCCAAGAAGAAACCTCTTAAATCTAAATGTTAAGGATCACTGAAACCTAATTATTAAATACTATATAGCTTCATAACTGAACATTTGTGGTTTTACCAAGGAGTGTGGTGGGACATTCTTCGTTGTCGTGGCATTTGTAGTCGGCTTCATCCGCCTGAAGGTTTTTAGCACATGTCACTGGAGTTCCCGCAGTTAAATGCTGGAGTTTCTCTGCAGTTTTTGCCTGATAAGAGTGAACAGTTCTGTAATTAAAAGTTTCATTGTAGTAATTGTATGTGCAGATGTTTGGTGTAGACTGGATGTACCACAGAGAAATCTTCCCTGTGAGCGCAGGTCCCTGGTGTTTTGCAGTTGTATATGTGGCCGGTCTGCTCTTGTTAGAGCGGATCTGAGTCAGGGTCTTATTTTACTGGCAGAAAGGATTTGTCGTGGAGGTCTCTGTGCTTATACAAGGTAGCGGAGCGGGAACATTCTCTATCTGGTTGTTGTCCTGTGTCTGTGTTGTGACCTGGACCTGGTTGGGCTGGACCTTGTCTCCATGTCTTGAAAATCCCCAGGAAACTGCAGGAGCCCCACGCAACACAGAGAACAAAGCCTCGTGTCGTTTTGAACTCGATGCTGCTTTTTGGACCAAACGATTGTTGGAGATCCCTTTGAACTTCAACCATTCTGTGATTCATTAGGATGCTCTAAACAACAACAGAGAATATTTTTTAAATGTAAAATTTGCCTTGTAGCTCTGGAAACATCACTGGCCTGTCGTCGTGACTGTGTGATGTGTCATAACGTGGGTTTAGTTTAAAGAAACTCGATCACCCAGGCTAAAGGTTTCCATTTCTGTTCTTTAGGCAGCAGAGTGTCAGAAGAAGGAGTCCAGCAATGCTTCAGATGATGACAGCTCTGAGAAGGCGGAACTGAACGCACAGCAAGCCTTTGTATTTGGGCAAAACTTAAGAGATAGAGTTAAGGTAAATATGTGCTTGTCATCTCGACTAAGAGCTGATCTATTTAGATGAGGATCAGAGGCAATGGAACAGATCACTTGTTGGCATGAGTGTTACGCACCAATTATGAAGTACTTTGAAGGCACTGTATTTAACAGGGTTAAAACCTCCATGTACGTATGAAAAATTAGAAGCTGTGAGCACATTTCGGTTGGCTGTTTAATAAAGTAACCTTCCAGATATTTAGTAAATGACTTAATACTGTTTAGTAGCATGAGAAGCTTTTTCAAAAACAAATGCATCTGCTGCAGTCATGGGTGACGTCTGAAGCTCAGTGCGATATAATGTTTTCTCTCAGAATTGAGTTGAATTGTGCTCCTAATAATGAAGTTGAAATGTGTTCCTAAGGTGCTCCCATGCAAACAAGACTTCACAGAAACAGTGAGAAAATAGGGCCAAAAAATGGGTTCAAACCAGTGGAGTAATGGAGCTGGATTGTTAGTAGCACCTGTTGAAGAAAGAAAGTGACACACTGGGATGTAGGATTCCATTGTTTTACTGTAGAAAATGTGGATGGGACTTTGTCGTGGGAAAGAATGAGCTGAAAATTGTGTGGTGAGCAGTTGAAACCATCACTATGTACTTGTGGTTTTTCCAGCTAGGAGACGAGAGCAATGAGACAGGCGACGTGCAGAACGCCGCCCCCCCCGCCTCAGACGCACCTTCTGCAACAAACTATTTCCTACAGTACATCAGTTCCAGGTGAGACTACAGGGAAACAAACCTATGGAACAGTTTTCCTTATTTTGTGTTCAGAATTATTTGGATACAGAGCACGTAGGAACCCAGACTGCTGAAGAACGAGGGGGTGGAATTCAGGTCTGGGGAATTCTCAATTATCTGGTCAAGGGAAATGCATTTGACATATTTACTTGACCACATCCTCACCAAAATCTCTTCAGAAAACTAACACAAGATGAGAAAAGTCTTCTCACAAATGATTAGAAAGAAACAGCGTTAGAATAAATTGGGGGGTCATTAGGGTCAGTCAACATGGCTTCACCAAGGGGAAGTCGTGCTTGACCAACCTCGTTGACTTTTATGAGGACATAACAAGATGGATGGATGATGGCAGAGCGGTGGACGTGATCTCCCTTGGCTTGAGTGAGGCATTTGACACAGTCTGCACAGCATCCTCCCAGCTGAACTGAGGGAGTGCGGTCTGGATGAGCGGGCAGTGAGGTGACTGCGAACTGGCTGAAGGGAAGAAGCCAGAGAGTCGTGGTCAATGGGGCAGAGTCCAGTTGAGGCCTGGATCCAGTGCAGTGCCTCAGGGGTCAGTGCTGGGGCTGTATTATTCAATATATTCATCAATGATTTGGACGAGGGCATAGAGTGACTGTCAGCAAGTTTGCTGCTGACACCAAGCTGGGAGGAGTGGTGACACTGGAAGCTGTGCTGCCATCAGAGACCTGGACAGGCTGGAGAGTTGGGCAGGGAGAAATTTAATGAAATAGAACAAGGGCAAGTGTAGAGTCTTGAATGTGGGCAGGAACAACCCCAGGTTCCAGTGTAAGTTGGGGAATGAGCTATTAGAGAGCAGGGTAGGGGAAAGGGAGCTGGGGGTCCTGGGGACAGCAGGGTGAGCATGAGCCAGCACTGGGCCCTTGTGGCCAGGAAGCCAATGGTACCTGGGGTGGGTTAGAAGGGGGCGGTCAGTAGGTCAGAGAGGTTCTCCTGCCCCTCTGCTCTGCCCTGGGGAGACCACACCTGGAATCTTGTGTCCAGTTGTGGCCCCTCAGCTCCAGAAGGACAGGGAACTGCTGGAGAGAGTCCAGCGCAGCCACCAAGATGCTGAAGGGAGTGGAGCATCTCCCGTGTGAGGAAAGGCTGAGGGAGCTGGGGCTCTGGAGCTGGAGAAGAGGAGACTGAGGGGGGACTCATTCCTGGGGATCAATATGGAAAGGGGCAGTGTCAGGAGGATGGAGCCAGGCTCTTCTGGGTGACAACCAGTGACAGGACAAGGGGCAATGGGTGCAAACTGGAACACAGGAGGTTCCACTTAAATTTGAGAAGAAACTTGTTGGGGGTGAGGGTGTCAGAGCCTGGCCCAGGCTGCCCAGGGAGGTTGTGGAGTCTCCTTCTCTGCAGACATTCAAACCCGCCTGGACACCTTCCTGTGGAACCTCAGCTGGGTGTTCCTGCTCCATGGGGGGATTGCACTGGATGAGCTTTCCAGGGCCCTTCAGTCCCTGACACTCTGACTCTGGGATTCTGTGGAGCTGCCAATAGAATCCTACAGAGATCTGTGCTTTACTTGTGGTGTTCAATACTTTTCGTATATGATATGAATAAAAGGGAAGAATAGTTAAAAAAGAAGTTATTTGCTCATGGATAATATGCTTTTCAGAGCACTATAGAGGGCCCATGTGAATAAGGAAGAACCCAACTGTGGGAGGCCTTGGAGAGAAGAAATTTGTAGCTATGTGGAAAGTGAGGCAGCCAGGAGAAAGCTTGTAATTCCATATATACTGTGATGAACTGTGACAGCCGTCACTTAGGCTAAAATGTTGATATCACATTATATTAGCTCAGTAGTGGTCAAATAAATCAAGTAATGCTACAGAGAGTGTAGAAAACAAGAGAATTCCTTGCTACACGGAGCTGTGAATTCAAGTAATGCTGGAAAAGCACAGGGGAAAAATCCCACTGAGAGCAAAGCCGTGAAATAACTGTAGGAAAAGCACCGATGTGTGCTCGCCTTGTCCTCATATTCTGCATTTCTAAGGCTGTTCCCCACTGCACTGGGCAGTTTTGCAGTCGTAATCCCTTTGGACATCGAGCTCCTCGGGCGATGCGCTGGAGATGTTGGGAACACCAGGGACTCTGTGGGTACCAGGTCAACGTCCAGTTTTTCTAATTGCATTTGACAGCAATAACTTCTAACATGTGGGCTTCAAATACTAGAACATTTATTTAGATCTTTCGTGTGACATCTACCGCCATATCTCAATGGAGTCTTTCCTTTGGGAGGATTAATGGAATGTCAGTTGCCAGAAGCTTAGTTGTGGCATTGCCTTACAAATGCGTCTCTAAGTGGAGCTGGCTCTGGTTTCCAGAGAGATGGGAAGACATTATGGCAGTTCATTTGTGAAAGGAAAGCTTCAGTCCTTTGAAAATTGTGATCACAGCAGATGTCAGTAGATCATATTGAGTTCCCGCTTGGAGCTTGGAACTGTGGTGTTTAATTCCCTTAGTCGGCAAAACTTTCTTCCCCTGGGCATTTCCTCTGTTCTTTGGATCTCCTTGTTCAGAAGTAGCAGCTCTGCACTATTTGAAGCAGTTTAGTTCCCCTTAAACCCTCAATGACTTATGCCCCAATTTTCCAAACTTGGTGAGACTCACATAGGCTGATTTCAAGTGCTTTGCATTCTGCATATTCACCTAGGAAATGTGGTGATAAATAAAACAAATAAAAATGCTATGTGAGAGGATGATGCTTATTCTATAGGGAAGGTGTGAGGGCTGAGATTGATTGTGGAATGTGTTGGGGAGGCTGTAGCGTTGCAGCTCCTCTGATAAAAGGCATCACGTATCCCAGCTACCTTGGCTCAGTTAGGATATTGCGAGTGGTTTTACTTCCATTCTTTCTGTTTCTAAGAAAACTGACCTATAAACATGTTGTGGCTCAAGTTTGCATGTGTAGGAAACTATTTTTAATAAGTATGTTATATAATTAAGCACTAAGCCCTCTCTCAGCATTCAGTGTTGCTTGATATATAGTTTGAGATCTAAAGGGAAGATATTTAGTGACAAGATCATTTGTCACCACTCGGAGAACTCTCATTCTGTAACACCAGTATATGATCCCATGTTGTGAAGTTGAATTAGTTTTTGCTGTTCTTCCTGTGTCAAGCAGTGTTTAATTTTAAAGCTAGTACCTAATCCCTTGGTTTTTGAGGAATTTTACCAGCAGAAGATAAATGGATATTTTCCCGACTTCTAAAACCTGCTCTGTTTTTCCTTTTCCAGTGTAGAGAACTCTACGAACAGCGCAGACGCATCGAGCAACAAGTTTGTTTTCGGACAGAACATGAGTGAGCGAGTCCTAGTGAGTATCCGTGCTGCGATTTTGGGAGGACTTTGCACTATGGATCCTCACTCAGGAATTTTAAGAACCTTTAATTACCCTTCTCACTGGATGGCGCTTTTCTTTTAGCGGTTCCCCTTGCAGACAAGTTATTTTGTTAGGAGCTGTTGTCTCCAACAGCTCATGCTCTCCAGGATTTCCATGCCAACATAAGGACATTAATATAAAGCATTAATGCTTTGTCTGGAGTGCATGTGCTTCTCAAATCCAAGCACTTTATGGCACAGTTTGCTTCTTTAAATGGCTTTTTCAACATAAGCATTGGAGGGTGTTCCATGTTTACTGTCCTCCAAATTGAGAGAAGTTATGTGACGCCCCAAGTGATGGGATTTCAAGCCCAGCACTAAGGTGGGATTCAGGAAATTCTGTTTATTGGGTGCCAACCTAAGGCAAAACTTCTAGTGCCTCCTTGTTTCCTACTGTGGGTTTTACTGCTGTGCTGGTACCAAAGGGAAACGTTTCACGCTGGGTGTTCATACCTGTCTGACAACACGTGGTTCAGCCGGGTGTACCTTGGGTTGAACTGGAGCCGAAATGGGTTTGCTCTGTTGCACAATTTAAAATAAGGGTTGGAATGGGATGTCAGTTCAGGGGAAAATCATGTGAACTGGTTTTCAGGTCCCGCTGCACTTCAGCAGCAGGAAGGCGTTTACTGTGCAAGCGCGTTGTGTGCGGGATTCTTCTTTTGCCGTGTGGTTTATTGAACTAAAGCTTCCCGTAGTAATTGCTCATTAGTCTTGTTCTGCAAAATGAGCTCTTGTGTTTACCTCCTCCTCTTTTTGCAATAGAGTCCACCCAAATCAAATGAAGGGAGCACAGAGAGTAACAAGGAGAACGCTGCTACGGAGTCTGGGTCTGAATCATCTTCTCAGGAAGCCACACCAGAGAAAGGTGAAAAACAATACATTATTTTTAGGAATGGTTGTTATTTCTTGTTTAAATTATTGTATTTTTCAATATACCATGACTTTATAAAAACATAGAATTTTTATGTTGCATTTACTGCCTCCTGTACCCAAAGATTCAGGCTGGGCTGGGAGGTGCTGGATGCGATAGATTCTCTTGTGCTTTTGTCTTTAATATTAAACACATACAGGTTACGCTGTTTTCATGGTTGTTCTGCTGTTTCGGGAGTATCTTCAGGAGAACGAAAGTAGAGGGAATTAACAGAGCAAGTATTGGGACCTGCAGCCAGGAAATGTGCAGAAATGGGGCAAACTTTTGGAGGCCTGGATCCAGTGCAGTGCCTCAGGGGTCAGTGCTGGGGCTGTATTATTCAATATATTCATCAATGATTTGGATGAGGGAACAGAGTGACTGTCAGCAAGTTTGCTGGTGACACCAAGCTGGGAGGAGTGGTGACACTGGAAGCTGTGCTGCCATCAGAGACCTGGACAGGCTGGAGAGCTGGGCAGGGAAACATTTAATGAACTAGAACAAGGGCAAGTGTAGAGTCTTGAATGTGGGCAGGAACAACCCCAGGTTCCAGTGTAAGTTGGGGAATGAGCTATTAGAGAGCAGGGTAGGGGAAAGGGAGCTGGGGGTCCTGGGGACAGCAGGGTGAGCATGAGCCAGCACTGGGCCCTTGTGGCCAGGAAGCCAATGGTACCTGGGGTGGGTTAGAAGGGGGTGGTCAGTAGGTCAGAGAGGTTCTCCTGCCCCTCTGCTCTGCCCTGGGGAGACCACACCTGGAATCTTGTGTCCAGTTGTGGCCCCTCAGTTCCAGAAGGACAGGGAACTGCTGGAGAGAGTCCAGCGCAGCCACCAAGATGCTGAAGGGAGTGGAGCATCTCCCGTGTGAGGAAAGGCTGAGGGAGCTGGGGCTCTGGAGCTGGACAAGAGGAGACTGAGGGGGGGCTCATTCATGGGGATCAATATGGAAAGGGGCAGTGTCAGGAGGATGGAGCCAGGCTCTTCTGGGTGACCACCAGGGACAGGACAAGGGGCAATGGGTGCAAACTGGAACACGGGAGGTTCCACTGAAATATGAGAAGAAACTTGTTCCCGGTGAGGGTGGCAGAGCCTGGCCCAGGCTGCCCAGGGAGGTTGTGGAGTCTCCTTCTCTGCAGACATTCAAACCCGCCTGGACCCCTTCCTGTGGAACCTCAGCTGGGTGTTCCTGCTCCATGGGGGGATTGCACTGGATGAGCTTTCCAGGGCCCTTCCAACCCCTGACATTCTGGGATTCTGTGATTTCTATGATACTTGTAGTGAGTGAAATCCCGAGGCAGATATGTGTTGTATAGAGTGGGTGCAGCAAACCTGTTGCTTGAACCAAGAACGATTTGCTGGGTTCCACATTTCTGTGACACTTCACATTGGCAAGAATTTCTGGAAATCTTGGGAGTTATGAGCATCCTCCAGCAAACTGATAAATAAAATAGAAGTGGAAAATTAATCGTGCGTTACGTGTGGAGACACAGCTGGTAGCAGTGTTGGCACAGATGTTGGTGTCTATATGTTAGCAGAGGTATTGAATGTTGTATTTTTCAATAACTTACCTTTTCTCTCGTGCTTTTAAAACAAGTTTTAAAGACAAGCTTCGATTTTGAATCTCGATCCTATTTTTAATGTTCTATTACCGCCTGTCTTCTGTACTTTCTCCCCCAAATTCTGGTGGGTTTGTGCGAGATCTTTACCATTCTTACCAAATTACGTGCTCATTGTTCCTGAACTTCCATGTCGTTCAGCTAACAACATTTCGGAGTCGCTGGCGGAGTCTGCGGCCGCTTACACCAAAGCGACGGCGCGCAAGTGTCTGTTAGCCAAGGTCGAGGTGATCACGGGGGAGGAGGCTGAGAGCAACGTCTTACAGGTAAGAAACGGGTCAGGCCGAGGGGTGTCGAGTTGGTGGGGGTTTGTGGGTGTCCAGTGAACACACATCACCCCATTCCCTACAACTCAGCCGTCTGCGATATCTCTAATGTAGTTTCTTGGTTTAAACTGCAAATTTTGGCTATTATGGCAGAAATCTGGTTTCCTGTTGTAGCAGGAACCATAAGACAGTCCTCAGTAATTAGTCTTGCGGTACTCGGTTAAATTAGCCATGTTTCAGAAGGACATCAGGTTGTGATTTAAATCGCAATTAAAATCAGGAATCTGTTTGACATTGTAGTTACTTATTAACTTAAACACACTTAGTGACTTCAATATGTCCTTAAGAAAAACATACAGGGTTTTCATGTAAAACTAAGTGGTGTATTATGTATATATATATTTTTCTTCCTGTCTTTATCCTCCAATTTTAGTTTTTCTTCATATTTTTTAAGTTTCTCCGCACCTGAACTGCATTAATTTTTAAGGGTCGCTCTTTGTTCTTGCAGACGCAAGGTGCGCTGTGTCAGTAACTAACACATATCAGTTATTATCAGTATTATAACGCAAAATAATCATCTATAACACTTATCTTCTTGGATTTCTTTACCGGACTGAAAGATCTTTAAATAGTTGTTCTGGTCCTTCCCTGTTTCTGTGTAATTCAGAAACTCGTGGATACTGCTTATAATGAAGAGCTGAGTCCTGTTTCCCTTCCAAACCCACAACTTTTAGCGGTTATATATTTAATAGAGGACTGATTTGCATTAATGTGGTAACTTAACAGACCTCTCTCCTCATTTCTGTTCTTTCCTCTCTGCAATTTAATGCACTGGAATCCCCAATGGGACGTGTTCAGACAGACCTGTGTTAATGCTGCAGAAGTTGATTTATCCAGAGCTGGGTGTTGTGTGGTGGAGAACGTGAGAGAAACAGAGGGCAGGAACATGGAAATATTGAATATATTCTCTGCCTGGTTTGTAGGATGAAACCCCAGCGGTGACAATGGGGTTGGAAAGTAGAGATGGTGGGCAGGGTGATAAAAAGGGAAATGTCATGGGAAGCAAGAACAGTCCCACCATTAGAGAATACAAAACTGGGACTTTTCCAACCAATGATCCAATAAGGCAGGAAAATTCCTCGTGTTTATTCACAGTGTGGGTCAGGCTTTGAATTGATAACGAGCTAACACGTTAATTCATCCTTTCTGCCTTAATACAGCAAGAATTTTGCTTTGTTCCCATTGTGCAACAAATACCACCTTCAGTGGTGCAAAGTGCAACTAAGACTTAAAAGAATTGGTTTAAGACTATCAGTGACTCTTATCACAATGTTTCCTCCTGAAAGTTTGTACCTTATCTGAAAATTGTTCTTTGTTGATGAACACAGGTATTCTTTAAGAATATATAACTCTGTTAGGCAAACCTTCTCAAACCAGACAGTGTATTAATGACTACTTTGCTTTCCACAGATCTAACAGTTTAACATTCCAGTATGAAATCTGAATATTTTTAACCAGCTGTAGGTGATTAAGGATGCAATACATTATTCTTTCGATCAACCACCATGCTAGAGAGAGATTTTCCATTACAGATTCAGTGCAAGCTCTTTGTGTTCGATAAAAACTCTCAGTCGTGGGTGGAAAGAGGTCGGGGGCTCCTGCGGCTCAACGACATGGCCTCAACGGACGACGGGACGCTACAGTCTCGGCTGGGTAAGAGGAACCGGGGACGTGAGGCGCTGTCCTATCTCCAGCATCTCAACAGCAGTTTGGACCTTTCTCTTTAATTTATGACCATTTCCTCCAAAGAGAGTAGCATTTTAGATCCTCCTATTGTAGCAAATGTTCCAATGACTTCCCCTCCGCACCCCCATAAAAGCAAGCTGCAATTAGCAGCTGGCATATTTAATTAGAAATGTACAGCAATGTTCTTCAGGTCTGGGCTCTTTGCTCCTTGGGACAGATGTTTCTGTCTCTTTGAATAGTGCAGGATTGCTCAGACTGTCAGGAATGTGCATTAACCTGGGATTATCAGCTAAGATCCATATGTATTAACATATAAGACTTTAGACAAAATATCTTTAGACATGGCTGATTAACAGTCTGCATTCATCTCATTAATACTCGCAACAAGATTCCTGTTTTAAGGGCTTTCCCTTGATATTCGTTATAAAGAGACTTAAACATTCATGCAATGAAAAGCCATCTTGGCTGCTCTGAGCTTCCTGTTCTGCCTTTTCCCACCTAACTTGATGTTTTGTGTTGGCTTCAGTGATGAGGACTCAGGGGAGTCTCAGGTTAATCTTAAATACCAAGCTCTGGGCTCAGATGCAGATCGATAAAGCCAGTGAGAAGAGTATCCGGATCACCGCCATGGATACAGAGGACCAAGGAGTTAAAGTTTTTCTTATATCAGTGAGTACTGGGTTTTGGGTACATCTTAACCTTCTTCCCAAAATCAGCACTTGCTCGAACTGTAGTTGAGGTAACGTTCCCGTTCTTCCCCAAAGCCCATGGCCTTGGCAGACTTTGCTTTTCTGTAAAGCCTTAGTAGTTGTGAAGGAATTCCGTAAGAGGTTGTCCGAAGCATTGACTGTGGAGCCGTGGGATCTATTTCATGCCTATTGACACTATCGCTGTAGTGTAGGATTAATGCAAATCATTTTTTGATATCAAGGGAAATAGGCATTTCATAGATTCATATTTAATAGAATCATAGAGTCATAGAATCACTTCAGTTGGAAGAGACCCTCGGGATCATTGAGTCACACAGAATCACAGAATGGACTGGGTTGGAAAAGCCCTCAGAGCTCATCCAGTCCAAGCCTTGGTCCAACTCCAGTCCATTGACCAGATCATGGCACTAAGTGCCATGGCCAATCTCAGTTTCAAAACCTCCAGGGCCGGTGAGTCCAGCACCTCCCTGGGCAGCCATTCCAATGCTGACCACTCTCTCTGCACAGAATTGCTTTCTCATCTCCAGCCTCAATTTCCCCTGGCAGAGTTGAAGCCCATGGCCCCTTGTCCTATTGCTGAGTGCCTGGGAGAAGAGCCCAATCCCCCCTGGCTAGAACTGCCCTTCAGGTCGTTCTAGACAGTGCTGAGCTCAGCTCTAAGCCGCCTCTTCTCCAGACTGAACAAGCCCAGCTCCCTCAGCCTCTCCCCATAGGGCTTGTGTTCAAGTCCCTTCCCCAGTCTTGTTGCTCTTCTCTGGACCCGCTCCAGCACTTCAATCTCTTTCCTGAGCTGAGGGGCCCAGAACTGAACACAACACTCCAGGTGTGGCCTCCCCAGTGCAGAGCACAGGGGAAGGATCACTGCCCTTGTCCTGCTGACCACGCTGGTTTGGATACAGGACAGGACACCATTGGCCTTCTTGGCCACCTGGGCACACTGTTGGCTCCTGTTGAGCTTCCCATCCGTTAGTCCCCCCAGGTCCCTTTCTGCCTGACTGCTCTCCAGCCACTCTGTGCCAGCCTGGAGCGCTGCAGGGGTGGTTGTGGCCAAAGGGCAGGACCTGGTGCTTGGCCTTGTTGAACTTCATCCCATTGGAATCAGCCCATTTTTCCAGTCTATCCAGATCCCTCTGCAGAGCCCTCCTGCCTTCCAGCAGCTCCACACTCCCTCCCAACTTGGCGTCATCAGATCTTTTAAATTAAAGATCTTTTTAACATAAGCTTTGGGGAGGAATATCCTCTCACCATCAGAACTCAGCATCTCTAGCATCTTGCTGTGTAACCACAACCCACTCTGAGTTTGCAAAACCCTTTGTGAAATTCAGCATGCCTGGCGTTTATTATATACGCAGCATATTATTCCAGTGTAATTTCTTACACCTTTTTCTTGTTTCTGAACATTAAAAACCCCTCAGGCCAGCTCTAAGGACACGGGGCAGCTGTACGCTGCGTTGCACCATCGCATCTTGGCCTTGCGGAGTCGAGTGGAACAGGAGCAAGAGGTGAAGAACGTGGCGCCTGAGCCAGAGGTGACGCAGTCGAACGAGGAGGACAGCGACGACGACGTCCTCGCACCCACAGGAGCTGTTGGAAGCGGTAAGCGGGAAACACAACAGACTTTCCTCTTTTCCATACGGATTTCTCCGTCATTCTTTAAGGCAGGCTGTCCTCTCTGTGCTTATATGTTATAGATGTACTGGTGGCCTGTGGAGTAAGGCTCATTCATGTATTGTCTTTTTGAATGTGGCTGTTTCTTGCTTCTCCAGGCCCATAAAAAGGTGCTGCTTCCATCCAAGTGACATGTCACAGTTTAGCAGAGGTTTTCTGCGTTTCAGTTACTTCTAGTTTGATTTATGGGGTGGTCACGTTTCATTTTTGCCTTCAATACGGCCAAAGCTCACACGTAAAACCCGAGACGAGCGTCTTGGGCAGGCGGGATCAGGCTGCCCCTTGGGCAGAGTGGAAAAGCAGGAGGTTTGCAAAGGGAAAACAGCGTGATTAATTTCCTTGTAAATGAGGAGGCCGTGCTTTAAGAGAAACGTTAGTCTTCAGTTTGGGGCAGGCTTCCTTCTGCGCTCCTGGCCTGGGAGACATCTGTGCTTTTCTTTTCTGTGAGTTAGAACATCCACCATTGACAGGCACCAGTATCCATCCTCATCCACTGCTGGGGAAGACAGAGGAGGAATGGATCTGAACAAAAGCAGTGGGGGGGTTGAAGATGCTGGCAACTGAGCGTTTAGGCTCTGGGGTGCTGGTAGGATCCCAATCAGATTAGTCAAGAACAGGGGACAAAACTCAATCTGGAGAAGGAAGGTGTGGGGCAGGGGGAGCTCTACAGCTCTCATCTCGCCTTGAAATCCAAAATCTGAGACTCGTGTCGGCTTCTCGGGTGGGATCTGGGATTTGTAAGGCAAGAAACCAAAGAGGTTTGTTATGACAAAGCACTTTGTTTGTTTCAGGTCCCAATGAGGAGGGCGACGGGCAGAACGTGGGCAGCACATAGCAGATGTGAGCCGCTCTGCTTGCAAGGCTGCTATCGACACCATCTTGCAGGCGCCTCTGGATACCCAGGCCAGCTGTTATTTCAGGCAGTGTTGAAGGCTCCAGGACTTAAAAACTCTGCATCCCCGTTCTGTTTGTTTGGTTTTTTGGTCTGGATCAGTAGATTCCACACACACACACACACAAAAAAAAAAACAAAAGCAAAGCAGACTTGGAAACTACCTGAATGTGGTTTGGGACGTGAAAGCTCATCATATTGATGAGCCAAAAAAACAACAACAACAACGTAAAAAACCAAACATCTCCCCTCCTCCTTGTAATTGAAATGGCACATTACAGCTTGTCACGGCTTTTCATTGGGACCTTTTGACTGTTTCTTCAGTAGTTCGTGTCTTGCAGGCCTCCAGATAGAACTTTCCGGCACGGTTCCGACTCGAGTTCTGCTTTGTCACCCCTGCTCCCCCCCATGAGTTTGTCACCTGTAGGGACCGTGTCCTCACCAGTTCTGCGCTCACTGGCAGCCCCGCCGGGCTCTTTCTCTTTATGTTTGTTGGACTGCAGATGGGACAAGTGATGTTTTTACCATTTAACCCCGACACAGGTTGCGGACACCGTTGGTCCCTGAGTAGAGGGTTTGTAAACAGAAACAAAACATTGTGGTTCACCAGAAAATCTTCTTTAATTTTTTTTTAATGCGGTAATAAGAGACTTGAAGTCCGCAGGACGTTTTGCTGACTCCTTTTCTTTCTTCCCATGTCGTTATTATTATTTGGGGATTTATATTGTGGTGACATTTTTTATTTTAGTTTTTCAATAAGACGCTCTCGTGTGTTGAAAAAGTGGAACTATTGTTTTGTACTGTTCTTTTCTGTTACTATTTAAGGGAGAGCCAAGCCACTATATATAATAGATGTTATATACAATTTTTCTTAGGAAATGATATGTTTCTGTGGCTACAGCGAAGTGCAGGAGGCATACAGGTTACACCTTGAGCAAAGCGATGAGGAAACAGCTCTTAGCCCTTGGAAGAATAAAACAGGCTCATGTAATGAGCTCCGTCAGCCATGAAAACCAATCTGTGTAATAAAGCAGCTCTCAGTTAATGGCTTGATTCAACAAGCCATTGAAGCACTTGCCTGACTTAACCACGTGTGAATAATCTTCCCGAAGTCAATGCAACTATTCATGCTTCGAGTCGAGTGCGTTTTTAAATACCTTGCTGAATTAACGGCCTTAAATAGAGAATTAACTTCTAACCCTTCCTGTCCCTGTTCTGGTTCCTGAAGTCCTGCAGCATGAAGAAGAGGGTGGTATCGCCGGCTTTGAGTAGTCTGGGCTGAAGGATACTGTTGTATTACGTTCCACCAAAATAAAAGCAAGAATGTGTTTTCCTGTGTGTAATTCTGCCGAGCTCCTGGAGCCGTAACTCGCTCTTTGCTTTGGATGTGTCCCAATCGTTTGGGCCTTTTGTGTGGAAGCTGAGCTTTATTTTGGTATTAAAACACATGGGATATTCTTGTCCAGCAAAGCTGGAATTTCATAGTCACCGGGGAAGTGACCAGCTCACTGTCCCTATAAATTCCCCAAACTTCTATTCCCTTTATAAACAATTAGTGATGATTTTTCCCTTGCTTGCTCTTTCTCTGGTAGGTTAAGGAGATGTAAAATTCCCCATGTAAGAGAAAATTAAAGGGGAAGAAGCATTTAACGAAGCAAGAATTGAAAACGAAAACGCAGGTTGTAGCACAAAAGTAACTTTGAAACTCATCCTATAGCAAAACGGTCCTTATTACCTGTGTCTTAAGGAAACCCTTGTTTCGCTGGGAGTCACAAATGTGTTTTCAGCTGTTTGTTAATGCTGTTGGAGACCGAAGCCCATGGAGGGAACACGGAGTGCAAAGGGCTGGTGACCAGCGGTGCGTTGCTGGTTTCTCTGCTCATGCCTTTTTGCTTTGTAAAGTATTTTTCTCCTTAGAGTTCTGGGTTTTTTTTTTAACCATATACAAACCTATTGATGCCCCTTCTGATGCCGATGTAACATGTCCCTCAATACCCCCCGCAGTTGTTCCTGCATCACAAGGTCTGTATTTTCAAACAAGCGATCTGCGCTCTGCATCTTTTTATACTCAAGATTTCAACTGTTTTCAAACAACTTTGCAGCATAAAGGAAATTAAACAGGTGTTGCGGGTATCAGGGCCTATTTGTGGAGAAACAGGTTTTATTTCCCTGTCCCAAACTCTGTGCGGAGTCTCACTTGGAGGTGCTTGGCCTGGAATAAGAATGATGGTGTGCGAAGATTCAGGAGAATGGAGCGAGCGTGCTCGCTTTGGGGTTCAGTGCTGCTACACAGTCGCCCGAATGCAGAATCGTTCAGGCCGGATGTTAAAACAGC
Source organism: Patagioenas fasciata (assembly GCF_037038585.1). Classification (NCBI taxonomy): domain Eukaryota; kingdom Metazoa; phylum Chordata; class Aves; order Columbiformes; family Columbidae; genus Patagioenas; species Patagioenas fasciata. Next base: position 2,328,985 of record NC_092546.1, on the reverse strand, counting down.
ACTTTAATTTTTCTGGGGTAATGTTTTCTTACCTGTGAGGATCAGCACAAAGCATCCTGAGAATATCTGGTGATTATTTACCGATGCATATTTTAATTTCAGCTGGAAGTTTTGCGTTTCTAGCAAAGAGGGAAATCCCGGCGTGAAGCGGTGGCAGAACCGGCCGCGCGTCGAGCTCAGGCCAAAGCAAAACCCGCTCTGCTTAGGGAATAGTGAGAGCTGAAACCAGGTAATGCCCGTGTGTTTAGAGAGATTTATGTAAGGTTATCGTATCAAAATGTACATGGGATCTATATTAAAGCTGTTATCAGAGAACGAGCCGCCCGCGTGGTGTTTCCGCTGGGCTGTGGCTGTCGGGAGGTTCGTGATCCCTGGGTTTGTCATCTTGCAGCGTCTGTGCCACCCTCCCGCTGTCCCCGTGCTCTCAGCCCTGTTAACATATGGGTGTTCACAATCACTGTGTATCTTGTGCTGGCTGATGTGGACACAGCCCTGCAAGTTTTCCATACTGAAGAGTGTAATGAGTTGAGCACGTCTGATGGGGAAAATGTTGCAATAACGATGATGCTACTAAAAGCAGAAGTAAACTTATACATGCGATTTAAAATGAGATTATACCCACAGGAAATACAAACATTAAGGTAAGAAAATGAGGGAGTAGTTACAACATCTTCCTGTAATCCAGTTCCCGGTGCGTGATGCAGACAGGGCAGGGTACGGTCTAACTAAGCTGGACCTTAGCAGTCCGGCACCTAAGCCAGGCTGGGCAGCAGCCGAGGAATAAACCGCCCACCCCTGCAAGGACTCTGCCCCGGTTCCCACCCCGAGGTGTCGACCCCACCGCGCGGTGTCACCGTTTGATTGTTCGAACACGTCCCGTTCTGCAGTTCGGCCTTTTGTTCTCCCAGTGAGTGTAGAAAATGGTTTATTTCCTTTCTAGCAACATGTTACGTATTTGAAAACTTACCATGTTTCCCCGTAATCTTCTCTAGTTTTAGGAATTCCGATTATGATAATTGCCATAATTTGTCATGCAAGATTTCATTAAACTGACTTTTCACTGTGCGCTTCTCTCCCCTTGTTCTTTGGTCTCTCCGTGTGCTGAACTGAACTCGAATCCCTGGTGTGGGCAGCAGAAACATTCAGCCCAAATTTATAACAGCGTTTTAATGTTCTGGGGTAATGCTTTCTTACCTGTGAAGATCAACACCGAGCAACGGTGGTGCTAAGAGGGAATTGCTTAATTAGATTCATAAGTCAATCTTAATTCCTGTCTCCTAGGTTGTGGCAAAGAAATGCTCAACGAGAATTCCTGTAAATAAAGTCTCTCATTTACAGAGAGTATTTTCACTGCCTCCTTTAAGGGCTTAAGGGTTTACATCAAGAACCCTGGTGATTCTGTTGCAGAGGGGGCAGTGGCTGCGTTTCCTAAGGATGTCTGTGAATTAAATGTGGGGGGTGTTGTGGGTTCTGGCAGTGAAACCTGGGAGAGCAGAGTCCTGGTGCTGGGTTTGGTGTCCTGGTCCTGTTCCTGCTGCTGGTACCAGTTACCAGCACGGTCCCTGTGCTAATTGTACTATGGGAAATGCTTTTTATATTGACCAGAGAGGGGAGGACGGGGAAATGTTTGAACGTGACTTGCTGGGGGCGTTTCTGTCCTGATTTCTGAGAAAAGAAAAAGTTTCAGAGCTAGAAGGCAACTATTGCAGCTCGTGCTACCATGGCAAGTCATTCCTCATAGAACAGTTAGAGAAATAATAATCTGTTGGCTAATGGGTTCATAGCCACAGCCTATGGTTAACAGCACAATGTTTGGAGTCAAATGAGATGTTCTGTGAGTGATGTTACCCAGATTGAATTATATGTTGTTTTACATGGAACGTTCATGTTCATAGTAAGGTAGCGGTTACATCTTATGGTAACAGTTCTCTAATTTAATGCTTCAGGACATTTGGAAGGCTTGGGACAGGGACAGTCCTGTCCCAGCACACGTGGCTGTGGGACGAGCGGTGTTAACAGCCACTTCAAGCCCAGAATGCTCTTTGTTTGTTTCTTCGTGGTGTGGAGCCTTATCCTGCACCAGACTGAGTGGGGTTCGTGTGGCTGTATTGGGGAAGGAGCCTTTGCAGCGTGCGCTGCTCTGGGTGTTCTGGTCCTGCTGCCCCGAGCGGTCGCGCAGCCCTTGGATAGATGTGCCTGGAAAGGACTGAGCAGGAGGAATAAAGCTGCTGCTTTTAATTAACGTTTGAGTCCTCGATTGTTGTGTTTGGTTTTGCATTTGTCGGAAGAAGCACTTTTTTGGGGGTGTGGGAAGCAGTGAGTGCCCATCACCAATACACCCTGTGCCAGCTTGTTCCACAACTCGCTCCAGGGACTGGAGTCACTACAGGGGCTGGTAACAGTTATTTCTTAGAATCACTGAATTGCAGAATGGTTTGGGTTGAAGGGACCTCCCCAGTGCCCCCCCTGCCATGACAGGGACATCTTCACCAGCTCAGGTTGCTCAGAGCCCCGTCCAGCCTGGCCTGGGATGTCTCCAGGGATGGTTCAGCCACCACCTCTCTGGCCAACCTGGGCCAGGCTCTCACGACCCTCAGGCCAACAATTCCTTCCTCATGTCCAGCCTGAATCTCCCTCCTTTAGTTTAAAACTATTACTTCAATAATATTTACAAAGCATTTCCCATGGAGGGGTAAGAAGTAGAGAAGCGAAAAAGCTTGAGGTGTCAATCTGGTTCGGGACTGAGCAGCACAGCAGGGAGGTGTTGAATGGGGGGGAAGGAGGTAGAGGTGCCCCCAAGGTGTTTGGGAGCCCAGAGGCTTTCTCCAAAAGCCTTTATGGAGTGCTGGAGCCCACAGTTTCAGGGTTAGAACTGAGGAATAGCTGAGGTGGGAAGATCTTCCTGCTCAGAATTGGAGCGGGTTGCTCAGGGCTGTGTCTGGTTGAATTCTGTGTGCAAACTGAAGCGTGTCCAGCAAAGCCCCCAGGAATGGGGAGGGTTGAGGCACAGGGTGCAGGAGGGGAGATCAGCTGGAAAACAGACAGCACGGCCGGCACTACAGCGTTTATTATTGCTGAAGGGAAAAATGGAAGGGTGTACAGGAGCAGCCAGAGAATTAGAATAGAGGCCTTGAAAATGTATAAATAGACTTAGTTGCAATTGTAGAAGAAAAAAACCCAACACAACAGCAAAACAGAAGCCGAAACCAACAACCAACACTAACAAAACCCCGAACAAACCGCGTATGTTCTTCGGGTTCCTCGGAGTGCAGCCCCGAAAGCGCCTGCAGAGCCGCGGCGCGGGCGGCAGCTGGAAACACAAATCCAGGGACTTTCCCGAAGGGGTTTCCGGGGCCTCGGGCACCTCCCGCGGGGGCGGATCCGCCCGGGGACCCCGCGGTGCGGCACTGCCGGGGCTTTCAGCGGCAGCTCAGCCCTGGGAACCGCGATCGTTCAGCGCGAACCGGGGGCCTGTTCATGGCCGGAGGAGACCCCGGCCCCAGCTCCGGCACCGCCGGCCCCGCAGCCCCCGGTCCCCGCAACCCCCAGGCCCCGCAGGTCCCGGTCCCCGCAACCCCCGGTCCCCGCAGGTCCCAGTCCCCGCAGCCCCCGGTCCCCGCAACCCGCGGTCCCCACAGCCCCGGTCCCCGCAGCCCCGGATCCCCACAGCCCCCAGTCCCCGCAGCCCCAGGTCCCCACAACCCCGGTCCCCGCAGCACTCGATCCCCACAACCCCAGGTCTCCACAGCCCCGGTCTCCGCAGTTCCCGGTGCCCGAAAGTCCTGGTCTCCGCAGCCTCCGGTCCCCACAGCCCCGGTCCCGCAGCCCCCGGTCCCCACAGCCCCCGGTCCCCGCAACCCCAGGTCCCTACAGCTCCGGTCCGCACAGCCCCCGGTCCCGTAGACCCCGATCCCCGCAGCCACCGGTCCCCACAGCCCCCGATCCTAGCAACCCCCGGTCTCTCAGCCCATGGGCCCCTCCTCCCCGTCTCCGCAGGTCCCGGTCCCGCAGCACCCGGTCCCCCCAGTCCCGGTCCCGCCCGCCGCGCTGCCCGGGGCGGTGCTGCGGAGCGGGCGGGGCGGGAGCGGCCCGTCCTCTCGCGAGAGCGCGGCGGGCTCGGCCGTGCCCTTGCGGCGCCATGGCGGGGTACTGGGACGGCCCCGAGGGCGAGGACTGTCCCCGCCGCACCTGGCTCACCACCCGGCTCGGCGCCGCCGCGGGTGCGGGGCGGGGGCGCCGCGGCTGTGCGGGGCGGGAGGGCGGCAGCGAAGCGGGACCGGGGCGGTGCGGAGGAGAGCGCGGCGGGAGCCCGGGGCCCGGCTGCGCTGGCTGATGCCGCCCGGTGTGTTGCAGGCTTGGTGGGGACGGCGTACCGGATCATCCTGCTGCAGCCCGGCTCGGCACTGGCCGCCTTGCAGATGGCAGCGACAGACACGGTGACCATGGGTAAGGACCCGGCCGATCGGCCGCTCCCCCGGCACGGGCAGCCCCGGGGCGGCCCCCGGGCTCAGCCGCCACCGCCACCCTGACTTTGTGCTCCGAGCCGGTTATTGCCCTGCACCGCACCCCTCGCAGGCACACGGGGGTTTAAAGACGGACCAGACTCTGTTCAGTGGTGCCCAACGCCAGGGTGAGGGGCAGCGGGCACAGACTGGAACACAGGAGGCTCCATGTGAACATGAGCAGAAACTTGTTTGCTGGGAGGTGCCAGAGCCTGGCCCAGGCTGCCCAGAGCGGGTGTGGAGTCTCCTTCTCTGAGCCATTCAAACCCCCTGGACCCACCTGTGTGATCTGCTCTGGGACCCTGGTGAGCAGGTGGGGCTGGGGATCTGCAGAGCTCCTGAAACCCAGCCAGGCTGGGATGCTGTGGAGCCAGGAGCCAACATGCTAAAATGAATCAAAATCAGTACAGAGCTCTACAGTTGGTGTTTCCTTCAGCTGTATTTCCTCTAACAGGCTTCTTATTTATATGTCAAATCAGAATAATAGACCAGAACAGAAGTTATCAATGCTGGATGATACTTTCTGCTGGATAATGTAATGCCAGTGATCATATGGGGGGTGGCAAAAGAAACTCCTGGATTAATGCTTGAGGCAGAACTGCCGTGTCAGGCAGGCTGAAGGTGCGTCTGAGCCAGTCTCTGCCTCCCATGCTCTTGATTTAAAGCCTTATTCTTTAACATTTAAAGTGTAGGTGATGCATTTTTTGCAATCTAAAGTAAAAGGTATGTGCTGTCAATATGTGCAAAACAACTGGCTTCTGTGCAACAGTAGAGTGGAAGCAAACCTTTCTTACTCATACTTCATATATACAGGCATTGCATTGAAATCACAGCTGCTCAAGAGCAAACACAATGTTTTTGATGACAAAAAGAAAATGAATGTGGGTTTTTTTCCCATTGTGCCAAGGAGAAACCACAGAGTTGTCCTGAATCGTCTGTGATTTGCAAGGAAAGTGGCTGATGAAGAAGGGACCTGGGGGGGCTCCTGGTCAGACCCCAGGGCTGGAGCTCCCCCAGCCCCCTGGCAAATGCGTTTTTCTTCTCACCGAACTCACCTTGTTTCTCAGTCTCATTTCATTCCTTGTGCCTCCTCTGTCTCTCCGTGCTCCGAACCGGACGCCGGTTCACAGGCAGCCCAGATCTGCATTTTTGAGTTGTTCCACTCTAAAACAGGACCTGAAATCCGTAGTGAGTTGAGCCACAAAAGGGCATCATAATCTACCAGATAATGTATCCAGTTACAATTTTGATAAATCCCATAATCCTCAACCAGCGTATTGAACCCGCACCCGAGGAAGGTTTTATCCTGCCCGCTCGCAGGGGCCTCCTGCTTCCCCTCCAGGTTCCTTGGTCTGGAGCAGAGAAAGGGAAGCTGAAGTACACCCTTGTTCTGTGGGTTTTACTCCTTTCAGTTGATTTTACCATCAGCATAATTGTGTTTTCTGCAGAAAAACCACAGAGGTTTGTGTCAGGAGCTTCAGTTTACTGGTTTACCATAGGGATTGGGAATTTTTACGCTGCACGTTTCTGTTGTTCCCAAGAACGACGAATTGAAACCTGCAGGTGGTGCCCGGTAGTGAGTTCCACGCGTCACGATCAAGAACTTGTGTTACAAACAGCGAAAATGTTTTAGTCTATGTTTTTGACAGAGCTATTTGCCGAACTTTGCGGTTACATCAATGTGGGGTGTGATGGCTTGAGGTCCGTAATTCAGCAGACAGGACGACTCTACTTTGTGGTTTCTTAATACGATTTGTGAAGTCAGGGACCAGCAGGAGCCCGATGGGACGTGGGTGGTGCTGAGTCTCATCAGCGCCCAGGGTACGAAGTCCCTGCCTCATCGCAGCCAGATCTTGCTTCATTTTCCGCTTGTCCCCCAGAGGACCGGTTGCGCGGCACCGCGCGTCTCAAGGTGTGCGCTGTGCCTGTGCAGCTCTCCTTGAGGGGCTGGGTTTGTGTTTTCCCTCGTTTGCAGCCACGCTGGGAGCCGTGTTCGGCGCCACGACCTGTCTGACCGCCCAGATCCGCGAGAAGCCGGACGACCCCTTGAACTATTTCATAGGAGGCTGCGCAACGGGAATGGTCTTGGGTGCAAGAGGTAAATGTGGATGGTGCCTGTAATGAAATGAGCCCTCTCTGGTTTTGGGAACATTTCTATTAGGGGAAAAACATAAGATAATCTTGATGTCAGGCTTATTTGGTAAAGATTCGTCTCAGCATCTGAATTCCATTTCATGCCAGTTTTGTTGATGCTGGGGTCTGCTAAAATAAATCCTGCTGCAGGTCTGGCAAGGCGGCAATAAACCACGGCAGACGCTGCGTTATCCCCTTTACCTCCCGCCAGCCCTTCCTTTGGGTTGGAAAGATGGTTGGAAAGATAAGAGGAAAGGAAGAGAGACTTAGACTTCAAGTTGGAGAGTTTTAAAGGGTTTTACTAATGCTACTAATAGAGAATATATACACAAAATATACAAAGCCAATCTGGAGTGCTGGCTGTGGAGCTGGCGTCACTGAGCAGCAGAGCCGGGTGTGCGGAGCCGGCGGCTCCAGCAGCTGCAGCTCAGGCCCCAGAAGTCATGGGCGGGACTGCACAGCAACCGGAACCTGGGTGCAGGGCCTGAGGCCTGTGGGTCACAGACAGACAGACAGACAGGGGCCTCTCCAGATGCCACGTATGGGCGAAGAGAGCGTGACCCTCGTGACCACCCTCTGATATAGGGGGTGTGACAATTATGGGATGGAATGCTTAGTTGGTCAGTTCTAGTCACCTGTTCCATCCCCTCCTCAAACACGCCCCTACAACGAAACGTGGGAAAACTTATCAGTCTTTCTTAGCTACCAGAGTAATAAATCTAAACACGAGCTTCTTCAGCATTCCCTTGGTCTCTGATCAGCACCGAGTGCAGCATCCTAGGAAAAATATACAGGCTAAAACTCAGAAAAGTACAGCCAGCTAAAGAACTGAGCTGAGAGAAAAATCACTAAAAGAGAGCTGGTCTTGTTTCTAACAAAACCAGGACAAGGTCACCAAGGGGAACATCCCACTGATGTACAGAATGAAACGGAGCTGGCCCAGCACTGCCGGTGACAACTGCCCCTTAGAACTTAGAACTGCAGGGTATGAAAAACCTAATTGTGGAAATCCATGTTTTCTTGGCAACAAACGTGGTTCATTTTACACGTCTGCCTTGTGGGTTCTCTGTGCACCCAGGGACAGGCTGGATCTTGCTGCTGTTGCTCCTGCGTTGTCTGTCAGGCCCGGTTGGCTCCTGCAGGTGCATCTGAATGCATCCTGTGGGCATTTAGATTCAGTGTGAAAGGTGTGAGGGTTTATTTAAGTTGTAATTGTGGTGAAATAGAATTTACCTTGACTTTTCCTAATCGCTGAGCTGACGAGAGTTCGAAGCAGTGATTGTTATTTTGTCACTGGAATAAGCGATTTAAGATCAGCTGTGTAAGGAGATGGGTTGTAGAAATTGATATTATGAATTGCAAGCTGAAAGCCCAAGAAAAAGTAATGTAAAAAAAGACACTTATTCTGATTTCTCTTGGCAAATGTTACTGATGGTCAAGGCAGTGAGAGTAGCTCATGGAAAGACTGCAGGGTGTGTTGAGATGTGGTGTTCCAGTGCCCGTACCCTGATAGACGTGCTGTGCTGTGTTCTCTGCAGCTCACAGTTACATGACGGGCTGCACGGCGTGTCTGGGCTTCGGAATCACGGCTGCGCTCATGAAGATCGGTAACAAGGAGGGCTGGAGGCTGACGGGCCCTCCCAAGCTGTGAATGGCGCCGTTGCTCCCGGCGAGCTGTCTGCAGTGCTGTACGTAACCAGGCGTTGTGTAATAAAGACAATGTCACATCAGCGGGTGTCACCGGAGTTTGGCGCCATCCAGCTCTTGGGGCTGAGATGCAGAAAGGTGGAGCTGTTGGAGGGGAAGCTTCGTCTGCTGCTCCTGCTGGGATTTCTTCTTCATGCGCGAGTCGCTTTGTCTCTGTGTCTCTGTACAGGGCACTTGAGGGGTGCATTTACTGGTTTTAATTTGGTTTTGTAGGAGTTCTTGATGTTTTGAGCGGGTCCTGCAGGATTTTCGGGCGAGGGTTGGGACTGCGCTGCACTGAGATCATCGGTGAAGGGCTTGGGGTCAAAACTTGTGAATCGGCACTTGGCTCCAGGTTGAGTTGAGGTAGTTGAGGTGGGAAAGAGGTGGAGGTGCCCCCAAGGTGTTTGGGAGCCCGGGGACTTTCCCCAAAAGCCTTTAGGGAACTCTAGAGCCCACAGTTTCAGGGTTAGAACTGGGGAATAGTTGAGGTGGGAAGATCTTCCTGCTCAGAGTTGGAGCGGGTTGTTCAGGGCTGTGTCTGGTTGAATTTTGTGTGCAAACTGAAGCGTGTCCAGCAAAGCCACCAAGAATTACACAATCACAGAATCCCAGAATGTGAGGGGTTGAAGGGCCCTGGAAAGCTCATCCAGTGCAATCCCCCCATGGAGCAGGAACACCCAGCTGAGGTTCCGCAGGAAGGTGTCCAGGCGGGTTTGAATGTCTGCAGAGAAGGAGACTCCACAACCTCCCTGGGCAGCCTGGGCCAGGCTCTGACACCCTCACCCCGAACAAGTTTCTTCTCAAATTTAAGTGGAACCTCCTGTGTTCCAGTTTGCACCCATTGCCCCTTGTCCTGTCACTGGTTGTCACCCAGAAGAGCCTGGCTCCATCCTCCTGACACTGCCCCTTTCCATATTGATCCCCAGGAATGAGTCCCCCCTCAGTCTCCTCTTGTCCAGCTCCAGAGCCCCAGCTCCCTCAGCCTTTCCTCACACGGGAGATGCTCCACTCCCTCCAGCATCTTGGTGGCTGCGCTGGACTCTCTCCAGCAGTTCCCTGTCCTTCTGGAACTGAAGGGCCACAACTGGACACAATATTCCAGGTGTGGTCTCCCCAGGGCAGAGCAGAGGGGCAGGAGAACCTCTCTGACCTACTGACCACCCCCTTCTAACCCACCCCAGGTACCATTGGCTTCCTGGCCACAAGGGCCCAGTGCTGGCTCATGCTCACCCTGCTGTCCCCAGGACCCCCAGCTCCCTTTCCCCTACACTGCTCTCTAATAGGTCATTCCCCAACTTACACTGGAACCTGGGGTTGTTCCTGCCTGGGTGCAAGACTCAAGAATGTGGAGAGTTGAGGCACAGGGTGCAGGAGGAGACCTGAGGAGAACTGTGTTGTTCTTCCTGGAGAAAAGCACATCAAGGGCTGATCTAATACTTATTCTCACAACCGAATGGTTACAGAAATGGCAGGTTCAGGTGCACAATAAAGGATAAGAAGTAACAAGTTACAGAAAGGGAAGTTCTGACTAGATAGAAGGAAAAAAGTCACAGGGGAGGTTAAGTGCTGGAAAATTGACATGGGGAGGCTGTGAAATCATCTTGGGCCACAATTCAACCAGGCACATGAGAATATGAGACTAGAGGGACAGGCCATTTGGGGACAGGGATCCGAGTTAATGGGGAATATGGGCACTGGGGGAGGCGGGATGTGGGGCAGGAGAACACGTGTGAGGGGTGGGGACAGGAGACAAGGAGTTGGACTCAAGGACAGAGTGACATGGACACAGTCACAGCCGTGACTTGCTGGTGCTGCATGTGCTGGCTGGGGGCAGATGGGGGGAGTTATGGCTGGGCCAGGCTCCCCATGTGCTCCCTGGGGCTGGGGGACCCTACTCTTCATTCCGGGGGTCAGTGGGGCTGGGCTTCAGCTCAGGGGCACATGGGAGTGGTGGGGGTGTCAGTCCCATGGGGCTGGGGGAATGGGATGTTTCTTTCCCACCCAAGGGTTTTCGAGGGGACCCTGCTTCACCCTGTGCCAGAGCTGAGCAGGATTTAGGGGGTGTGATGGGCCAGAGCCCCCCAACAGGACCCGTCCAGGGTAACGTGGGTTTGCAGCCCTGCCTCTACCTTCCCCCGGCCTGTCCTCAGGGACCCGGGTGACCCCACCGCCCCGTCCTGCGGCTCCATGGCCTCGGACCTCCCTCTGCTGGGGCCTCTCCCAGCTCCCGGCTGCAGCCACGTGTCCCATCTGGGCTATAATTACCCGGACACATTCCTGGGGGGTCACAGGAGCTTCCCAGAGCGGCGGCAGGCGGTAAGGGGGGACGATTGCATGGCATGGCGTGCCACGCCGCGCGGCAGCGCAGGACACGGCTGCACCACGCTGGGCTGCAAAGCGCAGGGCTCAGCGAGGACACGCGACACCGTGCAGGCACAGCGAGCGACACGTGAGGCGTCGCTGGGGACGGGGCGGGGGGTGACGGTGCAGCGCACCGCGGTGTGACGCAGCGTGCCATGTGGGGATCGGCGCCGAGGACCGGGGCAACAGGGAGCACGGCCGATGTGCAGTGTCACATGCAACTTGCAGCGCGATGCATCGCAACATGCGACAGGCGGCACAAAGTGACACGTAACATGCAACAGGCAGCACAACGCAACACACAACATGCAACAGGCAGCACAGCACACGACAGGCTGCACACAGCTGCTGCCATGCACCAAATGTGTGGGACGGGTGCGTTAGCCTGGAGCTCTGCCGTGGGCCAGGGGTTTTGCCGCTATGGGAGGACCAGTAGTTTCAGCTGTGGGGCAATGGCTGGGGAAGGGCTTGGTGGCTCCTGCAACAGGATGGAGGGTTTGATCAGGGACAGTGGGCTGAGCTGTGGGGCTGTGGGGCTGCAGTGTTGACTGTGGGTCAGTAGCTTCATGGTGATGGTTCAGTGATAGGGCAGATGAGGGACATCGGACTCAGCTATGGGGCAGCAACGTGGCCCGTTGATCTCACCTACGGGGCTGCGGTTTTGCCAAGGGACTGTAGATTCAGTAATGGGGCAGTAGCAGAGCCTGGTGGCCTCAGCCGTGGGGTGGGGGTTTGGCGATGGATCCTGTGTTTTTGACTATGGGGCAGCGCCGGTAGCAGGACCCGTGTCCCCAGCCAGGACTCCTGCCGAGGCTCTGGCTGTGGGGGTGACACCCTGACCCCAGACCCCGTGTGTTCCCACAGACAAGATGTGGGTTGCAGAGGGACCGGCCCCAGCCCAGTGGACCCTGCGGGACGGGGCCCACGCGGGACAGTTCCTGACCACGGCCGACCAGCTCCGCACCGCGGGACAGCTGGTGGATGTGGCTGTGGGCCCGGAGGGTGACGTGGCCCATGCTGTGGTCCTGGCCTCCATCAGCTCCTTCTTCCTCCACTTCCTGGAGGGCAGGACCAGAGACCTGCGCCAGGAACCCCTGCCCCACGTCCCCCTGCCCCCCGGGGCCACGCTGCGGGGCTGGCGGGCCGTGCTCGCCTTCGCCTATGGGGGCACAGTGCCCCACGGCCAGGATCAGGAGGTGCAGGAGGCTGCCCAGGCCCTGGGGGCCCCTCGGGTGGTGGCTGCCTGTGGCCAGCGGCTGGAGAGCGACCCCCAGGACAGGGGTCCCGAGCCCTTGGAGGAGCAGTGGGAGACACTAAGAGCCATGGAGCGACTCCACGCCAGCGGCCTGGGCTGCGACCTGCAGCTCCGGGCAGGGGACGAGGTGATCCCAGGTGAGCCGGGGGTGGGGGTGCCCTGGGAGGGGATGGGGGATGCTGGGACAGCTGGGTCCCCTGGCAGGGACATTGGGGGCCAGAGCTGCAGGCGGGGATGGGGAGGTAGAGGTGAGGGGGTCCAGGACACCTGTGTTCTGGGGGCTATGGGGTACAAAGGGGACCCTGCTGCCTCCCCCACTCTTCTTCCTCCCCCCCAGTCCAGCGCCTGGCCCTGAGCTGCTCCTGTGACTTCTTCCGCGGTCTCTTCACTTGCCCCATGCGGGAGGCCACCCACGACCCCGCCGCCCCGCTGGCCACGGGGCTGTCCCCGGCCGAGCTGCGCCTCCTCCTCTCCTTCGCCTACACAGGGGCCGTGGCCGGGCCCTGGTCCGCGATCCTGGAGGCAGCCGAGACTTCCCTGCACTACCAGGCCTGGGGGCTCCTCACCCTCTGCATGGATGTTTTCACCCATGGCCTGACCCCAGAAACTGTCCCGGATGTGTTGGCCTTCGCTGGGGCTTATGGGCTGGCCCAGGTGGGCCGTGTAGCAGAGGACTACATCTTGGCCACCTTCCCCAGCGTGATGGCCACACCAGCCTTTCTGGATCTTCCTGCACACCTTCTCATCCGCCTTCTCCGCTCCGATAGTCTCAATGTTCTCAATGAACTGGAGGCGTTGGAAGCAGCATCCCGGTGGCTTATGGCTAATGGAGATGACCAAGAAGATCTAGCCAAGGAAGTCCTGTCATCTGTTCGCTTTACCCTCATGTCTGGCCGGGAGCTGAAGAAGATCCCATCAGTGACTGCAGGGGTCGCTGACCCAAAGATTCTCCGTGAGCTTGTGATAGCAAGTTTGACCCCTGTGGCCCAGCTGCCATGCCGGGTGCGTTCCTTGCAAGAGGTGCTGGTGGTTTGTGGTGGAGACAAACTGACAAACAACCTGGCTGCCCGGAAGCCCAGCAGACACCTCTGGTTTGCTCACCGCTACCTCAGTGCTGTGGGGCTGGTGAAGCAGGTGGAGTGGCGGGCACTGGGGGACTTCCCTGATGGCCCACGCTTCCGCCATGCTGTGGCCGTGGTGGGCAACAGCCTCTACGTCCTGGGTGGAAAGCGCTACTACGGGGTTCATGACACCCTGGCCAGTGTCTACAGGTGAGAGCCACTGAGGACCTCGAGGTGCCATGTGGCACCAGGACACTGTGGGATCAGACGAGGTGTTGGTGGAGCTAGAGCTGCCCCACGGACCCAAGGTTGGTCAAGTGGCCCCAAGGCATTCTGGGGTTGGTTGGCTGTAGGACTGGACTGGAAGGCGCCCTCCCACCCTCGCATGTCACGGGCGTTTGGGTATAAGGCAGGGAGGCTCCTACCTGGAGATGCCTCAGGGCATTATGGGTTTGGTATTGCCCAGAAGAAGGGGATATGCCCATGCAAGGGGACCGTGTGGCCCCATGGCATTATGGGATTGGCTGGGATTGGCTGGTTGTAGGTGGGTTGTTGCCCTCAGCGGTGCCAACATCACCTCATGGCGTGGTAGATCACAAGTCGTCTCTTGCCCCTTCGCGTCTCTAACCCAGGTATCAGCCTATGGACGGTTCCTGGGAGCGCTTGGCCAGCATGACCTGTGGACGGAGCTACTTTGCTGCTGTGGCACTTGGGGAGGTCATCTATGCCCTGGGGGGCAGCTCGGGGGACCTCTACTGCACAGACACCGTGGAGTGCTATGACGTGGCCCAAGACACCTGGAGGTGAGACGGCACCTCTTGGACACCCACTTTCCCCTGCCCAGGCAGCCCCTTGCGTTGGCCAGTGGTGCCCATTGACTGGTCTTCGGGTCACTGAGCTGTCAATGGAGAATGGGCCAACGATGGCCTTTGGGAGAGGTCTACTGGGTGTTGAGCAGCTGTGTCCCTTGGGGGGTCATTGGGTATTGGCCAGTGATGGCCAGTGGGTGGTGAAGTTTTCAGCCAGTAGTATTCAGCCATCTGTCAAGGAGAAAAATAATTTAAACATCTTCCAGTTACGTTCATTGGGTGTTCTGTTGGGTGTTTGCCAATATTTTCCATTAAGGAGTCCACTATGTGTTGACCCAAGATGTCTTTTGTGGTCTACAAGGTGTTGAACAGTTATGGTCCTTGGGCATCCATTATGCTTTGGCTGATGCTGCCCACTGGGACTCACTGGGTGTTGGCCAGTGTTGACTACTGAGTGTTCAGCAGAGCCATGGCTTGCTGGGGAGCTTCTGAGTGGGCAATCCCCGTGGGGCAGCCCTGCTTAACCTGACCCTCACCCCTCCCTCTCTCCTTGCCCAGGCGGTGCTGGCCCCTGCCGATGGCTCTGTGCGGGCACGCGGCGTGTGCCCTGGATGGTGCGCTCTACGTGTCGGGGGGGTGTGACGAGGCGTCCCAGTGCCAGGCGGCCCTGCTGCGCTACGCCCCAGGTCGGCCTGCCATGGTTCTGGCCCCCATGAACGGCCAGCGAGCTGGGCACGTCATGGAGGAGGCGGGTGGGCATCTCTATGTGGCTGGAGGGCTTTGCCAACGGGATGGGCAGATGGGCTACAGGGACCAGCTGGCCTTTGAGGTTTACAGCCCCAAGCTGGACACCTGGGTTCTTCTCAGCCCCCTGCCCCAGGCCCATGTGGTTGGGGGTGCAGCTGTGCTGGGGGGAGAACTGCTGGTACTGGGAGGGTACAGTCATGAGACCTACCGGGACACGCACCTGATCCACGCCTACCAGCCGGGCAGCCGGCACTGGATCACCCGCGGCACCTTGCCCCACGCCTATACTGACCTCCAAGCTTGTGTCCTCACTGTACCTCCTGCCTTGCGTGGCCCCAACTGCCTTGAAGACACCTCCAGATCACATGACACCCCCAATAATACTTAGGGCAGCTTAAAAGCTCTGCACCCCGTACTGAGATCCCCAGGTAGCATCTATGGGCACCTCTATGGGACAAAATTGCTTCCAGATCTCTTCCCCAGAGTGGGTTCCTCCTGTGGTTTCTGGCAATCCCCCACCCCCAGGGTATGTTCCCTAGACCATGGGGACCCCATGGGACACTGGCACTCCCCACACTGCAGCCCTGTGCCTCCAGGAATACTCACTGCCCTGCCCTGACCCCATCACTGGGGGCTGGGGATCCCCAATTCACCCCCACACTTGGGTTGAATAAAAGTGGCTCCTGAACTGCCCATCTGGGTCCTGTTGTTTCTGCTGGGGAGCCCAGACATCCAAGTGCTTCTTGCGAGTAACAGGAGGAGAGCAGGAGACCAAGTTTGCAAGTGTCTGTGATGGGTGGTGGTGGGGACCAGGACTGCCTTGATTCCTGGGTCCCCTGGGGAGCGGTGGGTGGTGGGCACAGGGGCTCTGGGCACCTGTGTTCATTGGGTGTGTGTGTCTCAGGATTGAGAAGCATCTTGAGATGCACTTGGGATGCTGAGGGAGTAGGAGAGTCCTGGAGTTGGCAGGGGTTTGGGGTAGGTGGCAGGGTAGATGTTGAGCATCAGGGGTTCCTGGGGGATTTGGGGTTCTTAGGTGGTTCTGGGAAGTCTTGGCTTCCTGGAGTCACTTGGGGTTCTTGTTTCATGGAGAGGGGGAGAATCCCAGGGAGGAACTGCAAGGAGAGGTGGAGGTAATGTGGATTCTGAGCAACACTGGAGTACCAGTGATACCTTTGGTGAGGGAAGTGAGGGTCCTGGGATGCATAGGGGAGGATTTCAAGTTCTCAGGGCCTCTCAGTTCCCAGCGCAGCCCTGTGTGGTACTCCACATTACCAGCATCCAGGTAGAGTATGATCCATTAACCACTAGTCCTGACCTTCACACCACTTCTTACCTGTCTGATTCTTCAGCCATTCCGAGCTTGGTGGCCTAAGTGCTGGAGCGAGTCCAGAGAAGAGCAACAAGACTGGGGAAGGGACTGGAACACAAGCCCTATGGGGAGAGGCTGAGGGAGCTGGGCTTGTTCAGTCTGGAGAAGAGGAGGCTTAGAGCTGAGCTCAGCACTCTCTAGAACGACCTGAAGGGCAGTTCTAGCCAGGGGGGATTGGGCTCTTCTCCCAGGCAGTCAGCAATAGGACAAGGGGGCAGGGGCTTCAACTCTGCCAGGGGAAATTGAGGCTGGAGATGAGAAAGCAATTCTGTGCAGAGAGAGTGGTCAGCATTGGAATGGCTGCCCAGGGAGGTGCTGGACTCACCGGCCCTGGAGGTTTTGAAACTGATATTGGCCATGGCACTTAGTGCCATGATCTGGTCAATGGACTGGAGTTGGACCAAAGCTTGGACTGGATGATCTCTGAGGTCTTCAACCCGGTCAATTCTATGATTCTATGATTCTAACTTGACTGCCATGAAATTGTGTTGGAAGTGTCAAAAGGAAGCCAAAGCTTCCTGAGAGGTGAGAGCTGATGCATGCTGCCCCATCGCAGAGCCTACGCACAAGAACTTGAGAAACAGCATACTTACAAACCAAGAAAAGGAATCGCTAATCACCAACATGCTGTACAAGACCAGAAGGGGTTAAAATTATCCCAAGATGTAGTAAAAGTATTTGGTTATAAAGGAAAAATCAAAGTAATAAAACCAGTTAAAACTGAAGTAATAGGGGTCTTTGGGGTCACTGGTGTCTCCCCAAGGTTGATGGTGTCTCCCCATGTGTCCCCAGGATGCTCCCAGAGTACCTGAGTTCTCTTGGGCTGTTGCAGTCATCACTAGAGTTGTTCAGAGGGATTCTGAGTCAAATCTGAGGCTCTGGGGCTGTTCCTGATGCCCCAGGAAAGAGAGTGAGTATGGTGGGATCAGAGGGCAGCACCAACACAGACAAATGCAGAGCTTGTGTGTCGCAAACACATTAGCACACACGAGCCTGACCAGCAGAGACACTCGCATAGGAGGGTGCTCCACCCAGCTGGGCAAGGACACGCACACAAACACTTCTGTGGTCCAAATAATTACTGTGGCAGAAGGCCTGCTGACCCGCAGGGGCTGCACGGTACATTTGGGATATTTAGAACTGGAACAGCATTTGCAGCTGCAAAAGTGATTCACATGATCCAGTTGCTGCATCTCTGCACCAGTGCTGAGACCTGCTGTTTCACCTCCGCCAATGACACCTCCTTCTCACACTTCCCAAAATGTTTGGGTACCTTCTCCATGGGCAGTCAAAAAGTTTAGCCAGCCCTGGGCATTTTGTCCTTGTCCCTTATGAGCCACACAGAATCATCTTGATTGGAAGACACCCTCAAGACCATCAAGTTCAACCATTACCCCAGCCCTGGCACTGACCCATGTCCCTGAGAACCTCATCTAAACACCTTTTAAATCCCCGCAGGGATGGTGACTCCAGCACTGCCCTGGGCAGCCTGTTCCAATGCCCCACAGCCTTTTGGGGAAGAAATTGTTCCCAAGATCCAACCTCAACCTTCCCTGGTGCAACTTGAGGCCGTTTCCTCTTGTCTTGGTGCTCGTTATTTGAGAGAAGAGTCAAATAATCTCCATGCTACAACCTCCTTTCAGATAGCTGTAGAGAACAATAAACCTCCTGCCCTCCGCTCTGATTTCCAGCCATCCCATGATATGTCAGAGGTATTGACACTTACGATGTTCTGAAGTTATTATGTGACAGTGCCTCATGCAGTGAGATGCTCTTCCCACGTGATTCAATCCCAAAAGGAAGGATCACATATTCGGGGCAAAAGTTAGGAAGTTGGATGTAAGTGGACTTTTCCTCTCTGTCTTCACTCTTCCAAGTCCTGAAGATAACTTTGTTATTCACCGTACCCTACCAGGACCATGGGAGGTCCAATGAAAAGAAACTAGCACTCACTTGACATTTAGGCAAAGAGAATATTTATTCTGTGATTAGTAACTGGGCACAGAGTTGGAAGCAAAGCGCAACTTTACGTGCATCATTCAGACAGAAGCAGTTTGGACACGGGGTACAAAGTGAGCTCTTTTTTCCCACACTCACCCCAAAACCAGGCAATGTCCACCCCAAACTATCACTGATCCATTCTTCTCCCCCTGCCAAGTGCCTAAGTATTAACAATGATTTCAGATCTAGAAACCTCAGAGTGCATGAGAGCAATACTAGAGGAAGGAGCTGGATGGCTTCCCCTGGGCAAGAAGATCTTTCCCCTGTAAAACACGGGGATGTGAAGCAGAGCCACGACCCTCTGTGTCTTTCTCTGAATTTACAGAAGCATTTACAAGGTGCTGCCAGCATATTTCACTCTGACATCACCGATGGCCTCGACACCCCTGTCCAGACTATAAGCAGAAGGGGTCCTGAGGGAGCTGAGGTTTGTGACCGAAGCCTTTGGAGGACTATGGTGGACCCACAGCTCCTTCGTAGTGCAGAAGGAGGAACCTGCAGGAGGACTGCACCGTACCCCCATGTCTTTAATCGTGCAGTAAGTGTAGGATGTAATGACCTCAGGGCACAACTCCACTTCCTTGATGGTACAGAACCTGTGGTGCTGGAGGGGGTTTTTGAAGCTGCTGAGATGCATCGCAGGGCTTCCTGCTGACTCCTTCCACCTCAGCAGCGGATCCCGCACCTCCTGGCTTTGCAGGGACTGGTGCCAGGAGGACCGTCCCACCAGACACATCCAAATCAACCAACCCACCAGAGCCAGCAGGGTCATGCCCAGCAGAACCAAGGAGGCCAGGTAGAGCACCCAGTGCAACAGGCAGCAGTGCCTCAGCACCCACTGCCCGCCCTGTGGACCCTCCGCACCCGCCCATGAGCGCAGGACAGGTAAGACTGGTGCTGGGATGGAACATGGACAGAGGGGGAGAGGTGCAGGTGGAGGGGAAGGGGAAGGCTGGGTGGTGTTCAGGGAAGCTGGTGGCATTGGGGCATGAGTGGAAAGCATAGTGGTGGAGACCACCGGTGTAGTCGATGTCAGGGGAGGAGATGAAGATCCAACAATGGAAGAGGTCTCTAGAGTGGCAGTAGAAGGTGCTGCCACGGAGGTGGTGAAAAATGCTCCAGTGGACCCCATGAGGGTGGTGTAAGTGTTGGTAGTGCTGGTGGCAAGCCTGGTTTGGGGATGGCTGCTGGTGCTGGGAGGTCTGGTGCTCACCGTGCTTGGTGGTGAGGTGGTGGAGACGAGGGTGGTGAGTCTGTGCGGGGTGCTGGTGGGAGCAGTGATGAGAATGGTGGCAGTGCTGGGGGTTGGTGTGGGTGTGATGGTGGGACTGGGTGGTGCAGGGGTGGTGGTACTGGGAGCTCTGGTGCTTGCAGGTGTAGGAGCTGAAGTGCTTGGGGCAAGGGTGGAGAGAGGTCGTGCAGTAGTGGGGGGAGGCCAGGTAGCAACATGGGGCAGGGTAGTGTGCTCTGTGGGGGTGGGTGGATGTGGTGGGGAGGTGACAGCAGCAGTTTTCTCCATAGTTTCTTCCCCATCATCATATTCATACTCTTCCTCATCCGCATCCCCCACATTGCCGCAGTTGGGCTTGAAGCGGATAACAGGCTTGCGCTGGTGCTCGGGGGGGCTGTGGCACAGCACCTTCTCAGGGGCAAGCTCTACCTTTGTCTTCTCCAGGCCCCGCTCTGGCTGATAGACACTGCCCTCGTTCTCCCTGATCCAGTCCCGCAGGTAGCGCAGGTCACAGTCGCAGTGCCAGGGGTTCTCCGTGAGGAAGACATAGGCGAAGAGGTGCCCCTCGGGAAAAAAGTCGGTGGGCAGGGTCCGCAGGTGGTTTCCTGACAGCCAGAGGGTCTCCAGCCTTTGCAGATCTTGCAGCAGCTCCCTGGGGAGCTCCTCCAGGAGGTTGTCCGAGAGGTCCAAGTCCTTGAGCTTCCTCAGCCCCGCAAAGGCCTCCAGGGGCAGCGTCCGCAGCTGGTTCCCTCGCAGGTCCAGGTCCTGCAGCTGCGGCACAATGCGGAAAGCGCCCGGGGCCAGCGCAGCCAGGCTGTTGTGGGCCACGGCCAGGCGGGTGAGGGCGGGCAGGCCTTGCAGGGCAGGCAGGGCGCCCAGCGCGTTGTGGGACAGGATCAGCTCCCGCAGGGACGGCAGCAGGGGCCCGGTGTACAGAGCCGCCAGCCCGTTGTCAGACAGGTCGAGGTCCTGCAGCTGGGTGAGGGGCAGGAAGGCGGCGGTGGAGAGGGACACAAGGTTGTTGGCATTGAGCAGCAGGATGCCTGTGTCCGCAGGAAGGTCTGTGGGCACTGTGCTGAGAGCCTGCCCTGTGCAGTTCACCTCCAGGAGGTCCTTGACCTTGTTCATCTCCGATGAGCAGGGCAGGCCAGGGTCAGCAGCACGGGCTGGTGGCAGCAGGACCAGGGGGATGAGCAGGAGCAGGACAGGGACCCGCATGGCCTGCAGGGGAGAGCCGAGACGCATGGGCACAGGCAGGCATGCACCTACATGTCACCATTCTTCCCATGGAAGTACCATTCGCAACAATGCTGGCATCCCCTGTGAGACCCCTGGAAGCCCTCTGAGCCCCACAGCTCTGCCTTGGGAGGGTGGGAGCTATGAGTCCCACACCTAGTGCCAGCACCCACCCGTCATCTCGTCCTTGCAGGGCAGCAGGCTCAGCAAGGGGACACCATCTCTGCCCTTTTGCTCACCTCGTCCTCCTCTGTAGGAGGGAGAACCTGATTCACACGTCTCCTCACGGCAATGCCTCTGCTGCTGGGGTGGCATTGCCGTCCTCACCATTGCAGAAGCAGCAGGTTTGCAGTGTTTGTATCCCTGCAAACCCACATCCACCCCAGCCCAGAGAAGCCTTGTGCTGGAAGAGGTTCCCTGAATATGCCCTTACCCAAAGCTGAGCTCCCTGCTTGATTTAGGTTCACCAGCTAGGAGCATGAATCATCTGAAAAGAGCTTCCCATGCACAGATGTGCCTACCCCGAGTTCCCAGCCCCCGAGGGACGCCGCTTCCCTGGGACTCACCCGTGGACCCGCCAGCGTTTGCTGTCTGGCTGCTTTGCCTCCCCCCTGCCCGAGGACCTGGCACTGCTCTGGTGGCAGTGCTGGTGGCAATGATGGTGGCAGTGCCGGTGGCAGTCCTGGTGGCAGTGATGGCGGCAGGGCTGCCCAGGCCCTCTATCAGCACACACAGCTTCCTGAGCAGCCAAAGCCATCTCCTGTCCTTCAGCACAGCCCTCACTTGAACTGTGCTGCCACACCACGATCTCTTCGGAAAAGTCACCACCAGAGACCAGCTCTGCAATTTCTTGCTTCTGCCCAGCAAAGGAGGGAGGGTCACACCCAGGAGGAGCTCTCACATTCCCCCACACCCCAAGCCTCACCATTTTGCATCCCGGGAAAAGGGTTCCTTACACAGATGTCTGCCTTTTCCTTTGCTTCAAGGCAGCTGTTCCTCAGCACACTTGGGGCTTCAGTCCTTGAGGCACCTCAACCCAGGCACTGCAACCCAGCTGGTGCATCAGCAAAAAATGATTGCTACACATTACCTCAATTAGTTCTTTGAGGAGTAGACGAGGGATCTTTCTGCCTTGCCAGGAAAAGCAGGGATGGCTCTTCTGGAGAGCTGCGAGGCAGCTGTAACATTTGTGGGAGAAGCCGCAGCACAGACCAGGCAAGGAGATTAGGGGCAGAGGAAGTAGCTCGGTTTTGCAGTTCCTCCTGCTGTCTGTTCCTGCAGCCCAACTGGCTCCACTTCCCTGGTCCATGGGTCACTGCAGGGCTGGAGGGTCACCCAAAAGGGGAAATGCTACAGTGGAGGGGAAATATTGGTTTTCTACCAGGTTTCCACTCTGTGGATTATGGTGGGTCAACCCCAGCCACTAGGCAAGCACCCACCTAAACTCATACAGCAGGATGGGAGAAAAACTGGAAAAGGAAAAGTGAGAAAAAAGCCCTTGTTGGTCAAGATAAAGACAGTTTAATGAGTGAAGGAAATAGAGAGGGGAAAAAAAGAAAGTTATACAGAAGTATTCACTCACCACCTCCCACCAGCAGATCAATGCCCAGCCAGTCCTTGAGCAAAGGTACCTCAGAAAAATTTCTCCCCTACGCTGAGTTTTATTGCTGAACATGATGCTACGTGGTATGGAATGTCCCTCTGGTCCATTGGGTCAGCTGTCTTGCCGTGTCCTCTCCCAGCCCCTCTCTCACCCCAGCCCACTCGCTGCAGGGGTGTTTCAATTCAGCTTGTGGTAAGAGGGCTGAAGGCAGCAGCAGGGGCAGAACTTGGGGGGCTGTTTTTTGGCTCTGTATCAGCGATTTCCAACAAAAGCGGGAGCTAGGAAGGGAGAGAGCAAATGTAACCCCGATCTTCTCACAGGATCCTGGGAGATAAACCCACTTGTGATTTCCCGTCTTCCACAGCACTACTCTGACCCTCTCCCACACCTACTGCATCCCCACATCACAACCAGCTGCTCTTCCATGCCACGGCCTCACATTCAAAACCCACAGCCCTTATCATTGCATTTACCTCTTTGGCTCCCTTTTCCAGGTGGATGAATGCACAAGGAGATCTTGAACCTTCAAAAGGTCCTTCTCCTCACCTGCTTCACTCCTTGAAGGGGAAGGAGCAGAAGAGCCAAGCAGTCCACTGCAACAAGCCTTGCTGAAGGGGAAGGGAGCATAGGAAATGAGTGCACAGGTCAGGAGTCATCTGCAGGCACAGCCTTTCCATGGCTGGTTATCAGTGGTAAGGAGGGAAGGAGACATCCTGGGGCCTTGATATCC
Source organism: Patagioenas fasciata (assembly GCF_037038585.1). Taxonomy (NCBI): domain Eukaryota; kingdom Metazoa; phylum Chordata; class Aves; order Columbiformes; family Columbidae; genus Patagioenas; species Patagioenas fasciata. The sequence goes on along the minus strand of NC_092546.1, from coordinate 2,306,255 downwards.
AGGTTGGGAAAGGAAAAGAACAGGGAATGTGTCTCCTTGCTGAACCCTCTCCCCTCAGGTGAAGGCAAAAGGGAGATGAGGGTTATATCAGCTGTCCTGCCAGTGACAATGCTTTTACCCCGCATTTGCAGTCTGATCTTTCATTTCTGTCTTAGGTTCACCCTTCTGTCCAGCCCATCAGCTTCCTCTCCTGCTCCAGAGCCTGTTCCCACACCCTTGGGGTTGGTCTCCTATTAGGTTGTTGTCCCAACCTTGGTTTCATCCACAGATGGTTTTGAGTGGGTGTTTGGAGGGAACAAGGTGATCCCAGGCTGTTTCCCACTTCCTTTAGCACCTCACCAACACCGTACGGGACTCATGAGGTGGTGGTGCCCAAGTGTCACAGAAACATGCAACCACATGACCCCTGCTTGAGGAGCACAGTGCTCCTTCTCCAGTACAGAAAGAGGGGTCTGTATCTTCACCTTCCCACCCACCTTCTTTAGCCACACAAGTGTCTAACAAGTGTCTCTTCAGAGCCCTGGCAGCAGGAGCCATCCCCATGCTGCCTGTCCCTGCACACTTGTGACACTGGTCACAGGGGCTTTGCAGCACTCTGGCACTGGGTCCTCCACAAGCCCCTCAGCTGCTGCAGGCTCCACAACTGATTCGGAATCTGCTGCACTGCGTGGGCTTCTGCACGGCAAGGAAAAAAGCTGAGACATGACCACCAGCTCTGGGAGCATCACTCCTGGGAGCTGGACAAGCCTGGAGAGAAAAGCAGAAGCCCTAATGGCATCTCTGAGCTGTTCCCTTTGGGCTCCTCCATGGTGGGAGCTGCCCTGAGCTGAGCATGAACAGACCTACCCTGGCAAAAATGCAAGTGTATTCTCTTTCCGTTCTGAGAAGTCCATGAATCCAGCAGTGATGGTAAAGCCTTCCCTTGGGAAGGTCCTTGGTTGTGGGACATCGGTTGAATGGAGGATCTGCTGCAAAAGCGTGTCTGGCCTCAGAGGAAGAACATACTTGCGTTGCCCCCTTGCAGGAGGCAGTTTCCACTACAGCAAAGTAATCTGAAGTTGCCTCAAGATTAGATGCCTTTACCCATGTGAATTTTGGTTTCTCCAGCTTCATTTCAGCCCATATAGGACATTTTGAGTGTGGTCCAGGCTACTCAGAGTTATAAGGGGGAATCCACTTCCCAGTGTTGGGTGTCTCCAGGAAACAGGTGAGCTCGTCACCTGGGCTTGTGCTGGGGACACTCACAGCCATGGACAGACCCACTGACATACGTGCCTTCATTGTCTCCTGTAGGATGCAGTGAACCATTTTCTCAAAAGTCCTTGACACTCCTCACAGGTTAAAAGGAGGTGGAGGCAACACCTTGGACACAGACATTTGGTGCAGACACACAGACAAAAAACACTGAAGTAACTTTATTCTGTACGTTTAGAAAGCGATCCCTGCTGCGGGAGTGTGTTCAGTGGGAGTGTGTTCAACTGGTAGAGAGCGGGGATGAAAGGCGACAGTCAGGAGTTGCAACTGCGGAAACTCTGTGCAAACACAGAGGGATAATTCTTCCCCTTGAGAGAAGTGCAGCACCAGCCAGAGGTCCAGAGACATAACGAGATCTCCACCCTTGGACATCCTACACAATTCAGCTGAACGAGGTTCAAAGACACCTCCGGCACTTGAGGGTAGCCCTGCTGGGAGCAGGTGGCTGCAACAGAAACCTCCACCACTTCCTTCCAACCTAAACCCTGCTGTGAGTGGGAACGGCCGAGGTCCCCTAGAAAACCTTGTCTTGCTCCCTCCCCTTCATCAAGGCCACACTTTGAGCTGTGTCCCAGAACCCAGCCAGAACCAAGGGTAGACTGGTTTCCCCTCAAATGATGTCTCTTGAAACGTGAAGATGGGAATGTTCTCATCAACACTGAAAAATGACACTCGCCTCTCTTCGTAACACAGTGAGACATGGATCCGCTTGGGATTCCGGATTTCAGAAAGGAAAGTGCGACCAGGAGATGTGAGAGCCTGGAAGCGACCTTCCCACTGCCCCACTGCCCAGAAACCCTCTTCTGGTTTCAATATAATCTCGCCCTTCCTTTTCACATCTTCTCTACACACCCCCACAGCCCATCCTCCTCCATCCACCACCTCCACCTCCCAGTAGCATCTCCCTGAGGTGAAACCTTCACGACCCAACACACAGCGCCATGGTTGAAATCTCTTGGGGTTGTCAGTGACCTCCAATGTCTTCTCTTCTCGTCTCACACTTTTGCAGTCATCAGACAGAACAAGGGAGCTCTGGGCTGTGTCTGAATCCAGAACCACCTTCACTGCAGGAGAGATGGAGTCAACACATCAGGGCAGAGCTCACCCCAGGAAAGAGCTTTGCTGGGGCTGCACAAGGAAGAGAAAGAGTGCAAGCGATAGCTGGCAGACTGTGGCACGGGAAGCTGCACAAGGTGACAATGTAAGTGCAAGGAGCAGAAAACGAAGCAGAGAGATGACATTGAGCAGAGAGGGAAGAGAAGACCAGCAGACCTCCAGAAGGAATCACACAGAATCACAGCATGTCAGGGGCTGGAAGGGCCCTGGAAAGCTCATCCAGTGCAATCCCCCCATGGAGCAGGAACACCCAGCTGAGGTTCCACAGGAAGGGGTCCAGGCGGGTTTGAATGTCTGCAGAGAAGGAGACTCCACAACCTCCCTGGGCAGCCTGGGCCAGGCTCTGCCACCCTCACCGGGAACAAGTTTCTTCTCAAATTTAAGCGGAACCTCCTGTGTTCCAGTTTAAACCCATTGCCCCTTGTCCTGTCACTGGTTGTCACGGAGCAGAGCCTGGCTCCATCCTCCTGACACTTACTCTTTACATATTGATAAACATTAATAGGGTTGCCCCTCAGTCTCCTCTTCTCCAAGCTAAAAAGACCCAGCTCCTCCAGACTGAAGAAGCCCCCATGTGTAAAGCGTGGCCAGCTCTGTGCACTGAGGACCAGGACTGTTCAGACTGGTCTGAAACTGGGACATGCACCAAATAAACAAGAGGTCAGAGTGTTACACGCCCTCCTGGACAGTGACGCCTGGCAGAAGCATCCCTGGTCCCACCAGCATCGCTGCGGCAGAGGAAATACCAGAAGGGAGACTAAAGCAGGAAAGATGATTCAGCACTCCCAAAAGACCAAACTTTACCTTTTTCCATGGGCACTGCATATCTTCGCCATACTTAAAAAAAAAAAAAAAATCAGAAAAAAAAAGTCACATTTGAGAGATAATCTGAACACACTTGTGCTGGATTAGCTCAAAATACTGAAAGGCCAGTGCAGTTGCACATTTTCAGAATTGTTGCTATATTTGTGAAAGTCATGTCACAGCACAGAGCTTCAAAACTGTCCTGACTATTTATGGGCTGTTTCTACTTTCTTTGAAAATCGGAATTATTTTCTTCTTAGTGTAAAAGTGTCACAGGGACTATCTTAAAAACTCATACAGAACAAATGAAAATAATGTTTCTGAAATGAGTTTGGAATTTGCTAACTTTTCCTTTCCTGAAGTAAAACCAAAGTCAGGGGAAGGTTTCAAAACCCTGGTGAGAAAATGTCCCACTGGAAAAGTCTCCCATGTAGGAAGGAGAATGGTACTCACCAAGTTCTTCAGCTTGCTTCTCTGAAAAAGAAGATAAATCAGCACAAATGGGTGTGGGATATTGATTGGGATAGAACCTCACCCATAACCACCTGCACAGGCAGGAGGGGGTTCTGCCAATGCTTGGCAAAACCATCCTCAATCACCTTTAATTGTCTGACCCAAATTCACTCTCTCCTTTCCTCACCACCCACTAAGCCCCACCTCCCCGACCTCCCAACCACATTTCGGTTCACTTTGCAATCTAACAGTGAAAAGGAAAAGCAGAAAAATACCACCCTCTACAGACTCTGTGAAAAATCCCTTGTAAGGAATAGGAGACTCACCGATTTCTGCATCACGGGCTCCTGAGCAACAAAGAGAAACACAAGTTACTCTTTGCAATCCCCCTCCCCAGGATCCCACCACACAGGGAGCAGAGGCTGTGATAAAGGGGGCAGATGTGCTGATTTACACTCTGGTTGCAAGGATGCTCGTGATTCCTGAGGGAGCTGGGCCTGTATTTATTTCACCCATCAACCTGTATTGGTACCAGTTTAGCAAAGAGCTTTCTTGACAATTCTATGAGCTGCAGGCAAACAAATATGCTATCTACATTTTTTTTTTTTTATTATAATTATATCTTGGTAAGCAAACAATCTACATTCTTAGAATTGAATTCTCAACAGCCTAGGCTTCTGTAAATCCTGGAAAACAATCATACTTTCAGTTCTATTTCACTACATTAAAAAGATGTGAATGTTAAAAGCATTGACAGCCACTCAGGGAAAAATCTTAATGACTGTTATGGGTAAATTCTCACATGATTAGGGTGTCAGGGTGGGAGAAGTAAAGTGTCTGCCAAAAGAAGAACATTTGGACAGAGTGAGAGGATGAATAACAAAGTCTGAATGTTTCATTTCACTGTGAAGACGGGGAGCGGGACTTACGCAGTGCTGCGTCTCGCCTCGCTGAAAAACAAAACCAGAACAGAGCATCACCACCAAAGCCCGTTCCTTTTTCACCGATACACTTGTTGGGGTGGGGAGGAGGCTGAAATGGCTCCTGGTGGAAAAGCTGCAGCCCAGGAGCTCCCCAAGGTCTTTCTGCTCACGACTTGTGGAGCTCTTGGCCACCCTGCCCTGAGCCACCTCGGGCAGAGTCCAGCCAGGGCTGCAGCTCCAGGGCAGCGGGGAAGGGGCAGGTTTGCATGGACCAGGGAGGAGCACGGGGTTGCACTTCTCCTTCAGGGCTACGGAACCATCCTGCCCCGGGGTTTTGGGAGAGGTTTTGTTAGTGCTGAGACACAGCTGAAGCCCTTGCCAAATGAAATGTTCTTCCCCAAAGCTTCTACCAGCTTTGGGAAGAACCTTGATAGCCCTTTGTAAAGCAAAATTCACTGTTGGTACAACAGCTGTTCATGCTTTTTTTGGTTTGGGAATGATTTTCCTTAAAATTACACCACCATTGCATAATTTCGTACACTGAGTTAACAATTTTATATAAACAGTAACCAAACAATTTACATCCAATTTACATCCTCAAGAATTCTCCCATTTGAGGGAATTCTTCAGTGTGTCTAGGAAATAAATGGTTAAGCTTACCTATTTGTTCCTCACGCTTTCCTGTGAAGGAAAGAAAGAAATGTAAATAACTGAGAACATTGTCCCTTCCAAAGAGCCCTGGTCAAGGCACAGAAGGAGTTACAGCCACCGGGGTCTGGCGGTGCTGCAGTGCCTGAGTAACCCAATGGCCCAGCTCCTTCCGCTAAGAAATAGAGGATTGCAGTGTCCTTTATTCCTCTGTATTATTTGTCTTTCACAAGGAGATGAGCCCTGCCAGGCCCCCAAATGTGCAAGGTTTTGGGGTTTCTTTTGCAGGGTCTGGCAAATCATTGCTCCATTTCTGTAAGAAGAATTCAGCCTGGGTGGGGCAAAGCCTGGCTCATGCTGCTTTAATATCCACATCCTTCTTGGCTATCTTTTTATTGGAAAAACAACTTTAATTTTCTTCCAAGAAAACAAATCCCTGAGTCTTTAAGCCCCTGGCACCACACGTGTGTCCCAGACACCGAGACAAGACTCTGGGACCATCCTGACATTTCCCAAACACACCCGTCCACCAAAACCAGAGGTGGCCAAACAGGACCAATCTCCCTACCAAAGCACCGCACCAGGACAGTACCTTTAATTTTAAATAGACAAACAGCAAAAATTAGGAGAACGACCACAGCAACTGAGATGATGCCCAGGGCAATTATCCAAGGATGGGCGTCATGGAAAAAGGGATCTGAAAAATAAAATCCACAAAGGGATTGGTTACTCCACAAGCAGCAATGGGAAATAGCTCATTTCTGTGTTATACAAGCGCATCCCAGGTCTGAATCTCATCAAGGGTGAGCATCACCTCCTGACTGTACTCCACAAAGGGACAAAATATCAGATTAAAAAAAAAACCTATGTTTGGGCACACTTGTCTGTGATTGATGATGTTTTGTCTGCATACATTGAGGGGGATTTTTTAAAGCAAAAATGGATTTCTAGACAAATTATTTCTAGGTAAATCATGTTTTTTTCTCCTGTGAGAAATAGAAAGCTGCAGGGTGCAGAAAACACTGGATGCACTGAACACGCAGCCTGACAAATGCACCCAAGATTTTCTGCCAGTGTCACGTCCCCAGTGCAGCCCCATGGGCAGCGATAATGGGGCGATACCCCTGTCCCCCCCTCACCTGAGATGTAAAATGCTGATCCCTGTTCTTGGCCATCCAGGACATTTTGGGCCCAGCAAGAGACGTTCTGCTTCGTGCCCCTGGTGAGGATGATGCTGCTTTCCACCGCAAAGAGGCTGCTCTGGTCCTGGGTGACGCTTTCCGAGAGGGACGGGAGATGCTGCCCGTGGGGATCTCGCCACAGCACCTGGGGCCGCGGGTACCAGCCGGCCGAGCGACAGGACACCCGGATCCCCCCGTCCTGGTACCGCTCCAGCGCAACAAGTGGGACAGAGCCACTGGCTGCGGGGACACAGACACCCCAGTGATCCCACGGGAACGGGGTGGCCTGGCTGTCCCTCTGCCTGACAAGGGATGGATGTGGACACAGACAAATCATCACCCGGGGTCAGGACATTTCATTTCAACAGGGCATGGACCTGCTGGAGAGGGACCAGAGGAGCCACAGGAATGATCCTGGAACAGCTCTGGTGGGGGACAGGCTGAGAGAGTTGGGATGTTCAGCTGGAGAAGAGAAGCTCCAGGGAGACCTTAGTGCGGCCCTTCAGTGAGCAAAAGAGTCTGATAAGAAAGATGGGACAGACTGTTGAGCAGGGCCTGTGGCGATAGTACAAGGGGTGATGCTTTTAACCTAGAGATGGGGTGATTCAGGCTGGACATGAGGAAGGAATTGTTGCCCTGAGGGTGGTGAGAGCCTGGCCCAGGTTGGCCAGAGAGGTGGTGGCTGAACCATCCCTGGAGACATCCCAGGCCAGGCTGGACGGGGCTCTGAGCAACCTGAGCTGGTGAAGATGTCCCTGTCATGGCAGGGGGGAACTGGGGAGCTGTGAATGTCCCTTCCAACCCAAAACTTTCTATGATTCTATGATTCTTGCAGTGTTTTTCACATAATAACTCCAAGATCTGCTCTGGAGGCCACTACTGCATCAAAAGAATCTGTGGTCCTGGATACTAAAATATAAAAGCACAAACCAGGACATTCTTACTATATTACTCTGTGCCAAATTTTTTCTTACACCCATTTATATGAGGAAAACAATCTCAAGAACACCTCTGAAGTGGGTAGCATAACTCACGAGTTCTTGACATTCACCTATTAAGCAATTTTACTTCTATGAGACATTCTTGGTATTTTCAACCATGGGACTTAATTAAACCCTATTTGCTAAGCACCCACCTGAAATTGCTGCTGGGGAGGACAGGGAAGAAGAGCTCTGGCTACAAGCAAGTAAATTAGAGGCGTCAGGAGCACAGACTACAAACCTGTCACCTGCAGCTCCACCACAGCCTGGTCATAGTCTGAGCCATTGACAACAAAGCAGGTGTAATTCCCTCTGTCAGACAGTTGGATGTCGAAAATTGTCAAGTTCACGCTGCCCTTGGCGAGTCCGTCCTTCCACAGCTCTGTGCGCCCTACATATTCCGGCATCTTGTCCCTGCTCTGGTCCCAGCCCCCCTTGTAGCGATGCACAAAGGGCAAGAGCTGCTCCCGAAACCAGGTCACCTCCATGTCTTGCGTGCTCTGCGCGGGGGAGAAGCGGCAGGGCAGCACCGCGTCCTCGCCCATGGCCACGATGACGGGGCCGGGGGGTCCCATCACTTTGAGCTGAGCTGGGAGAAAACCCCAAAGGAAGAAGAAATAACTGTGAGTTTGCTGTGGTGACCGAGGTCAGAAAACCGGCGGCTGCTGCTCCAGGTGATCCGTGTGCTGTGTGCCGTGTCATTGCATTGGAGCATCACCGTGCTGGGGGGATGAGCCACTGGGGTGCTGGAAGAGGGACCCCAATTGTGCAGCACATGATTCCCTGTCCTGCGCTGCCACCAAAGTTCTTCAGTTCTTTTTAAAGAAGATCTCTTTTAGCAGAATTTGTTCTTATGGGGGCAAGTGCCCCCTGTGCTGCTTGGCTGGGGTAAAAGCGGGATAAAGAAGGAAAGAAGTGACTGGAAGGTTTCTGGGTGGGCGAATGGAGAAAGGAGAGAATTTGAGTACAAATAAAACTCAAATATCCTCAGCTATTTGCACGTATTACAACAGAAATTCAAATCATCTCAGGTGCTCTGAGTATCTTTGGAAATTTAAAAAGAAAAGGCTTATTAATAAGCTGGCCACTCAACACACAGAGAAAGTAGTTTCTTGTTGAAGAAAAACAATAGGAAATCAACTTTCAAGACAACAGTTGTGTTGCATCCATTTGCCAGGATGGCTTCAGGTCGACCATCTAACAGAAAAAGAGCCCAGAATATGTTTTAAAACAGAGTTTGTTCAAGGCCTTTTCCTTTGCGCCAGTAGCCAGGAAGACACTGAGGCTGGAAGCAACACCCCAGGGATCAGCAAAACCAGAGGGACGCCTACCTGAGTGCAGCTCGTGAACCTGGAAAACCAAACCATAAACTGTAAAAACCAGCAGAGAGAAGCAGGAGTGGAAACTGGAGAGCATCATCTTCACTGGAGCACAACCTGGAGACACGGAAAGAGAGGGAAGGGCTGAAAGGGGGGAGAAACAAGGGAGGAGAATAAAAGGCAGAATTCACTTTTAAAGGGGTTTATTGCTGATTGCAACCCCTTTGTATAATGACTCGGGAAGAGCCTCAGATGCCGAAGGCAGAGTTTGATATTCCGTCACCAGCCTGACTTTGCTTGGTGCTTTACATACAAAGTATCCGACTGGTGTAAAAAGTTGCAAGAATTTCCCATGGGGAAACAAAGGACAAGCTGCAACATCTCCTCTAATTGCCTGACAAAGCGACAATCGTTTTAATACAGAACCCTTGCTTATGTTATCCAGACTTGGGAAAGTGATGGAAATGTGCAGGATGAGAAGGAGAAACCCAGACCAAATGCACGTGGAGCTGTTGCCACACACTCATCCTCTGGGACAAATTCAGGACTCGGTAGCACATCCCTGCCACCACACGGATGTCTCAGACCAGGGAAAGCAAAATAAGCAGAACATTAATTCAACACCCAGCCAGGATGGGACCTGGCCCTGCTCTGAACCCACTGTAACCTCTTATCACTCACTGACTCAGTCCTGGATTTGTTAACGAGCAGTGAAAACCACAATGAATTTCAGCAGATGGCAGAAAGCAATTTCAATCTGCAGCTTTGCAAGAGATGCCGCTTACCTGGAGGAACCGAGATCTCTCATGGGGCAGGAGCTGCTCGGCTGTCACCGGAGTGTCCGGGGTTCACCCATCTGATCTGTGCGTTTCCCTGTTAAAAACCCAGCAAAAATGTCACTCTGTGTCGCTGTCTCTCACTCATTTCCTTCTGAGCTGCCTCTGCTCAAAAATGAAAGCCACGAGAGTGATCTGGAGGGTTTTGGGCACTGCTTTTGCTCCAGAAGTCTTCTTCTGGCAGCGTCCACCTGCACTTCTCTGCCACAAGCACCTGGTGCAGCTGCGGATGGTACAGCAGCCTCCTCCCGGGGCTGCACGGGCTAGGGAGGGGTTGGATATTGGACTGGGGAGGGGCTGGATATTGGACTGGGGAGGGGCTGGATATTGGACTGAGGAGGTCATGGATATCGGGCTGCGGAGGGGATGGATATTGGACTGGGGAGGGGATGGATACTGGACTGGGGAGGGGCTGGATATTGGACTGAGGAGGTCATGGATATCGGGCTGGGGAGGGGATGGATATTGGCAGCAGTTTGCTCATCCCTGGGAGAAGCCCACGGTCAGCAGTGGGAAGGAGGTGACAGAGCTGGGGTTGAGGGAAGTAACTCAGGACTGAGGGAGGTGACGGAGCTGGGATTCGCACCCTGAGATGCAGCTGGTGTGGGATTGAAGTCCAGCTTAATTAAAAGCAATTCCCTCTCCTCAGCCAAGAGGCGAGACCATAGTCGATGGTTTGATGAGGGAAAGGTGCTGCCCTGGGATGTGTCACCCAGGCAGCTCCCCCAGGTTAGCAGACCTTGGGGGTCCAGCACCCTCCTGTCTCCAGCCGGGAGCCTGGGGCAGGCAGGAGGTGAGAGCATCTGCTGGGGAAAAGGGACCTGGCCTGGGATCTTTTAAAAAGGGAGAACAAGGAAGAGGGAGGTAATCAGTGAAGCATTCGGAGACACAGATTTGGCCAACAACTGATAGCAGAGATAATAATAAACCAACCTCATCACTTGCGCTAATCAGTGGGCTCTCACAAACCTGTGGGCAGCACTTCAGGGAGGGTGAGCCTGGCTTTTGCAATAATCAGGATGCAAAGCTGGGGGTCCCAGATACTTGGGGGTTCAGTTGAAGCATGAGAACAGTGAAAGGTTTGTGCAGGGGAAGCGAATCAGTGAGGACAAGGTGGGGGACAGGTAAAAATTGGTATAAGAGGGCCTGGTGCTGGGTGAAACAGAGCTGTTCAGAGCACTTGGGTGGCTGGAGAGTCGGAGTCTCCAGGGCCAGGAGGAAGAGGGTCTGGGGTGTGCACGGCTGTGCGGTGCCTGTGGATGGGGGTGTGAACGTTGTGTTTTTGCAGTGAGCACCAGGCTGGAGCATCTGGGAGTGGGGGATCCATGGGGGGCTCAGAGGGTCTGGGTTCTGGACAGGGGTACCAGGCATACACAGGGGCTGTGTCGCTGCTACAGGCATCTGCAAATGTGCACGTGAATCCAGAGTGTTCCACATGTGCTGAAACTAGTGACCTCCTGCCTCTGCCAGTCACGCAGGACCAGGGGACATGGCTGCTGCTGCCAGCCTGGGCACCCATAGGATGGCCCGTGCTCTGGGGCTGGTGTCCCCAGGTGACATCCCACCGGGCTGGAGGTGCACATGGTGCCACTGACCCAGGACGGCTCAGGGCACCCAGTGGTGCCGCAGGCTCTTATCACTCAGCTGCAGCTGGACGAAGCGGGGAGATGTGGCAGATCCCGTGATGCAAACAGGATGAGGGCACTGCAGGAAGTTGGGAGGGATGTCCCCAAATGAAGTGTCACATGAGGTCACGAACTCACGGCAGCTTCAGGGTGTGGGAGGGAATTGCCAGGACGAGGGGAGGTGGAAGCTCCCACAGTGTGGTACCCCAGAGAGGAGAAGGTGCTGCACTCCAGCTCTGCTCTCCAGACCATCCAGCCCCTCTGGGCTTTGATCTGCTCCCTCAAACCAGCTGGAAATGCTGTGCAAGCCCAGTCCAGCCAGGAGCCGATGAGCTGAGGGCAGTGGGGAGCACACAGGAGACCTCCAGACCATGTAAATCCTCCTTTCTAAAAGGAGGCTAAAAGGAGGTGGAGGCAATACCTTGGACACAGACATTTGGTGCAGACACACAGACAAATCCCACTGAAGTAACTTTATTCTGCACATTCAGAAAGAGATCCCTGCTGCGGGAGTGTGTTCAGTGGGAGTGTGTTCAACTGGTAGAGAGGGGGGATGAAAGGCGACAGTCAGGAGTTGCAACTGGGGAACTCTGTTCAAACACAAAGGGATAATTCTTCCCCTTGAGAGAAGTGCAGCACCAGCCAGAGGTCCAGAGACATAACGAGATCTCCACCCTTGGACATCCTACACAACTCAGTTGAACGAGGTTCAAAGACACCTCAGGCACTTGAGGGTAGCCCTGCTGGGAGCAGGTGGCTGCAACAGAAACCTCCACCACTTCCTTCCAACCTAAACCCTGCTGTGAGTGGGAACGGCCGAGGTCCCCTAGAAAACCTTGTCTTGCTCCCTCCCCTTCATCAAGGCCACACTTTGAGCTGTGTCCCAGAACCCAGCCAGAACCAAGGGTAGACTGGTTTCCCCTCAAATGATGTCTCTTGAAATGTGAAAATGGGCCTGTTCTCATCAACACTGAAAAATGACACTCGCCTCTCTTCGTAACACAGTGAGACATGGATCCGCTTGGGACTCTGGATTTCAGAAAGGAAAGTGCGATCAGGAGATGTGAGAGCCTGGAAGTGACCTTCCCACTGCCCCACTGCCCAGAAACCCTCCTCTGGATTAAACAGAGTCATGCCCTTCCTTTTCACATCTTCTCTACATATTCCCACAAGCCATTCTCTTCCATCCACCACCTCCACCTCCCAGTAGCATCTCCCTGAGGTGAAACCTTCACGACCCAACACACAGTGCCATGGTTGAAATCTCTTGGGGTTGTCAGTGACCTCCAATGTCTTCTCTTCTTGTCTCACACTTTTGCAGTCATCAGACAGAACAAGGGAGCGGTGGGCTGTGTCTGAATCCAGAACCACCTTCACTGCAGGAGAGATGGAGTCAACACATCAGGGCAGAGCTCACCCCAGGAAAGAGCTTTGCTGGGGCTGCACAAGGAAGAGAAAGAGTGCAAGCGATAGCTGGCAGACTGTGGCACGGGAAGCTGCACAAGGTGACAATGTTAGTGCAAGGAGCAGGAAACGAAGCAGAGAGATGACATTGAGCAGAGAGGGAAGAGAAGACCAGCAGACCTCCAGAAGGAATCACACAGAATCACAGCATGTCAGGGGTTGAAGGGACCTGGAAAGCTCATCCAGTGCAATCCCCCCATGGAGCAGGAACACCCAGCTGAGGTTCCACAGGAAGGTGTCCAGGCGGGTTTGAATGTCTGCAGAGAAGGAGACTCCACAACCTCCCTGGGCAGCCTGGGCCAGGCTCTGACACCCTCACCCGCAACAAGTTTCTTCTCAAATTTAAGCGGAACCTCCTGTGTTCCAGTTTAAACCCATTGCCCCTTGTCCTGTCACTGGTTGTCACGGAGCAGAGCCTGGCTCCATCCTCCTGACACTTACTCTTTACATATTGATAAACATTAACAGGGTTGCCCCTCAGTCTCCTCTTCTCCAAGCTAAAAAGACCCAGCTCCTCCAGACTGAAGAAGCCCCCATGTGTAAAGCGTGGCCAGCTCTGTGCACTGAGGACCAGGACTGTTCAGACTGGTCTGAAACTGGGACATGCACCAAATAAACAAGAGGTCAGAGTGTTACACGCCCTCCTGGACAGTGATGCCTGGCAGAAGCATCCCTGGTCCCACCATCATCGCTGCGGCAGAGGAAATACCAGAAGGGAGACTAAAGCAGGAAAGATGATTCAGCACTCCCAAAAGACCAAACTTTACCTTTTTCCATGGGCACTGCATATCTTCGCCATACTTAAAAAAAAAAAAAAAATCAGAAAAAAAAAATCACATTTGAGAGATAATCTGAACACACTTGTGCTGGATTAGCTCAAAATACTGAAAGGTCAGTGCAGTTGCACATTTTCAGAATTGTTGCTATATTTGTGAAAGTCATGTCACAGCACAGAGCTTCAAAACTGTCCTGACTATTTATGGGCTGTTTCTACTTTCTTTGAAAATCGGAATTATTTTCTTCTTAGTGTAAAAGTGTCACAGGGACTATCTTAAAAACTCATACAGAACAAATGAAAATAATGTTTCTGAAATGAGTTTGGAATTTGCTAACTTTTCCTTTCCTAAAGTAAAACCAAAGTCAGGGGAAGGTTTCAAAACCCTGGTGAGAAAATGTCCCACTGGAAAAGTCTCCCATGTAGGAAGGAGAATGGTACTCACCAAGTTCTTCAGCTTGCTTCTCTGAAAAAGAAGATAAATCAGCACAAATGGGTGTGGGATATTGATTGGGATAGAACCTCACCCATAACCACCTGCACAGGCAGGAGGGGGTTCTGCCAACGCTTGGCAAAACCATCCTCAATCACCTTTAATTGTCTGACCCAAATTCACTCTCTCCTTTCCCCACCCCCCACCAAGTCCCACCTCCCCAACCTCCCAACCACTTTTTGGTTCACTTTGCACTTTAACAGTGAAAAGGAAAAACAAAAACCCACCACCCTCTACAGACTCTGTGAAAAATCCCTTGTAAGGAATAGGAGACTCAAAGATTTCTGCATCACGGTCCCCTGAGCAACAAAGAGAAACACAAGTTACTCTTTGCAATCCCCCTCCCCAGGATCCCAACACACAGGGAGCAGAGGCTGTGATAAAGGGGGCAGATGTGCTGATTTACACTCTGGTTGCAAGGATGCTCCTGATTCCTGAGGGAGCTGGGCCTGTATTTATCTCCCCCTTCCACCTGTATTGATACCAATTTAACAAGACCTAACTTTTAATAGCCAAAGATCTTTCTTGGCAATTCTATGAGCTGCAAGCAAACAAATATGATCTCTTCATTTTTATTTTTTTTTTTTTAAATTTGAATTCTTGGTAAGCAAACAATATACGTTTTTAGAAGAGAATTCCCAACAGCCTAGGTTTCCCTAAAATAAAAAATTCAATAAGTTTTTCATACTATTTCATACTCAAAATAAATGAGAATGTTAAAAGCATTGACAGCCACTCAGAGAAAAGATCTTAATGACTTTTCAGGGTAAATTTTCACATTATTAGAGTGTCAGGGAGGGGGAAGTAAAGTGTCTGCCCAAAGAAGAACATTTGGACAGAGCGACAGGATGAATAACAAATTCTGAAAGTTTTCACAGCGGATTTCACTGTGAAGACGGGGAGCGGGACTTACGCAGTGCTGCGTCTCGCCTCGCTGAAAAACAAAAGCAGAACAGAGCATCACCACCAAAGCCCGTTCCTTTTTCACCGATACACTTGTTGGGGTGGGGAGGAGGCTGAAATGGCTCCTGGTGGAAAAGCTGCAGCCCAGGAGCTCCCCAAGGTCTTTCTGCTCACGACTTGTGGAGCTCTTGGCCACCCTGCCCGGAGCCACCTCGGGCAGAGTCCAGCCAGGGCTGCAGCTCCAGGGCAGCGGGGATGGGCCAGTGCAGTTCTACATTTTCAGAGCTGTTGCTGTATTTTTGAAAGTCATCTCACAGCACAGAGCTTCAACACTTCAGTGCGTAGCAACATGGAAGGACTCCCTCCTTTTCTCACAAATATGATCATACTGCCTGTCCTGGCTCAGATCTTTATTTACGGTCTGTTTGTACTTCCTTGGAAAAGTGAAAGAATTTTCTTCTTAGTATGGAACGATCACAGGGAGTATCTTAATAACACATAGAGAGCCATGGAAAATAATGTTTCTGAGGTGAGTTTGGTATTTGCTACCTTTTCCTTTCCAAAGAAGAAAACCAAAATCAGGGGAAAGGTGCAAAACCCAAGTGAGAAAATGTCCCTGTGGAAAAGTCTCCCACGTAGGAAGGAGAATGGTACTCACCAAGTTCTTCAGCTTGCTTCTCTGAAAAAGAAGATAAATCAGCTCAAGTGGGTTATGGGATATTGATTGGGATAGAACCTCACCCGTAACCACCTTCAGGGGCAGGAGGGGGTTCTGCCAATGCTTGGCAATGCAAAACCCTCTCCCACCACCAGCCTGGAGCTCTGCAGGTGCTGGTGCAGGTTGAGCTGCTCAGATCTGGGGCAGGAAAGGTCTCTGGGAGGTCCCTCGCCTACAAGGGGACCCGTTACCCAGCGTCTCCACCAAATCCCGGTGCCAGCAGTGAGGATGCACAGGGCACTCGCCCTGCCCGTGCCACCGCGGCGCTCACCCATCGCCAGCCCCACACACCATCCTCAACCACCGTTAACTGTCTGACTCAAATTCACTCTCTCCTTTCCCTGCCAACCACTTTTTGGTTCACTTTGCACTTTAACAGTGAAAAGGAAAAACAAAAACCCACCACCCTCTACAGACTCTGTGAAAATTCCCTTGTAAGGAATAGGAGACTCAAAGATTTCTGCATCACGATTCACTGAGCAACAAAGAGAAACACAAATTACTCTTTGCAATCCCTTTCCCCAGGATCCCAACATAAAGAACCACACAGGGGAGCAGAGGCTGTGATAAAGGGGGCAGATGTGCTGATTTACACTCTGGTTGCAAGGATGCTCGTGATTCTTGAGGGAGCTGGGCCTGTATTTGTCTCCCCCTTCCACCTGTATTGGTACGAGTTTAGCAAGAGCTCACTTTTAACAGCCAAAGAGCTTTCTTGGCAATTCCGTGAGCTGCAGGCAAACAAATACGCTCTCTACATATTTTTTTAATTGTAATTTCTTGGTAATCAAGAAATCTACATTCTTAGAACAGAATTCTCAACAATCTAGGTTTCTGTAAATCCTGGAAAAGAATCATACTTTCAGTTCTATTTCACTACATTAAAAAGATGTGAATGTTAAAAAGCAATGACAGCCACTCAGGGAAAAAACCCTAATGACTGTTATGGGTAAATTTTCACATGATTAGGCTGTCAGGAAGGGAGAAGTAAAGTGTCTGCCCAAAAGAAGAACATTAGGACAGAGTGACAGGATGAACAACAAAGTCTGAAAGTTTTCACAGAGGATTTCACTGTGAAGACGGGGAGCGGGACTTACGCAGTGCTGTGTCTCGCATCGCTGAAAAACAAAAGCAGAACAGAGCATCACCACCAAAACCCGTTCCTTTTTCACCGATACACTTGTTGGGGTGGGGAGGAGGCTGAAATGGCTCCTGGTGGAAAAGCTGCAGCCCAGGAGCTCCCCAAGGTCTTTCTGCTCACGATTTTTGGAACTCTTGGCCACCCTGCCCGGAGCCACCTCGGGCAGAGTCCAGCCAGGGCTGCAGCTCCAGGGCAGCGGGGATGGGCCAGTGCAGTTCTACATTTTCACAACTGTTGCTGTATTTTTGAAAGGCATTTCACAGCACAGAGCCTCAAAACTTCTATGTGTACCAACAGGGAAGGACTCCCTCCTTTTCTCACAAATATGATCATACTGCCTGTCCTGACTCAGATCTGTATTTACGGTCTGTTTGTACTTCCTTGGAAAAATGAAAGAATTATCTTCTTCGTATGGAAGGATCACAGTGAGTGTCTTAATAACACATACAGAACCAAGGAAAATAATGTTTCTGAAATCAGTTTGGTATTTGATACCTTTTCCGTTCCCAAAAGGAAAACTAAAGTCAGGGGAAAGGTGCAAAACCCAAGTGAGAAAATGGCCCAGTGGAAATGTCTCCCACCTAGGAAGGAGAATGGTACTCACCAAGTTCTTCAGCTTGCTTCTCTGAAAAAGAAGATAAATCAGCTCAAGTGGGTTGTGGCGTATTGATTGGGATAGAACCTCACCCGTAACCACCTTCAGGGGCAGGAGGGGGGTTCTGCCAATGCTTGGCAATGCAAAACCCTCTGCCACCACCAGCCTGGAGCTCTGCAGGTGCTGGTGCAGGTTGAGCTGCTCAGATCTGGGGCAGGAAAGGTCTCTGGGAGGTCCCTCGCCTACAAGGGGACCCGTTACCCAGCGTCTCCACCAAATCCCGGTGCCAGCAGTGAGGATGCACAGGGCACTCGCCCTGCCCGTGCCACCGCGGCGCTCACCCATCGCCAGCCCCACACACCATCCTCAACCACCGTTAACTGTCTGACTCAAATTCACTCTCTCCTTTCCCCACCAACCACTTTTTGATTGACTTTGCACTTTAACAGTGAAAAGGAAAAACAAAAACCCACCACCCTCTACAGACTCTGTGAAAAATCCCTTGTAAGGAATAGGAGACTCACCGGTTTCTGCATCACGGTCCCCTGAGCAACAAAGAGAAACACAAGTTACTCTTTGCAATCCCCCTCCCCAGGATCCCACCACACAGGGAGCAGAGGCTGTGATAAAGGGGGCAGATGTGCTGATTTACACTCTGGTTGCAAGGATGCTCGTGATTCCTGAGGGAGCTGGGCCTGTATTTATTTCCCCCTTCAACCTGTATTGGTACCAATTTAGCAAGAGCTCACTTTTAATAGCCAAAGATCTTTCTTGGCAATTCTATGAGCTGCAAGCAAACAAATATGCTCTCTAGATATTTTTTTTAATTATTATTTCTTGGTCAGCTAATAATCAGCATTCTTAGAATAGAATTCTCAACAGCCTGGGTTTCTGTAAATGTTGGAAAAAAATAATGTTTTCAGTTCTATTTCACTACATTAAAAAGATGTGAATGTTAAAAGCATTGACAGCCACTCAGGGAAAAAACCCTAATGACTTTTCAGGGTAAATTCTCACAAGATTAGTGTGTCAGAGAGGGGGAAGTAAAGTGTCTGCCAAAAGAAGAACATTAGGACAGAAAGAGAGGATGAATAACAAAGTCCGAAAGGTTTCAGAGAGGATTTCACTGTGAAGACGGGGAGCGGGACTTACGCAGTGCTGCTTCTCGCCTCGCTGAAAAACAAAACCAGAACAGAGCATCACCACCAAAGCCCGTTCCTTTTTCACCGATACACTTGTTGGGGTGGGGAGGAGGCTGAAATGGCTCCTGGTGGAAAAGCTGCAGCCCAGGAGCTCCCCAAGGTCTTTCTGCTCACGACTTCTGGAGCTCTTGGCCACCCTCCCCGGAGCCACCTCGGGCAGAGTCCAGCCAGGGCTGCAGCTCCAGGGCAGCGGGGAAGGGGCAGGTTTGCATGGACCAGGGAGGAGCACGGGGTTGCACTTCTCCTTCAGGGCTATGGAACCATCCTGCCCCAGGGTTTTGGGAGAGGTTTTGTTAGTGCTGAGACACAGCTGAAGCCCTTGCCAAATGAAATGTTCTTCCCCAGAGCTTCTACCAGCTTTGGGAAGAACCTTGCGTGCACTTTGAAAAGCAAAGTTCACTGCTGGTACAACAGCTGTTCATGCTTTTTTGGTTTGGGAATGATTTTTCTTGAAATTACACCACCATTGCATAATTTCATAGACTGAATTAATAATTTTATATAAACAGTAACCAAACAATTTACATCCAATTTACATCCACAAGAATTCTCCCATTTGAGGGAATTCTTCAGTGTGTCTAGGAAATAAATGGTAAATCTTACCTATTTTTTCCTCAAGTTTTCCTGTGAAGGAGAGAAAGAAATGTAAATAACTGAGAACATCGTCCCTTCCAAAGAGCCCTGGCCAAGGCACAGAAGGAGTTACAGCCACCAGGGTCTGGCGGTGCTGCAGTGCCTGAGCGACACACTGGCCCAGCTCCTTCTGCTAAGAAATAGAGGATTGCAGTGTCCTTTATTCCTCTGTATTATTTGTCTTTCCCAAGGAGATGAGCCCTGCCAGGCCCCCAAATGTGCAAGGTTTTGGGGTTTCTTTTGCAGGGTCTGGCAAATCTTTGCCCTGGGTGGGGCAAACTCCAGCTCATGCTACTTTAATATCCACATCCTTCTCTGCTATATTTTTCTTGGAAAAACAACCTTTATTTTCTTCTAAGAAAACAAATCCCTGAGTCTTTAAGCCCCTGGCACCACGTGTGTCCCAGACTATGAGACAAAACTCTGGGACCATCCTGACATTTCCCAAACGCACCCGTCCACCAAAACCAGAGGTGGCCAAACAGGACCAATCTCCCTCCCCAAACACCACACCACGACAGTACCTTTAATTTTAAATAGACAAACAGCAAAAATAAAGAGAATGACCACAGCAACCGAGATGATGCCCAGGGCAATTATCCAAGGATGGGCGTCATGGAAAAAGGGATCTGAAAAATAAAATCCACAAAGGGGTTTGGTCACTGCACAAGCAGCAATGGGAAATAGCTCATTTCTGTGTTATACAAGCGCATCCCAGGTCTGAATCTCATTGAGGGTGAGCATCACCTCCTGACTGTACTCCACAAAGGGACAAAATATCAGATTAAAAAAAACCCCCTATGTTTGGGCACACTTCTCTGTGATTGACAATGATTTTTCTGCATACATTTTGGGGGATTTTTTAAAGCAAAAATGGATTTCTAGACAAATTATTTCTAGTTAAATCATGTTTTCTTTTCCTGTGAGAAAAAGAAAGCTGCAGGGTGCAGAAAACACTGGATGCACTGAAAACAGAGTCTGACAAATGCACCCAAGATTTTCTGCCAGTGTCACGTCCCCATGCAGCCCCATGGGCAGCGATAAGGGGGCGACACCCCCGTCCCCCCCCTCACCTGAGATGTAAAATGCTGATCCCTGTTCTTGGCCATCCAGGACATTTTGGGCCCAGCAAGAGACGTTCTGCTTCGTGCCCCTGGTGAGGATGATGCTGCTTTCCACCGCAAAGAGGCTGCTCTGGTCCTGGGTGACGCTTTCCGAGAGGGACGGGAGATGCTGTCCGTGGGGATCTCGCCACAGCACCTGGGGCCGCGGGTACCAGCCGGCCGAGCGACAGGACACCCGGATCCCCCCGTCCTGGTACCGCTCCAGCGCGACGAGTGGGACAGAGCCGCTGGCTGCGGGGACACAGACACCCCAGTGATCCCACGGGAACGGGGTGGCCTGGCTGTCCCTCTGCCTGACAAGGGATGGACGTGGACACAGACAAATCATCACCCGGGGTCAGGACATTTCATTTCAACAGGGCATGGACCTGCTGGAGAGGGACCAGAGGAGCCACAGGAATGATCCGAGGCTGGAACAGCTCTGCCGGGGGACAGGCTGAGAGAGCTGGGGTGTTCAGCTGGAGAAGAGAAGCTCCAGAGAGATCATAGTGCAGCCTTGCAGTGCTTAAAAGGAGCTGATAAGAAAGATGGGGAGACACTTTTGAGCAGGGCCGGTTGTGACAGGACAAGGGGTGATGGTTTTAGCTAAAGGAGGGAGATTCAGGGTGGACATGAGGAAGGAATTGTTGCCCTGAGGGTGGTGAGAGCCTGGCCCAGGTTGGCCAGAGAGGTGGTGGCTGAACCATCCCTGGAGACATCCCAGGCCAGGCTGGACGGGGCTCTGAGCACCCTGAGCTGGTGAAGATGTCCCTGTCATGGCAGGGGGGGCACTGGGGGAGCTTTGGAGGTCCTTTCCAACCCAAACTGTTCTTTGATTCTATGAATCTTGGACTCTTTTTTACATAACTCCAAGATCTGCTCTGGAGGCTGCTACTGCATCAAAATAATCTAAAGTTCTGGATATTTGAATAAAAAAGTACCAACCAGTATGTTCTTGTTATATTACTCAATGCCAAATCTTTTCTTACATCCACTTATATGAAGAAAACAATGTCAAGAACACCTCTGAAATGGGTAGAGTATCTCACAAGTTCTTGACGGCCACTTGGTAAGTAATTTTAATTCTATGAGACATTCTTGGTATTTTCAACCATGGGACTTAATCAAACCCTATTTGCTAAGCACCCACCTGAAATTGCTGCTGGAGAGGACAGGGAAGAAGAGCTCTGGCTACAAGCAAGTAAATTAGAGTCAGCAGAGACACAGAAAACTGACCTGTCACCTGCAGCTCCACCACAGCCTCATCATAGTCTGAGCCACTGGCAACAAAGCAGGTGTAATTCCCTCTGTCAGACAGTTGGACGCGAAATATTTTCAAGTTCACGCTGCCCTTGGTGAGTCCGTCCTTCCACAGCTCTGTGCGCCCTACATATTCCAGCATCTGATTCCCGTTCTGGTCCTGGCCCCCCCTGTAGTGATGCACGAAGGTTGTGAGCTGCTCCCAAAACCAGGTCACCTCCATGTCTTGCGTGCTCTGCGCGGGGGAGAAGCGGCAGGGCAGCACCGCGTCCTCGCCCATGGCCACGATGACGGGGCCGGGGGGTCCCATCACTTTGAGCTGAGCTGGGAGAAAACCCCAAAGGAAGAAGAAATAACCGTGAGTTTGCTGTGGTGACCGAGGTCAGAAAACCAGCGGCTGCTGCTCCAGATGATCCGTGTGCTGTGTGCCGTGTCATTGCATTGGAGCATCACCGTGCTGGGGGGGTGAGCCACTGGGGTGCTGGGAGAGGGACCCCAGTTGTGCAGCACATGATTCCCTGTCCTGCGCTACCACCAAAGTTCTTCAGATCTTTTTAAAGAAGATCTCTTTTAGCAGAATTTGTTCTTATGGGGGCAAGTGCCCCCTGTGCTGCTCGGCTGGGGTAAAAGCGGGATAAAGAAGGAAAGAAGTGACTGGAAGGTTTCTGGGTGGTCGAATGGAGAAAGGAGAGAATTTGAGTACAAATAAAACTCAAATATCCTCAGCTGTTTGCACCTATTACAACAGAAATTCAAATCATCTCAGGTGCTCTGAGTATCTTTGGAAATTTAAAAAGAAAAGGCTTATTAATAAGCTGGCCACTCAACACACAGAGACAGTAGTTTCTTGTTGAAGAAAAACAAAAGGAAATCAACTTTCAAGACAACAGTTGTGTTGCATCCATTTGCCAGGGTGGCTTCAGGTCGACCATCTAACAGAAAAAGAGCCCAGAATATGTTTTAAAACAGAGTTTGTTCAAGGCCTTTTCCTTTGTGCCAGTAGCCAGGAAGACACTGAGGCTGGAAGCAACACCCCAGGGATCAGCAAAACCAGAGGGACACCTACCTGAGTGCAGCTCGTGAACCTGGAAAACCAAACCATAAACTGTAAAAACCAGCAGAGAGAAGCAGGAGTGGAAACTGGAGAGCATCATCTTCACTGGAGCACAACCTGGAGACACGGAAAGAGAGGGAAGGGCTGAAAGGGGGGAGAAACAAGGGAGGAGAATAAAAGGCAGAATTCACTTTTAAAGGGGTTTATTGCTGATTGCAGCCCCTTTGTATAATGACTCGGGAGGAGCCTCAGATGCCGAAGGCAGAGTTTGATATTCCGTCACCAGCCTGACTTTGCTTGGTGCTTTACATACAAAGTATCCGACTGGTGTAAAAAGTTGCAAGAATTTCCCATTGGGAAACAAAGGACAAGCTGCAACATCTCCTCTAATTGCCGGACAAAGCGACAATTGTTTTAATACAGAACCCTTGCTTATGTTATCCAGACTTGGGAAAGTGATGCAAATGTGCAGGATGAGAAGGAGAAACCCAGACCAAATGCACGTGGAGCTGTTGCCACACACTCATCCTCTGGGACAAATTCAGGACTCGGTAGCACATCCCCTGCCACCACACGGATGTCTCACACCAGGGAAAGCAAAATAAGCAGAACATTAATTCAACACCCAGCCAGGATGGGACCTGGCCCTGCTCTGAACCCACTGTAACCTCTTATCACTCACTGACTCAGTCCTGGATTTGTTAACGAGCAGTGAAAACCACAATGAATTTCAGCAGATGGCAGAAAGCAATTTCAATCTGCAGCTTTGCAAGAGATGCCGCTTACCTGGAGGAACCGAGATCTCTCATGGGGCAGGAGCTGCTCGGCTGTCACCGGAGTGTCCGGGGTTCACCCATCTGAGCTGTGCGTTTCCCTGTTAAAAACCCAGCAAAAATGTCACTCTGTGTCGCTGTCTCTCACTCATTTCCTTCTGAGCTGCCTCCACTCAAAAATGAAAGCCACGAGAGTGATCTGGAGGGTTTTGGGCACTGCTTTTGCTCCAGAAGTCTTCTTCTGGCAGCGTCCACCTGCACTTCCCTGCCACAAGCACCTGGTGCAGCTGCGGATGGTACAGCAGCCTCCTCCCGGGGCTGCACGGGCTAAGGAGGGGCTGGATATTGGACTGGGGAGGGGCTGGATATTGGACTGGGGAGGGGCTGGATATCGGACTGAGGAGGTCATGGATATCGGGCTGGGGAGGGGATGGATATCGGCAGCAGTTTGCTCATCCCTGGGAGAAGCCCACGGTCAGCAGTGGGAAGGAGGTGACAGAGCAGGGGTTGAGGGAGGTAACTCAGGACTGAGGGAGGTGACGGAGCTGGGATTCGCACCCTGAGACGTAGCTGGTGTGGGATTGAAGTCCAGCTTAATTAAAAGCAATTCCCTCTCCTCAGCCAAGAGGCAAGGCCATAGTCGATGGTTTGATGAGGGAAAGCTGCTGCCCTGGGATGTGTCACCCAGGCAGCTCCCCCAGGTTAGCAGACCTTGGGGGTCCAGCACCCTCCTGTCTCCAGCCGGGAGCCGGGGGCAGGCAGGAGGTGAGAGCACCTGCTGGGGTAAAGGGACCTGGCCTGGGATCTTTTAAAAAGGGAGAACAAGGAAGAGGGAGGCAATAAGTGAAGCATTCGGAGACACAGATTTGGCCAACAACTGATAGCAGAGATAATAATAAACCAACCTCATCACTTGCGCTAATCAGTGGGCTCTCACAAACCTGTGGGCAGCACTTCAGGGAGGGTGAGCCTGGCTTTTGCAATAATCAGGATGCAAAGCTGGGGGTCCCAGATACTTGGGGGTTCAGTGGAAGTATGAGAACAGTGAAAGGTTTGTGCAGGGGAAGCGAATCAGTGAGGACAAGGTGGGGGACAGGTAAAAATTGGTATAAGAGGGCCTGGTGCTGGGTGAAACAGAGCTGTTCAGAGCACTTGGGTGGCTGGAGAGTCGGAGTCTCCAGGGCCAGGAGGAAGAGGGTCTGGGGTGTGCACGGCTGTGCGGTGCCTGTGGATGGGGGTGTGAACGTTGTGTTTTTGCAGTGAGCATCAGGCTGGAGCATCTGGGAGTGGGGGATCCATGGGGGGCTCAGAGGGTCTGGGTTCTGGACAGGGGTACCAGGCATACACAGGGGCTGTGTCGCTGCTACAGGCATCTGCAAATGTGCACGTGAATCCAGAGTGTTCCACATGTGCTGAAACTAGTGACCTCCTGCCTCTGCCAGTCACGCAGGACCAGGGGACATGGCTGCTGCTGCCAGCCTGGGCACCCATAGGATGGCCCGTGCTCTGGGGCTGGTGTCCCCAGGTGACATCCCACCGGGCTGGAGGTGCACATGGTGCCACTGACCCAGGACGGCTCAGAGCACCCAGTGGTGCCGCAGGCTCTTATCACTCAGCTGCAGCTGGACGAAGCGGGGAGATGTGGCAGATCCCGTGATGCAAACAGGATGAGGGCACTGCAGGAAGTTGGGAGGGATGTCCCCAAATGAAGTGTCACATGAGGTCACGAACTCACGGCAGCTTCAGGGTGTGGGAGGGAATTGCCAGGACGAGGGGAGGTGGAAGCTCCCACAGTGTGGTACCCCAGAGAGGAGAAGGTGCTGCACTCCAGCTCTGCTCTCCAGACCATCCAGCCCCTCTGGGCTTTGATCTGCTCCCTCAAACCAGCTGGAAATGCTGTGCAAGCCCAGTCCAGCCAGGAGCCGATGAGCTGAGGGCAGTGGGGAGCACACAGGAGACCTCCAGACCATGTAAATCCTCCTTTCTAAAAGGAGGCTAAAAGGAGGTGGAGGCAATACCTTGGACACAGACATTTGGTGCAGACACACAGACAAATCCCACTGAAGTAACTTTATTCTGCACATTCAGAAAGAGATCCCTGCTGTGGGAGTGTGTTCAGTGGGAGTGTGTTCAACTGGTAGAGAGGGGGGATGAAAGGCGACAGTCAGGAGTTGCAACTGGGGAAACTCTGTTCAAACACAAAGGGATAATTCTTCCCCTTGAGAGAAGTGCAGCACCAGCCAGAGGTCCAGAGACATAACGAGATCTCCACCCTTGGACATCCTACACAACTCAGTTGAACGAAGTTCAGAGACACCTCAGGCACTTGAGGGTAGCCCTGCTGGGAGCAGGTGGCTGCAACAGAAACCTCCACCACTTCCTTCCAACCTAAACCCTGCTGTGAGTGGGAACGGCCGAGGTCCCCTAGAAAACCTTGTCTTGCTCCCTCCCCTTCATCAAGGCCACACTTTGAGCTGTGTCCCAGAACCCAGCCAGAACCAAGGGTAGACTGGTTTCCCCTCAAATGATGTCTCTTGAAATGTGAAAATGGGCCTGTTCTCATCAACACTGAAAAATGACACTCGCCTCTCTTCGTAACACAGTGAGACATGGATCCGCTTGGGACTCTGGATTTCAGAAAGGAAAGTGCGATCAGGAGATGTGAGAGCCTGGAAGTGACCTTCCCACTGCCCCACTGCCCAGAAACCCTCCTCTGGATTAAACAGAGTCATGCCCTTCCTTTTCACATCTTCTCTACATATTCCCACAAGCCATTCTCTTCCATCCACCACCTCCACCTCCCAGTAGCATCTCCCTGAGGTGAAACCTTCACGACCCAACACACAGTGCCATGGTTGAAATCTCTTGGGGTTGTCAGTGACCTCCAATGTCTTCTCTTCTTGTCTCACACTTTTGCAGTCATCAGACAGAACAAGGGAGCGGTGGGCTGTGTCTGAATCCAGAACCACCTTCACTGCAGGAGAGATGGAGTCAACACATCAGGGCAGAGCTCACCCCAGGAAAGAGCTTTGCTGGGGCTGCACAAGGAAGAGAAAGAGTGCAAGCGATAGCTGGCAGACTGTGGCACGGGAAGCTGCACAAGGTGACAATGTTAGTGCAAGGAGCAGGAAACGAAGCAGAGAGATGACATTGAGCAGAGAGGGAAGAGAAGACCAGCAGACCTCCAGAAGGAATCACACAGAATCACAGCATGTCAGGGGTTGAAGGGACCTGGAAATCTCATCCAGTGCAATCCCCCCATGGAGCAGGAACACCCAGCTGAGGTTCCACAGGAAGGTGTCCAGGCGGGTTTGAATGTCTGCAGAGAAGGAGACTCCACAACCTCCCTGGGCAGCCTGGGCCAGGCTCTGACACCCTCACCCACAACAAGTTTCTTCTCAAATTTAAGCGGAACCTCCTGTGTTCCAGTTTGAACCCATTGCCCCTTGTCCTGTCACTGGTTGTCACGGAGCAGAGCCTGGCTCCATCCTCCTGACACTTACTCTTTACATATTGATAAACATTAATAGGGTTGCCCCTCAGTCTCCTCTTCTCCAAGCTAAAAAGACCCAGCTCCTCCAGACTGAAGAAGCCCCCATGTGTAAAGCGTGGCCAGCTCTGTGCACTGAGGACCAGGACTGTTCAGACTGGTCTGAAACTGGGACATGCACCAAATAAACAAGAGGTCAGAGTGTTACACGCCCTCCTGGACAGTGATGCCTGGCAGAAGCATCCCTGGTCCCACCATCATCGCTGCGGCAGAGGAAATACCAGAAGGGAGACTAAAGCAGGGAAGATGATTCAGCACTCCCAAAAGACCAAACTTTACCTTTTTCCATGGGCACTGCATATCTTCGCCATACTTAAAAAAAAAAAAAAAAAATCAGAAAAAAAAAGTCACATTTGAGAGATAATCTGAACACACTTGTGCTGGATTAGCTCAAAATACTGAAAGGTCAGTGCAGTTGCACATTTTCAGAATTGTTGCTATATTTGTGAAAGTCATGTCACAGCACAGAGCTTCAAAACTGTCCTGACTATTTATGGGCTGTTTCTACTTTCTTTGAAAATCGGAATTATTTTCTTCTTAGTGTAAAAGTGTCACAGGGACTATCTTAAAAACTCATACAGAACAAATGAAAATAATGTTTCTGAAATGAGTTTGGAATTTGCTAACTTTTCCTTTCCTAAAGTAAAACCAAAGTCAGGTGAAGGTTTCAAAACCCTGG
The DNA here is from genome assembly GCF_037038585.1 of Patagioenas fasciata. Taxonomy (NCBI): domain Eukaryota; kingdom Metazoa; phylum Chordata; class Aves; order Columbiformes; family Columbidae; genus Patagioenas; species Patagioenas fasciata. The sequence continues at coordinate 2,278,776 of NC_092546.1, read as the reverse complement.
TGAGAAAATGTCCCACTGGAAAAGTCTCCCATGTAGGAAGGAGAATGGTACTCACCAAGTTCTTCAGCTTGCTTCTCTGAAAAAGAAGATAAATCAGCACAAATGGGTGTGGGATATTGATTGGGATAGAACCTCACCCATAACCACCTGCACAGGCAGGAGGGGGTTCTGCCAACGCTTGGCAAAACCATCCTCAATCACCTTTAATTGTCTGACCCAAATTCACTCTCTCCTTTCCCCACCCCCCACCAAGTCCCACCTCCCCAACCTCCCAACCACTTTTTGGTTCACTTTGCACTTTAACAGTGAAAAGGAAAAACAAAAACCCACCACCCTCTACAGACTCTGTGAAAAATCCCTTGTAAGGAATAGGAGACTCTCCGGTTTCTGCATCACGGTCCCCTGAGCAACAAAGAGAAACACAAGTTACTCTTTGCAATCCCCCTCCCCAGGATCCCACCACACAGGGAGCAGAGGCTGTGATAAAGGGGGCAGATGTGCTGATTTACACTCTGGTTGCAAGGATGCTCCTGATTCCTGAGGGAGCTGGGCCTGTATTTATCTCCCCCTTCCACCTGTATTGATACCAATTTAACAAGACCTAACTTTTAATAGCCAAAGAGCTTTCTTGGCAATTCTATGAGCTGCAAGCAAACAAATAAGATCTCTTCATTTTTATTTTTTTTTTTTAAATTTGAATTCTTGGTAAGCAAACAATATACGTTTTTAGAAGAGAATTCCCAACAGCCTAGGTTTCCCTAAAATAAAAAATTCAATAAGTTTTTCATACTATTTCATACTCAAAATAAATGAGAATGTTAAAAGCATTGACAGCCACTCAGAGAAAAGATCTTACTGACTTTTCAGGGTAAATTTTCACATTATTAGAGTGTCAGGGAGGGGGAAGTAAAGTGTCTGCCAAAAGAAGAACATTTGGACAGAGCGACAGGATGAATAACAAATTCTGAAAGTTTTCACAGCGGATTTCACTGTGAAGACGGGGAGCGGGACTTACGCAGTGCTGCGTCTCGCCTCGCTGAAAAACAAAAGCAGAACAGAGCATCACCACCAAAGCCCGTTCCTTTTTCACCGATACACTTGTTGGGGTGGGGAGGAGGCTGAAATGGCTCCTGGTGGAAAAGCTGCAGCCCAGGAGCTCCCCAAGGTCTTTCTGCTCACGACTTGTGGAGCTCTTGGCCACCCTGCCCGGAGCCACCTCGGGCAGAGTCCAGCCAGGGCTGCAGCTCCAGGGCAGCGGGGATGGGCCAGTGCAGTTCTACATTTTCAGAGCTGTTGCTGTATTTTTGAAAGTCATCTCACAGCACAGAGCTTCAACACTTCAGTGCGTAGCAACATGGAAGGACTCCCTCCTTTTCTCACAAATATGATCATACTGCCTGTCCTGACTCAGATCTGTATTTACGGTCTGTTTGTACTTCCTTGGAAAAGTGAAAGAATTTTCTTCTTAGTATGGAACGATCACAGGGAGTATCTTAATAACACATAGAGAGCCATGGAAAATAATGTTTCTGAGGTGAGTTTGGTATTTGCTACCTTTTCCTTTCCAAAGAAGAAAACCAAAATCAGGGGAAAGGTGCAAAACCCAAGTGAGAAAATGTCCCTGTGGAAAAGTCTCCCACGTAGGAAGGAGAATGGTACTCACCAAGTTCTTCAGCTTGCTTCTCTGAAAAAGAAGATAAATCAGCTCAAGTGGGTTATGGGATATTGATTGGGATAGAACCTCACCCGTAACCACCTTCAGGGGCAGGAGGGGGTTCTGCCAATGCTTGGCAATGCAAAACCCTCTCCCACCACCAGCCTGGAGCTCTGCAGGTGCTGGTGCAGGTTGAGCTGCTCAGATCTGGGGCAGGAAAAGGTCTCTGGGAGGTCCCTCGCCTACAAGGGGACCCGTTACCCAGCGTCTCCACCAAATCCCGGTGCCAGCAGTGAGGATGCACAGGGCACTCGCCCTGCCCGTGCCACCGCGGCGCTCACCCATCGCCAGCCCCACACACCATCCTCAACCACCGTTAACTGTCTGACTCAAATTCACTCTCTCCTTTCCCCACCAACCACTTTTTGGTTCACTTTGCACTTTAACAGTGAAAAGGAAAAACAAAAACCCACCACCCTCTACAGACTCTGCGAAAAATCGCTTGTAAGGAATAGGAGACTCACCGATTTCTGCATCACGGTCCCCTGAGCAACAAAGAGAAACACAAGTTACTCTTTGCAATCCCCCTCCCCAGGATCCCACCACACAGGGAGCAGAGGCTGTGATAAAGGGGGCAGATGTGCTGATTTACACTCTGGTTGCAAGGATGCTCGTGATTCCTGAGGGAGCTGGGCCTGCATTTATTTCACCCATCAACCTTTATTGGTACCAGTTTAGCAAGAGCTCACTTTTAATAGCCAAAGATCTTTCTTGGCAATTCTATGAGCTGCAAGCAAACAAATATGCTATCTACATATTTTTTTTAATTACTATTTCTTGGTCAGCTAATAATCAGCATTCTTAGAATAGAATTCTCAACAGCCTGGGTTTCTGTAAATGCTGGAAAAAAATAATGTTTTCAGTTCTATTTCACTACATTAAAAAGATGTGAATGTTAAAAGCATCGACAGCCACTCAGGGAAAAAACCCTAATGACTTTTCAGGGTAAATTCTCACAAGATTAGGGTGTCAGAGAGGGGGAAGTAAAGTGTCTGCCCAAAGAAGAACATTAGGACAGAGTGAGAGGATGAATAACAAAGTCCGAAAGGTTTCAGAGAGGATTTCACTGTGAAGACGGGGAGCGGGACTTACGCAGTGCTGCGTCTCGCCTCGCTGAAAAACAAAACCAGAACAGAGCATCACCACCAAAACCCGTTCCTTTTTCACCGATACAGTTGTTGGGGTGGGGAGGAGGCTGAAATGGCTCCTGGTGGAAAAGCTGCAGCCCAGGAGCTCCCCAAGGTCTTTCTGCTCACGACTTCTGGAGCTCTTGGCCACCCTCCCCGGAGCCACCTCGGGCAGAGTCCAGCCAGGGCTGCAGCTCCAGGGCAGCGGGGAAGGGGCAGGTTTGCATGGACCAGGGAGGAGCACGGGGTTGCACTTCTCCTTCAGGGCTACGGAACCATCCTGCCCCGGGGTTTTGGGAGAGGTTTTGTTAATGCTGAGACACAGCTGAAGCCCTTGCCAAATGAAATGTTCTTCCCCAGAGCTTCTACCAGCTTTGGGAAGAACCTTGCGTGCACTTTGAAAAGCAAAGTTCACTGCTGGTACAACAGCTGTTCGTGCTTTTTTGGTTTGGGAATGATTTTTCTTGAAATTACACCACCATTGCATAATTTCATAGACTGAATTAATAATTTTATATAAACAGTAACCAAACAATTTACATCCAATTTACATCCACAAGAATTCTCCCATTTGAGGGAATTCTTCAGTGTGTCTAGGAAATAAATGGTAAATCTTACCTATTTTTTCCTCAAGTTTTCCTATGAAGGAAAGAAAGAAATGTAAATAATTGAGAACATCGTCCCTTCCAAAGAGCCCTGGCCAAGGCACAGAAGGAGTTACAGCCACCAGGGTCTGGCGGTGCTGCAGTGCCTGAGCGACACACTGGCCCAGCTCCTTCTGCTAAGAAATAGAGGATTGCAGTGTCCTTTATTCCTCTGTATTATTTGTCTTTCACAAGGAGATGAGCCCTGCCAGGCCCCCAAATGTGCAAGGTTTTGGGGTTTCTTTTGCAGGGTCTGGCAAATCTTTGCCCTGGGTGGGGCAAACTCCGGCTCATGCTACTTTAATATCCACATCCTTCTCTGCTATATTTTTCTTGGAAAAACAACCTTTATTTTCTTCCAAGAAAACAAATCCCTGAGTCTTTAAGCCCCTGGCACCACGTGTGTCCCAGACAATGAGACAAAACTCTGGGACCATCCTGACATTTCCCAAACGCACCCGTCCACCAAAACCAGAGGTGGCCAAACAGGACCAATCTCCCTCCCCAAACACCACACCACGACAGTACCTTTAATTTTAAATAGACAAACAGCAAAAATAAAGAGAATGACCACAGCAACCGAGATGATGCCCAGGGCAATTATCCAAGGATGGGCGTCATGGAAAAAGGGATCTGAAAAATAAAATCCACAAAGGGGTTTGGTCACTGCACAAGCAGCAATGGGAAATAGCTCATTTCTGTGTTATACAAGCGCATCCCAGGTCTGAATCTCATTGAGGGTGAGCATCACCTCCTGACTGTACTCCACAAAGGGACAAAATATCAGATTAAAAAAAAACCCCTATGTTTGGGCACACTTCTCTGTGATTGACAATGATTTTTCTGCATACATTTTGGGGGATTTTTTAAAGCAAAAATGGATTTCTAGACAAATTATTTCTAGGTAAATCATGTTTTCTTTTCCTGTGAGAAAAAGAAAGCTGCAGGGTGCAGAAAACACTGGATGCACTGAAAACAGAGTCTGACAAATGCACCCAAGATTTTCTGCCAGTGTCACGTCCCCATGCAGCCCCATGGGCAGCGATAATGGGGCGACACCCCCGTCCCCCCCTCACCTGAGATGTAAAATGCTGATCCCCGTTCTTGGCCATCCAGGACATTTTGGGCCCAGCAAGAGACGTTCTGCTTCGTGCCCCTGGTGAGGATGATGCTGCTTTCCACCGCAAAGAGGCTGCTCTGGTCCTGGGTGACGCTTTCCGAGAGGGACGGGAGATGCTGCCCGTGGGGATCTCGCCACAGCACCTGGGGCCGCGGGTACCAGCCGGCCGAGCGACAGGACACCCGGATCCCCCCGTCCTGGTACCGCTCCAGCGCGACGAGTGGGACAGAGCCGCTGGCTGCGGGGACACAGACACCCCAGTGATCCCACGGGAACGGGGTGGCCTGGCTGTCCCTCTGCCTGACAAGGGATGGACGTGGACACAGACAAATCATCACCCAGGGTCAGGACATTTCATTCCAACAGGGCATGGACCTGCTGGAGAGGGACCAGAGGAGCCACAGGAATGATCCGAGGCTGGAACAGCTCTGCTGGGAGGACAGGCTGAGAGAGCTGGGGTGTTCAGCTGGAGAAGAGAAGCTCCAGAGAGATCATAGTGCAGCCTTGCAGTGCTTAAAAGGAGCTGATAAGAAAGATGGGGAGACACTTTTGAGCAGGGCCGGTTGTGACAGGACAAGGGGTGATGGTTTTAGCTAAAGGAGGGAGATTCAGGGTGGACATGAGGAAGGAATTGTTGCCCTGAGGGTGGTGAGAGCCTGGCCCAGGTTGGCCAGAGAGGTGGTGGATGAACCATCCCTGGAGACATCCCAGGCCAGGCTGGACGGGGCTCTGAGCAACCTGAGCTGGTGAAGATGTCCCTGTCATGGCAGGGGGGGCACTGGGGGAGCTTTGGAGGTCCTTTCCAACCCAAACTGCTCTTTGATTCTATGAATATTGGACTCTTTTTTACATAACTCCAAGATCTGCTCTGGAGGCTGCTACTGCATCAAAATAATCTAAAGTTCTGGATATTTGAATAAAAAAGTACCAACCAGTATGTTCTTGTTATATTACTCAATGCCAAATCTTTTCTTACATCCACTTATATGAAGAAAACAATGTCAAGAACACCTCTGAAATGGGTAGAGTATCTCACAAGTTCTTGACGGCCACTTGGTAAGCAATTTTAATTCTATGAGACATTCTTGGTATTTTCAACCATGGGACTTAATTAAACCCTATTTGCTAAGCACCCACCTGTAATTGCTGCTGGGGAGGACAGGGAAGAAGAGCTCTGGCTACAAGCAAGTAAATTAGAGTCAGCAGAGACACAGAAAACTGACCTGTCACCTGCAGCTCCACCACAGCCTCATCATAGTCTGAGCCACTGGCAACAAAGCAGGTGTAATTCCCTCTGTCAGACAGCTGGACGCGAAATATTTTCAAGTTCACGCTGCCCTTGGTGAGTCCGTCCTTCCACAGCTCTGTGCGCCCTACATATTCCAGCATCTGATTCCCGTTCTGGTCCTGGCCCCCCTTGTAGTGATGCACGAAGGTTGTGAGCTGCTCCCAAAACCAGGTCACCTCCATGTCTTGCGTGCTCTGCGTGGGGGAGAAGCGGCAGGGCAGCACCGCGTCCTCGCCCATGGCCACGATGACGGGGCCGGGGGGTCCCATCACTTTGAGCTGAGCTGGGAGAAAACCCCAAAGGAAGAAGAAATAACCGTGAGTTTGCTGTGGTGACCGAGGTCAGAAAACCGGCGGCTGCTGCTCCAGGTGATCCGTGTGCTGTGTGCCATGTCATTGCATTGGAGCATCACCGTGCTGGGGGGATGAGCCATTGGGGGGGCTGCGAGAGGGACCCCAATTGTGCAGCACATGATTCCCTGTCCTGCGCTACCACCAAAGTTCTTCAGATCTTTTTAAAGAAGATCTCTTTTAACAGAATTTGTTCTTATGGGGGCAAGTGCCCCCTGTGCTGCTTGGCTGGGGTAAAAGCGGGATAAAGAAGGAAAGAAGTGACTGGAAGGTTTCTGGGTGGGCGAATGGAGAAAGGAGAGAATTTGAGTACAAATAAAACTCAAATATCCTCAGCTATTTGCACCTATTACAACAGAAATTCAAATCATCTCAGGTGCTCTGAGTATCTTTGGAAATTTAAAAAGAAAAGGCTTATTAATCAGCTGGCCACTCAACACACAGAGAAAGTAGTTTCTTGTTGAAGAAAAACAAAAGGAAATCAACTTTCAAGACAACAGTTGTGTTGCATCCATTTGCCAGGGTGGCTTCAGGTCGACCATCTAACAGAAAAAGAGCCCAGAATATGTTTTAAAACAGAGTTTGTTCAAGGCCTTTTCCTTTGCGCCAGTAGCCAGGAAGACACTGAGGCTGGAAGCAACACCCCAGGGATCAGCAAAACCAGAGGGACGCCTACCTGAGTGCAGCTCGTGAACCTGGAAAACCAAACCATAAACTGTAAAAGCCAGCAGAGAGAAGCAGGAGTGGAAACTGGAGAGCATCATCTTCACTGGAGCACAACCTGGAGACACGGAAAAAGAGGGAAGGGATGAAAGGAGGGAGAAACAAGGGAGGAGAATAAAAGGCAGAATTCACTTTTAAAGGGGTTTATTGCTGATTGCAGCCCCTTTGTATAATGACTCGGGAAGAGCCTCAGATGCCGAAGGCAGAGTTTGATTTTCCATCACCAGCCTGACTTTGCTTGGTGCTTTACATACAAAGTATCCAACTCGTGTAAAAAGTTGCAGGAATTTCCCATTGGGAAAAAAAGATTGGCTGCAACATCTCCTCTACTTCCTGGAGAAAGTGACAGTTGTCTTAATATGAGCCCTTGCTTATTTTACCCAGACTTGGGAAAGTGATGGAAATGTGCAGGATGAGAGGGAGAAACCCAGACCAAATGCACGTGGAGCTGTTGCCACACACTCATCCTCTGGGACAAATTCAGGACTCGGTAGCACATCCCTGCCACCACACGGATGTCTCAGACCAGGGAAAGCAAAATAAACAGAACATTAATTCAACATCCAGCAGGACAAGAGCTGTCCCTGCCCTGAACCCCGTGATCCCTATTATCACTCACTGGCTTTGTTAACAACCATTGAAAACCATGATGAAATTTGGCAGATGGCAGAAAGCAGTTTCAATCTGTAGCTTTTCAAGAGATGCCGCTTACCTGGAGGAACCGAGATCTCTCATGGGGCAGGAGCTGCTCGGCTGTCACCGGAGTGTCCGGGGTTCACCCATCTGAGCTGCGCATTTCCCTGTTAAAAACCCAGCAAAAATGTCACTCTGTGTCGCTGTCTCTCACTCATTTCCTTCTGAGCTGCCTCCGCTCAAAAATGAAAGCCTCGAGAGTGATCTGGAGGGTGTTGGGCACTGCTTTTGCTCCAGAAGTCTTCTTCTGGCAGCGTCCACCTGCACGTCTCTGCCACAAGCACCTGGTGCAGCTGCGGATGGTACAGCAGCCTCCTCCCGGGGCTGCACGGGCTAGGGAGGGGCTGGATATTGGACTGGGGAGGGGCTGGATATTGGACTGGGTTGGGGACGGATATTGGACTGAGGAGGTCATGGATATCGGGCTGGGGAGGGGATGGATATCGGCAGCAGTTTGCTCATCCCTGGGAGAAGCCCACGGTCAGCAGTGGGAAGGAGGTGACAGAGCTGGGGTTGAGGGAAGTAACTCAGGACTGAGGGAGGTGACGGAGCTGGGATTCGCACCCTGAGACGCAGCTGGTGTGGGATTGAAGTCCAGCTTAATTAAAAGCAATTCCCTCTCCTCAGCCAAGAGGCAAGGCCATAGTCGATGGTTTGATGAGGGAAAGCTGCTGCCCTGGGATGTGTCACCCAAGCAGCTCCCCCAGGTTAGCAGACCTTGGGGGTCCAGCACCCTCCTGTCTCCAGCCGGGAGCCTGGGGCAGGCAGGAGGTGAGAGCATCTGCTGGGGAAAAGGGACCTGGCCTGGGATCTTTTAAAAAGGGAGAACAAGGAAGAGGGAGGCAATAAGTGAAGCATTCGGAGACACAGATTTGGCCAACAACTGATAGCAGAGATAATAATAAACCAACCTCATCACTTGCGCTAATCAGTGGGCTCTCACAAACCTGTGGGCAGCACTTCAGGGAGGGCGAGCCTGGCTTTTGCAATAATCAGGATGCAAAGCTGGGGGTCCCAGATACTTGGGGGTTCAGTGGAATTATGAGAACAGTGAAAGGTTTGTGCAGGGGAAGCGAATCAGTGAGGACAAGGTGGGGGACAGGTAAAAATTGGTATAAGAGGGCCTGGTGCTGGGTGAAACAGAGCTGTTCAGAGCACTTGGGTGGCTGGAGAGTCGGAGTCTCCAGGGCCAGGAGGAAGAGGGTCTGGGGTGTGCACGGCTGTGCGGTGCCTGTGGATGGGGGTGTGAACGTTGTGTTTTTGCAGTGAGCATCAGGCTGGAGCATCTGGGAGTGGGGGATCCATGGGGGGCTCAGAGGGTCTGGGTTCTGGACAGGGGTACCAGGCATACACAGGGGCTGTGTCGCTGCTACAGGCATCTGCAAATGTGCACGTGAATCCAGAGTGTTCCACATGTGCTGGAACTAGTGACCTCCTGCCTCTGCCAGTCACACAGGACCAGGGGACATGGCTGCTGCTGCCAGCCTGGGCACCCATAGCATGGCCCGTGCTCTGGGGCTGGTGTCCCCAGGTGACATCCCACCGGGCTGGAGGTGCACATGGTGCCACTGACCCAGGACGGCTCAGAGCACCCAGTGGTGCCACAGACTCTTATCACTCAGCTGCAGCTGGACGAAGCGGGGAGATGTGGCAGATCCCGTGATGCAAACAGGATGAGGGCACTGCAGGAAGTTGGGAGGGATCTCCCCAAATGAAGTGTCACATGAGGTCACGAACTCACGGCAGCTTCAGGGTGTGGGAGGGAATTGCCAGGACGAGGGGAGGTGGAAGCTCCCACAGTGTGGTACCCCAGAGAGGAGAAGGTGCTGCACTCCAGCTCTGCTCTCCAGACCATCCAGCCCCTCTGGGCTTTGATCTGCTCCCTCAAACCAGCTGGAAATGCTGTGCAAGCCCAGTCCAGCCAGGAGCCGATGAGCTGAGGGCAGTGGAGAGTAGACTGGAGACCTCCAGACCATGTAAATCCTCCTTTCTAAAAGGAGGCTAAAAGGAGGTGGAGGCAATACCTTGGACACAGACATTTGGTGCAGACACACAGACAAAAAACATTGAAGTAACTTTATTCTGTACATTCAGAAAGAGATCCCTGCTGCGGGAGTGTGTTCAGTGGGAGTGTGTTCAACTGGTAGAGAGCGGGGATGAAAGGCGACAGTCAGGAGTTGCAACTGGGGAACTCTGTGCAAACACAAAGGGATAATTCTTCCCCTTGAGAGAACTGCAGCACCAGCCAGAGGTCCAGAGACATAACGAGATCTCCACCCTTGGACATCCTACACAACTCAGCTGAACAAGGTTCAAAGACACCTCAGGCACTTGAGGGTAGCCCTGCTGGGAGCAGGTGGCTGCAACAGAAACCTCCACCACTTCCTTCCAACGTAAACCCTGCTGTGAGTGGGAACGGCCGAGGTCCCCTAGAAAACCTTCTCTTGCTCCCTCCCCTTCATCAAGGCCACACTTTGAGACATGTCTCAGGACCCAGATAGAACCAAGGGTAGACTGGTTTCCCCTTAAATGATGTCTCTTGAAACGTGAAAATGGGAATGTTCTCATCAACACTGAAAAATGACACCCGCCCCTCTTCATAATCCAGAGACACCCGGATCCGCTTGGGAGTTCGGATTTCAGAAAGGAAAGTGTGATCAGGAGATGTGAGAGCCTGGAAACGCCGTACCCACTGCCCCACTGCCCAGAAACCCTCCTCTGGATTAAACAGAATCATGCCCTTCCTTTTCACATCTTCTCTACATATTCCCACAAGCCATTCTCCTCCATCCTCCACCTCCACCTCCCAGTAACATTTCCCTGAGGTGAAACCTTCACGACCCAGCACACAGCACCGTAGTTGAAATCTCTTGGGGTTGTCAGGGATGTCCTGCACCTTCATTTTTCGTCTCACACTTTTGCAGTCATCAGACAGAACAAGGGAGCAGTGGGCTGTGTCTGAATCCAGAACCACCTTCACTGCAGGAGAGATGGAGTCAACACATCAGGGCAGAGCTCACCCCAGGAAAGAGCTTTGCTGGGGCTGCACAAGGAAGAGAAAGAGTGCAAGCGATAGCTGGCAGACTGTGGCACGGGAAGCTGCACAAGGTGACAATGTTAGTGCAAGGAGCAGAAAACGAAGCAGAGAGATGACATTGAGCAGAGAGGGAAGAGAAGACCAGCAGACCTCCAGAAGGAATCACACAGAATCCCAGAATGTCAGGGCTTGAAGGGACCTGGAAAGCTCATCCAGTGCAATCCCCCCATGGAGCAGGAACACCCAGCTGAGGTTCCACAGGAAGGTGTCCAGGCGGGTTTGAATGGCTGCAGAGAAGGAGACTCCACAACCTCCCTGGGCAGCCTGGGCCAGGCTCTGCCACCCTCACCAGGAACAAGTTCTTCTCATATTCAAGTGGAACCTCCTGTGTTCCAGTTTGAACCCATTGCCCCTTGTCCTGTCACTGGTTGTCACGGAGCAGAGCCTGGCTCCATCCTCCTGACACTTACTCTTTACATATTGATAAAAATTAATAGGGTTGCCCCTCAGTCTCCTCTTCTCCAAGCTAAAAAGACCCAGCTCCTCCAGACTGAAGAAGTCCCCATGTGTAAAGCGTGGCCAGCTCTGTGCACTGAGGACCAGGACTGTTCAGACTGGTCTGAAACTGGGACATGCACCAAATAAACAAGAGGTCAGAGTGTTACACGCCCTCCTGGACAGTGACGCCTGGCAGAAGCATCCCTGGTCCCACCAGCATCGCTGCGGCAGAGGAAATACCAGAAGGGAGACTAAAGCAGGAAAGATGATTCAGCACTCCCAAAAGACCAAACCTTAATTACCTTTTTCTATGGGCACTGCATATCTTCGCCATACTTCGCCATAGAATCATTCCAGTTGGAAGAGATCCTCAAGTTCATTGAGTCCAACCATAACCTAACTCTAGGACTAACCCTTGCCTCTGAGAACCTCACCTAAATGCATTTTATAGACTTCCAGGGATGGTGACTCCAGCACTGCCCTGGGCAGCCTGTTCCAATGCCCCACAGCCCTTTGGGGAAGAAATTGTTCCCAGATCCAACCTCAACCTCCCCTGGTGCAACTTGAGGCCGTTTCCTCTGCTCCTGGCGCTTGTTCCTGGGGAGCAGAGCCCGACCCCCCTGGCTCCAAGCTCCTTTCAGGCAGTTCAGAGATCAGAAGGTCTCCCCTCAGCTCCTGTTCTCCAACTGAACCCCCCAGGTCCCTCAGCCGCTCCCATCACACTTGTGCTCCAGCCCCTCATCAGCTCCGTTCCCTTCTCTTCACTCTCTCTGGTCCATCAATGTCCTTCTTATGATGAGAGACTCAAAACTGAACACAGGATTCAAGGTTTGGCATCACCAGCATCGAGTACAGCGGATCGGTCACTGCCCTGGTCCTGCTGGCCACACTAGTACTGATACAAGCCAGGATGTTGGTGACCTTCTTGGCCACCTGGGCACACTGCTGGTTCATATCCAGCCAGGTGTTGATCAACATCCCCAGATCCTTTTCTGACAGAAAATGAAGCAGAGAGTTGACATGGAGCAGAGAGAGAAGGGGAGACCAGCAGACCTCCAGACTGAAGAAGCCTCCATGTCTAAAGCATGACCAGCACTGCACGCTGAGGACAATGCTCCAGATGGGCTTGAAAGTGGGACATTCACCAAATAAATGAGTGGTCTGAGTGTGACACACCTTCCCAACAGTGACGCCTGGCAGAAGCATCCCTGGTCCCACCAGCATCACTGCGGCAGAGGAAATACCAGGAAAGGAGATTAAAGCAGGGAAGATGACTCAGCACCCCATAAGACCAAACTTTGATTACCTTCTTCTATAGGAGCTGCATATCTTCTCCATGCTTGAAAAAACAACAACAACAACAACAATAAAACAAAAAGAAAAAACAAACAAACAAACAAGATCACAGATGAGAGGTAATCTGAACACATTTGTACCGGATTAGCCCAGAATAGTGACGGGTCAGTGCAGTTCTACATTTTCAGAGGTGTTGCTGTATTTTTGAAAGTCATCTCACAGCACAGAGCTTCAAAACTTCAGTGCGTAGCAACATGGAAGGACTCCCTCCTTTTCTCACAAATATAATCACACTGCCTGTCCTGACTCAGATCTGTATTTACGGTCTGTTTGTACTTCCTTGGAAAAGTGAAAGAATTTTCTTCTTAGTATGGAAGGATCACAGGGAGTGTCTTAATAACACATACAGAACCAAGGAAAACAATGTTTCTGAAATCAGTTTGGTATTTGCTACCTTTTCCGTTCCCAAAAGGAAAAGCCAAATCAGGGGAAAGGTGCAAAACCCAAGTGAGAAAATGGCCCAGTGGAAATGTCTCCCACCTAGGAAGGAGAATGGTACTCACCAAGTTCTCCAGCTTGCTTCTCTGAAAAAGAAGATAAATCAGCTCAAGTGGGTTATGGGATATTGATTGGGATAGAACCTCACCCGTAACCACCTGCACGGGCAGGAGGGGGTTCTGCCAATGCTTGGCAATGCAAAACCCTCTCCCACCACCAGCCTGGAGCCCTGCAGGTGCTGGTGGAGGTTGAGCTGCTCAGATCTGGGGCAGGAAAGGTCTCTGGGAGGTCCCTCGCCTACAAGGGGACCCGTTACCCAGCGTCTCCACCAAATCCCGGTGCCAGCAGTGAGGATGCACAGGGCACTCGCCCTGCCCGTGCCACCGCGGCGCTCACCCATCGCCAGCCCCACACACCATTCTCAACCACCGTTAACTGTCTGACTCAAATTCACTCTCTCCTTTCCCCACCAACCACTTTTTGGTTCACTTTGCACTTTAACAGTGAAAAGGAAAAACAAAAACCCACCACCCTCTACAGACTCTGTGAAAAATCCCTTGTAAGGAATAGGAGACTCACCGATTTCTGCATCACGGTCCCCTGAGCAACAAAGAGAAACACAAGTTACTCTTTGCAATCCCCCTCCCCAGGATCCCACCACACAGGGAGCAGAGGCTGTGATAAAGGGGGCAGATGTGCTGATTTACACTCTGGTGTCAAAGATGCTCCTGATTCCTGAGGGAGCTGGGCCTGTATTTGTCTCCCCCTGCAACCTTTATTGGTACCAGTTTAACAAGAGCTCACTTTTAATAGCCAAAGATCTTTCTTGGCAATTCTATGAGCTGCAGGCAAACAAATATGCTCTCTAGATAATTTTTTTTAATTATTATTTCGTGGTAAGCAAACACTGTACATTCTTAGAACAGAATTCTCAACAGTCTAGGTTTCTGTAAATCCTGGAAAAGAATCATACTTTCGGTTCTATTTCACTACATTAAAAAGATGTGAATGTTAAAAGCATTGACAGCCACTCAGGGAAAAAACCCTAATGACTGTTATGGGTAAATTCTCACATGATTAGGCTGTCAAGGTGGGAGAAGTAAAGTGTCTGCCCAAAGAAGAGCATTTGGACAGAAAGAGAGGATGAATAACAAAGTCCGAAAGGTGTCACAGAGGATTTCACCGTGAAGACGGGGAGCGGGACTTACGCAGTGCTGCGTCTCGCATCGCTGAAAAACAAAAGCAGAACAGAGCATCACCACCAAAGCCAGTTCCTTTTTCACCGATACACTTGTTGGGGTGGGGAGGAGGCTGAAATGGCTCCTGGTGGAAAAGCTGCAGCCCAGGAGCTCCCCAAGGTCTTTCTGCTCACGACTTCTGGAGCTCTTGGCCACCCTCCCCAGAGCCACCTCGGGCAGAGTCCAGCCAGGGCTGCAGCTCCAGGGCAGGGGGATGGGCCAGTGCAGTTCTACATTTTCAGAGCTGTTGCTGTATTTTTGAAAGTCATCTCACAGCACAGAGCTTCAAAACTTCAGTGAGTAGCAACATGGAAGGACTCCCTCCTTTTCTCACAAATATAATCACACTGCCTGTCCTGACTCAGATCTGTATTTACGGTCTGTTTGTACTTCCTTGGAAAAGTGAAAGAATTTTCTTCTTAGTATGGAACGATCACAGGGAGTATCTTAATAACACATAGAGAGCCATGGAAAATAATGTTTCTGAAATCGGTTTGGTATTTGCTACCTTTTCCTTTCCCAAAAGGAAAAGCCAAATCAGGGGACAGGTGCAAAACCCAAGTGAGAAAATGTCCCTGTGGAAAAGTCTCCCATGTAGGAAGGAGAATGGTACTCACCAAGTTCTTCAGCTTGCTTCTCTGAAAAAGAAGATAAATCAGCTCAAGTGGGTTGTGGGATATTGATTGGGATAGAACCTCACCCGTAACCACCTGCACGGGCAGGAGGGGGTTCTGCAAATGCTTGGCAATGCAAAACCCTCTCCCACCACCAGCCTGGAGCTCTGCAGGTGCTGGTGGAGGTTGAGCTGCTCAGATCTGGGGCAGGAAAGGTCTCTGGGAGGTCCCTCGCCTACAAGGGGACCCGTTACCCAGCGTCTCCACCAAATCCCGGTGCCAGCAGTGAGGATGCACAGGGCACTCGCCCTGCCCGTGCCACCGCGGCGCTCACCCATCGCCAGCCCCACACACCATCCTCAACCACCGTTAACTGTCTGACTCAAATTCACTCTCTCCTTTCCCCACCAACCACTTTTTGGTTCACTTTGCACTTTAACAGTGAAAAGGAAAAACAAAAACCCACCACCCTCTACAGACTCTGTGAAAAATCCCTTGTAAGGAATAGGAGACTCAAAGATTTCTGCATCACGATTCACTGAGCAACAAAGAGAAACACAAATTACTCTTTGCAATCCCTTTCCCCAGGATCCCAACATAAAGAACCACACAGGGGAGCAGAGGCTGTGATAAAGGGGGCAGATGTGCTGATTTACACTCTGGTTGCAAGGATGCTCGTGATTCCTGAGGGAGCTGGGCCTGTATTTGTCTCCCCCTTCCACCTGTCTTGGTACGAGTTTAGCAAGAGCTCACTTTTAACAGCCAAAGAGCTTTCTTGGCAATTCCGTGAGCTGCAGGCAAACAAATACGCTCTCTACATATTTTTTTAATTGTAATTTCTTGGTAATCAAGAAATCTACATTCTTAGAACAGAATTCTCAACAATCTAGGTTTCTGTAAATCCTGGAAAAGAATCATACTTTCAGTTCTATTTCACTACATTAAAAAGATGTGAATGTTAAAAAGCAATGACAGCCACTCAGGGAAAAAACCCTAATGACTGTTATGGGTAAATTTTCACATGATTAGGCTGTCAGGAAGGGAGAAGTGTCTGCCCAAAAGAAGAACATTAGGACAGAGTGACAGGATGAACAACAAAGTCTGAAAGTTTTCACAGAGGATTTCACTGTGAAGACGGGGAGCGGGACTTACGCAGTGCTGCGTCTCGCATCGCTGAAAAACAAAAGCAGAACAGAGCATCACCACCAAAGCCCGTTCCTTTTTCACCGATACACTTGTTGGGGTGGGGAGGAGGCTGAAATGGCTCCTGGTGGAAAAGCTGCAGCCCAGGAGCTCCCCAAGGTCTTTCTGCTCACGACTTCTGGAGCTCTTGGCCACCCTCCCCGGAGCCACCTCGGGCAGAGTCCAGCCAGGGCTGCAGCTCCAGGGCAGGGGGATGGGCCAGTGCAGTTCTACATTTTCACAACTGTTGCTGTATTTTTGAAAGGCATTTCACAGCACAGAGCCTCAAAACTTCTATGTGTACCAACAGGGAAGGACTCCCTCCTTTTCTCACAAATATAATCACACTGCCTGTCCTGACTCAGATCTGTATTTACGGTCTGTTTGTACTTCCTTGGAAAAATGAAAGAATTATCTTCTTCGTATGGAAGGATCACAGTGAGTGTCTTAATAACACATACAGAACCAAGGAAAATAATGTTTCTGAAATCAGTTTGGTATTTGATACCTTTTCCTTTCCCAAAAGGAAAACTAAAGTCAGGGGAAAGGTGCAAAACCCAAGTGAGAAAATGGCCCAGTGGAAATGTCTCCCACCTAGGAAGGAGAATGGTACTCACCAAGTTCTTCAGCTTGCTTCTCTGAAAAAGAAGATAAATCAGCTCAAGTGGGTTGTGGCGTATTGATTGGGATAGAACCTCACCCGTAACCACCTGCATGGGCAGGAGGGGGGTTCTGCCAATGCTTGGCAATGCAAAACCCTCTGCCACCACCAGCCTGGAGCTCTGCAGGTGCTGGTGCAGGTTGAGCTGCTCAGATCTGGGGCAGGAAAGGTCTCTGGGAGGTCCCTCGCCTACAAGGGGACCCGTTACCCAGCGTCTCCACCAAATCCCGGCGCCAGCAGTGAGGATGCACAGGGCACTCGCCCTGCCCGTGCCACCGCGGCGCTCACCCATCGCCAGCCCCACACACCATCCTCAACCACCGTTAACTGTCTGACTCAAATTCACTCTCTCCTTTCCCCACCAACCACTTTTTGATTGACTTTGCACTTTAACAGTGAAAAGGAAAAACAAAAACCCACCACCCTCTACAGACTCTGTGAAAAATCCCTTGTAAGGAATAGGAGACTCACCGGTTTCTGCATCACGGTCCCCTGAGCAACAAAGAGAAACACAAGTTACTCTTTGCAATCCCCCTCCCCAGGATCCCACCACACAGGGAGCAGAGGCTGTGATAAAGGGGGCAGATGTGCTGATTTACACTCTGGTTGCAAGGATGCTCGTGATTCCTGAAGGAGCTGGGCCTGTATTTATTTCCCCCTTCAACCTGTATTGGTACCAATTTAGCAAGAGCTCACTTTTAATAGCCAAAGATCTTTCTTGGCAATTCTATGAGCTGCAAGCAAACAAATATGCTCTCTAGATATTTTTTTTAATTATTATTTCTTGGTCAGCTAATAATCAGCATTCTTAGAATAGAATTCTCAACAGCCTGGGTTTCTGTAAATGTTGGAAAAAAATAATGTTTTCAGTTCTATTTCACTACATTAAAAAGATGTGAATGTTAAAAGCAATGACAGCCACTCAGGGAAAAAACCCTAATGACTTTTCAGGGTAAATTCTCACAAGATTAGGGTGTCAGAGAGGGGGAAGTAAAGTGTCTGCCCAAAGAAGAACATTAGGACAGAAAGAGAGGATGAATAACAAAGTCCGAAAGGTTTCAGAGAGGATTTCACTGTGAAGACGGGGAGCGGGACTTACGCAGTGCTGCGTCTCGCCTCGCTGAAAAACAAAACCAGAACAGAGCATCACCACCAAAGCCCGTTCCTTTTTCACCGATACACTTGTTGGGGTGGGGAGGAGGCTGAAATGGCTCCTGGTGGAAAAGCTGCAGCCCAGGAGCTCCCCAAGGTCTTTCTGCTCAGGACTTCTGGAGCTCTTGGCCACCCTCCCCGGAGCCACCTCGGGCAGAGTCCAGCCAGGGCTGCAGCTCCAGGGCAGCGGGGAAGGGGCAGGTTTGCATGGACCAGGGAGGAGCACGGGGTTGCACTTCTCCTTCAGGGCTATGGAACCATCCTGCCCCGGGGTTTTGGGAGAGGTTTTGTTAATGCTGAGACACAGCTGAAGCCCTTGCCAAATGAAATGTTCTTCCCCAGAGCTTCTACCAGCTTTGGGAAGAACCTTGCGTGCACTTTGAAAAGCAAAGTTCACTGCTGGTACAACAGCTGTTCGTGCTTTTTTGGTTTGGGAATGATTTTTCTTGAAATTACACCACCATTGCATAATTTCATAGACTGAATTAATAATTTTATATAAACAGTAACCAAACAATTTACATCCAATTTACATCCACAAGAATTCTCCCATTTGAGGGAATTCTTCAGTGTGTCTAGGAAATAAATGGTAAATCTTACCTATTTTTTCCTCAAGTTTTCCTATGAAGGAAAGAAAGAAATGTAAATAATTGAGAACATCGTCCCTTCCAAAGAGCCCTGGCCAAGGCACAGAAGGAGTTACAGCCACCAGGGTCTGGCGGTGCTGCAGTGCCTGAGCGACACACTGGCCCAGCTCCTTCTGCTAAGAAATAGAGGATTGCAGTGTCCTTTATTCCTCTGTATTATTTGTCTTTCACAAGGAGATGAGCCCTGCCAGGCCCCCAAATGTGCAAGGTTTTGGGGTTTCTTTTGCAGGGTCTGGCAAATCTTTGCCCTGGGT
Source organism: Patagioenas fasciata (assembly GCF_037038585.1). Classification (NCBI taxonomy): domain Eukaryota; kingdom Metazoa; phylum Chordata; class Aves; order Columbiformes; family Columbidae; genus Patagioenas; species Patagioenas fasciata. Next base: position 2,260,040 of record NC_092546.1, on the reverse strand, counting down.
GGGGCAAACTCCGGCTCATGCTACTTTAATATCCACATCCTTCTCTGCTATATTTTTCTTGGAAAAACAACCTTTATTTTCTTCCAAGAAAACAAATCCCTGAGTCTTTAAGCCCCTGGCACCACGTGTGTCCCAGACAATGAGACAAAACTCTGGGACCATCCTGACATTTCCCAAACGCACCCGTCCACCAAAACCAGAGGTGGCCAAACAGGACCAATCTCCCTCCCCAAACACCACACCACGACAGTACCTTTAATTTTAAATAGACAAACAGCAAAAATAAAGAGAATGACCACAGCAACCGAGATGATGCCCAGGGCAATTATCCAAGGATGGGCGTCATGGAAAAAGGGATCTGAAAAATAAAATCCACAAAGGGGTTTGGTCACTGCACAAGCAGCAATGGGAAATAGCTCATTTCTGTGTTATACAAGCGCATCCCAGGTCTGAATCTCATTGAGGGTGAGCATCACCTCCTGACTGTACTCCACAAAGGGACAAAATATCAGATTAAAAAAAAACCCCTATGTTTGGGCACACTTCTCTGTGATTGACAATGATTTTTCTGCATACATTTTGGGGGATTTTTTAAAGCAAAAATGGATTTCTAGACAAATTATTTCTAGGTAAATCATGTTTTCTTTTCCTGTGAGAAAAAGAAAGCTGCAGGGTGCAGAAAACACTGGATGCACTGAAAACAGAGTCTGACAAATGCACCCAAGATTTTCTGCCAGTGTCACGTCCCCATGCAGCCCCATGGGCAGCGATAATGGGGCGACACCCCCGTCCCCCCCTCACCTGAGATGTAAAATGCTGATCCCTGTTCTTGGCCATCCAGGACATTTTGGGCCCAGCAAGAGACGTTCTGCTTCGTGCCCCTGGTGAGGATGATGCTGCTTTCCACCGCAAAGAGGCTGCTCTGGTCCTGGGTGACGCTTTCCGAGAGGGACGGGAGATGCTGCCCGTGGGGATCTCGCCACAGCACCTGGGGCCGCGGGTACCAGCCGGCCGAGCGACAGGACACCCGGATCCCCCCGTCCTGGTACCGCTCCAGCGCGACGAGTGGGACAGAGCCGCTGGCTGCGGGGACACAGACACCCCAGTGATCCCACGGGAACGGGGTGGCCTGGCTGTCCCTCTGCCTGACAAGGGATGGACGTGGACACAGACAAATCATCACCCAGGGTCAGGACATTTCATTCCAACAGGGCATGGACCTGCTGGAGAGGGACCAGAGGAGCCACAGGAATGATCCGAGGCTGGAACAGCTCTGCTGGGAGGACAGGCTGAGAGAGCTGGGGTGTTCAGCTGGAGAAGAGAAGCTCCAGAGAGATCATAGTGCAGCCTTGCAGTGCTTAAAAGGAGCTGATAAGAAAGATGGGGAGACACTTTTGAGCAGGGCCGGTTGTGACAGGACAAGGGGTGATGGTTTTAGCTAAAGGAGGGAGATTCAGGGTGGACATGAGGAAGGAATTGTTGCCCTGAGGGTGGTGAGAGCCTGGCCCAGGTTGGCCAGAGAGGTGGTGGATGAACCATCCCTGGAGACATCCCAGGCCAGGCTGGACGGGGCTCTGAGCAACCTGAGCTGGTGAAGATGTCCCTGTCATGGCAGGGGGGGCACTGGGGGAGCTTTGGAGGTCCTTTCCAACCCAAACTGCTCTTTGATTCTATGAATATTGGACTCTTTTTTACATAACTCCAAGATCTGCTCTGGAGGCTGCTACTGCATCAAAATAATCTAAAGTTCTGGATATTTGAATAAAAAAGTACCAACCAGTATGTTCTTGTTATATTACTCAATGCCAAATCTTTTCTTACATCCACTTATATGAAGAAAACAATGTCAAGAACACCTCTGAAATGGGTAGAGTATCTCACAAGTTCTTGACGGCCACTTGGTAAGCAATTTTAATTCTATGAGACATTCTTGGTATTTTCAACCATGGGACTTAATTAAACCCTATTTGCTAAGCACCCACCTGAAATTGCTGCTGGGGAGGACAGGGAAGAAGAGCTCTGGCTACAAGCAAGTAAATTAGAGTCAGCAGAGACACAGAAAACTGACCTGTCACCTGCAGCTCCACCACAGCCTCATCATAGTCTGAGCCACTGGCAACAAAGCAGGTGTAATTCCCTCTGTCAGACAGTTGGACGCGAAATATTTTCAAGTTCACGCTGCCCTTGGTGAGTCCGTCCTTCCACAGCTCTGTGCGCCCTACATATTCCAGCATCTGATTCCCGTTCTGGTCCTGGCCCCCCTTGTAGTGATGCACGAAGGTTGTGAGCTGCTCCCAAAACCAGGTCACCTCCATGTCTTGCGTGCTCTGCGTGGGGGAGAAGCGGCAGGGCAGCACCGCGTCCTCGCCCATGGCCACGATGACGGGGCCGGGGGGTCCCATCACTTTGAGCTGAGCTGGGAGAAAACCCCAAAGGAAGAAGAAATAACCGTGAGTTTGCTGTGGTGACCGAGGTCAGAAAACCAGCGGCTGCTGCTCCAGGTGATCCGTGTGCTGTGTGCCGTGTCATTGCATTGGAGCATCACCGTGCTGGGGGGATGAGCCATTGGGGGGGCTGCGAGAGGGACCCCAATTGTGCAGCACATGATTCCCTGTCCTGCGCTACCACCAAAGTTCTTCAGATCTTTTTAAAGAAGATCTCTTTTAGCAGAATTTGTTCTTATGGGGGCAAGTGCCCCCTGTGCTGCTTGGCTGGGGTAAAAGCGGGATAAAGAAGGAAAGAAGTGACTGGAAGGTTTCTGGGTGGGCGAATGGAGAAAGGAGAGGATTTGAGTACAAATAAAACTCAAATATCCTCAGCTATTTGCACCTATTACAACAGAAATTCAAATCATCTCAGGTGCTCTGAGTATCTTTGGAAATTTAAAAAGAAAAGGCTTATTAATCAGCTGGCCACTCAACTCACAGAGAAAGTAGTTTCTTGTTGAAGAAAAACAAAAGGAAATCAACTTTCAAGACAACAGTTGTGTTGCATCCATTTGCCAGGGTGGCTTCAGGTCGACCATCTAACAGAAAAAGAGCCCAGAATATGTTTTAAAACAGAGTTTGTTCAAGGCCTTTTCCTTTGCGCCAGTAGCCAGGAAGACACTGTGGCTGGAAGCAACACCCCAGGGATCAGCACAACCAGAGGGACACCTACCTGAGTGCAGCTCGTGAACCTGGAAAACCAAACCATAAACTGTAAAAGCCAGCAGAGAGAAGCAGGAGTGGAAACTGGAGAGCATCATCTTCACTGGAGCACAACCTGGAGACACGGAAAAAGAGGGAAGGGATGAAAGGGGGGAGAAACAAGGGAGGAGAATAAAAGGCAGAATTCACTTTTAAAGGGGTTTATTGCTGATTGCAGCCCCTTTGTATAATGACTCGGGAGGAGCCTCAGATGAGGAAGGCAGAGTTTGATTTTCCATCACCAGCCTGACTTTGCTTGGTGCTTTACATACAAAGTATCCGACTGGTGTAAAAAGTTGCAAGAATTTCCCATGGGGAAACAAAGGACAAGCTGCAACATCTCCTCTAATTGCCGGACAAAGCGACAATTGTTTTAATACAGAACCCTTGCTTATGTTATCCAGACTTAGGAAAGTGATGGAAATGTGCAGGATGAGAAGGAGAAACCCAGACCAAATGCACGTGGAGCTGTTGCCACACACTCATCCTCTGGGACAAATTCAGGACTCAGTAGCACATCCCCTGCCACCACACTGATGTCTCAGACCAGGGAAAGCAAAATAAGCAGAACATTAATTCAACACCCAGCCAGGATGGGACCTGGGCCTGCTCTGAACCCACTGTAACCTCTCATCACTCACTGACTCAGTCCTGGATTTGTTAACGAGCAGTGAAAACCACAATGAATTTCAGCAGATGGCAGAAAGCAATTTCAATCTGCAGCTTTGCAAGAGATGCCGCTTACCTGGAGGAACCGAGATCTCTCATGGGGCAGGAGCTGCTCGGCTGTCACCGGAGTGTCCGGGGTTCACCCATCTGAGCTGCGCATTTCCCTGTTAAAAACCCAGCAAAAATGTCACTCTGTGTCGCTGTCTCTCACTCATTTCCTTCTGAGCTGCCTCCGCTCAAAAATGAAAGCCACGAGAGTGATCTGGAGGGTTTTGGGCACTGCTTTTGCTCCAGAAGTCTTCTTCTGGCAGCGTCCACCTGCACTTCCCTGCCACAAGCACCTGGTGCAGCTGCGGATGGTACAGCAGCCTCCTCCCGGGGCTGCACAGGCTAGGGAGGGGCTGGATTTTGGACTGGGGAGGGGCTGGATATTGGACTGGGGAGGGGACGGATATTGGACTGGGGAGGGGCTGGATATTGGACTGGGGAGGGGCTGGATATTGGACTGGGGAGGGGCTGGATATTGGACTGGGGAGGGGCTGGATATTGGACTGGGGAGGTCATGGATATCGGGCTGGGGAGGGGATGGATATCGGCAGCAGTTTGCTCATCCCTGGGAGAAGCCCACGGTCAGCAGTGGGAAGGAGGTGACAGAGCTGGGGTTGAGGGAAGTAACTCAGGACTGAAGGAGGTGACGGAGCCGGGATTCGTACCCTGAGACACAACCTCCCTGGGCAGCCTGGGCCAGGCTCTGCCACCCTCACCCCAAACAAGTTTCTTCTCACATTTAAATGGAACCTCCTGTGTTCCAGTTTGAACCCACTGCCCCTTGTCCTATCATTGGTTGTCACCAATAAGAGCCTGGCTCCATCCTCCTGACACTGCCCCTTTCCATATCTATAAACATTAATGGGGTCGCCTCTCAGCCTCCTCCAAGTTCAAGAGACTCAGCTCCTCCAGACTGAAGAAGCCCCCATGTGTAAAGCGTGGCCAGCTCTGTGCACTGAGGACCAGGACTGTTCAGACTGGTCTGAAACTGGGACATGCACCAAATAAACAAGAGGTCAGAGTGTTACACGCCCTCCTGGACAGTGACGCCTGGCGGAAGCATCCCTGGACCCTTCACAAGCTGCAACATCACCTCTAATTGCCGGACAAAGCGACAATTGTTTTAATACAGAACCCTTGCTTATGTTATCCAGACTTGGGAAAGTGATGCAAATGTGCAGGATGAGAGGGAGAAACCCAGACCAAATGCACGTGGAGCTGTTGCCACACACTCATCCTCTGGGACAAATTCAGGACTCGGTAGCACATCCCTGCCACCACACGGATGTCTCAGACCAGGGAAAGCAAAATAAACAGAACATTAATTCAACACCCAGCAGGACAAGAGCTGTCCGTGCCCTGAACCCCCTGATCCCTCTTATCACTCACTGGCTTTGTTAACAACCATTGAAAACCATGATGAAATTTGGCAGATGGCAGAAAGCAGTTTCAATCTGCAGCTTTGCAAGAGATGCCGCTTACCTGGAGGAACCGAGATCTCTCATGGGGCAGGAGCTGCTCGGCTGTCACCGGAGTGTCCGGGGTTCACCCATCTGATCTGTGCGTTTCCCTGTTAAAAACCCAGCAAAAATGTCACTCTGTGTCGCTGTCTCTCACTCATTTCCTTCTGAGCTGCCTCTGCTCAAAAATGAAAGCCACGAGAGTGATCTGGAGGGTGTTGGGCACTGCTTTTGCTCCAGAAGTCTTCTTCTGGCAGCGTCCACCTGCACTTCCCTGCCACAAGCACCTGGTGCAGCTGCGGATGGTACAGCAGCCTCCTCCCGGGGCTGCACGGGCTAGGGAGGGGCTGGATATTGGACTGGGGAGGGGCTGGATTTTGGACTGGGGAGGGGACGGATATTGGACTGAGGAGGTCATGGATATCGGGCTGGGGAGGGGATGGATATCGGCAGCAGTTTGCTCATCCCTGGGAGAAGCCCACGGTCAGCAGTGGGAAGGAGCTGACAGACATGGGGTTGAGGGAAGTAACTCAGGACTGAGGGAGGTGACGGAGCTGGGATTTGCACCCTGAGACGCAGCTGGTGTGGGATTGAAGTCCAGCTTAATTAAAAGCAATTCCCTCTCCTCAGCCAAGAGGCGAGGCCATAGTCGATGGTTTGATGAGGGAAAGGTGCTGCCCTGGGATGTGTCACCCAGGCAGCTCCCCCAGGTTAGCAGACCTTGGGGGTCCAGCACCCTCCTGTCTCCAGCCGGGAGCCTGGGGCAGGCAGGAGGTGAGAGCATCTGCTGGGGAAAAGGGACCTGGCCTGGGATCTTTTAAAAAGGGAGAACAAGGAAGAGGGAGGTAATCAGTGAAGCATTCGGAGACACAGATTTGGCCAACAACTGATAGCAGAGATAATAATAAACCAACCTCATCACTTGCGCTAATCAGTGGGCTCTCACAAACCTGTGGGCAGCACTTCAGGGAGGGTGAGCCTGGCTTTTGCAATAATCAGGATGCAAAGCTGGGGGTCCCAGATACTTGGGGGTTCAGTTGAAGCATGAGAACAGTGAAAGGTTTGTGCAGGGGAAGCGAATCAGTGAGGACAAGGTGGGGGACAGGTAAAAATTGGTATAAGAGGGCCTGGTGCTGGGTGAAACAGAGCTGTTCAGAGCACTTGGGTGGCTGGAGAGTCGGAGTCTCCAGGGCCAGGAGGAAGAGGGTCTGGGGTGTGCACGGCTGTGCGGTGCCTGTGGATGGGGGTGTGAACGTTGTGTTTTTGCAGTGAGCACCAGGCTGGAGCATCTGGGAGTGGGGGATCCATGGGGGGCTCAGAGGGTCTGGGTTCTGGACAGGGGTACCAGGCATACACAGGGGCTGTGTCGCTGCTACAGGCATCTGCAAATGTGCACGTGAATCCAGAGTGTTCCACATGTGCTGAAACTAGTGACCTCCTGCCTCTGCCAGTCACGCAGGACCAGGGGACATGGCTGCTGCTGCCAGCCTGGGCACCCATAGGATGGCCCGTGCTCTGGGGCTGGTGTCCCCAGGTGACATCCCACCGGGCTGGAGGTGCACATGGTGCCACTGACCCAGGACGGCTCAGGGCACCCAGTGGTGCCGCAGGCTCTTATCACTCAGCTGCAGCTGGACGAAGCGGGGAGATGTGGCAGATCCTGTGATGCAAACAGGATGAGGGCACTGCAGGAAGTTGGGAGGGATGTCCCCAAATGAAGTGTCACATGAGGTCACGAACTCACGGCAGCTTCAGGGTGTGGGAGGGAATTGCCAGGACGAGGGGAGGTGGAAGCTCCCACAGTGTGGTACCCCAGAGAGGAGAAGGTGCTGCACTCCAGCTCTGCTCTCCAGACCATCCAGCCCCTCTGGGCTTTGATCTGCTCCCTCAAACCAGCTGGAAATGCTGTGCAAGCCCAGTCCAGCCAGGAGCCGATGAGCTGAGGGCAGTGGGGAGCACACAGGAGACCTCCAGACCATGTAAATCCTCCTTTCTAAAAGGAGGCTAAAAGGAGGTGGAGGCAATACCTTGGACACAGACATTTGGTGCAGACACACAGACAAATCCCACTGAAGTAACTTTATTCTGCACATTCAGAAAGAGATCCCTGCTGCGGGAGTGTGTTCAGTGGGAGTGTGTTCAACTGGTAGAGAGGGGGGATGAAAGGCGACAGTCAGGAGTTGCAACTGGGGAACTCTGTTCAAACACAAAGGGATAATTCTTCCCCTTGAGAGAAGTGCAGCACCAGCCAGAGGTCCAGAGACATAACGAGATCTCCACCCTTGGACATCCTACACAACTCAGTTGAACGAGGTTCAAAGACACCTCAGGCACTTGAGGGTAGCCCTGCTGGGAGCAGGTGGCTGCAACAGAAACCTCCACCACTTCCTTCCAACCTAAACCCTGCTGTGAGTGGGAACGGCCGAGGTCCCCTAGAAAACCTTGTCTTGCTCCCTCCCCTTCATCAAGGCCACACTTTGAGCTGTGTCCCAGAACCCAGCCAGAACCAAGGGTAGACTGGTTTCCCCTCAAATGATGTCTCTTGAAATGTGAAAATGGGCCTGTTCTCATCAACACTGAAAAATGACACTCGCCTCTCTTCGTAACACAGTGAGACATGGATCCGCTTGGGACTCTGGATTTCAGAAAGGAAAGTGCGATCAGGAGATGTGAGAGCCTGGAAGTGACCTTCCCACTGCCCCACTGCCCAGAAACCCTCCTCTGGATTAAACAGAGTCATGCCCTTCCTTTTCACATCTTCTCTACATATTCCCACAAGCCATTCTCTTCCATCCACCACCTCCACCTCCCAGTAGCATCTCCCTGAGGTGAAACCTTCACGACCCAACACACAGTGCCATGGTTGAAATCTCTTGGGGTTGTCAGTGACCTCCAATGTCTTCTCTTCTTGTCTCACACTTTTGCAGTCATCAGACAGAACAAGGGAGCGGTGGGCTGTGTCTGAATCCAGAACCACCTTCACTGCAGGAGAGATGGAGTCAACACATCAGGGCAGAGCTCACCCCAGGAAAGAGCTTTGCTGGGGCTGCACAAGGAAGAGAAAGAGTGCAAGCGATAGCTGGCAGACTGTGGCACGGGAAGCTGCACAAGGTGACAATGTTAGTGCAAGGAGCAGGAAACGAAGCAGAGAGATGACATTGAGCAGAGAGGGAAGAGAAGACCAGCAGACCTCCAGAAGGAATCACACAGAATCACAGCATGTCAGGGGTTGAAGGGACCTGGAAAGCTCATCCAGTGCAATCCCCCCATGGAGCAGGAACACCCAGCTGAGGTTCCACAGGAAGGTGTCCAGGCGGGTTTGAATGTCTGCAGAGAAGGAGACTCCACAACCTCCCTGGGCAGCCTGGGCCAGGCTCTGACACCCTCACCCGCAACAAGTTTCTTCTCAAATTTAAGCGGAACCTCCTGTGTTCCAGTTTAAACCCATTGCCCCTTGTCCTGTCACTGGTTGTCACGGAGCAGAGCCTGGCTCCATCCTCCTGACACTTACTCTTTACATATTGATAAACATTAACAGGGTTGCCCCTCAGTCTCCTCTTCTCCAAGCTAAAAAGACCCAGCTCCTCCAGACTGAAGAAGCCCCCATGTGTAAAGCGTGGCCAGCTCTGTGCACTGAGGACCAGGACTGTTCAGACTGGTCTGAAACTGGGACATGCACCAAATAAACAAGAGGTCAGAGTGTTACACGCCCTCCTGGACAGTGATGCCTGGCAGAAGCATCCCTGGTCCCACCATCATCGCTGCGGCAGAGGAAATACCAGAAGGGAGACTAAAGCAGGAAAGATGATTCAGCACTCCCAAAAGACCAAACTTTACCTTTTTCCATGGGCACTGCATATCTTCGCCATACTTAAAAAAAAAAAAAAAATCAGAAAAAAAAAATCACATTTGAGAGATAATCTGAACACACTTGTGCTGGATTAGCTCAAAATACTGAAAGGTCAGTGCAGTTGCACATTTTCAGAATTGTTGCTATATTTGTGAAAGTCATGTCACAGCACAGAGCTTCAAAACTGTCCTGACTATTTATGGGCTGTTTCTACTTTCTTTGAAAATCGGAATTATTTTCTTCTTAGTGTAAAAGTGTCACAGGGACTATCTTAAAAACTCATACAGAACAAATGAAAATAATGTTTCTGAAATGAGTTTGGAATTTGCTAACTTTTCCTTTCCTAAAGTAAAACCAAAGTCAGGGGAAGGTTTCAAAACCCTGGTGAGAAAATGTCCCACTGGAAAAGTCTCCCATGTAGGAAGGAGAATGGTACTCACCAAGTTCTTCAGCTTGCTTCTCTGAAAAAGAAGATAAATCAGCACAAATGGGTGTGGGATATTGATTGGGATAGAACCTCACCCATAACCACCTGCACAGGCAGGAGGGGGTTCTGCCAACGCTTGGCAAAACCATCCTCAATCACCTTTAATTGTCTGACCCAAATTCACTCTCTCCTTTCCCCACCCCCCACCAAGTCCCACCTCCCCAACCTCCCAACCACTTTTTGGTTCACTTTGCACTTTAACAGTGAAAAGGAAAAACAAAAACCCACCACCCTCTACAGACTCTGTGAAAAATCCCTTGTAAGGAATAGGAGACTCAAAGATTTCTGCATCACGGTCCCCTGAGCAACAAAGAGAAACACAAGTTACTCTTTGCAATCCCCCTCCCCAGGATCCCAACACACAGGGAGCAGAGGCTGTGATAAAGGGGGCAGATGTGCTGATTTACACTCTGGTTGCAAGGATGCTCCTGATTCCTGAGGGAGCTGGGCCTGTATTTATCTCCCCCTTCCACCTGTATTGATACCAATTTAACAAGACCTAACTTTTAATAGCCAAAGATCTTTCTTGGCAATTCTATGAGCTGCAAGCAAACAAATATGATCTCTTCATTTTTATTTTTTTTTTTTAAATTTGAATTCTTGGTAAGCAAACAATATACGTTTTTAGAAGAGAATTCCCAACAGCCTAGGTTTCCCTAAAATAAAAAATTCAATAAGTTTTTCATACTATTTCATACTCAAAATAAATGAGAATGTTAAAAGCATTGACAGCCACTCAGAGAAAAGATCTTAATGACTTTTCAGGGTAAATTTTCACATTATTAGAGTGTCAGGGAGGGGGAAGTAAAGTGTCTGCCCAAAGAAGAACATTTGGACAGAGCGACAGGATGAATAACAAATTCTGAAAGTTTTCACAGCGGATTTCACTGTGAAGACGGGGAGCGGGACTTACGCAGTGCTGCGTCTCGCCTCGCTGAAAAACAAAAGCAGAACAGAGCATCACCACCAAAGCCCGTTCCTTTTTCACCGATACACTTGTTGGGGTGGGGAGGAGGCTGAAATGGCTCCTGGTGGAAAAGCTGCAGCCCAGGAGCTCCCCAAGGTCTTTCTGCTCACGACTTGTGGAGCTCTTGGCCACCCTGCCCGGAGCCACCTCGGGCAGAGTCCAGCCAGGGCTGCAGCTCCAGGGCAGCGGGGATGGGCCAGTGCAGTTCTACATTTTCAGAGCTGTTGCTGTATTTTTGAAAGTCATCTCACAGCACAGAGCTTCAACACTTCAGTGCGTAGCAACATGGAAGGACTCCCTCCTTTTCTCACAAATATGATCATACTGCCTGTCCTGGCTCAGATCTTTATTTACGGTCTGTTTGTACTTCCTTGGAAAAGTGAAAGAATTTTCTTCTTAGTATGGAACGATCACAGGGAGTATCTTAATAACACATAGAGAGCCATGGAAAATAATGTTTCTGAGGTGAGTTTGGTATTTGCTACCTTTTCCTTTCCAAAGAAGAAAACCAAAATCAGGGGAAAGGTGCAAAACCCAAGTGAGAAAATGTCCCTGTGGAAAAGTCTCCCACGTAGGAAGGAGAATGGTACTCACCAAGTTCTTCAGCTTGCTTCTCTGAAAAAGAAGATAAATCAGCTCAAGTGGGTTATGGGATATTGATTGGGATAGAACCTCACCCGTAACCACCTTCAGGGGCAGGAGGGGGTTCTGCCAATGCTTGGCAATGCAAAACCCTCTCCCACCACCAGCCTGGAGCTCTGCAGGTGCTGGTGCAGGTTGAGCTGCTCAGATCTGGGGCAGGAAAGGTCTCTGGGAGGTCCCTCGCCTACAAGGGGACCCGTTACCCAGCGTCTCCACCAAATCCCGATGCCAGCAGTGAGGATGCACAGGGCACTCGCCCTGCCCGTGCCACCGCGGCGCTCACCCATCGCCAGCCCCACACACCATCCTCAACCACCGTTAACTGTCTGACTCAAATTCACTCTCTCCTTTCCCTGCCAACCACTTTTTGGTTCACTTTGCACTTTAACAGTGAAAAGGAAAAACAAAAACCCACCACCCTCTACAGACTCTGTGAAAAATCCCTTGTAAGGAATAGGAGACTCACCGATTTCTGCATCACGGTCCCCTGAGCAACAAAGAGAAACACAAGTTACTCTTTGCAATCCCCCTCCCCAGGATCCCACCACACAGGGAGCAGAGGCTGTGATAAAGGGGGCAGATGTGCTGATTTACACTCTGGTGTCAAGGATGCTCGTGATTCCTGAGGGAGCTGGGCCTGCATTTATTTCACCCATCAACCTTTATTGGTACCAGTTTAGCAAGAGCTCACTTTTAATAGCCAAAGATCTTTCTTGGCAATTCTATGAGCTGCAAGCAAACAAATATGCTATCTACATATTTTTTTTAATTACTATTTCTTGGTCAGCTAATAATCAGCATTCTTAGAATAGAATTCTCAACAGCCTGGGTTTCTGTAAATGCTGGAAAAAAATAATGTTTTCAGTTCTATTTCACTACATTAAAAAGATGTGAATGTTAAAAGCAATGACAGCCACTCAGGGAAAAAACCCTAATGACTTTTCAGGGTAAATTCTCACAAGATTAGGGTGTCAGAGAGGGGGAAGTAAAGTGTCTGCCCAAAGAAGAACATTAGGACAGAGTGAGAGGATGAATAACAAAGTCCGAAAGGTTTCAGAGAGGATTTCACTGTGAAGACGGGGAGCGGGACTTACGCAGTGCTGCGTCTCGCCTCGCTGAAAAACAAAACCAGAACAGAGCATCACCACCAAAACCCGTTCCTTTTTCACCGATACACTTGTTGGGGTGGGGAGGAGGCTGAAATGGCTCCTGGTGGAAAAGCTGCAGCCCAGGAGCTCCCCAAGGTCTTTCTGCTCAGGACTTCTGGAGCTCTTGGCCACCCTCCCCGGAGCCACCTCGGGCAGAGTCCAGCCAGGGCTGCAGCTCCAGGGCAGCGGGGAAGGGGCAGGTTTGCATGGACCAGGGAGGAGCACGGGGTTGCACTTCTCCTTCAGGGCTACGGAACCATCCTGCCCCGGGGTTTTGGGAGAGGTTTTGTTAATGCTGAGACACAGCTGAAGCCCTTGCCAAATGAAATGTTCTTCCCCAGAGCTTCTACCAGCTTTGGGAAGAACCTTGCGTGCACTTTGAAAAGCAAAGTTCACTGCTGGTACAACAGCTGTTCATGCTTTTTTTGGTTTGGGAATGATTTTCCTTGAAATTACACCACCATTGCATAATTTCATAGACTGAATTAATAATTTTATATAAACAGTAACCAAACAATTTACATCCAATTTACATCCACAAGAATTCTCCCATTTGAAGGAATTCTTCAGTGTGTTTAGGAAATAAATGGTAAAACTTACCTATTTTTTCCTCAAGTTTTCCTATGAAGGAGAGAAAGAAATGTAAATAACTGAGAACATCGTCCCTTCCAAACAGCCCTGGCCAAGGCACAGAAGGAGTTACAGCCACCAGGGTCTGGCGGTGCTGCAGCGCCTGAGCGACCCACTGGCCCAGCTCCTTCTGCTAAGAAATAGAGGATTGCAGTGTCCTTTATTCCTCTGTATTATTTGACTTTCACAAGGAGATGAGCCCTGCCAGGCCCCCAAATGTGCAAGGTTTTGGGGTTTCTTTTGCAGGGTCTGGCAAATCTTTGCCCTGGGTGGGGCAAACTCCGGCTCATGCTACTTTAATATCCACATCCTTCTCTGCTATATTTTTCTTGGAAAAACAACCTTTATTTTCTTCTAAGAAAACAAATCCCTGAGTCTTTAAGCCCCTGGCACCACGTGTGTCCCAGACAATGAGACAAAACTCTGGGACCATCCTGACATTTCCCAAACGCACCCGTCCACCAAAACCAGAGGTGGCCAAACAGGACCAATCTCCTCTCTAAACACCACACCACGACAGTACCTTTAATTTTAAATAGACACACAGCAAAAATAAAGAGAATGACCACAGCAACCGAGATGATGCCCAGGGCAATTATCCAAGGATGGGCGTCATGGAAAAAGGGATCTGAAAAATAAAATCCACAAAGGGGTTTGGTCACTGCACAAGCAGCAATGGGAAATAGCTCATTTCTGTGTTATACAAGCGCATCCCAGGTCTGAATCTCATTGAGGGTGAGCATCACCTCCTGACTGTACTCCACAAAGGGACAAAATATCAGATTAAAAAAAAAAAACATGTTTGGGCACACTTCTCTGTGATTGACAATGATTTTTCTGCATACATTTTGGGGGATTTTTTAAAGCAAAAATGGATTTCTAGACAAATTATTTCTAGGTAAATCATGTTTTCTTTTCCTGTGAGAAAAAGAAAGCTGCAGGGTGCAGAAAACACTGGATGCACTGAACACGCAGCCTGACAAATGCACCCAAGATTTTCTGCCACTGTCACGTCCCCAGTGCAGCCCCATGGGCAGCGATAAGGGGGCGACACCCCCGTTCCCCCCCTCACCTGAGATGTAAAATGCTGATCCCTGTTCTTGGCCATCCAGGACGTGTTGGACCCAGCAAGAGACGTTCTGCTTCGTGCCCCTGGTGAGGATGATGCTGCTTTCCACCGCAAAGAGGCTGCTCTGGTCCTGGGTGACGCTTTCCGAGAGGGACGGGAGATGCTGCCCGTGGGGATCTCGCCACAGCACCTGGGGCCGCGGGTACCAGCCGGCCGAGCGACAGGACACCCGGATCCCCCCGTCCTGGTATCGCTCCAGCGCAACAAGTGGGACAGAGCCGCTGGCTGCGGGGACACAGACACCCCAGTGATCCCACGGGAACGGGGTGGCCTGGCTGTCCCTCTGCCTGACAAGGGATGGACGTGGACACAGACAAATCATCACCCAGGGTCAGGACATTTCATTTCAACAGGGCATGGACCTGCTGGAGAGGGACCAGAGGAGCCACAGGAATGATCCTGGAACAGCTCTGCTGGGGGACAGGCTGAGAGAGTTGGGGTGTTCAGCTGGAGAAGAGAAGCTCCAGAGAGATCATAGTGCAGCCTTGCAGTGCTTAAAAGGAGCTGATAAGAAAGATGGGGAGACACTTTTGAGCAGGGCCGGTTGTGACAGGACAAGGGGTGATGGTTTTAACTAAAGGAGGGAGATTCAGGGTGGACATGAGGAAGAAATTGTTGTCCTGAGGGTGGTGAGAGCCTGGCCCAGGTTGGCCAGAGAGGTGGTGGATGAACCATCCCTGGAGACATCCCAGGCCAGGCTGGACGGGGCTCTGAGCAACCTGAGCTGGTGAAGATGTCCCTGTCATGGCAGGGGGGGCACTGGGGGAGCTTTGGAGGTCCTTTCCAACCCAAACTGTTCTTTGATTCTATGAATCTTGGACTCTTTTTTACATAACTCCAAGATCTGCTCTGGAGGCTGCTACTGCATCAAAATAATCTAAAGTTCTGGATATTTGAATAAAAAAGTACCAACCAGTATGTTCTTGTTATATTACTCAATGCCAAATCTTTTCTTACATCCACTTATATGAAGAAAACAATGTCAAGAACACCTCTGAAATGGGTAGAGTATCTCACAAGTTCTTGACGGCCACTTGGTAAGCAATTTTAATTCTATGAGACATTCTTGGTATTTTCAACCATGGGACTTAATTAAACCCTATTTGCTAAGCACCCACCTGTAATTGCTGCTGGGGAGGACAGGGAAGAAGAGCTCTGGCTACAAGCAAGTAAATTAGAGTCAGCAGAGACACAGAAAACTGACCTGTCACCTGCAGCTCCACCACAGCCTCATCATAGTCTGAGCCACTGGCAACAAGGCAGGTGTAAATCCCTCTGTCAGACAGTTGGACGCGAAATATTTTCAAGTTCACGCTGCCCTTGGTGAGTCCGTCCTTCCACAGCTCTGTGCGCCCTACGTATTCCGGCATCTGATTCCCGTTCTGGTCCTGGCCCCCCTTGTAGTGATGCACGAAGGTTGTGAGCTGCTCCCAAAACCAGGTCACCTCCATGTCTTGCGTGCTCTGCGCGGGGGAGAAGCGGCAGGGCAGCACCGCGTCCTCGCCCATGGCCACGATGACGGGGCCGGGGGGTCCCATCACTTTGAGCGGAGCTGGGAGAAAACCCCAAAGGAAGAAGAAATAACTGTGAGTTTGCTGTGGTGACCGAGGTCAGAAAACCGGCGGCTGCTGCTCCAGATGATCCGTGTGCTGTGTGCCGTGTCATTGCATTGGAGCATCACCGTGCTGGGGGGGTGAGCCACTGGGGGGGCTGCGAGAGGGACCCCAGTTGTGCAGCACATGATTCCCTGTCCTGCGCTACCACCAAAGTTCTTCAGATCTTTTTAAAGAAGATCTCTTTTAGCAGAATTTGTTCTTATGGGGGCAAGTGCCCCCTGTGCTGCTCGGCTGGGGTAAAAGCGGGATAAAGAAGGAAAGAAGTGACTGGAAGGTTTCTGGGTGGGCGAATGGAGAAAGGAGAGAATTTGAGTACAAATAAAACTCAAATATCCTCAGCTATTTGCACCTATTACAACAGAAATTCAAATCATCTCAGGTGCTCTGAGTATCTTTGGAAATTTAAAAAGAAAAGGCTTATTAATCAGCTGGCCACTCAACACACAGAGAAAGTAGTTTCTTGTTGAAGAAAAACAATAGGAAATCAACTTTCAAGACAACAGTTGTGTTGCATCCATTTGCCAGGATGGCTTCAGGTCGACCATCTAACAGAAAAAGAGCCCAGAATATGTTTTAAAACAGAGTTTGTTCAAGGCCTTTTCCTTTGCGCCAGTAGCCAGGAAGACACTGAGGCTGGAAGCAACACCCCAGGGATCAGCACAACCAGAGGGACACCTACCTGAGTGCAGCTCGTGAACCTGGAAAACCAAACCATAAACTGTAAAAGCCAGCAGAGAGAAGCAGGAGTGGAAACTGGAGAGCATCATCTTCACTGGAGCACAACCTGGAGACACGGAAAAAGAGGGAAGGGATGAAAGGGGGGAGAAACAAGGGAGGAGAATAAAAGGCAGAATTCACTTTTAAAGGGGTTTATTGCTGATTGCAGCCCCTTTGTATAATGACTCGGGAGGAGCCTCAGATGAGGAAGGCAGAGTTTGATTTTCCATCACCAGCCTGACTTTGCTTGGTGCTTTACATACAAAGTATCCGACTGGTGTAAAAAGTTGCAAGAATTTCCCATGGGGAAACAAAGGACAAGCTGCAACATCTCCTCTAATTGCCGGACAAAGCGACAATTGTTTTAATACAGAACCCTTGCTTATGTTATCCAGACTTAGGAAAGTGATGGAAATGTGCAGGATGAGAAGGAGAAACCCAGACCAAATGCACGTGGAGCTGTTGCCACACACTCATCCTCTGGGACAAATTCAGGACTCAGTAGCACATCCCCTGCCACCACACTGATGTCTCAGACCAGGGAAAGCAAAATAAGCAGAACATTAATTCAACACCCAGCCAGGATGGGACCTGGGCCTGCTCTGAACCCACTGTAACCTCTCATCACTCACTGACTCAGTCCTGGATTTGTTAACGAGCAGTGAAAACCACAATGAATTTCAGCAGATGGCAGAAAGCAATTTCAATCTGCAGCTTTGCAAGAGATGCCGCTTACCTGGAGGAACCGAGATCTCTCATGGGGCAGGAGCTGCTCGGCTGTCACCGGAGTGTCCGGGGTTCACCCATCTGAGCTGCGCATTTCCCTGTTAAAAACCCAGCAAAAATGTCACTCTGTGTCGCTGTCTCTCACTCATTTCCTTCTGAGCTGCCTCCGCTCAAAAATGAAAGCCACGAGAGTGATCTGGAGGGTTTTGGGCACTGCTTTTGCTCCAGAAGTCTTCTTCTGGCAGCGTCCACCTGCACTTCCCTGCCACAAGCACCTGGTGCAGCTGCGGATGGTACAGCAGCCTCCTCCCGGGGCTGCACAGGCTAGGGAGGGGCTGGATTTTGGACTGGGGAGGGGCTGGATATTGGACTGGGGAGGGGCTGGATATTGGACTGGGGAGGGGACGGATATTGGACTGGGGAGGGGCTGGATATTGGACTGGGGAGGGGCTGGATATTGGACTGGGGAGGTCATGGATATCGGGCTGGGGAGGGGATGGATATTGGCAGCAGTTTGCTCATCCCTGGGAGAAGCCCACGGTCAGCAGTGGGAAGGAGGTGACAGAGCTGGGGTTGAGGGAAGTAACTCAGGACTGAAGGAGGTGACGGAGCCGGGATTCGTACCCTGAGACACAACCTCCCTGGGCAGCCTGGGCCAGGCTCTGCCACCCTCACCCCAAACAAGTTTCTTCTCACATTTAAATGGAACCTCCTGTGTTCCAGTTTGAACCCACTGCCCCTTGTCCTATCATTGGTTGTCACCAATAAGAGCCTGGCTCCATCCTCCTGACACTGCCCCTTTCCATATCTATAAACATTAATGGGGTCGCCTCTCAGCCTCCTCCAAGTTCAAGAGACTCAGCTCCTCCAGACTGAAGAAGCCCCCATGTGTAAAGCGTGGCCAGCTCTGTGCACTGAGGACCAGGACTGTTCAGACTGGTCTGAAACTGGGACATGCACCAAATAAACAAGAGGTCAGAGTGTTACACGCCCTCCTGGACAGTGACGCCTGGCGGAAGCATCCCTGGACCCTTCACAAGCTGCAACATCACCTCTAATTGCCGGACAAAGCGACAATTGTTTTAATACAGAACCCTTGCTTATGTTATCCAGACTTGGGAAAGTGATGCAAATGTGCAGGATGAGAGGGAGAAACCCAGACCAAATGCACGTGGAGCTGTTGCCACACACTCATCCTCTGGGACAAATTCAGGACTCGGTAGCACATCCCTGCCACCACACGGATGTCTCAGACCAGGGAAAGCAAAATAAACAGAACATTAATTCAACACCCAGCAGGACAAGAGCTGTCCGTGCCCTGAACCCCCTGATCCCTCTTATCACTCACTGGCTTTGTTAACAACCATTGAAAACCATGATGAAATTTGGCAGATGGCAGAAAGCAATTTCAATCTGCAGCTTTGCAAGAGATGCCGCTTACCTGGAGGAACCGAGATCTCTCATGGGGCAGGAGCTGCTCGGCTGTCACCGGAGTGTCCGGGGTTCACCCATCTGATCTGTGCGTTTCCCTGTTAAAAACCCAGCAAAAATGTCACTCTGTGTCGCTGTCTCTCACTCATTTCCTTCTGAGCTGCCTCTGCTCAAAAATGAAAGCCACGAGAGTGATCTGGAGGGTGTTGGGCACTGGTTTTGCTCCAGAAGTCTTCTTCTGGCAGCGTCCACCTGCACTTCCCTGCCACAAGCACCTGGTGCAGCTGCGGATGGTACAGCAGCCTCCTCCCGGGGCTGCACGGGCTAGGGAGGGGCTGGATATTGGACTGGGGAGGGGCTGGATTTTGGACTGGGGAGGGGACGGATATTGGACTGAGGAGGTCATGGATATCGGGCTGGGGAGGGGATGGATATCGGCAGCAGTTTGCTCATCCCTGGGAGAAGCCCACGGTCAGCAGTGGGAAGGAGCTGACAGACATGGGGTTGAGGGAAGTAACTCAGGACTGAGGGAGGTGACGGAGCTGGGATTTGCACCCTGAGACGCAGCTGGTGTGGGATTGAAGTCCAGCTTAATTAAAAGCAATTCCCTCTCCTCAGCCAAGAGGCGAGGCCATAGTCGATGGTTTGATGAGGGAAAGGTGCTGCCCTGGGATGTGTCACCCAGGCAGCTCCCCCAGGTTAGCAGACCTTGGGGGTCCAGCACCCTCCTGTCTCCAGCCGGGAGCCTGGGGCAGGCAGGAGGTGAGAGCATCTGCTGGGGTAAAGGGACCTGGCCTGGGATCTTTTAAAAAGGGAGAACAAGGAAGAGGGAGGTAATCAGTGAAGCATTCGGAGACACAGATTTGGCCAACAACTGATAGCAGAGATAATAATAAACCAACCTCATCACTTGCGCTAATCAGTGGGCTCTCACAAACCTGTGGGCAGCACTTCAGGGAGGGCCAGCCTGGCTTTTGCAATAATCAGGATGCAAAGCTGAGGGTCCCAGATACTTGGGGGTTCAGTGGAATTATGAGAACAGTGAAAGGTTTGTGCAGGGGAAGCGAATCAGTGAGGACAAGGTGGGGGACAGGTAAAAATTGGTATAAAAGGGCCTGGTGCTGGGTGAAACAGAGCTGTTCAGAGCACTTGGGTGGCTGGAGAGTCGGAGTCTCCAGGGCCAGGAGGAAGAGGGTCTGGGGTGTGCACGGCTGTGCGGTGCCTGTGGATGGGGGTGTGAACGTTGTGTTTTTGCAGTGAGCACCAGGCTGGAGCATCTGGGAGTGGGGGATCCATCGGGGGCTCAGAGGGTCTGGGTTCTGGGCAGCGGTACCAGGCAGACACAGGGGCTGTGCCACTGCTTGAGACATCTGCAAATGTGCACGTGAGGCCAGAGTGTTCCACATGTGCTGGAACTAGTGACCTCCTGCCTCTGCCAGTCACACAGGACCAGGGAATGTGGCTGCTGGTGCCGGTGGGTGGAGGGATCCTACATGTGGGTGCAGCTGCACACTGTGACTGTGGGTACGGAGGGTACATGTTTGTCACCAGGTGACCCTGCAGATGGGATGTTCAGCAGCCCCCACTGTGCCGTGCGATGCCATCATGTGACAGTGGACCCTGACTGAACAGTTCCTGCCGAGTCGGTCTGTCCCCAGTCATAGAATAATAGAATAATTTTGGTTGGAAAGATAGGCCTAAGATCGATTCCAATCATAACCTAATTCTAGCACTAAGCAAGTCCTGTGCTCCCAGGCTCCTGTTCCCAGCACCAGGCAGCAGAACCACCCAGCAGCAAGTTCCCTTGTACTGCAATTCATTTCGTGTTCCAGCCAGTGGCCTTCGGAGTGAAGTGACAGAGCAGAGCAGGTGCCACTTGCCAAACTCCCTACAGTCACAGGTGAGGCCATCACCCCTGGGCACATGAAAAGCTGCTTGGAGAAGAGAGAGGTGGGATGCAAAGCCCAGCACCTGCTGTCCACTGTACATCAGTTAAGCAATCGAAGCAACACATGCCCTGCAAACATCACCCTGAACCCTGAACCCCACGGGCAGCCTGACAAATCTGGGCGGGCAGCAGCTGAAAGGAGCCGGGCACCTTCCCTCGTCACTGTATGGGGCCTGGACACCCAGAGCATGGCCCGTGCTCTGGGGCTGGTGTCCCCAGGTGACATCCCACCGGGCTGGAGGTGCACATGGTGCTGCTGACCCAGGACGGCTCAGAGCATCCAGCGGTGTCGCAGGTTCTTATTACCCACCTGCAGCTGGATGAAGCGGGGAGATGTGGCAGATCCTGTGATGCAAATAGGACGGGGGCACTGCAGGAACTTTGGGAGGGAACTCCCAAAATCAAGTGTCAGATGAGGTCACACACCTGTGGCAGTTTCAGGAGATGGGAGGGAG
Organism: Patagioenas fasciata; assembly: GCF_037038585.1. Lineage (NCBI taxonomy): Eukaryota > Metazoa > Chordata > Aves > Columbiformes > Columbidae > Patagioenas > Patagioenas fasciata. The sequence continues at coordinate 2,238,929 of NC_092546.1, read as the reverse complement.
TCGCCAGGACGAGGGGAGGTGGAAGCACCCACAGTGTGGTACCCCAGAGAGGAGAAGGTGCTGCACTCCAGCTCTGCTCTCCAGACCATCCAGCCCCGCTGAGCTTTGATCTGCTGCCTCAAACCAGCTGGAAATGCTGTGCCAGCCCAGTCCAGCCAGGAGCCGATGAGCTGAGGGCAGTGAGGACCAAACTGGATGCCTCCACACCATCCAAAACCTCCTTTCCTGGAGTCAGCTCACAAGTTAGTGCTGGCTGTCTGAACAGTGCCTGAACACTGTGACTCTGCCATCATTGCTTCTGTTTTTTCTCACCTTCAGGCAGCCTCTGTGTCTTGCAATTTCCACTTTCAGCAGGGAATCCCACCTCCCCTCCTGTGGATTTCAGCAAACACAGTGGTATCCTGGATGGAGAGAGAAGAGAGGGAGACCTTGGCCAATAAGGTGGAGGAGATGAGTGCGAGAGCTGAGTTTTAGAAGAGATGAGGTGGTGGAAATGTCCTCTGTTGAGGAGCCATATGCATTCTGCTTCTGCTGTAGAACAGCTATTTAAGGTCCCAACACCGGAGGCTTGTCCCAGCCTGGGCTTGTGATGGGGTTGAGACTTGGTGGCTGTGAGTCCCCAGCTGAACTGCTTGTGCTTATCTGTGGACCCACCACCAACACCTATGACCTATCCTTGGCTCCCACCACTGTCCACAGAAAGAAACAGGAATTTGGGGTCACAGGTCTTGGGTAACATCCATTGCAGTCTGCACGTGTTTGTGCCCAGATGTGCCTGTTTTAGTCATGCAGCACTAGAGCCACCCAAGCTCAGGTCCAGGTGTCTGCAGAGCAGACGTGCACCCACCCACTCAGGAGAATCCTCCTCCAGGACACCGGGGTCGCCTTGGCCAGGGATCAGATGGCAGCTCCTGAATAAGGAACAGGGGTAGGATCAGGGCAGCACTGAGGCTGGAGCCATCCAGGACAAGAGAGCTTCCCACCTCTGGGCAGGGGAGAGGAAATCATAGAATCAAAGAACAGTTTGGGTTGGGAGGGACCTTCCCAGCTCCCCAGTTCCCCCCTGCCACGAGCAGGGACATCTTCAGCAGCTCAGGTTGCTCAGAGCCCCGTCCAGCCTGGCCTGGGATGTCTCCAGGGATGGTTCATCCACCACCTCTCTGGGAACCTGGGCCAGGCTCTCACCACCCTCAGGGCCAACAATTCCTTCCTCATGTCCAGCCTGAATCTCCCTCCTTTAGTTAAAACTATCACCCCTTGTCCTGTCACAATAGGTCCTGTCTGTTCCAATCTATCTTATCTCCAAAAGAGGAAGAGGATCTTGAAGTGATGGTGTCTGAGCGTCATAGAAACATGCAGCCCTGTGGTCTGAGGAGCACGGTGCACCTTCTCCAGTGCAGAAAGCACAATCTGTATCTTCACCTTCTCACCCACCTTCTTTAGGGATACAAATGTCTAACAAGTGTCTGTTCAGAGCCCTGGCATCAGGGGCCACCCCCACACGGATGAGATGCCTTCCTCAATGCAAAATTTTGATTTCTCCAGCTTCATTTCAGCCCACATAGAACATTCTCAGTCTGCTTCAGCCTACTCAGAGTTGTAAGGGGGGAACCACTTCCCAGTGTTGGGTGTCTCCAGGTCAAAGGTGAGCTCGTCACCCGGGCTTGTGCTGGGGACACTCACAGCCATGGACAGACCCACTGACATACGTGCCTTCATTGTCTCCTGTAGCATGTGGTGAACCATTTTTCAGAAGTCCCTGACATCCCTCACACGTTAAAAGGAGGTGGAGGCAACACCCTGGACACAGACATTTGGTGCAGACACACAGACAAAAAACACTGAAGTAACTTTATTCTGAACATTCAGAAAGAGATCCCTGCTGCGGGAGTGTGTTCAGTGGGAGTGTGTTCAACTGGTAGAGAGCGGGGATGAAAGGCGACAGTCAGGAGTTGCAACTGGGGAAACTCTGTGCAAACACAAAGGGATAATTCTTCCCCTTGAGAGAAGTGCAGCACCAGCCAGAGGTCCAGAGACATAACGAGATCTCCACCCTTGGACATCCTACACAACTCAGCTGAACGAGGTTCAAAGACACCTCAGGCACTTGAGGGTAGCCCTGCTGGGAGCAGGTGGCTGCAACAGAAACCTCCACCACTTCCTTCCAACCTAAACCCTGCTGTGAGTGGGAACGGCCGAGGTCCCCTAGAAAACCTTGTCTTGCTCCCTCCCCTTCATCAAGGCCACACTTTGAGCCGTGTCCCAGAACCCAGCCAGAACCAAGGGTAGACTGGTTTCCCCTCAAATGATGTCTCTTGAAACGTGAAGATGGGAATGTTCTCATCAACACTGAAAAATGACACCCGCCCCTCTTCATAATCCAGAAACACCCGGATCCGCTTGGGACTCTGGATTTCAGAAAGGAAAGTGCGACCAGGAGATGTGAGAGCCTGGAAGCGCCCTTCCCACTTCGCCACTGCCCAGAAACCCTCCTCTGGATTAATCACAAGCTCATCCTTCCTTTTCACATCTTCTCTACACACTCCCACAGCCCATCCTCCTGCATCCTCCACCTCCACCTCCCAGTAGCATCTCCCTGAGGTGAAGCCTTCACGACCCAACACACAGCGCCATGGTTGAAATCTCTTGGGGTTGTCAGGGACGTCCTGTGGCTTCTCTTCTCGTCTCACACTTTTGCAGCCATCAGACAGAACAAGGCAGCTCTGGGCTGTGTCTGAATCCAGAACCACCTTCACTGCAGGAGAGATGGAGTCAACACGTCAGGGCAGAGCTCACCCCAGGAAAGAGCTTTGCTGGGGCTGCACAAGGATGAGAAAGAGTGCAAGCGATAGCTGGCAGACTGTGGCACGGGAAGCTGCACAAGGTGACAATGTAAGTGCAAGGAGCAGAAAACGAAGCAGAGAGATGACACTGAGCAGAGAGGGAAGAGAAGACCAGCAGACCTCCAGAAGGAATCACACAGAATCACAGCATGTCAGGGGTTGAAGGGCCCTGGAAAGCTCATCCAGTGCAATCCCCCCATGGAGCAGGAACACCCAGCTGAGGTTCCACAGGAAGGTGTCCAGGCGGGTTTGAATGTCTGCAGAGAAGGAGACTCCACAACCTCCCTGGGCAGCCTGGGCCAGGCTCTGACACCCTCACCCCAAACAAGTTTCTTCTCACATTTAAATGGAACCTCTTGTGTTCCAGTTTGAACCCATTGCCCCTTGTCCTATCATTGGTTGTCACCAATAAGAGCCTGGCTCCATCCTCCTGACACTGCCCCTTTCCATATCTATAAACATTAATGGGGTCGCCTCTCAGCCTCCTCCAAGTTCAAGAGACCCAGCTCCTCCAGACTGAAGAAGCCCCCATGTGTAAAGCATGGCCAGCTCTGTGCACTGAGGACCAGGACTGTTCAGACTGGTCTGAAACTGGGACATGCACCAAATAAACAAGAGGTCAGAGTGTTACACGCCCTCCTGGACAGTGACGCCTGGCAGAAGCATCCCTGGACCCACCAGCATCGCTGCGGCAGAGGAAATACCAGAAGGGAGACTAAAGCAGGAAAGATGATTCAGCACTCCCAAAAGACCAAACCTTAATTACCTTTTTCTATGGGCACTGCATATCTTCGCCATACTTAAAAAAAAAAAAAAAAAAAAAAAAAAGTCACATTTGAGAGATAATCTGAACACACTTGTGCTGGATTAGCTCAGAATAGTGAAAGGCAAGTGCAGTTGCACATTTTCAGAATTGTTGCTATATTTGTGAAAGTCATGTCACAGCACAGAGCTTCAAAACTGTCCTGACTATTTATGGTCTGCTTGTACTTTCTTTGAAAAGCGAAACAATCTTCTTCTTAGTATAGAAGTATCATAGGGAATATCATAAAAACACATAGAGGACAAACAAAAATAATGTTTCTGAAATGAGTTTGGTATTTGCTACTTTTTTTTTTCTCCTAAAGTAAAACCAAAGTCAGGGGAAAGTTTCAAAACCCTGGTGAGAAAATGTCCCACTGGAAAAGTCTCCCATGTAGGAAGGAGAATGGTACTCACCAAGTTCTTCAGCTTGCTTCTCTGAAAAAGAAGATAAATCAGCACAAATGGGTGTGGGATATTGATTGGGATAGAACCTCACCCGTAACCACCTGCATGGGCAGGAGGGGGGTTCTGCCAACGCTTGGCAAAACCATCCTCAATCACCTTTAATTATCTGACCCAAATTCACTCTCTCCTTTCCCCACCCCCCACTAAGTCCCACCTCCCCAACCTCCCAACCACTTTTTGGTTCACTTTGCACTTTAACAGTGAAAAGGAAAAACAAAAACCCACCACCCTCTACAGACTCTGTGAAAAATCCCTTGTAAGGAATAGGAGACTCACCGATTTCTGCATCACGGTCCCCTGAGCAACAAAGAGAAACACAAGTTACTCTTTGACAATCCCCCTCCCCAGGATCCCACCACACAGGGAGCAGAGGCTGTGATAAAGGGGGCAGATGTGCTGATTTACACTCTGGTTGCAAGGATGCTCCTGATTCCTGAGGGAGCTGGGCCTGTATTTATCTCCCCCTTCCACCTGTATTGATACCAATTTAACAAGACCTAACTTTTAATAGCCAAAGAGCTTTCTTGGCAATTCTATGAGCTGCAAGCAAACAAATATGATCTCTTCATTTTTATTTTTTTTTTAAATTTGAATTCTTGGTAAGCAAACAATATATGTTTTTAGAAGAGAATTCCCAACAGCCTAGGTTTCCCTAAAATAAAAAATTCAATAAGTTTTTCATACTATTTCATACTCAAAATAAATGAGAATGTTAAAAGCATTGACAGCCACTCAGAGAAAAGATCTTACTGACTTTTCAGGGTAAATTTTCACATTATTAGAGTGTCAGGGAGGGGGAAGTAAAGTGTCTGCCAAAAGAAGAGCATTTGGACAGAGTGACAGGATGAATAACAAATTCTGAAAGTTTTCAGAGAGGATTTCACTGTGAAGACGGGGAGCGGGACTTACGCAGTGCTGCGTCTCGCATCGCTGAAAAACAGAACCAGAACAGAGCATCACCACCAAAGCCCGTTCCTTTTTCACCGATACACTTGTTGGGGTGGGGAGGAGGCTGAAATGGCTCCTGGTGGAAAAGCTGCAGCCCAGGAGCTCCCCAAGGTCTTTCTGCTCACGACTTCTGGAGCTCTTGGCCACCCTCCCCGGAGCCACCTCGGGCAGAGTCCAGCCAGGGCTGCAGCTCCAGGGCAGCGGGGAAGGGGCAGGTTTGCATGGACCAGGGAGGAGCACGGGGTTGCACTTCTCCTTCAGGGCTATGGAACCATCCTGCCCCAGGGTTTTGGGAGAGGTTTTGTTAGTGCTGAGACACAGCTGAGACCCTAGCAAAAAGAAAGGTGCTTCCCCAAAGCTTCTAACAGCTTTGGGAAGATCCTTGAGAGCCATTGGAAAAGTAAAATTTACTTTTGATACAATATCTTTTCATGCTTTCTTGGGTTTGGCAGTGATTTTCCTTAAAATTACCACCTTTTCAACATTTCATACACAGAGTTAACAATTTTCTATAGCCACTAGCCAAACCATTTCCCTCCCACATGAATTCTCCCATTTGAGCGAATTCTCCCATGCGTCTAGGAAATAAAAGGTAAAGCTTACCTATTTGTTCCTCACGCTTTCCTGTGAAGGAAAGAAAGAAATGTAAATAACTGAGAACATCATCCCTTCCAAAGAGCCCTGGTCAAGGCACAGAAGGAGTTACAGCCACCGGGGTCTGGCGGTGCTGCAGCGCCTGAGCGACCCACTGGCCCAGCTCCTTCTGCTAAGAAATAGAGGATTTCCATTCCCCTTATTCCTCTGTATTATTTGTCTTTCAGAAAGGAACGAGTCCTGCCAGGCCCCAAAAGTGCGAAGTCTGGGGTTTTTTTGCAGGGTCTGGCAAATCATCGTTCCATTTCTGCAAGAAGAATCCAACTTGGCAGGGCCAGAGGAAAGCCTGGCTGATGCTGCTTTAATGTCCACATCCTTATTTGGTATATTTTTCTTGGAAAAACAACACTTATTTTCTTGCCAGAAAGTAAATCCCTGAGTCTTTAAGCCCCTGGCACCACACGTGTGTCCCAGACACCGAGACAAGACTCCGGAACCATCCATTTCCCAAACCCACCCATTCACCAAAACCAGAGGTGGCCAAACAGGACCAATCTCCCTCCCCAAACACCACACCAGGACAGTACCTTTAATTTTAAATAGATAAACAGCTAAAATAATGAGAGCGACCACAGCAACCGAGATGATGCCCAGGGCAATTATCCAAGGATGGGCGTCATGGAAAAAGGGATCTGAAAAATAAAATCCACAAAGGGGTTTGGTCACTGCACAAGCAGCAATGGGAAATAGCTCATTTCTGTGTTATACAAGCGCATCCCAGGTCTGAATCCCATCAAGGGTGAGCATCACCTCCTGACTGTACTCCACAAAGGGACAAAATATCAAATTTTAAAAAACCCCTCTATTTGGGCAATTTTGCACTTGTCTGTGATTGATGATGTTTTGTCTGCATACATTGTGGGGGATTTTTTAAAGCAAAAACAGATTTCTAGACAAACTATTTCTAGGTAAATCATGCTTTCTTTTCCTGTGAGAAATAGAAAGCTGCAGGGTGCAGAAAACACTGGATGCACTGAACATGCAGCCTGACAAATGCACCCAAGATTTTCTGCCACTGTCACGTCCCCATGCAGCCCCATGGGCAGCGATAATGGGGCGACACCCCCGTTCCCCCCTCACCTGAGATGTAAAATGCTGATCCCCGTTCTTGGCCATCCAGGACGTGTCGGACCCAGCAAGAGACGTTCTGCTTCGTGCCCCTGGTGAGGATGATGCTGCTTTCCACCGCAAAGAGGCTGCTCTGGTCCTGGGTGACGCTTTCCGAGAGGGACGGGAGATGCTGCCCGTGGGGATCTCGCCACAGCACCTGGGGCCGCGGGTACCAGCCGGCCGAGCGACAGGACACCCGGATCCCCCCGTCCTGGTACCGCTCCAGCGCAACAAGTGGGACAGAGCCGCTGGCTGCGGGGACACAGACACCCCAGTGATCCCATGGGAACGGGGTGGCCTGGCTGTCCCTCTACCTGACAAGGGATGGACTTGGACACAGACAAATCATCACCCGGGGTCAGGACATTTCATTTCAACAGGGCATGGACCTGCTGCAGAGGGACCAGAGGAGCCACAGGAATGATCCGAGGCTGGAACAGCTCTGCTGGGGGACAGGCTGAGAGAGTTGGGATGTTCAGCTGGAGAAGAGAAGTTCCAGGGAGACCTTAGTGTGGACTTTCAATGCTTAAAAGGAGCTGATAAGAAAGATGGGGAGACACTTTTGAGCAGGGTCTGTGGCGATAGGACAAGGGGTGATGGTTTTAAACCGAAGGAGGGAGATTAAGGCTGGACATGAGGAAGAAATTGTTGCCCTGAGGGTGGTGAGAGCCTGGCCCAGGTTGGCCAGAGAGGTGGTGGATGAACCATCCCTGGAGACATCCCAGGCCAGGCTGGACGGGGCTCTGAGCAACCTGAGCTGGTGAAGATGTCCCTGTCATGGCAGGGGGGGCACTGGGGGAGCTGGGAAGGTCCACCCAATCCAAAATATTCAAAGATTATATGTTTAGGGACAGGGTTTAGTGCTAGAGTTAGGTTATGATTGGACTAGATGATCTTGAGGGTCTCTTTCAAATGAAATTATTTTATGATTTTATTATGTTATGAATCTAAGATTACTGCAGTCTTTTTCACATAACTCAAAGATCTGCTCCTGAGGCTACTACCGCAGGAAAATATTCTGCAGGCCTGGGTACTGAAATACAGAAGCACAAACCAAGACATTCTTTTTACATTATTCAATGACAAATTTTTCCTTACTTCCATTTATATGAAGAAAACAATTTCAAGAACACCTCTGAAGTGGGTAGTGTATCTCATGAACTGTTTGAGGTTGTTTGGTGGGCAATTGCACATCTCTGAAACATTCATGGTATTTTCAACCATGGGACTTAATTAAACCCTATTTGCTAAGCACCCACCTGAAATTGCTGCTGGGGAGGACAGGGAAGAAGAGCTCTGGCTACAAGCAAGTAAATTAGAGGCGTCAGGAGCACAGAGTACAAACCTGTCACCTGCAGCTCCACCACAGCCTGGTCATAGTCTGAGCCATTGACAACAAGGCAGGTGTAATTCCCTCTGTCAGACAGCTGGACGCGAAAAATTGTCAAGTTCACGCTGCCCTTGGCAAGTCCGTCCTTCCACAGCTCTGTGCGCCCTACATATTCCAGCATCTGGTTTCCACTCTGGTCCCGGCCTCCCTTGTAGCGATGCACGAAGGGCAAGAGCTGCTCCCGAAACCAGGTCACCTCCATGTCTTGCGTGCTCTGCGCAGGGGAGAAGCGGCAGGGCAGCACCGCGTCCTCGCCCATGGCCATGATGACAGGGCCGGGGGGTCCCATCACTTTGAGCAGAGCTGGGAGAAAACCCCAAAGGAAGAAGAAATAACCGTGAGTTTGCTGTGGTGACCGAGGTCAGAAAAACAGTGGCTGCTACTCCAGCCGGTTTGCGTGCCACGTGCTGTGTCATTGTGTTGGAGCATCACAGTGCTGGGGGGATGAGCCACTGGGGGCCTGGAGAAGGGACCCCGGCTGTGCAGCACATGGTTCCCTGTCCTGCACTACCACCAAAGTTCTTCAGATCCCTAAAAGACCATTTGTTCTCAAGGGGAAAAGTGCTGCCTCTGCTGCTCAGGGTGGGGAGAAAGCAGGATGAAGAAGGAAAGAAGTGACTGGAAGGTGTCCAGCACAGATCCATGAATATGATGAAGGGAGTGGAGCATCTCCTGTACAAGAAAAGGCTGAGAGACCTGAATGACTTTAGCTTGACAAGAGGAGACTGAGGGGTGACCTCATTAATGTTCATAAATATTGAAAGGGTGAGTGTCAGGAGGATGGAGCCAGGCTCTTCTCGGTGACAACCAAGCTAAAAACAAGGCGCAATGGGTGCAAAATGGAACACAGGAGGTACCTGTGGAACCTCAGCTGGGTGTTCCTGCTCTGGCGGGGGGATTGCACTGGATGAGCTTTCCAGGTCCCTTCCAACCCCTGACATTCTGGGATTCTGCGGTTTCTGGGTGGGTGGTTGGAGAAAGCAGACAACTTCAGTAAAAAAACCCTCAAATATCATGTGTTATTTGCACTTATTACAACAGAAAATAAAAATGTCTCGTGTGCCCTGAGCCTGCTCTGTGCTTGGCCCTTCACAGGAGGAGCTGCATCAGGAGCCAGAAGAATACTGAGGTTGGAAGCAACACCCCAGGGATCAGCAAAACCAGAGGGACGCCTACCTGAGTGCAGCTCGTGAACCTGGAAAACCAAACCATAAACTATAAAAAACAGCAGAGAGAGGTAGGAATGGAAGCTGGAGAGCATCATCTTCACTGGAGCACAACCTGGAGACACGGAAAGAGAGGGAAGGGCTGAGAGGGAGGAAAAACAAAGGAATAGAATAAAAGGCAGAATTCACTTTTAAAGGGGTTTATTGCTGATTGCAGCCCCTTTGTATAATGGCTCAGGAAGAGCCTCAGATGCCGAAGGCAGAGTTTGATTTTCCATCATCACCCTGACTTTGCTTGGTGCTTTACATACAAAGTATCTGACTCGTGTAAAAAGTTGCAGGAATTTCCCATGGGGAAACAAAGGACAAGCTGCAACATCTCCTCTAATTCCCTGACAAAGCGATAGTTGTTTTAATAGGAGCCTTTGGTTTTTTTATCCAGCCCCGAGAAAGTGATGGAAATGTGCAGAATGAGAAGGGGAAACCCAGACCAAATGCACGTGGAGCTGTTGCCACACACTCATCCTCTGGGACAAATTCAGGACTCGGTAGCACATCCCCTGCCACCACACTGATGTCTCAGACCAGAGAAAGCAAAATAAGCAGAACATTAATTCAACACCCAGCCAGGATAGGACCTGGCCCTGCTCTGAACCCCCTGGCCACTCTTATCACTCACTGACTTAGTCCTGGATTTGTTAACGAGCAGTGAAAACCACAATGAATTTTGGCAGATGGCAGAAATCAATTTCAATCTGCAGCTTTGCAAGAGATGCCGCTTACCTGGAGGAACCGAGATCTCTCATGGGGCAGGAGCTGCTCGGCTGTCACCGGAGCATCCGGGGTTCACCCATCTGAGCTTCGCATTTCCTTGTTAAAAACGAAACAAAAACGTCACTCTGCATCCCAGCCTATCACTTGTTTTCTTCTGAGCTGCCTCTGCTCAAAAACGAAAGTCAGTGAGTGATCTGGACATTTTTGGCAATGCTTTTGCTCTGGAAGTGTTTTTCTGGCAGCTCCCAGAGGCAGCCCCTGCAGCTGCTTATCGTATCACAGCCTCCTCCTGCGGCTGCCCCAGCCTGGGGAGGGACGGAGAGCGGACTGGGCAGGGGATGCAAAGCCCAGCACCTGCTGTCCGCCATTCACCAGTTAAGCAATCGAGGCAATACATGCCCTGTGAACATCACCCTGAACTCCACGGGCAGCCTGACAAATATGGGCGAGCAGCAGCTGAAAGGAGCCGGGCACCTTCCCTCATCACTGCATGGGGCCTGGACACCCAGAGCATGGCCCGTGCTCTGGGGCTGGTGTCCCCAGGTGACATCCCACGGGGCTGGAGGTGCACATGGTGCTGCTGACCCAGGAGGGTTCTGAGCACCCAGCAGTGCTGCAGACTCTTATCACCCACCGGCAGCTGGATGAAGCGGGGAGATGTGGCAGATCCCGTGATGCAAACAGACCAGGGGCACTGCAGGAACGTTGGGAGGAATCTCTCAAACTCAAGTGTAGGAAGAGGTCATGAACTCACGGCAGCTTCAGGATGTAGGATGGAGTCGCCAGGACGAGGGGAGGTGGAAGCTCCCACAGTGTGGTACCCCAGAGAGGAGAAGGTGCTGCACTCCAGCTCTGCTCTCCAGACCATCCAGCCCCGCTGAGCTTTGATCTGCTCCCTCACACCAGCTGGAAATGCTGTGCAAGCCCAGTCCAGTCAGGAGCCGATGAGCTGAGGGCAGTGGGGAGCACACAGGAGACCTCCACACCATCCAAATCCTCCTTTCCTGGAGTCAGCTCACAAGTTAGTGCTGACTGTCTGAAAAGTGCCTGAGCACTGTGACTCTGCCATCATTCCTTTTGCTTTTTATCATCTTCAGGCAGCCTCTGAGTCTTGCAATTTCCACTTTTAGCAGGGAATCCCAAAGGGGTTGGGTCACTCCACAAGCAGCACTTGGAAATAGCTCATTTCTGTGTTATACAAGCGCATCCCAGGTCTGAATCCCATCAAGGGTGAAATCACCTCCTGACTGTACTCCACAAAGGGACAAAATGTCAAATTAAAAATAAAACCAACCCTCTATTCTGGCAATTTTGCACTTGTCTGTGACTGATGATCTATTTTCTGCATATATTGTGGGGGATTTTTTAAAGGAAAAATGGATTTCTAGCCACATTATTTCTAGATAAATCATGCTTTCTTCTTCTTTGAGAAAAAGAAAGCTGCAGGGTGCAGAAAACACTGGATGCACTGAACATGCAGCCTGACAAATGCACCCCCCAGGGTGCAACACCTCAGGGATCAGCAAAACCAGAGGGACGCCTACCTGAGTGCAGCTCGTGAACTTGCAAAACTAAACCATAAATGATAAAAGCCGGCAGAGAGAAGCAGGAGTGGAAACTGGAGAGCATCATCTTCACTGGAGCACAACCTGGAGACATGGAAGGAGAGGGAAGGGATGAAAGGAGGAGAAACAAGGGAAGAGAATAAAAAGCAGATTTCACTTTTAAAGGGGTTTATTACTGCTTGCAGCCCCTTTTTATAATAGCTCGGGAAGCGACTCATATGCCAAAGGTTGCATTCGATTTTCTGTCATCAGCCTGACTTTGCTTGGTGCTTTACATACAAAGAATCCGACTGGTGTAAAAAGTTGCAGGAATTTCCCATGGGGAAACAAAGGACAAGCTGCAACATCTCCTCTAATTCCCTGACAAAGCGACAGTTGTTTTAATACAAGCCCTTGCTTTTTTTTCATCCAGCCCTGAGAAAGTGATGGAAATGTGCAGGATGAGAAGGGGAAACCCAGATCAAATGCACATGGAACAACACCACTTGGCTCTCATGAGAGTTCCGCCGCCATGTAACTCTTCTCAAAACCTCTAACTATTTTATTACACAGATAGCAAGGATAATACTGATTTTCCCCACCTGAACTAGTCAGTAATTGCTTATAATAAGTCTGAATAAAAGGTCCATAAGCTTCAGACTATGATGAGATTACTAGGTTGGCAATACCTCCTCAAACACATTCTTCTTGAACCCCAGATCTTCCTGCAAGCTCTGGCACTGATCCTCCAGGTCAACGCGCATCAGTGTTTCCTTCTCCAGCTGCTTCTTGGCCACAGCATGAGCATCTTCAGCCTAGGAAAGGATTTTCAGGGTGAAGATTTTATTTTGTCTGGATCCCTGTTTCCCATCCATTGTCCCTTCATGTTCTCCATATAACATCTTTGGAACAATAATTCACAACAACAAATCTAATGTCAAGCCACTGATTTAAAAAAAAAAAAAAAGAAGTGTGCTCTTCTGAATATTTAAAGCAAGCTTTCATGTTATCGTGGTATCAGTTATCTAAAACATAGGATTATTTCAATAGAGTAAGATAATGGATCTGAGGATTATGAATCCCCCCAGCACAACATGCTGCATGTTTGTCTTTTTCTTACTTGCATAGCTGAACTAGGTACTCCAGCATAAGTTGACAATTATGCAGGACCTTAAAAAAGACAACTTCTAGTAACCTGGTATCTCACGAATACTTACCGGAGACCTGGAGAGCACCAGGATGGCAATCAGCCTGGTGTCATGCACTCGGACACTGTGTTTTCAGCAACAATATTTATCTCTTCAGGGTGTTTCTCCCCCCAAAACCTGAATGGTACAGCCACTGTCAGCTCAGCTGAATGGTACCACCTGTTTGCCTCTTGTTTTTCCAGCTGTCGGGGAAGCAGAACTGTCAGTAAACCCGTGCTCACCCCAACAAATCATTTCCCCTCCCCACACCCCATGTGTGTACTAACAAATATCAGCTCTGTCAGAAACTGCCTTTTTTAAATACATACCCGGGTCACTGTGGCTCTGACAGCACCGATGCATGAAAAATATTACAGCTGGGGCAAATATCTTGCATTTTGATGGACTGAAATTTCCCCATTTTTGTGCTTTGCATTTGGGTATATAACAGGAATAAGGGCTTAATTGTGTTGGTTTTTTTTTTTTTTTTCCCTCTCTTCTCCCTGTTTCGCAGCTGGGCTGCAGAGACCAAACCCCTGTTGCTGTGGTTTCTCTTTGCTCCTGTGAGCGTTGCTGCCACCTCCAGGGGGATTTTGGGGGCAGCCGGGTCTGTGCTGAGCATCGCGCTGGGAAATATTTCCCCTGGGCCGGGGCTGTTGGAACCTGCTCGTGAACCGGAGCGAGGGGCACTCACAGGGCTGCTTGTAACGCGGAGCCGTCCCACCAGCTCCACTCCTGCCCGCGCGTCTGGTCGATGCTCAGCCCCATCCAGGCTCCGGAGCTGGTTCTGGTCATCTCCCCGATGAAAGCCTGGGAGAGGAGAAGAGACTCAGAGCTGATCGCATGGCAAAGAGACCTGATCCTGCCCATGAGGCTCTGGTCTGGGGTGGGCCCGGCACATCCCGGTTGCAGACTGGGGGCTGGAGGGGTTGGTGGTGCTTTGGAAGAGATGGGAGCATGGTCTGGAGATGATGGGCAGGGCTGGAGACATTCAAACCCGCCTGGACACGATCCTGTGTGATCTGCTCTGGTGATCCTGTGTTAGCAGATGGATGATCTCCAGAGGTCACTTCAACCCAGAGGAGCAGAGCCCAACTCCCCCTGGCTCCAGGCTCCTTTCAGGCAGTTCAGAGATCAGAAGGTCTCCCCTCAGCTCCTGTTCTCCAGCTGAACATCCCAGGTCCCTCAGCCTGACTCATCACTGTGGCTCCCAGCACACGGCTCCCGGGCCCACCCGGTTCTGCGGCTCCTGCAGCCATTTGTGCTCCCTCAAAGCTTCTGCCCCCCAGGTAGGGATCCACCCCGACCCCTGCAGCCCGGGACGCTCCTGGGGGCAAGAGCGGAGGTGAGCACCGGCCATGGCTCCTGTCTCTCTTGCAAGCTCAGCCCCCCTGTGCCCACTGCCTGGGCAGGAGCAGCCCTTCCCCGCAGCCTGGGCACGCCCGGCCCCCCAGGCCCCACCAGCAGGTACGGCACCCCTGGCTGCTCAGACACCCCGGCACCTTCGGCCCCTTCACCATCCCCAACCCTGGGCACTCCCAGCACCCACCACCCCTGCCCTGGCCTGGCTGATGCGTGCCCAGAAAATCCCATTTCAGAGAATTTCCCCCGTCCCTGGGGCCATCTCTCCCCTTTCCTCTCCCAGAAGTGAGTCTCCTCACCCTTTGCAGCCCCGTTCCTTGCTCAGCAGCTCACCCCATGGGGATGCCCATGTGCCTGGGCAGAGCCGGGGGCTGTTGGCGATGGGGGTTGGCGCAGGGGGTGCCCATAGAGGGTCCCCCTGGCCCAGCACGGCTCCCACTCCCCCACACAGGAGGAGTGCAGAGAGCACCATGCGGCTGCTGCTTCGGTCCCAGGGTGTTCCACATGCAGTACACGAGTCCCTGTAGCCACCAGGGCACAGCGGTGGCCCCAGCCCCTCCGGTGCTGCCGACCTCCATCCCCGGCTACCGGCACGTCCAGGGGCAATGGGCACAGCCCTACAGCTCTGGCACGGCCACCACTGCGGGGACACCGTGAGTTCCTTTTCCCCAGCGTTCTGCATTGCTGCAGCTGGCAATGAAGTATTTGCAGTTGGAGCGTGCTGGAGCGCCAGGGCAGCTGCTGGCAGTACTCTGCTGAGATTTCCGCTCTAACGTGTTGAATTCCTGTCAATGAGCAGTCTTCTCCTGAAACTCATTCGTACAGAAGCCGGGTGGCACGTGGCTGCCGTCTAGTGGCACGGCCCGGGATACTGACTGTGTGAGCGGGTGGCTGCCGTGCAGACGGGGGCTCTAGAACATGGGGGTGGCCGAGGGGGAGGGAGGGGGGACAGAGGCCCTGGGCCTGGGGTCGGGGCTGCTTGGCCTTTCCTCTGGGCGGCTGCCTGGGACTGAACCCTTGCTCCTCCCATCAAAAGATTGGTCAGAAAGCCTGTCAATCATCCATGTGCCACTCTCCTTCCAGGTATGATTGGTGGAGCCAGCATGGCCTGCCCTTCACAGTGCCCAGCCTTTCAACCCTTGCCACCTCCCCTGCAGCCTCAAAGTTTATTGGTTGGTTACATATCAATCATGGACCTTCTCCCCACCCCCTCAAATGCCATTGGCTGTCCTCGGTGCAAAAAGGAATAAAAGGGTGACAGCGGCAACTTCCCTGAGACACTTTTACTGTGTCCCATAGAGCCCAGTGCAGCCGGCTCCAAGACAGACCTGGCCAAGGCTGAGCCAATCAGCGGTGGCACCTCTGTGATGGTGTGTTTAAGAAAAGGGGGAAAACAACAAAAGGAACAACAGACTGCAGCAGTCAGGAGAGGGCCAGAAGCTGCTTGAACCTGTAGGACGCTCCAATATCATCCTCAAGACTCATCACTGTTGTCTTTTTTCCCCAGCACTACTGTCCACGTTTGCCAGGAGAACGCAAACACCTGAGTCTCTAATCGAGCAGCTCTGGAGATGCTCTGTGCTTCGGCACATTTGCACTGAGAACTCTACATGCTAACTTAATATGCTCAGCAGCTGTAGAAAGCTTCTGCCCTTCTAGCTCACAAGGCTGCTTGCATCGATGAAGTCTGAAATTTAAAAAACTTAAATAAGTAAACAACCAAACAAAACCCAACTCAGGCTCCTCCATTCTTTCCTGAGTCGTCAAACTCTCTAGGGAAATCAGATGCGCCACTTAAAACCGGTTTGGCTATGATGGCAATTTTATTGTGGTCAGCATCCTCTTGAGAATGTTTGTCTGTGGCTTCTGACGGTCTCTTGCCAGTTTCGATGGTAATTTCAGTCACGAGTACTGAACGCTTCTGTCCATAAGCCGTGCACTGGAACACCTGGCAGAGAGGCTGGCAACATTGCCAGGTGAGGCTGCAAACGCAGCCTCCTTTGCAGTCCTCCTCTCCAGTGCTCTCTTCGGATTTCGTGATCTTCTTCCCTTTCTGGCATTTCCCTTTCAAGGCTGGATCACCAGAGGGCTCATTTCTGTCCTTCGCCGCTTTCTCTCGGGCGCACTTTCACCCTCCTCTGCACAGGAGAGTTTTCTCTTTCTGCACGGTGGTTTTTCGATTGCAGCCTCTGGGCGAACGGGCACTGGGGGGAGCACACGTTGTTTTTCAAGGGAGTCTTTCCCAGGCTGCTGCTCCCGTCGCGACCCAGGGTGCCCGTCTGCTCGGCGGCCGCTCGAGCCGTACAGCCTTTCCCAAATGGATCTTCTGCCATAAGCAGAGCTGTTTCTGTCCCTGTGGGAAGAGCGGCGCAGGATCCCACGGCCACGCCGCAGCTGACGGGGAGCGCGCTTCTGCGTTTGCACAGGGCCGGCGCACCTGCGCTTGGCAGGCGGACAGTCTGGGTGGCTCCCGTCCAGCTTCTCCCCCTCCTCAGTGGCAGAGTGCCCTCTCTTCGTGGGGCAGCGCTGAGGGCGAGGCGCTGCCCAGTCCCGTGGGCTTCCGTTCCTGTGGGTCCTCTGCGTATTTGCTTCATCTTCCGGCTTTCTTGGTGCCATGAAGCCTTCAGAAAATAGACTCTTTGGCTCTTGAACCGACTTTGCCAACCCAGTGCTCTGTGTCTCTTGGCGTTCACCGCCCGCTCCAGGGGTCAAATCGTGATGCCTGGAGAAACAACAGGGATCTTAGTCTAGGGTTGTTCTGGCAGCCTCCACGTGGCTTCACTCTCATCCTGGCATCTTCTGGCAGCACTTGATATGACACGCAGAAGACTGAACCCGGACTGGAAGCTGGAAATTAGATGGTGCTCTGCCAGTCAGAGCAGGAATTCATCTTTCCACCCGCTCGGACCCCCGTTTCACCTCTTTTCACAGCCAGCCAGGCCCAGAGAGCAGACAGATAGCCATTTACGCAAGCACAACAGATTAGTGCCAAACAAGGAAGAAGAAGAAAGGACGGGGCCAACTGCAGAGCAGACAGAACTCAGCTCAGTCTTTCTCTCTTAGGACAGAAAGCAAAACCCGCCGGAGAAGAACAGCAATGACAAGATCAGTAGCAGGAGAGGGAGTGTATTCTGAACACCCTTTCACGCTTGTTCTTACCTGACATAGAAGAGTAAATATGCGCGCTGGCCGAGAACCGTCTGGATGTCACACGGAACCACAGACGCATCGTCCATCTTGTACCACCGTCCATCGCTGGCCTGCAAAGCAAAGCAATTCTGTCTTCAGATGAACGGCAGGCTTTTTAAAACAAAAACACAGGCAGTACATCACTGAAGGACACGATAGACCAATGCAAACCACACTTTTACCTTTACAAAGCAGTAATAGTGTCCTTGCTGACAGCTGCGGCCTTCATGGACCAGGACGGCATACAAGGAGTAGAGGAGTGGTCCTCTAGCCACTTCAGATGTGTATTTGCCAAGGTCCAAATATTCTGGGTACCGCACGACCTAAGGAGAGACCAAGAGGATTCCCAAATTATCCTGAGAGTCTTTGGGAAGCAGCCTGAGAAAATCCTGTCAAAGGATCTTCTCATTTCATCAGAAACAGGTCTTGCCGTGTTATCACCAAAGTGGCAGAAAACTGTTCTCGGCCAAACCAGCTCTTTATGAGCGCCCAGGTGCTCATCTTCACCCTGGAACTTTCCTCTGGCCACAAGGGAAGAGCAGGGCAGAGCTGTTGCAATTCTTTTTCTCAGACAGCTGCACTCCATAGCCATCGTGTGCAGACACAAACAACTTCCAAAACAAGCATTCTCCTTTGGGAAAGGACTCTTTCCAAGCAGACAACGTGGCCGTGCGTTGTTTACATACCTTGCTAATCTTTCTGGCAGAGAGAGGATCGAATCTCTTCAAGCACACGGTCAGGACATTGGAGGACTGATGGATCGTAAGCCTCTTGGATGCACTGACCCGCTGTTCACACCTTGAAAACACAGACCCAACGGTTCCAACCTGTCTTGCCCACACTCCACGCCCCCATCCACGTAGGGTTGAGTTAAGGCTTGTTTTGCCCAGTTCAGGCAGAAGGGAAGAAAAATGTACCCATCTTAGAAACAAATGCATTTTATTCCAAGTTGTGGATGATTCAGGAGGTTTAGTTGTACGGCGAAGAAAACCAAACAAACAGAAAAAACCCCAAGCTGTGTCATGACTGGGTTTCTCAGTGATGTCCAAACCTAACGACTGCTTCCAGACGTGCAAAACCGTAACCCAGTATCTACTATGAAGGTGTCATTAGTAAAGATCTTACTTGCTACATTTATAGTTGTTTTCGCCATCCAGATGCTCGGGTCTGACAAAGTCCTCCAGAGCTCCGGTGACAGATGAGGCTGCCTGGATGAGAAAGAAAGGAGAGCACTGAGCTCCTGGAAGCTCAAAATCCCAAGAAATAGCTCCCCATGTGGTGCCAGCGTCAACCCAATAAACAGCTACTCCTGGGCAGCACCAGAGTGTCCTGTGCTCTGCCTGGTCAAAACCAGCAAAAGCCACAAAAGCCACCCGTCCAGCAATCACGTGCGTACTGAGGAGTCCAAAGCAGGGCGGTAGGACAGCGTCGTCATGGCTGTCGACAGCATCCTTGCTCTTTGCCCAGCTGGCACCCAGCGCAGGGAGACCATTTACAGGGCTTCTACGGAAGGAGCACACAAGTCCAGTTCCCTTCCCATCCACCACCATCTTGCGTGGTAACAACCCGCAGTTTGAAGGCAACGGAGTTTTCTGGAGATAAACGAGGCCCCTGCAGGGACCTTGAAACATTTTGCACCACCATTTCCAAACATCTTACCTTGATATCCAAAGGAATATCAAGGAATGCCTCATAGGTGTCTGAAACAGCTTTGCAGCTCCAGCATGTTACTGGAAGGCAAGGAGAAAAGGTTCTCAGGTTGGGACGGACACTGACTCTGCCCATGTAATTGACCAGTGCAGCCTGGACATGCTGCTGCCTGCAAAAAGCAGTTTAACACAAAGAGAGGAGGAGCCACAGACCGTTCTAAGGACAGGGATGTTTTTTAAAATTACCTCTGGATCTTAGAAGTCCTCCAAAGACCTGGTCAATGACTGTGCTGCCTTGAGATGTGTCCCAGCTGGAAAGAAACGGTAATCGCGGCTCAGAAGGTGGAAGGCAGAGAGCTCGCTCTTGCAAGAGTTTTCCTTGTTAGGAGAGCCCCGGAGAGCGGGTTTCACCAGCGATTTAAAGGAAGGAGTCGAGAGGGCGAGAGAACATTTCCATGGTCATGTGCTCAAGCTTACTCGTTGCTGCTGCTCAAACAAGCTGTCTGCATGGCGCCTACGGCACAGCCGAAGAATTCGTGCGCGTCTTCCTGGGCGCCGAACCGGAAATCTCCTATTTCTGAGGAGGAAGAAGAAGGTTTTCACATTAATCTCACCAAAAAAGGAAAGAAAACTGACCCTTCTAAAAGCTCTCCTTCTTAACTGGAACCCGGAAAAAACAGTTACACACGGGGTTCTTCAGCAATGAAAAATACCTCCACATGAAACCGTCTGAAATGACTCACGTGGCAGCTTGCTGACAACATCCACAGGTGCCACGGCACTGCCCGAGCAAGACAGGACCTTCTCCACGTGCACTTCCATCGTACACATCATGCAGAAGCCTTCGTTTGCACCTAAGAGGGGAGGGAAAGAAGGAAGCAGTCCAAGTGAAATACACACGGCTGGGAAAATCTTCAAGTAAGAAAAACACCAAACCACCCCAAAGGTTACAGGTACGACATCCGCTCTCCCTTCTCCATCCTCTACATCTCGTCCTCAGAGCTGTTTTCCCAGAGTCGCTGTGGTTTCTTCATCATTTAGAGCTGCCCCAGAGGTGTAAAAGAACGCGTAGCAAGGACTCACAGGACTGGCTGTGCTGGCGAGACAGCAAGTAGTTGGCCAGCGGTGGGGTGTACGTCAAACACTGCAGGACGGAATTGAGGAAGCAGGTATTGTTCAGGTTGTAGAGGCCTCCTCCAACCCTGCGTGTTTGCTGCCAGGCCGCGCAAATCTTCTGCGGAGGGTACAGGTCCCTTTCTGGCAGAGCCATTCTGACACCGGTGCCTGCAAGGAAATCAGATTTTAAAGGAGATCTCCTTGTTTGGATAAGGAAAGCCCTCGAGTGGTGAGCCTAGACTTGGCCCTCTTTGGGTGTGCTACAGAAAAGATAACTAGGAAACAGGAATTACGCTGACAGCCTGCATCTACCCAAACCCCAACGGGAGAGCCCAGTGGACACCGAGGAAGGTACAGGCCAAGCCACACTTCTACTCTCTCTCTCTCTACGCCATCCCCTGTCTCAAGGGAAACGAAGCATTACCTTTTCCACAAACTGGAGTTGTCAGGAAGGGGGGAGGGAGAAAAAAAAAGGACGTAATTTTGCAGAAGAAAAGAAGAATATAGAAGGAATTGCAGACAGCGAGGAGCTGAGTGGCTCCGCCGTCGAGCTCAGCCCGCGCTCACGCTCGCCAGCACAGCCGCCAGCTCAGTGCGAGAGCACAGCAGGAGCTGCCGGGGGACGCCCCTTATGAGCACCCGGCCCTGGGACCCCCTTTGTGACACGGGGCCGTGCGGGGCCGCGCAACAATGGGGCTGGCACCGCCCGGCACCTCCCGCAGCTGCGGCTGCGGGGCCTCCCCAGGCACCAGCCGCGGGGCAGGGGCTCCTCCCCGGCAGAGCGCGCACCTCTGCCCACACCAGGGGCTCAGAAAGAGGCCAGAAGGCGCTCCAGCCTTTTGGACACCGCACGATCCACTTCAAGACTCATCACTCTTGTCCTTTTTCCGACAACACTACTGCGCGAGGCTGGCAGGAAAGTCAGCTTCTTCACTGAAACAAGGGAGGAGAAGGAGTGTGTTTGCAGTGCTGGGAGCTCCCAGAGAGGAGCATCGAGCTCTGGCAAATCTGCCAAGTTCTGAGTCCCCCACGCAGGGCGAGGTGCGCATTGGAAGGCTGAGCAGCAGCTTCTACTGTCGCCCTCTTCTCCTTTCAGGAGTTTTCCATAAGCGCTGAGTGCTAATGTAACGTCGAGCAGCTCCTGGTACTCGGTCGGTTGCTGCTGCATCTGGTCCCTCATGTCTGTCATCTCCCTCTCCTTTGCATCCAGCATCTTCCTGAACTTCTCCCGCTCGCCAGCCATCATTTCCTCCAGCTCGCCAATGCGATCTTCCGCGGTGCTGGCCTGCGAAAAACTGAGTTGGCATCTATGTGGTACAGTAAAAACGTTCAAAAATCCATCTCCCTCCCAAATGAATGTCAAGATTTCTCTCTGCAAAATTCAGGGAACACAAAGGGATGGAAATGTCAATCCATGCAAACACCACAGTGATCTGGATTAGCTATGAGAGCAAATGTAGTGCCTTTACCTGTTTCTGAAAGCCAGAGAGCTGGTAGCTGAGAGCTTCTATTCTCATTCGAGCCTCTTTCAGCTCCTCTCGCGCCGCACCGGCCGCTTTGTCGTTTTGGTCAGAGGACAGTTTGGCGTTTTCCAGCTGGAAGGCAAGTTTGATACACGTCACTTGCACCGAGTCGGATATTCTGCAAATATCCTTTCAGTCAAAAATAGAAGCTATTTAATCTCTAATGATTTAAAATGGAAATCTGGGAAGTTTATTACAAGAATTGCCTAATGTTAAGGAAATGTCCCAAGGACCAGGAAAATCTATGTCAGTCCTATTCCTATAGGATTTGCTTATATAGTCACTACCTAGATCACATCAAACAGGGGACTGGTGCTGCCCGGAGATGCCCCCACGGTGGCTGAAGTGCCCGGGATGTTCAGCACTGCCCACTGCCCATCAACAGTCATTGGCAGCTCCAGAGGTGATGGGGCCACCGCACTCCCCTCTGTACCGCTGTCACCCAGGTCCCCAGGCACGGGGCTGCTGTCTGGACCATCCTGGCTGGACTCCACTGCTGTCAGGGAGCAGCCGAGTAGCTGCAGGGCCTCTTGGAGCAGCTCATCCTCCGGTACGGCCAGTTCAGCTGCCAGGTCTGCAGAGGCTGGTTCGGCAGCAGAGGCGCTGGATGGAGCGTCGCTGCCCAGGGGTGTCGCCAGGGGGGCAGCCACACGGTGCTCTCTGCAGCCCTGTGTGGGAGCGAGGGAGCCATGCTGGGCCGGGGGAGGCTTTCATGGGCACCCCCGAGCTGGTGCCCATCACCAGCAGCCCCTGGTTCTGCCCAGTGCTGTATGCGCCGGGGCACAGGGGTGGTGGGTGCTGGGAGTGCTGTCAACTGCGATGCTGGGCAGGAGGTTCTGGGCTGGGCAGGAGGGCTGGGCAGGGCAGGCGAGGTCGAGCTGTCGCACGGGATGGAAGGGAGAGCTTGGATGCTGTAGCACCGGGGGGGCTGGGGCCACCGGTGTGCCCTGGTGGCCTTAGGGGATGGTCCACTGGATGTGGAACACCCTGTGGTCAAACCACCCAATTAAAACCAAAAGCCCTCTGTGCCTTTTTACGTTGAGTTCTTCGAGTAAAGTAGGTAGGAATTCCTGCAAAGAAGCTCTAACAGTCACATGCAAACTTGAGTGGAGAAGCCTGATGTAAAGAATCACAGAATCACAGAATCACAGAATTGGCTAGGTTGGAAAAGACCTCAGAGATCATCAAGTCCAACCCTTGGTCCAACTTCAGCCCATTTACTAGATCATGGCACTAAGAGCCATGGCCAATCTCAGTTTCAAAACCTCCAGGGCCGGTGAGTCCACCACCTCCCTAGGCAGGCCATTCCAATGCCTGATCACTCTTTCCGTAAAGAACTTCTTCCTAATATCCAGCCTAAACTTCCCCTGGCAGAGTTTAAGCCCATGTCCCCTTGTCCTATTGCTAACTGCCTGGGAGAAGAGACCAGTTCCCACCTGACTATAACTTCCCTTCAGGTAGTTATAGAGAGTGATGAGGTCACCTCTAAGCCTCCTCTTCTCCAGGCTGAACAACCCCAGCTCCCTCAGCCTCTCACCATAGGTCATGTGCTCAAGTCCCTTCACCAGTCTTGTTGCTCTTCTCTGGACCCGCTCCAGCACCTCAATATCTTTCCTGAACTGAGGGGCCCAGAACTGAACACAATACTCCAGGTGTGGCCTCACCAATGCAGAGTACAGGGGAAGGATCACTTCCCTTGTCCTGCTGACCACACTATTTTTGATACAGGCCAGGATACCATTGGCCTTCTTGGCCACCTGGGCACACTGTTGGCTCATGTTGAGCTTGCTGTCAATCAGTACCCCCAGGTCCCTTTCTGTCTGGCTGCTCTCCAGCCACTCTGTGCCCAGCCTGTAGCGCTGAAGGGGGTTGTTGTGGCCAAAGTGCAGGACCCGGCACTTGGCCTTGGTGAACTTCATCCCATTGGAATCAGCCCATTTTTCCAGTCTATCCAGATCTCTTTGCAGAGCCCTCCTGCCTTCCAGCAGGTCAACACTGCCCCCCAACTTGGTGTCATCAGCAAATTTGCTGATGGTGGTCTCAATCCCCTCATCTAAATCATCAATAAAGATGTTAAACAGGACTGGACCCAACACTGACCCCTGGGGGACACCACTAGTGACTGGCCGCCAGCTAGATGCAGCCCCATTTACCAGCACTCTCTGGGCCCGGCCCTCCAGCCAGTTCTTAACCCAGCAGAGAGTGCACTTGTCCAAGCCATGGGCTATCAGCTTTTGAAGGAGTATATTATGGGAGACAGTGTCAAAGGCTTTGCTGAAGTCTAGATAGATCACATCTACAGCTTTCCCCTCATCCACTAGGTGGGTCACCTGATCATAAAAGGAAATCAGGTTGGTCAGACAGGACCTGCCCCTCCTAAACCCATGCTGGCTGGGTCTGATCCCTGGTCCATCCTGGAGGTGCTGTGTGATTGCATTCAGGATGATCTGCTCCATCACCCTGCCAGGCACCGAGGTCAGGCTGACAGGCCTGTAGTTGCCAGGGTCAGCTTTGCAGCCCTTTTTGTGGATTGGGGTAACATTTGCCAGTTTCCAATCATTTGGGACCTCCCCAGTGAGCCAAGCGGCTACCACGGTGGTATCGCCAGCTCGGGTGAAACCACAACAGAAGTGCATGCTCACATCTCATCTGCACAATGCAAACACGGACTTCTGACCTACTCATTCAGTGTCCCTCCATGGAAGGACAAAGGACCTCTCGGAGCTGGGGTGAGAGGCTGGTGTTAAAAATGGTGTCTGTGAGGGACTGGTCCATGACGATGCCCTGAGGCAGATTTCCCAGGGCGTCCAGCACACACGTGCACAGCCCAGACCCTGCTCTGCTGGTCCTGCAGGTCTCTTGCAGAAGGCCTGGCTGTGAGAGGACACTGCTGTTTGCCCCAGCCTGCACACCCGCACTGCTTAACTGTACCCTGCTGTTTGCAACTCTGGGCCATTTAAGTGGGCATTTTCTTAAGAAAAAATTTGAAAAAAGACCTAAGCCTCCAAGCACTGCCCTGAGGAGACCAACCTTCTTTACAGAAAGGCTGTTGTGAGGCCAGCTCTGTCACAGCAGTGCCCACTGCCCGTCCCTGCCTGCGCTCACAGCACTGACACGCAGCAGGACGGGGACCAAGCTGCCAGAGCACTCAGGCCTTGCACCAACACAGGGGATGAGAAGGAGAGTGTGGAGTGGAATGAGAACAGCTCTGGAAGAACAAGAACTGGTGCTCCCTGAAAGTTCTGCCGTGCTGGACTCCATTCCCTCCAGCCATGCACACAGGAACTGTCCCTGCATCTCCCAACAGGCCTTGGTGAAAGGTTCTCAGGACAAAATACCTGCTGCAAGACCTTGTCATTTGTTTCAACACACATAGAGCCCAGCTCCTCATTTACACAGCCACTCAGTCAGGAAGTCACTGCATCCTTGAGCTCCCGGTTCCTCATGCTGTAGATGAGGCCCTAATGAGTAGAGAACTGTCATCCCCAGGTGCAGGGATGGGACGGAGAACGAGGGGGGCTTCAGATTGGCAAACATGGCAGTGATCAAAACCAGGGAGGCCACGGCCAAGTGAGGTAGGCACGTGGAAAAGGCTTTGTGCCGTCCCTGCTCAGAGGGGATCCTCAGCATGGCCCTCAAGATCTGCACATAGGACACCACACAAAACAGCCAAAGAACAAAAAGGCACTAATCACAAGATGATGAGGCCATTGCCCAGGAGGGCAGCCAGATAGATGCCCAGGAAGAGCCAGAAGTGCAAGAGCTGCAGCTCCCACGTGTCTGTGCACACCAGGAGGAGGAACTGAGTGATGGAGCTGCTGTTGAACATTTATATGGGCGTTTACACTCTAAGGCTTGATCGCCCATCCACAAGTACATACCTAAGTGGTTTAGATAAGCGTGGTCTTGCACAAGTCACCCTTTGTGTCCCCCGGAGCCATGGACACAGGGTTTGTCTTCCAGAGAGCGGCAGAGGCTGGATCCCCTTCTCAGGACAGACCCCTTGCCAGAAAGACACAGGCACGGGGGTAACTCTGGGTAACTCATTCAGATGAAAAACATCTGAACGACAACGCAGTCATTGGTCCCAGCCAGCGCGGGTTCGTGAGGAGATGTGGGGTTTATGGTCAACAGCAAGTTGAACAAGAGCCACCATTGTCCCTGGCAGCCAGGACATTCTCTGATTCTGTTATTCCACCAGGGCGCAGGATCGGGCCCAGGGCAGGCAGCACTTCACTCGAGGCTCCCGGTGACGCAGCTCCTGGGAGAGCTCAAGAAACTGCAGCAGTTGCCCATAAGTGCTATTTTCGGTCTCTCCCCAACATTCAGGGGGTGAGGAATCGGGTTTGCAAATCTTCTACACCGATCTGAACCAACACATCATTTTTTATTTTTTGCCTTTGCTTCTGCTCTGATTTCAGCTCAGGCTTTCTGGTTTTGCCGTCTTCCCGTGAACCTGCAGTCGATAAATGCAGGTATACTTCGGGTTTCCCCAGTTGCTCTTGATAAGAAATTTGACATATGAAAAGGCTCTGGGAAGTGCCTGTGAAGAAAAGAGGGAAAAGGAAAGGGAGGCGTTAAGAGCCAGAGTGTAGTCAATGGATCTGCCCCTGCCAGCCCGGCTCCTGCGCAGGAACCAGCTCCCAAAAGTGCTGCGGGCCCCTGTGCCCAGCGAGAAAGCGTTCACGCTCTTCCTGCTGCGGACTTGCGGGCAAACCTGCTTTGCTCCCTGGCACCTTTCCCCCACGTGCGGACCGTACCTTCAGAGGGAACGTCTGGATGGGCTCTTTCGCCACGTTGTACATGAACGTCCCCAGCAGCGTTTCCTCTTCTCTGTCTGCATCCAGTCCCTCAGGGGCAAAGCACAAGGAGAGCAGCTCAGACTCATCCCAGCACCGCGGGGACGTACGCGCTGGATCAGCCCCGTCCCGTTCCCAGCCTCTCCTGGGACCCCAGCGCCCGTCTGGTACTGGTTGGGCTGGAGCTCAGTCTCCGCCTGCAGTTTTGGTGAAGAACCCTGAGTTGCCCTGGCCAGACTAAGTCTGGAGAGGGAGGAAACCTCTCGAGCCCTTGAAGTATCACACCAGGGCACGGCCGGGC
The DNA here is from genome assembly GCF_037038585.1 of Patagioenas fasciata. Lineage (NCBI taxonomy): Eukaryota > Metazoa > Chordata > Aves > Columbiformes > Columbidae > Patagioenas > Patagioenas fasciata. The sequence continues at coordinate 2,212,105 of NC_092546.1, read as the reverse complement.
TCAGGAGAGAGCGGGACACAAACCTCTGAGGATGCACAAAGTCGCTGTCATGGCTTTGCCCCAGGGCAGAAGCGCCCAGCAGACACTTACAAAGACGGCGACGTCTCTGGGGGCGCTGATGACGGTCCCAGAGGGAGAGGCTTCCTTGGAGATGTGCTGCACGGTGACGGCGCTCAGGTGGACTCGAGCTGGCAACCGAATGACCACCTGGCCCTGACGGCCTTGGAAAGGCCAGCAGTTCCCTGGGGAAACATCCGGCTGCAACCAGAACCGCAGAGAAATGAAGCGTGAGAGAGCGCTGGGGCCAACACAACTGCTCCTGGAGCTTGCAGCGCAGGCACCGGGCTGTCTGTAGGGTCTACTGCAGCTGGGAAATGCCCCTGAGCTCAGCCCCCAACTTCCCAGGCAGGAAGGAAGGAAACCAGCACTGAGGATTTCTGCTGCCATACCTGCAGAACAGCCTCAGGAGAGTTGGCAGCATGAAACAGCTGTATAACGCTGCAGAGCCAATTCCCTTGGCAGCCGTAGGTCTGGGAAGTTCTCTGCGTGTCGATGGTGGCACCTGGAAGGAAGGGGGGGCAGATGACTGCAGGCGGAGGACTCGGTGCTCAGACGCGACCCGTGAGGCCGCTGCCAGCCCCTCGTTTTCCAGTCCTGTCCTCATCACCAGTTTGGAGAGCAGCGCCGGGAGCACGGCTGGGCTGCTTGTGTCCGTACCAGCGCTCTGCAGGGCCCAGTCAGACATCTCCACGGAGACTTGCGAAGCCGCCTCGGACGCTGCCTGGTTGAGGAACAGCACGGTCAGCAGTTCAAGCCCACCAACAACCCCAAGGAGGCTTTCTCGGGGGTTCTGCCCAGCCAAACCTCCTTCCCCAAATGCACGCTCACCTTCCTCGCACTGATGACCTGCACCCTCAGCTGAGCCACCTCCTGCAGCAGACGCCGCATCTTTAGAGTTTGTACCGCCAGCAAAGCCTGGTAATCGCTGAAGGACCAGGAAAGCAGATCTCGTCAGAGAGATGTCCATCCCCTCTGGGGAGCGTCGGAGCTCAGCACGGAGCACAGACACGTGTGCTCGCCCGGCTTTGCCAGCGCTTCCCTTCTCACCAGGCCGAGCAATGCAAAGGCCAGAGGGAAGGACGGGAGCCCTGGCTTTTGGAGAATGGGTGCAGGTAGCACGAGGTGTGGGCTGAGGCTTCTGCACAGACGCAGTTCCAGCTCAGGAAACATCTCTTACCTCCGGATCTTCCGCTCGATCGCAGACCCACATATCTGCTCCTGAAAGGGAACAGTTCCCCGTTAGAGTCTCCACCACCAGAGCTGCTGGGGCTCCCCGGGGGAGTCTTCCCCAGGAGACACAGCACAAGCTGCTCTTTCTTCGGGTTGCCCTGCACGGAAGCAGAAGAGCCCCTGATTTCTCCAGCTGCTGTCAGCACTGCTGCCTTGCAGGAGTCACCCACCTCCATCCATCCCTTTGCCCGTGCAGTCCACCCTGGCATCGAGTTCGCAGAGTGCATGCCAAGAGCCACCAGGAACAACAGGAGGATGACTTGGAAGAACCTCGTGTCCCTCAAGAAGTGCATCCTCTGCCTGTCCATCACAAACCACTTCCTTTTTGGGACCATCTTGTGCCTGAAAAAGAGGGAGTCCAGGGGCTGTCAGGGAACCAAGTCTCGAGCCAACCCCTTCACAGCTGGATTTGCATTCTTAGGCTGAAAAGCTGGAGGAAAATGATCTCTGTCCACACTGCTCAACACTGCCGGCAGCTCTTCCCCAGAGGAAGAGCCGCAGGAGCACCTTCTGAAAGAGAAGGAAAATAACCCAGAAAGAGCAAATGAAGACACCTGTGAGGAGCCTTGTGGTGTGGACCTTGCTCTCTCTTTGGCTGAGAAACCAGGACTGTTCTCACATAGAATCAAAGAATAGTTTGGGTTGGAAAGCACATTGAGTGCAACCTCCTGCCATGAGCAGGGACATCCTCACCCTGACCGGGTTGCTCAGGGCCCCGTCCAGCCTGGCCTGGGGTGTCTCCAGGGATGAGACAACTACCACCTCTCTGGGTACCTGGGCCAGGCTCTCACCACCCTCAGGGGCAACAATTTCTGCCTCATGTCTGGGCTGGGGAACGCGCCCTGTTCTCCCCTTTGCTTGCACTGGCCCTGGACATCCCCGTCCCCCCGTCCGCAGCAGAAACCTGCACTACGTACACGGCAAAGACGGACACACTCAGCAGACGTGTCCACAGGGAGACCAGGGCTCCTGCCCCACGGCAAGTGAGGCTGAAGACCATCCCTGGGCAAAAAAAAGAGGGAAAAGTCAGGCCTGTCTCTTGAGGTCTTCTCTCCAGGAGTTCACCCCCAAGCACTTCACAGTGAGCAGCAGTGGCTGAGCTTACATGCAATTTTTGTGGCCTCATTGCGCCACGTTGCAAATCCCTGAGTGGCCGAGCCGGGACTTGACTTCCACAGTCGCGTCACCAGCTCCAACCTCGTGCCGGCGCTCCTGCGGGAGGACAAAGGGAGATGCCGCTTGCCCACCAGCCCCACGCTGTGTGAGCAGAGGCCCTGGCCAGAGCTCGGCCTCGGGAAGCCTCGCAGGGGACGTCCCAGCTGCGGGGACAGAGGCAGCCCCTTCCCCAGCTCCGTTCCTCTCTCCAGAAGCCTCTGTCATCTTCCCCACGCTGCTCCCCACCCCACGGGTCGTGTCCGGCCGCGTCTCAGCTCCCGCCCCAACCCGCTGCCCTGGGCAGGAGCAGCCAATTCTTACCCACTCGTGTGGCAGCGGCTCGGCCCCGCTGCCTCCCCTGCCGGCTCTTGGTCGGCCTTGGCCTCCAAGGAGCCTTTGGAGGCCTCTCGGCATCTTCTCTGGGGTGCCTTTCTCCTGGCCATGGCTGGCAAAGGGGGGCTCCCCGCTCAGCGCAGCACTTGGCCTGTCCAGGCACCAACAGCTCGAGCAGCCCAACAGCACGCGCAGCAGGAGCTGCCTGCCCAGGGCCGCAGCCAAATGGCAGCTGGGGCTCCTTCCCCAGGCGGGAAGGCCACGCTGCCTACTCTGACATCACAGTGGCAGCTCTGACATCACACTGGGGTCCCCAGGGCCTGGGGCTCAGTTTGGCCATGATCTCCCTGGGCCGGGCTGGGTCGGGATGGGTTCTGCTGGAAAACCCAACGTGGGGCCTTTGCCAATGCGGACAGAGCCCTCGTGTGGGAAGCAAAGATCCTGCACACCCAGCCCGGCTGGGAAATCAAACTGCACACAGAAACGATCACGGAATGATCCTGAATAATACGACTCCACCACTGCCCTGGGCAGCCTGTTCTGATGCCCGACAGCTAAGACAATGAAATTAAACAGTATTCCCTGAAAATAAAACAAACAGTTTCAGAACAAATATGAGGCCTTGGTACTTATTTAAAAAATGTTCTTTCAGCTCCTTGCGGGACGAAGCTGTCCCCCAGAGGCTCTGAGCCCCCTCACGTCTGACTGGAAGGGCTGCAGCATCCAAGCTCTCCCTTCCATCCCGTGCGACAGCTCCACCTCGCCTGCCCTGCCCACCCCTCCTGCCCAGCACTGCAGGCATGGGACTCATCCCACCAAGTCCCCCCATGCCAAGGATGTCCCAGCTCTGGGAACGGCCCAAGGCTTCCAGCCAAAGGTACTTGCACCCCAGCCCCTGGGAGTCGCCCATGGGGGCCGGAGGAAGCCCAGCCCCCCTGAACCCTTTCCCTGGCCAGGAGGAGCTGGGGAGGCTCTTGGGCTGGGGCAGAACACGGGGAACCCCAACATTCCCTGCTGCCCCAAAGAGTCCTTAGATACCAACGGCCGGAAGGACCGTGGCGCAGCCACCACTGCGGCTCCCAGTGCGCGGCCCCCGGCCCCCCCGGTTCTGCAGCTCTTGCAGCCGTTTGTGGTCCCCCAGAGCTTCTGCGCCCCAGGTAGGGACCCACCCCGACCCCTGCAGCCCGGGACGCTCCTGGGGGCAAGAGCGGAGGTGAGCGCCGGCCATGGCTCCTGCCTCTCTTGCAGGCTCAGCCCCCCTGTGCCCACTGCCCGGGCAGGAGCAGCCCTTCCCCGCAGCCTGGGCACCCCCGGCCCCCCAGGCCCCACCAGCAGGTACGGCACCCCTGGCTGCTCGGACACCCCGGCACCTTCGGCCCCTTCGCCATCCCCAACCCCGGGCACTCCCAGCACCCACCACCCCTGCCCTGGCCTGGCTGATGCGTGCCCAGAAAATCCCATTTCCAGAGAATTTCCCCCGTCCCTGGGGCCATCTCTCCCGTTTCCTCTCCCAGAAGTGAGTCTCCTCACCCTTTGCAGCCCCGTTCCTTGCTCAGCAGCTCACCCCATGGGGATGCCCATGTGCCTGGGCAGAGCCGGGGGCTGTTGGCGATGGGGGTTGGCGCAGGGGGTGCCCATGGAGGGTCCCCCCGGCCCAGCACGGCTCCCACTCCCCCACACAGGGGGAGTGCAGAGAGCACCGTGCGGCTGCTGCTTTGATCCCAGGGTGTTCCACATGCAGTGGAGACCTGGAGACGGGGGCTCTAGAACATGGGGGTGGCCAAGGGGGAGGCGAGGGAGGGGGGACAGAAGCCCTGGGCCTGGGGCCGGGGCTGCTTGGCCTTTCCTCTGGGCGGTTGACTGGGACTGAACCCTTGCTTCTCCCATCAAAAGATTGGTCAGAAAGCCTGTCAATCATCCATGTGCCACTCTCCTTCCAGGTATGATTGGTGGAGCCAGCATGGCCTGCCCTTCACAGTGCCCAGCCTTTCAACCCTTGCCACCTCCCCTGCAGCCTCAAAGTTTATTGGTTGGTGACATATCAATCACGGACCTTCTCCCCACCTCCTCAAATGCCATTGGCTGTCCTGACTCCCACACTGACTTCTGGGGGGTTGTTGCCAGGCAACGAGGTCCACTTAAAAATGAAGCTGTGAGCTCTAAGCAAAGGCCGTGGGTGATGGAAGACATGCCAGGACCCTAAAAGTGAGGGTTTGGGCTCTAAGAAGGAGGCTCTGGGCACTCAAAAGGACGGGCAGATGCTACAGATGGCGCTTTGGGCCCTGAACACAACGGGAAACCGGTGGTTCCCACCCAAGCTGGGTTTGGTGCCCATGACCCCACGAGAATCAGAATAAAACTGGGAAAACTTGTGGGTTGAGATCAAAAGCGTTGAATAATCGAAGTGAAATAATGATAATAAGTACAAATTGTAATGAAAAGGCAAATAGAGAGAGAAATAAAACCCAAGAAAGACAAGTGATGCAGCTGGCAATGAAGTATTGGCAGTTGGAGCGTGCTGGAGCGCCAGGGCAGCTGCTGGCAGTACTCTGCTGAGATTTCCGCTCTAACGTGTTGAATTCCTGTCAATGAGCAGTCTTCTCCTGAAACTCATTGGTACAGAAGCCGGGTGGCACGTGGCTGCCGTCTGGTGGCACGGCCCGGGATACTGACTGTGTGAGCGGGTGGCTGCCGTGCAGACGGGGGCTCTAGAACATGGGGGTGGCCGAGGGGGAGGCGAAAGAGGGGGGACAGAGGCCCTGGGCCTGGGGCCGGGGCTGCTTGGCCTTTCCTCTGGGCGGCTGCCTGGGACTGAACCCTTGCTCCTCCCATCAAAAGATTGGTCAGAAAGCCTGTCAATCATCCATGTGCCACTCTCCTTCCAGGTATGATTGGTGGAGCCAGCATGGCCCGCCCTTCACAGTGCCCAGCCTTTCAACCCTTGCCACCTCCCCTGCAGCCTCAAAGTTTATTGGTTGGTTATATATCAATCACGGACCTTCTCCCCACCCCCTCAAATGCCATTGGCTGTCCTCGGTGCAAAAAGGAATAAAAGGGTGACAGCGGCAACTTTCCTGAGACACTTTTACTGTGTCCCATAGAGCCCAGTGCAGCCGGCTCCAAGACAGACCTGGCCAAGGCTGAGCCAATCAGCGGTGGCACCTCTGTGATGGTGTGTTTAAGAAAAGGGGGAAAACAACAAAAGGAACAACAGACTGCAGCAGTCAGGAGAGGGCCAGAAGCTGCTTGAACCTGTAGGACGCTCCAATATCATCCTCAAGACTCATCACTGTTGTCTTTTTTCCCCAGCACTACTGTCCATGTTTGCCAGGAGAACGCAAGCACCTGAGTCTCTAATTGAGCAGCTCTGGAGATGCTCTGTGCTTCGGCACATTTGCACTGAGAACTCTACATGCTAACTTAATATGCTCAGCAGCTGTAGAAAGCTTCTGCCCTTCTAGCTCACAAGGCTGCTTGCATCGATGAAGTCTGAAATTTAAAAAACTTAAATAAGTAAACAACCAAACAAAACCCAACTCAGGCTCCTCCATTCTTTCCTGAGTCGTCAAACTCTCTAGGGAAACCAGATGCGCCACTTAAAACCAGGTTTGGCTATGATGGCAATTTTATTGTGGTCAGCATCCTCTTGAGAATGTTTGTCTGTGGCTTCTGACGGTCTCTTGCCAGTTTCGATGGTAATTTCAGTCACGAGTACTGAACGCTTCTGTCCATAAGCCGTGCACTGGAACACCTGGCAGAGAGGCTGGCAACATTGCCAGGCGAGGCTGCAAACGCAGCCTCCTTTGCAGTCCTCCTCTCCAGTGCTCTCTTTGGATTTCGTGATCTTCTTCCCTTTCTGGCATTTCCCTTTCAAGGCTGGATCACCAGAGGGCTCATTTCTGTCCTTCGCCGCTTTCTCTCGGGCGCACTTTCACCCTCCTCTGCACAGGAGAGTTTTCTCTTTCTGCACGGTGGTTTTTCGATTGCAGCCTCTGGGCGAACGGGCACTGGGGGGAGCACACGTTGTTTTTCAAGGGAGTCTTTCCCAGGCTGCTGCTCCCGTCGCGACCCAGGGTGCCCGTCTGCTCGGCGGCCGCTCGAGCCGTACAGCCTTTCCCAAGTGGATCTTCTGCCATACGCAGAGCTGTTTCTGTCCCTGTGGGAAGAGCGGCGCAGGATCCCACGGCCACGCCGCAGCTGACGGGGAGCGCGCTTCTGCGTTTGCACAGGGCCGGCGCACCTGCGCTTGGCAGGCGGACAGTCTGGGTCCAGCTTCTCCCCCTCCTCAGTGGCAGAGTGCCTTCTCTTCCTGCCGCAGCGCTGAGGGCGAGGCGCTGCCCAGTCCCGTGGGCTTCCGTTCCTGTGGGTCCTCTGCGTATTTGCTTCATCTTCCGGCTTTCTCGGTGCCACGAAGCCTTCAGAAAATGGACTCTTCGACTCTTGAACCGGCTTTGCCAACCCAGTGCTCTGAGTCTCTTGGTGTTCAGCGCCCGCTGCAGGGGTCAAATCGTGATGCCTGGAGAAACAACAGGGATCTTAGTCTAGGGTTGTTCTGGCAGCCTCCACGTGGCTTCAGTCTCATCCTGGCATCTTCTGGCAGCACTTGATATGACACGCAGAAGACTGAACTCGGACTGGAAGCTGGAAATTAGATGGTGCTCTGCCAGTCAGAGCAGGAATTCATCTTTTCACCCGCTCGGACCCCCGTTTCACCTCTTTTCACAGCCAGCCAGGCCCAGAGAGCAGACAGATAGCAATTTACGCAAGCACAACAGATTAGTGCCAAACAAGGAAGAAGAAGAAAGGACGGGGCCAACTGCAGAGCAGACAGAACTCAGCTCAGTCTTTCTCTCTTAGGACAGAAAGCAAAACCCGCCGGAGAAGAACAGCAACGACAAGATCAGTAGCAGGAGAGGGAGTGTATTCTGAACACCCTTTCACGCTTGTTCTTACCTGACATAGAAGAGTAAATATGCGCGCTGGCCGAGAACCGTCTGGATGTCACACGGAACCACAGACGCATCGTCCATCTTGTACCACCGTCCATCGCTGGCCTGCAAAGCAAAGCAATTCTGTCTTCAGATGAACGGCAGGCTTTTTAAAACAAAAACACAGGCAGTACATCACTGAAGGACACGATAGACCAATGCAAACCACACTTTTACCTTTACAAAGCAGTAATAGTGTCCTTGCTGACAGCTGCGGCCTTCATGGACCAGGACGGCATACAAGGAGTAGAGGAGTGGTCCTCTAGCCACTTCAGATGTGTATTTGCCAAGGTCCAAATATTCTGGGTACCGCACGACCTAAGGAGAGACCAAGAGGATTCCCAAATTATCCTGAGAGTCTTTGGGAAGCAGCCTGAGAAAATCCTGTCAAAGGATCTTCTCATTTCATCAGAAACAGGTCTTGCCGTGTTGTCACCAAAGTGGCAGAAAACTGTTCTCGGCCAAACCAGCTCTTTATGAGCGCCCAGGTGCTCATCTTCACCCTGGAACTTTCCTCTGGCCACAAGGGAAGAGCAGGGCAGAGCTGTTGCAATTCTTTTTCTCAGACAGCTGCACTCCATAGCCATCGTGTGCAGACACAAACAACTTCCAAAACAAGCATTCTCCTTTGGGAAAGGACTCTTTCCAAGCAGACAACGTGGCCGTGCGTTGTTTACATACCTTGCTAATCTTTCTGGCAGAGAGAGGATCGAATCTCTTCAAGCACACGGTCAGGACATTGGAGGACTGATGGATCGTAAGCCTCTTGGATGCACTGACCCGCTGTTCACACCTTGAAAACACAGACCCAACGGTTGCAACCTGTCTTGCCCACACTCCACCCCCCATCCACGTAGGGTTGAGTTAAGGCTTGTTTTGCCCAGTTCAGGCAGAAGGGAAGAAAAATGTACCCATCTTAGAAACAAATGCATTTTATTCCAAGTTGTGGATGATTCAGGAGGTTTAGTTGTACGGCGAAGAAAACCAAACAAACAGAAAAAACCCCAAGCTGTGTCACGACTGGGTTTCTCAGTGATGTCCAAACCTAACGACTGCTTCCAGACGTGCAAAACCGTAACCCGGTATCTACTATGAAGGTGTCATTAGTAAAGATCTTACTTGCTACATTTATAGCTGTTTTCGCCATCCAGATGCTCGGGTCTGACAAAGTCCTCCAGAGCTCCGGTGACAGATGAGGCTGCCTGGATGAGAAAGAAAGGAGAGCACTGAGCTCCTGGAAACTCAAAATCCCAAGAAATAGCTCCCCATGTGGTGCCAGCGTCAACCCAATAAACAGCTACTCCTGGGCAGCACCAGAGTGTCCTGTGCTCTGCCTGGTCAAAACCAGCAAAAGCCACAAAAGCCACCCGTCCAGCAATCACGTGCGTACTGAGGAGTCCAAAGCAGGGCGGTAGGACAGCGTCGTCATGGCTGTCGACAGCATCCTTGCTCTTTGCCCAGCTGGCACCCAGTGCAGGGAGACCATTTACAGGGCTTCTACGGAAGGAGCACACAAGTCCAGTTCCCTTCCCATCCACCACCATCTTGCGTGGTAACAACCCGCAGTTTGAAGGCAACGGAGTTTTCTGGAGATAAACGAGGCCCCTGCAGGGACCTTGAAACATTTTGCACCACCATTTCCAAACATCTTACCTTGATATCCAAAGGAATATCAAGGAATGCCTCATAGGTGTCTGAAACAGCTTTGCAGCTCCAGCATGTTACTGGAAGGCAAGGAGAAAAGGTTCTCAGGTTGGGACGGACACTGACTCTGCCCATGTAATTGACCAGTGCAGCCTGGACATGCTGCTGCCTGCAAAAAGCAGTTTAACACAAAGAGAGGAGGAGCCACAGACCGTTCTAAGGACAGGGATGTTTTTTAAAATTACCTCTGGATCTTAGAAGTCCTCCAAAGACCTGGTCAATGACTGTGCTGCCTTGAGATGTGTCCCAGCTGGAAAGCAACGGTAATCGCGGCTCAGAAGGTGGAAGGCAGAGAGCTCGCTCTTGCAAGAGTTTTCCTTGTTAGGAGAGCCCCGGAGAGCGGGTTTCACTGGCGATTTAAAGGAAGGAGTCGAGAGGGCGAGAGAACATTTCCATGGTCATGTGCTCAAGCTTACTCGTTGCTGCTGCTCAAACAAGCTGTCTGCATGGCGCCCACGGCACAGCCGAAGAATTCGTGCGCGTCTTCCTGGGCGCCAAACCGGAAATCTCCTATTTCTGAGGAGGAAGAAGAAGGTTTTCACATTAATCTCACCAAAAAAGGAAAGAAAACTGACCCTTCTAAAAGCTCTCCTCCTTAACTGGAACCCGGAAAAAACAGTTACACACGGGGTTCTTCAGCAATGAAAAATACCTCCACATGAAACCGTCTGAAATGACTCACGTGGCAGCTCGCTGACAACATCCACAGGTGCCACGGCACTGCCCGAGCAAGACAGGACCTCCTCCACGTGCACTTCCATCGTACACATCATGCAGAAGCCTTCGTTTGCACCTAAGAGGGGAGGGAAAGAAGGAAGCAGTCCAAGTGAAATACACACGGCTGGGAAAATCTTCAAGGAAGAAAAACACCAAACCACCCCAAAGGTTACAGGTACGACATCCGCTCTCCCTTCTCCATCCTCTACATCTCGTCCTCAGAGCTGTTTTCCCAGAGTCGCTCTGGTTTCTTCATCATTTAGAGCTGCCCCAGAGGTGTAAAAGAACGCGTAGCAAGGACTCACAGGACTGGCTGTGCTGGCGAGACAGCAAGTAGTTGGCCAGCGGTGGGGTGTACGTCAAACACTGCAGGACGGAATTGAGGAAGCAGGTATTGTTCAGGTTGTAGAGGCCTCCTCCAACCCTGCGTGTTTGCTGCCAGGCCGCGCAAATCTTCTGCGGAGGGTACAGGTCCCTTTCTGGCAGAGCCATTCTGACACCGGTGCCTGCAAGGAAATCAGATTTTAAAGGAGATCTCCTTGTTTGGATAAGGAAAGCCCTCGAGTGGTGAGCCTAGACTTGGCCCTCTTTGGGTGTGCTACAGAAAAGATAACTAGGAAACAGGAATTACGCTGACAGCCTGCATCTACCCAAACCCCAACGGGAGAGCCCAGTGGACACCGAGGAAGGTACAGGCCAAGCCACACTTCTACCCTCTCTCTCTCTACGCCATCCCCTGTCTCAAGGGAAACGAAGCATTACCTTTTCCACAAACTGGAGTTGTCAGGAAGGGGGGAGGGAGAAAAAAAAGGACGTAATTTTGCAGAAGAAAAGAAGAATATAGAAGGAATCGCAGACAGCGAGGAGCTGAGTGGCTCCGCCGTCGAGCTCAGCCCGCGCTCACGCTCGCCAGCACAGCCGCCAGCTCAGTGCGAGAGCACAGCAGGAGCTGCCGGGGGACGCCCCTTATGAGCACCCGGCCCTGGGACCCCCTTTGTGACACGGGGCCGTGCGGGGCCGCGCAACAATGGGGCTGGCACCGCCCGGCACCTCCCGCAGCTGCGGCTGCGGGGCCTCCCCAGGCACCAGCCGCGGGGCAGGGGCTCCTCCCCGGCAGAGCGCGCACCTCTGCCCACACCAGGGGCTCAGAAAGAGGCCAGAAGGCGCTCCAGCCTTTTGGACACCGCACGATCCACTTCAAGACTCATCACTCTTGTCCTTTTTCCGCCAACACTACTGCGCGAGGCTGGCAGGAAAGTCAACTTCTTCACTGAAACAAGGGAGGAGAAGGAGTGTGTTTGCACTGCTGGGAGCTCCCAGAGAGGAGCATCGAGCTCTGGCAAATCTGCCAAGTTCTGAGTCCCCCACGCAGGGCGAGGTGCGCATTGGAAGGCTGAGCAGCAGCTTCTACTGTCGCCCTCTTCTCCTTTCAGGAGTTTTCCATAAGCGCTGAGTGCTAATGTAACGTCGAGCAGCTCCTGGTACTCGGTCGGTTGCTGCTGCATCTGGTCCCTCATGTCTGTCATCTCCCTCTCCTTTGCATCCAGCATCTTCCTGAACTTCTCCCGCTCGCCAGCCATCATTTCCTCCAGCTCGCCAATGCGATCTTCTGTGGCGCTGGCCTGTGAAAAACAGAGTTGGCATGTATGTGGGTACAATAAAAACATTCAAAAATCCATCTCCCTCCCAAACAAACGTCAAGATTTCTCTCCGCAAAATTCAGGGAACACAAAGGGACGGAAATGTCAATCCATGCAAACACCACAGTGATCTGGATTAGCTATGAGAGCAAATGTAGTGCCTTTACCTGTTTCTGAAGGCCAGAGAGCTGGTAGCTGAGAGCTTCTGTTCTCATTCGAGCCTCTTTCAGCTCCTCTCGCGCCGCACCGGCCGCTTTGTCGTTTTGGTCAGAGGACAGTTTGGCGTTTTCCAGCTGGAAGGCAAGTTTGATACACGTCACTTGCACCGAGTCGGATATTCTGCAAATATCCTTTCAGTCAAAAAATAGAAGCTATTTAATCTCTAATGATTTAAAATGGAAATCTGGGAAGTTTATTACAAGAATTGCCTAATGTTAAGGAAATGTCCCAAGGACAAGGAAAATCTATGTCAGTCCTATTCCTATAGGATTTGCTTATATGGTCACTACCTAGATCACATCTAACAGGGGACTGGTGCTGCCCGGAGATGCCCCCACGGTGGCTGAAGTGCCCGGGATGTTCAGCACTGCCCACTGCCCATCAACAGTCATTGGCAGCTCCAGAGGTGATGGGGCCACCGCACTCCCCTCTGTACCGCTGTCACCCAGGTCCCCAGGCACGGGGCTGCTGTCTGGACCATCCTGGCTGGACTCCACTGCTGTCAGGGAGCAGCCGAGTAGCTGCAGGGCCTCTTGGAGCAGCTCATCCTCCGGTACGGCCAGTTCAGCTGCCAGGTCTGCAGAGGCTGGTTCGGCAGCAGAGGCGCTGGATGGAGCGTCGCTGCCCAGGGGTCTCGCCAGGGGGGTGTCCACCGCGTTCCCCTCTGCACTGCTGTCACCCGTGTTCCCAGGCGTGGGGCTGCTTCTGGGACCATCCTCAGTGACCCGCACTGTAGCTGGTGTGACACCAAATAGCCGATGGGCCTCTAGCAGGAGCATCTCCTCAGATACGTCAAGGCCATCGGTGGGGTTCTCAGGGGCTTCATTGAGCAGGGCAGCAGAGGGGCTGCTCCGGTGGATGTTCCTGCCCCCAGGTGCCCCCGCGGCGGTGGCCGTGCTGGGAACGCAGATTGGTGCCCATTGCCCCTGGATGTGCGGGTAGCCGGGGATGGACGTTGGCAGCACCAGAGGAACTGGGGCCACTACTGTGCCCTGGTGGCCGTAGGGGATGGTCCACTGGATGTGGAACACCCGGGGATCAAACCAGCAGCCACACGGTGCTCTCTGCAGCCCTGTGTGGGAGCGAGGGAGCCATGCTGGGCCGGGGGAGGCTTTCATGGGCACCCCCGAGCTGGTGCCCATCACCAGCAGCCCCTGGTTCTGCCCAGTGCCGTATGCGCCGGGGCACAGGGGTGGTGGGTGCTGGGAGTGCTGTCAACTGCGATGCTGGGCAGGAGGGTCTGGGCTGGGCAGGAGGGCTGGGCACGGCAGGCGAGGTCGAGCTGTCGCACGGGATGGAAGGGAGAGCTTGGATGCTGTAGCACCGGGGGGGCTGGGGCCACCGGTGTGCCCTGGTGGCCTTAGGGGATGGTCCACTGGATGTGGAACACCCTGTGGTCAAACCACCCAATTAAAACCAAAAGCCCTCTGTGCCTTTTTACGTTGAGTTCTTCGAGTAAAGTAGGTAGGAATTCCTGCAAAGAAGCTCTAACAGTCACATGCAAACTTGAGTGGAGAAGCCTGATGTAAAGAAAAGTGATGTAAACCTCAGAGAGCGGCTACCACGGTGGTATCGCCAGCTCGGGTTAAACCACAACAGAAGTGCATGCTCACATCTCATCTGCACAATGCAAACACGGACTTCTGACCTACTCATTCAGTGTCCCTCCATGGAAGGACAAGGGACCTCTCGGAGCTGGGGTGAGAGGCTGGTGTTAAAAATGGTGTCTGTGAGGGACTGGTCCATGACGATGCCCTGAGGCAGATTTCCCAGGGCGTCCAGCACACTCGTGCACAGCCCAGACCCTGCTCTGCTGGTCCTGCAGGTCTCTTGCAGAAGGCCTGGCTGTGAGAGGACACTGCTGTGTGCCCCAGCCTGCACACCCGCACTGCTTAACTGTACCCTGCTGTTTGCAACTCTGGGCCATTTAAGTGGGCATTTTCTTAAGAAAAAATTTGAAAAAAGACCTAAGCCTCCAAGCACTGCCCTGAGGAGACCAACCTTCTTTACAGAAAGGCTGTTGTGAGGCCTGCTCTGTCACAGCAGTGCCCACTGCCCGTCCCTGCCTGCACTCACAGCACTGACACGCAGCAGGACGGGGACCAAGCTGCCAGAGCACTCAGGCCTTGCACCAACACAGGGGATGAGAAGGAGAGTGTGGAGTGGAATGAGAACAGCTCTGGAAGAACAAGAACTGGTGCTCCCTGAAAGTTCTGCCGTGCTGGACTCCATTCCCTCCAGCCATGCACACAGGAACTGTCCCTGCATCTCCCAACAGGCCTTGGTGAAAGGTTCTCAGGACAAAATACCTGCTGCAAGACCTTGTCATTTGTTTCAACACACATAGAGCCCAGCTCCTCATTTACACAGCCACTCAGTCAGGAAGTCACTGCATCCTTGAGCTCCCGGTTCCTCATGCTGTAGATGAGGGGGTTCAATGCTGGAGGCCCCAATGAGTAGAGAACTGTCATCCCCAGGTGCAGGGATGGGACGGAGAACGAGGGGGGCTTCAGATTGGCAAACATGGCAGTGATCAAAACCAGGGAGGCCACGGCCAAGTGAGGGAGGCACGTGGAAAAGGCTTTGTGCCGTCCCTGCTCAGAGGGGATCCTCAGCATGGCCCTCAAGATCTGCACATAGGACACCACACAAAACAGCCAAAGAACAAAAAGGCACTAATCACAAGATGATGAGGCCATTGCCCAGGAGGGCAGCCAGATAGATGCCCAGGAAGAGCCAGAAGTGCAAGAGCTGCAGCTCCCACGTGTCTGTGCACACCAGGAGGAGGAACTGAGTGATGGAGCTGCTGTTGAACATTTATATGGGCGTTTACACTCTAAGGCTTGATCGCCCATCCACAAGTACATACCTAAGTGGTTTAGATAAGCGTGGTCTTGCACAAGTCCCCCTTTGTGTCCCCCGGAGCCATGGACACAGGGTTTGTCTTCCAGAGAGCGGCAGAGGCTGGATCCCCTTCTCAGGACAGACCCCTTGCCAGAAAGACACAGGCACGGGGGTAACTCTGGGTAACTCATTCAGATGAAAAACATCTGAACGACAACGCAGTCATTGGTCCCAGCCAGCGCGGGTTCGTGAGGAGATGTGGGGTTTATGGTCAACAGCAAGTTGAACAAGAGCCACCATTGTCCCTGGCAGCCAGGACATTCTCTGATTCTGTTATTCCACCAGGGCGCAGGATCGGGCCCAGGGCAGGCAGCACTTCACTCGAGGCTCCCGGTGACGCAGCTCCTGGGAGAGCTCAAGAAACGGCAGCAGTTGCCCATAAGTGCTATTTTCGGTCTCTCCCCAACATTCAGGGGGTGAGGAATCGGGTTTGCAAATCTTCTACACCGATCTGAACCAACACATCATTTTTTATTTTTTGCCTTTGCTTCTGCTCTGATTTCAGCTCAGGCTTTCTGGTTTTGCCGTCTTCCCGTGAACCTGCAGTCGATAAATGCAGGTATACTTCGGGTTTCCCCAGTTGCTCTTGATAAGAAATTTGACATATGAAAAGGCTCTGGGAAGTGCCTGTGAAGAAAAGAGGGAAAACGAAAGGGAGGCGTTAAGAGCCAGAGTGCAGTCAATGGATCTGCCCCTGCCAGCCCGGCTCCTGCGCAGGAACCAGCTCCCAAAAGTGCTGCGGGCCCCTGTGCCCAGCGAGAAAGCGTTCACGCTCTTCCTGCTGCGGACTTGCGGGCAAACCTGCTTTGCTCCCTGGCACCTTTCCCCCGCGTGCGGACCGTACCTTCAGAGGGAACGTCTGGATGGGCTCTTTCGCCACGTTGTACATGAACGTCCCCAGCAGCGTTTCCTCTTCTCTGTCCGCATCCAGTCCCTCAGGGGCAAAGCACAAGGAGAGCAGCTCAGACTCATCCCAGCACCGCGGGGACGTACGCGCTGGATCAGCCCCGTCCTGTTCCCAGCCTCTCCTGGGACCCCAGCGCCCGTCTGGTACTGGTTGGGCTGGAGCTCAGTCTCCGCCTGCAGTTTTGGTGAAGAACCCTGAGTTGCCCTGACCAGACTAAGTCTGGAGAGGGAGGAAACCTCTCGAGCCCTTGAGGTATCACACCAGGGCACGGCCGGGCTCAGGAGAGAGCGGGACACAAACCTCCGAGGATGCACAAAGTCGCTGTCATGGCTTTGCCCCAGGGCAGAAGCGCCCAGCAGACACTTACAAAGACGGTGACGTCTCTGGGGGCGCTGATGACGGTCCCAGAGGGAGAGGCTTCCTTGGAGATGTGCTGCACGGTGACGGCGCTCAGGTGGACTCGAGCTGGCAACCGGATGACCACCTGGCCCTGACGGCCTTGGAAAGGCCAGCAGTTCCCTGGGGAAACATCCGGCTGCAAGCAGAACCGCAGAGAAATGAAGCGTGAGAGAGCGCTGGGGCCAACACAACTGCTCCTGGAGCTTGCAGCGCAGGCACCGGCCTGTCTGTGGGGTCTACTGCAGCTGGGAAATGCCCCTGAGCTCAGCCCCCAACTTCCCAGGCAGGAAGGAAGGAAACCAGCACTGAGGATTTCTGCTGCCATACCTGCAGAACAGCCTCAGGAGAGTTGGCAGCACGAAACAGCTGTATAACGCTGCAGAGCCAATTCCCTTGGCAGCCGTAGGTCTGGGAAGTTCTCCGCATGTCGATTGTGGCACCTGGAAGGAAGCGGGGGCAGATGACTGCAGGCGGAGGACTCGGTGCTCAGACGCGACCCGTGAGGCCGCTGCCAGCCCCTCGTTTTCCAGTCCTGTCCTCATCACCAGTTTGGAGAGCAGCGCCGGGAGCACGGCTGGGCTGCTTGTGTCCGTACCAGCGCTCTGCAGGGCCCAGTCAGACATCTCCACGGAGACTGGCGAAGCCGCCTCAGACGCTGCCTGGTTGAGGAACAGCACGGTCAGCAGTCCAAGCCCACCAACAACCCCAAGGAGGCTTTCTCGGGGGTTCTGCCCAGCCAAACCTCCTTCCCCAAATGCACGCTCACCTTCCTCGCACTGATGACCTGCACCCTCAGCTGAGCCACCTCCTGCAGCAGACGCCGCATCTTTAGAGTTTGTGCCGCCAGCAAAGCCTGGTAATCGCTGAAGGACCAGGAAAGCAGATCTCGTCAGAGAGATGTCCATCCCCTCTGGGGAGCGTTGGAGCTCAGCACGGAGCACAGACACGTGTGCTCGCCCGGCTTTGCCAGCGCTTCCCTCCTCACCAGGCCGAGCAATGCAAAGGCCAGAGGGAAGGACGGGAGCCCTGGCTTTTGGAGAATGGGTGCAGGTAGCACGAGGTGTGGGCTGAGGCTTCTGCACAAACCCAGTTCCAGCTCAGAAAACATCTCTTACCTCCGGATCTTCCGCTCGATCGCAGACCCACATATCTGCTCCTGAAAGGGAACAGTTCCCCATTAGAGTCTCCACCACCAGAGCTGCCGGGGCTCCCCGGGGGAGTCTTCCCCAGGAGACACAGCACAAGCTGCTCTTTCTTCGGGTTGCCCTGCACGGAAGCAGAAGAGCCCCTGATTTCTCCAGCTGCTGTCAGCACTGCTGCCTTGCAGGAGTCACCCACCTCCATCCATCCCTTTGCCCGTGCAGTCCACCCTGGCATCGAGGTCGCAGAGTGCATGCCAAGAGCCACCATGAACAACAGGAGGATGACTCGGAAGAACCTCGTGTCCCTCAAGAAGTGCATCCTCTGCCTGTTCATCACAAACCACTTCCTTTTTGGGACCATCTTGTGCCTGAAAAAGAGGGAGTCCAGGGGCTGTCAGGGAACCAAGTCTCGAGCCAACCCCTTCACAGCTGGATTTGCATTCTTAGGCTGAAAAGCTGGAGGAAAATGATCTCTGTCCACACTGCTCAACACTGCCGGCAGCTCTTCCCCAGAGGAAGAGCCGCAGGAGCACCTTCTGAAAGAGAAGGAAAATAACCCAGAAAGAGCAAATGAAGACACCTGTGAGGAGCCTTGTGGTGTGGACCTTGCTCTCTCTTTGGCTGAGAAACCAGGACTGTTCTCACATAGAATCAAAGAATAGTTTGGGTTGGAAAGCACATTGAGTGCAACCTCCTGCCATGAGCAGGGACATCCTCACCCTGACCGGGTTGCTCAGGGCCCCGTCCAGCCTGGCCTGGGGTGTCTCCAGGGATGAGACAACTACCACCTCTCTGGGTACCTGGGCCAGGCTCTCACCACCCTCAGGGGCAACAATTTCTGCCTCATGTCTGGGCTGGGGAACGCGCCCTGTTCTCCCCTTTGCTTGCACTGGCCCTGGACATCCCCGTCCCCCCGTCCGCAGCAGAAACCTGCACTACGTACACGGCAAAGATGGACACACTCAGCAGACGTGTCCACAGGGAGACCAGGGCTCCTGCCCCACGGCAAGTGAGGCTGAAGACCATCCCTGGGCAAAAAAAAGAGGGAAAAGTCAGGCCTGTCTCTTGAGGTCTCCTCTCCAGGAGTTCACCCCCAAGCACTTCACAGCGAGCAGCAGTGGCTGAGCTTACATGCAATTTTTGTGGCCTCATTGCGCCACGTTGCAAATCCCTGAGTGGCCGAGCCGGGACTTGACTTCCACAATCGCGTCACCAGCTCCAACCTCGTGCCGGCGCTCCTGCGGGAGGACAAAGGGAGATGCCGCTTGCCCACCAGCCCCACGCTGTGTGAGCAGAGGCCCTGGCCAGAGCTCGGCCTCGGGAAGCCTCGCAGGGGACGTCCCAGCTGCGGGGACAGAGGCAGCCCCTTCCCCAGCTCCGTTTCTCTCTCCAGAAGCCTCTGTCATCTTCCCCACGCTGCTCCCCACCCCACGGGTCGTGTCCGGCCGCGTCCCAGCTCCTGCCCCAACCCGCTTCCCCGGGCAGGAGCAGCCAATTCTTACCCACTCGTGTGGCAGCGGCTCGGCCCCGCTGCCTCCCCTGCCGGCTCTTGGTCGGCCTTGGCCTCCAAGGAGCCTTTGGAGGCCTCTCGGCATCTTCTCTGGGGTGCCTTTCTCCTGGCCATGGCTGGCAAAGGGGGGCTCCCCGCTCAGCGCAGCACTTGGCCTGTCCAGGCACCAACAGCTCGAGCAGCCCAACAGCACGCGCAGCAGGAGCTGCCTGCCCAGGGCCGCAGCCAAATGGCAGCTGGGGCTCCTTCCCCAGGCGGGAAGGCCACGCTGCCTACTCTGACATCACAGTGGCAGCTCTGACGTCACACTGGGGTCCCCAGGGCCTGGGGCTCAGTTTGGCCATGATCTCCCTGGGCCGGGCTGGGTCGGGATGGGCTCTGCTGGAAAACCCAACGTGTACCCTTTGCCAATGCGGACAGAGCCCTCGTGTGGGAAGCAAAGATCCTGCACACCCAGCCCGGCTGGGAAATCAAACTGCACACAGAAACGATCACGGAATGATCCTGAATAATACGACTCCACCACTGCCCTGGGGAGCCTGTTCTGATGCCCGACAGCTAAGACAATGAAATTAAACAGTATTCCCTGAAAATAAAACAAACAGTTTCAGAACAAATATGAGGCCTTGGTACTTATTTAAAAAATGTTCTTTCAGCTCCTTGCGGGACGAAGCTGTCCCCCAGAGGCTCTGAGCCCCCTCACGTCTGACTGGAAGGGCTGCAGCATCCAAGCTCTCCCTTCCATCCCGTGCGACAGCTCCACCTCGCCTGCCCTGCCCACCCCTCCTGCCCAGCACTGCAGGCGTGGGACTCGTCCCACCAAGTCCCCCCATGCCAAGGATGTCCCAGCTCTGGGAACGGCCCAAGGCTTCCAGCCAAAGGCACTTGCACCCCAGCCCCTGGGAGTCGCCCATGGGGGCCGGGGGAAGCCCAGCCCCCCTGAACCCTTTCCCTCGCCAGGAGGAGCTGGGGAGGCTCTTGGGCTGGGGCGGAACACGGGGAGCCCCAACATTCCCTGCTGCCCCAAAGAGTCCTTAGATACCAACGGCCGGAAGGACCGTGGCGCAGCCACCACTGCGGCTCCCAGTGCGTGGCCCCCGGCCCCCCCGGTTCTGCAGCTCTTGCAGCCGTTTGTGGTCCTCCAGAGCTTCTGCGCCCCAGGTAGGGACCCAACCTGACCCCTGCAGCCCGGGACGCTCCTGGGGGCAAGAGCGGAGGTGAGCGCCGGTGTCGAGGGTTAGGATTGCGGGGTGACAATCAAACCCTGGCAGATGTATTTTAACCTCCTCTCCCCCCGACTTCCCCCTTTTGCCCCTCCCTCTCCCCCCTTCCCACTCAGGCGATCGGGAGGGAAAGAAGGACAGAGAGAAGAGAGTTGGAAAAGTTAAAGATGTTTTACTAATGCTACTAATAAGAATAGAGAAAATAATACAAAATATACAAAACCAATCTTATAAGTCTCAGCAACTGCAGAGCCAGCACCCAAAGTCCTGGATTAGACTCTGTAGCCAACCGGAGCTGGATTCAGTCTCTCACTAGGCCTCAGTTCGCAGGGACGACCAGCAAGGTCCTCTCCTAATGTCAGCCATGAGGAAAAAGGGAAAAGGCAAAGGGCCGAGATCCTCGTGATCTCCCACTTCTGTATGAAGTATTCACGTGAATGGAATGTTATACACCGTTGGTCAGTCTCTCGGTCACCAGTTTCTCGTTGCCCCTCTCGCGAGATGTCCATCCGTGCTTATCAATAAGTTTGCATTCCATTGCTAGGTTTAACCAAAACATGTGTCGGGTTCTCCAGGAAAATGCAGCTAATATGAAGGCTTTAGCTGACAGGCAAAAATTTGCTAAAAGAGAAACTTGTTTTTAACAAAACCAGGACAGCCGGCCATGGCTCCTGCCTCTCTTGCAGGCTCAGCCCCCCTGTGCCCACTGCCCGGGCAGGAGCAGCCCTTCCCCGCAGCCTGGGCACCCCCGGCCCCCCAGGCCCCACCAGCAGGTACGGCACCCCTGGCTGCTCGGACACCCCGGCACCTTCGGCCCCTTCGCCATCCCCAACCCCGGGCACTCCCAGCACCCACCACCCCTGCCCTGGCCTGGCTGATGCGTGCCCAGAAAATCCCATTTCCAGAGAATTTGCCCCGTCCCTGGGGCCATCTCTCCCGTTTCCTCTCCCAGAAGTGAGTCTCCTCACCCTTTGCAGCCCCGTTCCTTGCTCAGCAGCTCACCCCATGGGGATGCCCATGTGCCTGGGCAGAGCCGGGGGCTGTTGGCGATGGGGGTTGGCGCAGGGGGTGCCCATGGAGGGTCCCCCCGGCCCAGCACGGCTCCCACTCCCCCACACAGGGGGAGTGCAGAGAGCACCGTGCGGCTGCTGCTTTGATCCCAGGGTGTTCCACATGCAGTGGAGACCTGGAGACGGGGGCTCTAGAACATGGGGGTGGCCGAGGGGGAGGCGAGGGAGGGGGGACAGAAGCCCTGGGCCTGGGGCCGGGGCTGCTTGGCCTTTCCTCTGGGCGGTTGACTGGGACTGAACCCTTGCTTCTCCCATCAAAAGATTGGTCAGAAAGCCTGTCAATCATCCATGTGCCACTCTCCTTCCAGGTATGATTGGTGGAGCCAGCATGGCCTGCCCTTCACAGTGCCCAGCCTTTCAACCCTTGCCACCTCCCCTGCAGCCTCAAAGTTTATTGGTTGGTGACATATCAATCACGGACCTTCTCCCCACCTCCTCAAATGCCATTGGCTGTCCTGACTCCCACACTGACTTCTGGGGGGTTGTTGCCAGGCAACGAGGTCCACTTAAAAATGAAGCTGTGAGCTCTAAGCAAAGGCCGTGGGTGATGGAAGACATGCCAGGACCCTAAAAGTGAGGGTTTGGGCTCTAAGAAGGAGGCTCTGGGCACTCAAAAGGACGGGCAGATGCTACAGATGGCGCTTTGGGCCCTGAACACAACGGGAAACCGGTGGTTCCCACCCAAGCTGGGTTTGGTGCCCATGACCCCACGAGAATCAGAATAAAACTGGGAAAACTTGTGGGTTGAGATCAAAAGCGTTGAATAATCGAAGTGAAATAATGATAATAAGTACAAATTGTAATGAAAAGGCAAATAGAGAGAGAAATAAAACCCAAGAAAGACAAGTGATGCAGCTGGCAATGAAGTATTGGCAGTTGGAGCGTGCTGGAGCACCAGGGCAGCTGCTGGCAGTACTCTGCTGAGATTTCCGCTCTAACGTGTTGAATTCCTGTCAATGAGCAGTCTTCTCCTGAAACTCATTGGTACAGAAGCCGGGTGGCACGTGGCTGCCGTCTGGTGGCACGGCCCGGGATACTGACTGTGTGAGCGGGTGGCTGCCGTGCAGACGGGGGCTCTAGAACATGGGGGTGGCCGAGGGGGAGGCGAAAGAGGGGGGACAGAGGCCCTGGGCCTGGGGCCGGGGCTGCTTGGCCTTTCCTCTGGGCGGCTGCCTGGGACTGAACCCTTGCTCCTCCCATCAAAAGATTGGTCAGAAAGCCTGTCAATCATCCATGTGCCACTCTCCTTCCAGGTATGATTGGTGGAGCCAGCATGGCCCGCCCTTCACAGTGCCCAGCCTTTCAACCCTTGCCACCTCCCCTGCAGCCTCAAAGTTTATTGGTTGGTTATATATCAATCACGGACCTTCTCCCCACCCCCTCAAATGCCATTGGCTGTCCTCGGTGCAAAAAGGAATAAAAGGGTGACAGCGGCAACTTTCCTGAGACACTTTTACTGTGTCCCATAGAGCCCAGTGCAGCCGGCTCCAAGACAGACCTGGCCAAGGCTGAGCCAATCAGCGGTGGCACCTCTGTGATGGTGTGTTTAAGAAAAGGGGGAAAACAACAAAAGGAACAACAGACTGCAGCAGTCAGGAGAGGGCCAGAAGCTGCTTGAACCTGTAGGACGCTCCAATATCATCCTCAAGACTCATCACTGTTGTCTTTTTTCCCCAGCACTACTGTCCACGTTTGCCAGGAGAACGCAAGCACCTGAGTCTCTAATTGAGCAGCTCTGGAGATGCTCTGTGCTTCGGCACATTTGCACTGAGAACTCTACATGCTAACTTAATATGCTCAGCAGCTGTAGAAAGCTTCTGCCCTTCTAGCTCACAAGGCTGCTTGCATCGATGAAGTCTGAAATTTAAAAAACTTAAATAAGTAAACAACCAAACAAAACCCAAATCAGGCTCCTCCATTCTTTCCTGAGTCGTCAAACTCTCTAGGGAAACCAGATGCGCCACTTAAAACCAGGTTTGGCTATGATGGCAATTTTATTGTGGTCAGCATCCTCTTGAGAATGTTTGTCTGTGGCTTCTGACGGTCTCTTGCCAGTTTCGATGGTAATTTCAGTCACGAGTACTGAACGCTTCTGTCCATAAGCCGTGCACTGGAACACCTGGCAGAGAGGCTGGCAACATTGCCAGGCGAGGCTGCAAACGCAGCCTCCTTTGCAGTCCTCCTCTCCAGTGCTCTCTTTGGATTTCGTGATCTTCTTCCCTTTCTGGCATTTCCCTTTCAAGGCTGGATCACCAGAGGGCTCATTTCTGTCCTTCGCCGCTTTCTCTCGGGCGCACTTTCACCCTCCTCTGCACAGGAGAGTTTTCTCTTTCTGCACGGTGGTTTTTCGATTGCAGCCTCTGGGCGAACGGGCACTGGGGGGAGCACACGTTGTTTTTCAAGGGAGTCTTTCCCAGGCTGCTGCTCCCGTCGCGACCCAGGGTGCCCGTCTGCTCGGCGGCCGCTCGAGCCGTACAGCCTTTCCCAAGTGGATCTTCTGCCATACGCAGAGCTGTTTCTGTCCCTGTGGGAAGAGCGGCGCAGGATCCCACGGCCACGCCGCAGCTGACGGGGAGCGCGCTTCTGCGTTTGCACAGGGCCGGCGCACCTGCGCTTGGCAGGCGGACAGTCTGGGTCCAGCTTCTCCCCCTCCTCAGTGGCAGAGTGCCTTCTCTTCCTGCCGCAGCGCTGAGGGCGAGGCGCTGCCCAGTCCCGTGGGCTTCCGTTCCTGTGGGTCCTCTGCGTATTTGCTTCATCTTCCGGCTTTCTCGGTGCCACGAAGCCTTCAGAAAATGGACTCTTCGACTCTTGAACCGGCTTTGCCAACCCAGTGCTCTGAGTCTCTTGGCGTTCAGCGCCCGCTGCAGGGGTCAAATCGTGATGCCTGGAGAAACAACAGGGATCTTAGTCTAGGGTTGTTCTGGCAGCCTCCACGTGGCTTCAGTCTCATCCTGGCATCTTCTGGCAGCACTTGATATGACACGCAGAAGACTGAACTCGGACTGGAAGCTGGAAATTAGATGGTGCTCTGCCAGTCAGAGCAGGAATTCATCTTTTCACCCGCTCGGACCCCCGTTTCACCTCTTTTCACAGCCAGCCAGGCCCAGAGAGCAGACAGATAGCAATTTACGCAAGCACAACAGATTAGTGCCAAACAAGGAAGAAGAAGAAAGGACGGGGCCAACTGCAGAGCAGACAGAACTCAGCTCAGTCTTTCTCTCTTAGGACAGAAAGCAAAACCCGCCGGAGAAGAACAGCAACGACAAGATCAGTAGCAGGAGAGGGAGTGTATTCTGAACACCCTTTCACGCTTGTTCTTACCTGACATAGAAGAGTAAATATGCGCGCTGGCCGAGAACCGTCTGGATGTCACACGGAACCACAGACGCATCGTCCATCTTGTACCACCGTCCATCGCTGGCCTGCAAAGCAAAGCAATTCTGTCTTCAGATGAACGGCAGGCTTTTTAAAACAAAAACACAGGCAGTACATCACTGAAGGACACGATAGACCAATGCAAACCACACTTTTACCTTTACAAAGCAGTAATAGTGTCCTTGCTGACAGCTGCGGCCTTCATGGACCAGGACGGCATACAAGGAGTAGAGGAGTGGTCCTCTAGCCACTTCAGATGTGTATTTGCCAAGGTCCAAATATTCTGGGTACCGCACGACCTAAGGAGAGACCAAGAGGATTCCCAAATTATCCTGAGAGTCTTTGGGAAGCAGCCTGAGAAAATCCTGTCAAAGGATCTTCTCATTTCATCAGAAACAGGTCTTGCCGTGTTGTCACCAAAGTGGCAGAAAACTGTTCTCGGCCAAACCAGCTCTTTATGAGCGCCCAGGTGCTCATCTTCACCCTGGAACTTTCCTCTGGCCACAAGGGAAGAGCAGGGCAGAGCTGTTGCAATTCTTTTTCTCAGACAGCTGCACTCCATAGCCATCGTGTGCAGACACAAACAACTTCCAAAACAAGCATTCTCCTTTGGGAAAGGACTCTTTCCAAGCAGACAACGTGGCCGTGCGTTGTTTACATACCTTGCTAATCTTTCTGGCAGAGAGAGGATCGAATCTCTTCAAGCACACGGTCAGGACATTGGAGGACTGATGGATCGTAAGCCTCTTGGATGCACTGACCCGCTGTTCACACCTTGAAAACACAGACCCAACGGTTGCAACCTGTCTTGCCCACACTCCACCCCCCATCCACGTAGGGTTGAGTTAAGGCTTGTTTTGCCCAGTTCAGGCAGAAGGGAAGAAAAATGTACCCATCTTAGAAACAAATGCATTTTATTCCAAGTTGTGGATGATTCAGGAGGTTTAGTTGTACGGCGAAGAAAACCAAACAAACAGAAAAAACCCCAAGCTGTGTCACGACTGGGTTTCTCAGTGATGTCCAAACCTAACGACTGCTTCCAGACGTGCAAAACCGTAACCCGGTATCTACTATGAAGGTGTCATTAGTAAAGATCTTACTTGCTACATTTATAGCTGTTTTCGCCATCCAGATGCTCGGGTCTGACAAAGTCCTCCAGAGCTCCGGTGACAGATGAGGCTGCCTGGATGAGAAAGAAAGGAGAGCACTGAGCTCCTGGAAACTCAAAATCCCAAGAAATAGCTCCCCATGTGGTGCCAGCGTCAACCCAATAAACAGCTACTCCTGGGCAGCACCAGAGTGTCCTGTGCTCTGCCTGGTCAAAACCAGCAAAAGCCACAAAAGCCACCCGTCCAGCAATCACGTGCGTACTGAGGAGTCCAAAGCAGGGCGGTAGGACAGCGTCGTCATGGCTGTCGACAGCATCCTTGCTCTTTGCCCAGCTGGCACCCAGTGCAGGGAGACCATTTACAGGGCTTCTACGGAAGGAGCACACAAGTCCAGTTCCCTTCCCATCCACCACCATCTTGCGTGGTAACAACCCGCAGTTTGAAGGCAACGGAGTTTTCTGGAGATAAACGAGGCCCCTGCAGGGACCTTGAAACATTTTGCACCACCATTTCCAAACATCTTACCTTGATATCCAAAGGAATATCAAGGAATGCCTCATAGGTGTCTGAAACAGCTTTGCAGCTCCAGCATGTTACTGGAAGGCAAGGAGAAAAGGTTCTCAGGTTGGGACGGACACTGACTCTGCCCATGTAATTGACCAGTGCAGCCTGGACATGCTGCTGCCTGCAAAAAGCAGTTTAACACAAAGAGAGGAGGAGCCACAGACCGTTCTAAGGACAGGGATGTTTTTTAAAATTACCTCTGGATCTTAGAAGTCCTCCAAAGACCTGGTCAATGACTGTGCTGCCTTGAGATGTGTCCCAGCTGGAAAGCAACGGTAATCGCGGCTCAGAAGGTGGAAGGCAGAGAGCTCGCTCTTGCAAGAGTTTTCCTTGTTAGGAGAGCCCCGGAGAGCGGGTTTCACTGGCGATTTAAAGGAAGGAGTCGAGAGGGCGAGAGAACATTTCCATGGTCATGTGCTCAAGCTTACTCGTTGCTGCTGCTCAAACAAGCTGTCTGCATGGCGCCCACGGCACAGCCGAAGAATTCGTGCGCGTCTTCCTGGGCGCCAAACCGGAAATCTCCTATTTCTGAGGAGGAAGAAGAAGGTTTTCACATTAATCTCACCAAAAAAGGAAAGAAAACTGACCCTTCTAAAAGCTCTCCTCCTTAACTGGAACCCGGAAAAAACAGTTACACACGGGGTTCTTCAGCAATGAAAAATACCTCCACATGAAACCGTCTGAAATGACTCACGTGGCAGCTCGCTGACAACATCCACAGGTGCCACGGCACTGCCCGAGCAAGACAGGACCTCCTCCACGTGCACTTCCATCGTACACATCATGCAGAAGCCTTCGTTTGCACCTAAGAGGGGAGGGAAAGAAGGAAGCAGTCCAAGTGAAATACACACGGCTGGGAAAATCTTCAAGGAAGAAAAACACCAAACCACCCCAAAGGTTACAGGTACGACATCCGCTCTCCCTTCTCCATCCTCTACATCTCGTCCTCAGAGCTGTTTTCCCAGAGTCGCTCTGGTTTCTTCATCATTTAGAGCTGCCCCAGAGGTGTAAAAGAACGCGTAGCAAGGACTCACAGGACTGGCTGTGCTGGCGAGACAGCAAGTAGTTGGCCAGCGGTGGGGTGTACGTCAAACACTGCAGGACGGAATTGAGGAAGCAGGTATTGTTCAGGTTGTAGAGGCCTCCTCCAACCCTGCGTGTTTGCTGCCAGGCCGCGCAAATCTTCTGCGGAGGGTACAGGTCCCTTTCTGGCAGAGCCATTCTGACACCGGTGCCTGCAAGGAAATCAGATTTTAAAGGAGATCTCCTTGTTTGGATAAGGAAAGCCCTCGAGTGGTGAGCCTAGACTTGGCCCTCTTTGGGTGTGCTACAGAAAAGATAACTAGGAAACAGGAATTACGCTGACAGCCTGC
Source organism: Patagioenas fasciata (assembly GCF_037038585.1). NCBI lineage: Eukaryota > Metazoa > Chordata > Aves > Columbiformes > Columbidae > Patagioenas > Patagioenas fasciata. Next base: position 2,184,483 of record NC_092546.1, on the reverse strand, counting down.
ATCTACCCAAACCCCAACGGGAGAGCCCAGTGGACACCGAGGAAGGTACAGGCCAAGCCACACTTCTACCCTCTCTCTCTCTACGCCATCCCCTGTCTCAAGGGAAACGAAGCATTACCTTTTCCACAAACTGGAGTTGTCAGGAAGGGGGGAGGGAGAAAAAAAAGGACGTAATTTTGCAGAAGAAAAGAAGAATATAGAAGGAATCGCAGACAGCGAGGAGCTGAGTGGCTCCGCCGTCGAGCTCAGCCCGCGCTCACGCTCGCCAGCACAGCCGCCAGCTCAGTGCGAGAGCACAGCAGGAGCTGCCGGGGGACGCCCCTTATGAGCACCCGGCCCTGGGACCCCCTTTGTGACACGGGGCCGTGCGGGGCCGCGCAACAATGGGGCTGGCACCGCCCGGCACCTCCCGCAGCTGCGGCTGCGGGGCCTCCCCAGGCACCAGCCGCGGGGCAGGGGCTCCTCCCCGGCAGAGCGCGCACCTCTGCCCACACCAGGGGCTCAGAAAGAGGCCAGAAGGCGCTCCAGCCTTTTGGACACCGCACGATCCACTTCAAGACTCATCACTCTTGTCCTTTTTCCGCCAACACTACTGCGCGAGGCTGGCAGGAAAGTCAACTTCTTCACTGAAACAAGGGAGGAGAAGGAGTGTGTTTGCACTGCTGGGAGCTCCCAGAGAGGAGCATCGAGCTCTGGCAAATCTGCCAAGTTCTGAGTCCCCCACGCAGGGCGAGGTGCGCATTGGAAGGCTGAGCAGCAGCTTCTACTGTCGCCCTCTTCTCCTTTCAGGAGTTTTCCATAAGCGCTGAGTGCTAATGTAACGTCGAGCAGCTCCTGGTACTCGGTCGGTTGCTGCTGCATCTGGTCCCTCATGTCTGTCATCTCCCTCTCCTTTGCATCCAGCATCTTCCTGAACTTCTCCCGCTCGCCAGCCATCATTTCCTCCAGCTCGCCAATGCGATCTTCTGTGGCGCTGGCCTGTGAAAAACAGAGTTGGCATGTATGTGGGTACAATAAAAACATTCAAAAATCCATCTCCCTCCCAAACAAACGTCAAGATTTCTCTCCGCAAAATTCAGGGAACACAAAGGGACGGAAATGTCAATCCATGCAAACACCACAGTGATCTGGATTAGCTATGAGAGCAAATGTAGTGCCTTTACCTGTTTCTGAAGGCCAGAGAGCTGGTAGCTGAGAGCTTCTGTTCTCATTCGAGCCTCTTTCAGCTCCTCTCGCGCCGCACCGGCCGCTTTGTCGTTTTGGTCAGAGGACAGTTTGGCGTTTTCCAGCTGGAAGGCAAGTTTGATACACGTCACTTGCACCGAGTCGGATATTCTGCAAATATCCTTTCAGTCAAAAAATAGAAGCTATTTAATCTCTAATGATTTAAAATGGAAATCTGGGAAGTTTATTACAAGAATTGCCTAATGTTAAGGAAATGTCCCAAGGACAAGGAAAATCTATGTCAGTCCTATTCCTATAGGATTTGCTTATATGGTCACTACCTAGATCACATCTAACAGGGGACTGGTGCTGCCCGGAGATGCCCCCACGGTGGCTGAAGTGCCCGGGATGTTCAGCACTGCCCACTGCCCATCAACAGTCATTGGCAGCTCCAGAGGTGATGGGGCCACCGCACTCCCCTCTGTACCGCTGTCACCCAGGTCCCCAGGCACGGGGCTGCTGTCTGGACCATCCTGGCTGGACTCCACTGCTGTCAGGGAGCAGCCGAGTAGCTGCAGGGCCTCTTGGAGCAGCTCATCCTCCGGTACGGCCAGTTCAGCTGCCAGGTCTGCAGAGGCTGGTTCGGCAGCAGAGGCGCTGGATGGAGCGTCGCTGCCCAGGGGTCTCGCCAGGGGGGTGTCCACCGCGTTCCCCTCTGCACTGCTGTCACCCGTGTTCCCAGGCGTGGGGCTGCTTCTGGGACCATCCTCAGTGACCCGCACTGTAGCTGGTGTGACACCAAATAGCCGATGGGCCTCTAGCAGGAGCATCTCCTCAGATACGTCAAGGCCATCGGTGGGGTTCTCAGGGGCTTCATTGAGCAGGGCAGCAGAGGGGCTGCTCCGGGGGATGTTCCTGTCCCCAGGTGCCCCCGCGGCGGTGGCCGTGCTGGGAACGCAGATTGGTGCCCATTGCCCCTGGATGTGCGGGTAGCCGGGGATGGACGTTGGCAGCACCAGAGGAACTGGGGCCACTACTGTGCCCTGGTGGCCGTAGGGGATGGTCCACTGGATGTGGAACACCCGGGGATCAAACCAGCAGCCACACGGTGCTCTCTGCAGCCCTGTGTGGGAGCGAGGGAGCCATGCTGGGCCGGGGGAGGCTTTCATGGGCACCCCCGAGCTGGTGCCCATCACCAGCAGCCCCTGGTTCTGCCCAGTGCCGTATGCGCCGGGGCACAGGGGTGGTGGGTGCTGGGAGTGCTGTCAACTGCGATGCTGGGCAGGAGGGTCTGGGCTGGGCAGGAGGGCTGGGCACGGCAGGCGAGGTCGAGCTGTCGCACGGGATGGAAGGGAGAGCTTGGATGCTGTAGCACCGGGGGGGCTGGGGCCACCGGTGTGCCCTGGTGGCCTTAGGGGATGGTCCACTGGATGTGGAACACCCTGTGGTCAAACCACCCAATTAAAACCAAAAGCCCTCTGTGCCTTTTTACGTTGAGTTCTTCGAGTAAAGTAGGTAGGAATTCCTGCAAAGAAGCTCTAACAGTCACATGCAAACTTGAGTGGAGAAGCCTGATGTAAAGAAAAGTGATGTAAACCTCAGAGAGCGGCTACCACGGTGGTATCGCCAGCTCGGGTTAAACCACAACAGAAGTGCATGCTCACATCTCATCTGCACAATGCAAACACGGACTTCTGACCTACTCATTCAGTGTCCCTCCATGGAAGGACAAGGGACCTCTCGGAGCTGGGGTGAGAGGCTGGTGTTAAAAATGGTGTCTGTGAGGGACTGGTCCATGACGATGCCCTGAGGCAGATTTCCCAGGGCGTCCAGCACACTCGTGCACAGCCCAGACCCTGCTCTGCTGGTCCTGCAGGTCTCTTGCAGAAGGCCTGGCTGTGAGAGGACACTGCTGTGTGCCCCAGCCTGCACACCCGCACTGCTTAACTGTACCCTGCTGTTTGCAACTCTGGGCCATTTAAGTGGGCATTTTCTTAAGAAAAAATTTGAAAAAAGACCTAAGCCTCCAAGCACTGCCCTGAGGAGACCAACCTTCTTTACAGAAAGGCTGTTGTGAGGCCTGCTCTGTCACAGCAGTGCCCACTGCCCGTCCCTGCCTGCACTCACAGCACTGACACGCAGCAGGACGGGGACCAAGCTGCCAGAGCACTCAGGCCTTGCACCAACACAGGGGATGAGAAGGAGAGTGTGGAGTGGAATGAGAACAGCTCTGGAAGAACAAGAACTGGTGCTCCCTGAAAGTTCTGCCGTGCTGGACTCCATTCCCTCCAGCCATGCACACAGGAACTGTCCCTGCATCTCCCAACAGGCCTTGGTGAAAGGTTCTCAGGACAAAATACCTGCTGCAAGACCTTGTCATTTGTTTCAACACACATAGAGCCCAGCTCCTCATTTACACAGCCACTCAGTCAGGAAGTCACTGCATCCTTGAGCTCCCGGTTCCTCATGCTGTAGATGAGGGGGTTCAATGCTGGAGGCCCCAATGAGTAGAGAACTGTCATCCCCAGGTGCAGGGATGGGACGGAGAACGAGGGGGGCTTCAGATTGGCAAACATGGCAGTGATCAAAACCAGGGAGGCCACGGCCAAGTGAGGGAGGCACGTGGAAAAGGCTTTGTGCCGTCCCTGCTCAGAGGGGATCCTCAGCATGGCCCTCAAGATCTGCACATAGGACACCACACAAAACAGCCAAAGAACAAAAAGGCACTAATCACAAGATGATGAGGCCATTGCCCAGGAGGGCAGCCAGATAGATGCCCAGGAAGAGCCAGAAGTGCAAGAGCTGCAGCTCCCACGTGTCTGTGCACACCAGGAGGAGGAACTGAGTGATGGAGCTGCTGTTGAACATTTATATGGGCGTTTACACTCTAAGGCTTGATCGCCCATCCACAAGTACATACCTAAGTGGTTTAGATAAGCGTGGTCTTGCACAAGTCCCCCTTTGTGTCCCCCGGAGCCATGGACACAGGGTTTGGCTTCCAGAGAGCGGCAGAGGCTGGATCCCCTTCTCAGGACAGACCCCTTGCCAGAAAGACACAGGCACGGGGGTAACTCTGGGTAACTCATTCAGATGAAAAACATCTGAACGACAACGCAGTCATTGGTCCCAGCCAGCGCGGGTTCGTGAGGAGATGTGGGGTTTATGGTCAACAGCAAGTTGAACAAGAGCCACCATTGTCCCTGGCAGCCAGGACATTCTCTGATTCTGTTATTCCACCAGGGCGCAGGATCGGGCCCAGGGCAGGCAGCACTTCACTCGAGGCTCCCGGTGACGCAGCTCCTGGGAGAGCTCAAGAAACGGCAGCAGTTGCCCATAAGTGCTATTTTCGGTCTCTCCCCAACATTCAGGGGGTGAGGAATCGGGTTTGCAAATCTTCTACACCGATCTGAACCAACACATCATTTTTTATTTTTTGCCTTTGCTTCTGCTCTGATTTCAGCTCAGGCTTTCTGGTTTTGCCGTCTTCCCGTGAACCTGCAGTCGATAAATGCAGGTATACTTCGGGTTTCCCCAGTTGCTCTTGATAAGAAATTTGACATATGAAAAGGCTCTGGGAAGTGCCTGTGAAGAAAAGAGGGAAAACGAAAGGGAGGCGTTAAGAGCCAGAGTGCAGTCAATGGATCTGCCCCTGCCAGCCCGGCTCCTGCGCAGGAACCAGCTCCCAAAAGTGCTGCGGGCCCCTGTGCCCAGCGAGAAAGCGTTCACGCTCTTCCTGCTGCGGACTTGCGGGCAAACCTGCTTTGCTCCCTGGCACCTTTCCCCCGCGTGCGGACCGTACCTTCAGAGGGAACGTCTGGATGGGCTCTTTCGCCACGTTGTACATGAACGTCCCCAGCAGCGTTTCCTCTTCTCTGTCCGCATCCAGTCCCTCAGGGGCAAAGCACAAGGAGAGCAGCTCAGACTCATCCCAGCACCGCGGGGACGTACGCGCTGGATCAGCCCCGTCCCGTTCCCAGCCCCTCCTGGGACCCCAGCGCCCGTCTGGTACTGGTTGGGCTGGAGCTCAGTCTCCGCCTGCAGTTTTGGTGAAGAACCCTGAGTTGCCCTGACCAGACTAAGTCTGGAGAGGGAGGAAACCTCTCGAGCCCTTGAGGTATCACACCAGGGCACGGCCGGGCTCAGGAGAGAGCGGGACACAAACCTCCGAGGATGCACAAAGTCGCTGTCATGGCTTTGCCCCAGGGCAGAAGCGCCCAGCAGACACTTACAAAGACGGTGACGTCTCTGGGGGCGCTGATGACGGTCCCAGAGGGAGAGGCTTCCTTGGAGATGTGCTGCACGGTGACGGCGCTCAGGTGGACTCGAGCTGGCAACCGGATGACCACCTGGCCCTGACGGCCTTGGAAAGGCCAGCAGTTCCCTGGGGAAACATCCGGCTGCAAGCAGAACCGCAGAGAAATGAAGCGTGAGAGAGCGCTGGGGCCAACACAACTGCTCCTGGAGCTTGCAGCGCAGGCACCGGCCTGTCTGTGGGGTCTACTGCAGCTGGGAAATGCCCCTGAGCTCAGCCCCCAACTTCCCAGGCAGGAAGGAAGGAAACCAGCACTGAGGATTTCTGCTGCCATACCTGCAGAACAGCCTCAGGAGAGTTGGCAGCACGAAACAGCTGTATAACGCTGCAGAGCCAATTCCCTTGGCAGCCGTAGGTCTGGGAAGTTCTCCGCATGTCGATTGTGGCACCTGGAAGGAAGCGGGGGCAGATGACTGCAGGCGGAGGACTCGGTGCTCAGACGCGACCCGTGAGGCCGCTGCCAGCCCCTCGTTTTCCAGTCCTGTCCTCATCACCAGTTTGGAGAGCAGCGCCGGGAGCACGGCTGGGCTGCTTGTGTCCGTACCAGCGCTCTGCAGGGCCCAGTCAGACATCTCCACGGAGACTGGCGAAGCCGCCTCAGACGCTGCCTGGTTGAGGAACAGCACGGTCAGCAGTCCAAGCCCACCAACAACCCCAAGGAGGCTTTCTCGGGGGTTCTGCCCAGCCAAACCTCCTTCCCCAAATGCACGCTCACCTTCCTCGCACTGATGACCTGCACCCTCAGCTGAGCCACCTCCTGCAGCAGACGCCGCATCTTTAGAGTTTGTGCCGCCAGCAAAGCCTGGTAATCGCTGAAGGACCAGGAAAGCAGATCTCGTCAGAGAGATGTCCATCCCCTCTGGGGAGCGTTGGAGCTCAGCACGGAGCACAGACACGTGTGCTCGCCCGGCTTTGCCAGCGCTTCCCTCCTCACCAGGCCGAGCAATGCAAAGGCCAGAGGGAAGGACGGGAGCCCTGGCTTTTGGAGAATGGGTGCAGGTAGCACGAGGTGTGGGCTGAGGCTTCTGCACAAACCCAGTTCCAGCTCAGAAAACATCTCTTACCTCCGGATCTTCCGCTCGATCGCAGACCCACATATCTGCTCCTGAAAGGGAACAGTTCCCCATTAGAGTCTCCACCACCAGAGCTGCCGGGGCTCCCCGGGGGAGTCTTCCCCAGGAGACACAGCACAAGCTGCTCTTTCTTCGGGTTGCCCTGCACGGAAGCAGAAGAGCCCCTGATTTCTCCAGCTGCTGTCAGCACTGCTGCCTTGCAGGAGTCACCCACCTCCATCCATCCCTTTGCCCGTGCAGTCCACCCTGGCATCGAGGTCGCAGAGTGCATGCCAAGAGCCACCATGAACAACAGGAGGATGACTCGGAAGAACCTCGTGTCCCTCAAGAAGTGCATCCTCTGCCTGTTCATCACAAACCACTTCCTTTTTGGGACCATCTTGTGCCTGAAAAAGAGGGAGTCCAGGGGCTGTCAGGGAACCAAGTCTCGAGCCAACCCCTTCACAGCTGGATTTGCATTCTTAGGCTGAAAAGCTGGAGGAAAATGATCTCTGTCCACACTGCTCAACACTGCCGGCAGCTCTTCCCCAGAGGAAGAGCCGCAGGAGCACCTTCTGAAAGAGAAGGAAAATAACCCAGAAAGAGCAAATGAAGACACCTGTGAGGAGCCTTGTGGTGTGGACCTTGCTCTCTCTTTGGCTGAGAAACCAGGACTGTTCTCACATAGAATCAAAGAATAGTTTGGGTTGGAAAGCACATTGAGTGCAACCTCCTGCCATGAGCAGGGACATCCTCACCCTGACCGGGTTGCTCAGGGCCCCGTCCAGCCTGGCCTGGGGTGTCTCCAGGGATGAGACAACTACCACCTCTCTGGGTACCTGGGCCAGGCTCTCACCACCCTCAGGGGCAACAATTTCTGCCTCATGTCTGGGCTGGGGAACGCGCCCTGTTCTCCCCTTTGCTTGCACTGGCCCTGGACATCCCCGTCCCCCCGTCCGCAGCAGAAACCTGCACTACGTACACGGCAAAGATGGACACACTCAGCAGACGTGTCCACAGGGAGACCAGGGCTCCTGCCCCACGGCAAGTGAGGCTGAAGACCATCCCTGGGCAAAAAAAAGAGGGAAAAGTCAGGCCTGTCTCTTGAGGTCTCCTCTCCAGGAGTTCACCCCCAAGCACTTCACAGCGAGCAGCAGTGGCTGAGCTTACATGCAATTTTTGTGGCCTCATTGCGCCACGTTGCAAATCCCTGAGTGGCCGAGCCGGGACTTGACTTCCACAATCGCGTCACCAGCTCCAACCTCGTGCCGGCGCTCCTGCGGGAGGACAAAGGGAGATGCCGCTTGCCCACCAGCCCCACGCTGTGTGAGCAGAGGCCCTGGCCAGAGCTCGGCCTCGGGAAGCCTCGCAGGGGACGTCCCAGCTGCGGGGACAGAGGCAGCCCCTTCCCCAGCTCCGTTTCTCTCTCCAGAAGCCTCTGTCATCTTCCCCACGCTGCTCCCCACCCCACGGGTCGTGTCCGGCCGCGTCCCAGCTCCTGCCCCAACCCGCTTCCCCGGGCAGGAGCAGCCAATTCTTACCCACTCGTGTGGCAGCGGCTCGGCCCCGCTGCCTCCCCTGCCGGCTCTTGGTCGGCCTTGGCCTCCAAGGAGCCTTTGGAGGCCTCTCGGCATCTTCTCTGGGGTGCCTTTCTCCTGGCCATGGCTGGCAAAGGGGGGCTCCCCGCTCAGCGCAGCACTTGGCCTGTCCAGGCACCAACAGCTCGAGCAGCCCAACAGCACGCGCAGCAGGAGCTGCCTGCCCAGGGCCGCAGCCAAATGGCAGCTGGGGCTCCTTCCCCAGGCGGGAAGGCCACGCTGCCTACTCTGACATCACAGTGGCAGCTCTGACGTCACACTGGGGTCCCCAGGGCCTGGGGCTCAGTTTGGCCATGATCTCCCTGGGCCGGGCTGGGTCGGGATGGGCTCTGCTGGAAAACCCAACGTGTACCCTTTGCCAATGCGGACAGAGCCCTCGTGTGGGAAGCAAAGATCCTGCACACCCAGCCCGGCTGGGAAATCAAACTGCACACAGAAACGATCACGGAATGATCCTGAATAATACGACTCCACCACTGCCCTGGGGAGCCTGTTCTGATGCCCGACAGCTAAGACAATGAAATTAAACAGTATTCCCTGAAAATAAAACAAACAGTTTCAGAACAAATATGAGGCCTTGGTACTTATTTAAAAAATGTTCTTTCAGCTCCTTGCGGGACGAAGCTGTCCCCCAGAGGCTCTGAGCCCCCTCACGTCTGACTGGAAGGGCTGCAGCATCCAAGCTCTCCCTTCCATCCCGTGCGACAGCTCCACCTCGCCTGCCCTGCCCACCCCTCCTGCCCAGCACTGCAGGCGTGGGACTCGTCCCACCAAGTCCCCCCATGCCAAGGATGTCCCAGCTCTGGGAACGGCCCAAGGCTTCCAGCCAAAGGCACTTGCACCCCAGCCCCTGGGAGTCGCCCATGGGGGCCGGGGGAAGCCCAGCCCCCCTGAACCCTTTCCCTCGCCAGGAGGAGCTGGGGAGGCTCTTGGGCTGGGGCGGAACACGGGGAGCCCCAACATTCCCTGCTGCCCCAAAGAGTCCTTAGATACCAACGGCCGGAAGGACCGTGGCGCAGCCACCACTGCGGCTCCCAGTGCGTGGCCCCCAGCCCCCCCGGTTCTGCAGCTCTTGCAGCCGTTTGTGGTCCTCCAGAGCTTCTGCGCCCCAGGTAGGGACCCAACCTGACCCCTGCAGCCCGGGACGCTCCTGGGGGCAAGAGCGGAGGTGAGCGCCGGTGTCGAGGGTTAGGATTGCGGGGTGACAATCAAACCCTGGCAGATGTATTTTAACCTCCTCTCCCCCCGACTTCCCCCTTTTGCCCCTCCCTCTCCCCCCTTCCCACTCAGGCGATCGGGAGGGAAAGAAGGACAGAGAGAAGAGAGTTGGAAAAGTTAAAGATGTTTTACTAATGCTACTAATAAGAATAGAGAAAATAATACAAAATATACAAAACCAATCTTATAAGTCTCAGCAACTGCAGAGCCAGCACCCAAAGTCCTGGATTAGACTCTGTAGCCAACCGGAGCTGGATTCAGTCTCTCACTAGGCCTCAGTTCGCAGGGACGACCAGCAAGGTCCTCTCCTAATGTCAGCCATGAGGAAAAAGGGAAAAGGCAAAGGGCCGAGATCCTCGTGATCTCCCACTTCTGTATGAAGTATTCACGTGAATGGAATGTTATACACCGTTGGTCAGTCTCTCGGTCACCAGTTTCTCGTTGCCCCTCTCGCGAGATGTCCATCCGTGCTTATCAATAAGTTTGCATTCCATTGCTAGGTTTAACCAAAACATGTGTCGGGTTCTCCAGGAAAATGCAGCTAATATGAAGGCTTTAGCTGACAGGCAAAAATTTGCTAAAAGAGAAACTTGTTTTTAACAAAACCAGGACAGCCGGCCATGGCTCCTGCCTCTCTTGCAGGCTCAGCCCCCCTGTGCCCACTGCCCGGGCAGGAGCAGCCCTTCCCCGCAGCCTGGGCACCCCCGGCCCCCCAGGCCCCACCAGCAGGTACGGCATCCCTGGCTGCTCGGACACCCCGGCACCTTCGGCCCGTTCGCCATCCCCAACCCCGGGCACTCCCAGCACCCACCACCCCTGCCCTGGCCTGGCTGATGCGTGCCCAGAAAATCCCATTTCCAGAGAATTTCCCCCGTCCCTGGGGCCATCTCTCCCGTTTCCTCTCCCAGAAGTGAGTCTCCTCACCCTTTGCAGCCCCGTTCCTTGCTCAGCAGCTCACCCCATGGGGATGCCCATGTGCCTGGGCAGAGCCGGGGGCTGTTGGCGATGGGGGTTGGCGCAGGGGGTGCCCATGGAGGGTCCCCCCGGCCCAGCACGGCTCCCACTCCCCCACACAGGGGGAGTGCAGAGAGCACCGTGCGGCTGCTGCTTTGGTCCCAGGGTGTTCCACATGCAGTGGAGACCTGGAGACGGGGGCTCTAGAACATGGGGGTGGCCGAGGGGGAGGCGAAGGAGTGGGGACAGAGGCCCTGGGCCTGGGGCCGGGGCTGCTTGGCCTTTCCTCTGGGCGGTTGACTGGGACTGAACCCTTGCTTCTCCCATCAAAAGATTGGTCAGAAAGCCTGTCAATCATCCATCCATACTCTCCTTCGAGGTATGATTGGTGGAGCCAGCATGGCCTGCCCTTCACAGTGCCCAGCCTTTCAACCCTTGCCACCTCCCCTACAGCCTCAAAGTTTATTGGTTGGTTACATATCAATCACGGACCTTCTCCCCACCTCCTCAAATGCCATTGGCTGTCCTGACTCCCACACTGACTTCTGGGGGGTTGTTGCCAGGCAACGAGGTCCACTTAAAAATGAAGCTGTGAGCTCTAAGCAAAGGCCGTGGGTGATGGGAGACATGCCAGGACCCTAAAAGTGAGGGTTTGGGCTCTAAGAAGGAGGCTCTGGGCACTCAAAAGGACGGGCAGATGCTACAGATGGCGCTTTGGGCCCTGAACACAACGGGAAACCGGTGGTTCCCACCCAAGCTGGGTTTGGTGCCCATGACCCCACGAGAATCAGAATAAAATTGGGAAAACTTGTGGGTTGAGATCAAAAGCGTTGAATAATCGAAGTGAAATAATGATAATAATTACAAATTGTAATGAAAAGGCAAATAGAGAGAGAAATAAAACCCAAGAAAGACAAGTGATGCAGCTGGCAATGAAGTATTTGCAGTTGGAGCGTGCTGGAGCGCCAGGGCAGCTGCTGGCAGTACTCTGCTGAGATTTCCGCTCTAACGTGTTGAATTCCTGTCAATGAGCAGTCTTCTCCTGAAACTCATTGGTACAGAAGCCGGGTGGCACGTGGCTGCCGTCTGGTGGCACGGCCCGGGATACTGACTGTGTGAGCGGGTGGCTGCCGTGCAGATGGGGGCTCTAGAACATGCGGGTGGCCGAGGGGGAGGCGAAAGAGGGGGGACAGGGGCCCTGGCCCTGGGGCCGGGGCTGCTTGGCCTTTCCTCTGGGCGGCTGACTGGGACTGAACCCTTGCTCCTCCCATCAAAAGATTGGTCAGAAAGCCTGTCAATCATCCATGTGCCACTCTCCTTCCAGGTATGGTTGGTGGAGCCAGCATGGCCTGCCCTTCACAGTGCCCAGCCTTTCAACCCTTGCCCCCTCCCCTGCAGCCTCAAAGTTTATTGGTTGGTTACATATCAATCACGGACCTTCTCCCCACCCCCTCAAATGCCATTGGCTGTCCTCGGTGCAAAAAGGAATAAAAGGGTGACAGCGGCAACTTCCCTGAGACACTTTTACTGTGTCCCATAGAGCCCAGTGCAGCCGGCTCCAAGACAGACCTGGCCAAGGCTGAGCCAATCAGCGGTGGCACCTCTGTGATGGTGTGTTTAAGAAAAGGGGGAAAACAACAAAAGGAACAACATACTGCAGCAGTCAGGAGAGGGCCAGAAGCTGCTTGAACCTGTAGGACGCTCCAATATCATCCTCAAGACTCATCACTGTTGTCTTTTTTCCCCAGCACTGCTGTCCATGTTTGCCAGGAGAACGCAAGCACCTGAGTCTCTAATCGAGCAGCTCTGGAGATGCTCTGTGCTTCGGCACATTTGCACTGAGAACTCTACATGCTAACTTAATATGCTCAGCAGCTGTAGAAAGCTTCTGCCCTTCCAGCTCACAAGGCTGCTTGCATCGATGAAGTCTGAAATTTAAAAAACTTATATAAGTAAACAACCAAACAAAACCCAAATCAGGCTCCTCCATTCTTTCCTGAGTCGTCAAACTCTCTAGGGAAATCAGATGCGCCACTTAAAACCAGGTTTGGCTATGATGGCAATTTTATTGTGGTCAGCATCCTCTTGAGAATGTTTGTCTGTGGCTTCTGACGGTCTCTTGCCAGTTTCGATGGTAATTTCAGTCACGAGTACTGAACGCTTCTGTCCATAAGCCGTGCACTGGAACACCTGGCAGAGAGGCTGGCAACATTGCCAGGTGAGGCTGCAAACGCAGCCTCCTTTGCAGTCCTCCTCTCCAGTGCTCTCTTTGGATTTCGTGATCTTCTTCCCTTTCTGGCATTTCCGTTTCAAGGCTGGATCACCAGAGGGCTCATTTCTGTCCTTCGCCGCTTTCTCTCGGGCGCACTTTCACCCTCCTCTGCACAGGAGAGTTTTCTCTTTCTGCACGGTGGTTTTTCGATTGCAGCCTCTGGGCGAACGGGCACTGGGGGGAGCACACGTTGTTTTTCAAGGGAGTCTTTCCCAGGCTGCTGCTCCCGTCGCGACCCAGGGTGCCCGTCTGCTCGGCGGCCGCTCGAGCCGTACAGCCTTTCCCAAATGGATCTTCTGCCATACGCAGAGCTGTTTCTGTCCCTGTGGGAAGAGCGGCGCAGGATCCCACGGCCACGCCGCAGCTGACGGGGAGCGCGCTTCTGCGTTTGCACAAGGCCGGCGCACCTGCGCTTGGCAGGCGGACAGTCTGGGTGGCTCCCGTCCAGCTTCTCCCCCTCCTCAGTGGCAGAGTGCCCTCTCTTCGTGGGGCAGCGCTGAGGGCGAGGCGCTGCCCAGTCCCGTGGGCTTCCGTTCCTGTGGCTCCTCTGCGTATTTGCTTCATCTTCCGGCTTTCTCGGTGCCACGAAGCCTTCAGAAAATGGACTCTTCGGCTCTTGAACCGACTTTGCCAACCCAGTGCTCTGAGTCTCTTGGCGTTCAGCGCCCGCTGCAGGGGTCGCATCGTGATGCCTGGAGAAACAACAGGGATCTTAGTCTAGGGTTGTTCTGGCAGCCTCCACGTGGCTTCACTCTCATCCTGGCATCTTCTGGCAGCACTTGATATGACACACAGAAGACTGAACCCGGACTGGAAGCTGGAAATTAGATGGTGCTCTGCCAGTCAGAGCAGGAATTCATCTTTCCACCCGCTCGGACCCCCGTTTCACCTCTTTTCACAGCCAGCCAGGCCCAGAGAGCAGACAGATAGCAATTTACGCAAGCACAACAGATTAGTGTCAAACAAGGAAGAAGAAGAAAGGACGGGGCCATCTGCAGAGCAGACAGAACTCAGCTCAGTCTTTCTCTCTTAGGACAGAAAGCAAAACCCGCCGGAGAAGAACAGCAACGACAAGATCAGTAGCAGGAGAGGGAGTGTATTCTGAACACCCTTTCACGCTTGTTCTTACCTGACATAGAAGAGTAAATATGCGCGCTGGCCGAGAACCGTCTGGATGTCACACGGAACCACAGACGCATCGTCCATCTTGTACCACCGTCCATCGCTGGCCTGCAAAGCAAAGCAATTCTGTCTTCAGATGAACGGCAGGCTTTTTGAAACAAAAACACAGGCAGTACATCACTGAAGGACACGATAGACCAATGCAAACCACACTTTTACCTTTACAAAGCAGTAATAGTGTCCTTGCTGACAGCTGCGGCCTTCATGGACCAGGACGGCATACAAGGAGTAGAGGAGTGGTCCTCCATCTGCTTCAGATGTGTATTTGCCAAGGTCCAAATATTCTGGGTACCGCACGACCTAAGGAGAGACCAAGAGGATTCCCAAATTGTCCTGAGAGTCTTTGGGAAGCAGCCTGAGAAAATCCTGTCAAAGGATCTTCTCATTTCATCAGAAACAGGTGTTGCCGTGTCATCACCAAAGTGGCAGAAAACTGTTCTCGGCCAAACCAGCTCTTTATGAGCGCCCAGGTGCTCATCTTCACCCTGGAACTTTCCTCTGGCCACAAGGGAAGAGCAGGGCAGAGCTGTTGCAATTCTTTTTCTCAGACAGCTGCACTCCATAGCCATCGTGTGCAGACACAAACAACTTCCAAAACAAGCATTCTCCTTTGGGAAAGGACTCCTTCCAAGCAGACAACGTGGCCATGCGTTGTTTACATACCTTGCTAATCTTTCTGGCAGAGAGAGGATCGAATCTCTTCAAGCACACGGTCAGGACATTGGAGGACTGATGGACTGTAAGCCTCTTGGATGCACTGACCCGCTGTTCACACCTTGAAAACACAGACCCAACGGTTGCAACCTGTCTTGCCCACACTCCACCCCCCATCCACGTAGGGTTGAGTTAAGGCTTGTTTTGCCCAGTTCAGGCAGAAGGGAAGAAAAATGTACCCATCTTAGAAACAAATGCATTTTATTCCAAGTTGTGGATGATTCAGGAGGTTTAGTTGTACGGCGAAGAAAACCAAACAAACAGAAAAAACCCCAAGCTGTGTCACGACTGGGTTTCTCAGTGATGTCCAAACCTAACGACTGCTTCCAGACGTGCAAAACCGTAACCCAGTATCTACTATGGAGGTGTCATTAGTAAAGATCTTACTTGCTACATTTATAGCTGTTTTCGCCATCCAGATGCTCGGGTCTGACAAAGTCCTCCAGAGCTCCGGTGACAGATGAGGCTGCCTGGATGAGAAAGAAAGGAGAGCACTGAGCTCCTGGAAACTCAAAATCCCAAGAAATAGCTCCCCATGTGGTGCCAGCGTCAACCCAATAAACAGCTGCTCCTGGGCAGCACCAGAGTGTCCTGTGCTCTGCCTGGTCAAAACCAGCAAAAGCCACAAAAGCCACCCCTCCAGCAATCACGTGCGTACTGAGGAGTCCAAAGCAGGGCGGTAGGACAGCGTCGTCATGGCTGTCGACAGCATCCTTGCTCTTTGCCCAGCTGGCACCCAGCGCAGGGAGACCATTTACAGGGCTTCTACGGAAGGAGCACACAAGTCCAGTTCCCTTCCCATCCACCACCATCTTGCGTGGTAACAACCCGCAGTTTGAAGGCAACGGAGTTTTCTGGAGATAAACGAGGCCCCTGCAGGGACCTTGAAACATTTTGCACCACCATTTCCAAACATCTTACCTTGATATCCAAAGGAATATCAAGGAATGCCTCATAGGTGTCTGAAACAGCTTTGCAGCTCCAGCATGTTACTGGAAGGCAAGGAGAAAAGGTTCTCAGGTTGGGACGGACACTGACTCTGCCCATGTAATTGACCAGTGCAGCCTGGACATGCTGCTGCCTGCAAAAAGCAGTTTAACACAAAGAGAGGAGGAGCCACAGACCGTTCTAAGGACAGGGATGTTTTTTAAAATCACCTCTGGATCTTAGAAGTCCTCCAAAGACCTGGTCAATGACTGTGCTGCCTTGAGATGTGTCCCAGCTGGAAAGAAACGGTAATCGCGGCTCAGAAGGTGGAAGGCAGAGAGCTCGCTCTTGCAAGAGTTTTCCTTGTTAGGAGAGCCCCGGAGAGCGGGTTTCACTGGCGATTTAAAGGAAGGAGTCGAGAGGGCGAGAGAACATTTCCATGGTCATGTGCTCAAGCTTACTCGTTGCTGCTGCTCAAACAAGCTGTCTGCATGGCGCCCACGGCACAGCCGAAGAATTCGTGCGCGTCTTCCTGGGCGCCAAACCGGAAATCTCCTATTTCTGAGGAGGAAGAAGAAGGTTTTCACATTAATCTCACCAAAAAAGGAAAGAAAACTGACCCTTCTAAAAGCTCTCCTCCTTAACTGGAACCCGGAAAAAACAGCTATACACGGGGTTCTTCAGCAATGAAAAATACCTCCACATGAAACCGTCTGAAATGACTCACGTGGCAGCTCGCTGACAACATCCACAGGTGCCACGGCACTGCCCGAGCAAGACAGGACCTTCTCCACGTGCACTTCCATCGTACACATCATGCAGAAGCCTTCGTTTGCACCTAAGAGGGGAGGGAAAGAAGGAAGCAGTCCAAGTGAAATACACACGGCTGGGAAAATCTTCAAGGAAGAAAAACACCAAACCACCCCCCAGGTTACAGGTACGAGTCCGCTCTCCCTTCTCCATCCTCTACATCTCGTCCTCAGAGCTGTTTTCCCAGAGTCGCTCTGGTTTCTTCATCATTTAGAGCTGTCCAAGAGGTGCAAAAGAACGCGTAGCAAGGACTCACATGACTGGCTGTGCTGGCGAGACAGCAAGTAGTTGGCCAGCGGTGGGGTGTACGTCAAACACTGCAGGACGGAATTGAGGAAGCAGGTATTGTTCAGGTTGTAGAGGCCTCCTCCAACCCTGCGTGTTTGCTGCCAGGCCGCGCAAATCTTCTGCGGAGGGTACAGGTCCCTTTCTGGCAGAGCCATTCTGACACCGGTGCCTGCAAGGAAATCAGATTTTAAAGGAGATCTCCTTGTTTGGATAAGGAAAGCCCTCGAGTGGTGAGCCTCGACTTGGCCCTCTTTGGGTGTGCTACAGAAAAGATAACTAGGAAACAGGAATTACGCTGACAGCCTGCATCTACCCAAACCCCAACGGGAGAGCCCAGTGGACACCGAGGAAGGTACAGGCCAAGCCACACTTCTACCCTCTCTCTCTCTACGCCATCCCCTGTCTCAAGGGAAACGAAGCATTACCTTTTCCACAAACTGGAGTTGTCAGGAAGGGGGCAGGGAGAAAAAAAAGGACGTAATTTTGCAGAAGAAAAGAAGAATATAGAAGGAATCGCAGACAGCGAGGAGCTGAGTGGCTCCGCCGTCGAGCTCAGCCCGCGCTCACGCTCGCCAGCACAGCCGCCAGCTCAGTGCGAGAGCACAGCAGGAGCTGCCGGGGGACGCCCCTTATGAGCACCCGGCCCTGGGACCCCCTTTGTGACACGGGGCCGTGCGGGGCCGCGCAACAATGGGGCTGGCACCGCCCGGCACCTCCCGCAGCTGCGGCTGCGGGGCGTCCCCAGGCACCAGCCGCGGGGCAGGGGCTCCTCCCCGGCAGAGCGCGCACCTCTGCCCACACCATGGGCTCAGAAAGAGGCCAGAAGGCGCTCCAGCCTTTTGGACACCGCACGATCCACTTCAAGACTCATCACTCTTGTCCTTTTTCCGCCAACACTACTGCGCGAGGCTGGCAGGAAAGTCAACTTCTTCACTGAAACAAGGGAGGAGAAGGAGTGTGTTTGCAGTGCTGGGAGCTCCCAGAGAGGAGCATCGAGCTCTGGCAAATCTGCCAAGTTCTGAGTCCCCCACGCAGGGCGAGGTGCGCATTGGAAGGCTGAGCAGCAGCTTCTACTGTCGCCCTCTTCTCCTTTCAGGAGTTTTCCATAAGCGCTGAGTGCTAATGTAACGTCGAGCAGCTCCTGGTACTCAGTCGGTTGCTGCTGCATCTGGTCCCTCATGTCTGTCATCTCCCTCTCCTTTGCATCCAGCATCTTCCTGAACTTCTCCCGCTCGCCAGCCATCATTTCCTCCAGCTCGCCAATGCGATCTTCTGTGGCGCTGGCCTGTGAAAAACAGAGTTGGCATGTATGTGGGTACAATAAAAACATTCAAAAATCCATCTCCCTCCCAAACGAACGTCAAGATTTCTCTCCGCAAAATTCAGGGAACACAAAGGGACGGAAATGTCAATCCATGCAAACACCACAGTGATCTGGATTAGCTATGAGAGCAAATGTAGTGCCTTTACCTGTTTCTGAAGGCCAGAGAGCTGGTAGCTGAGAGCTTCTATTCTCATTCGAGCCTCTTTCAGCTCCTCTCGCGCCGCACCGGCCGCTTTGTCGTTTTGGTCAGAGGACAGTTTGGCGTTTTCCAGCTGGAAGGCAAGTTTGATACACGTCACTTGCACCGAGTCGGATATTCTGCAAATATCCTTTCAGTCAAAAATAGAAGCTATTTAATCTCTAATGATTTAAAATGGAAATCTGGGAAGTTTATTACAAGAATTGCCTAATGTTAAGGAAATGTCCCAAGGACCAGGAAAATCTATGTCAGTCCTATTCCTATAGGATTTGCTTATATGGTCACTACCTAGATCACATCTAACAGGGCACTGGTGCTGCCCGGAGATGCCCCCACGGTGGCTGAAGTGCCCGGGATGTTCAGCACTGCCCACTGCCCATCAACAGTCATTGGCAGCTCCAGAGGTGATGGGGCCACCGCACTCCCCTCTGTACCGCTGTCACCCAGGTCCCCAGGCACGGGGCTGCTGTCTGGACCATCCTGGCTGGACTCCACTGCTGTCAGGGAGCAGCCGAGTAGCTGCAGGGCCTCTTGGAGCAGCTCATCCTCCGGTACGGCCAGTTCAGCTGCCAGGTCTGCAGAGGCTGGTTCGGCAGCAGAGGCGCTGGATGGAGCGTCGATGCCCAGGGGTGTCGCCAGGGGGGTGTCCACCGCGTTCCCCTCTGCACTGCTGTCACCCGTGTTCCCAGGTGTGGGGCTGCTTCTGGGACCATCCTCAGTGACCCGCACTGTAGCTGGTGTGACATCAAACAGCCGATGGGCCTCTAGCAGGAGCATCTCCTCAGATACGTCAAGGCCATCGGTGGGGTTCTCAGGGGCTTCATTGAGCAGGGCAGCAGAGGGGCTGCTCCGGGGGATGTTCCTGCCCCCAGGTGCCCCCGCGGCGGTGGCCATGCTGGGAACGCTGATCGGTGCCCATTGCCCCTGGATGTGCGGGTAGCCGGGGATGGACGTTGGCAGCACCAGAGGAACTGGGGCCACTACTGTGCCCTGGTGGCCGTAGGGGATGGTCCACTGGATGTGGAACACCCGGGGGCCGAACCAGCAGCCACACGGTGCTCTCTGCAGCCCTGTGTGGGAGCGAGGGATCCATGCTGGACCGGGGGAGGCTTTCATGGGCACCCCCGAGCTGGTGCCCATCACCAGCAGCCCCTGGTTCTGCCCAGTGCCGTATGCGCCGGGGCACAGGGGTGGTGGGTGCTGGGAGTGCTGTCAACTGCGATGCTGGGCAGGAGGGTCTGGGCTGGGCAGGAGGGCTGGGCACGGCAGGCGAGGTCGAGCTGTCGCACGGGATGGAAGGGAGAGCTTGGATGCTGTAGCACCGGGGGGGCTGGGACCACCGGTGTGCCCTGGTGGCCGTAGGGGATGGTCCACTGGATGTGGAACACCCTGTGGTCAAACCACCCAGTTAAAACCAAAAGCCCTCTGTGCCTTTTTACGTTGAGTTCTTCGAGTAAAGTAGGTAGGAATTCCTGCAAAGAAGCTCTAACAGTCACATGCAAACTTGAGTGGAGAAGCCTGATGTAAAGAAAAGTGATGTAAACCTCAGAGAGCGGCTACCACGGTGGTATCGCCAGCTCCGGTTAAACCACAACAGAAGTGCATGCTCACATCTCATCTGCACAATGCAAACACGGACTTCAGACCTACTCATTCAGCGTCCCTCCATGGAAGGACAAGGGACCTCTCGGAGCTGGGGTGAGAGGCTGGTGTTAAAAATGGTGTCTGTGAGGGACTGGTCCATGACGATGCCCTGAGGCAGATTTCCCAGGGCGTCCAGCACACACGTGCACAGCCCAGACCCTGCTCTGCTGGTCCTGCAGGTCTCTTGCAGAAGGCCTGGCTGTGAGAGGACACTGCTGTGTGCCCCAGCCTGCACACCCGCACTGCTTAACTGTACCCTGCTGTTTGCAACTCTGGGCCATTTAAGTGGGCATTTTCTTAAGAAAAAATTTGAAAAAAGACCTAAGCCTCCAAGCACTGCCCTGAGGAGACCAACCTTCTTTACAGAAAGGCTGTTGTGAGGCCAGCTCTGTCACAGGAGGGCAGCCAGGTAGATGCCGAGGAAGAGCCAGAAGTGCAAGAGCTGCAGCTCCCACGTGTCTGTGCACACCAGGAGGAGGAACTGAGTGATGGAGCTGCTGTTGAACATTTATATGGGCGTTTACACTCTAAGGCTTGATAGCCCATCCACAAGTACATACCTAAGTGGTTTAGATAAGCGTGGTCTTGCACAAGTCACCCTTTGTGTCCCCCGGAGCCATGGACACAGGGTTTGTCTTCCAGAGAGCGGCAGAGGCTGGATCCCCTTCTCAGGACAGACCCCTTGCCAGAAAGACACAGGCACGGGGGTAACTCTGGGTAACTCATTCAGATGAAAAACATCTGAACGACAACGCAGTCATTGGTCCCAGCCAGCGCGGGTTCGTGAGGAGATGTGGGGTTTATGGTCAACAGCAAGTTGAACAAGAGCCACCATTGTCCCTGGCAGCCAGGACATTCTCTGATTCCGTTATTCCACCAGGGCGCAGGATCGGGCCCAGGGCAGGCAGCACTTCACTCGAGGCTCCCGGTGACGCAGCTCCTGGGAGAGCTCAAGAAACGGCAACAGTTGCCCATAAGTGCTATTTTCGGTCTCTCCCCAACATTCAGGGGGTGAGGAATCGGGTTTGCAAATCTTCTACACCGATCTGAACCAACACATCATTTTTTATTTTTTGCCTTTGCTTCTGCTCTGGTTTCAGCTCAGGCTTTCTGGTTTTGCCGTCTTCCCGTGAACCTGCAGTCGATAAATGCAGGTATACTTCGGGTTTCCCCAGTTGCTCTTGATAAGAAATTTGACATATGAAAAGGCTCTGGGAAGTGCCTGTGAAGAAAAGAGGGAAAAGGAAAGGGAGGCGTTAAGAGCCAGAGTGCAGTCAATGGATCTGCCCCTGCCAGCCCGGCTCCTGCGCAGGAACCAGCTCCCAAAAGTGCTGCGGGCCCCTGTGCCCAGCGAGAAAGCGTTCACGCTCTTCCTGCTGCGGACTTGCGGGCAAACCTGCTTTGCTCCCTGGCACCTTTCCCCCGCGTGCGGACCGTACCTTCAGAGGGAACGTCTGGATGCGCTCTTCCACCACGTTGTACATGAACGTCCCCAGCAGCGTTTCCTCTTCTCCGTCCGCATCCAGTCCCTCAGGGGCAAAGCACAAGGAGAGCAGCTCAGACTCATCCCAGCACCGCGGGGACGTACGCGCTGGATCAGCCCCGTCCCGTTCCCAGCCTCTCCTGGGACCCCAGCGCCCGTCTGGTACTGGTTGGGCTGGAGCTCAGTCTCCGCCTGCAGTTTTGGTGAAGAACCCTGAGTTGCCCTGACCAGACTAAGTCTGGAGAGGGAGGAAACCTCTCGAGCCCTTGAAGTATCACACCAGGGCACGGCCGGGCTCAGGAGAGAGCGGGACACAAACCTCCGAGGATGCACAAAGTCGCTGTCATGGCTTTGCCCCAGGGCAGAAGCGCCCAGCAGACACTTACAAAGACGGCGATGTCTCTGGGGGCGCTGATGACGGTCCCAGAGGGAGAGGCTTCCTTGGAGATGTGCTGCACGGTGACGGCGCTCAGGTGGACTCGAGCTGGCAACCGGATGACCACCTGGCCCTGACGGCCTTGGAAAGGCCAGCAGTTCTCTGGGGAAACATCCAGCTGCAACCAGAACCGCAGAGAAATGAAGCGTGAGAGAGCGCTGGGGCCAACACAACTGCTCCTGGAGCTTAGGTATGTACTTGTGGATGGGCTATCAAGCCTTAGAGTGTAAACGCCCATATAAATGTTCAACAGCAGCTCCATCACTCAGTTCCTCCTCCTGGTGTGCACAGACACGTGGGAGCTGCAGCTCTTGCACTTCTGGCTCTTCCTGGGCATCTACCTGGCTGCCCTCCTGGGCAATGGCCTCATCATCTTGTGATTAGTGCCTTTTTGTTCTTTGGCTGTTTTGTGTGGTGTCCTATGTGCAGATCTTGAGGGCCATGCTGAGGATCCCCTCTGAGCAGGGACGGCACAAAGCCTTTTCCATGTGCCTCCCTCACTTGGCCGTGGCCTCCCTGGTTTTGATCACTGCCATGTTTGCCAATCTGAAGCCCCCCTCGTTCTCCGTCCCATCCCTGCACCTGGGGATGACAGTTCTCTACTCATTGGGGCCTCCAGCATTGAACCCCCTCATCTACAGCATGAGGAACCGGGAGCTCAAGGATGCAGTGACTTCCTGACTGAGTGGCTGTGTAAATGAGGAGCTGGGCTCTATGTGTGTTGAAACAAATGACAAGGTCTTGCAGCAGGTATTTTGTCCTGAGAACCTTTCACCAAGGCCTGTTGGGAGATGCAGGGACAGTTCCTGTGTGCATGGCTGGAGGGAATGGAGTTCAGCACGGCAGAACTTTCAGGGAGCACCAGTTCTTGTTCTTCCAGAGCTGTTCTCATTCCACTCCACACTCTCCTTCTCATCCCCTGTGTTGGTGCAAGGCCTGAGTGCTCTGGCAGCTTGGTCCCCGTCCTGCTGCGTGTCAGTGCTGTGAGTGCAGGCAGGGACGGGCAGTGGGCACTGCTGTGACAGAGCTGGCCTCACAACAGCCTTTCTGTAAAGAAGGTTGGTCTCCTCAGGGCAGTGCTTGGAGGCTTAGGTCTTTTTTCAAATTTTTTCTTAAGAAAATGCCCACTTAAATGGCCCAGAGTTGCAAACAGCAGGGTACAGTTAAGCAGTGCGGGTGTGCAGGCTGGGGCACACAGCAGTGTCCTCTCACAGCCAGGCCTTCTGCAAGAGACCTGCAGGACCAGCAGAGCAGGGTCTGGGCTGTGCACGTGTGTGCTGGACGCCCTGGGAAATCTGCCTCAGGGCATCGTCATGGACCAGTCCCTCACAGACACCATTTTTAACACCAGCCTCTCACCCCAGCTCCGAGAGGTCCTTTGTCCTTCCATGGAGGGACGCTGAATGAGTAGGTCAGAAGTCCGTGTTTGCATTGTGCAGATGAGATGTGAGCACGCACTTCTGTTGTGGTTTAACCCGAGCTGGCGATACCACCGTGGTAGCCGCTCTCTGAGGTTTACATCACTTTTCTTTACATCAGGCTTCTCCACTCAAGTTTGCATGTGACTGTTAGAGCTTCTTTGCAGGAATTCCTACCTACTTTCCTCGAAGAACTCAACGTAAAAAGGCACAGAGGGCTTTTGGTTTTAATTGGGTGGTTTGACCACAGGGTGTTCCACATCCAGTGGACCATCCCCTAAGGCCACCAGGGCACACCGGTGGCCCCAGCCCCCCCGGTGCTACAGCATCCAAGCTCTCCCTTCCATCCCGTGCGACAGCTCCACCTCGCCTGCCGTGCCCAGCCCTCCTGCCCAGCCCAGAACCTCCTGCCCAGCATCGCAGTTGACAGCACTCCCAGCACCCACCACCCCTGTGCCCCGGCGCATACGGCACTGGGCAGAACCAGGGGCTGCAGAGAGCACCGTGTGGCTGCTGGTTTGATCCCCGGGTGTTCCACATCCAGTGGACCATCCCCTACGGCCACCAGGGCACAGTAGTGGCCCCAGTTCCTCTGGTGCTGCCAACGTCCATCCCCGGCTACCCGCACATCCAGGGGCAATGGGCACCGATCAGCGTTCCCAGCACGGCCACCGCCGCGGGGGCACCTGGGGACAGGAACATCCCCCGGAGCAGCCCCTCTGCTGCCCTGCTCAATGAAGCCCCTGAGAACCCCACCGATGGCTTTGACGTATCTGAGGAGATGCTCCTGCTAGAGGCCCATCGGCTGTTTGGTGTCACACCAGCTACAGTGCGGGTCACTGAGGATGGTCCCAGAAGCAGCCCCACACCTGGGAACACGGGTGACAGCAGTGCAGAGGGGAACGCGGTGGACACCCCCCTGGCGACACCCCTGGGCAGCGACGCTCCATCCAGCGCCTCTGCTGCCGAACCAGCCTCTGCAGACCTGGCAGCTGAACTGGCCGTACCGGAGGATGAGCTGCTCCAAGAGGCCCTGCAGCTACTCGGCTGCTCCCTGACAGCAGTGGAGTCCAGCCAGGATGGTCCAGACAGCAGCCCCGTGCCTGGGGACCTGGGTGACAGCGGTACAGAGGGGAGTGCGGTGGCCCCATCACCTCTGGAGCTGCCAATGACTGTTGATGGGCAGTGGGCAGTGCTGAACATCCCGGGCACTTCAGCCACCGTGGGGGCATCTCCGGGCAGCACCAGTGCCCTGTTAGATGTGATCTAGGTAGTGACCATATAAGCAAATCCTATAGGAATAGGACTGACATAGATTTTCCTGGTCCTTGGGACATTTCCTTAACATTAGGCAATTCTTGTAATAAACTTCCCAGATTTCCATTTTAAATCATTAGAGATTAAATAGCTTCTATTTTTGACTGAAAGGATATTTGCAGAATATCCGACTCGGTGCAAGTGACGTGTATCAAACTTGCCTTCCAGCTGGAAAACGCCAAACTGTCCTCTGACCAAAACGACAAAGCGGCCGGTGCGGCGCGAGAGGAGCTGAAAGAGGCTCGAATGAGAATAGAAGCTCTCAGCTACCGGCTCTCTGGCCTTCAGAAACAGGTAAAGGCACTACATTTGCTCTCATAGCTAATCCAGATCACTGTGGTGTTTGCATGGATTGACATTTCCGTCCCTTTGTGTTCCCTGAATTTTGCGGAGAGAAATCTTGACGTTCGTTTGGGAGGGAGATGGATTTTTGAATGTTTTTATTGTACCCACATAGATGCCAACTCTGTTTTTCACAGGCCAGCGCCACAGAAGATCGCATTGGCGAGCTGGAGGAAATGATGGCTGGCGAGCGGGAGAAGTTCAGGAAGATGCTGGATGCAAAGGAGAGGGAGATGACAGACATGAGGGACCAGATGCAGCAGCAACCGACCGAGTACCAGGAGCTGCTCGACGTTACATTAGCACTCAGCGCTTATGGAAAACTCCTGAAAGGAGAAGAGGGCGACAGTAGAAGCTGCTGCTCAGCCTTCCAATGCGCACCTCGCCCTGCGTGGGGGACTCAGAACTTGGCAGATTTGCCAGAGCTCGATGCTCCTCTCTGGGAGCTCCCAGCACTGCAAACACACTCCTTCTCCTCCCTTGTTTCAGTGAAGAAGTTGACTTTCCTGCCAGCCTCGCGCAGTAGTGTTGTCGGAAAAAGGACAAGAGTGATGAGTCTTGAAGTGGATCGTGCGGTGTCCAAAAGGCTGGAGCGCCTTCTGGCCTGTTTCTGAGCCCCTGGTGTGGGCAGAGGTGCGCGCTCTGCCGGGGAGGAGCCCCTGCCCCGCGGCTGGTGCCTGGGGAGGCCCCGCAGCCGCAGCTGCGGGAGGTGCCGGGCGGTGCCAGCCCCATTGTTGCGCGGCCCCGCACGGCCCCGTGTCACAAAGGGGGTCCCAGGGCTGGGTGCTCATAAGGGGCGTCCCCCGGCAGCTCCTGCTGTGCTCTCGCACTGAGCTGGCGGCTGTGCTGGCGAGCGTGAGCGCGGGCTGAGCTCGACGGCGGAGCCACTCAGCTCCTCGCTGTCTGCGATTCCTTCTATATTCTTCTTTTCTTCTGCAAAATTACGTCCTTTTTTTTCTCCCTCCCCCCTTCCTGACAACTCCAGTTTGTGGAAAAGGTAATGCTTCGTTTCCCTTGAGACAGGGGATGGCGTAGAGAGAGAGAGGGTAGAAGTGTGGGTTGGCCTGTACCTTCCTCGGTGTCCACTGGGCTCTCCCGTTGGGGTTTGGGTAGATGCAGGCTGTCAGCGTAATTCCTGTTTCCTAGTTATCTTTTCTGTAGCACACCCAAAGAGGGCCAAGTCTAGGCTCACCACTCGAGGGCTTTCCTTATCCAAACAAGGAGATCTCCTTTAAAATCTGATTTCCTTGCAGGCACCGGTGTCAGAATGGCTCTGCCAGAAAGGGACCTGTACCCTCCGCAGAAGATTTGCGTGGCCTGGCAGCAAACACGCAGGGTTGGAGGAGGCCTCTACAACCTGAACAATACCTGCTTCCTCAATTCCGTCCTGCAGTGTTTGACGTACACCCCACCGCTGGCCAACTACTTGCTGTCTCGCCAGCACAGCCAGTCCTGTGAGTCCTTGCTACGCGTTCTTTTACACCTCTTGGGCAGCTCTAAATGATGAAGAAACCAGAGCGACTCTGGGAAAACAGCTCTGAGGACGAGATGTAGAGGATGGAGAAGGGAGAGCAGATGTCGTACCTGTAACCTGGGGGGTGGTTTGGTGTTTTTCTTCCTTGAAGATTTTCCCAGCCGTGTGTATTTCACTTGGACTGCTTCCTTCTTTCCCTCCCCTCTTAGGTGCAAACGAAGGCTTCTGCATGATGTGTACGATGGAAGTGCACGTGGAGGAGGTCCTGTCTTGCTCGGGCAGTGCCGTGGCACCTGTGGATGTTGTCAGCGAGCTGCCACGTGAGTCATTTCAGACGGTTTCATGTGGAGGTATTTTTCATTGCTGAAGAACCCCGTGTGTAACTGTTTTTTCCGGGTTCCAGTTAAGGAGGAGAGCTTTTAGAAGGGTCAGTTTTCTTTCCTTTTTTGGTGAGATTAATGTGAAAACCTTCTTCTTCCTCCTCAGAAATAGGAGATTTCCGGTTTGGCGCCCAGGAAGACGCGCACGAATTCTTCGGCTGTGCCGTGGGCGCCATGCAGACAGCTTGTTTGAGCAGCAGCAACGAGTAAGCTTGAGCACATGACCATGGAAATGTTCTCTCGCCCTCTCGACTCCTTCCTTTAAATCGCCAGTGAAACCCGCTCTCCGGGGCTCTCCTAACAAGGAAAACTCTTGCAAGAGCGAGCTCTCTGCCTTCCACCTTCTGAGCCGCGATTACCGTTTCTTTCCAGCTGGGACACATCTCAAGGCAGCACAGTCATTGACCAGGTCTTTGGAGGACTTCTAAGATCCAGAGGTGATTTTAAAAAACATCCCTGTCCTTAGAACGGTCTGTGGCTCCTCCTCTCTTTGTGTTAAACTGCTTTTTGCAGGCAGCAGCATGTCCAGGCTGCACTGGTCAATTACATGGGCAGAGTCAGTGTCCGTCCCAACCTGAGAACCTTTTCTCCTTGCCTTCCAGTAACATGCTGGAGCTGCAAAGCTGTTTCAGACACCTATGAGGCATTCCTTGATATTCCTTTGGATATCAAGGTAAGATGTTTGGAAATGGTGGTGCAAAATGTTTCAAGGTCCCTGCAGGGGCCTCGTTTATCTCCAGAAAACTCCGTTGCCTTCAAACTGCGGGTTGTTACCACACAAGATGGTGGTGGATGGGAAGGGAACTGGACTTGTGTGCTCCTTCCGTAGAAGCCCTGTAAATGGTCTCCCTGCGCTGGGTGCCAGCTGGGCAAAGAGCAAGGATGCTGTCGACAGCCATGATGACGCTGTCCTACCGCCCTGCTTTGGACTCCTCAGTACGCACGTGATTGCTGGACGGGTGGCTTTTGTGGCTTTTGCTGGTTTTGACCAGGCAGAGCACAGGACACTCTGGTGCTGCCCAGGAGTAGCTGTTTATTGGGTTGACGCTGGCACCACATGGGGAGCTATTTCTTGGGATTTTGAGTTTCCAGGAGCTCAGTGCTCTCCTTTCTTTCTCATCCAGGCAGCCTCATCTGTCACCGGAGCTCTGGAGGACTTTGTCAGACCCGAGCATCTGGATGGCGAAAACAGCTATAAATGTAGCAAGTAAGATCTTTACTAATGACACCTTCATAGTAGATACTGGGTTACGGTTTTGCACGTCTGGAAGCAGTCGTTAGGTTTGGACATCACTGAGAAACCCAGTCGTGACACAGCTTGGGGTTTTTTCTGTTTGTTTGGTTTTCTTCACTGTACAACTAAACCTCCTGAATCATCCACAACTTGGAATAAAATGAATTTGTTTCTAAGATGGGTACATTTTTCTTCCCTTCTGCCTGAACTGGGCAAAACAAGCCTTAACTCAACCCTACGTGGATGGGGGGTGGAGTGTGGGCAAGACAGGTTGCAACCGTTGGGTCTGTGTTTTCAAGGTGTGAACAGCGGGTCAGTGCATCCAAGAGGCTTACAGTCCATCAGTCCTCCAATGTCCTGACCGTGTGCTTGAAGAGATTCGATCCTCTCTCTGCCAGAAAGATTAGCAAGGTATGTAAGCAACGCACGGCCACGTTGTCTGCTTGGAAGGAGTCCTTTCCCAAAGGAGAATGCTTGTTTTGGAAGTTGTTTGTGTCTGCACACGATGGCTATGGAGTGCAGCTGTCTGAGAAAAAGAATTGCAACAGCTCTGCCCTGCTCTTCCCTTGTGGCCAGAGGAAAGTTCCAGGGTGAAGATGAGCACCTGGGCGCTCATAAAGAGCTGGTTTGGCCGAGAACAGTTTTCTGCCACTTTGGTGATAACACGGCAAGACCTGTTTCTGATGAAATGAGAAGATCCTTTGACAGGATTTTCTCAGGCTGCTTCCCAAAGACTCTCAGGACAATTTGGGAATCCTCTTGGTCTCTCCTTAGGTCGTGCGGTACCCAGAATATTTGGACCTTGGCAAATACACATCTGAAGCAGATGGAGGACCACTCCTCTACTCCTTGTATGCCGTCCTGGTCCATGAAGGCCGCAGCTGTCAGCAAGGACACTATTACTGCTTTGTAAAGGTAAAAGTGTGGTTTGCATTGGTCTATCGTGTCCTTCAGTGATGTACTGCCTGTGTTTTTGTTTCAAAAAGCCTGCCGTTCATCTGAAGACAGAATTGCTTTGCTTTGCAGGCCAGCGATGGACGGTGGTACAAGATGGACGATGCGTCTGTGGTTCCGTGTGACATCCAGACGGTTCTCGGCCAGCGCGCATATTTACTCTTCTATGTCAGGTAAGAACAAGCGTGAAAGGGTGTTCAGAATACACTCCCTCCCCTGCTACTGATCTTGTCGTTGCTGTTCTTCTCCGGCGGGTTTTGCTTTCTGTCCTAAGAGAGAAAGACTGAGCTGAGTTCTGTCTGCTCTGCAGTTGGCCCCGTCCTTTCTTCTTCTTCCTTGTTTGGCACTAATCTGTTGTGCTTGCGTAAATTGCTATCTGTCTGCTCTCTGGGCCTGGCTGGCTGTGAAAAGAGGTGAAACGGGGGTCCGAGCGGGTGGAAAGATGAATTCCTACTCTGACTGGCAGAGCACCATCTAATTTACAGCTTCCAGTCCGGGTTCAGTCTTCTGCGTGTCATATCAAGTGCTGCCAGAAGATGCCAGGATGAGAGTGAAGCCACGTGGAGGCTGCCAGAACAACCCTAGACTAAGATCCCTGTTGTTTCTCCAGGCACCACGATTTGACCCCTGCAGCGGGCGCTGAACGCCAAGAGACTCAGAGCACTGGGTTGGCAAAGCCGGTTCAAGAGCCGAAGAGTCCATTTTCTGAAGGCTTCGTGGCACCGAGAAAGCCGGAAGATGAAGCAAATACGCAGAGGACCCACAGGAACGGAAGCCCACGGGACTGGGCAGCGCCTCGCCCTCAGCGCTGCGGCAGGAAGAGAAGGCACTCTGCCACTGAGGAGGGGGAGAAGCTGGACCCAGACTGTCCGCCTGCCAAGCGCAGGTGCACCGGCCCTGTGCAAATGCAGAAGCGCGCTCCCCGTCAGCTGCGGCGTGGCCGTGGGATCCTGCGCCGCTCTTCCCACAGGGACAGGAACAGCTCTGCTTATGGCAGAAGATCCATTTGGGAAAGGCTGTACGGCTCGAGCCGCCGCCGAGCAGACGGGCACCCTGGGTCGCGACGGGAGCAGCAGCCTGGGAAAGACTCCCTTGAAAAACAACGTGTGCTCCCCCCAGTGCCCGTTCGCCCAGAGGCTGCAATCGAAAAACCACCGTGCAGAAAGAGAAAACTCTCCTGTGCAGAGGAGGGTGAAAGTGCGCCCGAGAGAAAGCAGCGAAGGACAGAAATGAGCCCTCTGGTGATCCAGCCTTGAAAGGGAAATGCCAGAAAGGGAAGAAGATCACGAAATCCAAAGAGAGCACTGGAGAGGAGGACTGCAAAGGAGGCTGCGTTTGCAGCCTCACCTGGCAATGTTGCCAGCCCCTCTGCCAGGTGTTCCAGTGCACGGCTTATGGACAGAAGCGTTCAGTACTCGTGACTGAAATTACCATCGAAACTGGCAAGAGACCGTCAGAAGCCACAGACAAACATTCTCAAGAGGATGCTGACCACAATAAAATTGCCATCATAGCCAAACCCGGTCCTAAGTGGCGCACCTGATTTCCCTAGAGAGTTTGACGACTCAGGAAAGAATGGAGGAGCCTGATTTGGGTTTTGTTTGGTTGTTTACTTATTTAAGTTTTTTAAATTTCAGACTTCATCGATGCAAGCAGCCTTGTGAGCTAGAAGGGCAGAAGCTTTCTACAGCTGCTGAGCATATTAAGTTAGCATGTAGAGTTCTCAGTGCAAATGTGCCGAAGCACAGAGCATCTCCAGAGCTGCTCGATTAGAGACTCAGGTGCTTGCGTTCTCCTGGCAAACATGGACAGTAGTACTGGGGAAAAAAGACAACAGTGATGAGTCTTGAGGATGATATTGGAGCGTCCTACAGGTTCAAGCAGCTTCTGGCCCTCTCCTGACTGCTGCAGTCTGTTGTTCCTTTTGTTGTTTTCCCCCTTTTCTTAAACACACCATCACAGAGGTGGCACCGCTGATTGGCTCAGCCTTGGCCAGGTCTGTCTTGGAACCGGCTGCACTCGGCTCTATGGGACACAGTAAAAGTGTCTCAGGGAAGTTGCCGCTGTCACCCTTTTATTCCTTTTTGCACCGAGGACAGCCAATGGCATTTGAGGGGGTGGGGAGAAGGTCCGTGATTGATATGTAACCAACCAATAAACTTTGAGGCTGTAGGGGAGGGGGCAAGGGTTGAAAGGCTGGGCACTGTGAAGGGCAGGCCATGCTGGCTCCACCAATCATACCTGGAAGGAGAGTGGCACATGGATGATTGACAGTCTTTCTGACCAATCTTTTGATGGGAGGAGCAAGGGTTCAGTCCCAGGCAGCCGCCCAGAGGAAAGGCCAAGCAGCCCCGGCCCCAGGCCCAGGGCCTCTGTCCCCCCTCCTTCGCCTCCCCCTCGGCCACCCCCATGTTCTAGAGCCCCCGTCTGCACGGCAGCCACCCGCTCACACAGTCAGTATCGCGGGCCATGCCACCAGACGGCAGCCATGTGCCACCCGGCTTCTGTACCAATGAGTTTCAGGAGAAGACTGCTCATTGACAGGAATACAACACGTCCCCTGCGAGGCTTCCCGAGGCCGAGCTCTGGCCAGGGCCTCTGCTCACACAGCATGGGGCTGGTGGGCAAGCGGCATCTCCCTTTGTCCTCCCGCAGGAGCGCCGGCACGAGGTTGGAGCTGGTGACGCGATTGTGGAAGTCAAGTCCCGGCTCGGCCACTCAGGGATTTGCAACGTGGCGCAATGAGGCCACAAAAATTGCATGTAAGCTCAGCCACTGCTGCTCACTGTGAAGTGCTTGGGGGTGAACTCCTGGAGAGGAGACCTCAAGAGACAGGCCTGACTTTTCCCTCTTTTTTTTGCCCAGGGATGGTCTTCAGCCTCACTTGCCATGGGACAGGAGCCCTGGTCTCCCTGTGGACACGTCTGCTGAGTGTGTCCGTCTTTGCCGTGTACGTAGTGCAGGTTTCTGCTGCGGACGGGGGGACGGGGATGTCCAGGGCCAGTGCAAGCAAAGGGGAGAACAGGGCACGTTCCCCAGCCCAGACATGAGGCAGAAATTGTTGCCCCTGAGGGTGGTGAGAGCCTGGCCCAGGTACCCAGAGAGGTGGTAGTTGTCTCATCCCTGGAGACACCCCAGGCCAGGCTGGACGGGGCCCTGAGCAACCCGGTCAGGGTGAGGACGTCCCTGCTCATGGCAGGAGGTTGCACTCAATGTGCTTTCCAACCCAAACTATTCTTTGATTCTATGTGAGAACAGTCCTGGTTTCTCAGCCAAAGAGAGAGCAAGGTCCACACCACAAGGCTCCTCACAGGTGTCTTCATTTGCTCTTTATGGGTTATTTTCCTTCTCTTTCAGAAGGTGCTCCTGCGGCTCTTCCTCTGGGGAAGAGCTGCCGGCAGTGTTGAGCAGTGTGGACAGAGATCATTTTCCTCCAGCTTTTCAGCCTAAGAATGCAAATCCAGCTGTGAAGGGGTTGGCTCGAGACTTGGTTCCCTGACAGCCCCTGGACTCCCTCTTTTTCAGGCACAAGATGGTCCCAAAAAGGAAGTGGTTTGTGATGGACAGGCAGAGGATGCACTTCTTGAGGGACACGAGGTTCTTCCGAGTCATCCTCCTGTTGTTCATGGTGGCTCTTGGCATGCACTCTGCGACCTTGATGCCAGGGTGGACTGCACGGGCAAAGGGATGGATGGAGGTGGGTGACTCCTGCAAGGCAGCAGTGCTGACAGCAGCTGGAGAAATCAGGGGCTCTTCTGCTTCCGTGCAGGGCAACCCGAAGAAAGAGCAGCTTGTGCTGTGTCTCCTGGGGAAGACTCCCCCGGGGAGCCCCAGCAGCTCTGGTGGTGGAGACTCTAATGGGGAACTGTTCCCTTTCAGGAGCAGATATGTGGGTCTGCGATCGAGCGGAAGATCCGGAGGTAAGAGATGTTTTCTGAGCTGGAACTGGGTTTGTGCAGAAGCCTCAGCCCACACCTCGTGCTACCTGCACCCATTCTCCAAAAGCCAGGGCTCCCGTCCTTCCCTCTGGCCTTTGCATTGCTCGGCCTGGTGAGGAGGGAAGCGCTGGCAAAGCCGGGCGAGCACACGTGTCTGTGCGCCGTGCTGAGCTCCGACGCTCCCCAGAGGGGATGGACATCTCTCTGACGAGATCTGCTTTCCTGGTCCTTCAGCGATTACCAGGCTTTGCTGGCGGTACAAACTCTAAAGATGCGGCGTCTGCTGCAGGAGGTGGCTCAGCTGAGGGTGCAGGTCATCAGTGCGAGGAAGGTGAGCGTGCATTTGGGGAAGGAGGTTTGGCTGGGCAGAACCCCCGAGAAAGCCTCCTTGGGGTTGTTGGTGGGCTTGAACTGCTGACCGTGCTGTTCCTCAACCAGGCAGCGTCCGAGGCGGCTTCGCAAGTCTCCGTGGAGATGTCTGACTGGGCCCTGCAGAGCGCTGGTACGGACACAAGCAGCCCAGCTGTGCTCCCGGCGCTGCTCTCCAAACTGGTGATGAGGACAGGACTGGAAAACAAGGGGCTGGCAGCGGCCTCACAGGTCGCGTCTGAGCACCGAGTCCTCCGCCTGCAGTCATCTGCCCCCCCTTCCTTCCAGGTGCCACCATCGACACGCAGAGAACTTCCCAGACCTACGGCTGCCAAGGGAATTGGGTCTGCAGCGTTATACAGCTGTTTCGTGCTGCCAGCTCTCCTGAGGCTGTTCTGCAGGTATGGCAGCAGAAATCCTCAGTGCTGGTTTCCTTCCTTCCTGCCTGGGAAGTTGGGGGCTGAGCTCAGGGGCATTTCCCAGCTGCAGTAGACCCTACAGACAGCCCAGTGCCTGCGCTGCAAGCTCCAGGAGCAGTTGTGTTGGCCCCAGCGCTCTCTCACGCTTCATTTCTCTGCGGTTCTGGTTGCAGCCGGATGTTTCCCCAGGGAACTGCTGGCCTTTCCAAGGCCGTCAGGGCCAGGTGGTCATCCGGTTGCCAGCTCGAGTCCACCTGAGCGCCGTCACCGTGCAGCACATCTCCAAGGAAGCCTCTCCCTCTGGAACCGTCATCAGCGCCCCCAGAGACGTCGCCGTCTTTGTAAGTGTCTGCTGGGCGCTTCTGCCCTGGGGCAAAGCCATGACAGCGACTTTGTGCATCCTCGGAGGTTTGTGTCCCGCTCTCTCCTGAGCCCGGCCGTGCCCTGGTGTGATACTTCAAGGGCTCGAGAGGTTTCCTCCCTCTCCAGACTTAGTCTGGTCAGGGCACCTCAGGGTTCTTCACCAAAACTGCAGGCGGAGACTGAGCTCCAGCCCAACCAGTACCAGACGGGCGCTGGGGTCCCAGGAGAGGCTGGGAACGGGACGGGGCTGATCCAGCGCGTACGTCCCCGCGGTGCTGGGATGAGTCTGAGCTGCTCTCCTTGTGCTTTGCCCCTGAGGGACTGGATGCGGACAGAAAAGAGGAAACGCTGCTGGGGACGTTCATGTACAACGTGGCGAAAGAGCCCATCCAGACGTTCCCTCTGAAGGTACGGTCCGCACGCGGGGAAAGGTGCCAGGGAGCAAAGCAGGTTTGCCCGCAAGTCCGCAGCAGGAAGAGCGTGAACGCTTTCTCGCTGGGCACAGGGGCCCGCAGCACTTTTGGGAGCTGGTTCCTGCGCAGGAGCCGGGCTGGCAGGGGCAGATCCATTGACTGCACTCTGGCTCTTAACGCCTCCCTTTCCTTTTCCCTCTTTTCTTCACAGGCACTTCCCAGAGCCTTTTCATATGTCCAATTTCTTATCAAGAGCAACTGGGGAAACCCGAAGTATACCTGCATTTATCGACTGCAGGTTCACGGGAAGACGGCAAAACCAGAAAGCCTGAGCTGAAACCAGAGCAGAAGCAAAGGCAAAAAATAAAAAATGATGTGTTGGTTCAGATCGGTGTAGAAGATTTGCAAACCCGATTCCTCACCCCCTGAATGTTGGGGAGAGACCGAAAATAGCACTTATGGGCAACTGCTGCAGTTTCTTGAGCTCTCCCAGGAGCTGCGTCACCAGGAGCCTCGAGTGAAGTGCTGCCTGCCCTGGGCCCGATCCTGCACCCTGGTGGAATAACGGAATCAGAGAATGTCCTGGCTGCCAGGGACAATGGTGGCTCTTGTTCAACTTGCTGTTGACCATAAACCCCACATCTCCTCACGAACCCGCGCTGGCTGGGACCAATGACTGCGTTGTCGTTCAGATGTTTTTCATCTGAATGAGTTACCCAGAGTTACCCCCGTGCCTGTGTCTTTCTGGCAAGGGGTCTGTCCTGAGAAGGGGATCCAGCCTCTGCCGCTCTCTGGAAGACAAACCCTGTGTCCATGGCTCCGGGGGACACAAAGGGTGACTTGTGCAAGACCACGCTTATCTAAACCACTTAGGTATGTACTTGTGGATGGGCTATCAAGCCTTAGAGTGTAAACGCCCATATAAATGTTCAACAGCAGCTCCATCACTCAGTTCCTCCTCCTAGTGTGCACAGACACGTGGGAGCTGCAGCTCTTGCACTTCTGGCTCTTCCTGGGCATCTACCTGGCTGCCCTCCTGGGCAATGGCCTCATCATCTTGTGATTAGTGCCTTTTTGTTCTTTGGCTGTTTTGTGTGGTGTCCTATGTGCAGATCTTGAGGGCCATGCTGAGGATCCCCTCTGAGCAGGGACGGCACAAAGCCTTTTCCACGTGCCTCCCTCACTTGGCCGTGGCCTCCCTGGTTTTGATCACTGCCATGTTTGCCAATCTGAAGCCCCCCTCGTTCTCCGTCCCATCCCTGCACCTGGGGATGACAGTTCTCTACTCATTGGGGCCTCCAGCATTGAACCCCCTCATCTACAGCATGAGGAACCGGGAGCTCAAGGATGCAGTGACTTCCTGACTGAGTGGCTGTGTAAATGAGGAGCTGGGCTCTATGTGTGTTGAAACAAATGACAAGGTCTTGCAGCAGGTATTTTGTCCTGAGAACCTTTCACCAAGGCCTGTTGGGAGATGCAGGGACAGTTCCTGTGTGCATGGCTGGAGGGAATGGAGTCCAGCACGGCAGAACTTTCAGGGAGCACCAGTTCTTGTTCTTCCAGAGCTGTTCTCATTCCACTCCACACTCTCCTTCTCATCCCCTGTGTTGGTGCAAGGCCTGAGTGCTCTGGCAGCTTGGTCCCCGTCCTGCTGCGTGTCAGTGCTGTGAGTGCAGGCAGGGACGGGCAGTGGGCACTGCTGTGACAGAGCTGGCCTCACAACAGCCTTTCTGTAAAGAAGGTTGGTCTCCTCAGGGCAGTGCTTGGAGGCTTAGGTCTTTTTTCAAATTTTTTCTTAAGAAAATGCCCACTTAAATGGCCCAGAGTTGCAAACAGCAGGGTACAGTTAAGCAGTGCGGGTGTGCAGGCTGGGGCACACAGCAGTGTCCTCTCACAGCCAGGCCTTCTGCAAGAGACCTGCAGGACCAGCAGAGCAGGGTCTGGGCTGTGCACGTGTGTGCTGGACGCCCTGGGAAATCTGCCTCAGGGCATCGTCATGGACCAGTCCCTCACAGACACCATTTTTAACACCAGCCTCTCACCCCAGCTCCGAGAGGTCCTTTGTCCTTCCATGGAGGAACGCTGAATGAGTAGGTCAGAAGTCCGTGTTTGCATTGTGCAGATGAGATGTGAGCATGCACTTCTGTTGTGGTTTAACCGGAGCTGGCGATACCACCGTGGTAGCCGCTCTCTGAGGTTTACATCACTTTTCTTTACATCAGGCTTCTCCACTCAAGTTTGCATGTGACTGTTAGAGCTTCTTTGCAGGAATTCCTACCTACTTTCCTCGAAGAACTCAACGTAAAAAGGCACAGAGGGCTTTTGGTTTTAATTGGGTGGTTTGACCACAGGGTGTTCCACATCCAGTGGACCATCCCCTAAGGCCACCAGGGCACACCGGTGGCCCCAGCCCCCCCGGTGCTACAGCATCCAAGCTCTCCCTTCCATCCCGTGCGACAGCTCCACCTCGCCTGCCGTGCCCAGCCCTCCTGCCCAGCCCAGACCCTCCTGCCCAGCATCGCAGTTGACAGCACTCCCAGCACCCACCACCCCTGTGCCCCGGCGCATACGGCACTGGGCAGAACCAGGGGCTGCTGGTGATGGGCACCAGCTCGGGGGTGCCCATGAAAGCCTCCCCCGGCCCAGCATGGCTCCCTCGCTCCCACACAGGGCTGCAGAGAGCACCGTGTGGCTGCTGGTTTGATCCCCGGGTGTTCCACATCCAGTGGACCATCCCCTACGGCCACCAGGGCACAGTAGTGGCCCCAGTTCCTCTGGTGCTGCCAACGTCCATCCCCGGCTACCCGCACATCCAGGGGCAATGGGCACCGATCAGCGTTCCCAGCACGGCCACCGCCGCGGGGGCACCTGGGGACAGGAACATCCCCCGGAGCAGCCCCTCTGCTGCCCTGCTCAATGAAGCCCCTGAGAACCCCACCGATGGCTTTGACGTATCTGAGGAGATGCTCCTGCTAGAGGCCCATCGGCTGTTTGGTGTCACACCAGCTACAGTGCGGGTCACTGAGGATGGTCCCAGAAGCAGCCCCACACCTGGGAACACGGGTGACAGCAGTGCAGAGGGGAACGCGGTGGACACCCCCCTGGCGACACCCCTGGGCAGCGACGCTCCATCCAGCGCCTCTGCTGCCGAACCAGCCTCTGCAGACCTGGCAGCTGAACTGGCCGTACCGGAGGATGAGCTGCTCCAAGAGGCCCTGCAGCTACTCGGCTGCTCCCTGACAGCAGTGGAGTCCAGCCAGGATGGTCCAGACAGCAGCCCCGTGCCTGGGGACCTGGGTGACAGCGGTACAGAGGGGAGTGCGGTGGCCCCATCACCTCTGGAGCTGCCAATGACTGTTGATGGGCAGTGGGCAGTGCTGAACATCCCGGGCACTTCAGCCACCGTGGGGGCATCTCCGGGCAGCACCAGTGCCCTGTTAGATGTGATCTAGGTAGTGACCATATAAGCAAATCCTATAGGAATAGGACTGACATAGATTTTCCTGGTCCTTGGGACATTTCCTTAACATTAGGCAATTCTTGTAATAAACTTCCCAGATTTCCATTTTAAATCATTAGAGATTAAATAGCTTCTATTTTTGACTGAAAGGATATTTGCAGAATATCCGACTCGGTGCAAGTGACGTGTATCAAACTTGCCTTCCAGCTGGAAAACGCCAAACTGTCCTCTGACCAAAACGACAAAGCGGCCGGTGCGGCGCGAGAGGAGCTGAAAGAGGCTCGAATGAGAATAGAAGCTCTCAGCTACCGGCTCTCTGGCCTTCAGAAACAGGTAAAGGCACTACATTTGCTCTCATAGCTAATCCAGATCACTGTGGTGTTTGCATGGATTGACATTTCCGTCCCTTTGTGTTCCCTGAATTTTGCGGAGAGAAATCTTGACGTTCGTTTGGGAGGGAGATGGATTTTTGAATGTTTTTATTGTACCCACATAGATGCCAACTCTGTTTTTCACAGGCCAGCGCCACAGAAGATCGCATTGGCGAGCTGGAGGAAATGATGGCTGGCGAGCGGGAGAAGTTCAGGAAGATGCTGGATGCAAAGGAGAGGGAGATGACAGACATGAGGGACCAGATGCAGCAGCAACCGACCGAGTACCAGGAGCTGCTCGACGTTACATTAGCACTCAGCGCTTATGGAAAACTCCTGAAAGGAGAAGAGGGCGACAGTAGAAGCTGCTGCTCAGCCTTCCAATGCGCACCTCGCCCTGCGTGGGGGACTCAGAACTTGGCAGATTTGCCAGAGCTCGATGCTCCTCTCTGGGAGCTCCCAGCACTGCAAACACACTCCTTCTCCTCCCTTGTTTCAGTGAAGAAGTTGACTTTCCTGCCAGCCTCGCGCAGTAGTGTTGTCGGAAAAAGGACAAGAGTGATGAGTCTTGAAGTGGATCGTGCGGTGTCCAAAAGGCTGGAGCGCCTTCTGGCCTGTTTCTGAGCCCCTGGTGTGGGCAGAGGTGCGCGCTCTGCCGGGGAGGAGCCCCTGCCCCGCGGCTGGTGCCTGGGGAGGCCCCGCAGCCGCAGCTGCGGGAGGTGCCGGGCGGTGCCAGCCCCATTGTTGCGCGGCCCCGCATGGCCCCGTGTCACAAAGGGGGTCCCAGGGCCGGGTGCTCATAAGGGGCGTCCCCCGGCAGCTCCTGCTGTGCTCTCGCACTGAGCTGGCGGCTGTGCTGGCGAGCGTGAGCGCGGGCTGAGCTCGACGGCGGAGCCACTCAGCTCCTCGCTGTCTGCGATTCCTTCTATATTCTTCTTTTCTTCTGCAAAATTACGTCCTTTTTTTTCTCCCTCCCCCCTTCCTGACAACTCCAGTTTGTGGAAAAGGTAATGCTTCGTTTCCCTTGAGACAGGGGATGGCGTAGAGAGAGAGAGGGTAGAAGTGTGGCTTGGCCTGTACCTTCCTCGGTGTCCACTGGGCTCTCCCGTTGGGGTTTGGGTAGATGCAGGCTGTCAGCGTAATTCCTGTTTCCTAGTTATCTTTTCTGTAGCACACCCAAAGAGGGCCAAGTCTAGGCTCACCACTCGAGGGCTTTCCTTATCCAAACAAGGAGATCTCCTTTAAAATCTGATTTCCTTGCAGGCACCGGTGTCAGAATGGCTCTGCCAGAAAGGGACCTGTACCCTCCGCAGAAGATTTGCGTGGCCTGGCAGCAAACACGCAGGGTTGGAGGAGGCCTCTACAACCTGAACAATACCTGCTTCCTCAATTCCGTCCTGCAGTGTTTGACGTACACCCCACCGCTGGCCAACTACTTGCTGTCTCGCCAGCACAGCCAGTCCTGTGAGTCCTTGCTACGCGTTCTTTTACACCTCTTGGGCAGCTCTAAATGATGAAGAAACCAGAGCGACTCTGGGAAAACAGCTCTGAGGACGAGATGTAGAGGATGGAGAAGGGAGAGCAGATGTCGTACCTGTAACCTGGGGGGTGGTTTGGTGTTTTTCTTCCTTGAAGATTTTCCCAGCCGTGTGTATTTCACTTGGACTGCTTCCTTCTTTCCCTCCCCTCTTAGGTGCAAACGAAGGCTTCTGCATGATGTGTACGATGGAAGTGCACGTGGAGGAGGTCCTGTCTTGCTCGGGCAGTGCCGTGGCACCTGTGGATGTTGTCAGCGAGCTGCCACGTGAGTCATTTCAGACGGTTTCATGTGGAGGTATTTTTCATTGCTGAAGAACCCCTTGTGTAACTGTTTTTTCCGGGTTCCAGTTAAGGAGGAGAGCTTTTAGAAGGGTCAGTTTTCTTTCCTTTTTTGGTGAGATTAATGTGAAAACCTTCTTCTTCCTCCTCAGAAATAGGAGATTTCCGGTTTGGCGCCCAGGAAGACGCGCACGAATTCTTCGGCTGTGCCGTGGGCGCCATGCAGACAGCTTGTTTGAGCAGCAGCAACGAGTAAGCTTGAGCACATGACCATGGAAATGTTCTCTCGCCCTCTCGACTCCTTCCTTTAAATCGCCAGTGAAACCCGCTCTCCGGGGCTCTCCTAACAAGGAAAACTCTTGCAAGAGCGAGCTCTCTGCCTTCCACCTTCTGAGCCGCGATTACCGTTTCTTTCCAGCTGGGACACATCTCAAGGCAGCACAGTCATTGACCAGGTCTTTGGAGGACTTCTAAGATCCAGAGGTGATTTTAAAAAACATCCCTGTCCTTAGAACGGTCTGTGGCTCCTCCTCTCTTTGTGTTAAACTGCTTTTTGCAGGCAGCAGCATGTCCAGGCTGCACTGGTCAATTACATGGGCAGAGTCAGTGTCCGTCCCAACCTGAGAACCTTTTCTCCTTGCCTTCCAGTAACATGCTGGAGCTGCAAAGCTGTTTCAGACACCTATGAGGCATTCCTTGATATTCCTTTGGATATCAAGGTAAGATGTTTGGAAATGGTGGTGCAAAATGTTTCAAGGTCCCTGCAGGGGCCTCGTTTATCTCCAGAAAACTCCGTTGCCTTCAAACTGCGGGTTGTTACCACACAAGATGGTGGTGGATGGGAAGGGAACTGGACTTGTGTGCTCCTTCCGTAGAAGCCCTGTAAATGGTCTCCCTGCGCTGGGTGCCAGCTGGGCAAAGAGCAAGGATGCTGTCGACAGCCATGATGACGCTGTCCTACCGCCCTGCTTTGGACTCCTCAGTACGCACGTGATTGCTGGACGGGTGGCTTTTGTGGCTTTTGCTGGTTTTGACCAGGCAGAGCACAGGACACTCTGGTGCTGCCCAGGAGTAGCTGTTTATTGGGTTGACGCTGGCACCACATGGGGAGCTATTTCTTGGGATTTTGAGTTTCCAGGAGCTCAGTGCTCTCCTTTCTTTCTCATCCAGGCAGCCTCATCTGTCACCGGAGCTCTGGAGGACTTTGTCAGACCCGAGCATCTGGATGGCGAAAACAGCTATAAATGTAGCAAGTAAGATCTTTACTAATGACACCTTCATAGTAGATACTGGGTTACGGTTTTGCACGTCTGGAAGCAGTCGTTAGGTTTGGACATCACTGAGAAACCCAGTCGTGACACAGCTTGGGGTTTTTTCTGTTTGTTTGGTTTTCTTCACTGTACAACTAAACCTCCTGAATCATCCACAACTTGGAATAAAATGAATTTGTTTCTAAGATGGGTACATTTTTCTTCCCTTCTGCCTGAACTGGGCAAAACAAGCCTTAACTCAACCCTACGTGGATGGGGGGTGGAGTGTGGGCAAGACAGGTTGCAACCGTTGGGTCTGTGTTTTCAAGGTGTGAACAGCGGGTCAGTGCATCCAAGAGGCTTACAGTCCATCAGTCCTCCAATGTCCTGACCGTGTGCTTGAAGAGATTCGATCCTCTCTCTGCCAGAAAGATTAGCAAGGTATGTAAGCAACGCACGGCCACGTTGTCTGCTTGGAAGGAGTCCTTTCCCAAAGGAGAATGCTTGTTTTGGAAGTTGTTTGTGTCTGCACACGATGGCTATGGAGTGCAGCTGTCTGAGAAAAAGAATTGCAACAGCTCTGCCCTGCTCTTCCCTTGTGGCCAGAGGAAAGTTCCAGGGTGAAGATGAGCACCTGGGCGCTCATAAAGAGCTGGTTTGGCCGAGAACAGTTTTCTGCCACTTTGGTGATAACACGGCAAGACCTGTTTCTGATGAAATGAGAAGATCCTTTGACAGGATTTTCTCAGGCTGCTTCCCAAAGACTCTCAGGACAATTTGGGAATCCTCTTGGTCTCTCCTTAGGTCGTGCGGTACCCAGAATATTTGGACCTTGGCAAATACACATCTGAAGCAGATGGAGGACCACTCCTCTACTCCTTGTATGCCGTCCTGGTCCATGAAGGCCGCAGCTGTCAGCAAGGACACTATTACTGCTTTGTAAAGGTAAAAGTGTGGTTTGCATTGGTCTATCGTGTCCTTCAGTGATGTACTGCCTGTGTTTTTGTTTCAAAAAGCCTGCCGTTCATCTGAAGACAGAATTGCTTTGCTTTGCAGGCCAGCGATGGACGGTGGTACAAGATGGACGATGCGTCTGTGGTTCCGTGTGACATCCAGACGGTTCTCGGCCAGCGCGCATATTTACTCTTCTATGTCAGGTAAGAACAAGCGTGAAAGGGTGTTCAGAATACACTCCCTCTCCTGCTACTGATCTTGTCGTTGCTGTTCTTCTCCGGCGGGTTTTGCTTTCTGTCCTAAGAGAGAAAGACTGAGCTGAGTTCTGTCTGCTCTGCAGTTGGCCCCGTCCTTTCTTCTTCTTCCTTGTTTGGCACTAATCTGTTGTGCTTGCGTAAATTGCTATCTGTCTGCTCTCTGGGCCTGGCTGGCTGTGAAAAGAGGTGAAACGGGGGTCCGAGCGGGTGGAAAGATGAATTCCTGCTCTGACTGGCAGAGCACCATCTAATTTACAGCTTCCAGTCCGGGTTCAGTCTTCTGCGTGTCATATCAAGTGCTGCCAGAAGATGCCAGGATGAGAGTGAAGCCACGTGGAGGCTGCCAGAACAACCCTAGACTAAGATCCCTGTTGTTTCTCCAGGCACCACGATTTGACCCCTGGAGCGGGCGCTGAACGCCAAGAGACTCAGAGCACTGGGTTGGCAAAGTCGGTTCAAGAGCCGAAGAGTCCATTTTCTGAAGGCTTCGTGGCACCGAGAAAGCCGGAAGATGAAGCAAATACGCAGAGGACCCACAGGAACGGAAGCCCACGGGACTGGGCAGCGCCTCGCCCTCAGCGCTGCGGCAGGAAGAGAAGGCACTCTGCCACTGAGGAGGGGGAGAAGCTGGACCCAGACTGTCCGCCTGCCAAGCGCAGGTGCACCGGCCCTGTGCAAATGCAGAAGCGCGCTCCCCGTCAGCTGCGGCGTGGCCGTGGGATCCTGCGCCGCTCTTCCCACAGGGACAGAAACAGCTCTGCTTATGGCAGAAGATCCATTTGGGAAAGGCTGTACGGCTCGAGCCGCCGCCGAGCAGACGGGCACCCTGGGTCGCGACGGGAGCAGCAGCCTGGGAAAGACTCCCTTGAAAAACAACGTGTGCTCCCCCCAGTGCCCGTTCGCCCAGAGGCTGCAATCGAAAAACCACCGTGCAGAAAGAGAAAACTCTCCTGCGCAGAGGAGGGTGAAAGTGCGCCCGAGAGAAAGCGGCGAAGGACAGAAATGAGCCCTCTGGTGATCCAGCCTTGAAAGGGAAATGCCAGAAAGGGAAGAAGATCACGAAATCCAAAGAGAGCACTGGAGAGGAGGACTGCAAAGGAGGCTGCGTTTGCAGCCTCACCTGGCAATGTTGCCAGCCTCTCTGCCAGGTGTTCCAGTGCACGGCTTATGGACAGAAGCGTTCAGTACTCGTGACTGAAATTACCATCGAAACTGGCAAGAGACCGTCAGAAGCCACAGACAAACATTCTCAAGAGGATGCTGACCACAATAAAATTGCCATCATAGCCAAACCTGGTTTTAAGTGGCGCATCTGATTTTCCTAGAGAGTTTGACGACTCAGGAAAGAATGGAGGAGCCTGATTTGGGTTTTGTTTGGTTGTTTACTTATTTAAGTTTTTTAAATTTCAGACTTCATCGATGCAAGCAGCCTTGTGAGCTAGAAGGGCAGAAGCTTTCTACAGCTGCTGAGCATATTAAGT
This sequence comes from Patagioenas fasciata, assembly GCF_037038585.1. Classification (NCBI taxonomy): domain Eukaryota; kingdom Metazoa; phylum Chordata; class Aves; order Columbiformes; family Columbidae; genus Patagioenas; species Patagioenas fasciata. The sequence continues at coordinate 2,140,694 of NC_092546.1, read as the reverse complement.
TAGCATGTAGAGTTCTCAGTGCAAATGTGCCGAAGCACAGAGCATCTCCAGAGCTGCTCGATTAGAGACTCAGGTGCTTGCGTTCTCCTGGCAAACGTGGACAGTAGTACTGGGGAAAAAAGACAACAGTGATGAGTCTTGAGGATGATATTGGAGCGTCCTACAGGTTCAAGCAGCTTCTGGCCCTCTCCTGACTGCTGCAGTCTGTTGTTCCTTTTGTTGTTTTCCCCCTTTTCTTAAACACACCATCACAGAGGTGGCACCGCTGATTGGCTCAGCCTTGGCCAGGTCTGTCTTGGAGCCAGCTGCACTGGGCTCTATGGGACACAGTAAAAGTGTCTCAGGGAAGTTGCCGCTGTCACCCTTTTATTCCTTTTTGCACCGAGGACAGCCAATGGCATTTGATGGGGTGGGGAGAAGGTCCATGATTGATATGTAACCAACCAATAAACTTTGAGGCTGTAGGGGAGGGGGCAAGGGTTGAAAGGCTGGGCACTGTGAAGGGCAGGCCATGCTGGCTCCACCAATCATACCTGGAAGGAGAGTGGCACATGGATGATTGACAGTCTTTCTGACCAATCTTTTGATGGGAGGAGCAAGGGTTCAGTCCCAGGCAGCCGCCCAGAGGAAAGGCCAAGCAGCCCCGGCCCCAGGCCCAGGGCCTCTGTCCCCCCTCCTTCGCCTCCCCCTCGGCCACCCCCATGTTCTAGAGCCCCCGTCTGCACGGCAGCCACCCGCTCACACAGTCAGTATCCCGGGCCGTGCCACCAGACGGCAGCCACGTGCCACCCGGCTTCTGTACCAATGAGTTTCAGGAGAAGACTGCTCATTGACAGGAATTCAACACGTTAGAGCGGAAATCTCAGCAGAGTACTGCCAGCAGCTGCCCTGGCGCTCCAGCACGCTCCAACTGCAAATACTTCATTGCCAGCTGCAGCAATGCAGAACGCTGGGGACGGCCCCGTTTCTGCCCAGTGCCGTATGTGCTGGGGGACAGGGGTGGTGGGTGCTGGGAGTGCCCGGGGTCAGGGATGGCGAAGGGGCCGAAGGTGCCGGGGTGTCCGAGCAGACAGGGGTGCCGTACCTGCTGGTGGGGCCTGGGGCGCCGGGGGTGCCCAGGCTGCGGGGAAGGGCTGCTCCTGCCCGGGCAGTGGGCACAGGGGGGCTGAGCCTGCAAGAGAGGCAGGAGCCATGGCCGGCGCTCACCTCCGCTCTTGCCCCCAGGAGCATCCTGGGCTGCAGGGGTCGGGGTGGGTCCCTACCTGGGGGGCAGAAGCTCTGGGGGAGCACAATCGGCTGAAGGAGCCGCTGAACCGGGGGGGCCCCGGGGCCACACGCTGGGAGCCGCAGTGGTGGCTGCGCCATGGTCCTTCGGGCCGTTGGTATCTAAGGACTCTTTGGGGCAGCAGGGAATGTTGGGGCTCCCCGTGTTCCGCCCCAGCCCAAGAGCCTCCCCAGCTCCTCCTGGCCAGGGAAAGGGTTCAGGGGGGCTGGGCTGCCCCGGCCCCCACGGGCGGCTCCCAGGGGCTGGGGTGCAAGTGCCTTTGGCTGGAAGCCTTGGGCCGTTCCCAGAGCTGGGACATCCTTGGCATGGGGGGACTTGGTGGGACGAGTCCCACGCCTGCAGTGCTGGGCAGGAGGGGTGGGCAGGGCAGGCGAGGTGGAGCTGTCGCACGGGATGGAAGGGAGAGCTTGGATGCTGCAGCCCTTCCAGTCAGACAGGAGGGGGCTCAGAGCCTCTGGGGGAGGGTCAGGGGATGGAAAACAAAGCAGAGGTTGCAGTGGGTGTCTGCTGCCCATCACCAGCCAGGACACCAGCACTGAGAGGTTTTTCTGTTGGCAATGAGGAGAAATGTCTGGATCGGGAGTTTTTCTCCCACTAGAGGATGTCAGCTCCCCAGACACCAGCTGGGAACAGCACACTGCTCTGAGGAGCAGGCCTGCGGAATTCCTGACATTTGTGGGAGAGAAATTCTTGTCACAAGTACTTAGGGGCCCACGAGGAAAGACTCTGACCTAGACCTGCTGGTTGTGAATGGTGATGGACTGGTGGGAGATGGGATGGTCTTGGCCACAGTGCTCAGGAAATGGTTGAGCGTAAAATTGTCAGTGTAAGGAGAGAACAGGACAGCAGAATTGCTCCCAGGACTTCCAGAAAGCAAAGGTTGTGCTATTCAGGGCAGTCCTGAGCAGAGTCCCCCGGGAATCTGCTGCTGAGGGCTCAGGAATCGGTCAGTCTTAAAGAAGCACCTTGGAGCACCAGGAGCCGGCAATTCCCCGATCAGACGTCCAAGCGAGTGGGCAGAAGAGCAGCTTGGCTGGGCAGGGAACTCCTTGCAGAGCTCCGGAGGAGGCAGGAAATGTACAATCTCTGGCAGCAAGGTCAGGCTGGGCAGGAAGACGACAGAGTCGTGGTTCATAGGTGCGGGGAGAAGACACGGAAGGACAAAGCTCAATTAGAGTTGAAACTGGCCAGTGCCCTGTCAGACACCAAGAAGGACTCTTTAAAGTACACTGACAGCAAAGAGGAGATCTAAAGAAAACATTGGAGCAGTACTTTGTGAAGATGGTCACCTGACTGACACGGATGGAGAAAAAGTGGACGTGTTCAATGCTTGCTTTGCCTCAGTCTTTAATGCCACTGATGGACCTTGGGCTGCCCAGTGCCCCAAGTCGGAGAGCCGTGAGTGCAGGAACAGTGACTTTCCAGCGTGGACACTGACGTTGTCAGGGAGCAGCTGTATCAGCTGAACGTTCACTGTGGGGTCTGATGGGATTCACCCCAGAGCACTCAAGGAGCTGTTGGATGTTCTAGCAGGACCCCTCTCCCAAAGATCTTTGGAGTCTTGGGAGGTCCCTGCTGACTGGAAGCTGCCAGTGTTATTCCAATGGACAAGAAGGCTGTGGAAGACCCAGGAACCTACAACCCTGTGAGCGTAACCTCAACTCCTGGGAAAGTTATGGAGAAGATTATACTGGGTGCTACGGAAAGGCATTTGAAGAACAATGCAATCATCAGGCACTGTCAACATGGGTTCCCAAAGGGAAAGTCCTGTTTAACCAATTTGGTATCCTTCTAGCATAGGTAACCTGCCTAGCGGGCAAAGGGAAGCCGGTGGATATAATTTTTCTGGATTTTATTAAGGGTTTTTGTACTGGCCCTCACAGCCTCCTTCTGCACTATTGTCCAGCTGTGGGAGGAGCAGGTTCACAGTGCGCTGGGTGAAGAACTTGCAGCCATTGTTCATGTGTATCTGCCCCTCAGCCCCAGCCCCCAAGGTCTGTCCTTGTCCCCCGTAAGGCTCCATGCTGCTTTCTGTGTCGGGCCATGTCCCTTAGTCCTGCAAGGACCCATCTGTCCTGGCTACCCCACCAAAGGGCTGCTTCCCCTGTGCCGTGGTTTAACCCCAGCTGACAGGTAAGCACCAGGCAGCCTCTCGCTCCCCTCCCACTCAGTGGAATGTGATGGAAAATGGAACAAAAAAAGTAAAACTGTGGGGTTGAGATAAAGACAGTTTAATAGGACAGCAAAGGAAGATAAAATAATCATAATAACAATAATAGAAGAATATACAAAATGAAATAGGCACAATGCAATTGTTCACCACTTGGTAATTGATGCTCAGCTCATCCCTGAGCAGCAGTTCCTCTGGCCAACTTTTCCTAAAATATGGACTGAGCATGACATTGCATGGTATGGAATATCCCTTTGGCCAGTTTGGGTCAGCTGTCCTGGCTGTGCCCCTTCACACCTTCTTGTGCACATGGCATGGCTTGACAAGCTGAAAAGTCCTCGACTTTTGAGGTGATCACTGAGCCACTTTCCACTATCTACCAGCAATCTTGGCTAACTGGGGAGGTCCCAGTTGACTGGAAGTTGGCTAGCGTGACACCCATCTACAAGAAGGGCCGGAAGGATGATCCGGGGAACTACAGACCTGTCAGTCTGACCCCGATGCTGAGCAAGGTCATGGAGCAGATGATCTTGAGTAACATCACACAGCACTTACAAGATAATCATATGATCAGGCTCAGTCAACATGGGTTTATGAAAAGCAGGTCCTGTTTGACCAACATGATCTCCTTCTATGACAAGGTAACCGTAACCCAACTAGTAGATGAGGGAAAGGCTGTGGATGTTGTGTATTTAGACTTCAGTAAAGCCTTTGACACTGTATCCCACAGCATCTCCTGGAGAAGCAACAGTTGTTTTAATACAAGCCCTTGCTTTTTTTATCCAACCCTGAGAAAATGATGGAAATGTGCAGGATGAGAAGGGGAAACCCAGACCAAATGCACGTGGAGCTGTTGCCACACACTCATCCTCTGGGACAAATTCAGGACTCGGTAGCACATCCCTGCCACCACACGGATGTCTCAGACCAGGGAAAGCAAAATAAGCAGAACATTAATTCAACACCCAGCCAGGATGGGACCTGGCCCTGCTCTGAACCCCCTGGACCCTCTTATCACTCACTGACTTAGTCCTGGCTTTGTTAACGAGCAGTGAATACCACAATTAATCTTGGCAGATGGCAGAAAGCAATTTCAATCTGCAGCTTTGCAAGAGATGCCGCTTACCTGGAGGAACCGAGATCTCTCATGGGGCAGGAGCTGCTCGGCTGTCACGGGGGTGTCTGGGGTTCATCCAATCTGAGCTGCGCATTTCCCTGTTAAAAACGAAACAAAAACATCACTCTGCGTCCCAACCTATCACTTGTTTTCTTCTGAGCTGCCTCTGCTCAAAAATAAAAGTCAGTGAGTGATCAAAAGGGTTTTGGCAATGCTTTTGCTCTGGAAATGTTTTTCTGGCAACACCCAGTGCAGCTGCTTATCGTATCACAGCCTCCTCCCGCGGCTGCCCCAGCCTGGGGAGGGACGGAGAGCGGACTGGGCAGGGGAAGCAAAGCCCAGCACCTGCTGTCCGCCATTCACCAGTTAAGCAATCGAGGCAACTGTCGAGGGCTTAGATTGCGGGGTGACAATAAAACCGTGGCACATGTATTGTTAACGTGCTCTCTCCCCTCCTTCCCCTTTTTTCCCCTCCCTCTCCCTTCCCACTCAGGACAGGCAATCAGGAAGGAAAGAAGGACAGAGAGAAGAGAGTTGGAAAAATTAAAGATGTTTTACTAATGCTACTAATAAGAATAGAGAAAATAATACAAAATATACAAAACCAATCTTGAAAGTCTCAGCAAATGCAGAGCCAGCACCCAAAGTCCTGGATTAGACTCTGCAGCCAACCGGAGCTGGATTCAGTCTCTCACTGGCCTCAGTTCGCAGGGACAACTAGCAAAGTCCTCTCCTAATGTCGGCCATGAGCAGAAGGGGGGAAAAAAGGGAAAAAGGGACGAGATCCTCGTGATCTCCCACTTTTATGTGAAGTATTCACGTGAATGGAATGTTATACACAGTTGGTCAGTCTCTCGGTCATCAGTTTCTCGTTGCCCCTCTCGCGAGATGTCCATCTGTGCTTATCAATAAGTTTGCATTCCATTGCTATGTTTACCAAAACATGTGTCTGGTTCTGCAGGAAAATGCAGCTAGTATGAAGGCTTTAGCTGACAGGTAAATTCACTAAAAAAGAAACTTGTTTTTAGCAAAACCAAGACAGCAACACATGCCATGCAAACATCACCCTGAACCCCACGGGCAGCCTGACAAATCTGGGCGGGCAGCAGCTCAAAGGAGCTGGGCACCTTCCCTCGTCAGTGTATGGGGCCTGGACACCCAGAGCATGGCCCGTGCTCTGGGGCTGGTGTCCCCAGGTGACATCCCACCGGGCTGGAGGTGCACATGGTGCTGCTGACCCAGGAGGGTTCTGAGCACCCAGCAGTGCTGCAGGCTCTTATCACCCACCCACAGCTGGACCAAGCGGGGAGATGTGGCAGATCCTGTGATGCAAACAGACCAGGGGCACTGCAGGAACATTGGGAGGGAGTTCTAAAAATCAAGTGTCAGATGAGGTCATGAACTCACGGTAGCTTCAGGGTATGCGAGGAAGCACCAGGAGAAAGGGAGCTGGCAGCTCCCACAGTGTGGTACCCCAGGGAGGAGAGGGTGCTGCACTCCAGCTCTGCTCTCCAGACCATCCAGCCCCTCTGGGCTTTGATCTGTTCCCTCAAACCAGCTGGAAATGCTGTGCAAGCCCAGTCCAGCCAGGAGCCGATGAGCTGAGGGCAGTGGGGAGCACACAGGAGACCTCCACACCATCCAAAACCTCCTTTCCTGGAGTCAGCTCACAAGTTAGTGCTGGCTGTTTGAAAAGTGCCTGAGCACTGTGACTCTGCCATCATTGCTTCTGCTTTTCATCATCTTCAGGCAGCCTCTGAGTTGTGCAATTTCCACTTTCAGCAGGGAATCCCACCTCCTGTCCTGTGGATTTCAGCAAACACAGTGGTATCGTGGATGGAGAGAGAAGAGCGGGAGACCTTGGCCAATAAGGTGAAGAAGATGAGTGCAAGAGGTGAGTTTCAGAAGGGAAGAGGTGCTGGAACTGTCCTCTGTTGAGGAGCCATATGCATTCTGCTTCTGCTGTAGAACAGCTATTTAAGGTCCTAACACCTGGGGCTTGTCCCAGCCTGGGCTTGTGATGGGGTTGAGACTTGGTGGCTGTGAGTCCCCAGCTGAACTGCTTGTGCTTATCTGTGGACCCACCACCAACACCTATGACCCATTCTTGACTCCCACCACTGTCCACAGAAAGAAACAGGAATTTGGGGTCACAGGTCTTGGGTAACATCCATTGGAATCCACACTTGTTTGTGCCCAGATGTACCTGTTTTAGTCATGCAGCACTAGAGCCACCCAAGCTCAGGTCCAGGTGTCTGCAGAGCAGACGTGCACCCACCCACTCAGGAGAATCCTCCTCCTGGACCCCAGGGGTCTCCTTGGCCAGGGATTGCATGGCAGCTCCTGGATGAGGAGTAGCAGCAGGATCAGGGCAGCACTGAGGCTGGAGCCATCCAGGACAAGAGAGCTTCCCACCTCTGGGCAGGGGAGAGGAAATCAGAGAATCAAAGAACAGTTTGGGTTGGGAGGGACCTTCCCAGCTGCTCAGTGCCACCCCTGCCATGAGCAGGGACATCTTCACCAGCTCAGGTTGCTCAGAGCCCCGTCCAGCCTGGTCTGGGATGTCTCCAGGGATGGTTCATCCACCACCTCTCTGGCCAACCTGTGTCAGACTCTCACCACCCTCAGGGCCAACAATTTCTTCCGCATTTCTAGCCCAAATCTCCCCTCCTTTAGTTAAAACTATCACCCCTTGTCCTGTCACAATAGGTCCTATCTGTTCTCATCTATCTCCAAATGAGGAAGAGGATATTGAAATGATGGTGTCTGAGGGTCATACATAGAAACATGCAACCATGTGGCCCGTGGCCTGAGGAGCACGGTGCACCTTCTCCAGTGCAGAAAGCACAATCTGTATCTTCACCTTTCCACCCACCTTCTTCAGGCACACGAATGTCAAACAAGCGTCTGTTCAGAGCCCTGGCATCAGGGGCCACCCCCATACTGATGAGATGCGTTTCTCCATGCAAAATTGTGGTTTCTCCAGCTTCATTTCAGCCCACATAGAACATTCTCAGTCTGCCTCAGCCTACTCAGAGTTGTAAGGGGGGAACCACTGCCCAGTGTTGGGTGTCTCCAGGTCAAAGGTGAGCTCGTCACCTGGGCTTGTGCTGGGGACACTCACAGCCATGGACAGACCCACTGACATACGTGCCTTCATTGTCTCCTGTAGCGTGCGGTGAACCGTTTTCTCAAAAGTCCCTGACACTTCTCACAGGCTAAAAGGAGGTGGAGGCAACACCTTGGACACAGACATTTGGTGCAGACACACAGACAAAAAACACTGAAGTAACTTTATTCTGTACATTCAGAAAGAGATCCCTGCTGCGGGAGTGTGTTCAGTGGGAGTGTGTTCAACTGGTAGAGAGCGGGGATGAAAGGCGACAGTCAGGAGTTGCAACTGGGGAACTCTGTTCAAACACAAAGGGATAATTCTTCCCCTTGAGAGAAGTGCAGCACCAGCCAGAGGTCCAGAGACATAACGAGATCTCCACCCTTGGACATCCTACACAACTCAGCTGAACGAGGTTCAAAGACACCTCAGGCACTTGAGGGTAGCCCTGCTGGGAGCAGGTGGCTGCAACAGAAACCTCCACCACTTCCTTCCAACATAAACCCTGCTGTGAGTGGGAACGGCCGAGGTCCCCTAGAAAACCTTGTCTTGCTCCCTCCCCTTCATCAAGGACACATTTTGAGCCGTGTCCCAGAACCCAGCCAGAACCAAGGGTAGACTGGTTTCCCCTCAAATGATGTCTCTTTAAACGTGAAGATGAGAATCTTCTTGTCAATACTGAAAAATGACACCCGCCTCTCTTCATAATCCAGAGACACCCGGATCCGCTTGGGAGTCTGGATTTCTCCAAGGAAAGTGTTCTCAGGGCACGTGAGAGCTTGAAAGCACCCTGCCCACAGCCCCACTGCCCAGAAACCCTTCTCTGGATTAAACACAATCTCACCCTTCTTATCCACATCTTCTCTACACACCCCCACAGTCCATCCTCCTCTGTTGTCCACCTCCACCTCCCAGTAGCATCTCCCTGAGGTGAAGCCTTCACGACCCATCACACAGCGCCATAAGTCAAATCTCTTGGGGTGTTCAGGGACGTCCTGTGGCTTCTCTTCTCGTCTCACACTTTTGCAGCCATCAGACAGAACAAGGCAGCTCTGGGCTGTGTCTGAATCCAGAACCACCTTCACTGCAGGAGAGATGGAGTCAACACATCAGGGCAGAGCTCACCCCAGGAAAGAGTTTTGCTGGGGATGCACAAGGAAGAGAAAGAGTGCAAGCGATAGCTGGCAGACTGTGGCACGGGAAGCTGCACAAGGTGACAATGTTAGTGCAAGGAGCAGGAAACCATAGAATCATTCCAGTTGGAGGAGACTCTCAAGTTCATTGAGTCCAAACATAACCTAACTCTAGGACTAACCCTTGTCTCTGAGAACCTCGTCTAAACATGTTTAATAGACCTCTAGGGACGGTGACTCCAGCACTGCCCTGGGCAGCCTGTTCCAATGCCCCACAGCCCTTTGGGGAAGAAGAAATTGTTCCCCACATCCAACCTCAACCTCCCCTGGTGCAACTTGAGGCCGTTTCCTCTGCTCCTGGCGCTTGTTCCTGGGGAGCAGAGCCCGACCCCCCTGGCTCCAAGCTCCTTTCAGGCAGTTCAGAGATCAGAAGGTCTCCCCTCAGCTCCTGTTCTCCAGCTGAACCCCCAGCTCCCTCAGCCGCTCCCATCACACTTGTGCTCCAGCTCCTTCCCCAGCTTTGTCTCCCTCCTCTGCACTCTATTGAGTACCTCAAGGTCTTTCCTATAGTGAAGGGCCCAAAACTGAACACAGGATTCAAGGTTTGGCATCACCAGCATCGAGTATAGCGGAAGGGTCACTGCCCTGGTCCTGTTGGCCACACTAGTACTGATACAAGCCAGTATTCTGGTGGCCTTCTTGGCCACCTGGGCACACTGCTGGTTCATATTCAGCCAGATGTTGATCAACACTCCCAGATCCTTTTCCAACAGAAAATGAAGCAGAGAGTTGACATTGAGCAGAGAGGGAAGAGGAGACCAGCAGACCTCCAGACTGAAAAAGCCCCGATGTTTAAACTGTGACCAGCGCTGCACGCTGAGGACCAGGACTCTTCAGATGGACCTGAAACTGGGACATACACCAAATAAATGAGGCCTCTGAGTGTTACACACCCTCCTGGACAGTGACGCCTGGAAGAAGCATCCCTGATCTCACCAGCATCGCTGTGGCAGAGGAACTACCAGGAAAGGAGACTAAAGCAGGGAAGATGACTCAGCACCCCAGCACTTTAATTACCTTCTTTGATAGGATCTTCATGTCTTCTCCATGCTTAAAAAAAAAAAAAAAAGTCACAGAGGTAAACTGATATATACAGGATTAGCTCAAAATAATGATAGGCCAGTACAGTTGCACATTTTGGAACTGTTGCTGTATTTTTGAAAGTAATTTCACAGGACATAGCTTCAAAACTTCAGTGCGTAGCAACATGAAAGGACTCCCTTCATTTCTCACAAATATGATCATACTGCCTGTCCTGTTTGATATTTGCTAATTTTCCTTTCCCAGAAGGAAAACCAAAATCAGGGGAGAGGTGCAAAACCCAGGTGAGGAAATGTCCCAGTGGAAAAGTCTCCCACGTAGGAAGGAGAATGGTACTCACCAAGTTCTTCAGCTTGCTTCTCTGAAAAAGAAGATAAATCAGCTCAAGTGGGTTGTGGGATATTGATTGGGATAGAACCTCACCCGTAACCACCCTCAGGGGCAGGAGGGGGTTCTGCAAATGCTTGGCAATGCAAAACCCTCTCCCACCACCAGCCTGGAGCTCTGCAGGTGCTGGTGCAGGTTGAGCTGCTCAGATCTGGGGCAGGAAAGGTCTCTGGGAGGTCCCTCACCTACAAGGGGACCCGTTACCCAGCGTCTCCACCAAATCCCGGTGCCAGCAGTGAGGATGCACAGGGCACTCGCCCTGCCCGTGCCACCGCGGCGCTCACCCATCGCCAGCCCCACACACCATCCTCAACCACCGTTAACTGTCTGACTCAAATTCACTCTCTCCTTTCCCTGCCAACCACTTTTTGGTTCACTTTGCACTTTAACAGTGAAAAGGAAAAACAAAAACCCACCACCCTCTACAGACTCTGTGAAAAATCCCTTGTAAGGAATAGGAGACTCTCCGGTTTCTGCATCACGGTCCCCTGAGTAACAAAGAGAAACACAAGTTACTCTTTGCAATCCCCCTCCCCAGGATCCCACCACACAGGGAGCAGAGGCTGTGATAAAGGGGGCAGATGTGCTGATTTACACTCTGGTGTCAAGGATGCTCGTGATTCCTGAGGGAGCTGGGCCTGTATTTATTTCACCCATCAACCTGTATTGGTACCAATTTAGCAAGAGCTCACTTTTAATAGCCAAAGATCTTTCTTGGCAATTCTATGAGCTGCAAGCAAACAAATATGCTCTCTTCATTTTTTTTTTAATTTCTTGCTAAGCAAACAATCTACATTCTTAGAATAGAATTCTCAACAGCCTACATTTCTGTAATCCTCTCTAAAATAAAAAACTCAATACGTTTTCCATATTATTGCACTATGCAAAATAAATGAGCGTGTTAAAAAACATTGACAGGCACTCAGAGAAAAACCTTAATGACTTCTTGGAGTAAATTTTCACATGATTAGTGTGTCAGGGAGGGAGAAGTACAGTCTCTGCCCAAAGAAAAGCATTTGGACAGAAAGAGAGGATGAATAACAAAGTCTGAAAGATTTCACAGAGGATTTCACTGTGAAGACAGGGAGCGGGACTTACGCAGTGCTGCGTCTCGCCTCGCTGAGAAACAAAACCAGAACAGAGCATCACCACCAAAGCCCGTTCCTTTTTCACCGATACACTTGTTGGGGTGGGGAGGAGGCTGAAATGGCTCCTGGTGGAAAAGCTGCAGCCCAGGAGCTCCCCAAGGTCTTTCTGCTCACGACTTCTGGAGCTCTTGGCCACCCTCCCCGGAGCCACCTCGGGCAGAGTCCAGCCAGGGCTGCAGCTCCAGGGCAGCGGGGAAGGGGCAGGTTTGCATGGACCAGGGAGGAGCACGGGGTTGCACTTCTCCTTCAGGGCTATGGAACCATCCTGCCCCGGGGTTTTGGGAGAGGTTTTGTTAATGCTGAGACACAGCTGAAGCCCTTGCCAAATGAAATGTGCTTCCCCAAAGTTTCTACCAGCTTTGGGAAGAATCTTGAGAGCCCTTTGAAAAGCAAAATTCACTGTTGGTACAACAGCTGTTCATGCTTTCTTTGGTTCGGCAATGATTTTCGATAAAATTACACCACCATTGCTTAATTTCATACACTGTCTTAACAATTTTCAATAGCCATTAACCAAACAATTTCCTTCCCCCACATTCACATGAATTCTCCCATTTGAGGGAATTCTTCAGTGTGCCTAGGAAATAAAAGGTAAAGCTTACCTATTTGTTCCTCACGCTTTCCCGTGAAGGAAAGAAAGAAATGTAAATAATCAAGAACATCATCCCTTCCAAAGAGCCCTGGCCCAATGGCCCAGCTCCTTCTGCTAAGAAATAGAGGATTGCGGTGTCTTTTATTCCTCTGTATTATTTGTCCTTGAAAAGGAGACGAGCCCTGCCAAGCCCCCAAAAAGTGCAAGACTTTCGTGTTTCTTTTGCAGGGTCTGGCAATTCATTGCTCCATTTCTGTGAGCAGAACCCACCCTCAATGGAGGCAAAGTCCAGCTCATGCTGCTTTAATATCCACATCCTTCTTTGCTATCTTTTTCTTGAAAAACAGCCTTTATTTTCTTGCAAGAAAGCAAATCCCTGGGTCTTTAAGCCCCTGGCACCACACGTGTGTCCCAGACACCGAGACAGGACTCTGGGACCATTCTGACATTTCCCAAACCCACCCGTCCACCAAAACCAGAGGTGGCCAAACAGGACCAACCTTCCTCCCCAAACACCACACCAGGACCATACCTTTAATTTTGAATAGATAAACAGTGAAAATAAGGAGAGCAACCACAACAACTGAGACAATGGCCAGAACAATTGTCGAAGGATGGGTATTACCAAAAAAGGGATCTGAAAAATAAAATCCACAAAGGGGTTTGGTCAGTGCACAAGCAGCAATGGGAAATAGCTCATTTCTGTGTTATACAAGCGCATCCCAGGTCTGAATCTCATCAAGGGTGAGCATCACCTCCTGACTGTACTCCACAAAGGGACAAAATATCAGATTAAAAAAAGACCTCTATTTGGACAATTTCACACTTGTCTGTGATTGATGATGTTTTGTCTGCATACATTGTGGGGGATTTTTTGAAAGCAAAAATGGACTTCTAGACAAATTATATGTAGTTAAATCATGCTTTCTAGTCCTATGAGAAATAGAAAGCTGCAGGGTGCAGAAAACACTGGATGCACTGAACATGCAGCCTGACAAATGCACCCAAGATTTTCTGCCACTGTCACGTCCCCAGTGCAGCCCCATGGGCAGCGATAATGGGGCGACACCCCCATCCCCCCCTCACCTGAGATGTAAAATGCTGATCCCCGTTCTTGGCCATCCAGGACGTGTTGGACCCAGCAAGAGACGTTCTGCTTCGTGCCCCTGGTGAGGATGATGCTGCTTTCCACCGCAAAGAGGCTGCTCTGGTCCTGGGTGACGCTTTCCGAGAGGGACGGGAGATGCTGCCCGTGGGGATCTCGCCACAGCACCTGGGGCCGCGGGTACCAGCCGGCCGAGCGACAGGACACCCGGATCCCCCCGTCCTGGTACCGCTCCAGCGCAACAAGTGGGACAGAGCCGCTGGCTGCGGGGACACAGACACCCCAGTGATCCCATGGGAACGGGGTGGCCTGGCTGTCCCTCTACCTGACAAGGGATGGACTTGGACACAGACAAGTCCTGGGGTTTGGTTTAAGACAAGTGTGACCTGGGGTCAGGACATTTAATTCCAACAGGGCATGAAGTTGCTGGAGAGGGACCAGAGGAACCACAGGAATGATTTGAGGCTGGAAGAGCTCTGTTAGGGGACAGGCTGAGAGAGTTGGGGTGTTCAGCTGGAGAAGAGAAGCTCCAGGGAGACAATAGTGCGGCCTTTCTATGCATAAAAGGGCTGATAAGAAATCTGAGGACAGACCTTTGAGCGAGGCCTGTGGCAAGAGCACAAGAGGTGATAGATTTAAACTAAAGGAGGGAGATTCAGGCTGGACATGAGGAAGAAATTGTTGACCCTGAGGATGGTGAGAGCCTGGCCCAGGTTGGCCAGAGAGGTGGTGGATGAACCATCCCTGGAGACATCCCAGGCCAGGCTGGACGGGGCTCTGAGCAACCTGAGCTGGTGAAGATGTCCCTGTCATGGCAGGGGAGGCACTGGGGGATCTATGGAGGTCCCTTCCAACTTAAAACTTTCTATGATTCTATGATTCTTGCAGTGTTTTTCACATCATAACTCCAAGATGTGCTCTGAAGGCTGCTACTGCATCAAAATAATCTGCAGTCCTGGATACTAAAATATAAAAGCAGAAACCATGACATTCTTACTATATTACTCTATGCCATTTTTTTTTTCTTACACCCATTTATATGAGGAAAACAATGTCAAGAACACCTCTGAAGTGGGTAGTGTATCTTACAAGTTCTTGACAATCACTTGCAAAGCAATTTTACTTCAATTAGACATTCTTTGTATATTGAACTATGGGACTTAATTAAACCCTATTTCTTAAAGCACCCACCTGAAATTGCTGCTGGGGAAGACAGGGAAGAAGAGCGCTGGCTATGAGCAAGTAACTTGGAGACAACAGGAACATGGACTACAAACCTGTCACCTGCAGCTCCACCACAGCCTGGTCATAGTCTGAGCCATTGACAACAAGGCAGGTGTAATTCCCTCTGTCAGACAGCTGGACGTGAAATATTTTCAAGTTCACGCTGCCCTTGGCGAGTCCGTCCTTCCACAGCTCTGTGCGCCCTACGTATTCCAGCATCTGATTCCCGTTCTGGTCCCGGCCCCCCTTGTAGAGATGCACAAAGGGCAAGAGCTGCTCCCGAAACCAGGTCACCTCCATGTCTTGCGTGCTCTGCGCGGGGGAGAAGCGGCAGGGCAGCACCGCGTCCTCGCCCATGGCCACGATGACGGGGCCGGGGGGTCCCATCACTTTGAGCTGAGCTGGGAGAAAACCCCAAAGGAAGAAGAAATAACCATGAGTTTGCTGTGGTGACCGAGGTCAGAAAACCAGCGGCTGCTGCTCCAGATGATCCGTGTGCTGTGTGCCGTGTCATTGCATTGGAGCATCACCGTGCTGGGGGGGTGAGCCACTGGGGTGCTGGGAGAGGGATCCCAGCTCTGCAGCACATGATTCCCTGTCCTGCGCTGCCACCAATGTTCTTCAGATCCCTAAAAGACAATTTGTTCTCAAGGGGGCAAGTGCTGCCTGTGCTGCTCATAATGGGGAGAAAGCAGGATGAAGAAGGAAAGAAGTGACTGGAAGGTGTCCAGCACAGAGCCATGAATATGATGAAGGGAGTGGAGCATCTCCCGTGTGAGGAAAGGCTGAGGGAGCTGGGGCTCTTGAGCTTGGAGAAGAGGAGGCTGAGGGGGGACTCATTCCTGGGGATCAATATGGAAAGGGGGAGTGTCAGGAGGATGGAGCCAGGCTCTTCTGGGTGACACCCAGTGACAGGACAAGGGGCAATGGGTGCAAACTGGAACACAGGAGGTTCTGCTTAAATTTGAGAAGAAACTTGTTGGGGGTGAGGGTGTCAGAGCCTGGCCCAGGCTGCCCAGGGAGGTTGTGGAGTCTCCTTCTCTGCAGACATTCAAACCCGCCTGGACCCCTTCCTGTGGAACCTCAGCTGGGTGTTCCTGCTCCATGGGGGGATTGCACTGGATGAGCTTTCCAGGGCCCTTCCAACCCTGACATTCTGGGATTCAGAGATTCTGTGGGTTTGGATGAGTGGTTGGAGAAAGCAGACAACTTGGGTACAAAAAACCCTCAAATATCATCAGTTATTTGCATCTATTACAACAGAAAATAAAAATGTCTCATGTACTCTAAACATCTTTGGAAATTTGAAAAGAAAAGTCTTATTAATAAATAGGCCACTCAACTCACATAAAAAGTGGTTTCTGGTTGAAGAAAAACAAAAAGAAAGACAAGTGTTGTGCGGCATCCTTTGCCACACTGGGAACATGCTGGGAACAGGGAAAGCGGGCGGGGAAATGGCACCAAATTACAATCAAGTCATTGGCACCATCTGATGTCCCCTGGAGCTCAGTGAGGATCCAGGGGGACCCTGGTGCTCTCAGACATGGGCAAGATTCATGGTCGAGACCCTGAGCCTGCGCTGTGCTCGGCCCTTCACGGGAGGAGCTGCATTGGGAGCCGGGAAGATACTGAGGCTGGAAGTAACACCCCAGGGATCAGCACAACCAGAGGGACGCCTACCTGAGTGCAGCTCGTGAACCTGGAAAACCAAACCATAAACTGTAAAAACCAGCAGAGAGAAGTGGTGGTGGAAACTGGAGAGCATCATCTTCACTGGAGCACAACCTGGAGACACGGAAAGAGAGGGAAGGGCTGAGAGGGGGGAGAAACAGGGGAAGAGAATAGAAAGAAGAATTCACTTTTAAAGGGGTTTATTACTGTTTGCAGCCCCTTTTTATAATAGCTCGGGAAGAGACCCGTATGCCAAAGGTTGAATTTGATTTTCTGTCATCAGCCTGACTTTGCTTGGTGCTTTACATACAAAGAATCCGACTGGTGTAAAAAGTTGCAGGAATTTCCCATGGGGAAACAAAGGACAAGCTGCAACATCTCCTCTAATTGCCTGACAAAGTGACAGTTGTTTTAATACAAGCCCTTGCTTTTTTTATCCAGCCCCAAGAAAGTGATGGAAATGTGCAGGATGAGAAGGGGAAACCCAGACCAAATGCACGTGGAGCTGTTGCCACACGCTCATCCTCTGGGACAAATTCAGGACTCGGTAGCACATCCCCTGCCACCACACGGATGTCTCAGACCAGGGAAAGCAAAATAAGTAGAACATTAATTCAATACCCAGCCAGGATGGGACCTGGCCCTGCTCTGAACCCCCTGGACCCTCTTATCACTCACTGACTCAGTTCCGGTTTTGTTAACGAGCAGTGAAAACCACAATGAATTTTGGCAGATGGCAGAAAGCAATTTCAATCTGCAGCTTTGCAAGAGATGCCGCTTACCTGGAGGAACCGAGATCTCTCATGGGGCAGGAGCTGCTCGGCTGTCACGGGGGTGTCCGGGGTTCACCCATCTGAGCTGCACATTTCACTGCCTGAAAACCAAACAAAAATGTCACTCTGCATCCCAGCCTATCACTTCTTTTCTTCTCAGCTGCCTCTGCTCAAAACTGAAAGTCAGTAAGTGATCAGAAGGTTTTTGGCAATGCTTTTGCTCTGGAAATGTTTATCGGGCAGCTCCCAGAGGCAGCCGGTGCAGCTGCTTATCGTATCACAGCCTCCTCCTGCGGCTGCCCCAGCCTGGGGAGGGACGGAGAGCGGACTGGGCAGGGGAAGCAAAGCCGGACATCTTCCCTCGTCACCGTATGGGGCCTGGACACCCAGAGCATGGCCCGTGCTCTGGGGCTGGTGTCCCCAGGTGACATCCCACCGGGCTGGAGGTGCACATGGTGCTGCTGACCCAGGAGGGTTCTGAGCACCCAGCAGTGCTGCAGGCTCTTATCACCCACCCACAGCTGGACGAAGCGGGGAGATGTGGCAGATCCCGTGATGCAAACAGACCAGGGGCACTGCAGGAACATTGGGAGGGAGTTCCAAAAATCAAGTGTAGGATGACATCATGATCTCATGGTAGCTTCAGGATGTAGGATGGAGTCGCCAGGACAAAGGGAGCTGGAAGCTCCCACAGTGTGGTACCCCAGGGAGGAGAGGGTGCTGCACTCCAGCTCTGCTCTCCAGACCATCCAGCCCCTCTGGGCTTTCATCTGCTCCCTCAAACCAGCTGGAAATGCTGTGCAAGCCCAGTCCAGCCAGGAGCCGATGAGCTGAGGGCAGTGGGGAGCACACAGGAGACCTCCACACCATCCAAAACCTCCTTTCCTGGAGTCAGCTCACAAGTTAGTGCTGGCTGTTTGAAAAGTGCCTGAGCACTGTGACTCTACCATCATTGCTTCTGCTTTTTATCATCTTCAGGCAGCCTCTGAGTTGTGCAATTTCCACTTTCAGCAGGGAATCCCACCTCCCGTCCTGTGGATTTCAGCAAACACAGTGGTATCCTGGATGGAGAGAGAAGAGCGGGAGACCTTGGCCAATGAGGTGGAGGAGATCAGTGCAAGAGGTGAGTGGAAATGTCCTCTGTTGAGGAGCCATATGCATTCTGCTTCTGCTGTAGAACAGCTATTTAAGGTCCTAACACCTGGGGCTTGTCCCAGCCTGGGCTTGTGATGGGGTTGAGACTTGGTGGCTGTGAGTCCCCAGCTGAACTGCTTGTGCTTATCTGTGGACCCACCACCAACACCTATGACCCATTCTTGGCTCCCACCACTGTCCACAGAAAGAAACAGGAATTTGGGGTCACAGGTCTTGGGTAACATCCATTGCAGTCTGCACGTGTTTGTGCCCAGATGTACCTGTTTTAGTCATGCAGCACTAGAGCCACCCAAGCTCAGGTCCAGGTGTCTGCAGAGCAGACGTGCACCCACCCACTCAGGTGAATCCTCCTCCAGGACACCGGGGTCGCCTTGGCCAGGGATCAGATGGCAGCTCCTGAATAAGGAACAGGGGCAGGATCAGGGCAGCACTGAGGCTGGAGCCATCCAGGACAAGAGAGCTTCCCACCTCTGGGCAGGGGAGAGGAAATCATAGAATCAAAGAACAGTTTGGGTTGAAGGGACCTCCACAGCTCCCCCAGTGCCACCCCTGCCATGAGCAGGGACATCTTCAGCAGCTCAGGTTGCTCAGAGCCCCGTCCAGCCTGGCCTGGGATGTCTCCAGGAATGGTTCATCCACCACCTCTCTGGCCAACCTGGGCCAGGCTCTCACCACCCTCAGGGCAACAATTTCTTCGTCATGTCCAGCCTGAATCTCCCCATCTCAAATTTAAAAACATCACTCCTTGTCCCACCACAACAGGCCCTGCTCAAACATCTGTCCCCATCTTTCTTATCGGCCCCTTTTAAGTCTGGAAAGGCCGCACTAAGGTCTCCCCGGAGCTTCTCTTCTCCAGCTGAACACCCCAGCTCTCTCAGCCTGTCCTCCCAGCAGAGCTGTTCCAGCCTCGGATCATTCCTGGGGCTCCTCTGGCCCCTCTCCAGCAGCTCCATGTGTGTCCTGTGCTGAGGACCCAGAGCTGGACCAGCACTGCAGGGGGGTCTCACCAGAGCAGAGCAGAGGGGCAGGATCCCCCCAAACCTGCTGCCCACGGGGTGGGGATGCAGCCCAAATTGCCCTGTCCCTTCTCCTGCTGTGATGTATTCAGCCCCGACTGTCCCCTGGGGCTGCCCATCCTGATCAGCTTCCCTTCCTCTGTCCCCAGCTGATGTGACCCTGGACCCAGACACCGCCAACCCCTTCCTCATCCTGGCTTGTGACCAGCGCGGCGTGGGACGTGGGGACAAGTGGATCTTGCTGCCTGACAACCCCGAGCGTTTCGACACAGAGCCGTGTGTGCTGGGCAGCCCCGGCTTCACTGCAGGGAGGCACCACTGGGAGGTGGAGGTGGCCAGTGGAGGGGACTGGTGGGCTGTGGGGGTGGCCCAGGAGTCTGTTAGGAGGAAGGGAGTCCTCAGTTTTACCCCCCAGGAGGGGATCTGGGCTGTGGGGCAGTGGTTTGCACAATACCATGCTTTCACTGACCCTGACTGGACACCCCTGCACCTTGCCTGCCTGCCCAGGGCCATCCAGGTCTGCCTGGACCTTACACACAGGCAGGTGACATTTGCTGATGTTGAAAATGAAGCCCCAATCTTTGCCTTCTGCCTGGCTTCATGTCCCGGGGAGAGGCTACGGCCATGGCTCTGGGTGGGGACGGACTCGTGGCTCAAGCTGTGCCCCTGACATGGAATGACATGGGGTGGGAGGGGCACTGGAAAGGCAAACACCATCTTCTTGGGTCCTGGTGCAGAGAACTGAGAGTCCTGTATCATGATGGCTTCTCCTCACGTGGTTCTTCTGGCCATTAAGTGGGAGGACCGGCAGGTCTTGGAGATGGACACCACCCAAGAGCCTCCTTCATCCCCGGCCCCCACAGCAAGGGCTGCAGAGACAATGGGTAGCACAGAAATTTGGCACCTGGAGGAGCTTGGTGCCAGGTGGCCTCAGGGCAGAGAAGTGGCATCAGGTGCCAGGACACTGCAGAGTTGCTCTATAAAAATACAGCAAGTTCAAACTCCTTAAAAGATGCTGGAATAGTGTCTATGGCTTGTTTGTTGTTTTTTGTTTTGTTTTGTTTTCAATTAAGCTTAATGATTAGGTTAAAAACACCCAAACATAGCTGGAGCTCATGATAATGTTATCTTCTCCACACACACAGCCTCTCTTTGCCTTATTTCCAGTTCTCACCAGCATGCACATCAAGCACTTTTCTTACAGCAGAGCACTAGTAAAAGCCATAGGAACAGCCAGGGAAGGTAAGAAAAAGACTGAGAAGTGTCTGAAACCCATAGATGATCTCATAGATCATCTCATAAATGAGATGATTCCCACAGATTTGCCTTTGTCTGATGTCCCTCCATCAAGGTCTCCTCTTCCTCACATAGACTAGACTCACCCAGTTGGAAGGATCTACAGCGATCATCTAGTCCAGTTGACTGACCACTTCATGGTGAGCAAAGGTTAAAGTTTGTTCTTAAGGGCATTGTCCAAATACCTCTTAAACACTGACAGCCTTGGGACATCAACCACCTCTCGAGGAAGCCTGTACCAGTGCTCGAGCACCGTCTTGGTGAAGAAATGATTTCTAATGTCCAGTCTGAACCCTCTTGTGTGCAGCTTTGCCCCATTCCCAGGGTCCTGTCCAGGATCCAGGAGCAGAGCTCAGCGCCTCCCTCTCCACGTCCCCTCCTCAGGAAGCAGCTGAGCCATGAGGTCGCCCCTCAGCCTCCTTTGCTCCAACAGAAACAAACACAGAGCACTCAGCTGCTCCTCACAGGACATGGCTTCCAGCCGCAGATCTGCTCCAGAGAGCTGACATTTTGAGGAAATGACATTCAAAGGACAAGCTAGACCAGGAAAAGGCAAGGGGGCCCACACCCCCAGGGACCTTGCTTTGTCCTCTCCTGCTAATTCCCACTCTTCGGAGAAGAAAGGGTGAACATAGGTGAAGGGGAACCTTGTCTGGGTCCAGCCTAGATTTCTTCTTCTCCAGCCATGTTGCTGGTTGGAACCTCTTGGTGCAACTTCAGTTGTCACCTTTATGGTGGCAGCCAGGCAGAGGCAACAGCCTTGGTCTGTGTGATCTACTCCAGTAGCTGGACAGCGTTGCAGCACCGGGTCAGGAGCAGATCCTCTGCCCTGGCAGAAGGGGATGGGCTCACCAACCTCTCTGGCACTGTACGGGGACAGGTGACATCCTGTTGCATCTGGGATCTGCACAGCTGTGGGACCAGCAACCCAGGGGACCATCCAAGGAGACATTCCCTAAAGCAGGAGCAACTCATGCTCCTGGCAGAGCACAGAGGAGGGGAAAATCCCACTAGGAATGGACAAGGTTCCTTCTTCCCCATGAGGGCGGTGAGGCCCTGGCACAGGCTGCCTAGAGAAGCTGTGGATGCCCCATCCCTGGGAGTGTTCACGGTCAGGTTGGACAGGGCTTTGAGCAACCTGGTCTACTAGAAGATGTCCCTGCCCACGGCAGGGGTTGGCCTCGATGATTTTTAAGGTCCCTTCCAACCCAAACCATTCTGTAATTTTAAGAGGTCTCAAAATGGCTGCCCACATCTTGGTGCCAGCACATCCGCAGCTACTGGTGCCAAAGCCAACGTTGTGCCCATGCAGGAGGAGGGAGAGGTTACCCACGTCGGGGCTGCAGCTCTGAATTTCCACGAGCACAGCAGGATGGCGAGATCCCACAACTGCCACACGAAGGCAGCGGGCACACGTCTGGACAGAGATGGAGCCAGCGCGTTCAAAGCCCTTATCTGACAGCAAGGTCGTGTGGGATGGGATATATTTTCACATTTGTTTGACCAGCATATGAACTTCACTTCTTTAGTGGTTATTTATATAATTTTGGTTATTCATATTTTTAGCTTCTAACATGTGATGGCACAAATCCCATCAGTTCTCTAAATCAGCAAGTCTCAAGCCATAATTCCTACAGCCTATTCCTAAACTTCAGCAAATTCATGGTAGTAGTTCTTTGGCTGGGGAAGATCTAAACCGCTAAATTTTCTCTCCGAAAGTCTCATCACAACCAGAGAAACAAACTGAATAGTCAAACATTGAAGAATTAGTTGGCACACTCATTTGTTAAAAAGCAGTGATTACAATTCCACCCACAAAATTATTTGGAGATGTAAATCCTGGCAAAACCTCCCAAAAAGATGAACATCTACTTGTGTTTTCCTGAGCTAGCACAAGAATCAAATCAGGACAACCTCAGGGACCAGACATGGAGGCTGCCCAGGCTTCAGGCCCGAAGAGCATCACCCCGTGGCCAGGTTCCATCCTCCACACCCATCCGCCTGGTTCCTCAAGTGAAAATACCATCACTGATCACTCCAGTGTTGCTGCTACGCCCCTCAATCCCCCTCATGGCCTCTGTAAATTAAGTATGTCCCCAGAATTGGCCATTCTTCACCCAGAGCCCTCCTCTGGGCCTCTTCCACCATGGTTGGACCAAGGCTGGGGAAGCCCATGGATCTCCACTCCCAGCGAGGCAATTGCTGCTCTATGCAGGCAGGTGAGAGTTGAACAGCCTCAGAGGCTCACGGCAGAGGGTTTGTAGATGGAGCTGGCAGCAGATTTGTCAGCTATGGGAGTCCCCAAGGACTGGCCAGATGGAGACGCAGGAGGCGCCTCCTTGGGTCCTAGGACATAGTTTGAGCCTGGACCCCCGACCCACCCAGAACCAGGGCCGGATTCGCTGCCCTGCAAACATTGCTCGCAGGAAAGTGAAAATCACAGCCCCGCTGTCCACATTGACAAACATCACCTGCCCCTCCGCATGGTCCAGACAGACCCGCACCCTCTGGGGGTCTGTGCTGGGGAGGATGGGGGTGGGCGCTGGGGAAGTGAGAGCCTGGAACTTCTCCTTGTACCGCCCCACCGCCCAGATCCCCCCCGCCGGGCTCATGTCAATCGGTCCCTTCCTCTTCACGGACTGCAGGGCCACCCCCACAGCCCAGCGTGACCCACAGCAAACCTCCACCTCCCAGCACAGTCTCCCCGAGTCGAATTCCCCGCAGCCCAGCACGCACGGCCAGGGGTCAAAGCGCTCCGGGTTGTCCGGCCGGCTCTGCTGTGTGGTTCCCTGTGTCACACTTCTATGATCTGCTGACAAGATGAGCTGGGACTGAGCTGTGTCTGGATCCAGAGTCATGATCACTGCAAAACAGGACAGAGAGGGGAGAGATCAGCCCTGGGAAGAGTTTTCCCATGCTGGTCCTTGTTCGGTCCTGGTTGGGAGGAAAGCTTGTAATACTACTCTTGCAGAAGGTGTCCAGCTCAAAATGGGGAGCAGCTCTGTGACCTGAGCCAAGGCAAGTGAAGATTCATCATCCCCCAAAACACACATTGCACCCCTTACAGCCAAGGTTAGCTGGACGAGGCTCCCCAGCAGAACTCACCGTTTGTGTACAGTCCCTGGGATTCCTCCACTCCCTCCCCTGTGGCAGATGCCAAAGCACCTGAAAGAGAGACGGAGCCCAGAGATCACCTCCGACATCACCAACACGGGGAGGTGCTTTGTGGAGACCAGCGCCAGGGAGCTGGTGGGCAGAGATCATAGAAGAAACCCTTAAGATCGAGTCTAACCATAACCCTTCCCTCTACTGGACCCTTCCCTGCCCAGCACACACACTCCTTCCCGTGCCTGCCGGCTTCTCCAGATGAAGCAGGAATGAAGAAACCTAAAGTAGCAGGAGCAAAAAATAATTTGGGGAAACCTAGTAGAAGATGGACATTGACATACTGCAGCACATCTAGAGGGACACAATCACAGAATGGTTTGGGTTGAAAGGACCTTCAAAGTGCCCCTAGTCCAACCCCTGCCATGACAGGGACATCTTCACCAGCTCAGGTTGCTCAGAGCCCCGTCCAGCCTGGCCTGGGATGTCTCCAGGGATGGTTCAGCCACCACCTCTCTGGGTACCTGGGCCAGGCTCTCACCACCCTCAGGCCAACAATTCCTTCCTCATGTCCAGCCTGAATCTCCCTCCTTTATTTCAGAACCATCACTCCTTGTCCTATCGCAACAGGCCCTGCTCAAAAGACTGGCCCCATCTTTCTTATAGGCCCCTTTTAAGTATAGAAAGGCCACAATCAGGTCTGTCTGGAGCCTTCTCTTCTCCAGGGTCACCAAGATGGCTTGAGGAGCTCCAAGAACTTCATCTTCAGAGACATTCAGAATTCAACTGGAGAAAACACAGAACAATCCCACCCAGTTGTACCAGTTTTGAGCAGATGTCTGGACTAGATGACCTCCAGAGGTTCTTGTCAGCCTAAATTAACTCTGCACGATGCCAGGCTCTGCCTGACAGTCATCTCCATCACTTCACTGGGGATGAGCATGAGCTGAGAATCGTTCCAGCATATTGGGACATCTGGGACTTGGTTACATCCCTGACCCGCTTCCACCCACAGAGCAGGTCTCAAGCAGAAAGAGCTGTGGCAGCAAGTCAGGTGTTGCACAAAGGGTGTTGAAACAGGTTCACATGCACAGTGTCGGACTAGTGGGCTCCACAGCTGATGATGTGAATCAACACTAACATTGACTGTTCTTTGGAGGAAAAGTAGGAGAGGATCCCTTTGCTTTCATTTATCTGTGACATCCCTCCAATGCGTCCCCAGGGCAGGTCATGCTACACAAGTATATTCAGCTTTATCTCCCTTCTACAAGACATTGACTGCCCTCTTCTTCCCACCCCAGGATGCTCCTCTGTTCTCCTGCAAGATCCCTTCTTCGTACCTTGGGGTTTCCTTGCTGTCTCCCGTAGCGCAGAAGCCTTTTCTGAGCAGACCCCTGGCTCCTTCTTCACCCTGTGGCTCGTCCACTCCTTTTGCTGGAGTTTTGCCCTTTCACACCTGGAGTCGTAAAAGTCACAGCATTTCGATTCCTCCTTTAACTCAGTCTCCTGTTACAGACAGTTCCTAGAGGACACTTACCAGCTGAAACAATATCATCCAGAAAGGCCATTCTATATATATATATATATATATATTTTTAATCAATAAGAACAGAGACAGCAGGCCTCATTGCCTAGGTCACTACTCTGTCCTGATGCTTTAATTGCCAATTAAATTTCTATTATGAGTGGTGGTCCTGATGCCCCTGGTCACCCCATCCCTTCACAGCAATCTTGCATCACAACCAAGTGCAGAATCCCTGAGTAGAGGACACTCGGCTGTGGTCTCTACACTTGAGTGTCACCACACACTGGTCATGGAGAACCCAACCAGGCTTGGAATGAGAAACCTGGCAAATGAAACAAGCTCCTCAAACATTTCCCCAGAGATAGACTTCCCTGGTAGAGTTACACTGGTTCATCAGCTTCTGGAATATCTGAAACATGAACATCAATGGAGCATCCCTGGTATTTGAGGTCTGGGGCAGAAATCTTCACAACCCCAAAGCAGCCATGAAAAGTAAAGAAGAAAAAGCAGCACATACCTGCTCAAAACATCACCAGCATCCTAGATGGGAGAAAGAAAAAAGCAACTCAGTGCTACTTATCCTGCAAATGCATTCCTCACGTTCCCTTTACGCAGTGAATGGGCCCACCAGCAAGGTGAAATTAATAAGATAATCAAGGTAGGATTAACCCATGGGGTGTTTGTGATTTGCTGGTGCCTCACATGCTGTTTCCAGCAGACCTCACCTGCGGGAACTCGCGCCCCGACAGCTGACGCTCCCTCTCCTTGATCAGCCCATCCAGATGAATGATCTTCTTGGAGAATTTAGCAGCATTTTCTTTCAATCTTGTTTCAATCTGCTTCTCCAGCTCTCCCAGCCGAGCCAGCAGAAGGCACTCTTGTTGCTCCAGATACTGTCGCAGCTGCTTAAATTCAGGCACAATCTTCTGCCTCTCCGCCTTCACTTTTTCCTTTATAAGCAGAAAGAATCCTCTCAAGGGGGTGGGACCACGGAAAGGGACAGGCAGCGATTAAAAGCATCCACGGCTTTCACTTTCTGGTGTGGAGCATGGCTGTGATTCCCGGGGTGCTGGACACAATGATTCAATCTCCCAGTTCCAAAGGCCAAGAATCAACCTTTCCTCACCCACCCCAAGCCAACTGCTTCCCAGTAGCACCCAGTGCACCCACCAGATGGTCCTGGCAGATGCATCGCTCCTCCCTTTCCTGTGCCTCCAGCTCTCCTTTCTCTCTCCTGAGGCTCTCCAGCTGCAGCTGGACTTGCTCCTGGAAGCAGAGACACCCTTCAGGAGCTCCCCGTCACCCACCCATATGCTTCGTGCCCATGAAATAGTCTATTCCTGCATTGGACATAAGCACCCTCTGGCACAGAGTCGGTCTCTGGGCCTGCGGGTCCAGGACACTCATAGGGTGATGAGGGAACACACAGGGAAGGAGACTGGGGAAGACCTGAGGAGGAATAAGCAGAATGAGGTGAAAAAGGGACTGGTCATGGGTAAAACAGGGCTGGTCAGTGCGCTCGTCTGCCCCAGTCCTGCACCTGATCACCGCAGTTTGTCCTATTGTCTCATTAAACCCTTTCTGACCTGTTGTTTTTTCATGATCTCACTGTATCCGTGGCTGCGAAGGCTGCTGGGGGTCCAGCGCCAGGGACTGGGGTCAGAGCAGGGTGCAGGCACCCGGGGCTCCTGGAGTCAGCGGGGTCTTAAAGCCGGGGGCTCCTGAATGGCAGCCAGGGTGGGGGAGGGTGTGTGTCCCCAAAACCAGCTGTGGGGGGGCCATTGCGAGCGATGTGGGCGAGGAGCTCAGCACTGGCAGATGGAGCAGAACCACGACTCATGTATCTGGGTAGAACTTCTCTGGAGTCGGTTGCCCCATATCAAAATAATATCAAAGGCTGATTGTGATCACTGCGACCACCCCGGGCTGGCAGACAGCAACACGAGAAGTGACACTGGAGAGGCCACAAGGGCAGGAAATTATAATGTCATATTTGTAAACTGCACGACACAGTACTGAGGACAGACTCCCATTACCTTGTAAAAACTTGATAAATGTTATGGCAAGACACAAAGCAGGGAAACGGGAAACTGCAGCAACGGGAAGACATTGGTTAAAAAGCAACGGTCAAAAAAGCCCAGAGGGTGCAGTTATCGCGTTGACTCCTTGCAGAGCGTGGGTTTTTGCAAACCACAGACTGTAAAGCTTGCAGACAGGTACATAGAATCATGGAATCATTTTAGTTGGAAGAGACCCTCAAGATCATCCAGTCCACCTGTTCCCCCACCCCTGACACTGCCCCATGTCCCTGAGAACCTCATGTCCGTCTGTCCAGCCCTCCAGGGATGGTGACTCCAGCACTGCCCTGGGCAGCCTGTTCCAATGCCCCACAGCCCTTTGGGGAAGAAATTGTTCCCCACATCCAACCTCAACCTCCCCTGGCGCAACTTGAGGCTGTAAAACATCGCATTTGCAAAGAAAGGCCGAGCAAGCTGTGAGCAGCCCGGTGAGAAGGCAGCGCAGCAGCTCCGTTCCCCCCGTGTCCCGACACAGCCCCGGTACCGCGGCTGTGGGGTGGAGAAGGTGCCCGGAGCCCCGGCAGCCCCACCTGTCCCCGCCCGGGGCGGTGTCGCCGCAGCCGCTCCGCGATGTTGCCGAGCGGGCGGTTGGGCCGGAGCCCGCGGGCCGGGAGCGGCTCCCGGCACTGGGGGCAGGAGGGGGCGGCGGCCCCGGCCCAGCAGAGCGCGATGCAGCCGCGGCAGAAGTTGTGCCCGCAGTCCAGCATCACCGGATCGCAGAACAAATCCAGGCAAATGGAACAAATCGCCTCCTCCTCCAGCTCCTCGGCGGCCGCCATGGCCGGGCGGGGGGGCAGCTGGGATGTTTCGCTTTCGGTATCGGGAATGGAGCGGGCGGGGAAGAGCCCCGGGGAGCCTGGGAGCTCCCGCACGGCCGGAGCACGGGAACACAAACACCCCCCTCCTGCCCCCAGGTACATTAGAGGCGATCTGGTGGTCAGATCTGGTTGACTCGAACCCACGAGCCCTGGTGACCTCGGCAGGATTTTCCCGGTGTCGATTCAGCCTGGGGATGGAGGGATGGGGAGCAGCCCCATGGAGAAGGACTTGGGGGTGCTGGTGGGTGAGAGATCGGCCATGAGCCACCAGGTGCCCTTGCAGCCCAGAAGCCAATGGTGCCCTGGGCTGCATCCCCACCCCGTGGGCAGCAGGTTTGGGGGATCCTGCCCCTCTGCCCCGCTCTGTGAGATCCCCTTGCAGTGCTGGTCCAGCTCTGGGTCCTCAGCACAGGATACACATGGAGCTGCTGGAGAGGGGCCAGAGGAGCCCCAGGAATGATCCGAGGCTGGAACAGCTCTGCTGGGGACAGGCTGAGAGAGCTGGGGTGTTCAGCTGGAGAAGAGAAGCTCCGGGGAGACCTTAGTGCGGCCTTTCCGGGGCTGGTAAGAAAGATGGGAACAGACTTCCCTTCCCTTCCCTTCCCTTCCCCTTTTCTTTCCCCAAGAGGGTCCAGGGCAGAAATGCCCCAGAAATGAGCAGCCCTGGGCATTTCTATTCTCTCCCTGCAGGATACGGAGGCGGTGGGTGACACTGCAGCTGGAGGCTGTGCCCTCTTTCAGAGGTATTATTTTCCTCTCGCACCTGTTGTCCTTCTCCGTTTAAGACAAGAAACTGAGAAGTACACATGATTCTGAAATATAAAGATTATCTCTTAGTTTGATACTGGCTTGGATAAGATGGGAAACCTTCTTCCTCTCATTTGCCCTGGGCAAAATAATTGCAATTCCTCATTGCTGTGGTTCCTGGAATCTGAGAGTGGATCTCAGCTGCTGAAAACACGCATAGCATAGCTCAGTTTGTTCTTTCCATGCCATTCTAGCCAGGGGCTCTGCAGCTCCCATCTCTGGAGCAGGGCCGAGGAGGTGTCAGAGCTGTGCGAGGCTCCCCAGGTCCTGCGGGGTCCCCAAACCAGTTCTGAGACATGAGGGGCCCCTTTGGAGGCCAGAGCACCCCCCTCGTCTTGGGAAACACCCCCAGGAAACACTGAAACACCCACCTCAGCCGGGCGGAGGAAATCGCTTTCTGAACGGCAGCTGAGTCACTGGGGAGAGCGGAGCAAAGCCGGCTGTCTCAACACATCAGTGCCCGGGGTCTCCCAACTGGGATTTGGCGTTCTGGAAGATGATAAAAGGTATAATGGGTTCCTTTCTGCTGTGCCTCCCCCCCCACAATTATTTTAAAAAATCAACTCTTTTTACAGCTGGGCTGCATAATTGCAGCTTTTTGGTGAGAAATATGAATTTCATGTAGGATTGCACCATGAAGACTCACACGAGTTTCCGTTCAGGCTCTTGTGGTGCAGGAGGTGTCTCCGCACTCCGGTGTCACTGCAGGCAGGAAATCTCCAGGAGCGCTGCGGTGCTTGAACAGCGAGGCCAGACCCACGCGGCTCCTCCGAGGGACCCGTTTCAGGGGACACCCTGAGCCAGGGCCCCGTCCCGTACCCAGAGCCCACGTGGACACGTCACAGCTGCGGCCATGCAAAGGGCTGGTGGCCCGTGTGTCCTGGGTCGGTGGCTGGACATGAAGCCCATGGTCCCCTGTCACCACGGTGGGGCAGCACAGGGTGATGATCAGACCTACACGATCCTCCCTGTTCCCAGGAGAAGGCTGCAGCCCGTTCAATGTGCCTCTTTCTCTGGGCTGTTTTACACTGCTCTGGCTGCTGCTGCTTCTCCTCATCCTGCGCACATTGCTGGGTTGCAGCCTGTTTTATTTTAAAGGACTGGGAGAGCCTTCTCCCCAGGAACATGGTTCTCCCTCTCTTTTAAAGCTTTTCTTACAGTATAAACAAGCCCCAAACCCTCTTGATCTGCCAGCTTTCCCGGCTTGTCCAGCAAACATGGGGCTCGCCCAAGGTCTTGACCAAGGCTGAGGCCTTGTCCGGGCCTTGGAAACAGGCCCAAACGTTGTTTTTGCAATGTCTTGAGTGGCACTTTTAATACCCAGCTGAACAATTTCCAACCCCCTCTTTAAACGTGGCACAGTCTTTCTAACCAGGCTTTGCAATCTGGGTTTAAGGGCCACCCCACGGCCAGGCCTGGGACTGCGGGAGGAGTTGGGGCTCATCCCACCTTGGAAGAGGGAGCGATGGCTGCCTGGGTCCCTCCTCGAGGTGCCAGACACAGCCCTGGGCAGGGTCCAGCCCACAGCACCCTGTGCCCCATCCTGACGCTGCGTGTGGAGCAGCCTCCCCAGCCCAACCATCACCTACATCAAGCACTAACCTGTATCCTAAGAACCTCATCTATACATCTTTTAAACCCCTCCGGGGATGGTGACCGCACCACGGCCCCGGGCAGCCTGTTCCAGCGCTTCACAACCCTTTCCATGAAGAAATCGCTCCCAAGATCCAGTTCACCAGTGGTCACTCATGCAGCCCCACACCACCCAAAAGGGCTCCCAAACGTCACCTCCTCGCTTGGCCCAGCCCAGGGAGGTTTCTGTGTGTGGACAATGAAAACCTGCCCAGAAAGCTGCCCCAGCACCCCGGGGAGGCAGCACAAGGGACTCACTGTCAGGGGCAGCCTGGGCAACCCAGACCCTCCCCGCTCCTCCAGCAACAACACAACAGCCCGAAGTTCATTTCACTTTTATTTACATAATTGCACAGCCCGTTTCCCCCCATGACACTGGAATGTAGCAGGTCAGACACTGATTTCCCACATCCATGAGCTGAACATCTCCTCAGGAAGGAGGAGAGGACCCAAAGAGTCGCTATTGGGTTTTGCAGGGGTACATGCGACAACTCCAATTTATTGGCAACCACGATCAGGACGAGGAAGCTGAGAGCGAAGCCGCGGCCGCGCAGCAGCACAGGGCCGGGCCCCAGCCGCCCCAACCAGGGATTTCTGGCTTTCACAGTTGCATATTCGGATCAACGGTGGGTTTCTGAACTGAAACACTGGCTCTGTTAAGTCTGTACTAGGGGGATGTGGAGTGGGGGTGCAAATCCTGCGTCACCCAGCAGAACCAGACACGTCACAAAACTGAGCTGCTGGGAGGCAGCCAGGGCTGGGAAGGTTAAACTAAAGCCCCAAGTTTTTCTTCACTGGGAATGTCCTGGCGACACAGGGTTTGCTGGAGGAAGGGGACCCAGGACAAGGCACAGAGCAGGGGGGCAGCACCTGGGGAGCTCCCTGCACCCTGGGAAGGAGGATCCTGCTGCTGTGCAGGGACCACAAAGAGGTCTCTGCGCTACAAACCTCCAGGAGCAGCGGGGGCTGCGCCATCCCTGTGCGACGGGCAAAGGGAAGGTGCCCATGGGAACGTGGCAGAAGGGGAGAGCCAGGCAGGGCGGCCCATGGAGAGAGGGGAGCAGAGACGCACAGCCTGGCCATGGCAGGAAACACTCACCCCGTCATCAAACAAGACCCTCGCGCTCAGAACAGAGCAGCTCGGAGCAGCCTAGAGCTGGGCAGGGAGAGGCTGGGATATCACTGAGCTGCACAAGAACCCGGGACAGAGCAGGCACGGCTCCGGGTTGCGGCGAAGGATACAGGGAGAGACAGCACTGCTGCTCGTGCCAACACCGATCCCAGCGCCAGGGAACAGCAAACACGTAAGGAAAACCATCCCGCTCTGCAGCTGGAGAGAAAGCAGAACAGCACGTGGTGCTTTGAACTCAAGCAATGACAGGGCTCAATCTAGCAGGGCATCACACTGATGCAAAGGAGCAGAGGGACAGAGTGTGACCACCACTGCAAGGACATGGGCACCTTGGAGCCCGTCCCCTCTGCAGGGTGGGGGGAAGAGCCGAGCTGGGGCCGAGCAGCCGCGCACATGGAGCACCGCGCACACCTGGAGCACCAAGCACACCTGGAGTACTGCGCACACCTGGAGTACTGCGCACACCTGGAGCACCGCGCACACCTGGAGTACTGCACACACCTGGAGCACCAGGCACATGGAGCACCGCGCACACCCGGAGCACCGCGCACACCCGGAGCACCGCGCACACCTGGAGTACTGCGCACACCTGGAGCACCAAGCACACCTGGAATACTGCACACACCTGGAGCACCAGGCACATGGAGCACCGCGCACACCTGGAGCACCGCACACACCCGGAGCAATGTGCACATGGAGCACCACGCATGCCTGGAACACCACGCACACGGAGCACCGCGCACACATGGAGCACCGCGTATACCTGGAGCACTGCGCACATGGAGCACTGCGCACACCTGGAGCACTGTGCCCACAAAGCACCGCGCACACCTGGAGCACTGTACATACCTGGAGCACCACGCACACGAAGCACCGCGCATACCTGGAGCACCGCACACACCGAGCAGCGCACACATGGAGCACTGCACACACCTGGAGCACCGCGCACACCTGGAGAACCATGCACGGCAGCGCCAGCACCGCGTCCTCACCGCCCACACACCAGCATCATCTGGCGGGTCGGGAGGCAGTGGGGAAGCAAGGACTGAAGCCAAACTCAGGGAGAGATGCTCCGCTATGTGCTAAAGACTCTTGGCAGAGTGGGCACCCCAAAACAGGGGTGCGTTAGCTGGGAACACAGGTGGATGAAGGAGGAGGACAATGAACACTGGCCCCGCAGGAGAGGGACCCAGAGCCTGTTCTCTGGCAACCAGCGAATTTGGGGTGTTTTGCTAGAGGATACATAAGAGGCAGCGCTTGCGGGGACGAACCACATCACAGCAGCTATGGCTGCCACCGAGGAATGTGCAAATAAAGCGCGTGGAGACAGCGCAGAGCACCTGCGGAACACAGCCTGTCCCGTCCGGCATGTGCGTCACCGAGACCACGAGAGGCCCAGCCTCACCATGGGGAAAGGACGTGAGCAAACAGACTCCGGCTCTCACCTTTTGGGGTCAGGAAAGCTCTTTTCTGAATCTTTCAAAAGCAAAAGGCAATGGTGGGGTTAGGTAGTTGGAGCCATCACCTCCCACCCTCAGATCCTCCATCTACCTGTGCCAGACACACCAAGAGCTGAGTGCACCCGAGCCCTGGGGTTGAGCCAGGATCTGCAAGGAAAGTGTTCTGTGAGATCATGTCTGCACAGGAAAAGATCTTCTCAGTTTGAAACTTATTTGGAAATTCTCAAAATTACAGTACTTTACAATACAAAATGTCTCCATTCAGTATTATGTCATTTTACTCCTTCTGGGATTATAATAATTATTAAAAACACACAACTTTCTAGAAAGGACAGAAACACCACGAAAGAGACCAAAGGGTAACGGGAAAGGCTGCTGCAGTATTATCAAAACCAATTTAGTGCAAAGGAGAAGGAACAGTCAATGAAAAGTGTTCTTTGTATGCTCATTTGGAGAAAAGGCATAGATTTAACCTCTGAATGAGATCAGGCTGCCAGCTTCTATACTGAAGCTTAGAACATCAACACAAAAGGACTGGAACACAATATGCATGGCCATTAAAAAATAATATTATATAGAGATATATATATATATATAGAGGGAGATATTTTCCACATATGGTACTTAGTTATAGGAAAGCGTCCCTGCAGACTGGCACATTCTGCCATCGGGCTCTTTCAGGCCGTTCTGCACGGCAGACGTTGATTATCTGTCTGTTGGCCGCAGTATAAAGTACCTGCTGCCCGCAGGGTCCCGTGGGTGGGACGATGCTCCCGGTGCCTCCGCGGCCCCTGTGCAGGGACCCCGACCCCTCTGCTCCCGCCAGCCCCCCGGAGCTGCCCCCGGCTCACACGGTGGTTTCATCCGCCGTCTTCTTCATCAGCTTGGCGGAGAGCAGCGAGTGGGGCGCGGGGTGAGGGTTCCGCGAGGCGGGGATCATCAAGCGGACTTTTTGGTTGGTCCTTCGCCACTCCGAGTACAGCTGGCAGTGGTAGCGGAACGAAACCTGGCAGGAGATAACACGTGGGTCTGGTTACCGGACCCCAGCAGTGGTGCCATGGCCACCCCCCACCCTCCGAACCCACCAGCACCCCAAGGGAGGCAGCACCGACCCCGAACCAGCCCGGGGCACTCCACGTCCCAAGCTGTTGATGAGGAATCTATTAATTCCTGGTAAAGCTGGGCTGAGCGTGGCACAGGGCCTTGTAGCCTCATCTGGGTGTTCCTGCCCTGGCGGGGGGATTGCACTGGATGAGCATTCCAGGTCCCTTCCCATCCCTGACATTCTGGGATTCTGTGGTTCTGTGACACGGGTTGGACCCATTTTTTGTGACAACGCTGTGGCCTGGGAGGGTTGTCCACCCAGAGGGGACAGGAGAGCATGCAAAGGGGAGGGGACCCGAGCTGGCCCTGCAAGGCTGAGCTCTGAGCTGTGACTCCCCCCAGGGCTGGGCTCCTCGCCATGTCCTTGTGCAACCATTACCACTGCTACAGACTTTCTCACAGCTCCTGCTGATTCCTTAGCTCTGAAATTACACTTTTCTGGAATTTCTTGAGGAAGGAATTAAACCAGCACATACTTCCCTCCTATTTATTTTCCTAGAAATTGTGAGGAAGACAATGAAATATTAAGCCCAGCCAGCCAACCATCAAAACTAAGTTCCTGTACAGGAAGTACAGGAAACATTCGGCTGGCAAGCGGGAAGTACCAGACGTACATCAGACAAGGAAAGGCTGGTATTCCTATTACTTTTGGCTGGGTCTCAGCCATGTGCTACGAGAAATAGAGCTGGGCCACGGCATCGAGGTGATTTGGCTTATTGATCTGTGCACCCCCCTTTCTCCTTTTGCACAGGGACAACTGTGGGAATAAGGTTGTTGGCTGATAAGAAGCAAATACATCTCGCAGTCTCCAGAGAACAGGAGCTCATGGTGCAAAGCCTGAATAAAGCCGCAGCACCAACTCACCCCCTGGCACCCGAGTCTGTGCAAGGAATGTCCTAAAACCCCAGGGAACGCTGCTGCTCTGAGAAACTGGAGTATGAGATGGCAGAGATGGCTGTGGCGTTTCTGAACTGCCAGCTTTTGGGGGTCCCACTCTTTCTCCTCCAGCAACTGCTCTCCTTCCCTTTCCAGAACGTTGCTTCCCAGCAATCAGCGGGAAAAGGGTAAAGACAGGACATGAGCACACACAGGGATTTGAATAGAAAAGCCAAAATGAAAATCCAGACCAAGAAACCACCTAATAATATAGAATGTCCAGAGTTGGAAGCACCCACAGGATCATGGAGTCCAACTGCTGTCCCTGCACAGGACACCCCACAGGTCACCCCGTGTGTCTGAGGACGTTGTCCAGTCTCTTCTTGAACACTGTCAGGTTGGGCCGTGACCCCTCCCTGGGAGCCTGTTCAGTGTCCAGCACCTCTGGGGGAAGAACCTTTTCCTCATGGCCCACTGACCCTCCCTGGCACATCTGCTGCCGTTCCCTGGGCTCTGTCACTGTCACAGAGCAGAGCTCACCCTGCCCCTCCTGCTCCTGCTGAGGAACCTGCAGCCCATGGGCTCTGCCCTCAGTCTGCTCTGCTCCAGCTGAGCAAACCCAGGGACTTCAGCCGCTCCTCATCCGGCTTCCCCTCCAAACCTTCAGCAGCTTCATGTTCCTCCTCTGGACACTCTCCAGTAGCTTTATCTCCCTTTCTCCTGTGTCCCAGCCCTGCACACAGTGAATGCTGCAGGTGAGGTCGCCCCAGTGCAGAGCAGAGTGGGACAGTCCCCTCCTGCCTGGCTGGCCGTGCTGTGCTGGGTGCACCAGGACACGGGTCCCTTTTGGCAACAGAACCTGAAAGAACTGAGTGGGAAACAGAGGGAGGTCCCTGGTCTGGGATCCTCATGGGCCTGGGGAGCGGACAGGCAGGGAACTAGTCCCAAGGCTCCCAGATGTGCTACAGATGTGCTACACAGCAAATCCACATTTGCTTTGTGGCTCTTCTGGACTCGCCCCAAGCTGCAAGCTCCTGGCTGCCTACTTCAGCATGTCCAAAGATGCAGAGCGAGGCATCCGCAGGAAGATCTCTCCCAGCATGGATCTGTTCAACACCCAGTGCCGGTTCCCACTGATCCCCAGTGCCCCCAGCCGTGGGCCAGGGCGGCTGGAACCAAGGCTCCCGTCCCAAAGCCCAGTATGAGAGAAAAGTCAGAGGTCCCCAGGGCTGGAGTGTTCCTTGTACACACTCTTCTGTGCTACTGACATCTGAAAAATATTGTGTAGGAAGAGGTTTAGTTGTGGGCCACAGAGAACCCCAACGGCCGGTCTGAGCACAGAGTGCACAAAGTAGGGAGGGACACAATGAGGATTATTGACAGGTCAAACATCTTCCAGAGTTGGTTTTTTTTTTTCCCTAAATGACCCAGGTACCAAGTTTGTGTTTCTTCATGAAAAGAGGAGCAGGTACAACAGCTGGGCCACTGCCTGTCCCAGCACCGGGCACGCTCGGGCCGTCTGTCGGGTGCACAACACCCTAGGGAACATGGCTCCCATGCCACTCTGGAAAGCAGACGATCAGTAGCGGTTTCTCATTCTCAGCAACAACTTTAGCAGCTCCCATTTGAAGATAATTAAACGGATGGTCAAGAGAAAGAGCCCAAGGTTTTCTCCCAATGGGAGTCAGAATTATAGAATAGAATCATTTTGGTTGGAAGAGAGCCTTAAGATCATTGAGTCCAATCATAACGTAACTTTAACTCTAAACCATGTCCCTAAGAGCCTCATCTATACATCTTTTAAACACTTCCAGGGATTGCGACTCCACCGCTGCCCTTGGCAGCCTGTTCCAGTGCTTCACAACCCTTTCCACGAAGAAATTGTTCCCAAGATCCAATCTGAACCTTCCCTGGCTGCAGGGACATGGTGTGAGCCAGGACTTTGGTCTCCTTTTGACCAGAAACAGGGCCCTTGCCACTTACCAGCGTCCAAAGGACGTAGATTGTGAAAAGTGCTATAGTTAGTGCTATGAGTCCGATGGCCTCCAGCCGGCTGTTGAACTGCAGGTGATCCTGGGCTCCGCGCAGGCACAGCCAGCCCGAGATCGCCGCCAGAGGGGTGATGAACAGGAAACACACCATGTCGCAGAAAAGGGTCCTCTTCTCGTTGCGGGGACCGGGATCCTTCAGCCACTGCGGGAAGGAAGGGAGGGAGAAACAACATCAGCCAGCGGCACGCAGAGCACACAGCGCGGGCAAAGCGGGACCGCGGTGCCGGGAAGCTCTCGCCTGCTCTCCGCACTCTGTATGTACCTTGTGCGTACATTTAACTCACGTAAACCACCACAAAAACAGAGCTAGAGAGTGTCAAGTATATTTTTAACAATCAACAAGGGCAAGGGAAGAGACAACTGAGGAATATGTGCAGGGGAAGGCAGCAGGAAACACAGGGGCTGCCTGGGCGCTTCACCGGAGCAGCGAGGTGCAGGCAGCAGCCGTCGGTTCAGTAAAGCCTGGCTTAGTAAAGACCTGACAGGTCTTGGATTGAGCTTCAATAGAAACACACCCAGGACTCTGCAGCTGGTGCAGGGGCTGCGGGAAAGCGGAGCATAGGGTCGGCAGCTGTCCCCAAATCCAGCCCTCTGGTTCCTTTTGGAGGATTGTGGCATTTCAGAGTTTCACTCCTGACTTAAATCAAATCTGAGAAGCCCAGGTGCACCTGAGAGACTGCACAAGATGGCTCTGCAGAGGGAGCACTCTCAGGGGTCCGGTGCTTCATAGAATCGTAGAACAGAATGATAGAATCATTGTGGTTGGAGGAAACCCTCAGGATCATCGAGTCCAACCGTAACCCAACTCTAGCACTGCCTCATGTCCCTGAGAACCTCATGTCCGTCTGTCCAGCCCTCCAGGGCTGGTGACTCCAGCACTGCCCTGGGCAGCCTGTTCCAATGCCCCACAGCCCTTTGGGGAAGAAATTGTTCCCCAGATCCAACCTCAACCTCCCCTGGCGCAACTTGAGGCCGTTTCCTCTGCTCCTGGCGCTTGTTCCTGGGGAGCAGAGCCCGACCCCCCTGGCTCCAAGCTCCTTTCAGGCAGTTCAGAGATCAGAAGGTCTCCCCTCAGCTCCTGTGCTCCAGCTGAACCCCCAGGTCCCTCAGCCGCTCCCATCACACTTGTGCTCCAGCCCCTCACCAGCTCCCTTACCTTCTCTTTACTCTCTAGTCCCTCAATGTCCTTCTTATGATGAGGGGTCCAAAACTGATCCCAGGATTCAAGGTTTGGCCTCCCCAGTGCCCAGCACAGTGGCACAATCACTTCTCCAGTCCTCCTGGCCACACTGTTCCTGGTACCAGCCAGGATGCTGGTGGCCTCTTGGTAACCTGGGCAAACACTGGCTCATGTTCAACACCTCCAGGTCCTTTTCCCCCAGGCACTTTCCAGCTGCTCTTCCCCAGCCTGCAGCGTTCATGGGGTTGTTGTGACCCAAGTGCAGGACCCGGTACTTGGCCTTGTTGAACTTCAGACAATTGGCCCCAGCCCATTGATCCCGATCCCTCTGTAGAGCCTCCTGCCCTCCAGCAGATCAACACTGCACCCAATCTGGAGTAGAGTCAATCTGTGAACTCACTGAGGCTGCACTCAATCCCATCGTCCAGATCACCGATAAAGAGATTAAACAGAACTGGCCCCAATATTGAGCTTCCTTGGGGCTGGAGTGAGGCCGGCACCCAACCCGAGCCACTGGTGGTGAACACAACACCCACGCACCCTGTGTGTTCACTGAGATGACGGCAGAGAGGAAAAAAGCATATCACTTCAGCAGCTAAGAACCCAAGACTGGAGAGAAAACAAAACAGAAAAGCAAAAGGAAAGAGAGTGAGTAGCAGGAAGTTTTGCACCTGAGCAGACAAAGCAGGAGAGCTGCCAAGGGATCCCCGTGTTTGGTGGCCCTGGCAGAGGACGGTAACACAAATCCATTTGCTTTTACAGAACAACCTGTGCTTGAATCTGCACCTTTCTCACAGAGAAAGACTTGGACCATTCCCAAAGAGAAAGCAGAAAGTGAGGAGGGACACAGAGGACGATCCCCCGCTGCTCCTCCCCAGATCTCAGTGGATCACAAGTGACCACAAAGGGATGAGGCCCGATCACAGACACAGGTGCTGGAAACTCCCCCGTCCTGACTGCAACGTCCCAAAGTCCTTCCCATCGCTGGTGACCATCCAGCGGCCACGGGCACGGCCGGACCCCAGGACCAGGACAGAGCCCGTTCTGCTGCGTCCCTCCCAATTTGAGGTTTGCTCTCTCGCCTCCGCCGCGGCAGAGGTCGCTGCACTTTGCTCTGTGTAACCCTCTGCAAGCGCTTCCCTCCCACAGCTCCGAGCCCAGCTCCCTGCGGGCAGCTTTCCCTCAACAAAACAACATTCACCCATTTTAGGAGTCCCGACTTGCTTCCAGTGTGGGTCCATTTTAGATACTTGACTTTGACAACAGCAATTGTTTTAGTTTTCCTGGGATTATGCTATTTTCAGCTTTTCCTTTCCTTTTTTAGAATAGCCAGCGGCTGTGGTTCCTACCGATACCCAGCGTTCCCACAGCACATTTTTACTGCGAGTTCTGTATTTTGAGCTGATGGATTCTTCCTCCTTTCCTGCATGAGGATGACAGGTCTCATTTAGGGTTGTTTTTTTCCTCAAAAATTGGAGAAAATGATTAAAAAGGCCCAGTTGGCACAGGGGAGGGAACGTCCCCAAGGCAGCCGGGCATGTCCTGTGGCCAGACTGGGGACAAGTGGCACCACAAAAAGGGGACTCCGCAAATAAAGCTCCTTCCCTGGAGGGGAAACCACAGTTTAAACAGCAATACAGAAGGGGTGGTGGCAGGTACGGAGGAAATTTTTGAGACCACAACAGAGCACAGGTAACCTGAGGATGCGGCTGCCCAGGAAGTCAAGCAGAAAGCGCTGGCCCAGAAGGGGAGCGCGGAAGGGCGCCCACAATTGGTGCAGATTGAACTACGGAGAGAATGTAACGTCAGGGACGTAGAGCAGAGGGGTGAGGGCAGGGTGAGGAGTGCAGACAACTGGTGTTGAATGGGAAAGAGAAGGGGGAGATGGCAAATCCAAGCAAGGGACAGCAACGTGGCTGGAGCAGCCGGAGCCACGGGAGCAGCTCTGCAGGCACCGCGTGGGACACGGAGCTGGCCCAGGATGGAGGAGACGATGCTGCAGCAACGGGTGAGAGCCTGGCCGGGAATTTCAGCTGGGACTGCAAGATATTTGAGGGATGTGACCTGAAGCATCTGAGAGGTCCAAAGAGAGCAAGAACAAGAGAAGCTAGAGGACAAGATGGGAGCCGAAGAGCACAGGCAGATCTGGGGACTGAGTAAAGCTCCTGCAACAACAGAAGACAAGCGAGAAGCATTTTTAAAGCCATTCTGAACACAACGCGACGGCTCGACAGCCAAAAGGAAACTTCAGAGCAGTCCCACGTGTGGTTGGGACGGGAGGAGCTGGGAGAAGGGGGCAGAGGTGGAAGCCACCCCTCGTGCGGCTCCACAGAGCAGATTAGTGATGAGCTGCGTGGGGCAGATAAGGACCACACACAGTTTGAGCAGCCCTGAGAGGGAGTGAGGGCGGACGGAACCCACGGACGTGGCCAAGCTGCTCCTAAAACAGCAAATCGGCAGCTGCGTCCCTCGAACCCCCAGCTGTCCCAGCTGCACAGCCCCTGGTGAACACCGAATTACCCACCTGGACCAACACCCCTCTGGCAGCAACCCCAGAACCCCCCATCCCCTATCCAACATCATCTTGGGTCACTTCTGACCCTCATAAAACAAAACTCTCCGGGGCTGAAGGCAGATAGGTATTTTACTGCATCTTATTCTATTTATATTCCTTGTGACCTTTGAAACTCCTCCTTCCTCACTAAGATGGGAGCCAAACATGTAGAGGCAGGAAGCAAATTAATTTCATTTTGAAGTAGTTGACTTATTTTGCCAATAGGCACTGACACAGTAATAAAAGGATACAATAAGGCACCCTAAGGGCGCGGGGTTTCTGGCGCAGCAGCACATTAGTGCATCTGGGACTTAAAATTAACCTTGCAAACAATCCAAGAAGCGGACGGTCAGATTAAACAATTTTTGTAGGGAAAATTAGCAAGTAAACATGGAAAAGCAACAAAAGCACAACTTGGTCCTCTTCCAGGCCAAGTCCAAAGCGATTGCTTCCATGCTGTTTGTGTGCGAGACTAAAGGGAAGGGGCAGAACCGGCTGCTCACTGCCCGCCCTGCTGGGAACAACCGCTGCTTGTGCAACAAGAACTCCTTCTGGGTACAACCACATTTCTCTGTCCTCCAGCACGACCCTGAGGCGTTCCCAGACGTTCTTTTTACTGGGATCAGCAGGGCTGAGGAAGGGAGCTCATTTCTCAGACCCACGGCAGGGCTATGGGATGATGAGGATCTGATTTGTGGGTGTTGCAGTGCCCATGAAACCAGGGTGAGCCTCATGTGACGGAAAGCAGGAGGAGGACGTGCAGAAAAAGGCACCAGGACACCATCAACTCCTCTGGAAGCCAAGAACAGAGCTCAAGGTACAACAGAGGAGTCTCCAGACGGTCCATCCCAGCACCTGCTGCTCCGCATCTTGGCGCTGGGCTGTGTTCTGCTGCTTGGACCAAGGGGAAGGGACTGATGAGGGACAGGCCCAGCAGCGCTCAGCACCACGCAGTCCTGCTGGGGGTTATAAATCACAGCATCCCCGCCTGGTCGGGCTGCAGGGACCGCTGTAGATCCCCAGCCCCACCTGCTCACCAGGGTCCCAGAGCAGATCACACAGGTGGGTCCAGGGGGTTTGAATGGCTCAGAGAAGGAGACTCCACACCCGCTCTGGGCAGCCTGGGCCAGGCTCTGGCACCTCCCAGCAAACAACTTCTGCTCATGTTCACATGGAGCCTCCTGTGTTCCAGTCTGTGCCCGCTGCCCCTCACCCTGGCGTTGGGCACCACTGAACAGAGTCTGGTCCATCCTCTGACACCCACCCTGAGATACTGATCCATTGATCAGATCCCTCTCAGTTTCTCTTCTCCAGCTTGTCCTGGTTTTGTTAAAAACAAGTTTCTCCTTTAGTAAATTTTTGCCTGTCAGCTAAAGCCTTCATATTAGCTGCATTTTCCTGGAGAACCCGACACATGTTTTGGTTAAACCTAGCAATGGAATGCAAACTTATTGATAAGCACGGATGGACATCTCGCGAGAGGGGCAACGAGAAACTGATGACCGAGAGACTGACCAACTGTGTATAACATTCCATTCACGTGAATACTTCATATAAAGTGGGAGATCACGAGGATCTCGGCCCTTTTCCCTTTTTCCTTTTTTTCCTCATGGCCGACATTAGGAGAGGACCTTGCTGGTCGTCCCTGCGAACGGAGGCCAGTGAGAGACTGAATCCAGCTCCGGTTGGCTGCAGAGTCTGATCCAGGACTTCGGGTGCTGGTTCTGCAGTTGCTGAGACTCACAAGATTGGTTTTGTATATTTTGTATTATTTTCTCTATTCTTATCAGTAGCATTAGTAAAACATCTTTAACTTTTCCAACTCTCTTCTCTCTGTCCTCCTTTCCCTCCCGATCGCCTGTCCTGAGTGGGAAGGGGGGAGAGGGAGGGGCAAAAAGGAGGAAGTGGGAGGGAGAGGAGGTTAAAATACATCTGCCAGGGTTTGATTGTCACCCCGCAATCTTAACCCTCGACACAGCTCAACAGCCCCAGCTCTCTCAGTCTCTCCTCATCACAAAGATGCTCCAGACCCCTCAGCATCTTCATAGCCCTTGCTGGACTCCTCCAGTAATTCCTTGTCCTTCTTAAACTGGGGAGTCCAGAACTGGACCCAGTTCTGCAGATGCAGCCTCCCCAGGGCAGAGCAGAGGGGGAGGATGAACCTCCCAGACCTGCTGCTCACACTCCTCCTCGTGCACCCCAGGTCCCCTTGGCCTCTTGGCCACAGGGCACATTGGTGACCCACGGTCACCCTGTTGTCCCCCAGAGCTCCCAGGTCCTTCTCTGCAGAGCTGCTTTCCAGCAGCTCAACCCCAACCTGTACTGGTGCCTGGGGTTGTTCCTCCCCAGCTGCAGGACCCTACGCTTGCCCTTGTTGAACTTCACCAGGTTCTCCTCTGCCCAGTCCTCCAATGGGTGTTTTGGAATAAGCTTTCATTGATTTTTGCATCTCACCTACCTTGTGTTGCAAAACACACCTGGCTGTGCGCTACCAGCCTGTTCCATGAACCACACCGCACACAGCGCTCACGTGCAGCCGGCAGCTGCCCCGTGCCAAGCGGGACCAGCACCGTGCAGTACCGGCACCGGTGGCACCAGCACCTCCGGTCCGCACGTGCTCAGTCTCCCACCCAACCACTCTCTCTGCTGAGCCCCACTCAGGACCAGTGTGACCTGCCAGCCTCTGACCCTGTCACAACGTCCCCATGTGTTTCACGGCTCTGGTGTGACGCAAGGCACAGCAACTACAGGGGTGTTTGGCTGTGCAAAGCCAGACGAGTTACAAAACACCCCATGTCCTTTCTGGCCACCAAATCATTACCCTGTGGCTGCTCAGGCGCCTGTAGATTTTCCACTCGCTGTTGACTGGGGGCCTGGCTATGTCAGCCAGGCAGGAAAACATGACCTGGATTCCCAGCAGCACGATCAGCCCTGTTCCTGCCCCGAGGATCGTGTCGAATCAAAACATGCAGCTTCAGAAGAGGAACCATCACATCCCTTCTCTGGCAATCCACTCAAATCTCACTGCAGGCCACCAAGCTCCATGGGCAGTCCCAGCAGGATGGTCCCGTTTCCATTACCAAGGTGAGGAAGGATGTTTTCCAACAGAGCACCCAGAGTTCAAGGAGCCAAG
This sequence comes from Patagioenas fasciata, assembly GCF_037038585.1. Taxonomy (NCBI): domain Eukaryota; kingdom Metazoa; phylum Chordata; class Aves; order Columbiformes; family Columbidae; genus Patagioenas; species Patagioenas fasciata. The sequence continues at coordinate 2,096,954 of NC_092546.1, read as the reverse complement.
ATCCAGCAACAGCCCTCACTCTGCAAGCAGGCGGCTAACGCTGCACAGCAAAGCTGCCCCTCCTCACCCTCCTTTCCCCACTGTGCAACGCCTGCTATTGATGTTCCACAAACCTCAACAACCTGAATCATAGAATCACAGGATGTCCTGAGCTGGAAGGACCCACAGGATCATGGAGTCCAACTGCTGTCCCTGCACAGGACACCCCACAGGTCACCCCGTGTGTCTGGGGACGTTGTCCAGTCTCTTCTTGAACACTGTCAGGTTGGGCTGTGACCCCTCCCTGGGAGCCTGTTCAGTGTCCAGCACCTCTGGGTGAAGAACCTTTTCCTCATGTCCCACTGACCCTCCCTGGCACATCTGCTGCCGTTCCCTGGGCTCTGTCACTGTCACAGAGCAGAGCTCACCCTGCCCCTCCTGCTCCTGCTGAGGAACCTGCAGCCCATGAGCTCTGCCCTCAGTCTGCTCTGCTCCAGCTGAGCAAACCCAGGGACTTCAGCCGCTCCTCATCCGGCTTCCCCTCCAAACCTTCAGCAGCTTCGTGTTCCTGAATCTCCCCTGGCAGGGGCACAAGAACTTTCCCCATGCGCCCAGCCCAGCTCCAGCCATGGGGTCACACAGGGCACAGGGGTGATCCAAGAGCTGCAGGAGCGCTAGAAATGAGGGACAGGAGAGGAACAGACCCAGGCAGCCCTGCAGGTCACCAGGACACTTTGTGCACAGCAGCAGGTGCCTCTGTGGTTGGTGTCACCACGGGAAATGCTGCAAATATGAGATGATGGCAGCAGCAGCAGCTGCACCCCAGAGAAACCCCACTGGCACAAGGTGCTCGAGATCCTCAGGGTGCAGAGATGGCCGCACAAAGCGGTGAAGATGGACGTGTAGGGAAGAGATCGGTGCTGGGAAGTGCCAAGAGCACAGGGAGGGAGTATTTCCAGTTTTGGCCCCACACAGGCCATTCCAGGTTTGCAGAGCAGGGCCAGGGGCTGCACACAGAAACACCAAGAGGACCTAGGCTGGGATCCAAGAAGAGCAAATGCAAAGGGAGAAAGGAACTGCACACAGCTGGGGCCAAAAGTGATTTGGTTTTCACTCAACAAAGGAGTCTTGCACCAAGAAAGGAGAGAGACGAGCTGGGGAGGAGCACAGATGGGAAACAACAGTGCAGTGAGCACGGCAGAGGAGTTCGAGGAAAGCGAGGAAGATAAGGCGGGAGGAACGGTGGGGAGCCCATGTCACATCCCAGTTCTCTGAACTGGAGGGGGGGCAGCGACCGCTGTGCCCAGAGGCAAAATTTCTCTGCCTAATAACACGAGCAGGAATAACAAGAATACGGGTACTGCCCTCTGCACACATCACTTCACGGGTACGGCGGTGCCGGGGATGGGCGAGAGGAGCAGGGACTGCCCGTGCAGACCCGCGGGACCCGAACAGCCAAGCGAACATCTGAGAATTTCAAGCACGCTTTGCTGCGGGCGGCGGTCGCGTTTGGAAGTTGTGCTTTCCTTACAAGACAAAATCCATTAACCTATATAAAACATCCAGTTTTGGTGAACGAAAGTATTAGTGGACAGTGACAAATATGCATCTCTTAATCAAAATTGCATAATAAGAGACAACAAACAACAGTAGGAGCAAAAACCTGGCAGTGTCCTGCACACTGCCCTTGGAAAGAGCTGTTTTGCAGAGGCATTGGGACACACAGACGCTACTAAAGCTCTCATTTCTAAACAAAGAATGTGAACACGCATACAGAAAAGCACCAGCATTGGAGACAAGGAAGCAGAACTTTCTTGGGGCTCCATCATGAGACCCGCTCGCAAGGATGGAAATATGGGACCAAACAGCGTGGCTAAACCGCCCCAGTGGTGACCGATCCACTCCTGGTTTGGAATGATCAGCTGTCTCGAGTGAGTTTTGCTTTAGTATATAAAAGCTATATACTAAGGTATATAAGGTATATACTAAGGTATTAAATGCCTACAGAAGCATTAGGAACAAGTCATGCATAACACTCATTAGCTTTTACCACCAGGATATGTTGGCTTTCGATGTCCTGGTAATTTTAGCAAAGCCGGAGCCTTGGCCTCAGCACCAGAAATTCACACCCACTCTCAGAGCCGAGTCCTGTAACCCCAAGGTTCCTCTCCCCAGGATTTACATGAAGTGTGGACAAAAATACATCCTTCCTCTTCACCATGGGCTGACATTTCCTGGGATTAAACAGCTGCGGACATTTCCACGTAGAGACCTCGGTTGCTCGGCAGAGAACCGCCCAAAGGAGATGGGAAACTGAGTCACAGCATGGGCAGAGGGTCTGAAATGGGGGTCTCTGAGGTGCTGTTTCACTTCAGAAACACTCAGAGGGGACAAAATTAACAAGAGGTCCAAGCTAAAACACTTTACAAGGGGTTAATGAATTGAAAAGGGAAATGAGGGTGAGCACCACAGCGAAATACACAAAACAAGGTGGTGGTGGAAATACTTTCAGTGGGAAAGCAAAGAGGGCAAAGGGGCAGGAGTGGGCTCAGGTACATGAAATACAGACCGACCCGTGTGCCCAGAGGGGCTGAACCTGCTTGTGGCTGCAGACACGAAGCCACAGCCTTGCTAACACCTAGAAATAAACGACACATCCAACACAGCACCAAGGGTCTCGATCCATCCATTTCTGCCCCAAATCCCAGAGGACAAAGTGTCTTCAGCAAGGAGAGCAATAGGTTTGCGATGGATTTAGCTGTAGACTAAAGAAAGGTGTTTACATGGAAGGGAGAACACTAACAGGAGATATTTCGACTCGTACAGTGAGGTGCCTGTAACACACTTACCTGGGTTCTCCAAGAACCAGAAAAAGGCTCCAGACAAGCTGACCCATCTAGCCCAGGAGTCTAAGGAAGCACAAATTAATTGATCAAAAGAGGCATTTCCTTCTCTCCATAGGACTCTAAAGAACAAACTTTGGCTGAGGCGAATTTAAGGTGTTAAAGGGTCAGACAAATAACCACAACATGCCCAGGGAACTGTGTGACAACCCATGGCCTGGGATGAAGAGCCGGTCAGAGCAATGATCTGGACAGGAGAAACAGATGTTTCCAATGGCAGAGCCCAGGGAACGGCAGCAGATGTGCCAGGGAGGGTCAGTGGGCCATGAGGAAAAGGTTCTTCCCCCAGAGGTGCTGGACACTGAACAGGCTCCCAGGGAGGGGTCACGGCCCAACCTGACAGTGTTCAAGAAGAGACTGGACACTGTCCTCAGACACACGGGGTGACCTGTGGGGTGTCCTGTGCAGGGACAGCAGTTGGACTCCATGATCTGTGGGTCCCTCCAGCTCAGGACATGCTGTGATTCTATGAAGATGGATCCTGGGCAGTAACTCTGCATTTTCTGTGCTTAACATTATTGGAACAAAGCAGCCGCTGCCGGTTCCAGGAAAGCTGTGTGCACTGCAACCTGGGGTTCAACCATTTCATCTAAATACTGCTGCAGTCTTCCAGGTCACACAGGAACGTATTTTGCATGTTTTGACTACACCAGCCATGCCGGTTGGCATCTCCCAGATTCAGATCACATACAGAAGCACATTAAACTAACTGATGTAGGAAAGTCAAGGACTGGAAAACCATCCTGGTCCAAGGTTTGGCCACCTCGTTCCTGCTGGGGACACACTCTCACTCCAGAGCCCCAGCCCCCCCGTACCGCAGCCCCTTTCAGAAAGCAAAGCAGAAGCTGTTCTGTCCTTTCCCAGCACCTGCACCTCAGCTACAGACCCTCCCAGCACTGGGACCGCATCAACTCCCCATCCTCACCTGCTCTGCTTCAAAACGTGCCCCAAAACCACGCTCAACCCATCGATCCCACATCTCTACAGTTAACAAAAGCCCTTTGTGTTTGGTTTGGGTTTTTTTCAGCTTTCAACCAACTTCTTAGTTAAAAAAAAACCGAATCAGGTTGAAGTTCAGGAGCGTCCGCCCTGCACCCGGGTGGCTCAGACAGCCCCCGGTCCCGGTTCAGAGATCAGGCACGTCTGGCAACCAACACTGTTGCTATTTTTACATTGAACAGACCACAACATCAATAAATGGCTGCTTAAAGAAAACAAAAATCTAATTCTATCAAAAAATTCTCTCCCTAAAGGAAGCTGCAAAATTAAATTACTGTTTGTAAGCACTCAGATATCGCAGCCAGAAACACAGCAGAGGAGCCCACGGGGAAATGAGTAATTGTGTCTGTGAGCAGGATGCAAGAGCACAGAGCCGCCCAGCACAGCGGGACGAACAGAATCCACCAGTGGGCACCTTCCACTCATCACTGCTCCTGGACAACGCAGCCGGCGACCACGCAGAGACCACGCGGTAACGAGAGCACTGGATTAAAAACTAAGGCGGTTTTGGTTGGGTATTTCCTGACTTCCAAGAACTTTCTGCAGCTTCCGCAGAAGCACTGCGACTCGAGCGTGCTGCCTCCCCTCGGCGCGGCATGGACGGCTCCTCCAGCCCCCGGTCGGCTCTCGGCCTCTCTCCTCAACGCTCCTCCAACATTGCCCTGGTTTTGTTAAAAAACAAGTTTCTCTTTTAGTGAATTTGCCTGTCGGCTAAAGCTTCATATCAGCCGCATTTTCCTGAAAGCCAGATCCATGTCTTGGTAGACACAGCAATGGTGGGCAAGGTCACTGATGAGGATGGATGGACATCTCGCAAGAGGGGCAATGAGAAACAGGTGACCAGAAACTGACCAACTGTGTATACCATCCCATTCACGTGATACTTCATATAAAAGTGGGAGATCATGAGGATCTCGTCCCTTTTTCCTTCTGGCCAACATTAGGGGAGGACCTTGTGAGTCGTCCCTGCGAACTGAGGCCAGTGAGAGACTGAATCCAGCTCCGGTTGGCTGCAGAGTCCAGTCCAGGACTTCAGGTGCCAGTTCTGCAGTTGCTGAGACTTTCAAGATTGGTTTTGTAGATTTTGTATTATTTTCTCTATTCTTATCAGTAGCATTAGTAGCAATTTTTCCAACTCTCTTCTCTCTATCCTCTTTTCCCTCCCAGTCCCCTGTCCTTAGTGGGAAGTGGGGAGAGGGGGCTAACAATACATCTGCCACAATAAATGTCACCCCGCAACCAAAACCTCGACAGCGACGCAGCTGTTTTTCCAGGTGAAGGCCCATCAGTGTCCCCTGCAGCCACCACAGCAGCTCCAAGTGTCCCCAGGCTGGAAAGCCGGGACACAGCAAACAGAAAGAGCGACTTGTGTCCTCCTGCGAGGACAAACAGCAGCGTCACCTCGTCCTCCTGTGGGTCTCATGGTGGCCACACGACAGCAGAAAAGAGCGAGGACACCTGGGTGGCCTCGCACACCCTTTCACCAACGCCACAAAACGTGCTCCCACATCGTTGTCTCCATCCAATTTATTCCCACTAATTTCAGTTGTGACTTCCTAATTTTACTTGGTGACCAGAAGCTACTGAACTCACTCTCACACGTGAGCATCACTTCCCCCAGCGTTTCAAAACTGCCCACCCCTCCCTGCAACACAGGAGCGGAGAATTTCTCAGATAAGAAGGCCGAGGGAACTGTGTCATTTTTAAATGACTAAGCAGCCTCTTCTCAGAAACACATGAACAACTTGGAGATGCCACTTCCCAAAAGTATTTGGTGAAGAGTTTCAGCCCAATCTGGTGTGGGGACAAGATTACACCAGCCTGCAGTCTGAGGGTATTAATGGAACGTGCCGGTGGTGGCGAAGCAGTTATCAGCTCTTTCAGCAGGGCTTTGCACTAAGAGCAGAGGCTTTGCTAACGCAGACACGCTGCTGAGAGCAGCCAAGGTCTCTAAGTTGGCCTCTATGTGAGCAAAAAGCCCAAGCTAACGTCACCTGGCGAAGCACACTCGTCATCACCGCCTCTGATGAGCACGGGTTCAGCAGCACAGGAACCCAGAGCCGTCCTTACAGCTCCCAAGGAAAATGAGAACCTGCACTCCAGGATGTCTGCCCCAGCCTGCGCTGGCACCGAGCTCACAGCTCTCCATTGCAGGGGTCCAGGGAGCGCGAGAGCAGGCCGTTACCTGCTTTTTAATTAAACCAGACTCCAGGCTGCTCCTGGAGCCAGGGAAAAGCTGCTGCCGCGGAACCGCAGGCAAGGGAGCTGCTCCAGGGCTGTGTGTGACGAGCTCCACGCCAGGCTCTGCTCCACACTGGGACCGCTCACCAGATCAACGGTGACTTTTCATCGAGTGCTTATTGGCCTCCAAACTAACGGCACTTCACGCGATCTGCTTCCCTGGCAGGCACAGGAGACACCAGAACAGGGCACATCACCCCCTTCGCTGGGCTCACAGACACGACAAGTAACAAATCATTCAGACCCCAAAGCCTTTGACAGCTTGAGGGGTCTGTTCCTCTCTGGAAACACAGCAGCACTTCTCTTGCCTTTGAGGCTCATTAAACCTGCCACCCGTCCCCCTCAGGCTCTGGCTGTTGGTCACCACACCCCTAGAGGCGCCAGTTCAGGGACGCTCATCACAGATTTCAAGAGGAATTAAAACTTGGTTGTCCCAGGCTGCTCACTCGTCCACCTCGGAGCACGAACAAGATGGCGCAGAGGATCCACGGCCACGCCACCGCACCACGAGGGACAGACACCAGTGTCAGAGCAGAAACTCCTCCAATATACCCACTCTTGGAGCTTTTAGTCAAGCACACAGCTTTCTAAGCCTGTACTTGTTACGAGGTGCTACAGCATCTGCGAACTATGGCTAAATGCACTTCACATGTTTGTTTCCGAGCATGAATACTTCACTGGTTCTTAAGCTAAAACATCTGAAATGTGCACTTGAGATGCTGGCCCACACAAGCCCTCCAAGCTCACTGTTCTGGGCCTGCCTCTCGAAGCCAAGATACAGCCCCTCCTAAATGTTTAAAGCGCTGTTTTTCAACCCCTGAAACAACCATTTGAGAGGTTTTGGTCCAAGAGCCATTTTCTGTGTTGTAACAGCTGGGGGAAAAGCGATAAGATTCAGACAGCACCAACCGCTGACGCAATGCGCTTAGAAATCGCTTTGCTAAATACACGGTTGGTTCAGCACTGCAATCTAAAGCCTCCTCCTGTCTGGGGCTGTCAAGTCACTGACAGTCAGTTGTAAATTAAACAAGCATTAAACCTGAATATCAATTTTACAAACAGGAGCTTGGATGGACCCCAGCTGGGGGCTCTTCTCCCATCCAAGGCTCGCTGGGCACCCAGAGATGGGATGCGGAGGGGACAGGTGCCCTTTCCAGAGAGAGGTGGGAAGGGGAAGAAAGAAACTTCTACAATTGATGGTAATGGAAACAGAGATGGGAAAAGAAACTTAGCATTCCAGCTGTAACGTGGTTTAATCTAACTGACAGAGCAAGGGGAAGGAGAGAGCGGACAAGAGCAGTCGCAGTTACAAACCAGAATTAACCCCTGCTTCCCAGAAAAGCAACTTTTGAAACAAAAACCAGAGCCCTGTGCCATAGTCCACACACAGCAAGCGATGAAAACCCCGCAGGGACACGGCGCAAAGTGGAGTATGTGCAGAGTGGCTCCAAATGACAGTTTCCCGCTTTTCTCATTGCTCAGGGCTGCAGGATTGAGGGGCTCCCAAAACTGTGGACTGTAAACCCCCACCTGCAGACTGATGCTCCTCTGCAGTTGCAGGTTGTGCAATGAACACCCACATGCATCCCAGCACAAGCTGACACTGGGAAGAGCCCGTCTGCAGTGTCACGGACAGTGAAAGGCAACTGAATGGGCACAAGGCAGGACCTGGCTCTGGGCATGCAGGACTCAGCTCTGACTGCGCAGGATCCGGTTCTGGTCGTGCAGGACCCGGCTCTGAGCATGCAGGACTCAGCTCTGAGCATGCAGGACCCAGCTCTGAGCATGCAGGACCCAGCTCTGAGCATGCAGGACCCAGCTCTGAGCATGCAGGACCCAGCTCTGAGCATGCAGGACCCAGCTCTGAGCATGCAGGACCCAGCTCTGAGCATGCAGGACCCAGCTCTGAGCATGCAGGACCCAGCTCTGACTGCGCAGGATCTGGCTCTGGTTGTGCAGGACTCAGCTCTGACTGCACAGGACCCAGCTCTGGTTGTGCAGGACTCAGCTCTGACTGCACAGGACCCAGCTCTGACTGCACAGCCTGGACCTCAGGTGTGCCAGCACCACCCTCCTACCTGGTCCTGCAGCACCCTCCAAAACATCAGCCAGACCAACATCGCCCGTTCACCTGCCAACACAGCTCACGTGTATTTACACAGATTAAATCATCGTCTAAACCAAGCCATTACAGTCTTTTGTGCTGTGACTCACTGATTTACTTATTTCTCTTGTGGGATGAACACTTGAGGTCACAAGATGGCCTGGTCCAAGTTGCCCTGGTTCCCCACAAGCAAAGGGCTTCATTATAGGCAGCTGCTGTGAAATTTGGGGCTAAAGGAAGTCTGGAATGTGAGCGCAGCAGACTGGCTAAGCAGGGGAATGAAGAGAACATAATGATACAAACAAAACAGAACCGACCCACCAAGTAGAGCCTGGATTGTACCTCCCAGCTCTGGGAGGCTGGTGGAACCTGGTGTCCCTACGGTCAATGCCAAGAGGAACAGGACCAGCTGAGCCACGTCCTGCATCCTCCTTCCACTGGGGAACACAGGACAGAGGCCCAAAGCAGAAAGGCCAGAGGCCCTGAGGCACACACCAGTATTGGTCAAGGAAAGATGGGTCTTTTACAAACAGCATCAGCAATCACCATATCTCACTTTCAGAGCAGAACACAAGGAGGTCACATGCAAGGGAGCTGCACTAATGCAAGAGGGAGATAAGATTAAAATTAAAATAACAGTTCTGAGAGCTTCATAGATCAGATGGCCGTGTGGTGACCTCTGTGTTTCAATGCTCATTAAAGTCTATCGACAAGCGCAATGTTTTCCGCAGGCCCACAGCCCACTGCTGGTAGGTTCACAGGTCAGAGATGCCCCAGACATCGCTACTGCGTTTTTGCAACTACATCACATGGTCTGATAAGAGATTTGATCTCTTGAAACAAATTGTTGTGAGTGCTCAGGTGCTGCAAGGAGGAGACAGCAAGAACCACACAGACAGCAGGGCAAATCAGTCATTTTTTGTGAAACAGTAAGGAAGAAAGCGGTACCTCTGTCAAAGGCCTCGGTCTTCTCTCTACAACAAATTCTGTGTGGCAGAGCTCACAGTAACTTGTGTTGGAGGAGGATAACCATTTTTCCAGGCAGCTCTTGTGCACGGTGCCCAGTGTTCCTGTGCAGTCACACGGGGAAAGCAGTCCCTCCCCATTTCCACCTTCGTGACAGATTCGACAGATGGGACCGTCACTAGAGAGGCAGACAAAGAGAACGAAATCAGGGTCAGAGCAGGCAGAACGATACAGTCACAGCGGAGAACCTGGTCTGGCCCCAACAAGCACCGGTGTGTGACAGAGCACCCATGTCAGGGAGCGTGGAGGAGCCCGGGACGTTTTAGTCAGTAAAATCTGGAAGTCATGTTGTCGGGCAACATGTCACAGAATCCCAGAATGTGAGGGGTTGGAAGGGACCTGGAAAGCTCATCCAGTGCAATCCCCCATGGAGCAGGAACACCCAGCTGAGGTTCCACAGGAAGGGGTCCAGGCGGGTTTGAATGTCTGCAGAGAAGGAGACTCCACAACCTCCCTGGGCAGCCTGGGCCAGGCTCTGACACCCTCACCCCCAACAAGTTTCTTCTCAAGTTTAAGTGGAACCTCCTGTGTTCCAGTTTGCACCCATTGCCCCTTGTCCTGTCACTGGTTGTCACCCAGAAGAGCCTGGCTCCATCCTCCTGACACTGCCCCTTTCCATACTGATCCCCATGAATGAGTCCCCCCTCAGTCTCCTCTTCTCCAGCTCCAGAGCCCCAGCTCCCTCAGCCTTTCCTCACACGGGAGATGCTCCACTCCCTTCAGCATCTTGGTGGCTGCGCTGGACTCTCTCCAGCAGTTCCCTGTCCTTCTGGAACTGAGGGGCCACAACTGGACACAAGATTCCAGGTGTGGTCTCCCCAGGGCAGAGCAGAGGGGCAGGAGAACCTCTCTGACCTACTGACCACCCCCTTCTAACCCACCCCAGGTACCATTGGCTTCCTGGCCACAAGGGCCCAGTGCTGGCTCATGCTCACCCTGCTGTCCCCAGGACCCCCAGGTCCCTTTTCCCTACACTTCACCCAAGGGAAGCTAGCGTTTCAGCCTGGCCAGCCCAGGGCCACAGAAGGGAGCACAGCGCACGTGTCCCAGTGTCCAGCTCCACACACAGCGGGCAGGGACGCTGCCACCATCCCTGACACCAATCCTGAAGCACCAATGCAAATCCAGAAGACCAAAGCGAAGCTGGATGATCCACGCCAGGCACAGCGTGTCCCCGGCCACCCAGAGCCACACAGGAGGTTTGCACTCGTAGTCACGATTATCAGGTCACGGACCCGCTCTCACCCCATCCCTGCTCTGCACCTTGGATTTAGCAGGAACTGCGTAAGGAGCAGCGATAACTACAGACACAGCTCAAATGATCCTGGAAGCTCAGCTCCCCAAGGACACAACATTTCAGGGTGAGTAATCAGCCAAACTAAGCCCTCGGCACACAAACCCTTGCCCATCAGCACAGGAACTCAGCGTCCCATCTGCACAGCCCAGGGGTAACGCGGCGCTCGGGCCGCGCTGCCCGCAGAAACGCGTCGGTGCTGCCACAGCCACCACTTCAGCCCGTCCTCGGCTGGAGGTGTCACCTGCAGAATCAAATCTCTTTGATGATGCTCAAGATCTGCTCTCTTGGGACCTCACAGAACCAGAGATGCTTATCAAGGCAAGTATCAAACGCTTTCAGAGACACCTGCAACCTTCGCACTCGAACACCCATTTGTTCCAAAGATGTTCCCTTCACCTCTAACTGGTGCCGCTGGCTGTGGCTCCTGCTCCAGCAACCGTCAGCTCAGGTGTCTCAGTTGATATTCACGTCACAAACCTCCATCATGGACTAATACCTTTTGCACCTATGTAAGCTCAGAACACCCGTTGCCCTCCCGTAGTGAGGAATCCCGCTGGCTGCACAGAGAACCAAATCCTTTTCACTTCAAGCCTCTCATTTGATGTTTTGTGTGCCGTTCCCTAATTCTTGTCTCGTAAAGGACAATGTTTCCACACCCTCCAGATTTACAGACCCCCCCATAGCCTGCTCAGTCACCTTTAGTCCTGGCCTATTCAGTCCCGCCTTACGCAGAATCACACCCACCTTTCTGATCCCCTTCCCTACCCCTCCCTCTACCTCTTGCATTTCCAAAACATCCTTTTGGAGCCGCAGGGACCAGCGCTACACTTGTCGAGGTGTGTGCACACCAGGGATCTTTGCAGCGACCCTTCTTCATCACTTTCCTAAATCTTAGCATCTTATTCACCGTTTGGTCACTGCCACACGCCTGAGACCTCCTTCCTCCAACACATTTGTAAATCCCAGGCTGTTGTTCTTCATCTGCATCACTGCACACTGAACTGAAATCATTATTTTAACTTGCAGCCATTTCCAATAATGTTCAGTTGCCTAAACTCAAGCGTCTGGTGCCATCTGAGGTCCAGGAGCATCCCAGGTGGCATCCAAGGCACAGGTTTCCTAGAAGGGCTGTGCCACATCTGCCAGCCCCATAACAGGGACCTCTGGGCTCCACTGCTATTCAGACCTTAAAAAAACCAAACAAAACACACCTGAGTGCAAAATAAATTGCTGGGATTGCAACACAACAGTCAGAACAAGCAATGTGCGATGTTCAGACGCAGCAGCACTACTTCTGTTAGTTTGCACAGCCAGAGGAAACAGAAAGCAAGAGCAGGACGTGGAAACAGCACAGGGAAAAGGAGCAAACTGGGAAAAACGGTGGGACATAAGGGGAAGAGGGGAGGCAGCAAGAGAGCGCACAGCGGGCTCTAGAGCAGCAGCAAGACCCCTGTCCTGGTGCACCACAGATCTCTTCCACTCTCAGTCTTTAGCAGGTTTCAGCCTTAAATAGGATTAAAAAGTCCATTTGGGATGTGAAGCAACGTGCACCCACTGCACCTCCTGCAAAACACCTCTGGTGAACCCCTGAGCCTCGTTCTCTCATTTCCATGGGCCTTTTATTATTCAGCCAGGCCCATCCCTGCACCAGGAGCCTGCAGCGGTGCTGGGAACATCCTCAGAGATACCGAAAACCGCATCAGACCAGGCTCTGAGCATCCTGATCCAGCTTTGACCTTGGCCTTGCTGACCGGAGGCTGGACCGGTGTCCTCCACACCCCCTCCCAGCCTGAACTGATGCTTCTGTAACCCTACTGCCCCAAAGCTGCCCCACAACAGCCCAATCCCCGTCTGCTCACCCAGCTTCAGTGACAGGGACAGACAAAAATACCCCGAACCCCCAGCGCTTTCACACATGTTATTTCCTAACAAAAGCATCTGTAAGATATTTCACCCGTTCTCTTCCTGTTTGAGAAGTTTTGTATTTCCAGCGCATTAATATAACCTTGGCTACCAATAAACAATCCAAAGGGGAAAAATTCGCTGACAGTGCAAGAAATTCTTATCGCACGCCCATTTTCCTTCCTTCCTCTGGGAGGGGGAGGCGCCTGCTCGCGCTCCCACACCACCCACCCTCGGACAGAGTTTTCCAGGCTGCAGAGACCATATCACTCATTCAGCTTTCCAGTCCAGCCACGCTGCTCCCGCCTTCGCTTTGCCAAGAGCTGGTGACAGGGAAGGGACTGAAACCCAGCAGTGAACAAACTGGTGTCCCAAGATGAATCCTCTTGGGTTTTGTTAACCTGGAATTTCAAGCAGTTACCCCAGCTGATTTTTAAACCTCTGCAAGTTTTAACGGGTTGCGCAACGCCTCACCCGGACTGTCTGTTGTCAGACAAACTCGGTTCCCATCGCATTTTCATGGGTCTGCTCCAGGTCTGCTGGATGGAGCAGTTACATTTGCCTCAGTTCTCATCCAGCTTTCCTCCCCCACATTTGCAGCCATCAGTTTCACACCTCATCAGCATTTGGCCAAATTCATTGAAATAAAACAAAAAGTAACAGCTGTTCAGACAGGATTGAACACAAAATGTGACCGAACAACGTTGCCAAGTGTCCTCTGCTCTGGAAACTGCTCCAAAGGCACGTTGGGAAGCCACATCACAAACGGTCTGAGCAAGAGAAGCCACCACACGTCCCCTCTAGCAATAGCTGGACAGTGCGGGTCCTGCAACACAAACACCGTCCTCTCCTTGGGGCTGCAAATCCACGTCAAGTCTTTACTCCACATTCATCCTGGAGCAGGAGTTGAGCTCCACTTTTGGCCCTTAACTCATCCCCATGAGTGGTGTCCCACGTCCTGCTCAGCAAGGACCAGGCAGCTCACAGCAAGAGCCACCTGTGCCAGGTGACACTGGAGCAGCCGCTGGCCCAAGAGTTTTGGTGAACACAAGAGTCCCAAGCCAACAGCACATGTGGTGTGAGCTCCTGCAAAAACAGCACAGCCCCGGGAAGTATCTGGCTAACGAGGAATCATTGACTTGGATGAGGGAACAGAGTGACTGTCAGCAAGTTTGCTGGTGACACCAAGCTAGGAGGAGTGGTGACACTGGAAGCTGTGCTGCCATCAGAGACCTGGACAGGCTGGAGAGTTGGGCAGGGAAAAATTTAATGAACTAGAACAAGGGCAAGTGTAGAGTGTTGAATCTGGGCAGGAACAACCCCAGGTTCCAGTGTAAGTTGGGGAATGAGCTATTAGAGAGCAGCCACCAAGATGCTGAAGGGAGTGGAGCATCTCCCGTGTGAGGAAAGGCTGAGGGAGCTGGGGCTCTGGAGCTGGACAAGAGGAGACTGAGGGGGGACTCATTCCTGGGGATCAATATGGAAAGGGGCAGTGTCAGGAGGATGGAGCCAGGCTCTTCTGGGTGACACCAGTGACAGGACAAGGGGCAATGGGTGCAAACTGGAACACAGGAGGTTCCACTGAAAGAGGAGAAGAAACTTGTTTGGGGTGAGGGTGGCAGAGCCTGGCCCAGGCTGCCCAGGGAGGTTGTGGAGTCTCCTTCTCTGCAGACATTCAAACCCGCCTGGACCCCTTCCTGTGGAACCTCAGCTGGGTGTTCCTGCTCCATGGGGGATTGCACTGGATGAGCTTTCCAGGTCCCTTCCAACCCCTGACACTCTGGGATTCACACTCAATACTAGTGCCCTGGCAAACTCGTTCACAAACAGGGTTTTTATGTCTCCCTTTGCCCCTAGAGCCACCAAAACAAGGGGACAAAACCCAAATACAGTCTTTCCAAGCCCCTTCCCTGCAGCAGCCTCACCTCTGGGCGCCCAGCGCCTTGATGACGGTGGAGAGGAGCCGGCCGTCCTTGGCGGTGACCTGCGTGACGTACTGCGGGCGGCCCATGTCCGAGTCCTCCACCGACTTGGAGAGGGCGGCGCTGCCCGGGCAGTCGCACAGGGAGCCGGGGAGGTGGCAGCAGTCGCCCGTCGTCATGGCAGCTCCAAGTCCCTCCACCCCAGGGACCGGCACCGGTGGCACGGAGACCTGCGGGAACAGCACTGGTGAGAGCCTGGTCCCCGAACCCCCTGACCCCCAAACCCCCGGGCAGGGTCCCCCTCGCCACCCTCCTCCAGCCCCGCGGGGCCACAACAACCACAGGGGCTGCTCGTCTTCTGTCCCCTTTATTTGGCTTCATGAAGCTGCCTTACCATAAAATTAAGGCTCCGAGTGCCCTACTTACATAATTTAGCGTCAGAACTGCAGATTTGCCTTTCCCAGAGAGAATTCCTGCTCCACACCCTTTAACCTGATGAAGCGTTTCAGGTGAACGTGCTGACACAGAGGTGGGGAAGGCGACCGCAGGGACCCGTGTCACCCCCGCTAGAGCCGTCCTGAGAACTCCCGCTCACACCTGCTGCCAAAGTTGCCAAGTTTCACCTGAACACGGCGCTTAAACCACTTAAACTGAGCTTGAACCGCTCAGTTCAGGGCAGCCCTTCTCTCCGCTGTGCCCAAGTGCTTTCTGAGCCCTTTAAAGCCCATCTTTGATTTTCCATTTTTAAGTTCTTTTCAGAAAGCACACACATCCCATGTGGTACACATGGGTTTCAACCACCCAAAAGCACTGAAAATCCTCACAGAGCCGCATGGAAAGGGCAGCGGGACCGTTTTCCTCCTTTCCCTTCTGACCATTCAAGCCAATCAGGATTTTTCCAACAGCCACGTACAAACAGCAAAGCACAGCAGCAAAGCACAGCATCACGTTTTGGCACCTTGTGAGAGTCAGTCTCAAGATGGAGCAGTATTTGCCTGAACATCGCCATCAAGAACTTAGAGAACTGAAGCTGAGACCGAAATGACTTGGAGAGAGGTCCGAGGAGCATCGTGTCGCACTGCTTCTCCGATACAGGGGCTGCTGCTCACAATGGCTGCTGCGTGGACTTCACCTGCTGCTTCAGCCAAACAGGCCCCAGCCTCCTGTTGTTATGGCTGTTGTTATGAGGGTCTCTTTGACCCAGGGACAACAGCTGCCGTCCAGAAGATGCGTTCTCACCTGCAGCCTCAGCTACTTGTGTCCCTCACCTGCTACCCCAAACAATGGCCAACAAAAAGGAGCATGCCCAGCAGCTTGCCAAGGGTCCTGAGCTCACCCAATGGACCAGAGAAAGACCCCTAAGTACTGGACACACAAGCGTCGGCAAAAGAAAACATGAACCTTTCAAGCCTGCGCAGTCCGAGCCTGGGTTGCGAAGTCTAGGTGGAGACTGGGCTGAAACAACGGGAGCAAGGGGGGGTGAAGAAGCATAAAAGATGAGACCACATTGGACATCATTGAAGATCTTCCCATCAGAGGATCCCGAACCACAACGGAGGACCGGCCGGGCTCCACGGGACCAGAGAGCAGAGGGACGCCTCTGAAGCTCAACTGGTGATAAACACAACCTTATTTCTCATCTTTACTTTTACTTTCCCCCATTTCTTTTCCCTTTTCTCTTTCTTTCTCTCTCTATCGTGTGCCGCTTTATGGGCAAATTAATGAAGTAACACTGCTTGATTGAATTACAACCTCTTGGCATTTTGGTCGCCTTAATTTTGCGCTCCGAGATCAAGGTTGAAAGAACCATCACGAGTCCATCACTGAGTGAACCGTGACACAACTCTGCGATGCACCCAGCAAAGAGAGCACGAGGAACAACAGCAAACCAAGAATCGGGGAGAAGATAAAGAGCAAACGCCCAACGTGACAAAGCAGGAGCTGGATGAGCCGCGTTCCCCCCTGCCCGGGTTCTCTCCATCCCACAACGGACAAGCTTCGCAAGTTCCAAAAAGTCCTGTTTTCTGCAGTCTCCTTTAGCTCAGTCCCCGAGAGGCGGCTGTGCAGAAATAACGAGCTGGGCTTGCAATGAGTCACAAGCTGAACAGGAGCCAACGACACCGTAAAGCTGGTGAAGAGCAAACCCACGTCCGCAAACACGACTGCGGGATGCACGCGGCCGTCCCCGCGCGCCTGGAACCGCGGCCCAGCCTGGAGTTCGAGAGAGAAACAAACCCAGAAAAGAAATTCTAATGAAAGCAATGAACAGGAGAAAAGGTCGGGGCGGGGGGGGGCGGTGGGACAGGAGCCAAACCACAACAATAAAGACTCAAAAATAACCCCAACATTTACCAAAGAAGAAACACGTTTGTTTAATTTATGGGATGTGGGGGGTAAATCTCCAATCTCTGTCTCCTGGAGGTGGAAGCAGGTGAACCAACCTTTGCCATCCCATCCAAGGAAACGCTTGGTTTGTTTTGAGATCTCTGTGCGCAACAGGAGTCAAACACCCTCATGAAACCGCAGGTTCAGCTAAGCCTAAATCAAACTGAAATAGCTAAAGAAAATAAGGGCTTGTTCCTGGTTGGAGGTTTGGCCAGATTATGGAGGAAGAAAACAAAAAGCCAGGAGGAGAACATGATTGAAGCCCTGAAAACATTTGATTTGGGGAAGAACAAGTGTTCTTCTGCATCTTGGAAATTAAGCAGCAATCAAACAGCCAAGGGCTTCATCTGCCTGGATCTCTTTATTATTAAAGCTGCTCCTGATAAGGATCTGTAACCCTCAGCGTCTGAACAGGAATGGGCTTGAGCTTCTGGGCAGGTCGGTCCCCACCAAAACAAATGGGAGTCTTTCCATCAGCTTAAAAATGAACTTATCAAGTGCCTTGACTCAGCTTTTCTCTCACCCGTGCAAAGGGTTAGAGCCGCTTTTCTCATTGCTCTCCCTTTCTTCAAGCCCACAAGCTCGCCAGCTTTAAGGAGCAAAAAGTCAGATGATAAACGCTATTGGAATGACTTAAGTCAGCTGCTTTGCAAGCTAAGGAGCTCTTTCAATTTTAAAAGCCTCTCGCTGAGATGTGTGCTTTTAATAAAAAGGTCAGTTCCATTTGTTCAGTCAAAATGTTGTTTATTTTTAAGTCCAGGGGAAAAAGGTCCATTTGGCGTGTTGGAATCAAACTGCGCTCACTGCTGTGTCCTGGGAGGACTGAGACTGGGGCTCTTTGTGCTGCACGTCTCGCCGCTCCAGGGATGGGGAATGGTCAGGAAAGGCGCCCGGTGCTGGTACAAGTGGTTCGGTGTTTCCTCTCGGGGTCCATCGAGGGTGGAACCTGAAGTGGCTGCTTTCATATCTGCCTCACGGCATTCAGCAGACACAAAGGAAAAGCAGCAAGATTCTCATGGATATGGCTAGCGAGGAAGTAACTGAAGTCCAAAGATAACATCTGCGGCCACTCCGGTTCCAGCTCGTACCCAGCTGAACATGAACCGCGATGTCCAGCCAAGCCGGGCCCTTCCCCAAAGACCCAGCTCATCAGCGCAGCCTCCTCATCAAACCCAGCCAATATTCCAGCAAAACCACCGAAAACTCAGAGTTGTAATCAAGACCCAAAGAGCTGGTTTAAACTACGCCTTGGTTTTTTTCTTCTAGGCAGCTGTTCATTTCTGAGGCGATTCCTTGTTCTCATTTTAAAAAATAATCCCTGATACATCAGGTTTATTATCCAGGTCCCCTCTACTGCTGCAGTTCGCGTGAGCAAATACAGCAGAAAATCTCGTGTCTCTTCTCAGCAACATTTTGTACCCTCAGCTTCGGAGCAGATGCAGGATTTAAAGGGCTGAGTTTGCAGAGGTTACACAAACCGAAGAAAAACAAACCCTGCTTGTGGAAAGCTGGCTCAGAAGAGCGAGTTGTGCACCAGGACTCCGAAACCCGAACGGGACACCGGCTGAGCTGGTTCCTCGAGGAGCCGCTGGTGCTTCCGCGCTGCTCCCGGTGCAGCATCTGCAAACCACGCGCCTTAAACTGTCCTAAACATCCCCCTTGTCAGCCTTCAGAGATATGTGGCCCAGTTTATACCATCCAACAGGGGTTTGGAAACAGAAGACAAGGAGCTAACGGGTCCTCCAGCTCTGTTCTGTGTATCCAGACCCCACAGCTCGATCGGTTATTTCTCCCAGACGGGGAAACCACAGCAGGGCAGACGAACTTCGATCAAAGCCACAAAGAGAGAAGCTGCAGTCAAGATGAGGAAGACGACAAGAGGAAAGGCTGAGGCCAAGTGATTGCGATCACAGGGAATTATGAGGTGCAGGTTGTGGCTCCTCTGGCCTCTCTACAGATGAATATCAGCGGTGTAAACCCTCCGAGGCTTTGACGCGATCCAGAGCAAACTGGAACTAGAAGCAGCTCCACCTTCGTGGGGTGCAGCTCTATTCACCAGCTTCTGAACAGATTAGCTCTCCTGGAACAATTCCACCAACAAAACCGCCTCCTGGTACGGCTGCCAGCTCAGTCTGTTCCTCTCGCTGCCCCGATTGCCGTAACCCAGACCCGGCACCTTCCTGTGGTGCCACCGAGAGATAACCAAGTCAACATAACCAACCCATCTGTACACAAATACCTTCTTTTTACTTTTAATTTTGCTAGTAACTGTGTGCAGATCACCCAAGCCAACGTCAACCCAGGAGCAAGGCCACCTGGCCAGTTCCATTTGAGCTAATCTGGGTATGCAGACGCTGCATTTTCTAATCATACGAGCCTGCGAACGTCACCAGCGAACTGAAGCTACTAAAGGGCACTTCCAAACGTCAATACTTTCCTTTGCACCAACAAAAACTGGATTTCCCAAATCTGAACAGCAACTTCTTGAGGGAGACGCGTCCAAGGAGCCGCTTCCTTCACCACATCCAAGCTCCAGCCTCTGGGCCCTCGCACCCCCAGTCGTGACGCACCCCGAGATGCTGCCGCCCTTTAAAGATCCACACGAGTGGCCTGAAGTGCCCCTGCTACTGTTAAAAGGTCACAGAAATGGTTTAATCGAAAGTCAAACCCCAAGCGCTGGTCCCAAACTGCTGCAGGGTTTCATTGTTTTGTTTTAAACGCACTCTCTCTGCTGAGGGTTGAAGACCGCGACATTACTTTGTTCTTTAAAAAAAGGTCACGATTTTGTGCATTGGCTGTTTGAGTCTCAAAAGTTACACTTGAAAAGTATAGGTTGGGGAATGACCTATTAGAGAGCAGTGTAGGGGAAAGGGACCTGGGGGTCCTGGGGACAGCAGGGTGACCATGAGCCAGCACTGGGCCCTTGTGGCCAGGAAGCCAATGGTACCTGGGGTGGGTTAGAAGGGGGTGGTCAGTGGGTCAGAGAGGTTCTCCTGCCCCTCTGCTCTGCCCTGGGGAGACCACATCTGGAATCTTGTGTCCAGTTGTGGCCCCTCAGCTCCAGAAGGACAGGGAACTGCTGGAGAGAGTCCAGCGCAGCCACCAAGATGCTGAAGGGAGTGGAGCATCTCCCGTGTGAGGAAAGGCTGAGGGAGCTGGGGCTCTTTAGTTTGGAGGAGGCTAAGGGGGGACCTTATTAATGTCTATAAGTATATAAAAGGTGAGTGCCATGAGGATGGAGTCAGGTTCTTCTCAATGGCAAACAATGATAGGACAAGGGGTAATGGGATCAAGCTGGAATGCAAGAGGTTCCACTTAAATTTGAGAAGAAACTTGTTCCCGGTGAGGGTGTCAGAGCCTGGCCCAGGCTGCCCAGGGAGGTTGTGGAGTCTCCTTCTCTGCAGACATTCAAACCCGCCTGGACACCTTCCTGTGGAACCTCAGCTGGGTGTTCCTGCTCCATGGGGGGATTGCACTGGATGAGCTTTCCAGGTCCCTCCCAATCCCAAACATACTGTGATACCCAAACACCAGTAAACAGCTCTACCCACACATGATCCATCAGCTGGAAGCAGCTCTAAAGCTTCACAAGACGTGTCCGCGGGCAGAGGAGGGAATTGGGTGAGACCTCCCGCATCGCCCTTGGGCTGAAACCTCACGAGCCCCGTGCTCAGTGTCACCTGAACAGTCCCACAAACCGGGGCACAGCAAGCCCTGTGCAGCCAGAAAAGTGACACAGCATTTTACACCACACACCCAGCACTCAAAATAAAACCTGATGCCACAAACCGGCTTTTCAAGCGTTTTGAAGTTTGGTAGGTATCGCACAGGATGCTGCCCAGGCAGCTCCTCGGTTTCCTGCCTTGCAGTATTGGTTGGCTGTTCAGACAGAGCTGTCACAGGACGGACCTGCCCCGGGGTTACAGCAAAACAAACCTTAAATAGGGAAAAATATAAAAGAAAAATCAAGAGACAATATCCTGCGAACTTGTGAATCTCCTATTAAAGCTTCACAGGGTCCCCCAGCTCTGCTCTGCATATTCAGACTCTGCAGCTCGATCGGTTATTTCTCCCAGACAGGGAAACCACAGCAGGGCAGGAACCTCGATCAAAGCCACAAAGAGAAAAGCTGCAGTCAAGATAAGGAAGACGACAAGAGGAAAGGTTGAGGCCAAGCGATCGCGATCATGGGGAATTATGAGGTGCATTCACAGCAGGAACAACCTCCTCGCACACCTCCAACAGCACAACGCGCAGACTGAGAGCGCAGCAGCACCCAGAGCTCACCTGCCCCATCCCGAGGGCCGGATTGAAAACGTGTGTGAGGTCCTCCCGGTTTACCCACGCACAGCCAGCAGGAGGTCAGACACCTCCAGGACGCGGCCTGTTCGGATCCTGGTTGCGCCACGATTGTCCATGATCAGCCACTGCCAGGGACGGCGCTCAGCGGCCTCTCAGCTACTGCAACAACCCCGCCGGGCAGCGCGGACATGGCCACGCGAGCCTTCACCTACAGGCTCCTGCTGGCCACAAATCACCAAAACTTCTCACCACCAAGCCACTATTAAGGTATATTCTAGAAGTTCTCCGAAGTCTCGATTGTTTAGACTATGGGTTGATGGCACATGAGTTTGTTTTCCAAGCACAGCTGAAGAGACAGCCTTCCACAGAACGGGATTTATTCTTTCCAGCCCCCCCAACAGACACATCACCAGGATCTGACTTCTATTCCCTGTTGGTAAAAAGCATTGCAGCGAGCCTTTGTGATCAAGATACTGTTATTTTCCCCAAACCGGCATCCACGCGTGTCCCTCCTCTCCAAAACCTTCAGTATATTCCATCGAGCTCTGCACTCCCTCCCCATGTCCACAGCACGGGTGCGGATGGACCCGCGTGGCGCGTACCCTGCGCTTCTCGGTGAGGATACAACCCCAAATTTAAAAGAAAACCCTGGGGATGGGCCTGGTGCGCACACAGCAGAGCTGTGACACAAAAAGGAGCAAGAGGTTCAAGTTTACACGTTGAGAAAAAGGATGAGGATGAAAATGAGAAGGTTAAAGGAAGGTTTTGTGCTTGCTGAGCTTAGGAAAGCC
The DNA here is from genome assembly GCF_037038585.1 of Patagioenas fasciata. Taxonomy (NCBI): domain Eukaryota; kingdom Metazoa; phylum Chordata; class Aves; order Columbiformes; family Columbidae; genus Patagioenas; species Patagioenas fasciata. The sequence continues at coordinate 2,075,103 of NC_092546.1, read as the reverse complement.
CAGGCCCCGCGGTACGGCCCCACTGCCAAAACGAACATTATCTCACATCTTCTGAGGCTCCTTATCTGCCACAAGATCATAGGAAAGGCAAGTTTGCTGCACTCTAATGACCAACATCTGGAAAAATGAATTGCAACAGTCGGAGAAAATTCTTTGCAGAGGGTATGTCCGACTAAAATCAGCCATTTTAATAAGTTTTATAAGGAAATGACTGAAAACCAGCTGGGACGTGAGAAACACCTGCTGCTCCTCTGAGCACTCAAGAGGCACCAGATTTTGGGGGTGAACAGCAGCACAATTCACTCCATAAAGCAACTATGCTGTGTCCACCTCCCTCTGTGTTCTGTCACGCTCCTTCTGCAGGGAAAGAGATGCATCAGTAAGATGTGGAAGATTCATTGAAACCACAAACCGGGGTGAAGAGCAGCGGTTATCATATCCGTGAAACAGTAACTGGAGAAGTGGGGAAAAAACCCATCACATCACCCGCAAAATCATCCTGGCCCAGATCCCCTGAAAACACCAGAGCCACATGGGCTCTCATAGAACCATAGAATCGTTTTGGTTGGAAGAGACGCTCAGGATCATCGAGTCCAACCATAACCCAACTCTAGTACTACCCCATGTCCTGAGAACCTCATGTCCGTCTGTCCAACCCTCCAGGGATGGTGACTCCAGCACTGCCCTGGGCAGCCTGTTCCAATGCCCCACAGCCCCTTGGGGAAGAAATTGTTCCCCAGATCCAACCTCAACCTCCCCTGGCGCAACTTGAGGCCGTTTCCTCTGCTCCTGGCGCTTGTTCCTGGGGAGCAGAGCCCGACCCCCCTGGCTCCAAGCTCCTTTCAGGCAGTTCAGAGATCAGAAGGTCTCCCCTCAGCTCCTGTTCTCCAGCTGAACTCCCCAGGTCCCTCAGCCGCTCCCATCACACTTGTGCTCCAGCCCCTCACCAGCTCCATTCCCTTCTCTCAACTCGCTCCAGCACCTCAAGCTCTTTCTTGGTGTGAGGGACCCAAAACTGATCCCAGGATTCAAGGTTTGGCCTCCTCAGGTCCCAGCACAGTGGCACAATCACTTCTCCAGTCCTCCTGGCCACACTGTTCCTGGTACCAGCCAGGATGCTGGTGGCCTCTTGGTCACCTGGGCACACACTGGCTCATGTTTGATACACCCAGATCCTTTTCCTCCAGGCACTTTCCAGCCGCTCTTCCCCAGCCTGCAGCGTTCACGGGGTTGTTGTGACCCAAGTGCAGGACCCGGTACTTGGCCTTGTTGAACCTCAGACAATTGGCCCCAGCCCATCAATCCAGATCCCTCTGTAGAGCCTCCTGCCCTCCAGCAGATCAACACTGCACCCAACTTGGTGTTGTCTCTGAACTCGCTGAGGCTGCACTGGATCCCCTCATCCAGATCACTGATAAAGACATTAAACAGAACTGGCCCTGATACTGAGCCCTGTGGACACCACTCGTGACCGGCCACCAACTGGATTTGGCTGCGTTCACCACAGCTCTTTGGGCCCAGCTCTCCAGCCCGTTCTTTACCCATTGCAGATACACCATCCAGGCCATGAGCTGCGGCTTCTCCAGGAGATGCTGTGGGATACGGTGTCAAAGGCTTTACTGAACTCTAAGTACACAACATCCACAGCTTTTCCCTCATCTACTGGTTGGGTCACCTTGTTGTAGAAGGAGATCAGGTTGGTCAAACAGGACCTGCCTTTCATAAACCCACGCTGACTGGGCCTGATGTACCTCATTGCTCTTTGCACCCGTGTCCTCTAGTGAAATATTAATAACAGCAGCAACGACGCAATAATATTGCTGTTTATGAGCCCCATCGCTTCAGAGCTCCCCTTTGAAGAGAGGCAGCATGGCTGGCAATGCCAAACCCCGAGGGCTCCCCCATCCTACGCAGCCACTTGCCCGGCGGTTTCATTTTATTCAGAATAAACGGATTTTCCAGCTCTGGGTAATACATCAAAAAAGGAATGAGCGTGGCAGTAATGCATGCAGCAGATCAACACAGAAGCGCCCACACACCGCTGGACCGGGCAGGCCGTCAAAGGGCATGAGTCACAAGGATGCAAAATATTATTTCAGCACCGGGAATCCCATGCCAAGAAGAACTTGCATTCTCCTCGCTTTATAAAGCGTCATTTACGCTGTTATACAAATAATAATGCTCTGCTTGGAGACAAAGCATAGCTGGAATGACCCAGCGGCCCCGCTTGACACCGGGCAGCGCGGCTCTGCCAACAGATATTCCATCTGGAACCTAACTTGCCTATTTATATCTTTCAACCTCACTATTTCACCGTGCAAATCCCTTTAGTACGCTCAGTTTTCCAAGAGCTTTCCAGCAGAGGCGGCACCACAGCCCTCGACCCCCCACCCAGCGACACCCAACGAGCTCCAAAGGTGGCGCCAGCCCAGAGCATCCTCTGCCTCCACCCTTCGCCAAAACAGAGGATTAGTGGATCCAGCTGATGGCACCAGCGTCTCCCTTCTGCCCGCTCCTTACCGCTGCAAATCCCCTCCTCAGTCCACAATTTATATCAGCGCTGCAAAACCCCACTGTCCTTCTCTCTCCCAAATAAGTTGACGATGTTTTGCTCAGGCTGCACTTCTAGCTGTTCTGGAGACACAGGCCATGGCTCATTTGTCTGCAGGGAAGTACAAGAACAACTGGAAGGAAATAAAAGCTGAGAACAGTCCAGAATTGTAGTTTAGCTTTTCCCTCCCACCCCTCTCAAATCTAAACCCAAACAGTTTCGAATGAAGCGGAACTAAAGCTCTCAGAGCTTCAAACAAAGAAATAGGTGCTAAAGCCGAGACTACAAGAGATTCCTGCATTCCCCTATTTACAGAGAAATGCTTTAGAAATGAAGTTGGATTTGTTTGCACCTCTATTTGCCAAGCCAGTTCTGCTCCTTGCCCCCTTGTTCCGTCTTTTTGGGAACAGCAGGAGAATGTTTCCTTCAGTCTATCGCTGACTTCATGATAACTGATTAAAACTGCAAAAGCAGCTGCAGCGCGCCTGCCCTTGAGGTTAACCACACATCATCAGCTTGTTACACCAGGAATTGAAAAGTTTAGTTAGAACTGCTATGTAAAGTCTGGAAGAAAACTTAGAGATGCCTACTTGGACTGAGAATGGGGAGAAATCAGATTTCAAACTGTAACAGTGCTCGTCCCAGGGAGGCCTGGGGCAGGGAATGCGCTTGCACAGCTGATGGGGGAAGAGCTGCCGGTCAGTCCAGCTCCCATCGGGCTGGATGTTCCTCACAGCATCCCCGCCTGGCTGGGTTTCAGGAGCTCTGCAGATCCCCAGCCCCCCCTGCTCACCAGGGTCACAGAGCAGATCACACAGGTGGGTCCAGGGGGTTTGAATGGCTCAGAGAAGGAGACTCCACACCCGCTCTGGGCAGCCTGGGCCAGGCTCTGGCACCTCCCAGCAAACAAGTTTCTGCTCATGTTCACATGGAGCCTCCTGTGTTCCAGTCTGTGCCCACTGCCCCTCACCCTGGTGCTGGGCACCACTGAACAGTCTGGTCCATCCTCTGACACCCACCCTGAGATACTGATCCATTGATCAGATCCCTCTCAGCTTCTCTTCTCCAGCTCAACAGCCCCAGCTCTCCCAGTCTCTCCTCATCACAAAGATGCTCCAGACCCCTCAGTATCTTTGTCACTCTCTGCTGGACTCCTCCAGTAATTCCTTGTCCTTCTTAAACTGGGGAGCCCAGAACTGGACCCAGTTCAGCAGACGTGGCCTCCCCAGGGCAGAGCAGAGAGGGACGATGAACCTCCCTGACCTGTTGCTCACATTTTTCCTCATGCCCCTCAGGTACCATCAACCTTCTTGGTCAACTCTGTATCCTCTTCCTCGAGGACACAGAGGGTTCAGTCCCTGCCCCAACACGCTTTTCCAGTCCACGCCTTCAGGATTTTGCCATTCCACAACTTCCCATGCACGCTTAGAGCTCTCACAACCTGCAACCACCAAAGCTACAGTGAGACGTCTCCCACCTCCAGGAAAGGCGCCAAAACCTTAAGAAGCCCTGTAGCGACTTCCCTGCTTTTCCACAGTGGGATAAACAGCCAAGCGCCCTCCCAAACCCCCAGCACATGGGCAACCACCTCTCCCTGCAGAGCTGCACCTGGTGCCACGAGGCTGACGGGCCAGAGCTGACCTAACCACGGCAAACACGGCCGAGCCAGCGTGATGGCCCCGCTAGAGCCGGGAAGAGAATGAGACCAGACCGGGAGTACCTGCTGTTCACATGCACGACATCACCTGTCTCAATAAGCCACAAACAGTGCCTCAGCACAGATTAATCCGTATTTTAGCAGCAGAGAAAGATTGCACAAACTTTGTGGAAACCGCTTGCCTGCTCTTCAGGTTGAATTGGTGCTGTGCTCATTTCCTTCACAGAAAAGCGATCCGTAGCTTTATTTTTCAGATGGCTTGTTTTTCACATCACGGGGACTGTATTTCTTACTAAATTAGAAGTGGTTCGTGTGCTTCCAAGGGGACAAATGTAAGTAAACTAAGACCATTTCTCACTCATGGGAAGGGTTTGAGCTAAAAGCATGAAGAGTTAACTGGAGTAAATAAGACTGGAGGAGAGAAAGGACACACCAGCTATGAACTTCAATCTGGAAGGGAAAAGAAGAAAACACAACAGCTTAGAAAATGAAAGAAACTCTGAAATCTCCAAATATCCAAAACTGAGTCAAAGTCAAGCGGGGGAAAAACAAACTCATCTTGTAGTTGACAGTTCAGGATGCCCAATTCCTCTCTTCATTTTCTAAGAAAAGATTCTGTTGTTTTTAGTGTAAAATGCCAAGAAATTTTAAACAATAGTGAAAAAAGCCCCTAAATGCACATTTTACTTTTAATCTCTGCCTGCAGCACTACTACAAGGCCACATCCCGAGGACCTGCCGCAGTCCCTCGACTCACAGAATCTCAGAGCCCGTATCCAACCTCAACTTCCCCGCCTTGTGCTGGATGCGTTCGGGGTTGATTTTGGTGATGCTGTTTCAATAATCCATGTCAACTTCCTCCCAGGAAAACATAGCATCCTGCACTCGCCTGATCCGGGCCAGCAATGGGCAAACCTCTCTTCCAGCACCTCTAAAGGCCAGAACTCGTCGGAAGCCATTTACAATTAGCACTTTTGTAACTCTGCTCATCTGCGCCGTCTCCTTGGCATCCAGCGCGGGGTGACCTCACTGCCGCCTCAGCGCGGCTCCACGGCAAAGAAAGGGCGCTCAAACCCACCAGAAACAAGAAGCCGTTAATTCCAACGCTTTCCCTCTGTTTCCACTTGCCGCCTGCCAGCAGTGGGGATGAGCCAGCCCAGCATCACAACTGGTGCTGAACGGCCGGGGCGCAGGCATCCAGCTCACACATTCAGCTCACACTTGGCTGTTTCCTGCATCACCTGAGCCGCTCCTGGCAGAGTTCAGGCTCCCTGACCAACAGAGGCTGCCCGGACACTCCCCAGCGCACGCCTGGGGGCAGTCAGACCTTGCATCCTCAACCAGGGTTATTAAGTTCTCTGTCACAAAGGGATTTTCCAGTCCCAGCTCCTTTCCCCTCAAGCCTCTGTTTCTGACGGGTGACAAAGCATCGCAGCTTCAAAGGCACCTGGAAAACCAGGGCTCTGCCAGACCTCCAAACACCCCCCTGCAGCTGTCTGCATAATCCTTGGGAGACACAAAAAAACATTACGATTCTTAAGCCTTGGAAAGACAAGGTTAACATCCAGCTGTTAAAAGGATTATTCTGTGCATGTGTGAGCTTGGCAGCCGAGCAGGGTTGTACATCCTCGTGAGCAGGGTGGATAAAGGGGACTGGCCACAGCCATCAGAGCTGACCTACCGCAGCAGTGCCACAGGCATCCTCCACAGGAACCTGGAAAAAGGCTCAAGGAAGTGCTAGAAACTGTACAAGAAAAGAAAGACACGGAGATAAATGCTTGCTAGAGGAAGAGTAGAGCAAGAGAATGAGAGTCCCAATAAAAATGAGGGCTGGCAACAGGGAATCACAGAATCCCAGAATGTCAGAGGTTGAAGGGACCTGGAAAGCTCATCCAGTGCAATCCCCCATGGAGCAGGAACACCCAGCTGAGGTTCCACAGGAAGGTGTCCAGGCGGGTTTGAATGGCTGCAGAGAAGGAGACTCCACAACCCCCCTGGGCAGCCTGGGCCAGGCTCTGCCACCCTCACCCCCAACAAGTTTCTTCTCCTCTTTCAGTGGAACCTCCTGTGTTCCAGTTTGCACCCATTGCCCTTTGTCCTGTCACTGGTTGTCACCCAGAAGAGCCTGGCTCCATCCTCCTGACACGGCCCCTTTCCATATTGATCCCCAGGAATGAGTCCCCCCTCAGTCTCCTCTTCTCCAGCTCCAGAGCCCCAGCTCCCTCAGCCTTTCCTCACACGGGAGATGCTCCACTCCCTTCAGTATCTTGGTGGCTGCGCTGGACTCTCTCCAGCAGTTCCCTGTCCTTCTGGAACTGAGGGGCCACAGCTGGACACAATATTCCAGGTGTGGTCTCCCCAGGGCAGAGCAGAGGGGCAGGAGAACCTCTCTCAAAAGGTTGAGAGTGGGACAAAAACAGCCCCTTGAGCACGAGTAGACAAAGGGCACAGGGTGGTATGAGCAGCACATCCCCACTGACAGATCTTCACCACACACTGGGGCCGGGCAGCCACATCTGCACACACTGCAGGGCCAGCGTGCTGAATACAAACCAGCCTGACAAAACGCCCTGGCATTCCAGTTCATCATCATCAGCGCCAACTTAAGGGACACCCCACCTGTCCGCCTGTAAAACCCGAGCTCTGCGCAGCTTGCTCTGAGAGGACAAGTCACACGACGGCCTGGACTCCCAGCATCGCGGCAGATGCGTCACCCCGTGGTGAGCTGAGCACCGTTTCTGTGGGTACTGACTACGCAGAGATCGGTGAGAAGTCTCACCCAAAGGCCATCCCACAGCTTTCCAGTTTTTAAACGTGGTCTCCCCATCTCATATGACAAGAGTAAATGTTTGAGACAGTGAGAAAAGCACCTCCAAAGTCACAATCATCTTCCCGCACAGGAGCCGCAGGCTCATCCCTCTGACAAATCCCACAAATGAGCAGTTTGAGCCTCAGCTGTCTCAAGAAAACTGGTTGAAGTGAGACAGAGAGATTTACAGGCCCCGGTTCAAGAACAGTCAGAATTCTAAGCTGTGGAGGCAGCTGGTGCTGCAGCACACAACTGTACCAAGTGCTTCAGCTTTGCTGTGACACTGAACTCATTCTCTCGGGGAAATCTCCATGACAAGCTCTCCGAGACAGTGCCTTCCCTGTCGTGCTGCACAGTGCTCAGTAGGTCAAAAATATGGTGTAGAACAAGAGCCAGTAGCACTCAAAAGAGGAGAAAAAAAGGGCAGAGGAGTCCACCTGCCAAGAAATCTTTTCCTGATGACAACTTATACTCGTGGAAATAAAACCTGATGAACACATACAACAAATTGCTGCTCCAAGCCCCCAGGCCTACAACATTCTTCCCCCGGGTTGAGTTTCTGCTCGCAGCCCAGCTGCCGCGGGCAGGGCCGGGATCAGCTCCGCCCGCAGCAGCCGCCGGGGGTAGGGCACGGCCCGGTGCCCGCCCCACTCCGGGAGGCCGCCCGGAGCTCCGGGGCAGCCGGCTCGGGGCCGCCCGGACCCGGCGGTGGTTGCGGGAGAGGCCGCGCTGCCCGGGAAGGGGCCGCGGAGACCGGGCCGGCCCGAGCCCCGGCTGCAGCTCCAGGGTACGGGGCGCGGAGGACACCCCCGCGGCGGGGACCGCCCGCCCGAGCGGGGCAGCGGGGCCGGGAGCGCTGTCAGGGGCCCGGGCCCCCACCCCCAGGAAGCCAGAGCACGGCCCGGCCGCCTCGGCCCTCCCAGGACGCCGCCGCCGCAGCCCCGCGCCGGAGGGAGGCCCGACCCGGCCCCAGCAGCGGCGGGGAGACCGCGACCACCCAGCCGGGAGCAGACGCTGGGCCTGGCCCGGTGCCGCCCCCGGTGCCGCCCGCCCCGCCCGGTCCGGTCCCTGCACCCCCCGGTACCTGCGGCCCCCGCGGCCCCTCAGCGCGGCGCGCGCCGCCCCATCGCCGGCTCCTGCGGCCGCAGGCACCGCCCCCCCGCGGCCGCCCGCCCTCACCGCGGAGCCGCCGCCGCCCGCCAATCGCCGTGCCGCACTGCGTGACGTCATCGCCGATCCAACCAATAGACTGCACGGAACCCGGCCGGCGTCGCAACGCGACCCCGCTGGCGACAGCCGCTGGCCAATAGTGACCCGGCAGGGCGGCCGCGCCCCGCCCCCTCCCGGCGCCCCGCCCCGCGGCCCCGTCACCTCAGGGTCTGCCCGGCGGGGCGGCCCCGGCGGCGGCCACACCCGAGGGGACCGAGCGGTGACCCGGCGGCGCCTCCTGCCCTCGGGCGGCAGCTGGAAGGGCTCCCGCAGCATCGTGGATCCGCCTCTGGCCTCCCCCGGCTGCGCCTCGGGTCCCGGCTCGGGGCGGTTTTCATGGAGGCAGCGAACGCCCGGCCGGCCCCGTGGAGGAGCAGGGACCGGGAGCCCTCCGGAGAACGACTGTCCTGGAGCGAGGGGAAGGGCCCCTCGGAGCACCTGCTCCCGCGGGTGGGGGTGCTGAGGGTAATTAACCTCATTAACTCCCGGCGCAGCCCCGAGCGAGCGGCCCCGGGCTCTGAAACGTTCCCACCTTATTGTACAGCTGCATTTGGAACAGAACTCGGCACACACGGGCTGATTTGGCAATCTTTATATCCACAATACAGCAACCATGCACAGAAATCAAGTGATGTGTATATTTACAAAGTGAATTGCACTTAACACAGGAACCAGGAAGAAAAGTAAATAAAAGGAACGTCTCTTCTGGGTTGCGTAAAGGTCCACTGCTATTTATAGCCTACGAAGCCTGATATAAAACACTCCTGTGTATTATCCAACCAGGTTAAAATGAGAATTACTCTTCATTGAGATGGTGCAGCCCTGGAGATACTCATTTTGTGGAAACATTCCATTAATCACCATTCAAACTGTATTAAGACTGTAATAAAGAGTCTGCCAGTCAAGAGAACCCAACCTCAGCCCTGACTCACTGTATTTTACCGAAAGGACAGTTCATCTCCACCTCTAATTGCCTGATTTTTCTTATTTGAAATTCAGCCCCCACCTTTAATACTGTATTTCCTAGTGTTTGGTTTTTTTAATGAAGTAACTCAGTCACTCATTAAGATCTTTTTTTATTCTACAGCCCAGAACCTCCAAGCAAGTTCTCCACGCTTGGACAGGAAACTCACCAAGCGCAGGTAAGACTCACCCGCCAACAGATGACGTCCCCAACCTCTGGCCCAGTACAGCACGCAGGAATCTGGGAAGCAAAAACACCCCCCCCCCGTACATTTTTGCAAGCAGCTTTTGGTAAGTGACCTGCTCGGACATAAGGCACAGACCAATCCTGGCACGTCCAGCTGAGAGAACTCTCCTGTTCGCACCAGAACACCCCATGACCAGCTGTGCCACACGCTGCGTGGTCATTACATGGATCTAACAGAACAGCACCCAAAGGGGATCTCGGGGTGCCGTGGCCTTTTGCTGCTTCCAACCTGCCCAAAGTGCTGGGAAGCAGCCACAGGGGCAAGAAGTGGCCATGGTGCCTTTTCCTCTACCACATTTTGATGGTTTCCACAACATACACAAAAATCCTTTTGACAAAGTAGCAAGCAGCCACTCATAAACAGGATTTTTACATTAATACAAGTATAGGGCTTTAAAACTTGCCTATGAACCCAACTTTCTTGTCCTGTGCAGGCTACAAACTCCCAGTGGAGATCCCAGACTAACTCAATTGCTCTGTAAGCATCTGACTCAATAGGAAGAAGTTTGAATGAAGCAGTCTGCCCAATTAATTTATTTTCCCAGTTACCTGTTTGTGTGCTCACCACCAGATCACTTATGTGTTAATTTTGGCCTTTAATGTCCCCATAATTAACAGGGTAGTTAGCAGAAAAGACTCCTGTCCAATTCTGCATTGGAGGACCTATTCTAAACATTAATATCAGCAGGAGCCTCCAGCTGAGGTTTCTATCACTAACACTGCCTGGTAAGCACCCACTGCTTTTTAGTGTTATTTTTTAATAGTTAAATCAAAGTCATCCTCAACATCCAAGAAAAGCAAGTATAGCACATGTTCCTTCTTTCACAGGCAGCTCCCCCGTCATCAGGAGTTTTACATAAGCCAAATTCTGCCCTCAAACCTCTTACAGCAGATGGAAAAGAGCTGGAACATTTTCTATTTTCCTGACAGTAACACGAGAGACACAGCCAGTGAAGTGACAGTAGGAAGCAGCCCAGGTAAGGCTACATTTAACTGCTACTTTCACATCAGGAAAGCACAGTTAGGGAGTCCGGCCTGTTGGAGAGCTGCTCTGAATGCCAGACAGCTCCTCACCCCTTTGACCTTCCTCAGGATTCCCCTCTGCAATTTCAGGAGCCATCACCAACAGTGGGTTGGGCTGTAGCCACACTTTCTGAAGAGCACACGCTGCTTTCAGCAGGACACCGGGGCACTCAAGATCAAAAGCATCTTCCCTTGCACACAGGAAGATGGTTCTACCAGGCAGAACTGCTCCGCTGTCCTTTTTCTGTTGGCTTCATGCTCGTTCTGGGCAAGAGCGTCTCACACCCACCCAAGGGCTGCGTCTCACTGCCTGGAACGCGGCTCTGCAATCTGGGAGAGGCGACACCTCGTCTAATGTGAGTGACCACAGCAGGTAAAATCGCTGCTTCGTTTACACGTGCACACGCTTCTCACACCTCGGGTGAGCCAAACGGCCCTGCAGCAAAAGGCAGGAGACCTTTCCACGTCACACACCAGATCACAAAACCAACCCGACCCTCCTGGCGTGACCGGCAGGGTCCAAGATCCACCTGCTCTGAGGGAGCTTTGGTCAACGCACAATGGAGTCACACAAGGGCTCTTCAACCCTCACATAGCAGCACTTAAGCCCTAGACATGAACCTTTTGTTGGGACACTGAGGCAAAATTGAGAGCCTCCCACAAAGTCAAAGACTAAAGAAAGTCTCTTTTAAGAGACAAGGAAGTGACTAAGCTGCTTCTCAACTTCATACATCAGGCCAGATTCTAGAAACTTCATATTAAGAAGAGGATTTTCGGAGTGAGCATTCATATATCACCCTGAGCTAATACGTCCTCTTAACAGCGTGATTCTTCCTCACGCTGTTCAACTCATTTCTTTATGAAAGGTTTTGCTCAAAAATTAAGGAGCCCAGCTCCGCTAGCATCCACCTGTTCTTGAATGTAATATTTGCATTATCTCAGAATTTTCCACTCTCTGACAGTGTGCTCATCTGCCAGCCTTTAAATGCTGACTGCACATTGCGCTCCGCTCTAGGACCACCAGAAAGGAGACGTCTCCAGTGTCCACTGGCTGCACCTTCTCCCAGTGAGATGCCATAAATTAAATACCAAGTGTTGAAAGCGCTTCCCGACACAGGACACCCTCAGACAGAGCCCTGCGGTGCCTAAAGAGGGATTCGGATCCTCGGTCGGTGGGATGAGGCTGCAAGCGCACACCCTAAACCTTGAGCATGTCCTCTAAACAAAGTTGAAAAGAGGAAGTGCTGGGCACCAGGCGCAGCCTTTGCTGTGAGCTACAGCCCTCGAATGGTACGAAATTAAAGGCATTGGTCTGAATCTTATACAAGAAAAGCCATCAGAGTTAACCGCCCTTAATTTTATTACATAACCAGACAGAACAGTTGAGACTGGAATGTCAGATTTCCCCTTCAAGCACAATTCACAGTTTCATGTTTGCTTTGTATCAGAAAAGTCAACTCACTCATCTGCAGGTGGGATTCGGCAGGTGAGGTACAGCAAGAATTCACTGCAAAGTGCTTCACTGGCCTTCAGAGAGCAGCAGATGGTCTCCAGCTCTTCCTTCAGATAGCGTCACCCAGTACTTGCCTCATCATACCATTCAGCGTATACCAGAGGGGATGCAGGTGTGTAAGAGCTAGTGAGTGAGGACAAGCCATCAAAAGGATTTGCACAAGCCAGCGAGCGACCAACCACCCGAAGCTGTGATAACACTCTTCCCGTTCAGCTAAACAGAGTACGAGTAGTTAGCCCTGCTGATGACAAACCCGTTACATCAGGTGAAGTACAATCATTCGAGAATTACAGTCGGCAATTCAGTAAAACAGAGTAAGAGGAAAACAACAAGTTAGTAGTTATTATGTGAAATCTTAATATTACGCATTTTAGTAGAGGTCAAGAAGATTATGCACAAGGTCAATAGTGAAAGATCATGACGAGAAAGTTCAAGATGCTATGGTTCTGCAGGAGTTTTACAAAATGTATAAAGTATTGTGTTTCTCTACAACAACCAAAACCCTTACAAGTGCAGGTATATACATGACATGAAAATATTGCTTCACTCACTCAAACAGGGGTAGGAGAGATCTAGAGAAAAAGCAGCATGCAAAAAAATCCTGGAGCTATAGAAGATCCCGCTTGCAGACACTGATCTACAGTACAAAATAAGCCTGGCGAAAGATTCTGAAATCAATATGCTGGCACTTACTGTACAATAATGTTAACTGATTAACATAAGCCATGAATAAATATTAAGCCGCTCCGTAAAGCCTGCACGAGCAGCACAGGCGTTCGTGGTGGCAGAGAAAGCAATGCAGACACACTTCATTGTTCCCAAATAAAACAAGGATAGAGAAAGATTTCCCAAGCAGGGAACGGTAAACTACACAGCCAGACTAACTGTATTAGGGGTAATTACATTATAAGTAATGTTATTTTCAACAGCTTTTTCACGTGTGTGCAGCCACTAAAAACCTCACTGTGAGACTCTATCAAGGAGAGAAAAGAGAGCATTTGGTAGGACAGCTATTTCCTTTTAATTTCTCCCTCATGTTTACAGAAACACAAGAAAAAAATCTGACTATGGGAGGAAAAACCTTGTCACCTCAATGGAGTTATTTCTTCAACTGTTATAGTCAAGTCCCCATGGTTTCTCTCCCAGAAAAACAAATAACCACAAAAATAAAACCAAAACCATTTTAGGAGAGTGTTTCATGTGATACTACCCAGCAGCAGATGTTCCAACACAAACACGTCTATCAGATCAGTGCCTACATTTCAAGCCCAAAAGTCAGCACATGAAGGGATTTGGGAGGCAGGGGGATGTTAGCCCTATGATTAAAGCTCTAAGATGAAAAGGGAGATTTGGGAACGGGGGACAGGAGGAAAGAGGGAGTCACGGAATCACAGGAGAGAAGAAGTGCACACAAGTTTCTAAACGAAGCACAGACGAAGTGAAGGGCACAAGAGTCATCTCCGGGAGGTCACAGGTTCTGACAGCACTGGAGTTTGTTGGATTTCTGTCCGTCGGTGGTTGGTGGGACGCTGATGTCCACCACGTTGTTGCCGGGAGACTCATCGTGCGCAGACCGATCGGCGATCTGCTTCTGCGAAACAATGCGGTAGATTTCTGAAATGAGAACACAGCAGTTAGAGCCCAGAAAGGCATCGCCTTCCCCAGAGCACACAGAACCACAGAATGTCAGGGGCTGAAGGGACCTGGAAAGCTCATCCAGTGCAATCCCCCCATGGAGCAGGAACACCCAGCTGAGGTTCCACAGGAAGGTGTCCAGGCGGGTTTGAATGTCTGCAGAGAAGGAGACTCCACAACCTCCCTGGGCAGCCTGGGCCAGGCTCTGACACCCTCACCGGGAACAAGTTTCTTCTCATATTCCAGCAGAACCTCCTGTGTTCCAGTTTATACCCCTTGTCCTATCATTGGTTGTCACCAAGAAGAGCCTGGCTCCATCCTCCTGACACTGCCCCTTTCCATATTGACCCCCATGAATGAGTCCCCCCTCAGTCTCCTCTTCTCCAGCTCCAGAGCCCCAGCTCCCTCAGCCTTTCCTCACACGGGAGATGCCCCACTCCCTCCAGCATCTTGGTGGCTCTGAACACAGCAGAGCAGGCTGCCAAAGATGCTAAAACCCCCATACTATAAGATATTAACTTGAAAGTTGTGAAAGGAAACGTAGCCCGACCAGCTATGGTGCGTAACATCTGCTCGAATGGACACAACCAGCTCCTTCTGGAAAAGTCATTCACACTATTCCTCGCTGCCTTCCACAACAGCACTTCCTATCACGTTCTTTTTCAATAGCCCCATGAACTCCTATTATTAAAAGGTTTTATCAGTGAGCAAGCAGCAGGAATGCTCATTTCTAAAACAGGGAATATCTTATTTTTGATTAAAGAAAAAGTGGGCAACATAATCTAGAAGCACCAATCAACGGGACGCTCGCAAAACGTCACCGCGCAGCAGCGGCAACAGTCTCTATTTTACACTTCAGCTACTACCAAATGACAGAATTTGCCTATTCTGTAACAAATCAGTTTGCCCTGCTATGACAGCAAAAAGCCACATGGTTCATAAAGCCCCATATTCATCCAAAAATGCTTTTCCCGAGGTAATTAATTTATACGCCTCAAAGTACCCGGATCCACAAAGCTGTAACTGCTGCCAGGTTAAAAGCTTTCAGGAATAAACCACTTCAACTGCATAGTTAGAAGAAATATTTTAAGTTGAAAGGTTTTTAAATTACTTATTTCGCTGACTATAAGCCCTTGTTCCAACTTCCCTCCATTGTGAGACAGGAAGAGGGCAAGAACCTCCCTGGAAGTCTGCGGTAAATATTATGGTCACATTCATCCAGCCACAGCCTCAAAACAGCAACACTCAAAGTCTTTCGTAAGGATTAAAAGGCATGAGGGACTATGTGTTTTGTTGGGGTGGGTTTTTGTTTGGGGGTTTTTTGGTTGGTTGGTTTTTAAGGGGTTTTTTGGGGAGGGTTGGTCGGTTGTTTTTCTCCCAGTCTTTAGGGATCACTCAAACTGGTGGCCGGTGAGGAAACTCCCATCCTGCTGCTCCCACCCCACCGCTCACACACATTGTCCAGGTTTGTTTCCCTCCCTTCGCAGGATGATTCTTTCATTTCAGAACAGCCTTTCAGGACCAGCCGCATCCCCACTGCACCTGAACCGGACAATCTCAGCACTCTGGGGAGCCCAGGATGCTGCAAAGAGAGCGGTTTGAGTTCAGTTTACTCAGGTCTGACCTCAGCTCGAGTTCTGGCTCCCTAAGTGTATCACGCATTCCTAATCTGTCAGGCTTTTTGCTTGGAGGAGCAGCTTGGCCATCCCTTTTTCTCCTGTCTGCCTCTTCTTGGTCACCTTCCTCTAACTGCAACACATCTCTGGTACCAGAGTTGGCCGGCACCGGACCAAGCGACCCCAGCACTTCTCACTGCTTCCCTGCACCCCTCTGCAAAAGAAACCCAAAAGAACCTGCCTTACACAATTCAGCGTATTAAAACTCAGCCTTTCCCCTAGCAATAGGCTCTCATTCGTGCATAATCGAGAAACAATAGCAAAGTCAATTCTCTGGTCAGTATCCAATGAGCCACAAACACCAGACACATCCTGATAATCAAGTAGCACCAGAACAAAGGCTCATTCTCATGTAACTGAAATCAATATCTGGTCACAAAAAAGTTCAGAAAATGCTCATCTTGAGGTGTTGTGGGACACAGAAATCAGGCACAGCTTCACAAAACAACGTACAGCACTGAGACTACAGATACAGTTTATCAGTCTAGAATTCAGCTATAATAAGCAATAGTCAGGAACTGGGATCTTGCCGATTCTCCATGTTCACCATATGGATCTTAAAGGGCTTTCCACAAGATAGGACAAACACACTGACAAATTGTATAGCATTTTCCTCTCTTTAGGACAAGATTGTGAAGTCATGGGGCAGCCAGAGGTAGAGCCATCTCACAGCCCTCCTCCTATTCAGATAGGATTTTAAGATTTCACTTTAGGAATGGAAGACAATGCTTTGAAACATCAACAGGTGACCCCTGTCGTCTCAAAGGGTATTTTGAGATACAACTGCTGCAGAACACGGAGCGAAAGGCAGAGCCTGCGCAAGCAGAGATGCTCAGGTGCACCAGGGTTTGTGAGCTCCGATCCATCCTCTGGAACACAGAATACCAACGCATACAGTGCTGACACACTCACACAAAGTCTAACTACAATTACAGTAAGATTAGGCCAAAGCCCAAGTTTGGGAACAGTCACCCACCCCAGCTGAAGTAACAACAGATATGAGCAGCACTTATTTTAAGCATCAATCTTGCTCCATGCGATTCCTTCCCACTTTACTGCCTGTAGGCCACGTATCCCCCAGCTCACAACCTCCCCACACCAGCCCCGTCCTCCTTCTCCACCCTCATGACCACACAACCCACACTTGGAAGGACATCAGCGAGTTCCCCACGTGCTGCATTTAGTGTAGAACAGAGCTGCACACCACCAGGGGCCAAAGGAGCACTCGAAGTCTCAAGTTTAACATACCAGCTGGAAACCCTACTAACAAAAGTGCTTTGGTCACGGCTGAGCACAGTAAGGATGACTTGTTGGTGTAGCTACAGTAATAAAGCTTCACTGGTGAATCCTCGCCCTTGTGTGCAGTGGGGTGCTCCCTTACGCCAGGGCCAAGAAAACACACACAAGGCAACAACCCCATCCTAAGGAATGGAAATTCTAAGCCCATTCTGAAACAGGAAGAAAGCCCAGCGTACAAGCACCTGGAAAAGCTCCCATGCTACACACAGCGGACATTCCCACATTCAGCAAGGCTGACGCCGCAGCTGGACACGGTGCACTCAGCACTCGCATCTCCAGCAGATAGATGTGCTGAGGAACATTCTTGGGCACTGGAAATCATAGAGCTCACTTTGGCCTGTGACCATTATCACATTCTTAGACAGTTCCTGGGACGCTCCAGGGACATTCCCAGAAAGCAGCTCTTGGTGCCCAGTCACCTGCAGCCATTGCCATTGGCTGGGAACAAGACTTCGGCCAAAAATATCATGGACCAGTTTGTTTTGCTGCAAGAGAGCACAGGAACATTTAACTTCCTAGCATGGTAAGTTCAGAGAAGGGAACGGAGCTGGTGAGGGGCTAGAGCACAAGTGTGATGGGAGCGGCCAAGGGCTCTAGGGGACTGTCATGTTTATTCTTGTCTCTTCCTTCTGCAAGGAGAAATTTTTGTCCCCACTTCTTGACCAGCTGAAGCGTTGCTACCGGGTCCTGCACTTGGGTCACAACAACCCCATGAATGCTGCAGGTTCAGGGAAGAGCAGCTGGAAAAGGCCCTGGGGGTGTTGGTGACAGTGGTTGAACATCGGCAGCGTGTGCCCAGGTGGCCAAGAGGCCACAGCATCCTGGCTGGGACCAGCACTGGTGTGGCCAGGAGGCCCAGGGCAGTGACCGAACCTGTGCTGGGACCTGGGGAGGCCAAACCACCAATCCTGGGGGCAGTTCTGGGCCCCTCACACCAAATAAAAGCTTGAGGTGCTGGAGCGAGCTGAGAGAAGGGAACGGAGCTGGTGAGGGGCTGGAGCACAAGTGTGATGGGAGCGGCTGAGGTACCTGGGGGGTTCAGCTGGAGAACAGGAGCTGAGGGGAGACCTTCTGATCTCTGAACTGCCTGAAAGGAGCTTGGAGCCAGGGGGGTCGGGCTCTGCTCCCCAGGAACAAGCGCCAGGAGCAGAGGAAACGGCCTCAAGTTGCGCCAGGGGAGGTTGAGGTTGGATTTAGGAACAATTTCTTCCCCAAAGGGCTGTGGGGCATTGGAACAGGCTGCCCAGGGCAGTGCTGGAGTCACCATCCCTGGAGGGTTGGACAGACGGACATGAGGTTCTCAGGACATGGGGCAGTGCCAGGGGTGGGTTATGGTTGGACTTGAGGGCCTTTTCCAACCAAAATGATTCTGTGATTCTACGGCTGCAGGTTCACTACAGGCACAGAACTACCAGTGCTATTGCAATAGCTTCAACCTATGGAACATCAGGAGACTCAAAGCCTGCAGATTCTTGGGCAGGATGGTTGTGTGGGGTGGGAGGCAGAACACAAAGGTAAGACCAGAAGTCTGGCAAACAAATCATCATTCTCAACATTCATTTCCAAAACATTCTAGATAACTGCAAAACGTGCCCATGAAGAAGATCCACTGACTGCGTAACAAACCGTACCTGTCAGGATGTTCTTGAAGGCTTCTTCTACATTTGTTGAATCCAGGGCAGAAGTTTCAATAAAAGATAAGTTATTTTTTTCTGTAACAAATAACAAGTGGTTCAGTTAAAAAAACTTTAACAGCACTTTATTTCACTTTTACTTTGAGGTTTACAGCTTTATTTTTAGGCCGAATCAGCCAGGGCACGGTGCGCTTTGTGTTCCTGTCCCACTAGAGCGGCCGCTGCACCGCTGATTCAGCTCGGGCGCTGCGGCAGCCTCGCCTGTCACCGCTGCCTTCCCACCGCGTGAGGACGTTCTCCTCACCGCGTGAGGACGTTCTCCTCACGGCATGAGGACGTTCTCCTCACCGCGTGAGGACGTTCTCCTCACCGCGTGAGGACGTTCTCCTCACCGCAGCCCTGGTTCGCTCAAGCCACTTGTTTCCCCAGCCTTACACAACATTATCCCCATTAGCTACAGCTCCTGCCCAGAGGTTCCTTGAGCAAGGCGGGGGGAAAAGCACGTTGGCTCCAACAGGAGGCACAATGTTCCTCCTAAACCCCAGAAAGACCTACACTTTTCTAATCAGACCACACCTCCAAATTACAATTATTACTAGTAATATGGTATTTTTTCTTTCCTCTTGCAATGCAAAAGATTCTCTATATATATATTTAAATTGTGATTAACACCCAAACATCACACCTAGAACAGCACAGGACCACCTGCCCAGATATAAGCAAATTTCAGTCACGGAGCTTAAACAGCAACACCTGGCCCATCACGGGCTATTTAAAACAGCCTGAGCAGGGAGTGAGGACCAAAAATAAGACATTGAGCCAAGTGACCATGATAACACACTGTCTAGGGTGCCCACTGACTTGTTTTGCTTCTCGTATAGACTTTGTTTCTCATTCATCTGAAAATGTAAAGTGGTTTTACTAACCACAGGGCACTGGCTTACTGGCAAACTTGAGAACAGACATTTAACCAGGCCCTAGTAATATTCCTAGAAGGATTTATAGGCTGTACATTTAAATTCCACCTCCAAGCTTGACAGCCACACAAAACCAACCTGAATGTCCCTAAGACTATAAGGGCAAAAGAGTATTTGACTGCTTTCCCAGTGATCTGCAAGAGAGAAGTAACACAGTGGCAGAGCTCACATAACCAGCTTGATTCCTCCCAACAACTGATCATCTCCAAGCCTGATGATCATTGCGCTTAAATGAAACTACACGACACTACGTGTCTGCTCTGGCACAGAAACTACGGCTACAGCATCCAAGAGAAGGTTCAGGATTCATTTGCAGCTCTCCACAGCGACACGGAGAACCAGGCCTCTAGGAAGGAAGGAAAGACACTTTGTCTTGCAATATTTTATATTTAAATCGTGACATTTTCTCTTGTAAATGTTGCTTACTGTTCTTAACCTTGCTAGAGGAAGCGTTTAATCTTCAGCTACCAGGCAGCTCAAGGACGGCGTTTCACAAACACGTACTACCACTGCATTTAAAGCAAAACAAACCCACAGCCACACGTGCTGTTTAATCTGCCAAGATATTTTCATTTTTTAAAAAATCTTCAGTGCTTTTTAGGGTCCCAAATAAAACCTGAAGTGAAAGCTCAGTCCTCAACAACAACAGGCTGGAGCTGAGAGAGCAGCAGCCCGGAAGGCGCTGCCTACAGACCTGCGAAGGCCCGGGCCTCGTCGGTGGGCACGGCGCGCAGGTGGCGCAGGTCGCTCTTGTTCCCCACCAGCATGATGACGATGTTGTTGTCTGCGTGGTCTCTGAGCTCCTTTAGCCAGCGCTCCACGTTCTCGTAGGTGAGGTGTTTGGCAATGTCATAGACGAGAAGAGCCCCGACAGCACCGCGGTAATATCTGAAAGCACAAGGCAGTGAGCTTTGGACAGCCCCTGGCTTCTGCCTCTTCTATACTGGCGACTACTAAAACCTTAAATCGCCCCCACTTTGAAAAACATTGTGCAAATACTGCTGTTGGGGCTTTTTAAGCCCAACACCAAGTTCCAAATAATGGGTATTTTTAACAGCATTCCTAAAAAATTCCAGTGTATGTAACAAAATCCTGAAGAGACTGCGGAAGCCACGACTTTTTTATTCTGCTGAAACAGCGAGCGAGAAAACTCCCAGTGCAGCTCAGCATTGGTACCGCTAGAAGGTTTTTGTGAAGTTATAACTTTTCTACTAAGAAAATAGTCCTTAGTAAAACATCACTATCTGTTGCTTATCTTCCAAATACCTCCTGTCCTTCTTGAAAATTAAACAGGGGACTCTGGGCTATTTGATGCTTATCCACAAGTCCATAACCTGAGAACAGTGCAGGTTTGGGTCCGTTTCAGCTCAAGCCAAGGGCTTGGGACAGCACAAGCCAATCTAGACCAGCAAAGCTGTAGCGTTCGTATTTCTCTTCCACACAACGCTACCGCATCTCCTGCTCTGCCAGCACCCATCCAGCTGGGCGCTGAACCGACTCAGGGCACCAAGTCAGCAGAAAACATTTGCTTTTGCTGCTGGCTGTGGCGGTGCCGGCTGAGCCAGCTGAACCGGCCCGGTGTGTCACAGCGGAGCCCGTGCCAGCGGCGCAGCGCGGGATGCTCCGATTCCCACCAGCGCGGCTGCCGGCGAACAAAACTCCACCAGCAGTTTTGCTGCTCGGCTTTTGCAGCATTAAGAGCGACTTAAGGGTCACAAAACTTCAGAAAAAACACGCTAAGATGGAAGATGAAATCACCGCTTCCATCTGCTTCTGCATTACGTTGTTTTGCGTTCCTTCCCTACAGCTGATTCCCTTTGGGCTCCACGCTCTCTGATTTTTCTCCCGTCTATTCTACATGACGCTGTTTCACCTCAAAGAAAAACGTTCCCCTCACCTTGAGTTTAAATCAAATGGCTCCATCTGCGTATGACTCAAACAAGCCTGTACCTTTTAAAAACTGATATAAATCTGTAACAATTATACAATTTCAACTCGCTGCTCAGAATATGCCTGGGATAACTAGGCCTGCCAATAGGGTGGGTTTATTTTTCTCCTCTAAAAGATACTACGCTATCTGCATAGAAACAGATACACCCAGGGGTTCCATCTCAAGCCACTGTCGGGATTAACGAGGTGCTGTACACGAAAGCATCTCAACAGCACCGTTTTAAATTGGGATGTGCCCGACGCTGCAGGGTCAGCATCACCACAGTTGCTTTCCTGCTTGCTCATTATTCAGCATCCACTCTCAGACCTAATTTTCAGGGCTGTGACTAACTCAAAGCCATTGAGATTTCAAGGGAGTTTGTGGCTGCAGACTGTCCTATAAATATCCTTAATCTCAAGATCCAGGGGCCAATGAAGACCAGAAGCCATGGGCATTACGGTAATTGGTGTGCCCAACTTGACGCCAAACTGTCCCCAGTTCCATCAGAAGCGTCACTCACTGCACGTGATAGAAACAGCACAGCCAGGGGTGGGTAAAAAACCCACATCACAGGACTCCGACAGAACTCCCCACACTTTGGATTTCCGCTGTCATTTTTGCTGTCATTTTTTCTATCATAGCATCATTAAAATCTAAAAATTACTTTCACTATATTAATCAGGGAACACAGAATATTTGCTATTTAACGAGCTAGATACACTGACGGACATCATAATGATTCTGCCCTGCGCCCCAAACTTGTTCCGTTAATTCTCTCCTCACAAATCCATCTGAACCACCCCTACCAGGACCCTGCTGCCGGGCCGGCACTCACGCTGAGGTGATGGCGCGGTACCGCTCCTGTCCGGCCGTATCCCAGATCTGCGCTTTTATCGTCTTCCCATCCACCTGGATGCTCCTGGTGGCAAATTCCACCCCGATGGTGCTCTTGCTCTCCAGGTTGAACTCATTGCGTGTGAAACGGGACAGGAGGTTACTCTTCCCAACTCCGGAGTCTCCAATCAGCACAACTGGGAAAAAAAAAAAGACACATTTTAGAAATTAATTGTTCACAGCAGTGTTTTCATAGCAGGGTGGCGATACCTGCCTTGCAGGCAGGACCCGGATTGCACAGCCAAATATTGGAGAAAATGATGCTAACGCTGACTTCACTACCCCAGCCCCCAAACAGCCCCGGCCCTTTTGTTACTAACAGATGGAAATAAGAAATTGCTGCAACAACTGTCAACAGCCAAACGCGGTCCGGAGGCCAACGCACCGCCGGGAATCAGAGGTGACTCCGAGTCCCCTGCACCCGTCACCTTTTGCACAGGAAGGCTGCAACCACAATTAACACAAGAACGTGGCAACAGGCGACCTGTCTGCCTGACGAAAGCTTATGTGGGGTATAAATCTGCTCTATTTTTAATTAAAAAACAAAAAATTAACAAAACAAACCAACCACACACAAAAGCACACCACCGCCACTGTAAGTAACCCTAATCCTGTAAGTAACCAATACTTGCAGTCCCACTTTGGGTCATACAGTGTGTTTCTTTTCAATAACTGAATTCATAAATAAGCTCACCACAAAAAAGTAAAAAAAGATGAAAAATCAGAGACATTTGATACTACAAAGATAAAGCAAAGCAGAACTTCACCCAGGGAAATGAGTCCTAGTAGACCACATGAGAAGTAAAAGATGAGCTAGAAAATCTCTGCCTCCACACAAAGTGTTGCCATGTTAACAGAAAAATGTTAATGCAGAGATCTCCAGCACGCAAACCGCAGCTTCACTGAGAGGAATCGTGAATATCAAAGGTCCATCCTGCAGCAGGAGTTTCCCCTACTCTGGGCTGGAGCTTGCGGCTCTGGAGGCACAGCCCTGCAACTCAGCAGGGCCTGTTGTGACCGGACAAGGGGTGATGGGTTAAACTAAAGGAGGGAGATTCAGGCTGGACATGAGGAAGGAATTGTTGGCCCTGAGGGTGGTGAGAGCCTGGCCCAGGTTGGCCAGAGAGGTGGTGGATGAACCATCCCTGGAGACATCCCAGGCCAGGCTGGACGGGGCTCTGAGCAACCTGAGCTGGTGAAGATGTCCCTGCTCGTGGGACATGTCCCTTCAACCCAAACCATTCTGCAATGCCCGGTTGATCCCCACCAGCCCATGATCTCCACGAGACTTTCTGACCCACAGCTCCAAAGCCAAGATTTGTCACACTGGGTCCTTTACCGTGCAGCTAACACAACCACACACATTTTCTTAAATGCCTCTATTACTGACTAGAGCAAGAAACAAGACTAAGAGCAATTAAACCATCCTCCCTTATTCTCACAAATATCGTATCACGTCTGACTTTGGTAGTCAAGTAACAGTAACCTGGCTGGAGCAGAAGGAAGCCAGGCAGCTCCGTGAGGCTTCTTCAACCTTGGAAATATTTCCTACTCAGATTCAAAGTCCAGATCTGCTGATCTTCCTCACTCATACAATCTGTTTTTCCTATAGAAGAGCAAACATGGACAGAAAACATTCCCGATCCCTGCGCAACAAATTGCAGAAGACTTCTCAGTAGACACTTCCAGAATGAGCTCAGAGTTCTTCCAGGGCCAAGGATCACGCTCGGCTTTTAGTGTTATTGCAGGTTTGTTCTGGTCAGGCCGCTGTTTGAGGACGCAGCCCTGGCAGCGCGTTGCTCCAGCTCACGAACCTCCCGCCCCTGAGAGCGCATTCCCGAATTCCCGCTGTAGCTCCCAAGCTGCACGGGGAGGTTGTTGAAATGCTCCGGACTCCTCAACACCCCCCCAGCATTTCACCCGCCTGACAGCGCAGACAGACGGACAATTGTGCTCGCGCAGCTGAGCGGTCACAACAGCGGCAGGAACGGGCGGGCAACGGATCGTGGCAAAGCGCCACATCTCCCCGCCCGGCCGAAATCAGCTCCTCGCCACGCTCCGCCTGCGCTGGCAAACGGCCTGAGCCATTTTTTAGGGTATGAGAACAAAAAAATGATGTTATTAAGAGTTCTAACTCCAAGGTTTCGTTAGCGTGATTTTCCAGACAAACAGCTTTTCATCACTAATTCCACGCAGTGCTCCAAGGACGGGCCAAACAGAGGTCGCCCATCCTGCACCGCGACCTGCGGCACAGCCCAGACCAGCGGCAGGAGGAGGGCAGAGCGCCCACCAGCTTGGAAAACCCTGGAGCTTCCAACTGCTTCCCAAGGGAGTTACCTTCTCGTGAACCTGCAGCTCAAGACAGCACCGCCGTCCCCCACCTTCCAGCCACCTCCTGTCCGCGGGGATTTGGAAATTTGGGCATAAATCGTGCAGATGGCTCCCAGGTCATTACCTCTGTCACAGGAACAAAATTCAGGGGTCCCTTGTTATTCAAGCTGGTTCCTGGATTGTTTCTTGCAATGGGCAGCAAAGCACCAGGCTTCCCTTGACCTGCTGCTCCAGGTTCCAGCAGAGATTTGAGAGCACTGGTGAGAAGTCACCAGATGCACAAGGACCAAAGGAAGGTGGTGAGATCCCAACTCGGTAAATAACGCTCTCTCTGCCTTTCAGTTTCCAATTTCTACTCAATCTTGAGCATTAAACAAGGATTTTTGCTTTCAGAAGGAACACAGACTGGAAGCCCCCATGCAGACAGAACCCACAAGTTCTTATTTTCTATGGGAATTAAGCAAGAAGATACCTGCAAGATTCTGGACAGAGTGATTAGACCTTGGGAAAGTTCCTACATTTGGGAACAGGCCACCGGACAGCACTGCAGGAGTCTCGATGGAGTAGAAAACAAAGTTCCAAATCAGATATAAGAACCTGAATACTCCCTAAACACACCTGAATGGGTAAAGTCTGAATCGGGACCACC
Source organism: Patagioenas fasciata (assembly GCF_037038585.1). NCBI lineage: Eukaryota > Metazoa > Chordata > Aves > Columbiformes > Columbidae > Patagioenas > Patagioenas fasciata. The sequence continues at coordinate 2,050,107 of NC_092546.1, read as the reverse complement.
CAGACCCACAGTCCCAGCACCCACTTCATACACAGGGTCCTGGTACAAAGCAGGCGAAAAGTAGAAATAAAAACCCAGTGCTAGGAACAAAATCCAAGTTTAAAATGGAATTTTAAATACAACAGACTATTAATTTGGAAAAAACAATTCTTTTGAACAACCCAAGAGATTAAAACTCTCTCTCCAGCAGGGACCACATAAGCAGAGCTCATTATAAATATTAGCTACATAAGGTTGCCAGGTATTGGTGACTAATATGACACACATTTGTTTTTAATAAGCACAGCCTTTGTTAGGCTTAAGCTCTAATCGGCGCAGTCTAAATCCCCAGAAGGTAAAAGAAAGCTCTTTTTTCCATGGGTGTTTTTCCTTCCTTTTCCATGAGCCAGCACACATCTGCACACCCTCACACTTCATTTTTAAAATAAGCACTGATAATAACTGATCTTCTTGAGAGGAAAAGTAACGTGCAGTTCACATTTTAATAGGTACGAGGCTTCCGATATTTTAACAAATACTAAAAGGTCATGAATTCAATTCCAGATCCAACCCATTCAAAACTCAGCATGAAAAGTTCTTGCTCTTTAACCATCCAACTCATTGGGAGCGGAGCCCGAACCTTGAGCTCCATCACCCACACGCAGCCCCATCGCTCTGCACACACAATTCCGCTTGTTCTCCCCAAGCTTCGCTCAGTCCCTTTGTTAACAAACCACGTTTTGTCGTGATCAATAAAATAAGCGGTTCTGACCGCCGGGATGCGCAGAGAAAGGGAACCGGGAATACAGAGGCAGCAGTTTAGCGGAGCAGCCTGGCTATAACCACGCTCGCATCCCCGGGGTGCCACCAAACCTTGAATGAGTTTTTGCCTCCTGTGTGCTGGACCCGATAAGGTTCTTCTCTCCTGCAGCCCTACAGAAGGGCTGGTCCTAACACACGGATGGACAGACGGACGATGAGAACACCAGAGCTCCTCACTAACTCGCTGCAGACTCCTTGGCCACTGTCAGCCCTGACAACTGTTTCACAGGCAGAATTTCACATGACAGAGACTATCAATAAATGGGGCTCTTCACCTTTTAAACTGTCAATAAGGCTGGTTAATATAACCTATGCTAACAGACAGACAATCCAGACCTTCTGCTATAGAAAAAAAGTCTAAATTGCGACTTTAAAGCAACACCGCGTTCAACCGGAACCACCCTAAGTAATACTGCAGTGCGAGGATGCAAATTCCTTAAACAAGCGCAACTGTAAAAGCTAAAATCAGAGTCCAACCACATTTCCTTTGGAAATGGGCGGCAGGGCAAAGGGTCGAACCTTACATTTAATAAAAATAACCCAGACTGCAGCCCTTCTCCTCCATGACTCCTTCCTCTGACACAGGGAGCTCAAAAACCAGCTAAGAAGGGGCTAAACCAGAAGTCAGCCCAATCCATGGGCATTATTTTTTTCATTATGTCAATTTGCTTGATGTTTAATTCCATAATTGGCAGCGGCAGAATGGAAAGGAAGGGAAGCTGGTCCTACAGCAGAGACCTCACCCCATTTGGCTCCATTTATGTTCATTATTGCTCACCTAGTCCCAAAAAGCCTAGAAGGAAGGAAGGAGAAGATGAGTAGATAGAGAAGGCTGCGGGTTGTTTTGTGGGTTTATTTAAAAACAAATAACACATCCACACAAGCACCCCTACCCACAGCACACACAGAAAAGGCCCATTCTCTGCCCCACGTTTCATTATTTTCAGTGCTACAAAGCACACCCAGTCACTCCGCAGTATCAACACAGCAGCACGGCCCCGACCAACCGGCTCTAGGTCGAGTTTAACTCCAGATAAAACTAAAAGCGCATTTCAAAGCGGCCTTAGTATTTTTAAAGATGAGCGCAGTTTTGCCTACCTAATTGCTTATCCACAGAAGGAAGAAAACAAAGTTAAAAGTTTAGGCTTTCAAGTTGCTGCCTATTAAACCACTCGGGAAATACACGGGGGAACGACTTCAGAAGAAAACTAGTTTAGACCCGGACAGTTTAGCATATTTTTGGAGGACAGTCGTCTGCTTTATAGGCAGGGAAGAAATAAGGTTTTTTTTTTCCCCCAGCATCTTATAGGTTGTAAAAAAAGATAACACCAAACAGGTAAATACATCCATAAAGTATTTCCAACAGATGAATAATTGCTCTTCCATCAATGAGCAAGTGTGGAATCGCTGCTGCCCTTGTTAGGGGCCAGGAACATAAAATGTGCCCCGACATCAAACCGCTGGGACATCTTCATGGCAGTAAAGCACAAACACCCCAAAACGGTAACATTAACCTCACCTTTTCTAACAGGGAACTCCTGCGATGAATCTGAGGATTTCAGCCATACTACCAGAGGAGACCAGGGTAAAACAGGCTGGGAAACACGGAGGTGAAGGTTTTACACTATTCCTCAGCACTGTGGGTGCTCCAGGTGAACCCCGGCACCTTCACACGCACAGGACACCAACAGCAACAGAAACACTTGAGCCAGCACTAAACCCACCCACGGTTATCGACCCCTCACGCAACCTCTGCACGTAGCTGCTGGACAACCCCAATTGTCACAAACACGGGGACGGAAGCACTAAAACAACGCCAGGCAAAGCCCAATAAACGCTATCAACCTTCATGGCTGCAGCCACTCGCGCTGCAGGAGTTCTCCACGGAACCTCAAGTTCTTTCGGCTCCAGCTCCACACCTGGAGCGATCTCCCGGGCGACCCCCGCGAGCGGCGCCGCCGCCGCGCACAACCCCCGGGGGAGGCCCGGCCCGGCCCAGCCCAGCCCAGCCCAGCCCAGCCCCGCTCCCGGCCTCAGCCCAGGCCCGAACCTCCCCCGCACTCCCGGACCGCGCCCGCCCGGCTGCCAGCGCGCAACCCCCGCCGCGCCGGGGCGGGAAGAACCGCGGGGCTCCCCCGCTGCCCCCCAGCGCCAGCTCCAGGCGGCCCCGCCGCGGAGGGGGGCGGCGGGCGCTGCCCATAAGGCCACCCCGCGCACAAAGGCCTCGGTGGCCACGCCGGGCCCGGGGCAGCGCAGCCGGGAGGGCCGGGCCGGGCCCAGCGCCGCCGCGGGCCCGCCGAGGGGAGCGGAGCGGGCGCGGGCCGTACCTTTGAACAGGTAGTCGTACTCGTCGTCGCGGGTGCCCATGGCGATGGCGGCGCCGACCCTCTGGCTGCCAGGCACCGACCGCGGCCCAGCCGGGGGGGCGCTGCCGCCGCCGCCTATCAGCGGCCGCCAGAGCCCGCAGGAGGCGGGCGGCGCGCCAGACCTATCAACGATGCCCAATAGGCGACGGGCGCGCCTCTGACTGGCGGGCAGCGCTGCCCAATCGAAAGAGGGTAAATGGGGAGGGGCGGTGCTTGGGTGTCTGGGCAGGGTCCGTGCGAGACGAGGCGGGGCCGGGGCGGGGCCTGGGATGGGCGGGGTTTGTGTGTGGGCGGGGAGGGGCGGGGTCTCGGGGATGCGCAGGGCGGGCACCGGGGCGTGGGGGGTGCGGAGGGTCCCGCCGTGGTTTGCGGGTTCGATCCCGGGGTCAGCGCAGCGCAGGAGCCGAGCGGGAGAGGGCACGGGGGGGCCCTTAAACCACGCCAGTGCTCGGCTGCAGCTCAAACCAGCGCGCCCTGCACGCCTCAGCTTTGCTTTGCCGGTTGCTCCCCGCACCGGGACTGATCCTGCCCCACACAGCGCTCAAGGTCCCACCTTCCTGCGCTCAATACCAACTGAAAAAGCTGTTCTGGGAAAAAAAAAAAAGCCCGGTATGGTGACACTACTTGTTCCAGGAAAACATTTCGCCTTTTCTCTTTCCTGGTGTGGCTTGAAGCAATTTCCTGCACGAGTCGGTGATAACAGCAAAAGGCCGTTCTGCCAGCCGGGCAGCACTGCTGGCTGCATGGGACACACTGCGCCTTCCTGACGGCAGGGCTGCCGCAATCCATCCTGCAAGCACTGCCCGAGCTGCGGGACCAGGCGCAATGGGCCGCTCGGGGTGTCCCCCTGCCCTGCTGACCTCCCACCCAGCCTTCACCCCTCACAACGTGTGCACGCGGTGTCGCGTCTGCATTTAACGTGTGTGTGAGTTGTGGTTGTGACAAAGCCTCCCGGGGAAGACGACGGCTCCCTCCCCTCTCTGTGACGCGCAGAAGCTCACTGTGCTCATTAAGCAGATTCCTCGCTTCCCTGCGCTGCGTTCATCACGGCTCATCTGCCCTACTTTCCCCGGAGGAGCCTTTAGCTGCCTAAGGGATTAGTGGGGCTCCAGCAGCACATGGCTGAGGCAGTGGGGAGGAAAAACATGGTATTGGAATTATTTTTGCCAACCTGAGAGGCTCAAAGTGTGGGGAGAAATGGTGGTTCAGACCTCCGAGCCGCCCTCACCTTCCCCTGGGCACCCGAACACCCTGCACAGGCAGGGTCATGGATTTAAAAGGTCCCATTTCCCAAATATAAGTTCTAATAAACATGTGGGAGCGTGTGAAGAGGCAGCACCCAGACAAACAGCTGTCTGTCAGCAGGGGGGTCCACTGAAAACCATCTTTCTTATGACCTAGGCTCTGAAAATGGGGTGAGAAACAGAGCGTGCTGCAAACACACTGCAATCCCACGGCCGTGCTGGGAGGCTGTCCCGGTACCTCCATCGGATATTGGGCAATGGAAGCAGCTGGGAAAGCCAAAAATTATCGATTCGGGGGTCTAGGGAAGATGTAACCCCAGTGCCACAATGGGCCAGGCCCGTTGCTCCTCTGACAGCGACTGCTGAAGAAGCGGGGAGGAAATCTTTCTTTTCGCATTTGCTTTGCAGTTTGGGTGCTCACACACAGCTCGAGGCACCGGGCTGTGGATCCTTCCCATCCCAAAGGGAATTTTAACCACCAGGACCTGCAGGAAGGCATCATCACCTTCTCCCATCGATGCTGTTCACATCCCCACGGGACCACAGCGAACGGCCCTGTTGAGCATTGAGTAGAGAACACCCAGGGAAGCCGAGCATGCAGCTGATGAGAGTTAAAGAGCATCGGGAGGAGCAAAGCTGGAACACGTTGGATGCAGCATCTCCTGGGAAGGGGAATTGTCCTGGGCTGAGTTTCCCACAGCCGGTAACGTCACCCGGTGAGCAGCGAGTGACAGCACGGGGGATCCCGCTGCTCCTGCAAACGAGGCCTTTACTTCCCTCACTTTGTTCTGGTTAAAATGGGCACAGCAGAAGTGAAACATCTTCTTTTCATTATCACAAATAGCTTAATTGCTTCTGAACTGAATTTGGGGCGTGCAGGGGGAGGTAAAAAAAATATCTATTGTTCATCATTTTGGATGGAAATCCCTTTCTTCTTTTCGTCTTCCAATGACTGGGGATTGTTGCCGTAAGTTTTAAGGAGTGACATATAATGGAGATATCGTTGTGAGTGCCGTCCAGCTCCAAAATCCTCTGGGGCAGAGTTTTAACACGGGCTGCCCTGGGTGAAGACGATGATTTGGTGTCAGAGGAGGGGCCGCTGCCCCGGCTGATCCAGAGTGAACCGTGAGCCCGGACAACCCGTGTTCCTCGCCCTCAGGAGTCCGCCTGGGCTCGCGGTGTATTGGAGAAGCGCTGTCATGTCACCAAAACCAGCCACACGTCACCGGTTGTCAATGGGGTAGTGTGTTTGCAGACCTTTTCTAGGAATCCTATGTGTGTCCTCGAACTGGTCACACACCATCAAGCCCAGGCAGCAGCAGCCCTACAAGCCCCAAATATTGTCTTAAGCCATGCTGGGCATATCTATAAAAACAGACAGGCCTATGCCATCTGTTTCTTATTTTCCGTGGTAAAAACTTGCTCAAAGTGGTCACTGGAGGTGCTGCCCCGTGTCCCGGGTGCCTCAGCCCTGCGGTGCCCAGGGAGCTGCCGAGCTGCTCGAGCCAGGAGTTCCCCATCACACCCTCCGACCGGGGCTGTTCTCTGGGTGTCTGTGAGCACCCATGGGGGAGCCAGCCCAGAACTCTCTGCCTGGGACCCGTCCCTGCTGAGGGTGCAGGTGCTCGCAAAGCCACGCCAGACACATCCACAGGAAACTCCATTTGTGCTCGGTGCTGCTGAGCTCCAGCAGAAGGGCTGAAGTTACTGGGAGGACTGGGAGAGTCCTGGTGCCCCAGTGTGTCTGCTGGGCACCCCAAATCCAGGGCACACAGAGCCGGGGATGGGTTGAAAGCCTGACTTTTGCTGGCACTGGCGAGTCGGGGTGTCAGGGCTGAGCCGGGGGTGCCTGGGGAGTGTTGCGGGTGGAGAACTCGTCTCTGTTATTAATTTGCTGTGTCTTGGCTTTGCAGCAGGTTTCAGATTCAAGCGGGGCTTTGCCAATTCACCTTGTTTGTTTTGTGGTGCTGGTGGTGGGGGCTCGGGGCGATGCCTCTGGCTCCCCCATCCAGCATCTCAGTGCCACCGAGCAGGGGGCTCAGCCCGGCTACCCGAGGTGCACAGACACCTTCTCTTTTTGCCAAACTATGCAAGGAGCGATTTGGATTCCACTGTTGTATAAAAAGAGAAGATCCACTGTCGGATCTCCCGGCGGTTGTTTCTGCCATTCAGACGCAGGTTTTGGAGGGGTCGGGGCTCTCCTCACTTTCCAGGGCCACCAAACGCTGTTGGGTTGGGATGTCAGTACCCAATGTGCAACATCATCTTGATCTAACGATGCTCTGAGGGGACTCCCAGGTCCAAAGCAGCTGCAGTTCCATCTGCTCCTGCTGCTGAGTCCAAGCTCTGCACTGAGACGTGCCCACCCTGGCCACCCTTTGGACCACCGGGCTGTCCTGCAGCACGTCTGGCCCCGAAAAGCCCTGTCCCACCATGGCCAGGCCCGCAGGCCTGAGCTGAGCTCGGACCCCATTGCCACCTTGTGATATGTGATTTTTCCCATTTTCCTTTCCGTCACAAGGGTCAAAACAGCCACAGGGAAACCACCCGCGGTGTTATCAGGATCAGTTGTCTGCAGTTTGACAAAGTTCATGCGTTGGCAGGTCCTGGAGTCGTCTAACAACAGAACCTGGAAAACAGTTGTTAGCCCAGCACATCTGGGAGAGAGGTCCTCTGGAAATCAAAAGAACTGAAGACGGTTTTACCCAAACTTAATTTCTACCAGAACTGGTAATGCACGTGTCTTATTCGCTCATTTCTCTGAAATGTTGACCCTGTGTAACTTCACCCAAAATCTCTCCAAATAATATCTAAAAGCTGTTAGAATAACTCATTAATTATCTAGCTATGTGAAAAGAATAGAACCTCCCTTTTTGCTCAGCAGCACTAAAGACACTCAGAGATAATACAAGGATGTACGTGCCTTTGCGATCTATACAGGATTCCAAATACACCTACAACCAAAGCCTCTTGAAAGTACAGCCTGGGTTAATAAACAAAGACCGATCACAAGTGCTGCAAGCAGCCGTGCTCCGTGAGCTCGGTCACTGCACATCTTGCTGGATGGAAATGCAAGCGAAGCATTCAAACTCCTAACACAGCTCCTTGGCACACACGATGAGCTGCGGCCCTTTTTCCAGCTGCTCGGGGAGGTTTTGCTGGGAGGACCTGAGGCCCTGGGGGGTGTCAGGAGCTGCGGTGGGTCCCAGGCTGGCACAACACGGCCTGGTTGGTTTTGGGGAGCAGCGGCAGTTTGGAACCCCAAGGATATTTGTGTTCTCGGTGCCGTTTCTCTCGCTGTCACTGGAGGGAGCTGCCCCATCCGTCACCGGGACAGCTGCACTTCAAGAATTATAGTTGTTTAAAATCAAGGCGCTGGAGCATTCCAGAGCGATTTCAGATGGAAACAGAGCCCCGAGACTGGCTGCTTCTGCAGAGGGACCTTGGAAAGGCCCTGGAACGTCACATATCTGGGGACATGGGGTGGCATTGGCCCTGAAAGGACGTGGAGATTGGCACAGCAGAACAGGGCAAGACCAAGACACAGGGGAAAGCAGCAGCTCTAGTTCTGGGCTGGGCAAGATTTGGGGCATTTAACCTTCCCCCAGCTGTGCTTTGGTACCACTGGTGTTGTCCCCCAGGCATCTCCTGTACACACTGAAGATCAAATGCACCGCTGGGGAGCAAAGCCCAGATCTGCCAAAAAAAAACCCTGGTAATGAATAAATACAGCATAGCTCCTTCACCAGGCTCTATTTGATGTGTAAAAAGCACCTTAGTCTAATCACTTTAGCATCCAGGCTGAAACACAGCACTCCAGTATCTGCCGGTGCACCCGGAGACCAAACAAGCTTTGAATTAAGCAAATGGAACATTAAAAATGTATTTCTGAATGCAAGAGGGAGCAGATAGATAGTGAAGAGCCAGGTATAATGGGCTGTTTGTGCAATTGTGCTTGGGGCTATCATTAACCCCAGGTTTATCCCCAGGGAAGGAGGACAGACACAGAAGCTGGGGCCACATTTACGCACATCAGGTATTTCTACAGCTGCTCTAGGGGACTGTCATGTTTATTCTTGTCTCTTCCTTCTGCAAGGAGAAATTTTTGTCCCCACTTCTCGACCAGCTGAAGCGTTGCTACCGGGTCCTGCACTCGGGTCACAACAACCCCATGAACACTGCAGGTTCAGGGAAGAGCAGCTGGAAAAGGCCCCGGGGGTGTTGGTGACAGCGGCTGAACATCGGCAGCGTGTGCCCAGGTGGCCAAGAGGCCACAGCATCCTGGCTGGGACCAGCACTGGGGTGGCCAGGAGGCCCAGGGCAGTGACCGAACCTGTGCTGGGACCTGGGGAGGTCAAACCTCGAATCCTGGGGGCAGTTCTGGGCCCCTCATACCAAGAAAACCCTTGAGGTGCTGGAGCGAGTTGAGAGAAGGGAATGGAGCACAAGTGTGATGGGAGCGGCTGAGGGACCTGGGGGTTCAGCTGGAGAACAGGAGCTGAGGGGAGACCTTCTGATCTCTGAACTGCCTGAAAGGAGCTTGGAGCCAGGGGGGTCGGGCTCTGCTCCCCAGGAACAAGCACCAGGAGCAGAGGAAACGGCCTCAAGTTGCCCAGGGGAGGTTGAGGTTGGATCTGGGGAACAATTTCTTCCCCAAAGGGCTGTGGGGCATTGGAACAGGCTGCCCAGGGCAGTGCTGGAGTCACCATCCCTGGAGGGTTGGACAGACGGACATGAGGTTCTCAGGACATGGGGCAGTGCTAGAATTGGGTTATGGTTGGACTTGATGATCTTGAGGGTCTTTCCCAACCAAAACATTTCTACAATTTTCTCCAGCTCCAGTATCAGGCCAGATCCCTGGGCCCACGAGCACAGCTCACCCCCAACACCTCCAAGGCTCCAGCTCCTTTCTTTCCTACAGATGTAATCATCCCCCAGACATTGCAACAACTGCTTTTGGAGAGGACTATGCACGTATGATATGAACAGGTACAAGGCTGCTACAAACCGGGGCTTGTCTTGGTCAACTCTGACTTTCATCTGTCCAGATAACCCAGTCCTGAGCCTTTGCTCTTCTGCAAGGAGCTGGCACAGGGTTTTCCAGCCAGCTCCAAGGGAAGTCTCCTTGGTGCAAGGGTCCAACCTCAGGGAGCAGGACAAGCCAGAGCATCATCCCTTGTAATCTTGTTGTCCCAGGGCCTGATTTCCAGGGGGAAAAGAAGTTTAGAAGCCCATAAACTTCAAATGGACTAAAAACTATTGCAGGGGGGTACAGCAGGGATTTATCCCGGAGAGCTCTATGAGGCTACAGCTGAAAATTGAGGCCAGAAGGCAGCGCAGCGCTCAGGTCAAACTCCCACCACGTGAAGCTTCTGAATCCAGAGTCCTCACACATCTCCCCCAGGCAAACAATGCAGGCAGCACAGCTCCAGGCTTGTTTTTATTAAAAGACCTCTTCAGAAAAGATATTTTAGTACAAAAAAAAAAAAGTTTAAAATACACAAACTACAGTTGCCTTTTTTCCAGCTTCAACATTTATAAATTACACCACACTGTTATTAACACTGCATTTAAATATGGAAACAAACCAGCAAATTCATCAACAAGATCCAACATCCTACAAAGGACTATTTACAATATTTAGCAGCTAGGAGCTCTAGCACAGAAGTCAATATGACTTCAATAGGGCAGGACGCTTGGGAAGCCCCAAGACGGCATTTGGCCCAGAACATTTTTGAGGACCTGTTTTTCCCACCTCCCTCCAGCCCCCCACCCAAAACACAGAGGCGATGCTGTATGTCAGGGTACGCACCCCACAAGGTGACACGGCTTGTGCAGAGAAACCCTGTTGTCCCCTGGCCCTTTGGAGTCAGTTTTGGGGTGGGCACATGGGTGGCACTGGTATCTCTCCAGGCTTCAGGAGGACCTAGAGCCAGCGGCAGAGCTGGTGCTGCCCAGGGACAGTCACTGCTCTGCGCCTGTGCTGTCCCAGGGCTTGTCCTAACCACCCCCAGCAGCACTGGTAGGCTTCAGGCTGAGCTTAGGACAGCCCTCCAGGATCTGACCCTCATGCAACCAGTTGCAGGATCCCACCCATGGTCTCCTGGAGCTGGAAGCAGATTTTCCCCAGCTCCTGGCAAATTCCAGCACAGAAATACAGGGCTTTGAAGCCATGGGGGTCAGGGAAGCCACGTGAGGCTGCAGTCCCCTGCTTCCCAGGGGGTCCTTCAGCCTTCCCACCAAAAGCCACGTTCTCCACGGGTCACAGTCACTGGAGCAGCGGCTGCGCCAATGGAGCTGGGGCCACGGGGCTTTCACCGCAGGGTACGAGGACATCATCTGGGAACAGTGGAGGACAGGACGTGGCAGGGCTCCGTACCAAACGCTTGGGTCCAGGGTAGTGAAACACTTCACGCGCTCCCCTTCCCCCAGCCCCAGCTCATCAAAACCACCACAGAAGTGTTCAGACAGGACAGAAAGCACCAGACGACTTGAACTTGCCGCAGCAGCACGTGGCAGGTTGGAAGAGCCCCGTGCCTGCTCTGGAGGTGGAAGTCCCTGCTGACAGCTCCTCTTCTGCTTTGGGAGCTCCCAGCCAGGGGTTTCAGCAACACGGAGCTGTTTTACTGACAGCGAGGAGCTGCGTCACGCCACTAAAGGGCTACTAAGCAAGAGAAACCCTCCTCGGGGATTTGCCGGGGAGGGTGGGTTTGTTCTCTGTAAACACCAAGTGATGGAGCTCAGGTCTGTGCTCCACAGAGGAGGTCAAGTCTCAAACGGCAGCTTTAGGGCTCTGCTTCCAGGGCTGCAGGTTGGATTTTCATGGTGGTCGACTTCAGCGGGTAGTACCTGCCTTTCCATGTCTTCCAGAAGATGCCCTGCTTGCGCTCGTGCCTCTGCCGCGGGATGGAGCGGAAATACTTCCCGTTGAGGTTGGCATGGCCGCAGGTGCTGAACCACCAGCCACCTACCAAGGCAACACAGAGCGGGGTTTAACCCAGAGCACTCCCAGACACAAACCAAACCCAGGCTCAAGCCCGCTGCTGCCCCCGTTCTCCCCGCTCTTCCGGGGCTTTGGGACCTTGCAAGACCTCGTGTGTGCTTGAGGAGTCCCAAGCACTGGGAAACCCTATAAGATGAGTCTGCAAATCCCCACTGCTCCTTCTTGCATGCAAAACTGCCTCAAACCCTTCAGCAGCCCCACCTCAGGCCAGGGGACTGGCCCCAGCTTCACCCAAGAGGTTTCCAAGCAGGGTGGCAGCCAGCGAAGCTGTTACAGAGAGGGGTGCTTGGGCCAAGACCTGAGTCCTGAACCCCGCCTGGTTTCACTGCCCTCCCCATTCCCTGCACGGCTCCTCCCAAGGATGCAGCTTTCCCAGGGGAGCAGGGGACAAGTTGGGCTCAACACCAAAGGGGAGCAGTCCCACAGGGTCACTGTCCCACTCACACCCACCACCAGACAGCGAGGGCTGAAGGGAAAGCACAGACCACCGGGAAGGAAGAGCCCATACTGACCTGAGAGGTGTTTGGCACAGTTTGTGTCGGTTTTGAGGTCGTGGTCGCGATCCCGGGTGGAGAAGGGCAGCTGCCTGAAGTCCCCAATGGCGTTTTCCAGTTCTCCAGCCAGAGGCCCCAGCAGGGTGAGTGTGTAGGCCGTGCTCTCACCACCGAGGCTGAAGGCAAACTGAACCACCTGGGAATTCCCCTCCCAGTCTTCCAGCTCGATCAGGAGATTGTATCTTCCCTCTTGGACCAGGTGATGTATCTTCTCCAGGCCCAGCCAGAAGTCACCTGAAGCAAGACACATCGCATTGGCCACGGGGTCACAAACATGCCGTACAAAGCGGACACATGAACAGGCTCGACACAAACAGGGACAACCCAGGACACCGCAGCGTTTGAACCGCTGTCTGGCACGTGCAGGACAGGTCAGGAAGAACAAGAACTCTTGCTCTGCAAGCACCGTCCTCCCCCTCAGCCCAACACAGCTCCAGCACACGGGTCTCCGGGGGCCAGCAAGGGGCAGTAACTTGTGCTACAATACCACATCCTGCAGTAAGAAGACAGATCCCATCATCCACCTACCATGGAGGTCTCCAAAGCCATTCTTGTAGGCATCCCACAGCTGGTCGAAGTCCACAGAGCCATCTGTGCGCCTCTGGATCACCGTCCAGCCACCTTCTGTGAGGAGGCAAAACACGGTCACGTTCGGGGTCACCGTTTGCAAGCCCACTGCACAAAGCACCGCGGGGCGTCTCCACCATTTTACCTGCAGTCATGTCGCAGTAGACTTTGAAGGGCTCGGAACCCGCAGGTTGCACCTGGAAAACGCCGCTGCTCTGCTGCCCGGCCAGGAAGAGCTGGTGGCAATCCTCCGGGAGCCCTGCGGGGAAGGAAACCCTTGAGGAGGCGGCCCCGAGTCCCGCTTCCTCAGCAGGTTGCTCCTGCCGCGGCCCCGGCACTTGCAGCCCTGGCCAGCAGCCCGGCCAGCTGTGCACAGCGGCTCCGGACACGCGCTGGGGACGATGGCCCCTGACTCCAGTGTCTTTAATTGCTGTGACCCCATATCTGACCATTTATCCAAGCGCAGCTCCTTGGGCTCCTGTCCAAGGCAGAAGCCAGGCGGCAGGCCAGGCCAGAGAACGCGGCTCCCGCCACCGAGAGACCCGGGGAGCTTCCCCGCTCCCTCCGTGCCCATAGCGGGCAGGAGCAGCTGGTTTGCAGGGGTGACGCCAGGGCTGAGCATCCCCATCCCTCCCTAGGGCTGGAGCAGCCTCAGGGGCAGAAAGAAACCACAAGTCCTGCTGTCAGGACTTGAGCATCCAGCACTCAACCTCCCAGGGATGGTGGTGGGCCCAGCCAGATGTCCCCCTGGGCAGCTGCCACAAGTGGGCACAGGGCCAGCCTGGGGTGACCTTTTTGCCTAAAGCACACAGACTGGGGCAGGAAAGGTGGGGGTGAACAGCAGGGAGCCCCAGCTTGTTGCACAAGTGGATTGCCTGGGGTGAGCCCACCCCAGCGTGTCCCCCAGCCCCACACCAACCGGGCTCCCACCTCTCCTTCCACCCCACAGGGACTTTGCCCAGAGCTGCCAACAAAGCACCATTTTAACAGCGCTGATAAAAGTCCATCCAGGAATCACCACCCAGAGGGAGACAGGGGAAGAAAACCTGTTACAAAACCCGAGACATGGAGGATGTGCGGGGACTCCAGCCCCTGGGGTGGCGGCGCAGTCAAGGGGCTCTTTGTCAGCCGGGACAGGTGCCCCCGTCACCCTCAGACAAAGCGGGTCTGTTCTCCCGCACGAGGCTGGGATGGATTTTGGTGGTTCACAGCTGCTGCCAGCACGACCCCGAGACAGACGGGTGGAGAAACCCAAAGACAAGCCCCAGGCTGCGCTGGGGTCAGAGGGGCCTTCCCCACAGCCACGGGGCAGAAAGGGGTAAACGGAGCCTTAGAGCCACTGAGGGCAAGACCAGCCCTTGTGAGACATCACCCCCTGCCCTCGCTGGGTACCCAGGGAGCCCTGATGCTGCGTCAGAGTGAAGAGCGGAGCCAAACCTGCAGGAAAGGTCAGCGCGGGGGGACGCGGCGGGCGGCAACACGACACCTGCCGCCACCTTTCACCCATTTCCCCCCCGGTCACCCCAGACTCCCCGTGAACTCTCCCCTCCTTGGCACGGGCAGCCCCTGTCCCATCGCAGGACGGGCACCCTCACGGGCACACCGTGCACCCCAGCGCAGCACTGCTGCCACCAAGCCCATCAGTGCACCCACGGGACAAGTGGGTGTCCCCAAGCCCATGCACACGAAGATCAAGGGCAAGTGTTTTACACAAAGGACCAAAACCACACAAAGCCAAGTGCATCCCTGATATCCCCACTTTTTAGCTGAATGCAGCCAGGGAAGCCAAAGGAGGCTCCAGGGAAGGAAAACCCACAACCCAGCCCCACACCTGCAGCCACCCCAGCTCACAGCGCAGCAGCAGGATGGTGCTGGAGGCTCCTGGTGCCGCCCAGCCCCATCCACCATATCCCCGCGCATCACCAGGACAGCGCCCGGGCAAACACTGCATGGCCCCAGCGTGCAGAACTCAACCCCATCCCTGGTGTATTTTTTTCCTGGGCCCTGGCCACACTCCCTGCGCTCTGATCGCTCCTGGTTTCCTGCTGCAACAGGGACTTCCAAGCAGCTGAATGAGATGCAGCTGTTTGAACAGGCTCAGCTCAATCTTTTTGTTTGAGGAACACGCTCGTTAGTTCCAGTTCATGTTGCACATCCGTATGGCACCAGCAGAACAACAAGACCTCCTGGCTGCTCTGGATGTTTTTCTTTCCCTCCCCCTTTATGTAGCCAAACAAGATGGAAGGATCAACAAGGCTGCTGGAGCTGCCCCAGGCATGGCACCGGATTTTCCCAACACATCTCCAGGCATGACGGGAGGTCACCAACCCGGGATAAACACCCTTTCTTGCAGATGCCAGGACATGCCTGGAGCCGTTTGCATCGCCTCCCCCTCACCCTCCGCAACCCGACCCAGTTATTTTGGAGTCCCAGCGCCGCGGGGAGGGGGAGTGAGGCTGCACCTTTCCCCTACTCGGCCGCCTGCCAAAGAGCACAGGCTCTGCCTAAAGACGTGATCCTCTTTCTGCGAGCGATTAAACCTTTCGCTCTCCAGGCTGCTCCATGCCTTCAACTTTCACATGCTTGGCCCCGTGCCACCTCTGGCCTGAAAAAAAATCTTGTGTTCACTTGGATGCAAATAAAAGGGTCTTTCTAAAAGAGCTGTTGCTGGAGTTCATCGTGGTTTCCCGGGGCCGTGCCAGCACTAGGGCTCTGCCTGACAATAGGCAGGGAGCCGCCGGCACAAGCCTTCCCGGTGCCCGCCACAAGCAACCACAAGCCTCCCAGGCAGAGCGCACTTTAACACTTGCCAGAAAACTCACTTGTCTTGCTGATGAGAGGAAGCCAATTTGTTTTCTGTCTGAGATATCAACATCAGGGATCAGGCAAGAGAAGGGGGAGCTCATGACTTGGCCGGGTGGGAGGGAGTCGGGATGCCCAGGGTCTCCCCATCGGGGACAGGGCAGCACGAGAAGGTGCTGAGTTCTGGGCCTCCGCCGCACCCAGGGCCGGGCAGGCGGCACAGCCTAAATCCGCCACCAGGGAGGAGCCAAGGCCCAAACCCATCTCCCTGCACCACACTTTCGTCATAACCTGAGAACAAAGCAGAGGGCTGGACTGGATCACCTTTACAGGTCCCTGCCAACACAAACTATTCTGTGGTTCTGCGATATGCTACTGACAGCAAAGTCACAAAGCAGAGCTGGGAAAAACAGGGAAAGAGGTTTTGAGACAGTTTTCTGGCTTGCCAGTGTTGCCCTGACCAAGGGGCACTTCACGTAGCTGCAGGCTGGCCGGCCCCACCAAGCCAAGCACCAGGAGGAGTTTGGAGGCCCCATGTCCCATCTCTCTCCTCATCCACATGAATTCTGCAGCTCTTTGTTCTGCCCACTCAGCTTCCAGGCACACTGGTGACAGCTCCAGGCTCCATATACAAATTACCATGTGTTTTCCCATAGCTATCCCTGCATTAAGCCCTGGGCAGGATTTCCCTGTGCATCCTCACCCTGCTCGGTTTCTGTTTGGCTCACCCTGCACATCCCCAGACAGCTGCACAGACGGAGCCAGCACCGTGATTTAGCGGGTATAACACGAGAGCAGCTGCTCCCGGGCAGCAAACCCTGCGGGGACACCAGTTCCTGTGGGGAGGGCGGCTGCAGGACACAGCTGGGGACACCCACTCCGTGCCCTCGGCTCTGCGGGAGCTCCTGCGGCCTCTTTGCCAGCAGAGAGGATGCTCCAGGCAGAGCCAGGAGTTCCGGATGCAGCATCCGCTCATCTGTTCTGCTGAGTTTCCCTGTGCTCTGAGTGTCCAGCGTCGTCACTGCCCAGGCGTTCGCTGCAGCTCAGCACCTTCAGCTGAGGATGGTGCAGGCTCAGACACTCGTCTTTCACGTACGAGCCTTAGATATGAGCATGGGAAGATGGATGCACACGGACCTAGCTCTTGTCCCATGGTCTGGTGCTCCCTAACCCTCCCCTCCGCCAGGAGAAGATGACCATGCCTGGTCACTCGGGAGCAGGTGAACAAGAGTTAACTCCAAGGAGCAGAGATCCTCCTCTCCTGCCAATCCTCTTTGACAAATACCTGCTTGTGGCATTGCTCTGCTCCCCACTGCATTCTTAATATCAGGCAGAAAAATTCCTTTCAAATCCTTAAATTCCTGCTGGACTAAGACTGATGCAGAAGGTTGGGATCCTGCCTGCGCTCCAGATCCCCCCAGTCTGGCCAAGCTCCCAAGCTCTGCTTTTGCAAGCAAATCCCACATCCTGACTCAGGACAACTGAACCTTTTGTTTCCAAACAGTTGCGAGTGCCGCAGGTTTGCTCTGCGCAGAGGAGCAGATACTCACTCTGTGTCAGCACCGGGTCCCCGCTCGCGTTCTGGCTCTGGTTGGTGAGGCTCAGGCTTTTCTTCAGGTTTATCTTCCACTTTGGAGACTGCGTTTTGTTGTCTTTCAGGTGTAAGGGGATCAGTAGATTGACCTTTAAAAAAAAAAGGCACAAGTCAGAATGGTTTTAGCTCATTTTCAATGCTGGTACTCAGGACAGCTGATCTGCCAAGGCACCAGCCGCTCCTCCATGCCCAGAGCTGGGGCTGAACTTGCCCACAAAGCTCAAGGAACAGGAGATACCTGAGGGTGGCAAAGCCAGAAATTATTGTGGTTTTTCACACCCATGTTAACAAGCTTATTCTGCAGATAAACTCAAAGGAAGAGCCCGGAGAGGCTCTGTTCCCACACACCAATTCATCTTATTGCCCTGTGCAGACACCTGGGCAGTTTGCTGCCCTTGCACCAACACTGCAGCACAAGCACCAGGGCCGCAGCCTGTGGAGTGTCCCCAAAGCCAAGGAGCAGTGGTACAGTGTGTTCTGCCACCAGAGCAGCGCGCAGGACCAGGCTGTGGTAGCTTACCTTGCTCTGCAGGCTTTTAATCTGCAGATTCTGCTTGTCCAGCTTGTACTGCTGCTGCTTGATCTTCTGCAAAAGCTCCTCGATCCGCAAGTTCTGTGCATCCATCAGGGACTGCGGAGGAAAGAGCCAGGTGAACCTCACAGCTCTGAGAAGACCCAGCTGTGCCGCACATCCCGCTCAGAGCCAGGCTGGCCGGTCCCCCTTCAGCAGGTCCTCACGGGTGCTCCCGGTGCCCCCAGGACCATTGGGTCGCCCCATCGCTCTCTGATCCCTGTGTCCCAGGAGGGATGAGCTGTCCGTTCCAACCGCTCCCATTGCCCCAGGAGGGTCGGGTCCCCATCGCTCTTTGCGCAGCCACTCCTGGGAAGGCAGGGACCCCTTCCCGCTCCCCCCAAGCTGTGGGGGGATCTGTCTTCCTCCCTTCACCCCTTAGGTTGCTCCTGATGCCCCAGTCTCCCCGGCCTGCTCGGGTCGCTGCCGCGGTCCCCGGGCAGGTCGGGTCCCCCCGCTCCCCTGGGGCTGCTCTCCCCGGTCGCTGCCGGTGTGGGTCGGGTTCCCGGGGCCGCTCTCCCGGTCGCTGCCGGGTCGGGTCCCCCGGCGCTGCCCGCGATGCTCACTCACCTGCAGCGCTCCCAGGTCCTTGGCGCTCTGGTTCTCCGCTGGTCGCGCCTGCAGCGCCAGCCGGACTCGGCCCTCCAGCTGCTCCAGCCGGTCCTGGATCTCGGCTTTGTCAGCCGCCACCTCCTCCAGGCGCTGCCGCAGAGCCTCGGAGAGGTTGAGGAGCTGCCGGCCGCGGCCCTCCAGCTCCCGCACGCTGGCCCGCAGCCGCTCGCCGCGCTCCTGCGCCTCCCGCGCCTGGCGCAGCAGCCGCCCCATGGAGCTGTTGTGGGCGCTGAGGCGGCTGCCGAGCTCCCGCATCTGCCCCTTGGTGCGGTCCACGTGCTCCTTCAGGCCGTGGCCGAGCTGCAGCAGCCCGTGGGCGATCACGTTCACCTCGTCCCAGGAGGCGAACTGCGCCCGCCGCTCCTTGCCGGCCCCCGCCGCCACCACCCGCCGCTCGGCCCCCGGCCGCGCCGCCGCGGGTCCCGGGGCCGGTCCCACGGCCATCCCCGCCGCCCCGGCGAACAGCAGCAGCGATAACCCGGCCAGCTGCATGGCTGCCCCGCCGCCTCCCGGTGTGCGCCCCGCTGCCGCGCCCCCGCTTTTATCGCACCGCGGCGGGGAGGGCCCCGGGAGCAGCCCCTCCCCGCCCGCCCGCCCGGCCTCGCCGCTTTGTTCGCCCTCCCCCGCCCGCCCCCGGCCTCGGGCCGCCCCGCACCCCGGGAGCCCGGCTCCGAACGCTGCCCGCCCCCCTCTCCCGGGGCAGCCTCGGTCCCTGCCCGCTGAGCCCGCACCCGGCCTCGCACCCTGTTCGCACCCCTGTCCCCATGCCCGTCCCCATCCCATTCCTGTCCCCATCCCAATCCTGTCCCCTTCCCGGTTCCCATCCCCATCTCTGTCTCTATTCCCGTCTCCATCCCAGTCCCATTACCATCTCCATCTCAATCCCATTCCCGTCTCCATCCCCATCCCATTCCTTTCCCATCTCCATCCCTGTCCCCATCCCATCCCCATCCCCATCCTTGTTCCCATCCCATTCCTGTCCCCATTCCCATTCCCATCCCTGTGCCTATTCTCATCTCCATCTCATCCCTGCTGCTCACCCTGACCCTCATCCTGCCCTGGTGAGCTTCATCCCCACCAAGCCCTGCAGCTCGGTTCCCCCCATTGACCCCCCCAGCCATGGGTGCTGCTCACCCCGTGCCTGCATCCGTGTCCTCTCCCCAGGCTGTGCCCTCTGGGAGTTGCTGGCCCTGGGATGGGTGTGTGCTGCAGGCACAAGGCTCCCAGGCTGTGCCCTGCTGGGTGCTGGGAGCACTGGAGTGGGTGCTGGGGGCGCTAGAGTGGGTGCTGGGTCTGCTGGGTGTCCCCGGCCCTGGCACAGGAACACACGGCAGGCGCAGGGCTCCCGGGTGGTGCCCCACAGGGTGCTGCCAGCCCTGGGGAGGGTGCACACTGGGGGTCAGCTCCTCTGAGCACCCGGGGGAGCAGGACATTCAGTGCCCTAAATGCTCTCTGTCTCCACGAGTGCCAAGGATGAATTCCTGCCCCTTCTAAGGCTTCAATCATCCCCCTGTGAAAACATGTGCATCTTATTTCATCTGCAAGTGTCTTCGACTCCAGTTACCAGCTCTTCCCTCTTGTCCTGCCTTTTTGTGCTGGCTCAAAGGGATTTTCAGTCTGTTTTTTCTCCCTGTGAAGGCATTCACGCACCGTGATGCAGCCACTCGGCTCGTTTCACATAGGAGCAGATGGAGCCCTTCTGCTCCCCACCAGGTCTCTCCTCCTGCCACCCCGGCCCCCAGTCCCTCCTCTACAAAGCACATCCTGGAGCTGGGAGCTGCATTCCGAGCAACACGGTCTTTAGGGGATAAATCACCACTTCCCACTTGATGATGAGCCCCTGGCCCAGGGCTTGTGCCGAGATCACCCCCACCCAGCCCCACATAAACCCCTGCAGTTCTACCTCCACCCCACCTCTTCCACGGCCCATCCGTCCCACGGGAGAAGCCTTTTCATCTATTCTGAAAATGCTTGGCAGTGGGATTTGCCCTGCCAGGAGTCCCCGTGTCACCCGGGGTGCAGGCAGGGTGGTGGCACGGCACCTTCCCAAGGGCAGCGGCCATCGGGAGCAGCTTCCCCACCCCACACAGCTCTTCCCTGAGGATTTTGGCCATTTTTGCCTGTGAGATCTGCTGCTCTGTATTTAACTGCAGTTTTGCAGAGCTGATTTTTAAACCAGCCTCTCCCACAGCACTCGGCCTTGTCGAAGCGATGATGTGCGCACCCGATATTTCCATCAACCAAACTTATCTTCCCGTTCCCGAGTGGGCAACTAATATTCAGGGTTTCCCATCTTTTTCCTTTGCTGGGATAAACTCTGCGTTTTTGGGAACAAAGCATCTCTCTGGTGCGCTTATGTACAAAAGCATAGAAGGCTCCTGCAGGAATAAATTCCACCCACTGGTTTCTTATTTTTCTGGGCCTGAGCCACCCTCAAGCGTTTCCCAGAAAAGGGTGAGCGAGAGGTCCCCGAGCACCCAGCACAGGAAGGAGTCGCAGAGGCAGGAGGTGAGGAAGGAGGAATTTGGGAAATTTCAGCAGGCAGAGTCTGTAGAGCCTCAGCCCCTTCGCCAGTGAGTGCTCTCTCATTTATTTCATGGTCAGAAGGAATTTTTCAAATGAGGGAAAAGGAAAAGAAAGGGAAAAAGCAACCAACCAACCAAGCAACCAAAACCAGACAGGAAACTCTGCAGGGGAAAAAGAAACAAATTGTGGTCATCGCTTTTTCCGCACTCTTGAGGTTTTGGGGCCCTTTGTGCTCGCCCTGCTGCGGTTGCCAGAGGGGACCTGGGGACATGTTGGGGGGGACATGGGGAGGGTCACCCCGGCAGGGTGAGAGTGTCAGGCTTCTCTGCGGGTACCTTGGGCCATGCACCCCAGCACCCCCGGGTCACGCCAGCTGTTGTACATCTGCACAACAGACAGCTCTGCCCCTGCACACCCCCACAGCTCTGCCAAAAACTCCCACATGGGGTTGTCCCCTCCAGAATATGAAAATTCTTCCTTTCATCTTATTCCTTCTGGGTTTGCGCATCCCAGGAGAGAGAGAGAGAGAGAGAGAGAGCGGGCAGGAGCCGTCCCCACAGAGCCGAGGGTGGAGCACCCGGCACCCACAGCCCTCCGAACCGGGAGACACCAACCCCCCAGACACTGCGACGCACGGGGAAGCTCCATTTCTTGTGTTGCCTGTTGCTCCGGGTTAATGTCAGGCGAAATGGGCGCTGTGTGCGGCTCCGCTCCCTGTCCCGCTGTTACCCAGCGCCGGAGCTCGACTCACTCACTGGGACAGACGGGGTTACGCCGGGTGCCGGAGCAGACGTGTTCCCACTGGTTGTTTTCTGCATTTGCAGTGTTTGTGCTGAGGCAAGAGACGTAACGTAAGAAGCTGAGGCCTGTTGAGAAGCCACATGATTAATGCATTTTCTTTTGGCTGTATTTTCCTATTGGGACATCTCCAATTTGCCCTGAGAAGTATGAATTTTTAACACACACAAGTGAAGAGTCCCCCGAGGCTCCGGGCTACCCCGCGCTGCGAACGACAACGGGTCAGTGGGAAGGTGCTCTCTGCAGAGCAGGATGCGCTCAGGTTAAATAGAGCTGAAAATGGCCTGGCCGGGAGGGACTGATCTCTCAGGGAATTTCTCCTGCTCTGCCCTGCATGGAAAAGAACCGTGGGGGAAATGCCCATGGCGTCCTGACCGCACAGTTTGGGGCTGGGGAAGGGCTGAGGTTTGCTCCGGGGGGGATGAAGGACCTTTTACCCTGTGCAGGGTCCCAATAGGGACCCCCAAGGATGCTGTCGCAGCCCAGCAGACCCTGCGGCCTTTGGGACACAGGAGCAGCCAGGGCAGTAGCAGGGGCACAATGGCCCTTGGGGCTGTTCCCTGGGTCTCTTTGTGCTCCATCATGGTCCCCCCAGCTGAGGTCACCCCTGGCAAGGGAACAGGGGGCTCCAGAGGTCTCTCTGCGGGAAGGGAGGTCACTCCCATCCCCATCCTCATCTCTCTCCTTGCTCCCATCACCACACCCATCCCATCCCATCCCATCCCATCCCATCCCATCCCGTCCCCGTCCCGTGCACGTCAGGCTGTGATGAGTGTCTTTGTTCCCTGCCTTTCTCCGTCCCACTCCTTCCCACACTGACCCGGCGGTCACTGTGTGAAAGTTCAGCCCGGTCTGAACTCACAAGAATTCCTGCAGCTGTTCAGCCCCGGGCTCACGTCACCGGGAGCGATGACAGAGATGCTGATTTACAGGAACGCTGCTCACAGCTTTGCTTTATTGTTGGAAATAGCAGACGTAAGGGGGACTCCAGCAAGAGGGGAATAGGGCAGATGTGAATTACGTTGTCACTGCTTCAGGGATAAATTTAGGTTTTCCAGAGGAATGGTTATTGTGATTCCATGGAGCCGTGAGACATCCAGCAGGGGTTTCCTACCGGCTCTGGCTGAGCGCAGCGGCACGTCTCACCCAGACAGGCCCTGGCAGTGTTCCCGGCCAGCGCGGGCACCATCGCCTTGGGCTGTGCTCAAACCCGGTCCTAGCGGTGATTTATCTGTCACACACCCACAGGGCCCAGCCCTGCTAGTGAAACTGTTCCGCCTGCTAGAACACCCCAGGCTGGGTCACTTATTCCTGCTCTTCCCAGTCACAAGCTTTGCTGCACCAGGAACCCATCGCTCCCGGCTCCGGAGAGGGGCTGTGCGGCCCCTGGGCGGCCAGGCTGGTTGCACCCCAACCCTCAGCACCCCGAGGGGGTGGGTGACAGCACAGGCTGCTTGAGCACCAGCCCCATCCTTCCCCAGGGCTGGGGACACCCCCTGATCAAGCTCGCAAAAGATTCTGCTCTTGATGGTGTTGCTGCTCGAGCAGAGATGAATTTCCAAGCAGGGTGAGTCACAAACACGGAAAATTGGTCACAGCCATCCACTGCCAGTGAGGACCAGCTGCACCGGGAGCTCTGCCACGTCCCCGGGCTCCATTCCCATCCTCTCTCCTCCAGCGCTCCCCACCAGCACAGAGCAGCCCTGGGCAAACTGCTGGTAGCCCAAGTGAGGGGAGAAGACGTCGGTACCCAGGCAGCGATGTCCCCGGTGGGCTCTGTGGCACGGAATGAGGGTTGCAGCCACCCTGGGGTTCCTCTGACCTGGGGAGGATCCCGGGTACTATTAGCCTGGAGCAAGGAAGCCCATAAAAGCAACATAAAAGGCCTGCGACACTCTTTGTCTAAGCAGCCTCCTTATTTTCCTGGCGGGGCTGGATGAAGGTTGTGCAAGTCTTCGCTACCCTTTATTCTTCCTGCCATCCCGGGGCTCCTCGCGGGGTGACGGGGTCACTGTGCAGAGGGTCACACATGCCAGAGCCAGGAAACCGGAGGGCGCGGGTTTACGCGGGAGGCTTGGCAGCCGGAGAAATCTGACCCTTATTTTTACAGTCATCTCTCGATTTAAACAACATGCGTTTTGAATTAGGGGCTGTCACTGGCTGAGCTCGCAGCTCATTGGCACAGGGAGGTGCAGGTCCCCAGGGAATGAGGCTGCTCCTTGGCACGCTCGGTTTGCCCCCCAGTGCACACAGGAAAGGCCAGAGCACCAAACCCAGGGCCTGGCTCTGCTTTCCCAACGAGACAACACTGGCTTCTCTTTTAGTCGCAAACTTTGGTTAGAGACAGTGGCTTTGGAAGAGCCTCTGGTGGGCATGGAGGTGACAGAGGATTTCTCCAGATGCTTTCTGAGTGTCCTTTCATTTCCTTCACCATTTCTGGAAGGAGATGCCCAGAGCTTCTGGAAGGAGAGAGCCCTGCAGTGAGCACAAGCAGAGCCCGCAGTGAGCACATCCACGGTGCCATCATCACTCCTGGCCACCTGTCCCTTCCTCTGCGACGGGGATGGAGGCGGATCTGGCACCACCCAGCACTTATCAGGCAGCATCTGCCGGTGGCCGTGACCCCTCTGTCCTGCTGGCACAACCTGGATGTCTTGACGCAACACAAATGGCTTTTTTGGCTGCGCTGTGTGATAAATCTCATGGTCACTTCTGCTGCCCAGGAAGGATTTTAGCCACCCCGGGATGTGCAGGCTGGGTGGCCGTGCTGGCCCTCAGGGACGTGCACTGTCCAACACCTCACAGAGTAAGTGCTGCTTGGCCTCCTGAGCATTCCTGCACATCGTGTTCGTCTCTCGCTTTACTCAGGAGGTTGTTTCCCACCATTCGCTTTCCTCCTGGTGCTGGGCAGGTCTCTGTCCCATCAGGACACCCCCGCAGCGAGGGACACATGAGCCTCTTGGAGCTGTGCTGGCAGCACAGGGCTGGGGTGATGCTGACACCAGGTCCAGCTGTGCTGTACCACGTCCCTCGAGGGCTCCATCGGGTCCCCGCCTGTCCCCGCATCCCCACGGTACCAAGGCTGCTTCCCTCTCCTGGGAGGGACCTATGGGAGAGAGCTGCAGAGATCTAGGCACAGGAATGCCGAGGAGACAGTCTGCATTTGGGGGAGAAGCACACCGGCTTTGGGGCACCATCCTCACAACCCCAAACCTCTCCCCAAAGCCCTCCTGCTTGGTCCATGGCTGAGGCAATGTGATACAGGGCATGTTGTGGTAGGACAAGGGGTGATGGTTTTAAACTAAAGGAGGGAGATTCAGGCTGAACATGAGGAAGGAATTGTTGCCGAGGGTGGTGAGAGCCTGGCCCAGGTTGGCCAGAGAGGTGGTGGATGAACCATCCCTGGAGACATCCCAGGCCAGGCTGGACGGGGCTCTGAGCAACCTGAGCTGGTGAAGATGTCCCTGTCATGGCAGGGGGGGCACTGGGGGAGCTGGGACGGTCCCTTCAACCCAAGCCATTCTGTGGTTCGATACTTCTGAGCTCGGGCTCCCTGTCCAGCTCCGGTGGCCGAAGCACTGGCAGAGACACGGTCGTGCCCCGAGGGACCGGGTGAGGTGGTGGTGACATTTCTTAGCCCACCCGAGCAGCTGCATCCAAACTGCGCAC